>NC_073267.2:65980000-75720000 GCF_029289425.2 Pan paniscus
ATCTATTCCAGATTATACCCCAGTGTCTAAAATGGTAACACTAACAGACTAAGTTAAACCATGTGAAAAAAATAAAACAAAACATGTGGTTTTATGACCTTGACATTGATGTCCCCCACCTCACTTTGGATTGAATGGTAAACACCACATGAGAAATCTATGCCCCTCTCATTCCATGGTCTAAGTGTTTGAATAAATAAATTCAAAAAAGAAATCTATGCCCCATGATATTAAACATTACCTCTCCACTAAGTTTTATTTTTATATGCAGGTGGCCACCATTCCGTAAAGATGTGAAACACACTTGAAATGGAGCATTCTGAATGTGAGTGTCTTCTGGTAACAGAAAGTTCTGACCGAGCCATACAACAACCTTGAAAATGAACACAATGAAATGACCTCCATTTTTAAGGTACAGACATTCTTTTTTTTAATGTGCCTCTAGATATGAAGGTACAGCCATTCTTGAGGGAAGAGTTCTCCTTCTTTCTAGTTTTACTGCTTTGTTGAGAAAAAAAAAAAAAGAATTATACTTCATCCCACACCAAGAAAATACTAAAACACTAGTCACCCTCCCTTTTCTCACCTCACCTATGCTCTTAAGTAACATTCATAATTATGCCTGGCCCCACAGCAGACATGATTTCATAGCATCTTCTACTTAGACATAGTCTTATATGCAATGTACAAATGATTCAGGTATGATGCTGATGCTGTTACACAACAGCTCTTCTGTGGGTATAACCTGGACAATGTAGCGTGCTTAAAACCATTCCATTCTATTCTTTAAGAAATGTAAAATGAAGTATACATGGGCAAACACCACAGATATATCCACACAATAAGGAAAATATAAGTTTTAATGTTAATAGCAGTAACACCATGCAGTGGCTTGCAACACAGGTTCCACATGAGAACCACCCATGAGGCCTTCTGGAAGGGCCCACCTATAGAGTCTGTGGTTCCACAGGCCAGGCAGGGGCCTGAGAATCTACATGATTAAAAAGTCCCACCAAGAATTCCAAAGCCCAGCCAAGGTTAAAGTCCACTGGTATTAGTCCTTTCAAATGTACAAGGTGCTACTGTTACACCAATCATGTAATCCTCGGGCCCCCGCAATAAGGTGGGTAAGATTATCCTTACTTATTAGATAAGAAAACTGAGGCTCACACTGGTGAGGGGAATTCCCCAAGATCACTAAGAATTTAATGAGTTAACGTAGCACTTAAAGCCAAAAAACGTTCTTAGCTCCAAGTCCCACTCTCTTTTCATCTTGCTGCAGGTTCCTCTTGAAATACTACACCAGGACAACCACACTAAGACCATAACGGAAAGAGAGGAATTAAACACTGGTAAGAATTCACCAATAACTGAGGATTGCTCAGATGCTTTTTCAAAGTGAGAGAAGGTATTTTAGCAATATTTTTATTACAGGTTACAAGCCACCCCCAAGTTAGAGAATTCTTTCATATCATATTTACTGCTACCAATATAACACATTAATGTAATTTTCCCTTTCTATGAAATAACATCTAAAGGATTCTACTGTGTAAAAGCATTGAAAGAGAAAAGCGAGATACTCACCCTCTGTGCCCGTTCTGCAATGGTAAAGTTAACATAACTGATTGGCTCACTGGCAGGGTCCAGGCTGGTCAGCGCATACATGGAGAATCGAGGGAGCTGTCTTGTCAATTCAAATACATGAAACTGGGTGCTATGGCCAATCAATGAAACACAAGAGACTTGTTTTGTATAGAATGTTCTTTCAAAATGCAAGGCCCAGAAAATAAAGCCACTTCTGGGTCATCAATTGATATTTAAGGGTTTCACTTAAGAAGGAACCCCCAAAACACTTGAGGGTTAAAGTACTACAGTAATATATTAGGTTTGGGATTTAAAGACAGCATGAGTCTACATATATACCTGCATGCACTAAGGGTTTAAAATATCATAAAGGGGATGTAAAAAGTATCTTATCTTCCACAAATAGAGCAGTTTTTCTTCACTAGCTGAGGTTATGTATGACTGTAATATAAAGGTGCATCCTAACTCTTGTAGTTTTAGTGGCCAAAACTACAAATTGACAAATCATCAATTAAACATTTTGTGATTATGAGATCACCTGACTAAAAACAGAAAATAATGATCTTAGCCGGGCGTGGTGGCTCATGCCTGTAATCCCAGCACTTTCGGAAGCCAAGGCGGGTGGATCACCTGAGGTCAGGAGTTCAAGACCAGCCTGGCCAACATGGTGAACTCCTGTCTCTACTAAAAATACAAAAATTAGCTGGGCGCAGTGGTGGGCACCTGTGGTCCCAGTACTCAGGAGGCTGAGGCAGAAGAATTGCTTGAACCCAGGAGGTAGAGGTTGCAGTGAACCGGGATTGCCCCACTGTACTCCAGCCTGGGCGACAAAGCTAGAATCTGTCTCAAAAGAAAAAAAAAAAAAAAAGAACCATCTTAAACTTACATATCAGTTTTTCCATTTTCTTTTTACAGGTTTCAAACTGAGGAAATAAAAGGTCATGAGAAACTTTGGGTGGATAGAACCATTAAATGGTTTCTCAGGCCCCCAAGAATCCACTGGGCATATGGAAAATTTATACATCTTGCCCTCCTCTAAGTGCTGTCCTGAAATGAACTGTGACTTGCAAAGGGTCACCTGCTTCTGTAACCCACGAATGCCTTCAAGTGCAGATCCACAGGGACATCTTTGGGAGGCACAATAGGGATGCAGATGGAACTGGAGAGGTTGTGAATGCTGGGATGTACCACGTGGCTTTCACCTGTAAAAATTCCCTCTGCAAAAATCAATACTGCTCGGATGATGGTGTCTGCAGGGAAGAGTAAAAACAGTTTAAGAACAACTCCAACTTTGGGAAGCCGAGATGGGCGGATCACGAGGTCAGGAGGTCGAGACCATCTTGGCTAACACGGTGAAACCCTATCTCTACTAAAAATACAAAAAATTAGCTGGGCATGGTGGTGGGCGCCTGTAGTCCCAGCTACTTGGGAGGCTGAGGCAGGAGAATGGCATGAACCCGGGAGGCAGAGCTTGCAGTGAGCCAAGACAGAGGAAGACTCCGTCTCAAAAAAAAAAAAAAAAGAATGACTCCAAGATGGCACAGGTGCCTCTAAATACCAGCTGTGAGTACTGTCTTACCATTAGAAGTGGAAATGCGTAATTCTGTATGAGCAGTTTGGGTCTCATTCCCCAGGCTGACTGAGAGCGTGGTGTGGAGCCTGGTATTGGCTGGGATTATGCCCCGATGCCCATCAGCCTCGTTCAGTGGACTGGCCAATTCAGCCTGCAAAACACCCCACCCATTTCCTACTCAGTCACCAAAACACTGAACTAATATCAATTTTAAATAATATTGCTATTCAGCTTCAAAAGACAGAGCCTCCAGTATATTATTATTATTATAGTAATCTGATCCTTTAGAATTCAGAGAACTCACCTCATTAGTGCTCCCTTGCTCTATCTGGCCCTGTGGGAAAATACCCTTGCCTCTTTCTATGGGTATGGTCCACTGTATCCCATCATGACTTTAACATTTTTGAAGTATTGTTCTTTTAAAGTAAGCAAACAAATTCCCTTGGTACATCAAATTCAAATACAGTAATGCATTACAGGACAAATTAAAGGAATATTTCAGCCAGTTTGCTGTATGCACACACACGTTTTTACAGCTGTCAGTTTTTAATATGTTTGTTTTTGAAAAAGATAAAAGACATTCTATATTGTTCTTGCCTTTTGTCACTTAGTAAGACGACAGATATCCTTCCATATCAGTCCAAGTATTCATTCTTTGAGCTGCCTAATATTCCTTAGCACATACTCCCTACTGCTGATGAACATCTAAGTTTCTTCCAGCTGTTTTCACTGCTATAAATAGTGCTGCAGGAAATGTCCTTAAACATTCAGGAAAACATTTCTACAGTTTAACTACCTGGAAATGAAATTTCAAGATGAAAGCATATATCCCCTCTCAATTCTGACACTGGCAAAAAGGCCACACCCTGGCAATGACACTCTCATTCTTCCATATTTGCTGATCCTCCCGGTCAGTCTCAACATTTCAGCCTCCATTACCTGGTCACATTAGGACCTACACCTACCTTGGTGTTTTCCTCATAGTTACGGAGTTCCAGCAACAGATTCTGCTTCTTCTGACTCAGCTCTCGGATCAGGTCCTGCTCTGCACTGGTGTCCATGAGGTTCCCCCTCATCTCAGCCGTGCCAGGCAGGTAGCCCCGGACTGAACAGAAGGAAAAAACCCCAAGTATAACCAGGTATACTTTTAGGTCATCAATTACCTGCTCTTAAAAACAAAAACCTAAGTTCTCCCCAACTTTGGTGAATTTATTAGAACTACAGGATCTCGGTACAAATACTTCAGGTGAAATTTCCTGATATTTTGACCCAATCAAATGGAAAATGTGACTTTTTAAGGATTTTTCTCATCCCAATTTACTTTCCCCATCCACTGAGCAGCAGATTAACTGTATGTGGCCATCCATCCGGTAATCTCCCTCTACCACACCGGCAATTGCAGAAGAAAAATTGTCCTTAAAGATGACCTCCCCAGTTCGGTCACTTCGAGCATCAACCTACAAATAAAACACAAATTTAAAAGTTGCTTATGCTACATGTTTAAAAACCATAAAATTTAAAAATAAAAATCAGCTTTAAAGGTCATTTAGTCTAGCAGTTTTGAAGAGTATTCTACGAAGCCCTACGACTTCTCAGGAGATACCTATGACTGCTGAGGCCAAGAGGGACCCTAAAGAGCCTCAACCAGCTGTGCTTCCTTCTTTTTAAATAAAAGCTGTTTTTCATATTGGCCTTCACACAATGCTTCATTTGAAGAAACGGGTCTGCTAAGAGCCAGTACATATAGTACACACAGCACAGTGCAAAAGGGCATGGGCTTAATGGCCAAACTGCTCAGGTTCAGAATCTAGCTTTGCCACGTACTATCCACGGCATCTTGCAAGTTTCTTAACCATTCTGTGCTTGGTCTTTTCATCTGGGGATCAATAACCAGAACATGGAGAAATTAACAGTACTATATCTCATTGGGTATAACTGAGGCCTAATGAAGTTAACATATATCAACAGGGCCTGACACACAGAAATACGTAATAAATGTTAGCTCTATATAAAAATTGTATCTTTATTATATATAAATGTATAAAGTATGTTGAATCTGAAGTTCAGAAACTACGGAGTTAGCCCAGTCTTCCACCATGCAACCTTTTACAACAACCCTGTTAAGAGTTCCTCTTCCACATAAAAACTATTCAGATACTTTAGAGAGCTCTCCTATTCTCTAAGTCTCCCATTTCCAAGAGAGAGAACAAATAAATAAATGACTGATCAGAAACAAATGCATCTCAAAAGTGATAATAAGTGACCATCACTTAAAATGAAGATTATGAGGCCGTGCACAGTGGCTCACGCCTGTAATCCCAGCACTTTGCGAGGCCGAGGCAGGCGGATCATGAGGTCAGGAAATCGAGACCATTCTGGCTAACATGGTGAAACCCTGTCTGTACTAAAAATACAAAAAATTAGCTGGGTGTGGTGGTACGCACCTGTAGTCCCAGCTACTAGGGAGGCTGAGGCAGGAGAATCGCTTGAACCCGGGAGGCGGAGGTTGCAGTGAGCCGAGATTGCGCCACTGCACTCCAGCCTGGGTGACAAAGCGAGACTCCAGTCTCAAAAAAAAAAAAAAAAGATGATTATGTTCCAGGCAAGGACACAGGTATTATCAACAAAAGGCTAGCTACAGAAAATCTAGCACAGCAATCATTTCGATGACCAATGCTACTCACTAGTTTTGTCTTTTCATAAACAATCTTCTGGGCAAAACTTTGCAACCAAAACATAAAGTAATTTAGGTTACAGCCTACCCCTTGTCTACAGTATATCACTGTCAAGTATTAATGCTATTAATAACATCATGGAAGCCTGAAAATTATGAATGCTAAAGCCTGTGAAAGAATGAATGACCTGCATTTTTAACAAAGCACATTAATGTAGCCCTCTAACTCAGACTGACCTGAACTTGCTTCTTTCTAGTTAAAGCCTAGCTACCTAATGGCTTCTACCACTGCATTTCCACAATATTTAGCAAATAAGAAGGCTCATTTGCTAACTAAGAAGCAGGACTACAAATTAATATTTCTGTGGATATTCTGATCTTTTGCTTAATCCAACTAGGAGGTTTTACCCTGAAAGGAAAGGATGGCCCTCCAACTCATCAAATGACATACAAAAGACAAAGTTAATTGTCTAGCAGTATTTATTTAATATTTTCACACCTGTATTCAAAAGTTGGATCTGTATATTTCCTTTTTGTACATTTCTGTTAAATGTAGATAATCGGTTTTTCCACTTATATAATTTTCTTATCTTTTTCATGCTCAGGAACAGATTACATAATAGAAATTCCTTAAAATTTCAAAAGCATTTAACTATAAAAACATCTAGGTCAAGAATTATATTTCAAGGTAACCTGACAAGTTTTCAAGTCTAGTAGTTTTCTAATTCTTAAGTCAGTCATAATAATTTATATTCCCTCAAAATATGATCCACTGCTATGATCTGAATGTTTTTGCCCCCACAAATTCCTATGCTGAATCCTATTAGCCAAGGTAATGAATGGTATTGGCAAGTAGAGCTTGTGAGAGGTGATTAGGTCATAAGGGCAGAGCCCCCATGAACAGGATTAGTGCCCTATAAAAGAAGGCCCAGAGAGATCCCTTGCCCCTTCCACCCTGTAAGGCTCCTATGAGGAAGTGGTCCCTCACCAGACACTGAAACTGCCAACACATTGATGGGGGCTTCCCAGCCTCCAGAACTATAAGAAATAAATTTCTGTTGTTTATAAGCCACCCACCCTATGGATTTTGTTACAGCAGCCCAAACCAACTAAGACATCCATTTCACAGACTTTCATATTTCTTAATAAGCAACTATACAGTCTTATAATTTTTAGTACCCATACTAATGACAAAACTAAGTGGAGAAGCAGAAACCAACATAACAGCTTTTTAGAATCCGTTCTTCACGTAACACCAAAGGAATGCTTACAAGGTGCTAGAGAAAAGTAAAGATAAATCAAAGAAGAAAAGATAAGAATTTGCTGATCCCCTTCAGGCAATCCAACACTGACAGACAAGAAAGCGAGGGCAAATGGTATCCATGGAGATCTGGCAGCTACCTAGGCAGCTTCTAAGAAGACAATCCTGACTTGCCAAAAGACTGTAAAAAATTCTGATTTGAAGTTAAAAAAGGAAAGCAAGCAAAAGGATTTTATTTTAAAGTTATAGCTCAGAAAACAATATGCTAACATGATTCTTCCCATTAGTGCTAAGTTTTCAGGCAGTTTTGAAGATGTACTGGAAAAGAGCTATTCAAACAATTCCTTAAAACTCCTTTTTTACTGTTGTACTACCTAGAATCAATCTGGCTGATGGATTCTCAGCACTTCAAATAAGTGATTTAGACAGAATCTCCCTGAAGATTTCCCCCAAACACCGCTTATAAGACTTACACTCTCTCACTGTGCAGCTCTTGACAATGATAGCAGGAAGAATGTGTCAAGATTATTAAGTTAAATGTAAAAACATTGCCAAGGAACGAACTGAAGTTTACATCCCAATGTTACTGTTCTAAGTCCTACAGCCAATACACCTTGGACAATTACTACTCTGAATTATACCTGAACTTTGCTATTCAAACTTACCTTCCCATTGGACCAACCAGTTATCAGTTCATTCACTCCATCAGAATTAAGGTCAAAAGCATGAATGCTCATGGCATGATTTTTCGACTGAAAAAGAATTTTAATAATTAGCACAGAAGTCTCACAATAACTATCAAGTGCCTGAATATCAAAGGCTAAATTATACTAACTTTAATTCTCCAGTATCGGGATGTTTTGTCATAAACTCCAACTGTGCCATTGGAAAGGGCATAACCAAATCGACTGCCATACATGGGACAAAGAGAGGTGACTATCTGCAAAACAATCCACAAAAACACAACATCTTTTCATTAAGACTCAGTTTACTGTCAAGTACGGCTTTATATGACTTCACACTCCTTGTTACAACTATGTTAAAATTAGATTTAAAAGTGCTTCCAATCCATTAGTGGGGAATGTATTCCTCTTCTCTACGATACATGTCATCTACTTCAGAGTTGTATAATCAGATTTAAATAAACTCACAGGGTTTGGTGTTTTAGAGCAACCTTATGTGGCAAGTTTCAGAAAATTATTTTTAAAAAACACATGAAAACTGAAGGACTAAGGAAAACATAAGCTAACTACACAAGATCGAGAATATGCATATACAATAGATATTATATATGTTCACCCAAGAGGCTTTAATGATTATTACTTAACTTATAACATCCTACAGTCTCAATTTTTAAAAGACTTATAACAATCCACAATTGAATATCTTACTTCGTGTATACACCTTTCTTTCTATGACATAATTTGTTTGCTAGAGGTAAAAGAAAGAACACATAATCCTTTGAAAAGTAAAAACCCAGGCACATGGATTTGTGTAGTATATAACAATATACAGAATGCATATATGATACAGAAATATTTATAGGACTGTTCAAGGATTTGACATCCTTAAAAGGATAAAATTTTAGGTACTGAACAAAACTTTCCTTTAAAGTTAAAACCAAAGCTTAATGATATCCATGATCCTGCAGATCTACTTTCTAATTCTGTTCCTAATACAAGAGATATTAAGAAATAAATTGTATAAAGCAGAGAATAGTTATATAATTTCCTTTACACCTACAGCTTTTCTACAAAACCACCCACTTCACTTAACTATGAATACAAAGTGCTGTGTAGGATTCCAGAATTATTTAGCTCAAGGCATTCTTCTGACAATACTTCATACTGTTCAACTGCCAAATGAATCATGATTTTGCTGATCTGGGAAATGATATTTGAACTAGGAGCAAACCTAACAAAGAGAACAGGAAAATGGCCCTGCAAATGAACAATGTTATGAAGTCCATATTTTCATAAATTTAGCCCCAGATTCCTCAGCTCTTTTACTGCTTCCTTAGTTCACCAGTTTCTTCTTTTTGTGGACTAGAAGATCAACAAGTCCCCTCAAATCCCTAACTCTATTCCAGGTTCTTGTCCTCTTTTCTAGGATTTAGGAAAGAGATGTTTCAAATAATTCAGTCTCCTCAAATCTAATATTAACAAGCAATAAAAATCCAACAAAATCTGGATGATTCCCACCAAAGGAGAAAAGATTTACCACAAATTAGAATGAAAGGGATATGAGAATTCGGGACACAGCATCTATCAGCCAGGGATTCTCAAGTTGTTTTTTTTGGTGGTGGAGGAGGTTGCAAACCCCTTTAAGAATGTAATGAAGGCTCCGGGCCCTCTCTTCAGAAAGCACATATAAGCACATACACACAAAACAGACTCCCGGGCCAGGCATGGTGGCTCATGCCTGTAATCCCAACACTTTGGGAGGCTGAGGCGGGTGGATCACCTGAGGTCAGGAGTTCAAGACCAGTCTGGCCAACATGACGAAACCCCATCTCTACTAAAAATACAAAAATTAGCCGGGCGTGGTGGCAGGTGCCTGTAATCCCAGCTACTCGGGAGGCTGAGGCAGGAGAATCACTTGAACCTGGGAGGCGGAGGTTGCAGTGAGCCAAGATCACGCCACTGCACTCCAGCCTGGGCGACAAGAGCGAAACTCCATCTCAAAAAAATAATAAAATAAAAAACAGACTCCCTGTATAAACACACATCCTCAGACTGCTCCTTTTGGCACCCATTTCTCCTCTTCATTTCTTCTCTGTCCACAACTATCATCTTACATCATGATAACTGTGAATATATAAAAAGTACAGTAGGACTAAATAAAAACTGATGACTCTTGCTATAGGATAACTTAGTTAAAATCATTGGTAGCACTGTATGTCAATGTGTAGGTTTTGCTTTTCGTCTCCTTTTATAGTTAGGAGAAAAGAAGTCTGACCTTCTTAGACAGCTTTTATGAGTGACATGAAGCAAGTAATTTAAAGACAAGTGGCCAAGGTCAGTTTTGAGACTAGTGCCCTCGAGCTTTTCTGATACAGATTCCTAAATACCACATAACTAAATTTTGCAGAATCCCACCATTCTGATCTCTAAGACTCTCTTTTACTGGTTTCTTTCTGTCCACTTACAACGTTCACAAGCTATTGCTCCTTTATCCTCTTATTCCTTAATTAAGAATATCTTATTTTTTTCTGTTTGAGTCTTGCCCAATCCTGGAAAACTAGCAGCAAATAAATATCCTAAGAATGTCAAAACCATAAAGGATACAGGTAATCTTTAGATACTGCTTTTTGCTTTATTTTTGTCTTTATTTTCCTAACTCTTAACACTGTTACTTTTTAAAAATTTTATTTTTGAGACAGAGTCTTGTTCTGTTGCCCTGGGTGGAATGCAGTGGCGTGATCATAGCTCACTGTAGCCTCAAGCTCCTGGGCTCAAGGGATCCTCCTGCCTCAGTCTCCCAAGCAGCTGGGACTACAGACGTGTGCCATCACCTTCTGGCTAATTTTTTAATATTTTTTGTAGAGATGGAGTCTTGTTATGTTGCCCACGCGGGTCTCAAACTCCTGGCCTCAAGTGATCCTCCCACCTTGGCCTCCCAAAGCACTGGGATTACAGGCATGAGCCACTGCACCAGGCCTAAACATCAGGCCTAAACAACCTGAGATATTAAGAAATATCTCAGGTTCAGTTACATGAGTGATTCTAATCACAAGTTCTATAATTTTTAAGTTTACCTACAGAAATGTGCCAAAGAAGTACTGAATTTGCAGGAAGAAAAAATATAAACATCTCATTTACGCACTTCAGCCCTACTGAATACACATGATGAGGAGGAAGGGGCATAAAGGTTCAAATGCTGACCATGCCATTTCATAGCCAAGACTACGTACAAGTAACTTAACAAAAAATACAGGCGTGGTGGGTCATAATCCCAACACTTTGGGAGGCCAAGGTGGGCAGATCACTTGAGGTCTGGAGTTCAACACCAGCCTGGCCAACATGGTGAAACCCCGTCTCTACTAAAAACACAAAAATTACCCAGGCGTGGTGGTGCGTGCCTGTAGTCCCAGCTACTCAGGAGGCTGAGGCATGCGAATCACTTGAACTTGGGAGGTGGAGCTTGCAGTAAGCTGAGATCGCACCACCGCACTCCAGCCTGGGTGATGGAGTAAAACTCTGCCTCAAAACAAACAAACAAACAAAAAACCAGAACACCATTTTCCTCATCTATGGAAATAATAATAATTTATCTTCCTATTAGGGTTGTTGTAAGGATTCAATATGTTACTTCATATAAAGTACTTAGAGCACTACCTGGCATACGATAGGTACATAATAAATGATTGCCATTATTATTATTTGCATGTATTAACTCATTAAAAGAAATGCCTTTATGTATTCAACTATATGCAATAATTTTTCTCTATTTAATCAGTCTTTTCAAAATATATCTTAATTAGGGTTTTCATTGCTTTTCTTTCCATAACATACAGCTCTGTCTGACCCCCTCCCCGAGTTTTTATCGTAAAACCACCTGGGTTTGGAGATGCCCCAGCACTCTCACTTGATGTTTCATCTGACAGTACTGATCTATCTTGCTCAAGGTTACCGTAGTTCGAGGTGGAGCTTCTTACCTCTGTTTCTGTCATTTCTGCCACAATCTCATCTTCCTTAAAAACTCGGATATCAAAATCCTCAGATCCAACAAGAAGCTGAAGGGGAAATATCATACGTGTTCAGGTGAGTAAGTGCAAACAACAAAATTTCTGTAAACAAAACAAAAAATTGCACAGTACTTTGCATGCTGCTTCTGCCACCCAAGATTGACAACCTCATAACCGTTTGATGCTCAGAAATGCTCCCTCTAATGGGAGGATCAGCAGATTCAATCAATGAAGAAACAGGGGCTACTGCAGCTTTTATCCTGCCACGGGAGCTGCACATCTTGCCAGAATACGTTATTTCCCTGAGTACCTGAAAAGGCTCCCTGGATCAGCAACTTTCTCTGCCTACAGATGGAAGCCCTGTTCAAACACCAGAGTCCAGTGTCCATGGAAAAGAGAGGGGGAAGTCGGTGCCCAACACAGCACATCACACCTACTAACTGCTCAAGAAGCTAATTTCTACGGTAACCATAAGAATAATTTCAAAGGCTAAAAGCCAATCTCTAAAACATTTAGATTCCTCAAAACAGTTGGCCAAAATTGAAAACTATATACTAATATGGTTTCAAAGCATCAGGAGCAATTCATAAGACCGTGAATATGACTGAAATCCCAACTCTTCTACTCTCTCTGCCCTCTCCTGTGTCTCTGAAACACCATGGCTTTGATCTTTGTATTTATTACACAAGCACAAGTGATTTATTGTTCAAAAGAGAAGAGAAAGACGAATGAGGCCAACTGGCTGAGCATTTAGGCAACAGAGCACCAAAATCAACCAGGAGAAGCTTACACTTCTGTCAACACTAATGTCACTGTCATGGCAAAATTCATTTGGCTGAACACACAAGAGGTATCTCCTCCCCCACATACCTCTTTCTTTCCATCACCATCAAAGTCACACAAGGCCAAGGAATTAACATTGTCTCCAGTAACCTGAAAATAAAACCCCAAACCATTAGCATGCCATCGTTTCTCCATTTACTCCAAATATATTAGCTACATGAAGGAGAGGATTACACAAAACACGAATGAATGCTATTCGAATTATTCATATCCTTTTTTAATGCACAGAATTATAAATATCATTACTCAGTAGAGTTGGTGGTTAAAAAAGAACATTAAAAGTAAAAATGCTTAAGGGTACCAAAAAGAATGTTTTCTTCTTCATACCGTCCAAAAGAGATCACTTCCTTCATGATTGAAACCTTGCAGAGCACAATTGCCACCAATAATCGCAAGAGGGGAAGAAATGTCTCCCAATGTCCCCAGCACAATTGCATTTGCCCCATCTGCTACCTAAGAAAAGTAAAAGGACACATTATCTTAGACACGATAATATGCAGGCACACTGAAGGTAAGTTATATCCATATTTTTATTCAGACACCCAAATTCCTCTGTCATCATTTGTGAGAAGCCAGATGGTCTCCTGAGAGGGCAGCCAGCCAGGGCTGTCCACCGAGACCTAACCCTGTGGCTCCTGCAAGGGTGAGCACAGATACAGAGTAAATCAGAGCCTTGGCTTTCACACTAAGCCACTACAAAATGCTGCTACGATACTCTGGGAGCTCTCTGGGACCACAAGTTCCAGAGGGCAAATTCTCCAGAGAATCAAGACTTATGCCTTTAAGCACCCAAACTTTGTAATTTATTTTAACCATTTTGGATGGAAATCTTTTTAATACTTGTAATCTACTTATTTACTACTTTTTTTAACTTTACTATTCTTTGTACTAAAAAGTACAAAGAATAAAAAAAACCCATGGTCCCACCACCTAAAATAAATTATCTTAGACTTCTTGAATAAATTATATAAGTTAATTTATTTTTGAAAGACTCAAGGACATCTTTGTAAACACTGTTTATGGTACAGGAAAATAATCGTTACTTACATAATCTTTAAGTGGGAAAACTATAAAGATTGGCTATATAGGAAAGAAAAGATTTCATAAGAAATTAAAACTGTTAAATGGCCAAAGAAATAATAAAGTTAAAAGGTAAACAATGAAGTGGGAAAAAACCCTTGCAATATATAAGACAAAAATACAAAAAAAAGGTTAATAAAAGGCAAATAAATACAAAAATGGTAAACACCCCAACCAAAAAAATAAACAGGACATATTAGAGATGAAATACACTCAACAAACATGAAAAATGTTCTTTCTCACAATATATCATTTTTCAGTTTTTGGATTAGCAATGAAAAAGAACAATAATATCCACTACTAGTTAGGGTGTAATGAAACAGGCACGATCATTATTGAGGGGGATGTGGAAAATGGTAGTCTTTTTAGGGAGCAATTTACCAATGCCTATCGAAAATCTCATTTTTAAAAAAGTCTTTGACTAGGCAATCGTAAAGCTGAGTCCTTGTAATGTTAATTTATGTGTCAACTTGGCTAGGCCATGGTACTCAGATATTTGGTCAAACATTATTCTAGAGCTGCTGTCAGGGTATTTTTCAGATGACATTAACATTTAAATCAGTAGATTTTCAGTAAAGCAGATTATTATCCATCATGTGGGTGGACCTCACACATTATTTGGCCCACACATTAATTGGGCCAAATTTTGAGTAAATTGAGCAGATTTTGAGTAAAACAGATTATTATCCATAATGTGGGTGGGCCTCACACATTAACTGGCCCACGCACATATGGATAATAATCTACTTTACTATTAAGTCCTTCAATACTTTCTATTAAGAACTTTCTATCAAGTATTGAAGAACTTAATAGAAAAAAGACTGACCTCCCCCAAGGAAGAAGGGATTCTACCAACAGACAGCCTTTGTACTTGAGCTTCAACATCAATTCTCTCCTAGATCTCCAGCCTGCTGGCCCACCATGCAGATTTTTGACTTGCCAGGCTCCACAACTGCATAAGCCAATTCCTGAAAATAAATATTTCCCCCTCTAATATGTACATGTCCTATTGGTTCTGTTTCTCTGGAGAACGCTGACTAATACAGTCCTAAACTCAATCTCACTTCTGAACAAAAACGATGTGACCTTGAAATAGGCAAAGGGCAGAAAAAGTCCTAACCACTAAAGAAAAAATGTGATCAGCTGGACTTCACAAAAATGCAAAACTTTTGCTCATCAAAAGACACATGCCTAGTGGAACAAGCCACAGGCTGGGAGAAAATATTTATTATATATAAATCTGACAAAGAGTTTGTATCCAGTATATCCAAGAAATGTCTACAAATCAATAATAAAGAGACAAACTACCAATAAAAAATAGGCAAAAGACTTAAGACACTTCACGGAAGACACATAAATGGACAATAAGCACAAGAAAAGGTGCTCTGCATCAATGATTATCAGGGAAATGCAAAATGAAACCACACCTAAGATATCACTTCACACCTTCCAAAATGGCTAAAATTAAAGACTGGCAACAACAAATGTTGACAAAGGATGTGGAGCAACTGGAACTCTCCTACACTGCAGGCAGGAGTATAAAGTGATACAACCACTTTGCAAAAACAGTTTGGCAGTGTCATAAAGTTCTTATAAACCATATAGCCCAGCAATTCCACTCTTGGGTATTTACCCAAGATAAATTAAAACATATATCCACAAAAAGTCTTATACAAAAAAGTCTTATTAAAAACAAGTCTTAAACAAAAATGGTTGTTAAAAACTGAAACAATCCAAATGTCCATCCACTTGTCTATCACCAAGACAGTGGATAAACAAACCATAGTATATTCACACAATGGAATATACTACGTTTGTTGCTTAGCAACAACAACAAAAGACTACTTTTATATGCAACAATATGGATAATTCTTGCAAGTATTATGTTAAGTGAAAGAAGCCAGACACTATTTGTATGGAGTTCAACAACAGGAAAAGCTCATCTAAGCTGACAGAAGTCAGAACAGTGATTGTCTATGGGAGATAGAAATTGACTGGAATGGGGTACAACAATATTTTCTGAGGTGATGAAAATGTTCTCTATTTTTTTTGGGGTATTGGTTATAGGGATCCAAACTCATTGAACTGTACACAGAAGGTCTGTGCATTTTCATGTATGTACATTTTACCTCAACAAAAAATAGACAAAGAAGAAAACCAGCCAAATGCAGTGGCTCACATCTATAATTGTAACACTTTGGGAAGCTGAGGCAGGAAGACTGCTTTAGCCCAGGAGTTTGAGACCAGCCTGGCCAACACAGTGAGACCCTATCTCTCTAAAAAATAAACAATTAGCTGGGCGTGGTAGTACACACCTGTAGTCCCAGCTACTCAGAAGGCTGAGGTGGGAGAATTGCTTGAGCCCATGAGGTCAAGGCTGCAGTAAGCCATGATCATGCCACTGCACTCCAGCCTGGGTGACAGAGCAAGACTCTGTCTCAGAAAACAAAAACGAAAAGAAAGAAAACCATCTGCATTTTCAGGAACTTATCCTCAGGAAATAATCAGGGAAGTGGTCAAAGAGATACAGTTATTACACTATGAACTGTAATACAGAAACAATGGAAATAACATAAATGTTCAACAACATGGAACGGTTAAACAAATTACATTAACACAATGAAATACTACAGAACCAATAAGAATGACATAACGGGTATGTAGTAACTTCATATAAAGATGTTCACAACATATTATTGAATGAAAGAGCCACACATAATAGCCAGGGAGTGGAATGTCCATTAACTGATAAATGGATAAATAAAATGTGGTATATACATACAATGGAATATTATTCAGCCATAAAAATGAATTACTGACACATGCTACAACATGGATCAACCTTGAAAATATTATGCTAAGAAAAAGAAGGCAGTCACAAATGATTACATATTATATAATTCCATTATTTATGAAATGTCTAGAATATGCAAACTTCTAGAGACAGAAAGTAGATAACTGGTTGCCTAAGGTTAGGAGGTTAAAGAAAAATGGGGAGTGATACTAATGGGTATGGGTTTTTTTGGGGGGTAATAAAAATGTTGAAAATTGATGATGGTGATGGTTGTACAGCTCTCTGGATACACTAAAAACCACTGAATTGTATACTTTAAGTAGGTTAGTTGTACATGTGAATCATATCTTAATAAAGCTGCTACAGGGTAAAAACAAGTAAAAGGCTACATGTATATATGACCCCATTTTACTACAAAATGTATTCATATATGCTTGGTAAAAAATCTGGATTCAAAAATTCAACAGTTAAGTGTTCTTTCTAGATGAAAAAATAGGTGTAATTTCTTTTACTTTTTACTTCCTTATCTTTTCTGTAACAAATATGAATTGCTTGGGTATTAAAGTTGCAGCAGCCTGTAGGTGGCAGGCTACAGTAAGGGCTTCTACAAACTATTGCACTAAACTTGAATGCAAGTCCACCAGGAGACCTGTCTATTGGCTTCCCAGCTCTTGGCTGAATTCTCAACAGGAGATCTTGACAGATGGCAGTATCACAGATATACCTCATAGAGATAAGCTCGAGTGTCACCAAGTGATTAGCAACCATAACCAAATAAATAAGTTCCGAGTACATAAAGCAGATGTTAACAGCAAAATCTCCATGTTGTTTACCTATACTATAACAGTCATACAATAAACAGACCAAAATAAATGATCTGATCTCTTCCAAGCATAAAAAATGGACATTGAGTAATGACAATTTTATGGTTATAAAGGTTATACTTGCCTCTCTGTAGAACAAATCCGAATTATTGTAGACATCATAAGCCAAAAGATTAGTCTGTGTCCCCACTAAAAGGGCATCATAGCCAAGCTCAGGGTTCAATACGCCTGCAGTCAGACAGCTGACTGCCTGGTTAATGTTGAGAAGAGAAACATCAGATTCCAGGGGGCTCTGGAAGACCCTGGATGCACTGACATGCTGGTTCCGTGTATGAGGATTATGAATAAAAACCTGAAACAAAAATAACTAATTACATTCCCTTAAAATATAAAAAATTAGTATCATACATTTTTTAAAAAAAGAACCAGGTTATTAACACATCAACATTAACAAGAAGTCACTTTAATCTCCTATGAAACTTAAAACACTCGTACATAGTTCAATGCATGGACAACTTTCAGTCATTATGAAATCACGGAAATCCAGTGGTTCTTAGCCTTGTAAGGAACAAGGTAATGAACAAGATCTAGTCACTGCTTACCAGGCCAGCTTACATGCTACCCACCAGCAGGATGTCAAAGCACTCTTAGGAGCTAGCCTTTTCCTGATCAACCTAGAATAAGCTGCTACCACCTTCAATGTGATTGCCACACACCAAGAAGATCATGGAAAACAGAATAAACACTTCCTTTATTATCTTTCATCCGAGCACCTAATGAATTCACTTCCTAGACCTTAAAATGGTCTGCTAGTTAGTAAACCTGTTTCACAAACTTAAACCGAGTCATGCAAATCAAGTATCTTGAAGGCTTTCACAGTTTATACCAGTGACACAGAACTAAGTAATTAGCCCAAAGATAATAAATTCAACAGTTTCAACTATCATAAATATAATCTGAGTGTCTGCATAAATTATTCAACTTTCCTAGACTTCACCTGTAAAAAGGAGGTTTGGACTATAGAATGCATTCTTAAGAGGGGCGAGATCACTCCCAGGACAGGTAAATGGGTTTGCGATGGGGAATCGTGTAGCCTTTCACAGGACCACAGTACAAAAAGAGATACAAAGTATATCTGAGGTATCAGAATTTCACTGGGAAAATTTTCTTGGTCTAAAAAAGTTCCAAGGTGGGCAATATGACCAAAAAGGTTGGGGGGATGAAAAACACTGGACTAGGGATCCCTCTAGCCCCTTCTAGTTCTAAAATTTTTTAAATTTACATGAGTATTTCATCTCTTTCACATAAATCCAAACAGAATTAATTTTAAATGAACACCTACCCAAGGCAGCCTATTCAACAAAAAATAATTTTCAAAAGAATTGACTAAAAACATAGAAAACATGTGCAGCCACTGAACACTGCCTTCATGTTCCGTTTGTGTAACACTTTATAACATGCCTTGGTCAATGTTAATTGCATTTGAACCTGACACCAACCCTTCATTTCCATATGAGGTCGGAAGAGTTAAGGCCCTTTGCGAAGGTCTTGAGACTGGTGACAGGGCTAAGACAAGAGCCTGGTGTGCTCCAGGCCCTGCGCTCCAGCCACCACCACATCACACTTCCTTTTATAACAGTTCTGAACAAACCAATTCTTACGAAGTTTTCCAGAAATCCAATATGCTGAGAAAGTACAGGAGCAGAAATAGCTTACGGGCTCCATATTCATTCTTACCGGAATGGAAAGAGTTTGCAATTTTTGTCAAGAGCAACAAGGATCTCAGGAGTCAGACTTTCCCCCAGTTCCCTCCTGCTGTTCTCTACACTCAAAGAGAGTCCACAGGGAGACAAGTCTGTCCCTTCAGGCAAGGAAAGAAAGCCAATCTCAGTCATACGACAAAAAGACCACTCCCAGGGCTTTCAAAGGACTTGCTGAAGTTCACACTTTTGTTCTAGCTGAGGAGGTGCTGCAAACAATATAAATTCAACTGACCCCTAAGCATTACCATGAGAGAAAAAATGTCCCCAGAGGAAAACTCTAATATTCACCATGCAAGAGATTCCTTTTATTTATTTATATGTTTTTTGAGACGGAGTCCTGCTCTATTGCCCAGGCTGGAGTACAGTGGTGCAATCTCAGCTCACTGCAACCTCTGCCTCCTGGGTCCTAGCGATTCTCCTGCCTCAGCCTCCAGAGTAGCTGGGATTACAGGGGTGCGCCACTACGCCCAGCTAATTTTTGTATTTTTAGTAGAGACAGGGTTTCAGTCGGCCAGGTTGGTGTCGAACTCCTAACCTCAGTTGATCTGCCCCTCTCAGCCTCCCAAAGTACTGGGATTGCAGGTGTTGAGCCACCATGCCCGGCCAGAGATTCCTTTTAAAAAAAATCCTTGCTAAGGCTCAGAGTCAGCTCCATGTTCACAACAGGGTCCCAGCTGTAAGGATAAAGTCCTGTTTCTAGACATGCAGGCTTTAACCCTAGCTGGAATGTTTTAATTGCTTTTAAGAGAATATATTCATGGCATTACTTGAGTCATAAAATACTACTAATTCTTTTTAAGGTCTCAAGATAAAAGATCAGGTCAGAACTTTTTAGATTTGTTTACAGAGCTGAACACAAAGTATCCATCCAGTTACACAGGACAAGGGATCTCCTTTATTTTATTTATTATTATTATTATTATTATTATTATTGGGCCATTTTCGACAACAGCCCTACAATCAAGCATTCCTGCCTTCCACTCCAGGTCACACTCTATCTAAGGGCTGCCCTAGGGACCTCTGCCCGATCTCCCTGCTTCTACTCCGACACCTACCTCCCTACATCCCGTCACAGAACATCTGTTCTCCACATACCAGCCAGTTAGCCTTTATCTAAAACATAAAGCAAATTCCAACACCCACTTTATCAAAATCCTCAGGGACTTCCTAACTTACTCAGTATAAAAACCAAGGTCTTTGCCATGGCCTACAAGTTCCTATATGATCTGGCTTGTGTCTACCTCATGACCACCCTCATTGCCTTCCAGCCCCAGCGGCTTCCTTGTGCTCCTGAAACACACCATGCATATCTCCAGCTCAAGGCCCTTGCACCTGCAGATTCCTCTGCCTGCAAGGCGCTTATCCCACAAATCTGCAGAGCTTGTTTCCTCAGTTCCTTCAAACCTCTTATCAAATGTTATTAGAGGCCATCTGACCACCTGTCTAAAACGCCAAGCTCCTATCACACTGAATCCCTTATTCTTTTTCTCCTATGAAAACACTTGCATATTCAGTTAACTGCCTGGTTCCCCCTCTCAAATGTAAGCTCCAAGGGGGCAAAAACTTGTCTGTCACATTCTCCAATGCACCTGCAGAGCTAAGAAGACTGCCCAGCACATAGTAAGCCCTCAAATTAGGGGCTGAGTTAATACCAATGGGATATTTTCAGCCCATTTATAAATCTGCTATGCACCTACAGCACAAGCAACATGAAGTTCTTTTTGGCATTTGTCAGTGCTTTTTTTTTTTTTGAGACCGAGTCTCACTCTGTCGCCCAGGCTGGAGTGCAATGGCACGGTCTCGGCTCCCTGCAACCTCCACCTCCTAGGTTCAGGTGATTCTCCTGCCTCAACCTCCCGAGTAGCTAGAATTATAGGCACCTACCACACCTGGCTAATTTTTGTATTTTTAGTAGAGACAGGGTTTCACCATGCTGGCCAGGCTGGTCTCGAACTCCTGACCTCAGGTGATCTGCCTGCCTCGGCCTCTCAAAGTGCTGGGATTACAGGCATGAGTCACTGCACCCAGCCTGTCAGTGACTTCTAACTGTAACAATAACATCATGATGTGCCAGACCCCGTATTAATAGCTTAACTCTGTTATACTACTTAATGAAAATGAAGCCTTATTTTTTACTTCTGTATCCCAAGGCATATAACATACAATATACGTGGAAGTGTCCTAAAAACTATAAATTGTTACACAAATCCTAGCTTATTAAATCCACACTGGATCAGAGAACATGCACTCTGACCACATTCCACACTTTCTAGTTGAGGGGCTCCAAGCACTGTATTGAACCTCTCTGAACTGCAATTTCTAGTCAATAAAGTGAGAATCATAAAAAGAAAATAACAGGTAACAATCAGTGACCACGTCCTATATGTCAAGCATTTTACATGTATTAACTTTTTTAAAGCTCATGACCCCATGTATTAGGTACTATTATTAAGTGCCTTGACCAAGGTCATGAAATTAGTAGGTACTGGAGCCAAGAAACACCATCCCTATGCCATGCTGCTGCCGTTGGCCTTGTGACAACGACGCTGAGATGACTCATGTAATAAAGTTTTGTGCCTGTTATAAGTTATTAGCGTTGTCACTACATTCCATGTATTTTGGGCATGCCTCCGTCAAATACACAGGGCTCTGATTTGCCTTGTCTGCTAGCTTCTGGACTATAAGCTTTCTGAAAGTAGGGACTCCTTTTACATCCGAGTCTCCAAAATCTATACAGAAGGTGTTTAGTAGAAGTCTGGTGAATGTTAAATGATTTCTCTTTTATCTCTTTGACTCTCACACCTTGCCCAGTAATCGCACATAGCAAACACCTAACACTTAGTGAATAAATTACGGGGAAAGAACTGAATGTACATGGGCAAGGATCAAAAGTGCAATTGGAATAAGTTAATTTTTGTATTGCATTCTTTTGTCGTTGTTCGGTAAAGGACTGTGAAGGGCTGGGTGCAGTGGCTCACGCCTGTAATCCTAGCACTTTGGGAGGCCGAGGCAGGTAAATCACTTGAGGTCAGGAGTTCGAGACCAGCCTGGCCAACATGGTGAAATCCTGTCTCTACTAAAAATACAAAAATTAGCCAGGCGTGGTGGCGGGCGCCTGTAATCTCAGATACTCGGGAGGCTGAGGCAGGAGAATTGCATGAACCCGGGAGGCGGAGGCTGCAGCGACCCGAGATTGCGCCACTGCACTCCAGCCTGGGCGACAGGGCAAGACTCCGTCTCAAAAAAAAAAGGAAGAAGAAGCAGTGTTAGAGAGTCAGAGGAATTCCGAGTTCCAAGTGACAAGCAGAGGCCCCTGGCTTGAATCTGGGGTCGGTTATTACTGCTAACCCGAACCAAACCCCTTCCCTCAGGAGACGTCTCTTTTCTAAGCTCCCTATGTCCAGGGACCCCGACCTCGCCTGACTCCAAGTGCCTGATGACAAGAAAACGTCAACTTCTCAGAAAAGCTCTTCCTCTAAGACCCCACTGTCCTCTGCAGGATGGAGCCACAAGGTGCTCGCCGACCGGTTGCCGGGCAACACGGGCTGGGGGCGGGGTCGGAGAGGGGGCGGGATCCCAGGGGCGCGGCCAGCGGAGGTCCTGTGGTTCCCTGGGGCCCGGGCTCCCTGCGGGTGGGAGCGGTTACCTTGCCCGTTTGGGTGGCGGCCGCCAGGCACGGGTGAGTCCCGTCGTAGCGCCCTATGGCCACCATTCGGGGGCTGATTTTGTGGCGCAGTTTCAGGGTGAACACAGGCAGCAGCATGATGGCGGCGGCTTAGGGGAGGAGGGCTGGAAGCTGGAGGCCAGCGCAGCGGAGCTGGCCTCACGCGCCCGGGCAAGAAGTGCAGGGACACTACCTGCGCGGCCCCAGCCGCCTCAGGCCGGACGCGAAACAGCCCGGGACGAACCCGTCCAGGTACCGCCTGCTCCTCCTGCGGCGGCGCAGACCCGTCCGCTCCTTTTGCGGCTGCGCGGTGGAGCCTCGGCGCCTTCTGTGGCTGCGCGGTGGAGCCTCGGCGCCTTCTGTGGCTGCGCGGTGGAGCCTCGGCGCCTTTTGCGGCTGCGCAGTGGAACCCCTGCTGGGCCGCGGGTGCAGTTGTTTCCCATTGCAGTAATTTACTCCTGCGGGTTGAACTCCACTGACGAGCCTACATGCCCAGCCCAGAGGCTTTCCCTTCTAGCACCACATCCAAGCTGCACCCTGCAAACTTGACACAATGCTACCCCACTCCAGAAGGTCATTAATTCAAGAAATATTCCTTGAGTGTCGGCTCTGTCCCTTGCTTTAGCCGTTGTGTGGAGGAAAACCATACCAATCCTTAGACTCACGTTCGGTCTAGGGCTCCTGGTAAGGCTCCCTATATATTTTTAAGTGCAAACCAGCAAAATTGAAAAGTGACCAACAAAATTTCCTTGAGGGCCTATTGTGTGTCAGACACTGTTCTAGATAATAAATAGTAGTAAACAAAAGACAAACCTCTGCTTTCCTGGAACTGACATACTAGTCAGGGGAGACAAGCACTAAACAAGAAATGCATGTCATTTGGTAGTGAGCACTAGAGAAAATTAAGGGAAGGAAGAGGGGAGAGAGGATTGGAGGGAATGCAGTGTTAAGTAGGGTGGTAGGAAAGAGACCTCTCTGAGAAAGTGACCTTCAGCCTAGGACTATTAGGAAGTGAGGAAGCCAGCCTCGAGGGAGGGTGTTCCTGCAGAGGAACTTCAGGTGAGGCCCCCGGGGCTCACTCTGCTGCCTTCTGGAAATGGACAATCTGGGGTGGATAATGAGATGAGCAAGGACCACTAGTGGAGACTTGGAGTAGCCAGCAAGGAAGTACAATCAGGAGAGTATAGTGTCCTGGAAGCTCGAAGAGAGGGTGGCCAGAAGGAGGAAAACAACTGTGTCAGATGCTGCGGGCCAGTTTTGAAAGATGAGTTCTGGGCCAGGGGCGGTGGTTCACGCCTGTAATCCCAGCACTTTGGGAGGCCGAGGCGAGCGGATCACTTGAGGTCAAGAGTTCGAGACCAGCCCGGCCAACATGATGCAACCCTGTCTCTACTAAAAATACAAAAATTTACTGGGTGTGGTGGTGGGCACCTGTAGTCCCAGCTACTCGGGAGGCTGAGGCAGGAGAATCGCTTGAACCAGGAGGCGGAGGTTGCAGTGAGCTGAGATCGTGCCACTGCACTCCAGCCTGGGTGACAGAGCGAGACTCCGTCTCAAAGAAAAAAAAGAAAGATGAGTTCTGGAATATTCTTGATACTTGCATTTTGTAATTACAGTTATACAAATGAGCATTTTTTTCAACGCTGTTGGTGTGTCTGTGACTATTTGTAACCTCTTTTGGAGATAATATCAAAATACTAAATAATGTTAAAAGACTAAGTTTGAAAGTCGTTACTTTTTAAAAATTGATTTTTATTTTATTTTATTTAGAGACGAGGTCTCATGCTGTCACCCAAGCTGGAGTGCAGTGGTGCCATCACAGCTCACTGTAATCTCGAACTCTTGCCTCAAGTGATCCTCCAGCCTCGGCCTCCCAAAGTGCTAGGATTATAGGTGTAAGCCACTACTCCCAGCCTAAATTTAAAGATCTTGATGGAATGTAAGACCTGAGTCAGTGGCCCTCCAGGCCCCCTCTGATGGACCATGCTTCTAAGACCCAGCCTCTTTCTATCCTGTCTCCACCCCCACCCTTCTGTCACCTGTCTACACCCAAGTCCTATAGCAGCTCCCTGACCAGCGGTGCCATGGAAATTACCCTGGGTCATTGGAACTTACTTCGTTTTGTGGTGTCCCTTCTCTTTAGTCCCCAGATTCTACCTACACAAAGTCATCATCTCACTGAATTCACTCAGCTGTGTTACTAGCTGATCACAGCTTGATCAGCTACCTCTCCCAGGAATAGCTTGAAAGGAATGACTCTAATAGACATCATTTCAGATCCTTTATTTTTTCCTGGAAAACATTTATTGAGGGTATCCATGTTCTAGACGGTGTTGAAGGACCTAGGGATACAGCAGTGAACAAGAAAGATATAATTCATACACTTATGGAGTTTACATCCTCTAGGGGATAGGAAGCAATAGACACTAAACATGAAAACAAGTAAGGTCAT
Organism: Pan paniscus; assembly: GCF_029289425.2. Lineage (NCBI taxonomy): Eukaryota > Metazoa > Chordata > Mammalia > Primates > Hominidae > Pan > Pan paniscus. Next base: position 66,005,200 of record NC_073267.2, read on the forward strand.
TTCATTTGGCGAGAAGGCTGATGTTCTAGGGCTCAAGAAGTTCTCTTAGAGGAAGTAACATTTGAACCAAGAGCTTTGTGACAAGAAAGTGGCAGCCATTCAAAGATGTGAGGGATGGACAGTCTAGACAGAGGGAACAGCAAGGACACAGGACAAGTTTGGACATGTTTGAAGACCAGAAAGAAAATAATGTGGCTGGAGCCTAACGTGTGAGAAGGGGCCAGGTCACCTAGTGCTTTTGAGCCACGCCAAGGAGCTTGGGTTTTACTCTAGCAGGCAGTCAAGTCCATGGACTGGCATGGACTGGATTTCTATGTAAGGCTGGTCTTGGCCTTCATCCACCCGGCCACGCCTTACTTACTGTATGGACTGCCTTGGTGGCCTCTAACTTTGCGGTTTCTCTTCCTAATAGGACATTACAGTCATCAGCATCAACATCATTAACATTTACTGAGCATTTTTTAGGTGCCATTCTAAGAACTTCATATGCATCATCTCACTTAATCATACAATAATTCTACAATCCTACAATTCTACATAGGATTATTGTATGATTATAATATATAATAATGTATGATTATACAATAATCCTACAATCCTACGCAGGATTGTAAAATGGGATAACCATACAATAATCCTACAATCCTATGATTGTAGGATTATTGTATGGTTATCCCATTTTACACCTGACAAAACTTTACCATTGTTATCTCCTCTATAACTCTTCATTGGCTCCCTATTTTCAATCAAAAAAAGTCCAAGCATTTCAGCAGATTATACAAAGATTTCCAAATTCTGACCACTGTTGACCTCTGCAGCCTCATCTTTTGCTGCTTCTTTCTTCAGACTTGATCCTTCTCAGATGCCATGTCTAGCCTCTCTGCTCAGATTGTGCCCTCTGCCCAGAATGTCCTTCCCCTCCCTTCATAACTTCCCCCCATCTTTGAAGACTCAGGTTGGACATCACCACTCCAGCAAATCATGTTTGACAGCCTCCCTCATTGCTATTTCCACCCTTAGGAGGCAGCCACACTTCCCCTGCGCTTGCGTCAGATCCTGTATCATAATGAGGGTACTTGAGTTTAGGGTATCCCTAGAAAGATAGGGAATCCCCCATCCTCCCTGACAAGCACCGATCAGGGCAAGGGACTTACAGGCTTTCCTCCGAGGAGAAAGGCCCAGGGCTAACCATCTTCTGCCAAAAGTCCAAGAGTCTTCTCTGCCTCCCATGACTCACCAGGAATCATTGGTTCTTCAGAGGAGACACGTGTCATCCTCACATCGGTGACAGCTGGGACTCCCGAGGATCTAGGCCTTGAAGGTGGGAGAGGAGTTGAGAGCCGGCAGGCTCTAGGGAGACAGCACTACAAAGCGGGTAAGCCCTTGACCCTCAACCACATCAGACCTGGATTCAGATGCCTTCTCCATCAGCCACTAGCTGAGACTTAGGCCCATTGTTTAATCCCAGTTCTCATATTTATTGAGCATCTTCTCTGTGCCAGGCACTTGACACATACTCTTTTTTTTTTTTTTTTTTTTTCTTTTCTGAGACAAGGTCTCACTCTGTCACCCAGGCTGGAGCACAGTGGTGCGATTATAGCTCCCTGTAACCTCAAACTCCTGGCTCAAGTGATCCTCCTGCTGCAGCCTCCCAAAATGCTGCAATTACAGGCATGAGCCACAATGCCCAGCCACATAGTAACTCATTTAATCACCACCCCCCTTGGAGGGAGACACTGTCATCATCCCCATTTTACTAGAGAGGAAACCAAGTCATGAGAGACTCCATAATGTAAGTCTGAGGTCACACAGCTGATAAGCAGCAGAACCAGGATGGATGACCAGGTGGTCGGGCCGCAGAGCCTGAGCTCCTCACCACTGCACTCTCCTGCCTCCTGCAGTGAACCTCCCTGAGCACCAGTGTCCTCATCTAGAAAAGAGAAATATTAGCAGTCCTCACTCTTAAAGCAAAGCCCAGCCTTCAATAAGGGCTCCCAGAAGTGGTTATTATTATTACCTCTAGGTGAAAGCACTGCCTTTGACTAGTTAAGGTCACTGTTCTAACAAATTTGTTTTTTTTTCTTTTGCTAGTAGGTAGCATTGTTCCCAGTTTCCTTTTGGCCCTGGAATTGGAAAACCAACCTAGTAGCCAAGTTTTAGCGGGACTTGGTCAGGACCAAAATTTAAGATCCTAATTTCCAAGGGTGGGGGAGCCCGATGGGAGGATACCTTAGGCCACACCTGCCACTTGCCATTCCATCTGCTTGTCCTCACATTGAGTTTGCAAAGTACCCCCACTAGAAGGTGTGCAGGTGTACAAAACAGAGATTCGGGCACCTCAAGACTGGATTAAAGGCCTGGAGGGAGGCAGCGTGGAGGGCTCCCCAGCACAGGAGACTCCAGCAGCCTCAGGGCCCACCCTGAGGAGCAGATTTGGGCAGGGAGGCCACCTGGAGAAGGACTTCTGCCTTTTTCTTTATGCACTGTATATGGTTTTTGTTTGTTTGTTTGTTTGTTTCCTGAGATGGAGTATCATTCTGTCGCCCAGGCTGGAGTGCAGTGCAGTGGCACGATCTTGGCTCACTGCAACCTCTGCCCCTAGGTTCAAGCGATTCTCCTGCCTCAGCCTCCCGAGTACCTGGGATTACAGGTGCCTGCCACCATGCCCGGCTAATTTTTGTATTTTTAGTAGAGACAGGGTTTCACCATCTTGGCCAGGTTGGTCTTGAACTCCTGACCTCATGATCCATCTTCCTCGGCCTCCCAAAGTGCTGAGATTACAGACATGAGCCACCGAGCCCAGCCTATGCACTGTATATGTTTATGCTATTTTTACAGCATGCTTGTTTTACTTTTGTAATTTAAAAAAAAAACAAAACCTTTAAAATAAAGTAGTGTAAGGGCAGGGTTTTCTGTGGATTTCAGGAATCCAAATCCAGGGCCTCTCCCCACCCCTCTTGATCCAGAACCTGCCTATAAAGGACCCCAGTCTTCAGTTTCCCCAAACTCTTTAAGGCAACTGGCAATTAGGACCGCTCCTCAATTTGCAGAGGGACAGGGGCTGGGAGACCCCCAGGGCAGAGCAGGCGGAACGGGGCTGGACTCCGTGAGAACTTTCCACCCAGCTTCCCTTAGGGAGCAGTCCTCCCAGGGTTCCCATCCTTCAGTCTTTCATCACTTGACTTCCTTTCTGGAATTCCTGGTAACTCTGTGATGTGTCTGCTGTGGGCCGTGGGGGTGAGGCTCTCCATGTTGGTCTCTTCTGTCAGCTCATTTCACACTTGCAAGAAATGAAATTAAGAATCATACGTTCAAAGTCACTTTGCAGTGTGTCATATGAAAAACAGAAACAGCACCTTCCGGTCAGTAGACAGGAGGAAAAGCTACGACTGCTACTAATAGCTAACATATGTTGAGCACTTCCTACATGCCAGACTGCTAAATTCTTTACTTATATGATCATCTCAATCTTCCCAATAATCATGTGAAAGAGGTAATATTATTATCCCCAATTTATGGATCAGAAACGAATTCAAGCCCAAATTCCATCCCCCACACACACATATCCCATGGAAGTGGTAGGAAAAGCCACCGAAATCAGTGTTAGTTACCTCCCACCCCCACCCTCAGAGACCCATCAGAACCCTGGATATCTAGTGGTGCCAGAAAAGGGGCAGAGGGTCTCGGACCTCCAGTTTCATGTTTTCCACAAGCAATCTTGAGATATTCAACCACACGACACCCTTGGCCAAGCTCCCAGTGGCCTCTTGTTATGGGGGATTCTCTGACATTTTCATGGGCTCGAAAATCCCTGGGGAGGCCACACATCCCAGTGTCCAGGATCCCCTATCGCTCAAAGCATCGTGCAGCCCTCCTCTCAGGCCCTTGCTCCACCCCCAGGTGAAGCCAGGGTCCACGGTGTTTCCTAGATGCATGTAGATCAAGCCTGTAAATAATCTTGGAAAGAGTTGCTGAAAATGAGACTAAGTGAGAAGCACTTACATTAAAATGGAATCACTGCACATCTAGAATGTGTCCTGTACAGACCAGGCTCAGTGGCTCACACCTGTAATCCCAGCACTTTGGGAGGCCGAGGCGGGTGGATCACGAGGTCAGGAGTTCAAGACCAGCCTGGCCAACATGGTGAAAGCCGGTCTCCACTAAAACTACAAAAATTAGCTGGGTGTGGCAGCACGTGCCTGTAATCCTAGCTACTCAGGAGGCTGAGGTAGGAGAATCGCTTGAACCCGGGAGGTGGAGGTTGCAGTGAGCCGAGGTCATGCCACTGCACTCCAGCCTGGGAGACAAAGCGAGACTCCATCTCGAAAAAAAAAAAAAATAGAATGTGTCCTGTACAGATAATAGAACTGTTTCTAAAGCTCCCCCACTGTAGAGTTTTTGAAATTGTATTTTGTTATTCTCCATTCACCTCTCCAGATCCATCCTCTCTCTCCTCTGTCCTGGTCTATGCTGAGAAGGCCAACCTTGGCAGATTTCATGGCCCGTGTAGTCAGATGATGGGAGGGGAGAAAGGTCAGAAAATTGATTCCTTTTCCGCTGCTGGGTATAATTTTGGCAGTGGTTATATTCCTCTACCTACCACCACTGCTTCTATTGGGCAATTCCTCAACCTCTACTCCAACTTTCCCTGGGCCCTGTAATGCCACCTGTCTCTCTCCTTCCTTCAGGGCTAGGGACAATGACAGTTCCCACTGTGCTTGTCTCTAGGTGCCCCATCATCTCTCCTGGATGTCCCTAATCCTGCCCACACCTCTGTAAATTGTCCCTTCATTAAACTCTGGTTCTGTTGAAAGGTAGCAGGCTCTTCCACACCAAATATACCATTTGACATGAGGATTATTTTAAGCTGAAAGCAGTTGAGAAGAAGCAGATATAAGAAAAGCTTGCTGTTTGCCTCTATTTGCCTAAAGCAGGACATAGGTGTCCTCCTCCCCTTTCTACTGGGAAGCACAAAGGTCTATCATTGAAGATGTCTTCAGGGCCTTTTAGACCAGAGGAATCTTCCTAACAAATTTTACTAACCAGCCTTTACCTACCATTAGTTTCTTGTATATTTGCCTTCCTACTATTTGCGATCCCTTAGAGACTCAAGGTCCTTTTTGTCCTGTCACTTCTCTAAAAATTTATTGTCTTTTGTCAGAGATACTATATAAGCTGGAATTCTAAATCATCTCTTTGAGAATTACTCATTCCCTGGCTGTCTCCCATGCACATATAATATATACGTGTTAATACAATCTTGTTTTTCTCTTGCTAATCTGTCTCTTGTGGCAAATGTTAGCAGGGGTCCCAGCTAAGAACTCAGAAGGGTAAAGGGAAAATTGTTTTTCCTCCCCTGTAAACTGTAAACACTTTGTACCCCCTCTTTCCTGCTGGAAACTGACTGATACACAGACTATGCTTTTGACTTGGCCTTTGTAAAGGAGGTTCTTTTTGGAGTTTAGCATCAGTGTTTCCTGTGAGGGTCGTGTGGCTACAGCTCACCTCCACCTTTCCCCCAGAATGGCAGCATGGTCCAGCATCCTCTCATGCTCTCTCCTGGTCCAAATCTCTGCCCAATCACAGTCACCTCTCAGCAGTCTCTCTGTTCCCATTTTGCCTTCACAAAGAAGCCAAATATCTTTATTTTAAAAGGAGAGAGAATAACTTATTTTGCAAGATGTTACCATTAGAGGAAAATGGGTAAAGAGACTTAAGGTCTCTCTATATTATTTCTTATAATTGCTTGTGAATCTATAATTATCTCAAAATGAGAAGTTCAATTTTTAAAAGTTCAAAGGTAAGAACAGAGGAAGATCAGGGAGCAGCGTGAAAGGCACTATGAAGAAAACACAGAAAGAAAGCATGACTATGAAATCACCATGCTAGGAAAGGGAGAAGAATTGTTGTTACAATTCAAGGTACTTAGGTAGCTAGCACTCAGCTTTATCAGCATCCAAAACTGGCACTTCAGAATTTTGATATCGGGGGGAGATGGGGATGGTGAATGGGTACCAAAAAAATGGAAAGAATGAATAAGGCCTACTATTTAATAGCACAGCAGGGAGACTATAGTCAATAATAACTTAATTGCACATTTTGAAATAACTTAGAGTGTAACTGGATTGTTTGTAATTCAAAGGAGAAATGCTTGAGGGGATGAATACCCCATTCTCCAGGATGTGTTTTTTCACATTGCATGCCAGTATCTCAACATCTCATGTACCCCATAAATATATACATCTACTATACACTCATAAAATTTTTAAAAATTAAAAAATAAAATAGAGAAAAAATAAAGTAAAAATATCATTTTAACTACAAAAAAAAGTCACTATCAAGATGCTTCCTCAACATGAACTTTCAGGAATTGCAGTCACAGAAATACAACAAAGATAGTAGAGTTGAGAGACTGGGGACTGGAGAATGAAGTGCACACTCACCAAGATCCTGGCCTGCCCTGCACTGGTTTCAAAAAGGTCTAGAGCTGTGCTCTCCAATATGGTAGCCTGAGTCATATGGCCATTGAGAACTTGAAATGTGGCCAGTTCACTGAAATAAGCTGTAAGTGTAAAATACAAGACAAGTCTGCAAGAATCCACATAAAATAAGAATTTCAAATATCTGACTAATATTTTTATATTGATCATATTTTGAAATCATAGTATTTTGCATATATTGTGCTAAATAAGGTATATTATTAAGGTTTTTATAAATGAGAAAAGTCCTGGTGTGAAAACATTTTCAGCACTTACTGGAGAAACCAAAGAAACTCTCACAGGTATTTTGTTCCCTTTTGGATCACTTCCAGCAAAATACAAATATGCTATTTCCCCTATCGGGAAAAAAAAAAAAAAAGCTTTCTCCACCAGGCGCGGTGGCCCATGCCTGTAATCCCAGCACTTTGGGAGGCTGAGGCAGGTGGATTGCTTGAGCTCAGGAGTTCATGACCAGCCTGGGTAACATGGCAAGATTCTGTCTCTACCAAAAATACAAAAATTAGCTGGGCGTGGTGGCACATGCCTGTGGTCTCAGCTACTAAGGAGTCTGAGGCAGGAGGATTGCTCGAGCTTGGGAGGCATAGGTTTCAGTGAGCTGAAATTGCACCACTGCACTCCAGCCTGGGTGACAGAGTGAGACCCCTTTCTCAAAAAAAAAAAAAAAAGAAGCTTTCTCTGTGAATAAATAACTCTAAATAGTGTATGTATACTTCCTCCACTCCGGAGGTGGAGCTTAACTCGCCTCCCATTGATAGATGGGCTGGACTTCACGACTTGATTCCAAAAAGTAGATTATGGAAAGGGAAAAATAGTGACTTCATAGGAGGGAACCTGGCAGACACCATTTTAACCAAGTGACCAAGGTTAACATCACCAGCGATAGAATTTGGTATCAAATACTCCCTGATATGTTGGGATGAGAAGGGCACGTCATCTCTGTGGTTTTCTTCCCCAAATCTATAAACTCTAATCATAAGAAAACATTAGATAAACCCAAATCAAGGGACATTCTACAAAACACCTGACCAGTTTGCCCCAAATCTGCCACGTTTGTGAAAAATGAGGAAATTCTGAGAAACTGTCACTGATTGGAACAGATTAAGGAGACATGATTACTAAATACAATCCTGGGTGCACTCCTGGGATGGATCCTGGAGCAGAAAAAGGACATTAGTGAGAAAATTGGTGAAATCTGATTAGAGCTGATAGTTTGGTTCGTGATACTGTAGCAATGTTAATTTCTCAGTTTTGAAAAACGTACATGGTTATGCAAGATGGTAACTCCGGGAAGTTGGGTGAAGGGTCTGCAGGATCTCTTGCCTAAGGCTGGAGATTGGGGTAGTAATAGGAGAATCAATTGTAAAGAGAACTTTTTGGGGTGATAAGAATGTTCTATCTGTATTTTGATTGTGGTGGTGGTTATATAGCTGGATATATTTGTCAAAACTCACCAAACTGTACCTTTAAAGTAACTGTATTTTGTTATTTGTAAATTATGCCTCAAGAGAAGTGATTTAAAATATTTTTTAATAAAAAAATGGCCAAGCGTGATAGCTTACACCTGTAATCCCAGCACTTTAAGAGGCCAAGGTGGGTGGATTGCTTGAACCCAGGAGTTTGAGACCAGCCTGGAAAACAAGGTAAAACCCTATCTGTACAAAAAATACAAAACAATTAGCTGGGTGGGGTGGTGCTCACCTGTAGTCCCAGCTACTTGGGAGCCTGAAGTGGGAGGATGGCTTGGGCCCAGGAGGTCAAGGCTGCCGTGAGCCAGGATCACACCACTGCACTCCAGCCTGGGCAACAGAGTGAGACTGTCTCAAGAAAATAAGTTAATTTTTTAAAATAAGATCATGTCAATCCCATATATAAAATTCTCCAGTGGCTTCCCGTTACACATGGAATAAAATCCAAACTCCTAACCTGGTCTACAGAGCTCTGGTGTCTGGAAATCATCCCAACATATCAAATTTGGTCTCACCTCCTGGCCTTGGCACTTACAGTTCCCTCCACCTGGAATCCAGCTGAAATGTTCTGCCCCAAATCTTTTCAAGTCTAGCTGTGAAGGGGTGGAGTCTGAGCCTTCTGCACCAATCTCAGCCTGAAACTAGGCACCTCCTACTCCAGGTTCCAGATCTCAAGCTCCAGCCTAGGCTTCTCGGCTCATCTGAGAATCAAGACTCAAGCATCCACCCCTGACTCCTGCCCATCCCCAGTGGAACTCAGATGGCTCTGCAGGCCCTCCTAACTTTGGTCGAACTCAAAAGTCTCACTAAGCATCACTCCCAGCTCCACATCCTAGCTCAACATCAGCCTACCCCTCCTCCCACACTTCCCTGGCCTGGCTTCCCCTGCAAGAAACATTCTAGCCTAACATCATCCAAGCACCTTCAACAGTTCCTGGCACTAGTGGGTGCTCTTTAAATATTTGGTGAATGAATCATTTCCTATTCCAATAAATCAATATTCACATCTTGAATAACTCATTTGGCAGGACCTACTATACCATCTTACAATTCTCTCCACCTGGAATGCTCTGCCCCCAGATTGTTTCAAACCTGGCTCCTACAATTGGATCTCAGCTCAACACTCCCTTCCTCAGAGAGGACTGCCCTGCACCCCTAGTCTCTCACATCACCCTGCTCTATCAATCCCAGCCTGTAGGATTCACCTACATAACTTCTCCCCATTGAAAAGTACAGAATATATGGGTTTGCACTAATAAGCATTGAGAAGTGATGGTTCTTTTTCTTGTTTTGCACCATTTACCACCTCTATATCATGTAGATAACCTGACATTCACTAAATGCAATTCTGGGTACAATCCTGGACTGGATCCTGGAGCAGAAAAAGGACATTGGTGAGAAAATTGGTGAAATCTGATTGGAGAGTATAGTTTGGTTAATAATATTATAGCATATTATTACCTGCTATAATACAATGGTATCCTTAAGATTCTAGGCCACATGAGTGAGCCAGAGACTGCAGAAGCAAAGAAAGGAAGCCATGGGAGAGTGATCACCATTTGCACACATATGAGGACCAGGACTTCATGTTTTAATAAATAACAATAAAGCATCGCATCCTCAATTATTCAAAGGTTTATTCAGTCAATTAATCTTAGGAAAATAAATAAGAAAGATTTGACCCATCAGGATGCAAATATCATAACAGCCTTACTAAACAATTCCCTCAAAGCATTTTGATTAATTTTTGTTGATATGGTTGTTACTTTTCTAACATTCTCTGGCTTTTGGCATAAGCTTTTTTTTTTTTTTTGAGACAGAGTCTTGCTCTGTCACTGCAACCTCCATACCTCCCCATCCTGGGTTCAAGCGATTCTCCTGCTTCAGCCTCCCGAGTAGTTGGGGTTACAGATGTGTGCCACCACACCAGGCTAATTTTTGTATTTTTAGTAGAGACCAGGTTTCACCATGTTGGCCAGGCTGGTCTCGAACTCCTGACCTCAAGTGATCCGCCTGCCTCGGCCTCCCAAAGTGCTAGGATTACAGGCGTGAGCCACCATGCCTGGCCAGGCAAAAGCTTCTGATTTTGAAATGACTATATAACTTATATGAGTTGTGATTGTTTTCAATCTACCAACCTACTCTTCTTAATCTTTTTGTTGTTAGGATCTGTGAAAAACTCCTCCCACTTTCATCTCCACCTGCCAGACCCACAGTAATAAATGAAATTGATGGGAAGGTGTGACCTGAGATGTGCTAACAATGACAAGCCTGCTTTGCCAGAGCAACGAAGAGCTAAGAGATCTTCAAATGATTCTGAAATTAGAGGAGGCCACACCTGGATGCAGTAAGCCCAGGTCTCAAGGGGCAGAGGAACCGGCTTCTGGACCATCCTGTCCTGGGTTCAGATCAAAGCTGATAGCTGGAGTCTGTTCCATTTTCCAAGGAGTGTGCTCTTTACAGCCCCCTGGAGCCATTCCTGGGTGTGACCAGCATCAGACGCTGGCTCAGGCTTGACTCAGCTTTAGTAACTACCTATCTGAGCGGGAAGCCAACCTCTGGAGCACCTGCTTTGGAAGGTTTGAGTTTGTCTACTTTGGTACGAACTCCTATAGCTGAAAGCAATCTGCAGCTTTGTGAATCTGAACATCACGTCCTCAGGGGACACAGAAGACTAAAGGAAACTCCAAGTTCCATTTCCCCACTCATGGCATTTCCAAGTAGTAAGTGGCGAGAGAGATCACCAGCCCAGGCTTCTGCCCAAGGCGAGAATCGCCATCCTGCCCCAGTTTGAATACTTCCCGTGTGCGGGTGGCTCACATCTCACATAGAGGCCATTACATTTCAGTGCAGTTCCCAGGTTGAGACCAGCCTGGACAATAGAGCAAGACCCTGTCTCTACAAAAAAATACAAAAAAATTAGCTGGGCATGGTAGCGTACACCTGTAGTCCCAGCTACTTGGGAGGCTGAGGTGGGAGGATCGCTAGAGCCCAGGAGGTCGAGGCTGCAGAGAACTATGATCGAACCACTGCACTCCAGCCTGGGTGACAGATGAGACCCTGTCTCTGGAAAAGAAATTCTCAGAAATGCCCAACTTATAATGAGCCACATTATCAGTCTGTCTGTGGAAATGGATTGGCTTCATCACTCTGCCCATGTCAGCTTCTCAGGTATTTGAAGATGTATCATCTTCCCTCCAAGCCTTCTTGATGCTGAAACCCGCATGTGGCCCCTTCATGGGATCCTGGGGAATGCAATTCCTAGTTTCTTTATCAACCTTGGCACACTTTAGCATAACATCTTCCTTAAGGGGCCAGCTCCCAGAGAAACAGAACTCTAAAACAGATGTGGACTTGTCGTGAGACCCCCCTCTGGCTCCCTACACCCAAAGTCTCCCTTTCCCTCTACCCGCCTCAGCTCCCAGGTGCAAGCAAGAGGTAACACAGAGATCAGGGCTGTGCCAACACTGTAGAACTCTCCAGAGGAAGACACCAAGAAACAAAGATCAGCACTCCTTTTTTTTTTTTTTTTTTTTTTTGGCAATTGATTAGAGGTTTATTTTGCCAAGGTCGAGGATGTGCCTGGGAAAAAGAAACACAAGTCACAGTAGGATCTGAGACCTGTGCTTTTTCCAAATAGGATTTTAGGAACTTTGATATTTAAAGGGAAAGAGCAATATCCCCTTTGATACGTAAAGGGGAAAGAGCTTTCTCTCCTCTTCCTCAAGGAGAGGAAGGGAAATAAAAAGGAGAGAGGGTAGGCAATGAAGCCAAGTGATTACATTTTTGTGAGACTCTGATTAGCACTCAGTGAATCTATACATTTTTTATGTGGAAAGAGGGAGTAGGGGAAAAGTCAATGAAGCATTTTCTCGTGTTCAGTAACTCTCTATTTTACATAAGATAACGTAAGCATGCGAAATTATAGCTATCTATTTGGGAACAAAAAAGGCAGTTTCTTGCATGACTCAGTTTCCAAACTTAACTTCCCTCCAGTGTAGTGAGTTTGGGGTCCCCAGATTCTCTCTTCTTTCAGCAGCAGCAACTATGCCCAGCTTGTCCTTGGCAGTTGCTTGCTACCACTTAGCCCTGCCATCCTGGGATCCAATTACTCCCACTGGATTTAGGTTTCCTAATTCAGTGACTACAGTTCCCACTGTTAAGTTCTGGCCTGCAGAGAAATCACAGTGCTGCTGCTTTTTTTGTTTTTGTTTTTAAGACAGGGTCTCGCTCTGTCACCCAGGTGGGAGTGCAATGGCACTATCACGGCTCACTGCAGCCTCTACCTCCCAGGCACAAGTGATCCTCCCATCTCAGCCTCCTGAGTAGCTAGGACTACAAGTGTGTGTGCCACCACACCCAGAATTTTTGTATTTTTTGTAGACATGGGTTTTGTCCGTGTTTGTCCACGCTGGTCTCAAATCCTGGGCTCAAGACATCTGCCCACCTCAGCCTTCTCCCCAAGTGTTGGGATTACAGGCGTGAGCCACCATGCCCGCCCTCACAGAGCTTCTTAAGGATGCGGGGGCTTCCCTCACAGATTTATTTCTCACAGTACTGGAAAAAGCATGTCTTTTGGACCCTCCCAGTGTGGTTGACTAGGTCTTAAATGACAAATCCATTGACAAAAGTGAACTGGCCGAGGTGCTGAGGCTTGATGGATCCCTGCAGAACACAGAAAAGGCATGCTTACCTGCAGAAGGCGTGCTCACCTGCAGAAGGCGTGCTCACCTGCAGAAGGCATGCTCACCTTCAGAAGGTGTGGTCACCTACAGAAAGTGTGCCCACCTGCAGAAGGCATGCTTACCTGCAGAAGGCGTGCTCACCTGTGACTGTGAAGACATGAAATGGAGAGTAGGATTTGGGACACCACACAGGATGAACAGGCAAAAGGGGAAGCTGGGGCCACCTGTTTTGGGGTGACTCAGTATCTCAGAATGTAAGTTTTTTTTTTAAAGTAAATTTCTTTTTATTGGAGAAAAAAAAGAAACAAGCAAAACTCAGGAGTATGTTGTTTAGGCATAGATACCAATGAAAGAAAAACTGCATTTTTAAATTTTTTTTTAAATTTTCTTTCCATAGGTTATTGGGGAACAGGTGGGGTTTGGTTACATAAGTAAGTTCTTTAGTGGTGATTCATGAGATTTTGGTGCACCCATCACCTGAGTAGGATACGCTGCACCTAATTTGTAGTCTTTTACCCTCACTTCCTTCCCACGCTTTGCCCCTGAGTCCCCAAAGTCCATGGTGTCATTCTTATGCCTTTGCATCCTCATAGCTTACCTCCCACTTATGAGTGAGAACATATGATGTTTGGTTTTCCATTCCTGAGTTACTTCACTTATAATAGTCTCCAGTCTCATCCAGATTACTGTGAATGCCATTAACTCATTCCTTTTCATGGCTGAGTAGTATTCCATCATATATATATACCACAGTTTCTTTATCCACAGAATGTGAGCTTGTTTAGAGATAGGGGCTTTGCAGACAAAATCAAAGTAGGGTGTCATAATCGAATGCATTATCCAATATGACTGGTGTCCTTATAAAAAGGGGAAGTTTGGACATGAGACACACACACAGGGAGGGTACCACATGAAGATGAAGACAGAGATCAGGATGATGCTTCTACGAGCCAAGCAATGCCAAGGATGGCCAGCAAACCACCAGAAGCCAGCAGAGGCGTGGAACAAATTCTTTCTCACGGCATCTGAAGGAACCAACTCTGCCAACACCTTGATCTTGGACTTGTAGCCTCTAGGACTATGAGAAAATACATTTCTGTTGTTTAAGCTGCTCAGTTTGTAGTACTTTGTTACGGCAGCCCAAGCAAATGAACATACCACCCCTAGGCCTAATAAGGAAACTCTGTCTCAGGAACACAGTGAGAGGGCACCTGGCTGGAGCTGCTGGAGGCAGCAGTGTAAGGAGGGAGCGGGCACGGAAAATCTCAACCTCCCTCTCCTCCCACCCTTGTCTCCTGCATTGCCTAAGCCAACTGGAAGCTGGTGAGGAAAGGAGGTGGGGGATGCAAGCCAAGAGTATGCACCCACTTGGAGGGGGCGTCGTCCATGCTTCCCTTCTGACCTATCTATGTGGGGTCCTTAGTTAATGGAGCAGGAAGGGAACTCAGGAGCACCTGATCCAAACCTTTCCTTTGACCCCTGGGGAAACTGAGTCTCAGAGAGGAATGTAACAACGCAGCCAATCAATGCAGAGTCAAGACTAAGTCAGTTCTCTTGACTCCCAGCCATGCGCTCCTTCTGAATAGCGGGGCTGCTTTTCATCATTGGTGTCTTTCTCCTTCCACTCACCCACCTGACCTCTTTAGCCCAGAGCCTTTGAAAAATATTTTCTTTAATTTCTTATTTGAATAGGTAATACTTTGATATACCAAATTAAAAGGTATAAAGGCAAATACATGAGGATGTGGAGAAATTGGAATCCAATCTTTGTGCATTGCTGGGGGAACTGTAAAATGGTGCTGTGGAAAACAGGACAAGTCCTCAAAAATTAAACAGAATTACCATATGATCCAGCCATTCCACTCCTACATATATACCCAAAAGAAATGAAAACAGGGACTCAAAAAAACACTTGTATTAATGCTCACAACAGCATTATTTGTGATAATGCTTCCAGCCCAAATGCAGAAGTAACGCAAGCGTCCATCAACAAAAGAATGCAGAAACAAAATGTGGTCAGTACATACAGTGGGATATTATTCAGCCATAAAAAAGGAATGAAGTTCCGATCCCTGCTATAATATGGATGAAACTTGAAGACATTATGTTAAGTGAAATAAGCCACTCACAAAAAGACAAATATTGTATCGTTCCACTTATGTGAGATACCTAGTCAAATTCATAGAAGCAGAAAGTAGAATAGAGATTACCAAGGGCTGGGGGGAGGAGGGAATGGGGAGTTATCATGTAATAGGTACAGAGTTTCTGTATGGGATGATGAAAAAGTTCTGGAAATAATGGTGATGGTTTCACAACTTTGTGGCTTAATGCCACTGAATTGAATACTTTAAAGTGGTTAAAATGGTAAAATTTTTGTTATATATATATTTTATCACAATAAAACGTATATTTACCTTTTTTTTTTTTTTTTTTTGAGACACAGCCTCTATTACCCAGGCCGGAGTGCAGTGGCATGATCTCAGCTAACTGCCACTTCCACCTCCCAGGTTCAAGTGATTCTCCTGCCTCAGCCTCCCAAGTAGCTGGGATTACAGATGCCCGCCACCACACCTGGCTAATTTTTGTATTTTTAGTAGAGACGGCGTTTTACTGTGTTGGCCAGGCTGGTCTCGAACTCCTGACCTCAAGTGATCCGCCCTCCTCAGCCTCCCAAGGTGCTGGGATATTTACTTTAAGGCCAGGCATAGTAGCTCACACCTATAATCCCAGCACTTTCGGGGGGTCGAGGCGGGTAGATTACTTGAGCCCAGGAGTTCGAGACCTGCCTGGGCAACATGGGAAAACCCCATCTCTACAAAAAACAAAAGTATATTTACTTTAAAAAGGACATAATCATAATATGTACAATGAAAGAGAGTCCCCCTCCCATCCCAGTCCTCACCACAAAAATCCCCTCCTTGGAGACCCCCCACTGAGATAGTTCCCTGGGTCTCCTTCCACAGATGGTCTGTGGTTACACAGGTAAGTCCTCTCTTCTTATACATACGCCCTCCTTAGATTTTGTGTACTCCATAAATGGTAGCATACTACATGCACGGTTTTATATTTTTCTCTTTTCATTTCATATGCTTTGGAGAGCATCCTCATTTTTTTAAGGCCACATAGTATTCTTGCACAAAGCCTTGTATGCAGGAAGTGTTCAAATAATACTTGAAGATGACAACACTTGCATTTTAATAAGTACATTGTCTTAACTCCAAAGAATGAATTAGGAATGGTAGAATTTCAGGCCAGGCGTGGTGGCTCATGCCTGTAATCTCAGCACTTTGGGAGGCCGAGGCAGGAGGGTTGCTCAAGTCCAGGAGTTCGAAACCAGCCTGGGCAACGAGCGAGACCCCTACCTCTACCAAAAATAAAAAATTAACCAGGCATAGTGGTGTGCGCCCGTAGCCTCAGCTACACAGGAGGCTGAGGTGGGATAATTGCTTGAGCTCAGGAGGTCAAGGCTGCAGTGAGCCATGATCTCACCTCTGCCACTCCAGCCTGGGTGATAGAGCAACACACTCCATCTCCAAAAAAAAAAAAAAAAAAAAAAAAAGAAAAGAAAAGAAAAGAAAGAAGGAAGGAAAGAAAGAAAAGGAAAAAAGAAATGATAGAATTTCATAAACCTGCAAAATATGTGTATGCATGGAGAAAGGATGAGATAGGAGTCTAGTCTCTTAGGTCAGCTTTACAAAGTTTATGGGGGCCACATCTGGAAAAAGGCCCTGTGCTAGATGCTGGTTACAATCAATAACAGCCAACAACTGTATGGCTGTCATCCCACAGCAGCTACTGTTATAAGCACTTTAAGCATGTTGACTTATTTAATCATCGCAACAACTTGATGTTGTAGGTGCTATTATTAATTATCCCCATTTTACAGGTCCGGACTCTGAGGCAGAAAGAGGTTAAGTATCTTGCCTAAGATCACTTGGCAATGAAGGACAGAACAGGGGATTGAACGCACAGAGTGGGGCTTTAGGGCCCTTGCTCTTGTTTACTACATGAGCTGCCTCTCAGGCACACAAACATTTACTGAACTTTGTGCCAAGCCCTGGGCTTCCTAATGAGAGGGGTATAATGATGCCTTAGCCATAAACTTCACCCTTGAGGAGCAACAGGGACACAGTTCACCCCAATACAAGGCAGACAACTGATCTGCGTTATACGAGAGGAACATATAGAATGTTCTGGAGGCTAGAGGAGGGATGGTACTGAACACTGAATGCCATGTGGAGGATGTGACACTTAGATGTGAAAGGGAGCCACAGCCATTTGTTACATCGAGTCTTCCTGACAATTCCATTATCATCCCCATTTCATAGGTTTAAAAAGATTACTGTAATCCTAACACTTTGGGAGGCTGAGGCTGGAGGATTGTTTGAGCCCAGAAGTTTGAGACCAGCCTGGAAAATATAGTGAGACCCAGACTCTACACATTTTTTTTTTAAATTAGCCGGTATAGTGGTGCCTACCTGTAGTCCCAGCTGCTTGAGAGGCTGAGGCAGGAGGATCACTTGAGCCCAGGATGTCAAGGTTGCAGTGAACCATGATTGCACTACTGCACTCCAGCCTGGGTGACAGAGTGAGACCCTGTCTCAAAAAAAAAAAAAAATTATTTAAGGCTCCCAGAGATGCATTAAAGTGGTGGAGCTAGGATTCTCTCCCAGGCTCTTCTAACTCAGAGCCGTGCCTTGCCAAGACAGCCTGGCAAGGTCTTCCCCATGCTGTTCACATCAGCCTTCCTCCATCAGGACAAACCACATCCTTGGCAGGGCCGCACCGGGCAATTAACGAGCCAAAAGCACTTTGAAGATAAAATTATCCATAAAAAGGGTTGGTTCCCACAGGTGCAGGCAGCGAGGCAGGGACAGTTTGTGGGGAGGATTGTGGTGATGACAACGTGGGATCCTTGAGAAAGGAGGCTGAGTTTCCAGGCCCTTCCAAAAATTTCCTTCTCTGGCCCAGAGGAAGCTACGATTTGAAACCAACCCTATAAAGTTTATAAAATTAATCAGCTGACAAGGGAGGGAGAGAAGTGAAAATAAACCAAGCTTTCGGGACATTCAGCATTAATCACTAGGTCACCTTGCTCCCTGGCCTCCTTCCTCATGGTCATTCACTGCCTCTTGCCCTAGAATGACGTAAACCCTGCCACCCCTTAACTGCTCTATAGATAACAACTGGAACGTTGTGAAACGTTGTTTTCCATTTGAGACAGTCTTTCAAGTCCTGCGTAACAGTGAAACTACTGACGTCAGCTGATCAGAAGGACTCCGCTGACATCAGCTGGTCAGAAGGACACCATGAGAAGCTGACTCACCAAAAAACGCAGTTTCTACATCCTGACGATTTCATTCCTCTTACCCCAACCAATCAATGGCCCCAATTTTCTAGCCCCTTACCTGCCATGATCCTCTTAAAAACCCCAGCCCAGGCTGGGTGTGGTGGCTCACACCTGTAATCCCAGCACTTTGGGAGGCCAAGGCAGGCAGATCACCTGAGGTCAGGAGTTCGAGATCAGCCGGGCCAACATGGTGAAACCTCGTCTCTACTAAAAAAAAAAATACAAAAGTTAGCAGGACATGGCGGTGCACACCCATAGTCCCAGCTACTTGGGGGACTGAGGCAGGAGAATCATTTGAACCCGGGAGGCGTAGGTTGCAGTGATCTGAGATAGCGCCACTGCACTCCAGCCTGGGAGACAGGGTGAGACTCTGCCTCAAAAAAAAAAAAAAAAAAAAAAAAACCCAGCCCAGCACTCCTTGGAGAGATGGATTTGAGTCTTCTTTTATCTCCTCATTTGGTGCTCTGCAAAAACTTTCTCTGCTGCAAACCCTGCTGTCTTAGTGTATTTTTCTGTTACTGTACCATGGACATACGAACTTGTTGGTCCCATAACAGATTGAAGGCAAAACATTCCAAACTTCAGCATGAAGCACTGTCCTCTGAATTTTGCCATAACTACATTCCACCTGTGCTATAGTTTATTTAGTACTATCTTTATTAAATTAACTCACTTAAAAATTATTCATCCTGGCCAGGCACTGTGGCTTACCCCTGTAATTCCAGCACTTTGAGAGGCCGAGGCAGGCAGATCACCTGAGGTCAGGAGTTCAAGACCAGCCTGCCCAACGTGGCAAAACCCCGTCTCTACTAAAAATACGAAAAATTAGCTGGGTGTGGTAGCAGATGCCTGTAATCCCATTTACTCAGGAGGCTGAGGCAAGAGAATCGCTTGAACTTGGGAGGTGGAGGTTGCAGTGAGCTGAGATTGCGCCACTGCACTCCAGCCTGGGGGACAAGAGCGAAACTCTGTCCCAAAAAAAAAAAAAAAAAAAAAATTCATCCTAAGCACTTAATCTTTGTGAAATTATTTTCAATGCATTTATAACTTCTTTTTCATATACATAAGTTAAAACTATTAAAACAACAACAACAAAAAGTTTTTCCGTGGATCATCTAAAAGCCTCTCCCTTTTGGGAACGCCAGGCTAGGGCACCTCTCTCCCTGGTGAGAGAAGATTCACTAACCCCACACTTCCTCCTGCTCCATGACTTTTGGCAACTTTCTCTTCTTTCTCTGAGCCACAGTTTCCTCATCCCCAGATTCCTTGCAGCTCTTATATA
The DNA here is from genome assembly GCF_029289425.2 of Pan paniscus. Lineage (NCBI taxonomy): Eukaryota > Metazoa > Chordata > Mammalia > Primates > Hominidae > Pan > Pan paniscus. The sequence continues at coordinate 66,024,483 of NC_073267.2, forward strand.
AGGAATTGGTGAAATGCAGCCTCAAGCCAGTCAGCCTGGGTTAGAATCCTCGCCCTGCCCTTTCTTGCAGTGTGACCTCAGGCAAGTTATTTAGCCCATCTCTGCCCCAATTGCACCATCTGTGAAATGGACACCACTTCACAGGGCTGTTGAAGGGCTTTGCATCTCCTCTAAGAAGCCCACCCTGACCATTTGATTGTATACACCACATGTTGCCTACCCCAGCAACTTCTGGGCCTCTTTATTGTACTTTTTCCCATAGCATTTATTACCTTCTAACAAACAACTGCGTGATCTAACAAACTGCATGATTGACTGGTTATGTTTCCTCTATTTCCTCCTGCTCTCTCTGAGAATGTAAATTCCACGAGGCCAGGGATATTCACCAGTTTTGTTTGCTGTTGTATCTACTCCAAGTACCCAGGTGGAAGACTGCCTGGCCCTCAATTAATATTTCTTGAATGAAGGGAACGACTGAATGACTCCTGAGTCTCATAGCCTCCCACATGGCGTAAGAACCCCACGTCCCAGGAAAAGTCAATAAAACCCCTTACCAAAGAAAGTATTCCCTTCAGTTTCATAGTTTGAAGGAATAGGGGCTATTAGGGAAGAGTCTCTGACTCAAAGGAAGGCAGTATTTTGGGCTTTCTAGAGGTACTAACGATACATCAAAGGAAGTGAAATTGTCATTAAAATCAATGCCTTTCAGCAAGTCCAGCAGATGTGGGCGGGGCTGCTGTTCTGTGGGTTTTGAAAGGGGTGTGTACTGGGAGAGCCCCCACGGTCACCTGCTGGCTGTGATTTCTACCTCCCTGTTGGGTTGGGAAGTTGTAGTTACTTTTAGTAAGTGCCTGCTAAGCACCAGGGGCTTCCTACAGATTAGTTCATTTATTCCTCAAAACAGCTAAATGTTGGCTGAGCAGGCATGGTGGCTTACGCCTGTAATTCCAGTGCTTTGGGAGACCGAGGCAAGAGAATCGTTCGAGCCCAGGATTCAAGACCAGCCTGGACAATATAGAGAGACCCCATGTCTACAAAAATAAAAAAATTAGCCAGGTGCCATGACGCCCACCTATAGTCCCAGCTACTCGGGAGGCTGAAGCAGGGGGACTGCTTAAGCCCAGTAGTTCAAGGCTGTAGTGAGCTCTGATGGCGCCACTGTACTCCAGCCTTGGCAACAGAGTGAAGACCTGTCTCTAAAAAACCAACCAAAAAACAAAAATACAAATAAATGTAGTGGTAGAATTATGCCTATTGTACAGATGAGGAAAGAAGGATGAAAAAAAGAGTGAGTTGCCCAGGATCACCCAGCTAACTGATTAGTAGCAGAGTCTGGCTGGAACCCTGGCCTGCTCAGGCTTAGGCTTATGGTCCCAGTCTATAGCTCCTGCTCATGGCGCTCCCAGACCCTCCCTCCCGCTGCTTGCCTCTGACGTGTGGATCTTGGGCTTCCCTGAAACAGGACTGAAATGAGCCTCCTTAGATGCTGATGTGGAAGTATATCTATTCACCATGGAAAGATGGTTACAGCATCACTTGAAACCCAGACCTTGCTTTCTGAGCCCAAAGGAATGTCCCATCTCATCTACTAGGCTGGTCTCCAAGAAATCTTGGCTGTTTCCAGAGGGATCAAAGGAGCCTGCTGGCCAGGTGCGGTGGCTCACGCCTATAATCCCAGCACTTTGGGAGGCTGAGGTGGGAAGACTGCTTGAGCCCAGGAGTTTGAGACCAGCCTTGGCAACATAGTGAGACTGTTTCTACAAAAACAAAAAACAAAAAACAAAAAACAAAAACACAAAACAAAACAAAAAAAGAAGAAAGAAAGAAAGAAAAGAAAAAAAATAGTTGGGTGTGGTGGCACATGTCTGTGGTTCCAGCGACTATACCATATGACTATATTACCTATTCAAAAACAATAAAACTGGCCGGGCACAGTGGCTCACCCCTGTAATCTCAGCACTTTGGGAGGCGAAGGTGAGCGAATCACCTGAGGTCAGGAGTTTGAGACCAGCCTGGACAACATGGTGAAACCCCGTCTTTACTAAAAATACAAAAATTAGCGGAGCATGGTGGCAGGCACCTGTAGTCCCAGTTACTCAGTAGGTTGAGGCAGGAGAAACCCTTGAACCCAGGAGGTGGAGGTTGCAGTGAGCCAAGATCGTGCCACTGCACTCCAGCCTGGGCGACAGAGTGAGACTCCATCTCAAATAAATAAATAAATAAATAAATAATAAATTAAAACTAAAAATGGTTAATGTTAAAAAATAAAAATGATGACCGTCTATGATTGGGGAGAGGGAAAGTTGCAAAGTAGCTTGTTTAATATAAGCTAACTGTTTTTGTGTTTTAAAAATGTATGTATGTCACCAGTAATGGGACAAACTGACATCACACACCTCTCAGCAGGATGGACTGAGGACATAGCATCATTTCTGTTGCTGACAAAAATGCAGAACCTGTTGTATCTAATTTTAAGAAAGTATCAGGCAAACCTTGAGGGGCACTCTACATAATAACTGGCCTATACTCTTCAAAACTGTCAAGGTCAGCTCGGCTTGGTGGCTCTCGCCTGTAATCCCAGCATTTCGGGAGGCCAAGGCGGGCGGATCGCTTGAGCCCAGGAGTTCCAGACCAGCCTGGGCAACAGGTGAAACCCCATCTCTATTTTAAAAAAAAAGAAACCTGTCAAGGTCATGAGGAAAAAGAAAAGCTGAGGAATTATTTCACGTGAACAGAGAATAAAACACAGGACAACTAAATGCAATTGTTGGTACTGGGTTAGATCCTGAATGAGAAAAACAATTGCTATACAGGCCACGAGTGAGACAATTGTGGAAATTTAAGTAAGGTCTGTAGACTAGATGGTAGTATCATATCAAAGTTAGATTTCCTGATATTGTTAATTGCGTTATGGTTGTATAAATTAATATCCTTGCCTTTAGGAAATATATAATGATGTATTTAGTAGTAAAGGGGCAATGTACTCTCAAATAGTTCAGAGGGAAATATAATATATATATGTATATATATGTACTGTATATATCTACATATATGTAGAGAGTGAGAGGGGAAAGAGGAATGACAAAGCAGATGTGGCCAGGCACACATGTGAGTAAAGAGATCTTTTTATTGTTATTGCCAGTTTTCTTTAAGTTTGAAATTAATTCCAAAACAACAGAAAATTCTGAGTCAAAATCTTACCAGGGCTTATTTCTGAGTGATGTTATATTTTCTTTTATTTTTGCTTTTCTTTTATCTTTTTTTTTCGCTTACTTTTTTTTTTGAAAACGTTAATACAAGCATATGGTAAAAATAATCCAAATGCTAAAAAAAAAAAACACCTCCAGTGTAAGTTTCCCTCCCAGCTGAGTGTGCCTTCGGCTCCCTAGTCCTCTCAGAGGCACTACCACTACCTGTTTGGTTCAGAAGTACACCTCTATTCTGCCAGGTTCTGCATTTATTTTCCTTTTTTTCTTTTTTTTGAGATGGAGTCTTGCTCTGTTTCCCTGGCTGGAGTGCAGTGGTGCGATCTCGGCTCACTGCAACCTCCACCTCTCAAGTTCAAGCAATTCCCCTGCTTCAGCCTCCCAAGTAGCTGGGATTACAGGCGTGCACCACCACCTCCGGATAATTTTTGTATTTTTAGTAGAGACGGGGTTTCACCATGTTGCCCAGGCTGGTCTCGAACCCCTGACCTCAGGTGATCCGCCCACCTTGGCCTCCCAAAGTGCTGGGATTACAGGCGTGAGCCACAGCACCTGGCTGGTTCTGCGTTTCTGTACTGAACAGGTAGTGGTCTCCCAGTAGATATATTCTGTTCATAAACAAACGCATATGGTTAGGTTGCCTCTTCCCACTTCCCTCATCCCCCCAGCAAAAATAGTGGTATCCTGATCCATACCAATCTACACTTTGTTTTTCCTCTAACATAATATCTTCATGATCCTTCCATTTGGTGACACATAGAGCTACTGTGTATTTGCAGTTGTTGTTGTTGTTTTGTTTTGTTTCTGGGACAGGGTCTTGCTCTGTTGCCAAGGCTGGAGTGCAGTGGTGTGATCATGGCTCACTGCAGCCTCAACCTCCTGGCTTCACGCAATCCTCCCACCTCAACCTCCCATGTAGCGGGGATCACAGGTATGTGCCACCACACCCAGCTAATTTTTATTTATTTTTATTTTTTGTGGAGATTGGATCTCACTCTGATGCCAAGCTGGTCTCAAACTCCTGGGCTCAAACGATCCTCCCATCTCAGCCTCCCAAGGTGCTGAGATTACAGTTGTGACCCACCGTGGCCAGCATACCTTATATTTTTATGGGCTATTTAGAATTCCACCATACGGACGTATCATAACTCATTGAACCCATTCCCGTTGTCATGAACATTTAAGCCTATTCCAGTCTCTTACAAACAAGATTGCAATGAATGACAGCCACTTTTTTGTGCACAATGTGTAAAGAAATATACAGAATAATCTCCCACAAGTGGAGCTGCTTTGTGAACATACATGTGCCTTTTACATTTTGGAAGCTACAGTGGTCACCCTCCAGTTAGCACATCACCATCAGCACTTGATCACACATACCTTCTCACAGCTACCCTGCACAGTACAGTTCACATTTTTTGATCTTTGCTAATCACGTGGATTTTTTTTTTTTTTTTTTGAGACAGAATTTTGCTCTTGTTGCCCAGGCTGGAGTGCAATGGCACGATCTCGGCTCACTGCAACCTCCATCTCCCGAGTTCAAGTGATTCTCCTGCCTCAGCCTCCTGAGTAGCTGGGATTACAGGCATGCGCCACCACACCCAGCTAATTTCATATTTTCAGTAGAGATGGGGTTTTGCCATGTTGGTCAGGCTGGTCTGAAACTCCTGGCCTCAGGTGATCTGCCCGCCTCAGCCTCCCAAAGTGCTGGGATTAAAGATGTGAGCCACTGAGCCCGGGTCACATGTGTTTTTTAATGCTATCTGTTCGTAGTTTTAATTCTCATTTCTATCATTAAAAGTGCAGGTGAAAATCTTATCATTTGCTCTAAAAGTCACTTGTATTATTTTTTTCCTCTGTGATCTCTTCCTGAGCTTATAGGAATGGTCTGATTTTCTACCATGGACCCAGCCCTTCTACAGGGAAACCCACTGTATTAATGCCAGGCTGAGCCTTTCTGGTCCTCTCTGGGTGCTGGAAAGAGGAGGATCTGTATCTTCTGGTACATTTGGACCAATGTGTGTCTCAACATGTCCAGTGACTCACGTCTCCTTTCAGGTTTTCTAGCTATAAGCCCAACAGCGATAATTTACCAAAGGTGCTGGGTACGTGATGGCAGCCCATGCCAAGGGCCGCCTCCCTATCCCACGGCAGTCCTGTCCCGGGACGTTGCAGGGCATCTATCTGCCCATCCCTGAGAAGCAGCACTTCTTAGTCACTCTGGGTTTGTTTTCTCCCCACGTCTTTCAAAGCTTCGATGGGAACAGAACACTTCGTTCAACAGGAGGCCTTGAAAAGCCCTTTTGTGCTGCATCCGTCCCAGGAACCAGCTCAGTGTTCTCTGAAAGAAAAAAGGCTTGGATAAAAGCTGGCATTTTAAGAACCCTGGAGGTCAGGCCCTTGGTAATGAGCCTCATTAGTACGCAAACACACACAGAGCAAAGCTTTAGCTCCTCCTGAACCTAGCTCTTTGCAGATGCTGATTTTAGAGGCGGGATTTTTTTTTTCCCTTCAGCATCTGTGGGGTTGCTGCACAGGTAGGAGATTTTTTTCTACCCGGAAATGTAGCTGAGACAGGTCACTTCCCAAGCATTCTGCCAGGTTCTGCATTTCAGTACCAAACAGGAAGTGGTCTCCTGGCAGATGTATTCTATTTATAAACAGATGAGTATGGTTACCTTGCCTCCTCCCAATTTCCTCATCCCCCTACAAACGTAGTGGTATCCTGATCCATTATCTTGACCATCCCTGCATTGTTCACAGAGCCTGGGTTTTGGAACCAGATAGACTGAGGTTCAAATCCTCACTCTGCCTCTTCCTGGCTGGGAGACCTTTGCAGATGACTTCTTTGAGCCAGTGTTCATCTCAAATACAGATTTACAATAGTACCTATTTTGCAAGTGAGGTGCCGGTGTCTTAGGATGCAGAAAAGATGCAAAAATGAGATTTGGTGACCAGAGAAGAATACAATTAGAAGCAATTCATTGGCCAAGATTTTCCTGTAAGGAGATGAAATCAAGGAAGTAACCACTGAGCTCTGAAAAAAATGCAATCAAATCCTAACATTTCCTTTTGGGTTGAAACTCAGAAACTTCCTATTACCCTCAAGGTAAAAACACACACACGCACGCACACACACACACGCAACAACAACAAAACAAAACAAAAACAAAAACACCCTTACTCTGGCTCCGAAGGCTCTGGGAGTGTGTGATACACTTCCTAGCTGCCAGTCTATGGCTTGGCCTTGGGCTCTGGGGCTCTGCCAGTGTAGACATCTCTGAGGTCTGAGACTCCTTAAGCTCCCTCATCCTCCCTCCAACCTCTGATCCTGGAAGCTCCCTCTCCCTGGGATATTCTCCCATCCTCTCCTCCCCGCTGGCTAACTCCTGCTCAATGTTCAGATTTCAACTGTAGCATAACTTACCCAGGACTAGGGGGTATGAAGCTCCTAAAAGGGTTATTTGCTTCTGTGGCTTCTAGGGCCCCTACAAGTTCCACCTTGTAACACACACTACACATGGAATTTTTTTTTTTTTTTTTTTTTTTTTTTTTGAGACAGAGTCTCGCTTTGTCGGCCAGGCTGGAGTGCAGTGGCTCAATCTCGGCTCACTGCAACCTCTGCCTCCCAGGTTCAAGGGATTCTCATGCCTCAGCCTCCCAAGTAGTTGAGATTACAGGCACATGCCACCATGCCTGGCTAATTTTATTTGTTTGTTTGTTTTTGAATTTTTAGTGGAGACAGGGTTTAGTCAAGTTGGCCAGGCTGGTCTCGAAATCCTGACCTCATGTGATCCACCCGCCTTGGGCTCCCAAAGTGCTGGGATTACAGATGTGAGCCACCGCACCCAGCCATGCATGTGGAATTTCTGACTCCCTATTTTCCTTGCTGGGTTTGCAAGCTCCGTGGGGATGTATTTCTACCTGGTACTATGGCTGGCACACAGAAGGGGCTCACTGAGTACCTGGGTGAGAAAGAAAAGGGGAACTAAAGGAAAAGATAGGGTGATAGGGGAGATGTGAATATACTGGTGTGCTCCCCAGGTTCCCACAGCAGAGTGCAGCCACTTGTTCATATACCCTCTGGATCAGGTCCCCTGGACATGGGATGAGACGAAGCATATGGTAGCACTTTAAGGAACAAGCCTTTGAAATCCCCTTCTGAGCTTTACTGGGTACTTAGCTCTTTCTTCTGCTTTGGAAAGCTTCAAAGTCATTTCCAAGCCCTAATTACCCCACACACCATAGCCCCAGGCAGCCGCCAAACTTGGCCAAACTTGGCCTCAACACTCCCAGTTGCAAATTAGAAAACTAAGCCCCAAAGTAAAAGTTTGCCTGGGTCCCAAAGAGAAAATCCACCTGAAATGTCCCTTGTTCCTCAGGAAACCACCTATGGAACAAGGGCTGAGGGCTGAGAATTCTTTGGGCCTCAGTTTCCTCACATGAGTGTGAGACGTTCCCTGCTGTACAATTCCTTGATTCTCCCCTGTGGATTTACCCAGTTCAGGGGCTGCAAGGAGGTAGCACCCAGGCTGTCAGATGTGTTGTGAGGATCTCAATGTTGTTTTTTTAATTGGAGATTTTGTGTAAAACTACCTATTTAGAGGTTCTTTTGAAAAATCAATATATCTGGCAACCCTGGACTCACTGTTTCCATCTCCATATGTGTAAAACTGGCTGCAGTTGAACAGTAGCTGCCTCTTTTCTACAGGTCATGTTTTCTCCAGTTTGCCACAGTCCGCACTCCTCCCTGTTGTCTCTGACCTGGCTCATATTACTCATTTGTGAAACCTGCTAAACCCTGTGGGCATTCGATTCATAGCTCTTGCAGTAAATGCTTTCCCCTTAGTCACTACTTCTAGCTACACTGGTGTTCTCTCAGTTTCTCAAAGCCAAACTTTTTCCAGCCGCCGGGCCCTTGCATATACTGTTCCCTCTGCCAGGAACGCTCCTTCCTCCACAAGTTGCAGCTGAAGGGTCACCTCCTTTGTCTGAATTGGGTTTCCCTTTATGCATCTGTATTCTTCCATGTCACATGTCACACTTTGTGATTACTCATGGGCGTGATGATTCGTCTGTCTTCTCTCTCCTCTATTAGAATTAGGAGGGCAAGGACTTGCTTAGTTTAAAGGATTGCTACCTCTGAAGCATACAGTCTAGAACCCAGTACATCTTAGGACCTTGGTAAATATTTGTGAAATAAATGAATGAATGAATATATGAGTGGGTCTCTGCCAGGCATCCATTCTGTGAGAAGTGGCTCCTAGGTGCAGTGGCTCACACCTATAATCCCAGCACTTTGGGAGGCCAAGGTGGGTGGATCACTTGAGGTCAGGAATTTGAGACCACCCTGGCCAACATGGTGAAACCATGTCTCTACCAAAAAAAAAAAAATTACAAAAAATCAGCTGGGCGTGGTGGCATGCCTGTAATCCCAGCTACTTGGGAGGCTGAGGCAGAACTGCTTGAACCTGGGAGGTGGAGGATGCAGTGAGCCAAGATTGCGCCGCTGCACTCCAGCCTGACACTGCACTCCAGTAACAGAGCGAGACTCCGTCTCAAACAAACAAACAAACAAACAAACAACAACAAAAAAGAAGTGTCCAGTCATCCCATCTTCCTGCTTCCTGTGGGGTTGGTAAAAGGATGCCACTCTCTGGCCTCCCTATGTCCTCGGGCCCATGTCAGCAGGTACATGTGTTCTACTTTTCCAGAAGCCCTGGGATGAAAGGTGGGTGAAGACACTTTAGGAGCATTTGCATTCAAACCTGGGTATATTTGTCAGGCAACTGCAGATGCCTACAGAGATGACAGAGCTATGAAATGAGGCCTCTTCCACGTGGAGAAAAGGAGGTTTGGCTTGAATTAGATCTATAAAGTCCCAAAGTGGATGCAGAGGGATGGAAGCTTTGACAATTAGAAGGGTTCAAGGTCTCCCTTGAAGTTTAAAAGCGTTCAAGGCAAAGAAACATCTCCTCCAACTGACGTGACTCAGAAGGATCTTATGAAGTGTTCTGCTCCTGAAGTATCAAATCCCAGAAGGAACAGCTCCTTGTCATTGTTTAAAACTTGTCCATGTTTAAAAATTGCAATATTACCCTGCCCTCCTGCCCCGGCACACACACAGTCCTGATTTTCAATTTCTCTATAAAATCAGAAGAGCTAAGCTGGGCATGGCTGTTCACAACTGTAATCTCAGCACTCTGGGAGGCTGAAGTGGGCAGATCACTTGAGGTTAGGAGTTCAAGACCACCCTAGGCAACATGGTGAAACCCCATCTCTACTAAAAATACAAAAATTAGCCAGGTGTGGTGGCACCCACCTGTAATCCCAGCTACTCCGGAGGCTGAGGCAGGAGAATCGCTTGAACCCCAGCGATGGAGGTTGCAGTGAGTTGAGATTACGCCACTGTACTCCTTCTTGGGAGACAGAGTGAGACTCCATCCCTGCCCCAATCCCCTCCTCCACCCCCAAAAAATCAGAAGAGCCAGCAAAATTTGATCCTTATTCCCAAATCCCAATATTCAACTGAAGCTCAGACAGTTTGCCATATCCCCACCACCCCCTTTTACCTACAATCAGCCTACTTCACTCTTGTGTATTAACCACCTAGCCCCTGAATGCACTTCAGTTTGAAATCTTTAATTCAAAGTTTCCCAAGAATTCATCAGCTCTGGATATTGTTGACTCTAAGGTGATTCCCAAATTGAGACGGGGCCATTTGCTCCTGGCTGAGCTGGGAACTGAGGGGCCTAAGGTCTACACTTTCCCCAGCTCCCTGCCTCCCAACCGCTGACCTCTAGGTCCTGTAATTCTAGCACTGGGGCCAGGCACTTCAAAGCCAAACAAGATCTAAATTTAGTTGGCACACATCCTCTTTGGCCTCGACCTGTTTTCTTCTGCCAGGCAGAGGCTTCTGGACTCTGCTCACTTCCTATTAAAATTAACAAGCGTTGCAGGCAGGCATCAAAGGCTGGGTTGTGCCTTTAATATTCTAGGCAGGCCCAGGCTGTGATCACAGCCCCTCCCGCTTCCTCTCTTCCAACTGAACTGGGGAAAGTGGTTCGGCTGGGAGTGCCAGAATCAGAACATTGGCCATCCTTGTCTGTTTGATATCTGCACGAGGGAAAATTCCAGGGCCAGTAGAACATCCCCACAGCAATTTTCTTCAAAGTGCCCTGCAAAAACTGGCCAATTATTCTTAAGAAGCACCCTTAAAGGGATATGTTATTATCCCTATTTTATTGGCAGAGAAACTGAGGACAAGTAGCTTGCCCAAGGCTACAGAGAGAGAGAGAGAAAAAGAGAGAGAGAGAGAATCAAAGCAGTGACAGCATATATCTGTGTATATCCCAGGCTCCCTCAGACCTGTATCTGGCCCAGGAATTCTAGCACACCCAGGCCTTCATGCCCAGCCAGGGTTGTCGTGGCCACCCTGCCTCATTCTCAGGCTGGGCTTCCCATATCCAATCTGTGTGAGGACATTAGGTCAGTAACCCACAGGCACTACTGATGGGGGCAACAAGCTCTGTCAGCCCCTTTACAACACACGAAATGAAAGCTGTGGGTAATTATTCTCCTTCTATTAATGCTCAAACTGTCACCTTTGTTTTTTCTACTTAACATTAAATGGAGATTATCTGATTTTTATTTTTTTTATTTGGTTTTTTTTTGAGACTGAGTCTCACTCTGTCCCTCAGGCTGGAGTGCAGTGACGCTATCTCGGCTCACTGCAACCTCCACCTTCCAGGTCAAGTGATTCTCCTGCCTCAGCCTCCTGAGTAGCTGAGATTACAGGCACATGCCACCACGCCTGGCTAATTTTTTTGTATTTTTAGTAGAGATGTGGTTTTTACCATGTTGGCCAGGCTGGTCTTGAACTCCTGATCTCAGGTCATCTCAGCCTCCCAAAGTGCTGGGATTACTGGCATGAGCCACCACACCCAGCCTGAGATATATATTTTAAGAAAGGGTCTCATTCTGTCACCCACTGAACTGCAGTGGCATGATCATGGCTCGCTGCAGCCTCGACCTCCTGGGCTCAGGTGGACCTCCTGCTTCAACCTTCCAAGTAGCTGGGACCACAGGTACACACCACAATGGCCTGGCTAATTTTTTAAACTTATTTGTGGAGATGGGGGTCTTGCTATGTTGTCCAGGCTGGTCTTAGACTCCTGGGCTCAAGCTATCCTCTGGCCTCAGCCTCCCAAAATGTTGGGATTACAGGCATGAGCCACCTCACCCAGCCAATGATCTTATTATTTTCAGAGAACTATATATTCATACTGGAGAAATCAACACACAACCAGTGTACAATGGTCTGGGTTTGTAGTGAAATCCCTGCTAGGTGGGTAAGGACTCTCTGGTTTGAGCCTTGGTCCCGCTACCTGAGGGTTGTTCAAACAGAAGCTCACAGACCCCACGGATTTCAGAACAGGAGGAAATGGTGGAAATCTGGCAAACCTGCTCTGTGTCGAGCACCCTGCAAGGGCTGCAGGGCCTGAGCTGCTGAATTCACACCCATATCTTTGGGGGAAAAGCATGGGCAAAAAGTGCCTAGGGACAAGGAACAATCAGTGAAGTTTCTCCCAAGAGGGTCTATGATCCCAATGCCTCCTATACAAATTGGTTTTGGGGAACACTGGCTGGGGGGTCGCCCCTCTGGAAATCTTAGGAACAGGCATCCTCCAAACGGTTGTTTTCTTACTCCAGCAACAGTGCTGGGAGGGGCCTGAGCAGTCTTCCAGGTGTGAACCCCTCATTCTTTCAAGGAAATCGAGGCCGGGGCAGGGAAGTGAACTCGTGAGTGAGCGATGCCAGTGGGTGAGTCTGGAGGATTTAGATGCTCTGAGTCCCAGGCTGGTGTTCTTGCACTAGGAGAGAGAAAAGAAGAGACAGGAGACAAATGAGAGGTGAGAGGGTAAAGGAGGAATGAGAGAAAAGGAGGAGGAGAGAAAAGGGAGAAGAAGGAAAAGAAGAAGAGATGAGGCCAGACGCAGTGGCTCATGCATGTAATTCTAGTACTTTGGGAGGCCGAGGCGGGCAGATCACCTCAGGTCAGGAGTTCGAGACCAGTCTGGCCAACATGGTGAAACCCCATCTCTACTAAAAATACAAAGTTAGCCAGGTGTGGTGGCGGGTGCCTGTAATCCCAGCTACTTGGGAGGCTGAGGCGGGAGAATCGCTTGAACCCAGGAGGTGGAGGTTGCAGTAAGCCAAGATTGCACCATTGCACCCCATCCTGGGCAATGAGAGCAAAACTCAGTCTCAAAAAAACAAAAACAGAAACAAACAAAAGACAGATGGAGTGCAAGAGAAGAGATAGAGACTCTTTTTAAGGTGCACGGGGGTGCCTTAGTTAATTTCACATCTGAGCGCACGGTTCTGTGATGCCCGCCAATGGCTTCTTCTCTGGGTATCTGAACTCTTCAATGACATCATAAAACATTCTTCTTTGTACCATGGGTTGAGCCATATGGCACTTTGTGGGGTCCTCGCGGTTGCTTCATCCAAGAAGTTGGTTCTGCGAGGGGCCACACTCCATAGCCGCCTAAGAGGTTTCAAAGGCACCTGGAGTTTCCTCCCCAATTCGCCAGCCCACTCAGCTGGGTCGCACTGGGGTGGAATGACAGGCAAGACACTTCCTCTGTAGGGCCTCAGGCTCCCAATCTGCAAATGGGGTTGAGACTAAGAGAAAGTTTGGACCACGTTCCTGCTCTTAGAGCTCTGGCATTCTAGAATTATGTCAGTTCCAAGTTATTCTGCTTCCCTCTTTCTTCTTCAAGTATTTGTGAGAGGCATTACAGACTGAGTCCAGAACTCCTTGCTATGAATTAATTACAACCGGAAGGAAAAGGTTCTAAATGAACGGGGGATAAAGTGCCAGGAGCCTAATACCGACCTTGCTCAAGTCAGTAAGACCATCCCCCATGGGGTTAGCAACTGCTTTCAGTGGACATGAAGGCCAAGGGTGCTGATCCAGGCTGCCACCTCCCTCCACTCCCCAGCTACCTTGGACGACCTCCCTGGGGATATACCAGTATGTTCAGCATCTTCATCTTCCAACGGCATTTTTGAGCTTCCTGAACTGGAAAGTTATTAAAAGTCAGAAGCGTGGAAAGACAGAAACACCCAGTGTGTCTGAGAAAATGATATAAATTGGTCCTAAAGTGGGATTGGTGAGTGCTGTATCCGACTAAGCAATCATGGGGTGCAGCATGTTAGAAACAACACTGGACCACAGAGAGGAGGTCCACATGGCCAGAGAATTTACGATAGCATGCTCAGCCTCAGTAGTCATTAGGGAAATGTAAATCCACAACCAAGAAAGTGACATTTCATATCTGTTGTATCTGGTTGGGCTAACCCAAAACCTAGCACACTATTTAACTAGCAAAAATTAGAATCCGGGCATGGTGGCTCACACCTGTAATCCCAGTACTTTGGGAAGTTGAAGTGGGAGGATCACTTGAGCCCAGGATTTTGAGCCCAACCTGGCCAACATAGTGAGACCCCCATTTCTGCAAAAAAAAAAAAAAAACCAATTAGAAAGTCTGATTATACCAAGTGTTGATAAGGATGTAGAGGAATGGATACTTGAATACTTTGCTTATGGGAGTGTCAACCTCCACAGTGAGCAATTTGGGAATATCTAGTAAAGTAGAATAAGCACATTCCCTTCAAACCAGCAAGTCCACTCCTAGGCATGCCCCCTAGAGAAACTGATGCATATCAAATAAGGAAATATGTCTATGTGGACATTCATTGCAGCAGTGTTCATCATAATGCAAAAGCGGAAATGTCTACATGCCCATCAACAGGGAAAAGGATAAACTGTGAAATAGTTCTACAGTAGAATACCATAAAGCAGTTAAAATCATGGGTAAATTTTGAAATTTCACACTGTTGTAAGATCTCTGGCCACGCGGGGCTCCTCTCTGTGGTCCAGCGTTCTTTCTAACATGCCGATGCTGCAGCCTCTGATTGCTCAGTGGGACACAGCACTCGCCAGTCCCACTTTGGGACCAGTTTATATCATTTTCTCAGACACACGGGATGCCTCTGTCTTTCCACACCTCTGATTTTTAATAACTTCCCAGTTTAGGAACAAAAAAGACACACACAAAAAAAGGTAATAAGCTACATGGAGAATGATGCCATTTTATACAAGGTTTATAAACCTGTAACACAAGACTATGTAATTTTTATAGATACATACATATGCAGTAAAAGCAGAAAACTGTGCATGGTCTGGAGACAGTATAGGTCATAAAAATAAAAGAAAACTATGTGTGGGCATGATAAACATATAATTTGTAAAATTGTTTCCCTGGTTTGGTGGTGGGATAAGAACGAGATCAGGAAAGATTACACAGGGGGTTTCCACAGTCTTTGACTTTTTCCAACTCTTTAAAACATAGAAATGAATAGAACTTAATGCTAATATTTGATAATGTGAGAAGGTTTCATATTTAATTCTCAATTCTGGTCTGTTTTAAAAATAGTTGAGAATAAAAAAATAATTTCTATTCTATTAAAAAATTTCTTAGAGACATGATCTCCCTCTGTCACCCAGACTAGAGTGCAGTGGCACAATCATGGCTTGCTGCAGCCTCTTGGCTGGACCTCCTAGGCTCAAGCAATCCTCCTGTCTCAGCCTCCAAAGTAGCTGGGACTACAGGTATGTGCCACTATGCCCGGCTCATTTAATTTTTTTAATTTTTTTTTTTTGAGATGGAATATCGCTTTGTTGCCCAGGCTGGAGTGCAGTGGCATGGCTCATGCAACCTCCACCTCCCAGGTTCAAAAGATTCTCCTGCCTCAGCCTCCCAAGTAACTGGCATTACAGGCGGGTGCCACTGTGTCTGGCTAATATTTTTTGTATTTTTAGTAGAGATGGGATTTCACCATGTTGGCCAGGCTGGTCTCGAACTCCTGACCTTGTGATCTGCCTGCCTCGGCCTCCCAAAGTGTTGGGATTACAGGCGTAAGCCACCACGCCTGGCCATCATTTTAAAAATTTCTTATAGAGACAAGTTCTCCCTATGTTGCCCAGGCTGGTCTGGAAGTCCTGGGCTCAAGTGATCCTCCTGCCTCGGCCTCCCAAATTACTGGGATTATAGGCATGAGCCACCACATCGGCCGAAAAAATAATTTGAAAAAGAAGAAAAAACATAGAAAAGCACTGGGCCATGAGCTCCCTCCACTTGGGACTGCAGGTGCAGATCTGCTACAATCCCTCTGTTGTCCTGGGCAAGTCCACTAACCTTGCTAGGCAGGGCTTGTATTCAACAGTTTTCCAACTGATTCTCACTCAGCACTATCTCCCCTGGTACCACAAAAGCATTATGTGTGAGGGGGGGAAAGGTGGACTGTACAGGATAAAATGGATTTTTGAAAGAGGAGTTGCCTGTGTAAATAGGGAAAGTGGGGGACAGATGGACCTAGCATCCCATCCGCAGCAGCCCCTACCATTCTCCATGAACCCCTGGGGCTCTGAGCATGCACAGCTTGAATACCCCTAGTCCAGCCCCAACATCCCATGAGGAACCTGGAGGCTACCTAGACTGGCAGAAATGAAGGGACAAGATTAGAGTGAGATGGGTGAGGTGCCTATGAAACAG
This sequence comes from Pan paniscus, assembly GCF_029289425.2. Taxonomy (NCBI): domain Eukaryota; kingdom Metazoa; phylum Chordata; class Mammalia; order Primates; family Hominidae; genus Pan; species Pan paniscus. Next base: position 66,040,312 of record NC_073267.2, read on the forward strand.
CATTTCAGGAGGTGCTCACTCTTGGGGTAGTTCAAGTGCCTACTTGCCCTTGTGTGCCCTCACAGAAATCCTGCCTGTGTTCTCCTTTTCTGATGGTCATGGACATACTCATCACCCCTACTAAAAAAGCAAGCTCCTAAGGACCACGGCTCAGCTCTGTGTCTGATTCATTCACCCCATCCAGAGGGCAAGCTCAAAGCTTGGCATGCAGTAGGTCTTAAATATTGTTGCTGAAAGATTGATTAAAGAAGCATAGAAGAAAAAAGAAAGAAAGGAAAAAAATGGCTGGGCAAGGTGGCTCACATGTATAATCCCAACATTTTGAGAGACCAAGACAGGAGGATCATTTCAGGCCGGGAGTTTAAGACCAGCCTGAACAACACAGCAAGACTCTGTCTTTACAAAGAATTTAAAAACAAAATTGGCTGGGCACAGTGGAGCACACCTGTAGTTTCAGCTATTCCAGAAGCCAAGGCAGGAGGATCCCCTGAGCTCAGGAGTTTGAGGCTGCAGTGAGCTCTGATTGTGCCACTGCACTCCAGCCTGTGTGACAGAGTGAGACCCTGTCTTTAAAAGAAAGAAAGAAAGAAAAGAAAGAAAAAAAACAGAGGAAGGAGAAAGCAAGCAAGGAAGAAAAGAACAAAGAAAAGAAAGAAAAGAGGAGGGAAGGAGGAAAGGACGGACAGGGAGACTCTTCACCCTCTCCGAAGCCTGCATCTGGGCTGCCAGCCAACCTGGACCAGTCACTTTGCTGCTGGGGGCAATGAGTGTGCGTAATTGTTGGCTTCAGCCTTACTCATCCTTCCTGGGGGCCGTGTGCAAAGCAGAGGATTTCACTTGCCCAGTGGGTACTGAATTATAGCTGTGGAGCCGAGTCCCATGTAATTAACCAGCAGCCGCAAGCCCCGGAGAGTCTGTGAAGGTTGCCAAGTGCACAGGTGGTTTGGGCCCTGAGCAAGGCAACTCCTAATTAGCCTTGGCCTGGTTTTTACAATCCACAGCGCTGAGACCCACCTCCTGGGAGGCTGGCTACACATTCTCTGTGGAGTTCCTTACCGGGGCTCCCAGAGTGGAATAGGGGCCCAGAAAAGCAGAATTGTGTGTGTGTGTGTGTGTGCATATATTTGGGTTGGGGAGAGAGGCTTTCTTAGAACTACTCTAAGACAGTAGTTCTTCCATTTATAATCATCTTCCTTTTAAAGATGACACACTGTGTTTAGAAAGGTGATGTGCCCTGTTGAGAGCATTGGGGCTGAACTCCAAATATATGTGACTCCATATCAAGTTGCCTTATCCCTCCACTATAAACATGAAACCTTAATATCATCTGCCATTCCTTGAACACTTGGTGTGTTAAACATCAGACCTTTATTTTCTCAATTCTCACCATAACTTCATGAGTAGACCCACTTATCCCCATTTTGTAGTTGAAGTTCACAGAGACAAGGGGGCGTGTCTGAGGTTGTACAGCAAACAGAGAAAGGAGCCAGGATGAAAACCAAGTCTGAAGGTCTGCAGCCCATGATCTTCACCGTGCTGTCTCTTGCTAGGGAGTGAAGGGCTGATGAGATACGCACAGTCATCAGGGGGAAGACTGGACCGTGGCTCACTCTCCAGATGTTAATGGTTGATGAAGCTGGGAGGCAGAAACACACACATTGTACCTCAGTTAGATACCATTGCACTTCTTCACACTGATTAGATGGGCACACTTTTCAAAGTCTGAATAAAGGAAGTATCGGAGGAGGTACTGGGGAAATAGGGACTCTCAGAAATTGCTAGAAGGAGCATAAATTGGCATAGGATCTTTGGAGATCAATTGCCCCATACAACCTAGCCATCCTTCTAGGGAGGAATGAACACTCATCTGCGTGACGTGAACGAGGCTATTCCTTGCAGCATTTTTGTAATAGAGGATACCAGGAAACAAGTTAAATGTCAGTAGGGGAATGTATAAGTAAAATATGGCATATTTATACAATATGATATTATAATCAGGCATCAGCATAGATAGATCTCAAAAACATAATGATGGGGCTGGGCATGGTGGCTCATGCCTGTAATCCCAGCACTTTGTGGGGCTGAAGCGGGCGGATCACCTGAGGTCAGGCATTCGAGACAAGCCTGGCAAACATGGTGAAACCCCGTCTCTACTAAAAATACAAAAATTAACTGGGCATGGTGGCTGGAGTCTGTAATCCCATCTACTTGGGAGGCTGAAGTAGGAGAATCGCTCGAACCTGGGAGGTGGAGGTTGCAGTGAGCCGAGATTGCGCCACTGCACTCCAGCCTGGGCAACAGAGCGAGACTCCACCTCAAAAAAGCAAAAAACAAAAAAACCATAATGATGGAAGGAAAAAACAGTTGTGGAACAATATTTATGTTATGGTACCACTTATGTACTTTTTAAAAACCTATAAAGCAATACTGTATATATGTATACACATATATAAGAAAATAATAAAAACAAGAATGGGGAGAATACACATGAATTTTATCATTGGCTTCCTTTGGAGAGAGAGGGGAGGAGTCTGGGAAGAAATATAAAAGGAACTTCAATATATTACATTCAACAAATTGAGCCCCTGCTTTGTTCCAGGTACTTTTCTGGACACTGAGTGTATGGCAGTGAGCAAAACAGACCCAAATCCCTGCACATGTGAAGCTCACATTTTGGAAAAGGAGTCAGACAATAAACAAGGAAAATATGCAAAATATATAGTATGTTTCATGGTGATAAGTACCAAAGAGGAAAAAGAAAGCAAAATGCCATGCACATAGTGTGGACATTTTAGATAAGGTGGTCAGAGATTACCTCACCTGAAGGAGAGGAAAAATATCTCCAGATAGCTCAAGCAGATATCTAGGGGAAGATGTTTTAGAGATGTGCAAAGGCCCTGGGGCTGAGGCATGATTGACAAGTTCAAGGACTAAGCAGGCAGAGAGGCTGGGAAGTGCCAAAGGCAGAGAGGGAACAGGGGCTGACCCGGTGGCCAAGAGCTTTTTTGTTTACTGAGTGAGATGGAAAGCTTCTAATGGATTCTGAGCAGAGCAGTGACACAATGTAACTTTTTTTTCTTTTATTTTTCTTTTTTTTGAGACAGAGTCTCGCTCTGTTGCCCAGGCTGGAGTGCAGTGGCAGGATCTCAGCTCACCACAACTTCCGCCTCCAAGATTCAAGCGATTCTCCTGCCTCAGCCTCCAGAGTAGCTGGGACTACAGGCACACGGCACCATGCCCAGCTAATTTTTGTGTTTTTAGCAGAGACGGGGTTTTGCTATGTTGGCCAGGCTGGTCTCGAACTCCTGACCTCATGTTCCACCCACCTCGGCCTCCCAAAATGCTGGGATTACAGGCATGAGCCACCATGCTTGGCTGTAACTTTTATTTTAATAGAATCACTCTGAGTGTTGTGTGGCTAATTAGAGGGTTTGGAGAGAGGTAAAAAGGACAGAAAAAAGGGCAGAGGCGGGCAGGCCAATTAGGAAACAAGTGCTGAGTCTATGGGGGATGATGGTGGCTGGAATCAGGTGGCAGCCATGGAGGCAGACAAGACTGCGGGAGGATCTAGCAGGAGGTAAGCAGGAGCAGGAGCTCAGTTGGGGACAGGAGGAATTTGAGATGCTGTTTGACATTCACATGGAGGTGTGGAGTAGCAGCCAGGCTATGAGATTGGAGATCGGAAGAGAGGCTGGGTTGAAAGCATAAGTTGGGGGCAACCAGCCCATAGGTGGTGTTTAGAGCCATTAGCCTGTTAATTAATTTATTTAGTTATTTATTTTTGAGATAGAGCCTTGCTCTGTCACCCAGGCTGAAGTGCAGTGGTGCAATCATAGTTCACTGCAGCCTTGAATTCCTGGGCTCAAGCAATCTTCTCACCTCAGCCTCCCAAGTAGCTACGACTACAGTCACACGCCATCACACCTGGCTTTTTTTTTTTTTTTTTTTTTTAGTAGAGACAACGTCTTGCTATGTTGGCCAGGCTGGTCTCGAACTCTTGAGCTCAAGTGATCCTGCCGCCATGGCCTCCCCAAGTGCTGGGATTACAGGCATGAGCCACCGTGCTCAGCCCTGTTAAATTTTTATTTCTTATAATTAAAAGAGCTGAAGTAAATAGGGCAGTTTCAACATCTGTTAATTCTGGGTGGTAGATACAGTGGTGTTTGGAATACTTTTCTTTGTACTTTTTAGTATCTTTGAACTTTTTTCTAACAAAAAATTAATTAATAAACAGCTTATAAAGCCACAGAGGCTTTAATGTGCTGAACCATTCTGTCACAAGGGCTTCGGACGTAAGGCATGACTGCCAGCAACAAGTTGAGAAGTCAAATTCAAATATCCCCTGTCACCAACCTAAGCTCAGTGGCAGGGCTTGGCCCTATCTCTCTGGGCTCCTGTTTTCCTATTTGGACAACAAGGGGCTGGCTTCCGACTTATCAGGGTTCTTCTAGTGCTGATCATCTAGGAGTCAAGCTGGTGCCCCACAGGCCACTCTGCCCACTCTGATTTTACCCCCACGCTCTCCTGCCTAATCCTATATATAAGGCCAGAAATACCCCCAAGAGAGGCCTCTGTAGGTGAAAGGTCAACTTTGCCTCCAAACAAACAGAAACTGCGGCAAAGAGAATCAGAAAGGACAGTGCCCCGTGCTCTCTTGGCCCTGGGACCCAAAAGTTAAGTTGAGTATAAAAGCTGGGAGCCCCGAGACTAAAACGCCACAGTATTTATGGCTGATGAATGCATCCTGCTCAGGACTGCAGAACCATGTGGGGATCTACGAGCCTGAAACATACAAATGGGTGAGTGGCCAAACCAAACTACCAATTTGTATTAGACACAGATTGTGATAATCATATTAATAGTAATAATGTTGGTGATAATAATATTGCGCCAGATTTTGAACTCAGTGCTTAATATATATTCTCTCATTTAACCTCCACAACAACAGTGCTGTAGGGTTGTCATTTGCACGAGCTAGATTTCACAGATCAGGAAACTGAGACTCAGAGAAGTCAAGCAGCTTGAACTCCTGGGCTCAAGCAATCCTCCCGCTTCAGCCTCCCAAGGTGCTGGGATTACAGATATGAGACACCACATCTGGCCTGGTTTTCATATTATCATTTAGTTGGGGCCTTAAGCAACTTCACACTGTCCATCATCCAAGGAAAAAGCGATTCCTGGCCTAGGCAGAGGAGGGAGAGAGATGGCTTCAATAAGGGTGAAGGGAAATCGCTTCCTCTCTCTGGTCTCACTTGGTTAGGCCAGACCCTCTAAACCATTAATACTTGCTGGAGGGCAGCCCAAGAGGTGGAGGAGGCTGGGCCTGCCACGAGAGATGTGCCGGAACTGGGCTGGGAGTGCAAGCCCGGGAAGATGGATCCAGCTTCAAGACTCTGGGAGCAGCCACACCTGGTCATGGGTCTCCTGGACTGAGATGTCTTCCCAAACTTCTGAACCATAAACTGCTTTTACTCACCATTGGCTCCCCAGTGCTCAGCACAGTGTCTGGCCCTTGGAGGGTGATGAATGAATACATGTTCCCTACTAGGCTGTGAACTCCTTTAAGGGAGGCACCACTTGGGGATCACTACAGTATTGCCCCCTCCTCCCCTCCCCAGTGCCTGCCACAGTGACCTGCTGATGACCATGGATCCAAATCCCTTTCTCCTCATTAGAAGCTCTCAGCCCAAAATCCGTGGTTCCATGGGTCAGACTGAGGCCCAGGTGGTCCTTATGGGTGAATGATGGAGACCCCACCAAGCTGAGAACTGGGAGGAATGATCTCCACTGTTTATGGCCAGGCCGGTTTTTTGCCTTTCTGAATGGCAACAGCATATTTCAGCAGAGGTCCTCAGTAGAGCCACATGCAGGAGATACATGCATTTGTCCACTCGTCACTCACTTAGTCATTTGTTCACTTATATATCCACTCTCTCACTCATGCCTTCAGTCATTTGATTACTCATCTGTTTAATTCATCCATTCATCCAACATTGTGCAGAACATTGAACAGGTTTAGAGATGCTTCAGGCACAGGTTTTTTACCTGAGAGCTCCCAGATTGGGGTGAGAAAGGTAAGAGCCATGAAAACAAATAATCATACAGCAGCTTAGCAAGTAGTAAATGTCATAAGAAATGTACAGACACATTAGCCAAGGGATACAGAGAGGGAGATTTCTCCCAACTAAGAAAGGGAGTGATCAGAGGTGGCTTCCCGGAGGAAGTGTAATCAGCACCAGCTCCAGAATTTCTCCATGGGGATTGGGTATGGATGGCAGCTTGTCAGGGAAGCTAGTAGCTGCATCCTCTACAGGGCACTTTACAAAAGACTGAAAGGTAGGCCGGGCACAGTGGCTCATGCCTGTAATCCCAGCACTTTGGAAGGCCGAGGTGGGCAGATCACTTGAGCTCAGGAGTTCAAGACCAGGCTGGGCAACATGGCAGAACCCCATCTCTAATACACAAAAAAATTAGCCAGGTGTGGGGGCTTGTGCCTGTGGTTTCAGCTATTCAGGAGGCTGAGGTAGGAGGATCCTTTGAACCCGGGAGGTAGAGGTTGCAGTGAGCCGAGATCGTGCCACTGCACTCTAGCCTGGGCAACAGAATGCAACTCCAACTCAAAACAAACAAACAAACTGAAAAGTAGTCAGCTGCCCATACCAAAGATTGGGGTTATAATGGAGATGAAGAGGTGGTTAAATCTCTCCCAAGTCCCCTCTTGCTGCTTCTGCTTTGTGTGTGGTCTAGAAGGAAATGTTGCATGCTCTGGATGGGCACAACTCCCTGATTTTCCACCCTCTCACTCATGGGGAGGGTGCGGTCAGTAGAAGTTCTTGGTGGGAACTTCTAAATCTCAGGGCCAAGGATAGAGGCCCCTGCCTGCCCATAGTAAGGGCTTTTACAGTCAACCAGGGAGATAGGATGAGGCCCCGAGCCGAGGCAGGAGGAGCCCCTGTGAAGGAGGGAACAGAAATGGCAGATAATAGAATGCATAGGACTTGGGGACAGGGTGGACGTAGCTGCCAACCTGAGCTCCATGTGTGCATTTCAGCCTGAGCCTGGTTCCCTGAAACCTTGCCAGGCAGGCAGGTGAGGTGGGTGCAGCCACCTGCACCCCTGGTGAAAAGCCACCCAAATGACCGTACTGCTCGGCCTCTCCTCTGCCCTCCTCCGCCTGCTCTTCCCAACTCCCAGCCCAAGGCGTCTGACTGGGCCAGGTGCAGGGCGTCTGGCCCCAGGGAGAGGTGGGGTGAGCTGCAGACTACACCCACATGGCTATAAATGGGGAGCCTCTGGCTGCTGCTCACTCAGCCTCCCTTCCCCAGCCGTGACAGCACTGGAGCCTTTCGGACACCTGGACCATGGACCCCAGGGAATGTGTCTGCATGTCTGGTGAGTAAAGAAGCCCTCCTTGGGGTCTGGGAACCTTGGACCAGCTTCCTACAGGGAGCCTGCAGGTCCCTGATGAAAACTTCTCTTCCCTCTAATTAGGAGCCACCAATGGGGTTCGTCCTGGGAGCCGACAGGTGGACTGGCCACCTGTGGGGCAGCTCCCACTCTCTGTTGGCTCCCAGCCTGATTTTCTAGAATCGATATCCTAGCTCAGGGAATGGCTGAGAGGGGGACCTGCAAACTTTGGTCTTTCTAGCGTTGGCCCCTAAGGGCAGTCACCAGGGTGAGGAGAAGAGCTCTAATCCAGAACCTGGCAACCTGGTTTGGGTCCATTGCTGCCATCCCCTCCCTGGCGCTTATTCTTTCTGGTCCTCCGTTTCCTCATCTGTAGACTGAGGTTCCTTATTCCCAGCCAACCACATCCCAGAGCTGCTATGAAAGTGCTAAAACCATTAAGCACCTGCAGATGTCAGGGGAGTTGTGGACTCCCCTAACTTATGTGGACTCTTGAGTCTCTGAAACTGCTTAATTCCACGGAGCATGTTAGCCAGAAGGAGAGAAATCAGGGTTCAAAGCCATCCTGGGCTTTTACAATCATGGAAATGGTATGAAGAAGTCTCACAAGTCTGGGTGGTGTGGCTCACAACTGTAATCCCAGCACTTTGAGGCTGAGGCAGGAGAATCACTTGAGGCCAGGAGTTCAATACCAGCCTGGGCAACATAGCGAGACTCCATGTCTACAAATTTTTTTTAAACTTAGCTGGGCGTAGTAGGGTGCACCTTAGTCCCAGCTACTCAGGACGCTGAGATGGGAGGATCACTTGAGCCCAGGAGTTCGAGGCTGCAGCAAACTAGGAATGCACCACTGCACTCCAGCCTAGGTAATAGAGCAAGACCCTTTCTCAAAAAAAAAAAAAAAAAAAAAAAAAGAAGAAAAGAAAAAGAAAGAAAGAAAACGAAGTCTCACAAGACTCCCTTGTCCTTAACAGGATGTCTCTGTACGAAAAACTTGCAAAAGAGGCAGAAGCTTCCAGCATTTTGAAACTCAAAATGAAAAATGGGATAATTTTTTTAAGTGTAGATGATCATTATGATATAAAAACAAGGTGGTGGCTCCCATCTGTAATCCTGGCACTTGGGGAGTCCAAGGCAGGATGATCACTTATGCCCAAGGAATTTGAGACCAGCCTGGGCAATATAACAAGGCCCTGTTTCTACAAAAACTTTAAACAATTAGCCAGGTGTGGTGGTGCATGCCTGTGGTCCCAGCTACTCAGGAAGCTGAGGCAAGAGCTTGAGGCTACAGTGAGCTGTGTTCCCACCATGGCGCTCCAGCCTGGGTGACAGGGCAAGACCCTGTCAAAAGAAAGGAAGAAAGAATGGAAGGAAAGAAGGAAAGAAACAAGGAGAGAAAGGGAGAAAGGGAGAGAGAGAGAGAGAAAGAGAGTAAGAGAAAGGGAGAAAGGGGGAGAGAGAAAGAGAAAGAGAGAAAGAGAAAGGGAGAAAGGGGGAGAGAGAGAGAGAAAGAGAAAAGAGAGAGAAAGACAGGGAGAAAGAGAAAAAGAAAAGAAAGAAAAGAAAGAAAGAAAGTAATGAGGGAGAGAGGAAGGAAGGAAGAAAGGAAAGGAAGAAACAAACAAAACAAGGTGTGGCTCTGTGGCTCTTGTTTTGAGTTCACTGACGTTCCTTGACCTTTCTTAAACCATTCACAGTTTTCATCTTGACTTGTGAAGGTGACACGGGTGTGAAAGGGGTTTTTGTTTGTTTGTTTGTTTGTTTTAAGACAGAGTCTCACTCCATCACCCAGGCTGGAGTGCAGAGGTGTGATCTCGGCTCACTGCAACCTCCATCTCCCAAGTTCAAGAGATTCTCGTGTCTCAGCCTCCCTAGTAGCTGAGATTACAGGTGTGTGCCACCACGCCTGGCTAATTTTTTTTTTTCTCGTAGAGATGGGGTTTCTCCATGTTGGCCAAGCTGATCTCAAACTCCAGGCCTCATGTGATTCACCTGTCTTGGCCTCCCAAAGTGCTGGGATTACAGACGTGAGCCACTGTGCCTAGCCAAGAGGGTGTGAAAGGCTTTGATAGTTCTTAGAGGAACCTTGGGCTTGGAAACGCTGGCCTCGTCTGTTGGTTCTCATTGTACATAAGAATTATTTGGGTTGCTTTTCAAAAATATGGACTCCATTTCCCCACCAAGACTTATGAATCAGAACATCTCAAGGGTTGGTCCCAGGAATCTGCATTTTCACAGTTATCCCAGGCATGATTGATGCAGCCATGCCAGTTCCCATCCATGGCCTGTGACTGTGGACTATTGCAGAGTCCTTGACACTGGGTTGATGCTCAGCAGCCTTGTCACCCTCTTGTCCAGCCAGTCCCCAAGGACAGCCCAGGAGCCTTTCCACTCTGACAGTCGGCATCATGCCTTATGTTCCCCACTCCATCTCCATCCTCACGTTTGTGGTGGCTCTGTCCTGTCTTCTAGGAGGAATCTGCATGTGTGGAGACAACTGCAAATGCACAACCTGCAACTGTAAAACATGTCGGAAGAGTGAGTATGGTGACTGGGGGCACCATGGGCTGGGAGTTAGAAAAGTCCAATCCAGGCCAGGTGCAGTGGCTCACGTCTGTAATCCCAGCACTTTGGGAGGCCGAGGCGGTTGGTTTACCTGAGGTCAGGAGTTCAAGACCAGCCTGGCCAACATGGTGAAACCCCATCTCTACTAAAAATACAATAATTAGCTGGGCATGGTGGTGGGCACCTGTAATCCCAGCTACTCAGGAGGCTGAGGCAGGAGAATTGCTTGAACCCAGGAGGCAGAGGTTGCAGTGAGCAGAGATCACACCATTGCACTCCAGCCTTGGTGACAAGAGTGAAACTCAGTCAAAAAAGAAAAGGAAGGAAGGAAGGAAGGAAGAGAGAGAGAGAAAGAAAGAAAGAAAGAAAGAAAGAAAGAAAGAAAGAAAGAAAGAAAGAAAGAAAGATCCCATCCCCACCCTCAATCCTCCAGCCATGGTGGATTGGGGCTTGTGGGGAGGGGGTCTAGATGCCTTTTACCCATCTGGGAGAGATCTGAAATGAGAACCATGTAGAGACCTATGGCAGGTCTCTACCCAGGGATGAGGGCATCCACAGTGTTTGGAGCAGGAAGAGGACTGAGGGGAAGTTCTGTCCTGCCCAGTGGTAACAGGGATAGAGCACTGGCCTGGAGTCATGAGCCCTAGGTTCTAGTCTTGCTTTTGCCACTGTCTCATGACCTTGGCAAACCCCCTCCCTTCTGTGGGCTTCTGATGGACTCTAGATGGTCCCTGGGATCCCTTCCAGTTCTAACATCCCTCAACCTCCTATCCCAGCGTTTTTGCTAATGTGGCTTGAAACCTCATGCACACACCCCTCTTTTCCTACTTCCTCTAAGTAGTGGGAGGGGCAGTGGTGAGATGGAAGTGTTGACCCACAGTGGATCTGCGCATCTCCTGACTCTTTCAGGCTGCTGTCCCTGCTGCCCTCCGGGCTGTGCCAAATGTGCCCGGGGCTGCATCTGCAAAGGAGGCTCAGACAAGTGCAGCTGCTGCCCATGAAACCCATCCATCGTGCCCACCCCTTCCAAGGAGAGAAAGCTGGGAAGTGTCTGTACAGTGCATGAATCGAGAAGGTGGAATAATTGTACAATAGGTTGTGCTTTTTATATATTTGCCCAAATGTGGTGTTGGTCACATTCATGTAAAGTACTTGGGGCAATAAAGTTTTCACTCTTGGTTGCCTGGTGGCTCAGAGCATTGTTTTACCCTAACCCAGCAGGACCAAAAGGTGCTGCTTCTGTTGCAGATCCTGTAACCACCACCCACATGTACCTGTGACAGGTGGCTGCCTACTGCAAGGTCCTATGACTCTGCCTGGGGGCTTTCTCCTCCTGCACAAGCTTGCTTGACCCATGCACAGGGCAGGCCAGGAGTACGGAGGAGCTAAAGTCACTGGGAACAGCCCTTAGCCAATGACAACTGTAGGTCGGTGGGTAAATATCCCAGCATCTTTACCCCTCAAAAGGAACAACTCTGAGACTCATTCTATGCTGTCTCCCAGAAGTCTCTAGAAGCACTGAGCTTCAAAAGCTCACAGCAGTAACCTGCTCATTAATGTAACTTACGGTGGCCTCCTTCCTTGCCTCACCTCCCCAATTCCCCACCATTGCTTTCTGGGATCTCCACCCAAAGAAACTACTTGTACAGGGTCCGCTTTCTGGGTAACCTAATCTTGGCCAGGCTCTCCTGGCATAGCCCAGAATGCCTCATTGTGCAAATGTGGCTGTTTAATGGGCTTGAGCATGGAATCAGTCATGAACGGAGGCTGTGTGTATCTAAAGGAAATCTCCAAGGTCAAGACATTGAGGGCATTAGCTGCCCTGGTTTGGTTATTTGGATCAGTCTTTAGGACTGGATGACCTGGAAGGCATGAACCAGGAAGAAGATGGTGGTGGAGGTGCAGAAACAGCATCCTAAGCAGACCCCCTAGGAGATGACTTTTTAGCTAAACAGCTGAGAAAGCTGAAGTCCCTGGAGGTTGGCACTGGGGACTGGGGGTGATCCCCAGCTCTCACCCACACCACCATCCTCAACACAGCTGAAGACAAACCCAAGCTCTGAGATCATTTTCATTCATGCCATCAAGGGCCTGAACTAGGGCCCATCAGAGACCAGAGCGGCCTCCTCCTCCACCAGCCTCTGTCAAGCAACCATCAGATACAGGAGTGGGTGAGAATAGAGCCTTTGCCAAGGTCACAGAGCAGCCCCAGGTTGGGCTGGGCTCAGCTAGCAGGATTTACTGCATGCTTCCTGGAACTGATCACTTTCATAATCCACACTGCCATTATCCCTGTTTGGAACTTAGCTCGAGCTTCCCTAGGAAGATTTTCACCCTCTGTCCATGAGTTGTGCCTTAGACACAGAATCATAGTGCAGTGGAAACAGCTTGGCCCTGGGAGTCAGACACTCTACCCCTCCCTGGCAACATGACCTTGACCAAGTCATTTAACCTTCTGAGGCTCAGTTTCCTAATCTGTGAAATGCGTCTCCTTCACAGAGTTGTAGAGAGAAACTGTAGCACAGAATCTGTGCACATAGCAGTGCCCCATTAACATAGATTTTAGCAGAGCTACAGCCTATCCTAGGCTTCTGTTTATTGATCTCTGAAAAGGCCCCTACCAAGCCATTCTCTGTCATTGCAGAGCTCTTAAGCACCTTGAGAAGGACACAACGCAAGGGATTATACCTTCCAGCGGACAGAACAGTCCCTTGTGCCTCCAGCAAGCAGGTTGGACACTCACCCTGCAACCTTGGCCTCGGTACCCACTGGGATGCCAACTCATCTCATCCAAATGCCTTTAGAGTCGGTACTTCTGCACGATCTCACTTACTCCCATCACAACCTTGAAAAGGAGATTCAGCCTTCAGATTCTTATATTAATAATAATAATATTAACAACTAATATTTATTGAGCACTTAATATGGATTCAACACCTAATAAGTGCCAAGCATTGTCCTAAGCAGTTTATAAACATCATCTCATGGACTCTGCACTATCAGGACCACTTCAGAGCCAGACAACCAGGGCCCTGCTCTGGGCCCTCTGCCTTAGAGGACCTGGTCTTCCTGTCCCCACAGGAGAGGAGTCCAAGGGTCCCACGAGATCTGTCCAACTAGAACTCATGCTCATTCCTCCCCTAAGTCCCCCATCTAGCACCATCTAGACAATGCTTTGGGTACCTGGGACCCCAAAGGCTAGTTCTAGGGTCTGCGTAGGCCCCCTCTCCCAGCAGTCTGTCCTTCCCTAAGGTGCACCATGCCATCAGTCTGTACACTCCTGGGCCCGAAGGATGGCCAAGGGTAGAGGTATTCAGAGATGGGAGGATGTGTGAATAGAGATTGGACACATGAGTTTTTATGTCTACATAGAGTGGAGAAGTCAGTGTGGGAAGAGCAGGGGGTGAAGTGCACCTAGGCCTCCATTCTTGCTTTTGCCCCAGGCTCTGCAAGTGTAGGGGCAGACCTGCACTAACAACCCTAGAAGACAATCCTGTTACATAATAGGATCCTGTTAGATCCCCCACTTTGCAGATGGAGATGCTGAGGCTCCAGGAAAGTCAATGGCTGAAAGTCACAAGACTTCCAGGGGGCAGAACTGGGAACTGAGCTCAGGTCTGCCTGACCCAGAGGCCATGCTCTTGTCTATGCGATATGGATGAGGCAGAGAGGAGGCTGCAGGCAATGCTGCCCCAGACCCAGGGGAGAAGAGTCTTTGCCTGGGGCCTTGTACTTTAGAGAGCACACACACCACAAGCACACAAATGTGTTAAGGCAGCGGCCCCCGACCTTTTTGGCACCAGGGACCAGTTTCGGTGGAAGACAACTTTTCCACGGACAGTGCAGTGGGGCAGCGCGAGATGGTTCTGGGATGAAACTGTAGTTAGATTCTGATAAGTAGCTCACAACCTAGATTCCTCGCACGTGCAGTTCACAATAAGGTTCTCATTCCAATGGAATTCCAATGCCACTTCTGATCTGACAGGAGGCAGAGCTCAGACGGTAACATTCACTTGCCCCGCGGCCTGGTTCCTAACAGGTCACGGAGCAGTACTGCAGTCCGGGGTTTGGAGAAGCCCGTATTAAAGAATACTTGGGGCCCCTGTCACTCAGGATCTTGTATTTGCCGTTACAGTGTTATCAAGTAATCCTAAATATCTTCTCTGGTTACTAACACTGTTCAGGCCCTGGGGAAACACTTCTCCATCTCTTGCTCTATGTCCTCAAAACAAAGAGTGACGATATTTGAATGCCAGGATGGTTTTATAGATTGTCCCAATGCTGATGTCAGAGATAGACACTGTCTTCAAACTACAGGGAGGATTTAAGTGTAGAAATTAGAAAAAAGACAAATTAACAAACTCATCAAATCCTCAAAAAGCATGAATGCAACAGACTCTCATGTCACACCATCATTTCCCATGAGTGTGACTTGTCCATTTTCTTGCTTTTCTTTGTGTTCCAATTTGTGTTTCCAGAATATTTATGATTTTATGCTAATTGCAGAAGCTGCACAAGGCAACTGAGGAATGTTTTGTAATATTAAGCAATTCATATTATTCATATAAATTCATATTACTCTTAAATTGGTGTAGATAGAGCTATAGCTACAGATAAATATACAGATATACATACTATGGACTGAATGTCTGTGTGCCCCCAAAATTCGTATGTTGAAGCCTAAATCCCCAATGTGATGGTATTTGGAGGAGGGGCTTTTAGGAGGTAATTAGGTTGTAAGGCAGAGTCCTCATGAATAGAATCAGTGCCCTTATAAGAAGAGATGGGCCAGGCCCAGTGGCTCATGCTTATAATCTCAGCACTTTGGAAGGCCAAGGCAGGCAGATTGCTTGAGCCCAGGAGTTCGGGACCAGCCTGGGCAACATCTCTAAAAAATCTCTAAAAAAAAATAAAAAAATTAGCCAGGCATGGTGGCACACACCTGTAGTCTCAGCTACTCAGGAGGCTGGGGTGGAAGGATTGCTTAAGTCCGGGAGGCAGAGGAGGAGGTTGCAGTGAGCTGTGTTTTTGCCACTGCACTCCAGGCTGGGCAATAGAGTGAGACCCTGTCTCAAAAAAAAAAAAAAAATGAGGCATGAAGTGATCTCTCTGTCTTTCTTTTCACTGTATGTGAGGATACAAACAGAAAACGGCCACCTATAAACAAGAAAGTGGGCTCTCACCAGACACCAGATATGTCTGTGCCTTGATCTTGGATTTTCCAACCTCCAGAACTATGAGAAATAAATTTCTGTTGCTTAAGCCACCTAGTCTATAGCATTCTGTTATAGCAGCCTGAATTGACTAAGACATACATAAATATGTGAGCTATACCTTTCTATACGTAGATAGAATTTTTAAATATTTCAACTGGATGAACATCAAGTTCTAGAACAATGAATCATTTTATTTTAATAAAAATATTTAATAAAATTTCATTAAATCCTTAAGAAATTAAATAGGCCAGGCGTGGTGTCTCAAGCCGGTAATCCCAGCAGTTTGGGAGGTCAAGGTGGGCAGATCACCTGAGGTCAGGAATTGAAGACCAGCCTGGCCAACATGGTGAAACCCGATCTCTACTAATAATATAAAAATTAGCTGGGCATGGTGGTGCATGCCTGTAATCCCAGCACTTTGGGAGGCCAAGGTTGGCGCATCACTTGAGATCAGGAGCTCAAGACCAGCCTGGGCAACATGGTGAAACCCTGTCTCTACAAAAATACAAAGCTTAGCTGGGCATGGTGGCACGTGCCTGTAATCCCAGCTACTCAGGAGGCTGAGGCAGGAGAATCGCATGAACCTGGAAGGCAGAGGTTGCAGTGAGCTGAGATCTCGCCATTGCACTCCAGTCATAGCGACGAGTGAAATTCCATCTCAAAAAAAAAAGGAAGAAAGAGAAAGAAAGAAAGAAAGAAAGAAAGAAAAAGAAATTAAATAATACAGGACATTGAAGCTGGATGAAGAAACGTAGATGATCTTGGCAGCTTTCTTAAGCACGTGCATCTCTGGGATGACCACTTCGGCTGCCTCATAACAGTAGAAAAATAAACCCCTATTTAGGGTTTCAGCCACTGTTCAGCTAAAAGCAATCTGATATATTGTACAACCATGAGTAAGTCTTCTATGCTCTGTCTCTTAAGTTGTTATGAAATTTGGAATAAAATAAAATTTGAAATAAAATGTCAAATAAAATTTTAAAGCCAGATGTGGTGGCTCATGCCTGTAATCTCAGCACTTTGGGAGGCTAAGGCAAGAGGATTGCTTGAGCCTAGGAGTTTGAGGCTGTAGCAAGCTATGATCATGCCACTGCACTCCAGCCTGACACAGTAAGAGCCTGTCTCTAAAAAATAATAATAATAAAATTAATAAATCATTTTTACAATATTATGATTATGTAAGTACTGTTTACTGGAGAGCCAAGGATAAATGGATCCACAAAGAAGAATATGTAACTCAATAAACGTGGGCCACTTAGAGAAAGAAGTTAAGGTCTTTCAGAATTTGTCTAGCAGATTTTCTGCTTCTCAACAGAAAACCCATAAAAAAATAGAAATAAAAGAAAGAAGAATATTCTCTTCTGAGACTTGCTCAGAATCAGGTCACATTTTAGTTTGCTTACAATTTGGACTATTATTTCCTTACAGGACTTTTATGTTTTTCCTGGCATTTCAACTGTCTTTTTTCCCCCTTGTATAGGCACATGGGCAGATATGTCTTTTTTACTCTATCATGAAGATAATTCCATTTTTAATCACACTATTTGTTGAGTGATCTAATATTCACTGACTTGTTTCCAGATCTGCTATACAACTGTCATTCTGGGATGTATTTTCATTGCTCTCCTAGTTTAGAACCATTGCTTCTTGGATTCCCCTATCATTCTCTATTTTGGACTCCTTTTCATTTTGCTGGAGTACATCCTCAAGCAATTTTTTACCAAAAGGATGAATTGGGAGAAACTTCAGAGTCCCTAAATGTCAGAAAATATCTTTATTTTTCTCTCATGCCTTACTGACAGTTTGATTGGATATCAGTTTAAGTTCAATATCATTTTCTCTTAGCACTTTTGAAGGCATTGCTCCATGTCTTCTGAGAGTCAGTGTTGCTGTTGTGAACACCAACATTACCTGCCTTTTATTTCTCACTGGAAGCTTTTGGGTGTTTAACTTATCATTGGCACTCTAGGATATATAGTATGGGTCCAAATTTGAATGTTCCTTTTTTTCATTCAAACTGCTCTGTGTTTGCTAGACCTTTTCATTCTGAAGACTGACTTTTTTCCCCTAAAGTCTTGGAAAACGATTATTTCTTTAGTAATTTTCACCCCTCCATTCCATTTTCTCTTCCAAAACTCCTATCAGTGGTTACTGGTTTTCCTGGATCAATCCTCTATGTCTCAAAATATTTTCCTTTAGTATGCATCTATTTCTGTCTTTCTGTGTGTATGTGTCTCTCTCTCTTTCACCTTTTTAAGTGGGACATTAGAAAAGTACTTTTTGTAGTACTTTCACTGATGTTTAAAAATTTTGTCAACTATACTTAAATATATAAGGGCCTCTTCTTCTTTGAATGTCTCTTCATCATAATATTCTGTTTTTATTTTATGAGTGGAGTTTTTGTTTTTGTTTTTTTTGAGACAGAGTGTTGTTCTTGTTGCCCAGGCTGGAGTGCAATGGTGCGATCTTGGCTCACTGCAAGCTCCGCCTCCTGGGTTCAAGCGGTTCTCCTGCCTCAGCCTCCCGAGCAGCTGGGACTACAGGCATGTGCCACCACTCCTGGCTAATTTTGCATTTCTTTTTTAGTAAAGACGGGGTTTCTCCATGTTGGTCAGGCTGGTCTCGAACTCCTGACCTCAGATGATCCACCCGCCTCTGCCTCCCAAAGTGCTGGGATTACAAGCCTGAGCCACCGCGCCTAGCCTGGAGTTATTTCTTGAATCACTCTGATGAGTTAAACGGTTTTAATTTCTTATTGTTTTCTCTTTTTTTGGAGGTCCAAACAAATATTTATTAAATTCCTATTATAAGCCAGATTTTATACTCTGACCTAGGGATAATATATTGTTAAGTTTTCCTTGAATTATTTCTGCTTCTTTGAGCTGAAAGCAGACTCTGTGGGTGAGCGGAGTTTGCTGACTGGCAAGCTTGGTTTTAGCATGCCCAGGTGGAGAGATGGTAGCCAAGTTTGGCCACCCCTTGGGGTCAAAACAAGAAGGGCCATCTTCTGTGGAGTTGACCCACCTCTGGAAGCCCTGGCTCCTCCTAGGCTGGTTATTCAATTTCTTCAGAGAAAATCTTGCAGTCTCAGACTGGGGGAAAATGGTGGGGCTGCCCAAACTAGTGTACAGGAGGTAAGTGTGACAAACACATGTCAGTTCTACAGCCAGACCTTCCATTAGCTGCCATCTTGGTTTTTACTCCTCCTTCCTCTTCTGCTTTCTTGGCCTCACCTCACCCCACCAAAATAAAACAAAGCACCCCAAAATCTCCTATAGACTTCCGCACTTCTTGATTTGAGCTGTGGCTTTCTCTACTCCCATTTACCCATAAATGTGATTTAACTCATTCCAGTATTCCAGAATGGTAAAATCTCTGATCTCTTGATGTACTGTCCAAGCCATCTCCCCCAACACAGCTCTTTTATTGGTTTTTCTTTTTTCCTCTTTATCCTTCCTTACTTTCTTTCAGTGTATATTCAGGAGGAGGAGAGGAAAATCCATGTGCTCAGCCTCTCATCTTTAGCCAAAAATCTGAGCCAGGCTTTTCATTGGTATGATTTTGAATCTTTACAATAACTCTGCAGGATAGAGATAATTGTCCATTCCACAGATGAGGAAAACTGAGACTCAAGGAAGTGAGAGACCTTGCCCCAAGCTCAAGCAGAACTAGCTGGTGGAGAAGCTTGAAGGCCATGAGGGAAGGTGAGATGGAGGGGAAGAAAGGCCACAGGGATAAGTGAGCAGAGTGGCTACGTGTGGCCCTGAGGGATAACACTTGAGCATTAAGAGGAAACACCAAGGAAACAGATTTTAGGTCAAGAAAAAGAAGAGCTCTCTCACGTCAGAGCAGCCGAGAGCAGGAAAGTGCTGTGTCAGGAGGCTGACACGTCATGGCTTGTGTTCCTGTACTGCCTAAGGCACAATGGCAACCTCAGAAAGGCTGTGACCCACTCTGCACCTGCTCAGGCCATACCTGGACAAAGTCCTCAGGTGGGCTGTAGGGGGCGCTCCAGGCCCAGAGACGGGGCAGCAGGAATCATCTGCGTTTTGAGGGCGGATGTTCTCACTTCACTCTGGCCGCTGTTGGGGCCCAAGAGAGCCTAGAAAAGTCCTGGGACCTTCAGACATGGCTGCTGGGAGTACAAATCAGGACAAGCTCTCCAAGGGCTCACCAGGCCATAACAACGTGCAAATCACCCAGATTCACAAGGCATGGGCTTTTAAAATAATTTGGCAATATGAGTACATCAAAGAACCATAAAAACATTCTTCTTGCTTGACCCTGTCGTTTTACTTCTAGAAACCTATTCTAAGGAGTTCACCACAAATTCAGAAAAGAAGGAAAAAGAAGGCTGGGCACGGTGGCTCACACCTGTAATCCAGCACTTTGGGAGGCCAAGGCAGGTGGATCGTTTGAGCCCAGGGAGTTTGAGACCAGCCTGGGCAACAGAGCCCCATCTCTACAAAAAATACAAAAATTGGCCAGGCATGGTGGCTCATGCCTGCAATCCCAGCACTTTGGGAGGCCGAGGTGGGAGGATCGCTTGAGCCCAGGAGTTCAAGACCAGCCTGGGCAACATAACAAGACCCCATCTCAATTGTCAAAATGTTTATTAAAAAAAAATTTTTAATACAAAAATTAGCTGGATGTGGTGGCGCGCACCTGGAATCCCAGCTACTTGCGAGGATCAGGCAGGAGGATCACTTGAGCCCAGGAAGTCAGGAAGTCAGGGCTGCTGTGAATGTTTGCACCACTGCACTCCAGCATGGGTGACAAAGTGAGGCTCTGTCTGAAAAAAGAGAAAGACAACCTTACTCACAAAAAGATTCATTGCAGTACTATTTACATTTGTGAAAAACTGGAAACAACCTAAAGTCCAAGTCCATGAAAATGTTCAAGTAAGCTAAGACTATAAAAAAAACAAAACAAAAACAGGCCGGGTGCTATGGCTCATGCCTGTAATCCCAGCACTTTCAGAGGCCGAGGCGGGCAGATCACTTAAGGTCAGGAGTTCGAGATCCGCCTGGCCAACATGGTGAAACACCTGTCTCTACCAAAAAATACAAAAAAAAAGTAGCCAGAAGTGGTGGTGCACACCTGCTACTCGGGGATGCTGAGGTGGGAGAATCGCTTGAACCCTGGGACACAGGTTGCAGTGAGCCGAGATCGCGCCACTGCACTCCAGCCTGGGCGACAGAGTGAGACCTTGTCTCAAAAAAAAAAAAAAAAACAAAAACACAGAAAATGGTTATAGCAAAACCTAAACAGATAATAGGCCATAAATTAGTTATGCAGTAGTTTTTCAAGCCACATAGAATACAAAATATACTATACTGAATGTCAACAGGGATTGTGTTCAGATCACAGTAAAAGATAATTTTTACTTTTCCTTCTTTCTGTGTTTTAGAATTCCCCAAAATTTTCTCAAGTAGCATGTTTTAAAATAAATAAATACATTCTGAAAAGGAAAAAAAATAGTATGTATTCTTTGAGCCAGAAATTTTACTTTAAGAAATGTTGTATGGAAAGGAAAAAAAGAACCATGAATATACACATACAAATGCTCCCAAGATGTTTATCATGGCATGGATTATAATAGTGAAGATTTGGAAACAATCAAAATGTCTCAAAGTAGGGTACTGGATAAGTCAATTATGGAATAAATCTATTAAAATAAAATTATAGAAGTGAAATTCATGTCATGGATGTTCACGATCTACTGATAAGCAAGGAATAAAGTCATTTATAAATCAGCATGTACTGTGGGCTTCTAATTTTATATTTAAAGGGGTTATATATGTACTTTTCATTTTTTTCCAGAATTTTCTACAATCAACAAAGAAGGAGGAGGAGTTGAGGAGAAGAGCTAGATCCAGGTGGAGACCCAGGTGTTTTTAAAATCTGAGGCACAGATGACATGAATTATCAAATTTAATTTTGAAGACAAGGAAAGGATAGAATATTTGGAATTGAAACCTTCTTGGAAAAGTTGGGCCATTTGACGACAAGAGATATAGGCTAAATGGAGGATTCCCCCTTCTCTGTGCCCAGCCTTACTGTCCAGCTTCCCTTGAAAATTACTTCCCCTATGCAAAGGATATAAACAGACACTTCTCAAAAGAAGACATTTATGCAGCCAAAAGACACATGAAAAAATGCTCATCATCACTGGCCATCAGAGAAATACAAATCAAAACCACAATGAGATACCATCTCACACCAGTTAGAATGGCAATCATTAAAAAGTCAGGAAACAACAGGTGCTGGAGAGGATGTGGAGAAATAGGAACACTTTTACACTGTTGGTAGGACTGTAAACTAGTTCAACCATTGTGGAAGTCAGTGTGGCTATTCCTCAGGGATCCACAACTAGAAATACCATTTGACCCAGCCATCCCATTACTGGGTATATACCCAAAGGACTATAAATCACGCTGCTATAAAGACACATGCACACGTATGTTTATTGCGGCACTATTCACAATAGCAAAGACTTGGAACCAACTCAAATGTCCAACAATGATAGACTGGATTAAGAAAATGTGGCACATATACACCATGGAATACTATGCAGCCATAAAAAAATGCTGAGTTCATGTCCTTTGTAGGGACATGGATGAAATTGGAAATCATCATTCTCAGTAAACTATCGCAAGGACAAAAAACCAAATACCGCATGTTCTCACTCATAGATGGGAATTGAACAATGAGAACACATGGACACAGGAAGGGGAACATCACACTCTGGGGCCTGTTGTGGGGTGGGGGGAGGGGGGAGGGATAGCATTAGGAGATATAGCTAATGCTAAATGATGAGTTAATGGGTGCAGCACACCAACATGGCACATGTATACATACGTAACTAACCTGCACATTGTGCACATGTACCCTAAAACTTAAAGTATAATAATAAAAAAAAAGAAAAGAAAATTACTTCCCCAAGTGTCCTCCTTCGATTTGACATATTTGAACCCCCAAACACCTTTGGGGGCAGGGGCAGCTCATGACACTCTACATTTGATAGAGGCCAAACATGCAAGTTGGCCATAAGGCCGGGATTGCGAAGCAGGTCTTTTGATTTCCCTGGCTCTTTTCCCTACATGTTTGAGCTGCTAAAAATCAAGGCAGGGTTGTTACAGGAAAAAGTGGAGCAGGATTTCTCAGCTTTGGCAATATTGACATTTGGGGCCAGATGAGTCTTGGTTTTGGGGGATTATCCTGTGCATTTTAGGATATTTGGCAGTATCCCTGGCTTCTATCCATTAGACACCAGTAGCACCACTGCCCCCAAAACCCTAACACTATCAAAAATGTTTCCAGACATTGCCAGATGACCCCTGGGGGCAAAACCACCCACTGCTGAGAACCACTGAGATAAATGAGGTGTGAGAGGGATCTTTGATGCCCCGAAGTCATTCCTGGGAGAAGGGAATGCTGCCTGTTCCTGCACCTGGGAAGCTAATAATTAGGAAGGCAGAGAGGGGATACTGGTTTATGTAAAATGGTGTGGGTGCTACCAATCTACTATGCAGACTCCTAGCAGCATTTTGATCTTTTCTTTTCTTTTTTCTTTTCTTTTCTTTTTTCTTTTCTTTTCTCTTTTCTTTTCTTTTCTTTTCTTTTCTTTCTTTCTCTCTCTTTCTTTCCCTCCCTCCCTTCCTTCCTTCCCTCCTTCCTTCCCTCTTTCCTTTCTTCTTTTTTTTATTTTTTGAGACAGGGTCTCACTTTGTCACTCAGGCTGGAGTGCAGTGGCATGATCCCCGCTCACTGCAGCCTCGACCTCCCGGGCTGAAGGGATCCTCCTGCCTCAGCCTCCCAAATGCCTGGGACCACAGGCACGTGCCACCACACAGCTAATTTTTTGTAGAGACGGGGTTTCACCATGTTGCCCAGGCTGGTCTTGAACTCCTGAGTTCAAACAATCCACCCGCCTCAGCTTCCCCAAGTGCTAGGATTACAGGCGTGAGACACCACACCTGGCCCACGTGTGGATCTTTTATTAAGCAGCTTTCTCTTTACCCAGGCTGTGGGTTCTTGAAGAAGGACATTTCTTACTAATCTTTGTATCTGGCATTCCTAACACAAAGTCTGGATTAAGGTGATGCTCAACAGATGTTTGTGGTCTGAAATGAAATTCACCACCATGTTACTCTTTTAAGCCAAGCAGGATGGTGGGGGCTACAGGGTAACTTCATGGCTCCGTATTTAACTAAGCCTGACTCTTCATGACTCAACCTTCAAGGGGTCCCACAAAAATAATTAGCCCAAAGTCAGACTCACTCAATTCTCACAGGCATTCATTCACTCAACATTCAAAGGACATTTCAGGTACTC
Organism: Pan paniscus; assembly: GCF_029289425.2. Lineage (NCBI taxonomy): Eukaryota > Metazoa > Chordata > Mammalia > Primates > Hominidae > Pan > Pan paniscus. The sequence goes on from NC_073267.2 coordinate 66,063,837, forward strand.
AGGGAACTTTGCTAAGCACAGGAGTGGGGAAGGGAAGGAATCATCCCTCTTAGTCCCCAACTTCAGGGACCTCAGAGTCTGTCTTGGAGATGTCAGAATGTCTTGTCTCCTCTCCTGTAGGGGAGAATATATCTAGACAAGACCCTACAGAAGTACCAAGGAGGGGAGGTTACATTACAGCTGGCTGCAGGCAGGAGTGAAGACTTCCTGGAGGATGTGGTATTTGAGCAGGGCCTAAAATGATATGTAGTGTTTTTTTTTTGTTTTGTTGTTTTGAGACAGGGTCTCACTCTGTCTCCTAGGCTGGAGGGCAGTGGCAAGATCTCAGCTTGCCGCAACCTCTGCCTCCCAGGTTCAAGTGACTCTCCTGCCTCAGCATCCTGAGTAGCTGGGATCACAGGCATGCGCCACCACACCCAGCTAATTTTTGTATTTTTTGTAGAGACAGGGTTTCACCATGTTGGCCAGGCTGGTCTCAAACTCCTGATCAAGGTGGTGATCTGCCCGCCTTGGCCTCCCAAAGTGCTGGGATTACAGGCATCAGCCAATGCGCCCGGCCTGAAATTTCTTTTAAAAGGAAATCTCGTATCACTACTGTAGAAGAGATGCTGAATCATTTGCCATAAACAGGAGGTAACCATGGAGACAAATACAGAGAACATAAAGCCAAGTTATTAAATGTCTAGCTAGGTACTGTGGCATGGTAGGGCTCCCCTGTTCTTTCCTGACTCCTCAGCCCATTCTCTGTTAAAAAGGGGAACTGGGGTCGGGCACGGTGGCTCATGCCTGTAATCCCAGCACTTTGAGAAGTTGAGGCAGGAGGATCACTTAAGCCCAGGAGTTCCAGACCATCCTGGGCAACATGGTGAAACCCTGACTCTACCAAAACAAACAAACAACAAAATACCCAGAAAACCACACACATACAAATTAGCCAGGCATGGTGGTGTGTACCTGTGGTTCCAGCTACTTAGGAGGCTGAGGTGGGAGGATCGCTTGAGCCGGGGAAGTCAAGGATGCAGTGAGCCATGATTGTACCACTGCACTCCAGCCTGGGTGGCAGAGCAAGACCCTGTCTCAAGGAAAAACGAGGGAGGGAGGGAAGGAGGGAGGGAGTGAGAGAGAGAGAGAGGGAGAAAAGCTGGGCACTGAGAGACAGAAGGAGAGGCACTGAAGACATCTTAGCTCCAAGCTGAGTGTCCTTGGAGCAACCAGGAAGATTCATTAAGACTGAAAAGAGAATAATTTTTAATGTGATTCGAGGTTATTTCATACAATCATCTCACTTTGGGAAGCTAGACCAGTGGAATCAGGCTTGGAGTCAAGAGACATGGTTCAGGTACTGGCTTCATTACAACATTGCTGTGTGACTTTGGACAAAATCTCTGCTGTCTCTGAGTTTCCTTATCTGCTAAAATAAGGCAGATGGTACTCATGGGATGAGTTTTCAGAAAGAATCTCAGGATCCCTACTCAAACCCTGGTGTAAGTGGGGCAAGGATGTCATAGGTGAGTGACAGCTATCTGGGCTAGGGATGCGGGGGTAAAGGAATTTACCAAGACAGTTGTAGATAAAGGAAGGCAGATTTATTAAAGAAAGTGTGAAAATACATTGCCGGGGAGCAACTGGCAAAACCAACGGAAGAGGAACCGACTGCAAGGAAGCAAAGGCTTTCTGAGGATTTTATAGAATGGAACTTGGGCTGATTGATAACACCAATGCAGCAGGGAGCTTAACTTGCATTCTTTCCTCAGCGGGGGTGTTTGATAAATTGAGGCGTTTGATGGTAAGCAGGAAGTCTGCGAGTTATGTACGTTATCTGCATGGGAGGGCCGTATGTCCTGGGCCAAGGTAGACCTAGAACTTATTTACTTTATCTCTTTGCTCTCTCTGGTCCCACCAGTCTGACCCCTTTTCCCTAATTAGGATTCCGCAAAGGATAGGACAGGGGAGGAGGGGCATTTTGTCAACTTGAGGGCAAGATCTCGGAGCATCAATGATCCAGTGAAAATTGGGAAGACAACATCACAAAAGACCTAAAAGAATGTAGGCTCCCAGAAGCTAGTTCCTGTGGCTCACAGTGACTGCACTAAGCTCAGAGACTTGGTCTCCTCCAGATAAGTGCTGGGACCCCGTTGTTGTGGGCTGGAACTTGGTCCGGGCCAGGATCTGCTTGGAATGGAGAATCTACCTTCACAGAGAGGTCTAAAGTCAGTGTTTTGTTTTGTTCTGTACTGTTTTTTTGTTTTTGTTTTTTTGAGATGGAGTCTCACTCTGTCACCCAGGCTGGAGTGCAGTGATGCAATCTCAACTCACTGCAACACCTCCCAGGTTCATGTGATTCTCCTGCCTCAGCCTCCCGAGTAGCTGCAGTTACAGATGCCCGCCACCACACCCAGCTAATTTTGGTATTTTTAGTAGAGGCAAGGTTTCACCATGTTGGGCAGGCTGGTCTCGAACTCCTGACCTCAAGTGATCCACCCGCTTTGGCCTCCCAAATGCTGGGATTACAGGCGTGAACCACCGCGCCTGGCCTAAAGTCAGTGCTTTGATGTTCTCTTGTGTAGGAAACCACATACACTATCACAGGCCAGGCTGTGGGCTGAGTCAGGACTGTGCAGGTCATGTAGGGCCTGAATGGGGCATTTCCAGAGGTCGAGGACCTGCCTTATGGGTAGAGAGAGGAGGCAGGATGACTTTCTTTGTTGCAGATGAAGATTCTGCAATTCCGTAAAGTTTGCTTGGGGTATCAAAGCATTATCAAGTATCCAGGAGCCTGGCGGGTAGCATGCCTAATAACTAGAATTCATAGTGGATTGAATTAAAGACACCGGGGCAGGCTGAAGAGTAATGCACTTAGATTTAAGTCCAGGGTCTGCCTCCAGGACAAGCCACTGAATCTGAGCCTCGATTTCCTCCCCTACAAAAGGGAGTTAGCAATGCCTACCATAAGGGTAACTGGAAGGAGTCAATGAGATAATATGTGAAGGAGTCAGTGAGATAACATGAGATCAGCTCCCCATGGTGCTCTATATGGTACCTGGCACATGGTAAACTCCCAGCAAGTGGAAGACATTGTCCATAGCAGCCACTAGCAGTCATCTGGTCAACCCATGTGAAAAGTGGGGCACAAACTGGGGAGAGGCTTCCTTGGGTTCACTATACCACTTACTAGACAAGCTGAAACTAGAAACCACGGGACTTCTAGACCCCCGCCTTTTCTCTAGCTTCAGCTGCCCTGTGCACAAAATTGTTCATTAATAAATCCGGATCTCTCCAAGAAATGACTTTATTTGTAGATTTGCATATTTGCAAACTCTTTTTGTACACTGTATGCCCAGGCTCCTAAAATCCTAGCCAATTGTTCAGTCCCAGGATAGTAAATTGGGAAACTCTTTGAGAGCGATGCAATAGTCTTAATGCTGCACTGGACCAATTTCAGTCAGGGTGTGGGACTTGCTGGGGGGTCTTGCTTTTTTTCTGAGATCATCTGGGGATCATATGGGGATGGAAAATCCCTTAGTGTGACCTTGAGTGATCTCCACCCCTCAGCCTACTGGTCTTGCCTCTTGGCCCCAGTCTAATTGAAAAAGTAAAAGTTTCTGTGAACTCCCTTCTGCCAGGAAGCTCTAGGATTGGGTGCAAGGTCTCGATTGAGGACTGATGTCTATGACTGGTGGCCCATGCTGATGTCTGCAGTACTGTATCAACTACAGGCCACAGGTGACTGTGTTTCAGGAAGCGCAGAGCTGAGGCCAACCGTGAGACTGGGTGTCAAGCAGGAGCTTTAGGAACCCAGGCCCCCTGCAGAGTCCTCACCTGACTTCTTCATTTGTAAATGGTGAGAACCAATGTGGTGAGAACGCTGCTCTAAGTCTTTTCCCAATGCCATCCCATTTAAGTCCCTGACAAATCTATTAAGCAGGAACTATTATTACTATTAGTATTATTTTCGTTTTACCATTGAGCAACTCAAGGCACAGAAATGTTAAGTTGACCTGGCTAGTAACTTGCTATGGTGTTTGTTTGCTTTAGAGAGAGAAGGGGTCTTGCCATGTTGCCCTGGCTTGCCTTGAACTCCTGGGCTCAAATGATCTTCCTACCTCAGCCTTCCAAGTAGCTGGAACTACAGGTGCACACCACCATGCCTGGCTGCCATATTACTATTAAGTGGCAGAGTCACACTGTAAACTCAACTAGCATGATCTCAGACTCATTCATTCATTCGCTCATCAAGTAAATGTGTCCTGAATGTCTACCACGTACCAGGCACTGTTATAGGCACTTCAGAGACACCAGTGGACAAAAACAGTGATCCTTGCTCTTTCTTGCTTAAATTCTAGCAGGAGACAGACGACATATAATCATTACAAATAAGTAAATTATTTAGTTTGCTTGTAAATGTTAAATGCTATGGAAAAAGGGAAGATAGAGCAAGGTAAAGGAGATGAAAAGTACTGGGGCATCGAGGCATGCAATTTTACGTAGTGTGATCATGATTGGCTTCACAGAGAAAGCAGATTTGAACAAAGATGTAGAAGTAAAGAAAGGAGTGACTTGCATGGTTATCTGTGGAAGGAGAATCACAGGCTACGGAAACATAGACAAAATAACTTTGAGCTGTTTTTTGTTTGTTTGTTTGTTTTTTGAGATGGAATCTCGCTCAGTCGCCCAGGCTGGAGTGCAGTGGTGCGATCTCGGCTCACTGCAACCTCCGCCTCCTGGGTTCCAGCGATTCTCCTGCCTCAGCCTCCAAGTAGCTGGGATTACAGGCACCCGCCACCATGCTTGGCTAATTTTTTTTAAATTTTTAGTAGAGACGAGGTTTCACCATGTTGGCCAGGATGGTCTCGAACCCCTGACCTCAAGTGATTCGCTTGCCTCGGCCTCCCAAAGTGCTGGGATTACAGGTGTGAACCACTGCACCTGGCCACTTCGAGATGTAAGAATTAACAAGGGGTCAGAGAGGATAAAGGTAGGGGAGAAAGGGACCTCCTGGAGCGATAGACCTGCATGGCATGCTCCTCATGGGGGCTTAGAACGCAAGGCCACATGGAGGATGAGGGGTAGGGGGTATCAGAAAGATGCTGTGGTTTTCAGACCCCTCAATATCCTGGCCACCCTTGGGGCAGGAAGGAGGTTGCTATGCCAGCTCTGAAGCCTCAACCCCAAAGAAATCTGAGAGACCTGAGGGAGATTGCCGGGGAGGCAGCTTCAGTTGAGTGCATCCCAAGCGTGAAGGTCCTAGATACAGAAACCCTGAGGTTCAGGGCCTAGTGCAAAGAAGTTAGAGGCCAGAGTGCCCTTAGGCAAAATGGAAGCAAAGAAACAGATGACTGGCTGATGCTAGAGTTGGCGAACTCTGAGATCTGATATTCCAATTGTCCAGTGGCTGGAACCTACACTGTCCGTGTGAGGGCCTACACTTGAATATAGCCTCTGACTCTCCATACAAGGCTCTATTTTGGACCTTGGTTAGCCTTGGTTGGCCTGGCTACCCCTCTCCTGTGGTAGCACAGCATGCAGCTGCTCTCGCCCTGCCCAGTGCGGGCTTTGCTTTAAAAATTCTCATCTCAGGATGAATTTCCTTATTGGGTTACTCCAGTGTGACTAGTTCTTTGTCAAACACCTCCTCTGTCCCTGCCTTCATTTGGGGGCCATCTCTTTTGCGGGGGAGGTACAGGGTCTTGCTCTGTCATCCAGGCCACAGTTCAGTGGTGTTATCATAGCTCACTGCAGCCTCAAACTCCTGGGCTCAAGCAATCCTCCCACCCCGGCCTCCCAAGTAGCTAGGGGTACATGTGCTCCCCACCACTACTGGCTGATTTTTAAAATTTTTATTTTATTTATTTATTTTGTAGAGATGGGGTCTTACTATGCTGTCTAGGCTGGTCTCAAACTCCTGGCTTCAAGTGATTCTCACCTTGACCTCCCAAAGCATAGGGATTACAGACGTGAGCCACTGGCCTTGGGAGTCATCTTAATGCTCGGCTCCACGTACCCCGAAACACAACCCCTTCTGTGAAAGCATTAGCAAGCAAGGAAGATTTTCAGAAAATCTCAGAGGGACAGCAGAGAGAGTGACACTCACACACTTCACAATAACATTTTTTAAAATGCTTTTTACAGAGGTCTTCTCCCAGCTCTGGTCCCTTCTTTGCTGCCCCCTAAACTTCATCTAGACCCCTGAATGGCCCTCGTTTTTGAGGAGCAATGACCTCTCTCCTCTCCACTTCTCGGGGTCTCATTCTCACTCATGCTACCCGGCTCAGTCACAAATGATTCTCCTTGGCAGCTTAGACCTCTTTTCCTTTCATTTTGCACCCAAATCCCTTATATTCATATAAACATTGATCAATCTTATTCTACCTAGGCTCTCTTTTCTTTTTGAGACAGGGTCTTGCTCTGTGACCCAGATTGGAGTGCAGTAGTGCAATAAGGCTTACTTACTGCAGCCTCCTCAACCTCCTGGGCTTAAGCAATCCTCCTGCCTCAGCCTCCCAAGTAGCTGGGACTACAGGTGCATGCCACCACATCCAGATAATTTTTTTTTTTTTTGAGATGGAGTTTCCCTCTTGTTGCCCAGGCTGAAGTGCAGTGGTGCGATCTGGGCTCACTGCAACCTCCGCCTCCCAGGGTCAGGTGATTCTCCTGCCTCAGCCTCCTGAGTAGCTGGGATTACAGGCACCTGCTACCATGCGTGGCTAATTTTGTATCTTTAGTAGAGATGGGGTTTCTCCATGTTGGTCAGGCTGGTCTCGAACTCCCGACCTCAGGTGATCCGCCGGCCTCGGCCTCCCAGAGTGTTGGGATTACAGGGGTGAGCCACCACGTCCGGCCTCCTTTTTATAAATAGAAAAATCTCACCGACCTGCCTCGAGTTTAACATGCCCCCCACTGACAATCCCTCTAGATACCTGAGTTCTGAGTTCTAGGCCTGGCTCGGCCTCAGGCTTATTCGGGGACCCAGGCACATTTCTGCTTCTCTGGCCTCACTTTTTCTTATCTGTATAATGGAGGGTTAGGAGTCAAGGATCTGAAGATGCCAGGCAGGACAGCGGGGAAATGGAACACGCCCCTCGCAAGGGCGCAAGAGTCAGTGTTGGGCTCAACGTGAGCAGGTTCTTTCTGCCCCCAGCTCAGCAACCCGTCTGAACAGATCTGGCGTCCTGGAGAATTCTAGAATGAAGGGGAAGAGAGGCCGGGAAGAGCTGGGAAATACGCAAAGCGCCTTTTTCTCCACTTTCGGAGATGGTACGTGCGCGCTTCCACGCAGTGGCGGCTGCTGCGGCGAGCACGTCCCCTGCGGGACCCACGCGGGGAGTGGGCTGGCAGTGCGCGCATAGCGGCGGCGAATGGGTCGTGCACGAGGATGCGGGGTGGGAGTGGGGGCGCACGCGCGGGCGTGGGCGAGCGGGCCCCGGCAGTGCACACACACGGCAGGGGCGGGCGACAGATGCGGGGCGGGCGACAGATGCAGTGCGTGCGCCGGGGCCCAAGCGCACAAACGGAAAGAGCGGGCGCGGTGCGCAGGGGCGGGCGCCCAGCGGGCTTGGCATGCGCGCCCCCGCCCGAGGCTATAAAAGCATCGCCACCTGCTGCCACTAGCCAAGCCGCGCGTCCAGTTGCTTGGAGAAGCCCGTTCACCGCCTCCAGCTGCTGCTCGCCTCGACATGGACCCTGAGACCTGCCCCTGCCCTTCTGGTGAGCCCCCGCCCCCGCTCCCATCCTGCGGCACTGCGCGCCCTTGTACCTGCAAAGAAACCCACGCCCTGCGCCTTCGCTCAAGGACACTTGGGGGAAGGGCTCCTGATTCCCTATTCTTCACCTCGTGAAGGGCGGGCATGCCTGTGTCGCGGAGAACAGGGAGACTTGGCACCCCATCTCCTCGTGACAGGCGTGGGGACCCGAGTTCGTCCACATTAACCCTTCCTGTGGCGTCGCCCTCTCTAGGTGGCTCCTGCACCTGCGCGGACTCCTGCAAGTGCGAGGGATGCAAATGCACCTCCTGCAAGAAGAGTGAGTGCGGGGACCCCTCCCCTCTGCCGCCGCCCCCTCTGCTCTGCGGAGTCGGTGTCTCACCACGCAGGATGTGGAGAGACAGCCAGGCCCCGATCCCGTGGTTTCTGACTCTTGCTGGAATAGAACCACCCGGGCAGACATTAAAATGCAGATGCCCCTGCCCCACACCCAGGAATTGATGGCCTAGGCGTGGGACGAGAGGTTTTTGTAAATCCCCAGAAGACTCCAATGGCAGCTGGGATTGAGGACTGCCACACTGGTCCAACCTTTCCCGCCCCACCCCTCAAAAACTCCCCAAAACCTGGGGAAGCCATTAGTGAGGCTGGGGCTCAGCTCTGGAGTTCCGGTCCGTTGGCCTCTCTCGGGCCTTACGGATCCTCTCAGTTTGATCTCAAAATCTCCCCAGCTCACGGCAGTGTAATATGCATAGGGAGTAAGAGGTGGGAGGAAGGCTCCCTTCTTCCCTAGGTATAAAACCAGGCACAGGTCCCCACCGCCTCCCCACGGCTTTCCTGGGCCCCTTACATCTGCACCATATCTGCCCCTCCCAAGTTTATCCTTTGAGGCCCCTTTCAAGGTCGTTTACCCTGTGATGCTTTCTCCTTAAGGCCTAGTACCCACCTAACCTGGGCTTAAGCCCACCAGCCCCCAGGACTTCCTGGCATCCACCCAAGGGGCTCTGGTCTATTTCCTGGGTACCTCACTCCTATGGTGGTGCAGGATGCCACTGCCGCGACATAGATGCTGAGTCAAAGCAGGTGTGAGACTAAGAAGGGGGCTGCGACCAGCCCTGGCTGAATGAACCAGGATGACTCCCCACCCAGCACCCTTCCCTCCCCTTTGATGGGGATGAATTGGGGGAGTGTGCATCAGAGACTGGTCATCTTCCATTTTATCTGCAGGCTGCTGCTCCTGCTGCCCTGCGGAGTGTGAGAAGTGTGCCAAGGACTGTGTGTGCAAAGGCGGAGAGGCGGCTGAGGCAGAGGCAGAGAAGTGCAGCTGCTGCCAGTGAGAAGGCACCCCTCCGTGTGGAGCACGTGGAGATAGTGCCAGGTGGCTCAGTGCCACCTATGCCTGTGGTGAGGTGTGGCTGGTGTCCCCTTCCCCTGCTGACCTTGGGGGAATGACAATAAATCCCATGAACAGCATGAGCCAAGGACTGGTCTCTTCTTAAAGGGGGGAAGGATGTGGAGCAGTGGGGGAGCCTATTCCAAGGGAGCCACACAGTTAAGAGTGAAACCCTGGCTGGGTGCAGTGGCTCACGCCTGTAGTCCCAGCACTTTGGGAGGCCGAGGCAGGTGGATCACCTGAGGTCAGGAGTTCAAGACCAGCCTGGCCAACATGGTGAAACCCCGTCTCTACTACAAATAAAAAAATTAGCCGGGCATGATGGCATGTGCCTGTAATCCCAGCTACTCGGGAGGTTGAGGCAGGAGAATTGCTTGAACCCAGGAGGTGGAGGTTGCAGTGAGCTGAGGTCACGGCACTGCACACTAGCCTGGGCGACAGAGCAGGACTCTGTCTCAAAAAAAAAAAAAAGAAAAAGAAACACTGAGACTTGGCCACTGGTCTGTTTGGGGCTGGGGTGGAGCCCAGGGGACAGAGTGCATTCTCCCCCACCTTCAGATGGCACCCCACCCTCCTGCTAAGTCAAGTTCAAGTCTGGGAAACAGGAGAGACCAGGCTCATCTAGGTTTGTCCCTCTCCAACCTCCTAACCTCACCTTCCTCATCTGTAGGATAGAGTTAGGGGGAGTTAAGGCCAGCCCCTAGCCTGTAGGGCCTGTGAATTTGGGGATTTTCTAGTTGCTCCTGCAAAGCTGCCTGTTTTCAGAGTTATTAGAGGAGAGTCCAGGAGGCCCAGGGGCTTGTCTTGGCTGACTGTCAGCTGCATTCCCAAGGTCACCACCCTGAATAGCCTGTTTCCCCAAAGCACGTTGTTCAGTTCCCTTTCGCATCTTCTCATTTGGCAGTTTGTCTCCAGCCCCTCCTGTCTTCAAGAGGAAGTAGGGTAATAAGAGCTTTTATCCACAGTGGTTGTGATCCAGTCCTTGGTGAAAGAGAACACTCAGGTTTACCTAGGTGAGCTAAGAAGGGAGAAATGAATTCTGGGAAACAAAAGTTTCCCAATAAGAGGATACAATGCTGTGAACACATCACTTTTCCTCCAAGTTAGTTTTTCGCTGACAGTTAATTCAAAAGCTCACCAGGATATATATATATATATATATATACATACATACATACATACATACATATATGGCCTAACAGGCTGAGTTTAGAAAAGGAGAATGCAAGGAAAGTCAAGCCAGCTTTGAAAAGGAACAACAAAGGGAGCTCGCTCCAACCTGGTAGCTCCACTCGTTCCCAAAGCTCTGGAAAATGGTGGAGGGTCAGGAAGAGATCAGTTGGACTGAAGACAGTTCAAAAACAAACCTCTGTGTTGCTGGAAGTAAGAGATGATCAAACCAGTGGGAAAGTACACACTACTCAGTGAAAGGTGTTGGAACAATTTACATGTCTGGCTACTTTTTGTAGAGATGGGGTTTCACCATGTTGCCCAGGCTGGTCTCGAACTCTTCAGCTCAAGTGATCCACCTGCCTTGGCCTCCCAAAGTGCTGGGATTAGAGGCAGGCTTTTTTTCTTTTTCTCAGGCTGGAGTGCAGTGGTGCCATCAGGGCAGTGTGGACCTCCAGGGCTCAAACAATCCTCCCACCTCAGCCTCCCGAGTAGCTGGGACTATAGGTGCATCCCACCACTCCCAGCTAATTTTTTTTTTTTTTTTTGGTAGAGGCTGGGTTTTGCTAGGTTGCCAAGGCTATTAGTATGATTTTTAACTTCATTTTACAGATGGGGCAGTAGGGGTTGGGGAAATTTGCATGAGGACACACAGCTAGAGTGGTATGGTATAGCCAGGATTTGAACACAGGCTGTCTAACTATAGGGTAGCCCCCTAAACTTAAGCACGCATTGTTTTCTTGCTTCTGGCTTGCCTCGTGTTACAAAAAGCATAAAAAAAGAAGCAAAATCACCTCATATACACTAAGATGGCTAGTATCGGAAAAACAAAATAAAAAGTGTTGGCCAGAATGTAGAGACATTGGAACCCTTGTTCCTTGCTGGTAGGAATGTAAAATGGTGCAGTGCTGTGGAAAACTATAGTTCCCAAAGTTAAAAATAGAATTCCATATGATCCAGCAATTCCACTTCCAGGTATACGGCAAAGAATTGGAAGCAGAGTCTTGAAGTGGTATTCTTATACACATGTTCATAGGATTATTTATAATCACCAAAAAGGGGAAGCAACCCAAGTGTCCATTGACAGATGAACAGATAAACAAAGTGTGTTATATACATACAAAGGAATATTATTCAACCTTAAAAAGCAAGGAAATTTGACATATGCTACAACATGAATGAATCTTGAGGACATTATGCTGAGTGAAACAAGCCCATCACCCAAAGACAAATTCTGTGTGATTCCATGCGTATGAGACACCTAGAGCCGTTATAGTCTATCTACACAGAGACAGTTGTAAGTGTAGGATGGATGTTGCCAGGGGCTGGAGGGAGGGATGATATGGTTTGGCTCTGTGTCCCCACCCAAATCTCATCTCATATTGTAATCAGGGGAGGGACCTGGTGGGAAGTGATTGGATCATGGGGATGGTCTCCCTCATGCTGTTCTCATGATAGCTGATGGTTTTGGAAGAGTTCGGCAGTTCCCCCTCTGTTCTCTCTCTCTCCTGCCACCCTGTGAAGAAGGTGCTTGCCTCCCCTTTGCCTTCTACCATGATTGTAAGTTTCCTGAGGCCTACCCAGCCATGCGGAACTGTGAGTCAATTAAATCTTTTTTCTTTACAAATTACCCAGTCTCAGATAGTATCTTTATAGCAGTGTGAAAACAAACTAATACAAGGTGGGAATTGAGAGTTGTTTAATTAGTATAGAGTTTCAGTTTTGCAAGATGAAAAGGGTTCTGGAGATGGGTCACAGACAATCTGAATATACTTGTCATTACTGAACTGCACACTTAAAAATCTTTAAGATGGCAAATTTTATGTCATCGTATTTTACAATTTTAAACAACAAACAAAGCTAAATGACGAAGGACAATAGTTTCTATTAATATACTGTGTGCTGTGGATTTAATTGTGTCCCCTCAATAAAATTCATGATGAAGCCAAAAGCCCCAATGTGACTGTATTTGGAGACAGGGTTTATAATGAGGTAATTTAGGTTAAATGAAGTTACAGGGGTTGGGCCCTCCAACTATAGGGTTAGTGTCCTTGTAGAGGAGTCACCAAGAGTTCACTTGCTCACTCTCTCCTCTTGTGCACAAAGAAGAGGTCACGTGAGTACACCTCTTCTTTGTGAAGATGGCAAGATGGGGGCAGCCTATGAGCCAGGACAAGAAACTGACCATGCTGGCACCTTGATCGTGGACTTCCAGCCTCCAGAACTGTGAAAATATAAATCTGTTGTTTAAGCTGTCCAGTCTACAGTATTTTGTTATAGCAGCCTGAGCTGACTCATATAGTGTGTGTATATAGTAGTCCCCGCTTATCCACAGTTTCACTTTCCAGTTACCTACAATCAACTGCAGTCCAAAAATATTACACACAATAAGATGTTATGAGATGAGAGAGGGAGATCACATTCAAAGAACTTTTATTACAGTATGTTGTTATAATTGTTCTATTATTTGTTCATCGCTTATTGTGCCTAATGTATAAATTAAACTTTATCATACATATGTACACATAGGAAAAAACATAGTATATATAGGGTTCGGTACCATCCACAGCTTTGGCACCCACTGGGGATCTTGAAAGTATCCCCTGTGGATAAGGGGTACTACTGTCTACGTACATATTGATCTTTTGTACACATACACACACACGTTTGACAAAAGATCATTATCTACAATATATAAATAGTTTCTATTAATAGATAAGAAACAGACGACAATTTAAAAATTAGGCAAAAGGCCGGGTGCAGTGGCTCACGCCTGTAATCCCAGCACTTTGGGAGGCCAAGGTGGATGGATCACCTGAGGTCAGGAGTTTGAGCCAACATGGCAAAGCCCCGTCTCTACCAAAAATACAAAAATTAACCAGGTGTGGTGGCGGGTGCCTGTAATCCCAGCTACTTGGGAAGCTGAGACAGGAGAATCACTTGAACCCAGGAGGCGGAAGTTACTGTGAACCAAGATCGCGCCATTGCACTCCAGCCTGGGCCACAGAGCGAGACTCCATCTCAAAAAAAGAAAAAAACAAATTAGGCAAAGGATATAACTAAGGAATTCATGGAAAAATAAACTCCAAAGGCTAAAGAACAAATGAAACGAAATAGAATCAATGTTTTACTTCATTCTATCAAGGAAATAGAAACTAAAATAACATTTTGTCATTCACTTGGCAAAATCATAAAAGGTTGTTATTTTTTATTAATAGTGAGGGGTGGGGGACTGGTTACATACCTCCATCCTCTGCTGGAGTGTAAATAGGTACAGCCGCTTTGGGGATATACCTACTTAACAGTAGTTACTGAAATTTAACAAGTATATACCTTCACCCAGGACTGTATTATCATCTGTATCAGCAGAAGTCTCAAAACAAGCTAAATACCCTTTAGTAGAGAAGTAGTTTTTAAAAATGATCATAATGGGCCAGGTGCGGTGGCTCGCGCCTGTAATCCCAGCACTTTGGGAGGCCGAGGCAAGCAGATGACGTGAGGCCAGGAGTTTGAGACCAACCTGACCAATATGGCGAATCCCCACCTCTACTAAAAATACAAAAATTAGCCAGGTGGTGGTACATGCCTGTAATCCCAACTACTCACGTGGCTGAGGCAGGAGAATTGCTTAAACCCAGGAGGTAGAGGTTTCAGTGAGCCAAGAACACCCCACTGTACTCCAGACTGGGGAAGAGCCTGTCTCAAAAAAAAAAAAAAAAGATCATAATGAACATCTAATAGAAAGAATGAGGTAACGCTTGGATAATGCAGTGGAAACACCTCCACAACTTACCATTAAGTGAAAGAAAAAAAAAAAAAGAAGAAGCCGTAGAACAGAGTGTATCATATAATGCTAAACAATACATATAGTATAACGCCAATTATGTAAAAAGAGAAATAAAAACTCCACATTTGTGTATATATGAATACAAATGTATAGAAAGGGAATGGGATTTTCCAGGAGAATCAAGGGGGAGAATCTTTAGCTTTACACGTATTAATGTTTCACTTCTGTTTGACTAATTTTTAAGTATGCAAGTGAATAGTACCACTTACCTTTTTTTCACTCAACAATATGTCTTGGCCAGGCATGGTGGCTCACGCCTATAACCCCAGCACTTTGAGAAGACAAGGTGGGAGAACCACCTGAGCCTAGGAGTTCAAGACCAGCCTGGGCAACATAGTGAGAAGTGGGACCCCGTCTTTCCAAAAAAATAGAAAATGAGCCAGGCATGGTGGCACACACCTGTAGTCCTAGCTACTTGGGAGGCTGAAGTGAGAGGAACACTTGAGCCTGGGAGTTTGAAGGAGCAGTGAGCTATGATCATGCCACTGCACTCCAGCTTGGGCAACATAGCACAACCCTGTCTCAAAAAAAAAAAAAAAAAAAAAGAGAGAGAGAAAGAAAAAGAAAATGTCTTGACAATTTTTCCATGTTAAGAGATAAAGATCTAATAACTGCTACAGAAAACATCATGGAATGGTTATATCATAGTTCATTTTGCAACTGTCTTACAGACTCATGGATGGACATTTAGGTGGCTTCCACTTTTTTCAATATGCAGACTGTGCACCTGTGCCAGTGAGTTTCTCTGAGTTATAAGCTGAGATGTGTAATCACTGGAGCACAGGAAATAGCCCTTATTACTTTTCACATATCCTGCCAGACAGCCCTCCACTGAGGCTGTTCCAATTTGCATTCCACCTGCAGTGTCTGAGAATTTTCAGTGCTTTATCCCTCCATCAGACCTAGGTATTAACCTTACATTTTGTCGACCTGGTGGGTGAAAAATGACATCCTAGGTTCTAAATTGCATCTTTTCTTTTAGCAGTGAGGTTCAGCATTTTCCCACTGGTTTATTAGTTGTCATTTTCTGTGCACTGCTGTTTCACGTTCTTTGTTCTTCCTACATTCAGTTATTTGTCATTTTCTTATTCATTTGTAGAAGCTCTTTATATATTTTGGTCACTGATTGTCTTCCATCTGCTTTTCATTTTTCAGAAAGTTTTCAAAGTCTCTGGCCTCCTTGTGGTATTCTTTCATTTTTTAACACCCTTATCAATGTACAGTTTACATGTCATAAAATTCACCCATTGTAAGGGTACAATCCAATGATACTAGCAAATTTTTAGAGTGGTGAAACCAACTCCACAGTCCAGTTTTAGAACATTTCCATCATCCAAAAGTTCCCTTGTGCCTATTTGTAGTTAATCCCTGCTCCTACCCCACCCCTAGGCAACCACTGACTTGCCTTCTGTTTCTATAGGTTTGCCTTTTCTAGACATTTTATATAAATGGAATCATACAATATGTAGTCTTTTGCATTTGGCTTCTTTCACTTAACATAATATTTTTGAGATTCATTCCACTTTGTTGTATGTCTACTAATTTGTTCTTCCTTTACATTACTGAGTAGTGTTTAGATATTGTATTTTGTTTATCCATTCACCAATTGATGGACTTTTGAGTTGCTGTCATTTTTTGCTATTTTGGATGATAGCTATGTTTATAAATGGCTGTAAACATTTGTGCATGAGTCTTTGTGTGGATATATACATATATGTATATTTTAGAGATGGGGGTCTTGCTATGTTGCCAAGGCTGGCCTTGAACTCCTGGGTTCAATTGATCTTCCTACTTCAGCCTTCTGAGTAGCTGGGACTACAGGTGCATGCCACTGTGCTCTGCTTTGCCATATATTTTTATTTCTCTTGGGTTGATATCTAGGAGTAGAATTACTGGGTCATATGGTACCAAAGTGGTTAAACCACTTAACATTTCCACCAGCAATGCATAAGCATTTCAATTTCTGCACATTCTCACCAACACTTTTTGTTATCTATCTTTTTTATGATAGCCATTCTAGCAGGTATAAAGTAGTATCTCACTGTGGTGGGGTTTTTTTGTTTTTTTTGGTTTTTTTTTTTTTTTGAGTCAGGGTCTCATTCTGTCGCCAGGCTGGAGTGCAGTGGCACGACCTTGGCTCACTGCAACCGCCGCCTCCCAGGTTCAAGTGATTCTCCTGCCTGAGCCTCCCAAGTAGCTGGGATTACAGGCGTGTGCCACCACGCCCAGCTAATTTTTGTTTTGTTTTAGTTTTGCCGGGATGGTCTCGATCTCTTAACCTTGTGATCTGCCCACCTTGGCCTCCCAAAGTGCTGGGATTACAGGCGTGAGCAACCACGCCCGGCCTCATTGTGGTTTTAATTTGCATTTCCCTAGTGACTCATGATGTTAAGCATCTTTTCATGTGCTTATTAGCCATTCATGTATTTTCTTTGGTGACATGTCTATTAGAAGATTTTGCCCATTTTTTCCTCTTTTATTGTGGTAAAATATACACAACATAAAATGTACCATTTTTAAGTGTACAGTGCAGTGGCTTTAAGTACATTTACATTGTTGTGAACCGTCACCATCATCCAACTCCAGAACTTTTCCATCTTGCCAAACTGAAACTCTATCCATAAAATACTAACTCCATGCCACCCCCCCCATCCCCCACCGCCCAGCCCTGGGGCCACCATTTTACTGTCTGTCTTTGTGGATTTGACTATGCTACTTTCTTCATATAAGCTGGGATCATACAGTGTTTGTCCTTTTGTGTCTGGCTTATTTCATTTAGCATAATTTTTTTTTTTTGAGATGGAGTCTCCCTCTGTTGCCCAGGCTGGAGTGCAATGGCATGATCTTGGCTCACTGCAACCTCCGCCTCCCGGGTTCAAGCAATTCTCCTGCCTCAGCCTCCCGAGTAGCTGGGACTACAGGTGTGCGTCACCACGCCTGGCTAATTTTTGTATTTTTAGTAGAGACAGGGTTTCACCATATTGGCCAGGTTGGTCTTGAACTCCTGACCTCGTGATCTGCCCACCTCGGCCCCCCAAAGTGCTGGGATTACAGGTGTGAGCCACCGCACCCAGCCATCATAACATTTTTAAGGTTCATCTATGTTGTAAGATATGTTAAAATTTCATTCTCTCTTAAGGCTGAATAAATTTTCCATTGCATGTCTATACCATATTTTGTTTATCCATTCATTCATCAATGGACATTCAGGCTGTTTCCATTTTTTGGCTACCATGTGTAATGCTGCTATGAATATTGTTATACAAATATCTGTTTGAGTCCCTGCTTTCAATTATTTTGAGTATGCATTTTTGCCAGTTTATTTTTATTTTTTATTTTTATTTTATTATTATTATTATTATTATTATTATTTGAGACAGAGTCTTGCTGTTCCTCAGGCTTGAGTGCAGTGCCACGATCTTGGCTCACTGCACCCTCTGCCTCCCGGGTTCAAGCGATTCTCTTGCCTCAGCCTCCTGAATAGCTAGGATTACAGGCGTGTACCACCACACCTGGCTAATTTTTGTATTTTTAGTAAAGACGGGGTTTTGCCCTGTTGGCCAGGCTGGTCTCGAACTCCCGACCTCAAGTGATCCACCCACCTCAACCTCCCAAAGTGTTTGGATTACAGGCCTTGCCCTTTTTAAAATTCCATTGTTTGTATTATTGAGTTATAAGAGTTCTTTATATATTCTGGATACCAGTCCTTAATCAGATATATGCTTTGTAAATGTTTTCTCCCAGTCTTCTGGGACTGTCTTCTGATTTTATTAATGATGTCTTTGAAGCACAAAACTTTTTAATTTTAAGAAAGTCCAATTCATCAATTTTTTTCTTGATAAATTGTGATTATGGTATCATATCTAAGACCTCTTTGTTTAACCTAAGGGCATAAAGATTTCTCGTATGCTTTCTTCTAGGTGTTCTATGTTCTATAGTTTTAGCACTTAAATTTAAGTCTATGATCCATTTTGAGTTAATTTTCATGTATAATGTGAGGTAAAAATCTAATTTCTTTTTTTTTTTTTGCATGTGGATATTCAGTTGTCTCAGTATCATTAGTTTAAACATCTACCCTTTCTCTATTGAATCGTTTGGAGATCTTTGTCAAAATTCAATTGACCATACATGTGATTTCCTTTTAGACTTTCGATTCTGTTCCATCGATCTATGCCTGTCCTTGTACCAATACCACACAGCCCTGATTACTGTGGCTTATTGTAACTTTTGGAATTGGATAGTGTGAGTCCTCCAACTTTGTTCTTTTCCTGGTTGGGTTCTTCTTTAACTTCTGCCATTCAGCCTTTTAACGAATGACCTTTTCTGACTTTGCATGGGATTGGGCACGCACAGGAGACGTACATATCCACTGAGTCTGCATCTCAACCCAGCCCTCCACACCGTTTCATCACAAAAATATTTATGGATGCCCAAAAGTCACCATGCCCTCTGCTGGTCACTGGGGATACATGAAAAGAAACAGTCTCTGCCTTTCGGGGAGCTCACAGACTGATGGGGAGGATAAGACCGTTGCAAGAACAACCTGAGTGGAATCCTGGATGCTTTAGAGCTGGAAGAAAAGTCCAGGCCAAGGCATGTAGGCTGTGCTCATTTGATAGATGGGAAGACTGTGGCTCAGGGAGGGAGGGGAGGTGAAACCCAAAATCTCTGGGGGCTTTAAGAAGGGAGAGATGGTCAGGTGCAGTGGCTCATGCCTGTAATCCTGGCACTTTGGGTGGCCAAAGCAGGAGGATCATTTGACGCCAGGACTTTGAGACCAGCCTGAGCAACATAGTAAGACCTCTGTCTCTACGAAAAAATATTCAAAATTAGCTGAGCATGCTAGGGTATGCCTGTGGTCCAGCTACCCGGGAGGCTGAGGCAGGAGGATTGCTTGAGTCTGGGAGCTTGACGCCACAGTAAACTGTGACAGAGTCACTGCACTCCAGCCTGGGTGATAGAGTGAGACCCTGTCTCAGAAGAAAAAAAAAAAAAAAAAAAAAAGAAGGGAGAGATGCCATTAGGTTGGGGGCTCAGTAAAGACTCCTTGGAGGAGGGGGCATTTGGGGGATGGTAGAAGAGGAGCAAAAACATGCAGTGTGTGTTTGGAGAAGGGTGTGGCATGGCAGGGTCTGACCCAACAGCAGAAGCACAGGGCTTGGGGACAGGTAAGACAGAGAAGGAAAGTTGAGGCCAGATGGGTGAGGAAGGGATGATGCAGCAGGAATTTAGCTTCTCTCTGAATGCAGGTTTTCCAAGCTGGCTCTCCACAAGGCAGGCCTCGCCCTTCACAGAGCCTCCTTCCAGCTCCTGGCAGGATCCGATTCTCTCCATTCCTCTGCATTATTAAGCACCCACCATGAGCCGGGCGCAGTGCCAGGTGCCAGAGCTGCGACGGTGAATGCAGCAGGCACAGCCCACAGCCTCCTGGGGAGAAGGATTAAACAAAAAGCCACACACAGCACCGGCTGCAGGGAGAGGCTAAGGGACAGAAGGCCAAGCTCTCAGGCTCTGGAGCTCCAACGCCTGGTGTGACCCTTTCCTAGTGAGTGACTGGCAGTGTTACTTAACCTCTCTGAGCCTCGGTTTCTCCCTCTGTCAAATGTGGATAATAACAGTCCCCATCTTATAGGGCCGTCGAAAGGATTGAGTTCACATATACAAAGAATTGAACAGCTGGCATGGGATGTGTGATATAGAAAAGTGTTAGCAGTTTGGGTGTGGTGAGTCACACCTGTAAGCCCAGTGCTTTGGGAGGCCGAGGAAAGAGCATTGCTTGTGGCCAGGAGTTCAAGACCAGCCTGGGCAACATAGCAAGGCCCTATCTCTATTAAAAATAAATAAAAAGAAAAGTGTTAGCTTCTTTCTTACTAGCAACTGTAATTGCAATAAGTGCTACAAAGAAGGGATGTGCTTGCTGGTATCCGAGGGATTTGGCCTATTTAGGGTTCCAGGAAGGCTTTCCTGAGCAAATTGCCTTTAAACTGAGACCCACCAGATGAAGGAGACAGAGGGTTAGGGAGAGCATCCAAGACAAAGCAAACAGCACATGCAAAGAGCCTGAAGTCACATACATACCAGCGCCTTTGCCCAGTGGTAGCCAGGCTTTGAGGATGGTCCCAGTGATGCCAGACTCTGGTATTCGTGCCCTGGTGTAATCTCCTCCCTTTGAGCACAGCCTGGACCTAGTGACTTGCTTCTAAAGAATAGAATACTGAAACAGGGATGGGAGATCACTTCCGTGATTAGGTTACAAAAGATGATGACTTCTTAATTCAAATATTGGAAGAAAAAAAGAAGGGAGGAAGTTGTTTTCCAAATAATTTGGAAAGGGAGAAATATCTATTTTATGGAACAATGGAGAGTACTGAGAGAAGTGAAGGTTCACAAAGAGGATTTCTACTATATGGAAACAATCTTGTAGAATGAAAACCTCCATCTAGGTTGACTATAGGTTGTCAATGGTATGATTTTTCTGATGTTTATTTATTTATTTTTGAGGCAGAGTCTCGCTCTGTCACCCAGGCTGGAGTGCAGTGGCGCGATCTCGGCTCACTGCACCTCCGCTTCCTGGGTTCAAACGATTCTCTTGCCTCCGCCTCCTGGGTTCAAGTGATTCTCCTGCCTCAGCCTCCTGAGAATCTAGGATTACAGGCACCACCACCACGTTCAGCTAATTTTTCTAATTTTAGTAGAGATGGGGTTTCAACATGTTGGCCAGGCTGGTCTCCAACACCTGACCTCAGGTGATCCACCCGCCTTGGCCTCCCAAAGTGCTGGGATTGAGGCATGAGCCACTGCACCTGGCCTATTTATTTATTTTAATTTTTTAAAAATAGAGCTGGAGTCTTGTTCTCCCTGCCCAGGCTGGAGAACAGTGACACAATCACAACTTACTGCAGCCTCAACCTCCTGGGTTCGAGCAACTTCTAAAAATCTTTTGTGGAGACGGGGGTTTCACTGTGTTGCTCAGGCTGGTCTCAAACTCCTGACCTCAAGTGATCTTTCCGCCTCAGCCTCCCAGAGTGCTGGGATTACAGGTGTGAGCCACTGCGCCCGGCCTAATTTTCCTGATGTTTTAAAATGAAAAATTTCCTCTTCATCCCCGCCCCATATGGCCGCTATCATATCACTATTTGGAGGCCATGTGATTGAGATTCCATGCCTTGGATGCCTCTTGAATAAAGTTAGTATCATCTTTCACTAAGAATGAATGAATAAAAGACCATGACAGTACAAAATTAGCTGGGCGTGGTGGCGCACACCTGAAATCCCAGTTACTTGGGAGGCTAAGGCAGGAGAATTGCTTCAACCTGGGAGGCGGAGGCTGCGGTGAGCCTAGATTGTGCCATTGCACTCCAGCCTGGGCAACAAGAGCAAAACTCCATCTCAAATAAATAAATAAATAAATAAAATTTAAAAAAAATAAAACACCATGACTTCTTTCTTGCTCCCACCCTTGTTCCCACTCTTTGGCCCTCTCACTGGCTCGCTGTTCTGCGGTGAGATGCTCTGTGGAGGGACCCATGCGACAAGGAAGGAAGCCGCAGTACCATAGCCCACAAGGAACCAAATTCTGTCCACAACCACATGAGGGAGCTTGGAAGCAGATCCTGTCCCTGCTGACACTTGAGCTGACTGCAGCCCTGGCTGTCACCTTGATTGCTATCCAGGAGACATCCTGAGCCACAGGGCCTAGCTAAGCCTGTCTGATTCCTGCCCACAGAAACTATGAGATAGTTCATGTATGTTGTCTTAAGCTGCTAAGTAATTTGTAATGCAGCAAGATAACTAATACACCTCCAAAATGAAGGCAGTGTCCACTGAAGGAGGAAGAACTAAGAGCAGATAGATGGTACCTGTGATGGGAGCCACTGAGTCACAGAATCTCCTGGGGAAGAAGGAAACTAACCTCTTCCTATCCCCCTATTTAATGCTGGCATCTGCTGTCCTCTGCTGTGGTAACAGGGAACTATCTCCTAAGGAGTCCCTTCCACTCAAAATCAGCTCTAATTGCCAAGAAAGGCCTTTCTGGCTGGGTGCAGTGGCTCACACCTGTAATTCCAACACTTTGGAAGGCTGAAGTGGGAGAGTTGCTTCAGTCCAGGAGCTCGAGGCCAGCCTGGGCAATATAGTGAGACCCCATCTCGACCAAAAAAAATACAAAAAATTAGCCAAGTGTGGTGGCACACACCTATAGTCCCTTAGTCCCTGCTACTCAGGAGGGCTGAAGTGGGAGGATCTCTTAAGCCCAGGAGGTCAAGGCTGCAGTGAGCCATGATCGCACCACTGCACTCCAGCCTGGCAACAGAGCTGAGACCCTGTCTTTAAAAAAAGAAAAGAAAAGAAAGGCGATGGGAGGGGAGGGAAGGAGAGGAGAGGAGGGGAAAGACCCTGCTACCTAGAACACAACCTTTATTCCTGTAACCTTACCCCACCCCCTGCGATTATCCTGATTCTGCCCTTAGGACCACAGAAAGCAAGCCTAATTTCCTCTTTTCAGCATGGTATAAACATGTAGGTATGAGTTCAAATCCCAGCTCTGCCACTTACAAGCTGCGTTATCCTGAACAGGTCCCATAACTCTTCAGTGAATCATCTGTAAAATGGAGATAACAGCACCTGCCTTGTAGGGCTATGTTAGGCTTTAAGATAAACTCATAGTGTTCTTAGCACAAATCTTGAATTACAGCAGGTGCTCAATATTATTCCCCATGACTACTATGGCAGATTAGACATGCTTGAAATTCGTTGACTCCTCCCTTCAAGACAGGGGGTCTTGTTCCCCTCCTCTTGAATCTGGGCAGGTTCTGTCACTGCTTGACCAATAGAATATGGTGCAAGCGACCTGTGCTAGTTTCAGGGTCCAGGGCTTAAGAGACTTGCAGCTACCACTCCCATCTCTTGAAACTCTCAACTGTATGACCTGACCCTAATTGCCCTGAGGCCACCATGCTGAAGAAGCCACATGTAGAGCTCTGGTCAACAGTTCCAGCTGAGCCCAGCCTCCAGCCATCCCTGCCAAAGTGCCAGATGTGTGACTGAAGCCATCTTAGATTCTCCAGACCAGCCCATCCACCAGCCGAACAGCACCAAGTGACCTCAGCTAATAAAACAAAAGAATCGTCCAAGTGAGCGCTGCTCCAACTCCTGACCCATGAATCCAGGAAAGACAATAAGATGGTCGTTGTTTTAAGCTCCTAAATTGTGGGTAATTGGTTGCATAGCTACAGATAACTGGGGCAACCATTGCCAAATATTTGAAGGTAACTGTTCCCTTCCAGATTGAACCTGCCTAACTCTCTCAGCTGATGCTCACATGAGAGGGTTTTGGGCCTTAGGACCCCTGTGATCAGCTGTCTTCTGGACAATGGGAGCCCAACAATGAACACAGCCTTCAGGGCAGAGGGGGGTTCTGCCCAACTATGCCAGTTAGGACTCTATCTGGAATAATTTAAGCAAAAAAGGAAATGATTGGCTCATAATGGCTTCAGGCATGGCTGGATCCAGGTGTTCCAAGATATTGTCAGGCTCCATTTCCTTTGTGATTATTTTATTTTTGGGCTCTTCTCACAGAGCCAAAAAGCTTTAGAAACTCACTCAGCTTCACATTCTCTCAGGTTCAAGTCCAGATGGAAAGACTATCTGCCATTCTCCCAGCATTCCCAGCAAAAGTATCACTGATTTTCTTTGGTTCGTGGCTGTGTGGCCCAATCAGAGCCAATTACTGTGACTAGGTAGGTGGAATGGCCTAGGAGCTCACAGATGGGACATACGCCATCAAAACCATATGGACTGGTAATAAGGAGGGGTAGTTCTTCAAAGGAAACCAAGGATATCATCACAGGGGAAGGACAAGTGGATGGCTGGGCAGCAGATCTATATATATCCACCCCTGCAGCTAAAAGGAGAATGAAAAACATAACCTCTCTCATTCTACATGGCATACCTCTCTTAATGCAGCCCAGGGTCACGTCATCACTTCACATTGATAACTCACAACAGATATTCAGGGGGATGTTTTTCCTTACCTAATGTCGCTTGGTTTCACTCCCTTATCCTCTGCCAAGTCAGGGATGCAAACGTGCACGTGGGTCCTCCCTCTTCACCTCTGTCCCAAGCACAGTGAAGCTTCTGGGGGCATGGAGATGAACAGACTAGGCCTGTGGCCTGCTCCACCTTCCCTGAGTCACTATCCTTCTCTCCCCTCAGAGTCAAAGTGATTCAAAAGAGACAGCTCAGGCCCACAAGCAAGTTTTACCGCCAACATGGCTGGCACAAACCCAGGGCTAGAACCAATGCTTTAGGGCTAGAACCAATGCTTTTGAGGGCAAAATAAGCCCTTCTGTTTCTTCACAGAGTTGGATTGTTTGCCTTGAGTGGATAGGTGACCATCTGAGTTATTAGCAACCAGGGATTTGGTATATAATACTGTGCATACATAAATAACAACAACAAAATTGGTCCACTGCCCAGAGAGCTCTCAATCCACAGAGCTGCCAGACATCATGAGATTTCAAAAGATCTTGGCTCTAAAATCAGAGGATGTTTGGATATAAATTCTAGTACAACCCAGTCATTTGACAGATGAGTAAACCAGGGATCAGAAGAGTCCAGGCATGTAATTGCCCCAAGGTCACTGAGCAAGTGAGTGGCCGAGTGACCACTGAAATTTAGTCCATCTGAGAGCTCGCCCCCCTGCTCTGTGCGGTGTTTTTACTTGAGTGAGCACGCAGGTTCCAGGGTGGTCAAGAGGTGTTTACTTTCATTTTGTAGTCGGCCTTCATACAAGGTGGGGGCTGGGAAGGGAAGAACAGTCCAGGCCATTACCCCCATGAATTCATTTGACAAATATTTATTAAGCGTCTACTGCAAACTTGGCCCGGTGCTGGAAGCTGAAGACACAATTCCAGAGGCAGACAATGACTGCCCTTGGCATTTCCAGTGGTCAGGGGTTGGTGAGGAGGGGCAGAGACACCAATCCAAGAGTCCCCGCAGTTTATACATACCACAGGCACGGAAAGCGCCAGGAGGGGAAAGAACAGGATGTTTACCAGCACCTTCCACAGGCAGCCACGGTCATGGGGGTCAGGACAGGGTCCCCAGAGGAAGTGACGATTCGGCTGAGCTAGAAAGACATTTCCACAGGAACTTACAGTAAGGGCTGCAAGGACAGCCTGTCCTCCCCCGCCCACCACCTCACTAAACTTCCACTGTGGCAATCGGCATTCCCTAAGCCTGCCAGGAAGCTTCCAGTAACCACTTCCTGACTCCTAGCATGACACACTTTGGGCCTTCCAAGGTTGACGATCTAAGGCCCTTACACAGCGCCAGACACGCGCAGGCAGGGAGGCAGGATGTGCCTCTCCGGACAGGAATGTGGACGCCACCTGGGCTCTTCCCCTCAGCCTCCACAGGGGAAGAATATTCTTGTGGGGTTTTTCCCTTCCAAATGTCTCAGGGCGATTCCAGTGTTCCCGCTAGTTCCTCCCTCCCCAGGCTAGAACACAAATCCTTCCCCCTCCCTGCCTGGCAAACACCTTCTGACCCTCAGGCCCAAGGCAATGGCCCACCTCCTCCCAGGCTGGATGGGGTCTCCTCCTCTCTGTTCCCCCAGCCCCTGAGCTTCCTGAGGACCAAGCTTGTGGCTTCTTCTCCTTACTCTTCCTCCTTGGTGTCTCTATGTTAGAGGGCCGTTAGCATCTGCTGGGGCCTGGTCGCATTCACCCTGCTCTGCCACTCACTGGCTGTGTGACCCTGGACAAGTTAACTTCTCTGGACCTGCAGTTTCTCCTCTCTACAACGAGAATACTGGAGAGTCCTTATCTTATGGGTTGCTACAGAATTAAGTGACATCTCACACACAACACACTTCCTACAGTCCCTGTTACACGCTAAAAGTACTCAACATGCAACGGATACCACCCCACGGGTTTACTGTGATGCTGCACAATTATTAAGCCTTGGCTGCTACAGAGTTGTAACCTGTCTGCACTTCCAACCGGTTTGGGAATGCAAGCAGCATTCCCAAGTCCCGCTTTCACCCGCGCGCTAACGGCTCAGGTTCGAGTACAGGACAGGAGGGAGGGGAGCTGTGCACACGGCGGAGGCGCACGGCGTGGGCACCCAGCGCCCGGTACACTGTGTCCTCCCGCTGCACTGTGTCCTCCCGATGCACCCAGCCCCTTCCGCGCCGAGGCGTCCCCGGGGCGCAAGTGGGCCGCCTTCAGGGAACTGACCGCCCGCGGCCCGTGTGCAGAGCCGGGTGCGCCCGGCCCAGTGCGCGCGGCCGGGTGTTTCGCCTGGAGCCGCAAGTGACTCAGCGCGGGGCGTGTGCAGGCAGCGCCCGGCCGGGGCGGGGCTTTTGCACTCGTCCCGGCTCTTTCTAGTTATAAACACTGCTTGCCGCGCTGCACTCCACCACGCCTCCTCCAAGTCCCAGCGAACCCGCGTGCAACCTGTCCCGACTCTAGCCGCCTGTTCAGCTCGCCATGGATCCCAACTGCTCCTGCGCCGCCGGTAAGAGGCTGGGGATGCCCAGTGTAGACTGTAGCGCTAGAGAAGCAATTTCTGACCCCTCTTTCTTTCTCTGGTCACTCAATTGCAGGACAGGAGTTGCTCCTTCCCAAAGAGTTTTGGGGTATCTTTCTCTCCATTCTAGGTTATTCGGAGCCCCCTTTTTACCGTTAAGGAGATCTGAGTTAATGGCTTGCTCAAGTTCCCAGGAATCGGTTGTGGACTGAGGAACTCGGCCCCGGGCTCTTAGTACGCCGTCCCTTGTTCAGGTATCCAGGGACGGTTCTCACCTCTGTCTTTTCTCCTTGCAGGTGACTCCTGCACCTGCGCCGGCTCCTGCAAATGCAAAGAGTGCAAATGCACCTCCTGCAAGAAAAGTAAGTGGGATCCTCTCTTTCCTCTACCCTTTCCCTGTCCTCCAGCCTGTCCCCTCTCCACCATCCTCAGGGGAATTAAAGCAGTCCGGGGATGCCCCATTGCGCGGAAATTGTTGCCTCCTCAGTGATCCTTATCAGGGAGAGCAGGAATCCTTATTCCCGGTGTCCCTAGTACTCATCTCTGCCGCCTCCTGTCTGCCCCCAGGCTGCTGCTCCTGCTGCCCTGTGGGCTGTGCCAAGTGTGCCCAGGGCTGCATCTGCAAAGGGGCGTCGGACAAGTGCAGCTGCTGCGCCTGATGCTGGGACAGCCCTGCTCCCAGATGTAAATAACGCGACTTCTACAAACCTGGATTTTTTATGTACAACTCTGACCCTGACCGTTTGCTATATTCCTTTTTCTATGAAATAATGTGAATGATAATAAAACAGCTTTGACTTGACTCTGTCTCTGGTTTCCTTTATATGCCTTAAAAATAAGGGACTGGGGTGAGGGATTGAACTGGGAGGGCAGAGACCTGGGCTGTGGATGGAAATGTGAGCCGTTAAGAAAGAGTGCATTCTGGCAAGCCAGGCTACTGCACTGAGCTTCAGCTTCTGTAAAACTGAATGGCGTTGTGCCAGATCATATGGGAGCAGGAGGGACACATACATGATCACTTTCAGTTTCACGTCAAATGTGGCACAGAAACTTCTCCATTCCTCACTTTTACTTTCAATTTCCCTGCCCAACTTCAGTTCTTCGTGGGATTTTAGACTTGAAAGTGACTACAGAGGGTGAAATCCAACTCCCCAGTGGCTGGAATCTGACATCCGGTTTCCCAAACTCCCAGTGGTGAATGACCAGTTTTGTTTTGTTTTGTTTTGTTCTCCATTAGTCACAGACCTAAACTCTGGTAAAATAAGGAGTTAATAAGAAAATGAAAGTTTAAAAGACACAAAATACAAAGACAATTTTTTAGATTCAACAGGAACTTTTCAATAAATATATGAACAAATTAACATAGGAAAAATAAAAGAATTACCAACACTACACATTTGTCCAAGGGTGTGCATTGTATCCTGGAAACAGTTCTCAGACTGGCCCCAGTGCGTGGCTGGCACACCCTGAGCAGCACTGATCCAGACATCCCCACAAGGAACCGTCAGGCTTGTGCTGCCCAGTGTCACTGACAGGACACTCACTCGCACACCCCTGAGAGCTCCCCGTTTTGCCATGGTTCTGAATCTTTGTAAGTTCCTCCCAAGGTCAGGCTGAATTTACTCCTCTTAAATTTCAGCCATTGGCTACTTAAACCATCAAAGTGGCTGGGGATGTGGAGGGAA
Organism: Pan paniscus; assembly: GCF_029289425.2. NCBI lineage: Eukaryota > Metazoa > Chordata > Mammalia > Primates > Hominidae > Pan > Pan paniscus. The sequence goes on from NC_073267.2 coordinate 66,092,160, forward strand.
ATGCCCAGCATGTTCCCAGCAAGATGCAGTGTGTGTGATCACGGGTTGCAGAAGACGTTCTTCCTGTCTGCCCACGCAGGGGTGATGGCATTCAGCAGTTTGGAGGGTGTGGTGGCGCTTTTTAGAAAGGAGTGAAGCTCTGAGTGACTTGTAATTAAAGCCAACGGTTAGTCCCCCTGGCTATGCGGAGGGAATGTTATTGGATGTTCAGTCAAGGAGGACGATGAGTGCCTTGGCCCAGGAATCAGGAGCACACTTGCCTGAAGGTGCTCCTTATAGAGAGAGTTTTAGAAGGCAACCTGCGCCAAGGGCATGGGTTTTCATGTCAGGCAGTCCTAGTTCACAGCCCACTTTACCACTCACTGGCTGTGTGGCCTGGGCAAGTCACTCAACCTCTCTGAGCCTACATTTCCTCATCTGTAGAAAAAAGATGGTATCCCTATTTATGGATTAAATGAGATCTTGGCCTGGCTCCTGGCTAGGGTTTAATGACCACTAGGATCACTCTGTTTACACGGACTTTGTTGGAGACAGAATCTCTCTTGATAAGCTCTTGGGGAAAAACGGGTCTGGGAAGAATTACTCTGGGTCAGAGGCTGGGGAGTGGAGTGAAGCTTTCCTGACTGTGTACCAGGGGGAGGGTGGATGACTTCCTGCACAAAGCCCTCTGGGATTAAGATGCTGCCACAGCATTTGAACAAACGTAAGAACCATTCTAATTTTTCCTATCATTTGAATACCCCATGAGCCAGTGAAAGAGTGACCGTGCAGGGACGAAACTGATTCTGTCATCTTCCAGACGTCATTTTCCCTTCCAAATGTCTCAGGGTGATTCCAGTGTTCCCGCTAGTTCCTCCCTCCCCAGGCTAGAACACAAATCCTTCCCCCTCCCTGCCTGGCAAACACCTTCTGACCCTCAGGCCCAAGGCAATGGCCCACCTCCTCCCAGGCTGGATGGGGTCTCCTCCTCTCTGTTCCCCCAGCCCCTGAGCTTCCTGAGGACCAAGCTTGTGGCTTCTTGCCCTTATTCTTCCTCCTTGGTGTCTCTATGTTAGAAGGCCGTTAGCATCTGCTGGGGCCTGGTTGCATTCACCCTGCTGTGCCACTCACTAGCTGTGTGACCCTGGACAAGTAACTTCTCTGGACCTGCAACCTGCCCAAGGTCACTCAGCTTAGAAGTCAGAGGCTGGAACCTTCACTATAGCTGGCCTCTCATCTTGGCTACAGCTGGCAGATCATGATGTCACTGGGCTCTAAGCCCTGCCTCTCAGAGTTCAGAGCTGGGTCAGCCCTTGGTCAGTTAGTCCAATTGTGTCCCTGGCTTGAGAGGTGGCATACTGAAGCCAAGAGAGGTCACAGAGCTATGCAGAGAGCATGACTGCCAGCTCGGTGCTCTTTCTACTGCTGCCTCACTGCCAGATTTTCAGTGTCCTTGTTTTTCACAGAACATGGTGACATAGGGTGGTGGTTGAGGGCATTATGATGCAGTCAGCATGCATTGGTGCAAAACCTAGCTGTGTCACTTATACCTGAGTGACACAACCTCTCTGTGCCTCAGTCTCCTCTACTGTAAGATAGGCTGAATAATAGGGTCTGGCTGGTGACAGCAAATGACTTAATACACGCAAAGAACTTAGAATGGCACCTGCCATGTATCAAGCAGACTACAATATTATCTATGATTTTATTTTATTTTGTTTTATTTTATTCTATTTTATTTTATTTTTTTGAGACAAAGTTTCACCCTGTCACCCTGGCTGGAGTGCAGTGGGGTGATCTCAGCTCACTGCAACCTGCACCTCCTAGGCTCAGGTGATCCTCCCATCTCAGCCTCCTGAGTAGCTGGGACTACAGGCACATGCCACCCCGCCTGGTTAATTTTTATATTTTTAGTAGCAATGAGGTTTCACCATGTTGTCCAGGCTGGTCTTGAACTTCTGGGCTCAAGTGATCCACCCACTTCGGGCTACCAAAATGCTGGGGTTACAGACATGAGCCACCACGCCCAACCTAGCTATAATTTTATTATCTTTATTCATAGCATAGGGACGTTTTTCTACCTCCAGACCAATAAGCCAGGCCTGCTGTTCCTAGCCATGTGAGCTCTACATTCCTCATCAACTATCTGAGCATGTTAACTGTGGTCCAGAGAGTCTTCAGTCTTCCCATGAAATTCTGATCAGCACTGGATATAGAAAACCATGAGCAGGACAGTCCACGCCCTTGTGGCACATACAAACAGATGCCTGCCATATCTGCTACCACCTACACCACAATTTTACCTAAAAATTCTCCTTTAAATGATTCATATTTTCCAAGATATATTTGTATTACTCATGGTTTTCCCCAAGACACAGAACCAATAAAATGTCCCTAGATAGACAGTGATAAAAAGAAAGCTTTAAGAAATTAGCTGATGTGATTGTGGGGATGGCTGGTCTAAACTTTGCAAGGCTGGCTGGCAGCATGGGAATTCTGTCAGAAGTTGATGTTACAGTCTTTCATCTGAAGGCGGTCTACAGGTAGAATTCCTTTCTCTTCCAGGGACCTCAGTCTTTCCTTTTAAGGCCTTCAACTGATTGGATGAGGCCCACACACATTATAATGAGTAATCTGCTTTATTCAAAATGTATTGATTTATTTTATTTTATTTTTTGAGACAGTCTAGCTCTGTCACCCAGGCCAGAGTGCAGTGGTGCGATCTCAGCTCACTGCAACCTCTGCCTCCCGGGTTCAAGCCATTCTCCTGCCTCGGCCTCCCAAGTAGCTGGGATTACAGGCATGCACCACCATGCTAATTTTTGTATTTTTCAAAGAGCAGCTAATTTTTGTATTTTATTTAACAGATTAAGCAGCTAATTTTTGTATTTTTAACAGAGAAAGGGTTTCATCATGTTATCTAACTCCTGGCCTCAAGTGATCCACCCACCTCAGCCTCCCAAAGTGCTGGGATTATAGACATGAGCTACCATGCCCAGCCAAAACCTACTAATTTAAATGGTAATCAGGTCTAAAAAACACTTTCACAGCAACATCTATATTAATGTTTGACCAAGCAACTGGGTGTGATAACCTAGCCAAGCTGACCCATAAAACTAACCATTGCAGTCCACCACTTGTTAATTTGGCATACATAAACATCTCCTTAAACTATACTTAATGTTAAAACAAGGTCACACCTCCACCTAATGTGAAACAACTGTCCTGTGTATGTCTGAAATGACACAAACTCTCTCCCCAAAAGTGACTGCAAAATCCTTGAGGAATGTTCCTTGACATCCTATAACTTAAATACTATGATATAAAGTTAGCAATACTTAAATATTGTGATGTAAAGTCAATACATCCTCTGTTACATGACAAAGGGATAAGAGATGGAAGAAAACAAAAATATTTGCCACACATGCATACACACACACACACACACACACACATACACACGTACACATTTATAACAACATAATGAAGAAATACCCATAACAATGACATTCCTCATTTCCTTACCTGTAACTGGTCACATGGTCATAGCTGCTATTTATAACTTCCTTCTTTTATGACCTATTATTCCATTTGCTTTCAGTAAACACCTCAGCCAATGGTGGTTCTTTACTTGGTGGGGTGACCTAAACCTTCATTCTGGAAGGGTCTGGGCCATGCATTCCTGTCCCAGTTGGGTTGTTAAAGTTTTCCATTGGCTTCAATCACAGGACATGGTAGTAATAAGAGACACCCTAAGGGATCTCTTGTATTCCAGACATCCTCCTCCTTACCTTGATTGCAGAGATTGTGATTACCAAGAAGTAGCCACAATCACCCTAGCCAGAATAGTGACTCCTTTCTTTGCCTGTTTTTTTGTTGTTGTTGTTGTTTCTTTTCTTTTCTTTTTTTTTTTTTTTGAGACGGAGTTTCGCTTTTGTTCCCTAGGCTGGAGTGCAATGGCACGATCTCAGCTCACCACAACCTCTGCCTCTTGTGTTCCAGCAATTCTCCTGACTTGCGTCCTGAGTAGCTGGGATTACAGGCATGCGCCACCACGCCCGCCTAATTTTGTATTTTTAGTAGAGATGGGGTTTCTCCATGTTGGTCAGGCTGGTCTCAAGCTCCTGACCTCAGGTGATCCACCCGCCTCGGCCTCCCAAAGTTCTGGGATTACAGGTGTGAGCCACAGTGCTGGCCTCTTTGCCTGTTGATCCAGAAGTCTGAGGACTCAATGTGGCCTGGTGGGAGTCATAACTTCCAGTTTGATGGAATCATTGTGTCTCCCAAGGAAGCATTCCTCCTTTTGGACTAATACCTTGAGACCAGCAAAGCATAAAGTCATGGGGACAGGAAACAGATATTTTGATTCTACAGATGAGTAAGATTTTTGTAGGCTGACTCCTCTATTTGCTCATATGACTACCATGATCAACTAACCAACACCACAGGTCTCTGTGACTCATACTATTCCTTCTATTTGAGATAGGGTCTCACTCTCTCATCTAGGCTGGAAAGTAGTGTCACCAACATGGCTCATTGCAGCCTCAACCTCCAAGGCTCAAATGATCCTCCCACCTCAGCCCCCAAAGTAGCTACAACTACAGGCAGGCACCAACACATCCAGCTGATTTTTGTATTTTTGGAGGGGTAGAGACAGGGTTTCCCCGTGCTTGCCAGGCTGGTCTCAAACTCCTGAGCTCAAGTGATCCACGTGCCTCAGCCTCCCAAAGTGCTAGGATTATAGGCGTGAGCCACTGCACCTGGCCTGCAAGTCATCCTATTCTGCTTTGACTGTGCCATCCATGACAATAACCAGGCCCATGCTGCCTTTGGCAATTAAGTGCTGTCCCTTGGCCCCTGCCACATTGGGACCAAATTATTGCCATTGCATATAGGATTCCCAATTCAGTGGCAGCAGTTTCCACTGAATTTCTACCTGCAGAAAAGGGTGACCACAGAGCTCTTCCAGGATGCTAGGGCGCCCCTCACAAATTTATTTCTCACAGATATGGTGAAAGTGGTGTCCTTTGGACACTCCCAGGTTGAATGGGCAGGTAACACTTGATAAATCCCCTCTGATATCTGTTTTACTCAAAGACTACTGATTTAAATGTTAATCACATCTTAAAAAATAACTTTGCTGCAATATCTAGGCTGGTATTTGACCAAGGAACTGGGCACTTTGCCTAGTCAAGTTGACACATAAAATTAATCGTCACATATATTTAAATGAACGCAAAGTCTTTACCAATGCTAAAATCAAGAATCAGTCTTACTTACAGACATATCGATTACTCTAATGTGTATTTTGTGTATATATACATATTTAATAAATTTCCCATCTCCATCACTTTTCAAGCTGTCCAGGGTCGAGATTGATGCTTCTCCCTGATTAAAAAATTTCTTTTTTTTTTGTTTTGAGACGGAGTCTCGCTCTGTCACCCAGGCTAGAGTGCAGTGGCGCGATCTTGGCTCACTAGAAGCTCCGCCTCCCGGGTTAACACCATTCTTCTGCCTCAGCCTCCCGAGTAGCTGGGACTACAGGCACCAACCACCACGTCCGGCTAACTTTTTGTATTTTTTTAGTAGAGACGGGGTTTCACCATATTAGCCAGGATGGTCTTGATCTCCTGACCTCATGATCCGCCCGCCTCGGCCTCCCAAAGTGCTGGGATTGCAGGCATGAGCCACTGTGCCCGGCCCCTGATTAAAAAATTTCAAGCAGACCAGCGCAGGGGCTCACGCCTGTAATCCCAGCACTTTGGAAAACCAAGGTAGGTGGATCACTCGAGCCCAGGAGTTTGAGACCAGCCTGACTGAGCAACATGATGAAATCTTGTCTCTACAAAAAAATAAAAAAGAGCAAAAAATTAGCCAGGCATGATGGCCTGCACCTGTAGTTTCAGCTACTCGGGAGGCTGAGGTGGGAGGATAGATTGAGCCCAGGAGACTGAGGCTGCAGTGAGCCATGATCTCATCACTAAACTCCAGCCTGGATGACAGAGTGAGACCCTGTTTCAAAACAATGATAATAATAACAAGTGTAAGCAGCACAGTGGTGTTGAAGACATATCTTGACCAAATCTTTATGTTTTCTTTCCTCCTCTTGGGAAGCTGGCGGGATTCAGGTAGAGTGGCACCATTTCATAGAGCCATAACCTTGGGCAAATTACTAAGGCTCTTTGTGCCTTAGTTTTTCCATTGGAAAAACGTGTTCAGAATAGTATTTCCCTTTTATTGTTCTTGAGGGGGCTCAAAAAACTAAAATGATTAAACAGACTCACGCAGATTGTTGCGTAATAGGAAAATTGAAAGGTAAATAATCACTTCTTGCTTTCTTATTTAACGTAGCTTCTGCATCCTCCGGGTCTGGAGTCACCTAAGCAGATCCCGCCCTTGGGAGCACTCCGCATTTTCAGGACTACTCTCCTGGAGTTGGGTGGGCACGCTAGGGGCTTTGGAGGAGCCCCTGCAGAATTTTATGTAAAGGAGGCCCCAGACAAATGTGCCCATACAACCTCTCAGGAATGGGGAATGGAAGGGAGGGCTCGCCTCCACCGTGTTGCTGGGCTCAAGAGAAAGTGGCAGAAGGACCATGGCGGGGATAGTGACAGGCAATGCTGGAGGGCAGGAGGACAGAAAGTAAGGGTCACGTCCATGACTGTTCTCTGCACACAACTCCCTCGCTGCGCTCCCCAGCTCAGGCCTACCCAGCGTTCCGGGAACCCAGCCTCTGGTGGTCGCGATATTCCCACCCCCACCACCCCATCTGCGGTATTTCGCCATTCCCGGAGCCGGTGTGCAACACAGAAGGTTTTGGCCTCCAGCCCCAGTCTTCCTGGGTTGTGTGTGCATCTGGGACCTTCCTGGTGGGGTGAAATAGGAGGGTGCTTGCCCTTCCCAGCATGAGTGGAGAGGACATGGGGCTTGTCTTTCTCTGCTCTAAGTGGGAAAGGAGCTCTGAGGGCTGGACCTGCACAGAGGATGGCGCAGTGGAGACTCATTGACCCACTGCTGTACCTTCTGCATCTCACTCACCGTTCACTGGCTTTTTCTCTTCTTGCAGGTGTCTCCTGCGCCTGCGCCAGCTCCTGCAAGTGCAAAGAGTGCAAATGCACCTCCTGCAAGAAGAGTGAGTGCGGGGCCATCTCCAGGAATCTGGGGCTGTGGCTCAGGTTGGGAGGGAACTCAAGGCTGGCCTGGAGTGCATGCTTCTGGGGAACGCCTTTCTTTGCCCCTGTTGGCCATGTCATTCCCTCTCCAGGCTTTCTGCTCTGAGCTCGAATGTGGCAGGGCAGCCTTTTTCTTTTGAGACACAAACTCCAAAGGTACCACCTGTGGTCTTAGAACAGAGCTGTACCAACCTAAAAAATCATCCTCTGGGTCTGGAGTCTGAGCTCAAACCAGGCCTGCTGTTGGGCCAGGGAAGTGCCTGATTGAGTCTGCTCTGACCTCTCACTCTCCCTTTTCCCCCAGGCTGCTGCTCCTGCTGCCCCATGGGCTGTGCCAAGTGTGCCCAGGGCTGCGTCTGCAAAGGGGAGTCGGAGAAGTGCAGCTGCTGTGCCTGATGTGGGGACAGCCCTGCTCCCAGATGTAAACAGAGCAACCTGTACAAACCTGGATTTTTTTTTCATACAACCCTGAGCATTTGCTACATTCCTTTTTCTATTAAATATGTAAACGACAATAAAACAGTTTTGACTTGATTCTGACTCTCCTTTCCTTTGTGTGGCTTTGAATTAATGGACCAGGGTTAGGGATTGAACCTGGAGTTTAGAGACCCAGGCTCTGGATGGACATGTGAGTCGCTAACAATCTGAGCACCTCCTGACAAGCCAGGTTACCTCACTGAGCTTCATCTTCTATAAAAGGGAATTGCACTGTGCCAGGTCATAATGGGGGGACATCTATGATCACCTCTGGTCATATCAAATGTGGCACAGAAACTTCTCCATCTCTCGTTTTTATTTTCTGATTTCCCTGCCCAATTTCAGTTTCCTCCTCAGATTTTAGGCTTCAAAGAGATGACAGGGGTGGAATCCAATTCCTCAGCTGCTTGATTCCCACACCGGGCTTCTCAAACTCCATGGTGAAGGAAATTTTTACTACCTAGGCATCCCAGATATAAACCTTTTTTTTTTAATTTTGGCATGTAAAACACTCAGGAGGCAGATAGCAAAATGTCACTGTGGATCAGAGCCTGATGAAACTAGCAATTTTAGCCTGGCATAGTCCCAGCTACTTGGGAGGCTGAGGTGAGAAGATTAGTTGAGCCCGGGAGGCGGAGGTTGCAGTGAGCCAAGATTGTGCCACTGCATTTCAGTCTGGGTGGCAGAGTGAGGCCCTATCTCAAAAACTAAAAAGTAAAATAAAATAAAAATAAACTAACAATGTTTCAAAATCTGGTTACAAAGAAGAAAAGGGAAGCCATCTCAAGGCTGAGATGTTGCTACCTGCTCCCCCAACCCCCGACCCCTGACACCAAGTGACACTGAGGCTGGGGAAGGCTGCACGGCCTGAGCCTTGGTGCTCCAGATGGACACGTGTTTCAAAATTTTGGCTTTGGCCAAAACATGGCAAGTTGATGAGTAAACTGTCCTGCTGAGAGGTGTGGTGGAGGATATGTCCTCTTAGGTGGGAAGATAAAAATAATTATGTCAATTATGGAGAAAATGAAATCAAACACAAAATACAAAACACAATTTTTCACATTTAACAGGAAAGAATTCAATAAATGCATAAAGAAGTAACAGAAAAATTGGCCAGGCATGGTGTCTCATGCCTGTAATCCCAGCACTTTGAGAGGCCGAGGTAGGCGGATCACCCGAGGTCAGGATTTTGAGACCAGCCTGAACAATACGGTGAAACTCCGTTTCTACTAATAATACAAAAATTAGCCGGGCGTGGTGGCAGGCACCTGCAATCCCAGCTACTCAGGAGGCTGGGGCAGGAAAATCACTTGAACCTGGGAGGTGGAGGTTGCGGTGAGCCGAGACCGTGCCACTGCACTCCAGCCTGGGTGACAGAACAAGACTCCATCTCAAAAAAAAAAAATAGTAACAGAAAAATTGAAGATTTACAAACTCTGCACATATGTTCATGAGTGATGTACACTGCAGACTGGAAACGTTGGGCTGGTCCCATTGTGTGAATCACACACTTTCATCCGCACTGGCCATGACAACCTCACAAGGATACCATCAGCTGGGCTGAGGGCAATGGCTCAACCTTGTAATCCTAGCACTTTGGGAGGGTGAGGCCAGCAGATTGCTTGACCTCAGGAGTTCGAGACCTGCCGGGGCAACACAGCGAAACCTGTCTCTACAACAAGTGCAAAATTTAACTGGGCTTGGTGACATGTGCCTGTACTCCCAGCTACTCGGGTTGGGGGTGAGGGGGGGTGGGTAAGGTGGGAGGATCTCTTGAGCCCAGGAGGTGAATGTTGCGGTGAGCAGAGATCTTCACACTGCACTCCAGCCTGGTTAATAGAGCAAGACTCTGAAAGAAAGAAGAAAGAAAGAAGGAAGAAAGAAAGAAAGAAAAAAGAAAAAAGGATACAATTAGCTTTAGCCTGCCCAGCATCACAGGACACTTGCTGACACCTGAGAGTTCCCTGTTGTGACTTGGCTCTGAATCTTTGAAAGTTCTGCCCAAGCTCATTCTCAGCAAACTATCGTAAGGACAAAAAACCAAACACCGCATGTTCTCACTCATAGGTGGGAATTGAACAATGAGAACACATGGACAGGGAACATCACACACCAAGGGACTGTTGTGGGGTGGGGGGAGGGGAGAGGGATAGCATTAGGAGATATACCTAATGCTAAATGACGAGTTAATGAGTGCAGCACACCAACATGGCACATGTATACATATGTAACAAACCTGCACATTGTGCACATGTACCCTAAAACTTAAAGTATAGTAACAATTAAAAAAAAAAAAAAGAAAGTTCTGCCCAAGCTCAAGCTGAATTTTCCCTTTCAAATTTCAGCCCTTGACTGTATCAATCCATCAAAGTGACTGGGGCTGTGGAGGGAAGAGCCGAGCATTTTCCCAGCAAGATGCAGTGTGTGTAATCATGGGTTGCAGATGTTCCTGTTTGCCCATGCAGGAGTGATAGCAGGTCCTGCAGTTTGGGGAGTGTGGGGGTGCTCATTAGGAAAGAGTGAGGCCCTAGCTGACTTGTAATTAAAGCCAATGATTAGTGCCCCCTGGCTATGTGGAGGGAATCCTATTTGATGTTCAATCAAAGAGAAAGATGAGTCTCTTGGCCTAGAGGTCAGGGCCCACTTACTCCCTGTTTCCCTGTGACGAGATTTCAGAAGGCAGCCTGAGCCTAGGGCATGGGTTTTGCTGTCAGGCAGTCCTGGTTCACAGCCTACTTCATCAAAAAAAAAAAAAAAAAAAGTGAGAGTCTCATCTCTGAAAGAGGAAAAAAAGCAACTTTGGAACTGGGTAACAGGCAAGAGTTGGAACAGTTTGGAGGGCTCAGAAGAAGAAAGAAAAATGTGGGAAAGTTTGGAACTTCCTAGAGACTTGTTGAATGGCTTTGCCCAAAATACTGATAGTGATACAGACAATAAAGTCCAGGCTGAGGTAGTCTTATATGGAAATGAGGAACTTGCTGGGAACTGGAGCAAAGGTGACTTTTGTTATGTTTTAGCAAAGACACTGGTGGCATTTTGCATTTGCCCTAGAGATATGAGGAACTTTGAACTTGAGAGAGATGATTTAGGGTATCTGGTGGAAGAAATTTCTAAGCAGCAAAACATTCAAGAGGTGACTTGTGTGCTATTAAAGGCATTCAGAATTATAAGGGGAACAGAGCATAAAAGCTTGGAAAATTTGCACCCTGACAATGCAATAGAAAAAAAAAATCCCATTTTCTGAGGAGAAATTCAAGCTGGCAGCAAAAATTTGCATAAATAACAAGGAGCAGAATGTTAATCCCCAAGACAATGGGGAAAATGTCTCCAGGGCATGTCAGAGGACTTCACAGCAGCCCCTCCCATCACAGTCCCAAAGGCCTAGGAGGAAAAGTGGTTTCATGAGCCGGGTCTAGGGTCCCTGTGCTGTGTGCAGCCTAGGGACTTCGTGCCCTGCATCCCAGCCACTCCAGCCATGGCTAAAAAGGGCCAATGTAAAGCTCCGGTCGTGGCTTCAGAGGGTGCAAGCCCCAAGCCTTGGCAGCTTCCACATGATGTTGAGCCTGTGAGTGCACAGAAGTCAAGAATTGGGAACCTCTGCCTAGATTTCGGAAGTTGTATGGAAATGCAGAAGTTTGTTGTAGGAGTGGGGCCCTCATGGAGAACCTCTGCTAGGGCAGTGTGGAAGAGAACGTGGGGTCAGAGCCCTCACAGAGTCCCTACTGGGGCACCGCCTAGTGGAGCTGTGAGAAGATGGCCACCATCCTCCAGACCCCAGAATGGTAGATCCGCCAGCGGCTTTCACCATGTGCCTGGAAAAGCCACAGACACTCAATACTAGCCCATGTAAGCAACCAGGAGGGGGGCTGTAAAGCCACAGGGGCAGAGCTGCCCAAGACCATGGGAACCTACCTCTTGCATCAGCATGACCTGGATGTGAGACCTGGAGTCAAAGGAGATCATTTTGGAGCTCTAAGATTTGACTGCCCTGCTGGATTTTTGACTTTTATGGGGCCTGTAGCCCCTTTATTTTGGCCAATGTCTCCCATTTGGAATTGCTGTATTTATCCAATGCCTGTAGCACCATTGTATCTAGGAAGTAACAAATTTGCTTTTGATTTTTCAGGCTCATAGGCAGAAGGGACTTGCCCTGTCTCAGATAATACTTTGGACTGTGGACTTTTGAGTTAATGCTAAAGCGAGTTGAGACTTTGGGGGACTGTGGGGAGGGCATGATTGGTTTCAAAATGTGAGGACCTGAGATCTGGGAGGGGCTAGAGGTGGAAAGATATGGTTTGGCTGTGCTTCTACCCGAATCTCATCTTAAATTTTAATTCCCGCAATTCCAAAGTGTCATGGGAGGAACCTAGTGGGAGGTAACTGAATCATGGGGGCAGGTCTTTCCTGTGCTGTCCTCGTGATAATGAATGAATCTCATGAGATCTGATGGTTTTAAAAATGGAAGTTTCCCAGCACAAGCTCTCTCTTTGCCTGCTCCCATCCACGTAAGACATGACTTGCTCCTCCTTGCCTTCCGCCATGATTGTGAGGCCTCCCAGCCATGTGGACCTGTAAGTCCATTTCTTTTGTAGATTGCCCAGTCTCGGGTATGTCTTTTATCAGCAGTGTGAAAACAAACTAATACAATGGGTGAGGGCATGATGCTGCAGACAGCATGCATGAGTGCACATCCCACCTCTGTCACTTTTAGCTGTGCCTCACAACCTCTCTGTGTCTCCTGTAATAGGAGCATAATAATGGCATCTGGATTGTAAGATGAAAGAATTTTATACATGTAAGGAGCTTAGAATGCTGCTTGGCAAGCATTCTACAATATTAGCTATTGCTTTTAAAAAAAAAAATAATAATCATACATCGCTTGGGGGATATTTACTTACAGACAAAGAAGCCAGGCCTGGAGTGCCTAGCTGTGTATTCTCTCATTGTCATCTGCCACATGAACATGTGTCATGTGGTCCAAAGAGAGCCATTCACTGCTCCCACAAAATCATCATCAACACAGGGTTATTAAGCTACGAGCAAGATTCTCTGCCTCATGTCAGATATAAAATGACTGGCATTTCTGTTACCACCTGCACACTTTACTTATCATTTTATATTTAAATGATTAATATTTTCTTAAATATATTTGTATGAAAAGCAAACTCTTTTCCATCACCAAAAATGAAAATCGGTCCTATCCATACATACAAGATAGCTAGGAAGACTATAAATGTGTGTGTGTGTGTGTGTGTATATATATATATATATATATATATATATATATTACACTTATGGATTGCTTTTGCTACTGCCCATGGTTGAGCTTGTGGCTTGCCATTGTTTAGAAGATTTCCAGCAAGAGAGAAGTGCTGATGACATACCTGGGCCAAAGGAAGGCTTGATCCATGGACACTTTCTCTTGAGGGGTTGGCTGGATTCAAATCAGTGACAATTTTTCAGCTCTGTGACTTGAACCAATTACTTTAACTCTGTAGTAGCTGTCTGTTTAGTAATACAAGTTCATAAATCGTATTTTTCTTTAAGATCACAAAGCAAGTGGTTAAAAAGAGATCGGCACAGACTCAATGTTGTGCATTCAGCCGGGAATATTGAAGAGATCAGCAATATTGAAGAGAAATAACCATTTATCTTGCTTTCTTTTTTTCTTTTCTTTCTTTCTTTCTTTTTCTTTTATTCTCTTTTTTCTTTTTCTGTTTTTTTTTTTTTTTTTTTTTTTTTTTTTTTTTTTTTTTTTTTTTTTTTTGACGTGCAGTGGCGCGATCTTGGCTCACACTGCAAGCTCCACTTCCCGGGTTGACGCCATTCTCCTGCCTCAGCCTCCCGAGTAGCTGAGACTACAGGCACCCGCCACCAAGTCCAGCTAATTTTTTGTACTTTTAGTAGAGGCGGGGTTTCACCATGTTAGCCAGGATGGTCTCCATCTCCTGACCGCGTGATCCGCCCGCCTCGGCCTCCCAAAGTGCTGGGATAACAGGTGTGAGCCACCGCTCCCGGCCTATCTTGCTTTTTAATTTTATTTTTTTAGAGACGTTCACTCCCTATGTTGCCCAGGCTGGACTCGAACTCCTAGGCTCAAGTGATCCTCCCAAGTAGCTGGGACTACAGCAGTAGGCGCCACCTCGCCCACCTTGCTTTTTAATTTAAAGCAGGGTCTGCATATCATCTGAAGTAATCTCTCTTTGGGGACATCCCACATGTCCAGAACTGCCATTCGGTATTGTGGTGGCCCTAAGGCTGTGGGGAGCATGGAGACTTAAGTGCAAAGGAGGATCTGGACAAATGTGCCCACACATCCTCTCAGGCGAGGAGAATGGACAGGAGAGAGAGGCCGATCCGTGTTCCCCGTGTTGCTATGTGCGGAGGTGCGGGACCGAGGGACCTAGGTGTGGACAGGGACAGGCAAGGCGGGGGACGAAGAGAAATGAAAGCCACATCGGTGGCGGATGTTCTGCACACAACTCGCTGGCTACCGCACGTTCCCCGCTCCGCACTCAGCGGATCCCGAGACGGCAGCAGGTGGGCTGCACACGGACTCCGGGACAAGTCGAGCTGAACACCGCGGGGCTAGGGGTGGGGTGGAGACGCCCGCGACGCCAAGGCTGGGGTCCCGGAACACGCTGGGAGGAGGGTGGGAGGCAACCTCGGGGAAACTGGGAAAGGCGGCCTGCACTTCGGGAACGCCGCGTACCTGCGGGGGCACAGCCCCACCCGAGCGAACGGGCGCCAAAGGGGCGGTCCCGCGGTGCGCACCGCGCAGAGCTCAGGGGGTGGTGCGCCCGGCCCTTCTGCGGCGCACAGCCCAGCCCAGGACCGCGGGCGGTGCGGACTCAGCGGGCCGGGTGCAGGCGCGGAGCTGGGCCTCTGCGCCCGGCCCGACCTCCGTCTATAAACAGAGCAGCCAGTTGCCGGGCTCCATTCCGCTTTCCAACTGCCTGACTGCTTGTTCGCCTCACTGGTGGGAGCTCCAGCATCCCCTTTGCTCGAAATGGACCCCAACTGCTCCTGCGCCACTGGTAAGGGAAGCTCTGCGCCCTGGAATCCCCATTTCCCAGCCCTATTACAGAGGGTCTCTGGGCTTCAGGAAGTTGCATTTTAAGTTCTGAGCGACGGGGACTCCAGTACTTCGTTAGATGCTTTCTTCCTGATCACGCCTCTGAGAGCATTGCCCTCATCCCTGGGCCTCTACGTCAGAGTTAAGAATACAGAGGCTCAAGGCTGAACTGCTCCACATCACCCAGTTGGTCGTGGGCCTGCTGGCTGGGCCCCAGTGCTCTGTCCAGGCTCTGAGCAATCAGTGGGGTTGGGGGTGCTGGAAACATTGACTCTTCAGAGTTCAGGACAGAAGGTTCTGGCTCGCAGTCTCAATATTCCTGGGTTGTATGTGCACGTGGGACCTTCCTGGTGCGGTAAAACAGGAGGGTCCTTGCCCTTCCCAGCGTTAGTGGAGAGGACATGGGGCTTCTGTTCCTCTGTCCTGAGTGGGAAAGGAGCTCTGAGGGCTGGCCCTGCACAGAGGAGGGG
Source organism: Pan paniscus (assembly GCF_029289425.2). Taxonomy (NCBI): domain Eukaryota; kingdom Metazoa; phylum Chordata; class Mammalia; order Primates; family Hominidae; genus Pan; species Pan paniscus. Next base: position 66,107,333 of record NC_073267.2, read on the forward strand.
GCACTGGAGACTCATTGACCACTGCTGTACCTTCTTCCCCTCACTCACTGCCCACTGCGTTTTTCTCTTCCTTGTAGGTGGCTCCTGCACGTGCGCCGGCTCCTGCAAGTGCAAAGAGTGCAAATGCACCTCCTGCAAGAAGAGTGAGTGCGGGGCCATCTCCAGGAATCTGGGGCTGTGGCTAAGGTTGGGAGGGAACTCAAGGCTGGCCCTGAGTGCATCCTTCTGGGGAACTGGGCTTTCTTTGCCCTCATTGCCCGTGTCATTCCCTCTCCAGGCTTTCTGCCCTAAATTCAGATGGGGCAGGACAGAATTTTTGTCGTGGAACACAAACCCCAACTGTAACCCCTATGGTTTCTGAACAGAGCTGTGCCAGACGAAAAAAAGCATCCTCTGGGTCTGGGTTCTGAGCTCGAGCCAGGCTTGCTATTAGGGCAGGGAGGTGCCCGGTCAAGTCAGCTGCCACCTCTCACTCTCCCCTTCTTCCCCAGGCTGCTGTTCCTGCTGCCCCGTGGGCTGTGCCAAGTGTGCCCAGGGCTGCGTCTGCAAAGGGGCATCGGAGAAGTGCAGCTGCTGTGCCTGATGTGGGAACAGCTCTTCTCCCAGATGTAAATAGAACAACCTGCACAACCTGGATTTTTAAAAAAATACAACACTGAGCCATTTGCTGCATTTCTTTTCATACTAAATATGTGACTGACAATAAAAACAATTTTGACTTTAATCTTACTCTGTTCTTCTTTGTGTGTCTTGGAAAAAACGACTGGGTGGGGGTTGAACCGGGATTTTAGAGACCAGGCTCTGGATGGAAATGTGAGCCACTAACAATGTGAACACTTTCAGGCCAGCCAGGTTACCTCACTGAGTTTACACTTCTGTAAAATGGCATTGCACTGTGCACACCATATTGGTGGGGGGGCATATATGATTGCTTCCAGTCTCACGTAAAATGTGGCACAGAAACTCCTTCCCTCCTTTTTATTTTCTGATTTTCCTGCTCAACTTCAGATCCACATTGGATTTTAGGCTTAAAATCGGCTACAGGCCGGGCGCGGCTACTCAGGAGGCTGTCAGGAGAATGGCATGAACCCGGGAGGCGGGGCTTGCAGTGAGCCGGGATCCCACCAGGGCACTCCAGCCTGGGTGACAGAGTGAGACTCCCTCTCAAAAAAAAACAAACACCAGGCATGGTGGCTCATGCCTGTAATCCCAGCACTTTGGGAGGCTGAGGCGGGCTGATCACCCGAGGTCAGGAGTTCGAGACCAGGCTGACCAACATAGAGAAACCCTGTCTCTACTAAAAATACTAAATTAGCCAGGCGTGGTGACGCATGCCTATAATCCCAGTTACTTGGGAGGCAGAAGCAGGTGAATCGCTTGAACCCGGGAGGCGGAGGTTGCGGTGAGCCGAGATCGCGCCATTGCACTCCAGCCTGAGCAACAACAGCGAAACTCCATCTCAAAAAAAAAAAGAAAAAAAAGGCTATAGGCCAGGCGCAGTGGCTCACGCCTGTGATCCCAGCACTTTGGGAGGCCAGGTGGGCGGATCACGAGGTTAGGAGATCAAGACCATCCTGGCTAGCACGGTGAAAACCCCGTCTCTACTAAAAAAAAATACAAAAAATTAGCCGGGCGTGGTGGTGGGCACCTGTAGTCCCAGCTACTCCGGAGGCTGAGGCAGGAGAACGGTGTGAACCTGGGAGGCGGAGCTGGCAGTGAGCCGAGATCATGCCACTGCACTCCAGCCTGGGTGACAGAGCGAGACTCCATCTCAAAAATAAAAAAAAAATAAAAAAAATTGGCTACAGGACAGGCACGGTGGCTCACGCCTATAATTCCAGCACTTTAGGAGGCCAGGTGGGTGGATCACCAGGTCAGGAGTTTGAGACCAGCCTGGCCAACATGGTAAAACCCTGTCTCCACTAAAGATACAAAAAATTAGCCACACGTGATGGCACGTAGCTATAATCCCAGCTACTGGGGAGGCTGAGGCAGGAGAATTGCTTGAACTCGGGAGACTGAAGTTGCAGTGAGCCGAGATCCGCCATTGCACTCCAGCCTGGACAACAGGGCGAGACTCCATCTCAAAAAAAAAAAAAAGAAAAAAGTGGCTACAGTGCTGGAACCCAACTCCCCAGTTCCTTGAATCCTACAAGTGTGCTATGATTTGGATGTTTTGTCACTACTAAATCTCATGTCAAAATGTGACTTCCAATATTGCAGGTGGGGCCTAGTGGGAACTTTGGGGTCATGAGGACAGATCCCTAAAGAATGGCTTGGTGCCATCCCGTGGTGAAGAGTGAGTTCTTCCTCTGGTAGCTCACTCCAGAGCTGGCTGTTTAAAAGAGCCAGGCATCATCCCTTTTACTCTCTTGTTTCTTGTCTCTCTACGTGATGTGCCTGCTCCCTGTTGGCCTTCTGCCAGGAAGGTAGGCTTCCTGCGGCCCTCACCAGAGGCAGATGCCTGTACCACACTTATGCACAGCCTGCAGAAGCTTAAGAGAATCGCTTGAACCCCGAAGGCAGGGGATGCAGTGAGCCAAGACTGCACCACGGCACTCCAGCCTGGGCAACTGAGACTCTCTCTCAAAAAAAGAAAAGAAAGGAAACAGCAAACTGGCCCCAGTGTGTGGTTCACACACCTTGAGCAGCACTGCCCAGCACATCCCCACAAAGAACCCTCAGGCTTGGTCTGCCCAGTGTCACTGACAGGACACTCGTTGACCCCTGAGAGCTCCCTGTTGTGACTTGGCTCTGAATCTTTGGAAATTCCTCCCAAGCTCAGGCTGAATTTGTTCCTCTTTGACATGTCAGCCTTTGACTACTTCCAACCACTAAAGTGACTGGGAATATGGAAGGAAATGCCCGGCATGTTCCTGGCAAAATGAAGTGTGTGTGATCATGGGTTCCACATGAATACTTCACACCTGCCCGTGCAGGAATGATGGCAGATTCTGCAGTTTGGAGGGTGTGCTGGTGCTCATTAGGGAGGAGTGAGGCCCTGGCTGACTTCTAATTAAAGCCAATGATTAGTTCCCTCGGCTATGTGGAGGGAATCCTATTTGACATTCAGTCAAAGAGGAAGATGATCCTCCTGACCTAGAGGTCAGGACCATGCTTGCCCACTGCTTCCCTGTGAAAAGGAAATTTCAGAAGGCAGCCTGTGCCTAGGGCATGGGTTTTGGTGTCAGGCAGTCCTGGTTCACAGCCCACCTCACCACGTACTGGCTGTGTGGCCTGAGTGCATCACTGAAACTCTCTGAGCCTCCAGTTCCTTATTTGTAGAAAGGAGATTATATCAAGCAGGGATTAAATGACAGCATGGTCTGGCCCCTGGCTAGGGCTTAATAAATAGTATCAATTATGATCATTCTCTCTACACTGGCTTATATGGACAATGAACCCTGTTAAATCCCAAAGATAAGAGAAACCTTATGGGTTTGAAAGCATTACCGTGGATTGGATGTGGGGAATGGGATTGCAACCTGGCTAATCCTACCAGGAAGAGTGTGGATGACCTTCTGCGGAAAGTGCTTTTCAATAAGATGCTGCCCTCACATTTGACCAGACATAAAAGCTTTTCCCATCCTTCATATCATCTGATCACAGAACCTCAGCAACAAGAGTCACAGGCCTCAAGGCTGGGATAGCAAATATGCAGGGCCTGGAGTGCTTATGTTGTCTTCCAGATTAGTTAAGTAACCTACCCAATGTCACATAGCTCAGTAGTAAAGGGATGAATGAACCTATTCTACACCTGGCCTGTGGCCCTGGCCACAGCTGGTAGATTACGATGCCGCTGGATGCTAAATCTTGCCTATCTCAGTTCAAAGACACAAAGCCTCCTTGGAATGGACGAATGTTGCTCTTGGCTTGACAGATGAGAACTGAAACCCAGAGAGGTCACAGAGCTGTGCAGGGAGACATGACTGTCCACAGGGTGCACTTCCTACTGCTGCCTCTGTGCTAGATTTTCAGTGTCCTTATCTTTCATGTGATTTGGTGGCAGAGGGTGGTGGGTGAGTCAGCATGCATGAGTGCAAATCCCACCTCTGTTACTTTCAGCTGCATGGCACAACCTCTCTGTGGCTCAGTCTCCTCCACTGTGGGAGGGGCATAATACTAACCTCTGGCTTATAGGATTAAAGGATCTAATACATATCAGGAACTTAGAATGGTACAAGGGATGGGCGGTCTACAATATTAGCTATTGCTTTTTTTGATCATTTTATGGCGCATAGGGGATATTTATTTATTTGCACACAAAGGCCTGGAGTGCTCAGCTGTGTATCCTGTTATTCCCATCTACCACATGCCACGTGTCTTGTGGTCCAAAGAGAGCCTTTCGCTGTTTCCACAAAATTGTAATCAACACTAGGGACATAAAGTTATGAGGAAGATTCTGTGTTTCATGTCGGATACAGAAGAATCACTGCCCTTTCTGTTACCACCTGCACCATGTTTTAGTTAATATTTTACACAGAAATGATTACTATTTTCTTACACGTATTTTTATGAAGAGCAAATTCTTTTCCACCAGAAAAAATGAAAATCAATCTTGTCCCACACGTGGAAGATAGCCCCAAATTAATATGTGTGTGTGTGTATCACACTTATGGATTGCTTTTACCACTGTCCATGGTAGAGCTGGTAGCTTCCTGTTGCTTATTTGGGGATTTTTTTGGTTGTTTTTCTTTTTTTGAGACAGAATTTCGCACTTGTCACCCAGCTGTAGTGCAATGGCGCAATCTGCTACCTCTGCCTCCCAGGTTCAAGTGATTCTCCTGCCTCAGCCTCCCAAGTAGCTGGGATTACAGGAGACTGCCACCACACCACCATAATTTTTGTATTTTTAGTGCAGACGGGGATTTGCCACGTTGGCCAGGCTAGTCTTGAACACCTCGCCGCAGGTGATCCATCTGCCACAGTCTTCCTAAGTGCTGGGATTACTGGTGTGAGGCACCTTGCCCGGCCCCTGTTGTTTAAAAGATTTCCAGCAGTACAGAAGTGTTGATGACATACCTGGGCCAAAAGAAGGCTTTATCACGGACACTTTCCTTTAAGAGGCTGGCTGGATTTAAATCAGTGCACAGCTTTATCTCTGTGACCACCAGCCAGTTACTTGGACTATTTTCTTTATTGTCCTCTGATTAGCAAAACCGGTTCATCAATAGTATTACCCTCTAGGATTGCTGTGAGGATTCAAAGAATGAAAGAGATTAAAAAGGGACTGGTATAGACTCAATGTTATGCAATAGTCAGCTATATTGAAGAGAAATAACTGCATGTCTTGCTTTTTAATTGTATTTTTTTTTAAGACGTTTACTCTCTATGTTGTCCAGGCTGGACTCCAACTCCTGGGCTTAAGTGATCCTCCTGCCTCAGCCTCCTAAGTAGCTGGGACTACAGCTTCCAGCCACCTCCCCCATCTTGCTTTTTAATTTAAAACACGGTCTGCATATCACCTTAAGTAATCTCTCTTTGGGGACATCTTACATGTCCAGAACTGCCAGCCGGTATTGTGGTGGCCGGTTAGGCTGTGGGGAGCATGGAGACTTATATGCAAAGGAGGACCTGGACAAATGTGCCGCCCCCACATCTTCTCAGGCGAGGAGAATGGACGGGAGAGAGAGGACGACCCGTGTTCCCCGTGTTGCTATGTATGGAGGAGCGGGTCCGAGGGACCTAGGTGTGGACGGGGACAGGCAAAGCGAGTGACGAGGAGAAACGAAAGCCACATCGGTGGCGGGTGCTCTGCACACAATTCGCTCGCTACCGCACGCTCCGTGCTCCGCACACAGCCGATCCGGGGACGGGAGCAGGAGGGCTGCACCCGGGCTCTGGGACAGGCCCAGCTAAAAACGGTGGGAGGGGTGGAGAGGAGACGACAGCGACGCCAAGGCTGGGGTCCCGGAACACGCGGGGAGAAAGCTGGTAAGCAACCTCGGGGAAACTCGGAAAGCCGGCCAGGACCTCTGGGACACCAGGCGCACAGCCCTTTCCCGCGCGAGCGGCCAAAAAATGGGGCGGTCCCGCGGTGCGCACCGCGCAGAGCTCAGCGGGTGGTGCGCCCGGCTCTTTCGCTGCGCACAGCCCGGCCCCGGACCGCGGGCAGCGCGCACTTAGAGGGGCGGGTGCAAGCGCAGGGCGGGACCTCTAAGCCCGGCCCCACCTCCATCTGAAAAAAGGAGCAGCGGGCTGCAGGGCTCCGGCGCGCATTCCAGCTGCCGGCCTGCCTATTCGCGTCTTCGGTGGGAGCTCCAGCATCTCCTTGGCTCGAAATGGACCCCAACTGCTCCTGCGCCACTGGTAAGGGAAGCCCGTCTCTGCGCCCTGGAATCCCCATTTCCCAGCCCCAGTACAGAGGGTCTCTGGGTTTGAGGAGGTTGCATTTTAAGTTCTGAGCGGAAGGGGACTCCTTCACTTCGTTAGGTGCTCTTTCTTCCTGATCACGCCCCTGAGAGCACTGTCCTCCTCCCGGGCCTCCAAGTCAGAGTTAAGGATACTGAGGCTCAAGGCAGTCCTGCTCCACATCACCCAGTTGGTCAGGTTCCTGCTGGCTGGGCTCCAGTGGTCTGTCCAGGCTCAGAGCAATCAGGGAGGATGGGGGGGCTGGAGACATTGACTCTTCAGGGTTCAGGACAGAAGGTTCTGGCTCGCAATCTCAATATTCCTGTGTTGTGTGTGCACCTGGGACCTTCCTGGTGGGGTAAAACAGGAGGGTGCTTGCCCTTCCCAGCGTTAGTGGAGAGGACCTGGGGCTTCTGTTCCTCTGTCCTGAGTGGGAAAGGAGCTCTGAGGGCTGGCCCTGCACAGAGGAGGGGGCACTGGAGACTCATTGACCCACTGCTGTACCTTCTTCCCCTCACTCACTGCCCACTGCGTTTTTCTCTTCCTTGTAGGTGGCTCCTGCACGTGCGCCGGCTCCTGCAAGTGCAAAGAGTGCAAATGCACCTCCTGCAAGAAGAGTGAGTGCGGGGCCATCTCCAGGAATCTGGGGCTGTGGCTAAGGTTGGGAGGGAACTCAAGGCTGGCCCTGAGTGCATCCTTCTGGGGGAACTGGGCTTCCTTTGCCCTTGTTGGCCATGTCATTCCCTCTCCAGGCTTTCTGCCCTGAGTTCAGATGGGGCAGAACGGCATTTTTCTCTCGGGACACAAATCCCAACTGTATCCCCTATGGTTTCAGAACAGAGCTGTGCCAGACGAAAAAAGCTTCCTCTGGGTCTGGGTTCTGAGCTCCAGCCAGGCTTGCTATTGGGGCAGGGAGGTGCCTGGTGAAGTCTACTGCCACCTCTCACTCTCCCCTTCTTCCCCAGGCTGCTGCTTCTGCTGCCCCGTGGGCTGTGCCAAGTGTGCCCAGGGCTGTGTCTGCAAAGGGACGTCAGAGAACTGCTGCTGCTGTGCCTGATGTGGGAACAGCTCTTCTCCCAGATGTAAATAGAACAGCCTGCACAACCTGGATTTTTAAAAAATAGGATACTGAGCCATTTGCTGCATTTCTTTTTATATTAAATATGTGAGTGACAATAAAACAATTTTGACTTGAATCTTACTCTGTTCTTCTTTGTGTGTCTTGGAAAAAATGGACTGGGTGGGGGTTAAACCGGGAGTTTAGAGACCAGTCTCTGGATGAAAATGTGAGTCGCTAACAATGTGAACACCTTCAGGCCATCCAGGTTACTCACTGAGTTTACACTTCTGTAAAATGGTATTGCATTGTGCACACCATATGGGTGGGGGCCATACGTGATTGCTTTTAGTGTCATTCCAAATGTGGCACAGAAACTTCATCCCTTATTTTTATTTTCTGATTTTCCTCCACAACTTGAGATCCACATTGGATTTTAGGCTTAAAAGTGGTTATAGTGCTGGAACACAACTTCTTAGTTTCTTGAATCCTACACGGGTGCTATGATTTAGATATTTTGTCACTGCCAAATCTCATGTTGAAATGTGTCCTCCACTATTGCAGGTGGGGCCTAGTGGGAGCTTTTGGGGCCATGAGGACAGATCCCTAAAGAATGGCTTGGTGCCATCCCATGGTGAAGGGTGAGTTCTTCCTTTGGTAGGTCACTCCAGAGCTGTCTGTCAAAGTGATTAGAAAGGGACAGGTATAGACTCAATGTTATGCCTTAGTCAGGTATACTTCAGAGAAATAACTGGATGTCTTGCTTTTTAATTTTATTTTTTTAGAGACGTTGACTCACTATGTGGACTAGACAGGACTTGAAGTCCTGGGCTCAAGTGATCCTCCCGCCTCAACCTCCTAAGTAGCTGGGACTTCAGCTTCCCGCCACCTTCCCCACGTTGCTTTTTTTCTTTTTCTTTCTTTTTCTTTTTTTTTTTTTTTTGGGACCGAGTCTCGCTTTGTCGCCCAGGCTGGAGTGCAGTGGCGCTATTTCGGCTCAGGGCAAGCTCCGCCTCTGCGTTCATGCCATTCTCCTGCTTCAGCCACGGGATAGCTGGGACTACAGGTGCCCACCACCACGCCCGGCTAATTTCCCACCTTGCTTTTTAATTTAAAGTAGGGTCTGCATATCATCTGAACTCATCTCTCTTTGGGGACATCCCACAGGTCCAGAACTGCCAGCCGGTAGTAGGGGTGGCCGGCTAGGCTGTGGGGAGCATGGAGATTTATCAGCAAAGGACGACCTGGACAAATGTGCCCACACATCCTCTCAGGCGAGGAGAATCGACGGGAGAGAGAGGCCGACCCGTGTTCCCCGTGTTGCTGTGTACGGAGGAGCGGGTCCGAGGGACCTAGGTGTGGACAGGGACAGGCAAGGCGGGAGACGAGGAGAAACGAAAGCCACATCGGTGGCGGGTGCTCTGCACACAACTCGCTGGCTACCGCACGCTCCCCGCTTCGCACTCAGCCGATCCGGGGACAGGAGCAGGAGGGCTGCACCGGGACTCCGGGACAGGACCAGCTGAAAACGGCGGGGCGAGGGGTGGGGTGGAGACGCCCGCGACGCCAAGGCTGGGGTCCCGGAACGTGCGGGGAGGAGGGTGGAAGGCAAAGGCAACTTCGGGGAAACTGGGAAAGGCGGCCAGGACCTCGGGGACACCGCATACCGCCGAGCGCACAGCCCCTCACGCGCAAAGGGACGCCAGAAGGGCGGTCCCGCGGCGCGCCGGGAGTGGAGCTCAGGGGTTGGTGCCCCCGGCCCTTCTGCTGCGCACAGCCCAGCCCAGGACCGCTGGCGGCTCGAACCCAGCGGGGCGGGTGCAAGCGCGGGGCAGGGCCTCTGCGCCCGGCCCCCTCCCTTGAGTAGGAAAGCAGCCGCAGGCTGAGGCGCTCCACCTCGCCGTCCACGTGCGCCTTGCAGTCTCTCCATTTATCGCTTGAGATCTCCAGCCTTACCGCGGCTCGAAATGGACCCCAACTGCTCCTGCACCACTGGTAAGAGAAGCCCGACTCTGCGCCCTGGGATTCCCATTTCCCAGCCCCAGTACAGAGGGTCTCTGGGTTTGAGGAGGTGGCATTTTAAGTTCTGAGCGGAAGGGGACTCCTTTACTTCCTTGGGGTGCTTTCTTCCTGATCGCGCCCCTGAGAGCACTGCCCTCCCTCCTGGGCCTCTAAGTCAGAGTTAAGGATACTGAGGCTCAAGGCAGTCCTGCTCCACATCACCCAGTTGGTCAGGGTCCTGCTGGCTGGGCCCCAGTGTTCTCCTCCAGGCTCTGAGCAATCAGGGCCGATGGGGAGCTAGAGACATTGAGTCTTCAGGGTTCAGGACAGAAGGTTCTGGCTGGCAATCTCAGAATTCCTGGGTTGTATGTGCACATGGGACCTTCCTGATAAGGTGAAACAGGAGGGTGCTTGCCCTTCCCAGCGTGAGTGGAGAGGACATGGGGTTTCTGTTCCTCTGTCCTGAGTGGGAAAGGAGCTCTGAAGGCTGGCCCTGCACAGAGGAGGGGGCACTGGAGACTCATTGACCCATTGCTGTACCTTCTTCATCTCACTCACTGCCAACTGCGTTTTCCTCTTCCTTGCAGGTGGCTCCTGCAAGTGCAAAGAGTGCAAATGCACCTCCTGCAAGAAGAGTGAGTGCGGGGCCATCTCCAGGAATCTGGGGCTGAGCCAAGTCAGAGGCAGGAAACCAGAGCTGGGCATGGAGGAGTAGGCCAATGATCCATTTCCCACATCCCCTTCCCCAGCAACTGATTCAGGATCAGAGCCAGATCTTTAGACATGATGGATTCCCAGGTTTCATTCTTAAAATAGACAAACTGAGGCCAAGAGAGTGCACCAGCCTGCCAAGCACAGACATGACACCTAAGGACTTTCCTCACCTAAGTGTATGCTTCTGGGGAGCCAGCCTTCCTTTGTCCTTGATAACCCCAGTCACTGCCTTTCCAGCCTTCTGCCAGGTCTGGGGCTCAGATGGAGATAAGCTTTTCACAGAAGACCCTCACTCGAAAGATCCACCACTTATCTCCCATCTCCGACAGTGCATGCCATCCTGAACTAAGTGTCCTCTGGGGCTGGGGACAGAGCTTGGGCCAGGCTTCTTTGGGGGCAGGGAAGTCCCCGGTCAAGTCTGGTCTGACCTCTCACTCTCCCTTCTTCCCCAGGCTGCTGCTCCTGCTGCCCCATGAGCTGTGCCAAGTGTGCCCAGGGCTGCATCTGCAAAGGGTCATCAGAGAAGTGCAGCTGCTGTGCCTGATGTCCGGACAGCCCTGCTCGAAGATATAGAAAGAGCGACCTGCACAAACTTGGAATTTTTTTCCATGCAACCCTGACCCATTTACTGTATTTTTTTTAATGAAATATGTGAATGATAATAAAAGTTGCTGACTTAATGCTGGCTCTGATTTTCTTTGTGTGCCTTGGAAATAAGGGACCCCATACCCAACAGAGCTGGGATGGTGGATTGCATTGAGAGTCCAGAGACCTGGGTGCTGGGACCTTGTCCTATTATCTTACACACTGAGTGCCTTAAGGCAAATCAGGTACCTGCCTCAGGTCAGTTTCTTAAATAAAAATGTAAAAGCGTGATGACAGATGATACAATGCCACAGGAATCTGTCACAGACTTAAGCTTTGGTAAGATAAAATCTATTAGTATGACAAAAAAAAACACCAAATCCATTTTTTATATTGAACAGGACAATTTCAGTAAATATATGGAAGACAAAATAGGAAAAATAAAATTACACTACACATTTGTTCTAGGATGTATATTTCAGACTGGAAACAGTTCACAGACTGGCCCCAGTATGTGGGTCACACACCTTCAACACCACCAGCCAGGACATCCCCACATGGAACCATCAGTCTTGGCCTGTCCAGGGTCACTGATGTGACTCTTGGTATCTCTGAGAGCTCCATGTTGTGACTTGTCTCTGAATCTTTGGAAGTTTCTCCCTAGGTCACGCTGAAATCCGTTCCTCCTTCAAGTCCAGCCCTTGGTTAATTCAGGCAAGCAAAGTGACTGGGGGAGTGGAGGAAATTACCCAGGATCCTCCCAGCAAGATGGAGTACAGAGAAGGATTAGTTCCAGATGAAGTACTTTGAGTCCGCCTATGCGGAGGTGATGGCATATTATGCAGTTTCTAAAGTGTGGTGGTGTTCACTAGGAAGGAGTAGGGGGCCCCAGGTAACTTGTAATTAATGGCAGCAATTAGTTTCTCTGGCTATTTGTTGCGGGAATTGCTATTTGATGTTCAAAGAAGAAAAGGGGTCAAGCGAGCCAGGAATCAGGACAATGCTGGCCTGCAGGTACTCCTTTTGAAGAGAGGGTTCCAGAAGGCAGGCTGTGCAAAGAGCATGGGGTTCAGGGTCAGGGCAGTCTTGTTTAACTGCCCACTTTACCACCTACTGTGAGACCTAGGCAAGTTGCTCAACCTCTCTGAGCCTCCATTTCTTCCTTTGTAGAACTGTCTGTCACAATTCAGAGCTAGAAGGGACCTTGGTTAGTTAGTGCAGCCGTGCCTCTGATGGGTGAGATGGCATGTTGAGGCTGAGAGGTCACAGAGCTATGCAGAGGGATTGACTGATAGTTCAGTGTCCTTCCCACTGCTGTCTCTGTGCCAGATTTTCAGTGTCCTTGGGTTTTACATGACACAGTGGCATAGGGTGGTTGTTGAGGGCAACATGATGCAGTCAGCATGCATGAGTGCAAATCCCAGCTGCGTCGCTTATATGTGGGTGACCCAACCTTTCTGTGGCTCAGTCTCCTCAACTGTGAATTGACATAATAATAGAGCCTGCTGGTAGGAGCAAATCACTTAAAACATGTGAAGAACTTAAAATGGTGCCTGGCTTGTGCTGACTAGTCTGTAATAGCTTTGATTTTAATCTTTATTCATACCATAGGGATATTTTTCTACCTCTAGACAAATAAGCCAGGCCTGGTGGGCTTAGCTGTGTGTCCCATGTTGTTCTCATCAATAACAGGAGCACGTGACTTGTGGCCCAGAGAGGGTCCTCCACTAGTCCACAAATAAGGATCCATATTGGATATATAAAGCCACGAGCAAGACAGTCCCTGTCTGCATAACAAATGCAAAAGGATTCCTGCCATTTCTGCTATCACCTGCGCTGTTATTTTCCTTAACATTTTCTCTTAAGTAATCATATTTCTTTAATATATTTATAGGAAAAGCAAACTCCTTGACACTACTGAGAAAAAGAATCAGTCACACTTGCAGATATGGAAGGTAGCCATAAAATTACATATACATCCCTTCTGTCACTTCCAGAATTGACCTGGACGTTTGTTTATGTTTAAAGATTTCAAGCAGTAAAGAGGTGCTGAAGACATACCCAGGCCAAAGGGAAAGTTTGCTCTTGACCTCTTTCCCTTGAAAAGCTGACTGGATTGAGACCCACAGTACTACTGTTACCGGTGCAGGGTGCCCAGGTTCTTAGTACCTTGAACAAAGAATTTGACAAAATGTACAAAGTAAGGGAGGGATGAAGCAACAAAAGCAGAGATTTATTGAAAACAAAAGTATACTGCACAGGGTGGGAGCTGGCCCCAGCGAGTGGCTCAAGGGCCTGGTTATGGAATTTTCTATGGTTTAAATATCCTCTAGAGGTTTCTCATTGGTTACTTAGTGTACACCCTATGTACATGAAGTAGTGGCCCGCTATCAGTCTGACTGATTGCAGAAATCAACCAATTAGAAGCTGAAGTGAAGTTACAAAGTTACTCCTGTGCAAATGAAGACGTAGCCCAAGACCAGCCCAACTGGTTGCCATAAGGGGCAAATCAGAGGTACTTTCAATTTCTCATCTCCCATGCAGACAAAGTGGGGAGGAGTTGCAAACGAAGTAGCCTCTGGTCCTTTTGTTACTTGGGTGTGGAAAGTTGGGGTTTTCCTTTTGGTTTAGTTCTAGAAAGACTGTGAATCAGCCTTAGGTTCACTGCCTCCAGAATCTATTCTCTTGCCTCAGCACTTCCACCCTCTGTTTCGGGCTAGTTACCTATCTCCTTGTGTTGTCGTTGTCTGATTAGTAAGATGCTGTCATAAAGAGTATTATCCTCGAGGGTTGCTGAGAGGGTTCAAATAGCCAAAGTGACTAAACAGGGTCTGGCCAAGACCAAAAGCTCGGCAATAGTCAGGAATTCTGAAAGTGAAATAAGCACTTTTCATGCTTCTTGATTTAATGTAGGGTCACCACATCAGGGAAAAGATCCCTCCCTTGGTGACGTCCCAAGCTTTGGATGTCCTTAGTCCTGGTGGGCCAGCTAGGCTGTGGGAAGCCCAAAAGAAGTTAAAGCAAAAGAGGACTTAAGCAAATATGCACATCGCCCCCTCAGGAGTGGAGAATGGAAGGGAGGGAGGCAGAGCCCTGTATCTGGCCTGTTGCTGTGAAGAGGAAAAATGAGGCCAAAGGACCTGGGTGACTATGCAGGTGGGTCGAAGATCACATGGGAGGCTGGTCCTCTGCACACAACTCCCTCGCTGCGCTTCCCGCCTCGGTCTTATCTAGGGACGTGAGCACTAGGCTGGGGTAGCACATGGACTCCCACAGAGGCGAAGCTCACGTCACTGGTGCGGGGTGCGGGGGTGGGGATACCGCGACCACCTGAGGCTGGGTTCCCGGACCGCCCAAGGGCAGGAATGGAGTGCAATCTCCGGGAAATTCGGGAGGGCCGGGATTATAGCAGGGACGCCGCGTACCGCCAGGAGCACAGCCCCTCCTAAGCGAGCGTGAGCCCAAGGGCCGCCCCCAGGGTGCGCAACAGCCACGTTAAGGAGGATCCTGCGCCCGGCCCGCCTGGTGCGCACAGCCCCGCCCTGAACCCTGGGCAGCGCTGACACTGAGCTGGGCTGGTGCGAGACCTGGGGCGGGGCCACTGCACCCAGCACCCTGCCCTGACTGTAAAGTCAGGCGGCCTGCTCCTGTTCCGCCTCCCACCGGCCCGCCTGTTTTTTCGCCTGTGGCTTAGGAACTCCAGCCTCACCTGATCTCCGAATGGACCCCAGCTGCTCCTGCGCCACTGGTAAAGGATGCCTGGTTTCGGGTCTTAGGATCTTCATTTTCATACCACAGAATAGAACATCCCTGGGGCAGGAGGCAGGTGCATTTTGAGCTCTTCCTAAAGTGGACTCCTTTGCTTTGCACTTCTCGAGCTTTCTCCCCGCCAAGAGCCTTCATCACCACTTAGAACATTGCCATCTTCCTAGTGCCTCCGATTTCTGAGGCGAGAGGACTGAGGCTGAAAACTGCCCGGCTGCAGGTCACCCTCAAGGCCAAAGGTGTGCTGAACTAGGACCCAGTGCTCTGTCCAGCACTGAGCTGCCTGAGGTGGACGGGAGGCACACAACACTCACTCCTCACTGCTTTTTTCTTCCTTGCAGGTGGCTCCTGCACCTGTGCCAGCTCCTGCAAATGCAAAGAGTACAAATGCACCTCCTGCAAGAAGAGTGAGTGTGGGGCCTTCCCTGGGAATCTGGGGGCTGGGCAGAGTCAAAGGAGGGATCCCAGACCTCCGCAGACAGGAGCAGACCAATGACGAACTTCCCACATCCCCTTGCTTCAGCAAATGACTTAGGATCACAGCTGGAAGAACACGAGAGATGGTTAATTCCCAATCTTTATTCTTACCAGGGGGAAACTGACACCAAGAGAGCACACCAGCCTGCCAAGCACAGGCCTGATACTTGAGGACTTTCCTCACTTAGGTGTATTATTCTAGGAGACTGTCCTTCCTTTTACTGCAAAGAGCATGTCACTCCCTCTGGAGTCTTCTGCCCTGTCCTGGGCACAGGAAGGGTGGGTAGCTTTTTCATGGCAAGACTCTCACCCCAAAGATCCAGGAGTTGTCTCCCGACAGAGCAATGCCATCCTGAACTAAGCGTCTTTTGGGGCTGGAGGCACAGCTTGAGCCAGGCCTCTGTTGGGTCGGGGAGATCCCTGGTCAAGCCTGCTCTGATCTCTCACTCCCCTTTTTCCCCAGACTGCTGCTCCTGCTGCCCCATGGGCTGTGCCAAATGTGCCCAGGGCTGCACCTGCAAAGGGGCATTGGAGAAGTGCAGCTGCCATGCCTGATGTTGGGACAGCCCTGCGTCCAGTTGTAAATAACGCAACCCCTACAAATCTAGTTTTTTTTTTAAACACAAACCTAACCCATTTACTATGTCTGTTTTCTTAAGTGAAATATGGGAATGATAATAAACATTGTTGGCCTTATTCTGCCTCTGGTTTTTTTGAGGGGGTGTCCTGAAATAAGACACCTCAGACCCAGCAGAGCTGGGATCATCCTTTATGCTGAGTGCCTTAAGGCAAGTCGGGTCACCTGTCTCAGGTCCGTTTCCTAGCTAAAAATGTAAGAGCATCGGGCCAGATGATATGAGGGCACAGGAATCAGTCATGGACCTATGCTTTGGTGAGATAAATAGAATGAATAAGTATGAAAAATAAAAATACAAAGTTATTTCTTATGTTCAACAAAGAAATCTCAAAACAGATGTGAAGAACAAAATAACAGGAAAAATAAAATACTAACGCCGCACATCTGTTGTAAGGTGCAGTGACGCTCAGTAGGAAGGAGGAAGGCCCTGGGTGTCTTGTACTTCATGGCAACTGTTAGTTATCTGGCTGTTTGGTGAGGGAATTGCTATTTGATATTCAAAGAGGAAGAGGAGTCACATGGCCCAACAGTAAGCATCATGCTGGCCTAAAGGTGCTTTGTGAATTGGGGATTTCAGAAGGTAGCCTGGCCAGGTACAGTGGCTCACAACACTTCAGTGGCTCACGTCATGCTCTGCTCAAGCCAAGGCAGGAGAATTGCCTGAGGCCAGAAGTTGGAGACCAGCCTGGGTAACACAGTAAGAACCTCTCTCTCTATGTAAAACAAAAAATTAAAATAAAACAAGAAGAGAAAGCAGCCTGGGCAAAGTGCAGGCATTTTGGTGTCACACAAGCAGGTTCACAGCCCACTTCATCCCTTACTGGCTGTGTGACCTGGGCAAGGTGCTTAATCTCTCTGAGGCTTTATTTACTCATTTGTAGAAAGAAGATTATATATCTACATTGGGATGAAATGTGATAGTGGCCTAGCGCCTGGTTAGGACTCAATGAAGACATAGAAGGTTGCCATGAAATTCTCCTTATTCATACCCCTCTGCATCTCTGTTTTGCTTCCAGGACTGACCTTGATGCTTGGTTTTGTTTAAAGATTTCAAACAGTAAAGAGATGAATATACCTAGGTCAGATGGAAGCTTCATCAGTGCCCTCTCTCCCTTGGGAAGCTGACAGGACTCAGACCCAGCAGTATCATTTCCTAGCCCTCTGACCACGGGCTAGTGGCTTGAACTCCTTGTATTGTCATTGTCCAGATTAGGAATATGGGTTCATAAATAGAATGTGTGTCCCTTTTGGGTAGCTGTGAGTGTTCAAAGATTGAAAGTGATTAAACAGGGCCTAACATGGATTAATGTTATGTACAATAATAGGAATATGGAAGGAAATTGCTTTCTAATTTCATCCAGGATCTGCATGTCACCTTCAATGATCCCTCTTCTGGGGACATCCCACATTTTCCAAATTGCCATCCTGTAGTAGGGCGGCCAGCTAGGCTGTGGGGAGACCCTGGAGAGATTTATGCAAAGGAGGACCTGGACAAATATCCCCATTCAGCTTCTCAAGAGTGGAGAATGGAAGGGAGGGAGACAGAGCCCTGTGTCTCTGTCCTGTTGCTGTGCACAGGAGAAATGTGACTGAGGGACCGAGGTGGGGACATACCCAGGCAAGGTGGGAAATCCAAAGGTCACAGCCTCCACCAGTCCTTTGCACACAACTCTCTCCCTGTGCTCCCGCTGCTGCTGATCCTGAAAGTTGAACACGGGGCTGGGGTTGCACACGGTATCCAGGGAAGGTAACGATGATAACAGTCCTGAGTCAGGCCAGGTCACTGCTCACGGCCCAGGCAGGGACCACGGGCAGTGCAGACTCAGCAGGGGTGAGTGCAAGGGCCAGGGCGGGGCCTCTGCACCCCACCACCTCCCCTGACTATAAAGGAAGCAGCCAGCTCCTGGGCTCCATCACACCTTCCTCCTGCCCTACTGACTTCTCATATCTTGCCTAGGAACTCCAGGCTTGTCTTGGCTCCAAATGGATCCCAACTGCTCCTGCACCACAGGTAAGGGACGCCTGGCTCTGGGCCTTGAGATACCCATTCCCGGCCACTGTCCACAGTGTCCCTGGGTTGGAGAAGGTTGCATTATGAGATGTGAGTTGAAGGGAACTCCTTTACTTTTGCCAGTGCTTTCCTCTTGGCCAAGCTCCTGCGAGAATTTCCCTCCTCTGTGCTTGTAAGTCAGAGTTGGGGATTCTGAGGATCGAGGCTGTCCTGCTCCATGTCACCCACCTAGTCAGGGGGCTGCTGGCTGCGCCCCAGTGCTCTGCTCTAACTCTGAGCAGCCGGGAAGGGTGAGAGGTGGGGGACATAGCCTCTTCAGAGTTCAACACAGAAGGTTTTGGCCTCCAGCCCCAGTCTTCCTGGACTGTGTGTGGAGCTGGGACCTTCCTGATGGGGTATATAAAGAAGGGTGCTTGCCCCTCCCAGCCTGAGTGGAGAGGACATGGGGCTTCTGTTCCTCCGCTCTGAGTGGGAAAGGAGCTCTGACGGCTGGCCCTGCACAGAGGATGGCGCACTGGACACTCATGGACTCACTGCTGTACCTTCTGCATCTTACTCACTGCCCACTGCCTTTTTCTCTTCCTTGCAGGTGGCTCCTGTGCCTGCGCCGGCTCCTGCAAGTGCAAAGAGTGCAAATGTACCTCCTGCAAGAAGAGTGAGTGTGGGATCATCTCCAGGAATCTGGGGCTGTGACTAAGCTTGGAAGGGAACACAAGGCTGGCCCTGAGTGCATGCTTTTGGGAACTGGTCTTCCTTTGCCCCTGTTGGCTGTGTCATTCCCTCTCCAGGCTTTCTGCTCTGAGCTCAGATGGGTCAGGGCAGACTTTTTCTATTGGGACACAAACCTCAAATGTACCATCAGAACACAGCTGTGCCAACCTAAAAATGCATCCTCTGGGTGTGGGGGCTGAACTTCAGCCAGGCCTGCTGTTGGGACAGAGAGGTTCCTGGTCAAGTCGGCTGTGACCTCTCACTCTCCCCTTCTTCCCCAGGCTGCTGCTCCTGCTGCCCCGTGGGCTGTGCCAAGTGTGCCCAGGGCTGTGTCTGCAAAGGCTCATCAGAGAAGTGCCGTTGCTGTGCCTGATGTTGGGAGAGCCCTGCTCCCAGACATAAATAGAGCAACCAGTACTAACCTGGATTTTTTTTTTTTTAACTTCCCTGACGGGTTTGCTACATTCTTTTTTCTATTCAATATGTGAAAGACAATAAAACACTTTTGACTTGATTCTGACTCTCCTTTTCCTTTCTGTGGCTTGGAAATAACAGTTGGAGTGGGGGATTGAACTGGGAATTTAAAGACCTGGTTCTGGATGGAAATGTGAGCCCCTATAGTCTGAATACCTTCAGGCAAGCCCGGTTACCTCCCTGAGCTCCATCTTCTGTAAAATGGAACTGCACTGTGTGGGATCACATGACGGGGTCGGGGGGACATGCATGATCGCCTCCGGTCATGTCAAATGTGCAAATGTGGCAGAGAAACTTCTCCATCTCTCATTTTTATTTTCTGATTTCCCTGCTCAGCTTCAGTCCCTCATCAGATTTTAGGCTTGAAAGTGATGACAGGGTGGAATCCAACTCCTCAGTTGCTTGAGCTCTACACGGGGCTTCTCGAACTCCACAGTGAAGAAACAGTTTTTAATTCCCATCCATCCCAGGCCTAAACCTTTGTAAATAAAATAATATTAATTACAGATATAATGAAATCAAACACAAAATACAGAAACCATTTTAAGATTCAACAGGAAAAGTTTCAATAAGTATACACAGAAATAACAGGAAAATGAGAGATTCACAAACTTTGCCCATATTTTGCTTATGTGCATTGCAGACTGGAATCAGCAGACTGGTCCCAGGGTGTGGCTCACACACCTTGAGCAGCACTGCCCAGCACGTCCCCACAGGAACCATCAGGCTTGGCCTGCCTGGTGTCACTGACAGGACACTCACTGACCCCTGAGAGCTCCCAGTTGTGACTTGGCTCTGAATCTTTTTTTTTTTTTTTTTTTTTTTTAAACGGCGTCTTGCTTTGTTGCCCAGGCTGGGGTGCAGTGGTGCGATGTTGGCTAACTGCAAGCTCCGCCTCCCAGGTTCACGCCATTCTCCTGCCTCAGCCTCCCGAGTAGCTGGGACTACAGGCGCCTGCCACCACGCCTGGCTAATTTTTTGTATTTTTAGTAGAGACGGGGTTTCACCATGTTAGCCAGGATGGTCTCGATCTCCTGACCTCGTGATCTGCCTGCCTCAGCCTCCCAAAGTGCTGGGATTATAGGCGTGAGCCACCGCACCCAGCCGGCTCTGAATCTTTGCAAGCTCCACCCAAGCTCAAGCTGAATTTGTTCTTCTTTCTAAATTCCAGGCTTTCCCTACTTCAAAACATCAAAGCGACTAGAGATGTGGAGAGAAATGCCCAGCATGTTCCCAGCAAGGTGCAGTGTGTGTGATTGTGCGTTGCAGTAGAAGTTCTTCATGTCTGCCCATGCAGGGCTGATGGAGGACTCTGCAGTTTGGAGGGTGTGGTGGTGCTCATTAAGGAGTGAGGCCCTGGCTGATTTATAATAAAAGCCAACCGTTAGTCCCACCGGCTCTGTGGAGGGAATGCTATTTGATGTTCAATCAAAGAGGAAAATGAATTTCCTGGCCTAGAGATCAGGACCACCCTTACCCACTGCTTCCCTGTGAAGAGGAGATTTCAGAGGGCAGCCTGAGCCTAGGACATGGATTTTCGTGTCAGGCAGTCCTGGTTCACAGCCTGCTTCACCGCCAAAAAAAAAAGTAAGATTCTCATCTCTGAAAGAAAAAAGAAAAAAAGAAGAAAAATGTAAAAAATAAATAAATAATGAGGCTGATGATTATTCTCTCTACACTGACTTTCTTTTTATTTATTTTTAATTAATTAATTAATTTTTTTGAGATGGAGTCTCCTCTGTTGCCCAGGCTGGAGGGCAGTGGTGGGATCTCGGCTCTCTACAACCTCCGCCTCCCGGGTTCAAGCGATTATCCCGCCTCAGTCTCCTGAGTAGCTGGGATTACAGACGCACACCACCACGCCCAGTTAAGCTTTGTATTTTTGTAGAGGCAGTGTTTCACCCTGTTGGCCAGGCTGGTCTCGATCTCCTGATCTCAAGTGATGCGCCAACCTTGGCCTATCAGATGCTGGGATTACAGGTGTGACCCACTGCACATAGCCTACACTACTTTCTTAGACAAATTCCGTTAAATCCCAACGACCTCCTGGAGAAAGGCTCATAGGTTTGGAAGCATTACTCTGGATTAGATGCTGGGAATGAGATTGCAGCCTGGTGATCCTGCCGGGAGGAATGTGGTATTGGATAAGATGCTGCTGCTTGGCATTTGTACAGACACAAAAACCTTTCTCAGCCTTCATATCACTGGATCTTCACAGAACCTTGGGAATGAGAGCCACAGACCTAAGAACCAGGACAGCAAATATGCAGGGCCTGGAGTGCCTGTGCTGTCTTCCAGAGTAGTTAATCAACCTGCCTAAGACCACGGAGCTCAGAAGTGAAGGGATGCATGAACCTATGTTACCCCTGGTCACAGCTGGCAGAGCATGATCTGCTAATCACTGGATGCTAAACTCTGTCTACCCTGGTTCAAATCTATAAAGATGCTTCGGGATAGACCGATTTTGCACTTGGCTTGAGAGATGAGCATTGAAGCCCAGAGAGGTCACAGAGCTGTGGAGGGGGAAAGTGACTGCCAACTGAATGTGCTTCCCACGGCTGCCTTTGGGCCAGATTTTCCGTGTCCTCATCTTTCTTGTGACTTGGTAGCATAGAGTGGTGGGTGAGGGCATGATGCTGTCATTAGCAGGCATGAATGCAAATCCCGCCTCTGTCACTTTAGCTGTGCCTCGCAACCTCTCTGTGTCTCAGTCTCCTCCCCTGTAAAAGGTGCATAATAATGGCATCTGGCATGTAGGATTAAATAATGTAATACATGTAAGAAACTTGGAATGATGCCTGGCAAGTGGTGAGTAGTCTATAATATTAGCTATTGCTTCTTTAAAACAATCATTACACATAGCATAGGGGATATTTGTTCATTCACAGACAGAGCAGCCAGGCCTGGAGTGCCTAGCTGTGTATGCTGTCATTGTCATCTACCACTCAAACACGGGTCCTGTGGACCTGAGAGTTATTCACTATTCTCACAAAAATGTCATCAACACAGGGTTATAAAGCTATGAGCAAGATGCTGTGCCTCATGTCACAAATAGAATGACAGCCATTTCTGCTGCCATGTGCACATTTTATTTATCATTTCACATTGAAATGATTAATACTTTCTTAAATATATTTTTATGAAAAGCAAACTCTCTTCCACCACCAAAAATGAAAATCAGTCCTATCCATATGTAGAAGATAGCCAGAAAAGTATATATGTGTGCATGTGTATGTATGTATGTATATATATATGCTTATTACACTTATGGATTGCTTTTGTCATTGCCCATGGTTGAGCTGGCGACTTTGTCATTATTATTATTATTATTACCATTTTGAGACAGAGTCTCTCTCTGTCACCCAGGCTCGAGTGCAGTGGCACAATTTTGGCTCACTGCAACCTCAGCCTCCCAAGTAGCTGGGATTACAGGCTCATGCCACCACGCCTGGCTAATTTTTGTATTTTTAGTAGAGATGGGGTTTTGCCATGTTGGCCAGGCTGGTCTTGAACTTCTGGCCTGCGGTGATCTGCCCACCTCGGCCTCCCAAAGTGCTGGGATTACAGGCGTGAGCCACGGTGCCCGGCCTGACTTGTTATTATTTAAAAGATTTCAAGCCATAGGGAAGTCCAGCAATAGAGAAGACATAGCTGGGCCTTATTTCAGAGAATTTCTCCTGAGAGGCTGGCTGGATTCAAATCAGTGCACAGCTTTTTAGCTCCGTGATGATGAGCACGTTCCTTGAACTTTCTTTGTTGTAGGTGTCCATTTATTAATATGGGTTCATGCATAGTATTTCCCTTTACAATTGTTGTAAAGGTTCAAACAATGAAAATGATTAAAAGGAGACTGGCACAGACTCAACCTTAAGCAACTGCTAGTAATATTGAAGGGAATTAACCACTTGTCTTTCTTACTTCTTATGTTAAGTTTTTCTTTTTCTTTTTCTTTTCTTTTTTTTTTTTTTTTTTTTTTTTTTTTTTGAGAGGGAGTTTCACTCTTGTTGCCCAGGGTGGAGTGCAAAAATGGTGCGATCTCGGCTCACCGCAAACTCCGCCTTCAGTGATCCCGCTTCTGGGGACATCCCACATTTTCCAAACTGCCATCCTATAGTGGGGTGCCCGGCGAGGCTGTGGGGAGACCCCGGAGAGATTTATGCAAAGGAGGACCCAGACAAATGTGCCCATTCAGCCTCTCAAGAGTGAAGAATGGAAGCGAGGGGGGCAGAGCCCTGTGTCTTCCGTGTTGCTGTGCGCAGGAGAAACATGGCCAAAGGACTGAGGTGGGGGGACAGGGACAGGCAATGCTAGAGATCCGAAGGTCACAACCTCGGCCTGTCCTTTGCACACTACTCCCTTGCTAGGCTCCCTGCTCCCGCCAATCTAGACAGTGGCGCAAGAGACTGGGGTTGCACTGGGACTCCAGGAAAGGCTTAGCTGTTGACGAAGGACCGGGGCGGGGCCGGGGGGCGGGGCGAAGGCCAGGATCTCCAGGTACCCGGAACCCCAAGGGGCGGGTGTAGCAGGCAATCTTGGCGAAACTGGGAAGGGCGGGCAGGAGGGCAGGGAAGCCGCTCACCCAGGCACAAAGCGCCTCCCGCTTGAGCGGACTCCAAAGGGACGGTCCGCGGTGTGCAGCGAGCTGCGCTCAGGGGACCTTGCGCCCGGCCCTTCCGCTGCACACAGCCCACCCAGGACCTCCCGCAGCGCTGACTAGCGGGGAGGGTGCAAGGACGGGGCGGGGTCTCTGCGCCCGGCCCCCTCCCCTGACTATCAAAGCAGCGGCCGGCTGTTGGGGTCCACCACGCCTTCCACCTGCCCCACTGCTTCTTCGCTTGTCTCTTGGAAAGTCCAGTCTCTCCTCCGCTTGCAATGGACCCCAACTGCTCCTGCGCCGCTGGTAAGGAACGCCGGGTTCCGTGCCTGGGGATGCTCGATTCCCAGACACCATAGAGAGTGTTCCTGGGTTTGAGAAGGTCGTATTTTGAGATCTCAACTGTAGCGGACTCCTTGACTTAGTCCAGTGCTTTCCTCTTGGCCAAGCTCCTGAGAGCATTTCCTTCCTCTCTGTGCCTCTGTGTCAGAGTTGAGGGTACTGAGGCTCAAGGCTGTCCTGCTCCACGTCATGCGGTTTGTCCCAGGGCTGTTGGCTGAGCCCCAGTGCTCTGACCAGGCTTTAAGCAGCAGGATTAGATAGGAGGCAGGGGACATTGCCTCTTCGGGGTTCAGGACAGAAAGTCGAAGTCGCCGTCTTCCCAGGCTGTGCCTGGAGCCTGGGACTTTCCTTTGGAGTGCAAACAGGAGGCTGCTTGGCCTTCCCAGCATGAAGGCAGAGGACATGGGGCTTCTCTTCCTCTGCTCTGAGTGGGAAAGGAGCTCTGAGGGCTGGCCCCGCACAGAGGAGGGGGCAATGGAGACTCATTAACTCACTGCTGTACCTCCTGCAGGTCACTCGCCGCTCACTGGCTTTTTCTCTTTCTCGCAGGTGGCTCCTGTACGTGCGCCGGCTCCTGCAAGTGCAAAGAGTGCAAATGCACCTCCTGCAAGAAGAGTGAGTGTGAGGCCATCTCCATGGTCTGGGGCTGTGGCTAAGGTTGGGAGGGAACCCAAGGCTGGCCCTGAGTGCATGCTTCTGGGGAACTGACCTTCCTTTGTCCCCGTAGGTTGTCACTGCCTTTCTAGTCTTCTGCCCTGTGCAGGGCGCCTGGGCAGCTTTCTCATAGGAAGACCCACCCCAGATATTTCCCAGTTGTCTCCTGACAAAGCCATACCCTCCTGAACTGAGGGTCCTTTGGGGCTGGAGGCTCTGTTGGGGGCCTCTGTTGGGGAGGGAGGTCCCTGGGCAAGTTGGCTGTGACCTCCCATGCTCCTCTTCTTCCCCAGGCTGCTGCTCCTGCTGCCCCGTGGGCTGTAGCAAGTGTGCCCAGGGCTGTGTTTGCAAAGGGGCGTCAGAGAAGTGCAGCTGCTGCGACTGATGCCAGGA
The DNA here is from genome assembly GCF_029289425.2 of Pan paniscus. Lineage (NCBI taxonomy): Eukaryota > Metazoa > Chordata > Mammalia > Primates > Hominidae > Pan > Pan paniscus. The sequence goes on from NC_073267.2 coordinate 66,132,099, forward strand.
CAGCCTTTCTCCCAGATGTAAACAGAGAGACATGTACAAACCTGGATTTTTTTTTTTTTTTGATACCACCTTGACCCATTTGCTACATTCCTTTTCCTGTGAAATATGTGAGTGATAATTAAACACTTTAGACCCGATTCTGACTTCAGTTTCCCTTATGTGCTTCAGAAATCAGAGACTGGGGTGGGGGATCGAACTAGGGTTGCAGACTCCTGGGCTCTAAATGGAAATCTGAGTCCCTAACAATCAGAGTGCCTTAAGGCAAGCCAGGCTGCCTCACTGTGCTTCCTCTTCTGTAGAATGGAATAACACTTCATCAGGTCATTGGTGGGGATCCAGAATACAGGATCACCTTCATTCTCAAATGTGGCACAGAAACTTCTCAAAGCCTCCTGTTCCTTCTCTGATTTCTCTGCCCAACTTCAATTCCTCTTTGGATTTCAGGTTAGAAAGTGACTACACGGAATGGAATCAAACCCCTTAGTTATTTGAATTCTACACCGGGCTTCTCAAACCCCAGGGTGAAGGAGGGGTTTTTAATTCCTATCCATTCCACATCTAAACCTTGGTAAATGAAATAATACTAATGATGGAAGTCATGAAATTAAATTCAATATACAAAATCTGGCGGAGCAGGATGACTTACACCTATAATCCCCATACTTTGAGAGGCTCAAAAGGGAAGATCACTTGACACCAGGAGTTTGAGACCAGCCTTGGCAACGTAGGGAGACCCTTGTCTCTAAATAAATAAATAAACACTTAACAAGATGTGGTGGAGCAAGTCTGTAATCGTAGCTACTTGGAGGCTGAGGCAGGAGAATCCATCTAGCTCAGGAATTGAAGGCTGCAGTGAGCCATGTTTGCACCATTGCATCCCAGTCTGGGTGACAGAAGGAGGCTCATAAAAAAAATTACAAAATCCATTTTTAGACTCAACAGGAAAAAGTTCAATAAATATAAAAAGAAATACCAGGAAAATTACAACTTTATAAACTATGTATATGTTGATGGATGCCGTGCACTGCAGACTGTAAACAGCAGACAGGCCCTAGTGTGTAGATTACACACTTTGAGCAGCAGTGGTCATGACATCCTGACAAGGAACCATCAGTCCTGGCTGGCCCAGTGTCGCCAACAGGACACTCTCCGACCCCTGAGTGCTCCCTGTAGTGACTCGTGTCTGAATCTTTGGCAGTTTCTCCCAAGATTAAGCTATTTTTGTTCTTTAAATTCCAACCTTGATTCATTCAGGGCAGCAAAGTGACTGGAGATGTGGAGGAAAGCGTCATCTCGGCAACGCAGAGTCATGAGAAGGACTGGGTGCAGATGAAGGATGTTGAGTGTGCTGGCGCAGTGGTGATGGCATATTCTGCAGTTGGAAGGTGTGTTGCTGTGCAAGAAGGAGCGAGGAGTCACCTGGTGACTGGTAGTTAGGCCAGCAGTGGGTTCCACTGGCTGCTGGTTCGAGAATGGCCATCTGATGTTCAATCACAGAGGAAGAGGAGTCAAGTGGCCCAGGAGTCAGGACCATGCTTGCCCGCAGGTGCCCTTTGTGAAGAGGGCATTTCAGAAGGTAGCCTGGGTCATGTGCAAGTTTGGGTGTCACATAACCAGATTCACAGCCCACTTCACACCTTCCTGGCTGTGTAGCTGGCACAAGTCACTTAACCTCTCTGTGCCTCCATTTCCTCACTTGTAGAAAGCAGATTATAAATGTATGTAGGGATTAAATGTGATAGTGCCCTGGCACCTGGCTTGGGCTTAATAAACAGTGCTGTTATAATCATTTGTCCACGTGCACTTCCTGGAGATAGAATCCTGTTACATCTCATCAAGCTCCTAGGGTAACACTAATCTGCCTGGAGGTATTATGTGGACTGGAAGTTGAGGATGGGTCTCTTGTTGATCTGGTCTTAAGGGCATGTGGATGACCTCCTGCACAAAATTGTCCAGGATGAGACACTGCTGCAGCATTTGGACAGAGAACAATCCTTTCCCACCCTGTTGAGGATAAAAAGTAGACTTTGTTTTTATATTTCATACTAATTCATTTTAGTTTATTTTGCCAAAGCTTAGGTCTGTTACAGATGCCCATACCATTATATCTCTTACGTGCTATCCCCAACCCCTCCCTTCCTCCCTCTGCGCACCGTCGCCACCAGCTTTCCCTCTGTGGGGTCCGTGTGCAGCTCCATCCTCGTGCTCACCTTCTACACTGGCTGTAGCAGGGAGCGGAGCTAGTGAGCAGTGTGCAGATGAGCCACGGTGGAGGTGACTTGCTTCTCCCTCGCCCTCCCCTCTCATTGTCTGTCCTTCTTCCCACCTAGGACCCTCAAAATCGTTTCCCCTGTAGACAGAATGTGGCAACCAAGGGTCGGCCTCTCTCTCTTTTCCTTCGATGCTCCTCCTCTGAGGTGATGGTGGGCACATTTGTCAGTTTCCTCCTTTTCATATAGTTCTCCTGGACTATCCCAGGCCTGCCAGCCACCCCACTGCAGGATGGCAGTTTTGAAAATGAGGGGCACCCTCCAAAGAGGATGACTTTGGGTGACATGCAGACCCTGCGGTCAATCAAGGAGAGTAGTGGGTATTTCTCTTCAATGTTCTTATCATGTAACATTTAGAATGTGCCAGGCCTCTTTAAATCATTCATTCCTTGAACACTGCCAATAATCCTAAAGGGAAATGCTATTTATGAACCCGTTTTACTAATCTGACAACTATAACAAGAGGTTTAAGTAACTTGCTCAACATCAGAGAGCTGAAAACTTATCACTGATTTGAATCTAGCCAGCCTCTCAAGAGAAGCTGTCCATGATCAAGCTTTCCTTTGGCCCAGGTATGTCGTCAGCACTTTTCTGTTGCTGGAAATCTTTTTTTTTTTTTTTTGAGACGGATTCTCCCTGTGTCGGCCAGGCTGGAGTGCAGTGACTCCATCTCAGCTCACTGCAACCTCAATCTCGGCTCACTGCAACCTCCGTCTCCCAGGCTCAAGCAATTCTCCTGCCTAAGCCTCCAGAGTTAGCTGGGACTACAGGCGTGTGCCAAGATGATGCTTGACTCTGAGCTGGCGCAGGTGCAGGACCCATGTGCAGGGAAGAGAAAAAGGCAGTGAGCAGTGAGTGTGGTGCAGGGTTAGGAGCAGGCCCTCAGCATCCTCATGCTCAGTGCATGGGAAACCTGGTACCTTGTTCTGCTCAGGCACACGGAAGCCCAGCCCCACCTTTTCTCCACACAGGTTGGGATAGGCAGGCGCCCTCCTAATTTTACTCCACAAGGCCTTATGTCAGGAATCCCTAAGAGGCAATGCTCCCTGCCACCCATCCACTTCAGGCAGCTCTAATGCGGGACAGAGCACTGGGTCCCAGCCCAGGACCCTACTGGCTATCTGGGTGACCCGGAGCAGGGCAGTTTTGAGCCTCAGTCCTCTAGCCTCAGAAATGGAAGGCACTGGGAAGATGACAACATTCTAAGTGGTGATGAAGGCGCTTGGCAGGAAGAAAGCACGGGAAGTGCAAAGTAAAGGAGGCCACTTTAGGGAGAGCTAACATGCACTCCTGCCCCGGGGACATTCCATCCTCTGGAATGAAAATGGAGATCCTAAGGCCCGAAACCCGGTATCTCTTACTAGTGGAGCAGGAGCACTTGGGGTACATTTCGAGCCGAGGTGCGGCTGGGGTTTCTAAGGGAGGGGCGCAGAAGCAGTGGGGCAGGTGGGAGGCATGGTGGATTCCATGAAGCGGGCGATCAATTTATAGTTAGAGGAGGGGGCCGGGTGCAGAGCACCCCCTCCCCCACCCCCACGCGGAACCCGCGGCGCCTGCGGTCCTGGGTTGGGATGTGCGCAGCAGGCCAGTCGGGAGCACCATCCCCTGAGTGCAGCCTGGTGGGCCCCCTGGGGCCGCCCCTTTGGCGCCCGCTAGTGCGGGAGGGGCTATGCTCCCAGAGGTACGTGGCGCCCCTGCCACCCTGAGAGCTATTTTCTATTCCCAGGTGGTCGCGTTATCCTCAACCCCCGCCCTGCACCTTCGTCATCAGCTTTGCCTCTCCCGTGTCCGTGTGTAGCTCCATCCTCGTGCTCGCCTTCTTCATTGGCGGGAGCTGGGAGCCGAGAGAGTGAGCCATGCGCAGATGTGCGGCGGTGGAGGTGGCTTTTGTTTCTCCTCCGCGCCACCCCCCCAACTCGCACATTGCCTGTCGCTCTTCCCACCTAGGACCTTTAAACTGGTTCCCCCTGTACACAGAACCTGGCGACCACGGATCATCCCCTCTCTCTTCCTTCGATGCGATCATATAACATTTAGATTTTGCCAGGCCCCTTTAAATCATTGCTTCTTTGAACCCTCCCAACAACCCTAAAGGGAAATACTGTTTATGAACCCCGTTTTACTAATCTGACAATTATAGCATAAAGTTTAAGTAACTTGCTCAACATCACGGAATGGAAAAGTTGTCACTGATTTGAATCCAGCCAGCCTCTCAAGAGAAAGTGTCGATGATCAAGCCTTCCTTTGGCCCAGGTATGTCATCAGCATTTCCCTATTGCTGGAAATCTTTTAAACAATGTCAAGCCACAAGCTGAACCATAAGCCGTGACAAAAGCAATCTATAACTGTAATATATACACACATACAACACACATTTATACTTCTTCTGACTATCTTCTATGTGTGGAATAAGACTGATTTTCATTTTTGCTGCTGGAAAAGGGTTTGCTTTAAATGAAAATATATTTAAGAAAATATTAATAACTTCAATATTGTATGTTCAGTAAAGTACAGTGACTGGGAGGGCAGAAATGATATTCTTTTTGATCTGACATGAGGCATGGAATCTTGCTTATACGTTTACATCCCTAGTGTTAGCGAATGTCCCTTTGACTACAGGACACATGTTCATGTAGTAGATGAGAATAACAAGATACACAAGTGAGAACATCTGGCCTGGCTGCTTTGTCTGTGAGTAAATAAATATCCCTCATGCTATGTATAATGAGAAAAAAAAAGCAACAGTTATTGTTATAGATGACTTACCCCTTGCCAGGCACCATTCTAAGTTCCTTACATGAATTAAATCATTTAATTTTACAAGCCAGATACTATTATACTCCAGTTGATAAGACTGAGACACAGAGGTTGTGTCACACACAAAGTGGCAGAGGTGGGATTTGCACTCATGCAGGCTGACTGCAGCATCGTGCCCTTACCCCATGCTCTATGCCACCAAGTCAATACAAGGATGAGGATGCTGAATGTCTGGCCGTGAGGCAGCTTTGGAAGCACATTGAGTTGGCAGTCAGATCGCTGTGCATAGCCATGGACCTCTCTGGGCTTCAGTTCCTATCTCTCAAGCCAAGAGCAACATTTGTTCATCTCCAAAGTCCTTTATAGCTTTGAACAGAGATTGGCAGGGTTAGGCATCTAGGGATGCCATGATCTGCCAGCTGTGGGCAGGGCCAGAGGCCAGCCGTACCATAGGTTCATCCATCCCTTTCCTTCTCAGCTGTGTGGCATTGGGGAGGTTGCTTAATTCTTCTGAAAGATGACTCAGGCACACCAGCCCCTGAATATTTTCTGTCCCTGTCCTGAAGCTTGTGACCTTCATTCAACAGGTTACATGAAGGTCAAATGACATGAAGAATGGGAAAGGATTTTATGTGTGTTCAAATGTTGGGGGAGCGTCTTATCACAGAGGACTTTCTGCAGGAGAACATCCACACTCTTCCTGGCACTGGATCAGCCAGGTATGCAACCGCTTCACTGCATCCCACCCAGAGCAATGCTTCTAAACCAATGAGCCTTTCTCCAGGAGTAAGTTAGGATTTAATGGTATCTTTTTTCAAGAAAGTCAGTGCAGAGAGAATGATCATAATCACCATTGTTTATTAAAGCCTAGGCAGCAGCCAGGTCACTCCCTTATTTTCTTTTTTTCTTTTCCTTTTTTTTTTTTTTTTTCAGACAGAGTCTCATTCTGTTGCATAGCCTGGAGTGCAGTGGCACAATCTTGGCTGACTGCAGCCTCTATACCCTGGACTTAAGCAATCTTCCCATCTCAGCCTCCAGAGTAGCTCGGACAGACACAGGCCACCAGAGCCATATAATTTTTGTATTTTTTGTAGAGACGGGGTTTCTCCATGTTGCCCAGGCTGGTCTCAAACTCCTGGGCTCAAACAGTCTCCCTACTTCTGCCTCCCAAAGTGCAGGTATTACAGGCATGAGCCACTGTGCCCGGCCCACACTCTCATTTAATCCCTGCATTGAGATATAATCTCCTTTCTACAAATGAGGCACTAGATGCTCAGAGAGTGTGGGTGACTTGCCCAAACCACACAGCCAGTAAGTGGTGGAGTGGGCTGTGAAATAAGACTGCCTGACACCTAAAACTATGCCCTAGGCGCAGGCTGCCTTCTGAAATCATTTCACAAGGAAGCAACGGGTAAGTGTGGTCCTGACTTCTACACAAGGAGATTCATCTTCCTCTTTGACTGAACATCAAATAGCATTCCCTCCACAAGTGGAGGGACTAACTTGTCATTAACAAGACATCCAGGGACTCTTTCTTTCCTAAGGAACATCACCACACTCAGCCAGCTGCACAATCTGCCACAGCTGTGTTCTGAGAACTTCTGTAAACACAGTAATATTAGTTATGGAAATGATGAAATCACAAGCAAAATTCCAAAATAACTTCATCTGCAACCCACGATCACACTACATCTTGGCGGGAATATGCTGGTTTGAAGTAGTCAAGGGCTGGAGCTTGAAAGAGGAACAAATGAAGCCTGACCTTGGGAGGAACTTTCAAAGATTCAGAGCCAACTCCCAACAGGGAGCTCTCAGGGTTCAGCGAGTGTCCTGAGTGTGCTGTCTGTGTGTGACGCTGGCGATGGTTCCTCATGAGAATGTCCTGGCCTGTGCTGCTGAAGGTGTGTGGTCCACAGTGGGGCCAGCCTGCTGTTTCCAGTCTCCAATGCAACTCATCCATGAACGTATGTGCAGAGTTTGTAAATCTTCCATTTTTCTGTTATTTCTGTATGTATTTATTGATTTTTTGTGTAAAATGTAAAACATGGGTTCTATATTTTGTGTTTCATTATCTTCATAATTAATATTACTTTATTTACAAAGGTTTAGGTCTGGGATGGATAGAAAATGAAAACTGTCCCTTCACCGTGGAGTTTGAGAAGCCCCGTGGAGGATTCAAGTAATTTAGGCATTGGAATCCACCTCCTGTGGTCACTTTCAAGCCTAAAATCCGCGGAGGATCTGAACTTGGGCAGGGAAACCTGAGAATAAACATGAGGAATGGAGAAGTCTCTGTACCACGTTTAATGTGAGTGGAGCTGATCGCATATGTTCCCATCCCCATATGATCCGGCACAGTGCAGGTTCATTTTACAGAAGATGGAGGTCAGTGATGTAACGGGGCTCGCCTGAAGGCGCTCAGACTGTTCAGCACTCACATTTCCATCCAGAACCCAGTCTCTAAACTCCCAGTTCAATCTGCCACCCCAGACCCTTATTCACAACAGAAACCAGAACCAGAATCAAGTCAGTGTTTAATTATCATGCACATGTTTCACAGAAAAAGGAATGTAGCAAATGGGTCAAGATTTTATCAAAAAACAAAAAATCCTGGATTTTACGGGTCACTCTATTTGTACTTGGGAGCAGGGCTGTCCCGACATCAGGCGCAGCAGCTGCACTTCTCCGATGCCCCTTTGCAGATGCAGCCCTGGGCACATTTGGCACAGCCCATAGGGCAGCAGGAGCAGCAGCCTGGGGAGGAAAGGAGATTGAGAGGTCAGAGCAGACTCGACCAGAGAACTCCCTGCCCCAACAGAGGCCTGTCTCCATCCCTCCAGCCCCAGAGGACCCTTAGTTCATGATGGCATGGTTTTTGTCAGGAGACAACTGGTGGACATTGGAATGGGTCTTCCTTTGAGAAAGCTGCCCCACCTCACATAAGCCCTGGAAAGTGCAGAAGACTAGACAGGCAGTGACAGCCTACAGGGACAAAGGAAGGCCGGTTCCCCAGAAGCACGCACTCAGGACCAGCCTTGGGTTCCCTCCCAACCTTAGCCACAGCCCCAGATTCCTGGAGATGGCCCCGCACTCACTCTTCTTGCAGGAGGTGCATTTGCACTCTTTGCACTTGCAGGAGCTGGCGCAGGCGCAGGAGACACCTGCAAGAAGAGAAAAAGCCAGTGAACGGTGAGTGAGATGCAGAAGGTACAGCAGTGGGTCAATGAGTGTCCACTTCCCCCTTCTCTGTGCAGAGCCAGCCCTCAGAGCTCCTTTCCCACTCAGAGCAGAGGAAGAGAAGCCCCATGTCCTCTCCATTCATGCTGGGAAAACCAAGCACCCTCCTATTTCTACTCCAAAGGAAAGTCCCAGGCTGCAGACATGGCCCAGGAAGACTTCGACTTTCTGTCCTGAACCTGGAAGAGGCAATGTCCCCTCCTATCCAATGTCTCCTGTCCAATCCGGTTGCTCAGTCAGGTTAGAGAATTGGGGCTCAGCCAGCAGCCCTGTGACCAACCAGGTGACGTGGAGCAGGACAGCCTTGAGCCTCAGGACCCTCAACTCTGACATAGAGGCACAGGGAGGAGGAAAATGCCCTCAGGAGCTTGGCCAACAGGAAAGCACTGGACGAATAAAGGAGTCCCCTTTACCTCTGATAGCAAAATACGACCTCCTCAAACCTAGGGACACTCTCTATGGTGTCTGGGAATTTGGCATCCCAAGGCACAGAACCCGGGCGTCCCTTACCAGCGGCGCAGGAGCAGTTGGGGTCCATTGCAACCCGAGGCGAGACTAGAGTTCCCAAGCGAGAAGGGAAGAGGCAGTGATGCACGTGAAAGGCGGAGTGGAGCCCAACAGCCAGCGGCTGCTTTTATAGTCAGGAGACGGGGCCGGGCGCAGACGCCCCGCCCCGCCCTTGCGCCCAGCCCGCTGAGTCCGCACCGCCCGCGGTCCTGGCCTGGGCTGTGCGCAGGAGATGGGCCAAGTGCAAGGTCCCTTGAGCGCAGCTGGGCGCACACCGCAGGACCGCCCCTTTCGCACCGGCTCGCGAGGGAGGCGCTGTGCCCCCCGTGTGCGGCTTCTCTCACCCTGCCAGGCCTTCCCAGCTTCCCTGAGGTTGCCTGCTACACCCGCCCCTTGGCGTTCCGCCTACCCCAGTATTCTGGCTTTCCCCTCACCTTCACCAACGCCCAGGTCTCTAGTCAATAGCTAAGCCTTTCCTGGAGTCGAGGGCAACCCCAGTCTTGTGCTCCACTTTCTGGATCTGCCAAAGCGGGGAGCATAGCAAGGGAGTAGTGTGCAAAGGGCAGGCCAAGGGTGCGAACTTCGCATCTCTGGCAGTATCCGCCCTGTCCCCGTTCCCACCTCAGTCCTTTGGTCACGCTTCTCCTGTGCTCAGTAACACGGAAGAAACAGGGATCTGCCTCTCCCATTCTCCACTCTTGAGGAGCTGAATGGGCACATTTGTCCAGGTCCTCCTTTGCATAAATCTCTCCAGGGTCTCCCCACAGCCTAGCCGGCTACCCCACTACAGGATGGCAGTTTGGAAAGTGTGGCAAGTCCCTAGAAGAGGGATCATTGAAGGTGATATGAAGATCCTGCATTAAATTAGAAAGCAAGAGCGCTGGTTATTTTTCCTTCCATGTTCCTAATAACTCTACGTTACACGGGTCTGTGTTTGGCCCTGTTTAATCACTTTCTGTCTTTGAACCCTCACAGCAACCCTAAAGGGACGTGAGTCCTTTTCACGAACCCGTATTCCTAATCTGGACAATGACAAGGAGTTCAAGCCACTAGCCCAGGGTCAGGGAGCTGGGAAGTAGCACTGCTTGGTGTGAATCCTGTCAGCTTCCCTAGGTAGAGAGGTCAGTGATGAAGCTTCTCTATGGCCTAGGTATGCTTATCTCTTCACTGCTTGAAATCTTTCAACAAAACCAAGCATTACAGTCAGTCCTGGAAGCAAAACAGAGACATAGAGGGATATGAATAAGTATACTTTGATGGGAGGGAGGCAGGGTCCTGTGTCTTCCGTGTTGCTGTGCACAGGAGAAACGTGGCCGAAGAACTGAGGTGGGGACGGGGACAGGAACAGGCAATGCCAGAGATCTGAAGGTCGCATCCTCGGCATGTCCCTTGCACACTACTCCCTCGCTGTGCTCTCTGCTCCCACCAATCCAGACAATTGAACAAGAGACTGGGGTTGCACTGGGACTCCAGGAAAGCCTTAGCTGTTGACAGGGGGTGGGCAGGCCCCGGGGTATGGGGCGCAGGTCAGGATCTCGGGGCACGCGGAACGCCAAAGGGCGGGAGTAGCAGGTAATCTCAGGGAACTGGGCAGGCCCGGCAGGGTGAAACAAGCAGCTCACCCGGGTGCACAGCGCCTCCCGCGGGAGCCGCTGCGAAAGGGCCGTCCCCGCGGTGTGCACCGACCTGCGCTCAGGGTACTTTGCGCCCGACCCGTCTGCTGCGCACAGCCCAGCCCAGGACCGCGGGCGGCTCGGACTCAGTGGGTCGGGTGCAAGGGCGGGGCAGGGTCTCTGCACCCGGCTCCCTCCCTTGACTAGAAAAGGAGCTGCCAACTGTTGCGCTCCACCACGCCCTCCACGTGTTCCACTGCCTCTTCTCTTCTCGCTTGGGAACTCCAGTCTCACCTCGGCTTGCAATGGACCCCAACTGCTCCTGCGAGGCTGGTAAGGAACGCCCGGGTTCTGTGCCTTAGGATGCCAAATTCCCAGACACCATAGAGAGTGTCCCTGGGTTTGAGGAGGTCATATTTTGCGATCTGAGCTGAAGGGGACTTCTTTACTTCGTCCACTGCTTTCCTCTTGGCCAAGCTCCTGCGAGCATGTCCCTCTTCCCTGTGCCTCTATGTCAGAGTTGAGGGTCCTAAGGCTCAAGGCTGTCCTGCTCCACATCACCCCGTTGGTCACGAGGCTGCTGGCTGAGCCCCAATTCTCTAACCAGGCTCTGAGCAGCCGGATTGGATGGGAGGCATTGGATAGGTGGGGACATTGCCTCTTCAGGGTTCAGGACAGAAAGTCGAAGTCGCAGTCTTCCCGGGCTGTGCCTGGAGCCTGGGACTTACCTTTGGAATACAAACGGAGGGTGCTTGGTTTTCCCAGCATGAATGGAGACGAGATGGGTCTTCTCTTCTGCTGAGTGGGAAAGGAGCTCTGACGGCTGGCCCTGAACAGAGAAGGGGGAACTGGACACTCATTGACCCACTGCTGTACCTTCTGCATCTCACTCACAACACACTGGCTTTTTACATTCCTTGCAGGTGGCTCCTGTGCCTGCGCCGGCTCCTGCAAGTGCAAAAAGTGCAAATGCACCTCCTGCAAGAAGAGTGAGTGCGGGGCCATCTCCAGGAATCTGGGGCTGTGGCTAAGGTTGGGAGGGAACCCAAGGCTGGCCCTGAGTGCCTGCTTCCTTTGTCCCCCTAGGCCGTCACTGCCTTTCCAGTCTTCTGCTCTGTCCAGGGCTCCTGTGGGGCTGGGCAGTCTCTCATAGGAAGACTCACCCCAATATCCACCAGTTGTCTCCTGAAAAAGCCGTGCCATCCTGAACTAAGGCTCCTCTGGGGCTGGAGTCTGAGCTCCAGCCAGGCCTGCTGTTGGGAGAGGGAGCTCCCTGGTCAAGTCTGCTGTGACTTCTCTCTCCCTTTTTCCCCAGGCTGCTGCTCCTGTTGCCCCCTGGGCTGTGCCAAGTGTGCCCAGAGCTGCATCTGCAAAGGGGCGTCAGAGAAGTGCAGCTGCTGTGCCTGATGTCGGGACAGCCCTGCTGTCAGATGAAAACAGAATGACACGTAAAATCCAGGATTTTTTTTTCTACAACTCCGACCCATTTGCTACATTCCTTTTTTTTCTGTGAAATATGTGAATAATAATTAAACACTTAGACTTGATTCCCGTTCTGGTTCCTGTTGTGTTTTTTGGAATGAGGGACTGGGGTGGGAGATTGAACTGGGAGTTTAAAGACTGGGCTCTGGATGGAAATGTGAGTGCTGAGCAGTCTGAGCGCCTTCAGGTGAGCCCCGTTACATCACTGACCTCCATCTTCTGTAAAATGAACCTGCACTGTCCTGGCTCATATGGGGATGGGGACATACGCGATCAGCTCCACTCATATTAAATGTGGTACAGAGACTTCTCCATTCCTCATGTTTATTCTCAGGTTTCCCTGCCCAAGTTCAGTTCCTCCGCGGATTTTAGGCTTGAAAGTGACCACAGGAGGTGGATTCCAATGCCTAAATTACTTGAATCCTCCACGGGGCTTCTCAAACTCCACGGTGAAGGGACAGTTTTCATTTTCTATCCATCCCAGACTAAACCTTTGTAAATAAAGTAATATTAATTATGAAGATAATGAAGCACAAAATATAGAACCCATGTTTTACATTTTACACAAAAAAATCAATAAATACATACAGAAATAACAGAAAAATGGAAGATTTACAAACTCTGCACTTAAGTTCATGGGTGATTTGCATTAAAGACTGGAAACAGCAGACTGGCCCCACTGTGGACCACACACCTTCAGCAGCACAGGCCAGGACATTCTCATGAGGAACCATCAGGCTTGGCCTAGCCAGCGTCACACACAGACAGCACAATCAGGACACTCGCTGAACCCTGAGAGCTCCCTGTTGGGAGCTGGCTCAGAATCTTTGGAAGTTCCTCCCAAGGTCAGGCTTCATTTGTTCCTCTTTCAAGCTCCAGCCCTTGACTACTTCAAACCAGCATGCTCCTGGCAAGAGGCAATGTGATCGTGGGTTGCAGATGAAGTTATTTTGGAATTTTGCTTGTGATTTCATCATTTCCATAATTACTAATACTTTATTTACACAAGTTCTCAGAATACAGCTATGGCAGATTGTGCAGCTTGCTGAGTGTGGTGATGTTCCTTAGGAAGGAAAGAGTCACTGGATGTCTTGTTAATGACAAGTTAGTCCCTCCATTTCTGGAGGGAATGCTATTTGATGTTCAGTCAAAGAGGAAGATGAATCTCCTTGTGTAGAAGTCAGGACCACGCTTACCTGCTGCTTCCCTGTGAAGCGATTTCAGAAGGCAGCCAGCGCCTAGGGTGTAGTTTTAGTTGTCAGGCAGTCCTAGTTCACAGCCCACTCCAGCACTTACTGGCTGTGTGGTTTGGGCAAGTCACCCACACTCTCTGAGCATCTAGTGCCTCATTTGTAGAAAGGAGATTATATCTCAATGCAGGGATTAAATGAGAGTGTGGGCCGGGCACAGTGGCTCATGCCTGTAATACCTGCACTTTGGGAGGCAGAGGTGGGAAGGTTGTTTGAGCCTAGGAGTTTGAGACTAGCCTGGGCAACACGGAGAAACCCCGTCTCTACAAAAATTACAAAAATTAGACGATGTGATGCCATGCACCTGTGGTCCTAGCTGCTCTGGAGGCTGAGAAGGGAGGATTACTTGAGCTCAGGAGGTAGAAGTTACAGTCAGCAAGATCGTGCCACTGTACTCCAGGTTGGGCAACAGAACAAGACTCTATCTCAAGAAAAAAAAAAAAGACAGAGAGAGAGAGAATGAGGAATGATGCCTGGCAAGTGGTGAGTAGTCTATAATATTGGCTATTGCTTCTTTAAAACAATCATTACACATAGCGTAGGGGATATTTGTTTATTCACAGACAAAGCAGCCAGGCCTGGAGTGCCTAGCTGTGTATACTGTAACTGTCATCTACCACTCAAACACGGGTCCTGTGGACCAGAGAGTCAGTCACTGTAACCACAAAAATGTCATCAACACAGGGTTATAAAGCTATGAGCACGATGCTGTGCCTCATGTCACATATAGAATGACTGCCATTTCTGCTGCCATGTGCATATTTTATGTATCATTTCACATTGAAATGATTAATACTCTCTGAGATGAACAAATTTTGCTCTTGGCTTGAGAGATAGGAACGGAAGCCCAGGGAGGTCGCGGCTATGCACAGGGGTCTCACTGCCAACTCAACGTGCTTCCACCGCTGCATCCCAGAGGTGGAATATGAGGACATTCAGCATCATCATGTTTGTGTTGACTTGGTGGCATAGAGCATGGGGTAAGGACATGATGCTGCAGTCAGCCTGTATGAGTGCAAATCCCAACTCTGCCACGATCTGTGTGACGCAGCCTCTCTGTGTCTCAGTCTCATCAGCTGGAGTATAATAATAGCTGCTTGTAAAATTAAATGATTTAATTCATGTAAGGAACTTAGAATGGTGCCTGGCAAGCAGTGAGTCATCTATAACATTAACTGTTGCTTTTTTTTCTCTCATTACATATAGCATGGGGGATATTTATTTACTCACAGACAAAACAGCTAGGCCAGATATGCTCACTTGTGTATCCTGCTATTCTCATCTACTACATGAACATGTGTCCTGTGGTCAAAAGGGACATTTGCTCTTCCCATATAATAGTCATCAACACTACGGATATAAAGCTATAAGCAAGATTCCATGCTTCATGTCAGATGAAAAAGAATGTCATTTCTGCACTCACAGTCACTGTATTTTACTTAATGTATAACATTGAAGTGATTGATATTTTCTTAAGTATATTTTTTTATTTAAAGCCAACTCTTTTCCACCAGTGAAAATGAAAATCAGTCTTATTCCACACATAGAAGATAGTCAGAAAAAGCTGGGCACGGTGGCTTACGCCTGTATTCCCAGCACTTTGGGAGGCCACGGCGACCGGATTACCTGAGGTCGGGAGTTGGAGACCAGCCTGGCCAACTTGGTGAAACCCGATCTCTACTAAAAATACAAAAATTACTTGGCATGGTGGCACACGCCTGTAGTCCCAGCTACTCTGGAGCCTTATGCAGGAGAATTACTTGAGCCCGGGAGACAGAGATTGCAGCCAGCCGAGATTGCGCCACTGCACTCCAGCCTGGCCGACAGAGGGAGACTCCGTCTCAAAAAAAAAAAAAAAAAAAAGATTACCAGCAATAGAGAAGTGCTGACAAACCTGGGCCAAAGGAAGGCTTGATCTTGGACACTTTCTCTTGAAACGCTGGCTACATTCAAATCAGTGTAAACTGTTTAGCTCTGTGATGTTGAGCAAGTTATTTAAACTTCTTGTTATAGTTGTCAGTTTCATGCACGTCCATGTGAAGGGACCACCAAACAGGCTTTGTGTGAGCAACATGGCTGTTTATTTCACCTGGGTGCAGGTGGGCTGAGTCCGAAAAGAGAGTCAGCGAAGGGTGGTGGATTATCATTAGTTCTTATAGGTTTTGGGATAGGCGGTGAAGAGCAATGTTTTGTGGGCAGGGGTGGATCTCACAAAGTACATTCTCAAGGGTGGGGAGAATTACAAAGAAACTTCTTAAGCGTGGGGGAGATTACAAAGTATCTTCTTAAGGGTGGGGGAGATTACAAAGTACATTGATCAGTTAGGGCGGGGAAGAAACAAATCACAGTGGTGGAATGTCATCAGTTAAGGCTATTTTTACTTCTTCTGTGGATCTTCAGTTACTTCAGGCCATCTGGATGTATATGTGCAAGTCACAGGGGATGCGATGGCTTGGCTTGGGTTCAGAGGCCTGACAGTCAGATTAGTAAAACAGGTCATAAATAGTATTTCTGTCAGGCCTCTGAGCCCAAGCCAAGCCATCGCATCCCCTGTGACTTGCACGTATACACCCAGATGGCCTGAAGTAATTGAAGAATCACAAAAGAAGTGAAAATGCGCTGCCTTGCCTTAACTGATGACATTCCACCACAAAAGAAATGAAAATGGCCTGTTCCTGCCTTAACTGATGACATTATCTTGTGAAATTCCTTCTCCTGGCTCATCCTGTCTCAAAAGCTCCCCTACTAAGCACCTTGTGACCCCCACTCCTGCCCGCCAGAGAACAACCCCCCTTTGACTGTGATTTTCCTTTACCTACCCAAATCTTATAAAACGGCCCCACCCCTATCTCCCTTCGCTGACTGTCTTTTCGGACTCAGGCCGCCTGCACCCAGGTGAAATAAACAGCCTTGTTGCTCTCACAAAGCCTGTTTGGTGGTCTCTTCACAAGGATGCGAGTGAAAATTTCCCTTTAGGATTGTTGGGAGTGTTCAAGGAATTAACGATTTAAAGAGGCCTGGCACATTCTAAATGTTACATGATAAGAACATTGAACAGAAATACCCACTTCTCTCCTTGATTGACCGCAGAGTCTGCATGTCACCTAAAGTCATCCTCTTTGGAGGGCATCCCTCATTTTCAAAACTGCCATCCTGCAGTGGGATGGCCGGCAGGCCTGGAAAGTCCCGGAGAACTATATGAAAAGGAGGAAACTGACAAATGTGCCCGCCATCACCTCAGAGGAGGAGCATGGAGGGAAGAGAGAGGCCGACCCGTGGTCGCCACGATCTGTCTACAGGGGAAAAGAGTTTGAGGGTCTTAGGTGGGAAGAGTTACAGGTAATGAGGGGGGAGGGCGAGGGAGAAGCAAAAGTCACCTCCACCATGGCTCATCTGCACACTGCTCACTCGCTCTGCTCCCGGCTCTAGCCAATGAAGAAGGTGAGCAAGAGGATGGACCCGGATGCACACGGACCCGGGAGAGGCGAAGCTGAGGACAACTGTGCGGGGCGGGGAGAATGGAGGGGGTGGGGACAGCGCGACCACCTGGGAAAGGGAAATGGCCCTCAGGGTGGCAGGGGAGGCGCGTACCTCTGGCAGCATAGCCCCTCCCGCACGAGCGGGCCCCAAAGGGGCGGTCCCCGGGAGCCCACCAGGCTGCACTCAGGGGATGGTGCGCCTGACCCGCCTGCTGCGCACAGCTCAACCCAAGACCGCAGGCGCCGCGGATTCCGCGTGGGGGTGGGTGAGAGGGGTACTCTGCACCCGGCCCCCTCTTCTAACTATAAATTGAGCTTCCGGTTCCTAGAATCCACCACGCCTCCCACCTGCCCCACTGCTTCTTCTCCTCTCCCTTAGGAACTCTAGCTTCACCTCGCTTCGTAATGGACCCCAATTGCTCCTGCTCCACTAGTAAGGGATACCGGGTTTCGGGGCTTTAGAATATCCATTTCCATTCCAGAGGACAGAATGTACCCGGGGCAGGAGGGAGGTGCATGTTAGCTCTTCCTAAAGTGGACTCCTTTACTTTGCACTTCTCGTGTTTTTCCCTGTCAAGCGCCTTCATTACCACTTGGAATGTTGCCATCTTCCCAGCGCCCCCCCCACTTTTTTTTGTTTTTTTGTTTTTTTGTTTTGTTTTGTTTTGTTTTGAGACGGAGTCTTGCCCTGTCGCCCAGGCTGGAGTGCAGTGGCCCGATCTTGGCTCACTGCAAGCTCCGCCTCCCGGGTTCACGCCATTCTCCTGTCTCAGCCTGAAGAGTAGCCGGGACTACAGGCGCCCGCCACCACGCCCGGCTAATTTTTTGTATTTTTAGTAGAGACAGGGTTTCACCGTGTTAGCCAGGATGATCTCGATCTCCTGACTTCGTGATCCGCCCTCCTCGGCCTCCCAAAGTGGCCCTCCCATTTTTGAAGCGAGAAGACTGAGGCTCAAAACTGCCAGGTCACCCAGATAGCCAGTGGGTTCCCGGGCTGGGACCCAGTGCTCTGTCCAGCATTAGAGCTGCCTGAGGTGGATGGGAGGCAGGGAGCATTGCCTCTTAGGGATTCCTGATATAAGGCCTTGGGGAGTAAAATTAGGAGGGCGCCTGCCCATCCCAGCCTGTGGGGAAAAAAGGTGGAGCTGGGCTTCCGTGTGCCTGAGTGGAACAAGGTACCAGGTTTCCCATGCACTGAGCAGGAGGATGCTGAGGGCCTGCTCCTAACCCTGCACCACACTCACTGCTCACTGCCTTTTTCTCTTCACCTGCACCTGCACCAGCTCCTGCAAATGCAGAGAGTGCAAATGCACCTCCTGCAAGACGAGTGAGTGCGGGGCCTTCCCTGGGAATCGCAGGGAGCGGGGGTGCTGGGCTGAGTCAGAGGAGGGATCTCAGATTCTGCAGGCAGGAGCAGGCTCATCACTAGCTTCCCACATCCCCTGAAACGGATTCAGGATCAGAGCTGGAAGAACATTAGGGATGGTTGATTCCTACCCAACCTTCATTCTTAACAATGGGGAAACTGAGGTCACAAGAATGTACCAGCTGGCCAACCACAGACCTGATTCTTGAGGGCTTTCCTCACTGAAATGTATGGTCCTGGGGAATTGCCCTTCCTTTGTCCCCACAGTCCCAGTCACTGCCTGTCCAGTCTTCTGCTCTGTCCTGGCTCAGGTGGGGCTGAGCAAGTTTTTCACAGGAAGGCTGTCACTCCAAAGATCCACCATTGTCTCACAGAGCACACCATCCGGAACTAAAGCTCCTCTGCGTCTGGGTGCGAGCTTAAGCCAGGCCCACTGTTGGGGCAGAGAGGTGCCTGTTCAAGTCTGCTGTGACCTGTCACTCTCCCCTTCTTCCCCAGGCTGCTGCTCCTGCTGCCCCGTGGGCTGTGCCAAGTGTGCCCAGGGATGTGTTTGCAAAGGGACACTGACAAGTGCAGCTGCTGCTCCTGATGTAGGGAAAGCTCTGTTCCCAGAAGTAGAAAGTGTACAAACCTGGAATTGTTTTCCATACAACCCTGACCCATTAGTACATTTGGGTTTTTAAAAATAAAATATGTTAATGATAATAAAAGTTGACTTTATTCTGGCTCAGTTTTGTTTTGTGTGCCTTGGAAAAAAGTGATCTGATACCCAACAGAGCTGGGATAAGCAATTGCATTGAGAGTCCAGACACATGGGTGCTGGTACCATGTCCTATCACCTTACACACTGAGTGCCTTAAGACAAATCACATTACCTGTCTCTGCTAAAAAAATGTAAAAGCATTATACATGTAGGCCGGGCATGGTGGCTCACACCTGTAATTGCAGTACTTTGGCAGGCCGAGGTGGGCAGATTACAAAAGGCCAGAAGTTCAAGACCAGCCTGGCCAACGTGATGAAACCCCCATCTCTACTAAAAATACAAAAATTAGCCACGAGTGGCGTCGGGTGCCTGTAATCCCAGCTATTTGGGAGGCTGAAGCAGGAGAATCACTTGAACCCGGGAAGTTGTAGTTGCAATGAGCCGAGATTGCACCACTGCACTCCTGCCTGGGTAACAAGAGGGAAACTCCATTTCAAAAAAAAACCAAAAAAACAGTATACATGTAAGAGATATAATGGCATAGGCGTGGGCATCTGTAACAGACCTAAGCTTTGGGAAAATGAACTAAAATGAATTAGTATGAAATATAAAAACAAAATCTACTTTTTAATATTAAACAGGCAAATTATTAATAAATATAAATATATGAAAACAAAAAAACATACAAAAAAATGTATGAAAAGCAAAATATATGACTATATTTAAATAAATATATAAAAAAACAGAAAAATAAAAATTTACAAACATTGCATATATGTTCTAGGTTGCGTATTTCAGACTGGGAACAGTTTGTAGACTGACCCTCGTGCGTGGATCACACACCTTCAGCAGTGCTGGCCTGGACATGTCCAAAAGAAACTATCAGTCCTGAACGGCACCATGTCACTCATGGAACTCTCGCTACCCCTGAGAGCTCCTTGTTCTGACTTGGCTCTGAATCTTTGGAAGTTTCTCCCAAGGTCAGGCTGCAGTCTCCTTCAAATTCCAGCCCTTGGTTACTTCAGGCCAGTGCAGTGAATAGGCAGGTGGAGCAAAGTGTCCAGCATCGTCCTGGCAAGCTGACTATAGATAGCAACTGGGGTTCCCAGGTGAAGTATTTTGACTCCGCCTCTGCAGGGGTGATGGCATATTCTGTACTTTGAAGGTGTGTGGTGTTCATTGAGAAGGATGAGGATTGATCATTGCTACCAACAGCTGGTACCTCCAGCTATCTGCTCAGGGAATTGTTATTCGAGGTTCAATCACAGGGAAGATGAGACAAGTGGCCCAGGAGTCAAGACCTAGATGGGCTGCAGGTGCTCTTTGTGATGAGGGAATTTCAGAAGGTAGCCTGGGCCAAGTGCAGGCTTTGGTGTCAAACAACCGGGTTCACAGCCCACTTCACTCCTGACTGGCTGTGTGGCCTGCACAAGTCACTTAACCTCTCTGAGCCTCCATTTCCTCATCTGTATACAGGAGATTATATTTCCATGTAGGGATCAAATGGGACAGTGGCCTGGTACTAGTGGCCTAGGTCTTACTGAACAGTGCTATTATAATCATTTGTCCATGTGGACTTTCTAGACAGACAATCCTGTTAGCTCCCATCAAGCTCCTTGGAAAAGGCCCATCTGCCTGCAGGTATTATGTGGACTGGAAGTTGGAGATGGATTTGGAGTCTTGCTGTTCTGGTCTCAAGGGCATGTGGATGACCTCCTGCACCTGCTCTCCAGGATAAGACACTGCTCCAGCATTCAGAGAACAAGCCTTTCCCACCTTTCAAGTCATTTGATCTTCACACAAACCAGAGACACAATGAATGTGAAGGGTTTGGTGAGATGGTGCTGTCTTCTAGAGGAGTTGTACTGTCTTCTAAAGGAGTTAAGCAATCTTCCCAAGGTCACATAGTTTAGAAGTAAAGGCATGAATGAATCTATGCTGTGGGTGTCCTCATGCCCTCGCCATAGTGAAATATCCGCTGTCAATGGATGCTAAGCCCGGCCCCTCACATTCCAGAGCTGGAAGGGCCCATGGTTAGTTAGCCCAATTGTGACCCTGACTTGATAGCTGGTGAACTGAAGCCAGAGAGGACACACAGCTATTCAGAGGCTCTGACAGCCAGCTCAGTGCTCTTACCACTGTGCCTCTGTGCCAGAGTTAGTGTCCTCATGTGTCACACGACCGGATGACACAGGCTTGTGGTTGAGGGCATTATTCTATGGTCAGCCTGTGTGAGTGCCAATCCCGGATGTGTCATCATGTATACCTGGGTGACACAACCTCTCTGTGGCTTAGTTCCTGCACTGTAAAAGGGGCAGAATATAATAATACATCATGTGCTGTATAAGGACGTTTTAGTTATAGATGCACTGCGTATAGCATAGTGGTCCTATAAGGTTATAAGGTAACTGTACTCTACCTTTCTATGTTTAGCTATGTTTAGATACACAAATACCACTGTGTTATCATTGCCTTCAGTATTCAGTAGAGTAGCATGCTGTACAGGTTTGAAGCCTAGGAGCAATAGGCCATATCACATAGCCTAGGTCTGTGGTAGGCCATAATATCTAGGTTTGTTATTGTACTCTTTACACTGTTTGCACAACATGAAATCACCCAACAATGCATTTCTCAGAATGTTTTCCCATCACTAAGCAGCATATGACTGTAATGGGGTCTGACTTGTAGAAATAAATGATTTAATAGGTATAAAGAAATTAGAATGGTGCCTTGCACATGGCAAATGATCTATAATATTAACTATTATTTTGTTATTTTTATTCATGGCTGCTATGGTGCTCGTGTGCCTCCAATATTCATATGTGCAAATCTAATTTTCAGTGTGTTGGTACTGAGGTGGTGCATTTGGGAGGTGACTGAAATAAGAGGACCTAGTGCTCATGAATAGGATTAGTGCCTTAATTAGAGAGGCCTGAGGGAGCTTGTTTAACTCTTTCCACCATGTGAGGACCCAGCAAGAAAGAGACATCCGTGAGGAACGGGGCCCTCACAAGACTCCAAATATGCTGGTGCCTTGACCTTGGACTTCCACGCTTCCAGAACTGAGAGAAATATATTTTGCTGTTTTAAGTTACCCAGTCTAAGGCATCTGGTGATAGCAGCCCAAATGGACTCAGACGATAGCATAGTTGACATTTTTACTCCAGACAAAAGAGCCAGGCCTGGAGTCCCTCCCTGTGTGTCCTCTGTCTTTCTCATCAGCCACATGAGCATTGACCTGTGGTCCTGACAGTGTCCTGCACTCTGCCCACAAAATAGGGATTCACTCCAGAAATATAAAGCCATGAGCAAGATAGTCCCTGTCCCCATCACAGAAACGGAAGGATGCCTGCCAGTTCTGCTACCACCTGCACCAATATGTGACTTAACGTTTTTCTTTCAAATGATTCCTATTTCCTTAGATATTTTTATATGAAAAGCAAACTCATTAGCACCACTGAAAAAAGAATCAGTTTAACTTCCAGACATAGAAGGTTGCCATCAAATTATGCTTATTCATATCCCCTCTGCATCTCTGTTTTGCTTCCAGGACTGACCTTGATGCTTGGTTTTGTTTAAAGATTTCAAGCAGTAAAGAGATGAATATACCTAGGCCAAAGGGAAGCTTCATCATTGCTTTGGGACGCTGACCGGATTCAGACCCAGCAGTGTCACTTCGCAGCCCTCTGACCCTGGGCTGGTGGCTTGAACTCCTTTTATTGTTGTTGTTCAGATTAGAATATGGGTTCATAAATAGAAGTATGTCCCTTTAGGGTTGCTGTGAGGGTTCAAAGATGCAAAGTGACTAAAAAGGGCCTAACACGGATTAATGTTATGTCGAGTAATAGGAATATGGAAGGAAAAATAACCCTGTTTCTTGCATTTTAATTTAATCCGGAATCCGCATATCACCTAAAATGATTCCTTTTCTGGGAGCATTCCACATTTTCCAAACTGTCATCCTGTGGTGGGGTGCCCGGCTAGGCTGTGGGGAGACCTGGAGAGTTTTATGCAAAGGAGGACCTGGGCAAATGTGCCCATTCAGCCTCTCAAGAGTGGAGAATGCAAGGACGGGGCCAGAGCCCTGTGTCTGTTCTGTCCCTAGACATAAGAGAAACGTGGCCAACAGACCGAGGTGGGGACGGGGACAGGGACCGGCAATGCAGGAAATCCGAGTGTCACATCCTCTGCCTCTCATTTGCACACTGCTCCCTCGCTATGCTCACCGCTCCCGCCGATCCAGGGACGTGATCCAGGGACTCTGGGAAATGCAAAGCTACACACAGTGGAGCGGGGGCTGGGGGTGTGTAGACCACCGGGATTCCGAGTTTCCCGGCACGCCTAGGAGAGGGAGAGGCAGGCAATGTCAGGGAAATTGGGAAGGGCAGGCAAGACGCCAGGGACGCCACGTACTGCCAGGTTCACAACGAGGTGGAGCCAAAGGGGCAGGCCCCGCGGTGCGCCCGGCGCTGGGCTCACGGGTTGCTGCACCCGGCCCAGGATCGCGGGCGGTGCAGACTCAGCAGGGGCGGGTGCAAGGACGAGGCGGGGCCTCTGCGCCCGGCCCGCTTCCCGGGCTATAAAGAGAGCCGCCGGCTTCTGGGCTCCACCACGCTTTTCATCTGTCCCGCTGCGTGTTTTCCTCTTGATCGGGAACTCCTGCTTCTCCTTGCCTCGAAATGGACCCCAACTGCTCCTGCTCGCCTGGTAAGGGACACCTAGCTCCGCGCCTTGGGATGCCCGTTTCCCAGCCACAGTACAGACTCTTCCTGGGTTTGAAGAAGTCGCATTTAAAGTTCTGAGCTGAAGGGGCTCCTTTATTTCGTTAGGTGCTTTCTTCCCGATCACGTCCCTGAGACCACTTCTCGCCTCCCTGTGCCTCTAAGTTAGAGTTGAGGGTACTGAGGCCCAAGGCTGTCCTGCTCCATGTCACCCAGTTGGTCAGGGGGCTGCTGGCTGAGCCCCAATGCTCTGACCAGGCTCTGAGCAGTCAGGGTGGATGGGAAGTGGGGGGCCATTGCCTCTTCGGAGTTCAGGACAGAAGGTTCTGGCCTCCTGTCTTAGCCTTCCTGGGCTGTATCTGGAGCCTGGGACCTTGCTTGTGCGGTAAAAGCAACAGGACACTTGCCCTTCCCAAAATGAAGGGAGAGGAGATGGGGCTTCTCTTCCTCTCCCCTGAGTGGGAAAGGAGCTCTGAGGGCTGGTCCTGCAGCACAGAGGAGGGGTCACTGAAGCGTTATTGACCAGCTGCTGTACCTTCTGCATCTCACTCCACGCTCACTGCCTTTTTCTCTTCCTTGCAGTTGGCTCCTGTGCCTGTGCCGGCTCCTGCAAATGCAAAGAGTGCAAATGCACCTCCTGCAAGAAGAGTGAGTGCAGGGCCTTCCCTGCGAATCTGGGGGATGGGCCAAGTTAGAGCAGGGAACCCAGAGCTCTGCAGGCAGGGGCAGGCCAATGACCAGCTTCCCCAAACCCCTCCTTCAACACCTGATTCAGAATCAGACCTCAAATTGCCTTAAAAATGGGTGAGTCCCAGCCTCTTATTACCAAACTAGAAACTGAGGCCCAGAGAGGTTACCAGATAGTGTTGGGAACAAAGCTGGAATGTGAACCTAGGTCTCCTGCCTCCTGATGCAGCCTTCTTCACCCTTCTGGGTCCTGAAGCACTTAAGGCCCAGGATCTGGAAGACCCCGGGTGATTTCAAACCTAATGATCCAGTCCTTTTCTGCAGGGGCAGCCCAGAGCTTCCCTAGCCTGCCCCAGAACTGCTGTGTCAGGGATTTGCCCCCTGTCCGGCTGTGAAGACTTTCCTCATTTAAGGGTAGGTTTTGGGGAACTGGCCTCCTTTTGTTCCTGTACCCCCAATCACTACCTGTCCAGTCTTCTGTCCTGTCCCAGACTCAGGTGGGGCTGGGCAGCTTTTTCATATAAAACCCTCATCCCAAAGATCTACCAGTTCTCTTCTGACAAAGCCATGCCATCCTGAAATGATGGTCCTCTGGGGCTGGAGGCAGGGCTCGAGCCAGGCCTCTGTTGGGGCAGGGAGGTGCCTGATTGAGTCTGTTCTGACCTCTCACTCTCCCCTTCTTCTCCAGGCTGCTGCTCCTGCTGCCCTGTGGGCTGTGCCAAGTGTGCCCAGGGCTGCATCTGCAAAGGGACGTCAGACAAGTGCAGCTGCTGTGCCTGATGCCAGGACAGCTGTGCTCTCAGATGTAAATAGAGCAACCTATATAAACCTGGATTTTTTTTTTTGTACAACCCTGACCCATTTGCTTCATCTTTTTTTCTATGAAATATGTGAATGGCAATAAATTCATCTAGACTATTCTGGCTCTGGGCACCTCATTTGTCACTGGGTATATGGCACTTGGTTCCAGTTGGATTGTAGGAAACCCAGATTGTGGGGCATTTCAGAGAGGGGACCATGGCAGTGGGGGTCTGGGTGCAAGGTTCCTGCAATCCTGCCTGGCCTTGGCTCTCCTTTGTGAACTATGGCAAACTAGGGGGTTTATTCTACCACCCTCTAGCAACGGTTAACTGGTAGTAGCTGCCCTTTTTGTGTAGCTGTGACACAGCCTATACTCACCAGCCACCTATGGTGCACCTACTGCATACACAGGCATGGGGTCCTCAGTGGTGAGGGGAACAGGGAGCTTATGGACTGCTGAGGGGAGAGAGAATTATAGAATAAGGAATCTTATAAAGGAGAAAGTGCTGTGACTGAATGCACTTGGGGTGAGCCCAAATGAAGAACTCTTTCCACTGGGATCTGAGAGCTGCATTCCTGCAGAGGGCACAGCTCCAGCAAAGGTCTGGAAGTGGGGAAGAGTCTGGCACTGGGGGAACAGAAGACCAATGTGTGATTGTGTGAGGGGAGAAGCCCATGTTCCGTTTGGAGAGGGGAGGGCAGAGGCCACGTGCCTCATTCATCTGAAGGATGGCCTCACTGGCTGCACAGCTAAATCACTTGGAGAGGCTGGAAAAGTGCTCCAGCTGGTATTCCACTTCCCCCACCCCTGCAGCCCCCTTTCCAATTTGTTTAGGGCTAAGTGGGCCCAGGGAACCTACCTTTTAATTTTTAATAAGTACCTAGGTTTGCAACCCACTGAAGCAGTCACACGGAATTATTTGGTGAAATAAAATGGCCTCTGCCAGTTCCTCTCTGGTCTCAGGACCAGGAGATATTTTCCATCCCAGTTGGTATTTGGAGCAACTCTCCAACATGTGGCTGCCTGTCCTGGTGGCCGAGGGAACCTGGAGGTGCCCAGCTTCCAGCTGGCTGTGGAGGGAGAGGCTGGCAATCCTCAACATGTAGTGTGGCAAATGTCTTCATGGAGACCAAACCAAGCTCAGAGGGTAGATTTAAGCTTCCTCGGGGGCTCATGCTAGGGAAACACCACTTCACTGAGGTTGGGTTGGTGTCTGAGGTGCCATTCTCTGGGGAGAGAATCTGACAGAGACCTCATAAGGCATGGGCAGGAGCGTGATGTGGGCACTGCCCTGTTTGTCTGAGATTTGATCCAGAAGCCCTGGTGCCAACGTCACAAATGCACCCAGCCATTGCTGGTGCATTTCATTCACCCAGCCATTGCTGGTTTCATAACTCTGTTTTGGGAAACTGCAGCTGCCAAAACTCTGAAGGGATAGGTACAAAATGTTTTTGCCAGGTCTGACAAACATGATCATTCAACTTACGGCTTCTTTTCCAAGTCATGTGTGAAGTGGCATCCTGTTCCATCCCTCACCCCCAGTCCTGAGCCCCATCTTCCTTGGGGCTGGGTGGGACATGATTATTGTGATGTCTGTTGGAGAGATTAATGTACAGTCATTCAATTTTTTTTTTGATGTGGCTCTTATTGGAATGCCTTGTTTAATTTCCAGAGGCTTCAGTGTCAAGCACACCATCATGAAACAGCCTGGTAAAGCAGTTAAGTGCGTCAGCTCTGGAGCCAGGCTGCCTGGCTAGACCCTCAGCTCCATTAGTTAGTCGAATTATGTGGTCTCTCTGTGCCTCACATTTCTTAACTGCAATGTGGGGACAATAATAGGACCTATGCCATAGAGTTGTGGTGAGGTTGAATGTGGCGAGCACTGTCCCTGGAACATATCAAGTCCTCAGTAAGTATGGGCCAGGTGTGGTGTCTGACAATCAGTAAGCGACCCATAAATGTTCTCTACTTAATTCAATGAGCACTTATGGGACCCCGTTCAGTATGTAAACCATTGTACTGCCCACAGAGAGGTAAGATAATATATAAATAAGAGCCAATTCCTTTGTTGGAGATCTTATTCAAGTCTCTGTTGAATTCAAGGAGCCGTTATTTACCAGTGCAAGATGCAGCTGCTGGGCTGGGACAGAGAGCCACATGGGGGCTAAAGATTTCTACTGCCAGGAGAAGCACCCATTCCATGCTGACTCTGGGATAGGCTGGGCGTGAGACAGGTTAAGACAGAGGTATCGACACTTTGGGAGAAGAATGTGATTTAGCTGGGCCAGGGGAGCAGGAGAAAAACATTCACTCGCCTGGGCACAGTGGCTCATGCCTGTAGTTACAACATTTTGGGAGGTGAAGGAGGGCAGATCGCTTGAGCCCAGGAGTTTGAGACCAGCCTGGGCAACATGGCGAAACGTCTCTACAAAAATAAAAAAAATCAAATAAATTAGCCAGGCATGGTGGTGTGCACCTGTAGCCCCAGCTATTCAGGAGGCTGAGGTGGGTGGATCACTTTAGCCTGGAAGGTCGAGGGTACAGGGAGCTGTGATCATGCCACTACACTCCATCCTGGGTGACAGAGCAAGACCCTGTCTCAAAAAACAAAAACAGATTATTTGGTAGAGATGGGGGTCTCACCATGTTTCCCAGGCTGGTCTCAAACTCCTCAACTCAAGCGATCCGCCCGCCTGGGCTTCCCAAAGTGCTGGGATTACAGGCGTGGGTCACTGTGCCTGGCTTAATTTTTTAAAAAACTTGTCACTGAATGGACAAGACAGGGGTGTTGCTGAAAATGTCAGACTCAAATTTTGATAGCAGCAAGAATAATTTCTTTGAGGGGGAAATAGATGATGAGGAAAGTGTGATTTTGACATTGGTGCCAGTTAAAGATGATCCAAATATAGAATAAGTGTTTCTTCAACTTCTGATGTCAAACCGGAGAAGCCTAAGAAACACAATAAAGTTCATCTACCTCAAACAAACAATTCACAGCTCCACAAAAGCTAGATGCAAAATACCAGTCTTTCCCTTGCCAATCATTTTGCCTCCCTTAATAAGTTGTGTCAGGAGACTTTGTGGAACTGGTGTCAACAACGAGTTTTGAGTCCTAATGGCAAGAAAATAGAAGTTTATCTGAGGGCCAGGCGTGGTGGCTAACGCCTGTAATCCCAGCACTTTGGGAGGCTGAGGCTGAGGTCAGGAGTTCGAGACCAGCCTGGCCAATGTGGTGAAACCCTGTCTCTACTAAAAATACAAACACAAACAAACCAACAAAAAAAACTAGCCAGGCATGGTAGTATGCACCTGTAGTCCCAGCTACATGGGAGGCTGAGGCAGGAGGATCACTTGAACCTGGGAGGTGGAGGCTGCAGGGAGCCGAGATCACGCCACTGTACTCCAGCCTGGGTGACAGAGCAAGACTCCATCTAAAAAAAAAAGAAGTTTATCTGAGGCTCCATAGACACGCTTACCCTGAACAGCAGCAAGATATTCCTGAAATGTCACAGGAGACCAGATTACAGCCATGGTTGAGGAAACACAAGGCATTGACCAAGAGAGCAAGGCTTCAGAAAAGTCATGAGATGAATGAGAAAGCAGAAGAGACTAATACATTTGAAGTGATAAGTTCAACTCAGGAAGCCATGTTGGCATCATGGGCAAGAATTGCTGTGAGAGCTGTTCAGCCTAAGGCTGTGAATTCATGTTCTATTCCTGCTTCTGTTGAGGCCTTTTTGAGGTAAGCCTCTGGTGTGGGGTGTCATATGGTCCATGGCAGACTTATCTCGGTAGACACAAAGGGTTGGGTACACCTGCAGTTTCATGCAGGTCAGGCCTGGGTGCCTACCACTCACAGGAAGATGATTTCTCTCTTCATGTTACCTGCCTGCGTTTTTCCATCCCTAGGCATAGAAGATAATATGTCGTGTGCTAACTGTGCTAAGAGGAATAAGAAGATGATGAAAAGATGAATGACAATGGAGAAGCAGCAGCAACCTGTTTGAATACAATGTACTAGAGAAAGAAAGATGTACTTTCGCACCATGTAACATACTATGAAGGAATGGAAGCAAAGACAATTTGAATGAATCCTCATGATCTATAAAACAAAATCATAGTGATTAGGACTCCACAGTGAAGATGGTTGACTAATGACACAGCCTCACCTAAAGAGCCCCACAGAAAGTGAGTCTGAAAACCCATTAAAATAAAGTTACTGCAATTGGCCTTAACAAAAACAAAAACAGGCTGGGCGCGGTGGCTCAAGCCTATAATCCCAGCACTTTGGGATGCCAGGTGGGTGGATAACCTGAGGTTAGCAGTTTGAGACCAGCCTGGCCAATAGGTGAAACCCAGTCTCTGCTAAAAATACAAAAATTAGCAGGGTGTGGTGACGCGAGTCTGTAATCCCAGCTACTCAGGAGGCTGAGGCAGAAGAATCGCTTGAACCCAGGAGGCAGAGGTTGCAGTGAGCCAGGATCGCTCCACTGCACTCCAGCCTGGACGACAAGAGCAAGACTCCATCTCAAACAAACAAACAAAACAAAACCCATTTACTCATTCACTCATTCATTCATTCACATGGTCACATCTTGGCCACAGCAGATAGAGCATTGATGGGTAGGCTGGACAAAGCAGGAAGCTAACTCTTCTGGGGGGGGCTGCCCTGACACTGCCCAATGTGGATGACAAAGGCAAACTGAACCACTCAGATCCTCTCTTCTGAGAGACCTGAGGGGCTAACAGGGCTGCCAGAGCTCATGATAAAACTGGAGCTGCATCATGAGAATAGTAAAGAACCCACCCTAAATAGTAGCCATGAGGACAATTAGACCAAACCACATGCCTGCTTTTCCGTGGGAACTGCTATATATCTCAGTCCTCTAGGGACCCAGAGAGGCTGAACATCTGCTGACTGGGATCCCAGTGATACCCACCTCCCTTTGAATCCTGAAAGCAAACTCTGTATCAGTCAGGGTTCCTTGGATGCAAGCAACAGAAATGGACTCCAGCTAAATTAGGCAGAACAAATTCATTGGAAAGATACTGGAGACCCATGGAGTCAACTAGAAGGATGGAAAACGAGGCTCAGAAAATGGGTGGTTGCTGTGAGGGGTCAGGTAGCAGGTCATGTCACAGGAGCAGCCCGGCTGGGCTGCAGCAGTTTACACAGCTGTCACCACTGCTTCTGCTGTTCCCAAATGCCCCCACCACTGCCATTGGCCACTGGTACTATGAATGAGTTCTAAACTATTCACTGAATTCTTTGCCTCCAGCTTAGGATTCAAAGTCTCAGGAAGTCCACTGGCTGGCAGTGGGGAGGAGAATCTGGCCACCTTCAGGTTCCCTAGTGGGACGTGGGACTCTGCACACCCTGAGACTCACTGTAGAGTTTCTTCCTATACCAGGAAGAGTCCTGGCAGATCAGTGAGTCATTGGGGAGAGTTTAATAAAGGGGTTCTTTACAAAGGAGCAGGAAGGATTAAAAGAAATGAACAAAAGATGCAAAGACTCCCAGGCCTGCAACACTGGGGAGCAATTGCCAGGCCCGGGCGTGGCTATCCCTGGAACCCAGAGAAAGTAGCTGCAGGAGAGGGTGTCCCAACGGGAGCTGTGACTCTCAGGTTGCCACACAACTCGGTGAAGAGGGAGTCCATTCTGTGACCTCCTCTCCATTCTGTGACCTCCTCTTCTCGTCTCCCATCTCCTGCCAATGCGCTCATTGGCTGAACCCAAACAGATGCTGGCCCTACCGCTCCCTCCCTCTCTCTGGGTGGCGGGAGGAGGGTGGAGAGTGCGTCTAGAAAATACCCAGCACACCTGCAAATAGGCTGTGTCCCGTCACTAAAGGCCATGTGCGTCTCTTCCTTACACCCTGGGAGAATGGAACTAATCTAAAGACAAATTCAGCTTACGGGGTTGGAGGGGGTCGGGGTGATGGTGGAAGCCATGTATGGTGGAAGCAGGAGTCAGGGTGGGGTGGAGGTAGTGCAGGCATGTGAGGGCTCTCAGAATGTCTGTCTGCAGATGTGGCTGAGCAAGTCTGCTCAGACTCCCGTGAGGAGTGGAGGTCGGGGAAGAACCTGAATCACACACCTGTGTGTCCCCATGGGACGCTTACCTGGCTTCATTTGTGGCATCACAATACCTACTAAGCCACCTTTTTTTTTTTTTTTCCTTCTTTCCAGGTTTCTTTTCTTTTTTTTTTAATTTTAGGTTTGAGGGGTACATGTGAAGGTCTGTTACATAGATAAACACATGTCATGGGGGTTTGTTGTAAATATTTCATCACCACGTATGAAGCTGTTTCCAATAGTTATATTTTTTGCTTCTCTCCCTCCTCCGCCTCCCCTGAGGAGGTCCCATTGTCTGTTATTTCCTTCTTTGTGTTCATAAGTTCTTATCATTTAGCTCCAACTTATAAGTGAAAACATGCAGTGTTTGGTTTTCTGTCCCTGCTTTAGTTTGCTAAGGATGATAGCCTCCGGCTCCATTCATGCTCCTGCAAAAGGCATGGTCTTGTTCTTTTTTATGGCTGCATACTCTTCCATGGTGTGTATGGACCACATTTTCTTTATCCAGTCTGTCACTGATGGGTATTTAGATTGATTGCATGTCTTTGCTATTGTGAACGGTGCTACAAGAGCCACCTTTTCAGGGTGATCCCTGGGGCCATCCCTGGATGGCCGAAGTACTACATCCACCTCCTGCCCTGGGCAAAGCCGTGAAGTCAGCAAGGCTGGCCCTAGTTCCCCTCACCCTCATCAGCCATCCTTAGTTCCTTTCTGGCCCCCTTCACCCTCCATAGAGAAAGATTCTCCCTCCCTGCCGAAACCCACAACTCTTCTATGCAGGGAGTGGGAGGCTAGGGTGGGATGGAAGGGCTGGCTGCTTTTCAGGAGTCAGAGCCCCTCCCTCTTCTGAGCCTCTGCCTCTGCTGGACAGACTTGGGGATTCTTGAGTCCGCATGGGAAGGAGCAGAGACAAGGCTGGGAAGCTATTGTTGTCACCCAGGCCTATGTGATATGCAGGGCTCAGTGGACTGGTCCCCTGGGGATTCCAGAGGCAGCCTCACAAAGCCGGGGTATAGACCTGTGCCCCATCACCAGCCACTTTTGCCCATTCGAAATATCATTTCCATCCTGGGGGTGGGTGTACCCCCCTCAAACCTGAGTAAGGCTAACCCGGAACCTACACCAGTGGGTCAATGATCTTGGGTTTCCCAGCCTGGGAGAGTTTGCCAGCATCAGTGGTCCTTCAGAGAGACAGGGCAATGCTTCACCCAGAGAAGTGACTCTCTGGGGGTGCATTTGGGCTGGCATGGGCTTTGGTAAAGTTTGACTGTCTGGTATCCATCTCCCCAATTTACTTTAGGAGAATTCCCCCGCCTCCATTGGGCACAGCCTTGAAGGGAGGGGAGAGCCAGGGTCTGGCTTCAGCTATAAAAGCTGCAGGGCCAGAATCGTGTTCTCCAGGGAGCCTCAGTCGATCGGATGTTCCCTTTGGGAACTCTGAGACGTGGGGTAGAATGTGTCTCAAAGGGCATCCATCACAGACGCACACCCCAACCCCACAGCATTTGTTGATTCCTGAGAATGACCCCACAGCCCCCACCTTTTACCCTTCTAGCAAATGACCCTTAGCTTAATTCTTCTTCTTCTTCTTTTTTTTTTTTTTTTTTTTTTTTTTTTTTTTTTTTTGAGATGGAGTCTCCCTCTCTCGCCCAGGCTGGAGTGCAGTGATGTGATCTTGGCTCACTGCAACAACCGCCTCCCAGGTTCAAGCGATTCTCCTGCCTCAGCTTAATTTTATTGCTTGCAACCAGAGTCTGGACAGACATCCCTTTGGTGGGGAAGGTGTTGGTGGCATGAGGGGGCTTTCTCCATGGCATCGCAGGGCCAGCCACTGTGACCAAGCAAGACTGTCCTCACCTGACCTCCAGGGCCTGAGACTCTGAGGGCGGAACTGGATGGGGAACTGGATATCTCGACTCATCCTGGGGCAACATTCCTTCTTGTCTGGGCCGATGAGACACGCCCTTGAGTGAGCAGGTAGGCGTTTCCTGCGCTTGGGGCCTGCCACTCTCAGGCCTGGGAAAACTTACTTTCCTGGCAAGGATTCAAAGTTTGTAACAGTCCAAAGTGGCTCTTCAGAGTCTGGTGGGTCACATGGGCTGAATCCCTGGTACGGAAGAAAAGGCCAAGGCAAGGCCAGGCATGATGGCTCACACCTGTAATCCCAGCACTTTGGAAGGCCGAGGCAGGCAGATCACTTGAGGTCAGGAGTTTGAGACCAGCCTGGCCAACATGGTGAAATCCTGTCTCTACTAAAAATATAAAAATTAGCCAGGCATAGTGGGACGTGGCTGTAATCCCAGCTACTAGGGAGGCTGAGGCAGGAGAATTGCTTGAAGCCAGGAGACAGGTTGCAGTGAGCCAAGATCGTGCCACTGCACTCCAGTCTCAGTGACCTGGGTGATTCAGTGAGACTCTGATTCAAAAAAAAAAAGAAAGAAAGAAAAAGAAAAAGCCAAGCCAAAATCCCCAAGGCAAGCTCCCCTAGAGGGAAACAGGCCAAAGAGGGTATGTGTGCAGGGTCCTTGGCACCCCTGACTCCCCTCCAGCACACCCGCCCCGGTATGGACCGTTGCTTCTCATGGAGGAGGGGATGATAAGAAAAGGCCTAGAGATGGGAAAGAGTCTTGTTTGATCACTTCCCAGGTGATAGGGAGCCACAAAGGGTTAAGGGACAAGGAAACAACGTGATTGGAGGTATTAATTTATTAATTCCTGGCTACTTCCACTGTGCTGGGCCTGCGACAAGGACTTATTAATAATAGTGAATAAGATAATCCTTGCCCTCCTGGGGTCCTCAGTCTATGGCATGAAGACAGGGGAGTCAAGGACACAAATAAATTCAACATAGAGTGAAAGAAGACAGTGTGGCATCAAACCAGCTCCCGTCACTTTCCCACCACCCCATAAACTCCTACCATCCCCCCGCCTATGAGTCCAAATCACCACCTGCTTCTCCTGGATGACTGCCCCAGCTTCCAACCTGCTCTCCCTAGTCTGTCCTTACTACCTGAACCCTACGCTCAGCCCAGAAGCTAAGGGGATCTTCCTCTCCCACTATGGGAAATTATGCTCCTTGAGGGCAAAGACCTACATAAATTATTTGGAATTCCTTTATACAGGAGATTTTTTTCTTCTCCTTTACTTATAGGAGCTTCACTGGTCCCTGTCTCACTCCATGTAAGTCAGAGTCCTTACAATGGCCCTCAGGGCTGAAATAGAACCTATGGATCCACATCCTCTCTTGGTACATTGGAATTTTAAATTTCTGCAGATCGAATGGGTCCAAAATGGTTTCTCATTGTGACTTTAATTTGCATTTTTCTGATCACTAATGATGTCTATTAGTGATCTTCATATATTTATTACCATTTGTATATTTCCTTTTCTGAGAAATGCCTGTCTATATCTTGCCTCATTCAAAAAAATTTACTAGGCCGGGTGTGACAGCCCTAGTAATCCCAGCATTTTCAGAGGCCAAGATGGGCAGATCGCTTGCACTCAGGAGTTTGAGACCAGCCTGGGCAACATGGCAAAACCCTGTCTCTACAAAAAATACAACAACAACAAATTAGCCAGGCGTGGTGGCATGCACATGTGGTCTCAGCTATTCGGGAGGCTGAGGTAGGAGGATTGTTTTAGCCCAGGAGTTTGAGGCTGTAGTGAGTCGTGAGGGTGCCACTGCACCCCAGCCTAGGTGACAGAGCAAGACCTTGTCTCAAAAAAAAAAAACAAAAAACAAACAAACAAACAAACAATTTTTTAAAAATTTACTAAAGTCCAATGCCATTCAGATTTTCTCGATTTCTTGCCTAATGCCTATTTTCTGTTCCAGGGTCCCATCCAAGATACCACGTAGTTTGTGGATCTTCATAGGCTTTTCTGGGCTGTGATCATTTTGTCAGATTCTCCTTGCTTTGGTAACCTTGAAAGTTTTGAGGAGTCCTGAGCGGATGCACTGTGGGATATCCCTCTGCTGGAATCTCTCTGATGTTTTCCTCATTCTTAAATTGGAATTATGGGTTTCTGGGAAGAAAGCAACAGGGTCTTCCTCATCATGCAGTCTCAATGGTATAATACTATCAATATGACTTATCACTATTGATGATGACCGTGATTACCTGGCTGAGCTAGTGGTTGTCTGGTGTCTCCACTGTGAAGTTACTCTTTTTTTTTCCTCCTCTTTCCATTTACATGCTGTATTCTTTGGAAAGAAGTCACTATGGGCTGGGCACAGTAGCTCATGTCAGTAATCCCAGCACTTTGGGAGGCTGAGGCAGGTAGGACTGCTTGAGCTCAGGAGTTTGAGTCCAGCCTGGACAACATAGCAAGACCTCATCTCTAGTAAAAATTTTAAAAAATTAGCCAGTTGTCATGGCGCACACCCACAGTCCCAGCTACTCAGGAGGCTGAGGTGGTAGGACTGCTTGAGCCTGGGCGATCAATGCAGTAAGCCCTGATCACACCACTGCACTGCAGCCTGGGTGACAGAGTGAGACCCTGTCTCAAAAAAAAAAAAGTCACTATGTGCAGCCCACACTTAAGGAATGGGAAGTTATGCTCCTTGAGGGCAACGACCTACGTAAATTATTTGGAATTCCTTTATACAGGAGATTTTTTTTTCTCCTTTATTTATATATTCAATTATTTAGTTATATCAGAATGGATTCATGGATATGTATTTTATACTTTGGGTTATAATCCAATACCAGTTTATTGCATTGCTCTAATTGTTCCAACTTTGGCAACTGGGGGCTCTTTCAGGTGGCTCTTGTGTCCCTTTGACATATCCCTATCCTTATGGACTATCTTTTTTTTTTCAGTACTTCATTACTTTCTGTTTGCACCCATTTTTCTATGAGTTACTTGTGTGACTCTTATTGCATTATAGATGCTCTTTATATATGTTTGAATTGCATCTCTTGCCTGACTGAGTCTTTTCATGGGCAAAACATCTTACTTTTCTTTGTTTTTATTTTTACTTTTATTTTTTGAGACAAGCTATCACTCTGTCACCCAGGCTGGAGTGCAGTGACGCCATCAGGGCTCACTGTCATGGCAGCTGCCACCACTCCAGATGGCTGCCATTGCCATCATGCAGGCTGCACACTCCACAGATCAGTCAGGAGCCCCACCCTCCTAGATGGGGCTGCAGCCACCCAAACTCTGGCTGCATATCTGAGCCACCTTGTGTTCTTGGGGGGCCAGAAGCAGGCAGGAGTTCTGCCCCCCTGGGTGGGGCTGCAACCACCCAAGTTGTGGCTGCAGACTCAGGCATCCCTTCACTCCTGGGGGAGCAAGAAGGCCCCCCCATGCCCACACAGGTTCAGAAGTGTCTGCTCCCACTGCCTGGCTTCTCCCTGCTGTCAGTGCACACTGGGATGTGGGAGCAAAGTCCGGGCTGAGCCTGGGGGCCATGAACCACAGCAGGAGGCAGACAGGTTCCTGGGAGGAAGTAGGTGGTTCTGGGGAGACCCCACCTTTAAGCCAAGGAGGGCCTGAAGGCTGGGGGCCAAGCTGCCTGTCCCACTGACCAGAGTAGGAACTTACAGTGTCTTTTCTGGGCCCGCCAATGGCTACCCATGGGCCAATCGGTGTGCCCTTCCTCCCTTCAAGGCCCATAAAAGCCCCAGACCGAGCTGAGCAGACTACAGGACAACCACCTGCAGAAAGGAGCTACCCTATCTGCTGAGAGTTTCAGAGACCTGCAGAGACCTCAGGACTACCAGCAACCCACTCCAGGGCCTCCTTTCTCCTAGGAGCTGGGCAGACAACAGGACAACCAGTAGCGGAGAGGAGCTACCCTCTCCAAGGCCTCCTCCCTGCTGAGAGCTGAACAGTAAGGACAACCTGCCTGCAGAGAGGAGCTACTCACTGCGGGTCTCGTCTGAGCTGTTCTAACACTCAATAAAGCTCCTCTTCATCGTGTTCACCCTTCGCTTGTCTGCATAGCTCATTCTTCCTGGATGCAGGACAAGAACTCTTGCAAAGGTGCCACCAGCCACAGAGGTGTCCGGCCAGAAAATTGACACCCCAAAGATCCTGTAATGACTGCAGCTTTGACCTCCTGGGCTTAAGCCATCCTCTCACCTCAGCCTCCTGAATAGCTGAGACCACAGGCATGTGCCATCACGCCTGGCTAATTTTTTAATTTTCATAGAGACACAGTCTCCCTATGTTGCCCAGGCTGGTCTTGAAATCCTGAGCTCAAGGGATCCTCCTGCTTCAGCATCCCAAGGTGCTGGGCTTAGAGGTGTGAGGCCACCACACCTGGCCAAGGTCTTACTTTTAAAGTGGTCAAATGTATCACATTTTATTATATAATCAATTCTTTTGTGACTTGTTTAAGGAATGTTTTGTTATTTCAGGGTCAAAAAGATATTTGAATATCTAAAACTATCTAAAATATTTTTTCTAAAGTTTTGTGTTTTATATCTAAGTCCTTCACTCATCTGGAATGTATTTTTGCATATGGAGTTGAGACGGATCCAATTTCATGTTTCCTGGTGAGCCGTCAGGTCCATTTATTGAGTGTTCTCCTTTCCACCACTGAGCTAACTTGCTACTATCAGGTAAGACCTGCAAAAGAACTGAAGGAAGCCTGGAAAGCAGTTGAAGTAATTTCTAATTATCTAGTTAATATGCAGTGCTACCCTGAGTAGGAACTAAAGGCTTCCTGTTAGGCCCATTTCATATATAAGTATGGTTGCAAAATGCTTAATATGATCTTTTGTTTTTTTGAGACAGAGTCTCACTCTGTTGCCCAGGCTGGAGTACAGTGGTGCGATCTCAACTTACTGCAACCTCTGCCTCCTGGTTTCAAGCAATTCTTGCACCTCAGCCTCTCGAGTGGCTGGGATTACAGGTGTGTGCCACCACACCCAGCTACTTTTTCTATTTTTAGTAGGGACGGGGTTTTGCCACGTTGGCCAAGCTACTCCGAACTCCTGAGCTCAAGCAATCCGCCCTCCTTGGCCCCCCAAAGTGCTGGGATTACAGGCATGAGCCACTGCACCCAGCCTAATATGATCTTTTAAAAATCTAGTTCAACAATGCATAACAAAATACATTATGACCAAGTTGTCCTGGTATGTAAGGAAAGTTGAATATGATAAAGTAAATAAATATTAGTTACCACAGGGGAGTAAAAGAGAAAAAAACATAAGATTGTGTCAATAGGTACAGGAGAAAAAAGCCATTTGATAAAATTTGACAACCATTGATGAAAAGGATTCTTTGTAAATTACAAGGCAATTTTCTTAACCTGCTCAATCAGCCAAGGTCCAATCAGGAGACAGTATTTTGAATAGAGAAAGTTAAAGTTTACTGTAAAGACTTATTAACAGGGGATTGGAGTAACAGAATTGATGGTAAGAGTAAAGGAAACTCGAAAGGATGCAGGAATGGCAGATACAGGGAGCAGCCGCTACCCTGGGCCTGTGCTAGAGAAGGATGCTAGAGAACCCAGGGAGGAAGCAGAGCCACCCCAGGGCTGGGATGCAGACCTTGATGGGGAGGGCTCAGCCGTGGCTTAGCGTTTGGTGGAGACGTCACTAAAGTGCCTTGCTGATGGGACTTGCTGGGAATCTGCCATCTGGCATGCTGGGGAAAGCTGTTGTCCACAGAATGGCATTGCACCTTGAAACTTGCTACAGAGTCACCTGAGAGGATGCCAGGGAGCTGCTGGGCCACTGGCTGCTGATGGACACCATGCTATAGAACCTGGGAGCTAGAGAAACACCTGTCTTAGTCAGCTCTAGCTGCCATAACAAAACACCATAGACTAGGTGGCTTAAGCAACAGAAATTTATTTTCTCACAGTTCAGGAGGCCAGAAGTCTGAGATCAGGGTGCCAGCATGGTTGGGTTCTGAGGAAGGCCATCTTCCTGGCCTGTAGGCAGCTTCCATCTTGTTGTGTCCTCGCATGGCCTTTCCTCAGTTTAACGTGCAGAGAGAAAGAGAGCTCTGTGACGTCTCTTCTTATAAGGGCACTAATCTCATCATGGGGGTCCCACTCTCGTGACCTCATGTAACCCTGATTACCTTCTTAAGCTCCCATCTCCATATAGCATCACATTGGGGCTTAGGGCTTCCATATAGGAATTTAGGGGTGAGGACATGAGCATTCAGTCTATGAAATCACTCTCTGTGAGAGCCAAGTGCTGGAGAAACCGTGCCCCGTAGGAGCTGGGTGCTGGAGAAACTGCATTCTACAGACTGTGCTGGAGAAAGCACCCTACAGGAACCCATCAAAAAAGATACCCGGCAACCCGGAGGAGAAAATGCCTTCCTCCTCCACTGTCCCTCCAGTGCCTTCTGACATGCTTCACCATGCTCCGGATGGCCCAGGAGAAATATTTATGAAGCCCTCCTCCATGGTCACAGAGCAGAAAGAGAAGGGTAGATCTGGAGCGAAGAGACAATGAACTGGTCACTGGCTTACCTGGTAAGGCATATTCATTTAAAAAACAAAACAGGCTGGGTGTAGTGGCTCACACATCTGTAATTGGGGAAGCTCAGTGGGGAGGTTGTTTGAGCCCAGGAGTTTGAGACCAGGCTGGGCAACACAGCGAGACCCCCATCCCTACCCCAAAAAAAAAAAAAAAAAATCCAGGCATGGTGGCAGGCTTCTGGAGTCCCAGCTACTCAAGAGGCTGAGGTGGGAGGATCACTTGAGCCCACTGAGGCTACAGTGAGCCATGATCATTGCCACTGTACTCCAGCCTGGTGACAGAGGGAGTACAAAATACAAAGCAAAACAAAATACAAAAACAAAAAAATCCCAAAAAAACCCAAATATGCCAGAAAACCTAGAGTGATTCTCTTCAAAGTCAGGAATGAGACAAAGATGCCCACTGTCACTTCCTCTCCACATTCTGTTGGAGGTCCCAGCCAGAGGAATAAAAAAAGAAAAAGGAATTAGAAGCATAAAGATTGGAAAGGGAGGAATAAAATGTCATTATTTGCAGGTAATGCATTCATTTACATAGAAAAACAAAAGAATATACATTTAATTTGTTAGGAATAATAGGAGTGTTTAGTAAAGTGACTGTGTACCTCCAAGAGTTGTTTGTATTTCTATATACCAGGAGCAAACCACTAAGAAGTGCAATGAAAGAGTAAATCCCATGTACAGCATTATCAGAAAATACCAAGTGCCCAGGAATAAATCTAACAAATAATGTTCAAAATTGTTACAGGGAAAATTATAGAACTTTATTAAGAGATATTAAGACTTTCTAAACAAATGGAAAGATAAACAGTGGTTCTGAAGCCAGCCAGTACTGGCTCATGGGAGTCAATTGTTAAATTTTCAGAAATTTTGCAAACCACTTTCAAACCCAGCCTTTGCTAAAAATTATATAAACTTACAATTACATCAGTTATATTAAAAATAAAGGGAATAGGCCAGGTGCGGTGGCTCACACCTGTAATCTCAGCACTTTGGGAGGCTGAGGCAGGCAGATCATGAGGTCAGGAATTCAAGACCAGCCTGGCCAACATGGTGAGACACCCCCGTCTCTACTAAAAATACAAAAAAACTAGACAGGTGTGGTGGCGCTTGCCTGTAATCCCAGCTACTCGGGAGGCTGAGGCAGGAGAATTGTTTGAACCCTGGAAGGTGGTGGTTGCATTGAGCCGAGATCATGCCACTGCACTCCAGCCTGGGCGACAGAGAAAGATTCCATCTTAGAAAAAATCAAAATAAAGAAAATAAAATAAAGGGAATAAATATTCAAAACTCATCAGTTCTTAATTGCTATACTGTATTTTATTATTATGCAGGCCAGAAGTCTGCATAACATTTCTGTAAAGGGCCAGAGGGTAATTATTTTAGGCCTTGTGGGCCACATACAATCTGTGTTGCATATTCTCTTTCTTCTTTACCTCCTCTTTCTCTTCCTCCCCCTCCTCCTCCTCCTCCTTCTCTTAAAAAAAAAAAACCTTTGAAAATGTGAAACCATTCTTAGGCCACTCAAATCTTGCAATTTTTTAGGACAAGCCAGAAATCCAGATTTTTATGTAAAATATCCAAGTTTTAAAAAGATTGTGTGGAACCCTGAAAATATTATGCCAACTAAAATTAGCCAGACATAAAAGGACCAATATTTTATGATTCCACTTACATGAGGTGCCTAGAAGAGGCAAATTCATGGAGATAGAAAACAGAATAGAGGTTACAAGGGGCTAGTGGGAAAGGGAATGGGGAGTTATTGTTTAATGGTACGGAGTTTCTGCTTGAGATGATGCAAATGTTCTGGAAATGGATGGTGGTGATGGTTACACAACGTTGTAAATGTACTTAATGCCACTGAGTTATATATCTAAAAATGGTTACAATGGTAAATTCTATGCTATGCATATTTTACCGCAATAAAAAGTTGCATTAAAAGAAAAGTGTCAGTTCTAAGAGCTTAAACTAAAAAAAAAAAAAAGAAGATAAGATAAAAGAGGCACACCTCAAACTCAACACTTTGGGAGGCCAAGGTGGGAGGATTGCTTGAGCTCAGGAGTTGGAGAACAGCCTGTGCAACAGAGACCCCATCTCTACTAAAAAAAAAAAAAAAAAAAAATTAGCTGGGCATTGTTCCTGCACCTGGAGTCCCAGCTACTTGGAGGCCAAGGCTCAGGACTGCTTGAGTCTGCGAGGTCAATGCTGTAGGGGCCTGTGATTGTGCCATTGCACTCCAGCCTGGGCTAAAGAGTGAGACCCTGTCTCAGTAAGTAAGTAGATAAAATAAAGTAAAATAAAAGAAAAAGAAAAGAAAGGAGAAGAAAGAAAAAGGTTGTGTGGACCAAAGAAAAGTCAGAGGGCCAGATCTGGTCAATTTGCAGCTTCTGGTTGGAACATCCCTGTCTGAAATACTAATTCTCACCTATTTCCTTTCCACCCAGCAAAATTCTGCTGATCCTTCAAGAACTGGCCCAAATGTCACCGCTTTTTATTCCCCACTGCTGGAGGTCTGGCAATAGTGGGCCCACTTTTTTTTTTCTTTTTTGAGATAGAGTCTCACTCTGTCACCCAGGCTGGAGTGCAGTGGCACGATCTTGGCTCACTGCAGCCTCCGCCACCTGGGTTCAAGTGATTATCCTGCCTCAGCCTCCTGAGTAGCTGGGATTACAGGAGCCCACCACCACACTCAGCTCATTTTTGTATTTTTAGTAGAGACAAGGTTTCATCACGTTGGCCAGGCCGGTCTCAAACTCCTGACCTCAGGTGATCCACTTACCTGGGCCTCCCAAAGTGCTGGGATTACAGGTGTGAGCTACTGCGCCTGGCCTGTGGGCCCACTTTTATACATGGCAACAAGCTGAGCTAAGTGGTGGTTGTTCTTTTAGAGCCGCGTTCTCCAACTTGCCCCATTCCTCACCACTCCTCATCCCATCTCCTACCTGCCTGCTTCATCTCTTTATATTACCTCCCTGGCCCTGTAGGCATCTGAAATTTCAATTCCTGCAGACTGTCATTCCTTGAGGACAGCGATAATATCTTATTTTCCCAGACATTACGGGTGATTCCCCCTGCTACATCCTAGATCAGCGCTGGGCTACAGAGAGAAGAGACACGGGGAGCTCAAGTTTCACATCATGAGAGGCAGGACTTTGTTGGTTTAACCCAAGTTGTCTCAGCGTTGTCACCATCGACATGTAGGTTCAGATCATCCTTTGCTGTAGGCCGTCCTGTGCATTGTAGGATGTCTAGCATTATCCTTGGCCTCAACCTACTAGATGCCAGTAGTATTATATACCCCTAATTGTGACAACAAAAATTTTCCTAAATTATGCCAAATGCTCCTGGGAAGCAAAATAATACCAGTGCCAGTTGAGAACTAGTTTAATGCATTGATTAGTTTATCAAGTAAGTACCTTCTTAAAATTAAGATCCTAGATAAAGGTAGGGGGATTCTAGGCAGGTTGAAAGCTGGGTATGTTAAAAAAAAAAATCAGTAACACAATTCAGCTATGGTTACCAAGAATTTAAGTGCTCCGCCGCCCACTGTCACAGATTCCCCGCCCTTCTGTTCACTTCCGCAAAGCCTGAGTACTTTTTCTAAAGGCACTGACTTTGCTTACTGGACGTTTGCTGTCCCCTGGTGGTCATTTCTCTTTATTGCAAGCTGATGGAGCTCCCAATTCAGTGTGCGTAGTCACCCCAACTAGCACATGCAAAGGTTAAGACGATGATGAAACCCCGTCTCTACTAAAAATACAAAAATTAGCTGGGCCTGGTGGCACATGCCTGTAACTTCAGCTACTTGGGAGGCCGAGGCACGAGAATCGCTTGAACCTGAGAGGTCGAGGCTGCAGTGAGCCGAGATTGTGCCACTGCATTCCAGCC
The DNA here is from genome assembly GCF_029289425.2 of Pan paniscus. Lineage (NCBI taxonomy): Eukaryota > Metazoa > Chordata > Mammalia > Primates > Hominidae > Pan > Pan paniscus. The sequence goes on from NC_073267.2 coordinate 66,175,390, forward strand.
TGGGTGACAATGTGAGACCCTGTCAAAAAAAAAAAAAAAAAAAGGTTAAGACAGTCAGACTTGCTTTCCTTAGATTCTAGAAAGAAGCCCTGGGGCTCACAGCTCAGATCACGTGAGAGGTGCACACACAGGCCCTTGAGAAAATAGTCTGGAGTTAGCAAGAGCTGGAATAAGCAGTGACCTGCCCATTTTCCTCGGGCCTACCGTAGTTTGAATGTTTAGGACACCCACTCTGCCCCTACCCTTCCTGCTGCTAAAGGTTCTACTTGAAATGCATGTATAACTTATGATCCAGTGCATCTGAATTCTTTCTGTGAGTATATTTTTGAGAATTTTGTATACTTGGAGATAATTAGACACACTTAGGGTGCCATAAGACAGGAACATCTTATGTGTCAAAGCAGTGTTTTCCAAATTTGTCTGATCATTAGAAATAGACAAATTAATGCGCAGAACCTTCCAGCACATTGTTAGGAGCAAGACCATCTGGGAATCCTGTGTCGTGGGGTGTCAGAGCTGTTGCTATAGTGACTCAGTGAGCTGGGTGACCTTGAGGGTGAGGAGTCTTGCTGACTCTCAGTTTCCAGGCTTGGGCCACCTCCCTGTCCATCCAGCCCAGATAAAATGGTTATTTGAGGTTTAGACTTGGGCAGAAGTCAACTTCTTCGGCTGTTTTTAGATTAAACAATACAGATGCTCCTTGACTTCAGGGGGCAGGCGGGTGCTACATCCTGATAAGCCCATCATAAGTTGATAATACTGTAAGTTGAAAATGCATTTAATACTCCTAACCTACTGAACATCATAGCTTAGCCTAGCCCACTTTAAACACACTCAGAGCACTTCCGTTACCCTACAATTGGGCAAAATCATTTAACACAAAGCATATTTTATAAGAAGGTGTCGCACATCTCATGTGGTTTATTGAATACTGCACCGAAAGTGAAAAGGTGAATGGCTGTATGGGTGTTCGAAGTACAGTTTCTACTGAATGTGTTTGCACCATTGTAAAGTCAAGAAATCCTAAGGGAAACCATCATTAATTGGGTGTTTAATAGCAATAACAATGAAGTTTCAAGAGGCTGGGAGATACTTCAGGCGATTGCAGCCAGAACCGTCATGTATTTTCAGCACAGCCACGGGATTCATCCTGGCAGAACAGGTCACTCCTCTGTTCCAAACCCTTCCATGGCTCACCATTTCTCTTGGAGTAGAAGCTGAAGTCCTTATGTTGGCCCAAAAGGCCCTTCATGACTCTCTCCCACCACCCACATTTGCCTCTTCCTTTTCCCCAAGATCACCAAGAATTCCTGCCTTGAGGCCTTTGCACCTGCTGCCTGGGGGCCTGGGATGCTCTGCCAGCTGCCTCCCTCCCTCCCTCACTTCTCTCAAGTCTTCACTCAGCTCCCTCCCCGTCAGAAACCCATCCCACTCCTCTTCCAGCTTTATTTTTTTCCCTGAGCCTCTGTCATAATCTAACCTCCCATATTTTTATTTGATGTGTTGTCTATCTCCCCTGACAGACTCCGCACTCCATAAGGGCAGGGATCTTGTAAATGGAAAAATTCTTTCTTAATGCAGACATTAAATGGCAAGGTGTGGTCGGGCGCAGTGGCTCACACCTGTAATCCCAGCACTTTGGGAGCCCAGGCAGGTGGATAATCTGAGGCCAGGAGTTTGAGACCAGCCTGGCCAACATGGTGAAACCCCATCTCTACTAAAAACACAAAAATTAATCAGGCCTGGTGGTGCAGGCCTGCAGTCCCAGCTACTTGGGAGGCTGAGGCAGGAGAATTGCTTGAGCCTGGGAGGCAGAGGGTGCAGTGAGCCAAGATGGCACCACTGCACTCCAGCCTAGTCGACAGAGCGAGACTCTGTCTCAAAATAAATAAATAAATATATAAAAATATATAAATAAATAAATACCTAAGTGGCAGGGTGTATACTTAAGAAATAAGTCACACTCTGGACACGGTGGGTCACACCCATAATCCCAGCACTTTGGGAAGCTGAGATGGGAAGATTGCTTGAGCCCAGGAGTTTGAAACCAGCCTGGGGGACGTAGCAAGACCTCGTCTCTACAAAATAAAAATTTAAAAAATTAGCCAGGCATGGTGGCATGTGCTTGTGGTCCCACCTACTAAGGAGACCAAAGCAGGAGGATTGCTTAAGCCTAGGAGGTCGAGGCTGCATTGAACCGTGATTATGCCACTGTACTCCAGCCTGAGCAACAGGGCAAGACCCTTTCTCCAAAAAACAAAAAACAAAAACAAAACAAAAAAGTCAGACAAGGCAAACTTGCAAATTAAAGATCTCCTTCTTTGGAAATAGGAGCAGTATTTGAAGGAAAGCAATTATAAGTTGACATATATTATGTCGTTATAGGAAAAGATGCTTTATAATGATGCATTAAAATATTCTATCTTTTTGACTTAGAACATGAAGCAATATAATGATCTCACATCTTGGTTTTACAGGCCCAGAGGAGATCTGACTATATTTTCCCTTCTTATTACCTTAAAGATTTATTCAGTCAAGGAAGGAATAAGAACAGCAAAGGCAATTGTGAAGTAATTGCCCTGAACTTCAGAATAACCGCACTGGCAGATGAGTGCCAAGAAATGAATCGTGATTGCTGCTGTGGCTCTAATAAAAACAAGAATTTCACCCTCAATGGTTCTGGGGTATGAGGTTCTGGAGTCAGTGTCGGACATGGCATCTGAAGGCCTAGGGTCAAGTCCTGTCTCTGCCATTTACTGAGCATGTCACTGTGGGCCGCTCACTTATTTGCTGTATCTCAGTGCCCAGAACAATATCTGGCACACAATAGGTGCTTAGTGAGAAAGAACAGGTGAGCAAGAAGCTGGGGTGGCAATGCACCCTTGGGAGTACTGGGGTGGGAGAAATGGTAAGAAGACCCCTGGGATGCACAAGGAGCCCCAAGTGGGGAGGGAAAGGCACATGTGAAGGACTCCTCTTCTCTGTTGAAGGTCTCTGAATAATGTAAATTTCACCAACTATAATTGATGCCCAGGGGCCAGGCTCAGGGTGGAGAGTGGGGTCAGGGGATGCTGCCAGGAGGTCAGAGGCCAGCAGGGAGGGCCTGCCCTGGGTATGGAAACCTACACATCCATCCAGTGTGGGCCTGTGGGGTTTGTGTCTGCTATGGGGGGTCTTATCCAAGGCTCAGAGAGCACTGAGGAAAGAGCAGCCTCTTTTAGGAGGGAGGGGCTGGGGATCAGGAAACCTTGCATGGGGAGGCCTTGAGTAGGCAGAATGAACTGGATGCACCCCGGAGGTGAAAGTGGGGGCATATCTTGGCACAATAATGATACTTTAGTTTCTTTTTTCTTTCTTCTCCCTTCCTCCCTCCCCCAACCTTGATTGCTGAAGTCATATGTGCTTGCAGTAGAAAATTCATAAATTATAGAAAAGAACTAAGAAACTCTCATCACCCAGAGAGGATCCTTGTGAACACTTTAGTGTATATACATGTAGTCTTGGGCATTATTAATTTTTAATTATGCATGATAGACAAATATATTCTTCTTGTAAAAAATTAAAATATAGCAGATAAGTCTTAAGTCTCAGTAGTCAGCCAGCCCCACTCCTGGTCCTTTCCCTTCAACCCTTGTCACCTCTCAGATCAGATGGCCACTTCATCAGGGTAATAAATAGCACTCTGGACTATTCTTTACATACATAGAAATATAGACACTTTTCTTTTCTTTCTTTTTTCTTTTCTTTTCTTTTTTTTTTTTTTTTTTTTTTTGCGACAGAGTCTCGCTCTGTCACCCAGGCTGGAGTACAGTGGCACAATCTTGGCTCACTGCAACCTCCACCTCCCAGATTCAGGCGATTCTCCTGTGATTCTTCTGCCTCAGCCTCCTGAGTAGCTGGGACGATAGGCACACACCACCACACTCGGCTAATTTTTGTATTTTTAATAGAGACGGGGTTTCATCATGTTGGCCAGGCTGGTCTCGAACTCCTGACCTCAAGCAGTCCACCTGCCTCAGCCTCCCAAAGTGCTGGGATTACAGGTGTGAGCCACCACACCCGGCCCTTGTTTTTCTTTATTTTCTTTCTTTCTTTCTTTCTTTTTTATAGACAAGGTCTTGCTGTGTCCCCCAGGCTGGAGTGCAATGGCACTATCATAGCTCGCTGCAGCCTGCAACTCCTGGCCTCAAGTGATCCTCCCACCTCAGCTACCCAAGCAGCTGGGACTACAGGCAATGGCCACCACATCTGGCTAATTTTTTTATTTTTATTTTTTGTAGGGACAGGGTTCTCACTGTGTTGCCCAGGCTGGTCTCAAACTCCTGGCCTCAAGTGATCCTCCCATCTTGGCCTCCCAAAGTGCTGGGATTACAGGCATGAGCCAGCCTCTCAAGTAGCTGGGACTACAGGCATGCACCACTGAGCCCAGCTTAATATGGTACAGTTTTAAAAGCCATTTTCCTATTAACGGACATTTAGGCTGTACCTATGTCCTTTCCCGTGTGGATTTCTCTATAGTGGAATTGCTGGGTCAATGGGAAAGTACATTTCAATTTCTTTTCTTTTCTTTTTTTTTAAGCTTTGGGGTCTTGTTCTGTTACCCAGGCTGGGGCACAGTGGTGTAATCATGGCTCACTGAAGCCTTGAACTCCTGGGCTCAAGCCATCCTCCCATTCAGCCTCCCCGGTTGCTGGGATTACAGGTGTGAGCTACAGCACCCAGCTTTCAAATTCTTTCTTTCTTTTTTTTTCTTTTTTTGAGACGGAGTCCCACTCTGTCGCCCAGGCTGGAGTGCAGTGGCGTGATCTCGGCTCACTGCAACCTCTGCCTCCTGGGTTCAAGCGATTCCCCTGCCTCAGCCTCCTGAGTAGCTGGGATTACAGGCCTTACTACCATGTCTGGCTAATTTTTTTTTTTTTTATTTTTAGTAGAGACAGGGTTTCACCATGTTGGCCAGGTTGGTCTCGAACTCCTGACCTCATGATCCGCCCACCTCGGCCTCCCAAAGTGCTGGGATTACAGGCGTGAGCCAGCCTCTCAAGTAGCTGGGACTACAGGCATGCACCACTGAGCCCAGCTTAATATGGTACAGTTTTAAAAGCCATTTTCCTATTAACGGACATTTAGGCTGTACCTATGTCCTTTCCCGTGTGGATTTCTCTATAGTGGAATTGCTGGGTCAATGGGAAAGTACATTTCAATTTCTTTTCTTTTCTTTTTTTTTAAGCTTTGGGGTCTTGTTCTGTTACCCAGGCTGGGGCACAGTGGTGTAATCATGGCTCACTGAAGCCTTGAACTCCTGGGCTCAAGCCATCCTCCCATTCAGCCTCCCCGGTTGCTGGGATTACAGGTGTGAGCTACAGCACCCAGCTTTCAAATTCTTTCTTTCTTTTTTTTTCTTTTTTTGAGACGGAGTCCCACTCTGTCGCCCAGGCTGGAGTGCAGTGGCGTGATCTCGGCTCACTGCAACCTCTGCCTCCTGGGTTCAAGCGATTCCCCTGCCTCAGCCTCCTGAGTAGCTGGGATTACAGGCCTTACTACCATGTCTGGCTAATTTTTTTTTTTTTTATTTTTAGTAGAGACAGGGTTTCACCATGTTGGCCAGGTTGGTCTCGAACTCCTGACCTCATGATCCGCCCACCTCGGCCTCCCAAAGTGCTGGGATTACAGGCGTGAGCCACCACATCTGGCCTCTCAATTTCTTAATATTTAAAAAAATCCACATACATATAGACTTACTATGTTATATATTAGCCAGTTTTTCACCTAACTATACAGTGTGAGTTCTTTCTAAATACCACTCAATATACTACAGCAATTTCTCCATCCATTTTTAACATACATTTTATTATGGAAAATTTCGAACATATACAAAGGTAGAGAGAATAGTAAAATGAACCCCCATGTACCCATTTCTTGAGCTTCAATAAATATCACCTTTTTAAATACTTCATACAGCACCATTAATGATGGCATAATATGTATCATAAGCATGTTTTATGATATATTGAGTCTGTTCCTTGTTGTTGGAGGGTTGAGATTGTTTAATTTTTCACTATGACATGTAGGATTTACATGCCTTGCCTTTGGTAATGGAAGCATGGGAGTGTTTTGCCTTGGTCTCCACTTAGCCCACCGCTGCCCCTTTTCTGCCCACAGACACCCCTTCTCCCACTGTAGTGTTGTAAGGAGTTGTCTTATGTCCGAGTTTCTCAGATGCAGAGCTGGAGACAGGGATTCAGGTGCACGTTATCATGGTCAACGACTGCCTGGGGGCTAGCTGGGCTCGGTGGTTCACGCCTATAATCCCAGCGCTTTGGGAGGCCGAGGCAGGCAGATCACTTGAGGTCAGGAGTTTGAGACCATCCTGGCCAACATGGTAAAACCCCATCTCTACTAAAAATACAAAAACTAGCCGGGCGTGGTGGTGGATGCCTGTAATACCAGCTACTCAGGAGGCTGAGGCAGGAATCACTTGAACCTGGGAGGCAGAGCTTGCAGTGAGCAGAGAGGGCACCACTGAATTCCAGCCTGGGTGACAGAGTGAGACTCTGTCTCAAAACAAACAAACAAACAAATAAAAAGCTGACCCCCTGGGGTCAGTGTCACAGGTGGTGAAGGAATTTACCAAGACAGTTGTGGGGAAAGAAAGGTAGATTTATTAGAGAAAAGCGGGACATATGTTCCAAGGGAGCAACGAGCAACATAGCAGAGGGAATGCTGTCTGCAAAAAGGCAGGGGCTGCAGGGGACTTTATAAAGTTGTGCTGTCTGGGCTGAAGGCTTGCAGACAGGAAGCTTGGGTGCAGGTGGGCTATGAGCTGAATGCTTGCAACAGGATGTTTGGGTGCTAGTGAGCTGTTTGCTGTTGACCCTATTTCTCAGAACATTCACTCCCCTCTACCCCTGTGTCTGTTCTTGCCAGCTAAGCTCATTTCCAATTTTCTTTTAGCTCCTTAGGGCTCCACATGCCTGACTTATTAGAGGAGCAAAAGAAGCCGAATATGGAAGGGGAAAGCCTCGGCCTGATCCAGAGTGCTCTAGAACAAATTCCTCCCACTGAACTGTCCTGCTGGGGGGCAAGCAGGTGAGCGCTTGTTCTGTTGTCAGTCACCATTTGCCCCCGGGGTGGGGTGTAACCTGCCAGGCATCCTCAAGGGATGCACTGGCAACAGCAGGGGGATGGTGACAGCCGGTGGGGGGATCTGGAGCACCCACACGCCCACATCCTGCATGGTGAGACCCTTACTGACACCTATTTACAAGCAAGGCTTAAAAAGAAGCATCTGGGGGGCGCCGGGTGAAGGCAAATCTTCAGGGCTCTCGGATCAAACTGGGAGATCTGGGGTTGGAGAAGCAGGCAGCAGGAAATGAATCTGTCTTCTGTTCATATCTGGCTGCAAAGCTCACAAACACTCAAGCTCAGGCTGCAGCTGGATGTGGAATGAGATGGAAGATCGGGCCGCATGACAGCCCAAATGGAATTATAAAAAGAAACAACAAAATCAGTCAGCAGAAAGGTGGCTGGAGACAAAGGGAAAGGTGGAGGGGAGATAACCCTGAACTTTGGCACATGTGTAGGCCTTTGGACAAAGCAACGGAAAGACCTGGCAGAGGATCATTTGAGTCTGAGATGGAGCTCCTGTTTGTTAGGAGATGGGGGCATGCAGGCAGGAGAGCAGTCTCAGAAAGCCCTGGTTCAAGGTGCAGGGGAGAGTGGGTTCACACAGGGCTAAGCACCCTCATCCTTCAAAGGCCTGGGCCTCTGAAGGTCACTGGCCTGCTGCCCATCCTGGTGCAGATCACCCAGGAGTGAGAGGAGAGCAGATATTGCCATCACCCTGGGCTGCAGCACACCTACAGATATGTTTTATTTTTCTGCAACATGGGCTATAAAAATCAAAATCTTAAAAAACCTGGATCTTCTGGAGCCCTGGGCCATTGTTTCTGCATGGCCCCAAGGGCACATTTCAGTAATGGCCACCCCCTTTAAAGCAGTCCTGCCACGGGCCCCACTATTCCCTAATGCATCACACCTGCCGTTTTAATCATTTACAAGACCAGGTTGGCCATGCAGGCGGTTGTGGCTTCCCACTCACCAAGGTTTTGAGAAGTCCAGCCTCAATCATCTTGTTTTTTAATCTTCAATCATCTTTTGAGTTTCCATCCTCTACCTCCAGCTACAGGAATGAGTCCAATGTTCAGAAAAGTGAGGGTATCGGGGGCAGTGGAGGGGGAAGGCCAGCCCAGAGGGTAAGGACCTGAGCCCTGGAACTGTCTGGGTTAAAATCCTGGCTCTGCTGCTAGTTGTGTGAGGTAGGCAAGTTGCTAAAATCCCCCTGGATTTTTAGTTTTCTCATCCCTAAAATGGGAATAATGAAATGAGTAAATACATGTAAAACTTAGCATTGATGAAGTGCTCAGCTAATGTCACCCGTGACTGTGATTACTAGCCCGGACACTGTTGTCACCAGGCATCCTGCTGCACAAACAAGGCTGCTTCGGGGCTGTGCTTCCACTGTGCGGCCATTGGCCGCAGCTGCTCTCAGCAGGCCACAAAGATGCCCTCCCAGCCACCCTCACCACTGACCACAAGCCTCCACAATGGGACCCTGTCTACTCCCCCAAGATCCCAGTATTAGGCACCAGTGTCCCCAGACATTCTGGTACCAGCAGTATCTGAGAGCCTCCTCCAGGGCACTGTGTGCAGCAGACCCAAGACCTTGTGGTCCTCCAGATTTTGGGGAACCACTCCCTTCAGAGCCACACGCCTCCACACCTTCCTCCCCAGCGTGAGCAACCCCTGTCCATCCTGTCTACTTACATCAAAATTCCCCAGGGGAGAAGGGGTAATAAAAATGCCCCAAAATGTCAATTCCCCCATCTCATTAGTCACAATCTCTGAGCTCAGGGCTAGCAATTTATATACACACACGTACACACGCACATAACTTTTTTTTAATTTTAGACGGAGTCTCGCTCTGTTGCCCAGGCTGAAGTGCAGTGGTGGAATCTTGGCTCACTGCAACTCTGCCTCCCGGGTTCAAGCAATTCTCTTGCCTCAGCCTCCCAAGTAGCTGGGACTACAATAGCACGCCACCACACCTGGCTAGTTTTTTGTATTTTTAGTAGAGACAGGGTTTTGTCATGTTGGCCAGACTGGTCTCCAACTCCTGTCCTCAAGTGATTCGCCGCCTTGGCCTCCCAAAGTGCTGGGATTACAGGCGTGAGCCACTGCGCCCACATACACAGAATTTTGGGGGTAAAATTACATTTACATTTGATAAAATGCACATATATATATATATATATTTTTTTTTTTTTTTTTGAGATGGACTCTCGCCCTGTCACCCAGGCTGGAGTGCAGTGGCACAATCTCGGTTCACTACAACCTCGCCCTCCTGGGTTCAAGCAATTCTTCTTCTTCAGCTTCCTGAGTAGCTGGGATTACAGGTGTGTGCCACCACGCCTGGCTAGTTTTTGTATTTTTAGTAGAGATGTTGGCCATGGCTAGTCTCGAACTCCTGACCTCAGGTGATCCACCTGCCTCAGCCTCCCAAAGTGCTGAGATTACAGGTGTCAGCCACCACACCCAGCTAAAATGCACAAATCTTAACAGCAGTTTGACTAGTTTTGACAAACGTACACCACCATGTAACCCATATCTCATTCAAGATCTAGAACATGTCATCACCCTAGAAAGTTCCCTCATCCCCCTGCCAGTCAATACCTCACCTCTCCCTGACCAGAAAACACTATTGTGATTTTATCCCATATTAGTTTTGCTTGTTCCTGAACTTCATATAAATGGAATCAGAGAGTGTGTACTTTTTTGTTCTGGTTTCTTTTAGTCAACCCAGTGTTTTTGAAATCCATCCATATGGTTGTATGTGTCAAGAGTTTGTTCTTTCATATCTCTAAGTAGTATTACATTGTATACATGTATCACAGTTTGTTTATCCGTTCTTCTTTGATGGACATTTAGGTTGTTTCCAGTTTGGGGATATTATGAATAAAGCTGCTATAAGCATTCTTGTGCAAGTCATTTTGTGGACTTGTTCTTTTATTTCTCTGGGATAGATACCAAGAAGTGGAATTGCTGGGGCCCTATTAGAATCTGCCAAACCATATTCTAAAATGGTTGTAGTATTTTACACCCCCGACTGGCAGAATATGGGAGGTCCAGTTGCTTCACATTCCCGCCAGCACTTGCTAGTGTCAGACTTTTAAACTGTGGCCATTCTACTGGTATGAAGTGTTATTCATTGTGGCTTTAACTTAGATTTCCTTGATGACTACTGATGTGGACTATTTTTTCATGTGTTCATTGGTATTTTTATATTGTATTTTATGAAGCGCCTATTCAAATCTTTTGCTCGTTAAAAAAATCGGTTTTTTAAAATTATTAATTTACAGAAGTTCTTTGTATATTTTGGATACCTGTCCTTTGTCATATATGTGTATTGAGAAGATGTCCTTTCAGTCTATGTCTTGCCTTTTCATTTTCTTCAGCTTATGAGACCAACATGCTGCCAGCTGCACCAAGAAAACTGCCACTTTTCATTTTCTTTTTTTTTTTTTTTTTGAGAGGGAGTCTCACTCTGTTGCCCAGGCTGGAGTGCAGTGGCACAATCTCGGCTCACTGCAAACTCCGCCTCCCAGTTTCAAGCCATTCTTCTGCCTCAGCCTCCTGAGTAGCTGGGATTACAGGCATGTGCCACCACGTCTGGCTAATTTCTGTATTTTTAGTAGAGATGGGGTTTCACCAACTCGGCGAGGCTGGTCATGAACTCCTGACCTCAAGTGACCTGCCTGCCTCGGCCTCCCAAAGTGCTGGGATTACAGGCGTGAGCCACCACACCCGGCCACAGTTTTCATTTTCTTAATGGTATCTTTTGATTATCAGAAGTTTTCATTTTTCCTGAGGACCAGTTTATCGTTTTGTCTCTTTTGTTTAGTGCTAGTTTTCTAAGAATATTTGCCTACTGACAACTTATATTTTTAATGAACTTCTCAAGTAATTCTGTTATGCACTAAAATTTGAGGTCCACTGGTCTCAGATAATGAAGCACTATTGGTTTTTTTTTTTTTTTTTGGCCCTGGTTGACAACATTTCCCCTAACATACATGCCTTTGAGTGTGCACGCATACACACACGCACACACACACAAACACACACACACCTGCCACATAGAACAAGAAACCCAGAATTTAAGAACCCAAGAAATTGTGGGTTAGAGACAATGGGTTTGCCCCACTATCTATCCCCTCTTCCTCTTAGTAATAGGAACCTCACAAGTGTCTGGGACGTAGACATACAGCCAAAACCACATTTCCCAGACTATCTGGCAGCCAAGAGTGGCCACGTGACCGTTTTGTCCGATGATTTGTAAGTGGAAGTGGACGTAAAACTTTAGGAATGTATCCTTGAAAGGGACGAGGTGCCGCTCTGGTCCCTGTCCTCTTTCCTAATGGCTGGAACAAGAGCATAATGGCTGGAGCTCCAGCAACCATCTTGGAGACTGAGGCAGGATGCTAAGGATGGGGGAGCAGCAATGTAGGTGGCCGGGTCCTTGATGACTGAAGCCACCACCTAGCCTAGATGGCTTCTCTTCAGACTTCTCTCATGTGACAGAAATAATGTCTTATCTTGTTCAAGCCCCTAAGTGTTGGTATTATTGTCACCATTGCTTTTTGTTTCTTTACGTAGCTGAATTGAAGTCTAATTTCTATACCTGGCTTGAAGTCTAATTTCTATTCCTGTGAGGGGATAGGGAAAATCAACTTCTTGGTTTTTGTTAATGGATGCTTAGCCTGTTTGTGCTGCTATGACTGCATACCACAAACGGTGTAATTTATAAATAATAGAACTTTATTTCTTACAGTTCTGGAGCTGCTGGGCAGACAAAGGTTAACGTGCTAACAGGTTCAGTGTTTGGTGAAGGTCTGGTTTCTGTTCCAAGATGGCACCTTGGACACTGTCTCCTCACATGGCAGAAGGCAGAAGGACAAGACAAAAACAAGCCAAAAAGGCCTAACTAGTTCCCTGCAGCCTCTATAAATGTCATTGTTGTCAACAGGTGTAATGAAACAATGGGCTAAGCCCTGCCCAGCCAAACCCACAGCACAGAAATTATTCCTGTTCTGATCAGGTTGTTGTAGTTCTTTTATTCATTGCACACGTATAGTAATGGCTTATTCTACACAGGGCTTTGCTTGAAGTGAACATATTTTCATTTTATTTGTGGTAATTAATTTCAGGAAAAACAAAATAGAAAAGTTGATTTTTGCCAGCATAGATTTTCAAAAAACAGCAGAGAATTTGGTTATTTAAAAAATGAAGACCATGACCAGGTGTGGTGGCTCAGGCCTGTAATCCCAGCATTTTGGGAGGCTGAAGCAGGCAAATCATGAGGTCAAGAGTTTGAGACTAGCCTGGCCAACATGGTGAAACCCCGTCTCTATTAAAAATACAAAAAATTAGCTGGACACGGTGGTGCCTGCCTGTAATCCCAGCTACTCAGGAGACTGAGGCAGGAGACTCTCTCAAACCCGGGAGGCAGAGGTTGCAGTGAGCCGAGATCGCGCCACTGCACTCCAGCCTGGGCAACAGTGCAAGACTCTTGTCTCAAAAAAAAAAAAAAAATTAAGACCATATTGGAATAAAAACTCTTCCTTCACACCTCTGAATTTTTATCTTTTTTTGAGACAGTGTCTCCCTCTGTCGCCCAGGCTGGAGTCCAGTGGCACGATCTCAGCTCACTGCAGCCCCAACTTCCTCAGGCCAAGGAATCCTCCTGCTTGAGCCTCCCATGTAGCTGGGACTACAGGCAGATGCCACCAAGCCCAGCTAATTTTAAAACATTTTTTGTAGAGACAAGTCTCACTATGTTGCCCAAGCTCGTCTTGAACTCCTGGCCTTAAGCAATCCTCATGCCTTGGCCTCCCAAAGTGCCAAGATTACAGGCATGAGCCACCGCACCTGGCCACATACTTCCCAATTTTAACTGAACCATGAAACTAAAAATCAGACTTCTCATAATACAAAATCAAATACATTACAAAAAGTAAATGCTGTGAAGACACTTAGGGATTAAAAAAGCACGTAAACATACTTTTCCATGAAAAGCAATTACAACATTGTCAGCCAGATGGATAAAGAAAGTTTTGGTTTTGCCTGCGCATCCTCTCTTTCCTGACTTTTTGCTTGACTTTTTCACGATTTTTAAAAATTATTTCTTATTCTAAAAAAGAATGAGACCTCTAAGACAGCCATCAACCAGGGGGCTACAGCCTCCAGCTTGTGTGTCCCACGGTTTTCAGAACTGTGGTGTTGGTTTACTGAAGTCTGAGTTCTGCCCAGTGGCCAGCATTGGGCACAGTCTTATCCCTCAAGGCTGATAAGATCTAGACAGTTACATTACAGAACAGCTGAACTGGCTGACCCCCAAGAGAGGTCATGTATAGGAGCTGGTCTTCCCTGCTATGCCACACATGCCAGTGTTAGCCCCAGTTTGGGTCAAATTTGAGTTAAGACTCTGCTTCAAGCAATTGGATAACTTGTGTGATTGGAGCCTCCATTCTGAGAGTCTCCTGGCAGCTCATTCAGGACCTTTTTAAACTAACATTCACCGAACACCCACTAATGGACACAAAGCCTTCAAGGGCTTCCATTCTAGTGAAATTTATGCACAAAACAAAAATTGCGCCTGTAATCCCAGGGAAGCGGAGGCAGAAGAATCACTTGAGGGAGTTTGAGACCAGCCTGGGCAACACAGTAAGACCCCATCTCAACAAAAAATTTTTAAAAATAACTGGGCATGGTGGTATGTGCCCATAGTCCTAACTACTCCAGAGGTGAGGCAGGAGGATTGTTTGAGCCCAGGAGTGTGAGGTTACAGTGAGCTATGATTGCACCACTGCACTCCAGCCTGGGTAACACAGCAAGACCGTGTCTCTAAAAAATAAAAATAAAAAATTGCAACTTTTTATGATGTGTGTAGGGTACTTGACAGCTTTGCACTGGTGGGGCGAGGAGACCTCTACTCAATTCTAGAATACTGGGGCCACTGGCCTTGCCAAAAATAAAATGGTTAACACTTACTGAGCACCTACCATATGCAAAACTCTGTTCTAAGTCTTTAACATGTATTAAGTAGCTCAATCCTTGTAACAACCTTTCATGGTGGGTTACCATTATCTCCATAAGAATACCCACAATGTGAAAGAAGTAAATCCCTGGAAGGTAAACGGGGAGAGGTTCTTGGTATAGTTACCAAAGAAGGGTGTTGGAAGGCCCCAAAGCCAGCTGTGTTCACTACTGTTCTCCACACTGGTTTGCTGATATTAATTTTCTTCTGGGTTTGCAGAGAAGGACTAAGTTTTCTGATTTCTTTCTTTCTCTCTCTTTCTTTTTTTCTTTCTCTCTTTCTCTCTCTCTCTGTCTCTTTCTTTTTGAGACAGAGTCTCTCTCTGTCACCCAGGCTGGAGTGCAGTGGTGTGATCTCAGCTCACTGCAACCTCTGCCTCCCAGGTTCAAGCGATTCTTGTGCCATAGCCTCCCAAGTAGCTGGGATTACAGGTGCCTACCACCATGCCCAGCTAATTTTTGTATTTTTAATAGAGATGGGGTTTCACCATGTTGGCCAGGCTGGTCTCAAACTCCTGACCTCAAGTGATTCACCCTCCTCAGCCTCCCAAAGTGTTGGGATTACAGGCGTGAGCCACCGTGCCTGGCCTAAGTCCTCTGATTTCTAAGAGTGGCAATAGCTACAAGTCTGTTTCTGTTTTCTACTTTCACTCTTGGGGACACTTTTCTTTTATCATTTAAGTTTTTTTTCTTGAAACTCCAGCTGCAAATACATTTAATAATCAACCACAAGAGAGCCCTTGACAGATGGGCCTTGAAACAGATGGCTCCATTGAAAGGCGGCAATTAAAATTGGAGGGTAATTTGAACCAATCAAGAAGATGGGGTCTCTTGGAGGCAAAGTTTCTACAAAAACCGAAACCATATCCTCCAAGCTCCTTTGGTACATTTTTCACCCACAGATGAGCCTTCCTGGGAGTGGATCCAACTTTTTTAAACATCTGGAATGTTGAAAAGGAAGAGAGAGAAGCCCTTGGGCCTTGTCAATCAAATTCACTTTTCTTTTGGCAAATTCAGCATCAGTGACAAATTGTGCAATTTGACATAAACAAAGTTGATAGATGTCGGCAAAGCTGTTTTTAAACAGCAGCAATGGAGAGATGTGTAGGATGGGGATTTTTCTCATTCAACAGTCAGTATGTTTAATAACAAATAAAACAACCAGATGTTGAAAAAAAAACCTACCACCTTGACAATGTCATCTGATAGTCAGCTGCTGCTGATTAATGAGTGTGGGATATATTCCAATCTCAATTCAGAAAGCTGGCAGAAATGTCCATGTAAGGACTTCTCTGGATAATTCCTTAATAGAGTTAACGAAGGGCTCTAAATTCACCTTGGAGGCTTTCTTGAGATAAAAAGCACTGGCCTTGATTTTTATTATTTTATTTTTTTATTTTTATTTTGAGGCAGAGTCTCACTCTGTTGCCCACACTGGAGTGCAGTGATGCAATCTCGGCTCACTGCAACCCCATCCTCCTGGGTTCAAGTAATTCTCATGCCTCAGCCTCCCGAGTAGCTGGGACTACAGTCTGCACCACCACACCTGGCTGATTTTTGTATTTTTAGTAAAGATGGGGTTTCACCATGTTGGCCAGGTTGGTCTCGAACTCCTGACCTCAAGTGATCCACCTGCCTTGACCTCCCAGAGTGCTGGGATTACAGACATGAGTCACTGTGCCCAGATTGGCCTTGATTTCAGAAGACTTGAGTGCAAGTCCTGGTCTGCCACTCTTTCCTTATATGACTTGGGTAAGTCATTCAATCCCCTTGGAGCTTAGGTTCCCCATAGGATACATAATGATGATAAACTCTGCCCTGTCTACTCCTAAGTTATTGCAAGGCTCAAGTGGAATAATTGCTGTCAATCACTTTTTCCTTAATTTAAAATTTTTGAGAAATAATTACATCCAGTAAAATGCACAAATCTTAAGTGTACAGCTTAATAAATTTTTATGGCCATGGCCACTGGCTCACACCTGTAATCCCAGCACATTGGGAGGCTGAGGTGGGCAGATTGCTTGAGTCCAGGAGTTGGAGACCAGCCTGGGTGACATGGTGAAACCTCGTCTCTACAAAAAATACAAAAATTAGCTGGGCGTGGTGGCCTGCACCTGTAGTCCCAGCTACTTGGGAGGCTGAGGTGGGAGGTTAGCTTGAGCCGGGGAGGCAGAGGTTGCAGTGAGCTAAGATCATACCATTGCACTCAAGCCTGGGTGACAGAGTGAGACCCTACTTCAAAAAAAATACATTAAATAAATACACAAATAGGGCCGGGTGCGGTGGCTCACGCCTGTAATCCCAGCACTTTCGGAGGCAGAGGTGGGTGGATCACGAGGTCAGGAGATCGAGACCATCCTGGCTAACATGGTGAAACCCCGTCTCTACTAAAAAACCAAAAAATTAGCCCAGCGCAGTGGCGGGTGCCTGTAGTCCCAGCTACTCGGGAGGCTGAGGCCAGAGAGTCACTTGAACCTGGGAGGCAGAGCTTGCAGTGAGCCAAGATTGCACCACTGCACTCCAGCCTGGGTGACAGAGCGAGATTCCATCTCAAAAAAATAAATAAATAAATAAATACACAAATAGATAAATAAGTAAATTTTTGCGTATGTATACTCCTATGTTGCCACTCAGCTCAAGATATAGAATATTTCTGACACCTCAAAAAGTTCCCTGTGCTCTTTCCTGGCCCATAGTTTCAAGGAACAATTATTCTCACCTCTATCACTAGAGATAAGCTTGCTTGTTCTTGAATTTGAGATAAGTCGAATCTCATAGTATGTATTCTTTTATGTCTGGCTTTCAATTGACATAGGTTTTGGGGATTCATTTCTATTGGTGCAGCAGTCAGTGGTATGTTCCTTTCCATTGCTGAGTAGTGTTCCACTGGGTGGCTATTCCAGTTTGTTTATCCATTTTTCTCCTGTGGGTAGACATCTGAATTGTTTCCAGTTTGGGATTATTATGAATAAAGCTGCCATTAACAAAAGACCATGAGATCTGCAGAGGAAGAGGGAGAGCTTTATTTTCTCTCTCTACATATATGGAAAACAATCTGCAGAATGGGGAGGCACAGTCTTCAGCATAAGTGAAAGCTTACCCTGGGAAGAATAAAGGTAGAGTCTGGCCTCAGTAGGGAAAATTCTCAATTAGGTCTGCTTATACAAATGAAGGATTCAAACTGGTTCAGTTCTGATTAGTCAAAATAGTCCAGTCCTAAGCCGGGTGCAGTGGCTCATGCCTGCAATCCCAGCACTTTGGGAAGCCCAGGCGGGCAGGTCACTTGAGGCCAGGAGTTTGAGACCAGCATGACCAACATGGTGAAACCCTGTCGCTACTAAAAATATAAAAACTAGCCAGGCCTGGATTTGGGATTTGCTCTCACTATCCTTAACCCTTGGCTTCCCACAAACTCAACCAATTGCCAGGGGTTGGTGTTCTAGAGAAAGCCTGTTTGCTATCCTGGATAATGTCAAGTCACCTTCTGTGCCGCTGACATGAAACCCATCTGAAAGGCAAAGTAAGAAGCTTCCCTTTTAAGCTTTTAATGGCTTTTTTTTTTTTTTTTTAATTAAGACAGAGTCTCACTCTGTCACCCAGGCTGGAGTGCAGTGGCACAATCTTGACTCACTGCAACCTTCACCTCCTGGGTTCAAGTGATTCTCCTGCCTCAGCCTCCTGAGAGCTGGGACTACAGGTGCGTGCCACCATGCCAGCTAATTTTTGTATTTTTAGTAGAGACGGGGTTTTACCACTTTGGCCAGGCTGGTCTCAAACTCCTGACCTCAAGTGATCTCCCTGCCTCAGCCTCCCAAAGTGCTGGGATTACAGGTGTGAGCCACTTTGCCTAGCCAAAGTTTTTAATGACTTTTGAAGAATATTGCTAATCACTCATCCACAGCTCACCAAGCTTTATGTAATTTGCGACTCCCCACTAAGAAATCGTCTCTGGAAGCAGCAGCTCAAGATAGGGGGTAACAATTAGTGGAGCTGGATTCTGTTATTTAAGAAATATTTCTTGCTTTCCTTCCATGAACCACATGCTAGGTATTGTGGGGAATACCAAAGAAGGAAAGCAAGGTTCCAGACTGCAAACTATCAGGGAAAGTGACGTGAATTTCGGATTGCAAAAATATTTAATATTCCATGGTGAAGGGAATATTCTATTTTATTTTTACTTTTTATTGTAGCATAATGAATAACATATGTATGGTAAAGTGCACAAATCTTAAATGTGCAGCTCAATGAATTTTTAAAAAGTGAATACATCCATGCACTCAGCATCCAGATGAAGAAATAGAACATTAAGAGATCTCAGAAGTTTCCTTCATTCCTCTTCCCAGGCAACAACCTCTCCCTGTTTCATGATAATCACTGTCCTGACATCTGTCACCATAGATTAGTTTTTCCTTACTTGAACTCTATATAAATGAAATTATACTTTTGTGTCTAGCTTTTTTTGTATGACATTATGTCTGCAAGATTCATTCATGTTGTTGCTTGAGGATGGAGTTCATTCTTTTTTTTTCCTGAATTATTTTATTATATGACCACAACATAATTTATTTTTCCCTTCTTCTGTTAATGGACTTCTGGGTTGTTTCCCCTGTTGGGCTAGTACAAATAATGGTGCTATGAACATTGGTGTACATGGCTTTTAATGAAAATATGTACACATTTATGCTGAAGATAGGTAGATAAGTAAATAGATAGATAGATAGATAGATGTACTAGGTCATAGAGTATGTGTATATTTAGCTTTAATATATTTTGCCAGTTTTCCCAAGTGGTTGTCCCTGTTTATAAACCCTCGGCTGCATATGATGGTCCCAGTTGCTCCACAACCTCTTGGACAGTTAGTATTGTCAGTTTTAAAGTGTAGCCATTTTCTCAACATCATTAGTTGTCATGAAAATGAAGACTAAAACCACAATGAGATACTCTGTATGTCTATTAGAATGCCTCAAATAAAGAAAAAACCTGACAATATTACGTGTGAACAAAGATTGGAGCAACAGGAACTCATACATTGCTCCTGGTGGGAATGATACAACCATTGAGAAAATAATTTGGCATTTTCTTATAAAGTTATATATATATATGCATCATATGACCCAGAATTTCCATTGCTAGGTATTTATTCAAGGGAAATGAAAACATATGTTTGCACAAAAACTTATACAAGAATTTTCACAGCAGCTTTATTCCTCATAGCCAAAAACTGGAAATAACCCCAAACATCCACCAAAATGAATGGATAAGCCAGGTGCAGTGGCTCACGCCTGTAATCCCAGCACTTTAGGACCCGAGGTGGGTGGATCACTTGGGTCAGGAGTTCAAGACCTGCCTGGCCAACATGGCGAAACCTCATCTCTACTAAAAATACAAAAATTAGTGGAGTGTGGTGGCGCATGCCTGTAATCCCAGCTACTTGGGAAGCTGAGGCAGGAGAATCGCTTGAACCCGGGAGGCAGAAGTTGCAGTGAGCCAAGATCACACCACTGCACTCCAGCCTGGGCCACAGAGCAAGATTCTGTTTCAAAAAAACAAAACAAAACAAAGATGAATGGATAAATAAAATGTGATATATCCATATAATGAATTCTAATCATCAATAAAAAGGAATGAACTATTGATACAGACATGGACAAACATAAAAAAAATGATGCTGAGCTAAAGAAGCCAGACACGAAAGATAAAGGGTGATTACATTTACATGAAATTTAGCCAACAGGCATTGACTGCAAAGGGACATGAGGGAAACATCAGGATGATGGAAATGTTCCACGTCTTGATTGTGGTGATGGTCATACAGATATATACATGTACTAAACATATCTAAGTGTACTCTTAAAACAAGTGCATTTTATTGTATGGAAGTATCCTCCATAAAATATCTAGTTATTCTGGTCTGACAGATATGTAGTGGTTTTTCATTATGGATTTAATTTGCATTATCCTGATGACCAACTGTGTTAAGCACCTTGCATATATTATTGGCAAGTCAGATATTGTATTAGTCAGGGTTCTACAGAGAAACACAACAAATCAGATGTGTGTGCATAGATAGATAGATAGATAGATAGATTGATTGATTGATCTAATATGATTATGAAAGTTGACAAGTCTCAAGATCTGCAGTCATCAAGCTGGAGACCCAGGACCTAGAAGAGTGGTTGGTGTAGTTCCAGTCCCAGTCTGACAGTCTCAAGACCCAGGAAGAGCTAATGTTTCAGCTTGAGTCGAAAGACAGAAAAAAAAAGCCCATGTCCCAGCTTAAAGATAGGTAGAAGGAATTCTCCGTTACTCAGCCTTTGCATTTTTCTCAGGCCTTCAACTGATTGGATGTAGCCCACCTGCATTAAGGAGGGCAATCTTGTTTACTCAGTCTACCCATGCACATGTTAATCTCATCCAGAAACACCCCCACAGACACACTCAGAATAACATTTGATGAAATGTCTGGGCATCCCATAGCCCAGTCAAGTTGACACATACAATTTAACCATCACATATCCTCTTTTGTGAAATACCTGTTTAGGTTTTTGCCCACTTCTAACAGGATCTGTCTTTTTCTTCTTGATTTATAAGAGTTCTCTATATAGTCTAGATATGAGTCTTAGATTAGTGTATTGCAAACTTCTTCCAGTGGTTTGCCTTTCACTCTCTCGGTTCCATCTAATTTATCAGTCTTTTCATTACGGTTAATGTTTACTGTGTCTTGTTTAAGAAATGTTTGCCAACCCCCAGAACCTCTAGGTCATTAAGCCTATTATCTTGTCTTTAAGAAAGTTTATTGTACTTTTTTTTTCACATTCAGGTCTATAAGCCATCTGGAATTCATTGTTGGTTTATGGTGTGAGGTAAGGATGAGATGAATGCTGCTGTTCTTTTTAAATTTTTTATAGAGCCAATAGATTCAATACCATTTATTGAAAATAGAATCCTTTCTCCACCTGAGTTACTGTTTTTAAAATCAGATAACTATATAAGTGTGGGTCTGTCTCTGGGCTCTCTATTCTGTTTCATTGGTCTATTCATTTTTTTGCCAAGATCATCCTTTTTAAATTATGACAGCTTTTAAATAAGTCTTGAAATCTTGAGGCATAAGTCCCTCTCCCACATTTTCTTCTTTAAGAATGTCTGAAAAGAATGTTTTTGGCCTTTTGCATTTTCAGATAAATTTTAGAATCAGCTTGTCAATTTCCATTCAAAATGTGCTAGGATTATGGTTGGGATTGCATTGAATCCATAAATCACTTTGGGGAGAACTGGCATCTTGAGTCTTTGATCCAAAAACATGGCTTATCTCAACATTTATTTAGGTCTTCTTGAGTTGCTCTCATTAATGCCTTGTAGTTTTTAGCATCAAAATCTTGTACATCTTTTTGTGAGGTTTAATCCTATTTATATGATTTTTATGCTAATGCAAATGATATCATTTAAAATGTTCATTTTCCAGTTATTTTTCACAAATATATAGAAATATAATTAATTTTTGTACACTGACCTTTTTTTACAGGCTTGCTAACTTCGTTAATTAATTTTAATATTTTGTCTGTAGATTATTTTGGGTTTTCTTCTTATGTATTCATGTCATCTGTCCATGATGGTGATTTTATTTTTTTCTTGCCAATCTTTATGCCTACTATTTCTCCTTCTTGCCTACTGCACTGGCTTAGACCTCTAATACAATGTTGAATATAAATGGTAACAGCTGACATCTTTGTTATGTTTATACGACTTTAGGAGAAATATTTATATTTTTCCATTAAGTGATATTTGCTGAAAGTTTTTTATAGATACCCTGCATCAGATTAAGTTCCCCTCTATCCCTACTTTGCTAAAAGTTTTTATCATAAATACATGTTGAATTGTATTAAATGCTTTTTATTGGCATCTATTAAGATAAACATTTATATTTCTCATTTATGTTGTTAGTGTGGAGAATTACATACATTTTCTAATGTTACATTCTTGGTAAAAAATAATTCTTCCTATGATCCTGATGTATTATCCTTTTGCTATATTGCTAGATTGGGTTTCTCAATATTTTATTTCAGATTTTTGCCTTTATGTTTAGTAGGGCTGTTCTTCTATTTCTTTTCTTGTAGGGTCCTGCCAGGTTTTGGAATCAAGGTTATGCCAGCCTCATTGAACTAGTTGACACGTGTTCTTATTTTTTCTGTTCTCTGGAAGAGTTCATGTAAGATTCGTATTATTTCTTCCTTAAATATTTGAAGGAATTCACCAGTGAAGACACCTGGGCCTGGAGTTTTCTGGTTTTGGTGTGTTTGTTTGATTTGGTGGTAAGTAGAAGGTGTGTTTTGAAATCTTGTCTGTCCCAGAGGCCTTGACACTTGCTGACCCCGCATAGCTCCACATGGCTGCTCCTTTGGGAATCCAGGTCTCTGCTCAGATGCCATCTCCTCAGAGAGGTCTTCCATTACTTCCCCAGCTGAAGCAGCACTCACTCCCCTCAGCTGCACTTTCTATTTTTTTTTTTTTTCTTCTTGAGACAAGGTCTCACTCTGTCGCCCAGGCTGGAGTGCAGTGGCTCAATCATAGCTCACTGTAGCCTCGACCTCCTGGTCTCAAGTGATGCTCCCACCTCAGCCCCCCAAGTAGCTGGGACTACAGACACGTGCCACACACCCGGCAAATTTTTGTATGTTTTGTAGAGATGAGGATTCGCCATATTGCCCAGGCTGGTCTCGAACTCCTGAGCTCAAGTGATCCCCAACCTTAGCCTCCCAAAATGCTGGGATTACAGGCATGAGCCACTGCCCCTGGCCCTTTCTATTTTTTTTATATACAGGCTTATCACTCCCTGAAACTAACCTTCCCCAAAATCTGTTCATTTGTTTATTGTGTGTTTGCCCTGTTAGAATGTGAGCTCCATGGGGCCAGGGATCTCATCAATTTCATTCATTCTGAATCCCCAGCACTCAGCACACAGCAGCACTCAACAAATATTTTTCAAGAGACTAAATGAAAGGAGGTCAAATGGAGGCCCTTTCCCCACAAAGTCACAAGAAGAACAATGAATCACTTTTATTTTTTATTTTTATTTTTTATTTGAGATGGAGTCTTGCTCTGTTGCCCAGGCTGGAGTACAGGGGTGCAATCTTGGCTCACTGCAACCTCTGCCTCCTAGGTCCAAGCAATTCTCCTGCCTCAGCCTCCTGAGTAGCTGGGATTACAGGTGCTCACCACCCCAACTAATTTTTGTATTTTTATTTATTTATTTTTTCACCAGGCTGGAGTGCAGTGGCATGATCTTGGCTCAGTGCAACCTCTGCCTCCCGGGTTCAAGCGCTTCTCCTGCCTCAGCCTCCCGAGTGGCTGGGACTAGACGCACGTGCCATCACAATCCAGCTAATTTTTGTATTTTTAGTAGAGATGGGGTTTCAGCATGTTGGCCAGGATAGTCTCAATCTCTTGGCCACATGATACGCCCATCTCAGCCTCCCAAAGTGCTGGGATTACAGGTGTGAGCCACCGCGCCCAGCCAAATTTTTGTATTTTTAGTAGAGACAGGATTTCACCATATTGGCCAGGCTGGTCTCAAACTCTTGACCTCAAGTGATCTGCCTGCCTCAGCCTCCCAAAGTGCCGGGATTACAGGCATGAGCCACCGTGCCCGGCTGAGCCTTACTTTAAAAAATGTTTTAATAGACATTTTTTTAGAGCAGTTTTAGGAGCACAGCAAAATTGAGCCAAAGGTATAGCGATTTTTCACATACCCCCTGCCTGTACACACGCCTAGCCTCTCCCATTACCAACATCCCCCACCAGAGTGGTACATTTCTTACAACTGATGAGCCCATTTGACGCATCATGATCACCCAGTCTGTAGTTTACATTAGGGTTTACTTTTGGTGGTGTACATTCTGTGGGTTCAAGCAAATTTGTAATGCCGTGTATCTAAAAGCCTCATCTTTTTAATAATTAAAGTTGACCATTGTCTTCATTGAACTTACACAGAAACAAAACCATGCAATATAATTCTGTATTCCTTGCCAAGTTACAATGTCATTGTGGAACAAAATGCAATGAACATGAAAATAAGACTTTCTCAGCTTCTTTGTAAATGGAACTGTTTAATATTATTTTGTTAATGGGTAGAATAAAATGTAATCTGATGGTGAAAACATTCTTCTTGACATTGTGGAAAATACCTCCCTATATTGCATGTGATGGAAAAGCAATTCGACTGGGAAAAGTTTACTGAATTAAGCTTACTGAATTCTGGCCTATTGACCTTATAACAAGCATGTTAGATGAGACGTTATAAGGGCTCAAGTAATACCTGCATCCTTCAGGATTATTTTGATTGCAAGTGATGTAAAACCTCAGTGAAATTGAGCAAAAAATAAAATTTTCTGGGTCATGCAACAAAACATTCCAGGGATAGGGTTAGCTTTAGGCACAGCTTGATCCAGAAGCTGTGTCACAATGTCACTTGAGTACAGGCTCTCTCTCCATCACTACATTGCTCTCTTCTGTATTGTCTTCCTCCCCAGACAAATTCTTCCCTTGTGGACAATAAACAAACAGGCCGGGCATGGTGGCTCATGCCTGTAATCCTAGCACTTTGAGAGGCCAAGGAGGGCAGATCACTTGAAGTCAGGAGTTCCAGACCAGCCTGGCCAATATGGTGAAACCCCGTCTCTACTAAAAATACAAAAATTAGCTGGGCGTGGTGGCATACACCTGTAATCCAAGCAACTAGGGAGCCTGAGGCACAAGAATCACTTGAACCTGAGAGGCAGAGGTTACAATAAGCCAAGATTGTGCCACTGCACTCCAGCCTGGGCAACAGAGTGTAACTCTGTCTCAAAATAAACAAACAAACAAACAAACAAAAATTTGAAAGGAATGATAATGCCTACAAAAACATCTTCACAGTTCTAATTTATTCCAGTCATAAAGATAAGTGTCTGAGCAGAACATCTTAAGAGTGCATTTTCTTGATCCTATTGGGTTATAAACCAGTTCCTGAACCAGTCCCTGTGGCCAGGGTACTGCACTACTCTGCTCTGATTGGCGAGGCCTGAGTCACATGCCACCAATCAAAACACAGGGACTGAGATTTGGGGCAGGAACGCTCCACAGGGGAGTCCAAGTGTTAAAAGACGTCCCATTAGAGAGCAAATGTCTGGTAATACGGTATAGTGCGTTGAATACACATCCCATATACTCAATGAGTTCATCTGAAGACTAAGAATATTCAAAAGCGCAATTCAACCAGACGAGAGTACAAAGGCATGTGTTTGTTTGATATCATCATGCAGCCAAAAAAGGTAGAGTTATACACTTGGTATGTATAGAAGACATGCAAAATCTGTGTTACAATACAGGGTTCCATCAAATACTTCCTTTGAAAAACAGGATTCTGTTAAATAATGTTTGGGACCCAGTAGGACTAAATGAGGGAAGGTAAGGACTCTCCACCACCACCCAGCTCCCTTTTAAGTAGGAAAGAGCTTGAAAATCCCCACCTCTGAGAAAGGGGCCTTGCGGGGGCTCTGGGGCACATCTCAGAACAATTCTCAAGGCAAAGGCTCTTGAAAGATTCTGAGCTCAGATAAAGTGATGTTTAAGGAAGCTCTTCTGGCAAGGCCATGAGCCAATGCACCCAGTTCTCTTAAAAACAAGAAAACAAAAAACAAACCAAAAAAAACAAATAATATATTGTTTATGCACAGATACATTTGTGATAAAACTATAAAACATTGGAATGATAAATATGAAATGTCAGTTTGTGGTTATCTCTGGGGATAGGAAGGTATATGGGAAGACCATCTGGAAAACTGCAAGGTTTTTTAAGATGAGGTGTCACTCTGTTGTACAGGCTGGAGAGCAGTGGCACGACCAGGGCTCACTGCAGCCTTGACCTCCTGGGCTCAGGTGATCCTCCCACCTCAGCCTCCCCAGTAGCTGGGACTACAGCTGCACACTACCATGCCCAGTCAATTTTTTTGTATTTTTTGTAGAGACAGGGTTTCACCATTTTGCCCAGGCTGGTCTTGAACTCTGAGGCTCAAGCTACCCTCTTGCCTCAGCCTCCCAAAGTGCTGAGATTGCAGGCGTGAACCACTGCGCCTGGCCACTTTTTCCATTTAACATTATGTTTCCAAGATTCATCCATGGTGTATCTGTGGCTGAAGCACACTCATTTTTCACTGCTGTGTAATGCTCCATTGCATAATATCCCACAATTTATTTATCCTTTTTTTTTTTGGTTAACAGATATTTGGCTTGTTTCAAGTTTTTTGCTAATATGAACTGTGCTGCTATGAAGATTCTTGCTTATAACTCCTGGTGCATATGTGTAAGAGTTTCTCTAGGGCATATATCTAGGAGTTGAATTGCTGGGTTTTACAATGTAGAAATATTCAGCTTTAAAAGCCAAGTGTCCGGAATTTTCATTTGGCAATATTGCACAAGCATTTGTCTATGTCATTAAAAGTTCTTTTTTTTTTTTTTTTTTTACATAAAGGAAAAGCAAGGTAAAAGTATAAAACATTATTCAGATGCAAGATACTATTATCTTTGTGGATATTCTCTGACCATAGCGGGGTCTGGTTACATATATAATAGCTTCAGGGCAAAGGCCACATTCATACATATTGTTAATCAGCACCAATTATTTATAGAGAACTCACAATATGCTGGTGTGAGGTATTAAAAATAAACAAAGCTGGACACTAGTTGCTATAGACTTCTTAATGTTTGTGTCCTCCCCCTTCAAATTTATATGTTGAAACTCTGCCCTCCATTGGGATGGTATTAAGAGGGGAGGACTTTGGTAGGTGATTGGGTCATGAGAGTGAAGCCCTCATGAATGGGATTAGAGCCCTAATAAAAGAAATATTGGAGAGCTCCCCTCACCCTTCTGTGTGTGGTTACAGGGAGAAGAGTGCTATATTAGTCCGTTCTCATGCTGCTGTGAAGAAATACCTGAGACCAGGTCATTTATAAAGAAACGAGGTTTAATTGACTCACAGTTCCGCATGGCTGGGGAGGCCTCAGGAAACTTACAATTATGGTGGAAGGCACATGTTCACAGGGCAGCAGGACAGAGAATGAGTGCAAGCAGGGGAAATGCCAGACGCTTATAAAACCACCAGATCTCATGAGACTTACTATCGTGAGAACAGCATGCCAGAAACTGCCCCCCATGATCTGGTTACCTCCACCTGGTCTCACCCTTGATATGTGGAGATTATGGGGATTATAATTCAAGGTGAGATTTGGGTGGGGACACAGAGCCAAACCATATCAAGTGCTATCTATGAATTAGGAGGCAGGCCCTCAGCAGACACTGAATCTGCGGGTGCTTTAATCTAAGGCTTCCCAGCCTCTAGAACTGTGAGAAAAAAATTTCTGTTGTGTATAAGCCATCCAGTCTATGGATGAGTCTGACCCCACTTGTCCCTACTCACCATCTTCCAGCCGCACACCCCTTCTTTCTAGTCTCCAAACACTAAGCTGGCTTCCCCTGGAGACTTCACTCTTGTTCCCTCTGCCTGGAATTCTTTGAAGCCAGAACTTTGCAAGCCCCATCCTTTCTCATCCTTCTTTACTCAGCTCAAGATGTCGCCATCTCAGAAAGGCCTCCCTTCAACATCCAAGCATTCTCTCTCCCATCACCCTGTTTTTTCTTCATAGCTCTTCTTGCAAAGTGCAGTTATTTATTACATTTTTGTTTCCCCTGCCAACCTGGTAACTCAATGAGGGCAGCGATCTTGTCTGACGTGGTCGCTACCGTGTTGCCAGTTCCTAGACTAAGGCCTGGCCCTTGGATGGCGCTCAAGAAGGAGTAAGAAATTCCTTTAACTTAGGGAATTCTGGAATCGCTTTTTCCCGGCAGAGCCGACTCTAACCAAGTGGGAAAGGCGAGGTCCGTGGCTGCCTGTGGCCCAGGGGTGACGGTTTGGCCCAAGGCCCCACCTCCGCCCCGCCCCCGGCCCCGCCCCTGTTCTTGTCCTCCCCCACGGGTCTCCATAAAGTTCATTTGGCGTCGCACCGCGCGAGGGCTTCTGGGAGCGGCCAGCCTTGGCCAATCAGGAAGCGGGGGAGAGCGGCGCGAGAAGCGGCGGCCGCGTCCTCAAGCCGGCACCTGAGCGGCGGAGACGGCTGTAGCACAAGGTAAGGGTGTGTCTGGTCGCGTCCTTGCGACCCTGGGCTTGTCCTTGAACCCAGGACCCCGTGACGGGGTGGAGCGCCGTCCCCACGCTCGGAACCCCGCCGCTCACACTTCCCGTTCTCCTCATGGCAGCCGGGCACGCCTGACGCCGGCGACACAACGCCTTGTCGAGCCGCCCCCGAGGCTTGGAGTCGGGCTGCATCCCTGGGGGTGCCTTTCATTCGTCCACTTTCTGAATGCAGAACCTAGGCCTCCCGACTCCCCCTTCCCCACTGTGGTGCCCTCGCGCCACCCCCCTGCCCTCACCTCCACCTCGTGCCCCGCGAGCCCACCCTGCCTAAGCCTGCGCCACAACGCCCCGCCTGCTTACCTTCCTGACCGTGCCCTGCCTGCTTGCCTACCCCTCGTGGGCACACCCTGTAGGGAGGCGTTGCTCTGCGAGGGAAGGGGTCTTTGGGGCGAGGGGAACTTCTCCCAACCCTTGGCTTACCTTTTGTACATCCAGGAGGATGCTGGTGATTGGAACCCAGGGGTGGCCCGCCCTTCTCTGTGCTTACTCCATCCCGTTCCCTGCAGAGGCGATGCCCAAGTTCACTGGGTTTCTTTTGAAAAAATTATGGGGCCGACCCCATGGGTCCTTGGTGAAAGTATGAAAGACACGTTGACAGAGCCTCTGGTCTGGATTTTCCCTTCTGCTAGACGTGGGAAGGAGGTTTTATTTATTTAATTTTTATTTTGACCGAGTTGTCTTTCAGCAAAAGCGAGGGTCACCTTTTTGTATTCTTTCCAGGGTATGTGGGAGGGTATCCTCGGTCATCCTAGCTTTTCTTCTTTATTTTTTTTTCTTTAAATTCTCCTTTGTGCATTTGTGTTTGCAATATTTTTATTTTCATTGATGGTGATTTCATAGCATTAAATACCTACATATCAGAGGCTAACAGATTCCGTATTTATATCTCCATCGCAGGCCTCACCCCTGACCTTTATCCAGCCACCCACTTAATATCTCCACTGAGATGGGTTATAGGCAACTCAAATTAAACATGCCAAGAGAGGGCTAGCAAGCTCCCCTTCATTACTCTCCCCAAACTGCTCCTGTTGCCTTTTTTTTCTCATGTCAATAATAGGAAAGACCTTGGCTAATAACCTTTGAGCCATCATTGACTGCTGTCTTTCTTTTTCTTTTCTTTCCTTTTTTTTTTTCTTTTGAGACAGTCTCCCTCGGTCGCTCAGTCTGGAGTGCAGTGGTGCGATCTCGTGTCATCGTGTGACTGCAACCTCTGCCTCCCAGGCTCAAGCGATTCTCCTACTTCGGCCTCCCAAGTAGCTGGGATTACAGGCGTGTACCACCTCACCTGGCTAATTTTTGTATTTTTAGTACAGACAGGATTTCACCATGTTGGCCAGGCTGGTCTTGAACTCCTGGCCTCAAGTGATCCGCCCATTTCGGCCTCCCACAAAAGTGTTGGAATTACAGGTGTGGGCCACCACACCCAGCCTTCTGTTTTTCACGCCACAAATAATACTTGCCACCCTGGGCCAGGTCACCACCTCTGGTTTGGATTATTGAAATAGTTTCCCATTTGGTCTTCCTGCTTCTGTCCTGGCCCCTGTTTTTTGCACAGCAGCTAGAGGGATCTTTTTAAAACACAGGCTGTCAGATCGTATCATTCCTTTACTTAAAAGAAAAAAAAAAATCCCTCCAATGGGTCCCCATCTCATTAATAATGATAGACAAACCCCTTTACAGTGAGCTATAAGGCTTTACATAATCTGACCCACTGTTACTTTCCCAGTCTCATTTTCTGCTCCCTCCCTTTCCAAATGTCAGACATGCTTTAGCCTCAGGGCATTTGTGCTTGCAAGTTAATATCCATGTAGTTTGCACTCACTTCTTCCAGGTCTTCACTAGGGAGGCACCTAGTGAAGCTTTCCCCATTTCCCGCCTCCCTTCATTGCTTTAGTTGTTCTTAGCACTTATATTTCACGTATTTTTCTTGTGTATTGTTGTCTTCCCCCTGTAGAATGTGAGTGAGGGGATTTTTATCTGTTTTGTTCACTGATGTGTTCCTAGCACCTAGGTCTGGCACACAGTAGGTGCTCAAAAAATATGAACTAGATGAATGTTACTGGCACTCTCGCAGGCATGGGGATGCAGTGGTGAATGAGACAGGCCTGCCCTCATTGAACTGATAAGCCTATGGAGGGTACCACTAGCAATAAAAGCACAGATAGGAAGTGTGATGTCAGGGCTGTTTCTTAAAGGAGGACAGGGATATTTGAATAGAGACCTGCTTGAAATGAATGAGCAGGTCATGGGACTATCTGAGAGCATTGCTGGTAGTGAGTAGAGCAGGTGCAAAGACCCTGCAGTGTGAGCAGCTGGAGATGTGGTGAGCCTGAGGGTCTGAACCAGCCTCTTGATAGACTGATGTAGAAAATAAGGTTGACAGAAAGATGGATGTGCCAAGGAGGGGGACAGGTTGGAGCAAAGATCCGAAGGTGAGAGGGCCCACTCCTCATGAAAAAGTTTATTTAAAGAATATGGAGTTAGAGGGAAGATCTTTCACTGGTGTGTTCAGGGAACAGGTCACTTTAATTCAACAAATATGTATCTGATCCTATTATGTGCCAGACTTAATGCTGAGGACTCAGAGTTGAGCATCTGTGGACCTTACCCTATAGGAAATTTGCCACTAGAGAGGGAGACATATGTGTGATGAAATAATCACAACTGCTGCACTAGGGAAGAACAGTATAGAAGATTCAGAGTAGTGTGGGAGGGGTTGGCATAGGTGGGACTTTCCCAGCTGGCTGCAGCATACATAGGAGTTCCCCATGTGACAAGATAGGGGTGGGGATGTGTTATAGAGAGTGTGTACTTAGCATGTACAGGAGTATGAAGGGAGGAAACAGGCACCCCAAAGAATAGAGAATTGCTAGGGTATATAATTGGGGGAAGGCAGCAAGGGATGAGGATAGTAAGGGTGGCAGTGTCTGTTCTATGGAGAGCACCCTTTATAGCTCTGTCAAAACATGAGCATCTTATTCTGTAGGGGATGGAAGGTGTCCCTGATGGACTTAAGGCAGGAAAGCATTTCAGAAAGACCTCCCTGACCATGGGGAGGTTGATTGGAGGAACAAGAAGGCTTAGTCGGCGTGCAAGTCAGAGAAGGGGCGAGAGATGAGGGTATGACTTTGCAAAAGGTTTGAGAAGTAGATCTTGAGATTGGCTGAGTGTTGAGGAGGTGAAAGGGGCGCTGGGGTGACTCGAAGGTGGTTCCTGGCTTACCTGACTGTGTGCTAATTGTTTTACCAAAAGAGACTGGGAACCCACGAGAAGGAAGCATTGTTGGTGGCAGTGGCTAAGGAGAGAGAAGTGATGAGTCTGATTTGGGACATGTGTAGTTTGAGGCACCCACATGAGTCATCCAGGTGTAGGTATTAGGTGGACAGTTGGAAACACTGGCTTGGGAAAAGAGTTGGGCTGGACATAGAGATATGAGAATCCCCTTTGTTTTGATAGATTAGAGTCCTCCTAGCTCACTTATTTGCCTTGTATTAATGTCTGTTAATACCTCCATCTCTTCTCCCCTGAATAACATAACGTTTGAAATATTTTATAGCTTTATACTTTTTTATAGTTTCAACAGTGTCCTCCAACAGCTAGATCCCCCATACACAGTTGCTAACAGCCAGAAGAAACTTTCTCAAACCTTGCCAAAAATTCCTACATTGATCTGTTAGGTACACCAAAGTTATAGTCTTCTCTTCCTTCCTTCATTCATTTAACACATATTTATTGAGCATTAGGTGCTGTTGTTCAGTGCACTGGGAATGGGGCTGTGGACAGACCAGACAAGGTTCCCAGACTCAAGGAGCCTGTTAGGAGACAGACAATAAATGAACAGACAGGTAGGCATGTGATGCCAGAAATTGATAACATACTACCAACGAGGTAAAACAGAAATGTGGTAGAGTGGACGGTGGGGCTGCTTTAGCTGGGGTGTGCTGAGAAGCTTCTTTAAAAAGGAAACCTTTGAGCAGAGATTTGAAGGAATTAAGGGGATTAGCTAGGTAGGTATTTTGGAGGAGAATATTCCTGCAGATGCAGAGGAAACAGTGACTGAAAGCCCATGTCAGCAGTGTATTTAGCATATTTGAAGAAGAGTGGAAGGCCATAGGACCAAAGTACATAATCCTGGGGAAGAGTGGTAACAGAAGGAGTTGGGTCGGGGACAGTCATGTAGGCCTCACAGCACAGGGTAAGGACTTTGGATCTCAGCCTGTGAGTGACGGGAGCTATTGAAGGTTTGAGCCCCTTTAGAGGATCCTTCCCAGTGTGGTGTGGAGAACAGACTGGGAAGTGGGAGGGGACAAAGTAAGAACAGGGAGACAGGAAGCTACTGTATCACCCAGATGTGACACATGAGAGTGGCTTGCACCAGGATGATAGTGGTAGAAGAGACAAAAAGTGGGTCTGACTCATGTATATATGAATAAATGTAGTGTAGAAATGAATTGCTAATGTGGGGTATAAGAGGAGAAAAGAAGTCAAGGACAATGCCACGGTTTTAGACCTGAGCAACTTCTAGCATGAAGATACTATTTACTGAAATGAGGAAGATGGGGAAGGTCCAAGTCTTTGTTAGATGCTAGAATACGGCCTTCCTCCCCCTAACCCCTCCCACTCCATGCACCCTACTGTCTGTGCCCATCTCTATCTTTCTGACACGGCTGTTGCCCTGCTGAAAAACCTGTGTACCAGTTGGTCCCTTTGGACACCAGAGGTCTGCTGTGAGGATGACATTAGATTATACAAATAAAGCCCATAGTGGGGACTCATACACAGACAGAGCTCAGGAGATGATGTCGGGCAAATAAATGAATGGAGTAAAAGGAATTTAGATGAGGGAAAATTTCTGTAGGTAATGTGTATTGAGGAAGACCATTTGGTAGGTAGGACTTGAGTTGGTGGTAATAATGATAGCTAATGTTTATTGAGTGGTTACTTTGTGACAGGCGAGGGAGATGCAGTTATTTTTCCATTTCGCAGATGAGGCCCAGAGAGAGTAATTAATTTGCCCAAAGTCATCGAGCTAAAGAGTGAAGGAGCTGGCTGGAGCTCAGGGCTGCAGTGGAAGATTGGGTAGGTGTTTCTTTTTGGGAAAAATGGCACAGAGCAGGACATGTGCAAGGATAGTCAGGGACCAAGTAAATCAAGTGACTGGTACACAAGGTTTATTCTGGGAGGTAGAAAGTTAAAAGCAGTGTTTCACCCGGATGGATCCCTGTGAATGGGAGCCAGTGAGGTTTTTTGAGCAGGGGCAACAGCCGTGTCAGAAAGAGAGGTGGGGTTGGGCGCAGTGGCCCTCGCCTGTATTCCTACAACTTTGGGAGGCCAAGGCGAGCGGATCACTTGAGGTCAGGAGTTCGAGACCAGCGTGGCAAACATGGTGAAACCCCAAAAATTAGCTGGGCATGGTGGTGCGTGCCTGTTATCCCAGTTACTCGGGAGGCGGAGGCAGGAGAATCGCTTGAACCTGGGAGGTGGAAGTTGCAGTGAGCTGAGATCTCATCATTGCACTCCAGCCTGGGGGACAAGAGTGAAACTCCGTCTCAAAAAAAAAAAAAAAGGAAGCTAGAGGTGGCCACAGAGAGTAGGGTGCATAGAGTTGGGGGCAGGGCTAGGAGGAGGAAGGCCATGTTCTAGCATGTAAGAAGGACTTAGACTTAAAGGAATGAAGGTCTGGCCTTAGGTGATAGTGATGGGGATGAAAGCAATAGTTAGAGGATGTTGCAAAAATATAAATACCCCATGCTATTTAAATCTTTTTAGGAGCTGGGTGCGGTGGCTCACGCCTGTAATGCCAGCACTTTGGGAGGCTGAGGCAGGCAGATCACCTGAGGTCAGGAGTTCAAGACCAGCCTTGCCAACATGGTGAAACACCATCTCTACTAAAAATACAAAAATTACCCTGGCGTGATGGCACGTGCCTGTAATCCCAGCTACCCAGGAGACTGAGTCAGCAGGAGAATTGCTTGAAACCGGGAGGTGGAGGTTGCAGTGAGCTCAGATCACGCTATTGCACTCCAGCCTGGGCAACAAAGCGAGATTCCATCTCAAAAATAAATAAATAAATAATCTGTTTCGGTAATGAGAGTTTGGAGAGTGAGGAATATCATATTATCTGAGTCTGTAGTATTTCGTTTCCTGAGTTTTAGTTAGAGAGTAGCAATAGTTTGGATAATGAGGAATACCTGCCTGCTTGCTATGGAAAAATGTATCTACATGTGTTTGGTTTCTGAGTCTGAGAGTGGAGGGACACCTGTAAGTAAACAATCTGAGGTAACACAGAGATGCAAAGGAACAGGCTGAGTTAGAACCTGGGAGACAGAAGCCAGGGGCAGAGGCGGAGGAGGAGTTGGGGGTGGATAACTGCATTTGGAGACATGGTGGGTGTGACAGTTATGTGCTTGAGAGGAGATGCACCAGTGGTGCCTGGAAACTCACGGTTGGAGTTTGAGTGCACGGGGGCAGGTGTGGATTTGACAGTCATTGCCATTGAGGCTTCAAGGGCAGTGGTGAGACACACACTCTGAAGCAGGGAATTTAGAGCAATATTAAAATTAACAAGTTATTAAAAATTATGTAAGATCACATATACTCATGGAAAAGAATTTGCCCTGACAAGGGAATCAAATGAAAAGTAGAAAAGTCTCCCAACTCTCACCTTGGTAATGCTAGGTTGTTTCTTGCTAAGTCAGTGCTTTGTTTCTTGCTATTCCTTCTAAAAAACTGTGAGTCAACCTTAAGTATACAGCTTAGGGAATTTTTACACATTTATTCACTTATGTGACCACTGTCCATATTGAAATATAAACCATTTCTGGTACTTTGGTCAGCTCAGATCACCATAATAAAATATCAAAATATCTGTTGTTCTGGCTTAAACAGAAATTTATTTCCTCACAGTTTTGGAGGCTGGAAGTCCGAGATCAGGATGCCAGCATAGTTGGGTTCTGGTGAGGGCCCTCTTCCTCGCTGCTCAGTGTGTAGTCAAGACCTTTCTTTGATGTGTATGTGTGGGGAGAGGTAGGTGGAGGAAAGCAAGCTTTCTGGTGTGTCTAAGGGCACTTATCCCATCCTGAAGACCCCACCCACGTCACCTCATCTGAGTCTAATTACTTCCCAAAGACCCCATCTCCAAATAGCATCACATTGTGGGGTAGGGCTTCAACACAGGAATTCTGAGAGAACACAGTTCAGTCCTTAGTACCCGAAAAGCTCTGCTGTGCTTTCTCCCAATCAGCACTCCCCCTACACTCCCAAGGATAACCAGTATTCTGATCTTTAGTCCCATAGATTCATTTTTCCTGTTTTTAAGATCCATATGAATGGAGTCATACGGTGCTTTTTTTTTTTCTTTTTGTATCTGGCTTCTTCAGCTCACTGTGACGTCTGTGAAATTCATCCATGTTCTGTGTAGTCTGTAGTTTCTTTTCCATTGCTGTGTGGTATACCAAGGTATGAATATACTGCCATAAAAAGCCCAAGTGGGATAATTCTGTAAATGCAATGGTTTTAAAATTATAATGGTAGGGACCCAGACTTTTGTTAGAATCCGCACACCTTCTGCCTCCCAAGTTGTGACAACCAAAAATGTCTCTAGCTATTGCTGAATGCCCCCTGTGGGGCAAAGTTGAGTAGCATTGGTTTAGAGAGAAGAGCCAGAGCCAAAGCCACAGGCCCTTTGGGGCCGACTTGGTGATCTGCCCCTGTTTATGCTAGTTGTAAGACAGAACTAGTATCATTCCTAAGGTTCTCTGTAGAGATAATTTCCATCACCACTAAAATGGGGCTGTTTCCCAGGAAGCATCAAGTAAGTTTAAAGACCGAATTAAAACATCTCACATTTGTAAATTCTTTAAGGTGAGCAGGCCCTTAGAGATCACCTGAGCAACCCCCTCATCCAGAGACGATCCAGCCCCAGGGTCAGAGGGCTGGCGTGGGATGGAGCCAAGCTGTAGTCCACAGCACTTTCTTCCCAGCTGGGCCTTCTGCTGGACAGCCAAGAGTTTATCAGAAAGTTACTATGTGGATAATTTATTTTTCTTTGTGATGCCAGGTTATTACTTCTCTTTGCTCATTGAAGAGGAAATAATACAAGTGATATTTTATGTATCAGGAAAGCTGATACTACCCATTCCTTATTGCAAACATTGAGTCACTGAGGGCAGTACTGCTACTAAATCACCCAAGTCTTTTTCTTCTGTCTAGGTTAATTTATTTTAGGTCTTTGTTTTCTCCAGAGCTTCTGAATAATGATAAGGTCTCTTTTACTTAGTCTCACAGGGCTCTAAAGAACTTTCCAACAATTTTTTTTTTCCTCTCCTCTCTCTTCCAGAGGCATCTGAAACAATGATGTCTGTCAAGATTTAATTTTTTGGGGGTTGTTGTTGTAATTGACAGCTGACAGATAATAGTAAAAAGTGGAATGATATTGTCATCTAGCTAGTTTATGTATTCAAAAGAGAGGAGAACAGAATCAGTATTAAACTTTTGATACCTTGGGTGGAGGTTTTTCTCATCAATCTTGGATGAGAAAAGAAAGAATCATTCACAAGAATGTTGAACACCATTCTTGTGTTTTACTCCTGTCATAGTCTGATTAATAAGGTTTGAGGGCAAAGTTTCTGCTTAAAATTAAATGCTAAATTTCTTTTGAATCACACCTTCATTATGGAAATCTGGATTTATAATAAAAAGCATATTTGGTAGTGGGCAATACAACATACATTTAAACATTTTAATTGTCTTCCAGAAGTTCTTACTTAATGATATAAAGTTGTGATTAAATAAGTTATAATTTGGGATTAAATATTTACTAAAAGATTTTTTGAAGCAGAGATGTTTATGATTAAATGACAAAATGTTGCCAAATTGGCAACTTGGGAAAAAAGCTAAAATAGCATTTTACAATGATATAAATCAGCAGAGTTTATAAGATAATTTTATGTATCAACAACTCCTTGAAGTAGGTAGGAATTACCATTTTTGATTGATGAGGAAATTGAGACAGAGAAATTGGGGTTTTATCTCAGAGGTAAATCAGTTTATCTGCTAGTAAATGAACAGTCTGGATTGGAACCAGGTGTTTGGGTTCACAGTGTAATCTTCTCACCCATTCTGTCTAAAATATGTTTTTATTTTCCATTTCTTTTACTGTTATTAAAAACAGTACTGTTTACTGTTATTTTACTGTTATTATTTAAAATATTGAAAATAATCAAAAATAATTATTTAAAGTAATCAAAAAAGGAAGATCATTGTCAGTTGTACATTTGGAAGAAAGGATATAAATAGCAACATCTGTTACTTTCTCTGATGTATATAAAATCTCCCCCTTTGACAACATCAAAAAAAAATAGCAGTGCTAACAACTGTCTTTTTTAGGTTGCATGATCTTTGAAGTTGAAAGAGACAATATTTGGGTATGTTACTACATACATTTTACTAAATTAGAATTCCTCAGTCAGTATTGTTTGATTATATTGAAATTCTGCAGGAACATAGCTGGTGTCATCTCCCCATGCAAGTCAGTGAATGGAGAGAGATTTCTTTAACATGGAAGAAAAGACAGATGGCTTTGTCTTTGTTCTTTCATCTTTTTCTCAGCCCTTTGTATTTCTTGCATGACTGGGCTGTTTGGATTGTGGGTGATAAGGAAAAGGGAAAATTCACATGGGTTTAACATGTTGCGTTATACTTACAAAGAGCAGTGGATTCCCTTTAGCATCCTGTGCATTAGGTCAATGGGACAGGCATCATCATTTACAAAACAGATTTCTTCCCGAAATATGCTCTCCAAATGAACAGTTTAAAGAGGAAACGAGATGGCAACACACCTATTGTGTCATTCATTTTATCTTTTTAACAGTGTTTTCACACTGGGGCCTAGTTAGGGTAGCTTACTTATCAAGTCTAGCTTAAATACCTTAGGCCCAAGAGTTGGCAAACTATGGCCTATGTGCCAAATAAACTAAGAAGGGTTTTTACGTCTTTGGATCCTCGGGGGAAAAATAATCCAGAGAAAAATATTTTATAACCATGTGAAAATTATATGAAACTCAAATTTTAGTGTTCATGATTAATGTTTTATTAAAGTACAGCCACGCCTGTTGGTTTACATATTATCTATGCCTGCTTTCAAGCTACAACAGCACAGTTGAGTAGTTGCTACAGAGCCTGGCCTACAAAGCCCAAACTATTCACTACCTGTCCTTTTACAGAAGGAGTTTGCTCACTCTTGCCCTAGGATACTAGAAACTGGGCAAGCGTTTGGCAGATATGTCTAGGATGTATGGCTCTGAGGCTCTTTTGTAGCTTCCTTTGTTTCATTTTCCTTTTCCCTTTGTAGCTTTGGTGCTTTAATTTTCTGGAGTATATCCTCGGAGTAACATAGGCTTAAGTCTAGAGAACTAGTGAGTAACAGCTATTTCTGGGATGACTCAGTGATTCCCCAGCTTGAGAGTCCATAAGCCCTGAGTAAAGGAAGAGAGGTATTCTACTCATGGCTGATGCTTTAAAAATAAAAGAAACCAATGAACTAATAATATCAGAAAACAGATATGTGGGATTTTAATATAATAAGCATGAATACTATAACAGATTAAGATTCCGACCATCTACAAAATCCTGAAGGGGGCCACTCTTTGAGAATACTGATTTACAATGGTTTAGAAGTGCTTGGCTGTTTGAATATTTAAGTATCTACTCTTTCTAGCTCGATTAAATATTTAACATAGTTATATTTGGAATGTGGAAATGATTTTATTTTTCATAAGACTCACATGTTAATAGTAAATGAACTGAAATTATTTTGTGCATTTTTGCTCTGCCTTTATATTTAGTTCATTTCACCTTATATGCAGTTTGGGAATTTTTTTCCACCTCATTTATGAATGTTGATATGCCCTAAAGGGACATGTGTTTTAGACACTAAATGACAGGTGAACGCAGACCAGCATGAGGAAGTAGAAGTTTGGCCAGCCCTTGGTTTAGCTCTAGGTAGGAGCCCTCTCTTTCAAACTGTGGGTTTTACTGTTTTCATTTAGTTTATTTGCTCAGCATCCTCTAGGTGTGGTGAAGAGATCTGCATTATGGGAGCTTCCCACTGAGAACATTCCTTATTTTTAGCATAGTGGGGTATCCTACTGCAGCTTCTGAAAAAAGGTGGGTCATTGTCCTTTGTTTGATTGGCAGCAGCAGTGGGGCGGGGAGCTTTTTATTGAAGTATGATGCACAAATCATGAGTCTAGATTGACTGATTTTCTGAAAAGTGAGCATACTATCAACCAACGGTTAGATCAAAAAACTGAAAATTGCCAGCCCCCTTGAAGCCTTCCTCATCCTTCCACTTCTGTCCTTCCTCCCACAAGTGTAACCAATCCTGCCTTCTAACAGCAATGATAAGTTTGCCATTCATTTTAAGGTTCTCAGTTGCCCAGGTTGTTGAGGAGTTTCTATGGAGGCTCAGTAGCACTTCTGCCAAGTCCTACTTATAGGGAGAGTAATTTGTTGCCCAAGGCCCTGATACTTTGCGATGCTCTCTGAAGTGCCTGCCAGTGTTGCCTTGCCAAAAGATTCCCAATCACGCTCAAGGTCTTAGTCACTGCTGTCATAGAGGAGCCCTAGTGCTGTTCTGCTGTCCCTGCTGGCCTTTTCCTGTCCAGCCCCAATTGTGCTGCATTGACTGCTCCGGGTCCTGCTTCCGTGGTTTCTTAGTGTTGCTTCTTCCTGTGCCTCTCCTCCATAGTTCCCCAAGGATGCAGCTGGTGTCCAGGCTACATGGCCAGATTTTCCCAACACATGGCTTGGACTTCAATTTTTTTCCCCCATAGATCATTTTAATTGTTTCTGCTGGACAAA
Source organism: Pan paniscus (assembly GCF_029289425.2). Classification (NCBI taxonomy): domain Eukaryota; kingdom Metazoa; phylum Chordata; class Mammalia; order Primates; family Hominidae; genus Pan; species Pan paniscus. Next base: position 66,215,625 of record NC_073267.2, read on the forward strand.
GCTTACCGAGGTTATTTTCATGATTAGTTTTTAGTCTCTTGGGTCAAAGTTGATTTAGTGGTTTAATCTCTCTATTTTGTGGCTAAATTGATATTTTGTGGTGAGGATAAAAATTGTCCTAAATTTATGAAATTAGCCATAAATTGAAGCATTTTAGCGCAGTGGGATGATTAATATATCAAAGTATAGATTTAGTTGCACAATGATGGTAACAAAAAATGTATAAATTTGGAAACTTTAATAAAACTTTTTTGTATAATTAATTTCTACTGATTGAGTAATAATGCAGGACAGATCCAGTTTTTCCCAAATATAGTATTTCATACATATCTCTCTTCTTCTGTGCAGATGTGGAACAAGCTTATTTTCTTTTTACTCCTACCCTGAAGTTATGTAGCAAAATTCTTTCTATATATATCTGTTTCTTTCGGTTTGTAATTCTGTTCACCTGGTTTTTGGTCTTGGTATTTAGAGGGAAAGCACTAGTCTGGACCAAGTGTGATATGAATTCATGCCATTTAGACTGTCACTGCCTTATGCTGTGCTGCCTCAGAAATGTTAAGTATCAGTTGGTAGTCTGATACCAACTGGAAGGGAATGTTTCTGTTCAGATCTCTGCTTGCTAGTGGGTGCCCATTTGGCAAAGGAGTGCAGGAAGCCTTTGAGAAGGACAGACTCTCACCAACGGAAGAAAAAACACCTCCTATTCATTCAAAAAATGAGTACCTGCTATGTGCCAGGCACTGTTGTAGAAGCTTGGGGTACGTCAGTGAACAAAACACTGTGCTTGTGCAGCTTATATTCTCGCAGAGGTGACAGACAGTAAAGGAGATGGGGGATTGCTGGGGGGTGGCTTGTATTTTTAAATAGCTTTCTAGGTTGGCCTCAAAGGCAGAGTGACAGGTGAGCCGAAACAGATAGGGAGTCAGCCTTGAGTGTTTCTGGGGGAGGAGCATTCCAGTAGAGGAAACACAGAGTGCAAAGGCTGTAAGGCAGGAATGTGCCTGATCTGTTGGGGACCAGCAAAGAGGCCCCAGAGTGGCTGGCACCCATGAAAGGAGTGGAGGGAGATAGGGCTGGAGATGAGTCTGAGTGATGAGGGGGGTGGGGCCCCTTTTGTAGGGTTTCATTCTGTACAAGAGATTTAAGCAGGAGGGATGTGATCTGACTGACGGTAAAAGGATCACTGGTTGCTGGGTTGCTATAGACTGAATAGACTGTGGGAGGCAAGGGCTGAAGCTGGGAGGTTAGGGAGGGAGACTGCTGAGAGAGTCTAGGGAGGCAGCTTGGATGTGGGGAGGTGTCTAGGTAGAGATGGCAAGGACAGGCAGATTCTGGATATATTTTGAAGGTAGATTTGAAAGGCTTTGTTGGTTGATTGGATGTAGGATGTGAGTTATGGGGCCATCATGGGTTTTGGTCCAAGCAACTGAATAATGAAGTCTTCACACACTGAGAAGGCCAAGGGGCAGGTTTTGTGGATGAAAAGTTAGAGCCCAGTTTTGGGATATTACGTTTAGGGTGTTGTTCAGAGATTCAACCTTTATTTTACCATTGTCAAAAACAATTCTATATAATTAACTTAAAAAAATCTTTATTAGACCATGTTAAAGGAAATGACTGATTCTGTATTAATTACTTAAATTCATTGCTCAAAATCTTGGGGGTGGGCTGGTCATTTGAGAAGGTGAGCATTTCCTTTGTCTGACGTAGGAATGAAATATTAGTTGTATTTCTTTCTTCCTTTGTCTTTTTTTGTCTTCTTTTTTAATCATAGAAAAGTTTTGCTTCATTCAGTTCTTTATTTAGGGATTTCCAAAGTTTTCCTCATGAAAGAAAAAAGTATTTTCTTTTCCTTGACTCTGTTAGAAAAATTATTTTTATCTTAGAGTAAAAATAATGGGCGGAGGGGTGGGGTGGGATTCTGGAGAAGGGAATGCTTTGTTTTTCTTTTCCCTTTCTGGTGAATGACCATGGTTTCGTGTAATTAGTAGAATGTCATTGGCCTTGAACATTCCTGAGAAAACACATTTCTCTATCAGGCCGGAGTAGTTGTTTAAAAATGCCCCTCTTCTCAAAATTCTTGTGTTTCCTTCTCTCTCCCTGAGGATACCTTCCTAATTCTCTCATCTCCATTTTCTCACAATAAAGATTGCGAATTACAGCCTGATTATATGGGTCAAAAAAATTACAATATATGTTTAGAAACTTGAGGTTAAGAGTTATTGTGTACGTGAATTTTTGTTGAATATTAAAGTCAGCTTGGAACTTCATAAAGAATACCAAAGTGTCTTTATGTTTACTCCAGCTGAGCTATTTTTGTTTTAACCTTTTGCCTTTGCCTTTAAAGTTAATGTCCTTTAATGCTCATTTTTAAAAGTTCATAATGGATTTATGGCAGTAACAGTGTCCTTTTGACAATTAACCTGTGCTTCATAGCTGACATATAATTATTTGCCAATATGGCAAAACCCATCTCTACTAAAAATACAAAAAAGCTGGTAGTGTCACCCCGGCTGGGTGTGGTGGTGCATGCCTGTAATCCCAGCTACTTGGGAGACTGAGGCATGAGAATTGCTTGAATCTGAGGCAGAAGTTGCCGTTGAGTCAAGATCGCACCACTGCACAACAGCCTGGCTGACAGAGCGAGACTCTGTCTCCCAAAAGAAGGAAAAAAAGTATAACAAGAGCTATTGTACAAGTAATTTTTTTAATAAAAGATTTTCTTCTTAACCTTTTAGCAATGTAATTTTTTTTTTTTTTTTCCAAGACAGAGTCTCAACTCTATTGCCCAGGCTGGAATGCAGTGGTGTGATCTTGGCTCACTGCAATCTTCCGCCCCCCAGGTTCAAGTGATTCTCCTGCCTCAGCTTCCCGAGTAGCTGGGATTATAGGTGTGTGCCACCATGCCCAGCTAATTTTTGTATTTGTAGTAGAGATGGAGGTTTCACCACGTTGGCCAGGCTGGTCTCGAACTCCTGACCTCAGGCGATCTGCCCGCCTCGGCCTCCCAGAGTGCTGGGATTACAGGCGTGAGCCACTGTGCCCAATTTTCTTACCATGGTGCTACTTTTTATTTTCTGTTGATTTAATTAGTGGTAGGAGTTAAAAACATTCTCTTGGTCAAGAACCTTATATAAGAATAGTGCAGTATATATTCTGTACTATTGGCATTTCTAAAAGTAGCAGGTACAGTAACAAATCTAATGTCCCGAATGTCATATATAACAAGCAGGCACAGATCTGTGCTCTCATTAACCTTGTAAGATAAAGAATGTGTGAATGGAGACCTGGACATGAGTATTAAAAAAAAAAAAGAAGAATTTCTTCTATGTTAGTGAAGGAGCAGGTGTGTTAGAATAACAGTAGGGGAGAGAGGGAGAGTTAGTGGTGGTTAGTCCGAAGAATGCCTTTGTTTTCCTGGTCTTGGTTCAGCCAAATCACAGTAGAGAGTATTCTTGGCATGTAACTCAGCCTCTGTGGATTGGAATTTGTTCTTCTTTCTTTGTTCCTCACGGAGTGGTTATGAGGATCATTTGAGATAAGGTCTTATAAATTGCCTGGTGCTTTTGGGGTGGTAGTGTTTTTCTAAGATGGGTGGAGAATAAGAGGTGCAGGTTGACTGTTCTTTAAGCCTCCTAGAGGTTGCCACAGTGGTTTCCATTTCCTTATCTGCTTTGAGTCTGTGGAAGGAGACAGGAATTCTGGTCTGTGACTTGATATCTGTGCATTTGTTCTGATGGCAGAAATCAATCTTGGGGCTGTCAATATGCACAGAAATGATCTGTTTTTTCACAGCCTGACTCATTTTCTCTGTCGGGCCTGTTCTTGGGCTATGTTCAGGAACAAATCCTGCTTGTTGATGAGCTGTGTCCTCGTCTGTTTACAAAAAGTTCTGCTGTTTTGTTAAGCTTGTAACAGATTCAGGCAGTGTTTGAAACCTGTCTTTCCCTTGATTTAGATCTTTTCATTTTTTCTCCCATCTAGGATCTGCATCTCCAATGGATACTGAGGGGTTTGGTGAGCTCCTTCAGCAAGCTGAACAGCTTGCTGCTGAGACTGAGGGCATCTCAGAGCTTCCCCATGTGGAACGGAACTTACAGGAGATCCAGCAGGCGGGAGAGCGCCTGCGTTCCCGTACCCTAACACGCACGTCCCAGGAGACGGCAGATGTCAAGGCGTGAGTACTGGTAGGGAGACAGCATTAGTACTGGGTGGCTTGCGGGCAGGATCTGTTTCTTCTTTCCTGCCTTGAATTCAGATCCAATCTGTGAATGACAGCCACTAGCCAGATTCTTCGGAACTCAGAAAGGTGTTGTAAACAGGACAGCAGCCTTGGTTTGTTTCCCTGCCTCTCAGGTTTTCTAGCCTGTCTGCCTCACCAAGTTATGAGCTGATATCACAGGGAGAGATGATCACAAGGTGGGAGGGGGTGAAAGAGCCCTGTCATGCTGAATCTGGTCACAGAAGTTCCTGCTTGGGTTCAATGATCATTGGGTCATAAATGGCTCCCGTTATGTTAATACGTATGGGCCCCACAGATAAGTTTTACCTTCAAAGCTAGAGAGCACTCAGTGATGAGGACAGTTTTTAAGAGCATTTGGAAGAAATTGATGAGCAGTTAGTGACGAGAAACCATCCAAGTGAGGAGTGATTCTGTCTGCTTGTTGTCAGTGACCCGGGAGGCTGCTTCTGAAAGGCCTTGGAAATACAGTGCCCCCAGCTGATTGTAGAACAGGAGAGTGGGTGAGCCCTAAGAGAGTGCAGCTGGGGAAAAGTGCTGACTGACTGAGCTGGCAGCCACTGCTGCCACACAGCATCAGTTGGGCTGTTGATTCCACAAACATGTTTAAGGTCCACGCTGTGCCAGGTCTGGACCATCTCTGGGGTGACAACCATGAATTAGACATGGTTCTTGCTCTCAAGGAGCTTATAATGTGGGGAGTGGGGCAGAAAAAAACTATGCTGCTTTCCTTAAGAAATGTGATTTACTGGTTATTTACTGTGTGTTACAAGCTTGGCTAGACGTGAGATTTTGCTTAATTTTCACAACCATCATTAGGCTACAATCTCCACATTAGAGTTGAGCAACAAAGGCTCAGAGAAGACAAGTAACTCTTCCAGATCACACAGCTGGCGAGTGGTAAAGTCAGGATTCAAACCTAGTGAGGTTGACTCCAGAGTGCATACTCCTCTGATTGTGATGGAAGGGCATAGGAGGATGGAGAGGGTGCTGCTACTTGTGCCTTTGATGGGTCCGGAAAGACACTGAGATTCTGTGCAGGAAATATGGAAAATTGTCGGTCATCTCCTCAGTCTTCATTCCTTGAACTTGAGAAAGAACTAAGTGCTGGTGTTAATGTGGGACATCGTCTGCTCTAAGCATTTAACAGATGTCACAGGAGTATTATGTAGGAGTGGGCTACATTCTTGTTCTTGAGAGCTGACTGTTTTGGCTGCTCTGTCGAGTCAGTAAGGATGTTGTGGAAATTCTTCTGTAGACCTCCCCAAAATGTTATTTTCTAAAATAACTAGTTGGTTTTGGTTCTGTTGGCATTGGTAAAGGCAAGTCAGAGGAACCCTGGCAGGGATTTTTTACCCTACAGCCTTGCAGCTAAATGCAGCCAACTGCTTCCCTACACTGCTTTCTCACAGCCCAACCAGCCTTTAGACACTTCTACTAACTTGCCTTCCCTGCAGGCTCCTTACCTGCTACTCCTGGCTGCCTGCAGTTACCCCCAGTCTTGAGCATGCAGGCTCTGTGCTGTATGCAAAGATACTGCTGGAGCGAAAGGCCCATGATGCCATCTTAGTTGCTATAGTTATAATTTAATTGCATCAGCTTTACAGCCTATTAAGAGCAAAAAGGGAAAATGTTTTCTTGGTAACAATTATCGGTCATGCTCTCTTGTAAATTTCCATTCTTTTTCATTTCTTTCTACCTTAAATTCATTATTTTAGGGAGGAGGAAGTTGGAATGTTGAAAGAATGGGCATAGGGTGGGGCAGGTGCTTAAAAAGAAACCAAAGGGCTGATGACTGTATTTTTCCATCTTCTTGATAGGCAGAGACATAAAGTGTGGTGTGAATATTTTAGTACATACAAGATGAGGGCAGAAGAGAGAACTGAGTAGGAAAAATTTTCTTACATGAAATAAGTTTTGGAAGAAAATTCTGTCTTTAAGATTTTAGATTGTAGATTTAAGATTGAAATGTTATGTGCCACATTTATTTATTTGTCCAAATACACTGTGTTGAATATTTTGTTTTAGAGAATAGCTTTGATAGCTTTTTTTACGTGTGTGGTTTGACCTTTTACAATTGTTAAATTTTTTCACACATGAAGAAGAGTATGCTTAACATATATAAAAATGTAAATCGGGGTTTACAGCCCATGAGCCACATCCAGCCTTAAAGTTTTATTGGAACACAGCCAGGCTTATTTGTATTGTCTGTGCTGCTTTTGTGCTACAGTATGAGAGTTGAGTAGTTTTGACAGAGATCATGTGCCCTGCAAAGCCTGAAATGTTTACTATCTGCTGTTTACAGAAAAAGTTTGCTGACTCCTGGTATAAATAATAAAATGAATGAATACCCATGTGCACATTTTATCAACTGAAACAGAATATTGAGCTGGGTGCCGTGGCTCATGCCTGTGACCCCAGCACTTTGGGAGGCTGAGGCAGGTGAATCACTTGAACTCAGGAGTTCAAGACCAGCCTGGACAACATGGCAAAACCCATCTACAAAAAATTAGCTGGGCATGGTGACACACACCTGTAGTCCCAGCTACTCGGGAGGCTGAGGTAGGAGGATTGCTTGAGCCCAGGAGGTTGGAGGGTGCCCATCATCAATTGCATATCCCTCTTTTCTCACCAAAGACACCACACTAGATTTTTCCATTCAAACTCTGAAATCAGGCAAGCTAGATGTGTATAAAGAAAAAGCCAGTAGTCACTCTTTCTCCCTAACTTTGTCATCCAACGTAATTAATGTTGGATGTTATTAATTTGCTTATTTTTTCACATACTTCTCCATGTTCACGCAAAGCATATATAAACATTTATTACCCCAAAGTTTTACAGCAGATTATAACTCTCCTTGTGATAATACTATAAGCTGTTGTTTAAGCTCTTACTGTTTGTTAGGCGCTGTGCCACACACTTTACACGCATTATATAATTTCTTTTTAAAATAACCCTGTGAAAGTGTTATCTGTGTTTTAAACTTGAGGAAAGTCAAATAGTGAGTGGCCAAGCCAGAATTTCAAATCCAACTTAGTAGGAATTCCTCATATTTGTATGGTACTTTTCAGTTTCTGAAGGATTGTCACAGGCACTCTCCTGACTGGTCTACAGTGCCTGAGAGGTAGGATAGGCATTTTCCCCCACATTCAACAGAGGAAGAAACTGAGGCTTAGAAAGGTGATGTATCCAATATTTTCAGTGAGTGACAGGTGAGATTTGAACCCAGGCCTCCTGACATTTTATATGCTTCCCCTGTATGCTGGGAACAGTCCTTGTCCTTCTACTCTCCTGGAACTGGAAGGAGACTCCAGCTTCCATGACTTTCTGCTCATATGGGACTGCCTGGCTTTTGGGAATTGAAGCAGGTAGAAGGCAGGGAACCTTCCAAGGATTTTTGCACCCTTACAGACTGAAGTTTCTAGTACAAGCTTTATTTATAAAGCTGTCCCTACCCTAGATTCCCTGTCTCCTTCATCAGTCCTTTCTCTCCCTGCATATGCATCGTATAAGCCGTACACTGCATAAGCCACACACTGAACAGTTTCTACAGGTGTCAACTACTTAAATAACCTTTCTTTTCTGACAATTCTAGTAGATAATTTTTAAATTCTGAGGTTCTCAAAATCCTGGTATATATTAAAATTATTTTGGCACTGGATACATCCTTATGTGTCTCTGGTAGAGTACAGCACCATGGGACAAAATTTAGACATAGCTAGCAAAATTGACCCAGCAATTCCACTTCTAGGGTTTTGTCCCAAAGATATACTGGTAAAAAACACACACAAGAAAACCCTGTGCACAGGGATATTCATTACAGCATTATTTGTAATAGCAAAAATTGAAAACAAACAAATGTCCATCAGTAGGTGACTAGTGGAATAATGTAGTATGTCTATGTAGTAGAGTACTCTTCAGTAGTACAAAGGAATGAGAATATACAGTAACATGGAGTGATTCCAGGACATATTATTAAGTAAAAAATGCAGGGTAGAGAAAAGTATTTAGTACTCTATCATTTGTATAAGAAAGCAGGTGAAAGACATTCCATGTTCATGGATCAGAAGACTTAATAGTAAGATATTAATACTCCGTAAATTGGTCTGCAGATTCAACACAGTCTCTATCAAAATCCCAGCTGGGATTTTTTGCCGAAAGTGACAGGCTGATTCTAAAATCCATATAGAGATACAAGAGACTTAGAATAGCCAAAACAATCTTTAAAAAGCAGAAGAAAGTTGGAAGAATCACACTTGCAATTTCAGAAATTACTACAGAGTCACAGTAATTAAGACTATGGTACTGGCATAAGGATAGACATGTAGATTGTTGGAATGGAATTATTAATCCAGATAAATAAACCCATGTGTCTGTGATCAGCTGATTTTCAACAAGGGTACCTAGACCATTCATTGTGAAGAGAACAGTCTTTTCAACAAATGATGCTAGGACAGTCACATGTCAGAAGGACCCAGAAACCAAGTTGAAGAGGCTTCTACTGGCCAAAGATGAGATTATTTGATCATCAATTAGGATAATAACTGCATTGGATTGAAACATATCAAATATGTTTAAAATTTATGAGTTTATATACTAAAACAAAACTCATTGATCGCCTTTGGAGAATACTAGAGAACCAACTCATTATTCAGGGTAATTACATAGTTGATTTTAGAGTTTCTTGGAATGGAAGTATTCCAGCTAATGAAGATGGAATTAGGATACCGCCATTTTGCAACTACTGAGGAGTAAATGGATCTAAGCAATCATCATCAAGACTGCAAATATTTCAGATAGAGATAACCAGATATTAAATACCTCTTGATGAAAAGTATATAGTAATCTAGCCATAAAAATAGTGGCACCTCAATCTAATCAAACCCTTGGAACTTTGAATTTGCAGGAAATAGAGAGGATAAAGGAGCATGTTAAATGATATCATGGGGATTCCGTCAGTAAAACATTTTCTGTGGGGAACTATAGCCTTGCTACTTTGAGTGTAGTCAATGGATCAACAGCATCAGCATCAACCATGAGCTTTTTAGTGATGGAGACTCTCAGGCTCCATCCCAAACCTATTAAATCAGAATCTACATTTTTAACAAGCTTTCCAGGTGATTCATATGCACTTTTTTTTTCTGCTCTGTACTTTTGTCATCACATGTACATTTAAAGCTTGAGTAACACTGCTTTACAAGAGAAATAATCCAGAATCTTCAACAAAGATTATAAGAAAAAAATGAGATAGAGGGGCAACCTGTTGATGAAAAGAGATTTAGGAGGCATATTAATCATCCACAAGTAGAGACTTTATTTGGATTTCATTTAAACAAACACAACTTTAAAAGTTGTGAAAAAATTAGGCAATATCTTGGATATAACAAATAAGCATATTTGTTGATAGAGAAAAATAGGTAGGGATGTAGATGAAACAGGGTTGGCTACGACATGCAAATTGTTGGGGCTGGGTGATGGGTATAAGAAGGTTTACTATTTTAATTTTTTTTTTTTAATGAAGAAAAGAGGTTTAATTGATTCACATTTTCACAGGGTGTACAGGAAGCGTGGCTGGGGAGGTCTTAGGAAACTTACAATCATGGCAGAAGGTGAAGGGAAAACAGGCACATCTTCACATGATGGAGCAGGATAGAGGGTGAAGGGGGAAGTGCTATGTACGCTTAAACAACCAAATCTTATGGGAACTCACGGTCATGAGAACAGCAAAGGGGAAGTCTGCCCCTATGGTCCAGTCATCTCCCACTGGGTGCCCCCTCCAATGTTGAGGATTACAGTTCGACATGAGATTTGGGTGGGGACACAGAGCCAAACCATATCATTCCACACCTAGCCCCTCCCAAATCTCATGTCCTTGTCACATTTCAAAGCACAGTCATGGCTTCCAAACAGAACCCCAATGTCTTAACTCATTCTAGCATTAACTCAAAAGTCCAAGTCCAAAGTCTTATCTGGGACAAGGCACGTCTCTTTGCCTATGAGCCTGTAAGACCAAAAACAAGTTAGTTACCTCCAAGATACGATGGGGGTACAGGCATTGGGCAAATGTTCCCATTCCAAAAGGGAGAAATTGGCCAAAACAAAGGGGCTACAGACCCCATGCAAGTCCAAAACCCAGAAAGGCAGTCATTAAATTTTAAAGCTCCAAAATAATTTTCTTTGACTCCATGTCTCACATCCAAGCACACTGATGCAAGGGGTAGGCTTCTAAGACCTTGGGCGTCTATGCTGCTTTGGCTCTGCAGGGTACAGCCCCCTTGGCTGCTTTCATGGGCTAGTGTTGAGTGCCTGTGGCTTTTCTAGGCACATGGTGCAAACCATCAGTGGGTCTACCATTCTGAGTTCTGGAGGATGGTGGCTTTTTTCTCACAACTCCACTAGGCAGTGCCCCAGTGGGGACTCTTTGTGGGGGCTGCAACCCCACATTTCCCCTCCACACTGCTTAGTAGATTCTCCATGAGGGCTCTGCCCCTGTAGCCGACTTCTGCCTGGATATCCAGACATTTCTCTACATTCTCTGGTAGCTGTTCGGAGGCTCCCAAAATTTTGTGTTTTTAATTTTTTTCTATAATAGCTTTAAACAAGTGGGCCACTACAATGGCTGTAATCAAAAAGATAGTAACAAGTGTTGGTGAGGATGTGGGAAAAATTGGAATCTTTATACCTTGCTGGTGGGAATGTAAAACGGTATAGTTGCTTTGGAAAACAGTCTGGCATTTCCTCAAAAGATTAAGCATAGGGTTATATGACCCAGCAATTCCACTCATAGGTATATACCTAAGAGAAATGGAAATGTATACTCACACAAAAACTTGTGAAGGAATGTTCATGGCAACTTTTGAAAATAATAGCCAAAAGTGGAAATAATCCAAATGCCCATCCACTGATGAATGGATACATAAAATGTGGTATGTCCATGCAGTAGAATACTATTTGGCAATAAAAAGGAGCGAAGTACTGATACATGTTTCAACATGAATGAACCTTGAAAGCATTATGTTAAATGAAAGAAGGCAGTTAGAAAGACTGTATATTGTGTGATTGCATTTATGAGCAATGTCCAGAATAGGCAAATTTATAGAGACAGAAAGTAGATTAGTAGTTGCCAGGGGATGGGGGAGGTTTGTGGGGAAATGGGGAATCACCACCTATTGGTCAGGGGTTGCTTTTTGGGGTGATGAAAATATTCTAAAATTGATTGTAGTGATGATTGTACAATTTTATGAATACATAAAAATCACTGAATTGTAGGCCAGGCATGGTTGCTCACGCCTGTAATCCCAGCACTTTGGGAGGCTAAGGTGGGTGGATCACTTGAGCCTGGAGTTCAACCCCAGCTTGGCCAACATGGAGAAACCCTGTCTCTAGTGAAAATACAAAAATTAGCTGAGTGTGCTGGTGTGCATCTGTAGTCCCAGCTACTAGAGAGGCTGAGGCACAAGAATTGCTTGAACCTGGGAGCTGGAGGTTGCAGAGAGCTGAGATTGCACCACTGTACTCCTTCCTGGGCAACAGAGCAAGACTGTCTCAAAATAAATAAGTAAATAAATAAACAAATTGTATACTTTAAATGATAAATTGTAAAGCTGGGTGCAGTGGCAAGCATCCTTAGTTCCTGCTACTTGGGAGGCCGAGACAGGAGGATCTCTTGAGCCCAGGAGTTTGAGTCCAATATTAATCACAACTAATCACAGTCGTTGGGAGGAAAGTTTGGACTAGGTTACTCCTGAAGCTAGGTGATTCTAATGTGCAGCCAGGGTTGAGACCCACTCTTTTTTTTTTTTTTAATTTTAAAATATTTTACTTTAAGTTCCGGGATACATGTGCAGAATGTCCAGGTTTGTTACATAGATATACATGTGCCATGGTGGTTTGCCACACTTATCAACCTGTCATCTAGGTTTTAAGGCCTGCATGCGTTAGGTATTTGTCCTAATGCTCTCTCTCTCCTTGCCCCCCACCCCCTGACAGGCTCCTATGTGTGTTGTTCCCCTCCCTGTGTCCCTGTGTTCTCTGTTCAACTCACACTTATGAGTGAGAACATGCAGTGTTTGGTTTTGTGTTCCTGTGTTAGTTTGCTGAGAATGATGGCTTCCGGCTTCATCCAGCTCCCTGCAAAGGACATGAACTCATTCTTTTTGATGGCTGCATAGTATTCCATGGTGTATATGTGCCACATTTTCTTTAACCAGTCTATCATTGATGGGCATTTGGGTTGGTTCCAAGTCTTTGCTATTGTAAATAGTGCTGCAGTAAACATACATGTGCATGTGTCTTTATAGTAGAATGATTTATAATCCTTTGGTTATATACTCAGTAATGGGATTGCTGGGTCAATGGTATTTCTGTTTCTAGATCCCTGAGGAATTGCTACACTGTCTTCCACAGTGGTTGAATTAATTTACACTCCCACCAACAGTGTAAAAGCATTCCTGTTTCTCCACAGCCTTGCCAACATCTATTGTTTCCTGACTTTTTAATAATCGCCATTCTGATTGGCATGAGATGGTATCTCATTGTGGTTTTGATTTGCATTTCTCTAATAATCAGTGATATTGAGCTTTTTTTCATATGTTTGTTGGCTGCATAAATGTCTTCTTTTGAGAAGGGAGACCCACTCTTTTAGAGAGTTAACTTTTTAGGATTATTAGAGGAGAGAGGCAAGATATGGCAACCTGGAGGGAAAGCTCCAGGGATGGCATCATAGTTGACGTGGAAGAGACAAAAATCTATAGGAAGGAACCTCTGGGTAAATGTAATCTGTTGCTGTAGTATTTATTGGATTAGAACTACATATGCGAAATCCTTTCTCTTCTCCAGTAAGTCTGTTAGTTCAGGATTGAAACTTTTAGGTGTTATACCTGTAGGTGTTAGGGTTACATGTGCTGCCAAATTCTCTGACTACTAAGTTACTCAAAGTGAACACAAATGTTATCAGTGAGAGTTTTTGGTACTAATTTATAATCCAAGAACAGTCTACAAATTAATGGGCTGGATGTGGTGGTTCACGCCTGTAATCCCAGCACTTTTGGAAGCTGAGGCAGGAGGATCGCTTGGCCAGGAGTTTGAGACCAGCCTGGGCAACAGAGCAAGACCCTGTCTGAAAATAAAATAAAATAGACTAGACTAGACCAGACTAGACCCGACCTGACCCGACCCGACCCCACCCCACCGCTACACTACGAGTTCCCCTAAGTTTCTTTTTTACAGAGAGTGTTCTAGATATTAGTGCAACCTTTTCTTTAAAAAACTACCCTTGCATTGTTACATTGCCCCAGGTGAGTAGAAATAAAGATGGCTATATTATTCCCATTTCTCTTCAAAAGCATTTACTGATCAGATAACAGCCTCCTATATTATTAGACTGGGCAGCAGAGAGGGAACCTGCAGATGTGCTGAACATGGCGTTTGGCTTTTGAAGGGAAGCCATGGAGAACTGGCCTTGAATTCTGGTTTGATTGCCCCTGGGCAAATCATTGATCACCTTGAACCTTTAGTTTCCTTAGCTCATGAATGACGTTTATACTAGGTTACTCCTGAAACTTCTACAATATTGTAGTTCACTGTATTCATCTACGGAGGCTGTAAGTGTAGGATGGTGGTTAAGAGTTGTGCTGTACAACCCGGGAGGCTGAGGCAGGAGAATCACATGAACCTGGGAGGCGGAGGTTACAGTGAGCCGAGATCATGCCACTGCAATCCAGTCTGGACGACAGAGTGAGACTCTGTCTCAGAAAAAAAAAAAAAAAAGCGGGGGCTTGTGCCGCAGAACTAGATGACCTGCCTCTGCCACTTCCTGACTCTGTGACTTTGGGCAACCTGGCTAACCTCTTTGTACCTTAGTTCTCTCATCCATAAAATGGGGATGAATGATAGCATGTACCTCATGGGTTTCTTTACTATGACATGTTTGGAGCAGTCTAGTCTATGGTAGTAGTATCGTTTTATTCTAGACAAGGCTCTCAAATTCAGGCATGATTAGAACTTGAATCTGTTACTACAAAGTACAGTGTTATGGCTCTTATTCCAGGTGATGTCTATGGAAAGATATAAAACAACTATGTAAAAGTGTCTGGGCAGTATATAGGAAGTTTTGAATTAAAAATGCTCTCTAGTATTTGATGAAGCATATTAGATGTCCTAATCCTAATTTTCCCCTTACTTATATCTCCCTATTCTATATCCTTACATAGGTCAGTTCTCCTCGGGTCTCGGGGACTTGACATATCGCACATCTCCCAGCGATTGGAGAGTCTGAGTGCAGCCACCACCTTTGAGCCTCTTGAGCCTGTGAAGGACACTGACATTCAGGTAAGGGCTGCCAAGTGCAGGTGGAACCCAGAGCATATAACCCAGGCTGAAGACCCTGGCCCTTTATTAGCCAGCAGATTGAGGAATTTCAGTTTTCTTTGTTAACTTTCTTCTTCCTCAGATATTAAGAGAACAGTAGATTCAGCTTTGGAGGTATAGTGGAAAACATTGGGTTATTTTCAGAGCTCTCTGTGTGGCTGAATTTAAGAAAGCAATTCCAACCTGCACTTTTTAGATTATTATAATTAGGAGAACAGATTTCTCTTCCTTCCTTGGGCTTAATCCAAGGCTCAGAGACATTAGTTGCAAGTTTCTTTCGCTTTCTTTGCTAGATCTCAAATAATTTTACTATTCGTCTTCCACATTTCTTTTTTACATCTTGCTTGTATTGGTTGGCAAAGAGCTGGGGAAAACTTAGAGTACTATTTACTGAAACCTACTCAATGATTTCCAAGAAGTGTTTGGCTGCATTAGTGGCACCAGGAAATAGTCTAATAGAGCACTCCAGTCTCATTTAACCAAACATGCCACAAGCAATTGATAGCTGTTTTAATCTAATCAGAAACTGACATAAAATTGTTAAGGAAAAAACTCACGGTCTGTTTAGTTTTTGAGGAATTGGAACACTGCATTTGCGTTAGAGTGAAGGGACAGTGGGGCACCATTTTATTTTTTTATCATTGATTTACCTGAAAATGAGAGGATTTACCTGAAAATTCTAGTAGAAATGGGCAATATTATTTGGGCTCAATTTGAATTATTACTCTCTATCCTAGTAACCTTCCTAAGAACCATTTTAGTCCATCTAATGGCCACATTTCTCCTGCATTTATTTGAATTCAGAAACCTAAAACTACTTTGAGTTGAGAGTTGAAGAACTATAGATATTTTTCCTATTGCTGCTATGTTCCCAAAGTATGAGAATCCAGTTTTTCCAGTTTTATATGCTAAATCATTTTTGCATGTCAACTCATAGTTGCCTTCTCATTTCCATGTAATCTTGAAATGGCATGTATACTTTTTAAACTTTTTTTTTAAGTTTTAGCCCCCCTCCCCCGTACAACTGCTTGAGGCTCTCTGTTAACAAATACATGTAACAGGGATGAATAATCACCATGTATTTTGGGAGCATCCCTAATAATGTGGAAAGAAATGGCACCTGCTGAAAGGGTTTTTGTTCGTTTTTAATGTTGAAAATACCAGAGAAATTGTTTGTTTGAAAAACAAAGTGTTTTTTACATTTTCTTTGATATTCTTGGAGTAGGTATTTGGAATACTCAACAGCATTTTGTGATGCACTTCATGCATTTCCAGTGATGTGAAACTCCATTTTTTTTACCTTAAGGTATTGACAGGTTTGTAAATGTATTGAGTCATAATGATCATTTCATCTAACCTTCTACTTAATGGAAGAATACTCTCCTTCAACACTGCCATTAGATGGTTTTCTAACAATATATGCTTAGTTACATCAAAGAGAATTTCTTAATTTGGAATGAGCGCATCAGAGCTTTGGTCCTGTACCACTGGGAAGTCTCTGAACTTTGAGGTTAAGGATGCTTCCATTTCAAAAGTTCACCTCTTGGCCAGGCACAGTAGCTCATGCCTCTAATCCCAGCATGGTAGGAGGCTGACGTGGGAGGATTGCTTGAGCCTAGGAGTTCAAGACCAGCCTGGACGACATAGTGATACCCCCTGTTTTTGGCCATCCTTGCATTGCTATAAAGACATACCTGAGACTGGGTAATATATAAAGAAAGAGGTTCAATTGGCTCACGGTTCTGCAGGCTGTACAAGAAGCATAAAACCAGCATCTGCTTCTGGGGAGGCCTCAGGGAGCTTTTACTCATGGCAAAAGGCAAAGTGGGAGCTTGCACGTCACATGGTGAAAGCAGGAGCTAGAAAGAGTTGGGGGCAGGGGCGGGTGCCACTTTCAAACACCAGATCTCATAAGAACTCACTGTCATGAGGACAGCACCAAGAGGATGGTATTAAACCATTCATGAGAAATCTGCTCTCATGATCCAGTCACCTCCCACCAGGCCCCACCCCCAACACTGGGGATTACAGTTCAACATGAGATTTGGCAGAGACATGTATTCAAACTACGTTACTCTGTCTCTACAAAGATAAAAAATTATCGGGGCATGGTGGCGCACTCCTGTAGTCCCAGCTACAGGGGGAGGCTGAGGCAGGAACATCACTTGAGTCCAGGAGGTTGAGGTTGAGGCTGCAGTGAGTCCCTCCTGTGTGCACCACTGTACTCAAGTCTGTGAGTACTCAAGTCTGAGACCCTGTCTCAAAAAAAACCAAAAAAAAAACCAGAAACAACTCACCTCTTCGTTGTGCTGTTCCAGAATAGCTTCAAAAATGCAAAATGGTCAGTCCAAGATAACTTTTGATTAATTAGGAATTGATCATCTAGACCTGAAGTAAAAGTTTAAGGCTTACTAGTTTTGAAATAAATTCTCTGTTCACTTCATCTTCTTGCCAGCAAAGGCTTAAAGGAGAAAATTTAGCTTTGGCCTGATCTGGGGGAACTCCGTTTTATCAGTAGGGATTGGAGGTTTTAAGTTGTATTGTGTGGCTCAGTTGACCTGTGCTTAAACTTCCTATACACGTATCCTTCCCTGACTTCTTGTTTAGTAACCAAGCATAAGAGCCAAGCCAGCTTGCATTCCTGGCATGGAGTGATCCTCCTCTTAATTCTTCTCATAATGTGTTGGTTATCCAAGAAGAGTAAACTTGGACATTTTCAGTGATTTGTCTTTAGAAAAGCCAGATATACTATTTGATGGACTTTTTTTTTCATTTAATTGCTTAAATGAGATATAATTCACATACCATAAATGTGGTGGACTTTTGTAATTGAACTTTTGTTTTTCAATCAATGCATTTTTTTTTTGAGGTGAGAATGCACCCTAATTCCATGTGCTGTCAGTCAGAGGGAAATTATTATGTCAGTTTATAAGCCACTTAAAGTACTGTTATAAAAAGGAAATGCTGATGCATTCTTTGACAAATACCGTCCAGGACTTTGTACTATCCATCGTTTGCATTACTTATAAGCTTAAAGGCATTTTGCCACTTATGCATTGTCTTTTTCTATTTGGTAAACATTGATTATATTTCCTTCTGCTTCTAATGGATCTTGAAATTAATATGGGTTTTTGTTGTTACCATTTTGTTGTTTGTCATAATCAATAATGTTTGCGTGCATTGTGAATGCATTTTAAAAAAATTGCTGTGACCACCAAAGGTAGTATATTAAAGAAACGCCACTTAAATATATGTAGGGATGATACTAGTAGAATTTTTTTAATGTTTATTGATTTTATTTTTTGGAAATGGTCATAAAGAAGGCCTACATTTGTGTAATAGAGGTGAAGAGTGATAACAGGACATGCTACTAAAACAGCTGTACTGGATCTGTTCTAAATGACTTTGTGGTGCTTGGGAGTATGCGTCCTCTCACAGAGATCCACTTGCTCATTTCTGTCGTTGGAGAAAAAAATATTGACGGCATATTGCACATCTTTACTGTGGTCTGAACAGACCTAATGTGTCATGGATACGTGTATTATATAATAATAAAGTGCAAATTTACGTAGTCCAGTTATATTCTGGGTTTTTTCACTAGATTGCATGTATATTTCAAGAAGTCTGTGCAGAAATAGCCTGAATTGGCCATGAAAATGGGAGCTGCAGTTTCCCAGCATTAGGCTATAATATTTTTAAATGGCATTAGACTTTCAAAATAACTAAGAGTGGAATTGGAATGTTTCTAACACAAATAAATGATAAACACTTGAGGCGAAGGGTATCCTGATTGCCGATTTGATCATTACACATTGTATGCTTGTATCAAAGTATCACATGTACAACATGAATAAATATGATGTATCCCTAATAATTAAAAATATTTTTAATGGCATTAGACCATTGCAGAGCAATAATAAATAATTGCCAAACTTACTATATTAAATTCCTAGGGATGCTGTAACAAAGTACTGCAAACTTGGTGGCCTAAAACAACAGAAGTTTATTCTGTCACAGTTCTGGAATCCTGAACTTTGAAATCAAGGTATTGGCAGCACCACACACTCTCCATAGGCTCTAGGGGAGACTCCTTCCTCTTCTGGCTTCTGATTGGCTCCTGACATTCCTTGGCTTATGGCAGCGTAACTTCAGTCTCTTCCTCCATCTTCACAGGCTTCTTCCTTGTGTGTGTCAGGTCTACCTTTCATGGCAGTGTAACTTCAGTCTCTTCCTCCATCTTCACAGGGTTCTTCCTTGTGTGTGTCAGGTCTACCTTTCATGTCGTATAAGGACACCAGTCATTGGATTTAGGACCCACCCTAAATCCAGGATAATCTCTTCTTGAGATCCTTAATTACATTTGCAAAGGCCCTATTTCCAAGTAAGGTCATATTTACAAGGACCAGAGGTTGGGACTTGGACATATCTTTTTTGTGGGACACACACTTCAACCCACTGTACTTATAGTGCCAGAAATTTTAAAACTGTTACTGTAAAGAATGAAACATCTTCAAATCTAACTCCATTTCATATCCATGGGCAGTATTGGGATAAGATATCCATTGCTAGTTGTTCAGTACTGCAGGTCCCAACTAAGTTTCTCATGTCATCCTCCTCATTCTCCTCTGAGCCTTTGGGAAATGAGGGTGACTACTTATATCTGATTTCAGAATTTAATAGTAGTTACTCTTTCTAAACATGTTAACAGTCTGTAATGTGTTTGAGAGATTTATCTAGAGACATTTTTCAACTAGAAACTCTCTGCTTCTTAAATTATTAAATATGTAGTTTTTAAGGTAAGTATAGATAGGATTAAATTTTGGCATTTTTCCAAGGTAGAAGGAACTGCTTGTGTGTGTGTGTGGGTGTGTGGGTGTGTGTGTGTGTATGTAAATGCCCAACGCATTCTTTTTTCTTTTATAACATATCTTTGCTCACTGCCTTCACTTGTCCTGGAACATCCAAGCCCTAATTTCAGTCTAAGACCCTAAGGCTTTCCTTAGATATCACCTCTTCCACAGTCTTAATAGACCTGTTTTCCCCACAGCCTCCAAATATAGTATATTGGCTTCCCTGCTTAGGAAAAGACAAAACTTTCTGAATGTTCCCTTACAAAGTAAATAGAAATCTAGATTATGTTGTTGGAATTGACTTAGCTGCCAATTCTAATCATAGTTAAGTGAAAATTCAGCCCCTTCTACCCAAAAGAAAAAAAAAAGACTCTGTTCTGAAGGTCTTCATAATCTGCCTAAATCTCCAGATGGAAATCTGTCCTATGTAAGTAAAGAGGAAAAGAAGTGATAAACAGGATAAAATAACCATAAAAAAATTAGAGTTAGGGAAACTGAACTATCATATGTAAGACTAAAGGTGTGATAATAATTGACTGTTAAAAACTTGTTTTGCTTGCCACACTGTATCTATAACATATTCATTATTTTCTTCCTTTTCCTGTCCTTGGAAATGTAGAATATGCTCAAACCACTTTTAGTTTGTCTTTTAAATAGAAAGAAGAAACTAAATGATTTTGGTAAGTTTAAAAATGAATCAATGGCCGATGCGGTGGCCCACACCTGTAATCCCAGCACTTTGGGAGGCTGAGGCGGGCAGATCACTTGAGGTTAGAAGTTCAAGATCAGCCTGGTCAACATGGTGAAACCCGTCTCTACTAAAAATACAAAAATTAGCTGGACATGTTGGTGCACGCCTGTAATCCCAGCTACTCAGGAGGTTAAGATAGGAGAATCACTTGAACCCGAGAGGTGGAGGTTGTGGTGAGCTGAGATGGCACCACAGCACTCCAGCCTGGCTGACAGAGAGAGACTCTGTCTCAAAAAATAAATAAAATTTAAAAATGAATCAATAGTCTTGTAACCCCTTATCACCTGAATTATTTTTATAGTCTATCTTTTAGTTTTCTATCTTCTGCTCCTTAAATGCAGCTATATATAACAGCAAAGAGGAAAAGTAGTTGCTCACTAATTGGATGTTTGTAGTACTGGCAAGTTGTTGGTTGGGAACAGGTTGCGGAAATCCTGTGGCAGTTTGTTGGAAAGAGGGTCAGATTTGCCTAGAATGATTAATATGCGAATAGCTCTTCAGGAATTACTGGCAAAATATTAATATTGAAGAAAAAGTGCAGTAAAATTTCCTTAGCTTGAATCAGTCAAGGGAAAGTACAGTCTGAATGGGTAAACAGTATCTTAATTCTAAGGCTGAAAGAAATGCAGTTGTCATTTTCATCTGTTTCTGAAACTGAAACTGCTAAGCATGTTTACCAAGGAAAAGTATTATTACCAGAGCTGCTTTAGCAAATCTAAGGAAGAGATGAAGTTCTTAAGAGTTGCATCTGTTTGCCTACTGATAATTTGTGTAACGATTCTGAGAAATGGTTTAAGTAGGCAGAACATCCCTATCTTCCATCTTGTTTCTGTTCTTAATATGCCTGAGTAGGCTCTTCTGCACAAAATGGTGATCTAGCCCAAATTGGATGATTTTGAACTAATGGACTGTGGACCCTGAAGGAATAAGACTTTGCTCTCTAAATATTTTCACATAATATAAAAATATAAGAGACTATTCCGTGGAATCTAATGGTGTGAAGGCTTTTAGTTAAGCATTTGCATTTATTGATCTCCTTTGTTATATTCCTCTTGTCCCTAAGAGAATGAACAGGATGTTCATGATACCCTTTCTTTTGAGTTTTTAGAGGGATTTAATGGATATTTGAATCTTGCTGTTTCTCAGCTTATGACAGCTGCCCATCCTGGACTTAAAACAACCTATAGTTAATGCTCCTGGGCTCAGTAGGAGTGATGAATCTGATTATCACCAGATCCAAAGTCTGTTAGTTGAAGAGAAATCCTTTCCTGGAACACCGGGTACATTTTAGGCCAAGATTTGGGTGTAGTGACTGAATTGCATGTAGAAAAGACATTACATCTTACTGTGCCCTGTTCTGGTTGAGGGACAATAAGTGGTGCCAAGCTTTGTCCCCTATATGAACACAGTGGTGTCTACATCACACCTACTTAATAAACATATTTGCTGTTCCTTGTCATTAAACCCTGACCCAGTATAAATCTTAGAGCTGGTAAAAACCAGTAAACCTGTACAAAAAAAAATAATGTCTTCACAGAGGCAGGCTAATGTGCCATCCTGTTTCATGTTTGTAATTAGGTAGCCTAATGCTGATCACAGTGGTAAGAAATTGAAATGATTTAATTTTTCTGCCTGTCCATGATAAGGGAAAAGGTAGGCATTGTGGTCTGGTGGCAAAGTATGCAATTACATTAAAGTATTCTGTGAATGGAATTAAAAATGGTAACTTTGGAATAAAAATGGGTCGGGGAAAATGTGAAAAACTGCTTTTATGTGAGCCAGGGATATAAGATTTCAGCCTTTTTATTTATCCATTCACACTTACTCCTGAATGCAAGGCTTTCAGAAGAAGCAAGTAAATGGATGCTGAATGCATTCTGAACGAGCTGGAAATGACAGGCTTTTTTGTCTTCTAGGAGGTTTCTTATATCCTGTAGTGAGCAAGAGAATATCAATTACCAACTTAAAGAAGAAAGAAGTTGGAATGGTTCTCTAAGAGTATTTTGGAACAAGCCCCGTGGCTGAAACATTTAACATTTTAATAGAAGACTTCAGATATTGGCCAGGCTCTGGTGCCTTTGAACTGGAGTTGAGTCATCCCCTCCCTCCTTCACCAGCTATCTCTTAACCTGCCGATACCACTGATGCCCCAGCACTCTGGAGATGAGAAACATAGATTGACATCTTCAGTCTGGCATCTATAAATTGCTCGGTTGCAGGAACCAGAAATGGGCATGTCTTTTTATCTGCTGAACTATTTGATACTGGAGTGGTTGTGATTTAAATGGTGGTTAAAGCCTTGTCAAATATTGAATTGTTTTACTGTAGACCAGTCTGTTGTTCTCAGATGGCAGCCTTTTACCCATGTGCCACTTTGATCTGCTTGCCACAGCACCTTGTGATCTCTTATTTCTGTTTTTGGAATGTTCGATCCAAAGCTGTGCAGGCCTGCAGCCTGATGTGGCAGTTGGCAAACTGAGGCTTCTCAGTTACAAAACTTTGGGGCCCAGGTTGGTAGTGTCTCACTAAAAATCCATGATCTGCGATGGAACCGAGAGAGGGGATTACATAGAGGGGAGACCCTTGGCTTTACTTCTTTTCATTTGTTTGTTTGGTAGGGACCAGGAAAAGAAGCTGGGAGGTAAGATGGGTAACATCCCCTACTGACAAGACCTAGACTTAGAATTTTCTTGTGCTGCAGTGCTCTAAGAACCAGTGTGTATCGCTTTCTTTTAAAGCATCTTTCCATTTCACAGATGCTCAGCTTCCATCTTGCACTTCAGATATGGAGAGGCTGAATGTGTTCCCCAAGCCCAGGTTGCTGACAGCCATGCTGGGGCTAAGGCCCTTGATTCTGACAGCTGCTGGTCTGCAGCGATCACAAGATCAGCAGTGGTGCACGCACCACTTTAATTATCCTGGAGGACAGAAGGGCCAGTCCTTGCCTCTCACTGTGGAGTGGCTGTGAGGCTGAAATGCCATCAGCAAAATCCTGCCTGTGCTTTCCAGAAAGCTGCAGCACTTGAAGCACTGCAGCAGAATCTGCTGAGCAGGGCTGGGCGTGACACAGCTGCCAAGAAATTATTCAGAAAGAACCCTTGTCTTATAAGACATATTTGCAATGAAGACTAGACTATTTGTTTAATTTATAAAACAAAAGGGAGGGAGGGTTAGGTCAGCAGAATGTAAGTGGGAGTATGGATTTACTTCCTGATTTTTAAAAATTACTGACTAATTTGGTTTATTTCTTTGAATGGGATGAACAAAAGGATATGGGGGAGAGTTTCCTCCACTCCTCCCTTTTCTTTTAAAAAAATAGTCTATTTAAAAATGCTGTTGCTATCTTAGGGACAGGTAGAAACCGCCATGGAAGGTTATATGATATGCTTGATTTGCTCAAGGTACCAAAATACACTAGTGTGATATTCCCTGGGAGTTTTCTCTCTTCTTCTAGTAGGTTCTCTCACAGTGCACATCAATCTTTCTCAACAGGAGGACCCGTCTCTAAATGAGCAGGGCCTGGCGGACCCTTGAAAGTTTATGGGCATTTACAGGATCATTTAATTCTGTAATGAGGTCCTAAACTGCCCCAGATGTCTTAGCATTGAATGAATATAGTGGTGGGTGTTGTTCATTCAAAAGGTGCTTTTACTGAATCAGTGCTTCTCAAACCAGTTTTTTTCTTCACTTTGTCTCAGACTGAGAGATACTTTTATAAAATATAACAAAAATGAATTACTAGGAAAAAAAGACATGCAAAATACAAGCCCTTTTTAAAATGGGATTTGTTAGCTATAAAATTACTCAGTTTGCTGTAAAAATCTCTAAATCCTTATTGTCAGTCTTTGCACTTACCTGCTGCAGACTGGGAGCAAACCATTTGTGGACCGGTGCTCCTTTGACCATATTTTGAGCACCACAAGTTTAAATAGTTGTGTTTTTTTCTCCTTCCTTCTTCCTTCCCTGTTTCTCACCGTTGCAGTGAAACATAGTACCAGAGACACATTACGTTCTTGTCTTTTGGCCGGGCGCAGTGGCTCACGCCTGTAATCCCAACACTTTGGGAGGCTGAGGTGGGTGGATCACCTGAGGTCGGGAGTTTGAGACCAGTCTGACCAACATGGAGAAACCCCATCTCTACTAAAAATACAAAATTAGCTGGGCATGGTGGCGCATGCCTGTAATCCTAGCTTCTCGGGAGGCTGAGGCAGGAGAATTGCTTGAACCCGGGAGGTGGAGGTTGTGGTGAACCAAGATCACGCCATTGCACTCCAGCCTGGGTGACAAAAGCAAAACTCTGTCTCAAAAAAAAAAAATTTTTTTTTTGGCCAGGTGTGGTGGCTCACGCCTGTAATCCCAGCACTTTGGAGGCCAAGGCGGGCGGATCACAAGGTCAGGAGATCGAGACCATCCTGGCTAACACGGTGAAACCCTGTGTCTACTAAAAAATACAAAAAATTAGCCTGGTGTGGTGGCGGGTGCCTGTAGTCCCAGCTACTCGGGAGGCTGAGGCAGGAGAATGGTGTGAACCCAGGAGGTAGAGCTTGCAGTGAGCCGAGATTGCCCCACTGCACTCCAGTCTGGGGGACAGAGCAAGACTCTGTCTCAAAAAAAAAAAAAAAAAAAAAAATTGACTTTTGTCTTACCCCAGCTAACATCAGGGAAGCAAAGCCAAGGTTTATTGAGCATTTATTATGTTCAGACGTGTGCTAAGCACTTCCTAGGCTTGCTCATTTAATCTTCCCAGCAACCCTCTGAGGTGGATACTTACTGTTAACCCCATGTCACAGATGAGGAAGCTAAGGCTTACAGAGGCTAGATATGCCAGACCAGAGCTCCAGTCTGTTGATTTGAGTCCAATATTGTGCTCTTAGCTGCCTAGGATTTAAATTGCATTTGCAGACTAAGACTGTTTTAGTGAAGGAGGGAAGTTTTTCAGGATGTATTAGAAGGAGGAAAGTTAGTGAAAGTATAAAATAGAAGTATAATTGATCATTCATTTAGAGCAAAATAAAGAGTAGAAAGCCCACAGTGCCGGAGAAAAGTATCTTTTGAATGGATGTGGTAGGCATAGCTCTTATTTACACAAGCTTAGTAGTAAAATAACGTTGATTGAGGGAGAAGCTGGAGCGTACTTTCTCAACCCTGATGTGAACTCTTGCGGAGCGTTGGGAGGTGGTGGTTGAGGGGCATTCAGTTTTACAGAAAGACCAAACCTGCTTCATCCGTTTATCTCCAGGTGCTTGCTTTTTTTTGCCATAGTTTTCTGCTTGCTGAGCTGTCAGTTTAATTTACTGTCTAAAGCTCAGCCTATTATTTTTCAAGTTTACTGCCCTACAGGTACACTGTAAAGGATTTCTGTGAAATCCTGGAGCAGCTTTTAGTTTCAAAATGCCAAAGCTTTGTGCTTGTGAAAATAGGTTGTGTTCAGCTTTTTGCTTGATCATCTTTGTTTTGTTTTGCTTCTGAAGCTGAACTTGAGTTAGAAGCATGATGCTAGAAGCAATTTAAAGGGCACATCAAATTTTTACTGTAATACTGAACTATTGATTGTTGACTTATTTGTAGGTTTAATGCAAACCCATTTCCTTACTTAGCGTCTGACTGGCCATTAAGCCCTGGCAGTGTGCCGGAATGTTGAAATCTTGTATTGTATAATATGATTTGTCTGTCTAAGGGTATTATGTGTATTTGGTTTTAAAGACACAAAGCCCTCAACTTTGTGTGTATATTCCAGAATACAAGACAGATTTCTCTACAGCAAAATTATTCACGTCTAAGAGTATAAAAGTGAGGAATTGACATTCAGCTGAACATTAACACCTGATGTCTTGCAAACTGGTACTCTTTGGGCTATCTGGCTTTTATAAACAAACGCAAACTAACATAACAGAATCAGGAAGAGAAGACTAAGCAGGGAAGGGAGAAGGGGTGTCAGTGAGTATGCAAGAGTAGGTGACAATTAGGTTTGCCTGGTTCCACTCTGCTGGCATGGAGTTGAAATTAGAATCTAGCTGAAGGGCTGGTGCAGTGTCCTGTTTATGGAGAGAGCTGGCCAGGGGCTTAGGAGTGGTTGGAGAAGTCATCATTGGTCACAAAAAACTTTCACCATCTTCTTTCACAGACTGGGCATCTTTTGACTGGAATAAAGGGTGTGTTTTCACCCCTTGAGTTAAGGCTGAGGGAGTGAGATGACAAAAACATTAAATCTGTGACTTTGAGAGTAAATGAGAACCGAATGGCTTTAAGGGGGGGGAAATTGACTTCCACCACCCCCTCCAATCACACAAATAAGATGGACTTACTTCAGAAAATTTGGAAAATGGCTCCATAGTCACTTTCTTGACTGTTGTACTCCCCCTTGAAGTTGTTAGAACAGATACCATTTGGGGAGTGTTGAACTTTTTAAACAGCATACTTGAAACGGTAGACATCTTTTGTTTGAAATGACAAGGAAAATTGATAATAGAGAAGTGAGGGACTGGTACATGAAGTGTGTGTTAGAAATAGACTGTAAAAGTGGCCCTCATAGGCCGGGCGCAGTAGCTCAAGCCTGTAATCCCAGCACTTTGGGAGGCCGAGGCGGGTGGATCACGAGGTGAGGAGATCGAGACCATCCTAGCTAACACGGTGAAACCCCATCTCTACTGAAAAATTTAAAAAAAAAATAAACAAAAAAACACGTGACCCTCTTAGCTCAAAATTGGTCAATTCCTATAAATTGACACACAGTCTGTTCCTTTATTCTGTAACGGAAAAGCTTCCTTATGTGCTAAAAGGGATCAGAGATGTGCTGATTTCATGAACAACCCTTACATCATTTCATTGTCCTCTCAAACTATTTGGAAGGCTGGTTATTGAGAAGTTCTGTGACTTTGTCCTAATTTGGAAGATTTAGGGGGAAGTAATAGGCCTGGAACTTTGTATGAAGTTTGAGGGACACATCATCGTAATCTTTTCATTTGTATAATACTTTACAGTGGGCTTTGTCATTCTCTTGTTCCACACTGCAGTGTATGAGATGGATTGATTGAGTGTTGGCATCATCTTTATTTAAAAGGGGAAGAAATTGAGACTAAGATAGATTAGTTACTGTAAAAGGTGGAACTTGAACCCAAATAATTCTTTATACCTTGTCGTGTAGTCTTACTTTTCTTATGCCTTGCTGAGGAAGGCATCAAGTGATGGATTGGTTGGGTAAATGCCGTATTATTCTTTTCTGCAAAGACACTAAGCCAGTTCTTTCACCACTGGTCGAATTTCTTAATGTTTTGTCCCTGCCTTTCCTCTGACCATTTCTTACCTGTTTTCTATGGGATGACATTTCCATTTATTCCCTCCAGCACGGAAGACTTGCTGGTTAACTAAATTAGGGATGGAAATGCTACTTAGAAGAGTAATTTGGCATGATTGGCTTCTGTGGACTGTACACTGAGTGGTGATAAACCTCATTTTTTCCATCTGAGATATACTTTGGAACAAAAAGTGATACTGATGTTTGTTGATACTGCTGACATAGTTTACTGCTGTTTTCCTTTATGTGACGTGGTGCTGGGTTTATGCTATCTGAGTAGGTCATTGCTCCCAAGCAAATGAAAAGTAGCAAACTGAAACAAATGCCATATTTGGAACTTTAGGTGGACTGGAAGGAATGTCAGGGGTTTTAGAACAGATTGAAGGAAAGATTTCTTGGTTTTGTTTTTGTTTTTGCCATTATTTTGCTTTCTGTTTTATGCTGGATACCACCTTCTCTGTTCCCTTCCCTTTCATTCTTTTTCTTTTTCTTTTTTGGTCTTTTCTCCTTTCTTCCTTTCACTTTTGCTTTCCTTCTGTCCTTTGCATCCCTCTCTCTGCCACCTGTCCCCTTGCCTCAGCCTTTTTAGACTGGCTGTCAGCAGGAGCTGCCATTGCTAATGGGAGTGTACCAGATGCCTCAGCGGTATTGAGGGCAGAAAAAGGGTAAAGAACATGGTTGGGTAGAATTTTTTCTCATTTTTCTGATCAAGTGTTAGCTGTTAAAACATGGCTGTTAGAATGGCTCCCACAGCTTGGCAGTATGCACCCACCAAAGCTATCTTCCTGTGGAATGAGCACAGTTGGAGAGTGAGATTGGACTCCAGATTCTTTATACCTTGTCCTGTAGTCTTACTTTTCTTATGCCTTGCTGAGGAAGGCATCAAGTGATGGATTCATTGGGTAAATGCCATATTATTCTTTTCTGCAAAGACACTAAGCTAGTTCTTTCACCACTGGTCGAATTTCTTAATGTTTTGTCCCTGCCTTTCCTCTGACCATTTCTTACCTGTTTTCTATGGAATGACATTTCCCCATCAGGGGCCCGGAAGCTCTGTGGAAGCCTAGCCTTGCTGTCTATCAGAGGTGGGCCTCTTCCTTGTTTCTCCACTGCCCTACATACTCTCATTACTTGTGTTTTCTGCATTTGCAAACCCCAAATAAATGGAATCTAGTTTTATTTGTCTAGCCAGTTTGCTCATGTTCTGCTCTTGTAATATGTACCCTGAAGTGCATTTCCTTACTTTGGCCATTGCCTGAAGCCTCTGCTAATTTTCTACCTTTGTTTTTTAGTGTCTGACTCAGCTTGGTATTGAGGGCCTGTAAGAGTTTTCTGTTACAGTACTGTGATAGTGCGAAATATGTAATTGGTCTTGGACCCTGTTTCCTCCAGCCTGCTGGGAAGAGAGAGGATCTGAAGGTTAAGTTGATCACCAGTGGCCAGTGGTTTACTCAGGCATGCCTACATAAGGAAGCTTCCATAAAAACCCAAAAGGAAGTCTTCTGTGTTGATTGTCATTGTGTGGTGAGAGCAGAGTAGACACAGTTTGAATTGGTTTTTCCTCACAAGTACTTAGTAAGCCAAGGTTTGAGGTGAGAGTTGCAACTTATTTATTATTAGATGATTGATTATACATTAAAGCCAAATCTAAGTAGGGGGAGAACGGGGAAGAAACTGACCAAGGAAAAGAATACATTTGGTTGCATTTCTTGTGTTTCGGAAATGAAGTTGTAAATTAATCTACCTCCCAACCTCATATATGCTTTTCACTATTTGTTAACTATTCATTCTACTTTCTTTTTTGAGGATGGGGCAGTGTTATGGGATGGGGTTTATTTTGGAGCAACAAACGCATTGCAGAGCCTTTCAGGCATCTAGGCTTTTCCTTGGGGGTTAGGAAGGGGAAGGAGCCACTGATCTCATCTCTGTCTTTGTATTAACTTTCTAGCTCAGGTTGGGTTTAATTTCCTACTCCATTCCTCTCCTGCCCTGAACACCTTTGGCAACCAGAGAAAAGCCTTTTGGTCAGTGATTGTAGAGTGTGGCGCTCAGACCAGCAGCATCAGCATCACCTGGGAACTTTTAAGAAATGTGATTCTCAGGCTCCCCGCAGACCTATTGAATCCAAATCTCTGAGGGTGCGACCCAGAGTCTGTGTTTTAGCAAGTACTCCAGCTTGAGATGTACTGAATTAAGTGATAACAGAAGTCTACTGTAGGTAAACCTGCTTTTCTAGGTGTCTCTGCCAACTTTTAAACTCAGTCCACCTGTGGACTAATACTGAATTTTCACTAAACAAACTGTAAACAAAGCAGACTGCAAAGCAGTGTATTTATCTTTTAAGTGTTTGAGTCCATAAAGAATTTATAACCACCTTTGTTTTTATCTTTGCTTCATGAAGGACATAGTGTTCAATATAATATGTGTTTAAAACATATATATTTAAAAACTTATGACTTATAATTTGTCAGTTATAATTGTTTTCATCATAGAGGTATTGAATCTGATATTAAGGCTGTAGCTCAAAATATACTACCTAAAAAGTAGTCAGAGCCCAGAGGAGAATAAAGAAGAGAGGGAGACATGGGAAAGGGAAGTGGGAGGATTAATAATCCCATTTTAGTTAATCATCATTATCCTCTCTGATTGCTGTGAGCGGATGTGCTGTTGCTTCTGCAAATGTTAATAATTCATGGATGGACTATGCCAAAAGGAGGCCTTAAATCTGGTCTCTCAGCAGATTAAATACACCGTCTGCCATCAGTAGGAGCCAGGAGAGATGAAAGATGGACTTGTTTTTATTCATTAACCTGATTTCTCTGCCTTTTTCCCAGCTCCTCTCATTCTCATTTTGTTCACCTTTTCATTTGCTTCTCTCTGTATGCCCCCCACCCCCACCATTAAATGTGTGCTAGGGATCTTGGGTCTACTGTTAATGACATTAGATTTTACTTTTCCTTAGCTGCTAGTAACAACAGATGCCATGAGAGAAAGCAGAGAAGCAGAATAAGTATTTCTTTGGAAATGTCTAAATCAGTCTGCATATTTGAAAAATGTATTAAAATGTGCTGCCTGTGTTTTAGAAATCATTTGAAATGGCTTCTCTTGGCTTTGAAGAGAATCCTATTGTATAGATAGTTGAAAATATATGCAGTGCTCTTACTTTATGCTGGTGTGGTGGTATTTTCTCATTTCGCAGATGAAGAAACTGAGGCATGAGGTGGATGATTTGGTTGCCTAGAACCCAGTTCTTCTGACTCTAGCTTCAGTATGCTTTCCACTGGACTTGATCACTGCTTGATTTTAGAAATCATATGTGGGTAGTCCTATCAGTCACCAGATTAAGGTTTTTTTTGTTTTTTTTGGTTTTTTTTTTGAGACAGTCTCGCTCTGTTGCCCAGGCTGGAGTGCAGTGGTGCAATCTCTGCTCATTGCAACCTCCACCTCCCAGGGTCAAGTGATTCTCCCACCTCAACCTCCCGAGTAGCTGGGACTACAGGCACATGCCACCATGCCTGGCTAATTTTTTGTATTTTTGTTAGAGATGGGGTTTCACCATGTTGCCCAGGTTGGTCTCAAACTTCTGAGCTCAAGCGATCCACCTACTTTGGCCTCCTAAAGTGCAGAGATCACAGATGTGAGCCACCGCGCCCAGCCCGAATTAAGTTCTAGTAATGTGTAGGTAGCTTCATAGGAACACTTCACCAGATTAAATGCTAAATGATAGTTTGCCAAGAAACACTACAGTTGGAAAAGGCTGATGACCATCTGGAGTTATGTAGACATTTCTAGAACTTCTGAATAATAATACTCAGCAATTTATAGGTTAATCAGTCATGTTGAGCACTTATTCTGTGCATGATGCTGTGTTAAGCACTTTAAGTAGATATAATATAGTCCCCATTCTTACTACAGTTTCAGTGTTGTAGGTTTTCCTGAGGGAAACTGGCTACTTAAAATGCTCCAGTATCTTAAGGGTGTGAGATGGCAAAGTAGTAGAACTGGAAACTTTTTGGTCTCCTCAGTAGTTTGCTGGAGGACTTACTGTTAAGAAGCATGTCGATAAAACTGGGCCATTGTTTTTAAAACCATTTGCCCGTCCCTGCTGGAAGCCTGATGGAGAGAACAGTGTGGGGAAAGCGGATTTTAGAATCAGCCTGTTTTTCCCAGAAAAATGTTAGAATTGCAGATCCTTGTGCACCTATTTTGAGATAAGGAGGGCACAGGTATGGCGATGAAAGCCCAACCCAGTATTTTATAGGGCCCCATAGACAAGGCCACCCCTCCCTTGCCATGGTTGTCTATCCTGACCTGAAGTAGGGGTAAAGAAAGGCAGGGGCCCCCTCACCTCTTGCACCATTTATGTAGGACCAGTAACCCACAGGTCATCACCATAGTTGCTGTTTCAAATTCATTTTACTGTCATTTCTTATCATTTTTACTCTGGTTATTTTATATATATATTTTTTTTTTCTTAAAGTTTATATCCTTGAATATACTTTTATTTGTTGGTGCCAGATTTTTTTTTTATTGCTTTGAGGAATGCTATTTTCAATTTTATAATAGGGATTGATGAAAAAATAGAATTTTGCGTTTAAGTTTTCTTCATAGAAAACTTTGAGAAAGCTACATTCTATTTATGTCAGTGTGTAAAATTATAACCTGATAATGAAAGAAATACAGTTTTTTTCCCCCTTGTTTAAATCGTTGAGGGTTGGATAATTTTAATAAACCTTTTCTTTCTGTCGAGGAGTCTTTTATTTTGTATTTTTCTTACCAGTATCTGGCCATATCACTGTTTTCCAGATAGTAGCACAAATAATAAATATGTGCAAAAACTATATAAAAATTAAGGTTTTAGTGTCTTTTCTTTAACATAATAGTAAAATTATGATGGACTCTGCTTTTAATAAGCAAATCCAAATCTGAATATCTAGATTTGTAAAAGAAACCTTGGGACAATGTTCAGCTTTAGTATTCCTTCAAATAACAGCTTCCCTGCTGAATTTAAAATAGAATTTGTTTAAAAGAATTCTATTTACAATCAACCTGGCAAGAAATACATCTGTTGTGAAAAGTACATTGGTAACAAGAATTAACAAGCTAGAAGCCGTTCTTGTGCAACCACCACCATCCCCCATGTAATGACTTAAAATTCCATGAAATCTGGGGCTCTAGCAGGCACCCATGCAGTTTTTCTCAGTACGTGTCCCATAGTGCTGTGCCAAGAGCTCTCTCTGTAAGGAAACAAGAAAGCCAGGTCTTGGGCCCAAAGCTAGGACCTGGGCCAGAACCTGAGTTTGAGTCTCTTTGTGCCTGAAATTTTGTGGCTATGAATCCAGTTAACATATATCTTATTATTTCATTTATTTTTTACTGTGGTAGAACTTCTTCACATATTCTGCAAGTTCTTGCTGAAAGTCTCATTTGTTCCCTCTGTCTAAATACCAAGGCTTAATAGATGCTGAGAGAGAGAGTGAGCGTGTGTGTGTGTGCGCGCACGTGTGTGTGTGTGTGTGTGACAGAAACAGAGACAGACTGATAGGAAAAGAGCCTTTCCCATTTTGATTTTTAGAAATCTGGAAGGCTGCTTAAAACTGTAGTGAATTGCCCTGGAGAAATATTGAGGACTATACTTCCTCTTCCCATTTTAGCCTCTTCCCATTAGTAATTGCTTTTATTGGGGAACTACTTCTTGAAAACACATTTAAAATGGAAATCTTACTTCTGAAATTTCTTTCACCGAGGTGCATTTCGTATCTGGCCCACTTATAAACCCTGCTCTCACCCTTTTGGTTTATAGTCATATCAAAGTCAGAACCACCACTCTGGGGCAGCAGGAACTTATTAGCTGGGAAAGCTTACTTTTCCCTGTTGTTTCTTAACTCCTGGGCAGTCTAGTTTGGGTATCAGCAAGAGAGAATGAACTGTAATTTGTTTTAGTGCTAAATAAGGCTGTGCAGAAATCTTCTCTTTTTTTTTATTGACTGCCTAAATCTGGTGTTCCTCACTTAAAATAATATTCAGGATGAAATGTCTGCAATAAATTAGCAGAATTGCTTCTTCATTCTCAGCTAATTAGTAAGGACAGATGAGCTGTGAATGCCATACCACTGACTTTGGGTCAGGCCGTCTCATTTTCCCCGAACTTCCGTGGCTCTAGTTGCATATAATGAGGAAGCCAACTTTGGGAATTGAATACTGTTGGTAATGATGCTTAGTCACAAAGAAGAGCTTAGTGCCTCGGCACATTGGCCAAGAACCGCCTTAGTATGTTACCACCTAAGGCTGGAATTATCTCAGGGAGCTGAAAAGATTTGAAAGAACAAGCAAAAGTAATACTTAGCTCCCCTTTAAGTATAACTGCCTGCATCTACCTGGGCAGGGCCTAGTAGACACTAATAAAAGTTAAGAAGTGGTTTTGTTCAGTGCCCGTTAAGGACAGCACTATGGAGATAATTCGAATAAATACAAATTCTGGATGCTGCCCTCTGGAAGTTTGTCTTCTACCTATAGAGCCAACACCGACATTCCTGCAAGATCAAACTGTCCAAGCTGTGAAAAGTGATGGACAGACTGAATGAGAGCGACACAGGATTCTAAATGCCATGGGAATTCAGAGGCGTGGAAGCGGTTAATAACGAGTGAATTCTGGGGTAGTTGGGAAAGACTCCCTGGAACAGATGGGCCTTGAAAAATGAAATGGGTTTAGCTTGCAGGAAGTGAAAGAAGAGTAATAACCTGACCAAAGTCAGGGAGGTAAGAAATGGAAGTTATGTGCTAAGAAGTAAAATCTGTCAGGGAAGGGCAGTCAGACATGGAAGGAGTGACTGCCAGGCAGTGGAGTGTAGGCGGTAGGTGTCGAAAGTTTCGAAGCAGGTAAATATTGAGCAGAAAGGAGGGAGGGCATGGCAGTACTTATGGAAGTTGGTTTGGCCAGTGGAAGGATAGCTGCTAGATGACATTCAGAGGCAATTGTAGTAATACAGCTTTGAGGTGACAACAGCCAGGACCAATGTGGTAGCTGAGAAAACAGAGGAAAAAGATGTGTGAGGGACATTTGGGATAAAACATCTGCCACACGTGGTGCCTGATGGGCTTAAGAAGGATGTTCAGAAATTATGTGAGGTTTGGGGCAAGGAGAAGGATGGGTGCTTTTTGTTGAGGCTAAGGAATTGGAAGATTAACTAGATTGAGAGTTGAGATTTCATTTCCGTTTCTGATGTTCTGGTAAGCTATCACTGTGGAAATGCTCCTGAAGCATTTGGAGATGGGGTAAGAAAATTTCTCAGAAAACAGCTCCATACAGAATTTTCAAGAGCCACAGGCCTAGAGAGAAGAATTGTGGCAGTAGAAATGAATGTGTAATAGGAGAAATGTTTAGCAGGAGGCAAAGGGCCAAGGTCTCAGTGAGGAGAAGAAGCCAGGAGGAGGTTGGTAGTGGTGGGGTGGAAAGGGAGCAGGGACCCAGCTCTCCCAGCTATATCTCAGAAAGCTGGGAGTTTGCTCATAGAGGGAGTCATCACTCAGCCTCACCTGGCTTCCTTCTTTACTCTTAAAAGCACTTACCCACCAGTACTATTGATCTTCCCAGCAGCCTGGAGAACCTGGCAGAAGACAGAGCAGAGCCCACCAAGTATCTGTAAAAGTTTTTCTGGGTAAAGTTCTATATATGGTCACTGTACTGTAGAGCTCTACAGTTGTTCACTTGAATATTATTTTACCTGGCAATTATTATAGTTCCACTTGAACCACAAAAGTTCAATAGCTCCCTTTTCTAGACTGTAATCTCTACATTTGTTTAAGTGAGCCCACTTTAATCCCTTATATTAATGAATGCTGGACCCGTTAGTTTTTAACCCTTTTCTTTTTGCTTTAGTTTTTGGTGTCTAGGGTTATGTAAAGCCAAAATACAAAATTAAACAATGGACTACCAAATTTAGGAATAGATCACTTTATGTTCAGTTAGTGACGAATAAGTAGAGAAGCACCTCCTTTGTAAGGTGGCTTCTTTGTAGCATTTTTGTTGTGACCTCCTTACCTATTCAGGCATCTGGGGTCTGAAGGCAGGATAGTTAACACTTCTGCTCAGAGGTCCTTTCCAGCCAGCATATCTTGCAACTCCAAGCCAGCCACTCATCTAGTTTCCTTAGGATACTCGTAGTTGGAGGAAGAAGGGGCTGAGCTGATTTAGAATTTATTCTAGCATAAAGAAATACCCTCTTAATTTATTTGTTGGCAATACTAAAGAGGAAAAATGTCTTAACAGTGACTTGGTGAAGTTTTTTTCAGTAAATAAAGAGGGTTTTCTTACTCCCCTGTAGTGAACCTCAGATGTATCCCTTGGGAACAGGTTTTACATCCGTGAAATAGTTTGACTTTAACCACACTTGGGTCTTCGGGTTCTTTTCATCCCCAGGCAGAGACTCCTATTGCTATATATCCACCATGCTCCAGTACAGTATTTATTTGATCAGAAACAAAAGAGTTTGCTTCTTGTACTGGTTCAGAGAGGTCCCCCAGGATTGTCTTTTGTTCAGTAATTGGAGCATAAGCTGAGCCTGGTTAATTTCAAAGCTACCCTCAACACACACGTTTCTCCCTCCCTCCTTGTGCAGTTTTCTCAGCTGTTAGTGGTACCTTGTATTGGGTCTGGAACAAAAAAAGCTTGATTGTTGAATGTTAGCTACAACTACTGTGACATCTGCTATGGCACCACATAGCACTGTTGGTGCAGTTAATTTTAAGTTAGGGTAAGAAAACTAGAAAGCTCTTCAGCTTTACAGTGCTTGTTAACACATGCACCTCCAAATTATGCATTTGGTGTTATCACAATGAATAAAACAAAGGAAATCATGAGTTGATTTTTATGCTTGTAACATAAGTTCTTTCATTGTTATTCACTGTTCAGACACCAGTGTGTTCCTATGTTCATTCTTTTTAGTTTAGTTGGGGTTTTTTGTTTGTTTTTGTAAGGCAGAAATGTCTGAAACATCTCAACTCTGGGTATTTATTTAATTGGCAAAAGTTCTGATGTAAGAAGTAAGTTAATTATATTTATTCTTTTAAAGGAGCAATGTAAGTTGGTTTTGCTTCTTAAAATACAAAAATGATGATGGTAGGTGAGTAAGAACCGTCAGTAGTCAAATTCTGTATGCTAAATAGCCAAGTTAATATTTATATAAAAATACATCATGAAATTGGCAAATATTATGTGTCTTTCAGATTCTGCAGTATAGATGTTGGTTTTGCAACCAACAGATTGCAATCTTAGGGTTTGTGGTTTTTGTTTTTGAGGAGAGAATGGTTCTATTTTCCTTTTGCAGTCTGCACCATGATGATGGCCCATCACCTGACCAGCCTGACTTTAATCATCTGGTGCCTTGGTCTTAGCGTGGCTCTATCTTTGCTTTTTCACAAGCTTTCCTGTAATTGTACAGTTGTTTGCCGCACTGAATTTCCTTTTTTGACAGTGAAAATCATGATAATATTTTAATGTAGTCTTCAATTTTCAGGTTATATGTTAAAACGTGGAGGAAAAAAATCCCTTCCTGAGGAGCACTTTTAAAAATCATTGCAGTAGAATGGGAATATTCATTACTTACACATCATATATTTTCCCCTAAATGTTGTGCAAAGAAGTGACAGTTGAGCTGAGCATATGTTAATAAAAGGTCTGCATTTTCCTGTGTCAGTGACAGTTTCATTGGCTGTATATTCCTGAAATGCAAATAACCTCTGTTCTTTTCAAAGCTATAATTAATCTGAATAGTTATTTAAACAGTATCAAAATCTTTTAACTACTAAGAGGCCAAACATTTAAGATGGCGAATTTACTGTTCTGCTTGAAGGACAGTACAATTGACAAGGGCACAATGATCCGAGATGCTTCTGTATGTTGTATCTACACATACTGTAGACTAAAATGGCAGAATCTGTCTGCTGCTGTATAAAATCTTTTAACTACCATTTATTTTAGCATCATGGCATGTGCAAATTCCTGCTGCTCAGTTAAGGGACCAGCTTCACAACTGGTGTTACAATCTGTGGCCACAGCACTGCATCACAATGCAGCAAATGCATTTTCCACATTAACCAAACATGACAGCTGAAGCAA
Organism: Pan paniscus; assembly: GCF_029289425.2. NCBI lineage: Eukaryota > Metazoa > Chordata > Mammalia > Primates > Hominidae > Pan > Pan paniscus. Next base: position 66,253,248 of record NC_073267.2, read on the forward strand.
TTATTAACCATGCAAGATGTCGGAAGTCATCAAAGATTCACATCAGAGTAATTGCAGTGGTTTGGGTTGGGGAAAAAAAGTATCATAGCATTCCTTGCCTACATGTTGTCTCTCCCCCTCTTAAATCTTAACTTGGTACAGTCCGTTAACAATAAAATACCCTTCTGTAACCTATAAACTGTTACTCCCATCAGTTTGTGCTTTCAAACTGATGGCTGACTTCTCTGAATTTGTGTAGCGCACAACGAATGGTGATGCTGTGCTCCGGGGGCTGCAGTGCACCCTTTTTAAAGGGACCCTGCAATCTCATTGTTTAATTTGACTCTTTAGTGCTTCAGTCACATCAGCACTTGCAGAGGGGTTGTTCTTTTCCTTTTTCTTCTTTCTCTCTTTTTCTCTTCTCTCTGTCCTTCTCCCCACCCCCATCCCTCAATTCAGGCAGTTTGGGGTGGGAAAAACTTGAGCACTGGTTCCGACAGAGCTCATCTCATGTAAGAAGGTATGGAAGAGCTGCAGTGATCGACAGCATCGACCGTTCTGTAACTCCTTAAATTTAAGAGCTGCAGGTAGGATTGGCCGTGTTTTGTAAAGAAATTAAGACAAATGCACCCTGGTAAATAGAGTGGCAGCATGTTGTTGCAGTGCCTCTGAAAGACAAGGTCTTGGTTTGTTGAAAATTTGAGATAAATTTGGAAGCAGTTAACTCATTTGATAGAAGAAGTACTTGATTCTTCTGAGAATTGTTCAGATTTGTATCTTGCCATTCTAGTATTTTTCTTTTAAAAATGTATTGGGTGGGGCAGAATTTGCTTAAATATTTAAATAGTTGGTTATTGGGATTTTTGTGAACTTCTTCTTTAAGTAGCAAGTAGTGTGGTCTTTAGGATTTTTAAAGGAGATACATGTGAAGTGCAAAATTCTTGTATGAGGTGGAATATGAAAATAGAATTTATTTTATTTGCTAAAACCAGATCCTTCTTTGGGATTGCAGGTGAGAGTGAATGCGTGTGTGTGTTTGTTTGTGTGTGTGGTGTGTCTGTGTGTAGGATTCTTTAGGAATTCAGTCCTTTATATTTGGTGATTAGGGAAAAAGTACTATTAGAGATTTTTTTGAACTATCTCACAGGAAATGTTTTAGCATAAGGCTTGAAATGAGAAGAACTAAACAGTAACACCAAAGAGGAGGATTCCTAAGTATTTACTAAATATTGGCAATTTAAATTGAGATGGTTCTTTTTTATTTCTTAAATTCAGCCTCAAAAGAGATCATAGGAGTCCTTTAAGTATATTTCAAATTTTTGGCTAGAGAATATAATTTGTGTAAGTGAAATGAAAACTTCCTAAGTCATGTAAGCATTATCTGGAGGGTGATAGAATTATAAATGTTGCCTGCAATACTTTTAATACCTTAATATCAAAGATACAATACATTTAATTCGGCATTAAAAAGCAGCTTGTTTGTTGTCTTCTCTTAAAAGCAACAACAAAATATGATGATGCATATGGCTTTTTATCCTAAGGAATGTATTTGTATTGTGGGACCTGTGGGGTCTGGACCTCTTTCTGAAGCATGTACTTGGAAATTGTTCACCCTAGTTGAGGGGTTTATTTCCCTTTGGAGGTGTGGGGACTTTCTTTACTCTTAACAATAGGAAGACTTGAGGAGCTGTCAATTGGGGAATACAGGAGAGCTGCTCAGCAGAGGGAGAGGAACTGTGAGAATTCGGCTCCTCTTGACATTGGAGTTCTGGATTTACCCATGACTAAGATTCCTTTGAAACTCTGACCCAGTGCAGCATTGCAAAGAATCGATTTCTGAGATGAGACAATGAGATGTGGTTTGCATTTTGTAAAGATGGAGGAAACCTCTAACACTGACCCTGTATGGGAGATGACTCAATTATCCACGCCTTGGTACAGTTGCAAATTATTTTCCTTTGTCTGAAGTGGGTGGATGCCAGCGCCTTCATCAGAGCTGCTTAATTTAATGTATGGAAAATGTCTCAGCCACCATTTTTAACAATTAGCTGTATCATGGTCGAGGTGAGCTGTATTCTGAAGGCAGCTGCAAGGCCATTTCATTTACATTAGGTTCCATGGCACAGGAGCTTTGTTACTGTAAAACTAAGAAAATGAATTTGCACATTGTATAGAGGAGTTCTTTAGGAAGGTGGAGAATATTCCCAGAAAGAAAATGGAATTCTTTTGTCTACAGTAAGTATTTCTTGTACTCATATAACGGGGAGAGGTTGAAAATTTGCTTTTGGTTGAATATGCAAAATAGACTTTTAAATGAACGCTGCAAATATGAAAAGTGTAACGCAGAGGTTCTGCATTACACTGGATTTTTTTTTAATGTATTTCTCAAAAACCAGGTGTGATATATATACTTAAAAATAGGTTTTGTGAGTGATTTTAGCACATGATTTTAATTATTCATCAGTAATTTAAGTTAATGAGAAGTATGAATTTATCACTAGTCATGAATGGAAATGACACTTGAGAGGAAAAAGAAATCTGAATATAGTAAATTTAAAAGAGTTCAGGTTTCTTTTCACTGTCTTTTAAAAGCAGTCTGTTTTCCATTCCTGAAAAGAATTGCTGGATTTTAATTTTAGTGTCTTATTTTTGCTCTTGTTTTTAATGAAAATGCTTCCGGGTTAATGACCTATAATAGCTGATTAAAATACACAAGAAACAAATGTTTTGACAAAACAAGATTTTTGTTTTCAAAGATCAATAGATTGAGGCTTTCACTCTCACTCATGGGGATAATTTTTAGTGCCTTCTGCTTAATTAATAGTTGTGACTTCAAAGCTGCTTGTGTAAAACTCCTGTTTGTAATTGTAAGCTTATAAATCTTGATTCTTAAAATTAATTGGATTTGACCCGGCTTATTTCTTTGTTCCTTTATACTGTTACTAAGAGGAAACAAGTGGATTTTAACTTTGATTTGTGTTTCTTTTAAAGGCTGAAGAATTTTTATCTTTTAAACCCTGAAGAATTTATAGTGCATGTATTTTATAGTAAACTTTACCATGAAGAATTTGCTCAACATGCTTTATTAGCTGTTTCAGGAGTTGAAGCTTCACAGAACTGGGTATCTGAAAATCCTTTTAACTTGATATCAAATTTATAAAGCCAGCTGTTCTTCTAGCTCTTGTTGCACTAGCTCCTGTTTATCCTACTCACTGAGTGCTGTCTTCTCTAATTAATAGATGTTGGAAACTAGGGAGACAATGATTTTCTTCACATCAGCCTTTTCATTGACATAGGAAGGTTCGGTTGTTGTAAGCCCAGGTTAGAATCCTACAAGATCCATAAATCTGTGGCGCAAATATTAACTTACGGAATAAGAGCCTAGATCTCAGATTTCTTTTTCCTCTCAAGTGTCATTTCCATTTATGACTAGTGATAAATTCATACTTCTCATTAACTTAAATTACTGATGAATAATTAAAATCATGTGCTAAAATCACTCACAAAACCTATTTTTAATTATGGGGACAGCATTTAACATGTTTAAATATATGGTAGAATGCAAAGGGATTCTTTTCCCTTGGTTTTTATGAGGCTTGCACCTTAAAATGAAAGAGTTTTAGGTCAGCAAATTAGAACTCCATTTTAACTGCAGATTTGTTTGGTTGGATGACATGGGGGGTATCACAAAGCCTCCCTTTGAAATTTTTGCAGTAAAACTTGGTTGAAGATCCTGGTCTTTTTTCCTTTTTTTGGCTTTATAATAAGGCTAGGTATTAAGTACCCTGGGGGAGGTAGGAGAGACCCAGTTTCTTCCTATTTTCTTTGCCTCCACCATGGTCTACTCAAGTTTGGCTGCTCGGAAGAGCCTCTCCTTTCTGGTACTTGTAGGGGATTCCTGAACCTCTTCAATCTGGAAACTCTTCAGTTTTCTCATGAAATTTTAGCCTGGCTGATAGTGAATAGTCAGGGATTGGTTCTTTTTGCAACAAAAAATGTATTTGTATCAAACCTTTTACTGCTCTGGCAGTACCATAATGTGGATAAGCAAGCATGTCAGCCAGCTCGCTAGGAAACATTCCGTGGTACTAAGATGGCAGAGAGGAAGGAGTAAAATGGCGTCACCAGGAACACTGTGATAAGGGGTGGACCGCACGAATTATTTTCTTTAAATTAAGTTCGAAGACACCTTTAGGAGCACTGCCTTGCCTATTTACAGCCACTTTTTATTGTTAGAAGATAAAAATTTTGAGATTTTCGAAGTAAAGATTTAATTAGCACTATATGTAGATGGCTTCAAATGTTCCTTCTAAGAAATTGATGGCAAGTATGGTTAAAATAGAATTTAAAGTACTTTGTGTTAATACTTCTGAAATGCCTTGCCTTATGCTTTCTTTTTCTTTTTTAGTATAAAAATTTACTCCTTCCAACATAGGGTGAATTTTTAGAAAACAAAGGACAGTGTGCTTCTTTATGGTGAGGTGAAGTAGCATTCCTACGAAACTATGTTATTTGTCTCTGGTTTTCATTCTAGCTCTTTGTGGGTTTTAGTTATTTTATATATGAAATATATATTTTGGCCACCTTCAAAAACAAAGCTTATTTTCTTTCTTTTGTGGTTCAAGGTATGGATTATTTTGCATGTGAACAATAGTCATAGTGGTAATGACAGTGTTGATTTCTCACCTGTTGCCACCTCTCATGAAGTTGGAGTTCTGTTGCTGGCCTTAGGGTTTAGTGCAATCAGCTCATGTTATAGTTAAGTAAAGGAAGGCTTAACTGCAGTTAAATAACTTTCTCAAGGTCATACATCTGGAAAGCAGTCGATTTTGCCCTAAATCTGGACCACCTGACTCCTAATCTGTGCTGCGCTGTGTTTCTGTCTGCATCTGACTCCATGTCTGTCTCTGCCAGCTTGCTGGTGACTGATTGATCTAATGGATTGAGCTTTCAGCAAAGTCTGTCTTGTCTTTGCCTTAGCAACCTAACTCACAGAGATGTTCCTTTTCAGCTGTGCCAGAAATTACTTACAGAGCTGTGCTTGGAGTCTTGCTGGGCCTGTGTTGAAGATGCTAAGCATTTATAAACAAACATTTAAAAATAAACTCTATCTTGCAAGTTGAGCTTTTGGGTCCATTGTGTTGGCTCGGCATGAACGGTGAAGTCCCCTGGGATGGGCAGAGTTGTTACATTCATGTGCTGTAAGCTAGGATGGAGCCAGGCATTCTGACATGTCCTTTTAGTGGGTCACAACCTTTTTAACTCTAGGTTTGAGGGGTCCTGCAGGGCAGAGTCTCCCCTTCTCCTCCCAGTAAGGATGAGCTAGGTGAAAGGTTTTAGCTCGCTGTCAGTTTCAGGCAATTTGTATTTGAATAATGGTCTTACCATCTCTCTTTCTGTTGCCTGTATTTGCCACTCCAGCTAAGCAGTGTTTCCAGTTTTCCATACCTGTGGTGACAATGGTGAGTGTTGCATTCTGCAGTATTCCTCAGCTCTGACAGGGTAAAGTCACAATGTTTCCAAACTTAATTAAGGTTTTAGAGAGTGTGAAATCACCAATACTGTTAACAAAGGAATACCTTGACGAATTCCATTTAAGAGAACGGGAAATTACAAAAGGGAAGGTCTGTTTGTTTTAGTAGTCTCCAAACAAATCCATTTTTGAAGAAAGAATGTTTGAATAAGAAGAAACTGCAGCAAAACCAGAGCTCCCTTTTCTGTAACAGATCTGTGATGATTGGTGCTCCAATCCCATCAGCATAAGCATTGCTGCATAGCAGGAGGAGCTGTGATTTTCGACTGCAGTGTAAATGACTGACACCGTATACCAGCAGGGAAATGTGAGACTTGGTTCCCAAACATTGTCCTGACTAACAGTGCTCCTTGTGCTTGCTAAGTAGAACTCGAGGCTTAATCCTGAGCACTGTAGAAACCAGCCTGGCAAAGCTGCTCAGCTCCTTCCTGACTGACTGCGAGACACACCCTCTGCTATCCTTTCCTGCTCGTGGCCCCCAAATCTTGCTTTTGTTTCTTTTTTCCAAAGGGAAAAAGACACTAGATATGACAAAGCTGGGGATCTGTGTGTGTGCTTTAAATAGTAAAGAATTGCTTTAGTGGGTTCTTGTAGGGTGGGTTTCGGGAGCTGTGGGAAGGAATGCTGGTCATGATAAAGGCCACTATTGATGCATTCCCATTTTATACTGCAGTGCGGTTTTAGCATCCAGAGTCCTTTGGAAGTGGATTAATGCATTTCCAAGGTGGAAATCAGTTCCCTGAAGACATATTGAAGCATTTTTTATCATCCCTGAATGTATCTTCCTTATCTTATCTTGCCCATCACCTTAGCGTGACTATGTGATTAATATTTTTTAGATCTATTTATACCTTGGGTGAGGAGAGGGCTCTGCTGCTGCTCTTTGAAGCCAGACATACTGTGACACACTGTTAATATTCCATTTGTGAAGCTAGATTGAACCATTTTCTCTTCCAAATCCTCTCTTTTCTTGTGTCTCCAAAGTTTAGCCCTAACCTTTTTGGAGTGATTGCGGGAGGGGGATAAAATGCTCAGAGTTATCCCTGCTTTCTCTCCTGGGGTTACCTCAGCAGTCTGACAGCAGTTGCCTGGCTGCTCTCCCTCCCCCACTGGACTTCTGTCGGTCCTGCTTCCCCTACCCTCCCAGGAGAGGAGAGAGAGGATGGCCAGCAGAGGCCCTTCCACCACAGCCTGGCACATCCTGCTGCATCACAGCCCTTCTCACTAGGACACGGGCTCTGGCCTGATTTTCTGGAGGTGGTAAAGTAGCAGTACAGAGCAGTCAATTCCTTTCCCTATGCCTCTTGTGACCTCCAAAGGAAAGTTGCTTCTACAACCCTAAAAGGGTAGCATAGGGCTTTGCTGGATTTTGGAGAAGAGGGAGGTTCTGCTGAGAAGCATTTTTTCCATTAGTGCCTGGGTGGCCATCATTTATCATTTTATTCATTTATATTATGCCCTTAACTTGTTTGCACTCCATACGGAGTCTCAGAGCCCTTCAGTAACTGAGCTGGAAGGACTGCTTCCTGGGATGACCAGAGAGAGAAGTGCAAATAACAGAAATGCCCCAGGGCCCCTGAAAAGGGCAGAACTGGCTTTGCAGTAGTAGCACGGAGATTTAAATGGCCATCATAGGAATGCCCTTAACCTTGGCCTTCCTCCCCAAGTGCAGCAACAGATGCACTAAGCAGCCCTAGCTTGATACTGTGGTGTAGGTATCAGAAGAGCCATCTAGTAGTTATGTGCCTACATTGTGTTGACAAGGGAGATGTGTCATGCATCTCTGGTCTCCTCAGTACCCCACCACAGGAATGGCATGTCCCCATTATTGCAGATGACTTTCCCTGTAGCTTTCACCTCTGGATCATGGTGAGTCCCACCTCTTAATTTATTTATTTTTTTTTTACCCGATGCTGAAATCTTTGAAGTTGGGTTTTTGTTGCATGATAATTTTTTTTTCTTTTTTGGGAGGTGGAGGGGTGGTAGTAGGTAGGGTCTGCAAAAGGCATTTGGATAGACTTACATTAGTGTCTCTAAGGCCTGTGGCTTTCCCAGAAGGCAAAGGTGCAAATGGAGTTATATCACAGCTGTAATGGCATGCCCCTGAAGGGACCAAGCATGCCAGCACACTTGGGCTAAAGTGTTGCCTGTAAAGCCCTTTGCTGGTCCAGAAGGAGGCATTGCCCAGTGCCATGTGTTGTCAGGTTTTGAATCACCTTATGCACATTCAATTCTCTTTAACCTGTGAGAACTTATAGACCATTCTGAAAACCAATTTAAATCATGGGGGCAAATAATTTGTTTTGCCTTAATGGACACAAATCCATCACATAATTGTGTGAACCTTTTTTTTAGCCCAATAGCAGAAACCATGTACAAAATGGGACCCAGCAGTCTGACAGTGACAGATGGCCTGGTGCCCACACAGTGCCATGTTATATCGCCAAGGTCTGCCACCTGTGGCTCCAGAGCTGCCTGCAGCAGTGATGGATCTGCTGAGCTGGCAAATGGTGGAACTCCACAGCCACTCTTACAGCGTCTGCTGCCACCTGCTGAATGAGAGCAGCTAGGCTTTTGCATAAATGCACAGCAAGAAATCATATAACAGCATTAAAAACATATTACAGTTGGCGAATGTCAGCTCTGCCTGCTTAGCACTGCTTTCTGCAGGGTTATTTTTGAAGTTATATATGCAATCTGTGAACAAACAATTTAAAGTATTAAAATTTTTGTAGAAAACAAGCAGTGGGGCCAGGTGCAGTGGCTCACACCTGTAATTCCTGCACTTTGGGAGGCCGAGGCAGGCAGATCACCTAAGGTCAGGAGTTCGAGACCAGCCTGGCCAACATGCTGAAAACCTGTCTCTACTAAAAATACAAAAAATTAGCTGGGCATGGTGGTGTGCGCCTGTAATCCCAGCTACTCAGGAGGCTGAGGCAGGAGAATTGCTTGAACCTGGGAGGCAGAGGTTGCAGTGAACCCAGATGGTGCCACTGCACTCCAGCCTGGGCAACAAGAGCAAAACTCCATCTCAAAACAAAACAAAACAAAACAAAAAAACAAGCAGTGGGACTTTAAATATCTGAGTTGGAGAATAGAGCCTGGACTTTTGCTATTCAGTCTGTATTCCTTGCAGAAGGAAATTCAGTTTCTCATGGGCCTTGTAAGCTGACGTTTTATGTATTCTTATTTTATTGCAGTAATAGTGTCTAATGAAATAACCAAACATGCTATAAACCCTTATAGAAGTTCACCCAAATCTTGAAACTGCTCAAATTAAAAAATTTCTCTGTTCATTTTCTGGGCTTTATCAGTAATGAACATCTCTTTGCACTTGAAAAAATCCTTGAGGCGCTCTCCGTGTAGGCACCACAAAAGGGAGCTAATGAAAAGCGAGTCCACACCGTCTGATAAGCCCAGAGGCTCTCCAGGTACTGGTAGGATTTCTGTTGTGCTCATCTGAAAACAGTATCTTATTTCATCCTTCCTCATTTTCTCCATAAGTAGTTTTTTATCTTTGTACTAATTTTATCCAAGAGAAGTTTTTAGAAGAGGTCATTCATTTGTTCAGAAATTGGCAAGAAGGTTTGGGAGAGGTTCAGGGAATATTTTACTTAGAATGAGCTGAAGCAAAGTAATGGTACAACTTACATTCCTGTCTTCTTAGAATGTGGGTACTTCTCCATTGCACTAACTAAAGTACTAACTTTAGTACCAACTGAATACTCAACAGTATTCCAATACTTATTGGACTTCTTGTTTTATCTTGGAGCAGATCCTTTATTGATTAATTTTTAACTGCTTTATTATATTTTCTTTCCTCCTTCATTGCTTTCTAGCTGTTGCTTGTGTCTTAGCAATGGTTTTTCAACAACAATGACCATTCCTGATGCCACTGCTCATTTTGTGTTGATGTTATTTTGATTTGGAATGTTGGCTGCAGATTTCCTATTAATTTGTATGTATTGTACATATTAAAATGAGACATGATTTTTGTAGCACCCGGCACCTAGTTTTGTGTCATACCAGGTACCTTCTGGTAAATGTTCAGCCTGCTGTAGATGCCTCACTTTTACATTTTGATATGGTGGATTGCTGGTTGGTCTGTTTAATGGAAAGAGACATGAGATAGTCTCTTGTGTTTTGAATGTCATGAAAACATGACTGTTGCCTTGTAAGCCCAAATTAGGCTCTTGTTTATTTATTTTAACAGGAAATTTGTATGTTCATCAATTCAGACTCTATGTAACTGTCCAACTGTCCAATCACTTATCTGCTATAGGTGGGAAGGACAGAACTGTGAAAGAACCAATGTGAGTACTTTTTTGCCATCTGACTTTCCTGGCTAAGGTGGACACTGAATGTTTTTTTTCACAAAGGCTCTTATTTATTGTAGTTTTCACTTTTGGGAACAAATAAGCCAAGAGAATTTGGCCATTTGGCAAAAACATCCTTTTGCTCGCTCCCTTTTTCTACAGTAGGAATTAGCTGCCATATGTATTCTGAAACCCAGAGTTTGCATGATAGGTAAAAATAAGGCAGTTTCATGCCTTTCTTGACCTGAGCCATTTAAGAGCCACTTTGGCTGCCAGGTCCTTGAGATGTGACTACACATTCCTTAGGAGAATCAAGTTAACCTCGATGTTACGTTCTGGGTTGTTCTTTGCTAGGATACATTGCAAGGCAGCGAAGCACTTTCTCTGTCAAAGATGGAACACACGACTGGAGATACTGCTTGGACAGATGTGTAGCATTTATTGTTCTACAACAATAATAGCACTGTTTTGGAACACTGTGGTGTTGACCTCTAAAGCAATGAGTTCAAGCTTTTAGACTGTGACTCATACACACATACAATTACATATATATAATTGAAACAAAAGTTTCACAAATCAATACCCATACCACATATCTCTGTTGCATTTATTTTATTTAAAAATGCTGATTGGGCCGGATGTGGCAAGAATGTATAATCCCTGCTACTCTGGAGACTTAGGTGGGAGGATCACTTGAGCACAGGAGTTTGAGGCTGCAGTGAGCTGTGATTGTGCCACTTGTCTCCAGCCTGGGCAACAGGGCGAGACCCCATCTCTTAAAAAACAAACAAACAAAAAAACAAAAAACTGGTTGATTTCATGACCCAGTTATGAGTTCTGATTCATATTTTGAAAACCACTGTTCTAAAGGAATGCCAAAAACTTGACATTTGTTGTTTCATTTCTTTCCTATGTAATGTATGGGGGGGGGGAGGAATAAATGTGCAAACATAAAATATCAGTTTATCTCACCTTGATTTGCTATGATGAGAGATAGCATGGAGCGTGGAAGAGGGAAAACAAGGGGTCACAAAATTTGGGTTCTGAGTCTGAACTTTGCTACGTATGAACTGGGTCATCTGGACATAGAACCCCACAGAGCTTTTAAGTTGGTAGAGGCTCAAGAAACCGTTTTGTACAGCTCACTCAACTTTTAAATCTCTATTAAGGATATACTTCAAAGTATGATCCAGTTAAGTAGTATTGAGAGATAGTAGCTTTGGGTTAAAAATGAGGGCTAGAACCAGATGTGTGTAACACACTTATACCTGGCACAAAGTGATCACCATTTAAGTGTTAGCTATTATTAGTATGCCATAAGCATTCTCTGAGCCTCAACTTTATTGTTTGTAAAGAGTAGCCTGATGATGAAAACAAATTTAAGGAAATTTTACTCTCCTCCTGGGTTCCATCCTTTTAGAGAGAGAAATTTTTTTTTATTTTTGCTGTTTAGAGGTTTACTCTTCCTTAAGTATCTCAGAAATAGTTGGTCTTGAGAGCCGGAACTATGTTTGAATGTTGCCTCTGCCTCTTCCTGGTCGGGAATTTTTGCTCAAGTTAGTTAAATGTGGAAATCTCAGCTTCTTACCTGTAAAATGGGGCAGGGGATGGGGGTAGGGGAGAGTGGGATGATCATGTCTGTTCTTTCATATTGTTAAAGGATTAGCAATAATGTCTTTGAATTGCCTAGAGCAGTGTCTGGCCCTTAATTGCTTCCTGAATGGTGGCTATTATGTGTTATAGAAAGCTGGAAACCAAAACACATTTGAGGAGCCAGTTAGGCAAGGGTCTGTTTCAGCACCCTGGCAGTGAGGAGCAGTACACAGATGGGGAAGTCAGGAGGAGTTAGTTTACCTAGCTGGCCTGCAGATGTTTTGGGAGGTGTTCTTTATTGAGCTGACCCACAGCAGAAGGATCAAATGGGGGACTGTGAGCAATTACAAGTACTTGTTGATGGGAATGAAGGGATAGTAGTGATGGGGAGCTCTGGGGGTCATCATTAGATGCTGGCATCTACCAGTGGGAGGTGAACTGTTGGGCCTTTTCTGTACCCACGGGGCATCTCAGTGGCAGGGAGCCAGTTCATCCTTCACATTCCAGCTCCCTTCTCCAGAGAACTCATTTTCCCATAAGCTATACGAGTACATCTCCTGGGTGAGGCATGAGAGGCGTATCACAGGAGAAGGAGTTTGGAGAGAAAGGAAACACATGGGTAGGAAAGGGAAGTCAGGAGATCTGTGGGGGACCTGGACTGAGGCAGGTATGGTTCTGCCCAGCTTTTTAGTTCTTTAATTCCAGTGGGCTGTTACTTTTCCTTGAGGTGTGGGTTATTTGAAAGAAACTCACTGCCACTAGATGGCACACAGATCCCAGCAGTATTCTGATGTATAAATTACTATTTTATACTTTGGGAGGCTGAGGCGGGCAGATCACGATGTCAGGAGTTCGCGACCAGCCTGACCAATATGGTGACACCCTGTCTCTACTAAAAATACAAAAATTAGCTGGGTGTGGTGGCGTGTGCCTGTAGTCCCAGCTACTCAGGAGGCTGAGGAGGCAGAAGAATTGCTTGAACCCGGGAGACGGAGGTGCAGTGAGCCGAGATCACGCCACTGCACTCTAGCCTGGGTGGCAGAGCGAGACTCCATCTCTAGATAGATAGATAGGTATGTAGGTAGGTAGGTAGGTAGATAGATAGATAGATAGATAGATAGATAGATAGATGTGTTATTATTTTTAAAAATATTTTGAAAAGACAGACCACGTGTGTTTTTTAAAATAAAATATGATGTATAACCTATTTAGCACTTCATTTTAGAAAGGAAGAAAGGATGAAAAATTAAAATTCAAAATCTATTTTGTGGGCTCAGTTTGTGCTTAGAGCCCAGTTTTTTAAGTATGTAATGGTTAATGGTCTTTGTTTATATGTGGGTGAGGTTTGACTCACACACACGCTTCATTTAATTTATTGAGAGTTCTAAAATGTAGCTTTACAGTAAATATTTTAAAGACCAGAGTAATCTATCCCAAAACAATAATGTCTTTTTTTTCTTCTGTTTCATTCTTACTTGAAATTTCGTCTCTCAGAAATTTGGGAATTGCATTTCTTGCAGAATATTATTTTGCTTTTCAACAAATGTGGTCATTGCTTTGCATTTGTGTTGTAAGTGTGTGTGTGATAGAGAGAGAGAGAGAGAGAGATGTGAACATGGGTGTCATTAAAAGAATGGGATAGGCTGGGTGCGGTGGCTCATGCCTGTAATCCCAGCACTTTGGGAGGCCGAGGCGGGCGGATCACGAGGTCAGGAGATCGAGACCATCCTGGCTAACACGGTGAAACCCTGTCTCTACTAAAAATACAAAAAATTAGCTGGGCGTGGTTACAGGCGCCTGTAGTCCCAGCTACTCGGGAGGCTGAGGCAGGAGAATGGCTTGAATCCGGGAGGCGGAGCTTGCAGTGAGCCGAGATCGTGCCATTGCCCTCCAGCCTGGGCGACAGAGCGAGACTCTGTCTCAAAAAAAAAAAAAAAAAAAGAATTGGATAGGCTGGTCATTATTGACTGGGAAGAACAGAAGAAGCCCAGAGAAGGAATATGACAGAACACCAGACTTAACCCAGGTCCCTCCCCTCCCCACAACCAAAAAGAAAATATTAGACCAGGCTTTGTGAGGCAGTGGTAATCCCCTCCCCCCTCCCCCACTACCCCCAAACGTAGCTTGTTTGGACAATCAGCAGCATAGCGGCAGCCACAAAAAGGTGCCACAGAGCAGAATCCATGCCTACTCATTGTTTGGGAGCATTAGTCATTGATAATAGTTTCATAGCTTTGTTTGTGAACCGTGACACTAAAGCCTTTAGCTTTAGCCACATTGGAGACCACTAATGAAAATGTGTTTATACTAAAGGTTTGTTGACTTGACATAATCATTTGCTGTGAAAGGTACAAACAAGGCCCATTAAAATCTGCCATTGTTTTGTGTCTGGGTCCCCTGTGATAGCCAAAAGCAGGTAGGTGGTGACAAGCTGCCCTTCTGAATGAACCATGTGGGTTCCTAGCTTTATGTGCTCTGGTTTATTGATGTCATTACATTATTAGGCAAATGACCGATGCCATTCCCTATCCTACCCCCGTTATCAGTATATGTATTTGGAGAGTCTTCATGTTGTGTCCTCAGAGCTGCATGAGAGGCTGTGCTGGAGGAGTCTTTTTATTTTTATTTTTATTTTTTGAGATGGAGTCTCTGTCACCCAGGCTGGAGTGCAGTGGCGTGATCTCAGCTCACTGTAACCTCTGCCTCCCTGGTTCAAGCAATTCTCCTGCCTTAGCCTCCCGAGTAGCTGGGATTATAGGCGCCCGCCACCACGGCTGGCTAATCTTTGTATTTTTAGTAGAGACAGGATTTCACCATGTTGGCCAGGATGGTCTCGAACTCCTGACCTCAAGTGATCCACCCGCCTTGGCCTCTCAAAGTGCTGTGATTACAGACGTGAGCCACCGCGCTCGGCCATGGAGTCTTTAAGAGGGAACTATTTCCTGGGCTCTGCTGGTCATTGTTCCTATCCATCCCAGTGCACTGCCCAGGTTTTTGGGGTGTGACAGCACGTGTTGGGGAGACATAGGCCAATATGTAAGGAATCTGGGAAATCTATAATTAGTAATGTTTTATTTAAATGTATATCCCCAATATTATCCTGCCTCCCAACCTGCCTCCCCCACCTTCTTAAAAAGACTGAACAGAATACACTAATGTGCCACATAATGATGTTTTGGTCAAGGACAGACCCAAATATACAACAGTGGTCCCATAAGATTACAATACCATATTTTTATTGTACCTTGTCTATAATTAGATACACAGATACTTACCATTGTGTTACAGTTGCCTGTAGTATTCAGTACAGTAACATGCTGTACAGGTTGGTAGCCTGGGAGCAACAAGTTAAACCATATGCAGCTTGGTGTAGTAGGCTATACTATCTAGGTTTGTGTAAGTATATTGTATGGTGTTCACACAATGATGAAATCGCCTAGTAGGAGCCTTTCTCTGAATGTATCCCTGTTATTAAATGATGCTTGACTATATACTAAAACATTACAGTTGCTAAATTATAAAATGATCAAAAACTAATTAACCATGACAGTAAGTTTCCAATGCAAGAAAACGATTGTGTTTTAATTTAGCTTGTCATTTGAAAAGCTTTTGCCAAATTCTACTTTGTATTACATTTTCCCAAAGTTTCTTTAAAAAGCAAAAACACAGCTGGGTACGGTGGTTCACACCTGTAATCCTAGCACTTTGGGAGGCCAAGGCGGTTGGATCACAAGGTCAGGAGATCGAGATCATCCTGGCCAACATGGTGAAACCCCATCTCTACTAAGAATACAAAAATTAGCTGGAGTGGTGGCACGTGCCTGTAGTCCCAGTTACTCAGGAGGCTGAGGCAGGATAATCGCTTGAACCCAGGAGGCAGAGGTTGCAGTGAGCCGAGATGGCGCCACTGCACTCCAGCCTGGCAAAAGAGTGAGACTCCATCTCAAAAAAAAAAGCAGAAACACGAGGCTGGGTGTGGTGGCTTATGCCGGTAATCCCAGCACTTTGGGAGGCAGATCACTTGCGGTTGAGCCAACGTGTTGGCCTCATCATGGCCAACATGGTGAAACCCTGTCTCTACTAAAAATACAAAAACTAGCAGGGTGTGGTGGTGCATGCTTGTAATCCCAGCTACTTGGGAGGCTGAGGCAGGAGGATTGCTTGAACCCAGGAGGCTGAGTTTACAGTGAGCCGAGATTGTGCCACTGCACTCCAGCCTGGGTGACAGAGTGATTTTAGACATGTATAAATGCACCAGTAGTGACATGCTTGTACCTTGCATGCTTGTACCACCTATAGGTGGATCTGATGTGTAAGGTAACTTGAGTTCTTCATATTACAACTAAGACTTTGATCTCTACATGTCAATTGATGGGTCATCTTCCTTGTTGCTACTCAGCCCCCCACCAGCCCAAGCTATGGAAAAGAAACTGCCCCCTTGTATGAAGAGCAAGGTGTTGGCGGGGAAGTGCACTCTGTATATCTGTCTGTCTGTCTGCAACTGTGGCTATCAGAATAATGTCTCAGCCCTTTTCCTGTCAGATCTCGGCTGAAGCAAATAAGGACAATGAACAGCAGCAAAGAGGTCATCCTGGGCATCTCTTTCACTAATGGAAGTCACCAACAGACCTAAATCTAATCGATCCTAATAATAGAGCTACATGTATTGAGCCTTGGGTCAATAACTTGATTACATTATCTTATTTTTTTTACAAACAAATAAGCTGAGGTTTAGGGAGTTTGGGCGACCTGGCTAAAGTCCTGCTACTAGTAGTAAATGGAGGCACTAGGATTTGAAACTGTCAAATTTCAAAGCCTATCCTTTTGGCCATTGTGTTACAGACATTTAACCTGTTTATATTAAACTAGACTTGTAGGCTGTCTTTTCACCTCACCTATATTAAACGAGCAGTGGACATCATCAGACCTGAAACAGAGAGTGCACATGGCAAAATGCTGGAAGAAATGTGTAAAGAAAGGATTTTTAGAATTTCCCAGATATTGGCCAACAAGTGAAAAGCACATAGACAAGTGGGCAGTGATGATGTCATCAATGTTAGGAAGAAATTAATTTAAACCAACAGAGAAATATAGACTGAGGAACTGTGACTAGCTCCATCACCAAGGCTATATCTGCAATATGAGCCATTTAGGAATTTTGAAGGACAGTTTTGATCCACTTTTTACATGTTTATGTGATATAGAACCCCACACTGTTGTTTCATGGGGACTTTACTTTCTAACAATCATCATGTGCTCCCAGAATGGAAGAAACTAAGAAACATCTGTAAAAGTCATCTATGTTGATGTTTTCAAGTTGGGAGAGTTTTGTGAGGTGTAGGTAGCATAGTAGATACCATTATGGTTATTGTTTGCCCTGCAGTATACTTTCGATTTTTTGAAAGTTAATTTTAAGTTGTGTTAATTTTCCCCCATTTATAGGGCTTCCTGAAGAATGAGAAGGACAATGCCCTGCTGTCTGCCATTGAAGAGTCCCGGAAGAGGGTAAGAAAATTAACTAAAATATAGATGTATACAGATGAGGGCAAGAGGGCTGGGCGTGGTGGCTCACATCTGTAATCCTAACACTTTGGGAGGCTGATGCAGGAAGTTCGCTTGAGCCCAGGAATTCAAGATCAGCCTAGGCAACATAGTGAGACCCCATCTTTACAAAAAATGCAAAAAATTAGCTAAGCATGGTGGCACACGTCTGTGGTCCCAGCTACTCCAGTGGTTGTGGGAGAATTGCTTGAACCTGGGAGGTAGAGGCTGCAGTGAGCCGAGTTACGCCACTGCACTTCATCCTGGGGGACAGAATGAGGAGCGAGATCCTGTCTCAAAAAAAAAAAAAAAAAAAAAAAAGCAGATGAGGGGTAGCAGTATATACTAGGGGAGTGTGGGATCTGGAAGCTGGAATCTATCCTATGCCCAGTTCTCTCCTACAGAGAGAGTTCTACAGGAACCATTTTTTGAGGAGAATACCATGCTTTATAACGCTGTATGTATTTAGTGACTGAAATGCATCTGAGACACTGGACTGGACAATTAACTATTAAATTAATCTTAAAATGGAAAGACCAGAAAATTAGTGGTTTCATTGTTATTGTGTAAATGGCATTTTGGTTTCTACTGAATCAGCAGTTCAGAAAAGCAGCTGTGATCGCTGACAATTTCCTTCAACTTAGTTTCCTTTTATTACACAATATGAGTGGACCACCTTTTATATTAACAATTTCTCCAAGCAAAAAAAAATAAAAAAAGCACACACACATGAAACTAGCTCCATGCTTGAAAAGATGGTAAATAAGTCCGCCAAAGAGCAGCCATTATATGTGCAACAGTATTCTGCAACAAGCAGTCCTGCAAGATACTCAAAGATTGTTTACTAACATGTGAGTTATCTCCATTTATTTCTGACAAGGATCCAAATATCAAAACCTTTCCATAACATCCCATTATAGTGAAAGAGATTTTTGGGCTACTGGGGCCTTTTGGTGAGGGAAAAGAAAGGCTAGTTGTCCTGTGGAATTGGTTCTAGAAGTGCAGCTTTCCCCAGGAAGGAGGCTGGCAGGATACATTCCATCAGCTAGCAGTGGCCCTCTCTGCAAAGGGTGTAGGCTTGAAGTGACACCTCTGTTTTGCTGTTTACTTATTTAATTCTTATATCCAGTGAAATTTATTATGTAGTTCAAAAATAATAAAGTGAAAAAAATGCTGCTTCTCAGTGTGCTTTATTAAAATATTCTGTGAAGGTGAACATGTCTCAGTAGTACTGAGGTGAAATAGGGCAGCAGGGAGACTTGCCAGCTCCAGTTTATAAGGAAATGTTCCAAAGTCATTATTTAAATGACTGATATGTTTAGTTATCAAAATAAAATTCCCATCATGCACAGTGGCTCACGCCTGTAATCCCAGCAATTTGGGAGGACAAGGCAGGTGGACCACTTGAGGTCAGGAGTTCGAGACCAGCCCAGCCATCATGGCAAAACCCTGTCTCTACTAAAAATACAAAAATTAGCCAGGTGTGGTGGCGCACACCTATAGTCCCAGCTACTCAAGAGGCTGAGGCAGGAGAACCGCTTGAACCTAGGAGGCAGAGGTTGCAGTGAGCTGAGATCGTGCCACTGCACTCCAGCCAGGGTGACAGAGTGAGACTCTGTCTCAAAAAAATAAATAAAATCCCCAAAATTTCATTAATTATATTGTTGGCAATAGTACTTAGTCATAGATACAGAGAAATTCACTTGATTCAGATCTGAAAATATTTTTAAAAGGGTTTTTTTTGGTTCACACATTAAGTTAGTTACTCACCAACATTGATTCTCCTGCTGTAAAGGACCAGTGAAATTAAATTAGGATTGTTGAATGCTACCAAGCTTTATTAATCCATTTACCCCGCAGAATGTGTTTCTGGAATTGGCAGTCTCTGAACATTGTGCCATACTGAGACTAAATGTGCAGCCAGCCAAAACATTTAGGTGACATACCACAGTGCAAAATGTGTGCATATGTGTTTGTGAGGGAGGCATTCCAGTGTTGGGAGCCAGCCTAGGGGGAGACCTTTGACCTGTCTGGACACCAGGAAACTGCCACTGAGCAAGAATCATTTTCACACAAAAAGTGAGCAACTTTCTGGTATTTTTGTGACAATTTCATGTTTGAATAACTTGCCAGTGTCCTGCTGAAATGCCAAGAAAACAAGCTACAAAACCACAAGTGTGTCCTGTCTTTCCCCATTTGGTACATCCCGGCAAAAACAGAACAACATTATCAGAACATATGCATTGTTTCTAAAAGCCAGCAACAGTGCAGTAATAAACAGGTGTGAAGTCACAGCATATTGCCCTCTTCCCTTTATGAAAATGGGGTTCAAATGCCCCCCACCTGCTCTTAATTCAGCTGTCCAATTCTTCCCATGCTTTTTTTCTTAACTGTGTTCAAAGAGAAATATTTTCCACACATAACAAAAACTTGAAAGACTCAGATTTAATTTATAATAATTTCTCCACTGTTTTGTCATTTTCTGTGGATTGTTTTGCCTTCCTTTTAATTTTTAGATCTCTCCACACTTCCAGTTTATCCTTTTTCTTTTCTATTGAGTTTCTTCTTATCACTGCTTCCCACCTCACCTTAGACTCTCATTGCCCTCCTCTTCTCTTAGTTATTAGTTGAGCAGTTCTGTTGATTCCCTCTCATTAGTTCCTCTAGTTAGCATTCTTCTTTGCACTTTAGTTCAATGGTTCAGATGTGGATATAAACAGAATAGATTGGAATGGGACAGATGGGTGGCTGATCATCCCTGATTAGCCCACAGATTGAATGTTCCATTACCTCTAATTAAGATAAGCTGGGGGTGATGCAATTAAGGGAAGAGAATTTTGATATTGGATCATTTATTTATTTTTTGAGACAGGGTCTTTCTCTGTCACCCAGGCTGGAGTGTAATGGTGTGATCTCGGCTCACTGCAACCTCCATCTCCAGGGTTCAAGTGATTCTCCTGCCTCAGCCATCCGAGTAGCTTGGATTACAGGCGTCTGCCACCATGCCCAGCTAATTTTTGTATTTTTAGTAGACATGGGGTTTCACCATGTTGGCCAGGCTGGTCTCGAAATGCTGACCTCAAGCAATTTGCCCACCTGGGCCATTTATTTTTATTTGAAGCTCCTTATCACACTAATGGTAAATAGAACTACAGCACTGTTCATTCAGGTTGTGAGGGTGTTTCTAAATGAGTAGCCTGGCATACTTTCAGATATATCTGAGGATTTGAACCCGGAAAGCTGATAGTTTTCAAAGTACTTTCAAAGTGCTAAGCAGGAGTTCTTGGCACACAGGCAGGCAGCCCAATTAACAGGGAATGGTTAATTCCCACTGTCGTCATTCTGACCCTTACCTGATGCTGAAAGTCTGTCTCCACTGTCCTCTTCAGCAGTCTCTGTGGGTGGTGTATTGTCTGTTTTCTTTAATTGCCTTTGCTACTCTGCCACTCTTAGCCAGAGGTCTTGTCCTTAAGAAAAAAAGACTTGCTACACTTTGTGGTGTGCTCACTTCGTGTTGCAGCTCAGTAGGCTGTATAGCGTATCAACCTCCCCCTGCCTCCTAACTTCTACCCTACCTGATCCTTATGCCACCAGGCCCTCCATTTTACCTTGCTGGGAGAGGCTAGAGGCTGAGGAGGCAGTTGGTTTGACCACTGTGTAGGAAAGTTTTAGACAAAATTGTGGCTCACACTTGTCCATTCTTTCTGGACAACTTCTAAGAAAATTATCTCTTCCCCCCCCACCCCACCCCACCTTTGTGTTCCATCATACTTCTCTTGATTTAAAATGCATAACTTTCATGTTTAAAGTTTACAGATGTGAGCAAGAAGCAAAGGTTTTTCTCTGGGTATTTTTCAGCTCAGGCTAACTGACTGGAATGGTCCATTCTGCCTGACTCTCAGTGAAAAGAAAAAAAACAGTTGGAAGACTGTTTTTAAAATTTGTAATTATCATTTCTCCTGTGTCTGCAGAATATGTATTAGAAAAGGGTCCAGCAATGCACCAACCTTCTTCCTAATCACGTGTCTCTGTGTATGTATGTCTGATGTC
Source organism: Pan paniscus (assembly GCF_029289425.2). Taxonomy (NCBI): domain Eukaryota; kingdom Metazoa; phylum Chordata; class Mammalia; order Primates; family Hominidae; genus Pan; species Pan paniscus. Next base: position 66,274,260 of record NC_073267.2, read on the forward strand.
CTTTTTTCACATTTTAACAAATATTGGTCTGAAACGAAACATCCCAATTGTAGGAAGAGTATATGTATGTGATTTTTCTAACAGTTCCCCAAAGCTCATGCATATCAATATTATCAGTATAAATTATCTGTGTTGCCAATAATAAAGCAGGCATTGCTAATACTCATTCCCTTATTGCTGCCTAATTAGATGCCAATCTGATTGTAAATGAAATGGCTTTTTGAAAAGGCTTAAGCTGATGGGAAACCTGGTCTGCCAATTGGAGAATAATAGGCTGAGAATGGTCATAATTCAATCTATCTATGTTGTTTTAATTCTCAGATTTTTTTTTGTCATCTTCCTTCTTCCCTCTCCCAACCCCTCCCCAGACTTCCTTTCTTTTTTATTTTCCTTCTGAATGCCTTTATTTTGGCAGCTACCTGCAACTACCAGTAGACAGTGGCTTTTCAGTAACTTTGAGTAGCTTGTTAGGCAGTTTAATCCCAGAGGGCTCTTTTTCTTTTACTGGTTTGCTTCCTCCTATGAAAGTTTAGTGTTTCTTTAAAAAATCAAATCAAATCACTGGGACCTAGTGCAGTGGTTCACGCCTGTCATCCCAGCACTTTGGGAGGCCAAGGCGGTCGGATCACTTGAGGTCAGGAGTTCGAGACCAGCCTGGCCAACATGGTGAAACCCTGTCTCTACTAAAAGTCTTAACACAAAAGTTAGCCAGGTGTGGTGGTGCATGCTTGTAATCCCAGCTACTTGGGAGGCTGAGGTGGGAAGATGGCATGAACTCAGGAGGCGGAGTTTGCAGTGAGCTGAGATCGTTCCGCTGCACTCCAGCCTGGGCAACAGAAAAAATAATAATAATAATAATAAAACACTGGGAGAAACTTGTTTTTTCTTATCTTAGATGTTTATTATATCGTAAGATACTATTGATTTTATAATCCGTCATTATTTTATATGCTACAAAGAAAAAATACTGCTATGACATACGATCTAATTTCAGAGCTTTTATAAAGATGTTTATATTAATAAACACATGGAAAGATGCTCAACATCATTAATCATTACAGGAACATAAATCAGAACCACAGTGAGATACCACTTTACACCGATTAGGATGGTTACAAGCAAAAAACAGGGAAAAAAAATACATATATATATGGTTTTTATGTTTTTGTTTTCTGTGACAGTCTTGCTCTGTTGCCCAGGCTGGAGTGCAGTGGTGCAGTCACAGCTCACTGCAACCTCTGTTCTCATGTCGCAGCCTCCCAAGTAGCTGGGATTACAGGCACACACCACCACACCCAGGTGATTTTTGTATTTTTAGTAGTAATAGGGTTTTGCCATGTTGACCAGGGTGGTCTTGAACTCTTGACCTCAAGTGATCTGCCTGCTTCAGCCTCCCAAAAGTGCTGGGATTACAGGGATGAGCCACCACGTGTGACCAGAAAACAACGTATTAAGTGTTGGTGAGGATGTAGAGAAATTGAAACCCTTGGGCACTGCAGGTAGAAATGTGAAATGGTACAGCCTCTATGGAAATAGTATGTCGGTTCCTCACAAAATTAAAAATAAAATTACCATGCAGTTCCACTTGCAGTTCCACTTCTGAGTATATACCCAGAAGAATTGAAAGCAGGGATATTTGTACACCCACGTTTATAGCATTATTCACAAAAGCCAAGAAGTGGAAGCAACCCAGGTGTCCATCAGTGAATGAATGGATAAAGAAAATGTGGTATATTCATACAGTGGAATATTTTTCAGCTTTAAAAAGAAAGGAAATTCTGACACTTGCTACAACTCTTAAGGACATTATGCTGATTGTCTCTGGCTTATTTCACTCACAAAAAGACAAATACTGTATGATTCCATTTATGTGAGGTACCTAGAGTAGTCAAATTCACAGAAACAAAGTAGAGTGGTGGTTGCCAGGAGCTAAGAGATGGTGGTGATGATTGCACAATAATGAGAATGTACTTAATACCACTGAACTATACACTTAAAAATGGTTTATGTGGGCTGGGCACGGTGGCTCACACCTGTAATCCCAGCACTTTGGGAGGCCGAGGTGGGCAGATCACCTGAGGTCAGGAGTTTGAGACCAGCCTGGCCAACATGGTGAAACCCCGTCTCTAGTAAAAATATAATTAGCTAGGCATGGTGGTGGGCGCCTGTAATCCCAGCTACTCGGGAGGCTGAGACAGGAAAATCACTTGAACCGTGGAGGCGGAGGTTACAGTGAGCCGAGATCGTGTCACTGCACTCCAGCCTGGGCGACAGAGTGAAACTCTGTTTCAAAAAAAAAAAAAAGTTTATATTTTACCAAAGTTTTATTAAAATGTCTTAAAATCAGTGAAATACGGTATGTTGCAAACAGTTGTCAGTAAGTTTATTTATTTATTTATTTATTTGGAGATAAGGTCTTGCTCTGTTGCCCAGGTTGGAGTGTAGTTTGTTTTGTTTTGGGACAGGGTTTTGCTCTGTCACCCAGGAGGGAGTGCAATGTTGCGATCACAGCTCACTGCAGCCTCGACTTCCTGGGCTCGAGTGATCCTCCCACCTCTCCCAAGTAGCTGGGACTACAGGTGTACACCACCGTGCCCAGCTAATTTTTTGTAGAGAGGGTTTTGCCATGTTGCCTAAGCTGCTCTCGAACACCTGGGCTCTAGCAATCTGCCTGCTTTGGCTCCCCAGAATGCTGGGATTACAGGTGTAAACCACCACGCTCAGCCAGTAAATTCTTCAAAGATAATTTTTAAAGTAGATTGCTTTTTCTCTACCTATGGAGAAGTGGTTGGTCTGGAGGGCTTTAGGTTTCTGTTGGGTCTTAAACCATGTTTTTTTTGTTTTTTTCCTGAGGGTCATTGTTCTCTGTTCCTTTCTGGCAGACCTTCGGCATGGCTGAGGAGTACCATCGGGAGTCAATGTTGGTTGAGTGGGAGCAAGTGAAACAGCGAATTCTGCACACACTGCTGGCATCAGGAGAAGACGCCCTTGACTTTACTCAAGAAAGCGAGGTAGCTTGAATGCAAAAGATAAACTATTGTTAATAAAAACGTGAAGTCAAAGAATACTTGTCTACTTGACTAGTATTTTTGGCACACTGGATCACTGTCTTCCCCTTGAAACACTTTCTTCACTTAGCTTTTAGGATGCTGCATTTGCCTGGACTGCCTCCAACATGTCTGCATGCTTCTTCTCAGTCTCCTTTGCTGAGCTTTCCTCAAATTCCCTGACCTCTATAGGTTTGAGTGTCCCAGGGCTCAGTCCTTAACCTCTTCAGTTTCTCTCTCAATCACTGTCCTGTGATTTCATCTGGGCTTGGGGCTTTAAATACCTATCATCTGTATGTCAAAGAGTTTCAGATTTACACCTGCAGCCTTGAACCTTAGTGTTAATTTATCTGGTTAATTTATCTAGCCAGTGTTAATTTATCTACTTGCCTTCTTGGCTCTGCTTGTATGTCTCATTGCCCTCACAGGCTAAATATGTACAGAATTGAGTCATGATAGCAACTCCTTCCCTATCCCCCTTCTCTTCTCACAGAGTTCCCTATCTTTATAAATGGCAATTCCAGTTTTTCACTTGCTCAGATCAGACACCTCAGCCTCACTTTTGTCCTCTCCATCTTGCCCATCTCACACCCAGTCTCTTTCACATGTTGACAAATCCAGTTAACCCTACCTTAAAATATACCCAGAATCCAACCACTTCTCACTGCCTCCACTTTTAACACTCTGGTACAAATCACTGTCATCTCTTGCTTGGATTACTGAACTTGGCCTCCTAACTGGTTGTTGTTATTGCCATGTAACAGATTACTCCAAACCTTGTTTCTTGAAAACAAGTGTGTAGCTTCTTACTTGGTATTTCTGGCTCAGGGTCTCTAAGCACAATCAGGGTATTGGCCGAGGCTGCACTCATTTCAAGGCTAGATGCAAGGAGCATCTACTCACAAGGTCATTCATATGGCTGTTGGCAAACCTTAGGTCCTTTCTGGCTCTTGGCTGCAGACATTATTTTCTTTTCAAATGGGCCTCTATATTGTGCTGCTCACAGCATGATAGCTTGCTTCCCCTAGAACAAGAGGGAATGGGTCCAAGGCAGAGCTAAATAGCCCCCAAGACAGAAACTATCATCTTTCTATAACTTAAAAGTAGTATCCCACCTCTGTTGGTTAGAAGTAAGTCACTAAATCCAGCCTACACTCCAGGGGAGAGGATTATACAAGGGCTTGACTACCAGGAGGTGGGAGTTACTGGGGCCATCTTAGAGGCTGCTGACCCACTCTTTCTGCTTTTGCTGTTGGACGCTGCTACAGTCTCTTCTCAACACAGCAGCAAGAACGCAACTATTAAAGGACAGGTTAGATTGTGTCACTTCTCTGCTCAGAACCCTTCAGTGACTCTCATCTCACATGGAATGAAAACCAAAGTCTTCACTTTGACATGTGGGTCCCTACATGACATGGTCTTGTTGCCTCTCCAAGCTCATCTTGTGCTGCTTTCCCCATTGCTCTTGCTGCACCAGCCGAACAGGCTTCTTACAGGTTCCTTCGGCAAACCTGGTAGCCCTGCCTCTGCCTCCAGTCCTCTGTGCTTCCTATTGCTTCTGCCAGGAATGCTCTTCCCCCAAAGGACTGCATGGCAGTCTCTCTCACTTCCTTCAGATATTTACCCATTGCTATCTCAGACCTTCCAAGGCCCTGAAATCCAAACCAACCCCTTCTTATTCAACACTTTGCATATCCCCTTCTCTTGCTGTATTTTTCTTTTTGGCACATCCTTCTATGTGCCATAGTATATGTTTTATGTCTTTATATTGTCTCTTTCTCCCATTAGAATATAAGCTTATTGAAGATAAGGATCTTTGTTTTGTTTATTCCTTTATCTCCAGTGCCTGGAATACTGTAGATGCTCAGGAAATATTTGTTGAGTGAATCATTTGGCTGTAGCTAACTTCATACTAACTGAACTATTAGGGATATATTGAAGCAGTGTATTATAGAATGATTATGTTAAGTAGCCCTTTTCTTAATTGCCAGTGTTAATTGACTGACAGTAGTGCTAAGTTGAGATTTTTTTCCCTCTTTTTAAAATTTAATTTAAAAATATAGGCAGTGTGGCCTGGGCGCGGTGGTTCACGCCTGTAATCCCAGCATGTTGGGAGGCCAAGGAGGGTGGATCACAAGGTCAGGAAATCAAGAGCATCCTGGCCAACATGGTGAAACCTGGTCTCTACTAAAAATAACAACAATTAGCTGGGCCTGGTGGCGTGTGCCTGTAATCCCAGCTACTCCAGGGGCTGAGGCAGGAGAATCACTTGAACCAGGGGAGTCGGAGGTCGCAGTGAGCTGAGATCCCGCCACTGCACTCCAGCCTGGTGACAAAGGGCAACTCTGTCTCAAAAAATATATATAAATATATATATTTCTAAATATATAAAAATATATATATTTCTAAATATATAAAAATATATAAATATAAAAAAATATATATACACACATATAAATATAAATATTTATATAAATATATATGTGTATTTATATATTATATATAAATATATTTATATAGTTATATAAATATATTTATGTAACTATATAAATATATTTCTATAACTATATAACTATATATAAATATATTTATATAAATATTTATAAATATATACATTTATATAAATTTATATCAATATTTATAAATATATACATTTATATACATTTATATAAATTTATATAAATATTTATAAATATATACATTTATATAAATTTATATAAATATTTATAAATATATACATTTATATACATTTATATAAATATTTATAAATATATAAATATATACATTTATATAAATTTATATAAATATTTATAAATATATACATTTATATAAATTTATATAAATATTTATAAATATATATAAATATATACATTTATATAAATTTATATAAATATAAATATATACATTTATATAAATTTATATAAATATAAATATATACATTTATATAAATTTATATAAATATAAATATATACATTTATATAAATTTATATAAATATTTATAAATATATACATTTATATAAATTTATACAAATATTTATAAATATATACATTTATATAAATTTATATAAATATAAATATACATTTTTATAACTATAAATATATAAATACATATATTTATAAATATATAAAAATACATATATAAATATATAAATACATATATAAAAATACATATATAAATATATAAATACATATATAAAAATACATATATAAATATATAAATACATATATAAATATATATAAAAATACATATATAAATACATATATAAATATGTATATAAATAAATACATATATATGTATATAAATACATAATATAAATATGTATATATAAATATATATAAATACATATATAAATATATATAAATACATATATATATGCAGTGTGGTTGTATGATTCAGATATTAAAGCACCCTGTCCCCAAATACCCTATTCTCTTCTCCCTTTGTCTTCCCCATAGGTAATCACTATTAGTACTTTCTTGTGTAAATTTGCGAAGTGTCTTTATACAGGTATATGAGACCGTATGTTCTTATCCCCATTCCTTCTTACAGAAACGTTAGCTTACTGCATGCTCTGTTCTGCATTTTTTCTTTTTTCCCTTCATGTATCCCAGAGGTCTTTCCTGAGAGGGATTTTGAGGCTACATCCAGGAGCAGCAAAAAAGATTGTCTCCCTTTAGCTGTGATTTTTGCCTTTGTGCCAGAGGGAGCCAGGGCTTGCCACACATTTACCACCCTGGTGTTGAGGGAGGACAGCCCTGGGCTTTTTCCTAGCTTTTCCAAATCAGCAGTGACTAGTTCTGAGGCTTTGTCCAAGTTATTTAATTAACCCTGCAGACCTTCAGGGTCTTTACTGATTGAAGTGAGATTATTGGGGAAGATTAGTGATAATGTAAAGCACCTGACCCATAATAGCCATTCCCTATTATCTTTTAAAAAGCAGTTTCATGTAATTTAGAGGTGAAGATTTAAAATTACGTTACAAAAATTATGGTGCTAGGTGTTTTCAGGTAATATCATCAGTGCTTCCTGATAAGTCTTTTTTTCCCCAGAAGTTGTTTCATGAGTAGCTAAGATTCTTTTTGCACATCGAAATAAGAAAACTGAGGCTCAGAGAGACACATAATATGCTCGTGAGACCCAGGACGGTTGGCCTGTGGACTCTTACTCTACTGAAGTCTAGGTCAAGGATAGGTAGGTTGGCAAAGGTTAACTGCACATCCGGTATCTATTCCTGGTTTGTTCCTGATTTAAACACCAGGGTTTTTGGTTTTGTTTTATTAAACTAGCCCCCAAATAAATAGATGCCAAAGTCATTGTGTTGGGAAATTGCTCATTAAGGACCCTGTTCCTTATTTCTTAGACTTAAAGATTTCAGACTGAAATCAGAGTCTTTGGGAACGAAAAACAAATGTGTAATATCGTTGGTCAGCCTAATGTTCCTTTCTCAATTCTTTGTGAATCTGAGCAAATAATTAGAACAGCTCATGGTTTTATAAACTTCACTTTTTAAAATGGTGTTAATAGGTTGTGTTCTGTATTGGGATTTGGATGTAATTATAAATTGATAATGGGATGTTCTTTCTTGATTGCTCTTCTCTTAAAAATAGAATAATCTGTTTAGTAGACTCTTCTTACTTGACCTCAAGTCCCCTTGGAAGGGAGTTATCTATGCTTTTCCTATCTCTGTTGTGACACCTGGCAGAGTAGTTTGTAAATGTTGGCAAGTGATGCATACAGGTCTTTCTTAAGATTATCCAGGGAATTGCCCTTTTCTGGAATCTTACAGATTTGTTGTTTGTTGTTTGAACTTTTTTCCTGATGTATAACGTATAGATGGAAAAGTGCACAGATGTAAGTATGCAACTCAGGCTGAGTGCAGTGGCTTATGCCTGTAATTCCAGCATTTTGAGAGGCTGAGGCAGGAGGATCACCTGAATCCAGGAGTTTGAGACCAGCCTGGGCAACATAGTAGGACCCCGTCTCTACAAAAAGAATTTTTTTAATTAGCTGGACATGGTTACATGCTCCTGTAGTCCGGGCTACTCAAGAGCCTCAGGTGGGAGGATCGCTTGTGCCCAGAAGGTTGGGGCTGCAGTGAGCTGTGATCGCACCACTGTACCCCAGCCTGTACACCCAGCCTGGGCAACACAGTGAGACTCTGTCTCAAAAAATTAAAAAATTTTTAAAAAGTGTACAACTCAATGAATCGTCACAGATAGAACACACCCAGATGAGGAAACAGAACATTACCAGCGCCCCAGAAATCCTCTTTGTGGTCCTTTCTGGTCACCAGCGCCCCAGAAATCCTCTTTATGGTCCTTTCTGGTCACCACCCACTATCAACAAGGGAAACCACTATCTTGACATCCAATATCATAAATTAATTTTGCCTGTTTTTGAACTTTATGTAAATGGAGTCATATAGTATCTACTGTTGTTTCTAGCTGCTTTTATGTAACCTTTTGTATATTATTGCATGTACTTTTAAGCCATTCATTCTCATGGCTAAACAGTATAACTGCAATTTGTTTATCCATTCTAGTATTGGTGAACCTTTTAGTTTCCAGTTCTTTTATAAATAGTACTATTGTGAGCATTTTTGTGTGTTTTGGTGAGCACATATTTGCATCTCTGTTGGGTACACCTAAGAGGGTAATTGCTGAGCCAGAGGGTATGCATATGTTCAGCATTAGTAGATACTGCCAAACTGTTTTCCAAAATGGTTATATTGGAGTACCCTCCCACCAGCAGTATGTGAGAATTCCATTTGTTCCATATCCTTGCCACACTTGATGTTTTCTGTCTTTTTAAATTTAACCATTCCAGTGTGTATGTGGAACCTCGTGTTTTTATAGGCCTTTTCCATATGATTTCCTTCAAAATAATGGAAAGGTGATACTTCACATGGACGGACACCTTGTCCACCCTCTTTATAGGAGACTACACAATGTAAAAGGCATAAGACAGGTTTTGGTATTCAGCAGGCTTTGGGTCCCCAAGCCTGGGCTTCCTCATTATGAAATATCATTTTGTTTTTGTTTTTTTTTGAAACAGAGTCTCACTCTGTCACCCAGGCTGGAGTGGAATGGCGTGATTCTCATGCCTCAGCCTCCCGAATAGCTGGGATTATAGGCATGTGCCACCATGCCTGGTTAATTTTTGTATATTTAGTAGAGACAGGGTTTCACCATATTGGCCAGGCTGGTCTCGAACTCCTGACCTCAAGTGATCTGCCCTCCTCTGTTTCCCAAAGTGCTGTGATTACAGGTGTGAGCCACTGCGTCTGGCCATGAAATGTCTTTCTTAAAAAACTGTTGTTGTAAGGAATGTAGAATATGTAAAGTGGCCGGCCCAGTGCCTAGCATAGTGTACACAGTCAGCATATTCTAGCATTCTTTGTGCGATTGTTGGTATTTGGTAAGATACACATTTTTACTTCAATCATTTTAATATGGATCCATCTCTTTTTAAGTGTTTTCCTTGATTTATAAAGTATTGTTAGGAATCAAAAAAATCTTTGCATATAAATAGAGGAGATAATTAAAGGGGTATGACAATATCTAAAACATTATTTTCTGGGCACCTTATTGTCAGGAATAAGGTCGTTGGAATACAGAGTCATTAGTTAAGAAGACAGCTTCACATAATTTTGAGCTGACCTTAACACTTGAAGGAAAATGTCCAAATTTTGGTAATTTAATATGAAGAGAGGCTCAAAGCTTTTTTTGTTTGTTTGTTTAGCAAAAAGTAGACTAGGATATAGTGGTTTCTGAAACATGTTTTTCCCCCACACCTTCCAATAACAGGAGTTTCCCCCAGTTCCTTCTAAAGGAGACATTGGTAATATCTGTTCCTAGCAAGTTGTTTTTTTTTTTTTCTTTTTTTGAGACAGAGTCTCGCTCTATTGCCCAGGCTGGAGTGCAGTGGCACGATCTTGGCTCACTGCAAGCTCCACCTCCCGGGTTCGTGCCATTCTCCTGCCTCAGCCTCCCGAATAGCTGGGACTACAGGCACCCGCAACCACGCCCGGCTAATTTTTTGTATTTTTAGTAGAGACGGGGCTTCACTGTGTTAGCCAGGATGGTCTGGATCTCCTGACCTCGTGATCTGCCCGCCTCGGCCTCCCAAAGTGCTGGGATTACAGGTGTGAGCTACTGCGTCCGGCCCCCCTAGCAAGTTTTAATAAAGGAAATGATGCTTCAGTAGCATAGAGTCAATTTGGGAAATTAATTTCCTTAGGATATCATTGGAAGAAAAAGGTATACTTTTTAGAGGAAAGTAGGAATTGAAAGATTGTTACTAACTCTTTAAGTTGTGGTGTGAATAAAAATGATGTGCTTTGAAACAAAAATGAGGCCCCTGGCTACGAATCCTCACATCGCAGTTTTTGCATCTGCTCAGCATGAGGAAGAACTTCCCTATTGAGGCTTGCATGACAGCATGCAGGATTTGAGCAGTTTGGGGAATCTATGATGTACCTTAGCCAACTTTTAAAACAACATTTAAAGGTAAATTTAACCTGAGTGTAGTCTAGTGGCTGCTTTGTGCTATTAGACATAGTCTATGAACAATCCCTTAATGTATTGTCTGGAACATGACTCAGCAGGAAATCTCACTAGAGAAGCTAAACTGTGGCTTAATAAGTATAGATAATGATGGTAACATTCCACACTGTGATATGTAAACAGTGTATGTTGAACATAGTCTCTAATTTTGATAACTCTTAATACCATATTCCATCACTTCTCAGTCATGCATCTGTTTTACATCTCAACATCTCTCAAATCAGGATATGTCTTAAATTCAGCAGTATATCATTAACAGCATTTTAAAATTTCTTATTGATACATAACAGTGTTTTACAATAGGTGGACTATTAGATGAAATGAAATATAGTAGAATATGAACTAACAGTTTGAAAACTGCAGACCATAGGATTCTGAGCTGTATTTTGTGGCTCCCTGGCAGTTTCCTTGGGGATGGACCCAGTTCACCTGTTAGGGGTTTGAGTAGGAGTTCAGGTATAGAAAGTGCTCTGCTGCTCTTTCAAAAAGATTTTTTAAAAACCTCATCTCAACAGGCCCTTGTCTGATCTTGTGCGCTTTTCTGACAGTAGAGGAATGTAGACCCACTCTGCTGCTCTTCCCCATCCTGCACCCAAACACAACCTGTCAGTGGTGTACACCCTTCCAGTTTCTCCCAGGGGCTTACATGCACATCTGTATATCTTACGATTTATTATCTCAAATAGTATCATTTTATATATTAGTTCCTATAATTTTGCATTATGTTTTTTGTTTTACATATTTTACAACTTCTCCTAGGTTAGTACACATAGGTGTCTGTCGTTTTTTAGTAGTTCTAATAGTGTTCCAGCCTATGTGTGGCCCAAGTATTCCTCTCATTTTGTCCATGGTCAACAATCTTAGTAGGGTTAATAAGGTCACACAGTTATTAGCTGGGTTGCATTTAGGACCCTAGTCCTCTCTGGTTCCTGGTTGGTGTTTTTTTCCTAGTAGTACTGGACTTTTGCCTACAAATTTTAAAGCTAACTATTGTAAATTAATCACCGTGTTTCCATTTTGCTTACATAAAGCCAAAACATTCCACTTAGAAATTAAATTCTTTTCCGTCTGCAGTATCATCATATTTTCTTACTACCCTATATTCATTTTGCTAGGAGTGCTAGTTGCATTCCTTTTTTTTCTTTTTCTCCCCCACCTTTGCGACAGGGTCTCTGTCACCCAGGTTGGAATGCGGTGGTGCAATCTCAGCTCACTGCAACTTCCGCTTCCCAGGCTCAAGCGATCCTCTTGCTTCAGCCTCCCAAGTATTATAGCTGGGACTACAGGCGCGTTCCGCCACACCCAGCTAATTTTTGTTTTTGTTTTTTGTAGAGACGGGGTTTCGCCGTGTCACCCAGGCTGTTCTTGAACTCCTGGACTCAAGTGATCCGCCTGCCTCAGCCTCCCAAAGTGCTGAGAATATAGGCATGAGCCACCACGCCCTGCCTGCATTTCGTTTTTTTCTAACTAGAATGTGCTTTCCTTGGGAAAAGAGTTTTATGCATCCCTGAATACACTTTGTACAATAGTAGGTGCTTAATACAAGTTTGCGGTTCCCTCCTGCCACTTTCGGTCCCCATCCTGTCCTGGAATGGCTGTCTTGGGAACACCATCTACTCTGACGAGATTTTTCTCAGTTTGTGCTCCCAGAGGCTGCTGTTTTTCCACGTATCTGTCTCCAGACTCCTGGGTGAGCTGCTCATTTTCTTCTAAAAGAAGAAACCCTGTTGTCTTCCCTGCTCTTTTGGTCTCTGGCTCCCTGCTCCTGTCATCTTGTCCTGTCGTCCTTGCTATGGCTCCGCCAAGCCCCAGTGCAGAGAACCCCAGAGATTGATGGCTTTCCCAGCCCTCAGGCAGTCCCTGGCTGTGGAATTCCAGCTAAATATTTGCCGGTTCCTCTGTTCAGGAATGTGCACGTACACATCCTCTTGTGGATAATTGACTTTATGTGCGGTGAAATAGCGGCTTGGTCAAGGGCAACTGAAGGATAGGTATGTTTGAAAACAAGAGCATTAGGCAAAATTAATTTAAATGGAAATTTGAAGGCTGATACCCAGCTACTGTTTAAATGGATAATTTTAAAAATTAGGTTTTTAGCACTGGAAAATATTTCTCAAGGCTGCTCATGTATATTTAGCTACAACAACTGTGTCCTTGCAAAAATGCTTTAGTGCTGTTCTCCTTTTCATTTCCTTGTTTATTCTCCTTGACTAGGTTTCTGGAATTAACAGGCTTAGTGCTGTGTCCTGTAAAAAGACTGTGGAATCTCCAGCTTTTGGATAGCTCTGTTTTAGAAAGGTGGCTGTCTTAGAGAACAGTCCTTAATATAGTGTTAATAGGAAGACTCAGAATGAGTCCAGAAGTATAAAATGCCCTGGCCGGGGGGCTTGGGGGGGCTTCCATCAAACAAGGAATGTGTATTCATTGTAGAAAAATGAAATGAGACTTTCAGCCTGCACAAAGTGAAATACTTTAGGTCATATTTCTGAGGTGTCCATATCTGTCTGTTGTTGTTGAGCGTAGGATTTGCTCCTGTGTTCGTTGTGGTGGTTTCTTTTTGTTTATAAAGTGATAACAGCTAGCGTTTATTGACCATATCTTGGACACTGTGTTGAAGTCTTCCACTTATTCCTCACAACAGTGCTGTGAGGTAGGGATTCATACCATTTTTCTCCCCATTTAATCTTCATCCCAATCCTCTGTGGTGGATACCATTACCACCCCCACTTTACAGCTAAGGAAACTGAGGCTTAAAGGCAGCAGTATGCTCCAGGTCACATTGTTGTAAGTAGTGGATCCAGGATTTCCAGCTACTGCTGCTGCTGCTGCTGCTGCTGCTGCTGCTGCTGCTGCTGCTGCTGCTGCTGCTGCTGCTACTGCTACTGCTGCTACTGCTACTGCTGCTACCACTACTACTACTACTACTACCACTACTACTACTACTACTACTACTACTACTACTACTACTACTACTACTACTCTCTACTGTTCTGTGATGAATGTTTTTGGAGAGTTGCCCTGGGCAGCCCTGGCAGGCAGGATAGAGCAGTAGCAAAGAATACAGAGTGTGGTGCCAGACTGTGGATTCAAGCCACAGCTCCACTGCTTCCTACTGAAGTGAACTTGGGCAAATTGCTTCGCCTCTCTGTGTGCCTTTGTGTCTTCACCTGTAAGATGGATAAATAAATAAAAGTACCTACTTCATAGGGTTGTGGAGTTAATAACATGGAAATTCAAACAGTGCTTGGCACATAGTAAGTGCTCATTAATAGCTGTTGTTATTATTGTAACCCAGTGGTTTTTTAAATTAAATCTGTGTTTCAGGTAGGAATGCTTTCAGCTGTGACAGGTGGAAACCTTGAGCTTTAGTAGCTTGAATAGGGGTATATATTTCTCACCTACCAAGATGTCTGCAGGTGTGGAGAGTGTTGATGTTAATCCAGTTGTTCTGCAGTGCCGTCAGGGACCCAACACCTTTCTGTCCTGGTACACTACCCTCTCTAGCACATCTATTTACTTTAGGTTCACAAGATGGCTGCAGGAGCTCTAGACATTATATTTGCATTCAAGGCAGAAAGAAGGGGAGAGAGCTGAAAAGCCATGACGGGCCCCCCGCCTCAACCCTCCAATCAGTAAAAGCAGAAGCTGTCCTCAATTATACTAGCAGGCTTGTGTTTCCATCTCATTGGCTAGAACTAGGGTGTGCCATTCCTTGATGTAGTAGAGTCTGGAAAAGGGTATATTCAGTGGTGTATAGGGATCAACACATGAAGACCTGTTCTTGAATTTTCAAGGAATTTGCAGTCTAGTTGATATCACCTTGAATAGCTTGAAATCTGCCATGGTGGGAGAATTTAAACCGCAGACACCAGCAATGCTACCCATCATCCCTTTTCCCAAGAGCTGGCTGTTAAAAAACATTTACCAGCACACTATTGGGTACATTTATTAGGTTGGTGCAAAAGTGATTGCCATTGAAAGTAATGGCAAAACCTGCAATCACTTTTGCACCAACCTAATAACTCTAAATGCCAGCTTGAAAGGTGGCAGAGTGTAAAGATGTGAGAAGTAGGAATTGGGAGTGGTCATTGTGCCAGCCAGCAGCATCTACCCAGATCAGTGAACTGTTTAAGCTCTTTTAATACCAGTGATAGCTGGAGATCAGAGCTGAGGGGACCTCTCAAGATCACCTAGGATAGCCCCTTCATTTGACTAATGGGAATCTGAGGAGGTGCTTTGCTCCAGAAGCCAAAGCCAGGAAGTGAAGTGGCCGTCCTGGAACCCAGGCATCCTTGACAGTCCAGTGTTCATTCTCCAGAACCAGGGGCTTCAAACTGCCTTTCTGATAACTCCTCTCCCCTCTCTCCCCCTCTCCTGGTGCATGCCCACTGTACTCTTCCTTTTACCAGCTTCATAGTGCTGGGAAGCTTGGCTGTTATCTTCCCCATTGGTTTCGCAGAAAGCCTAGTTTAAACTTTGATTTATTTTAGATTTTAGTGTATGGAACATTCAGCTTTTTTTTATAAATGAGATAAGCTTAAAGAATTTGATCTCTGCTATGCTACAGTACAAACTAGTCAGTGGGAACTTAAGAATTTACCTAATTTTGATCTGTACTTCTTTACAGAAGAAATAAGCTTGGCTAAAGATGAATATTCTTTCTTAAAAAAGACTGAAACTTTTTTCATACACAGTCATGCACTGCATATGTGATGGTGGCTGGCTTCATAAGATTATACCGTATTTTTATGTGCCTTTTCTATATTTAGTTATATTTAAATATATACATACTTACCATTGTGTTACAGTTGCCTACAGTATCCAGTATAGTAATATGTTGTACAGGTATGTAGCCTAGGAGCAATAGGCTATGCATACAACGTAGGTGTGGAGTAGGCTAAACCGTCTAGTGTGTGTAAGTATACTTTATGAAGTCCACACAATGACGAAATCTCCTAATGATGCATTTCTCAGAACCTATCCTATTTTTAAGTAATATATGACTGTATTTTTATTGCACTCTCCTCTTCAGATTGTAAGCTCTTTGGGGACAGGCTTCGCAGGCTGGCTGGTTTTTGTTCTTATGGAGATGGATATATGTACAGCTGTGCATGTGGCAGGCACTTAGCAAATATTTACTGAATGAATGTCCAACTTGCCCTGGTCTCACATCTTCAGATAACAGAAAAGTAATCAACAGCTGTTGTCTTAGTGTGGATTCTAGTGTGGAAATGTCTGAATCAGGTGTTTGACTCTATAAACTGCTTTCCCTCAACTGCCTGATACGATTGATGAAAAAGAGGCCCACTGATAAAAATAATGGCCTCACTAGTGTGAAGACATGGGAAGGGAGGATGAGGTAGAGAGGGGGCTTGAGATTCAAACAGAATGTTGGAAAGATGTACATTTCCAGAAACAGTCATTGAGGTATCGATAGGGTTTATGCAGCCCCTCACTCTTTTTTAGTTAATCCAATCTCATGCCTGCTCTCTTCTCATGTGTTCATAGTAAAAGTTGCATGTTATTGAAATCCCTAAAATCATCACTTTGAGGAATTCTTAACTAGGAAATAGACTTTTCACAGCTCTGTTAAAGACAAGAATATGTTTATGATGTGATTTGATTTCTTCACGTGACTGAATACTGTCCCTAACTGATTCTGAATGTGTATTTATCCACAGCCAAGCTACATCAGTGATGTGGGACCCCCTGGTCGAAGCTCTCTGGATAACATCGAGATGGCCTATGCGCGGCAAGTGAGTGTGATTTTAATGGGGATTAAGCCAGGAAAATCCTTTGTGAACCTCTAGGGAGTAAAAGGAAACAAAAACTTGTAAAAGTCAAACCCTGAAAGCAAGTTGTATTTTTTCATTTAGAGAACTAGTTAATATTTTAGCATAGGCCACTGGAGAATTCTATCAAATAGGGTAATAGAATTACTCACATTTGATTTGAGGAAATTGAAATCTGTCCTTTACACTGACCATGGCATCTCAGTATGCATTTTTGGCAATAGTCCCATGTACAGTAAAGCTTCAGGTAACTGCGCTGCTTAGCAAATGGAGTTCCATATTAACTGAATTACCTGGTAGGCTGTTGGTATTAACAAATCCTTTTTTCACTCTTTGTTGAAAGAAATTTTCTAAATGCTTTTTTGTCTTAATAAGCATAGTGTATTCACTACTTAATACCACTGTTGTCCTAGAAAAGCTCATAATATTTTAGGGGTCATCCTTCTGGTTGTAGATGAGGACCGTCCAATAGTATGGAAATGGACTGAGATGCTTTGTGGTAAGCACAGGAATTCTGTTGGACTGAAACCACCCTGAGGACCATACATAGCTGGAATTGACTTTTTAAATAAAGCAGTGCCAGCCAACTTTGTGCTTTATTGTAATTTGCTGCTTTCTCCCACAAAGTACAAAGAAGGAAAAATATCCTGTTTCTTGAATTGAGGGCAGTGGGCCTCCATCCCCTTAAGATTATCCTCCACCAGCAGTGGTCCAGGAATATCTGCTCAGCCATTACCACCTCCCAGATTCTTTGAGGGGGGACCCAAGGGTCCCACTTGTGGCCCTCAACATTACCCACCTCATCCTCCTCCAGCCTGGAGTAGGGTGGTTGGAAGCAAAAACAGGGAAGCTGTGGAGGTGAGCAGGGGACAGTGAGAAACTGTTAGACCCTGGGCTCTTTAACCAAGGGGTCTCTCTTCAGCTGCCAGTTATTTAGACAGTGGCATTCCACATGAATTGAATTACCTGGTTAGCTGATGGTATTATCAGAAGTCCCTCTTTTACCCTTTGTTGAGAGAAATTTTCTAAATGTCTTTTTGAAAGTCTCTCTTCTTTGGGGTGCCATTGCCACGTCAGACTCCAGGCAGCTGAAGCCCCCAGCTTCATCACCTTCCCACACATGAGATCCCTTCCTTCCAACCCCTTCATGTTTTGCCACTGGCCTTCATTTATTTCCTCCTGCTCCAATTTTATACCTCTCTCTTTTTACTCCCCCTGTGCATCTGCATCCTTTACCCTTCACCTTCATTATATGGCTGACTCCTCTATTGCCATGGAGAGAAGCCTGATGAAATACAGGCTTCTGAGAAGAGAGACTGTGTGTCTTCTACACCTGCAGAGACTACAGATGTCATTAAACTAACATTTCATAGCACATACAACTCCGTAATATTGTGTCTGTTTACACGGCTGTCCTCTCCACTAAAGAGTGAAGCTTTATATCCCATGTTGAACAGTACCTTGCAAAGGAAGGCCTGTAAGAAATGCTCATTGAGTGAATAAGTACTACGTCATGGTTTAAAACCATTTTATTGATTGGTTGGTTGATTGATTGAGACGAAGTCTTGCTCTTTCACCCAGGCTGGAGTGCAGTGGTGCGATCTCAGCTCACTGAAGCCTCCACCTCTGCCTCCCAGATTCAAGTGATTCTCCTGCCTCAGCCTCCCAAGTAGCTGGGATTATAGGCATGCACCACCACACCTGGCTAATTTTTGTATTTTTAATACAGACCAGGGTTTCACCATGTTGGCTAGGCTGGTCTTGAACTTCTGACCTCAGGTAATCCACCTGCCTCGGCTTCCCAAAGTGCTGGGATTAAAGGCTTCAGCCACTGCACCCAGCGAAACCATTTAATCTTCATAACAGCCCTGGAAGATGAATGATACCGATGTTCCCCCATTTAACGTAGAGGAAACTACAGTTCAACAGGGTCATGATTTGTCTAACATCACTACTATGGGAGAGCAAAGACTTCATATACAAAGTAGAATCTTCCACAAGAAGATTTAGAGCTTAACTAGTTAAGATTTAGAACTAGTTAAGCTCTGAATCTTAACTAGTGAAGTCCTGTTTCACTTCCCTACCAGGACTTAACTAGTTCTAAATCTAGAAGAGTGAATTTACGATTTCTACTATCATCATTTTAGCTCCTTGAAAATAAAATCTAAAGTAAGAGTGGCTTTCCCATACCTTAGTTCATTTTCCTTAAGAAAATTTTACCTGAAGAACAGAGATTCTTTCCAGGAGAAATGGATATTCCACATGTGCCACACCTGCTATTCTAACACGTGTGGAGGGAGGCAGTGCCCAACATTCCCCACTCCATCCATGAACCCTATACCAGGGCCATTCAGTCCTTTTGAAAGAATTGAGTCCTTTGCCTTGGTTATTAGGAAGCAGCAGCCAGAGCCCTTCCATTCTCCTGTCTTCCCCTGGGTGCTTCCTCACTAGGACAGAGAGGCACAGACCTGCCTGTGGTTCTTCTCCCCCTGGACCCCGCTGCTCCCATTCCTCAGGTGTTTGGAAGGCGGGGTGGCAGTTAGCTTTGGTGTGTTACCCACAACCCCAATGCAACTGGGGAGCTGGCCAGTCTGGATGGCTCAGCCACTCCAAGGAAGGAAAGGTTGGCCGAAGCTTTTGCCGGCCATTGCCTGCTTCAGGAGGTTTAAAAAGAAGAGAAAATAGATACTTTGCCATTTACTTTGCTTTTTATCATTTCAGATTTATATCTATAATGAGAAAATTGTAAATGGACACCTGCAGCCTAACCTGGTGGACCTTTGTGCTTCCGTCGCAGAGCTGGATGATAAGGTAGCACCTAGAGCTAACTCAGGTAGAAACCGGGGTCCAGTGTTCCGATGGGGCTAGCAACTTGCCGATTTGGTTGAAATGTGCTGCGGAGACACGCCATTCTGTGGAATGAAATGTTAACTGTTCTTCAGTTTTATTTTAAATAACTTTGGGTGGTTTTCTTGATGATGAATTTTTAAAAATGCATCTTCAAAAGGCCCTGCCAGTATCAATTGATAGTCACAAGAGTTCTCTTCAAGCTGTATTTGCTTTGAAGTCCCATCAGGCTTTTACTCCCCACTCACCAGTTTCCCTCCTTACACAATCTAGTAGGCTCCTTAATGAGAGCAGAATTGTCAAGGTGATGGCTTTTCACACCTGTGAGCCCTCGAACTTGACTCGGTGGGGCCTTTGTGAGCATTCTTTATATACCACTGGTTCTGTTCCTCTGACACACACACATATACTGCCTTTATTTGTTCTCCTGCCTCACCCCTTATTCCTGGCCAGTTTTCTCCCATAAGGGGCAAAAAAAAAAAAAGGCGGGGGGGCGATGGATGACTACTTGGTGGGTGGCTAGGAGGAAGGAAGAAGGGAGGGAAGGCTATTATGGAAGCAAGCACCCATACACAGATTTTTTTTGTCTTTTTAAAAATTGCTCAGCCCGGTGTGGTGGCTCACATCTGTAACCCTAGCACGTTTTGAGGCTGAGGTGGGTGGATTGCTTGCACCCAGGAGTTCAAGACCAGCTTGGGCAACATGGCAAGACCTCTTCTCTACAAAAAATAGAAAAATTAACCAGGTGTGGTGGCATGCACCTGTAGTCCCAGCTACTCGAGAGGCTGAGGTGGGAGGATTACCTGAGTCCAGGGGGGGCCAAGGCTGCAGTGAGCCATGATCATGCCAGTGTATTCCAGCCTGGGTGACAAAGAGTGAGGCCCTGTCTCAAAAAAAAAAAAAAAAAAAAAGTAACTTTTTCTTTTCTTTCTTTCTTTCTTTTCTTTTCTTTTTTTTTTTTTTTTTTTTGAGATGAAGTTTCACTGTTGTTGCCCAGGCTGAAGTGCAATGATGAGATCTGGGCCCACTGCAACCTCCACCTCCTGGGTTCAAGCGATTCTCCTACCTCGGCCTCCCGAGTAGCTGGGACTACAGGCACCTGCCACCATGCCTGGTTAATTTTTTTTGTATTTTTGGTAGAGACGGGGTTTCACCATGTTGGCCAGGATGGTCTCAAGCTTAATTTTTTTAAATACTAAAATATAAGACAATGTAAACAGATCTAAAGAAGAAAGTCAGGTTTCACCAATCATTCCACCACTTAGGAAGAGTCACATTTGTCTGGACATTCTAAAGTTTTAATTTTTGAGACAGACCATGAAAACAGGCTTTTCTCTTTTGCTTTGGAACAAGTATAAACCTGCTTTTTCTCCAATCAGTGCTATCCTGCAAGGACTCGTACATTTAAAGTATTGCCAAGGGTTCAGGGAACACGTTGTTTTTAAGGAGCGATTTACAGGCAGAAGGATTCTGGGGAGAGGGAGTCCCAGCTGTGTGGTGGTAACACAGAGGAAAGAACACCCGCTCCTTTCCTGGGAGGCGTCTTTTGAAGGGAGTGAGTGGGAAGGAAAATGGGAGGCTGTGACGCTCACCAAGTAAGGTAAGAGCAGTGGCCCCTGGAGCGTCTCTGGGAGGACAAAAACCTGTATTATTAGGTTAAACTCTTATTTTAAGCCTTTAGAAACTCAGATAACCTTGTAAGGACTGAAATGCAGCTCTTTGAGTTTAAACTTCTAGAACTTTGGATGATTATAAATGGATTCCTTGTCTCTGAAGGGATGACCCACTGAGATTCAGTGTTCTCGTGACTTGGGTGTGGTTTTAATTATGTACATGGTTATGTCAGACCTGGAATAGTAATTGATCTGAAAACCAACTCAGGGCAGGGGCAGGGGTGCTCATCGGTAGATGGAACTCTGAAGTCTGGCCAGCAGAGACGCATCTTCTGCACTGAGCTTAAGCCTAGCCGTCACAGACAGATGACATTAACCTCATCCCCCACCACATTCTGCCCCCTTTGGAGGTCAGAGTGCCACAAAGAACTAGATAATTTCTCTGGCCCTGCAGCATTGTCACATGCAGTTTCATTTATGTGCAGAGCATTTCTGACATGTGGACCATGGTAAAACAAATGACAGACGTGTTGTTGACACCGGCAACTGATGCCCTGAAGAACCGCAGCAGCGTGGAAGTGCGCATGGAGTTTGTCAGGCAGGCCTTGGCGTACCTTGAGCAGAGGTAAGGCAGCAGTAGCACAGTGGGGCTGGCTTTCACATCCCTTGCAGTCAACTGTTTCTCAGATCTTAAGTTGTCCTCAGGCTAAGTGTGCTGTAGGTATAATTTAAGATTTATTATGTTAAATTGAACAAGGTTCAGAGTTGTAATCCTGTTTCAGAAATCCTGTTTCACTTCCCTACCAGGACTGTTTCTGCAGTGGTATAAAAATCACACGTTAAAAAATCATGGTAAATGAGCACTGTTCGAATTCCCTTTTTCTTTCTCCACACTCTCTCTTAATACGTAAGGCCGTAGTGCCTTAGGTCATAATCTTTTTCTAATGTGGTTCAGCCATTACTCCTTAGGCTCTTTTCTCTCCACATTTTAATTTTACTCCCAGGCATGTTACTACCTTCAAACCCTAGGAAAACTCGTTTCCCCTTATTTTTGTTCTGACTCTACTTGGTTAATTCCCATAAGTCAGGGTCATTCCGAGCTGATAATGCCTGTGATTTATGCCTGGGTTTCTTTGCCACCTCCTCACCAATCAGAGCTGGTCACTGAGGGGTTTGTGGCAGTGCCTTTGTGCCCAAAGTATTGTTCCCTTCGTTAGTAGGACCCATGCTATCATCCCTCCCTGTGGACACTCCTTCCAACTCTGAATTGGCCAGCAGGGGTTGTCATGAGTGTGCAATAGAATCTCTTTATTTTAGAGACAGGGTGCTGGGCCCCTCCCTGCTGGCCTGAGAAGAGAAAGCCAAGTTGAATACACTTGCTAAATTGCAGGCCTTTGCCACTCAGCCTCTGCACCTGCCAGCAGCCTTGCAGTAAGATCGCCTTTTGTCAATAAAACAATACTTCATTAGGAAGTCAGAAGATTTCCTTGTATGTTACTGAGGTAATTCAGACTTGGTACAGCAGAGAATAGGTTTTTATACCAAATACTGTATTAATTACATGAGAGCTACTGAAATGAACACCATCAGACACATTATACTCACTAGCTTCCATTCCCTGGTTAAGAAAAATCTGGAGCTCAAAATGGATTTTTATTCTCCTAGTATAGGAATAAAGGGTTTATAAAATAATTCATCCAAGCGTTGGCTGAATTTTTGTGTTTAAGTTTTGGGTTTATCAATCTTCAGCCATAAAGAACCTACATACATAGTAGCATTTATTTGTTACCAGTCGGCAAAATGAGTCAGAATTTCTTATACTATATAAAAACTTCCAGGAATTTTTTTTTTTTTGGTAAGACGGTCTGGCTCTGTCACCCATGCTGGAGTGCAGTGGCATAATCTGGGCTCGCTGCAACGTCTGCCTCCCAGGCTCAAGCAGTCCTCCCACCTCAGCCTCCCGAGGTGTGTGCTACCATGCCCAGCTTTTTTTTTTTTTTTTTTTTTTTTTTGTTGTTGTTGTTGAGATGGAGTTTCGCTCTTGTTGCCCAGGCTGTAATGTAATGGTGTGATCTCGGCTCTGTGCAACCTCCGCCTCCCGGGTTCAGGCGATTCTGCTGCCTCAGCCTCCTGAATAGCATGGTTGCCTATCACCATGCCTGGCTAATTTTTGTACTTTTAGTAGAGATGGAGTTTCACCATGTTGGCCAGGCTGGTCTTGAACTCCTGACCTCAGGTGATCCACTGGGCTCAGCTTCCCAAAGTGCTGGGATTACAGGGGTAAGCCACCGTGCCTGGCCTAGGATTTTTTTTAATTTTTATTTTTTTTCAGTGAGTGTAAGTGTATGACTGCTCATGACTACTTTTTTCTTGATCACCCTAATCCTTAACATTGGTCCTTGACTTCACCAATGGTACTGGGCTGCTTTCCTTGGTTTTAAATTGCTGGTAAGCCAGTCCATTTCTTTTAGTCTTTTCGTTTAGTTTTAAAAATTATCTTGTTCCATTAATTTCTTTAATGGTGCTTCTTGGAGCTATTTGGGAATTTCCTGTTCATAATTGTAATCTTAAGTTTATTTTTCACTCTAGTGGCATCACTCTCTCATGGCATCTTTTGTGAGCATTCATTGTCACCTTTGATAAAGGGGGTATTTTAGAATAATTATACTGAGTTTTAAAATATTTTTCTCTGCTGCTGATTCACTGACAGTATGCATATAATAGTTCAAGTGATGTAATGCACCAGATGGCAAAGTAGACCAGTCCCAAATAATTTTTCAATTACAAGGCTGAAATGTTGTGAAAATATAGGATTGGTCTGTCTCTTCCCTGCCACATTCCAAGATTTGAGGCATGATATATATTTCTTAGCCCTCAAGGAATTTAGACTTCTTCAGCTTAGGCCCTTGTCAGCACATGGACTGTCTTAATTCAAATTGGAAGAGACCATAGTGGGCATCTGTTTGTCCTGGCTGCTACAGAACTCCTCAATTTCTTATCCAACCTCTGCTTATAAATACTTCCAGGCCGGGCGCAGTGGCTCACACCTGTAATCCCAACACTTCGGGTGGCCAAGGTGGGTGGATCACCTGAGGTCAGGAGTTCAAGACCAGCCTGGCCAACATCGTGAAACCCCGATTATACTAAAAATAGAAAAAATTAGCTGGGTGTGGTGGTGTGCACCTGGCGCAAGTCCCAGCTACTTGGGAGACTGAGACAGGAGAATCACTTGAACCTGGGAGGCAGAGGTTGCAGTGAGCCGAGATCGTGCCACTGCACTCCAGTCTGGGCAACAAAGCAAGACTCCGTCTAAAAAAAAAAAAAAACTTCCAATGATGGGGAACTCATTAACATTTGTTAAATTTTGTTTGTTTTTCATTATAAAAATGATACATCCTTATTATAGAAACTTTGGAAGATGCTAAAAATAAGACGTGAAAAAAGAGGGGAGGACCTGTATACCATCTAGAGGCTCCTATTACCTTGTTATATTTCTTTTTTCCCCCTGTTCTTGATGTGTATTTTTCTTCATAACTGCATAAAATTTCATTGAGTCGGCTGGGTGCAGTGGCTCACGTCTGTAATTCCAGCACTTTGAGAGGCCGAGGTGGGCAGATCACGAGGTCAAGAGATTGAGACCATCCTGGCCAACATGGTGAAACCCCTTCTCTACTAAAAATACAAAAATTAGCCAGACATGTTGGTGCACACCTGTAGTCCCAGCTACTCAGGAGGCTGAGTCAGGAGAATTGCTTGAACCCGGGGGGCAGAGATTGCAGTGAGCCGAGGTGGCGCCTCTGTACTCCAGCCTGGGGACGGAATGAGACTCCGTCTCAAAAAAAAAAAAAATTTTTTTTTGTTGAGTCTGTTTCCTGTTATTAAGATTTAGGTTGTTTTACTCTCTCTGTTGTTTTACTTAACCTGGTGTTGAACACCTGACTTTTTGAGGTAGTCTCTTGTTTTTGACAAGAACATATTATATTTAGAAAGTTATTACATTAACCACATATTTGGGTATCTGTGAATTGGACTATTTAATCTTGGTATGGAAACACTTAAAACCACTGCAGAGGATTTTAAGAAGCATGCTAGCAAATAAATGAAGAGGGAATGGTAGAAAAATCATCATTTTGCGACCACCAGTGTAATAACTGGTGCGGCAAGGACCATCAATGGAAAGTAAAACCGTTGAGTAAAAGATTGTTGGTGAATAGAATACTTGCATGACTTCCATGTATTGCCCCACAGACTACTTATTAAGTACAAAGAGAATAATAAATTGTAACGGAGAAATCTGGTGGACATCTTTCAAGCAAGTGAATCATATCTAGTGTTACCAATAAAGAAGCAAACCTACTACCTACTTCATTGTGGGATTCAGTGGGAAGTGCCAGCATTAGCTATGTAGGGCTACTGGCAAAAAAATTGAACCTGAATCAAATAATGATCCAGCTTACAAGATATTCTACCAGACAGCTGGACTGGACTCTATAAATAAAAGGTCAGTGTCCAGCTGAGCATGGTGGCATGTACCTCTAGCACCAGCTACTCAGGAGATTGAGGGGGGAAGATTGCTTGAGCCCAGGAGTTCGAGGCAGTAGAGTGCTTTAAAGGCACTTGTGGGCCAGCCATGGTGGCTCATGCCTGTAATCCCAGCACTTTGGGAGGCCAAGGCGGGAGGATCACTTGAGGTCAGGAGTTCGAGACCAGCCTGGCCAAAATGGTGAAACCCCATCTCTACTAAAAATACGAAAATTAGCTGGGCGTGGTGGCCTACGCCTGTAATCCCAGCTGCTTGGAAGGCTGAGACAAGAGAAATGCTTGAAAACCCAGGAGGCAGAGGTTGCAGTGAGCCAAGATCATGCCACTGCACTTCAGCCTGGGCGACTAGAGTGAGAATCCATCTCAAAAAAAAAATAAGGGCACTTGTTAATAGACACTGCATCCCAGCCTGGGAACCACAGCAAGACCCTGCCTCTTAAAAAAAAAAAAAAAAAAAAGATCATTGTCATGAAAGACAAAAATAGTGGTAGAATTAATGGAATTATCTTAGATTAAGGGAAAGTGGCTTGACAATTGTATTTTCTTGATGAGATTCTGGATTTAAAAACTGTAAAGGACACTATTAAGAAATGTGGGTTATATTTTTGATAATAATAAATTAATGTTAAGTTTCTTGGTATCATAATGATACTGAGGTTAGGCAGGAGAAGGTCCTAGTTCTTCAGAGCCATATGGTATTTATGGATAAAGTAGCCCCTCATTTTTATAACATATTTTCAAGGGGTTTGAGGGGAGAAAAATGTTATGTGTATGTGTAGAGAGAAAACATAAAGAAATGTTAAAAATTGGTGAATCTAGGTAAAAGGTTATGTGCATTCATTGAACTATTTTTTTAATTTTTTGTAGGTTTGAAAGTTTTCAAAATAAAAAGTTTAACAAGAACCAATCAGAACATTAGGCTGTGAGCTGGAGCAATTATTATTCTGTATATCCACCCTTAATGTATTTGAAGTCCACAGTTGTGTTCCTCCAGGGATTCTTTTGAGTTTCCGCAGTGATGAGAAATCTACTGTGATCCACAGCCCACTGAGTAATAATGTAGTTTGCTTCATTAAGCATGTACTATTTCCTCTTCTGCATTGAGCTTGAAGTCTAGGCCCTGCCCTTCCAAGCTACAGTGTAATGTCATGGGTATGGGCATAGAGATGTGTAATAAATGTTTTCAGTCTTCCCTGTTTTTTCCTTTAAAATTTTTCCAGTTATAAGAATTACACCCTTGTGACTGTCTTTGGAAATTTGCATCAGGCCCAGCTGGGCGGGGTGCCTGGGACTTACCAGTTGGTTCGAAGTTTCCTGAACATTAAACTGCCAGCTCCCTTGCCTGGACTACAGGTACTGACAACTTTCTCTGTGTGATCAGTTACACCCCCAGAGCAGTTGCCCTCAGATGGGCATTTTCAGTTAAAATGAGGGTATCTGTGGAGACTACTGTGTGGAGATGGGACCAGAGAGGGGTGAGGACAGAAGGTAAAGACCTCTTAGGAGGCTGATAGTACAGAAGTCCAGGTGATGGTGGACTCAGCTCCGGGTGGAGAAGAGTGCATGGAGAAGATGTCATTGGGTTCTGGACATGTTTTGAAAGCTGAGCCAATAGGACTTGCTGAAGAACATGGATTTGAGTGTGAGAGGCAGAGTCAGGGATGACTTCTGAGATTTTTGGCTAAAACAGCTGGAAGAATGGAGTTGAATGTAGTTTTTAGGATGTGGTCTCTTCTCAGCTCGTGGTCCAGTTGGGGAGATTATCATACAGTAATGCAAAGCCCTAAACTGGAGCCTTATGCAAAGGGTGGCAGGATACAGAGGAGATTAGCTGCATAAAGAAGGTGAGATTCGCACTTGCTCTTAAAGAATAGGAGTTCACCAACCTGAAGTTTTGGAAAAGAGTATTCCAGGAGGAGGTAACACATGCACAAATGCATGGAGGCAGGAGAGAGTATCTGGAGGACTGGGTGCACAGTAGGGCTTGGCAAGCTTGGGGCCCACTAGTGAAGGCCTTAAGTGCCAGGCCCAGCACTTTGGACTTAAACAGCTCAAAGGGGTTTAAGTGGGCAAGTTCAGATCTGGGTTTTAGAAAGAGTCCTGTTGAGGGAAGGGTGGAAGTGCCAAGATAGGCCTGAAGTCTACTTCTGGAGGAGTTGAAGAAAAGCAAAGACAGAAGCGTAAGCGCAGGCCGCTGTGCAGACAAATGGCAAAACCAGACTTGGGATAAATAAGCTGTAGTATTCAGAGAGTGGGAATGGAGCTGTCTCTCAGATCCCCAGTGCCCAGCAGTACCTGACACCAAGATACTGAGTAAAATGTTTATGACGTTTTATAAACTTGAGTACTATAAGGATAGTCTCTTACTGGTCAGTGACATCTTTAGCCTTTGCTTTGTGGGATTGTAGGAGTGCATGTGTGTATATTATCACAAAAGAACATCACCCAGTTACTATGGGCCCCTGGGATTCCATGGAAAAACCACAGGGTGGCTTTGGATCAAGTTGGGTACATAGCACTTCAGAGGAAAAGCTCTGGAGCCATATTGCCACTTAACAGCTTACTTGAACAGATGACTTAACCCCTCTATGCCTCAGTTTCCTTGTTTGTAAAACAGGAAAAGGCTGTTAATGGTTCTCACTGCAGGGAGCTGTTCTGAAGATTAAGTGACATATTATAAAGGAGAGGGGCTTAGCTCGGTTTTAGCACATATGAAAGCAGTCAGCTTTTCCTTGTTTATTTTGAGCACTTAACTGTTCCTCTTTTAGGATGGAGAGGTGGAAGGCCATCCTGTGTGGGCACTAATTTACTACTGCATGCGCTGTGGAGACCTGCTTGCCGCTTCACAGGTAGTTAATCGAGCCCAGCACCAGCTGGGAGAGTTTAAAACCTGGTTCCAGGAGTACATGAACAGCAAGGACAGAAGGTATGGTGAATGAGGTGGCACACCCAGGGGCAGCCATGCAGAATCAAAGGGGCATCCTTCACTGTCATTATTCTCTTTTCCCTGGATGGGCCCAAAACAAGTTTCTGCTTGGGGGAAAAAGGAAGTTTTGAAAGCAAATATAACTCTCTTGGGAATAAGGAGTGAAAACATTAAAAGAATGCCCCATTCTGACACTGATGTCTAGGCATGCATGCATCTGTGTTTGGGAATTTTTCTGTTCCTACAAGGGAGGGCCAGGTTCAGGAGCATGATTTGACTTATTCTGTAAATCTAAGGCACATCAAGGATGCTTTATAAAATGGGACTTTTTAAAAGTTACACTTGTTAACACTTAATGCTTTTTTGGTCAACCAATATGAAAATATGTTGTCATGTACTTCGTAGCTTAAAGGCTAGAATTAGAAGTTAGTAAAATTGAAATATAATCATTGAATTGATTCATTAAGTCTTTAAGTTCTCTTGCATTAAGGAACTGCTAAGCATTAATTTTCCTTGGATTTTGCTAATGTAATTGGACTTAAGCTCATACTCAAACTGAGGTTATATATATGTACATGTATGTAGAAGAAATGATGGCGGTTACTGTAGCTGTACTTGTGAAAAACTAGGATACTTTTCTTGGCAGCATTAATAATGTCATATCAAGAGATTGCCTCAAACCAGAAGCCCCTGTCTTGCTCATGTTAGAATTTAAAGTAGGGTTAATGTCTTAAGGTTCCCCCAGAAGGAGATTTGAGTGCAAGTTGTTTATTTAGGAGGTGATCTCACATGAATAAGGGAGTGTGGAGGCCAGAGAGGGGCTAAGACAGTTAAGGGAAGGATTCACTCCTGTCTATCACTGCTTGAGTGCTGCTGGGTTGTGCAATGGAGTTCTAATTCCCTGGCATTTCTCACCTGCCCATGAAGGCCTCAGCAAATAGAAAACCGGCAGGCCAATAGATACAGGTGCAGGTAGTTGCAAGTCAGGTTAAAGCGATGGTACCGAGGGGAGGGGATGGGGCAGAGACAGTGTCTCTTACCCCGAATGAAGGAAGGCTTCCCTGCTTTTATGTGTTTGGGACCTGGGACGCTTTCAGATGCCCTTGAGGATCTTTATTGAGTATGTATCTATCTGTCTGTTCCCTTATGTCTGTAGATTGTCCCCAGCTACGGAAAACAAGCTCCGGCTGCATTACCGTAGGGCCCTCAGGAACAATACAGATCCCTACAAGCGGGCCGTGTACTGTATCATTGGCAGATGTGACGTCACCGACAACCAGAGTGAAGTGGCGGACAAAACTGAGGATTACCTGTGGCTGAAGGTAGGCACTGTTTCCCCTGCCCACATAGGGCTTTACCCCTTTTCTGTGCTCATGTCCCCGCAAAGATTTTACCTGCTTAATGTATGATGCCAATACAGTGATCAGGACCAGTGGGTTCCTCGTCTTCTGTCCCCATTTTTTGTTGTGTAATTCCCAGCTCATAACCATAGCCTTAAACACAGCTTCCAGCTGACATCGTTGAGCATGGCTGCTGAACAGCTACAACTCTGTGCATGTGGCTCAGGGTGTCATTTGTACCAATGCATGTGTTTCTCTTGGGGATTTAGTTGAACCAAGTGTGTTTTGATGACGATGGCACCAGCTCCCCACAAGACAGGCTCACTCTCTCACAGTTCCAGAAGCAGTTGTTGGAAGACTATGGTAAGATTCTGGACATAACCACCTTTCCCTTCTCTTGTCCACTTAAGGTGACTACTTCAGTTTTCCTCTGGGAAAATTTTTCATCTCTGAACTTTTGTCTTTCTTCCAAAACTCCTATAGATTGTCAAGGCAAAACACAACAAAACTACCATTCCAAATTCAAATAAAGGGCATGTGGCCTTAAGAAATACATAAAACTTATATGGTCATACACAATAATCTGTTTTCTCTAATTCTTTGAACTGTTCTAGTAGACATACGCTCAGGGAGAGAAAAAGAAGACTTAGCTGTTGCTTCCTAGTCGATCGTACCAGTCACTAGATCTGAGAACAAAGGAGAGAGAAACAGCCTTTCTTCTTTTTTCCCGTATTTTTTAAAAACTGAGAAGAAAAGAAGATTCCAAATAGTGGTTACCAGTTGTTGCATTCAGATTTCTGTGACTGTGAGTAAACTGACGCTCCTTTGAAATCTTCATTTCTCTCCTTGAGTGACTTAACAGGGTAAAGGAGATAAACACTCTCTGTGGTCCATTTTAAGGTCCTTAGCTCTGTTTCTCTCCCACCTAATGCAAGCAGTTGGAGTTTTACAGCACAGTCACAGTTTCCAGTAATGTTATGAGGTCTAGAGAAGGTGGAGGAGCCAGGTCACATTTCACATGGCAGTTTACTGTATTCAGGGCCCCCTTGATCAATTCAGACTCAATCTGGTGCTTTCTTCCTGTCCAGCAAGTCCTGTGGGCTCACAGGGCTGCTGCCTGGGGGTTGGGCCACCAGTGAGCCCCTTCTTTCTAAGTTGGTTTTATCTCCTCTCCTCTCCTCTCTCCCAGGCGAGTCCCACTTTACGGTGAACCAGCAACCCTTCCTCTACTTCCAAGTCCTGTTCCTGACAGCGCAGTTTGAAGCAGCAGTTGCCTTTCTTTTCCGCATGGAGCGGCTGCGCTGCCATGCTGTCCATGTAGCACTGGTGCTGTTTGAGCTGAAGCTGCTTTTAAAGTCCTCTGGACAGAGTGCTCAGCTCCGTGAGTATTTGGGATTGGATTGACAGTAATGTAACCACAGCACGTCCCCCTTTGGGTGACGGTGGCCACAAAACCACAACCAATAAGGATTTGAGCAAAGGGTACCAGTCATTTTAGAGCATGCGGACAGTTGAGCTTTTTAGATGATTAGTGTTAAGGGTTCCTGCTTCCCCCCCACCCCCCAGCATTAGTATTCCCTTGAAAGTTAAGTATATAAAGTGATTCAAAGTACTAGCTTTGTGGCCAGTCTGATTGCCTGGAAAATGCTGAAGAAGCAGCCCCTAGAGTTATGGGTCTGATTCCCATTAGGGCTGGCTTTAATGACATTGGAAACCCCAGCCAGGCATGTGCATACCTGCCTGGGATGAGAGAGTCAGGGGAGAGAGAGGAAGTAAATGTGGATGAATGGCTGCGGGTTCCTTATTGTTGCAGCAAAGTCATCCCAGAGCACATGCCATAATTGTCAGTTGGATTATGTTTTCATTCAAAGACCAGCATATTAGTAATTTATGGCAAAGTGCTGTTTTCTCCACTCTGGGCCTGGGGATGAATTGAGGATAGGATGGTAAAAGGGACTGGCCAAAGCTTATATTAGCAAACATTGACTGGGCTGCAGGAGTAGATGCTGCTGGGTCTGTGGATTCAGCTTCCATAGTTTCTGGGTTGCATGGATCAGAGGGGCAGTGTGGTTGTGACCCATTCTGACCCCCACAATGCAGTCAGCCACGAGCCTGGTGACCCTCCTTGCATGCGGCGGCTGAACTTTGTGCGGCTCCTCATGCTGTACACCCGGAAGTTTGAGTCCACGGACCCAAGGGAAGCCCTCCAGTACTTCTATTTCCTCAGGTAACATTTGCTTTTGACCATTTACTTCAGCTAGTTTCAATTTCTGCCATTCTGAGAATGACTGTTAGAGACCTCATGTCCAGACTGGAAACTGAGTTGTTTATTTCCCTTATAGGGATGAGAAAGATAGTCAAGGAGAAAACATGTTTCTGCGCTGTGTGAGTGAGCTTGTGATTGAAAGCCGAGAGGTGAGTGGGTTTCCTTTTCTCTCCTCCCCATGGTTTTCAGTGTGCATGTCCCATGCTCATTCCGTATTGCGTGTTTACTTCAATATGGTTGTGGTGGATAAGGCCTAGGGAGTTTTTGGAGTTTCTTTGGTTTCTAACAATGAAAATATTTATTTCAGTCACACTGATTTTTAGTTTGCCTAAGACTTATCCCATTCATCCCATTTGATTCCCCTCTTTTTTCTCTGAAGACTTATGGAGTATGTTTATATCTTTGTCCAATAATTTGAGTAAACTTTTTTCCTTCCACAGTTCGATATGATTCTTGGGAAACTAGAGAATGACGGAAGTAGAAAGGTGAGTTAAATGCATCCTTAGAGAAATGTTCGTTAGCCATTGGGGATTTATAAATATCAAAAAATACACTTAGATTTTAAGATTCAAGGTACTAAAGATGCAAATCTGAACAGAGTTGCTTAATTTAAAAAATGGAATGAAAATTATGGGCCCAAATGATGACCTTGGTTTTACACACACTTATATCTCCTTAAAATATGTTAATTTGTGATTACATAGCTTTTTTATTATGTTCAGAATATTCATTTGTTCATGCCTGTCATTTTTTGAGCTGAGAATGCTATTATACATTTCTGCCATTCTTGGCTCAGAAAGCATGCAAGGAAAAGAAATTGATTACTGCACCCATTCTCCCAAGATGGGAAAGTTAGACGTGCACTTGACCTCCTTCAAAATGCAGTTTCCAAGGGCTTTGAACTCCACAGTGACCCTGGAAATACTTCTGGAAGCTTGAGGGATTTCAGGACTCACTATGCCCATTGGTTGTCATGGCAGGAGGGTCAGAGGTCCTGTTGTCAGAGACCAGTCATGACCCTGAATCTCCCTGTGGCCCTTGGAAAGTCACTTGCCCCTCAGGGACTGAGTTTTCTCATTTGTAAAAATGAGTGATTTGGACCCAGCAATCTGTAGATGAGCTCACACTGCTCACACCATCTACCTCAGAAGAAAGGCAAGTGACAGCGCTGATGACAGTGGCCTTGCTTATTGGGCAATGACAATCACCAGGCATTGTGCTGAGCGCTTTGCATAGTTTCTTCTTTAACAGGCTGCACTGGGGCCAGGAGGCTCCTACTGTATGTGAGTTGACAGAGCTAGAAACATAGATAAGACCTTATCCTCTGCTACCTCCCAAGTGGCAGGGCAAGTCACCTCAACCTGGTCCAGCCACCTTGACCTGGTCTAGCCCTGAGAGTCCAGCGCTAGTGGAGAAGCAGAATGGCCAGGCAGAGATGTTATGCACTTGCCTTCATTCTCCCAGGGTGCCTAAGGCCTCTCTCATGCTCTCCTGACCATTTAGTTGCTGTTGAGTGGTGATGGTGATTTTTTTAAAGAAATGTCCTGTTACCAGCCGGGCGCGGTGGCTCACGCCTGTAATCCCAGCACTTTGGGAGGCCGAGGCGGGCGGATCATGAGGTCAGGAGATCGAGACCATCCTGGCTAACACGGTGAAACCCTGTCTCTATTAAAAATAAAAAAAAATTAGCCAGGCATGGTGGTGGGGTGCCTGTAGTCCCAGCTGCTCGGGAGGCTGAGGCAGGAGAATGGTGTGAACCTGGGAGGTAGAGCTTGCAGTGAGCCGAGATCGCGCCACTGCACTCCAGCCTGGGAGACAGAGCAAGACTCTGTCTCAAAAAAAAAAAAAAAGAAATGTCCTGTTACCACTTGCTGTGTGTTTTTTCAGCACTGAGTTCCTTTTGCCATCTGTCTTAGAAAGCAAATCCAAAATCTTTCAGATATTTTTTCTAAGCCTCCTGATTTTTCTCTCTAGTTCCTACTTATCAGCAAACTTAAAATCATTGATTTCACTGACTCTCTGGGTCATTTTGGAAAATTAGAAAGCACAGATGTCTTATTGCTGACTCCTCTGTGCTTCTAGTAAGTCTGCCCTTTCATGTGTAGTTTCCTTGGTCTCTTTTATAGTT
The DNA here is from genome assembly GCF_029289425.2 of Pan paniscus. Taxonomy (NCBI): domain Eukaryota; kingdom Metazoa; phylum Chordata; class Mammalia; order Primates; family Hominidae; genus Pan; species Pan paniscus. The sequence continues at coordinate 66,308,327 of NC_073267.2, forward strand.
TTAATAGGACTTTATATCTTCAAGAAAGCCAGAGTCTGGCTGATGAAATATATGCGTTGCCCAGGGCAAGCAATTTCACTTGAAGTATTTTTTGGATCCTAATTGCTTCTCTGTGTTTAAAATAATAGCTCTGTGCACCCGTCTCTCTCTTCCTCCCCCTCCATAATTTGTCTTGTCAGCCTGGAGTCATAGATAAGTTTACTAGTGACACAAAGCCTATAATCAACAAAGTTGCTTCCGTGGCAGAAAATAAAGGACTGTTTGAAGAGGCAGCAAAGCTGTATGACCTTGCCAAGGTAAAGTGTGCCCACTTCCTTCTTTTGCACTTCACAGGTCTGCTGGCCTTTTGGCATTAAATGTGCAGCCACTTGGACAGTGTCATTGTTGTAGCACCCTCCCTGCAGAGGCATTTGCTCTAGTGCTTAGACAGTTAATGGTCCAGTCAGGACAGAATTCCCATTTTACAGCATTATTTCTGCCCATAAGATTTTTCTGACCAAACAACATATTGAAAGGATGTCCTGCAGGCATTGAACTGTTGTCTCACTTGGCAGCAGAATTAGCATCCATCACATTTCGATGGTGAAGCCACTGTTGAAAATTACATTATGCTGACCCTGGCAGCCACAGACACACTGGGGAACAGTGGTGTTAGAAAATAAGACCACATCAGTGTGCAGGAAGGAGTGAAAGAAAATAAGACCACAGCTGGGCGTTTTGAGAGGACTAGAATACATGTTTCTACCGAAGAACAAATGATGACTAAGAACATATGATAACTGCTAAGGATTCTATGACCTAAACAAGATTACATTCTCTCCTTTATCAACTGAGAAAAGTAGACAAAAAAACAGCTATAGGCCAAGTGCAGGGGCTCACGCCTGTAATCCCAGCACTTTGGGAGGCCAAGGCAGGCGCATCACTTGAGGCCAGGAGTTCGAGACTAGCCTGGCCAACATGGCAAAACCCCGTCTCTACTAAAAATATAAAAATTAGGCATGGTGGTGCATGCCTGTAATCCCAGCTGCTCAGGAGGCTGAGGCACGAGAATTGCTTGAACTTGGGAGGCGGTAAAAAATGTTTTGATTGAGGTATAATTAAGATGTAGAAAAATGTGCAACAATTATGTGTATAGCTTGACAAATTGTTGATAGGCGTATATCTTTGTAACCACCATCCAGATCAAGATACCAAACATTTCCATCCATCACCCCAGAAAGTTCTCTTTGGTGGGTAGGGGGCATTATATAGTTGTTCCTTTTATTGATTACTTTATTGATTGCTTCCTTAATTTTAAAAACTTGAGCAGAATGCTGACAAGGTACTGGAGCTGATGAACAAACTGCTGAGCCCTGTCGTCCCCCAGATCAGTGCCCCGCAATCCAACAAGGAGAGGCTGAAGAACATGGCACTCTCCATTGCCGAACGGTAAGCCAGGAGCTGGCTCCATGGGACCCTGAGGGTGCCACTGCCAGTGCCAGGCCACCTATGCCCGCCCAAATGCATGTTCAGCTTTACTAGGTAACAGCAGACAGCTTTCCAAAGTGGTTCTACTAACTCACCATGCCACCAGCACTGTGTGAGTTCCTTTGTCCCCGCATCAGAACTAGTACTTGGTACTATCAAACTTAACATTTTTGCCAAAGAAATGGGTATGAAAGGGCATCTCAGTATTTTAATCATGCACATAAAGCTTAATTTTAAGCATTATGCTCGCCTGTAGACTGTTGTATACTTTCATCAGCCCTCTCAAAGGCATTCAAGACCAAAGCTAGTGATGGTTGGATGGGGGAGATTCTTAGAGGTGTCGTGGCCAGTGTTTCAAACTACCTGGATCCCCAGTGAGTTAACTGAATTATCAGACTTCTAACTAGTTTAAGTCCCAGGCTGAGGCTAACAACATTACTTTTTGCGCTCTCTGTAGATATTCCTAGTAAAATGACCCAGAGAAAACTGGGTTTGGGGTGCCTTCCCGGGGTAACAAAAAAGAACATTCTTTGGTAAATGAGATATCTCCAACTAGCAAACAATCCCCAGTGAGGGCCGCTCGGCTTTTTGCCCATCACGACCTCCCACCTTTCATGAAGATTGGATGCTGAGATGATGATCAAGGCTGGAGAACCACGCTTCATGCGGTGGAGTACCTGTAGGTGGATTCATACCAAATCCACTATCAGTGCTTGGCTGTTTCAAAATAAACACCATTTTACACTCTTTAATTAACTTCACCCAGAGAGCTCAGGAGGTTTTGATGCTTTTTATACATTTTTTTGTACGTTAAGACAGGGTCTCCCTGTATCACCCAGGCTGGAGTGGAGTGCAGTAGTGCAGTCATAGCTCACTGTAACCTTGAACTCCTGGGCTCAAGCAATCCTCCCACCTCAGCCTCCTGAGTAACTAGGACTACAGGCATGTACCACCACACTCAGTTAATATTTTAATATTTTGTGGAGATGGGGTCTCGCTGTGTGTCCAGGCTGGTCTCTGACTCCTGGCCTCAAGCAGTCCTTCCGCCCCAGCCTCCCATGTAGCTGAGATTACAGGCATGAGCCACCACACCCCACTGTCTTTTTAAATGCTATTCCACTGTTACGGATTACACAGAAATTCCTGATACACTCTTACTACCCCCACCCCGTTTTTGTCTTTCAGGTATAGGGCTCAAGGAATAAGCGCAAATAAATTTGTGGACTCCACGTTCTATCTTCTTTTGGACTTGATCACCTTTTTTGACGAGTATCATAGTGGTCATATTGATAGAGCTTTTGATGTAAGTTTCAGGAAAGGTGTTTGAAGTGCAGGTTAATGTACACCCTCGAAAATTCAAAACACTTCATGGAATTTACTTAAAACAAAGGAGCTGTTGCCAGTATGTTTGTTGTATGAAGAAGGACAAGTACAATCCTGGGACTTAGAAGGAGTTTCCTGTGTGGCTTTTTTTTTTTTTTTTTTTTTTTTTGCCTATTCCTTTCCCCTTTAATCTGAAAACAGATAAGTTTCTCAAAGTAATTTGCAATCTCAGAATTTTAAAAATTGTGTCAGGAAATGAGGATAAGAATTAAGTTAGCTAGTTAGAATCAAAGCCTTTGTGTGTACAAGGAGGAATGGCGTTTTCTATGAAGAAGCCCTTTGGAGTATGTGAGGTGCTGACTTTACATGTAGAGAGATGAAATGACTGTGATGGTTGTGTTACATGGGGCCGGTGGTTGTTTTAAACAGATCATTGAGCGCTTGAAGCTGGTGCCCCTGAATCAGGAAAGTGTGGAAGAGAGAGTGGCTGCCTTCAGAAATTTCAGTGATGAAGTAAGTTCCTTCTTCCTGAGTTGTGGAATTCCTTTTTCCCCACTTCCACCAAAAGCTTTTTCTTTTCCTGTACCTAACAGCTTTAAGAATTCTAGTTACAGTAACTATCCAGACTGAGTTTTCCAGAGTGGTTCCCTTTCAGATACCTTGGCCTGGCTTTTCTGTGAGTGCATACATCCCCATCAGATTATTGTCTGAATTCCTAATTGAGAAAATACAGTCACTTCAGTGATTGACATGTTCTTGGGAGAAACAGGTTTCTGGTTGATCTGTGAAGTCTGGTTTAATTCTTCTATTATCCGCTTGTGCTAGAGGGTATTTTAGTGCTTAACTCTGATCATCTTATAAGTAGTTCCATTGGGTACATGAAACACATCATGATTCACTGCCACCTTTGCCCTCCCTTATCTGTTTTGGGATTTTTTTTGGTTTTTTTTGTTTTTGAAACGGAGGAGTCTCACTCTGTCACCCAGGCTGGAGTGCAGTGGTGCGATCTTGGCTCACTGCAAGCTCTACCTCCCGGGTTCACACCATTCTCCTGCCTCAGCCTCACGAGTAGCTGGGACTACAGGTGCCGCCAACGCGCCCAGCTAATTTTTTGTATATTTAGTAGAGATGGGGTTTCACCATGTTAGCCAGGATGGTCTCGATCTCCTGACCTCGTGATCTGCCCGCCTCGGCCTCCCAAAATGCTGGGATTACAGGCGTGAGCCACCGTGCCCAGCCAATCTGTTTTGTCTAAAGAAGCAAATGCAGTGACCGTGGACTAAGCTATCACCCCATAAGCCCCAGAGCCACTGTCTGTTGGGTTTCTAGCATATTGCCAGCATCTAGCCTAGGGTGCTCAGCTGGGCTGCATACTGGCATCTCTAGAAAAGTTTCTAAAAACCCTCATGCCTAGACCCCAGAGATTCTGTTTTCCCTGATTGCTGCAGCCCAGACCTCCCCCAGTCATTCCAGTGTGTGGGCCAGGTAAATTCTTCTCTAGAACTACAAACACTCAACTCAGCTGTCGACACTATAGACTCTAGAACCAGCTGCCTGGCTCTGGGATGTCACTAGTGGTCTTGCAGTTTACAATTCTTCCTCATTGAGCAGATGCCTTTTATAAAATGTCTCCAGCCAGGTGCGGTGGCTCACGCCTATAATCCCAACATTTTGGGAGGCTGAGGCGGACTGATCACCTGAGGTCAGGAGTTCGAGACCAGCCTGGCCAACATGGTAAAATCCCGTCTCTACTAAAAAATACAAAAATTAGCCGGGCGTGGTGACGCATGCCTGTAGTCCCAGCTATTCCAGAGGCTGAGGCACGAGAATCACTTGAACCCGGGAAGCAAAGGTTGCAGTGAGCCGAGATTGCGCCACTTCACTCCAGCCTGGGCGATAGAGGGAGACTTTGTCTCAAAAAAAAAAAAAAAAAGTTTCTGTTTTAGAGAAAGAAGTAAGGCCAGTTCTGCACATGAAGAGGGATGTTGACTGCTGTGGTACACACAGTTCAGAAGGTCTTGCCCCTTGCTGACCTTCCCTTTATACCTGCTGTGGCTTCTACCCTTAGCCACTTGCTCCTTTGTTATTTCTAGCCTTTCCTTGAATGCATTCTTCATTGCATCAGGGATTAAAGTGGTACACCAGGGCCTGGCCTTGTAGACACTCCCAAGGACTCTGGTAGGGTCATGCAGATCCAGTGGAAACAGCCCAGTGAGTTTGAGAGAGTGAGGAGTGGTAGGGACTGTGGAGAAGTAGCGTGTGCACCTGTACCTCCTGACATTCAAGTTCAAATTATTTAATGGCAGCCACTCTGCTGGCCAGTCTAAGCCTAATGCTAACCAGATGTCAGCATGCTTTTGGCTCACTGCCCCTGACTAAGGGAAAAACAGCATAAAGGAGCAGGAACAGTAACCACCTGACCTGAGCAGCATTGCTTGGGTTTTTTTTCTCACACTTGACGTTTCAGTGCCATCAGCTCCTTTTGGGTGACTGTGTGGCTCTCCACCTGGCAATGGTGAGGAGTGATGCAACCAGGCCTGCCTGGAGCAGCCCACCCTCCCTCCATCTGTGGTTGGCCTCAAAGGCTTGGTTCTTTTTCTTTACTCTGTTTTTCTCTCTATGTAGATCAGGCACAACCTCTCAGAAGTGCTTCTTGCCACCATGAACATCTTGTTCACACAGTTTAAGAGGCTGAAGGGGACAAGTCCATCCTCGTCATCCAGGCCCCAGCGAGTCATCGAGGACCGCGACTCTGTAAGATCCCAGCATTCGCGAGAAACATTGCTAAGCACCACCTTTCTGGTTTGGAATCCGTTGCACTCTTATGAGACCACATGACCCAAAACTGCTCTTTCTCCTCAGTACCTGGCAGCTGGATAAATCTCGTGTTAGGAGGCTCCCAGAGGAAATCAAATATTAAAGGGATTGCTGCTCTTCTCAAGCTTAAAAAAATAAAAAGATGTGCTAGGTCTGCAAATCTTACCTTTTAACAAATCAAACAGAATGCTAATTTCTAGTTGACTCCATAAGAACTTCCTGCACATTTTAAAAGATAAGTTTATTTTGTTAGTCCTAGCTCATTAGTGAACACTTTTATTAAAACCATACTTTATTTTTGATCAACACATTAATGTGAACCCTTGTTTCTCCTGTCACCTGTGTTCACAGTGACCCTAGAGAGGTAACTAGGACAGCATCTTATCCCCTCTCACAGCTGAGGAAACAGCTGTGGAGTTGGGAAGCAACTGCCCTCAGGTGGCAGGTAGGTGAAGGGGCCATGTCTGGAGGCTGGGTCTCTCTGACACCTGTGCCCTTTCTGCTGCCTGTGGGACCTCCAGCAGTGCATGGGTCAAGTGGAGTCCAGGTAGCTAGAACCCTGGGGCTCACAGCATATGTTGTCTGATTACAAAAAAAAAAGAGCAAAGGTATTTTTTTGACCCAATTAAACCATAAGGGGACAGTCCAATGGTGTTTGCTTTTTTTTTTTTTTTTTTTTTGAGGCAGGGCCTGGCTCTGTTGCCCAGGCTGGAATGCAATGACACGATCTCAGCTCACTGCAACCTCTACCTCTTGGGCTCAAGCCACCCTCCCACCTCACCCTCCCAAGTAGCTGGGACTACAGGTACGCACCACCACACCCAGCTGAGTTTTGTACTTTATATAGAGATGGAATTTTACCATGTTGCCCAGACTGGTCTCGAACTCCTGAGCTCAAGACATCCCCCAACCTCGGCCTCCCAAAGTGCTAGGATTACAGATGTGAGCACCTGTAATCCGGGCCCCACAATAGTGTTTTTTAAAATTACCTTTCCTTTAACCTTTCCACTTAATTTTTGATGAGACTCTCAGCATCTCAGTGTCTAACATCAGACCTGGTTTTGGCAGCCAAGAAGCCTTGATCTGTCTTCTGCCTCCAAGATGTCTGTGAGCTCTTTCCACTGTGACCCCACAGGCATTGTTGTTGACAAAACTTGTGCTTAGTGAAAGATGGCGGAAATTTCCACCTTTAGGAATGTGGGTAACAGTGCTCAAGAGTGGTCCACTGAAGCGGTCAGCCCATCCAGGTGTGCACCAGAGCATTTGCTGGTCTTCTGCCTACCCTGGACAGATAGGAGTCTAAATGTCAGATGTGCCAGCGGTGGGTTCATGGTGCCCACCATTTGGCAGGAATCTTTTTTGATGATAGAAACCCAGTGCAGTGATGTTTGTGAATGTGAGTATTGAGATGGTGGATACTTCCTGGTGCTCTGTGTGCTGCTTACAGTTCAGTGGGGCTTGCCCACTGAGAAGAGCTGGTCCCCTGGCAGGCCATGTCTCATGTCTGAAGATCATTCTCCTGCCTTCCTTTTGCCCACCACTCTCCTTTTTCTTTCTTTTTCTGAAAGGTAGGGAGGGATAGGATTAAGTAAAAGGTTGTGTATAAAAGCTGCGTGCCCAAGAAGTCTGCAAGCCCACTGACGTCCTTGGTTTCATGGTTTAAAGTGAGATGCTGCCTAGTAAGGGGGTGAATCCTTTTACTTGAACATCCCTAGAGCTCATTTAATGAGAGCCCTTTTATTCACTTCTAAAGAAAATACAGTGGATATTCACATCACAAAGTCAGATTTCTTTTTGTTTGGACATTAATAAGGACATACACTCGCTAGTTTGTTTTACACATCAGGTAAAAAGCATTTGCTTTTCCGTTTTCTTCTGGAATGGTCCTTAAGTAAGCCTAGTAGATGACTCTTCAGTGTTTCTTTAAATTCTTGTTACTAGTCCAGAAAGGTGTTGGTGGTAGATTCTCCCTTTCTAGTCCAGATTTGGTTTAAATTTGTAGGGCCACCTTTTTCCCTCCTGAACAATCCGGGAATTCCATAAATACTGTTGCCTGGGGAAAGAAGGGCTAAGCATGTATGTCAGGAAGGGAGAAACAGGAGGAATGAAAGGAAGGAAGAGGAAAGATGCATGGGAGGAAGAGAGCTGGATTGGGACTGCACAGTCACAGCCCTTGCCTCCCACGGTGTTACAAGGGCTTCATGGGGCTCTGGAGAGTCAGATCCCTGTGAAAGCAGATGGACAGAAACCAGCCAGAGAGAGAGGCTCAGAAGATTGGAGCAGGCAGTTCTGAAGCTCAGGGCTGTGTCAAAAGCTAGCCAAATGTGTTGGGGCGAGGCGGCTTGCCTGGCAAACCCATCTGCTTTTTGCTTAATAGATGGGTTTGGATGCCTGTGGAACAGGGGCCTCGGGGGACGAGCTTTGCTAACTTTGTGTCATGTTGAAGGAATGTGACAGAGGAGGGTATGACTGTCATCCACCCATCAGGGATCTGTCCCTGACACGCTGGGGTAGAGGAGGGAAGAACATGGAATAGAGGATGGAAGAATATGGAATAGTGCCCTGACTCGAAAGTTAACCGATTTCCTTCCCTTCCTTCCCTTCTCTCTCAGCAACTCCGAAGTCAAGCCCGCACCCTGATTACCTTTGCTGGAATGATACCATACCGAACATCTGGGGACACCAATGCGAGGCTGGTGCAGATGGAGGTCCTCATGAATTAAGTGCCATGCTTTGGGGGAGTCTGGGTCGGCACACTGTCAGTACATCAGGCACATGGGCCCACTAGGCTGGGGTTTCTGGTTTTGTTTCTGTTGTGTTTTGTTTTGGTTTCTGTATTATGTATTTTTGTCAACACCAATAAATTTCTTTGATTTGTATTTCTTTTCAACATTCTTTTATTTTCTTTTTTTTTTTTTCCTTTGAAATTTTGTTTACATTTTTATCTGTGTAATGGGAAATACCATCACTAGCTCTTGGGCCAGGGAATGAGAGGCTATGTAGATATTCATTATTTGGTTAAATTGACCTTAATTAAAAATCTACCCAAAATGAGCCAGGAAACAAAGCCTTTGGGAGTTACTTTTATTTAGATATAATATTCCATATAGCAGAGTCACGATTCATTTTCACATTTTTATTTGAATGTGAAAGTCAACCTCAGCCTTAGAAGATATAAGATTTGTGTGTGAAATATCAAGCACTCCATGTCCTCCTCTTCTAGAGTGTGACTTAAGTCCAGATGGTCCAAGACCATCCCCCAAATCATCAGCTCTGATTGCAGGATTCATCAGTTTGCCGTTCTGTTGCAAACCCAGTGGAGATAAAAGCATAGACCTAGAAAAAGCCTTAAGAAGGAAGGTTGCAAGTGCCCCCAGCTTGCACTTAAGGAAGGGGTAAACCTTGCCACTGCACTCCTCTGTAGCTGCTCCACTGTGAGTTGACTGCTCGGACTTGTACACACCCCTCCTAGAAAGACGTTTAAGCCCCTGTTTCCCTTCTCTGGTGGTCAGTTCCTCTGCTCAGACGACCCCCTTCCCCACTCATTAAGGTAATTGGCCAGGCAGTCTCATGGGTCACGTGCTGAGTCTGCAATGTACAGAATCCAGACCACCACATGGCATCAGCACCATGGGTGTTTGCTCCCTGAGCAGTAGTTGTCACCCATCATTTGCTCTGTTTCCCCCACCATCAGTCCCAAAGCCCTAGACTAAACCAGAGAGCAAATTAGGTCGTGTTTGTTCCTGAATGGGCCAACTGGAGCCTTGAGACACTGGGCAGTGGTCTGCTCTGCTGGTTTGATGGACGGCTCCCTGAGGTAGACTCTTTCCCAGCAGAATATTAAGATCCCCAAAGGGTCACCAAAGGTGCCTTTGCTTGTAGGGAGAAGTTTCTGTCTTGTCACAGGGTGTGGTCATCCCCACTGTCCCCCAGTTGTTAAAATAATTGTTACCTTTTCTTTTGGGAAGAAATAATCTGTAGATAATGGAACCAACTGCTGCTTATCAGTAGGATTCCATGTTCCAGGAAGGATGCGGCCTGAGGGTCAGTGGAGCTGTGTTCTGCCTTCCTCCTCTAGTCCCATCTTGTCACCCTGGAGGACTATCTTCAATTGAGCTTTACTAGAAAGTCTTGAAACATGAGCCCTGCAGAGGCCTTGATTTAGCAAGTTGTGCCCTGCTTATATGTGCTGATTTAAGCTAATCAAATGATTTAATAGTGCTTTTTAAAAAAGAGTACTCCTGGCCGGGTGGGGTGGCTCACACCTGTAATCCTAGCACTTTGGGAGGCCAAGGCAGGTGGATCACCTGAGATCAGGAGTTCAAGACCAGCCTGGCCAACATTGTGACACCCCGTCTATACTAAAAATACAAAAATTAGCCAGGCATGGTGGCAGGCACCTGTAATCCCAGCTACACAGGAAGCTGAGATAGAATTGCTTGAACCCGGGAGGCGAAGGTTGCAGTGATCTGAGATTATGCCACTGCACTCCAGCCTGGGTGAAAGAGCAATACTCCGTCTCAAAAAAATAAAGAGTACTCTGGCCGAGTGCAGTGGCTCACGCCTGTAACCCCAGCACTTTGGGAGGCCAAGGCAGGCGGTTCGCTTGAGGTCAGGGGTTTGAGACCAGTCTGGCCAACATGGGGAAACCCCGTCTCTACTAAAAATACAAAAATTAGCTGGGCATGGTGGCAGGCGCCTGTAATCCCAGCTACTCGGGAGGCTGAGGCAGGAGAATCACTTGAACCCAAGAGGCGGAGGTTGCAGTGAGCCGAGATTATGCCACTGCACTCCAGCCTAGGCGATGGAGTGAGACTCTGACTCAAAAATAAAAATAAGAGTACTCTGGACTTTTCATAAAGTGCAACTTAGTGCTTTGTTTTTCTAATACTAGATTTTACTTGCGGATAGAAATATAACAATGCCACAAATGAGAAGGCTCAAGTTGTTTAAATACATGTTTGCTCCTGGCTTACCTCTTCTTCACTATCCCATGAGAATCGTGGATTTGCCTTTCCTTGCATCCTGCAGTTCTCCTTGTCCCAAAGAGAACTGCACACCAGCCCTGCATCCAGGGGATGAGGTTCTTTGACCTGTAGATGAGTCCTAAAATGAGAAGGGAGAGAAAAGCAGCCAGACCTTGAGCTGCTCTGCTAGGGGAGCTGTGAGTTGGGAGAAAAGTGGTCACTGGTTGGCAGTTAAGGACTTGCTGAAAGAGACATTTGTAGGAGAAAGAAGATAAGTAGGTTCATACCAGAAGGGCCAGGCCTCAGATGGAGCAAATCCCAGTTCTTGTCCTACAAGCTGATTGTGCGATTGAGCACAGGCCTCTGGAATTGTGCAGAGATGAGAAACAGGCTGAATTTGCAAGGCCACAACATCAGGTTGTCATGTACCCATCATTACAGCTTATGCCCAGAAGTCCTGACCCTGTGACAGGTTATTATCTTAAAAACTCATCTTCAGCCCACTTTTTCAGAGAACTAACTCTTTCCTTAGATGTTGGGCCAGGATTTCACTATTTACCCAGAGAAACTAAGAGAAAGTGGCACTAGGCGTCTTGTCTTCCAGATGTGAGATTTCGATCTTTCTAATGAAATTGGGGGCACTTTGAGACTGTCAGGGTTTGTTCCTGTCTCAGAATGGCTCATAATAAACTCACTGAAACACTCAGAGGAAAGTACTGACTTGATCTGGATCCTTTTCAGAGGCCTGGAGATTTAATTTCACAGATTCTCTTCTTTTGGCTCAACAACAACAGCAACAAAAAACTCTTTGACTCCCCAACCTCAGAGGGAAAACTGAAGCGAAACTGGTGAGCTCTGCCACAGCAGATGCCTTCCTTTATCACTCATGAGCTGGGCGGGCTCATCAAAGAGCAGGAAGTGCGCATTTTACACTGGGGCCAGGATGCAGACCCAGCTCCTGTCCTCCGCGAACTTACAGTCTAATTAGAGCCTCTTAAGGACAATTTGGCAGCCACTGTTAACTCTTGATGCATCATTTAAATCCTAGAACAGGCAACTTTAAAGCAAAGAACTACAGACTTTTCCGCAGTGTCCAGCATTTGCTGACCAAAAAAAACCTGAGGGTGATTTTTCTCTCTTTGAATTTTTACCATTGCCTGCACCTAGCCAGAACCCTTAATACTAAATTAGCGTTATATGCAACTCTGCCAACGCCTTCCTGCTTTAGACTGGATCTCTACTATCCTTTTTCTCTACTAGGCACCAGAACCTTTGTCTAGTTCATTAGGTGGTTCACATCAGTTGCCAAATTTCCAGCATGCCACTCAGGAAGTGACTTGAGCATGCTGAATGCTGAGTCAGAAAATGAACCCCTGGGCTGGCGGGTTGACCCAGGCCTGACAAAGTCTTGGCAGTCCCCACACTGACTGCGAACTCTCCCTTAGCCTCAGTCAGCTGGGAAAGGAATTGAGCCCTGTGTCAGCAAATTGGGAGAAAGTGTTACATACAAAATTCTTGATGGAAATGTGTGTTTTATATCAGAATTGGGCTTTTGTTCCTGCATCTCAGAAATACCAGGAAGAAGTCAGCATCTCATTAAACAGGAGTTGTCTAAACTGTGGAAGAAAATATCCCCCATTCTTTATCCTACGCTGAATCCACAAGTCTTCCCATCTTCCGCCATCTTCTGACAATTCCATAATATATTGGTATCCCTCACAGGGCAGGGACAGGAAGGAAATAAATCTTTCTGCCACTTGTTTCCAACTGAAAAGGAAAAAAGTTAAAAATTACTACAGTGTTCTGAAAAGAGATTTCAAGTGGTCTGTGCTGCTTTTTTGCCTTGTTACGCACATAACTTGTGACTGGCTAGATAGGCCACATGTATTTATCAGCCAAGATTCCATTGCCGCAGATCATTTCAAAACCTCTTTGTGTGCTGGGCCGTGCTAGGTAGCTGGAATATCTGAGGTAAATTAAGCACTGATTTGTTCCCAGAGTTGTGCATAATTCTTTAAAAGTAGGCTCGTTTTTTTTCGTTTTTTGTCCAGGATCACCTAAGTGAAGTACTTGTGGTTCTAAGTTGCTAACCCAGAGAAAGAGGATATTTTCCTGTCCTAACCTTGGTTTTTGCAATATGCTTCTCCTGTGTGCCCTCTCTGGGGTATCTGGCCCACAGTAGATTGCTCAGCAGATATTTGAATGAGCAGATGCTTTGCTTTGTCCTCCTGTGCCAAGCTCCTCCCCACATCCTCTGGATCAGCTCCACGTGCCTAGATTCAGACTCCGTGATTCACCGTGGGGGCCCTTAATAGGCATTCAGTCTGAAAGAAGGTGGAGGAGAATAATGTCTCCCAGGATCAGATGAGACTCAGGGCTGTTCCTTCAAAGACAGAAACTTGCAGAGCTGCACAGCAGCAGGGAAACATTGAGAAGGGGGTGGAAATTTGATGTACTGTGAATAATGAAGGCCGGATCTTTAAAAAGAAAAAGGGACGGGGTGCTGGCAGAAACCCAGCTCTGCGCTAGCACAATCTGTACGCCTGGCTGCCTTTGCCCTTGAGCTTCTATTTCTTGGGGATGGGGAGGGCAAAAAAGTTTGCCCCAGACACTGGCTTCTGTTTGAACAGGAAGTGGGGAGCCAGTGATCCCAGAGGGGACTTCAGCATCAGAACATATGCTTTGGTGGCCTCAGCAGACCTGGCCTAGGCAGGCTTTCAGGTGGCACCCAGGGGCTTTATGGCCTGCAGGTAAGTCCCCTTCATCCGGGTCAGACTTAGCAAATAAAAATATAGGACACTCAATTAAGTTTGCATTTTGGATAAACAGTGAAGAAGTTCCTAGTGTAAGTATGTCCCAGTTCTATGTGGCTGCCCTATCTGGGCTTGCCTCTGCTGATACTAGCTGCCCAGAGACCTTCAGGCCTGCCATGGGCTGCCGGGAACTCTCTAGTGGAATTGGATTACCCTGATTTTGTGCATTGTTTGTGCTTGTGTGGGCATCGGAAATGACTGAGATACGCAGTTTTGAAGAGCTAGGCAGGCAGCTGAGCGGGATAATGTGGGCCCCAGTTGACCTCAGTGGCTGTCATCTACTGTGTTTTTCAACCAGGAATTTCAAATACTGTGTATTTTAGAAAGAAAGGAAAGAGCCAAAGTACAGCCTTTTCTCACTTGATCAGTAACTTGTGTTAGAAACTCAGTGGGGGAGAATTCTTTGCATTTTTCAGTTGACTGATTTTTTTCCTTTTTTTCTTTTTTGCTTTTCTCGAGTCACTCTGTGTGGTGCTTGTGGGAGAAGGGAGAGGGTGGGAGAGCGTTGGTGGATGTGTTCTGCATGTTCCTTTCTGTACAGTAACTTCTGCATTTACTCTGTTTAGGATGGTTCCTTCACCACTATCCCTGTCTGTAGCCAGTAAATTTCTGGAATATTCTCCCAGAGTGCCATGTGCCCTCTTTGTTCAGTCCTTCAGTGGAGCAGAAACCTCTCTCAGGCCTTTCCTGGGAATATCTTTAGCTGAGGCACAGCCTGGGGGCTCCTCAGAAGGTGACAGAAGTGCCTCTACCTGGCCTCGGGGGTTAATGAGCCAGGCCCCTTCTCCACTCCCTGCAAAGAAGGCTCCTAAGGCCTATCCAGTCCCTGGGTCTGCGAAGTCCCCAGAGGTCTCTGTAAGTACAGGACTCCCATCCCAGCTCTGAATTTGTGCTTTCTCCCCCTGAACTTCAGAATTCTTGGCGGGAAAGGTCAGATTCTGACTGTGGTGGGACAGTAAGTCAGAAGCATTCTGGTGATAAACCCAGCATGTGGCATGCATTCTGGGGGCTAGGAACAGCTAAGATCTGTAACCCGTTATTTTAGACCTTCAGTGGAAAGCATTTTAAATGGGGGTTGAGAGCCACTTATTGGCCTTGGGGAAGGGGAGCCGGAATTTGGGGGCCATGTTTTGGTGGGGTGGCAGAAGAGGCTTGGGCCTGACCTTGGGACAGATGTCTCCTGCTCTCTTAGACAGTAGCTGCCTGTGCTTTTGACCAGGGCAGATGTTTTAGGATCTGGGTCATGGGATTCTGCTCAAGGATGTGCAGATGGCTAAGGAGGTAGGGTGTTCATATCTCTCCACCTGGAGACCTGCCCTAACAGGAGCTCCGAAGTGACGTGGGTCAGCTGCCCAGTGGCCCAGTGTGCTATCCCTGAAGGGGCTCCACACCTGTGTGCTATCCCTGAAGGGGCTCCACAAAAGAGTTTCAGCCCCTCCCCTTTGCCTGGGGCCCTCAGCTTGTGCTGGCATCTGGGAGGCCATTTCCTGATGAGTCACCTGGGAATCTGGGCCTCAGACCCCATCAGCCGGTTTAATGGCCTCCTGTGGGATGGCACAGCACCTCCTGGAGCTGGGGCTGGCAGCCTGTGGCTGTGGAGGGAGACTCTCAGGGGCTGGGAGCAGATGGAGAGAGGGCCTCTGGGGGTAAGGGTGGCCCTGTTTATTTGGGTTTTTTTTTTTTTTTTTTTTTTGAGACAGAGTTCTTGTTGCCCAGGCTGGAATGCAATGGTGCAATCTCAGCTCACCACAACCTCCGCCTCCCCGGTTCAAGTGATTCTCCTGCCTCAGCCTCCCAAGTAGCTGGAATTACAGGCATGCGCCACCATGTCCAGCTAATTTTGTATTTTTAGTAGAGACAGGGTTTCTCCATGTTGGTCACGCTGGTCTCGAACTCCCAACCTCAGATGATCCGCCCACCTCAGCCTCCCAAAGTGCTGGGATTACAGGCTTCAGCCACCACGCCCGGCCTCAGGTTTCTTAAGAGCTATAGGCTTTTCAGTGGGGTGAAGATTCTTTCTGGGTCCTCAGTTACAACCATTAAAATGCCACCCAGATGGCAAGGGAAGAAGACAAATTTAAGGCCATTGGTCCCCCCAACATGAGTGGCACCTCAGCTGTTCCTGGAAATGGCCAGGTTTGCATAGAAGCCCTGAGAAGCAAACAGCCACAGAGAAATATGAGGACTGATGGTGGGAAGTGAGGCCCCAGAGGCTGGGGAAGCTGCCTGCTGGGAGTGCTATTGGGGAGAGACATTTTCGTTGGAGAGGTTGGCTGGAAATTCTTTTTCCTCAGTTTTCCCAAATGTCTCCTTCCCGTAGCGCCAGTCTAGAGGCATCACCCCCACCACACCACTGACCCTACCACACTCGGGGTGGGTCTCTGATCAGCTTGACGGAGCAGCTGGCTTGAATTTTTAGGAAAATTCGAACCAAACCAAATAGAGCACTTTTTTCCTTCAAAAACAGACGTTTAAGATGTGGCCCTCTGGTGGCTGGCAGCTGCCAGTAGCATCAGAAAGCACAAGAATGTCAGACTTCTTTGAAAACTAAATTCTGCAAGTAAGGGTCTTCCCAACAGCAGGAGGCGGAGGATGGGAAGAGGGAAAGGTAAGGAACATGGAATGACCGTGCCCTGGCCGGAGGGAGCAAGTCCTGGCCAGGCAGCCACCCTGCACCACAAGGCTTCAGAGCTTGGGAGCTGCGAGTCCTTCCATTGCTCTGAACCAGTTTGCTCTTGTAGGAAGCAGGCACGCCAGTTTCTATTCCATCAGGCCACTGGGAAGAGGAAGTTAAAACCTGTTGCCTGTCGCACAGGGGGCTCTCCATAAATAAACGTTCATTGTGGCCACCCAGCTCCCTGCCTTGTGGAGACGGTCTCCAAGGCTGTAGGCATGTCCTCCACCACTGGGCTTCTGCCCTTCACAACAGGGCCTGCACATGGGTGCAGGTCAAATCAATGACTCCCACCTCAGGGATGCCTTTTTTTTTGATAAGAGACAAAATTAGGTCAACATTGATGAGCCAAAAATTTGCTAATGGGGAAAGACATTGACATGTCAAGTTCAACTTGTGGTTCCTGTTTGTTTAGGAACTGCCAAGTGGAGAATGCAGTTCAACAAATGTTTAAGGGTCTGCCCTGTGCCAGGCATTGTTCTAGGCACAGGGTCACAATGGTGACCTGAATCAAGATCTCTGCCGTCAAGGAGCTTCCTTCTTACTGGGGTGAGAGACAATAAGGGGCCTCTTCCTATAAGGGTCTCTCTTTCCAGGCTGACTCAAGAGCTTCACTCATCCATTTAGCACCCACCATGGCCCTTGAGGCAGGCTCCCACTCTGTCACCTAGGTTGGAGTATAGTGGCACGATCTCAGCTCACTGCAACCTCTGCCTTGGGGGCTCAAGCGATCCTCCCACCTCAATCCTCTGAGTAGCTGGGACTACCGGCACGTGCCACCACATCCAGCTAATTTTTATGTATTTTTTGTAGAGACGAGGTTTTGCCATGTTACCCAGGCTGGTCTCGAACTCCCAGACTCAAGTGATCTGCCAGCCTCGGCATCCCAGAGTACTGGGATTCTAGGCGTGAGCCACCGTGCCCGGCCCACTGTGGAGTGATTTCTGAGACTAAGGTGCAATCCCTGCTTTCTGAGGTTCACTGTGTGGTTGGGGAAAAGAGAGAAGCAGGTTATGTACGTGTGCACACAGACACCATAATCAAATAGGAAGCCTTAAGAAATGCCACAAGGAGCCTGGCACGGTGGCTTACACCTGTAATCCCAACATTTTGGCGGCTGGGGCAGGAGGATCACTTGAGCCCAGGAGTTTGAGACCAGCTTGGGCAACGTGGTGAAACCCTGTCTCTATTAAATACATATATACAAAAATTAGCCAGGTGTAGTGGCATAAGCCTGTAGTCCCAGCTACTTTGGAGGCTGAAGCAGGAGATAGCTTGAACCTGGGAGGCAGAGTTCAAGGCGCAGTGAGCCGAGATTGAGCCACTGCACTTCAGCAGCCCCTGTGACAGAGCAAGACCCTGTGTCAAAAAAAAAAAAAAAAAAAAAAAAAGCCACAAGGAAGGGCCATATGAAGGGGAAAGATTCTGGCCAGGATGCAGGAGCTGTCTGCAAGTGACCAGGATTCAGACCTACAGGGATGGGAGAACACTGTGTGGGTGTGGCCATCCTGCTAGCCCAGGATGCAGGGACCCCCAGGTCCCTTCGGCCTGGCTGCAGCTGGCCTGCTTCATATGCCCCAGCGGTGTCGTGCAGCTGTTAATCTCTCCTATGACCCTGAAGCAGGAGAAACAGCAGGACTCAGGTGAGTTGAGGGGCCTGCCAGAGGTCCCAGGCCTCATGTTTATCCCTTCCCTGGCCAAGCAGAAGCCTGACTAGGGCATCTCCCTTGTTCAAGAGGTAAGTGTGTGGCAGGTATGGAGGGCACCTGGGGTGTATGTGGCCCATGAGGCAGAGAGATGAGTCAGGGGTGGTCTGACTTGGGGGCACACACTTTCTGTGCAAACCAATAATTATAAGGTTACCTGTTGTCCTTGGGCAATGAATCCAGCACAAAAGGGCTGGTAGCCAGTTTATGTATTCCTGTGTCTAACCAGGAGAGAAAAAGCTCTTTAAAAGCATTTTACAACATGAAAGATAACTTTAAAAAAAAAAACAACTTGAGATCAGCAATCCCTTTATCAAGAAGAGCCAGATTCTGTGCTGCACACAGCCTTAGTTAACGTCTTCTTTCTTCTAGCTCACAGCGCCAGCCCTGCAATTCACAGCCCTGGCTTCATCTTAGAATCATCCAAGGAATTCTTGCCGCTACTGATTTCCTAGCCCCTGCCCCCTGAGCTTCCCACTTAATTGGCCTGGGGAGGGGCCGAGGCACTGATTCTTGTTTTTTAGAAGTTTTCCGAGTGATTTTCATGCCCTGCTAGGGTCAGGAACCATTGCTGTGACTGAAGCAGGGAGTGATGAAGTAGGCCTGTGGATCTTTCTAAATGTGGAAATCCCCCAAACCCCTTCCCCAACACAGATTTTCATACAATGTCTGAGATGTACTAAATAGGAAGATACAAATTCTATCTGGTTAGGGAAAAACATGCACCACCCCAAGTCCCATTGGGTCAGCTTGCCAACTCTATACCCATCAAGGTCAAAGCCAGCCTAGCCGTCCAACATGGTTTTTAATGTTGGGAAGTTAACCATTAAAAATGGCATCAGAGGCCGGGCGCGGTGGCTCACGCCTGTAATCCCAGCACTTTGGGAGGCCTAGGCAGGTGGATCACTTGAGGTCAGGAGATCGAGACCAGCTCGGCCAACATGATGAAACCTCGTCTCTACCAAAATACAAAAAAATTAGCTGGACGTGGTGCGCGCGCCTGTAATCTCAGCTACGCGGGAGGCTGAGACAGGAGAATGGCTTTGGAGGTTGCAGTGAGCCAAGATTGTGCCACTGCACTCCAGCCTAGGCAACAGAGTGAGACTCCCTCTCAAAAAAAAAAAAAAAAACACACATTAAAGAGCATCATTGTGTGTGAGGGGCTCAGGGGGCACATTTTTAAGGAGATCACAAGTGAATGAGCACTTGACAGCTCTGGCTGGAGCCCGGGGACCCTGATCAAAGATGCTCTTTCCCAGTGTTCGGCTGCCCCTGGCCTTCCTGCATTCACCACTGGCAGGCACGTGCCCTGAATGGGCTTGTCCCGAGCCTCTTCAGTGCACAGTGCTGCTGCTAACTGCAAGCTCCTTCGGGGTAAGGAGCCGACTTCTGTTCTCCAGGCCACCCCTCAAACTTCCTGCTGTGGGGCTCCATACCCTGCAGGACCTGCACCGAGCCAGAGCATGAAGGTCCACCATGGCCCCAGCCTGGAGTGCAGACTCCCATTGGAGGGAAGCCCCTGTGTCTTCTTGCATCTGAACCCTGGGGTGCTGGGTGACCACTGGCAGAAGATCCTTTACAGCTCTGCTGGGGGATGGTAAGGAAGTAAGCCGCTTATTTCAGGTATCTGGCGGAGAGTCAACCAGATGATGTTGGAGAGCCTCTGGACACTGAGCTTCTAGGAGGCTGAACGTTCTCTGCTTTTACATGCATGCAATGCCTGTCAAGGCCTGGGCTCTGATGACTCTAAAAGCCAACTCTTTGCGTTTCTGCTTTTGGACCTGAGCTCCTCCTCTTCCCACTCTTCCCTCTGCCTCAAATTTTAAAAATTAAAAACAAACCAACATACAAAAACATGTAGCAGCTGCCCTTACCAAAGAGCACTGCCTTAAACAAGTAGAGGATGAGTACATTTTCTCCCACCTTTCTTTTCTGGTAGTTTAAGGGCTAGAACCAAAAAAAACCAGAAAGTTTACATTTGCAGAGCATTATTAATGTCCTCCAAAATGCTGCTTTCACAGATCCCCTCTTAATATCATCGGAAAACCCATGGCTGGGTAGAATTATCTCCATTTGACCAACAGTGACCTAAAAGCACCAGGTCAGAAAGCAGGCTGTACAGATCTCAGCCAGGCCTCTCGGCTCACATCTTTCCTCACTCCCTGGACTGGGCCTGGCTTGAGAGAGTGGGTTGGGGAGCTTAGCTTTCAAAAGCAGCTCTGAGATTCTAGGCCTCCTGCTTCTGGTCACAGGAGCAAGTCATAGGCCCCTAGACTCCAAAAATATCCATTAAAGAGTGTTCTGATTGGAAGTCTACCTGTGGAATTCAAAATGGAACAGAATGATCATGTTTCCCCTATTGCTTTCAAGAAAAAAAGAAAAGGTTTCCAATGAAATTTGAAAATGAAAGGCTGGCCAGGCACAGTGGCTCACGCCTGTAATCCCAGCACTTTGGGAGGCCAAGGCAGGTGGATAACTTGAGCTCAGGAGTTCGAAACCAGCCTGAGCAACAAGACCCTGTCTCTACAAAAAAATATTTAAAAAATTAGTTGGGTGTAGTGTAGTCACAGCCTGTAGTCCCAGCTACTTGGGAGGCTGAGATGGAAGGATCACTTGAGCCTGGGAGGTGAGGCTGTGGTGAGCTGTAATCGTGCCACTGCACTCCAACCTGGGTGACAGAGTGAGACCCTGTCTCAGAAAAAAGAAAGGTCAAAGATAGTGAAGACAATGGGTTCGAGTCCTTGGTTTCTTGGAGAGCACATTGGCAGAGTCATCAGGGTGGAGGAACATATGCTTGTGTCTGTTATTACAGGACTGAATTTTTATTAGAATTACTGCTCCAGTTCGTGTTGATGCAGTAGGGCTGAGCACCAGCTAAACCTGCATGGACAGATAAAGAGTTGATGGGGATTTATTTATTTATTTATTTATTTATTTATTTATTTATTTATTTTTAATGAGAAGAGGAAGAAGGGAAGAAAGTAAATCTCACTCTTTCATCAGGTAGTGACTACTGATCATCGTTGTGCTTTCTGCCTGGAGCTGCCACGAAGCTCCAGGCTAACATTGGACTTTGTCCTTCTTAAATAATTGCTTATCTTTTTGCTTTCTGTGTCATCTACTTCACTCTACCCTGGTACAAGCCAGAGGAAATCATCCTCTCTCTGAACCCGTGTAGCATTTTATCCAGGGATTTATGTCTTCCCGCCTCAGCTTGTGGCTATTTGTTGGCTACCTCCTCTGATGAACTGTATGCTTCTGAGGATGATGACCATGCCTTATCCTTCTGTGTGTCCTTCAAAATAGCCAGATTGTGTTTAATGCATTATTAATATCTACAAGTATGGAATGAATGTTGGCTAAATAGGGTTTTGTTGTTTTTTTTTTTTAAGTCTGTCCGTGAAGAAAAAGGAACTAGGAGTACTCCTTTCTTTCTTTCTTTCTTTTTTATTTTTTTTTTGAGACAAGATCTCAGACTGGAGCCAGGCAAACACAGTTCACTGCAGCCTCAACCTCCTGGGCTCAAGTGGTCTTCCCACTTCAGCCTCCCAAGTAGCTGGAACCACAGGTGTGCACCACCATGCCTGGCTAATTTTTAAAATTTTTTTGTAGAGACAGGATCTCTCTATGTTGCCTAGGCTAGCCTTGAACTCCTGGGCTCAAGCAGTCCTCCCACCTCAGCCTCCCAAAGCTCTGGGATTACAGGCGTGAGGCACCACACCTGGCTGGGAGTCCTTCCTTTAACAATGAAAATGTCTTAACTCATCATATATGTTTCCTTTTTTGCTTTAGCTATCGATAGCTTCAATTACCTTAGTGTCCAACTGCTATAACATTGTCCAGGTAGAGGACCAGGACTGCAATAGACACAACTGTGTGCTCCTCAAGCCTCAATTTCTTTCTTTTTTTTGAGACAAAGTCTCACTCTGTCACCCAGGCTGGAGTGCAGTGATGCAATCTCGGCTCACTGCAACCTCCACCTCCTGGGTTCAAGCGATTCTCCTGCCTCAGCCTCCCAAGTAGCTGGCATTACAGGTACCTGCCACTGCGCCTGGCTAATTTTGGTATTTTTAGTAGAGATGAGGTTTCACCATCTTGGCCAGGCTGGTCTTGATCTCCTGACCTCGTGATCCACCCGCCTCAGCCTCCCAAAGTGCTGGGATTACAGGCGTGAGCCCCTGCACCCGTCCTCAAGGCTCAATTTCTTGGTCCTGGTTGCTGGAGAGGTTGCAGTCCAGCCTCTGGCTTCCCAGGCCTTCCCAGTGCTCAGTACCTCCATTGTTTCTCTGCACCCCCTGCATTGTACAGGTTTGTTTTTTTTATGTCTGTTCCCCTCTTCCCCATGAACATCAAGTCTGTGAGCCCCTTGCGGGCAGGGACCCAGATTCCACCATATGCACCCCTGAGCCCTGGTGCCATACTGGCCTGGGGGAGCCATTGGTTGGGGAAGATGTTGTATGGGTTCATCACTGTCTCAACACCGGAGGAGCCACAGCCCAGAGGAGGAAGCCGGCGGAGTTCTGGTATCGTTGCTGCAGCTGGTGTTGTGAATCAGGCCGACGAGCAGCGCATCCTCTTACCCGGCTATTTCACGACACCAGGGTTGCATCATACCCATCCTCTCCAGGCGAGCCTCGTGGGACCGGGCCAGACGCAAGGACCTGGGGATGGGGTTGGGGTGGGAGTCTGTGTGTGAAAGCTTGTCCTCTGTAGCTCACTGGATCTCAGCCCAGACTGCTCCTCAGAATCACCTGGCAGCTTTCAAAAAACTCTGATGTCTGCCCCTCACCTCCTCTTGCCCAGGTCCACAGAATCTCCAAGGTGGGGCCCTGGAATCAGCATTTGTTAGAGGTTCCAGTGTGATGCCGAAGTCTGTGAGTAGTCAAGGGTGGGCCTTGGAACTCATAGCCGGGGTCATTGTCTGTTCCAGCCTGATTGTTGCCATAGCCTTCACCTGGCCCTCCCTGGCCCCATTTCTTTCTGCCTTGCACCATTCACCACACCACTGCTGCCCTGGGCCAGCTTTTCAGAAACAGATGGGGCCTGAGACCCCAGGACAAAGGCCAGGCTTCTTACCCTGGCCTTCAAGGCCTTCCCATCAGGGTTCTCTACTTGGAAACAATACAATAATTTCCCCCATAGAGCTCTCCCGTGTCCCTCCTTCCTTTGAATCCTGCCCCACACAAATCCACATGCTGGTTCTGTTGGCTCTGCCTTCACAATCTGTCTCAGCTCCCAAACCTTCTTACCATCCTGCCATCCCACAGCTATTCCCCAAGTCTGGCCATCACTGTCCTGTACCTTCAATGGACCCTGACTAGTTTTTTTTTTTTTTTGAGACGGTGTCTTATTCTGTCGCCCAGGCTGGAGTGCAATGGGGAAATCTTGGTTCACTGCAACCTCCGCCTCCCGGGTTCAAGCAATTGTCCCACCTCAGCCTCCCGAGTAGCTGGGATTACAAGCACCCGCAATCATGCCCAGCTAATGTTTGTATTTTTGTAGAGACGGGGTTTCATTGTGTTGGTCAGGCTGGTCTTGAACTCCTGACTTCAGGTGATCTGCTTGCCTCAGCCTCCCAAAGTGCTGGGATTATAGGTGTGAGCCACCATGCCCACTGACTAGTCTTACCTAGCCCTTCTCCCTCAGCCCATTCTCCAGACAACAGCCAAAATAAGCTTGTAAAAATAAACCTGACCATTGCAGAATAGAATAGGACACTTCTAACCCTGGCCTATAAGGCTGGATGTTCCCTTTTACATGTCTTGAATGCCAACTCCTTGGTCCCTCTGCTCCAGCCACACAGGCCTCCTTGCCAGTCTCGAAGCCCACACCACAGTCCTGCCACAGGGCCTTTGCACATGCTTTGCCCTCATCTGGAACCCCTGTGCTCATACCTGCTCACATGTGGGTGGCTCCTTCTCATTGTTGGAGCTTGGCTCGAATTTCTCAAAGAGGCCTAATGTACCCTTCCTAAGAAAAAAAAAGCTTTGTTTTCTTAACAGCACTTATCACTAAATGTATTATAATACTTGCTTGTTTATTTACCGTCTCTTCCATTAGAATGTGAGCTCTAGGAGGGCAGGGTCTCTGTCTTGTTCCCTGTGGTGCCTCCCTTGCCTAGCACAGGGCATGGTATGCAGTGGGCACTCAATAAACGCAGTGGAATGAAGAAACAATTGGATCCCTTTTAGCCTCATCTCCCAGTATTTCTTCCCTCCTTTCCCCACCCCACAGCACTATGTGGGCCTCAGTCCCACTGCCTCTCCCCCTGCAATGACCACACCCCTCCTGAGCTCCTTTCCCTCCTCTCCCCTGTCATCTCCCCTCCACCCTCACCCACACACCTCCCTTCCCCTCTCCCCTCTCCTTCCTCTGGACAGCGTTCCTCCTCTGCTGGCCAGTTGCATGATCTCCTTGCTGGTCTGTCTGCCAGGTTAGGCTGTGAGGTCCAGTGCTTGGTACACAGGAGGAGCACAATAAATGCTGAGTTGCCTCTGTAGCCGCAAAGACAGGAGGCCCCGAGATTCTGAGGTTGCAGCAGGGCCTTCTGTCCTCACCATTTCAGGACCTGCATCTGGGGTTTCTGCTTCTCTGGGGTTTCCGCATCTCTGGTTTCCTGACGGCTGAAAGTTTCAGTTTCTTCACTGCTCCTGTTCTGTCTGAGAGCCAGGAGATCCGAGGGGCCCGCTGCACTCAGCCAGGGGCGAGGGATGCCTGGTAGAAGTGTCATTTCTATTTTGCTGCTGCAAAGCTGATGTTCACCCAGGTCAATTTCACGCTCAGAGTCATACAGAAACGGCGAGAACTGAGACTCTGTGGCCAAATCAAGGGCTTTGTTCCAGGTACATAGAACCTCAGATCAGAAAGGCCTGGCCCATGGGTTCTCCTGGAAGCCAGAGTCCTGAAAGGTAGGGACTGTGTGTGACCTAGCACTGTGTCCCCACCAACCATCAAAAAGAGTGCCTCTGTAAACATTTCTGAAATTGATTAAATTCCATCCAAATGCAATCTTCCCCTTCCTGGGGGTCTGTGCTTTGGGACAAGGTGTCTGACAGTCTCTTGGCATGTCCTATTGATGAGTCCTTCCAGGGGACCTGCTAAAACCCTCTCTTACCCCATAGAGAGGCAGAGGGGCAGAAGAGGTTTCTTGAAGCAGCAAATGTACCCCTCCAGAGCAGAAAGGGACTTTGGAGCTGTCTAGGCCAGGGTTTTCTGGAGGGAGGAGCAAGTGACTTGCCCAAGGTCACCCTTGGCAAGCACAGTCAGGGCCCCTCACTCTGCCCAGGACCACAGCACTGCTGGAAACCAGCCCAGGCCCCCTCAGGCTCCTTCCTCTGTGAGATCTTAATCAAGAATTTTCCACAGCTGCCCAGGGACAGGGTGTGTAGGAATGGTGTGAGCAGATAAAGGGCAGCTATGATTTTCGCCAGTCAAATGGCAGTTTAAAAGGGAGACGAGTGATAAGATCTACCCCGAGGGCCCAATGGGAGGTAATGAGCAGAGAGAGGCCTCCACAAATCCTCTCCCCTAACAAAGCCAGGGTGGGGCCCTCAAGCCTTCAGCCCCACTGGCAGATGCCTCTCTGAGGAGGGGCTGGGAATCCAGGGAAGTGGGTAGGGAGGCCTGTGGGTCATTAAGAGGCGCCCTGAGAAGATTTAAAAATTAACACATATGGTAAATGTATAAGCTTTGCAAAAAAAAAAAAAAAGTGCACAGTGATCGTAACCTTTGGGGTTTGTCATTGAGGTCCTGTTATCCTCAGCTCACCTCTAGATGCGAAACTAGAGGCCGAATGCTGAGCTGGGAGGGCCTGTGGAGTGGCCACTTTCATCAGCCCCGCTTGGGGTCATTCTGTCAGCCAAGGATTTCCATGGAACCACCCTTTGCCCTCTTCGCTTCTGCGTCCCCTTCATAATTCAACAAGCGTTTGTCGAATACCCACTCTGTACTGTTTTGTTGCTTGGGATTATCCCTGAACAAAACAGGGCCAGATCCCTGCGCTTGTGAGTCTAACAAGGTGGATGAAATTTCTGTCTCCTCCCTAGAAAAGTGCACTGACGTATGAAAACTTATCCATGATTTTGTGGGACTCCTAGACACTCATCTTGGAGGTGGATTCCCCAACAGTGTTTGCTGCCCTAACACAGGCTGAGCATTTCATCTACCCCTTCTGCCTGGCCCTACAGCTGGGTGGGTACACCTGTCCCCAGCACCTCTGGAAGAGGAGTAAGAGGTTAGCAAGAGGGACAGAGTGAGCCAGCCAGGCCTTCCTGTGAGTTCTCAATCATCCAGTGCTGACTGGCTGTTGGGGGTCATGGAGCCCTAAGGATTTCGAGCACCATGGAGCCAGTCCTCTGGGGGACCTGTGTGAACTCTGTGAGCCCAAGCCCGAGAGGCAGGGCTAGGGAGGGAGAGGAAGTATGTCCCTCCATGTCCCTCCCAAGGATGACCAGAGCTACAGCATAAGCCAAGCTCAGATGTCTACAGCTGGCAATAGCCTTTCTATCCCCTGCCTCTAGGAAGAGCAACTTATTCTCTAAGAATCAGGTCAGGGGTCCCCTCCTCCAGAAGCCTTCCCTGGTTGTCCCTACCCTGACCCTCCTCCAGGGACATCTCTCCCATTGCTACCTTCACTACACAGCTGGGCTGATCTGTTTCCATGCTGATTTCCTGAACGAACTTAGCAGCATCATGAGCACAGGCGCAGTGCCCACCATGTGTGTCCTTGGCTCCTGTCGCCACCTATGGCATGGTGGGTGGTCAATAAAAGTTTGTTGGGTGAATGGCTGCAAGATGGAAACCTCAGCAGAGGTGACAAAGAGATCAGTGATTTTCTTATCAGCCGCTAGATCACCCCACTCCTGAGTAGCAGACTCCAAGATAGGGGAGTGTGTGCAGGGCATTCAACAGGGAGCCTCTTGTGGTCAGTACTTGTGGGTAGAAGGGAAGGAAGCAGGGCTGGGCAGAGGGAGAAGTGAGCTTCGGTGTATACCCAAAGCCTCAGCTGGGGCAGGGTGTCAGCTCTTTATAGCCACATCCGTCAGTCATTGAATGCTGGCCTCTTGGAGGAAAGGTGACAACAGGTGAGGCCAGCACCATAGGGGCTGACACTGAGAGCCCTCACAACAGCTGGGAAAATACGCCCTCCATTTCTGGTGACACATCAAGTGTGCGCCCACTAACTCATCTCTCCAGACCCTAACTCACCTCTTTCATCCCCTGACAGCTCAAATTTCCACCACTGCCTCCCTGCAATGGCTTAGGCACCTCTGGTAACAAGAGTGCTGCTCCCATGCCACCTGCATGCAAGGTGTGGCCTCAGAGTGCTGGCAAAATCGGGTCCTGATCTGGTCCAGCACTGGTAGGGTGACTGCTCCTATGGGAGCTGGGGTGCCCTGTCTGGGATGGCTTCAGGAGCCAGGAAAGGCGCTGGCTCCCCAAGCTTTATAACCCAATGGCCCTGCAGGCAGGGCCCAGGGAAACATGGCCCACACTTTGGGTGATGCCTAGGGGCCCTGGAGGCCACCGCCTGGTCCCAAGCCCCAGGGCTTGTCAGTCTATTGGTGGATATGGATTACAATTCTGACCTGCTGAGCTCTGGTTTGGAGTTACTTGTAGATGTCTCTGGAGGTACACATAGACATTGGGAGATAGGTTGGAGCTAGAGAGACTAACTTTGTGTGTGTGAGAGTGTGTGTGTGTGTGTGTGTGTGTGTATGTGTATATATATACATCTTTTTAAATGTTATACCAGCTAAGCGCAGTGGCTCACGCCTGCAATCCCAACACTTTGGGAGGTGGGAGGCTGAGGTAGGAGACTCACTTGAGTCCAGGAGTTTGAGACCAGCCTGGGCAACCAGGGTCAGGTGGTTGGGGTGACTTGAGACCCCATCTCTACAAAAAGTAAAAACAAATTAGCCAAACATGATGGTGTATGCCTGTGGCCCCAGCTACTTGGGAGGCTGAGGTGGGAGGATTCTTGAAGTCTGGTGGTTGAGGGTTCAGTGAGCTGCGATTGTGCCACTGCACTCCAGCCTGGGTGACAGAGCCAGAACCTGTCTCAAAAAAAAAAAAAAAATTATATAATACATCTATTCAAAACTACTAAATAATTTTTTTTTTTTCGAGACAGAGTCTTGCTCTGTCGCCCAGGCTGGAGTACGATGGCGCGATCTGGACTCACTGCAACCTCTGCCTCCTGGGTTCAAGCAATTCTCCTGCCTCAGCCTCCCAAGTAGCTGGGACTACAGGTGCCCACCACCATGCCCGGCTAATTTTTGTATTTTTAGTAGAGACGGGGTTTCACCATGTTGGCCAGGCTGGTGATCCATCCACCTCAGCCTCCCAATATTAAACAAATTTTTTAAAACCAAATACTAATATGAGAGGTTTTTGAACTCTCATAGAGTAGGACCCAGAGTGTGTCCTCAGGCTAAGGGAGGACACCACCCCTCATATTGTCTTATGCCCAATTTCTGCCTCCAAAGAAAGAAAAAGTAAAAATTAAAAGGCAGAAATGAAATCCACAAGCAGACAGCCCGGCGCCACACCCCGGGCCTGGTAGTTAAAGATCCAGCCCTGACCTAATCGGTTATGTAATCTATAGATTACAGACATTTTATAGAAATGCACTTTGAAAATCCCTGTCCTGTTTTGTTCCAATCTAATGATCGGTGCATGCAGCCCCCAGTCACGTACCCCCTGCTTGCTCAATCAATCACGACCCTCTCACACGCACCCCCTTAGAGTTGTGAGCCCTGAAAAGGGACAGGAATTGCTCACTCTGGGAGCTCGGCTCTTGAGACAGGAGTCTTGCCGATGCCCCCGGGCCGAATAAACCCCTTCCTTCTTTAACTCGGTGTTTGAGGAGTTTTGACTGCAGCTCGTCCTGCTACAAAGCCACCAGGCTATCTCTAGGATCCCTTATGGGGCCCCTCAGGGTCCTCTCTGACAACTCCTTCTTGGATCCTGGCTGAAGATCTCTGCTGCCCCCAGACTCAGAAGAGCCACTCCAGGACTCAGGGAGTGGCTGGCTTTGGGCCAGCCCAGCCCTCCAGATCCAAGGCGGGTCCCCTATCTCCACAATCAAATGGTGTTCTGCCTCCGGCCCTGTCCGGGGACCCTGCTCACCAGCCACAGGCGGTTTAGGCCAACCTCCCTGCCTCCTCCCCAGTGCAGACGCAGCCTATAAAACCACCCTGTGTGTCCTTGCCGACCCTGGCCCCTCCCTGGACACCCAGGCGACAATGGCAGAACTGACCACAACAGAGACGCCTGGGGACGCCACTTTGTGCAGCGGGCGCTTCACCATCAGCACACTGCTGAGCAGTGATGAGCCCTCTCCACCAGCTGCCTATGACAGCAGCCACCCCAGCCACCTGACCCACAGCAGCACCTTCTGCATGCGCACATTTGGCTACAACACGATCGATGTGGTGCCCGCATATGAGCACTATGCCAACAGCACCCAGCCTGGTGAGCCCCGGAAGGTCCGGCCCACACTGGCTGACCTGCACTCCTTCCTCAAGGTAAGTGCTGTCTCAGAAGACTGGCCACTTCCTTGCGGTGTGACCTCGACCCAGCTACCTAACCTCTCTGAGCCTCAGTTCGGTCACCTGTGCCATGGGGATGGAGGAGAGT
Source organism: Pan paniscus (assembly GCF_029289425.2). Taxonomy (NCBI): domain Eukaryota; kingdom Metazoa; phylum Chordata; class Mammalia; order Primates; family Hominidae; genus Pan; species Pan paniscus. The sequence continues at coordinate 66,337,734 of NC_073267.2, forward strand.
CTTCTTCCTGGGTTGAGAGGCCCCAGTGAAATAGTGGAGCTGCAGAAATCTGGGCACATGTTGGAATGTATATTAGCCAATCACTAGCAACCCAAAGCTAGAGTGGGAGGCCTAGAGAGGTAATGAGCTTCCAGTGAGTAGAAGCATGCAAGCAGGTTGCACACCCCTGAAAGAGACAGGGCAAGAAGGGCCTGGGAAGGTTCACCTCAGAGAGAGGGCTCGCCGGGTTTGCTGCCCGGGAGGCTGGACTGTGAAGAGTGGAGGGCTGGAAGGTGGATTGTCATGACCCCTGTCTGGCCTCACTTTTCCCATATGACAATTGGGCTGAATTGTTCTTTTTTCTTTTCTTTTCTTTTTCTTTCTTTTTTTTTTTTTGAGACGGAGTCTGGCTCTGTCGCCCAGGCTGGAGTGCAGTGGTGTGATCTCGGCTCACTGCAACCTCCGCCTCCTGGGTTCAAGTGATTCTCCTGCCTCAGCCTCCCGAGTAGCTGGGATTACAGGAGTGCACCACCACACCCAGCTAATTTTTGTATTTTTAGTAGAGACGGGGTTTTGCCATGTTGGCCAGGCTGGTCTTGAACTCCTGACCTCAAAGGATCCACCCACCTTGGCCTCCCAACGTGCTGGAATTACAGGCATGAGCCACCACGCCCAGCCCAGAATTGTTCTTGATTCTGAGGCTAAGACTTACTAAATTCGCAGGCCTTTTCTCCACCCCAGAGCAAACCAAGACATGGCCCTTGGCTCCATACTGAGATGAAGTGCCAGGAAGAAAGCCCCAGAGGAGGGTGTCAGTCAGTTGGGGCACAAACTAGGAGACCTCCCAGTGCCCCAGAGGTAGAGGCCTGGTTTCAAGACCCAGCCCTCCAGGGACCAACTATATGGCCTTGGACAAGCTTTCACCTCTCCAGGGTGATGATAATCCTGTCGCCCGTTACAAGTCTGGGCAACTGCCTAATCACTTCGAAGGCCACTGCTCTCCCAGGGGGAGGAGGTGTTATGAGCAGGAGCGCCCAGGACTCCCAGTCTCCCATGGTGTCTGATCTTGGATCACTGCAACCTCCACCTCCTGGCTTCAAGAGATCCTCCTATGTCAGCCTCCTGAGTAGCTGGGACCACAGGTGCACACCACCATGCCCAGCTAATTTTTGTATTTCTTAGTAGAGACAGGGTTTTACCTTGTTGCCCAGGCAGGTCTTGAACTCCTGAGCTCAAGCAATCCACCCACCTTGGCCTCCCAAAGTGCTTTTACTACAGGCGTGAGTCACTGCTCCTGGCCTAGGGAGCATTTTAAAAGCCCCTCAAGCAGCTCAACACCCAGTGGGCTGAGGGGTCGGGGGGTGCTCGGTATGGGGCGCAGTGGTGCAGGTCAGTGGGCTGGATGCAGAGACGCTGTCCCTAACACCCCTACCTGCCTGACTTGTGGTCTCTGGGCTGCCAGCAGGAAGGCAGACACCTGCATGCCCTGGCCTTTGACAGCCGGCCCAGCCACGAGATGACTGATGGGCTGGTGGAGGGCGAGGCAGGCACCAGCAGCGAGAAGAACCCCGAGGAGCCCGTGCGCTTCGGCTGGGTCAAGGGGGTGATGGTGAGTGGGGTGTGGGTGATGCGTGATGTCCAGAAATGGGGGTGGGGTGGCAGAGCTCCATCCAGGCTCAGCTCTGACTCTCAGGCCCTGGTGGGGCTTCAGTTTCCCCATCTGTACAATGAATTCAATGAGTTAATAGATCAATAGACAATAGATTAATGCCTGCCGGGGAGTAATTAGAAGAAACTGTGTTTCCCTAAAAAGCCACCAGGGGGCTGCACTAAACACACAAATCCGTAAATGTGTTTTTCTCCTCCATGAAGGGAAGGAAAAGGTTTGCTATAGTGAGGAGCAGGATTGTTTCCAGACAGTAAGACAATCAAGGACACTTGGCTTTGGAGACATTATGGGACTTTACAGAGGGGATCTTATGGGATGTAGAAGGCTTTAGCCCTGCTCCAGGAGGCAGGAGGCTGGGGTTCTGATCTTAACGCTGCCAACTGGCTGTGCCTCCGTTTCTCCATCTGAACCACGAGCCCTCCCCGACCCCCAGATGCTCATATTCAGAGCTGGGATCTCCCTCTTGGGCTGTGTTGCCAGAGCCGGGAACGGCCCTGCCACTCAGTGGGGCCAGCGACCACACCAGCCCCTCCCACCTGGAAGCTTCAGCCTCCATCTCGGCCTCTGGCTTTGCTTTAAATTTGGAAGCTGAAGTCACAGCCACCTGAGCTCTGATATCTGCTCTTACATGGGGCGCTGGCTCACCTGGCATTTGCTGAGCTCCCTGTAAATGCCAGGCTCTGGATCAACTGCTGACCACTGGGGCCATGGTTGGGGCTGGCAGACACAGGATCCTGGGCTTGGGATGGATACAGTGAGGGCTAACAGTGCTGGTAGCCTAGCGTCAGGACTCAACGGGAGGGTGGGAAAATAGGTGGGAGGGATAGGTGGGTCTCTGGGTGCCTCTCACCCTCTTGCCCCATAGAACCAGACTCGGAACCTACTGAAGTGGGTGAAGAAGGGACCCAGGTGTCCCCAGGGCCTAGGTGCTCGATACCCTGCCATAGCAAGGGACAGGGACTTGTCGTTTGGCCTTGGGGTGTCCATCCAGGTGGCCTCTGACCCCCCTGTCCTCCCAGATTCGTTGCATGCTCAACATTTGGGGCGTGATCCTCTACCTGCGGCTGCCCTGGATTACGGCCCAGGCAGGCATCGGTGAGTGCCCCTCTGGGGAAGAGGAGGGAGGGCTTGCCTGAATCCCGTTCTTCCCAGCTTGCCTGAATCCCGTTCTTCCCAGACCCCAAGGTTGCAGGATTAAACTTGAGGTGCAGAGACCAAACGGCCAGACCTTCTCCTCCCTGGTTCAGTCTCGGGCCCCTGCAGTGACAGGGGTCAGGGTGGTGTGGCAGAGGCACGCTGGACATGGGGTCAGCAGGCCTAAGGGCTATTTGCCCTCAGTAAGCCACTTAACCTCTCAGAGCCCATTTCTACCTCAAAGCGTGCAGGTTAGAAAGCTGCACTCTGGCCGGGCACGGTGGCTCACGCTTTGGGAGGCTGTAATCCCAGCACTTTGGGAGGCCGAGGCAGGTGGATCACGAGGTCAGGAGTTCAAGACCAGCCTGGCCAACATGGTGAAACCCTGTCTCTACTAAAAATATTTAAAAATTGGCCAGGCGTGGTTGGCAGGTGCCTGTAATCCCAGCTACTCGGGAGGCTGAGTCAGAGAATTGCTTGAACCTGGGAGGCAGAGGCTGCAGTGAGCCGAGATCACGCCACTGCATTCCAGCCTGGGCAACAGAGTGTGAAACTCCATCTCAAAAAAAAAAAAAAAAAAAGCTGCACTCTGGACAGAACAGGACTCAGATGCTAGCTCTGTAGCCTGCTATGTGACTTTGGGCAAGTTTCTTAACCTCTCTGAGCCTTGGATTCCCATTAGGAAAATGAGGGTGATAACAGAACCTACCTCATGGAACCGTTGTGGCTTTTACAGGATGCAAGTAAAAACACAGCGCAGATTTGGCTCCCAGAGGTGATCACGGAGTGGTAACTGCTACTTTATTTTTTATTATTAAACGAGGGTAGCTTCCCCTCCATACCTAACAATCCAATAAATGCTGGCTCAAGGGCTCACTGGCTATTCAGAGTATGGCAGGAGGTAGACAGAGACCCATTTTTTTTTTGAGACGAAGTCTCACTCTGTCACCCAGGCTGGAGTGCAGTCGCGTGGTCTCGGCTCACTGCAACCTCCGCCTCCTGGGTTCAAGCGATTCTCCTGCCTCAGCCTCCTAAGTAGCTGGGATTACAGGCATGTGCCAGCATGCCCGGCTAATTTTTGTATTTTTAGTAGAGACAGGGTTTCACCATGTTGGCCAGGCTGGTCTTGAACTCCTGACCTTATGATCTGCCCGCCTCGGCCTCCCAAAGTGACAGAGACCCATTTTTCAGATGAGAAAACTGAAGCTCAGAGAAGGGAGATGAACGTAGGTCGCATGGTGAATGAGTAGGCAAACTGGGGCTCCTCCCTTGGGAAATGCCCTGCCTAAGCTTTGGGTGCCCCCTGCAGTCCTGACCTGGATCATCATCCTGCTGTCGGTCACGGTGACCTCCATCACAGGCCTCTCCATCTCAGCCATCTCCACCAATGGCAAGGTCAAGTCAGGTGGGCCATCCCCCTTTCCACCAAGGCCCTCCTCTCGTGGGCTCCTAATCCTGGGAACAGGACTCCCAACTTCCCCAACCCAATGGGACACCCAGCCGCTCCTGTGGTTCCGGGAGAGGGCTCTAGGCAGGCTGTCTACACCACGAGATGGCCTCAGCTATCTCCTGCCCCGTGGGTCCTGTGGCCACCCTCTCCTGGCCTCTGCCTGCCCTGAGTCCACCCCAGCCAACCGACTCATCTGGTTTCATGGTTCCCGGCTCTGCCCTGATAGGTGGCACCTACTTCCTCATCTCCCGGAGTCTGGGCCCAGAGCTTGGGGGCTCCATCGGCCTCATTTTCGCTTTCGCCAATGCCGTGGGTGTGGCCATGCACACGGTGGGCTTTGCAGAGACCGTGCGGGACCTGCTCCAGGTGAGGCCGGGGGGCTGGACCCTGGGTAGAGGGATCCGGGCAGCCCATTGCACTCTCCTCTGCCCCATCTGGGCTGGGCCCTCCTGCTGCTCTGCCTGACTTCACCCATTAGGAACCACAGCCTGATCACTGTGGGTGAGAGTGACAATCTCATCAAATAAAGGCCATTGCTTTCCCACAAGTCCCCTTTGGGGGTGTGTGTGGCCTTTAGAGCCACACTGTCCAGGCCCGTGCAGCAGCTGCTTTGGGGACTCGATGGCAGGGGTGGTGCTTGAGTTAACATCGTCCTAGCAGAGTGCACCGCACAGGAGGTGCCTCCTAGGTGGGCAGAGTCTGGGGGATGGGGAATTCAGAGGGTGGCTTGCAGCCTGGCCCATTTTCCCTCCCCAGGAGTATGGGGCACCCATCGTGGACCCCATTAACGACATCCGCATCATTGGCGTGGTCTCGGTCACTGTGCTGCTGGCCATCTCCCTGGCTGGCATGGAGTGGGAGTCCAAGGTGAGGAGGCCATGGAGGAGGGAAAGGTGGAGGTGGTCACGTGGAGAAGCGGGGGTTGCCAGGCCTGGGCCCTCCCTGGTCCTCTGCCTTTTCTTTTTCTTTTCTTTCTTTTTTTTTTTTTGAGACAGAATCTTGCTCGATGTCCATGCTGGAGTGCAGTGGTACCATCTCGGCTCACTGCAACCTCCATCTCCCGGGTTCAAGAGATTCTCCTGCCTCAGCCTCCCGAGTAGCTGGGATTACAGGCACCTGCCACCACACCCGGCTAATTTTTATATTGTTTGTAGAGACGGGGTTTCACCATGTTGGTCAGGCTGGTCTCAAACTCTTGACCTCAAGTGATCTGCCCGCCTTGGCCTCCCAAAGTGCTGGGATTACAGGTGTGAGCCACTGTGCCCTGCTGCTTTGTATCTCTTTTGTGTGACAACCTAGGTCCACATGGCCCAGGGTGGGCATGGTGGCTCAGGGGGCCGGGCACCCAGACTCCTTCCGTCTTGTGCTCCCTCCATCCCTGCGCCGTGGCCTTTGTCCACCTGGTCTACCATACCCACATCTCCTCCAGTCAGAGGGAAAGCAAAGAAGGGGGAAATGAAAGGGAGGGAATTCCCTTTTCTCTTTCTTTTTATGGCACCATCTGGAAGTTTCACTATCGCTGTCACACATGGCTGCGAGGGAGCCTGGGGAGGTGTGGCCTTCAACTGAATCATGGATCCTGCTGGCAGACTCAGCCGGACAGGCCCTACAGGCAGGGCAGGACCTGGCCCCTGCAGCCTGTCCTCTCCCCGCATTCTCTGACCTGCAGCTGTCAGAGGGTGGCCTCCTCGCTCTTCCTTGGATGCCCTGAGCTGAATTCCCTGGACAGTTCTCTGGCTTGTTTGTTCTCCCATTTAAGGTGTCTGCTAAACACCTTCTCTCTGGTGACACCTTCCCAGGTCATCCTGCTAAATGAGCTCTACCCAGTCCCCATCACACTCCCTCTTCTTTATTTATTTATTTATTTATTTATTTATTTATTTATTTATTTATTTTTGAGATGGAGTCTCGTTCTGTCGCCTAGGCTGGGGTGCAGAAGCGTGATCTCGGCTCACTGCAACCTCCGCCTCCTGGTCTCAAGCGATTCTCCTGCCTCAGCCTCCCAAGTAGCTGGGATTACAGACATCCACCACCATGCCTGGCTAATTTTTATATTTTTAGTATAGACGGGGTTTCACCATGTTGGCCAGGCTGATCTCGAACTCCTGACCTCAGGTGATCTGCCCGCCTCGGTCTCCCAAAATGCTGAGATTACAGGTTTGAGCCACTGTTTCCGGCCTGTATTTTTAGTAGAGACAGGGTTTCCCCATGTTGGCCAGGCTGGTCTCAAACTCCTGACCTCAGGTGATCCGCCCACCTCGGCCTCCCAAACCTCTTCTTACTTTAAATTCATCCTCCTTATTTATCAGCCAAGACAAGAGGCTTAGGTGGTCTTGTTCACTGCTATATTCCCAACTCCTTGAACAGATCCTGCTGCATAATGGGTGTTGAATGAATGAGTGAGTGAATAATGGAGAAACGGGCCCTGGGCAAATCATTTTCTGGCGGGGCTTCCCAGAGAGGTAGAACCAGACTATCTGACCTCTGGGGTCCTTCGCCCCCCCCAGGCCCAGGTGCTGTTCTTCCTTGTCATCATGGTCTCCTTTGCCAACTATTTAGTGGGGACGCTGATCCCCCCATCTGAGGACAAGGCCTCCAAAGGCTTCTTCAGCTACCGGGGTATGTGCTGATCAAGGCCCTGACCATGGCTCTGGGGACAGGGACTCTCTACCCAGGAATCTGGCCCATTGTGTGGACACTGGGAGGATGGGATTACCCAATCCCATGGTCAGGGGCTGCCTGCCCAGTGGGTCCCAGCAAGGAGGGTCAAGCCCTCCAGGTGAGCCTTACTCATCAGGCCTTGCTTTTCCAGCGGACATTTTTGTCCAGAACTTGGTGCCTGACTGGCGGGGTCCAGATGGCACCTTCTTTGGAATGTTCTCCATCTTCTTCCCCTCGGCCACAGGCATCCTGGCAGGGGCCAACATATCCGGAGACCTCAAGGTGAGCAGAATACTTGCCCCTCCTGTGTCCTGGCACCGCACAGGGGCTATGAGCAGAATCCTGCTCCCTGCTCTAGTGGCATCTGCCGCTGACCTGGGAGGCAGGGCTTCTAAAATCCAGTCCAGTCCAACTCAGCTCAGTTCAACCCAATCCAACCGATTCCATTCCGTTCTGAGGTTGTTTATGAAGACCAGCTGCGTTCTAGGCTTGAGGGACACCACAGAATGGCTAGGTTCCTCCCTAGTTCCCAGAACTCTCAGCCTTAGGGGAAGACTGGCCCAGCTGTGACCTTAAGAGCTCAGCCTTGCTCATGCACATCTTTGCTGGGCTGACATCCTCCCAGGGCTCCCCACTGCCTTGCTGCAGTCAGGCTTCTTGGCTTGGCATTCAAGGCTCCAGCTCTAGCCTCATCCCTGACCAGTGCCACCCGTCCCATGAGCCTGCTGCAGCCCTGAGGCTCTACTGCTTTGCCCGTGTTACCTTGTCCCTCCTCCACGCCTTTGCCTGTGCTGCGCTCTCTACCTGCAACTCTGTATGCTTGCTTTTTTACCCTGAAAGTCTGTTCTGTTTCTCTTTCTTTCTTTCTTTTTTTTTCTTTTTTTTTTTTTTTTTTTTTTTGAGATGGAGTTTTGCTCTTGTTGCCCAGGCTGGAGTGCAATGGCATGATCTTGGCTCACTGCAACCTCCGCCTCCCGGGTTCAAGCGATTCTCCTGCCTCAGCCTCCTGAGTAGCTGGGATTACAGGTGCTTGCCACCACACCTGGTTAATATTTGTATTTTTTAGTAGAGATGGAGTTTTGCTATGTTGGCCAGGCTGGTCTCAAACTCCTGACCTCAGGTGATCCATTCGCCTGGGCCTCCCAAAGTGCTGGGATTATAGGGGTGAGCCACCATGCCTAGCCTCTTTTATTTATTTTATTTTATTTTTTTTTTTTTGAGATGAAGTCTCGGTCTGTCGCCCAGGCTGGAAGGCTGGAGTGCAGTGGCACGATCTCAGCTCACTGCAACCTCCGCCTCCCGGGTTCAAGTGATTCTCATGCCTCAGCCTCCAGAGTAGTTGAGACTACAGGCACCTGCCACCACGCCTGACTAATTTTTGTATTTTTAGTAGAGACAGGGTTTCGCCATGTTGGCCAGGCTGGTCTCGATCTCCTGACCTCAAGTGATCCACCCGATTTGTCTTCCCAAAGTGCTGGGATTACAGGAGTGAGCCACTGCTCCTGGCCTGTTTCTCTTTCAAATACCGCCTTCAACTATCATCTCTCCCAGCCCTTCCATCAGAGTCATGGTTCCCCCAGCATAATGATGTGGGGCCAAATGCGTATCTGTTGCCCCGGCATCTGGAGAACAGAGACTTGCCTCTGTCTCCCTATTCCCTCCCAGCTCAGAGCCTGGCACATACTAGGTGCTCTGTACATGTTTGTTGACTGAATCATGGTGAAATGCAGTGTTTGAGCAGTAGCACAAAGTGCTGCACCAGCAGGGAGAAGGAGAGACTGATGTTGGCAGGGGTTCCAGCAGAATTTCTGGGTGCAGGAGGCGCCAGAGCTGGGCTTTGAAAGGTGACAAGCTGGCGGAACCTTTGCTCAAAGGAGGTGGCAGGCAAGAGGGGGTGATGAATGGGGACCTAGCCCCACACTGGAAATCACAGCTAACCCCTACCCCAAACCTCCAGTCTCATTTGGAAGGCGCTCCTTGATGCATTTTCTTAAGCAAATTAAGAGCTGTGCATTGAGCCAGGCACAGTGGCTCATGCCTGTAATCCTAGCACTTTGGAAGGCCAGAGCAGGTGGATCACTTGAGGTCAGGAGTTTGAGACCAGCCTGGCCAACATGATGAAACTATGTTTTAGTCTCCACTAAAAACATAAAAATTAGCCGGGTGTGGTGGTGGGCTCCTGTAATCCCAGCTACTCGGGAGGCTAAGGCAGGAGAATTGCTAGAACCCGGAAGGCGGAGGTTGCAGTGAGCCAAGATGGCGCCACTACACTCCAGCCTGGGTGACAGAGCGGGACTCCATCTCAAACCCCATCCCCTGCAAAAAAAAGGAATGCACATGGAGTCGACTGTGAAGCCAGCGTGGCTTTAAGCAGCTATGCACCAGGCGGTGTTGGGCAGGGCCTGGAAATTGGAGAACAGCCGTTGGTTTGGCTCCTCTCCTTTGTCTGGGGAATGGCCAGCAGAGGCCTGGTCTGCCTGCCCTGAGGTCCCGCAGAGGTTGGGCCTGTGCTCAGACAGCCTGGATTCCATGCAGTCTCAATAGATCGTTGCCTGGGAATTTATCTCGATGCCTCATCAAGCTTTTTAGGTTACCAACCAGCAGGCGTCAGCTGTCTCGAAGTTGGATGAGGCCCGCGTGCCTGCACTCTGTCCTAAATGCCCTCAAGCTTTAAGGGGCTCTTGGATGGCCTCCACCCATCCTGTGGGACAGCATCCTCAGCAGCAGAGCCACTGTTTGTGGAGCCCTCACTGTGACATTTTGGGCAAGTCCCTTTAAAACTCCCTGGGCCTCAGCTTCCCCAATTCTAAAATGGGACGAGTACAGCCCCCATCTTGCAGGGCGGTGGGGAGGATTCCATGTGCTAATTCATGTAAAGTGCTTAGAATAGTGCCTGGCTCAGAGCAGGAGCTAAGGGCTTCTTGTTATCATTGTCATTTTTACCATGATATAGACAAGCAAGCCAAGGTCAGAGAGGTTCGGGGGCCTGCCCAGGACTACACAGGTGGCAGAGGAGCCGGAATGCCAGTTTCTAAAACAGAGAGGCCTCAACTACATCACAATTTCATCATCTAACAAATATGTTTTGTGCTGCCTCAGGGCATGCCCCTGTGCGCAATCCTGTCCCCACCCCAACAGCTCACATTTATGGGCACTTGTCACCTGCCAAGTTATTTTCTGATTTCACAGATGGGGAAACTGAGGCTCAGGGATGTTAAGGGGCTTCTCCCAGTGCACACAGCAGGGAAGAGGTGGGCTGAGATGTGGACCTGGATGTGCCTAACGTTGTTAAATCCCCGGGCAACAGTCTCAGAGTTAGGCACATCCAGGTCCACATCTCAGCCCACCTCTACCCAGCTCACCTCTTCTCTGCCTGCCTCTTCCCAGCACATCCAGGGGCTGAGATCTCAGATCTAGATGCAGGAGGCAGGATGGGGGCTGATGGCTGGTGTATTTGTGTTTTCACCACAAATTGGGTGGCTTAAAAACAGACCTATATTCCCTCCCCGTTCAGGAGGCTAAAAGTCCGGGATCCAGGTGTCAGCAGGACCAAGCTCCCCCTGAAAACCCAGGGGAGAATCCTGCCTTGCCTCTTCCTAATTTCTGGTGGCTGCTGACAGTGGCTTTCCTTGGCTGGCAACTGCATCACTCCAATCTCTGTCTCTGTCTCACATGGCCTTCTTTCATCTGTGGGTCCTTTCCTTGTAAGGACACCAGTCATTGCATTTGGGGCCCACCCTAATCCGGTATGACCTCAGCTTCACTAACTGCACCTGCAAAGACCCTGTTTCCAAATAAGGCCACATTCTGAGGTTCTGGGTGGATGTGAATTTTGGGGGACACTGTTCAATCCACTAGAGGCAGGGTGGGAGGCTGGCGTGTTCTGTTGGCTTTGGGTCTGGGGACCCCATGTGCATGGCCCAGTTGAGTCAAACAGGTTTACCGGGCAGGGCTGGCAGGTCCATGCCTACAGGGGCCCTGCAGAGCCCTGGGGTGGAGACTCCACCCAAAGCCCTGGGAGACCGAGGCAGGGAGAAGAAATTCAACAGCTCCACATCTGGGCCACAGAGGGCACTTGGCCAAGGCTTGGAGATCCCAGCAGACCTGGGCTCCAGAGACTCCAGCTCTACACCCCTGTTCCCATTTTCCCCAGGCCTGCCACATCCTCCCTCCCACCTCCTCCTGGCAGCCCCCCAACACACTTGACTTGCTCCTAATCTGCGGTGCCATCTGCTAACTGGATGGTGAGCAGAACAGCCCAGGGAAGGCTGGGGGGGTTTATAAATTGACTTCCCATGGCAGGCCTGGCCTTTGCCTTCAGGTTGGGGTCTGTGTCTGGAAAGTGAGCAGGTCTTGAACTTACTGTAAAAATCCCAGCCTGTGTTGCTGCACCCAGGATCAGTCCTTGGAGCCCGAGGCTGTTGACTTTGGTGTGGTCAGGCCCAGAGCTGTGTCCTCCTCGCAGCTCTCTGCCCTCAGTTTCCCCACCAGCTGTGCAGGGGTGCCCAGGCCACTTCTCAGGAAATTACATTTGAGAAAGTGCCTAGAAGAGTGGAACACATGCTGTGTTCGTGAAGGCTTGTTATCACTGTTAAGAAAATACGAGCGGCCGGGCGCGGGGGCTCACGCCTGTAATCCCAGCAGTTTGGGAGGCCGAGGTGGGTGGATCACTTGAGGTCAGGAGTTCAAGACCAGCCTGGCTATCATGGTGAAACCCCGTCTCTACTAAAAATACAAAAATTAGGGCGCCTATAGTGGTGGTGCATGCCTGTAGTCCCAGCTACTTGGGAGGCTAAGGCAGGAGAATTGCTTGAACCCAGAAGGTGGAGGTTGCAGTGAGCCGAGATCATGCCACTGCACTCCAACCTGGGTGACAGAGCAAGACTCTGTCTCAAAAAAAAAAAAAACAAAAAATAAAAAATAATTTAAAAAAAGAAAGCAAGAAAATACGAGCAGAGATTTATTTCCTAGAATGGAAGGAGAAAATTTGGGGTGTATCCTATTTATGGTTGAGGAACCAGACAAACCAATTGGTGCATAATGATTGAACATGCCGTGAGGGCTGGCGGGGAGGGGAGTCCTGGTCTAGGATGTCAATGTGGATTAATTTATTTCACCAACATCCCTGACAGATGAGGGGCCGGGGTGTGAGAGCACAGCCCCCTGCCCAGCTGGCCGCCTGGAAGTGAACCCGGGCAGGCCGACTCCAGAGCCCACCACCCTGCCCCCGCCCTTACCACCCTCAAAGCAAACCCTGGCCAAGTGTCCTCCATGGCGCAGGCGTGGAGCTGTTGAATTTCTTCTCTCTGCCTCCATTTCCCAGGGCCTTGGGTGGAGTCTCTGCCCCGTGATCTTGGTTGTATTCATCCCTCTCTGGGGGTCCTCAGTCATGAGGCTCCTTCCTCTCTGTGCTGGAACAGGGACTCTGAGGGGCCAAGGTCAGAGGTTGCTGCCCCCAGCCTCAGCCTTAGACAAGGAGGACAGGCCTGGAAGGAGGCCCAGGGGCTGCCTAATGTCCTCCCTCCCTCCCTCTCTCCCTCCTTCCCTCCCTCTCTCCCTCCCTCCCTGCCTCCCTCTCTCTCTCCCTCCCTCCCTCCGTCTCTCCCTCCCTCCCTCCCTCTCTCCCTCCCTCCTGCAGGACCCTGCTATAGCCATCCCCAAGGGGACCCTCATGGCCATTTTCTGGACGACCATTTCCTACCTGGCCATCTCAGCCACCATTGGTAAGTGGCCGGCCCAGCCAGTCAGGAGGGGGAGGGACCTGGCCTCCACCCTGCAGTGTCCCAAAACCCTGACCACTGGAGGGGATCAGAGGGTGGGGTTCGACTCTCTAACAACAGGGAGAGCTGGACTGGGAGGGTGTGGAGACCTTAGGATGTGAAGCCTTGAACCTATCTCTGGGGTATCTTGGCAATGATCAGAGCATCTTCATGGCAGTGGGCGTGGTGGGGTCAGACCAGGCTCCTTGGGTCCCTTGAAGGCCCAGATTCATGAGTGTGAAGATCCTACAGGACAAATCTAGGAGTGATGATGATGATGATGATGATGATGATACCAGCAACTGACTTCCCATGTGCCCCGCCCTTTGCATGCCAGTCCTATCATTGTCATTTTCCCTATTTCACCAAGGAGAAAATGGGGGCTCAGAGACGTTAAGTGACCTGCCCAGGGTCACACAGCCACTGAATGGTGGAGCCAGGCTTTGAGCCCAGGTCTGGGCTGTTAACACCTGCCTTGAACTGAGATCCTCACAGGTGTACTTCCTCCCAGTGGCCCCGTTTGAGGCAAGCTGTTCACAAATGGCCAAGGGACTTGGTCCAGCTCACAGCCACTCGAGGCTTGAGATCCAGGTCTCCGATCTAAGGAGGACATTGTGATCTTGGTCACTCAAGCTCTCTGCGCCTCTGTAAAATGGCAACGACAACAAAAATAATAGTAATGCCTGCTCGTAGGTTATTGTAAAGTACTTATCATGGCTCCGGGCACACCTTCATTGTCATCATTATCATTGCATAATGAAGGGACAGCTGCCCATCATCTGCAGCACCTTGCCCTCTGCAGAGGTGGGGCTGGAAAAGGACAGAGTAAGGAGGGAAGGCAGACCTCCCCATGCTCTCCTTCCTCCTCTCAGGCTCCTGCGTGGTGCGTGATGCCTCTGGGGTCCTGAATGACACGGTGACCCCTGGCTGGGGTGCCTGCGAGGGGCTGGCCTGCAGCTATGGCTGGAACTTCACCGAGTGCACCCAGCAGCACAGCTGCCACTACGGCCTCATCAACTATTACCAGGTACTGCCAGGAGAGCTGACCCACCAGACACAGTGGGGGCTGGGTGGAGGCTGCAGGGCCCCTTGCAGGCCTGGAAGTTTGTTGGGGGGACATAGTTTTGGGGGTTGAGGCCTAGGCTTAGGAGAGCCCAGGTCTGTCCAGTCCCGACCTGTGGGTGGACACTGGAATCTCCAGGGGTGGGTTGTGGACTCAGGGGTGGGTTGTGGACTCAGGTGGAGGCTCAGGACCCAGCCCCTGCCCGCAGTAGGGAATGAAGTGCCACAGATGGGGCTCCTGGCTCAGCCCCCACCGTGGAGTCCCTGAGCCCCAAATCCCCACAGACCATGAGCATGGTGTCAGGCTTCGCGCCCCTGATCACGGCTGGCATCTTCGGGGCCACCCTCTCCTCTGCCCTGGCCTGCCTTGTCTCTGCTGCCAAAGTCTTCCAGGTGAGGCCGCAGAAAGGGGTCGAGATGACAGGGGGTGGGGACCCTGGGCTAGAGGCACAATAGGGCGGGTCCCTGGGTGACTGCTACAAACACCTGAAGGTGTCATTAGACTGGGGTCTCTAGCCAGAAGGGAAAAGGAGCTATCAGCAAACTCATGAAGGAAGCAGCCCCCTCCGACTTGACAAACACCTGCAGTCCCTACCCCAAACTCCCACCTGTGCCACCAGCATCCTGTCCGCAACTCCACCATTCAAGCTCTACCCGAAGCCATCCATCCCCCAGTCATGCTCTTTTACTGTCTTTACGGTAGGGCGGGGAGGGTGGAGGGGGTGAGCATCCCTGTTTAATAGAAACAGACACCAGGACCCAGGTTGGGGAGGTCACAGAGGGCACCGAGCCGGGGCTGGAGCTCAGGTGGCCCCAGGGGAGGGGAAGTGGCAGGTCCCAGCCTAAGGGTGAGTGCGGCATCTGGTGCTGCAGTGCCTTTGCGAGGACCAGCTGTACCCACTGATCGGCTTCTTCGGCAAAGGCTACGGCAAGAACAAGGAGCCCGTGCGTGGCTACCTGCTGGCCTACGCCATCGCCGTGGCCTTCATCATCATCGGTAAGGCTCTGCCAGGGCTCACAGGGCCTGGCCTCCTGTTCCCCTGGCCGGCCATGAGGGTCTTGGGGGCCGGGCTCTTCTCCTGCCTCCTCATCTCCCCGCCGGGCCTGACAGTTAGTGGGCACTAAGAGGCTAAGTCTTGAGGGGTGAGGCCCCACCTGGGAGGAGACATCGGGGGGCCATGTGATCCTTCCCCTTCCCACCTCCAGGCAGGGTGGCTCCCAAACCATGTCAGGCAGCAGAGCCTTCTGCTTTGTTAGAAGAGAACTTACCTGTTCCCCCGGTCTGCGTTCACGTGTCCTGGCAGCTAGCATCCCCCTCCCTAGGCCTAAATGAACCCCAGAACACCTTTGGAGCATGGGACAAGCTGACTGGTCCCTCCTTGGGATGGGATACCAATGGCTGGTCAGTATCCTCATAGGTATATAAACTAGACAAACCTAGTTCCTCAGGCCTAGGGCTTCTAGACTCCTTGGGCTTCAAGGTGGTAGATGTCTTAAGAGAAAAGAGCCCAGGTAATCGGTTCATTAGATCAACTTCCTATCCAGGCTTTGCCATGTGCCAGCTGTGTGACCTTAGACAAGGTACTTCACCTCTCTGAGCCTCATTTTTCTCATCTGCAGAATGGGAGCAATAGTGCCTAACAGGTGTGTCTCAGATGGGCAGGAAGAGACCACCTGTGCAGGAAGACCTACATGCATTCATATATGCACACGCACTCATATGTGCACACATACTCACATGTGCACATGCCCGATATTTGCCTAATTTACTTAGCCACGGAGGCAGAACTTGCGAGGAGAGAGGTGGCCACACCAAGCACGGGCAGTGGCCATGCTGCAACATGATGTCCCCTGGCCCCTGCTCCCTATGCAGGAGTGGGATGGGGGTAGACTACTGGCCAGCCTCCCTGGGCTCATGGGCACCCTCCTGCCAACAGTGAATCCATGCCGTTCAGGCTGGTATCACAGTCCATGAGATTTGCCCTGATAGCCTAGTCACTATTACCCAAGGTAAGCTTTTCAGACACCAGGCACTACTGGGTCCTGGACCACATGAAGAGGTGGCAGGGATGGAAAAGTCTGGTCAGACTTGATGTTCCCCGGCCCCGTCTCTGCTTCCTGCTCACCGGGGCCCAGAAACACATTTCCCTGCAATGTACCCTGATGCAGATTCGATGTCCTTTCATCTAGGGGGGGTCTGACTTGACTTCAGACTGAGGACCATGATCTCAGATGCTCCGGGCAGGGTTCTTAGGTGATTACATGAAATCATGGACAGAGGACCTGGCACATTGGTGCACGTCGTGTTTTGGGATCCCCAGAAGCAGGCCCCGAGACAAGGATTCATATGTAAAAGTTTATCTGGGGTGCTGGGGGCAGTAGCAGGGGAGGGGAACAGGGAGACAGGGAAGAGGAAGCAGTTCTTGGGTGGGTTACCACTGGGGTACCAGTGGGGTGGAGCTGTGTTACAGCCTTAGGTGTCCTGGGCCACATTGCAAAATGTATTTCTGGCCAGGCACAATGGCTCACGCCTGTAATCCCAGCACTTTAGGAAGCCGAGGCAGGTGGATCATTTGAGGTCAGGAGTTCGAGACCAGCCTGGCCAACATGGTGAAACCCTGTTTCTACTAAAAATACAAAAATTAGCTGGGCGTGGTGGTGCATGCCTGTAATCCAAGCTACTAGGGAGGCTGAGGCAGGAGAATTTCTTGAGCCCAGGAAGCAGAGGTTGCAGTGAGCCGAGATCACGCCACTGCACTCCAGCCTGGGTGACAGAGCGAGACTCCGTCTCAAAAAAAAAAAAAAAAAAGTATTTCTTGCTGTCATTTGTGGTCAAAACAGTGTGACAGCCACTACCCTTGGTCATCCCATAGCCTGATGGGGTCTACTCTCACACTGACCCCCACTGTCTTAAAAGCTGGGCGCTTACAGTTTACAAGACACCATCCCTTTGAGCTTCACAAAAGGATGGACCCATCTCACAGATGAGGTGGACCCATTTCACAGATGAGAAGGTTGAGACTGACTGAGCCTTGGTGGCCTGTCTGGGGCCCCCCACCCTGGGAAGGAGGGTGCCAAGCCAGTCCTTGGCAGAGTTGCCCAACAGGCTGTCCTCTCTCTCCCTGGGTCCCCGAAGCTGAGCTCAACACCATAGCCCCCATCATTTCCAACTTCTTCCTCTGCTCCTATGCCCTCATCAACTTCAGCTGCTTCCACGCCTCCATCACCAACTCGCCTGGTAAGCAAACCCTTCACCCACCTCAGGAGGAGGCACCCAGGGGGCAGGGGGAACTGGGGCATGGGGTGGGAGTGGGAGGCATGGGTGGAGGTTGGCAGCCCAAGGTCACCTCTCAATTTAAAACCATTGAAAGGGAACATTAATATAATAATAGCAGCTCTCGGCTGGGCTTGGTGGCTCATGCCTGTAATCCTAGCATTTTTGGGAGGCGGAGGTGGGCGGATCACTTGAGGTCAGGAGTTTGTGACCAGCCTGGCCAACATGGTGAAACCCTGTCTCTACAAAAACACAAAAGTTAGCCAGATGTGGTAGCGGTCACCTGTAATCCAAGCTATTCGGGAGGCTGAGGCAGGAGAATCACTTGAACTGGGAAAGGGGAGGTTACAGTGAGCAGAGATCGCGCCATTGCACTCCAGCCTGGGTGACAGAGCAAGACTCTGTCTCAAATAATAGTAATAATAATAATGATAATAATAATAGCGGCTCTCCTTTCTCGTGCACTGACAGTGTGCACTTTACATGGATTCATACATTGTTTACCATCTGTAGGGGTTTTCCAGTCTTTTCCTTCCCCAGCTTTACAGGAATCAGGAGCCTGGTTCTTCAGAGAAAGAGAATTGCCCAAAGTCACAGCTAGGGCTGTCACGGACAGTGTTGCAGGTTGCACACTGCATAACTCTGGGAGGCACCATTCATATCATAGACTTCATACATTTGCATGTTTATGATGGAAAACTTCTGGCAGATGGCAATAAAGAGTCTTGAGGAAGACTTTTTCTTTTTCTTTTTTTGAGATGGAGTCTGGCTCTGTTGCCCAGGCTGGAGTGCAGTTGCACGATCTCGGCTCACTGCAAGCTCCACCTCCCGGGTTCATGCCATTCTCCCGCCTCAGCCTCCCCAGTAGCTGGGATTACAGGCGCCCAGCTAATTTTTTGTATTTTTAGTAGAGATGGGGTTTCAGCGTGTTAGCCAGGATGGTCTCGATCTCCTGACCTCATGTTCCGCCCGCCTCAGCCTCCCAAAGTGCTGGGATTACAGCTGTGCCTGGCTGAGGAAGACTTTTTCTAACCAGCTCCAAATTGCCATTGTCTTTTACTAGGCCACCTTTTACATAGACCCCAATGTGTATGATGGCCCTGGAGTTGCACCATGAGGCAGCTGTCACTAGTGGCAGCCCTGTCCTGGCCTGCTGGTGGGGAGCCAGGCAGAATCATGTCCTTCCCCTTCCATCTCACCCCCTTGGCACCATGGGAGCTGGTGCTGTTGCTGACATGGGATGTCCCGTGGCTGTATTTGGCCAGAGCTGGATGCTCCTGGTGAAATGCCAGCCGAAGCAGGCGTGTGATTTGCCCCAGAGCCTGTAGACCCAGCCCAGGAGGCAGGGTGGGTGGTGCTCATGGCTGGTGGGTACAGGCTGGGACCCCGGCTCTGGGCACTGCTGGCATTACTGCCAGGCCCTGCCCAGCAGCTCTGGCCTAGAAAGAGGCTCGACTGCCAGGCATGCCCACTGACTGGTGCCCTTGGCCCAGGGTGGAGACCTTCATTCCAATACTACAACAAGTGGGCGGCGCTGTTTGGGGCTATCATCTCCGTGGTCATCATGTTCCTCCTCACCTGGTGGGCGGCCCTCATCGCCATTGGCGTGGTGCTCTTCCTCCTGCTCTATGTCATCTACAAGAAGCCAGGTGCGCATCTCAGCTGCGGGGCCTCGGTCCTCCTCCCCCAGGGTAGCCATGCAGGCGGCCCTGCCCTCCACCCCAGTCGGAGGGCCCTGAGTCAGGCTCTGTGCTGTCCAGGGCCCCTCTCTGCCCCTCCCCTTTATCCCTCCCGATGTGGCAAGAAACCCCAGGGGATGTCCCCACTCAGGGCCTATGCCTCGACCTCTAAGCCACCCCTGGGCACCCAGGACCCTGGAATCCCCTGTCCGAAGGACCCTGAGTGAGCTTCCAGGGCCTGCTTCAGCCTCTTCCCTAGGGCTGTCCCCCAAGAGGGGCCAGCAGGCTGCTGTGCACACCTAGGCCTCAGAGGTGGCTGAGGGCTGGTTGTGTGGATGGCAGGCAGACAAAGCTTGGACTCCGGGCAAGGTCTCTACTTGGCTGCAGGCAGGGACCCTGGGGTGGCAGCGACCTAAGGGCAGGAAACAGGACTCTAAGAAAGCCTGGGATTCTAAGTGTCAACCCGGGCTTCTAGGCCATTGCAAAGGTTTGGCAAGGCAAGAGGATATCGTGTGGAGCTTGATGTGTAACTTTTTTCGGGGGGGACTGGGGTGCAGTGTCTCATTCTGTCACCCAGGCTGGAGTGCAGCAGCACAATCTTGGCTCACTGCAACCTCCACCTCCCGGGTTCAAGCAATTCTCCTGCCGCAGCCTCCCGAGTAGCTGGGATTACAGGTGCATGCTACCATACCTGGCTAACTTTTGTATTTTTAGTAGAGACAGGGTTTCACCATGTTGGCCAGGCTGGTCTTGAACTCCTGACCTCAGGTGATTCGCCTGCCTCGGCCTCCCAAAGTGCTAGGATTACAGGTGTGAGCCACCGCGCCTGGCCTTGATGTGTAACTTTTCAACGTGCAGCCACGCGGTCCGCAGGCCTCCACCCTGCAGGCTGCCCATCCCAGGTGGCCCTGCTCCCACGGGTGCCCGGTGCCTAGAGAAGGCCGACATTACCTCTGTCCCTCCACGTGTCTGGTTTCTTCTAGTGATTCCTAACTCTGCTCTCACCCCCGCTGCTCCCTTGCTCTCCCAGAGGTAAATTGGGGCTCCTCGGTACAGGCTGGCTCCTACAACCTGGCCCTCAGCTACTCGGTGGGCCTCAATGAGGTGGAAGACCACATCAAGAACTACCGGTGAGCAGAGCTGCCGGGACCCATCTGGGACCCCGGGGCCAGTGATGGCTCCACCCTGGGAGTTTCCAAGCCTAGACCTGTCACCTGACCCAGGCAGATCCAGGGTGTGTGCAGCCTCCACTCAGAGAGGGAACAGACATGGAGGAGCCACCCAGCCACCACAAGACAGGGGTGGACATATCCTGATGGGGACCAAGCAAGTCAAGGGGCCTCCCCATGCCTCGGTTTCCACAGTGGAAACGTGCTTTGTTGTTGAGGTGATTGTTGCTGCAGCTCCCATCACAGTATCGCCAGAGCCAATGGTGACGAACCTCCCCTGGGTACCCTTCAAAGCTGATTCTCCTCTTTGTAGAGGAGGTTTATGCACCTGCCATCCTCTTCCCACCAGATCCTAATAATTATTGGCAATATCTATTTATGTCATGCTTACTGTGAGCCAGGCACTTGCAAAGTGCCTTACACAGCCTTACAAGAACCGGCTGAGGTCCAGGAAATTACTAACCCAGTCCCAAGAACACTGAGGCACAGAGAGGTTAAGTAACTGGCCCCAGGTCACACAGCTGGCGAGTGGCCGATTAAGTCTGGCTCCAGTTGACTCAGGTCATGGCCCTTGACCACTGCCCTCTGCTACCTCTCGACGCAGAGGCTGAGTCACCTTCCCGGGTAACTGATGAGTTTGTAAGTGACAGGTTTCCTCACTCCCAGGCTTTGTTTTTTCCCCCACCGTGCTGGGCTAGGCAGGGCAGGGGACATGCATGGGGGGTAGCATTTTGTGGCCTGAGCAGGAAGGACCAGGGAGACTAGTGTGGAGGTCACCAAAAGAGCAGGAAGGGCCCCAAAAGTCACCCTGGATTTATAGGTGGGAAGCCGAGGCCCCAAGCATATAGGGTCATGCTGGTGGCCACACCACCATTCAGGGAGCCTGGGAGGTGCCTTTCGCACCCAGACCCCCGTGGGCTCTCTCCTGATGGCTCCTGCCCTTTTCCCTTCCCTCCTCAGCCCCCAGTGCCTGGTGCTCACGGGGCCCCCCAACTTCCGCCCGGCCCTGGTGGACTTTGTGGGCACCTTCACCCGGAACCTCAGCCTGATGATCTGTGGCCACGTGCTCATCGTGAGTGGCCCCTGGAGGGGCACAGGGGACCAGGCATGGTGGCTCATGCCTGTAAACCCAGCACTCTGGGGAGCCAAGACAGGTGGATCACCCGAGGTCAGGAGTTTGAGACCAGCCTGGCCAACACAGCTCCTGGGGGAGTCGCCTGGGTGTGATGTCCACCCACAGAGTGGGGGCCGAGGGGATGCGGAGCAAGGGGCACCCAGCCAGGCTTCCCCCATGGACCCCATTCTCTCACCTTCCTGGCCCCTCTTGCTGGCTTCTCCCCCAGCTGCCCTGCCTCTTTTCTGCCCCCTCCCTCTCCCTTCCTCCCCACTTTCTCCCCCACTCCTTGTGTTTCCCTTATCTGGGCAAAAGAAAAGGGCACCGTGGGTGCTGCCAAGCCCCTGGGGCAGCCTCCAGGGCAGGAGAGGGGTTGGATCTCAGGCTGGAGGGTGAAGGCAGCTGGTGATGTCCCCTGCCCCTCCCACCCACAGGGACCCCACAAGCAGAGGATGCCTGAGCTCCAGCTCATTGCCAACGGGCACACCAAGTGGCTGAACAAGAGGAAGATCAAGGCCTTCTACTCGGATGTCATTGCCGAGGACCTCCGCAGAGGCGTCCAGATCCTCATGCAGGTGCCATGGACTGGGGGCTCCCCTACAGGACTTACGGCTTGGTGGCACAACCTGGAAGGCAGAAAGTCTTGGCGGCCCCTTTGCTTAAGCCCCTTTTGCTGCAGAAGGAGCCCCAACTTTTTTTTTTGAGACTTGTTTTGCTCGTCACCCAGGCTGGAGTGCAATGGTGTGATGTCAGCTCACTGCAATAACCTCCGCCTCCCGGGTTCAAGCGATTCTCCTGCCTTAGCCTCCTGAGTAACTGGGATTACAGGCACCCACCACCACACCCGGCTAGTTTTTTTGTGTTTTTAGTAGAGACGGGGTTTCACCATTTTGGCCAGGCTGGTCTCTAACTCCTGACCTCAGGTGATCCACCTATCTCGGCCCCCCAGAGTGCTCGGTTTACAGGCATGAGCCACCATGCCTGGCCAGAGCCCCAACTTTCTTATGTCTCCAGATGTGCTGGTTCTGGGCACTTTCTCGGAATGCCCAGGACCTGGGAAACTGACTTGGAAGCCTGTGGGGGCTGGTGTCACCTTGGCCAATTCTAACTCTTGGGGGCACTGGGAGGGATGTAGGGTGTTGGTGACCAAGCGAGAACTAGAATCGAGGATTCTGGAATTCAGATATTTCCTCCCATCAGTCATCTTTCTCCCAATAAAGTTTTGTTTTGTGCAAAACAAAAATTTTTAAGATTATATATATATATATATATATATATATACTTTTTTTTTTTTTGAGAATCAGCACATCTGGAGACATCAGAAAGTTGAGGCCCTGGCCAGGTGGATCACCAACTCTGCCCCTCTGATGGGTTCCCCATCTCACCCCTATCCCCTGGCAGGCCGCAGGTCTCGGGAGAATGAAGCCCAACATTCTGGTGGTCGGGTTCAAGAAGAACTGGCAGTCGGCTCACCCGGCCACAGTGGAAGACTACATTGGCATCCTCCAGTGAGTCGGGGGAGAGGAAGGGGCTTGGGGTCTGTTAATTTGGGCCCATTGGGCCTTGAGAAGTGGAAAAGAAGTGGTGGGTGCTTAAAAAGTTGAGTCCTGCTGGGCAAAGTGGCTGGCATCTGTAGTCCCAGCTACTTGGGAGGCTGAGGCAGGAAGCTCACTGGAGCCCAGGAGTTGAAGGCTGCAGTGAGCAAAGATTGCACTGCTGCACTCCAGCCTAGGCGAAAGAGCAAGACCCCATCTTTGAAAAAGAAGTTGAGTCCATTTTCTCAAAGCTAAAGAAGAAACACGCTGAGGCTGAAGATGCCCGTCTCTGACCTGTGAGTCATGGACACCAAAGCCAGCTGGGGCCAGGCAGGTAGCACCATGAGTGAAGTGGGCCAGGCATGGGGTGATAGGGAGCAGTGGAGACTGTGGCAACCCAGAGAGAGTGGCTTCTACTTGGCTCATGTCCATGCAGAATGGGCTCTAGTGCCCGTGCAGAAATGTGGGCCCAATGTTGCCAGATCTTTTAATTTTTTTTTTTTTTTGAGACGGAGTCTCACACTGTTGCCCAGGCTGGAGTGCAGTGGCGCGATCTCGGCTCACTGCAAGCTCCACCTCCTGGGTTCACGCCATTCTCCTGCCTCAGCCTCCTGAGTAGCTGGGACTACAGGCGCCCGCCACCACGCCCGGCTAATTTTTTGTATTTTTAGTAGAGACGGGGTTTCACCGTGTTAGCCAGGATGGTCTCGATCTCCTGACCTCGTGATCTGCCCACCTCGGCCTCCCAAAGTGCTGGGATTACAGGCGTGAGCCACCGTGCCCGGCCGCCAGATCTTTTAATTTTTCAGAGTAACTGCAAATGTGAGTTTTTAGGTGAGAACCTCATGCCTCCCTGTGGGCTCCAGAAGGTGCACAGGGAACCAGCTCAAGAGCTCTGAGGTGGTGCCCCTGAACAGGGAAGTGAAACCAGGCCCTGAGGACGGAACTCCCTGGGGACTTCAGGGCTGACTCCAAACTCTTCATCAGTGCTTGCTGTGTGAGGTCCAGAGATGCCTCCCTCAGTGGCTTTTCTGTGTTGATGTTGTTGTGTGAGATATCACTGAACAACATGAGGCTGAGGGTTGGGGCCCTGAGACCTGCTTCCAGGTATGCTGTTAACCAGCTGTAGGACTCGGAGCAATCCTCTCAGCAGTTGCTAACAGAATTACAGCAGCAACTGATAGAATACCTGATCTCCAGCCTCCCTCCAGCTCCAACATTCCAAACCTTCAAAAAGCAGGGCCTGAAAGGTCCTTGTCCTGGAGATATGTGATCTAAGGAGCCCAGGGAGGGCAGTGCGCAGCCCATTGGCCCAAACCCCAGTGGTGGGTGGGCTCTTGGGCACTGTGTCAATCAGGCAGTACATACACCTTTGGAACAAGAGTCTTCCAGACATCTTTAATTATTTTATTTTATTTATTTTTGAGACAGAGTCTCGTTCTGTCATCCAGGCTGGAGTGCGATGGTGCGATCTTGGCTCACCACAACCTCTGCCTCCCAGGTTCAAGCGATTCTCCCTCAGTCTCCCAAGTAGCTGCGATTACAGTTGCCCACCACCACGCCTGGCTAATTTTTGTACGTTTTAGTAGAAATGGGGTTTTGCCATGTTGGCCAGGCTGGTCTTGAACTCCTGACCTCAGGTGATCCACCTGCCTTGACCTCCCAAAGTGCTGGGATTACAGGCGTGAACCACTGCGCCCGGCCTCCAGACATCTTTATAGACAGCCTATTGCAGGAGTAAAGCTCCTCTCATGAGCATGTCTGTCCTTTGGTCCACAGTCTCAGCCATGTGATTCTAATCCCAGCTGCTCACTCCCTTAGCTGTGTGACCATGGTCAAGTTACTCTCCAAAACTCAGTTTTTGCATCCATAGAATGGAGGGAATAATTAGCATCCCCACCTCCATGGGCAGAATTGAGTTGTGGGGGATTATCCAAATGTATCAGGAGGACAGGGCTGACTTGGTTCCCCCGAGTACCGGATCTGCAGGATCCACAGTGCCACAGACTGTAGAGCTGGAGGAGTCCTGGAGTACTCTCCAATTCTGCCTGTACAGGATACAGATGGGGAAACTGAGGCCCAGAGAACAGAAAGGGCGTGGTAGGAGGCAGAGCCAACTCTAGACATCTGGTCTCCTGGGTGCCAGGTCACCTTCCCAGTGGGAGCTGGGGGAGAAGCTAGACCTCACCTCCTCTCTTTCCAGTGATGCCTTTGATTTCAACTATGGCGTGTGTGTCATGAGGATGCGGGAGGGACTCAACGTGTCCAAGATGATGCAGGCGCACAGTGAGTACATGCCCCACCCACTCCCAGAAAGTTCTAGAACACATTTTTTGTTTTTAAATGGCAGAGGGAAAAATGAGTAAGAAATAAAAGGTTACAGACTCGTAGAAAGTCGCCTCTTAATGGTCCCTTAGAGCCCATCAGTTTTCCCAGAAAGAGAAAGCAACGCGTTCAAGGTCATGCTTCCCAGCTGGGGCAGAGCCAGGACTGGAACTCAGGGTTCCCCAAATCACAATTGGGTCGGGGCAAAAGGATCTAATATAGGCCGGACATGGTGGCTCACGC
This sequence comes from Pan paniscus, assembly GCF_029289425.2. NCBI lineage: Eukaryota > Metazoa > Chordata > Mammalia > Primates > Hominidae > Pan > Pan paniscus. The sequence continues at coordinate 66,362,787 of NC_073267.2, forward strand.
CTGTAATCCCAGCGCTTTGGGAGGCCAAGGCAGGTGGATCACCTGAGGTCAGGAGTTCAAGACCAGCCTGGCCAACATGGTGAAACCCTGTCACTACTAAAAATACAAAAATTAGCTGGGTGTAAGGGTAGTGCACACCTATAATCCCAGCTACTTGGGAGGCTGAGGCAGGAGAATCACTTGAACCCAGGAGGTGGATGTTGCAGTGAGCCAAGATCGCGCCATTGCACTCCAGGCTGGGTGACAAGAGCAAGACTCCATCTCAAAAAAAAAAAAAAAAAAAAAAAAAGATGTAATAGAAAACCAGGAAAGAGGGGAGAGGAAAATGCCTGCAGGAAGATGCCAGAATATGAAAATACATAATGACCATGGGAACCGGGCATTTTGGTCCACTGAGTAGGGATGTGTTTTGCATTTTAAAGTCATATATGACTGCAGACTCTGAATTAGAAATATTTAGAGAGGCTGGGTGTGGTGGCTCGTGTCTGTAATCCCAGCACTTTGGGAGGCTGAGGCAGGTGGATCGCTTGAGTCTAGGAGTTCAACATCAGCCTGGGTAACATAGCAAGACCCCATCTCTACTAAAACAAAAAATTAACCAGGTGTGGTGGCACGTGTCTGGAGTCTCAGCTACTTGGGAAGCTGAGGTGGGAGGATCGCTTGAGGCCAGGAGTTTGAGGCTGCAGTGAGCCGTGATTGCACCACTGCACTCCAGCCTGGGTGACAGAGCAAGACCCTGTCTCAAAAAAAAAAAAAAAAAGGAAATATCTAGAGGTGTGTGAAAGCAATAACGTGTATGGCAACAAATGAGAGGCAGTGCTGGAGAGACTGGGAGCTTGGAGTCCGCGTCTCTTGCAGCCAGGGGCAGGATCCGTTCATTTGTGCCATTGCTGAGGGCATGTCTGGCACATGGCAGCTGGTCAATAACTATTTATGCCACCAATATTTACAGAGCAGTAACTCCACTCCTGACCAACGCTGCTCTTGGTGCTGGGGTTACAGGCACACCAAAAGCCAAAAAGCCTCTGTTCTTGAGAAGCTGACACTCCAGAGGGAAAAGCAGACACTTGCCAGTGGACCCATAAGTTATTTCAGATTGTGAGAGTGTCTGGAGAAAACGGGTGCAGGGCGTAGTGGCCAGGGAAGGCCTCCCTCAGGAGGGGGCCTTTTGCTGAGGAGGCCAGGGCTAGGGGACGTATGTTCCAGCTCAGGGCGCACCCACCGCCACGGCCCAAGGTGGGGATGAACGTGGCCTGTTTGAGGGGCAAGAGGAGGCCAGGCGCGACTGGAATGTGAGGAGCCGGGCAGGAGGCAGGTCAGAGGGAGGCCAAGGCCAGGTGCAGTGGGGCCGTGGAGGCCAGGCGGGGCGTCGGGACTTTCTTCCTAGCATTAAGGGAGCCCTGTCAAGGAGGAACCCACGGTGCCCTCAGACAAGGAGAGCCTGTGAACAAAGCTGCCTCTTCTTTTGCAGTTAACCCCGTGTTTGACCCAGCGGAGGACGGGAAGGAAGCCAGCGCCAGAGGTGCCAGGCCATCAGTCTCTGGCGCTTGTCAGTGTTCCCACTCAGAGCTCAGGGCACTCTCGCCCTGTGGGGCGGCTAGGGGTGGGCCACTTGGGAACTTGGTCGAGGACAGGTGGTTTTTTCTTGTGACAGTGGTGCCTGAGTAACTGGAGTTGGGAACTGGAGGGGCTTGGCCGTGTCAAAGATTGCCAGCAGCCAGGCGCAGTGGCTCATGCCTGTAATCCCAGCACTGTGGGAGGCTGAGGCAGGAGTTCCAGGCTGCAGTGAGCTGTGACCGCACCACTACATTGCCAGCCTGGGTGACAGAGTGAGACCCTGTCTCAAAAAAAGAAAAAATATTGCCAGGAGGTGGAGAATTCAGGGTCACGGCATCATGGGGACCCACCTAGCAGGCTCTGGGGCCCTTGTCCCACCCCTGCCAAGGCCCCTCTAGCCATGCAGGGTGGGGTGGGATTTTCCTTCGTCCTCTCCCACCATCACTCTGGGAGACAGGGGGCCTGAAGTGCAGGCGGGAGGGCTGCTGTGGGCATTTGTGAAGGGTGCAGGGGGTGTTTAAGGGAATGGAGAGTGCACTTCCCTACCTACCCAGAGGGCTCTGGGACTGCCCCCACCCCCAGTACTCACCAGAATCCCGGGAGAGAGAAGCTGAAAGCAGGGCAGGGGCACATCACAGCACTGAGCGTCCTGGGCCCCGGTTCCTGTTCCACCTGCCAGAGAACCCGTGTTCAACATCAGAAGGGGCGTTGGTGGGGCCCTGGGCCAGGCCTGCCTGGATGCGTGGCAGCTGGCTCTGCTCTGACCCGCCCCCACCTCCTGCAGTGGACCCCAAGGCCCTGGTGAAGGAGGAGGAGGCCACCACCATCTTCCAGTCGGAGCAGGGCAAGAAGACCATAGACATCTACTGGCTCTTTGACGATGGAGGTCAGTGACCCCCTTGGATCAGCCCTCCTGCCCGGCGGGGGCAGGGTGGTGATGGTCTTCCTTCCTTCTCCTTCCTGGCCTGCTCTCAAAGGGGACAGGGGCTCCTGGGCCCAGCAGTGAGCTCAGGGGAGCCCAGAGGGACCCCTCTGTCTGGCCTCTAGTTTTTTGGTTATAAAATGGGAAGCTTTGAGAGAAGAGCTGAAGTCGCCATGAGATGGAAACTTCTGACTGGATGGCCCTTAGGGGCACAGGCAGGTGATATAAATGGGGAGATGGGCGGTGCCCAGGAAAGCTGGAGGAATATTTTTCACTTCACAATGAAATATAACCTCTCCCATTAAAAAAAAAAAAGTGACTTTCAGCTTTATTGCTCCTACCTTTGATAGAGTCACAGATAGAAAGAAAATGTCTTCGCTCCAATGGAACGAGTCCTATTAATAACTGCCAAAATAGGCTGAGCACTTACTACCTGCCTGACAGGGAATTCCCTACCTAATGCAGTCCCCAGGTAGGAGCTGTCATGATTAACTCCGCTTTATAAATAAGGAAAATGAGGCACAGAGGATTACAAGGTGATATGTGACAGCTGGCCCTTGGTCTTGTGTGGAGAGACAACAGAGAGGGATGAGGGCTCCCACACGCTGGTCAAATATTCACTCTTCAAGAACTGCCAATGACCTCGATTTTTATGTGAAACTCCTCAATTATTAAATGACTTTTGTTTTTTATTATTCTTTTTGAGACGGAGTCTCGCTTTGTCGCCCAGGCTGAAGTGCAGTGGCATGATGTCGGCTCACTGCAACCTCCGCCTCCTGGGTTCAAGCAATTCTCCTGCCTCAGCCTCCTGAATAGCTGGGACTACAGGCGGCTGCCACCAGGCCCAGCTAATTTTTGTATTTTTATTTTTATTATTTATTTATTTATTTATTTATTTATTTATTGAGATGGAGTCTCACTCTGTTGCCCAGGCTGGAGTGCAATGGTGTGATCTCGGCTCACTGCAACCTCTGCCTCCTGAGCTCAAGTGATTCTCCTGCCTCAGCCTCCTGAGTAGCTGGGATTACAGGCGTGCACCATCAGGCCCGGCTAATTTTTTGTGTTATTAGTAGAGATAGGGTTTTACCATGTTGGCCAGGTTGGTCTTGAACTCCTGACCTCAGGTGATCCACCTGCCTCGGCCTCCCATAGTGCTGGGATTATAGGCATGAGCCATGGTGCCCGGCCGCCAGCTTGTTTATTTAAATATGCTGCACAAGCACAAATAAACCCTACCCCACAGAGCACCGTGTGCGACTTGAGTTCAGTCAGCCATGTTCATTATACAGATGGGTCGACTGGGGTCCAGCGAGGAGAGGAAGGGGTTTGCTAATGGCAGAGCGGGGCAGGAACTCACATAGTGCTCTGTCCTGAGTGTATTCTTGTCATGACTCACGGGGACTCTCCTTGCCAGGCCTCACCCTCCTCATTCCCTATCTCCTTGGCCGCAAGAAGAGGTGGAGCAAATGCAAGATCCGTGTGTTCGTAGGCGGCCAGATTAACAGGATGGACCAGGAGAGAAAGGCGTAAGTGTGGAGGGCTGGCCCGGGGGTGACTGCAGGGACCAGTGTCATCTTAGCTCCACCCAAGGCTGTCCCCTACCCTAGATCCTCTACCACCACCCCCAGGTGGGCACTGAGATTGTCCCAAAGCCCAGGGCCAGCTCTCTCCAGGCCATGGCAGTGGGGAGGAGCAGGAGCAGGTTTCTCTCCATTCCAGAAGTTGTTCTGGTTTCCTGCCCCCTTCAATAAATGCAGATGCCCTAGGCTTTGCTACGACAGGGAGGGGAGTTAGGTTGTAAAGTCACAAATCTCTGGGTTTGGATAACAAGAAGCATAAAAATAAGAAAGAAAAGGAATCCATTTTTTAAATTTAAAGCTAAAAAAATACAAGAAAAATAGAAAAAAAAAAGATAAAAAAGAAAAACAAAAAACAAATCTCCTCCAGGAGGAACCTGTATGAAATGAAGGATGGGCTGGGCCAAGGCAGCTGGATCCAGGAGTCCAGGAGTTCGAGACCAACCTGGGTGACATGGCAAAATCCTGTCTCTATGTTTTAAATTTTTATATATTTTAATTATTTTTTTTTTTTTTGAGATGGATTCTTGCTCTGTCACCCAGGCTAGAGTGCAGTGACACAATCTCGGCTCATTGCAACCTCCGCCCCCTGGGTTCAAGCAATTCTCCTGCCTCAGCCTCCCTAGTAACCAGGATTAGAGGCGTGCGCTACCATGCCCAGCTAGTTTTTTTGTATTTTTAGTAGAGATGGGGTTTCACCATGTTGGCTAGGCTGGTCTCGAACTCCTGACCTCAAGTGATCCACCCACCTCAGCCTCCCAAAGTGCTGGGATTACAGGTGTGAGCCACTGCCCCCAGCCAATATTTTAAATTTTTATATAAATATTTTATATATATTTAAAAATTTATATATAATTTTTTGAAAAAAGGAAATGAAGGCTGGAGAACACGCCTCCTCCTGAGAAATGAAGTAGGGGCTAGAATCCTTTAGGGCATCAGTCCCCAACCTTTTTGGCACAAGGGACTGGTTTCGTGGAAGACAATTTTTCCACAGGCTTGGGGGAGAGTGGTGGTTTTGGGATGGTTCAAGCTCATTACATTTATTGTGCACTTTATTTCTATTATGATTACATGGTAACATATAATTTAAAAATGATACAACTCACCATAATGTAGAATCAGTGGGAGCCCCGAGCTTGTTTTCCTGCAACTAGATGGTTCCATTTGGGAGTGATGGGAGACAGTGACAGATCATCAGGAGGGTTCGTGGCCCTCTAAGATCCTGCAAGAGGGTTCGTGGCCCTCTAAGAGTCAAATGCCACTGCTGATCTGACAGGAGGCAGAGGTCAGATGGTAATGAAAGCGATGAGGAGTGGCTGTAAATACAGATAAAGCTGCGTTCACTGCCATGCACCCGGTTCCTAACAGGCCATGGCCAGTACCTGTTGGCAGCCCCGGGGATCAGGGGCCCCTGCTTTAAGGCAGTGTCTCCAATGCATGGGATGCAGACTCTGGGTGAGACAAGAGGTGACTTTAGTGGCCAGGGGTTGAGGCAGCAAATACCACTGAGTCTTTTGGTGAGAAGTGCCTTTTAATTCTCCTCCAATTCTGGGGCTGATTCTGCAGAAAGTCCTGGTTTAGCCTTGGCCCGTCCTTCCCTTTGGTAACCTGTGCTTGTCTCCCTGAGCAAGAGGAGTAGGCTGGACGCATGGGCTTGGCAGGCAATGGCATCTGGCCAGAACTTAGTGACCCTGGTTTATCGACATGGGTTTTATTGGACACCTCTCCCTGGCAAGAGGTGCTGGTTTTCTGTTTAAAATTGTGATGTTGGCTGGGCACAGTGGCTCTGCCTATAAATCTTGGCACTCTGGCAGCAGGCCAAGGCAGGGGATTGCTTGAGGCCAAGGGTTTGAGACCAGGCTGGGCAACATAGTGAGAGCCCATCTCTACCAAAAAACTTAAAAAAAAATTAACTGTGAATGGTGGCATGTGCCTGTAGTACTAGCTACTTGAGGCTGAGGCAGGAGGATCACTGAGCCCAGATCAAGGCTGCAGTGAGCTATGATTGCACCACTGCACTCTAGCCTGGGTGAAAGAACAGATGCTATCTCTATTTTTTAAATAATAATATTTTATAATGATATAAAATTTCCCTTTGAAATGTATCTAAGTTTGGTCCAGGCGTGGTGGCTTATGCTTGCAATCTCAGCACTTTGGGAGACCAAGGTGGGTGAATCAGCCGAGGTCAGGAGCTCAAAACCAGCCTGACCAATATGGTGAAACCCCACCTCTACTAAAAATACAAAAATTAGCTTGGCATGGTAGCATGTGCCTGCAGTCCCAACTACTCAGGAGGCTGAGACAGGAGGATTACTTACACCTGGGAGGCGAAGGTTGCAGTGAGCCGAGATCGTGCCACTGTACTCCAGCCTGGGCAACAGAGCAAGACTCCATCTCAAAAAAAAAAAAAAGTATCTAATTCAGAATGTGAGTTGGTTTAAACAGAAAAGGAAGTAAATAGTAAGGCAGGTGGCACACAAGTATGGAGTTGACAGATGTCGGCAGGTGGAATTGGGCAGCTGCTGCTTTGAGCAAGTTCAGGTGAGGTGGGAGGTGGTAGGCTGGAGGTTGGCTGGAGGATACAGACAGATGGGGCAGTTTGCCCAAAGTCATCCAATTAATTAGCCAAAGAGAAGAACTCCTGCCCGGTCTCTAGTGCTCTTTGCAACTATCTTGGCTGTGATGCCCCAGGGTCAGAGTAGGAGGGGATCCCCCGGCCTACACCACCCGGTCCTATGCCAGGATGGCCTCCCGTGCTCCATTCTCTATCACCCGCAGTGTGAGTTAAGGGAAACCCAGCAATCCTATCACTTTGTCCTCACCCCCACTAAGAACTTTCTCCTGGGAAAGCCCCTTTTCAGCAATGCTAAGGAAAGTGTTGCTTGGGAAAAGCAGCATCTGCCTTCTCTGTGATCTCCAAAAAGTAAATAAGATACGAGATTGCTCTGCAGTCTCTGCTTCCTGTCCTGGCTCTGAATGGAAGCTGGGTTCAGTGGGTTTGGTATAGCTCAAGGCTATGGAAGCCTGGGCTAACAGCATGTCCTTGGTGGGAAGGTTAGGTAACCCTTCTCTGCCTCCCTCTGTCCCTTCTTGGGCCACATCCTCTGCTCTCTACATAATCCTGGGGCAGGTCTATGCTGCCCTTGCCTAGGCACTGCCCAAGCCTGCCAGCCTCCGCTTCTACTGCACACCAAGACAAATCTGCCCACAGCTCTGCTTTCAAAATTTCACTCCCCAAGATCAGGGACCAGCAGCGGCTTGCCTGCTGGGTCCCAGCCTGGTCCTCCAGACTTGTTTCCCATTTCTTCCTCTCTCCCAGCACACTCCATGCATCCCAGCCAGCTCCTCACTGCCCTGTTCCACCCCCCTGCACCCCGATGCCTTCCCTCCTTTTGACTGTTCCCCACCAACCAGTCCAGTGGTCCCTAACCAGGCTGGCACATCGGAATCACCTGGGGCATTACCAAAACCATGTCCTTCCCAGGGGTTCTGACTCAATGGTGGGCAAGGGGGTCGGGGGAAGGGTCCAGGCAGGTGTATTTTTTTGTTGGTTTGATTTTGTTTTGTTTTGTTTTGTTTTTTTTGAGATGGAGTCTTGCTCTGTCACCCAGGCTGGAGTGCAGTCAGCTTACTGCAAGCTCCACCTCCCAGGTTCACACCATTCTCCTGCCTCAGCCTCCCGAGTAGCTGGGACTACAGGCACCTGCCACCACGGCCGGCTAATTTTTTGTATTTTTAGTAGAGACGGGGTTTCACTGTGTTAGTCAGGATGGTCTTGATCTCCTGACCTCATGATCCACCCGCCTCGGCCTCTCAAAGTGCTGGGATTACAGGCATGAGCCACTGCGCCCGGCCAGGTATATTGTTTTGAAGGCTTCTTGGGTAATATCAGTGTAGACCCTCCCCTGCCCCACCCACTTTGGCCTGTAACAATCTTACCCCTCTTTCACCGTCCAGCCAGACCGCCACCTCTGTGAAGTCTTCCCTGACTGCTACAAACCACAGTAGGCTTCTCCTTCCCTGTTAGATGCTAAGTCAGCGCCGTCTGTCTTGCTACTCCTGGGTCTGTACCTAGTTTCTTGTGGGTTATCTTCGCTTCCTCAGCCGCTCTAGAATTTCCTTTATTCAACATTCCTATTCCTTAGACCTTTGTTACTCAAAGTGTTGTCTGTGGACCAGCAGCATTGCATCCCCTGGGAGTGTGTTAGAAATGCAGAATCCCAGGCCTCACCCCAGACCAGCCAAATCAGAATCAGCGTGGTAACAAGATCCTCAGCAGATGCGTAGACATGTGAAAATTTGGGGTGCGCTAGTACAGAGATGGCCACCAGATACTTGGGAAAGTCTGATCAATTACTTTTCCATTTCACTTGTCATCATCTAACCCATTTTATGGGTATTCGTTTCCTGTCTGCCCCTACCCCCATGTTCTACAAGGGCAGGCTTTGATCTATTTTCCTCACTGCTATGTAGTCAGTAGGTGCTCAGTGAAAATTAGTTGAATGAAGAAATACATTTTTAAAACTCTCAGGCTGGGCATGGTGGCTCCAGCCTATAATGCCAGCACTTTGGGAGGCCGAGGCAGGAGGATCACCCGAGGCCAACATGGCGAAACCCTGTCTCTACTAAAAATACAAAAATTAGCCAAGCGTGGTGGCACACATCTGTAATCCCAACTACTTGGGAGGCTGGGGCATGAGAATCGCTTGAACCTGGGAGGCAGAGGTTGCAGTGAATCGAGATTGCACCACTGCACTCCAGCCTGGGAGACAGAGCAAGACGCTGTCTCAAGAAAAAGTAATAACAATAAACCTCTCCATGTGTCCTCCAGGATCATTTCTCTGCTGAGCAAGTTCCGACTGGGATTCCATGAAGTCCACATCCTCCCTGACATCAACCAGAACCCTCGGGCTGAGCAGTAAGTTCTGTTTTGGGGCTTCCAGGCAGAAGGGCCAACTGTGTGTCTGGAGACCCCTCCGCCGGCTGCCCCCTTTTTCCTTGGTAAACTAGGAGCAAGGGTCTCTCCTCCAAGCCCTTCCTAGATGTGTCAGAGGGCACAACTTCTGCAGTGGCTGTGGCCGGGGCCTGTCCCCTCCCTGGGGCTGAGGGGACCACAGGGCAAGGCGGCTGCAGCCCCTGACATTGTGTTAACACATTGGTGCTGGGAGAGGGGAAAAGGTGAGTGACCTGGGCAACAACTTCCTTCCTCCTTCCACGCAAGGGCAAGAGCACAGATTTTAAGCAAACCCCTGTGTGAATTTGTAGCAGTGACCAATGGCAGGTTCAGCAGAGACTGTTTGCTTTCCAAATGGTGTAACTCCGTCTTCTTCAAATAAGACATTTACAAACAGGATTTGTATTTTGTCAATCAGTGTGCGTGAGGTTTTCCAGGACTGTCTCCTCACTAAGGTATGTTTCCTCCTGACCTCCTAGCCCTAACTTTTCTCTTACGTCTCCCAGCCATAAGGATGTCCCCCATCTGGACAGGGAAGGAAATCAAGACAAGCAGAAAGGAGCTGTGTAATAGTGATGCATACATTGGCTCCAACCATTTGTTAGGAGCTGTGCTTGGTGCTGCAGAGGCAGAGATGAGGAATCTGCAGCCCCATCCTCCAAGCATGGCTGCAGGCTGGTGAAAGCCAAGGGCAGTTGCAATGCTGCAGAGACAGATCAGGGTGCCAAGGAGAGTAGGATTGTCTCTGTTGGTGGAAAAGCAAAGCCTTGCGAAAGGCTGGCCTTGATGATCAAAAAGAGATCAGGGAGATCTTCCAGGAAGAAGAGACAGCAGGAGCAACATACAGACCCCATCTAGCATCTGATTTTTATTTATTTATTTATTTATTTATGAGATAGAGTCTTGCTCTGTCACCCAGGCTGGAGTGCAGTGGCGCAATCCCAGCTAGCTCACTGCAACCTCTGCCTCCCAGGTTCGAGCAATTCTCCTGCCTCAGCCTCCCAAGTAGCTGGGATTATCGGAGCACACCACCGTACCCGGCTAAATTTGGTATTTTTAGTAGAGATGGGGTTTCACCATGTTGGCCAGGCTGGTCTCAAACTCCTGACCTCAGGTGACCCACCTGCCTTGGCCTCCCAAAGTGCTGAGATTACAGGCGTGAGCCACTGCGCCCAGCCTAGCATCTTATTTTAAAAATCCCCTCCATTGACCTTTCATCTGCCTCCAGCTCCTGGACCATTTCTCTCCTCCTTGGCACAGCCAGACTCCAAGATGTTTGCACTCTTTGTTGACCCCTCCTCCTTTCCCCTAATCCTCCCGCTCCCAACCCACTGCCCCCACTGTCTGAGACCACTCTTGCCAGCATCATCAGTGACCTCCACGTTGCCACACCCACAGAGTCCTCTCTCTACCTTTCAGCTGCACTTGACAGTGATCCTTCTTGAGACCGTTCCTTCTTTTGGCTTCCAAGACACCCCTTCCACTGGTTTCCTCCTGCATCAGGGGCCCTTCCTCCAGTTCCTCTGCTGGTTCTTCCTCCTTGACCTCACTTGCCCTTGCTGGCATCCTTGGGGTTTGGCCCTGACCCTTTTCCCTTCTCTCCATTTACTCTGTCCCAGGTGAGCTCATCCATCCTTGTGGCTTCAGATAGCATCATCTGAATGCCAATCAGCCCTACATCTCTCTCTCTCTCTCTTTTTTTTTTTTTTTTTGAGACAGTCTCACTCCATCACCCAGGTTGGAGTACAGTGGTACCATCTCAGCTCACTGCAACCTCCACATCCCGGGTTCAAGTGAGTCTCCTGCCTCAGCCCTCTGAGTAGCTGGGATTACAGGTGTGTGCCACCACACCCAGCTAATTTTTGTATTTTTAGTAGAGACAGCACTTCGTCAGGTTGGACAGGCTGGTCTCGAACTTCTGACCTCAGGCGATCCACCCGCCTCAGCCTCCCAAAGTGCTGGTATTACAGGCGTGAGCCACTGTGCCCGGCCCCAGCCCTAAATCTCTGTCTTTAATGATGTGAGTCACATCGCACAGAAGACCCCCCAGCAGCTTCTGGTCTCACTTGGGGCAGATAAGGAAGCCCTGCCTGACTGGGCCGTCTCTGCCTGCCTGTCCTCACCTCCTCCCACCCTTCCCTGCACTCACCTTGCTCCAGCACACAGGATCCTTCACTGCTCCTCATATGAGCCAAACACGCTCTGCCTCAGGGCTTCTGCATGTTCAGTTCTGTTCGCTTCTGCACCCTGTGTCCCATGCATGGCTGGTTTTGCAAGGATAGACTTCCTTCAGGTCCCAGAAGGGCCTTCCCCACCCATTATTCTCTGTCCCAGTACTTGGTTGTCCCTTCATAAGCTTCCACTTCATACTTATTTGCTACTTGCTTATCACCGTGGCTCTGTGAGGACTGGGGACACAATCTGATTTGTTCACTGTTGTGTAGCACAGAGCCTGGTACAGAATCATGCTCTGTAAATACCTGCTGGATGGTCGGGTGGGTCACAGGTCAGTGGTTGTGGGCAACTTGTGAAAGTTCAGTTGGATGCCAGACCCAGCCAGCAGAGCTGAATTCAACATGGAAGCCACTTTGTAAATGGCAGTGTCCGATGGGTTTCAGCCTGAAAATGGGAGCTGTGGCAACACTGCCAGCTCCCCGCAGGGACCTGGCACCCCTAGAAATGGGGTTATCATCTCAGCCGGCCTCAACCCACTCTCTCGTCCCCAGCACCAAGAGGTTTGAGGACATGATTGCACCCTTCCGTCTGAATGATGGCTTCAAGGATGAGGCCACTGTCAACGAGATGCGGCGGGACTGCCCCTGGAAGATCTCAGATGAGGAGATTACGAAGAACAGAGTCAAGGTGCAGAGAGGGGTGGGGGTGGGAAACGCGACACATCACTGGGTCAAGGACGGGTGTCCTGCATGTCTTGAGCTCCCCCAGCCCCTTCCCTCGATCCTCCACCCTGCCTTCCACTCCGGCCCCTGAGGTATCCTCAAGCCACAGTCGCTCAGGCTGATGGGTAACCCGGCTGTGGAACTCAGTGCTATCCTTGACCTGGGAGCCTGGTCCTCCTGCCCATCTTGAGTGAGCTCCGGCAGTGGGCTTGACTGCCCGGAGTCCTCCTCCTCCTCCATACTTCCTCTATGCCGGGTGGAAGAGATTTCTGAGACTCATGGTGACAGCCAAGGTATAATTAGTCCTGTTAGGCCGGGCGTGGTGGCTCACCCCTGTAATCCCAGCACTTTGGGAGGCCGAGGCAGGTGGATCACTTGAGGTCAGGAGTTCAAGACCAGCCTGACCAACATGGTGAGACCCCATCTCTACTAAAAATACAAAAAAAATTAGCTGGGCATGGTGGCAGGCACCTGTAATCCTAGCTACTCGGGAGGCTGAGGCAGGAGAATCGCTTGAACCTGGGAGGCAGAGGTTGCAGTGAGCCAAGATTGTGCCATTGCACTCCAGCCTGGGTGACAGAGTGAGACTCCGTCTCAAAAAAAAAAAAATTGTCCTGTGGGCCAACACGGCTGCCTGACCTTCCCTGCTTAGCCTCTAGACCCTACCCCTGCCACAGCTCAGAGCTATGGTGCCCCTTCCTGGACAGCACCTTCAGGACTCTAAGGGCTAAGAAAGGGTGTGTGCCTGTAGCCATGCTCTGACTGTGTCAAGGTGGGGCAGGCTCTAGGAGCGCGAGCAAGAGCGATGGGGGCAGGGGCCGGGTCCTACTTCTACCCCCAGTGTCAGTCATTCTCCACCACGAGTGAGCTTACCCCCTGGGGGATATTTGGCAATCTCTGGAGACATTATTGTTTGTCACAACTCAGGGGTGGGGCTGCTACTGTCAGGCAGTGAGGAGAGACCTGCGATGCTGCCAAACATCCTACGATGTGCAGGACACTTCCCACAACAAGGACTTGTATGCCCCAAATAACTACAGTGCAAGGTCCAGAATCCCTTACCCAGGTTAACTCCCTTCCCCTCGGTCTCTTGGTCTCCAGGATAGGGCATCCGTCCACGATCAGTTCCTGAGTGTCAATCATTTCTGAATAATTTGAGCTAGGCCTTGGGTTGGAAGGAGTCTCCCACCCCCAACCCAGTCCCACGCAAGTTTTGGGGACTTCTCTAATCTGTCAGCCCCGAGACCCTGCCCCAAAGGGCCCATGCAGCCATCTGGCTCTTTGGAAAATGCTGAATAAAACCTCATGTCCGAAGAAGACCTTCCAATATTCTGTTACAGAAGAAGTGGGGCAACCTCTCTTTTATAGAGTATTTTTGTGTACCAGGCCCTCTGCCGGGTGCTTTTGCATAGGTTGTCTCATTTGATCCTCCCCAAATTCCCCTAGAGAAGGTATCATCATACCCATTTTACAGATGAAGACGGTGAAGGTCAGGGAGGCAACCTGACTTGCTCAAGTTCTCTCTGCTACGAAATGTGAGAGCTGAGATCTGAACCTAGTAAGGTGTTCTCTCTTCCCTCTACCCTGCTGGTTATGGTCATAAAGTCAGGCAAGGAAAAGCCACAGAATGCTTCTTGGAGGAGGTGAGCTTGGTGCTCCATTACTCTGAGGGTCCCCTTCTTCCTGGAGACAGGAGACTCTATAAGAATTTATGAGGCAGCAGAGTCTACAGGTAAATCATGAATCCAGTTGAAAATGTTAATGAGGCCATAGACGTGGTGAAGGATTGAGTGACTTCGATGATATGGGAAGTGACCACTCGGCTTTCTCCCGCCCAGTCCCTTCGGCAGGTGAGGCTGAATGAGATTCTGCTGGATTACTCCCGAGACGCTGCTCTCATCGTCATGTAAGTAGTGCCTGGCTGGTGGGAGGACCAGTCTGTCCAGAGTCAGGTGTCTCAGCTCTGGGAAGGGGCTCAGCAGGGGCACCACGGAGGGCCCAAGCCTTCCCCTAGGAAGCAGAAGGGCCAAAGTTCCCATAAACATAGCCCTGGTGATTCTTAGCATGTGGCTGGGCCTGAGCCTGCCCCACACCTGAGCTCCAGCTGGCAGGGGTCGAGGGCCTCACGTGTCCCAGGCATCAGTGACCTCCCCTTGCCATTGCTGTTTCCTGTTGGCTGCCTTTTCCTACCAAATTCCACTTGGCAAAGAGGGAACCCAGCTCTTTCCAGAGGGACATCAACTCCTGGTTGTTCAGGAACTACTTGGCCCTCCTTGGCTATCGGCCATTCCCAGCTGATGTTGGTTCCAAGCCTGAGCAACAGAAACAGAGGCCTGTCCTAGCCCTGGCTGTTCCTACTGGACCCACGTCCAGTTCTGAGCTACCCCTGGGTGTGTTAGCCAGGGCTGAGCAAGCAGAATGTGGGATGGAAGGTGAGAGCTATGCAGCAAAGGTCTCAGGGTGGCTCTGCTCTCTCTGAGGCCTGTAAGAAGAACATGATTGGCCGGGCGTGGTGGCTCACGCCTGTAATCCCAGCACTTTGAGAGGCTGAGGCGGGCAGATCACCTGAGGTCGGGAGGTCGAGACCAGCCTGACCAACATGGAGAAACCCCGTCTCTACTAAAAATACAAAATTAGCTGGGCGTGGTGGTGCATACCTGTAATCCCAGCTACTCAGGAGGCTGAGGCAGGAGAATTGCTTGAACCTGGGAGGCAGAGGTTGCGGTGAGCCGAGGTTGCACCATTTCACTCCAGCCTGGGCAACAAGAGCGAAACTCTGTCTCCAAAAAAAAAAAAAAAAAAAAAGGAAGAAGAAGAACATGATCAGCCAAGCCCTCAGCTCAGGGGACAAGGGGTCTTTGCCAAGGCAAGTAACTGGCCTCTCCTACATTTCCTGGGGGCCAACCACCTGAGAATCAGACAGAAGGGATCTTTTGGCTCTGGTGATGCACCCCACTCCCAGACCTGTCACCATCTGACCTGGACTGCAGATGCCAGGTTCTGCAGGACAGCCGAAATGTTCGTGGAAACTGCTTGTTCATAGCCTGAAGCCAGGACCAACTACACAATTTGCAAGGCCTAGGACAAAATGAAAATGTGGGGCACCTTGCTCAGAAAATATTAAGAAGGTCTGTGGTCTTCCCTTTCAAAGCAGTCTCCCTTACATCCTCACATAGGATGTATGGAATTTGTTTTTTAAAAAATCTCACAGTGGTGGAAAGGAGGAGGGGATGGGGGTTCAACACAACTGATCATAGTTTGATCATTGATGTAGACAGATGATGACGTAGGCATGAAACGTCAGGGTATCATTTTTCAACCTTCACCTGTTTGAACGTTTCCATAAATCTGCAAAATGCATCCTGCCTTGGAGAGCAACCACAAGTGCCTCATCAAGCTTGCTTTCTCTGGCAAGAAGGTCCCCAAAAACCTAGCGCCACACACTGTTCTAGGAAGATGTGCTCAGATAGGAGGGATCCTTCAGCTCTGGTGATACAACCCATTCCCAGACTTGTCACCATTTGACCTAGACTGCAGATGCCAGGATCTAAGGATATTAGATTCATGAGAGGAGACCTCAGAACAAGTGGTCCATTGAGGGTGATAAAAGCAACTCAAACTATTTTCCCCCTACTTCTGTTGCTTGAGTACTGTATAAGTTGCATGCATCCCTTACTGCTGTGTCTGCAATACCC
This sequence comes from Pan paniscus, assembly GCF_029289425.2. Lineage (NCBI taxonomy): Eukaryota > Metazoa > Chordata > Mammalia > Primates > Hominidae > Pan > Pan paniscus. The sequence goes on from NC_073267.2 coordinate 66,378,389, forward strand.
TCTTTCAGGAGAGCACCAGCAATGTTTCTTTTATGTAGTGTAAGTGCCCCTTTGAGAAGATCAAAACAGCAAATGGGTTCAGACTGAAATTGGCCAATGGCTTCTAGCAGATAAGTAGATAAAGCTTGAGGATACGCATCCTCCTAGGTCTCATCAAAGGCTAGAAGCTGAGCAACCAGTTTGGAGACCTGACCTGGAGGTTTCTGGACCTCCAGTCTGTCTTAAGATGTCCATGAGGGTTTTTCCTCCCTGGATGTCTGAGGACTGACTGCCATCCTGAATGAATCAGTAAGTATCCAAACTAGGAAGGTCGTGACCAACTGACTACTTCAGAGGAAACAAATGGTCATCTATGTCCTTCACCCTGGGAAGGCAACAGTACCTAAGATAGAAATTCAGGACCAACTGGCCAAAATATACAAGACCACACTGGATATCATCTTTGCATTTGGATTTAGAACTAATTTTGGTGGTGGCAAGACAACTAGCTTTGGCATGATTTATGATTCCTTGGATTATGCAAAGAAAAGTGAACCCAAACATAGACTTGCAAGACATGACCTGTATAAGAAGAAAAAGACCTCAAGAAAGCAATGAAAGGAATGCAAGAACAGAATGAAGGAAGTTAAGGGGACTGTAAAGGCCACGTTGGTGCTGGCAAAAAAGGTGGGCTGGAGATTGGATCACAGCCAAAGGAGTAAAGGGGCGGCAGTGATGTTATCTGCAGCCATTGTGGATTTTTTACAAGAAGATTAATAAACTAAAAACTCTCACATGAAAAAAAGATGCCCAGGAGAATTCAAAAGGCACCAGCACCAGTTACTCTTCATTGACAGGACAGAGGTAAAATTTTTGCTTTTACCAATTAGCGGAATTTTGTCACCAGGAGAGTGGTTCAGGCAATTAGAAACGTGCTTGGGGCTGGGCATGGTGGCTCACGCCTGTAATCCCAGCACTTTGGGAGGCCAAGGCGGGTGGATCACTTGAGGTCAGGAGTTTGAGACCAGCCTGGCCAACATGGTGAAACCCCATCTCTACTAAAAATACAAAAAAATTAGCCAGGCATGGTGGTGCACACCTGTAATCCCAGCTACTTGGGAGGCTGAGACAGGAGAGTTGCTTGAACCTGGGAGGCAGAGGTTGCCGTGAGCCAAGATCATGCCACTGCACTCCAGCCTGGATGACAGAGCTAGAAATGTGCTTGGATAATACTCAAACGCTACTTCCATACACGACAGCAGTTTTCAGAAATCATGTCTTAGAACATTCAGGCTGCTATAGCAAAATACCCTAGACTGGGCTTATCAATAACAGAAATTTATTTCTTATGGTTCTAGAGGCTGGGAAGTCCTAGATCAAAGCATGGTAAATTCAGAGTCAGAGGCAGGGCTCCTTTCCTGACTCATGGATGGGCCTTCTTTCTGTGTCCTCACTTGGCAGAGGGAGCCAGGGAGCTCTCTGGGGCCTCTTTATAAGAGCACTAATCCTATTCGTAGGTCACAGGGCTCCACTCTCATAACCTCATCATCTCCCAAAGGCCCCACCTCCTAAAACCATCACTCTGGGGATATGGATTTCAACGTGTGAATTTTGGGGGGACATGAATATTCAGACTGTAGCAAATGGTTCTGACTTATAGTTTCTCTTCTTCCCAATCACTTCCTATGTGCCAGTAGACAGTAGAGCATGTAGAATTCTTCATGATTCCTAATATCCTATGCAGTGTGCAAACCCTTCTTAGCAGATGGGTGTAAGAGTGCAGAAGTCTAACAACAGACCAGAAGCAGACCATTGTCAGTCTGCCCCTGGGACTCAGTATTCCTCATGCCCGATGTCCCCAGTGCCAGTGTGTGCTTTTTTTTTTTTTTTTAAAGAATGATTGTATTTATTTCTCAGATAGTGATATAACTTTTTTTTTTTTTTTTTTTTGAGGCAGAGTCACTCTGTCACCCAGGCTGGAGTGCAGTGGTGAGATCTCAGCTCACTGCAACCTCCGCCTCCTGGGTTCAAGTGATTCTCCTGCCTCAGCCTCCTGAATACCACCACCTCGCCCGGCTAATTTTTTGTATTTTTAGTAGAGATGGGGTTGCACCATGGTGGCCAGGCTGATCTCAAACTCCTGACCTCAGGTGATCCACCCACCTCAGCCTCCCAAAGTGCTGGGATTACAGGCGTGAGCCACGGTGCCCAGCTGCAGATAGTGATATAATTTATAGTGTAGTCAATTGGGTTGAACTGCCACTTGCAACATTTTCTTGTGTGACTTAAGGCATTAGAAAAAAAGAAAAAAAGAAGAATGTCAAGACAGTGAGAGCAGGGCATTAGATAAACAAGGGACCCTCCTGAGCAGAAGGCCCCATGTGACTGTGCTGGTTGCACACCCAGGAAGCTGGCTCTGCCCAGAACAATGCTTCCTGGGGCTTTAGGGACATGATTTTTTTGTACAAAGAAAGTGCCCCATGTTTCCTTGGAGAACGGTGATAAGGAAAGGGGCTGGGCTTATCTCCAAACCTCTTGCCAACACCTAGCAGAGAATGTTCCTAGGGCAAGGTTGGTCCAGGGTGAGCGCTGGGTCTGAGCGCAAGACAGTGGAAATGGCTTTGTCCTGGGACGCCTCCCCAGACTCTTCCTTGGGCATGGTGCCTGGTGGGTATGCATGGGTGTGCCAGACCACGGCTTAATGAATGCCACCTCTGTTCAGAGAGGCATGTGTGCATTTTGTCTATGCCATTAGCCCACTGTGTGGCCTTGGGTAAGACCCCATGTCTCTCTAGCCTCAGTTTCCCTAATTATAAAGAGTTAACAAAAGTATTTCCAAGATTCTCTTTCACGCTAACATGCTGTGATTCTAAGTTTATTTGTCATTAAAATGAGTCAGTCTCAGCTGGGCATAGTGGCTCATGCCTGTAATCCCAGCACTTTGGGAGGCTGAGGCTGAAGGATTGATCGAGCCCAGGAGTTGGAGACCAGCCTGGGCAACATAGTGAGACCCTGTCACTACCAAAAGAAAAAAAAAGAAAGCAAAAAAAAAAAAAAAAAAGAATCAGTCTCTCAGTCTCTTAAGCCATAAGATGAAGAATTTCATCCCGGGAGGTGACCACCTGTTGGAATCTCTCCCTTCCCACCCCCCATCCCTACCACCATCCCCCAAACTCACAGGGAAAATCAATCCCCCACCCACCAGCCTTTGTGGGATTTGCCAATACAAGTAATTATAAATCCAGTGACCCAAGAGAAGACCCCTGCCCAGGGCATCCCACCCCATGCCAGTAGCTACAGCTGTTGCCCAAAGAGGCCCCAGCTATTGGGCCAAGTCCACCGGGAGGACAGAGCAGCTGCATCTCTCCATCACTAATCTCCAACCTGGAGCCATGCCTAGTGTTTCTCTACAAGTTCAGTCAGGGGGTCCGCTTTATCAGAACCACCAGGGGACTGTGAAAAATGCAAGTTCCTCAGTGCCTTCCAGACCAGGCTCTAGGGTGGAGCCCAGAAATTCTGAGGAAGGGAAAAAAAAAAAAAATCTCCCAAGCCTCCGTGAAATGATTAGATCACATTGTCTAGCATCTGGGAGAGCGTGCTTGGAGCATTTTCTAGAGCCGGTTTGAGGCAGCACTTGATTGATTGCTGTTCACTAATCAGTGGGTTATCAAATGGCCCCGGGTTTGAGCTCGGCTACCCCAGCACAGCTGATAAACCAGCCTCATAAAAAGCCCAGCAAGCTTTGACTAGCCTAGCAACATATTCCTGTTGGGTCCAGACGCCTCTTTTTTTCTAAAAACACTCCCTCCTCAAAGCCAAGCAGCAATAATCAAAATAGTAATAATCAACATTGCATTTCATGGCTTGGGCCTCTATATGGTACTCAAGGCAATAGGCCTTATGAATTTGCAAAGCCCTAATTTTAAGAGAGCATCTCACTCTGTCACCCAGGCTGGAGTGCAGTGGCAGGATCTCAGCTCACGGCAACCTCTTTGTTTTTTTGTTGTTGTTGTTTTTTCTCTTTCTGTAACCTGTGACTCAGGCCTCTTTGGGCCTCTTTGGTCCTATAATTTTCTTTGTTTTAGGGGCGGGGTCTTACTCTGTCACCCAGGCTAGAGAGCAGTAGTGAGATCTCAGCTCACTGCAACCCCCACCTCCCGGGACTCAAACAATCCTCCTACCTCAGCCTCCCGAGTAGCTGGGACTACAGGCGCATGCCACCAGGCCTGGCTAGTTTTTTGTATTTTTTTATGGAGACAGGGTTTTACCATGTTGGCCCAGGCTGGTCTCCAACTCCTGAGCTCAAGCAATCCACCTGCCTTGGCCTCCCAAAGTGCTGGGATTACAGGCATGAGCCACTGTGCCTGGCCTCAAAACTCTATTATAATCACCCCCTCACTCCCACTTTAGAGATGAGGAAGCAGCTTCAGAGGAGTTAAGTAACTTGGCCAGGGTCTTGCAGACAGGAAGTGGGAATTGCATCTGGAGCCTGTGACCGTGGTTCTGATGCAGGGCTGTCTTTCACATCTAGGTTAGATCTGAAGTCGCCTTTCTTTGTGGCTAAGAGATGTAATTCTGAAAAAATGTTCCTTTGTTCTGGAACAGCTTTATTTCTGAAGATTAGTAGCTCAAGGCATGCACATCCTGTGAGCAGGAATAGAGCACGTCATTGATTGGTGTGGGGGCGGGGGTGATTTTAAAGACAGCTGTCTCTCGGACAGGTGGACAGGCTGTGTTGGGGGAGGGAACTCCATGCTGAAGCTTGAAAGTCTGCCACAGGTGTGTTGGATGTTCCCCACCCCCATGGTGCAGGCACCATTTCTCTCGTGGCCTTTGAAGTTTCTGAATTCAGTCCCTGAAATCATGTACTATTTCCTGGATGTTGTCCGCCTCCTGCATAACTGCTCAGTCAGGAGAGTTTGGTCTCGGTACTCCTATGTCCCTTTCTCCTGGAAAGTCACTAAATATTTGAACTCAGATGACTATAGCTTAATGAAATGGCCTTGGTCCAACCCAACTTCCCTAATTTTTGAGACCTTTTTTTTGTTTGTTTGTTTTGAGACAGAGTCTCACTCTGTTGCCCAGGCTGCAGTGCAGTGGCGCAATCATGCTCACTGCAGCCTCGACCTCCCAGGCTCAAATGATCCTCCCGCCTCAGCATCCTGAGGAGCTGGGACCACAGGCATGTGCCATCATGCCCAGCTAATTTTTGTATTTTTTGTAAAGACAGGGTCTCACCATGTTGCCCAGGCTGGTCTCAAACTCCTGGGCTCAAGTGATCTGCCCACCTCGGCCTCCCAAAGTGCTGGGATTACAGGTGTGACCATGCCTGGCCCGGGACATTGCTTTCTAAAGGAGGGTAGGGCTTGTCCCAGGTGAAGCTTTGTGGATGGAACTTCAAGTGTGACATAGCTGTTTAGGATCCTAGTTACCCTTCTCAGAGGAGGTTGGAGTTGCTGTGAGCAGAGGCTGCTGCGGAGGGAAGATGTCAAGACCTCGGTTCGAATTCCAGCTTTGCCGCCGCTGGCTTAGCTGTCGCGTGCTGGTCAGTACTAAGTGGTGATGACAGCTGCTGACCTTACAGAGCGCTCACTGTGTGCCAGGCATTGTGCTGTGCCTGCGTGTGCTTTGCCGGCTTTAGCATCACAAACATCCTGCGAGGGAGGTTTTTGTGTGCTTGCTTTAGGGAAGAGAAACTCTGCAAAGGTCATCTGGCTGAGGAAGTGGCAAAGCCACGACTCGGACGCCAGAGCCTGGCTCTGACCTCAGCGCTCCAGCATCCTCCTCCCGCCCCAGTTCTCCCACCTGTGAAGGAGTGCGGTGCTGCGGGCCCTGCCCATTCCCCAGGGGGATGTACTTGGGGAAAACAGACATTCAAGTGAGTCCCACGGAAGGTGCTGGTGCCCCCACTTCATGCGGCACCAGCTGGACCTGTGAGACACTGCTGGAGCCCACAGACCCTCCTGGAGCCCAGAGCTGGGCAGCTGTGGCCATCCCAATGCATTTTTGGAATTCTCCAGATAGTAGAAAAGTCACTTCCTGAAATAGTTGGAAGACATGGCTGGACAGCATTCCCAGGGCATCTTTTTATTCACGCAGCATTGCACAGTTAAGACAAGGGGCCTCCCCATAGGCAGCGGTGGAGTCTTGCTCCCAGGGCCTCCTGCACAGGGCAGGAGGCAGGACAAAGACGCTGAGCTGGACAATGAATGAACAGGAACATATCACATTGCTGTGGCCACAGGCCGGCACAGGGCTGGAGAGGCAAGCCTGGCATGAAGTGGGTGGCCTGATAGGGAAGGGTCGCCCACTTAACAAATATATACTGAGCCTGACTGTATCAGACTGTGTTCTAGGCACTGGGAAAAGGGGGGTGAATAAGACAGATCTGGCCTGCTTGTGAGCGAACATTCTAATGTGGGGAGACAAGCACATAAATCAGAAGATGCTGTTGGGACTGTGGAGGGCTCTGAAGGCAGTAAAGTGGGGTGATGTGAGGAAGAGGCGTGGGCGGCCTGCCCTGGAGGAGTGATCAGGGAGGAGGTGGGTGCACTTGCCTGACTCAAAGGAAGTGACCAGGTGCAGAGCTGGGGCTGCTCCTTTCCCGGTGGGTGGGGAGAACGTCAAGTGCAAAGGTTGGAGGCAGGAGTGAGCTTGGCATTTTTTTAGGAATGGAAAGAAAGCCACAGGGCATCGGGGGTGAGCAAGGCGAGGGTGGGAGGAGGTGAGGTCGTGGGCTTGGCAAGGACTAGATCCCATAGGGCTTGTGGGCCATGGCTTTGTTTAGAAACGCTTCACGGCAGAAGGTCCATTCTGGGTCATGTTTGTGCGGAAAGTGGGGAGGTCATTCTTAGGGTGGGTGGAAGGAGCTCTGAGGGACAGTAAACAGACTCGCTGTTCTGAAAACAAACTGGGAGCTGGGCGTGTGGAGCGGCCCCGTGGTAATCTCTCTTCTACCACTTTTTCATGCCTTGCAGCACTTTGCCCATAGGGAGGAAGGGGAAGTGCCCCAGCTCGCTGTACATGGCCTGGCTGGAGACCCTGTCCCAGGACCTCAGACCTCCAGTCATCCTGATCCGAGGAAACCAGGAAAACGTGCTCACCTTTTACTGCCAGTAACTCCAGGCTTTGACATCCCTGTCCACAGCTCTGAGTGTGTGGGATAAGTTGGAACTTGATTGCCTCTAGTCCACAGGGATGAGACTCATGTTCTGTTGCACTTTAAGTGGCAGCATCTGATGATCTCACCGAAAAAGATGGTAGATTTCCAAATCTGGCTGGACTCCACTTCCATGGGACACATTCCCTGGGTCTTGTGTTTATGGGCTAGAGAAATAGCAGATGGAGCTGCAAGGAAAACTCTCTAAAGCATCCTATTCCTTTTAAAGGATTTCTTTTGATTTTGATGACCATTAATTAAGAGTTCAGTCTTTGATTTGTATGCAAATTGGAGTCCCAATGCTGGGCGTGAATCTTGACAGTTTCTACAGACCTTCCTGGGTGAAAGTTCCTAAATCATGCCCTGCTTCCTCCAATAGGAGAATGGGAGCCTCACCTGTAGGACCTACAGGCTCTCTAAGGAAAGCAGGTCTCTCTCTGAGCCTCCACAGCCAGGCAAATATATATATATATATTTTTTTGAGATGAAGTTTTTTCTCTTGTTGCCCAGGCTAGGGTGTAATGGCACAATCTCAGGTCACTGCAACCTCCTCCCGGGTTCAAGCATTTATTCTGTCTCAGCCTCCCGAGTAGCTGGGATTACAGGCACCTGCCATCACACCCAGCTAATTTTTGTATTTTTAGTAGAGATGGGGTTTCACCATGTTGACCAGGCTGGTGTTGAGCTCCTGACCTCAGGTGATCCACCCACCTCAGTCTCCCAAAGTGCTGGGGTTACAGGCCTGAGCCACTGCGCCCGGCCCAGGCAAATTTCTTGAACCACTTCTCACTCCCGTCACTTTCAATAAGGGGTCTTTGATGTCTTCACTGGTTCTTTGGACGAGGGACTTTTCGAACTTTTTTGGTTGCAACACACAGTAAGAAATATATTTCACACTGAGACTTGCAGCGCACACACACGGAAACGACCAAAACAAAAATGTCACAAAACAATACTTACCCTTCCCTGGGGGACGTCCTCCAGTATGTTCTGTTCTGTTTATTTTTCACTGTTGGTTGCAATCCAATAAAATGACTTTGGGATCCACTCATGGGTGGGGACCCACACATTTGAAAGGCATGGCCACCTTTCTGTTGTGCCTTGCATTTGTCCACACACAGGGAGTCTGGCTGAGCTGGGGAAAGGCCACGGCTGGGTGTCATTGCCATTTTCCCAGCTCATCTCACCGGGAAGAAAAGCAGATTGACAGAACACGTGAGGAGGGGTATTGATGGCAGGAGAGTCAAAAAAGAGTTTTAAAGAAGGGGCAAGGTTGAAGGAGTCTAGTGGCAAGGGTAAGATTTCAGGCATGGTTAAGAACAGACGACAAGGATGTCAGGAATGAAGATGTGGAGAGGGGTGTAGAGATGGCAAGGTTGGCAAGGAACAGATAGGCAGGAGCAGGTCCGAGCCAAGCCTAGCCCAAGACCAGGTGAAAGGAGAGGGGAGGAGGAGCCACCTGCAAGAGATGGAAAGAGCAGGCGGCAGAGGGGGCTGGCAGGGAGGGGCTGTTAAGAGTGGGGTTGGAGGTGGGAGAGAAGCTAGGACAAGGGAGATGGAGAAAGGACCTATACCTGGCTCACGGAAGGCCTTCAGGTCACTACACGTTGAACATCCCCAGTGTTTGAGCCCCCAGAGCTAGGGTGCAAGAGCACTGCCATCGAATGCCAGTGGGTGAGGCCAAGTGAGAGGGTATTTGCAGCTCTAGACATAACCAAGAAGCGTAAAGGTGAGTTGTTTGGTGGGACGACTGCCTGTGCCTTCTTCCGATGGCACTGGGGTGGCTGAAGGAACAGACATCTTTGGGTTTCATCAGCCTCCTCCAAGACTGCTGCAGTGCCTACACTTTAGGCTTCAGAAGGAGACTAAAGACTTCTAGACTTTAGAAGGAGGTCTGAAGTCTCCTTTCTGGAGTTACAACCCAAAGGATGTTAGCATTTCTCAGGTCATCCCACTGCAAAGCCCAGAAGGCTTGGGGCTCCCAGGCTGTTCTGAAGCCCCACTGTCTGACTGCCTCAGGGCTTGCTGCGAGGGACTGGGGCACGGCCAAGCTGACTAGGAACAGCTCTCGTGCTCCTGAGGGACCTGGAGGATGGGCCTGCCTCCCAGCCATTGAGCTGGATCCTGGGATAATTCTTAACTCGAAATAAGGGGAAGCATCCATCAGGGAGTGTTGGCCTTTCTAGAGCCACGTAGAAAACAATTTTCTGGTTCTTCAAACCTCAAAGAGTCCTTGGTCCAAAAAACAGAATGTTTTGGCTTTGGGTGTCAAAAAAAAAATTTTCACGATGTCAGAAATAGTATGTTTTTAACAATAATAATAGCTTTGTAAAAAATAAAAAGCTTTAACAGCGAGGCCATAAACAATGAAATGAATAAAAACTATGGTCACTCAGTCAACGGAACTTATTTGTTTTGGAACACACTGTTTTTCAACTCTGCTGAGTGTTTTGAAAAAATGAACTATTGTTTTTCCAACCCTGGATTGAACTCTTCTCGGAGCCCCTACTGGTTCTGCAGGTCATAGTGCCAGATTTCAACATAAATATTTATAGGAGCCATTTATTTTCCCTTTGATTCTCTTCCATGCATTTGCAGACTCACGGGGAACCATTTTTCTCAGCCTTTATCAAAGTCCCCCAGCATTTCCCATCTTGCCTGACACAGAGAGGTAACAGGTTGAGTGAAGGAGCCATGGCAAGGCCACCAGGTGACTGGGATTTGAGTTTCAATGTCTCCCCAAAACTGGCTGTGTGACCTCAGATATGCCCCTTCGCGTCTCTGGGAGGCCTCCAGTCTATGAAATGAAAGAATTGGACCAGAACAGGTGTCCCCAGCCAGCTGACCCAACAGTGACTGTGGTTTGGCCCAGGAGTGGTTGACAAAAATTGTGGCTGCATCAGGAGGTGGGGGTTAAGGGGAAGGGGTACACATCCCTTGGTCACCCCCAACCCACTGCCCTTCCCAGCCCACCACTTCCTACTCCCCTGTGGTGTGAGCCTTTGCATCCAAGGATTTCGAGTTTCTCTAGATGATTATTTGGCCTATTAGCATAAGAGATATAGGGCCACACTGCCTCTCTGTCCCTGCCTTTGGATGACAAAATGCTTCCCATTTAGGAGTTTGTGCAGTGGGAAGTACTATCCTTGAAGCCTTCCCTTCCTCTGTGCTGGCAGAGGAGGGAACCATCAGGGCCAGGGCCAGCCTCAGCCCCAGTGGCCACCCCAGCAGGGGCTCCTCCCTTCTCTCCCCTGGGATCCCTGCCCAGTCAGCTCCCAGTTTTGCCCTCAGCATTTCAGCCTCCAGATTTAGTATCCTCCCTCAGTGCCTGCCCAGACTTCTTATGGCTTTGAAGTAATTGCAGTACCACCTATTTTTCACCCAATGGGCTCTCTGGGCTCTGCTTACCCAGGCAGAAAGCTGTGGGCCTCCTTAGCACATGGAGAGTCCCCGTGTGGACTGAATTCCCTTCTAGACCCCTGCCTGGACTCTCTAGAGTGGTGAGGGGGAGGAGGGGTTCACAGGGATGAGACCAGCTGGAATGTTCCAGAAGAACCACCTGGCTGGGAGGCCTTCAGGCACATGCAAAGCAGCCAGGTTTGGTTCATAGCTGTGTACAGCTCAGGATATCAGGGAAAAAATGCTGCCAGCTCCAAGAATGTTCACAGAAATGGGGCGCAGGAAAGCCCAGCCACTGGCTTCATTGGTAATTTCCCACTTGAAGTGAGGTTTCATCCTGTGACCGAAAGCAAAAGTACAACATACGCACCCACTTCCTAAAAGTGGAGCCATCACAAATACAGTTTCTATAAGTACTCTCAGAAGAACCACCTGGCTGGGAGGCCAGAGAGCAAAATGTCTGATAGATGAAAGACAGCGGCAAGAAAGGACAAGTGGTTTTATTTTAACTCATAAAAGTTACAAATAAAACATTCTACGTTTGCAAAGGAGGGAGCAAACACATAAGGTCAAGGGGATTAGGAAAGTCTTTATAGGGAACATGGTGTACAAAAGGGGTACACATTCCTTTGTCACCCCCAACCCACTGCCCTTCCCAGCCCACCACTTCCTACTCCCCTGTAGTGTGAGCCTTTGGATCCAAGGATTTCGAGTTTGTCTAGATCATTATTTGGCCTAATAGGTTCCAGAGATTGGTGGGATTCAATAGAAAGAGAGAAATGAGATCTGGGGTGGGAAGAAGGATTTCTGGGCAGCAGGGGTAGCTTGAGCAAAAGACAGAGTGAGGATTGCCCCGGGCATGTCTGGAGAACAAGAAACAAGCCAGTTTTCCTGGAGTGTGAGGGAAGTGTGTATAGGAAAATAAGACTTGGCCGGGCACGGTGGCTCACGCCTGTAATCCCAACACTTTGGGAGGCCAAGGCAGGGCAATCACCTGAGCCTACAAGTTTGAGACCAGCCTGGGCAACATGATGAAACCCTTTCTTTACAAAAAAAAAAAAAAAAAATTAGCTGGATGTGGTGGTGCGCACCTGTGGCTTCAGCTACCCCAGAGGCTGAGGTGGGAGGATCACTTGAGCCTGGGAGGTTGAGGCTGCAGTGCTGTGATTGTGTCACTGCTCTCCAACCTGGGTGACAGAGCAAGACTCTATCTCAAAAAAAAAAAAAAAAAAAAAGGAGGAGGAGAAGTAGCAGTCCTGTCATATGAAGGGCAGAGTAACAGGCTTAATGCTGAAGGGAAAGAGAAAGCAAATTGATTTGGGTTTGGTACTTTAAGTGTGAGAATGCCCAGGTGGTCAGAACTGTGGTCCTGGAACCTGGGAAGGGCTCAAGGTGCTCCCCTGTTAGCCTGCAGCTCTTTGAGAGCAGTGACCGTAAATAGATTTGGCAGTCATGCTCATGGTCAGGGACATGGAAGTCATAGCTTGGGTGAGATCAAGAGAGAAAGTACAAAGAAAGAACAGGGCTAGACCTTGGGAAGGGCTATATTTAGGAGGCAGAATGAAGAAGGGTCAGTGGTGAGGCAGACTTGAAAAGAGCATTGGAGGGACAGGAGGAAAACTCAGATCACCGAGGAGGCACCCGAGAAGGGGATCAAAGAAGCTCAGAGTCGACCATGTAGTAGCTGTCTGCGAAGGGGCTGGAGCCACTGAAGGTGCTGTTGAATTTGGGGTTGAGGCATCAGTGGGAGCCTTGCAGTGAATAATTCGGTAAAGCGGCAGGTCAGGGGCCAGGGACTGAGGAATGAATTTGTGGGCAGGAAAAGAAAACAGCAGCCCTGCTTAGAGACTTCATACTTGAGTAAGCCAGCAATGGAGAGATTGAGGGAGATACAGTGGAAACCTGAGGGAATAACAGACTCAAGGAAAGTGCTTTGACTGTTGTTATCGTAGGGCGTGTATTAGGGTAATGCTAGGCTATGCTGCAGTAACAAATTGCCCTCTCGATGTTAGAGGCTTACAAGACAAAGTTCTGTTTCTGTTACAAATATTCCTACCACAGTCAGGCAGCTCTTCGGGGTTCCTCTTCTCCACATCGGGACTCAACGATCAAAATTACTCCTGTCTTGGGAAGCCACCACCTTGACCAGTAGTTTCCAGCTCACTGAAGAAGGGAAAAGAGAGCTGGAGGGTCACGCACTGGCTTTTAAGTGTTTCCACCCAGAAGGGACGTTATTTATTTCCACTCAAAGCCCATTAGCCAAAGCCAAATAGTCACATGGCTCCACCTAACTGCAAGGGTGCTGGGAAATTTGGGGGAAGATATGAATATTCATTGAACAATAAATGTCTCTGTTACAGAGTGAGGGCGAGTAATAGAGACCTGAGTGTATCGATAGGTCAGAGGGGAGAGATTGATGATGCAAGCAAAAGAATAACTGCAGAAAAGGTAGCAATGATGAATCAACAAAACGTGGGGACATTTTTGCCACACAGCAGGAAAGGCGTAGCTGAAGTCTGGTAGCCCTGGGGTGCAAAACTCTCAGGACCCTTGCCCTTGTGATCTGCCCTGGCAGGGCCCCTGAGCACCAGGTCAGAAAGCAAACATGGAAATTGCAGGTGACATGTTTCCCAACAATGGGGCTGGCCAAGCAAACAGGGAAGGAGAAGGCACGAGGGAGGGATTCAAGAATGATGACCGTGAGCTCCCAGTTGGATGGGGAGACCAGAAGTGAGCTGCAAGACTTGACAAGACTTGAAATGCTAGTAGCATGAAGACAAAAAGAACACGCAGGCTGGGCGCGGTGCCTCATGCTTGTAATCCCAGCACTTCGCGAGGCCAAGGCAGGCGGATCACTTAAGGCCAGGAGTTTGAGACCAACCTGACCAACAGGTTTTTTTTCCCTGTCTCTAAGGGGGAAAAAAAAAAATTAGCCAGGCATGATGGTGGCCACCTGTAGTCCCAGCTATTCAGGAGGTTGAGGCAGGAGAATCGCTTGAATCTGGGAGGCAGAGGTTGCAGTGAGCCGAGATCGTGCCACTGCACTCTAGCCTGGGCAATAGAGTGAGACTCTGTCTCAAGAAAACCCAAAACAACAACAAAAACATGCAGTGGGCCGGGCACGGTAGCTCACACCTATAATCTCTGCCCTTTCGGAGGCGAAGGCAGGTGGATCACTTGAAGTCAGGAGTTCTAGACCAGCCTAGGCAACATGGTAAAACCCCATCTCTACTAAAAATGCAAAAATTAGCCAGGCATGATGGCATGCACCTGTAGTCCCAGCTGTTTGGGGGCTGAGGTAGGAAGATGGCTTGAACCCAGGAGGTTGAGGCTGCAGTGAGCTGAGATGGTGCCACTGAACTCCAGCCTGGGCAACAGAGTGAGACCCTGTCTCTAAAACAAACAAACAAACAAACAAACAACAACAACAAAGAAGAATATGCAGTTGATGTGGGAGATGGGGAGAAGGAGAAGAACAAAGTTTGTGGTCAGTACGTGTGCACTTCACAGCTTGACATTCTGGAGGAACTAAACATCTTAAGCACACCAAACTCTAAGGTGTCCACCATTTGCCTATGAGGTCTACAAAGGCGGGATTTGAGATGTACCTTTTAGTTGCTGGATGGCAGGGAGACCAGAGGAGGGCCCAGGGCAGCCGAAGGGCACTCGGGGCAGGGGCTATGGACCCAACAGGCACAGGAGTATTTCAGTATCTTAACTGCTGAAACAGCTGAATGACTGCATGTCAGCTTTGAGGGTGAACATATCTGATTCATCTCTTACCCTAGGGTGCAGCACAGGGCTTAGCAGAGTAGACACTCAATAAATGTTTGCAGAATGAATGAATGAACGATGAATGAATGGATCATACCAATGAGTGGTAGAGGAAAGTGGAGACAAGATAAAGGGAAGTGAGCTAAATATCCTGAGAGTGTGAGCTGGACGCTGGAGTTGTTAAAATGGGCAAAGGGTGGAGGGGAAGCTTGTGAGCCAGTTGTCAAAGGTGCTGAGTGAGATCTTGAGAGAGATCCCTGGAGGTCACTACCTGTATCTGCAGACAGGTAAACCTTCAGATCAGAAAAGGGAGCTGAATGATGAGAGCACATGGACACGTGGGAGGGAACAACACACACTGGGGCCTGTCAGTGTGGGAGGGGCCTGAGGGGAGGGAGAGCATGGGGAAGAATAGCTAATGGATGCTGGACTTAATACCCAGGTGGCCGGGTGCGGTGGCTCATGCCTGTAATCCCAGTACTTTGGGAGGCTGAGGCAGGCAGATTGCTTGAGGTCAGGAGTTTGAGACCAGCCTGGCCAACATGGTGAAATCCCATCTCTACTAAAAATACAAAAATTAGCCAGGCGTGGTGGCGGGCGCCTGTAGTCCCAGCTACTCGGGAGGCTGAGGGAGGTGAATCTCTTGAATCCAGAAGGCAGAGGCTGCAGTGAACCGAGATTGCACAACCGCAGTCCAGCCTGGGTGACAGAGTGAGACCCCATCTCAAACAAACAAACAAACAAACAAAACAAGATAAAAAGAAAAAGAAATACCCAGGTGATGGGATGATCTCTGCAGCAAATGACCATGGCACACATTTACCTACGTAACAAACCTGCATAACCTGTTCGTGTACCCCAGAACTTAAAATAAAAGTTGAAATTTAAAAAAAAGAAAAGGCTGCTAAGATATGCACCAAATTAGATGCAGGTATGCTCTTATAAGCACACCGAGGAGGTGGGCTGGGAGGGAAGAACCTCCTTCAGTGCTGTGATATTCAGGGTCCTTTCCTGGAAAAAGACAGGGTTGGTTAATGTCAGGGGTACTGGGGCAAGGCACGTATCGGGAGGAGACTGGAGCCTGTACACAAAGAACTACACCCAGGGGTTAATTCCTGAGATCTCAGTGATGGATATGGGCCTAGGGCAGGAAAGGCCAACTGGGCCACGTCAGAGATAAGAGTTGCAGGAATAAGTGCAGATGTTTGCAATGGGCTAATAAAGACAGGAGGATAAGTCCAGGACTTAATGTGAGGGCTGAGCAAGCAGAAATAAATTCATGGAGGAGATCAAAAGTCCCACCATTTGAACAAAAATGTTGCCTAAGCTATTTCTGGTGTCTTACGCATCTTTGCTGAAGTGCTGGGTCTAGTCTGAAGTCAGCTTGGGGAAGGTGGGAGTTTTGCTGGGTGAAGAAAGAAAGAAACTAATACAAGATCAAAATCCTACTTAGGCTACAGAATATTCTGTGTACAAGAAAAGGTACACGAGGCCGGGCACAGTGGCTCACGCCTGTAATCCCAGCACTTTGGGAGGCTGAGGCCAGTAGATAACCCAAAGTCAGGAGTTCAAGACCAGCCTGGCCAACATGGTGAAACCCCGTCTCTACTAAAAATACAAAAATTAGCCGGACGTGATGGCAGGCGCCTGTAATCCCATCTACTCGGGAGGCTGAGGCAGGAGAATTGCTTGAACCTGGGAGGCGGAGATTGCAGTGAGCCAAGATTGTGCCATTGCACTCCAGCCTGGGCAGCAAGAGTGAAGCTCCATCTCAAAAAAAGAAAAAAAAAAAAAAAAAGAAAAGGTACATGACATTTAAGATACATGTTTTTTTCTTTTCTGTTTAAAGTAAAACGCTGGACAGCAATCAGAATATTTAGAAGGATGCTGTGATGGGAGAAAAAGAATGTGGGCTTCAGAGGTTACCTGGGGCCTCCGAGTTCAGCCATGACCCTTGCCCTAGATGCTGGCCTGGAGGGCGGGCTCCACCTGACTCTTGTTTGTCCTGGATCCAAACCTGGTCAGCCAGGGAGAGCCATAAACCTGGCATGCTCTAGGGCAAAAGCAAGTATTTACTGTTGGAGAGACAACCAAATCAGGTAGATGCCTCCCATCTACCTGTCCTCTCCAGGATCTAAGTCCTTTGTTGGAGTAATCAGTGAAAGTTTCCTATGTGTGGTGGAGGTGATTTTATTTGCCTTCCTCCCACTCTTGGAAGAAAGGCTAGGGAGTAGCACTCAGAACACGGAAGCCCGAACAGGGAAGCCCAAGCAGGGCCTTTTTTTTTTCTTTTTCTTTCTTTCTTTCTTTCTTTCTTTCTTTCTTTCTTTCTTTCTTTCTTTCTTTCTTTCTTTCTTTCTTTCTTTCTTCTTTCTTTTCTTTTCTTTCTTTCCTTTCTTTCTTTCTTTCTTTCTTTCTTTCTTTCTTTCTTTCTTTCTTTCTTTCTTTCTGTCTCTTTCTTTCCTGTTCTTTCTTTCTCTTTCTTTCTTTCTCTTTTCTTATTTTATTAAAAAAGAGAGAGAGATGGGGTCTCACGCCCAGGCTGGTCTTGGACTCCTGGCCTTGAGCGATCCTCCAGCTTCAGCCTCCCAAAGTGCTGGGATTATAGGCATGAGCCACTGTGCCAGGCCAAGGTCTTTAAAAAATTGTGGTAAAAGACATAACACAAAATTCACCATTTTAACTATTTTATTTTTTTGAGACAAAGTCTCACTCTGTCACCCAGGCTGGAGTGCAGTGGTGAGATCTCGGCTACTGCAACTTCCACTTCCCAGGTTCAAGCGATTCTTGTGCCTCAGCCTCCCAAGTAGATGGGATTACAGGCACACGCCACCAGGCCCAGCTAATTTTTTTTTTTTTTTCTGTAGAGACGGGGTTTCGCCATGTTGGTCAGGCTGGTCTCCAACTCCTGACCTCAGGTGATCTGCCCACCTCGGCCTCCCAAAGTGCCGGGATTACAGGTGTGAGCCACTGTGCCCGGCCTGAACTATTTTAAAGTGTAATTCAGTGGTATTTAGTACATTCACGGTGTTGTGCAACCATCACCACTATCTCATTCCAAAACATTCTCATCGCCCCGAAAGGAAATTCTGGACCCATTAAGCAGTAAATCCCCACTAACCCCTGGCAAGCATTCATCTGCTTTCTGTCTCTGTGGATTTGCCTGTTCCAGATATTTCATGTAAGTAGATACAATATGTGGCCTTATGTGGCCTTTTTTGTCTGGCTTTTTCACTTAGCATCGTGTTTTCAAGGCTCATCCATCTTGTAGCATGCATCAGCACTTCATTCCTGTTTAAGGCTGAATAATAGTGCATTGCGTGGATATACCATATTTTGCTTATTCATTCAGCTGGTGGACCTTCAGGTGGTTTCCACCTTTTGTGCTATTATAAATAATGCTGCTATGAATATTCATGGACAAATTTTTGTGAAAAGTGCTTTCAGTTCTTTTGGGTAGATAGATATCTAGGAGAGGAATTGTTGGGTCATCTGGTAATTCTATATTGACTTATCCAGCAACTCTGGGTACACTGTAAAACTTTCTAAGGGCTGAGTTTAACTATCAGACCTATTGTTCTGCTGCCATAGCTTGGCCCCCGTTGTCAGTCTTGACTGGCCTTACCCTCTGGTGTCTCCTATTCAAGAGACACTTTGAGGTTCTCAAAAACTAGCTCTGTTTTCATTTTCTTCCATTTAAAAACTGTGTATAACAAACACCTTTAAGAATCAGGTAGCGGCCAGGCGCAGTGGCTCACACCTGTAATTCCAGCACTTTGGGAGGCTGAGGTGGGTGGATCACGAGGTCAAGAGATCGAGACCATCCTGGCCAACGTGGTGAAACCCTGTCTCTACTAAAAGTACAAAAATTAGCTGGGCGTGGTGGTGCGCACCTGTAGTCCCAGCTACTCAGGAGGTTGAGGCAGGAGAATTGCTTGAACCCAGGTGGCAGAGGTTGCAGTGAGCCGAGATCATGCCATTGCACTCCAGCCTGGTGACAGAGCGAGACTCCATCTCAAAAAAAAAAAAAAAGAAAAGAAAAGAAAAAAAGGACTCAGGTCGCACAGGGGAATAACAGGGAAGTGGTTGCCCCAAGTCCTCAAAAGTTGATAACCACAGTCTGAGATTCCTCCTTCCTTCAAACAAAAACACTTCCCCGTCATGGGCCACAATGTTAAGGGAGGGTTTGCCTTGGGGGGCTACTTTTTGTACAGAAGGAAAGCTGCTTCTGGCTTAGCAAGGGCAGGAGAGTTGCTGTGGGAAGGGTTTCATGAGTATGGAACAGGACGTCCATTTCCTGGGCTAAAGAAGGTGGCTTATGTGGGTGGTCAAATTAGGACTTCAGAATGACCATAAAAAGCACAGATTCTGGTTGGAGTTTAAATTACTCCAAAAAAAAAAAAACACAAAAAAACAAAAAAAACCCCAAGAGTTCAAAAAACAAAGTATAGAAGTTCAGCAGGGCCTAAGACACCAGACTACTTCAAATAAAACATGATTACTGGCAATGATCTCTTGCTGACTTGGGTTTTGCAAAGGCTCTACCTTCACAGCCTGATTGTAAAATAAGATAGCGCTTGATTCTTCCATTCCTGTCCCCATCTCAGAATGCAGACATGAATTAGATCATGGCAGAGAGACAGCAACACTGCAGCACTACCACAGTCAACTTAAAGAGTTTCCATGTTCCTTTCATTTCCACATTTCCAGAAATCCCATTGAACACTGTGGATTTCCCTTCAGCTTGCTAACTTGCATTCCCTCACATGCTTTCTCTCCTACTTTATTTCTTTTTCCTATTTTTTTTTTTTTTTTTTTTTTTTTGAGACGGAGTCTTGCTCCATCACCAGGCTGGAGTTCAGTGGCACGATCTTGGCTCACTGCAACCTCCGCTTCCGGGGTTCAAGCAAATCTCCTGCCTCAGCCTCCCGAGTAGCTAGGATTACAGGCGCGTGCCACCATGCCCAGCTAATTTTTGTATTTTTAGTAGAGATGGGGTTTCACCATGTTGGTCAGGCTGGTCTCGATCTCATGACCTCGTGATCCACCCATGTCGGCCTCCCAAAGTGCTGGGATTACAGGCATGAGTCACCACGCCCGGCCTATATATATATATATCTTTTGAGATGGAGTCTTGCTCTGTTGCCCAGTCTGGAGTGCAGTGGTGTGATCTTGGCTCACTGCAACCTCCGCCTCCTGGGGTTCAAGCAATTCTCCTGTCTCAGCCTCCCAAGTAGCTGGGATTAGAGGCGCCCACCACCACGCCCAGCTAATTTTTGTATTTTTAGTAGAGACAAAGTTTTGACATGTTGGCCAGGCTGGTCTCAAACTCCTGACCTCAGGTGATCTGCCTGCCTTGGCTTCCCAAAGTGCTGGGATTACAGGCATGAGCCACTAATCCTGGCCCTCATCTCCTCTTGAATGAACTGATCAGTCTCCTGGCCTGGAGTCTGTCCCCCTCCATAATGACGTGGATCCATACTGATTCTGATCTGTCCCTTCTACTGCTCAAAAACCTCCCATTGTCCACAAAATAAGGCCCAAACTCCCAAGGGTGACCATTCAAAGTCTTTTCTAAGCTTGTCCCAAGACTTTTTTCCAGTCTTACCAATCACTATTATCTGATATTATCATTATCTTAATATAATGATGTGGTCATTATTCTTATTTAAAAATATATCCTGGCCAGGCGCGGTGGCTCACGCCTGCAATCCCAGCACTTTGGGAGGCCAAGGCAGGCAGATCACCTGATGTCAGGAGTTCAAGACCAGCCTGACCAACATGGAGAAACACTGTCTCTGTTAAAAATACAAAAAAAATTAGCTGGGCATGGTGGCAGGCGTAATCCCAGCTACTTGGGAGGCCGAGGCAGGAGAATCGCTGGAACCCAGGAGGCGGAGGTTGCAGTGAGCCAAGATCACGCCACTGCACTCCAGCCTGGGTGACAAGAGCAAGACTCCATCTCAAAAAAAAAAAAAAAATGTTCCTGGAGTGATTTTGTTGCAGTCAGATTTGGGAACCACTGTACTGGACTCAGTCCAGTCCTCTAAATATTAATGGCTAACATTGATTGAGCACATAGTAAATGTCTGGGTTTGTCCCAAGAACTTTGACAACTTGTGCTATTTAAGCCTCACAAAAACCCTATGAAACAGAAGATACTGTTATTATTCCTAATTTTCCTATTTTACAGATGAGGAAAATTAGGTAGAGAGGTTAAGTAACTTGCTAAGGTCACATAGTAAGTGGCAAAAGCTGGGTTTGAAAACAAGCAGTTGGGCTGTGGCCCCATGAGTTTAACCACTGAGCTCTACCTGCCCATACAAATTCTGTGTATAAAGTCACTGGCACTCCATGGTGTTTAGTCAGTAATTGCTGCCATTATTACTTTCATTCAAATCTCACCCATCCTTCAGAATTCAGCTCAAATTCTACCTCTTCCATCAAGTTTTCTCTGACTCCCTCTCTTCTTTTCTCAATGTAATCATAAGTCCTTCAGAAATGTATTCGACTTTGGGATAGTCTTTTATTTCTGTGTTTTTGTTAGCATCCTCATTATACTTGTAAAGTCATTGAGAATAGGGTCATGCTGTGTTTATCTTTCTATTCCTGGCACATTTGTTGACCTGTATTTAACATTTTCCTAAATGTGCTATAAGCAGAATCACCGAATTTCTCTTTTCTTTTTTTTTTTTTTTAATTTGAGACTGAGTCTCGCGCTGTCTCCCAGACTGGAGTGCAGTGGCGCGATCTCAGCTCACTGCAGCCACCACCTCCCAGGTTCAAGCGATTCTCCTGCCTCAACCACCCCAGTAGCTGGGATTACAGGTGCCCGCCACCATGCCTGACTATTTTTTTTTCTATTTTTAGTAGAGATGATGATTTTTCACTATGTTGGCCAGGCTGGTCTCGAACTCCTGGCCTGAAGTTATCTGCTTGCCTTGGTCTCCCAAAGTGCTGGGATTACAGGCATGAACCACCACTCCTGTCCCCAAATTTCTTTAAAAGGAGCTATCTCACCAGGCGATAACTCAAGAGAGAATCACAGAAATTAGATTGCCTTTTCCCTAGGGGAAGAAAATGCAAAATCACACTCCTAAACTTTCTTTCTTCTGAGTGGAAAGGGATAAGATATCTTAACGTCTTAAGGGGCCCTGAGGCTTGTCACTGCAGGTGAGGGGAAACCACACTACTGGCATATTTGATTTCTCAATGCAGCTGTCACCTCCTGCCTTGCTGCCTCCTTTAATGCCTATGTTGGTTTTACCTGGGCTTGCTCCACTGGTTAGCTTCTCCCTAGTTGCAAGACTACCAGATCATAATCAGTTATTATCTCCCATCCTGATGTGTGAAAAGCTACAGAATTTGTGGGACCCAGTGCAAAATGAAAATGCAAGGCTTCTGTTTAAAATTTATTAAGAATTTAAAGATAATAGCAGAGCATTAAACCAAGCATGAGGCCCCATCCACTACATGGGTCCCACACCCATGAAGCCAGCTTTGATGAAAAAAGGGTTAGGCCAGGTGGTGGCTCACACCTGTAATCCCAGCACTTTGGGAGGCCGAGGCAGGTGGATCATTTGAAGCCAGGAGTTCAAGACCAGGCTGGCCAACATGGTGAAACCCTGTCTCTACTAAAAATACAAAAACTAGCTTGGCTTGGTGGTGGGCACCTGTAATCCCAGCTACTTGGGAGGCTGAGGCAGGATAATTGCTTGAACCTGGGAGGTGGAGTTTGCAGTAAGCGGAGATCATGCCACTGCACTCCAGCCTGGGCAACAGAGCACGACTCCGTCTCAAAAAACAAAAAAAGGTCAGAGCCTTCTCAGCCGACCAAAACCACTTGCAGAAAGCTGAGTGTGGGGACAATTTATTTCCAAAGCCCTCAACCTCTCATCTTAATATAAAGACAGCTGAGAAAGAAATCACCCTGTATTGTGTGTTATATTAAGATTGACTATTGTGGACTGAATTGAGTCCTCCAAAGAGATGCTGAAGCCCTAACCACCAGTACCTGTGAATGTGGCAGCATTGGGAAATAGGGCCTTTGCAGATGATGGAGTTAAGATGAGGTTATTAGTGTGGGTCCCAATCCATGATGACTGGTACTCTTATGGAAAAAAGAAATGTGGACACAGAGCCAGACATGCACACAGGGAAGATGATGTGAAGAGACCTACAAAAGGAGAACCCATGAGAAGATGAAGACAGGTTGGGGTGATGCTTCTATATGCCAAGGAACGTCAAAGAGTGCCAGCAGGCCGGGGGCGGTGGCTCACGCCTGTAATCCCAGCACTTTGGGAGGCCGAGGTGGACGGATCATGAAGTCAGGAGTTTGAGACCAGCCTGGTCAACATGGTGAAACCCCATCTCTACTAAAAATACAAAAATTAGCCAAGTGTGGTGGTAGGCGCCAGTAGTCCCAGCTACTCAGGAGGCTGAGGCAGGAGAATTGCTTGAACCTGGGAGGTAGAGGTTGCAGTGAACCGAGATTGTGCCACTGCACTCTGGCCTGTGCATCAGAGCGAGACTCTGTCTCAAAAAAAAAAAAAAAAAAAAAAAAATCGACCAGGCGCCGTGGCTCACGCCTGTAATCCCAGTATGTTGGGAGGCCGAGGCGGGTGGATCACAAGGTCAGGAGATCGAGACCATTCTGGCAAACGGTGAAACCCTGTCCTTACTTAAAAATACAAAAAATTAGCCAGGCGTGGTGGCGGGCACCTGTAGTCCCAGCTACTTGGGAGGCTGAGGCAGGAGAATGGTGTGAACCCGGGAGGCGGAGCTTGCAATGAGCCGAGATCATGCCACTGCACTCCAGCCCAGGCGACAGAGCGAGACTCCGTCTCAAAAAAAAAAAAAAAAAAAAGTGCCAGCAAACCATCAGGATAGGAGAGGGGCCTGGAAGATTCTCCCCCGAGGCCTCAGAAGGAACCAACCCTGCCGACACCTTGATCTCAGACTTCCAGTTTCCAGAACCAAGACAATAAATTTCTGTTTCTTAAGCCAGGAGTTCCCAACCTTTTTGACACTAGGGACAAGTTTTGTGGAAGACAGTTTTTCCACAGGCCAGAGGTGGGGTGGTGGGGGCATTGTTTCAGGATGATTCGAGCACATTACATTTATTGTGCACTTTATTTCTATTATTATTACATTGTAATATATAATGAAATAATTATACTACTCACCATGGTGTAGAATCAGTGGGAGCCCTGAGCTTGTTTTCCTACAACTAGACAGTCTCATCTGTGGGTGATAGGAGACAGTGACACCCGAAGTATGGTGCTTATGTTGAGTCTACACATTTTGGCTGCTGTCACTGCAGAAAACCCTGCTTCACAGAGATGGGATGTTGCAATAGGCCAGGCATGGAGGCTCACATCTGTACTGCTAGCACTTTTGGAGGCCAAGGCAGCTGGATCACTTGAGGCGAGGAGTTCAAGACCAGCCTGGCCAATATAGCACAACCCCATCTGTCTCTACTAAAAATAATAAAAATTATATATATAGCCAAGTGTGGTGGTGCACTCTTGTAATCCTAGCTACTTGATAGGCGGAGGCATGAGGCACAAGAATGGCTTAAACCAGAGAGGCGGAGGTTGCAGTGAGCCGAGAACGTGCCATTGCACTTCAGCCTGGGCGACAGAGTGAGACCCTGTCTCAAAAAAAAAAAAAAAAAAAAGGATGTTGGAAATGAAAGCAGGCTTTTCAGTGTTTTTGTGGCCATCTCAGGATTAAAGCCTAGACTTTAACCCAGAACGTGGAGATTTGAAGTTGTCTCAAACATACTGTTTTTTTGTTGTTGTTGTTGTTGTTGTGTTTTTGTTTTGTTTTTTTTTTTGAGACGGAGTCTCGCTCTGTTGCCCAGGCTGGAGTGCGATGGCACAATCTCGGCTCACTGCAACCTCCACCTCCCGGGTTCAAGCAACTTTCCTGCCTCAGCCTCCTGAGTAGCTGGGATTACAGGCATGTGCCACCATGCCCGGCTAATTTTTGTATTTTTTAGGAGAGACGGGGTTTCACCATGTTGGTCATGCTGGTCTGGAACTCCTGACCTTGTGACCCATCCGCCTCGGCCTCCCAGAATGTTGGGATTACAGGCGTGAGCCACCTCGCCCAGCCTCAAACGTACTTTTAAGGCCACCAGATGCAGCTGTACAACTGAAGTACATACACTTACCATTGTAAAGCCTGCCACCAGATGCAGCTTGTCACTTGCCACTCACTGATAGTGTTTTGATATGAGTCTGCAAGCAATTGATTTATGGTGGCCTCTGTGCAGTGAAACCTCTCTGCTAATGTTAATCCGTATTTGCAGCCACTCTCAGCACTAGCATCACCAACTCAGCTCCACCTCCCATCATCGGGCATTCGATTCTCGTAAGGAGCACAGCCTAGTTCCCTTGCGTGCACAGTTCACAATACGGTTCGGCTCCTGTGAGGATCTAACGCCCCCTGACCTAACAGGAGGCTGAGCTCAGGTGGTAATGCAGCGATAGGGAGCAGCTGTAAATACAGATGAAGCTTCGCTGGTGGCTCACCTCCTGCGGTGCCGCCTGGTTCCTAATAGGCCAGGGACTCATAGTGGTCCGTGGCCCAGGGGGGTTGGGGACCCCGTCTTAAGCCATCCAGTTTGTGGCACTTTGTTATGGCAGCTGCAGCAGATGAATATACCCACCAACCAGACCAGGCTCCTCCTGTTACCTTCCTGACCTTGACAAGCTCCTGACAACACCTGAAAAAACAGATGTCCCAAGGGGGTTGGAACAAGGAGGGAGCCGGGGCAATGTCAGTTTTGTTTTTCAAGCCTTTTTTTTTTTTTTTTTTCCTACAGAGGAGGAGGAGGGAACGCCTACAATAAAGAGGCCTTTATGGTCCCACTTCAGGAATCGGAGAACCCCGCCCTCCTCGTCTCAGCCCCAATTTAACGGTTGCATGTGTGAGTATCTTATAAAGTGACGCGTTTTGAGGGGGACTCCAGCGTGAGCAGGACTGTGGCTGACTTGTCAATCATCATTAGGGTGATGTCCCACACGTTCAAGTCTGAGGCCCAGGGAAATTGGCAACAGCTGCCTGGATGCCTCCATCCTCCCAGCCCAAGGAAAATCTGGCCTTGCTCCTTCGTTGTCTTTCTTAGGAGCACGTGGAGTTCTCCTAGGTGGGCTTGCACTCGGGGTCGCCCAGCCGTTCTTTGAGGGTTCGAGTGGGTAGGCTTCCCCTGTAGGACGGGCTTCCCCGTAGGTTTCCACGTGGGGCCACAGAGGCAGGAAAAAGGGAAGTGGGCACTGACACCTGGGGTGAAAAAGGGTGGGGGTGCGGCTTTGTGAGGAAATAATTTGCAGAGACTGCTAAACTGGGGTCTGCTGGGATACCCCACTCCCCACCCCCTGCCTCGGGCGCCCTCAGCCACCCGAGCTGGGGGCCTCGCAGGTCTCAGACCAAGTTCCCCGCGCGGCCTGCAGCGCACCCAAACATGGCCACCGAACCCAGGTTCCCGGGGCACAGCCGCGCCTCTGGGTGACGCAGAGGCGGCGGGTTGCATCAGCCTGTGCCCACGTGCTCGGTCCGCCCTCTGCCCCCCGGATCCGGACGCCGATTGGGCCACGTTGGGACAGTGCCTCCGCCTCAGCCAATGGGCGGCAGCCACAGAGCGTTCTGTCCGCAGAGCCAGGCGCGGGGCTTCTATAAAAGGCGCCCGAAGCGGGGGCGCGCGCCCCAGAGACGTGAACGGTCGTTGCAGAGATTGCGGGCGGCTGAGACGCCGCCTGCCTGGCACCTAGGAGCGCAGCGGAGCCCCGACACCGCCGCCGCCATGGAGTCCGAGACCGAACCCGAGCCCGTCACGCTCCTGGTGAAGAGCCCCAACCAGCGTCACCGCGACTTGGAGCTGAGTGGCGACCGCGGCTGGAGTGTGGGCCACCTCAAGGCCCACCTGAGCCGCGTCTACCCCGAGCGTCCGGTGAGAGCGGCCCCGACTTCCCGCCCCTAGGCTGTGGCCCCCCGCCCTCTGCTGGGGATGCCACGTCCGGCTGCCCTGTCCTGTGGCCTCCTCCCGCTGACGGCTGCGATCGCTCGGCCGGTCACCTCCCCCAGGGCTGTGGTCTCCCCTTCCCTGCCCCGCCGACGCGGGCGCCCCTCTGTTGCCCAGGAGTCGTCAGTAATCAGCAGCCTGACCTTGGGCGAGTCATTTCACCCTCCAAGCCTGTTTCCCCCCAGCGGCCAGGGAACTCGGTGTTCCTAATTGGGCTTGCATCCAATGGCTAGAAGTAAGAAAACATCCGTGCTGCAAAATGAGGTTTCTGAACGCAGCCTCTCTGCAGGGAGAGGAGCGGGCAGGTGCCACCCGGGGCCGTGGCTTGAGAAACCTGGGGACCGCCCAGACACTGTGGACGGAAGGCCCCACACCCAGAAGCAGGACGTGGCTCTTCTCCTCCCTGGCCACCTTCCGCCGTGCCCCTCCCTGTCGCACTGGACCGAGCAGCCATTGCCGAGTCCCGGGGTGGAGCCCCGTGCACTTTCTGACCAAGAGCGACTGAGAAGCAGGCAGGAGTCGCCTTCAGTCTGGTTTTAGGACGGCAGCCTCTCCATTATTAGCAAGACTTCCTTGCTTTGTTTTGGTTGACACATCTGTCAACATCACCCTTAGCACCGCCTGCCCTGGCCACCACGTGATGAGGCTGTAAGCTGGCCCTTCCTGTATTTACTTTCTGCTCTGATATTATGTAAGTGTCAGCAGTGTTCTTCACTGCCCACGAGCATAATTCTTCATCACACAGGAGAGGGCATCCGGGCAGGAAAAGATAGTGAAGTCGTGAGTTCCAGCTTGTGGTAGCGCCTGTGTCTGTTTTTGTTTCATATGGTCAAGAATGTTTTAGAAGTGAGTTTTCCTTCTGAGTTGTTATTTTAAATTTGCATATTTATTTAGTAAGCTTGCATTCCATGTCCTCTAGAATTCACCCTGGCACATTTTTCAGTTTCACCATAGCTGCTTCCAAGAAACTGGGTGGCTGTGTTGCCATGAGAATGACTATTGGGTACACAAATTGGTGAAGCAGGTGTAGCCTATGGTTGCATCATATGGCAAAAGGGAGGATTTTGGAGGAGGATTTTTAAGGTCTTCCTTTGATGAGGAATGCCGCTACCATCTGTTCAGTCTGAAGACCTAACATTGTAAACAAATACCTCTCAGGTATACAAATTTGTGTCTAAAAATTATTATGGCTGAAACATACTTATCATTTGTTTTCTGTAGTAGAAAATGGCATAATATGAGAAGGCCTACTTTGTAATAGTTGTTTGCTTTACTTAATATTTTTCAAATCAGCCATCTGTGTGAAGACTCAATATCAAGTTAGGCCTTTAAAAGGGGGAAAATAATTCAAAACCACTGGCAGCTGTGGTTTTCCAGCCTTTTCTAGTGGTTGAACTCTGTAATAAATGCAGGACCCTACATATACAAAAGGTACTGTTTTCCAAATTCATGTATGTATTAGCATTTACCTTTAAAGTTCTCATCCGTCAGAAAAACGGTGAACACAGCATTCAGTATATTTATTTTGGTTTAGTTACACAGTGTCAAAAAGTTCTGATGTATATGGATAAGTAGATGCACTTTTTGCTGTTTTGTTTGTTTAAACAGCTTGCTTTAATTATCTGAAGCTACTTGGCAGGAACACCTTTATTCCAGGTTTCGCATAATCAGTTATTCTGGCAAGAGTAGATTAACACGTTAGTGATCTCCAATAGACAGATTATATGTTAATATTATTTGAGGCCATTATTTTTAAGTACAATTTAGATGGAGTTTCAAATAGATTTTAAAAATGAGATTTGTATAAAAGAGTCTGCAGTCCCCATGGCGTTAAAATCACTGATATGGAGGAGAAGAGGGGTTGGAATTGTGACACTGTGGCAGCAGATGACCTTGGACAAGTCAATTTTTCAGACTTTCCTCCCTTAAAATAGGGATACTAAATCTCACAGGGTGGTTGTGTATAATGTCACCCACACGCCATCTCCTCTATAACTGCATTGTATGCCAGGAAATTGTCTGTGAAGGCTTCAGTTTAGAATAGCTTCACATTATTTTGGGGCACTGCTGGGTGATTTTGGTTAAGGCTGGTCTTGGGAGTTCTCTGAGTTTTCTCTGAAACCAAACTCAATTTGGTTGTAGGTTCCCTGTTTGCTGTTTGTTGCTTTTAGTAATAGGAATTAGTTTATCTGGGAGTTAAGTTTGGACTGGAGATAATTTGCCGTTCTTTTTTTTTTTTTTTTTTTTTTTTTTTGAGATAGGGTCTCACTCTGTCGCCCAGGCTGGAGTGCAGTGACATGATCTTGGCTCACTGCAACCTCTGTCTCCCTGGTTCAAGCGATTCCCCTGCCTCAGCCTCCTGAGTAGTTTGGGTTACAGGCACAAGCCACCACGCCCAGCTAATTTTTGCATTTTTAGTAGAGATGGGGTTTCACCATGTTGGCCAGGCTGGTCTCGAACTCCTGACCTCAGGTGATCTGCCCGCCTTGGCCTCCCACAGTGCTTGGATTACAGGCATGAGCCACCATGCCCAGCCGATAATTTGCCATTCTGTATTTATTTGCGTGTTAGAGACCAGTTAAAGTTAGACACTTTCTAAATAGAAGTCTTGTATATGGGGCTTTTGAGAAAGTGTTTTCCCGTGATGCTGGGGGGAAACACACATATTCAAATTACTTGTATAAAACAGTTTATTCTGTGTTTAGGAACTTGTATGGGTGAAATGCTGACCTGTGTTACTCTTTCTTTCCATGATCAGCGTCCAGAGGACCAGAGGTTAATTTATTCTGGGAAGCTGTTGTTGGATCACCAATGTCTCAGGGACTTGCTTCCAAAGGTACATCACTTACACATTAACTTCTGAATGTTTTTAAGCACTCACCAGGTTAGGTTCAGGTCCTTAAGTACCTTCGTATTACTTTTAGCAGGAAAAACGGCATGTTTTGCATCTGGTGTGCAATGTGAAGAGTCCTTCAAAAATGCCAGAAGTCAACGCCAAGGTGTGTCTGCCTCTTCATGATGGTAACAATTTGTATCATTCAGACTTTCAGGGGAGTAATAAAAGAAGTTGGATAAAACTTTTATTGAGAGACTGTATGGTGTTATTACCAAGTAATATTTTGTTTCTTTCCTAGGAATTAGAAACTGTATTATCAACACAAGTGTTGGGTTAATAGTAGCAGATTGTTCCGTTAGTGCTGCAGTAGAAAGGTGGAGTTACATATTGCACTATCTTATGGGATATGATTTGATCTATGGTTACTGTGTATCTAGATTACTGAACTAACACTAATTGGGTTTTTATTGAATTTAGCATATAGCAAGTTTCTTCAAAGGAGAACTTTGAAGAACTCTTTATAAAAAATTATAAAATTTTTTTATATAGAGTTTTATATAAAGAGTACAAAAGTGAATATATCTCCTTTGGAAATTTTCATTGTGATTAGTTGGATAGGAAAAGATCAGAGTCTTTATCAAGTGATCTTTAAAGAATTTTTTTTTTTTAAAGATGGTCTCGCTGTGTGGCCCAGGCTTTTCTCAAACTCCTGAGGGCAAGCGATCCTCCCACCTCAGCCTCCTGAGTAGCTGGGACTACAGGCATGTGCCACTAGACCTGGCTCTAAAGACTTACATATGACACACGAAACCATTTATTTTTCATTTCACAATGTTCATTCACATATATGGTATTAGTATTCTAATGTAGTGATGCACTCTAAATTTGCATTATATTTCCTAGAACATCTGAACAGAGCATAGGAAGTTCCCTATTTTGCCATTATCAGTTCTAACAAAAATCTTAAAAGCACTTTATCATTTCATTTCCCTGCACTGTAATTTTTTTAAATGATCAAAAACAGTATCATACCAAGGCTTACTTATATTGGAATACTATTTTAGAAAGTTGTGGGCTGGGTTGTATTTATAAATCTTGTTGGTCAGATGTCTGCAATGAGTAAATTTAGCACCATTATCAGGAAGCTTTCTCACCAATGACAACTTCATTGGAAGATTTTAATGAAAGTGTAGCGTACTCTAGGGAAAAAATATGAATATTTTAGCATCTATGTATTGAAAATTATGTTGAATAAATGTCAGACTATTTTTTACATAACGTTGCTTCTATTTAATTTTGTCACGTTCAGAGGTGGGGGGTAGGAGATGTAAGCCCTTGACAGCAAAATAATTCCTTTTGCTTGATTTCAGACAGTTGCATCAGCTCCTTTGTTCTGTGTTCATGTTACACTTATTTAGGTGGCTGAATCCACAGAGGAGCCTGCTGGTTCTAATCGGGGACAGTATCCTGAGGATTCCTCAAGTGATGGTTTAAGGCAAAGGGAAGTTCTTCGGAACCTTTCTTCCCCTGGATGGGAAAACATCTCAAGGTGAGTGTTATAATAAAGATCTTGGCTTATGCAACATGAATGTTCCTCGTTTGCATCAATTTAAGAATAAGGTATGTTTACACGTATATAATCAACTTTTAAACATACAGAATTTTGCTTTATAAATAGCTTCGCTTTAAAGATCTCTTATATGTTTAACTTTTCTTAATACACAGCCTTTTAGTACACACAAATTTAAAAAGTAGGTAATGCATATATTGAAAAAAAAAGAAAATGTAGGCGTTTTATCCTTCCATTGTGCTGACCGCTTGGTTGCCGTCATGATAGGAAATTAGTGCTGCTGCAGGAGAAAACAGCTGTCGTAAGCATTGTGCAGCTGCTTTGCTGAGTGGCTTTGTGCTTTATTGTAACAATGGGTGACAACAAGGGAGAGACTGTTTAAGAAGTGTCCTTCCAAAGACTTGGGGGTACTAGAAAAATTGGCCAATTTCTTATAACTATTAAAGCTTTTCTTTAGAGCGAAAGTCAGAACTAAATGCTCTGTTATTTGGATTTTTATAGCTCTTGGAATACATTGTTTTTGGGGAAAAATTCGTTAACTGCAAGTTGCAATTCTGTAACTCTCCAATTCTCCGTCCCCCTTTTTCTAGTACTTTTTATACACAATATTTTATAAAGCCAGGTGTTTTAGGAATGAGTTTTTCTTCCTTTTCCCCCGAATGGAACTTTCAAATATACACAACAGTGGGGACTGGATAATTAATCCCCACACCATCACCCAGGCCTAATAAATAACAATCAGAGTTTTACCATAGCTCATCTATTACCCTTTCCCTTTAAAAAAAAAAAAAGTATTTAAAAGTAATTCCCAGGCATCATGTTATTTCATTCCTATATTCTTCAGTATATAACTATGAAAACCTTTTAGTTATCTTGTATATCTAGAATGCCATTATCAAATCTAACAGAAATCTTAAAAGCACTTATCATTTTATTTCCATGCACTGTAATTTTCTTAAATGATCAAAAACAGCATCATACCAAAGCTTACTTGTATTGGAATACTATTTGAGAAATACTCTGTGTATGGAATTTAGTTAAAAGATTGTCAGCATATAAATTGGATAATTATTGGATAGAAAATTATTGGTTAGAAAAACTTAAAACTACTTCCCTTATTCTGATTCAACTATTCTTAACTTGAGAATTGAGGCTCATATTTGACTCTCTGAATCTCACCATATTTAAACTTGATTTCCTTTAACAAATATTTATTGAACAGCCAGTACATACAACTTTGCTTAAGGATATGAGTTGACCTGCAGGAATGACCACATAACCAATTTCTGATCTTTGGGCAATTCTATTATGATTTCAATTTTGTGATGTGGTACTGAAGAAATTGACTGTGTAAGAAGCACAAAGCCAAAGATAACTCGCATACACCTGCCCTGTGAAGTTGAGGGCTGCATGGCCTGATTAAAGAAGCGTGCATTTGGCTGGGCGCGGGCTCACACCTGTAATCCCAGCACTTTGGGAGGCCGAGGTGGGCGGATCACGAGGTCAGGAGATTGAGACCATCCTGGATAACACGGTGAAACCCCGTCTGTACTAAAAGTACAAAAAATTAGCTGGGTGTGGTGGCAGGCGCCTGTAGTCCCAGCTACTGGGGAGGCTGAGGCAGGAGAATGGTGTGAACCCGGGAGGTGGAGCTTGCAGTGAGCCGAGATTGCGCCATTGCACTCCAGGCTGGGCGACAGAGCGAGACTCCATCTCAAAAAAAAAAAAAAAAAAAGAAGCGTGCATTTGACATCAGACCAGCTCTGAAATCCAGCCCTGCTACTTACTAGCTCAGTGACCTCGTGCAAAGCCCCTGTCTTCCCTGAGCTGTACTTGGGTTCCCCTTGTAAAATCTCCTTCATGAGATTGCTGTGGATCCAGCAGCCTGTACAGGACCCCCGGTGGTCAGTAAGCATGCACAGGTGATACCACATGCACACTTCACTATAGATTCAGATGGAGGATGGAGGAAGAAGTGGATATTGGGAGGATGGGAGAGATTTCCTTCAGGAAAGACTGGGAGAAATGTGGCTTTTGAGCTGCTCTCTAAAAGATGAACAGTGGGTTGAGACCTGCAGTGAGACTCAACAAGTCAAAACTGAGGTGGGATCTACTTAACCCAAAAAGGTTGTTTATATATCTGTGCACTCAGCAAGTAGGTGGCAAGGGCTGTTGTTTTCCTGTGGGATGGGACTGTGGTAGAAGTGCTGTGTCATTTAGTACCTTCTGTGCTTGTGGTACATGGGTGCATCATGCAGTCATTTACCATGTAACTGCCGTAAATTCCATTCTTCTGTCTCTTCGATTTGAATTCTTGATTTTAATTTAAACTTAGTTTTCATTTGTTCATATTCAACCCACTCAAAATGAGTGTTTTTTTAAATCTATGTATAGGCCTGAAGCTGCCCAGCAGGCATTCCAAGGCCTGGGTCCTGGTTTCTCCGGTTACACACCCTATGGGTGGCTTCAGCTTTCCTGGTTCCAGCAGATATATGCACGACAGTACTACATGCAATAGTGAGTCCTTCCCGCCATGCTGGGTGTGGCCAGGGCTCCCGGGAATTGAGGGGAATTTTATCCGTGTTACCTGTAAAGTTCAGAATGGAGGGATGAGTGTATTTTCATCAGTCTGCAGAGCCCTGCTCTGTTTGGTCTGTGGGTAGAGTAGAGTGTAAATGACAGCTGCTACCTGATTTGTATATTGACACAAGGGTGCTTTTGTCTGATACATAGTTTAGTGACTTTATTTAGAACATGTTACTTTCTTTTCAATTTGTGCTATCTTCAAAGTTTTGTGAGGATTTTAATTTGCTACTGTGCCATAATCTTACAGTGGGCTTGATGTTTAATTCCAGGTGAAATTCACCTTGTGGCTTTTCTTAGAAAAGGCATTTATAGATGTAGTTAGTAAGGAAGTTCTTCACTAAATTGAAGAAAAATCAAAGGCATATCTACCTACTTGAAATTCTTAACAGTAAAAGACTGCTGTGTAAATAAGCCACAGACTTCACGGTGCTTTGGTCTCAACAGTATCTGCCTCTGTCGTTTTTATTTTAGTTTAGCAGCCACTGCTGCATCAGGGGCTTTTGTTCCACCACCAAGTGCACAAGAGATACCTGTGGTCTCTGCACCTGCTCCAGCCCCTATTCACAACCAGTTTCCAGCTGAAAACCAGCCTGCCAATCAGAATGCTGCTCCTCAAGTGGTTGTCAATCCTGGAGCCAATCAAAATTTGCGGATGAATGCACAAGGTGGCCCTATTGTGGAAGAAGATGATGAAATAAATCGAGATTGGTTGGATTGGACCTATTCAGCAGCTACATTTTCTGTTTTTCTCAGTATCCTCTACTTCTACTCCTCCCTGAGCAGATTCCTCATGGTCATGGGGGCCACCGTTGTTATGTACCTGTAAGCAGATGGTTTCTCTAATATAAATTACACTACACTGTGTTCACACTAAGCAGATTTTGCTCTTTTTGTTTTTTGTTTTTTTTGAGATGGAGTCTCGCTCTGTCATTCAGGCTGGAGTACAATGGCACAATCACTGCAATCTCCGCTTCCCGGGTTCAAGCGATTCTCCTGCCTCAGCCTCCTGGGTAGTTGGGATTACAGGCGCCCACCACCATGCCTGGCTAATTTTTATATTTCTAGTAGAGACGGGGTTTGGTCATGTTGGCCAGGTGGTCTCGAACTCCTGATCTCAAGTGATCTGCCCACCTTGGCCTCCCAAAGTGCTGGTATTACAGGCGTGAGCCACCACTGCGCCTGGCCAGATTTTGCTCTTTTTTGAGCAGTCTCAGTTACTGTAGAAGGAGATGTGTTTAAATAGTATATCACTCTGTGGCTGGGCGCAGTGGCTGACACCTGTAATCCCAGCAGTTTGGGAGGCCGAGGCAGGAGGATCACATAAGGCCAGGAGTTTGAGACCATCCTGGCCAATATGGTGAAACCCCGTCTCTACTAAAAATATAAAAAATTAGCTGGGTGTGGTGGCACGGGCCTGTAATTTACTTGGGTGGCTAAGGCAGGAGAATTGCTTGAACTGGGGAGGCAGAGGTTGCAGTGAGCCAAGATCGCACCACTGCACTCCAGCCTGGGTGACAGAGCAAGACCCTGTCTTAGAATAAATACATAATAAATAGTATGTATTCTGGCACTTTCAATACAAGGAATTCATGGCTTGGTTGTATGGTCCCAAGAACATATCAATCCTGTGTTAATATAAGAATATTATCTTGTCCTCTAGATAAGCTACCTTACCTTCCAGGCTCACAAACCACAATTATGTAGCCATACTGAGGCATGGAACAGAAAACTGTATTTGTTTTGAATGAGAACACATTTGCCTTTATCAGGCCACAGCTGCCTTCCAGGGTAAAGTCAGGCACTGACTGTTAGCATGGCCCTGAAAGGCAAGGGAACCTTCACATACCTGACATTTGGTTTTAGCTGTGGCCCGAAGCAGTAGTTCTCAACTGGGGGTGGTTTTGTACCCTCTCTACCCAGGGGACATTTGGCAATGTGTAGATATTTTTGGTTGTCACATCTAGGGGAAGTGGTCCTGCTGGCATCTAGTTAGTAGAAGCAAGAGTGCTGCTGAATTTTCTACAATGCACAGGACAACTCCCACAGTAAATATTTGGCTCAATATGTCACTAGTGCCAAAGCTGAGAAAGCCTGGCCTAGAGTGATGGGTCTTCGTGGTTGAAACTAAAAGAAGAAATTTTCCTGTATAGTAGAAATGGATTTTTATTTTAGCTTTTAAAAATAAAAAAGGGGAATAAGTAGAATATAATGAACACTCAAATATCCACAAGTAATCATTGTTAATATTTCATTATATTTAAGACTTGGGATTTAATTGGTTTCTTCAAATAAAACGTTTAGTTAATATTTTCTGTAGTCTCTAGAATCATATATTTAAATGACCAAATGTAGGTTGTCATTATGTTATATATAATTATAGCTTTGTAGGTATATGCATTCTCCCCGCTCTGTTCAGGTTTTCAAGGGTAAGGTTTAGTTCATATAAATAAGCATTTATTGAGTGCATACTATGTGCCAGGTGCTGTTTATATGGCTGGGTGTGCAATGATGAATAAAACACAGTCCCTGCCTTCAAGGACCTAACAGACTGGTGAGAATGTCTGGGAGACAGTGTGATCAAATGCCTCTGTAGATGGGTCTTGCAGTGAGCTTATCAGGGTGCTGCTGTGATTAGAGGTGGGGAGCCTTGGATTCT
This sequence comes from Pan paniscus, assembly GCF_029289425.2. Lineage (NCBI taxonomy): Eukaryota > Metazoa > Chordata > Mammalia > Primates > Hominidae > Pan > Pan paniscus. Next base: position 66,414,376 of record NC_073267.2, read on the forward strand.
TGAGTAAGTCTCACTGTGACATCAGCTAAGATGGACTTTTATGTGCTTCCTTTGAAGGCATCACGTTGGGTGGTTTCCATTTAGACCGAGGCCGGTTCAGAACTTCCCAAATGATGGTCCTCCTCCTGACGTTGTAAATCAGGACCCCAACAATAACTTACAGGTATGGAGCCTCCCACGAAGCCCAGGCGAGCTTTACGTGATATGCCAGGCTCTCCAATGCTCAACCTTTAGATTGCCAGCTTGCGGTTTACCATTTTATTGGGCTAAATATTTCATGATTTGTTCACATTTCTTCTTGGAGCAGCAGCTATTTTTAAAACGTCGAATGTGCCATCACATTCTATCACATATTTTTGACATGTGGCAATTTGCATTTTGGCTTAAGTAAATAACATTTTTTTAAACCCACTATTTTGAGCGTTCAGTGGTCTGTAACAGTGTGTTATACCATAAGAACTGGTATGAAGTGGTTAACTACTAGTTTAATAATAGTTGAAGCCTGGGCGTGGTGGCTCACGCCTGTAATCCCAGCACTTTGGGAGGCTGAGGCAGGTGGATCACCTGAGGTCAGGAGTTCAAGACCAGCCTGGCCAACATGGTGACACCCCGTCTCTACTAAAAATACAAAAATTAGTTGGGCGTGCCTGTATTCTCAGCTGCTAGGGAGGCTGAGGCGGAAGGATGGCTTGACCTTGGGAGGTGGAGGTTGCCGTAAGCCAAGATCGCACCACTGCACTCCAGCCTGGGTGACAGAGTGAGACTCTGTCTCAAAAATAATAATAATAATAGTTGCAGATCTAGTTGTTTCATTTGATATTTGCTGCCAGGAGCAGTCAAAACTATGACAACATCAACAAAGTTGTGCTGTGGAAGCCTGAGAAACAGCCCTATCCAGCCTAGGGCATCATTCCCTGGGGTCCTGGCTGCCTGCTGCTGTGCCTATGGGGCAGGGGGCAGGGATTTACCCTGCCCTTTCCTAACATTATTTGGTGTTCATCACAGCCCTAATTGTTTTCTCATTGTTTCATTACCTGTAGGAAGGCACTGATCCTGAAACTGAAGACCCCAACCACCTCCCTCCAGATAGGGATGTACTAGATGGCGAGCAGACCAGCCCCTCATTTATGAGCACAGCATGGCTTGTCTTCAAGACTTTCTTTGCCTCTCTTCTTCCAGAAGGCCCCCCAGCCATCGCAAACTGATGGTGTTTGTGCTGTAGCTGTTGGAGGCTTTGACAGGAATGGACTGGATCACCTGACTCCAGCTAGATTGCCTCTCCTGGACATGGCAATGATGAGTTTTTAAAAAACAGTGTGGATGATGATATGCTTTTGTGAGCAAGCAAAAGCAGAAACGTGAAGCCGTGATACAAATTGGTGAACAAAAAATGCCCAAGGCTTCTCATGTCTTTATTCTGAAGAGCTTTAATATATACTGTATGTAGTTTAATAAGCACTGTAAGTAGAAGGCCTTAGGTGTTGCATGTCTATGCTTGAGGAACTTTTCCAAATGTGTGTGTCTGCATATGTGTTTGTACATAGAAGTCATAGATGCAGAAGTGGTTCTGCTGGTACGATTTGATTCCTGTTGGAATGTTTAAATTACACTAAGTGTACTACTTTATATAATCAATGAAATTGCTAGACATGTTTTAGCAGGACTTTTCTAGGAAAGACTTATGTATAATTGCTTTTTAAAATGCAGTGCTTTACTTTAAACTAAGGGGAACTTTGCGGAGGTGAAAACCTTTGCTGGGTTTTCTGTTCAATAAAGTTTTACTATGAATGACCCTGGCAGAGACTCCTGTCATCCTAGCAGTTTACTCTGCGTTTGTTGTATCTAGACAGTCAACAACTGAGTTGTCGGTGTTTAACCTGAATGCTTGTTTTTCAAAAGAGGACTGTTTTTGCTGGTAAGAATGATCAGGTAAGGCCATGAAAGTTTTTGTTGGTGTTTTTGTTTTTGAGATGGGGTCTCGCTTTGTTCCTTGGGCCAGAGTACATTGGCTACTCACAAGTGGGCTGGTAGCTGGCTACAGCCCCAGACTCCTGGCTTAAGCCACCTCCTGCCTCAGCCACCCTGGCAGCTGGGACTACAGGCATGCGCCATCACACTCAGCTTGAAAGTTTTAATTTACTAAGAATATACCTGTGTTTCCCCCCATTTCCTGATTTAAACAGTACTGGCTTATATAGGAACCCATCAAAGTTAAATTCCCCAAATTTAAATGTAGTAAATTTAGTGGTTTCACCTTGGCAAATCTGCAATAGTTTCACCAGCTCAAATTTCATGCTTTTGTAAGCTGAGCTTATGTTTGTGATTTTAATCCTTTAAGTACTACTGTGGTAACTAATCTTTTTTTGTTTTTTTTGGTGGTGTTCTTGTTTTTGTTTTGAGATGGAGTCTCGCTCTGTTGCCCAGGCTGGAGTGCAGTGGCGCGATCTCGGCTCACTGCAACCTCTACCTCCTGAGTTCAAGCGATTCTCCTGCCTCAGCCTCCCGAATAGCTGGGATTACAGGTGCCCACCACAATGTCTGGCTAATTTTTTGTATTTTTAGTAGAGACGAGGTTTCACCATGTTGGCCAGGCTGGTCTCAAACCCCTGACCTCAGGTGATCTGCCCACCTCGGCCTCCCAAAGTGCTGGGATTACAGATATGAGCCACCGCACCCAGCCAGGGACTAATCTTTAAAGCAAAGTTTTATATATTTTTACGTGAGTAATGTTATGTGTAGGTGTTCTATTTGGCAAAATAAATCAGCCTTTTCTATCACGATTGTGGTCATTTAAATTAATCCTCATTGGAAACATTGTTTACCTAAGATAAACATTCACTAAACAACTCATAGCAAGACGCTGGGTAGGTACAAAGATGTCTTATGTGTGGTTATGCTTTCAAAGCCAACTGAAACCCTTTTGTAAGGAGTTAAATAGCAAAAAGTTTCAAATAACTGTGTGCCTCTAGAACAGAACTATCAGAAGGCAATGAATATTCACAAATTGTGAAGAGATAGTTTGCTTCAAGGAAGAAATGACTTGTAACTAGAGTAGGTATGAAATGATGGGGGGAAAATGATGAGGTATGAAATGACTCACCTTCTCTCCAGCTCAAGGTAAGAAGGGTGGCAGCAGGAGTAAAAGCTCAGCCACAGGACGTGTTCTTCCTGCCAAACAGCTGGATTCTGCACATGCTTGGGAATGAGGTACTGCTGGTTTAGGAAAACAGACATTAAGAATTCCCAAAGTCTTGGGTGGAAAAGCCTGCTGCTTTTCAGAGGCAAGGCCATCACCATTTGGCAAGGGGCCCAAGGCCCCAGGCAGCTGTGGTACCATCTGTTTCTGAAGGAGTGGGGATTTTACCCCCTGAAATGTCAGTTTGTGGCTTAAACTCTGGGTTCTACAGGCCCAAAATAAATAGTGCCAGGAAGGTGCCCCTGAACAGAGCTAACCAGGGTTCAGATTGACACCCCATCCCCACTGGGGCAAGCAGGACTCTTAGCAATTAAGGCCTAAGACGGCTGACAGGTGGGACATGGCAGAAATTCAGTGCTTCCACCACAGCTACTCAATGTGCCATGATCATGGGCCACACACCACTCTGAATACTTAGAAAATTATTGGTTTGGGCCTTTATTATGAAGTAACAAGTAAATAACTGAAAAAGCCCCAGATTTCAGCTCTGGCTATAGCAGCTTTCTAAGTCTGTGTTTTTAAGGTGCAATTTCTTGAATCCTAGTTCTGTAGAAGAAACACTCAACCCCCCCCCCCCACACACACACCCCCCACCCCTAAAAAATGAGCTTCATGATCAAGTACATTTTGGAACCCTCAGGCTGATCCAAGTTCATAGATTTCTTCACTGCAGGCCTTCTGGGTCCTTTAATATGCCTGAAGCTGGGGCTTTCCCTTCCTGAGAATGGCCCAGGACTATCCATGTGCCTCATTTTGGGAAATTTAGTAATGAGTTACTAAATCAACACCACCTTTGGCATTCTACGTAGCAAACATACTGTGTTAGATGTGACATTTTACACAATAACCAATGGAGATAAAATTATTTTAATTTATTTTTGGCCAGGCACGGTGGCTCATGCCTGTAATACCAGCACTTTGGGAGGCTGAGGCAGGCGGATCACTTGAGGTCAAGAGTTTGAGACCAGCCTGGCCAACGTGGCGAAAACCTTTCTCTACTAAAAATACAAAAATTAGCTGGGCGTCGTGGTGGGCACCTGTAATCCCAGCTACTCGGGAGGCCGAGGGAGGAGAATTGCTTGAACCCGGGAGGGGGAGGTTGCAGTGAGCCAAGACCACACCACTGCACTCCAGCCTGGGCGTCAGAGTGAGATTCTGTCTCAAAAAATAAATAAATGACTTCTTATTTATTTTTTTTACCAGTGCTCTACATGTTCAGAGAAACTTCTCTGGTAACCAACCACAGAAATGATCCCTGAAAGTATAGTCTTAGGAGATAAATATTCTTTACATAGCCAGGAGGGAGATGAGAAGCCATACCTGTCTACAGTCTGACTGACAAAGGGGGAGGCTCCAGGTCCCCTGGAGAATCCCAGGTTTTATGTAATAATTACTTGGTCCTTTTCAAAGTACTTGGATGTGTGTAGGATAGTCTCTTTGTCTTATCAGCTAGTCCTGCAATCTAGGTGTTCTCCCATTTTGTAGAGGCTTGCAGAGATGAGAGACCTGTCCAAGGTCTCAAACCCCTAACTGGCAGATCTGAGACTAGAAATACTCCCTCTCAGGAGTGGACCTCCTCTACAATTTTTTTAGCAGTCCTCATGTGCCAAATATGGCTTGGGGGCCAGGAGACAGAATGAGGCATAGGTTGGGCGTGGCCCCTCCCCTCTTGGGTCTTGTAGTCGGCTGTGGGTGGCAAGTACAGCAGCGATGGCAGACAGGTGTGATGAGTTCGAGGACAGGGAAATAACATCCACAGCCCCATCCCAGTACTCCTGTGCAGCAATGGAAGTGTGCCACCGACACAAGGGCTGCAGGGTGAGCAGGAGTGACAGGCGAAGACAGGAAGAGAGCTCTGCCTGTGCAAAGGCAGAGGGAACATGGTGTGGGAGGAACTGAAGAGAATTCCACATAAGTATGAAGACGGTAGGGAGATTGAGACTGGAGAAAAGGGGAAGCCGGGGCTCCCCTTTTGACCATGCAAAGCACTGGAAGCACAGCACTCCCAGCCTCAGGGTCCTCCATGATTGGAGACTGAGCATGAATTCAGAGGAGGTTGTGGAAGTCACCCAGTCAGGTCCAGAAATCCTGCAGTGCATCCCTTCCGTTACCCCTGTCATAACTGGGAGAAGACACCACCCACATGATGCAGGGGAGAGTGCAAGCATGAGCTAGCACCCATATTGTCCCCTGCATCTGTCCTTGGCTATGTTTTACACCCCCCACCCCTTAGAACATTGTAGTCAAACTAGGAAGTATTAAATTGGCTGGTTGCTCCCAACTACACTGGACAAAGTGGAGAAAAAAAAAAAGGAGGAGCTCAAGGTTTCAAATTCCCAGCTCAAGCTCTGCATAAAAACTGCTGTGACTTCCTTAGAAGAGACCCCTATCTCCTGTAGCTGCAGGGTTGAGATTTCTGAGCTCAAGTGATCTGCCTGCCTCAACCTCCCAAAGTGCTGGGATTACAGTTGTGAGCCACCCTGCCTGGCCAGGGCTGAGATTTGTGAAAAGGAAACCCAAAGTCTCATCTTGCACGTGGCTGAATTATGTCGCAAATCCAATTCCCAAATTCCAGCCTTGCAGGGCGTCTTCAGTTAAAGTGAGGGCAACTTGAAAATTGGAATGGGAACATAAGGGAAGATTCCAGTAAAGCTGGGGACATTGAATCCCTAAATTCTGTTATGTTCCCTGCCAGTAGAAACAGCCCATCTACCCCTCCCTGGGTCCAGCTGTGTGGACACAGATTGGCAGCGAGTGTGCAGGTGTTATTTCCCTACCCTTGTAATCATCACACTTTCTTTTTCTTTTTCTTTCTTTTTTTTTTTGAGTCAGAGTCTTGTGCTGTTGCCCAGGCTGGAGTACAGTGGTGCAATCTCAGCTCACTGCAACCTCCGCCTCCTGGGTTCAAGCAATTCTCCTGCCTCAGCCTCCCGAGCAGCTGGGACTACAGGCGCGCACCACCACACGCAGCTAATTTTTTTGTATTTTTAGTAGAGACAGGGTTTCACCCCAATAGCCAGGTTGGTCTCGAACTCCTGACCTCAAGAGATTCACCCACCTCGGCCTCCCAAAGTGCTGGGATTATAGGCGTAAGCCACCGTGCCTGACCTCATCACAATTTCTTAGCCCTTTGAGAAACCCTGTGGCCTTCCCTGAGGTAGCTGTCTTGCAGGGCACTTCTGATTCTTCTTGGATCCTATGCCCTTCCCCTCTTCTGGACCTGTAACTAGACTCAAGTCCCACCAGGCCCCAGAGACAAAGGTACACACTGTGACCCATGAAGAGGTGTGTTACACACCAAAAGAACTGCATGATTTTTCCAATTTACACAGACAAATCCAAGAGACATGTATGGGAGTAGATTTTAAGGTTGTGAGATCACGGAAGGACCATAGTGTTGGATCTGGCTGAACGTAATGATATGGGCCCACTAAGCAGAGATTCTTAACTCAGTGCTTTAGCATGAGGGGTTAGAAAGGGCTCTAACTTGGTTGGTTGGTTGTTTGGTTCGTTGGTTGGTTGGCTGGCTGAAACATGGACCAAAAGGTAGGTGGCCGACACTGTTCCTTATTTTGTTATTAATATATTTGTATATTCATATACAAACTTGTATGCTATGATATCTAATACATATTATAGATATAAAACAAATCTTTAGGCCAGGCATGGTGGCTCACTCCTGCAATCCCAGCACTTTGGGAGGCTGAAGCAGGTGGATCACGAGGTCAGGAGTTCAAGACCAGCCTGGCCAACAGAGTGAAATCCCATATCTACTAAAAATACAAAAATTAGCCGGGCACGGTGTCAGGCACCTGTAATCCCAGCTACTCAAGAGGCTGAGGCAGGAGAATTGCTTGAACCCGGAAGGTGGAGGTTGCAGTGAGCTGAGTCACTGCACTCAGTGGGTCATCACTGCACTCCAGCCTGGGTGACAGAGCAAGACTCCATCTCAAAAAAAAAAAAAAAAAAAAACTCTTTTGTTTCTTTCCTCTCTCATTCCCTTATCACCGAACATAAGATGGATCATCACAGCATTGAAGTGACAGAATGTCAAGCAGAAGAGTAAACATCACCCAAGGACATTGCAGCCTCTATGGGGAAAGGATTGGCATGTTTTCTGTTGTATGCAGGATGGTTGAGTCATGTTAGGTGGAAGTATGGCTTTGTTACTGTCTTTATCTGGAGATTAAGTGTGGTTTAAGGAGATGCATACAGGTGCCAGGTTGACAAAGAGAGTACTGTAATGATTAGTTTTATGTGTGAACTTGGCTAGGCCCAGTTATGTAAACACGAATCTAGGCCAGGCTTGGTGGCTCACGCCTGTAATCCCAGCAATTTGGGAGGCTGAGGCAGGCGGATCACCTGAGGTCAGGAGTTTGAGACCAGCCTGGCAAACATGGTGAAACCCCATCTCTACCAAAAATACAAAAATTAGCCTGGCGTGGTGGTGTGTGCCTGTAGTCCCAGCTACTCAGGAGGCTGAGGCAGGAGAATCGCTTGAACCTGGGAGGTGGATGCTGCAGTGAGTGGAGATCATGCCACTGCACTCCAGCCTGGGCAACAGAGTGAGACTCTATCACAAAAAAACATAAAAGAAAAAACAACAAAAACCCCGTGAATCTAGGTGTTACTATGAAGGTATTTTGCAGATGTGATTAACCTGCATGGGCCTCATCTAATTATCTGAAATACCTTAATTGCAAAACTCAGGGTTCCCCAAGGACAGAGCAATTAAGTCTATGGCCTGCAGCCTCAGCTTCCGCCTGAGTTTCCAGCCCACCATCCTACCCTACAGCTTCAGACGCGTCTAGCCAGCCCCTACAACTGTGTAGGACAATTTCTAGAAGTTAATGAATACGCTATTGGATCTGTTTCTCTGGAGGAACCCTGACTGACACAGAGGCCGGCTCTGGAGGTTGTGAGGTCCAGTTCCTTATCCCTGTGTAGTGCATTGGCCAGTGGGGGTGGGAATTGCTTCCAGGCAGGCTGTGTCATTTGTTCAGGCAGGGTCCCCTCCCCTTGGCTCTGCCTGAGAGCAAAGGCAGGTGGGGGTGGCCCTGGGGAGGGCCTGAAGCTTTGCTCTGTGCCTCCTAAAGCTTTCCCACTCCAGGGACCAGGCCAGGCAGGCTGGCAGGAAGAGGCAGGCTTCATCTGGAAGGATGTCTCCAGGGTGGAAATGATGAGATTTAAATGGTGTAGGGACCCAGAGGGTGGGGTGGGACAGCACCACTGACCCAGCTGCAGAGTTGGACCCTCTGAAGCCCATTGTGTACATGAGAATCTGTGTGCCTGATTGCGTAGGTGCCTATACATGGATAGGCTGCGAATCTGTGTGCACATAGCTGGCTGGAGAGCACCTGAGTAGGCATATGTACCACATTGTCAGCACTCACCCATTAGCTCCTGGGGACTCACTTGCTGCAGGTGATCCCTGTCCTTGTGGGCTCTACACCCTGGCAGGTCAACAGAGACTACAAAGAAACAAGCAGACATAAAATGACAAGGGCTAGGATAAAAAGCATGGAAAGGAGAGGGGATAACGTGGCAGGGGACATTTTAGAGTGCAGTGGTTTCGACACCAGGAGGAGGAGTGGTTAGACAGTGGTCGGGGAGGGCCTCTGAAGAGGTGACACCTGAATGATGAGCAAACCAAGCAAAGATTGGAGGAAGAGCCTCTAAGCAGAAAGAACTGCAAGGACAAAGGCCCTGGGGCAGGAGCGGGTACGTGTGTCCTGTATGTGTGTGTTCTGCACGGTGGCAGGTGTCTGAAGCTGAGCCCAGAGGAGCTGTGGAGATCAGGCCCAGAAATGGAGCCACAGCACGTAGGGCCAGAGACCTGCAGTAAGAAACGGGATGTGGTCGAGATGGGATGGGAGCCACCGCAGCACCATGGGGCGGGAGCAGCAGAGTCTGATGTTGTGTACTTCAAGGAGCTGGAGTTCTATGAGGGAAGAGCGAGGAGGCGTGTGGGAGGAAGAACAGCCCCACTGAGGCCTGCAGGGAAGGCAGCAGACCCCAGGTCAGAGCATGAAGGTAGAGGGAAAGTTCCAAGAAGTGGGTTGGGGAATAAGCACTGGATGGCTGATGACAGAGGGCAGGGTGGAGGATGCGGGGCCAGGGAGGGCTGCACAGAGCCCTGGGAGGGTGAGCGGTGGCCCTGGCTGGCTAGGAGGCGCCACCTTGAGGTGCTACTGGAGGATACGCCGCAGGGAAGGTGGATGGTCTCTTCTGATGACAACCTTCTTGCTGGCATTAGACTGAAAGGGGAGGTGATTTGTAGGGATGAGGCCAGAGGGGTTGTCCCCAGGGAAGGGCACCAGATGTGGGGCAGGGGAGCTGGTGTGAGTTGCAGCCGTGGGGCCTGGAGGAAGTCACATCACCCCACTGAATTCTCACTTCCTCATCATAACAGACCCTGTGAAATATAAAACCTGCTCTGCCCACCGCACAGGGATCACAAGGCTGGAGTGAAATAATGGAGCACTTCCCCAGAGTGGCACACGGGACCCAGGGACGAGTGTGCAAAACCGTTCTAGGTGGAAGAACACTTTTTTTTTCTTTTTCTTTTTCTTTCTTTTCCTTTTTTTTCTTTTTTCTTTTCTTTTTTTTTTTTTTTCTTTTTTTTTGAGATGGAGTCTCCGTCTGTTGCCCAGGCTGGAGTGCAGTGGTGCAATCTTGGCCCACTGTAGTCCCTGGCTCCCAGGTTCAAGTAATTCTCCTGCCTCAGCCTTCTGAGTAGCTGGGACTACAGGCACCCACCAAAACATCTAGCTAATTTTTGTATTTTTAGTAGAGACAGGGTTTTACCATGTTGACCAGACTGGTCTTGAACTCCTGACGTCAAGTGATCCATCTGCCTTGGCCTACCAAAGTAGCTGGGATTGCAAGCATGAGCCACCGTGCAAAGCCAAAAACACTTGATTATAATAGCATGCTATTTTTCAATGTATTAGATAAATGTATTTTCCATTTAAAGTGGGGATATAAAGCTCCCCTTTAAAATCCACATAAGTAAAAAAGTCAGTCCGTTGAAAAGGTTAAGTAAATAACAGTCTAGGGCAGATGCAGAAAAGACAGCATCATGACCGTGGTTCCTGAAGGATTGAGGTTGCAGGAAACACTGAATGCTAAAAGCTCTGTGAATGTATAGTCCATGAAAATGTCTTTTAAAAAATGAGGTGCATACCAAGATGTTTGAGTGTGTGTATTTGGGGTAGGTGCTGTGGGCATACAGGTGTACCTGTGTGTGTCTCACAAGCAGGTGTAGCTGGGTGCTAGTGTGTATGTGGTGTGTGTGTATCTGTGCACACGTGCATATCTGTGCCCACATATCCACGCACACGTCCTCATAAGGCTCTCTGCGGCCAGGTGCGGTGGCTCACGCCTGTAATCCCAACACTTTGGGAGGCCGAGGCGGGGGGATCACGAAGTCTGAAGTTCGAGACCAGCCTGGCCAAGATGGTGAAACCCCATCTCTACTGAAAATACAAAAAATTAAGACAATGAGTGTTGATCGTGAAGAAGGGAAGATGAATGTGGGGATTAGGTGGGAGGAATGGGGTGCTGTCAAGATGAAAATAAACTTAGGGTGGAGAGGCTGGGGCAAAAGAGAGGCCCAACATTATGATTTGCCCCAGTGCGGGGACTTTGTGCCTGGTGATTTGAGGTGGCAGGGCTTCTACCCAGGCCTGATGGGAGCTGGGATTAAAAGCAGCTGTGACCTAAGGCAGGCCATTGCTCTGTGGCCTACTCCCCTAACTCTTTTGCAGAAAGTCCCAGGCTAAGAGATGGGGGATGGTTGTAATAACCCCTCCCAGAAATCCTGGCTCTGTCCTGCAGAGGTGGGGCCCGGGGATCAAGACGCCTCTGGGTTCAAGAGAGAGGCAGAATGAGGGGTCAGCCAGCTGGGGCAGGAAGGCTTCACTCTAGGCTGCAAGGAGAGACCTTTCGCCTTGACTGGAAGGACGTGAGGAGCCTGTGGCCTCCTGTTTGCAACCAAGGGCTGAGGAAGGGGCCGGGCATTCCTGCCGTAGGTCAATGACCTGGAGAAACACATGCTTGAGGACAGAGCTCAGAACATTGTCCCAGCGCAAAACTTGGTGGGATGTAAGGTTTGGAGCTTCTTAAGTTTCAAGAGGCAGTCTCATGCAGTTCAAAGAGGGCTGGAGAAGCCTGGTCTGCTCATGGGAGTCAATTGTTAAATTTTCAGGAATTTTGTGAGCCAATTATTGAACACAGCTATTATTAAAAACAAAATTATAGGCTGGGCGTGATGGCTCATGTCTGTAATCCCAGCACTTTGGGAGGCCAAGGCAGTGGATCACTTGAGGTCAGGAGTTCAAGACCAGCCTAGCCAACATAGCAAAATCCTGTCTCTACTAAAAATACAAAAACATTAGTCGGGTGTGGTGGCTCACATCTGTAATTCCAGCTACTCGTGAGGCTGAGGCATGAGAATTGCTTGAGCCCAGGAGGCAGAGGTTGCAATGGGCTGAGACCACGCCATTGCACTCCAGCCTGGGCAACAGAGGGAGATTCTGTCTTTCAAAATAATAAAATACAATAAAATAATAGGCTGGGTGCCGTGACTCATGCTTGTAATCTCAGCACTTTGGGAGACCAAGGCTGGAAGATCGCTTGAGCCCAGAAGTTGGAGATCAGCCTGGGGAACACAGGGAGACCCTGGTCTGTACAAAAAATAAAAACAAAATTAGCCAGGCATGGTGGCACATCCCTGTGGTCCCAGTTACTTAGGAGGCTGAGGTGAACAAAGTTAACACTCAAAACTCATCACTTGTGAATTACTTTGCTACAGTGCACTATTATTATTATTTATTTATTTTTACTGGGCAGCCTCTTGAGCCTAAGTAGGCTCAGAGACTGTCCAGCATACTATTATTGATGCTTTGTGGTTATTGATATTGATTGGATCCGTATAGTGGAAATGGCTATACTGTAGAATTGTGTGCTACTGTGTATTTCTTACCAATTCTGCATTCAGTGGCATCACATTCATAGCTTGAAGTTGGCCATGGTGGGAGGTAAATATGTGTGGTATAAATTGGCAAAGACTACAGATTGGGGTTCCTGCCTGGCCCCCCAAGAGCTGGTTGTTAAACTTTTACCAGCACACCACTGAGTTGGAGTCTGGAAAGCAGGCTTCGTCCAGGTTCTGCCCTGCTAGCTCAACTGGCTCTCAAAGCTTTGCTCCACCAACTGGCCTATGGCTGCTTCCACTCACCAATTCTCCCTTTTGCCCTCTAAGGCCACCTCTTCCAGGAAGTTTCCCCTGATTTCTTTGCCTGGACTTCTAAAATTCTTTCTTTGCCAGGCGTGGTGGCTCACACCTGTAATCTCAGCACTTTGGGAGGACGAGGTGGGCAGATCACTCGAGGTCAGGAGATAGAGACCAGCCTGGCCAACACGGCGAAACCCCGTCTCTACTAAAAATACAAAGATTAGCTGGACATGGTGACGCGCACCTGTAATCCCAGCTACTCAGGTGGCTGAGGCAGGAGAATCACTTGAACCTGGGAGGCAGAGGTTGCAGTGAGCCAAGATCACACCATTGCACTCCAGCCTGGGCAACAGAGGGAGACTCCATCTCAAAATAAATAAATAATTAATTCTTTCTTACCTCTTCCGTTCATATTCATACAGAATAATCTCCACATCTCGAAATTCTTAACTGATTAGCTAGTTCTTGCTATTAATTAAATACGTGATGCATATGGCCAAGCTTGGATGGATGGAATCCCTGTATTGGTAAGGTGGGAATTTTTCTTTTCTTTTCTTTTTTTCTTTGAGACCAAGTCTCACTCTGTCACCCATGCTGGAGTGCAATGGCGTGATCTTGGCTCACCACAACCTCTGCCTCCCAGGTTCAAGCCATTCTCCTGCCTCAGCCTTCCTAGTAGCTGGGATTACAGGCACACACCACCAAGCCCAGCTAATTTTTGTATTTTTAGTAGTGACAGGGTTTCGCCATGTTCGCCAGGCTGGTCTGGAACTCCTGGCCTCAAGTGATCTGCCAACCTCAGCCTCCCAAAGTGCTGGGATCACAGGTGTGAGCCACCACGCCCACCTAGGGTGGGAATTTTCCACCTGGGTTCTGGGCTCAGCTCTGCCACAGATTCCTCTCTCTGGGCTTATCCTCTGAAGGCGCGATTTTGGCATGACTGAGTGGATGGAGGAAGAACTTGGGGTCAGCGGGCTGTCACCCTGCTCTGCCGTGGAACTGACTCAACAACAGGGCCGCAACAGGCCTTGTTGGACATGGAAGCAAATGAGAAAATTAGTAATACTGATTCAGTGTTTACTTAAGGTTCTGATACTTTGTCCATTATAGACCTTTTGCATTAATTTTGATTTTTTATTATATAAAATATATATATAACATAAAATTGATCATTTTAGCCATTCGAAGTGTACAGTTTTGTGGCGTTCAATACATTCACATTATTATACAACCCATCTCCAGAACTCTTTTCACCTTGAAAAACTGAAACTCTATTTCCATTAAATATGAACTCACTCCCCGTTCTCTCTTCCTCCAGCCTCTGGTGACCTCCATTCTATTATTATTATTATTATTATTAGAGACAGTGTCCCTCTGTTGTCCATGCTGGAGTGCAGTGATGCAATCACAGCTCACTGTAGCCTCAAACTCCTGGGCTCGAGGGATCTTCCCACTTCAGCCTCCTGAGTAGCTGAGATTATAGGCATACGCCACCACACTCTGCTAATTTACTTATTTTTTGGAAAGATGGGGTCTTGCTGCATGGTCCAAGCCAGACTTACATTCCTGGGCTCAAGCGATCTTCCCACCTCAGCCTCCCAAAACATTGAGATTACAGGTCTGAGCCACCGCACCCTGCCCATTCTACTTCCTGGCTCTTAAATATGACTACTCTAGATACCTCATATAAGTGGAATCATACAGTATTTGTCTTTGTAACTGGTTCATTTTACTTGGCATAATGTCCTGAAGGTTCATCCTCATTGTTGTGTGTGTCAGAATGCCCTTCCTTTTAAAAGATGAATAATATTCCCTTGTGTGGATATATCACATGTTGTTTATCCACTCATCATTGATGGACGCTTGTGTTGCTTCCACTTTTGGCTGCTATGGAAAATGCTGCTATGAATACGGGTGTGCAAATATTCATTTGAGTCCATAATTTTGATTGTTTTTTCTTTTTGAGACAGAGTCTCACACTGCTGTCCAGGCTAGAGTTCAGTGGCGCAATCTTGGCTCATTGCAACCTCCACTTCCTGGGTTGAAGTGATTCTCCTGCCTTAGCCTCCCGAGTAGCTGGGATTACAGGTGTCCGCCATCACACCTGGCCAATTTTTGTATTTTTAGTAGAGACAGGGTTTCACCATGTTGGAGGCTGGTCTCAAATTCCTGGCCTCAAATGATCCACCCACCTCGGTCTCCCAAAGTGCTGGGATTACAGTGAGCCACCATGCCGAGTCCATAATTTTGATTTTTAAATGGTGGCTACTAAGTTTTTCTGGCACCCCTTAAATTTTGTCAGGCACTTGCCTTACCCTAGTCCTGGCCCCAGTTTGGGTTGTCACAGCAAGGTGGAAGTGTAGTGTACCGAAAAGCTCGTGTTTTATCTGTATACATTTACATGGGGCCCAAAAAAGGGGGAAAACCCACTTTGATAGGGATATGACACAGGGACGCAGGAGCCAACTGAAAGAGCCCCCAGTGGCCAAAGATGGAGCAACTTGAACAACAAAATAAATAAAGTAAGCATCAAATTATAGCCCAAAGTATAAAATAAGTGTCTATGAGTCTATACTAACATAAATGATTTAATACATTCATATTAATAAATGGGAGAGCACTTTGAGAGGCCAAGGTGGGCAGATCACTTGAGCCCAGGAGTCTGAGACCAGATTAGGCACTGTGATGAAACCCTGTCTCTACCAAAAACACAAAAATTAGCTGGGCATGGTGGGGCATGCCTATAGTTCCAGTTACTTGGGAGGCTGGGGAGGGAGGATTGCTTGAGCCTGGGAGACGGAGGTTGCAGTGAGCTGTGATCTCACCACTGCACTCCAGCCTGGGCAACAGAGTGAGGCCCTGTCTCAAAATAAATAAATATATAAATAAGATAAATATATAAATAAAAATAAAAATAAACGGGAAAGAAGAGACAAATCTTCTGTGCAGGAGAATTCCAAATGAATTCTGTAGATTCTCCACCCTACAGGAGGGCACACACAACTCCAGGCTGCCTTAGTGACCTTCTTCCAAAGAGTACAGTACGGGAAGGGGGAGCGGGGAGAATTAACTTCACAGTGGAGAAATCTGACAAATACGACCTCCGCCAAGTGATCGAGGTCACATCAGCTGTCATGAATTATGTTGATAGTGGGCATCCTGGATATGATGGGATGAAATGGCACTTTACCTCCGCGACCCTTTTCACAACAGCCCGTAATGCCAGTATAAGGAAAACATCAGACCAGGCGTGGTGGCTCACGCTTGTAATCCGAGCACTTTGGGAGGCCAAGGTGGGTGGATCACAGGTCAGGAGTTTGAGACCAGCCTGGACAACATGGTGAAATCCTGTCTCTACTAAAAATACACAAACTAGCCAGGCACGGTGGCGGGTGCCTGTAATCCCAGCTACTCGGGAGGCTGAGGCAGAAGAACCGCTTGAACCCGGGAGGCGGAGGTTGCAGTGAGCCGAGATCGTGCCACTGCACTCCAGCCAGGTTGACAGAGTGAGACTCCATCTCAAAAAAAAAAAAAAAAAAAAGAAAAGAAAAAGAGAAAAGAAAAACATCAGACAGATCCCAACAGAAGGGCATCCTACAGTATACGTGACCACTGCTCCTCAAACCTGTCAAGACTATCAGAAACAAGAGAAACTGTCACAGCTACAAGGAGATGTGACAACTAAATGTGATTTTTTTTTTGAGATATGGTCTCGCTTTGTCACCCAGGCTGCAGTACAGTGGCGCAATCACAGCTCACTGCAGCCTCGAACTCTGGGGCTCAAGTGATCCTCCCATCCATCTCAGCCTCCCAAGTAGCTGGGGCTATACGCGTGCACCACCACACCCAGCTGATTTTTGTATTTTTTTAGAGATGTATTTCGCCATGTTGCCCAGGCTGGTCTCGAACTCCTGGATTCAAGCAATACACCTAACTTGGCCTCCCAAAGTGCTGGGATTACAGGCATGAGCCACCATGCCTTGCCAAATGTGATGTATTCTTGACGGGATCCTGAAAGAGGAAAAAGATATTAGGTAAAAACTAAGGACATCTGAATAACCATGGATTTCAGTAATGTATCCACATTGATTCATTAATTGTAACAAATATACCGTATGAATGCAAGATGTTCATAATGAGGCCGGGGCGGTGGCTCATGCCTGTAATTCCAGCACTTTGGGAGGCTGAGACGGAAGGATCTCTTGAGCTCAGGAGTTCAAGACCAGCCTGGGTAACACAGTGAGATCCCCATCTCTACAAAAAATTTTTTAAAATTAGCCAGGTGTGGTGGCACATGCCTGTAGCCCCAGCTACTCAGAAGACTGAGACAGGAGGATCGCTTGAGCTGGGAGGTTGAGGCTGCAGTAAGCCAGGATCACGCCACTGCACTGCAGTCTGAGCAACAGAGCGACACCCTGTCTCAATAATAATAACAATAATAATAATAATGGAAACTCAGTATGGGTTGTATATGGGAAACTTGCTCAGTTTCTCTGAAAATCTAAAATTCTTCTGAAAAGCAAAGTCTGCTTAAAAATTCACATGGGGTTTGCATTCTCCTCCATGACAAGGTTTTACAGGTTATGATTACAGAGGCGGGAGAGGGTGCAGGTTATCCCGCCCCTCCCTGTCCCAGGGATTCCCTTCCCCAGGAGCTGTGTCTCCCCTGTGAGAGAGGGTGAGCTTCCGTGACCCCAAGCCTCTTGCCCTCTGACTCCGGTATTCTTAGAAGCTGGGACCAGCACTGAGCCCAAATTCCTGAAGCGCTCAAATCCTGGCTTTCTGTCCCTATGTGACCTGGAGCTTGTAGTTTAACTTCTCTCTGCCTCACTGTTTGACCTATAAAGCAGGGCAATCAAGGCATCCTGGGGGTGGCTGTGAAGAGTGAATGAGATAGCAGACAACCCAGATGCCTACCGACGGGTGAAGGGACCAACACAGTGCGGTATAGGCGTATAAGGGAATGGAGTATGGACACAGCCTACAACACAGACAAACCTTGAAGACATTCCTCTAAGGGACATAGGCCAGGCATGGTGGCTCACACCTGTAATCCTAGCATTCTGGGAGGCCGAGGCGGGTAGATCACTTGAGGTCAGGAGTTGAGACCAGCCTGGCCAACATGGCAAAATCCCGCCTCTACTAAAAATACAAACATTAGCTGGGTGTGGTGGTGGGTACCTGTAATCCTGGGTACTCGGGAGACTGAGGCAAGAGAGTTGCTGGAACCCGGGAGGTGGAGGTTGCAGTGAGCCGAGATTGTGCCACTGCACTTCAGCCTGGGCGACAGAGCGAGACTCTGTCGAAAGAAAGAAAGGGAGGAAAGAAGGAAGAAAGAAAGGGAAGGGAAGGGAAGGGAGGGGAGGGGAGGGAAGGGAGAGAGAAAGAAGAAAGAGAAAGAAAGGAAGAAAGAAAAAGAAGTAAAGAAAGAAAGAAAGAGAGAAAGAAAAGAGTGAACCCAGGAACGAAAGATCACACACACTGTATGACTCTATTTACATGAAATGTTCAGAGTAGGCAAATCCATAGAGACAGAAAGCACATTTATGGTTGCCAGGAGCTGGGAAAGGGCAGGATGGGGAATGACTGTTTATTGGATGTGGGGCTCTATTTTGGGGTGATGAGAATGTTCTGGAATTAAATTCATGGCTGCATAACACTGTCAATGTACTAAATGCCCCTGAATTGTACACTTTAAAATGGTTAAAGTGGTAAGTTTTCATTATGCAGTAAATTAAATTCTACTACAATTTTAAAAAGACTAAAAAATAATTTTAAAAAGATTAAATGAGATAATGCAAAAAAGCATTATCTCGAAAATACAGCTGATATTAGTATAATTCTTACTAAGTTTTAAGAGTCTAAGGTGCAGGATTCTAAGTTTAAAAGGATGGGCTCTTTTGGTTTTTTGGTTTAGTTATTTGTTTCTTTTTTTAATCCATTATCCCCAGGGTCTCCCACCCTTGGGAGGCCCCCAGCACCCAGGCTGCACTAGAGGATGGGGCCCACCTCCCTTTTCTCTCCAGGCCCAGCCACTGACCGCCAGTACCCTGGCCAGGGGCACCCTCGGTCATTGCCCTCCGTGGCCCAAGGAAGGGAACAGAAACAACAGCCAAGAAGACAATAGCCGCCGGGAAGTCCTCACGTTTCTGGATAAATAGAGCCCATTAATGAAGTTCCTCCAGCCTGATCGGAGGACGGGGTGCTGGGGAGGCCTGGGCTAAAGGGCTCACCTCCAGCCCCCACCCTGGCAGGGCCGATGGTACGTGCTCACTCAGTGAGGGGGCTCCAGAGGTCTGTGGGTACGAACCCGAGGGCTGGTGCCCAGGGGCAATCAGCTTATGTCTCTGAGCCTTGGGAAACAGTGAGGGTCAGCCCGGCTCCCCACGTGGTTCTGGGCAGCTTTGGGCTTGGAGCAGGTGCAAACTCGGGACTAGGGCAGGACCCCCTGAGAGGCGACTGAGCAAGGCCATCCCGACTCATGTTTCCTTGGCCCTGCCTGGGGCACAGCATCCTGCCCACATCCCTGCAGCCCTGGCTCCTTCCTAGGGGCTCTGAGGGGGCAGCACTTGGCCATCTGGTCACAGTTGCTGCAGGGCAGTTCTCGGCCCCAGCTGTAGGTAAAGTACTGTATGTTGTAATTTTTTGAAAGATAACACATTCACACAACTCAGAATTCAAATGCCACAGACATTCCCCCTGCTCCGCCCCTTTCCCCCAGATACCCAGTTTCTCCCGGAGGCAGCCAATGATCTCAGAGGCTGTATACCCACCCAGAGTTATTTTATGCATATCAAGGAAAGTCTACATAGAGGACTGTTTCTGGGGTACCCAGATGCAGCGTCAAATGCCATGGAATACTACAGTGAGGACATTATCCTTTCAAGCTTTCAAATCAGACAAGGGAAAGGTCGATGCTAGAGTTTCTCTAGCACCCATGAAGCCCTCTCCCTTTTTCTACTGAGTTTTACTTTACATGCAACAGCAGGCTTCAAGCTTGGGGTCATTGTCGGGCAACAGTATCTGGCAAGAATTCAATGTCTTTTTCTCATAGTCATTGTATTTTGGCAACTGAGAGAGAAAGTTTATTCCTAGATATATGTATTTAAGTAAAAAATAAATGAATTCATGGAAACATATTAAGCAATTATCCAGATAACATAAGGGATGGCAAAAATGGTGCAGATGGTTGAGGGGAGACAAGTAGAAGTTGGGGTGCTCTTGTTGAATGTCTGGCTCTGAACTCGAGAGGAGGCCGCAGGGGCTGGGCAGGAAGGAGGTGAATCTCTGGGGCCAGGAAGACCCTGCTGCCCGGAAGAGCCTCATGTTCCGTGGGGGCTGGGCGGACATACATATACGGGCTCCAGGCTGAACGGCTCAGGCCACTTACACACCACTGCCTGATAACCATGCTGGCTGCCACCGTCCTGACCCTGGCCCTGCTGGGCAATGCCCATGCCTGCTCCAAAGGCACCTCGCACGAGGCAGGCATCGTGTGCCGCATCACCAAGCCTGCCCTCCTGGTGTGTAAGTATCAGTGCATCTGTCTGCCCTGCCAGGGATCTTTTCATGGACACCCACTATGCCAGGAGCCTCCCTGGCCTGAAGCCAGCCCTGAAGCTGGCTGCCACACTAGCCCAGAGAGAGGAGTGCCCTGGGACGGAGATGGGCTGAGCGGAGCTGTCATCACCCCCTCCTGACCTCGCCTTCAAGGTCAAGTTCTTTGGTGAGAAGGTCCTAGCTGCGTTGCAAACAGCCAGGTATAGGGATTTGTGTTTGTCTGAGACCCAGAATCACTGGGTTTCGAGTTAGGGTTCAGATCTGAGCCAGGTTAGGGGGTTGAGTCAGGGGGTAAATATTAGGAGGTTGGTGTATATTTGGTATTGGGGGTCACTCTATGGCCAAAGTCAGGGGTTGCCATGAGCTCAGGTGACAGAGGCACCATCACTGACTGTTGTGTGACTTTGGCCAGCTCCCCTGCCCTCTCTGGGCCTCAGTCTCTTGCTCAATATAATAAGGGTATAGGGAGGCTAAATGATACAATTTCTAAAATAGAATATCGCCAAGTTCAAAAGCCAGAATTATAGACCCCCAGGACTACAGAGAGTGTCACAGCATCGTCTGGGTGAGGCTAGGGTTAGTGTGCGGCTGGGCTCAGGGCTGCCCCATTTGCTAGGATAGTGGGGTTCCCATGTGTCAGGATCCAGAGGCTAGGGTATGATCAGGATCTCTGGCTGGGGTCAGGGTCAGAGCTCTCTGTGTCCCCTAGAATTTCCATCAACCTTAAACCCAGAGGGAGGCCCAGTCCAACCCGTCAGGTTTAAGGCCTGCTGGGAGCCTCATCTCAGAGAGGCTGAGTCATGGCCAAGGCCAGTTGGGGGTGGGAGCAGGGGGCTTGGCGTGGGCCTGCAGCCCCTCAGCCACTGCCCTCCCCTCTAGTGAACCAAGAGACTGCCAAGGTGATCCAGACCGCCTTCCAGCGAGCCAGCTACCCAGATATCACGGGCGAGAAGGCCATGATGCTCCTTGGCCAAGTCAAGTACGGGTTGCACAAGTGAGTCGGGCCTCGGGTGTGACCAGGCTAGGGAGGCGGGAGGAACAGCCTGGGGCTTGCCCCCAGCCCACAGGGAGGAAAGGCAGCAGCGGGGGGACTCAGGTCTCTCCCCTTGATTTGGAACCAGAGCCTGACACCTTCCCTACCCCCACCATCCATCCCCTGGTGCCCTGGGGGGATTTATTGGAGTGTATCAACCTCTCCAACAGCCCCTCTAAGAGTCAGGCTTCAAAGGGTCCTTTCCCACTGCCCTGGGAAGATGGAGGTCTTATTTGGGAGTGAATGGGGGGTAGGGTAGAAAAATCTCAGCAAAATAAGTATTTTTTAAAAAAATTTATAAATGTTGTTTTCTTATAGTAGAGACAGGTCTTGCTATGTTGGCCAGGTTGGTCTTGAACTCTTGGCTTAACCAGTCCCCCACCCCAAGCCTAAAATTACTATCTTGACTTTATTTGGGATGATGGTAACAGTCAAGGGTCGGTTGTGGGCCAGGTGCTTTTACAAACAATATCCTCACCTTTATCATATATTTTTTTCTTTCTTGTTTTTCATTTTTTGAGACAGAGTCTCCCTCTGTCACTTAGACTGGAGTGCAGTGGCACAATCTCAGCTCGTTGCAACCTCCGTCTCTGGGTTCAAGGAATTTTCGTGCCTCAGCCTCCAGAGTAGCTGGAATTACAGGCACACGTCACCACATCCGCGTAATTTTTGTATTTTTAGTAGAGATGGGGTTTCATCATGTTGGCCAGACTGGTCTCCAACTCCTGACCTCAAGTGATCCACCCACCTCTGTCTCCCGAAGTGCTGGGGTTACAGGCGTGAGCCACCACGCCTGGCCCTTTATCTATCTTAATCTTTATTTTATTTATTTATTTATTTATTTATTTATTTATTTATTTATTTATTGAGATGGAGTCTCTCACTGTCACCCAGGCTGGAGTGCAGTGGCACGATCTCAGCTCACTGCAACCTCCACCTCCCGGGTTCAAGATATTCTCCTGCCTCAGCCTCCCTAGTAGCTGGGATTACAGGTGCCCACCATCACGCCCGGCTAATTTTTGTATTTTTAGTAGAGACGGGGTTTCACCATGTTGACCTGGTTGGTCTTAAACTCCTGACCTCAAGTGATCCGCCCGCCTCGGCCTCCCAAAGTCCTGGGATTGCAGGCGTGAGCCACAGCGTCCGGCCTATCTTAATCTTTATCATATATTTTAGCCTCTTCTGTAAAAGAGGATAATGCCATCGCCCGGATGACCCTGCTTAACAAACACGGAAACAGGAGCTGATAGAGGTTTAGCAGCCTGGCGGAGCTCATGTGCAAACTCAGCTCAGTATCGGGAACTCAGCCACCTTCATGGCACCTCAGGCTGCCCTGGAGCCTGGGTCCCGGTCTGTGTGTCGGTCTGAGGCCCCAAGGGTGGGGCAGACATTGTTCAGGGACCTTGTCTTTGTCTTAAAGCCAATCTCCTCCTCCTCCCCAGCCCTGCTAAACACGCTCCCCAGGGGTGGTCTCTGCTACCCGCGCACATTGGGCCTCGAGTCTTGGTAAATGTTTCTGAGCCACCAGGGGGCGCCAGCGGTGCTGGATGCCATTTCGCCTTTTGCAGGAAAACTCCCGCCGCTAGCGGGTGCTGTGGGGCGTCCCAGGTCTCGCGCAGCCACGCCCTCTGTGTGACTTTGGGCTTCAGTTTAGGCTTCTGTAAAAGACAATAATGGGCAAGGTCCAGTGGCTCATGCCTGTGATCCCAGCACTTTGGGAGGCCGAGGTAGGAGGATTACTTCAGCCAGGGTTCAAGACCACCTGTCTCTATAAAAAATTTAAAAATTAGCTGGGCGTGGTGGTGCGTGCCTGCAGTCCCAGCTACTCAGGAGGCCAAGGGGAGGTCAAGGCTGCGGTGAGCTATGATTGCATCACTGCATTCCAGCCTGGGTGACAGAGCAAGACTCTGTTGCTAAGAAATAAAAGAGGATAATGCTATCCTAGACCTATGTGTTGCAAGAGGTCAGACATGGCAAAAGCGTTGAGAAGTTAAAGAAATAGTATCCTTAATAAATCAGCAATAATTCAGTAAGACCAGACTGCCATAGACTAGATGTCATAGTCATTAATATATAACTGTTATCCCAAACGTATATGAGTGGGGTAGAAATAAAATATGATTGGCCATAAATATGATTGGCCATGATTAATGTCAGATGAAATTGGATCATGGGTAAGATGAGAATTCTTCACACTATTCTCTCTAAAGCGAATGGAATAAAATAGAACAGAACAGACCGGGAAAGCTAGATATACGTGGATTCTCCTTGCTGGGCACAGTGTGTCATAGTGGCTTATAATATGGGATTTGGAGTGGGATGGACCCAGGATCAAATTCCCTTCTACTGAGGTTTTCTGAAGCCACATAAGCTGTCTGAGCCATTTCTGTCTCAGTTCAGTGGGTACAGCAATAGTGACTACCTCGTGGGTAACTGTGAGGATTAAACCAGGAAATGTGTATAAACTCTCAGCACAGTGCCTGCCACACAGCATGTGTTTGGTACGTGATGGCCGCTTCTATTGTGTCATATTCCATGTGCTCAAGCCGGGCCCTGGGGGAGAGTTCAGCAAGGGTAGAGGGATATGAGAGTGAATGTGGCCCACTGGCCTCCCTGCCTGCAGTCTCTCCTCTCTGATCCTTGCTTCCTAAGGATCTTCACTGAGCCCCACCTCTGACCAAGTCCCCGGCGGCACAGGTGGCACAGATCCTCTGCTGTACCTACACCAAGACCCCAGGGCCAACGCTTCTCCCATTGTGCAGCTCCACCTCTGCCCCCGGGGCCTAGCTGAGGCCTCCTCCAAGCTGAGCCACCTACTATCTTCCAAACTCCCACCCTCCATCTGGTGTCACCTCCTCCCAGAAGCCGTCTGTATCAGTTTCCTGTTTTCTGCCATAAAAAAAATCACTCCAAGTTTAGTGGCTCAACATGACACAAGTTTACCATTTTACAGTTTAAAAGGCCAGAAGTCCACCATGACTCTCCCTGAGCTAAGATCAAGCTGTCAGCAGAACCAGATTCCTTCTGGGGGTTATAGGGGAGAATTAATTCCCTCGCCTTCTGCAGCTTCTAGAGGCTTCCCCCATTCCTTGGCATGCCTCCATCTCCTTTTATTTAGGGTGAGGGAAGCTCCCTGCTCTGACTTTCTCATTTGTGGTATTCCCCCCTGCTTTCCAGCAGCTGCGATTGTCCCAAATCCTGTCCTCTGGTTCTCTAGGCCAGAAAAACTATGATCTACCAGAGTTCAAGAACTTGAAAGGGACTTTTCCCACTGTCCTTTCTCACAGCGAGAGCCGGAGCCCAGCTTCATGCCAGAATCTGTGAAAATGGAGAAATGCACCCTGCGCTGTTCTCTTCCTCCACCCGGCATCTCCCCTGCAGCCCGGCTGGGTTTTTTGTTTGTTTGTTTGTTTGTGGGTTTTTTTGTTTGTTTGTTTGTTTTTGAGACAGAGTTTTGCACTTGTCACCCAGGCTGGAGTGCAATGGCACGATCTCGACTCACTGCAACTTCTGCCTCCTGGGTTCAAGCGATTCTCCTGCCTCAACCTCCCGAGCAGCTGGGACCACAAGCATATGCCACCACTCCCGGCTAATCTTTTTTTTTTTTTTTTTTTTTTTTTTGCATTTTTAGTAGAGATGGGGTTTCACCATGCTGGCCAGGCTGGTCTCGAACTCCTGACCTCAGATGATCCACCTGCCTTGGCCTTCCAAAGTGCTGGGATTACAGGCGTGAGCCACAGCCTGGCCCAGTCTGACTGTTTTCACTTACTCTGTAATGTCTCAGATAGTGTTTATTGCATTCTGTGCGGAGGTCAAGAATTTAGTCATCCAAGGAGGTTAGTGTATTAGGAGCTTACGCAGCTATTACCAGAAGAGACTCCACTCAAAAATTTGGTACGCGGCCGGGCTCAGTGGCTCAAACCTATAATCCCAGCACTTTGGGAGGCCGAGGCAGGCAGATCACCTGAGGTCAGGAGTTGAAGACCAGCCTGGCCAACATGGTGAAACCCTATCTCTATTAAAAGTACAAAATTAGCTGGGCGTGATGGTGCATGCCCATAATCTCAGCTACTTGGGAGGCCAAGGCAGGAGAATCACTGAACCCAGGAGGTGGAGACTGCAGTGAGCTGAGATTGCCCGCTGCACTCCAGCCTGGGCGACAAGAGCAAAATTCTGTCACACACACACACACACACACACACACACACACAAAACGGGTTGGGCATGGTGGCTCATGCCTGTAACCCCAACAGTTTGGGAGGCTGAGGTGGGGGAATCACCTGAGGTCAGGAGTTCAAGACCAGCCTGGCAACATGGTGAAACCCCGTCTCTACTAAAAGTACAAAAATTAGCTGGATGTCGTGGCGGGAGCCTGTAATTTCAGCTACTAGGGAGGCTGAGGCAGGAGAATCACTTGAACCCAGGAGGCAGAGGTTGCAGTGAGCCGAAATCGTGCCACTGCACTCCAGCCTAAGCAACAGAGCCAGACTCAGTCTCAAAAAAAAAAAACAAAACAATGGTATGAGCTTTAAATTTCTGTAGAACTGAAAGAGGATTGGAGATTGTAGTAGGGTCTAATTCTAAATTAGAGCATTTAGAATAATGTGGAGTCTGGTCAACATAGTGAGACCCCCCAATCTGCACAAAAAATACAAAAATTAGCCAGGCACTGTTGGTGCATGCCTGTGGTCCCAGCTATTCCAGAGGCTGAGGCAGGAAGATCGTTGGAATTCGAGGCTGCAGTGAACTGTGATTACACAACTGCACTCTGGCCTGGGCAACAGAGAGCCACCCTATCTCAAACAAACAAACAAGAAAGAACAAATTAAAAAAAAAAAAGAAGAAGAAGAATTTGGAGCAATCTAGTTGTTTCCTATACCAGAAGTCTTTGCCAATCTATTTTTTTAATTTTATTTTTAATTTTTGTGAGTACATAGTAGACGTATATATTTATGGGGTACATGAGAGTACATAGTAGGAGTATATATTTATGGGGTACATGAGATGTTTTGATATAGACATGCAACGTTTTGTCAATCTATTTTTTTTTTGGCGACAGTCTTGCTCTGTTGCCCAGGCTGGAGTGTAATGGCGCGATCTCAGCTCACTGCAACTTCCGCCTCGTGGGTTCAGGCTATTCTCCTGCCTTAGCCTCCAAACTAGCTGGGACTACAGACGCCCACCATCATGCCCGGTTAATTTTTTTGTATTTTTGTGGAGACGAGATTTCACCATGTTGGCCAGGCTGGTCATGAACTCCTGACCTCAGGTGATCTGCCCTCCTCGGCCTCCCAAAGTGCTAGGATTACAGGTGTGAGCCACCACGCTGGCCCACCAACCTATTTTTGATCTAACTTTACCTCTGGTGGTGTATTGATACTCTTCCGAATCAATTTTCACCCTTCTTCATATACCATTTACATTTCTAAGAATTTGTCCATTTCATTTCATCTAGTTAACCTCATTTGTTGACACACAATTGTTCGTAGTATTCTCTCATAATTCCTTTTATTTCTGTAAGACTGGTAATAATGGCCTTGCTTTTATTTCTGTTTTTAGTAATTTGAGTCTTCTTCTTTTTTTTTTTTTTTGCCAGTCTAGCTAAAGGTTTGTTGATTTTGTTGATCTTTTGGAAAAACCACCTATTGTTTTCACCGATTGTTGTTGTTTTTCTATTATTTCATTCGTAGGCACTAAGATCCTGATTACTTCCTTCCTTCTGCTAGCTTTGGGCTTAGTTTGCCCTTATTTTTCAAGTTCCGTAAGGTGGAAAGTTTGATTATTGAGTTGAGATCTTTCTCTTTTTTAAAGATAGGCATTTCTAGATATAAATCTCCCTGTGAGCACGGTTCCCTCCATCTTCAGCACACCAGGGTTGACTCTCTCCGGGCGTTCTTCCCTGGTCACCTCTCCCCTTCCTCTCCTCTTCTGCCTCCTCTTCCACTTTTCGGCACCCTGTGATTGTATTGGGACCACCCAGATAATCTAGGATCATCTCCCCACCTACCCCAAGGTCCTTAACTTAACCATACTTGCATATGGGTAACACGAGTTGAGTGTGGTACCCAGGGTTTGACATGTTGGGTAACATATTTGCAGGTTCTGTGGATTAGGAGGACATTTTGGGGGCCATGATTCTATCTTCCACCCTCGCCTAGACAAAATTGGAGGCTCACTCCTTGGGCTCCCTGGATGACCCCCGACATCCTTCCTCACTTCCATTCCTTCCCAGCATCCAGATCAGCCACTTGTCCATCGCCAGCAGCCAGGTGGAGCTGGTGGAAGCCAAGTCCATTGATGTCTCCATTCAGAACGTGTCTGTGGTCTTCAAGGGGACCCTGAAGTATGGCTACACCACTGCCTGGTGGTAAGCATTCCTGTCAGCTGATGCCCCATGCCCTGGCCCTCTCTGGGCTGGAGGGCTGAATGAGGGTCCTGGGTCCTTGGCTCTTTCCAGGCTGGGTATTGATCAGTCCATTGACTTCGAGATTGACTCTGCCATTGACCTCCAGATCAACACACAGCTGAGTATGTATCAAGCGTCCTCTGGGGAAGTGGGAGCTGGAGTCCAGGGCTTGGCCTCAGCAGAGGGGGAGGTTGTGCAGGCAGAGGGTTCTGGGGCCACCAAAGGAGGCCCGGCCTGGGAAGTTTGCAGGGTTGGGGACCCCAGAGCTGGCCAAGCTCTTGACTGGCCTGGGCAGCATGTGGATACCATCTGATAGCGGAGGCTGCCCTGAGGTCGTGTCGGGTCTCCCTGCAGCCTGTGACTCTGGTAGAGTGCGGACCGATGCCCCTGACTGCTACCTGTCTTTCCATAAGCTGCTCCTGCATCTCCAAGGGGAGCGAGAGTAAGTACACCACCCTGTGGCCCCCATTCCTGCTCGTGCCCATCCTGTTAGCATGTCCATGGCCCCCTCCAGGCTCAACCCCACACAGGGCATGCTTATGGGTGGCCAAACCTGAGGGCAGCAATACCTTCAGTGGGGTCACTTCCTACCCCCTCCCATCAATACACCCTCAAAGGCTGGAAACAACAATAACCAACAGCTAGTAACTAACAGCTATTAAGAACTTGCTGTGTGCAAAGCACTATTCCAAGCCCTTTTCATGAATTAATTGATTTTGTCCTTAAAACCAACCCTAGGGTATAGATTCTGTTATCATCCTCTTTTTACATATGGGTAAACTGAGTCACGGAGAGGTTAGAAAGGAAAAGCTCGTATCTACGGAGTGCATCCTGCATTCCAAGCACCACACTAACTCAGAGATAAAACTCTAGCCAAGCTAAGTAACTTGCTGAGGACACACAGCTCGCCACTAAGGGATGGGAGTAGGATTTGAACCCAGCATTCTCTGACCCCAGAAGCTGAGTTCCTAGATACTTTACTCTCCTGCTTCCCAGGGTGGGGCTTTTTGTCTTGGCCGACACCCTCTGTCAAGGAGCTGTGGGTTAACCCCATTGCACAGAGGAAGATAACAAGGTTTGGAGAGACCCTAGTCATGTAACCAATGCCAAAACTGGAAGGCAGAAGGGAACTGGTGGGTGGGGTCTGGAGAGGAGACCTCTATTCAGGCCATTTTCTGATTCTGGAGCAGACGGATACATGTATGAATTTGGACTCGACACGTTCTCGTGTGTGTGACAGGTGTGAGCGTCACAGGAGCTGGGCCCTCCCGAGGAATTCTGGGATGGTGCCACAGTTAATTCTTGGGTCTGAGGCTCCGTGTTCTCAGCTGCAAAATGGGAGTGATAATTCTTACTTCCTGCACTGCAAGAGTCAGGGCCAACAGAGCCATGAACGGTGCCTGGTACACACTAGGCGCTCCATGGATGCACAGGACTGGTCAGGGGCTCATTGTGGTGCTTGCTGCCTTCAGGCCTGGGTG
The DNA here is from genome assembly GCF_029289425.2 of Pan paniscus. NCBI lineage: Eukaryota > Metazoa > Chordata > Mammalia > Primates > Hominidae > Pan > Pan paniscus. The sequence continues at coordinate 66,443,290 of NC_073267.2, forward strand.
GATCAAGCAGCTGTTCACAAATTTCATCTCCTTCACCCTGAAGCTGGTCCTGAAGGGACAGGTGAGTGAGGCTGGCTGACTCCCTGTGGTCCAGGGCCATGTCCAGGAGGCTGGAGCCCTTTCCTCCCTGCCCTTCCCTGAGAAGGTGCCACTCCCACCTTCTCCATGTGGCCAGTCCCCTGTGCTGGTTCCCAGCACTGCCACCACCACGCAGCTGGAAGGAGGCACTGCCTCTGGCCTCCTTTCCTGCCTGGAAAGCACCTGCTCTATCTGCCCCAGATCTGCAAAGAGGTCAACGTCATCTCTAACATCATGGCCGATTTTGTCCAGACAAGGGCTGGTGAGTGCATTTCTGTCTGCATGCCTCAGAAGACAGCAGTGGGATCCAGAAAGCCACCTGCTGCACTACGTGGCCTTGGGACCGTCACTCTTCCTGTCTAGGTCTCATGGGCTCTATCTGGCTCTGACAATTGATGATTAGTTATGAGCATACTTTGGCAAATCTCTGCCCCTTTGGGCTGCAGCCGCACAAGCTGTGTGGCATTGGGCAAGTCTATAGAACTCAGGACAAATGGGTGATTAAGTCCAAGAGGACTCCAAGATTCTCCTGGAAGTAGATTAGGAAAAAAGATAATTAGATTGCTCACATGGCTGGGCACTCATCCATGTACTGTACTCTCCTATGCAGTACAGAGCAGAGCTGGGTTTCAGCCCAAGTCTTGGACTCTGCTCTGAACCAACCTTCTAGAAGGGCTCTACCTACCCAGACAGACAGACTTGGGAAAAGAGAGAATGAAAAAGTGCCACACCCCTCCCCGCACACCCAGGTCCCACTTTACAGAGGGGAACACTGAGGCTGGAGGGTTGGGTAGCTGTGTGGATGCAGGGGAGCGGTGACTCAGGGCAAGTCCCCCATCCTGAGGCCCTGCCTTGATCTTTTCCTCCTGCAGCCAGCATCCTTTCAGATGGAGACATTGGGGTGGACATTTCCCTGACAGGTGATCCCATCATCACAGCCTCCTACCTGGAGTCCCATCACAAGGTAGGAGTTGTGGGAGGGTGGGGCAGGGCCCAGCTTCCCCAGGGGGAGTTGGTCCTTTCCTGTGCTTTGACAACCCCGTCCCCCAGCTTCAACCTTATGGCAGCCAAGAGTTCCGGGGCGCTCCTCCGCATTCCTGATACTCCTCCGCATTCCTGATGCTGTGAGGAGGGCAGGCCACAGCGACGTGCCCCGGACCCCTCTCTGCAGGCACCAGGACTGCCCACTACAAGGATCCCAGCAAAGCACCAGCTCCTTCCTAGAGGGCTTATTTGGCTTCTGTCATCCTCTACAGCAGTGGATTGTGGCCCCCCCTGGGGGGTATTGACAAAAGCTTTGGACCCTCTATTACTTAGGATATAGATTTCTGTAACAAAGAAATCTGAAATAATAGCTGCTTAAACACAATAGACAGTTATTTCCCTCTGTTGCAGTCTGAGCATCTGCAGCCCCGGGGGATCTGGAGGCTGCAGGGTGTCAGGCTCGCAAGCCCCTTCCACGTGTTCTCAGCCAGCCCCAGGCGTGGCCTCATCCCAGGGTCCTGGCTGACTGGCCTGACCACCACACCCACTCTGCTCACAGCCCGTTGGCCTGAACTTGATCACAGGACCCCACCCTAGCTGCAAGGGAAACTGAGGAATTTATTTCAGCTAAATATTGAGACCAGCTAAAAGTTAAGTGGTACAGAATGGAGGGAGAGATTGGAGAAGATTTTAGGGCAGACCCAGCCATCTTTGTAACAGAGCCTCTCCCTAGAAAACTGGACAGAAGGATCATTTCAGAGGTTCTTGGCCACTCCTGAAGCCTGTTCACAACCCATGGGCTGGATGATCTAGATGGGCGGGGGACTGGGCAGTAGCTTGTTTTCCTGATTTTGGCCTCCAGGAGCTGATGGTCAATGGACTGCCCTCTGCAGGGGCAGGGCTGGTGGTCAGCTGGGGCGGGGTGGGAGCTGGAGGTCCGTGGTCACCAGCTCTCCTGACCAATGTCGTTACTTGAATATAACCCTGTAAAGGCAGGAACCACGTCTGTCTGGTTCACTTCCCACAGTGGTTGAGACATAGTGGGCACTCCGGAAGTATTTGTTGAATGAGTGAAAGCCCCGCTGGGGGAAACTGGGTACAGCTGTTTCCTCAGTTTCCCCATATGCACTCTGGGCTGAATGCTGGGGCTCCTCCCAATCTCCCTGAAGCTGGACCTGAGCCCAGTAGGGACACACAGGGTCCAGCCAGCGTCCTGGCTTCCTCCAGGGTCATTTCATCTACAAGAATGTCTCAGAGGACCTCCCCCTCCCCACCTTCTCGCCCGCACTGCTGGGGGACTCCCGCATGCTGTACTTCTGGTTCTCTGAGCGAGTCTTCCACTCCCTGGCCAAGGTAGCTTTCCAGGATGGCCGCCTCATGCTCAGCCTGATGGGAGACGAGTTCAAGGTGAGTGGGTGGGGCTGGGCTGCTAGGGAATCCAGATGGCATGTGGTACGTGTGTGTGTGCACACGCATGGGGAGGAGGGAGGAAACTCGGAAACTTGGTGGTGGGCAAAAGAACTAGGGACCACCTAAGCTGGAGCAATAGCAGTAAAGTCCAGATTGGGTGCAGTGGCTCACACCTGTAATCCCAATCCTTTGGGAGGCTGAGATGTAGCAGGACGAACCGCAGACAAAACTCAGACACCGAGTTAAAGAAGGAAAGAGTTTATTCAGCCGGGAGCATGGGTAAGAATCCTGTCTCAAGAGCCAAGCTCTCTGAGTGAGCAATTCCTGTCCCTTTTAAGGGCTCACAACTCTAAGGGGGTCTGCATGAGAGGGTCGTGATCTATTGAGCAAGTAGCAGGTACGTGACTGGGGGCTGCATGTACCGGTAATCAGAACGAAACAGAACAGGACAGGGATTTTTACAATGCTCTTTCATACAATGTCTGGAATCTATAGATAACATAACTGGTTAGGTCAGGGGTCCATCTTTAACTACCAGGCTTAGGTCAGGTAGGCCCAGGCCTGGTTTTGGGTCTGGTTCCTTGGTTTTGGGTCTGGTTTCTAGGCGTTGGGCTACCTGCCTTTAGTTTCGCTTCTCTTTCTTTTTCTGAGTATAAAACAATATAAAACAATATGAGAGGGTCTGTCTCTCTTCTCTCAGAGACAGGAGGGTCCCTGGAGGCCAGGAGTTCAAGACCAGCCTGGGCAATATGAGGAGACCCCTGTCTCTACAAAAATAAAAATAAGTTTAAAAATCTGCTGTGCACAGCGGTGCATACCTATAGTCCCAACTACTCAGGTGGCTGAGGAGGGAGGATCACTTGAGCCCAGGAGGTTGAGGCTGCAGTGAGCTATGATGGCACCACTGCACTCCAGTGTGGGTGACAGAGTAGGACTCCATCTCAAGAAAAAAAATACAGTCCAGCATTTATTGGAGTCAACTATGTGTTGCCAGATAGATAGATGGATAGATAGACAGAGTGATCAATAGATTTAGGTATAGATATAACTTGGCACGTAGTAACTGTGCATTAAATATAAGGTGATATTAGTCTTACATTTATTGCAGTTATATTTGCTACACTTTGTTTTGTTGCACTCATCCTGTGAAATAAGTACTGTTACCTCTGTTTTGCAAACAAAAAACCACAAAGCTCAGAGAAGGTAGGCGACTTACTGAAGATCACACAGCCTGTAAGAGGTGGCCCCAAAGCCTGTACTCTTCACCTATACTGTACTAGAAATGCTTAGGTAGTTTCCAGGCTGTGCTTGTCATTGAACTCATGAGGAAACTGAGGCCCACAGAGGGGAAGAGACTTGTGCAAGGTCACACAGCCTGCGTGGGGCACAGTGGGGAGCAGAAGCCAGGCCTCCAGCCGGGACAGGGGTTCCCTGTTCCACACCCTGCCCGGAGCATCTCACATGTTGTCTGGGAGGTTGGGAGTTGCATCTGAGGAGGGGTCCAGTCCTTGAAACTGCCCTTGGTCCCTGCGAAGTTTTCTTCTGAGGAGTGGACTTTACTCCACCCACCCTCCAACTTCCTCATTTCTTTTTCAGGCAGTGCTGGAGACCTGGGGCTTCAACACCAACCAGGAAATCTTCCAAGAGGTAACTGCCCCCTGCCCCTGTGTGGGGTTTATCTCACACACCCCAATCCTGCTCTGGCTTCAAGAGCCCCCACACAGCCAATAACAACACCAATGGCAACAATTATAACAGCGAACTCAGCTCCTACTCGGGTGTTCGGCATGGAGTGAAGCGCTTAGTGTGTGTGACTTCCTTCAGTGCTCACACCAACCCTATGAGTGCGGCGGTCAAACCGTCCCCATTTTACACACAGGGAAACTTAGTGAATGGCAAGGCTGGGTTTGAACCTAGCTCTATTGCCCCCAAAGATAATGCTCCATTCCCTGCTCCATTACCCAGGCATAGGGACTTGTAGGGGGCTGGAACCCCAGGAACAACTCTGGGCTCAGAGGGCCCCAGCAATAAGTGACTGTTGATTACTCCTGATCCCAAAGCTGACTTCAGGCAAGCTCCTTGGAGGTCGCAGCCTCTTCTTGCTATGCCCAGTGGCAATGATGTTCATAATCCCACTCCTCAGTGCAGGGTTCCACTAAGAACCCATGATCTCCTACCTCAAATGGACCTCGTGCTTTCTGGGTAAGCCTCCCTCAGCTTTCTGGTCACCTCACTCCCCCACCCACTGCAATGACTTCTTCAGGCCTTCCCTGCCATCCTCAAATCTCCAGCTGCCCCCTCCTGTCTACCTTCCACTTCCCTCTCCACACACAACCTGCTTACCAGAGAGCTGAGCAGAGCCACCAACAGAACTTCCCCCCCACGTCGCTGCTGCCAGTCGCAACCCACTCACCCACACCTGCGCCTTCCTGCGGCCCTTCTCCTGTTCTAACAGAGGACGGTCCCTCTTCCCTTCTGAACTCAGACCATCCAGCCTTCCCTGGCTCTGTGATGTCTCTCTCCCTGCACATACGCAACTCACAATATTGGGCAGGCCCCTGACCTGCTCTTCTCCCTTAGCCCCTTGTCTGAGTCCTGTTCCTTTGATGTCCTATTTCTAGTCTTTCCATTTCTGTCTGTCTCCACCTCCTCCCCAGGCTACCATTATCTCTAGTGGGGACCCATCTGTAGCTCCTGGTGGGTCTCCCTGTGTCCTGATACCCTCCAATAATCTGTTCCCCACAGCAGCCGGAACAATCTTTTCAAGAAACAAAACTGGTCATTCACCTGCCTGCTTAAAGCCGGTGTAGGATACAGGCTAAACGCTCTCCCATGGCCTCCAGGGCCCTGCATTTTCTCATCCTGTCTACTTCTTCATCTAGTTGTTTCCCACCCAGCGTAATTGTAACTGTTTAGTTGAAAGTTGACGAGGTCTTTTGTCAGCTCTAGAAATTTCTTTTCTTTTCTTTTCTTTTTTTTTTAAAGACAGAGTCTTGCTCTGTGGCCCAGGCTGGAGTGCAGTAGCACAATCTCAACTCACTGCAACCTCCACCTTCCGGGTTCAAGCAATTCTCCTGCCTCAGTGCTGAAATTACAGGTGTGAGCCACAGCACCTGGCACATCAGCTCTGGAAATTTCTTCATCACTCTCTCTTCCATGATTGCCCCATCCCTATTTTCTCCATGCCTACCTCCTGGAATTTCCATGAGACACACATTGGGCCATCTCATTCCATTTTCTGTGTCTCTTAGTTGCTCGGTCGTGTTTTCCATCTCTTTTATCTCTATCCTAAATTCTGGATAGTTTCTCCAAGTATCTTTTTAGTTCATTAATTCTTTTTACAGCTGTGTCTTATTTGTTTACTTACCCACTGAGATTTTCATTTTATTTTATTTTATTAATTAATTTATTTATTTTTGAGACAGAGTCTCGCTCTTGTTCCCCAGGCTGGAGTGCAGTGGCGCAATCTCAGCTCACTGCAACCTACGCGTCCTGTGTTCAAGCAATTCTCGTGCCTCGGCCTCCCAAGTAGCTGGGGTTACAGGGTTGCACCACTGTGCCCAGCTCATTTTTTTGTATTTTTAGCAGAGACGGGGTTTCACCATGTTGGCCAGGCTGGTCTTGACCTCCTGATCTCAAATGATCCTCCTGCCTCAGCCTCCCAAAGTGCCGGGATTACAGGTGTGAGCTCCCGCACCCCGCCGCCCCTTTCTTTCTTTTGAGCTGAGCTATGTATTTAATGAAACCTTTTCTTGTGTATCCAGCGGTTCAGTGGTTTCTTGGGGCATGTGATCTCCTTGAGCCCAGTCCCACAGGCTGTAATCGAAGGTCCTCAGGCCACACTCCCCAGCCCCGCTGGCTGCCTGCGCATTCCTTATCTTGGCCATGTTCCTTCCACAGGGCTCTTGTCCACACTGTCCCCTCTGCCAGAACGGTTTGCCCTCCCCCATCCCATCTGCTCCTCCTCCTGCCACCTCAGGGAAGGCCTCTCCCACCTCCCTGACTAGGTCAGGTCCCCTCGTGCCACAGCCTGGTGTGTCTCTCCTTTAAATACTCCTCAGCTGCAGTTTTACGTTCTGTTCTGGGATGCCCTGGAAAATGCTGGGCTCCTGCAGATATGGCCCGCAGCTCCTGCGCTCTCTGCTCTATCCCCACCCCTAGCCCAGCTGCTACAGCAGCTTCCCTCAGAGGGTTACCATGCAGTAGGTCCTGTTCTAAGCTCTTTCCACAGATTATCTCATTCCATCCTCAGGACAACCCTATGAGGTAGGATCTATGATTATCCCCATTTTACAGATGAGGAAAGTGAGGCCCAGAAGGCTAAGTGAAGGCATCCTCAGCACATCCTGAGAGAGGAGTTCAGGGTAGGAATAGCTTCACTAGCACACAGATGAGAAACTGAGGCCCAGAGAGGACAAGAGTCCTAATTTGCACAGCCTGGGGCTTGGGCACTACCCCAAGCTACTTTCTTTTCCCCAGCCCTGGGGCCCCGAGTCAGCTTTGTCCTTCCCATCTCCGAGGGCATGGACTGCTGCTGCCCTGATGGGCCCCTGTCCTGGCCATGGGACCCCTGTCTTCCACAGGTTGTCGGCGGCTTCCCCAGCCAGGCCCAAGTCACCGTCCACTGCCTCAAGATGCCCAAGATCTCCTGCCAAGACAAGGGAGTCGTGGTCAATTCTTCAGTGATGGTGAAATTCCTCTTTCCACGCCCAGACCAGCAACATTCTGTAGCTTACACATTTGAAGAGGTGAGGCAGGTGCAGGGAGAGGTGGTAGGGGGGGAACCTGACTCACATATGGGCCGCAGAGGGCAGGGGCCTGGGGGTCTCCAAAGCCTCCAGATCCTTCTCACCACCTCTGCTGGCACTGGTTGTCTCTTGCACATGGCTCCTTACAATCAAAATCACATCATGCAAGTAACGAGGGGGTACACACGTGGTTTCCACAGCTTAGGTAATATTTTCTCTCTTTTCTTATTTTTATTTTTTTTAGAGACAGGGTCTCACTCTGTCATCCAGGCTGGAGTGCAGCCTCACACTCATAGCTCACTGCAGCCTTGAATCCTGGGCTCAAGTGATCCTCCCACCTCAGCCCTCCTGAGTAGCTGGGACCACAGACAAACACCACCACACCTGGCTAATTTAAAAAAAAAAAAATTTCCTTAGAGGCGGGGTCTTGTTATGTTGTCCAGGCTGTTCACAAACTCCTGGCCTCAAGCAATTCTCCTGCCTTGGCCTCCTAAGTTGCTGGGGTTATAGGCATGAGCCACCATGCCAAGCATATGTTCTTTCATTCTTATTTTTATTTATTATTTATTTATTTTTTTGAGACAGAGTCTCACTGTGTTGCCCAGGCTGGAGTGCGGTGGCACAATCTCGGCTCACTACAACCTCTGCCTCCCAGGTTCCAGCAATTCTCATGCCTCAGCCTCCCAGGTAGCTAGGATTACAGTCATGCGCTACCACTCCTGACTAATTTTTTGTATTTTTAGTAGAGACAGGGTTTCGCTATGTGGGCCCAGCTGGTCTGAGACTCCTGGTTTCAAGTGATCTGCCCGCCTCAGCCTCCCAAAGTGCTGGGATTACAGGCATGAGCCCCCCACGCCCAGCCAATATTTTCCTCCTTAAGCTGAGCAGTGGACAATGGTGTTTATTACCCAAGTCCACAACCCTTTATTCATTAGGGCCACAAGGGTTTCCAAATTCAGAACTTCTGTGAATTTGTAAAAGTAGTATAGTGTATAGACACTGGATATATTGCAGAACACCCCAATAGGGTGTGGGGTGGCACCCCACAATCAATTCTCCTCAAATGCCTCAATTGGCATTTCTCCTCATATGAAGCAAGATAAATACCATACATAGCTTCCTAGACAATGGCCAGGTTTTGCCAACAAAACTTAAGAAAAAACTTGTAGTTTTCAGATCCTGTTTGATTTTATAATTACAAATAAGGAATTAAGAATCAGTATTATCTTTAATGCTCCTTAGAATATCTTCAATTTTTTTTTTTTTTGAGACAGAGTCTCACTCTGTCACCCAGGCTGGAGTGCAGTGGTGCAATCTTGGCTCACTGCAACCTCCACCTTCCTGGTTCAAGCGATTCTCGTGCCTCAGCCTCCCCAGTAGCTAGCTGGCACTACAGGCGCGTGCCACCACGCCCAGCTAATTTTTAGTAGAGGCGGGGTTTCACCAGGTTGGCCAGGCCAGTTTCAAAGTCCTGACCTCCAGTGATCCACCCGCCTCAGCCTCCAAAAGTGTTGGGATTACAGGCATGAGCCACTGTGCTCGGCCAATATTTCTTAATACATTAAGAACTAAAGACAAGAGCGATACAAGCACATTGTGGAAAATATAGAAAAATAGAAAGAAGAAAACCACTGTCACCATAACCCCCTTCTCCAGGGGCCTTCGATGTGGTTACTGGGTGCATTTCCTTCTGGTGCTTTGTTATTTTTAAATAAACTTTTTATCTTGGAGTAACTTTATATTTGAATAAAAGTTGCAAAATACAGAGTGTTCCCATATATCCCCCACCCACTTCCCGCTTTGTCCACATCTTACATAACCATGCTACAGTGTCATAGCGGAGAGATTAACATTGGTGCATGACTGTTAACCAAACTCTAAACTTTATTTGAATCTCCCCAGTTTTTCCACTGATGATACCCTTTTTCTTTTCCAAGATCTGATCCAGGATAGCACATTGTATTTAGCCATTCTTTTTTGTTGTTGTTTGTTTGTTTGTTTGTTTCTGCCCAGGCTGGAGTGCAGCAGTGATCCTCCCACCTCAGCTTCCCGACTAGAGATGTGCACCACCACGTATTTTTTTGTAGAGACAGGGTTTTGCCACATTGCCCAAGGTGGTCTCGAATCCCTGGGTTCAAGTGATCCACCCACCTTGGCCTCCCAAAGTGTTGGGATTACAGGCATGAGCCACTGTGCCCAGTTTATTTAGCCTTTTAAATATCTCTTTAATTTTTGTATTATTTTCCTTTTTCTGTTTTATTCCTTTTGGCTTTCTCATGTGGATGTAGACATATTATTTTATTTACTTATTTTTTTGTTGTTAAGAATCTGAAACATTGAGCATTTGTTAAAAAAAGAATTATTCGGCCGGGCACGGTGGCTCACGCCTGTAATCCCAGCACTTTGAGAGGCTGAGGCGGGCGGATCACATGGTCAGGAGTTCAAGACCAGCCTGGCCAATATGATGAAACCCCATCTCTACTAAAAATACAAAAATTAGCCGGACATGGTGGCACATGCCTGTAGTCCTAGCTACTTGGGAGGCTGAGATAGGACAATCGCTTGAACCTGGGATGTGGAGGTTGCAGTGAGCTGAGATCGTGCCACTGCCCTCCAGCCTGGGCGACAGAGCGAGACTGTCTCAAAAACAAAAAAAGAGAAGAAAAGAAAAAGAAAGTGACTTCTCAGGTCCTAACCCCACAGCCACAGGTGCTGGGGAACTTTCCTCGGTTTTCAGAAGAGCAGTAGCTAAGCCTGGTTCCCGTGTCACCCTTGCCTCTCCAGTCCCTCAGTGGAAAGAATCAGGGGCCCTGAGCTAGGAGGGTTGCTCTCTGCTTCGGGAAGAGCCCTGGCTCACAGCAAATTTGGTTTCTCTCCCCAGGATATCGTGACTACCATCCAGGCCTCCTATTCTAAGAAAAAGCTCTTCTTAAGCCTCTTGGATTTCCAGTATGTGCTGCAGAGAAGAGAGGGGGCGGTCAACTCCGCAAACCTCTCCCTGGCCCCTTGGAGTCTCAGGCACAGGGCGGGGTGTTGGTGGGGAAATGTGGCCCCTTTCCTCTGGGGCATATGGGCTGACTGCAGGGAGATAAGACCCTGCCTAGATAGAATCTTCGTGGGGAAGAAGGGGCTCCAGGAAGAATGGAGGGAGGGCCTGGCAGGAGGAGAGCACTGCCCGAGCAAAGGCCTGGCCGCCAGAATAGCAAATCTCAAGAGAATAGCAAATCTCAAGAGAGTGCCCCAAAGGGCCTGAGCTATGAGACAGAAGCACTGGCTGCTATTCTTAGAGTTTCTTTCCCAGGGGATGTTACAGGAGGGGGCCCAATGGAGGGTCAAATTATCATCTCTTTTTTATTTCAGGATTACACCAAAGACTGTTTCCAACTTGACTGAGGTAGGTAGTCTTGGATAGACTGGGGGAAATAAGTCCTGTAGGACCTCCTGCCTTAAAGAAAGCAGGCGGAGGGCCCTAAAGGAAATCAGGCAACCAGACCAAAAGAATGTGGACCAGGTGGTCCATGCTGTGTCTCTTGTGACCCTTCTTCTCCCTGCCATGTCTTGGGAGAGCCCTTGAGCTGCAAAAATGAGAGTGTGGTGGTATGGATTGGGGTTTAGGCAGAAGAGTACTGGCCAAGCAGCCCCTCCCTGGACCTCAATTTTCCCTCTGTGGAATGGGCTAGCAATCCTGGGCCTCCCCAGGGCGAAGGAAAGACCACTCAGGAGGGGCACCGTCTGGGGCAGGAAAACGGAGTGGGTTGGATGTATTTTTTTCACGGATGGGCATGAGGATGAATGCTTGTCGAGGCCGTGCAGCATCTGCCCTGTGGGTCACTTCTGTGCTCCAGGGAGGACTCACCATGGGCATTTGATTGGCAGAGCAGCTCCGAGTCCATCCAGAGCTTCCTGCAGTCAATGATCACCACTGTGGGCATCCCTGAGGTCATGTCTCGTAAGTGTGGGCTGGAGGGGAAACTGGGTGCCGAGCCTGACAGAGCTTCCCATTTCACCTTGTGGGCCCTTCCCAGGCAGAGCTTCAGGTGCCCCTCTTCCCAGTCATTGATACTTAGCGGTCCTGGCCCCCTTTCCTCTCCCTGCTGGTGGCATTGCATGCCAATGACTCGGCCAGATGCACAGACCCCTGTTCTTGGTTTACCTGCAGAATATTATCTTTGCCACCCCGCGGGATGGCTCAACCCACTTTCAGGATGCAGGTCTCCTAATAGTAACCTGATATAGCAGAAAGAGCCCTGGGCTGGGAATCTGAGACTTAGTTCTAGCCCAGCCCTGAACCTCAGTTTCCCTTTCTGTGAAACAAGAATGTTGAACTTGATGATTCCCAATTTTCCTTTTGACCTTGAAATGGTAGAATATTTATCCCTTTGAGGTGACTCGGATGGTAGACTCTCAGATACCATAGCACACGTGTGCTGGGGGTATTTTGGACCAGGCTCTGCTGAGAGCTTTCTGCTCCCTTCCCCACAGAGTATGTTGAGCTGACTGTGCTTTCCTTTTGAACATCTGCTTGTCCACATGGCTTAGGTAGGAGAGGAAGGGCGTGGAAACTGGAATGATCCTAGTGGGGTGTCTTGGCATCTCTTGGCCTCATTTTCCCCATCTGAACCATGAAGCTAAAACTAGGGGATGTGGATTAAATGGTTCCTACAACTACTTGCAAGGAGACCACTCTGTGTGGTTGCAAAGAACACTTTGAGAAGCTGTGTGGGAAAGTTTCCTTCCTAGCAGGGTAGATTCAGCTAACTGCAGGTCATGTGGCCATTGTGGATGGGTTGGGAGCTCAAGTTTGGGACAGAAGGGAACTTTTTTTTGGCAGCAGAGTGGCAAGCCCTGCCGCCAGGCAAACTCTGCTCTTCCTCATCCTCAGAAGCACTTGCTCACTCTGCTAAATCAAAGTGAAACACATGTTTACAGAATATTGGTCCAAAAGGGTCTCAGCATCTCCCACTACCCAGGGTGGCAGAGCCTCGGGCCGGCCTTGCTCCCCAAGAAGGGCTGACTGGGGCTCTGTCCCCTGCCCCAGGGCTCGAGGTAGTGTTTACAGCCCTCATGAACAGCAAAGGCCTGAGCCTCTTCGACATCATCAACCCCGAGATTATCACTCGAGATGTGAGTACAAAGCCCCCCTCACCAGCCCCTGTTCCTGGGGAGAGAGGCCCAGACAGGATTCCTGGGGTGACTGGGGGCTGTTGGGGAGACAGACAGAGGGGCCTCTACCAGCTTGGCTCCCTTCTGGTGGCCTGGGAGTCAGCCCAGCCCGCCCCTCTCTCCTACTGCCCCTCCCTTCAGGGCTTCCTGCTGCTGCAGATGGACTTTGGCTTCCCTGAGCACCTGCTGGTGGATTTCCTCCAGAGCTTGAGCTAGAAGTCTCCAAGGAGGTTGGGATGGGGCTTGTAGCAGAAGGCAAGCACCAGGCTCACAGCTGGAACCCTGGTGTCTCCTCCAGCGTGGTGGAAGTTGGGTTAGGAGTGCGGAGATGGAGATTGGCTCCCAACTCCTCCCTATCCTAAAGGCCCACTGGCATTAAAGTGCTGTATCCAAGAGCTGGGGAGTCCTTCTTCTGTGGCTGGAGGGTAGAGGGAGGGGGAAGGGATTGTCTCACCAGTGCCGTCCACCTCTTTTCAGCCCTTCCAAGGCAGCTGCCCCCAAACCCTCCAAGGTCCATGGTGACTGGAGGAAGAAATCCAAACTTCTCTCCTTGGGACTCACGGTCCTCCCTGATCAGGTCCCTGGATACCTTCCAAATGTATCCCCTTTAACCCAGCACTCTCCTCGTCTGACCAGCTTCCTGCAGGAGCTGTCACACACTCTCTGTCCCATGGGGTTCCAGTGCTGGACAGGAAGTGAGGGAGGACCAGGGCTTCAGATCCTGAGGATGGTGGGAGGGGAAGGAGCCCTCAGAGGTCTGGTTTCTGGTAGAAATGGAGGAAGACAGAGCCTTTAAAAAGGCAAACGACTTTATTCCAGAAGATAAACTGCTCACGAGCCTGAGCTTATTTCCAGCTCACCTTTTTTTTTTTTTTTTTTGAGACGGAGTCTCTCTGTGACCCAGGCTGGCATGCAGTGGCACAATCCCAGCTCACTGCAACCTCCACTTCCCAGGTTCAAGCAATTCTCCTGCCTCAGCCTCTCAAGTATTTAGGATTACAGGCACCCGCCACCACACCTAGCTAATTTTTGTATTTTTAGTAGAGACGGGGTTTCACCATGTTGGCCAGGCTGGTCTCGAACTCCTGACCTGCAGTGATCCACCTGCCTCAACCTCCCAAAGTGCTCATGTTAAATATAGTTAACCCCAAGTTTTTCTTCAAGGAATCAGTATGTCTGTATGTTCAGCTCTCTTATTCTTTAATTCTCCATTTTAAAGTTTAACTTCCTGGTTCTCTTCGCCCCCTTGCTTCTAATTTCAGTAAACAACCTTTTCCACCAGTTTTATTCAGTAGTTCACACCTGTTCCCCTGGTCACTTGCTCCATCCCTCATCCCGGTCACCTGCTTCAACCTGAGTCGCCCCTGGTCACCTGCTCTGATGTAGGTCACCTGCTCTGATGTAAGTCACCTTTAGTTACCTGTTCCTAACTGTCCTTCCTGCCAAACTACTCACCTCGCCACTCTGGCTCATACCCCTGCTCTCTTTAAAATAGCCAGTCGGAATTAGCTTAGACCGTGCGGTCCAACCTTAGCCAACAGGGGAACAACATAGCAGCAGTGATTACCTTGGTCAGGAATAAGAACCCTTTCCCCTCCCTTGTTCAACTGTGCTCTCACCATTGTTCCATCTATGAGGAGCACCCTTTCTACAGAAACTAAAAATTGCCTTGCTGAGAAAATTAAATTTATGTTTGAGTGCTATTTCTTTGCAGCAGTGGAGAACAAGCATTTCTAACACTGGGATTGCAGGTATAAGCCACCGTGCCCAGCTTCCAGCTCACCTTCTTATGCTCAAATTGTGTCTTCTCCTTCCCACCCTCAAGCTACAATACAAAAAGTTTCTTCCAACCATCTCAGTCTTGGAAGGTAGCAGGCTCTATTTTCTCTGGGTGTGTAAAGAAAATGCCTCTCCCACATTAGCCAATTGAGATGGGATGAAGCGCAGCAAGATGCTGGCTAGTGCAAGGTCCCTGGGGTAGAAAGAATCATGATGGATTCAAGAACAGTCAAGAGGGCTGGTGTGGCCCTGAAAGCAAAGAACTAGGGGTGAGAGATGAGGCCCAACCAGCAGGCAGGGTCACATAACAAAGGTGATAAAAGGGCTTGGCCTTTATTTCAGCAGCCAGGAGAGACAGCCAGGAGGCTGGGGCTGTGGGGAGCTCAGAAGTAAGATGCCCCTTCAAGTCTGGGAAGATGTGAGGGGAGGGCACCATCTTCTGAGCCAGGTTTCTTCCAAGCCCTTCCCTGCCCCTCCAAGTGCTTTCTGAGGCCTGTTTCTCTTCCTCCCCTGGGGCCTAATGCAAGGGTCTGACTCACTAAGCAGGAGCACTCATGGGCGGGATGGGCGGCTCTTAAAGGGTCCTGGCAGAAGGAGTCAGGGTGATCTCGCTAGTCCCTGAGTCCAACATGGGAATTCTGGGTCTTGGGATATTGGCCTTTGAGGTGGTGACACCAGTTAGGAGCCACATCCCACCCAAGAATGCCCCCTTGAAGAGGCTGGGAAGGCCCAAGGCCCCCACCTTGATGCTACAATGACAGAATCAGGATAACTTGGCAGCCCTAAGGCAGTTCTTCCTTGAATGGAAACTTTTATCAGCATGAGGGGCAGACAGAGAAGTCACTTGGAGTCTTAACCCTTGTAGACCCCAGCCCGACTGGGACTCCAGAAGGTCCCAGGGCTCTGCTCCAGAAAGAAGGGTAGGGGCATGCCCCCAGCTTCCTTCACTGTCCTTGGAGAGGTCTCCCCAGGGCTGAGCTGGGAGGCACTTCCATGTCACTGTCTCATCCAAGGAGTGCGATTAGCAGGAGATATGGAGCCCAGAGGGCAAGAGGCTTACCAAAATGGGACTGACCTCCGAGCCCCTCTCCCAAATTCCAGCCCCTCCATCCAAGCCTAGAAGCTCTGACCTAGTCCTATTTAAGTCCTCCTGGCCTGGGTGTGTGTTGGTGGGGAGTCCTGGCTCCAACCCAGTTAGGATCATTTCCATAAAGAAGGCCACACCTGCTGCTTCCTCCAGCGAAAAACAAGTGCTCCCCAAGGCCAGCACCAGGCAGAAGCACATCCTGCCACCTGGGCTGCTGACCTTGGGCAGGATGGGGCCCGGGTGTTTGGCAAGTAGGAAGGGTAGAGGGAAGGCCTGGCTTTCAGACCTGGGTCTAATCCCAGCTCCCCCAAACCCTAGTTACTAATTCTGCCATCCTGAGGCCCCTCTGTGCCTCCATTTCCTCTTCTATTCAATGGGATGATAATACTTTCCATGTAGGATTCTGGCAAGGGCTGGGTTAGCCCAGAGGAGGAGCCCATGGTGGCCAAGAGCAGGGGCTGCAGAGCTGGCCTGCCTGGGTCCACCCTTCAGCTCCTCTGCTTCTGTGTGATCTTGGGCAAATTATTTAGCCTCTCTGTGCCTCCCTTTTCTCATCTGTAAAAAGAAAGATAACAGTTGCCATGAAGAGTAAAGGAGAGGCCGGGCATGGTGGCTCAGACCTGTAATTCCAGCACTTTGGGAGGCTGAGGCAGGGGTATCTCAGGAGTTCAAGACCAGCCTGGCCAACATGATGACCCCCCCATCTCTACTAAAAATACAAAAAAATTAGCTGAATATGGTGGTGTACACCTGTAGTCCCAGCTACTCTGGAGGCTGTGGCGGGAGAACTGCTTGAACCTGGGAAGTGGAGGTTGCAGTGAGCTGATATTGCGCCACTGCACTGCAGCCTGGGCGACAGAGTGAGACTGTCTTAAAAACAAACAAACAAAAAGATTAAAGGAGAGAGCGGCTGCATTTTGGGAGGCCAAGGCGGGCTGATTGCCTGAGCTCAGGAGTTGGAGACCAGCCTGGGCAACATGGTGAAACCCAGTCTCTACTAAAATATGTTTTTAAAAAAATTAGCTGGGCATGCACCTGTAGTCCCAGCTACTCGGGAGGCTAAGGCAGGAGAATTGCTTGAACTGGAGAGGTGGAGGTTGCAGTGAGCTGAGATCATGCCAATGCACTCCAGCGTGGGTGACAGAGCAAGACCCCATCTCAAAAAAAAAAAAAGGAGAGAGCACAGTGTCTGGTATATCCTAAGTGCTCCACGAGTGCCAGATATTGGTTATACTTCATGGAGGTGAGGTACACAGAGGTGTCTAGGTCATGCGGACTCACTCCATCCTCCAGTTAACCATGACTCCCTCCCCACCCACCTCCTGAGTTCTCTCTGCTGTCAACCTTTCCTCTCATATCTCCAGTTTCCCACCCAAAAGTCCAAACACTCAAGATTCCTTCTCATCTCCAACCCATAAAATCTGATTGGCTTCTCCACACTCAAGTGTAAATGACTGATGGCCATTTGATTGACACTGGAGGGGCTGGCACATTTTTAGCACATTTTTAGCCAAAGGTATGAGGTGCTGATAGCGGACTCTCAGGCCACAAGCCAGTCTGAGGACAGGAAAAGTTTGAGGAGGTCACTCTTCCAGAACACTTTGGTGATAACCTTTCTGGCAGGCCTGGTACCCCCAGAGTGAAAAGGGCTCCAGGGTCAAGACCCAGCTCTGCCCCTCATTGCTGTGTGACCTTCAGCAACTCACTTGATTTATCTGGACCTCAGCTTCTTCATCTGTCTAATGGGATAATAATCTTTGTCCTGCCCTCCTCACAGGGCTGTTCAGAATTAAATGCATCTGAAAATGATCTGCATTTGTGTCTTGGACTGTGGTTATTTGTTCAAGTGTCTGTCTACCCTGCCTGCACAGGGAGCAGGTCAGGGTCTTCCCTGGGACTTCATGCACAGGTCTTTCCTGGGACTTCATGTAGGACCAGTCATCCCGTCAGTGCTCAGTGAACATGAGCTGCTTCCCTGTGGGATGTCTGGGAGGTGAGTGGAAGGCCTTCCTAGCAGGCACATACTGGAACATAATCAATCCCTCCCATGCATACAGCTCACACCCACATTCTTATCCATTCCCACCATGCCCCTCAGTGGCCTGGGGAGACTAGGAATACCCCACTTGACAGATAAGGAAGCTGAGGCCAGGGGAGGTCAAGGCATTTGTCTGAGGTTACACAACCAGGAGTGGTGAAGCTGGGAGTCACACACAAGGAATCACTGCAAAGTCTGTGTCCTTCCCACTCTGAGTAGGACTTGAACCAGGGATGTCCGATGCTGATGCTTGTGTCCTGACCACTACCTTGCAGCATCCTCACACCCACACCCACCCCAGGCCTGGGAGGCAGGGGAGCACCAGCGGTCTGGGAGTGAAAGTTGCTTCCCTGTGGGATGTCTGGGAGGTGGGTAGAAGGCCTTCCTAGCAGGCACAGCTGCCCACCGGATGAGTATGTCCAGGGGGAGAGGAGCCCCCTGTCCCAGGATGTGGGCAAAAACCTGGAGAAGCTGAAGCTGGACTTTGAGGATGGCCCCTGACCCCATCCTGGGACAGCCACCTCCCCTTCCTTCTGCCCCCTCCAGTCCCTCCTCTCCTTCCCTGCTCTCCCTCCTACCTCTTTCCATCTCCCCCTTTCTGCCTGTGATTCCTCCTGTGACTGGGGCAAGATCCTTCACCTCTGTCCTCCCTGAGCCTCAGTGGCTCACCTGGAACATAGGGTGATGCCTGCAGAAGTATTTTAGGGTTACTTTATGAGATAAATTGGTAGACTGTTTTTCCCGGGTCAGCCAGCCAGGGGTTCGGTGAATAGGAGCGAAAGCTGCTGCCATTCCCTTCTCCCCTAGTTCATCCTGGAGGCTCTCCGCTCTCCCCCTTGGTTCTAAGTCCCCTCCTCCTGCACCGTATCCCCCCTCCCATCCAACCCAGTCCCACTGAGGCACTGAGACAGGGTCTTGGCCCAGGGTCCCCACCCACCTGAGCTCCGCATGTGAGCCGACCTTCACCCGCCTGCCTCAGTTTCCCGTCCACAAAAGGGGTGAGCGCCCCCACGTCTCCTGGGACTATCCTTGGGTCCGATGCGGGGCTGCGGGGAGGTGCCAGGGTGTGGGCGCAGCGGGGAGCGGGTGTGTTAGGCCCCCGCCCATCCCGCGCCCGAGCCCCATCTGGCTCGGGCTGGCACCTCGAATCCACGTGATTTCTCGGCAGCAGCCGCCAGTTCCCTGCACTGGCGGAGCAGCTCTAGGCGGCTTCTACTTTCAGTTTCGCGCAGAGCGCGGAGGAGCCGCGAGCGCTGAGGGTGAGTGCCGGGAGCTCTGAGGGTGAGTGCCGGGCGTGCCGCGGGGCTGCGGGACCCGGGCTGGGGCGAGCGGAAGGGAGAGGATCGGGGTTCGAATTCTGCACGGAGAGGGGTGGAGGGGATGTCAGAGGCTCTGGAGCGGGAGGTGCGGGTGGCCGGGTGGCTGGCCGATGGATAGCTGGGTAAGCGGACAGGGCGCCAGTGGCCCGGCAGCGCGCACAGCATGCGCCCCGGCAGTTTGGAGGAAGAGTTGCCGGCCCTCAGAGGATGGCAGATGAGGGTCGCCTGGATGGGGGGACACAGTAAGCGGCTGTGCTCCCCTCCCTGCGCAGCTCCTGTCACCTACCGGAGCCACCCACTCTCTCTGTCTTTTACTTTGCAACTTTTCATTGATTCTAAAACAATTACGGAAGTTACACTGTTCATTGTACGCAATTTAGACTTTTTGGCCTAAACAACTTTTTATTGTGGAAAATTCCAAACATATACAATAGTAGAAGGAATAGAATTAGGTTGAGCCTTCTGCACCTGCGGGTTTTCATATAATGAAGCCCCACCTATCCACGTTCAGCTTGGACAGTCACGACCCCAAGGCCACCTACTCACGACCCCAAGGCCACCTAGGTAGCCCAATCTCCACCGCTGGTTATTTTGAAACAAATGGCAGACAGCATAGCATCTCAACTGAGGTATTTCAGAATGTACTAAAAGATAAGGCATCTTTTAAAAACAAAACCACAGTACCACCAGCATACTACAAACATTTTAATAGTTATTCCTTAATGTCAAATCTCCAGATTATTTCTAAGGAACATTTAACCTCATAAGTGATAGGTGAATATGTGGGTGTTGTTTTGTTACTTGCTTTCTGCATTCCCATGTGGTTTTCGGTCACTATTCTCACCCAGAAAGCCAGGACCTGAAACTGGCTGGGGTGATCATTCGGGGAGGTCGGAAGAGGCTCCTACCTTCAGTGCCGTTTGCGTCCATTTTATAAGTTGGGGTTCTTATGTTTCCTTTTTTAAAAGGTTGAAGTTTCTGCAGACCTAAAAAGCAGTTTGAAAACTGGCAGTTCCCAGCCTCTAAAACCCGGGGGTAGCAGGAGGCAGAGAGTACCCCGGGGCCAGATCCTGGAGCCTCATTGTCCCTTCAAATCACTTCCCGTTTCTCTAAGGGAGAAATAAACCTTGAAAAGCCATGGGCTTTTCAGATGTATCTAGATGTATCTGATGCTTTTCAGATGTATCTAGACTCCCATCCAGCGTGCTTTCTGCAAAACTTACTGAACCATAGCCCAGAATGGCCATCCATGATGCCCACCCGCCTTGTCTCCTGAAGCACAGTGCCAGGTGGACCTGCACATGGTGTGGACGGCAGACAGACTGGGGCTCTCAACAACTGGTATTTGCTGGATGACCATGAACTAACCATTCAATTTCTTGAAACTTGGGTTTCTCGTCTGTAAAATGAACATATGCAAATCTATCCTACAAACTGTGTTTTGTGGATTGAATGAGATGATGCACGCCCACCCAGTGCCTTGATCAACCTTAAAGTGCTGCACAAGTGTGAGGGGAGATGGATCCTTGAAGAAGACAGACAAGCAGAGGGGAAAGATCTTGGAAGAGTTTCACAATATGCTGAACTTTATTCCTGGATCAGATACAGAGCTGTCCGGGTGTCCACAGGGCCAGGTCAGCCTCCTCAGACCCCAACGCACATACCCTCTTCCCCTCTGAGGAAAATTCAGCAAAACTTCTTTTGCTGTTGTTGTTCTTTATTCCTTTTTTTTTTTTTTTTTGACGAAGTCTCACTCTATTGCTCAGGCTGGAGTGTAGTGGCACGATCTTGGCTCACTGCAACCTCCATCTCCTGGGTTCAAGCGATTCTCCTGCCTCAGCCTCCCGAGTAGCTGGGATTATAGGCGCCCGCCGCTACACCCAGCTAATTTTTGTATTTTTAGTAGAGATGGGGTTTCACTATGTTCGCCAGGCTGGTGTCAAACTCCCAACCTCAGATGATCCACCCGCCTCGGCCTCCTGTGGGATTATAGGCGTGAGCCATCTTGCCCGGACTCCTTTTTTTTTTTTTTTTTTAAATAGACATGAGGTCTCAAACTCCTGGCCTCAAGTGATCAGTCTGCCTCAGCCTCCCAAAGTGTTGAGATTATGGGCGTGAGCCACCACACCCAGCCATAACTTCTTAGCATGACTTTTCCCATTTGTTATGAGTTCAATTGTGCCTCCCCACAAAAGATATGCTGAAGGCCTAACCCTCGGCGCCTCCTAACGTGACCTTATTTGGAAATAGGGCTGTTGCAGATATAACTGGTGAAGTTGAGGTCATGCTGGAGTAGGATGGGCCTTGAATCCAATAGGACCGGTGTCGTTATAAGAGAGGAGATGGACACATGAAGACAGAGACATACGGGGATCAGACAGTCATGGGCGGCGGAGGAAGAGAGTGCGGCGACGCATCTCGGAGCCACAGGACACCTAGAATGGCCGGCAGCCGGTGGGAGCCGGGAGAGGCAAGGACGGATCCTCTCCTCCAGGCTTCAGAGGGAGCCCGGCCCTGACCACACCTCGATCTCAGACTCTGACCTCCAGAACTGCGAGAGAAGAAATCTCAGTTGTTTTAATGTATGCAGCTTGTGGCACTTTGTGACAGCAGATACAGCAGTACTGTGACAACACTAGGAAACGAATACACCACCCCAGCATCTCCGCTCTGTTTTCCATACAGAATTGAACTAAGGACCAGGCAAGCTAATGCAAGTCCAAACACTGTAAAAACTTTGGAGGCAATCTAAGGATGTGAGCCAGATTTGTTTGCCAGATCTTTTTTATTTTATTTATTTATTTATTTATTTATTTATTTATTTATTTATTTATTTTTTAGTGAGAGGGAGTCTCACTCTGTTGCCTAGGCTGGAGTGCAGTGATATGATCTCGGCTCACAGCAACCTCCACCTCCCAGGTTTAAGTGATTCTCCTGCCTCAGCTTCCTGAGTAGCTGGGATTATAGGCACCTGCCCCCATGCCCAGCTAGTTTTTGTATTTTTAGTAGAGACAGGGTTTCACCATGTTGGCCAGGCTGGTCTTGAACTCCTGACCTCAGGTGATCCACCTGCCTTGGCCTCCCAAAATGCTAGGATTACAGGCATGAGCCACCAACGCCCAGCCCATATATTCATATTTTTAATGGACTTATACATGAAAATGGTATCCCACTTTTAAAAATAAATGATATGGAATTATGCGTTAAAGGAAAATTAAATCTTATGATATCATGTTTTAAAATTTTTAATTTTTCATAGCTAATACATTTATGTAGTTTTAAAAATGTAAAACATTTGGAAAGATATAATGAAAAATAAGTCTCCTTCCATCTCCTGTCTCCCAGCCACCCAATTGCCCTCCCCGAAGACAACCAATGTTATCAGGTTCTTGTGTCTCCTTCTAAAGACAGTCTAAGTGTGTTTTTACAAACATGGATATATACATATATATATACACGTATATATGTATATATATACACACACACACATACACACACACATATACACATATATAGACACACACACACGTGTACTTTTCCCTTCTCACAAATGGCAGGGTACTATATGTAGTGTTCTCTAACTTGGGTTTTTTTTTTTAAACTTAGTGCAATTTGGAAATCTTTCTACATCAAAATTTTAAAATCTGCCCTTTCCCTCTTTCTTTTTAACAGCTGCATAGTATTTCACGGTACGACTGCTCTGTAATTGATCTAACAGTTGTAGAACACGTAGGTTATTTCCTGTCTTTTGCTATTTCAACAGTGCTGTAATGAATATCCTTGGTCAAGCATCATTTTTCATACGTGGGAGTGAATCTTTAAGAAAACCAGGAGTGGATTTGCAAGGTCAAGGGGAATATGCAGTTTGAACTTGGATAAATAAGGCAAATTATCCCCCCTTAAATGTTGTACTAATTTTTGCTCCCACCAGCTGGAGGGGGAGGGGCCAAATTTCCATATTTGCAAATCTGGGAGACGAACAATGGTGTGTTTTTTATGCCTCTTATTACGAAGGAGTTTGAACATCTTTTCAAATATTTAAGAGTCACCTGTAGCTCATTTTCCGTAAACTGTCAGTTCATATCCTTTGCCCACTTTTTTATTGGCTTTTGGTCTTTTTCCTGTTGAGTTGTAAAAGCACTTTTCATGTTAAGGGAATTTGCTCTTTGTCTATTATATGGTTATACTGTCATTTAAAATGGTGGCATAGTTGCTTATAGAATGTCTGAACCATATCCGTCATTGTTAGATATTTATATCGGGTCTCATTTTCTTGTATTATATATGGGATGTTTTCCCTGTTTTTTGTAAAAAAAAAAAAAGAAAAAGCAAGATATGACATTTTAATTCTTCCAATAGTTCTCACCATAATGGTGAAGGAAAGGAAATACGTTTGGGAAAATACTTCGATAGGATTTGAGGTGGCTGGAACCTGTGTGCAAAATGGCCAACAGGGACCAGGACCATGTTGGGTGGGAAAAGAGTGCTTTGCATGGTGTATGTGTGTGGGGCGGAGGGGCTGTATTTGCTCCTGAAAGAAAAGGGGGTGGAGGGAGGGGAGAAGAAAGGAAGGAGAGAAGGTGGAGGGAGGTTAGCCACATAGGGAGATGACTCCCAGAAACTTCTTAGGGGTAGGATGGCAAAAGGGCATTTTCGGTGAGTCCAGGAATGCCCTCTGCTCCGTGTGAGGCAGGTACCAGCACCGCAGACACCGGCTCTGGCTCACCACCTGCCATCATGAGTGCATTCAGCTTCTCCACTGAGCTTCCACACACCAGGCCCTGCTCTAGGCACTGGGCTACAGCCGGGAACACAACCAACTCCCTGCCTTGTGGAGCTGATGAGGCAGTAGAAACAGACAAACAAGTAAACAAAGATGTGCATGTCATACGAGGTCAGATGGAAGTGACTGCAGTGAAGAAGGCAAGGCAGGCGAGGGTGGAGCATGCTGGATAGAGAGGCAGACGTAGCCTTCTTGTAGGGATGTTGGGACATTTGAGAGAGAACTTAAAGGGAGCGTGGCAGGGAACCATGGGCCATGGCATCTGGAGGAAGAGGGAACCAGTCAGAGGGGATGGCAAGAAACAAAAAAGTGGGGAGAAGAAGAAAGCAGAGAAAGGAGAGGAGGGAGAAGAGGAGAAAATGCTGCTTAAAGTCTGCTTTTGTGCTCCCAGATGCTCATTGTGAATGACATTTTTGCAATTTTTGCAATTTTGTTTTGTAATTTAATAATGGGCTGGGCTGGGCGCAGTGGCTCACGCCTGTAATTCCAGCACTTTGGGAGGCTGAGATGGGCAGATCACTTGAGGTCTGCAGTTTGAGACCAGCCTGGCCAACATGGAGAAGCCCCGTCTCTCCTAAAAATACAAAAATAGCCAGGTGTGGTGGCACGTGCCTGTAATCTCAGCTACTCTGGAGGCTGAGGCAGGAGAATCGCTTGAACCTGAGAGATGGAGGTTGTAGTGAGTTGAGATCGTGTCATGCTCTCCAGCCTGAGTTACAGAGGGAGACTCGGTCTCAAAAAAAGCAACAAACTGCTTGAATTAAAGCAGGAGCCCTCAGCTAGAGGAGTGCCCACCCACCTCCTCCCCAGGAATCGCAGAGCTCCCAGGAGAGGCCATAGCCTCCTATAGGTCATGGCATTGCAGGTGGGTTGGTGTCCCAGCTGGCTGTTTCTGTCTCAAGAAAGGAAGGGCTGCTCCCACTGACATCCAGGCGTAAGCAACACCCTGGTGAACATCCTCGTAGCTAGAGCTTTGCTCACATTCTGGATGGCTTCCTTAGGCTCAATCCTCAAAGTGGACTCCTAAAGGGATATATGAACTTTTATTTTTTAAATGTTTGAAACCGTGTTGTCAAATTTCTCTCCTAAAAGATTGTGCCAATGTAGAGAGGCTGCCGACCCCTGGAAGCTTCCCAATCCTCCAGCACCTATCCCTTGTGGGTGGGATGGATCCTGTACCATCGCCAGACCCTCGAGAACCCCTTGTCCTGCACGGTCCCTTCTGTCCCTCCTGGTGAAATGGAAGGAGCATGCATGCCTTGGGAAGCTGGTGCTTTGAGGCATTCAGATCTTACCGTGGCATCATGTTTGAAGAGAGAAATAGCTTGCTGTTTTGTGTGTCTCTCAATAGTCTTATTCACTGAGTTCTTGAAGGTGTCCTGTGTGTTTCTGGGCTGCAGAATCCTTTTATTGAAATGGACAGGTCAGTGTTTTCCCAGAGAAAGACCTATCCAGTAGGAGTTCACAAGAGGATTTTAGGAGGTGTGTGGAGAGGGCATCTGATTCCATTGAATCGTAAAGTGACAAATTTGTTCCCTTTTCAGTTCTTTTTCATTCTTCCAGACTAGTGAAAGAGAAAGCCTCAGTCAGGTGCTAACGCATCTGTAAACCTCTCACACTCTTGATATTTTCAGCAAGGGGAGGCCAGGCTTCCGGTCAGAGCCCTGGGTCTGCAGCAATACCCAGCTATAGTTCAACAGCATCATAGTGTTTTTTGTTTTCCTTGGCTTTCTTTCTTTCTTTTTTTTTCTAGACAAGGTCTCACTCTGTCACCCAGGCTGGAGAGCACTGGTTGCACAGCTCCGTGCTAGTTTCCTGCAGCCTCTATTTCCCAGGCTCAATCGATCCTCCTGCCTCAGCCTCCCAAGTAGATGGGACTACAGGTGTGCACCACCACACCTGGCTAATTGTTTTTTGTTTTTATTTTTGATAGAGACGAGGTCTCATTATGTTGCCCAGGCTGATCTCAAACTCCTGAGCTCAAGCAGTTTTCCTGCCTTAGCCTCCCAACGTGCTGGGATTACAGGTGTGAGCCTCCATGCCCCACCCTTGAGTTTCTTTTTGATGATACCTTCAGTTCGTGGCAAGTGGTACTTCAAAAAATAAAGTTAAAAGTGACATGGTTTCTAGAAAAGCTTTAAGGAAATGGTGTTCTGGCTTTCAGATAAGTCAAAAAAAATCTCAAACATGAGTAAAGAGTTTTGGAAATTATACACTTACCCCTAGAGGGTGAGTTTGTGGGGGAAATTTCATAATGTATACTTCCAGAATGTTTAGAACTTTCCAAATGAGTACAGGTTATGTTCATAAACAGGAAAAATAATAAAGACATAATAAAATGATAATTTAGTTTTAAAAGACGACCATTTGTTGAAAGCAGTATTATATTTCGGTTAGGAAATGGCCTCTGGAATCAGCATAGATTTTATTGTTTTATTTATTTTGTTTTTGAGACAGTGTCTCACTCTGTTGCCCACACTGGAGTGCAGTAGTGTGATCACAGCCCACTGCAGCCTCAACTTCCTGGGCTCAGGTGATCCTTCTGCCTCAGCCTCCCAAATAGCTGGGACTATAGGTGCACACCACTATGCCAGGCTAATTTTTTGCATTTTTTGTAAAGACAGATTTTCACTATGTTGCCCTGGCTGGTCTCGAACTTCCAGGTTCAAGCAATCTGCCTGTCTCGGCCTCCCAAAGTGTTGGAATTACAGGTGTGAGCCACTGCGCCCGGCCAGCATAGATTTTAAATCCACCTTTTGTTGCTTGACTTCTCGGAGCCTGTTTCTTCATCTATGAAATGCAGGAAACGTGCCTGGAAATATTGCTTGAGATTCTAATGGGGAGGTGCAGGTGGAATACTGTAGCCTGATGCCCAGCCTATGCCGGGAACTCAGTACATAACAGCCAATGAGCATTGGCTGCGGATTGGACATGTCCCCTCCTTGTGCTGTAGTATTAATGTCTCCAACCCTCACAGTGATCCTGTCAAGTAAATGTAAAATCACCACCCAGATGAGGAAAACAGTGGCACAGAGAGGTTAAGAAAACTCTCCAAGGTTGCACAGCACTAAAATGTTGAAATCAGGATTTAAACCCAGCCCTCCTGACCCCAGAGGATCTTTTTTCAAAAATTATGTTCTTTTATTTTATTTTGAGATGGGGGTCTTTCACAGTCACCCAGGCTGGAGTGCAGTCGCAATATCACGGCTTACTGCGCCTCAACCTCCCAGGCTCAAGTGATCCTCCCACCTCTGTCCCCCAACCCCCAGTTGCTTAGGAGCACAGGCACACAACACCATGCCTGGCTAATTTTTGTACTTTTTGTAGAGATGGGGTTTCTCCATGTTGCCCAGGCTGGTCTCAAACTACTGGGCTCAAGCGATCCTCCTGCTTCAGCCTCCCAAAGTACTGGGATCACAGGTGTGAGCCACTATGCCCAGCATTAGAGGCTCTTGTAACAGCTCCACAATTCCCTGTGAGATGGGCTGCATACAAAGCATTACTCCTGCTTGACATATACACAAACCATGGCCCAAAGGGAGCTGGGACTTGTTCGGATGTCAGCCTCTAAGTCAGTTTTGGGTCAGTGAGACCCAAAACCAAGGCTCCAGCCGTCTAGCCCCTCCAACCTTTCTTCTGCCCCGGTTTTATGGGTTTGGCAATGTCTGCCAGGATGGGAGGGAGCAGTTCAGATGATCCAGTCTGGAGGCAAAATTCTTCTAAGTTCAAAGGGCCCAGCCTCAAGTCACTGATGTCTTTTTTTTTTTTACTTTTAAAAAATGTATTCATTTTAAACCACACAAGTAAGACACGAATCAGTCCTCCTTGCAGAAAGTTAAACTTTTTATACATAAGGCTGAAATCTATTTTACTCACTGCTTCCAGCCCCATGCCTGTCCCCTCTCCTGCAGTAACCCCTATTTGATATGTTTCCAGAACTTTATCTAAACCTTCACATAATAAAAATAATTCTTATATAGGGCTTACTAACTTCCAAGCACTGCTTTAAGAGCTTTACATATTTAAGCCCCACAATAACTCTGTGAGGTAGGTGCTGCTCTTATCCCCATTTTACAGATGAGAACATTGAGGCCCAGAGAGGCTATGTAACTGGCCTGGCGTCACCCAGCCTGCAATTGGTGGAAAGGTCAGTTCCAAATCTAGGCAGCCTTGCTCCGAAATTCATGCTCTTAGCCTCTAAGTTATAAAACATGCTATTATCGACCTGTGGGAAGAAACAGTATTGCTGTTTGTTGATGTGTATTTTGAGACAAGTGATATCATGTTGTGCATATCATTATACAATGTGTCTTGTTTATTCCATGATACATCTTGAAGATACAGCCACGTCAACAAAAAATAAGTCCCTTTCCTGTACATAATCCCACAGCGTGGTTACACCAAACTTTATTATGGCTGTCTAGGGTGTTTAAAGACCTCTGCTGGAATTTCTTTATCCAAGACTCTGTGTGTCTTAGCCCATTGGGGCTGCTGTAACAAAGTGCCAGAGACTGGCTGGATTCTAAACAATAGAAATTTATTTCTCACAGTTCTGGAGACTAAAGTCTGAGATCAGAGTGCCAGCATGGTCCGGTTCTGGCGAGAGCCCTTTTCCGGGTTGCCGATGGCGGACTTTTCGTTGTATCCTCACATGGTGCAAAGCAGGCTAGAGCATTCTCTTGGGTCTCTTTTATAAGGACATCAATCCCATTCACTACGGCTCCTCCCTCCTGACCTAATTACCTCCCCCAGACCCCAGCTCCTAATACCCTCCTATTAGGGGTTAGAGTTTCAACATGTGAATATCAGGGGAGCACAGATATTCAGTCCATCACATTGTGTATTCTGGGCCCCATGGCTGTCCATTTTGCTTTCTGCTGAGAAGTTTAGTGGTAAGGTCAAAGGGTAGAAGCGCAGTAAGATCTAGAAGTCACTGCTGATTTGCCCTACAAGATGGGCAAACCACTTCCCAGCCTGCAGCTCTGAGCCCTGGATCCAGGCCTTCTCTCCTTTATGTCTCGAGCTTACTCTGTCCCCTGCCTTACTTACCAAACCAAAGCAAGATTCCTCTGGGACATTCCTGCCAGGCCCCATGGCAAGGTTGGAGCTGAGGAGGGGACTTCCAAACCTCGGTTTTATTTTCACTTTGGCTTGGGTGTGCCAAGCCCTGGCAGAGCCACAGAGTTGGGGCACGAGGTGCCAAGAAACAGCTCCCAGTCTGAGGAAGGTGCTCTGCCCTGGGAAGGGGATAGAGCTGAGTGTTGGTTATGGGGAGACATCCTCAAGGTCTCCATCTAAATATGGTCAACTTGGTGGCCTTCCTGTCCCCAGGGCCTTTGGGGCTCTCAGAGGACAAGAATCACTCAGCTCTGGTTTGCTGGAGAAGCAGAGCGCCAGGTGGGAGGTAGTGAGAAGCCTGTCTCTCCCCACTGGGAGTGGAGAGCTGGGTGCCACAGCCTCAAACAGTTGTTCCCAGACATCGGCACATGGGGAACCCCCCGGGAGCTTCCAAAAGTGCCAGTGCCTGCGTTCCACCTCCTGGGATGGTGCTGTGATGGGTCTGGAGTGTGGCCCATTGGGATTTTTTAAAGACCCTCTTCCCAGGTGATGCCGTCGTGCAGACAAGCATGGGAACCACTGGCCTGGAAGCCCCAGGGAGAGGCCTCTGGGGCCTGGGACACGCAAGCGGGAGCCTTCTCCTAGCAGCCTTGCTAGCCACCCACCCCTTCCTGTGGGTGCTAGACCCAAACTGCCAGGGCTGAGCAGGAGAAGCAAGGCCACCAGCTGGCCACCTGCTGTCCCAGCCAGGCTCAGGCTGGCAGTAGGGCACCCCAGTCCTGGAGGAGGGTGCAACTGGAAAGCTTGGGGGCTCTTGGTGGAAAGTTCAAGCCTTTAGCATAGGAAGGTGGCTGGGGTGAAGGAGGCAGTTTAAAGACTAGTGATGTGGGCTGGGACCCAGATTGCTGGGTTTCCAATGACCAGAAGAAGATGGCCTTGTTGGACTGGGGACAGGGACCACCCAGGCTCAGGCCTGAGGCTGGGAGTGCAGGCAGGAATTTGAGTGCAGGCTCAGGAACATCCCCAGGGCCGCCAGGCAGGGAGACACCTCTTCAACTCCTGGCTCCTCGACTCTAGCTGGTGACCTAGGCAGGTCCCTTTCCCACTGTGAGCCTCAATTTCCTCATGTGTAAAGCATCATGACTGTGTGTTTTAAGTCCTTTAGGGACCTGTCTTTGTGAGGGATAACAGAGACGATGGTTTTCAAAGGCAACAGTCACCCCTGCATCATCACTGACTCACAGAAATGGATATGCCCTATAAGGACATCTCTTGCTTGCCCTGCCAGCATTTGTGGGCGGGGGAGGAAATGGCCACTAACCATTCCTGAAGGCACCTCCCAAGGGACCCCTGAAAGGAGGGTGACGCCTCCCAGAAAGAGACCAGTGGCCCAGCCCAGCCCTGCTCTTAGTTTTGTTTCCTCTGCTTTGAATGCCAGCAAGGCCTTTCCCTCCCAGGGCCTCAGTTTCCCCATCTTTACAATGGGCCCAGCACAGACCCCATCACTGGGGCTCTTTCTGCTCTGCCACCCTGTGCATCCAGGCTCAGGTGTTCTCCGAAGCTCTGACATCATCAGCCATTCCCGGGGGGAAGGCAGAGGTGCTGGGTTCTCTGTGTCCCCCTGGTAGGGCTTGGTGTAGGATTCAGGGAGGATTGGAGGGCCTCTGTGGCCTCAGGTCCTCCCCCAGGGTCCCCAGGCCCTGACCTGTCCACCTGGACCTAAAGAACCAACAACAGCAGCACTTTCTGTTTCTTTGAGGTATTTCTGTCCAAATGTCTGTAGTCATGACTGGAGTGCCTGGCTATCACCCCACAAACTGCATCCTTTCTGATCTGCACAGATGAGAAAACTGAGGTCTTGTTTCCCCTCCATCCCAAGACCTAATGGGACCTCCTCCTTAATCTAATCCTCAAGAGGCAGAAACAGGATGGAAAGCAAAGGAATGGCAGCCAGAAGTCTGTGGCTCCACTCCTGTCCTCTCCGCATCCCTCACTTCCTTCCTTACACCAGGCGTCAGGGGCTGGAGAGACGGAAGAAGCGATAGCAACGACAACCACACTAGTGGTAATCATAGCTTGTGTGGATTGAACCTTTTTTTTAATTTTCATTTTTAATTTTTGTGGGTACATAGTAGGTGTATATATTTATGGGTTACATGAGATGTTTTGATACAGGCGTGCAGTGTGTAATCACATCAGGGTAAATGGGGTTTCCATCACCTCAAGCATTTATCCTTTGTGTTGCAAACAATTCAATTATACTTTTTGTTATTTTTAAATGTACAGTTAAATTATTACTGACTATAGTTACCCTCTTGTGCTATCGAATACTAGGTTTTATTCATTCTAACTATTTTTCGTACCCACTAACCATCTCCACCTCCCCCACCCCGGCCTCCTACTATACTTCCCATCCTCTGGTAACCATCCTTCTACTCTCTATCTCCATGACTTAAATTGTTTTGATTTTTAGATCCCACAAATAAGTGAGAACAAGTGATGTGTGTCTTTCTGTACCTGGCTTATTTCACTTAACATAATGGCCTCCAGTGCCATCCATGTCCTTGCAAATGATGGGATCTCATTCTTTTTGATGGCTGAATAGTACTCCATTTTGTATGTGTGCCACATTTTCTTTTACTCTTTTATTCTTTTCTTTCTTTCTTTTTTTTTTTTTTTTTTGAGATGGACTCTTGCTCTGTCACCCAGGCTGAAGTGTAGTGGCACGATCTTGGCTCACTGCAACCTCCGCTTCCCAGGTTCAAGCAATTCTCCTGCCTCAGCCTCCCAAGTAGCTGGGATTACAGGCATGCCCTGTTAATTTTTGTACTTTTAGTAGAGGAGGGGTTTTGCCATGTTAGCCAGGTTGGTCTCCAATGCCTGACCTCAGGTGATCCACCTGCCTCAGCCTCCTTCAGTGCTGGAATTACAGGCATGAGCTGCCATGCCCAGCTGCCACATTTTCTTTGTTCATTCATCTGTCGATGGACACTTAGGTTAATTTCAAATCTTGGCTATTGTAAACAGTGCTGTCATAAACATAGTAGTGCAGATATCTCTTTGAGACACTGATTCCTTTCTTTTGGGTATATACCTAGCAGTGGGATTGCTGGATCATATGGTAGCTCTAAATTTAGTTTAGTTTTTTTTTTTTTTTTTTTTTTTGAGACAGAGTCTCACTCTGTCTCAAGGCTGGAGTGCAGTGCGTGATCTCAGTTCACTGCAACCTCCGCCTCCTGGGTTCAAGCGATTCTCCTGCCTCAGCCTCCCAAGTAGCTGGGACTACAGGCATGGGGCGCCACTACGCCCAGCTAATTTTTGTATTTTTAGTAGAGACGGGGTTTCACCATGTTGGCGAGGATGGTCTCAATCTCTTGACCTCATGATCTGCCCACCTCGGCCTCCCAAAGTGCTGGGATTATAGGTGTGAGCCACCGTGCCCAGCCCTATTTTTAGTTTTTTGAGGTACCTCCGAACTGTCCTGTAGTGGCTGTACTAATTTACATTCCCACCCATGTATGAGGGCTCCCTTTTCTCCACATAGATTGAGATGTTTGTTTGTTTGTTTGTTTGTTTGGAGATGAAGTCTCGCTCTGTCGCCCAGACTGGAGTGCAGTGGCGTGATCTCAGCTCACTGCCGCCTCCATCTCTCAGGTTCAAGCTATTCTCCCACCTCAGCCTGGGATTACAGGCGCCCGCCACCACGCCTGGCTAATTTTTTTTATTTTAAGTAGAGACAAGGTTTCCTCATGTTGCCCAGGCTGCTCTCAAACTCCGGACCTCAGGTGATCTGCCTGCCTCAGCCTTCCAAAGTGCTGGGATTACAGGCGTGAGCCACCATGCCCAGCCTGGATTGAGTTTGTATCATGTGCCAGGTTCCATGTCAGGGACTCCACATGCCCCATCCCACAACCATCTTGCCAGGTGGGCATTATGATGACCCCCCATAGCAGACACTGTCAGAGCTCCCCCAACCCCATCTCTGCCCGGATGCCCCCACTCACTGTGGGTGACACCTACATCCTTCTTCCGGGGTCACCTTTGCCTGGTGGGCATTGCCTTGCTCAGAGATGCCTGGGCAGTCATGCCTCCCTCCCCCGCCCACTGGGGGTGCGGTGACGTGAAGTGTGACCAACCACCCAGACCCCTTGCACATGCGCAGGATGGACCTCTTCTATCATCACGCTCCAGTTCTCCCATGTGGCAGGCTGAAGCGAGGCTTTTGAAGCCATATCTTTGCTTAGCTGCCTCTGCTACCCTATCTTTCTTCCACCACCCCCTCAATAAACAACTTCCACAGGAACCCCCTTGGGCTCTGCTTCTAGGGACCTGACCTAGAAGATCCTCATTTTACAGATAAGGACGCTGAGGTACGAAGAGGCTGCGTAACCTACCAGGGTCACACAGCTTTGGTGTGGAGTAGGGACTCAAATCCAGGGCCCTGGTACGGAGGCATTTGCCCTCACCAAGATTCAGGCACTGAGAGAAGCTGACGGGCCTAGAGAATGGCAAGACTTGAGATAGCAGAAGGAAGGAGAGAGGGTGAGAAATGGATCCCCGTGCTGAGGTCTGGTCTGGAAGGAGAAGTCTGCAAGGTAGGAAAAAGAGGAAAGGGGATGTGAGGTAGGGAAGCAGGATGTGCAAGGCGGGGACTTGTGAAAGAGAATGCCGGGGGGTGGTGAGCAGCATCTCATGGGCAGGTCAGCAGGTGCAGGAGAGGCCTAGGAGGGCCGGGGACTGGATGATGAAGGGGCATTTGTTTATTTATCCTTTGTTTTTGTTTTTTGTTGTTTAAATTGAGACCAGCTCTCACAATGTTGCCCAGGCTCGTCTCGGCATCTGTCTGCCCACTCCTGGCCTCAAACGATCTTCCTGCCTCAGCCTCCAAAAGTGTTGGGATTACAGGCATAAGCCAATGTTTATTCGTCCTGAGCCTTCCCTGGACACCTGATATGTAGCTGCTTTGTGGTGGTCACAGTTCCATGGTGTGACTTTATCCTGGAGGCAGTGGGATGCTGATAGCAAGTTCAGACAGGCATGAGGCCAGACCAGAGCTGAGTTTTCAAGATAACTCCAGCCAGAGGTATGCGTGCATGTGCACATGTGGGTACATGTATGTGTGTGCACGTGCATGTGTGTATGAGTGTGGACTAGAGATGGAATGGCTTTCTGAGCAAAGGGAACAGCCAAGGCAAAGGCCTGTGGGCTGCAGGGAGAGAACAGGGTTTGATCTCTGCACTCCCTCCTCTAAGCTCTGTGTCAACAGCATTTTCAGGATAGCAGGAAGGATTCCCAAAGAGCACAGCAGTGAGGGCAGTTGGAGGGAGGCGTCTGCTGGGACACTGAAACCAGGGTGGGGTAAACTCCCCTCGCACCTCCTCAGACTCAGAGCCCCCATAAAGCTTCCAGGTGCACCCCAGCCCTTTTCCCTCTCTCTGTCTGAACTGGGGTGGCATGATCCCAGGACTGCAACTCCACGTGTCTGGATTCCCCTTACTGACTGCGTGACCCTGGCCATTTTCCCTCCACCTTTCTCTCAGCGCCCCCATTTGATTACTCGGCCTCAGGGGTGCACTGGGGATTCTTAGAGGTAACACTTCGAACGGAAAGCCAGAGGTCCTGGTGCTAAAATGCAAATGTGAGGGCTTGAAAGTTCATTGGGTTTTATTTTCTCTGTTCCGTTTGCAGCAGCTCTTCTTTCTTGTTTTCTATAGAACAGTAAAAAACTTTATGCATTTGAATATCGTGAACCTCATAATTCATATGCAATATAAAAACTACTAGCTATGCATGGAGAAATCAATTGAAGCACAGTGGCTGAGCATGTCTTTCTCATTCTTTGATGGCTACCTCAAATCAAATCAATATGAACTTGGGGTCAGGCACAGTGGCTCACACCTGTAATCCCAACACTTGGGGAGGCCAAGGCAGGAGGATCACTTGAGCGCAGGAATTTGAGACTAGCTTGGGCAACATAGCGGAACCTCGTCTTAATATTAAAAAAAAAAAAAGAAAGAAAGAAAAAAAGTGAACTTGGGAGGTTTGAATGACAACTCATATAGCTGAAGTAATAGATATATTCAACTTTTAAAACTTAATTTTTATTAGATAACACATGCATATGGTATAACATTCTAGGCCAGGTGCAGTGGCTCACATCTGTAATCCCAGCACTTTGGGAGGCCAAGGTGGGCAGATTGCTTGAGCCCAGGAGTTGAAGTCTAGCTGGGGCAAGATGGCAAAACCCCATCTCTGCAAAAAACACAACAAATTAGCTAGGTGTGGTGGTGTGCACTTGTAGTCTCAGCTACTCAGGAAGCTGAGGTGGGGGAATCATATAAGCCCAGGAGGTGGAGACTGCGGTGAGCCACGACCACACCACTGCACTCCAGCCTGGGTGACAGAGCAATACCCTGTCTCAAAAAAAAAAAGGAAAAAGAATTCCTTTCACTGGGGACAATTACCATTATGAATTTCTTCCAGAAATATTAATGTATTTGTATACATATTTTTTTTTGAGACAGGGTCTCACTCTGTCACCCAGGCTGGAGTGCAGGGATGCAATCTTGGCTCCCTGCAGCCTAGATACCCCCAGGCTCAAGCAATCCTCCCACCTCAACCTTGCGGGTAGCTTGGACAACATGTGCGCACCACCACTCCTGGCTAATTTTTGTATTTTTTGTCAAGATGGGGTTTTGCCTTGTTACCCAGGCTCGTCTCAAACTCCTGACCTCAAGTGATCTGCCCGCCTTTGCCCCTCAAAGTGCTGGGGTTACAGGCATGAGCCACCATATTTATTTTTTCTTTACACAAAGGAAGCATATTCTACACCCTGTTTTGCCCCGGCTCTCTTTTAAAAAACAGTGTATCTTGGATACCGTTCCATATCATTCCATAAAGTTCATCTTCATCCTCTTTCTTTTTTTTTTTTTTTTTTTTTGAGACAGGGTTTCACTCTGTCGCCCAGGCTGGGGTGCAGTGGCACTATCTCAGCTTACCTCAACCTCCCGGGCTCAAGTGATCCTCCCTCCTCAGCCTCCTGAGTGGGTGGATGCTGCTTCTTTCTTTTTGATGGCTGCAAAGAATTCCATTGTATAGATGGGCCATAATTTAATCATAATATGTCCTCTTTGATCATTTAGGTTTTTCCAATCTTTTGCTATTACAAGCAAGGCCACGTTAAATATCCCTGGGCATATTATTTTGCACATTATGAAGATATCTGTAGGCTAAATACCTGTGTATGGAATTGCTCAGTGTGATTACATGGCATTTACCACTTTGGTAGATAAAGGTTGTATCCTGCTACATGTCCACGGATGAATTTCTTCCAGAAATATTCATGTATTTGTATACACATTTTTTGAGAGAGGGTCACAAAACTGTTGACACATTATTATTATTATTATTATTATTATTATTATTTCACATTATTTAGGGAAGTTTCATTTTTTTGTGAGCTATCACTGATAATTTCTTATTTACTCATCATCTTGTATTTCTCTTCCTTGCACATTGGGGAAATGTCTATTCTAGTTTTTAATGTAAATGTTCTTGTGGCTTTTTTAGAAAAAATCAAAATGTGCACATTAAAAAGTTTGAATGGTTCAAAAGGTCCTAAAAAGGGTCCACAGTGGAAAAGGCTCTCCTTTCCCAGCAGCCCCAGATCCCTCCTCAGACACAAGCCTGTCGTCAGTTTCCTGTGTAGCTTCCCAGAGTTGGTCATTATGTATGCAAATACACACACATTTAAAATATACACATTCCACGTCCATGTGGAATGATGCAAAGCATCTAAGTGCCCGTTAATTCACAACCTTGCCAACTCAGTAATATCCTTGCGAATCTAATAGCTAGAAAATGGTGTATCTTTTTAGTTCTAATGTATTATATTTATTCTATTTTCTGTGAGCTTGAACATCTTTTCATATATTTAAAAGTCATTGGGGCCAGGGGTGGTGGCTCATGCCTGTAACCCCAGCACTTTGGGAGGCCGAGGCAGGTGGATCACCTGAGGTCAGAAGCTCGAGACCAGCCTTGGTCAACATGGTGAAACTCAGTCTCTATTAAAAATACAAAAAAAAAAAAATTAGTCAGGCATGGTGGCTTGTGCCTATAATCCCAGCTATTGGGAGGCTGAGGCAGAAGAATTGCTTGAACTGGGGAGGTGGAAGTTGCAGTGAGTGGAGATCGTGCCACTGTACTCCAGCTTGGGCAACAGAGTGAGACTCTGTCTCAAAAAAAATTTTTTAAATGTCATTGGTGTTTCCCTTTTTTGTAAACCTTTTATGTTCTTTGCCTAGTTTTCTATGAGATCATTGGCTTTTTCAGTGTTGGTTTTTAGTAACTCTCGATTTATTAAAACATTTATACATTTATAGCTTTGTTTATGATGTATACATTTATAACCTTGTCTGTGATGCAGATATTTTTCCAATTTGTCATCTGGCTTTTGACCTTATCTGTGGTATTCTTTGACAATACAAAAATTTTAATTTATATCTGATCAGTTTCATCCAGTTGTTTTTTTCTTTTTTCATGATTTCTGAGTTTTGTGTCATGCTTAGCAAGATGCTCGCTACTCTGAAATTATTTTCTGTAAAATACTTTTTTCAGCCAGGCATAGTGGCTCACACCTGCAATCCCAGAACTTTGGGAGGTAGAGGTGGAAGGATTATTTGAGTCCAGGAGTTCAAGGCCAGCCTGGGCAACAGAGCAAGACCCTGCCTCTATTTTTTAAAAGAGAAATTCTTTTAAATAAAAAAAGAATACTTTTTCCCATGTTTTGTTTGAGCACTTAAATTTTCTTAACTTTTTTGTCGTGAAACATAACACATAGAAAAATGTAATGTAAGTGTACAACTTCATGAATTGTTATAAATTGAACATATAGCTTTCTGGTACTTTCATGGTTTAACTTCTTACATTTAAATTTTGGTTTCATCTAGACTTTATTTTGATATAATTGTGAAATAGAAATCCATTTTTATTCTAAAAGAACACTTTTTAAATGTTCATGAAATGTTTTAAAATTTATTATATACCAAACAAAAAAAAAATCTCAACATAGTCCTCAAAGCAGAAATTGCACAGGACTTATTCTTTGTACAGTGTAATGCAACAAAAACTAATGAGAAAGCCTTAAAAACAACCCTTTATTAAATTACTCCATTCCAAATTATAATTTCAATCTACTTAGCACATAAGTATTGATATACATTTATCGAAATTGGCCAAAAGTGTTTTATTATTTTTTAAAAGGAAAAGCCTAGCAACGGCTTAAGCAATAAAGTTTATAATTTTAAAGAATAACAAACAGCCTCACTAAATCAGGGGAAAGAAATAAAAAGATAAAAGCAAAAATTACAGAACTAGAAAAGGGACCACTCCAGCAAAATCGATAAATGAAAACAAAAATTTGTTTTTCAAACATAAGAGTTACCAACGGCTGGTGAATCTAAAAAGAAGAAAAAACAAAGTAAACTAAATTAAATGTGAAGCCATGAGGAGATTTAAAATTATAAGAAAATAGGCCGGGCACCGTGGCTCACGCCTGTAATCCCAGCACTTCGGGAGGCCGAGGTGGGTGGATCACGAGGTCAGGAGCTTGAGACCAGCCTGGCCAACATGGTGAAACCCCGTCTCTACCAAAAATACAAAAATTAGCTGGCTGTGGTAGCATGAGCCTGTAGTCCCAGCTACTTGGGAGGCTGAGGCGGGAGAATCACTTGAACCCGAGAGGTGGAGGTTGCAGTGAGCCGAGACCTTGCCATTGCTCTCCAGCCTGGGTGGCAGAGTGAGACTCCGTCTCAAAAATAAATAATTAAATAAATAAAGCTGGGCGCAGTGGCTCATGCCTCTAATCACAGCACTTTGGGAGGCCGAGGTGGGCAGATCACAAGGTTAGGAGATCGAGACCATCCTGGCTGACATGGTGAAACCCCGTCTCTACTAAAAATACAAAAAATTAGCTGGGCATGGTGGCGTGTGCCTGTAGTCCCAGCTACTCGGGAGGCTGAGGAAAGAGAATGGCGTGAACCTGGGAGGTGGAGGTTGCAGTGAGCTGAGATCACGCCACTGCACTCCAGCCTGGGCGACAGAGTGAGACTTCATCTCAAAAAAAAAAAATACAAGAAAATATTATATACAACTGTGAGCTATACCATGTTTGAACATCTTGACAAAATGAGCAACTTTCTCAAAACTAAATTGTCAAATGTTCATTTAAAAAAAGCCAAAAATAACCAACCAACACAATGAGGATAAATTTAAAGTGATCAAGTTTGATTTTTTTAAAAAACTGTTCAAACATCTTGGTAGTGCTGGGCAGGAAGTTGGCTTTCATTCTGGGTGAGATGAGAAGGCTCTAAGGGGCATAGGACCTGATGTCATGGGACTTGATGCAGGCTCTGTCTTAATAGCTGACTCCTGCGTGGAGTAGGTTATTGGGGGACGGGTGGACAGAGACCAGGGAGGAGGCTGGTGCAGGAATCCCAGTGAGAAATGATGGTGTCCAGGCTAGGCCATAGCAGTAGAGGAAGCAAGATTCTGGAATGCACTTGGAAAATGAAGCCATCTTTGGGCTTGAGCTCAAGGAAGCATGAAGCTGCCCCTAACTGAAGTGGGGAAGGTGGTCTGGGGAGCAGTTTAGGAGGAGAGATCAGGAGCTCAGTTTCGGACTTGGAAATTTTGAAACGCACATGAGGCATCCAGGTGGAGTTGGGAGAATTAAATAATGCTGAAAGGTACTCACTTGGCAAGTAGCAAATATTCGTTATATTGTCTGTTCAACTTTGTCAACTGCTTTTCCAGTAGAAATGTAGTGTCCTTATCACACATGCATAAATGTTAAACTCAAAAGTAAAATGAAATATTTTCTCAGTAGATATGAATAACTTTTTAATTTTTTGTTTTTTGACATGGGGTCTCACTCTGTTGCCCAGGCTGGAGTGGGGTGGCGAGATCATAGCTCACTGCAGCCTCAAACTCCTGGGCTCAAGCAATCCTCTGCCACAGCCTCCCGATTAGCTGGGACTACAGGCACACACCACCACGCCCAGCTAATCTTTTATTTTTTGTAGAGACTGAGTTGCACAATGTAGCCCAAGCTGGTCTCCAATTCCTGAGCTCAAGCTACCCTCCCACCTCGGCCTCCCAAAGTGTTGGGATTACAGGTGTGAGCCACTGCACCTGGCTGCTTTTTAATTGTAATATTCATCCTCCATCCATCATACTTAGTGCAAATATTTTTCCCTACCTATTGCCTTCCTATTTCTCTTTTATTTCACGTCATTTAGGGAAGTTTCATTTTTTTGTGAGCTATCACTGATAATTTCTTATTTACTCATCATCTTGTATTTCTCTTCCTTACACATTGGGGAAATGTCTATTCTAATTTTTAATGTAAATGTTCTTGTGGCTTTTTTTTAGAAAAAATCGAAATGTGCACATTAAAAAGTTTGAATGGTTCAAAGGGTCCTAAAAAGGGTCCACAGTGGGAAAGGCTCTCCTGTCCCAGCATCCCCAGACCCCTCCTCAGACACAAGCCTGTCATCAGTTTCCTGTGTAGCTTCCCAGAGTTGGTCTCTATGTATGCAAATACACACACATTTAAAATATACACATGCCACAGCTTTTTAAAATTTGAATTTATGGGCCATGTGCAGTGGCTCACGCCTGTAACCCCAACACTTTGGGAGGCCGAGGCAGGTGGATCACCTGAGGTCAGGAGTTCGAGATCAACCTGACCAATATGGTGAAACCCCGTCTCTACTAAAAATACAAAAATTAGCTGGGCATGGTGGTGGGTGCCTGTAATCCCAGCTTCTCAGGAGGTTGAGACAGGAGAATCGCTTGAACCCAGGAGGCAGAGGTTGCAGTGAGCTGAGATCGTGCCACTACACTCAAGTCTAGGTGACAGAGGGAGACTCCGTCTCAAAAAAAAAAAAAAAAATTGAATTTAGACTCAGGTGCAGAGGCTCACGCCTGTAATCCCAGCACTTATGGAGGCTGATGAGGGGAGAATCACTTGAGTCCAGTAGTTCAAGACCAGCCTGGGCAACACAGGGAAACTATGTCTCTACAAAAAAATTAAAATTAGCCTGGCATGGTGGAGTGTGCCTGTTATCTCACCTACTCAGGAGGGTGAGGCAGGGGAATCACTTGAACTCAGGAGTAGGAGGCTGCATGAGCTATGATTGCACCACTGCACTCCAGCCTGGGTGACAGAGCAAGACCCTGTGTCAAAAAAAAAAAAAGAAAAGAAAATTAGACTACCATCATAGATGGTACAAACACTTCCCAGTTTGTTGCTTTCGTTTTGTTTGTTGCCATTTTTACTATACAGAAAAAAAGGCAATAAAGAATACATTATTATAATATGTTAATTTCTACTGCATTATTTTTAACAACTTCATTGAGGTGTAATTTACATACCGTAAAATCTATCCATTTTAAGTGTACGATTCAGTGATTTCTGGTAAATTTACTGAGTTATGTGACCATCACCACAATCTGGTTTTGGGACATTTTCATTACTGCCATAATATTCCTCATACCCATTTAGAATCATTCCTATTTCTGCCCCCAGGCCCAGGCAACCACTAATCTACTTGCTGTTTCAATAGATTTGCCTTTTCTGGATGTTTTACATAAATAGAATCATACAATATGTGATCTTTAGTGATCTTTTTTCACATGGCATAAACTTGGTTCCTTTTTATGTTGAATAATATTCCATTGTATAGATATGTCACAGTTTGTTTCTCCATTCATGAGCTTTTGGGTATTTGGGTTGATTTCACTTTTTGACTGTTATGGATAATGCTGGTATGAACATTCATATACAAGTTTTTGTGTAGATGTATATTTTCGTTTCTCTTGGAATAGACCTAGGCGTGGAATTGCTGGATTAGATGGTAATTCTATTGTTT
Source organism: Pan paniscus (assembly GCF_029289425.2). Taxonomy (NCBI): domain Eukaryota; kingdom Metazoa; phylum Chordata; class Mammalia; order Primates; family Hominidae; genus Pan; species Pan paniscus. Next base: position 66,484,669 of record NC_073267.2, read on the forward strand.
TACATTCTAAGGCAGGGGTCCCCAACCCCCAGGCTACAGATCAGTGTCGGTTCATGGCCTGTTAGGAACTGGGCCGCACAGCAGGTGGTGAGCGGCCATCGGGCGAGTATTACTGCCTGAGCTCTGCCTCCTGTCAGATCAGCGGTGCCATTAGATTCTCATAGGAGCACAAACCCAGTTGTGAAATGTGCATGTGAGGGATCTAGGTTGCGAGTTTCTGATGAGAATCTAATGATAAATGTAATGAGCTTGAATCATCCCGAATCCATCCCCCAACCCCAACTCCCGTCCGGGGAAAAAATGATCTCTCATGAAACCAGTCCCTAGGCCAAAAAGTCTGGGGACTGCTGTTCTAAGGAACTGCCAAAACTGCCAAACTGTTTTTCAGAGTGGCTGGACCATTTTACATTCCCACCGGCAATATATACGGTGTCCTGTTTCTTTACATCCTCATTAACATGTGTCTTTTTCATTACAGCCATTCTATGTGGGTGTGAAATGCTATGTGGCTGTGTTTTTCATTTCCATGCAGAAATTTTTAATTTAATTGCTTAGTTAAAAATAATTCTTTAAATTTAAAACACTCATATTGCCATATGTATATTTTTATACTACAAAGTGATACAATTTTTGTTAATTTTCTTGCCTTGATTACTCTTTACCTGTATAGTATTTAAATCTTTACATAAGATCACAATTATAGTGAATAGTAATTTATTCAACTCAAAATCTTCGTAGGATTTAGAAAATTTAAGTCCTTTACCAAAGGGATTGACTTTTAACTTCATTAAAGGTTGCAAACAGTATCAAATCCTTGGTAAAGCCACATTCAATCTTTGGCACTCCAGGATTTTGAGCTATAACTGTAGTGATCACTAATATGTCATTTCTAAGCTGACGGTCATAATGACTAAAACCTCTCATAAATAGATTTTAAAATACTTCCTTCAAAGCCAGTAAACATTCCAAGTTACTAAGCTGTTGAACAATTTCTTCTTTTGAAGATTTTTTCTGATGAGTTCCAAAGTGTTTCTGATGAAGGAAATAAAAGCTGTCCAGAGAAATCTGAGTCATTGAGGTGAGCACAGATTCCATTGGCTGCTTGTGCTTTCATCATTACAGCACAATTAACTTCAGAAGTCGAGAGATGCTGCAGAATTTTAAGTACCCAAAGTTTCTCAACAAGTTGATTTTCAAGCAAGGTCATTAACTGGGCCATTGTTTTTGCCAATCCTCCAACTTCAGCCATTTGAATCTTGTATGATGAACTCACTTGCTGGTAACCTGGAATATGCTTCTTTGGTGGTTGTGCCTGATAAAAGTCAACAATACGTTTACAATTTTTTATCCTCAATTCAGAACTTGGTATTTTCATTAAGTCACCCAGAAGCGCAACTGAACTAGCAGTATCTCCAGCATAAGTTATTTCATCCGATACTTTCTTTTTCAAAAATGGCAAGCCGCACTATTTTATGATATCATATGCAGATTCTACAAAATGCGGCTGGTTTTCAATTTTTACTGCACACAGATTCAGAATTTCAAATGTCTGTACTAAATCCCTTAAGGGAAGTTCATTCTGATAACACTGTACCAGTTTCTTGACAGATTTAAGTTGTTTTTCTTCTAAGCCTTCTTTAGCAGTCTCTTCAAAAAGTTTGATGACACGATTAAGGTCCACAGGCTTCAAAACACCAGTTCCACATGGCGAGGGAGGCCTTGGGAAACATCATCATGATGGAAGGCAAAGGGGAAGTAAAGACCTTCTTCATGGTGGCAGGAAAGAGACAGCATATTGCTATGTATTTTAATGCCACTTATTTCCCCCCTTTTTTCTTTCAATATCATGGATTAAATAGTGTATTTTAAATGAGTGTGAGGCTCACTTGGACTCTATTCCATCCCTTTGGCCAATTTTTTTCCATTTTTAATCCAAGAATCTTAAAGTTTGAATGATGGTCACCTTGTTATATATTTTATTATGTTTGGAAGCTTTTTTGCTATTGTCTGATCCTCCCAACAAATAGCCTTTTGATAGAATTGCCTTTATTCGTTTCTTTATATCTAATTCTAACTTAAAATTAGACTTAAAAGTAACTTCAACGGTTTTATTATGAAATATTTAAGGCATATAAATACTGCCTCTTTTCTCTAAATGATTGCTAATATAATTTTACCAAGTTCTGTTAAAGTATCCTGTTGTACATAAAGTGGTGTTGTTTTTTATCTGCCTGTTAACTTAGAGTGGGTTTTATTTTATTTCACTTTCTGTGGTCGAAGGCAAGTTTGTCTTAGTCAGCTTGGGCTGGTATAATGAAACACTGTAGACTGGGTGGCTTAAACAACAGAAACTTGTTTCTCACGTTCTGAAAGCCGGGAAGTCCCCAATCAGGGAGCCAGCAGGCCTGGTGTCTGGAGAGGATGCGCTTCCTGGTTTGCAGACGGCACCTTCTCATTGTGTCCTCACAGGGCAGAGAGCAAAAAGAAAGGGCAAGCGCTCTCCAGCCTCTTCCTTTTTCCTTTTTTTTTTTTTTTGTTTGTTTGAGATGGAGTCTCGCTCTGTTGCCCAGACTGGAGTGCGGTGGCATGATCTTGGCTCAATGCAACCTCTGCCTCCTGGCTTCAAGTGATTCTCCTGCCTCAGCCTCCTGAGTAGCTGGGACTACAGGTGCCTGCCACCATGCCTGACTAATTTTTATATTTTTATTAGGGATGGGGTTTCATCATGTTGGCCAGACTGGTTTTAGACTCCTGACCTAAAGTGATCTACCTACCTTGGCCTCCCAAAGTGCTGGGATTACAGGCGTGAACCACCGCACCCGGCCTCCAGCCTCTTCTTGTGAGGGCAGTAATCCCATCATAAGGGGTCCACCCTCTTGACCTAATCACTTCGCAAAGGTCCCACTTCCAAATACCATCACACTGGGTATTTAGGCTTCACCAGGTGAATTGGTGGGGGAGGTGGGACACAAACATTCAGTCCACGGCAAGTTTTTATCTCAATTTGCTAAAGCCTCTCTTTATTTCTCCTGTTACAGTGTGATAATGTTTTTTAAAATATCATTTAGCTGGCTGTGGTGACCCATGCCTGCAGTCCCAGCTACTCAGGAGGCTAAGGCAAAAGGATCACATGAACCTAGGAGTTTGAATCCAGCCTGGGCAACATAGAAAGACCCTGTCTCTTAAAAAAATAAATAAGTAAATAAATAAATAAATAAATAAATAAATAAATAAAGGAAAGAGGCCGGGCACAGTGGCTCATGCCTATAATCCCAGCACTTTGGGAGGCCGAGGTGGGCAGATCACCTGAAGTCGGGAGTTCAAGACCAGCCTGACCAACATGGAGAAACCCCTTCTCTACTAAAAATACAAAATTAGCCGGGTGTGGTGGCACATGCCTGTAATCCCACTACTTGGGAGGCTGAGGCAAGAGAATTGCTTGAACCAGAAGGTGGAGGTTGTGGTGAGCCGAGATCATGCCATTGCACTCCAGCCTGGGCAACAAGAATGAAACTCCATCTCAAAAAAAAAAAAAAAGAAAGAAAGAAAGAAAGAAAAGAAAAGAAAAGAAGAACTTAAAGAGGCTGAGGCAGGCAGATCACTTGAAGTCAGGAGTTCAAGACCAGCCTGGCCAACATGGTGAAACCTAGTCTCTACTAAAAATACTAGAATTAGCCAGACGTGGTGGCACATGCCTGTAATCCCAGCTACTCGGGAGGCTGAGGCATGAGACTTGCTTGAACCTAGGAGGTGGAGGTTGCAGTGAGCTGAGAACATGCCATTGCACTCCAGCCTGGGCAACAGAGCAAGACTCCATCTCAAGAAAAAAGAAAGAGAGAGGAACAGAAATACAGACATATGTTATTAGTCCCCCAGAACCTCTTCAAAAGATCTCTCTTTTCCTTTCTTATTTCTAATTACCATACTACATACCACCTCCATTATGTCAGAATGTGCCCTATTTACGTGGATTTCTCTAAAGTCGTGGAACTCCGAGTTACATTCCTCGTATTTCACAGAGACACAATCAGAGCACACGCTGATCTTCCGCCTCTCTTCATTTCCTCCATGTACTCTGTAGCTACCTGTTCTCTTCTTTGTTCGTAGGAAGATCTCTGTTGCGTGGTGTGGGAGTTTGTGCCAGCTCATCTTTTTATTGTGCTTTCTGTGAGCAGCTATCAGTGCCCCCAGGTCTTCTCTTTAAGAAGAATGTTTACTCTCAATTGTTTAAAAAACTAACTAAATAGGAAGAAGATTGCAAATCCTAACCTTTCTGGGGTTTTATATTGGGGGCAAAAGTTGGCATCTGCAGTAAGGATTATTTCATTTTCATCTGAATAAATGAGCAGTAATAACTTTGCTGACTTGCAGGGCTCATTGTGATGCCAAAGGACATTGTAAGGTGAATATCTGAATTGGAGGAGGAAGAGGGGCATCCTCTGAGCCAGGTGTGGCAGGAGGTGACATCAAGGAGGGTTAGGCTGCGTAAACCCAGGGACACAAGGAGCTGCAGTCGGGGAAGAACAAGGTCTAGCGGATGGAGTTGGGGGGACTGTGTCTGGAGCCAATGTTCTCAGATGTGTCTCCGGCAGGCAGGGGCAAGGGCTGGTGCCTGGTTTACAGCATTCCTTTTGGAGTCTGGAATAGTGGGGAAAACTCCCTGTCTTCTCTCCCCTTAGGAGTCTGCACTATGGAAACAACCTGTCAATCCAGCTCAAGGCACACATAGCCCAGACACCCATGAGACCCTCTCCGTGGGGACCCTAGAGCACCTATCATGAATGAGGAGACCAAGTAGGTGATTTTTCTCTCCCCTTCACCTCCTCTTTTCCCCTCCTATCTACTTCTTCACTTTTCTCCTACTGCCAAGACTGGTCCCTACCCAAATCTGCCTTACTGGGCTGCCCCCAACACAACAAACCTGCCCTTGACCATCATTCAGCATGAGAATGTAATGATCAGACACAGAAAATCAGGAAGAGTTTTGAGACAGCATCGAATCTACCCATTTTAGAGATGGTATGACTGAGGCTTATATAGGAAAAAGGCTTGCTCAAGGTCACACTATGAGTGTATCAGCTAGGATAGGCCAGGTTACACTGTAGTACATGCACCCTCCAAAGTCCCAGTGACTCATGGCAACAAAAGTTTATTTCCTGCTCTTGCTTCCTGTCTGGTGTGGATTGACTGGGATCGCTCCTCCACATCATCCTGTCTCCCACACTCAGGCTAACAGGGTAGCCATGATTTGCAATATTTCTGGTCCCTGGAGTAGAAAAAAAGAAAAAGTACTGTGAATTACACCTTGGTTCTTAAAACATCTACAGGCATGACATGAGTCTTTTTTAGCATGTTTCATTGACCAAAGCAAGTTTCATGGCTGTGCCCAATTTCAAGGAGGCAGAGAAGTGTAATCCCACCAAAGGCCTAGAAAGAGGAGAAAGAGTATCTGTGAACAGCCCTAATGCCTACTACAGAGAATTAGTAACAGAGCTGGGCCATGGATCTTTCAACCATCGTCCTCTGTCTCCAAGATTATTCCCCATGGAAATCTCAATGACTGATAATGATGCCATGTGTTTTTTCTCCTGAGGATGGTTAGCCTTAAAGAGATTTGTGTCATATCCTAAGGGGATAGAACACTAATGATGGAAACAAAGGTATTGTGTTAGACTGGCTGGAGGAGAAATTTGAGGATGAGAAACATCAGCAGAAATCACACCATCCAGGCACTACTTACTTCCATCTGGTGCCATGCTGCCCTGGACCATTTCTTCATGGGTAGCATGGATGCTGGACACCATAGCCTGGAAAAGAAGTTATGCCCTAGGCTATGGCCACATCCTTTTGCCGAGATCACACAAAATCCAGGGACTTAGCCTTGTCTGGTGCCATCTAGGCCTCCAAGGCCTTGGAAATTTACTGGCCTGGGAGGCAAGAAACCTCAGTTCTGCTCCTGCCTCTGTCATGGGCTTGCTGTGTGACTGTGGGCACACCCTTTGCCCTTCCTTGGCCATGGTCTTTCCGTCTGCTTAGTGGAGGTGGTGATCCCTGCCTGAGGATCATGGTGTGAGCATGTTTCATAAATTCTAAGACTCTCTGCCTGAGTGAGGACCTATTGCTATTAGCCCAGTTGAGGAGAAATGACCAGTGGGGCTGACAGTACATCCAAGTATGTCTCTACTGCATGCCCAGGGAGCAGCTGGGCTCTAAACCCCAGGACGCATAGTACTGGCCTCAGCCTCTGGGAATTGGGAAGGCTGGCTTCTGGGTGGACCTCCTACTCTTTTCAGAGTTAGAGGTGGACTCTCTGGAGTTGTGAGGATAAAATAAGGTATATAAAGCACTTAGACAGTGCCTAATACACAGTGAGTGCTTTCCAAGTGTGTACTGCTATGAGGAAGGACATAGTACCAGAAAGTACATCTGGAAATGTGATAGCATAGTCCACTAGATGATGGACCACCATTTAGTTGGCCAATCCCCAATTGTTGGACATTTAGGTTGTTTCCAATTTTTAATAATTATAAATAATCTTGCAGTGAGCATCTCTGCAATTAAATATTGTATATACGTTCATGATCGTTTGCCAAGGTTAGAGTACTAGAAATGGAATTACTGAATCAAAGGAACTGCACATTATTTAGGCTTTTGCTGTGTAAATGCCCCGTGCCCTCTATTGGTACTTCTACAAGGAGGTGGTTTAAGAGTTCCAGTTCGGCCATCATGATGGCTCACACCTGTAATCCCAGCACTTTGGGAGGCCGAGGTGGGCAGATCACCCTGAGGTCAGGAGTTTGAGCCCAGCCTGGCCAACATGGTGAAACCCCATCTGTACTAAAAATTACAAAAATTAGCTGGGCATTGTGGTGTGCACCTGCAATCCCAGCTACTCGGGAGGCTGAGGCAGAAGAATCGCTTGAACCCGGGAGGCGGAGGCTGCAGTGAGCCGAGATTGCACCATTGCACTCCAGCCTGGGTGACAGAGCGAGACTCTGTCTCAAAAAAAAAAGAGTTCCAGTTCAGAAGGGAAGAATTTGCTTAGCAAAAGAGGTGATGGTCTGTGTTAGCTAGGATTAGAGTTCACTGTGAGTAGCAGAAAGCACTAAACAACAGTGGCTTAACCAGAATGGAAGTGTATTTCCCTGCCATGTAACAGAAGTCCAAAGTCAGTGAGCACAGGGCAGACGGGCAGCTTTACCTTCCACCTTCCTCAGTATGGGTTCCACCTCATGATTCAATATGGCTGCCCAAGATCCAGCCATCCCATCAACAATCCAGACAACAGGAAGGAGCAAAGAAGAATAGACAACACTTCTACTTACATTCCACTGGCCAAATTACATGGCTACATATAACTGCAAGGGAGACTGGGATATAATAATCTATTCTAGATGACCAGAGAATATTTAGTAGTTCTAATACTGAGGAAGAAGGGAAGAACAGATTTTGGGAGACAACTAGTTGTCTCTGCCATGAGGTTAGCTCAGACTGAGAGCAGCATAAATGGTTCATGGAAATAAGAATGAGTAAATGCATCCTCACGGGACTGTCCACAGGGGATGAACACGACCATTCCAGAGAGCCAGGATGCAGGCACAAATGGAGTAGGGAGGGGGTGCAGAAGAAACAGACTGATCTCTGGAGCCGATCCCTGGGCAGAGACATCAAGACTCCATGGAGAGGCCACTTCCCTGCCTATTTTATGTCGCTCAGATGTAGGGACTGGTTCTTGACTGCTTGACTTCCCCAGAAACTCCCTTATCCCCCAACTCACCTTCCCCAGATCACCTTCCCCCTAGTTCATCTCTACCCCACTCACCTGCCCTCAGGTCACCTGCCCCACAACTCACCTGTTCTCCATCTAATCTTCCTCCCAGCTCCCGTGTCCCCCAAATCACCTGCCCCCAATTCACTTGTCCTCCAGCTCACCGGTTCCCCAGCTCATCTTCCTTCCAGTTCCCCTGTCCCCCAGCTCACCTGCCTGCCCTCAGTTCACCTGTCCCCCAGTTCATCTTCCTCCTAGCTCCCCTGTCCCCTAGCTCACCTGTGCCCCAGCTCACCTGTCCCCCAGTTCTCCTGTCCCCCAGCTCACCTCCCCCTCAGCTCCCCTGTCCCCTAGCTCATCTGCCCCCAGTTCCCCCAGCTCATCTGCCCCCAGTTTACCTGTCCCTTAGCTCACCTCCCCACCAGTTTACCTGTCCCCCAGCTCACCTCCCCCGCCAGTTCCCCATCCTCCAGCTCATCTGCCCCCAGTTTACCTGTCCCCTAGCTCACCTCCCCCCCAGTTTACCTGTCTCCCAGCTCACCTCCCCCCAGTTTGCCTGTCCCCCAGCTCACCTCCCCCCAAGTTCCCCTGTCCCTCAGCTCATCTGCCCCCAGTTTACCTGTCCCCCTCAACTCACCTATCTTCCCTGTCCCTCCAGGGCCGGCTCCTCATGGACCCCGTTGGCCTCCAGCTCGGCAACAAGAACCTGTGGAGCTGTCTTGTGAGGCTGCTCACCAAAGACCCAGAATGGCTGAACGCCAAGATGAAGTTCTTCCTCCCCAACACGGACCTGGATTCCAGGAACGAGACCTTGGACCCTGAACAGAGAGTCATCCTGCAACTCAACAAGCTGCATGTCCAGGGTTCGGACACCTGGCAGTCTTTCATTCATTGTGTGTGCATGCAGCTGGAGGTGCCTCTGGACCTGGAGGTGCTGCTGCTGAGTACTTTTGGCTGTGATGATGGTAAGGGCAGGTGTGAGAGACGCAAAGCAGCCGGGCCAGTACCTGTGTCATGGGGAGCCGGGAGGAGCCCAGGGACCCACCTAAGTCAGAGAGAGGGTGTAGCCCAGCCAGGATCTCAATTCTATATTTCTGGACACTTCCCAGAACAAATTTCCTAATGCGCCCAAATCTGCTGGGGCCTGGAGGACCCCTCCTTCTACCTGGCTTCACTCGAATTGCTCGAATTGCTGAGTGACTGCTTCCAGCCACAAAATCCCACGTAGCCCATAATGCCCGAGAGATTTATTTCTTCTTTTTTGGCGGGGGTGGGGGGGTGTTTTTTGTTTGTTGTTGCTCTTGTTGGGTTTTGTTTGTTTGTTTTTTATTTTTGAGACAAGGTCTTGCTCTGTTGCCTAGGCTGGAGTGCAGTGGCACAATCATAGCTCACTACAGCGTCCAACTCCAGGACTCAGGTGATCCTTCCCACTTCAGCCTCCCAAGTAGCTGGGACTACAGTAGAACTATAGGTGCACGCCACCACATTAGGCTAATTTTTCATTCTTTTCTAGAGACAGGACATCACTGTGTTGCCCAGGCTGGTCTTGAACTCCTGGCCTTAAGTGATCCTCCTCCCTTGGCCTCCCAAAGTGCTGGGATTATAGATGTGAGCCATCACACCTGGCTAGAGGTGTTTTTGTTTGTTTGTTTGTTTTGCAACATGGTCAGAAACAGTGACGGGGAGCGCCTTCTGCCCTCTACTGATCCGTGGGGATTTCTTGGGCACCTTCTGTTTGCACAGCACTGAGGGGAAACACAGGACATTGAGGGGCAACAGCGTTTTTGGAGAGAAAATGGGAACTCACTTAAGAACCCTACTTCAAGGCAGAGTGTGGGAATTGCGGGGGGCGGGGCGGCGCATGCACATATGTGCAGACATATGCAGATACACACAGTGCGTATACATGTGGGTATGTGCATAAACCCATGTACACATGCATGCAAGTGTGCCCACATGCATAACACATGCACGCCTGTGCGCACACATACATAAACTTGCATGCACTTGCATATACACACATTTCTGCCCAGCACTGCCTTCAAAGCTCACCACCACATTTTCTCCACAACAGATAACTGAGTGTTCCATTTATTTCTCCCTTGCTGGGTATCTCCCTGTGAGATGAGCCCTGAGCCAGGCGCCAGGCCAGAGCTGGTCCCCAGCATCCCACGACAGCCCCATACCACATTATACTCTCCCCTCTCTTGCAGCGTTCACCAGCCAGCTGGGAGCTGAGGGGAAAAGCCAACCTGAATCTCAGCTCCACCATGGTGAGGACTGGAGTTGGGGGGTGGGAAGTGAGCACTGTGAAGTCCCCACTTCCAAGCTGGAGGAGGCTGTGGTGGCTGGTCACAGCCATTTCTCATAGGCCATGCTCTTCATCTGTCCCTGACCCATTTGCAAGTGTGTCAAGCCCCTAACTGTGTCTCCCAGCCCCACCTCCTCCTGCAGTGACTTTCAAGGCTTTAGCTTGTCCCGTTACCAATTCTCAAGGGTCTAACCTGGAACCCCTCAGGAAGCCTGTTCTCACTTTCCTGCCCGCAACCCGCAGGGCCTCATCTCCCAGCCCCAAAGTGTCAGGCTTCATGGGGAAGCCCTAACCACCCCCTCCCGACTTGTACACCTTGGACTTGACACTCACCCACAGCTGCTGTCTTCAGCGGGGGAGCCTTTGGCTGATTTTCTGAAGGAGCTCGGAAGGGCCAGTGATTAAATAATGACCACCTACTGATTCGTGGGTCACACTTTCATCTCGGCACCTTGATTTCTACAGAAGCATTGACTTTACTTATCGCTGTGCATGGCAGTAATGCCAACAGAAAACCCACCCTATAACCTCAGCTCCCCAGTGAATCAAAACTGTCCAAGTCCCTGGGCCAATAGGCCCGTGTCACTGAGCTGGCATCATTGTCTCATGGCTGTAACCAGATCTGATTGATATTTGGCCAGTGAGTCCCTTTTTAATATAGGATTTGTTAAGATATTGAAGTGCTCTCGAACTGGTTCCAGCCTCCTAGCTGGACAAGGAGCCCAGGGCCCTGCTCCAGGGGCTGTTCCTATTGGTCACTTAGCTTAGCTGTAGGAGGACCCTGCTTGACTTCTTAAAATTCTTTCCTGAGTCGTCTTTCCTTTCTCCCTCCCTTCCTTTCTGGGTCCCCTTCCTTCTTGTTTTCCTTCTTCCTTTCTCAAACTCTTCCAGAAAGGCATTAAAGTGATTGTTGAAAATCCATACAATGAGACAGGACTCCAGAAACTATTAAGGGAAGTGAGGAAATGTGGGTGATAAGAAATCAGGATGATAAAACCCTAACAGAGGAGGGAGGTTGCAGGCCTGGCCAAACTCACTGGGAACTTCACCGGCGGCTTCCATAGAGCTTGGTCCTTCCCTGATGGACACATGGCCATTTAGTGCTTGGAGCTGAGTGTTTCTGGGGGCTGCTGGCTGTCGGCCCTGCTTCCTGCATCCTGGACTGCAAGACTGCCAGGCCCAGAACATCCACCTTCCAATGGGGGTGCCTAGAAGTCCACTCGGCAAATAGAAGCTGGTGTTGACCCAGCCTCTGCCTGCTGCCTGCCTTTCCAGTCCCTGCATGTGGGTGTACTTGGCTGCCTGCCACCTGTCTGTGGACTGGAGTTCCCCAAAGGTTCTGGGTACCCCCTCAGCCCAGATCCCCAGACCCCACTCCTCCACCCCTTCCTTTGCTTTTTCAGGCCTGAAGCGCCCACATCAGAGCTGTGGGTCCTCACCCCGCCGGAAGCAGTGCAAGAAGCAGCAGCTAGGTAGGTACCAGTGTGGGGAGGAACATAAACAGAGAGATGGGGTTGCCTGGGGGCCAAGACCTGGACCCTGGACCTTGTCCCCTGCCAACAAGCCTCCAGAGGCCCAGTGACTCGTCTCGCAAGTTTCCAGGAGAAAAGGACTGGAGGTCTTGCACAGGCAGAGGAGAGGGCTGCGCTGGCAGCGAAGGGGCTCCCCACCCATCTGGCTGCATGGGGACTTCTCTGAAGAGGGCTCCGCTGAAGGAGCTGGAAGCACCATACAGGTCTCAGCTTCACTGTCCAGGCTTTTCCAGGGACACCCTATGTCCTCAGTGTTGAAGGAGACCCAGGGAGGAGACCAGTTTGGGGGTGAGCAGGGATGGGGAGGGGTGAGGAGGCCTGGGAGAAACCTCCAAGACAGAGGCCCTGGGGGCCCATGGGGAGACATGGAGCTGCTTAGGGCAGGCCAGGCCAGTGAGAGAAGAAAGGGGACTTCTCTCATTCTTGACCAGTTCTCAGAATGGTCCTCGTTCTCCACGAGTTGTCCCACTAACTAGAGCCTTCTCTGCCCCCACTGCTGCCAACCATGGCTATAACCAGAGGATTCACATCCACTCAAAATAGTTCACTACCTTGGCCTCTCCCCCTAGGGTTCCCCCAAAAGCAGCCCCAGCCCTTTCCCTGGGTCACCTGAGACCTCTCAATGACCCAGGAATTAAAAGGTTAACATCTGGCACTGTAGGGGCCCAGCTCCCACAGTTCCGATCGGTAATGCCTAGGCCTACAGGTTGTTAGTGCTCACCCCTGGGCATTGCAGAACTGAAATATTGGGAAGGGGCACTGGGGATCCAGATATTACAGAAAGAGGTTGTTTCAATAAGATATTGCAAAGGAGCTGGGTGCGGTGGCTCACACCTGTAATCCCAGCACTTTGGAGGGCCAAGGCAGGTGGATCAGCTGAGCCCAGGAATTCAATACCAGCCTGGCGAACATGACAAAACCTTGTCTCTACTAAAAATACAAAAATTAGCTGGGTGTGGTGGTGTGCACCTGTAGTCCCAGCTACTCAGGAGGCTGAGGCAGGAGGATCACTTGAGACCAGGAGTTTGCGGCTGCAGTAAGCTAGGATCGTGCCACTGCACTGGAGCCTGGGCAAGACTGAGACTCTGTCTCCGGGAAAAAAGAAAAAAAGAGATGTTGCAAAGGAGGTGCCCTATTCCCCTCCCCCCATCTTACTGAACCCTTACACCATGTGTACTATTGCAGAATGGATAGAACCGTGACCCACACTTCCCCATTCCCACCTGCCTGTTTAAATAGCTACCGGAGAGCCTATGCTCCCTTAGAACTGATTCCTTCTGGAAGTTGGGGTGGCACAGATCCCCCTATGGTGCTCTTGACACCCCCACCCTCACCCCATCATACATACACATCTGGGGCTACAGGCTCCCAACAGCCCAATACTGGGGCGAGAAGACATGAGCAGAGGGCCGGGTGGTCCTCTCCTCATGCCATGTCCCTGCCCCTTGCAGAGTTGGCCAAGAAGTACCTGCAGCTCCTGCGGACCTCTGCCCAGCAGCGCTACAGGAGCCAAATCCCTGGGTCAGGGCAGCCCCACGCCTTCCACCAGGTCTATGTCCCTCCAATCCTGCGCCGGGCCACAGCGTCCTTAGACACTCCGGAGGGGGCCATTATGGGGGACCTCAAGGTGGAAGACGGTGCTGACGTGAGCATCTCGGACCTCTTCAACACCAGGGTTAACAAGGGCCCGAGGGTGACCGTGCTTTTGGGGAAGGCTGGCATGGGCAAGACCACGCTGGCCCACCGGCTCTGCCAGAAGTGGGCAGAGGGCCATCTGAACTGTTTCCAGGCCCTGTTCCTTTTTGAATTCCGCCAGCTCAACTTGATCACGAGGTTCCTGACACCGTCCGAGCTCCTTTTTGATCTGTACCTGAGCCCTGAATCGGACCACGACACTGTCTTCCAGTACCTGGAGAAGAACGCTGACCAAGTCCTGCTGATCTTTGATGGGCTAGATGAGGCCCTCCAGCCTATGGGTCCTGATGGCCCAGGCCCAGTCCTCACCCTTTTCTCCCATCTCTGCAATGGGACCCTCCTGCCTGGCTGCCGGGTGATGGCTACCTCCCGTCCAGGGAAGCTGCCTGCCTGCCTGCCTGCAGAGGCAGCCATGGTCCACATGTTGGGCTTTGATGGGCCACGGGTGGAAGAATATGTGAATCACTTCTTCAGCGCCCAGCCATCGCGGGAGGGGGCCCTGGTGGAGTTACAGACAAATGGACGTCTCCGAAGCCTGTGTGCGGTGCCCGCGCTGTGCCAAGTCGCCTGTCTCTGCCTCCACCATCTGCTTCCTGACCACGCCCCAGGCCAGTCTGTGGCCCTCCTGCCCACCATGACTCAGCTCTATATGCAGATGGTGCTCGCCCTCAGCCCCCCTGGGCACTTGCCCACCTCGTCCCTACTGGACCTGGGGGAGGTGGCCCTGAGGGGCCTGGAGACAGGGAAGGTTATCTTCTATGCAAAAGATATTGCTCCACCCTTGATAGCTTTTGGGGCCACTCACAGCCTGCTGACTTCCTTCTGCGTCCGCACAGGCCCTGGGCACCAGCAGACAGGCTATGCTTTCACCCACCTCAGCCTGCAGGAGTTTCTTGCTGCCCTGCACCTGATGGCCAGCCCCAAGGTGAACAAAGACACACTTACCCAGTATGTTACCCTCCATTCCCGCTGGGTACAGCGGACCAAAGCTAGACTGGGCCTCTCAGACCACCTCCCCACCTTCCTGGCGGGCCTGGCATCCTGCACCTGCCGCCCCTTCCTTAGCCACCTGGCGCAGGGCAATGAGGACTGTGTAGGTGCCAAGCAGGCTGCTGTAGTGCAGGTGTTGAAGAAGTTGGCCACCCGCAAGCTCACAGGGCCAAAGGTTGTAGAGCTGTGTCACTGTGTGGATGAGACACAGGAGCCTGAGCTGGCCAGTCTCACCGCACAAAGCCTCCCCTATCAACTGCCCTTCCACAATTTCCCACTGACCTGCACCGACCTGGCCACCCTGACCAACATCCTAGAGCACAGGGAGGCCCCCATCCACCTGGATTTTGATGGCTGTCCCCTGGAGCCCCACTGTCCTGAGGCTCTGGTAGGCTGTGGGCAGATAGAGAATCTCAGGTGAGTAAGAGTGGAGGAGGACCGGGGAGGGGATTGGGCTTTTGGGGTAGCAGAGGCCAACCAGTCTAGCAAACCTCTGCCAAGAGGACTGGATAAGAATCTTGAATATCAGAACATAATGGCCTGCAATGCAAGAGAGGAAGCTCCATACCTTGACAGGACCTCTGGAGTCCAAATGGATCCTCCTCTTGTCTGTGGTTTCTGGACTCTCAGTCTCTCTGTCAATCGTGGGCTGAAACCACAGATCCAGGCTGTCTATAGAGGCTGGTGGACTTTGGGCAGGTGTATGGAGCACACACATGCACACTGTCTAGGCCAGAGTTTCTTCGTTCCTAAAACGAATCTGTAACAATAGCCAACTCATATGGTCATTGCAAGAATGAGATGGGATGGTGCATGAAAAACATTTTGTAGCACAGTGCCTAGCACAGAGCAAAGGCTCAGTGTGCATATTAGCTAGAGAAAAGGCTAGGCTGCAGTAACAGAGAAACCTCCTCCCCAAGTACAGTAGATTAAATAATGTAGAATTTTATTTCTCTCTCTGGAAGAGTCAGAGGTAGGCGGTCCAGGTCAGTGGAATGGCTCAGCTCCACGCAGTCATGCAGGTACCCAGGTCCCTCCCATTTTGCTCCATTATCCCCTTGGGAATCCTATCTGCACAGTCAAAGCTACATCATGGGTATATCTGTGCTCTGGCTTGGGAACAAGGAAAGAGCATGGAGGAGCATGTCAATGCATTAAAGTTCAGTCCTGAAACTAGGATACATCCCTTCCACTCACATTCCATTGGTGAGAACATAGTCACCTGGCCACACTGAGCTGCAAGGGAGTCTGGGAAATGTGATCTCTGGCTGGGAAACCATGTTCCTCACGATAGCTCTATTGCTGTAGATGAAGTGGAGAATGGGCTTTGGTGGATGATTAGAAGTCTCGGCCATAATATGTATTTGTTAGTACTACTGTATTAAGCCCCATCTGTCTGAGGGGATGGCGATGACTTCTCAGCTCTGCCCAGCACTGATCCTCTGACACTTCGCTTCTTCTTATGGCAGCTTTAAGAGCAGGAAGTGTGGGGACACCTTTGCAGAAGCCCTCTCCAGGAGCTTGCCGACAATGGGGAGGCTGCAGATGCTGGGGTGAGCCAGGCCTTGGAGCTGAGAAGGGTCTTCAGCTGGGGATGCCTGGTACTCTCCTCCCTCTCCTTAATCCTACACAAGGCAGATTCCTGGCCCCGCCCTTTTCCCCTCCTCGTTCCTCCCCACCATCTTTGCTTACTCTGTAGGTTAGCAGGAAGTAAAATCACTGCCCGAGGCATCAGCCACCTGGTGAAAGCTTTGCCTCTCTGTCCACAGCTGAAAGAAGTCAGGTGAGTGATCTCCAGGAGGGCTCACTGACTGGGGAGATGAGCCACTGTCCAGGTCCCAGAGTCCCCCTGGGGCCTGCATGTTCCTCCAAGTCTGACCAGTAGTTTTTCAGTGAGACCCAGAGAGGGAAGGCATCAGTCCAAGTACTCAGTAGGGCTGAGTCCAAACCCAAGGCTCCCAGAGTCCCCAGAGCAAGGCTTCCTTCATCTAATATTTTGGACTGTCTTGGAGGAGCATGAGTGTTAAGGCTCCCTCCCTCTTTCTGAAATCCCAGGAGAAGGGATGGCAGTGCGTAGGCAGGAATCAGGCACTGTGGGTACACATAACTACATGAAGCACCACACACCTTCACATTTGTGCACACATGTCTACACTTGCACAGAAGTACACAGGCATAAGCAAGAATATGCACCCACACATGCCCACTCATAGGTGTGCACATGTATGCAGCGCACACATGCACCTTTAACTGCATGTACACATTTTGATGCCAGCACACTCTAACTAACTAAGCGTGTATGCACAAATATACTCCTGCCCTGTGTCTGGGACTCAGTACCATGGGGAGGAGTGGGACCAGTGACCCTCCTCCCTGGCAGAACGCTGCTAGTTTATATGGCACCTTTATGACATTTAGAGAAGGCACCACTTCATCAACACAGATGCTGCCTGTCACTAAGGTTCAGCACTTGTTGAGTGAAAATAATAAGTTGGACCACAGTCCCTATTGTCGTCTCGGCTGGGCATCTGTGAACCGTGATTAAGCCAAGGTTCAGAAGTACTGAACTTGTTGACATTTTTCTTCCCTGGCTATTGAAAGTGACTTTAATTTTGTCTTTCATCACCCACCATTGTTCTTAATCACCCTCACTCCCCTCAACTCATCTGTCTCCCCAGCTAGGAACCCAGGCAAGGCTGGCTTGTGAACAGGTGGGGAAAGTGAGGTCAGAGAGGAATGCGCTTGGCTCAGGGCTCTGGGTGAGTCAGGGCCACAGCCGAGGCTGGAAGCGATGTCTGCAGCGTCCCAGTCTAGACTTTACTCATTGCCTGGGGGGCCTCAGGCACATCCCAGGCATAAGCCCTGGGAGCAGGGTGCTAGGTCTCCTCATTGTGCCTCATGAAGAGGCCGTCAGCCTGTCTTCTAGATCCCTTGAGCCGCCAGGCAAAAACTTCCCCATAGGAACAGAATAGACCCAGAATTGAGGCCAGCAGAGGGTCTTTCCTCCTAGCCGTGCCTGCTGGAATCCGGCGAGCAGGCCATCAGCTCTTTCTGGGCCCCTGTCTTATGTCTCCCACATGAGGGTGGCCATCCTGTCACTTGCTAACTGGGGCTTGCAAGTGCCCCAACCCCAGGGCAAAGGGACTGGGCCTTGGTCTCCTCGCAGTTTTCGGGACAACCAGCTCAGTGACCAGGTGGTGCTGAACATTGTGGAGGTTCTCCCTCACCTACCACGGCTCCGGAAGCTTGAGTAAGTGATCTTTCCACTGCCTCTGCAGCCCAGTCCCTCTCTATACCTGATTCACCCCACTCCCTTGCAAGGCAAGGAAGGTCTGGGGCCCATGGGGTAGGGGATTCCACTCCTGACACCTTTGCCACAATCTTGCAGCCTGAGCAACAACAGCATCTGCGTGTCAACCCTACTCTGCTTGGCAAGGGTGGCAGTCACGTGTCCTACCGTCAGGATGCTTCAGGCCAGGTGAGCAGAAGGAAAGGGATCTTGGCCTTATGGGCCTTGAGAAAAGAGGAGGGGAAAGTGGGATGGGAAATGGAGGAGGCCCCTCGTCTGCAGGATAAATCTGTGCATACCCTACTGTTTTACTCACAGCTTTACCTTCAGAACCTAGCTCAGGCTTGGCACCTGGTACTTGGTATATATTGAATTAATGGATGGATGAAAAGATGGATGTATGGATGGATGGCTGAAAAGATGGATGGGTGGATGAAAAGATGGATGGATGGATGGATGGCTGAAAAGATGGATGGGTGGATGAAAAGATGGATGGATGGATGGATGGATGGAAAGATGGATGGGTGGATGAAAAGATGGATGGATGGATGGATGGATGGAAAGATTGATGGGTGGATGAAAAGATGAATGGATGGATGGATAGATGAATGGATGGATGGATAGATGGCTAGCTGAAAAGATGGATAGGTGTGTGAAAAGATGGATGGATGGATGGATGGATGGATGGATGGATGGATGGATGAAGGAATGAGTCAACAAGTCTACGAAGCACAGGCATAGCCAAAGGAATAATTAACTGTGTGTTGCCCTCCATGGTGCTGAACCAATATAGCCAGTTTTGATCATGGGGTAAGTTAGGTGTCATTTTTCTTACTCATAAAAATTTCTATTAAAAAAAATTCAGCCGGGCTCAGTGGCTCATGCCTGTAATTCCAACACTTTGGAAGGCCAAGGCAAGAGGATTACTTGAGCTCAGGAGTTCGAGACCAACCTGGGCAACATAGTCTCTACAAAAAATGAACAAAATTAATGGGGCATGGTGGTGCATGCCTGTGGTTCCAGCTATTTGGGAGGCTGAGGTGGGAAGATTGCTTGAGCCGTGGAGGTTGAGGCTGCAGTGAGGTGTGAACACACCACTGCACTCCAGCCTGAGTAGCAGAGTGAGATCTCCATCTCAAATTTAAAAAGAAAGGAAAAAAAAAACTCACAGCATTCTTAATTTTTATTATATTTCTTGTGAAAATTGTTTTTCTGACTTTTTAAAACACTCTTGCAGGATTCATCAAGCAAAGACATAATCAGTATTTCACATGCCTGATTTGAAACACTTTTGCTAGTTCCGTTATGTTTCCCTGTCAATTGCAAAATCAGCTTTATCTGGATGTTTGAACATTTGGGGCAGAAAAGGGTGTGCCTGTGGTGGGTGATGTGCTGGTTTCCAGTCTCTGGGTTTCATGGCTTGGTATCTGATCCTGCAGGGAGGCGGACCTCATCTTCCTTCTTTCCCCGCCCACAGAGACAACTGCAGAGCTACAAAGGTAAGAAGCCAAGAGGCGGTGGGCCTGGGGCCATCCTTAGAAGCAACTTGGGCTCAGGCAGTTGAGGGGAAAGGTGACCAAGAGACTAGGAAGAGCTGGGGTATGGGAATTCTTCCTGCTACTGCTGCACTGAGGAATGAATTACTGCTTAGGTTGGCAAAGGATTTTAACTTCCTCTAGCATGTCCAGACCACATCTGGTCCCTGTGGAAGGAAGCATCCCCAGAAGACTCAGAGGAAGGCAAACTCTTGGGGAGAACATACAGATACTGTTAGACTGGCATTACTAGATGGTGAAAACTCTGGAAAAGCCCTTACAACTGAAAAAAGACAGGGAGGGCAATTATGGTACCTACATCTTAGGGTTGTTCTGAGAATTAAATGAGTTACTACACTTAAGGAGTTTAGAGCACTGTTGGCATGCAGTGGGCAATCAAATGCTGGCTATTCCAGCTGTGCATGGATTCCAGCTTGGCCAGTCTTGGATGGGCCGAGAAAAGGAAGCTGCTTTTCCCTAAAAGACCATCCCAGCTGTGCTCTACCACACTTTGCTCTCCTGGCTAAGACTCAGAGACAGATGTATGTATGCCCCTGAGCAATCTCTTTCCCTTCTCTGGATCTCGATTCCTTGCTTGTATAATGACCTGGTAGTGTAGGACCAATGTTGCTGGGTGTGGTGGCTCATGCCTGTAATCCTAGCACTTTGGAATGCCAAGCACGAGAATCTCTTGAGTCCAGGTGTTCAAGACCAGCCTGGGCAACATAGCAAAACCCCATCTCTAAAAAAAAAAAGGCAGGCGTGGTGGTGCACACCTGTAGTCCCAGCTACTCAAGATGCTGACGCTGGGAGGATCGCTTGAGCCTGGGAGCTTGAGCCATGATCACACCACTGTACTCCAGCCTGGGTGACAGAGAGGGACTCTGTCTCAAAAAACGACCCACTAGGACCAGTGTCACTTTCTTTCCCCTCTAACTGCTTAAAGCTGTGATGCTCAGTAGGATAGCCACTAGCCCCATATGGCTATTTCAATTTAAATAAATTAAAATTTTAATGCTATTTCAATTTAAATAAATTAAAATTTTAATGCTATTTTAATTTAAATAAATTAAAATTAAGTAAAACGAAATTTTCAGTTCATTAGTCACATTAGCTATATTTCAACTGCTCAGTGGCCATAGGTGGCTAGTGGCTCCCATAGCAAGTGGTACGGATGCCAGGACATTTCCGTCATTGCAGAAAGTTCTATTAAACAGGCCGGCATGGTGGCTCATGTCTGTAACCCCAGCACTTTGAGAGGCTGAGGGGGCAGGATCGCTTGAAGCTAGGAGTTCAAGACCAGCCTGGGCAACAAAGTGAGACCCCCCAATCTCTACAAAAAAAAAAAAATAGCTGGGCATGATGATTCACTCCTATAGTACCAGTTACTCAGGAAGCCAAGGTGGGAGGATCACTTGAGCCCAGGAGTTTGAGGCTGAAGTGAACTGGGATAGAGCCACTGCACTCCAGCTTGGGGACTGAGTGGGACCCTGTCTTTAAAAAAAAAAAATGGTTAGCACCAATCCAAAAAGTCTGTGAAACCTGGCTCATGATGTCCTAGCTTCCCTGCATCCCCTAACGCTCCCTCAGCCCAGTGGGAGAGAGTCTGTGGTTTACCATAGCCTGGACTCACTGCATACAGCTCATGCTCCTCGCCTTCTGAACCACAGACAGCACATCCACAAATGGAGACCATCACATCATCGACAATAGCAGCTTCTGTTTACTAACCTTCGATTTTACACCTATGCTGGGTACTCGGACATACATTGTCTCATTCAATCCTTCAGGTACCTATGTGCTAGATGTTGTCATCCATTTTAGAAAAGAGAAAAGGGAGCCGACTGCAGTGATTTGCCCAAGGCCACATGGCTATACATGGCAGAGCCAAAATTTGAATAAAGGTTCCATTTGACCTCAAACCTGTTGCCCCTCCTGCTCTGCTGAATCACATCTTGAGCATCTGCAAGCAGTCTTCTTTGTTACCGACTCACTTTGGGTTGTGCTTCAGGGTCTTCAGCCTCTAGAAGCCAAGGAAAGAGGCTTGATCCACCAGGCCCTAGATGCCTGAGCCCAGGCCAATGCTTGATTTGTTCTTGCCAGAGCTCCAGACCTGCAGGAAAGTGACGGCCAGAGGAAAGGGGCTCAGAGCAGAAGCTTGACGCTCAGGTACCTTGGAGGGATCTATTGCCTTAGGAGAGGGATATGATATGGGGGAAAGTCCCAGGCAAGGGAGAGCAGGGGCAGGGAGGATAATGGGAAAAGCAGATGAGGGACAGGGAAAGGATTAGCCGGGTGTGGTGCCCATCCTGGATAGCCCATCCTGGCTTGAATAAGGAGCATCTGTCATAATAACAATAGCTGCAACTTAATGGACCCTGGCTATCTATATGCCGGGCATTGCGCTAGAAGTTTTACATCCATTACCTCACTGTAATTCCTTTAGAACCTCTGTGAAGTACACATTATTATTCCCCTTTGAGGGAGGAGGAAACTGAGTCTCAGACAGGTTAAGTCCCTTGCTCAAGATCACCCAGCTACTAAGAGGTGTGGCCAGGATTAGACCCAGGTCTGTGGGCCCCCTGACTCCCCCAGCATTGGAAGCTGGAGGGGCCGTGGAGTAGCTGTTTGCCCTGAGCCCTTCTGTCCCCCACTCCTACCCAAGGCTGCAGAAGTGTCAGCTCCAGGTCCACGATGCGGAGGCCCTCATAGCCCTGCTTCAGGAAGGCCCTCACCTGGAGGAAGTGGAGTGAGTATCACGGGAAGCCCTGGCGTAGGAGCCAGGAAAGGAGGTTGGAGAGGGTGGGCAGGGCCTCGCCTTTGGGTGGGTGGTGTGGGGGAGGGGCATGCTGCCTCATGAAGAATTTGGGGGAATCAGATCATTGTAACAGCTGCTACTATTCAGCACTTGCCCCGGGTCAGGTGCTGTTCTAGGGACTATACATGCCTCCTCGCGTTCACTCCTCACATCTCTGTGATGTAAGCACTGTTACTGTCCTCATTTTATAGAGGAGGAAGTTAAGCTGCAGAAAGATAAACTTGCTCAAGGCCACACAGGTAGGAAGAGTCTAGGCTAGGGTTCAAGCCCAGACAGTCTGGCTCGCAGCCTCATCCTCATAACCACTGCTACCTCTCTTGCTGAGATCTGCCAAGTAGAAACCCCACCACACCTGGGTCTGCCTTCCAAACCACAGTCCCTCAGGGCTCCCCCCACCCCCTTCATCCTTCTCCCAGAGTAGAGTGGGATAACCTTCTCTTTTCGGGATGGAGAAATTCCCATGGCGTCCAGCCCCTGGCTGAAGCCGATGAGAGTAGTGCTTGGGGATGGACGGAGGCTCTGTCATGACCCTAGGAGGGGCGCCCCTCCAGGAAACCTCCAAGTGAACATGAAGGCAGATGATGGAACGCCAGGATGTGTTCTGGGTCGAGTGGCCCCACCTCAGGGTAAGATGGATAGGGGTGAGGGTTGTCGTGGTGATCACTTCTTGATCCTGGACCTCGTCCCATTGGGAGAACCAGGACAGAATTAGAAGGTGGTTTTTTAACAAGCTCACACACTTCTACCTGCCTCACCAGCACTGAGCATGCCCCTCCCCGAGTGCCATCACCCGCCTGGTTACGCAGCCACCTCCTAGCCCCCTTGCCCTTCTCCCACATTTAGTCCCTCCAGATGGACCTACTGGTAGCGCTCAAAACTATCCTCTTTTCCTCCACCTTTCTAGTCCAACCCACCCTCATCTCTTACCTGGATGACCCCCTCGCCTTGCCTTCCTTGCTGGCTTCCCTGCTTTCACCCTGGCCACTTCCACCTGGCAGAGAGTAGATTACATTTCACTGATGCCTGCCCCCTTCACTCCTTCCCACTGCTCAGGATAAAGCCCACATTCTAAACTCCCAGGTGGTCCAGAACCCTGCCCCCAGCCTCCTAAACCCCATCTGACCCCATCCTTCCACTCAATCTCCAATCCAGACACACCGGCTCTCTTTCAGGTCCTCATATGTGTTATGCCACAGGGCCTTTGAATGTACTGCTTCTACCACCAGGAACACCCTTCCTCCATCTCTCCCCCCACCTTTTACCTACTGAACTCCCAGTTATTTCAGCAAGTAGCTTAAGCAACAAATAAGCCATCCCCGACTCCCAGACTAGGTCAGATGCCCCCATAATCATGAAGTTTATCACAAAAAGCAATTATGTAACTTGCAGCATAAAGGAAGAGTTGAGGGTGGGGCCTTGAAGGCAGGCTGCCTGGGTTCAAATCCAGGTTCTCCCTCGAGCAAGTGCCTTAACTTTACTCTGCACTTAACCACTCTGCACTTCAGTTTACTCATCAGTAAGGTGAGGATAATTACAGTGCCCACATCTTCGGCACTGTGAGGATGAAATAGGCCAATAGTCATAGAAGAACCTAGGATGTTGCCAGGCATGTGGTATGGAGTCTGTCGATTTCAGTTATTATCAAGGTTCATTCCTGAGAGTGACATTTTGACTAAAGTTAGCAAAGGAGGAGTAAGTGATGGGGATTTTGAGGGAGGACTCCAGTCCCACAGTACAGTGCATTGGGCCCCCCTGTCTCAGCCTCTCAGGGAACCAGCTGGAAGATGAAGGCTGTCGGCTGATGGCAGAGGCTGCATCCCAGCTGCACATCGCCAGGAAGCTGGAGTGAGTTGTCCATTCCACCGCTGGGTACCAGGGAAGGCCCTGTAGAGCCCCAGGTGGTCCCCGTGTTCACAATCAGCAGTAAGGGCACTGATCCACTGCCACCCCTGCTTCCTCCCAACTCCAGCAAAGTCAAGATGGTTTGACCATGCCTTGCCTTCGCCTCCGGCATGAGCCACTGTCTTAGTCCAATCATCTAGCACCCTTACATGTGTAAAATGCGTTCATTATACATCAGTGGCTTGCAGTCCAATTCATCTTTGTAGCTGCCCTGGAGCACGGTGGGGTGGGGTGTTGCACTGGGGAGGTGTCAGGGTGGGTGGGATGTTGCACTGGGGAGGTGTCATGCTGGGGTGCTAGGGTAGGGAGTGGTGTGTTCCTGTGGGGATACACTGTTGGGGTGAGGGGTGGTGAGATGGAAAGGTAGGCTATTAGGCTGCTGGGTGTGCTGTGGTGTTGCATGGGGTGAGGGTGATGTTTGGGTGGGGGTGTCTTGGGGGTCTTAGGATCAAGTGTGGGTTGGGGTTGGGGAGTGTTGAGATTGGGTAGCAGTGGTCTGGGGCCTCAGCTTTGGATTTCAATCTTGGCTCTGTCACTTAGTAGCATTGTGACCCTGGGAAAGTAATTGAATGTCTCTGGGCCTCAGTTTCCCCCTCTGTAAAATGGGATCACATGAAACCATATATGTACAAAGCCTTTTGTACAAAGTCTGGTACAGTCAGGGCTCAGAAAATGGTGGTTATTTTACAGATGAGAAAACTGGGGGTCAGAGAGGTGAAAACACTGAGTTCTTGCTGTCAAGCTGGACAACTTTATTTTCCAAATGGGGTGGGGGTGTCATGCATTTTTTGGCTTACTCACATGCACCAGAATCCTTTGAGATCCCCTGGCAAGGGACCCAGGACATCCAGGAGTGACAGCCAGCAAGCTGCTGAGCCACAGGGAGGGGCTAGAGCTGGCTGGGGCTGGGTACCTCAGCCACATGCCAACGGCTGCCTTCTCCTGCTCTCCACAGCCTCAGCGACAACGGGCTTTCTGTGGCCGGGGTGCATTGTGTGCTGAGGGCCGTGAGTGCGTGCTGGACCCTGGCAGAGCTGCACATCAGGTGGGAGCTCCCCCAGACCACGGTACCCACCCCCCCCCATCATGCTCTCTCTGAAGCCCTTGGAATTCCTTCTGGGCCCAGGCCTTGGGACGGGCAGAAGATGCTGCTGCTGTCCCACCCAGACCCCGTTACAGCCGGCACCCCTCTTCCTAGCTGCTGTGGATATAGGCTGCTCACGGTTTATACCTCTGGAGAACTACCCTTGGCTGATAAGAACCAGAGATGCCTGGCAGGGTACAACCCCCACTTCCCCCTAACCTAGAGTGGCCAATGACAGAGGCAGAGGGCACAACTCTCCAGCCCAAACTCTCCAGTGGGACAAAGCTCCCTGGGAGACTAGGCCAAGGACTTGCTCCGTTTGGCTTCCCTCAGTCCCTTACTGTTTCTCCTGAGAGCAGACCGTCAGTTCATGACGTGCGCAACTGACAAGTGACATGCGACCCCCTACCCCACTCACAGACCCAGGCTCTGCCACTAGGGAACCCAATCCTGTTTCTGTAAGTCTCGCCGTTGAGTATGGGGAGGTGAGGACAGATGATGATTAATGTCAACTCAGTTCCCACTTGGAGGAAAGCCTCATTCTCAACCCAGTAGGGTGGTCCCTGCTTTAAACACCCCTCAAGGGAGGAGAGGGAAACCGATTCACCCAAAAGGTAGATTAGGGGACCTTGGTTCACTGTATATGATGATTCAATAAAGGGTCCCTAGTGCATTCCAAGCGATGCCCTGTTCACTTCCAGGAACTTATACTAAATAAATTATCATGATTGTGCAAACACATTTAGCTGTAGGGATGTTCACCTCAGTATTGGTTATAATAGGAAAAAAAAGAAAATAGCTGGAATGTTTAACCGAGGGATATTAGTTAGACTAAGTTACTTCCAGAGAGAACTCAGTGGAACCATAGAAAAAAAAATGATAATATAGATGCAGTTTCAATATGGAGGGGTGACGGGGAGTTATTAAGTAAACATACAGAAATTTCTTTAGAGACAGGATCTTGCTCTGTTACCAAGGCTGGAGTGCAGTGACACAATCACAGCTCACTGTAACCTCCAAATCCTGGGCTCAGCAATCCATCTCTCTTAGTCTCCCAAAGTGCTGGGATTACAGTCATGAGTCACTATGCCTGGCAATTTTTTTTATTTTTAGTAGAGAGAGGGTCTTGCTATATTGACCAGGCTGTTCTCAAACTCCCGAGCTCACGTGATCCTCCTGCCCTGGCCTCCCAAAGAGCAAGGATTATAGGTATGAACCACTGCACCAGGCCAAACATAAAAATTTTAACTCATTATCTTAAAAGATTATAAAAGATTATAATAAAGTTTTTCAAGATATGCAATGGCAGAAAGAATGGTATAATCTGGGCCAGGTGCTGTGGCTCATGCTGTAAACCCAGCACTTTGGGAGGCTGAGGCAGGGGGATCACCTGAGGTCAGGAGTTCAAGACCAGCCTGGCCAATAGGGTGAAACCCCGTCTCTACTAAAAATACAAAAACTAGCTGGGCGTGGTGGCGTGCACCTGTAATTCCAGCTACTCAGGAGGCTGAGGCAGGAGAATCGCTGGAACCTGGGAGGCGGAGGTTGCAGTGAGCCGAGATCGTGCCACTGCACTCCAGCCTGGGAGACAGAGCAAGACTCTGTCTCAAATTAAAAAAAAAAAAAAAAGAGAGAGAGCATGGTATATATAATCTGTTCCCATCAATAATGATCAAGTATTAATAATTATTTGTCATCCCTGCTTCTAGCCCTTAAAAAACTAATGTTTAAAAAGAGAATCTATAGTTTAATCCCATGTTTATAAGACAAAAATTATTGCACTAGAAAATGGAAGGTTTGAAGGACCCACTCCAAAGGTTACCAGGGGTAATCCGCACATACTTTGAGCACAGACAGAACACTGACTAGCAGAGAGAGGGGTTTCAGTCTGGGGCTAAAAGAGAGAACACAGAATTTGTTTTCTTTTAAGACTTGCCAGGAAATGGGGCTTACTTAGGCAATAGATACCTTTGTGAAATATCTGTGGTAGAAAGATTTCAGCCCTCCAAAAGCTCAGAGGAAGTCAGAGGGGAGTCAGAGGAAGTGGCTGCAGCTGGAGGCAGGGGGATGGAACTTGAGAGGTCCTCCCGGGCCAGGGGTAAAAAGTGACAGGCCGGGCACGGTGGCTCACACCTATCATCCCAGCACTTTGGGAAGCAAAGGTGGGAGGATCACCTGAGCCCAGAAGTTCGAGACCAGAGTAGACAACATAGACTGTCTCTACATACGTTTTTTTTTTAATTAGCTGGGCATGATGGCACAAGCCTGTAATCCCAGCTACTCAGGAGGCTGAAGTGGGAGGATTGCTTGAGCCCAGGAGGTGGAGGCTTCAGTGAGCCATGATTGCACCACTGCACACCAGCTTGGGCAACAGACTGAGACCTTCTCTCAAAAAGAAATAGTAACAGGGAGCCAATAACCTCTCGCTTCCTCACCCCTCTTTTCTCTTCACAGCCTGCAGCACAAAACTGTGATCTTCATGTTTGCCCAGGAGCCAGAGGAGCAGAAGGGGTCCCAGGAGAGGTAGGGCCCGATTTCACCCCAACTCCATGCTCAGTCAGGGACATTCCCCTCTCTACCCTCCACAGCTGGGCAGTGCCAGTCAGTCAACTGCCAGGGTGATCTGGACAAATTCACGGAAGAGCGGGAAGTGAGCAGGCTTGGCAAAGGATGCAGCCCCAAAGGGGGAGGGTCCAAAGCCAGACCACCTCCGCCTCTCATGGTGCCTGAAAGGAGCCCCAGTGTGTAGGATATAGACAGCAGGCCAGGGCAGGAGTTGGGTAGCCAGAGGGGGATTCCGGGAGACTAGAGCCCTCCAGCTTAAACCCAGGGGATTGCCTGGCCTGTAGCTCTGGTCCTGGTCGGAACTTCTGGATCCCTTTCACACAAGAACCCATTAGGGTCCTGGATTGCCCCAGCCTAGCGCATGGGTAGAGACTCAGCTCTTTGCTCCCGGAGCCCACCCACAATCTCTTCTGTAGAGTCTGGACTACTGAAGGCTCGATTCCAGCTGGGGCTGACATCTCTGAAGCACAGATGAGGAGGAGGATGAGATTAATGATAATAGCAGTCAAGGTCAATTGAGTACTTGCCATGTATGCACCAAGCACCAAACTAAGGCAGTTCACATACAGTCTCCCATTGAGAGGCTGTGATTTGTCCAGGGTCACACAACCAGGAAGTGGAGAAGCCAAATTGGCACCAAGGTCTGATTGACTCTAGGTGGAGGATAGGGCTCGATGGTGGAAGGCCAGGCTGAGGATGGATTCTGGAGATGGCAGACATGGCCTTTGCTCAGCCTGGCCTTGGTGATGTCCCTTCAGGGCTGCATTTCTTGACAGCCTCATGCTCCAGATGCCCTCTGAGCTGCCTCTGAGCTCCCGAAGGATGAGGTACAGTGATGACCTCCAGCCCTGTGTGTGATTCCAGCCCCCTCCCTTCCCCTGCTCAGAGCCTGCTCCCAAACCTGTGCCCAGGCCCCACACGCTCCCTGAAGGACACCTGACCTGCTGTGTCCAGGGGTCATGGCCTGGCTTCCCTACTTCCTACCTCCCCTGCCCAGCCCACCCCAGACAGGGCTCACAAGGCAGCCCCGTCAACCACCTTCCCAAGCCCAGGAGACCCCACTCCCCTTAGCTCCCTGACCCCCAGCAGCTGAGGGGTTGTGGAGACTCCGAAAAGAGGTGAAGGGGAGCACTGGGCTCCTTCTGTCATGATCTTGGTGCCTGGGCCTGGGGGCTCCCATCAGCACTCTTCCCCCCTTCTCTCTTGGTCTTTGTCTGTCCTAATCTCCCTCTGTCCCTCTGCCTGTTTCTCTCATTTCTTCCCTCTCTCATCGTGTATTTCTGTTTTATCAGTTTATTTATCTGTTATTTCAGTCTTATCTGTCTTCCTCTGATCTGCTCTCTCTCTCTGAGGTCTCTGTGCCTTGGTTTCCTTCCATCTGTGTCTCTGCCCACCCTCTGCCTATATGTGACATCCTGTGGGTGTCGTGTGTGTTGGTCCCTCTTTGTCTGTCTGTCTAGGTGCCAGATACATCCCAGTCCCTCCTCTCCTGCAAGCCTCATTCTCTGCCTCTGTGTCTGGGGGGTGGGAAAGCGGCTCCTTCCCGCCTCTGTTCAGTGGGGCATGCAGCACTGTGTTTTTGTCCCTGGGCAGGCTGACACATTGTGGCCTCCAAGCAAAGCACCTAGAGCAGCTCTGCAAGGCTCTTGGAGGAAGCTGCCACCTCGGTCACCTCCACCTCGAGTGAGTGGTTTGTGTGTTGGAAGGTGGGTGGGTGGGGCCAATTACAGTGAGTTAGTGTTGGTGTTTGGGTTTGGTTTTTAAGATTTAGATCAACTGTTCTTTCCCTGCTGAAGTCAGAAACCCCTTGGAGAATCTGGTGAAAGTTGTGACTCTTCCTCCCAAGATACAGATCCCCCATGTCTGACACTCTCGGAGGCTCACCCCTGGTCCCTCAGAGGTCCACGAACCTCAGAATAAGAACCTGGGGGAGACCCCAGCTGCCCATGCCAGATCTGCTGAGATCTGGCCTGGCAGCCCAGGGCTGTGTCCAGTTTCAGGAAGTTGAGTAACTGGAATGCAGGGACCATGCTGCCAGCAACCCACTCCCCA
Source organism: Pan paniscus (assembly GCF_029289425.2). Classification (NCBI taxonomy): domain Eukaryota; kingdom Metazoa; phylum Chordata; class Mammalia; order Primates; family Hominidae; genus Pan; species Pan paniscus. The sequence goes on from NC_073267.2 coordinate 66,514,210, forward strand.
CCTGCTAATGTTCTCCCCTCCCTTCTCCCCACCCCCAGCTTCTCAGGCAATGCTCTGGGGGATGAAGGTGCAGCCCGGCTGGCTCAGCTGCTCCCAGGGCTGGGAGCTCTGCAGTCCTTGAAGTGAGTAGCCCGCTAGGCAGAGCCTCTGAGGCTGGGGCAGAGGGGGAGCATTCTCTGTCCCATCCCCCTCTTTCCTGGGGTTATTGTAAAGATTAAATCAGAAAATGCATGAAAATTGCCCCTAATACAATGTAAGTGCTCGGTGAAGGCTAGCTAATAGATTCTTACTCAGAGAGTCTGTGACTCAATAATCCCACTTCTGATTCAAGGTTTCACTTCTGGAACCTGTCTCTGCAGCTCTGAACAGGCTTTCTGAGGCCACCCTGGGGAGGGCAGGTGTGGGTGCGAAGTATGACTAACGGCTGGCAGTTGTTATTCTGGCCCTGGGGTGCCGGGAGGGGCTGGGGCTGTTAGCTGGGGTATGGTCAGGGTAGACAGGGAGGGTTTGTACCACAGAGGACACTCAAGCAGGGTGCCCAGGGCTGCCAAGGATCCCTGAGTACCTGGCAGAGAGTGTGTAGGAGGAATCCCCAAAGTTTGCCTGCAATGGACCAGAGTTCTTGATCCCTAAATGCCCTTGGTGCTTTTGGCTCACAAAGCGCCCCCTCCTCCCAGGCACTTCTGGGCCAAAGCCAGAGGAGCCCGGGGGAGAGGTCACAGGTCCTATATTCCAGGCTGTCTCTGTGAACATGCTTTGCTGTGTGATTCTGGGCAAGTTACATCCCCTCTCCGAGTCCCTGGTTCCCAGTCAGTAAATACATAAATTGCAGGCGTGGCCTCTGTTGGTGGCTACAATCTCTGAAATGAGTGCTGGGGCCTAAGGACCCCCTGCTCACACCCTGTTTTTGTGCAATGCTGGGAAGGAAGGGAGTTGCCTTGGTTCCTGTTCAGGGCCTGCACCTGGGAAGGAAGGAAGGTCTAACCATTGCAGGCAAATTACATGAAGACTGGAGGTTTTAGTATGTCCTCATGTGACCTTCTTATTAGTGTGGACTCGTGACCTGGTGCTGTGAGGGTCCACACTCGCCCTACCAGTGTCCCCGTGGGAGGGGAGTGCAGCATTAAATAGTACATAGAAAACAATAACAAGTTGACAGGAGACCCTGAAAGAAAGGAGACACTTTGTTCCTGCTTTCTGCACAAGAGACCCTGCATTTTCATTTTGTCCTGGGCACCACCCCTCCCTTATCAGGTGGAGAAAAGGAGGCCCAGCTCCAGCCAGAAAGCACTCCTCAGATCCATCACAGACCGAGGGACCCACTGGGTGCCCATCTCAGCTCTGTCACCAACATGTCTCATAACCTTGGGCTAGATCTTGATTCTCTCTAGGACTCTGTTTCCCCATCTCCACCATGAGGACTTGCAAGGGGTGCTCTCTGACCATCTTGGGTTCAGTGGATTCCGTCATCTGGAACCAGGGATCCCTCCCCCGCCCTGTGCCCTGACCACAAAGAGGATGTGTTTGGGTCCTGAGTGACCTCCATTGTGCCACCCCTGTGATCTCCAGCCTCAGTGAGAATGGTTTGTCCCTGGATGCCGTGTTGGGTTTGGTTCAGTGCTTCTCCACTCTGCAGTGGCTCTTCCGCTTGGACATCAGGTGAGCGTGCCTCTCCGCCCCCAGCCCTGCCCCTGTCCCCCATCCCACAGGTCATCTGCTCCCACGTGGGCCCCTTGTCCACCAGTTTCATGCCAACCTGTCATCCTCAGCACCTTGGGCAGTACCAGATCCGCAGAGCATGTGATGGGCATCCCCTGAATGAATGAATGATCAAATGAATGAATAAGTATGGCCTCACGGATGCTCAAATTTCTCCAAATTCACCATTAGAGAGTTCATTGACTCTGCCTCACTCATTCTTTGGATAATCCTTAGAGATTTTTTTTTTTTTAGGATTTTTTTTTTAATTATTATACTTTAAGTTCTAGGGTACATGTGCACAACGTGCAGGTTTGTTACATATGTATTCATGTGCCATGTTGGTATGCTGCAGAGAGTTTTAAGAAAACTGGGGGCCAGGCGCGGTGGCTCACGCCTGTAATCCCAGCATTTTGGGAGGCCAAGGTGGGCGGATCACATGAGGTCAGGAGTTTGAGAACAGCCTGGCCAACATGGTGAAACCCTGTCTCTGCTAAAAATACCAAAAAAAAAAAAAAAAAAAAAAAATCTGGGCGTGGTGGTGAGCCCTTGTAGTGCCAGCCGCTCAGGAGTCAGGAGAATCACTTGAACCCAGGAGGCGAAGGTTGCAGTGAGCTGAGATCGTGCCACTGCACTCCAGCCTGGGCGACAGAGTGAGACTCCATCTCAAAAAAAAAAAAAAAAGAAAAAAGAAAAGAAAAGAAAACTGGGAGCTTCCTAGTTGCCACTGGGGACTCAGGGACCTGTCTTAATTGTGGGAGCTGATGAGAATATAAAAGGGGAGGCACCAGCCAGCCAAGCCACCCCAGGCACTCAGGGCACCGCATCCATGATTTTCAGGGGAGGTCTGCTTCCCTTCCCCTTCCCTAAGGACCCCCAAGAATGGGAGGTGCCACAGCAGATGGACCAGGCTCAGTTACTTACCTGCTGCGAGCTCAGAGCAGGTCCCAGAGCCTCTCCAGGCCTCAGTTTCCTCATCTGTAAAATGGAGATAAGAATAATTACTGGCCTGGCACAGTGGCTCAAGCCTGTAATCCCAGCACTTTGGGAGGCCAAGACAGGAGGAGGAGGATCACCTGAGCCTAGGAGTTTGAGACCAGCCTGGACAACATGGTGAGACCCCCCCATCTCTACAGAAACTTTAAAAATTAGCCAAGCGTGATGGCATGCACCTACTTGGGAGGCTGAGGTGGGAGGATTGCTTAGACCCAGGAGATCGAGGCTGCAGTGAGTTGTGATCACACCATTGCACTCCAGCCTGGGCAACAGAGCAAGACTCTGTCTCAAAGAAAAAAAAAATGTCAGGCACAATGGCTCACATCTGTAATTCCAGCACTCTGGGAGGCTAAGGCAGGAGGATCGTTTGAGCCATGGAGTTTGAGACCAGCCTGCTCAACATGGCAAAACCCCATCTCTACAAAAAATACAAAAATTAGACAGTCATGGTGGGGCATGCCTGTAGTCCCAGCTACTTGGGAGGCTGAGGCAGTAGGATCAGTTGAGCCCAGGGAAGGTTGAGGCTGCAGTGAGCCATGACTGCACCACTGCACACCAGCCTGGGCGACAGAGCAAGACCCTTTCTTCGAAACAACAACAAAGAAGAATTTCTTACCTCATTGTTTATTGTGAGAATCAAATGAGAAATGTTGATGGTGTGTTTTGCATGTGGCTTGATACGTGTAATTGTTGCTTAATCTATTCCTTGTTTGCTAAGAAAGCAGGCCACCCCAGGCCCTCCTTGCCCTGACCAGTCTGGGTTCTTGCCACTGCCAGGGAAGTTGGTCTTTGACCATTTTCAAACTGCTGCTTCCTCTCTGCTTCCAGCTTTGAAAGCCAACACATCCTCCTGAGAGGGGACAAGACAAGCAGGTGAGGAGGGAACGCTCGGGGTGGCGGAGTCCCCTCCCGCTCTGGTCCCCGTCTATTGGAGGTCCCCCCACCCCCAGACCCATGCTGACCACTCAGCTCTCAGTTAAACCACCCAAGTCCAGCACACTAGGTTTAATCACCACTTCAGTAACCACCGCCCCCCCCCCCCAATAAATTGTCAGTAATCAACTGCCCTGTTTTCCCCTTGGAAGGAGGCAATGCAGATGGGAGGAAGGGAGGGATATAGTTGGGAGAGGTCCCAGAGCAGGGCAGGTGCCCGCAGATTGCTGCTGTGTGGGAGGAGACAGGAGAACATTTGTGCTTCTGCCTTTCGGGGAATTCTGTAGACCTACCCCTCCATACATGTCACTGCCCTTTCACGCTCTGAAGGCAGGGGCCGTTGGTGCTCTGAAAAAACATTTTCCCTGTCTTCGCAGTAAACAACCAATACTAGTTTAGCTCTTCATGATGTTCCCGGCTGCCCTCTAGTGGGACCAGGCCTCTTGGCCTCACTTGGGAGCAGTGGCAGCGGACAGGGTGGGCCCATGTGCAGCTGGCTGGGTGGAGAGAGTCACAGCTAGTGTGTGAAGAAGAGGCACTGCCGTACAGATGAGCTGTCAGGAGTCAGGGGTGGCTCAAGCCTGGGTGGTCTTGCTTCCCAGGATAGGATCTCTGTTTCTGGGGAACCCCCGGGTTCTTGAGGCCCAAAGAACTGACGTACAGGGAGGCAGAAGTCATGTGATGCCAAGCAGTGGTCAGAGAGGTTCTGTCTTGGATCCTCCTGCCTGCTCACCTGGACAGGAACAAGCTGCTGGCTTTTCTAACTCAGGCTTCCCTTCCCTGAGGCTCAGTTTCCCCATCTGAACAATGAGGGACTGAGCTAGGATCTAGTGACTGCATTGTCTCTGAGATGCCTTCCAGCCCTGACTTTCCAAGTCTGGGAGTCCAATGTGGGTGATCTGAACTTTCCTTTCTAAACGATCCCCCTCCTAGGGGTATATGGGCTGGGCTGGGAGTCCGAGGGGGTGATCTGAACTTTCCTTTCTAAATGATCCCCCTCCTAGGGATATGTGGGCCACTGGATCTTTGCCAGACTTCCCAGCTGCAGCCGAGTTCTTAGGGTTCCGTCAGCGCTGCATCCCCAGGAGCCTCTGGTACTGTCCCAGCCCTTCTTGTTTTGGGGTAACCATAATAGGGATGAGGCGTCAGAGGGGGCACAGCTGGCAGGGGGCTAGGGCTGGGGATTGGGATAGAGGGAAGAGAGGGAGTTTAAGAGAAGAGGAAAAGAAAGAGGCGTGGGTGTGAGGGGTGCTGGGAGTTGGGGGGCTCTGGCCCCTGACGGGCAGCTCAGCTGGCCCATGCCCCGCATTCTCCTTGGAGAGAAGATTCCACATTTCTGTGAAGCAAACAGAGCAGCTCAGCCACTCTCTGCCTGGGGTCTCCATCTGCTCTGGGGGACACCCACTTTCCAGAAAGAAAGGGGTTGGCCTCTCTCCCCACAAATCCACTCCGCATCTGCAAGCTCTGCCATGAGAGGCTGTGAGACCCTAACTTGGCCCCACCTCTCTCTAGGCCTCCAGGAAAGTGGAGGCAAGTGAGGCCCTAGGAAGGACATTTCAATTTCACTTTTAGCCCCAGGGCAATGGGGAGCCACAGGGGGTAACAGGGAGAGGCCTGGTGAGATGTGCAGTGTTAAAATGTGAGACACTTGTGGGGCGGAGAGGGATTGCAGGGAGGCAAGAGTGGAAGCCCAGAGGGTGTTAAATGGTCAAGGTGAGTGAGGATGGTGGCCTGGGCTCTGGAGGGGGCGGTGGGGAGGACTTGGAGAGTCACTGACAAGGGCAGCTGGAAACTCAGGGTCCTGCACTGTCACTGTCAGGGCAGGAGGATTGGGGGCTGCAGGGGAGACTCGAGAGGGAAGCGAGTGCCCCACAGGGGAAGGGGCCTGTGGCCTCCCACTTAGAGTGAGGGATGCTGGGAGAAGGATAGAGCCCCTGGGGCTAGCCAGGGACCCTGGGCTTTCTCTGATTCCCTGCCCTGCCCATTGCCCCTTTGCAGCCTCAGTGAGTGTCCTCTGGAGCCCCCAAGCCTCACCCGCCTCTGTGCCACTCTGAAGGACTGCCCGGGACCCCTGGAACTCCAGTAAGTAATGAGGACACAGCCCCAGAGGGCACCATGTGGGGATCTGCCCAGTGACCTGGGAGGGGGCTTCTTGGTTAGAAGACAGGTGAGTCTTTCTCGGTTTCTTCCCACCAGCCCTGCCCCATGAGAGTCCCCTGGCCTTTGGTAGAAACTTGGCTGTCTCTCGGCAGCCCCCAGCCTTAGGCAGCGCATGTCTCCCACTGGGAGATGCTGTGCTGGACTGGGGAAGACTTCACCTGCACCATCCACTCAACTCAGGGCACCTGGGAGCCCTGTCCACCTCCAACCCCACCCCTGGAGCCTCACCAGGGCACCCACTTGGACCTGCCTGCATGGCTGGAGCGTAGCACTTCTGAAAGCCCTTCCTCAAGGCACCCCCACTCTCCTTGGGGTTACCACCTCACTCGCCCCAGAACATCTGGGTCTGTAACCAGAGACTGGACCTGGAATCAGGACTCTTGGCTCAAAAGGGCTTTAACTCCCCGGCCTCAGCTTCCTCATCTGCACAGTGGATGGTCAGCCTTTCCTTTTATTGTCATTGTGGTGATTCTATTATAGTAATTACCTTAAAATAAAGAAATCCAAGACAAAACCTGCCTCACCTAAACAACCTCTTCTCTCATCAAATCCATGTTGTCATGTGTCCACAGGACTGTCTACTCCTTGCCTATTTGCATATTCAGTTTCTACCTGTTTGCAGTCATAAACTAGCTGCATTCTAGTTTCATGCACTGTGTTTTCATAGCATCTGTGTTTTCCATTTTGCTTCAGTCTTTTTTCTTGCTTTCTAGCCCCCATCTCAAATGCCCTTCCAGCCCTTCCAACCAGATAATCCGGTTTGACCCCCTGGAGTGTGGCCTTCCCATGTCCTTCTCCAGGTTCAAACATATAACCACAAAACCATTATCAGACCTACACTATTTTTTTTTTCTGAGACAGAGTTTTGCTCTTGTTGCCCAGGCTGGAGTGCAATGGTGTGATCTCGGCTTGCTGCCACCTCTGCCTCCTGGGTTCAAGCAATTCTCCTGCCTCAGCCTCCTGAGTAGCTGAGATTACAGGCGCCCGCCATCATGCCTGGCTAATTTTTGTATTTTTAGTAGAGGCAGGGTTTCACCATGTTGGCCAGGCTGGTCTCGAACTCCTGACCTCAAGTGATCCACCTTCCTCAGCCTCCCAAAGTGTTGGGATTACAGGCTTGAGCCACTGCACCTGGCCCAGACCTACCCTATTAATGGTAATTCCTTAAAGTCAACCAATGGTCAGTGGTCCCTGATTGTCTCTTACCTGTTTTCACAGAGTATATACTGATGCCTTTTAATACTAAATTGCCACAGTACGGGACAAGCTGCAAGTTACTCCACCACACCCTTCTAGAGTCTAGATCAAGGGTGTCCAATCTTTTGGCTTCCCTGGGCCACATTGGAAGAAGAAAAAGAATTGTCTTGGGCCACACATAAAATACACTAACACTAGCGATAGCTGATGTGCTAAAAAAAAAAACAAAAAAACAAAAAAAAAAAAACAAAAAAAACTCCAAAGAAAAATCTCATAGTGTTTTAAGAAAGTTTACGAATTTTTGTTAGGCCGTATTCAAAGCCATCCTGGGCTGCATGCAGCAGGCCATGTGGCTTGGACAAGCTTGGTCTAGATTGAAATCCAAACTGCTTCTAGGTGTTGTGTTTTGTTTTGTGTAGCACTGCAGTCAGTGCTACAAAAAGCACTCTTACGTGATTTGACTGTTAAGTACCTATTGTATACCATGCACTGGGCCAGATCCTGGGAACACAAGGAGACTGGGATGCAGGCTCTGCTGTCCAAGGCAAATCATCTGCAGAGGAAGCTTAATATAAAAAGCCCACTGGCGGCCCAGCACGGTGACTCACGCCTATAATCCCAGCACTTTGGGAGGCCGAGGTGGCTGGATCATGAGGTCAGGAGTTCGAGACTAGCCTGGCCAACATAGTGAAACCCCATCTCTACTAAAAATACAAAAATTAGCCAGGCATGGTGGTGCACGCCTGTAATCCCAGCTACTCTGGAGACAGGCAGGAGACTCGCTTGAACCCGGGAGGCAGAGATTGTGGTGAGCCAAGACTGCGCCACTGTCCTCCAGCCTGGGCAACAGAGCAAGACTCCGTCTCAAATAAATAAATAAATAAATAAATAAAGCCCACTGGCAGCGCTGGGCGGTCTGAGCACAGGTGGGAGTTTCAGGTCCCCCTCCGTTACCTGTGGTTGGGGAAAGTGCAATAGTGAATATGAAAGCACTTTGTCAACTGTAGAGTACTGTGATCACTTGCAGGATTATTGCTATAAATAGTCATCAAGGTACTCAATGCTGAAGTCCAGTGATTCCCCGGGGTTCCACCGGGGAAGCCAGGGAAGATAGATTGTGGGGCTCCATCCCCCATCCCTGAATTCAAGCACTGCAGGTCTTCTTTGCCTGTGTACACATGGGCATACCATGTGGGATGTGGTAAAGAGTAAAGATTCCATTGCTTTGAAAAAAAAAAAAAGGAGGGTGTAATCACCTCCTTTGCCAACCAGAGCCCGTGGTGTATTTGGGGGTCTGGTGGGACACTATATGGGATGTGTTTCTGGAAAGGCCACCCTCAATAAAGGCCCCAGTCCTGACTGTGCCTCAGGGGCCCATGCCCAGTCCCTGGGGCAGAAAGGGTAGAGTTGGGCCTCCAGCCTGGGCCCTGGCAGAGGCTCCAACATGAGGCTGCTCCTCCCGCCCTACCCTGCCCCCCAGCTCACTGAGCCGGTTGATGTAGGGTCCCTGTACTCCATGCCTCCCCTCCAAACAGCCAGAGGAGAAAGCAGCAGAGATGGGCCAGGCCCTGGGAGGCCCCGGAGAGGGGAGAGGGCAGCCTGCAGAGGACGAAGGAACAGAAAGAGAGGAAGGGGAAGGTGGAGAAGGCAGAAGGAGAACAGAGTAGAGGTCTGCGGGGGTTGGGAAGTGGCTCCAGGCCCCCCAGGAAGGGGCTGTAGGTAAACCCCAGGGAACTCAGAGTCTTGAGTTGTCCTGGTCCTCCATCTAGAGCAGAGACAGCAAGGCAGGTATCTGGAGTTTCTCCTAAATGCACTGGGTTCTGACGAATTATCTGAACAATGATGAGCTGGTTGGTCTGGTGTTAATGGGCAACTAGAGACCCAAGCCAGTCCCTGTCTCCTTCGCTGACCTGTTGTATGCTGAATTTCCACTGTCATATCCACTCCTCTGGGTTAAGGCAGCACTGTTTTCTTTTCTTTTTTATTTTTTTGAGATAGAGACTCGCTCTGTCACCCAGGCTGGAGTGCAGTGGTACGATCTTGGCTCACTGCAACCTCTGCCTCCCAGGTTCAAGTGATTCCCATGCCTCAGCCTCCTGAGTAGCTATTACTACAGGTGTGCACCACCACGCCTGGCTAATTTTTTTTTCGTTTTTTGTAGTAGAGGTGGAATTTCACCATGTTGCCCAGGCTGGTCCCAAACTCCTGACCTCAGATGATCCACCCACCTCAGCCTCCCAAAGTGCTGCGATTACAGGCATGAGCCACCATGCCCAGCTGCATTCTTTTCTTAACAAACATGTTTTGTGGAACACTAACCTTCATGGCCCTTAAAAATTAATTCTGCTAGTCCATTTAGTTTGGGGAAAAGTCTGCTGTAGCTCCTTGGAAATTCATAATGCACAGCAGCCTATCGCAGCCTCAGAGAAGCCCTGCAGCAAACAAAACCATTTAATTTGGCTTAACCCCGTATTTCCCAAACTTAAAAGACCTTCCTCTTCTTCCAGCCTCATGGATAACCCATGGACCCAGTGCTGGGAGGGAATGTTTCAGGTGACCCTGGTTAGGTCCCATCTCCAGAAGGCTCTGGCTATGAGGCCGTGCTCCCTGCTTTCCTGGAAGGTTTCCCCCACCTCATCCACCTGCTTTGTTTCACAGATTGTCCTGTGAGTTCCTGAGTGACCAGAGCCTGGAGACTCTGCTGGACTGCCTACCTCAACTCCCTCAGCTGAGCCTGCTGCAGTAAGACAAGAGTTTTTCCTATTTCCCGGTTCCTTGTGCTCGTGTTTCTAAGGCTTCTCCATGGCAAAGCTGTACCTGCCCTCTAACCCCTCAACCCCCCGCCTTTACCCCCTCCAACCCCCTCTACCCGCTCCATTTTTCCTTAGGTTGTTTTATCATTTTACCTGGCACAACTGGGGACTCCAATCTGCTTCCAGCTCCACCCTAATACTTTGTCAACCTCAGGGGGCGTCGTTTGCCTCCTCTGCGTCTCAGTTTCCTCATCTGACAAATGGGATTAATATTCCCCGCCCATTCCCCCAGAGTTGGGACTCAAATAAGTTATTCTAAAATCACCTTAAGAAATAGAAGATCTGTGACAAATGAGCTGTCCAACTTCTCCCCACCCACGGAGGGTCACCCACTCGTAGAAAGGGGCTGTACAGATGTAGGTCCTGTACTTATCACATGCTGCTTTTTGAAGGTCACCGTCAAACTCTGCAAAAAGGGAATTTAAGCAGAATTCCCCCAAAGTATTAAAACTATTTTCTAATTTCAGCTCAGACTGGTTAGAATTTTAAAAGTATTTAGGCCATGTGTGGTGGCTCATGCCTGTAATCCCGGCACTTTGGGAGGCCGAGGCGGGCAGATCACCTGAGGTCAGGAGTTTGAGACCAGCCTGGCCAATGTGGTGAAACCCCGTCTCTACTAAAAATACAAAAATTAGCCCGGCGTGGTGGTGGGTGCCTGTAATTCCAGCTACTTGGGAGGCTGAGGCAGGAGAATTGCTTGAACCTGGGAGGCGGAGGTTGCAGTGAGCCGCGATCGCGCCATTGCACTCCAGCTTGGGCGACAAGAGTGAAACTCCATCTCAGAAAAAAAAAAAAAAAAGGAAAAAAAGAAAAAGAAAGAATTTTAGAAGGATTTACTTTAAACAGTCTTCTAGCGGTGGGAGGGGGGGTGGGAAGCAGCTGCAGCTAAGATGAAAAAATACAACAGGAAAGTAAATCATAATGTTAATAACATCAGTGCAAAGGCTGGGGCTCTCTGGGATGTCTAAGATGGCTCGCATCACCTCCAGGATCTCGCTTATGCTTGGGTTTTATCTGGGAGGGAGGGAAGAGACGTGACAACATTCCGGGGGCAAGTACAGCCCAGCTCACAGCACCCCATGGCACCCTGTAATAGTCCCACCCTGCCCGGAGATAATGAGTCAGAAAGGACTCCTTTGGACATAAAAGGTGGCAGGTTAAAATTGAACAGGTTGGAAACCTCAGACCGGAGAGGGACTTCTCTTTGCCTAAATCACATAGCTTCACCCCTGACTCCTCGTCCGCCTTTGGAGTGGCATGGCCAGCCTGACCCCTTGCCAGGGTTTAAACTTTGTAGTACTCAACCTGTAGTGCTTGTGCCCCTACTGTGGGCCAGGCATTGTGTGACGACACAGCAGAAAAAGTTGACCATGTCCTTATCTTCTTGGAGCTCATCTTACAATAGTGGGAGCTGAAAAATAAGTAAAGTAAAATCAAATAAGATGAACTTAGCCAGTGATAAGAGAATTTTCTCGGGATGTGGTGAAGAGTGGCTGGAGAGGTGATTTAGATGTGGCAGAAGCCGTCAGGGAACATCTCTGAGGAGGGATGCTGAGCTGGGACCTAAAGGAAGAGAGAGAGCTTGCCTTGTGAAGAGCAGGGAACTGCATTCCAGGCAGAGGGAACGGCATGTGTGAGGCCCTGAGGCATGATTAAGCTTGGTGGGCTCCAGGAACAGCGCGGAACCGAGACAGCCAGAGCACAGTGACTGCCAGGGACAGTCCTAGGAGAGGAGGAAGAGAGAGATGGGCTCGGGTTGGGTTGCATGGGGCCTGGCGCCCATAGGGAGAGTTTAGACTTTTGTTCCTGGGAACATGAAAGGGAGAGGAATAATTTGGGTTTTCTTTCTTTCTTTTTTGTGGGGGAGGGTGGGGACAGGGTCTCGCTCTGTCACACAGGCTGGAGTGCAATGGCGCAATCTCGGCTCACTGCAACCTCCGCCTCCCAGGTTCAGGCAATTCTTGTGCCTCAGCCTCCCAAGTAGCTGGGATTACAGGCGTGCACCATCATGCCCGGCTAATTTTTGTATTTTTAGTAGAGACAGAGTTTAACCATGTTGACCATGCTGGTCTTAAACTCCCGACCTCAAGTGATCCGCCCGCCTCGGCTTCCCAAAGTACTGAGATTACAGGCAGGAGCCACTGCACCCGGTCCTCATTTGGGTTTTCAAAAGTTCAGTCTGAGTGCTGGGTAGAGAATGGATTGGGAGATATGAGTGGAAATGAGAGTGGGAAGAGATGTGTGCAGCAGGGCGAAGGGTGCTGGGGGCTGATCACTGCTGGGGTGGGATAGAAGTTGGTAGACTCAGGGTGGATCTTGAGAGTGGAATTTATAGACAAGCTGATAGGGGGATTACTGGATGAGGCAAATGGAGGTGCTGAGGCTGCCTCTGAGGGCAGAGTGGACCCATCTCACTTTCTCTAAGGCAGTGGTTTGCAACTGGGGGTGATTTTCACCCTTGGGAGTCATTTGGAAATGTCTGGAGATATTTTTGGTGGTCGTGACTGCGGGTGAGGGGTGCTGCTACTGGCATCGAATGAATAGAGATCTGGGATGCTGCTAAACATCCTACAGGGCACAGGAGAGCCCACAACAAAGAATTATTGGACCTCACATCTCAATAGTGCTAAGGTTTAAAAACTGTGTCCGAAGGGCCTGAAGCTTCCCACTCTCTGTGAGCAAGGACTCGCCTGTGAAATCTGTGCTTGCAGGTAAAAACAATAGTAATAATAACAGCGAGCACAGGTCCCATGCCCGGCAGTGCACCTGCATGGTGTAATTAAATCCTCATATACCTCGAGAGTCATACATGACGAGTCTTGATTTCCAGATAAGGAAACTGAAGCTCAAAGAGGTGAAGTCACTTGTCCAAGGTCACACAGCCAGTAAGCAGAACTGGGACTCAAATCCAAATCTGCCTGACCCTCAGCCCTATTTGTGCCTCTTGATCCCCTGCCTGCTTCCCTATTGCCTTGCTGAGCTGCTAGCCCTCCCCACCCTTCCTTTCCTTACCCTCCAGCCTAGCCAGGTTCCTTGTCCACTCATCTTGCCGGATCTACCTCCTTTCCTTTTCAGGCTGAGCCAGACGGGACTGTCCCCGAAAAGCCCCTTCCTGCTGGCCAACACCTTAAGCCTGTGTCCACGGGTTAAAAAGGTGGATCTCAGGTGGGCATTCCCCTGGGACAGCCAGGACTAGTCCTGAAGGGTTGCGCCTGGAGTCTGGTGGGTATGAGGGGGTAGGATGAAGACAGTAGGACCCAACTAGAGGCTGGGCTTCTGGAGGAGGGGTGCTGGCCCCGTGGGGGCATCCTGAGGCTGTGGCCACAGCTGTCTGACCCAGGTGCTGTCTGATCCAGGTCCCTGCACCATGCAACTTTGCACTTCAGATCCAACCAGGAGGAGGAAGGCGTGTGCTGTGGGTAAGCCCCCTTGAACCATGCCTAGGCAGCTAGTTGATGTTGGGGACCAGTAGATCTGCCTCCTGGGTGGCCAGAGCAATATGCAGACTGCCTACCACAAAACATTCCCCTGGAACAACCCTGCAGAGGGACTTGTTTCACCCAGGATGAAGAAACACAGGTCCGGGTGGGATCTACTGTGGGGGTGGGAGCAGTGGATTCTGGACACTTCTAGAGGGTCCAAGCTTGAGCGGAGGCCCACCTGGAGCTCAGAGGCTGTGCCCTGGGCTAGCCGGGGTGGAGGTGGTCTCAGTGGCCAAACGCCCCATCCCCTGCTTGTCCCCTTTACCTCTGTCCAGCAGGTTCACAGGCTGCAGCCTCAGCCAGGAGCACATAGAGTCATTCTGCTGGTTGCTGAGCAAGTGTAAAGACCTCAGCCAGGTGGAGTAAGTTGAGGGAGGAGGAGGAAGGAGAGGAGCATGGACGCATGCCTGAGGGGCACTGGAGGGGGTATGAGGGTCTGTGTGTGCACATACACTCATGTGTGCCTGCCTACACCTCTCAGGACCAGCTGTCAGGGATGCCTGGGACTTTGGGTCACATACCCAAAGCTTCCCTGAATCAGTTTTCTCTCTCCCGCCCCCACTCTCGCCATGGTGGAGCTAGTTCCATGGTGTGCCCTCTGACTTGGGCAGCCCTCAGCCTCAAGTATGTGCAAGCTCTGCTGGCAGATGGGGGCTAAAACGCAGGATTCATTGTTGGCCCAGCAGGTGGTTAAAAGTACCGGATGACTCTGCCTGAGGAGGGACGCAGAGCCAGCCAGGGTGGGGTCTTGCAGTCTCTTGTATTGTTGAGATGTGGTATCCGCGTGGCCTGTCTTGGATATTCAAATAGTCAGCCCCTGCATGGGTGGAATAACAATAGCTAACACCTACTGAGCACTTTCTCCACTGTTCTAAGTGCTTGACATGTTCTTTTTATCTTTCCCATATCCCTGGATACTAGTATTGTTCTCATTTTACAGATGAGGGAACTGAGACACAGAGAGTGTAAGAACTTGCCCAAGGTCACACAGCTAGTAAAATGCAGAGTCCCTGCTCACACGCATTGGGAATCCAGCCTAGGACCAGTGGGAAATAGAGAGAGCAGTCCGCCAAAAATGCCACACAATTTTCATTTCTGTTGTGATGTGGCAGAGAAGAAAAATGTGACTGATAAAATCATGGATTTCTTTTTTTTTAAGACCTGGGGTCTCACTCTGTTGCCCAGGCTGGAGTGCAGTGGTGCAATGATAGGTCACTGCAGCCTCCAACTCCTGGGCTCAAGCGATCCTCCCACCTCAGCCTCTGGAGTAGCTGGGACTACAGGCACACACCAACATGCCTGGCTAATAGTTTAGTTTTGTAAGAGATGAAGTCTCACCATGTTCCCCAGGTTGGTCTCAAACTCCTGAGCTCAGGTGATCCTCAGCCTCCCAGGTTGCTGAGATTACAGGCATGAGCCGCTGTGCTTGGAATGTATTTTAAAGAGATATGAATAAGAAATATGTCTTTGAGTTTTTTGTTTTTCATTATAGAGGGAAATTTTTCTTTTCTTTCTTTCTTTTTTTTTAGATGGAGTCTTTCTCTGCTGCCCAGGCTGGAGTGCAGTGGCGCAATTTCGGCTCACTGCAACTTCCGCCTCCCAGGTTCAAGCAATTCTCCTGCCTCAGCCTCCCAAGGAGCTGGGATTACAGGCATGAGCCACCATGCCTGGCTAATTTTGGTATTTTTAGTAGAGACGGGGTTTCACCATGTTGGCCAGGCTGGTCTTGAACTCCTGACCTCAGGCGATCCGCCTGCCTCGCCCTCCCAAAGTGCTGGGATTACAGCCTTGAGCCACCGCACCCAGCCAATTTTTCTTATTTTAAAGACTATTTTATTAAGTGCCTTCATAAGACAAACCAATTTTTAAATGACGTTTCTCAGGAAAAGATGAAATTAACAAACATCAAAAATGTCACAGACCTAGGAGGAAAATCAGATGTTCCGGGACACACTGGTTATATTATTTCTGAAACTGTAGTTAAAACTAGCTGGGCGTGGTGGCTCACGCCTGTAATCCCAGCACTTTGGGAGGCCAAAGCGGGTGGATCACCTGAGGTCAGGAGTTTGAGACCAGCCTGATCAACATGGTGAAAACCCGTCTCTACTAAAAATACAAAAATAATTAGCCGGGCATGGTGGCACATGCCTGTAATCCCAGCTACTCGGGATGCTGAGGCAGGAGAATCTCTTGAACCTGGGAGACAGAGGTTGCAGTGAGCCAAGATCGTGCCATTGCACTCCAGCCTGGGCAACAGAGCAAGACTCCATCTCAAAATAAATAAATAAATAAAACCACAGAATGCTGCAATGAAGGGAAGTAAGAAACTTCAGGTGAGGTTTCCAATATTGATATTGCATTCCCAGATTAAAAGAAGAAATCTATGGGTTTAATGCATCCTGCAAACATTTTTTTTTTCCTGAATTTCCTCTCGTTCAAAAACTGTGGATCCCAAATGATGCCGGCCAAGGGCGTGGTGAAGGCAAATTGGTTTTTCTTTAACCCTTGAAAGCCTGCTGGAGGCACCTGAGCTGTCAGTGGTCACCCGATATGGAAGAGGACCATGAGGATGGGTTTACTGTGGTGCTGGGGAGGGGATAGTAGCAGAGAACTTAGGAGTTGCTGGTCATTCTAGTGGTGATGGAAGGGATGGTGATGGTGGTACTGGGCTTGGTGGTGTAGAATTGTGGTGATAATGAAAGTGGTGGTGGTGATGGTGGTAATACTGGTGGTGGTGACATTGGTGGTGGTGGTGATGGTGGTGATACTGGTGATGGTGGTGATGGTGGTGGCACTGGTGACCCTGACATGGGGTCCAGTAGCAGTGACAGTGGATGCAGGCTCCTGGTGACTGAGGAGCATCTCAGGCTGAGGAGGCACCTCTGATCACCGCCACTGCTCCTTAACCCCTACAGCCTCTCAGCAAACCTGCTGGGCGACAGCGGACTCAGATGCCTTCTGGAATGTCTGCCGCAGGTGCCCATCTCCGGTTTGCTTGAGTAAGTGGAAAGCAGCATAAAGGACAGATAGCAAGGAGGAAGGCTCCCCTAGGCCAAAAGCATGATGGGGGCTCCTTCTAAGGGCATCCGCCAGAGCACCAGAGGACAAGGACTGTGGAGGGCAAGGGGCGATTCTTCCCTTGCCTTCACTCCCCTGGCCTTGGGTCCTTTCCTCTGTCCCTCACACCCACCATGGGCAGAGCCTCCACCAAACACCGAAGAGAGGCTGTGATTCATGGCAGGGTGACACACCCCTACAGCCAAACTGACCTGGGGACAGGGAAGCAACATTCCATCCCCAACCAGCTGATGCGGGATTGCAGCTGCCTGGCTCCTGTCCATCCTGCCCCTGAAATTCTTCTGACCCAATCTGTGGAACATAAATTTGGAGATGTCCCCGTGGCAGGCAAGGGGCCTTAGGAAGTCATCCACATGGTTGCCCCATCTCCCCTGTGACCCGCGGGAGTGACAGCCAGCTCCAGGACACCACTTGTTGCTAGGCAACTGAGCTTCGTGCTCGGGAGTCCTTGACCCATGCGGGGCTAGAGCTGCCAGCCTGGCCTTGCCAGTGCCCAGACCCCAGACCACAGGGGCAGCGGGCAGGGTGAGTGCAGCGCTCAAGGACTCAGGGTCTGGTGCCAGTTCTGCCTGTGTGGGGATGGTATCCTTCTGGGCCTCAGTGTGTCCATCTGGAGAATAGATGCTTAGACATGGAGGCTTCTCTTCTTGGAAATGACAGCTGGAAGGGAGATGGAGGGGGCTGGGCAGGGCTCCAAGGAGGTCCTGCCCTCACCCCCATTCTCATCTCCATTTCCCTTCTAGTCTGAGTCACAACAGCGTTTCTCAGGAAAGTGCCCTGTACCTGGTGGAGACACTGCCCTCCTGCCCACGTGTCCGGGAGGCCTCAGTGAAGTAAGGGGATGTTGATCCCCGAAAAGCCCCTTTCTGCTGGCCAACAGGTGCCCCTGGCTGATGATGGGAGAAGCAAGGCACCCACACTTTGTGGCCTTCCATCTGGGTGGCTTGGAGCAACCTCTGCCTTTCTCTGAATCTCAGGGTTTCCTGAGCATGGGATCATAATTTCTATCCCCTGATGCCTGGGTGCCATGGGGACCATGGAGGCCATGGGGTGGGAAGGCCAGGTATTGCCATGCTCACAGAATGAGTTTGGGGGTCTCCTCTGGTTCTGAGGCCTCCATCCTCCCTTGTCCTTGTGGGTGCAGCCCCGCTTCCCTCTCTGTGCCCCGTGGGTGCCCTAGGTGCCTAGGAGGCTGGCACGTCTGGGCACCGTGCTTCCCCAGGCCCTTCTCTCTGCAGCCTGGGCTCTGAGCAGAGCTTCCGGATTCACTTCTCCAGAGAGGACCAGGCTGGGAAGACACTCAGGTAATCCCTGCAGGGTGATGGGACAGGGGACAGAGAGGGGAGAGGAGGCTGACCCTGTGGCGGCCTCCATGGCCCCCTCTTCCCTGGGCCCTCTCCTCCTTTAGAGAGCAGCTTCAAGCTCACTGCCTGGGTCTGTTCCTCCAGATCTGCCCCCGATGCCCTGGTAACTCCAGTCTCAGCCAGGGCCTTGGCATTGAACTTGTGCCTCTTAGCCCACCATTCTAAGCCCAACTCAGCCCAACATTCTCTTCCTTGCCATGTCCTGACTACAGGCCTTGAGGCTTCTGAGTGTCATGGTTAAAGATTTTGAAGTCAACTGAAAATAAATCCCTGATCTGCCACTTACCAGCTATGTGGCCCTGGACAAGTAAAATGGGGATAATAACACAACCTACCCCTTAGGGTTATTGTGAGGATTAAATGAGTTAATAAGTATAAAGTGCCAGGAAAAGGTCTGGCTCATGGGAGTGCTGTCAGCAGTTATTGTAACTGTTATTATTATTATTATTATTATTATTATTATTATTATCATTATCATTACCCCTGGTAGCCCTGACTCACTGCCACGGCCAGTTCCTTTACATGTCTTACTTCAGCTGTGAACAGGGCCTCCAAACTGATCCCTGCATCTTATCAGGCCTCCTCCCCTCCATTCACTCCACAGCCCCCAGAGAGATTTTCACAACACACATCTGACAGTGCCCCTCTGCTACTCTGTGCCCCTCAGTGGCTCCCCATTAACCCCAGGGTGAAGTTCAAAGTCCCTAGCATCTTCTCCCTCACATTCTGATCCAACTGTCACCTTCCACCATGTTACTTCCCACCTCCCCCACACCACACACACGCCCTACACACCAACCCATATACCACATATACACCAAGCACACCCCACACACACCACACAGCACGCAGCACACACAACACACGCACACCACACAGCACACACAACACACAAACGCACCACATACCATACACATACCACATACACACACACATACACCACACACACCACACAATACACACACCCCACAAAAACAAACCCCCCACATACATACCTGGCACATTACAAATACAGCACACACACCACATAATACCTACAAATACCACATACACAACACACACACACACACACACACAGTTCAGCCATAACCTTCACTATTTGCTCCTAGATCAAGCCCTGCCTGAAGCTTCTCTGCCTCTGCTCACACCGCACTCAGCTCAACATTCTCTTCCTTGCCTTTTCTGAGATAAAATTCTCCCAATCCTTTAACACCCAGCTCAAACATCAGCCCCTCCTGGAAGTATCCCAGCAGCCCTGCCTCATCAGAGTGAACTGCCCCAAGGTTCACTGGGCCCTTTCACTTAGCTGGGCCCGTCTGCTGGCCACCCAGGGCTGAGATGCCTGGACAGCAGAGCCCCACGGAGAATCCCAGGCACACCTCCCTCCCCAGGGAGCTCAGCCAGTGCTGGTCCTGGAGAGTAAGGCAGTGGTTAAGAGCTTGGGGTCTGCAGTCAGACTGACCTGGATGGAAACCAGATTCTGCCCTTCTTTCTTATCTGCTGTGTGTCCTTGGGTTAGTCAGTTTCCCCACCTCTAATTGGTGCTATGAGAATTAAAGGAGACCCTGCGGGTAAGGCAGGAAGTCCCATGCACCCAGAGGCTGGCACAGTGCCTGACCTAGAGTCAGCCTCCCTAAATAACTTACTCCTAATACTTTCTTACAGGGGGTGTGGGAGGTTCCTCCCCAAAGAGACAGGAAGCTCCCAGAGCAGGAGCTGCATATTTGGCCTCTCAGGCCCTGCTCCAGGCCTTTGCCCTCAGAGGTGGGATGCTCCCCCAATAGGCCCTCAGGGAGGCTGAGATGAAGCTGGGCAGCAGTGCCCACAGGCCTCACCCAGGCTCTGCCCTGGCTTTCTGCCCTCAGGCTGAGTGAGTGCAGCTTCCGGCCAGAGCACGTGTCCAGGCTGGCCACCGGCTTGAGCCAGTCCCTGCAGCTGACGGAGCTCACGTGAGTGACCCACCCAGCCCGTGAGGACAGCAGAGGGGTGGGGGCACCCTGCCAGAGCCACCTCAGTGACTGACCTCTGTCCCCAGGCTGACCCAGTGCTGCCTGGGCCAGAAGCAGCTGGCCATCCTCCTGAGCTTGGTGGGGCGACCCGCAGGGCTGTTCAGCCTCAGGTACCTCCTCCCCCGCTGCCTCCGGGAGGGGCCATGGCATGAATGGGAGCAGGGGTGGGCACTGGAGTAACAGGCCCCCAGGATCATGGCCCCAGTCATCTCCTGTACCCACAACCCTGCCATCTGGACCCTGAGCAAACCCTGTCCATCTGTCCCAGAGACTCCACAAGGCACACAGAGAAACTGTCCTTCCCCAGACTGGAGGCCTGTGCTTTGGGATTTAAGAAAGAAAGAAAGAAAGAAAGAAGGTTTCAGAGGATACTGAACTGAGGACAAAAATAAACTGAAACGAAGTTCTTGTCTGTCTGTTCACTATGATCATTTTAAAACACTCAGAAAAAGAAGATACCGAAGTAGAAAGAATAATTTTTTAAAACTCCTATTCCCAGAACCTAGGTTTGACAGTTGTTCATACTTTTTTTATATTTGCTTCTATTTTTATTTTTATTTCAGCTGAAGCGGTTTCAAGTTAAGTTATAGACCTCATAATCCATCACTCCTAAATATTTCACCGTGAAGCTCCAAAAAA
The DNA here is from genome assembly GCF_029289425.2 of Pan paniscus. Taxonomy (NCBI): domain Eukaryota; kingdom Metazoa; phylum Chordata; class Mammalia; order Primates; family Hominidae; genus Pan; species Pan paniscus. The sequence goes on from NC_073267.2 coordinate 66,534,579, forward strand.
TAAGGACATTTTTTCTGTAATCACAGTTCCATCAGGACACCTAAGAAACTCAGTTAGCGATTCCTTAGTGTCGGGTACTACCTAGTCTAATCTAAAATGTCCCCATTGTCCCCCAGATGAGACAGCTGGCTTTTGGGATCCAGGATCTGTCACATCTGGTCTGCATTTGCACGGGATGGCGATGGTCTTCTGACTCTTCTAACCTGCGGCATCACTGCCCCCACCCCCTCACCACAGCTTTCTGTTTCATGTCAGTGTCTGTTGACAAAATCAGCAACTGTGTGTACTGCAGACTGTCCCGCTCCTGACTCTGGTGGCTTTCTCATGATGTCATGGCACGTGTTCCTCTAACCCCGACTTTCCTGGAAACTGGACGTTAGATCAAAAGGCTCCATGACATTCAGTTTCATGTTTGTGCCCAAAAAACTTACGTCACCAACAGAGCTGTGCACTTCTCATTGCAGCCTGTGACAAGGCACCTAAGGACTGACTGTTCCCCAAAATAACCTGTAAAAAATTATTATAAAATACACATAACAAAATTTGCCATCTTAACCATTTCTAAGTGTACCATTCAGGAGGGTTAAGTACATCCACTTTTTTGTACGGCCAATCTCCGGAACTCTTTTCCTCTTGCAAAACTGAATCTCTGTCCCCATTAAACAACACCCCATTTCCCCCCTACCCCAGCCCCTGGCAACCACCATTCTGCTTTCTGTCTCTATGAATTGGACTGCTCTAAATAGTTTATATGAGTGGAGTCATTTGTATTTGTCTGTATTTGTCTTTTTGTGACTAGCTCATTTCATTGGGCATAATGTCCTCTGGTTCATTCATGTTGCAGCGTGTGTCACCGTGTCAGACTTTCCTTCCTTTTTGTTTTGTTTTGTTTTGTTTTGTTTTGTTTTTTGAGACGGAGTCTCACTCTTGTCACCTGGGCTGGAGTGCAGTGGCTCGATCTCAGCTCACTGCACCCTCCACCTCTTGGGTTCAAGCGATTCTCCTGCCTCAGCCTCTGGAGTAGCTGGGATTACAGGCGCCCGCCACCACACCCAGCTAATTTTTTTTTGTATTTTTGTAGAGACAGGGTTTCACCATGTTGGCGAGGCTGGTCTCGAACTCCTGACCTCAGATGATCTGCCCGTTTCAGCCTTCCAAAGTGCTGGGATTACAGGCATGAGCCACTGCACCCAGCCCTTTCCTTTTTTAAGGCTGCATAATATTCCATTGTGTGGATGGACCACATTTTGTGTATCCACTTATCCATCAGTTGACACTTGGGTTGTCCATTCAAGTGCCCAATTGACAGTCCCTGCTTTCTTTTTTTAAATATTATTTTATTTCAAAAACAATAGAGACGAGGTCTCACTGTTTTGCCCAGGATGATCTTGATCTCCTGAGCTCAAGTGATCCTCCCACCTCAGCCTCCCAAAGTGCTAGGCGTGAGCCACCATGCCCAGCCAGAAAGTCCCAGCTTTCAATTATTTTGGTTGTATATCCAGAATTGCTAGAGCACCCAAGATAACTTTTTTTTTTGAGACGGAGTCTCGCTCTGTTGCCCGGGTTGGAGTGCAGTGGTGCGATCTCGGCTCACTGCAAGCTCCGCCTCCTGGGTTCACGCTATTCTCCTGCCTCAGCCTCCCGAGTAGCTGGGACTACAGGTGCCCGCCACCATGCCTGACTAATGTTTTGTATTTTTAGTAGAGACGGGGTTTCACCGTGTTAGCCAGGATGGTCTCGATCTCCTGACCTCGTGATCCCCCCACCTCAGCCTCCCAAAGTGCTGGGATTACGGGCGTGAGCCACCGCACCCAGCCAAAATAACATTTTTAAATAAAACTTTTCTTAGTCTAAAAATAATATTGGCCGGGGGAAGTGGCACACGCCTGTAATCCCAGCACTTTGGGAGGCTGAGGTGGGCAGATTGTTTGAGCTCAGGCGTTCAAGACCAGCTTGGACAACATGGCAAAACCCCATGTCTACAAAAAATAAAAATAAAAATAAAAATTTAATCATTGTTGAAATGTGCAGAAAATCCAGAAATACATAAAGAAAATAGTGCTTTAAAAATTCAGCAGAACTTTAAAGCAGTAATATTTGAATTAATTCTCTTTTTTCCTACTTTCAAATTAATGCACATGCATTGTAGAAAGTTTAGAAAATATAGAAAATTAAAGAAGACATAAAATAAAAATCACTCATGAGAATTCTATCATCTTAAACAACCACCATAAACATTTAATATATTTTCCTATGTTTTCCACACATCTCTCTCTCCCTCTTTCTTTCCACACTTTTTTTCTCCAGATACTTTCCTTTTTTTGAAATGCAAAATTGGGATCATGTTTTATATACAGTTTGGTTTCCTTACCTTTGTGATGTAACATTATGTGAATCTTTTCTTAAATCTAAAAATATCAGTGGCCCAGTGCAGTGGCTCACGCCTGTAATCCCAGCACTTTAGGAGGCTGAGGCAGGTTGATCACTTGAGGTCAGGAGTTCAAGACCAGCCTGACCAACATGGTGAAACCCCATCTCTACTAAAAATACAAAAATTAGCCGGGCGTGGTGGCGCATGCCTGTAATCCCAGCTACTTGGGAGGCTGAGGCAGGAGAATCACTTGAACCCAGGAGGCAGAGGTTGCAGTGATCTGAGATCATGCCATTGCACTCCAGTCTGGGCAACAAGAGCAAAACTCTGTCTCAAAAATAAAATAAGATAAAATAAAACAAAATATAAAAATATCATTTAAAAAATAATATTTTCTGTTTGGATTGTCACAACAATAGTTGTTGGAATAAGGGTGATGTTAATTTCCTTTTTTAGATTGATGCCTACTTGTACAATTTTATAGTTTTAAAATAAGCAAAAAAAAATCAAAAAGCCTCTAGGTCCCCCCTTGACACTCCCCCCCCAGCCCTGTCATGTGTGCTGATTGTCTGCTGCTTACCTTGGGGGGGCCTTATCTGTGTCCCCTTCTGTGACAGGGTGCAGGAGCCGTGGGCGGACAGAGCCGGGGTTCTCTCCCTGTTAGAAGTCTGCGCCCAGGCCTCAGGCAGTGTCACTGAAATCAGGTGAGTCCAGAGAAGAGGCCCCCTTGGAATTCTTCATCTTTCATAAGCATTGGGACTTTTCCTTGACCTTCCCTCATCCTGTGGGGTAATAGCTGTGTCACCAGCTAGTTCTCCATGTCCCCAGGGTAGCAGGAGCTCCTGGGGCATATGTGAGGGGCTACACATTTGTTGGGACTAGTGCAGTAGTCAAGCCACAGTGTCAGAGGAAGACATCTCCAGAGTCAAAACAAAGGGCTATTGGATCCAGGCAGACATGGCTGGGAGTCCACGCTGGTTGCTTGGAAGTGGCCCCCCAGATGCAGTAACACACATCATGGCTCTTCAACCAGAAATAACACAATGACACACAGAGTAGCTTATAGCAAAGGTTTTAGCATCCCACTCAGCTATGTTCAGATCCCAACTCAGTCACTTACTGGTTGGAGCCCATTACTGTGTCTCTCTGGCCTCAACCTCCTGCTCTTAAAAGAGTCTAATTACAGCCCTTTGTAGGGCTGGGAGGATTACAAGAACTGGAGCCTGTAAAGATGTCTGCTGTACTGTCACCAGCCACACAGCCTGCCCTGCTTCTTCCTTCTCTCCTCCAGGAGTGAGCAAGGGGATGCTCTGGGGACTTTATCATCTCCCATAGCCCTCTCCCCATAAGCACCCCATGAACATAACATTCAAGCGAAGGCAGTGAGCTTAGAGCGCAAATGCAGACTCCAGACACATCCCCTACCCCACCCTTCCACCACACTGTGGTCCTTGTGCCCCTCCCTCAGAAAATTCTGGAACTGCCCTTGGATCCCTCTAATGGCTTTCTGTCATGGTCTGAAAAGGCTTATCAACTTATTAACTTTAAATTGTTGAAAAGGGCCAGGCGCGGTGGCTCACGCCTGTAAGCCCAGCACTTTGGGAGGCCGAGGCAGGAGGATCACTGAAGCCCAGAGTTCAAGGCTGCAGTGAGCTATGATCGTGCCCACCACTGCACTTCAGCCTGGGCTACAGAGCAAGACCCTGTCTCTTTAAAAAAAAAAAAAAAAAAGAAAGAGAAAAATTGTTGAAAAGGCACTACTTGGGGTATTGCGTGTGACTCACGGAAGCACCTACTTTCCAGTCCTAAGCTGGTCCCTGGCAGGGGAGAAGGGGACCCAGGCAAAGTGAGAGTTCAGAGTTGGAGCCGGGCAGCCCAGGTGCCAGCTGGGCCCTCCGGGGAAGGCTGCCCAACCTCACGTTGGCTACTGCTCACTCCTCAGCATCTCCAAGACCCAGCAGCAGCTCTGTGTCCAGCTGGAATTTCCTCGCCAGGAAGAGAATCCAGAAGCTGTGGCACTCAGGTGGGACCCAGCACCAGGGACCCCAAGGCAGGGGCTGGTGTTGGGGAGGGGGCAGGGCTGCTTCTGACCAATATTCACCACCCTGCCCAGAGACCTTAGGGGTTCGAAGTCTTTACACAGCCTACAGAGGTCTGACCAACCCACTTCTGAGGCATTTCAGCCCCACTCCAGGCCCCAGTCTCAGCTCCAGTCACCCCCATGAACTTTCAGTTCCCCGAACACCATCTTGCTTAGACCTTAGGGCGTTTGCACAGGCTGTGCCCTCTGCCCAGAATGTTCTCTTCACGCCTACCTGCTTCACCTGCCTAACTCCTCCTCATCCCTCAGGTCTCAGCTTAAATGCCACCACCTCAGGGAGGCCCCCTGGACCCCAAGACTTAGTCACACACTTCCATTATCCACTCTTATAGATCCCTGGATTCACAGCACCTCTAATCCATATGGCACAGTTTGGGAAATTAAGATGCAGCCCTGCATGTGTACATTCTGGGAAATAGAGCATGGTAGGATCTCAGCCTCACCTCACCTCCTCGGCTGTGTGTCCTTGTGCAGTGAACAACCTGCACAACCATACCAGCTGCCCCATCTGGACTCCTGCTTCCTAGCACTTCTCATAAGTGAATAGCAAACTGTAGGACTTCATTTGATCAGCATTTATTTACCCCTACACCATAAGCTCCTTGCAGGCAGATACTGAATCCCACATACTAGACTAAATGTTCCAAAACTGTCATCTCCCTGTCTGTGTCCAGGTTGGCTCACTGTGACCTTGGGGCCCACCACAGCCTTCTTGTCGGGCAGCTGATGGAGACATGTGCCAGGCTGCAGCAGCTCAGGTCAGCGCCTGGAAACTCTGTGTGGGGCCCTGAGTTCTCTGGTTGACCCTGGTACCTACTCCAGGCCATGTGTGACCCTGGCATTCTCACTTCCTTGTGCAGGAGAAAGTCATACTTGGCCAGTGGAGGGGAGGGAGAGCCCCAGGGTGGCTCAGGGGAGCTCTTGGGTGGCCCCTTCTCCTCTCTTGGCACCCCCTTCTGGATGTGATGACCTCTGAGGTGTGTCCAGCCTGAAATCCTCTGGAATATCCTTGGACCTTTTCAGCTTGTCTCAGGTTAACCTCTGTGAGGACGATGATGCCAGTTCCCTGCTGCTGCAGAGCCTCCTGCTGTCCCTCTCTGAGCTGAAGACATTTCGGTATGTAGACAAGACATTCACTCAGTCCCCTTTGCAGCTCTGCCCTGCCCTGACACCTCCCGTTATTCCCAGCCCTGGGCTCAGAGGACTCGGTGTCTTACCCTGTGGACACAAACCACAGGTGGCCCTGGAGATGATTTTTAGGGGTACCTAGTCGTAAACATGACCTTAGGAACATTGAGCCACATGGCAAGAAAGTTGTTCCCTTTTTAACACTCTTTCATTGTTTTTCTTTTAAAATAACTGCGAACTAACACAAAGTTTCAAGAAGACTGAGAACTGCTGTGTGCCATTTACCCAAATTCACCCTTAGAGCTGGGCGTGGTGGCTCATGTCTGTAATCCTAGCACTTTGGGAGGCCGAGGCGGGTGGATTGCCTGAGCTCAGGAATTCGAGACCACCCTGGACAACACGGTGAAACCCCATCTCTACTAAAATACAAAAAAATTAGCTGGGCATGGTGGTGCATGCCTGTAATCCCAGCTAATTGGGAGGCTGAGGCACAAGAATTGCTTGAACCCGGGAGGCTGAGGTTACAGTGAGCCAAGATTGTGCCACTGCACTCTAGCCTAGGTGACAGAGCGAGGCTCTGTTTCCGAAAAAAAAAAAAAGAACAAATTCACCCTTTGCCAATATTTTTCCACATTTGCTCATTTCTTCCCTCCCTCTTTCTTCTCCACCTCCCTTTTCTTTCACTCTCTCCCTCTCTCCTTTTCTGAACCATTTAGAAGTAAGTTGTAATCATGTCCCTTTACCCGTTAACATTTCAGCGAATTTGCTAGAAATAAGGACATTCTCTTCCATAATCCAGTAAAATTATAAAATCCAGGAAATGTGACATTGATACACTACTATTATCTCAACTACAGTTTATACTCCAATCTCACCAGTTCTCCCAATAATGTTGCTTATTGCATTTTTTTCCCATTTGTGGATCCAATCCAGGATCACACGTCTCATTTAGTGTCATCTCTTTAGTGTCTCCTTCAATCCGGAACACGTCCTTGGCCCTTCTTTGTCTTTCATAGCATTGTCTCTGACATTTACAGGCCAGTTATTTTATAGAATGTCCTTCCACTTGGGTTTGTCCAATGTTTCCTCATGTTTAGAGTTAGAGTCTGCCCTTTGGGCAGGAATATCACACAGGTGATGCTGTGTTATCGTGCCTTCCATCGGGGCACATGATGTGTCAGAGTCCTCGGGCTGGTGATGTTAACTGTGATCACCTGTGACAGTGGCGTCTGCCAGGTCTCTCCACTTGCAAAGTTACTAACTTTCCCTTTGTAATCAACATAGATTATGTGGGGAGATACTTTAAGATTATGTATTAAGTCTTCCTCAAACTCTCATCGGCAAATTTTAGCAGCCGTTAATAAATCTTACTTAAATCAATGAATCAGCATGACAGTTGCAAAATGTAGCTTTCCTAACTTTACATTTTATTTCCATCTAACTGATTACACCAAGAAGAAACTCTTGGGCTGGGAACAGTGGCTCAAGCTTGTAATCCCAGCACTCTGGGAGGCCGAGGAGGAAAAATCGCTTGAGCCCGGGAGTTCGACACCAGCCTGAGCAACATAGCGAGACCACCCCCATCTCTACAAAAAATAAATAAATAAAATAAATGTTTAAAAAGGAAGAAACTCTTTAGGACAGAGAGATCTTTGACACTTCTTCAGTATTTGCTTTAAAGATGCAGAGTTTGTAATAAACAACAGTAACTAGCTAAACTACAGTGATACCTAATCCTGGCTTAAGTTGTGAAGTTGCTACCTGAATGATTGCGGTTTAGGAAATACTGAACTAGTCCATGCTTCTGCTTCCAAGCTCTGTGGTGGCTTAATGAGTTCATGGTGGAAGAGATTTACGAAGGGAAGGAGGTCTCCTCACATTGCCCCCCACCATCCCTACCCCACATCCTTGCCCTCAGCCACCAGCATTCAGAGCTGCCAAGACCCAGGGCGGCTCCTGCCTGACCTGTTGCCCTTTGACCCCCACCAGGCTGACCTCCAGCTGTGTGAGCACCGAGGGCCTCGCCCACCTGGCATCTGGTCTGGGCCACTGCCACCACTTGGAGGAGCTGGAGTGAGTTGCAGAGTGGAGGGATCGGGGACAAGTGGCCCAGCTGAGGGTGAGGGGTGGAGAAGAGAGCAGGGCGTTTGGGAGGGCAGGCAATGAGACTTCAACCAATGACCCTTCCCCTGATGAAGTACAGCAGTTCTGGGTGTGGCCTGGGGAAGGAAGAGCACCACAGTTTTGGTCTGAATTTCGCCACTGACTCACAGAGGGGCTGTGGGCATGGCTGTTCCGCTCTGGGCTTTGATTGCCTCATCTATGAAAATGGGGCTCATGAGCCTTGCTCTGCTGGGCTGGCTGTGGGAGTCAGGCTACGGAGAGGGCTGAAGAACAAGAGGGTGTGTGTGTGTGTGTGTGTGTGTGTGTGTGTGTGTGTGTCCCTAGTCCCCCAGCTTCCTCTCTGCAGCCTTCATCCAGGGCATAGTTTCTCAGCTGGGCCAGCTGTGACTATCATGCCTACCCAGAGCCTGAGCCCTGGAGCCAGGGATACCCATGGGGAACCTGGACAGCGAGGGTGGCCCAGGGCATGCAGATGCAGAGTTGGCCTCCCAGGGGACAGGGCAGGAGAGGGGAGCTGACAGGACAGCTCAGCTCCAGGGCTGGGCAGGCTGCGCTAACCCTCGCCTCTGTCTGGTCTTCTGCAGCTTGTCTAACAATCAATTTGATGAGGAGGGCACCAAGGTGCTGATGAGGGCCCTTGAGGGGAAATGGATGCTAAAGAGGCTGGAGTAAGTAGTGATGGTGGTTGTGGGTGAGTGAGTGGTGGGGGTGGTTAATGGATGGTGGAAGTGGGTGAGTGGTGGGGTTGGTTAATGGATGGTGGAAGTGGGTGAGTGGTGGGGTTGGTTAATGGGGAATGGGGTGAGTGAGTGGTGGGAGTGGTTAATGGGGAATGGGGTGAGTGAGTGGTGGGAGTGGTTAATGGGGAATGGGCTGAGTGAGTGGTGGGAGTGGTTAATGGGGAATGGGGTGAGTGAGTGGTGATGGTGGTTAATGGGGAAGGGGGTGAGAGTGGTGATGGTGGTTAATGGGGAAGGGGGTGAGTGAGTGGTGATGGTGGTTAATGGGGAAGGGTTGTGAGTGAGTGGTGTTGGTGGTTAATGGGGAAGGGGATGAGTGAGTGGTGTTGGTTAATGGGGAAGGGTTGTGAGTGAGTGGTGGCGTTGGTTAATGGGGAAGGGGGTGAGTGAGTGGTGATGGTGGTTAATGGGGAAGGGTTGTGAGTGAGTGGTGATGGTGGTTAATGGGGAAGGGTTGTGAGTGAGTGGTGGTGGTGGTTAATGGGGAAGGGGGTGAGTGAGTGGTGGGGTTGGTTAATGGGGAAGGGTTGTGAGTGAGTGGTGTTGGTGGTTAATGGGGAAGGGTTGTGACTGAGTGGTGATGTTAATGGGGAAGGGTTGTGAGTGAGTGGTGATGGTGGTTAATGGGGAAGGGTTGTGAGTGAGTGGTGATGGTGATTAATGGGGAAGGGTTGTGAGTGAGTAGTGTTGGTGGTTAATGGGGAAGGGGGTGAGTGAGTGATGATGGTGGTTAATGGGGAAGGGTTGTGAGTGAGTGGTGGGGTTGGTTAATGGGGAAGGGGGTGAGTGAGGGGTGATAGTGGTTAATGGGGAAAGGAGTGAGTGATGGGTGATGGTGCTTAGTGCTGCATGGTCAGTGAGTAGCATGCCTAGGAATCTTTGCATGTTTTGTGAACACAAACCGCCGTGTTTCTGGATGGACCCAGGTGAGCTGAATGCCCTTACATGACCTTTTACTTTCTATTCTGGATCTCAGTGCCAGCAAGAACCTTGGTCATAGGAAACAGAATACACAACTCAAAGCAATCCAAGACAGAAATATATTGGCTTATGTCATGGAAAATTACGAGGCCAATGACTTCAGGCACAGCTGGATCCAGGGGTTCTGTATTTGTCAGGCTTCTCTCTCACATACTTCACTCTGGCCCTTACCCTTTCTCTGTCCACCTTGGCTTCCTTCTCAGGCAGGCCATCCCTGCACCTGCAGGCTTACTTTCTCTCAGCTTAGCGGAAAGGGAGTACCATTCTCCCTGTGGTTACAACAAAAGGTCCTAGATTGAGTCTCACTGGACTAGCTTGAGTCACCTGCCCCACCCTAAAGCAATCACTGTGGCTGTGAGCACAAAATATTCTCATCACTGGCCAGACCTGGGCGCATGCACACCCTATCTTCTGGACTTAGAGGGGTGGTATTTCAGGGTGTGAGTAACAGAAGAGGAAAGAAACTCTGGGCAGAAAAAAATCTACAGATGTCCACTACATTTGTCTACAGTTGTTTCCTTGGTAACTGGCAGCTTTTACTACTCTCCCCCATAATTTGAAGTCATCAAATTCTTAGAAATGCCAGAAACAGCCTCAGTCTAAAAGACAGGTCCCCGTCCTGCACAGATTCCTGTTTAGACAGTATCTGGACAGAAAATTTAACAGAATATCTTCTGCTTTTCATCTCTTAACTTTTTCTGATGACCAAAAATACACACTGGCTATAAAAAGTTCCATCATTCTAGAAATATGTAACAAATAACATGAAATGCCCTGGAGATGACACCCCCTGAGAAAACTTCTGTTGAACAGTTTGTGAATTTTTCTCCAGATTTTTTTTTCTACATATGTTTTGAATTCAGCTTGAAAGTAGCCTTTTGACTTTTTGCCCCTTAACATTGAAATTCTTCCGCTTGTCCCTCTTTGCTTCTCCTGGGGAGAGGATCAGGTAAAAGGAGAAGAGGGATTACAGAGACCTTTGACCACAGGGCCCTCCTGTCGTCTCACTGGTCTGTTTCTTTGCCCACTGTCCATGTACCTGCATCTTGGCTCAGCCTTCTGGAAGCTTTTATTTAGGGGATTGGAGGCCCAGTGAGGTCATTCATTGGCTCATTCATGCATTCGACAAATATGTACTGAGCTGGGCACCTGGGCCGGGGACAGGACAGATTCATCCATGCCCCTGGGGGCCTTTTTCTTCCTCCTGATTTCCCAGGCACCATGTGCTGCTCCTTACCTCCTGCTGCCTTAGTTGCCCTATCTGTAAACTGGGCATAATGATATCTTCCCTGTCCGAAGGAAGGGGATGGATCATCAGTGCCCGGAGGTCTCTTCCCATCTCAGATCTGTCATTTCCAAGTGTAACTCCCCACAGGCAGTTACCCTCAAATCCAGTCAGCTTCTTCCAGCTGTATACCTGTGATGGAGTGGGTAGGAGCATGGACCCTAGTTAGGAGCCTCACTGCCTGGGTTCAACTCTGGGTAGGGTAACTGACACTTCCAGTTTGCTTGGAGCTTTCCCCATTTTGGCACCCAAAGTCCCACATCCAGGAAAAACCCTTCTGGTCTGAGCCAACCAAGACAGTTGACCATCTTTTGCTTCTGCCTCTTATTTTATTATTTATTTATTTGAGACCCAGTCTCTCTCCGTTGCCCAGGCTGGAGTGCAGTGGCACAATCTTGGCTCACTGCAACCTCCGCCTCCCGGGTTCAAGCAACCCTCCTGCCTCAGCTTCCCAAGTAGCTGGCATTACAGGCACATGCTACCAGGCCCAGCTAATTTTTCTATTTTTAGTGGAGATGGGGTTTCACTTTGTTGGCCAGGCTGGTCTCGAACTCCTGACCTCAGGTGATTCGCCCGCCTTGGCCTCACAAAGTCCTGGGATTACAGACATGAGCCATCGCGCCCAGCCAGTTCTGTTTCTTAATGTGTGAACTCGTGCCAGTCCCTAAGCCTCTCTGTTCTTTGGCCTCCTCATCTTAACTTTGAGGATAAGAGCAATCTCCCCTGCTAGGGTTGTTGTGAGGATTAAATGAGATAATATGTGTTACATTCTTAGAGTCTGGTCAGAGTTCACACTCTACAAGTGCTAACTATTGTTATTCTCCTCTCCTGCCTAGGCTGGGGGCCTCTAGAAGTACAATCGCCTGGGTCACATATGGTTGGGGCTCAGGAATGGGAGTTCTACAGTTTTGGGTTCTGTTCCTGAAGCAGCCACTTTGTGTATGACCTTAAGCAAGTTCTCTAACTCTCTGAACCTTGGTGTTCCTCACCTGTAAAATGGGGACGATAATAAACCCACCTTTCCAGATGGCCCCAAGCCCTGAGTTTGGCCCACATTTTATGATCAATGTGTGACCGCCATTATTACGGATCATTAGTCTGGGTCCATGTGGTTCAGAACATAGAACTGCTGCCTGCCTGACCTCAGTAATTCATGCAGAGAAACAGCATTTGGACCTCCCAGTACAGTTCATTTTGTAGAATTTTTACACTATGTGGATATAAGTGGCTGTCTTGGAGGTCCCTAGGCTTGCTAAGCACAGAGGCCTCAGACCCCCAGACTGGACAGTGCCCCACCCCCAGACGTCAAGTTCACCTGGCCTCCTCTTCTCCAGCCTCAGTCACCTTCTGCTGAACAGCTCCACCTTGGCCTTGCTTACTCACAGACTAAGCCACATGACCTGCCTGCAGAGCCTCAGGTGAGTGACCGAGTGGCCCCATGGGAATGAGTGGGAAGAAACACTTCCCACGCAGTTGGGACCACATCCAGGGAAGCACTGAGGCCACCTCCCAGGGGATCCTTTGCGGATCCCTCCCAGGCCCATCCCTGTGCCCTCCCAGGTGGGTGCCCACTGCTCTTGCCTTCTAATGCCATCAGCTTCCTCTTGGTTACAAAAGTGGCCTAAAGGGCTTAGGCCCACGTCGTAGAACAACCCTTGAGGCACACACACAGTTCACGCTGGGCTCTTGTTAAAATGCTCATTCTGATTCCCCAGGTCTGGAATTCCGCCTAGATTGTGCTTTTTTTTTTTTTTTTTTTTTGAGTTGGGGCCTCACTGTGTGGCCCAGGCTGGAGTGCAGTGGCAGTGCACAGGTGCAATCGTGTTGCACTGCAGCCTCAAACTCCTGGGCGAACGTGATCCTCCTGCCTCACCCTCCTAAGCAGCTGGGACTACAGGCCTAAGGCGTTGCACCCAAACTTAGCATTTCTTTGTTTGTTTGTTTGTTTGTTTTTGAGACAGAGTTTCGCTCTTGTTGCCCAGGCTGGAGTGCAATGGCGCAATCTCAGCTCACTGCAACCTCCGCCTCCCGGGTTCAAGCGATTCTCCTGCCTCAGCCTCCCGAGTAGCCGGGATTATAGGCATGTGCCACCACGCCCGGCTAATTTTTGTATTTTTGGTAGAGACAGGGTTTCTCCATGTTGGTCAGGCTGGTCTTGAACGTCCAACCTCAGGTGATCTGCCCACCTCGGCCTCCCAAAGTGCTGGGATTACAGGCGTGAGCCACCATGCCTAGCTTCAGACTCTGCATTTCTAACAAGCTTCCGGGTGGTATCAATTCTGGGGGCCATGGTGTGCACTTTGAGTAGTGTGGGTCTAGACTCAGATGGGGTGGCCTTCCTACACTCCCTTTGTGATTTCACTCCCTGCTGCTAGGATAAATAAACATGACACTTACTTTCAATGTGATTTTTCAGAACATGAAATCTTGTGACTAAAAACAAATCCAAGCAGTGACACAAAGCATTGCTTTGTTTATATCCAAGTACACCTCCTACCCCCTACCTCGGGCAGAGCAGAGTAGGTAGGAAATGAGGTTAGAGAGTTCCAGGAGGTTATATCATATTGGACCATTTCACCCAAAATTAATTTACTGAAAGGTGATCCATTAAAATGTATTTATTTATTTTTATTTTATTTTTATTTTTTGAGACACAGTCTCACTCTGTCGCCCAGGCTGGAGTGCAGTGGCATGATCTCACTTCACTGCAACCTCTGCCTCCTGGGTTCAAGCGATTCTGGTGCCTCAGCCGCCCAAGTAGCTGGGATTACAGGTATGCACCACCACGCCCAGATAATTTTTGTATATTTTTAGTACAAATGGGGTTTCACCATGTTGGCCAGGCTGGTCTCGAACCCCTGACCTCAAATGATCCACCTGCCTAGACTCCGAAAGTGCTGGGAATACAGGTGTGAACCACTGCGCCCAGCCCCATTAAAATTTAATTTGCAAAATAAAAGAAAGTAAAAACAACATGCAAACAAATACTTCCCAAGGGGCTAAGACCATTTGCCTCAGCTATTTATTGTTTTTTCCTACCCAGGCAGAGCAAGGTCAGGGCTCAGTAAAGACAATACCCTGGGTTTAAGGAAAAACCTACCATTTGCATGGATGAGAACACATATGCCCCTAAGAACTGATCTGCGTGAATCAGAGAATCCCACGTGAAACTGGCATTCAGCCGGGCCAGCCCGGAGATCCCTGACACAGAGGCTGAGGTGAAGCTTGGCAAAGAAATGTAGAGACTGCTCCTGGGCCAGGGGCTCTGGATTTGTTTCCACCCAGCCTGCAAGTCCCTAAGTCTCTGGCCAGTCACAGCTCACTGCTGGCTCTCAGTTTTCTCACCTGGACACTGGGGACAATAATTCCCACCTTGCTCACCACTCCCCACCTGCCATGACCCCCAGAAGTTTTGCTACCAGCATATGAATTTCTGGGTGTGTAAGGCTTTGCAAACTGTAGAGTTCTTAGCACAGCACCTGCAAAGGCCTTTAAGCTCCTGAAAGCCTCTTGGTCTATTCCCTGCTTTTCCAGACTGAACAGGAACAGTATCGGTGATGTCGGTTGCTGCCACCTTTCTGAGGCTCTCAGGGCTGCCACCAGCCTAGAGGAGCTGGAGTGAGTTGCCCATTCTGCCCCCAGACCCAGGACAATTTTGGCCGGGAAAGATGACAAGGGCAAGGGGCTACCTGAGCACGCCCTTTGCTTCTTCATCTCATCTCCTTCACCCACTTCTACACTGTGTAAACAACCTGGGGCCTAGAAGCTTGGGGGACCCAAAGACAGGATGTAAGAGTGTCAATTGCAGCAAGAGGGATTTAGGTCAGACAATGGGGAGAACATCCTAAACAGAAGCCAAGGGTTAGGAGCTGTCACTCAACATGGGGTGATGGGGCTCTCTGTGTGAGTCGAGGCCCTTCCTGGGACTTCAGCCTCCCCTTCTTTTTCTGGGAGTGGGGTGTGGACAAGATGAGACGGCAGAAGGCTGATGAAGCTGTTTTCTCCCCCAAGCTTGAGCCACAACCAGATTGGAGACGCTGGTGTCCAGCACTTAGCTACCATCCTGCCTGGGCTGCCAGAGCTCAGGAAGATAGAGTGAGTAGCCAGCCCTACAGAGGAGGGCCACAGGGGTCACACCATGGTCCTAGGAGATACTGGCCCCTAGCTCAGGCCAGCATGGTAAAATCTCCCCTGTGCCAACCTCAGTGTCCAGGCAGTGGGGCTCGGTGACCTCCTGGCCCTCACTGCGGGACCTTAAGCCACCCCAGCCCCTGCTCTTCCCTGGGCCTTTCTGCCTCATTGTCTGGGTAGGTGTGTGGTGTCGGGGGGTTGTCTCTTAGGCCCCCTGAAGCAGGGGTGGCAGACCCAGCAGATGTGCTGGGGTGTCGGGGAGAGGGGGCATCAGAGGACCTGATGGCTGCCCCCCTCCCACAGCCTCTCAGTGAATAGCATCAGCTCAGCCGGGGGAGTGCAGTTGGCAGAGTCTCTTGTTCTTTGCAGGCGCCTGGAGGAGTTGATGTGAGTGTCTGCCCAGGTGGCCTCTGCCCTCTGTGCCCCCCAGGTCCACCTGGCCTCCTCTCCCGCAGTGGGCACAGGGCAGGGCGGGGGTCCCGAGTGGGCAGGCCCAGTACTCAGTGCTCATTCCTCTCCTCTTCCAGGCTTGGCTGCAATGCCCTGGGGGATCCCACAGCCCTGGGGCTGGCTCAGGAGCTGCCCCAGCACCTGAGGGTCCTACAGTGAGTGGCCCCCTGCCCACACCATGCAGGGCTGGTGGGGAGGAGGGTCCCCGGGAGCAGTGAGGGGGTCCAGGCCCCCATCAGTTGAGCTGCCCTGCCCCAAGTCAAGCTTGGCATGTACCCACTCTCCTGCCTGTTCCTTCCCTGCCTCTGATGTCTGCAGCAAGAAAATCAGGAGGCCCAGCCTAGTCCTGGCTCTGCCACTGGCCCCTGCCTGACCTTGGCCAAACCCCTGCCCCTTCTCAGCCTCAGTTTCTTCACGTGCAAAAGAAGTACAATGATCCCAGTTCATTGTGCCCTGTAAGCGGGTCCCTGAGGGCGAATGAGAAATCCTGGCAGAGGGCTTCGCAGGAGCACGGTGCCAATCAACGTGGCCTCAGCACTTCACAATTGACCTCATTGCAGCCTCATGGCAGCCCCCAGAGTCAGTCCCAGAGTGCTGGGACCTTGTTTTTTTTTTTTTTTTTTTTTAGATGGAGTCTCTCTCTGTTGCCCAGGCTGGAGTGCAGTGGTGCAACCTCGGCTCACTGCAACCTCCACCTCCCGGGTTCAAGCAATTCTTGTGCCTCAGCTTCCAGAGTAGCTGGGATTACAAGCATGGGCCACCATGCCCAGCTAATTTTTGTATTTTTAGTAGAGGCGGGATTTCACCATATTGCCCAGGCTGGTCTTGAACTCCTGGCCTCAAGTGATCCACCCACCTCAGCCTCCAAAAGTGCTGGGATTACAGGCGTGAGCCACCATGCCTGGCTGGTGCTGGGACTTTTATGTGCTCCCTTTTCCAGGCAAGGGAATGAAGGCCAGGAGAGGTGTGGAGAATTTTCCTTACTCATACACGAAGGACCCGGGTGTTGAATTTGGGATCTCAGACCCCAAAGCCAGGGTCCTTGATACCTACCCAGGTCCTGTGTGGATGGGGAATTAGCCAGAGACTGTCTACGGGCTGGCACTGCAGCCTGAGACAAGGCTGAGGGTGGGGCTCTGGAAACGCCAGTCCCTCGGGCTCCTCTCACCCTCTCCTCTTTCCCCAGCCTACCATTCAGCCATCTGGGCCCAGGTGGGGCCCTGAGCCTGGCCCAGGCCCTGGATGGATCCCCCCATTTGGAAGAGATCAGGTAAGTAGGGGCTGCCCAGCCCAGGCACGGGGACAGTCCTGGGCGGGTCTGGGGGTTCCTCTCACAGGTATCTCCCCTACCCTGCAGCTTGGCGGAAAACAACCTGGCTGGAGGGGTCCTGCGTTTCTGTAAGGAGCTCCCGCTGCTCAGACAGATAGAGTAAGTAGCCTCCCCTGCCTGCCTGGGGGACCAGTGGCAGGCTGAGGGCAGCCCTTCTCTGACTGAGCCTAACACCTGGGGAGGCCTTTGAAGTGATAGAAGCCCCAGGGATGGTGGGGGCCTGGCTCAAGAAAGGAAGTCTTTCCTAAAACGCCTAGCTTACCCCAGACCCTGGTGGCTCTGCTCCCTCCTGTGCTGCCTGTGGGAGACAGGACCTGCTAGATCCCCTGACTCAAACAACCCCCATCCCATCCCACGCCCTTCTCCATCCCCAGCCTGGTTTCCTGTAAGATTGACAACCAGACTGCCAAGCTCCTCACCTCCAGCTTCACGAGCTGCCCTGCCCTGGAAGTAATCTTGTGAGTGATTGGAAGAGCCCTGAGCTGGCTGGGAAAAGGAAAAGTCGGGAGGGGTCGGGGGAGTTGGCTCCAGCCTGCTGTGTGGCCTGGAGCTGCTCCCATCCTCTCTGGCCAGTCCTCCCATTTGTAAATGGGGAAGATCATCCTTACTCAGACATCGTCTCAAAGACATTTTAACACTTGAGCTGCAGGTAATGTTGGGTAAAACAGTTTACCTTCTTCTGCCTTTTTCCCCATTTGTAGATTGGTGGGAGGGGAGGTAGACCAGATGGTCTTTAAAGGTTTTTGGTCCAACCTTCCTTTTGGGAGGCAACTGGATAGACCACCTTGCCTGCTTGATGAAACCTCCATTTATGAACCACTGTTGGTAGAAACAGTGGCTAAAGCCAGGAGAAAGCCACCCCCAGACCTGCTGGCTGGCCGTGCTTGGCTGTCTCTTAGCAATCAGAATCCCCCAGACCTTGGGGCTTTGCAGTGCTGCCTCATGAGTAAACTAGAATTCTAGGACTAGCCTGGGACCCTAACCATGGTATGGAGGACAAAGCTGTTTCCTAAAGAACAGGACACAAGTGATTACGAGATGATGTTAGTTTGCATCCTAAAGGTCTTAACCCTTCTCATTACACCAAAGCGAAAGTCTCAGATCAGTGGTAATTCATCTTTAACACCTAACACTGGATTCTCCCTTTTTAACCAAAAGGGTTAAAAACCCAACATCTTAGGAAGGGCATATGTTCCAACTAGAAGTTAATACCATTGTTTGTACTATATTTATTTTTGTAACTACCTTCTATATGGAGTCTGTAACACAAGTTTTCCATTGGTAGTAGTAATAAATGTTTCCTTTCAAGATTTTTTTTTTTTTTTTGAGATGGAGTCTCCCTCTGTTGCCCAGGCTGGAGTGCAGTGGTGCAATCTCAGCTCACTGCAACCTCCACCTGCCGGGTTCAAGAGATTCTCCTGCCTCAGCCTCCTGAGTAGCTGGGATTACAAGTGCCCACCACCACACCCAGCTAATTTTTGTATTTTTAGTAGAGACAGGATTTCACCATGTTGGTTAGGCTCGTCTCAAACACCTGACCTTGGCCTCCCAAAGTGCTGGGATTACGGGCGTGAGCAACCACGCCCAGCCAAGATTAATTTTTTAAAGTAAGAAAAAAGAGGGGGCCGATTTAAAGAAAAATATGATGCATCTTAAATACAGGATATACATGTATGTGGCAAAAATGGCAACATCTAGTGAACAACGTCATGATTCAAACTTGACGGGGAGGGGAGCAGGGAGGAAGGTAACCTGCACCCTAACGTCTTCAGGGGAGGACACACAAGCACCCTATCAGGTGGCCTCTCTTGAAAACCCTTGCCCCCACGACTGGCGCCCCGCTTTCCCCATTCGCTGCCTTGTCTCCACCCCTCGACCTCCTTGCTCTCCTGCCGCTGACATTGGGACCCCTACCCTGCAGGCTGTCCTGGAATCTCCTGGGAGATGAGGCGGCTGCCGAGCTGGCCCAGGTGCTGCCGCAGATGGGCCGGCTGAAGAGAGTGGAGTATGAGGGGCCGGGGGAGGAATGGGACGGGCTAAAGGGGGACCTACATCCCGGGAACACCAAGAGGCCACTGGGTCAGTCCCCTGCCTCCCAGAAAGCCCTTCCTTGAGTTGCACACTCTGGCCTGTTCCAAGCCCCTGCCAGGCTTAGTTCCCCCTGGGTTCTAGCCTTCAGCCTTCCTGCTGCACCTGCCACAAGTCCCCTGTTGTCTTTTGGGTTCCCTGAGAAGGTAGTGTGGGAGACTGTGTCCCCTGACCTTGGCCTGAGGAAGGGACCTAGGAAACTCTCACACCCATTCTCATGGCCGTGTTTCTCTTTCCCCTCCCCTCACTGTCCACTGAGAAGCCTGGAGAAGAATCAGATCACAGCTTTGGGGGCCTGGCTCCTGGCTGAAGGACTGGCCCAGGGGTCTAGCATCCAAGTCATCCGGTAACAGAGGCCTGCAGGGGCAGGGATGGTGGGTGGGAGGCTACACCAACCCCCAGATCTAATGGGACTCCCTGGAGGAGGCGGCAGGGCCTGGGCTGGGGATTATCAAAGGAGACTTGGACCACTCCACCAAGAATTTGGCAGCAAGCAGACTTGGATCAAACCCCAGCTCTGCCACTTGCCAATTGTGTAACTTCGTAGCCATAACTCAACCTCTCTGAACCCCAATTTTCTCATCTGTGAAATGGGGATACTGATAGTATCTACCTCAGAGAGTTGTAAAGACTAAATGAGCATATAAAGCACTGAACCCAATGCCTGGCACATAGTAAGCACTTAAAATGGCAGCTATAGTCAGAGCCATCACATACAGTTGTATAGGTTGTGCACTGCACAAGGGCATTAAACCTAAGGGGCACCATTCACATTGTCAACCTGCTAGATTTCTAGCAGATGAGAGTAAAGTACCTTGTTCTACCAAAATCATATATTATGACAATTTCAGACAGATGGCCGTAAAACATCTTGAAAGAGGGTCTTTTCCTTATTTGCACAAATGTGTCATATGAGTGTGGCCTTAGCTGGCATCACTATCTCCCAGGGAGGAAGGTTGAGTTGGAGGACTCAGGAGGCAGGTGTGGGGTACACCCTCTCCCTAGGTCAGCTATGCTGGTCTAACACCTGCCTCTGCCAGGTAACTCTAGGCACAGCTCTACCTTTTTGGGCCTCAGCCTCCCAATCTGCAGATACGACAGATGGCAGAGATGGGAGGATGAATGAGTGCCTATATCTGTGCCCCACAGCCTCTGGAATAACCCCATTCCCTGCGACATGGTCCAGCACCTGAAGAGCCAGGAGCCCAGGCTGGACTTTGCCTTCTTTGACAACCAGCCCCAGGCCCCTTGGGGTACTTGATGGCCCCCTCAAGACCTTTGGAATCCAGCCAAGTGATGCACCCAAATGATCCACCTTTCGCCCACTGGGATAAATGACTCAGGAAAGAAGAGCCTCGGCAGGGCGCTCTGCACTCCACCCAGGAGGAAGGATACGTGTGTCCTGCTGCAGTCCTCAGGGAGAACTTTTTTGGGAACCAGGAGCTGGGTCTGGACAAAGGAGTATCCTGCATTACGTGGGATATGTGTGATCAATTGGGGACATGCGACACACAATGAGGGTGTCATGACAATGCATGACACATACGGTTATATGTGGCAGTGTGACCCCTTGACATGTGGCGTTACATGAAAGTCAGTGTGGCACGTGTTCTGTGGCATGGGTGCTGGCATCCCAAGTGGCAGGATACATGATTGTTGGTCTATATATGACACATGACAAATGTCCATGTCACAGGACTCATGGCTGGCCAGATGACCTCAGGCTGGCCCAAGATCTAATTTATTAATTTTTAAAGCAAATACATATTTATAGATTGTGTGTATGGAGCAGCTAAGTCAGGAAAAGTCTTCCGCCCGAGCTGGGAGGGGAGAGTGTCCATGCACTGACCATTCCAGGGGCTCAAGGGCCAGAGCTCTGGAACAAGCCAGGGACTCAGCCATGAAGTCCCCTCCTGCCTCAATCCTCAGCCTACCCATCTATAAACTTGATGACCCCTCCCTTACTTACATACTAGCTTCCAAGGACAGGTGGAGGTAGGGCCAGCCTGGCAGGAGTGGAGAAGCCCAGTCTGTCCTATGTAAGGGACAAAGCCAGGTCTAATGGTACTGGGTAGGGGGCACTGCCAAGACAATAAGCTAGGCTACTGGGTCCAGCTACTACTTTGGTGGGATTCAGGTGAGTCTCCATGCACTTCACATGTTACCCAGTGTTCTTGTTACTTCCAAGGAGAACCAAGAATGGCTCTGTCACACTCGAAGCCAGGTTTGATCAATAAACACAATGGTATTCCACGTCTAGCCTGAATCCAATGTTTCCTCTTACCCCACTGAAGTCAGAAGTGGTTCACCCCCTGCCGTAAGGACTGGACAGCAGCGCAAACAACAGAGAGGTGTGCTGAGTGGAGCACTGGCCTGGGAGTCAGGAGACATGGGTTCCCAGCTCAGGCCTTGTCTCTAGTCACGTGCCCATGGGCAAGTTACCTTCTCTCTCCAGACCTCGCCTGCAACGTGAGGGTGTTATAGAAGCTCAGCATGTTAGAAACATTTTTTGTTTGACTTGCATAACATTGAAACTACTTTCTGAATTCATTGTCAGTATTCAAAATTGGGAATTTTACATAAAAATTCAGATTCTGCTTGCTTTTAAGTGCTAATCCAGCACTCCCACTGAAGAGTCACATGACTGTGCCTTTTAGATGTGCACACATGCCTCAGCTTGCTGCAGTCCCCACCACTCCCCATTGTCTTGACACCCCACCTGACCCCACTTTTTGCTGCTCTTTGACCCTGGCCTAGAGAGTTTGCATGGGTATGTTGTACCAGAGGAACATGGCTTTGGAAGTCAGACAGGCATGGAATAGAATGTGACTTAACCCTTTGCTACCTGTCTTTGAGGTATGTGGGTTAGCAGCCACCCCCCCAACACACACACACACATTAAGACTGTTGGAGAGGTCAGGAAAGCAAGACGAGCAAAGTTACCGGCAAAAAAAAAGGAGTTATCCTAGTTCTCCTCTCTTTTTGTAGCCGAATATCATATGATGTGAAGAGATGCCCAAAATGACAGATCAGCATCCTGTCTCCCTCGTGTAGTTAAAACAAGTTGATCTTAGGGGGAGCCTCCCACCCCATTGTGAAAAACCAGGTCGGGAGGGTGCAGTTACAGCTGAGCACCACTGGAGGGCAGGCTAGCCCACTGGCGATTCATGAGATAACTTCCTTCACTGTGGGACCCAGAAGGAAGTTAGGAGGCGATGATGCTAAGGCCTGTCCCCACCTGGCCTAGTAGCTTGGGATGTCCCAGCCTACCAGTGGCATCACCTGGGTGGCTTGGCTTTGACCTTTACAGCCCTCCAGGTTGTTCCTGGCCCCCTGCCAAGCATGAGGAGAAAGTCCTCCAGCCAAGTGCCAACACCCATACTTCACACAGGGCCACCCTTACCAGGCCAGGGTCAGGGCACACCTAGCACCAAATGGGCCCGTCAGCCTGGTCATGGGGGAAAAAGTAGGCAGGAAGAGGATCCAAGAAGTTTACCAGGCAACCCTGGGTCCGAAATTCTGTCTCCCTTTCCTGGGACATGATGCCGAGTTGACCTTGGCCTTCAGTGTGCCCAAGATCACCTTCACACTAGAGGGGTTGCATTGCCTCCTCTCCTTGCCCAAGAATGAAGGATGAATCCCTCAAAGCCTGGAAATAGCTTGGCAGGGGAGCCAAGGCCGAGGAAGGAGCAGAGGATACCAGCCAGAGGCACCTGGCCATGGGGGACAGGGGACCCCGGAGCTCAAGGACACTATTTTCATTTGCTGCTTAGCCATTTTACTTCTCTCTTCTCCTTTTCCCCCCTTCATATCTGCCCAAATTCTACACTCCAAGAAACTTGCAGCAGCTTCCCTGAAATAAACCATAGTATTGCGGCACTGCAGAGCTGGCTGGGCCTACATCAAGTTGGTGTGAAATTGCCTTGTTCATTTTATTAAGAAACTTCCTCTCTTGCCACCTGCCTGCTTGGAGGCCTTAACTGTTTTTTGGTTTTTCTTTTTCTTTTTCTTTTTTTTGAGACGGAGTCTTGCTCTGTCACCCAGGCTGGAGTGCAGTGCTGCAATTTGGGCTCACTGCAACCTCTGCCTCCCGGGTTCAAGCAATTCTCCTGCGTCAGCCTCCTGAGTAGCTGGGATTACAGATGTTCGCCACCACACCTGGCTAATTTTTGTATTTTTAGTAGAGACGGAGTTTCACTATGTTGGCCAGGCTGGTCTCAAACTCCTGACCTCAAGTGATCCACGTGCCTTGGCCTCCCAAAGTGCTGGGATTACAGGCATAAGCCACCATGCCCGGCCTGTTTTTCTATCCAACACGGATGGAGTACAGCCTCCCTGCCCCCTTCCTCCCCAAAGTAGGCTCAGTTTAAATATATACATGAAAACAAATAAAATTCAAAGAAAAGCAAGGTTATGGGGTGGCAAGCAGTAAGATCCAATGGAAACTCCCCGTCTCTGCATGTGAGCCATTGCACTGAGAATGCGATCAGGCTGGTAAGTACCCGCGTCTATCTGCAAGATGGGGAGAATCTCCTTTTACTACTTTGTCTCTTGGCCTCAGTCTTATAATTGTACAAATTGAACGTTCATCTTTCTTTTTTAGTTTTATTTATTATTATTATTTTATTTTTCCATAAGTTATTGGGATATAGGTGGTGTTTGGTTACATGAGTAAGTTCTTTAGTGGTGATTCATGAGATTTTGGTGCACCCAGCGCCCGAGCAGTATACACTGCACCATATTTGTAATCTTTTATCCCTCGCCCCTCTCCCACTCTTCCCCTGCAAGTCCCCAAAGTCCATTGTGTCTGAATGTCCATCTTTCTGATGGAAGTCACAGACTCCCCCTTCGCCTCCTTCACATGCCTCAGGTGCTGTCAAATTGCCTCCTCTATCCTTCCCCTAAACACACATCTGTCCAGCCAGTGGTTCCCAAGCTGTAAAACTGCAGTTACATAAATTGTAAGGGTGTCAGGATCCTGTCACCATGCAGATTCTGGTTCAGCAAGTCTGGGGCAGGATACCCAGACTTCTCCAGCCCTTCCAGACAGCCCCAGACACCTGGGATTCTGCATTTCTAAGAAGCCCCCAAGTGATGGCCATGTTGCTGGGCCATACTTAGCTTAGCAAGACTGTAGATGAGTGGATCGCAACCCTGACTGCACATTAGAGTCACCTGGGAAGCTTTTAAAAATCACTATTTTTAAAAGGAGTATTTGGGCTGAGTGCAGTGGCTCACGCTTATAATCCCAGCACTTTGGGAGGCTGAGGCAGGAGGATCACCTGAGCTCAGGAGTTTGAGACCAGCCTGGGCAAAATGGCGAAACCTTGTCTCTACAAAAAAACACAAAAATTAGTCGGGCATGGTAGCGTGCACCTGTAGTCCCAGCTACTCGGGGCGGGGGGTAGGGGTGGGGTGGGGTGCTGAAGTAGGAGGATCCCTTGAGTCTAGAAGGTGGAGGCTGCGGTGAGCCAAGATCATGCCACTGCACTCCAGCCTGGAGGACAGAGCAAGACCCTGTCTTGGGGGAAAAAAAAGAGTATTTAGAAAGCTCCCTGAGTGATTCTAGTGTGCAGCCGCAGTGGAGACCCACTGGTCTGGAGTATGCCGTCTCTTGGAGAGGCTGGGCAAGCCTTTGCACCTGCACCTGCACCCCTTATTTTGTCCTGAGGATCCCATGACCCTCCCTCCCCAGAGAGGGACACTAACTCCAGAGACTTTTCCTAACTTTCCCAAAGGTACAAAGCTGGTAACTGGTGGCACCAGGAATCAAACCCAGGTCACTCCTGTGACACCCACAGTTTTCTCATCTGTATAGTAAGGGGATGAGCAAAAGGAGGTTAGGCACGAGGACCTATGTTCTTCAGCTACAAAGATGATCTTATGGCTCATTTCTGCACTCCCTTGGGGAGAGTTCTGGATCCTCAGCCACCTGCCCTGCCTGGTTATTTCTGTAAAGCATCGCCAGCTGTGATGTACTCTAGGCCCAACAATCACAGCAACAATCTCCTCTATTTTACAGATGAGGAAACCAAGACACAGAGAGAGAACATGACTTGCCTAAGGTCACACAGTGAGTATTTAGTGGGGCTCAGACTCCAACTCTGGAACAAAAGGAAAGGGTGACTTTGGAGTGGTCCTGGACTGGAGATTTAACTGGCCTGCGGGTCTGTGTGTTCCCTGGAGAGAGAGGGACCCTCAGGAAGGCAGGAGGGCTGTGCACCCTTCTTGGGCTCTGCTTCTGCCCCCAACCCTACCCTTCATGGCCAAAGCTAGGCCTGAGGACCTGTGATGCACTCTAGGCACATCCAGAGCTTCCAGGAAAGACCATTCACTGGCTGGTTTGGTAAAGATCATCTCTCGGCCAGGCGCGGTGGCTCACGCCTGCAATCCCAGCACTTTGGGAGGCTGAGGCGGGCGGATCACGAGGTCAGGAGATCGAGACTATCTCGGCTAACACAGTGAAACCCCGTCTCTACTAAAAATACAAAAAATTAACTGGGTGTGGTGGCGGGCGCCTGTAGTCCCAGCTACTCGGGAGGCTGAGGCAGGAGAATGGCACGAACCCAGGAGGTGGAGCTTGCAGTGAGCTGAGATTGCACCATGGCACTCCGGCCTGGGCGAAAAGAGTGAGACTCCATCTCAAAAAAAAAAAAAAGATCATCTCATCCCGGGGCAAGGCTCAGGAAGTTCCAGGGACTGCTGGTCTTTGTCCTGCCTCCCCATCACCCCAGTGAAGAACCCTCCCCTTGGCCCTCGGAAGCCACACCTGGAGGCTCATCCCACACACACCCCAACCTAGCTGCCCAGAAAGAGACCTTTGCCCTGGGAAGGAGAGAACAGTAGAGGAGCTTTCCCCAGGGAAGAAAGGCCAACTGGGGTCCCCTTGGTTAGGAGCCTGGGGCCAGAGGCATCAGTGGTCCTCATGGGACCCTTAGTCCTCCACCTCCCACTCCCCAACACACACCCACACATACTTCAGCACAGGGTCAGAGCTGAGGGAGGTGTCTGAGGCTGTCTGGAAGGGCTGGAGAAGTCTGGGTATCCTGATCCTAGAAAGGGACCGTCCCTGCATCAGAGTGACCACAACCCTGGAACTTAAAAAATAGCAATTATATGGCCGGGTGCGGTGGCTCATGCCTGTAATCCTAGCACTTTGGGAGGCCGAGGCAGGTGGATCATGAGGTCAGGAGATCGAGACCATCCTGGCCAACACGGTGAAACCCTGTCTCTACTAAAAATACAAAAAATTAGCCGGGCGTGGTGGCGGGCACCTGTAGTCCCAGCTACTCGGGAGGCTGAGGCAGGAGAATGGCGTGAAC
This sequence comes from Pan paniscus, assembly GCF_029289425.2. NCBI lineage: Eukaryota > Metazoa > Chordata > Mammalia > Primates > Hominidae > Pan > Pan paniscus. The sequence continues at coordinate 66,560,630 of NC_073267.2, forward strand.
CCGGGAGGCAGAACTTGCAGTGAGCCAAGATCGTGCCACTGCACTACAGCCTGAGCGACAGAGCGAGACTCCGTCTCAACAACAACAACAAAAATAGCAATTATACACTAGCCCTGCTGTCTACACTTGCCTGGCACGTTACAGTCTCACTGAATTCTGTCTCATTGGATTCTCACAACCATCCCATAAAGCAAATACTAAGTCTATCCTATTTTACAGAGAAGGAGAGCAAGGGCCAGAGGATTGAGTGATTTCACCTAGGCAGCCGCTGAGCGGCTGGGATTCAAACTCATGGCCATGACTCCATGCCTGAGGTTTGACACTGGAGTCAGCCACACCTGCCTCTAACCAGGAGATCCTTGAGGGGATCCCTCAAGGATCCTGATATGTTTCCATATCAACCCCCTGTGGCACATGGTATTTTCTAAAGACAGCCATCACAGTATCTTCCGTCCCACATGCTCTTCCTACTATGTGATGGTGACACCCCTCTGTGACTACAACAGAAGTGACATTATGTGACTCCCAAGGCAAGGGCCTGAAACGGATGATAACGCTTCCACTTGCCTCTCTTGAAATGCTCACTCATGGAACCCTATGCCATGCCACTAGGAAGCCCAGGCTACAAGGAATGGTCTCAGGTAGGTGTTCCAGCTGACAATTCCAGCTGAGGTTCCAGATGACAGCCAGCATCCAGCGATAGCCATATATGTTCAAGAAAGCCTTCTAGACAATTTCAGCCACCACCATGATCTGACTGCAACTGTATGGGAAACACTGTGCAACACCTGCCCTCGATGAGCCCTGAGGACCCCGGAAGTGTGAGGGATAAGTTTTGGGGTGATCTGCGATGCAACATAAATAACTGGAACACCCTCCCTCCGCCAGTCCTCACACACCCCTGGCCCAGCCAGATCCCTGAACAGCTGGCACTCCTTCAATGTGTCTTTCATTCACGAGCACACTGACATGCATGGGCAAACCTGGGTATTCTGATCCGTTTGTCCAAACAGCCTGGACTGTGAAAATAAACACCCAGATGGCAGGTGTTGACACACATACCCTGACATGGGTCTATTTCGGGGCCTTCAGGCCTCCCACTGTGCACTGAGAGGTCTCCACCTGGGCAGGGAAAGACTTCGTTTAACATTTTGCAGTCTTGTGTTGGGTGTGGAATGAGGATAAAGCATGTAGAATCAACCTGTGATGGATCCTTGGCCTTAATCAACTTCTTCAGGGCTCTCCTGATCCCTGGCCTTTTTTTTAAAGATAGCTTTATGGGGATATAATCCATACACCATGACATTTGTCCTTTTAAAGTGTGTAAGTCAGTGGTTTTAAGAATATCTACAGTTGTGCAATCATCACTGTAATCTAACTTTTTTTTTTTTTAAATACAGGGTCTTGTTCTGTCACCCCGGCCGGAGTGCAGTGGTGTGATCATGGCTCACCACAGCCTCAACCTCCTAAGCAATCCTCCCACCTCAGCCTCCTAACTGGGACTACAGGCAGGTACCACACCCGGCTAATTTTTTTTTTTTTTTTTTGGTAGAGATGGTGGGGTCTCACTATGTTGCTCAGGCTGGTCTTGAACTCCTTGCCTCAAGTAATCTGTCTGCCTCGGCCTCCCAAAGTGCTGGGATTACAGGCAGGACCGCACTCTGCCTAGAATCTAACTTTGGAACATTTTTTATCATCTCCCAAAGAAACCCTTTGCCAATAGCAATCACTCCCCATTCTCCACTCCCCGGCCGAGGCAACCACAAATCTGCTTTGTCTGTTTGTGGATTTGTCTATTCTGGACATTTCATCTAAATGGAGCCATATAATATTTCTCTGAGACTGGCTTCTTTCACTGGGCATAATATTTTCCAAGTTTGTCCATATTGTAGCATGTATCAGTACTTCACACCTTTCTTTTTTTTCTTTCTTTTTTTTTTTTGGAGGGGGGATGGAATCTCCCTCTGTCACCCAGGCTGGAGTACAGTGGCGCAATCTTGGCTGCAACTTCCGCCTCTTGGGCTCAAGTGATTCTCCTTCCTGCCTTCCGAATTGCTGGGATTACAGGTTCTTGCCACTACGCCTGGCTAATTGTTATATTTTTAGTAGAGACAGAGTTTCGCCATGTTGGCCAAGCTGGTCTTGAATTCCTGACCTCAAGTAATCGCCCGCCTTGGCCTCCCAAAGTGCTGGGATTACAGGTGTGAGCCACCACAACTGGCCAGTAATTCGTACCTTTCTATGGCTGTATAATATTCTATGTTGTGTGGATATACCACATTTTGTTTTTCCATTCATCAGTGGATGGACATTTGGGTATAAGTTTTGTGTGGCCATATGTTTTCATTTCTCCCGGGTAGATATCCAGGAGTGGAATTGCTGTGACCCCTGGCCTTTGTACTCTGCCTCCTTGCCTAGGGATCTAGTATCTTCCTTGACAGGCCCAACTATCTCATCCTTCAGGTTTCTTAAAGGAAGCCTCGCTGACTCCCATGGCTGAGTTGGGTCTTCTGTGCCACCCTACCTCCAATCTTTGCACATTTCATATGGTGATATGATGGTCTGGGTCCTGCTCTCTCAAGGTGAGCAACTTGAGAGAGACTATCTGCTTTGGTTCACCACTGTCCATCCCAGTGCCTGGCTCTCCTGCTGCTGGAAAGACAAGAGACAGATTCTGAGGCCAGAGCAATCAGGAAAGTCTTCCTGGAGGAAGCGGGGCTGGAGTTGGGTTGATAGGTTGGTTTGCCCCAGAGCGGGGCAGAGGGCATTGATTGGCTTCGGTGGAAGAAAGGTGAGGAGAGCTTGGAGAAAGGAAAGATGGATGGGTGACAGGCAGGCAGAGAACAAAGCTCAGAGCCCCGGGGGCTGTTTAGTCTCGGCCCCTCTAAGGCTGCAAAGTGCCAGTGACTCAGACGTGGAGGGAGGCTCACAGGCTGCAGCGCGCGAGGCTCCCACATTAACCCTCACCTGCCTGGAATCGAAAAGCCACAATGGAAGCACTCGGCATTAACCCTCAGCTGCCCAGTCCTTGAGCCCCAGGGCCAAGGGCTGTGGACATGGCCTTGAGATCCCCGGGAAAGCCCCGCCCCCCCAGAATCTGGTTACGTGAGGCTCAGCCTTCTGATGCCCGGTGGTGAACTTGCCCAGAGAGCACCTAAATACCGCGGAGTGGCCAACGGCTTGAGCGCCCAGCGACAGACAAGTGTCCTAAGAATTGGTGCCTCTTCTAGGGAAAAGGAGGCCTGGGCTCCAAGGCCTTAAAGACTCGCCTAATTTTCCGCACGGATGAGTAGCCCCAGGCCCAGTTCGGATCCGTCTTTATCTTATCGGCTGTGTCAGAGAAATATGTCATATTTCCAATCTCTGGCGGCAAGAAAATGCCGAGCTCTTTTGCTATTGAAAAAAAAAAAGGGAAGAAAACACTGCGGCCCTAATCCTGCCCAATACAACCCAGAACCCAGCCTTGGGTGCTGCCCCGAGGGCGCAGCGCCGCTCCCGTCGGCGCTGGGGCTCCAAGCGGCCCTGGGGCCCCGCAGGCCCGGGCTGAGGCCACCCCTCTGTTCCCGCGTCGGTGGCCCTGAGCGCACAGCGCTCGGAACTCGGAGGTGCCAGAGGCTCGGGCAAAGCAGGCCTGGGGATGGCGCGAAGCCGCGTTGTTCCGATCCTCAGCCACCTGAGTCCCAGCCTGGAACCTTCGGACCCTCGCGTTCGGCCCGAACGTTCGGGCCCCCTCGGTGCCAGGCGCCCCGAGTGCCGGGGCGCGCCGGGCGCGGGCTGGGAGCGGCGGACTGCGGGCGGGACAGCGCCCCCGCTCCTCCCGTGGGAGAGCGCGCGCCCCTCCAGGAAGCTCCCGCCTCGCCTCCCACTTCCCTCCCCACTCCCCTCCTCGGCCGGAGGGAGGAGCCCGAGCCGCCGCCGCCGCCGCCGCCGCCGCCGCCCGCCCGCCTGGCCCGGGAGGAGGACCGGACCCCGAGCGGCTGGGAGCGCACGCGAGCGGGCCGTGGCCGCGCGGGCAGCGCCCTGAGCCTGTCCCGCGCCCGCGGGCCCGGCCGAGCAGGAGCAGCTCCCGGGGATGCCCGGGCGGCTCGGAGCGCGGGCAGCGGCAGCCGTGCGGTGAGGGCGGTGGCGCCCGCGGGACCTGCGGTGAGTGGGGCCCGGGCAGGCGGGGCAGCTTGGCGTTGAGTGCCCAACTTCGGCCTTGGGGCTGGGCTCCTGGATCCAGCTGCGGGTCCGAAGGAAGCCGGGTTCCGCCTCGGGGGGCTGCGGCGCTCTAGCCCCCGCCGCCAGCGCGAACCCGGACTCCGGCGCTTCGGTGACTCAGCTCCGACCCGGCCACGCGGGGGCGCCCCGCCGGCGCCCGGACTGTGGGGAAGGGCGGGCGGGGTCCCTGGGGAGGGGGGCGCCCTCGGGGGTCCGAGCCCAGCTGCTTTGGGGACCCTTCCACCCGCCCCGAGGGGCTTGGAGGGCGTACGGGAGGTGGAGACCCACCGCTGCCGCAGCTGCTGAAGGCGTGAGGTCGCCCTGGCTCTTGGCGGGCGCTGGCTCCTCTCCGCGCCCCTCTGCCCTCCTCCCACACCTCAACACCCACCCCCTGCCCCAGGCAACTGCCGGAGGGCCGGCTCCCAGCCCCGGTACTGGGAGCGCAGAGGGGGAGTGGAGCTGGGCAGCTTCCCAGAAGTCGGAGTGTGTTTGCAAACTAGTTTTTGCGAAAAAGCTGTCTGGCACCTGTGTGTTTAAAGGGGGTGTGGGGGTGGGCATGGAGAGAGCGGGCGAACAAGGCCCTCTCTTATTCCCCGTTTCTCACAGCGATGCTCCTCTGAAAATAGAGGGGTCTTACACCCCTCTTCCCTGCTCTTCCCACCCCCTCCCCCAGCCTCGCTCCACATCCCCCCCAGTTCAAGAAGCTCTCCTATGGGGAAGGGGCTGCTTCAAAGGGGATTGTGATTTGCACAAGGTCACAGATGCTGCTGGCTCTGGTAGCTAATAGGGTGTTCATCTTGCATCTGAATCCCCTGCCCCATATGTACTGGGGGAAGGGACAAGGGGTCTGGAAGAATGATCTTCCAGACAAAACGCCCTTTTTTTTGTCTGCCTTAGTTTTTTGCTCCCTTAGAGGTGTGTGCTGTCATCAAAGGGTGGGTGGTTTTTTCTGCCCCTTGGGCATCCACAGCTTCCCGGACTGCAGGGAGCCCATGGTTTTCAGGAAACAGGCGGTGTGCGCAGATTGTAATCCCTGGCAGCTGCAGCCTGCCCTGATGGGGAGGCCTGGGAGACCTGGGTCTGAACCCCACCTATGACCAACAGGGAACTTGGCCCAGACTCTCCGCCCCTGTGGCCCTCTGGGTCACCATCTGTAAAATGGGCTGATGTTCCGGGGCCTGACTCCTGGAGAATGGACATAGCATGAAGGCGTGGTTTTATGGCATTCCCCCTGGCATAGGTCCAGGTGAGCTCCAGGACCGCCCCAGCCAGCTGGATTGGAAGGGGTCACCCAGGCAGGTTTCTCCATGGAAAGAACCAGGGACGAAGGATGTGGACGCTTGGGTTCGTTTCGCGGCCGTCACTTCCTGTCTGCGTGCCTTGTCACCCCTTGGACTTGGGGGGTTTTCTGTCTGTAAAATGAGGCAAACTGTGACATGATCCAGCTTACAGTAGGGCGGCTGGGAGGCTGGAACTGGGGAACAGGGAGCAGACGTTCTGCAAGTAGGGAGCACTTCATGAGTGGCAAGTGTGGTGTCTCTGGTGGTGTTCCAACGGACACTCCCTCTGGAATGTCATGAGAATTAAAAACTGGGGCATAAGGGAAGAAGATGGCTGAGAATGTAGCCTCGGTTTCTATGTCTGTAAAACAGTAAGTACTGGACCCCATCTGGTCCTCCTCCCAGTCCTCAGTTTTTATATCTATACACCTTCATATTCTTTTCAGGTAATTGTGTATTTCTGCAAAGGTAGGATTAAATTAGATTGCAAGGACTCGGGTGCCAGCACTTATTGGTACGTGGTGAGTGCCTGGTTAACTGTCATTGTCATTATCCATGGGAATATTAAGAAGCCTGATGTGGGTGACTGTATCCAGGATCCTTTGTGGGGTTGTCTCAGGCCAGCTTGCTCCTCCCCCTCCCGTCAGGACTTCTGGGCTGTTCTAGGGGCAGGGGCCTGGGGTGAAAGAAGACCAGGAGAGGTGGTAGGTCTCATCCAGGTGTCCCCATTTCCCCACATCTGGCTGGCCTCACAGGGCTCTAAGGAGTGAACAGAAAACAAAAGAGCATTCTCTAGTAATTTTCTCCCTCCTGTCAGAGCAGGAGGCATCATCGCCAGGCACGGTCCCCGATCTGAGAAGCCCTCAGCTCAGGGTCAGGGTGCCCCCAGCCTGATGGAGGTCTCTCTCCCTCTCCCCTCCCCTGACCCTTATTCATAGATGGCACTGGGACTACCGAATCAGGAGCAAAACACCTTGAGGACCCAGCTCCTTCCCCCTTGTAGAATATGGCCTTAGGGAGTGGAGGTGGGATCTCCCCCAACCCTGCCAGACACGGTGGTGTGGGCTCTGTGGGAGCTGGGATGCCAGGTCACCCTGTGATCTTGGCAGGCAGCATCTAGAAAAGTCCACAATCACATATCTCCCCACCTCCCTGTCCAGAAGGGAGGACGTAGGGGTCCCACAGTGCCTGAGGACAGAGCCCAGGTTAGAGGCGCCTCCTGGCTCCCATCCCAATGTCTTCTGCCCTCTTTGGGCCACTGCACCTCGGCTGTCACTCCCATGGCAGAGTCAAGAAGACTGCTGTTCCATACCCTGGAATATTTCTTTCTTTCTTCCTTTTTTTATTTTTTATTTATTTATTTTTTGAGACAGGATCTTGCTCTGTCACACAGGCTGGAGTGCACTGGTGTGATCTCAGCTCCCTGCAACCTCCACCTCCCAGGTTCAGGTGATTCTCGTGCCTTAGCCTCCCAAGTAACTGGGATCACAGGCGCACACCTAGCTAATTTTTGTATTTCTAGTAGAGACGGGGTTTTGCTATGTTGGTTAGGCTGGCCTTGAACTCCTGGCCTCAGGTGATCCACCCACCTCGGTCTCCCAAAGTGCTGGGATTATAGGCATGAGCCACTGTGCCCGACCATGGAACATTTCTTACTTATCTGGCCACACTTGCTCTGAGGTCTGCAATGAGACTGACTAGTGAGATTGTGTCACCATCCCTCCTCACTGCTGCATCTCCTGGTTGTATTTTTCTTGGGGCATTTGCCACTCTTTAAAACCATCTTCTTTACTCATTGGTGCACCAGCTTATCTGCCTCCCTCCCCAAAGGGTGTCAGATCCACAAAAAGGCAAGAGCAAACAGTGTCCGTCTTGTTTAGGGCCATGTCCCAGCACTTAGAACAGTGCCTGGTACATTGTAGGTGCTCAGTAAATCCTTGTGTGAGGAATGACTGCACCTGCCCCTCTTTGCAGCCTCCTGTTAAATGAGTCTGTGATGTTGAGTGATGGATCCTGGGAGAATTACGAGCTTGCCCTCTTGAGTCTCTGGAGGGATCTCTGGCTTACCATGCTGAGTGCTGGAAGGAGCATGGCCTTGCTGACAGCTAGATTTCAAACTTGTAGCCTACAGAACTGTGAGAGAATCTAAGCCATCCAGTGTGTGGTGCTCAACTAGCCCATGGCCAACCAGAGTTTGAAACCCAGTAGCTCAGCTCCCAGCATTCACTGCACTCTTACAATAAACTTTTCTCAGGTTGGGCATGTCTCTGAAAGACTGATGGGAGAGCCGGGCGTGGTGGCTCACACCTGTAATCCCAGTACTGAGGGAGGCCAAGATAGGCAGACCACTTGAGCCCAGGAGTTCAAGACCAGCCTGGGCAACATGGCAAAAACCCGTCTTTACCAAAATAAAAAATAAACAAAATTAGCTGGGTGTTGTGGTGCGTGCCTATAGTCCCAACTACTTGGGAGACTGAGGTGGGAGGATTGCTTGAGCCCAGGAGGTCGAGGCTGCAGTGAGCCATGATTGTGCCACTGTACTCCAACCTGGGTGAAACAGTGAGACCGTGTCTCAAAAAAAAAAAAAAAAAAGACTTGGGGTCCAACCAAAGGAGAGAGGGATTGCAGGAGTTGTCTGCTGGGAGTTGGGCATACTCCCTCCTGTGTTTTAGAGAGGGGACAGCCAGGGCACATCAGGCAGGCCAAATATCCTCAGCTCCTGATAAGACACAAAAGCCTGCAGGGATACAGTAGAGTTGTAGGGAGAATGGGCTTCTGAACCACACTAGGCATGTCCACACCACAGGGCCTTTGCACATGCTGGGGAACAGGTAGAGAAAACAGCACATGCAAAGGCCCTGTGGTGGGGACATGCCTAGCTTGGTTCAGGAGCCCATTCATTCATTCATTCAAAAATATTCACTGAGTACCTGCTGGGCACCAGCTATGGCTGGGATACAGCCATGAATGAGAGAGACCAATGCCTTGCTCTCCTGGGGCTCCTGGTCTATTAACATCCTAGCTCAAATGCGGCCTCCTCCACACTGCCCTATCACAATCACTTCACCCTGCTTTATTCTCTTTATGACATTTTCCACTATCTGAGATTTCCTGCCCTTGTCATTTGCTCACCTCTCTGTCCCCCCAACTCCATCCCGAACTCCTATGCCCAGAGCCCGAGTGTGTCTTGATCATGGTTACCCCTCCAGCACACAGCAAAGTCCCTGGTCCAGAGGAACTGCTTAAGAAACATCTGTTGAACGACCAAATGGATGGCTGCATGGTGAGGGAAGCCCTCCTGGAAGGTGGAGACCCAAAGTCACAAGTGAAAGAGGGATTACATCTGTGCACAACCCTCTTCAGTTTACAAGCTTTTCACTGCTGCCTTAAGAACATCATGAAGAAAGTAGTGGGGACAGCTCTAGTTAGCAGCAGCTCCATTTCCTGTATGAAGAAACTGAGGCTAGAGAGGTTAGGACACATGGCCCAGGTTGCATAGGGAATGGGTGACTTTCTCCAGCACACCTCAGTCCCTTGGGTGGGCAGGCAGTGGCAGCAGGTGATGTCCCACCCAGGGGACCTCACATCCTCTACCTCCCCAGCCCCCAGTCTTTCAGTCCTAGGCAAATCCACCTCCTCTAAGACATACAACTTTCCCCATTCCCTTCTCCATGGGAGTCCCCTGCCCTCTGAGCCTGGCCAGATCCACTCCCAAGGTCCCCTAAGTACTCAGAGTCTCCAGAGAGCCACAGCACTCCGTGCCTATCCCCATGTGGAGCTTCTTGGGAGGCCGGAGGGGAAGGAGCTGAGGCCCAGGAGGGAGGAGTGGCAGGAGAGGACAGAACCCAGTCCCTAGACTCACAGGGAGTACAGTGGAGGCTGCCTCTCAGCCTGCTAGGTCAGCCCCTATAAGTGACACAAACCTTCCAGTGCAGGCTGAGCTGAACCTGGGGCCTGGGAGGGTGGGGGTGGGGATGCCCCAAGGGAAGCCACCTCCCCTAAGAGCCAGAGCTTAGTGATTAAGCGGGCACTACAGAGAATGACCTCCCTCTGAATGTGGTCTGGTGGAAGCTGGGGGTCCCCAGGGGGGCCTCAGGGCCAACCCCTGCTGCAGCCTCCTCGCCATGCTGTCTGCATCTATATTTATCCCCGTAATGGCCTGGCTGCCTGTTGGAGTGTGGTGTCTTTGGAGCGCAGCAGCCGGTGCCGTAGCCTCGGTGCAGAAGTGATTTGTGTCAAGGTGCCGCCCCCACCTGGTCAGGAGTGCCAGCCTGCTCCCCGGGGGCTGTCTGTCGCCTGGCAGGAGCTGGTGCAGCGATGGGCATGCGGCAAGGGCCCCAGAGAATAAGGCTTGTGGCTGGACCCTGCCCACCGGAACCAGGATGCAGGATGTTGGGGCAGCCAGGCTGTGGCCAGGGTTCCTGTGTGGCTGGAAAGTGGGGCCAGATAAACTCTAAAGTCTTTTAGCTCTGAGACTCAAAGAACTCATGACTCTGAAATCCCAGAATTCCCAAATTCTGGAATTCTGTGAACCTCTAGTCCCGGGCCTCTACAATTCCAAGATGTTATGGTTCCTCTTCCTCTCACCTTTTCACTCTTCCTCATTTTCAACAAACTTGTGTCGAGCTTCCATTCTTGCCTCTGGGTGTTGGGAGCAACGAAATGGAAACAGGGTTTGGTTCCATCTTTAAGCTCCAGTGAGGGCGACGCTTCTAAGCCAATGGTTACAGTATGCTGATATTGTAAGTGATTCCCTCTCAAGGACCAGGGAAACAGGAAGGGCTTTGTAGAGGAGTCCCTGGATTGTTGGTTTTGGTGTTTTTTGTTTTACCACATTGAAGTGTAACATGAAATAGAGCAGACATTCTACATGGACCAGTCAATGACTGTTCACAAACCAACATATCTGGGTCACCAGAACCCAGTTCAGAAACAGACACGACCAGCACCAAAGCCCCCGGTGTCCCCTTCTGGTCAGTAACACCCATCCACATGTCCTACCGCTCTCCTGACTTCCAGCAGCGTAGATTTGTTTTGTCCATGTTTAAGGGCACCTAAGTGAAATCATATAGGATGACATACTCCTTTCTGTCTGGCCCCCTTCATGCAGCACGTGTGAGACCCATCCGTGTTATTGCTACCCGTGTTCTTCCTTCAGGTTGGCTGTATGTGGTCTGCTGTGTGTTCATTCACCAGTTATGTGTCCCTTCTTCCAATCATGGGGGTTTGGGTGGGGAGTTCCAGTTGGGATTATTTGGATTAGCACTGCCATGAACATTCCTGTGTGTATCTTTGGGTGAACATACGTGAGTGTTTTCGTTGGGCACTAATGTTTCTCCTAAGTGGTTGCACCAATTTCCACTCCCTCTAGCAACCTGTGTGTGTTCCAGTTGCTCTGCATTATTGCCAACACGTGGTATGGTCAGCTTTTTAAAATTTTGGCCGTCCTGGGGGTGGGGGTGGGTGCATAGTGCATTTTTTTTTAAGACAGTTTCATTCTGTCGCCCTGGCTGGAGTGCAGTGGTGCGATCTCGGCTTGCTGCAACTTCCACACCCCACCCCCATTCAAGTGATTCTCCTGCCTTAGCCTGCTGAGTAGCTGGGATTACAGGCACCCGCCACCATGTCCGGCTAATTTTTGATTTTTTTTTTTTTTTTTTTTGAGACGGAGTTTTGCTGTTGCCAGGCTGGAGTGCAGTGGTGCGATCTCGGCTCACTGCAACCTCTGCCTCCTGGATTCAAGTGATTCTCCTGCCTCAGCCTCCCGAATAGCTGGGACTAGAGGCGCGCTCACCACGCCCAGCTAATTTTTGTATTTTTAGTAGAGATGGGGTTTCACCATGCTAGCCGGGATGGTCTTGATCTCTTGACCTTGTGATCCACCTGCCTCGGCCTCTCAAAGTGCTGGGATTGCAGGTGTGAGCCACCATGCCCTGCCTAGTTTTTGTGTTTTTAGTGGGGATGGGGTTTCACAATGTTGGCTGGGTCTCGAACTCCTGACCTCAAGTGATCCGCCCACCTCAGCCTCCAAAAGTGCTGGGATTACAGGCATGAGTCACCATGCCCGGCTGCATTTGGTTTTACTGAGCTGAGTTTGAAGAAAGAAATCACTAAGTGAAGAAGGGGGAAGGGCATTCCAGGCAGATGGAACAGCATATGCAGAATTAGGGAGGCACGAAAAATACTTGCTGAAACTGTGTGTGGCAAACAGCAGAGCTAGAGCCAAAAGTGTGAGGGAGAGGACTTTGAGAGCCTCATCAGGGAACCTGGATGTTGTCCTGAGAACAGCCGGAAGCCATGGAGAGGTTTTTCTCATTTTGAGCCAGTATCTGCAGTGCGTCAAGCATTTTGTAATTTCCATGTGTTGGATGAGAAAACTAAACTGAGACACAGAAGGACCAATGACTTGTCCAGAGTCACATTAGTGGAGGCCCAATAGGTAGAGTGGTATTGGGCTGGGAGCCAGAGGACCAGAACCATGTGGGTAAGTGATTCAACTTCCTAGCCTTGGTTTACTCACCTGGAGAATGGGAGTGCTGATGATAACACCTCATTTGGGGATGTTGTGAAGCTATAGAATTTCAAGGACCTGGGACAGGCATTATTATTCTCATTTTATTATGGTTATCTCTCCATCAGCATGGCCACACCCACCTTCACCCTTCTCTTGCAGCTGACAGGGTGGGGGTGGGCTCTCTGAGCTCCCACACTTAAGAAGGACTAGCCCTGAGCTCCTGCCCTAACACCCTGTTTTCCTGCCCCATGACAGATCTCCTAGAAACTACAGATTGCTATGATGGTTAATTTTATGTGTCAGCTTGGCAAGGCTTTGGTGACCAGTTGTTTGGTCAAATAAAGGGAGTTTTTAGATGCAATTAACATTAAATCAGTAGACTTTTGAGTCCAGCAGCTTACCCTCCATTATGTGTGGCCCTCATTCAATTGATCAGAGGCCTTCAGGGCAAAGACTAAGGTTTCTCAAAGACGGAATTCAGCCCCAAGACTGCAGCATAGAAACCCTGCCTGGGTTTCCAGCCTTCTGGCTTGCCCTACAGATTTTGGACTTTCCAGCCCCGACAATCGCATGAGCTAATTCTTTTTTTTTTTTTTTTTTTTGAGACGGAGTCTTGCTCTTTTGCCCAGGCTGGAGTGCAGTGGCCCGATCTCAGCTCACTGCAAGCTCCGCCTCCTGGGTTCACGCCATTCTCCTGCCTCAGCCTCCCGAGTAGCTGGGTCTACAGGCGCCCGCCACCACGCCCGGCTAATTTTTTCTATTTTTAGTAGAGACGGGGTTTCACCGTGTTAGCTAGGATGGTCTCGATCTCCTGACCTCGTGATCCGCCCGCCTCGGCCTCCCAAAGTGCTGGGATTACAGGCGTGAGCCACCGCGCCCGGCCGAGCTAATTCTTTAAAATACATTTCTCTGTCTGCATAGATATCCTATTGGTTCTGTTTCTCCAGAAAACCTGGACTAATATCGTTGCCATTTATCTTCCTGGATCTTCTCATCTGGGAAATGGGATGAAGGAGGCAATTTAGACCTGGATGCATTCAAGATACGTTCCAACCCCCCAAAAGTTCAGTAAACTTAGCAGCCATCAGGGCCCGTAGGGAATGGGTGTCTTGTTAGCTGAGGGTTCTGGTTAACAGAGCATTCTCATCCAGACTAGAGGTTGCAAACTCAGAAGTCTACAGAGACCTGGCTGGAAGCTCGGTGTGTGAAGCCAGCAGGGCTTGTATGGAGACCAAGTGTGACATCTGCCTCATTATGCCAAATCCAACTACGCTAGAGCCATCCCTGGGGTGTGGTCAGCCATGGGGTGGCCACATTGCAACTTCTGATCTGTAGCCTCGTGCCTCAAAGTGTGGTTCCAGGGGGGCAGCCCCAGCATCACCTGCAGCTTGTTAGAAACACAGAACTTTAGGCCCTTCCCCAGACCTGCTGGATGACAATCTGTATTTGAACAAGATGCCCCACGTACTCAGCTAACCTGTGATTTGTGTATACTTAGCCCACATCAGAACCACCAGCAGAGCATGTTAAAACACAGGCCTACGGGCGCCGCTCTAGGCCTTCTGCTAGAGCAGGTCTGGGTGGGCCCAGCGTGCTGCATTTCTTTTTCTTTTTTTTTTTTTGAGACAGGGTCTCACTCTGTTGCCCAGCCTGGAGTGCAGTGGCATGATCACGGCTCACTGCAGCCTTGACTTCCCGGGCTTAGGTGATTCCCCCCATCTCAGCCTCCCAAGTACCTGGGACTACAGGCACATGCCACCATGCCCAGCTAATTTTTTTTTGCCATTTTTTGTAGAGACAGGGTCTCACTATGTTGCCCAGCTGGGCTCAAATTCCTGAGCTCGAGATCCACCCACCTCGGCCTCCCAAAGTGTGGGGATAGCAGGCGTGAGCCACCGCACCCGCTTGGTGCTGCATTTCTAGCAGGCTCCGGGGAGATGCATAGGTGACCCGTCTGGAAACCACATGTGGTGACAGCTCTGAGCCACCACAGGAGCCTCTGCTGTCAGAGATGAGACCCCACTGACAGGATATGCTGGGTGCAGAAGGACTTGGAGGCTCTGAGGGTCCCAGAAGCCACAGCACCCAGGAGTGGGCCCCACCTCGAAGACCTTGAGGGTTGTGTATCCAAGCCCATAATTCACTCCCTAGTCCCCCATCACTACCATGGTCTCTCTGGGCTTCCCTATGCTGTGTCCACCAGCCTGGAGGGAGAGCCTAGAGCCGTGTTTCTCAATCAGTTTTTTGTTTTTCTTTCTTTCTTTCTTTCTTTTTTTTTTTGAGAGAGGGTCTCCCTGTGTTGCCCAGGCTGGAGTGCAGTGGCACGATCTCAGCTCATTGCAGCCTCCACTTCCCAGGTTCAAGCAATTCTTTTGCCTCAGCCTCCGAAGTAGCTGGGATTACAGGCACCTACCACCATGCCTGGCTAATTTTTGTATTTTTAGTAGAGATGGGGTTTCACCTTGTTGGCCAGGCTAGTCTTGAGCTCCCGACTTCGGGTGATCCGCCCGCCTCAGCCTCCCCAAGTGCTGGGATTACAGGTATGAGCCACCACGCCCGGCCCTCTCAATCAGTTTTAACCTCGCCCCCTTTATGTAAACTGTTAACTTTACACATCCCCCAAATTTTTTATCTTTCCCCTCTTCCCCAGACATTAAGAATTGCTGGGGATTCAGACCCCACAGAATGGGTTCCTAACTAATGCCTGGTACTGACTGTGACCAGGCAACCACGCCCCTTTCTTTGTTACTGCCACCAGCAAAACAGAGAATCTATTTTTTTCTTTCTTTTTTTGTTTTGAGAGACAGGATCTCACTCTGTCACCCAGATTCGAGCGCAGTGGCACAATCAGCACACTGCAGCCTTGACCTTGCAGGCTCAAGTAATTTTCCTGCCTCAGGCTCCCTAGTAGCTACAGGTGTGTACCACCACACCTGGCCAATTTTTTTATTTTTTATTTTTGTAGAGACAGGATCTCACTGTGTTGCCCCAGGCTGGCCTCAAACTCCTGGCCTCAGGCAGTTCTCCCACCTCAGCCTCCCAGTGTTAGGATCGTAAGCATGGGCTGCCACACCTGGCCTGTTTTTCCCTTTTCTGCACATCAAGTTGCACGTGCTTTTCTGACAGCACACGGTGCCCTCGCTAGAATTTACGACAGGACATCCCACTGTGGTCCCAGCTCCTCCTCTCCACCAGCCTCTGGAATGGGGGCTGCCTCCCTGGCCACCTCAGGCCTGCCCTTCACCATCCAGCAGCTCTTCTACCCTTCGGGGTTACCAGGCCTCCTCCTGGGCCATCTGCTTCCCTGTGCCTGCCTCTCTCACTGTCCCCTCCTCTCCGCCCATTTCTAAGTTGGAGGTCCCCCCACCCAGCCGGCCCAGCAGCTCCTCCCCCACAGTGAGCTCCTTTACACTACAGCTGGTTCCCGGGTTCTACATCGTGGTGGGGCCAGGGCTACTTTCTCCTCACAGCCATTAAGAATCACTGATCATAGCAAAAGCTACCTATTGTTCCAAGTGCTTTACCTCACTGAATCCTCACAACACCTAGGAAAGCACTCTTGTTTGGTTGTTGGTTTTTGTTTTTGTTTTGAGATGGGGTCTTGCTCTCTCACCCAGGCTGGAGTGCAGTGGTGCGATCTAGGCTCATTGCAACCTCCGCCTCCCGGGTTCAAGCAATTCTCCTGCCTTAGCTTCCCGAGTAGCTGGGATTACGGGCACACACCACCACGCCCAGCTAATTTTTGTATTTTTAGTAGAGATGGGGTTCCACCATGGTGGCCAGGGTGGTCTCGAACTCCTGACCTCAGGTTATCCCACCTGCCTCGGCCTCCCAAAGTGCTGGGATCACAGGTGTGAGCCACCACGCCCGGCCGGAAGGCACTCTTGTTCCCATTTTACAGAGGGAGAAACTGAGACATAGGGAGTTGAAGGAACTTGCCAGAGGTCACACAGCAGTTAAATGGCAGAGCCAAAGTGGGAAGGATGGAGTGATGGCAGCCTTGGCTCTGGGCCTAGTCACCATCCTTCCCTGGCTTAAAAAAACCACTGCCTCTTGTTGGGCCTCAGTTTCCACCCCTGTGAAGTAGGACACAGTCCCTCTCCTGCTGGCCTCTCAGACCCTAGGGTTTGAGAAGCTGCCTGTGATTCTCTCAAGTGATGTGTGCAGGGGGAGGTGGCTATGATTGCTCTGGGGCTGCTGATGATGGAGCCTGCCTGGCGAGCCCCCACCTTCCTCATTGATTAGGTGCTCACATATGCAGATACGGCCATAGGTGATGGGGAAACAGTGGTGATGTCCTCCTGAGGGACGGGGCAGACAGACACAGGCACATAGATGGATATGTAAAACGATTGTACATTGCAGTGATCTGTGAAAGAAGCAGCATGGAGCGGAGACAGATTACATCAGCCTGGGTGATCAGGGAAGGCCTCTGAGGATGTGATATTAAGCTGACAAGTAAGACCTTTCCTGTGAAGAAAGGCATTCCTGGAAAAAGGAACAGCAAGTGCTAAGGCCCTGAGGCAGGAGAGAGCCTGACAGCAAAGGGAGGCCAGTGCAGCTGGGCCAAAGGAAGCGAGCAAGGGGGAGGGTGGCAGGAAGTGGGGACAGGTCAGGCAGGGTCCTGTCATCCTGGGCACGATTTGGGGTTTGTGTGACCTGGATGAGGAGGTCACAGGAAGACTTTAAGGTAGAGCCATGGTGGCATCTGACTTCTAGGTTTAAGGACTCCCTCTGGCTCTGGTGTGGAAAAGAGAGTGCAGCTGAGCTTGCATCAGAGATTCCTGTTATGGGTCAGGGTGTGTCTGGGCACGAGATGATGGGAGCCTAGCTGGGCTGACATAGTGGAAGTGGGGAGAGGACGGATGCTGAATGCAGCTTGAAGGTGAAATCAGCAGCACTGGTGGCATATAGGAGGTGAAGATAAAAGGAGATTAAGGACGATGAATTCCTAGTTTTCTGGCTAAAACCGTGATGTTCTAGGCTTGTGGCTCAGCACCAATGTCCAAGCCTGTCCTTCTGCCTAAGGGCAAGATGCCTCCTCGCTGGGGTCAGTGGACCCTGTGAGGGCTGAATCCTATGTGTCCGTTTTTTTTGTTTTTTGTTTTCCTTTTAAGACAGGGTTTTGCTCTATCACCCAGGTTGGAGTGCAGTGGCACAATCACAGCTCACCGCAGCCCCAAACTCCTGGGCCCAAGCCATTCTTCCACCTCAGCCTCCCAAAGTGCTGAGATTACAGGTGTGAGCCACCACTGGCTCCTGTGTGTTTTATTAACTGCATAGCCCCAGGGTGCTCAGGGAGTATTTGTTGAATGAACCAATGAATCAGTGCCTGGGAATTCCCAAGCCCTGTCCTCTCTTTGCCTCAGTTGACCCATCTGTAAAAGGGACCACTAGTTTCATAAACCCCTCTCCAAGCTCCTTGCCTGGGGGGTCTGGTCACCCCAGAAGGGCTGTGCCCATCTGTGCCAGGAGTCAGGACCATGCTTTAAGCAGGCCCTGGCTCCCCATCCCATCCCCCAGCCTGAAACCTCAAATTACCAATGGGGTGGGGGCTGCCCCAGGGGTGTTTCCATCGTGCCCAGATGCGCATGGCAGGCCCAGCCCTCCCTTAATGACACCTTGCCTGCCTGCCCTCCTGCTGGGGTAGGAGGGGAGGGGGCCCCTGGCCCAGCCTAAGCTGTAGTTTCTTTTTCCATTGCGTCAGGCCTCAGGGTCCAGTACGCCTGGCTGCTGCTGGGCTGGCGCAGAGGGACCCACTCTTCCCCCCGCCTGCCCCAACTCCAGACATCATGTGCTCCCCGTTTCGGGGATCCAGAAGCTTCCAGCCAGAGGGTGAGTTGGAGATGGGAGGACCTGCCCCTGGCTCGGGGAGGAGTTCCCTTCCCACCCACCCATCGCTCACTCTAGCCAGGGCCTGAGCCGATCCAGGTGGAGTTGCAGTGAGCTGGGGGCTCCTGGCCCAGCCACCGCCCCCTGCCCCTGTGACCTGTCCCTCCTGCCCACGCCCTCAGTCAGGCTGGAGGGAGGGAAAGGCAGGAGGCTGGTATAGTAATCAAGGCAAGATAATGGGGCTTGGATGAGGCAGAGGGGTGGGGGTAGGTTAGTGATGGGGACAGAAACAGGTGACCCCAGAGTGTTCATATGAGCATCTGTCATTGTATTTGTCAGTCTGGGTGCGTATGTGTATGTGTGTATATGTGACCACACGTGTGTAAATGGACAAGGAAGCACGTGAATCTGGGCGTGTGTGCCTGACACCGTCAGAATGAGAAGAGAAGTGTCTGATTTGGCAGCAGGAGATGGTGGCCCAGGTGGCATCTAACATGTCACAGAGGGGGCCTGTGAAGTGAGGAGGGGGTAGGTGAGCTAGAATCCACCTCGCCAGCAATGGTGGGAGATGCAGGGGTGTGGACTGGGTGACTCAGAGGAACTGGTGAACTTGGATACTCTGGGGCCCATCCTGGGTGTATGTTCAAATGGGGGAATGCCCTTGGCTTCCCCAGCCCTGATCACAACCTGCCCGCTTAGCCTCAGGCTCCCCTGGCCTGGCTGTTGTCCTGGCTGTCCCTGCCTAGGTCCCACAATGTTCAGCAATCTCCCCACCCTGGCAAAAGGCCAAGCATTGGCCTGGGAGACCTGATTCACACCCTGTCTCTGCCTTTTCCTGGCCCTGTAACCTCAAGCAAGTGACTTTTACTCTCTGGGCCTCAGTTTCGTCATCTCTAAAATGGGGGCAATTGTCCTGCAGGCATGGGAAGGCGCTCTCAGCCACACAGCAAGGTTTTGGACATCCCTGTCTGCCCCCTTCCCCACCCCACCCCAACTTGGCACAGCTGCCCAGCTGCACACAGTAAGAGTGAACGCAGTTCACCAGCTCCTCCAGTGGAAACTGATTTTTACACGACAAGAATAAATCCTGCAGGCAAATTGTAGTGCTGTCCTGACGCTCTGAGCTCGTGTGATTATAACAAGGTTCTAGGAACAAAGGCTGGGAGGGAGGGGGCTGAGGACCAGCTTCATCGTTGTCCAGTTTTTTCCCCTGCCAGGCATGTCCGGGGAGCACTGGATCTGGAGGGGAAGCTGGGGGGTCTCCGCTGCCAGCCCCACTCTCACCCTGGCCTCCTGCAGACCGGGGCTTGCAGGGGACTGCATCTGCCCAGCAAGAGGCTGGCGCTCCAGAGTGTGCCGTGGCCTGGGTGAAAGAGAGGAGGAGTGGACCCAGCATAGTGATGGTGGCTTGATCCTTCTTGCCTGGAGGACAGCAGCTGCCTCCTCACTGGTCTCTCTGCTACCTCTCCTTAGCTTGACAACCCCTTCTCCCCACAAGGGGCCGAGTAAGCTTTTAAAAACGCAAATCAGATAATGTCAGTTCTCTGCTTCTAAGACTTTCCATTGCTCTCAGAATGAAACTCAGACACCCTATCAGAGCCCACAGCTCCTGCAGGTCCTGGCCACTCTCCCTGCTCCCTCATTTTTTTTTTTTTTGAGACAGTGTCTTGGTCTGTTGCCCAGGCTGGAGTGCAGTGGCGCGATCTCAGCTCACAGCAACCTCCACCTCCTGGGTTCAAGCAATTCTCCTGCCTCAGTCTCCCGAGTAGCTGGGACTACAGGTGCACGCCACCATGCTGGCTAATTTTTGTACTTTTAGTAGAGATGGGGTTTCACCATGTTGGCCAGGCTGGTCTTGAACTCCTGAGCTCAAGTGATCCACCTGCCTGGGCCTCCCAAAGTGCTGGGATTACAGGCATGAGCCCACCATGCTCAGCCGAGAGCAGTCTTCTTACTGTAGCATTCCCAGCACTGGGACAGTTCTTGGGACCTAATAGATGCTCAGTACACCCTCTAGAGTGAATGAAAGCCTCAGTTTCCTCCTCTGGAAAATTATATTACTATACTTGCCTCGTAAGACTGAGTGAAGATTAGTGACATTGTTCAGGTGACATGCTCAATTAGTGCTCACAAGCACAGTGACTTGGATTTGTGTTCCCAGAGGGGGCCCACCCACCACCCCCACTTACCTCCCTCCACTGGAGAAGTTCAGGGTCAGTAAACCACTTAGCCTCAGGAGGACAAAGTATTAGGGAGTTGGAACCTGGCCATTGTTGGGTAGGTGTTTAGGGGCTAGGTTCAACCACTGGGATGACAGGGCCAGTGTTAAATGCACACATGCCAGTGGAAATGAGACCTGACCACAGGAGGCTCAAAGGGCTGTGTCCTGATGTCTCATGGGCAGATGGGAAACTGAGGCAGAGAAAGCCAGAGGACTTGTCTGCTGGGCCTGTGATGGGTGTGACCTAGGTCCCCCTCCACCCCTTGAGATGGGTTGCTCCAGTCTCACTAACACCTTGCACTCAAAGGAAAACAGAACTCCTTCGACTGATCACATGTCAGTAATTAACCTTGACTGGAGGAGGATACTTGAGGCCCAGGGCACAGAATTTTGGGAAATTTTATATGAGTGAAAGGGTAAATTGTGTGTTGAAGATAAGGACCAATGCTGGCAGGATCTGAGGCATATGGAGGGTTTGTCCATTCATTCATTTATACACTCATCCTTTTTTCATTCAGCAAGTATATACTGGATGCTTCCTGTGCACCAGTCATTGTGTATGAGCTAGAGATACAGGGTGAAGGTGATAGACAATGAACAAGGGTGAATTTTTAATGTTACTGTTATAGGAAAGGGGTCCCGATCCAGACCCCAAGAGAGGGTTCTTGGATCTTGTGCAAGAAGAAATTCAGGACGAGTCCATAAAGTGAAAGCAAGTTTATTAAGAAAGTAAAGGAATAGCCAGGCGCAGTGGCTCATGCCTGTAATCCCAGCACATTTGGGAGACCCAGGTGGGTGGCTCACCTGAGGTCGGGAGTTTGAGACCAGCCTGGTCAATGTGGTGAAACCTCGTCTCTACTAAAAATACAAAAATTACCCTTGCGTGGTCGTGGGTGCCTGTAGTCCCAGTTACTCGGGAGGCTGAGGCAGAAGAATTGCTTGAACCCAGGAGGCGGAGGTTGCAGTGAGCTGACATCATGCCACTGCACTTCAGCCTGGGTGACAGAGCCAGACTCCGCCTCAAAAAAAAAAAAAAAGAAAGTAAAGGAATAAAAGAATGGCTACTCCATAGACAGAGCGGCCCCAAGGGCTGCTGGTTGCCCATGTTTATGGTTATTTCTTGATGATATACTAAACAAGTGGCAGATTATTCATGCCTCCCCTTTTTAGAACATATAGGGTCACTTCCTGATGTTGCCATGGCATTTGTAAACTGTCATGGCGCTGGTGGAAGTGTAGCAGTGAGGACGACCAGAGGTCACTCTCATGGCCGTCTTGGTTTTGGTGCTGGCTTCTTTACTGCAGCCTGTTTTATCAGCAAGGTCTTTATGCCCTGTATCTTGTGCTGACCTCCTATCTCATCCTGTGACCCAGAATGCCTAACCATCTAGGAATGCAGCCCAGTAGGTTTCAGCCTTATTTTACCCAGTTCCTATTCAAGATGGAGTTGCTATGGTTTAAACGCCTCTGACGTTACCAGAAGTGAGCTTCCTAGTGGCCAAAGTAGGAAGGAGAGAAGCCTGAGCAGTTGTCAGCTCCACTGTGGCCACAAGATGCCAACATGCTAGTTGCTCAGGAGAAGCCCAGGTTTTCCTGGAACAATTAGTATCTGAGACACCCATGTCCACTGTGATTTGTTGCTCATGTGACGGGGCAACACACAAGGAGCTGTGCATCCTTACAGGTGAAGACCGACCACAGCAGAGAAAAACTTCAAAGACAAATTTAACACAGCTACCAGAGACAGAGACTCTTTTTTCTTTTCTTTTCTTTTTTTTTTTTTTTTTTTGAGATGGTATCATTCTGTCGCCTAGGCTGGAGTGCAGAGACGTGCAATCACGGCTCACTGCAACCTTGAACTACTGGCCTCAAGCAATCCTCCTGCCTCAGCCTCCCAAGTAGCTGGGACCACAGGCACGCACCACCATGTCTGGCTGATTTTTAAATATTTTTTGCAGAGACAGGATCCTCCTTGTTGCCAGGCTGGTCTTGAACTCCGGGCTTCCAGGCACTTGACCTCCCCAAGTGCTGAGATTATAGGCGTGAGCCACTGTGCTCAGCTGAGACTCCCTTTTCATGCATTTCCTTGCATTCTTCTTTCTCCAAACCTTTGCCCATGTTATTTGACAAGCCGCCTCAATTTGCCTTCCATCTCTCCACTCACCTCTTAAAGGCCAGGTGGTAATGCCTCCCTATGGTGGGGCAGCATAGCAGGTGTCTGTCCACTCTCTGACCCTCACTCCTGTTCCCCTAGACTGCCAGGAACTCCTGCCACCGCCACCGGCTCCCATGGCCCACATACCCAGTGGGGGTGCCCCAGCAGCGGGGGCAGCCCCCATGGGCCCCCAGTATTGCGTGTGCAAGGTGGAGCTGTCAGTGAGTGGCCAGAACCTACTGGACCGGGATGTTACCTCCAAGTCCGACCCCTTCTGTGTCCTCTTTACAGAGAACAATGGCAGATGGATCGAGGTGAGGCTCTTCCGTGTGTCTGCGGTGGGTAAGGGGGTGGCTAGGCTGCTGGGGAGGGGGAGTCTCCCAGGACTGGGATCCAGGAACTCTGATAGAAGTAGTTGGAGTGTGGGCTGGTGGCAGGGGATTACTTGGTAAATTGTTACTCTTAAAATGAAATTTTATTTTAAATATATTTAAAATATTACTTTGTGTTTAAATTATTACAATTAAAATCTATAGATTTATATTTATATGATTTATAGTGATTATTTGATATCTTTTTTTTTTTTTTTTGAGACAGAATCTCTCTGTCCCCCAGGCTGGAGTGCAGTGGTGAGATCTCAGCTCACTGCAACCTCTGCCTCCCAGGCTCAAGCAATTCTCCTGCCTCAGCCTCCCGAGTAGCTGGGGCTACAGGTGTGCACCACCATGCCCAGCTAATTTTTGTATTTTTAGTAGAGACATGGGTTTTTGCCATGTTGGCGAGGCTGGTCCTGAACTCCTGACCTCAAGCAATCCACCTGCCTCCACTTCCCAAAGTGCTGGGATTACAGGCATGAACCACCACGCCCCATCTTGTTATACATTGTTATATATAGTCAACATTTTATAGTTTTATGAAATGTTTGCTTCCGCTTTTAAATAACCTTTCTAAATGAACACATGGTCAGTAAGAAACAGAGAAACAGTGAGCTCAGGCTTTGGGAGCTGGTCCAAGGCCCAGTGATGCTACTCCCTGCTGTGTGGCCTTAAGCAAGTGGCTGTCCCTTTCTGAACCTGTCTCCTCATCTGTGAAATTATTATATATATTTTTTCTGCTGACTCCCTTGGAAGGCCCCAGATCTGGGGATATTAATGGTGCCCCAGGCAGGGACTTCTGAGCTGGAAGACTTTGGCTTGAAGGTTGGAAAGAGTTGCAGCTTGAGGAAGGACGTTGAGAAACCTAAGCTGTTCAGACCTTCAGGTTTTAAAAGTTGCTTTGCTTTTGCAAAAGGAAACTGTTGGAGCAAATGTAGAGAATCCAGATAAACCCAAAGGAGGAAATCAAAATTGTTAGGAACCCACCTGTCATAGAGAACCACTGTTAACAGTTTGGTATCCAGCCTTCCAGATGGCTTTAGATGCATGTATATTTCCCAAAATATGTGTGTATTTTTTAATAGATATTTAACTAGGCCACGGTGGGAGTTCACCTGAACATACTGTGGTTTACAAAGAGTTCCCATGGATGTTGGCTCCTTCTTGTGATGCCAAGAAAACAGTGTGGGATTGTTGACCCACTTTACAGAGGGGGAAACAGGGGCCCCAGAGTGGGTAGGGACTTTTTTGTGTCACCCAGCGTGTTGATGGTACAACTGTAAGTGGGAGGTGGGACATGGGGCCAGCTGAGGACTCCTGGGGGAGCCACAGGCCTGTGAGAGGCATGTCTGGGGGCACAGTTCCCTTCCACCACGTCTCTAGAACCCCTGAGTGCCCCCAGGGAGTGGTATCCCCCCGACTCATGGCACAACCCCCCACCCTCCCTGACAACCTCTGCCCCCACCCAGGCCAGCCACCCTGGCTAAAAATAGCCCAGGGCCAAGACCTCCTCCGTCCCTGCTGCTCCAGCCCTTGGAAATGGACTGGGTGGGAGG
This sequence comes from Pan paniscus, assembly GCF_029289425.2. Taxonomy (NCBI): domain Eukaryota; kingdom Metazoa; phylum Chordata; class Mammalia; order Primates; family Hominidae; genus Pan; species Pan paniscus. The sequence goes on from NC_073267.2 coordinate 66,584,762, forward strand.
AAAAGTCAACACAGCCTGGGCCCCAAAATAGACTGTCACCCAGACTCCGCGGTTTGGGGCGTCAGCATCCAGAGGCCAGGAGGCGGGTTTCCTGTCCCAGTGCCACCACTGACCCACAGTACAAGGCCCTGTCCTCAGCCAGGCTTTGGTATCCACAGTAGGTGGGGTGTTGGGCTGCACAGTGTCAGGATTCTATACAAGATACAAACATCTCCCCGCGCTCCAGTGGGGAGTCCCTGACCCCACCTCCCCCGAAGAATCCTCCCTGCTTTCTGTTTCCTCTCTCAGTTTCCATGTAAAACATGGTTTGAAAAAGGGTTTTCCCAAAATAAAAAGTGAAAACCACAAGTAGTCAAATCCTTTCCCTTTACAGAGGTGGAAACGGAGGCCCAGATGGGGAAAGGGCCTTGTCCCCCATCTCTTACCCAGGCAGGGGCAGGGCCTGAGCTCTTACCCTGGCACCTGGGTAGGGAGCCAGGGCCAAAGAATTAAGAGTGTGGGTAGTAGAGTCAGACCTCGGTTTCGAATCTCGGCCCTGCTCCACAAGCTGTCCAGCCCTGGGGAAGTCACTTAACCTCTCTGTGCTTCAGTGTCCTTGTCTGTGAGCTGGGGATAGTGAGTCACTGACGATGACCACAAGAGCCTGGCACAGAGTAGGCATTGTACAAGTTAGCAGAATGATTTCCAGCAGCCTGCGAGGTCTTGGACCAGCTGCCTTGACTCTGACTTCCATTTTCCTGCCCCTCTGCTAGTACGACAGGACAGAAACCGCGATCAACAACCTCAACCCCGCCTTCTCCAAGAAGTTCGTGCTTGACTACCACTTCGAGGAGGTACAGAAGCTCAAGTTCGCGCTCTTTGACCAGGACAAGTCCAGTATGCGGCTGGACGAGCATGACTTCCTGGGCCAGTTCTCCTGTAGCCTGGGCACGGTGAGCTGGGCCCTCCTGGGTGGGAGCAGGGGCCCAAAGACCGGGCAACCCCTCAAAAAGTCTCTTCTCGTGCTGTCTTTCCCTAGCCCCATCTTCCTGGGTGGGTCCCAAAGTGCAGATGCAGAGTGGGGAACAGTCTTGGCGGGTTCAAGGCCGGGCTGAAGAGCTCCCATCTGGAGAGGCAGCCAAACAGAATGCCTCTCAGGATCTGGGGCCCCAGGTGGCCAGGGATTCCGATTGTTAGATGTAATCAGGTGTGGTCTTGACCTCTGAGGGTAGGAGCATCTGACCAGCAACCAAGACGCCCACAGTAGTCCCGCTTTGTGGCAGACTCACTGTGTGACCTTGAGAAACTTCCTTTCCCTCTCTGGGCCACACTTCCCCATCCATCTCAGTCCTTGGTAAGCTCCTGGAGGCCGGGAGCAAGCGGGGCTAGGTGCCCCTGACACAAGTCTCAATCATTCCTTATGGCTGTATGCCCTTGGATAAGCTCCCATCCCCCTCTGGGCCTCAGTTTCCCCACATTTTCCTTGGGGATTATGATGACTGCTCTGCCCAGCCTACACGGTTGATGAGGGAATGAAATGGAAAATGCTTTGAGGGGTCCTAGTGGAGACTGAAATGCCCGGAGCCTTCCAGGAGATGGTGACCATGCAGAAAGCAAGGGACTGCCATGGTTGTGATGTCTACTTTTTGTGTAAGAAGCAGGGTACAGTAGTCAGGGTCCCTACCCTGTGGTATAACTGAGAAGAGAGCTTAAGGGCTTGTGGACAGGGCAGGGAACTGACAAGGGATGGGGAAACCAGTCCAGGGCTTGGCCCCAGAGGAAAGCTGACCACCTTCACCTGGAAGGAAGGCAGGGTGAGGAAGTGGCATTGCCAGGGCCTGGTGAGACCTGTGGCCCATAGAGGGAGGCCTCTGGACTGCAACTGAGGCAGAAGACAGAGTAATGGAGAAGCTCCCATCAAACGGGGGCCCCCACCTCTCACGCCACCTGCTCTCCCGTCTCCTGCCCATCCCCCCAACTGGCTGAACCTCTGAAAGCCAGAGGGCAAAAGAGCCAGGTGGCACAGTCCCCAGGGCACAGAGCAGGTGTGTGGGTCTGGGGAGAAGAACTAGCCCCACAGGAGCAGGACTAGATCATACTGATGTGTGCTCCCCGCTGCACAGGACGACGCTCGCACTGCACCCAGGAAGCACGAACCATGCTGGCCCCTGAGTGCAGTGGGCAGACACAGGTGGGAGGGTGACTTTGCAATGTGGCCCACTTTTCCTCTCTATGTTGTTTTGATTATTGCACCCTGTTTGAGTGTATTACCTATTCAAACCAATAAAAATAGATAGAAAGAATTGGCCGGGCTCTATAGCTCATGCCTGTAATCCCAGCACTTTGGGAGGCCAAGGCGGGAAGATCGCTTGAGCCTGGAGTTTGAGACCAGCCTGGGCAACATAATGAGCCCTTGTCTCTACCAAAAAAAAAAAAAAAAAAAAAAAGCCAGGCGTGGTGGTGCAAGCCTGTAGTCCCAGCTACCCAGGAGGCTGAGGTGGGAGGATCGCTTGAGCCCAGGAGGTTGAGGCTGCAGTGAGCCGTGATCGAGACCTGTCTCAAAAGGAAAATACATAGAATCTGAGCTTGACTCTGTCCATCAGAGATCATATCCTGAGGCAGGTGGGGTCTGTGGAATGCCTCTGGAGGAGGGAGTTAGGGGGCTAACCTCCCACAGTTGTCTCCAAAATGCCTTTTCCTAGGGGCAGACCAGGCAGTGGGAGTCCAACTGCAGCGGGAGACCTCAGGCAGGTCTCTTACCCTCTCTGGGCCTCAGGCTCCTCACTGCCCAGATTGGCTGCTGTCCACCTCCCAGGGTGATGATGATGCTCAGGCGGGTCACCAGCCAGCCAGGGCGGGGTGCAGCCCTGCCAAGCGGTGCCGGTGGAGGATTTTTCCTTCCCGGGCTTCCCCCACTTCCTCACTGAGCGCCCTTTCTCCTCTCTCCCCTAGATCGTCTCCAGCAAGAAGATCACTAGGCCTCTGCTGCTGCTGAATGACAAGCCTGCGGGCAAGGGCTTGATTACGGTACCAGTCCCCTCCCGGCTCTCCGCACCCCCTCCACCGCCATCCCACACCCTCCCCCATCAATGGGCCGCTTCCCTGGCAGATAATCACCAGCTTTGTTTGGAGTAAAAAGGCCCAACTTACAACTTAGCAACAGGTCTCTTAGCAACCGGCTGCTGGCTCCACAAATGATGCAGTGGGGGCTGACAAGCTGGGGAGGCCTCCAGAGCCCTGCCAGCAGCCCCCTCCCTGCACTGGCCCCTGCCTGCCCTCCCCTGGGGGTCGTTCAGAAGTGCCCTGCCCATCAGTGCCCTGCTTGTGGCTGCGACGCGCAATGATTCCGGCAATGCGCAATGATTCCGGCAATGCGCAACGACTGCCGCGATACGCAGTAATTCCGCTGGAGATGCACAGGCCCTTCGCCGGGATGAGCTCCTTGGTCCTCAAAGACTCCCAGAAGCCAGGGCCACCCCTGAGGCCCAGAGAGGAAGTTCCCTCGGGCAGCTGAGCTAGCGAGATCGTCCCCTGGTTGTCTGGCTGGCTTCTGAGCCCCACGTGATGCCTGGGGAGCTGGCCAGGCTGGAGGGAGAAGCCATGCCTTTGTGTGTTCCCGTGTGTTACTCCCCTGTCCTGGAACCTCACATGGCTCCCCACTGCCTGACCAACCCTTCGGTTCAAGGCTGTGAAGGACCCCTCAGACCCTGCCTGGCTCTCCTGCCTTGGTGTTTTTTTAATCTCCTTCACTTAAATGCCCTGCGTTCAAAGCAAACTGAATTCTTAGCATGTCCTGAACATACCTCAGGCTCTTACTCTGTTCCTGCCCCACGGATCACCACCTCCCAAACAACCTCCCCCAACCTCTTGGTTCCTAACTGGCCCATCTAAATGCCTTCCCAGGCCAGGTGCATGGCTTGCACCTGTAGTACTACTCCTTGGAAGGCTAAGGCAGGAGGATCCCTTAAGGCCAGGAGTTTGAGGCTGCAGTGGGTTATGATCATGCTACTGCCCTCCAGCCTGGGCAAGAGAGTGAAACCCCATCTCTGAATGAATGAATGAATGAATGAATGCCTTCACAAGGCAGCTTCCACCTAGAAGCCATCTCAGACAGACCCCACTCAGCTGGGTATGCCTCACCCCAGCATTTCTGGCAGTTCCACTCTAGGCCTCCATCCCGTCCCCTGGGAAATGGGGGTGATAATAGGACCTACCCTATAGGGTTGTTGAGCAAGTCCCAGTGGGAGGACAGCAGGGGAGAACGGGCAACATGGCTGGCCTCTGTCTGTGGGTCCAGAGGGCCGGATGCCTTGCGCTGGGTGAGGCCATCCTAGAGGCAGGAGAGAAGAGGAGGCCCCAGCGAAAGGCCCCAGCTCACTTGTGTTGCTGTGGGCAGCAGGGGAGGGAGAGAGGCCTACAGAGGGCCTCAGCAGTCTCGAAGTCGCCCAGCTAGGCCATCACTGGCTGGGCTGGGGTCAGGGGACCATAGCTGATGGGGAATGCATGGAGGACAGATGACCAATGTGAACTGATAGGACTCAGTTTCTCCCCTGGGCCTCAGTTTCCCTAGCTGTACAATGAAGTGGCTGTGATACTGACACCTTGGTGTTCTGAGGAAGCTGTGCTCTCTGTGGCTGCCGCAGGGGCAGGAGAAGGCCGGTCATGCTGCTCTCTGGGCCAGAACCTCTCCCCGGGACTCAAGACTACCCCTGGTGTCTGGTCCTTGCTTCATCTCTGCCCACCACCCCATGGGCCCTGCGGATTTGTGTAGATCCGCTTCCTGACTCCTCATCTCCAGATGGGTTATTTCCCGCATTTTCCAGAAGATGGAAACTGAGGTGTGGGGAAGACAAGAGATTTGTCCAAGGTCACCTGGCACTGCCCTTCCCTTCCCCCTCCTAGCCCTGGAGGATTGCTCCTGGGGCACCCTGTGCCATCCTGCCTGGCAGGAGGCTGGGGGAGTCTGAGGAGCCACTCATGTCCCTGGCCTTACAGATCGCTGCCCAGGAGCTGTCCGACAACCGCGTCATCACACTAAGCCTGGCGGGCAGGAGGCTGGACAAGAAGGTAAGGCAGGCAGAGGAAGGGCTCCCATTGGGAACAGTAGCCCCCACCAGCCCCAGGGCTGTGTGGCCTCATTCCGGGGCCTCGGGCCACCACCTCCATCACATTCTAGGGACTGGTCCAGCACAGGGCCCTCCTGGCCACTCCAGATTAGGACTCCTTCACCTCTGAGGTAGTGAGTGTTCCATCCCTTAGGGGTATTCAAAACACAGCTGGAAACCTGCTCATTGGGGCATCCCCATCTCACTTAGTGTAAGTACATTCCAAGGTCCTTACCCAATGGGACCCTGCCTGATGTGTCCCCAGTGCCCCGACTCTCCGACCTCACCCCTCCTCCCCGCACCTCACTCTGCTTCAGCCAAACCTAGCCCCTTGTCCGTGAATTAAACGAGACACTCTCCTCCCTCAGGAGCTTTGTACTTGCTGTTCCCTCTGCCTGGGACGCTCTCTTCCTTGAATTTTCTCACGGCACCCTCTCACCTCCATCAGGCCTTTGCTCCCACATCACCTCCTCAACGAGGCCTTCCCTGAAATTGGTCTTCAATTTCCCACCCCCTCCTTCTTGTCTCCTGAACACTATTACTGTCTAGCATACTTTCTTTCTTTTTTTTTTTTTTGAGACAGAGTCCTGCTCTGTTGCCCAGGCTGGAGTACAGTGGTGTGATCTCAGCTCACTGCAAGCTCCGCCTCCTGGGTTCACGCCATTCTCCTGCCTCAGCCTCCCGAGTAGCTGGGACTACAGGCGCCTGCCACCACGCCCAGCTAATTTTTTTTTTTTTTTGTACTTTTAGTAGAGACGGGGTTTCACTATGATAGCCAGGATGGTCTCGATCTCCTGACCTTGTGATCCGCCTACCTTGGCCTCCCGAAGTGCTGGGATTACAGGCGTAAGCCACCATGCCTGGCCCATACTTTCTTTACTTATTTTCTGTCTCCCTAACTTGAATATAACTTCTTTAAAGTAACAGTTGCCAGGTGCAGCGGCTCACACCTGTAATCCCAGCTACTTGGGAAGCTGAAGCAGGAGGATCACTTGAGGCCAGGAATTTGAGACCAACCTGGGCAATATAGTGAGACCCCATAGATGGATGGATGGATGGATGGATGGATGGATGGATGGATAGATAGATAGATAGAGTCACATACAAAAAGTAGCACTTTTTGAACCTTAAATGATTTTTTAAAGGCCATGATATTCCTTATGTCATGTGCAGGATAGTTTCAGTTTTTCACATTCCCAATAAAATAAACTTAAATGACACCCTGCTGGGAGCCTCACCCTACCTTGGGAATAGTCGCCCTCTTGAAGTCCTGGCCCATCTAAAATGCCGGAGTTCTGACTCACACAGGCTCTGAGTCTTGGAGGGTCTCTGAGCACAAGCTCTGACAGCCTCAGGGTGGGAGGTTTCTGCTGGGGGACCTGGTTGATCCCAGGGGGCTGCAGCTGCCCTGGGCCTCTTGCTGAGCCTTGCAGAGGCTAAGGGGAGGGGGCCAGGCTGACTCTGCCCACAGCTCCTATCCTGACACCTGGCTGGGGAGGCAGCAGGGCCACACCCCCATCTGCCTGAACCTAGCAGGGCTGTACCTCTCTCACCCGCATCCTCCCACTTCTCCCAGGACCTCTTTGGGAAGTCAGACCCCTTTCTGGAGTTTTATAAGCCAGGAGACGATGGCAAGTGGATGCTGGTCCACAGGACTGAGGTGGGTACGTGGGGGCCCAGGGATCTCTAAGCAGTGGGCCTGCAGTCCAGCCCCTCCACAGCTCTGAAAAAGGGAGGTGCGGTCACAGCCGCTCAGTGTGCAGGAAAACCCACAGTGGCACCTGAGGGACATGCTTCCTCCCGGCCACAGGGACGCTCATTTCTGTCTCTGGAAGTGTGGCTGTGGGTCTCCATTTTGTCACCCTGTCCCCATTGGGCTGACCCAACCCCAGAGCACTGCTGCCCAGGGCCTGAGCTCACAGCATCCCTCTCTGTCCCACAGGTGATCAAGTACACACTGGACCCTGTGTGGAAGCCATTCACAGTGCCCTTGGTGTCCCTGTGTGATGGGGACATGGAGAAGCCCATCCAGGTGAGGGGGCTCTGGGGACCCTTCTCCCCACCTTGCCAGCTCCAGCCTCCCAGTCTACCTGAGGCTCCCGGGGATGCCTTGTAGAAAGCTCTTTCTCATACAAGTGGAACGAACCCCCATCTTTGGAGGAGGGAGGACTGGAGACTGGGTCCTCATCCTGGATCTATCTGATGCCCTGAAGTACCCGGGCAGGGCCCCCACCTTTGAGCCCCTCTCTGAAACTCTCTTGCCCTCCCCAGAGGGCTGCAGAGCTGCTAGCTAGGGAAACACCTTGGAAATTATCAAATTTGGCATGATGAGGACAGTGATTACCAGTCTCTCTAAAAGCTCTCAGTCCTCTGGCTGAGTGCAGTGTCTCATGCCTGTAATCCCAGCACTTTGGGAGGCTGAGGCAGGTGGGTCACTGGAGGTCAGGAGTTCAAGACCAGCCTGGCCAACATGGGAAAACCCCATCTCTACTAAAAATACAAAAATTAGCCGAGCATGGCGATGCACGCCTGTAGTCCCAGCTACTCAGGAGCCTGAGGCAGGAGAATCACTTGAATGTGGGAGGCGGAGGTTGCAGAGCCCAGATTGAGCCACTGCACTCCAGCATGGGTAACAGAGCAAGATTCTGTCTCAAAAAAAAAAAAATAATAAGTTATAGGCCGGGCGTGGTGGCTCACGCCTATAATCCCAACACTTTGGGAGGCCAAGGTGGGTGGATCACGATGTCAGGAGATTGAGACCACCCTGGCCTCTCACGTGAGGCCTCTCACCCACCCTCTCACGGTCTTTAGTAGAGACCGTGAAACCCTGTCTCTACTAAAAATACAAAAAATTAGCCGGGCGTGGTGGCAGGCACCTGTAGTCCCAGCTGCTCGGGAGGCTGAGGCAGGAAAATGGCATGAACCCGGGAGGCGGAGCTTGCAGTGAGCCGAGATCGCGCCACTGCACTCCAGCCTGGACAACAGGGCGAGACTCCGTCTCAAAAAAAAAAAAAAAAAAAAATTATAAAATAAAATCAAATAAATAAAAAATAAAAGCTCTTGGTCCCCAGGGGCTGGGTCTGAGAGCAGATGGGACTGGGGAGACAGCTAGGTCAGGACAGAGATTCCCAAGTAGGATACCAGGAATCTTAGGTTCTAGTACTGGGTCTGCTACTGCTGCTGTGAGACTTTGGGCAGGTACCTCTCTTTCAGGGCCTCAGTTTACCCACCAGTGGGATGGGAACAATAATCCCTACCTTCCTCCTAGGAGGGCCATGGCAGCTCAGACAGCATATAAAGCTGTGATTTCTGTGCCCATCTCAGAAAAAAAATATGTCTAGAGAGGGCCCCAGGCCATAAGCTGGGTGGGTCACAACCCGAGATGGAGGGGGAGCCATTTGCCAGGTGTATCAGGAGTGGAGTTGCCTGCACTAGAGGGTACAGCCTCCATCAGTGGGGCAGACACACTTTCTCCTTTTCCCAGCAATCACAGAAGTCTTCCTGTAGGAGGCAGTTCAGGAGCTACCCAGGCCAGCTAGGCAGATGCTGAGGGGAGGCACTACCCAAACAGAAGACAGAGGGTTTGCTTGGGGAGTTGAGAGGGGCTGGAGAGCACCTCTTGGGGGACAGCTCTGGGGTGACCGTGCTGAACCCACCCCAGGTCATGTGCTACGACTATGACAATGACGGGGGCCATGACTTCATCGGCGAGTTCCAGACCTCAGTGTCACGGATGTGTGAGGCTCGAGACAGCGTCCCGGTGAGATGGGCACGTGTACTGTAACCCCAAGACCTCAGCAGGGCTGGGGGAAGGCTGAGATCCCCCTTCTGGCTGCATGACCTTGAGCAAGGCATTCAATCTAAGACTCAGTTTCTCCATCTGTCAATGGGGGCGGAGGATTTGGGTGGGGATTGAATGAGATGATGCAGGCGAAGTGCCCAGCATATAGTGAGCAGTCAGGAGCTATCCATTTAAGTCATTCCGTGATGTTGGGCCCTCAGCTGGACAGTTTGGGGGTGCGTTATCTGGGGAGGAGGAAGGCAGATGCTGATCCTGCTACCATTTTTGGGTGTGGACATCCCGGGAGGCTCCCTGGAGGAAGCATGCTGCCCCCATTGTCAAGCCTGTGGAAGGGATTCTAGGGCCAAGGAGGAGGATCTGTCTCCAAAGAAGCCCTGAGGTGAGTGTCTCTTTCTTCTGCGTTGCCCAGCTGGAGTTCGAGTGCATCAACCCCAAGAAGCAGAGGAAGAAGAAGAACTATAAAAACTCGGGCATCATCATCCTGCGATCCTGCAAGGTGAACCAGCGTGGGCAAGCACAAGCCAGGGGCCAGGTTTCAGGCCACACAGAAGGGACAGACAGAGCACTGGATCTGGAGCCAGCGAGGCCTGTGTTCAAATCCCGGCTCTGCCACATCCTGGCCCTATGGCCTTCTGAGCTTCACGTCACCAGGCCTCAGTCTCCTCATCTGTGGAATGGAGATATTAACGAGGCAGAGCATGTCCAGGGTTACTCTTCTCTCACATTCCTGTGTGGAGGCCAGGGAAGGCACGAGCTGACCTTCCAGGGCCTGTCCTGGTGGGAGAATTGTCATTGCGAGTTGCTGCCGCCCACGGTGGGCATGCAAGGGGCAGAGGACATTGGGTGGGGACACCCTGTCCTCTCTGGCATCAGCGTCACTGTGACTCCCATGGTACAGCCGGGGCCACTGAGGCCCAGAAAGGCAATGAAGTTCATGTCAGCAGTGGCCAGGCTGTGGGCGGGGGCCAGAAGACCTGGTGGGCAAATAACTGCTGGATCTGGCAGAACGTTAAGGAAGGCAGCCTGGGGCAGGAGAGCAAGAGACCTGGGCTCAGGGCCTGACAGCTCAGGAGTCTGGCCGCTGCTCTCCACCAGCGGGTGGATCCCAGACCCCAACCTTATTTGGAGCCTCGTCTGGCTAGGGTTTACACGAACATTCAGTGGTGTCGTGACAAAAAAGCACTCCGTTAAAGGTCAAGATGTCAGGTTGCAGCCTTGTGATGGATGGTCCTTGTTTCTGAAGTTTCCATCATTCACATCACTTTTCAGAATTTTTGGCACCTGCCTTACTTATTTTTTTGAATCAGTCTTTCTTCCCTGTATTATTGTTTTTTGTTTTTGTTTTTGAGACAGAGTCTCACTCTGTTGCCCAGGCTGGAGTGCAGTGGCGTGATCTCAGCTCACTGCAACCTCCGCCTTCCAGGTTCAAGGGATTCTCCTGCCTCAGCCTCCCGAATAGCTGGGATTACAGGTGCATGCCACCACGCCTGGCTAATTTTTGTGTTTTTAGTAGAGATGGGGTTTCACTATGTCGACCAGGCTGGTCTTGAACTCCTGACCTCAAGTGATTTGCCTGCCTTGGCCTCCCAAACTGCTAGGATTACAGGGATGAGCCACTATACCTAGCCTGTTTCTTTCTTTCTTTCTTTTTTTTAACTTAAATACATTTATTTAGAAAGAGATTATTAGAACTCTACCAAAATTAAAAGATCTGGCTTCTTTGCCAAAAAGAGACAAAGACCATCAAAACAAATATAGTCTTTTAACGGCTTGATCAACTTCTAGAGGAAGGCCTTGAGCTGGAGGCCTGCTCTTTCTCTTTGTTAAAAAGGTAGATTAATAAGGGCCAGGAGAAGGTAAGTACCTAACAGTGACAAATTGAGACACTCTGTGTCAGGTAACTGACACTGGGCCCTGGCACCCTGCCTGGAACCAGCATGTGTCTGTGTATCTGTGGGGTGTGGGGGTCTCTGTGAGTCCCCCACCCATTAGGAACCATTGCACTGAAGGCTTTGTTATAGAGAGATTTGGGTTTTGTTGTAATTAGATCAGGCTCATCAGCTTTTTTTGACCTCCTTGTCCCTACTGAGGTTGCAGGATATAGAGCAACAACTCCCCCATGGGGAGTGTGACCAAGTCAAGGGGACCCACTGACTCATCCGCTTTCTTCCAGATAAACCGAGACTACTCCTTCCTTGACTACATTCTGGGAGGCTGCCAGCTCATGTTCACCGTAAGGGTCTCCCGCCTGGCTCCCTCTGCACCCCCATCCCAGTGAGGGTCCTCCATGAAGACTTGGGCCACTAGTGCAGCCAGAGGGACTTAGGGTAGACTTCAGGAAGGACTTCCCTGGGGCAAGGAGTGTGTCCGGCCTAGTGAGGAGGGCATAAGTGGGCTGTCTGGTCCTGCTGGGTGTGCCTGAGTTGGGGCTTAACTACAGGTCAGAGCACAGCTGCACAGCTCTCAGTCTGGTGGCTACACTCCTTCTGTGGGTGGAGGAAAACGAATTCCTCCTCACTGGCCACAAGGCCTTCAGCGATCCCTGCCTCCTTCATCTGCAGCCTCCTTCCTCCTTGCTCACTGGGCTCTAACCACACTCTTCCTCTGTTTGCCCAACATGCCAAGCTTTGCTTCATCTTAGAACTTTGCATTTGCTGTTCCTTCTGCATTTGTTGTTCCCTCTGCCTGAAACACTTCCCCAGAACCTTTGCATGGCTGCCTACCTGCCATTTTTCAGGCCTGAGGAGGTAACGGAGGTCACCTTCCAGGGAGCCCTCTCTCCCTCAATGCCTTGCTGCTCCTCTGTCATGTCTTCCTATTTTCTTTCTTTTCTTTTCTTTTCTTTTTTTTTTTTTTTTTTTTTGAGACAGCGTCTCATTCTGTCACTTGGTCTAGAGTGCAGTGGCACGATCTCAGATCACTGCAGCCTCCACCTTCAGCTCTCAGTTGATCCTCCCACCTCAGCTTCCTGAGTAGCTGGGATTACAGGTGCATGCCATCATGCCCAGCTAATTTTTGCATTTTTTGTAGAGATGGGGTTTTGCTATGTTGCCCAGGCTGGTCTCAAACTCCTGGGCTCAAGCGATCTGCCCACCTTGGCCTCTCAAAGTGCTAGGATTACAGGCATGAGTCACTGGGCCTGGCCCTCACTATTTTCCTATTTTTTGGGCACTTGCCGCCCCGAGATTCATATGCATTTGTCGCTTCTCCCTGATCGTCGCACCCACTGGAATGTGAGTGCTTTTAAGTGTGGGCACTTTCTTTATTTTGCTTCCACTCCAACCCCAGCATATCACACAGTACCTGGCACATAGCAGGTGCTCCATCATTTCTCGTTGGAAGAATGAACTGCCACCTTGCCTGTGGCCTGGAGTCTTTGCCCCACAGACTCTGTGCCACTCATCCTGGCTTTACTTCCTCACCCCCAGGGAGCCTCAGGCCCAGAAGGGAGGAAGCTGCTGGGGTGCCACGCTCTGCCCACCTCCCCATGTTGTCTCACCATTCCCCATCACCACCCCTAGATCCTAATGGGAAATGGAGGGCATCGCAGGATGCCATGGAGTCAGAGGATTGGCCTTGCTGACTTCTGACCCTGCTGCCCACCACTGCCCCCTCCCCTGCACAGAGGCCAGGCCCTCCTGTTCCTCCTGCATGAGTTTGTTCATTCAGCGAACTCACACTGACTACCTTCTTTGTGCCGGGCTCTAGGCTGTGTCCCTGCAGGGGTCCCTCAAGGACTAAGACATGCTGCCCCTGACCTGGGGGAGTGACCCTCTAGCCATATGAGGATTTGGATGGTTGGCCTCTTCTCTCCTACCCCACAGCAACTGAGTTCCCATGTAGCCAAATCTTCCCCGGGGTCCTACTTCTAACCCTCCCCTGCTGGGCAGGGGTTGTTCTTGCCTACCCCTCTGTGCCCTTTCTCCAGGGATTGGGCTGGGATTCTCTGGGGCTGAGAGAGCAGGTAGAGCCCTAGTCCCTGCCTGCCCATCAGCCCCGAGTCCCTGTTAATAAGCACCTGCCTTGTCTGCTGTTCCCAGCCCTGGGCCAGGCTTCTCCAGAGTATGTGCTGCGGTGAGCTCCCAGCTGATCGGGGAGACGGGCACTGCTCTACCAGGCAACCCCAGGTCCCAGGCCCCTTGGTGGTCTGAGGGATAATGGAGAGATGGCTTGGGTTGGGGGTGAGGTTATCTGGGAAGGTTGCAGTGGAGCAGTGGCATCTGAGTTGGGCCTGGAAGATGGAGCAAAGTTAGATGGGAAGAAACGATAGCCTGGCTCTGCATGCAGAGCGAAGCTCATGAATAAATGCCTGCATATGGGAACAGATGAATGTGTGGGTAGGGATAGTAAGGAGAAAAAGGAATCTGGGACTGTACGTTAGTCTCTTATGTCATCACATCTAGGCAGTGGACTTTATGCTTGGGCAATAGAGAGCCACAGATGGCATTAGAGCAGAGGAGTGATACAATCAGACAGTTTCTAGGTTTCAGACCATCTTATTGTGGGGAGGGCTGGGAGCTGAGTGGGCTTCCCATGTCCCATCTACCTCTCCTATTCCCTGGGAGTGGGATAGGGTGCTGGGGCCTCTGGCCCCACTGAGTGGCCTTTTTCTCCACTCTGCAGGTTGGAATAGACTTTACAGCCTCCAACGGGAATCCCCTCGACCCTTCCTCTTTGCACTATATCAACCCTATGGGCACCAACGAATATCTGTCGGCCATCTGGGCTGTTGGGCAGATCATTCAGGACTACGACAGGTAAGGTTGGAGAGGGGCTCTGAAGGTCAGCTAGGGTTCCATCCAACCTGGGAAGCTCAGTGTATCAAAGCTAGAAGGGACCCAGAGATCATCAAATCTAGGAATGGACAGCAAATGGCATAGGTGCAGTTATTACCCATTCCCATACCCTTGGCAGACATTGCTAATCAATTGCTGAACTCTAACCTGCCAAGCACCGATTCAAACTGGGATCATTTTCTACACAGTACACCAAGTAGCCAGTAAGAAAATGAATCATGATGGAAGATTAAACTCGTTCATTATTGCTGCATCCTCTCCTTTTAGAGCTGGGGAATGGGAGGCCTGGGGTGGGAGTGGAAAATTTGTTCCAGGTCCCGCAGATCATGGGACCAAAGGCCAGCCATTCTGGTTCCTGGGCCTGGCGCCTAGTTCCCTAATGGTCTCGCTTCTATTGGGAACTTCTGAGGAGCAGCTAGCATGCATGGACCCTCCTCCCATGACCTTGCTTCCTGGGGACCTTTGGGTCGGGCTGGGTACCATGGAAAGTCAGTGAAGGGAAGCTGTGTGAAAGTGTGGCAGGTGTGGCTACCAACAGGATATGACATCACTGTCACAGATGGTGCTGATTGGGAGCTCCAGGTCAGAGGATGGAATGACCAGGAGGCTGACACATTGGGAACAGGGGAGGAAGAAGCAGGTGCCAGAGATTTGGCAGGAAAGACAGCAGGCTCAGGAGCCCTGTGTGGACTTGGCCTCCTAGAGAGGGGCAGCCAGGGACCTGTACAACATGCAGAGCAAGGGAGGTGGAAGTCATCATCAGCATGGTTGGGTGGAGTCCCAGGTGTCCAGCTGCCCATTCAGCCCATCACCGAGCTGTCTAATGGGCATTAAGACTTAGCATGGCCCCAGTGAGCTCTAGATGCCTGGCTGAGCCACCATCACTTCCTGCCCAGATCATTTCATTAGCTTCCTCATCAGTCTCCCTGCTTCTGCCCTGGCCCCCAGCTGTGTGTCCCCTCCACAGCAGCCAAAGGGATCCTTAGTAGATGTCTGTTGAGTGCACGTACAAATGAAATGTGGTCCCTGTCCTCAGGGAGTTCTCACTTAAAGAGGAAGATAAGGAAGAAATCGTCGGAGTTCTGAGAGACCAGTTTACATGTGAAGCAGGAGCTATGGGAGCACAAAAAGAGAGGCATTTTAGGGTATCAGGGAAATCTACAGAGCGAAGGGGCCATTTTGATTGGGCCTTAGAGGATGAGTAGGAGTTTGCTAGGGGAAACAGATTAGGGAGAGATGTTACAGATGGGGGCACAGCAGCATTGAAGTTGGAATGTGAAGGTACCCTATGTGTTTGGGGAATAGCAAGTGGCCAGTGGCCAGGGCTAGGGGAGTGGGGTGTGAAGGGGCATGGGTGGAAGGAGATAAGACTAGGCTCTGGGACTGGATGACACAGGACCTTGAATGCCACAGGAGGATTCTCATATTAGTAGAGTTTTCCCCAGCTATGAGCAGGAGGCTGAGAGACAGCCGGTACATTCATTCTACTTCCATCTTGACCTCTTGACCTTGGTTTAGTGGCTGGCTGAAGTCTCAGTTTGAGAAGAATCTAGAAGCTGCGCCCAGGCCCATTGGTTAGAAGTACCATTGTTGTGTCTGCCACAGGTATAGATGTGGTCAGGCCACATGTTCACCAGGTCCCCGGAGGTGGGTTGGGCTCATTAGGTAGATGATCCTAACAGCTTTTTCTAGAGGTGGTGAGCTCCTCCTTTCTGTCTTTGGAAGTGTATGAGGCAGAGTGGGCCCAGCCCTGGGCAGAGGGTCGGGTGGTGTCCTCAGGTGTCTTACAGTGTGCTTCTCTTCTCTCTCTGATTAGTGATAAGATGTTTCCAGCTCTGGGATTCGGGGCCCAGTTACCCCCAGACTGGAAGGTGAGTGAAACCGGAGTTAGTTTCCTTTTGGTTGAGATGGGGTTTGTGTGTGTGGCCTCTCGGGGATCAGCTCTGGAAAGGTCTTGGGCTGGGGCCCTGTTGCCGTGCCTTCCCTGTGTTCACCCCAGGCCACGCTCATTTCTCAAGCCTGATCCTTGGGCAGGCACTGAGGCTGTAACGGGGCAGCACGTTATGTTCTCTGTTCATGAAACCCATGTGGAGTGGGGAAGACAGATAGGATTGCCAGATGTCGCAAATCAAAATACAAGACACCCAGTTAAGTTTGAATTTCAGATAAACAATGTTTATTTTTATGTGTTTATTTTTATTTATTTATTTAGAGACAGAGTCTTGCTCTGTTGCCCAGGCTGGAGTGCAGTGGCACAATCTCCACTTACAGCAACCTCTGCCTCCCAGGTTCAAACAATTCTCCTGCCTCAGCCTCCCGAGTAGCTGGGATTACAGGTGCCCACCACCACCCCACAGCTAACTTTTGTATTTTTAGTAGAGAGTTTTACCATGTTGACCAGGCTGGTCTCAAACTCCCGACCTCAGGTGATCCACCGGCCTCAGCCTCCCGAAGTGCTAGGATTACAGGCCTGAGCCACTGTGCCCAGTGCAGATAAACAATTTTTAAAGTATAAGTATGTCCTGAATATTTCATGGGACATACTTATACTTAAATCATCCATTGTTTATCTGAAATTCAAGGTTTTGTATGGATCTAGGGGTACAAGTATAGTTGTATTACGAGGATGTATTGTGTGAAATATGGACTTTTAGTGTATTCATCACCTAAATAATGTACATTGTACCCAGTAGGTGGCATTTCATCCGTCACCCCTCCATCCTCCCGCTGTGTGGAGTCCTCAGTGTCTGTTATTCCCCTCTGTGTGTCTGTTCTGTGTGCACCCATTGTTTAGCTCCGTCTTATAAGGGAGAACATGCAGTTTTTTGTTTTCTGTTTCTGAGTCATAGTGGGCATCCTGTATTCTATATGGCAACACTAAAGACAGGTAGTGTCATCGGTGCTGAGGTGGGGGCACCGTAGGCCTGTGGGGAGCCGAGGAGGTAACCCAACCCAGCTTGGGGCCATCAGGCTTCCTGGAGGGGGCAAGCTCTAAGCCAAGAGGGGAAAGGGAAGTAGCAGAGTGACTAGAGGTGGCAGTGGGGCAGGGGGAACCTTCAGGGCAGAGAACAGACTGTGCGAAGGCTGCAGGACGAGCTGGAGGAACTGGCAGAGGTGGGTGATAGACCCTCCATTGGAGGTGAGCAGGGTGGAGACAGATGTGGGCATTAAAGGGCCACGGGGACCCCTGCAGGGACCACATAGGGGCTCATCAGCAGATTGGCATTTCTAAAGGCCTCTCCTGGCTGCTGAGTGGGGCGTGGCTAGGGCAAGAGTGGGCAGAGTGGAGGGTGGAGAGAAGGGGCGAAGGCAAGGAAACTCAGGGCAGAGGCCAGGACTTTCTGTGTGACCAAGTGAGTGTGGGCCGAAGAGGTCACCAAGATTTCCAACTGGGCACTGAGGCGGGGGTGGTGCTGCTTACTGAGATGAGGAACGGGGTGGGTGCTAGGCTCAGCAGGGGAGATGGTAAGGTGGGAGTCCCAGGAGAAAGGTGGATGATGGCTGGGCACAGTGGCTCACGCCTATAATCCCAGCACTTTGGGACGCTGAGGCAGACGGATCATTTGAGGTCAGAGAGTTTGAGATCTTCCTGGCCAGCATGGCAAAACCCCGTCTCTACTAAAAATACAAAAATTAGCCCAGCGTGGTGGCACATGCCTGTAATCCCAGCTACTTGGGAGGCTGAAGCAGGAGAATCACTTGAACTCGGGAGGCAGTGGTTGCAGTGAGCCGAGATCGTGCCACTGCACTCCAGCCTGGGCAACAGAGTGAGACCCTGTTACAAAAAAAAAAAAAAAAAAAAAAAGATAAGTGGTTGATGGGTCAATGGGTTTGGGCTCTGGGGAGACAGAGAGAGACCTGGCCACCTGGGCCAGGACCCATGGTGCCACCTCTGGGAGGATAAGATTCCTAGGGAGACAGGTGGAGTGAGAAACAGCCACATGAGGCGGGGTGCAGTGGCTCACACCTGTAATTTCATGCTTTGGGAGGCCAAGGCAGGAGGATTGCTTGAGCCAGGAGTTCAAGACCAGTCTGGGCAACACAGTGAGACCCTGGCTTTACAAAATTTAAAAGTTGGCTGGGTGCAGTGGCTCACACTTATAATCCTAGCACTTTGGGAGGCTGAGGAGGGTGGATCACAAGGTGAGGAGTTCGAGACCAGCCTGGCCAACATGGTGAAACCCCGTCTCTACTAAAAATACAAAAATTAGCTAGGTGTGGTGGCGGGAGTCTGTAATCCCAGCTACTCGGGAGGCTGAGGCAGGAAGATCCCTGGAGCCCAGTGAGCTATAAGTGCACTGCACTCCAGCCTGGGTGACAGAGTGAGACTCTGTCTCTAAAAAATTAATTAATTAATTAATTAAAATAAAAAAAGAAACAGCTGCATGAGAGAGCCAGGCAGATGAAGCGGAGACTGAGCCCGGGGGCAGAGCAGGGAGGAAGTGAAGGAGGGAGGGGCAGAAAGCAAACCCATAAGTAGCAGCATTTATTGGGCCCTTAGAATGTTCTAGATACCACTCTGCCTGCTTTACCAGTTTCAACTAATTCTCACCAAAGCCAATGAGGTAGGCCCTGTTATGAACCCATTTTGATCGTTGAGGAAGCCAAGCAGTCAGGGCTCGGGGAGGAGGGAGTGGGGTTGGAGGCTGCCCCTGGGCCTGGTGAGGTAAGGCTGAGAAGAGACCGTCCGTTTCACTGACCATGGCTGGGGCCAATATGGCAGAGACAAGACGGGGAGGGGAGAAGGGCATGGAGACATCAGCCAGTGTGGCAGTCAGCCAGCGTGGAAGTCACCTGGCTGTGAGGGAGGGGAAGGGGCAGGTCAAGCAGGTCTAAAGGCTGAGGAGGAGCCAGGAGAGGCGTGGAGGTGAATTGAAGCGGGGGTCCCTGAGGTGTGGTTGTGGGTAGTCCTGGGGCAGGAGGCGGGGGCTCCTCATAGAACCACGGGCACCAGGGGAGGGGTGGTTTGGTGGCTCAGAGATGGAGACGTCAATGAGGGCAGAAGCTGTGATGCTGGGGAGTCGCTGCGGATGGGCAGGGAATGCTGTCCCATTTTACAGGGCAATAAACTGAGGCTTGGAGCCTCAAAATGACTTGCCCAAGGCCATGTTCACCAACTGGGCAGATGGACTCTAAAGTTTCTTCTCAGACTCTGTTGCCTCCCCATGAGAAGCCTGTGGGGTGTGAGGCCAGAGAGCTCCTAAGTCTGCACATGGGTCTCGCTCGGCCAGTGCCCCTTCTTGTCTGCCCTGCCGTGCCGCATTGCTGTTTCCAGAATGAATTTTTGCCTCCTATCCTCTCTGGTCCTCTCTGGGGAGGATGATTTTCACCTAGAATTTCGGGGAGTGGCCCAAGGGCCAGGGCAGGAGATGTGGGTGTCCTGGCTCCCTGTGGTGTGAGGCTACGCCTCAGATGGGACCAAAGCTGGGCCACAGTGATGCCATTCGGGGGGCAGGGCGAGCTGGTGCGGCTGGGCCCAGCACGAGCCCGTTGCTAGGACACCAGCCAGCTTTCAAAGAACTGAATGAGATGTTTTCTTGAGCAAAAGCCTCCTTGTAAATGTCACAGGGCGATGCTGGGGAGGCCAGGGTTTGGCCAGGCTGGAGTGCCCGGCGGTGCCAAGAAAGATGCTGCGTCCAGGCTAGGAAAGGACAGATGCTGTGTCCCACCTCCCCCTGCCATGGGAGCTGCCAGGCCTGGCCCCTCCTGGCCCCTCACCCTCTCTCGCATTCTGACTCGCCTCACTCCTGCTGCCTGAAGCTCCTTCATTCACTCCCACCTCAGGGCCTTTGCACATGGCCTTCACTCAGCCCGCTGCTCCCTCTCCTGGGCTCCTGCCACCGATTTTCACCTAGAATTTCGGGGAGTGGCCTGCCCTCTGGGAGCCATGCTCACACTCACATGGGGGCCCTTCTTCCTGCCCAGAGCCCTGCCCTCATGGAACTCTGTGACTTGTTTGTGATTGCCTGGGGAAGGCACTGGGTTTCTTTCTGCCTGCATCCCAGCACCTGACCTGCAGTGTGCAGTGCCATTGTTTGTTGACAGAATGAATTTGGGACCCAGCCCAAATTTAGGACCCCAGGCCTGAGCAAACAGAGGGGTTGGTTCTCTGAGGGTGGGAAGCTAGAAGGAGCCAGAAGGAGCACGCAAACAGGCTGCCTGCCTTTGAGACCTCAGTTTCTCCCTGAGGGTGGCCCAGATGATCCCAGAGAGAACTCCTGCCCCAGAGAGTGGCTGAGGGTCTCAGGACGCGTTTCCCTTTGGAGATGGCATGAGGTCTTGGCCCTTCAACGTGAGCAGAGTTACTCAGATGAGGAACGGGATCTGGGCAGAAGGCACAGTCTGTGCAAAGGTCTGGGAGGAGGGGGAGCATACTCTGCAGGTGGGGAAACTGAGGCTTAGAGAGGACAGTCACTCTGAGATCCCTTGGGCTTTCTCCATGCCCCACCCCCTGCCTCTACGGCCTGCCTCAGCCAGGGCCACAGGGAACTGAGCCTGAAGTAACTCCCTGACCTCAAGGCTGAGCCAGGCCAGGTTGGGTGAACAGGGCCATTGGCTGTCAGAAGGCAATAGGGATTCCCAGGACAAAGGCCTGTGGCTAGCAGCCAGTCCCCAGGGGCCCCTCATCAGCTTCTGTGGCCTCCAGGAACTTGTCCTGTTTATGACTTTTCTCAGGCAAACCAGGGCAACCAGTATGGGAGGGGCTGAGCTGCCACTCCTGGTAGCATGGACACTTGTCCCCAGGCCCCACTGTGTGACCTGGGCACTCCCTGACCCTCTGGGAACCTCACTCTTTCCAGCTATGAAATGGAGTTGCTGGAGGAGACAACCTCTGGGGCCTCTGGGGCAGATGGACAACCTTCCACAGCCCCCCTGACCGCAAGGCTGGGCCCTCCCCAAATAAAGAGGGGGGAAGAGTGGGGATGAAGAGTGGGGGGCCCGAGAAGGCAAAATATTCCTCCACCCCTATCAGCAGGGGGCTTTCCCACTGTGGTCTCCAAAATCTCCTAAAATCTGATTTTTCAGGAAGACTTTGGCCCAAGGGAGGCCTGTTTCCCTGGCAACCATTTTCTCTCTCAGCCCCTCCATACAAGCCCCCCTCGTAATCTCTATAGAGGCTCAGGAAGTCTCCATGGCAACAGGGACCTCCAGCCCCCAAACCTGGAGCCCAGACTGGGGACAGGGTGAAGTGGGCCCTGGACAGGGACAGGACCCAAGAGGGACACCAGGGGACTGGCTGTGTGCCGGGCGCCTAAAGCAGACAGCAAAGAACAGAAAATCCCATTGCCTGAAACAGGGAGGAGTCCTCCCACCGCCTCCCCTCCCCTGGGCTGCCACGGAGGCCAGACTGAACCCCACTGCTGGGTCCCTGCCCTCTCCCCCAGGAGTAAGACCAACTCCCACCCCCAGGGGAGGGGAGGGCACTGGGTCTCAGGCCTGTTCGACTGTGTGGCTCTGGTGCCTGGCTTCCCTTTTCTGGGCCTCGGTTTGTTTATTTGTAAAATGGGGACGCTGGATGCAGGAGAGCCTCCCAGTACCCCCGTCGTCATGTCTTGGAGCTGAAGGGTCTGTCTGGGATTGTCTGTGCCCAGACAAAAGCCCTCCTCCTGCAGCTGAGGACCAGGGAGGTGGTCGCTTTGCCCTGGGCACCCCTCCACCCTCCTCATTGAAAATCTCTGGGGGAGGAACGCCTTTGGAGGTTAACGTGAGCTCTGGGAGCAGCCTGACCTCAGTTCAAGTCCCAGCTCTGCCCGCCAGGAAATGTGGGAAAATTCTAGTCCACTCTGTGTCTCAGTTTTGTCATCCATAAGATGAGGTGATAACAGCTGCCCTTCCATTGGGGTGTTGTGAGGAAGGAGTAAGGGGATTCCTGCACAGCAGTGAATGTGGATGTGGTACGTGGTAGGAAGGGGGCTGAGGGGGATTTGGGGCTGTGGGGCTGCAGGGGAGGGAAGAAAGGAGGGGCTGTCCCCCATCTGAGCTCTGCAGCGTCTCCCGAGGCCCTGGGTTCTGCAGGCACTGCAGTCTCACCCACAGCCCTGAACGGGGCCAGTTATGAGTCCTTCTATACCCCGAAGCCATGTGAGCAGCAGCAGCCGGATGTGATGGGTGCAGCAGTGTCCCGGAGTGTCCGGGTCAGTCTCTGATGATCCTCTGGGGCTGGGTGCTGGGCCTGGAGGCAGAGAAGCAGGATGAGTCCCTAGGGAGCCTATGATAGCCCCATCTGATCCCCTTGCAGCCCCCTTACACTCCCTGATCGCCAGGTCAGCTCTGAGTGGGCTGTCAGCTCACCCCCGTTTGGCTGTCTGGCGCAAGGCGGGCTCCCCTCTAAGCCCCTTTGCTTACTGTTAAGGTAGGAAAAGCCTCTGAAGCCCAGAGAAGCGGTGCTCTAGTTGTGGAGCCCACATCCAGCAGTAGCAGTGATGAGGGAGCATCCTGGAACCCTGGCCCACAGGGAAATCCCTGTCCCATCCGGGACTCTTAGAGGACTGATGGGGCATAGGCAGCCCCAGTCCCCAGAAGAGCCCAGGGTGACCTGCCAGGGTCTCAGTTTCCTCCACTATGAGGAGAGGGTGGTTGGGCCTCTCTGTGGGTCACACCCAGCAGTGGAGGTGAAAAGCAGATGTGGGGGGTATCAGTGGCCTAGAGGAGGGTAGGGGTGGGGGTTATGAGCCGGCGCTCTCAAAGGGAGCCTTGGCCTGGCAGTGGGTGGTGGCCTGGGTCTGGGTTTGGGGGCGGGAGGCTGCAGCTCAGCGTTTTCTCTGCGTTTCAGGTCTCCCATGAGTTTGCCATCAACTTCAACCCCACCAACCCCTTCTGCTCAGGTGAGTGTCAGACCCACCTGCAGCTGCCCTGTGTTTGCTACGGGCCTGGCCAGCTCCCTGGGTGGAGGGAGGGCAGAGGACAGGTTTTCATTTCTTTTTCCTTTCCCCTCCCCCTTACTGTTGCTCAGAGTGACAGAGGGGAAGAGCTGCAGTTTGGAGTCAGATAGTCCTGGATTCAAGGCCAGCTGCTGCCCTTCCTAGCTGTGGGACCTTGGAAAGGTCACTGTACCTCTTGGGCCTTTGCCTCCTTACCTGCTCCAGGATAACTATGACAGCTGCTCTTCTCACTTTACTGGGTGGTTCCGTGAGAATTACAGGAAACCACTGACAGGAAGTCCTGTGTAAACCAGGAGGAGGTGAGGGTGGCACCAGACACACCTGCTTTCACCTCCTTCCCACCCGCCCCCTTGCTGGGAAGGCCAGCCCTGCTCTGGGAGTACTTGGCGGGGGATCAGGGGGAGGCAGGGGCTGGGAAGTGAGTATGGTGTCTGTGTTCATCCCCACCTCTGGGCCTAAGAGGATTTCTGAGCCTCCTAGGGACAGTTAAGAAACTATTAGAGGCCGGATGCTGTGGCTCATGCCTGTAATCCCAGCACTTTGGGAAGCTGAGGCAAGAGGAGCACTTGAGCCTAGGAGTTCAAGACCAGCCTGGGCAATAGAGGGAGACCCCATTTCTACAAATTAAAAAAATTACCCAGGCATGGTGGCATATGCCTGTGGTCCCAGCTACTCAGGAAGCTGAGGTGGGAGGAAAGAAAGAGAGAGATGGGGAGGGGAAGGGAGGGTCACACCTTTAATCCCAGCACTTTGGAAGGCCGAGGTGGGTAGATCAGAGGTCAGGAGTTCAAGACCAGCCTGGCCAAGATTGTGAAACCCCGTCTGTACTAAAACTACAAAAATTAGCCAGGCGTGGTGGTGCGCACCTGTAATCCCAGCTACTCAGGAAGCTGAGGCGGGAGAATCGCTTGAACCCAGGTGGCAGAGGTTGCAGTGAGCTGAGATCATGTCGCTGCACTCCAGCCTGGGTAACAGAGTGAGACTCTGTCTCAAAAAAAAAAAAAAAAAAAAAAGAAGGAAGGAGAAAAGAGAAAGAAAGGAAAGAGAGAGACAGAGAGAAAGGAAAGGAAAGGAAGGGAAGGGGGAAGGGGAAGGGAGAAGGAGGGAGGGAGGAAGGAAGGAAGGAAAGGAGGAAGGGAGGGAGGAGGGGAGGGAGGAGGGGAGGGAGGGAGGAAGAAAGGAAGAAAGAAAGAAAAAGGAAGATGGAAGAAGGAAGGGAGGGATGGAGGAAGGGAGGAAGAAAACTGAGTGGAGGAGAGGGGATGCAGGTGGGTATGGAAGAGGGCTGTTTCTATCATCATGAGACCTTTCAGCCTAGGACTTGGCTTCCACATAGCATCTACCTTCCCTGGGGATCCCCAAAGCTGGGCCAGGCTGTCTGATTTGGGGTAGATCTCCAGAGACATTTTGGTCGATCAACTTCATCCCTGGCCAGAGGCCTTCTGGGCAGGGCTACAGGGCAGTGTGCTCATAACAGCAGCTATTTACAGAGCGCCTACTCTGTACAGGCACTGTGCGAATGCCTTGATCCCCCAACCACGAACAGAAGCCATAGCATGTCCAGAATGGACCTCCAGATGGCTTCCCATGGTCTCAAAGCATCACTGCAAGCTTCGCCAAGCCCCTTCTCTGGAAAGGCCTGAGAGACCCCCCTCCTGCCAACTGCCAGAGTGTAGATTATCAGTCCCATTGACAGACAAAGACGTAGCCTCAGAAAGATTAAACTACTTGCCCCAGGTCCCACAGCTAAGAAAGGCAGGATTTAGGCTGGACACGGTGACTCATGCCTGTAATCTCAGCACTTTGGGAGGCCAAAGTGGGCAGATCACCTGAGGTCAGGAGTTTGAGACCAGCCTGGGCAACATAGCGAAACCCTGCCTCTACTAAAAATACAAAAATTAGCCGGGTGTGGTGGCACATGCCTGTAGTCCCAGCTACTCGGGAGGCTGAGGCAGGAGAATTGCTTGAACCTGGGAGGTGGAGGTTGCAGTGAGCCGAGATCCTGTCACTGCACTCCAGCCTGGGTGACAGAGCAAGTCTCCTCTCAAAGAAAAGGCAGGATTCAAACTCTACAGGCCTGTCTGACTTCACATTCAGGGCTCTTGGCTTTTTACCATGCTGGCCCTTCCCTCTGGCAGCTTCCAGTCTCACAAGGCCTATGCTAGCCATGGCAGGGACATTTTGGGTAAGCATGAAATAGATGCTTCATCAGCAGTGAGATGAGAGTGGGTATGGGGTCAGGGAGACCTGGCTGATCCAGACTCTTCTCCCGAGGCAGGTGTGGATGGTATTGCCCAGGCGTACTCAGCTTGCCTGCCCCACATCCGCTTCTACGGTCCTACCAATTTCTCCCCCATCGTCAACCACGTGGCCCGGTTTGCGGCCCAGGCCACACAGCAGCGGACGGCCACGGTGAGTAGGCAGCTGCAAGCCAGTCATGCCAGGAAACACGCACGTCCTCTGGGCTGGGGAGCAGGATATTCTGCCTTCTCTTTGCTTTAAATCCTAGTGGACACCTCTGGGCCTTGCTTTACCTTCACGTATTGTAAGAGTTGAGTCAAGCTCAACTTGATTGGTCCTGGCTTCCTGGAGCACAGACTGGAGAAAGCAAATCCATTCGTGCTGAGCGGGAAGCAGGGCTGTGATCAACGGGAGATGTCTCCCCAGGGCGAGGTACTGGTTATTCCCACAAGAGTAACAAGATGGAAAACTGGAGGCAGTGATCCCTGAGGCCCTAACGCTGACCCTTCTGAGCCACCTAGTTCCAATCAGAGCTGCCCCTGCCTTACACTGAGGGCTGCTGAACTGTCTGGCCCTGGCCCTACACTCAGCAACAAGCCTAGAGCCTCACTGGCCCGGCTGAGGCTGCCAAAGTAGCTGCGTGGCATCTGGAATATATGGTAAGCAGCCATCCCAGGCATCTGCAACCGTGGTCTCCCTTCCCTTCTCCCACCCCCAGCTGCAGGCTGGCTCCCAGGCAGGCCCTACTGGCAGGGTCTGATGCCAGTGGTGGGGTCACCAAAGGTCACCTTGCCCACCTCCCCATTTCCACCATGACCTGCCCTTGCCTCTCTCTGCAGTATGAGTTGAGAGGTCTTCTCCCCCTGCCCCAAGGGCAGTTATCTGATGTCCCTTCTGCCTTCTCCTGACCTTGGGGACCTGACTGACCTATGCCCTATGCATAGGACTTCTCAGCCCCTGACTCAGCCCTGCTCCTCACGCTCCAGCGCCATGACGGGGAATCAGGCACCCAGCCCAGATGCTGGTCTGGGTTGAGGAGACTTGACTCCAATTCCTTTCTGGCCACTACCTCCTGGGAGACCTCGGCCAGCCCCCACCCCTTTCTCATCTTCCACCTCCATTGAAAGAAGAGGGTTGCTGAAGTCACTTCTAGAGTGTTCATTTCACTAGACTCTAAAATATCCCAAATTCACCCACTTCCCCATGGCCACAGGTCTCTCACTGGACCCT
Organism: Pan paniscus; assembly: GCF_029289425.2. Lineage (NCBI taxonomy): Eukaryota > Metazoa > Chordata > Mammalia > Primates > Hominidae > Pan > Pan paniscus. Next base: position 66,610,797 of record NC_073267.2, read on the forward strand.
GCAGCTGCCTTCACCACTCCTCACACCACCAGTCCACAAGCTACCATTTGTTTCCCCCACTGGAGGGTCAGATCCAGCCGCTGCCCTGCCAAAAACCCTTCGCCATCAGATTGGATCCCCTGAGGCCAGCCTCTGCCTTCCTTACCGACCCGATCACTGACTGCACAGCCCTTTCCTTCTTTTAGGATGATTCTGCCACCTAACCCCCTCTGTGTTCCTCGAGCACTCCCAGCTGTTCCCCCACAGGTCCTTCCTGGACTCTGCAAGGCCCTCCCTCAGGGCCTCCTCCCCCAAGCAGCCTTCCCTGACCACCTATATGAAGCAGATCTCTTGCCTTCTCTGCCTGTTCCTGGCTGACCCTGATGATGGTTGGCAACGTCTAGTTCACATCCTTCTCTCCGCGCCTGGTCCAGTGCCTGGGCTGTGCAGGCTCATCGTGCTCTGTGAATGGATGAAGTCAGCACTGGCTGAGGGACGTCAGCTGTACAAGCTCAGTCAGAGCCTCCTCCCCCAGGGAAAGGGACCTGGTCCCATGCCTAAGGGGACCATTGGGACCAGCCAGGGGAGGGAGGCACCTGGTCACCAGGGAGGTGGCAGTTGACTTCTGGGAGGTGGTGGGAAAGATAGTGCAACTGCCCAGTGGGTTCACCTTGCCCGCTGCCTAGAAAGAATGATTTATCAAGACAGGGGAATTGCAATGGAGAAAGAGTAATTCACACAGAGCCGGTTGTGCAGGAGACCGGACTTTTATTATTACTCAAATCAGTCTCCCCGAGCATTTGGGGATCAGAGTTTTTAAAGATAATTTGGCGAGTAGAAGCTTGGAAAGTGGGGAGTGCTGATTGGTCAGGCTGGAGATGGAATCATAGGGGGTCGAAGTGAGTTTTTCTTGCTGTCTTCTGTTCCTGGGTACGATGGCAGAACTGATTGAGCCAGATTAGTCTGGGTGGTGTCAGCTGATCCATGGAGTGCAGGGTCTGCAAAATATCTCAAGCACTGGTCTTAGGTTTCACAGTAGTGACATCCCCAATTTGGGGAGGTTCAGACTCTTGGAGCCAGAGGCTGCATGACTCCTAAACTGTAATTTCCAATCTGTAGCTGATTTGTTAGTCCTGCAAAGACATACTGGACCCCAGGCAAGAAGAGGGTCTTTTTGGGAATGGGCTGTTATCAGTTTGTTTCAGAGTCAAACCGTGAACTGAATCCCTTCCCAAAGTTAGTTTGGCCTACACCCAAGAATAAACAAGGACAGTTGAAGGGTTAGAAGCAAGATGGAGTCAGTTAGGTCTGATTTCTTTCGCTGTCATAATCTCCTCAGTTATAATTTTGCAAGGCGGTTTCAATAGGAGCGGGGAGTGGCAGAGCCTGTTCTGATGGTTCAGGAGGCAGTAGAGGATCTGTGGGAAAAATGGGTACCCTGGAGTGGCGGGTGCCAGGGTTTCAATCCTGCCGCTGTCCCTTCCTCACTGTGTGACTTGGGCAAGTCACGTCACCTTAGTTTCCTCATTTGTACAGTGGGAAAACTAATAGGATCAATCAGAAGGAGGTAGTATTAGGATTAAATAAGATCACTCAGCACATGGCACCCAAAAAGACCTGAGGGATGGAGAAGGACAGGCCAGCAAAGCGCTCAGGGAAGAGTGACCGGGGTAGAGGGAACAGGAAGCGCAGGGCGTGGAGGCAGCACCCGGCCAGAAGGAGCTCAGAGTGCCGGAAGGAGCGTCCGGGCCCTGACCCTGGCAACCCGGAGCCTGGGGCAAGTTTCTTCTTATGGAATGGAATGTTTCCTGCTCTAAACCCATTTCCTCTTTTGGTTTTTTGAGACAGAGTTTCGCTCTTGTTGCCCAGGCTGGAGTGCAATGGTGCAATCTTGGCTCACTGCAACCTCCGCCTCCCGGGTTCAAGCGATTCTCCTGCCTCAGCATCCCAAGTAGCTGGGATTACAGGTGCCCACCACCACGCCCAGTTAATTTTTTGTATTTTTAGTAGAGATAGGGTTCCATGTTGGCCAGGCCTGTCTCGAACCCCTGTCCTCAGGTGATCCGCCCGCCTCAGCCTCCCAAAGTGCTGGGATTACAGGTGTGAGCCACTGCACCCAGACCTATTTCCTCTTATGAAATGGGCGTCGTAAACCCCCAGTGTGCTGTGAGGACCTGGGTGCAGGCTTAATGGGCAGTAACTGGGAAAGGCCTGGGAGGGATATTTTTTTTTTGAGACAAAGTCTCATTCTGTTGCCCAGGCTGAAGTGCAGTGGCACAGTCTCAGCTCACTGCAATCTTCACCTCCTGGGTTCAAGCAATTCTCCTGACTCAACCTCCTGAGTAGCTGGGATTACAAGCACCTGCCACCATGCTGGGCTAATTTTTGTATTTTTAGTAGAGACAGAGTTTCACCATGTTGGCCGCACTGGTCTTGAACTTGTGACCTCAACTGATATGCCCACCTCAGCCTCCCAAGGTGCTGGGATTACAGACCTGAGCCACGGCACCCGGCCGGGATTTTTTTTTTTTTTTTTTTTAATTCCTGGGTTTGCTGGGCTAGAACTGGCTAGAGAGGGCACAGCAAGAGGCAGGCTTCCGCTTGCACTCCCTCCTGTTCGGGTGCCAGGCCATTGTCCCACCCAGTCTTGTCCGCCCTGAGCAGGCTTTCAAAGGGATAGAAAAAGAAAGTCTTGCATGTTTGTTTAAGGGGAAAGATGTGGGGCAGGGAGCGGGCGTGCAGCCCAGTGTTAGCGCCAGGGCCCTTTCACAGCTGCACCTGCAGAGCTGGGGCAGGACTGGGCAGGAACCAGGGTCCTGGGGAGAGGTGGGTCTGTGTCTGCTGGACCCAGGTCTGAGGGGGTTTGGGCCCCAGGAAAGGCCAGGAAGGGCATTTGTGTGTTCTGGGGAGCAGCTGCGGAGAGCTCCCCAGAGGGAAGAAGCAGAAGGACTTGAGGCCCAAGCACCTGGTGCTAGTCCTCTGGACATCCCAGCCACTTTTGCTGCGACTTGGTCCTCCCGGCCTGGGGGAGGCAGCCACCTCCTGGCTCCCTTCTGCTGGAAAAGCTCTGTCACCCACCCAGGCTGTGTGACCTCAGGGGATGTCTGAGCATCTCTAACCTGCAGGAGTGGGGCCAAGGGGCCTCTTATCAGGCCCTGCCACTCTGATGTACAAGAACAGATAAGGCCATTCTCTACCTCCTGCCTTACCTTATCCCCTTGGCCTCAGGGTACACCAGTGGAGGGGAGGTGGGGCTGCCTGGTGGTTCAGCCTCAAGCTCTGGGAGGTTCAAATCCCAGCTCCCCCACTTCCTGACTTCGTGGGACCCAGAGCAGGTAGCTTAAACTCTGTGAACTTGTTTCCTCATCTGTGCGACGAGGATAATGGAAACAGTCCCTGCCTTCTAGAACTAGATAGGCATAGAAATTGCTCAGCATAGTGCCTGGCACACATAAAGTGCTTCCCTGCTGGCCGAATCTTTTGGGGACACCTCTTGAGCTAGCATTCAGTGATGCCAAGCACAATTAGTCCCAAAGCAAAAGGAAGTCATTTATGAATTATCCCCTGATGCTTTTGTCAGCCGTTTTTTAGTTTGGGGAAGAATATTTGGTGTGGCTTCACCCTCCCCATCCCCAGACATATGTGCACCGATGCACACCCACGTACAGGAAATTGAGAGCAGGTGGTGGAAGCCTCTCTCTAGGCAGGGCTGCACTCTCCCATTCATTCACTCAACACATCTTTACCGACCAACTTCTGTGTAGCACTGGGGAGACCATGATGAGTGAGACAGGGCCTCTGCCCTCCCAGAGCCTGCAGTCTAGTGAGGAGCCCTAGGCCAGGAGCAGGAGGCAGGGGGACTAAGCCTGAGGCGATGGAAGCACAGGCTCACAGAGGTGGCATCCGACCCAGATGGAGGGCTCAGGAAAGGCTTCTTGGGAAAGTGACATGTGAGCTGAAACTTGGAGGATGCTTGAGTTAGCCTCATAAAGGATGTGTGTGCGTGGAGTGTCTCAGGCGGAGGGAACGGCACGTGCCGAGGCCTGGAGGTTTGGTGTGTGGGTGTATCGGAAGGAAGGAATGTGTTGAAAGAGGAGGAGGTGGGGTGAGGTGAGGCTGAAAGGTAGGCCAGCTCCTGCGGAGCCTTGGAAGCCATTGAGGAACCTGGGTTTTCTCTGGAGGGCGGTGGGGAGCCACTGGAAGGTCTTATGCAGGTTTGAGTGAGCCTTGGGGGGACTCCTATCTCAGGCCTTCATCTTTCCCTCTGCCTTGGCCCCTGAGACCTGGGCCTTGCTATTCATGGCCCATTCCTGGTTGGTCACCCAGGTGTCTGGTGTCCCAGTGGAGGGGGAGCTGGGAAGCACCCAGCCAGCTCCCTGGGAATTCCACCCGCTCCCCTCGCAGGGTCCTCAGCTGCCAACTTCCCTGAAATGAGCTAGGGAGTAAGTACAGCTTCCCTAGATTCTGCCTGGAACTGTTGTGGTCAAGTCAATTTCTTATAAATCAAATCACACGTTAAATGCATTAGGGGAAGCAGTTGTTTACAGCCCTAGAAACCTGAAGAACCTCGGGGTAAAGGCAAGAGTTGCTTCATCCTTGTTGGGAGTTGGGTTTTTGGATTCAATCTGACAGTGATGGGCTGTTTCTGGAGGTGGGAATGCTGGGGACAGGGTGAACCAGGACCATCTGCAGGGACAACAGAGCCTGCAGAGCCTCTTCCAACCCCTTGCACCCGATTCCATCCTCCGTTCTCTCCATCTACAGCCCCTTCCCCTTTGATCTGTCCTGGGGGTAGGGCTGTGTAATAGACGTTTGAGGCTCCTGAACAACTCTGGCTTTGTCCAGGCTGGGCGGGAAGCCGGGGACTTGTCAGCTGCACTTCCACTGCCGAGGTCTGGGCTGCTGACCTCAGGCGCAGCTGGGCACTTGCTGAGGCCAAGCCCCTGTGTGTGGGCATGGTGGCTGGTTGATTGGCACATAGGGGTGTGGGTTAAAGTCCAGTACCAGGGCTCTGGGCCCTACCCTGGGCTGCTATCCTGGATATTCAGGCCCTCAGACACTGGCATGCTGGGTGGGAGGAAAGCTTTTCCCTGCCAGGCCCCTCTGTTGGAGACAATGACAGACCACTGGTGCCAGTGGGCGGTGGAGGAGGACATCATGTAAAGAGCCCCAGCTTCGGAGTCAGCCAGGCTGGGTTCAATCTGGACTGTGCCAGTTCCCGGCTGTGAGGCCTCAACAAGTTACATCACCTCTCTGAGCTCCACTCCTCTAGAATGGGAGTCAGCGTGAGGGTGACAGGCAGGGTCTGTGTAGTGCTGTCACTGTGTGGTATCACCTCCTCTGGCCACTGGTGCCCACAGTCCTGCAGGAACCTGGCCCTGTCTGCCCCCAGGCTCCCCAGGGAGGAGGGCTGCCAGCTAAGAGGTAGGCCCAGGCCTGAGCCCCACACATCTCCTAGGCACGGGGGCTGATAGAAACGAGGGAGCCAGGAGGGCCACGTGTGGAGGGAGTGGGCACTGCCTGCCTGAGCTGGAATGGGCTTGGAAACAGATCCCACCCACTGAAAGGTGGGGCCCATTAGACCAGGACCGAGCATTCTTTTCTTTCTTCATTGCCCGGCCTCTTAGTGTCTTTCTACCTGTCTGCTTAGGTGTCCCAGAAATGTTGCCCTGGACTGTTTCTGATGGTATTGAGGTGGGGTTGGAGGGCCGCCTAAGGGAAGGGGCCCAGGAACAATGGTGGACTGTCAAGGGTAGGGTCTGGATGGGCTTCTGAGGCACCTCACAGCCAGGGATGGGGGGCTGGCAATAGCAGCCCTCCACTGTGGGATTCAGGCCACCATCTCCATGGCAACAGGTATCCCCAGCCAAGGGATTGGTCTCTTAAAGGCACAGTGCTGGAGCTAGACCACTGCTGCCTGGAGCTGGGGGTGAGGGTGGTGGGGTCCGTGTCTCCACACAGCTCACCCTGCTCCTTCCCTCCACAGTTGTACTTGGGGGGCAGACAGGAACAAGGCACCCTGGAAGGCTCAGCTTGTAGCCTCTGCAACCTCCCCAGGGAACAAGTGGCTTTGCTGGGTATGAAGGTGGCTAAGGGCTGACCTGGGGTCCAGCTTGGTTCCACCCTCCTTAGCTCCATGACCTTGACTAGTCTAGGCCCCAGTTTCCTCTTCTGGAAGACTAAAGCCCCAAACAGAGAATATGAAGACCACAAGAGCTGATCTGTTGATGTTACGGATGGGGGAAACTGAGCTTCCCCTAAAGGGGTCAGCGGGTACTAAGGACAGAGCTGAGCTGAAAATAAGTTCTTGGCTGGGCGCGGTGGCTCACGTCTGTAATCCCAGCACTTTGGGAAGCCAAGGCGGGTGGATCACCTGAGGTCAGGAGTTTGAGACCAGCCTGGCCATCGTGGTGAAACCCCAACTCTACTGAAAATACAAAAATTAGTCGGGCATGGTCGTGGGTGCCTGTAATCCCAGCTACTTGGGAGGTTGAGGCAGGAGAATCGCTTGAACCCAGGAGGTGGAGGTTGCAGTGAGCCCAGGTTGTGCCAGTGTGGGCGATGGAGCGAGACTCAGTCTAAAAAAAAAAAAGAAAAAAAAGAGTTCTTGGCCAATTTGGAATCCTGGGCCCTCACCCTCAGATGGTCCAATGAGCCTTCCTGCACTTCACTCAGGCACACCCCGGCCCCACTTCACAGTTTGTATTTTATATATCTCCCACACTAATTATTCAATTTTTAAAATTTAATTTATAAAGAAACTCTATATCCCAGTGTAAATGAAAAAAAGCAGTATCACTTGCCATAAATAGAGAGTAACAAAAATAAACACAACAAGCTGTACAATGGTATTAAAGCCTAGCTGGAGACTATTGTCTCCTCAAGCTCTGGGCTTCCTGCCTTCCCTTTCCGTGATAAGGAAGCTTAGCAAATGTTAGAGAGACGTGAAAGACACAGTAGTACCAAACCAAGACTTGCTCCTGGGTGCAGTTCATAGAATTGAAAGGCCACTGCAAACCAGTCCTCTTCCGGGGTGACTTGATGACTTGATGGTGCTCAGTGCTGTGTTTGGGATGTGACTCAAATCCACTTATTTGTCAGCAGAGTCCCACACTCCTGGAAGCCCTGGCCCAGACGTCCTGCCTTAGCTCCCGCAAGGTGTCTCAGATTGTCGTGTTGAGTAGGGAATGGAGGGGGTCACAGGTGCCCATGCCCAGGTGCAGCAGAGAGGGGGAGACCGGTCCCAGAGCAGTCCATCGGCCAGATGAGTCCTCCTGCGCCAGCCATGGGCCTGTCGGGAATGCAGCTGAGTGGGCCACTGCCAAGTCAGGCACATTATCTGCAACAACTCCCACTTTGCAGATGAAGAAACTGAGGCACTACGAGTCAAGTCAGTTGCCTAGAGTCCCACAGTATAGCAACCGGCAAGGCCAGGCCCAGAGTCCAGGGCTCTCAGAGGCCCCAAGGGGGAGTCTAAGATAACACACAGGGCAGGAGGGGAGAGCAGTTTGTACTTCCTGCTGTGACCAGGTCAGAGTTTAGAGCATGAGAGGCCTGCAGGGGTGGGGTGCTGAGAGCAGGACGCATAGCGAGTTGTCTGGGACTTGGCTGCAGCTGGGTAAGATGCACTGCCTTCCTCCAGGACTCAGAGTGTTTGGGATGAAGGAGGGAGGGAGAAGGGGTGCCAGGGCCTTGACCTTGCTGAGTGCCCCATTGGCCCCCTCCCTGCAGCAGTACTTCATCCTCCTCATCATCACGGACGGGGTCATCAGTGACATGGAGGAGACACGGCATGCCGTGGTGCAGGCTTCCAAGCTGCCCATGTCCATCATCATCGTGGGCGTGGGCAATGCGGACTTCGCTGCCATGGAGTTCCTGGATGGGGACAGCCGCACGCTGCGCTCCCACACGGGGGAGGAGGCAGCCCGCGATATTGTGCAGTTCGTTCCCTTTCGAGAGTTCCGCAACGTGAGTGTGGGCCTGGGCTGGGAGGGGGCGGTTATAGGATCCCAGCCACCATAGCTCATAATCAAGCTTGAGAGTCTTGGGGTTGTCTGGCCCAATCCTAGACTTCTCCACTCCATTGACTATGCTCTTCTGAGGGCCTGCCATGTGCCAGGCGCCGTGCCAGGCCTTGCCCCGGTGTTGGCCGTTGTGATAGTGTGAGCACTTGCTTCCACAAACTGATGGAACATGGAACCGTGGGCATCTAGCCTGAGGCTCTGGGGCAGGGCTTCCTGGAGGACCTGCCCTCTAGTGGGGTCTGATGAGAGGCTGGGGCTATCCATGTGGTGTAAAGTGCAGGAGGAGAGAGGGGTTTTCCTGATCATCACGCCCCAGCAAGCCCCCTCATTTTGTAGATGGAAAACAAGGCCTCCCAGTCATCTTAGGTTGACCTCTCCCTAAAGCCCTCTGCCTGGGAGAATGGTGTCCCCAGCCTTGTTCCTGGAAGTGGCTCTGGCTTTATTTGCAGGTGATCCCAGATCTGCCCACAAGGAGGCCGGGGTTGGCCTCCTGATCACTGCCCTAGCAGCAGGGTCCATGAGGAGTCCCATAGGGGAGCAGTCTCTCCACTGTACTGCTGTACTGTAATGCCACCCCCATACTGCTGGCTGGGGGCTTAACCCAGCCTCAGCAAGAACTGCCCATGCTGGTTTGCACCCAGTGGCCCTCACCTCTCTGCCCAGCATCCTCTGGGGTTGCCTGTGATGGTTCTACTCCTTCCTCTGGAGCATTCGCTTCCTAAGGACAAACCCTGGGCATCGGTCACCCCTTCATGCACAGGTCGGTGACCGAGTACCTCCATGTGCCTGGCCTGTGGCTGGCTGTTCACTAGTGAACCAGACTGTCAGGCCCATTTATTCCCGCCAAGAAGGTGCTCAGGAGATGTTTGCCAGACACATAGGTGCTTCCCGCAGACGGAGTCATCCTAACCCGTTACTCCCAAGCATCTCAAGTGCTCCAGGTAACACTTACACCTAACCTAAAGGAAGGCACTGCGATCAGGGGGAATTTCAGGCCTGGGCTGAGATGAGAGATGCCACTTGCAGACAGCCCTGGCCCACAGCCCTAATTTTGTCCTCAATGGACACCTGCTGTAGCAGCCCTCTGGGCATAGTGCCGCTCACAACTTCCGGTCATTAATCCTTATTCTCTCTCTTCCCCACTCCACCCTCCTCCACCCTGCAGGCAGCAAAAGAGACCTTGGCCAAAGCTGTGCTGGCGGAGCTGCCCCAACAAGTTGTGCAGTATTTCAAGCATAAAAACCTGCCCCCCACCAACTCGGAGCCCGCCTGAGCTCCAGTGCCCAGCAGCAGCATGTCAGCTGAGCCTCCTGCCCTCCCCCAGGAACATGCACGCTCACTCTGCTTCCTTGTGGGTGGCCTTTTTTTACCGATCCCCTTTTTAATTTTTTACAACCGGACCTCCACCCCCAACTTCCTCCAGCCCAGCTGGGCTTCCTTTGTTGGAGTCAACTGTTGATGCTTCCAGGCCAAACTGGCTTCCTCTCCTCCTCTCCCCACCTTTGCCATTCTTAAGTATTGAATGTACTTTGTATAATTTTAGTGGAATTGTTATTGAGAATAAAATTTTTACAATCATAACTGGCTTTTTCCAAGTAACTAGCTGCAGACTCTGATGAAAGAAACGTGTCCTTCGTGCATACGTGTCGTAGCCTGCACCTAATTAATTCCTGCTGTTTTTTTAATACTGTGACTGTGTTCTATTTGTTACATACTCAGGGTAACAAATGAGTTTCAGACGTCCCTGTGTCAGCTCCTTCCTCAGCAGGGACCTGACGGGCTCACTGATCTGAGAAAGGAAATGGAAAATGAAAATCCACCCCACAAGTCTAATAAGTTGGTGTAGTCACTTCTGCATGGGGACATGCATTCCAGATGATAACCTGTTAAATCACTGCCAGTTAACAGTGATAACCTGTTAAACTGGCACAGAACCTGGCACATTGTACAAACTCAATAAATATTCATGGATGAATAGAATGAATGTGCAGGCCCATACCAGTTTCTGACATATCCCTACCCCACAACTGGACAGCAGTCCCAGCCACCCATCTGCTCCTCCTTGGGTCTCCCGGGTGTTTGGGTTGGCCACCTAGAGGTCTGTGAAAGCCTCTCTGGCCTCAGTACCCAAAATGGGGCTGCTTCTAACCCTGCTGTTTCTTCCACATCCCCCTCTCTAGGCTCAGGCCCAGTTTTATGAAACCAGCCAGAGGACCCCTCTCTGAAAGAAGTTCAGCCCCGCTCCCAGGTCCCTCCTTTATTCCACATAACACCTCTTTCTCCTTTATCCACCTGACTCCCGCTTGGACCTCCAGGTAAGCCCCCTGGACACGGGCTTCCGTGTAACCAGTAACAGCTAACCCTCCTATTAAGCACTTTGTTTCCAGCTCCGTGTTCAGTGTTTTGCAGGCACTTTTTCTGAGACAGGGTCTCACTCTGTCCCACCCAGGCTGGAGTGCAGTGGTGTGATCTCGGCTCACTGCAGCCTCAACCTTGTGGGCTCAAGCAGTCCTCCCACCTCAGCCTCACGAGTAGCTGGAACACAGGCATGCACCCCCACGCCCAGCTAATTTTTGTAGACATGGAGTTTCGCCATGTTGCCCAGGCTGCAAGCACTATCTTGGTGAACCCTTCCGATAGCTCCTGACGGTGACCATTTCAGAGATGAGGAGACAAGCAGAGAAGCGAATCAAGTCTACTAGAGGCAGAGCCAGGCCTCATACCCAAGTCTGGCTACCTCATGGCCCACACTTGCTCCACTGCATTGAATGCCTTCCCTTGGCTCTGGATGGGGTTCTTCTGCTCAAGCTGCTAATGAATTTGTCACTCTGTGCCACTGAAATTGGAAAGTCATTTGTCCCCATCTACTCTTCTGGCCAGTAATTCTTACTAGGGCCTGCTAGGATTGGGCACTGCAGCAGGTAGATTCCCACCTCTTAGTGCCTGGTAAGCTCCAGCCAGAGTTTTTCTGGTGGGAGCAAGTAAGGGATACCTTCATCCTAAGCTTCTGGTGCCGCTGCTGATTCTGTGGACACCAAGAGTCAGCTGAAGGATCTGTTAGGGACACTTCTCTCAAGAGGGCCGCAGGACTGCACAGAGCTCTGATTTGCAGACTGTCCTTTGGAAAACCACAGTGCACTGGCCCCCAGGCCAGCAACATGGGTGGAATCCTACTCCTCCCTTACACCTTCCCGTGGGAGCGGCTTACGAGCTTGGTGAAACTAGGGAGACTGCCGTCCACTGGGCCACGTGAAGGCGAAGCCCTGGCCTTGCAGTGGGGGTCTGTCCCACATGCTCCCACTCTCAGATCACTTCCTCAGGTGTGGTGGCCGCGGTCCCCACATCCAGGCTTCATGTGGGGGCAGATCCAGCCATCTCTGCTCTCTGTCTGCCCCTTCTCTGCCTAACGGTGGGTAAGTCAAGCAGGCCCTTTACTCCTGGCTGGCTTCAGTTCACAAACTTGTCTAAACTCTTGTCTAAAGAGTTTGTCTAAACTCTTGACAAGGCCAACCAAATCACTTTTTATTTTTTTATTTTTGAGACAGAGTCTCACTCTGTCACCCAGGCTGGAGTGCAGTAGCACAATCTCAGCTCACTGTAGCCTCCGCCTCCTGGGTTCAAGTGATTCTCCTGCCTCAGCCTCCCAAGTAGTTGGAACTACAGGCGCACGCCACCTTGCCTGACTAATTTTTGTATTTTTAGTAGAGATGGAGTTTCACCATGTTGGTCAGGCTGTTCTCGAACTCCTGACCTCAAGGGATCCGCCTGCCTCGGCCTCCCAAAGTGCTAGGATTACAGACATGAGTCACGGCGCCTGGCTCCAAATCACTTTTGTAAAAATCCAAGCTTTGGTGCTGCTACTTGGTTCCTGCACATGGATAGCAGGCTGAAAAGTGAACTTGGAAATCCAGCCAGAAAGACTCCTTTACCCTTGAATCCCCTCCACGGAGGCCTGGGCACTGGCATTTGTTTAGAAGTTTCACTGAAACCACAGAAAGCCAGACTTAAAGGCTCAAATGAAAATTCTGGTTCAAATGAAAATTCTGGTTCTGTCACTTAGCTATGCAACCTCAGACAAGCCATTGAGCTCCTAGGAATTCTGATTTCCTGTAAAATATAGAGAAGGGCTGCTTCACAGGACTTTTTTCCCCCAGAATGAAAGACACTAGAGTCCACAAAAATAACGCACAAATGCCCCTAACACCCTGGCATATACATAGCAAGCTCTCAGTATACACTGAATGAAAGAAACCAACACAAGCAATGATGTACATGACTATTACTAAAATAGTAATGGAAGACCAGCTTGCAGTATAAAGCACAGGTGAATGGCTGTCCCTCAGTGTTTTTCTGCCTCTCCCCTCTGCAAAGCTCTGATGCTGGGGCCATGTTCTGCCGTTACCACTGTGAGGCTCCCTCTCTCTCCGAACCGCTCGCTGCTCCAGCAGGTAAGGGAGCAAAATGTCAGCCCTTGCCACTGTCACTAAAGCACAAATGTGTGACTGGTTTCTGTGTTCAACCTGTGACTACAAAAGTGTTGCCAAGATCCTAGCCTCCCACTGAGCAGAACTTGCATTCCATCCTGTGACGCCTAAGTGGGTTGGGCATGCCAGAAAACCAAGAAAATACCCAAGTCCAGATAATCTGCACTGCCATGGAGCTGTTTTTCTGGAGGGGCCTAAGATGACAGCTGAGCCATATACCCACGGCTAGGACAACCGCGCCAAGGAACCGGGTGTGCCTAAGCAATTAACATTTAGCCAAAAGGGAAGCATACAGCAAAAGCTGGTGGTTGGAGCTTTGACGACCAGATCTGACCCTTCACCCATGCCAGTGTTCTAGCTGCAACTGAGGAATGCCAGTGGAATGGATAAACCTGCATAAATCACCAATAATGGAAGCTCTGGCTATGCCACCCAGAAAAAAGGGAGGGCTGATGGTAACAGCACTGAGGGTGGCCACCATTTACTAAACACTGTGTGTCTGATACCGCACACCTAGCACCTAATCTAGGTTATCTCTATCTCCCTAGGAAATTGGTAGTGTTATTCCTATTTACCAAGGAGGAAAGTGAGGTCCAGAGAGGTCACACTAACCTTGCCCAAGTGACACAGCTAGTCACAGCTGGCTCCTAACTCATAACCACTATGGTGGAACTAGGCTGAGTTCCCAGGGAGGAGCAGCAGAAACAGTGGGGAAGGGCTTAGGCAAATGAAGTTCCTCTCTTGGGTGGGAAGGAGGAAGCCAGACAGGAAGAACTCAGGAGCTAGAGTGAAAGAAATGAGGATGCCTGGCACTAAGTCACCCGACTTAGGGCCTCCTGACTCCCAGTCCAGAATGATTCTGAAAAAAGCTGAAGCCCCCCTCCGCCCCACCCCTCTGGATTTGGGGAGCCAGCTCTCAGTCTCTTGCATCCTTAGATTCAGGGAAGATATACACAAGTAGGTAGCCAGCCACCTTTTTCAGTCTAGTCGTATCAGTTTCCCTGGTTTTTACAGATGGAAAAATAGACGCTTTGAATATCACACTCATTTTCCACCCAGGTGGGTGACACAAGCTAGATAATCCTCCCCATATAGAGGTGGCAGTAGGATTCCTATTAGCTTTCTCCCTCACATGGCTGGAGAATTGTAAGAATCCTACCACTCAGGACAAAGTAAGCGAGCTTAAAGAAACCCATGCCAAACTTTGTTTTTGTCCCGTAATTACCCAGTTATAAAATCCCAATTATTAAGGCAGGAGTACTACACTTTACAGTTTAAAGCAGTGTTTCCTTCCAGCCCTGTTTATTCTATTCTCCTTTGGGTTTGAACTTCAAGGTCTACACTAGATACTTTCCAAGGCTGCTTCCTCTGTTGGTCAGATCAGACGCTGCTTTGTTAGCTGTGGTTTCTATAGAAGCTCTGTTTCAGTTCCAGAACTCTGTGCTGATGGGGACAATGGAATATGATGCAATGATCACCAGTGATTCTCAGTCTCTCCTGAGACACCAGAAGGTAAGTCACAGTCTGAAGAGTCTCACTCAACCTTCTCAACACAATCTAGCTGAGAGACACGGGGAGAGGTGGAAGCACAATATTCAGTAGAGGAAAAACAAGATCTTGTTCTCTGACAGGTTTATTAGCTTTCATGTTAATGGATGTTTTTAAACCCTGCAACCCTCTGTCAACTTCTTTCCACATCAAGAGGCCATGAGGTACAGTAATGGCCTCTTAAGAGTCATGCCACATAAAGATGGTGACTTTGATGTCCTGGCCTGCCTCCTGTAACAATGTGAGGCTGTTTTGGGTACATGCTGTAATAACAACAGGACTATCACAGGAACAATGAAGCAGAGAAGCAGAAGGTGCCTACAAAGTTTTACCTGAATGTCTTGTTTGTCAGGATGGAGCTGATGCGCCCATACTGGCAGAATAATTAGCACAGAGTAGTTCTGAAAAGGAGGAAGAATTCACAAAGCATCAGTTATGGGTGCAGGGAAGTCGCCATCTGCCAACGGGCACCAGAGTGTCACTGCACTGGAAGGGGAAAAGGAGTGGGCTGGATGAGATCCAGGGGCCTCTCTGCCCACGTTCAAAGTCAGTGGCTGCTCTGCCTGCCGGCATCACAGTGTCAACACATTTTGTGTGTGTCTCACTCAGTCTCACACCCAAGAAAGTAAAAACAATTGATGTAGGAATAAGGGGAATGGATAAAGAACGGTACATGCTTATTCTAAAGCAGGAGAGCCTACAGATTGTTGTCAAAGCTCATGTCTATCTCTGTCCTCGAGGCCTCCACACCATCTCCCTCTCCCTCCTCCAGAATCCAAGGGATGAGCCCGTTTCCCTTTATGAGACGAGGTGGAGCAGTACCTCTAGTTTTTGGCTGCTCATGGCCTCAGAGTTGCTGTTTGGAAAGGAAAAAGAGCAGCAGAGGCAGCAAAGAAAAGTACTAGGGCAGCACCTTTAGGTTAGAAATAGATTCCACAGTTAAAAGCACAAGTATAATATGCATTAAACAGAGAAGGGCCTCAATAGAATATAGTCACAATATGCAAGTGTGTCCCACTCATTTACAATATTAGGATTCCAGGAGCTGCCAGAAATAAGTCATCTCATTAACATACCTACCTGCAGTTCTGATGTCTGGCTATTAGTAAACAAGGCCTACGTTTGTTTCTCTAAAATTTAGAATCTTAAACTAAATCCTTTATTTCAAAAACAAACATAAAATAATTTCCCAGGCAGAGAAAAGGTTTGAGATGGAAGCGTTCTTGTTAGCAGTCCCTTCCTGCATAAATGGGGTTGGAGAGAGAGGAGAGAGGAAATGGCCAAGGGTATGGAAAGCTTTCACAATGCATGCCGAGTGTGAAGTGACACCCCCAGCAGATGGGGTTTATCATCTTTACTTAGTCACACAACATCAAGGACTGGTTAGTTCCAGGGAAGGGCTCCATTTCATTACCTGGGTCAGTTCTCTTCCCCCGCATGCTCCACAATGCAGTAGAACCAAACAACACATTCATTTACAATAGAATGTTTAAATAACACCTGTCCAATAACTGCCCTTACTTCTTTGTGCTGTCGGGAAAAGAAAAAACAGAAAGCAATAAAACCCAAACCCTTTGGCAAGCCAGCCGGTGCCTAGTCTCCTGGGGCATTTTTAGTGGAACTTCGGCTGGGCCTTGCCCTCCTCCCAATATCAGTGAGGAAAGTGGCAGCGGGACAGGTTTGGTCATCTGCACTGGAGTAGAAAGAGGAACCAAACACGATTCGGGCCACAGGTGGATTCTGGCACATTTTTAGATTGGATTGGTTAAAAATGTCATGTTGTACACAGGATGCAGGCAAAGGAGTTTTTTTTTGAGGGACATAATGCCTATAGGCAGCATGAACGGTCCGATCTACCCTTGGGGAGGAGCTCCCTGTGTAGGGACGGAGAAACTAGGGGGCCTCGAGGAAGGTGTTGGTTCGGAAGATGGAGGAGACAATCTTTCCGGTGGCATTGATGGTGCCTTCGCTGTCTGAGCTGGACTCGGAGTCGCTGCTCCCAGAGTAGGCACCCAGGCCTGGGAGGATGCCGATACAGACTGCAGCAGAGGGGCAGTGGATGGAGGGGCCACTCAGGGAGGTGTTTCCGAGAGACTTGCAGGATGAGGGCTCTGCAATAAAAGGGGAAAGACTGTCACTTCATCACCCTTTTCCAAAGTTGGGGACTGACTTACCATGTGCCAGGCACTGTACCAAGGGATTTTCCCACAGAGGAGCCTTAGAACAACGCTATGCAGCCAATACTATCATCACCCTCGTTTTAGAGATGGGGAAACTGAAGGAGGAAGGGAGGCTCCAGGAGGTGAAAGGACTTCTGAAAGTAAAGGGGCAGAGCTGAGACTTGAATCAAGGTCTTTTTAACCCCAGAGCCTGACTACACTCTCTTGTTCCCCATCAAATCCGAGTTGGAGAACAAGCTACTCTGGAGTGTAGCCTAGAGTGCTTTGATTTCCCTGTGCTCACGCAGCCGTGAGAATCTGAAAACAGATTAAGAGCGACACTGTGAGCAATATTAACAATTCCATTAAGTTCTCAGCATATTACACCATTTCTTATTTACTGACCAATAAGCCAGCTAGCACAGATACAATTTTAAGGCCAAACATCAGCTACAAAATAACATTCTTTTCTTTTTAAACATTTTAAAAAATCGGGTAGCCCCCTGGACTAGAATAGGCTCAGAAGGACTCACCAGAATAACGTTCTTTATTAAGAAGGGCCGCTTTTCCCAGGTGGGAGAGAGGAGCAATTCAGAAACCAATTTAACACAACCTTTGCTTTCCAGTTGTGTTCTTTTACAAATGAGAAAACTGAAGCCTGTCAGGTAACACTTTAAGGCCATGCAGAATGTCACCTAGGAGCTGGGACTCTTTTTCTTACAGGAAACCCACAGTTACTCTGCCACCTCAATGACAAAGACCTCAATCTAGACAATGCAGGGCTTGGCTGGGCATGGTGGCTTATGCCTATAATCCTGGCACTTTGGGAGGCTGAGATAGGAGGACCACTTGAGGTCAGGAGTTTAAGACCAGCCTGGGAAACATAGTGAGGCCCTATCTCTACGAGAAAATGTTTTGAAAAATTAGACAGTGCCAAGTGAGGTGGCTCATGCCTGTAATCCCACACTTTGGGAGGCCAAGGTGGGTGGATCACTTGAGGTCAGGAGGTCAAGACCACCCAAGGTGGGTGGATCACTTGAGGTCAGGAGTTCACTGGCCAACACAGTGAAATCCCATCTCTACTAAAAGTACAAAAAATTAGCTGGGTGTGGTGACGCGTGCCTGTAATCCCAGTTACTAGGGAGACTGAGGGAGGAGAATAGCTTGAATCCAGGAGGAGGCAGTGGTTGCAGTGAGTTGAGATCGCGCTACTGCACTCCAGCCTGGGCAACAAGCAAGACACTGCCTCAAAAAAAAAAAAAAAAAAAAACTAGTCGGGTATAGTGGTGCGTGCCTGTGGTCCCAGCTACTTGTGAGGCTAATGTGAGGATTGCTTGAGCCCAGGAGTTCAAGGTTACAGTGAGCTATGATGGCACCACTGTACTCCAGCCTGGGCAACAGAGCAAGACCCTGTCTCAAAAAACAAACACACAAACAAACAAACAAAACAAAGAAAGAAAGAAGGAGGAGGAAGAAAAGAAAATGCAGGACTTGAAGACGAAAGGAAAAGTTAAGAACTCTACTCCAGCCCTTCCATTCTTCCCTGAAATGTTTCCGGCCTTATTTAATCACTACAACTTGATGTATAGGCATTATCCCCATTTTACTGATGAGGAAAGTCAAATGACTTGGCAAGGTTGTAGGTTGCTTAGGGCAGAAAATGTGAAACTAAACGTGAATCAAAAGAGAACATACGAAAATGATAACCTGAGCTCACTGCAGAGTAAGGGTTGGAGTTCATACTTTGTTGCCACAGGCTGACAAGCATACTACCTTCTAGGGTTTTGCCTTAGATGCACTAACACCTCATTTACCCAGACACCTCAAGTAAATGTGAAAAGAATACACAGTTCCAAGTATAGGAAACCAGGAGTAAGCAAACAATACCACTGAGCAGTTAGAAGAGATATCAAACGGCCCACACACAAAGTTCAGGAGATCAATGTATTTGCTTGTTTGTGCAAGAAGCTCTAAGAAGGGAAAAGGAAGTTGCCAAAGATAAGCAATGTTAAAACACGGAGATGGAGAAAAGTAAAATGAAAGCCGACAGTGGCTACAGAGATAGAGCAAGGCTACAAAAAAAAGGCAGGAGCAAATACTTGTACTATCATAAAAGCAAATTTCCTTAAGATACTAAGAGTTCTTCCAAATCTGTTAAAAAAACAACCAACAACCAAATAGAAAAGTGAATGGAAAACATGAACAACTCAAAGAAAAAGAAACAGATGAATTTTAAACATAACGGGATAAACAATATATTAGGAGGAAACGTGTTAGGAACAGCAAACTTCATTTGCTGTTCAGGGAGTACAGAGAAATTTGGCAAAGTTCTTCGAACTTAAATGATGTTCATAAGAGAACATTCATTGCAGCACTGTTTATAGTAGCAAAAGAGTACTGACAACCAAAATGTCCATTAATAGATGACTAGTTAAGTAATGGACTACTATTCAACCATGAAGAAGAATAAAGTAGCTGAGCATAATGGCTCATGCCTGTAATCCCAGCACTTTGGGAGGCCAAGGCAGGAGGATCATTTGAGCCCAGGAGTTTGAGAACAGCCTGGACAACACAGGGAGACTCTGTCTCTACAAAAAATTTAAAAAATTAGCCAGGTGTGGTGGTGCACACTTGTAGTCCCAGCTACTCAGGAGGCTGAGGTAGGTAGGAGGACCACTTGAACTGGGGAAGCTGAGGCTGCAGTGAGCCATGATCGCACCACAGAACTCCAAACTGGGTGACAGAGCGAGAACCTATCTCCAAAAAAAAGAAGAAGAAGAAGAAGAAAGCATCT
The DNA here is from genome assembly GCF_029289425.2 of Pan paniscus. Classification (NCBI taxonomy): domain Eukaryota; kingdom Metazoa; phylum Chordata; class Mammalia; order Primates; family Hominidae; genus Pan; species Pan paniscus. Next base: position 66,629,785 of record NC_073267.2, read on the forward strand.
CTGTGTGTACTGTTATTGAATGATCCCCAAGATATTGTGCTAAATGAAAAAGGCAAGGAGCAGGACAGTGTGTGAAAGTTACAATCTGGGGCAAAGTGGCCATGCCCATGTAGATGCATGTCAGTGTCTGAGAACAATAAATAAAAACTGGTAGCAGAGGCTGCTCAGGGGAAAGGAAATGAGTGGCTGGAAAATGGGGGAGACTTACTTTTTACTCCACATTCTTTTGTCCCTTTTGAATTTTTCCTTTTCTTTTTTTTCTTTTTCTTTTTTTTTTTTTAAGAACATAAGGCTCACTATGCTGCCCAGGTTAAACTCCTGGGTTCAAGTGATGTTCCCGCCTCAGCCTCCCAGAGGGCTGGGATTACAGGCATGAGCCACCTAGCCTGGCCTAAATGTTTTATTATGTGCATATATTACCAATTCAGACAGTTTTTTAAAATGCAGCTGTGCTTGGGTAGACAATTTTTTAAAAAAGCAAATACAAAAATTCAAAGAACATCCTGAGCCCTTAAACTAGGGAGGAATAGTCCCATTTATCTCTGTAACCCCAAGAGCATCCCAGTATTAAAGCTAAGAAGGCTGTAGAAGATGAGAGGGGTTGCTTGTGTGTATTCTCCACTAACTGTAAGCCCCTTGAAGGCAAGCATTCTTTTATCACCATTCCACCCCCAGGACATATAGCACAGGGCCTGGCTCAGAGCAGGCTTGCATTCACAAGGGTCAGAAATCAGAATGCAGGAAAATGTGTCAGACAGTTTGCAGTTTCATTGCAAATGGCTAATTTGGGGGGAAGGGGTATAAAAATGTGATGCTCTTTTAACATTTGGAACATAACATCAAACTATACCATTCATGACTTAAAAATACATTGTAGTACTTATGTATACCAGATAGAATGATACTTTCAGCATTCTGTTAGAAAAATTTGGTTGTTTAAAAAAAACAAACCAGCCAGGCGTGGTGGCTCACGCCTGTAATCCCAACACTTTGGGAGACTGGGGCGGGTGGACCACCTGAAGTCAGGGGTTCGAGACCAGCCTGGCCAACACAGGGAAACCTTGTCTCACTAAAAATACAAAAATTAGACAGGCGTGGTGGCACACGCCTGTAATCCCAGCTACTTGGGTGGCTGAGGCAGAAGAATCGCTTGAGCCTGGGAGGTGAAGGTTGCTGTGAGCCGGGATCGCACCACCCCACTCCGGCCTGGGTGACAGAGCTAGACTGTCTCAAAATAAAAAAACAAACCAACAAAGAAAAAAAACCTTAAAAGGATATATAGATCAGTTACCTAGAAAACTAATTTATGTGAAATTGTTGAATGAGGTATTTCATTTTATCAAGTACAGACACCCCTGCTTAATGATGGGAATACGACCTAAGAAATGCATCATTAGACAACTCCATGGTTGTGAACATCATAGAATACTTATACAACCTAGATGGTATAGCCTACTACACATGTAGGCCACATGGTATATAGCCTATTGCTCCTCGGCTACAAACCTGTACAGCATGTTACTGTATGAATACTGTAGGCAGCTGTAATACAATGGTCAGTATTTGTGTATCTAAACATAGCTAAGCATAGAAAAAGGCACAGTAAAAATACGATATTATGATCTTATGGGACCGCCATCATATATGCACCCATCATTGACCAAAATGGCGTTATGTGGCACATGACCATATTTCAAGGGCGAATGGAATTTAAAGTTCTATTTTACATAGAAAAGAAGGATGAAAGTCAGAGTGCCTGTGGGGGTAGAGAACTGGCCTAACGGAAGAATGGAAGTTAGCTACAGAAATATAATCAAGGAATCTGGACCACTGTGGCATCAGAAGAGTTTAAGTGAAGAGACCAAATACCCCAATTATCTAGGAGGTTTCAAGAAAGAAAAGAGATTGCAAATCTGACAAATTTCATTCCAAAAGCAGTTAACTGTCCAAAGAGAACAAAATGGTGCCCTCTGATCTCACCCATTTGGTGAAGTTTCCTGCCAACTTCTGCATTTGCAGGACCACATTGTCATACCAAATTAACACAGAAAATTACTAATAGAGAATGTTCTTAGTATTCAGACAGATGCGTGACTTGGGAGTAGATGGGGCCAACTTGTGCATTCACTGGCTCTGCTCAGTGCTTAAGTTCAAAATCTTCGCTGGCGGAAGCCTGAATTTCTATCAGAGTCATAGGGGCCCAAGGAGGAAATCCTCCCACTGCTAAGGACAGGGCTGGAGCAAGCTTCAGGGAGCGTTCTTCTTGTGGAGCCTTAATTCCTAGCAAAGGAGGACACTTCCTGCCTAGTTTCTGTTGCAAGAATGCAGGAGTAGGAAGAAGGGATTTAGAATGACAAAAAGATGGCTCTGAAACACAGCTGTCTGCCTGAGATAGTTCAAAGAATCCACACAAGTTTTCCTTTCCACTGATTCATTTGTATAGTTCCTACCAGGAAATAAGTACCATATAAAGAGCGACTAGCTTACTTGTAGAAATACATTTAAGATTCCTATGCCAAGAGCATTTAACCCCAGCTACTCAGGAGGCTCACGTGGGGGATTACCTGAGCCTGGGAGTTTGTGGTTGTAGTGTGCCATGACTGCACCTGTGAATAGTCACTGCACTACAGCCTAAGCAACAAAGTGAGATCCTATCTCTAAAAAAAAATTAATTAAAAGAAAAATATTCCTATGAAGCTTTATGTGTGTGTGTGTATACACATATACAGTATACATTTATCCTATTTAAGCAAATTTCCTATTTATTAAAAAGATGTCAGTGAAAAATTCCAAAATTGCTGATGGAAGTATAAATTGGGATAACTTATTTGAAGGGCAATTTGGCAATATTTACCTAAATTACAAATGTATATCCTCTCTGACCTATCAAGTCTACTTCAAAGTATTTAACCTGATAGATCTGTGCATGTGAAAAATTATGCATGTGCAGGATTATTACTGAAACACCAGAACAGGGAAAGAATGAAACAATCTAAGTGTTCATCAATTAAAAAGTAGGATAAATGATACACCCATGCAATATACAATACTACACAGCCTTAAAAAGGAACGAGGAAGTGCTCTATGTCCAATTATGCAATGATTCCCAAGGTACAATAACTGCTGAATTAAGCAATGAACAGAGTAGGTTAGATTAAAATACTACTAACAATGAAAGTATGAAAACAGTATATAATGTATTCTTGCCGAAAAAACCAACTTGATCAACCTTCCAGATCAAATTACCATTTTACAGGAAACACAAGGTAGCAGGAAACAGCATGGGGATGCAATCAGTAAAATCTAGAGCCAGAGAAATGCTAAAGAACAAAGACCCAGTTTCTCCACAAATAAAATACAAAGAAAACAAAATATAAATTTAGAAAGGAAGAACTTACAGATTAAATTCAAATTAAAAGGTATATTAGCCTACTGCTAAGATGGCAATATTGCCAAATTAATCTACAGATTCCAACAATTCCTGTATCAAAATCGTAGCTGCCTTTTCTGCAGAAACTGACAAGCTGATCCCAAAATTCATATGGAAATTCGAGACTCCAAATAGCCAAAACAATCTTGAAAAAGAGGAGCCAAGTTGGAAGACTCACACTTCCCAATTTTAAAACTTACTCCAAAGCTATAGTGATCAAGACTGTGTGCTAATGGCATACAGATAGACATATATAGCTCAGTGGAAGAAGAGAGTCCAGAAATAAACCCACACATTTATGGTCAACTGATTTTTTAAAAATATAAACCACTGAGTCGTATCCTTTTAAAGGGTGAATTTTATGGTATGTGAATTATACCTCAATACTTTTTTTAAAAAAAGCCATAGTAGCCAAATATAATGTCTGGTCCTTGCTAAGATCATAATTTTTTTTTTTTTTGGAGACGGAGTCTCCCTCTGTCGCCCAGGCTGGAGTGCAGTGGCGCGATCTCTGCTCACTGCAAGCTCCGCCTCCTGGGTTCAACGCCATTCTCCTGCCTCAGCCTCCCGAGTAGCTGGGACTACAGGCATCCGCCACCACACCCAGCTAATTTTTTGTATTTTTAGTAGAGACGGGGTTTCACCGTGTTAGCCAGGATGGTCTTGATCTCCTGACCTCGTGATTCACCCGCCTCGGCCTCCCAAAGTGCTGGGATTACAGGTGGGAGTCACCGCGCCCGGCCAAGATCATAATTTTTAAAAAGAAAAAACCTTTTTGAGACAATTGGAGAAAATACTAACTTAATATTCGATAACATTTGGTAATTACTGTGATTATTATTATTATTATTTTTGAGACGGAGTCTCGCTCTTGTTGCCCAGGCTGGAGAGCAATGGTGCAATCTCGGCTCACCGCAACCTCTGCCTCCCAGGTTCAAACGATTCTTCCGCCTCAGCCTCCTGAGGAGCTGGGATTACAGGCATAGCCAGCAGCCCGACTAATTTTGTATTTTTAGTAGAGACAGGGTTTCTCCATGTTGGTCAGGCTGGTCACAAACTCCCAACCTCAGGTGATCTGCCTGCCTCAGCCTCCCAAAGTGTTGGGATTATAGGCATGAGCCACTGCGCCTGGCCTGTGATTATTAATATAATGGTATTGTAATTGTTAAAACAAAGAAACAAAATAAGAACTTGTATTTGCTAGAGACATATATTAAGAATTATGAATGAAATGATATAATGTCTGGAATTGTCACAAAATATTACAGTTGAGAGATATAAATGAAATAAAATTGGCTATGTGTTAAAAACTGCTGACTGGGTGTGGTGGCTCACACCTGTAATCCCAGCACTTTGGGAGGCCGAGGCAGGTGGATCACTTGAGGCTAGGAGTTCCAGACCAGCCTGGCCAACATGGCGAAACCCCGTCTCTACTAAAAATACAAAAATTAGCTGGGCGTGGTGGCACATGCCTGTAGTCCTAGCTACCTGGGTGGTTGAGGCATGAAAATTGCTTAAACCAGGAAGGCAGAGGCTGCAATGAGCCAAGATAACCCCACTACACTCTATCTTGGGTGATAGAGCAAGACCCTGTCTCAAAAAAAAAAAAAAAAAAAAATTGTTGACGGTCTTTCCTATAGGAGATACCTTAACAAAGAAAAAAAAAAATCAGTGAAGCTTGGTAATGGGGGTTTATTATACTTATCCCAACTTCTGAATATTGCTTAAATTATCCATAATAAAGCATTTAAAAGATACATATTTACAATTGCTTGCACATGCATAGAATAGCTCTTGATGGCTACATAAGAAATGTGGCTGGGCTTGGTGGCTCACTCCTGTAATCCCAGCACTTTGGGAGGCCGAGGCAGGCAGATCACTTGAGGTCAGGAGTGCAAGACCAGCCTGGCCGACATGGTGAAATCCTGCCTCTACTAAAAATACAAAAATTAGCCAGGTGTGGTGGCGCACGCCTGTAATCCCAAATACTCGGGAGGGTGAGGCAGGAGAATTACTTGAGCCCAGGAGGCGGAGGTTGCAGTGAGCTGAGATTGAGCCACTGCACTCCAGCCTGGGCGACAGAGTGAGACTCCATCTCAAAAAAAAGAAAAAAAAAAGTATAATTCTGTTTCCCTCTAAGGAGAACTAGATGGAAGAGATACGGGTAAAAGGCAGGCTCCTTTTTTTTTCCCCCAGACTCTTCTTTTTAAAAGTAGGTTCTGGACCAAAAGGGTAACAGCAACAGACCACCACCACTGGTGCTTAGTAGATGCATATTAAAAAGCATCATCTTTTTTTGAGAGAAATTAATGTAAGCCCTGTTGATCGATGGAATTTAGTTCAGAGTCTCAATCCCACATGGAGTTAGAATAAAACTGAAAACACACTCGAATTTCTCATCCCTAATCCAGCCCCAGTAACATTCACCTTCACTTACAAGTTCTTGCCTCTTAATACAGAGGCAGATTTCATCACATAAAAGTAAAAACCAAAGAAGTATACTCCTTGAGATTGTATCAAGCTTCTAGGCTCAATCCAGTACAACAATGAGCAGAAGCCAGGTATTTACCTCCCACTGGTAGCAAACCAGGTGAAATCAAGAAACCTGACATTTGGGGGAAACAGAAAAACACCTTTTGTGAGCAGAGGTGGTATGACCAGGGCCTGGTAAGCACTCCTGGGAGAGTACTATTTTCATTGATCAGTTTCACTGGTTTCTAATATAATAACTTTTGCAGGTATAAAATCCTGCCTGGTATAAACTCTTGCCTGGTAATAAAATCCTGCCTGGCATAAAAAAGTTGGGTAAATTAAGCATAGGTAGGCTTGCTTGAAGACAGAAATGCATTCATTTGCAGAAGCAATGCATTACAGCCCTTTACTGTGGTTCATGTGTATTCTGAGTACAAGGAAGTAATGAAGGCTGCCACCCACCTTGATTCTTGTCATCTGGCTCAGGGTCCGGTTTCAGTCTTTTCACACTGTTGCCACTCTCTGAGCTGTAACAAAACACATGGTGACTTGAGCCATGTCCAATCTTGTGGATCAAAGCTTAGGGAATCAGGAGCTCCAATAACTATTTATATGGGTCTTAGGCAGTCTCAAGAGGCTGGGATGATAAAAATGAATGAAAAGTATTCATTTCAGATTCTTAATCTCCTTCCAATTGCCTCATCAGTCATAAAGACAATTTAAACTCCTGACAAATCCGGGAAATAAAGCACTGTATCAAGCATCACTTCAACTTCAGATTCTTGGCCGTCTTTATCACTCAAATTGGTTAGAACCACAGATGGATTTCAAGAATATTTAGACATGTTCATAAATGACAAACATTTAGTAATTACAGATTGAAGAAAACATCTTTAGTGACATGCTAGAGATTCTGAGAGTCACCCAGAAGATTTTCACTAAAAGAATGTATAAGGAATGTATTTCAATGAAGAAAGAAATGATCCCAGAAGGAAGGGACCCCAGAAGGAAGGGGTGGTGAACAAATAAACTGGCAAATACAAATATAAATCTAAACAAATACTGTATCAAAAAATAATGTCTAGTTTGTGGTGTTCAACAGACCATACTGAAGTCACCTCTAAGACTGGGGACATTACTGTGTGTATGTACTAGTTGGTATTTTCTTGCAGGGAGTGCACAGCAGGTTCCATTTAAGACTTATGTGGGAGGCCCGGGTGCGGTGGCTCACGCCTGTAATCCCAGGACTTTGGGAGGCCAAGATGGACGGATCACCTGAGGTCAGGTGTTTGACACCAGCCTGGCCAACATGGTGAAACCCTGTCTCTACAAAAAATACAAAATTAGCCAGGCAAGGTGGTGCATGCCTGTAATCCCAGCTACTTGGGAGGCTGAGGCAGGAGAATCGCTTGAACCCGGGAGGCACAGGTGTGCCAAGATTGCGCCATTGCACTCCAACCTGGGCGACAAGAGTGAAACTCCAGCTCAAAAAAAAAAAAAAAAAAGAAAAAGAAAGAAAAGAAAAAGAAAAGAGAATCAGAGTATACAAAACCACAATGCAATTAAGTTGGAAATCAATGACAAAAGAGAAACATATTTTGCAGCCTCTAAGACACTGTTTTATATATATATATATATATCATCATAAGGTGTTAAAACGTGTGTGGCGAGGGGGAAGGCTTATCTTCCCCCTCACTGAAATATGGTTGTTACCTCAATATGGAGATTTAAAAAATACATTTCTAAATAATTCCTGAGTCAAAGAAGAAATCATAATGGATATTTTAAAATACTTAGAAGGAAATATAAAACTCATATACAATGAAAGTTAAGGACAATTTATAGCTTCAGATGCTCATAACTAAAAAGGCTGCACATTCATGAACTAGGTATCTGACAGTTTTTTCTAACAATAAATAAAAGAATAAACTAGAGGACAGTAAAGAATATTCCTTTGAAGAAGGTAAGAAATTGCTGCTTGTTTTGTTCTTATGCTTCATGACATATACATGCCAATGGCTTCCAGACCTTCACCAGGCAGCAGAATCACTCATGGAACTTTGAAAACTACGACTCCCAGACTTCACTTCAAACTTACTGAACCAGAATTAGTGCGAGGCCTAGGAATATAAATTATTAACAAACTCCCAGGTGATTCCAATAAACTCAGGGTCGGACAGATTAGGAACTCCTGCCCCAGGAGACTACCTTACTACACAAAGAAACATTAAATGATGTTGTTTCAAAACCCAAAAGGGGTTATATGCAGGTCACCAAATACGCTACTACAGAGCCTTTTCTAAAGGTGATCTAAGAACTAAGGGAAACAGTTACAACACCCATTCTGCGACCACCAAGAGCAGTCTCAAGGGATAACAAATTGATCACCTGGAGAGCCCTCCCTTGGCATATTCCAGTAAAACTGACCCAGGTCCAAATCCTGCGAGTCCCTAGTCTTGCAGGAAAGCTTACGTGAGAACTTGAAAGGAATAATTCATGGTTTGGGTAGCGAGCCCTTCTCAGGATAACTCCTCCCCTCTGTTGCTATACCAGCATGACATTTTTACATGTAGGCAGTGTTCCTAAGAACATCTGCAGCAGATGGGTGGTGTGCCAAACCACAAGACTGCATCAATACACTCCCTTCAAAACATATGGCTGGTTGCCAATATATCATATTGATTTTCCTAATAGACTGCACTTAAACTTATCATTTCGCCCACAGTCTGTTGGGTCAAATCTAAATGACCAGATTCAATCACTCTGATGACATTTCAGGATTTGGAAAGGGAGGAGCAAACATAGCAAAGAACTTATCATAGCCTTGAGACAGTGCTATCACTTCCACATCAATCCAAACCTAGCCACAGCCAGGTCTGTAACCCTGCCAGGGCTGCCATGTTCTTTCAGGACAGGATGCCTTTGCAGCAGCTATTCCCTCTGCTTAGACTGTTCTCTCCCTTGTTGCTTGTCAAAGCCCTAGTTGTCCTACCTAATCAGCATCTTTCCAATGGTTTCCCCCAACCTCCCCAACATGAAGATGCACACAACACCCTCCCAGCAGCATTGTATGCTCCTCCTCCTTGCTCTCAGTACACCCTACACAGATCCTTTCACAAGACTCACTACCTCATTTTTCTAGACAGAAGCCCAAATAATGAATTCTAGCTCTCTATTTCTCTATGATCTTGCACAAAGTAGGGTCTCAACCTCTCAAACTCTTGGTCTTCTCATCTACAAACAGGGATTATAATTGTACTTCATACGGTTGTTGAAGAATACATGAGATTATGCACAGGAAGCACTTAACACAATGCCTGGTGTGGCAGATCCCCACTGAAGAGTAGCTATTATTTATATTTGTTGAATAAGTGATCAGAGAGACGAGGGTCAAAGCCTATAGAAGGCCCCAAATCTGGAAAGGGAGAGATAGGTGAGCACACCAAGGGAACTTCACCAGGACTCACGCGAGGCAAGCGTTGGCTCTGGCTTCCATTACAAGTGGTGTTTCAGAGTACACGGTCAGAGAGAAATCTGAGTTGTGTGAGTGCTGACTAACCTCTTATGCTTCACAGCTCCTGCCAACAGCTTCGCCTGGGAGAACTTGTTCTTGGTTTCTATAGGCTTCACAGTCAGTTTCTTTTCCACCTCCTTCTTGTTCTCTTGAGAAATTCCAACCTTCTTGAGGTTATTGTGAGTTACCAGTTAAGGGTCAAACTAAGCAAAAGGGAAGACAACAAATATAACCCACTAGCCCTTCGGCTGTGCCATGTAATGTCTGGCCTACTTATTTAAATAAATGCCCCACCCTTCTTTATTCTGCCAGTCAAATCCAGCCAATTCAAAGATAAATGAAAGAGACCATGGAGGAAGACAGCATATAAAGCCCAAAATAATACAGATAAGCAACCTTTTCCTCTGATTCTCAATGAAAATCTGAGCATAGCCACAAAACCCACTATTACCAAGGACGTGGCCAATATCATGCTTGATGAGGAAAACAGATCTTAAGGAATATAAAGAAAACAGAAAAAAAAAATGTGGCTTCCCTGAAAACATGCTTCCCCCTTCAAGGGTTAAATCAAATTTTGCAGAATGTTGTTCTATCAGTGGCAATTAATCTTAGACATCACGAAGACTAACTCCTGCTCCACTGGTGCAAGGAAACGTCAGAATCACCCCAAGGCTCATTAAACATGTCAAGTCCCTCCCTGCCCCAAACCTACTGAATGAGACCTCTACAGGCCTGGAAGTTTGTTTTAAACACTCTCTGAAGGTGATTTTACACTTGATCTTAGCCAAAAGGCCAAGAAACAATCAAAGGTGATTTTAATGAGAAATCCTGTGCATATATACAAGAACTGAAAAGCTATTTTTAAAAGCATGACCAGTTCGCTTGTAACATCAGTTTTTCGTTCTTGATGCCAATCTCTGGCTCTCAACTTTTTACTCTTTTGAAGTGAAGAAAGGCCCCATATTTTTGTCGGGGAGGTCACTTTCACTTGTTCCCTCCACCAGCCCTCCCTCCTCTCCCTCCACTTCTCCCTCCGTTTTATGCTGTCTCTTGAAACGTCTTAGACAACAGATAAGTATTCTGACACAGTGCAAGTCCTTATTTAAGATGCACTAGTGCCTGGAACAATAGTGACATCTAGTGCCCAGGAAATCTAAGAAGCATGAATTATCAGCCCAAAAAGGTGGGTGGAAGTAGAGGATGTATGGTTAAGGTTATTTGTCTACGCGTCTTTGAACAATGGAGAAAATCCTAAGATTTTCCAGAAATCCTAAGATTCTAATTCTAATCACTCTCCAGGCAACTAACTCTGTTCTTATGGGCACAAGTTACCTTAAATATTTGCAGTATGCAATGGAAATTAGATATAATGCTTAGTACTATTATGAGTTTAATGAATTTAATGTTTTTAGGGTCATCATGGAAATAGATAATGTTAATACTCATTTTTATTTAAAAAAAAAATAGATTGGCCAGGCACAGTGGCTCATGCCTGTAATCCTAGCACTTTGGGAGGCCGAGGTGGGCAGATCAACTGAGGTCGGGAGTTCAAGACCAGCCTGACCAGCATGGAGAAACCCTGTCTCTACTAAAAAGACAAAAAATTAGCTGGGTGTGGTGGCACATTCCTGTAATCCCAGCTACTCGGGAGGCTGAGCCAGGAGAATCGCTTGAACCCGGGAGGCAGAGATTGTGGTGAGCTGAGATCGTGCCACCGCACTCCAGCCTGGGTAACAAGAGCGAAACTCTGTCTCAAAAAAAAAAAAAAAAAGATTTCATCTTTCTAGGAGAGAATGCCAAAAAAAAATTAGCATGTTGTGATTTTTTATCTGCAACTCCATCATTAGGAGACAGAAGTTCTCAAAACTCTCAATATTAAATATTAAAAAAAAAATGGAAAAAAAACACAACAAAAGCATGTATATATTTATACATTATTTATACCACGACATAGACAAAACCCAACATTTAACTTTTTATTCTTTTGAAATGAAGAAAAGTCCTAACCTTTTAGGGGTAGGGGGTGTTAATAATCTTATTTTTGATCCGCAAAGTACAAGCAATTTTTCCTTCTTAAGCCCTTCTTCTCCCAAAATGCTTTAAAAACACAAACGCACCTCAAAAATCTCAAGAAATTCATTAGATCAGCATTCTCTTAAAATTGCACCGTTTTTTAACATACACAATACTGCTAAATACTGGTTTAACCTGAGACGAAACAAGAGTTCTGTTATTTACATGGTTTAAACCACAGCTTATTTGTATTCAGAAGTATCCTATTATACAACATATCATATAGTAATCAAGCAAAGCCAAGAAACAGTTCCTAACTTAGAGCTTCAATAAACAAATGTCTAATCCTTCAATTCCTATCTCAACATGTCTCTGGCTACTTGCATGCTTGGGATTAGTGTATTAGATGTCAGTGACTTGGAAGGCCTGCTTTTCTTCAGTTTTTCTAGACAGAACTTTCCAAGTTTCCAGTTAAAGCCCTTATCCCTGGAGCCTCATTGTACTGCAATGTTACCAGGACACAAAGGTTTCTTTTGTCTCACTGCTGCCCTGTTCATTCTTTCCTTTTAATTGAAAACCAAAGGGCATCTCACACTCAACAGCACTTCTCCCCAGATGCTGCTTTGGGGGACACTATATGTCTTATTTGCTAGTCTACCAACATAAAACAAAATATCATTCAAGTGAGAAGTGTAATGAATGTATTTCCTTAGAGGAAAAAGCTTGGTGTCTGAAACAACACAATATGGGTATCTGCCTATCTCTACAAACGAACACATATTATTTTGGGGTCATCAGGGTCAGGGAAGGGGGAGTTCAGAATAATCAGCCTCAATCCTACAGTTGAGATTGAGGTATAACTTCCCATGAGCTTCTATCTCCATGTTGCACCTGAATGCCAGTAACAGAACTGGGACTGGAAGCCAGGTCTTTTCCTACCAGTTCTGATGTAAATCAATTCCCAGGGAATCAGGGAATCTGTCCATGTCTTCTCCCATATAACGCTTTTTTTTTTTTTTTTTAAGATAAAGTCTTGCTCTGTCCCCAGCCTGGAGTACAGTGGCATGACCTCGGCGCACTGCAATCTCCACCTTCCAGGTTCAAGCGATTCTCCTGCCTCAGCCTCCTGAGTAGTTGGGACTACAGGCACAAGCCACCATGCCCGGCTAATTTTTGTATTTTTAGCAGAGACGGGGTTTCACCATTTTGGCCAGGCTGGTCTCAAACTCCTGACCTCAAGCGATCCTCCTGCCTCAGCCTCCCAAAGTGCTGGAATCAAAGGCGTGAGCCACTGTGTCCAGGCCTCCCACGTAACTCTTAAAATGGAATGTGCTGCACATTCTCTGCAAGAAAATACCAACTAGTACATATACACAGTAATGTCGTCCATCTTAGACGTGAAGCCTGTTGGATTACACCAGTGATGTTACTCAACATATAAGCTTGAAATATCCAAATAAGCTTCCTCACATGAAGATAAATGGTCCTATTAATATCTCCTATGAATCATTTATTAATTTATTCACATATTTACTGAGAATCTACTATATGCCAGGCACTGGGGAAATCAGAAGTGACCAAGTCAGATAGTCTTTTTTCTTATGGAGCTCATTTACTTTACATTCTAGCAGGAAAGAGATAAACCAGTAGGCAAATAAATAAAGACAACTTTCAGATAGTGACAAATCTATAAAAAATGATATTACTTGCTGGGTGCGGTGGCTTACGCCTGTAATCCCTGCACTTTGGGATGCTGGAGTGGGCGGATCACCTGAGGTAACGAGTTCGAGACCAGCCTGACCAATATGATGAAACCGCGTCTCTACTAAAAATACAAGAATTAGCTGGGCGTGGTGGCATGCACCTGTAACCCCAGCTACCTGGGAGGCTGAGACAGGAGAATCGCTTGAACCCAGGAGGCGAAGGTTGCAGTGAGACGAGATCGTGCCACTGCAGTCCAGCCTGGGCAACAAGAGAGAAACTCCATCTCAAAAAAAAAAATTGATATTACCGACAGCAATTTTAGGTGGGGTGCTTAGGGAAGGTCTCTAAAAGGGAGAGCTGAGCAGAGGGCTGAGCTGTGAAATGTGTCTTGCAAAATCTGAGGGCAGAACATTTTGGGCTGAGGAAACAGCAAGTCTGAGGCCCTGAGATTGACTCAGAAAGCATGGTGAAAGAGAACATAAAGAAGGCCAGCAGGCTGCAGTACAGTCAACATGAGAAAGAGTGGCTTCAAGATGCAAGAAGGAGGCGGGTTGGCTTAAATAATGTAGAACCTTCTACGGCCTGATACAGAGTAAGACTTTAGTCTAAATGTAAGGGGAACCCACTAGAGTGTTTCAAATAGAAAAGTGACATGATGCCATGTATGGTTTTTAAAGTTCCCTTTCTTGTCTAAGGAATAGATTATTGAGGATGAGAGCAGAAACAAACCAATTAGATGGTCACAGGAGTCGAGAAGAAAGTCTACTACTACTACAGTAGCAGTAGATACCAACAATTCAAGAGATTTGGAGTACGTTTTGGAAATAGTTCTTGGCCCAGGCACCTGGAGGCATAGGACTACCAGTTACTGGGACTGGGAGAACCAGAAAAAGAAGAGACTTTGGGGAAGGGCAGTGTGATGAGAGTGGGGGTGATGTGGCACAGTATTGAGAATTTTGATTCAGCCAAGTTTCATTTGGGATGTCTATGAAGACATTCAAGTGGATGACCAAAAGGCAACATTGATCCAGAGCAAAGTCATCTTTGCTGCTTTCTCAGCCCTTCTATCAGGACAGGGCATGCTATACCACTAGAGAACATCTTACTAAGAATATAGGAAAGTTGCTAAACATGTTCTTTTAAAACTCAGAGCCCAATTTCTCCCCTGGATGAAGCTGACTGCACTGCCCACCTGTGTCAGAATCTAATCCCAGTACTAGTAGGATTGATGCCTTGAGTTAACCCTAAGAAGGATGTGGACTTTTGACTATAACACTCTTGCACACAACACAAACTCCACAAACCACTACCAGCTTTTCAGAATCACAGGAATATCAGTGTTCAAAAGGACTTGAGAGATCACCAGGTAGAAAACCCTCTTTCTGTTGATGAGGAGACAACATCCATAGATGCTGATGAGAAAATGGACACCTTACAGGTTTTCCTCCAAGTACAAAGGATATTCTGTATTCCTTCAGTTCTTTCAGTTCTTCTTCTCTTCGTTGCTTTTCTATTAGTTCCTGCTGTCGAGAAACCTCATCAAGGAAGTTGGTCTCATCTTCATCTAAGCCTCTTACCATGTTTTCTGAGGAAATAATTAAACAAGGAACACTTAGCAGGCTAAAGGGAAAAATAAGATTTTTCCTTTCTCCTTTTTAAATAAGCAGCAGATTCTTCAGGGGATTAAAAAAAAAAGAACTGGTAAATACCATGGCGTTTGAATAGATAACAGGGCATAAAAAAAAACAAGGCATTTTTTCCCATTACTAAATATTACCATAGAATTAAAATGGGTGTTTTGAGCTCTAAACAAAAATATTCAATGTGGTCTAGAAGGCTGAAGGCTGTCTCTTTTCCACCAAATAAGCATCCGGAGACTCGAAAATCAAGACAATTCCACGGCTAGTTAGGAAAAGTGCTGCACAAGGCAAAAGTGCGTCAAAAATACCCCACAGAGCCCCTTGAATTCTCTGTTTTCTGAAGCTTACTGAATTTGAACTGTTCCTCGTACTCCTGCTGCTTCCTGTCCTTCTGTTCCTGTAGCCTTTCATATAGAGATCGAGGGTCATAAACCTCCTCTGGACATTCTGAAAGGAAAAGGAGAGGGGAGAGAGGTGGACGGGGAGGAGATATATACTTCAGATTGTTTTCATATTATTTTGGAATCACAAAAGGTTTTAAAGACAAAGTCAAGTCTCTGCATGATCTGAGGGTGTGGATAACACAAAAATAGTACAAAGTCCAGTTTCCCTTTGGACCTCAGAGAGGGGCCACCAGTTCTCAAAGCCAACTATCAATGTCAATAGCGCCCATGGCCTGAGACAGTTAACTGATTGAGGGGCCAGCCCAAACCCTCCACAGCAGCAGTGTTCTCAGTTGTTCAGACCATGGATCCACCTGTATAGATGGAGGAGAGGAGCAGAATCTCTTGGAAGGAAGTGTGGTAGGCAGAAAAGGAGCAGGATGTGAGTATGCTGGCTCTGCTCCCAGCTGTGCAGGACCTTATATAGGTGACTTCGCCCCTGAGTCTCAGTTCCTCAACTCTAAAGTAAGGACAATTGGCCAGGCATGGTGGCTCACACCTGTAATCCCAGCACTTTGGGAGGCCGAGGCAGGAGGATGGCTTGAGCTCAGGAGTTTGGAACCAGCCTGGCCAACAGATGAAACTCCATCTCTACCAAAAATACAAAAATTAGCCAGGCGTGATGGCTGGTGCCTGTAATCCCAACTACTCGGAAGGCTAAGGCAGGAGAATCTCCTGAGCCTGGGAGGCAGAGGTTGCAGTGAGCCAAGATCGCGCCACTGCACTCCAGCCTGGGCAACAGAGTGAGACTCCGTCTCAAAAAAATAAATAAATAAAACCAAGTGAGGACAATTAATACCTACTCTGCAGGGTTGCTGTGTGGATTAAAGACCATTATACTGACTGTCACAGTATACCTTCTGGATCTTCAGGTTTTCGAACTTTCTCCCATTCTTCTTGCCTCCTTTTGCGCCGTTCATCTAGTTCTGCCTCAGACACAAACCTCTTTTTGATAACAAGGTTACCATCATCCCCTCCATCCATAATGAAACAACCAATCTACAAAACAAAAACAAAAACAAAAACAAAAAAAATCATTTCAAGTGAGAACTGCAATTAAAATTCTAAAGAGAAACAAGGAGATTTAGCTCCATCTCACCCAGCAACAAACTAAAAATTATCTTCCAACTTTGAATTGAAAAAATTCTCGGCCGGGTGCGGTGGCTCATGCCTGTAATCCTGGCACTTTGGGAGGCCGAGGCGCATAGATCACGAGGTCAGGAGTTCAAGACCATCCTGACTAACATGGTGAAACCCCGTCTCTACTAAAAATACAAAAATTAGCCAGGCATGGTGGCACGCACCTATAATCCCAGCTACTCAGGAGGCTGAGGCAGGAGAATCGCTTGAACCTGGGAGGCGGAGGTTGCAGTGAGCCAAGATCACACCGCTGCACCCCAGCTTGAGTGACAGGGAAAGATTCTGTCTCAAAAAAAAAAAAAAAAATTCTCAAATAGTTTAATTTATAGGCCATTGATGAAAGCACATGAATACATTTTTCCTGACATATCAGAGAATTTTTATTAACATCGATGTTATCTACATAGTTGGCAAGAGGACCTGGGATAATTCTTATTACCTGGTGTTCCATAGTAAATCTCATATTGCAGCTATTTCTCTGTCCCTCTAATCTAGATAAATTGGCCTCCTGAGCATCCCATCCTTTTCCCAGCTCTCATCCTCCTTTATTTCTGTAACATCTGACATTGTTTCTTCTTGAAATTCCTGTTTCTGAGACATTACACTATCTTGATTCACCTGCTCTTGCCTCCAAGTAGATTAAGATGGAGAATCTCAGCTATTGAAGACTTAGTGATCAAGTCCAGTCTGTATAGCAGGGAAGGTGCACAAATCATGAATGGAGAAAGTGAGACTGGAAGAACAGATCTCCCAACTTCAGTTCCACGTACTTTCCTGAATACTAATCTGACTCTTCATTTATATCTCTTCTGACCTTCCTCCCTGTAAACCCCTTGTCTGTGCCATTTAAGATTTGAACTTCAATCCTTCTCTTTTCTCACTCCCACAATCACCTCAACCATTTTATGCATATTTTGACACAGAAGATTACCGAATCTGTTATTTCTACCTGAGCTTTTCTTCAAAGAGGAGAGAAGGAAATAAAGATAGCAGAGTGTATATTACTTATTACTCCTTTTTTTTTTTTTTGAGATGAAGTCTCGTTCTGTCACCCAAGCTGGAGTCCAGTGGTGCAATCTCAGCTCACTGCAACCTCCGCCTCCCAGGTTCAAGCGATTCTCCTGCCTCCGCCTCCTGACTAGCTGGGACTACAGGCGTGTGCCAACACGCCCAGCTAATTTTTGAATTTTTAGTAGAGATGGGGTTTCACTATGTTGGCCAGGCTTGTCTCGAACTCCTGAACTCGTGATCTGCCCGCCTAGGCCTCCCAAAATGCTGGGATTACAGGGGTGAGCCACCGCACCTGGCCATATTACTCCTTTTAAACTAAACCTCTGTTTTTCTTTATTGGTTTCTTTCCTTTTGAGTAACTGTGGAATTAACCCCTACCCAGACATGTTATTCACAGCACTATGTGCTAACAAGGAGGCACATATTCAATCCAATGTCCATTCCAAGATGACCACTAACAACAAAAACAGTAAGTTTCCACGCTACCACAAAAATAAAGTAGCTAACAGTTAATGAGCTCTTACCATGTATTATATACCTTTTATGGATATTATCTAATTTACATGATCATTGACCCTATGAGAAATATTATCTGTTTACAGATGAAGTTGAGGTCCAGAGGAGTTAGATTATTTGTCTAAGGTGACACAGGTGGTGAATGGTAGAGCTGAGAACCAAATCCAGGCCTGATATCAAAAATGCATACTCTTACCAACTTTATCATACTCCTCCCCAGAAAACACTAAATCTTAGTTGAAAACAAAGCCATGTCGACTTCAGCTTTCTTCCTACTTCAAATTCCAGTGCTGAGAATATTCATGCAACATTTTTATTTAGTAAAGCTAGAAATGGAAGCTGAAAAAACAAACCCAAACGTTCAGAACAAGAGAATAGTCTCAGCCTGAATACTACTGTTGCTGAGGTTTAGTTTAATATAACAATAAGAGCGAATTGTGAAAATTACTAGAAAGAAATGAAATCAACTGACAGACGCTGTTGCTCCCACCTAAAGCCTACAACCTGGACACTTCTGATTTAGCAGCACTCAATGACTCCAGCCAGAGGCTCATTACTGAAGCAGAACTGTTCAGTCTCTGTGAAAATGCCAAAAATTCCTCAAGTTCTACAGAACAACCTCTTATGAAACCAGAGCCAACAATTTCTTAAATGTCTCTGGCAGAGAAAACGTGAACTTTCTAGGGCTCTAATGGTTGGGAGAGACATTCCGAACCCTCAATTTCCCCCTTTCTTATCCCCTATTAACCGTGTCTCCTTTCTCATCCTGTATTAATCATCTGGTTTCTTTCCATCACCCATTTTTCCTAGTAAATAATTCAGGGTGGGATAGTCCTTATAGCCCACCTAATATGATAATCCACTCGACATCTGAATTTACCATACACACCCAGGAGAAGGTCATCCAACTCATATATTAAAACTTCAAGAGGGACCACTGCATTCCCTTCCTAGGCAGCCAACTCCCTCTCTAAGCAGATTTGACTGTTAGGATAGTTCTTCCTTAAACTGAACTGAAATCTGTTTTACTATAAATTCAATACATAGGTTCAATCCACTGGGACTATACAAAAAGAATCAAATCTTTTCTAACATGACCATACTTCAGTTGTTTGAAGACAATTCCCATGTTCCTCCTAATTTGTTGCTTTTCTGGGCCAAACATTCCTAGTTACTTTAATTTTATAAGATGGAGAAAAATAATCATGTCTGAAGGAAATGAATTTATCAGATTAGATATGATTTAAACCTGGGAAATAAATACTAGGATACGGCAATGCCATTGGTGTCCCAGTAAATGTCTCTCTTCATTCTTGTTATATATATATAATTTTTTTTTTTTTTTAAGACAGAGTCTCGCTCTGCTGCCCAGGCCGGAGTGCAGTGGCACGATCTTGGCTCACTGCAACCTCCGCTTCCCAGATTCAAGCGATTCTCCTGCCTCAGCCTCCTGAGTAGCTGGGATTACAGGTGTGTGCTACCATGCCCGGCTAATTTTTGTATTTTTAGTAAAGATGGGCTTTCATTATGTTGGCCAGGCTGGTCTCGAACTCCTGACCTCAGGTGATCCACTGGCCTTGGCCTCCCAAAGTGTTGGGATTACAGGTGTGAGCCACTGCACCCGGCCTATATTTTTAAAAGAGAAAATTTAAAAATCTTCCAATATGCCAAAAACAACAACAACAATAAAAACAAACCCTAGAATTTTACATTTCCATCTAAATAAGAATTCAGAGAGCCTCCTGGGCTCAAGCAGTTCTCATGCCTCAGCGTCCCGAATAGCTGGGACTACAGGCATGCACCACTACACCTGGCTAATTTTTTTTTTTTTTTTTCGTGAAACAGGGTTTCACCATGTTGCCCAGGCTGGTCTCAAACTCCTGGACTCAAGCAATACAATCTGCCCACCTCAGCCTGCCAAAGTGCTGGGGTTATAGGCATGAGCCACTGTGCCCGGCCTACAATCTTTTATACACAGGGACAAAACCAGAAATCAGTTGGTTAATGAAAATAAGAAATAAAGTAAATGCATATTTAAAAAAAAAAAATTTAAAGGCAAGCGTTGCAGGGGAAAGAAAAATACAAGAAATGTATTTCTCATCAGCTCTCAGTGGGTTGGTGTCCTGAAAACACAGTCACACTGTCAAAACTAATGCACACTTACAAAAGTCTGCTCTTTAAAACTAATATCTTAATTCAGGCTGGGCATGGTGGCTCATGCCTATAATCCCAACACTTTGGGAGGCCAAGGCAGGAGGACCAGCCTGGGCAACAAAGTGAGACCCCCCATCTCTACAAAAAATTTAAAAAACTAGCCAGGCATGGTGATGTGTGCCTGTAGTCCCAGCTACTCACAGGCTGAGGTGGGAGGATCATTTACTCCAGGAGGCTAAGGCTGCAGTGACCCATGATCGCACCACTGCGCTCTAGCCTGGGCAACAGAGGGAGACCCTGTCTCAATAAATTAATTAATTAATTAATTAGTAATAAAACTAATATCATAATTCTGGTATTCCCTTGATCCCCAAATAAAGAAAATAAGCCAAGTTAGATGGCCACACATAGTAATAAATTTCTGTAAGTTTAAAAAGACTAGACTAAAACATAGACTGCTTTATGCATCTTTTGTCAAATTAGCATTTTCTTCTGTAGGTCTTCATTCTCTGCGTGGCTTTGCTCAGGCTGTTCCCTCTGCCAGGAATGCCCTTGCTTTCTTTTCACCCGATGCAAACTGCTGCTCCAACTGCCCAGAATCAGACTAAAGACCATCTCCTTTATGAAGCTTTCCAAGACCTCCTAGAGTAGTTAATATGTATTTCCTTCCTTTGTGTTCCTGCTACGATCATTCATAACTCTACTACAGCCCTTATTCTTTGTGTTTTATCATCTGTGACTGTTCCAACAGCTCTTTGTCTCCACAGTGCTTATTATTATTAGCACAGTGTCTGGCATATATTAGGTATTCAAATACTTACTGAATAAACCAACCACGAGGAGCTGAAGAATCTGAGCAGGGAGGAATGAACTCACATGAATATTCCTAGGTACTGTGCAATGTAAGTTATAGAGATTGGTAGCCATCAAGCAAGTATTTGCTGAAGTGTCAGTATCATGGGAATTCTATTCAAACACCATACAATTTGTGCAGTAAGAAACAAAGGACTAAAAATTAAATCTCTTTACTATATTATATAATTGATGTCATCTTTCAAAAATAACTGCTACTTTCCTTTAATTTCAACTGATTAAAAATGGTCACTTATCCTGCGAAAGCAGTACTTGTTGGAGACAGCGTTTTTCTTTGAAGAGTCCAATGGCTGTTTATTCTGCAAGAAAGAGGTGATAAGTACCTGTAACTTACTGACCTGCTGGAAGTAGACAAAGAAGCTAGAAAATTAGATTGTGTTGACTTCTAATTCCTATTGTCTAGGTAAATTTTCACAAGTCTCTTCTTTTTCCCTTTTGTTTGCTAGGGTAATTAAAAACAAATCAAAAGACAAACAGCCCAGGGATATCAGGGATACGGGCTCTAACTGTGAAGAGCCCTGTAGGAATGCAGAGGACTTACATTAGGAATGCTTATTTTGTCCTTACTGTGTTCCACTTTAGAAAGAGTAAACAAATGCTGTCAGCTTTCCTTTACTCACATGTTTTCCAAAGTGACTCAAGTTTAATTATCAAACTAAACATTACATTATTTTTTAAAGGATTTATTCAATTTCTTCAAATAGGGAATTCATGGAAAACTAAAACCATTTCAAAATTCACTTTGTCCACCAAACTTAGAGTCCAAATTGGCACAAATAAAGAACGTGGTTTTCAAATCTGCCTGACCGTCAAGAAAACAAAGTTCTTATATTTCAAGCCAAAGTAACTGGTAACACTGAACTACTGGGTTTACATTGGAGACCGTCCCATTTAATTTCCAGGGTGGTGGGACAAAATGGGCTCAGTTCTTATATAGCACACTACACATGTTTTAAAATACAAAACTTACATTGTTGCTCCCCAAATAATTGCTATTCCTAACTTGAAAAATGACTCCATTTAGCTAGTGCCATGACACAAAGTAATGAGATCTGGTTTCCTATGGAATTGAATTATGTGATGGCAAACTACTTGAGTGTTTACATCACTGGCCACCATATCCTTCTAATTCTAAAATTAATTAGATTGTACATGTTAAAACACACCAGAATCAGGTTTCTGTGTTCTGTTGTTTTAAGACTTCACTTTCAGTAGCAAAAGCAATAGGTCAATCCATTTCCTTTTGTCAGTAAATATAGATTATTGCTTTCCAACATTTTTTACTCTGATGTTCAAGTCACATTGTACTTCAAAATGCAGGACAGCAACTAAGAGGAATTTGCCATCTGGCTAACTCATCTATATTCCAAATAAAGACTTATTTCTGGCCAGAAGGCACTTCTACCAAGATACAGTTATTTAGATTTTTAAAAATTTAGCTGACTTTTCCTATATCATAAAATTTATTTAGAGAACGACAACTACTAACAGAGAGCCCGCTGTTAGTATTTATTACTAGGCAAAGTGAAGTCAATCTTCTAACACCAAAGCTTAATTAACATATTCCGGTAGCAAAGGAGACTAAAAGAATCTAAAAACTAAACCACAGAAAAAGAAATTTAATCCACATTTTAAATGTTTATCATAAGGAGCAATTTGCAATAACCTTTCAGGCATCTATGAAACACATACAATAAAAAATTCAGCTTTGCAATAATCTTTCAGGCATCTATGAAACACATACAATAAGAAATTCAGCCAGGCACGGTGGCTCACACCTGTAATCCTAGCACTTTGGGAGGCTGAGGCAGGAGGATCGCTTGATGTCAGGAGTTCAAGACCAGCCTGGCCAACAGGGTGAAACCCCATTTCTACTAAAAATACAAAAATTAGCTGGGTGTGGTGACATGCGCCTGTAATCCCAGCTACCTGGGAGGCTGAGGCAGGAGAATCGCTTGAACCCAGGAGGCGAAGGTTGCAGTGAACTGAGATTTCACGCCGCTGCCCTCCAGCCTGGGCAATAGAGCAAGACTCTGTCTCAGAAAAAGAAAAAAAAAAAGAAAAGAAATTAAGGCCTGGTGCACTAGCTCACACCTGCAATCTGAGCACTTTGGGAGGCCAAGGCAGGATTGTTTGAGCCCAGGAGTTCAAGACCTGCCTGGGCAAGATGGTGAGACCCCAACTCTATTAAAAACAAACAAACAAACAGACAAACAGGCTAGGCACAGTGGCTCATGCCTACAGTCCCAAAGCTGTGGGAGACCAAGCTGGGAGCATCACTTAAGGCCAGGAATTTAAGACCAGCCTGGGCAACACAGTGAGACTCTCTCTCTACAAAAATATTTAAAAATTAGCCAGGTGTGATGGTGCACTACTTAGCAGGCTGAAGTGGGAGGATGGCTTCAGCCAAGGAGTTCCAGGCTACAGTGAGCTATGAGGGCCACTGCACTCCAGCCTGGGCAACAGCACAAGACCTTGCCTGGCGAGGGGGAAAAAAAAGAAGTTAAAAAAAAGTATTGATTTATTTATCTTTCCATAGCACAAGGGCAGGGTCTCAAATGTGCATTTATCTTGAATTCACCTATACACACTAGAAGAAAGATAACTAATTTAAATATCGGTTCCCTCAGCTGATCCTCATTCACATGCACCTCTCTGAATATAAATACTTCCCTCACTATGCATGAATGATTGTATTCATTGTATTTTTTACATATTGTGACTCCTAAATACAAACCAACAACTTCATCTGGGGCTCACAGGAAGAAAAACAGCAGTTTTTTCCAAAGCCGAAATAAAACTTGTCTGAGGATATAGAGAAAAAAAAACCCAAACCAAACCAAAGCATTTTTCCTATTCTCTCACTCAACAATCAACACAGTATAATTCTGTGAGGGATATGTCCCCACACACCAAGCAACCAACCAATTCTGTAGCAGACACCAACCAGCTGGGTGTCCTCTAATTCAGTTCAATTCTGACACTACCTACCTGGATGGAGACTGCGTCAGATCCCATAGGTTGAGGGGTGAGTCCCACAAGACTAGCCTCCATTTTAGATACCAACCACAAGAATCAGGTTGTTTTACCTGTAGTTCTAACCAACTGGCTATTAATCGGGGTTCCCATGACCCCCTCCTTAGGTTCTATTAATTTGCTAGACCAATTCACAGAACTTAGAGGAACACTTTACTTACATATACTGGTTTATTATAAAAGCATATTACAAAGGATACAGATGAAGCGATGCATAGGGAGAGGCATGTGGGAAGGGCACAGACCTTCCATGCACTCTCTGGGGCACCATCATCCAGGAACCTCTCGGGTCCACCTATCCAGAAGCTCCCCAAACCCAGTCTTTTGGGTTTTTATGGAAGCTTCATTACTTAGACATGATTAATTAAACCAGTGACTGCTGGTGGTCATCAGCTTGTCTGCCTTCTCCTCTCCCCAGAGGTTGGACATTGGGGAGGGGTTGAAGGTCCCAACCCTCTAATCCTGCCTGGGTCTTTCAAGTGACCAGCCCCCATGCTAAAGTTACTTAGGGGCTGCCAGCCATCAGTCAGCTCCTTAGCATATAAAAAGACACTAATCATTTTGGAGATTTCAAGGATTATAGGAGTCATATGCCACAGGAGACAGGGATGAAGGCCAAATATGTATTTTACAATATCACACTGGCCATGTCAGAGTTCTGCAACACTGGTATTCCTACAATTAACATGCGGCCTCCCTGAGATTTCAAGGGTAGCTTTGCTTGTAAGCTATTTTGTCATCTAGGCTCGCTTCAGAACCTAACCCACACCTCAAGTCATACTCCATCCTCCCTCCCCCCACCCTATATAACTCCACTTCAAGACCAAATTAAAAACAAAATAAAACAAAAAAACGCAGTCCCAGTTACTCAGGAGGCTGAGACTGGAGGATTGCTTGAGCCTAGGAGTTCAAGGCCAGCCTGGGCAACATAAGGAGATACCCATTTCCCTTAAAAAAAAAAAAAAAAAAAAAAAAAAAAAGCTTTGCATTACAATAACCAGACAAGGCCAACTAAGATTTTTTTTTTTTTTTTTTTTTTTTTTTTTGGTGCAGTGGCTCATGCCTGTAACCCTAGCACTCTGGGAGACTGAGGCAGGTGGATCACCTGAGGTCAGGAGTTCGAGACCAGCCTGACCAACACGGTGAAACTCCGTCTCTACTAAAAATATGAAAATTAGCCAGGCGTAGTAGCACATGCCTGTAATCCCAGCTACTCGGGAGGCTGAGGAAGAAGAGTTGCTTGAACCCGGGAGGCGGAGGTTGTAGTGAGCCGAGATCGCGCCACTGCACTCCAGCCTGCGCGAAGTGAGCGAGACTCCATCTCAAAGAAAAAAAATTTTTGAAGCAAATATTTACCGAGAACCTATTATGTGCAAGATACAATGCTATGTACTAAACAGGCAACTGAGGAACTTACACTCATTCAGTAAAAGACATAAGGTTGGCACACAGCAATTTAAGGAAAAGTAAAACTAGGTTACAGGCCATAAGAGGCACTAAGCAGTTCAGAAAGGAAGACTAGAATAAGCATTGGGGAAGCTTAATTTTCATAATGGCTGTGACGATGCACAGTGAAAAGTGGTGGAAATTTTAGGTATATGAAGAATAACCATCTTTAACTTGGAAATCACACAAATTTCACATTCCAAATTTCAGAATACAGGGGGATTTTCATTTCTTGAAATAGTGGGCTAGGTAATTGAAACCAATTCTCCACCTCTGCACTAAATATGCTGGAAATTTGTCAAAAATAATTTTTTTTTTTTTTGAGATAGGGTCTTGCTCTGTCACACAGGCTAGAGTGCAGTGGCATGATCTCAGCTCATTGCAACCTCCACCTCCCAGGTTCAAGCGATTCTCCTACCTCTGCCTCCCGAATAGCTGGGATTGCAGGTGCCCGCCACCATGACTGGCTAATTTTTGTATTTTTAGTAGAGACAGGGTTTCACCATGTTGGCCAGGCTGGTCTCAAACTCCTGACCTCAAGTGATCTGCCCACCTCGGCCTACCAAAGTGCTGGGATTACAAGTGTAAGCTACCACGCCCAGCCAAAAATATTAATTCTTAAATAGAAAAGCTAACAAGATAGTAAAGAATTTGGACACAATCTAGAAGGTGAAAACCAGAAATTAAGCCCAATATTCAAAATGGATTTCATCCTGAGGATTTCTCTGACCTAAAAGCTAAAGTTTCAGTGCCTTTATGAGATAACAGAAACAAGTTCAAGCCAGGAGCCCATCCAGGGAGTGGAGTCTGACAGCTACCTCCCTCTCCATCTTAATCTTGTGCCCAAAAGAACTACAGCTTCAAAGTAAAGGTGAACTGGGAAGTAAAACAGCAGGAATAATGGACAACAGAAACAGACTCCCCCAAAGGGAATTCAGACAGTGGAATTAAACATAGAGATTATAAAAACAACTATACTTTCCATGTTTAAAGAAATAAAATTAAGCCTCAAAATAGTAAGAAATAAAAAACTGTAAAAGTGTCACAAACCAAACAGAACTTCAGAAACTAAAAATTGCAATATATGATTTCAGATTTCAGAGGCCGAGTTTAATAACAATGGAAATAACTTGAGAATAAACTATCCAGAATGTACTACGAAAGAACAGAGTAAAAGACATAGAGAAAAGAGTGAAAAGGTTTAGTTAAATCGATTAAAAAAAGAGAGACAATGGGAAGAAGCAATATATGCATATAAAATGGCTGAGAATTTTACAGAATTAATGAAAGACACTAATCCACAGATTCAAGAAGTCTAATAAATACCAAACAAATTGAACAAAAACAAACCCATAGTTCCATAGAGCATAGTGGAAATACAGAAAACCAAACACAAAACAATCTTTTTTTTAAACTTGTCGATACTTGATTTTAGACAAAACAATCTTAACAACATTCTATAGTAAAGAGTGAAACATAATATTTAAGAATGAAGACAAAGTATGTTCAAAAGGTGACTAATGGTGAACACGTTGAAAATGCTTAATTTAGCTGCCATAAAGGCATAATTACACTATGACTGACCCTGTACTTACATTGCACTTGTTACTTGATTTACCACATACGTGGTTTTCAATAGCTAAAGCAGCAGCTTGATTCTAACCAAGCATCACGATTCTTGGAAGATGAAAGTGAAGACTGATAATCAACTAAATGGTTTTGACACAATTATTCCTTTCTTATATCATGAAGCACTTCCCCACAGGGTAAGGACATGAAGACTTCAGCTGAGAAAGATAATCGGGCAGCCTCTACTTTCAGATCCTTACAAATTGTTCGCAGGTCATCTAACTAAAAGACTGTAAAAGCTGCTGTCGGCTCAATACTTTGTATCAAAAAGGAGTCTACCCACTGATTCCCTTCAAATATTTCAGAAGGGTGCCTTCCATTTTATGGTGTCCCTGTGGACACATGAATACACCAAATAACTGATGAATCGACAAATCTTATGTCACAGGTGGTAGGCAAGAGGTCATCGGGAATTCCGATCACCAGGCTCGCATCTGGCTTCTTGGGTCTCACTCCTGAACTAACCAGTCGGACTACCCGAGCGTGCGGGAGTCTAAGAAACTGCATTTTAAAAGGGCCCCAGGAGATCTTGTTTTCCACTAACATTAAAGAACCACGACTACGAACAAACAGGTCTCCCCCTTTCCTCTGTGTGGACTGACAGTCACAAGGACCACCAACTCTCAAGCATGACGCTTCAACTCTCTTTGTTCCTTAAGTTTTCTGCAAAACGGGCCAGCTGGCTTGTTTTCCGTAACAGAAAATTCGCTTGGCACAGCAACTGGTACATGGCACACAATAAATGTGCTTCCCATCCTGCACTGCCATTCTGGGATTCAACCATTTCCAACCAGACGCCGCACATCGGAGTGAGTAACCTGGACCTGTTCCAAGACCTCTGGAACGGAGCCTGCTACTCACTTGAAGCCTGGGTGGCCCTACCTAGCAGAAAATTGGGGAAACCCCATTAAACGCCCGGCAGTGTTGGGCCCGCCTGAAAGGGTCCTCGCCGCGACCCAGATGCCTTCCCGCGGGCACCCTCAGCTCCCCTCAGGCTGGGCCCGCAAGCCCCAGGCTTCGGCTACTCCGGACAAGGAGCGGGTGCGCGGACTGAGAACAGGCCTGGCCCTAACCCTAACAGCAGCCGCAGCTCATCTCTTCCGTAAGGAAGCTGGAACCCAGGTGTCGCCGCCAGGCCAGGACCGAGGCCGCACTCACCTACCGGCGCGCGGGAGGCGAGACGACCTCACCTCGGCGGCGCCCACCCCAAACCGCCACCGCAGAGCCGCTCGCTCTTAAAAAAGAAAAAAAAATTAAAGGAAGAAAGAAAGAAACAGAGGAAGGAAGGAATGAAAGAAAGAAAAAAAAAAAGAAAATAGCCTTTGCTTTTGTATTTCTTTTGACCCTTCAGGGCTTCCTGTTCCTCACCGCCACAATAGAGTCCCGCCCCACTTCCGGCGACGTAACCCAATCCACGGAGCTCTTCCTCCCCGGGAGCCCGATGGAAATCCGGTACCCTGAAAACGAACCGGAGAGACTTGATTGGGCCATTCACGCCTCAGGATGAGGATTGGCCAGTCTGCGCCTGGAGGGCGGGCCGGTCCCGCTGATCACGTGACACGACTTTTGAAAGGTGATTGGCTGTCAAGGAGAGGGATTGCCACCGAGGAAGGGGCGTTTCCTAGGGGACTGAGGGAGGGCTGGGGCGGTACGAAGCGGGGGTGGGCTCTGCGCGTAATGGCAGCGCCGTGGCCTCGCGTCCATCTTTACCGTTCTCTCGGACCTGTCACAAAGGAGTCGCGCCGCCGCCGCCGCCCCCTCCCTCCGGTGGGCCCGGGAGGTAGAGAAAGTCAGTGCCACAGCCCGACCGCGCTGCTCTGAGCCCTGGGCACGCGGAACGGGAGGGAGTCTGAGGGTTGGGGACGTCTGTGAGGGAGGGGAACAGCCGCTCGAGCCTGGGGCGGGCGGACCGGACTGGGGCCGGGGTAGGCTCTGGAAAGGGCCCGGGAGAGAGGTGGCGTTGGTCAGAACCTGAGAAACAGCCGAGAGGTTTTCCACCGAGGCCCGCGCTTGAGGGATCTGAAGAGGTTCCTAGAAGAGGGTGTTCCCTCTTTCGGGGGTCCTCACCAGAAGAGGTTCTTGGGGGTCGCCCTTCTGAGGAGGCTGCGGCTAACAGGGCCCAGGTGAGAGGCAGCTGTCTATCTCCTGGGGTGGCTCCTGGTACCGATGGGGTCCTGACCTACTCAGGGGTGCCCGGGATAGAAAGGGTAGATGAAGAGACGCTTTAGAAGGGTTCTTTTTGTGGAGTTTACGGTCTAGGTGGCACGGGTGAGGCATACCTCCCCGGGGAGATTTAGAAACGCCTTGGGATAGAAAGAGAATGGGGCTAGGAAGCAGGAGCTAGAACTAGCGGAATGTCCTACTACGGAAGCCGGAGCTGAAAATTGGGTAAGGACCTTGGGGAGAGGGGATTTCTGGGCGGTGATGGGAAGAAGACACCTCCATCCATAGGAAAGCCAGAGTGGGGAGTAGTGAAAGGGAAACGGGAATTATTCCCTCTCTCTGTAGATCGACTAGGTGTCCCAGACATAGGATCCAACTGCTTCCGGGCTTATTGCCCGAGTGGGGTGGGGAGAGTCTATCCCACCAACACCCCTTGCGTGAGTCCAAATTAGGCATTTGTCTCTCCTGCTGCCTCACTTTCCCCGTCTTTGGGGAGGGAAACCGACTGAGACCGAGACGGTCGGCTGAGACTCCGAGGTGTCCTGTCTTGTATAGTTCTCTGAGAGAGGTTGCTCCCCCTGGAGTGTTGTACTTTGAACTTTGAAGGGTTAGAAGTGTCTGTTATTGACTGAGTAGAATCCCGCAGTTTTCCAGGCCCTTCACCTACCATCTGTTCTTGCTTAGTGGAGTGACTTAACCTCCTTAAGTCTCTTCTGTAAAATAACCAGCGCAGTATGTGAAAGTACAAACTACAAGCTGCGTGAACGTAAGTTAGTGTGATTCTACCACCAAACGGGTTGCTGTTGAGGAATAAAAGTGAAGGCACTTTCTAAAATGTAAAGTAGTATGTAGAGGTAAGGGGTGAGATTAATACAGTCGTTGTCTGTCACCTGCAGAGTGCTGGGAGCCATATTGTACTGAAAGCTTCAAGGTTCACAGCTTCTTAGGTCATATTAAGATCTAAACCCATGGTTTCAAACCCTGCTTAGATGGGGATGGTGGGATTTCCAGCTTTTGCTCTCAGAGTTTTCATTTACTTTGAACTTCTTATGGTGCTGGCAGGAGTTACCACTGTAATATCTTTTCCTTCAGGAATTTTTTTCCCCTAACAGCTGAAATTTTCCTCTAAGTAATTTGATCTCAACATTGTAAACCTCCTCCCCCTTTTGCATATATATTTGCATGGCTTTTGGATGTCTACAGGCAGTGAATATCATACTTTCTCCCTCAGTTGTGATTTGTAAAGACTGCCTTTTTTCCTCCACGAATACTATGCGTTGTTGTGGTAGCCCTACACTATAGATTATGAGGCATGTTGGAAGTTGCTTTTAAATTTCTCTTGCACAGTGGTTCTCTTTATTTTTCCCCTTATGTGGACTTTGCATTTCCTGGGATGGTATCTTGCTTTGTAGATCCCTCTATGAGATTGTAAGAGACTTGTGTCCCTGTATGACATTTTACTAGTGTTTGGTTCGTCGTACTTGTTAGAGATGGTTTTCCAAATATCGGGCAATTTATATGGGATTTTTTCCGAAGTAATTTAGTTGTGTTTTTTGTTTGTTTGTTTGTTTGTTTTTTGAGACGGAGTTTCGTTCTTGTTGCCCACGCTGGAGTGCAGTGGCGCTATCTCGGCTCACTGCAACCTCCGCCTCCTGGGTTCAAGCGATTCTCCTGCCTCAGCCTCCGGAGTAGCTGGGATTACAGGAATGTACCACCACGCCCAGCTAATTTTGTATTTTTAGTAGAGACGAGGTTTCTCCGTGTTGGTCAGGCTGGTGTCGAACTCCCGACGTCCGGTAATCCGCCTGCCTCGGCCTCCCAAAGTGCCGGGATTACAGGCGTGAGCCACTGTGTCTGCCTTTCGAAGTAATTTTTGTACTGCTCTGAATTTTCTGTTTTTGTGATCCTATATTCTGTGGATCTTTTTGAAAACTATAACTGGTGATTTTGAGTTATTTGATCTCCCAGGATGCATGTTGCCCTAACCTACTATTTAATGTCTTTCTATGTTATGCTTTTTTCTGTACTCAGTGACTTTTTTTTTTTTTTTTTTTTTTTGAGACCGAGTTTCCCTCTTGTTCCTCAGGCTGGAGTGCAATGGCGCGATCTCAGCTCACTGCAACCTCTGCCTCCCGGGTTCAAGCGATTCTTCTGCCTCAGCCTCCCAAGTAACTGGGATTACAGGCAAGCACCACCCGTGCCCGGCTAATTTTTGTATTTTTAGTAGAGAGGGAGTTTCACCGTGTTGGTCAGGCTGGTCTTGAACTCCTGAGCTCAAAGTGATCTGCCCACCTTGGCCTCCCAAAGTGCTGGGATTACAGGCATGAGCTACAGTGCCTGGCCCTCAGTGATTATTTTCAAGTTATTGATTATAGGAGGTATCCCAGCATACTCTATGTGGGCTTCTGCTTTTGTCAGCAAAATAACTTTTCATTTAGTAAGTATCAAAGGGAAATAAAAACTTAGCATTTTGTATAATAGTGTGTTAATCTGTAGTGAATCAGGTAAAAACAACAAATCTGAGTTATGTAGCACTGTGGGGCCTGGAGGCTAAAAAAAAAAAAAAAAGTGTGTTTTGGCAAGAGTTTAACAAACAATTATTCTGTATTTCTTTTTTTCTGTTTTTTCTTTTTCTTTTCTTTTCTTTTTTTTTTTTGAGACAGGGTCTCATGCTGTCTCTCAGGCTAGAGTGCAGTGGTGCAATCACGGCTCACAGAAGCCTTTACCTCCCAGGCTCAGGTGATCCTCCCACATCAGCCTCCCAAGTAGCTGGGACTACAGGTGCGAGCCACCACACCTGGCCAATTTTTGCACTTTTTTTAAGACAGGGTTACGCCATGTTGCCCAGGCTGGTCTCAAACTCCTGGGCACAAGCCATCCACCCACCTTGGCCTCCCAAGGTGCCAGGATTACAGGTGTGAGCCACCATGCCTGGCCTCGTGAACTTAATTTAGTCTATTGAGAATTGTATATGCTTTCCTTAACAATGAAGTAATTTGTTCTAATGAAGTGGGAAATCCCTTTGCATCTTTTTAAATACAGCTTTCTTTCACGCTCTATATAGTTTGGAGAAAATGTTAGGAATTCTTGAAGGTAGTAATCACTATTACACTACTTAAGATTGGAAGTTATGGCTGGGCATGGTGGCTCACACCTATAATCACAACACTTTGGGCGGCCAAGGCGGGAGGATCACTTGAGCCCAGGAGTTCAAGACCAGCCTGGGCAACATGGCAAAACCCCATCTCTACAAAAAAATACAAAAATTAGCCCAGCGTGGTGGCACATGCAGATAGTCCCAGCTACTTGGGAGGCTGAGGTGGTAGAATCTCTTGAGCCTGGGAGGTTGAAGATGCAGTGAGCCACTGCATTCCAGCCTGGGTGACAGAGCAACACCCTGTCTCAAATAAATAAATAGGAAATGTTCTGTATTTTTTAGTAGGATACTTGTAAAGTGGGGTGTGATAGTCTCAGGATTGCAAAATAAGTGGAAAGTCAGTAGTCACCACAAATGGGAAACACAGTGGAACCAGCAATCTATTTCAAAAGAATTATTTGGGGATAATAAACTATGGATTTAGCTTCTCTTCAAGCTTTTGGCATTTTCAAGGCAGTTATCATTGAATTTGGGTAGTTTTTTCCCTGATATTCAAATTAGAAAATTGAAAAGCAGAATAATCACGAAGTAGTAAATGCCGTAACTTGGGCAACAGCCTTTTGGAGGGGACTTTTACAACTTTTAGAAGTGCAAAGGAGTGAATATTTCCCTTTGGTTTATCATTCAGTAAGTCAGCTTTTGAAATCCTTTTCTTGCCAACCTTTGTGAGCAGAGAAAACATACAAATGTGTCCATTCCAAAAGGGAGTGGTTGCTGGTTAAATATGTAAAAGTAGTAACTTTAGATAAATGTGTGGTATATACAAGGTTAAATCAGGAAAAGTTATCTTATAAATAGTGGTGGCCTCTTAGAGAACATTCCGCTTTGTTTCTGAGCTTTCGAAAACTGAGAATACATTTGAAATAGTAAGGAATTTATGTACTCCTTAAATTTGTTAAGGAATGAACTCTGCACATAGCTTTCTTGTTGCTTGAAATTATAGTTTCCAGGCGTAATTTCATAGGTCCTATGTACCTCAAATAGAAGGTTTGAAATACCTTACTCAGCAAGTATATTACCTCATAGTTTAATGTTCAGTGTTAGTTTTTTCTTACCCCTCTACCTCCTGAAGAATTGTTTTCGCTCTTGTATTCCCTTAATGCAGTGATTCTCAAGATGTGGTTCCTGCCCAGTCCCTCCACATGGGAAATATAGCACTGTTTGTTTGTTTTTTAAGTTTTTATTGCTTCATAGTTGTTCATACTTAGGTATGCCTAAGGGCTACTTATTAATAACCTACCAAGTGAATTACTAAGGATTACTAAAACATGGTATTCATAACCTAAAACTAGAACAATATTGGAGTTTACTGTGGTCTCTTAATACTTTTTTCGCCCAGGAAGTCTGTCCTGGGAAACCTGGCACCAATACAAGCTTCTCACATGTCATATGCAGAATGGGGATTCCTGCAGTATTCAGGAAGTATGCTTAGTTTGGGGTGCATCATCTGAATTGTCTCAAAATGATCTCAGTTTTCATCATGATTCCTCTTTTTTTATTAGAATTTTTATTTAGCTTCATCTTTATCAATTTAATTTATAGGTTTTTTTGTTTACTTTTCATTGTGTGGGCGGGAATATTTATACCAACAATATTTTGGCTTATAATGTAAGACATAAATGTGTTACAATGCAAAGATAGATTCTCTAGTCCCCTTTTGCTATTGCTGATTCGTATAGTCACCTAAAAACTTGCTCACACAGAGGTACTTCAGTGTTACCAAAGTTCCTTTTCCACTGGAAAACTGATGGAACAAGAGGCCTCCTTCTAGTAGATGCTTTATCTGTAGTCTTTGGGTAGGGAGCTAAGTTTGTCCCTAACCCCAGCTCCCTTTGTCAGGAGCATGAGGGACCTTTTTCCGTCTTTCCTCACTGCCTGCCATATAAGCATTGGATATACAGTTATTGAATGGTGTTGTCTCAGTTTTTCAAAATGGTAAATATTTTGGAGAGACTTTATGTTACAGATTTTAGAATAAATTCACCTAAGATATTTATTGAATACATATTAGGGTCTAATAAGTATCCAAATGAGTATGCAGTATGAGTGTTTTAGACATCATTTAAAGTAGACATCATTAAGGAAAATGTTGATATTCATGCTGCTTATATATTTTATTTGCTTTTCTTAAGAGCAAAGAGTTTTCTGTAATAGAAAAATCCTTTTCCTTCAGATTTGTGTATATTTGAATAACACATGATCTCCTATTATTTGGCCCCCTGGGGGGAAAACCACAAGTACTATGGAATATTACATTTGTTTTTCTTCCCTGTAATGCAACCGTCATAAGCATTTACCTCAATTCTTCCTTAGTATTTTTTGGGAGTCCAAGGCAAATTTTTCAATCCTTAAGATTTCAGGCAGGGATTATTTACTTCCCCTTTTTTACTATTATTTGCTTCCGGAAATTCCTTACTCTATCCTAGGCCTAAATTTTATTTTTTAATAAATTCTTTGAATGCTGAAAGGATTTGTCTTTTCTCCTTTGTACCATTTTAGGTCAGGACTATATTCTGTAATTCTTTCTGACCACAGATGCACTGCTACTAGGTTAAAAAAGCTCTCAACTTTTTAGAGGAAGGTTTTTCCAGAGACTCCTTTTTTTTTTTTTTTTTTTTTTTTTTTTTTTTTTTTTTTTTTTTTAAGGTCTCACTCCGTCTCCTAGGCTGAAGTGCAGTGGTGCGATCATGGTTTACTGCAGCCTCGACCTCCCCAGCTCAGGCGATCCTCCCACCCCTCACTCCCACTGCCCTTCCCAGTAGCTGGACTATAGGGTCCAAGCCGCCACTCTGGCTAATTTGTGTATTTTTTGTAGAAACAGGGTTTCGCCATGTTGCCCAGGCTGGTCTCAAATTCTTGGGCTCAAGCTGTCTGCCTGCCTTGGCCTCCCAGAGTGTTGGGATTACAGGTGTGAGCCACCATGCCCTGCTCAGATAGTCTTTCAACCAGAAAAAAATACCTACTTTCAAAGGTGTGCTTTCTTAAAGATCCTCAGTGCATAAGGGAAATGTCAGAATCATCCAGTGCTTTCCCCAGACTTCTTGACAGTTACAATTCAGGGGTTAATGGTACTCTGTGTGACTTAAACCTACGGTTAGATAGCTTTGGACATCTGGGAGGCAAGTAAAAACGCCTCATCAAGACAACCCTTCTTTTTGTGGGAAAAGTAAAATTCCAACCAAATATTTCACAATCTACCCCCTTCTTACCTTCCCCAATGAAATACCAGAGGCTTTAGAGTCTAAAGACAGAAACACTCTTGTTGAAACATCTTTAGGTAGTTTCTGTTTCAGCTGGCAAGTGTAATCTTCATGCATTACCAAATCAGTATTGTTGACTTGAGATTTTCCCTATTTAAACACAATCTTCAGTAAGAAGATTGTGGTCTTTGGGGTGTTCTGCAGGCTTTTTTTTTTTTTTTCCTTTGGAGACAGAGTCTTGCTCTGTCACCCAGGCTTGAGGGTAGTGGGATGATCTCGGCTCACTGCAACCTCCACCTTCTGGATTCAAGTGATCTTCCCACCTCAGCCTCCCAAGTAGCTGGAATTACAGGCACACGCCACTGTGCCTGGCTAATTTTTGTATTTTTTAAAGCAAATATGTTTCTAGATAATGTTCTCTATCTTGATAGGGTTTGAGTCACAGGTATATGCATTTGATAAAACTCAGCACATTACTGTGCTTAAGATTTGCACATTTCAGCCGGGTGCGGTGGCTCACGCCTGTAATCCCAGCACTTTGGGAGGCCGAGGTGGACAGATCATTTGAGGTCAGGAGTTTGAGACCAGCCTAGCCCACATGGTGAAACCCCATCTCTACTGAAAACACAAACATTAGCTGGGTGTGGTGGCATGTGCCAATAATCCCAGCTACTCAGGAGGCTGAGGCAGGAGAATTACTTGAACCCAGGAGACAGAGTTTGTGGTAAACTGGGATCACACCAGTGCACTCCATCCTGGGCAACAGAATGAGATTCCGTTTAAAAAAAAAAAAGATTTGCACATTTCAGTTTATGTAAATTCGACTCCTAAAAACTTGAAGTTTATTGAAGTCTAATTAGTGATATGCATGCTGAATTATTTAAGAGAAAGTATACTGATGCCTATAGTTTACTTTGAAATATGTAAAAAAAACTGTATGGATTAATGATGGATAAGAGATGGATAGTGATAAAGCAAGTTTAGTAAAATGTTAGTAGTAGAATCTAGGTGGTGGGGATAAAGCAAGTTTAGTAAAATGTTAGTAGTAGAATCTAGGTGGTGGGTATATAGTTCACAGTTTACAGTGAACTCTAATTCAATTTTCTGTATGTTTGGAAAATTTCATAATAAAATATTGGGAGTGGGGAGTAAATGTGATGATAGAAGCTATCTCTTTAACACACTTAGGGAAAAATCCGAAAACATTTTCTAATGAGAGAACATCATTAAAATTTTCAGGATGTTACACATTTTGCTATTCATGCTATTTGACTTAGCCTTTGTGGGGGAGGGTTGGAAAAAAAGTCACATCCTCTAACACTATTTTGGAATGATAAGGTGAAGATTATAACAATAGTAATTTAGTGCCCAAAGTCTGGTTTTTCTTCTTTATGGTCACTCTTGTAATCAGCTTTTCCTTCCTAGGCAGTGTAATTCTGCAGTCCTATTTTCAAAGAAAAGAAAGTGTTCTTTCTCACTGATCTGTACTATGGCTGAATGCAAGCAAATATTTGAAGAGATGAATCATTGATTCCTGGACCATTTGTCAGAGAGGGTTAGACTAGTTGGCCAGATGTCTCCATGGTGAGCTGTTTATGATGGTAGAGGTCTGTGTTTTATAAAGACAGTGAGTACCAGAACCTTACTGCTTTAACACCAAGCTTACCAAGACCCTAAGTTTGATGATTTTTTTTTTTTTTGTCTCAGAGCAGCTTTAAAAAAATATAAAGCGTTAGGTGCTTCATTTACCCCCAAGAAAAATGAAAAAACATGTAAAATGTAAAAATCTAATAAATAATATAGAAATGGAGAGAATAGTCTTTAGTTTCTTTTTTAAAAAGGCAAGAATCAAAATTAATAATACCACACTTCAGAGAAATAGATTTACAAAGGAAATATTCAATCATAATTATGCTCTTGCAGCAAAATTGTTATCAAGAGTATAATATTAGGCTGGGCACAGTGGCTCACGCCTGTAATCCCAGCACTTTGGGAGGCCGAGGTGGGCAGATCACCTGAGATCAGGAGTTCAAGACCAGCCTGGTGAACATGGTGAAACCCCATCTCTACTAAATGTACAAAAATTAGCCAGGCGTGGTGGCAGGCACCTGTAATCCCAGCTATTCGGGTGGCCGAGGCAGGAGAATCGCCTGAACCGGGGAGATGGAGGTTGCAGTGAGCCAAGATCACACCATTACACTCCACTCTGGGCAATGAGAGTGGAACTCCGTCTGAAAAAATAAAAATAAAAAAGTATAATGATATTAAAAGTATTGCCATTTAGGTGGTAAGAAGAGTCCTTCTACTAAGCACTGGCATCCAGTGATAAAAATTATTAAATCAGTTGATGTTTGCCACAGATGTGTATTTAAATTGTGTGACTAGCTTTTTTTTTTTTGTCTCAAAGTTGACTTCACCAGCTAATGTTGTCTTTGAAGTTAAGGTAAAGAATATAGGTATTGGCCAGGCACGGTGGCTCACGCCTGTAATCCCAGCACTTTGGGAGGCTGAAGCGGGTGGATCATGAGGTCAGGAGTTCAAGACCAGCCTGGCCAACATATTGAAACCCCGTCTTTACTAAAAATACAAAAAATTAGCTGAGCGTGGTGGCACGCGCCTGTAGTCCTGGCTACTCGGGAGGCTGAGGTAGGCGAATCACTTGAACCCAGGAGATAGAGGTTGCAGTGAGCCGAGATCTCACCACTGGACTCCAGCCTGGTGACAGAGTGAGACTTCATCTCAAAAAAAAAAAAAAAATATATATATATATATATATATATATATAGGTATTACAGATGTGTTGCCTTTATATAATCTCATCTTACTCATTTTCTATTCCGTTCAGTCTCTTAACCCTTGATGATATCCTTAAGCAGCGTATCATTTAGGTTCATTTTGATGCTTCGTAAGATGGACCTCATGGGAAATATATGGAGCCATTTTTTCCTTTGTGTTGATATGTACTGTACATGTCACTTATGGATATAACCATTCTAATGGCTTTTTAGGCTGACCTCTCCAAAAGACTGCATTCAAAGATAGTCTCAGTTCATTTTACTGGACAAGGAAATTAACATTTTTGACCCAAGAAGAAATGCCCTTTAGTATTTCAGTTTGCCCCCTAGTTCAGTCGGTGTGTCCTTCCTGCTGTGCCAGGTTCTGTGGTAGGTTCTATACACAGTGATTTCCAAATGTGGCTGCCATCAGAGTCACTTGGGGAGCTTTTAAGAAAACACAAGCTTGGGCCGGCATCCCAGAAATTCTGATTCTGGCTATTCGTAGTGGGACCAGGGATTTGCATTTTAATAAGTGCTCTAAGTGATTCTAATGCCACCTATGTGATGATCAAGCTACAATCCCTCCCAAGATTCTCTGTCTGAAAATATAGGTAAATATAGGTTATAGATAAGTAAAAATTACTTCAGTACGGGGTAGTTCTGTAAAAGATAAATTCTTTAGTTTTCTTAGTGCTTTTAACTCAACTTTTACTCCAGAATCCCTCTCCCCCAGGTAATTTAGTTATTTCTGATTAGATATGTGCTCATTTTGTAACATCTTGCATTTTTTTGATCCAGTTTAAATGTTAGGCACTGTGCCATGTGTATTACATGCATTATTTCATTTAATCCCCACAGTGGTACTGTGAGATAAGAACTGTTACTATGTCTGTTTTTTAACATGTGTCAAGAGTCAGGTTAATTAGGATGCGTATCAGTAAATATTGCAGGGCTGGGACATTCACCTAGTCTGACAACAGAGTGTGTACTGTGCTATGGTGGCTTCTGGTATTGTGTGTAAAATCTGTAAGCTCAGTTTTATTGTCTTAAAGCAGTGGTCCTTGGAAAGTGGGCCACGTAAAGCTATTTTTGAATGGATGAAACAAAAAATTGTCTAAAGTGTAATTGATTAGTTTTCACCCAGTCTTTTGCCTGCAGTCCATCACTTCTCTGTAAAAAAAAAAAAATACCATGAATGACAGCCATTTCCAGTTTAAAACCTATAGGTTTTCAGTGCCAAATAAATCTGAAAGATCATCTACTTTGTTCATTTATGTGCCCTGTCTGTGGCTGTAGCCCTCGAGAGTACTTGTGTAGTCATCTCAGAAAGTATTTAGAGGTAACAGCTCTTGATTTTTCCTTGTACGTTTCATAGGCTTGCCTTTATAAAATGCCTTCCAGCTTCTTCCACCTGATTAACCTCTTCTTTACACTTGGTTTTCACAGATGGTCCTTTTTATTTAAAAAAAAAAAAGTCTGGCTTTAAAGTATTTACAGTTTTTTTAAAAGCCTCATTTTCTTCTCTGACAAATTTTATAGTTGACATTTTCTGGGTCATTTAAGGAAAATTGCTCTTTTGGAAGAAACTGACTCAAAACGCACTTTAGTTCAATTTGGAAAAAAACTTAATTTTTGTCTTCTTACCTTCATATTTAGTCAGTTTTTGTTTTTTGTTTTTGTTTTTGTTTTCCCAAAGACAGGGTCTAGCTCTGTCACATAGGCTGGAATGCAATGACACCATTAGGGCTCACTGCAGCCTCGACTTCCCAGGCTCAAGTGATCTTCCCACCTCAACCTCCTGAGTATCTGGGACCACAGGTGTGCACTACCATGCCCAGCTAATTTCGTAATTTTTTCTGTAGAAATGGAGTCTTGCTACATTACCCAAGCTGGTCTCAGCCTCCTGGGCTCAAGCAATCCTCCCAACTCAGCCTCCCAAAGTGCTGGGATTACAGGCATGAGCCACCATGCCCATCCTATCAGATTTAGTCAGATTTAAAAAAAAAATCTGCATGTATTGGATATCATCCAATCACCTTAAAATTGTACTCAATGGGCTGGGCACGGTGGCTTACACCTGTAATCCCAGCATTTTGGGAGGCCGAGGCAGGCGGATCACGAGGTCAGGAGATCGAGACCATCCTGACTAACACAGTGAAACTCTGTCTCTACTAAAAATACAAAAATTAGCTGGGCGTGGTGGTGGGTGCCTGTAGTCCCAGCTACTCGGGAGGCTGAGGCAGGAGAATGGCATGAACCTGGGAGGCGGAGCTTGCAGTGAGCTGAGATCACGCCACTGCACTCCAGCCTGGGCGACAGAGCAAGACTCCGTGTCAAAAAAAAAAATTGTACTAAATGGAAATCTGCATAGATTATTCTGTATTCAGTGTATAAAAACCTTAGGAAAAAATGATAAAGTTTAAGAATTTAAGATCCAACAAACCTCTTTTTAACTTCTTTCCTCACAGGCACCCCCAAGATGTTTTCTTCTTAATTATTCCTAAATACTTTTATGTGTTGGCATTAAATTGTAACTTTATAGGATCCCCTATTCTTTTTGCTTTTTTTCCCCCTGAAATTACTGAGTAACAGATCCCTGTTCTCTCCCCTTCAAGGCTTTGTTTTCTGGAACTTGACATTCTCAAATCATTGCCAGTTATTTTTAGTACGTGATTAGTCTCCCTTCCTCAGGTATGTTTTCCCCAATTTGGATTGAATCTACTGTTTGCATCTTGTTTCCCATCCCACCTTCATACAGATTGTATGGAAAGGCTGTGGGGTATTAGAGCAGCCAGTGGAGTTCCCCTCTGCTGTGGCAATGTTGACACCACAGATCATAGTCCTAGGACCCTTACCACTGTGAGGAAGGAGTTTGGAGTTAGCACTTCCCCAGGGGATGACACATTTCCCCAGAAGAGGTCCCATGTCTCTAATCCTGGACTACTCCCTTCTGACATCCCCAAAGTGTTAGTTGGGTTAGCCACAAGTTTTTATAGCATAGTGGTCAAGAAATTATGATAATACAGAGTATGAATTTCTGTACAGCCTTTAAATGCATGAGGTAGTTACATATATACTGATATAGAAGGTTGTGGTATTAAAAAGAGCAAATCATAGAACAGTATTTATGGCTTCATTCTAGTTAGATTTAAAGAAAAAGCGGCTGGGCGCGGTGGTTGATGCCTGTAATCCCAGCACTTTGGTAGGCCGAGGCGGGCGGATCACGAAGTCAGGAGTTTGAGACCAGCCTGACCAACATGGTGAAGATCTGTCTCTACTAAAAATACAAAATTAGCCAGGCATGGTGGCGTGCGCCTGTAATCCCAGCTACTCAGGAGGCTGAGGCAGGAGAATCACTTGAACGTGGGAGGCAGAGGTTGCAGTGAGCCAAGATCGCACCATTGCACTCCAGCCTGGGTGACAGAGTGAGACTCCATCTCAAAAAAAAAAAAAAAAAGAAAGAAAAAACCGGTTTGAAAGTATATAATAATAGATATGGAGGCAAACATATGAAGCTTTTAAGAGGTTAGTTATCTCTGGGAAAGGCATGGGCTAGGTAGAGCAGAAGAGGAACTTTCACATTCCATAGGCCTGTGCAGCATTTAGGTTTTAGAAATGAATGTGTGTATTTTAAGGTTTCTAGATAAAGATTTTTTTTTAATAAAATACAATTTCAAGTAAATATTCCAGTGGCACAATCATCTGACCTACTGGCCCAGAGCCAGACCTGTCCAAAAACCTTGAATTG
Organism: Pan paniscus; assembly: GCF_029289425.2. NCBI lineage: Eukaryota > Metazoa > Chordata > Mammalia > Primates > Hominidae > Pan > Pan paniscus. The sequence goes on from NC_073267.2 coordinate 66,671,851, forward strand.
TTTACCTCTTTTCACCTGAAATATTCTAACAGCGCCTTATCAGTGAAATTTCTGTGAGAGGACCCAGAGCATAGCTTCTTAAATGTTGCTTTTTCATCTTTCTCAGAAACCAACATAATTTATAAGATCTGTAGAAATTCATTTCAGGGACCCTTTAAAGAATTATTCCTATTTCTGATTTCTGTTTCCTCTATTCTCTTAAGCATTGAAATCTCTTAGTTATCTACCCTCTAAAGCGAATCATACTCTGATCCCCACGGTAATGGCAATGTTGTTACTTCGACTCTGCTGGTTTAGAATGTGTTCTTTTAAAAAGCTATTTCCAGCTGGTCCTTGCATCATACTCCTACCTATATACTTCAGTCACATCCTTTTCAGTACAACCTCCAAATTTTGAAGACAGCCTGAGTGGTTTGGGGGAACCAAGAACATCTGTGGTATCACTTGGCCCAGCCATTGCTGTCTTAATAGTGAAAACGTCTGTTGCCTCTCATTTCCTTTATCCTTTTCTTTCTCCTGTCTTGTTCCATCCCATTCCATTCTTTTCTCTCCCTTCCCTTTGCCTCCTCCCTCTTTATATATATTTTATTACATATGATTATATATATATATATATATATATCTGAAGACTTTCTGTCTCCATTTTTCTCTTTTTCTTCTATGTTTTCCCTGTAGCAGTAATCAAACTGGGAAATAAAAAGAATTTGCCATGAATCTGTCCAAAATAATGGAAATAGGCTGGGCACAGTGGCTCACAGCTGTAATCCCAGCACTTTGGGAGGCCGAGGTGGGCAGATAGCCTGAGGTCAGGAGTTTGTGGCCAACATGGTGAAACCCCGTATCTACTAAAAATATAAAAACTGGCTGGGTGTGGTGGCAGCACCTGTAGTCCCAGTTACTCCAGAGGCTGAGGTAGGAGAATTGCTTGAACCCAGGAGGTGGAGGTTGCAGTGAGCTAAGATCATACCACTGCACTCCAGCCTGGGTGATAGAGGGAGACTCCTCAAAAATAAGTAAATAAATAAACAAATAAAATAATAGGAGTAATATTTCTCTTCTAATTCCACTGAATTATAAATTTTGTGTATATTATTCCTGGTCAGTGCTCAAGGTATGAGGAATTAATTGTAACTAGCCAGATGTTGTGTAGAGACTACACACTAGCATAGTCTATTCCTTATGTGGCCTGTTCTCCAGCTGTCAGCCTGTTTTGTTTGTTTGTTTGTTTGTTTTTTTAACTTTTTGCTACCAGTCCACGTAAGTCTCCTATTTCTAAATCTTTACTTCCTTCCAGAATCTAACCAGATTTTACCAGCTTCTTGAAGAGCTGGTTCTTTTATTAGGTTTTTAATGATAAACATACTTTGTGGGATGAGAATGGCCATCCATGAATTCCTGGAGGGCAGGAACTATTCCTTACTCATCTTATTCTCCTAGTCCAGCGTGGTACCTGGCACAAGGTGCTTAGTCAGTATTTTCAGGCAAAGATAAATTGGTGCATCTTATTCTGAACTTTGTAATAGACATGTGCAACAAACTGATCATTGTGAAAATACAACTTTTGTGATATCAGTTTTCCTTTCCCAAAACAAAGCCTTGCTTACATAACAGAAACACTTTGCAACAACTTGTATGAATTCTGTCAGTTCTTGAGTGAGCTTCCAATGGGGAACTCTATCCTTTTATTCTCCTTGATATCAAATGGTGCTATCATATTTGTATCATAACTTTTTTTTTAACAACAAACGTCTGTAATTATCTTATTTAAAACTTGTTAAATTATCCTATGGGTTTAAAGAAAGGAGATAATTCATTTTTTTAAAGATTTTTCTCTTTTTAACACCTACCTCTTACACAGAAAGACAACTCATTTTTTTATGATAAAAGGAGCCCTTGAAAAAAAAATGCACACATCCTTCTAATGTATTTCTATATAGATAGGAAAAACTATACATGTGGTTTTAAAAAAATCAATGATAACTCCTCTGGTCTATAAGAATATGGTTTGGCAATCAACTTTGTAACAGAATGATAAAAAGAAATTATTGATTGATTGCTAATTCTGTTATCCAAAGCTATCTCTTTGTATTGGAAACCTATAAAAATAACCAAAGATAATTCTTCATTAGAATCCTAATATCTATAAAATCAGACTAGGAAAATTTGAGTAATTAAGTGGTCAAGAATCTTTTATTCATTTTCCTTTTTCTCATTTTCTTTTAGAACTGCCATTGGATGTCCAGAATCCCCTGTAGTTGATAATGTTGGGAATAAGCTCTGCAACTTTCTTTGGCATTCAGTTGTTAAAAACAAATAGGATGCAAATTCCTCAACTCCAGGTTATGAAAACAGTACTTGGAAAACTGAAAACTACCTAAATGATCGTCTTTGGTTGGGCCGTGTTCTTAGCGAGCAGAAGCCTTGGCCAGGGTCTGTTGTTGACTCTCGAAGAGCACATAGCCCACTTCCTAGGGACTGGAGGTGCTGCTACTACCATGGGTAATTCCTGTATCTGCCGAGATGACAGTGGAACAGATGACAGTGTTGACACCCAACAGCAACAGGCCGAGAACAGTGCAGTACCCACTGCTGACACAAGGAGCCAACCACGGGACCCTGTTCGGCCACCAAGGAGGGGCCGAGGACCGCATGAGCCAAGGAGAAAGAAACAAAATGTGGATGGGCTAGTGTTGGACACACTGGCAGTAATACGGACTCTTGTAGATAAGTAAGTATCTGACTCACGGTCACCTCCAGTGGAATGAAAAGTGTTCTGCCAGGAACCATGACTTTAGGACTCCTTCAGTTCCTTTAGGACATACTCGCCAAGCCTTGTGCTCACAGGGCAAAGGAGAATATTTTAATGCTCCGCTGATGGCAGAGTAAATGATAAGATTTGATGTTTTTGCTTGCTGTCATCTACTTTGTCTGGAAATGTCTAAATGTTTCTGTAGCAGAAAACACGATAAAGCTATGATCTTTATTAGAGAATAGAGTAAATATGGAGTGAGTTTATGTTGCTAGCTACAATAGGAAATGGTTTCATGAAGGCTCACTGTTAATGGTACATGCCTGTCTATTCCACTGACCTCAGATTCAAGGTAAGTTGTTTTACCAAGAACATGGCTACAGGCAACTTCTCTTGGCAACATAAGGACTAAGGTCAAGGAGAGTTTTCATTATCCTTTATTTGATCCTTTATCCCTTATTTGACTATCTTTAATCCATTTAGGAAGCTTGTCAGTTGATACTGCAAGGCACACCTGTACCTGTTTTGTCTTTTCCTCTGCTTTGTCTACCTCTAAATACAAAATCATAGATTGAATAACAGTGAAATTAAAGGGCATCCAAGAAGAAAAAAACATTTAACTTAAGGTTGTATATTTCAGTAGTTAAGAGCACAAAGCTTAGAACCATGATGGGCCTAGCTCAAGTTCTGGCCCAGTGCCTTACTAACTGCGTGACATTGGGTAAGTTACTTCTTGAAGCCTCAGATTCCTCATCTGTAAATGGGGGGATAATACTGTTCCCACAAGGATTATCATGAGATAATGTACATAAGGCATTCAGTGTGGAGCTTTGTACTTAACAGTTGCTCAGTAGATGGTAGTATTTTTTAAAAAGTTACTTATGTGTTCTTTTTGCTTCAGGCCCTGCTAGTAAATTTAAGTATATAAACATTTGATAATCACATTTATAGAAACCGAGTTTCGTTTAGTTCCTCAAAAATTAAGCATAAAACAGTGTACCTGTGAATACAAATGAATTTTTAGAGCTGTATTAAACTTTTCCATAAAATACTGGAGCATTTGTTAGTCTTCGAGAAGAATAATTTTTTGGCCAGACACAATGGCTCATACCTGTAATTCCAACACTTTTGAGAGGCTGAGGTAGAAAGATAGCTGGAGGCCAGGAGTTCAAGACCAGCCTAGGCAACATAGGGAGATCCCATCTCTGCAAAAAAAATTTAAAAATTATCCAGGTACAGTGGCACTTGCCTGTGATCCCAGCTACTCAGGATTCTAAGACCGGAGTACTGCTAGAGTCCAGGAGTTTCCAGCTGCAGTGAGCTATGATCACACCACTGCACTCCAGCCTGGGCAATAGAGCAACACCCTGTCTCAAAAATTAATTAATTAAAAAAATTTTTTTAAATCCCTTGTACCAAATTGTAATAAAAGTTATCCTTCCCAAATAAGGAAGTAAACCACAAACAATGTTAATTTAAGCTCATTGGAAAAATGGGTGCAGAATAGACTTTGAGAGAGAGAGTTTTTTTGTTTTGTTTTGTTTTTAAAGAGACAGGGTCTCACTCTGTCACCCAGGCTGGCGTACAGTGGCGTGATCATGACTCACTGCAGCCTCAGCCTCCTGGACTCAAACCATCCTCCCACCTCAGCCTCCTAAGTAGCTTGGACTACAGGCGTGTGTTACTGCACCTGGCTAATTTTTTAAAAAGTTTTTGTAGAGCCAGGTCTTGCCATGTTGCCCAGGCTGGTCTCAAATACCTGGACTCAAGCGATTGTCCAGCTTCAGCCTCCTTAAGTGCTGGGATTGCAGATGTGAGCCCCCATGCTTGGCCCCTTGCAATATTTTAAAAGAGAGTGACATAGTTATACAAACCTCTTTGTTTTTAACTTCTCTCAACATCAAAATCTGTGTTACTGTATATAAATCTACAACTGCTTCTGACTATTACAGAGTATTCCCTTGTATGCCTGAAAGTATTATATTTTGTTACATTTTCATCTGGTGATGGTCACTTAGGTTACTGCCAAATTTTTGTTCTTACAGCACTGCAGTGAACAGCGCAAATATGCATCGATTTTTGGACCTGTGTAAAAATTTATCTACAACTGTTGGGTATATGCATACTTAATTTTATTATTGCCAGATCATTCTTCAGAAATACTTGCATCAGTCAATTATATTGTTTAAACAGGCAGCACCTAATGAGTACCTGAAATGACCATACTAATTCCCATATCACAAGGTTATTCTCTGAATTAAATGACTTAAGATGATAGTTTTTGGGGCTTTTTTTTTTCCACACTAAAACAGAGACCCACAATATGTAAACAAATAAGTGGTGAGTTCTTAAGCAGTTAGAATTGTTTAATGGAAAACATCTCATTATTGAAGTTCCCCTGAAGGACTTTTTAAAGATTTCTGGGATCACACCACTGAATTAAGGTGTATAATGCCACTTTGGAGCAATGTCTAGAATGTTAAGTAGTTCCTTAAGTTTGGTTTTGTTTCTTGTAATACCATTTTATGAAGTCTAAGCATGTAGTGGTATTTCCAGAAGAAAACTTCAAAATGAAGATGCGTATATAGGCCCTTGCTTCCATAAGTCCTCAACCGGGATTGTCATCTCTCTTCCTGGCATTTCTCTGAGGTAAGTATGAAGGTGATGTTGACCTTCCTGGCTTGTCTCAGTTGGCACTGGGCCTCTGAGTGTAAAGCTGAGAGTAGGCTGTGATCTCCAGTTTTACTCCTGTGCTTTTACCCCAGGACACATAGTAGTCTTTGTCTGTATCCACCTGCCCATTTTGTCTGTGGGTCATTGTGGACAGTGACTGGAAATGAGCACATATGGTATACATTCATCCTTACAGGTCATAGCTCAGGTTGTCTCTTCTATCTCTTTCCTTACATTTGTGTTCATTTCTTCTGTCCCTTTTTACCTCCACACCTCCAGTTTGAATTCTTATTTGGAATTGTCATTTATTATTTCCTCAGGTTTAATGCCTTGAATTTTTTTTTCCAGTGATCAGGAACCTCCCTATTCAATGATAACATTACACGAAATGGCAGAAACAGGTATTTTTAGTTTTGTTTTTATTACTTTATAATGAATATATAATAATGAAGAAAAGTAGCCACCTTTTGTTTTTTGTTTTGTTTTGTTTTGAGATAAAAGACTCCAAAAATACATCATACATAACAATGAAAAAAGCCCTTACTGTATGGAAATTTCCCTGAATAGGTATAATAGGCAATGCATATTATACCTTTTTTTTTTTTTTTTTTTGGCATTGATGGATCTTTCACCATACTGTTCTGGAATGGAGAGGAGATTATTTATATATAATTTTTTTTTTTTTTTTTGAGACAGAGTCTCACTCTGTTGCCCAGGCTGGAGTGCAGTGGCACGATCACAGCTCAACTACAGCCTCAACCTACCCTGGCCCAGGTGATCACCCCACCTCAGCTTCTCAAGTAGCTAGCACCACAGGCGCATGCCACAATACCCAGCAATTTTTCTGTTGTTTGTAGAGACAGAATTTCACCATGTTGGCCCAGCCTGGTCTTGTACTCCTGGGCTCAAGGGATCCTCCTGCCTCAGCCTCCCAAAGTGCTGGGATTACAGGTGTGAGCCACAGCCCCTGGCCAAAGATATTTTTTGTTCCTTAGTTTCCTAAGTATCATTCTGAAAACAAAGCCAACTGCTGAGTATACTTCATTTTCTCAGTTAACTCCTATGTAGTAAATAAGATGCTTAAAACTATTTTAATGTGAGAGCACAAGACCATAGCTTAACCTTTTTCCAAATAAAGGTACCCACAAATCACCAGACTCCTGTAACTTAAGATGTTTTTACTCCACCACGATGACTAGCAATTGATGATTATGTCCATGCCAAATATTAGCTGCTAAAAATCTATAGACCAAAAGTCTTTCTTTTAATGTGAATTGATCTCGTGTGACATATTTTCACATTTTAAAAATAGTGACTCCATCATACAATCTTCTTGATTTGCTCTTAGATGAAGGATGGTTGGATGTTGTCCAGTCTTTAATTAGAGTTATTCCACTGGAAGATCCACTGGGACCAGCTGTTATAACATTGTTACTAGATGAATGTCCATTGCCCACTAAAGTAAGTTAATACTTATCTTTTATGAAACTATCATTTGTGCTTAAGCACAAGATAAATGACCACAAAGAACATTTGATGTATTGTGTTTCATCTTTATACATTTGGGGTCTGTTTTATTCAGTATTGATTTTGTTATGTAAATTTATTTTGTATTATGAAGAATTATGTCCTCTTTTTTTTTCTTTTCCTCTTTGAGACAAGAGTCTCACTCTGTTGCCCAGGCTGGAGTGCAATGATGTGATCTTGGCTCACTGCAACCTCCGCCTCCCGGGTCCAAGTGATTCTCCTGCCTCAGCCTCCCAAGTAGCTGGGATTACAGGCACCCGCCACCACACCTGGCTGATTTTTGGATTTTTAGTAGAAACGGGATTTCACCATGTTGGCCAGGCTGGTCTTGAACTCCTGACCTCAGGTGATCCACCTGCCTCGGCCTCCTCCCAAAGTGCTGGGACTACAGGCATGAGCCACTGCGCCCAGCCCTCTGTCTTTTTATTTATTTATTTTGAAACAGGGTCTCACTTTGTCACCCAGGCTGGAGTGCAGTAGAGCAATCACAGCTCACTGCAGCTGCAACCTCCCTAGGCTCAGGTGATCCTCCCACCTCAGCCTCCCATGTAGCTGGGACCATAGGTGCATGACCCCATGTCTGGCTAATTTTGTATTTTTTTTAGAGATGGGGTTTCATCATGTTGCCCAGGCTGGTCTTGAAACTCCTGGGCTCAAGCAGTCAGCCCACCTCAGCCTCCCGAAGTGCTGGCATTGTAGGCATTAGCCACCGTGCCCCGCCACATTCTCTATCAAGGCTTTATTTAGTTGCTTTTTTTTCTTCTTTCTTTCTTTCCCTCCCTCCTTCCCTCCCTCCCTTCCTCCCGTCCTTCCTTCCTTCCTTCCCTTTCCTTCTTGCCTCCCTTCCTTCCCCGGCCCCGCCTAGGCTGGAGTGCAGTGGCACAGTCATGGCTCACTGTATCCTCAACCTCTCAGGTTCAAGTGATCCTCTTGCCTCAGCTTCCCATGTTGCTGGACTACAGGCATGCACCACCACACCTAGCTAAATTTTTTTTATTTTTTGTAGATAAAGGGTCTCACTATGTTGCCCAGGCTGATTTTGAACTCCTGGGCTCAAGGGATCCTCCCACCTTGGCTTCTCAAAGTGTTGGGATTATACGCGTAAGCCACTGTGCCCAGCCTAGGTTAAAATTTTTTAAATGTTAAAAATAGAAGCATTTAAGGCTGGGCGCGGTGGTTCACGCCTGTAATCCTAGCACTTTGGGAGGCTGAGGTGGGTGGATCACCTGAGGTCAGGAGTTCGAGACCAGCCTGAACAGCATGGTGAAACCCCATCTCTACTAAAATACCCCGTCTCTACTAAAAATCAGCCGGGAGTGGTGGCAGGCACCTGTAATCCCAGTACTCAGGAGGCTGAGGCACGAGAATTGTTTGAACCTGGGAGGCAGAGGTTGCAGTGAGCTGAGATCGTGCTACTGCACTCCAGCCTGGGCGACAAAGCGAAACTCTGTCTCAAAAAAAAAAAAAAAAAAAGAAGCATTTAGGTTGGGTGCAGTGGCTCACACTTGTAATCTCAACACTTTGGGAGGCGAAAGCAGGCAGATTGTTTGAGTCCAGGAGTTCAAGACCAGCCTGGCAACATGGTGAAACCCTGTTTCTACAAAAAAATCCAAAAGTTAACAGGGTAACGTGGTGCATGCCTATAGTCCCAGCTGCTCAGGAGGCTGAGGTGGGAGGATCACTTGCAATCAGGAGGTCGAGACTGCAGTGAGACAAGATGGCGTTATTGCACTCCAGCCTGGTTAAAAAAAGAAGTATTTGTATCTCAGGTGGCGATCTTTATTCAGAAGCTAGAAGAGAATGTTGAGTTGCTGCGCTGATTTTCTTATCTTTCTCTAAGCAATTTCCTCATAACAAAAGTTTTAAGAATGTTTTTTATTAAGAGGAAAAACTGGGCTGAATGTACTGGCTCATGCCTGTGATCCCTGCACTTTGGGAGACCAAGGCAGGAGGATCAGTTAAGCTCAGGAGTTTGATACCAGCCTGAACAACATAGTGAGACCTTGTCTCTGTTAAAAAAAAAAAAAAAAAAAAAAAAAGCCAGGCACGGTGGCTCATGCCTGTAATCCCAACACTTTGGGAGGCCAAGGCAGACAGATCACTTGAGGTCAGGAGTTCAAGACCAGCCTGGCCAACATGGTGAAACCTCATCTCTACTAAAAATACAAAAATTAGCCAGCACGATGGCATGCACCTGTAATCCCAGCTACTTAGGAGGCTGAGGCAGGAGAATCACTTGAACTCGGAAGGTGGAGGCTGCAGTGAGCTGAGATTGCACCACTGCACTTCAGCCTGGGCGACAGAGTGAGACTCCATCTCAACAACAACAACAAAAAAAAGTTAAAACTGAAAGCACTTTTGAATCTTACTCAAATGTATTAATGATTAGTGTAACATTGGTTATCCTTTACATAGAACAAAAGCATCGAACTTTCATTGCTTTCCCATGTGTTTTACAGAGTCCTTTTTTTTTTTCTTTTTTTCTTTTTTTGGATTCTGGCATCTTTCATTTTTAAGATGGAGTCTTGCTATGTTGCCCAGACTGGTCTCAAACTCCTGGGCTCAAGCATCCTCCCACCTTGGCCTCCCAAAGTGCTGGGATTACAGGCATGAGCCACTGTGCCCAGCCTCAATTCTGGCATTTTCATTCATCTGTTTAAGCCCAGTGCAGAAAAACATTGTGGACGGAAGGGGAAAGTCTTTAGCGTAGTCACCAATGAATTGACCTTTGCCTAGGCTTATAAGAGCTGCCTGTTTCAATTTGCCTTCAACTCTGTTGGGGCAGGGTGCAGTGGTTCATGCCTATAATCCCAAAACTTTGGGGGCTGAAGCAGGAGGATCACTTAAGGCCAGGAGTTCAAGACCAGCCTGGGCAACATAATGAGATTCCCATCTCTACAGAAAATTAAAATTATCTGGGCATTGTGACATGTGCCTGTAGTCCCAGCTACGAGGGAGGCTGAAGTGGGAGGATCACTTGAGCCCAGGAGGTAAAGGCTACAGTGAGCCATGATCACTTCACTGCACAGCAGCCTGGGAAACAGAGCAAGAGCAAAAAGAAAAGAAGAAAACTCTGCTGGGATTTGTTTTTGCTTAGTAAAACTTTTTTTAAAGTAACTTTTTACTTCAACATCACCAGCCTTTAATGTTTTCATAATGGCATCTGAGTGGGTTTAATCTGTTTAGTGATTCAAGAATATGTAGCATATATTTGATACAACTTAAGCATTCTGAATGAAATGGAATCTAGTAAGTCATGTAAGGAGACTTTCAGGTTGATCAGATATTTCCCATCAATGATATCATTAGGGTACATTGCATAATTTTTATATGGTCATTCTGAGTTTATTTAACACCTGGTTATAGCTCCCCCCACCCCCCTGAGACGGAGCCTTGCTCTGTCGTCCAGGCTGGAGTGCAGTGGCACGACCTCGGCTCACTGCAACCTCCACCTCCCAGGTTCAAGTGATTCTCCTGCCTAAGCCTCCTGAGTAGCTGGGATTACAGGCGCGCACCACCACACCTGGCTAATTTTTGTATTCTTAGTAGAGATGGGGTTTCACCATGTTGGCCAGGCTGGTGTCAAACTCTTGACCTTGTGGTCCGCCCACCTCGGCCTCCCAAAGTGCTGGTTATAGCTTTTGTCTCAAAAAAAAAATGAGCCTGGGAAAACAACCTGTGTAGCATATGGGTCAAACCCACTTGTACTTTTTTGTTTTAGGATGCACTCCAGAAATTGACTGAAATTCTCAATTTAAATGGAGAAGTAGCTTGCCAGGACTCAAGCCATCCTGCCAAACACAGGAACACATCTGCAGTCCTAGGCTGCTTGGCCGAGAAACTAGCAGGTAACTTTGGGACACTCCACAGTGGAAGATCTTAAGTTGTTTGACATTAAAGGGAAATTTGTACTGTATGTCTTTGATCAAACTGCTATACCAGAAAGAAATATCTTAAAAATGATATTGAGAGACATAGACTAACTGAAAGAAAATTACTGAAAGGCTACAGAGGTGAATGCAATTTAATTTAGCTTTGTGGATTTTCAGGGGAAATTTTAAATGAAAAAAGTTGTGCTTATTTGCTTTAAGAATAAGGAGCGAGGAAAAGAAAAAAGGGAGAAAAGCTAAATTCAGCATAACAAAGATATGTATGTGTGTATACAATATATAATTTGCATATATACATACTTTATAAAGTTTAGCTCGATTATGAAGACATACAAGGTAGAGGGAGAGGAAAAGGAACTTCTGGTTGGAGCAGTTCCTGAGAAGCAGGTATTTAATTTGTTTATGAATGTTACCTATTTTAAGAAAGTTAACAGCAAAGTACAGGGGCATAGCTCAGCTACTTACATCACGTATTGTGGAAGAAACAATGGATTAGAAATCAGAACATGTGGCTACTGGTTTGGACTCTCCCATGTGCTTGCCAAGTGCCCTGGAGTTAGTTGCTTAACTCTGTGGGCTCACTTGCTTAACTGTGAAATGGGGCTAGTACTATTTTCTACCTCAGAGCAGGAGGCTTTAATAAGATAATGTGCATGAAAGAGTTCTACCAAAACAATTTGATTGTTACCGGTGATTTAAAATAATCTGGCATTTTAATTATATCAAGTGTTTGTTGTATTTGTCTAGGTCCTGCAAGTATAGGTTTACTTAGCCCAGGAATACTGGAATATTTGCTACAGTGTCTGGTAAGTGAGACATCAAAACTATTTATTCTTAGTCATCTAGAAGTGGGCATCATCTAGAACTGTGCATTTTCTCAAATTGCTGGCATAGCCACTGGCACAGAGAATGGAATCAATTGTAAATTTTATTTGCAGGTGTTTCCCGAGTGCTTATTTATTCCCTCCTATGTTTAAAAAAGAGAGTGGGATTGGAATTTATCCCAACCAGCAAAAACAGCTGAGTTGGTCTGGTTTTAAATTTAGTCATAAGATAGCTGCTATGATTGGCTCTTTTGCATGTTCCTTGAGTTTGCCAAATGGTAATAGGGACCTCCAGAGTAGAAACAATTACATGGCGTTCCAAGCCGGGAGGCCATCAAGTCAGATTCCCAGTATATATAAATCTCTACTCCTCCCTGCCCTCCCCCTCACTGCTACTCTTCTTAAAACTGTTGTCACTGGAGTATTTAATATATTGTCTGTGAAGCTTCTGGTTTGCTGAGGCTGTGCCCTCAGATCTCTCATAGTTCTGGCCTGTGGTCTTGAATGGTCTGTATTTTTAAAAGTTATTTCTGTAGGCCTAGTGAGCATTGGCCCTTTTCAGAACTCTGGTCTGAAAACCCTTATTTGTCAATACCCACTGATACGTGCTTAAAACACTTACCTTACTCTCAATGAGCACTCTGGGGATACAACATGGCAGTCCTATGATTTCAAGAGGTTTATTGGTTAGTTGAGGAAACAAAACTACTCAGACAAGGTAATTAGCCTCCATTTTATCACAGGATGTGATCATGGGAGAAAGTACTTCATCAAGACTAAATGAGGGCCGGGCACGGTGGCTCATGCCTATAAGCCCGGCATTTTGGGAGGCTGAGGTGGGCTGGTCACCTGAGGTCAGGAGTTCAAGACCAGCCTGGCCAACATGGCGAAACCTGGTCCCTACTAAAAATACAAAAATTAGCTGGCTGGGCATGGTGGCATGTGTGTGTAGTCCCAGCTACTCAGGAGGCTGAGGCAGGAATTCACTTGAACCCAGAAGGCAGAGATTACAGTTAGCTGAGATCTCACCACTGCCCTCCAGCCTGGGCAACAGAGCGAGACTCCATCTCAAAAAAAAAAAAAAAGACTAAATGAGAAGGTGGGTGGTATGGGTAATGAGAGCCGGGGTGTCATGAAAGTCAGACTTCCTGATGAAGGTGGACCCTCAGCTGGGTCATGCTATAGGTGAAGATTTTATTGTGCCCAGAGGAGGGAAAAAATTGGTTTCTTAGCTAAGGGAACATCACAGGCAGAAGTCCAGAGACAGAGAATTGTCTGATGAGAGAAGACAGTGTTCAGAGATAGGACACAGACTGAGTAGCCAGCTAGAAAGGGTTTAGGGCCTGAAAAGCCAGGCAGAGGGATTTAGATGGATATGAGAAGAAATGGAATGCTGAATAGGCTTTCCAGCAGCAGGGATGGTGGTTATGTGAGGTTTCCAGAACTTAGGGGGTACCAGGGAAGTCAGTGGGAATCATCTGATGTTCTGGAACTCCTCTGGTGGCTCCCAATGTAGCAGTAGGGAAAGCACGGCTATGAGAAGGTGTCATGTTCAACAGATAGACCTTTCCTTAAAGGGGAACTCATGTGACATGAACTTAAATGTAACTAAAAGAGTTCACTTGTTGCTTTCTCCTGTCTACCAATCAGCATTTGTAGAATTCCTTTCAGGGAACAGCTTAAAAACTGAGCCATTAATTGTTAATTTAATTATTTATAATTTTGCAACTTGTTAGTGATAAGTGGTTCTTTTTAGGATTCTAAGTAAAAGATCATTTTCAGTTTATAATTCTAGGTTTCTGTTTGGCTTGCATAAATGAATGTGAGAATGAATATTTTATTTAACAAAGCCCTAATATAAGTTTTATTAAGTAAAATAACATAGTGTATTTAACAGGATACTTTTGAAATTTCCAAATCTATAAATTAACCTAGTGACTTTAAGAAAAATATACAAGATTAAGAGAGCCTGTCCAGTTCATTGCTAACATTATTAGCCAAATGGATAATTGAGAACTTGAATGAATGAAACTTTTCTGACCACTCGAAAAAACATCTAGCACATATTGGGCAAGGAAATGAAACTGATAACTTGCCACCTCTGCAGGGGAATGATTTTTTTTTTTTTTATCTTTTGTTGTTTTTCAGAAGTTACAGTCCCACCCCACAGTCATGCTTTTTGCACTTATCGCACTGGAAAAGTTTGCACAGACAAGTAGGTATAGTGACTTCTTGCACTAATGATCTTCTGTATTGGTTGTTAAAAATTTTATTTTTCTTAGTTACTGGATGAGCCTACACTTTGAACCCCATCAGATGGGCATACATTCTGTTTTCATCTGGATAGACATGTTAAAGCCAATGAAGTATAACAGGGACAAAGGCAAGGATTTTCTCACCTAAGAATCAAAACTTGGTAACCATGATTACTCACTTTTTATAGCCAAAAATTTAGTGATGTGATTGCTAGTTTCTAGAAAAAAGTGTGGTGGCTCTTGCCCATAATCCCAGCACTTTGGGAGGCTAAGGCCAGAGCATTGCTTCAGGCCAGGAATTTGAGACCAGGGTGGGCAGCATAGCAAGACTCAATCTCTACAAAAAATTTTTAAAAATCAGCCAGGCATGGTGGCATGCACCTATGTTCCTAGCTACTTGGGATGCTGAGGCAGGGGGATCACTTGAGCCCAGTAGTTCAAGGTTACAGTGATCCATAGTTGTGCCACTGCACTCCAGCCTAGGCAACAGAGTGAGACCCTGTGACTAAAAAAAAGGAAAAGAAAATAGTCAAAGCTCTTTGGCTATGTTTTCCCTAGAAATTTTAATTGAAGTCTAATCTAGTCTCCAATTCTTTAATTGCCTCTTCCCCCTCCTTAGCAATACTAATTTGCTGAGCAAATCATTCTACCCTTTCATTGTTAATTCAAGGATTATGTCTTTCCAAACAGGTGAAAATAAATTGACTATTTCTGAATCCAGTATTAGTGACCGGCTTGTCACATTGGAGTCCTGGGCTAATGATCCTGATTATCTGAAACGTCAAGTTGGTTTCTGTGCCCAGTGGAGCTTAGACAATCTCTGTAAGTGGGAGTTGTCCTTTATTAAAATGTCCGTTTCCATTTCCAGACTCATTTCTTTCATAGGCTCACTGGTCTTCCTTTTGCAATGGTGAGTATGAGTCCTCATAAGGACCTCTACTGGCAGGTTGGATATATTCTAGCAGAAAAGTATCCTAGAGACCCTTTAGACAAGAATTACATGGTATGCTTCTAATTTCAGCATTTTCCTGTTCAAAAACCTTTACTGGCACCCAGTTTCCTGCTGCATCAAAGCCCTTAATTATATGGCACTGTCTAACCAGCTCTTTCCAACACAAATCATCCCACTGTCCTACAAACAGGTCCTGATGATTCCTACCTCTGGACCTATTCCCCTCACTTGGAATTCCCTCTTTACTTCTCTCCCTTTCCCAACTTTGCTCTTCAAAACCCAAGTCATGTCTTACCTACATCATGAGAATTGTTCCTGATTTTTCTCTTTTCCTCCTCCAAGAGCTGCTGGGACAAAAACTACTATAGGTTGAGTTTCTCTTTTAGGTAGAATTTATCTGAAATGCTTGGGACTGAAAGTATTTCAGATTTCACATTTTTTCAGATTTTGGAGTATTTGCAGATACCAGGTTAAGCATCCCTAATCAAAAAATCTGAAATCCTCCATTGAGCTTTTCCTTTGAGCCTCATGTCTGCACTCAAAAAGTATTGGATTTTGGAGCATTTTGGATTTTCAGATTAAGAGTGATCAACCTGTATACTTCTGTACCCTCACTCCCCCATCCATGGTTAATACTATGCTAAAGCATAACTGGACATGTAAATCCACCCCCACTGTTACCCCAATATTGTGGGGAGGAGCTTCATGCACAGCCTGTGAAGTGCCAGTTAAAGAATAATTCTGAAAGAGTGCAATTTGGATTTTGTTCATACAAAATGATATTCTAGGGAATGGAAGCATAAATCTAGCAGTGCTGCCTTTCCTAGCATTTGTTTGATTGATCTTCAAATGGCAGTGCAGCAGGAAACCTCTGGCTATGTCTCCTCACCTATTCTGCCATTTACGAGCATCTCTACTCCTTGACTAGGGTAGCACTAACTTATTTGTTTGTTTATTTTTAATGTATGAAAAATCAGTGTGTTTTACCTTCCGGGGGATTATTTTAATGGATATATAGTAATACATATTTTTGGAGCACATGAGATATTTTGATACAGTCATACAATGAGTAATTACCACATCAGAGTAAATGGGATATCTGTCCCCTCAAGCATTTATCATTTATTTGTGTTACAAACATTCCAATTATACTCTTTTGGTGTTTTAAAATTTCTTCGTTTTGCACTTTTCTTTTAGTTATTTTTAAATATACTATAAATTATTGTTGACTGTAGTCACCCTGTTATGCTGTCAAATACTAGGTGTTCTTCATTCTATCTAGCTATATTCCCATTAACCAACCCCATTTCTCCCCCACCCCCACTACCCTTCCCAGCCTCTGGTAACCATCCTTCTATTTTCTATCTTCATGAGTTCAGTTGTTTTTAGCTCCCACAAAAATTAGTGAGAACACACGAAGTTTGTCTTTCTGTGCCTGACTTATTTCACTTAACATCATATCCTACAGTTCCATCCATGTTATTGTAAATGACAGGATCTCATTCTTTTTTGTGGCTGAACAGTACTCCATTTTGTATATGTGCCACATTTTCTTTATTCATTTGTCTCTCGATGGACACTTAGGTTGATTCCAAATCTTGGCTATTGTGAATAGTGCTGCAATAAACATGAGATTGCAGATATTTCTTTGATATACTAATTTCCTTTCTTTTTGGTGTATACCTAGCAGCAGAATTGCCGGATCATATGGTAGTTCTGTTTTTAGTGTTTTGAGGAACCTCCATACTGTTCTCCATAGTGGCCATACTAATTTGCGTTCCTACTACCAGTGTACAAGGGTTACCTTTTCTCCACATCCTCACCAGCATTCATTGTTGCCTGTTTTTTAGATAAATGCCATTTTTACTGGGGTGAGATGATAGCTCATTGTAGTTTTGATTTGGATTTCTCTGATGATCAATAATGTTGAGTACCTTTTCATATATCTGTTTGCCATTTGTATGTCTTCTTTTGAGAAATGTCTATTCGGATGTTTTGCCCACTTTTTAATCAGATTATTGAATGTTTTCCTATTGAGTTATATGACCTCCTTATATATTCTGGTTATTAATCCTTTGTCGAATGGATAGTTTGCAAATAGTTTCTCCCATTCTGTGGGATGTCTCTTTACTTCGTTGATCATTTCCTTTGCTGTAAGAAACTTTTTAGCTTAATATGATCCCATTTGTCCATTTTTGCTTTGGTGCCTGTGCTTTTGGGGTATTCAAGAAATCTTTGCCCAGATCAGTGTCCTGGAGAGTTTCCCCAATGTTTTATTTTAGTAGCTTCATAGTTTGAGGTCTTAGATTTAAATCTTTAATCCATTTTTATTTGATTTTTGTAGACAACGAGAGATAGGGGTCTAGTTTTATTCTTTTGCTTATGGATATGTAGTTTTTCCAGCACCATTTATTGAAGACACTGTCCTTTCCCCCAGTGTATGTTCTTGGCACCTTTGTTGAAAATGAGTTCACTGTAGATGTATGGATTTCTGGATTCTCTCTTATGTTCCATTGGTCCATGTGTCTGTTTTTATGCCAGTACCATGCGGTTTTGGTTCCTATGACTCCATAGTATAATTTGAAGTCAAGTAATGTGATTCCTCCAGTTTCGTTTTTTTGCTGAGGGTCAGGTTTTTTGCTATTCTGGGTCTTTTGTAGTTCTGTATAAATTTTAGGATTATTTTTTACTATTTCTGTGAAGAATGTCATTGGTATTTTGATAGGGATTGCATGTAATCTGTAGATTGCTTTGAGTAGTACAGACATTTTAACAATATTGAGTCTTCCAATCCATGACCGTGGTATATCTTTGTGTCCTCTTTGATTTCTTGCATTAGTGTTTTATAGTTTTCATTGTAGAGATCTTTCACTTCTTTGATTAAGTTATTCCTAGGTATCTTATTTTATTTATAGCTTTTGTAAATACAATTACTTTCTTGATTTCTTCTTCAGATTGTTTGCTATTGGCATATAGAAATGCTATTGATTTTTGTCTGTTAATTTTATATCCTGCAACTTTACTGAATTTGCTTTTTAGTTCTAATAGTTTTTGGCAGATTTTTTTAGGTTTTCCTAAATATAAGATCATATTATCCACAAACATGGATAATTTGACTTCTTCCTTTCCATTTTGGATGCCCTTTATTTCTTCCTCTTGTCTGATTGCTGTAGCTGGCACTAGCTTCTTCTTTTCTCCACAGCAGCCTGCCTTAGAAACATGAACACTCTTTCTTTTGCAGTTTTAAAAGAAGGTAGACAGCTGACCTATGAGAAAGTGAACTTGAGTAGCATTAGGGCCATGCTGAATAGCAATGATGTCAGCGAGTACCTGAAGATCTCACCTCATGGCTTAGAGGTAGGTAACGCTTCTACAATTGGACCCTTTGGGGGATGAGAGGGTAATTATTTTAATCCTTGCATAGCCAGTTGTCTTAGGGCTGGTGCTTCCCACTCTCCCTGTATTTTGGAAATGTTGCTGACTTCAGGGGGAAGTCTCAAAGAGCTGCTTATGAACAGAAGGTACCATAAGGCACTAGATGTGTCAGGATTAAAGAACTGTTTGAAGAATGGCTGCAAACAATTCTTTGATTCTGTATGTTGCCAAATGCCTTATATAGTTTGGTTTTGTACTTTTTGTCACTGAGGATGGACAGAGGAGGAAGCAATAGTCCACCAGAAGTTTTAATAAGGAAAAATACACTCAACCTTCCCAGTAGTCAGTTATCTTTGGTGGTCTTCAGGCCCTCATAGTTGATTGACACATTTTTTGGTTTTGCCAGGCTCGCTGTGATGCCTCCTCTTTTGAAAGTGTGCGTTGCACCTTTTGTGTGGATGCCGGGGTATGGTACTATGAAGTAACAGTGGTCACTTCTGGCGTCATGCAGATTGGCTGGGCCACTCGAGACAGCAAATTCCTCAATCATGTGAGTACCCTAGAGAACTGTGAAAATGGGAGCAGCGGCAGTTTGCTTTTTCCCCCTAGTTGGTGGGTGGAAAATACTTATTTTTCAAATAGATTTGCTCAATAATCTTTTCTTGGGCAGCGCCACATGGTACCAGGTCCCTAACAATGATCTACTAAACTGATAGAGAAATAGGAAAACAAGTGAAATTGCCCCTCGGCCTTTTCTTTTTCTTGAATCTTAAGTTCACACTAATTTTTCACCTAGAGGCTGGATGTGTCCTTTGTCTTTGTAGGCTCTGCTTCCACCCCAGCCACATACTTGGCTCATTTCTTATACAGGAAGTAGTGCTGATTATTACCTTGAGTTGAAGCTCTAAGAGCTTTGTAGGGATTCTTTTCCTTTCAAAAAATAGAGTGTTGGCTTGACTTCTTTCACTTGACTTTTACCTAGTAATTAGTTGGCACATTTTTCTCAATATTTAGTTATTTATCTTTTGTTATAGAAAGCTATAATATAAAAGGGAAACAAATCCTAGAGTAAGTAGCATTGAAGGTGTTGGAGTTCCTCCCTTTCCTACAGATGTATGATTTCTTGCCACTTTATACCCTTCTAACACCCAGGCCAATTGGCTTTCTTCTGATGATCAAATTATGAGCTGTTTGGAATTAATCCAGTTTTGATCAGGAATATTTTGTTTTCGTATGGTTTCTACCATTTGAGGTGGGAAAAGCCCCTTGGATTATTTTGTTAATCTAAATAATAGCCCCCCCTCCAATATGTAAGATCCTGGAATGGGTTTTAGAAGTGATCCAACAAAATCAAGCTAAACTTGCCGGCTATAAGTATGGTGAGGTTTTCTGATTTTCTGCTTTGCTTTTAGAGACAGGTCTCACTGTGTTGCTCAGGCTGGCCTCAAACTCCTGGGCTCAAGCCATCCTCTTACCTCAGCCTCCTGAATAGCTGAGACTACAGGCACATCCCATGGTGACCTACTTATAAGCATAATTTTTAAAGGCCTATTTCAGCAAGGCTGTATTTCACCCTGGAATTGTTGATGGTGTATTATTAAAATTCCTAGGCTGGAGAGAGACAAATTGGAGGAAAAGGGCCAGTGGAGAGGTCAAGTCTGTACTCCTGTCTGGGGTGGAGAACTAGACCCCAGTCTGCCAATCATCTGATTCCCACAATAGCTTTTACTGTTACAATTTCCATTTCACAGATGAGAAAACTGAGACAGAGTAGGAAGAAACTCATACCAGAATTCAGTGGCCTTCCTATTCTACAACAGTTGTTTTCTTTGTATTCAAAAATGGGGAAAATCTCAGAGAATTAGCTAGTTTCCTCATTTAGAAGTGAAAAATTGTTCTAGAACTAGAAGTAATAGGGGATTCTTCCAGGGAGGAAGCTTCGATATAAAACTTGTCTCTCCTGATTTGGCAGCAAACACACTACAGATCTAGGTCTGGCACTGAATGTTACAAATGTGTTTTTTTTAATGACCAGTGAAGCTGGATCATTTCATCTGCTCGATGAAACTATAATTTTTGCCATGTAGTTGCAGACTTTTGGCTTGTCAAGTTAAAGACTTAAATACTGTTTTTTTATCCTCCAGATCACTTGACAGGCTGTTGGTTTCTTTAAAAACAAACATTCTTCCCTGATCCAAGCATTAGGTGATTCCCTATTAGAAATTGATAAAGTCTGATATGATGTCTTTTCCCAAATACAGGATTTTAATGATGTTGCCATATTTAAAACTTTGCTTTAAATGTACATTGTTCTAGTGATTCTGAATCTTTTTGCCTATTCAGACAGGGTGTGATTCTATGGAGTAAGTCATTCCTAGGATACACCCAGTTTCAAAAGATTCTAAGTCTCTCCATAGTGCCTCTTACTTGAATTCTTGCTGCTTAGGTTTCCATTTTAAAAGGCTGGCCACTGGGCTCAATGTTAGGTCATTAAAATAAGCTTAAGGATAGTTCTGTTCAGGTAACCTACAGAACAGTTTGTCTTGTTGTATTGTATATTTTTATGGAGGCTTAGGAGGAGCAACTCTCCAAGGGTGTACTCTGATTTATCTAAAATATCTTTTGCCTTTTGGCCAGGCGCAGTGGCTCACACCTGTAATCCCAGCACTTTGGGAGGCTGAGGTGGGTGGATCACTTAAGGTCAGGAGTTTGACTGGCCAACATGGTGCAACCCCGTCTCTACTGAATATAAAAAATTAGCTGGGCGTGGTGGCGGGCGCCTGTAATCCCAGCTACTCGGGAGGCTGAGGCAGGAGAATTGCTGGAATATGGGAGGCAGAGGTTGCACTGAGCCCAGATAGTGCCACTGCACTCTAGCCTGGGCGATAGAGTGAGACTCTGTCTCAAAAATGAATAAATAAATAAATATCTTTTGCTTTTTTGTGAGTGTCTGTCATGTGATACTTTTGTGAGGTCTTTCACATATTTATCTTTAATCTTTTTGAGAGTTTGGAAAGGTATTATCCTGCCATTTAAAGATGAGGAAAATCAAGTTGAGAGAAATTAAGAAACTTCCCCAAAGCCATGTAGTCTCCAGCTGCTAGAGATTTCAGGTCAGGATAGCCCATGCTCCTTCCCCTGTTGAAGCATCTGCCTTGGAGAAAATGACTCTGGCTATCTCAGACAGAAAAGGAATGATTTAGAAGCCTTTCCGGAGCCTCCAGATTATGGAGAAGTTTTGGAACTAGACAGGCTCCAAGGCTGTCAGGGCCAAGAAACAGGAAGTACAATAGCCGGTGTTTTAGGGGAACGATCTGGCCAGCATGCAGCCACCATTGCTGCTGGAAATCCATCCTAACTATCCCTCTGTTTGGGGTCACTTGCACCATACTGAGTGTTTGATGGGAAGGTCCAGCTGGCCAAGCCTAGGTCATATCTTACCTTTCCACTTCCAAAGGAGGAGGCAGAACACTGTCTTCATACATTTCCCTTAACAGGAAGCGGTTGGGATGCCCTACAGCAGGAAAAAGGACAGTGTCCACCACGTGGGAAAGAGACTCAAACTATTCCCTGAATGACAAGCTGTGGATAAACTTTCTTTTGTTTGTATTTGGTAATGTTTCCATTGCTAAAATATGCATGACCAAAAAACAGGTAGTTCAAGATAAATACCAAGCTAACCACTCTATTCTCTCATTTATCTGTCCTAGCCAATGGAAACCAAAATTAATCCTGCTGGGAACATTTTGAGCTGAGAGAAGGTGTAGGACATCTAGGTTGTTCTCTGAGATGTAAGCTTAAGAGATTTTTAAAGTGCATCTCTGCTAGGCAGAGGCATCTTCTCCTTAAATCTGTAGATGCTGCTCTGTAGTTAAAGTTATTAGAGTTCCTTCTTTGTGCTACAGTGCCACTCTGTTGTGGAACTTATCCAGCCATCAAAGACATTGCATGGTAAAGAATGTGTAATGAGTCTGCTGTTTACCAACTCATGGTGGCTAGCTTCTAGGAATTTCTTTCAAGTGTTCTGTCAAGGACTTCTCAGGACATTAGAAGGTGAAGATAGAAAAGAATTGCTTGCCTTTTACTTATGCCACAATGCCTACATTTTAGTGGTTTTTAAGTTTTTTACTTACTGACTTGTTCAGCCTTTGAAAGGGGTGGCAAGGCATTCTTTCTAGCAAGTAGTGAATTTCTTTTGTTTTGTTTTGTTTTGAGACAGAGTCTCGCTCTGTCACCCAGGCCAGGGTGCGGTGGCACGTGATCTCTGCTCACTGCAACCTCTGCCTCCCAGGTTCAGGCGATTCTTGTGCCTCAGCCACCAGAGTAACTGGGATTATAGGTGTGCGCCACCACACCTGGATAATTTTTGTATTTTTAGTAGAGACAGAGTTTTTCCGTGTTGGCCAGGCTGGTCTCAAATGCCTGGCCTCAAGTGATCTGCCCCCCAAAGTGCTGAAATTACAGGCATGAGCCACTGCTCTTGGCAGCCTTGGGTGGTGAATTTCTAAGGCAATTAGATGCAAGCTCATTTAACTCTTGAATAGTCTGAATAGTGAATATCAATAGCTATTTCAGAAGAGTCACTTTGGAGAGCGTTCCTCCAAATTCAGTATGTTGTAATCCAAAAATCCAGTACAAAATCATTGTTGCATTCATCAGAACCTTTTTTCCAATCTCTCTCCTCACTGTATTGTTTGCCCCATAGAAGAAGCAGGCCATCAGGACCTGATCTTACTTGGATTTGGCCATTTTCAATTTCTTTCTCTAGTAAAACTTTTCACCATTGTTCCTTAAAGATAGCAGTTGTCTGATTTGCATGCTTCTTCTATTTTTTATAAGCACTCAAAATAATTTCTTAAGATCTCAGCCACCCTTTTATTTTAACAGTTCTGTGAAATAATTGAAAGGCAGTAAGTAACAAAAAGAAGAAACTGCCAGGCACGGTGGCTCACGCCTGTAATCCCAGCACTTTGGGAGGCCGAGGCGGGCAGATCACCTGAGGTCTAGAGTTCGAGACCAGCCTGACCAACATGGAGAAACCCCGTCCCTACTAAAAATACAAAATTAGCTGGGCCTGGTGGCGCATGCCTATAATCCCAGCTACTCAGGAGGCTGAGGCAGGAGAATTGCTTAAACCCGGGAGGCAGAGGTTGTGGTGAGCCAAGATCGCGCCATTGCACTCCAGCCTAGGCAACAAGAGTGAAACTCCATCTCAAAGAAAAAAAAGAAGAAACTGCCAAGGACCTGTACAATCCTCAAATCAAGCTGATTTCAGAATAGCTTTTAGCTGAGTGTCCACTATAACCTTTCTCTTATCTCCAGTTTTGAAATCTCTGAATATTTGGGTCTTTTGAAGTCTGCTACATGCAAGAAAGGTATTTGCCTGATCTGATCTTGTTACTGGAAAGGGTCTGGATCCAGATCCCAAGAGAGGGTTTTTGGACCTCGCGCAAGAAAGAATTTGGGGCGAATCCATAGAATAAAGTGTTTTCACAAGTTTATTAAAGAAACAGAAGAATGGCTACTCTATAGGCAGAGCAGTGGCGTGGGCTGCTCAACTGAGTATACTTAGTTATTTCTCAATTATATGCTTAACGGGTGGATTATTCATGAGTTTTCTGGGAAAGGGACAGGCAATTCCTGGAACCAAGGGTTCCTCTCCTTTTTAGACTATATAGGGTAACTTCCAAACTGCCATGACATTGTAAACTGTCATGGCACCAGTTAGAGTGTCTTTTAGCATGCTAATGCATTATAATTAGCATATAATGAACAGTGAAGATGACCAGAGGTCACTTTTGTTGCCATCTTGGTTTTGGTGGGTTTTGGCCAGCTTCTGGCTGGCTTCTTTATTGCATCCTGTTTTATCAGCAGGGTCTTTGTGACCTGTATCTTGTGCTGACCTCCTATCTCATCCTGTGACTAAGAATGCCTAACCTCTTGGGAATGCAGCTGAGCAGCCCAGCAAGTCTAAGCCTCATTTTACCTTGCCCCTATTCAAGATGGAGTCTCTCTGGTGTGAATGCCTCTGACAATCTTGTGCTGATATACAAGTGTACTGACTGATCTTGGAATCAGAAGAATTTAGGTTCAAACCTGGCTCTGTTTCTTGGGCAAGTAATATATGCTTGGGCAAGCTGGTTGACCTCTTTGAGCCTTTGTTTCCTCTTAAAATGGAGTCTGATGCCACCAGCCTCATGATAATGTTAGTGAGAATTAAATGAACTAACAAATGTGAAAGTGCCTGAACAAAGGAGGCACTGGGAAAATATTTGTTGGTGAAGTCATTATCTATTCACTTGGAACCAGCCCTCTAAGTCATAATTTTAGTGTTTTCAAAAAACCATGAGCTCTCTCATCATCCAGAAAGCTTAGAATCCCAGCCATTAGGTCAGTGGTTGTAAAAGACACACTCTCTGTTCCCAGGTCAGAGCAGGCAGACGTGCTAATCTTCTGGCCTTGTCTCTCTCCAGGAAGGCTACGGCATTGGGGATGATGAATACTCCTGTGCGTATGATGGCTGCCGGCAGCTGATTTGGTACAATGCCAGAAGTAAGCCTCACATACACCCATGCTGGAAAGAAGGTATTCATTCCCTCCATTATAAATTTATCAAGTGGGTTAAGACATCTGGTTATTATGAGGCATTTATTACATTAAGCCTTAAAATGTCTTAGAAGAAGATCAAATGTGAAAAGGGATATTAACTTTTGTGTCACTGCCAAGGATATAAATGGTATTCCTCTGATAAATGTACCTCTGGTGGAGTTCTTCCTGTAGCAAAAACATTTCAGAAAATAAATTTTTTACATTTGTCAGAAAATGATACTCAAGATTAGTATGAATTCTATTTTCCTCTTTGGATCTGTTTTGAATTAAAGCAGCCATGGCAATATCAGGGACACTGGAATTGTAATGCCACTAAAATGAGGATTTTTCAGGGACAAGATGGCTATGGAACAGGTCCTATCCAGTGGCCACGCTCTAAGGAAGTAGGGTCGTATGGTAGAGGATATAACCTCTGGAAGGATTTGATTCCTAGCATCAGAGCTAGATAGAGGATATAACCCAACTCTTTCTCCAAGCATCCCTCTCTCATTTTGCTACCCCAATCAGCATTATGGATATAAACTGAATTTTTAGGCATGCTAAGAAAGCAGAAATTTAGGCTGAGGCAGGTGGATTGCTTGAAGTCAGGAGTTCAAGACCAGCCTGGCCAACATGGTGAAACCTCATCTCTACTAAAATACAAAAATTAACCAGGTGTGGTGGCACCCACCTGCGGTCCCGGCTACTTGGGAGGCTGAGGCAGGAGAATCAGTTGAACCCAGGAGGCAGAGGTTGCAATGAGCCGAGATTGCGCCACTGCACTCCAGCCTGAGCAACAGAGTGAGACTCCATCTCAAAAAAAAAAAAAAAAAAGGAAAGAAAGCAGGAATTTGCCCACCCCCATATGGAAACAGCTCCACTTGATTAAATTGGTGGTGTGGGAAAAAAAATCAGAAAAGCCAACAGGAACACTCATTTTAATGGCTTGCAGGTTCTTGAAGGAACATAAACCTTCTTCATTTAATGGAGCATATGATAAAGGCCCTGTTTTCAAAAACTAGCTTGTTTTTTAATAAGAATTTTTTAAAGGATTATTCAAGTAATATGTTTATTATAAAAATTTGAAAAATAGAAAAAAAAATGAATAAACTAAAAATCCCCTGTAATTTCTCCAGAGATTTTTTAAAAACACTTAAATTTTATATATATGTATATTTTTGTTGTTGTTATACTTAATACCTTGAACAGCTTTCCAGGTTATTAAATAACATTACTTTTTATTGTTGCTGTTTTTGAGACAGGGTCTCATCTGTCGATAGCCCAGGCTTGCGTGCAATGGTGTGATCACAGCTCATACAGCCTTGACCTCCCAGGCACAATCCATCCTCCCACCTCAGCCTCTCCAGTAGCTGGGACTACAGGGACACACCACCACGCCCGGCTAATTTTTGTATTTTTTTGGTAGAGATGGGATTTTGCCATGTTGCCCTGGCTAGTCTTAAACTTCTGGGCTCAAGTGATCCACCCAACTCTGGCCTCCCAAAGTGTTGGGATTACAGGCCTGAGCCCCCATGGCCCAGCCAATAACATTACTTTTAATGGCTTCTCAGTATTCCATTATATAGTTGTACTATGATATACTAATTAATGCCTCATTGTTGGACACTGACATTTTTGCCTTTTAAAATTATCATTATAGACCATTCTGGATTTTCTCAAGACAAAACCCTTAGAAGTGAAACTTCTCTGGCAAGGGGGATATAGAATTTCAAAGCTTTTGCTGTATATTGCCAGATTTTCCTCCACCAGCATTGAGTGTCCATTTTTCTTGTCATTGCTGTGTAATTTCATTTGTTTATCTTTGACAAACAAATTTGTTTATCTCATCTTTCAAAACCAAAATTGGGCCAGACGTGGTGGCTCATACTTTTAATCCCAGCACTTTTGGAGATCAAAGTGTGAGGATCCTTTGAGAGGATCACTTGGGGCCAGGAGTTTGAGATTAGCCTGGGCAACATAATGAGACCCCCCATCTCTACAAAAAAATTTTAAAAATTTGCCAGGGGTGGTGGCACGTGCCTGTAGTCCTAGTTACTCAGGAGGCTAAAGCAGGAGGATCACTTGAGCCCAGGAGTTTGAGGCTGCAGTGAGCTAGGATTGTACCACTGCACTCCAGCCTGGGTAATGGAGCAAGACCCTGTCTTAACAACAAAAACAACAAAACCAAAAACTGAAACCTTAGAGTTTTACTTTATCTGATAAGTGAAGATAAATGCTTTTTTTTTTTTTTTTTTTTTTTGAGATGCAGTCTCACTCTGTCACCCAGGCTGGAGTGCAGTGGTGCGATCTCAGCTCACTGCAACCTCCACGTCCAGGGTTCAAGCGATTTTCCTGCCTCAGCCTCCCAAGTAGCTGCGATTACAGGCACCTGCCATTAACACCCGGGTAATTTTTGTATATTTAGTAGAGATGGGGTTTCACCATTTTGGCTGGGCTGGTCTCAAACTGACCTCAAGATGATCTGCCCGCCTTGGCCTCCCAAAGTGCTGGGATTATAGGCATGAACCACCACGCCCTGCCCTTTTTTTTTTTTTTTGAGATGGATTTTTGCCCTGTCACCCAGGCTGGAGTGCAATGGCATGATGTCGTCTCACTGCAACCTCCGCCTCCCGGATTCAAGTGATTCTCCTGCTTCAGCCTCCCGAGTAGCTGGGATTACAGGTGCCCACCACCACACCCAGCTAATTTTTGTATTTTTAGTAGAGACGGGGTTTCACCATGTTGGCCAGGCTGGTCTTCAAACTCCTGACCTCAGGTGATCCGCCCGCCTTGGCCTCCCAAAGTGCTGGGATTACAGGCGTGAGCCACCTCACCCAGCCTGCCTTGCCTTTTTTTAAAGAAAGGCGTATTTTGGGGTAGTTATCTAGGGAATTATAAATCTCACCAGAGAGGCAAGTAACCACATGATTTTTTGATCTTACCATATTTCATTGAGCCCAAAATGCGTATTTTTCCCCACATTTTAACATCTTTGAAATTGGGATGCATCTTAAGATTGGCTTGTCATAATTTAATTGGCAGTATTTTTTTCTTATTGTTACATTAAAATATTGGTGTATAGGGGTCAGATCAGTTACAGAAGAAACAAAAATGAACATGTTGAATGCATAGCTAAAGATGCAGACTTAATACAGTGCCATTGAAACACTTGAGATGCTTAGCAAAGAATCCTGGTAGTACACATCATTATCCTAACAGTGTTTCTCTTTATCCTCTAGGAGATACAGTAGGATTTCTGTTAGACTTGAATGAAAAGCAAATGATCTTCTTTTTAAATGGCAACCAGCTGCCTCCTGAAAAGCAAGTCTTTTCATCTACTGTGTAAGTAGCTCTTCTCAGTCAAAAATTCGAGTAGATGCACGGAATGCCCTTTCTCTAGGAAAAAAAAAGTCTTTGTCCATTTATATATGCAATTGTGATGAGAAATTGATTAATTTCAAGTGATTGGGAACCCATTTGATCAGACCTAAAACTATCCCAAAGTTTGATACAGGAAGATAAGGCAGAATATTCTCTGGTCACAGACCTGTGTGGGTTATAAACACAGTCTGTCACTCTTCCTTTCTGCCAGGGTAGGATTGACTCACCCTTCCTTTCTGAAAACTGTTCTATCTATTAACTCTATTTTGATTTTTATTAATTCTATTGGCCTCTGTACTCATTTTATTTGTAGATCTGGATTTTTTGCTGCAGCTAGTTTCATGTCATATCAACAATGTGAGTTCAATTTTGGAGCAAAACCATTCAAATACCCACCATCTATGAAATTTAGCACTTTTAATGACTACGCCTTCCTAACAGCTGAAGAAAAAATCATTTTGCCAAGGTAAGGAATCTGCCCAGGCTATCTCCAGACTTTCACATGAATCTTATGAGAAATTAAACAATTTATAATCAACTTTAAAAGAATATAACAAATAAATTTTGAAAACCTGAGTAAAATGGATGACTTTTCAGGAAATATAAATTTCTAAGACAGATCCCAGAAGAAATATACACAAACCAATTATTGTATATATCTGTCCCTAGAAAGCACCAGACCCAGGTGGTTTCACAGGGGATCTCTACCAAATCTTTAGGTAACAGATAACCTTATTGTTATTTAAAATGTTACCAAACCCAGAAAGACGGAACACTTTCAAATTTTTTTTGTGAGATAAATAAGATTGGTATAAAAATCAGAAAAATATGACACATGCACACAAACTGCAAACTAACTTCACGTGAATGTCAGTGTCAAAATCCTAAATATTAGGAAATCTAGTGCATCTTTTAGCAGACTCGGCTTTATTGAAACAGACTTTTTATGTGGTTTCAACTGTGTGGCAAAGATGACAACACTGTTCCACAACCATCAGTGAATACCATCTTGCATAAAATTTCACAGCCCTTATTTGACAAAAACTGTGATTGGCATTAATTTATCAGATGAATGCCTGCTTTACTTCCTTGTGAGATGAATGTAGTCTATTCCTTAGGCTGGGCAAAGACTCCAGCTGCTTCCTGGTAATTACTTCAAGTTGAAGCTTGTTTCACAATGTGAGCTAAAGTTTATCATTTTAAACAGAGCAGCTGCCTGTTTAAAGGGTATTCCTGTTACTAATACCACATATCTTATATCAGTAAGAGAATCTCTCTCAGCAGCCAAGGCCAGCATACTGGCCATGACATAGGTAATGTCGGACTGGTATGCCCCTGAAGATATCTGTAATGTAATCCTAGCTCTTGTTTTGGCTCAAAAAGCAGATCTGCAAGCAGTGCTCTGGGCTGTGCTTCACCTTGGAATCACTGTCTCAGTGGTTCAATAGTTTCCAGATGAACTAGAAAATGGGACGATGATGGTAGCGTTGTCTGCAGATGGTAACACTGGCAGCAGAGCCTCAGTAATAGCCCAAGAACATAAGGGTTGCATATGTTCCCGCTCAGGGTTCTGAGGTTAATTCCTAGAACTTTTCATTCAGGCTCATCCTTGGTGCCTGACAGAGATTCTGAACTTTAAATTCCTCTTGGCCAAAGTCTGAGGGGACACCTCTCCCTTATCTATCATACCCCATTCTTTTTCATCTAGCCTGCCTTTTCCTTGGATGAAGCCCACAAATAAGTCTTCTCACATATACCCTAAAAGGGACAATTGATCCATCTAAGTTCCCATGGGGACTGGACATAGTTAAAATGCTTCAGCATTTAGTTAACTGCTCCTGCAGAATTAAACCTTCCCAAACTCAGATGGCAATGGGCATCAACTATCAGAAAGTCTCATTTTATGGGCAGCTTATACATACTCTCTTGGTAACCATGTATATAAATTTGGTACCCAAAGTTCGTCTTGTCTTGAATAAGAACAGCTGAATTCCAAGCTAGGTCAATCCTATGCTGTCTCTAGACTGTTTTCTCTGATAGTAACAAGAAGATAGAGTTGTCAGGAGCCTAACTGAGTGGCCACCTTAGTGCCAACCTCCTTCTTGCACCTTGCTGCCCTTAACATTCCAGTTGTGCTTAATTATAAATTGTGGCATTAAGTATGAACTTACTTGAGACCATTTTCTGTGCCGTTAATATTTTCATCCTGTGTTCCAAAAATGTATATTCAGTGATACTTTATATTCATTGGAATATTACTCCTTTCTGGCATCAGGGTAGGAGCTCATGGCCCTGTTACTACTAACTGGGATTTTATAAATTGTTCTGTGTTGTATATACTCTCTGTCTGTAATTCTTCCATTCATTCTTTTTTTCTTTAACCTTTTTATTACGGAAAATTTCAAATACATACAGAAGAAAAAAATAATAGTACAGTGAAGCACCACATACCCACTCTCAGCTACAAGTCATCCACTCACAGCCACTGCTTCTCCCTCAGTCTTCTCTCATCTCTGTTTTTTTATTTTTATTTTTTATTTTTTGAGACAGGGTCTCACTCTGTTGCCCAGGAGTGTGGTGGCACAATCTCAGGTCATTGCAACCTCCATCTCCCAGGCTCAAGCGATCCTCCCACCTTAGCCTCCTGAGTAGCTGGGACTACAGGCATGCCAACACACCCAGCTAATTTTTGTATTATTTGTAGAGACTGGGTTTCGCCATGTTGCCCAGGCTGGTCTCGAACTCTTGGGTTCAAGCCATCTGCCTGCCTCGGCCTCCCAAAGTGCTGGGATTACAGGCGTGAGCCACTGTGCCTGGCCCCTCGTCTGTTAATAACTCCTTTATCATCCCAGTTTCCCTGGCCATAACCGTAGAGTATCCTTGACACCTTACTTTCTGCTATTTCCACATTCAATCCCTCAGCAAATCCAGTAGGCTGTGCCTTCAGAATATATCCAAAATCCAACTACTCATCACCCTCACTGCTGCTACCATGGTCCAAGCCTCCACCATTTCCTACCTATATTATTTTTGTCTTGCCCTCTACCTTGTTCCTCCCTAGATCCCCTTCAGTCTATTCAACACAGCCTCCAGAATGATTTGTTACAACGTAAGTCAGATCACACACTTCTCTGCTCAAAAGATGCCAGTGCGTGGCTTCTTATTCACTGAACGGAAAAGCCAAAACCTTTCCGGTGACCTCCCAGGCCCCGTACAATTTGTCCTCTCCCTTCCCTATGTTACTTTTCTGACCTATTTCCTACCCTCTCCCATTTTCTCATGCTCCTTCAGCCACCCTGGCCTCTTTGCTGCTCCTGAAACACACCAGGCCTATGATAGCTTCAGGGCACTTGCTGTTCCTGCTACCCGAAATGGTTTCTCCAAACAACCACAAAACTTACTTCCTCACTCCCTTTACCTCAATATTACCTTAGTGAGACCTTTCCTGGCTGCCATATTTAAAATTGTTTTAATAACACCCCACCTCTGATGTGTACACTCCTTGTCCTTCCCATTTTCCCTTTTCTTCATAGTATTTATCAGCATTTAACACTGTATTTTACTTATCTTGTTTATTTCTGTCTTCCCCTACTGGAGCATAAGCTCTCCAAAGGCAGGGATACTTTTTTAGTCCTCTGTTCACTGCTGAATCTCTAGGGCTTGGAACAGTGCCTGGCACACAGTAAGCCCGTAAGTGAACTGAATACATGCTTCATGCTTCCCTTGCCCATATATTAGGGCTGTACCTTCAGCAGAACAGTTTTGCCTGTCTGCTTCCATTCCATGCTGAGTGAAAGTATAATGGAAGGGTTCTAACTTGAGGTGTTTGGACTTGCAGGGAGTCTAAAATGGACTGTTATAAACCCCTTGAAATTGTATAAAAACTTGTATATGTGTGTTTTTCTTGAGAAAGCCTCTATGCTTGTGAGCAGACTCTCACATATGTGACTTAAAAGGTTGAAATTTGCTGGTAACATAAAAAGAGCACTGGACTTAGAACTAAAGGATTTTAATTTGATTCCTGACTGCATACCTTATACAAGTCATTTCCTTGAACTTTGTCTATAAAATGGGAATGGTTATACCTCCTTCATTCTCTACTTTAGAAAATGATTGTAGGATTGAAAGGAGATGGCATGTATGAAAACCTTACTGAACAAAGTTTAAGGAATATATGTCACAGGTGCAGAGCATTTTCAAAACTTTTCATATGCATCACTGCTAACAGGACCCCTGTTGACAAAATGTATTTCAAATTGCTTTTTCTACTCAGGCACAGGCGTCTTGCTCTGTTGAAGCAAGTCAGTATCCGAGAAAACTGCTGTTCCCTTTGTTGTGATGAGGTAGCAGACACACAATTGAAGCCATGTGGACACAGGTAAGAGGATTTGTTTGGTTGTTTCCTCTTTTGTACTTTATATTAGGCAAAGTTTCATACTGTTCTTAAATTGCTAGTTCCATGGCTGTTCGTCAGGGTTTATTGTATCTAAAGCAGGCTGAATGAGGAACTAGAGTTTAAGTAGAACCTGGCTGTCTTCCAGAAAGTACCTGAAATAGAAGCAGCTGCTTGATGTGGAAGGCTGTTTTGTTTACTCAGTACTGTATTTTTGATACAATTTTGGCTTCACAAAATGTAACAGGTTTAATGCTATTTATGAGCTTCCTGGGCACTCTTTTAGTTTTAGAGCTTGCTCATTTACTTCTTATTTACAGTCAACCATTGAGAAGTTAGCAGCCTCCATGTCATCTTACTAAATTTCAGTTGTATGAGATGAACTCAGAGGGCAGCCTGGACCCTATAGAACAGAGTGAGCATCAGCAAGAGAAGCAAGTAAGATGGTCCCCAGGAAGGCTAGCCCAACTAAGTTTAGAAAGGAGAACAGCAGTTGGGCAATGTGGCGTCCTGGCCAGTCAATGTGTGCCGATTGTTTATGAGCAACACTCAAGTTGATGTTACAAGCCAGCTACCTGTAATTCATCATATCCCATACCCTGCCTTGGTCTTATTTTTGACATAGCTTTAGTCACGTGGCTCCACAGGGGTCCAGAGCCTGGAGTGATGGACCCAGTTTGTCATCCCCAGGAATGACTCAGCCTGGGCCCCTGACTCTGCCTCTCTACGTTTGTTGTCTTTTGAAACGGGTTATCTAATTGGCTGTGCACTTAAGGGAAGTAGAGTGTGTCTCATTTCACCCTTAGCTATACCAGCCTCTCTTCTGAAAGAAAGGCACAGTGATTCCAGCTGTGATTAATCCTCCCTATTACTTCTACAGCCCAGAATTTCTCAGTTTGAGCATATTTGGAGGGTTTAGTTATCAGGGCCTCACAGACAGATGCAGAGTTTAAAGGTTGGATATCTTCATGCCCTTTTTGATCTTTGTTTCTGTAAGAATGTTAAGATCTCAAACAGCAGGATCTGGTCTTAATCATCTTTGAGCTCTCTGGTCCTGTGGTCTTGCACATAATACAAGGGGTCATTAATGAGTGCTGAAATATAAAACTTTAGAACTAGGTATCTTAAGTATGATCATAGTCTCCATAGTAGATATATATCCAAAATAGAGTTGGAAGAGGATATTAAAAGAATTATAAGAAAATTTAGCTAAACTTTGAGCAGCAACAACAATTTAAAAAGGGATATAGGGACAAAGAAAGGAAACCTGGATAAAATGAATTACAAGAGTCAATCCCCAGAGGAGACTGAAAATCTAAGCATTCCTGTTACCATAAAAGAAGTTAAAATGGTTATCAAAGCTACCTTTGCCTTCTCTTCCACAAGTACTAAGGCTAGTTTCACAGGTGAACTCTTTACAACTTTTAGGGAATAGGTAGCCCAATTCTATTTAAACTTGGCCAAACCATAGAGAAAGTAGGAAAACCACAATGTTATTTTTAGTAATCATACCAAAAGCTGATAAAACTCATAAAAAGAAAATATTTTTTTTATGAATATGAATCTAAAACTCCCAAATAAAATATTAGAAAGTAAGACCTAGCAACACAACTGGCAGGGGGAGTTATCTTAGGAATGCAAGGATGGTGCAATATAGAAATCTTAGGCTGGGCACGGTGGCTCACACCTGTAATCCCAGCACTTTGGGAGGCCAAGGCGGGTGGATCACAAGGCCAGGAGTTTGAGACCAGCCTGGCCAAGACAGTGAAACCCTGTCTCTACTACAAATAACAAAAAAAATTACCCGGGCGTGGTCGTGGGTGCCTGTAATCCCAGCTACTCAGGAGGCTGAGACAAAGAATTGCTTAAACCTGGGAGGTGGAGGTTGCAGTGAGCAGAGATCGTGCCACTGCACTCCAGCCCAGGCAAGGGCAGGTTTTTTTGAGATGGAGTCTTGCTCTGTCGTCCAGGCTGGAGTACAGTGGTGTGATCTCAGCTCACTGCAGCCTCTGCCTCCCGGGTTCATGCAATTCTCCTGCCTCAGCCTCCCGAGTAGCTTGGATTACAGGCGCATGCCACCAGGCCCAGCTAATTTTTGTATTTTTAGTAGAGACGGGGTTTCACCATGTTGGCCAGGCTGGTCTCGAACTCCTGACCTAAAGTAATCCACCTGCCTTGGCCTCCCAAAAGTGCTGGGATTACAGGCATGAGTCACCATGCCCAGCCTACAATATAGAAATCTTTAATATAATTACTCAAATAGGCCAGAGGCAGGAGAGGGGCAGTTATCACTTCAAGAATGCTGAGAAAGCATTTGTTAAAATTCAATATCCATTCCTAATGGATGAAATACTACAAAACAGAAATGAATGAAGGGACGAAAACAATATAAAATAGGAATGGATGGATACTTCCATAACAATATAAAAAACACATATATTTCAGCCAAATGCTAGTATCTCTTTATTTTTTTATTTTTATTTATTTATTTATTTATTTTTTGAGACGGAGTCTCGCTCTGTCGCCCAGGCTTGAGTGCAGTGGTGTGATCTCAGCTCACTGCAACCTCCGCCTGCCGAGCTCAAGTGATTTCTCCTGCCTCAGCCTCCCAAGTAGCTGGGATTACCAGTGCCCACCACCATGCCCAGCTAATTTTTGTATTTTTAGTAGAGACGGGGTTTCACCAGCTAGCATCTTTTTAATGGTGACACATAGGAAGCATTTCAAGAGATGTTGGGATTAAGATAAGGATGCCTACTGTCACCACTATGACTTACAAAATACACAAAAATCAGTAGCTCTTCTAGCTATATGTATAATAGCAGCCAGTTAGAACATGTAATTGAAGATCCCTTTTACCATGGTTAAAAAAAAAAAGTGCTATCTAAGAATACATAGCAAGAAATATGTAGAGCGTATATGAAGAAAACTTTTAAACTACCAAAGAGTATAACAGAAGACTTAAATAAATGAGTCTCTTCTTGGATAGGAGGACCTCTCAGTATTGTAAAGGTGACAGTTTTCTCTAAACTCTAAGTTTAATTTGCTCAACATAAAAAGAGCAACATGATTTTTTTCTGGAACTTGACATGCTGATTTAAAAGTTTAAGGCAAGAAAATTCTGAAAGTTAGGGAGATGACAACCATACCACATCTTAAAATACATTAAAATAAATGTTAATAGTTTGGTCCCATTACTATATGACAAGAATGGCAGAATAATGGAATAAAATAAAAGCCCAGAAATAGAACTAACTAAAAATGAAAATTTACCATATGACAAAGGCATTGTGTCAAAACTGTGGTGAAAGATGGACTGTTTGGTAAATGATTCTGGGATAAATGGCTAGCTTTCTGGGGAGAAATATTATATCCCTACCTATATGTACACATCTGTAAGTATATGCTGTGCACATATAGTGTCTGAAAGAATGCATATGAACTTTTTACTTGTTCCACAGACTAAGACAATTGAGGATCAGAAATGTAAGATTTACTTTTTATTTACATATTCATTTTTTTAAACCATGTATAATTAGTAACCCTTTCAATGAACAAACTTGTTAACATTTTTGATTTAGTTGGCAGGCAGTTGGAGTTTGACCTTTTGAAGCATTAACTTGACTGACTTTTCTGTGTTTCTCCCCAGTGACCTGTGCATGGATTGTGCCTTGCAGCTGGAGACCTGCCCATTGTGTCGTAAAGAAATAGTATCTAGAATCAGACAGATTTCTCATATTTCATGACACATGTGAAGAGACATCGTGGACTTTTTTCTACTCAATTCCAGCCAATGTTGAAAAGAAAAAGAAAAAAAAACTCTCTAATCAGTTGTACACACATTGAAACTTATAGCCATGGCCAGATTTTATGCTAAAAATGGTAGTTTGTCAAAGACAAAATTCTCTTCGAATCTAATCCAACTTGCCAGCCCTGAGAAGATCCCTTTTAAGGCCAAGGAAAGCTGAATGCTAGCAGCCAGGCCTGTGGTACTTCCATGAAAAACCATAGCAGACAATGCCCTCCCAAGTACTGAAATCACACTGGAATCCTCCGTGTTGGGTTCATTTGATTGTTTAACACAGGATGTGTTGTGTCATTCTGAAGTTTTTATTTGGGGCAGAAGTCTTTATGGAGATGTAAATGACAGCGTTTCTGGGTTATGCATAACTTCTCACTGGTCAGAGACACCGGTGTGTCAAGCATGGATATTGCATTGCAAGACTTGAATCTATAAAAATTAGAATCACACAGTCAGTACTACAAGCAAAACAGAGAACCTGAAAGAAGGTGCACAGACTGTAAGAAAAAACCCAAGTTTGTGATATTTCAGTGATTCCAAAGAACATTCTAGGTTTTTTGTTCGTTTTTTTGTTTTTTGGGTTTTTTTTTTTTTTACTGCAGAAAATTGGTGGTATTTTCACATTCATAGTGTTTCTATCCAATTTCAGTACCCACATTTAATGAGGAAAAAATGTTTTACCAATGAAGGAGGAATTCTTAAATTAGCTGTAATGTTAGGTTGGAGAAAATTTGGTATTTAGGGTATTTTCAAGGTACCATCAAATCAGATTTCTGTTTTTTTGTTAAAAAAATTTTTTTAATCAGTATTGTTTTTACAAGTAATATACTTTGAAACTCTTGAACTAATAGTCTCAAAAACTCTAGAGGACAGTCTGAGAACACGTATTTCTATTGTTCTAAATAAATACATGTTTTTGAATAGTTCAATCATGAATTATTGACTATGTCTTCATCAAAAGTGTTAATCCCTCTCAGGGTCTCTGGTGAAGACCTTCAAGAGTTTGGTTTTTTCTCCCAGGAAATTGGAAGGTAGAATTGTAAATTCATAGAACTTCTTTTATAATGGTGTACCTCAGCAGCTGCCTTTCAATTTATGCCAAGTCCTTACAGAGTTTATACTTGAATAGTAAATATGTCTTCTGAGTTTTACAGTGTCTTAAACTCAATGCACATTTTTTTTTCTTCTTTTTCCACCCCTTCTTGTTTGTAGTTCATTATACCTGTCCTATTACAGAACTGATTTCCTTCCTGGCTGTACATGTTGGGGTGCTGGATTTTTTTCCGTGTCTTTAGTCTTCCATAAATCCAAAAATATATATATATATAAAAATATATATGTAGATACATGTTCTCTTCTTTAGCTTGTGGTGAATACAGTAATTTGCATTGAAGAATAAAACATCTGTTGCCTTTTTTGACTAAGATTTCACAACTTTCATTGGTGTATACTGCTAAGGTTCCAAGACATTATACTCTCAGACGTTAAGGGCTACTTTTGGGAGTAGGAGAGAATCAAGTATTAGAATTAAGAATAAGGCCACTTACTCATCCAGCAGATTGTTATTGAGCACCTAATATGTGCTGGGCACTGTGCCTATGTGGCATACAAAATATGCTTGTAGAGCTTATGTCTAATAAGCTTGTCTAATTATTGTCTATTATTAGGTCTAACAGTAATTTGGAAGTGGTCCAGCTGAGACTAAAGGTAGTCTGTACATTTAGTAGAGAGAGGGAAAAATAGATGGAATTAATAGATAATTTGCCAGGCAAAGGAATGCAGGAGCCTAACAGCTTTCTAAAAATCTACCCTTGAAGTTTGTTCCTAAGGTGGGGAGAAGACAATATATTTGTGTTTATTGTAACAGATCTTTAGTGGAAAAGAATAGGGTCCTAGAGAGAATGAGGGGGACCTAATTTAGATGGTGGTGGGAGTGTCAGAAGAAACCTCACTGGGGAAGTAACATTAGTGAAACTTAAAGGAGGAAGTAGGACATAGCCTGGCAGAGACTGAGGACTAGCTTCTAGGACTGGGTAGCTAGGCGAACACAACATTTTAGGCAAAGGCACTAACTGAGGAAGAATGGGTCTCAGTGGGTTTGGGGATCCGATGGAAGGCCCCTGTAACTGGAAAAATAGGAAGCAAGTAGGTAGAACAGGTAATGCTACAGTGTTGGAGAGGCCAGGGAACTGCTCATGAAGGCTATGTGAAGGATTTTCTGTTCTATACTAAGTGCAGTAGAAGGCAAAGGTGTTTAAGCATGGAAGTGCCTTGATAATTCTAACAGATGGCTCTGGCTTCTATTTGGAGAATGGAATGGAGGAGTGGGGTGGGCTGGGGGTAAAGGACAAGCAAAAAAATGGAAATAGACCAGTAAAGAAATGTGTGGTCCAGCTGAAACTAAAGGTAGTCTGTACATTTAGTGGAGAGAAGGAAAAATAGATGGAATTAATAATTTGCCAGGCAAAGGAATGCAGGAGCGTAACAGCTTTCTAAAAATCTACCCTTGAACTTTGTTCCTAAGGTGGTTTACGTTTCCTGTTCTTAACTTCTAGATCATAAAACAAAAGGGCTTCAATATTAAATTGATCAAATCATCCAGGATGGAAGCTAAGTTGTAAACTTGGAGCCACCTCAAAGGGAAAGACAGGAACTCCCTATCAAAGAAAAAACTAGGGGTTAGCAAGCTATGTGGAAGCGTAAAATCGTACATCCATATTCTGAACTGAATGTAAGCATTTAAGAGAAATTAAAAGCTAGACTTTTACTACTGATAAATTGTTACCAGGGAGAAAAACAAAAAATTATGGTATTTTGTCAGGTGATTCATTGGGGAAATGCAGCGTTTCAGCCAAAAAAAAAAGTTTTTTAATGAATTGGCCCCTTTTTAAAATGACATAGAGCAGAAGAAAGTCATGGTGCCATTTGCAGAGTGCCAGGAAACTGATTCAGTCACAAAACTGACACAATTTCACTGGCAGAAAATGACTTTTGCACAAGTTTCAACCATCTTGAATGTGTATCCATGAAAACAAACCATCCACCTAAGATCAGCTCTTTCCAGTATTGCCCATCATTTACCTTTTGCTATTTATTCACTCAGAAGAATTCCTAGTGCCAACCCCCAGTCAAAGGACTTTAAAAATGAGTATTAATGGAAAAACAGTGTATTCAAGTCAATTTTTAGTTTTGCTACAAGTGGGAAAAGGCCATTCTGTATTCAGGAGAAAACGTTCTGATTTCCAAGAATATGGTTTAACAACCCAGGGATTAGGGGCTATATAGCATGATGGTTGAAATAGGCCCTTTGGAGTGGGACTGGACCCAGGTCCCACTAATGCTTGGTTTCCCAGTCTGTAAAATGGAGATACTACCCACCTCATACCGGTTTTTTGTTTTTGTAAGGTCTCAAATATTTCAAAAGGAGACAATGTATTTATAAATGTTTAGCACACTATCTGATACATCCTTGAGTGGGTACTTTTTATCTTTATCCCTATTTGTTCCTAGAGTCAGTAAGGTTGGTGAAATGGATTAAAAGATGGCCACAAATTATTTGACATCCCTCCCGTCAAGAAATGAGGTTTATGTCTACTTTCCTTAAATTTGGGTGGCTCTGTGTCTGCTTGATCAGTGGAACACAGTGGAAGGGCTATTGTGCCAGTTTCCAGTACCAGGCCTTTAAGTGACTGCCAGCTTACATTTCAGTGTCTCTTGAAACACTTGCTCTTGGACCCAGCACCATGGTGTGAGAAAACCCAAGAATCCCCTGAATCCTATAGATGGAGAGGAACTGAAACCCCCCAAACCCCGGCCTCAGTTCTCTGGCCAATGTCCACAACTGAGAGCCAAGAGCCAACACTAATTTGCCAGCCACGTGAGTAAACTCCTTGGAGGAAGCTCCTCTAGTCCATTCCAGCTGCCCCAGCCGACACCAACTGGAATAGAGACTAGCTGGCCCTGCCCAAATTACAGATTAGTGAGCAAAATGGTTGTTTTAAGCCACTAAATTTTCAGGTGGTTTGTAACAGCAATAGATAACCAGAACAGATTAAATCAAGGTGTGTTCCTCCTCCACTCCATCAATGACTTAGGAAGGGTAGGCAAATTCATTTTGTCCAGAAATGTGTGGTATATAGAGATAGTAGGTCATGAAGAAACTCTCTGAGTTTGCTGTAAGCTGTGTGACCAGGGCTTGACTAAACAACTCAGTCCAGTAATTCAGCAAACCTTTTAAAATGCCTATCTTCCACTTGGTGCTAAACAGAGTAACTCATAATTGATGTCACCTGACCGGGTGCGGTGGCTCACGCCTGTAATCCCAACACTTTGGGAGGCCGAGGCGGGCAGACCACCAGAGGTCAGGAGTTCGAGACCATGCTGGCCAACATGGTGAAGCCCTGTCTCTACTAAAAATACAAAAATTAGCCGGGTGTGGTGGCACGCGCCTGTAATCCCAGCTACTTAGGAGGCTGAGGCAGGAGAATCCCTTAAACCCGGGAGGCAGAGATTGCAGTGAGCCGAGATTGCGCCACTGCACTCCAGCCTGGGCAACAGAGCAAGACTCCCTCTCAAAAAATAAATAGGCCGGGCGCAGTGGCTCACGCCTGTAATCCCAGCACTTTGGAAGGCCAAGGCGGGCGGATCACCTGAGGTCGGGAGTTCAAGACCAGCCTGACCAACATAGAGAAACCCCATCTCTACTAAAAACACAAAAAAATTAGACAGGCATGGTGGCGCATGACTGTAATCCTAGCTATGCGGGAGGCTGAGGCAGGAGAATCGCTTGAACCCGGTAGGCGGAGGTTGTGTTGAGCCGAGATTGCACCATTGCACTCTAGCCCGGGCAGTAAGAGCGAAACTCCATCTCAATAAATAAATAAATTAGTAATAATTTATGTCACCTTGGTCACAGCTGTCACACCCGACTGTGTCTTTGTAACCATCTTTGTTTCAGATCCCACGGATATCTATTTTACGTCCATTCAAAGATGTCTGCTAGGCCAGGCGTGGTGGCTCACACCTGTAATCCTAGCCCTTTTGGAAGCCAAGGTAGGTGGATCACCTGAGGTCAGGAGTTCGAGACCAGCCTGGCCAACATGGTGAAACCCTGTCTCTACTAAAAATACAAAAATAGCCGGGCATAGTGGCACGTACTTGTAATCCTAGCTACTCGGGGGGCTGAGGCACGAGAATCGCTTGAACCTGGGAGGCGGAAGTTGTAGCCAGCCGAGATCGTGCCACTGCCCTCCAGCCTGGGCGACAGAGCAAGACTCCGTCTCAAAAAAATAAAAAATGTCTGCTAACCCATTCTGACTGGCCACCTGACCCTCAGTTCATACCTTAAACCCCTCTAGTTCCTCTAGTCATATACCACACTTTGGCCATAAGGTATCATGCAACTAAAGAGACACAATGCTTAGTTGTCCAATCAAGAGAAATCAGCTCAAACGAATCCTTTTTCAAAGTTTGGCGTTTTGAAGAGGCCTTTTCCTGAAAGGTATCTGATTCCTGATTGCGTGGCTCAAAATAGTTCTTCAATTCTCATCTTGTATAATTAGTCAAGAAACCAATTACTGCCGAGTAATCTTTATGATGCGAAGATTATAATGTAAATTACAAGACATCTACTTGCGATGGGGCTTTCCTTCCACGAGGGGTAGGAACTGTCTTGAAATCAGACGTCAGCATCACCTGGTTCAAGGGATAAGGGACTGGCTCTCCAGCGACTTGGCAACTTACAAGCGCTCTTTAAACACGCCTTAAACTACTTATTTAATCCTCCACACTCAGGGAGGCGCAATTTATTCTCGAGTTGCGAGTGAGGAAATTCTG
Organism: Pan paniscus; assembly: GCF_029289425.2. Taxonomy (NCBI): domain Eukaryota; kingdom Metazoa; phylum Chordata; class Mammalia; order Primates; family Hominidae; genus Pan; species Pan paniscus. The sequence goes on from NC_073267.2 coordinate 66,714,095, forward strand.
GCTCGTGGCTTCGATTCCTTCATCCGTACAATGGGGGCGACTTGAGACGGAGTTCCCACACAACGGGTGCTCGCCGAAGCGCCGCATCCCTCCGCACTCCCTTCCGGGACTTCCTCTCCCTGTCTTGCCCCGCCCCGGCATCGGTAACGCTCGCCTGTGATTGGCTGCCGGCCGGCCGTGAGGCGGTGGAAGGGGTTGCGGTGGCCATGGTGACAGGAGGCGGGGCGCCGCGCCCCTCCGGCAGTCACCGAGCCCCGGACCTGCGGCGTCGGCGGCGCGCGCAGAGGGCCAGGCGGGCGTAGAGGCCGGACCGACGCGTGGCGGCAGCGGGTATCCAAGGCCGGACCTGGCGCGCAGGCGCTGACCCGACCTGGCAGTGAGCTGGCCGCGGCCTTGGCTGAGAGGCCTTAACCCCGCCGGGCCGCCGCGCCCTGCATGCGAGTTGGGCCGCGGGCGGGGTTGGAGCCTACTCGGGGCGACTGCGATGGACGCCTTAGAAGGAGAGAGCTTTGCGCTGTCTTTGTGAGTAGCTCCTCCAGGGCGCAGGCGACTTGGGGCCGGAGGCAGCGGGCGTTCGCCCCGGGCCTGACCCTATAAAACAGGTGTCCTTAGGGGCCGGGCCGGGCCGGGCCGGGCCGGGCAGGGTGGGGGCCGCCAAGGCGCCGTCCCAGCTCCAGGCCTTCGTTTTGTAGAGTACTAAGGCTGCAGGTTTCAGGCCCCGCAGGACAGGAGTGCGAGGCGGGTGTCACCGTTGATCAGCGCCTCCATCACAATCCCCAGCCGCCAACCCTCAGCTGTCAGCAAAGCCTGGAGGGGTTGAGCGCCCGAGGTCCCTCCACCCCTCCCTGGCCCCCGCCTCCCGGACTCCTGACCAAATGACCCCCCCTGGCAGGTGTTTCGCCCGTGCCGGGTTCATGCTCACAAGCAGACAGGTATGGGGTGATAGCTAAGAGCCTGGAGAACAAGTTTTTATTAAAGTGGAGTCATGACATTGAACGTTCATGTCACAAACGTGCCGAGTGTGTTTTCTTCTGTTTGGACTTACTAGATCAATCAGTCATTCTTAATCGTTGAAGATGGGTGATGGGAAGTTCGTTTTGCTACTCTTTTTTCTCTTGTGCATGTTTGAAAACGTCCATACTAAAAACATTTTTTTAATGCATTATTTGAAATAGCACCTAATCCAGGCATGTTTTTCAGCTCCTCCGCCTCTGATGCAGAATTTGATGCTGTGGTTGGATATTTAGAGGACATTATCATGGGTAAGCTTTTAAGATACTGTTTTTAAGGACTTGCTTGTTTCTTTAAGGACATTGAAATCAATTTGGAGAGTTAATTTTAAAAAGAGAAAACATCAAGCTGCCTGCAATTTTTAATGTAGCACAATGTAATACTTAAGTAAAGGCTTACTGCAGTTTGTCTTAGAAACAAACAGCCCAGTACTCCTGAAAACATCTAATAAGCATAGATTCAGAGGCTGGAAGGGACTGACTCAGGCTAATAGGGCACCAGCAGTGTGGCGTTCTTCGCAAAACTATAGGAAATAATGATCTACTCTATTTCTTATGTAGGGTAAGAGCAATTTCAATTTTAGATAGTTTTGAGTTTTAACATCTTCATGCCATAAAACACATAAAACCAGGCCAGGTGCGGTGGCTAACGCCTGTAATCCCAGCACTTTGGGAGGCCGAGGCGGGCGGATCACGAGGTCAGGAGATCAAGACCATCCTGGCTAACACTGTGAAACCCTGTCTGTACTAAAAATACAAAAAAAATTAGCCGGGCGTGGTGGTGGGCGCCTGTAGTCCCAGCTACTCAGGAGGCTGAGGCAGGAAAATGGCGTGAACCTGGGAGGTGGAGCTTGCAGTGATCCGAGATCGTGCCACTTCACTCCAGCCTGGGCGACAGAGCGAGACTCCGTCTGGAAAAAATAAAAATGAAAATAAACACATAAAACCATAACCATAAGCACACATGGCCATAAAGAAAACAAGGTATTAAGCTTCAGCTGGTTCTGTATTTTCCTAGGTTTTGAGTTCCTACTTGTGGATGTATTTGGGCATCCATGAAACCTGCTAAGTAACAGACAAGCAGTAACAGTCCCCAGAGGTTTAAGACAAGTATGTAGGAGGGGAAAACTTACATTTGAGAAAATTCTGTTGACTTTAAGTTTTATGAGAATTGAGAAAAGAACACTGTTATTTGGTGTTATTGGCTGTATGGCTTAATCCATTTAGTATGAAAATTACTGACCAAGTTTTTATACCTTCAGGTATAAAGGTTCATGCCCTTAACTCCTGAATATAGATGTTTCATCATTAAGCTCGTTTCCCATGTGGACTTGGGGATTTCTGGGGAATACTGAAGAATCCATTCAGTTCTCTTGCCTATTATACCCTATATGCTATGGGAAAATGAGCCTTCTGTGAGCCTACGGTATTTATCCCAAGGTCTGGGTCCTTTCTGAAACTTTCCTTTTATTTTTAGAAATAATCTATTCAGTTGTTAAAATTCCTTATTCCGGGCTGGGTACGGTGGCTCACACCTATAACCCCAACACTTTGGGAGGCCAGCGCAGGTGGATTGCTTGAGTCTAGGAGTTCGAGACCAGCCTAGGCACCATAGGGAGAACCCTGTCTCAATTAAAAAAAAAAAAATTCCCTATTCCCTATCATTTATTACGTGTTCACTATGAACTAATCTATTTACGTGAATTCTCATCTAAATTCCACTTCCAATCCTATATGATAACTACCATAAACCATTCTTATTTTCCAGATAAATGTGTTTATATGGGGGTTAGAGAAATTAAGTAACTTACCCAAGGTCACACAATTAGTAAGTAGCTGAGATGCGATTCGAACCCAGACGGGCTAGCCTCTTTCAGACCCCATAATTTTAATCACTACACTGTTTCCACAACTGCTGTGGAAGTTATATCAAAATAAGAGAGAACCAATTCATTCCTTTTCAGACAAGTAATGTCAGGGAGTTCCCAAGCCACCCTGTGTGGATATGGTGAAAATGGACTGAAGGATGGTGGTGATCATTGCACAACAATGTAAACATACTTAAAGCCACTGAGCTGTGTGCTTAAACATTAAAATGATAAAAAAAAAATTGTATATCTCACCACAATTTAAAAAGAAAACAGGGCTGGGTGCGGTGGCTCACACCTGTAATCCCAGCACTTTGGGAGGCGGAGGCAGGCAGATCACCTGAGGTCGGGAGTTTGAGATCAGCCTAGCCAACATGATGAAACCCTGTCTCTACTAAAAATACAAAATTAGGCTGGCGAGGTGGCACACACCTGTAATCCCAGCTACTCAGGAGGCTAAGGCAGTAGAATCTTTTGAACCCTGGAGGTGGAGGTTGCAGTGAACCGAGATCGCACCATTGCACTCCAGCCTGGGCAACAAGAGAAACTCCAGCTCAAAAAAAAAAAGAAAGAAAGAAAGAAAAAGAAAACAGGATTGGGCTATTTCAACATCAGGGTCCCATTTAATACCCTCTTAAAACATCAGCTTTCCTTCCAGAGACTGACCATTGAGAAAGCAGTACTGCTGACATAGATCCTGCCTACTTATAAATCATAATGGTTGGTAATCTCCATTAAAAAGAATAAATTTTCCCCATTGTGGTTCAGATGACGAGTTCCAGTTATTACAGAGAAATTTCATGGACAAGTACTACCTGGAGTTTGAAGACACAGAAGAGAATAAACTCATCTACACACCTATTTTTAATGAATACGTAAGTAGATTTCTATGTCTCCTACCAGGAGGTCAGAGTTTTTTAAAAATTTAAATTTAGATTCAAAAGACATTGAAATTTGCTGCCTTTTAAAATATGCCACCAGTACACTTCCAGGAATCCTCATTAGCATCTGGTTTAAGTTCATTTTCCTCTGCACAGCCTTTGGGGCTATTTTCCAAAAGGCTTTCAGGCAAATATTTGATTAACTCATCAGCTTCTTATTTAAAAGAAGTTTGACCTGGGCTTGGTAGCACACCTGTAGTGCCAGCTATTTGGGAGGCTGAGGTGGAAGAATCACTTGAGCTCAGGAGTTTGAGACCAGCCTGGGCAACACAGCAAGATCTCTGTCTCTAAAAAAAAAAATAATAATAATAAAGATAATAAATAAAAGACGTTTGGCTTATCATAATCCTGCTTTTAATCACAGTACATGAGTTCTTCATACCTTGCATTTGCATGCTTTTGACAAACCTTTCTGCTTTCACATACTCTTTCTTTCTTCTATATAATCCAGTCATATATGCATGACTATTAAGTAAAAGTGAAAACTGAGACCAAGATCACTAACTATTTGGTGGAAAAACCAAGACTGGAACCCAGGAACCTCAGCTCGTCACCCTTGGGTCTCTACACTTTACCCTGAGGCCTCTTAACAGCCCCCTGGGATTCTGTCATCTAAGAATCCATTTCGGCCTCCAGGACTTTATTTTCTTAACACAGAAGCATGGCATAAACAAACCTGCCCAGAAGGAACCTGTGACTGCCTCCATGTCCGTATGTTCTGTTACACAGATGCCCTCTACCCAGGAGGCAAAGCCCCCACTTACTGCATCCTGCACTGGGTTGTGGGTGTGGGCACCGTGCTACTCACTGTCTCCACCTGTGTCAGAGCATCCACCCTGTTACAGCACCATTATCAGCTAATGCTTCTCTTCCACACCAGGCTGAGTACTTCTCCAGGACAGGAGCTGTGTTTTGGTCCTCTTTGGTATCCTTGGCACTCAGTGTAGATTGTGGCACACAGACCTCAGGAAATGTTTAGAAAGGGCTGGGCAGGCTTTCTGAAAAGAAGTCTTGTTTTCCCAAAGTATGGTCTCACCAAAATCCTTTCCACTGTTGCAGATTTCTTTGGTAGAAAAATACATTGAAGAACAGCTGCTGCAGCGGATTCCTGAGTTCAACATGGCAGCCTTCACCACAACATTACAGTGAGTTGAGCTTGACTGATTTTTGTGTTTTGTTTTGTTTTCTCACTTTCTTCCTTCCCTAGGCTGACCAAAAGACGCTCCTTGTTTGTTTTCCTGTGCATGCCGTTGGTGGTTAGGTCCTATGGAGGAAGCCCTCAAACCTTTTAATGAAATCTTGAAAAGATCAGGCATTGGCTCACTCTTGTGTTCTCAGTGCTTTGGGAGGCCAAGGGAGGAGGATCACTTGAGCCCAGGAGTTCAAGACCAGCCTGGGTGACATAGTGAGGCCCCGACCCTACAAAAAATAAATTAGTCAGGTGTGGTGTTGCATACCTGTGGGCCTAGCTACTCAGGAGGCTGAGGCTGGAGAATCCCTTGAGCCCAGGAGTTCAAGGCTACAGTGAGCTATAATTGCACCCCTGCACTCCTGCCTGGGTGACAGAACAAGACCCAGTCTCTAAAAAAACAAAACAAAAATAATGCGGGGGGTGGGGCTGAGGTGGTGGAAACAAAAACGAAAGCAATCTTGAGGACTGTCTCATCATTCATTCACGAAACAGCCATCTGTTCCGTTTGCAGGCACCATAAGGATGAAGTGGCTGGTGACATATTCGACATGCTGCTCACCTTTACAGATTTTCTGGCTTTTAAAGAAATGTTTTTGGACTACAGAGCAGTAAGTTACTACTCCTATTTATTTAGCCACTTTGAGCCACTTAGAAAATTCCAGGTAGAAATACCGAACATGAACCTCCCACGCTTCCCCCATCATTCTCCCTTCAAACTGGCCGATGAGGCATCAGAAGAGTGAGCTGCTATTCTGTTGTGGCTGGGAACTTCTCATGTTTTCATGAAACAAGCCCAGGTACCAACTTAGAGTTCCTAATCAGAAGGACAAAACCGAAAAAGCAGGTCTCAGGTCTCATTCTGCCTTGCCTTTCTTTTATTTATTTTTTTTTTGAGATAGAGTTTTGCTCTTGTCACCCAGGCTGGAGTGCAGTGGCACCATCTTGGCTCACTAGAACCTCTGCCTTCCAGGTTCAAGCAATACTCCTGCCTCAGCCTCCCGAGTAGCTGATACTACAGGCACCTGCCACCACGCCCAGCTAATTCTTGTATTTTTAGTAGAGACGGGGTTTCACCATGTTGGCCAGGCTGGTCTCAAACTCCTGAAGCATGGTCCGCCTTGGCCTCTCAAAGTGTTGGGATTACAGGCGTGAGCCACCACACCTGGCCCTGGCTTGCTTTTCATATAATGCAAGCTCTTTATAAGAAAAATAGGAGACTGGGCATGGTAACTCACACCTATAATCCCAGCACTTTGGGAGGCCGAGGCAGGCAGATGGCTTCAGCTCAAGAGTTTGAGACCAGCCAAGGCAACATGGCAAAACCCTGTCTCTATGAAAAATACAAAAATTAGCTTGGTGTGCTGGTGTGCATCTGTAGTCTCAGTCAGCTACTTTGGGGGCTGGGTGGGAGGACCGCTTGAGCCCAGAAGGTTGAGACTGCTGTGAGCTGTGATTGTACTGCTACAGTCCAGCCTGGGTGACAGAGTCAGACCCTGTGTCAAAAAAAAAAAAAAGAAAAGAAAAAGAAATGGTGTTGGGTGTGGTTGTGCATGCCTGTAGTCCCAGCTACTTCGAAGGCTGAGGCAGGAGAACCACTTGAGCCTAGGAGTTTGGGGCTGTATTACACAGCAGTGGTGCCTGTGAATAGCCACTGCACTCCAGCCTGGGCAACATAGCAAGACCCCTATCTCAAAAAAAAAAAAAAAAAAAGAAAGAAAGAAAAATGTTTTCCAGTGAAGGGAGGTATATTTTAAGAGTGCATCTTAAGAATGACCAGGGCCAGGCTGGACACAGTGGCTCATACTTACAATTCCAGCGCTTTGGGAGGCCAAGGCAGGAGAATCACTTGAGCCCAGGAGTTCAAGACCAGCCTAAGTGACATATCAAGACCCTGTCTCTACAAAAATAAAAATAAAAAAGTTAGCCAGCTGTAGTGGTGCACACCTGTAGTCCTAGCTACTCAGGAGGCTGAGGCAGGAGGACCACTTGAGCCCAGGAATTCCAGGCAGCAGTTAGCTGTGATCAAGCCACTATACTCCAGCCTGGGTGACAGAGCAAGACCCTACCTCTTTAAAAATAATATTAAAAAAAATTAAGACTAGGGCAGGCCAGTATTGAGCAGAAATGCAGAATAACCAATAACCTGTGTTCCCTTCCTATGTACTCTGGAGGTCCACGTTCCCACCTTCAGCTCTGCCTTCCCCATGTCAGAGGCAAGATTCCAAGCCAGGGCTCTTTCTAGTCCTTCCTTTGGTTGTTTTCTCATATAGGAAAAAGAAGGCCGAGGACTGGACTTAAGCAGTGGCTTAGTGGTGACTTCATTGTGCAAATCATCTTCTCTGCCAGCTTCCCAGAACAATCTGCGGCACTAGGTCCTACCTCCAGCCAATGAATGGGATCATTCTGGATGTCACCAGCCCAATAGGCTCAGCTCATGATGACAGAACACATCTTGGAAAGACTGACTCTGTTATGTAACTCTTCATTTATGTTAAGTATTAATAGGTCAAAACCAAAATGACCTAACCCTCCTGGACCTATTTATCCTGAAACACCTTCTTGTATTCATTAACCATAGTACTCCTCCCCACCTCAAGTAGACACCTCTCTCAGGAGCTTCTGAGTCAGACGCCTCTGGAGCGAGCCCTATGTCAGGCACTCCACCTGGGGGGCCCTTCCCCAGCATACCTGCTGGTGTGTAAGTGTGGACTAACCCGCCGCCACCACCCTCTGTTCCAGCAGGCTCTGCATGAATCTTTGTGCACTTGCACCTCTTTTTCACATGGGCCACAGTTTCAGTACTTCAGCCTCAGTGGGGTTCCTGATGTTTATCTAGGGTGTTACTCAAGCCCAGTTTGAGATTTTGGAGTCTCCTGTGATCACATCTTGTCTCGGCTGTAGGAATCAACAGAAGGAGACGTCCTCTACATAAAAGCTCCATGTGAAAAGCTACTCCTAGTCTTAACATTTGCAGTCCTTGTGTCACTGTCTTCTGGTCCTGATGTAGTCCCACTGTTTCTAGAAGTCTCTTTTAAGCATTATTTTTGAAAAAAAAATATTTTTATAGATGAATACTCAGGCTAACCTAGTGGATGTGATCTTGGAACTTCCATGATTATCCACTTAAAGATCAAAGTATTATATGCTGTGTGCTTTTTAGGTGTTAGTACTGTGAAGGCAAAAATGCTTTCTACATTGACATTCATTCCTATCTTACTGGGCACCTATGAATGTATGCTGTGTGCTAGAAATAGACTAAAACATATTCCTATAGCATGTTAGTGTGTTTGCATGTTTGCTGAAAATCCTTTGTGTATAAACCAGTTTGTAAGGTTCTCTGGGTTAGGTAGGGACTCTGCAGTTTCTTCCTGTCAAAATCTCTCCTACCAAGATGGTGTTCCACTGTCCAGCCCAGCATGAGTAGCAGGTAGAGCACAGCTTTACTGGCTGTTTGTATGCTTTGGTTTAGTGCAATGTGTGGTAGATTACTTATCAGAAAACATATATGTCATCTCTAGAACGAGGAAAAAGCATAGTAGTTCAATTCCGAGTGTGTCCCTTTGATTTTTTTTAATAGTAAAAATAAGAATCTGTACTGACTTTTCACTTGGCCATTCTGGTTTTAAAGGACAAGCTACAAGCTCTGTGTTTCTGTACTGATGTGTCACTTATTAAATACTTTTGTACCATGAGTAAAATTTCAGGTGTTTCGCAAGAACCACCATTCTCAATGAGTTGTACTCTTTCTTTAATGTAGCCACTGCCATAAGGTTATTATTGCTTTGGCCTTTTTTTTTTTTTTTTTTTAAATGCCACCTCTCCTGGGCTTGCTTTCCCTTGCTTTGTCTATAAATGGGACGGTCCACCACAGCCCAGGCATGCTGGGGGCACTTGCTAAGACCTGTGGACCAGCCTGCCTACTTGAGAAAAGGCCAGTGGACAAGTCCAGAGATTAAATGATGAAAAAACGATGATAAAGGCAAATTGGTTTTTCACCCTTTTTTTTTTTCTTTTTTTTGGGAATGGAGTTTTGCTTTTGTTGCCCAGGCTGGAGTGCAATGGCACGATCTCGGCACACTGCAACCTCCACCTCCCGAGTTCCAGTGATTCTGCTGCCTCAGCCTCCCAAGCAGCCGGGATTATAGGTGTCCACAAACACGCCCAGCTAATTTTTGTATTTTTAGTAGAGACAGGGTTTCACCATGTTGGTCAGGCTGGTCTTGAACTCCTGACTTCAGGTGATCACCCACCTCCCAAAGTGCTGGGATCACAGATGTGAGCCACGATGCCTGGCTGGTTTTTCACCCTTTCTGCTCAGAAAAAAGGAGGCAAGTCTGTTGTCACTTAATATTATAAGTAGACATTCTGATTTCTTTTAAAATAAACTAGCAGCCTGTCTCTCCATCCTCAGACACTTAGACTGTGATGTCAGGTGCCACCTTTGATGGGGCTCCCACCTGCCCTGGGGTGAGGAAGCCCCAGTCCTCTTGCTTAGGACTCCTCCCCAGTGGGAAGCAATAGTCACACAAACTGCTGAGCCTTAGCATTGACTGAATGCCTTTAATGTCCCCCCAGAAACAGGCTTTTGATTCATGTTGGAAACATAAGCGGGGTGAGCTCTCTAACTTGCCTGGGATTTTGTTTTACATTTAAGTGCATTGCCCTTCCTTAAAACCAAACTCTTATAACTTACTTACTCCTGGAAGGACTAATTTATTATTCAAACTCTGAGACTTTAGAGTAAAAAGTGATGCTATTAATATTTATACCAGGGCCAAGTGTGGTGGTTCGTGCCTATAATCTCAGCACTTTGGGAGGCTGAGGTGGGAGGATCACTTGAAGCTGGGAGTTTAAGACCAGCCTAAGCAATATAGCGAGACCCAATGTCTACACAAAATTTGAAAATCAGCCGGGCACAGTGGCTCACGCCGGTAATCCCAGCACTTTGGGAGGCCGAGACGGGCAGATCACGAGGTCAGGAGACTGAGACCATCCTGGCTAACACGGTGAAACCCTGTCTCTACTAAAAATACAAAACATTAGCCAGGCATGGTGGCACGCACCTGTAGTCCCAGTTACTCGGGAGGCTGAGGCAGGAGAATCGCTTGAATCTGGGAGGCAGAGGTTGCAGTGAGCCGAGATCACGCCACTGCAGTCCAGCCTGGGTGACAAAGTGAGACTCCGTCTCAAAAAAAAAAAAAAAAAAATTAGCTGGGCATGGTGGCCTGCACTTGTAGCCCAAGCTACTGAGGAAGCTGAGGTGGGAGGATTGCTTGAGCCTGGGCAGTCAAGGCTGCAGTGAGCTGTAGTTGCGGCACTGTACTCCAACCTGGGCAAGAGAGCAAGACCCTGTCTCTTTAAAAAAAAAAAAAAAAACAATCAGCCAGGTGTGGTGGCTCACACCTGTAATCCCAGCACTTTGGGAGGCTAAGGCAGGCAGATCACGAAGTCAGGAGATCAAGACCATCCTGGCTAACATGGTGAAACCCCATCTCTACTAAAAATACAAAAAATCAGCTGGGCGTGGTGGCGCTCACCTGTAGTCAGCTACTCAGGAGGCTGAGGCAGGAGAATTGCTTGAACCCAGAAGGCAGAGATTGCAGTGAGCCAAGATTGCGCCATTGCACTCCAGCCTGGGCACTAGAGCAAGACTCGGTCTCCAAAAAATAAAAATAAAAAATAACAAAATAAAAGGGTACAGAGGGTACCTAGAAATGCTTTTACCTTATTGTTCAGAGAACGTTGCTCTGTGGTGTTGGAAAAATAAGCTCAGGAGTACTCGGCTGCTTTCCTCTGCTGTCTCTACCAGTCTGAGCAGGCAGCATGGCCAGCCACCTTGATTATATGACCTCCAAGCTTCACAGACTTTCAAGGTAGATGATATTGTTGAAATCTTTGATTCAGTAAGCTCACCTAACCTGCCCAAAGCAAGGGTGACTAAGTTATTGTCAAACTGAGTCACTTGTGAGAATAAAAGGCCGTGCTATTCTACTTATGCCAGCACAAACAGCATAAACCAGGACTGTTCCAGACCCAGCAAGCAGGAAGTATAGGCAGCCTTCCTCCGGTCAAAGAGTTCGCAGGTGGTGCTGAACGACTCCAGAACGTGAACTGCCCTACAGCAGGCATCTTCTACAGTCAAGCTGAGGTCTCCTGGAGGTTACAAGCACCTGTAAAAGTGATTTGCCAACATCTTGTCCAAATAATTTCTCTCATCTTTATTTTTATTAAAAAAAAATAAAACAGTCACCACCAACCACATAACAACTCGCCAGGCAAGGCCTTGCTTCCCTCCCTCCTTTGCGTCCCATGTGCCTAGTCAGCAAGGTCGGGGAGGCAGTCGGCACTGATGTTAGCTTCGCCCAAAGGGAGTATTACAGAGAGAGGCTTGGGAAAGGGAAGGAAACCTGGACAGGCTTTTCAGCATTGAGAAATCACTTAAAACTGATTTGCTTTCAGTAACTGGTATGTCTGAAATGCAGGGAGGGAAGACCATGCTGTCAGCAATCAACCCACTTTTTATAGGTTGGCTCCAGGGAGAGGTTGGTCGAAACGGTATTTAAAGGAAGGAGAGTGGTTTCACGAGCTTGCTCAGCTCTCCTGGAACAAAGACTAAGGTGCTACGTGTTGCTTGTTAGGCTTATACTACGGCGGGTCTGGGGCTGCAGGTCTGGAGTCCTTGTTAGTGCATTTAGTGCTGGTGAGAAGGGTGGGCCCCAGTCTTGGACGCTGAAGTCCTCTAAAGACAAGGCAGAGACACAGCCTCAGATCCCCCGTCACCTTCCACTGAATAAGGGGGATGGAGAAGAGGTCTCAGCAGTTGGCCTCCTGCAAGCCGAGATGCCTGCCAGCCTGGGCCTGCTTCCTTAGCGCTGTGAGAGCTTATGTCTGACGGGCAGAGAGGAGCAAATGCAGTCCCTGTTGGGCTGACTCCACGCAGGGCTCCCCAGCTTCAGGCTTGCAGGGTGACCCTGCTCTGTGACCCAGCGGCGGCTTCAGCCCCAGAGGGGGCCGTGGCACAGGTGGTTTAGGCATAGCCGCCAGCCATCTGACTGGTGGCCGCATTGCTGCCTACTCCTCGCCAGGCCTGGTAGCTGAAGAAGGCACTCACTCCATAGGCGATCATCACCAAACACGCAAAGAACTGAAAGAGAGGTGAGAAGGGCTTAAGGACCGAGTGGGTGACAGTGACACAAGCTCCAACCAGATCTCAGGCCAGGCAGGAGGGGTTGTGGCAGCCGCACCATCTCACACTTAGCCAGATGCATTTCACAGCTGTTTATCATGGGGCTGATGAGCACCAGGGTCCTGGGATACCAACATTACCTTCTAAGCATGGGAAACAGCTAAGAACCACAGGCGGGGCCTGTCAGATTGTGATAAGGGCAATGAAGGAGAAGATGAGAGTGACGGAGGGGACACCTAGCAAGGATTTAGTTCTAAAAAGACAACATTCAAAGGCCACCCTAGGAATTTCCTAGAACCAGTTCAAGCCTCTATACTAACACCTGCAGCCACATTCAGAAGCTCCCCGTCTCTGTCCCCATCACTGAATTTGCTGATTTCAAAACTGCCCTCATCAGGAAGAGTAAGGAACCAAATGCGTGCCCATCGAGGCCCTGCCCTCCCCTGGGCTTGGCCGTGGCTCCAGGCCTGGCGTCCAACTTCTCTGAGCAGGAGCCTCCTGTCTGTCAAAAGGAACTGGTAGTCCCTTCCTCTCCCTCACTGTGGGTGTCGCAGGATCCTGGGAGGAGATGGTGTGCAGGGCCTGGTGGTGTGAAGGGTGACAGGCGTGGAGGGGACTACTGCCACTTCACTGGCCACCTGACGTGGGCCCAGAGTTTGGGTTTCATGGGAGAGCCTATGAATCTCCCAGAATGGTTTAAACCAAAAGGTTTTTGCATGTGCACTTGTCAGTGGGAGAGTATGTTTTTCACATTCTCCAAGGGGGCACGTGACCCTAAGGCAGTGTGGCACAGCTGATTTACAACAAGGTTCAATAGTCAACCCAGGCCAGGTGTGGTAGCTCACACCTGTAATCTCAGCACTTTAACAGGCCAAGGCGAATGGATCACCTGAGGTCAGGAGTTCAAAAGACCAGCCTGGCCAACATGGTGAAACTCCGTCTCTACTAAAAATACAAAAATTAGCCAGGCGTGAGACTCCATCTCCAAAAAAAATACAAAATACAAAAAAATTAGCGGGTGTGGCAGCACACACCTCTAGTCCCAGCTACTTGGGAGGCTGAGTCAGGAGAATCACTTAAACCCAAGAGGCAGAGGTTGCAGTGAGCTGAGATCACGTCACCGCACTCCAGCCTGGGCAACAGAGCAAGACTCCATCTCAAAAAAAAGAAAAAATAGTTAACCCAAAACTTCCATTGCCCACCATACACCACTCCCCACTGTTAATTATGGAAGCCTGGAGGCAGCCCGGCTCCCCTCTAAGACCCACTGAGTGTTCAGGTGACAACTCCTCAGGAGGTGGCAGGTGCCTGGCCTCAGACCAAGCGAGCAGCCTGAGTCCTGGGGCTGAGACCCTGCAGACCACCAAGGGAGCCTGGGAAGCAGACTCACCGAGGCAGCCGCGCGCTGGTTATAAGGCCGGGTGCCCCTCAGGGATGTCAGGTCAACTGCCGCAGAGCAGGCGATGAAGGCGGTGATGTAGAGAACGGTGGCGCTGATGTTAAAGATCATTAACTGCAGGACATGGGGGTAGGGAGTGGGGAGAGAAAAGGCTTAAGACACAAAGAGAGGCCGGACACGGTGGTTCACACCTGTAATCCCAGCACTTTGGGGGGCTGAAGCGGAAGGATCGCTTGAGCCCAGGAGTTAGAGACCAGCCTGGGGAACATAGGTAGGCCCCATCTCTACAAAAATAAAAAAGTTAGCCAGGCATGGTGGCGCATGCCTGTGATCTCAGCTACTTGGGAGGCTGAGATGGGAAGATCACCTGGAGCCGGGAGGCTGAGGCTGCAGTGAGTCATGATCACACCACTGCACTCCAGCCTGGGTGACACAGTGAGATCCTGTCTCAAAAAAAAAAAAAAAAAGACACACAAGACCAACGGTTGGGGCTCCTTGGTTCCCACTGGCACACTCCTTGAGTAGCCATTGGATGGGGATGCAAACACCTGGGTCTTTCCCACCAACAGGACCTCAAGAGGCCACAGTTTCCAGGGGGTCAGCCCATGAGGCCCTGGTCCCCAGGAGGCCTGCTGAGCAGGGAGCATGAACACACCTGAGGCTGGAGGAGGGGAATGACAGGAGGGCCTCAGTGATGGGGTAGGGGCAGTGCCAGACCCATTCCTCACAGAAAGAGCCCAATCCATGACCCATCTCTTTGTACCAGCTAAAGAAACACAGGCCACTCCTCCAAGTGTGGTCCAGGGCCAAGTCCAGGCCATCCCTGGTACCACTGCAAGGTTTGGCTCTGTGGCCAGTCCTGGGCTGGGCCTCACATCCCTCTCTGCCTTCAGGGGAAAGAATCTTTGTCTCCCTCTTAGCCACATCCTAAGCTCAAGGCTCTAAGCAAATGCCAGGGTCAGGACCAAGAGGACCAGATATTTCAAGCTGGATATGGAACCAGACTGGCAGGAAGGGGCCCTCTGCTGACAACCAGGGACCAGTCCCTCATCCCAAACGCTTGGCCCCAGGAGCCCATTCACAGTCTTCAAACACCTGGTCCTCAAACATTCATTCAGTTTGTCCAATATACTTTTAAAAAATTACCAACATTATAAAATTAGATTTCATGAAAACCTGAAGACTTCATGTAAAAATTTTATATTAAAAAAATCTTGGCCGGGTGCAGTGTGGCTCATGCCTGTAATCCCAGCACTTTGGGATGCCGAGGCAGGCAGATCACTTGAGGTCAGGAGTTAGAGACCAGCCTGGCCAACATGGTGAAACCTCGTCTCCAATAAAAATACAAAAATTAGCCAAGAGTGGTGGTGCCCACCGGTAATCCCAGCTACACAGGAGGCTGAGGCGGAAGAATCACTTGAACCTGGGAGGCAGGGGTTGCAATGAGCTAAGATCGTGCCACTGCACTCCAGCCTGGGCAACAGAGCGGGACTTTGTCTAAAAAAAAAAAAAAAAAAAAAAAAAAAAACTTAGGATATCAAAAGATTTTGCTCCAAAGGGGCTGCATTCCCACTAGGAACAGATGAAGTGAGTATAGAGGCAGCTTGCGATGGGCAGATGGATGCTGGCTTCTCCAGGGTCCCTCCTGACCCAATTCACTCACATATCTTGCCTGGATCCTGTAGGGGTCTGTAGCCCCCATGCCAGAAAATCCCAAATTGGCCATGCTAATCCAGCCTTCTCTAGATGCAGTTAAGCCCTCTCTGCCCCATTCGTTGAGGGTCCAGAAGCACAAGAAGCAATGCCCTGCCACTGTGGCAGAAGGGAGCCTCCTTCCATTAACAGCCACGGCTGGAGCCCCAAATCTGCACCTAAGAGACACACAGGCTTTTATCTCCAGAGATTTCTCTCTTAGAGTTCCCTGGGACATGAGGGAGGGGGTGGACCTTGAGCCCGGAAGTCAAGGCACCGCCTCCTCGCCCCAAAATCTTCCCTGCAAGCCCAGCGACCCCTGCAAACGCTGCCTGTTTCTGCCAGGGATGTCGAGATCTAACAAACCCATTCTGTCTTGAGGATGACTCACGTTTCCTCGGTTTAAAAAGTCATTGAATTCCAAACAATGCCGCCTAGTCCCAGCCTTGCTTGTCTTACAATCATGTGCCTTTCTCGCCTCTCTTCTCACTGAAAGCCTCAGACCCCAGCTGCAGGGGTTTTCCGGGTCAGAGGAAAAAAAAAAACCAGCAGCTTTCTGTGTGTCTGGCCGGGGTACTTCCCATGTCCGCTCTCAGCCCTGTGTCCTGGGGATACTGTCCTGGGGCAAACCTGGGGAGCCCAGCCTCTCCCAGGCCTCAGGGCCTCACCTGCAGGCAGCCGGGTGCCCGAGCTTGTCCTGCACACTTGAGGCCCTGGCCTGGGCAACTTCTGACAGCTTGCCCCAGCCTCCAGCCACAGGGCTGCCTACCTGGGCCAAGATACAATCTCACAAACTCACACAACACAGGCACAAATTCTGACCACCCCCAGAGGGAAATTTTTTTTTTTTTTTTTTTTGAGGCGGAGTCTTGCTCTGTCACCCAGGCTGGAGTATAATGGTGTGATCTCAGCTCACTGCAATCTCCACCTCCTGGGTTCAAGCAATTCTCCTGTCTCAGCCTCCCGAGTAGCTGGGACTAGAGGCGCGCGCCACCACACCTGGCTAATTGTTGTATTTTTTGTAGAGACAGGGTTTCACCATATTGGTCAGGCTGGTCTCAAACTCCTGACCTCAGGTGATCCACTCACCTCAGCCTCCCAAAGTGCTGGGATTACAGGCGTGAGCCACCACACCCGGCCGGGAAAAATATTTTTAAGATTCCAAATGGCCTCTTACAAATCCACTCAACAGCCCCTCACTTCTACTCCCCTCCTGGGACAAAGTCAAGCCTGTGTCCTTCCTGGCTCATGGTTCCCCAAAAAACCGTGCACCTAGGCATGGTGGCTCACTCCTGTACTCCCAGAATTTTGGGAGGCCAAAGTGAGAGAACTGCTTGAGCCCAGGAGTTCAAGACCAGCCTGGGCAATAAAGTGAGACCCCTCCTCTACAAAAAATAAAAATAAAAATTAGCAGGGCATGGTGGCACGTGCCTGTAGTCCTAGCTACTGGGGAGGCTGAGATGGGAGGATCACATGAGCCCAGGGGTTCAAGGCTGCAGTGAGCCGTTATTGAGCCACTGCACTCCAGCCTGCACATAGTGAGACACTGTCTTGAAGGAACAATAGAGAAACTGGACCTCTGAACCATCAATCCTCACCTCCACCCCTGGCTCTGCAGACCAGCTTAGGTCAGTGAGGATGTCAGGCAACCCCCCAACACCCTGCCACTTCTTCTAGGGAAAGTCACAGTGGTCCTGTCATAGCCACTTCCAGTACCCCCACCCAGACTCACCACTAGTGGCCAGGGAACCATGTACAACTTCATGTGCAGCTGAAACAGGTAGAGGATGAAGAGGACGATTGTCACCAGCCAGAGGAAGACAGCGACGAACATCACCCAGCCATAGGCCGGATACAGGTGGTACGGGGTGTCCGCAATCAGCGCCCACACCAGCAGCCCCAGCACCTAGGAGGGTCAGACAGGGCAGGGTCAGCCAGAGATGCGGTTTCATTTCTTATCTAGCTAAGAAATATTGGCCAGGCACAGTGGCTCATGCCTGTAATGTCAGCACTTTGGGAGCCCAAGGTGTAATAATCGCTGGAGGCCAGGAGTTCAAGACCAGCCT
This sequence comes from Pan paniscus, assembly GCF_029289425.2. Classification (NCBI taxonomy): domain Eukaryota; kingdom Metazoa; phylum Chordata; class Mammalia; order Primates; family Hominidae; genus Pan; species Pan paniscus. The sequence continues at coordinate 66,731,449 of NC_073267.2, forward strand.
GGGCAACAGAGCAAGTCCCCATCTCTACAGAAAAATTAAGGCCGGGCGCAGTGGCTCACGTCTGTAATCCCAGCACTTTGGGAGGCTGAGGTAGGCAGATCACCTGAGGTCAGGAGTTCGAGACCAGCCTGGCCAACATAGTGAAACCCTGTCTCCACTAAAAATACAAAAATTAGCCAGGCATGGTGGCGTGTGCCTGTAATCCCAGCTACTTGGGAGGCTGAGGCAGGAGAATTGCTTGAACCTGGGAGGCAGAGGTTGCAGTGAGCTGAGATCACGTCACTGCACTCCAGCCTGGGAGACAAAAGTGAAAATCCGTCTCAAAAAACAATAATAATAATAATAATAATAATAATAATAGTTAGCTAGGTATGGTGGTGCGCACCTGTGGTCCCAGCTACTCATGAGGCTGAAGCAGGAGGATCACATGGGCCCAGGAGTTAAAAGCTGCAGTGAGCTATGATCATGCCACTGCATGCCAACCTCAGAGACGAGTGAAATTGTCTCAAAAAATAGAAAAAAATTTAAAAAGGAATGCTGACTTGGCTCGTGTGATACACCACTGTACCGGGGCCCTGACCTGCACTCTCACTCCTCTTCCAGGTCTCAGCTGAGATGTCAGGTGCTCCAGGACACCCCCACGCCTCCAGCCGGCATCCCAGAGCCCTCATCAGTGCTCACAGGGCCCCCCAGGCACCCACCATCCAGGGCCATAATCGTTCCCTTCCCCAGACTGCGAGCTCCACGAGGGCACGGCCGTGGCTGTCTCACAGCTATGTCCCCACACCCAGCACAGGACCTAGGCCCTGCCAGGGGCTCAGTAAAAGCTGCTGAAAGGAAGATCAAGTCACCACAGTCCCAGAGGTGGGAAGACAACAGCCCTGTGTCCTCCCTCCCAGCTGGGCCCAGCAGAGAACGTCACAAGGGCCTCTGGGTGACCTCCTGCCCGACACCCCACGTCTCCGGCTCTCCCAGATGCCCTTCTATACAGGTGTTGCCATCTCACAGGTGAAACTGGGCCTCCAGGAAGCCAAGGGGCCTACCTGTCAGGCTGTTCCCACATGGCAGGATGGGCCCGACCATCCCAGCGGAGCATGGGTAGTGGCTAACAGCATGAACTCTGGAGCCCCGCTGTCTGGCTTCGATCCCGGCTCTCCTTACCGGCTGTGTGGCCGTGGGCAAGTGTATAACCACCCTTGCTTATCATATAATGACCATTCCTATCTTGTAGAGCTACTGTGAGGACCCACAAGTTCATGCACATAAATGATTGCAGCAGAAGTGTTTTTTTATTATTCCACAAGTCCAAACTGGACTGCACAGGCCCCAGCCCTCACAGCCACAGAGAATTCTCTGCAGGTTTGTCGACTCACTATGCAGACTGTCTCAGGGTGCAGGCCAGCAAAGGGCCAGCTGAGGCAGGGCCCAGGGAGCTCGTGGAGGCCCCCAGAGGCACCTCGGATGTGGCCATCCTGGGCCTCCCCAGCCCCTCCTACCCCCACCCACCCCTTGCTGGTGGAGATGCTCTGGAGAGTGCCTTCTCCACGAGGGCACTCTCTGGAATCCCTGGCCACGGAGAGGACACGAGGGTCTAGCTTTGGAGAAAGGCTCCATTGCCAATCAAGACACACAGAGGTGTCCTCTTTTTCCCCTGGTCAGCGCCCAGGTACATGGCACCAAGGCTGCGTAGTGACCTTGCCACCAGCCCAAGGACAAGTCAGTGGGATCAGAGAAGCGGCTCCGGAGCAGGACCTGCCTCTGGCTGCTAGGGTTTGGAGACAGAAAGTCCTGGCTGCTCCCAGCAGCTGAGGGGCTGCCGCCAGCCCCTAGAGCACCCGAGGGCCTGGGCCTAGAGCACAGACAGAGCTGGGGTGCCTGCCAGGCACCCCATCCAAAAGCACCCTCGTCGAGGACCAGAAGGGAAGCTCCTGTGTGGATCCCTACAGAAGCCAGGGACAAGACTCGGGGGCCTGTAGCTGAGCTGGCCCAGGGAGCCCTCAGCCCTCACAACCCTCCTTCCTCGGCCTACTCCCCATCCCCCAGGGATCTGGCTTGGGAAGGGTATGGCCCAGTGGGGAAGTGGCAGGTGGGGCCTCGAGCTTGGAAGTCAAAAGCTGTGTGGCTGTGTGATGCTGACCGAGTACCTTCCCGGCTCTCCAACGAAGATTCTGGGTTTTGTTCACTGCTGTATCTTCAGTGCCCAACAGTGCCCGACACATAATATACGCTAAATACACAATGTGCTTAGGAACTAACAATCCTATTTCTTCAACCATGACAGAGATCAGAACCCTGCCCTGCACAGGCACCGTGTATTAAAAGAGGAAGCAGTGGGGCTGGGCGTGGTGGCTTATGCCTGTAATCCTAGCATTTGGGGAGGCCAAGGTGGGAGGATTGCCTGAGCCCAGGCGTTCAAGACCCCACCCTGGGCAATATACAGGGAGCCCATCTCTGCCAAATAATTTAAAAATTAGCCGAGTGTGGTGATGGTGCACCTGTGGTCCCAGCTACTTGGGAGGCTGAGGGGGGAGGATCGCTTGAACCTGGGAGGTTGAGGCTACAGTGAGCCATGACTGTGCCACTGTACTCCAGCCTGAGCAACAGCAAGACCCTGTCTCAAAATAAACGAAAATAAATAAAACTAAAATTAAGTAAAATTAAAATTAAATTAACAAAATAAATTAATAAGAAGCAGGTGTCCATCTGTGAACTGCCCCTGGCCTTGCCTCCCCCCAACCCAAGTAAGGGGCTCAGCCCAAAGTGGGAGGCCCAGGGAAGGTGTCCCTCTCTCCAGGGCTCAGCACCTGCTCCTCCCCACACTGGGGTGAAGCTCCAGGGATCCACCCCCCAACACACAGCACCCTGCCAGCCTCTGCTGCCCATCAGCACTCTCACCGCCGCAAGCAGGCCAGGTGAGGGTAGGCAGGTGAGGAAGCCAGGGCGGAGCCACAGGGCCTTGCCCGCTGTCACACACCAAGCTGGGGGCAGAGCCCTTACGAGTGTGGACCCAGGGCAGGATGTCTCAGAACAACAGCCTGCCAGAAACAGACACACCTGGAGAGGCCACGAACCCCTAGAGCCGGGGGGAGGCCAGTGTTCTGAAGGAGAACAAACACTTCGGGCAGCACGCCTCCGTCCCTTCTCCAGGTGAGAACTGGGTGCGTCCAAGATAAACAATTTTTTCATTTAAAGCCAATTCCTCATGGGCCTCCACTGCCACTGTGTTGCCAGCTTCCAACTAACTAAAGGAAAGTCAGAAAATGCAATGAACCAAAAATCAAGAAAAGACCAATTCAGGTTTCCACTATCATATGCCTATCAATCACCTGTCCCATGACTCACAGCCTAGGTCACAATAACCACTCAATGCCCTCTCGCTCTGTGCCAGACACATCTCATTGATTCCTCCATCACCAGACCCTCCTCAAATGTTCTATTTGTTATCCCCATCTTCCAAAGGGAATCTCAGGAGGCAAATGTGCCTGAGGTCACTGTGGGTAAAGGACAGGGCAGGAGGCCGGGTACAGTGGCTCACACCTGTAATCCCAGCACTTTGGGAGGCTGAGGCAGGTGGATCACTTGAGCTCAGGAGTTCGAAACCAGCCTGGACGACATGGAAAACCCCATCTCTACCAAAAATATAACATTTAGCTGGGCATAGTGGCATGTGCCTGTGGTCGCAGATACTTGGGAAGCTGAGGTGGAGGATCAATGGAGCCTGGGAAGTCAAGGCTGCAGTGAGTCATGATGGCGCCACTGCACTCCAGCCTAGGTGACAGAGACCCTGTCTCAAAAAATAAATAAAAATTTTAAAAGGATAGGGAAGGACAGGAACCCAGATCCGTGCTTCCTTGGAACCTGCGCTACTATGAGTTATTTAGTGAAGTGTAAAAAATGAGGACACTTCAGCTGGCTCTAGGAGCCAGTCTGGGCTGGGCACCCAGGCTCCCCGCCACTGCCCCCCGCCATCCCTGCCCTGCCCTGTGCTGTGCTCCAGCCCCACCCCTGGTTTCCAGATCAGCGAACGCAGCGTCCAGATGAAGCCGGTGGATAAGGACCGGGAATTTCTGGCGTTCTTTCTGGCTGTGCTGCCTGGCTCTGTGCCTGCAGAGCTGCCTCGGTTTCTGCCCTAGAACAGGGAAGGTTCGTTCCTGCATTTGAACCAGACAGACTGGTTTCTCCTGGTCCCTGAGCCCCCAGCCCAGTCCCCCAAGAGAGACCCTGCTCGGAACAGGGCACCCAACACAGGCCTCGCTGTGGGCATCTCTCTGGGTTCATATATTTAACAAATGTCTATGGAGAAGGGGCCAAGAAAGATCTCACTGGCAAGGTGATGATAAGCAAAGACCCAGGGAGGTGAGGGAGGGGCAGGGAGGGTGCCACGTGGGTATCTGGGAACAGAACTCTATGCCTTCACCCCTGGGCCCTGTAGGTCTCTCTTGCTTACATGTTCGTCTGTCCCCGTGTTTCTCTGGAGGTGTCTACATGAACATCTAACTGTCTCTCTCCTACACACACAGGCAAACCACATCCTCCCCTCCTTCCCAGCTCTCTGAGGTCCCTGCCATGCCTCCCCAGACAGGTCCTGCAGATAAACAAAGGGAACTGTCTGGAAATCTCAAGGGCACAGGGCCTTTTTTTTTTTTTTTTTTTTTGCTTTTCTGAAAACCTGAATAATTTGGATTAGGAACTTTTTTTTACATATGAAGACTACAGTGTCAAAAACGACCTTTGCATCTTCAAAGAATTTCCAAACAATTGGGTAACGAAGAGATGTTTTTGTTAAAACCACCTGTGGCATCAGAGAGAAGATTCGTCACAAATGCCCGACCAAGAGGCACTCCTTGCTGCAGTGAAACCCTGTTATTACAGTTTCCCCAGAAGCTGCCAACACTGACAGCCAGACAGGCCAGGTTCCTGCAGGGTGCATGCCCTTCACTGACTCTGAGGGAAGTTTTTCCTCATCTCTTGTTGTGGTTTGCAATGTGTTCCCCAAAATATGTTCAAGTTCTAACCCCTAGTACCTGGGAATGTGGCCTTATTTGAAAACAGGGTCTGGCCAGGCGCAGTGGCTCATACCTGTATTCCCAGCACTTTGGGAGCCTGAGGTACATGATCAGTTAAGGACAGGAGTTTAAGACCAGCTTGGCCAATATGGAGAAACCCGTCTCCAGTAAAAATACAAAAATTAGCCGGGCATGGTGGTGGGTGTCTGTAGTCCCAGCTACTCAGGAAGCTGAGGCAGAAGAATCACTTTGAACTCAGGAGGCAGAGGTTGCAGTGAACTGAGATTGCACCACTGCACTCCAGCCTGGGGGACAGAGTGGGACTCTGTCTCAGAAACAAAACAAAACAAAACAAGGGCTGGCATGGTGGATCACACCTGTAATCCCAGCACTTTGGGAGGCTGAGGCAGGTGGATCACCTAAGGTCAGGAGTTCAAGACCAGCCTGGCCAACGTGGTGAAACCCTGCCTCTACTAAAAATACAAAAAATTAGCCAGGCATGGTGGCATGTGCCTGTAATCCCAGCTACTTGGGAGAGGCAGGAGAATCGCTTGAACCTAGGAGACAGAGGTTGCAGTGAGCCGAGTTCGCACCACTGCACTCCAGCCTGGGCAACAAGAGCGAAACTCCGTCTCAAAAAAACAAAAAAAAAAAAAGAAAGAAAGAAAAGAAAAGAAAATAGTGTTTGCAGACATGCTCGAGTTAAGGGGGGTTATACTGGATTGGGGGCATCTCTAATCCAATGACTGGTGTCCTTGCAAGAGAAATGTGGACACAGAGACCACAAGGGGAGACCACCGTGTTAAGACAGAGGCAGAGACGAGAGTGATGCATTTGTAAGCCAAGGCACACCAAGGCTTGCTGGTCACCACCAGAAGCCAGGAGGGGGACATGGGACAGACTCTCCCTCAGAGCCCCAGAAGAAAGCAACCCTGCCAACACCTTGATTTCAGTAACTGAGACAATATATTTCTGCCACCCAGTTTGTGGAACTTTGTTACGGCAGCCCCAGGAAATGAACAGGTTTTTCTCAGCTGCTCTCTGAATCTGTGGATGGGTGTCATGACCTTGTTCACCTGAGTGACACTGGCATTGGTTCTGTTGGAGGGGTGGCCTATCGACTCCTTGAATTCACGCTCTGGCCCTGCCAACTTAACTAGCTGTGTGACCTCAGGCAAGTGGCTTAGCCTCTCTGTGCCCTTGTCTTCATCTTCCTTCATCTTTGAAATGTATCTACCCCCTAGGGTGGTTTTGTTTTGTTTTGTTTTTGAGACAGGGTCTCACTTTGTCACCCAGGCTGGAGTGCAATGGCACTATTGCAGCTCACTGCAGCCTCGAACTCCTGGGCTCAAGTGATCCTCCCACCTCAGCCTCCCAGGTAGCTGGGACTACAGACATGCACCACCACTCCTAGCTATTTTTAATTTTTGTAGAGGTGGGGTCTCCCCATGTTGCCCAGGCTAGTCTAGAACTCCTAGGCTTAACCGATCCTCCTGCCTGGGCCCTAGGGTAGTTTTGAGCAAGGAACTTAGACCAGCAACCAGCATAGGCTTAATATTCAATCATGGCCAGGTGTCATGATCACCCTGAGGGGTTAAGAACATGGGTTTTCAAGTCAGGCCCTGGGCCTACTTTCCTGCATTTGCCACGGTGTGTGAGGCTCCTCAGGAGGGTGAGGCCTCACTGAGAGAATGACAGTATCCACATTCAAGCACCAGGCACAGCCCAGGCACAGATAAGGACCCACGTCAGTGCCAGCCCCACCCACCTGACAGATAAGGCAGTGGTGCTCCCACAGGAGGCCCCAGAAATCCAGCCCAGCCCTCAGATCTCCCTTGGAGCTGCACTCCCTCAGCTCCTCATAGGCTGAGGGGCCTTGGGCAGACCCCTTCACCCCCTGGCACAATGGAAGCAGGGAGGTTTGGCTTGCTGTTCTCTGAGATTTCCCGCAGCCTGAGGTCAACACTCCTGAACATGGGCCTCCTCCAGGGGCCCCAAAGGGAGGGGTTCGACCAACCCTATGGACTCTGAGCTGTCATGCAAAGATAGTCACCCCAACTCTTTTCACCCTCCTCACTTCCGGGGCAGCATCAGACCTTTGTGGGCTCACTGTGTGGCCTTGGGGGAGTCACCCAACCTTTCTGGTCTGTTTCCTCATCTGGCAAGTGAGGAAATTGGGGTACAGGGACCCTAGGGGGACGGACACCTGCTCACCTCACAGGTGTGTCATGGAGATGAAACCATGTGAAAGAAAACATTAAAAGCCATAGCAGTCGTGAGCAGTCGTGAAGGCTATGAGACAGTCCGGGGCTGGGGGAGGGAAATCCCAGAGAGGGAAGCCATGAGGCAGGAAGGCAGCCGGGGCCTAGAGGACACCAGGGCTCAAGCTCAGCAGCTGCCAGGGCTAGCAGGTCACAGGAATGACTACAGTGGGCTGGGGAGTCTCTGGAGTGGCTGCTGGGAATGCAGGCCTGGGGTGACCAAAGTTTCTAATTTTTCAAGAGACACTAGAAGTCTGGATTTTATATGGAAATCAGCTATTTATTTATTTATCTGATGGAGTCTCGCTTTGTGGCCCAGGCTGGAGTGCAGTGGCGCAATCTCGGCTCACTGCAACCTCTGCCTCCTGGGTTCAAGTCATTCTCCTGCCTCAGACTCCCAAATAGCTGGGATTACAGGTGCGTGCCACCACCATGCCCGGCTAATTTTTGTATTTTTGGTATAGACAGGGTTTCACCATGTTGCCCAGGCTGGTCTCAAACTCCTGACCTCAGATGATCCACCTGCCTTGGCCTTCCACAGTGCTGGCATTACAGGCGTGAGCCACTGCACCTGGCAAAAATCAGCTTTTTAAACATGAGTGACTGAACCAAAGGTTTTTAGAAACAACGTAACGGCCAAAGGGGCCAAGGCAGCAAATCCTTCCATGGCCCCCGAGTCCAAACACAGTCCCCGAGTCTATCCACAACCCCCTTTTCCAGCCCCCAAGTCCTTTACTGGCCCCTGAGTCATTCCCCAGCCCCCGAGTCCATCCCCAGCCCCCGAGTCCATCTCCAGCCCCCGAGTCCTTCCCCAGCCCCCAAGTCTTTCCCCAGCCTGAGTCCATCCACAGCCCCCGAGTCCTTCCACAGCCCCCGAGTCCTTCCCCTGCCCCCAAGTCCATCCATGGCCCCTGAGTGCTTCCCAGGTCCCCGAGTCCTTCCCCAGCTCCGGCCTCTCTATTCCCACTGCTCCATCCAGGAAAACCACGCCCAGCATGGCAAAGCAAACCCTTCCTGGGGTCCCCCTCACTGGGGACACATCTGGGCAAGCCAAGGACACTCAGAACTCAGCCTGGCCAGGCTCAGTCCCCACCCCCGCTCTGGCCCTTCTCCCTACAGTGAAAGGGACTTTATGGGGACAAAAAGCCACCCATTGTATCACACGAGACAAAGGGGCAGGGGACAGAGGCTCCGGGCGCCTAAGCTGGCCACGACACAGCCACACACCACCCCCTGTGTGAGAGGGAGGGCACCTTGGAATTCCCATGCCATGCATTCCAGCATTCGAGGATCCTGGAGTCATCCCCGCTCTCCAGGAAGGCGACAGCAGACTCGGAACCCAGCCCCAGATCCACTAGACCTGGGCAGTACTGAATAGCCCTAAGCTCTCTTTTCTCGTTGGAAAAATGGGCATGTAAGTCGCCAAACGGAGTCATTCAGTCATTAAACAAACTGTGCCAGGCGCTATTCTATGCCCTGGGAACACAGTGGGGAGCTTGGCAGCGAGGGTCGCCACCCTAGGCCACAGCCACCCCACCCCCACCTCCCGCGTGGACCCTGCTTCCTGGGGCTATGGCAGGAGGATGATGCTGGAGGTGGGGGCTCAGACCGGGTCCTCCTCCAAGGCGTTCATTGTATCGCTTGTTATTCCTGAGTCCTGGGTCTCAGAGCAGAGAGCATTTCAATGCCAAAGGCAGAAGAAGTTGCAGCACACCTACCCCAGTGGCTGAGCCGCCCCTGGACCCCCAGCAAGGTCCTGCAGCCCCCATGTGTACTTGCAGCCAAGGAGCCACTACCACCTCATCCTTGCTGTGAGGAGCCACTACCACCTTATCCTTGCTGTGAGGTCCCCGCTTAGGGCTTTAGAAAAGTCTTCCCACCCGGGCACGATGGCTCACACCTGTAATTCCAGCACTTTGGGAGGTCAAGGCAGGTGGCTCACCTGAGGTCAGGCGTTCCAGACCAGCTTGGCCAACATGGTGAAACCCCGCCTCTAATAAAAATACAAAAAGTTAGCTGGGCGTGGTGGTGGGCATCTGTAATCCCAGCTACTCGGGAGGCTGAGGCAAGAGAATTGCTTGAACCTGGAAGGCAGAGGTTACAGTGAGCCAAGATGGCACCATTGCACTCCAGCCTGGGCAATAAGAGCAAAACTCTGTCTCAAAAATAAAAAAAGAAAAAAAAAAGAAAAGTCTTCCCAACTTGAACTGAAACTACCCCCTACTTAATCCCACCCCGTTCCCATTCTGCCCTCTGGTCAGATCAAGCAGGTCCTCCCTCCACAGGCCGCCCCCAGTTGTGTAAAGGCGGGTAGGGCCCTCTTCAGTGACACTCCAAGGCCCTCTCTGGCTCTCAGAGCAGGTGGCAGCACTCGCAGGTGGGATCTCAGAAACTCAGAGCTCCCTGCCTGCCAGTCCCCTCCTCTGCTTCCTCCTTCCTTCCCAGGGTCTCCTAGGCCTACCCCACAAAGCCTACCCAAGCCTCCCCAGCACCCAGGCCCCTCCAGACACACAGAGCATTCCCAGGAAGGCCTTACCCTCCTTGTAAAGTCCCAGGTGGAGCCCTGCATTCATTCCCTCCAACTCCTGCCCCTGCAACTACCCTGCCAGGCCCCCGCCAGGGCTTTACCCCCAGGGCCTTCCTCCTTCTGGGCCCAACCTTCTCAAGGGAAACACTTGACCCATTCCACTGATGAGGAAAACCGAGGCTCTTGGAAGATCTGGACCTGAACCAAGGTCATGCCTGGTAAGGGTTGGGACCTGGATAGCTCTGTGGCCCAGGCTCCCCTTCCCCTGTCACCCAGGATGTGGGGACATTCCCCTGGAGACTACTTTATTTGAAGAGCGCATCACTGCTCTTGAAGCCAGAGCTGAGAGGGGGCAGTGGCAGAACTCGAACCCAAGGCAGCTGGGATAACAAGAAGCTTATAGTCTCAGCACCCCAAGGCCACCTCATCCTTCCATCGGCCCCTCCAGAGAAAGAACCAGCTGCTGTTGGGAGTATATAGAGCTTCATCAGCCCCGTGCACCCTGGCCTCGGCCTGCTGGAGGAATTGGGGGTGCTAAAGTGAGTGTCTTCCTCTCTCCCTGGACTTCCTGCAACACTGGTTCTACACCCAATGCTGGCACTGATGTTCTGGGTGACCTTGAGCAAGACTTGTCTGTCTCAACTTCAAGGAGGGGCCCACTGGCAGAGCACAGTGGCTCATACCTGCAATCCCAGCACTTTGGGAGGCCAAGGTAGGAGGAACGCTTGAGCCCAGGAATTTGAGACCAGCCTGGGCAACATAAGCAAGATCCCCATCTCTACAAAAAAACAAAAACAAAATTAGCCAATTAGCCAGGCATGGGGTGCATGCCTGTGGTCCCAGCTACTTGGGAGGCTGAGGCAGGAGGATCATGTGAGCCCAGGAGGTCAAGGCTGCAGTAAGCCATGATCACACTACTGCACTCCAGCCTGAATGACAGAGTGAGACCCTGTCTCAAAAAAAAGTTGGGGGTGGGGGTCCAGGCGCGGTGGCTCACACCTATAATCCCAGCACTTTGGGAGGCCGGGCGGGTGGATCATGAGGTCAGGAGATCGAGACCATCCTGGCTAACATGGTGAAACCCCGTCTCTACTAAAAAAATACAAAAAATTAGCCGGGCACGGTGGCGGGTGCCTGTAATCCCAGCTACTGGGGAGGCTGAGGCAGGAGAATGGTGTGAACTCAGGAGGCGGAGCTTGCAGTGAGCCGAGATCATGCCACTGCACTCCAGCCTGGGGGACAGAGCAAGACTCCATCTCAAACAAAAAAAAAAAGTTGGGGGGGCAGTGCTCCCATCCTGCCACCCTCACACAGAGTGGCAGATGTGAAAAAGCTCATCTGGTGTCTGACCCCAGCCCCAAATAAAAGCTAGAACATCCCAGAACAGGCCTGTGTCTGTTCCCTAGCAGCTCAGGATTTGGGCCCTGACTGACCTTTGACCTGTCTCCCTGCCCGCAACTCCCTGTGAGACCCTGGGGTACCACCCTGGCCTCTCCCCACTGGACAAACAGGAGAGACCAACCCAGCCCGACAGCAAAGGGCCTGGGCCTGGCTTTTGTCACAATCAGGGCTCAGCCCATTGGGGTGCCAAGAAAGACAGCACCCCCACCACCCAGGTTCCCAATTACCATGGAGACCTGGGCAAACAACAGCCATGGGGATCCGTCAGATAATCTCTGAATGGGAAATCAGGGCCCTGGTCCTCACTGAATTCTGCCACAAACAACTCACTGGCTGATAAGGAGTGACCAATGCCTGTCCCTGCCAGGTCAACAGCAACAGCAACAGCCTGGGAGACTTTATCCCAGTACCCTGTTCTCCTTCCACTCATAGATGGTTGGGAAAATCACCCAAGGTCCCTCAACCATACCACTGAACTCAAGGCTATTGCTCCCTGCTGTGTGATCCTGGGGAAAGTGCCTTTCTCTCTCTGGGCCTGAGGACATTCAAGTGCCACCTTCATAGCTTTTGCCATATCCACGAACGTGTACTATTTTTTATTTTTTTGGCAATAGGGTCTCACTCTGTTGCCCAGGCTGGACTGTAGTGGCGTGATGACAGCTCACTGCAGCCTTGAACTCCTAGGCTCAAGCAATCCTCCCACCTCACCCTCCCAAGAGCTGGGACAGGCGCACACAACCATACCTGGCTAATTTTTAAATTTTTATAGGGACAAGGTCTAGCTCTGTTGCCCAGGCTGGTCTCGAACTCCTGGGCTCAAGTGATCCTCCTGCTTCAGCTTCCCAAAGTGCTGGCATTACAGGTGTGAGCCACCACACCTGGCCCTATTTTTTTCTTTACTCAATATTTTCATTTATTTCAAAGTTTTAAATGTGATTTTATCTTACCTTTGAAAGATGTAATATATATGACACGATAGGTATCCAAATAGCATATTCAGCATCCTGTCTTCCATTTGATACTCAACTTCTGGAGGCAACCAAGAGTGTGGTTTTGTTTTTGTTTTTGTTTTGAGACAGAATCTTGCTCTGTCACCCAGGCTGGAGTGCAGTGGCACAATCTTGGCTCACTGCAACCTCTGCCTCCGGGGTTCAAGCGATTCTCATGCCTCAGCCTCCCGAGTAGTTGGGACTACATGTACGCACCACCATGCCAGGCTATTTTTTGTCTTTTTAGTGGAGATGAAGTCTCACCATGTTGGTCAGGCTGGTCTCGAGCTCCTGACCTCAGGCGATCTGCCTGCCTCGGCCTCCCAAAATGCTGGGATTACAGGTGTGAGCCACTGTGCCTGGATCAAGAGTAGTTTATTTTTTATTTTTTTGAGATGGAGTCTTGCTCTGTCACCCAGGCTGGAGTGCAGTGATGCAATCTTGTCTCACTGCAAGCTCCGCCTCCCGGGTTCACACCATTCTCCTGCCTCAGCCTCCCGAGTAGCTGGGACTACAGGCGCCCGCCACCATGCCCGGCTAATTTTTTGTATTTTTAGTAGAGACGGGGTTTCACCGTGTTAGCCAGGATGGTCTCAATCTCCTGACCTTGTGATCCGCCCGCCTCGGCCTCCCAAAGTGCTGGGTTTCAGGCGTGAGCCACCACGCCCGGCCAAGAGTGGTTTCTTATGTGTGTCTCCAGGGACTTCACACACACACACACACACACACACACACACACACACACACGCATTTCAGATAAGTGTGTCTTGTATCTGTGTACTTCTTCCACACAAATGATAGCATGCTACAATTTTGCACCTTGCTTTTTTCACTTAAATAGGTAGCCTGGAGATTGTCCATCCTTATACACAGAGCTGTTGCATTGTCTTCTTTGAGGGGTGGGGGGATATCTTTTTACTCACTGCATCATGCACCATTGTACAGATGTATCATAATTTATCTAAACTAGTCCCCATTGATGAACTTGTATATATCACATATATAAGCTAATTTTAAAAAGGAAACTTAAATCACTAGGAAGTGGGAAACCTGTATTATCTGTCACAATAGAAGCTAACAATGTAATTAAATACAACAAATATGTAACAATGTTAATACATTCCAGACAGATACAACTGGAGTGAAAAAGACTGAACTATGATTCAATTTCCAGAACCCAGAAAGAAAAAAGGAAGAGGAATGAAATAAAGAAATTCAGCAAAAACAAAAAAAACACTACAACAAAATTTTGCAAGGCAAAAAAAAAAAAAAAAAAAACACCATGAGAGGGGGAAAAAAACCCAGCAAAACAAACAAATTAGGAAAGAAATATTTGCAAATAATCCAGAACTCCTAGCAGTTATTAAGGCAAAGACCAACCACACTCAGTAGAATGAGCAAAGAATACAAACAGACAAGGAAATACAAACGGCTCTTAAACATCTTTTAGATCCTGGCGCCGCGCCTTGCATTTATAATTTCAGCACTTTGGGAGGCCGAGGCAGGAGTACTGCTTGAGCCCAGGAGTTCGAGACCAGCCTGGGCAATATAGTGAGACCATGTCTCTACCAAAAATTAGCTGGGCATGGTGAGGAGCACCTGTAGTCCCAGCTACTCGGCAGGCTGAGGTGGTAGGATGGCTTGAGCCCTGGAGGCGGAGGTTGCAGTGATTCCTGATCGTGCCACTCCACTCCAGCCTGGGTGACAGAGTGAGATCCTGTCTCAAAAACCAACAAACAACCCAAACACATTTTTTAAAAGGTCAACCTCACTGATAAGAGAATGAAAATAGGCTAGGTTTGGTAGCTCATGCCTGTAATCCCAGCACTTTGGAAGGCTGAGGCAGGCAGATCATCTGAGGTCAGGAGTTCGAGGCCAGTCTGGCCAACATGGCGAAACCCTGTCTCTACTAAAAATATAAAAATTAGCTGGGCATCATGGCTCATGCCTATAATCCCAGCACTTTGGAAGGCTGAAGCAGGCAGATCACCTGAGGTCAGGAGTTCAAGACCAGCTTGGCCAACATGGCCAAACCCTGTCTCTACTAAAAATACAAAAATTAGCCGGGCTTGGTGGTGGGCGCCTGTAATCCCAGCTACTCGGGAGTCTGAGGCCAGAGAATTGCTTGAACCCAGGAGGCAGAGGTTGCAGTGAGTCAAGATCATGCCACTACACTCCAGGCTGGGTGACAGAGTGAGACTCTATCTCAAAAAAAAAAAAAAAAAAGAGAGAGAGAGAAATGAAAATAATACTACATTGACCTATCATTTTGGTCTATTCGATTGGGGCACATCCAGAAGTGTGTTAAATCACCATGTTGGGAGGCTGTGGGAACAGGAACCTTCCAGGAGGCATGCTGTTGCAGGCAGGAAGGGTGTGACCTCTCCGGAAGGCATTTGGCAATCTACATCACAATCCCAAATGCATGTATCCTCCCACCCAGTAGTCCCACTCCTGGAAACATATCGTACAGATGCACTTGGTGGCATTTCTTGCAGCAGGGTGCGCAACAGCAAAGGAATAGAAAACCCGAAGTGTCTGTCAACAAAGGGACTGACCACACAGTCACACCACAGCTGCATGATGGAATACTATAGAAGCCATAAAGAAAGAAGCAATTGCACTCCACACACTGAGACAAAAGGACCCCCAAGATTCATTTTTTAAGTGTAAAAGAAAAAGTGCAGAAGGATGTGGCTAGACTATATATCTTGGGGAGACTATATAAACTGGGAGAGAGAGGAATCTAGAGCCACATTTGCATAGGTCTCCTTAAAGAAAGTCTTAAAATGGGATATAGAAAACTGAGAGTGGGCATGAAGGAGTCAACTTTAACCAAAAGGGAACAGAGATTTTTCACTGTACTCCTTCCCTGTCTATTTGATTCTTGAGCATTGTAAATACATTACCTATTAAAGAAATTAGGGGCCGGGTGCGGTGGCTCACGCCTGTAATCCCAGCACTCTGGGAGGCCGAGGCGGGTGGATCACCTGAGGTCAGGAGTTTGAGACCAGCCTGATCAACATGGTGAAACCCTGTCTCCACTAAAAATACAAAAATTAGTCAGGCCATGGTGGTGCGTGCCTGTAATCCCAGCTACTTAAGAGGCTGAGGCAGGAGAATCACTTGAACTGGGGAGGCAGAGGTTGCAGTGAGCTGAGGTCACGTCACTGCACTCCAGCCTGGGTGACAGAGCAAGACTCTGCCTCAAACAAACAAAATAAAAATAAAGAAAAAGAAATTAGGTAATAAAGGTATGGAAAAAATGGACACAGCTTGCTGTGCACTGATACAGAATATCCCTAGGTGTGCTGCCATGGGGAAAAGCATGGCTTGGCACATGCCCAGACACCACCTATCTGTGGATAAGTGAGGATGTGGGTTTTATGTAGAAATATGCATCCACTCACCCTGGAATGAGACACAAGGCATGTGGTTGCCTGGGGTGAGGGCAGCTGTGGGGCGTGGTCAGTCAGGGATGAGAGAGATTACATTTTCTTGATTACCCTTTCTACTATTTGAGTGCTTTGTATTATGTCTCTGTAATTTTTTTTTCAAAGAATAAAACAATTCCATCAGTAGAGAAACAGCTAAATGAGCAGAGGCTGCCGGGACACTATGGGTTACTCCACAACCGTTTACAAGGAAGGAAGACAAGTCTCAAAACATGAAGAGTGGCCGGGCACGGTGGCTCATGCCTGTAATCCCAGCACTTTGGGAGGCAGAGACAGGCGGATCACCTGAGGTCAAGAGTTCAAGACCAGCCTGGCCAACATGGTGAAGCCCCGTCTCTACTAAAAATACAATAATGAGTTGGGTGTAGTGGCAGGCACCTGTAGTCCCAGCTATTCGGGAGGCTGAGGCAGGAGAATGGCATGAACCCGGGCGGCGGAGGTTGCAGTGAGCTGAGATTACGCCGCTGCACTCCAGCCTGGATGACAGAGCACAAGAAGAGCTCTCAGATGCACCAAGTATGAGAAAAGCAACTTGCTGAACAAAGGATACAGAATAAAACTATCAATGTTTTCAAAAGTGCACAGGAAAAAAGACTAGAAACACCCCAAATAGTTGTCCCCTTAGGGACAGAGGTGGGTAATCCAACTACAGCTTTAGTGTAATCTGTACAGGTTTTTTTTATTTTGTGAGGAGAATGTATTCATATATTCATAATGTAATTACAAATTAATTCCCAAATACTCAATACTCCCCCTCTTGCAGTAAGTGGGGAGTGTGGGGGGAACTAACAATACAAGGCATTTATTGCTCTGTGCAGCGGAGCTGGGTTGGATGAAGATTTTGGGCATGCAGGGCCTGGAATGCTGTACTAAAAAGACTGAACCACCCACAAATCTCAGTGCTAAGGGAAGCCCCTGGAGTCTCAGACATTGCAATCCCAGTGTGACCAAGCCCTGCTCACACCTCACTCGGACTCCAACAATCTCATCTAGGTAGCCCCTTCCTGGAGACCATAGTGGCTTTCAGTCCCTGCCCTGCCCTTCATCTGCAGAGGAGCTGGTCTGCCTCCTGGGGCCAGAGACAGAGCCGGTATCACCATAAGGAAGAACTTTCCAACACTCCCAAGTGCCCAAGGATGGAGCAGGCAGCCTTAAGAAGAACTGAGCTCCCTGTCTCTGGAAGCATGCAAGTTCATGTTGGAGATGCTGCAAAGGGACCTCTTATGCTTGCATAAGAACCCTCGGATCCTATAACCCTGTGAATCCAAACTGTCCTTCATTCCCACATATAGTGCTAGGCTAGCTCTTTGCAGGCATGATCTAGATCCTGCCATCACCATCTGACAGACAAGGAAGTGAGGCTCAGGGAAATTTGGGAATTCCCCCAGGATCATGCAGCCAGAAAGGGACAGAGCCAGGATTTGAACCCAAGGCTCTCAGCGTCCAGGCCTGTGTTCCCATCAGCACTCTCCATGCCACCCCATGGATCATGGAGATCTAGGGAAGGCTTCTCTTCTTCTTCTTCCTTTTTTTTTTTTTTTTTTGTTAAGAGTAGAGGACTGAGTACAGTGGCTCACACCTGTAATCTCAGCACTTTGGGAGGCCAAGGCAGGTGGATTGCTGGAGCCCAGGAGTTCGAGACCAGTCTGGGTAACATGATGAAATCCCATCTTTACAAAAAATATAAAAACTTAGCCAGGCATTGTGGCATGTACCTGTCGTCCCAGATACTCAGGAGGCCTGAAGTGGGAGGATCGTCTGAGCCTGGGAGGTTGAGGTTGCAGTGAGCTGTGATCACACTACTATAGTCCAGCCTGGGTGACAGAGCAAGACCTTGTCTCGAGGAAAAAAAAAAAGTAGGGGTCTTACTCTGTCACCCAGGCTAGAGTGCAGTGACGTGATCATGGCTTACTGCAGCCTTAAACTCCAAGGCTCAAGCAATCTTCCTACCTCAGCCTCCCAAGTAGCTGGAACTACAGGCATGTGCCACCCTGCCACCTGCCCAGCTAGGTGAGGCTTTTGATCTGTTATTCACCTGCAAAGTGGGAATTGTGTGGCCACCCCCAATCCCAGGAGGTGGGGCAAAATGGAAGGACAGAAGGTACCAAACCAAATGGCCTTACCGCCACAGGGCATTCACACAGCTTCCACATTCTGGGCCTCAAGGACGCCTACTGACTGACAGGTCTCTGTACAAGCTCTGGTCTGTCCTGATCCTCCTTCTCCCTTCCTATGCCAGGAAGCCCTCCCTGATGGCCTTGGCCCCTGCTGAGTCTCCCTTCCTGCAGTCCCCCTTTTCCCCCTAGAAAGCACTCTAGAACTTCCCACCCCCAAAGTAAACAAGATGAGGAAGCATAGCTAGAGCCAGGTTTTGGATTTCCAGATCAAAGTGCAAAGCCAAGCTTGCCACTCTATCCTGTGTGACCTTGGACAAGTTCCTCACCCTCTCTGAGCCTATTTACTTATCAATAAATCCAGATAAGATCATCCTTCTCCCCACGGCTTGGGGAGGCTTGAAAAAATGAGAGATGGGCACATAACAGCACTACTTTATACTTATTGTAAAAAGGCTTTGGGAGCTCCCCATAAGCAAATAACCACGCCTTCTGCATTGTTCCACCCGAGTTACACAAAAATCTGTAGCACTGATGCCTTTTTTTTTTAAAACCAAAAGAGTTATCTGTAGATCAAACTTGCCTGCCTTGTGACATGAATCCATTGGCCAGAGAAAACAAAATAAAACAAAACAAAGACCTGCCTCCTTTTTTAGACGCTATCTGCATAGATTCTTCATGTTTCCCTTTTTGCCTAGGCTGCTAGGAAGTTCAACAAATAATCAACAGCCTTAAACTTGCTGCAAGTCAATTCTCCCCTCCACACCACCAGCTTTTAAAGATACATTGCTTTAACTCTTCTGTCTTATGTGGTTTAACATCATATTCCATCTGGTGTTCTTTCTGAATCTACAAGGAATAACGATAGTGATAAATCAATGAACACCACCAGACATCTGTGAAGAATACTGACATTGGTTCTTCAGGACACATTCTGATACCGAATGAAAAGTGTATCTCCTTCTCCAGGAGCTGGGAGCCTTTCTACCCACCTCCCCTTCCTCCCACCATACCAGGAACATTCATCAAATCCTGGGAAACAGAAGGGTTTGATGGGGAATTAGCTTCCATCTTCTCATTGATTTCCTGCTCCATGCAGCCTTCTCTGATCCCTCTGGGAGAAGCACATCCTCTGGGCACCTCTCTCACTGACCAAGAGCTCCTGGAAAGCGGGCTGTGGGCCCAGGGTCCCCACCACTCCCTCCATAATGACAGATCCTGGGAAGGTAGCAGCAAAGCCACACGTGGTCATTAAGACCATAGGCCAGAAAAGCCAGAAAAATCACTCCTGTGGAGGAGGGCTGTGAGATCTTGGGCAAAGAACTGGCCTCTGAGCCTCAGTTTTCTCACCTGTAAAATGGGGCCGACTAAGAAGATCTAAAGGCCTTGGCAAAGGGCCTGAGCCTAGTGCTGGCCTGATAGATGGGAGCTACCATGGCTTCCCAGCAGATGGTGGTGCCTGTTGGATTAACCCCCACATATCCCATTTCAGACCCAGTGGAACTATCTGTTGCCAGAGAAACAGCTCAGGATGCAGCTTCTCCAACAAGCAGATTTATTTTTCTTTCTTTCTTTTTTTTTTTTTTTTTTTTTTGAGACGGAGTCTCTTTCTGTCTCCCAGGCTGGAGTGCCGTGGCGCCATCTCAGCTCACTGCAAGCTCCGCCTCCCGGGTTCACGCCATTCTCCTGCCTCAGCCTCCCGAGTAGCTGGGACTGCAGGCGCCCACCACCATGCCCGGCTAATTTTGTTGTATTTTTAGTAGAGATGGGGTTTCACCATGTTAGCCAGGATGGTCTCCGTCTCCTGACCTCGTGATCTGCCCACCTCGGCCTCCCAAAGTGCTGGGATTACAGGCGTGAGCCACCACACCTGGCCCCAACAAGCAGATTTCTAAGGCACTAAAATGTGCAGGTCATTTTCAGAACTCTGACGGAAGACCCTCATCCCCCCAAAGGCACTGCAGGTAGGGGGCAAAAGGAGCCCACTTCCCTCACACCCAGTCCCTGAGAGTCAAGAGACCCAAGTGCCAAGCTCTATTACAGGACTCCTGGCAAGTCCTTCTACCTAGACCTCAATGTCTACGTCTGTGTAATGGGACCCAGATGCTCAGGGCTGGATTGCTGAGCCCACAGGGGATGCCCCACCCACCCCAACCCCAATCAGGAACACAAGCCTGCTCTAGAGGAAGCTACCAAGACCCTTGCAGCCCACAGCAGCAACATCCTCCTCTTACTCCAATGCCTTCCATTCCCCCTATTGCCCCTATTGCTAGTCTCTTTCTTTTTTCTTTTCTTTTGTGTGTGTGTGTGTGTTTGTTTGTTTGTTTGAGACAAAGTCTCATTCTGTCACCCAGGCTGGAGTGCAGTGGTGCGATCAAAGTCACTGTAGCCTTGAACTCCCAGGCACAAGGGGTCCTCCTACCTCAGCCTCCCAAGTAGCTGAGACCACAGGCGCATACCACCATGCCTGGCTATTTTTTTTTTCCTTTTTTTGTAGAGACAGGGTCTCAATATGTTGCCCAGGCTGGTCTTGAACTTCTGGCCACAAGCAATCCTCCTGTCCATCAGGGGCCAGCCTCAGGATCCACCTCACCAGGGATGCTGAGGGATCCCTCACAGGGATCTTGCCGGTCATCATCCTCCACCCAGCAAGATCCCTCTTCTGTTCCAAAACCTCCTAAGGCCACCAACAGAACCTAGACCCTGTAGCTCGCAGAAGTTACACAAGGCCCTTGGCTTCTGTCCACACCAGAAACAAGTGCTTCAACTCCAGCACCACCAACCTGTTGGCTACTCCCTGCAAATTAATTCAACTTTCTCATCACCACATCTTGGTTCACACTGTTCCCTGCCCTTGGAACACCCTTTCCCTGCCTCTGCCTCAGATTTCAGTGAAGTCTCTGCTCAAAAACCACCTCCTCCAACAAGCCTTCCTGGTCGTGAAATTGCTCTCCTTCTCCTCTGCCCTTTCACACCACTTCTCACACCCAGCTGGCTCTCCCCTGGGCAGTCAGGCAGCTGCTCATGGCTGTGCCCCTCACAACCAGCCCAGAGCAGAGCATTCCAGCGGTGGCGGGGTCAGTGGCTCTCCCCATCTGCAGAATTAAATGATTCCAGGAACTAGACCTCTTCCCTCAGAAGACAGAATCTTCTCCCCTTCTCCCCCACCCCCCAAAAGAGAAACAAACAAAAAACTCTGGGAGAACTGTTAAAAATGAATTTCTGGCTGTACTTCCTGAGATTCAAATTCCAATTGCACATTTTTTTCCGGGGGTGGAGTCCAATAATCTAAATTTTAAACAAACCCGCCAGGAGATTCAGAGGCTGGGGAGGGGGCCCACAGAGATCTGAGAAATCCTGAAATGAGATAGCACTGACCCAGGTGGAGGTGGGCCCGCACCTGGAGAGGTCAGGGAAGGGAGACCGGACCTCAGCCCAGGGTCTGGCACCAAAGCAACCACCCTGCCCTCCAGCTTGGGCCTCGCAGCAGCGCTAGCACCCAGCAATAGGAGACAATGGGAAATGTCCACTAGCGCTGGATTGCTAAGAAATACAGGTCCTGGCCCAACTCCAATTCCACCTGAGTCCTCTGAAAATGTATCAGGCCCTCACCCACCCAGGGCACCCACCCAGCTTCCAGACCCTCACGAAAGGGTGGCAGACGAAGAAGCTAACATCCGGGCCTGTGGCTGGTGTGGGAGTGGAGGATGTTCCCATGGGTCCGCCTCAGTTGGGGTCTGTACAGGGGTCTGGGAGAGAGTAGGAGTCTTGCCCCTGGCTACCCACAAACCCCTCCCTCCAGCGATATCTCGGCCCCGTGGGGCTGGCTAAACCGGCTGAAACCTGGCGGGTCACCCAGAGAAAGCTAGAAGAGACCGGCTCCCGCGCGGGCGCCCACAGGGTAGTGCCTGAGTGTGCGTGTTGGGGAGTCGGATGTGCCCTCTAGATTAGATGAGGACTGTTCATGGGTGCGGCCACCCGGAGCCGCTGGGAGCGGGACAGAAGGTGGTCAGAGAGTGGACTTTGCCTCAGACTGGGTTACCTAGAGGGCTGGGGGCACTGTCCGGGCAGAAAGAGGGGTGAAAAAGAGAGAGGAGGGAAGGGAGGGCTGGGAAGGGTTGGCGGGTTGTGCGCAGTGACTGTGGCTCCGGTGGGGGCTTCTCTGTGGCCGCTAGTAACCACCTTGGAGGGGGCACGATGGGGCACGGGCAGTGGGCACTCTGTACACGGTGCAGGGTGCTCACGCTCGCAGCGACGGCCACGGGGTAGTCTCGTGGTGAGAGGGATGCAGGGCGATCTTGGGGGCGTCCGTGCGGGAAGCGCCCTAGGGGTACGCGCAGCGCGTCGGTGACAGTGTGAGCCCGGGTGGGGAGCGCAAGGTTCGCGAAGAATGAACGCAGCGCCGGAGTCCCTCACCCATCCTGGCCGGACCGGGAGCCCCCGGCCAACCCCGTGGGCCCGCGCGTGCTCTCACCAGCTGCAGCAGCATGAGCGCCCCGAGGCGGGAGCGCACGAAGCCCAGGTCCGGGCGCAGCGCCGACACCGAGGCTTCGGCGCCCTGCGCAGGACTGCTGGTCCGCGTGCTAACTTTCGACGGGAACTCGGCCATGGCGGCTCCGCTTGCCTCCCAAGGTCGCTACGGCCGCCGTCGCCGCCCCTCCAGCGGTGGGTGCCGGCTCCCGCACCGCTTTTCCCCCAGGCTCCCGATCCCTGTGTGGCTCCAGGAGCTGCAGGAGGCGTCGGGGCTGGGAGCCTGGGGCGCCAGGTGCTGCCGAGATCCCGGCTCCGCCCCCGCCGCCGGGGCCGCCCCCTTAACCCTTTGCTCGCCGCCGCCGCTCCAGCCGCGACCGGCTCGTGGGCAGCCGTGTCCACTCCCCGGACCAGTAAACAACCCCGGGTCCGTGAATCGGCTCCGCCAGCACCAGCCTAGACCGCTTCGCCGGCCTCCCCCGGGGCAAGCCGCCCGCTGGGAATTTCCCGGCACTCGCCCAGGCCGTGGTAGCTTCCGCGCCTAGGGATAAACTTGTGGTGGCTCGCGGGGGACACCGCTCTCCCAGGCGCTTTCTGCGCGCTGTGCACCCTCGGCCTAGGCCCGGCGCAGCGACTCTTGAAGAGTCCCGGGAGAAGGCTGGATGCGGTGGCTCCTGCCTCTGATCGCAGCACTTTGGGAGGCTAAGGTGAAAGGATAACTTCAGGCCAAGAGTTCGAGACCAGCCTGGGTAACACAGTGAGACCCCCCCCCCGCCCCGTCTGTATTTTATAGAAAAGAAAGTAAAGAAGAATCCTGGGAGACCCAGCGCGGGGAAGGGGAGTGTGTGGGTAAGCGGTGGGTAAGCGGTAGAAGGGGGAGGTCCTTTTCTGCCTATTAATGCTGTTTTCACTTCTGAACATATTTTATATAACTTAGATGATCGCGGAGCCTCAGTTTCCTCGTCTGTCATATAGATATGAAGGAAACCTGCCTCACAGAGCGTTGTAGGGAATAAATGAAATATTCCCCAGAAAGCTCCTGACAGCGTGAGGGAGGAGGGGTCACTCAGAAGATGGGAGGTCATATAGAGGTTACAGTTTCATTGCCACACATGCACCCTAAAATACTTACACACACACACAGTCACACACCTCTTGAGCCTAGAGGTTTGCACAAATAGGTCATTCATGCATTCATCAACCAATGTTTGCTGAACACCTACTACATGCCAGGCCCTGTGGATACAGCAGGAAACGAAGTAGACAAGGCCTTCTTGGCTCCCACATTTTTTTTTTCCCAAATACCCATTTAAAAAGAGAGCCACTTTAAAAATTGTTTTTAACTGACAAGTAATATTAGGTTGGTGCAAAAGTTATACGGTTTTTGCATTTAAAAGCATAGCAAAAACCGCAATTACTTTTGCGGCAACCTATAATTGTACCTAAATATGGGGTACCATGTGATGTTTTGGTACCTGTGTACATTGTGTAAAAAAATCAAATCAAGGTACTTAGCATATCCATCACCTCATACATTTATGGCTTCTTTGGGGTGAGAACATTCAAAATCCCCACTTCTAGCTACCGTATTTTGAAATATACAATATTAGGGCCAGGCGCGGTGGCTCACGCCTATAATCCCAGCACTTTGGGAGGCCAAGGCGGGCAGATCACCAGAGGTCATGAGTTCGAGACCAGCCTGGTCAACATGGCAAAACCCTGTCTCTACAAAAATACAAAAAAATTAGCCAGGCATGATGGTGGGTGCCTGTAGTCCTAGCTACTAGGGAGGCTGAGGTGAGAAGATCACTTGAGCCTAGGGGTTGGAGGCTGCAGTAAGCTATGATCATGCCACTGCCCTCCAGCCTGGGTGACAGAGTGAGACCTCGCCTCAAAATAAATAAAAGTAAAAAGAAAAAAATACCAATATTGTACATTTCTTTTCCTTTTTTGTTTTGTTTTTAGATGGAGTCTGGCTCTGTCACCCAGGCTGGAGTGCAGTGGCATGATTTCAGCTCACTGCAACCTCTGCCTCCCTGGGTTCAAGTGATTCTCCTGTCTCAGCCTCCCGGGAGGCGGAGGTTGCAGTTAGCTGAGATTGAGCCATTGCACTCCAGCTTGGGCAACAAGAGTGAAACACTGTCTCAAAAAAAAAAGAAAAAGAAAAGAAAACCCAGAAATTTACTCTCCCGTAGTCCTGGAGGCCAGAAGTCTGAAATCAGTTTCACTGCGCCAAAATCTTCCAAAATTTGGGAAGAGCCAAAATCAGGTGTCCTGAGGGTCATGCTCCCTTTGCAGGGTCTAGAGGAGAATCCCATCCTTGTTCTTCCAACCCTGGTGGGGCCTGCTGGCATTCCTCGACTTATGACTGCATCAACCCTGTCTCTGCCTCCTACGTCACATGGCCTCCTCCTCTTCTGTATGTATAACATCTCTCTCTGCCTCTCTTATAAGGACACTTGTGATTGTGTTAGGGCCACCCAGATACTCCAGGATAGCCTTCCTCAAATAAAGAATCTTAATTTGAGGCTGGGCGCAGTGGCTCATGCCTATAAACCTAGCACTTTGGGAGGCCAAGGCAGGAGGATGGGTTTGGCTCAGGAGTTTGAGACCAGCCTGGACAACATAGCAAATACCCCTGTCTCTAAAAAAAAATAATAATAAAATAAAATAAAATTGGCTGGGCGTGGCGGTGCACACCTGTGGTTCCAGCTACTTAGGAGGCTGAGGTGGGAGGATTGCTTAAGCCCCAGGAGGTTGAGGTTACAGTGAACCATGTTTTTGCCTCTGCACTCCAGCCTGGGTGACAGAGCAAGACCCTGTTTCAAAAGGAAAAAAAAAGAAAAAGAATCTTAATTTAGTCACTTAATCTGTAAAGACCTTTTTACTTTATAAGGTAAAATGGACAGGTTCCAAGAATTAGGATCTGTTTTGTTTGTTTGTTTGAGACAGGGTCTCACTCTGTTGCCCAGGCTGGAGTGCAGTCGTGCCATCCTGGCTCACTACAACCTCCGCCTCCAGGGTTCAAGCAATCCTCCTGCCTCAGCCTCCTGAGTAGCTGGGACCACAGGTCCTTGAGCCACCATGACTCACCAATTTTTTGTAAAGACTGGGTTTCACCATGATGCCCAGGCTGGTCTCGAACTTGAGCTCAAGCAATCCTCCTGCCTTGACCTCCCAAAGTGCATGAGCCACTGATACATCTTTTAGTGGCCATTATACAGCCTACCACAATGATGGAGAAGGGCTAACATTTTATTTTAAGGCTTGGAGTGTTTTTTTTTTTTTTTTGAGACGGAGTCTCGCTTTGTCGCCCAGGCTGGAGTGCAGTGGCGTGATCTCAGCTCACTGCAAGCTCTGCCTCCCGGGTTCACGCCATTCTCCTGCCTCAGCCTCAAAGAGTAGCTGGGACTACCGGCACCCGCCACCACGCCTGGCTAATTTTTTGTATTTTTAGTAGAGCTAGAGTTTCACCGTGTTAGCCAGGATGGTCTCGATCTCCTGACCGCGTGATCTGCCTGCTTTGGCCTCCCAAAGTGCTGGGATTACAGGCGTGAGCCACTGCGCCCGGCCAAGGCCTGGAGTGTTTTAAGCAGGCGAGAGACAAGCTCTGATGAACACTTTAAAAATATCACTGGTTGATGCTGACTTAACCCTTTACTCAACGGGATGTTCAACCCCCTCCCCTCAATGCACCTGAGACCCTTCCCCTGTCCCAGCACCCCACTTGCAGTAGGTACTCTGGAAATGAGGAGTCTTCTTGGTAGCTGCAAAATTGTTACTCAGAGACCAGCCTCTCTGCAGACAAGTCCAAGTGCAGAACAAAGCTCGGGTGAGCCCTTAATTTTATTATGACACAGAAAACAAAAAGATGATTGTTTCTGAGGCAGATTCTAAAACAGTAGGGTGTTTTTGTTTTGGTTTTGGTTTGGATTTTGTGTTTTTTTTTTTTTTTTTTTTGGTTAATCCCACTTTCATTCTTTTCAAATGGCAGCAAGCAAGACTGAAAAGACTGAATCACTCCACTGTTTTTCACTTTGACATTTTCTCCCAAACCAACTTCACTCGCCCCCCAGTCAGAAAAAGTGGGAAGGAACCTGTCCCCAGACTGGAACCAGCTGCCCACCCACAGTCTCCGCTGGCGCCACGGGGTCCTGGATTCTTAGGATGGGGTGGGGGGACAGACAGCCTGTCTACTGCCAGGACTGGCCTCCCCTTCCTGGGCTCTGAGCAGCCCATCTCCACACGGGATACCTGCAGTACATGTCTTGCCTCAGTTTTCTTCAGTTCTACAAAAGTTCCCTGCTCTGACCATATCCCCACTGTGTACTGGGCCTGCCCAGCTGTGGTCCCAGCTACTCAGCTACTCAGCAGTGGGGGTTCAGGCACGAAGCAGATGTTTAGTGTGTGCCTCGGGAGTGCCAGGCCCTGGGGACGGAGCTGTGAGCTGTGATGAGGGCCCCCACCTTCAAGGAGTCTAGTGGGGGAGACAGACAGTCTAGATGTACAAACCCACCAAGAAATAGCAACTCACCAGTAGTGATGATGTCACCACAGAAAAAGAGCAGGGAGCCAGGGGAGAGAGTAATTCTGAGGATTGGGAGTTGTCATTTAGATAACTGGGTCAAGGAAGGTCTAAACATTTTAGCAGAGACCTGGAGGATGAACAAGAATCAGACAGGAGAAGAACATTGCAGGCAGGGAAAACTGCCTTCTGTGCAAAGGCCCTGAGTCAGGGAAGACTTTGAGATCTTTGAGGAAGGACTGAGGGCTAAGAGTTGGGAAGATAGGGAGAGATGAGGTTCAAGAGGCAGCCAAGAGTCAGATCACCTGGGTCTTAAACCACTGAAGGATTTACACTATTAGATTTACAATTGTTGTTGTAGCTGGGTGCGGTGACTCACACCTGTAATCCCAGCACTTTGGGAGGCCAAGGCAGGCGGATCACCTGATTTCAGGAGTTTGAGACCAGCCTGGCCAACATGGTGAAACCCTGTCTCTACTAATACAAAACAATTAGCCGGGTGTGGTGGCGCATGCCTGTAATCCCAGCTACTTGGGAGGCTGAGGCAGGAGAATCACTTGAACCCAGGAGGCAGAGGTTGCAGTGAGCTGAGACTGCACCATTGCACTCCAGCCTGGGCAACAAGAACAAAACTCCGTCTCAAAAAAAAAAAAAAAAAAAAAAAGGCAATTGTTGTTGACACAGGGTCTCACTCTGATGCCCAGGCTGGAGTGCAATCGCATGATCATGTCTCTCTGCAGTCTTGAACTCCTGGGCTCTGGTGATCCTCCCAGTTTTACTTCCCCAGTAGCTAGAACTATAGGCGTGTACCACCACGCCCAGCTAATTATTTTATTTTATTTTTATTTTTAACTTATTTTTACTATTTGTTGTTGAGACGGACTCTCACTCTGTTGCCCAGGCTGGAGTGCAATGGCGCAATCTCAGCTCACTGCAACCTCCACCTCCTGGGTTCCAGTGATTCTCCTGCCTCGGCCTCCAGAGTACCTGGGACTACAGGCACCTGCCACCACTCCCAGCTAATTTTTTTGTATTTTTAGTAGAGATGGGGTTTCACTGTGTTAGCCAGGATGGTCTTGATCTCCTGACCTTATGGTCCACCCGCCTTGGCGACAGGCCTAATTTTTTTTTTTTTTTTTGAGATGGAGTCTCCCTCTGTCGCCCGGGCTGGAGTGCAGTGGCACGATCTCAGCTCACTGCAACCTCCACCTCCCGAGTTCACGCAATTCTCCTGCCTCAGCCTCCTGACTAGCTGGGACTACAGGCACCCGCCACCACGCCCAGCTAATTTTTTTTTTTTTTTTGTATTTTTAGTAGAGACAGGGTTTCACCGTGTTAGACAGGATGGTCTCGATCTCCTGACCTCGTGATCCACCTGCCTTGGCCTCCCAAAGTGCTGGGATTACAGGCGTGAGCCACCACGCCTGGCCTAATTTTTTTATTTTTTGTAGAGACAGGGTCTCTCTGTGTTGCCCAGGATGGTCTCGAACTCCTGGCCTCAGGGAATCATCCTGCCTTGGCCTCCCAAAGTGCTGAGAGCACAGGCTTGAGCCATCATCACACCCTGCCTTTTACAATTTTAAGAAATTCACAGAAAGGTTCCCATGGGAGTTCATCTAACAGCTTCCAGAAGCCAACTTCAATGAGCTGCTGATTGCAGTCAACAAATATTGATTGAGTACTTTTCCAACTGGCCCTATGCTTGGTGCTGTGGGAATGGTTCCTTTTTTTTTTAAATACATTTTATTGTGTATATGTAAGATATACAATATGTTGTAAGATACATATAGAGTAAAATGGTTACTGTAGTGAAACAAACTAACATATCCATCATTTCACATGGGTACCCATTTTCCTCCCAGTGGCAAGAGCAGCTATAATCTGCTCATTTAGCAAAGATCCTGAATACAACACACTGTTATTAACTATAACCCTCATGCTGTACATTAGGTCTTTCCACTTCTTCGTCCTACATGTTTGCCACTCTGTACCCTTTGACCTACATCTCCCCATTTCCTAGTTAGTTTTGAGGGCTTTTTTTTTTTTTTTTTTTTGAGACGGAGTCTCTCTCTGTCACCCAGGCTGGAGTGCAGTGGCGCGATCTCGGCTCACTGCAAGCTCCGCCTCCTGGGTTCATGCCATTCTCCTGCCTGAGACTACAGGCGCCCGCCACCATGCCCGGCTAATTTTTTGTATTTTTAGTAGAGACGGGGTTTCACCGTGTTAGCCAGGATGGTCTCAATCTCCTGACCTCATGATCCGCCTGCCTCGGCTTTCCAAAGTGCTGGGATTACAGGCGTGAACCACCTACCCAGCAAGATCTAGCTTTTGTGCTCAGCCTCTGGCTGTTGACCTCTAAACCCTTGGAATGTCATATCTGATAGTCATTGTTTAGGGTGGAGCTGGCCACACCTGATAGTCTAACAATGTGGTTTAGCCTGGGGTCTGGCTGCAGCAGGTCACCGAACAGTGTGGCTTAGGGTGGAAGCTTTGGGACACAAGATATGGACCCACGTAGCTGGACCTTAGGAGGAGCTGGAGTCTGAGATCTGCCACCTGGGCAGTCAACCCTGCCTGCATGATGGGACTTCAATAAAGACTCTAGACACCAAGACAGTGAGTTTACTAGGGTGGCAATAGTCTGTGCGTATTGTCACACATTGATGCTGGGAAAGTAACGCTGTCCCTGATTCCACAGGGAGAGGATAATGGAGGTTCCAGGTTTGGAACTTTCCTAGCCCCTTCCCTATACACCATTTCCCTTGGCTGGTTTTAATCCATATCCTTCAGCTGTAATAAACTGCAGCTATGGTTATACAGCTTGCAGCGAGTTCTGTGAGTCCTGGCTGATTATGGAACCTAAGGATGGTTTGGGGAAACCCCTGAACTCTGTCGTTGTGTGAGCAGTGTCACTCAGCCACCTTGTTTATGCTTTTCTTTCTTTTCTTTTCTTTTTCTTTTTTTTTTCTGAGACGGAGTCTGTCCTCTAGGTTCGAGTGCAGTGGTGCGATCTCAGCTCACTGCAACCTCCGCTCCTCGGGTTCAAGCGATTCTCCTGCCTTGGCTTCCCGAGTAGCTGGGACTCCAGGCCTGCGCCACCACACTCAGCTAATTTTTGTATTTTTAGTAGAAACAGGGTCTCCCTATGTTGCCCAGATTGGTTTTGAACTCCAGGGCTCAGTGATTTGCTCGCCTCGGCCTCCCAAAGTGCTGGGATTATAGGTGTGATCCACCGAGCTCAGCCCAGCCAATATGTTTTACTTTATAAGACATTGTGAAACTGGCTGGGTGTGAATGGTTCATGCCTATAATCCCAATCCCAACACTCTGGGAGGCGGAGGCCAATGATAGTGAGGGCATCATTTGAGGCTAGAAGTTCGACACAGCCTGGGCAACAGAGTGAGAGAGACCCTGTCTCTATTTTTTAAAAAACAAAATAAAATTATATATACATATAATAATTCAAGGGATTCTCCTGCCTCAGCTTCCCAAGTATCTGGGACTACAGGTGTGTGCCACCAAGCCTGGCTAATTTTTGTATTTTTAGTAAAGATGGGGTTTTACCGTGTTGGCCAGGCTGGTCTCAAACTTCTGACCTCAGGCGATCCACCCACCTTGGCCTCCCAAAGTGCTGGGATTACAGGCATGAGCCACCTCAACCAGCCAAATAGTAATTTTAAAAAGATATTGTGGCCGGGCACAGTGGCTCACGCCTGTAATCCCAGCACTTTGGGAGGCCGAGGCAGGCGGATCACAAGGTCAGGAGATCGAGACCATCCTGGCTAACATGGTGAAACCCCGTCTCTACTAAACATATAAAAAATTAGCGGGGCTTGGTGGCGGGTGCCTGTAGTTCCAGCTACTAGGGAGGCTGAGGCAGGAGAATGGTGTGAACCCGGGAGGCAGAACTTGCGGTGAGCTGAGATCAGGCCACTGCACTCTAGCCTGGGCACAGAGCGAGACTCCGTCTCAAAAATAAAAAGATATTGCAAAACCGTTTTCCAGTGGCCGGGCGTGGTGGCTCACACCTGTAATCCCAGCACTTTGGGAGGCCGAGGCGGGCGGATCACGAGGCCAGGAGATCAAGACCATCCTGGCTAACACGGTGAAACCCCGTCTCTACTAAAAATACAAAAAAAAAAAAAAAAAAAAAATAGCCGGGTGTGGTGGCGCGCGCCTGTAGTTCAGCTACTCGGGAGGCTAAGGCAGGAGAATGGCGTGAACCCAGGAGGCGGAGCTTGCAGTGAGCCGAGGTCGCCCCACTGCACTCCAACCTGGGTAACAGAGCGAGACTCCATCTCAAAAAAAAAAAAAAAAAAAAGAATCAATGTTTGGCCAGGCACGGTGGCTCACGCCTATAATACTAGCACTTTGGTAGGCGGGGGCAGGTGGATCACTTGAGGTCAGGAGTTTGAGACCAGCCTGGCCAACATGGCAAAACCCCGTTTCTACTAAAAATACAAAAGTTAGCTGGGCGTGGTGGTGGGCGCCTATAATCTCAGCTACTCAGGAGACTGAGACAGGAGGCTCACTTGCAACTGGGAGCCGGAGGTTGCAGTGAGCCGGGATTGCACCACTGCACTCCAGCCTGGGCAACAGAAGGAGACCCTGTCTCCAAAAAAAAAAAAAAAAAACGTTTTCCAAAGTGGCCTCACCATTTACATTCCCATTGGCAATATATGAGAGACTTCTAGCAGTAGCTTCTCATCCTTGCTAATACTTAGTATTGCCAGTTTTTTAAAAAAGCCATTCTAATAGGTGTGCAGTAGTGTCTCATTGTGGCTTTACTGTTTATTTCCATAATAACTAACGATGGTTGGGCATCTTTTCATGTGGTTATTAGCCATTCATATATCTTCTTTGCTGAAGTGTCTCTTTAAAGATTTTGCCCATTTTAAAATTGGGTTGTCTCCTTATAATTGAGATATAACTGGATGCAAGTGCTTTATCAGATATATCTGATTTAAAAAAATCTTGTGAATATTTTCTCCCAGTCTGTGGCTTGTCTTTTATTTTTTAACAGTGTTTTCGTCTGGACTGTGGCTCACACCTGTAATCCCAGCACTTTGGGAGGCCCAGGTGGGCTGATCGCTTGAGCCCAGGAGTCTGAGATCAGTGTGGCCAACATGGTGAAACCCTGTTTCTACGAAAAAAATACAAAAATTAGCCAGTCATGGTGGTGTTCCTGTAATCTGAGCTACTTGGGAGGCCAAAGTGGGAGAATCACTTGAGCCCAGGAGGCGGAGGTTGCAGTGAGCCGAGATCATGCCACTGCACTCCAACATGGGTGACAAAGCCAGGCTAATTTTGAAGAGCGAAATTTTTATTATTATTATTTTTTATTTTAAAGATAGGGTCTCCTTCTGTCACCCAGGCTGGAGTCCAGTGGCATGACCATAGCTCACTTCAACCTCAAACTCCTGGGCTCAAATGATCCTCTCACGTCAGCTTCCCAAGTAACTGGGACCCCAGGGGTGAGCCACCTTGCCTGGCTATTTTTTTTTTTTTTAGAGTCGGGTCTCACTATGTTGCCCAGGCTACATTTGTGTCACAACTAATGAGCCAATATTGCTACATTGTTATTAAATACTTATTCAGAGTTCTTCAGTTTTCTCCCAATGTGCTTTTTCTGTTTCCAGGATACCATCCGGGATACCACAGTACATTTAGTCATCCTGTGTCTATAGACTGCACTTGGCTGTGACAGTTTCTCAGACCTTCCTTGTTTTGGATGACCTTGAACATTTTGAGGAGTACTGCTCAGGGTTTTTTTTTCTTTGTTTTGTTTTGAGACAGAATCTCACTCTGTTATCCAGGCTGGAGTGCAGAGGCGTGATCTCACGTCACTGCAACCTCTGCCTCCCGGGTTCAAGTCATTCTCCTGCCTCAGCCTCCCGAGTAGCTGGGATTACAGGCACGCACCACCATGCCTGGCTAATTTTTGTATTTTTAGTAGAGACAGGGTTTCACGATGTTGGCCAGGCTGGTCTCAAACTCCCGACCTCAGGTGATCCACCTGCCTCAGCCTCCCAAAGTGCTGGGATTACAGGTGTGAGCCACCACACCCGGCCCCGTTCAGGGGTTTTGTAGGATGTTCCTCAATTGAGATTTGTCTGATATTATTTTGTCATGATTAGACTTCGAGTAATGTATTTTTGGAAGGAAGACTACAGAGGTAAATTGCCTCTCAAGGATACCTACTATCAATGGAACCTATCACTGTTGATAGGATGTTGATCAATGGAACATCACAGTCACTGTTGATGTTGACCTTGATCACCTAGTAAGATTGTATTTATGTATTTATTTTTTATTTTTTGAGATGAAGTCTCACTCTGTTGCCCAGGCTGGAGTTCAGTGGCACAATCTTTGCTCACTGCAACCTATGCCTCCTGGGTTCAAGCAATTCTTCTGCCTCAGCCTCCCGAGTAGCTGGGATTACAGGCACGTGCCACCATGCCTGGCTAATTTTTGTATTTTTAGTCGAGATGGGGTTTCACCATGTTAGCCAGACTGGTCTCGAACTCCTGACCTCAAGTGATCCACCTACCTCAGCCTCCCAAAATGCTGGGATTACAGTTGTGAGCCACCGCGCCCACCCCATTTCTGGTTTCTACTTAGCTTTTTTCACTTAACTCTTTGTCTTGAGATTTTTCCGTGGTATGAAGCCTTTTATTTTTTTATTTTTTATTTTTGTAAAGTAGGTTTGTGTTATTTATTTCTTTCATCACACAGTAAATATGGACCAAGCCCTATTATGTGCCAGGCCCTAGCCCCAGGGGTCCGGCTAATCACCAAGCCACAGATGGGGGGTGTTAGGGAGAGCCATTAAACAAAGGATTACCCAGATAATGTGTTCATTACAGATGTGCTTGGATGGAGACCCAGGGAGCTGGGAGAGACTGTGCCAGACAACTCGATTTGTAGGGGTGAGCAGGGAAGGCTTCCCGGTGGTGGAAAGATCTGGAGTGTGAGGGTGGCCCTCTTGGTGTTGAACAGAGAGACAAGGCCCTGGCCAGAGCTGCCTCCAGAGAAGCAGAGAGGGGCACAGGTGGGAGAAGTTCTGATCCCTCACTTCCTGGGGTCCCTGAGATCCAGCAGCCTGCCTGCCCACCCTGCCCTCTGTCTCATGAGCCAACAAATCTCCCTTTTTTGCCAAAACGAGGGCAAGCTGGGTTTCTGTCTTTTACACCCAAAGAAACCGATGAATGGCGTTACAGTCCCCCAGCGTTTTTGGCACCAGGGACTGGGACTGGTTCTGTGGAAGACTATTTTTCCAGAGGAGGTAGGGGTGGGTTAGGAGGGTGGTTTTGGGATGATTCAAGCACATTATGTTCATAGTGCACTTTATTTCTATTATTATAACATTGTAATAGATAATGACATAATTATACAACTTACCATAATGTAGAATCAGTGGGATCCCTGAGTTTGTTTTCCTGCAACTGGACGGTCCTATCTGGAGGTGATGGGAGATCATCAGGCATTAGATTCTCATAAAGAGTGTGCAGCCTAATCCCTTGCACTCACAGTTCACAATAGGGTTCACGCTGCTATGAGGATCTAATGCTGCCCCTGATCTGACAGGAGGCGGAGCTCAGGCGATAATGCAAGCGATGGGGAGTGGCTGTAAATACAGATGCAGCTTCCTTAGCTTGTGTGTGGCTCACCTCCTGCTATGCCGCCGGTTCCTCACATGTCACAGACCGCTATAGGGGTTAGGGACCCCTGCCCCAACTCCTCCCTTCCTTCCTGTATGGCTGAGAGAGGTGAAGTGATCTACCCAAGATCACACGGCAGGAATTCAAACGCAGTACTTCTTCTCAACCTGTTCAAGGTTTAGCAGGGGCCTCCGGGATCCACCAGCCACGTTTGTGATGAGTGGGGAGGTGAACTCAGAGCAGTTTTGGGGAGACTGAACAGCGAAGTGGTGGGGAAAGTTGGTTTCAGACCAAAGATATTATAGAAAATTACCCCTGGATGGAATCTTCCAAATCAAATTGTGCTTTAGGGCACTGGTAGAATAATGAGTCTCCTCATCATATCCTAATCTCTGGAACCTGTGGCTCTGTTACTTTAAATGGTTAAAAGAGAGTTTGCAGCTGTGGTTAAATTAAGGCTTTGGGCTGGGCACAGTGGCTCACACCTGTAATCCCAGCACTTTGGGAGGCGGGTGGATCACTTGAGGTCATGAGTTCAAGACCAGTCTGGTCAACATGGCGAAACCCCGTCTCTACTAAAAATACAAAAATTAGCCGGGCGTGGTGGTGTGTGCCTGTAGTCCCAGCTACTCGGAAGTCTGAGGCTGAGGCAGGAGAATTGCTTGAACCCAGGATTCGGAGGTTGCAGTGAGCCGAGTTCGTGCCACTGCACTCCAGCCTGGGCAACAGAGTGAGACTACTTCTCAAAATAATAACAATAATAATAATAATGGATTTGGAGATGGGGTGATGACCCTGGGTTATCAGACAGGTCCAGTGTAATCACAAGGGTTGTTATAAAGAGGTTAGGCAGGAGGGTCAGAGTCAGAGAAGGTGATATGAAGACAGAGCAAAGTTTGGAGTGGTGTGGACTGAGGAGCCAAAGAATGTGGGTGGTCTCCAGCAGCTGGAAGAGGAAAGGAAATGATTCTCCCTTCTGGCCTCCAGACGGAATGTAACCCTGTGACCCATTTTAGACTTATGACCTCCAGAACTGTAAGATAAATAAATGGGATGGTTTTAAGCCACCAAATTTGTATTTGTAGTTATGTGTTACAGCAGCAATAGAAACTCTTGAATCTCCTTGGCAGCATTTCCACCAAGTGACCATCGATCCTCGTCTTGAATGCCTCCAGCGACGGGGATATCACTACCAATAGTCACCCTGTTTCCTTTCCAGCAAACTCTTTCTTCTCCCAAACCCATCCTCTGTAACTATTCACCCACTGCACCCCCACTTCGGGCCCCAGTTCTTGGAGCAAAAAGGACAGGCAGACACAATCCCAACCCCTTGTATATCAGGCTTTTGTAGACAGATAATAATTCTCTTCCCCAAGCTTAACAATCTCCAACTTTTTCCCTTGATCAGCTTATTAGAAAGGTCTAAAAGCCAACTCTTTCTGGATGAGGCCCTAGGTAATCATTTGCAGAGTGGGATCTCCCAACCCAAGGCCTCCCGTCCTGAGGAACGGATGACAAAAACCTTATAGAGCGTCCTCCTTCCAACAATAATTCTCCAAACCCCGCCCCCTACTCCGCCAGAGCCCCATTCACAGCCCGAAACATCCGACCGGTATTAGTAATAGTTCATAATACCACCACTTGAGGCTCAGAGCCTGGGCAGGCAGCTAGAATTTAGCAACGTTATTTCGTTTTCATTGTGTTTATTTCTGTTGATGGTAAGGGAAACTGATTTTCCATTTAAATTATGTGTGTATTCAGTAGAAAGCGCCAGTTTGACAACAGCAGTGAGTCTCGCTGCACCGGATGGGTTTGGTTGTGGATAACCTAAGCTGCAGGCCGGACTCGGAACTGCCCGGGACACCGCCTCTGGGTTCTGAGTCCCGAGCGTCGTTGAAGCATCAGAGGCACTACATCAGACCCCAAAATAGTAGCTTTTAGGAAGTCAGGATGGCCGAGCGGTCTAAGGCGCTGCGTTCAGGTCGCAGTCTCCCCTGGAGGCGTGGGTTCGAATCCCACTTCTGACAAGTGCTCTTTTCCGGTATTTTAGAAGAGAAATTTTCGACGACCGCACACCAAGAGAGGCCCGCAAACACAGGGGACCGTACGTTTTACACGCAATCCAAAGTCTAAATGAATGTCTGTGGGGAAGAAAAAGTCTGACAGGACGTGGTCGTGTGATTCTGAACTCCCAACTTCGGAGGAGGTTGAGGCGGGAGGATGTCGCCACCACACTCCAGCCTAGGCGACAGAGCGAGATTCTTTTTTAAAAAAGAAAATGCTCGTTAATAAGAAAATACTCGTTTTGTAAAACAATAAAAAAAGATTATGCGAACATATACACACAAGACATCATAACCTCATTGATCTGTAAAAGAATAGAAAAAGATTATGAGAACATATACACAGAATATATACACACAAGACATAACCTCACTGATCTGCGGTGTTGATGAGGAAAAGTAATACAGCTCTGTCAGAAGTGGGATTCGAACCCACGCCTCCAGGGGAGACTGCGACCTGAACGCAGCGCCTTAGACCGCTCGGCCATCCTGACTGCTTGAAGTGTGCTGCGCATAAAGCCTCTTCACAAGTTCTGCAATGTGCGCATGCGTAGCGGGCAGCGAAGACCCACGCCTAGTTGTCCGCCCGGTGTTGGGTGGAGCGAGATACACTCACTTGCTCCAATGGGCGTGGAGAGATGGGACAAGGAAGGTCAGCGCGATGCACCTAGGCGACGCCAGAGGGTGCGCAAGGCCTACTAGAGAAGGCCGAGACCGAAGACTGTTACTTCAATACACATGCATTCGTGCCTTCAGCCTGTATTCATTCTGCATTCATACATGTACTATCATGTCAGCTTTGATTCCTGAAATCTGCAAGCAACCTTGCATTTCCCTTGTGCACAATGCAATCAAGTCCGTATACCTGCACTGATTCGTAGACATTTCCGTGAGCTGGCGCCCAATCTAGGTAAAGCCCAGGTATTGCAAGGCCGCCTGGCACTCTTACCGCGCTCTCCTTCCGAATACTCGCCCCAGCTGCAGCTTCACATTTGTATATGTGTTATAATTCATTTACTCAGGCTCCGGGATAGAACGAGGCCTGCAGCTGCACAGCCAGACCCGCCCTATTCCTATGTCCCCAGTGCCCAAACCGTGCCCGGCACACAGTATGTACGCAGGGAAGATCCCATGGATTCATTCTTCCCTCGCTTCCTCCTTCCTGCATCCCCTCATTTCGTGACTCATCTCTCTTTTCCTGGCCCCCGCGGCATCTTCCTCTCTTCCCTTCCACCCCCTCTAGGCTTATGCACGCGGCGCACAGGCTGTCTCCAGGGACCAGAAGACCTCGGTACCGAGAGGGTGCCCTTCTCCAGAAGGATTTCTAGGATCTCAGGGGGCTGGGCCGCTGACCTGGTGTGTAACAATTACACATTAATTAATGAATTCCCTCATTAATGACTCATATTCCTACAATGGCAGCTGCTGCCCCTCTCTGTACACAGGCACTAGAAGAGAGGGTCCAAGACCCTCCAACATCTCTGAGCCAACTTTGGAGTCCAGGGGTCAGGCCTAGAAGGTGTGAGCAGTGGGGTCACATTAACCTCTTAGTGCCCTCGGACTTGTCTGAGATGGTATCACAGAGCGGCCTCGGCCAGAGAACAGCAGCACTTACCACCCTTGGATTAGATTCCCTTGAGATGCTTGGAGCTTGGGATGCAGCCCCATGGGGGTGGGCAGAGGTCCTGGTTATCTGAAAGACAATGAAACCCTCCTCTTTCCCTGTCCCAAATGTCCTCTCCTCATTGACTGCCAGAATTCTTTCCTTTAGGTTTAGTACTAACCTCTTTTGTGTCCTCTTCTAAAATACAAATTGCCCTGGAAGCCGGAAAGAAAGTCAACAAATATTTATTAAGCACTTGCTATGTGCCACTCTTCTAGATGCTGTGAACAAAACAGAATTTCCACTCTCAAGATACATTCAGGCATGGAGCGAAGGGAGAAGGATAAGAAACAGGTGGACAAATACATCCAGGTGTTGTTAAATGCTGGGTAGAGGATGCATCAAGAAACTCATGAAAGACTTTAAAACAGGCAAAAAAGATAGCTGGATCTGATTCTATAAGGGCTTGCACCTTTCATTACTTTTATGTCCAAATAATTCTTGTCCACAGAAATACAGGTGAATTTTGTTAGGGTAGAATGCAATTGATCATTGCCCTGTGGATATTGACCAATTTTGCAATCTACTTATAAATTCATTTCAGCATTCCTGATTGCCAATATATGTGTGTCTTTGAATTCTCTTTTGAATTGGCTATAACATTGAACAGGTCCTCCCATTAATTAATGACTAAAATAAAATCTTTGACGTGTTCATTTTATATTTATATGAGAATTATGATTTTATCTTAAAAATTATCCTTTTGGCCAGGCGAGGTGACTCATGCCTGTAATCCCAGCACTTTGGGAGGCTGAGGTGGGCAGATCACGAGGTCAGAAGTTCAAGACCAGCCTCGACAACATGGTGAAACCCCGTCTCTACTAAAAATACAAAAATTAGCCAGGCGTCGTGGCACGTGCCTGTAATCCCAGCTACTAAGGAGGCTGAGGAAGGAGAATTGCTTGAACCTGAGAGGCAGAGGTTGCAGTGAGCTGAGATCACACCATTGCACTCCAGCCTGGGTAACAGAGTGAGACTCCGTCTCAAAAAAAAAAAAAAAAATACCCTTTTAACAGTGATCAAGAGTCATTGGGGCTCTCCTAGGCAGGGTGGTTAGGGAGGGCCTCTGTGAGGAGCTGACACTGAGTTCAAAAGGAGAAACACAAGCAAGATCAAAGCTGCAGGTGGCAGCATTTCAGATAAAAGACATAGCCAGTGCAAAGGCTCTGAGGCAGAGAGAAATATAGTCTGTTGGAGGGACAGCAAGGCCAGTGTGGCAGGGGTAAGGTGATGGGAAGGTTCAGGCCATATCACACAGGCCTGGAGTGCCAGGGAAAGGAGTTTGGATTTTCTTCTGTGATGGAGTAACTGGTGTGTTTTTGTTTGTTATTGTTGTTGTTTTGACACAGGGCCCAGCCCTGTGGCCCAGGTTGGAGTCCAGTGGCACAATCTTGGCTTACTGCAGACAATCTCCTGGTCTCAAGCAATCCCTGCCTCAGCCTCCCAAGTATTTGGGACTACAGGTGTGCACCACCACACTTGGCTAATTTTTATACTTTTTGTAGAGACAGGATCTTGACACTTTGCCCAGGCTGGTCTCGAACTCCTGAGCTCAAGAGATCCTCCGGCCTTGGTCTCCCAAAATGCTGAGATGATAGGTGTGAGCCACTGTGCCCAGCCTGGAGTGTTTTAAGCAGGGGAGTGGCATGGTCCTGAGGGCCCTTCAAAAACTATCCCTTTGGCTGCTGTGTGGAGGATGGACGGCAGGCCAAGGGAAGAATTGGAAGTCCAGGGGGAAGGCCAGGGCAGGGAGGGTAAGAGATGATGATGGCTGGACCAGGGAAGTGGAGATTGCAAAAGGTGGTAGAATTCAAGATTCAGGATGTGTTTTGGGGTAAAACACACAAGCCCTGCTGGCTGGCTAGTGTGTGTGGGGGGTGTCAGGGTGGAGAGAGAGGATGTAGGGATGCAATAGGAGGTCACGAAGGCCATAGGGGAGCCAGGTTACTAGATGCTTGGTTTCCCTTGAAGGCAAGGGCTTTGAAGCAGGGGCTGGTAGCTTCCCACTTTCACCCCATTTTGCAGACCAGGGAGGTAAGGCTCAGGTGGGCTGAGTGACTTGCCCAAGGTCCTCTTTGGGGCAGAAGCCCTGCACTCTCCACCTCTGGGACCCTCCCTTCATTTCTTGCATCACCAACCTTTCTGAGTGCACATCATTTTAGAGAGAAGGGAACAGAGGTAGCGCCAGAGCTGGAGCCCACACCAGCCCCGCCCTGCCTGCTGCCCTCCTGGCTGGCCTGGGAGAAAGTGCTCCCTTGATGGGGCTCAGCACCAGGTTCCCACACAGCTCTGTCTCTTGGGTTTGGGTGGATGATCAGGTGTCCCCCCTCAACACCTTTCATGTGACACCCTCCTGGCCTGGAGGAAGCCTTGTACCCCTAGGTCCCTGAGACCAAAATTGGGAAGGGAGAAGGCCACCATTTCTGTTTATGTCCTGTTTCCACCTTATCAGCAGCCTAGACGCCAACAATGAGCCCTGTGGGACAGGCCTCACCCATTCCCTGCTCTGGGCATTTGTCCAGCTTGGGGAAAAAAAAGTCCCCTGGGTGGAGCTTGAAAAGCCCACAAGCAGCTGGGGAAGCCCCGACGTGGCTCTTCCTGTACTTTGCCCTACTTTGCACAGATGAAGTCAGATGGCCAAATGAGGACCTAGTGTTTGTCCAGCCAAGGTGCCTGAAAGGGATAATTGCTAGCATTCCTGGGACTTCAGCACGCAACACCAGCCCTCCCAGGGACAAGTGTGGCAAGAAGCTGAGTATTAGTGAATGTTTCCTTTCCATCCATTACCTCACTTAATGTTCAGCACAGCACCACAACACAGGTCATGATT
The DNA here is from genome assembly GCF_029289425.2 of Pan paniscus. Lineage (NCBI taxonomy): Eukaryota > Metazoa > Chordata > Mammalia > Primates > Hominidae > Pan > Pan paniscus. The sequence goes on from NC_073267.2 coordinate 66,772,414, forward strand.
ACCCCCATTTTACAGGAAAGTGAGGCTCAGAGAGACCACATGAATTACCCAGAGTCACACAGCTGATAAATGGAACTTGATTTGTCTGGCTCAAAACTCCTTGAGGCCAGGTGTGGTGGCTCACACCTGTAATCCTAACAGTTTGAGAGGCCGGGGTGGGAGGATCGCTTGAGCCCAGGAGGTCGAGGCTGCAGTGAGCTTTGATCATGCCACCTCACTCCAGCCTGGGCAACAGAGTGAGATGCTGTCTCAAAAACAAAACAAAACAAAACAAAACAAAACAAAACCCCTTCTTGAATGCTGTGTGCCTAGCATTGTGCCAAGCACTTTCTTTACATTGTCTCCTTAATAAAGGCCATGAGGCCGGGCGCGGTGGCTCACACCTGTAATCCTGGCACTTTGGGAGGCCGAGGCGGGCGGATCACCTGAGGTCAGGAGTTCGAGACCAACCTTACCAACATGGTGAAACCCCATCTCTACTAAAAATACAAAAAATTAGCCAGTCATGGTGGCAGGCACCTGTGATCCCAGCTACTCGGAAGGCTGAGGCAGGAAAGTTGCTTGAACCCAGGAGGCAGAGGTTGCAGTGAGCCAAGATCGTGCCACTGCACTCCAGCCTGGGCGCGACAGAGCGAGACTCCATCTCAAAAAGAAAAAAAAAAAAAGCCACGAGGGCTTGCCAATTCACATGGCAGGATGGACTTTGAGATGCTGTTTTTAGTCCTGTTTGTTTTCATTATTAAAGGAGATTTAAAAGAAAGGGTAGGATTTTCCCAGTAAGGCAGTCCAAGTAGCATGGCCAAGCTTTTGTTGTTTAGGCTCTGGTTTTCTTGGCTGAGGGTGGAGGGCAGAAGCCACAGGGTGCCAGGAGCAAATGCCTGTTAAAGTCCTCGTTTGGACATCTTGACCACTGAGGGGAGAAGCCAGGCCAGCCCCAGGGGAATGGGGGAATCTGGAGGTGAAGTGGATGAGGCAGGCGAAGATGTCTAACAGGATGGGGTAGGGAAAATTTGGTCCCTCAGGAGCTGGAGCCAAAGACCCCAAGGTCCACCCTTGGCATAGAGGGAGTCAGGCGGCTCAATTTCTTGGCTATGAGTGGATCACGTGGACAGTGAGTATTTCAGTGACGACCAGAATAGACCAAAGGCCAGGAGCTCACTTCCAAGTTCTCTGGACTGCTTCTGCCCATGCCCCCTAAGCCTTTGGCCACCCTAGAAGGAGAACCCCAGGAATGGCTGAGACGACAGCTTACCACCCTGATAGGCAGGGAGTAGAGGGCCAATTTTTTTTGAAATGGAGTTTCGCTCTTGTTGCCCAGGCTGAAGTGCAATGGTGTGATCTCGGCTCACTGCAACCTCCATTTCCCAGTTCAAGTGATTCTCCTGCCTCAGCCTCCTGAGTAGATGGGATTACAGGCGCCCACCACTACCCCCAGCTAATTTTTTTTTTGTATTTTTAGTAGAGATGGGGTTTCACCATGTTGGCCAGGCTGGTCTTGAACTCCTGACCTCAGGCGATCCACCTGCCTCAGCCTCCCAAAGTGCTGGGATTACAGGTGTGAGCCACCATGCCTGGCTGGCCAATTTTAATTTGAGCCCTCGTGGCTGAGTGCATGGACTCTGGGACCACCTGAGTTCAAATCCTGCTTCTGCCATTTGCTAGCTCTGTGACCTTGGGGGAGTTACTTAACCTCTCAGTTCCCCAGTTTCGCCATCTGTAAAATGGGCTTAGTACTAATATCTATCTTAGAGGATTGTTGAGAAGATCAAATAAGTTAATACATGCTGAGCACTTAGAGTGCCTGGAGCAGAGTAAATGCTTTATGTGTTAGCCCAGCAAAATAAAACAATGTGACTTTTTTATTTTATTTTATTTTTTTTGAGACAAGATCTTACTCTGTCACCCAGGCTGGAGTGTAGTGGTGCAATCACAACTAACTCCAGCCTCGACTGCCTGGGCTCAAGTGATCCTTCCACCTCAGCCTCCCGAGTAGCTAGCACTACAGGCACATGCCACCACGCCTGGCTAATTTTTGAAAAAAAAATTTCTGTAGAGATGGGGTCTCAATATATTGCCTAGGGTGGTCTTGAACTCCTGGCCTCAAGCACACCTCCCACCTCAGCCTCCCAAAATGCTGAGATTATAGGCATGAGCCACTGTGCCCAGCCTAATATGACAGTTCTTGTGCCTGGTGAATACTATGGGGCCAGTTTGACCTGCCAATCTGACTTTGTGGAGAGAATCTCTAGCCTGCCCTCCCCACAACCACAGTGCATCTTGACTGCCTCACCTGAGTCAGCCGTGACCAGCTTTCCAACCTCTTCCCCCACCTTCATCTCCCACCTCCATTTATCTGGTTTTCCAATACAAAACGTACTCCCTCTGCAGGGTCTATGAAACTGGCCGTTTCCTCTGTCTAGAGCCATCTTCTTCAAATGACTCTTCCTCAGCGCGTGGCTAAAGCAGCCCCCACCTCTCCTCCCACTCATTTGCTATCTGGCCACCCTATTTGAGATCTGAAGTCACCGTGTTCATTGGCTGGCTTATCTGTTGATCGTGTTTCTCCCTGACTAGGCTCTGGGCTCTGCGAAGGCAGGGACCTTGGCCATCTAGTTCACCAGGGTATTCCTGGCAGGTAGGGCATTCCTGTCACACAGCAGGAGCTTGGTAAATAAATAGTACATGAGTGGGTGAACGGACAAAGGGATGCATGGATGGATGGATGGACGGACGGACAGACGACTGAGTCAATTCTCTGGGCTCTTCAAGTCAGCTTTTTGTGCCTCTCTAGTGGAGCTCAGGAAGCCTGGGTTCCCCCCTGGGAAGGCCATTCATGACCCTTGCCTTCCCCAGGAGTCTTCATCTCTGAGTCCCGTGCCTAGCCCTCCCCATTGGGATAACAACCCTTTTGCCTGCCTGGGCTTGGGGACCTCCAGACCCTCGGGAAGGTCCATCTGCTCTGTCTTTCTGGGCTAAAAGGTTTCTGTATTCTGCTCAGAGCTGCACCAGTGCAGAGTTTTCTCTCGGGGTGGGCTGCATCCTTAGTGTGGGGTATGGGATGCAGTGTCTGAGGTCGAGGCCTCTGGATGGTCTCCTGATGTGCTTCCTATGGCCATATCAGTGGCAACAGGTGGAAATACTGCTGTCCTCCTTGGTAAATGGGGCTGCAATGAGCCTCCCATAGTCCCCACGACCATCCTGGCCCTTCCCCTCTCCGGGATTCCCCACAACCCCCAAAACTCCTGGGCACCCAGCACTAAGGCTATTATCTGCTCTCACTGGCATGTACCCTACTAGCCATCACATCTTTTGAACATTTCCGCCAGACTAAGATCATGTCTTTCCTGTTCAATCTCATACTCCAGTACTCTTGGGAGCCTCTTTTTATTCAATCCAACCTGCATTCTGGTCACTTTTCACTCTCACCTCACATCCCTCTCCCTCCCCATCCTGTGTGGCCCCCTTAGTCTTTGGGTACCAAACCTCCTGATTCTCCTTTGGGAAACCCCTCCGTGGCCACTGTCAGTCCCAGCAGGAAAGGTGAGGCTGACTCTCCTCTCCTCTCATGCTGGGAATGGTCAGACGACTCACATCTGCTAGTCAGCCATTCCACCCATCTTGCCACAACACTGATTGGTTCAGAAATGAGTGCAGAATTCCAGCTGGTCCAGTGGGAGTCTGGCCTGGGGGAACACTTGGAATAGAGAAGCTGGGTGTGGGGTCAGGTGGCTGAGCTGGTGGTGGCTGTCTTTGCTATGCCATCCAGAACCTACTTGAGAAGGAAAGCTGGAAAATATACAATGTCAGCTCTCTGACAACATTGACGACATTGGAAAACCTGGAGCTAGCTGTCCCTCAATTTATCCTTTTTGGTCTTGTCAGTTTCATGAGCCAATGCCCTTTTTCACTTATGCCAGTTTAATGTGAACCTCTGTCACATGTAACCCAAAGAAAAATACAGCCTGGACCTGTACCCGCCCACACAGTAGTCACTCACTGGCTCTTGAGCATTTGAAATGTGGCCAGTCCAGGCCAGGTGTAGTGGCTCACGCCTGTAATCCTAGCACTTTGGGAGGCCGAGGCAGGCAGATCACTTGAGGTCAGGAGTTCGAGACCATCTTGGCCAACATGGCAAAACCCCATCTCCACTAAAAATACAAAAAGTAGCTGGGCATGGTGGTGTACACCTGTAATCCCAGCTACTCAGGAGGGTGAGGCAGGAGAATTGCTTGAATCCGGGAGGCAGAAGTTGCAGTAAGCTTAGATCATGCCACTGGACTCCAGCCTGGACAATAGAGTGAGACTCCATCTCAAAAAAAAAAAAAGTAAATAATATAATATAAAATAAAATAAAAAAAGAAATGTGGCCAGTCTGAATTCAGAGGGATCATGAGTGTAAAATACAAAGTAGGTTTCAAAGACAGTATGAAAAAAATGTAAACTGTTTTATTATTAATTTTCAATGTAATTATACTTTGGCCATGTTGGGTCAAATAAAAATATATTATTAAAATTAATTTCCACTGTTTCTATTTACTTTTTTCAATGCTGCTACTAGAAAAATTTAATTTCTGGCTGGGTGCAGTGGCTCATGCCTATAACCCCAGCACTTTGGGAGGCTGAGGCAGGTGGATCACTTGAGGTCAGGAGTTCAAGACTAGCCTGGCCAACATGGTGAAACCCCATCTCTACCAAAAATACAAAAAAAGTAGATGGGTGTGGTGGCACACGCCTTTATTCCCAGTTACTCAGGAGGCTGAGATAGGAGAATCGCTTGAACCTGGGAGGTGGAGGTTGCAGTGAGCTGAGATTGTGCCATTGCACTGTAGTCTTGGCGACACAGCGAGACTCTGTTTAAAAAAAAAAAGGAAAAAGAATAAGAAAAAGAAATTGAATTTCCTGTGTGGCTTGTGTCATATTTCTATTGGGCAGTGCTAACTTAGATGGCTCCTCTGCAAAACATCAGGAAACAAGAGATCAGATCCTGCCTGATTAAATGATGCAGACTTAGTGGAAGAGAAAGAACTCCAAGGATGCCAAAGAGGAGGAGGTGTGCTGGAGAAGGTGGGCAGAGAAGGACCGGTCTGACCTGTATGGGCTGAGAGGAGGGGGAAGGCATTCCATGGAGCCCATCATGAGCAAAGACCTAGGGGTAGGACTGAGAGAAGATGGGTCTCAGGAGAACCAAGGATGGTATGGAGTCCAGTTGAGATGGGGCATCAATTTCTCCAGGAAAGCCAGGGATCCTGGGGAAAGTGCAATAAAGAGGGACAAATATTCCATTTTCCTTTCAATCACTACACGTTTTCTATGGGCATCATTTTAAAATCATTATTTATTTTTATTTTATTTATTTATTTTTAAGATGGAGCCTCGCTCTGTTGCCCAGACTGGAGTGCAGTGGCATGATCTCAGCTCGCTGCAGTCTCTGCTTCCTGGGTTCAAGAGATTCTCCTGTCTCTGCTTCCGAAGTAGCTGGGATTACAAGCGCACACTACCACGCCCGGCTAATTTTTGTATTTTTAGTAGAGATGGCGTTTCACCATGTTGGCCCGGCTCGTCTCGAACTCCTGGCCTCAAGTGATCCACCTGCCTCAGCCTCCCAAAGTGCTGGCAAGACAGGCATGAGCCACCAGGCCTGGCCTTATTTATATTTTAGAGAAAGGCCTTGCTCTGTCACCCAGGCTGGAGTGCAGTGGTGCAATCTTGGCTCGCTGCAGCCTCAAACTCTTGGGCTCAAAAGATCCTGCTGCCTCAGCTTCCTGAGTAAGCTGGGGCTACAGGTGTTTGGCCACCATGTCCCGCTAATTAAAACAACAACAACAAAATTTTTTTTTTTTTTTTTTTTTTTTTGGTAGAGACAAGGTCTACGTTGCCCAGGCTGGTCTTAAACTCCTGGCCTCAAGCAATCCTCCTGCCTTGGCTTCCCAAAGTGTTGAGATTACAAGCATGAGCCACTGCTCCTGGCCCTGTGTGCATCGTGAGAGCCCAGAGCCGGTGCAGCCATTTCTCCAGCCTTCCAGAGTCAGAGCTAGCCCCTAAACTGCTTGGACCCAGTGTTGCAGGCCATATCCGGGACGCAAACCCATCCAAGTGGGGCTTCCAAGGAGGGAAATGGGGACCACAACCCTGGGGAGGGGAAGGAACCCACAGCTGAAGCCCTTTTCCACCTGCGCGAAGCCACTCAGAGTTTTGACATTTCCTCTGGAAATTCTTTATCTTCAAATAACTCCCCATTTCCCTCTGGATTTTGATATGCCTAATGCTATTTTCTCCAGGCCTGTTTGTTGCAGTCTTTCTCTATGGTTGCTGGGACTCAGATCCTACAAGACCAACCTACGTCCTTTGTCCTGGGGACCTCAGCAGAGGATGTGCCAGCAGGGCACAGGTGGGTCTGCCCAGGGGAGGTGCCTGGACAGGCAACAGGTGGACTCTTGGAGTCCCAGGAGGTCATGACAGGGTGGTGCAAGTCGGGTGCCCTGTTCCCCAGCCAGAGACACGGTGGGCAGGGCAGGGGAGGGTGGGGGCTGGGGGAGTCATGTTTCCCAAAATGCACTGCTTTTGCAACGTGAAAGGAAAAAGAGCCATGAAAATTACTTTTCATTCTAAAAAAAGAGCATTACTGATGCCTCCTTTGTTCTCCAAAGGTTTCAGCAGATATACAGAGCAAGTTTCTTCATTTATCAAGTTCCTCATAAAAATGAGAGTCTGATGCAAAATTTTTCTAGGTCAAGTTGTCTGAGAAAGTTTCCAAGTTGCTGAAGGAGCTCAACACCTTCACCCGCCCTCAGCTCTCCTCTGGTTCCCTCCCACGGGAGCCTTTCCTGACCTCCAGCCTGGGTCAGCTCCCCTGTCTGCACCAGAACCCTTGGCATGGTGTGTGTGTGTGTGTGTGTGTGTGTGTGTGTGTGTGTGTGTGTGTGTGTGTGTGACAAAGAGAGAGAGAGAGAGAGGAGAGTCTTAGGCTACGTGTGTCCCCACCAGACCCCACACTCATGTGAGCTGGGACTCTTCAATCCCCACAGATCTTGGTGCCTGCTTCCCTGTAGGAACTGTTTTTGTTTTTGAGACAGGGTCTTGCTCTGTCATCCAGGTTGGAATGCAGTGGCTCGATCATGACTCAATGCAGCCTCAACCTTCTAGGCTCAAATGATCCTCCCACCTCAGCCTCCCGATTTGCTGGGACTTTAGGCATGCACCACCAAGCCTGGATAACTTTTGTATTTTTTGTAGAGACAGAGTCTCACTATGTTGCCCAGGCTGGTCTCGAATTTCTGGACTCAAGTGATCCTCCTGCCTTGGCCTCCAAAAGTGCTGGGATTTCAGTCACTGAGGCTGGCCTCCTTGTAGGAAGTATTTATTAATTGAAAGAACAAATGAATAAATCCCCCAATAAATCCCCAATTCAGAGTGTTTCCCCCGTATATTCATAGCACCCCAACTAGGGCCCTCAGTACTTGTGCTCAAGTCCTCAAGATTACATTTTGGGGATCCAGTTCTCTCCTGGTTAATGTCTGACTATGGAAGAGAAAGATGTTCCTCTCTCCACCTGCCCAGCTCTTCAATTGACCTCTTGGCCATCAGATTGAGTGGCCACCCTGTGCCAGCCCCAGAGACCCCACGTGGGTCTGGGGGCAGTACTGTGTGTTTTCATGAAGTTCCTAGTTGTCTCTGGAGTGTTCAGGAACCACATTTACAGGTGAGTCAAATGGAGCCACGACTGAATGTTCAGGTCCCCATCCTCTGAGAACTGTTTGGGGAAAACTGAGGTAAGGGATTTGGAAACGTTCAGAGAAGATGAAGAGGGTCTGGAGCGAGGGTGAGTGCAGATCCTCAGGAGCAGATGGTCCCTTTCAAGCTATTTGTGCACACCTCAGGAGGCAGGAGTGTTGAACTGTGAGGTTCTTCATCAAATCTCTTCAAGGCATTAGTGCCATGTGGGTGGGAGAGGTGACAACAGGAAGCCCTAGAATTCTGCTAGCTTGGCGAGGGGCGGTGGCTCACGCCTGTAATCCCAGCACTTTGGGAGGCTGAGGTGGGCAGATCACCTGAGGTCAGTAGTTCAAGATTAGCCTGACCAACATGGAGAAACCCCGCCTTTATTAAAATTACAAAAAATTAGCTGGGCGTGGTGGCACATGTCTGTAATCCCAGCTACTCAGGAGGCTGAGGCAGGAGAATCGCTTGAACCTGGGAAGCAGAGGTTGTGGTGATCCGAGATCACGCCATTGCACTCCAGCCTGGGCAACAAGAGCGAAACTCCGTCTCAAAAAAAAAAAAAAAAAAATTCTGCTAGCTTACCGGCAGATCACCTGAGATTAGGAGTTTGAGACCAGCCTGGCCAACATGGTGAAACCTCGTCTCTACAAAAAATACAAAGATTAGTTGGGCATGGTGGCACATGCCTGTAGTCCCAGTTACTCGGGAGGCTGAGGCAGGAGGATCAGTTGAGCCCCGGAGGTGGAGGTTGCATTGAGCCAAGATCGTGCCACTGCACTCCAGCCTGGGCGACAGAGTAAAACTCTTTCTCAAAAATAAATACATAAAATAAAAAGAATTCTGCTGCCTTGGAATCTTGGGCAGAAGGGCAAGGGCATTGAGGGAGGGGCCCAGCTTTGGCCGGGGGACAGGTGGCATCTGGCTGGCACAATAGTGTAACTAGAAGACCACAACTAGGGCTTGATCGGGCAGAAGAGGACAGGACTTTGGCGGTGATGGCTTGGCCACGAGATGGATGTGGCATCTCTGAGGGGTGGGCTCTGACAGAGCGTATGAGGGGAGGCTGGTGGGGATGGGTGTGTGCCAGCATCTATGTCTATGGGTGTGTAGAAGTGTGTCTTTGTGTCTCTGGAAATGAGAACACGTGTGAGTGTCTGAAGTGTGTTTTTGTACATTGCACATGTGTGATTGTGTGCAAGTGTATATGTTGGTTCAGAAATAGTCTATGGGGATGAGGGCACTGGGCTGGGTGAGTGTATATATGTCTGTGGAGGCATTTTCATGCAGCTGGGTTAGTCACTGTGGGGTTTTGTGTGTATGTGTGTGTATGTGGGTGTATATGTGTATATATGTATATATGTGTGTATGTGTGTATGTGTGTGTATATGTATATGTGTGTATGTCTGTGTGCATGTGCGTGTATATGTGAATATGCATGTGTATGCATGTGTGTGTATGTGTGTGTATATGTGTATGTGTGTGTGTGTGTATGCATGTATATGTTTGTGTGGTGGGGATGAGGAGTGATAAGGATGGGGCAAAGAAGCACTATGAACTTGGGATTGAGCTGATCAGAGCTGTACTGCTGGTAGACTTGTGGAAAGTTCTAGACTTGGGGGCAGAAGAGCCATATTCAAATCCCACCTTTGCCACTTTTCAGCACATGGCCTCAATGGTTTCTCCCCCTCTCCGTGCCTCAGTTTCCTCATCTATAAAATGGGCATCATTACCCTTATGATCTCCTGGGGCTGACCGGGACACCAAGAACCCTGGTGGCTCAGTTCACCCTGAGGAAAGGGAATGAGAAGGGGGCTCCTGCTCTTCTGTGCTCTTGGAATTTCTTACCAAGAGCATGTGTTATTTTTATAATAAAAAAGAAGCTGGAAAAAGGTGTCGGTGAACTGGAACCCCTGGACACATTTCTCAGCCCAGCTGGGCAGATGCTTGTGGTTCTGGAGAGAGAGGACCACAGTCAGGGCTTGAGGTTGTTTGCCAGGGGATAGGGTGTGAGGCTGGGTAGGCTCTGGATGGCCTCTCCCTCCCCAGGAGCCAGCTCTGAATGTCATTGCCTAACTTTGAGAAGATAGGGATGCTGCTTCCAGGAGGCCTGCCAGCTTGTATACCTGACCAAGGAGAATGGAACCCCACCCAGTGCCTGGACAAACAGGACAAAATCACCTGCAGAAACAGCTCCTACCAGACATGAGATTAAGTCAAATGGAAACTTAGCTTTCACAATGTCAGTTTCTTTTTCTTTCCTTTTACTTATTGACTTTTAATTCTCCCATGTCCCTGATGAATCACAAAAAGCTGTTATCAGAGATTTCCTCTGATTACCTTGCCTCTGGGGAGGGAGGTAAAGGCTTTCACTTTCCTTTTTTGTACCTTTCATAATAAGGTTTGAATTTTCTAACCTTGTATATCTCTTTTCCCGGTTTCTGCCCCCATTTCCTCCTCCTGCAGGCATTAGGTCTCTGACCAGAGATCTTGCCTTTTGGGGGGTTTTCTTCTTGGAATCTCAGTGTATGTGTATTAAAAGGAAACAAAAACTGCAGTCAATGTTATATAATTTTTTAAAAATACCAAAGTGCTGGATTTCAATACTTTTCTATTTTTTACAGTGCATACATATATATGTATATATATGTGTGTGTATATATATCCCCCCCACAGGGATTACATTTGCATAATTTAACTTTCAAAAGGTGCAAAGTAAGAATAAACAGATGAAAACTTTCCTTCCATCCCTGACTCCTGCTTCCTTCCCCAGAGGCAAGCCCTGCGGTACTGGTTCCTCATGTAGCCCTCCAGGAAATTTTCTGCATATACAAGCTGATGTATACAGGCATTCCCACCTTCCCCCACCCTTCTCCTTAAACTGTCATCTTCTATGCATACTGGCCTTGTTCTTTTTCCTCCTCCACTTAACAATATATCTTGGTGGTTGTTTGCAAGAGCACAGAAATGCCTATAAAATCTGGTCATTTTACAGAAGGGGAAACTGAGGCCCAGAGAGGTCTAGAACCCAGTCTTGAATCACGGTTCAGGGCTCCTTCTTCAAGTTGAAGGTGAAATGGGTAGCGATAAACTTTTCCTGCTCAGACACATCCTTTTACAAGGCTCCTTCATGAGTGAAATGGAACTTAGGCCAAGATTTATGTTTGTTTGTCTTAGGTGCCTCGGATTCTCAGAAGGAAAACAGGAAACCAGTGCCTCGCTCCCTCAGAGATGGCTGCCTTCCAGCCCAAACAGGGGTCTGGTCTGTGGAACTCCCTCCAGCTCTGCCATGATAACTGTGTGGCCTCCGGTGGGTCGCCTCCCCTCTCTACATCTCCCCAGCTGGAATTTGTTGCTCTCTCTTCTGGGTTCCCACAACATGGTTTATAACCATTTCAACCAACCCCCTAACTTCCTCTTCTCACCCTTAAATCATCTTTAGTTAACTGAGCATTTACGATGTTCCGGGGCTGTGTCCAGTACTTTTCATGTGTTGAAGTCTCAAAACAATATTGAGAGGTAGGGGGAATTTTTTTTTTATGAATAAGAAAACCGAGGCTGGCTCATGCCTGTAATTCCAGCACTTTGGGAGGCCAAGGTGGGCAGATTACTTGAAGTCAAGAGTTCGAGACCAGCCTGGGCAACATGGTGAGACCTCGTCTCTAAAAAACAACAACAACAACAACAAACCACACACACACACACACACACACACACACACACACACACACACACACACACACAATCCTGAGGCTTAAAGAGGTAAAAGAACTTCCCTTCTTCCCTTAAATCACACAGTTAGTGTTGAAGGCAGAAATCATACCAGGGCAGCTCTGCCAACTCAGAGTTCCTAATGTAATCCACTGCTCCCTTGCACCTAGATATTAAAATGTGAGCTTAGGCATCCCAAAAAGGCTGGGCCCAGAGAAGGAAGGCAGATTGCCCAAAGACACACAGCTACTGGGGCTGAGTGGGAAGTGGAACGTTTCTTAGGCTTTTTGGATATTTATCATGTGCTGGATGCTGGTGACATGGAGATGAATAGAACACCTTCTGTTTGCTCCCAAGTTGCTCAGGGGATCTTCTCATCTGTATAATGGTCGGAGTTAGGTGTTGGCCAGCACCTACCTGGCTTAGATCATTGGTGCCTCCAGAGTGATGAGCAATAGCTAGGCACCAGGCACTGTGCAGTTTGCATGTGTATTCTTCATAGCAACCTAAGAAAACAGGTGCCCTTGTCCCATTTTACAGATGAGGAAACTGAGGCATGGAGAGGCGAAGGAGCAGCAGCCCTGGCACCAGAGCTCTGGTCTGACCCAGCCTAGTCCTAGCTATCCCACAGCTCTATCTCCTTGGCTTGGGAACTGCAGGGCACTGTGAATGAGTATGGGGGAAGGTAGTGTATAAATCATACTTCCGATTATTATTATCAGTGTGGTATTAGCACTGGAGGGGCATCATCAGGTCTGGGTGGGAAGAGTGGATGTTTGGACAGAGGCCCTTTCCTGGCCTTTCATCATCCAAAACAGAGCGGCCAAACTCCTTCCTCAGACAGGAAGGTGACTCAGATGTTCCTCTAGGAAAGTCCAAGTCCAGCTGGGAGCCCAGAAAGTCCCACTGGCCCTCCCAGAAGCTCCTGGGTTTCTCTCCACAGCGTGGTCTGAGAGGAAAGTTCCCAGGTGATTTCTCTGGCAGGGAGACATAGAGCTCTCAGCAGCTGAAGAACAATCAGAAAAAATTTTTTAAAAATCTCAATCCTGGGATCCCTAGATATGGGGAAACTGAGGCCACAGAGAGGCAGTGGTTTACCCAAAGTCCCACAGAAAGTTAGAGGCAGAGGCCAGTCCTATCTGGAACGCGGAACGGCACTGGCCAAGGCTGCTGTGTGCTGGAGGCTGAGGACACTGTGACGGGCCAGGCCCAGGGCCTGCCGGGAAGTGCTTCTGGCTCAGCAGGGGGCGAGGCCCTGGCTGGGCAAAGGCTGCATGGCATGTCCACTCTGTGCTGGAGGGAAGTGGCTGCCCAATGGCCCAGAGGAGGACACCATGAAATTCTGTCTGGTGTGTGTGCACGTGCTGGGGACATACCAGGGCTCTCAGATTGGGGTCTGGAAAGATGCATTTTGCCAGGTGGAGAAGGGAGGAAGGACTTTCCTGTAGGAGGGAACAGCATGGGCTGAGGCTCAGAGGTGTGCACTTTGCCCAGGGACTGTGAGGAGCAGTGGAATGTATGAGTTGAGCACATGGAATCAGACTAGTTAAGTTTGAATCCTGGCTCTATCACCTTACACCTGTGCACCTTGGCAAGCATTCTAACCTCTTGGTGCCTCAGTTTCCTTCTCTGTTTTTTGTTTGTTTGTTTGTTTTTGAGACGGAGTCTCACTCTCGCCCAGGTTGGAGTGCAATGGCGTGGTCTCGGCTCACTGCAAGCTCCACCTCCCAGGCTCAAGCAATTCTCGTGCCTCAGCCTCTCGAGTAGCTGAGGCTACAGGCACACGCCACCAAGTCTCGCTAAATTTTTTGTGTATTTTGTAGAGATGGGGTTTCGCCATGTTGACCAGGCTGGTCTTGAACTCCTGACCTCAAGCAATCCACCGGCCTCGGCCTCCCAAAGTGCTGGGATTACAGGCGTGAGCCACTGCACCCAGCCTCAGTTTCCTTCTCTGTAAAATGGAGAGAAAAATAGTACCTACCTCAAAAGATTTTTGTGATAATTAAATAAATTAACCCACATAAAAGGCCTAAACAGAGATAGGCACATAGTTATTAATTGCTATTTCGAACATTGTATTCAGGTTCAGCGTGGTTCAGAACTAGATCTGGATTCTCCTTCCGTGCTCTTACCTCTGCACTCAGTTCCATTTTGCTATTTTGGGGCTCCAAGAAACCCTTCTTACAACCTCACTCAGTGTTGCAGACCCCTGAAGGGTGGTATGGAGAAAGGGCAATCCGGGAAAGAGGGCTTGTGGGGCTTTTGGAAAATTCCCAGCTGTGGGATTGGGATCCAACCCTAGAGGTTAGGACAAGAGGGAGGAGGTTTCTCTAGGAAGATGGGAGTTGAGGAAGGGGGGCTGCCCCAGATGAAGCAGAGAGACACCCCCGCCCCCTGCAGGGGCCCTCTTGCCTCTGCTCTGGAAGGACAGGTCCGCCGGAGAGGGAGGTCACAGATTTACACGCATCTGTAACACAGAAAGAATTTGCATGGGCCTCCCAGGCAGGGACACAGAATACCCAGAATAGCAGGAATAGCTGGGCTGGGAATAGCAGGGGAGGGCAGAGTGGCGCTCGGGACTCTTTGAGCAGCTCAGCCTCCTGCCCTGGTTTGGGGGTCCTCTGTCCCTCCTGCAGCCGGCGCTCTGCCATCTTTGTGACCCAGCTGCTCTCTGGGTCTGCATCTTTTTCTATGGTGGCTGCTGCTACATTCTCCTTAGGTCAGCCACGGCTCCCACTTCCTGACGTCCTTCCCTGTGGATGGCTCCAGTTTCTGCCTTCCCTGGGGTGGGTGGGGGATGGGGTCTTGGCTTCTGTGCCATTCCCTTCCCCATGTCAGAAGCACAGTGGGGGCCGGACGTGGTGGCTCACGCCTGTAATCTCAGCACTTTGGGAGGCCGAGGTGGGCAGATCACCTGAGGTCAGGAGTTTGAGACAGGCCTAGACAACTGGCGAAACCCTGTCTCTATTAGAAATGCAAAAATTTGCTGGGCGTGGTGGTGGGTGCCTATAATTCCAGCTACTCAGGAGGCTGAGGCAGGAGAATTGCTTGAACCCGGCAGGTGGAGATTGCAGTGAGCCGAGATTGGGCCACTGCACTCCACCCTGGGTGACAGAGCAAGACTCTATCTCAAAAAAAAAAAAAAAATTTGCTAATGTAAATAGTGCTGCAATAAACATACGTGTGCATGTGTACTTACAGTAGAATGATTTATAATCCTTTGGGTATATTCCCAGTTGATAGACTGGATAAAGAAAATGGGGCACATATACACCATGGAATACTATGCAACCATAAAAAAGAATGAGATCATGTCCTTTTCAGGAACATGGATGAAGCTAGAAGCCATCATTCTCAGTAAACTAACACAGGAACAGAAAACCAAACACCACATGTTCTCACTCATAAGTGGGAATTGAACAATGAGAACACATGGACACAGGGAGGGGAACATCACCCACTGGGGCCTGTCAGAGGGTGGGGGCAAGGGGAGGGATAGCATTAGGACAAATACCTAATGCATGCAGGGCTTAAAACCAAGATGACAGGTTGATAAGGGCAGCAAACCACCATGGCACATGTATACCTATGTAACAAACCTGCACATTCTGCACATGTATCCCAGAACTTAAAGTTAAAAAAAAAAAAAAAGAAGCACAGCAGGGGTGGGTTAGAGGGGCTGGCAACCCTAACACATTCTTCCAGAGGAGTGCCTTCCCAATTATTGTCTTTTCAACCTTGTAATGATTTAATATCTAATTTATTTATGTATTATAACATAAATACTAAATTTACTTTTCAATCAACCTTACATGGGCATGATATAACAGTGAAATGTAAGCCTCCCTCCCTGTCCCTGACCTCTAGTTACCCTCTCCAGAGGTAAGGACTTTTGCCAGTTTTTTCAACAACGGTTTTTATGGTGATTTATGGATTTGAGAGTTTTTGAGATGCTGATGAAAAGTCCCCAGAGGAAGCAATAGGAAAGCAAGATCATGAAATGCCCAGAAAACATAGTCAGACAGAGAATCTTTTCTCTGGGCCATCTTCCTTTGCAAACAGTGGTGAAAGCTCCCCTTCCTGTATCATCCCAGCTAAGCACCTCTTCCTGGTGTGAGAAACTGACTGTGATTCTGCTCTGTGGGTCTCCAAATCTGATGAGACAGGTTATCACTCCATTCCAGATTGATCCTACTGATTGAGTTCCCAAACCAGCCCATTACATTGACCACTGGGAGATCTGGGTGACTACTATTGGTTCCGGCTATAACCCCTAGTCCAATTGGTTGTGGCCTTGGTGATGGGTTACTGGTTTCTAGTATTGTAAGCCTATATGTGCATGTAACCCCTGTCCTTCTTTTCTTACATATATGATAGTATACTGAACAAATTGTTCTAAGCGTTCTCTACAAGTGACTTGGACCACTCTCACCAGTTCTCTTTAACATTGCACTAGAGGTGGAAGCCAGTGCAATAAGTCAAGGAAAAGAAATAAAAGTCATAAGGATTTGGGGGGGAAGCAAAATTCATTATTATTATTATTATTATTATTATTATTATTAGAGACAGGGTCTTGCTTTGCCACCCAGGATGGAGTGCAGTAGTGCAGTCATGGCTCACCACAGCTTCAAACTTCTGGGCTCAAGTGATCCTCCTACCTCAGCCTTCGAAGTAGCTGGGAGTACAGGCTGATCTTGAACTGGGCTCAAGAGTTCCTCCCGCCTTGGCCTCCCAAAATGCAAGCCACCACGCTCAGCTCCAAACTATCATTATTTACATGACATGATTAGGTACAGAGAAATTTCCAGTAAGTCTACAGACAAGCTACTGGAATCAATAAGTGAATCTGTGCAGAAGTTGATCTTGGTTGAAAAAGAAAGAAAACAAACAAACAAAAATAAGTGAATTTGGAATAGCTGCTGCATCCAAGGTTAATCTTTAAAAGTTAATTATATTTTTATAAATAAGCAACATATATAGACATTTGCATTAAAAAATGAAACAATTGGCAGGACATGGTGGCTCATGCCTGTAATCCCAGCACTTTGGGGGGCCGAGATGGGCAGATCACCTGAGGTCAGGAGTTCGAGACCAGCCTTGCCAACATGGTGAAACCCCAGCTCTACTTAAAATACAAAAAATTAGCTGGGTATGGTGGTGTGCACCTGTAATCCCAGGTACTCGGGAGGCTGAGGCAGGAGAATCGCTTGAACCTGGGAGGCAGAGGTTGCAGTGAGCCGAGATCGCGACATTGCACTCCAGACTGGGGGACAAGAGCGAGACTTTGTCTCAAAAAAAAAAAAAAAAAAAGAAATATTTTAACTAAAAACTTAAAATGCTATATGATAGAATAAATGATGAAAAATCTCGAAATAGACCCTTTTCACAAGATGGCACCAAAGGCAAAGAAGGAAGCTCCTGCCCCCCTAAAGCTGAAGCCAAATCAAAGGCTTTGAAGGACAAGAAGGCAGTGCTGAAAGGTGTCCACAGCCACAAAAAAAAGAAGATCCGCATATCACCCATCTTCCCATGGCCAAGACGCTGCTACTCCAGAGGCAGCCCAGATATCCTCAGAAGAGCACCCCAGGAGAACAAGCTTGACCACTATGTTATCATCAAGTTTCTACTGGCTACTAAGTTTGCCATGAAGAAGATAGAAGACAACGTCTGGGCGCGTTGGTTCACGCCTGTAATCCCAGCACTATGGGAGGCTGAGGCGGGCGGATCACGAGGTCAAGAGATTGAGACCATCTGGCCAACATGGTGAAACTCCGTCGCTACTAAAAATACAAAAATTAGCTGGGCGTGGTGGCATGTGCCTGTAGTCCCAGCTACTTGGGAGGTAGAGGCAGGAGAATCGCTTGAACCCTGGAGAGGCGGAGGTTGCAGTGAGCTGAGATCGTGCCACTGCACTCCAGTCTGGCGACAGAACGAGACTCCCTCTCAAAAAAAAAAAAAAAAAAAAAGAACACACTTGTGTTCATTGTGGATGTTAAAGCCAGCAAGCACCAGATCGAACAGGTTGTGAAGAAGCTCTATGACACTGATGTGGCCAAGGTCATCACTCTGATTCAGCCTGACGGAGAGAAGAAGGCACATGTTCGACTGGCTTCTGATTACGATGCTTTGGATGTTGCCAACAAAGTTGGGATCATCTAAACTGAGTCCGGCTGGCTAACTCTAAATATATATATCTTTTTGCCTTCCTCCAAAAAAAAACCTAGAAATTATTACAATGAAAGACATACAAGACCTCTACACTGAAAACTACAAAGTAATTTTCCAAAAAAGTTAAAGATAGCTAAATAAATGGAGAAAAATACCAAAACCATAAATTGGAAGATTCATATTATAAGGAATTTTTCTGATTTCTTCAAATTGATCTATAGACTTAATGTAATTCCAGTAAAATCTCAGAATGATTTTCACTGCAAGCTCATTCTAGAATTTATATGTAGAAGCAGAAAACTAGGAATGGCCAAAGTAATCCTGAAGAATAAGAACAAAGTTGGGGCTGGGCACAGTGGCTTTTGCCTGTAATCCCAGCACTTTGAGAGGCTGAGGCGGGAAGATCGCTTAAGGCCAAGAGTTCAAGGCCAGCCTGGGCAACATAGCGACACCTCATTTCTATAAATAATTTTAAAAATTAGCCAAGTGTGGTGGTGCATGTCTGTGGTCTCAGCTACTCAGGAGGTCGAGGTGGGAGGATCACTAGAGCCCAGGAGGTCAAGGCTGTCGTGAGTCATGATTGTGTCACTGCACTCCAGCTTGGGAGACAGAGAGAGACCCCATCTCAAAATAAATAAATACATAAATAATAAATAAATTTTAAATTAATTAAACAAAAATAAAATAAATAAATTAATTAATTAGGAATAAAAGAATGGCCGGGCGCTGTGGCTCACGCCTGTAATCCTAGCACTTTGGGAGGCTGAGGTGGGTGGATCACGAGGTCAGGAGATTGAGGCCATCCTGGCTAACACGGTGAAACCCCGTCTCTACTAAAAATACAAAAAAATTAGCCAGGCGTGGTGGCGGGCGCCTGTAGTCCCAGCTACTTGGGAGGCTGAGGCAGGAGAATGGCATGAACCCAGGTGGCGGAGATTGCAGTGAGCCGAGATCACACCACTTCACTCCAGCCTCGGCAACAGAGTGAGACTCCATCTCAAAAAAAATAAAAATAAATAAATAAATAAATAAATAAATAAATAAATGAACAAAGTTGGAGAACTTCATCAAATTCAAGACCTACTATAAATCTGCAGTGCTTTTTTAAAAAGTGGTGTTGCATCAATCAGTTACCCAAATAGGAAAATATAAATGTTGACCCCTTACCTTACAGTATATACAAAATCAACTTCAGATTTATTGTCGATCTAAATGTGAAAGATAAAACAACAAATATTTTAGAAGAAAACAGGAAAATATCATTGTGGCCTTGAAATAGGCAAATATTTTTAAAATGGTACATCAGAAAACACTAAAACTGGCCAGGGGGTGGTGGCTCATGCCTGTAATCCCAGCACTTTGGGAGGCTGAGGCTGATGGATCACTTGAGGTCAGGAGTTCGAAACCAGCCTGGTCAACATGGTAAAACCCCGTCTCTACTAAAATACAAAAATTAGCTGGGCATGGTGGCGGGTGCCTGTAATCCCAGCTACTCAGGAGGCTGAGGCAGGAGAATTGCTTGAACCCAGAAAGCAGAGGTTGCGGTGAGCTGAGATCACGCCACTGCACTCCAGCCTGGGTGACAGAGTGATACTCTGTCTCAAAAAACAAACAAACAAAACACTAAAATCTGGCTCATGCCTGTAATCCCAGCACTTTGGGAGGCCAAGATGGGAGGATCACTTGAAGCCAGGAGTTTGAGACCAGCCTGGGCAACATGGCAAAACCCTGTCTCTCCTAAAAATACAAAAATTAGCCAGGCATGGTGGCATGTGCCCATAGTCTCAGCTACTCAGGAGGCTGAGGTGGGAGAATCACTTGAACCCAGTAGGCTGAGGCTGCAGTGAGCTGAGATTGTGCCCCTGTACTCCAGCCTGGGAGACAGAGTGAGACTGTCTCAAAAAAATAAAAAAATAAATAAATAAATAAAAAACAAAAGATAAACAAACAAAAACCCACTAAAACCATAAAGGAAAAAAAATGGATAAGTTAGACTACATTAAAACTAAAACTTATGCTTATCAAAAGACATTGTCAAGAAAGTGAAAAGTTGGCCAGGCACGGTGGCTCACGCCTGTAATCCCAGCACTTTGGGAGGCTGAGGTGGGCAGATCACAAGATCAGGAGATCGAGACCATCCTGGCTAACACAGTGAAACCCCGTCTCTACTAAAAATACAAAAAATTAGCCAGGCATGGTGGCAGGTGCCTGTAGTCCCAGCTACTGGGGAGGCTGAGGCAGGAGAATGGCGTGAACCCGGGAGGCAGAGCTTGCAGTGAGCTGAGATTGCGCCACTGCACTCCAGCCTGGGTGACAGAGTGAGAGTCCATCTCA
The DNA here is from genome assembly GCF_029289425.2 of Pan paniscus. Classification (NCBI taxonomy): domain Eukaryota; kingdom Metazoa; phylum Chordata; class Mammalia; order Primates; family Hominidae; genus Pan; species Pan paniscus. Next base: position 66,792,343 of record NC_073267.2, read on the forward strand.
AAAAAAAAAAAAAAAAGAAAAAAAGAAAAGTCAAGCCAAAGAGTGGAAAAAAATAATTTCATTTAGTTTTATTTTTTTGTAGACAGGGTCTTGCTATGTTGCTTAGGGTGGTCTTGAACTCCTGGCCTCACATGATTCTTTCACCTCGGCCTCCCAAAGGGATTACAGGCAAGAGCCACTGTGACTGGCTTGGAAAAAATAATTTCTTAGAAAAAAAACTTCTGCAAAAATCAATAAGAAAACAACAGACTACTTAAGGGGAAAAAAGGGCAAAAATATTTGAATCAGCATTTCACAAAGAGGATTCCCAAATAGCCAAAAACCAAAAGAGAAAAACTTAAAATAGTGTTCACTTTCACAACCGTAATAAGGAACCACTACACACCCAGCAGAATGGCTGAACAGATGCCAAATGTCAGCAAGGAAGTAGAGTATCTTAGTCCATTTCATGCTGCTATAACAAAATACCCAAGACTTGGCAATTTATAAAGAACAGAGATTTATTTCACACAGTTCTGGAGACAGGGAAGTCCAAGGTTGAGGGAATTGCATCTGACCAGGGCCTTCTTGCTGCATCATCTCATAGTGGAAAGTGAAACGGCAGAAGTGCTCATGTGAGAGAAAAGGGAAGGAGGTAGAACTCCCCCTTTTATCATGAACCAACTCCAGTGATAACTAAATCACTCCTACCATAATGACATTATTCATGAAGACAGAGCCCTCAGGATCTCTAATCACCTCTTAAATGACCCACTGCTTAACACTGTTGCTTTGGGGATTAATTTTCCAAGACATGAACTTTGGGGGACACATTCAAATCATAGCATAGGGAAAGTAGAAATTTCATATACTGCCAAAGGACATGTAAATTGGTAGAGAACCTGGCAAAAGTCTTTGGCAGTATCTGCTAAAGCAGAATATATGCATACTCATGACCCAGATGTTCTACTCCTAGACATACACTCAACAGAAATGGGTACATATGGGCTAGGCATGGTGGCTCATGCCTGTAATCTCACCCCTTTGGGAGGCTGAGGTGAAAGCATCCTTTTAGGCCAGGAGTTAGAGATCAGCTTGGGCAACATAGCAAGACCTCATCTCTGCAAAATTATTTTTTTTTAAGTTAGCCTGGTGGCCTGTGCCTGTAGTCCTGGTGACTCAGGACTTTGTGATTACAATGAGCTGTGATTGCACCACTGCATTCCAGCCTGGGTGAGAGAGCAAGACCCCATCTCCAAAAGACAATGAGAAAGTTTACAGATGTTTACTGCATGACATATACAAGAATGTTCACAGTAACAGTATTTATAATAACTCTACACTGGAAACTACTCAAATATCTATCAATAGTAGAATGAATAAACAAACTGGTTTATTTACATATTTGTGGTTTATCTCTTTTTTTTGAGATGGAGTCTTGCTCTGTTGCCCAGGCTGGAGTGCAGTGGCGTGATCTCGGCTCACTGCAACCTCTGCCTCCCAGGTTTAAGCAATTCTCCTGCCTCAGCCTCCCGAGTAGCTGGGACTACAGGTGCATGCCACCACACCCGACTAAGTTTTTCTATTTTTAGTCGAGATGGCGTTTCACCGTGTTAGCCAGGATGGTCTCGATCTCCTGACCTTGTGATCCACACACCTCAGCCTCCCAAAGTGCTGGGATTACAGGTGTGAGCCACCGTGCTTGGCCAGTTTATCTTTTTAAACTATTTTTGTTTTAGTCAGGTCTTTTTATTTTATTTCATTTTATTTTTAAGTGTACAATTCAATGATTTTTTAGTAAATTTACAGAGTTGTGCAATCATCACCATAATTCAATTTTAGAACATTCCATTACTCAAGAAAGATCCCTCATGACTGTTAACAGTCACTCCCTTTTCTAACCAGCCCCAGTCAACTGTTGTTAATCTAATTGCTATCTCTGTAGATTTGCCCTTTCTGGACATTTCAAATAAATTGAATTATCCAATATGTGGCTTTTTATGTGTGGCTACTTTCACTTAGTATAGTGTTTTTGATGTTCATCCATGTTTTAGCATGTACCAGCACTTCATTCTTGTTAATGGCTGAATAGTATTCCATTGTACGGACATACCATATTTTGTTTATCAACTCATCAGCCGATGAACATTTTGGTTTCCATTTTTTGGCTACTAAGAGTAATGCTGCTGTGAACATTCCTATAACAAGTCTTTGTGTGAACATGTCTTTTCGTTTCTCATGGACAAATGTTCCCAGGAGGGCAATTGACAGGTCATATGGAAAATTTATGTTTAAATTTTAAGGAGACTGACAAACTGTTTTCCAAACTGGGTGCACCATTTTACATTCCCATAATCAATTTATAAGGGTTTTACTTTCTCCACATCCTTGCAAACACTTGTTATTATGTCCTTTTAAAAAAAAAAATTATAGCTGTACTTGCGGTATAAAATGGTATCTCTTGTGGTTTGTATTTCCCTAATGAATAAAAATATTGAACATCTTACCATGTGCTTATTAGCCATTCATATATCTTCCTTGGCAAAATATATATTCAATTATTATATCTACTTTTAAAATTGGATTATTTAACTTCTTGATATTGAGTTGTAAGTATTCTATATATTTTGGATACGTGTCTTTAAGCAGACATACAATTTGCAAATACATTCTTCCAATGTTTAGATTTCCTTAATGGTGTCTTGTAAAGCTTTTAATTTTGATGAAATCCAATTTATCAATTTTTAAAATTTTATGGATTGTGCTTTTGCTGTCATAGCTATGAAATCTTTGCCTAACCCAAAGTCACAACAATTTTCTTCTAAACGTTTTATAATTTTAACTCTATATTTAGTTCTCTGATCCATTTTTAGTTTAGTTTTGCCTATAGTGTGATATAGGGATCTAACTTTCTTCTTCGGCAGATGGATATTCCATTGTTCCACCATCATTTGTTGAAAAGACTATTCTTTTTCTGTGGCATTGCCTTGGCTCCTCTGTTGAAAATCAACTGGCATCAGTGTTAAGGGTGTATTTCTGGGCTTTCACTTCTGTTCCATTGATCTATACGTCTATCCTTATTCAGTGCCACACTCTCTTGTCTACTGTGGATTTATAGTAAGTTTTGAAATTGGGAAATTATGTCTTCTAGCTTTGTCACTCTTTTTCAAAATTGTTTTTGCTATTCTAGGCCCTTTGCCTTTTAAAATAAATTTTAGAAATAGCCAGTCAATTTTTGCAAAAAAAAAAAGCCTGCTTGGATTTTGAGAAGAATTGAATTGGATCTATAGATGAAATAGAGGAGAAATTCCTTATTAATAATGAGTCTTCTGATTTGTAGAGAATGTCTATTTATTTAGACCTTCTTTAATTTCTCTCAGCAAAGATTTGTAATTTTCAGTGTAACAATATTACATGTCTGTTAAATTTATTCCGAAGTTTTTTTTGTTTTTTTTTTTTGAGACAGAGTCTCGCTCTGTCACCCAGGCTGGAGTGCAATGGCACGATCTCAGCTCACTTCAACCTCCACCTCATTGGTTCAAGCAATTCTCATGCCTCAGCCTCCTGAGTAGCTGGGATTACAGGTACGTGCCAACACATGTGGCTAATTTTTGTATTTTTAGTAGAGGTGGGGTTTCACCATGTTGGCCAGGCTGGTCTTGAACTCCTGACCTCAAGTGATCCTCCCGCCTTGGCCTCCCAAAATGCTGGGATTGTTGGCATGAGCCACTGCACCCGGCCCCAAAGTATTTTATACTTTTTGATATTATTGTGAATAAAATTATTTTCCTAATTGTATTTTTGATTGTTCCTGAGTAGTATATATAAATACAATTGATTTGTTTTTTTTGAGACGGAGTCTTGTTCTGTTGCCCAGGCTGGAGTGTGATGGCACAATCTCGGCTCACTGCAACCTCCACCTCTCAGGTTCAAGTAATTCTCCTGCCTCAGCTTCCCAAGTAGCTGGGATTACAGGTGCCTGCCACCACGCCTGGCTAATTTTTGTATTTTTAGTAGAGATGAGGTTTCACCATATTGGCCAGGATGGTCTTGAACTCCTGACCTTGTGATCGGTCCACCTCAGCCTCCCAAAGTGCTGGGATTACAGGCGTGAGCCACCGAGCCCAGCCACATTGATTTTTTAATACTGTTCTTCTATCCTGCAACCTTGTTCTACTCCTTCATTGTTTTTTTGTTTGTTTGTTTCCTTTTTTCTTTTCTTTTTTTTTTTGAGACCTTTGTCACCCAGGCTGGAGTGCAGTGGCTCAATCTCGGCTCACTGCAACCTCTGCATCCAGGGTTAGTTAAAGTGATTCTCCTGCCTCAGCCTCCCAAGTAGCTGGGATTACAGGTGCCCACCACCATGCCCGGTTAATTTTTGTATTTTTAGTAGAGACGGGGTTTCACCATGTTGGCCGGGCTGGTCTCGAACTCCTGACCTCAAGTGATTTGCCCACCTTGGCCTCCCAACGTGCTGGGATTACAGGCATGAGCCACCGCACCTGGCCTGCCTTCATTGTTTTGTAGGCTTTGATTGCAGTTCCTTTAGGATTTTCTTTGTATAAGATGATATCATCTGTAAATGGGAATAGTTCTTCCTTTCTGACCTGATTGCCTTTTTTGTTGCCTAATTGCCTGGTTAGAACCTCCAATAACATGTTGAATAGAAATGGCCAAAGCAGACATTCTCGTTTTATTCCTGATCTTAGGGGAAAATCATTCAGTCTTTTACCACTAAGAATGATGTTAGTAGTTTTTCACAGATGCCTTTTATCAGCTTGAGATCCCTTCTATTCCTAGTTTCTGAGTTTTTTTTTTTTTTTTTATCATGAAAGGTGTTGGACTTCTGTCATTTTTTTTTTCTTTTTCATTTCTCTCTCTCTTTTTTTTTTTTTTTTGAGACAGAATCTTGCTCTGTCACCCAGGCTGGAGTGCAGTGGCACGATCTTGGCTCACTGAAACCTCTGCCTCCCAGGTTCAAGCGATTCTCCTGCCTCAGCCTCCCAAGTAGCTGGGACTACAAGTGCATGACACCACACCCAGCTAATTTTTGTGTTTTTAGTGGAGATGAGATTTCTCCATGTTGGCCAGACTGGTCTCAAACTGCTGACCTCAAGCGATCCCCACCCAACTTGGCCTCCCAAAGTGCTGGGATTACAGGAATGAGCCACAGCACCTGACCTGTCAATTTTTTTCTGTGTTTATTGAGGATCATGTAGTTTTTGTCCTTTATTTTACAGATATGGTGTATTGCATTGATTGATTTTTATATGTTAAACCAACCATATATTCTTGAGATAAATTCCACTTGGTCTTGGAGGATTTTTTTTTTGGAGAAATTTAGCATTTATATTTATAAGAGATACTGGTTTTAGTTTTCTTTTCGTGTGTATGTGTGATGTCTTTTTCTAGTTTTGATATAAGCATAATATTGGCCTCACAGAATGAGTCAGGAAATATTCCTTCCTTTTCTATTTTTGGAAGGTTTTGAGAAAGACTGGTGTTAAATCTGCGCCTGGGCTCTTCTTTGAGGGAAATTTTTTGTTTTGTTTTGTTTGAGACAAGGTCTCACTCCGTCTGTGCAGTGGTGTGGTCATAGCTCACCATAGCCTTGACCTCTTGGGCTCAGGTGATCACTCCCCTAAGACTCCCAAGTAGTCGGGACTACAAGTGCATGCCACCATGCCAAGCTAATTTTTGTATTATTCGTAGAGATGAAATTTTGCCATGTTGCCCAGGCTGGTCTTGAAACCCTGGGCTCAAGAGATCCACTTGCCTCAGCCCCGAAAAGTGCTGGGATTACAGGCATGAGCCACCACATCTGGCTGGAAACTTTTTGATTATTAATCCAATCTCTTTACTTGTAAATAGATCTATTCAGGTTTTCTATGTCTTCTTTAGTGAGTTTGTGTCTTTCTAGGAGTGTATACATTTTATCTACATTATCTAATTTGTTGTCATAGAATTGTTCATAGTATTCCATTATAGTCCTTTATCTTTCTGTAATGTGGGTATTAATGCCTCTTCTCTCATTCTTGATTTTTTTTTTTTTTTTTTTTGAGACGAAGTTTCACTCTCGTTGCCCAGGCTGGAGTGCAATAGAGGGATCTTGGCTCACCACAACCTCTGCCTCCTGGGTTCAAGTGATTCTCCTGCCTCAGCCTCCCGAGTAGCTGGGATTACAGGCATGTGCCACCACACCCAGCTAATTTTGTATTTTTAGTAGAGACAGGGTTTCTCCATGTTGGTCAGGCTGGTCTTGAACATCTGACCTCAGGTGATCTGCCCACTTCGGCCTCCCAAAGTGCTAGGATTACAGGTGTGAGCCACCGCGCCTGGCCCTGATTTTGTTAATTTGTATCTTCTCTCTTTTATCTGTGGTAAGTCTAGCTAAAGGTTTGCCAGTTTTGTTGACATTTTCGGAGAACCAACCTTTGGTTTCATCAATTTTCCCTATTGTTTTTCTACTCTCTATTTCATTTATTTCCACTTTAATCTAAATGAATTCATTCCTTCAGCATGCTTTAGGTTTATTTTGCTCTTTTAAAAAATTAATTTCTTAAGGTAGAATGTTGGGTTACTGATTTGAAGTCTTTCTCTTAATATAGACATTTATGAGGAAGCTGTAGCTGTATCCTATAAGTTGTGGTGTGTTGTTTTGTTTCATTTATCTCAAGTCTTTAATTTTCCCTGTGATTTCTTTTTACCCACTGGCTATTTAGGATTTTGTAGTTTATTTTTCACGTATTTGTGGATTTCTGAAATTTCCTTCTGTTGTTTCTTTCAACTGTGGTTGGAAAACATGCTTTGGATGATTTCAATCCTTTAAGATTTATTGAGGCTTGTTTTATGGCTTAACATATGGTATATCCTGGAGAATTGTTCATGCAACTTTCAGTAGAATGTGGATTCTGCTATTGTTGCGTGGAGTGTTCTATAGATGTCTGTAAGATATACTTGTTTTTTTTTTTTTTTTTGGAGACAGGATCTTGCTCTGTTGCCCAGGCTGGAGTGTGGAGTGCAGTAGCAAGATCATAGCTCACTGCAGCTTCAACCTCTTGGGCTCAAGCAATCCTCCCACCTCAGCACCCCAAGTAGCTGTGACTACAGGTACACACCAACACGTCTGGCTAATTTTTAAACTTTGCAGAGAGAGGGTCTCACTATGTTGTCCAAGTTGGTCTCAAACTCCTGGACTCAAGCCATCCTCTGGCCTCGACCTCCAAAAGTATTGGGCTTATAGGTGTGAGCCACTGAGCCCAGCACATCTAGTTGTTAATGTTGTTCGAGTCTTCTATTATTGATCTTCTAGCTAGTTCTGTTCATTATTGGGTATTGAGGTCTCCAACAATTATTGTTTCATTTCTTTTTTTCTTTTTTTGAGATGAAGTTTCACTCTGTCACCCAGGCTGGAGTGCAGTGGCATGATCTTGGCTCACTGTAACCTCTGCCTCCCAGGTTCAAACAATTCTCCTGCCTCAGCCTCTTGAGTAGATGGAATTATAGGCAGCCGTGTTGGTCAGGCTGGTCTCAAACTCCTGATCTCAGGTGTTCCACCTGCCTCAGCGTCCCAAAGTGCTGGAATTACAGACATGAGCCACCGCACCCGGCCTGTTGTTTCATTTCTATTTGTCCATTCAATTCTGTCAATTTCTGATTCATATATTTTGGGGGTACTGCTGCTAGATGCATATATGTTTATAATTATTACATCTTCTTTTAATTCGAGTAAAAGATTTTGCCTTAAAATCTATTTTGTCTGATATTAGTATAGGTACTCTAGCTCTCTGTTGGTTAATATTTTCATGGCATATCTTTTTCTATCTTTTTTTTTTTTTTAAGAAAAAACAGGCTTAGTTCACTTTTTTAATTTTTTGTTTGTTTTTTTTAAAAAACCTTATATTGTAGCCACAGTTGGAGCCTGGATCCTCTATACAGAAACTCTGGTTTGGGTCTTGACAAGATGGTCAGTGAATTCCTAATAGGAAGACCTGGTGATACTATCTCTTTCCAGATGTTGGGGGTCAGGTAGCTATAGGTCTTAGCATCAAATATGGGCTTGGCAAAGTTGCCCAGGGTGACAGTGCAGCCTCTGACTTAAGTGTAGCAGCCCTGGATGCCACTGTGGAAGCCTCTGGGTCCTTCCACTGTACCGGAGTCAACTGGTATTTGATATTTTCTTGGAGAAGAAGCTCTTTTTTATCATGTAACTTTCAATCTATATGTGTCTTTGACAAGAAAGTGTGTCTCTTGTAGACAGAATATAGTTGAATCATGTTTTTTAAGAAATCTATCCTATCAAACTCTGCTTTTAATTGGAGAATTTAATACATATATATTCAATGTAATTGCAAAAAGGTAAGACTTATGTCTGCCATTTTTCTATTTGTTTTATACATATATATTATATTTATATTTATAGATAGTCTTTTTTTCTTCTGAATACATTCATGTGTAATTTTTTTCTTCTGAGTCTTTTTTTGTTCCTCTGTGCCTCCATTATTACCTTCTTTTATGTTGAATAGATATTTATAGTATTTTATTTCGTGTGTGTGTATGGTTTTAAAAATAGTTTTCAATCGTATTTTTAGTTATCTTCTTAGTGTTTCCCCTAGGGAGTACAATTAAGAACTTAATTTAAAAGAATCAAATCAGGATTAATGCCAACTTAATTTCAACGCTATAAAAAACCTTTGCCCCAATATAGCTCCAATCCATTTCTTCTCCTTGTGCTATTATTTTCATATAACTTACATCTTTACACATTTTAAACACATCAACATAGTTTTAATAATGATTGCTTCATGCAGCCATTTTGTAAGTCAAATAGAAGAAAAGATTTACAAACAAAAGTAATTTATACTATCATTAATATTTACCTATGTAGTTACCTTTGTTAATGCTCTTTTATTTCTTTGTGTGAATTTGACTTACTATCTAATGTCCTTTCATTTTAGTTTGAAGAATTCTCTTTAGTATTTCTTGTAGACAGGTCTGCCAGTGACAATTTTGCTGTTTGTGTTTAATATAGGAATATATTTTATTTCTAATTTGCTTTTAAAGGACAGTTTTGCTGAATATGAAATTCTTGGTTGAAAGTCTTCTTTTTTTTTTCCTCAGCACTTTGAATAGGTAATTCTACTACCTTCTGGTATCCATAATTTCTGGTGAGAAAATGCCTGTTAATCTTTTCTTTTTGAGATGGAGTCTAGCTCTGTTGCATAGGCTGGAGTGCAGTGGTGCAGTCTTGGCTCACTACAACCTCCATCTCTTGGGTTCAAGTGATTCTCCCACCTCAGCCCTCCGAGTAGCTGGGAGTACAGACGTGCACTACCACATCCAGCTAATTTTTGTATTTGTAGTAGAAACGAGGCTTCGCCATGTTGCCAGGCTGGTCTAGAGCTCCTGACTTCAGGTGATCTGCCCACCTTGGCCTCCCAAAGTGCTGAGATTACAAGTGTGAACCAACACGCCCAGCTGACAGCTATTAATCTTATTGAGGATCCTTTGTCTGTGGTGAATGGGTTTTCTCTTGCTGCTCTCAAGATTCTCTCTTTAGCTGTCTTTCCAGGGTTTTATAATGACGTGTCTAGGTGATGATCTCTTTGAATTTATCTTACTTTAAGTTCATTGAGATTCTTTTTTTTTCCTAACCCAATTTCACACTGAGAGATTCTTAAATGTGAGGATTAATGTTGCTCATTAAGTTTGGAAAGCTTTCAGCCATTGTTTTTTCAAATAGTTTTTCTACTGTTTTTTCTCCTTCTGGCACTCCCACTACACATACGTTGGTGTGTTTGATAGCATAACACAGGTCTCTGAGGCTCTGTTCACATTTTTCATTCCCTGCCCTCTACCATTTTATAGACTGGATAATCTTTCTTTCTTTTTCTTTTCTTTTTTTTTTTTGAGATAGAGTCTCACAGTCTCACTATGTTGCCCAGCCTGGAAGGCTGTGTCACAGTCTCGGCTCACTGCAACTTCTGCCTTTGGGGTTCAAGCAATTCTCCCACTTCAGCCTCTGAGTAGCTGGGATTACAGGCATGCACCACCACATGCCTGGCTGTTTTTTGTGTTTTTAGTAGAAATGGGGCTTCACCACGTTGGCCAGACTGGTCTTGAACTCCTGACCTCAGGTGATCTGCCCACCTTGGCCTCCCAAAGTGCTAGCATTACAGGCGTGAGCCACTGCGCCTGGCCGAGACTGAATAATCTTAATTAACCTATCTTCAAGTTCACAAATTATTCCTTCTGCCAGCTCAAAGCTGCTTTAGAGCCCTTCCAGTGAATTTTTTCATTTCAGTTATTATGTTTTTCAACTCCAGAAGTTCTGTTTGTTCCTTATTTTACAATTTCTATCTCTTTATTGGTATTCTCTATAGGTGAGACATGGTATATTTTAATTCTTTAGACATGGTTTCTTTTTGTTCATTGAACGTATTTATAATAGTTGACTTAAAGCTGTTGTCTCACAGTTCAATGTTTGGGCTTCCTCAGGAGACAGCTTCTATTGACTACTCTCCCTCACCTAATGTATGGGTCATACTTTCCCATTTTTTGACATGTCTCCAAAATTTTTAAATTAAAAACTGGAAATTTAAAATGATACAACATGTTATCAAGCAGGGTCCCACAGAAATAAAAGAAAAAAATAAAATGATGTAACATGGAAAATCTAGCAATCACATTCCACCTTCCCAGTTGCTTGTTATGAACTGAATGTTTGTGTCTCCAAAAATCCATATGTTGAAACTCTAAGCCCCAGTGTGGCTGTGTTTGGTGATGGGCCCTCTAAAGAAGTAATTGAGGTTGAATAGGTCATAAGGATGGAGCCTTGATCTGATAGGATTAGTATCCTCATCAGAAGAGATACCAGTCAGCTCGATCTCTTAGTGTCAGCTACACCCGCAATGATGTGTGAGCAGTATCTAGAACATCTTCATTTTGCAAAATGCAACTCTATGCCCATTAAACAGCTCCCCATTCCCTCATCCCCCACAGCCTTTGACAACCACCATTATACTTCCTGCCTCTGTGAATTTGACTACTCTATTTACCTCACATGAGGGGAATTATACAGTATTTGCCTTTTGAGACTGGCTTATTTTACTTGGCGTAATGTTCTCAAAGTCATCCATGTTGTATGTGTTGTAATTTCCTTCCTTTTTAATGAATAATATTCAATTTGTGTATATGCCACATCTGGTTTATGCATTCATCTGTTGATGGACACTTGGGTTGCTTCCACCTCTTGACTGTTATGAAAAATGCCACAGTGAACATGAATGTGCAGGTATCTGTTCAAGATCCTGCTTTCAATTCTTTTGGATATATACCCCAAAAAGGAATGTCTGGATCACATAGTATTCTACTTTTAATTTTTTCAGGAACCACCATACTGTTTTCCATAGTGGCTATACAATTTTATATTCCCACCAGTGGTGAACAAGAGTTCCAATTCCTCCACATCCTTGCCATCACTTGTTATTTTCTGTCTTTTTTTTTTTAAATTAGTCATCCTAATGGGTGTGGGTTGATATTTGTCTTGATTTGCAGTTTCCTAATAAATAATGATGTTTAACGTTTTTTCATCTTGGCCATTTGTCTATCTGCTTTTTTTTTTTTTTTGACGGAGTCTTGCTGTGTTGCCCAGGCTGGAGTGCAGTGGCGTGATCTCAGCTCACTGCAAGCTCCGCCTCCTGGGTTCACGCCATTCTCCCGCCTCAGCCTCCCAAGTAGCTGGAACTACAGGCACCCGCCACCATGCCCAGCTAATTTTTTTTTTTTTTTTTTTTAGAGCTAAAGTTAATATTATGCAGTTCAGTCTCTCTCTTTTTTTTTTTTTTTTTGGTTTTTTTTTTTATTATTATACTTTAAGTTTTAGGGTACATGTGCACATTGTGCAGGTTAGTTACATATGTATACATGTGCCATGCTGGTGCGCTGCACCCACTAACTCGTCATCTAGCATTAGGTATATCTCCCAATGCTATCCCTCCCCCCTCCCCCCTCCCCACCACAGTCCCCAGAGTGTGATATTCCCCTTCCTGTGTCCATGTGATCTCATTGTTCAATTCCCACCTATGAGTGAGAATATGTGGTGTTTGGTTTTTTGTTCTTGCGATAGCTTACTGAGAATGATGGTTTCCAGTTTCATCCATGTCCCTACAAAGGACATTAACTCATCATTTTTTATGGCTGCATAGTATTCCATGGTGGAACCAACCCAAATGTCCAACAATGATAGACTGGATTAAGAAAATGTGGCCCAGCTAATTTTTTGTATTTTTAGTAGAGATGGGGTTTCACCATTCATGGGATGGTCTCGATCTCCTGACCTTGTGATCTGCCCACCTCAGCCTCCCAAAGTGCTTGGATTACAGGTGTAAGCCACCGTGCCTGGCCGGCCATTTGTATATCTTTTTAGGAGAAATACCTATTCAAGTCCTTCGTTCATTTTAAAATTGGGTTATTTGTCTTTTTCTTATTGTGTTGCAGGAGTTCCTCATATATACATATATATATATGTATTTTTTTTTGAGACAGAGTCTCACTCTGTCACCCAGGCTGGAGTGCAGTGGTGCGATCTCAGCTCACTGCTGCCTCTGCCTCCTAGATTTAAGCAATTCTCCTGCCTCAGCCTCCCAAGTAGCTGGTATTACAGGTGAACACAAACACACCTGGCTAATTTTTTGTATTTTTTAGTAGAGATGGGGTTTCACCATGTTGGCTAGGCTGGTCTCTAACTCCTGACTTCAGGTGAACCACCTGCCTTGGCTTCCCAAAGTGCTGGGATTACAGGCGTGAGCCACTGCACCCGGCCGAGTTCCTCATATATTTTGGATATTAACCCTGGATATGTAATTGCAAATATAGTCTCTCATTCTATAGGTTGTCTTTTCACTCTGCTGATTGTGTCATTTGATGCACAGAAGTTTTAGATTTTGATGTAGTTTAATGTATCTATTTTTACTTTTGTTATCTGTGCTTTTGGTATGATTATCCAGAAAATCCTTGCCAAGTCTGATGTCATGAAGCTTTCTTGTATGTTTTCTTCTAAAAGTTTTATAGTTTATTTTTTACATTTAGGTTTTTGATCCATTTTGATTTAATTTTTGTATATGGTGTATAAAGTAAGGATCTTACTTTATTCTTTTGTATGTGGATATTCAGTTCTCCCATACCATTTGTTGAAGAGACTGTCCTTTCTCCATTGTATAGTCTTTGCACTCCTGTCAAAGCTCATTTGACCATATGAACAAGAGTTTATTTCTGGGCTCTGTATTTTGTTCCATCCATTTATATGTCTGTCTTTATACTGGTAACACACTGCTTTGATTACCGTTGCTTTGCAGTATGTTTTTATTATTTATTTTTATTTATTATTATTATTTTTTGTAGAGATGGGATCTCACTTTGTTGCCCAGGCTGGCCTCAAACTCCCGGCCTCAAGCATTTCTCCCTCTTTGACCTCTCAAAGTGCTGGGGTTATAAACATGAGCCACCCTGCCTAGCCTGTAGTATGTTTTTAAGTCAGAAAGTGTGATGTTTCCAACTTTGTTTTTCTCTTTCAATATTATTTTGGCAATTTGGGTTCTCTTGAGTTTCCATATAAATTTTAGAATTTTTTTAAAAAATGATGTTGGTTTTTTGATAGGGATTGGATTAAATTTGTAGATTGCTTTGGTTACTATTGACATCTTAACAATATTAAGTCTTTTGATCCATGAACATAGGATGTCTTTCCATTTATTTGTGTCTTTGTTTCTTTCAGAAACATTTGTAGTTTTCAACATATAAGCCTTTTATCTTGTTGGTTAGGTTAGGTTTATTCCTACATATTTTATTCTTTTTGATGCTATTGTAAATGGAATTATTTTCTTAATTTTATTTTCAGATTGTTAATTGTTAGTGTGTAGAGATGCAATTGTTGTTTGTTTTTTTGTTTGTTTTTTTGACAAGATCTGGCTCTGTCACCCAGGCTGGAGAGCAGTGGTGCAATCTCGACTCACTGCAACCTCTGCCTTCCAGGCTCAAACCATCCTCCTGCCTCAGCCTCCCAAGTAGCTGGGACCACAAGTGTGCACCACCACACTCAGTGAATTTTTGTACTTTTTGTAGGGACAGGGTTTCGCCATATTGCCCAGGCTGTTCTTGAACTTGTGAGCTCAAGTGATCCATCTGCCTTGGCATCCCAAAGTGCTGGGATTACAGGCATAAGCCACCACACCCAGCTGCAATTGACTTTTATGTGACCATTTTGTGTCCTGCAACTTTACTGAATTGTTTGTTAGTTTTAATAGCTTTTCAATGGATGCAATTTTTAGGGTTTGCTACATATAGGATCATGTCATCTGCAAATAGAGATAATTTTACTTCTTCATTGTCAATATGGATGCCTTTTATTTCTCTTTCTTGCCTAATTGCTCTGGCTAGGATTCCAGTACTATGTTATTAGAAGTGGTGAAAGCAGGCATCCTTACTTATTCCTGGTCTTAGAGAACAAGCTTTCAGTATTTCACTATCAGGTTTGTTTTAATCTGCACATAACTATGCTTAGGTAGTTTCCTTCTATTCCTAGTTTGTTGTGTATTTCTCCATTGTTTTTGACAAAAGTCATGTGTTAATCTTACTGTCATTTCTGTGTATATGATGGATTTTCTTTTCTGCTTTCAAGTTTTTATTTTCTTCTTTTCAACAATTTAATTATAACGTGCTCATGTGTGGATCTCTTTGAGTCTATCCTACTTCTGGCTCATTCAGATTCTAGGATGTGTAGATTAATGTTATCATCAAATTTTGGAATTTTTCAGCCATTTTTTTCTTTGAATATTTTTTCTGCCCATTTCTCTATTTTTTCCCTCTTTCTCAGAGTCCTGTTACCTGGATGTTGGTGCATTTGATGATGGGCCAAGGCTTCTTAGTCTCTGTTCATTTTCTTCAGTCTTTTTTCTCTCCATTATTCAGCTTGTATAATCTCTGCTGATCTATCCTCAAGATTGCCAATTCTTTATTTTGTCAGCTCAAATTTGCTTTTAAGCCCCTCCAGGGAAATTTTCATTTTAGTTACTATACTTTTCAAATCCAGAATTTCTATTGGTTCTCTTAAAAATAATTTTTCTTGGCAGGGCACGGTGGCTCATGCCTCTAATTCCAGCACTGTGGGAGGCTGAGGCAGGTGGATCACCTGAGGTCAGGTGTTTGAGACTAGCCTGGCCAACATGGCAAAACCCCATTTCTACTAAAAATACAAAACTTGGCAGAACTTATAACAAAATACAAAAACTTATAACAAAACTGTGCAAAACTGTGAGAAAAAATAATCATTTGAAAACTGGAGATTGATCAAAATTATAAGTAGTAGGTAGAATAATGGGTGACAGAGTGAGATTCTGTCTCAAAAAAAGAAAAAAGAAAAAACGAACACAGTATGTAACAAATTGGGAAGTGTTGACTTTGAAAAGTCTTGAACTTTAATGAGAAAAGAATGAGGGCTTTGTGTGGGTGGGTGGGTGTTTCAGAGCTTCCTCACTCAGTCATTCTGGAAGTCCCATCTATATGTGTACATTCTTACAATGGAATACTGTGGAGGAATGAGAATGAAGTAAAAGGACAAGCAAAGACATGGCTGAATCTCCTAAACATAATGTTGAATGAAAGGAGTCAGGCACAGGCCAGGTGCAGTGGCTCATGCCTGTAGTCCTAGCTGCTAGGGGAGCTGAGGTGGGAGGATAGCTGAGGTTGAGGCTGAAGCTAACCGTGATCGTGCCACCGCACTCCAGTCTGGGTGACAGAGCGAGACGCTGTCTCAAAAAAAGAGAAGAAGTCAGGCATAAAGGAATGTTTTCTGTATGATTCAGTGTTTCTTTCTGTTCTTTGTTTGTTTGTTTTTTTGAGACAGGGTTTCTCTCTGTCACCCCCCGGCTCACTGCAGCCTTGGCCTCCCAGGCTCAAGTGATCCTCCCACCTCAGTCTCTCTAGTAGCTAGGGCCACAGGCTTGCACCACCATGCCTGGCTAATTTTTGTATTTTTTTTTTTTTTTTTTTTGGAGAGATGTGGCCTCACTACATTGCCTAGGCTGGTCTCGAACTCGGGCTCAGGTAATCCTCCTACCTCAGCTTCCCAAAGTGCTGGGATTAGAGGCATGAGCACCCAGTGCACCCAGTCACTTTTTCTATGATTCAAATAGAAATAACTAGTTTAGGTATTAGGAGCCAGAATGGGCTTTCCTTGGTGGTGGCGGCAGAGGGGTTGTGATGGAAGAGGTCATGAAGGGGTTTCTGGGTTCTTCTTCTTCTTCTTCTTCTTTTTTTTTTTTTTTTTTTTTGAGACAAGAGTCTTGCTCTGTCACCCAGGCTGGAGTGCAGTGGCGCAATCTCTGCTCACTGCAACCTCTGCCTCCCAGATTCAAGCAATTCTCCTGCCTCAGCCTCCTGAGTAGCTGGGACTGCAAGCACCCACCACCACGCCTGGCTAATTTTTGTATTTTTAGTAGAGGTGGGGTTTCACCATATTGGCCAGGCTAGTCTCAAACTCCTGACTTTGTGATGCGCCTGCCTCGGCCTCCCAAAGTGCTGGGATTACAGGTGTGAGCCACCATGCCCAGCTCTTCTTCTTCTTTTTTTATTTTTTAACTTTTTATCTTCTAGCAATTTCAAACTTACAGCAAATTTGCAAAAATAGAGTAAAGAAATCCTGTATTTCCATCATCCTGATCCGCCAATTGTTAACATTTTACCACTTGAGAAAATAATTCTTTCCATACGAGGAGTCCAAGCCCATGTAGATACAGCATCCCTGTGACAGTGACTTCCAGGATCTCACACTAAAAGAAGGGCAAGAGGAGGAGCCTTCTGCCACATGGTTGGTCCTGGGGGACCCATTCCTTAGGTAGGTGGCCACTGACCACAGAAAGAGATGACACTGTTCATTGTCCAGTTTGAAGGCTCCTAAGATTCCAAACGCTCTTGGTTCCCCCCTGTCCTTCTCCATAATTCTCCATCTGTGTCCAGATTACCAGGCTTCAGGGTGAGTAAATAACAGGGAACCGAGGGTTGGGAGGCACTACGGAAAGAACCCTGGGCTCTGGGATAAACGTCCATACATTTTCTTCTTCTTTCTTCCCCTCACACTATTCCTCATGCTTTTCTGCTTCCCCTTTCTGCTTCCTTCCCTATAAGATGTCACCTCCTCTCAGTTTCAGCCACTACCTCTTGTCTGGGGACTGGGAGTTGGAGTTTCCCTGGGTCAAGCATGTCACCGTCCAGCTCGGGTGTTCCATCTGTGAAATGTGCAAGGGGCATTTATACCCTTTCAACCACCAAAGGCTGTTGTAAAGATCATTTGGAGCTGAGAATGTGCAAGTTGTTGATCCTCAAATAGCCTGGCAGTGGCAGGCATGACCAATCCCATTTCACAGAGTCAGGGCCTGAGTCCCAAGGGCACAGGGCCTGGTAGTCAAGCTTCACTGCCAGTTGGTAGCAGAGACCGTATCTCTGAGACTTAGGATATAGCCATACTACTCACACCCTCACCCTACAGGCTATAAGATGACTCTCATTTTTATAGAATACCAAAAAGCCAATTGGAAACCCACAAAACATATCAAATGGCAGAAGAGGTAGATGGAATGTGTAGAATTGTTTGCTTTTCTAAGGGTTTTCTTCTTGAAGAAAGAGCAATTGTGGTTTTACAATGGGACTTGCTCTGGAAATCCAGGCCAGGACAAGCTGCTTATTCAGAACAAAGTCCTGGAGGGTAAGTCATCTTCTCTTTGCCCAATCATTGTTCCTTGGAGGATGTCCATTATTTGCAAAGCCTGGCTGGCTCTTTGCCAAACCTATTTCCTCTTCTTGAGTACACCTCTTCTGTTTCCCAGCCTTCCTTGCAAACAGGTGAGGTCAGGTGTCTGAATTCTGACTAATGGAATGTGATCAGAGCTGATGCACCCAACTTCCAGGCTTGGACCAAAAAAGTTTCCCACGCTCCAGGCCTGTTTCTATTTTCCCTTTTATGACTTGATGTAGATGAACACGGCGATCTGTTAACAACAGCAGAACCACAAATGGGAGGAGTCCGGGTGCCTGAACCGCCACTTGGAGAAGAGCTGCCCATTAATCAGGAACATCTGTTTTGGACTTTATGTGGTGAAACATAAACTTACTGTGTCCGAGCCATTATACAATTTGAGGTTTGTTTGTTATGACATCTGACGTTACAGTACCTAATACATGCTAGTTTACCTGATTCCAGTGGTTCCTTTTTTAACTACAGAAGACATTTATATCCTTCACGTGTTCAACGATTTCTCCCACATAAATCATAAGTATTTTCTTAGTCCCCTATTAGAACCTCAGGAATAAAGTGTGCTCCAGGGTTTCATCTCCCCCCTCTCTGAAGTGGATCTTCCTCTCATGACTCTGCCATCCCAAGGAATTCTTAAGAAGTATTTGCAATCAGAATTGGAATGAAGAGACAAGAAAAAGGAGAATTGATGATAGCAAGTATTGACTGTTCTTTTGAGTTTTACTGTAAAGGTCCAGCACCTGGAAGGGGATGTGGAATCTGTTTTCCTAATGCACTGTTTTCTTAAGATGGGAGAATTACTGGTTTGTTGCATGCCAGTGAGAATGATACTGTAGGGCCGGGCGCGGTGGCTCACACCTGTAATTCCAGCACTTTGGGACACTGAGACAGGTGGATCGCTTGAGGTCAGGAGCTCAAGGCCAGCCTGGCCAACAAAGTGAAACCCCGTCTCTAAAAACAAATACAAAAATTAGCCAGGCGTGGTGGTGTGTGCCTGTAATCCCAACTACTTGGGAGGCTGAGGCAGGAGAATCGCTTGATCCCGGGAGGCAGAGGTTGCAGTGAGCCGAGATTGCACCAATGCACTCTAGCCTGGGCAACAGAGCGAGAGTCTGTCTCAAAAAAAAAAAAAAAAGAGAGAGAGAATGATACAGTAGAAAGGAGGAAATTGATGATGCAGGAAAGAAACAGGAGAATTGAGGAGTGATGTCTTTCAGGGGTGCCCAAAGTTTTGGCTTCCCTGGGCCACATTGGAAGAAGAAGCATTGTCTTGGGCCACACATAAAGTACACTAACACTAATGATAGCTGATGAGCTAAAAAAAAAAAAAAAAGTCACCCAAAAAATCTCCTAAAGTTTTAAGAAAGTTTACGCATTTGTGTTGGGCCACATTCAAAGCTGTCCTGGGCCTCAAGCGACCCACAGGCCTTGGGTTGGACAAGCTTATCCTTGAGTGAGGAACAAGGAAAATGCAGTGGGCAGATGCGACAGTTGCAGGTGGGTGTGGTCTTCTGGTAATTTCTCGTTTCTTGGGGACATGGGAATCAGGGTCACAGGTTTCAAGTGCAGATCAGTGAGGAGGAGTTTGAAGGTTTGAGTGGAGACAGGAAAGTATGAAATAGTCAAAGAGAGTGGGAGAGCGAATGAGTCAGGGAAACGCAGTGGGACTTTTGGGTGGCACTGAGGTGAGTGATCTTGGATTTACCATTAGCGTGACTGGGTGGCTTTCTCCAGCCGTGTCAGCTGCACTGGGGCAGGTACAGAGTTGGTGGAGAGTTGGGTTTTCCGGGTTCCGGTTTTACTAGGAGTTAGCAGGAATGAGAGTTGAAGTTATTTGGGAAGAGAGTCGAGGGTGTAGGTAAACGATGCCTGTAATGAAAGACCACGGAGGTTGGGAGCTTAGCAAGGTGACAATTAAGGACGTGAAGGAGAGGCAAGGGAAAAGGGCAGGATCAGCCTGGGTGAGCCTAAAGGACTATTGGAGTTGGATGCTCAAGGCAATGAGCTGGACAGACAGATGGTGGTGGTTGGAGAGTGCGGTGTTTTATGTTGAGACTATGCAAAGGCAGTTACTGGTAATGACATGGTTCAGGATATGACCTTGGGAGTGAGGGGCTGAGGCAGGTGGAGGACAAGCTCACGGGAGGAAAGGAGACCATGGGACAGAAAGGCTGGTTACTGAAATCACCCTGTGGCTCTGAGATATGAGGGCCTCGTTTGCTTTCCTAGCTGTACACTGTGTGGGTCACCGAGCTCTCAGTTTGGTATTAGCAATTAATTTATAACACAGAGGTCCTTACCTGGGGAATTCTGCCAGATTGTATATTTGTAGCCTGCTCCCAGAATGTCTTTTTTCTTTTTCTTTTTCTTTTTTGAGACAGGATTTTGCTCTGTTGCCTAGGCTGGAGTGCAGTGGTGTGATCACAGCTCACTGCAGCCTTGACCTCCTGGGCTCGAGCAATCCTCCCACCTCAGCCTCCCAAATAGCTGGGACTACAGGCATGCATCACCAGGCCCAGCTAATTTTTAAATTCTTTAGTATAGATAGCATCTCGCTATATTGCCCAGGCTAAGGTCTCGAACTCCTGGCCTAAAGCAATCCTCCTGCCTCGGCCTTTCAAAGTGCTGGGATTACAGGCGTGAGCCAGTGCACCCAACCCAGAATCTTACTTTTCAATGACTGAACTGCATTTAGTGTTAGTTACACATGTGTATGGTTGAGATATATGAAAATTCAATATATTTTATAGTTGAAGTATTCTAAAGTAATGGATCTTTCTAGCAAATAGTAGTGACTTCAGCTAATGAAATATTCCTTTTGCACCACAGTCCTTGGCTTCACAAAGACGAGAATCTTTTAACACAAGAACTCTGTGTTAAAGAGATGTGATTGGCCGGGCGCTATGGCTCACCCCTGTAATCCCAGCACTTTGGGAGGCCGAGGCGGGCGGATCACGAGGTCAGGAGATCGAGACCATCCTGGCTAACATGGTGAAACCCCGTCTCTACCAAAAATACAAAAAATTAGCCAGGCGTGGTGGCGGGCACCTGTAGTCCCAGCTACTCGGGAGGCTGAGGCAGGAGAGTGGTGTGAACCTGGGAGGCGGAGCTTGCAGTGAGCCAAGATTGCACCACTGCACTCCAGCCTGGGTGACAGAGCAAGACTCTGTCTCAAAAAAATAATAATAAAATAAATTAAAAAAAGAGATGTGATCACCTGAGTTTAATGTAATGTAAGGGGAGGGCATGTGTTTCCAGCATGAGGCACTCTTAGTAAGGAATTGTGAGCAGTGGATTAACCACTCTATCTAAGAATCCTGCAGTTAAAACATGTTCACACACACCCCCAAAAGGAAATCATGATTGTGTCAGAATCACGTTGGAGAGAATGACTATAAGCTGGGAGCTGTAACAGACATGGAGGGAGGGGGAATGACAGGGGTGTGTAGATGGCTGCAACCGGAGGGAGCAATGGATGGTAAAGTGGTGATTTGCATTTCAAAGAAGCTGTGGGGCTGGGTGAGGTGACTCACACCTGTAATCCCAGCACTTTGGGAGGCTGAGGCAGGAGGATCACTTGAGGCCAGGAGTTCAAGACCAGCCTGGGCAAGATAGTGAGACCCTGTCTCTATTTTTTAAAAAAATTAAACTAAGGAAATAAGCTGGGTATTTTAGGGAGGGAAAATGTGTGGTTTGGAAGTAGCTATAAAGAGCAAGGGGCAATGCCTCTTCTATCCCCAGCCCCACAGTAGAATGGCTATTGAGGAGATAATAGCCATGTCTTAGAAGCCTGCAGGGGAAGCAAGTCCCTCAGTGGATAACCAAGTTTAGAGCCAAAAATAAACAAAAAGATGAAGGGAACAAGAAGGTGCACACTGGAATGTCCATTCATTACGAAACTACCAGCGATAGTGAAAATCTGGAAACAACCAAATATTCACTGCCAGGGGAATCCAGGAATAAACAATGGATGAAACCAAAATAGAACTTGCTTCAAAGTAAAAATGAATGGACTAGATCCATGTGGATCAACATGGAGAAAAAGCTTACAAAGATAAACGTGAACAAAACAAGCAGGTTGTAAAAGGTTACATCCTGTATGATGCTGCCTATGTAAAATACTTAGGCCCACAGAACAATGCTATATCTTATTTATAAGGCTATAAAAGTACAATGACATCCTTGGGAAGGACCCCAGTAACTTCCTAGGTGGTTTTGTGGTTACCCAAAAAGAGATGGGGAGGGGAAATGGGTGGGGGTAGGGGTAGGATAGCTCTGGTTGTATCTAAAATACTTTATTTCTTTATTTTATTTTATTTTATTTTTTATAGAGATGAGATCTCACTATGTTGCCCAAGCTGGTCTTGAACTCTTGAGGTCAAGCGATCTGCCCTCCTTGGCCTCTCAAAGTGCTGGGATTACAGGCACGAGCTACCATGCCTGGCTCTATCTAAAATATTTTCTTTCTTAGTGAACCAAAAGACAGTAAAATGTTAACTGCTGTTAAATCTAGGTTGTGGATCCCAAGATTTGTTTTACTTTTCTGCATATTTGAAAGATTTGTTTGAAAATTTAAAAAATAAGAAGACCTAGGAGGAGGGAATTACTATGAAGGACTGTAATCAAGATTGTGGACTGGGTGTGGTGGCTCATACCTGCAATCCTGGCACTTTGGGAGACTGAGGTGGGAGGATCGCTTGAGCCCAGAAGTTTGAGACCAGCCTGGGCAACAAAGTGACACCCTGTTTCTCCAAAAACAAACAAACAACAAAATTAGCCTGTTACAGTGCTGCATGCCTATAGTTTCAGTTACTCAGGAGGCTGAGAAGGGAGGATGGCTTGAGCCCAGAATTTCGAGGCTGTGATTGCACCACTGCAAGCCTGGGCAACAGAGCAAGCTCCTTGTCTCTTAAAAAAAAAAAAAAAAAAAGATTGTGTAGAGACTGAGAGTCCAGAAATAAATGAATACATTTATGGGCAGTTGATTTTTGATAAGAGTGCCAAGATAATTCAATGGGGGAAATAGTCTTTTCAATAAATAACCTGACACAACTGGATATCCACATGCAAAAGACTAAAGTTGGATCCCTCACTCACATCATTTACCAAATGTAACTCAAAATGAATCAAAATATAAAACTCTTAGAAGAAAACATAGGAGCAAATCTTCATGGCCATGGGTTAGGCAACCGTTTCTTAGATATAATATCTAAAGCACAAGTAACCAAAGAAACAATAGATAATTGGATATTATCAAAGTGAAAAGGTTTTGTGCTCCAAAGGTGTTATCAATAAAGTGAAAAGTCAACCCAAAGAATAAAATATGTGTAAATCATACATCTGATAGAGATCTAATATCAAAATACATGAAGAACCATTACAAGTCAACAACAAAAAAGACAAACAACACAACTGAAAAATGGAAAATGGGCAAAAGACGTGAACAGACATTTTTCCAAAGGAAATAGACAAATGTCCAATACACACATGATAAGATACTCAGCATCATTAGTCATTAATCAAAGCCAGAGAGACAGCACGTCACCCCCACTCGGATAGCTGTAATCAAAAGGACAGGCAATAGCAAAGGTTGGTGAGAAAATAGAGAGAACACTCATGTAAAATGGTAGAACCTCCTTGAAAATGAGGCAAGAGAATAGGGAAAATGAGGCAGAAGAATAGCAAAGGGAACTGAAAGTTGGATAAAGGACAGAATAAGTAAAAGCAGAGAACAGAAACAAGGTGAAGGGGTGGGTGAGCAGGAAGTGAGATGAAAAGCAGAGGTTCAGCAGCCAAAACAAAAGTGAGATAAAGTAGTGAGCAAGGAGGCAGGGCGCAGTGGCTCACACCTGTAATTCCAGCACTTTGGGAGGCCGAGATGGGTGGATCATTTGAGGCCAGGAGTTTGAGACCAGGCTGGCCAACATGGTGAAACCCTGTCTCTAATAAAGATACAAAAAAATTAGCTGGGGCATGGTGGTGCCCACCTATGATCTCAGCTACTGGGGAGGCTGAGGCAGGAGAATGACTTGAACCTGGGAGGCGGAGGTTGCAGTGAGCCGATTTTGCGCCACTGCACTCCAGCCTGGGCAACAGAGGGAGACTCGTCTCAAAAAAAAAAAGTAGTGAGCAAGGACCCCATGGCCAGCAAGATCCAGACCAAACCACTAAGGGGAAGCTCTTCAGAGATGGGCATGCGCATTAGAGAAAAAGTATCTTTCACATAATCCTGCATGATTATCAGCTACTTAAGGTTCGTGCATATGGGCTGTATATCATGCATGTACTTAAAATTATGGGATAGAGGAGACACAGAAATGCACAAGGGCCCAAAGTAACTGAGCAACACACCTATCAATCAAAAGCCAAACACTGGCTAGAGATTAGGCAGCCTTGTGACGAGAAGAAAAAAACTCATGAAAAGACCCAAATGACACCAAGCTGATGCTGATCTCATCTGCAGAGGTCAGTCCGCTCCCACATCCGTGAGTGGACACTGCACTTCTTACCCTGTTGCTGCTTTGCTTTGCTTTCCATGTGTGTCTCCTCCAGTTCTTTGTTTGGGACACCAAGAACCCAGAACTGCATGGCACCATCCAGTAACAAAACCAGCCTGGTAGGTTCTCCAAAAGTTAAACCTAGAGTTACCATATGACCCAGCAATTCCATTTCCACATATATGCCCCAAAGAATGGAAAACATGTTCACAAAAAAACTTGCACACAATTGTTTGTAGCAGCATGATTCACAAGAGCCAAAAAGTGGAAATAGCCCAAATGCCCATTAGCTGATGAATGGATAAACAAAATGGGTCCATCCATACAGTGGAATATTATCCAGCAATGAAAAAGAATGAAGTGCTGATACATGCTACAATACAGATGAACTCTGAAAACATTAAGTGAAAGAAATCAGACACAAAATGCCTCGTATTATATATATGATTCCATGGGTATGAAATACCCACAAAAGATAAACCCATAGAGATAGAAAATAGATTCACGGTTGCCAGAAGTTGGGGATAGGGGAAAATGGGGAGTGACTGTTAATGATATGGGGTTTCTTTTTGTGGTGATGAAAATGTCGACCGGGTGCGGTGGCTCATGCCTGTAATTCCAGCACTTTGGTAGGCGGAGGCAGGAAGATTCCTTGAGCCCAGAAGTTTGAGACCTGCCTGGGTAACATGGTGAAACCCCATCTCTATTAAAAAATAGTCTCGGGCTGGGAGCGATGGCTCACGCCTGTAATCCCAGAACTTTGGGAGGCTGAGGCTAGTGGATCACTTGAGCCCAGGAGTGGGAGACCAGCCTGGGCAACATGGTGAAATCCCATATCTGCTAAAAATACAACAACTGAGGTGGGAGAATCACCTGAGCCTGGGGAGATCGGGGCTGCAGTGAGCTGTGATTGTGACACCGCACTCCAGCCTGGGCGACAGAGTAAGATACCGTCTTGGAAAAAAAAAAAAAAAAACGAAAGAAATCAGTGGTTGAAGTGTTCCTCCCAACCCCATACAGAGCCTCTCCTGGGGCACCCCCTGCGTCTGCTGAAAAGAGGAAGCTCCGAGACAGCTGTTCAGGGCAGGGGCTTTCTTTTTAAATCTCTGTGGATATATAAAAGCCCAGCCACCCTACTTCTAGGAATTTGCCCACCAGAAGCATTCCCCCTTGCAAGTACACTCAAGGAAGGTTATTTTGACATTATTCTATAAATGAAAAAGACTGGAAAAACCCAAAATATCCATCAGTAGGGGACTGGCTATAGGCATTATGGTATATCCATATCGTGGAAAACCACCCAGCCAATAGAAATAACACGGTTTGGCTAGATGTTTTGATAGACGCATTTTACGTGAAAAAAGCAAGGTGCAAAACAGGTTTTTGTATATCTTATCTGCTGCTCTTCCTTCCTGCCTCCTTCTTCCCTCCTTTCTTTCTTCCTTCCTTCTCTCGCTCTTCCATCCTTCCCTCCCACCATCCTTGCCCCCTTCCCTCCTCCCTCCTTCCCTCTTTCTTCCTTCCCTCCCTCCCTTTCTTCCTTCCTTTTTACCCCCCTGCACCTTCCTTCCTTCCATCCCTTCCTCCCTCTCTTCCTCCTCACTTCCCATCTTCCTTCCTTTACACAGAAGCTTGCGATATGCATAGCCTATTTCTGAAGGACAAACAAGAAATCATTAAGCCTGTTTGCCTCTGAGGAAAGGAAATTAAACCTGGCATGGGGGTGAGTAGCATCTCAGAGGTGGGAAAACTGCTTTTCATTCTACCCCTTTTGTAATGCATGAATTTAAAATTTTATCTTTTTGCATAGGTCAGTCATGCACATGGAAAAATGTTCAAATCATACGTAAGGGCATTTGGTGGAAAGTAAGTCTTCCCCTCTGAGCACCTGCCCCACCCACTACCCTGAGTCCTTGGAGGCAACTAATAGAGATTGTTTGTGTATCTTTCCACATATAAACTATACACTTGTGCAAATACACATTTATATGTTATTGTGTATTTTTAGTGTGCTAAAATATACGTAACATAAAATTTACCATCTAAACCATTTTAAGTGTACAGTTCTCTGGTATTAAGTACATTCACATGGTTGTGTAACCATCACCACGTTCCATTTCCAGAATGCTTTCATCTTCCCAAAATGAAATTCCACCCTCATTAAACAATAACTCCCCATTCCCCACCTCCCAGACCCACCCTGGCAGCCACCATTCTCCTTTCTGTCTCTGTGAATTTGACTGCTCTGGGTACCTTATATTAGTGGAATCATATCCTGTTGTCTTTTTGTGACTGGTTCTACAATTTCTTTTCTTTTTAAAGCTGAATAATTTTTTTCTTTTTCTTTTTCTTTTTTTTTTTTTTTTTTGAGACAGGGTCTCACTCTATCACCCAGGCTGGAGTGCAGTGGCGCCATCTCAGCTCACTGCAGCCTCCACCTCCTGGGTTCAAGCGATTCTCATGCCTCAGCCTCCCGAGTGGCTGGGATTACAGGTATGCGCCAACATGCCCGGCTTAGTTTTTTGTAGTTTTAATAGAGACAAGGTTTCGCCATGTTGGCCAGACTGGTCTTGAACTCTGGACCTCAAATGATCTGCCCACCTCGGCCTCCCAAAGTGCTGGGTAAGGCTGAATAATTTTCTATTGCATGTATGTACTGCATATATTTTGTTTTAAATTGAGATTTCATAGTTATATATATTTTGGGGGTGCATGTGATATTTTGATAACTGTATACAATATGCAATGATCAAATCAAGGTAATTAGGATATCCATCACCTCAAACATTTATCATTTCTTTTATTTTTTATTTTTTTTTTTTTTACTTTTTTGGGACAGAGTCTTGCTCTGTCGCCCAGGTTGGAGTGTAGTGGCGCAATCTTGGCTCTCTGCAAGCTCCGCCTCCTGGGTTCACGCCATTCTCCTGCCTCAGCCTCCCGAGTAGCTGGGACTACAGGCGCCCGCCACCACGCCCGGCTCATTTTTTGTATTTTAGTAAAGATGGGGTTTCACCATGTTAGCCAGGATGGTCTCGATCTCCTGACCTCATGATCCGCCCACCTCAGCCTCCCAAAGTGCTGGGATTACAGGCGTGAGCCACCGCACCCGGCTTATCATCTCTTTATGTTGGGACCATTATAAATCTTTTCCAGGCTGGGCGTGGTGGTTCACACCTGTAATTCCAGCACTTTGGGAGGCCAAGATGGGCAGATCACGAGGTCAGGAGATCGAGACCATCCTGGCTAACACGATGAAACCCCATCTCTACTAATAATACAAAAAAAAAAAAATTAGCTGGGCAGGGTGGCGGGTGCCTGTAGTCCCAGCTACTCAGGAGGCTGAGGCAGGAGAATGGCGTGAACCCGGGAGGTGGAGCTTGCAGTGAGCCAAGATCGTGCCACTGCACTTCAGCCTGAGCGACAGAGCAAGACTCCGCCTCAAAAAGAAAAAAAATATATATATATATATAAATCTTTTCCAGCTATTTTGAAATATATGATACATTATTTTTAACTATAATCTCCCCACTCTACTATCAAATACTAGAACTTACTCCTTCTATCCAACTGTATTTTTTACTTCTTAACCAATTACTGTTTATCCCCCCCCATACCTCTCCCTTGCCTCTGGTAACCCACCATTGTACTCTCTACCTCCATGGGATCAACTTTTTAGCTCCGACATATGTGGGAACATATGATATTTGTCTTTCTGTGCCTGGCTTATTCCACTTTACGTAAGGACCTCCAGTTCCATCCATGTTGCTGCAAATGATGGGATTTCATTCTTTTTTATAGCTAAATAGTATTCCATTGTGTGTATACACCACATTCTTGTAATCCATTCCTCCATTGGTGGACACTTAGGTTGATTCCATATCTTGGCTATTGTGAACAGTGCTGCAATAAACATGGGTGTATGGACATCTTTTGATATACAGATTTCCTTCCTTTTGGATAAATACCCTGCAGTGGGATTCCTGGATCATACATATATCACATTTCATGTATCCACTCATCAGTTGATGGACATTTGGGTTGTTTCTACCTTAATGTATTTTTAATAAACACATTAATTTAAACAAAAGAAGAAGGAAGGTTGAGGAAAAGAGGGTTAGATCTGGGAGCTTTCCACACATTGCAGCGTGGACAGAAGGATAACACCAGCATAAAACACCTGACAGGAGGAGAGAAGACACCCCCATCAAAAACAGCTGCCCTCTGTGTCTCTGGTGATTCCCCACCTGCAGCCCCAAGAGGAACTCCCCTTTCCTTTCTTTGAAAGCTGGTTCCCCGTGTCCTTTTTGGCCATGGCATTGAATGCCATGCCTGCTCTTCTCCAGCTCCCAGGAGGTCAAGGGCACTGGGGGTGCAAAGGTTGCTGGCCCCCAGGTGTGACTTACCTTCCTTGTAAGCCAAGGGAGAGGGGTAATGGGGAGGGGGGCTGCTGCAAAGGCTGAGCCAGCAGCAAGGACTTGGAGCCCTGCCGAGTCCCTGGGGACTCAGGGGCTCTCCAGGGGGGAGCCCCTGAGCCCACCCATGGAGGGACCTTGGCCTTGGAGTGCCCCCTGTAAGAAAACCCCAGGTTCAGATGAAGAGCCACCAGGCCAATTCTCTGTCACTCACTTTCAGTCCTCCAACAGCCGCCCATAGGCCACAGGATGACTTCCACATTTAAAGATTTCTTCTCCGCCACCCCAAGTTTTTATTATGAAACATTTTATTCTTATTTATTTTGTTTTTTCTTTCCCCCCACCCCAACACCTTCAGCTGCCTTTATATGATACATTTTAAATATTCAGGAAAGTCCTTAGAGTAGTTCAGTGATCACCAGTATATCCACTGCCAAGCTGCAACATTGTTGATGCTCAGTTTACCACATATACTTAGTCTCTCCTTTCTCTCTCTGGGAGATATGCACACACACACACACACACACATATACACACTATACACACATATACACATACATCTATGTCTACACATGCACATATGCATATATATAAACACATGCATACTACATACACATCCATATATACACACATATACAGACACATGTTACATAAATATTCATATATATACACATAGATATGCACATACATCTATAGTTATACCTACATACATATATACACACTACATACTCATCCATATATATACACACACATATATAGATATGTACATACATCTGTAGCTATACACACATATATGAACATACATTACATACATATTCATATATATACACATATATAGATAGGCACATACATCTATAGTTATGCATACACATATGTCTACACACATATTGCATACATATCCATATATGTCTACACACATTTTTTTCCCATGAACTCTTTGAAAGTAAGGTGATCATGACCTTTATCTCTAAATATTTCAGTGTTTTATGACCTTTATCCTTAAATACTTCATCTTCTAGGAATGAGGACATTTTCCCACATTACATTGAAGAAAATCAACAATAAAGCACTAATATCTACTATAATATCCAGCCCATATTCACATTTTCACATGTCCCCGCTGGTTCCCAAAAGATCTTTTTAGAGCTGTTTTTTTCTTTTCCTTTTTTTTTTTTTTTTTTTTTGAGATGGAGTCTTGCACTGTCGCTCAGACTGGAGTGCAATGGTGCCATCTCGGCTCACTGCAACCTCCACCTCCTGAGTTCAAGCAATTACCCTACCTCAGCTTCCTGAGTAGCTGGGATTACAGGTGCGCACCACCACACCAGGCTAATTTTTGTATTTTTAGTAGAGATGGGGTTTCACCATTTTGGCCAGGCTGGCCTTGAACTCCAGACCTCAGGTGATCCACCTGCCTCGGCCTCCCAAAGTGCTGGGATTACAGGCGTGAGCCACTGTGCCTGGCCCCCTGTTTTTTCTTTTTCTTTTCTGAGATAGGGTCTCACTCTATCACCCAGGCTGGAGTGCAGTGGCGTGATCTTGGCTCACTGTAACCTCCACCTCCTGGGCTCAAGTGATCCTCCCATCTCAGCTTCCTGAGTAGCTGGAACTACAGGCGCATGCCACTATACTCGGTTAATTTTTTTTGTATTTTTTGTAGAGAGGGGTTTTCACCATGTTGCCCAGACTGGTATTAAACTTCTGGCCTCAAGCGATCCTCAGACCCACAAAGTGCTGGGATTACAGGCATGAGTCACCGTGCCCTGACTGTTTTTTCAAAACTAGGATTCAATCAAGGTCCATGTATTGCATTTGGCTGTTATGTCTCTTAAGCCTCTTTTAATCTTAAATGTTCTATTCACTTTATTATTTTTTTAAAACAACATTAACTTTTTTTAAAATTTTGGATATAGAGTCTCACTTCGTTGCCCAGGCTGGAGTGCAGTGGCGCGATCTCGGCTCACTGCAACCTCCTCTTCCCAGGTTCAAGTGATTCTCATGCCTCTGCCATCCAAGTAGCTGGGACTACAGGCACGCACCACCACACCCAGCTAAATTTTTGTATCTTTAGTAGAGATGGGGTTTCACCATGTAGGCCAGGCTGTTCTCAAACTCCTGACCTCAAGTGATCCGCCTTCCAGGGCCTCCCAAAGTGCTCACAGGCTTTAGCCACCGCGCCGGACCAACATTAACTTTTTGATGATCTGAGGACTGTTATCCTGAAGAGCATCTGGAAGGTTCCACCTTCTGGGGTTGTCTGATTGCTTCCTCACAGGGCCATTTATCTTTTTACTCTAGCCCCTGTATTTCTTGTCAACTGGTAATTAATACTAGGGACTTGATTTGATTGTAGGGGAACACCTTTTAAAAAATGATGAAACTGTGAATCACATACATTTACCATTGTAACCATTTTTAAGTGTACAGTTCAGTGGAATTAAGTACATTCACATTGTTGTGCAACCATCACTATCATCCACCTCCAGAACTTTCATCTTGCAAAATGGAGACTGTGTCCCCATGAAACACTAACGCCTATTCCCCCACCTCCAGCCCCTGGCAACCACGATTTTGCCTTCTGTCTCTGTGAATGTGACTATTCCAGGTTCCCCAAAGCAGTGGAATCATACAGTGTTTGTTCTTTTGTGACTGGTCCTGGGTCATGGCTTTTGAAAAGAGGTCCTCCGAGATGATGCCGTGCACTTCAGATTGCATCCTAGCAGGAGCTCACAGGAACCCTGCGGTCCCTGCCTGCCAGCCTCTCCACTCAGCTGTGCTCTGCATCTCTACCCATTCTGTCTCTACCCACACTGTCTCAGCTGTTCAGCCCTCTCACTCTGTCTGGGCCTTTGCATTTGCTGTGCTCCCTGGCAGGCTCCTTCCTATCTTCTTTTTTCTTTTTTTTTTTTTTGAGATGGAGTCTCGCTCTGCCACCCAGGCGGGAGTACAGTGGTGCGATCTCGGCTCACTGCAATCTCTGCCTGCCTCCGGGGTTCAAGAGATTCTCCTGCCTCAGCCTCCCAAGTAGCTGAGATTACAGGTGCATGCCACCATGTATGGCTAATTTTTGTATTTCTGGTAGAGATGAGGTTTCACCATGTTGGCCAGGCTGGTCTTGAACTCCTGACCTCAAGTGATCTGCCTGCCTCAGCCTCCCAAAGTGCTGGGATTACAAGCATGAGCCACCATGCCTGGCCTCCTTTCTATCTTTGAATTTCAGCTGAAATGTCACCCCGTTCTAGAGGCCTTTCCCGACTGCCTATCCCAAAGCTGCTTCTTTGTTTCATTCGCTTCCCGGTGTTCCTCCCAGCCTGACATTACCTTGTTTGCCATGTTTGTCTGTTGTGGAAGACAAACTCCATGAGAGCAGGGGCCCCTGCTCTCCTGTTCAGGCTGCCTTCCCAGGCTCTGGCGGTGCACTTGGCACATAGTAGGTGCTTGTATGAGCTTCCTCTGGCTGCTGTAACAAATGACCATGAACTAGGTGGCTTAAAACATCACAAATTTATTATCCAATAGCCTGGGAGGTCAGAAGTCCTAAATCAGTCTCAGTGGACTAAAATCAAGGTGTGGGGAGGGATAAGTTCTTTCTGGAGGCTCTGGGGGAGAATCTGTTTCCTTGCCTCTTCCAGCTTCTCCAGCCCGCCTGCATCCCTGGGTTCACAGTTCCACGTCACTGGGACCTCTGCTCTGTCATCCATCATCTCTTCTGACTCTGACCCACAGCCTCCCTCTTGAAATAACTCTGTGATTGCCTTGGGCCTGTCTAGATAATCCAATAAATCTCCCTCTTTAAAGATCCTAGGTCTGGTATGGTGGCTCACACCCATAATCCTAGCACTTCAAGAGGCCGAGATAGGAGGATTGCTTGAGGCCAGGAGTTCAAGACCAGCCCTGGCAACATAGTGAGATCCCCATCTCTACAAGAAATAAAAACGAGCAGGGCGTGGTGGCACACACCTGTAGTCCCAGCTACTTGAGAGGCTGAGGCAGTAGGATCACTTGAGCCCAGGAGGTCAAGGCTGCAGTGAGCTGTGATTGCACCACTGCACTCCGGCCTGTGTGACAGAGTGAGATCCTGCCTCTAAAACAACGACAACAACAACAAAAATCCTAAACCCTAAACAGTCACATCTGCAAAGTCCTTTTTACCATGTAAGGTAACATATTCATAGGTTTTGGGGATTAGAATGTGGACATTTAGGGGGGCCATTATTCTGTTTACCACAGCGTTCAATAAATATTTGCTGAATGAAGGAATTGGATGAATGGATGGGTCCCTTTCTACATGGAGTCCCAAGTTCTGAGTTCCAGGCCTGGCGTAGCCTCTATGTGGCTGTGTGAACTGGGCAAGTCCTCTCTCTCTGAACCTCAGTTTCCTCCTTCATTAGATGTGTTCTTTTTTTTCTTTCTTTCTTTTTTTTTGAGATGGACTCTCATTCTCTCACCCAGGCTAGAGTGCAGTGGCGCAATCTTGGCTCACTGCAACCTCTGCCTCTCACCGGATTCAAGCGATTCTCCTGCCTCTCAGCCCCCCAAGTAGCTGGGATTACAGGCGCATGCCATCACACCCGGCCAATTTTTGTATTTTTGGTAGAGATGGGGTTTCTCCGTGTTGGCCAGGCTGGTCTTGAACTCCTGACCTCAGGTGATCCACCTGCCTGGGCCTTCCAAAGTGCTGGGATTACAGTCATGAATCACTGCACCCAGCCCATGTGTTCTGAGCACCCAACATGTGCCTGATCCTCAGAGGGCCCTGGGAATGCCAAGAAAAATGAAGGGAGAACCCAGCCTCCTAGAGCTTGGAGTCTGACTTCTAGGGAGGGGCTTGAGAAAGAGAAAACCTGACCCAGTCTGCTCAGGGCCACATTCCAGGTCCCCTAGAAGGCTTTGAAGTCCTGAGAGGGTGTGCTTACCAAGGACGTGACATTTCAAACAGCTTTGACGCGTAAGTAGGAGTTTATGTGGTAGAGATGTGGAAAGTGACATTAAAGGCCAGGGACAGGCCACAGTCCCTTTTGAGGAAGTTTGAGGAGTGTGGTGTGATCCCTCAGGGGAGGGAGACCAGTGGGGAAAGGCCTGTCCGGAAACGGGGCCTTGAAGGCCACAGACAGGAGCCCGGGACCTGCCTTTAGGTGAATGGGGAGCCACGGCAGGGTTCTGAAGCAGGAGAGAGAGTGTGTAGCTCTGGACCACTCACGCTGGCTGCTGCAGGGTGGGGATGGCATTGAGGGGGCCAGCATCCCAGCCTGAGGTGGAGGTGGCCTGGACTGGGCAGGGACAGTGGGGTTGGAGAGAAGGAGCAGATCTGAGAGAGATTTAGGAAGCAGAATCAACGGGACATGGACATGGTGAGGGACTGAGACAGGAGTGGGGGCGGGAGAGCCCGGCAGCCACTGGGAAGGAAGATCAGGCAGGACAGAAGTGTGGGTAGATGCTTTCCATAAACCGTTGAGAAATCCACAACCTGGCCCAAATGTGGACTTCACGAGAAGCCCAAGATGGGTCAATGGGTCCATAGGCCTCTCCCATTGAAGAGAGATCAGTAATGCCGTCATTAAGGGTACAAGACAGGCCTCAATTCTAGGTGAGGGTTGGTCCACGTTCTCACTTGATTTACAACCAGTGAAGTCAACAGAGCTGTGAAACCATCTCCCCCATTTCCAGATGGGGAAACCAAGTCCCAGAGACACCCAGACATGGCCAAGGCCACACAGTGCAGAGACCCTGGGGAGCACAAGCCTCTAAGAGGGGGATTTTACAAGTCTGTCTGAAACCAGAGGAGAGGACAGGGTTGAGGGGGGGCTCCCCTCTGAGTGGTTCCCCGCCAAAGAGAATTTCTCCACTTTGGAGGAAGTGGGAGATAGTTCTTCTTTTGAGATGTGAATGTCAAGTGACTCTGGGCACCCCGGTGACTAAGAGGTAAGTAAGTGAGGCTTGTGGGTGGAGCCAGCACCTTAAATAGCAGGTCTTCCTATGTCCCTTTGCAGACACCTGGGCTGAGACATACAGGACAGAGCATGGCTCGCCTACAGACCACACTCCTGGTTGTCCTTGTCCTCCTTGCTGTGGCGCTTCAAGCAACTGAGGCAGGTGAGGCTGGGGAGCAGGAAGACCCCCTACAGAGGCCAGGGCAGACGGTGGGGTGTCTTCCTCATGTCTTGGACAAGCACTGGACCAAGAGCAGAAGACCTCAGTCTGCTGTTGGCTCTTGCGGCCTTCGGCTAGTTGCAGTGCTTCTCTGGGCCTCAGTTTACAAGTCTGTTGAATGGGCAGTCTTGAAGACTTGGAGTCTAGGATCTGTCTCACCTGGGTTGGGGGTTGTGGTGGGCATAGCCTCGGGATCTCCTGCCCCAGAAAACTCAAGCATAGGGCCCTAGGGGTGTGGGTGAGGAGCTTCGAAGGGTCAGGTCTGAGTGGGGGAAGGCAGGGCTGGGGCAAGGGGTTCTCCCTTGGAAAGCTGGTGCTGCCCTCCCACCATCCATTTTTTAAAATGTTATTATTATTATTTTTTATTTTATTTTATTTTATTTTTTGAGACACAGTTTCACTCTTGTTGCCCAGGTTGGAGTGCAGTGGGGCAATCTTGGCCCATTGCAACCTCCACCTCCCAGGTTCAAGCGATTCTCCTGCCTCAGCCTCCTGAGTAGCTGGGATTACAGGCATGCACCACCACGCCTGGCTAATTTTTGTATTTTTAGTGGAGACAGGGTTTCACCATGTTGGTCAGGCTGGTCTCAAACTCTTGACCTCAGATGATCCTCCCATCTCGGCCTCCCAAAGTGCTGGGATTACAGGCATGAGCCACTGCGTCTAGCCTAAATTTATTTTTTATTTCATTTTATTTATTTATTTTTTGAGATGGAGTCTCTGTTGCCCAGGCTGGAGTGCAGTGGCGCAATCTCGGCTCACTGCAACCTCCACCTCTGGAGTTAAAGTGATTCTCCTGCCTCAGCCTCCTGAGTAGCTGGGATTACAGGCACCTGCCACCATGCCCGGCTAATTTTTGTATTTTTAGTAAAGATGGGGTTTCACCATGCTGACTGGTCTTGTCTCGAACTCCTGACCTCAAGTGAAACTCCCATCTTGGCCTCCCTAAGTATTAGGATTACAGGCGTGAGCCACTGCTCTGGGCTCACTATCCATTTTTGTCCAGAACCTGTCCTCAGCACGGATTCCTGACTCCTCTTCTCCACCCCACTCTATACTTTTGCTGTGTTGGGTGGAGGAGTGAGCACTGGAGTGGGGTCGGGCAGCTATAAACAAGAATTGCCCCCAGCTGCTGGGCTTTCTGAGCACTTTTCATGCATTAAAGACCCTCTGAAGCTGGTAATGTTATTACCCCTTTGGTCAGAGGAGGAAATTGGGCCTCAGGCTACAGCTGATGCTTAGTTGTTCTGAATCCCTGCTCCTAGAGCTGACTGTCCCAGAGTGTAGACATTGGACCCTAAGTGGCTTCTCAAAAGCTCCAAGGGTAGGGTCTTGGAGGGCTCAGAATCCTCTGGTCACCATCCTTCCACATGAGAACAGAAAAACTGCATCTCTTTCCTGGAGCCTGGAGAAGCCGAGATCAGGGGCTGGAGCCGAGGGTGACCTCTCTGGTCTCCAGCTTGTGAATTCACTGGGGACCCCTCCCCTAGGCCCCTACGGCGCCAACATGGAAGACAGCGTCTGCTGCCGTGATTACGTCCGTTACCGTCTGCCCCTGCGCGTGGTGAAACACTTCTACTGGACCTCAGACTCCTGCCCGAGACCTGGCGTGGTGTGAGTAGGGAGCTGGGGCCACAGGGCCTTAGTGGGCCTGACGGGTACAGCCTGGGATGGCCCAGGTGCTGGTGGGTGGGACACACCCAGGGATGAGTGGGATGTGGCAGGGCTACCGGATGCCTGCCAGGATGGCTTGGCTGGAAGAGATGGCTCAGTTCAGGCTTGGGTGGACTACAAACAAAAATAATGTGATCATTTAGCCACTATCATCAGGCGCTTACTAGGTGCCAGGCAACATGTCAGGTTCTGAGGATGCAGAGCTGAGTGAACAGGGTGCCACCACAGTGTGGGTATGGCAGTAGGTAGTCAGTAGCTGTGGCATCTAGGGTATTTGGGTATAGCAGGTATAGGAGTATACCTAGTGCCACTGAGTCAGCAAAGATGCTCCCAGGTTCTGGGCAAAAATGGATGGTGAACCAGGTGTGGTGGCTCATGCCTGCAATCCCAGCACTTTGGGAGGCCGAGGCAGGCAGATCACTTGAGGTCAGGAGTTTGAGATCAGCCTGGTCAACATGGTGAAACCCCATCTCTACTAAAAATACAAAATTAGCTGAGTGTGATGGTGCGTGCCTGTGGTCCCAGCTACTTGGGAGGCTGAGGCAGGAGAATCATTTGAACCTGGAAGGTGGAGGTTGCAGTGAGCCGAGATTGCTCCACCTCACTCCAGCCTGGGCAACAGAGGGAGACTCTGTCTCAAAAAAAAAAAAAAAAAAAAAAATGCTCACACCAGAAGTGTCTTGGATCCTCTCCAGGCTCCCAGAAGTCCAAGGCAGCCCATTTTGACCAGAAGAATAACATTAAGAGCTAAAATTTCCAAGGTGCCTCCCGAGTGCCAGGCCCTGTTCTGATCATTACCTGTGTTAACTGGTTTAATTCTCACAACAATCCTATGAGGAAGTTCAACGATTCCCATGGTAGAGATGGAGAAACAGGCTTAGCAAGGGACAGTGACCCGCTCAAGGCTGCCCAGGCTGGAGCCAGAACTCACTCCTGGTTCCTCGTTCAGGGCTTTCTCCTGAGTTTCTTGTTCTCCTTTGCTTCTTTCTCTGGCTTCTTTGCCTCCTTTTCCCTGGCCTGGGGCCTGCACCTGCACCTGGCTGGGTGACAAGTCCTGCCCTCTCTGCGGTAGCCTCTCTGGCTGCTTCTCCAACTGCTCAGAGCCTGCTGCCTACCAAATCTCACACCTGGGGAGGCTGGGTTTGGGGACTCATGACCCACTTTGGGCCTCTATTATCTTCTTATCTTCCTCCTCCTTATTGCTGACACCATCTCTTAGAGGGATCTGCAGGTGAATAATAAAAAAGGCTGAAGCAGGAAGCCCTCCCAGAGTTCTTGTCTCTTTAACTCTGAGCCTCAGTTTCCCCAACAGTATAATGAAGTAATAACCTAAACTTATTTGACTTATTTGTATTTATCAAACACATAGAGAGTGCTTGCTAAGTGCTAGGCTCTGCCGTAAGCACTTTATAAATATGAACTCATTTAATCCTTGAAACAATCCTATGCAGTAGGTGCCATCGTGACCCCCTTTTCACAGGTGAGGAAATGAGCACAAAAAGGTTAGGGGGCCTCTTGAGCATTACAGGGCACAGTAATAGTAAGAGGAAGGTGAAGAGCTCAATGTCTGGCACATAATAGATGCTCAATTGCTGGGCATGTAGTGCTTCTCAGTTACTTGGGAGGCTGAGGCAGGAGGATTTCCTGAGCCCTGGATTTTGAGGCCAGCCTGGAAACTTACTGAGACTCTGTCTTTATTTCATTTTTTTAAATAAAAAAGGCTGAGTGCAGTGGCTTACACCTGTAATCTCAGGACTTTGGGAGGCTGAGTTGGGAGGATCACTTGAGGCCACGAGTTCAAGACAAGCCTCAATAGAGTGAGACCCTGTCTCTAAAATCAATCAATCAATCAATCAAATCATATGTGATCACTGGATTTTGAGCCAGAAGGGACCCTAGAAAGAATGTGTCTGGAGGCTCAGAGTAGTTAAGTGATATTATAAGACTCTTGGGGATTCTGGCTTGGCGCAGTGGCTCACTCCTATAATCCTAGCCTTTGGGAGGCCGAGACAGGCAGGATCACTTGAGGTCAGGAGTTCAAGAGCAGCCTGGCCAACATGGTGAAAACCCATCTCTACTAAAAATACAAAAATTAGCTGGGTGTTGTGGCAGGCACCTGTAATCCCGGCTACTCGGGAGCCTGAGGCAGGAGGATCGCCTGAACCCGGGAGTTGGAGGTTGCAGTGAGCCAAGATCGTACCACTATACTCCAGCCTGGGTGACAGAGACTCCATCTCAAAAAATAAAAACAAAACAAAACAAAAACAAAAACAAAACCCAACTCTTGGGGATTCTATTTCATGGCCTGATCTGGAACTCAAGGCTGGGATTAAAGAGCTGAGGGTCCTGGAAGTCCTTGCTGCCTCTTCCTCTTTTTTTTTTTTTCTTGACACAGGGTCTCATTCTGTTGCCTAGGCTGGAGTACAGTGGAGCAGAGATCTGGGCTCACTGCAGCCTTGACCTCCTGAGTCCAAGCAATCCTCCCACCTCAGCCTCCCAAGTAGCTGAGATCACAGGCAGATGTCACCATGCCTGGCTGACTTCTACGTTTTTGTAGAGACAGGGTTTTGCCATGTTGCCCAGGATGGCCTCAAACCCCTAGGCTCAAACAATCCTCCTGCCTCGGCCTCCCAAAGTGCTGGGATTACAGGTGTGAGCTCCTGGCCTCCTCTTCCTCTTGAGAAATATTCTTTTCACACCACAGGTGGCTTGTAAATTTTGAACCACTCTATTTAGCAGATAATGTCATATGTAGTAGGTGACTCATAAATGCTGAGCCCTACATAAAGTAGGTGGCTCATAAATGCTAAGCTCCCGAGGGTGTGGCATCCTTGCTGCGTGCTAATGTTGCTGCATTGTCTCTGGGGTCTCCTCCTTCCAGGTTGCTAACCTTCAGGGATAAGGAGATCTGTGCCGATCCCAGAGTGCCCTGGGTGAAGATGATTCTCAATAAGCTGAGCCAATGAAGAGCCTACTCTGATGACCGTGGCCTTGGCTCCTCCAGGAAGGCTCAGGAGCCCTACCTCCCTGCCATTATAGCTGCTCCCCGCTGGAAGCCTGTGCCAACTCTCTGCATTCCCTGATCTCCATCCCTGTGGCTGTCACCCTTGGTCACCTCCGTGCTGTCACTGCCATCTCCCCCCTGACCCCTCTAACCCATCCTCTGCCTCCCTCCCTGCAGTCAGAGGGTCCTGTTCCCATCAGCGATTCCCCTGCTTAAACCCTTCCATGACTCCCCACTGCCCTAAGCTGAGGTTAGTCTCCCAAGCCTGGCATGTGGCCCTCTGGATCTGGGTTCCATCTCTGTCTCCAGCCTGCCCACTTCCCTTCATGCATGTTGGGTTCTAGCTCCCTGTTCTCCAAACCCATACTACACATCCCACTTCTGGGTCTTTGCCTGGGATGTTGCTGACACCCAGAAAGTCCCACCACCTGCACATGTGTAGCCCCACCAGCCCTCCAAGGCATTGCTCGCCCAAGCAGCTGGTAATTCCATTTCATGTATTAGATGTCCCCTGGCCCTCTGTCCCCTCTTAATAATCCTAGTCACAGTCTCCGCAGATTCTTGGGATTTGGGGGTTTTCTCCCCCACCTCTCCACTAGTTGGACCAAGGTTTCTAGCTAAGTTACTCTAGTCTCCAAGCCTCTAGCATAGAGCACTGCAGACAGGCCCTGGCTCAGAATCAGAGCCCAGAAAGTGGCTGCAGACAAAATCAATAAAACTAATGTCCCTCCCCTCTCCCTGCCAAAAGGCAGTTACATATCAATACAGAGACTCAAAGTCACTAGAAATGGGCCAGCTGGGTCAATGTGAAGCCCCAAATTTGCCCAGATTCACCTTTCTTCCCCCACTCCCCCTTTTTTTTTTTTTTGAGATGGAGTTTCGCTCTTGTCACCCACGCTGGAGTGCAATGGTGTGGTCTTGGCTCATTGAAGCCTCTGCCTCCTGGGTTCAAGTGATTCTCTTGCCTCAGCCTCCCGAGTAGCTGGGATTACAGGTTCCCGCTACCACTCCCAGCTAATTTTTGTATTTTTAGTAGAGACGAGGCTTCACCATGTTGGCCAGGCTGGTCTCGAACTCCTGTCCTCAGGTAATCCGCCCACCTCAGCCTCCCAAAGTGCTGGGATTACAGGCGTGAGCCACAGCGCCTGGCCTCTTCCCTCTCCCCACCACCCCCCCAACTTTTTTTTTTTTTATGGCAGGGTCTCACTCTGTCGCCCAGGCTGGAGTGCAGTGGCGTGATCTCGGCTCACTACAACCTCGACCTCCTGGGTTCAAGCGATTCTCCCACCCCAGCCTCCCAAGTAGCTGGGATTACAGGTGTGTGCCACTACGGCTGGCTAATTTTTGTATTTTTAGTAGAGACAGGTTTCACCACATTGGCCAGGCTGGTCTTGAACTCCTGACCTCAAGTGATCCACCTTCCTTGTGCTCCCAAAGTGCTGAGATTACAGGCGTGAGCTATCACACCCAGCCTCCCCCTTTTTTTCCTAATAGGAGACTCCTGTACCTTTCTTCTCCGTTTTACCTATGTGTCGTGTCTGCTTACATTTCCTTCTCCCCTCAGGCTTTTTCTGGGTGGTCCTCCAACCTCCAATACCCAGGCCTGGCCTCTTCAGAGTACCCCCCATTCCACTTTCCCTGCCTCCTTCCTCAAATAGCTGACAATCAAATTCATGCTATGGTGTGAATGACTACCCTTGACTTGGTATTATAAGCTGGAGTTATATATGTATTTGAAAACAGAGTAAATACTTAAGAGGCCAAATGGATGAATGGA
Organism: Pan paniscus; assembly: GCF_029289425.2. Lineage (NCBI taxonomy): Eukaryota > Metazoa > Chordata > Mammalia > Primates > Hominidae > Pan > Pan paniscus. The sequence continues at coordinate 66,833,642 of NC_073267.2, forward strand.
AGAATTTTAGGAACTGTGAGAGGGGTACAAGGTGGAGCTTTCCTGGCCCTGGGAGGAAGCTGGCTGTGGTAGCGTAGCTCTCTCTCTCTCTGTCTGTGGCAGGAGGCAAAGAGTAGGGTGTAATTGAGTGAAGGAATCCTGGGTAGAGACCATTCTCAGGTGGTCGGGCCAGGCTAAAGACTGGGATTTGGGTCTATCTATGCCTTTCTGGCTGATTTTTGTAGAGACGGGGTTTTGCCATGTTACCCAGGCTGGTCTCAAACTCCTGGGCTCAAGCAATCCTCCTGGCTCAGCCTCCCAAAGTGCTGGGATTACAGGCGTGAGTCACTGCGCCTGGCTTCCTCTTCCTCTTGAGAAATATTCTTTTCATACAGCAGGTATGGGACAGCAGTGTCCCAGGTAAAGGACATAAATGTTACAAGTGTCTAGTCCTTTCTGAGGGAGGCTGGTGCCGCTCTGCAGGGTATTTGAACCTGTGGAATTGGAGGAGGCCATTTCACTCCCTGAACCCAGCCTGACAAATCACAGTGAGAATGTTCACCTTATAGGCTTGCTGTGGGGCTCAGGTTGAAAGTGTGGGGAGTGACACTGCCTAGGCATCCAGCTCAGTGTCATCCAGGGCCTGTGTCCCTCCCGAACCCAGGGTCAACCTGCCTGCCACAGGCACTAGAAGGACGAATCTGCCTACTGCCCATGAACGGGGCCCTCAAGCGTCCTGGGATCTCCTTCTCCCTCCTGTCCTGTCCTTGCCCCTCAGGACTGCTGGAAAATAAATCCTTTAAAACAGTGTCTGCTTTGGTTTCCTGGCATTTGCTGTCCCTGTGAGATGGGGCAGGGGGCACCATGATCCCCTCTATCCCAGTGGGGAAGCCTTCCCATTGAAATAGGTGGTGACTTGCCCAAGGTCACCCTGTGAGTGGTGGGAGTCAGGGCTGGACACAAGGGCCTGGGAGGTGGCTGCACAGGTGCTGATGGAGAAGCCCAGACATTTGTCCCAGAGTTCCCAGCCCACCTTGGGACCAGCTGTCAGAAGGATTTGATGAAACCATTAAAGCAGTCCCCACATCTCGAGCTTTCAGCAGCATAATCACTCAGCCACTCAGCCTTCACCTTCCCCCTGCATGGGCAGACACTGGAGAAAGGCAGGGAGTATTAGTCAGAAAAGGCTACCTCCTGCAACAAACACCTCCAAATCTCAGTGGCTCAACTCAGCAGAAGCTATTTCTTCTCACACGAAGTCTAATCAAGCATTCTCAGTCTTAGGCAACCTTCCACGTGGTCATTTCAGGGACCGAGGCCCCTTCCTTCTGGTACAGCCAGCGTGGTCACAGGCAGAGGAAATGCTAAGCACACGTGGGCAATCCTCCTTACTGGCCAGAAAAGATAAGCTGGGAGAGCTGGGTGCGACTGGGTCCCAGGGGCCCTGGAGGTGGCGGCAGGGGTGGCCCCCTGGTCATGCCCATCCCTTCTCCCATCCTGGTCCTGCAGGAGTGCCCCGATCTCCCCATCCTCCTCTCCAGAGCTGTTTCTGTGCTACTTCCGGGGCTGGGGAGTCCCTCGTGTCCCTCAAGAACAGCACAGGCTCCCTGCTCTCTGGGGCACAGGGTCCTGGCCACCTGAGGGCTTGTGGAAGGTGGGGACAAGGACACCCCCATTCTCACCACCCCCACCCCACCCCAGAGGAAATTTTTGCTGTCCAGTGCTACCCATTTTTTTTTTTTCTCATCATTACTCTAGTTATCCCTCAGTCCAAGACCTTCCCAGCTCTCTCTGGCCTGTGAACAGCATCCTCATTCTTCACTCCCGCTTCACAATTCTCTGCAGTTGGGCCCAGCCGCAGCCTCCATTGGAGCCAATGGCATCCAGCCATTCCTCACCCCTGAATACGTACTGTGCCTTCCACTTTGGTGAGGCTTTCGCCTCTGCCTGGAATGGTCTGTCAAAATCCTGCCTAGGTGCATGCGGCAGGGTGCCAGCCCAGCATGCCACAGCTGACTTGCAAATCACAAGGGGACTAATTCTTCTACAATAAAGATGTCTAGCAATCACCCATCGATCCATCAATCCCATCCATCCAAGGAAAATTGGAGCAACTGGTCCATGTGAAGTGTACAGTATTACTCATAATAGATTCTTGCCAAGAGTATGTAGCCTGGGTCTAATCAAGCCTTTAGATCTAACTTTCGGTTTACAGGAAATAAATAGGATAGAGGAACAAATTAGTTGACATCACAAGGAAATAACTAAATAACTAAATTAAGAATGAGAACACCGTATAAGACAATGGACTTGACCTCGCTCTTTTTTTTTTTTTTTTTTTTTTTTGAGGCAGAGTCTCACTCTGCCACCCAGGCTGGATTGCAGTGGCGTGATCTCAGCTCACGCCACTCCAGGGTTCAAGCAATTCCCTAGCCTCAGCCTCCCAAGTAGCTGGGATTATAGGCGCATGCCACCATGCCCACCTAATTTTTGTATTTTTAGTAGAGACGGGGTTTCACCATGTTGGCCAGGCTGGTCTCAAACTCCTGACCTCAAGTAATCTGCCTGCCTTGGCCTCCCAAAGTGCTGGGATTACAGGCATGAGCCACCACACCCGGCCGACTTGACTCTTAAGAAAGTTGAAGTCATTAAAAAATGTGCAAGTGGTCTATGTAGACTCAAAAATACCCATATGCAGTGCATGAACCTAGATCAGATCCTCGTTCAAAAGATAAAAGCAAGGAGGGAATAAAGGAAAGAAAGAAGGAAGGGAGGGAGGCGCCAGGTGTGGTACCTCACGCCTATAATTCCAGCACTTTGGGAGGCCAAGGTGGGCAGATCGCTAGAGCCCAGGAGTTTGAGACCAGCCTGGGCAACATGGGAAAACCCCATCTCTACAAAAAAAAAAAAATACAGTAATTAGCCAGGCATGGTGGCGTGAGCCTGTGGTCCCAGCTCCTCAGGAGGTTGAGCTGGGAGGATCGCTTGTGCCTGGGAAGTCGAGGCTGCAGTGAGCTGAGATTACACCATTGCACTCCTGCCTGGGTGACAGAGAGGGACCCTGTCTCAAAAAAAGCCAGGTGCGGTGGCTCATGCCTGTAATCCCAGCACTTTGGGATGCCAAGGTGGGTGGATCACAAGGTCAGGAGATAGAGACCATCCTGGCTAACACAGTGAAACACCGTCTCTACTAAAAAAAAAAAATACAAAAAAAAAAAAAAAAATTAGCTGGGTGTGGCGGCGTGCGCCTGTAGTCCCAGCTATATTTGGGAGGCTGAGGCAGGAGAATGGCGTGAACCCAGGAGGCGGAGCTTGCAGTGAGCCGGGACGGCGCCACTGCACTCCAGCTTGGGCGACAGAGCGAGATTCCGTCTCAAAAAATAAAATAAAATAAAATAAAAATAAACGAATAAAATAAAAAAGAAGGGAGTGAGGGAGAGAAGAAAGGAGGCAGGAAGAAGGAAAGAGGGAGAGAGGAGAAACTACAAAATACATTTTGGGGACAATTGGAGAAATTTGGATATGAACTGGGTGTTAGATGACATACAGGAATTATTGTTAATTTTGTTAGATGGGATAATGATATTATATTTATGTAAGACAATAGCTTTATTCTAAGGAGATGCATGCTGGAATATTTAGGGGTAAAGTGTCAAGCATCTATAATTTACTTTGTAATGGTTTGGCTAAAAAATAAAAATAAAAAAGATAAAACAAATATTAAAAAATGCTAATCATTGGTGGTAGAGGTTTTGTTTGTTTGTTTGTTTGTTTGAGGCAGAGTTTCTCTCTTGTTGCCCAGGCTGGAGTGCAGTGGTGCAATCTCGGCTCACCGCAACCTCTGCCTCCCGAGTTCAAGCAATTCTCTCCCAGCCTCCCAAGTAGCTGAGATTACAGGCACCCGCCACCACACTCGGCTAATTTTTTGTATTTTTAGTAGAGACGGGGTTTCACCATGTTGGCCAGGCTGGTCTCCAACTCCCGAGCTCTGGTGATCCACCCACCTCGGCCTCCCAAAGTGCTGGGATTATAGGCGTGAGCCACTGCGCCCAGCCATTGGTGGAGATTTGAAAGTCTTTGTACGATTCTTTCTTTTGTATTGTTGAATATTTTCCAAAACAGAAATTTTAAAGAGACAAAGCAAAATTCTGCCCATCTTCAGATGGAAAGATCATCTCTCTCACCCACCTTTCTTGTTTCCCCAACAAGCATGCAGTTCTCCCTTCCTGCCCGAGCCCACAGCCTCTAGCCCTCTGGTAGGGCTGGCAACTTCTCTCTCCTACTGAGCTACAGCTCCTGGGGGCAAGGACTTCAGCTCACTTGCCTTTGTGTCCCCCATCCCACCACATTGCCCGGCACACACCAGGCTCAATAACAGATACTAATGCCTCCTGCATGCCAGGCACTGTGAAAGTCCTTAGTTTTATTCACTGTCACGGTGGCTTGATGAGGTGGCTGTTTGCATCCCATTTTACATATAGGGAAGCTGAAATGCAGAGAGAGGTTAAGTCACTTGCCCAAGGGAACACCCCTTATCCGTGGTGGAGTCCTGCTGATGTATTTATTTATTTTTTTCAGACAGGGTCCCACTCTGTGCCCAAGCTGGAGTACAGTGGCATGATCATGCACTCAATGCAGCCTCAACCTCCCCAGGCTCACTTGATCCTTCCACTTTAGCCTCCTGAGCAGCTGGGACTGCAGGCACAGGCCACCACACTAATTTTTGTATATTTTTTGTAGGGAGGGGGTTTCACCATGTTTGTAGAGAGGGAGTTTTGCCAGGCTGGTCTCAGATTCCTGGGAATCTGCCTCGGCCTCCTGCCTCGGCCTCCCAAAGTGCTGGGATTACAGGTGTGAGCCACCACATCCGGCCTGGAGTCCTGTTTAGCCTTGGGTCTGGCTAGCCTGAAAGCCTGGTTATTGTGTCCAGATTAAATCTAAATTCAGTTCTTAACATCCTAATGAGATAGATGGGGGTGATCATTCCCATTTTATGGGGGTAGAAGCTGGACCTGGGGAGGGTAGAGGGTGCCCAAAGGGTCGAATGAGGAAAAGCAGAGCCGTGCTTTGCATTTTCGCTTCTATTTTATGCCAGGCTCTGAGCCGTACCCTATGGACATAAACTCACTTAGTCTTCACATTGGTCCTCGCAGTGAGGGTGCAGGCAGGTGGTGGACCCTACTGGTCTTGAGCTCAGACCTCAGAGCCAGCTGGCTGGGACGAATCCAGGATCCCTCATTTCCTGGCTGGTGAACCTAAGAAAACGTCTTTTTTTTTAGACAGAGTCTCACTCTGTCACCCAGGCTAGAGTGCAGTGGCGTGATCTTGGCTCACTGCAACCCTCTGCCTCCCAGGTTCAAGCGATTCTCCTGCCTCAGCCTCCCAAGTAGCTGGGATTACAGGTGTGCACCACAACCAGCTAATTTTTGTATTTTTAGTAGAGACGAGGTTTCACCGTGTTGGCCAGGCTGGCCTCGAACTCCTGACCTCAGGTGATTCACCCACCTCAGCCTCCCAAAGTGCTGGGATTACAGGCGTGAGCCATCGCACTCGGCCTCCTCCTCTGTTCTTACATGAACAGAGCAGAAAGAACACGACCTCAGTTTTTATCCCTCCTTGTCCCTCTCTGGGCCTCAGTTTCACCAGTTATAAAAAGAGGGATTGGACATTGGGAATGAGAAGGCTACTAGCTTCCCATGTGCACAGGCCAGGACAGATTCTCTGAGCATGAGTGGACCTTGGCTGCTGCCAAGGGTGTTCCACTACTTCAAGAAGTATCTAGCCTCCTAACCCCTAACCCCATGCACCAGGCAGCCCATTGGGTTGGGGGGGGCGGGGGGGTGTTGAGGAGAGAGAGGTCCCTGGCCTTGGGATCTGTGGCCCCTCTGCCCAGCCCAACTGGCTCATAGCGTGGGATGCTGGCTCCACAACTGGTTTCCCTCAGATTGGCAGCCTGGAGACACCAGTACAGCTCAGTCCTAGACCAAGGCAGAGCTGCTGACTCTTCTGGAGTCTCAGAGATTGTTGCCACTGCCTTTAGGGAAGGCTGCCATGAAGGCAGACGGTGTTTTAATGTGCTCCCAAGGCTGGCAAGCCTCTGCACCCTTCGGTGAGAGCCTGTTGGAGGGCCGGTGCTGGGAAGCCCTCTCCCCAGTGCACTAGCCCAATGCTCTCTATGGGCAGATAGAGAACTCAGGCCCCACGAGAGGCAAGCCTTATCCAAGGCACGGCTACAGAGTTGAGGAGCCAAGAGCCACAGAGTTATCGGGGATGGGTTGGCAGCCACCTTGTTCTTTGGGCTAACAGGGGCCAGAGCAGAGGTGGGAGTGGGTGCAAAGCAGGGAGCGGGAGACCGGGAGGTGGAGGCAGGGAGGCCAGGGCTCTCTCCTGGGTCCTGAGCTGTCCACATTCTGCTCATTATGGTGGTGGGAGGGGGGTTCTCCACTCTGATGCTGTGGATAACCTGGGGTGGCTCTGGGCCTCAGTTTCCCCATCTATCCATATGAAGTTGGACTCAATCCTTCTTTCAGCAGACCCTGCACCAAGCCCCTGCTGACTTCAGGCTCCCTGCTGGGCTCTGGAGATGCATAGATCAACAAGGTCCCCCAGGAGCTTGGGATTCTAAGAGGGGAAATTTAGGGGTCCATCCTGATGTGGGCGAGGCATTCTCTGGATCAAAGAAGAACTTGTCAGACCCAGGATGGAGGGGCCCTGAGTCTCTCCCGGCCCCTTGGTGCCCCGCTCTCTATTCCACGGCCTGCTGGCCTTTTGTGTGTTGCCCACTTAGGATCAAGGGCCCCAGGCCAGATCCTAGGGCATGTTCCCAGCTCGTGGCAGGAGAGGAGGCCTTTGTACCCAGGCAGGCCCGGTCCAGCCTCCCGGGGAAGGTCCCAGTATGACAAGCCTAGGATGGTAAGAAGCCCAGGGACACAAAGCCGGCTTGGTTCCTTGGCAACATCCTGAGGAATCCAGCGGCTGCACACTGGCTCCCTTCCTCTCCCCTCCCACCCTCCTGCCTGCGGGGGCTGGAGGCGGAGGCAGCCAGCCCCATTATAAAAAGCCACAGATCTCTGGCGGCGGCAAGGGGACAGCACTGAGCTCTGCCGCCTGGCTCTATCCGCCTGCCTGGCCCCCGCCGGGACTCTTGCCCACCCTCAGCCATGGCTCCGATATCTCTCTCGTGGCTGCTCCGCTTGGCCACCTTCTGCCATCTGACCGTCCTGCTGGCTGGTAAGTGGGGCTGGACTTGGGCACAAACAGGGTAGGGAGCCCCCAGCCCCTTGTCTATCCCTCAAGCCTGACATCAGGGGCCCCAGACCCTGCCTGGGTAAAGCTCAAGGCCGGTGGCAACCGCTTCCCCAGGGATGTGCGAGAGGGGGCTGGGCACCTCCCTTCCCCCAGATGCAGCGCTGGACAGATTTCCAGTTGCCAGCGACTGCCCTGCCTGGCCCAGCGAGCAAAGTGGCTGTGCCTGGAAGCACAGAGAGGTGGTGTGAGTGGCATAAGGGAGCCAGGTGTGGGTGTGCCAGGAGGGTGGGGGTGGAGGGAGCCTGCAGAAGCTCCTGCTGGGCACTGGGGTGGGAGTCCCTGGCTGACAGTGGCTGGCTCTTTCCATCAAGCGTTAATGTGTAACCCGCAGCCCTGGCCCTGGGCCAGGCCACAGTTGGGACTTTCTCCTGTCCTGTTTTCAAAGCCCCCAGGATTAGGGGGCCCAGGACCAGTGAAGGTCAAGGTCACTGCAGCTCATGGTTGGGGCTTGCCACTGCTGTGCTAGTCTATAGCCCCAGTTGCTCTGCCTGTGTCTACCCGTCATGCTGTCTTCCTCCTCCAAGCACAGTGTAGAAAATGCTTTTGCCTCTAGTCACTTGCTTACTGAAGCCCAGGACCTGGTAGGGGTACATAATTAACTATCCTACCTGATATGGATAAGATGGAGGCCCAGAGAGGTTTAGAAACTGGCCTGACAATGCACAGCCAGCAAGTAGGGCAGGAGAGGGTAAGACACATGGGACTGAATGCAGGAGAGAGCACAGATGCACACTCACCACCTCTGTGGGCCACATCACCTCCATGAACCGCTAGCCAGCCCCCTCCTCAGGGAGTGCCCCCACCATCTGGCAGGGTGACATTCAGAGAAGGTGGGCACACAGCAAGTCTGGGAGAATGAGAAGTAGTCCCCAGCGTCCAGATATTTCCATGGAGCAAACTCATCCTGAGGCAGGGAGCAGGTGTGTGGGTGGGTGGGCACGTGAGGGTGGTGGAGGCAAATTCCTGCTGGCTTCCTGCTGTCTGGGCTGGGGCCCTGAAGCCTGAGGTGTCTGGGGACAGTGAGATCTGGAAAGCGGGGAGTCAGATGGCGGCTGCTTTGCCACAGTCCTGCTATGTGACCCTGAGCAGGGTCTTGCCTCCTCTGGTCCCAGTTGCTGCATCTTTAAATATAGCTATTACCTCTCCGGTGGATTGGGGGAGGGTGACGAGGTTCCAATGCCTATGGGGGTGTTTTGAAGAGGGCGGAGGAGGAGGATTACTTTTCCAAGCTGAGAAAGGGAAGGGTCCTAGGCTAGGATGGAAAGGGGACACTGGGGGACCCTGGGTGCTCAGACTAGCAGCCTGAGGCTTTAGAACCAGGCTTCTGCCCTCATCTTGTTCATTGGCTTTACTGGAAGATCCTGGGCATTATTGGAACCTTTCTCAGCCTCACTTTCTCCTCCTGTAAAACTAGGCATTTGACCAGGCTCACCTTGGAAGTCCTCTCCCGCGCTGACATGTATGGCTCTGAGAGGCCCTCGGGAGCCCCTGTAGGACGAGGGGGTGGTTTGGAAGCCAGAGAGACCCCGAGAGGAGGCTGGGGGGTTCGTAGCTGCTGCCCTGACTAGTGTGGGGCAGCTGCGTCAGTCCCCAAATGTGGGTTTGTGGGGCTGTGTCAGGCAGGAGGCTTCTGTGCTTTATATAACAAACCTGCAGCTACGAGTCAGTCTAGAGCATTGCCCCCCCCCCCACTCCAAGAGCTGACGCATTCACTCCCACTCAAGTCCTGGCAAGAAAGAGAAAAAAAAAACGAATCTGTTTTAAGCTCCTATAGCCTACCCGCCTCATTAGCAGTGGGGGTGGATGGGGAGGGCATGGGAGGATAAATTCAAGAGTGTCAGATCCAGGCCCCTGTCTAATTTAAATAAAAATTCCTCCATTTTTCTGTTGGTTAAGGTATTATGCCACAAAGCGCTTCCTTAGGCATTTTGTCCATTCATTCAACAAATAGTTATTGGACACCTACTGTGTGACAAGCCTGGTTCTAGGTACTGGGGCGGCATCAATAAATAAAACAGCCAAGGACCTCAGCCCTTGGGGTGCTGTAATTCAACTGCAGAGGACACATAATACACAAAGTAAGTCAGTAAACAATGTGGTCTGTTGGAAGGAGAAAAGGCACTGTGATCAAAAAATAGAGAGGGGTGGCTGGGCGCAGGGGCTCATTCCTGTAATCCCAGCACGTTGGGAGGCCAAGGCGGGCAGATCACCTGACGTCAGGAGTTCAAGACCAGCCTGGCCAACATCATGAAACCCTGTCTCTACTAAAAATACAAAATTAGCTGGGCGTGGTGGTGCATGCCTGTAGTCCCAGCTACTTGGGAGGCTGAGGCAAGAGAATTGCTTGAACCTGGGACGCAGAGGTTGGAGTGAGCCGAGATCGTGCCACTGCACTCCAGCCTGGGTGACAGAGCGAGACTCCATTAAAAAAAAAAAAAAGAAAGAAAGAAAAGAAAAGAAAAAGAAAAATAGAGAGGAGAGAAGAGAGGTGTTGACATTTTAAATAGGGGGTTAGGGAAGCCCACTGAGTAGGTGGCTTTGCACAGTTTGGAGGGGGGTGAGGGCGGGAGCCATGTGGATATCTCTAGAGCAATGGTCCTCAGTGAGTAATTTTGCTCCCCTATGGGCCATTTGGCAATTTCTAGAGACATTTTTTACTTGTTACAAATGTCCCAATGTTTTTGGTTCAGTTGAGCTACTCGCCTCTAGTGTGTAGAGGCCAGAGATGCTGCCAAACCTCCTATAGTACCCGGGACAGCCCCCAAAACAAAGAATTGTCTGGTCCAAAATGTCAGTAGTGTCACTGTTGAGAAACCTTGCCCTAAGGGAAAAATGCTCCAGAAGTTAAAAAATGCTTATTCTCACAACCACACTGTGAAGCAGGTATTGTCACGTCCATTTTACAAGTAAGGAAACTGAGGCTCAGAGAGTCCGAGTGACTTGCTCAGGACACACAGCTGGGCAATGGCTCAAGCCCTCCCTTTATCACCTCATCCAGCAACCCAGGACATTTCCTGAGTCTCCTTCTAAGACCCTGGAAGACTCTTAGAAGTCCTTGAGGTCCAGCCTAAAGGAGAATTCCTCCAAGAAGCCTCCCGTGATCATTTGAAGTTGGAAGTGGTCTCTCCCTCATGTAATCCCCAATATGTTTGTGGTATGTTCTGGAACACTGTGTTTCTACCTGGCATCTAGGGTAGCCTAGAACAGTGGGGTGTTTAGGGGCTGAGTAGAAAACTAGCTCTGCCACCATGCAGCTGTGTGGCACTGGGCACATTTAACCTCTCTTATTTCCAGCTTCTGCATCTGTAAAGTGGGGATAATACTCCCTTTGCAGGAATGTTGGGAATTAAAGAGAGCAGATGTGTACATGCTGGACACAGGGTCCAATACACAGTAGGTGTTCAATTAAAAATAAATAAATAAAAGCTCTGATACTTTGTGTGCCTAATTTACCTGTCCATCAGGCTGGGAGCCTTCTGAGGCCAGAGGCATTCCTTGTTCATCTCACTGTACCTCACAGCACCCAGCACAGGGCCTGGCAAGAGGAACTAGCATTTGTTGGTTGACTGAATAAACAGAGTGATCTGATGGCATTTATTGGGATGGAAGCACTCTCTTCAAACTCAGCACCAGTGCCTATGGGATAAAGAGCTCAAGGTTAAGGATAAGAGGGCCTGAGATTTTTGTATATACTCAAAAGTAATTCCAGCCAGTGTTGGCTGAATCAGGAAGTGGATGGATGGACGGACGGATGGCTGGATGGATGGATGGATGGATGGATGGATGGGTGGATAGATGGATGAATGGATGGATGGATGGATGGATGGGTGGATGGATGGACAGATGGATGGATGGAAGAAGGGATGGGGAGGGGATGATGAGGGATGGATGAGTAGGTGAGATAAAAGGGGGCGGAAGATTGACAGGTGGTAGGTAGGGGAGAGGGAGTGGGTAGATGGCTGAATGGAGATGAATAGGGGTTGGGCAGGAGGTGGCAGGTGGGTGAGGAATGGGTAGAAGATTGATAAGAGTGGGTGGACGGGTGGATGGATACGCAGATAGATGCATTAAAGAGAGATAAGTAAATTGAGACTAATTTCATTCAATGAATATTGATTGAGTATCCACCTTGTGTTTGATGCTGGGAAACTATGATACCAAGACAGACAAGGTCCCTGCCTTCCTGACACTCCTATGACAGATAATATATGACTGGCTGGATGAGGCATTGTCTCCATTTACAGAAAGGAAAATTTCAGCTCTGAGAAGGGACAGGCTCCCCAGGTCAGTTAAACAATCTTCCTGGCAGAATCAAGAACTGAGCCGGGCCAGGACCATTCAGGGACCATGGCAGAGGGTGGGGACTTTGGAGACAGGATGACTCTGTGGCTCTTTAAAGCCCTGGAGGTGGGCAATGGCTTTCCCCATCTTGGATTTGGGGCGCACAGAATGGACCTTCTTTCCTATCCATTGGGCAGCCTCCCTTGCCTCCTCCTGTCTCTGGTCACTCAGGGGCACCGTATTTTCTGGGGCTTCCCAAAGAAGATACCTGCAGGCCATTTTAGGGGACTGCCACCTGGCTCCACTCAATAGGGCCTGGGGAGGCTGCAGGTGAGTCAGTCTGAGGTTCCATTGCAGAAGGAGGGTGGCCAGCCCACACAGTGACTTTTATATCCTGGTTACTCAGAGAGAAAGGACAGCCCTGTGACCTGGGGAGCCCCTCCTGCACACAACCCCCAACCCCCTGAAGCTACTAGTGCTTCTCCTTGATGACTCAACCCAGACCTGCCGGCCCTAAACCACCTTCCCACAAAGCAGGGTGGGCCAAAGCTAAGGGGGAGCGATGGAGAGAGGAAGCAGCAGACTCTACAAAGTCTCTCTGTGTGTGCAAGCATGCATGTGCCTGTATTTGGGAAAGTGGTGTATGTTTGCATGGCCACATATATGTAAATATTTATGCATGAGCAGTTCGTGTTCTGGTGGAGCCCAGGGATGCCCTGGGGGTTTCCCAGGCTCTGAAGGGCTAGATAAGATCAGCTTGCTCTCTTGACTGCCCTGGTCTCCAGATGTTTGCAAAACCCTCTGGGGTCTTGCTTTTGCTGCACATAACCTTGACTCAGATCTGAAACTCAAGCTCTTCCTTGTTTTTTATACTCATCCTCCTTGAGCTCAAGCTAAGCAGAAAAAAATTTGCTGGAGATTATAGAGGAAGAGAAAAGGTGGAAATTCAATGTAAACAACTTCAAATGTTTATATCAAATAGTTGGGTTTATTTGTCCTGTCCCGGGGTTTCTCTCTGGTTCCACGTGACACTCAGCTACTGCCTGCTCCTTCCGCCCCACTCTGCCCCCACCTTATTCATACCGTCCATCTCCAACCTTCCTCCTTACTCTTCTTGCTCCAGGAATTTCAAATGCCTCTTCCCTCCTAGGCAGGATGACTCAGTACCTTTCAGCAACTGCTCTCAGGCTCATTCTGGCTCTCAGCAGCAGAACAAAGGATCATCTATTCAGCAGACCCCACCTTCCTTAGAAAGCAGTTGTACTTATATATTTTTTAAAAAGTTTATTGCTGGGCATGGTGGCTTGCATCTGTAATCCCAGCTATTCCGGAGGTTGAAGTGGGAGAATCACTTGCGGTCGGGGTTCAAGACCAGCCTGGGCAACATAGCAAGACCCTGTCTCTTAAAAAAATTAGCCAGGCATGGTAGCAGGCACCTGTAGTCCCAGCTACTTGGGAGGCTGAGGCAAGAGATCTCTTTTTTTTTTTTTTTTTTTTGAGACGGAGTCTTGTTCTGTCACCCAGGCTTTAGTGCAGTGGTATGATCTCGGCTCACTGCAACCTCTGCCTCCCGGATTCAAGCAATTCTCCTGTCTCAGCTTCCCGAGTAGCTGGGACTAAAGGTGCACACCATCATGCCAGGCTAATTTTTGTATTTGTAGTAGAGACAAGGTTTCACCATATTGATCAGGCTGGTCTCAAACTCCTGACCTCAGATGATCTATCTGTCTCGGCCTCCCAAAGTGCTGGGATTACAGGTGTGAGCCACCGCACCCAGCCAGGAGGATTTCTTAAGCCCAGGATTTTGAGGTTGCCGTGAGCTAGGATTATACCACTGCACTGCAGCCTGGGCAACAGAACAAGACCCTATCTCTTAAAAAAAAATGGCAGCGGGAAGAAATAAGGCAGAGGTGAGGGGATAGGCAAGGCCACAGGCCCGGTGGGGACTAGAGCCGGCCTGGTAGGAGAACCTGCTCCATCACTTGCTGGCTGTGTGACCTTAGCAGGTCCCTGTCACTCTCAGATTCATCCCCCCTGCTGCACAATGGACCACTTAATTTTAAAAATTAACTCGGGCATGGTGGCTCACGCCTGTAATCCCAGCACTTTGGGAGGCCAAGGAGGGCAGATCACCTGAGGTCGGGAGTCTGAGACCAGCCTGACCAACATGGAGAAACCCCGTCTCTACTAAAAATACAAAATTAGCCAGGAGTCATGGCACATGCCTGTAATCCCAGCTATTCGGGAGTCTGAGGCTGGAGAATCACTTGAATCTGGGAGGCCGAGGTTGCGGTGAGCCGAGATCATGCCATTGCACTCCAGCCTGGGCAACAAGAGCAAGACTCCAACTCAAAAAAAAAAAAAATTAAACTCTTAATATGTGCCAGGCAAAAAGAACTCTATAAATAAGAATTCACGTTTCTTATTCTTACAACAAGACTATGAGGTAGATGCTATTTTTGTTCCTATTTTACAGGTGGGGAAACTGAGGCATAGAGAAGTTTGGCAGGGGAGGGAGGCTGAGTCAAAGGCCTTGAAGGCCAGGGTGTACAGGGGATCAGTTTTGGCTTGGGTGGTGTGGCCGGGACAATCTGGCATGGGGTTGGGAAGCCAGATGCCCACAGACATCCCTGCTGACCAGGAACCTCTTTGAACTCAGGACAGCACCACGGTGTGACGAAATGCAACATCACGTGCAGCAAGATGACATCAAAGATACCTGTAGCTTTGCTCATCCACTATCAACAGAACCAGGCATCATGCGGCAAACGCGCAATCATGTAGGTACTGCCCTCGAGGCCTCTGAAATCCCCTTCGGGCCCTTGGAATATTCCCAGACCTCTGAGAATCTACGTCCACACCTCCGCTCCCAGACCTGGGCTCCCAGCCAAAGTCCTCAGCACACGCTTCTCTTGCCCCTGGCCTGCAGGCCACCTCACTGACCTTAATTTCTGTGCCACATGGCTAAGGTGGAGAGTGGCTTCCTGAATGGCCCAGTGTGGCTGGGTGGCAGCCACCCTGGCTTGTGGCCTGGAGCAGCCATGAAGGGTGGTAATTCCTTCTGAACTGAAGCACATGTTACCCCACACTCGAACCCACTATATTTCATGGGGCGGTGTGGGTAGGTGTAAAGCATGACGGTCTTACTTAAAATGCAGATTCCAGACTCTAACAGACCTGATGCAAATCCTGCCTTCCCTCTTACTGGCTGGGTGGCCCTGCTTCCATTGCTTACTTTTTGCACCTTGGTTTCCTTGTCTGTAAAATGGGTAGCTAGGACAGGATGTAACTAAAGTGCTTGGCAAGGGCGCGGTGGCTAATGCCTGTAATACCAGCACTTTTGAAGGCCGAGGTTGGTGGATCACTTGAGGCCAGGAGTTCAAGACCAGGCTGGCCAACATGGTGAAACCCCATCTCTACTAAAAATACAAAAACTAGCCTGGCATGGTGGTGGGCGCCTGTAATCCCAGCTACTCGGGAGGTTGAGGTAGGAGAATCACTTGAACCCAGGATGCAGAGGTTGCAGTGAGCCAAGATGGCACCACTGCACTCTGGCCTGGGCAACATTGTGAGACTCCATCTCAAAAAAAAGAAAAAAAAAAAAGAAAAAGACAAAGAAAAATAAATAAAGTGCCTGGCAGGGTGCTGTCAGTAGGAGCTGCAGAAATCACTATCTCCATTTGACAGACAGGAAACAGGGCCATTTCGAGACTTTGGGGAGGGATTGAACCATTGTACCCCTGGCTGTTGAGGACCCTGGCAATCTTGGTCACTTGCTCCTCCTGGGGGCTCTCTTGGGTCCTGTCTAACCAGCCAGCCCTGAGGCCTTTCCCCAGGACTGACTTTTGGGACCTAAAGCAGCCTCAGCCAGACCTAGAGGCCGGGCAGCAGGAAATGGCCAATGGCCCTTTGCTTTCTAGGCTCAGCTAAAGGAAGTCTGGCACTTCCTCTCCTCAATTATGCAGTTTCTAAGGTGGGCAAGGTACTGAGTGTGCTCCTGCCGGACCTCTTTGCTGATCAGTCAAGGCTTACTTCTCCAAGACACCCCCAAGTATTTTTTGTTTTCTAGATGAAGGGGAAGAAGGAAGTTGGGGAGGGGATCACTGTGCCCAGGGGGCCTGCAGGGTCATACTTGCTTCCTGAACTTCTCTGGTTTCCCGGCATCCTGGAGCCAGATGCCTTTACTTCACCTCTCTGAGCCTTGGTTTCCTCATCTGTAAAATGGGGATGAGCCTGGTAGCCACCTTGTGGAATGGATGTAAGGTTTAGACATGGGCAAAATGTCAAGCACAGGCCGTGGCATGGAGCCAGGGCCTCTGTCAGCTCTGAGCTGTGGGCTTGGTTGTGAACCAGCCACACAGGGCTTCAGAGGAAGTTCAAGATTTGGAGGGCACTCGGGATCCCAATGAGGCTGCCACATGTTTGGCTCTAGCCCCTTCTGCCCGTGAACACACATCAGGAGGGGAGGAGAGGGGCCCGGAGCACAGCCTGTAGCTGTGAAACCGAAGGAGAGGAGCAACAAGACTCACAAAGTCTCATAAGGCCTGTTCCAGAGTGAGGAGGCCCCATACAGAGCTCACCTGAAGTACCCCCCAGCAGAAGACTCAAAGCCCAGAGCCCCCTGCCTTAATGGTAACAATATTATCGACATTGTTATTATTTTCAGCTATTACTGATCTACTCTGAGCTGGGTGCTTCACATAATTTACCTTTTTTTACAGTAACACAGAAGTAGGGTGATCAACTCGTCCCTGTTTGCCTGGGGACTTCCCCAGTTTTAAAATGGAAAGTCCCCCATCCTGAGCACCCCCTCCGTCCCAATTTTTCTGGGATGGCTGGTCACCCTGCAGATGGGAGGCTTTCCTATCTCCATTTCTAGGGTGAGGACCTGGGAGCTCAGGAGAGCGGGCTGCCCCAGCTGGTCAGTTGCCTCACAGACGCTAAGTGGGAGGGCAGGGTTTCCAGCCAGGTGTGTTCACCTGCAGAGTATTGGTGCTGTGCCCCCACACCACGCTGGCCCGGCTTTCTGGTATCTGGGCATAACCGAATCCCTGTCTTCCTCCCTTGTAGCTTGGAGACGAGACAGCACAGGCTGTTCTGTGCCGACCCGAAGGAGCAATGGGTCAAGGACGCGATGCAGCATCTGGACCGCCAGGCTGCTGCCCTAACTCGAAATGGCGGCACCTTCGAGAAGCAGATCGGCGAGGTGAAGCCCAGGACCACCCCTGCCGCCGGGGGAATGGACGAGTCTGTGGTCCTGGAGCCCGAAGCCACAGGCGAAAGCAGTAGCCTGGAGCCGACTCCTTCTTCCCAGGAAGCACAGAGGGCCCTGGGGACCTCCCCAGAGCTGCTGACGGGCGTGACTGGTTCCTCAGGGACCGGGCTCCCCCCGACGCCAAAGGCTCAGGATGGAGGGCCTGTGGGCACGGAGCTTTTCCGAGTGCCTCCCGTCTCCACTGCCGCCACGTGGCAGAGTTCTGCTCCCCACCAACCTGGGCCCGGCCTCTGGGCTGAGGCAAAGACCTCTGAGGCCCGGTCCACCCAGGACCCCTCCACCCAGGCCTCCACTGCGTCCTCCCCAGCCCCAGAGGAGAACGCTCCGTCTGAAGGCCAGCGTGTGTGGGGTCAGGGACAGAGCCCCAGGCCAGAGAACTCTCTGGAGCGGGAGGAGATGGGTCCCGTGCCAGCGCACACGGATGCCTTCCAGGACTGGGGGCCTGGCAGCATGGCCCACGTCTCTGTGGTCCCTGTCTCCTCAGAAGGGACCCCCAGCAGGGAGCCAGTGGCTTCAGGCAGCTGGACCCCTAAGGCTGAGGAACCCATCCATGCCACCATGGACCCCCAGAGGCTGGGCGTCCTTATCACTCCTGTCCCTGACGCCCAGGCTGCCACCCGGAGGCAGGCGGTGGGGCTGCTGGCCTTCCTTGGCCTCCTCTTCTGCCTGGGGGTGGCCATGTTCACCTACCAGAGCCTCCAGGGCTGCCCTCGAAAGATGGCGGGAGAGATGGTGGAGGGCCTTCGCTACATCCCCCGGAGCTGTGGTAGTAATTCATATGTCCTGGTGCCCGTGTGAACTCCTCTGGCCTGTGTCTAGTTGTTTGATTCAGACAGCTGCCTGGGATCCCTCATCCTCATACCCACCCCCACCCAAGGGCCTGGCCTGAGCTGGGATAATTGGAGGGGGGAGGTGGGATCCTCCAGGTGCATAAGCTCCAAGCTCCCAGGCACTCCCCAGGAGGCCAGACTTGACCATTCTCCACCTGCCAGGGACAGAGGGGGTGGCCTCCCAACTCACCCCAGCCCCAAAACTCTCCTCTGCTGCTGGCTGGTTAGAGGTTCCCTTTGACGCCATCCCAGCCCCAATGAACAATTATTTATTAAATGCCCAGCCCCTTCTGACCCATGCTGCCCTGTGAATACTACAGTCCTCCCATCTCACACATGAGCATCAGGCCAGGCCCTCTGCCCACTCCCTGCAACCTGATTGTGTCTCTTGGTCCTGCTGCAGTTGCCAGTCACCCCGGCCACCTGCGGTGCTATCTCCCCCAGCCCCATCCTCTGTACAGAGCCCACGCCCCCACTGGTGACATGTCTTTTCTTGCATGAGGCTAGTGTGGTGTTTCCTGGCACTGCTTCCAGTGAGGCTCTGCCCTTGGTTAGGCATTGTGGGAAGGGGAGATAAGGGTATCTGGTGACTTTCCTCTTTGGTCTACACTGTGCTGAGTCTGAAGGCTGGGTTCTGATCCTAGTTCCACCATCAAGCCACCAACATACTCCCATCTGTGAAAGGAAAGAGGGAGGTAAGGAATACCTGTCCCCCTGACATCACTCATTGACCTGAGGCCCTTCTCTCCAGCCCCTGGATGCAGCCTCACAGTCCTTATCAGCAGAGCACCTTAGACAGTCCCTGCCAATGGATTAACTTGTCTTTGGACCCTGAGGCCCAGAGGGCCTGCAAGGGAGTGAGTTGATAGCACAGATCCTGCCCTGTGGGCCTCCAAATGGAAGTGGGTAGAGCAGAGACCATCCCTGAAGGCCCCGCCCAGGCTTAGTCACTGAGACAGCCCGGGCTCTGCCTCCCATCACCCCCTAAGAGGGAGGAGGGAGGGCTCCAGACACATGTCCAAGAAGCCCAGGAAAGGCTCCAGGAGCAGCCACATTTCTGACGCTTCTTCAGAGACTCCTGCAGGCAGCCAGGCCACAAGACCCTTGTGGTCCCACCCCACACACGCCAGATTCTTTCCTGAGGCTGGGTTCCCCTCCCACCTCTCTCACTCCTTGAAAACACTGTTCTCTGCCCTCCAAGACCTTCTCCTTCATCTTTGTCCCCACCGCAGACAGGACCAGGGATTTCCATGATGTTTTCCATGAGCCCCCTGTTTGTTTCTGAAAGGGACACTACCCGGGAAGGGGGCTGGGACATGGGAAAGGGGAAGTTGTAGGTATAAAGTCAGGGGTTCCCTTTTTTGGCTGCTGAAGGCTCGAGCATGCCTGGATGGGGCTGCACCGGCTGGCCTGGCCCCTCAGGGTCCCTGGTGGCAGCTCACCTCTCCCTTGGATTGTCCCCGACCCTTGCCGTCTACCTGAGGGGCCTCTTATGGGCTGGGTTCTACCCAGGTGCTAGGAACACTCCTTCACAGGTGGGTGCTTGGAGGAAGGAAACCCAGCTCTGGTCCATAGAGAGCAAGACACTGTGCTGCCCTGCCCACCTGGCCTCTGCACTCCCCTGCTGGGTGTGGCGCAGCATATTCAGGAAGCTCAGGGCCTGGCTCAGGTGGGGTCACTCTGGCAGCTCAGAGAGGGTGGGAGTGGGTCCAATGCACTTTGTTCTGGCTCTTCCAGGCTGGGAGAGCCTTCCAGGGGTGGGACACCCTGTGATGGGGCCCTGCCTCCTTTGTGAGGAAGCTGCTGGGGCCAGTTGGTCCCCCTTCCATGGACTTTGTTAGTTTCTCCAAGCAGGACATGGACAAGGATGATCTAGGAAGACTTTGGAAAGAGTAGGAAGACTTTGGAAAGACTTTTCCAACCCTCATCACCAATGTCTGTGCCATTTTGTATTTTACTAATAAAATTTAAAAGTCTTGTGAATCAATATGGGTGATTTCTCTGGGGACAAGTCCAGCAACCAGGGCTTCAGAGGGGAAGGAGTGGGGCAGGGGTGGGGGCAAGACCCCTTTCAGCCCTGGAGACCCCTATCTCCAGTTCACCTGGGGCAGAAGAGCAGACATTTTTACAGTCAGCAAGAGAAGAAGCACCAGGGATTGGAGTGAGGAGTGCCAAGCCCTCAGCCCAGCTCTGTTCTGCCCAGCTGTGTGATGTTGGGCCAGGGCCCTCACCTCTCTGGGTCTTATAAATGTGAGGCCTCTCCTAGTCTGGCAGGACTCAGAATCCCTCATGAAGCCCTACCCCATGCCTGCTGAACCACCATCCCAGGGGCCCTGGGACCACTCTCAGTGAACTGGTGCCCCATGGGAGGAAACTGGCCCATAGTTTCCTCTTTGTGGCCTTCCTGGTTCAGATGAAGATCAAAGAGGGATTACTTCTTAAGGGACTTGGGAGTTCATAGATGTGCCCCAAGTGTGAGCCTCGTGGTGGCCCCTAAGCTCTTCAGTGTTCTGGGAAGCTTCATAAGAGCTGCTGTGTACAGTTGTGCAGGTTGGAAACTGCACAAGGCTGCCACAGACCAAGTCCAGCCTACTGGTATCCAATATTTCATGAATGTTAGGATGCATCCTTTTCACACTGTGACATGTGTGGAATTGAGACTCGTTTTGTAATCAATGGCTTGTCATAGCTTAATTGGCAGGCTTTTTTTCTTTATTAGTAATTTGTTAAATATCAGAACATCTTACCATCAATCGTATCTTAGATTCAATGTCTACATGAATGGTGTTTTTTAGTAGGCAGGTCCAGGCAGCAGCTGCCATTTGAGATAGAGCAGGCTTGGGTCAGCAATCCCGTTTCCTACCATCCCCTCCACCTCCTGGATCTCCTGGACCTTGTGGCCACATCAGTTACCATTTATCATTGCTTTTCTTTTGTTTTTCTTATAGTGAGGATATTTTTCTCTGAGCCAAGTCTCCATCAAAAGTAGGTCAAAGGCTGGCGCGGTGCCTCACGCCTATAATCCCAGCACTTTGAGAGGCCGAGGTGGGTAGAGCACTTGAAGTCAGGAGTTCGAGACCAGCCTGGCCAACATGGTGAAACCCTGTCTCTACTAAAACTACAAAAATTAGCCAGGTGTCATGGCACACCCCAGTAATCCCACCTACTTGGGAGGCTGAGGCAGGAGAACGGCTTGAACTTGTGAGGCAGAGGCTGCAGTGAGCTGAGATCGCGCCACTGCACTCACTCCAGCCCAGGTGACAGCAAGACTCCGTCTAAAAAAAAAAAAAAAGTAGGTCAAGGAAAGCCAGACCATGATGGGCACATGGCTTCTCTCATACCCTGCTGGCTTCCCTTGTTTCACTACCTGCTAAACCTCATAGATTCGGGCTTGTAGGAATCACTCTGCCTCTGTGCAATGCTGTAAATTGCGGCTCTCCCCCTGCCGTGAGCTCCCCCTGCTCTGCCCCAAACCCAAGCTTGTGTAGCTTTCGCCCCTTCCCACCCCCAGGAAGGAGCTCCACCGCAGGCCTGGTTCCAGCCCCCAAACTCTCCCTGCACACCACCCACCAGCAACACAAGACACCAACAGAGGCTTTGAAATGAAAAGATGTGTCTCTGTCTTTTCATCACATTCTTAGGTAAGATTGCAACCTTCTCAGCAGGCTCAGGATGAGAAGCAGGAGTGGGAGAGACTTGTATTCTGGCTCAGTCCAGAGCAATTCCCCAGGGATCCTGGAGTGTTTGTGTAGTTTCATTTTCTTTCAGTTTCAGAGCTAAATGTTAGCTGAAGCCATTCCCACAATTAATGCACAGTTTGGATGGGACCATTTTTTTGTTTTTTTGAGACAGAATCTCACTCTGCCACCCAGGCTGGAGTGCAGTGGGTGATCTTGGCTCACGGCAGCCTCCACCTCCCAGGTTCAAGGGATTCTCCTGCCTCAGCTTCCCGAGTAGCTGGGACTACAGGCGCATGCCACCATGTCCAGCTAATTTTTTTTTTTTTTGTATTTTTAGTAGAGATGGGGTTTCACCATGTTAACCAGGATGGTCTTGATCTCCTGACCTTGTGATCCACCCCCCCCCCTCGACCTCCCAAAGTTCTGGGATTACAGGCATGAGCCACCACACCTGGCCCTTGACCTACTTTTGATGGAGACTTGGGCTCAGAGAAAAATATCCTCACTATAAGAAAAACAAGAAGAGCAATGATAAATGGTAACTGATGTGGGCACAAGGTATGGGGGATCCAGGAGGTAGAGGGGATGGTAGGAAACAAGAGAGCTGACCCAAGCCTGCTCTATCTCAAATGGCAGCTGCTGTCTGGACCTGCCCACTGTCACCCTGGGGGAGTACGGGTGTTATTATATAACATTAGTTATAAAATAATAGCAGACATTGTTCATGTAATGTTTACCATGTGCCAGGCAATGTGTGAAATTCTTTATGTACAATGATCCTCATCTTACTAATGATGAAAGCAAGGCTCTCAGGTTGGGCATGGTGGCTGAAGCCTGTGGTCCCAGCACTTTGGGAGGCAGAGGCGGGCAGATCACTTGAGCCCAGAAATTAGAGACCAGCCTGGGCAACATGGTGAAACCGCATCTCTATAAAAATACAAAATTAGCTGGGTGCAGTGGCATGTGCCTGTAGTCCCTGTTACTTGGGAGGCTGAGGTGGGAGAATCACCTGAGCCCAGGGAGGTCAAGGCTGCAGTGAGCCATGATCATGCCTGTGCATTCCAGCCTGGACAAAAGAGCAAGACCCTGCCTCAAACAAACAAACAAACAAACAAACAAAAAAACAGGGGAGACAGAGAGGGAGAGAGAGAGAGAGAGAAAGGGAGAGAGAGAGAGGAGGCAAGGAAGGAAGGAAGGGAGGGAGGGAAGGAAGGGAGAGGAAGGAAGGAGAGAGAAAGAGAAAGAGAAAGAAAGAAAGAGAAAGAAAGAGATGAAAGAAAAAGAGGAAAGAAAGAAAAAAGAAAGAAAAGAAAGACAGAAAGAAAGAAAAAGAGAGAAAGGAAAGAAAGAAGGAAAGAAAGAAAGAGAAAGAGAAAGAAAGAGAGAAAAAGAGAAAGAGAAAGAAAGAGAAAGAAAAGGGAAAGAGAGAAAGAAAGAAAGAGAGAAAGAAAGAAAGAAAAAGAAAAGAGAGAGAAAGGCTCTCAAATGACATGTGACTTGCTCAGGGTGAAGCAGCTTTATAAGCAGCAGAGCAGGGATAGAACTCAAGGTCTTTCTCCAGAACTCAGCCTGAGCATTACAGAGAAAAGTGTGAGACACAGACTCTCAAAAGCGCAGGCTCCTGAGCCCCACTTCTGACCTGCTGAGTTC
The DNA here is from genome assembly GCF_029289425.2 of Pan paniscus. Lineage (NCBI taxonomy): Eukaryota > Metazoa > Chordata > Mammalia > Primates > Hominidae > Pan > Pan paniscus. The sequence goes on from NC_073267.2 coordinate 66,856,645, forward strand.
AGGCTTCAGGCGTGGGGGTCGCCCCTTCAGGCTGCACCATTCTCCCACCCCCGCCTCAGCCTCCTTCTCTCTCCTCTTCCTCAGTCCACCTTGCACTGCCTCCAAATTAGGGGATTTGATGCCTGTCCAAAGTTTTGGAGCCCACTGCACCGGACCACCGGCTCCCACCCCCCAAGGTTCTCAGGCCCTGAGCTTCTCACCCTCTGATCTTTGCCGTTGAGTCCCCTGTGTCCTCTGTACATTCCCCAAAAGGGTGAGGCCAGACAGAAAAACACAGAAATGAATGGCCGGGAATTTCCTGCTTGAGGTTGAATAACAGGCGCCCAGAAGGCATGGTGTATGTGTGTGTATTGTGTGTATGTGTGTTGTTTGTGTGTGTGTGAGCATTATGTGTATCTGTGTAGTATGTGTATATGTGTAATATGTGTGTATATGTGTATATGTGTATTGTGTGTATGTGTGTAGTATGTGTACATATGTGTGTAGTGTATTGTGTAGTATGTGTGTGTATATGTGTGTGTGCATTGTGTGTATGTGTGTAGTATGTGTGTATATGTGTGTGTAGTGTATGTGTGTGGTATGTTTGTATATGTGTGTATGTGTATTGTGTGAATGTGTGTAGTGTGTCTGTGCATTGTGTGTATGTGTGTAGCCTGTGTATATGTGTGTATGTGTATTGTCTGTATGTGTGTACTGTATGTATGCATGTGTTTATGCATATACGTATATGTGTATGTGTGTGCTGTGCATATGTGTGCATTGTACATATGTGTCGTGTATATATGTGTGTAGTGTATGTATGTATGTGTTTATATGTATGTGTGTTTGTGTGTATGTGTGTACTATGCATGTGTGTGCATTTTGTGTATGTGTAGTGTATATGTGTGTATTCATGTAGTGTGTGTATGCATGTGTTGTGTGTATGTGTGTATGCATGCATATGTGTATACTGTGCATGTGTGTGCATTGTGTGTATGTGTAGTGCATGTTTGTATGAGTGTGTGTAGTTTGCATATGCGAGTGTTTATGTGTATGTGTGTATATGTGTGTTCTGTGTGTATATGTGTCTGTGCTCTGCACATGTGTGTCTGTGTGTGTGCGCACATGCCCAGTTCCTCCCAGATGTACATAAGCGCTCAGGAGACCACCCGTGCCCTGTTCACTTCTGCTCAGACATGTGCCTTCCTGGATAAATAATGATTTAGCTGCAAAGACTTAAGAAAAGATCTACTGCCAGGCTGGCTTTCCTGAACTGGCAGCAAAGTTCAATGACTGAAACCCATGCAGGATCTCTTTAATCGTGCCAAACTGAGGTGGGGAGTGTGCCTCTGAACCCAGGAGAATTCCAGAGCAGCACATGTTTTGAAGAGATGCCCCTCTCTTACCTTCAGGGGATCCTGTTATCTCCAGAGGCCAGAATAGGATTATTTGCAATGAGCAATTTCTAGCAATGCAGGAGCAAAACATAACATGGGACTCCCTGGCTGCATGACTTTGGGCAGGTTACTTAACCTCTCTGGGTCTTGGTTTTCTCTGTTGTAAAATGGGAATAATAACAACTCATCTCAGGGGTGAAGGTATCATGAGATAACCCCTAAACATGTAGAAAAATGACATTCCCATAGTGAGCTCTCAGTAAACAGACGTATGATCATGGAATAGATGTTTTCAAAGGGTTTGAAGTAACCTATTTATATTTGCTTTTGTTATTGGGTACCCAAACAAGACTATAGAATTATAAGATATCTATAAAGAAACGCAGTCTTCTTGGTTTTCAGTCAAGTAGGGTGAAGAAACATTATAGTGTCATTAATGAGAGCAGAATAATTTATGACTGAGTGCAGTGGCTCACACCTGTAATCTTAGCACTCTGGGAGGCCAAGGCAGGAGGATTGCTTGAGGTCGGGAGTTTGAGATCAGACTGGGCAGCATAGTGATACCCTATATATACAAAAAATAAAAAATTAGCCGGGCATGGTGGCACACATCTGTATTCCCAACTATACAGGATGTTGAGGCAGGAGGATTGCTTGAGCCAGGAGTTTGAGGTTACAGTGAGCTATGATTGCACCATTGCACTTCAGCCTAGGTGGCACAGTGAGACCCTGTTTCGAAAAATAAATAAATAAATTGATTAATTAAAAAATAATCATCTTAACTTGCATAATTTTTCCCTAAACCCATAGATGCTGTTCAAGTTGCTGTAGCTTTTCTAAATTACTTTTGAACTTGATGCTATTGCTTGAATATGACTCCCAAAAGTTTGTGTGTTGGAAACTTGGTCTCCAATGGCGGCAGTGTTGAGAGGTGGGATCTTTTGAAGGTGATTGGGTCAGGAGAACTCTGCCCTCATGAATGAATTAATCCATTCATGGATTAATGGGCTATCGCAGGGGGGTTAGTTATCACAAGAGTGTGTCTGTTATAAAAACCAGTTTCACTCTCTCTTGTGAGGCTCCTCACCATGTGATACCCTGCCCCACCTTGGGACTCTGCAGAGGCCCCATCAGCAAGATGGTTCTCACCAGATGCAGCCCTTCAACCTTGTGCTCTCTAGCCTGCAGAACTGTAAGAAACAAATTTCCTTTCTCCATAAATTGCCCAGTCTGTGGTATTCAGTTAAGCAACAGAAAATAGGCTGAGATACTTGGTAAGGTCAAAATGCACAAATCTCAACTAATTAATTGTTGACTAGCAGGCTGATTTGGGACAGAAAGGAAAGTCTGTTTGCTTTCAAGAACTTGGCGACTGGAGTACTCAGTTTCCTGAATATTTCTGGCTTGCTGCCTCCTGAGCACTCAAGGGGACTGCTCTTCCTGAGCCTTTTGGGGTTTTGGTGGGGGTCAAATGATCAGTTCTGGCCAGTGAGCTGGGAGTGGAAGCAGCGTGTGCCACACAAGCTTCAAGCATTTAATTGCTGATGGAAGACCCACCAGAGCTTTCAGTACCTCCAGCACAGCATCTGACAACACTCCAGAAAATGGCTGGGTCCTACAGTGAGGGTGAATCAGAGCCTCCAGCCACGGAAAGAGCCCCAGCTAATCTATGTCACGAAGTGTGAGGAAGAAATAAACCTTCATGGTTTAAGCCACAGAGAGTTTGAGGATATTTGTTATTGCAGCATATCCTAGCCCATCCTGATGGATACAGCATCCAGGAAGAAAAAATATGACTGCTTGGACTAAATAGGCATGACTTGTCTGTAATCTGCATGATGCTATTAAAAAGCTTGAAAACACCAGGCACAGTAGCTCACACTTGTAATCCCAGCACTTTGAGAGGCTGAGATTGGTGGATTGCTTGATCCCAGGAATTCAAAACCAGCCTGGGCAATGTGGGGAGACCCCATCTGTACTACAAACACAAAAGTTAGCCTGGTGTGGCAGTGTGCATCTATAGTCCCGTTCCAGCTACAGGGACTCAAAAAAAAAAAAAAAAAAAAGGAAAGGAAAAAAAAACTTGAAAACAAGCTGGGCGTGGGTGGCTCACACCCAGTGCTTTGGGAGGCTGAGGCGGGAGGATCACTTGAGTCCAGGAGTTGGACAGCAGCCTGGGCAACATAGGGAGAGCCTGTCTCTATAAGAAAAGCAAAACAAAACAAAAACAAACAAAAAACAAGCGTGGTGGCACACACCTGTAGTTCCAGCTACTGAGGTAAGAGGATCGCTTGAGCTTGGGAAGTTGAGGCTACAATGAGCCATGATCATGCTGCTGCACTCCAGCCTGGGCAACAAAGCAATTCCTTGTCTCAAAAAAAAAAAAAAAAAAAAAAAAAAAAAAGCTTGAAAGCATGCTGTTAGCTGGCTCTCCTCTTCATCTCTTCTTTCATCCTTTTTGCAGATGCTTGGAGGTCACCCTCAGCACGGCCCACTGTCTATGGTGTCTGTGGCTTTATCTGGAATTCTCACTGAGTGGAGTTGGAAAGGGGAAAGGCTTTACAGTTTCTCTGAAATACGTTGGTGCTCGAGAGTTTTAATGGCTCGGATGTTGTGATGGTTAATGTTGAGTGTCAACTTGACTGGATGCAAAGTATTGTTCCTAGGTGTGTCTGTGAGGGTGTTGCCAAAGGAGAGCAACAGTTGAGTCAGTGGACTGGAAGAGGCAGACCCACCCTCAATCTGGGTGGGCACAATCTAATCAGCTGCCAGCACGGCTAGATTAAAAGCAGGCAGAAGAACATGGAAAGACTAGACTGGCTTTGCCTCCCAGCCCACATCTTTCTCCCATGCTGGATGCTTCTTGCCCTCCAACATCAGACTCCAAGTTCTTCAGCTTTGGGACTCAGGCTGGCTTCCTTGCTCCTTGGCTTGCAGATGGCCTGTTGTGGAATGTCACCTTGTGATCATGTGAGTCAATACTCCTTAATAAATTTCCCCTTATATATACATCTATCTTTTTAGTTCTGTCCCTCTAGAGAACCCTGACTAATACAGATATGCTTCAGCAGACAAGGAAGTAAATAGGGAAAAGAATAGTAACATTATCCAGCCTCACCTCATTGCCAGTTGATCTGGGTCGGCCAGTTTTGCAAGCACCTCCTAAGCCCAGAAGCCAAACCAGGGTAACCTGGGCCTGTGGGCACAGGAATCAGGTGTGTAGGCACAGCTCTAGGGACCAGCAAGGGCAGTTTCTGTGTCTTAGTTTTCCTGGAGGGTTTCCATGGGTAAATTGGCTTTACCCTCATCCTCCTACTGCCAGTTCCCATCCTTCTCACCCTCTCCCAGCACATTTGTCCACAGATTTTTTTTTTTTTTTTTTTGAGATGGAGTCTCGCTCTGTCACCCAGGGTGGAGTCCAGTGGCACACTCTTGGCTCACTGCAACCTCCTCCGCCTCCTAGGTTCAAGCAATTCTCCTGTCTCAGCCTCCTGAGTAGCTGGGTTTACAGGCACACACCACCATACCCAGCTGATTTTTTTGTGTGTTTTGTTTTTGTTTTTGTTTTGTACTTTTTGTATTTTTAGTAGAGATGGGGTTGGCCAGGCTCGTCTCAAACTCCTGACCTCAGGTGATCCACCTGCCTCCTAAAGTGATTGGTGCTGACTGGTGCACTTTATAGATTTTTAAGTATTTTTTTTCTTTTTTCTTTTTTTTTTTTTGAAACAGAGTTTGTGCTCTTCTTGCCCAGGCTGGAGTGAAATGGCACAATCTCGGCTCACTGCAACCTCTGCCTTCTGGGTTCAAGCGATTCTCCTGCCTCAGCCTTCCAAGTAGCTGGGACTACAGGTGCGTGCCACCACGCCTGGATAATTATTTGTATATAGTAGAGACAGGGTTTCACCATATTGGTCAGGCTGGTCTCAAACTCCTGACCTCAGGTGATCTACCCACCTCGGCCTCCTAAAGTGCTGGGATTGCAGGTATCAGCCACCACACCCAGCTGATTTTCTTTATATTTCAAGTCAGTCTTCTCTCTGTCTGAGAGAACTTACCCCTTAACTAGTCCCCTGGCCAACTTCTATTCATCCTTTGTCTCAGCTTAGATGTCACCTCTTCCAGGAGGCCTTCCCTGACTTCTAAGTTTAAGGAAGGTTTCCTGTTAAGGGGACTCATGGCCCCTGGGGTCTTCCCTCATAACCCTCACATGACCTGGCTGTACCTGCCTGCCCCACTGTGTTTCTGAAAGATCTGTGAGGGAAGGCATGGATGTGCCCTGTTCCCCTTTGTGCCCCAGTGACCACTGCAGATCCTGGAAAGGGTGAAGAGGGGAAAGGCCAGAGCCCACCCAGCTGTGTCTTTTGACACTCCTTGTGCCGTGCCCCTCTCCAACTGATGGAAAGCCCACCTTGTCCTTGTGGGGCGCTGAATTTCAAGGAATTTCCTGGTGGAAAATATTTAACTTCCTCAAATGACTGTCAGAGACTGAAAGTGATCATCTGTGATGTGTTCGAGTCACTCCTGAGCTCCTCGAATCCTCCAATTGTTACCAAGTAATGGACTTACCGCCTGATGTGAGTAGAAGCCAATATTATAGCACCACTTTTGCGAAAAGAAAAAGCTTTATTCCAAGTCACCTGGCAAGGAGACAGGAGACAACACTCAAATCTGCCTCCCTGATCCCTGGGTGGGTCAAGTTGTTATAGCACTGTTAACTAGTCCCAGGGATGCCAATGTGGCCGGTTGCCACGCTGGTGGTGCTAACGATCAGGAGGTGGAAGTTTTCTCTGATTGCACCCGGCCAGGCTACATGACATGCAGTTTTGGCTCCCTGCCATCTGTAACAACTCAAGCAATGGTAAACTAGTTTGAGCTGGTCCTGTGGTTATGCAATCACCAGCACATCCTGGCCAAGACATTGTCCCCAGGCAGGCCAGAATCCCCAGGAAGCCTGGACTGGGTCATGCCCTTCTTGTCGCCCAATCTCTCCAGAGGAGTGAGGAGGCAAGGGAGAATCTAGAAGCTCTGGAGTCTCAGTGTGTCTCGAGTTGGTTCCTGCCAGTGGGTTCATGGTCTCGCTGACTTCAAGAATGAAGCCGCTGACCTTCGCAGTGAGTGCTACAGCTCTTAAAGATGGCACGGACCCAAAGAGTGAGTGGTAGCAAGGTTTAGTGTGAAGAGCAAAAGGACAAAGCTTCCACAGCATGGAAGTGTACCCAAGCAGGTTGCCGCTGCTGGCTGGGGGTGCGCAGCATTTAGTCTCTTATTGGCCCCACCCATGTTCCATTTCTGTCCTATCAGAGTGCTCTTTTTTTCAATCTTCCCCACGATTGGCTACTTTTAGAATCCTGCCGATTGGTGTGTTTTACAGATTGCTGATTGATGCATTTTACAGAGTGCTGGTTGGTGCATTTTACAGAGTGCTGATTGGTGCATTTTACAATCCCCTTGCTAGCTACAGAGCACTGATTGGTACGTTGTTACAGAGCGCTGATTGTGGCATTTTATAATCCACTTGCTAGCTACAGAGTGCTGATTAGTGCATTTTTACAGAGTGCTGATTGGTGCATTTTACAATCCCCTTGCTAGCTGCAGAGCACTGATTGGTGCATTTTGCAATCCTAGCTACAGAGTGCTGATTGGTGCGTTTTACATTCCTCTTGCTGGACAGAAAAGTTCTCCAAGTCCCCACTCGACCCAGGAAGTCCAGCTGGCTTTACCTCTCAATCCCCGCTCTAAACAGGACACCCCAACTGCTGTTGAGAATTGGGTGATGACTGCTCTAGCTACTTCCTGCTGGATAGGGGCAAAGAAGGGGCCCTGCAGCGGTAGTGTCCTCCAGAGGGGAACTCTCTGGGCCAAAGGGCCAGTGGGTCGATCCAGGGGTCCTTGGTAGAAGTTGTTAGTTGAGCTCATTTGGGGTTCCATTTTTAAAACCATCTATAGTTTGATGGCCTCAATCCTGGAGGAAAAAATTTGACAAGGAGGTCAAAAATACAGGGCCCGAAGGCAAATAATAGCAAGATGGCTGTCACGGGACCTAGAAAAGGGAGAAGCATGTCGCCCAACTCCAGAAGTGGGTATAAGAGTTTGAAAGGCATTGTCTGATTTCAGAAGCCTTTTCCTGTAAACACCGGGTGGTGTCTCATACTATCCCTGACAGGTTAGTGTAAAAACAACACTCTTCCCCTAAGAAGGTACAGAGTCCTCCTTTCTCAGCAGTGAGGAGGTCTAGGCCTCAGTGGTTTTGGAGAGTCACTGCTGCCAAAGAGTCTATCTGGGACTGTAGAGTAAGGATAGATTTTGTTATTTCTTGCAAACTATCTTAGAAATCCTTTGAGAGTGTGTGGTAGTAGGATAATGAAGTAGATACACTGGCTATTCTGGTTCCTGTAACAGTGGCCATTCCTATCCCTATAAGTAGGGGTATTAGTTGTATTGCTCTGCACTGACGGACTTGAGCTTTGAGGCACACTGATAGGGTCTGATTTCCTGGGGCAATGTCAATGTTGGGACTTAGGAAGACTAAGGTGCAGGTGCCTGTCCAGTTGGTGGGGAGGCAGATATAGGTTGAAGTTCCACATAAGAAGAATATGCCTTGGCTGGGTAGACAGAACGGGTTGTGTATGTTAAAAAGGTGTGTGAGTTTGTTGTTTTCATTTTCCCATACTCCTAGAGTACTTGCCAAGGTAGCTCCAGTGAGCGGCTGGAAAGGAGTGTTGGGAGCAAACTGAGTGGCTCCCTGTGTTCTATTTTACCATTGGAGAAAAAAATCGTTTTGTATGTACTAGGAACCATTCAAGAGAGTGATTGAAATAGGGGATGAGAAGGCATTCACTAGTGGTGGGGGCGCTGCTGCAGGGGGTCCAGGGGTGAATGGTTATGCAGGGAGTATGTTTGCCATTATAAAACCTGGACTGTTTGTTAAGCAGGAAGGAGGTGATGATTTTTGGAGGCTCTGAGAAGCGGACAAGCCATCTGAATGGAGCTGTTTGGGTGAGTCGGAAGTTACTGTGATCAGTTGGGGCTTGAAGTTGTAGGGTGTAATTACACTGATGGGATAGTAGGTGCCCCAGGGGCAGTCCTGATAACAGGTTGCATTGGATGCATAAAGGGGCTTGGAAAGTTAAGACAGTATTTGTGGTTACAGGGCCATGTATGGGTTTTTCGTTGCTTGTGTAATAGGTTAGGTTGGAAATGTAAGAGTGTAAAAGCTGGATTGCGAAGCTTTGGGGAAGCCCAAATCTAGGAATTATTTCATGAATTAGGACTTTCACCACTTCCTGATCCTTCTCTGTCTTGCAAGGGAAGGCTTCTATCCAATTTGTAAAGGTTTCAACACAAACCAACAAGTATTGAAATCCCCTTGACTTAGGCATATGAGTGACGTCTAACTGCCAGCCCTCTCTGGGATAGTGCCCTATTCTTTGTTGCCCCAGAGGGGCCTTACGATGGGCCAAGGGATTATGCCTTTGGCACACATCACAGGCTTTGACTACTTGTCGGATGGTCTGGAGGAGATTTGGCCCTGTAAATAGGGATTTGGCCATTTGATGAGTGTTCTCAATACCCATATGAAAACTTTGGTGGAGGGTCTTAAGTATTTTCCACTGGCTGCCCTCTTCTGTCTTTAACCATCCCGAGGGGAGAAAACTATGCCCCCGTGAAAGTCCCCATTCTGTTTCAGTCGGGGAATACTGGGGCTTAATCTCTTGGAGAGGGTTGTTCCATACCAAGGGTCCTTCTCTAGGTATTTCTAATGGGAGGTTCCACCTGGCAGCAATTTTGACCTCAGCGTCTGCCTGATGGTTTCCTTCTGCCTTTTCTCCTTCACCTTTTTGATGGCTTCGGCAGTGTAAGACTGCCACTTCTTTGGGGTCTTGCACTGCATGCGATAACTCCATGATTTTCTTGTGGTATTTAATGGGAGCGCCCCCAGAGGTTAGGAACTCCCTTTCTTTCCATATTGCAGCATGGGCATGTAGGATTAGATAAGCACACTTGCTATCTGTGTACACATTTATTCTTTTTTTCCTTTCCCAGTTCTAAGGCTTGGGTAAGTGCCACTAGTTCTGGTAACTGGGCGCTGGTCCCTAGGGGAAGAGGCTTACTTTCAAGTACTGTTACATCACTAACTATGGCATAACCTGCCCTTTGTATCCCATTCTCCGCAAATGAACTTCCATCAGCGTATAGGTTAAGGTCAGGATTAGCTAAGGGGACTTCCAAGAGATCCTCTTGGGTGGCATAAGTCTGGGCTGCAATTTGTTGGCAGTCATGCTCAATTGGTTCCCCATCCTCTGGGAGAAAAGTAGCAGGGCTGAGGGCCGCACAGGTGCATATTTGAAGCACCGGTCCCTCAAGGAGTAGCACCTGGTATCTAAGCAGGTGGTTGTCTGATAGCCATAAATTTCTTTTGGCACCTAGTATGCCATTTACATCATGAGTAGTCCAGATGGTGAAATCCTTTCCTTGTATTATTTTGATAGCCTCTGATACTAACATGGCCACCACTGCAACTACCCATAAACAGTGAGGCCAGCCTTTAGCTACTACATCAATTTCCTTACTTAGGTATGCCACTGGTTGTGGGTTGTTCCTCGAGTCTGATTAAGGACTCCAAGAGCTATTCCCACTCTCTCTGTGATGTATAAAGAGAAGTTTTGTCCTCTGGGAAGGCTTAAGGCTAGAGCTTGTACTAGGGCCTGCTTTAAGGTTTTGAAGGCTGTTTCTGCCTCTGGTTCCCATTCTACTAGATGGCCCTCTGGGTCTCCTTGATTAGAGTATAGAGAGGCTTGGCCATCTCGCTGTATCTGGGGATCCATAGTTGGCAAAAGCCAGTGATCCCAAGGAACCCCTGCAACTGTTTTAATGTCTTAGGGTGAGGATAAGCCAGTATAGGCTGTATTCTTTCTTTGCTGAGGGCCCTGGTTCCTCTGGCTAAGATTAGGCCTAGATATTTGACTTGTTGTAGGCAGAGCTGGGCCTTCAATTTAGATGCCTTGTACCCTTGATTAGCTAGAAAGTTCAAGAGATCTAGAGTAGCCTGCTGGCATGAGGCTTCCAAACTGGTAGCCAAAAGTAAATCATCCACATGCTGAAGGACCAGAGTCCCTGAACTTGAGAAGTGGCCTAGATCTTGGGCCAGTGCCTGACCAAACAGATGAGAGCTATCCCTAAACCTTGAGGCAAGACCATCCATGTAAGTTGGGATGTGTGGTCTGTGGGATCCTCAAAGGCAAAGAGAAACTGGGAGTCAGAGTGCAGGGGAATGCAGAAGAAGCCATCCTTGAGGTCCAGAACAGTGAACAGTTCTGCTTCCTCTGGTATTTGAGAGTAGGGTGTAGGGGTTGGGTACAGCTGGATATAGAGGAATTACTGCCTCATTGATGAGTCTAAGATCTTGCATCAGGACTCTCTGAGTGCCAGAGCTTCTGCCATCTGGATGTTTTCCTGGGCCTCCCCTTCTCCCCACCCCTGGTTCTCACCTGGACCTGTCTTACCTGTTTCCAGGTGCTTATACATTGCCACGACCACCATCAGATCAATGAAGTAGAAATCCCATCCACATGGCTGTGGCCCTCTTTCTAGAGTGTCAGGGGTAGGTAACCACGAGGGCAACAGCAGTGGTGGCCTGGGGAGAGGTGGAGGAAAGGAGTCATTAGTTTATTGCCAGAGATGCTGATCAATAAGACATCGACCTTCTTTTTTTTACTTATTTATTTTTTTTATTTTTGGAGAAGGAATCTTGCTCTGTCGCCCAGGCTGGAGTGCAAAGGTGGGATCTTGGCTCACTGCAAACTCTGCCTCCTAGATTCGAGCGATTCTTCTGCTTCAGCCTCCGAAGTAGCTGGGACTACAGGTGTGTGCCACCTTGCCAAGCTAATTTTTTATTTTTAGTAGAGATGGGGTTTCACCATGTTGGCCAGGCTGGTCTTCAACTCCTGACCTCAGGTGATCTGCCCCCTTGGCCTCCCCAAGTGTTGGTATTACAGGCGTAAGCCACTGCTCCTGGCCTGACATGGACCTTCTTCTCATGAGGTTCACTGTCCACATGATATCCCTGTGAGCCTTTGGATGCATTTTCTCATTGTCATCCCTGTCACAGCTCAAAGATGAGCTCGTGCTCATAGTGTTACCAAAACACCATGGGTGCAGTCTAGGTCCTGCTGCTCCCCACACAGAAAGCCAATCACTGAGACACCAAGTATTGCCAAGGAAGACTTTAATCGAGTGCTGCAACCAAGCAGATGGGAGCTCAGTCTGAAATCCATCTCCCTGATTGACTAAAACCAGGAGTTTATACAGCAGAGAAGAAATGTAACAATGTATAAGAAAACAGGAACTGGCAGGATGCGGTGGCTCACGCCTGTAATCCCAGCACTTTTGGAGGCCGAGGTGGGCGGATCACGAGGTCAGGAGATTGAGACCATCCTGGCTAACACGGTGAAACCCTATCTCTACTAAAAATACAAAAAATTAGCCGGGGGTAGTGGCGGGCGCCTGTAATCTCAGCTACTTGGGAGGCTGAGGCAGGAGAATGGCGTGAACCCGAGAGGCGGAGCTTGCAGTGAGCTGATATTGCGCCACTGCACTCCAGCCTGGGCAACAGAGCGAGACTCTGTCTCAAAAAAAAAAAAATTATAAAATATAAAAGAAAACAGGAACTAGACAGGGGCAATGAAGCAATCATGGTGAATGAGGGGGTCTGGTATCTGGTACAGTGATCTGGTGGGTTTCAGTTCTTTGACACTTTTTTTTTTTTGAGAGGCCCAATGGTCATTCCTTGCAGAAGGAACTCAGATAAAGCAAATATAAGTTTCAAGCTTTAAGACCAGAAGGGTCAATTTCCATGTTTGTCCGAAGAACAGTGTATGGGAGCATTGGGCTGGTTTCCAACTGAGCCCCATTTTCCAGATGGGAATGCAAAGGCACAGAGAGATTCAGAAATTTACCCGGGCCGGGCACAATGGCTCATGCCTGTAATCCCAGCACTTTGGGAGGCCAACCGGGGTGGATCACCTGCGGTCAGGAGTTCCAGACCAGCCTGGCCAGCATGGTGAAACCCCATCTTTACTAAAACTACAAAAATCAGCCATGCTTGGTGGCGTGTGCCTGTAATCCCAGCTACTTGGGAGGCTGAGGAAGGGGAATCACTTGATCCTGGAGACAGAAGTTGCAGTGAGTCGAGACCATGCCATTGCACTCCAGCCTGGGTGACAAGAGCGAGACCCCATCTCAAAAAAAAAAAGAAACTTACCCAAAGCCACGCACTTAGTAACTAAGCCAGCAGACAGCCTCACTCCAGACACCCTTCTTCTTCTTCTTCTTCTTTTTGTAAATTGTGGTATAGTTGGTGTATAGAATAGCATACAATGATGAAAAGAAAGAACTATACATTTGGCATATATCAACACAAATGACACTGTCAGGTGTGATGCCGCAAGATGTGGAAGTATAGATACAAGATGATGGTGTCGATATAAAGCTTAGAAATGAGCATGAACAGGCCCGGTGTGGTGGCTCACGCCTGTAATCCTAGCACTTTGGGAGGCCAAGGCAGGAGGATCATCTGAGGTCAGGAGTTTGAGACCAGCCTGGCCAAGATGGTGGAACCCCGTCTCTACTAAAAATACAAAAATTAGCTGGGCATGGCAGTGCACCCCTATAATCCCAGCTACTCAGGAGGCTGAGGTGGGAGAGTCGCTTGAACCCTGGAGGTAGAGGTTGCAGTGAGACAAGATCACACCACTGCAGTCCAGCTTGGGAAACAGAGCAAGACTCTGTCTGAAAAAAAAAAAAGAAAGAAAGAAAGAAATGTGCGTGAACAATGCTATATATTGCTTAAGGACATACACACATATGAGTTAGTGAGATGTGAAGAAATGCGTGGGACTAATGGCTGCCAAATTCTGTTCCTCTTAGTGCATAGAGGCTGTGATTAGGGGAGGAAAGCGGGGCTCAGTGACGTGGTAATACATCTGTTAACCTGGTGGTGGGTACAGTAGTGTGGTTAGCAACGCTGATGCCCTACCCAGGCCCCACTCCTTTTGGTTGATTTTACTTTCAATCACTCTCCTGTGCCCCTCCAAGGAATCTGGCTGAAGCTGACCCCGGGGACGTCACCTGAGGTCACACCCTTGCTGGGTTTCCACTCCTTCTCTGTCTTCACTCCCCAACTTTGCCTCCACTTCCCCAAGGAGCACATCCTTAATGAACTCAACCTGAGACAGTGGAGAGAGCCCAGTCACCCATAAGCTGAGAGAGCAGAGCCCAGGCAAGGCAGAAAGGAAGGGGGACCCTATTGTTAGCCAAGTGTGGTTCAGGCGAAAGCCCCACAGTGCAGAGGGGCAGCCACAGCTCAGAGGGCAGCTGAGGTGCTGGTTCCTCCCTGCAAAGGGCTCTCTAGGGACTCCTGCTTCCCAGGTCTGGGGCTTGCTCAGAAGTGGCCACAGCCCTTCCCAATACCCTCAGCCTCCCCTGGGGAGAGCCATGACCCAGGTGGCACTGTGCGATGTGTCAAATCCCCAAATGCTGTTGAGTCGTGACCCCGTTCCCTGCTGGCTTTTGCAGTGGTTGAGATTCCCAAGGCCTTTCAAAGAGGCCAGATCCACCAGGCTCCTTGGAAAGGGTGTGAGGCTTCTTCCCAGGATGCTGGGTGCTTGTCACTGACCCTGGTGCTGAACAGATCTTCCTCGGTGCCCAGAGGGTCGAGTTTGGCAGCACAATCCCCCTACCCCCACTGCAGGCAAGCTGCCAGACTAGGAGCAGAGGACTCCTGAGTTCTCAGTGACTTCTGTCACTACACCCTGAGGGGTGAACCTCAAATTTTCCCAATGTCATCAGGGGACCATAGACCTGCCTTTGAAGTAGCTTGGAAACAGGGACAGATGTTCCTTGGAAAGAGAGTCAGACTCTAGCAATGAATAAAAGGCATTCATTTACAAGGCTTGAGTGGAAGCTCAGAAGTCCTGGAGCCCAGGCATCAGAGAGACACTGAGACAAGTCCATTGGTAAGAGTGAGAGTAACAAGAAGGATTTCTGCATTCTGCTTCAGGAACAACACCAGCCATTTATCCATTCACTCACTTAATCCAAAAACTATGTATTGAAGGCCTACCATGTGCCGAGATATATTCCATTAAAGAAAAGAAACAGAAACCTCTGTCCCATGCAACTTACATCCCAGTAGGATGGGGGTGGGGGTACAGGTGGGAGACAGATAGTAAACAGCAGACATAAGTAAGCGAATGGCCTAGCATGTCAGAGGATATAAGCATTTCAGCAAAAGAAAAAAAAAGAGCAGAGGAAGAGATGGGGATGGCATGCAATTTGACTTCACTGAAAGATGTAATCTAAACAAATATATATATTTATAATATGTATATAATATATATATATTTTTTGAGATAGAGTCTTGCTCTGTTGCCCAGGCTGGAGTGTAGTGGTGTGATCTCGGCTCACTGCAACCTCTGCCTCCTGGGTTCAAGCGATTCTCCTGCCTCAGCCTCCCAAGTACCTGGGACTACAGGCACCTGCCACCATGCTCAGCTGATTTTTGTATTTTTAGTAGAGACGGGATTTCACCATGTTGGCCAGGCTGGTCTCGAACCCCTGACTTCAAGTGATCCACCTGCCTCGGCCTCCCAAAGTGCTGGGATTACAGGCGTGAGCCACCACGCCCGGCCTAAAAAAGTTTGAAAAAGGTGAAGGAGTGAGTCCTGCAGGTATCTGGGGACAGAACATTCCAGGCTGAAAGAACAGTCCGTGCAAACCTCCTCAGGAAGGAGCATGTCTGTCTGGTTGGTTTGAGGCATAGGGAGGAGGCCAGTGTGGTTGGGGCAGAGTGAACCAGGGAACCAGGAGATACAGGTGGGCAGAGGGCAGGGCACAGAGCTCGCGGGGCCTCGTGGCTGCTGGAGGGTCTTGGACTTGTCCTCTGCGTGAGGTGGAGAGCCACGGGGACGTTCTGAACACGGGAGATTCATGGTCCCTCTGCTGCTGTGCTGAGAATACACTGTAGGGGGCAAGGATGGAGACAGGGAGAGCACCCAGAAGGCAGTTGTAGGAAGCCAGGGATTGATGCTGGTTTCTGGGTGTATTTGGAAAGCAGAGACATGAGCTCACTCAACAGATGGGAAGTTGGGGGCGAGAGGAAGAGGCGTCAGGGATAGCGCCCAGGTTTCTGGCCCTAGTAACCGGAAGGAAGGGGCTGGCAGAGAAGGAGGAGAGAGCAGGTGTAGGGGTGGGTGGGAATCAGAAATTCAGCTTCGGACTTGGGGGGTTGGAGCTGCCTATTTGGCATGGCGAGTAGGCAGCTGGACGTAGAAGGAGGCTGGAGTTTGCGAGAGAAACTTGGGAGTGGTTGGCATATAGATGATATTTAAAGTCAGAAACGTGTACTATTTGCCAGATATAAGCAGTAAGGCAGTTGATGCAAACCAAAGCCTTCTAATGTAATTATTGTTATTATTTTCATTTTGCAGCTGTAGAAACTGAGGCTCAGAGAGAAGTGACTTTGAGCTCACAGTGTCACTGCCTGCTGATGGGAGAGCTGAATTCAAAACCAGGTGACCTGACCTAAAGTCTTTGCTCCTAACCCCTCCACTGTGAGGTGACCCCCTCGCTGGATCTTTCATGGCATGTGTTAGATGAGAGGTGGATGGACTTTGGATCAAGGGAAGATAATCCATACAAGAAGGGGACAGGAGTTTGGAAGCAGCAAACCAAGTCACAAAGTGAGTCACTGGCCCTCAAGAAAGCTGAATGTTGGGGAGCAGAGAGATGAGACTGAATAGGAAGGAGGGGCTAGATGGAAGGTACAGCTTCAAGATTGGCCTGAAAAGTTTTGACTGGATGGGGAAGGAAGCAGGGAGCCATTGACGGTTTTGGAGGAAGGGGGCATTACACGGTCAGGGCAGCCCTTGTGAAAGATCCACCACATGTGGGCATGCAGCTGATGAGGGAGGTGTCAGGAGAGACCAGAGAGGAGGAAACAGGCCCAGAAGTTTTTGAGACTCTCTGGGTGTGAAGGATGAGGGCTGAGCCAGTGGAGATGAGAAGGAAGCGAGGAAGCCAAGCTCCCACTGAAGACAGCGCTGAGCAGAGCCTCTGCCTGATGTAATGTGGGGGATGGAGGCAAGGAATGAGTCAAGGGCAAAGTTTCAGACTTGGGGGGCAGATGGGGAGATGGGAAACAATGCTGGCTTGAACAGAAAAAAAGGAGGCTGGTGTGAGAGGGAACTCGGTTTTGCCCTTCTGGTACTTGGGGCTGAGTGAACCATAGCAGGACAGACTTCTGCTTCCCAGCAGCTCACAGGTTAGTGTGGGGGACAGAACTGCACAGAGCTGGCCAGGCTGCAAGGCAGAGAGAGCTGAGGGGTGCCACAGAAAGATGGGCCGGAAGGAGGAGTGTCCAGGTGGGCGTGTCTGATTAGTTACTGGTCAGGGCTGGAGACAGAGATTTAAGAAGTATTTATCAGGCCGGGCGCGGTGGCTCACGCCTGTAATCCCAGCACTTTGGGAGGCCGAGGTGGGCGGATCACGAGATCAGGAGATCGAGACCATCCTGGCTAACACGGTGAAACCCCGTCTCTACTAAAAATACAAAAAAAAAAAAAAAAAAAAATAGCCGGGCACGGTGGCGGGCGCCTGTAGTCCCAGCTATTTGGGAGGCTGAGGCAGGAGAATGGCATGAACTCGGGAGGTGGAGCTTGCAGTAAGCCGAGATAGTGCCGCTGCAGTCCGGCCTGGGCGAAAGAGCAAGACTCCGTCTCAAACAAACAAACAAAAAAAGAAGTATTTATCCAGAGGTAAAAGATCTGGGGTAGATGATGTCAGGGAGGAAGAGAAGGTTGCTTGAGGCAAAAACAAAGTCTAGGACAGAAGCCCAGGCTTGCTCCTGCCACCAGCTAGCTCTGTGCCCATGAAGCAGATTTTTGTTGTTGTTGTTGAAATGGAATCTTGCTCTTTTGCCCAGGCTGGAGCAGAGTGCCACAGTCATGGCTCAGTCATGCACCACCATGATGGGCTAATTTTCATTTTTTTTTTTTGTAGAGACAGAGTCTCACTATGTTGCCCAGGCTGGTCTCAGACTCCTGGGCTCAAGCGATCTTCCCACCTCAGCCTCCCAAAGTGCTGGGATTACAGTGGACCAGTTGTTTAAACTACTCTGGTCAGTTCCTAATTTTCTCATTTGTAGAAACTAATAGTTCTTACTCCCTGAAGCTGTTGTGAGGACAAAGTAAACTAATAGACTTAACTGCTGAGATTCCCCTGCCCCAACACCCACCCCAGCCTATAGTGAGAGCTCAGGGACATTTCTGAGAAGAGGAGCTCACAGGGAGCTCAGGGAAGAACCATGTCCCAAATCCCAGTGGGAGGAGCATCAAGAAGGAAGGTAGGTTCCCAGGGATGACAAGGCGATTCCCTGAGCCAGCTGGAGAACAGGAACTTTATAGACTTCATCTCAGTTAGTTTTCCAGGTCATACCATGAGGGAGTGTCTATCATCACACCCATTTCACAGATGAGAAAACTGAAGTTCATAAAATTGCTGTTGGTCACACAACCAGGAACAAGTAGAAGAGTGACTGGGACTCAGGGCTGTAGGTAATGATTCCAGAGCCTCTGCTGGTAATCACTGCCCAATGTAAGGCAGTGGGAGGTTCAGGGAGTAACTGGAGGGGATCAAGAGGCTCAGTGAGAGCACCTTTCCTAGAGCATCAGAGCTGGAAGCCACATTGCTGAGGATTAATTAAATCACAAGTGGGCAGAGAGGAAATGGTAGAGGGAAGTACAGACCACACATCGGAGCAGTTTGGTCATGAATGAAAGGAGAAATGGGAGGGCAGCATGCGAGGGTATTGAAGTCAAGGGGAGGTCTTTACAGAAGTGGAGAGACAGGATCATGTTGTCAGCAGAGGGAAAGGGGGTCATGGGATTGAAGACAGTAAAGAGCTAGAAGATGGCAGCGCAACTGAGGGAAGGAGGCCCCTCTGGGATGAATAAAGGTTGAGATCCAAGCCACAGTTGAAGCAATATAGGTTTGGCAAAAAATGGCCACAACCACAAGGAAGTTGTAAACTAGATGGGGGAGGAGTCAGGGTGTCCTTGGTTAGATTCCTCTGCTTTATCCATGACAGAAGGATTCGGGTGTGTCTCATGAAATGATGGTACACACTGGTTTAAAAACAATTTGAATGAAGGAGGCCCTGGGATAGAATGTAAGTTGGGCCCATGTTGCAGTTCAGAATCTCTAAGTGACCATCCATCTATCCATGCATTCATGCATGTATATATCCATTCATCATCTATCAAGCCATGCACCCATACTTCTATTCATCCATCCAACCACACATCCATCTATCTAGCCATACATCTACACATACACCCACCCATCCATCAGTCCATCCATCTGCTCACCCATCCAGTTTCATGCATCCATCCATCTATCATCCATCAACCCATTCATCCATCCTTCCATCCGTCCATCCATCTGTCATCCATCCATCCATCCACCCATTCATTCATCCATTCATATATCCATCCATTCATCCACCCATCTGTCCATCCATTCATTCATTCATCTACCCATCCATCCATTTATTCTTTTACTATCCATCTACACATCCATCTACCCATCCGTGCATCCATTCATCTACCCATCCATCTATTTATTCTCTCACCATCCATCCACACATCCATCTACCATCCATCCATCTATCCATCCATTCTTCCATCCATCCATCCATCCATCCATCTACCCATCCATCCATCTATTTATTCTTTTGCCATCCATCCACACATCCATCTACCATCCATCCATCTACCCATCCATTTATCCATTCATCTACCCATCCATCCATTCATCTACCCATCCATCTATCTATTTATTCTTTCACCATCCATCCACCAATCCATCTATCCATCATCCATACACACATCCACCCATCCATTTATCTACCATCCATCCATCCATTCTTTCATCCACCTTCCAGCCACTCATCCATCCATCACTCACCCACACGTCCATCCATCATCCATCCACCATCCATCCATGCACTCATTTACCCATCCATATCCATTCACCCATTAATTCATTCACCCATCCATACAACCACTCACCTATTTATACATTCAGTAAACATATATATATTTTTTGAGACAGGGTCTCACTCTGTCGCCCAGGCTGGAGTGCAGTGGTACAATCATGGCTCACTGCAGCCTCAACCTTCCTGATGTAGGTGATCCTCCCTACTCAGCCTCCAGAGTAGCTGGGACAGGTGCACACTGTAACACCTGGCTATTTTTTTTTTCGAGATGGAGTCTCACTATATTGCCCAGGATGGAGTGCAGTGGTGTGATCTCAGCTCACTGCAATCTCCACCTCCCGGGTTCAAGCAATTCTCCTGCCTCAGCCTCCTGAGTAGCTGAGATTACAGGCACACGCCACCACACCCAGCTAATTTTTTTTTTTTTTGTATTTTTAGTAGAGACAGGGTTTCACCATGTTGGCCAGGATGGTCTCAATCTCCTGACCTTGTGATCCACCTGCCTCGGCCTCCCAAAGTGCTGGGATTACTGATGTGAGCCACTGCACCCGGTCATTTTTTTGCATTTTTTGTAGAGACAGGGTTTCACCATGTTGCCCAGGCTTGTCTTGAACTCCTGGGCTCAAGTGATCCACCTGCCTCTGCCTCCCAAAGTATTGGAATTACAGGTGTGAGCCACCAAACTGGCCTAATAAACATATTTTATTGAGCACCCACTAAGGTGCTAAGTCCTGGAGGGATAAGTTGGAACACAAAAGAGATCCTTCAAGGATTTTACAGTCTTTTGTGTGAGTCCCAACAAATAAACTAGCAATCACAATACAATATGAAGACAGCCAAGATGAGGGAAGTCAATGAACTCTGGGGACATAGGAAGGAAGGAGTAAGGTTTCAAGCTGCACTCTAAAATAAGAGTAGGAGTGAAAGGAAGTGAGACGGGGGAACAGGAAAGAATGTTCCAGACAGGAAGAACAGCGTGTACGAAGGCTTGGGCATCAGTAAAGGCCCGGCATTTTCAAGGAACTGAAAGAAGGTCCACGTGGCTGAGACAAAGTGATATGGTGGGTGATGGAGCTGGAGGAAAAAGTTGAGCCTGGAGAAGTAGGCAGAAATGTGGGCTTTGTCCTGAGAGTAACGGGGAGGCATTGAAGGATTTCAAGAGGGGAGAGCCTTGCTCAGACTTGTGTTTTGGAGATCACTGGGCTTTTGAGAGGAAGATGGACTGGACCAGGAAGGCCTGGAAGCTGGGGCATGAGTTCACGGCTGTGGTCCAGCAGAGAGATGGAGGAGGAGAAGGAGACGGATTCAGGACGCATGCAGGTAGCCAACTAACACACTTTGCTGATGGACTGGATGTGGGCAGTGAGGAAGAGCCCAGGGACAGAGATGACCCTTGGGTTTCTGACCTGAGGAACCAAGAGGACACCCTGTCAGGAACGACAGACACATCAATGGGCACGTCAAGTCTTTGGGACAGGGGATTGGGGCCTATTTTGGGGTCAGGGGTGGAAATACTATTTGGGACCCTCACATCTCAGCTGAGCTGGCCCCGATCCCTGATTCCCAGCCCCCTGGGCAGGGCAGGACGAATCCAGTTTCAGCTGTCAGCGATGGAGATGAGTAAACAAATGCTCAATCCTTACTGAGCTGCTCCGGGAAACCCCGGGCAAGTCACTGCCCTGATGAGCCTCAGGTGACACTGGTGTGACCGGGATGACACTTCTGCCTAGCTGCCCCCTCCCGGTCAGCCACAGCTGTCAAATGGAACTGAAGATGATGAAGAGCTGCCACCCCAGCCGCTTGGCCGCTCTGTGACTGAGAGCATCCTGGTTCCGCCCACTGCCTCGGGGACAGGCTTCTCCACGAGCCTGGGCAGAGCCTGGGGTTGGGGCAGGAACCTTCCTTCCCTGTCTTTCAGGGAGAAGGACCCCATATCTGCCTGGCCCAGTGCCCTCTGGCTAAAGCCGAGTTGGGTGTTGCAGCAGCCCCTGGGGCAAGGGCGGCAGGTGCCTGGGTGGTGTGCCTGGCCACTTTAGTCAGAGGCGTTGAGACAAGGAGTTACCACGGCCGCTCCTCCCACTCGGATCCAATTACCCTTCACACTCTCCTAATAGGCCTAACAGTGTCTGGCCTGCTTCCCTGCCATGGCCCTTTCCCTTCCTCTGGCCACAGCACTCTCTCCCCTGCTGCCCCTCCACAAAGCTCTGCCTCACTGCCACCTCCTCCAGGGAGCATTCCTGATTGCCCTGACAGACCTCCAGGTCCTAGAATCCTCACAGCAGCATAAAGATCTCTCAAGATGCTTCTCACAGGCCCAGACTTCAGGATATTTTGTCTGGAAGGTCCCTTGGCATCCATCTCATAGCCTGAGAGAACTGAAGAGGGATAAACTCGGTTAATCCCTGGAGAGGAAACCACCTCAAAAATGTCCCTGGTCCCTGCCACCTCCCAAAGAAGACTGAGGCACACTGGGCCCTTTGCGTCCATCTCGCCTTCCCTTCCTTCAGTCCTGTGTTTACTCGGTCAGGTGACACTGAAGGTTCACTGCATGCCAGGCACCGTGCTTGGTGCTGGGGATGCCCACGGCGCGGGGCAAGGTAGACACAGCCAGTCCTCGTGTGACTGGCTCTTAATGCATTTAGGTAGTGCCCATGCCGGGGTTTCATGCTGTTGCCCTAATTTATCTCTGCACATTCCCCTCTCTGCACCTTTGCCTAAACAGTGCCCCCTGTGCAATGTCCTTTCTTCCAATCTCAGTATGAATCTTATCTACAAAACCTAGCCCTAGGCCCTACAGCCACCTCTTTCAGGCAGCCTTCCACGAATTCTGGCAGAGGCAGCCTCTCCCCAGTCTATGCCCCGAAGCCCTTTAATCTCGCCTGCATGTCCCTATGAGGGCTCAGGCCCTGTTCCCCCGCCCTTACCCACTGCAAAACCCCACAACAGCAGGGTCTGGCCTCTGTCCGCCCTGCAGCCCTGGGCACAGCCCCCAGAGGCTCAGCTGCCCCTGCCAGCCAGGCAGCCTGCACCAGCCTTGAACTGAACCAGAACCTTCCTAGTCCAGAACCTTCCACTGCTGCTTTCATGATTTGTTCCCCAGAACAAACAGGGGAATTTGGGTCCTTCTGAAGAAAGCTCTGAGTCTGCGGGAAAGCAAAGAGGACTCAGAACCCACCGGGGAGTTTCCCCAGTGGCCGGGACTGCAGCTGCTTCATCATTAATCAGGCTGCTCACTTATTAATCAGCTGTCCCTTGCAGTTGTGTAGCACAGAAGAGCATGTGGTGGCCTCTGCGGCAGGTGGAGCCCCCACAAGAGGGCAGGCAGAAGCCACAGGGCAGAGTGCATGGAGGGCAGCTAGGGAGGGAGGGGTGGTCGGCGGAGGCGCCCCTTTCTGCCTCTTCCCAGGACCCAGGCCTGGTCCTGCACCTCTGGGCTCAGGCTGTCTCCAGGTCAGGGCTGCCCTGTGCCTGCACACCTTCCCCTACCCAGCGCGGCCTCCTTTGCAGGGGGACTCTGCGGGGAGCTACTCTGAGGCTGCCCCTCCCTTTCTCTGGGATGTTGGCACCAAGGAGGTGCCCAGGCAGGAAGAGCAGCCTCCCCTCCCCCTCCTCTGCACGTGCAAATGGAAGACAGCCCTGGGCACAGGAGGGGTGGCTGGGGGCAAAGAACCCATCTGGACTGTGGCTTGAGGAGGGGGCAGGGTCAGGGTCTCTGGCAGCTGATGCGACCCCCAGAGAAGCAGAGGAATGTTGGTGCAAGGCCCACCAAGGGGGACCCCATCTTCCTGAGATCTACTGTTTTGGCAGAGCTCTGTGGGACAGACCAAACTTCCCTCTACAGGTGATGAGATTGAGGTCCAGAGAGGGTCTGTGAGCCACCTGAGGTCATATAGAGGATGCTGCCCACAGAAAGATTCTGCCATGGGCAGGGAAGCCCCACTCCCAGGTGCGGAAGCAGCCACAGGCTCCCAGGCCGCCCTTGCTGAGGGGTGGGGAGAGGAGCGCCTGAGGCTCCTCCGAGGTCGAGGGTCTTTGTCTGGTAGGATCCCTGCCCTTCTACCTAAGGACTGATGAGGTTAGCTCTGAGCGATGCTCCGGTAGTGTGGGGTTTCCACAGGTGTCCCCAGAATCTAAAAACAAGAAACAAAAATCTCATGACAAATAGCGGCTGTTGCAGTTATCATGACAGTTAGTGAAAAACTTAGTAATGATTTAGTGATTAACACAGGGTGGACTGTGAGAGGGTGGAAGCCACCTGCGCCATGTTTTGGAGGGGCAGTGCTGTCATTTTGAGTTGGCCCTGGTCTTGCAAGGACAGGATGAAGCCAGGCCAAGGTCCCCCATGTCACAATCACAGTCCAGGTGCTGCCCTGCCTGGAGCTGCCCTTCCCTGGTGCTGCCCACCTGAAGGCCATGGGACTCTCATCCTACTGTAGGGACGCCCTTGCTGTGGCTCCCGGGAGCCCCAAGAGGGCAACCGGCAATTTCCTCGGGTGGCCAGGGGACTGACCCGCATGCAGTGATGCTGTGGCCTGGGGCTGAGACGCTAGAGTCACAGAGAAGCCAGTTCACCAACTTTATCAACCTCCTTATTATTGCAATTCTTGTTTTATTCCTGCCCCCACTGGAAAGCGGACTTACGTTCTGTCATCTGCCCTGCCATGTGCTGGGGTGCCTGGAAAGTCAGCTCAGGGCCTGGCTCAGGCTGGACCCTGACCAGGCGTCCAGTACTGACTCCAGGACACAGCTCTGCTAGAAGTGAGAAGCAGCATCTCCCACTGACCCCTTCGTTCTGTTCTGTATCTTAGCGTAAGGCATCCCATTTAGGGGAACGTGGTTTCCTGAGCTATTTGGACTGAATAGTAATCGAAGCACCATTGGGCTCTTGCCTCCTGCGGTCAGGGCCTCACCTGGGATGGGACACCAACCAAAGCTGCTCTGTGCCCTGGCTGGGCCTCAGCCTCTCGGAGGCAGATAAAGCATGGACCTCCCTGCAGAGTGATGCCCATGTGCCCATGCCCGGCAGCCAGGGTGGCCCTGGCAGCACCCTGAAGCTCACTCATGGTCCAGGAGAAGAGCTCTGCTTGGTTTCTGCCTGGTCGACTCCCCGACACTTCCGTCTGCCCCCCGCTCAAGCCACCATGCATGAAGGATGCTCTCCAGCCACAGAGAGATGAACCCAGCTGTGCATGGAGGCTTTTCAATTCTAATAGAGGAACCAAGAAATGTCCCCTTTGAAAGGAGAAGTGTGTCACTGCCATGGGCTCTAGACACATGTACCCCACCTCTGTCTCCAGTTGAGTGCCCATTCTCTGGAAATCCACAAACATTCCAAGAGCTGGACTTCTCCTGAATCATCTCAAATTCTTCGAACTTCACTGGTCTAGGGAAGGATGTGAGGAGGTGACAGAAGGCGGGGCAAGACCCCCAAAGAGGTTAAATAGGTCACTGCCACCCTCGACTCTCAGCAGGGTGTCTCCCTGAGCAGAGAGACCTGCACACAGAGACTCCCTCCTGGGCTCCTGGCACCATGGCCCCACTGAAGATGCTGGCCCTGGTCACCCTCCTCCTGGGGGCTTCTCTGCAGCACATCCACGCAGGTGAGAGCAGGGGACAGGTGACCAGGGGCAGGCACCGGGAGGACAGGGGTTGGGGGCATGAAGACCACCACAGCAACACACACGTTTGTGTATTATTTACACCCCACCTACTCCCACAAAAGATGTGAGAAGCCCACAGCACTAGGATTTTGAGGGAAACAAGCAGAGAAAAATGTTGATGATGACAATGCCCCAGGTCTTGCCGGTGGGCTTGGTGAGGACCAAGGCGAGCACACCTTGGGCTGCAATGGCCGTGAGGTGGGGGCTGTGGCTGTAGTTGTGCAATGGAAAATGAACGATTCTCAAAATTATTTATTAGCTTCTGTTTTATTAACAGGTTTTATGCACAATGAGGGAATCAGCATAAAGATAGGAGAATTGTTTCCAAGAGCATGTATAAAAGGATTCTTTTTTTTTTTTTTGAGACGGAGTCTCGCGCTGTCGCCCAGGCTGGAGTGCAATGGTGTGATCTCGGCTCACTGCAACCTCTGCCTCCCAGGTTCAAGCGATTCTCCTGCCTCAGCCTCCCGAGTAGCTGGGAATACAGGTGCCCGGCCACCACGCCACCAACGGGTTTTCACCATGTTGGTCAGGCTGGTCTTGAACTCCTGACCTCAGGCCATCCACCAGCCTCGGCCTCCCAAAGTGCTGGGATTACAGGCATGAGCCACGGCGCCCAGACTGAAAAAAGAGATTCTTATATTAGGTTGGGAAAGGAAAGATGAAATAAGGTTGCCAGGTATAGACATACAGGGACGCGCACAGATGTACAGAGACACACACGTAGGCACTCACAGGACACACAGGATCCCCCACAGACACACACAAACATGCATACCCACAAACACACGGGACCCCACAACATACACAGAAGCCTCACACATACCTGTGTATGGTAACACACAGACATACACACATACACATAGGCAGTGATACACATGCAGTCATCACACACAGATGCACACATGGACACGCACATGCAGATCTTCCACGAACACCCCCCAGAGGTCCCCGCAACACACATGCAGACACTCACAGACACCCCTGTCCCGCTCCTCTCCCTGCAGCTCGAGGGACCAATGTGGGCCGGGAGTGCTGCCTGGAGTACTTCAAGGGAGCCATTCCCCTTAGAAAGCTGAAGACGTGGTACCAGACATCTGAGGACTGCTCCAGGGATGCCATCGTGTAAGTCCTCCTGGCTCCACCCCTGCTCCTCAGGGCCAAGCATGGGGACAAGTGCACCCTGGAGCTCCCAGGAAGGCCAATGGGGAGCAGGGAAGAGACAGTGGGGCCTTCCTCCCCAACCCCTGCAGGCTCCCCACGCTGTGGAACCCAAAAGGGCCGCAGGCCATGAGGTCCAACCTATTC
Organism: Pan paniscus; assembly: GCF_029289425.2. Taxonomy (NCBI): domain Eukaryota; kingdom Metazoa; phylum Chordata; class Mammalia; order Primates; family Hominidae; genus Pan; species Pan paniscus. The sequence continues at coordinate 66,883,041 of NC_073267.2, forward strand.
CTTGATTTGTGGTGAAATTGAAGCCCCGGGAGCAATGAACACCCCCAGGTCACACAGCTGGTCAGGGGCAATGTAGTCACCTCCCCCGGCCTGGGCCTGAGCCCTGCCTGCAGTCTCCACGTCCCAGGCTCTAGGCTGTCTGGGGGCATGGGCAGGCTGAGGGGTGGGCACAAGTTCCTGCAGCCCTGGCTCCCTGGGAGGGTCGAGATTACTCGGGACAGAGCCTGAAGTCCCAGATCTGCCACCAATGCCCTGTGTGACAGCAGCAACTTCCTGCCCCTCTTGGAGCCTTGGAATCCTGGTCAGCACAGGGCAGGCCGTCCCAGGGACTCTGGGGGCCCTTCCCCCTCTGCCACTCCTGGTAACGTCCTCCTTCTGTGTAGTTTTGTAACTGTGCAGGGCAGGGCCATCTGTTCGGACCCCAACAACAAGAGAGTGAAGAATGCAGTTAAATACCTGCAAAGCCTTGAGAGGTCTTGAAGCCTCCTCACCCCAGACTCCTGACTGTCTCCCGGGACCACCTGGGACCTCCACCGTTGGTGTTCACCGCCCCCACTCTGAGCGCCTGGGTCCAGGGGAGGCCTTCCAGAGACGAAGAAGAGCCACAGTGAGGGAGATCCCATCCCCTTGTCTGAACTGGAGCCATGGGCACAAAGGGCCCAGATTAAAGTCTTTATCCTCAGTCTGTGTCAGCGTGTCTGTCCCCACAGCGCAAGATGCGCTTCCACTCCGGCCTGTCACTCTGGGAGGGTCCTCAGAGAACCTCTGGTCCTGCCCTGTGCAGGTCGGAAAGGGAAACTGAGGCTGAGAAGGGCACGTGGCTTCCGCAGACCACGCACCAGTGAGGGGAGGCCCTGGTGAGAGGCCCGGGCAGGGGCGGGGTTGGCAGGGTCCTGGGAGGCGGCCGCTGGATTCTCTCCCTACCCACCCCGAGGTCTCCCGGTTTCTCCCCAGCCCAGCTCCTGTTCTTGCGCCACGTGGAGCTGAGGACAAGCTTCCCCGAGGTGCTGGAGTCAATTTCACAGACTGGCCAGGACCCTGCCGCAGGCCACAGCTCTGCCCAGTGCTGGGGAGCCCCCTGGCCAAGGGTGGGGGAACCTTGTAGCCATGTCCTTGCCTCCCCCTGCACTCACTGCAGTCCAGCTGGCCCGGCTCCTCCTGACCCTGGCTCCCTCTCCCCGCTCAAACTCCAGACCAGCTCCAGGGCGAGGGGGCTCTGTGGGTCCTGGGTCCTCTGCCTGCGGCTGACTTCCTAGCCCCCTCCAGGCTCAGGCAGGCGGGCGCCACGCGGCCCTGTGGTTCCTCCTGACTGAAGTGTGATCCCCCCCCCGCCCGGGCTGCGCCCAGCCTGCCGGAAGCCGGCCCAGCACAACCGCCCACCGACTCGCTTCCCCAGCTCTTAGGGACTGCCCTGAAGCCGACCCCTGCTCCGCGTGGTTCTCTCATTGTGTGTGTGTGTGTGTGTGTGCGCGCGCGCGCGTGTGTGGCAGTCCCAGCTCCTCCATTAGGTTGAGAGCTCCGTGAGCCACTCCGGGGACCCCACACCCCTGTGCTAAAAAAGATGGGGACTAGAGACTCAGGACACCCCAACCCCAGACCCCTCTGCCCATGCCCAGCTAAGGGCTGAGCACAGAGGAGTCGGGGCCTTAGCCTTCTAGTTCTCTCTCTCTCTCCCAACCAGCGATGGGGCCGTGGCTTCTCTCTGAACACAGTTTGGCGGCAAGGGCGCGGGTCCTTCTCTTCCGAGGACCTTGTGGCGGGCATCGTTTGGTGGGGCTGCGGTTAGAAGGGCAATTTCCAGGCCCGGCTGTTGCCTCCTGCTGCTCCCTTGTGGCCGGTCAGCTCATTGCAGGGCAGATGATCGAACCCAAGTTTACTTTCCAGTAGGGGCACAGCGATAACGAGGTTGATAAAACCAGTGAACTGGCTTGCCTGTGACTCTAGGGTCTTTTCAGCCGCAAGTGGGCTCATCTCCTGTCCTGATGCCGAGGAGGATCCCTTGAACAACTGCCTAAGACCCAGAGTCCTAGGGGTGGCCCAGTCTGAGTTCTTCATGGAAAATTGTCCTCTGAATCCACCGGGTGGAGGAAGGATGATCTAAAAAGGGAGGGAGGCAAGGAGAAGCTCCTAAGACAGCAAAGGCCAGAGACAGCCGGGGTCTGGACCCCTGCACCCTGCAGGCGAGAGCTGGAAGGACTCCCAGAGTGCAATGGCTCCATCTCAGCTCACTGCAACCTCCGCCTCCCAGGTTCAAGCGATTCTCCTGCCTCAGCCTCCTAAGTAGCTGGGATTACAGGCGCCCGCCACCACACCTGGCTAATTTTTTTGTATTTTTAGTAGAGACGGGGTTTCACCATGTCGGTCAGGCTGGTCTTGAACTCTTGGCCTTATGTGATCCACTCGCCTTGGCCTCCCAAAGTGCTGAGATTACAGGCATGAGCCACCGCGCCTGGCCTCCAGCAAACTTCGTTTAAAAAAGCAAGACCTTTTTTGTTTTTTCCCTACTGAAATCCTACTCAGAAGCCCATATTGTAAGCTTAGGTAAGTAGAGCTGCCATGGAGGCCTGTGAGGAGGTGGGGAGTTGCCAGAGGGTCCCTGAAAGTGAGATAGGGTGGGGCGTTGCATAAAGGCAGGGAAGAGGTGGATCCAGGACTGGCAACAAAATGCAGGATTCAGAATCCAAGTATTCACGAGCAGCATCCGGTGCAAGTTGGGGGATGGTGAGATGCAAGAGATAGGACAACTGCCATGTGACCTTAGGGCATTTTAAGGAGGTGTGACCTGGAGACTGCTGTGATTGGAAAGACTGCTGGGAGGGAAAAAGAGGAATGGGCAGGTTCGGGGTGAAAAGTGAGGAGGAGCGCCAGACTTACGTTGTTTCTTTCACCTGGTAGGTGCCTCCCCTCCTCCCCCACCCCACCCCTGCTTTTTTTTTTTTTTTTTTCAGATGGAGTCTGGCTCTGTGACCCAGGCTGGAGTGCAGTGGTGCGATCTGGCTCACTGCAACCTCTGTCTCCCGGGTTCAAGCGATTCTCATGCCTCAGCTTCCTGAGTAGCTGGGATTATAGGTGTGCGCCACCACACCTGGCTGATTTTTGTATTTTTAGAAGAGATGGGGTTTTACCATGTTGGCCAGGCTGGTCTCGAACTCCCGAGCTCAAGTGATCCGCCCACCTCGGCCTCCCAAAGTGCTGGGATTACAGGCGTGAGCCACTATTCTGAAATCCAGTTTCTCTTCAACGCTCAACTCAGTGCTGCCTCTGCCGCAGCCAGCCTACTCAACCTCAGCTGTGTGTCCTCCACCTGCACCCAACGCTCACCTTAGTCTAATCTTGACCACACTCTACCCCTTGTAATTGGAGCTGCTTGGGTGATTTACCCAATAAACTCACTGAGCAGGTATTTGGGTCAGGAAACAGTACCAGACTCATTTATGAGGAGGGAAAAAAGCTTTGTGCATAGTGTATATTTGATTTATACATTTTCATCAGTGCTGCTCAGGTGAATTCCACAAGGGGCACTAGTGGGGAAAGAGAAATTTCCTGGGGAGCCCTAATAACCGGGCTTGAAGCATATTGCATCTCCAAACGTGGAAATTAGAATTGGGTTGTTTTCCAATGGCCCACCAGAGGGCACTCTGCTCTTAGGAGGAAGTTCTGAGGCTGATGCGCCAGGGGCCCTGACCCCACCAGCCGGACTCCGGCCCCATCGCTGTCCCCAGGGGCTGGGATCAGCCACATCTGGTTGTAGCTGCACTAGGCCTTGGGGCAGGGGTGTCTGTAGCTGGCCAGCTCTCCTCTTGTGGGAACAGAAGCAAAGAAACCGCCAATTACACTGTCTGGGGTTTGCTGGATGAAGAGGAAGAAGGAAGAAACGCTGCTGGGACTAGCAGGGCCACTAACTCCAGACGCAACCTGGGCAGTGCCAAGAGCTGTGGGCCGGGGTGTTTCATTGTGTTTTCTTAGAGACTGTATTTGGTCTATTTGGCATCCATTTATCACAGGGCCAAATCACAGGGCCAAAAGCATTTATACCTCCCCTGCGAGCTGGTTTTTGCAAGTGTTTGAAAGTAATAATAGTTACAAACCCTCCAACCAATCCCAATCACAGACCCCCCAACCATCTCTATTTAACTCTCACACCAAGCCAGTATTTCCCCTGCCCTAAATCACCCGGAGCCAGGTAGAGACAACTAGGGACGGCCCCTAAGCCCAAGGCCCCCTGGAATTATTCCAACTAGCCAGACCTGGGCTGCTTCCCCTGGCCTGCCTTGCCCTTCGGGTGGAAACCCCACAAAAGGCTGTGGCCTGTGCTGTTCTGATCCTTCCTTTCAGCCTCCTGACCAAACTTGGTGCTCCCCCTGTGGCCCCCGTGTGTGGTCCTGCGTGTGTGCCATGCCCTGTTCTCCTGGGAGATGCAAGTGATAAATTCTTTCAGTGGCCTTGGTCGCTCTGTGTTGTCACTCAGTCACCTCCATCAATTCAAATCCTGTGGGTACATTTTAAATTTTTTAAATTGATGCATAGTAATTGTACATATTTATGGGATACATATGATACTGTGACACAAGCATACAATGCATAGTGATCAGATCAAGGTAATCAGGATATCCATCACCTCTAACATTTATCATTTCACTGTGTTGGGAACGTTTCAAATCTTCTCTTCTAGCTATTTTGAAATATACAATAGGCTGGGCATAGTGGCTCACACCTGTAATCCCAGCACTCTGGGAGGCCAAGGTGGGAGGATCACTTGAGCCCAGGAGTCTGAGACCAGTCTGGGCAACATAGTGAGACTCAGTCTTTACGAAATGCAAAAATTAGCCAGGCATGGTAGCATGCGACTGTGCTGCCAGCTACTCAGGAGGCTGAGGTGGGAGGATCACCTGAGCACAGCAGGCCAAGGCTGCAGTGAACTGTGATGGTGCCACTGCACTCCAGCCAGGGTGACAGAGGGAGACCCTGTCTCAAAAAGAAAAAAAAAGGCCGGGCATGGTGGCTCACGCCCGTAATCCTAGCACTTTGGGAGGCCAAAGTAGGTAGATCACCTGAGGTCAGGAGTTCTAGACCAGCTTGGCCAACATGATGAAACCCCATCTCTATTAAAAATACAAAAAAATTAGCTGGATGTGGTGGCAGGCACCTGTAATCCTAGCTACTCGGGAGGCTGAGGCAGGAGAATCGCTTGAACCTGGGAGAGGTTGCAGTGAGCCAAGATTGCACCATTGCACTCCAGCCTGGGCAATAAGAGTGAAACTCCATCTCAAAGAAAGAAAGAAAGAAAAACAAAGAAAGAAAGAAAGAAGGAAGGAAAGAAAGAAAGAAAGAAAGAGGGAAAGAAAAGAAAGAAAGAAAAAAGAAATACACAATAAGTTGTTTACTATAGTCACCCTACTGTGCAATCGAACACTGGAAATTATTCCTTCTATCCAGCTGCTTGTTTGTACCCATTAACCAATCTCTCCCCATCACCCCTCTCCCCTAAATAGAACTACCATATGATCCAGCAATCCTACCACTGGGTATTTATACAAAGGAAAGGAAATCAATATATTAAAGGGATACCTGCACCCCCATGTTTATTGCAGCACTATTCACAATAGCCAAAATATGAAATCAACCCGTGTCCATCAATGGAGGAATAAATAAAGAAATTTGGTACATGTACACAACAGAGTACCATTCAGCCATAAAAAAAGAAGGAAATCCTGTCATTTGCAGCAAAATGGATGGACAGTCATTATGTTAAGTGAAATAAGCCAGGCACAGAAAGACAAATATCTCATGTTCTCACTCATATGTGGGAGCTAAAAAAAGTTTATCTTCGAAAGTACATTTTAACACAAAGGGTCAGGGACCTGTTTGGAGTCTCTGCTTTGCCACTGACTGGCCGTCGGACCTGGACACATGTGCCTCACCTGCCTGAGCCTCACCTGCCTGAGCCTATTTCTCCATGAAGCAATGGAACTGGACCTTCTCTCACCTGTTTGGGGATGTGCCAATATGGCTACTCCTCTACCTCTCACATCGCCCTTAGCGGACCACAGTCTTAGAAAACCTGCCGTTTCTGGTCGGACGCAGTGGCTCACAATCATGAGGTCAAGTGATCGAGACCAGTCTGACCAACATGGTGAAACCCCGTCTCTACTAAAAATACAAAAATTAGCCAGGCATGGTGGCGCGTGCCTGTAATCCCAGCTACTCGGGAGGCTGAGGCAGGAGAATCACTTGAACTCGGGAGGCAGAGGTTGCAGTGAGCCAAGATCACGCCATTGCACTCCAGCCTGGGTGACAGAGTGAGAGTGAGACTCTGTCTCAAAAAAAAAAAAAAAAGAAAAGAAAAAAAAGAAAACCTGCCATTTCCTCATAATTGAACTGCCATCACCTGGATATTCCCTGTGCCCTTCTCCAAAGCCAGCATGGCAACCACAGGGGTGAAATACTCAGACGAGCAAAGGGATCAGGGCTTTAAGAAGTCAGCCTTCAGCCAAGCATGGTGGCTCACACCTGTAATCCCAGCACTTTGGGAGGCCGAGGCAGGCGGATCACTTGAGGTCAGGAGTTCAAGACCAGCCTGGCCAACGGGGTGAAACTCTGACAGTACTAAAAATACAAAAATTAGCTGGGCATGGTGGTGCATGCCTGTAATCCCAGCTACTTGGGAGGCCGAGGCAGGGGGATTGCTTGAACCTGGGAGGTAGAGGTTGCAGTGAGCCCAGATCAGTCCACTGCATTCCAGCCTGGGCAACAGAGTGAGACTCTGTCTCAAAACAAACAAACAAACCAACCCTGACCAGTACTCCTCAAAATGATCAAGCTCATCCAAAACAAGGAAAGTCTGAGAAACTGTCACAGCCAAAAATCAGCTTTCAAAGGACTTGTTTAGTCCTTGCACATACTTGTTCATGGTGAGATATTTACTACAGCACAAAGCTGGAAACAGCCCAAGGCCTATCAACAGATGAATGGATAAACAAAAGTGGTCTAACCATACAAGGAAGATTTTTCTGCATGGATATGCCCTACAATATGGGTGAAGCTCAAAACACTCTGTTAAGCTAAAGAAGCCAAACGCAGAAGGTCACACAGTATATAATTTCATTCATATGAAATGTCAGAAGTAACTCCATGGAATCAGAACGCCCACTGGTGGTGACCAGAGATGGTGGGAGAGGAAGACCGGAAGGGACTGCTTACTGGGGATGGGGTTTCCTTTTAGGGTAATGAAAACATTTTGGAACTAGATAGAGGTGGTGGTTGCACCACACTGTGAATGTACCAAATGCTGCTGAATTGTTTATTTTAAATCGTTCATTTTATGTTATGTGAATTTCATAAAAAAGACATATTCAATATTCACTTTTCTGTAGAGTAGCAGGCTTGGATGAGACATATATCAGCTCAGGACAAAGGAGTCCTCTGGGAGGACAGCGAAGGGATTTTGCCACTGCTGTATCACTTGTGTACGAAAAAAAGGAGTGATCGGAATCACACACAGCAAAGCTAGTTGTCTATTGGAAATTCTCTGTATTTGAAATCTTTCATGATTTAAGAGAAAAAATGTTTAAGTAATTATAGAAAATCAAAAAGGAAGGAAGGAAGGAGGAAAGGAAGGAAGGGAGGGAGGAAGGAGGAAAGGGAGGGAGGGAGGGGAAGGGATGGAGAGAGGAAGGAAGGAAGGGAAGGAAGGAAGGAAAAGGAAGAAAGGGGAAGGAAGGAAGGAAGGATGGATGGTGGGAGGGGAGGGAGGGAGGGGAAGGGATGGAGGGAGGAAGGAAGGAAGAGAAGGAAGGAAGGAAAAGGAAGAAAGGGGAAGGAAGGGAAGAGAAGGAAGGAAGGAAGGATGGATGGTGGGAGGGAAGGGAGGGAGGGAGGGGGAGGAAGGGAGGGAGGGGAAGCAATGAAGGAGGGAGGGAGGGAAGGAGGGGAAGGAAGGAAGAGAGGGAAGGAAGGAAAAGGAAGAAAGGGGAAGGAAGGAAGGGGAAGAGGAGAAGGAAGGAAGGATGGATGGATGGATGGTGGGAGGGAAGGGAGGGAGGGATGGGGAGGAAGGGAGGGAGGGGAAGCAATGAAGGAGGGAGGGAGGGAAGGAGGGGAAGGAAGGAAGAGAGGGAAGGAGGGAGGGAGGGGAAGGAAGGGAGGAAAGAAGGAAGGAAAGGAGGGAGCATTCTAACCCAGCTGAGTCTGAATGCAGTCTCCAGATCAGCACAGAGGTTTGCAGAGGTGAAAGCCTCATGCTGGATGGTGGGCCATGGGTAACCAATGACCAGACCACCAGCTTGACCACCAGGAGTGACCACTGAAGGTGAGATCTGAAGTCACTGAGGGCTGAGTGGGGGCTTCTGTCCCTGCTTTCCCCGAGAGGGGTGAAGTAAGAGCCACCCGAGAGCTGCCCCATCCCCACCCCTACTTAGCACAAAGCTATTTTATACATTTGTGTAATTTGTAGCAAAAATTTTGGTCACAAACAGTATTCACCTGCTCTGTGACAACCTTCTCCCTCTGTTACTATTATTCTGAGGCAGCTTTATATATATAGATGCCGTACTAGTTCCACTTTAAAAATTTTGCATGAGATGATAACGGGGTCAAGGGTTCCACAGAGGTTCGTGTCAGGGAGAAGCAGGACTTTGTCCTGGGCTAGCAGTATTCTCCTTAAGACCCAGGGTTTCATGTGAGAGGTTTTCAGGTTTTTTCAATGAAGTTTCTTAGAAATACAAATCCATTGGTCGGGCGTGGTGGCTCACGCCTGTTAATCCCAGCACTTTGGGAGGCTGAGGCGAGTGGATCACCTGAGGTCAGGAGTTCAAGACCAGCCTGGCTAACATGGTGAAACCCTGTCTCTACTAAAAATACAAAAATTAGCTGAGCATGGTGGCACATGCCTGTAATCCCAGCTACTTGGGAGGCTAAGGCAGGAGAATTGCTTGAACCTGGGAGGCGGAGGTTCCAGTGAGCCAAGATTACACCACTGCACTCCAGCCTGGGTGACAGAGTGAGACTCTGTCTCAAAAAAAAAAAAGAAGAAGAAACACAAATCCATCATGTATATAGCAGGTATACAAACAAATAAAAATAAACACTTGTATACCCACCGTCCAGCCTAAGAAATAGAACTTTCCTGCTGATGAAGTCCTGCCTCTTTCTCCCGTCTCCCTTTGGAGCCAACTGTGGTCCTGAATTATATCATTCCCCTTGAGCTCTTTATTAGTTTTGTCACACACATACATGTGTGTATACATCATGTATATGCACATATGTATATCCTTAATGACAGGCTGATGCATCTGGCATGTTTTTGAACTTTATGTAAATGAAATATTTCACACACACACACACACACACACACACTTCTGTGACTTGCTTTTGTGGCTTCTGTTGCTTCGTGATTCTTCCATGTTGAAGTGCACAGCTATAGCTCATCACTGCTGTGCAGTGTTCCACTGCTTGGACGCACAGCTCATTCATTCACGCTCTTGTTAATGGCCATTTGGATTGTCTCTTAGAAGTACTGCTGCTTTGAATACTTGTCTCCTGGTGCATGGGCCAAAGAATTTCTCTAGGGCAGTGGTTCTCAATCCTGGCTGCACTCTACAATGACCTGGGAGAGCTTTGCAAAAATGCTGATGCCCTGGGCCCTACTCCAAGGGATTCTGACTGAATTGGGTTTTGGAGAGGAAATCCAGGAATAGGCTTTTGTTTTGTTTTGGTTTGGTTTATTTTTGGAAGCTATCCAGGTGATTCTAATATGCAGCCAGTGTTCAAAGTGACATGAGGGTGACATTGCCCAAAGTATCCCTACCAACAGGGAGTTCTCACCCGGCCACATTTTCACCAATATTTGGTAAGGTTTCTGTTTAGCCTTCTCCCTGCCACAAGGACAGGCAGCTGGGCTGTTCACAGTCTCTCTTCTCCAGTGCAGAGACCAGGGTGCTTCCAGCATGCCAGGCTCCGCTGTGGGGTTCTCCCTTCAGCGCCACTGCCTGCCTGTGCCCTTGGGCCCCATTGTTACAAACGAGGGCCCATTCTGCAGCTCAGGGGTATCTTCATCTGGAGCAGCTTTGCACCCTCATCTGCTCTCCCTTCTCTCCTGTCCACACTCTGGCTCCAAAGCCTCTGCTCTCATCTCCTTCCAAGTATTTTGTGGTTCTGTTTTGGCTGCCTCCTAACCCCAAGGAAGGTAATGGTTTGTCTCTGCTGTCCCCTCCATTTACTGATTTTGAGTGATTTCGGAAGGGGGAAGTCCCAAATGTACACTGCCAAGTTCTAAGCTAGAGACTTTAGAAAACTAAAAAAGAAGAAATATTACACCCCCAGCCCCATCTCGGTCCACATTGGGCTGACTCAGAACATCCAAGGACATCAGGCCTCAGTACTTTTTTTTTTTTTGAGATGGAGTTTCACTCTTGTCACCCAGGCTGGAGGGCAATGGCACCATCTTGTCTTACTGCAACCTCCGCCTCCTGGGTTCAAGCGATTCAACTGCCTCAGCCTCCAAAGTAGCTGGGATTACAGGCATGCACCACCACACCTGGCTAATTTTTGTATTTTTAGTAGAGGTGGGGTTTCACCATGTTGGCCAGGCTGGTCTCGAACTCCTGACTTCAAGTGATCCACCTGCCTCGGCCTTCCAAAGTGCTGGGATTACAGGTGTGAGCCACTGTGCCAGGCCAGGCCTCAGTACTTTTATTTATTTTTTTGAGACGGAGTCTCGCTGTGTCTCCCAGGCTGGAGTGCAGTGGTGTGATCTCGGCTCACTGCCAGCTCTGCCTCCCAGGTCCAAGCGATTCTCCTGCCTCAGCCTCCCGAGTAGCTGGGACTACAAGGCACCCACCACCACACCCGGCTAATTTTTTGTATTTTTAGTAGAGATGGGGTTTCACTGTGTTAGCCAGGAGGGTCTCGATCTCCTGACCTCATGATCCGCCCACCTCAGCCTCCCAAAGTGCTGGGATTACAGGCGTGAGCCACCACACCCGGCCAGGCCTCAGTACTTTTAAGAGGTGCTCAGGTGAATGATGGCAGCAGGTTACCCTCCCAGTCTCACCCTTTCCTCAGATGTAAGATGAGGTTGCATTCAGTGATTATAAGAGCCCATGTTGGCTCCAATACTGTGAGCTTGCTGAACGCTGAAACCTCTAGCCTGTCTGGCTGTTACCTCACTGGGTGCAGGTGTAGGTGCAGGTGTGTCTGAGCCCCCGGCCCAGGTGTGTCCTGCTGATTGGCAAGGACTCTTCCCTCACTCTGGGCCCCAGACTCCGAGCTGGCTGGCTTGCCCCGGACCCTGTGGAGTGACACGGCAACTGCCGGCATAAAATCATTAACTATGCCAACTGCAGCAGACAGGAGATGGCAGCATCCTTTTTGCCAGCAGCAGCTGGGACTCAGAGCAAGAATCGGCGAGGGCTTGTGGCATTTGCTAGGCCTGTCCAGGAAGCTCTGGCTCAGGATCTCTTGTCCTCAACATGGAGGTTGAGATTTTTGTCCTTCATCTGGGCAAGTGCAGCAGAAGCAACCAACAGTGGCCCTGCAGCTTAATAATTATGTTACTATTGGACCAGGCAGTGGCTCACACCTATAATCCCAGCACTTTGGGAGGCCGAGGCAGGTGAATCACAAGGTCAGGAGTTTGAGACCAGCCTGGCTAACATGGTAAAACCCCGTCTCTATTAAAAATACAAAAAATTAGCTTGGCGTGGTGGTACATGCCTGTAGTCCCAGCTACTCGGGAGGCTGAGGCAGGAGAATCGCTTGAACCTGGGAGGCAGAGCTTGCAGTGAACCGAGATCACGCCACTGCACTCCAGCCTGGGTGAGAGAGCGAGACTCCATCTCAAAACAATAATAATAAATAATAATTTTGTTACTGTCAAACCATTCTGGGGCTGAATGAGTTTCCTACTGCTGTGTAACCAACGACCTCACATTTAGCTGCTTAAAACACCCATTTCTTATCACAAGTTCTGTGGGCCAGGAGTCCTGGCACAGAAGACCGGGGCCTCTACTCAGGATCTTACAAGGTGCCGGCTAGGCTGCATTCTCATCTGGAACTTGGGGTCCTCTCCAAGCTAACCTGGTTGTTGGCAGAATGCGGTTCCTTGCAGCTGTGGACTAAGGTCCCCTTTTTCTCGACTGTCTGCCAGCATGTGAGGAGCCTGCACTCACAGTTCCTTGCCAATGGCCCTCTCCCTACTTGGCAACTGATATGGTTAGGCTTTGTGTCCCCACCCAAATCTCATCTTGAATTGTAATCCCCATAATCCCCACGTGTCAAGCGAGAGGGGTGGAGGTAACTGAATCATGAGGGCGGTTTCCCCCATGCTGTTCTGATGATAGTGAGTTCTCACAAGATCTGATGGTTTTATAAGGGGCTCTTCCTCCTTTGCTCAGCATGTCTCCTCCCTGCCACCTTGTGAAGGTGTCTTGCTTCCCCTTCGCCTTCCGCCATGATTGTAAGTTGCCTGAGGCCTCCCCAGCCATGCAGAACTGTGAGTCAATTAAACCTCTTCCCTTTAAAAATTACCCAGTCTCGGGCAGTTCTTTATAGTAGTATGAAAACAGACTAATACAGCACTTACTTCTTCACGGCTAGCAAGAGAAATTCCTCTCTAGTTCTTTTAAAGGATCAACTGATTGGGTCAAGCCTACTCAGGATAATCTCCCTCTTAATTAACTTCAAGTCCATTAGGGACTTTAATTACATCTGCAAAATCCCTTCACTTTTGCCACAGAAGGTAACCTAATCACAGTAGGGATTATCCCATCACATTCACAGGTCCTGCTGAAACTCAAGGGGGTTATTACACAAGGGCATGAGTCACTAGGGGTCATCTTAGACCTGTGTATAAAAGGGGCTTTGGAGCCAAACTTCAATTAGCCAAACAAACAACTAAAATCCACCAGCAGGGACTAGGATAAGCAAAGCAAACTTGGAGAATCAAATCAAGTTTCAAGGACAGATACCAATGAAAACTTTTATTTACTGGTAAAATATAAAAATCCAGGTCTCTTAAATCCACACAATCTCTCCAAATATTTGGCAAGATTGATTCCAAGTCCATATGGGTAGGTAACAAGAACAAAGGGGTCTCTGCTCAGAGAGACGTATTGTCGTTCAGAGTTCTGCCCTGCTTCCCTCTAAATGCTCACCAACCTGGACTCTTCTAAAGTGGGCAGACAAGCCCTATTCTAAGCGTAGGAATAGCCCCATTTGTGCGTGACACTAAGTTCCTCCAATGGTCCAAACTGAGCGTGGATGACTATCCAACATCACACACAAATGCACATCCCCTCTCTTTACAAGACATGCAGAATCTCAAGATATGTCAAGATATGCAGCAAGTTTAATACCTGAAGGTTAACATAAATGACAACAGGACACAGATGCAATGCTACAGTCAAATGTGGTTGGGGATGGAAGGGGGCAGAGGGACACTGGATATCATCACAGCAACCAGTGAGTGAGTCCTCTGGTGCCCTGAGGAGGTTGTGAGCCACTTGACTCGTGTCACAAAGAATGGAGTAAACTAACAACTCTGAAAGACAAGAGGGTGGCAGCATTGCTGAGATGAGACTCAAGGCAGGGGTCTGTAGCTCTGTCACAGAGTGTTAATGCTCAACGATGCCTGGGCTCAAGAGCGTTCTGGTCAGCATTTTAACATCAGAAGAAGGGCTTCTTCAGGACACACTCCCTTCTCTTAACATGAGGTGAAGAAACCCATCCCATTCTGAGTAACCAGGTCCCATAATACCTTGGTCTTTTGATACACAGCAGCACTACACACCACTGTGCCCCCCAGCCAGCTTCACTCTGTCTGCTAAGCACCCACTCTGCAAACAGATCTGAGAGTGAACAAATCCAGAGGAGGTGGGAGGAGCCACCATGGTGGGATGTGAGGAACAGGAGTTGGCTGGAGGAGCAGATGGGTCCCATGTCAGGAACCTCCTAGGCATCATGAAGATTGCTATCACTCAGAAGCACCTTTTCCCCAGGTTTGAAGGCTGGCATCCCAAGGTAGGGGCAGCTGGCACAGCGGAAGGCATCGCCCAGGTAGCACTGGAGAGAGAGAATGGGGAAGCCAAGGGTCAGCTTATCCCAGGCATACCAGCCAGAAGAAAGAAATGCCTAATTTCATAATGTGGCCACAGTAGCCTGAAGGAAATGGCTATGTTTGCAGGTCCAATTGAGACCAAAATACTAAGAGTTTTCAAGATTTCTGGTTTTGTGAAAAACTATAGTCATGAAAAGTTCCCTAGGAGGCCATAGTTCTTTTTTTTTTGTTTTTGAGATGGAGTCTTCCTCTGTCACCCAGGCTGGAGTGCAGTGGCGCGATCTCAGCTCACTGCAAGCTTCGCCTCCCGGGTTCCCGCCATTCTCCTGCCTCAGCCTCCCGAGTAGCTGGGACTACAGGCGCCCGCCACCACGCCCAGCAAATTTTTTTGTATTTTTAGTAGAGACGGGGTTTCACCATGTTAGCCAGGATGGTCTCGATCTCCTGACCTCGTGATCCGCCCTCCTTGGCCTCCCAAAGTGCTGGGATTACAGGCGTGAGCCACCACACCCGGCCTTTTTTTTTTTTTGAGATGGAGTCTCCCTCTGTCACCCAGGCTGGAGTGCAGTGGTGCAATCTCAGCTCACTCCACCTCCCAGGTTCAAGTGATTCTCCCGCCTCAGCCTCCGGCATAGCTGGAATTACACACGTGAGCCACTGTGCCCGGCCATAGTTCTATATTCTATGCAGTTCAAAACACAAGCAACTTTAGCTAAATGTCTAACCATCAGGTCCCACTCTGAAGTACAAAGAAATGGGCCAAAAAATAAAAAGCAACAAGACCCTCCCCGACCAGCACAAGCACACTAACCCACTCTCACTCTCAGGAGACAGCCTCTCTCTCCATTACTACCTACGTTCGTGTGCTCACGCATTCGTCTGTTACTAAAATATTTGAGGTGGAGCTTGTCTGTGTTTAGTTTAGAAGAAGGTCTAATCCCCCTGGGGGTTTGTGAATGCTGAGGAATGATCCTGATATTTACGTTTCCACAAGCTGACTTGGGTTGGGAGCTCATCTGTTCCCTTGACTTCTCTTTTTCCAGTTCTTCGGCAAGGCCACAGGTGCTGCGGGAAAATCAGTAACTAATGAACAAGAATTGTCACCACCCAGAAATCCCAAATCCTAACAGTGCCAAAATGTGCTTTAAGCCTTTTCTCTTCACACCAGTGTCATAACTCAGAAGCCTATGGGCCAGGCAGACAGCAGCAATGTGAGAGGCTGCTGAGGGAGACAGAAGTGGGAGGAGGATGAGGGAAGTACCGTGTGTGCTCTGTCTACAGAGGGTAGCCACTACTCAAGCTTCAGCTGGTTATCATGCTCGGGAAAGTGGACCCAGTTTGCCATATTTTCCAAATTCAAGAACAGAAGGGAAAAAAATCTGTGTTTTCACTTGAAATTTCCTGATTTGTAAATGCTGGCAGCTTTTATATTTAAAAAACACTGATGATTAACGCTGATGATGAACATCACTGATTAACTTTCTACAATCCTTCCCATCCATTTATAAAAACAAATGTGAAGACACCAAGGTCTCGCTCTGATGCCCATGCTGGAGTGCAGTGGCACAATCGTGGCTTACTGGTAGGGTTTTGAGGGAGAGTGAAATTAGATACATGGCACAATTACGGCTCACTGCAGCCTCGACCTCCCAGACTCAAGTGATCCTCCTGCCTTTGCCTCCCAAGTAGCTGGGACCACAGGTACATACCACCATGCCTGGCTAATTTTTTTTTTTTTTAAATTATTTGCAGAGATGGTCTCCCTGTGTTGCCCAGGCTGGAAAATGTATGTTTTAAAAATAGTACAGCACCGCGATGTCTTCAGCATGAAGCCACTGGAGGCAGCATGGCAGGCTCCAGTCACCCCAGCACTCACCAGTTCTTACAGGCCTTCCTCTTTTTCCCTTCCCCACAAGAAGCAGCCCGCAGGGAAGCTGGATCTGGCTTCTTCAAATCTTCTGGATCCAGCAGCTCATCTGAGTCAATGAGATCCTGGAGAGTGTTCAAAGCAATGAGTGATACAGTCGTGGTCTCTGCTAATGAAAAGCTAAAGTGACTGCAGGCTTCGAGAGGAAACTTGGAGTCCAGGGTAAAGAAGGTGTCCACCCTGTCCTCCTTTTGGTTGATCATCATGTTCAACCTGACCACATGCTCAAGAGGCCAATGGTGAGTTAAACTACATCCACAGAAGATGCACTAGGATGCGAAGGAATTAGAAACAAATTTACATGAGAAAAAGCTGTATGACTGGCCAGCAATGTGTAGAGAATATACACATGTTGGGGGTTGGGGGCAGAAGTGGGGAGAAGGGAGGGAACAGGCAGAACAGAGAAAGAGAGAAGTGTTTATGAAGAGTCACGTGAAAAAGGGAATAAAATATCTTTTACATAATCCCAGATAAAAATCAAATAATTATATATACCTTTATGTAATTCTTTGTAAATGTGTAGACACTTAGTCTGTAAACCCTATGAGAGCATGAACCTCACTTATTTTGCTCACTACTCTAACTTCAATAGCAGAGGTGTAGAAATGAAGAACTTTATTACAGACATGGCCAAAGACAGAAAATAGTGCTTTTTAAAGCATGGAACAGTCAGCAACTTGCCCAAAGGTGCCAATAAAACTATTCAAGCTGACAAAATCTTTTCAGGTTTACACATGCCCACAAGAGTTTTCAACATATCGTATGAAGTGAGAACAAGAAATTATGTGGGGAAAAAGAGATGCTAAAAAATTTTAAATGCCACCAACATGGCCAAGCGCAGTGGCTCACGCCTGTAATCCCAGCACTTTGGGAGGCCGAGGCGGGCAGATCACTTGAGGTCAGGAGTTTTGCGACCAGTCTGGCCAACATGGTGAAACCCCGTCTCTGCTAAAAACGCAAAAATTGGCCAGGTATGGTGGCACATGCCTGTAATCATAGCTACTTGGGAGGCTGAAACATGAGAATCGCTTGAACCCGGGAGCAGAGATTGCAGTAAGCCGAGATTGTGCCATTGCACTCCAGCTTGGGCAAGAGAGTGAGACTGTCTCCAAAAAAAAAGCCACCAACATGGAGTTTCCTTCTAAATCAAAGATGTGACAGGCATAGTCACAAATCTGGGCTTTAAATACGTTCACACCTACAAGTCCAGAAAGGTCACTATAGCTGTTCACACTCAAATTGGGGTCTGAAAGAAAGCAATCAAGTGACAATGCTGCCAGCTCACCATGCTGTCGTCCTCCATATCGTTGGCTGAGAGTGTCCACAGCTTGGCAGCAGCAGGGTCCACAGCAGGCTTCACTGAGTCCAAGCAATAAAAGAAAAAACTCCATAAACACAGTCAGAAACTATTAATTACAAACATACGTAAATGCTTTCTGCTGTGTAGAAGAGAACACACTGGCCTGGGAGGCAGAAGATGTGGGTTCAAAGTCCAGCTCTACCCCTCTGAGAAGTCTGACCTTGGGCCAACCACTTGCTGATAGTTACAGAAGTCACCATTTGCTAAGCTCTTGCTTTGCACCAGGCACCATATTAAGCACTTATATACATTAGCTAACTTAATTCTGCTGACAACCTTATGAGGTAACTATCTGTCATCCTAGTTTTACCGCTGAGGAAACAGGTTTAGACACTTAGGCTGGTTCCACAGGCTGCAAAGCCTGTCTGATGCTTTTAACCTCCATTCCATATTGCTTCCTCCTCGATACCTTAGTTTCCATTCTATAACATGAAGCTAAATCGTACTTCCTATGTTACTGCAGGTGTTTTGAGGATTAAATGAGAAATGTGTCAAAACCTTCAAAAATAGCAGAGTTTTAGCCTCATGTAAACCTGCTACATACAAGAAAATAGGCTCTAGAGCTGCTGGTGGCAAGGTAACACCATCAGTGGCAGACAAACCTCACACTTCCTGGTTCTCTGTCTAGTCAGGAGAATGCAAGGAAGAGGCAGAGAGCTGAGGCTCGGATGCAGTGTGGGCAAATCCTCGCAGGCCCTTGGGGTAAGAGTACCCTCTAGTGATCACTGTCACAGCTGGATGCTCATACCTTCCACAAGGCCAACTGTTCTAAGCTATTCCTACCCATTCTGGAACCATGAATCGAAAGGTTAGATTCCAAAGGATTTCTTGAAGATTTAGGTTAGACAGTCAAAACCGTACAAGTGGGGATGTACCAGTAAATATCTGTTAATGTCTGCATACCTCACAGCTGGGTCACTTCAGGCATTTAAAAATAGGGATAGGAAGGATGAGGATGGGGCTGTGTTTGTGTGTGTGTGTGCATGCGTGTGCGTGCACGCGTGTGCTTGTACACAATTTTCTAGGCAGAAGAAATATAGTTTTATAAGTGTCTCAGCATCCTCAAAGTAAGAACAGCTGATTTTCCTGGCATGGGGAAAAAAGCACATGAGAACAGGAACAGGGCACTCTCATACACCATTACCACTACACTGTGAGGTCTTCTGAGGAGAAACGTTAATTCTGGGACCTGGAAGGACCTCATTAATTAAACTGTGTGACTCAGTCCTGTAGAATTAGGAGGCCTCGGTATCTTCTGGCGCAGAAGAAGGAGCTGAACTAGATAATACCTATGTATTATTTCAGTTTTGGATCCTAATATGCCCATGATAATAGTACATTAAGTATTCTTCTATGTGGAAATGGCAGAAATCAAAGGACTAATCCTCTAAAAATATCACCATCTCATTTATTGCTGGCTCAATTTCTAACATGTCCCTCTAAGCCCATTCAAACAGAAGAATGTCCCTAGGCCAGCCTTACCTGAAGGAGAAGACTTCTTGGTGATGGAAAGCTTAAGCTGCCTAGAAGAACCCACTTCAAAGTTTGGTTTTTTGCCTGTGATCTGAACAAACAGCAGGTTGTCACTTTCATGACCAAGGTGTTCTCGAACAGACTGTACTTCCTCAGGGGTTAGGGGCTCCCGCTGCAGCTAGAATTCAAGACATCAAAAGGATTAGTTCACCCTCCTCTGTAAAATGGTTTACTATGTCTACCTACACAGGAGTTAAAGACTCATTTCTGTGCATTAAGGATGTAACAGTGGATGGTAACAGATAACACTTTATGCCTCACATTCAGTTTCTCACTGATCAGAACCCTAGAGTATAACCTTTGTCTGCATGTTTACTTGGAGCCTACCCCTTGGAAAATGTAAAAGTACTTAAAAAACATTAGGGATGAGGCATATGCTAGTTATTTGGGATGTAATACAATTATGAAAATGAACCAGATGTGGTCCTACTGTGTAACAGGAAAGAATGCCCACAATGAAGACAGCAGAAATTTATATCCCAAAAGAAAAAGGGGGAGGAAAATCCTTTCTATGTTCCTTGGGATAAAGTAGCAGAGAGTAAAGGTAGAAAAAAAGGGTCAGGGTGCCACCTCTATGTCCAATAATTATAGACTGGTTACATAAATCACAGTCCATCTATTGCATGGAATACTATTACATCATTAATATGAATGAAGGGAAATACACTGAAGTAGGTAAGTGTCTATGATATCTAAGGGTGGGAAAAAAGGTGGTGATTGAACAATGTATACTTATGATCTTATTTAAATTTTTAAAAAAGTATGTGCACGTAGATGCTTGTAAATACATAGGAAAAGGTCTGAACGGACATACCAAAAGGCATTGGTGGATTCCTCTGGGGAGGGAAGTGTGAGCAAGAAGTGGGATGTCACTTTATATTCTGTATGCTTTGGTGTAAAGTGAATTTTTATGAGGAGTCTGATATAGTTTGGATATGTGTCCCCTCTAAATCTCATGTTGAACTGTAATCCCCAATGTTGGAGGTGGGGCCTGGTGAGAGGTGACTGGATCATGGGGGCAGATTTCTCATGAATGGTTTAGCACCATCTGAATTCTCATGAGATGTGGTGGTTGTAAAGTATGGCACCTTCCCCACCCCGACTCTTCCTCTCTTTCTTGATCCTGCCTTTGCCATGTGATGTGCCTGCTCCTGCTTCACCTTCTGCCATGAGTAAAAGTTCATTGAGGCTTCCCTAGAAGCCAAGCAGTTGCAGGCCCATGCTTCCTGTACAGTCTGCAGAACAGTGAGCCAATTAAACCTCTTGTCTTTATAAATTATTCAGTCTTAGGTATTCCTTTATAGGAACAGAAGAATGGCCTAATACACATTCCTTATTTTAAAATCAAGCACAGAAAACCTTAAGCTAAAAGGAAAAATAAGAAAGGGTTGGCATAAAGAATCTAAGGCCTGGCATAAAGAATCTAAGGCCTGGCTCACGCCTGTAATACCAGCACTTTGGAAGGCCAAGGTGGGTAGATCACCTGAGGTCAGGAGTTAGAGAACAGCCTGGCCAACATAGCGAAACCCCATCTGTACTAAAAATACAAAAAATTAGCCAGGTGTGGTGGCGCACGCCTGTAATCCCAGCTACTCGGGAGGCTGAGGCAGGAGAATTGCTTGAACCCAGGAGGCGGATGATGCAGTAAGCAGAGATCGTGTCACTGCACTCCAGCCTGGGCAACAGAGCGAGACTGTCTCCAAAAAGAAGAAAAAAAATTAAAAAACAAAGAATTTAAGGCCCTACATTAGTAAGAAATAACAGGCACAACAGCTATCATGCTGTAACATTTACCTCTCCCACATCCAAGAAAATTTTAAGATCAAAGAGTGTAGAAATATAAATACTTCTGCTTAATTTAAACATTTCCACTGAATTGTCAGAAAAGGAACTTTGCCCTCTAACCTATTCCAGCCTCCCACCAAAAATGTGAGGCTGAACTAGATGGCAGTGTTCACCCAGGCCTAGGATTCGGGTCTACTGAGAGGTGGGTGTTGGAAGCAGCAGAGCTGCTGCTCATGCCCCTCAGCTGTCACCACCACTAAACTAGTACCAAGGAGACAAGAACAAGCCCCAGCCCACATGGGCCAAGCTGAGTCTCTTTGAAGTTGATTATTCTCAAAAGTTTTTTGTTTTTTTGTTTTTTTTTTTTTGAGACGGAGTCTCACTCTGTCGCCCAGGCTGGAGGGCAGTGGCGTGATCTCGGCTCACTGCAAGCTCCGCCTCTCAGGTTGACGCCATTCTCCTGCCTCGGCCTCCCGAGTGGCTGGGACTACAGGCGTCTGCCACCAGGCCCGACTAATTTTTTTGTATTTTTAGTAGAGACGGGGTTTCACTGTGTTAGCCAGGATGGTCTCGATCTCCTGAGCTCGTGATCCACCCACCTCGGCCTCCCAAAGTGCTGGGATTACAGACGTGAGCCACCACACCCGGACGATTCTCCCAAGTTTTGTCCTTTGAAGCATCATGTATCTTACATGCACAGCATTTCTTGTTTCCTAGTTCTAAGCAATACTGATTACCTCACCTGCAGGGCAGCAAAGAAAGTTGTCTACAAACGTACCTCTTTCACTTCCACAAGACCAGAAAGAGTCAGGGCTGAACACAACTTAGATGCTGTCTTCACTTTGCTATTGTTATCTGCCAAAAGGAAAATCCCAATTAATAGCTTTATAGTTCAAAGTAGGAAAAATAATAAAGGCTCAATCCTATATGGGTTTGCAGGCATTCAAACAATAATAACCAGGCGGGCGTGGTGGCTCATGTCTGTAATCCCAGCACTTTGGGAGGCTGAGGTGGACAGATCACTTGAGGCCAGGAGTTCAAGACCAATCTGGGGCCAACATAGCAAAATCCCGTCTCTACTAAAAATACACACAAAAAAATAGCCAGGCGTGGTGGCACATGCCTGTAATCCCACCTACTTGGGAAGCTGAGGCACGAGAATTGCTTGAACCTGGGAGGCGGAGGTTGCAGTGAGCCGAGATTGCACCACTGCACTCTTGCCTGCACAACAGAGTGAGACTTGATCTCAAAGAAAAAACAAAAAAAAATAATAACCTATTCTGTTTAATGTACAGATGGTCCTTGACTTAATGATGGTTCTACCTACAATTTTTCAACTTTTATGATAGTGTGAAAGTAATACTCATTCAGTAGAAACTGTATACTTCAGTTTTCAGTAAATTACATGAGATACTAAGCAGTTTATTATAAATAGGCTTTGTGTTAGATGATTCTGCCCAACTGTAGGCTAATGCAAGTGTCCTAAGCGTGTTTAAGGTAGGCTAGGCTAACCTAAGCAATTGTGTTTAGTAGGTTAGATGAATTACATGCATTTTCATCTTAATAGTATTTATCAGGATGTAACTCCATTGTAAGATGAGGACAATTGTATATATATTTTAGTGATACTATTTTATTATTATTATTATTATTATTATTTTTGAGACAGGGTCTCACTTTGTCACCCAGGCTGGAGGGCGGGGGCATGATCTCAGCTCATTGCAGCCTCGACCTCCCAGGTTCAAGCAATCTTCCTGCCTCAGCCCCCATCAAGTAGCTGGGGTTATAGATGTGCACTACCACACCGGGCTAATTTTTGTATTTTTTGTAGAGACGGGGTTTCGCCATTTTGCCCAGGCTGGTCTCAAACTCCTGGACTCAAGCAACCTGCCTGCCCCAGCCTCTCAAACTGCCGGGATTACAGGTGTGAGCCACTGTGCCTGGCCATAGCGATACTATTTTAATTTGACAAATCCTTTTTGTTGTTCGAAGTGTTTTTACCTAAGCTCTTAAATGTTATAATTCCATTATTATTGTTTTTTTATCACTCTCTGCTTCTTGAAACCCCTTCCAGAGGTTGTGAGATAATGACTATGAAAAGAGGCTTATGAACTGCAAAGTGCACAGAAACACAAGTATTCCTTCTGAATAGTTCCTTTTTTATCTCTGTATAGTTCTAAGACACTACATTTAGTCATGTAAGGTTTAAATTCCCAGCAAAGAATGCTGATTTATACTACACATAACACAAAGTTCTATTTCCAAATAAACAATGAACACCTTTATACATTTCAAAATACTTTCATTTCTATTATTCTATTTGATGAAATGGTTATGTTTTGACTGAAAGTCTAGTGAAAAATATTAAAAATCCAGACTTGAATTACTCTGACAGCTATACAACCGATCAAAAAAGTTTTTACTTCATGAACACTGTCATTAGTTTCACATGAATCAATAATTACCACATCATTCCCAGGGTTCAGCCACTATTTTTAAACTTTTTTATTTTGAAATAACTATAGATTCACAGGAAGTTGGAAAAAACAAAAAAAAGTTATGTATATTAAGGAGGTCTTCACTTCGTCCCTCCCCACAGTTAACATCTTACCCAATTATAGCATGATATGAAGACCGGGAAATTGATATTGATGGTCCACATAGCTTTTTCAGATTTCATTTCTTTTATATGTACTCATTTGGCAGAAGGGGGCTATATAGTTCTATGTAATTTTATTACATGTGTAGATTTGTGTAACCACCATGACATTCAGAACACAGAATTGTTCTATCACCACAGGAACCCTCATACTACCCCTTTATAGCTCCACACAACCCTTTCCTCCCACTTCTAACCTCTGGCAAACTCTGATCTCCACCGCCATAATTTTGTTATTTCGAGAATATGAATGGATTTGTACAGCACAGAGCCTCTTGAGATTGGCTTTTTTCACTTAGCTACTTCCCTTGATATCCATCCAAGCTGATGTACATATAGTTAGCTAGTTCCTTTTTATTGCTGCATCACTTTCCATATTATGAACATATCAAAGTTTATTCACCTGCAAAAGGACCCATTTTTAGATGGCAGTTTCCTTCTATTTTATTACATAATGAGTCAGCCAAAGATTACAATTTCTCCAGATATGTTGCTTCAGATTTTAACAATAATTTATCCCCAAGGAAAAGGTTTTGCTACAGGAATACTGATCTCCCAATGATACCTCCTGCTCACGGAGATGCAGCACACATATTCTAAGACTCAACCCTGTCAAACATGTCTTCCAAGTGAAGATCTCCTTACCTACAGCTGTCTCTACTGGCTCTTTCAGAAAAAGACATCCACCAGGCCGAAGGATCCGGGCGATTTCAGCCAAAATCTCAGCACTGTGCAGAATGGTGCTTCCTGGGACTAAACCCGACAAAATAATGTCAAAGCTGGATTCTTTGTGGGCAGCTGAAAAGAAGAGGACTCTAATTAGCAATCTCCTGAGCCTGGGATAATCTCCTGGTCCCTTCCAACCCCCAACAAAAGCTACAGACCTCACCCTGAGAGAATGGACACCACTCGATATCCATCCAAGAAGCTGGATGAATAGTAAGTGTTTTAAAAAAACATGGGATAGCTACCAAGAAAGAACATACTTATGGAAATCATCAACTACACTCCTAAGCTCAGTGTATCTCTGCTGCAGGAAGTCAGGGACCCCAAACGGAGGGACCAGCTGAAGCCATGGCAAAAGTACACAAATTGTGAAGATTTCATGAACATTTATTAGTTCCCCAAATTAATACTTTTATAATTTCTTACGCCTGTCTTTACTGCAATCTCTGAATATAAATTGTGAAGATTTCATGGACATTTATCACTTCCTCAGTCAATACTCTTGTGATTTCCTATGCCTGTCTTTACTTTAATCTCTTAATCCCGTCATCTTCATAAGCTGAGGATGTATGTTGCCTCAGAACCCTGTGATGATTGCGTTAACTGCACAAATTGTTGATAAAGCATGTGCATTTAAACAATACGACATCTGCGCACCTTGAAAAAAGAACAGGATAACAGCGATGTTCAGGGAACAAGGGAGATAACCATCAGGTCTGACTGCCTGAGAGCCAGGTGGAACAGAGCCATATTTCTCTTCTTACAAAAGTGAATAGGAGAAATATCACTGAATTCTTTTTCTCAGCAAGGAACAGCCCTGAGAAAGAGAATGCGTTCCTAGGGGGAGGTCTCTAAAATGGCCACTCTGGGATGTCTGTCTTATATGGTTGCAGATAAGGGATGAAATAAGCCCTGGTCTCCCGTAGTACTCCCAGGCCTATTAGGACGAGGAAATTCCCACCCAGTAAATTTTAGTCAGACCAGCTGTCTGCTTTCAAACCCTGTCTCCTGATAAGATGTTATCTATGACAATGCGTGCCCGAAACTTTATTAGCAATTTTAATTTCGCCCCAGTCCTGTGATCTCACTCTGCCCCCGTTTGCCTTATTTTATTGCCTTGTGAAGCATGTGATCTCTGTGACCCACACCCTATTCATACACTCCCTCCCCTTTGAAAATCACTAATAAAAACTTGCTGCTTTTGCAGCTTGAGGGGCATCACGGAACCTGCCGACATGTGATGTCTCCCCCGGACACCCAGCTTTAAAATTTCTCTCTTTTGTACTCTTTCCCTTTATTTCTCAGACCAGCCGACACTTAGGGAAAATAGAAAAGAACCTACGTTGAATTATTGGGGGTGGTTCCTCCGATATATCTCAACTGAAAAACAACAGGGTGACCAGCCACCACTATCACATGCCACCCTAAATGAAAACTCAGATATCAAGGAACCACAGAAATGCAACACTCCCATGGAAACCCCTCCAGCCTCATAAAGACAACGTGGGTGGGTACTTACATTGCAACAGCTGGTTGATGTTTTCCACAGACACGCGGCCCTCATTGCCGGTTAACGCTTGAAGCTTATCCACCAGACCTTTCAGAGCCTCCACTGGGGATGACTTATCCCAGACCACTGCCACAAACTGGCCAGCAGAGATCCCAAAATCTGCCATTCTTGCAGTGCAGTACTGACAGACCTAAAAACTGCTGGCCAAAAGGGAATCAAGACTGGGCAGAGACAAAGTGCAATTTAATCTGTGAGATATCATAAAATATGATTAGAATCCCAACCTAACTTGTAACCGCCCACTAGGGAATGATGACAACATTAGAAACTCTACTGTATATGCTAAAGAGTCTGAATACATGAACCCCATTATCTCAAGTCTTCATAATCCCAACATTCCCAAAGAAGGCAGATAGCTTCCTTGGTGAGAATCCTGACTTGGAAGAGTCAAGAAAGGGGATTAGAGGCAAGTAAGAAGGTTGGAGGCAGAAAGATGATTTCCTCTTTGACCTAAGATAATTCAGCATGAACGGAATGGAAAACACACAGGACATCAATTAGGCAAAGTGTGACTTGGCAAGGAAGGCAAATAAATTGACAGAAATAACCCAACCACAGATACAATGTTTTTAAAAAGAAACAACACATTTAAAATTTGCAAACTGAATACTGGTTATTTTCCCTTTCATCAAAATATGAAAATTTAATTCCACTGAATCTGCAGTGATCAAGAACACTTACTATGTCTGTACCATTTAATATTAGCTACACTGTTCAAAGCATCTTCTAAACATTATCTCAACTGAATCTCAGAACAGCCTTAAACTAGATATTATTACCATTTTACAGTCTGGAAACTGAGGCAATTTACGTTGCCCAAGTCACACAGCTAGTGAGTGCTACATGGATAAAGTGAGAGCTGGGATTTGAACCCAAATTCATCTGACTGTAAATCCCATGCTTTTAACCTATGGAAATTTCCCTCCAGGGATCAACTTCCTCTTCCACTTGATACTTAGGTGAGTATATAATATGCTCACAAAGAAATTAGGTCAAGAGATAGTACTCTACTCAGTTTCTCCTTTCTTTCTTAAACATTAATGACACCAGTTTCCAATTTAAAATAGCTCAAATAAATGAAACAATTTGTGGTAGAGGAGTCAAAATGGATTAGTTTTATGTTGAACACTTCAGACTTCTGCAGAGGTGGCCAACTCAGTGGCAATCATGCCACCACAGATACAGACTGAATTCAAGCGAAGTCACTACACTCTTGTTTCTTTTAAAATGTTGACTTCGGCTGGGCACAGTGTAATTTCAGCACTTTAGGAAGCCGAGCCAGGCGAATTGCCTGAGCCCAGGAGTTTGAGACCAGCCTGGCCAACATGGTGAAACCCCATCTCTATTAAAAATACAAAAATTAGCTGGGCGTGGTGGTGCATGCCTGTAATCCCAGCTACTCACGAGGCTGAGGAAGGAGAATCGCTTGAACCTGGGAGATGGAGGTTGCAGTGAGCCAAGATCGTGCCGCTGCACTCCAGCCTGGTGACAGAGCGAGACTCCGTCTCAAAATAAATAAATAAATAAATAAAAAATAAAAAATTAGTCTCCCTCTCCCTCTCCCTCTCCATCTCCCCACGGTCTCCCTCTCCCTCTCTTTCCACGGTCTCCCTCTGATGCCGAGCCAAAGCTGGACTGTACTGCTGCCATCTCAGCTCACTGCAACCTCCCTGCCTGATTCTCCTGCCTCAGCCTGCCGAGTGCCTGCGATTGCAGGCACGCGCCGCCACGCCTGACTGGTTTTCGTATTTTTTTGGTGGAGACGGGGTTTCGCTGTGTTGGCCGGGCTGGTCTCCAGCTCCTAACCGCGAGTGATCCACCAGTCTCGGCCTCCCGAGGTGCCGGGATTGCAGACGGAGTCTCGTTCACTCAGTGCTCAATGGTGCCCAGGCTGGAGTGCAGTGGCGTGATCTCGGCTCGCTACAACCACCTCCCAGCCGCCTGCCTTGGCCTCCCAAAGAGCCGAGATTGCAGCCTCTGCCCAGCCACCAGCCCGTCTGGGAAGTGAGGAGCGTCTCTGCCCGGCCGCCCCGTCTGAGAAGTAAGGAGACCCTATGCCTGGCAACCGCCCAGTCTGAGAAGTGAGGAGCCCCTCCGCCCGGCTGCCGCCCCGTCTGAGAAGTGAGGAGCCCCTCCGTCCGGCAGCCACCCCGTCTGGGAAGTGAGGAGAATCTCCACCCGGCAGCCACCCCGTCCGGGAGGGAGGTGGGGGGTCAGCCCCCGCCAGGCCAGCCGCCCCGTCCGGGAGGGAGGTGGGGGGGTCAGCCCCCCTCCCGGCCAGCCGCCCCATCCGGGAGGGAGGTGGGGGGTGTCAGCCCCCCGCCCGGCCAGCCGCCCCGTCCGGGAGGTGAGGGGCGCCTCTGCCCGGCCGCCCCTACTGGGAAGTGAGGAGCCCCTCTGCCTGGCCAGCCGCCCCGTCCGGGAGGGAGGTGGGGGGTCAGCCCCCCGCCCGGCCAGCCGCCCCATCCGGGAGGGAGGTGGGGGGGGTCAGCCCCCCACCCGGCCAGCCGCCCCGTCTGGGAGGTGAGGGGCGCCTCTGCCCGGCCACCTCTACTGGGAAGTGAGGAGCCCCTCTGCCCGGCCAGCCGCCCCGTCCGGGAGGGAGGTGGGGGGGTCAGCCCCCTGCCCGGCCAGCCGCCCCATCCGGGAGGTGAGGGGCGCCTCTGCCCGGCCGCCCCTACTGGGAAGTGAGGAGCCCCTCTGCCCGGCCAGCCGCCCCGTCCGGGAGGG
This sequence comes from Pan paniscus, assembly GCF_029289425.2. NCBI lineage: Eukaryota > Metazoa > Chordata > Mammalia > Primates > Hominidae > Pan > Pan paniscus. The sequence goes on from NC_073267.2 coordinate 66,911,384, forward strand.
AGGTGGGGGGGTCAGCCCCCCGCCCGGCCAGCCGCCCCGTCCGGCAGGGAGGTGAGGGGATCAGCCCCCCACCCGCCCAGCCGCCCCGTCCAGGAGGGAGGTGGGGGGGTCAGCCCCCCGCCCGGCCAGCCGCCCCGTCTGGGAGGTGAGGGGCGCCTCTGCCCGGCCACCCCTACTGGTAAGTGAGGAGCCCCTCTGCCCGGCCAGCTGCCCCGTCCGGGAGGGAGGTGGGGGGTCAGCCCCCCGCCCGGCCAGCCGCCCCGTCCGGGAGGTGAGGGGCGCCTCTGCCCAGCCGCCCCTACTGGGAAGTGAGGAGCCCCTCTGCCTGGCCAGCTGCCCCGTCCGGGAGGGAGGTGGGGGGGTCAGCCCCCCACCCGGCCAGCCGCCCCGTCCGGGAGGGAGGTGGGGGGATCAGCCCCCCGCCCGGCCAGCCGCCCCGTCCGGGAGGGAGGTGGGGGGGGTGAGCCCCCCGCCCGGCCAGCCGCCCCGTCCGGGAGGTGAGGGGCGCCTCTGCCCGGCCGCCCCTACTGGGAAGTGAGGAGCCCCTCTGCCCGGCCAGCCGCCCCGTCCGGGAGGGAGGTGGGGGGTTCAGCCTCCCGCCCGGCCAGCCGCCCCATCCGGTAGGTGAGGGGCGCTTCTGCCCGGCCGCCCCTACTGGGAAGTGAGGAGCCCCTGTGCCCGGCCACGACCCCATCTGGGAGGTGTACCCAACAGCTCATTGAGAACGGGCCATGATGACAATGGCGGTTTTGTGGAATAGAAAGGCGGGAAAGGTGGGGAAAAGATTGAGAAATCGGATGGTTGCTGTGTCTGTGTGGAGAGAAGTAGACATGGGAGACTTTTCATTTTGTTCTGTACTAAGAAAAATTCTTCTGCCTTGGGATCCTATTGATCTGTAACCTTACCCCCAACCCTGTGCTCTCTGAAACATGTGCTGTGTCCACTCAGGGTTAAATGGATTAAGGGCGGTGCAAGATGTGCTTTGTTAAACAGATGCTTGAAGGCAGCATGCCTTAAGAGTCATCACCACTCCCTAATCTTAAGTACCCAGGGACACAAACACTGCGGAAGGCCGCAGGGTCCTCTGCCTAGGAAAACCAGAGACCTTTGTTCACTTGTTTATCTGCTGACATTCCCTCCACTATTGTCCTATGATCCTGCCCAATCCCCCTCTGCGAGAAACACCCAAGAATGATCAATAAATAAATAAATAAATAAATAAATAAATAAATAAAAATAAAAAATAAAAAATTATAGCTGGGCGTGGTGGCTCATGCCTATTATCCCGGCACCTTGGGAAGGCGAGGCAGGTGGATCCCTTGAGTCCAGGAGTTCAAGACCAGCCTGGGCGACGTGGTGAAACCCCATCTCTACTAAAAATACAAAAATTAGCTGGGCGTGGTGACAGAATCTATGGTAGTCTTATGTAGTAATCTTATGTAGTCCCAGCTACTGGGGTGGAGGAGAGGGCCTGAGGTGGTAGGACTGCTTGAGCCCAGGAGGTTGAGGCTGCAGTGAGCCAAGATTGTGCCACTACATTCCAGACCCTGTCTCAAAAAAACCAAAGTTCACTTCAAGTAACTCTCCTCTTTGCCTACAAAACATACTCAGGATGTTAAATATTTAACACTCAAGCATTAAATACTATAGCACTTTGATTTGTCACTCTTTTCCTAAAGGAGTTACTAAAGGTTTTATTTGCTAGACTGATGTCAATTAGCCTTCTGGATCCACGGCCTCCATAATCTGGCTCTACCTGTATCTCCCACCATTCCAAAGTGATCCCTCCTTATTCTATGAAAACTCTTTGCATTTTCCCCTCATCATGCCTTTTATCTAGCTCCTTCCATATGATCCAACTGCAAGCGTCCCTAAAAGGATGCTAAGTGTTATCAGACAAGTAGGATTCTTTAGTCATTTAACTCTGTTTTCCTTAATGACAGAGGGCAAGTAAAAATGGAAAAAAAAAAGAAAAAAAAAATTAAAAAGAAAATAATTCTGGTTTTGTTTTTTTTTTTTGCGGGGGCGGTGGGGAGGACGGAGTTTCACTCTTGTTGTCCAGGCTGGAGTGTAATCTTGGCTCACCACAACCTCTGCCTCCCGGGTTCAAGCGATTCTCACACCTCAGTCTCCTGAGTAGCTGGGATTACAGGCGTGCACCACCATGCCCATCTACTTTTGTATTTTTTTAGTAGACGGGGTTTCTCCATGTTGGTCAGGCTGGTCTTGAACTCCCAGCCTCAGGTGATCCACCCGCCTCAGCCTCCCAAAGTGATGAGATTACAGGTGTGAGCCACGGCATCCAGCTAATTCTGTGGTGTTTTTGTTTGTTTGTTCTGTTTTTTGAGACAGAGTCTCACTCCGTCACCCAGGCTGGAATGCAGTGGCACAATCTCAACTCAGTGCAACCTCCGCCTTCAGCGTTCAAGCAATTCTCATGCCTCAGCCTCCCAAGTAGCTGGAATTACAGGTGGACGCCACCACACCTGGCTAATTTTTGTATTTTTAGTAGCAACAGAGTTGTTGGCCAGGCTATTCTCAAACTCCTGACCTCAAGTGATCTGCCCACCTCGGCCTCCCAAAGTGCTGGGATTACAGACATGAGCCACCGTGCCTGGCCAATTTTGGTTTTTAAATCCCTAAACAGCACACAATTAAGAACTGAAACTTTTAACTGGCACATGATGTCGAGGAAGAACCCTTGCAAACTTCAAGGTGTGCAATATGGGATCAATCTCCCATTTAAGAACCAGCCAGGCAAGATGGGAGTATGGATTGCTGGGCATTAAGTTATAAGAAAAAAAAAAATGACCTGTTTCTAGAATGATGTTGGAATAGGTTCTTCCTTGGGACAATAGAAAGGGATGAAAAAGACCCCACCTACTAGACTACTACAACTTTGCACTGTACTTACAGAAAAACCCTCATAAAGGAAACAAAGGGCAAAAGCTTACTTATTAGCTAGAGAAAACAAGCCAAATGTCTAGACCTTTTCAGCAACATTTACGGAGGCTTTTACAGGGCACAGGTTTTGAGTGCAGATGACCTAGGGTTCTATTTACCACTGGATCTTATGGGCACATGACCATGGATAAGTTACTAGACTCTTTGAATTTGTTTTCTCATCAGTAAAGTAGGGATAAAAACCTCATATTTTGCGAGGCTGCTGTAAGAAGCAAATGAGAAGATAAAAATAAGCAAGGCACTCGGCAGGCTCTGGCACACAGAGCTCTGTAAAGTAATGTTCTAGAACTCTGGGCTTCCACTTCTCTGTGGCTAGTTTACCTGCCTTTGCTTCAAACAGTCCTATAAAACCCTGCTTCTCCTTAGCCATGCCTGATAGGAGGACACCCCAGGGAGTGATGGGAACCTGCTTTTTCATTGTTAGAATTAGTGTAAGAGCTGCGCTTTATGATCTTTGGACAGTACTCCAGTGGGACTGTGTCAGTAAATTAGAAGAATGTAAAATGCTTTGCGTTCCGTATCTCCCAAAACTAATCTTATGGCAAGAGGAGCTTATGAACTACATTCATTAAACATCAACCCTCAAAAAACAGGCATAGCCACTACTTTCAGTCAGCATTTTTCAAATAAAATAGGAGATAATATTCTTTTAAATATCTAAAGCCAAAGTGTGATACTTTTCATCATCAGAATTTTATGTTGCTGTTGTGAATTTGTCTTTTAAAACAAAAAAACCCATAAGGAAAAAGTGTCCAGTATCTAAGACAACATGCTTAGAAGCTGTGAGTCAGGACCCAGTTTCATAATAAGAGGCAGCATCATTGTCACGTCACTGAGCTTGTTAGGTACCTCTCCAACTCTGACTGAGGCATACACATGTGCATGGCCCTTCTAAAATGTTACTGGCAGGCAGTAAAAGTGGATGTCTGAGAACAGACTGTTTTTTAGGTGCCCAGTAGGCATCAAATCTTGAGGCATTTGGTCTCTCTTCTGGTGAAAGGGGACAAAAGCAAAAAATAACACTGAAGTTTGGGCTTCAGTTCAAAAAATTCTTTAACTCGGGTGCATAAAAGAGTTCCAAGAATACTGACAGTTATCAGAAAGGAAAATCCTAATTAAAATTAACTAACTGGGCTGGGTGCAGTGACTCACACCTATAATCCCACACTTTGGGAGGCTGAAGCAAGTGGATCGCCTGAGGTCAGGAGTTGAAGACCAGCCTGGCCAACATGGAGAAAACCCGTCTCTACTAAAAATACAAAGATTAGCTGGGCATGGTGGCGTGCACCTGTAATCCCAGCTACTTGGTAGACTGAGATAGGCAGAATTGCTTGAACTCAGGAGGCGGACGTTGTAGTGGACCAAGATCTTGCCACTGCACTCCAGCCAGGGAGACAGAGTGAGACTCCATCTCAAAATAAAAAAAAATTAAATTAAAACAATAAAATTAACTAACTGAAGCTCTTGTGCACATACATGTGACTGCCTGGCCTCTGGGCGACCAGTACCAAGTGGGCCTAACCAGCCTGCTGTGCAATCCAAGTCAGCCATTGCCCCTCTCTGGGCCTCAGTTTCCCTGCCAGCTTTAGCAGAATGGTAGGAAGGCACAATTACAACCTGCAAATGAGACCTAAGAAACCTACTATGTGCCTGTCCCTACACGGGAGACAGACAAGAAGACATTTGTTCCCTGCCCTCAAGAGAACGCTCTGTCTAGACACTTAGACTAAGACCTTAGAGGTTTTTTTTTTTTTTTTTTGGGCAGAGTCTTGCTCTGTTGCCCAGGTTGGAGTGCAGTGGCACAATCTTGGCTCACTGCAACCTCCGACTCCGGGGTTCAAGCGATTCTCCTGCCTCAGCCTCCCAAATAGCTGGGATTACAGGCACCCACCACCACACCCAGCTAATTTTTGTATTCTTTGTAGAGATGCGGTTTCGCCATGTTGCCCAGGCTGGTCTCGAACTCCTGAGCTCAAGTGATCCACACGCCGCAGCCTCCCAAAGTGCTGGGATTACAGGCATGAGCCTGGCCCAGAATTTTTTTTAAAAAGTGAGAATCAACAATGAAACAGGAATGTCTCCAGGCATTTGGCGTGTGTCAGGAATTAGGGTTTCAGAAAGGATACCCAAATGTTAGTTTCCACAGGAAAGGCTCATTCAAAGATGGATGGATAGAACTCAGAAACAAATCCTTATGGAGAGGAGTGTTTTACCTAAAACCAGAAATATGGATCTAAAATTTTAACCTTTGGGGTAAGTTTTGGCTTAGGAGGTCTTCCCCGCACCCGTGCAGGGGGGAGCCGGATATTCTGAAAAGACTAGATTTGACAAGGGGTGTGCAAAGCACAACTTTAACAGATACAATGATGGGGTCAGACTGCAAACACAAAATCGACAGAATCACATGCTCTTGTCGTCACTCTTAGCTCAAAAACCATTTACTTCTTCCTACTAAGCCTTCTCTGCTGACACCCCCGTGAAGTGCTCTGTTAGTGGCTAGACCGTGACCTCCTTGAGCCATCCAGAGCTTGGCACTCAGTAATGTCAGAATGAAGGGCACCAGCCTTTCCCGAACTTGCAGATCCTACAAATCACCCGAGGGAGTGGTTAAAATGAGATTCCTGGACCACACCCAGACCCACTCAATCAATCCTTCTGGACAAAGGCCTAGCTGTCTGTTCTAGTAACAAGCATCCTTCCGATCTGGATACTTAATTATATCAACTCAACACGCTGGGGGTTCGGACAAGTTGCAGGTTCGAAATTACAATCGTGAGCTCAGGTACCCCCCGACTCCAAGGCTTTCGTGCTTTGCTGCCAGGAACCCCCAGGGACCAAAACGTCACGGGGACTGAGGCCCAAGGTCACAACGATTGGCTACTGGTAGGACCGGGTCTCAGAACCAGGTCTCCCCGATCCCAGAGCTCGGAGCCGTTTCTCCTCAGCGTGGTGTCCCCGGGGCCTCAGAGTAGGGCCGGCTGCGCAAGGGACGAGGCAGCCGGGGAACGGCAGAAATTCCCAGTCAGGACCCCGGGGCGGTTAGGGCCGGCCCTGGCCCCTCACACCGACTTCTCAGGAATAAACCAGCCGGGGCTTTCAGCGGGGCGGCCGTGGCTGCGTTCCCATCGAGGAACGGGGTGGGAAGAGAAAATGAGAGGATGTGGGAACGAGGGTGGGCCGGGAGGGGACAGTTGAGGGAGCTCTGGCGCTCAGCTGGCCCCCACCACTCTCACCTGCCGCCTAGGTTCGCTCCCGGCTTCTCTCCAGCAGTCGACTCCACGCCTCGCGCCTCTCGCGAGAGGAGGAGGCTCCACGGAGCGACTACTTCCGCCCTCCTTAGGGCCGTGGTCCCGTAGCTACCGGTAGCGTCGCCGTCGGCGACGTGCCCGCTTCCAAGATGGCGGCGGCGGCGGCGGCGGCGGTGTCTGGTGCGCTTGGCCGGGCGGGCTGGAGGCTCCTGCAGTTGCGATGCCTGCCCGGTGAGGGGGCTGCCAAGCCGGGGAGAGGCGGGGAGCGCGGAGGGGGCGCGAGGCCGGCTTCAGCTGGGTTCGACGGTGGGGGGAAGAGGCCGTTGGGGCGGCCCACGAGCAAGGTGAGGTGAAGGGCATCGGCGCGGGCTCGGGCGAGCCGCCTGGCTAGCTTCGGCCCTGCTCCGCTGCCTGTGAGGGGCAGATGCAGCGGGGCAGGGCCTGTCACCCCCATTTCATGGAGTTGGCAGAGCCTCAGAGAGGGCTGGGGGTACGAAGGTCACGCAGCCTGAGCCTGTTGGTTACAGAACTGGCAGTCGCAGACCCATTCTCAAGTCCATTGCCAAGTCCACTGGAAGGACAGGTGGACACGGCCACAGACAGCCTAGTCCATTGTTTCCCGAAAGCCAGCCGTTTCCTCACCACTTCACAAATTCTGTGATACTCTCTTACCACCTTTGCCACTATGTACTCAGTATTTTTATTTTTAAATAGGAGTTCTTAAAGAGGAAACTTTATATCATTGTCATAAATGGAAAACTAATATCGCCTTCCTTAATTAGAACGTATGCATTAACACTTTAGCATACATACATAACTGATGAAACGTTCACCTGTATTTCACCTAAAATCTTCTCATGACCCTCAGTGGTACTACAGTCATACTTTGCATCTGCTCCTTCCTTTTCAAAGTTTTGTGGATATTTGTGCCGTATCTTTCAGTACATGTATTAAAATATTGATATTTTTACACATACTATTGTTTCTTTTTTTCTTTTCTTTTCTTTTTTTTTTTTTTCTGAGACAGGGTCTGGCTCCTCAGCCTCCCAAGGAGCTGGGACTACAAGTGCGTGCCACCCTACTTGGCTTAATTTTGTTGTTGAGTCAGAGTCTCACTCTGTCACCCAGGCTGGAGTGCAGTGGCACAATCTCGGCTCACTGCAGCCTCTACCTCCTGGGTTCAAGTGATTCTCCTGCCTCAGCCTTCCTAGTAGCTGGGGTTGTGCCACCATGCCCAGCTAATTTTTTATTTTTAGTAGACGGGGTTTCACCATGTTGGCCAGGCTAGTCCAAAACTCCTGACCTCAAGTTATCCGCCTGCCTCAGCCTCCCAAAGTGTTGGGATTACAGGTATGAGCCACCACCTAGTCCCCTTTTGTTGTATTTATACAAAATTCCAAACTAAAGATGTGTAGTAAAAGTAATGTCTATGACCCCGCAAATCCACCAAGAGAAATGAAGGTATGTGTCTACAAAAAAGTTAGTACAAGTATATTCATAGCAATTTTATTCATAGTAGTCAAACACAGAAACAGTCCAGTTGTCTAGCAACAGAATAGTATTTTTTTATGGAATACTATTCTGCAATAAAAACTAAAAATCAGTCAAAGAGAAAGCTGGACACTAAAGTGATAAGGACCATTTTTAATCAGTAATAACTATTGCAGTAGGGAAAAGAGTCTAGCATGAATGGAGCCCAACCTTGAGTTTAGTGCATGCAGAAGTCACTGGGTGTTTCAAAGAAAAAATGAGGGAGGAGGGAGGAAGGCAGGTGGGGACTCAGTAGAGTCAGGATAGTGAATAATTATAAATAAGGTTGGTCTGCTAGCTGGCAGTTAACAAAGTTAGGATTCTGTTTTCCCACAGGGAGACAAGCCCTATCCTTCTTAAGTGTTAGCCTGAACAAACAGTAAAATTTTTTTTCACAGCCTTGAGTTTTCTCAGGCAGGCACTTTAAAGGGGGGTAGGGTTATCTTAAGGGATGTGGCCCTGAGTGATGCTTATGTTAGTGTGTGTTCAAGTCTTTATAGGCCAAGGTTGAGGCCTAGATAAGAAGAGGGCTCAGAGGAGCCTGGTTAGAGCCTGATCAAGGAGAGAATCTTTGCCAGATCTACTGATAGGCATAAAAATATGGATCAATCTCAAAAATATACTAAGTGGTCCAGGTGTGGTGGCTCACACCTGTAATCCCAGCACTTTGGGAGGCTGAGGTGGGAGGGTTGCTTGAGCCAAGGAGTTCAAGACCATCTTGGGCAACATAGCAAGACTCTGTCTCTATTTAAACTTAAAATAAATAAATATATATATACACACACATATATAGTCCTAAGTGAAAGAAGCTTTACTGAAACATGTACATGTAGATGAAATCTTAGGACAGGCAAAACTAAGACAAGCAAAAACTAACCTAGAGTGAAAAATTCAGAACAGTATGAATGGGGAATGACTGAAAAGGCATAAGGGAACTTTCTGGGGTGACAGTAATGTTCTCTGTTTAGATTGGGTTTAGGTTGTGCAAGTGTATACATTTGTCAAAACTCATAGAATGGTACACTTAAGATTTATGCATTTCATTGTGTGTAAAGGCATCTGAATAACAAAACAGTGAACGTAGAAGTCTTTCATGCTAAAATGTTTAGAGGTGAATAATACTGATATCTGCAACAAATACACTGAAAATCAAGATGGATGAATGAAGAACATGACAGATGTGTTGAACCTAGTGGCAGATATACAGGTGTTCATTCCATAATTCTTTCAATTTGCGTGTTTGAAAATTTTTATAATAGGCTGGGCATGATGGCTCACGCCTGTAATCCTAGCACTTTGGGAGGCCAAGACGGGCGATCACTTGAGGTCAGGAGTTTGAGACCAGCCTGGCCAATATGGCGAAACCCCGTCTCTACTAAAAATACAAAAGTGAGCCTGAGAGTGGTGGCGGGTGCCTGTGATCCCAGCTACTCGGGAGACTGAGGCACGAGAATCACTTGAGCCTGGGAGGCAGAGGTTGCTGTGAGCCGAGATAATCTCACTGCACTCCAGCTTGGCCGACAGAGGGAGACTCTGACCAAAAAAAAAAAAAAAAAAGAAAATTTTTAGAATAAAAAATGTTAGGAAATAAAAAAGTACTATGAGTTTATGCTTAGGAAACATACTTCTCATCTTTCTTAAAGTAAATGGAGATGTTGCAGATATTGCAGATGAGAAAGCAGATAGAGATTAGTGACTTGTCCAAAGATACCATATAAACACTGGGGGAGTAGGGCTGAGACATTAAATTACTATTCCAGAGCTCTTGCCATAATATATATAAATCTGTAACATTTGCAAGCCACTTTTACTTTTTGTTTGGGCCACACAGTGCTCTCATTGAGCAAGTAGAGATTATTACTCTAAATTTGCAGATTTAAAAATCTGCACATTGGGGTGAAATTGTTTGCTAGTTACCACCCAGGTAACAAGTGGTAGAAACAGGTCAAGATGCTAGGTAGATCTTTTTTCCTGGCTTACCACTTTTGCTACCACTTTTGCTACCACTTCATGTCCCAAAGTTCCCAGTTTACCCAATATTTTTGTGTGGGACCCAACACTTGGATAAGTGGTTCTACAGGAGTCTCTGGCCTGCTTTTCCTCTTCCTTATCTGTGTTACCACTCTGGGTCTGAAAGGGTCTTCTCTGTTGAATGTCCCTGACTGACCAGTTTCTGTTTCAGTGGCCCGTTGCCGACAAGCCCTGGTGCCGCGTGCCTTCCATGCTTCAGCTATGGGGCTAAGGTCTTCAGATGAGCAGAAGCAGCAGCCTCCCAACTCATTTTCTCAGCAGCATTCTGAGACACAGGGGGCAGAAAAACCTGATCCAGAGTCTTCTCATTCACCCCCCAGGTAGGCACCAATCCACCTATTTCTGGCCACTTCATATGCTTCATTATATGAAGCCTGTTCCTCCTTCACTTCCTCTCTCCTCTCCATCCCCTTTTGTACCTTCCTTCATTTCCAAGGCCATCTTTATTTTTTAGAATTTTTTATTTTTTGTAGTGATGGCTTCTCGCTACATTGCCCAGACTGGTCTCAAACTCCTAGATTTCAAGCTGTCCTCCGCCTAGACCTCCCAAAGTGTTGGGATTACAGGTGTGAGCCACTGCACCCAGCCACAAGGCTGTCTTAGGAAAGAACCTATTGTTTTTATAAAATTGGTGCCTGTTTGTTCTAAAACACCTAAACAGTATAGAGAAGTTCACAAAAATAAAGCAGTTTTATCCAAAATTACAGAGATAACCCTGCTAACATTTTTGTGACTATCCTTTTAGATGTTTCTCTAAGCTTATTTCATATGTAAATTTTTGTATAGAATAGATATAATGTGTATAAACTCTACATGCTGTTCTAGAACCTGTTTTTTCACTCAACAGTACATTTGTAATGTCTTTTCATAGCTTAATAGTTGTATAACATTCCAGCAAATAGCTGTGCCGAAATTTATTTAACCTGTCTTTTATTGATGGATATTTAGATTTCCTTCACTAGTATAAGAAATAATATGATAAAGTGTGTGAATCTCTCCTTAGAAGTGGGAGCACTGAGTCAAAGGATATGTACATTTAAAGATTTGTTACTTATGTGGGCCAGTTGCCCTCCAGAAAGGTAATACTAATTTACATTTCCATTAGTGTTTTTTTTTTCCTAATCCTGCCATTGAAAAGTTTCTCTATATCTGAAATTAGCGTGTTCCTTTTCATTTTTCTGATTTCCTAACTAAAGTACTTTTCATTTCAATTCAAGAAATATTTTTTGAGGCCCTACTATCATGCCAGGCCCTGTGAGTAATATAGCATTACTCCTGCCCTCAGGGAGGTAGTCTGGTGTAAGTTTAGATGAAGAAACCCTCTGAGCACAGTGTGCTAAGGGCTGAAGACAGGGAACTCCAGGGTGCAGCAATGCCTTCATACCACATGGCCTCATTTGCTGGATTCCTCTCCGTGCCTATGGGGAGGGGAAGGATGATCTAGTTTTTACTCTGTTGGCATTAAAACGTTGATACTGGCTGGGCGCGGTGGCTTGCGCCTATAATCCCAGCGCTTTGGGAGGCCGAGACAGGCGGCTCACTTGAGGTCAGGAGTTCGAGACCAGCCTGGCCAACATGGTGAAACCCTGTCTCTACTAAAAATACAAAAATTAGCCGGGCATGGTGGCACACGCTTGTAGTCTCATCTACTCACGAGGCTGAGGCAGGAGACTCGCTTGAACCCGGGAGGTGGAGGTTGTAGTGAGCTGAGATCACGCCACTGCACTCCAGCCTGGGTGACAGAGGGAGACTCTGTCTCAAAAACAAAAAACAAACAAGAAAACCACATTGATAGTGACACAAGAGTAAATGTCTTCCCAGCATGTGCTTAGAGGAGATCCAGAGCCCCTAATTTCTGGTCATGCCCATTGTACATGCCAGGAGATGAAGTATGCTGGGCTGTGTCCTCTTGTCTCAGGTATACAGACCAGGGCGGCAAGGAGGAGGAGGACTATGAAAGTGAGGAGCAGCTGCAGGACCGCATCCTGACGGCAGCCCTGGAGTTTGTGCCCGCCCACGGGTGGACAGCAGAGGCGATTGCAGAAGGAGCCCAGGTGTGTATAGGTGAGGGTGGGGCCACCTGACCAAGATAAGCCAGGATGGAGTCACACCAGGCAGAGCGGAGGGCCTCATGCCTTCTTCCAGTCTAGCTCAGAGCCCCTCACAGCTGCAAGATTGACTGGTTTTTTTCCCCCAATAGGGTGGAACTGGCTTTATTTTGTAGTTATAAAGAACATACCATGGAGTTGGTTCTTGGGAGTTGTGTTCTAAAGGCAATCTATTAGGCAAGAATTGTCTGTGATCAAAACTACCATGTTTCATTGACTCTAAGATGCCATTGGTTGTAAGAAGCACCATTTTTAAATGCATCAGTAAAAAAGAAAACATACTGCCCTTCGAACTATGACAGAGCACTTCTGTGATTCACACTGATTTTTTAAAATGAAAAATATATCTGCATCTTAGAATTAATGACATATGGTGTTTGAAAACCCCCAAGAAGGCACCACTTTGGAGACCAACACATCTTATTTTCCCAGAAACTCTAATAGCATTTCCTGCATTAGTACAGACTGCTGCTTTAGATTAGGCAGTAGGCTCATGTTCAGGCCATGTTGTAGAGAATCCTCCAGCATAGCAAGATACCATCCTCCAAGAGACTGAGGGGATGACAGAGTTGCATCTTCCATCCCAGGCTTGCTGCAGGGCATCTACCCATGGACAATGGGCAAGGTTGCTGCTTTACTGAAATTTAACTGTTATTTCCTTGTCTTCTCTCACTCCCAAGTGCACATTTGGTAACAGAAGTCTCATTAGTGAAATGCGGGTGCTCTGACTCCACTGTAGGCTCATTGTGAAAACTGAACAATACAAACAAATATAAAAAAGAATGTAGAAAACACCTATAATCACACCAAAGATCATACTATCAACATTTATGCCTAGATCTTTCCAATTAAAACCCTTTATATGATTCATTCTTTAAATGTTTATTGAGCAAATAATGTGCCCTAGGCACTGTGCTAGTCCAAGAGACAGGTCAAGGTGGTCAAGATGGACCTGCTTCCTGCCCTTGTTGAGCTTCCAGTCTAGCAACATTAATAAAATATATACAAATGTTTACTTAGAAGATGTGGTAAGTGCTATCAAGGAAAGGTGCTGTTGGGCTGTATAATGGAGGGACCCGATCATTAGATCAGATCACAGCTGCGAGATTGACTGGTTTTTTTCCCTCAATAGGGTGGAAATGGCTTTATTTTATAGATATAAAAGTAATGAACAATGCAATTAGTTCTTGAGAGTTGTGTTCTAAAGGCAACCTATTGGCAAGAATTGTCTGTGATCAAAACTACCATATTTCATTGACTCTAAGATGCCATTGGTTGTAAGAAGCACCATTTTTAAGTGCATCAGTAAAAAAAGAAAACATGTTGCCTGTTAAACTATGACAAATAGTTTAATTTGTCCTATTAAAGGGTTGGAGGGCTGGGCACAGTCGCACATGCCTATAATCCCAGCACTTTGGGAGGCCACGGCAGAGGGATTGCTTGAGCCCAGCAGTTTGGGACCAGCCTGGGCAACCTAGGGAGAGACCCCATCTCTACAAAAAATACAAAAATTAGCCAGGCATGGTGGTGCTTGCCTGTGGTCCCAGCTACCTGGGAGGCTGGGGTGGGAGGATCTCTTGAGCCTGGTAGGTCAACGCTGCAGTGAGCCATAATGATGCCATTGCACTCCAGCCTGGGCAACAGAGTGAGACCTTGTCTGAAACCATATATGAGGTGGGTAACAGGGTGGTCAGGAAAGGCTTTTGAGCTGAGAATTGAAGAATGAATAGGCTTTACCTGACTTTGTGGGTAGGAGATGGACAAGTCCAGATACAGAAATTGCACAGGCAAGGTGGAAAGAAAAAGAAGGATGGTACGTTACAAGAACCACAGAGAACCACCATGCAGAGAGTGCAGGAAGAGAGATTTGAGATGAGCAAGGCTGGAAAGGTCAGTCGAGGTCAAATCAGGCAAGGTCCTAAAGGTCATGATGAGGAGTCAAGCTTTTCTTCTAAGAACAATTGAAGATATTGGATTAAATTTGGCATTTCAAAATGCTCATTTTGGCTGCCAGATGAAAAGTGGATTGGAGGCAGAGAGAGACTCATTGGGGGCTGCTGCCAGACATACAGGAGAGATGAGGTGGTCTGGCTTAGAGTAATGGCAGTGGGTAAGTTCAGGAATAGCTTGGACATGGGAGAGAGTGACAGGATGGCACCAGAGTTGCAAATTTGCATGTGTGGGTACCCAATGGTGGTGGTTTCTAAGGTGAAGTCCATTGGAAGAGGACCAGCTTTGGGGAAGGGTACAGTCTTGATCCTTGTTGAGTATGAGGAGTTTTTGAGTCAACCAGTGGAGGCATCAAGCATACAGGTCAGGAACTGGAGGAAACAGCTGGACTAGAGATACACATTTGGGCATTACAGTATATATACAGTATATATATGCACGCTGATTATATATATATATATTATATATATATAAAATAATTATGGATGTCAGTGAGATTGTCCAGGGCAAGAATATAATGTCATATGAGAGGGGAGTCCAGACTCTCAAGGAACGCGGACATTTAAGGGGAGAGTAGAATAGGATGGGCCGTCAAAGTCTTTAAGTCAGAGCATCCTGATGTTGGAGGCAAAGCAGGAGAGTGTGGATTAAGCAGCTAGACATTGGTTACTGGAGCAACAATCGTTTGGGTGGAGAATTGGATCAGAAATCAACTGGAGTGGATCGAGGTGTGCATAGAAGGCGAGGAAGTGGCGAGGCGTTTGGCTGCGAGGGGTAGAACTAGGGTGCACCAAGCAGGAGAAACAGATGGAAGTTTGCACATGATTGAACACAAATGGGAAGAGTACAGAAACAAGAGTGGACCAGGCTCATATGTGTAATCCCAGCACTTGGGGAGGCTGAGGCGGGAGGATTGCTTGACACTAGGAGTTTGAGGCCAACCTGGGCAATATTGCGAGACCCCATCTCTACAAAAACATTTAAAAATTAGCCAGATGTGGTGGCGCATGCCTGTGGTCCCAGGCTAAGATGGGACGATTGCTTGAGCCCAGGAGGTCAAGGCTGCAGTCATGCCACTGCTTGAGTGACAGAGCAAGACACTGTCTCAAAAAAAAAGTAAAAAGAAAAAGGTAAGAAACAAGAGTGAGGGTGAATTTACAAGAGAAAATAGTCAAAATCAAGAGGATGAGGTTCCTTGAAGGCAAGAATTGTGGGATCTGGACAACAGATGGAAGGACTGGCCTTAGATGTGTTAGGTGCAAAGTTGGAGAAAGCAGCTGCAGGCTTAGTTTCTAAAAAAGAAAGAAGACCTGTTGATCCCTGAGCTAGTTTCTAAAAAAGAAAGAAGACTGTTCATCCCTGAGCTAGTCTCTGTGAACTTGTTATTCAAGCCTAGATCCCACTCTTGCACACACACCAAGGGGCTTTGCGGGGTGGAGGGACCGGTGGTGGTCAGTTTCACCAAAATCACATGGACCCAGAGTGAAGAAATCAAGCTGCTGTCACTAGGAAGAGGCTCTAGTGATGAACAGGCAACAAATGTACCCTACACTTGGGCACCGCTTTTCTGTTTTCTGTCTCCCCTTTCGTAGTCTCTGGGTCTCTCCAGTGCATCAGCCAGCATGTTCGGGAAGGATGGCAGTGAGCTAATACTGCATTTTGTGACCCAGTGCAATACCCGGCTCACACGTGTGCTGGAAGAGGAGCAGAAGCTGGTACAGTTGGGCCAGGCGGAGTAAGTCCCATGGCGTTACTACTCAGGGTGGCAGCTAAGGATCAGGGAACTTGGGCCCTACCAGCTATGCCCAGGAGGCCAATCCAAGCAGAACCCAAAGAGAGCAGCATTGGGCAGCCCTGCTGCTGTGATGGGACTGAAACCTGGCAGCCTGTCTCTGACAGCTTTAGTCAGGCCAGCGTCAGGAGCTGGTGGGACCCTCCTCCCTAGGGCTGAGTAAACCGTGGAGCACTGAGCCCCTGCCTTTCACTCAGAGACACACTGTTTTCTTTTCCCTCTTCCAGGAAGAGGAAGACAGACCAGTTCCTGAGGGATGCAGTGGAAACCAGACTGAGAATGCTGATCCCATACATTGAGCACTGGCCCCGGGTACCGAGTCCATATCCAGGCCCCAGAGCAACAATAATCCTAATAGTTATCATTCTCAGCACCTTTCACTCAGATGACTTTGTACACTGTTCAGAACTTAGCTTCTCAATCTCTATAAACCCGACAATACTTAGTACACTTGGTAGAGCTGGGTTTCAAACTTGGGCATACCAAAGAGAGTGACTGAGCCATCTGTGTCTCAGTTCTTGGAAATGTGAGTGGTCCGGGTACTGGATCCCATCCTGGGTGGGGTTCTCCTAGTGGCCTGAGTGTGCCACCAGGTCTGCAGGGAGGAGGAATCCATGCAGGAGGTTGGAAGAGTCAGAAGATTTTATTGGCTGTCTTCACTTGAATAACAGCCCTGTGGCATTTTAGATCTCGAGCACTGGGATTTGTCAATTGTCAGTGTGATGCTTGGGGACTGGCATATTCGTTGCAAGGGGTTTTTTCACCTTTTTTGAAGCTTCCTTTTTCCTCTGTTTTAAAGCATGTCACAGTATAGGTCATTCTCTGAGTGAAGAAAGTACAGAGTGAAAGTACACCCAAAGTGAGAGGGACTCAGACATCTTGTGTCCTTTGCTCAGCTGGAAGACTACTGAGCACGTAGTTTCAGTCATTCAGTTGATAGACACTTATGGTGGTGCCTAACCCCAGGCCGAGTGTGACTCATTCCACCTTGCAGTTAAAGCAGTGGAAGTGCACGTATGAGGCCCTCAGCTGCCTTCCTGATTCAGCATAGTGTTTTCTTCTGGGCTACTTCACTAAGAGAAAACCTTACAGCCAATCCAGGACCTCTCTGACCACCTCCCCAGTGGATATAGCATTGGTAAAGTGGAAGGACCTTGTTCTGTTTGTCAGTAGGAGCTGATGTGTGTGAACGGACTCCTATCTGTGCTTCTTCCTTTGTGTGACAGACTGGGGTATCTTTGCCCATCCTTGCTTAGACCAGTCTAGACCCTCTGGCCCTCTGCATTCCCAGTTCCAAATGCTAGGGATGGAGAATGTGCTTGGGCTTGCGTAAGACAGGGCTATGCCCCTGGCTCTCCTCAGCTGTAGTCAGCATTGCTAGCTGCCCACAACTCACACCAGTGGGTGAAGATGCTGGTCTCAGAGAACCAGAGCTTGGCAGGCCCCCTCATACACCTCTTGGAGAGGTCGATGCTGGTCAACTATGCACCATTACCTGTGAGCAGAGCTTACTCCTCTGCCATTCTCTCTCCAGGCCCTCAGCATCCTCATGCTCCCTCACAACATCCCGTCCAGCCTGAGCCTGCTCACCAGCATGGTGGATGACATGTGGCATTACGCTGGGGACCAGTCCACTGATGTGAGTGCTTTCTGCAGGCCCACAGGAGGCTGGGAAAGACTTGTGTTAAGCATTTCTTCAAGAAGCTTGTGAAATTGCTTTGATCATAAGCCCCTGCAGGGGGGCTGCAGTGTCACTCCCATCTAAGATATGAGGAAGGTCCGTCAAGAAGCCAAAGTGGGATCTAGGTCATCTTCATTCAGGGACCAGCATTCTAGCCACGAACCAGTTATTATTTCTTCCAGCTTGTGGTGACACCAGGTGTCAGAGAGCCTTTAGCATTGGCGAAAGCTAATTGGGCTGCCATTTTATTATCATTTCCCTCTCTCCTAAGATGTAGATTCTGCAGCAAAATTCCTCTTTTGAAAAAAAGAAATGCCATGGAGGCACCCCTTGCTTTAAAAAGAAATTCCCTTCCCCAGCCCATCTTGGCCTGCTTTGCTAAGTGATCAATAAGGCTCTTTAAACAGCACCAGGAAAGAATCCGACTTGTTAATGCTATCATATTTCTGGTAGGAAATTTTTAAAAATACACCTTCATAAAAGAAAATGTGATGATACTTTGTGGAATCCTGGATGAGGAGGCACAGAAATACTCCCACCATAGTTATAACAAAGTGTTTTAATAAACTTCCTCCATGTGGGAATATAACGCCAACAGAGACGGTAGGAAAATGAAATTAGAAAACAAAGAAATTAAAGGAATAAAACACCAAGCAGCTGAGCTGGTCCTCTGAAGAGTAGTTTGCTAGAACAATCAGAAGTTGCTGAGAGACTTGAACTCTCAGCTTTGCCCAGGTATTGTAATCTGTCCATGAGCCTGTCTCAGCCCTCACTTTATTGATGAACACACCAAGGTTTGGTCATAGCTGGCTGATTACAGCGTCTTCTGGGACTCAGATGTCTTAAGATGTAGGCTTTCTACTAGCAGTTCCAAAATGGATTGGATGTAGCCAAATCATCTGGGATACTTATTAAGTTTCCTGATTCCTGGCACTTTATTTAGATCCATTGACTCTACTCTTAAGAGGTTGGGCCCAGGAGCTTGCATTTTTAATCAAGTAGGTAATTCTGATGCTCGGTCAAGTTTGAGATGGCAGTGTTGTCCAGAGGCCCAGATGTATCTGTGACAGTCAAGAAGTAGTCAAGAGGGAACCCAGGAGTTCCCATGGCCTTGGGTAGGAACTGCCTCAGACTTGCACCAGCCCACAGCGGTAGTGTGGGTTTCTTTGCAGTTTAACTGGTACACCCGCCGAGCCATGCTGGCTGCCATCTACAACACGACAGAGCTGGTGATGATGCAGGACTCCTCTCCAGACTTTGAGGACACTTGGCACTTCCTGGAAAACCGGGTTAATGATGCAATGAACATGGGCCACACTGCCAAGCAGGTAGGTGGGGACTAGCCATTGGGGAACCCTCTTTAGAAGGCATACCTATTCTCCTCAGGTCACAGCTGGTCTTGCTCCCTTTTGGCCTCAGCTGACAGTCCTGAGGGCCTTCCCAAGGGCCTGGCTGGTTCTTCCTCAGGCCAGCCCTTCCCTAAGAGCCACACTTTGCTCATTTGTGATTGTGTTGTCCAAAGCTCTCCTTCCAGTAACGTGGCCCCCTTGTCTTCACCTTTTGGGGCTCACAGGCCTCCTGATTTGTCCTGCCTGTCTCAAGTTTAACTTTGTGTTGGTGGCCTAAGGGAACCTGACACTGACTCCTTCTAGGTAAAGTCCACAGGAGAGGCACTGGTGCAAGGACTCATGGGTGCAGCAGTGACGGTGAGTACTGCCCAGCACATCCCTGCCCCTCCTCTCTCCCACTCTGGCTCTGTGATACATGTGTTACTGACTTCACATCATTTTGTAGCCCTAACCTGGAAACAATAATCTAATAATAAGGCTGACAATGGTTCAGCCCTAGTGTCTTGATTCCAAAAACCCCACTTCTTTATTTTTTCCTGTCATCAGGAGATATCACTGACTCCTGGGACCCTGGTATATCAAGTCTCTGTATCATAGCCACACCTGCCACCTTGCAAACCTGGATCTTGGCCAGGTGCAGTGGCTCATGCATATCATCTCAGCGATTTGGGAAGATCGCTTGAGCCCAGGAGTTTGAGGACAGTCTGGGCAACATAGCAAAACCCTGTCTCTATGCAAAAAAGAAAAAGAAAAGCTAGGTCTTTTCTATTAGAGTCTAGAGGCAAGGTAAGCCCTCACTATTCTCTTTATTTCCATTCCCGTGTCAGCTCAAGAACTTGACAGGTCTAAACCAGCGTCGGTGAGAGGAAGGGGTGTAAGCTACAATGCCTAGAAGAGAATGAGCGGACAGATTGAAAGAGCTTTGAAAAGTATAAGGTGCCATCCACATAACCTGGTGTTCACGAGAACACACTAAAGGACTCCTGAGTCACTACCACAGCCACCTGGAAACCACGAGGCATTTGATGCTACCGTTCTGGTCAGGGATTGGGCTGCTTCTTCAGTTCCTAATACCAGACCAAGCCTCCTGATGCCTTTCTGCACTGCAACTGTGTGATTGAAAAATGAGATGTTCATCCAAGCAGTCAAGCCACAGAAACCCAGCATGTCCCTGTCACAATCTCATGGGCACCTTGATCATGTCTTAACCTTCCCTTAACCTTGGGGCTCCCAAGCCAGAGTCAAGGTCTGACGCCACCTCAAGGTGACAGCTCATCTCCAGCACAGCACAGGCGTGTGCACACAGAGGTGTTCCTTGCAGCCCCCTCCCTCTCAGGCGTCCTGAGATGCTGCTCCTGGGAGCCCCCTCAGAAAACTGCCTCACCTGAGACAAGTGCCTGCTGGACAGAGGTGTGATTCCAGGCCTGGTGTCACATGACACCAGCATGCATTGCAGGATTATTAGTGTATTTTGAGTCTGTAAAAATAATAAATATGTTTGAAGTAGTTTCCCATTGTGTAGTTAGTTTCCTTATCAATCATGATAGTATCCAGGACCCCAGAGGGAGACAGGTTAAGTTATGGCAGCCAGGAGACCTGTGTTCTGGCGCTGCCACTGCCTAATACATAGTGGTAATTATAGTACCTCTGCGTCTCTGGACTCAAGTCTTCCCATCAGTAAAATACGGTAACAGAAGTCTTCCCACAGACCATTAGCTCCCTTGGCTGCTCTTGTCTGACGATTTTAGTGGTACATTCTTTAGCCCCAGTAATTTTCTCAGCCTCTACACTGGCTGGGTTCCCTTTGCACGTCTGGTTAGCTCTGTTTTCTGCTTTGCTGTCTTCTGCCTGTCAGCTGAATATTAATGGGGGAAGTCAGCAACTAATTGAATTTCAGATCTCTTGTGGGTCTTCCACTGGATCTTTTTTGCACCTCTCAATTCCTTGTATCTGTTGACATCCTGTGAAGTTTTTGCAGTAGCTGTTCCAGTTTTCATTGCATTCTCCTTTTTCCTTCATAGCATCCATCTTACACTCAGCAGACAACCATAATTCTTAATTTACCAAGATGACACAGGTTATGGAGCAGGGTTCCATCAGTGCCCACCCTCTGTTTCAGAAAGAGGTGTCACTCTTTGCAAAGGCAAACTCCTCTTTATCTGGTTACTCTTCTCCCAACTCTTATATGTAGCTCCTGCCAAGTTCTATTTTAGAGCTTTTCTCTGTTGGAGCAGCAGCCACTTTCTTTGAGGCCCATTTAAACCTCTCTCCGGTCTGTTTAGGGGACTTCAGTAGTTCTTTGTTGAGCATGCACCCCACATGGTGCCCACTGCCAGGCACTGGGGATGCAGAGACAAAGAGCTCCCACTCACCCACCACAGCTACACAGACTGTAGAGGAAGCATTAGGTTAAAGAACATTGTATCTTTTCCTGAAGTTTTCAGAAGTGCATGGTCCATACTTGAGACTGCAAGGGAAACGGTATTTACTTATAATTCAGGTATACTTTGCTAAAATATACATTCATATTAAAATATACTTTCGTTTTTCTATAGATGTACAAGTTCTTTTTAAGTGCTTCATAGTATTCCATGTGTGTATACTTCACCAGGTCTCTTATCAATGGACAGTACAAACAGTACTACCACGAACGTCCCTGCACTCGTATCTTTGTTTACAACTGCAAGTGTTTTTGCAGTATGAATTCTTAGAAGTTTTACTGTTGAGTCAAGGACGTATGCGTGTTTTGCCAAACTACCCTCCGAGATAGCTGAATCTGGTACATTTTAAAGCAGGAGGCGGCAGAAGACGCTCGGCGGTTCTGGCCTCCGAGCAGCAGGCGGCGCTGTGAGTCGTCTTTGCGGAAGCCGCGGAGGCCTCGCTGACTGACTTCCGGTGTTGGCGGTGGCGCCGCGCAGTCACCGCGGAGCAGACGCGGAGGCTGGTGGCCCCTGGGCGAGATGCCGTACGCTAACCAGCCTACCGTGCGGATCACGGAGCTCACTGACGAGAATGTCAAGTTCATCATCGAGAACACCGACCTGGCGTAAGGCTACCGAGGGAAGAGGCTGGCGGCTCTGGGGCGCCGGGAGGCCCAAGCCGGGGCCCCGGGGCAGGGGGCGGGGGTGTAGTGGGGTGGGGTGGGGGCGATGTCCTTCCACAGCTGACCCCCTGCACCAGGGCTTTAGCTTTGGGAGCCTGCGGCGCGGGCCCAGCCTGTCGAGGCTGCAGCGCCTTCACGCCCCTTGGCTTTTCATCTTTCAGGGTGGCCAATTCGATTCGGAGGGTCTTCATCGCTGAGGTGCCCATAATAGGTAAGCGACTCCCCTTCCTCGTTCCCGCGCCCACGGGTTCCTGCCCCGCTCTCCACCCACACACTCCTTGGGGCTCCTTCCAGTCCTTGGTTCGGGCTGAGGGTGGTAGTGCTGAGAAAAGTGCATTGCTGGAGACTTAACCATACCGTGTGCCCTTGGCTCAGTGGCCGTCTCCCTGGCGCCCACGGGCCACTTAGGTCCACCCTTGTCCTGTGTATGCATTGCTGAGAAGCATGGGTTTAGCAGTGTGCAGACTTGGGTTCAAATACTGTTTTCACTACTATTGTTACAAAAGTTTTAAAAATGTTTTCAACTTTTATTTTGGAGTCAAGGGGTACATTGGTGCAAGTTTGTTGCCTGGGTATAGTGCGTGATGCTGAGATTTGGGGTATAAATGATCCTTTCACCCAGGTAGTGAGCATAGTACGCAATAGGTAGTTTTTCACCCCTAGCCCCACTGCCTCCCTTCCAGCTTTAGTAGTCACTAGTGTGTTTATTGTCATCTTTGTGTGCATGCGTACTCAGTTTTAGCTCCCATGCGGTGTTTGGTTTTCTGTTCCTTTGTTAATTCTCTTAGGATAATGGCTTCCAGGCCGGGCTCGCGCCTGTAATTCCAGCACTTTGGGAGGCCAAGACTGAGGAACACCTGAGGCCAGGAGTTTGAGACCAGCCTGGCCAACATGGGGAAACCCCGCCTCTACTAAAAATGCAAAAATTAGCCAGGTGTGGTGGCTCCTACCTGTAATCCCAACTACTGGGGAGGCTGAGGCAGAATTGATTGAACCCAGAAGGTGGAGGTTGCAGTGAGCCGAGATCATGCCACTGCACTCTAGCCTGGGCAATAGAGTGAGACTCCTCCTCAAACAAAAGAAAATAAAAAAGAGGATAGTGGCTTCCAGCCACGTCCATGTTGCTGCAGAGGACATGATTTCGTTTGTTCTTATGGCTGCATCACTTACTACTTTTGTGAAACTTGGGCAAGTTATTAAACTTCTGTGTGCTGCAGTTTCCTCATCTGTAACATTCGGCCACTAATGATCCTTATCAGGGTAATGTTAAGGATTAAGTGAGGTAATCCATATAAGTGCTTTGTGTTTAGTGAGTGCTCAGTGCTGGTAGATGGCTTTTTTATTAATCTATTCCTTCAACAGCATTTATGGAGCATGTAAGTGGCAGGCATGGTGGTAAGCTCTGGGAATGCAAAGCTGTAGAGAACAGGGTTTTTGCCCTCATGGAGTCCACAGTGAGGTTGTAGGGGAGAGATGAATCCACAGACAACACTAAAGCAAGGTAGACTTTGATCAGTAGTTCAGGAGAAGCATAGCTATGGTGCACTTGGCTCTTAGAGGAGGGAAGATCAATTTCTGGTCTGGTTCCAGCCACTCTGCTCCAGGTGCTTAATGCATTGATTATACTTGTATGAAATACTTCAAGCATTTCTGAGAGTCAGCTCAGAGAGTTTGGATTAGGCAAAATAAATATAAGTCATAGCTGTGGCATCAAATATTTAGACTTTTAAGGAAATAAGCAGGCCAAATGATTAGGCAAGAGAACATTGTAGTTTATCCACTACCACCACCACCCCACCCCCCCGCCCCCCAGTGACTTCTTCAATTCAGCTTGGAGTGCTGGACCTCCCCCTGCCTAAGCACTTCATGCCTCTGGACCTCAGTTTCATCAGGAGTCAGGTGAGGGAGTTGTACTTCATGATGCAGCCCTGCCATTCTGAGTCTAAATGCCTCTTTCCCAACAAATTCAGTTCTACAAATAATATTGAGCACCCATGCTAGGAATACAAAGACATCCCAGGACCTGCGTGAAGGAATTTCTGAAGCTTGAGGTATAGACATAACATACACAAATATGACACAAGGCACACTATGACAAGTGTCTTCAGGGAAGTCTGAACAGAGTTTTGTGAGAGAGGAGTTGAAAGGGAGGGAGTGTCACACCTGTAGCATAGAGAGCAGGCAAGGCTTAGTTTTCAGGAGGCACAGAGGATCTTAACCTGTACAGCAAGGAGGGGAAGGGTGTGCTGGAGGGAAGGGCTGGGGGATTAAAGAGGCAGAAAAGCTTGGGTCAGGGTTCTCTCAGTTGGCTTGGGCTGGGGAAGCAATGGGAAGCATAGCAGGACAGAGCAGGTGGAGGCCTGGCAGGTGGAGGTCTTCTTCCGACCGCTGTTCCTAGTGTCTGTGTCCCTCGTTTGGCAGTTGGGCTCCAGGGCCATTTGATTCCTGGATTTAGTTGGTTCCATGCAAATGTTTATGAATGAATAAATGTGTGTTTAAGTCAAGCGTGTGTGATCGATAATACAGTCTTTACCCTCCTACCAGCTCATTGCTGCTAGGGATTGGGTTCTATATTTAGTATACTTTGCGCATTAAAAGAATTCAGTAAACATTTGTTGATTGAGTGTTTAAAAAGTGCTAAGTTGGGCAGTCCAGTCATTATATTCTAAAATGAGGTATGGCCCCATAAGTCTGTGTTGCTTCTGTGAGGGTTTCCCTGACTTTGAAGTGCTCAAATAGTTCATGTTCTTGGATTTAGTGGTGGCACAGGTAGCAGATTTAAGTGCTTCTCATGGAAATACTCAGCTCAAATAAACATGTTTCCACTTCTATGATATTCTATAAGTCAGTGTTTTCTGTGAAG
This sequence comes from Pan paniscus, assembly GCF_029289425.2. Taxonomy (NCBI): domain Eukaryota; kingdom Metazoa; phylum Chordata; class Mammalia; order Primates; family Hominidae; genus Pan; species Pan paniscus. The sequence goes on from NC_073267.2 coordinate 66,936,003, forward strand.
CAGGGAGCCCCCTGCATTTAATTCACCTGGGCAGGGAGGTGAGGTGTGGTGTGTGTGGGTCTTATTAAAATGCAAGTACCTGGGCCCCACTCTAATGCTGTGGAATCAGCCCAGCGATCTGCAGTTTAGTGTCAGGTGATTCCTAAATCTTGAGAACCACTGCATTAAGTCTGTAGGTAAATTTGATGGCTAAACTCCATGTCTGCTTCTTTCATTTTTTAGCCATTGACTGGGTTCAGATTGATGCCAATTCCTCAGTCCTTCATGATGAATTCATCGCGCACAGGCTTGGTGAGTACTCCTTTTACTAGAAGGTTAAAGGGAGGGTATTGTGCCTAGTGTCAGGAGGGGGCCTCCTTCCAGCCTCACCCCCAGAAGGCTTCTGGGTTCTCATTTTGGCTTGGCTGTTTGGTTTTCTTTAAAGTGCTTTTCTGTTTTTTACAGGATTAATTCCCCTCATTAGTGATGACATTGTGGATAAGCTGCAGTACTCTCGGGTATGTTGTGTGATTGGGTGGAATGTGAGGTTTGGTGGGGAGGCTTTGGTTCTCAAGGGATTTTTCCTGACATTTGGCATCCAGCTTGAATAGTGTTGTAGTTCTGGAACAACAACATGGAGATGTTGTCTAGAGCCTGGGCAGGCCTTGGTCCTTCGTTCTGATGGGGCTTCAGATTGATTAGCACGCAGAACATCAGGGAGTGTTGTTAGGCAGCTCCACCACAGTGCCCATTTATACTTAGAGTGGAGGTTCTTCCTTCCAAAGCATCTCTTCCCAGTAGCAGGGGCCTTAGGATGCTACAGGAGTCAACAGAAGGTTGGGGTAGGCAAGGAGCAGAGGGAATGGGAGCTGTCTCACAAGAGCAGCTCCTGGGGGACTAGTCCTAGTGTCTGCAGATTCATGCTGTCCCCTCCCTCACAGGTGATGCTGCTTAAACATGGCCACACTCTTAGTGTCTCACCCCCTTCCTCCTGGTCGTGTTTGCTCCCTGATGTCATGTTAACAGGCCTTCAGAGTTTGGAGAGAGTGGGATAGGAGTAGGCTACCTTCATCCTTTCACTAGGCTGCATTACACAGCAGCTTAAGGCTACTCCCTCTTGATGGCTTTGGGTGATCCAGAATCAGTCCATTTTCTAATATTCTCAAGGGCCATGTCATTTTTGTGATGGCTAATTTGATATATCTTATAAATATGTGTGTATTTTTAAAAAAGAAATATTCAGCTGGATGCGGTGGCTCATACCTGTAATCCCAGCACTTTGGGAGGCCGAGGCGGGTTTATCACGAGGTCAGGAGATCGAGACCATCCTGGCTAACATGGTGAAACCCTGTCTCTACTAAAAATACAAAATATTAGCCGAGCGTGGTCCCGCTCCCAAGTAGTCCCAGCTACTTGGGAGGCTGAGGCAGGAGAATGGCATGAACCCGGGAGGCGGAGCTTGCAGTGAGCCGAGATTGCACCACTGCACTCTAGCCTGGGTGACAAAGTGAGACTCCGTCTCAAAAAAAAGAAATATTCAAGCACATAAAAGCATGGAGCTAGTGTAATAAATATTCATGCTTCCACCTAATACTACGTTGTCACATTTTAACATTTTGCCCTATTTGTTTCAGATCTCCAGATTTTTGTTTTTTAATAAATAAAACAGATATTGGTGGGGACAGTTGTACAACCAATTAAGAGCAATTTAGCGATATCTTACATAAAGATACGCATGCTCTATCACCTAGCAGTTCCTTTCATTAAAATTTTTTCTAGTATTTATTGCACAAAGATGGCATGGTCTGTCTCTCTCTCTCTCTGGCTTTTTCTGAAAATCTGTAGAAAAGTTGAAAAACTAAAATAATACCCTTTACTTTTCACCTATAGTTACCAATTAATATTTTAGATTTGCTTTATTTTTCATATGCAAGTTGTTATTTTTGCTGAACTGTGTGAAAGTTGCAGACATCCTAACACTTCCAAGTACTTCAGCATGCATTTCCTAATAAGAATAGTTTCCTACATAACTACACTTTTATTGTGCCTAAGAAAGTTAGCATTAATCTGTAATATCAATATTCAGATTTTCCTAGTTTTTCCCCAAATATCCTTTATTGTTTTTCTGTTTGTTTGTGGGTCAGTCTTGATCCAGTGAAGATTCATTTGGTCCTCATAGCACTTTAGTCTCTTTTCATCTCAAACAGACTCCTCTCCTTTCAGTACATTTTTTTTAGGTTAAATACCTTTTCATATTTTTATCTTCCATTACATTTTGATTCTCCCATTTCATATTTCTTTATTTTTCTATTTTTTCAGACAGGTCTCGCTCTGTCACCCAGGCTAGAGTGCAGTGGCATGATCTTGGCTCACTGCGACCTCAGCCTCTGGGCTCAAATGATTCTCCTGCTTCAGCCTCCCAAGTAGCAGGGACTACAGGTGCTGTGCACCACCACACCCAAAAAATACAATTTTCTTGTATTTTTTGTAGAGACAGGGTCTTGCCATATTGCCCAGGCTAGTCTCGAACTCTTGGGCTCAAGCGATCCTCCCACCTCAGCCTCCCAAAGTGCTGGAATTACAGGCATGAGCCACTGTGCCCAGCCCCATTTCATATTTCTAAAAGTGATTCTGTCTCAAGGGTCTGGGTTGCCTTCCTACCTCACCTGTGTGTGACTGCAGACGACCTAGGTGGGACCTCTAGCTGCTGCTGCTTCCTCAGCATGCAAACATCAAGAGTGTTGGGTTTTCCTCACTGGTGTGAGGGAGAGAACAGCTTGCTTGATTGCATCCTAGTAACTGTCTTCTTGCCTGAAGTGAAACTGCAATTAATAGTCCCTAACATGGGAATGAGTCAGTTGTTTTAAGAATGGCAAAATGTTAATAATTATGGAAGGTGGTTGATGGTTATGGGATGGTAGTTTCTTACGTGCTTCTCTATTTGTGTATATGTATGAAATTTTCCATAATAGAAAGGATTTTTTAGAAAAGGTTAGTCTAGAACTTGAAAGGTAGTTTTTTCTGTTCCTTGGTGGTTTTATTTTAAATGATGGTTACATTCCCAAGCTGGTCCTCTTAGTTTTTGGGAAGCTGAACTATAGAGTGTGAAAGCATCCTCCTGTGCCTCATAGCCTTGGTTCTCTGAGGAAGAGTAGTTCAAGGGCCAGAGGGAGATGTTAGCAGTATGTCCCCAGAGGTGGCCTGGCAGCTGGTGGGAGTGGGAAGGAAATGTGCGTGCCAGTGTATGTATAAGTTGTCTCTAAACTTGGGCAGTCCGTGAGAATGGTATACCAGATTGTCACAGCCCACAAGAACCTGGATACTGATGAACCCCTTTTTACAGGTGAAGAAACTTAAGGAACTGGGCATTAGATGCAGGAAGCCAAGACAAGGAGCCAAGGCAGGAGTTGCCATCTCCCTTTGACTCATTCCTGCTTCCCTTCCTGCCTTAGGACTGCACATGTGAGGAGTTCTGCCCCGAGTGCTCGGTGGAGTTCACCCTCGATGTGCGGTGCAATGAAGACCAGACGCGACATGTCACGTCTCGAGACCTCATCTCCAACAGCCCCCGGGTCATTCCGGTCAGTGCGGGAGAGCATCCTCTTTTCCCTGGGATCTTCTCTCTTCTCTGGCTGGCTCTAAGTGGGCCAGACTGGGGTTGATCCTTAGAAAATGTTGGCTTTCCCTGTTATCCTCTGCCTTAATCTGATCCCTAGAAGTGCTAATTCTGGATTCTTCTTGGGCATCGTTAGCATCGTTGGTGCTGCGCACCCTCTATCACCCAGGGACTCTTTTAAAGGCCATGGAATTGTTTTGCCTGAGGCTATCACCACACCCTGAAGTGGGGGTTGGAGTCCTGGGGGCATCTGTGCCACCACCTCGTCAGGTGTTCGTTCCCTGGTTGACAGATTGCAGTCTAGAGGTGCTGGGATATGGATGCCAGAGGAGGTGACTGGGGAGGTGAGCAGCTAATGAATGCCTGGTGGACTCCCTACAGGTGACATCCCGGAACCGAGATAATGACCCCAATGACTACGTGGAGCAGGATGGTAAGTCTTCCTGACCTGTCACCGTGTGGGCCAGCGGGAAGGAGGGACCAGACACAGCCTCTCGTGCTGCCTGGTCTCCTCGAAAATTGGCTTTAGACCATTTTTCCAGATGTGTGTGGTCTTGCAGTGGCACTCCAAGTCAGAATTTGGAGAACCATGTCTCTCCTGGCCCTTGACTGGCTTGTGCCTCTCCCTGCAGACATCCTCATCGTCAAGTTGAGAAAGGGCCAGGAGCTGAGACTTCGAGCCTATGCCAAAAAGGGCTTTGGCAAGGAGCATGCCAAGTGGAACCCTACTGCAGGGGTGGCTTTTGAATACGATCCAGACAATGCCCTGAGGCACACAGTGTACCCCAAGCCCGAGGAATGGTATGTTCCCCTTAGGAGTGATGGCAGGCATTTGGGGTGGGTGTGGCATAGAAATGGCTGTTGTTGACTGAGATGTGGCAGGCTCTCTAGGAACTTGGGTGCCCCAAAAGGAGCAGTGGCAACCTTGTGCTGACCTGTGTTTGACCTCAGGCCAAAGAGTGAGTACTCGGAGCTGGATGAGGATGAGTCGCAGGCTCCTTATGACCCCAACGGCAAGCCAGAAAGGTAAGAGCCTGGTCGGACATGGGAAGGTGAAGTGTGGAAGAAGGGATGGTTTTGGTTCAGGCCGTGAGTTAGGCATTCCCTCTTCCCCACCTCGCAGTTCTCATAAGCTGAGGAGGTGCTGCTGACTGCTAAACTAGACCTGTGGTATGTGCACATCCCAGGGGCAGGTCGTCAGCCACCTTTTGGTCACTATGACAAAGAGGACCCTCCAGTTATCCAGGTGGTTCCTGTTCTGATTTTCAGCCCCCAAAGAAGAGATTCTTCAGGTCAACGCTAGGGGCAGAGATTTGGACCCAAGTTCCACAGGGTGACTGTGAAAGGTCTGTCACTGGTCACTGCTCACTTGGTTTTCCCCTCTCTCCTCAGGGGGCATGCATACATACAGAACTTTAGGATTTTCACAGGTACCTTATGAGGTAGTTGTAGCCTCCTTGAGGTTGTGCAAAGTGTGTTGAAACTACCCTATGTAAGAGGTTTTACATGAAAGGAAGTTAGTCCTGGCCCAAGGTCAAGCTCCATGTGGGAACAGAGCCAAGACCCGGAAGGAGGAAGGGTTGTCCATGGCCAGAGCTCGGGTCGGCCAGCCTGCCTCGCAGTGCGCTCACTGGACTCTTGCCTCCTAGGTTTTATTACAACGTGGAGTCCTGTGGCTCTCTGCGTCCTGAAACCATTGTCCTGTCAGCCCTCTCAGGATTGAAGAAGAAACTGAGTGATTTACAAACTCAATTAAGCCACGAGATCCAGAGTGATGTGCTAACCATAAATTAACTGCAGCTTGCCTGCTTCAGCGAAAACAGAGATTCAGGCCAGCAGCTGGATATGGGGGTCTCTCTTCAGACTCTTCTAGTTTCTGAGAATCTAGTCTACTGTTGGTTGAGCTTCTTGGCAGGACATCAGTACCAACTAGAAGTGGGTCATAGATAGATTACCAGGGATGCAGTGGTGTTTAGGCAGGATAGGTCTTTACTGGCTCTGACTGCTGTTAATAATTGGCAGCAGTGCTCCCCAGATCCCAGAAGGTCCCTGCTGGACTGTTTCCAGTGCACCTGTAGGGAACCAACTAGACTTCTCTCCTGGTTAGTCCAGCTCTTTACTCTAAACCCTTTCTGTCCAAAATGAGTCATTTTCAGTTGTACCTTAGATGTCTGGTGTTTAGGATCAAGTGCCATAGCCTTTATTCAGGGGGCCTATAAACCCTTCCAGTCCTTGCCCCAGGGCTGGCCTGCTAGCGCTTCAAATTCCCAGGTGTCCCTAATTTGAGAAGTAACCTTTTGGAATAGCATTAGACCCTGGCTGTCCCCTCCCCACCAAATAAACATGATATTTCATTCTCTGTCCAGCAGTTATGAACCCCTTCACCTCCAATGGCCTGATCATTTAGTTTGGTGGTGGTGGGGGTGGGGGTGGAAGCAGCCGCAGGAGCAAGGGCCCCTCCCACATACACAGGAGGAGTATTTCATTTCTCCTTAATGAAGGCTCTGGCCCTAACCCCTTAGCACTGTCTCCAGATAGGAACATGCACAAAGCAGTTAATTAGGCAGCCTGGAGAAAACCAGAGATCCAGTACAGAAAGGAAAGGATATTTATTGATTAACAGAAGTTGTCTTTTTAAAAGTGTTTATTTTTGGCAATAAAGAGCACAACATAATCTCCTTCATGCGTCATCGTGCCACTTAGCTGAGCCAGCCAGCTCTGCCTCCCTCCCCAAAGACCTTTGGACCCCAGTTCCCCTCTACAGGCTAGCTCATCCCTCTGGGTGGTCATTCCCCGGGTCACGTTGAGAGCGAGGCTGACTGCACCACCTCCCTAGCTCAAGGGCTCCTTTGGGAGGGGCCGCGTGCTTTATCATCATCCTGCCACAACTCAAATAGTGGTTATTTACAAGAAGGTCTGTTCCCACAAATCAGGACCCTAAAGTATTAAAAAACAAAACCCAAAAAACAACAAAAAACCCCACACAACCAAAAGTTTGACGTGAATAGAAAGATAGCCCTTCTGCATGGTAGTCAGCAAATACCAGCACTAGAAAATCAATTGCTTTAATTGCATTACAGCAGGGAGCCTCAGCACCATGTGGGGAGGAGGAAATGGGAAGGTCTTGGTTTCAGAGTGCTTTTGGCTGGCCAGAGGGTGGCCAAACAGGGCCAGGGGGCTCCCTCTGCTTGGGCATTGTCCACCCCTGGTCAGTGAGAGGGGGGCAGCAGGGGTGCTCCCCACGGCAGTCCTGCTGCGGCCTTCCCTCCTGGCCTATTCCTGGGGCAGGAACAAGCTCCAGCCTTCCTCCACATGGCTGAGGTAATCAGCACCCCTACCCCGAGGGCATCTTCCCAGCCTACAAAGCAGGAAGGAGCCTGTGCAGAAGTTACATTTTAAAACCAGATTTTCACCTGAGGCGTCAACCAGATGTCACCTCTGCTTTAAAACTCCAACTGCAAGGCTGGCAAGCAGCACAGTGGAAGTGCAGATCCTTCCTGTGTCACTCCAGGCCCAGAGGAACTGAGAAGCCACCTGCTGTTCCGGCCCTTGGGCTGTTTGGGAAAAGCCAGCAGTCAGAGTGCCAGCCTCAAGCTCTGATTATCCCCCTCCTCTGGCCCTGGTAGTTCAAGCAGGTCCTGGCAGCAGGAGGGCTGTGCCATGGAGGATGGACACGACTGCACTCATACTCAAAAACAGCCTTGACCGTGGCCTGGTCATGGGATTAAAAAATGTGTGTGTATTGGTGGGGAAGGATGGGGTGAGGGTGAGGGGATCTCATTGATACAGAGTATGTCATAAGCCATATATATTAAAATCATTAACAGTATATAGTCCCACGGTAGCTCCAACCCCTCACACATGCTCAGGTGGTGTGGCCAGCCCTTTGCCTCAGTCCAGCCTCATCCTTGGGGGCAAGGAGGGGGCAGCTTGCTCCCTTTCTCCAGGCTCTTGGCCGACAGCCCCCTGAGGCTGTCCACGGTACACTGCAGCCAGCCCCGCAGCAGGCAGCCCCCAGCAGTCATCGGTGCTCGCCAGCACTGTGGTCACTGGGATGGGGTCTTGGCCTCACTGCTGTCCCCCTGGCTGGGCTTTGGCTTTAGCAGGATGAATCTGTTGAGGAGGTCTGTTTCCGAGCTGGCCTGGGCTGCCCCATACCCCTCACCTGTGGGCACAGAAGCAGGCTCAGAATTCAGAGCTAGGTCAAAAGACCCCTGCCCAATAGGCCTCATCCTCCACAACGCCTCCTGGCAGGTGGGTGTGGGGCATGGAAGCGACTCACCAGCATAGCTGGAGGCTTCGGCGATGTTCTGGGAACCAGTGATGTGGTGCCAGTAGGCACTGCGCGGCAGCATGGTCGTGGGTGTGCAGGGATACGAGTAATGTTCCGTGCCCTTGTTCAGCAGCTGTGGGGCAAAGGGAGGGGTCACTCCCATTAGTGGCTTACAGTATCCCTGAGCAGCCACCCCAAGACCCTACCTGCCTCCACTGTGTACCCCAGGCACTTGGCCCTGCCTGCCCGCCCGTTCCCCCCTCCCCCCGTACCCTGGACTGATGCCCACTGCCTCACCCTCACGTTCTTCTCCATTTCCAGCAGGACCCGCTTGTGCTGCTCTGCGATGGCCAGGGTGGCACTGTGGACGCGCTGGTAAATCTGCTCCCCCTCTTGTGTCTGGAAGGTATAGAGTCCTTCCCCAGCATCACACATCCTGGGGACACAGCACAGAGGGCAAGATGGTGGGGACCCACCACAGACATGCATGTGATTAGTTAGGCTCTCCTGCAACTGCAAGTTGTGGCTGCATTCCAGGCCGGGAGGACAGGTAGGGCTGTGGTCTGGGGGTCCGACCACACGGTGCAAATGTGCTGAGCATATCCTGTACCAGCTGGTGCTTGAAATGCATTATAAGAATTAACCCATTCAGTTTTCTCTACCACCTCCCTCTGGTCTCTGTACCATTAATGGTTTCCTCATTGTTATGCATTTTCCCAAACCATTTTATAGATGAGGAAACTGAGGCATACAGAAGCTAAGTAACTCAACCAAGGTTCTGCAGAGGATTATATGGAATTTCAGTCTAGGCAGACTGACTCCAGAGTTCAAGTGAGGGGCTACCCAGTCTTCACTATAATTCTAGGGGGTTAGGTACTTTATTATCCCCGAAACCCAGACTCAGATCCACAGTCACAGAAGTAGTAAGTGCCTGAACCTGCATTTGACTTAAGCCAAAGTAGTATATGATTTTTGGTAAATAGCTTCACTTGACCTGCATGCTGTGGGCAAGTTACTCCTCTGAGCCTCCATTTCATTTCTTTGTCTGTAAAATGGGAACATTACATTCCCCCTTGGGATTGCTACGCCAATAAGTAAACCAAGCTCCTAGCGCAGTGCCCAACACAGAGTGAATGGCAGCCACCATCACACCATAGCAGGACAGGGCTGGGAGGCGAGAGGGTCCTACCGGCCAGCCTCGAAGGTAAAGCGTGTGGCATCCCGGCCATAGCGGCGCAGTGAGCAGAGGGGCCACGAGACGAGCTTCACACGGGGGTTGTGGATGTCCCAGAGGTAGATGTTCTCGTGGGTGATCTGCAGCTTGCATTCGCCATACACGTCCAGGTTGGGGCAGGGCAGCAGGAAGACATTGAAGCGATCTGGAGTCGGGGAGGGTGGACAAGTGGGACCAGAGTTGCCCCAGATGGGGACTTCCTCCCTCCCTTCCTCTCTTCCTCCTCCCCCTCCCCACCCCCAGGGCCAGGGCCCGGCCTCACCTGTCTGTTCACACTGCACCCCTGGGGCCAGGAGGTCAGGTTCTCCCAGACTGATGTCGTTGAGGCGGGACCCCAGACACTCCACAGATAGTGTCTTGTACCACTCCTCTGCCTCTAGCTCTGAAGAAAATGCTACTTCATCATGCGGCTCCGGAGCCCGGTAGCCCACCCCGTCTGCCCAGCCTGACTTATGCCACCATGCACAGCAGGGAGGGTAAGGACAGTGGGTTCTGCCTGCCTGTCTTGCCTCAACCCTGAGGGCCTGCTCCCTGAAAGCACCCCCAACCCCACACACACCACACCACCATCTCCACCCAGGGTTAGCCCTGCTCTGCCCGCTCCTAGCTGGACCTCTGACCAAGACCACCCCAGGGGAGGCAGATGGAGGCCCATACTCACGCCTCACCTGAGTCGCAAGTGAAGGTACGTGCCGAGTCATCAGTGAATATGATGGCCACCGCCTGCCGCTTGGTCTCCTTGGGGAGCCGCGTGACACACTTGACGTTGCTGATCTCAGTCACCTGGGACAGAATCCACAAGGGACTTAGCCAGGCCAGTGCATCTCTCTCTCTCTCTCTCTCTCTCTCTCTCTCTCTCTCTCTTCTCTCTCTCTCTCTCTCTCTCTCTTCTCTCTCTCTCCCACTTGGGGGAGCTAGGGCCCAGGCCTCCTAACCTTGGGGCAGCCCCGGAGGCACACCGACTTCTCATCTGGATACTTCTCCAGCCGCTGGGGCCCCTTGCTGGAGGATTTCCGGAACACCAGCCAGCACCTCCGGTAGATCTGTGGAGCGAGATGACAGGGCTCAGGCCTCCCTGGACCACTCCCACCCCACCAGCATGGCCCTGCAGCCACCCCTGCCTGCCACAGGGGGCGGTGCCGCACAGCCTTCCCTGGAGCCCCAGCCTGGGGACACCGGGGGTGGGAGTCACCAGCAGTGTCACCTCCCTGGGAGAGAAGCCTCCTCCCCAAATTGAAAAGTCATTGACTTCTTGGCTGGCTCCAAAACGCTGTTCCACAAAGGGTGCTCTCCTGACCTGCCATGTACTGTGTGCACCGCTGAGTTTAGCGTGAGTAGCCAACGTTCCTGAGTGCTTCCTGCTCACACCTGTTATTAGCACTGTGCACAGTCTCAGGGCCACTCCTGAGATCAGTTCTGTTATCATCCCCATTTTATAGATGGGGAAAGGGAGGCATCAAAACACTAAGGAATGGTGATACTGGTATTTGCAGCAGGCTGTCTAGATCCAGGACAGACCCTCACAGCCCACTGCAGGATCTGGCCAGGGCTCGGGCAGTGCCAGCCACAACAGAGGGGTCTCCTGGGGATAGGGATTAGACCCTTGCCCCCTGCCCACCTGTACATCCCCGTGCCCCTAGTTCTCTGAGTCAGGTGAGGGTCTTTACAAAGGTAACCCCCACTCTTGTCTCCTGGGGCTTTCACTCACCCTCTCTTTTCATTCTCTTACCAACCCTGAAGTGTAAGGGGTCCTGTTCCAGCTGGGAACCCAAAGCTGTTTGAGGTAAAGGGGCGGAGCTAGGAATCTGAGGCTCCTCCCACAGCATGGTGCCTTCCCTCCTGGCCCTGGCCACTGCTGAGGCCCCTGTACCTTAAACCACCTACATTCTCTGTAGCTTCAGGGACTCCCCCAAGGGGGTGGGGAGGGGAGGGGAGTGACCACTCTGGGATTGAAGGGACAGACTGGCCTATCATTCATGGGTGGTGGAGAGGGGGTTGGCCCCAGCCACCAGCCAGAGCTGCCCTTGCATCACCCCTCCCTCCTGCCTAGAATTTTTTCTGCCCAAAGTCTGTGGCTGGGGTTTACCTACTCCTTCCAGCGGGCACTCCAAAAGCCTGACAGAGCCTGTTCCCCAGGCATCTCTGGTGTTCCTCTTACTGGAAACAGTAGGGAGACTGAGTGGTGGCTGAGAGCACAGCAGAGGAGGCCAGGGGGCCTCTAGGCCCCACCCCTCCTCGGCCCTACTGTGCCATGCGTACATTAGGTCCTTGGCAGGCAGGGTCCCAGGGTGCAGTGGCCCTAGGCAGCCCCCATTTCAAGATACCACTCAGAGCCAGGCCATTTCTGGCTCCTATCTGGGACCCTAGGAGGCATGTCTGCTCCTGCACCCCTGACCCTGGCTTGGCCCCTGTTCTACCCACCTAAACCACAGCAGCCCTCAGCTCTCAGCTGCAGCACTCCTTTAAGACAGACACTGAATTTTATCCACAGAATCCTCACTCATATCCTGGTAGCCTCATTAACAGCCATGCTAAACAAGTGAATGACCATATGAAGGAACCGTGAATGAATGGATGGATGAATGGATGGATGCTGCCGACCCAGATACACCCTGCCAGGGTGGGCTCCATGCAGCCCGCAGCATCAGGGGCAGAAGGCCTGGGGGCCTGAGCATGCCGGTTGCCTGGTTACAGGATACACATTCACAGCCCCAGGGAGCCACGCGCTAAAGAGCCCTCCTTCCCACTTCGCACAGGGCTTTGATCAGTGCTTCAGAAACACTCTGCCACAGCTCTGCCACGGGAGAAAGGCCCTGGCAGGTAGGAGAGCCGGCTCCTGATCTCTTTCAGCCCCTCCCCCCTCACCTCTGTGGGCTGAGATGAGAATGGCTGCTGGGGAGGGACCGCAGCCTCTCACACCAGGGGAAGTGAGGCTCCTGGCTTCAGAGGGAAGAGAATTCCCTGCATGGATAGGGCCTGGCTATGCCCCACCTCCCCATCCGGGCTGTGCCCACCTGTCAGCCACTCAGTCTCCCTCTGGAACAGGTTTGATACTGAGCCCAAGTGGCTGCCCTTGTGGCTGGTGCCTTCCTGGCACGCTCTGCCCTGGGCAAGGCCTCAGCCCAGCTGGCCCCTGGGGACCTGCTAAGTCTGGGGCCATAGGAATGAGAAGTGATGTTAGAAGCGAAGCCTCTGCTTCCTTGGCCTTCCCTACCTCAGCCTCAGCTTCTCTCTTTGTTCTGTGCTCCAAGTCAGTGGGCTGATCCCCCTTTCAGAGGAAGAGCAAAGTAGCCAATGGCTGCCAGGGCCCAGTCTCAACTAGGTTGAGTCCCAGGGCAGGGAGGCACAGGAGGGGAAGTGGGGCCAGAACCACCTTCTCCAAGGCCAGCCCTGCTCTGTCTGGTACCCAGGTAGGGAAGCTGGGTGGCAGATCCCTCTCCCACTCCGCATGCCCCCCACCCCACTCAGGCTGAGCCAGGGATCCTTGAGCAGCCTGAGCCAACCCGCCCCCTTCAAGGCAATGGGAGAGAGAAGGGAGAAAGGGACAGGAGTCCTGGGTCAAACACAAGACTTGGGTGACCTCAGTCACCAGGGCTGTCCTTCCTACAGGGGAAGGGGCAACTGCCAGACCTGTCTTTGGCAGGGGGGCCTGGCAGAGGAATAGAGGCAGCTCTCAGACAGCCTCGCCGAGATCATGAAGTTGATCCCCTCTGCTCCTGTCTTCTAGGGGGTCTTCACCAGTTGGGGGTCTACAGGGGGTAGGACAGGATGCATGCCCAGTAAGACCTCTTCTCTGTAGCCCCTCCAAGCCCCCAGTTCAGGGCCAAGCACCAAGCAAGCACAGAGTCACCCACCAACAACTTGGAGGGAAGCAGCCTGTCCCAGAGCACTGGACCATTCTGCCCAAAGTTCTCATTTGGAAACCACATAAATATCAGCTTCAGTGCCTCACACCACCCCATCTCCCCCAGCCAACCACTCCCCTTTTCAAACACTTCTTTAACATTAAACTCGACAACCAAAAATTTACTAAATATCTGCACACGGAAAGCAGTCAGAAGCAAGGGGAGAGGATGACCTAAAAGAAAAGAGGCCAGGAGAGGTGAGGGGAGGCCGGGGGTGGGGGGCAAACGGAAGGGAGAGGAGGCCAGGGGAAGTGAGACGCTGCTTCTCAGCTCAGACACAGCCCGGCCTTGCCAGCCGCTCCTGCTGCTGCTGTGGTGACAACTTCAACAATAGCAGGGGAGCCGCCTGCCCATCGGTGGCCACCATTGCTGCCACCACCACCACCACTGGCCCAGCTGTTGGGATGCCAGCCAGCCCTCTGGGGCGGGGGCTGCAGCAGGCAGAACCCAGCCCAGGCACATGCCAGGCAGCACGCTGGCGAGGAGCCCCGAGACCACAGATGCACGATGCCCGGCAGCCGGAGGGCAGCTGCGTGCCCCATGCGCCATGCCTCCAAGCCTGGGACCGAGTCCTCGGGCCCCCATCCCTTGGCAGGGCCCCTCCGCAGCTCAGGGTCACTCACCCCGAGCTTCCTGCTCTTCATCTTCACGTAGCCTTGCTTGACGATGTCACTGAAATTGGTCGCCATGGTTTTCCCACCTTTTAGGGGCGCGGGGCCTGGCAGAGGCGAGGGGAAGGATGCCCAGGTGCCTGGGTCTCCGGCTCCTCCAATCACCTGTTCCAGACACTCTGTCGGGGCTGCCGCGAGGGGCTGCTCCTCACCTCACCCGCCTCAGCATTGTTCTAGCAGCTCCTTCGCCCCGCGCCTGCTGGAAATAAAAATGACAGGGAGATTAGAGACAGTGACATCTTTCTCTTCCTCTCGCTCTCGCTCTCTTTTTTCCTTCCTCTTCCCACACTCCTCCTCCCTCCCTCCTTCCTCCCGCCCTTCTTCCTTCCCTTCCCTCCCCACCCCAGGACGACAGAACCATTCAGGAAAACCGAGGTGGAGGCGGCAGTGAGGAAAATGGTCCAGCCCAGTCCCCTCCCTCACGGCTGGGGCTGGCAGTTAACCCCTTCCTGGGAGGACTGGCTCTGGCTCCTACTGTGGAGGTGGGGACCCAGGAAGGGAAGTGGCAGGGAGCTGCTGTCCCTCAGCATTTTGGGATCGTGGCCCCATCAACTGTGATAACTCTGGTGCAAATTTAGGGCAACTTGCCAAGAGCAAAAGCCCCTTCCTGGGTACAAGAGCTCCCAGGGGTAGCAGGGAAGCGCTTCCCAGAGATGGAGGAGGAGGGTCCCAGGAGATGACCCATGGGTGTCTGAGTGAACCCCATGCTCTGCAATGTTAAAGACAATTTGCCTGGTCAGCTCAGCAGCCCCCACAAACCCCTCTGCCCTCCTGCCCCACCCGGTCCTCTACCTGTTTCTCTCCAGCCCCAGGCTAAGAATCACTACCTCGAGCTCACGCAGGGCCTGTTCCCAGGCCCTGCAACTCTTCCGCACGCAGCTCTGGGTGCTGCTTCCTGGGTGGGAGGGCAGAGTCCAGTGGGGCGGGCCTCCAGATAAGCCTGAGGAATGTGCTGGGCCGGCTGGAGGTAGCCACTGTGGGAGCAGACGCCTTGCCCTGGCCCTGGGGTTGGGAACGCTGGCCAGTCCGTGAGGGTGGGGCCCGGGCCCCAACACTGGGTCTGGCCAAGCCAAGCAGGCCCTCCATGTCCTGAGCATGGGCAGGAGTTAATTATAGGAGTACCAGTCAGGGCCTGGGGCAACAAGACATGCAGGAGACAATGTGGGATACCAAGGGGAGGTAAATATGGAGCAGGAAATGGGGGTACCAGCAGAGCCACCCCAAATCAGGCAGATCTGCAGACAACAAAGACTCAGACTCAGAGGGAGGCTCAGTGATGACCCAGTCTAACCCCTTCATTTTATAGATGGAGAAAGAAAAGTTGCCCAGAGAGGGTAAGCTACATGACTAAGGTCACATAGCAGGCCTGGGGCAGAGCCAGGGATGAAGGAGAAGGTCCAGGGTGGTGATGGAGACCAGTCTGTGGGGGGAACATCCTGCTGCCATCTCTGGCTGCCTGCCACCACCTAAGCCTTCCCTGCCATCCAGCCTCGGGGGCAGGGTTATGCCAGCAATGTGGCCCCTGTGTCTTTAGGATCACCGGGTGGGAACGGAGCAGCATTTCTGGGGTCAGCTGGGTATCTGTGCTGCCAGAACGGGGCCCTGGGACAGGCATGCTGCTGGTTGTGCCAGCAGCTTGGCATTAATTAATGTCCTGGAGGCCTGTCTGTTGAGTGCCTAACAAGGAACAGATGGGACTACCCCAGCGGGCACATGCAAACAAGGGAGGGGCAGAGAGGGTAATGCGCCCCTATCCCACTTGCACCCTGATAGCCCCTCAATTCCACTCCTGCCCATTCACTGCCTCTATCCCAGCTCCCTGGGGTCCAAGACCCTCCCACAGTTAGGCGGTCTACTTTCCTCCTATAAGGTCTGGTCTGGGGTCCCCTCACTGGCAACTGACCCCCAACAGCTCTGCCACACCTGGGCTCTGGCAGCCAGAGATGGGTCAATTTTCTCAGCTCTGTCTTCACTGCCTGCCTCTGGGGCTGCCTTCTCCCCAGAGCAAGGACCAGCTCAGGAGTTCCCCTCCAAGATGATTAGCAGGCTGACCACTGGCTGTGGGTCTACAGTGTGGAAGCCCCCAGTCAGAACACGCCTACAGGAAGCCACTGGACCCCCAGGTTCATCCAACATAGCTCAGACATAGCACAGCCCGGAGTGTGAATCCAGCTGGCTGTGTGGTCCTGGGCAAGCCGCTTAAGACCCTGTGCCTTAATTTCCCCATTGGAAAAAAATGAGAATAAATCTACCTACTTTAAATGAGGAAATGAATTCATGAGGCACCTGCTTGCCCACTTGGGACACAGAGCTTCTACCCTTTTTCTTTTTCTTTCTTTTTTTTTTTTTTGAGACGGAGTCTCCCTCTGTCGCCCAGGCTGGAGTGCAGTGGCGCGATCTCGGCTCACTGCAACCTCTGCCTCCTGGGTTCACGCCATTCTCCTGCCTCAGCTTCCCGAGTAGCTGGGACTACAGGCTCCCACCACCATGCTCGGCTAATTTTCAGTATTTTTAGTAGAGACGGGGTTTCACCATGTTAGCCAGGATGGTCTCGATCTCCTGACCTCATGATCCGCCCGCCTCGGCCTCCCAAAGTGCTGGGATTACAGGCGTGAGCCACCGCGCCCGGCCTTCTTTTTCTTCTTTTGAGACAGGGTCCTGCTCTGTCACCCAGGCTGGAGTGCAGGGGTGCCATCACGGCTTACGGCAGCCTCAACCACCCAGGCTCAAGTGATCCACCCACCTCAGCCTCCTGAATAGCTGGGACCGCAGGTACATACCACCATGCCCAGCTAATTTTTAAAAACTTGTTTGTAGAGATGGGGCTTTTGTTTTGTTTTTTTTTTGTTTTTGTTTTTGTTTTTTTGAGACGGAGTCTCACTCTATTGCCCAGGCTGGAGTGCAGTGGCCCAATCTCGGCTCATTGCAAGCTCCGCCTCCCGGGTTCACGCCATTCTCCTTCCTCAGCCTCCTGAGTAGCTGGGACTACAGGAGCCCGCCACCATACCCGGCTAATTGTTTCATATTTTTAGTAAAGACGGGGTTTCACCGTGTTAGCCAGGATGGTCTCGATCTCCTGACCTTGTGATCCACCCGCCTCGGCCTTCCAACGTTCTGGGATTACAGGCGTGAGCCACTGCGCCCGGCCCCTAGAGATAGGTTTTCACCATGTTGCCCAGGCTGGTCTTGAACTCCTGGGGTCAAGTGATCCACAAGGCTTGGCCTCCCTGAGTGCTGAGATTACAGGTGTGAGCAACCTCGCCTGGCCAGAGCTTCTGCCTTGAAAACTCCAAGGGCTGTGTGTACGTATATATATATAGTTTTCTTCAAGAGTTGCTGCCCAGACAGGGCGGTGAAACCACCAGAAGCCAGCCTGCTCCTTCCCAGTGTTGCCCCACCAGGGACTGTGGCCCCAAGCTCGCAGGAGTGCTCCTGCTGCGTCTGTCCATAGGCCCCACCCCGTCCCATACCCCAGGTCCCCAGCTGGAAGAGTGACCTTCACGGGGAAGGCTGGGTGCCAAAGTCCTGCCAGCTCACTCCGGCCCTGAGTCACAGGGACCCCTGGCCACACTTAGTCCCTAATGATGTTTGCAAGAGCAAGACCTAACCTAGGACCCAAAATGGTGTGGCAAAGAGGGGTTGGGAAGGGGAGGAGGGAAAGGTCAGGGCCAATAGGTGGACCCACAAATTTGACAGGCAGTGGGGTCAAGTGGTGAGGGGGGCCCAGAACCAACCCACCATCCTCCAGAAGGAATGCACTGTGTTAAGCAAGCGAGGCGGCCCCCAAGCTGAGCCTGTGAAGGCCCAATAGGACAGCAAGAAGTGGAGAGCAGACCAGGCACAGTGGCTCACACCTGTAATCCCAACACTTTGGGAGGCCAAAGTGGGAGGATCACTTGGGGCCAGGAGTTCAAGACCAGATCCGGCAACATAGAGAGACCCCGTCTCTAAAAAAATGAAAAAATAAGCTGGGCATGTGGCACGTGCCTGTAGTCACAGCTACTGGGGAGGCTGAGGTGGGAGGATCACTTGAGCTCAGGAATTCCAGGTAGCAGTGAGCTATGATCAAGCCACTGCACTCCAGCCTGGGTGATAGAGTGAGACTGTTTCTAAAAAATTTCAAAAAAATCAATTAAAAAAATACAAAAATTGGAGAGCAGCTGAGGCTAGGCAGGCCAGGAATTGGGTTGAAGTAGCCCCTGCCCTGTTTGTCCCTCGGCCCCTTGTCCCCAACAGGCCTGCAGCAGGAAGAATGCTTGCTACTTTGAGAGGACCTGAGGTCTTGGGTCCTTCCCCAGCACTGTGAGCTCCGAGCTCCCAGCTAAGCAGGGTGTCCAGCAGTCCCTCTCAGGGTTCCAGTGAGGGAGGAGGGGAGCAAGGGCCCCCCACATCCCACCTCCCAGCCTGGTACCAATACTGCTGCTTACCCAGGGACAGTACCTGCCTGGTGCCAGGCCACCACAGGTTTCCGTGCAGGGAGAGCCAGCTCCAAAATGCTCCTCTCCACAGGAAGGGCAGGTGTCCTGGGGTGGCGGGGAGTAGGGAGACTCCCAGGGCCCTCACTGCCCACCTGCCCCACAGGGCAGCCATGCTGAGCACTCCCTCTCGCACATGGATTCTGCCTGGAGGCTTTGGCTCCAGAACAAACGCGCTGAGGCTGGCAACCAATGACTGAGCCAGCGGCTGCCTGCCTGGCTGGGCCTCCCCACCCCTGACGGATTGGATCTTATCAGGGCTGCAGGAACAGCCCTACCTGGACACCATCTCAGTGTCGTCTGGCTGTCTCCACCCAACAGCGAAGATTGGATCTGTGCGATTCTCTCCAGCACCAGAGCCATTTCCCATCACCTGCTGCTCTGCCCCCACCCCACCCCCAGATTGTTATCAGAGGCCGGCTGGGAGTGCTCCCAACAGATCCCCATAGGGGCCACCGGCCGAAACATGGTGAGTCCCATCAGGGTGGATGGCAAAGACAGACCAAATACCCACCTAGGCAGACAGGGACGGCAGAAGGAGGGGACATCTGAATAGCCACGGTCCCCCAGACCCTTAAGCCAGGAGAGTAATGCTGTGGCCCCGTACCACTCTGGTTCTCCTGGGTCCCCTGCCCACCCCTCAACATGCCAAAACCCCTCCCTCGAGGGACCACTGCACTAGCTGTTTCCCACCTACAACATTGTTCCCTCACATGCTCATGGTTCATTCCATTGCTTCATCCACCTCCTCCAGGAGGCCTTCCCTGACTACCCTCACCAAAGGACCCCCACTAGTCAGCCTCTCTCACAACATCAGGTGCGGCTGTCTTCATCGCACACCACCATGGGATTTTCTTGTTCTTACATCTGTCCATTTGTTTCTGGCCACAGAGAGACATCTGGAATGTCAGCTCCCTGGTGGCTCGGCCTCGTCTGTCTAGTTAACAGCTCTATCCCAGCTCCCAGAATGGTGCCCGGTGGGGAGGAGATGCTCAATATTTGGGGGCTGAACGCGTAATTCTCTCCCGGACTTGTCCTCCCCATCCTTTCTTCCACCACCACCAGCCTCCATCTGGCTGGACCTGGCTCAGCTTCCAGAGGTGCGTGAGCCACAGTGGGCTCCCAGCTCCTGGGTCTCAGCGCTGACTGGCATGGCCAGCAGGCTGTTGTTACTGGAGAACCAGCTGTGCCCAAGACCCGCAGTTTGGTTCAGAGCTGCCTCAGGGAAGAGCATGCTGCTGACATCGAGGCCAGGCCTAGTTGGGTGGCCCCACCTTGGCCAGGGTTGTGGGGTGAGGTCATGCCCAGCCCTGCTGCCCTGCCCAGGAGGGAAGTGCTGGGAGTAACCAGTACCAGCACAGCAAGGCAAGCAACTGGGGAGAGGAGGCACAGCTCCTGGGATCAGAGTTGGGGGCGGGGGCGGGGGCAGGAAGAGCCTGTACCAGTGTCACATCCCTCTGAAAGGGTCCAGGAAAGAACCTGCCCTAAGCAAGCCCACCTCACACTGCCCAAGTGGAGTCTCCTAGAGATACTGCCAGGCCCCTCGCTGCCCTGGCCATCAGACCCCTCTAACCCACACCCTCCATCCAAGCGGAAGCGCCCCAGCAACTGACGTGTCCCCATGGCTTGGGGCAGGCAGGCTGCACAGAGCCCCTGCTCTGCCACATCACCCAGGTGCCCAGCCTCGGCTCATGCCCCTTTTCAGTAATAGAAAGCATGTAACTGGATCTAAGGCCTTGCGGGCCATGGGGGAGAAGGTGGACAGGACCTTGGGGGCCAGTGGAGAAAGGTTCAAGGACAGGAGGCAGCTGGCCATGAGTTTGGGCTGTGGGGAGAAACCCCATAGGCAGGAGGGGGTCGGCAGTGGGGGCCAGCTGGGGTACAGAAAATCATCTCTTGGAATTTGGAGGAGTTGAGCGAACAGGAGGCCCCGGGGAGGAGCAGGAAGGCAGAGAGAAGGTTGGGAGCTGCCAGGGGCTGGGTTATGCCCCTTCCGGCTGGCAGGCCCGGGAGCGCAGGGCCTGGGTTGCTCGGATGAGGTTTGTGTGGGTGCGGGTGAGGTCAGCTCGCGACCTGGGCTCCCCCGGAGAGGAAAGCTGCGGGTGGAGAGAGCGCAGGGAGTTTCAGGGCCCAGGCACTGGCTTTTGGGGGGCGGGTCTCTAAGCCCCCCACCCGACAGTAGGAAGGTCCCATGGGACGGAGCGTCCTCAGGTTCAGGAAGTGACTGAGGGTCCTCAGGGGTGGGAGTCGCCGAGACTCTCGCAGGCTCTGGGCGGCCTATGTCCCCCTCCCTGCCTCACGCCCCCCAATTTACCTGGGCGCCGAGGCCCGGGCCAGGAGCGCCTGCTCAGCGGCGCCGCGGAGCAGGCTCATGCCCGCGTCACGGCGCGGCTGGCGGGGGCGGCAGGGCGGCGGCGGCGCCGGGCTCCAGGCGGGGACGGCGAGGGAGGCGCGGCCGCAGGGCTAGGGATCGGGCTCCGGCTGGGGCTCCGGCTGGGACTCCTCTCCGCTCCCTCCTCCGCCAGGTCTCGCCGCTGCGCCCCGCCCCCTGCCCCGCCCTGGCGGCCGGCCCCCGCCGTATTCCTCCGAGCCGCGGGACACGCGATTCTGCCCTGGCGCCCTGGCGCCCTGGCACCCCCGCACCCGCTTCAGGTCGCCCCCGGTACCCCCGGCTCATTCCCACCGCCCCTCCCTGGGCCCCAAAGCCCACATCGCCTCTCGGCCCCTGAAAGCTGAACTCCACATCAGCTCCCAGCCCCCACATCTCAACCCCTTCACTTCTTCAGGAATCCATTACACACCCATACTCCACATCAGCTCCCAGCCCCCATATCTCAATTCCTTCACTTCTTCAGGAATCACATACACACCCATTGCTGCCCTAACCCCATCATGACTCTCTGGGCCCTCACAGCCCAGATCTCCCAGCCCCACAGTGACCCCCTCTGCTACCCCTCCTCAAGTAGCCGCACCAGCACCTCTGTCTTCCCTGGTCTCCTCTCCACCCTCAAAACATCCAGTTCTAGGTCCCCCTGAGACTTTGCCCTCAAGCCCAAACTTCATTCCCCTTCATTGCTGCCCCCACCCAGCCCCCAACCCCCTCACCTCTGCCCTTCGGGCCTGTGCAGTGGTTGACTCACTGATCTGTTGGAATCCCCAATCACAGGCCTCAGCTGTGCCAGGCAGGGACAAGAGAAGTTGCCCAGTGCCTCCTCTGGGGAGGAGCTGTTCCCCCTCTGGTTTTCACATCTGTACCTTTTTACACCAGGGCTTCTAAAAGTGTAGTCCCTGGACCAGAAGCTTCCCATCACCTTGAAACTTGTTAGAAATGCAAATTCCCTGCCCTACTCAGACCTATGAAATCAGAATTTCTGGGGATTTCCAGCAGAAATGTGTGTTTTAACAGGCTAGGTGATTCTGATGCACACGAATGTGTGAGAACCACTGCTTTAGATCATATACACAAAACAAAACAATAGGCCACCTGAACAGCCAAAATCCTGAGAAATGAAAATACCTCCACATCCAGCTACTGTCCAGGTGTCTCAGAGGAATAGGCCTAAAGCAGTGAGGGACCAAGGATCCCAACACCCACCCATGGAATGCATGCCTCTGCCCCGGAGACAACTGGGCCTCAGCCTTGCCCAGGGAGCTTCAAAGGAGGCTGCCTCTGGATGTCTGAAAATTTCCCTGATGGTCACTGTGGTGTCTGTGATCAGCCTGAGCTAACCAGCCCCAAGCCCATGGCCAAGCTAGCCTGGGCCTCAACCTCCTGACCTCCCTATGCGTCTTTCAAACTTGACCTCACCTGCTTTGCTTCAAACCACAGCCCCTAAAGCTCCCAGCACTTGATTCATCATAGCAAACTGTTTTTCAACACCAGAAACCTCTAGGGGAGCTTTGGCCAACAACAACAACACAAATGAATTTTCACAATAAAAAGCCATCTTTTTTTGTTACTGAGGCTGGAGTGCAGTGGTGTGATCTCAGCTCACTGCAACCTCTGCCTCGGGGCTTAAGTGATCCTCCCTGCTCAGCCTCCTCAGTAGCTGGGTCTACAGGCGTGCACCACCACGCCTAGCTAATTTTTTGGATTTTTTTGTAGAGACAGGGTTTCACCATGCTGCCCAGGCTGGTCACAAACTCCTGAGCTCAAGCAATTCACCTGCCTCGGCCTCCCAAGGTGCTGGGATTACAGGCATGAGCCACTGCACCCCATGTGAAGATTTGCTTTTTTACTGTTGAATTTCAAGAGTTGTGTATTCTACCTACTAGTCCTTTGTTGAATATGTGGTTTGCAAATATTTTCTCCCAGTCTTTGGCTTGTCTTTTCATCCACTTAACAGAGTCTTTCACAAAACAAAAGTTTTAAATTTCGATAAAGTCTGAATTATCCATTTTTCCTTTTATGGATCACACTTTTGTTGCCTAATCTAAAAACTCTGAATTTTCTCCTGTGTTTTATTCTGAAAGTTCCATAATTTTATTTTACATTTAAGTCTGTGATCCATTTTGAGTTGAATTTTATAGGAAGTGTGAGATTTGATAGAGGTTTTGATGTCTTTTTTTGGTTTAGGTTTGATTTCATTTTTTTTTTTTTTTTTTTTTTTTGCCTGTGGATGTCTGATTGTTCTAGCTCTATTTGGTGAAAAGACTCTCATTGAATTGCTTTTGCAACTTCGTAAAAATCAGTTGGACATATTTCTGGATTCTCTGTTCTATTTCACTGATCTGCATGTCTATCTCTCTGTTAATAACAGTCTTGATTACTATGCCTATATAGTAAGTCTTAAGGCCGGGAGCAGTGGCTCATGCCTATAATCCCAGTACTTTGGGAGGCCAAGGCAGGTGGATTACTGGAGGTCAGGAGTTCAAGACCAGCCTGGCCAACATGGTGAAACCCCGTCTCTACTAAAAATACAAAATTAGCTGTGTGTGGTGGCGTGTGCTCGGGAGGCTGAGGCAGGAGAGTCGCTTGAACCTGGGAGGCAGAGGTTGCAGTGAGCCAAGATCGCGCCATTGCACTCCAGCCTGGGCAAAAAGAGTGGAACTCTGTCTCAAAAAAAAAAGTCGTAAAATCAGGTAGACCAGTGGTCCCCAACTTTTGGGCACCACAGACAGTTTCATAGAAGACAATTTTTCCATGGATGTATTGTGGGAGTGTTTTCAGGATGATTCAAGCACAATACATTTATTATTGTGCACTTTATTTCTATTATGATAACATTGTAATATATAATTAAATAATTACACAACTCACCATAAAGTAGAATCAGCGGGAGCCCTGAGCTTGTTTTCCTGCAATTAGACAGTCCCATCTGGGGGTGATGGGAGACAGTGACAGATCATCAGGCATTAGATTCTCATAAAGAGCATATGACTTAGATCCCTCGCATGCACAGTTCACAATAGGGTTTTGTTCCTATGAGAATCTAATGCTGCTGCTGGTCTGACAGGAGGCGGAGCTCAGGTGGTAATGTGAGCAATGAGGAGTGGCTGTAAATACAGATGAAGCTTCATTCATAGCTGCTCACCTCCTGCTGTGCAGCCAGGTTCCTAACAGACCACAACCAGTACCGGTCTGTGGCCCAGGGATTGGGGACCTCTGAGGTAGATTGTTATTAATTCCTCCCAAGTTATTGGTTTGTTTGCCACAAGGTTTCACTCTGTCCCCCAAGCTGGTGTGCAGTGGCATGATCATAGCTCACTGCAGCCTTGAGCGCCTGGGCTCAAGGAATCTTCCACCCTCAACCTCCTGAGTAGCTGAGACCACCATGCCCAAGTAATTTTTTAAATTATTGTGTAGAGATGGAGTTCTTACTGTGTTGCCCAGGTTGGTCTCAATCTCCTGGCCTTAAGTGATCCTACCAGCTTGGCCTCCCAAGTGTTGGGATTACAGGCATGAGCCAATGCGCCCAGCCCCAACTTACTCTTTTTCAAAATTGTTTCAGCTGTCCTGGTAATATTCTCTATCTTTCTATGTAAATTTTAGAATAATGTTATCTATATCTACAGAATATCTTGCTGGGATTCTGATAGAAATTACATTAAACCTGTATATCAATTGGGGAGCATTGACATTTTTACTATGCTGAGTCTTCCAATTCAAGAACACAGTATGTCTCTCCATTTATTTATTTATTTCTAATGTCTTTCATCAGCATTATGGAGTTTTCAGCATACAGGTCCTATACACATTTTGTTAGCTTTCCACCTAATTATTTTATTTACTTATTTTTGGTGATTTTAAATGGTATTGCATTTTTAATTTTGCTGCCCATGAATGAGTTCATTGCTAGTATATGGAAATAATTTTTGTATAATTATATTTTGCAACCTTGCTGAACATATTAGTTCTAGGAGGTTTTTGTCTTTTTTTTTGGTAGATTCTTTGAGATTTTCTACATAGATAATCATGTCATCTGCATGTAGAAAAGGTTTTTTTCCTCTTTTTCTACCTATTTGTTAGTGGTTTATCGCATTGGCTAAAGAATGTTCAGCACTATGTTGTAGTATGAGCTGACATCCTTGCCCTGTTGCTGATCTTTGGGGAGAGCATTCAATTTTTCATCATTAAGGACCAACGTTAGCTGTAGGTTTTTTGTAGGTGCTCTTTATCAAATTGTGGAAGTTCTCCTCTCTTATTTTCTGAGAGCTTTTTACCATTGATGAATGTTTAATTTAGTCAAATGCTTTTCTATACTAATATATGATTTTTCATCTTTAGCCTGTTTTTTTGTTTGTTTGTTAGTTTTTTTCCTTGAGACAGAGTCTTGCTCTCTTGCCCAGGCTGGAGTGCAATGGCACCATCTCTGCTCACTGCAACCTCCACCTCCCGGGTTCGAGCAATTCTCCTGCCTCAGCCTCCTAAGTAGCTGGGATTACAGGTGCCTGCCACCACACCCGGCTAATTTTTGTATTTTTAGTAGAGACAGGGTTTCACCATGTTAGCCAGGCTGGTCTTGAACTCCTGACCTCAGGTGATCCGCCCACCTCGGCCTCCCAAAATGCTGGGATTACAGGTGTGAGCCACTGCGCTGCACCTGGCCAGTTTTCTTGTCTTTCTTTTTGTGCTACCTTTATCTGGTTTTAGTATCAGGGTACTGATTTTATAGAATGAATTGAACAGAATTCACTCCTATTTTCTGAAAACAATTTTATAGAATTAGTATTAATTTTTTAAATGTTTGGTATAATTCTTCAACAAAAACATCTGAGTCTGGAGTTTTAAAATTATGACGATAATAATTTTTTTAAATAAAATGAGATGGGGGCTCTCGCGATGTTGCCCAGGCTGATCTCAAACTCCTAGGCTCGAGTGAACCTGCTGCCTTGGCTTCCCAAAGATATTTCTTTTTTGGGAGTTTTAAAATTTAAAATCTAATTTCCTTAATTGTTACAAGACTACTCAAATGAACTATTTCATGTTAAATGAATTGTAACAGTTTGTGTCTTTGGGGGAAGTAGTTATTTCATCTAAGTTGTCAACTTTACAATAATAATAAACATTACCTTATTATTATTATTATTGATGTCTTCAGGTTTTATAGCAATATTCCTTATTTCACTTCTGATGTAGGTATTTGTGTCTTCTCTGACATTTTTTACTCTGTCAGTCTTGCTAGAGGTTTGTCAATTTTATTGATCTGTTCAAAAAAACCAAATCTTTGTTCCACTAATTCTCTCTCTCTCCCTCTCTCTCTCTTTCTCTCTCTCTCATTTTAGATTTCATTGATTTCTGCTCTTATCTTTATTATTCCCTTACTTCTGCTGGTTTTGAATTTATTTTGCTGTTTTTTTCTAGGTCTTTAAGGTGTCAGTCTATCAAGTTTAGATGATATAGAGTTCAGATGACAGATTTAAGACTTTTCCTCTTTTCTAATGTGAAATAAATGTCCATATTAGTGCTGCTTTAGGTGTATTCTACAAATTTTGATATGTTTTACTTTCGCTGTCATTCAGTTCAATGTATCTTTTAAAAAATTCCCTTGAAACGTTCTCTTTATCCATGGATCATTCAGAAGCGTACTGTTTAATTTCTAAGTATTTGGATAATTTCCTGTTCTCTTTGTGTTACTGATTTCTAGTTTGATTCCATTGTAGCCAGAAAAAACACTCTGTAAGATTTCAATTATTTTAAACTTGTTGAAGTTTGTTTTATGGCCAGGACATGGTCTATCTTGGTATATGTTCATGGGCACTTGAAAACAAGGTGTGGGCCCGGCGTGGTGGCTCACGCCTGTAATCCCAGCACTTTGGGAGGCTGAGGCGGGTGGATCACTTGAGGCCAGGAGTTTGAGACCAGCCTGGACAGTACGGTGAAACCCCATCTCTACTAAAAATACAAAAATTAGCCAGATGCGCTTGCTTGGACCCAGGAGGCGGAGGTTGCAGTGAGCCAAGATTGTGCCACTGCACTCCAGCATGGGCGACAGAGCAAGACTCTGTCTCAAAAAAGAAAAAAAAGAAAACACGGTATGTTCTGCTGTTCTGAGGTAGAGTGTTCTAAAAATATCAGTTAGATCCTGTTGGCTGATGCTGTGGTTAAGTTCTGCATCTTTTCTGATTTTATATCTAGTTGTACTATCAATAGCTGGAGAGAGGTGTTGCTGTCTCCAACTATAAATGTGGATTTGTCCATTTCTCCTTTCACTTCTATCAGTTTTTGTTTTGCATATTTTGTAGTTCTCTTGCTTGGTGCATGTGTATTAAGGATTTCTTTTCTTTCCTTCTTCTTCTTCTTTTTTTTTTTTTTGATATGGAATCTCGCTCTGTCGCCTAGGTTGGAGTGCAGTGGTGCGATCTCGGCTCACTGCAATCTCCGCTTCCCGGGTTGAAGCGATTCTTCTGCCTCAACCTCCCGAGTAGCGGGGACTACAGGGGTGCGCCACCACACCTGGCTAATTTTTGTATTTTTTGTAGAGATGGGGTTTCACCATATTGGCCAGGCCAGTCTCGAAATCCTGATCTTGTGATCTGCCTGCCTCGCCCTCCCAAAGTGCTGGGATTACAGGCGTGAGCCACCATGCCCGGCCCTGTATTAAGGATTTCTGTATCTTCTTGATAGATTGACACTTTTACTATTATATACCGTCCCTCTCTGTCTCTGGTAGTTTTCTTTGCTCTAGAGTCTACTGTGATGGTTAATTTTGTGTTAAGGGATACCAAGATAGGTGGAAAAGCATTATTTTTTTCTTTTCTTTTCTTTCTTCTTTTTATTTTTATTTTTTGCTAATTTATTTTTTTTGAGACAGAGTCTCGCTCTGTCTCTCAGGCTGGAGTGCAGTGGCGCGATCTCGGCTCACTGCAAGCTCCGCCTCCCAGGTTCACGCCATTCTCTCGCCTCAGCCTCCTGAGTAGCTGGGACTACAGGCGCCCGCCATCACGCCCGGCTAATTTTTTATTTTATTTTATTTTATTTTTTGCATTTTCAGTAGAGACGGGGTTTCACCGTGTTAGACAAGATGGTCTCGATCTCCTGACCTCATGATCCACCCGCCTCGGCCTCCCAAAGTGCTGGGATTACAGGCGTGAACCACCGCGCCCGGCCTCTTTTCTTTTCTTTTTAGATGGAGTCTCGCTCTGTTGCCCAGGCTGGAGTGCAGTGGCGTGATCTCGGCTCATTGCAAACTCGGCCTCCGGGTTCAAGGGATTCTCCCACCTCAGCCTCTGGGTAGCTGAAATTACAGGCGTGTGCCACCAAGCCCGGCTAATTTTTATAATTTTAGTAGAGACAGGGTTTCACCATGTTGGCCAGGCTGGTCTTGAATCCTGGCCTCAGGTGATCGCCCGCCTCGGCCTCCCAAAGTGCTGGGATTATAGGCATGAACCACTGTGCCTGGCCTCAGCCATTATTTCTTTGAGTACTTTTTTTTAGCCTTGTCTTCCTTCTTCTCTCTTTCAGGGACTCTGATGGCACAAATACTAAATCTTTTGTTACAGTCCTACAGGTCCTGTATTTTTCAGTGTATTTTCTCTCTGTTGTTCAAATTGGGCAATTTCTATTGCTCTCTCTTCCAGTTCACTGACTCTTTCCTGTTCCCCGATTCTACTATTCAGCCCACCCACTGAGGTTTTTATTTCAGTTATTGTGTTTTTCAGTTCGAAAATTCCCACTGGATCTCTTTATACCTTCTGTTTCTTTGCTGAGACTTTCTATGTTTTATTTTTTACTTGTTTCAAGCATGTTCGCAGTTGGTCCTTGAAGCATTTTATGATGGCCACTTTAAAATCTTTGTCAGATAATTCCAACATCTCTGTCATCTCAGTGTTGAAATCTATTGATTGCCGTTTTTTCATTCAGTATGAGATTTTTCTGATTCTTGGGATGAGTGCTTTTTGCAAACCTGGATATTTTCATATTATGTTATGAGACTTTGGAGTTTGTTTAAGCCTCCTGTTTTAGCTGGCTTTCTCTGATTACTGCTCCAGCAGGGGTAGGGGAACACCACCTAGTTACAGTTAGGTGGAGATAGAAGTCCACATTCTCCACTTGGCCTCTGTTTATATCTTGCAGGAGGCTGCCCACTCATTACTATTGGGCAGGGATGGAAGTTCCAGCATCCTCATGTTCTCCACTGATACCACTGTGGAGGTGGCTTCATTACTACTGGGCAATAGTGAAAGACTTGACTCTTCACCTCTGACACCACCCCAGAAGGTAGGGAGAGGGACACTTCATTACTACCAGGTCAGGTACATGTCCAGGCTTCCCATGTGGTCTACACTGACACGGCAGCAGGAGAGTCTCAATTTTGGCTAGTGGGAAAGTTAAGGTGACTTGTTATAGACTGACGAGGGCAGAAATCTAGAGTCCTGGACTGGGCGCAGTGGCTCACACCTGTAATCCCAACACTTTAGTAGGCTGAGGTGGGAGGATTGCTTGAGCCCAGGAGTTTGAGACCAGCCTGGCCAACATAGCAAAACCCCATCTCTACAAAAAAAAAAAAAAAAAAAAAAAATTAGCCAGGTATAGTGGTGTAAGACTGTATTCCCAGCTATTCAGGAGGCTGAGGTGGGAGGATCACCTGAGCCCAGGAAGGTCGAGGCTGCAGTGAGCTGAGATCATGCCATTGCATTCCAGCCTGGGCGACAGAGCAAGACCCTGTCTCAAAAGACATCTAGAGTCTCCACTAAGCCTTCGCTGGTATGGGTGGAGGTGAGACCAGTTTTTGTTATGTTTTGTTTTGTTTTTGTGATTTTTGGCTGGAGCTGAGTGGTTATTGTCTAAGCATTTTATGTCTAGCCAGGATGTCCCTTTCTTGGTCCTTTGGCTGGAGAGAGCAGGCTTTTCTCATTTGGTGGTGTTTCTTGCTCTGTGCCCACTGACATTTCTGGGTTGCTGGCCTTTTCAGCTCCAAGTATGCCATGTATGAGGCAAAAGGAAAACCCAGGAAAGTCATCACTGTGTTGTTGCTTGAGTCCCACGTTCCCTAGTCTGTCTGCCTTCTTCTCTCCATCTTTCAGAGTCTTCTTGTGTTTGTTTTGGATATAACTTCCAGGGCTTTTAGTTGTACTTACTGGGAGGAATAGGAAAAAGTAGGCCTACTCCATCATTCCAGAAGCAGAAGAACCAACTCACTTAAAAAAATAAAGAAATAAGCACCAGCTCTGCTCTGCCCTTGAACTAGGCAATAAGCAATAATATCCATTAAATCACAAGTCCGATGGTGCTAGTTTTGTGTGTGTGTGTGTGTGTGTGTGTGTATGTATATGTATAAATAGTTTTGTTGAAGTATACGACATGCAGTAAACTTCACGTATTTAAAATGTACAATCTGATGAATTTTGACATAGTTATACACACAGGAAACTAAGAACACAATCAAGTTAGTGCATATATCTATCATTTTATAGTATTTTTCTTCCTTACAATCCTTCTTTGTCATTTCCCTGCCCCGTCAGTCCCCAGGCAACCATTGATTTACCTTCAATCACTATCTATTAGCTTACATGTCTATTTATTTATTACATATAGGGTCTCATTGTGTCACCCAGGCTGGAATGCAGAGGCATGATCGTGGTTCACTGCAGCCTCAACTTCCTGGGCTCAAGCAGTCCTCCTGCCTCAGCCTCCCAAGTAGCTAGGGTTATTGGCACGTGCCACCACACCTGGCTAATTAAAAAATTTTTTTTTATTTTTTGTAGAGACAGTGTCTCACTATGTTGCCCAGGCTGGTCTCAAACTCCTGGGCTCAAACCACCCTCCTGCCTCAGCCTCCCAAAGTGCTGAGATTACAGGTGTGAGCCATTGTGCCTGGCCAGCTTGCATTTTAAAATAATTTAATAGACGTATACATACATTGGAATATGGCTCAGCAATAAGAGGAATGAACTACTGCAACAACATAGATGAATCTCAAAATAATTACACTGAGTAAGAGTGAAGGAAGCCAGACAAGTACATTCTGTATGATTCCATACACACACGTGTGTGCACACACACACAGAGACACACACACATGTGCATACACACAATGCATATGATATGTATCACAATCCAGCATATACAATATATACATCCATCACATATCAAAATCTGAAACTGTTTCATTCATGTGTTACCTGGAATCGAGTATTTGCAATCTATTACTATGAATAATCTTCCCAAGGTCCAGTTTCCAAATCTGACCTTAGAAGTTGCACCCTGTAGGTGTTCATGCCACCCTTGGGTGTGGGCAGGGCCGGGGGTTGTGGACACTGTGGAAGACCAAGAATTGATTGAGTGGAGACTGAAGGGTGTGTCTCAGCTGCAGCCTGATGTTCCTCTGGTTGTGAGGCCATTGGCAAGTGCTTCTCCTTCCTGGAACCTCAGGGCCCCCAGTCATGAGTGGGGCTGGGTGTGGTGGCTCACACCTGTAATCCCAGTACTTTGGGAGGCTGAGGCTGGAGGATCACTTGAGGCCAGGAGTTTGAGAACAGCCTGGGAAAGAGAACGAGATTCTCATCTCTAAAAAAAAAATTGTTAAATATTAGTCAGGGGTGGTGGTGCATGCCTGTAGTTCTAGATACTCAGGAGGCTGAGGCAGGAGGATCACTTGAGCCCAGGAGTTGGGGGCTGCAGTGAGCTATGACAGTGACACTGCACTCTGTCTGGGTGACAGAGCAAGACCCTGTCTCAAAAAATAAATTAAATCCTTGATGGGACCCAGGGCTGCACTGAAATTTATAGATGACAGTCTCCGCTCCACCCCCAGGCACTGCCTAGGAGAGGTTAAATGAGGATGGTGTGACTGGGCACACCCCTCTAGCTCACGGCCAGGGGCCTCAGCCTGTTTCAGTCCAGCATTGATGCTGGGCCTGAGGCCAGGAGGGGCTGGGGGCAGCACGCTGGTCCCAGCTGTGTTTGCTTTATTAGATCCTTTGAGCCCAAGCCTGCAGAGCCGAAAGGCCGCCGTCACTGTCGTGGGAGGTTGGCAGTCCATTCAGCCCCAAACGACCCTCACCAGGGCCCCTCAGCCCCACCCGGCCGATGGATTTTATTGTCTTACATTTTCATTCCTCGGCCAACACTCTTTCTAGGTGGGAAGACTGGCTTTACTCCTCACCTGAGCATTATTGGGGCTTTTGGTGGCTCTGGATGCTGGCTTTTGCCCCAATTTGTCTGGGAGGAAATGGGCTTGAGCAGCCACAAAGGAGAGAGATGAAGAGATGGCAGGACCAAGCTGGATACTCTCCTGGGCGGTATCTGGTGAAGCCTGGGGTTGTGATGGCAGCCTTCCCTCGGCCGGGAAGGAACACCAAGGCCCTGGTAATCATGACCTCCAGTCAGAATGTGATGCTTAGGGAAACTGAGGCAATTGAGTAAGGGGCAGTGAATGAGGTGGACTCAGTTCTGCACTTCTGTTTCCCCCTGGAAATGGGGGTGGGTGAACCTCACATGGCCTGCCCAAGAGGCTGTGCTGTAAAGGACGAGAAGATTCCAGGCAGAGAAGAGTGGTGCTAAAGTACATAGGTTCTAGAGCCAAACCACACTGTCTGAGCCCTGGTTCCACACTTGGGCAACTCACCTCGCCTCTCTGTGCCTCAGCTTTGCCATCTGTAATGTGGGGCTCCGGCATGTGGGGATGTGATTGCACCTCCTTTACCCACCCACCCACCCACCGTGGGCAGTTTTGGGGGTGGTGTGGGGCAGTGTTCTGTGAGGGGTTACATGGTGGACTCTGATTACCTCCTGGGCACAGATGGCAGCCCACGCCTCAGGGCCTAACCCAGGCATCTACTGGGAGAGGGTGGGAAGGAGGAGGCGTCCCTGGCAATCTACACTGAGAATGGCGGCAGGGAAGGGTCTGGGGCCAATCCCAGCTCCACCTTGGGTCCTTTCACCATTGAGAGCCTCAATTTCCTCCTCTGGAAATGAGAACACTAAGAGTTCGGTGAAATAAGACCTGTGGAAGCATCCACCTGGTTCATGGAATGGAGGGAGGCCTGTCGTCGCAAGTACTGAGGGGTTTTATTTTTGCTTTGTTTTTGTTTTTGTTTTTGTTTTGAGACGGAGTCTCGCTCTGTCACCAGGCTGGAGTGCAGTGGTGCGATCTTGGCTCACTGCAACCTCCGCCTCCTGGGTTCAAGCAATTCTCCTGCCTCAGCCTCCCGAGTAGCTGGGACTACAGGCACACACCACCATGCCCAGCTAATTTCTATATGCTTTTGTTTTTTGAGATAGGGTCTCACTGTGTTGCCCAGGCTTGATTGCAGTGGTGCGATCATGGCTCACTGCAACCTCGAATTCCTGGGCTCCAGCGATCCTCCTGCCTCAGCCTTCTGAGTAGCTGGGACTACAGATGTGCGCCACCATGCCTGCTTGACTAATTTTCATATTTTTTGTAGAAACAGGGTTCTATGTTGCCCAGGCTGGCCTGAAGCAGTCCTCCAGCCTTAGCCTCCCAAAGTGCTGGGATTACAGGTGTGAACCACTACACCCAGCCAACCACTGTTTTAATCATCTTCTCTGGGACTTAGCCCCGCAAACCTGAAGTTTTCACCCAGGAAAGGCAAAGCCCTTCTGTGGCGTGACTTTTCCATGCCCTTGACCTCAAACCATGTTTATACCGTACACGAAACTTTTCAGGGAATTTTTGCCCACGCTATAAAATCATTTCCCAAGCCCGGCCATTCTAGCTACTCTGTGATTTTTGCCAGATTCAAGCATCTCCTCTACTATTATTTGCTCAAGACCTTTCTTTAAATCACCTCACATTTTTCTATTTGCCTCAAGAACAAACTGTATAAATAAAATACCTTGAAAATAAGACAAGCACATTCAACCGGGGCTGGCAAACAATGCCTGCCTGGAAAGCTGTAAGGCTTTTGTTAAAAGGCGTTCAGCACATGTCAGAGAGAGGACAAACCCATGCTACCACCTGTCTGAGGCGTTCCCCTTGACAATAGTCAGAGAAGGAAAAGAAACACGAATAGGGAATTGCTTTCTCATAGTTCAGCCCAGTGTTGGTTAAGGCCATTTAGTGGAGTGTGGCTCACATCACTGTATATATCACCATGGTGTGCTCCACACCTGGGGAGTCACCTTACTAGCCTATTGAACCTCACGGAAACAATCCTCAT
The DNA here is from genome assembly GCF_029289425.2 of Pan paniscus. Taxonomy (NCBI): domain Eukaryota; kingdom Metazoa; phylum Chordata; class Mammalia; order Primates; family Hominidae; genus Pan; species Pan paniscus. The sequence goes on from NC_073267.2 coordinate 66,969,720, forward strand.
TTCACAGGTAGAGAAACTGAGGCCCAGGAAGTAGAAGAATCTGTCCAAGATGATGCAGTCATGCCAGGACTTGAACTAGTGACTCTGGAGACTCTGTTGCTTGGGGCCTTGGCATAACCTAGAAGGATGGGGGTCCCTGTTCATGTCAGCCTTCTATGGGGCCTCTCGCAAGGTCCTTGCTCCCCCCACACCCCCCAGGTCTACTCTTGGGGAAAAGGGTAAGCTCCACAGAGCCAGGTGCCAGGCCCAGGGAAGAGGAAGACACCTGGAGTCCCCTGAATCCTGGGCAATGTCACCACAGCCATCAGACTGGTGAATTCTTTTTTTTTTTTTTAAGACGGAGTCTCACCTTGTCACCCAGGCTGGAGTGCAGTGGTGCGATCTCGGCTCACTGCAACCTCTGCCTCTTGGGTTCAAATGATTCTCCTGCCTCAGCCTCCAGAGTATCTGGGACTACAGGCGCCCGCCACCGCGCCTGGCTAGTTTTTGTATTTTTAGTAGTGATGGGGTTTCACCATGTTGGGCAAGCTGGTCTCAAACTCCTGACCTCATGTGATCCGCCCGCATTGGCCACCCAAAGTGTTGAGATTACAGGCGTGAGCCACGACGCCTGGCCATGAATTCTTTTCAAATGACATTGGTGAGAGGCTGGTGTCTTCGAGAGCTACACGGGAGCACTGAGAACTGGCCCCTCTGTCCAGTTAAGATGAGGCCTTGGCCAGGTGCTGTGGCTCATGCCTGTAATCCCAGCACTTTGGGAGATTGAGGTGGGAGGATTGCTTGAGCCCAGGAGTTCAAGACCAGACTGGACAACAAAGCGAAACCCTGTCTCTACAAAAAATAATAATAATAAAAATTAGTTGGGCGCGGTGGCGCATGCCTGTGGTACCAGCTACTCAGGAGGCTGTGGTGGGAGGATCACTTGAGCCCGGGAGGTCGAGGCTGCAGTGAGCCATGACTGTGTCACTGCACTTCAGCCTGGGTGACAGAGTGAGACCTTATCTCAAAAAAAAAAAAAAAAAAAAAAAAAAAAAAAGAAGAGATGAGGCCTCTTCCTGTCTCTCTCCCCGACTCGACAGTGACACAAACCAGCCTCCCCAGGAACCTTCACATCAAAGTGGACTGACCAGGAGGGGCGTGGAGAGGAAGGAGACAGGGGCCCCCTAGCTCCTTTAGCTTCCTCCTGAGGAGGCTGGGCGAGGGGCGATTTCTGATGGGCTCAGAGAGCAGCTCACAGGAAGGAGGCTTGGGACAACATTCCAGCCCCACCTCCCCGCACAGGGTTCTCCCTGGACTGCCTTCCTGAGCACATGCATGAGATGCTAATAGCAGGTCTGACAAGCTGCTCCCTGGACAGGCAGCAGTGAAGGGAGGCCAAGTGCTTGGGCCAGCCTCCTCTCCCTCCCTGATTCATTGATCCACTCAGCAAACATCTGAGCACCTACTCTGTGCCAGGCGCTGGGCACTGGGGACACAGTGTTCCACAGGAAGAGTCCATGGCCTTGAGGAGTTCACGGTGTAGTGCAAGTGACCAGCAAGTGCAACTGTGAGAAGGGCAGAGGGAGTGGAAACAGCTATAGGGTGCTAGAAGAGATACGGGGGCCAGGCACAGTGGCTCATGCCAACACTTTGGAAGGCCAAGGTGGGAAGATCACTTGAGGCTGTGAGTTCGAGACCAGCCTGGGCAACATAATGAGACCCAGTCTGTACAAGGAAATATAAAAAAACTAACCAGGCATGGTGGCATGTGCTTGTAGCCCCAGCTACTTGGTAGGCTGAGGCAGGAAAATCACTTGAGCCCAGGAAGTCAAGGCTGCAGTGAGTCAAGATCATGCTACTGCACTCCACCCTGGGCAACAGAGAGAGACCCTATCTCTAAACACAAAAAACAAAAGACAGAGATACAGGGAGACCTGATTTGTCTGCGAAGGCTTCCTAAGGAAGGGACCCTTAAGGTGAAAGTGAAAGGATTAGTTAACTTGGTGAAGAAGAGAGGGAGAGTGTTCTGGGTAGAGGGAACTGCACGTGTAAAGGCCCCTTGGCAGAAGAGACCCTGGCCTGGAGATGGGCTTGGGAAGAGGCCAAGGTGGCTGAGTGCAGTGAGGAGGGGAAGTGTGGTGCTTGGAGAGGCCAGACACAGGGTCTTGAAGGCCAGTCCCAGGGTTCCATCTCTATCTTAAGAGTAACAGGGAGCCAGTCAAGGGTTTTACACGAAGCAGGAGATAAGATCCAATTGACTTTTTTTTTTTTTTTAAATGGAGTATCACTTTGTCGCCCAGGCTGGAGTGCCGTGGCGCGAACTTGGGTCACTGCAACCTCTGCCTCCTGGGTTCAAGCAATTCTGCCTCAGCCTCCTGAGTAGCTGGGATTATAGGCGCACGCCACCATGCCTGGCTAATTTGTGTATTTTTTTAGTAGAGATGGGGTTTCACCATGTCGGCCAGGGTGGTCTTGAGCTCCTGACCTCAAGTGATCCACCTGCCTCGGCCTCCCAAAGTGCTGGGATTGTAGGCATGAGCCACCGCGCCCGGCCCCAGTTTATATTTTGAGAAAGAATCCCTCTGGCTGTCCTTAGAGAGCATATGGAGGGGGCCGAGTGGAACTGGGGGAGCAAGACAAGAAGCAAGAGCAAGTCTCGAAGGAGAGAGGTGGTGAGTAGTGAGAGGGCTGGTGGCTCTGAAGAGGTCTGAGAGATCTTCAGAATGGCAAGTGTCCCTGACTCCTTGGTGATTGGCTACTGGAAGCCAGGACACTCAAGGATAAGAAGGAAGAAAAACAATGACCCTGAGACGAACACTGTGGTCTCAGTGCCTCCACAGACATAGACAGAAAACCAAGCCCACGTTGGACGCTTTTTTCCAAAACTGATTTTTCACTCACTCCCTCTTCTTTCGCAGGAAAAGGTGAATTTTACCAACAGTCTCCGACATACCCCTGGAGAAACACACTGTCATTTATTTAACCAGCCCCTGACTGCGGCCATTTAGCTGTCTCTATTTTTGCTTTTGTAAACAATGCCACAATGAGCACTCGTGTGGCTAAATATTTGCGCCTGCACTTACAGATGATGTGTGCTTACAGACTTCCTTAGGAGAGATTTCTCAAAGTGAACTGTTTCTGCTGCATTTTGCCAGCCTGCACTGTTCCCATCTGAGGGCGGGCATCGATGGAGGAAATCTTCTGATGCCCATAAGGTCAAAGCTGTCTTACCTTTAATATTCAGTACCTGAAAAAAAAAAAAAAAAACCCTTCCAAGACCAATATGTTGACCAAAGGCTACTAGGAATTCCCCAGATGATTCAAATTAATTTGTTCCTCCTCTGCTATGAGGACTCCAAACTTCCACTTGACAAGAGTCATAATTGTTTGGGTGAAACATTATTTGCTCAGTCCACAGATGAGACTTGCTGAACATATGGGTTTGGGGACCCCCCTTGCCATACCCTTAAGTCCCCTCCCCAGGGTCTGAGACTTAGCGATGCGTGGAGAAGTCATTCCCCACAAACTTGCGCATCTCCTGAAGGGCATCTGCACTGAGCAGCTGGGAGGACCTGGGTAAGGTGAAGACAGAAGGTGTGGGGATTAGGTCAACCCTCTGCAGGGACAGTCCATGGCCTAAAGGTGTGGGCATTACCCTGGGGATGCACCCTGCGGCCATTTCCTGAAGCAGCATTGTCCCGTGGCAGCAAGACTGGCCACGTCATTTCTGGGGCCCAGTACAAAAAGAATATGTGCCCTGCCGACAAATTATTAATAAATTGCTGAGGGGTGACAATAGAGCATTAAACCAAGCCCTGGGCCCTCGGAAGTGTAGGGCCCAAAGTGACAGCACAGACTGCCCGCACAACCGTGAAGCTGGCCTTCTTGGCAAGTCTCTTCCTCCCAGAAAAGAGGTCTTGCAGGCGTGGAGCAGCAGAGAGGAGGTAAGCGTGGGAGGCCAGCTCAGGGAGCAGCCCAGCCCAGCCCTGGCTCACTGCTGGGTAGCCGGTGAGCCTCTGGGGCCTCCTTGAGGCTGCCTGTCAGGCTGATGGAGTGGATAGATGCAGTAGAAGCAGATGGGGCCGGTGACCTGGCAGACAGGTGCTCGCATAACACCTCTGCAGCCACAAAGCCGTGCAAGCCCAGCATGTGGGAGGGATTGGCGTGGCAAGGATTTGAGGGCTGCCTGCGGAGCGGGAGAAGAAAGCTGAGATTAACAACAGTGAGAGCAACAGAAGCTCTTCCTGCACACTCATGGGTGCCAGGTGCTGTGCTTGGCCTGAAGAGCCATCCCTTGAGACTGGAGCCACTGTTACCCCCACTGAATAGAGGAGGAAAGAGGCCCAGAGTGGAGAAGTGGCAGCATCTAGAAATCCTGAGTCCTCTTCTCTGTTCTTCCTTGTCCACCTCCAGCCCTGTCCTGCAAGGGACCAATGCCTGGAGTGGATGGGGAACTGGCCACCAGTGGCAAGGGAGAAACCCAGGAGTCCCACCTCCCAGAATGGGGCTTTGCCTCGATGTTGGGGGACCTGTTGCCCCAGTCCCTTGTTGAGCCTCCACCTTCTCCTCCCTTTACGAAGCCTGTCCCTTGGGACTGAGGGCAGAGGGGTGTGTGTGTGTGTGTGTGTGTGTGTGTGTGTGTCCTGGATGCATAGGAGCTTCCCCTCCTTCCTCAAGGGAGTCAGCCCCCCCACTGCCAGGACCCACAGCCAAGGCCAGCTCCATGGCCGGACCCCAGATGTTCCTTCCTGGCGCCTCTGTTACTGTTTTTGAATCAGCCGTGCGGTAGCCCCTCCACCCTATCTGGGTTTGATCGTCCATAAAAAAATTAATGGTCCCTGCAAATAAAGAAGCACAACAACAGAGGAAGGCTTTTTAGACAATCAATTAAAAGCCTAGGAGAGGGATTATCTCATTGAAATATCAATTTTTAATAGCACTGCATCTTTGAATTTCCTCTCAAAAAACTTTGCACAGTGCATTTGCCTGACTTGGTTTCTCTCTCCAGCTCTTGCTGCCTTCGAGTGCCCAGAGCAGGGGCCTGAGAGGGAGCGTGGGAGGTTATCCAACCATCCATTCATCCATCCATCCATCCATCCATCCAATGCTTAATGAGCTCCAGCTATGTGGCAGGCATAGGCGGTGGGGGCACCAAGGTGAGCAAAAAGGAGGAACTCGCCGGCCGGCAAGGTCACGGGAGGGCAGCACCAGCCAGGTGAAAACATTGGCAATGAGGAAAGTGAAGCCATCTGGAAAAATCAATGTCAAGGGACTGAAATGCAGGTTAATAGGGGCACAGGAGAGGGTGTATCCTTTTAGCTAGAGGAGTCAGGGAAGCCCTTACCACTTCCTTGCCCTTGGGAAATGACCTTTAACTTTTTTTTTTTTTTTTTTTTTGAGACAGAGTCTCACTCTGCACCCAGGTTGGAATGCGGTGGCACTATCTCCACTCACTGCAGCCTCCACCTCCCAGATCAAGTGATTCTCCTGCCTAGTAGCTAGGTTTACAGGTGTGCATCACCATGCTCGGCTAATTTTTGTATTTTTAGTAGAGATGGGGTTTTGCCATGTTGGCCAGGCTGGTCTCGAACTGCTGACCTCAAGTGATCCACCGCCTCGGCCTCCCAAAGTGCTGGGATTACAGGTGTGAGCCACTGCACTCGCCCTGGAAGTGACCTTTAAAATGAGACTGGAAGGATATGAAGGAGGGAAAGGTGGTTCTAGGCAGGAGGAACAGCCCGGCTGGAGGCCCCGAGGCAGAAGTGGGATTGGGGTGTTGGAGGAGTGGAAAGGAGGCCAGTGGACTGGAATATAGTCAGGGAGGGGGCGCTGTGGGGAGATGAAGCTATGAAAAGAGACACCATCCAGACCTCAGGGCCCCAGGAGGCCCAGGAAGAGGTGTATGTTATATTTAGGGCGTGCCATGGGCAGCAGATGCAGTGGGGTTACTAGCCCTGGTTCGAGCCCTGCCTCTTAGTTGCTCTGAGACCCTGGGAAGCTGCTGAAGATCTCAACCTCGGTTTTCTCACCCGTAAGATAATTAATTATTATCCCCTTACAGGGGATAATTGTCATCACTTCACCAGGCTGTCAGGAGCATCAAAAGAAATAACGAAGTCAGCCTGTTTAGCCTGGCACCTCTTTTTTCTCTCTGCCCCTACCTTTCTTAGATTGGCAGCTTCTTCAGTTTACACTTCAGGGATTGGGGGAGCAGATAAGCTTCATCTGATAAAGGATTTCTACCAGACTGATTCCTACAGGATTTTGTTATACACCTGAGTCCAGTTTATCAGCCATCAGGGTGGGGATGGTGGGGACAGGGTGGTGGTCCAGGGACAGACAAAGGTGTCACTGCTCTCCAAGCATCGCCACTTCCCATCCCCATCCTATCCTGGAATTGAGATAGCTCAGCATTAAGATACCTAGGCGGGCCAGTAGCGGTGGCTCATGCCTGTAATCCCAGCACTTTGGGAGGCCGAAGCGGGTGGATCACGAAGTCAGGAGTTCAAGACAAGCCTGACCAACATGGTGAAACCCCGTCTCTACTAAAAATACAAAAATTAGCTGGGCGTGGTGGTGCATGCCTGTAGTCCCAGCTACTTGGGAGGCTGAGGCAGGAGAATTGCTTGAATCTGGGAGGCGGAGGTTGCAGTGAACCAAGATCATACCATTGCACTCCAGCCTGGGTGACAGAGTGAGACTCTGTCTCAAAAAAAAAAAAAAAAAGATACCTGGGTGAGTGATTGGGTGGAGGTTTCTGAGAGGGGACTCAGGGCAGGGGGAGACACTTGTGGCTGGGTAGGGCAGGCCGTGCAGGCAGAGGCAGATCCTGGACAAGGATCCTGCCCCAGTGTAGACAAGTGTGCTTTTTTTGCCTGAACAACTGGTCTCCCACACAGACCTGACAGGTGCCCTGGGACAAAGGTGGACACACAACAATACTGCTGGTGCTGGACCCTGTGTGAGGGGCGTGACAAAGGTCCTTTCTAAGCCCCACAGCACATCCCGTGTTACATAGGTGGAAACTGAGGCTCTGAGAGGTTGTGCGACTTGCATGGTTAGGGGTGGAGGCAAATCCACATCTGTCTGGTTACGCTCTCTGAATTTCCTTAACTACGGAAAAAAAAAAAAAAAGAATGGGTGGGGGATAAAGGAGTGATGGATTATGGCCCAATTAAGAGGATCTGGGGATTCTCAGGACACAGATGCTGGGTACCCTGGGACAAGCCACTTTGCTCTCTGGACCTCAGTTTACTCATCTAGGTAATGAGATTCACAACTGCAACCCTTCTAAGTTAGGGGATCAGGTGAGACTCTGGGTGAGAAAGGGCTTTGCACAATGATCTGAAGGGAGAGGGCTTGGTGACAGCTGTCAGCTCATCACTGGCTCAGTGCTGTAGCTGCAAATGCCCAGCCTTTGGAGCTACCTTGGTTCGAATCCTGATCCTGCCACTTCCTGGCTGGGTCCTTCCCTCCCTGGGCCTCAGTTTTCTCATTTGCCATTTTTCACCTCCCAGGGGGTTATGAAGGTAAAAATTAAACAGCAAAATAGAGAAGGAGCATGAGCCCCGAATGACACTCTCCTTCCTTTCCTGGGGACACACTCAGATTCCTGCAGGCAGGATTCCTGCCCTCAGAGCTCAGAGCTCAGGGTCCAGGGGTGGGCTGATGGAGCATGGTCCCAAATCCCTGTGTTCTCTGGCATGCAGTCAGACCAGGTCATTGGTGCCCAGGTCACAAGGCAGGTGCAGTGGCATTCCTGGGGAAGGCAGTTGGGGAGGAGGAGAGGCCATAGCAAGGGGCCCATCTGGACTTTTCCCTAGAGTAACAGGGAGCTGAGCCCACTTGGAGAATGTGCTCAAGGGTGAGAGTCTGGGGCACCCCAGGAGCCAGGATGTGGCCAGCCCTGCTAGGCCTTCAGCAGGGGAGGGGAAGGCCAGGCTGCTCCTCTCTGACGTAGGGGAAGCCTGGGAAATGGGAAAGCCTCGGAGGAAGGCTTCATGCTTCCACCTTTTCAGGCCCCCTCCCTGGGATGGGGAGGGAGTCTGAGCACTCTGGAGACCACCCCCAGTGCAGCTGGGTCTGTGGGGCTTGAGGAAGACTGGGAGGCTTTCCAGGGGGGCCCTTCTCCATTGGGAGGCGCCTGCCTGGGGCCTGGGAGGCAGATGGCATCTTGCAACCCTGCAATTAGTAAAGTAGGCAGGGGAGCCGGTGGTGGTGGGGGTGGGAGGCGGCCGGCTGAGAGCTGCAGCTGGCTTCTGGATGCTGCCGCTGCCTCCAGCCCCCCTCCGCTGGCCCAGAAGGGCTGCCTGGAGTGGCTGGAGGGCCCCAGGAAGACAAGGCAGTGGGGGCTTGGGAGGAAATACAGGGCAGCAGGGAGAGTCAGAGAGGGAATAGAACGGCACAGTCATGTCAGTGAAGGCGGGTTTGGACAGCCCATTTGTTCCTGTCCCCATTTGACAGATAGGGAAACCAAAGCTGGGAGAGAGGCAGGAGCTCACTGGAAGACACATAGCCAATCAGAGAGCAGGCTGGGGCCAGAAGCCAGGTTTGTCTGGAGGGCTGGAGTGCAGAGGGCTCACTGCTGGACATGGATTTCTAGGCAGGAACCCCTAGGGGCTGCCTGGTAGAGTCAGGCTGGACAAAATGGCCTTGGCTGGAGAGGAAGGACAGGCCCAGGGCCCCCAGCCCTCCCACTATGGGAGAGGAGGGGCTGGGTGGTGGGGTAGTGTCTGGCTCAGCTGGTTCTCCAGCCCGTCTGGGCACTCCAGCCTGTGAGGAGAGGCCCTGACACTGCTGCCCCTGGGCTGCTGTGGCTTTCGGTACCTGGGCTTGGGGAACTTCCACATCCCCCTCCAGGAGGAAGACTTAGCTGGGCAGCAGCAAGACCCTCCTAGGACCGGCCTGGCAGTTATTGCAGTGGAGCTGGGGGTGGGGTGGGTTTCTGGTTTCAGCTTCTACCATCCCACCCATCCGTCCTTCCTCCACCCATCCTTCCATGCATCCATCAAGCTTTCCCTCCTGCCTCCCCTCTAACACTTAAAGATGCCCACTAGGCCCAAGGCATGTGCTGGTTGCTAGAGGATTCTCTGCCCTCCAGGAGCAGCCAGGGAGGCAGAAGCAGCAGACACATAAACAGCCCCTCTAACATGCTAAGAATGAGCCCAGTAGACCGAGTTCTGAAGGGCTGGTGGGACTTTGATGAGTGCAGGGCAGTACTCGAGGCAGTAAGGAGGTCGGCATGGCTGGAGCTGCAGCGTCTGCAGAGCGGAGTGTGGTGGTGAGGCAGAGGGCAGGGGCCACATGGGGCCTTGCTTTGGAGGGTGGGGTGGCGACCCATGATCAGGAGTGTGGGCCAGGTGCGGTGGCTCATGTCTGTAATCCCAGCACTTTGAGAGGCCAAGGCAGGTGGATCACTTGAGGTCAGGAGTTTGAGACCAGCCTGGCCAACATGGTGAAACCCCGTTTCTACTAAAAACAAACAAACAACAACAACAACAAAAAACAGCTGGGCGTGGTGGCACATGCTTGTAATCCCAGCTACAGGGAAGGCTGAGGCAGGAGAATCTCTTGAACCTGGGAGACAGAGGCTGCAGTGAGTCGAGATTGTGCCACTGCACTCCAGCCTGGGCGACACTGACACACATTGTCTCAAAAAAAAAATAAATAAATAAAAACAATAAAGGAGTGTGGGCTCTGGCCGGGATCCCAGTTTCATGTCTAATCAGCTGTGTGGCCTTGGAACAATCACTCCATCTCTCTGAGCCCCTGGATCCTCAGCATAAAATAGGATGATGATGGTGACACCTACCGCATGTGGCTGTTGGGAATGATCAGTGAGACGATGCCAGTGAGGCACAGGGGAGTGGGAGGGGCGCTCAACACATTCTAGCTGTTCTTGGCAGTCACCCCTGGAGTGACCAGGAGCCTGCAGGGGATCAGAGCCCACGAGTGACATGTGCCCTTGGCCTGACTACATCTCATGCTGGCAGGCTCAGCACCTCCCCTCTCTCTGTTTCCTTACTTGCTCAAAGAGAAACTGGACTAAGCCCGAGGAAAAATCTTCAAATGCCTCCAGGAGTGGGGCAGTAATTTAAATGAGTGAGGGCAGTGCAGGGGAAGGCTGCAGGGAGTGGTGGGGACTGCGGTGCCCAGGGTGCCTGTGTCCCACCCCAGGGAGGAGCCTCCTCTCAGCCCAGCAGCTGTAGCCATGTGGGAGTGAGTCCAGGCTGGTCAGAGATGCTAACTTCTCAAGAGAGGAAACTCCATGCCTTTGTGGGAAAACCTCCCATTACTAATGTTGGCAACGCGTTAAATATTTTTTAAAGTATCAAATGCGGCAAAGCTAATGCTTCTTTTGGCAGTGGCCGCCATGACCACTAGGTGACTTTCTCTGCTGGTAAGCTGGGGAGCCACAGAAGGGCTGTGAGCAGAAGCAGCACACGTTCCAGGCTGGGACCATCTCCAAGCCCTATCTGCAACCGTCCCTCCCCTCCCGAGGCCTGTTTTCTTGTGTACCATGGAGGTGGGAAGCCAGACCCTCTCCTTGCTGACATTCTTAGGAGCAGTCTGCCTGGGAGATAGGGGCTGTAATGAGGCCCCTGCTCAGTGCTATCTCACAGGTGGTGCCAGGGAGTCTGGGGGAGCCTGGCCGCGCCAGACAGGGTCTGCTCTGTGTCTGGGAATGGCAGGTCTGGCAGGTCCAGCCGGAGGTGGCTCTTAGAGCTAGTGTCAGTGAGGGCCTGGCTCCTGCCTCCTAGCTCTTCAGGGTCAAAGGGCAGCACTTTCAGCCTTTTCTGGGACCAACTTCCTATTTGGGAGAGAAAGCAGACAGATCCCTGGCAGGAAATGACCTTCTTCTCAAAGCCCTGTTTTCCACTGGCGCTGACTTTCCACTGGCCACAAAGCGGGAGTCCCCATGGTTGTCTCACTCAGCCTCTCCATCCCCCTCAGAGCCCAGGGGCTTTGCCATGGCAGGAAACCCACCTCGCTAACATCATTAATTTAGTGTTGGCAACAGAAAATTTTTCAGTGTCCTTATTTATTAGCGCCCAGCTGGGCTCCTGGGTCTGCCTCTCTCCTCTTCACAATCCCCAGGGCTCCTGGTGACCCTGAGACCCAGCACCAGGTGTCCCTGGTGTCCCTGGGACAGCTCTGAGCATTGTGGCCTCAGGGCTCCCTCTTAACTAGGCCACACCGAGAGAAAATCATTTAGTGCAGCTCTCCCACCCCTAGCGGGCAGCCCCTTTGTCAACCGAATTTAACTGCTCTTTGGGGCCAGGCTGGAGCCCTAGCCTCTCCTTGCACAGCCCTAAAGACAGGGAGCTCACCACCTTCTTTATGCTAGAATAATCCTGGCAACGCTTCCTTCTGCAGAAAGCAGGCCCGGGTACTGAGAATTTACCTAAAGGGTCCCATCAAAAGAGCAGATGCCCTGAAAGCCACTTTGACTGTGAAAGATCAAAAGTGTATGCTACCGTGTTTCTTTTTTTTTTTTTTTGGAGACAGAGTCTTGCTCTGTCGCCCAGGCTGGAGTGCAGTGGTGCAATCTCGGCTCACTGCAAACTCCGCCTCCCGAGTTCAGGCGATTCTTCTGCCTCAGCCTCCCAAGTAGCTGGGATTACAGGCGCCTGCCACCAGGCCCGGCTAATTTTTGTATTTTTAGTAGGGACAGGGTTTCACCATGTTGGCCAGGCTGGTCTTGAACTCCTGACCTCAGGTGATCTGCCTGCCTCAGCCTCCCAAAGTGCTAGGATTACAGGCATGAGCCACCATGCCCAGCCTGCTACCGTGTTTCTAGTCACTGTTACCATCAGATTTAACATAAATCTGCTGGTTATAGAAGGTGTAGAAATTAAATACCAAAAATAAAACTGCCTGTAATTTCGCTACCTAGGGCAAGGCTGGGGGAAAAAAAAAAGGGTTTGTAATTTATTGTGTCCACACCTACCTCTAGGTAAACTTCCATCAATACTTGAACTTCATCCCCTGCGCCCACCTGGCAAATCCCTCCTCTCCAGGGAAAACCTTTAGGTATTTAATATAACTAACCTTTACCGAGCTCTGGGTTAACCTAATTCTTGTGATAGCTCTGAGACATCTTATAAATGAACAAACTGAGGCTCAGAGAGGGCAAGTAGCTTCCCAGAGGTTGCACAGCTAATAAGGGGCAGAGACATGAATCCATCGGGTGCCAGAACTGAAGTCTCTAGAGTAGGCATGTACTGTACTTTCTTCCTCCTCGCCACAAGAGTGGATACCAGACTGCTCAGCAGCTCAGATGTTCATTCATTCATTCTTTGTGGGTTTTTTTTTTGAGACCGAGTCTTGCTCTGTTGCCCAGGCTGGAGTGCAATGGTGTGATCTCGGCTCACTGCAACCTCCACCTCCTGGCTTCAAGCGATTCTCCTGCCTCAGCCTCCTGAGTAGCTGAAATTACAGGCAACCAACACCATACCCGGCTCATTTTTGTGCTTTGTTTTTTTTTTTCATTTTTGTGTTTTTAGTAAAGACGGGATTTGGCCATGTTGCCCAGGCTGGTCTTGAACTCCTGGGCTCAAGCGATCTACCTGCGTTGGACTCCCAAAGTTCTGGGATTACAGGTGTGAGCCACCGTGGCTGGCCTCATTCATTCATTCTTTCTTCTTCACATTCACTCATTAAGTTACTTGACATTCCTGAGCTCTGGTTCAGTGTCAGGTGCAGGCCGATGCTGTCCCCCACAACCCCCGCCCACATCTGCCATACTTTCAGATGCCCCAAGAACTTGAACTTCATTTATTACAAATAACTGGGTTCACTGCATTGTATGATGAACAGCGAAGCCTAGAGAGGCAGCCCAGGCTGGGGCTCCAACAACTGCCCCCAACATGCCCAGCCCTGCATGAAGTCCTGGGTGGGTGAGGTCATCTGGACTGGGCCTTGGAGCTGTCCTGTATTTATAAAACCAAATGGGTCCAAAGACTCCTGGGTGTGCGCGCGCGCACGCGCGTGTGTGTGTATATATATATATATGTATATATATAACATTGGCTTCCTTTCCACAGGGCGTTGATAGGTGGGACTGTTGACGCCATCCCTGGGAGAGAAGAAAGTCGGCTGTGGCAGGGACTGGTCCCAGAGTGAGCCTAGGCGCTGCATCAGTTTGAGTGGCTGGTTAGCCTGGACCCTGGGCAGGTATGGGGCGGCCCATCCTGCCCAGCCACAGGAAGCTCTAGGCCACCTGGATTTGCAGGTCCTCGTCCTCGTCCAGGTCACTGGCTCCATCCCCGGCCTCCTCGGTGCCAAAGCGAGCACTTCGGATCTTCCCGAAGAGGGGAGCGTTCTGCTGCTGCCTGCGGAGCCTGTGGGGTGGGGGTGACAGGAGGTTAGAGCAGCCTGGCCGGTAGTCCCCCGATAAGGCGGCTGCAGCTGGTGCTGGAGCAGTTAAGCCTTCCCTGGTGCTTTCCCTGCTGTCTCATCTCCTGTAATCTCCTTATATGATGGAAGTGCCATTATCACCCCCATTTTACAAGCAAGGAAACCGAGGCACAGAAAGGTGAAGTCATTTGCTCAAAGTCACACAGATGGTGGGGAGTGGGGCAGAGCTCTGAACTGAAGTGGGTGGTGCCAGAGCAGCTGAGCAGTTAGAGAGGTGAAGGAGCTGGCTCAAGGTCATGCTGCAGGATTTGAACCCAAGCCTGGCTCTCAGAGCACAGGCAGCAGAGTTGGTTGGTGGTGACAGTGCAGGGTGGGCTGAGCCCTCTACATTCCCAGTGTCAGTGAGAAAGGGCTCAGCCCTAGTTCTTCCTCACATTAAAATTCCTAAAGTCAAAATTTACGAGGAAAACTTTGAGTCTAAGAAGAGCTGGTGAAGGAAATGCCGATCCCTCCCCCAACCCCCCAGCAAAGTGGCCGCCCCGGCTGCATCTTACTGGAAGGCATGAATTATTAACACGTAAGGGGGGGGCACAGGCGGGGGCCTCCATTACCGCACAGTGATTTAGTGAGCTGTCCCCGGAACATTAAAGCACAAAAAGTTGGAAAATAAAACGACACAGCGGTCCTGGGTGGCCCCACCCTCCCCGATGGAAGCACTTGAGAGGCCCAGCAGAGCCTGCCTGCCCACTTCTGGAGTTTATGGCTCCTGAACAATGTGACCCAGACTGCGGGAAAGCCCCAAGGCTAAGTGGTCTTTTGAAGGGTGTGTGCTGCAGGGTCAGAGCGGGCAGAGCCAGCCAGGCATGGGTCCTGACTTGGAGCCACGCCTGGGCCCCTGCACAACACTTTATGGGCGTCATCCCAGGCAGATGGGGAAATTGAGACTCAGTTTACCATGGCACAATAGCTGTTAGGTCTCTGCAGCCCATACTCTAAGCCACAAGATCTCAGCAAACAGCAGCATATAGTAAATGCTCAATAAATAAGGGCTTGGATGGCTGATGGCCAGGGGTGATTCTGCCTGGCCACCCACCAACTGTGTGGCCATGGAAAGACTTACCCTCTTGGGCCTTAGTTTCCTCATCTGCCAGCCCCCTAGGAAAAAACATCTTTCCTTTCTCTCATAGAAGCAGCGTGATGCTGACGCACAATATGTAACCCAAATATAAGCCCCTCCGCAGCGGTAGTAGTAACAGTAGTAATAGCAGCAGCTGCTGACAATCACTCAGCATTTATTATGTGCCAGGTGTTTTCTTTCTTTCTTTTTTTCTTAGAGACGGGATCTCACTTTGTCTCCCAGGCTGGAGTACTGTGGTGTGATCACAGCTCACTACTATAGCTATGAACTCCTGAGCTCAAGTGATCCTCCTGCCTCGGTCTCCCAAGTAGCTGGAACTACAGGCACACACCACCATGCCTGGCTAAGTTTTGTATTTTTTGTAGACATGGGGTCTTGCTTTGTTGCCCAGGGGGTCTCAAACTCCTGGTCTCAAGCAATCCTCTTGCCCTGGCCTTCCAAACTGTTGGGATTACAGGTGTGAGCTACCATGCCTCCAGGTACTTTCTTAAGAATGGATCAGCTCATTTAATACTCACAACAATCAAGAGGTAAGAACTATCATCATCCCCATTTTACAGATGAAGAAACTGACACAGAGAGGTTAAATAAATGTCCCAAGGCCACACAGCTGCTAATGCTGAGCCAGGCTTCAGACCATTCAGGCAGTCTGGCTGCAGAACCGGGCACCCTCTATTCCACGAAAGAAGAGAATGCAACTAAGTGCATTCTCAGGGCCCGGCACAGGTCAATGCTGTGGCTCCGATGCTCCTTGGGCCTCCCAGCTGTGAAGTGGGAGGGACCTGGACTGAAGTTTTCTGATATCGCCTGGCTCTGTGATTCACAGAGTGCTGGGACAGAGACAGGGTTGGGAGAGGGAGGCAGAGTGTGCTGGGTGGGGCCTGTTGGCAGTGGACGGGATCCAGGCCTGGGGCCCCTCCACGAGTCCCTGCTCACCAGTCTCTCAGATCCCTGCTGTCCTGGTGTCACCTGGGCCCAGTAACGCTGAGGGCTGCCTATTTGAGCCCTGCTGGCCCCACCCACTGCCCCAAGCCTTGGGCCTGACCTCTCCAGCCCACCCTTCCTGCCCTCACTCTACCCACCAGCCCTCCTGCTAGAGGAGACAATTCCAGGGCCTGCAGCTGGCCTGACTTCCTGCACTCCCTGCCCTGGTTTCCTGGCTCTGGCCCTTCCTGCCCGGAGGGGACAGGATTCTGGCTCCAGGCACCTGGATCTCTTCCTTCTTCGTCTCCCCCTCCAGCCTTGGTTTGGCCTCCGTCCCTGACCGGAGGGTTCCCTGGCTGGAAGTCTCTGCCCTGTTTCTGTTCCCTGCCCAGGGCCCACCTGGACTGCAGGTGCTCCAGTTGCACTTGCAGGTTCTCGCTCTGCTCCGTCTGCTCGTCCAGCGACCGCTGCAGCTTACGTGCCTGGTTGTGGGCCTCATCCAGCTGTGGGGGTGGGCAGGGCCGAAAGCACGAGGGTCACCCAGGGCTGGGCAAGGCTGGCCACCCGCCCAGGGAAAACCACTCCTACTGCTGTTCCCTGGGAAGGTGCTCCTCCGAGAGTGTTTGCTCCTTGAGGCCTAGGCTAAGGCTTACCTCTTCTAGAAAAGCATCCTTTGGTTCCTCTCCATCCCCTTTGCCTCCTCTTGCACATCTACCCATCCTCCCAGGCCCTGCACTACTGATGCAGCCATCCACCTCCTATCCTTCTGTCCCCATCAGTCTGTCCATCGGACCATTCGTCCAGGGAGATATTCATCTGCCCATGGAGACAGTCACCCACCACTCCCCATCCATTAATCTAATCAGCAGCCCATCTAGCATGCCTAGCCATGCCTTCCCACTCTCCCGGACACATCTATCTTCCCGTCAACCTGGCCTTCTTTCTCCCTCTGCATTCGTTCTTCCACCCACTGACCCAGTCAGCTGTCCATCCGTCTGTCCACTCTCTACCCATCCAGCCATCATCTGTTCATACATCCATTGGATCCACCCATCCATCTGCCCGCCCTGCCTCTCTCTCCCATTCATCCATCCATTCATTCCTTTACCCATTGGTTCATCCATGCACACATCCATCTTGTCTTCTGTTCATTTTTCTTCCCATCTTCCCACCCACATGTCCATCCTGCCATCCATTCATCACGCACCTACCCACTCTATCCTGGGCGACTCCTGAGAGACAGGCTTGTGCCAGGTACCAGGGGCTGAGAATGGAGAAGCCAGGATGACCCTGCGGCCCCCACTCCTCCCTGGCCAAGGTCTGTTGCTGCCCCTGCCCCTCTGTGGTCCTCACCTCGTCCTCAGCCTGGGCCAGCTCCTTCTTGAGCTCCTCCACCCGCAGCCGCAGCTTCTTCACCTCAGCCTCGTGCTGCTCCACCCGCCGGTTGGCATGTGCCAGCTCTGCCACCTTCTCCTGGAACTGCTTCTTCAGCTTGCCATGCACATGCTTCAGGTCTGCCAGCTCCTACAGGGCACAGGGATGGGGTGGGAGGGAGGAGGGAATCAGTATCAGCTTGGGCGCCATGCCAGGGAGTCCCACGAGGTCAGGCAGTTCTAGGGATGCTGGGTGTCTCTCCTTCCCAGAATCTCTCCATCTGTTGTCTGAAGTATCAGCAGTAGAGGTTTGGCTGAGCAGCCAGAGGCTGGAGGTGCCTTCCAGGGAGGTGAGAAGGCTGGGTGGGTGGAACCTGTGGCTCCGGTTTGGATGTGTAACTTTCAGATGCTACTGGATCTACCCTGGAGCTGTTGGAGCAGGGTCGGGGTTTCCGGGGAAGGATGAGGTCTGGAGTCTTCAGGGGCGTATGGCATTGAAAGCCCTGGGTTGGGAATGAGCTAGGCTGGGGAATGGATGGGTGTCTCAGAGCTCAGAGTGGTTGGGAAGAGGAAGGGCAGCCAGCAAAAGAGGTGCCCACCCCGGAGCTCTGTGAGTTCTCCAAGCCTCAGTTTCCATTTCTGTAAAATGGGAATAGGCATTGCCTAAAGGTCTCTTGAGTCCATCCTTTTTGTTCCATCTCTACTGACTGCAACCTGGTCCAGGTCTCCTCCCTCTCTTGCTGTCCAGGGAATGTCAACAGCTTCCCCCCAGCCTGTCTTCCCATCCTCTGCCCACACAGACTGCTCACACTCCCCTTCTGCTTTAAACTCTCTCGAAGAGTCCCAACACTCGTGCCTCACTTACCACATCCCCCTGCTCACTCCCCTCCAGCACACTGGCCTTGTTCCTCCAAAGCTCTGTGTCTCTTTCACCACGGACATTTATTCATGTTATTCCTAACTTCTCTCCATCCCCTCCCCTAAATCCACACACTACCAGTTAACGGCTGCTTTTCCCGGAGAACTCAGTTTATTTATTTATTATTATTTTTTTGAGACGGAGTTTCTCTGTCACCCAGGCTGGGGTGCAGTGGTGCAATCTCAGCTCCGTGCAACCTCTGCCTCCCGGTTTCAAGTGATTCTCCTGCCTCAGCCACCCGAGTAGCTGGGATTACAGGTGCCCACAATGCTCGGCTAATTTTTGTATTTTTAGTAGATATGGGGTTTCGCCATGTTAGCCAGGCTGGTCCCAAAATGCTGACCTCAGGTGATCTGCCCACCCCAGCCTCCCAAAGTGCTGAGATTACAGATGTGTGCCACTGCGCCTGGCTGAGAACTCAGTTTAAAATGTCACTGCCTCCGGGAGGTATTTCCAGGACCGTGGGCCTAAGCCAGGTCTCCTGGTATCCCCTCTTCTTGCTGGTGACCATGAAGCTGTGTGATTGGCATGAATCTGTGTGACAGAGAGAGCCACGTGTACATCCGCCAAGTAAGTCTTCAGCTCCATGAGGGGAAGAGGGGAGGCCACATCTGTCTGTTCAGTGCTGTGTCTCTGGCACCTAGAGTGGAGCTTGGCACATAGTAAGTGCTCAATGAATGCGGCTACTATAATTACCAACTGGTCTAGCACACAAGGTGCTGAATACATGCAGCTACCATAATTATCACCAGGCCTGACACATAGTAGGGAGGCTGCGCTCTGGCTGGATGGGGAGGTGGCGGCCCCAGCACTGGCCACTGCACTCCTTGCCCCACCTTGTTCTTCTCGAAGAGCGCGGCCTGGCTGGCCCTCAGGTCGCAGTCCAGTGCGCTGGCTGTCTGCCGCCGCCGCCGGGCCAGCGCCTCCTCCAGGTCCCCGACCTGTGCCCGCAGCTTCTTGTTCTCCCGCTCAAGGCCCAGTTTCTCTGTCTCCAGCCGCTCCCGGCGGCCCCACTCCGCGGCGTTTTCGGCCTGCAGCCGCTCCATCTGCAGCAGGGCAGGGCAGAGTGAGGACTCCCAGCGGAAGGGGCATGCAGGGCCTGAGCTGGACGCCCCCACCACCTCCTGGAGCCATTTTTGGCTCCAGGAAGCAGATCCAGCTGCATTGGCTATAATTAAGCTGGGCTCATTTCATGGTGTACAGGATGTGAGGGCGCTTCTGGCCTCTGTGTGGGAGAGAGGCCTGCCTCTTGCAGATCAGGACACCACTGGATGTGGCTGGCCCCGCTCAGAGCACAGTCCTGGCCCCTGCCCTGTTCCCAGTGACCTGCTGATGGAGCAGGGCCCCAGGACCCCTAAACCCAGGTCCTCCTGGGTCCCATCCATGGCCTCACCTCGCCCCTCAGCTCGGCCATTTTCCGGTCCATGCTGGAGCGTGCACCCAGCTCATCTTCCAGGTCCTCAGACATGCGGCCCAGCTCGTCCTGGTGCGCCTCCTTCAGGATGCTGAGCTGCAGGGATAAGGCCCCACCTGGTCATGAGAACCACCAGGATATAGCCTGGAACCAGCTCCGGGGGTGGGCGCCAGTGCAGGAGTGCTCAGTGTGGAGCCTGAGGCAGCGCCCAAATGGGGCAGGCACCAGGTATTCCAAACAGACCTCGAATCTGACCACTTCTGCTCCTCCCAATGTCTCTCCTCCTCATTACTGTCTAGCCTCCCAGTGTCTACTCCTGGCCCTTCTCTGTCAACCCGTTTTCCACAACAGCAGCCCAGAGGGAGCTTTTAACAAAGATGAATGCAATCATACCACCCTCCTCCCACAAAGCCTCTGATGGCTCCCAGGTGCCTTAGGGTAAAGTCCAACTCCTCTCTATGCTCTCACAAAGCCCTGCATGATTGGACACCTACCCGCCGCTCTCCCCTTAGTTCACTGTACTCCAGGCACCATGGACTCCTTTCTGTTCCTCAGACACACCAAGTTCCTGCCCACCACAGGGCCTTTGCACATGCGTGGATCTTTCTGAGACACTTCGTAGGACTGATTTTTCTTATTCTCAGGCCTTGACCTAAAGGCCCCCTCCTTAGGAATGCCTCTTCTGCCCACCTGGCCTGGAGGAGGGGCCTCCTCATCCCATTCCCCACTGGAAAGCTAGCCTGGGAGGACGGGGAGCTTGTGTGTCTGTCCACCTTTGTGTCGTTGTATGGCCTGGGCACAGGGCCGCCCTCAGTGTACAGTGACTAATTCCAACACTGCTCTGCACACAGGTGCATCGGAATTGCTTGGCGTGCATTTAAGACAATAACATTTCTTGCGGTATACAGCAAACCCCAACAAACTGCTGCTCCCTGTAACACACGGATGAGTTTTCAACACATAATGTTGAGGGAGAGACACCAGATACAAAAGAGAACCTTTATAATTTTCTACTAAATTGTACATTTGTGTTTCATTCGCTTTTCTTCGAATGATTATACTTCATAATTTGAAAAGACTAAAAGAACAGGGTCCTGGACCCAGCCCTGAAAGGTGCTGATTCAGGAGGGTGGAGGCGAGGTCTGGGAATCTGTATTTTAGGAGATTTCCTAAGAGATTCTCATGTAAGACCAGTCTTGGTCCCCTCCAGGACAGTTTCAGGCTCTAAAGTTCTGTGATCCTCCCAGCTGCTAGAAACCCACCGATCCAGTGTGGCGTTCCCTGGGTGGCTGCGCCCTCTGGTGGCCATTGAGGCCTGCACAGGAGGCCATAGTGGCAGCTCAGCCTGCTCTGAGCCCCCACACTGCAGTGGTGGATTCCCTTCTCTGGAGCCTCAGTTTCCCTATCTGTAAGATGGGGACATGAGGACCCAGCTCCCTGGGCTGCCATGAGGCTTCAGTGACACCTAGTACAGATAGGAACCCAATGAATGCCACATCCAGCCTCCTCGTCTTCATCCTGGTCTACAAGGCCCCCTCCTGCGGCCTCACCTCTCACTTCCTGCTCTCCAGCCACCTGGCCCTCCCTGTTTCCCGCACACGCTGGGCTTGTTCCTGCCTCAGGACCTTTGCACCGCTGTGCCTTCTGCCAGGAACACTCTCCCCTGTATCTTTTCAAGGACAGCTTCCTCTAGCCCCTTCAGGTCTTGCCTCAAATGCCACCTTCTTAGGCCTTCCCTGACCTACCACCCCATCTCTCTCATTCTGTTTTGACTCCTTCATAACTTATGAATCTGCCTGGTGACTGTCGGTCTCCCATGCCCACAGCCCCCACAAAGTGAGCTCCTGAAGGCAGGGACCTTGCCTGCCCAGCACTCAGAACAACTCAGAAAAAATAAAATAAAATAAATAAAATAAAATAAAATAAAATAAATAAATAAAATAAAATAAAATAAATAATAAAATAAAATAAATAAAATAAAATAAAATAAAATAAATAAAATAAAATAAAATAAATAAAGCCAGGCACTGTGGCTTACACCTGTAATCCCAGCACTTTGGAGGCCAAGGCAGAAGGATCACTTGGGTCCAGGAGTTCGAGACCAGTCTGGCCAACATGGTGAAACCCTGTCTCTACTAAAAATACAAAAATTAGCCGGGCGTGGTGGCGGGTGCCTGTAATCCCAGCTATTCGGGAAGCTGAGGCAGGAGAATCGCTTGAACCTGGGAGGTGGAGGTTGCAGTGAGCCGAGATCACACCACTGCACTCCAGCCTAGGCGACAGAGCAAGACTCTGTCTCAAAAAAAAAAAAAAAAGAACGACTGTTGGATGAATTAATGAATGAATTCTCTCTTCCATCTCCACTACTGAAATTCAACAGCGTGATCCTGCCGCCTCCAGGAAGACCCTCTGGTCTCCAAGACTCACCTGCTTGAGCATCTCCTGCTTGGTCTTGCTCAGCTCCTCATACTTGATCTTCCACTGGCTGAGCTCCCCCTCTAGCTTCTCAATGTTCCTGCTCAATGCCAGTTTATCCCTGGGGAAGGGACAGACATGGGGGTGAGCCCACCAAGGCCCTCTGCTTGGAGTCCTCACCAAGGGTGGCCCTGCTGTGTGCCCTCTGCACTTGTTGAGCCCAAGTCCAAAATCCTTGCCTTGGTATTCAGGCCCAGGCACCCTATGTGGCTAGAAGCACCCTGGCTTTGCAGTTCTCCTGGAACTGCATTCCCTATCCAAGTGCAAGTGCCCAACTCACATTGTGGGGAGGTGGTCGGGGTTCCAGAGCACTGAGCATCCCCGGGCAAGTACCTCTCTCCTGCTGCACCTCAGGCTCATCTGAAAATGGCTCCAGGAGGTGGCGGCCCCAGCACTGGCCACTCCACTCCTTGGCCCACCTTGTTCTTCTCGAAGAGCTGTCAAAGACCACCCTGCTCCTGTCTGTTTTGTAGACTATGTTCCCCGCAAGGCTTGGTCTGAACACATGGTTCTGCAGATAGAAACACTGGAAAACACTGTCCAGTGACCCGAAGAGAGGGTTCTCTCTTGCCATCGTCACTGTGTGGGATCCCTACATCCTCCCATAACCCCCACCCTGCCTTGATCTTGAATAAGGCACTGTAGGTAACAAGCATGATGCCTGGCCCTGGCAGAGTAGGTGCTCACCAATGGCTGAGCTCAGCATCACCTTCCAGCACGCTGCCCTTCATGACCCCACACCACACTGGCCTCTCTCTCTGAAAGTGGAACACTCCACGCCTCCAACATGGGGTTCCCAGAGGGGACAACGTCACCCTGTAGGAGGCATGTTGAAAACCCATGGCAACATTTTTGGGTATCACAATGATTAGGGGTCATTTAGTGGACGGGGGCCAGGGTGCCTGACTCCCTGCAATGCCCTGGGCGTCCTGCCCATCAGGATGCATCCTGCATCCTACTGAATGCATGCACAGCCCACTGGACATTGCTCGGGGTAGAGATGATCTGAGCCTACAGCCTCATTCTGATTTACATTGAAACAGAAAGTAATTTTTATACTAACATACACTGAATTTTCTAGGAATGGAATCACTGTATAAACTGAAGGAAGACTGCACTTTTCTTTGTTTTTAGAGAGAGGATCTGGCTCTGTTGCTCAGGCTGGAGTGCAGATCACAGCTCACTCCCTGGAACTGCACTCCCTACCCAAGTGCAAGTGCCCAGCTCATATTGTGGGGAGGTGGTCAGGGCTCCAGAGCACTGGGCATCTCTGGGCAAGTACCTCCCTCCTGCTGTACCCCAGGCTCATCTCTTAAAGACTACCCTGTTCCTGTCTGTTCACAGCTCACTGCAACCTGGAACTCCTGGACTCAAGCGATCCTGCCACCTCGAGCTCCCAAAGTACTGGGATTATAGGCATGAGCCACTGTGCCCGGCTGCACTTTGCTTTGTTCAGAACTTTACCAAAGGCTGTTCATCTCTCAAGAAAGCTCATCGCAGTGACACCACTTGTGTCTTTGAGTTGCTAAGTCTGCACACCTGCATGAGCCGCCTTTGTAGCTGTCCTGCGAGGTGACTTAAATGTGCAGATACATGTAAGCCTTCAACACAGCACCTGACTCGGAGCACGTGCTATGTCTTTGCTGTTATAACTATCGTCACTATCATCCCACTTAAAGACACCCACTCTGACCACTTCACCCTTTCTTCTAGAGGAGCTATGCCCAAGCACTTCCATATCACAACACGTGTATTTTAAGTTACTTTCAGGCTGGGCGCAGTGGCTTACACCTGTAATCCTAGCGCTTTGGGAGGCCAAGGCAGGTGGGCTGCCTGAGCTCAGGAGTTCGAGAGCAGCCTGGGCAACATGGTGAAAACCTGTCTCTACTAAAATACAAAGAATTAGCTGGGCGTGGTGGTGTGTGCCTGTAGTCCTAGCTACTCGGGAGGCTGACACATGAGAATTGCTTGAACCAGGGAGACAAGAGATTGTAGTGAGCTGAGATAGAGCCGCTGTACCCCAGCCTGGGCAACAGAGCGAGACTCTGTCTCCAAAAAAAAAAAAAGTTACTTTCACTTCTACTTTATATTTCAGTTAGTGCACTAGGTTGATTTTTTTGCTTGTTTGGCTTAAACAGTCTAAATTTATTCTCTCATATTTCTAGAGGCTAGAAGTCCAAGATCAAGCTGTTGGCAGGACTGGTTCTCTGAGGGCTGCGAGAAATAATCCGTTCCATGTCTCTCCCCCAGCTTCTGGCAGTTTGCTGGCCATCTTTGGTATTCCTTGGCCAAAGATGCAACAATGTCTGCAAAAGCATCACCCTGACCTCTGCCTACATCTTCACAAAGGCGTTATAGTGATTTTTTTTTTTTTTTTTTTGAGACAGCGTCTCTCTCTGTCACCTAGGCTGGAGGGTACTGGTGCATTCATACAATCACAGCTCCCTCAGCCTCGACCTCCTGGGCTCAAGCGATGCTCCCGCCTCAGCCTTCCAAGTAGCTGGGACTACAGTGGCACAGCCCCGTTCCCAGCTAATTTTTTTTTTTTTTTGTAGGCCAGGCACAATGGCTCATGCCTGTAATCCCAGCACTATGGGAAGCTGAGGTTGGTGGATTACCTGAGGTCAGGAGTTCGAGACCAGCCTGGCCAACATGGTAAAACTCCATCTCTATGAAAAATACAAAAATTAGCCGGGTCTGGTGGCTAGTTTTTTAGCCACCCTCTGGGTTGTCCCCTCTGGGAACCCCATGTTGGAGGCGTGGAGTGTTCCACTCTCAGAGAGAGAGGCCAGTGTGGTGTGGGGTCATGAAGGGCAGCGTGCTGGAAGGTGATGCTGAGCTCAGCCATTGGTGAGCACCTACTCTGCCAGGGCCAGGCATCATGCTTGTTACCTACAGTGCCTTATTCAAGATCAAGGCAGGGTGGGGGTTATGGGAGGATGTAGGGATCCCACACAGTGACGATGGCAAGAGAGAACCCTCTCTTCGGGTCACTGGACAGTGTTTTCCAGTGTTTCTATCTGCAGAACCATGTGTTCAGACCAAGCCTTGCGGGGAACATAGTCTACAAAACAGACAGGAGCAGGGTGGTCTTTGACAGCTCTTCGAGAAGAACAAGGTGGGCCAAGGAGTGGAGTGGCCAGTGCTGGGGCCGCCACCTCCTGGAGCCATTTTCAGATGAGCCTGAGGTGCAGCAGGAGAGAGGTACTTGCCCGGGGATGCTCAGTGCTCTGGAACCCCGACCACCTCCCCACAATGTGAGCTGGGCACTTGCACTTGGATAGGGAATGCAGTTCCAGGAGAACTACAAAGAACATGCACCAGAGGCATGGTGGCACACGCCTGTAATCCCAGCTACTCAGGAGGCTGAGGCAGGAGAAACACTTGAACATGGGAGGCAGAGGTTACAGTGAGTCGAGACTGTGCTACTGTACTCCAGCCTGGCTGACAGAGTGAGGCTCTGTCTAAAAAAATATATATATATATATTTTATATATATATAAAAATATATATATATAATTTTATATATATATAAAAATATATATATATATATATTTTTTTTTGTAGAGACAGGGTCTTGCTGTATGGCCCAGGTTGGCCACAAGCAATCCTCTTGCCTCGGAATCCCAAAGTGCTATGATTACAGACATAAGTCACTGCACCTGGCCATTATATTGATTTTTTAAAAAAGGAGTGTGTAGATAGGTTATGCTATTGACGTATTTAATTTCTGGACAGAAAAACTGCAGAATATTCATTATCATCAAGCTCGTGCCCTCTAAACTGCTCTGATCAAGGTCACTGGTGACCTCCACATTCTAAATCCAATGGTCAGGGCTCAGCCCTGTTCTTACTGATCACTCTGTCCTCCGGGAAACGGTTTCTTGTGGTTCCCCTTCCCAGCCCGGCTCCCTTCTCTTGTCTCCTCTGCTGTTTCCCTTTCCTCTAACTGACCTCTAAACTTGGCACTTCAGGGCTGGATCCTCTGACCTCTTCCCTATCCACACTCACTCCTTGGCCCTTGTCCACGCTCATCGTTTTATTTATTTATTTATTTATTTTTTGAGACAGAGTCTTGCTCTGTTGCCCAGGATGGAGTGCAGTGGCACAATTCCGGCTCACTGCAACCTCCACCTCCCGGCTTCAAGCAATTTTCCTGCCTCAGCCTCCTGAGTAGCTGGGATTGCAGGTGTCTGTCACCACGCCTAGCTAATTTTTGCATTTTTGGTAGAGATGGGGTTTCAATTCACCATGTTGGTCAGGCAGGTCTCCAACTCCTGACCTCAAGTGATCTGCCCACCTCGGCCTCCCAAAGTGCTGGGATTACAGGCGTGAGCCACCGCGCCTGGCCCAGCTCATGGCTTTCAATATCATCTCTTCACTGGTGACTCTTGCATTTTTACCTCCAGCCCAGGCCTGTCTCATGAACTCCAGACTCATTCACATCCCCAGCTGCCTCCCTGCCATCTCAAACTCACACGTCCAAAACCAAGGTCCCAGCTGCAACCTTCCAACTTCCCTGTCTCCATTCCCTGCTTTTACCCTGCCCACAGCCCTCTCCCCCAACTAGAAAGTACGTTTCAGGAAGGCAGGGGCTTCTGTCTTATTTACGGCTGTATCCTCAGGGCAGAGCACAGTGCCTGGCCCAGAACAGGTGCCTGGTAACGTATTATTTGAATGAATAAATAAAAACTTGCACTGAGTTCTTGGGTGGAACACCACTGCTCTACAGTTCCAAGATACAGTCTAAACACTACCTGTCATCTTCGTGAGTCTAATGTTCTGTGATTCTGAGGGCGCTGTAGCACGGCCTGGCCCTGGCCCTGCCCCCTCCCGCCTCCCACGACTCACTCTCGCTCCTTGAGCAGCACCTTCTGGGACTCATCCAGCCGTAGCCGCAGGGCGGTCAACTTGGAGGCCTCCTCCTCCGTGGCAGCTGTGTCCTCCCAGGGTAGCCGGCTGCGCTCCTGGCGGCCTGAGCTGCCCTGCGGGCCCCCAGCCCCCAGGCTGCGCGCCTCCCAGCAGTCCTCAGACTCCTCTGGCATGCTCTTCAGCAGGCTCTCCACCAGCTCCAGTTCCTGCGGGGACCAAGGTGGAGGCTGGACCAGTGGCCGCCAAGCCAGGCCCTGGGTCTGAGATCAGCTTGATGGGTAACCTTGGGCAAGTCACACAGTGTCTCTGGGCCTGTTTCCTCTTCTGCTGCCTGCCTCTCCATCTCTGGAGAAGGAAGACACACCCTGCTCTGGGCCTCCCCCTTCACCTCCTGGAGCTGCAGAGTGTCAGCCACCATGGTTCCCTGTATCCTAGAAGATTCCCCAGGAGAGGTGGTGAGCTCCCTGTCACTGGAAGTATGCAAACCTACGGTGAGGCACCGATGGGAACAAATGTTGAAGCAGGAATTCCTATAATGGCTTAAGCCTAGATTCCTTCCAAAGGAATTCTAGCTCTAAGATCCTGTTTTTTCAGGGGCAAATAGTAAGGCAAGGGGAGACTGGTGACACGGGCAAGCGGTGCCTGTGAGGAGAGCCAGCTCCCAGACAGGAAGCAGTTGAGAAATTAGGAACCCAGGGCCGAGCCCCCTTCCTTCTTGCCATCCTGCCCTTCTTCTCCGCCCCGCCCATCTCCAAGGCCTGTCTCTGACACAAACCCACAAGGACCACAGCCCCTGTTCCAGCTTCTCCCACAGCCTTTCCAGATGAGTCTGGACCAGCCTCTTCCTGGCCTGGCCCTCGGTTTCCCTAGCTGGGCTGGAGCGGTGGCCCTGAGGACTCCCTGAGGAGAGCTACTCTTCTGTATCTCAGATTATTCAGGTGGAGGTGGCACCTGGTCCAAAGCCCCATTTTACGAATGGGGAACAGGGAGAGAGAGGACTTGTTCTGGGCCACAGCATGAAAAGGCTGGGCTGGAGAACAAACTCCGACTGCAAGCCTAGGGCTCCTGCCACTGCCCACAGCCCTCTGGCCTGTGACCGACAACTGGAATAAGGATAGGACAGGAACAGCGTTGTGCGCAGTGAACACCACCTCCAAACACCAGGTCACCCCAGGGAAGAGAGGACTTCAGCCACAGGAGGCAGCAGTGCCCACGCTAGCCTACGGGATGGAGGGGGCTGGGCAGGAGAGAGGAGGGGGCAGTCTTATCTGGAGGAGTTGGCCTGTCCAGGGACTGAGCTGGGGACAGAGCTGGGGAACTGAGCTTGGACCCTGCCCCTAGGTGGCTTTCTGGTAACAGGCCTGCTGGCTCAGGAGAGGGTGCCCTCTGCACCCACTGTTAATGCAGCAGCCATCCTGATTATTACCCTGGACTCTGGAGCCAGATTGTCCAGGTTCAAACCCCAGCAAGTTGTCACCGGCTGGCAGACATTGCTGCTGCTTTTTTTTTTTTTTTTTTTTTTTTGAGATGGAGATTCACTCTCGTTGCCCAGGCTGGAGTGCAATGGTGTGATCTCGGCTCACTGCAATCTCCACCTCTCAGGTTAAAGCAATTCTCCTGCCTCAGCCTTCCGAGTAGCTGGGATTACAGGCGCCCGCCAGCATGCCCAATTTTTGTACTTTTAGTAGAGATGGGGTTTCACCATGTTGGCCAGGCTGGTCTTGAACTCAACCTCAGGTGATCCACCAGCTTTGGCCTCCCAAAGTGCTGGGATTACAGGCGTGAACCACCACGCCCAGCCCAGACCTTACTTCTGAATCTCTCTGTGCCTCAGGATCCTCCCCATGGAGCAAATATCTTAGAGGGTTGCTGTGGGGGTTACCTAGATGACGCACATGCTCGGCTAAGTGCTGCGTGGGCGCCCAGTGAATGACGGCCGTTGCTATTACTGCCTTTTTCCAAACTCACCAGGCCCTCTCGGCCTCTAGACTTTTTGCACAGGCAGTTTCTATCAGCTGGAATGCCTTCGGGCACTTTTTTTCTTAATTTTTATTTTTTAGAGGTGGAGTTGTTGCCCAGGCTGGAGTGCAGCAGTATAGTCATATTTCACTGCAACCTCGACTTCCTGGGCTCAAGGGATCCTCCTGCCGCAGCCACAGCCTCCCAAGTAGCTGGTACTCCAGGTACAAGCCACGTCGTCCTGCCCTCCTGGCACGTTTCACAGCTAATTCCTACTCATCATTCTAGTCTCAGCTTGAATGTGACCTCTTCCAGGAAAGCTTCTGTGAAGCCTGCGTCAGGGACCTCCTCTGTGATCCCAGTGCCCTGATTTCTCCCACCGCTCAGCTCTGATTGAATCAATGGATTCGGCTCTGCTACGAATCAGCTAACTTCCAGGCAAGCTGCTGGATCCCTCTCCTGGCTCAAAGGGGATGATTCCTTGGTTCTGTTGACTTCTCAGGTGTGGGAGTGGAGGGATCACAGAACTTGGGATTCTCCACCCTGAGGTCTCCGGAAGGAAAATGATGTGAGGCCCCGCAAGGGTAGAACCCGACCTGGAGAAGTGAAACCTCCAGGAGGCCAGGCCTTTACTAGCTCGTTTCTGAGCCCAGCAGCTCAGGACAATCGGCCCCGCCCACTTCGAGACTGGAGCGCGAACGCCCCGCCCGCGCCGCGCACCTGGCTGCCTGGCGGCCTCTCGGACCCGACGTCACGCACTGGCTCGCGCTCCGCCTCCGGCTCGGGGCCGTCGCGCGTCTGGTCGGCGACCCCCCGGGCGCCCCTCAGCCGCGCCAGCTCGCGGCCCCGTGCCTCGCACTCGCCCTGCGCCTCTTGGCGCTCGCGCCGTGCGCCCGCCAGCTCCTTGGTGAGCGCGTCCAGGCGCTGGCGCAGCTGGCGCACCTCCTCGCGCGCGCGGTTGCGCTCAGCGCGCACCTTGCTCCATTTCTCGCGCCAATTGGCAGTGCAGTCCGACCACCAGCGCATGGTCTTCTCCATCTGAGCCGCCCGCGCCCGCGCCTCCTCCAGCTCCCGCAGCCGCAGCTCCTCGCGGCTCTCCCAGTCGCCGTCGGCCAGCAGCGCGGGCGCGGGGGGCAGGGGCAGTGCGGGCGGCGGCCCGGGCGAGGGCGTGCCGCTGGGCGGCGTGGGCGGCAAGGAGTCGGCAGGCCCCATGCGCTCCGGCGACGGGCTGCCCAGGATGGTCAGGAGGCTGCCCTTGGACAGCTGCGGGGACTCGGCCAGCCGGGGGCTGGGCCCGTGGCTCATGGTGCGGCCGGGCGGGCCCTGGGCTCGAACTCGCGGCCGGGCTCAGGGGCGGCTCCGGGGACGCGCGGCGGACGCGATACAACTGTGCATGATGACGCCGTGCCCCGCTTCCCTCTGGGCCACCGGGCGGAGGACGCCTCCTCGGACCTACGGGAGAACACAACCGTTATTGGACTGCGACCACCGTCAGTCTCGAAGATCAGCCGCGCCAAGGCCCTGGCGGAGGGAACAGAACGACCAAGGTGGGAGGAGAGAGTTCTGTTCCAGGAGAGTCCCAGTGAGGCAGGATTGGTGGAGCAAGGGCCCGCAAAGGCCTCCTCAGTGGCCTCCAGACTCCCTGCTCCAATCCCTTCACCCAGCGGCGCTAATCTGAAACCTTGATCTGTTCTTTATTCTCCCGATCCCGGCTCACACACTGATGGCTTATACTATACTACTATCCAACTTCCGCACAGGACCCAGGCGGGGGCACTGGGCTGGTGCCAGGAGTCCCCTCCCTGCCTTTTCCTGCACTGGGCTAACTCTTCTCATATTTAAGACTCTTCTGAGGTATCACTTCCTCCTGGAAGCCCTCCTGGAGCACCTCAGGCCAGGTCCATCAGCCCCTTATGTGTCTCCATCACTGCACTAACTTACCCTGTCATTTATGTGTCTGCTCTGTACCTTTAACCAAGGCTGTGAGTTTGCTGTGGTCCAGGACTGGGTCCTGACCACTGTTTTAGTCCCAACACATGATGACAATGATATTTGTGGAGGGCAGGCCACAAGCCAGGCACTGTGCGCAGGGCTTTAGGTGAACGATCTCATTTATTCCTTAAAGAGTGGAGGTGAAGAAAATGATTACCTCCATTTATGGTATCTATGAGTCCAAATTCAAACTCTAGTAAGGATTTGCTGAATGAATGCACGCGCTGGGGATGATGATGGAAACAAACCAGTCCTCAGATGGAAAGGGCTTCTGAGAGTGCAGCAGGATGTTCTCTCCCCTTCTCTGCCGGAACCACCCCTTCCTGACACCCTGACTCACCGCAAACAGCTCTCTTGTTCTCTGTGTCTCACTTCAGCCTCCCCATCGCCCAGCACTGGGCTCTGCCATTTATGAGCCATGCCCTCCTCCTCCTTAAAATAAATGAGAGGCATGTCCCTCTCTGTCCCCAGTCTCCCTCCACTGTGGCCTCTGTTGACTGCCACCCACCAACAGCCCCTTGGGACATCACACCTTTCCTTCCCCATTAGGCAGAGAGCCCTGGTCCACAGATCTTCACACCTGCCCCTAAGACCCACCCTTTCTGAGTGATCAGTGTACTGTCGGTGGGACTTGGCACTGGCTGTCCCCAAGGCTGCCTGGCAGCCCTCTATGTCCCCTCTCCACCCTCTTCCAATCTCTAACCCACCTCATTCTCGGCAGATGATCTATCGTCATGGTTTGCAGTGAAAAAGGAAGCTGTCAAGCCCCACGGCCCCCTCCTCTCTGCCCCTGAGAGGACAGAGGGGTTCTCCTTCCTTGAGCCGAAGGACTCCCTCCTGCCAGTCCCACCCTAGCCAGTGACGTCCTTTCCAGGGGTCTTACCCCTGCTGAAGTGTCTCCTGACACCTTCTTCTCCCCTCCCCTGGCACCTCCCTTTTAAGGTCCTTCCAAAGTGGTCCACACTTGCTGTCTCCACTCCGTCTACCTGCTTGGCGCTCTGTCACCCGGCCACCTGTGCCAGGCTGGTTTCCAGTCCCCTGTGACGGTGTGCCCTCTGGACCCACCGTGGCACCTGCTTCCCTGCCTCACTTGCTTCCACGTCTTCCTCTCCAGGTTTCCCCTCCTCTCCAGCTGCTCGTCAGCCTCCCAGGTGAACCCCCTGGGCTTATCCCTCGAGTGCGGCTGTCATCGGGCCCTGGGCCCCCTTCTCCTCTCATGCTATCCCTTCCCGAGCCATCTCGCTATGTCCCCAACTCCAAGTCCCTCTCCAGCCCAGGTTGCCCTCAGAGCTTCCCATACCTCCAACCGGATGCCTGATAGATGATTCAGGCTCACCTTGGTCAAAATAGAACTTGCTGCCTCCATTCCCCCCGTGACCAGCTCCTCCTGTGTGCTCCTCCGGGAGAAGGCACTTCCTCACTCCTTCCAGAGAAGGCACTTCCTCACTCCTTCCAGCTTTGGAGGCACCCTGAAATCTGCCTTCTTTCCTCCCCCACCCACCGCCAAACCTTGTCAGTCTATCTGCTGTGCATCTGCCTTCCATCCACCTTCTTTGTCCACAGTCACTAACCTGTCAGGGTCCACACCACCTTCACTCACCTGGGCAACAGTACCCACACCCACCTCCCTGCCCATCATGCACTTTCACCTCCTTCAAATCCATTCTCAACAGCAACAGCCAGAGTGAGTTCTTATAAGAACCTGACCACTCTGATGGCCCCTCCCTGTGTCATTACCAATACTGATTCCTCCCTAGCCTCAATTCTAAGGTTACTCCCTCTAGGACTCAACTTGAAATACTCTCCAATCCCAGCAGGAGCTGCAAGCCACTGATCCCACCACTGCACTGCCCACCCCCATGTCCCTCTCTTTCCCAGCTCACCTTTTGTGCTCCTAATCTCTCCCTTGCCAGCACCCTCTGTGCCCTAGGCCCCTCCTGTTCTGGCTTCTCCTGGCAAACGCCAACCCTGTTCCCTCCACTGCTTTGCCCACTCTTACCTTCAACTATGGAGCTGGGCATTGGAGGTTTACACCACCACGTGGAGCAGTATTTTTTAAAACTCATGACCTTTTGTCAAGGTTCCTCCATGCTGCTCAGCGACCCCGCTGCATTTCTCTAGGCCATTTGCTGTTTGTTTATTGTCTGTCTGCCTTTACCATGCATGAGGTCTAGGCCCAGCTCTGACACCAACCTCATGTAAGCCACTGTCCCTTTCTGGGCCTCAGTTTCCCCATGTGTAGAAGGGGGGATGTGTGAGAGAGACCAGTGCTTCTTCATCAGGGTGTCCTTCAGATTCACCCAGACACTTGGCCCTATACCTGAGAGAGTCATGTTTGCTAGGTGTGGAGCTTGGAATTTGCATTTTAATAGTCTGGGATATTTGAGTATTTGGCGATGCTTTCTTACTACCCACAGTTCCATAAACACAACATGTACACCCCGACCCCGATAACATCTGTGTCACGCACCCAGACACAGCCATACAGATCCAGGCTCTGGTTCCATGTACACCACTGACACCCCAGGAGATCCCTAGCAGCCTGTGCCTCTGTGACCCAGTCTCTCCGCCTGTGCAGTGAGTTGGCTGGCCTTGATGCCCATGTGCATTCACAAACATCTGTGCACACACAGACATGCAATCCCATGCACAGATGCAAAGACCCAGGGGCAGACACACATATGCTCAGATGGACCGACAGGCACACACAACGACACGGGTGCATGGAGAGACATTTGCCTGTAGACACAGACACGCCTGAAGACACACATATGCCAGCACACTGACACACAGGTACAAGGACATGCAAGGAGACATGCTCATCCCCAAGTGAAGCAGATACACACACACACACACACACACACACACACACACACACAGAGGCAGACACACACACTCCTCATTTTCCTGGCCTAGCTCCACATAGAGAAGCTCTTGGAAAAGAAAAACAATGTGAGAGCCTGTGGGGGAGGGGAGGAGGAAGAGGAGGCAGGAAACCCGAATGCCAGCCGGCAGCTGTGCTGGGTATGGGGGCCCAGGCCCTGTCTGCTGAGCCCTTCTTGCAGCCGCTGAACTAGGAGCCTGGCAGGGAGGGGGCCACTGCCACATCCTCCCTGCCTCTGGGAGCTGCCAGGCCTGGCACAGGGCTTGGCCCAGAGAGGGCCACCGGCTTCTTCCAGGAATCCAAGCCTGTTGGGCAGGGCCAGGGCAGGCACCACCCAGGTCTCTAATGGCTTCCAGGCACCCATGCTAAAGGCAGAGATGGGGGCTCCAGACTCAGCTCGTTCTCCTTCCCAGCGGCCTGGCCAGGCCCCTCCTAGGGGCTGGGGGAGAAGGAAAGGGCACAGCAGGAGCACGGAAGTTTTGGAACAGCACTCCCACCTTTGCACTTCAGGCCCAGGGTCCCCTGGAGCGGGTGTGTGGGAAGGGGTGGGGGTCGGGGTCCTCAGGGGAGTTTTCTGGAGAAGCCCACCCCGCCCCCAGCACACCAGGAATCCTGCACTCCCACATAGACCCAAGGGCAGCCAGACCCTGCCTTGCAACGCCTCCCCCTACCCTGCCCCACTCATACAGCACAGCCCTGGGGACACACACTCACATACAGCCCCAGTAATGCACACACTCACACACACACCCCCAGGGACCCGCACTCACACACAGCCCCAGTAATGCTCACACTCACACATGGCCCCAGGGACCTGCACTCACACACAGCCCCAGTAACGCGCACACTCACACATGGCCCCAGGGACCCGCACTCATACACAGCCCCAGTAACACTCACACTCACACATGGCCCGAGGGACCTGCACTCACACACAGCCCCAGTAACGTGCACACTCACACACATACAGCCCCAGTAATGCACAGACTCACATGCAGCCCCAGTAACGTGCACACTCACACTCACACACAGCCCTGGTAACGCACACACTCACTGAGGGGCAGCAGCAGCACAGAGCATGGCTTACAGTCGTGGAGATGCCCCAGCTGCCCTGCCCGCCCCTTCCACCAGGCTCAATGCCCTCTTGCCATGGGGTGTCTATGTGCGTGGGGCGTGGCCTCCTGTTCCCTTGGCATACTGCCCCACCAAGGGGCAGGTCACGGTGGGACCGGCCACCACAGGCCCCGGGGAGCCTTTCCTACCCCACCCTTCGTTGTCCTGCCTCCCAACAGCCAGACAGGTCTATTACTGCTTTAAGTCTCTGGGTTTGTATTCCAAATGCCCATGTCCCAGACTCCAAAACCCCCACCCATCTTCAAGTTCAGCTGCCACCAACTCCAGGAAATGCCTTGAATCTCCCCAACCCCACCCCCACCTGGGGACCACAGCCCTACAACCTCCCACAGCCAAGCCTGGCAAGCTGCCATCTCTCTTCTGGCAGTACAGGCTTCCCTCATCCAGATGGGACACTTGTGCCACTTAGAGCTTCCATCAGGGCTCCTGAACCCCAGCCCCACAGCTGTGCTCACTGGTAGCTCACTCCAGGACAGAAACAAGAATATTTTGAGCTGACACTTGCTGCAGGCTAGGCCCTCATCAGCCCTGCCCACAGAAAGTGACCCAGTGGTTCCTGTTGCTTGTGGACTTGTCTGGAATATCTCTCCTTCCTTCATCAGCAAACTCCTACACATCCTTCAAAACCCACCTCCAGTGTCCCCTCCCCTAGGAAGCCTTCTCTAACCTCTCTGCACAGAGTATGCTCCCAAAGCACCAGGCACCTCCGTGTTCTACAGCAAAGGCCTTACTTTGAAGTCCACGAGCGAGGGCATCAGCACAGGGCCCAGCATACAGCAGATGCATGATGGATGGAAGGTACCCCTAAGAAGGTGGTACCACTCTTAGGGGTACCCTTGTGACCATGCAGAGTTTGGGAAGGTTGAGTCATCCTAAGGATCAGGAGTCAGTCCGTGGCCAGGCTCTGAGACAGGTAGGTATCTGAGCCTGTCTGGCCAGGGTTGGAGTAAGAGGTCATCTCACGGCCAAGTCGGCTGTCCCACCTTTTACCTGGGGAAGCCTAATTGACCCACCGGGAACAGCGTTGTGTTTTGTCCTCAGCATGTTTCCATGGGTCTCTCCATATCAGTGAGAGGAATGAGCAATGCCAAGGCCTGGACAGGGGCCAGCTGAAGGGATGGGGAGCCCAGTGCCCCAACCCCT
Organism: Pan paniscus; assembly: GCF_029289425.2. Classification (NCBI taxonomy): domain Eukaryota; kingdom Metazoa; phylum Chordata; class Mammalia; order Primates; family Hominidae; genus Pan; species Pan paniscus. The sequence goes on from NC_073267.2 coordinate 67,005,285, forward strand.
TCCCCGGCTCTGAAACCCTGTAGATCCTCCCAGAGCCTTTCAGGTAGGGCCCTGGGACAAGCCCATGGCCACAGGCCTGGCTGTGGACAGAAAGCAGAGCCCAGTGGGAAACCACAGAGGACAGCCTGATTGAATAAGTGCAGGGCCCAAGGCTGGTCAGCCCACAGACTGCGGGCACCTGTCCCTGTGACCTGCTGCCCAGGATCCAGCTGCAGGACCTCTGGGGGGAGCTGGCTGGCGGGAAAGGAAGGGATGGCGGCTAGGCCTCCAGGCTGGACCTAAGCCCAGGGGTAGGCACCCCTGGCCTATTCCCAGGTACCCCCGTCTTAGACTGAGGAGCCACAGAGATAGCCTGGATCATTGATTTGAACTCTTTTCTTTACATATGGACCAACTGAGGCCCAGAGGGACAGCTACGTGTCTGTGTCCACACCGCGGACCAGCAGCAAGGCCAGAGTAGGGAGCTGGAGATGGGATGCCTCCTCTTCTGGATCTTAGCCATCTGAGGGGCACAATGCCCCCGGGAGCACCTACACGATGGGGTCTGCAGGCACCAGGCCAAGTGGATACGCACAGCTGGAATGGTGGGGTGAACCTTCATGGGGACCCAGCCCCACCCCGACCCCAGCCCCACCCCTCTCGGCAACACCGTGAACTCTTCACTCTTGTACAGCAGACATCCCGCTAGTCCCAGCTCCATCACTGATATGCTGTGTGATATCTGCAAGTCGCTGCCCTCTCTGGGCCTCAGTTTCCTTACCTACAGGATGGGGAGAGGCACTAAAAAGATTCCTGAACGCTCTAACAGGTGGGCAGACCTCCCGAACCCAAACCAATCCAACCCCCACAAGAGCCCTGGGAGAGCGGGAGTGGGAAGGTGGACACCACCCCCACCTAAGGTACAGAAACTGAAGCCCCAGCCCTGCGTCACCTTAGTCCTCACTTAGTCGACCCCTCCCAAGCCGCTGGCCCTGCGAACCGCCCCGCTCCACCTAGCGACGGGCGGAGGGTGGAGGGGGTTCCCGGCCCGCGCCGCGCGGTCCCGCCCACCCCACCGCATGGCCCCCATTGGCAGCCGCCGCGGCTCTGGGCAGGGCGCCGTGCTCTGATTGGCCAGCGCCGCCCGTCCATCCCGCATTCGCCATGGCGACCACGTTGGGTCCCCCGGGAGAGTCCCAAATTCCGTCCCCGCCCGCCGCCCCCTCCCGTCCGGCCCGGGCCGCGGCATTCCGGAGGCGCCTCCCCTCCCCCATCTCCCCGCGGCCCCTCCCCACCGGAGACCTGGGGTTCCGGGGGCTGAGGGAGGCCGGGGAGGGGTCTAGAAAGTTCTGCTCTGAGTTCGGGGGTTGCCGCGGGCGCCCCGACTGTGTCTGCTCCTCCAGCACGCCCCACAACTTAACCCCTTCCTTCCCGCGGAAGGCGCGCGGCCTGGAGCAAGTTCCCGGGCCGCCTTGGCCTGCCGCCCCCCGGCCTGCCGCCCCCGCTCACCTCGGGCCGGGACTTGCGGGCTCCGGACGTCCGAGCCGCTGCGGCGGGGTGGAGCGGGCACCGTGCAGCTGCGACCGCCGCCGGCGGGGCCGAGGGAGGGCCGCGGAGTCTCCTCCTCCCTCCCGGGGGGAGGGGAAGCAGGGGGAGCGGCGGGGCCCCCGAAGCGGTCGCAGGCTGCGGCCCCGCTGTGACCCCGGCCCGCCGAGCTGCTGGGGTGGGGGCTCCAGCCTAACTTCGGGGCGAGGGGTGCGAGCCGGGGCGGTGGGCTCTGCTGCAGAGCGGGCCGGACCCCGACGGAGGCCCCACCCCCGTGAGGGGCCGAGAGTGGGGGGGGGGGCTCGGCTTTCTTGGTTCAGGTTTCCTCAGCGCCAACTACGTACTAGGCGCCCCCCCGCAGAAACGGCCACCGCGGGTCCCAGCTCGGCACGTGGAGCGAGCTTACCAAGTCTTCACTGTTGTTACCTGCATTTTTCCCTGGGCCAGCTCTGCCACCGAGTGGAAGTGGGCCAACAAGTCTGTGCCCATCGGGCCTCAGTTTCTCTTTCTGTACAACAGAAGGGTTGACGAAAGCAACCTTGCTCTTGTTAAGAGGTGGGGGGGCGCGGGGAGCACTCGGCCCGGCGGGTGGAGACTTTTCTCTGCATTGCGATGGTGGTTGGCAGGCCCTGGGGAATTACGGTAATGCGCCTTCGGGGACGCCCAGCTGTTTTGGGGCTTTCTCTCTATTGGGGGTAGGGTGTTTGTGGTCTTGACTGGAAAGCCGGGACAGGCGTCTGGAGGACTCCCCACTGCATCCTGTACCCTGGAAGGCCCCCGAGGTGAATCTGTTTAAAAGAAGACCAACAATTCACCAAGATGGTGGGGAAAACCTGGCCTGATTGGGATTTTACCTAGAAAAAGAAGCTAAATATTACGAAGATAAATTAGTTTTACCCCGTGATTAACGGAGTTTAGATTATGATTGCAACCACGCACGCCTTAAAATGAACCAAGAATGAATCAGATGTTAACACTGGAAGTCTTGCTTTTTCTTGTAATAGTTGAGTATGTAGCATCCTTCCCTTCTGAACTGGTTTTTGCAGTAAGAGATTCATTTTTGCAAAAATATTTGAGAGCTTCCTCAAACTCAAGGATCATTCTGAATCCTTTGATAGTCCAGTGCCTTTTTTCGGGTCTGGGTCACTTCCCTTGCAGACGTTCCCTTTCTCTGTGGGCAGCGGCTGTTCCATTTCTCCTGCTTTGCTTCCACCAACTTCATGAAATCCCATACTTTGCAAGACTGGCAGTTTCACTTGTCGATTCATTTGCTTTGTATTTGTTATGCGTGGCTGAATGTTGAAAGCGTCTGTTCACCAGCCAGAGATAGATAGGAGATGTATGTGGGGTTTGAGTACTCAGAGGACAAGGGCATCCACATTTTACAGCTGAGGAAATGAAGGCTCAGAGAGGCTCTTGGCTCAGACTTGCACAAGGTCCTACAGCCAGTAACAGCCTTGGATCAAGAGCTCAGAGGTCTTGCCCAGAGTTTTTGGAGGTGGAAATGGGGCTGGGGAAGGTGGTGGAGACTGAGTTGATGGTGCACCTGAACTCCAGCTATAACCTCATCACTATCAGGCCTTCTCTCCTTAGGAAGAAGCAATAAATATTGTCCTGAGGATGTCTTTTGCAGGGGCTAGGGTGGGGTGACGTGACCCACCCGATCGTAGAACCAAAGTAGGTGCTGGCCACAGGTTTTGGCAACTCTCATTATGTTATCTTAGTTACCTAGGGGCTGGGTGTTATTACCACCTTCTCATAATGAGAAAAGTGAAGATCAGAAATGACTGGACTGGGCACGGCGGCTCACACTTGTAATCCCAGTGCTTTGGGAAGCCAAAGCGGGAGGATCGCCTGAGGCCGGGAGTTCAAGACCAGCGTGGGAACAGAGGGACACTCTGTCTCTACAAAAAGATAAAAAGTTTAGACAGGTGTGATGGTACGCTCCTGTAGCCCCAGCTAACTTGGGAGGCAGAGGCCAGAGGATCGTCTCGAGAACTGGCCCGGGGTCACCCTATGAGACGTCAGATCCCAGATCTGACTGTTTCAATTTTACCGTAGTTCTCTTTCTAGAACAACACCCCCAGGCGCCTCTCTGAATGCAAGGCTAATCTGGCGTCAACCTCCCCAGTGGTCTCGGCAGGGTTTCTCTCTGGCAGCCTGTCCCTCTCAGTTCAGGACAGTCAGATTTTTGAGGCGTGTGTCAATATTTCCCACACTTCAGCAGTTCTCTTTTCCTGTATTACTGCCACCACTTTTTGCCACTAACACATGCCCTTATTTACCTAGCATTTTTCTTTAAATCATTTCACTTTGTAGGATCTACGTGTATCTTAAAGGCTATTTCATATAGCTAGGTAAATAGAAAATTTGTATAACTTGCCACAAATAGAAAAAGATCATAAAAATAAATAGTATGCAAATAAAACAATGTTAGTAAAGTCTAGCTAGAAACGTTCTCTTTGTTAAGAAGGGGCATCATTTCTACACCCATGTTGATTGTAGCATTATTCACAATAGCTGAAAGGTGGAAGTAACTGAAGTGTCCATCAACAGATGAGTGAACAAAATGTAATATGTATTATACACATAGTGGAATGTGATTCAACCTTTAAAAGGAATGAGAGTCTGACACACTACAACACGGAGGAAACTTGAAGACGTCATGCTAAGTGAAATGAGCCAGTCACGCAAGGACAAAGACTGTATGATTCTACTAAGATGAGGTACTTAGAGTGGTCAAATTCAAGAGACAGAAAATAGAACGATGATTGCCAAGGGCTTGGGGGAGTAGAGAACAGGAAGTTCTGTTTCATGGGTATGGAGTTTCAGTTTGAGAATATGAAAAATGTTTTGGACATGGGATGTGGTGATGTTTGCATGACAGTGTAAAGGTAGATAATGCCATTGCACTGTACCCTTTTTTTTTTTTTTTTTTTTTTGAGACAGGGTCTCACTCTGTCACCCAGGCTGGAGTGCAATGGTTCGAACACAACTCTCTGCAGCCTCGACCTCCTGGGCTCAAGCGGTCCTCCCACCTCAGCCTCCTGAGTAGGTGGATCTACAGGGGCACGTTACCATGACCAACTAATTTTTTTTTTTTTTTTTGTAGAGGCAGGGTCTGCTATGTTTCCCAGGCTGGTCTCGAACTCCTGGGCTCAAGTAGTCCTACCACTAGGGCTTTGTCCAAAGTGTTGGGATTATAGGTGTGAGCCAACCCACCTGGTCTGAATCTACACTTAAAAATGCTTAAAATGGTAGCTTTTGTTACATATATGTATGTGTGTGTACGTGTATATATATATATCTTACCACAATAAAACATTTAAAAGTCAGATGTCCTGTTTTGAAGTCTAATAAAAGATTGAAAAATGGGGAAAAATAAGGGACATAGTCTGTGTTAGAGAGGGGTTAAAACAGTTTAGCCCTCGGTGGGGCACAGTGGCTCATACCTGTAATCCCAGCACTTTGGGAGGCAAAGGTGAGCGGATCACTGGACTTGTCAAGAGATCGAGACCATCCTGGCCAATATGGTGAAACCCCATCTCTACTAAAAATACAAAAATTCGCTGGGTGTGGTGGCGTGCACCTGTAGTCCCAGCTACTTGGGAGTCTGAGGCAGGAGAATAGCTTGAACCTGGGAGGCAGAGGTTGCAGTGAGCCGAGATTGCACCACTGCACTCCAGCCTGGCGATAGAGTGAGGCTCTGTCTCAGACAAACAAACAAACAAACAAAAAACAAAAGAAACAGTTTAGCTCTAAGCTGAGGCTTTTGCTGGACACAACCAAGATTGAAAAAGATGTGTAAATGACTTTTTTTGCATTGTGACTGTTTATCTAAAGTCCTGTCGGGGTCCCACCTACAGTCTTCTTGCAGGCTACTCACCAGGGTAAGTAGCCCCCATATAGGGAGACACTTTACTGAGATGGTATGTGGCTTCCTCCCTGCCTGGGGGCCTGAGAGGAGACTGGCAGGCTTCCTACCGCTCAAGCATCCAGAGTGTTTTGTAGAGGAGCAGGAGGCAGAGAAGCCTTCCTGGAGGAGGCAGGATCCAGTGGAGCCCTGATGGGTGGAGAGGAGCTGGAGGGCTTCCCAGGTACATGTGTGGGACCACAGCTGGGACTGAGTAGGGAGGTGGGTATTAATATGGCAAGCACAATCAGACTGGGTGGCAATGGAAGTTGGATGGGGTTAGACTGTGAAGGCAATAGGGAGCCACCACTGGTTTTTTGTTTGTTCATTTTGTTTTTGAGGTGGAGTCTCACTCTGTTGCCCAAGCTGGAATGCAGTGGTGCGATCTCGGCTCACTGCAACCTCCACCTCCCGGGTTTAAGCGATTCTTGTGCCTCAGTCTCCCTAGTACCTAGAATTACAAGCATGTGCCACCATACCCGGCTAATTTTTGTATTTTTAGTAGAGACGGGGTTTTGCCATGTTGCCCAGGCTGGTCTCAAACTCCTAGCCTTAAGTAATCTGCCTGCCTCCACCTCCCAAAGTGCTGGGATAACAGGCCTGAGTCACCGCACCCAGCCTCACCACTGGCTTTTGAGCAGGAGAGTATCTTGGTAGTGAGCTTCAGGATCAGGAGTGCAGGGCTAAGTAACAGGCACTAACTTAGCCCCCAACTGAAGCAAGGCACAGTGAGGCTGGTACAGACCCAGGCTAGAGGGGCTATGGGGTAGGCAGGGCCTCCTCCTGAGCCCTAAGAATAGCCACTTGGGCTCACATTCAGCATGAGGAAGGAGGAGGTTGGCATGGCAATCCTAGAGGTAGCTGGGTGACCTCGGAAAGGAAGAGCCTGGAGGTCAAGGCCTGGATCCTGATCAAAGAAAACCGAAGCACAAAGAAGGGCCAAGGCTTGCCCAAGTCACCCAGAGGGAGTGTAGCCCAGGAGTCAGGACACAGGTGCACTGGTGTCCCTGCGAAGCCTTCACTGTGCAGCTGGGGTGGGGACCTGGCTGCCCTCCAAGGAGCAGCTCCCTCCTGCTTCAGCAGAGGCCACTTGTACTACCTGCGAGCTGTATTTGGGCTGATGCGGGAAGGGCCCCAGTGAAGCAGAGAGGAGGGAGACCATGTTAGGACCTGTCTGGTTTCTCCCTTTTGCTGCCTCTCCATCTTTCCCCCAGGGCTGGAAGAGCACATTCCTCAGTCAGTTTTCCCAGGAGTCTGGATGGGGCCCAGGCAAGAGAGAGCACCGTCTCCCCATTACCAACACTCTCTCTCTATCCCCCACACACACCTCCTTGCTTTCCCTTACAGCTCTTCAGAGGGTATGGCTGATGCAGGACAGGCCTATCCAGCTGCCTGGCTCAAGGAGAAGCTGGCCAGCTTTCCAGCCTCACGTTTTCTGGGCTCTGTGGCCAGGGAGGCCCCTCTCCACCATGCTCTGCCACTTGGCAACTCTGGGCCAGGCCCAGGTCCTCTCTGGGCTTCAGGTCCCTCATCTGTGAAATATGACGGCTTCGTAGAGCACTTCCAGTGACTTTGCCAGCCTTACCTTTTGTAAGCCCCACACTGCCCTGCAAGGTGGTACTGTCATTATCTCCATTTTACAGAGGGGAAACAGGTTCAGAGAGCATGAGTGGCTTGCCCCAAGTCACCCACCCAGTAAGTGGTGGGCTTGGTACTTGAACCCAGGCAGTCTGACCAAGCTGCTGCCTGAGGTCTTTGCCATCATCAATATGCCATCAATTGTCAGGTCAGGCAGGGATCATTTTCCCTTTTCTATAGATGGGAAAACTGAGGCCCAGAGGGGCAACATGTCTTGCCCAAAGGTGCAGAGCTCAGGTGGGGCTTGAGCACTGCATAAGGCCACATTGCCATGTCCTTGAGCACCTCCACAGAGGAGCAGCCACCTCAGGAAGTGGCCGCAGACTCTACGGGGTGATACCCTCAAAGGGTGACCAGGGCATGACCGACAGCTCGAAGGAAGCAAAGAGGCTGCTGCTGGTGAAAGAAGAAGTGAAGTGAGAGTGTGGTGCCTGGGCCTGGGGTGAAGGGAGCAGAGAGAAGTGCAGTGGGGGTGCAGGTGTGGGGCGAAGGGAGAAGCCACCCACAGACGCCTCCCGACTTCCCCTTCTTCCTGCAGAAGCTACAAGACAGCAGCCGAGACAGCAGCTGAGACGGCAGCGGCAGCTTCTCAGGTCAGCCTCCTCCGGGCCTCTCCCCACTCTCCTCTGCCCCGTTCTCTGTCCTTATCCACAGGCCCCTCAGTGGGCACTGGCCATACCCATGTCCAGGTGGGCGCAGGCCTGGTGATATCCTGGTGAGCAAGCTGGGGACCCACCCTCCTTCCCTTTCTGGTTGGCAGCTCCACATCTGGGGTAATGTAGAGATCTGTGCTTTTGGAGGGAGGGGCAATTTAAATTAAGAAGTGGTTAGGTATGGGTCTCGAATCTTAGCCTCCCCACGAGGTTTGGGACAAGTGAAGAGAGGTTTCTTTTCTGGACCTCAGTTTCTCATCTGTAAAATGGGGTGAGTCTGGGAACCTGCACCTTGGATGGCTGTCAGGGGCTCAGTAGAGGACCTGGCACACAGTTTGTGCTTGGCAATCTGGAGCAGCTGCAGCTCCTTTCAGAGTGACCTGGATTGGATCCTGGGGACAGCATGTCTCGGGGAAATGGACCTGCTGCTGGCTTGGTCACAGACTTCCTGTTGGGCTCCAGGGTGGCCTCTCTTTCCCAACCTGGGAAATAGGGTTACTATAGCGTTTCTTAGGGCTTTTTTTTTTTTTTTTTTTTGAGACGGAGTCTTGCTTTGTTGCCCAGGCTGGAGTGCAGTGGTGCGATCTTGGCTCACTGCAACCTCCACCTCCCAGGTTCAAGCGAATCTCCTGCCTTAGCCTCCTGAGTAGCTGGGATTACAGGCACCAGCCAGCATGCCTGGCTAATTTTCGTAATTTTAGTAGAGGCGGGATTTTGCCACTTTGGTCAGGCTGGTCTCGGACTCCTGATCTCAGGTGATCCACCTGCCTTGGCCTCCCAAAGTGCTGGGATTACAGGCATGAGCCACCGTGCCTGGCCTCTTAGCGCTTTTTTGCAGAGACCACAGGTTGATTGATTCCTCACCCAGGCCAGGGGCAGGGGCTCCAGACTGTGGTTGGCAGGGGCAGGTGGGGCTGTGTGCGGAGAATGGCTGGCTCAGTAGGCCCTCGTGCTGCTGGGGAGAGGTGGGCTTCAGGGGTGCATGGTCAGCTGTAGGGAGGAAGGCAGGGGTTCCCAAGCCTTGTGCTCAGATGTATTCCTGGCCAAGGACTTTGATCAGAGCCCTGGACTTTTCTCAGGGCCTGATTCCCAGGAGAGGATCAGGGAAATTGTTGTTTGAATTTCTCTTTCTGGGAAATAGATTTCCTTGGCCTCATTTTACAGATGAAAAAACCTGAGACACAGAGAGGTCAGGTGCCTGCCCAGTGTCACACAGCCTAGGCACTGAATACTGGAACTGGTTATCAAATTCTCATCTTCCAAAGGCTCTGTCCTGTGCTCCACAGCTCCTCATTTCTCTATTGGCCTAAATAGAGTCTTGTCCGCACAGCAACTCAGCTGCCCAACCATCTTTGGGAGGCTGCAGTGTGCAGGGGGTAGTACCCTGGACCCTGGAGGCCTGGGTTTGAGTCCCAGCTTGCCCACTGGCCTGCTGTAGAACCTCAAGCAGACTCCTCTTACGCAGTATTCGGTTTCCCCACCATCAACTGGAACCATCCTGGAAGTCAGATAAGGGATTGCTGTTTCCTAGAAGGCCACAAATAATGAATTGCAGGGTGGAAAATGAAATGGCTCAGCGTGTGGGGGGATGGTGCATGGTAACCTCTCTGAAGGGATGTGGAGGGGAATTTGGAGGTTGCAAGCAGAAGTGAAGACCGTGGTTTGCTCCTGGGAAAGGGGGTGGAAACCACAGCTTCTATCTGGAGTGCCTGGGGGAGGTATCACTTCTGCTTTGGCCTCAATTTCTTCAGTTGTGTGGTAGGGTCAGGTTTTTCTTCCCTCAGTGCCTGCCTGGAACCAGTGGGGGTAAGAGCCTGGTCTTACACCTTGCAGGTCAAATCCATCTATCTCTCTGGGCCTCAGTTTCACCAACAGTATAGTGAAGGGGTGGATAAATTGGCCCAAGATCCTTTCTGTGCTGTCAGGTCCTCCACTACTGGGCCTGAGTTATCTCTCCTGAATGATTTCCTTCAGTAGCTTCTTTTGCCTCCCCAAACCTTTCTGTTTTTTGTTTGTTTGTTTGTTTTGTTTTGCTTTTGAGACAGAGTCTCACTCTGTCACCCAGGCCGGAGTGCAGTGTCGCAATCACAGCTCCCAGGCTCAAGTAATCCTCCCATCTCAGCCTCCCGAGTAGCTGGGACCACAGGCTCATGCCACCATGCTGGGTTAGGTTTTTTAATGTTTAATTTTGTAGAGATGGGGTCTCCCTATGTTACTCTGGCTGGTCTCAAACTCCTGGGCTCAAGTGATCCTCCTGCTTCAGCCTCCCAAAGTGCTGGGATTAAGGCATGAGCCACCGCACCCGGCTCCCCCAAATCTTGTCCCTTGTCTTTTCTCTGAGGTTCTGAGAGGGTAAGTAAATAACACAGCCAAATAAATAACCAAATAACCAAATAAATAAGAACCCAGTCCTCTGTGACTCCAGAGTCTCTATTTCATATTAAAAATAAACATATATATTTAAAAAATTCATGTTAAGAAAAATGGGTGACCACCTGGAGAAAAAATGAAATTGGATTTATATCTCCCAGTGCATCCCAGTATCAATGCAAATGGACTGGAGATTTCAATTTGAAAAATGAATCTATAAAAGTACTGGAAGAAACAGGCAAATTCCTTCATGACACTGGAGTGGAGACTGGGCTTGGTGGCTTCCTCCTGTGATCCCAGCCCTTTGGGAGGCTGAGGCGGGAGGATCGCTTGAGCCCAGGTGTTGGAGACCAGCCTGGGCAACATGCTGAAACCACGTCTCTACGATAGCTGGGCTTGGATGTGCCAGTTGATACAAAAGTGCCCCAGTTGATACAATAAGTTGCATACTCTACAAACTATTCTGCATTTTGCTTTTTCACTTGAAAATACGTCTTGGAGAGCTTTCCATGTCAATAAGAGGAGACCTTCCATTTCTTCATCTGCATATTCTAATGTTGTTAGGGATAAGTTACAGTTTATTTAATTAGCTCCCTGTTCATAGATATTTGTGCTGGTTCTAGTTATTTGCTCTTACAAACAATGTAGCTGTGCTTATATTATTTCTCACATATGCGAGTTCACCATTTATTTATTTTTATTTTTTGAGATGGAGTCTTGCTCTGTCACCCAGGCTGGAGTGCAGTGATGTGATCTCTGTTCACTGCAACCTCTGCCTCCCGGGCTCAAACGATTCTCCTGGCTCAGCCTCCCGAGTAGCTGGGATTACAGGCATGCTCCACTGCGCCTGGCTAATTTTTGTATTTTTTAGTAGAGACAAAGTTTCACCTTGTTGGCCAGGCTGGTCTTGAACTCCTGACCTCAGGTGAGCCTCCTGCCTCGGCCTCCCAAAGTGCTGGGATTACAGGTGTGAGCCACCGTGTCTGGCTCTATTTATTTATTTTTGATACAGGGTCTCATTCTGTCACACAAGCTGGAGTGCAGTGCCACCATCATAGCTCAATGCAGCCTCAAACTCCTGGGCTCACGTGATCCTCTCACCTCAGCATTCCAAGCAGCTGAAACTACTGGGTGCATGGCACCATGCTCAGCTAATGTTTCTGATTTTTAGTAGAGACAAGATCTTGCTATGTTGCTCAGGCTGGTCTCGAATTCCTGAGCTCAAATGATCCTCCTGCCTCGGCCTACCAAAGCGCTGAGACTACAGGTATGAGCTACCACGCCCTGCCATTTGCCCATTTTTATATTGGGTTAGACTTTTCCTTATCAATTTCTAGAAACTTTTACATAATAGGAAAATCAGCTCTTGTCTATTATACATATATAAAACTATTACATGCAAATATTTTTCCTAATTTGTCATTTGTCTTTTAACATTACATATGGCCTTCTTTTGGCCAGGTAGAAGTGTCTTTTAAAATAATTTTTATGTAATAAAATGTATCTGTATTTTCTCTTTTGGCTTCTGGATTTTGAGTCATAGCTAGAAAAACCTTCCCCACTCCAGTGTTTTCTTATTTGGTTTCTGTTTTTTGTTTTTGAGACAGGGTTTTGATCTGTCACCCAGGCTGGAGTGCAGTGGCACAATCATAGCTCACTGCAGCCTCAACCTCCGGGGCTCAAGTGATCCTCCCACCTCAGCCTCCCGAGTAGCTGGGACTACAGGTGTGCACCACCATGCCCAACTAATATTTTGTAGAGATGGGGGTCTTGCTGTGTTGCCCAGGGTGGTCTCCATCTCCTGGGCTCAAGTGATCCTCCCGCCTTGGCCTCCCAAAGTGCTGGGATTACAGGTGTGAGCCACTGCACCTGGCCTGTCCAGATTTTGCATGTAATAAAATATATGGATTTTTTTTCAAGAATGGGATTAGGTTGTTTTGCAATGTGCTTTCTGTCTTTCATGAGCAATATGCCACTATTATTTCTTCCATATTGATAGTCATTTGGAGCATTTAAAAATCCTATTAAAATATTTGTGTTTTTTTTGTTGTTGTCATGAAGGTAATATGTTTGTTGTAGAAAATTTAAACAATACAGAAAATATAAAAGGAAGTTTTGAAAAAACCTCTCCCCTCAAAAAAGCATTATTAACATTTTGGTGGCCACCCTTCTAGAGCTCCCAATATGCTTCAGCATGCATACAAACATAATTTTTCATAAATGAGATTATGTGTGTTATTTTCAACCTGTCCTTTCCACTCAGTGATATGCTGTGCTCTTCTTTTACATGGCTTTGTCTTTTGTTTGTTTTTGGTTTTGTTTTTTTTGAGACGGAGTCTCGTTCTGTCGCCAGGCTGGAGTGCAGTGGCGCAATCTCGGCTCACTGCAACCTCTGCCTACTGGATTCAAGCGATTCTCCTGCCTCAGCCTCCTGAGTAGCTGGGATTACAGGCGCCTGCCACCAAACCCAGCTAATTTTTTTGTATTTTTAGTAGAGACGCGGTTTCATCATGTTGACCAGGATGGTCTCAATCTCCTGACCTTGTGATCCGCACCTGCCTCGGCCTCCCAGAGTGCTGGGATTACAGGCGTGAGCCACTGCGCCCAGGCTGTTTTTTGTTTTTGGAGAAGAGTCTCACTCTGTCATCCTGGCTGGAGTGCAGAGGTGCCATCATAGCTCACTGAAGCATTGAACTCCTGGACTCAAGCAATCCTCTTGCCTCAGCCTCCTGAGTAGCTAGGATTACACATGTGCCAACACGCCTGGCTAATTTTTATATTTTTAGTAGAGATGGGGTTTTTCCATGTTGCCCAGGCTGGTCTTGAACTCCTGACCTCAAGTGATTTGCCCACCTAGGCCTCCCAGCGTGCTGGGATTACAGGTATGAGCCATCACGCCTGGCCTCAAAATATTTTTTAGAGAAAGGGTCTCGCTATGTTGCCTAGGCTGGTCTTGAACTCCTGGCCTCAAGCGATTCTCCTGCCTTAGTTTAGGATTACAGGTGCAAACCATGGTGCCTGGCTATACACATCTTTTTTTTTTTTTTTTTAAAGAATACACATAATTCTTAATAGTGAAATGACAATCTGTTGCATATTTTAACTTTTAATTTTGAGAAAATTATAAATGCACAGAAGGTTGCAAAAAATAGTACAGAACGTTTTGTATACCCTTCACTTATTCTCCAGTAGTAACATCTTGCATGCCTATAGTATAATATCAAAGCCAGGAAATTGTCTTTGGTATAGTTCACAGACTTCATTCTGTATTATACTCACTCATTTATGTACGCCGGTTCTTTGGTAAGTATATTTTAACTTTATAAGAAACTGCCAAATGGTTTTCCTTGCAATTTTATGACATGATAAAATAAAAGATTCCTGTAAACAACACCACGATCAAGACACAGAACTGTTCCATCGCCACAAGGATCCCTTGTGTGAGACCTTTAAAGAAACACACTCCCCCTCCCTAACCCTTTGCAACTACTAATCTGTTCTCCATCTTTATCATTTCGTCATTTCAAGACTGTTAAATAAATTGAATCACACAGCATGCAACGTTTTGAGATTGGCTTTTTTTTTTTTTTTGGCTCATGATAATTCCTTTAAGATCCATCCAAGTTGTGTGTGTCAGTAGCTTTTTTTTAGAAATTCATTTTTTAACTGCTGAGAATTGTATTTCAGAGTGTAAAGGTATCACCATTTAACCATTTTCACCCACTTTGAGGCTATCATGAATAAAGCTGCTATGACTGTTCATATATAGGTTTTTGTGTGAACACGAGGTTTCATTTCTCTGGGATAAAAGTCCAAGAGTGCAATTATTGGGTCATATGATAGGTACATGTTTAGTTTTATAAGAAACTGTCGAACTGTTTTCCAGAACGGCATTGGAGTGTAATTTATTTATTCCTCTATTGATAGACATTCACATAGCTTTCAACTTTTCTTTATTAACAATACTATTCTAAATATTCTTGTATGTGTATAATCCTGGCTTGCCCTATTCTTTCCATAGGATAAATTCATAAGAATGAGTTTCCTGGCTCAAAGGATATTCAGAACATAAAGTTCCAATGTGTTGCTAAGCCGTCCCCTTGCAGATGAGGCTCAGATCTTAGACAGAGAGTGCAGGAATGTGCCTGTCCCTACAGACTCACTGGGTGCTATCATATTTCAGATCTTTGCAGATCCAATGGTGGAAAAATGAGAACTCATGTTCTTAACTACTTTCCTCTGCCACTACCATCAAACACATATTTTGAGTTTTGTGGCTCTCCCTCTTGAAGCCTTGCAAGTTTTTGTTGACTTCCTTTCTTCTAAGAGGAGGATCATCAGTTCTCTTGCCCTCCCTCCCCTATTTCCTCTTCTTCATCCTCTTAATATGTTTTTTGATTGGATTTCTAAAGTCTTGTCTATAGAGGTATACATACAATAAAATTCACCCTTTTGGAGAGGAGTTTTTGCATTTTGACAGATGTGTACAGCCATGTATACATGTATATTACAATCAAAATATAGAACATTGCTGTCCCCTGAAAAGTTGTCTCAGGCCCTTTTGTAGTTAATATCTTTTCCCTACTCCCTGGCAACTACTGATTTGTTCTCTGATCCAATAGTTTTGACTTTTCTAGATTCCACTTCCATGTTACATTCCCTCCAGAAATGAATGAGGCTTCCAGCTGTTCTATATCCTCATAATACTTTGTATTACCATTTTAATCCTAGTCATTCTAGAAGGTGTGTAGTGATATCTGATTGTGGTTTTTATATGCATTTCTCTAATGACTAATGATATTGAGTGTTTCTCATGTGCTTATTTGCATCTATACATTTTTTTTTTAACATGTAGTTCCAGCTCTGTCACCCAGGCTGAAATGCAGTGGCATGATCTCAGCTCACTGCAGCCTCCTCCTCCTGGGTTGAAGCAATTCTCCTGCCTTAGACTCTTGAGCAGCTAGGATTACAGGCACATGCTACCACACCTGGCTAATTATTGTATTTTTAGTAGAGACAGGCGTTTCACCATGTTGGCCAGGCTGGTTTCAAACTCCTGACCTTGGGTGACCCACCCGCCTCGGCCTCCCAAAGTGCTGGGATTACAGGCATGAGCCACCGCGCCCGGCCCATCTGTACATCTTCATTGGTATAGTGATTGTTCAAATCTTTTCCTATATTTATTGGGTTGTTTGTCCTCTTATTAGTTGTGTAAGAGTTCTTTATGTAGTCCAGATACAATTTTTTAAAAACATCAGATATGTGTTTGTAAATATTTTCTCCCAGTCTGTGGCTTATCTTCTCGTTTTGCTAACCATGACTTTCAAAAAGCAGAAGTTTTAATTTTGATGAAATTCAACTTATCAGTTTTTTGTTGTTATTGTTGCCATGGATCATGTTTTTGGTGTTGTTTCTAAGAAATCTTTGCATAACCTAAGTCAGAAGGATTTTCTTTTTTGTTTTTTCCAAGGAGTTTTACAGGCATATCTTGGAGATATTGTGGGTTTGGTTTTAGACC
The DNA here is from genome assembly GCF_029289425.2 of Pan paniscus. Classification (NCBI taxonomy): domain Eukaryota; kingdom Metazoa; phylum Chordata; class Mammalia; order Primates; family Hominidae; genus Pan; species Pan paniscus. The sequence goes on from NC_073267.2 coordinate 67,020,901, forward strand.
ATCACAGTAAAGCAAATATGGTAATAAAGTGAGTCACACAAATTGTTTGGTTTCCCAGTGCATATAAAAGTTATGCTTACGGCCAGGCACGGTGGCTCATGTCTGTAATCCCAGCACTTTGGGAGGCCGAGGCGGGCGGATCATGAGGTCAGGAGATCGAGACCATCCTGGCCAACATGGTGAAACCCCATCTCTACTAAAAATACAAAAATTAGCCGAGCATGGTGGTGTGTGCCTGTAATCCCATCTACTCGGGAGGCTGAGGCAGGAGAATCACTTAAACCTGTGAGGTGGAGGCGGAGGTTGCAGTGAGCTGAGATCGCACCACTGCATTCCAGCCTGGGCGACAGAGCGAGACTGTCTCACACATGAAAAAAGTTATGTTTACATTATACTGTAGTCTATTTAGTGTGCAAAAGCATTATGTCTAAAAATGTACATACCTTAGTTAAAGGACACTTTATTGCTAAAAAGTACTAGCAATCTATCTGAGCCTTCAACAAATCACACGCTTTTTTGCTGGTGGAAGGTCTTGTCTTGATGCTGATCAAGGTGGTGGTGGTTGAAGGTTGGGGTGGCTGGCTGTTTCTTAAGACAGCAGTGAAGTTTGCCACATCAGTTGACTCTTCCTTTCATAAGATGTTTTTCTGTAGCATGTGATGCTGTTTGATAGTATTTTACTCATGGTAGAGCTTCATTCAAAATTGGAGTCCGTCCTCTCAAACCCTGCAGGGGCTTTATCCACTACATTTATTTAATATTCTAAATCTTTTGTTGTCATTTCCACAGTGTTCACCATATCTTCACCAGGAGTAGATTCCATTTCAAAAAACCACTCATTGTTCATCTATGAGAAGCGACTCCTCATCCATTCAAGTTTGATCATGAGACTGCAGCAATTCAGTCACATCTTCAGGATCCACTACTAATTCTAGTTCTCTTGCTATTCTAATCACATCTGTAATTACTTTCCCCACTGAAGTTTTGAACCCCTCAAAGTCGTCCATGAAGCATGGAATCAACCTCTTCCAAACTCCTGTTAATGTTGATATTTTGACTTCTTCCCATGAATCACAATCACATGTTCTTGCAGCATCTAGAAGGGTGAATCTTTTCCAGATTTTCAATTTACTTTGCCCTGATCCATCAGAGAAATCACTATCTATGACAGCTATAGCCTTATGAAATTTGTTTCCTAAATAATAAGACTTGAAGGTCGAAATGACTCCTTGATCCATGGGCTGCAGAATGGATGTTGTGTTAGCAGCACGAGAACAACATTGATCTCCTTGTGCATCTCCATCAGAGCTCTTGGGTGACTAGGTACATTGTCGATGAGCAGAAATATTTTGAAATAAACCTTTTTTTTTTTTTTTGAGTAGTAGGTCTTAACAGTGGGTTTAAAATATTCAGGAAACTATGCTATAAATAGATTGCTATCATACAGGCTTTGTTATTCCATTTGTAGAGCACAGGCAGAATAGATTTAGCATAACTCTTAAGAGACCTAGGATTTTCAGGATGTTAAATGAGTATTGGCTTCCATTGAAAGTCACCAGCTGCATTACCCGCTAACAAGGGAGTTAGCCTGTCCTTTGAAGCTTTGAAACCAGGCATTGATTTCTTCTCTCTGGCTATGAAACTCTTAGATGGCATCTGCTTCCAATATGAGGCTCTTTCATCTACACTGAAATTCTGTTGTTTAATGTAGCCACCCTCATGCATGATGTTAGCTAGTTCTTCTGGATAACTTGCTTCTCCATCAGCACTTGCTGTTTCACTTTGTACTGCTATGTCATGGAGATGGCTTTTTTCCTGAAACCTCATGAACCAACCTCTGCTAGCTTCCATGTTTTTTCAGCTTCCTCACCCACCTTGGCCTTCATAGAATTGAAGAGTTAGAGCCTTGCTCTGAACTAGGCTTTGGCTTAAGGGAACATTGGCCGGGGGGCTGGTTTGATCTTCTATCCAGATCACTGAAGCTTTCTCCATATCAGCAATAAGGTTGTTTTGCTTCATGTGTTCACTGGAGTAGCACTTTAAATTTTCTTTAAGAGCTTTTCCTTTGCATTCATAACTTTGTGAACTGTTTGGTGCAGGATGCCTCGCTTTTGCCTTATCTGGGTTTTCACGTGTCTTCCTCACTGAGCTTAAAATTTCTAGCTTTTGATTTAAAATGAGAGATGTGTGACTCTTTCTTCTACTTGAACACTTAAGAGGCCATTGTAGAGTTACTCATTGTTCTAATTTCGATATTGTTGTGTCCTAGAGAATAGGGAGGCCCAAGAAGAGGGAGGGAAACGGGAACAGCTAGTTGGTGGAGCAGTCAAAACACATACATTTATTGGTTAAGTTTGCCATCTTATATGGGCGCAGTTTGTGGTACTCCAAAACAATTACAATAGTAACATCAAAGATCTCTGTTCACAGATCACCACAGCAGGTATAATAATAATGAAAAAGTTTGAAATATTATGAGAATTACCAAAACAGGACCCAGCCATTAAGTGAACACTTACTATTGGAAAAATGGTGCAGATAGACTTCCTTGATGCAGGGTTGCTGCAATCTTCAATTTGTAAAAAAAACCCACAAGATTTGCAAAATGCAAGAAAGCCAGGTATACCTGTACAGTTTTAGTCTTGTTATTTGCATCTGTGATCCATTCTGAGTTAAATTTTGTATGTGCTTCAAGATATGGATTCAAGATGGCTTTTTTTTTTGGCATGAGATATCCAATTGTTCCATCACTAATTGTTGAATCAATTATCCTTTCTCTACTGAATTATCTTTGCATCTTTGTCAAAAATTAATCGACAAAAATCAATATATGAACAAATTTTTGGACTCTCTATTCTGTTCTATTCATCTCTATATCTGTCCTTATGCCAGTAACACACTGTCTTGATTATTGTAGCTTTATAGTAAGCCTTGAAATCAGGTAGTGTGACTCCTCCAACTTCATTCTTCTTTATCAAAATTGTTTTGTCAATTCAAGATCCTTTGTTTTTACATATAAATTTTACAGTCAGCTTGTCATTTTCTAAAAAATATCCCGCAGTGATTTTAACTGGAATTGGATCTATATTCATGAGGGGTGTTGGTCTGTAGTTACCTTGTAATGTCTGTGGCTAGTTTTGGTATACAGTAATATTAGCCTCCTAAAATGAATTTGGAAGCATTTTCCCTTCTATTTTCTAAAGGAATACATTTAGGATTGTTATCATTACTTATTTTGTCTTCCATTTTTTTGTAAGAGTTTCTGTAGAATTGATATTATAACTTTTTTAAATGTTTGGAAGAATTAATCAGTGAGGCCATCTGGGCCTAGTGTTTCTTTGTGGGAAGATTTTTAAATTACAAATTCAATTCCTTTAATCAATGAAGGACTATTCCTATTTTCTATTTTTTCTTGAGTAAGCATTGGTAGTTTGTGTATTTCAAGGAATTTTTTTTCATTTCACCTAAGTTATGTAATTTATTGCCATGAATTGTTAATATTATTCTCCTGTTTTTTAATATCTGCAGGTTCTGTAGTGATAGCCCCTCTTTTATTGCTGATAACTGGTCATTGCACTTTGTCCTTTTTTCCCCTTTATCATTCTGCCTAGAGACTTATCAATATTATTGAGCTTTTCAAATAACCAGCTTTTGGTTTCATTAATTTTTCTCTACTCCATTTTCTATTTTATTGATTTATAATTTTATCTTTTTTTTTTTCTTTTTTCGAGATGGAGTCTCGCTCTGTTGCCCAGGTTGGAGTGCAGTGGCACAATCTCAGCTCACTGCAAGCTCTGCCTCCCAGGTTCACGCCATTCTCCTGCCTCAGCCTCCCGAATAGCTGGGACTACAGGCACCTGCCACCATGCCCGGCTAACTTTTTGTATTTTTAGTAGAGATGGGGTTTCACCGTGTTAGCCAGGATGGTCTCAATCTCCTGACTTTGTGATCTGCCCACCTTGGCCTCCCAAAGTGCTGGGATTACAGGCGTGAGCCACCACGCTCGGCCATAATTTTATCTTTATTATTTTTCCTTCTGCTTATTTTATGCTTAGTTTGCTCTTCTTTTTATATTTATTAAGGTGGAAGCATAGATCACTGACTTGAAATCCTTCATCTTTCCTAATGTAAGCGTTTAATGCTAGAAATTTTTCTCTAAGCACTGCTTTAGCTGCATCCCATAAATATTATGTTGTGTTTTCTTTTTTATTCAGTTGAATATATTTTATAATTTCCCTTGTGATTTTGTCTCTGACTCATGGGTTACTTAATAGTGTATTATTTAATTTCCAAATATTTGGAGGATTTTTTGGGGCCTCTTTATGTTTTTTAATTCTAGTTTAAGTTCCTGGTGTTTACAGAATTTACTTTGTGTGCTTTTAATCCTTTTATATTTATTGAGATTTATTTTATGGCCCAGAATATGGTCTATTTTTGTGAATGTTTCCTGTTGTAATTGAAAATAATATGTATTTTGCGTAATTAGGAGAGTGTTATATAAATATAAAGAAGATAGTTAATAGTGTTGTTCATGTCTTCTGATATGGTTTGGCTGCATCCCCACCAAAATCTCATCTTGAATTGTAGTTCCCATAATCTCCATGTGTCATGGGAGGGACTGATGGGAAGTGATTGGATCATGGGGGCAGTTTCCCCCATGCTGCTCTCGTGATAGTGAGTGAGTTCTCATGAGATCTGATGGTTTTATAAGCATCTGGTTTTTCCCCTGCTAGCCATTCTCTCTCCTGCCACCCTTTGAAGAGGTGCCTTCCTCCATGATTATATACCCAGTCTTGGGTATTTCTTCATAGCAGCATGAGAATGGACTGATATATCTTCTATATCAATTTTTGTCTACTTCTAGCAATTACTCAGAGACAAATATTGCATTTTGCAACTATAAGTGTTGGTTTGTCAATTTCTCCTTTTAGTGTTATCAATTTTTGCTTTATTTTTCAAAACTCTGTTATTAGGTGCACACACATTAAAGATTGTTACATTTTCTTGACGAATTAGTCTTTAGCATTATATAATCTTTATCCCTGGTAAAATTCCTTATCCTGAAGTTTACTTTTTCAGATATTAATATAGCTATTCCCTCTTACTTATTGATATGGTTTGGCTCTGGGTCCCCATGCAAATCTCATGTTGAACTGTAATTTTTCAATGTTGGGGAGGGACCTGGTGGAAGGTGATTGGATCATGGGGACAGATTTCCCCCTTGCTGTTCTCCTGATAGTGAGTGAGTTTTCACAAGATCTGATGGTTTAGAAGTGTGTAGCACTTCCCCCTTCTCTCTCTCTCTCCCCTGCTGCCATGTGAAGACATGCTTGCTTCCCCTTCGCCTCCCGCCATGATTGTAAGTTTCCTAAGGTCTCCCCAGCCATGCCTGTGGAACTGTGACTCAAACCTCTTTTCTTTATATTACTCAGTCTTTGATGGCTCTTTATAGCAGTGTGAAACTATACTAATACACTTATGATTGGTATATCTTTTTTCCATCATTTTACATGTAATTTATTGGTGTCTTTATATTTGATACGTGTTTCTTGAAGACAGTATGTAGTTAGGTTTTGCTTTTATAATCCAGTCAGACAATTTTTGCCTTTTAATTGGAGCATTTGGACTATGCTTAATGTAATTATTTATATGATTGGGTTTATATCTACCATCTTGCTATTTGTTTTCTCTATATTCCATCTGTTCTTTGTTTCTTTTTCTTCTTGTCCTGTCTTATTTTGGATTGAGCAGTTTTCATAATATTATTTTATCTCTACTATTGCCTTACTAGCTGTATCTTATAATTTTCTCTTTTTTGTGATGGCATTGTAGGATTTAAATACACATATTTAACTTTCCACAATTTACCTTTGAATAACATTACAATACTTAAAATATAGTTTAAGGACCTCACAACCAAATACTTCCATTTCCTCTCTCCTGCCTGTCGTGCTATTTTTGTGGTACACTTCTACTTCTACAGACACTATGATCTCCACAATGCATTGTTACTGTTTTTACATTAAACAGATATTAAAACCAAGGTAATTTATTTTATATTTGACACATTTTTGCCAGTTTCAATACTCTTCATTTCTTTGTTTAAGTCCAAATTTCCAACTGGCATAATTTTTCTTCTGCCCTAAGAATTTTCTTCAATATTTATTTTAGTGCCAATCTGCTGGCAATGAATTCTCAAACTCCTTGCTCATCTGAAGAAGTTCTTATTTTGCCTTCTTCTTCTTCTTTTTTTTTTTTTTTTTTGAGACAGGGTCTTGCTCTGTCACCCAGGCTGGAGTGCAATGGCATGATCATGGCTCACTGCAATCTTGACCTCCTGGACTCAAGTGATCCTCCAGCCTTAGCCTCCTGAATAGCTGGGACTACAGGTGCATGCCACCATGCCTGACTAAGTTTTGTATATTTTCTAGAGACGGGTTTTTGCCATGTTGGCCAGGCTGGTTTTGAACCCCTGAGCTCAAGCGATCTACCCACCTCAGCCTCCCAAAGTGCAGGGATTACAGGTGTGAGCCACTGCACCCGAACTTGTCTTCGTTTTTGAAAGATATTTTCACTGGGCATGGAGTTTTAGAATGACAGATTTTTATTGAAAGATATGGCTGCGTTATCATCTGGTTTTGATAGTTTCTGATAAGAAGTCTCTTGTAGTTCATATTTTTTATCTTCTGTGTACAATGGCTCTTTTCTCTGGCTGACTTCAAGATTTTATCTTCGGTTCTGCAGCAGTTTGACTAGGATGTATCTAGATGTGTTTTTCTTTGCATTTATTCCATCGGGTTTTGCAGAGCTTCTTGGATCTGTGGTTTGTTGTCTTTTATTAATTTTGGGAAAAAATTGGCCATTTTTTAATTTTCAATTTTCTTTTCTTTCTGTTTCTATTTATTCTTCTCTGTTCTCTCTCCTTTAGCTAGGATTCCAGTTACATATATACAGACCATTTGCACAGTTCTTGGGTAATCTGTTAATTTTTATTTTCACTCTTCTTACTCTTTATATTTCAATTTGGATAATTTATATTACACTATCATCAAGTTCAAGGATTCTTTACTTTGCTGTGTCCAGTTTGCTAATAAACCCATTGAAGGAATTCTTCATCACTGATATCGAGTTTTTTATTTCTAACATTTCTACTTGACTAGCCTTAATAGTTTCCATTGTTCTGCTGAAATTTCCCGTCTGTTCTTAGAAGTTTACCTTTTCCACTACACCCTTTAACATATTTATCAGAGCTATCTTGTCTCTATATGATAGTTCCAACATTTTGGCCATCTCTAAGATCTGGTTCTGTATGTCTTAAAATCTTTGACTAACTACCAGGCATTGTGTGTAATGGAACAGTAGTAAAGTAAATGATATTTATGCCTAGAAATTGGAATATTTCTTATGTCATGGCTGTAGTATAGGCCTCAAGTCAATATAATCTGTAGTTGATTTAGGTTTAAGTTTTATTTATTTATCTGTTTATTTAGAGATGGAGTCTCACTATGTTGCCCAGGCCAATCTTGAACTCTTGGGCTCAAATGATCCTCCTGCCTTGGCCTCCCAAAGTGCTGGGATTACAGGCATGAGCCACAGTGCCCAGCTGGATTTAGGTTTTATTGTTGCTATAGTTACCTTCTGTATACTACAGGCTCCAAATTTCTCCAGTGGTGGACTGTCCCTACATTGTGTTCAGCATGAGGACTTGAGTCCCACAGGAATTTTCCCAGTGTCCCCACTCTGCGCTCAGCATTGCATGCATACAACACAGAGGAAATCTCTCTTCGTGTTCTAGTCCCTTCTCCAGTGGTAGACTGCTGTTACTTGTTGCTTGGTGCAAGGCTTGTGGTGGAGGCAGTGAATTCTTGATTCTCCTGCTCTAGCTTCAGCCTTAGACAGTCTTGAGCCCCAGGAGTGGGGCTTTCTAAGTGTTCCTGTTTCTCCTCCAGTTTTTGACAACCTCTGCTTCTTATTCAGTGCAGGTACTAGAGTGCAGGCAGACTTCTTCCCCTTCATCCCCATGGGAACCAAACTCTGCCTTATTGGTTGGGGGATCTTGAGTGGGAGTGAGATTCCTGTTCTTTTCCCAGTAGTAGCAGCAGCCCTCTGTTTTATATCAGTGCAAAATCCTGGACACTAATGGGTTGCCTCTTCCTTGCCAGTGTCCAGTGGCTTTTTTTTTTTTTTTTTTTTTTTTGGTTTTCTTTTGAGACAGGGTCTCACTCTGTTGCCCAGGATGGAGAACAGTGGTGCTATCACGGCTCACTGCAGCCTCCAACTTCCCAGGCTCAGGTGATCCTCACACCTCAGCCTCCTGAGTAGCTGGGACTACAGGTGTGCACCACCACATCTGGCTAATTTTTTTTTTTTTTTTTTTTTTTTTTAGAGACAGAGTTTTGCCATGTTGCCCAGGCTGGTCTTGAACCCCTAGGCTCAAGCAATTCACCTACCTCGGCCACCCAAAGTGTTGGGATTACAGGCATGAGCCAAGGCGCCCAGCACTGATGGCTTTTGCTTAGTGTCACTGCAGCATTGTGGTGGGAGGGTCTCCTACTCCTCCAGCAGCAGCAGTCAACATTTGCTTTATAGCAGGTCAGGGACCTGTGGGATGGGCATCTTAAATCAAAGCAAAGCCAGGGTGCAGGTGTTTATCTCTCGGCAGCAGCCAATTACCACCTTGCACTCATGCAGGGCCCAGAGCGCAGATGGGCTTCTCCAGGTACTCCTGCTCCACCCTCAACCCTTGGCATGTCCTGCATGGCTATGTTACCATGGGGCCTCTCTCAGGCCCTGTCCCACTCCACATCATTCTCATAAGCATCCAGTGGAGGACTGTAGGAAGAAACTGAGGGTACAGGTTACCCTTGTGTCTGGGGCTCCCAGTAAACTGCCACTCTAGCTAATGCTCAGCCATTAAGGTTTCATTAAGATACTAGTCATTTTCTCCTTATCTACTTTTGTGGCAACTACCTATTCCTCTGTGCTCTGTCAAACATGAAACAGATCATGTGTTTCATCCATCAAAGATAATGTGTTCTGGTTACCTCCAGAAACCAGTTTGCTTGGTGGCCTGTGACCCCAGCTCTCCAGTAGGCTAAAAAAAAAAAAAGATTTTGTATATTATTTGGCTTTCCCATTGTTATGATGGGAACAATACTCCCATCTGACTCTCTACTTTCTAGGTGGAAATCGAAATCATCTTAATATGGTTTTTACACAATTAAAAAAACTCCTGTTCAATGTTTCTATTATGACTATATGCATTACATTCCATATTAAGTCGTGTAGCAGCATTTCATTTTCTTGTACAACTTGGTTTTCTTGAAATTAATTGCTTCTTTTTATTTTTGCATTTATAAACTTTGGTAAGACATCTCAAAAAAACAATTTTTCTAGATGTTCAAACCTATTCGATAGTCTATCTACTCTCCTTTTCCTCTTCCTTATTTTTTTCTTGAAGCCCTCCCTCCCAGGGCATTCTTTTCTCCTGCTCCCTCCAGATGGGAAATGCCCTAGTCCTGCTGTTCAGCATCAACCCGGGCCTTCCCTTCACACATTTTCTGGGGAGTAGCTTTACCTCTCCCATGGTAGGATACAGGGTTTCCTGTACCCTGTGTCTTCTTTCATGATATACTTTCTCATTTTGTTGGAGCACATCCTCCAGCAGCTTCTCAAGAAAGGGTGTGTGTTTTGAAATTCTCAGTAATCCTTGGTTGACCATTCAAGAGAGGAGCACTAAAAACCTAATTGCTTGGCAGAGCTTGGTGACTGGTGAAGTTTCACTGTAAGTTAGGTCTTGGCCATAACATTGAGGAACACAAAAATGGAAGTAGCTATAGGATACTATTCTTGGAATGGTTAGCTCCTCAGAGACTTTTCTCCTGCCTTGGGGCATAACCCTGGTTGCTGCAGTCTTCTGGAATCTGAGTGGGGGAGGATGTGGGGAGGGGATATTGCTTAATTCCCCCTTCTGTTCTGATTATGGTGCATCCTCTCTCCAGAGAGTAAACTTTGTGTGGAGCAGGATTGGGGATGGTAGGATGGTGAGGAAACTCCTGAATACTGGAGGTGGCAGGGGAGATCTGGGGACTGAGTTGGGCATTTTAAAGACTCACAACCAACAAACTCTGTTTTTATTTTTATTTTTTATTTTTTTGAGACAAGGTCTCATTCTGTTGCCCAGGCTGGAGTGCAGTGGTATGATTTTGACTCACTGCAGCCTCCATCTCCTGGGCAGGATCCACCTCACCCACCTGAGTAGCTGGGGACACAAGCGCAGGCCACCATACCCAGCTAATTTTTGTATTTTTTTTTTTAGAAGCAGGGTTTTGCCATGTTGCCCAGGCTGGTCTGGAACTCCTGGTCTCAAGCAATCCTCCTGCCTTGGCCTCCCAAAGAGTTGGGATCACAGGCATGAGCCGCCGTGCCTGGCCAACAATCGCTGTTTTTAGCCTCTTCCTTCATCCCCACTTCAGGGGTAACTGATGCCTCCAGTTCTCAAGTGCTTCCAAGGTTGTGAGGCTTCTCCTTGTCTCCTGCCAACACCACACCTCTCCCCACTGCAGGCACTTGGGTTCAACTTTTTTCGGTCTGCTAAACGTCTTACCAGGTGCCACCTACTTGTAGCCTCCAAAATTTAGCTGACATCTCCCATCTCTGCAGTTGTTTTCTTTCCCATTGTTCTGTCTTTGTGCCTGTTTTCTAAGAAGTAGCTTTACCTCTCCCATGGTAGGGTACAGGGTTTCCTGTACCCTGTGTCTTCTTTCATGATTTACTGTCTCATTTTGTTGGAGCACATCCTCCAGCAGCTTCCTGAGAGGCTTTGTGCCTCTTTTCTTCCCCATTTTACTGTTTTTCATGCCTCTTTTCTTTACCATTGTTCTGTGGCTTTGTGCCTATTTTATTCATTCCCTCTCATTTTAGTGGGGCTTTAAGGGGCAGACATAAATTTGCTCTATTGAAGCAGAAGTTTATTAGTTCATTTTAAAATGGAGGAAAATGAGGGCAGAGGAGAGACAGATCCTACCCAAAGCTGCACGATGAGTTAATGGCAGGGCTGGATGGGGTTTACATGTTGCTTTCTCCCAAACACCTTCCCCCTGGGTAGAGGCTGGGATCCTGGGGAAGCCCCCAGAAGGACTGCTTTTTGGGAAGGGGAGTGTATCAGGCGGAGCTGCTAATGGCAGCCATTACTTGGTGGTCAAGGATTCTGGAGTCTTAGAGACCTGGCTTTAGGCAGGTTTAAGTAAAGCAAGACCCTTTGCCCTTCATCCTCAGCTTCCTCATCTGTGAAATGCAGGAGTGGTGAGTCAAATAAGATGCTGCCTGTCCTACTCTTGGGACATGCCAGACACCTAGAAGTTAGAGGTTGCTCTTTTATCATCATGGTGATGGCATGCACCTTTTCCAGGGCCGGAGCCAGTTCTTGGAGGAGAGTCTGCACAGGGCATGGATCACTGTGGTGCCCTTTTCCTGTGCCTGTGCCTTCTGACTTTGCAGAATGCAACAGCAGGTAAGGGGGCTCTGCTGAACTGGGGGCAGCCCTAGCCCAGTCCTGGGACTGTGATGCAAAAGGGGGAGGCGTCAAACCATGGGAGATTGAAAAGGGCCACTTAGGCTTCCTGGGGGCAGCAGGAGCTGCTTGCGAACTAGACTCTCAGGGTGGGATGGAAAGCCCAGAGGTTGTGGGGCCAGAGGGCAGTTGAGACACAAACTGAGGGGAAGGTGTGTCCCCACAGAGACATGGGAAGAACTCCTGCGCTACATGGAGAATATGCAGGTGTCCAGGGGCCGGAGCTCAGTTTTTTCCTCTCGGTGAGTTGGATGTGCCTCCCACCCCAAGCCTGCACCTTGAATCAGTGGGTCAGGGTTAGTCTAATGTAGACTCTTAACTGTGCATTTTTTCAGCACTTTTATTGAGCACCTACTGCATGCCCGACACTAGGCTCTGGGGATGCAGGATGGGCATGTCACTGCCCTCATGAAGTTTATCATCGAGGAATGGGGGCCCTTAATCATAGATGTCATGACACTAAGTGCAGAATTATGGGTCTCCATGCATTTTCCTGGGAAGAGGCTCTAAGATTCTGGCTGGGCTCTCCAGGGTCTATGACCCAAAGACTGAGCAGCTCTAGGTGAGCGGCCAATGCTGAAGACTGGTCAGGGCTAAGAGTGGCTACTGGGAAGCTATGAGGGAGCAGTCAGGGAAGGCTTCCTGGAGGAGGTGACAACAAACTGGGACCTGAACAGGAGTTAATCAAGAGGAGGGGATAGATGGGGTAGGGAGGTAACAGTGTGCCAAGGACACTGTGTGTGCAGTGGTCTGGAGGTGTGTGTGACAGAGGTGTGGGTGGGGAGGCCCTGCCCTCCCAGGCTGTCTACAGCCCCCTCTCACCCTTACCCCACTCCGGGTTCTGGCCTCCCTGGCCATCTCTCCGGGCTGCAGTCAACTCCACCAGCTGGAGCAGATGCTACTGAACACCAGCTTCCCAGGCTACAACCTGACCTTGCAGACACCCACCATCCAGTCTCTGGCCTTCAAGCTGAGCTGTGACTTCTCTGGCCTCTCGCTGACCAGTGCCACTCTGAAGCGGGTGCCCCAGGTCAGAGGCTGTGGGTTGAGGGGTGTGGCCAGCTGCCCCGCCCTAGAAGTCCTCCAGGCATTTAAGGTCTGGACTTTCTTTAGGCTCCACTGTCTTCCTCCCCACACCCTACAGTCCAGGCTCTGCCCTAACTGGCAGTGAGTTGCCTCCTCTGTAAAATGGGGCTGATACTCGCTGTGTGAACTGTGGAAAGGGAGGTGCTTTATTGCCCCTGCAGGGCAGAATCTTCTTCCTGCTTTGGCTGGAGGCTGCCCGCTGCGGGAGGCGCTGTGGGAGAGGCCAGAAACCCTGGCTCCTTTTAGGACCCTGGGGTGATCAGCTGGATCCCTGGCAGGGGCTGGGGCTGGTGCTGGGGCTGGGTGCTGAGGTAGCTCCATCTTCAGGGGTCCAGTGGGTCAGGTAAACATCCAAAACTCAGGAACAGCATGGAGGGAAGGCCTGGGATCTTGGGAAGTTTGGGAGGAGATGCAGCCTGGGGGGAGAAGGTTCTGTGGGTGGAAACCCCAAGGAAGGTTTCACGGGGAGTGGGAGGCAGTGAAGGTGTTGGGGTCAGGTCTCCAGGTCCTGGTTGCCAAACAGCCTGTTTGGGACCCTCCGCAGGCAGGAGGTCAGCATGCCCGGGGTCAGCACGCCATGCAGTTCCCCGCCGAGCTGACCCGGGATGCCTGCAAGACCCGCCCCAGGGAGCTGCGGCTCATCTGTATCTACTTCTCCAACACCCACTTTTTCAAGGTCAGTGTGATGGCGGGCCAAGGAGGGTGGGTGCCGGCCCCTTCTTGGGATCCACTGCAGGCGCCCATGTCACTGCCTGGCCTCTGGGTGACCAGCACTGAGTGAGACCAACCAGCCATCTGTGCAATCCAAGCCAGCAATTGTCCCTCTCTGGGCCTCAGTTTCCCTGCCAACTTTAGCAGAATGGTAGGAAGGTATAATTACAATCTGCAAATAAGACCTAAGAAACCTACGATGTGCCTGTCGGTAGGCGGGAGACAGACAAGAAGGCATTTATTATTCCCTGCCCTCAGATAACTCTCTGTCTTGATGCCTAGACTAAGGCCTTACAGATTTTTTTTTTTTTTTTTTTTTTTGGCAGAGTCTCGCTCTGTTGCCCAGGCTGGAGAGCAGTGGCATGATCTCAGCTCACTGTAACCTCCGCCTCCTGGGTTCAAGCGATTCCCCTGCCTCAGCCTCCCTGGGATTACAGGCGTGCGCCATCATGCCCAGCTAATTTTTGTATTTTTAGTAGACACCGGGTTTAACCATGTTGGCCAGGCTGATCTTGAACTCCTGGCCTCAAGTGATCCGCCTGCCTTGGCCTCCCAAAATGCTAGGATTATAGGCGTGAGCCACTGTGTCCGGCCTGACCTTAGAGATTTAATGTCAGCAGAAGGTTGATTATAGCCATAGAGATCCAGAGTGATGGATGAGTCAGGGTGGGGTTGGGGCTCTTCCCAGTGGGCAGTCCAGGGGAGCTTCTGGGGAAGGTGCCTTTCAACCTTGGCTTTAAAAGTGAGTGAGGATAGTGGTGAGGTGGAGGGGGTGAGGCTGGAATGCATTAAACGAGTGGGAGGTGGAGCAGGGGATGGTGAGAGGACAGCTTTCCACAGGGCAGGAACAGCACATGCAAAGGCTGGGAGGCTGGGAGGCTGGGAGGCTGAGAAAGCTTTCACGCTGCACACGTGAAACTCTTGCTGCTTGTTCTCATCCAGGGAAGCGGAGCTCAGACCTTACCCAGGGCCTCCCCATTTCCCCTCCACTCAGCCCTTCTCCTGCTGCCCTTCCAGGATGAAAACAACTCATCTCTGCTGAATAACTACGTCCTGGGGGCTCAGCTGAGTCATGGGCACGTGAACAACCTCAGGGATCCGGTGAACATCAGCTTCTGGCACAACCAAAGCCTGGTACTGCTGGGGGCGCCCCCGTTTCCACTGCACCCCTGCCCCTCTGTGACTCTCCTGTTGAACACTGGTTTGACTAGACCCAAACATGTGGAACCATCTTGGAAATCCATCACACTTTGAAAATTCCTGCTCAAGAAATAAGAGAGAGAGAAGTTTTTACTCATGCATTTGTCAGAATTCTTTCAGTTGCAAGTAAGAAAAGACCACTTCAAGCCAGCTTGAGCACAGAGGGAACTGATTGGCACACATCAATGAAATGTCTAGAGGTGATCCACCAGCTTCAGACATGGCTGAATCCAGGGATGGATCTGATGCCCTCGTGGCTCAGTCTCTCTCCGTCTCAGCAATGGTCTCCTGCCTTGGCTGTCCATTCTGTGGCATGATGGATGCTGGAGAGCCAGACTTCCTTTCCCTCTTCCCATCAGGCTCTTCCCCCCACTCCCCACCCCCAACCTGCCCCAGTGCAGATCAGGGTCTCAGGATCTTAAAGGTTCAGCTGGGTCACATGTCCATCCCTGCACCTGTCACTGTGCCCAGGGGGATGGAATGTGTGGATTGGCCAGGCCTGGGTCACACGGCCCAGGGACTGGGGTGAAGGAGTGAGCTCCTAGGGGAAGTGCAGATGCTGATCCTGGAACAGAGACAGGGCTGCTTGTTGGGGGTGGGGGCAGAGTGGGGTGGTTCACAAGCCTCAGTGCCTCCATTTCTGGTTCCTGGCATTCCTGAAAAGCCCGGAGCCTCTGCTTTCTGGCTTCATCTTCCCTTCAGCTTCACCAGGACTGCCCTGCACTCTAAATTTCACCATCATCCTTTCCTTTCAGCTCTGGGCTTTTGCCACTACGGTTCCCTCCACCTGGAATGCCCTTGCCCTACTCATGTTGAAATCCAACACGTCCTCTAAGGGTTCAGGGCCCCCACCTCCCCTTCTCCCTTTGGGTCAGCTCTGCCTACCCTCCATGGTTTTCCGTGACTACCTGTGTCATTTCCTCCACTTCTCCACCCACGTGGCTTGGCGTTAGGGTTGTCTGTGGATGAGTCTCCCCCAACCAGGCATGGGTCTGAGCACGTTGCTGTTCCCCATAGGGAGGAAGGGAAGGGATCAGCTGGTTATGGAGCGCCTACCGTATAAAAGGCCAGAGCTGGACACTCAAGATTCCGTGTTGCCCTTCGTTTTTCCACCATTGTTGTAACATGGGTACGAATGATCCTATTCTGTAGATGACTAAACTGAGGCTCAGAGCAACTTGGCGTCTTGCCTGGGTCACTCTGAGAGCCCACAGTGGAGGTGGGACAGGAATCTGAGACTGTCTGAGGCCAAAGGCCAGCCAGTGCCTGGTAAAATGTTGGCAAATGTGCAGTTGAGTCACTGTTGGCCCCCAGGACTCCCAGACACTGATCCGCAGCCTTTCCTCTGCACCCTATGACTGACCCCAGCATCTCCACCCAGGAAGGCTACACCCTGACCTGTGTCTTCTGGAAGGAGGGAGCCAGGAAACAGCCCTGGGGGGGCTGGAGCCCTGAGGGCTGTCGTACAGAGCAACCCTCCCGCTCTCAGGTGCTCTGCCGCTGCAACCACCTCACCTACTTTGCTGTTCTCATGGTATGTATGCATCCTGAGTGGGGCTCAGAGCTACAGAGGGCCCTGTGTCTGTGGCAGAGGAGCAAGGCAAAAGCTGGTGCAAGGGACAGAAAATCCAACTGAAATGGGCTTAAGCAAAAAACAAAAAAAACTTTATGGACTCATGTTTCTGGAAAGGCTGGGTTAGGCTTCAGGCATGGCTTGATCCAGGGGCTGATCACTAAGATCACTAAGATAGCACTCTATCTCTGTCCCTCAACTGTGCTTGCTCTGTGCTGGCTTTGCCCTCAAATAGGATCTCCTTATGAGATAATAATATAGCTGGCAGCAGTTCCAGGCTCATGCCCTGCTAGCTTTCAGGCCAGTGGAATAAAATCTTCTTTTACCCAGTTCTGCCAGCCATGTGCTCATCCCTGACCCAATCACTATAGGCAGAAGGAGGGAGGGCCCTGCTTGACCAGGCCTGGCATCCCTTTCTGCACAAAGAGGGCAAAGTGGTGGAACCCCACAGGTGCATAGGGAGTGGGAGAAGGGAGGCACTCATAGAAGAAGAGGGAGATGGGAGATGTGGAGGGGGCAAAACTGACTGTATCTGCCATGGCCTTGTTCAAGCCAGGTCCATGGCTAGGCTTGTGGGGAAGGGGACTTGGAGAGGAGGCCTCAGGAGGTCCCTCTGACTGAGGCTGGGAGGGAGGGCAATACTATGCTTCTGGCCTCCAGCCCCTCTTCCCTCCTGCAGCAACTCTCCCCAGCCCTGGTCCCTGCAGAGTTGCTGGCACCTCTAACGTACATCTCCCTCGTGGGCTGCAGCATCTCCATCGTGGCCTCGCTGATCACAGTCCTGCTGCACTTCCATTTCAGGTATTCCACTGCCACAGTGCTGGGCCTGCCCTGCACTGTGGCACATCACGCTTCCTTGTGTCCCATTTAGTCCACTAGAACTGGGTGTGCTTCTCCAGAGGGTGGGGACCAGGAGGCGGGAGACCAGCCTTGTGGTGCGACTGCTGTGGGATCCCTGCCCCTTCTTTGCCTCAGTTTCCCCGTCGGCATGCACCTATGCACCCAGTGGGTAGTGCTGCCTGGGTGATGTCCCTGGGCCATGGAGGGCCATTCTCTCACCTGCAGGAAGCAGAGTGACTCCTTAACACGCATCCACATGAACCTGCATGCCTCCGTGCTGCTCCTGAACATCGCCTTCCTGCTGAGCCCCGCATTCGCAATGTCTCCTGTGCCCGGGTCAGCATGCACAGCTCTGGCCGCTGCCCTGCACTACGCGCTGCTCAGCTGCCTCACCTGGATGGCCATCGAGGGCTTCAACCTCTACCTCCTCCTCGGGCGTGTCTACAACATCTACATCCGCAGATATGTGTTCAAGCTTGGTGTGCTAGGCTGGGGTAAGCACATCATCTCTCCTCTCCTCCTCAGACTTCCAGGTGGGCAGGGTATTGACCCCCTTTAGTCCTTTCTTTCCCCTCCTGCTCATCATCATAGTGGCCATTACATGACCACCAGCTGTGAACTCTGTCTACACCCACCTCTACTTTCT
Organism: Pan paniscus; assembly: GCF_029289425.2. NCBI lineage: Eukaryota > Metazoa > Chordata > Mammalia > Primates > Hominidae > Pan > Pan paniscus. Next base: position 67,038,529 of record NC_073267.2, read on the forward strand.
ATGTTACTAATTTTATCACCTCTTCCACCTCCATCATCATCATCAACACCTCCTCCACCACCATTATTACCTCCTCCACCTTCATTATCACCATCACCTCCTCCACCTCCTCCACCACCATTATCACCTCCTCCACCTTCATTATCACCATCACCTCCTCCACCTCCATCACCACCATCATCATCTCATCCACCTCCGTTATCGCCATCACCTCCTCCACCTTCATCACCACCATCATCACCTCCTCCACGTACATCACCACCTTCTTCACCACCATGATCACCTCCTCCACCTCCATCACCACCTCCTCCACCTTCATCACCATCATCATCACCTCCTCCACCTCCACCACCTCCTCCACCTCCTTCACCACCACCATCATCTCCTTCACCTCCACCACCACCTCCTCCACCTCCATCACCTCCATCATCACCTCCTCCACCTCCATCACCTCCATCACCACCACCTCCACCTCCATCACCACCTCCTCCACCTCCATCACCTCCATCACCACCTCTTCCACCTCCATCACCTCCATCACCACCTCCATCACCACCTCTTCCACCTCTATCACCTCCATGATCACCTCCTCCACCTCCGTCATCACCATCATCACCTGCTCCATCTCCTCCACCTCTGTCACCACCATCATCACCTCCTCCACCTTCATCATCACCATCACCTCCTCCACCTCCATCACCACCATCATCATCTCCTCCACCTCCGTTATCACCATCACCTCCTCCACCTTCATCACCACCATCATCACCTCCTCGACGTACATCACCACCTTCTTCACCACCATGATCACCTCCTCCACCTCCATCACCACCTCCTCAACCTTCATCACCATCATCATCACCTCCTCCACCTCCACCACCTCCTCCACTTCCTTCACCACCACCATCATCTCCTTCACCTCCACCACCACCTCCTCCACCTCCATCACCTCCATCGTCACCTCCTCCACCTCCATCATCATCACCTCCTACACCTCCATCACCACCACCTCCACCTCCATCACCTCCATCACCACCACCTCCACCTCCATCACCTCCATCACCACCTCCTCCACCTCCATCACCTCCATCACCACCTCCTCCACCTCCATCACCACCTCCTCCACCTCCATCACCTCCATCACCACCTCCTCCACCTCCATCACCACCTCCTCCACCTCCATCACCACCTCCTCCACCTCTATCACCTCCATGATCACCTCCTCCACCTCCGTCATCACCATCATCACCTGCTCCATTTCCTCCACCTCTATCACCACCACCATCACCTCCTCCACCTCCATCATCATCATCACTTCCTCCATCTCCTCCACCTCTATCATTACCATTATCACCTCCTCTACCTCCATCATCACCATCACCTCCTCCATCTCCTCCACCTCTATCATCGCCATCATCACCTCCTCCACCTTCATCATCACCATCATCACCTCCTCCATCTCCTCCACCTCTGTCACCACCATCATCACCTCCTCCACCTGTATCACCATCGTCATCACCTCCTCCATCTCCTCCACCTCTATCATCACCATCGTCACCTCCTCCACCTCCATCATCACCATCACCTCCTCCATCTCCTCCACCTCTATCATCATCATCATTACCTCCTCCACGTCTATCATCACCGTCACCTCCTCCATCTTCTCCACCTCTGTCATCACCATCATCTCCTCCACCTGCACTGTCACCATCATCACCTCCATCTCCTCCACCTCCATCAGCAACAGCATCACCTCCTCTACCTCCATTACCGCCTTCATTTTCTCTACCTCCTTCACCACCATCACCACCTCCTCCACCACCTACTCCACCTCCATCACCACCATCATCACTTCCTCCACCTTCTCTATCTCCAGCGGCACCATCACTGGTACCTTCATCACCGTCCTCACCCCTTTCTTGCTTATCTCTATTTCCTCAGCAGTTCCCCAGTCCTCCCTCCCATTTGCTCCCCATCACCACCTTCCCAGTGTGACCACTCCTCCCTCCACCACTGTTCCATCGTAGAGCCGTCACTAACATCATCTTGGAGAGAGCTTCCTCCAAACCACCAGGCTCATTGCTCTGAAGTTGGGGGCTCACAACAGTCTCCTCTCAGTTGTCCCTTGACCAGTGAAATTCTGTGTCAGCAGCTCCAGGGACCGCCCCAGGGACCACCCCAGGGACCGAGGGTCAGCCCTCTCCCACATCTCCTGAGCCTTTGTCCCACCCCTCAGGGGCCCCAGCCCTCCTGGTGCTGCTTTCCCTCTCTGTCAAGAGCTCGGTATACGGACCCTGCACGATCCCCGTCTTCAACAGCTGGGAGAATGGCACAGCCTTCCAGAACATGTCCATGTGAGTGCCCTCAGGGCTGCAGTGGGCTCCCTGGCTCTGGCAGAAGGGCCACATGGGCCTGGGGCTCCAAATGGAATATCCTGTAGGCAAGGCACTGGCTGTGGGGCAGAGAGGGAGCTGGGGCTTAGACAGGGGAGTTTGCAGGGGGCTCCACCACATCCCTTCCATGGATCCAGGTCTCCTGCAGAGGCAGCCTTGTGTTCTATGCTGGTGAAGTCTACGAAGCCAGCGTCTGCTCGCCAACCTGCCAGGGCAGCCGGGCCTCCCGCCTCCTCTGTCCTGCCCTGCCCTCCAGTGCCCAGGCCCTGAGGGTCTGGCTCAGCCTGCACTTGACTCTCTTCCCCTGCAGACCACCTTGCTGCACCTACCCAGGCTCCAACTCCTCCCGACCTGCCCTGGGCACTGCCAGGCCTCTCAAGTCCTCCTAGTCAGACAAGAGTGCTGTGGGGGCTGGGCTTTGGGGAGACAAAGAGAGGCAGCGAGGTGGGCCTTTAGGGGCCGGGGGACACGCTGCTGCTTTTTTTTAATAGCCCCTCCCTGCAGGCGAGGACGTTAAGCTTTTTATTATTATGCAACATTTCTAACAGCCAGACATAGACTAGCCTAAGGAACCCCCGCGGGCCCATCACTCACTTGCAGTTGGCTGTGGAATCTTTTTCCTTCTTGGCTGATGCAGGCTCAGGATGGGGGCTGATTCTGTGTCAGGCCTTGGGTATCAGCCGGCTTCGTTTTCACAAGGGCAAGGGCCGGGTCCTGTTGCCAGCCCTATTTTACAGTTAGGGCACCTGAGAAACAGGCAGCTTAAGAACTCTACCTGAGGAGCCCTAGCCAGTCAGTGGCAGAGCTGGGGCTTGGTCTCCGGCAGGCTGGTCCAGAGCCTGGCCCCCAGCCTCTGAAGCAGGGCTGGGGGACTGCATGCTACATAGGTGGGGCTGATCCCTCTCACAGTGAGGCGCGGGTGTATCAGAGGACATGTGACTTCAATGTACATGAATTGTTCTCTGCAATCTCCATGACAACCCATAAGGCAAGTACATAATCATCCCCAACCTACAGATGAGGAAATAGAGGCTCTGGCCTCAGTTTACATACTCTCTGAAGATGTATTTTCTTTTTTTTTTTTTTTTTTTTTTTTTGAGATGGAGTTTCGCTCTTGTTGCCCAGGCTGGAGTGCAATGGTGTGATCTCGGCTCACTGCAACCTCTGCCTCCTGGGTTCAAGCGATTCTCCTGTGAGTAGCTGGGATTACAGGCGCGTGCCACCACGCTCAGTTAATTTTTGTATTTTTAGTAGAGACAGAGTTTCAGCATGTTGGCCAGACTGGTCTCAACTTCTGACCTCAGGTGATCCGTCTGCCTTGGCCTCCCAAAGTGCTGGGATTACAGGCGTGAACACTATGCCCAGCCTATTTTCTTATATAATAATGTGATGAGGACAAAGGAGCTTTAGTGACACGTCCACAGGACCCACTAATGCACAGATGTTAGAGAACACCCACCTACGAGCCAGCTTCTCCCTGGGTCTTCCTCACTCTGCCCTCTCCTCTCAGGAAACAATTACCTTGGGGTTTGTGACTTTTTTTTTTTAATTTAAAACATCTCTTACTATGTATATACACATTCCTAAACCCAAACATCAGTTAAAAACCAAAAACAGGCCAGGCGTGGTGGCTCACGCCTGTAATCCCAGCACTTTGAGAGGCCGAGGTAGGCAGATCATGAGGTCAGGAGATCAAGACCATCCTGGCTAACACAGTGAAACCCCGTCTCTATTAAAAATACAAAAAATTAGCTGGGCGTGGTGGCAGGCGCCTGTAGTCCCAGTTACTCGGGAGGCTGAGGCAGGAGAATGGCGTGAACCTGGGAGGTGGAGCTTGCAGTGAGCTGAGATCGCCACTGCACTCCAGCCTGGGCGACAGCGAGACTCCGACTCAAACAAACAAACAAATAAAAAACACATCCTGGCCAACATGGAGAAATCCCATCTTTACTAAAAATACAAAAATTAGCCAGACATGGTGGCGGGTGCCTGTAATCCCAGCTACTCAGGAGGCTGAGTCAGGAGAATCGCTTGAACCCGGGAGGTGGAGATTGCAGTGAGCTGAGATTGCGGCACTGCACTCCAGCCTGGAGACAGAGCGAGACTCCGTCTCAAAAAACAAAACAAAACAAATACAACCCTTGAAAATCATTCAGATGTCCACTGATGGGATGCTGGATGAATGGACTGCAGTAGAGCTGTCTCCGTGGGGATATTCCCTAGCGGTGAAAGTGAGTGGTCGCCTACCACACTCATCAACTTGGAGGAATCCCAAAATAATGTCCTGGGACCCTTGTGACTGTAGGGGCAGGAGCCACAAAGTGAACCTCAGCAGGGGATTGTGACAGTTAGGGGCTCAGGCTCTGGGCCTGGGGCTTCAGGATCCAGCTTTGCCTCTAACTGGAATGTGTTCCTGAGCTAGAGCCTGAGTTTCCTCATCTGCAGGATGAGGACGATTATGTACTTGCCTTATGGGTTGTCATGGGGATTGCAGGGGACAAGTCACATAAAGCACATCGTTACTGGTGGAGGGTGTCCAGGTTCTTGGCGTCTTGAACCAAGAATTGGACAAGCCCAGGCATGGTGGCTCGTGCCTGTAATCCCAGGACTTTGGAAGGCCGAGGCAGGTGGATCAACTGAGGTCAGGAGTTCGAGATCAGCCTGGACAACACGGTGAAACCCTGTCTTTACTAAAAATACACAAAAATTAGCTGGGCGTGGTGTCAGGATTCTGTAGTCCCAGCTACTCAGGAGGCTGAGAGAGGAGAATTGCTTGAACCTGGGGGGCGGAGGTTGCAGTGAGCCAAGATCACATCACTGCACTCCAGCCTGGTGACAGAGACTCCCTCTCAAAAAAAAAAAAAAAAAAAAAAAAAAAAAAAAAAAAAGGACAAAGTGAGGAACGAATTAAGCAAGAAAAGCAGAGATTGATTGAAAATGAAAGTACACGCTACAGTGTGGGAGTGGGCCAGAGCATAGGGCCTCAAGAGCCCTATTACAGAATTTGTGGAGATTTAAATACGCTCTAGAGGTTTCCATTGGTTACTTGATGTACACCCTCTGTAAATGAGGATGAAGTAAAGTTACAAAGTCATTTGGCATATGCCCTATGTAAATGGAGAGGATATTTTCTGTCATAGCTGAAGTGTTTCCATTTGATTTATTTTTATTTATTTTGAGATGGAATCTCGCTCTGTCGCCCAGGCTAGAGTGCAGTGGTGCGATCTCGGCTCACTGCAACCTCTGCCTCTCGGGTTCAAGTGATTCTCCTGCCTCAGCCTCCCGAGCAGCTGGGATTACAGGCACCTGCCACCATGCCCGGCTAATTTTTGTATTTTTAGTACAGACGGGGTTTCACCATGTTGGCCAGGATGGTCTCCAACTCCTGACCTCAAGTGATTCGCCCACCTTGGCCTCCCAAAGTGCTGAGATTACAGGCATGAGCCACCGCGCCTGGCCTCCATTTGATTTAGTTCTAGGAAGTCCTTACATTTCCCTGTCTCTAAACCCTTTTCTCCTGCCTCAGCATGACATTGTGTCCGACTAAAAGGTGGCATCTGTCTTGAAGGTGTCTTGGGGAGGCAAAGGGCAGAGGCCTCCGGGAGGGCGTGGGACCGGGGCTGGCTTCGGTTAGTTCTCCATGGCTCTCTGCTCAGCCCTCAGTGGGCTCTCCTGCGGCTCTGTGTGCTCTCAGGTTGACACTTGGAGGGTCCCTGTCCACCAAGCTACAGGTTGGCAGCCCGCCCACTCTCCAGCGCAGGCCTTGGTGGCCCCGTCTAGGTGGGGAGTGGCTCCTGGGGAGGGGCGTCCCACTGCAGAGATGGTGATGAGGCGGTGACAACCATGTAGTGGGGTGGAAGGGGAAGTTTCCAGGAAAGAGGGCTCCGGGCCAAGGATCCAATAGAAGATGGGGCATGCTGGACTTGGGCTGGCCATGGAAGCAGAGAGGAGTGAGATGTGGAAAGGAGAGAGGAAGAATTTTCAGGGGGGTGAAGACATGGGGACATGAGAGAAACCACTGTGGCTGGAAAGGTGGGCATGAGGGAGCTTCAGATCGTTGACCAAGGAGGCAGATGTGTCCTCTGATGGTGGCCTCGCTGGAAAGCCGGGTGAGGGGCTTCACCGTGTGTTCAGTCAGGCAAGAAACAATAGGGCCTGAGCCAGGAGACTGAGTGGGGCTTCAGGGAGTGACGCTGGCCTCCCCGCGGGCCTGGGAGCCACTGTGAGCCTGACACGTCACCCTCCCCTGCAGATGCTGGGTGCGGAGCCCCGTGGTGCACAGTGTCCTGGTCATGGGCTATGGCGGCCTCACGTCCCTCTTCAACCTGGTGGTGCTGGCCTGGGCGCTGTGGACCCTGCGCAGGCTGCGGGAGCGGGCGGATGCACCGAGTGCCAGGGCCTGCCATGACACTGTCACTGTGCTGGGCCTCACCGTGCTGCTGGGAACCACCTGGGCCTTGGCCTTCTTTTCTTTTGGCGTCTTCCTGCTGCCCCAGCTGTTCCTCTTCACCATCTTAAACTCGCTCTACGGTAGGGCTGGAGGGCGGCCTGGAGGAAGCTACCTGGCAGGGGGTGTATGGCTGGTGGGATGTTCACTGCTAAAGGGGTTCAGGTGAAGGGGGTGAGTGGGGGACTAACATCCAGCCCCAGGCTCCACTAGCTAAGCTGGTGGGGGCTACATCTGCATGAAGGTACCCTATGGACTGGCCACAGCAGCTCTTCCAGCTCTGAGGCTCTGCCCCTCTGGCCTCCTACAGTAAGAGATTCTGGGAGTTGCCCATGGGCCCCAGGGAGGCCAGCTCGCTGCAGCCAAGGAGACCCTGGCCTTTGGGGAAGCCCACGCTGCCCCGTGGAACTCCCGCCTTTCTCTTGCAGGTTTCTTCCTTTTCCTGTGGTTCTGCTCCCAGCGGTGCCGCTCAGAAGCAGAGGCCAAGGCACAGATAGAGGCCTTCAGCTCCTCCCAAACAACACAGTAGTCCGGGCCTCCTGGCCTGGAACCCTCAGCCTCTCTGGCTGCCAGTAGTCTGAGGCTACGGCTCCCGCTAGAGAGGGTCGCAGGCCTGCTGCTGGACCCCAGAGGCCACTGTGACCGCCAAGGGGCCTTTTCCACTTCCACGGCCTCTCCAGGCACTGAGGGGAAGGCATTGCTCTACCTCTCCCTGACATTTTGCTCCGGGGCAGATCCAACCTTACCTGGGGCAGCAAACTTTGTCCTGGTACCTGGGCCCAGCTCGCCAGGGATGTGGGCAGAGCACCAGCCTGGGCATCAGGAGGCCAAGTTTCAAGGACTGTCTCTGAGTCTGTCTGTATGACCTTGGGCCTGCCACTTCTCACAGACCCTAGGTATCCACAGCTGTGACATGGGGGCAAGCGGCTTTGTTTCAGCCTAATCCAAGAGCTTAGTAAAAATTGCATAAGACCAGGGGGAAGAGTGTCAGCGTGGGGTGGGAATTCCCGCGGCCTCCACCTGCTTGCTAGGGGCAGGATCTCATCCAGGCTGCCCTGGAAGCACCTGCTTGGCCCTGCCACCTTCCTCCAGTGGAGGGCCAGATGGCATCCTGGCTTGGGGCGGGTGGGACCTACCCAGGCTCTGAGACTTTACTGGCCTATGCCTGAGGCCTCTTTTCCTTTAACTCCCTAAATTATGATGATTCCAAGTCCAAGCCCATCCTTCCGAAAGATTGGGAGGTTCCGCCGTTCCCAGAGGCTCCTCCTGCGGTGCTCCCAAGACTTCCATAGACCATCTGGACCAGTAGCCCATCCCACAGTTTTCTTGGGGGCAGAGGAAAACGCTTCTTTCTCCTCCAGCTGAATCAGCTGGATCCCAGTGTCCTGGCTGTTTGGTGATTGGGCAAGATTGAATTTGCCCAGGTAGGCATGAGAGTGTGGGTTTTAAATTCGAAGCTCAGGCCATAGTTGCAGAGAATCACCCTTACCCCAGACCTTCATGAGACAGTGCTCATGAAGCCAGTGCGTTTCCCAGAACGAACACTAGGCGGCACCGTTGGTCCACACTCAGAGGCCCTTGGCGCCAAGACTGCATCTAGAATCGCTCAAACACCTGTTTGCAGACCCCATGCACCAGCTGGAGGGGCCGTAACTGCAGGACTGCGCCTACTGAGTGACCCATTTCCTCCAGGAGGAAAGGCAAGACACGCTTACACGGCCATTTGTCTCTTTTCCCAATGCGGCGGTGCACTTTCGCTCTTGGGGGCTGCACCCCAGACATAGCTGGCACCAGAGCAGGGTGCTCAGGTGGTAGGTGCTCAGGGCCCTGCCCCAGGCCACTGGGCCGTTTTGATGACCTCGAAGGTCACAGGCAGAAAATAGGAGCAGGATTTCCCCTGGGGAAAAGTTCTCCTGGGACATCTTCTGCTCTTCTGTACATTTCTAGATGCAAATAACTCCTTCACCAGGCAGTGAGTGGCGTAGGCTCTGGAGCCAGGCTGCCTGGGCTCCAATGCCAGCTCTGCCACTTGCTAGCTGTGAGACTGTGGACAAACCACTCAGCCTCTGTGTGCCTCAGTTTTCCTATTTGTAAAATAGAGGCCATAGTGGTACCTATTTTGAAGACTAAGTAAAAGAATTCAAATAAAGAGACTTGGCACAGAGTAAGTGCTCAGTAAATGGTTACTGGTATTATCATTAGTATTTTTGCTATTATTATTAACAGTGTTAACTGAGTTTCAGAGGCCAGCCTGTCTAAGCCCCAGGCCCAGCTCTGCTCAACCTTGTAGGCACAACCCCTTCTTAGGCACATCTCACCGTGCCTCAGTTTCTTTCCCCAGACGGGTCTCTACTCCCACCTCGCTTTCTGCTGTTCTAGGAATAGTCCCCACACAGTGCAGCCTCCAGGCCATGCCACATGTCCCCCGACCTCCCAGTTCCCCAATCTTCCGGTCTATAGAAATTCCTGGTGGTCATTTATCACATCTACAAAATTGCCCCAGTGGTGCATAGAGAAGGCCTCTTTCCCACGCTAACTCCAGGCAGATTCTCCCCACCCCCGCCACCATCTGGGTGATGTGAGCACCCATCCAAGCTCCCATGGTTAAGCCCAGGCTCTCCAGGCCTTGGGGCAGGGGGTCCCCTTGCTAATGAGGGTCCCGAGGAATTATGGGAACCTTTAGCCCTTCTCTTGGGCAGCCCCAGGGAGTGGGGACACAGGCTCCTGCTGTGGCTGGGTCTGCATAGAGCCCCCCAGCCCAGGACCCAGCCTCTCAGACCCCACCAAGCCCAGGGCTTGCCCGAGGGAGGATGTGGCCACAGCGACACGGGAGGAGACTGGCAGTTCCAGGAAGCAGCCCCAAGCTTGTGGCCCTGAGCCCCACTGGGGTCCAGGCCCTGGGCAGGGACCACTTCCTGGAAATGTCTCACCGGGTGTGGGGGAGGGACTGAGGGAGATAGTGTGGAGCCAGGCAGGGCCCCTCTTCCCGCTTCCTCTCTCTCCCAGCAGAGCCCAGATGGGGCCCTGGGGCCAGCTCTTGGGAGCTTCCAGACTTAACAGGAGGATGGAATGGGGTGGAGTCTGGGGGCTGCTGTTCAGGGCCAGGGACTCAGAGCAGGCACTTGGTGAACGGATGACATGTAAATGTCAACAGGACCACAGATTAGGAGATTTCTGTGTGTGGTTTTGTTAGTGTTATTTCAGAAAAGGGTGTGTGCATGTGTGTGTGTATGGGGGGGCTATTGAAAACAGGGTTGCCAGATAAAATATCAGATGCCCAATTTGGGAGACGTACTAAAACATTATTCATTGTTTACCTGGATTCACATGTAGCAGGGTATCCTATTATTGATGTATTCTGATTTTGCTAAACCTGGAAGCTCTAATGAGAAGAGCATTGGCTCAGGAATCCGGGGTGTGGACTCTTCACTCTCTAAATCCACCCAGGCTGTGCTGAGGGGGAAGCCCCTCTGCCCACTGGATGAGTCCCCCTCATTCACAGCCCACTCAGCTTGAGGTGTTCCTATTGCCAGCCAAAGCCACCACCAGAAATCCCAAGGGGTCTGCCTTGGGTGTCCCCACCCCTGCTGTCAGCCCTGGCGCAGACCTAGCCCCCATCCCCTGTAGAGGCGCCATGGACCTCCCTGCCTCCCCACTCCCAATTCCAAATTCACCCAGAAGCCAGAGGGTGTTTTCCATCCTGCAGCCTGCCTGTGTCCACCCCTGCGGGAGCCCTTCCACAGCACCCCCTCTTCATTGCCACACTCCCCAGTGGAACTTGAAAGGCCCACGGTCCGGCTTGTGTCCCCCTCTCCAGCTGTGTCTTACCACTCCTTCCCCCTCCTCCTCGGTGCTGCCACACTGAACAGCTTTCGGTTCCCTGAACAGGTTCTTTCTCATCTCTGGGCTGTTCTCTGTCTGGAAGGCTCTCCCTGTGCGTCTCATTTGTGGAGTGATGGCGACACATCCTTCAAATCTCAGCCTTGCACATCCTCATTCCCCTCAATCCAGACTTCAAATCTAGGGTGGGGCCTCCTTTCAGCCCCACCACTCCCGCCCTTCCCCCGTGACAGATGTTATTTCTTTGTATTATGACTGTCCCCATCTGTCTCAGCTGCCAGACCGAGGGCATTTTGGAGACAGGTGCTGTGTCTCATTGGCTCATTCATTCACCCATCATGTAATTGTTAAACACTTGTTATATTCCAGGCACTGCACTAGTTGCTGAGGATATATAAATGAACAAGTCATCACATTCTTGTGGGGCAGGAATGTCTCACACTAAACAGTTTAACAAATAGACATAAGATATGACAGGTGGCGACAAGTGCTGAGAAGAAAAATTAAGGACGGTGAGGGAGTAGAGTGGCCAAGAGCCTGGGTTTCAGCAGAGGGAGCTGGAGAATGAACCCAGGGGCGCTGGAGCTGGGGGCGTGGGAGAGTGTCAGGGAGCTGGCATGAACTGGCAGGTTGCCTGGAGGGGAGGGCTGGTTCCAAAGCCAGTCTTATAGCAATTTTTCCATTTCTTGATAGTGAACTTTGGAAGAGCTAGGGGTGGGGAAGATGGGAAGTTGAACCACCTCTGAGATAAAACTCTCTGAGGGGGCTGAGGTGGTCCTGGGTTGGGGTGCCCCCTGCTACTGGCAAGAGAGAAGCAAACTCAAAATGGAGGTAAGCTTCCCTTGGTTAGGCCAGGAGGATGCCCAGAGTGAGACGAAGCAATGGGCTTCAATACAAAACTTACCCAAATCACAAAGTAAGCCACCGAGTGAGAGTCAGCAGAAAAGGAAGCAACAGATTTTAGACCCCAGGGACGGAATACAGAATAGCCATATGTGACACGTTTAAAGAAACACAAGATGCAATCGCAAAGATGAGCATATAAACGAATAGAAATGAAGAGAGAGAGAGAGATTTGGGGGAAAACAAATGGAACTTCAAGAAATAAAAAGTATTATCTCAAGTTGGATGTGGTGGCTCATGCCTTTAATCCTAGTGACTCAAGAGGCTGAGGCGGGAGGATCACTTGAGGCCAGGAGTTTGAGACCACCCTGGGCAACATAGCAAGACCCCTGTCTCTATAAAAATAAAAAAAATTAGCCAGGCATGGTGGGGCACACCTGTAGTTCCAGCTACTTGGGAGGCTGAGGCGGGAGGATTGCTTGAGCCCAGGCGTTTGCGGCTGCAGTGAGCCGTAGTCACTCCACTGCACTCAAGCCTGAGTGGCAGAGCAAGACCTTGTCTCTACTAAAAAAAAAAAACATAAAAAAATCTCAAAATTTAAAATTCAACAAACAAACAGTTGAATAGAGAATTAATTAGCCCAGCATGGTGGCATGTGCCTGTAGTCCCAGCTACTCAGGAAGCTAAGGTGGGAGGATGGTTTGAGCCTGGGAGGCAGAGGTTGCAGTGAGCCGAGATTGCACCACTGCACCCCAGCCTGGGTGATAGGGCCAGGCCTTGTCTTAACAACAACAACAACGAAAAAAAAAAAAAAAAAAAGAGAGAGAGAGAGACAATTAATAAGCCTGGAGTTATATACATAAAGCATGCAACAGAGATAAGAAGATGGATAACATGAAAAGAGATTAAGAGATATAGAGAATAAGAATGAGAAGATCTTATATATTGGAGTCCCAAAAGAAGAAAATAAAGGGAATGGGAAAGAGGTGGTATTTGAAGACGAAATGGCTGCAGGTTTTCCAGAAGCGATGGAAAAACACAGTCTCAGAACCAGGAAACACGAAATATCTCAAGCTTATATATATTTCAAACACGAAATATATAAGCAAAAATCCATGCTTATATACATTTTATTGAAACTACAGAATGTCAGAGGGAGAGAAACGATGAAAGCAGGCAAAGAGAAAGGACAGATTGCCTACCAACGACAACAGAACGTGAGCTGGCTTCTCAACCACCGTGACAGAAGCTAGGAGGCAGCAGTAATAGCTTTAAAGTGATGACAGCAAATAAATGTCCACTTAGAAGTGTGTCCAGCAGGGGCCAGGTGCTGTGGCTCACGCTTGTAATCCCAGCACTTTCGGAGGCCGAGGTGGGCAGATCACCTGAGGTCAGGAGTTTGAGACCAGCCTGGCCAACAGGACGAAACCCCGTCTTTACTAAAAATACAAAATTAGCCAGGTGTGGTGGCAGGTGCCTGTAATCCCAGCTACTTGGGAGGCTGAGGCAGGAGAATCGCTTGAACCTGGGAGGCAGAGGTTGCAGTGAGCCAAGATTGCGCCACTGCACTCCAGCCTGGGCGACGAGCAAAACTCCGTCTGAAAAAAACAAAAAGAAGTGTCCAGCAAAACTGTTACTGGTGGAAGGTATCCGAGTTACCGTTGGTGAATCCGTCTGGATCTGCAGCAACCTCTTGCCTCCTCAGAAGAAAGAGTTTGACTGAGGGGTATAAGGCAGAAGGAGAGACTGAGGTAAGTTTCAGAGCAGGAGTCAAAGTTTATTAAAAAGCTTTAGGGCCGGGAGCAGTGGCTCACGCCTGTAATTCCAGCACTTTGGGAGGCCGAGGCGGGTGGATCACTTGAGGTCAGGAGTTTGAGACCCCCCTGGCCAAACATGGTGAAACCCCATCTCTACTAGTAAAAACACAAAAATTAGCTGGGCCTGGTGGTGGGCGCCTGTAATCCCAGCTACTCGGGAGGCTGAGGCAGGAGAATTGCTTGAACCCAGGAGGCAGAGGTTGCAGCGAGCAGAGATGGCGCCACTGCACTCCATCCAGCCTGGGCAACAGAGCGAGACTCTGTCTCAATAAACAAAACAAAGAGCTTTAGAACAGTAAGGAAAGGAAGGAGAAGAAAAGTACAATGTGGAAGAAGGCCAAGCGGTTGACCTGAGAAACCGAGTGCGCAGCTTGGCCTCTTGACTTGGGGTTTGATACCTTGGCATACTTCCAGGATCTTGGAAGTAAGCTGCTTCCCACTCCGGAGATCTTACTGGGAAGCTGCTGATCAGTTGCAGGTGTTTTCTATTAGGAGACTGCCTTTCCCCCATACTGGCTGTGACCAATTACTAAACAGAAACAGTTAACAACCACTTGACCACCACCTGATGGTCACCCAGCACTCCTAGTGTGTGTGTGTGTGTGTGTGTGTGTGTGTGTGTGGGTGGGTGTGTGTGTTGGGGGGAAGTCCTTTCCTGCCCTGCTCATACCTAACTAGCTACCTACTGTAATAAAGCTACCATTCAAGAACCAAGACAAAAAGGAAAAAAATACATTTAACATTTACAGGTAAATAAAAGCTGAGAATGATCCAAAGAAACTCCCAAAGGATGTACCTCAAGAAGGAAGATGATTCCAGGTCAGCCTAAGATGCAAGAAGAAGGAATGGTGAGGTTAGAAAATGGTAAAAGGCTGGGTACAGTGGCTCACACCCATAATCCCAGCACTTTGGGGGACCAAGGTGAGAGGAGAGCATGAGTCCAGGAGTTCAAGACCAGCCTGGGCAACATGGTAAAACCTCGTCCCTACTAAAAATACAAAAATTAGCCAGGCATGGTGGTGTACACCTGTAGTCCAGGCGACTTGGGAGGCTGAGATGGGAGGGTCACCTGAGCCCAGGGAGGTCAAGGCTACAGGGAGCGGTGATTGTGCCACTGCACTCCAGCCTGGGTGACAGAGTGAGACCGTGTCTCAAAAATAAATACATTTTAAAAATAGTAAGTGTAGCTAAAGCCAATCCAAAAATCATCTGTATAAAATAATAATTTTATTTGTGATGTTAAGAAGAAGGAATGTGAAATGTTGGAGAATAATAGTGTATAAATCAGGAAAAGTAAGACTGGAGTTACAGTGTCCTAAAGTGTTAGCTAGCATTTGTGCGGAGGGGTAGGGAGGGTGTTAAGATATTGTTTAATATGAGATATCATTAATTAAATACACGTGGTAAAACTTCAAGGGTTTAATTGCCTTTAGCTCAAAAAAAAGCAATTTCAAGGGCAACAACTGAAAAAAAAAATAAAACTGGAATGTAGACATTTTATTCCAGTAGAGAGAAAAAAGTGGGGTAGATAAAACAATCAAATAAAACTCAAAGAAAAAGAAACAAAAAGTGGAACTAATAGAAATCCAAAAGTAAGGTAATACAAACATACCCAAATATATCTATAATTATAATAAATATAAATGGACTAAATGGATCAGTTAAAAGGCAGGAGATATTAAGATTGAATGCAAAAACAAAACCCAGATATATGCCGTTCATAAGAAACGCAGCTCAAGTAAAAGGACGTGGAAATGTTGAAAGAAAAAGATGAATCAAGGCTGGGTGTAGTGGCTCACACCTATAATCCCAACACTTTGGGAGGCTGAGGAAGGAGGATCGCTTGAGCCTAGGCATTCATGACCAGCCTGGGTAACACAGTGAGACCTCATTTCTAAAAAAAAAAAAAAAAAAAAAATTTGAAAATCAGCAACGCATAGTGGTATGCACCTGTAGTCCCAGCCACTTTGGAGGCTGAGGCAGGAGGATCACTTGAGCCCTGGAAGTGAAGGCAGCAATGAGCTGTGATCATACCACTGCACTCCAGCCTGGGCAACACAGTAAGACTGTCTCAAAAAAAGAAGAAGAAAAAAAAAGATGAATCAAGATATGTGAAGGAAAAAATAACCAAACGAGAGACTGTGTAGCAATTTTGATATAAAACAAAATATGTTTTAAAGCACAATGCACTAATAGAGATGATCACAACATAATGATACAGTGTTTAATTCACCAAGAAGATATAATAAAGTAGCCTTAAAAGGTATAAGGCAAAAATTGGGCTGGGCGTGGTGACTCACGCCTGTAATTCCAGCACTTTGGGAGGCTGAGGTGGGCAGATCACGAGGTCAGAAGATCGAGACCATCCTGGCTAAACAGTGAAACCCTGTCTCTACTAAAAATACAAAAAATTAGCCGGGTATGGTGGCATGTGCCTGTAGTCCCAGCTACTCAGGAGGCTGAGGCAGAAAAATGGTGTGAACCCGGGAGGTGGAGGTTGCAGTGAGCTGAGATCACACCATTGTACTCCAGCCTGGGTGACAGACTGAGACTCTGTCTCAAAAAAAAAAAAAAAAAAAAGTATGAGGCAAAAATTGAAAGAAGTTTTTAAAACTCTACATAATTGGAGAGTTATGCCATATCTATGAATTGGAAGACTCAATATTGTTAAGATGAATGGATTCCCTAAATTGGGGAGATTCAATGATATCCCAAGCAAAATCACAACAGACTTTTTTCCCACAAAGGCACAAAGGCAATTTAATGGAGGTAAAGGATAATCTTTTCAACAAATGGTACTGGAACAAATAAGCATCTATATGCAAACAATATGAACCTCGACCCATATCTCATACCATGGACAAAAATTAAACGAATCATAGATCTAAACATAAAGTACAAAGCTATAATACCTCTAGAAGAAAACATAGGCAAAAATCACTGTGACTGTGGTTAGACAAACAAATCTTAGGACACAAAAGCAGGCAAAAATAGATAAACTAGACTTCATTCACAGAGAAAACAGACCTATTTATAAAAAATAGATAAACTAGACCTCACCTCTGCTTTTCAGAAGACACTCTTAAGGAGAAATAAAACAAAAAACTAGAAGAAAAACTTTGCAAAAATACATATCTGACAAAGGACTTATATCCAGAATATATAAGAACTCACATGCCGGGTGCGGTGGCTCACACCTGTAATCCCAGCACTTTGGGAGGCCAAGATGGGCAGATCACCTGAGGTCAGGAGTTCAAGACCAGCCTGGCCAACATGGTGAAATCCCATCTCTACTAAAAATACAAAAATTAACCAGGTTTGGTGTTGCATGCCAGTAATCCCAGCTACTTGGGAGGCTGAGGAAGGAGAATCGCTTGAACCCGGGAGGCAGAGGTTGTAGTGCACCAGATTGTGCCACTGCACTCCAGCCTGGGCGACAAGAGCGAAACTCTGTCTCAGAAAAAAAAAAAGGAAAAAAGAACTCTTACAACTAAAAAAAAATAATCAAATAAAAGATGGACAAAAGGCTTGAACAGACGTGTCACCAGTGAAGGGATATGAATGGAAAAGAAGCACATGAAAAGATGCTCAACATCTTTAATTATAAAGGAGATGCAAATTAAAGCCACAATGAGAATATGCTATTCATCTATTAGTAAACTACATACAAAACAAACACAAAACCCCAAATTAACTATACCAAGTGCTAACCAGGGTACAAAGCCACTGGCACTGTCATACACTGCTGGTGGAAATACACATGGTACAGTCACTTCGGAAAACAGGTTGACAGTTTCTCACAAGTTAAATATACACCAACTTTATGCTCTAGCAATCCCACTCCTAGATATTTCTCCAGAGAAATAAAAACACGTCTGCACTGATACCTGTATGCAAACATTTAAAACATAACAGCTCTACTGAGACATAATTCATATACCATAAAGTTAACCTTTAAGCTTTTCCATGTGGTGGTTGTGGTTATGAAACCATTACCACTGTCTAAGTTTGGAACTTTTTCATCATTCCAAAGAAAGACCTCACACTCGTTAGCAGTAACTCCCCACTTCTCTCTCCTCCCAGACCCTGGCAAACTATCTGCTTTCTATCTCTGTGAATTTGCCTATTCTGGACATTAATTATTCAATGTAAATGGAATCACATATATCACAAGTAGAATATTTTGTTTGGAGCTTTTTTCTTAGGATGATATTTTCAAGGTTCATTCATGTTGTAGAACATATCAGAATTTCGTTCATTTTTTGGCTGAGTAATATTCCACTGTGAATATACCACATTTTGTTTAACAATTCATCTGTTTTTTTTGTTTTGTTTTGTTTTGTTTTGTTTTGTTTTTGAGACAGAGTCTTGCTCTGTCACCCAGGCTGGAGGGCAGTGATGCAAACACGGCTCACCGTAGCCTTGACTTCTTGGGTTCAAGTGATCTTTCCACCTCAGCCTCCCAAGCAGCTGGGACTACAGGCGCATGCCACCACGCCCAGCTAAATCTTTTATTTTTTGTAGTGACAAGCCAAACTACTGGCCTCAAGGAATCCCTCTGCCTTGGTGGCCCAAAGTGCTGGTATTACAGGTGTGAGCCACCAAACCCAGCCTGGGACTTTTTTTTTTTTTTTTTTTTTGAGATAGAGTCTTGTTCTGTCCCCCAAGCTGGAGAACAGTGACACAATCTCGGCTCACTGCACCCTATGCCTCCCAGGTTCATGGGATTCTCCTGCCTCAGCCTCCCCAAGTAGCTGGGACTACAGGTGTGCGCTACCATGCCCGGCTAATTTTTGTATTTTTAGTAGAGATGAGTTTTGCCATCTTAGTCAGTCTGGTCTTGAACTCCTGACCTCAGGTGATCCTCCCGCCTCAGTCTCCCAAAGTGCTGGGATTACAGGTATGAGCCATCACGCCTGGCTGGGACTTTTTAAGCTATTAAAAATATAATGTATTCTGAGAGTGGTGGTGATTGCATAACTGTATATATAAAAACTCACAGAACTGTTTAAAAAGTAAATTGTATTGTGTTTAAATTTACTCCAAAAAACTTGACTTTTAAAAGTTGATAGAGGCCAGGCCCAGTGGCTCATGCCTGTAATCCCAGCACTTTGGGAGACTGAGGCGGGCGGATCACAAGGTCAGGAGTTTGAGACCAGCCTGATCAACATGGTGAAACCCTGTCTGTACTAAAAATATGAAAATTAGCCGGGCGTGGTGGCACATGCCTGTAGTCCCAGCTACTCGGGAGGCTGAGGCAGGAGAATCGCTTGAACCTGGGAGGTGGAGGTTGCAGTGAGCTGAGATTGCACCATTGCGCTCCAGCCTGGGTGACACAGCGAGACTACATTTCAAAAAAGAAAAAAAAATTGATAGAATAAGGAGAAACTGACAAATCTACCATCAGTGTGGCATATTTAAAATGCTCCTCTTAACTATTGATAGCAAAGCTGAAAAAAATAGCGAAGATTTGAACAACAGGAGTAACAAACTTGATCCAATGGACAGTGATTGAATCCCACCTTCCACAGTTAGGCGCTCCCCAAGCAATCATGGACCATTTACAAAAATTGATTGTATACCAGATTAGAAATCAAGTTCCAAAGCATTTCAAAGAAGAGGTACAGGTTGATTATCCCTCACGCAGAATGCTTGGGACCAGCAGTGCTTTGGATTTTGGATTTTCTTTTTTTGTATTTGGAATATTTGCATTATATACTTACTGGTTCAGCATCCCTAACCTGAAAAATTGAAATCCAAAAGGGTCCAATGAGCATTTCTTTTCTTTTCATTTTCTTTCTTTCCTTCCCTCCTTCCTTCCTTCATTCCCTCCCTCCCTCCCTTCCTTCCCCCTTTCTTTCCCTTTCCCTCTTTCTTTTCTTTTCTTTCTTTCTTTCTTTTTCTTTCTCTCTCTTTCTTTCTTTCTTTTTCTTTCTCTCTTTCTTTCTTTTTCTTTCTCTCTCTCTTTCTTTCTTTCTCTCTTTCCTCTCTTTCTCTTCTCTCTCTCTCTTCTCCTCCCATCCCCCTCTCTCTCTGTTTCTTTTTTTGAGACAGAGTCTTGATGTGTTGGCCAGGGTAGAGTACAGTGGCACTATCATAGCTCAACAAATCTACTGGGCTCAAGGGATCCTCCTACCTCATTCTCCTGAGTAACTGGGACTACAGGTGTGCACCACCACACCTGACTAATTTTTAAAATTTTGCAGAGACAGGGTCTCACTATGTTGCCCAGGTTGGTCTTGAACTCCTGGGCTCAAGTGATCCTCTCACCTCAACATCTCAAAGTGCTGGGATTACAGGCGTGAGCTACTGTGTCCAACCCCAATGAGCATTTGAGTGTCATGTCTGTGCTTTAAAAGTTTTTAATTTTGGGCCAGGTGTGGTGTCTCACGCCTGTAATCGCAGCACTTTGGGAGGCTGAAGTGGGCAGATCACTTGAGATCAGGAGTTCAAGACTAGCCTAGTCAACATGGCAAAACCCTGTTTCTACTAAAAATAGAAAAATTAGCTGGGCATGGTGGTACACACCTGTGGTCCCAGCTACTCAGGAGGCTGAGGCAGGAGAATCACTTGAACCCAGGAGGCAGAGGTTGCAGTGAGCCAAGATTGTGCCACTGCACTCCAGCCCGGGCGACAGAGCGAGACCCTGTCTCAAAACAACAACAACAACAACAATCACAACAAACAAATAAAAAATAAAAGTTTTGAATTTTCGAGCATTTTGGATTTTGGATTTTCAGATTAGAGATACTTAGCCTGTATTTGATAGAGGACATTCTTTGATCATGATGCAATGAAGTTAGAGGGTAATAACAAAAATACAATTTAAAAAATCCCATATATTTAGGAATTTGTCAGAGAGATCAACAAATTGACCAAAGAAACAGAGAAGAAAGCCCCGAGGCAGATGCAGGCATACGTGGAGCTCTGACCTATGCCAGTGGGAACATGTCAGATCAGTGTGCAAGAGGGACTATTCATTACTCAGAGTGGGTAAAATTGGTTGTTCATGTGAGGGGAAAGTGCAGTTGGATCACTACCTGACAGCATAACCGAGAATCAGTTCTAAATGGATTAATAATAGAGGTACAACCTTAACACCGTTTGGAGAAAACATAGGTTAATATCTTTCTGCCTTCAGGGAAATAATTGTTAAATAAAATACACCAAAAAGCATTAACTGTGATAAAATAATTGATACAATTAAAAAATAACAATTTTGTTTCCCCAAAGATACCTTAAAGCAAATGAAAAGACAAGCTAAATCTAGGAGGAGACATATACACATATACATGCATAATCAGGATTGGTATCAAAAACCCCTATGAACTAGCAAGAAAAGGATAAATGTGCAAAAAAACCATGAACCAGCATTTCACCAAAGATGAAACAGCTATGGCCAAAAATTATGACAAGATGCTTAATTAAGCCCACTGGCTATTAGGCACCTGGAAGTCAAGACCACAACAAGACATCATCTTTCACGCATTTGATGGGTAAACATTATGATGTCTGACACTGCTAAATGTTGGCGAGGACGTGGATCAACAGGAACTCTCAAAATTGCTGGTGAGAGTGTAATTAGTTCAAGCACTTTGGAAAAGCAGTTTGGCATTTCTCTTTGTGTAGAGCAGGGGGCCCCAACCCCCAGGCCATGAACTGGCTGGGGAGGAAACATTATCACCTGAGCCCCACCTCCTGTCAGATCAGTGGTAGCGTTAGACTCTCATAGGACTGAGAACCCTATTGTGAACTGTGCATGTCAGGGATTTAGGTTGTGGGCTCCTTATGAGAATCTAATGCCTGATGATCTGAGGCGGAACAGTTTCATCCTGAAACCATTCTCCACTCTGCCCCCCGAATCTGTGGGAAAATTGCCTTCCATGAAACCAGTCCCTGGTGCCCAAAAGGTTGGGGATCGCTGGCATAGAGGCACACTGGCACACCTATGCTCTGGCAAATCTACCTCCCAATTATATCTAAGGGGAAGCCTTGCAGTGTTCCTAGAGATGCACCTGAGAATGTTCATAACAGCGTTGTTAGTAATCACAGAAACAGCCCGACTTCCCCTTGATAGGAGAGTGGCCTTGTGGTATCGTCACAGAACACAGCATTCTAAACCTCTGAAAGCAAATGGACCGCAGCTACCGGCCACAGTGTGGGCAAAGCTAAGACACATAGATGCTGATAAAAAAAAAAAAAAAAAGTTCCAGTGACTACAGTTTCATACCTTTAAAAAATTTACTTATTTATTTTACTTTTTTTTTTTTTTTTTTTTTTTGAGACAGACTCTTACTCTATTGTCCAGGCTGGATTCCAGTGGTGTGACCTTGGCTCATTGCAACCTCCACCTCCTGGGTTCAAGCAATTCTTCTGCTTCAGCTTCCCGAATAGCTGGGACTACAGGTGCTCACCACCATGCTCAGCTAATTTTTGTATTTTTAGTAGAGATGGGATTTTACCATGGAGGCCACGTGATCCTCCCACCTCAGCCTCTGGAGTAGCTGCGACTACAAGCACACCACCATACCCAGCTATTTTTTTTTTTTTTGTAGAGATGGGGGTCTCACTATGTTGCCCAGGCTGAGATTACAGGCATGAGCCACCACACTTGGTCAATACCATTTTTTTTTTTTTTTTGGAGACAGTGTCTTGCCCTGTCACACCCAGGCTGGAGCACAGGGGTGCAATCTTGGCTCACTGCAACCTCTGTATTCCAGGCTCAGGCAATTCTCCTGCCTCAGGCTCCCAAGTAGCTGGGGTTATAGGCGTGTGCCACCATACCTGGCTAATTTTTTGTATTTTTAGTAGAGACTGATTTTTACCATGTTAGCCGGGCTGGTCTCAAACTCCTGGCCTCAAGTTGATCTGCCCACTTCGGCCTCCCAAAGTGCTGGGATTACAGGCGTGAGCCACCGTGCCCAGCCCATACCTTTTTAATAATGGTTTAATGCCAAGAAAAAGTAAGTAATACATATCTAAACATTTATACTGCACTGAACTATACAGACAGAGCTGTAAAGGGTACATACAAAATTCAGGATGCCTCTGGGGAGGGGAGGTAGGGAAGGGTAGGGGAGACTCAGGAATTTGGATTTTATTTGCAGGCAAAGGAGGGGGCACTGTTTCTAAGAAGAGTGATGATACCACCGTATTTTTGAAAAATGATGAAACAGCGTGGGGGAAACTGCTATGTCTTCCATATTCAGGCTTTTTCTTCTCCGAGCCCATTTCCTCCCTAGCAATGATAAGAGGAAACACTCCCGGTGAGTCAGATGCTCTCTAAATATGTTTGCTCGTTGAATGTTGACACCAGCCCTGTGTTTAGTATCATATTGGGAACACGCATGAGGAGCTGAAGCACAGACAGGTTAAGTGGCTTGCCCAGGGTCATACAGCTACTCAGTGCTGGAGCTGAGATCACACCAGGCTCTGCTTCCCCACCAGAACCATGAGAGGTTGGGAGTGACCCTACTGGACAGGGATATCTGAGGTGGGAGGGGCTGTGTGTGTGTTCATGCTGAGGCCGGCATGCTTAGAACATCAACCTCAATTTTCCTCCCCACAGGGTCTGGCGGGGAGGCAGGGAGCAAGGTCGTTAAGGGTGGGCAGGGTGAGGGGGAGATTCCCTGACAGCCTGGGTTCTGCCCCTCACTTGCTACAGCCCCATGCAAGCCTCTTGGCCTCTCTGAGGCTCTGTATTCTCACCTGTCAAATGGGGGTTGTCCTGGGTGTTACTTCAAAGGCTGATGAGAAAGGAGTGAGTGGGCTGGCTTGCAGCCTGGCGTGACAAGCAATGCATAAATGTATGCCGTATGAGTCACCTGTCCACAGTGGCCCCAGCAGCTCTCTCTAGCAGGGCTTGGCCAAGACTAGGCCCTCAGAGTGTAAGAAAACTCCTGGTTTGGTGCCTAGCACACTATAGATGTGGCAAACTGTGTCCAAGAACGTTTTGATGGGAGCCTGCCTGGATGACAGAAGATCAGAGTGTGCTGGAATGTCCCACCCTTTCCAGCTTCCCGCAGCCAAGCCAGGCTCTGGGGTGATCATTCCCATAGCAACCACCAGGGGTCAGGGCTGGCCACTTCTGCCTTCTTCCCTCATCCTAGCGCCTGTGGGTGGCGATGACATCCCTGCCATCTATGAGGTGGAGCATTTCCAACAAGAGCAGGTCTGAGGCCCTGGCTTGACTTTCCCAGTCCTGTTAAAGAAGAACATTGGTAAGTGTGTCCATCCATCTGTTGGGCTGTTTGTTGTTCTAACATTCACCCATCCATTTATACTTTTGTCCATTCATCCATTTATCTGTTCATTCTTTTGTCTGCCCATCCATCCATTATCGCTTTATCTTCTATTTCCTCATCTATCCACTCATCTGTTCCTTCATCCAGCCATTCATCTGACTATCCATCTGTCCATTGTCCTCCACCCGTCATCCATCCATCCAGCCTCCATCCATTCATCCGTCCATCTATCCATTCTAATGTCTGCGTGTCCATCTGTCCATCTATCCATCCATCCCTCCCTCCATCCATCCATCCTTCCTTCCTCCTTCATCCACTCATCTGTCCATTCTAATGTCTGTGGGCTCTTCTCTTCATCCATCCATCCATCCATCCATCCATCCAATGTTCAAACACCTGTCCATCTACTCTCTGTCTATCCAACATGCAGTGAGACCTTCTGTTGAGCCAGGACTTGCTCAGCTCCAGGGTACCCTATGAAGGAAGGAGACCCAGTTCCCGTTTCTGCCACTTCACTCCCCCACCTTTGGCTCACCATTTGCTGGGGAGTGGAGAAGTATCAGGCAGTGATAACATAATGAGATGTGTGTGGTCAAGCTTGGAGGTGCAAAAATGTCATATTAATTTTTATGTCACATTAGACTCCAAGGCCTCTCATCCCCTGCATGGGTAGGAAATTCAACTCGTCCTTTATGGAGAAGGCCATTGGGTTAAACAAAAATCTGGGTGGCTTAGGTTGCTTGCTCCTGGAAGGAAAACGGGGGAAGGGCCTGGGGTTAGACTCCGTGGTCTCAACGTGGTTCTCTACACCCTCCAGGCTTGGTCCAGGGAAAGCTTTGCTAAGGCTGAGAAGCCTGCTTCTCAGAAGCACGCCAGACCTGCTTTCAGGCTGTGCCTGGCACAGTGGGAGCCTCTGGTCTCAGACAGGCCCTGCATTTGTTCCCTTACCCAGGAACCCAGGCTGCAAGAACACAGACCTCTCTGGAGTGCCTGGAGCCTGTGGGCTTGGCTGCTTCCGCTAGCAGATGTTAGAGTGGGGAGAGAGGTGTCACCCAGCCTGGCCCGGGTGGTGCAGGGCAGGAGGGTTTCCTGTGGGAGGTGACTTCTACACCAAGACCACAGTGTTGAACAAGGTTAGGCAGGAGAAAAGGGAGGGGAAGTGGCACAGGCTTGGGGTTGGGTGTGGTGGGGGTAGAGAGAGAATGCAGGAGAGTGGGCTTGGTGAGCAGAGTGGCGGTGGGAGGAGCTGGAGAGAAACCAGAAAAATAAGGAAGAGCCAATTATGGTGCTCGGGAAGTAGGGAGATACTGAAGCTCTTTGACCAGGGGAGTTCCTGATCCAAGTGGTGTTTCAAGAAGATCACTCTGGCAGTGGGTGGAGGCAGGTTGGAGTGGCATCCAGGGAGCAGTAGCTGTCCTAGATTGTGCTTGGGCATCAGCAGCAGGTGATGATGAGCCACCACACCTGGGTCATGCTGCCAGCAGGAATAAAGGGAGGGGCGAGGCTCTGGGAGGTGCTGGGAGGTAGAACCCACACTGCAGGTCAGGTGAGGGTGAGGGTGAGGTTGGGGCATCATCAAGGCTGATGTCTTGGACTCTTGGGTAGTTGGGGTGGCCTGTCTGTAACTAAGATGGGGAACCCAACGGAGGGAAGAGAATTGGTGATGTGTGTGGCTCGGTTTGATTGATAGATTGGTGGATTTTCAGAGACAGGATCTACTCTGTTGCCTAGGCTGGAATGCAGTGGCACAATCAAAGCTCACTGCAGCCTCAAACTCCTTGGCTCAAGTGATCTTCCCATCTCAGCCTCCTGAGTAGCTGCAACTACCGGTGTGCACCACAATGCCCAGCTATTTTTAAATTTTTCTGTAGAGATGGGGGTCTTGCTTCATTGCCTAGGCTGGTCTTGAACTCCTGGCTTCAAGTGACCCTCCTGCTGCAGCCTCCAAAAGCATAAGGATTATATGTATGAACCACCATGCCTGGCCTAGTTATTTATTTTTAAGCATTAAAAAATGGTGAACATTTAAGCATTAAAAAATGGAGAATACACAGGATATGCCCATAGTTTAACAAAAATGATAAAGCAAATCCCTGTGTAACTACAACCCTGGTAAAGAAAGAGAACATTGCCACCACCCCAGAAACCCCCACCGCCAATCCTCCATCACAACCTCACTGTGCTGGAGAGGGAAACGTTATCCCGACACTTAGAGGAATCTCTCTCTCACTTTTATTTATGGTTTTACCACCTGTACAGTTTTAAACAATACAGTTTTAGCTCTTTAGTTTTAGTTTTAAAACAATACAGTTTTAGTTTTGCTTATTTTGGAAGATTACATGAATGAAACCCACCTTCTTTTACTCAATGTTATGTTTGTAAGATTCATCTGCATTGCTGTATGTAGAAGTAGTTTGTTCCTTTTCATTGCTGTATACTATTCCAATATGTGAACATACTATGATTTATTAATCCATTAATTTCCTGGTGGGTGTTGGGATGTTTGCAGGTTAAGGCTGTTACGAACAATGCTACTATAAGCATTCTTATAGGTGAGTAGCGGTACAAATATGCATGTACTTCTGCAGGCTATGTATCTGGAAGTGGACTGTCTGAACCACAGGTCATGAGCATCTTCAACGTTACTAGATAATGCCTGCTTTCTAAAGTGGTTGAACAAATTTACAGCCCCGCCTAGCCATCCTCCACCCCCTCCTAAGTGTTCCACAGAGCCACACTCTGTATGGCTAATTTGGGGAAATCTCATGGGTGGGTCGTGATGGCTCATTGTTATTTTAAGTTGTATTTCCATGGCATGTATTTATCGGCCAGTTGGATTTCCTCTTTTGAAGTGCCTATTCAAATGCTTTTCCAGCTTCTTATTGGGTCATTTGGCTCTATAGCAGACACACCTGGGGCCAGCATCACTCTGATTTCAGCCTCCATGTCATGGAGCCTCCCACTGCCAGAAAGCCAGTCTTTCCACGTTCTACCCAGGGACTCATCCAACCATGTGGGAAAGCCTGGAATGGTGGAGAAATGCCCCAGCCTCCTGACCTTCATGGAAACAACTCTGGAACTCTCAGGGGTCTTGGAGGTCCCAAAGGAACCCAGTCTTCAGTACCTACAGCAGTGACCTTGACAATGCCTGTGAACTGGGTTTCTACCTCCCTCCCCCACCAACTCTGCTGCTGGCATGACCTTCTAGATATACTGCCTGTACCCAAGTCCTTGTCTCAGGCTCACTCTTCATTTCTTCCTTGTCGATTTGTAGGAGCTATTTATGTATTCTGAATAGTATTCCTTTGTCAGTTATATTATTGTCAATATATTCTCCCATTCTATGAGTTTTCTTTTTCACTTTTTTTTCCCTGCCGTCTTTTGACAAACAGACATTCTTTAGTTTAATATATTCTAGTTGATTAAACTCTTACTTCTGGTTAGTGTTTTTTGTGTGTTTTTTTTTTTTCAGAAATCCTTCCCTGCTCCAAAGTTTATGTTATGGCTTGGAAGTTTAATAGCTTTTCACCCTTAGGTCTTTAATTGATTTTGGTAACTGGTATGTGCTAGGGTCAAATTTCATTTTTTTTCCCGTAGGGATACCCAACTGTTCTAGCACCATTTATTGAGAAGTCAACTCTTCCTTCAATATTCAGAAATGTCACCTCTGTCATAAACCAGGCAGCCACATGTGTATTAGACTGCTGGTGAGTGCCCCATCTTGTATATTTCTGCATGTCTTAAATTAGTTCTCAATTAAGCTTTAGAATTTTATCTGGGTTTTGCACATTTCCAGTTAGATTTATTTCTCAGTACTTGATATATTTTGAAGTATTATAAATGATGGTCATATTAGTTATCATGGCCATGTAACAAATCACTCCAACACTCAGTGGCTAAAACAACAAAATTTATCTCCCCATTTTTGTGGGCCAGGAATCCAGGGGTGGCCTAGCTAAGTGGCAATGGCTCAAGGTCTCTTATGAGGTTTCAGTCAAGTTGGAGGACAGGGCTGAGGTCTCATCTGAGGGCCTGACTGTGGAGGTGATCCACAGGGCTGCCTCATGACATGGCAGCTAGCTTCACCCAGAGCAAGTGATCTGAGAGAGAGAGATAGTACCAGAGAGAGAGAGAGAGAGAGAGAGATAGTATTCAAGATGGAAGCCACACTCTTTATAACCTAATATCAGAAGAGACATCCCATTATTTCTGCCATATTCTATTCATTAGAAGTGAGTCACTAAATCCAGCCCATACAAGAAGACGAGATTACCCAAAGGTGTGAATACCAGGAGGTAGGGTTCACTGGGAGACTTCCTTAGAGGCTGCCTATTGCAGTGATTTTTAAAAAATTTTCATTTCCTGATTCTTATGGCTACTATATAGTTTTACATAATTGTTATTTTTTTTGAGATGCAGTCTCACTCTGTTGCCCAGGCTGGAGTGCAGTGGTGCCATCTTGACTTACTGCAACCTCTGCCTCCCAGGTTCAAGTGATTCTTGTGCCTCAGCCTCCTGAGTAGTTGGGATTACAGGCACATGCCACCATGCTCAGCTAATTTTTGTATTTTTAGTAGAGATGCTGTTTCACCATGCTGGCCAGGCTGGTCTTGAACTCCTGGCTTCAAGTGATCCACCTGCCTCAGCCTCCCAAAGTGCTGAGACTGCAGATATGAGCCACTATGTCTGGCCTCACAATGAAGTTTTAATATTGATTTTTGTATTCAGCAACCTCGCTAAACTCTCTCATTGAATATAATAGTTTATCTGCGGATTGCTTTGCATTTTTCATATACTCGTCATATCATCCGTGAATGATAAAGTTCATTTTTATCTTTCCAATCCTTGTATGTTTTATTTCATTTGTTTTCCTTGGTACAGAGGCCAGGTCTTACAAAACAAGAGTTTAACAGCTGTGGTAATAGTGAGCTTCCTTATCTTGTTGCCAATCTCCAAGGAAAAGTTTTTAACAGTTTCACCTGAAAGTATACTATCTGTTGTAGTGTTTCATATACCTGTATATTAGATCAGATATTATCAGATTTAGGGAGTTCCCTTCTGTTTCCAGTTTGCTAAGGGTTTTTGTTTGTTTTAAAATCATGAATGAATGTTGAATTTTGTCAAACATCTCTTTGCATATATTGCAATTATTATTAGAATTTTCTACTTTGATCTTTTAATGTCATGAATTACATTACTTTTTTTGGTAATGTAAAATATGTATTGCATTTGTTAAACCTAACATTATCCTTTTATATGTTACTGGATTTAGTTTACTAATTTTTTAAAATAATTTTTGCATCTATGTTCTTGAGAAAGAGTAGCCTGTAATTTTTCTTTCTCATACTGTCTTGTTGGGTTTTGGTGTCAAGAGTATGCAAGCCTCATAAAACAAGTTTGAGTCTTCATAAGAGTTTGGGGCCAACTTGGAATTATTATTTATTCCTAGAATGTTTGGTATAACTTGCCAGTGGAACTGCCTGGCCTTAAGTTTTCACTGTGGGAAGATTTTTGAGTATAAATACAAATTCTATGTCTAGGACTGCTCAGAATTTCTATTTCTACTTATGTCAATTTAGGTAAGCAATGCTTTTCTAAGGCTTTTTATAAAATTTAAATTTATTGGCATAAAGTTGTTCACAATATTATCTTTTTGTATAATTATGGTCATAATAATGTTCTCCTTTTTCTACCTGACAGGTTATTTGTGCTTTTTTTTTCTAGTGTCTTCGTTATTTCTCCAGAGGTTTGCCAATTTTACTAATCTCTTCAAAGATCCAATTTTGATTTTTGTTCATTTTCTTAATTGTATGCTTACTATTTTATTAGCTTGTGCTTTGGTCTTCCATATACTTTTTTGGGGGGGGGTTGAATTTACTATTCTTTTTCTAAGCTCTTTGAAATGGATGATTAGCTCATTAATTTTAAGTCTTTACTCTTTTCTATTATATGCTATATATTTTCCTGTCAGTATTAACTTTAGAAAAATTTCCTACCAGCTTTGATATATATGATATTTTCATTATTATTCACTTCAAAATGTTTTTAGTTTTTAATTGTAACTTCTCTGTGATATAAAGAAGTATGACTTTAAATTTTCCACATTATGGGGATTTCCTAGTTTTTTTTTATTGATTTTAGCTTAATTATATTGTGGTCAGATCAACATTACATGAATTAGAAATTTATCAAGATTTGTTTTAGGCTCAGAATATGAGCCAAATTTGTAAATGTTCTGCTTGAAACATGTATCTTACAACAATTGTGTGCAGTATTCTACATATGCTCATTAAGTCTAGTTTATTAACAGAGTTCTTCAAATCTTTTATACCCTTTTGTCTCGTTTTTAAAATTAAACTGAAAAAGGTGTCTTAAAATCTTCTATTATGGCTGTTGATTCTTCCATAGTCCTATTAAGTTTTGCTTATATATTTTGAGATTATGTTGTAGGCACAAATTTAATATTGTTATGTCTTCCTAGGAACTTTTGCGATCTTTTCCTCTGGTTTTTGCCTTAAAGTTTATTTTGTCTTTCATGAGTATAAATACTTACATCTGCCTTTGTGTGTGTGTGTGTGTGTGTGTGTGTGTGTTTGTTAGATTCAGGGAGTACATGTACTTGTTTGCTACATGGGTATTACACGTGTAATGGTGCAATTGGGCCTCTGGTATACCCATCATTCAAATATTGGACACTGTACCCCATAGGTGATTTTTCAACTTTCTCTTCACTAGTATTTTTACCTTATTACTTTAAACTTTATTCTTATGCTTTAAATGTATCTCTTCTTTTGTAAACACCATAATTCCCCTCCCCCCATTCCAAATCAAGTCTGAAATTCTTTGCCTTTTAACTGGAGCATTTAGTTCATTTACATTTAATGTATATGTAAATGTAAATACAGTGTATACTTTGTAAATGTTTAGAATTAAATCTATTACTTTAGCTTATCTGCTTATTCATTCTATTCTTTTTCTCTTCTGTCTGGACTTAAAAAATGATCTGCATATATTTTATCATTTAATTTTGTCCCTTAGCTTGTTTGAAATGACATACTGTTTCTATTCCTTTAGTGCAGGGATTAGAGACCTTTTCTCTGTAAAGGGCCAGATAATATATATTTTATGGTTTGTGGACCACAGTCAGTGGGTTTTTTTAGGGTCTGTGGGCCGAAGTCAGATTTTTTATAGCCATTTAAAAATCTAGAAACCATCCTTAGCTTGCAGGCTATATAAAAACAGGCTGAAATCTGTATTTAGCCCATGGGCCATAGTGTGTAACCTCTTCTAGTGTTCACTGTAGAAATTATAACATGCACACTTAACTTATCAAAGCCTACAATTAATGAAAACCTTTACCCTTCTGGACAACACATTGATATTAGAACATTTTGAGTCTATTGCCTTCCTAACCCCAATTCCTATGTTATGTTGTCTGGTATTTACATTTTATTCCAAACTCTACTAGATATGATCATTACTCTTTTTTTTTTTTTTTTTGAGACAGAGTCTTGCCCTGTTGCCCAGGCTGGAGTGCAATGGCACGATCTCGGCTCACTGCAACCTCCAAGGTTCCAAGGTTCAAATGATTCTCCTGCCTCAGCCCCCCGAGTAGCTGGGATTACAGGTGCGTGCCACCACGCCCAGGTAATTTTTTGTGTCTTTAGTAGAGATGAAGTTTCACCATGTTGGCCAGGCTGGTCTCAATCTCTTGACCTCGTAATTTGCCCATTTTGGCCTCCCAAACTGCTGGGATTACAGGCGTGAGCCACCACGCCCAGCCAATCGTTACTGTTTTATACAGTCAATGTTTGTGTACATTTGTCTGCATATTTACCGCTTTCTCTGCTCCCTATTCTTTTTGTGACCTCTACCTTCTACCTGGATCGGGTCCCTTCCACCTCAAGTACATGTGTTAGAATTTTCTTTAGTGAAGGTTTGCTGGTGGTGAACTTTCTAAGTTTTTATTTGCCAGAAAGTGTCTCTATTTTGCCTTCATTATTGAAAGCAGGACTCCCAGGATTCTAGTCCCAGCTCTGCCGTCACAGCTGCTGTGTGACTATAGCCTAGTCCTGTCTTTTTGGAACTCAGGTTCCCCACCGGTGAACCAAGAGGAAGGGCTAATCATCTCTCCTCCTGCCACCAGCTCATGTGACCAAGTCCCAGTGTTGTGTCTGTACTGGGAAGTTTGGTATCAGAGTTGCTGAGGTTACTCAAGGACCCTGAAGAGCTGGGTGATATAGAGTGAACTGATGAGATGAAGCTGCCTCCCCGGAAGCCACAGTCTTCAGGATCTGCAGCCTCTAAAGTTACCACACCTATAGCACTTATGTAGGTTTACCCAATATCTGGCTTGGGCCAGCAGTTTCTCACAGGTATGGATGAACAACTCTAGGTGAGAACTTGCTGCTCCCCTTGGGCTGGACAAACTCAAGAAGGCAGGCTTCCCTTTCTGGGCCACCAGGCCCACCTGAGACCTGCCTTCCCTGAGCACAGGCAGGACACCTGGGTTCCAGCCTCTAACTCTGTACCTCAAGCCAGTCCCTGCCCCTCTCTGGGCTCCAGTCCTCCCCACCCCCTCAATGAAATGGGGTAAGGCACAGTTGAGATAAGTCTCAAGGGCTCCTCCTGCCCTGCCCATCAGGCAAAGGTGTGATGGTCCCTCCTAGTGTGTGGCCCTGATCTCCGTGTGCTCCCGCGGGGGAAAGGGCAGTGCTGAGTGTGGGCACTGGGGCAAAGGCCTGACCACCGAGCACTCCTCACCTGTGCCTGCAGGTGGCAGCAGCAGTCACCTGGCAGAGCCTGCGGGATTGCAGCAGCTAATTTGCGCATGGCCTGGGAAAGGGTCAGCTCAGTCATGCAAAGAGTAATTCCCAGCCCACCGGTGCCCGCTTCCTGCCTCTGCCAGGCCCTTGCAGGCCCCTTGCCTCCATCCTCAGAGGAAGCCAGAACTGGGAGAGGCCTTGGCCAAGGCGTTCCGGAGTAGGTGCTACAGGCCCTCTGTGGCCAGAGCCTCCGCTCACCCAAATCCTGCCCTGCTTCCAGGCCAACCCCCGAATCCATTCTCATTTAGTTAGGGCTGCCAGCCTACAGGCAGTTAACTGCTCCCATTGGCAAAAACTTTAACGAGCAATTAATTAATAAAACTCATGACTGCCAGCCCCACTTCTTTCAGTGGGGACTGATTTTATTAACTACTCAGTCATTGGGGCAAAGGCTGATATCCACCACGTGTTTGTATCCTTCAGGATCCTAGGTCAAATGAAAGGTGACTGATTATCATTTCTGGGCAATGTGCTTTACAAACCACACTTCTTTCAGTCCTTACAGTGAGGTACTACTATTATATCCATTATACAGATGAGAAAACTGAGGCCCAGAAAGCTTACTCTCTTCCCCAGTGTCACCTAAGTAGAAGTGAATCCCAGTCTGTCTGACTCCAAAGGTATTTTCCCCTTGAGTGGCCCCTCAAAAACTGCTCTGTTTCCTTTTATGGCTGGAAGGTCCCAGAACCTATGAGCTAAGGGGCTGTTTTCTGACCTTCTCATGGCCTTGCAGGGAGGGACTGTGTGGACTCAGGTTTGTTCCCAAAGCAACTCCTTTGCTTTAGTGATGAAGGGAGCCCTCACCCCTCAGCTCTGCTGAGACAGCCCTTCTGCCCCTCTCCCTCCCCTCTAACCACCAGCCTCCAACCTGAATGAAGTTCCAGATTCTTCCTCTGCTTTTCCCTTACCTCTTTCATGTCTGTGGGTGCCCCCTGAGGTAGTATTCATGTGATTTCAGATGGCACAGGAGATTCATTTTTCATTTTACATCATCACTAGTCCTTTGTTAATTATGGCGTGTGCCCTTCATCATTTAATGGGATATTATATTTTATTTTAAAAGTGATCATTTTGAATTACATGTAAAAAGGCCAGTTGATCTAGAAGAAAATATTAAGTAAATATCTGGCCGATTTCTAGACTTGTTAAAAACCACTGGAACAGAACTTGCCTACCTGAAGCTGGGGAGACCTGGTTTGGATTACCCCATTTCTTCTTAATCAAACCAGCCCAGGGGGGAGTTTGTCGGCCTCAAGAGAGAAGTCCTGTCCCTTAGGGGAAGTTGGCCTTCCTCCTCAGCCAACAAGCTCATGCTGCAGCTGGGTTATTTATTTCTCTGAAAATGTTATCAATGTGCTACACACGTGTGGTTTCAGATAATCGTGGTTGCCTGGGGTGGAAGTGGAGGGGAGGTTGACTGCAAAGAGCCCCAAAGGAACTTTCTTGAAAGATGGACGTGTTCTATATTTTGGTTGGTGTGTTTGGTCCGAGAGTGTACATGTTTGCCAAGTCATCAGTCATCACCCTGTACACTTAAAATGTGGAAATTTTATTGTAGATAAGCAAAGTTGATTTGAAAACAACATCAAAACCAAAGCCACAAATATTCACTGATGTTGGGAGCCACTCATATTCATTTCTGGTTCTGACTTCTGAGCTGCGAGGTGAGCTCTGTGGTCAGCTGCACTGTGGCGTATGCTCGCTGTCATTCAGCTGACATTTCAGCTGCTCCCAAAGTCAACATTTATGAGTTCTGCCATGTGCCAACCACAAGAAGAGTGCATAAAATGACAGAGAGATGCCTTTGACAAAGGGACATCACAAGTCAGGCAGGAAGGGGTGACTTAATCGGTAAATGGTGTTGGGACAATTGCTTCTCCATTCAGATGCAAACAAAACTAGATTCTAATAGGGCAACTATAGTTCATAGGATTTATACTTTATTTCACAATAGCTGGAATAGGAGATTTGGAAGGTTCCCAATGCAAAGAAATAATAAATGCTTGAGGTGATGGTTATCCTAATTATCCTCATTTAATCATTACACATTGTGTGCATGGATCAAAATATCACAGGTACCTCATAAGTATGTATGACTATTATGTATCAATTTTTAAAAAGACTCGCCCCACAAAAAATTAGACCCCTACCTCACAACATGTTCATGCACACAAACATTCCAGATGAATAAAATGTTAAACAAATACTA
Source organism: Pan paniscus (assembly GCF_029289425.2). NCBI lineage: Eukaryota > Metazoa > Chordata > Mammalia > Primates > Hominidae > Pan > Pan paniscus. The sequence goes on from NC_073267.2 coordinate 67,073,147, forward strand.
TAAAAGTATTAAAAAGAAAATATAGGAGAGTATTTTAAAAATAAATTCCAATCAGAAAAAGCCTTTTAAAGCAAGACATGAAAGCCAGAAATCATAAAGGAAGACTACATCGAACTATATAAAAATGCAAAACTTTTCTATGACCAATGACACCAAGAATTTAGCTAAAAGCATGCAGAAGATCCTGGGAAAATATTTGGCTCATATGTATTAAAGAATTAAGGTTTCTAATATGCAAAGAGGTCCTATGAATCAGTAAGAAAGTGGCAAAAAGCCCGATTAAAAATGTGTAAAGCAGGTGCCCTGCGTTGCCCAGACTAGCGAACAATATAGTCAGGATGGCTAAAGATGACCCCCAAGAAACCAAAAGGTGAGATGTCTGCTTATGCCTTCTTTATGCAGACATGCAGAGAAGAATGCAAGAAGAAAAACCCAGAGGTGCTTGTCAATTTCACAGAAATTTCCAAGAAGTGCTCTGAGAGGCGGAAGACAATGTGTGGAAAAGAGAAGTCTAAGCCTGACGAAATGACCGAGGTGGATGAAGTACTCTATGATTGGGAAATAAAGAATTACGGACCAGCTAAGGGAGGCAAGAAGAAGGACCCTAAAGCCCCCAAAAGGCTACCACCTGGATTCTTCCTGTTCTGTTCAGAATTCTGCCCCAAGGACAAATCCACAAACCCTGGCATCTCTATTGGAGATGTGGCAAAAAGGCTGAGTGAGATATGGAATAACTTGAGTGACAGTGCATAGCTGCCTGACATCACTACGGCAGCAAGCTGAAGAAGTGTGAGAAGGGTGTTGCTGACTCTAAGTCTAAAGGAAAGTTCGATGGTGCAAAAGTTAAAGTTGCCTGGAAAAAAGTAGACGAGGAAGAGGAGGAGGAGGAGGAGGAATTTAAAAACCTGTTTATCCATCTCCTTGTCAATATCTTAGAGCAGAGGAGTGTCATAATTCAGGGGTCCCCAACCCCCGGTCCATGGACCAGTACTTGTCTGTGGTCCGTTAGGAGCCAGGCGTCACAGGAGGAGGTGAGCGGCAGGCGAGCAAGTATTACCACCTGAGCCTCCTGTCGGATCAGCGGTGGCATTAGATTCTGAACCCTGTTGTAAACTGCACATGAGAGGGATCTAGGCTGAGTGCTCTTTAGGAGAATCTAAATAATGCCTGATGATCTGAAGTGGAATCGTTTCATCCCAAAACTATCCCCCCTTGCCCCCACCCTTGACCCCCGTCCGTGGAAAATTTTCTTCCATGAAACCGGTCCCTGGTGCCAAAAAGGTTGGGGACCGTGTTGTAATTGACTCATCTCTCATTTGAGAAATATCTGTTGCCCTCATTAGTTTTAATTACAAAATTTGATCACGATCATATTGCAGTTTCTCAGAGTGCTCTAGAAATTGTCAGTGGTTTACATAAAGTGGCCATGGGCGTCCAGAGCACCCTGAAACTGTATCAAAGTTGTACATAATTCCAAACCTTTGTTTGTTTGTTTTTTGAGACACAGTCTCGCTCTGTCGCCCAAGCTGGTGTGCAGTGGTATGATCTCAGCTCACTGCGGCCTCCACCTCCTGGGCTCAGGCGAGTCTCCCACTTCAGCCTCCCCAGTAGCTGGGATTACAGGTGCATGCCACCATACATGGCTAATTTTTTTATTTTTTGTAGAGATGGCATTTCACCATGTCACCTAGGTTGGTCTTGAACTCCTGGGCTCAAGCCATTCGCCATTCGCTGGCCTTGGCCTCCCCAAGTGCTGGGATTACAGGCATGAGCCACCATGCCCAGCCTCCGAACATTTAAAAATGAAAACGCCCTCTCATATTCTCACTCTGTGCACTTTGCTGTTGGTGTGACAGGGCATTTAAAGATGTTTCTGGGCTGGGTGTGGTGGCTCACGCCTGTAATCCCAGCACTTTGGGAGGCCGAGGTGGGCGGATCACCTGAGGTCAGGAGTTCGAGACCAGCCTGGCCAACATGGCGAAACCCTGTCTCTACTGAAAATACAAAGATTAGCCGGGCATGGTGGCGCATGCCTATAATCCCAGCTACTTGAGACGCTGAGGCAGGAGAATCGCTTGAGCCCAGGAGGCGGAGCTTGCAGTGAGCCGAGATCACGCCACTGCACTCCGGACTGGGGAACAGAGTGAGACTCCGTCTCAAAACAAAACAAAACAAAACAAACAAACAAAGAAACCATGTTTCTGGCATTTTTATAATTTGTAAGATGGTGTTAACTATATGGTTATTGGCTAGAAATCCTGAGTTATCAACTGTATATGTCCATAGTTTGTAAAAAGAATGAAACAACTGAGGCAAGCTCTTGATGCTTCTTGTCTGGCATTGAGGCTGTGGGGAAGGTGCCTTTTGGAGGGGCCATAGCTGAGGGCATGCACCGTGACGCTGGACCGGTTGACTGTGCAGTGGGCATTCATTTAGCTTCAAGTTGTCTTGTTTCTGTATGTGGTGACAGCTTTCTGCTGCCATTCTTAGCTAGGGGCAAAGATGGGGGGGTCAGCTGGCATGAGAAGTGTTTAGTTTTTGTTTTGTTTTTTAGTTAAGTGTGGTGGTTTTTAAACTGTAGAACTCTTCATTGTCAGTAAAGCAAAGAGTCACTGCAATGAAAATTCAGGAACCTTCTGTCCTTAAACACGATTTGCAACATTCTGTTATTTTTTTTGTATGTTTAGAATGCTGAAATGTTTTTGAAGTTAAATAAACAGTATTACTTTTTTTAAAGTTGGGTAAAGGATATAAACATTTGTTTCACAGGAGAAGAAAGAAAAATGGATGATGAAGTTATGAAAAGATGCTCGGTTCCACTCAGAATTACAATAGGCACACTAAAACAATTTTTTGCCCATCTAGAGAGATCACCTCCACATCGGAATGGATATGGTGGAACTCTAAATTGGTACTACTTTTTAAGGGGCAATTTAGCAGTGTCTATACCTTTTTTTTTTTTTTTTTTTTTTTTTTGACAGGGTCTTGCTCTGTCACCCAGGCTGAAATGCAGTGGTGCCATCATGCTCACTGCAGCCTTGACCTCCCCGGCTCAAGTATCTGTACAATTTTTAATTGCACAATTCTATAACCTAGTAATCCCTCTTTTAGGTATCTTTCCTTTAGAAATAGCCACACATGTGCCAAAATATATATGTTAATTACTGCAAAGTGTATTACACTAAAAAATAGGACCCCTAAATTTCCTTCAATAGAGGGTTATGGCTAAATAATTTTACATTCTATGCAATGGAATTCTTGTACTAATGAAAAAGAATGAGATAGAACTATACATTCTAAGCAGAAATGATATCCATTATAACTTGGCAAGAGAAAGAAAAGCGAGTTGCAAACACTGTGTATAGCATACTAATTCTATTTTTGTAAAACAATTGCATATATGAGTTACAGGGATATATAATAATCATGTCTCACAATTACTGAATGTTTACTGTATAAACCAGGAGCATTGAATTATTATTACTCCCATTCTACATATGAGAAAACAGGAACAGAGTGGTTAAGTAATTTGCCCAAGGCAGCACAGCTGGTAAGGTACAGAGCAAGGATTTGAACTCTGGCAGCCCAACTCCACAGTCTGAGCACTTAACCCTATACCTGGCCTTATAGGCCAAAAATACTTCTGTTAACAGTGATGACCTGGAAAATCAAGAGTGGAGGGGCAGAGTCACTTTTTAATAAATACTTCTAAATAGACATTAAAAAACACGAACTGGTAAAAAGGACTTATAATGAAAAGCCCATTTCCTGCAAGCCCCCTCCCCAGAGGCAACCACTTCTAATAGTTTGAGCTCATGTGGCAGTTACCTCCAGAGCCATAAATAACATGCTTATACTGCCATTTCCTGATTTATTAACCTTGGACATTATCTGTTGATTTCTGCAAACACTCAGAAAAGGAAAAATCAGCTTACCTTTTTTCTCCTTTCTTCTTGTTATGTTGCTTCTTGATAACAGGGCTGTTTGCTGCCACTGGCTCTGGTCTAGACCCTGGGCTGGACACTCGACCGCACAGTTGCCAAGACTAGGCCCACTGAGGTTCAAGACAAAAAAAGGACTTGCCCAAAGTCACTGTGAGTTGGTGTTGGAGGTGGCACCCGGCTCCTGGTCTGCATGGCTCCAGGGCCGGGCTGTCTCTGTGATACCCTTTGGCCCACCCTGAGAGTGACTCTTGCGCCACCCCTGGCCCACGCGGGCCTCTCTCACTCTGGCAGAGGCTTAGCATGGCTGGGGTGGGTGGCCCTGGCTGGGTTCATGCTGAGGGCTGGCTGAGGCCTCCTGCTGCTCAGGCAGGGGCAGGCGTATTTGCAGAGCAGCAGGTGCAGCCTCCCAGTGTTTGGCCAGCCAAGGGTTTTATTCTCCAACACTGCCAGACCTAGACTTTGACCCTCAGGGACTTCTACACAGCTGGCCTTCCAGATCACTGCCCCCATAGCCTCTATATCTCCAGGGGAAAGGCTGAGCCAGTGGCTGAGACTGGCAAAGTGCCGAGCACCAGATACCCAGGACCCTTAGGGCGAAACCACCAGACTCACATGCCCCAACCCTGCAGTCACCTGGGGCCATCGGGCGGGTGTGGGGGTGGGGGTGTATAGGGGTAGAAGGAGCTTTAAAAAATTACCAGTGCTGGCCAGGCATGGTGGCTCATGCCTGTTATCCCAGCACTTTGGGAAGAATAGGCGGGCGGATCACTTCAGGTCAGGAGTTTGAGACCAGCATGGCCAACATGGTGAAACCCTGTCTCTACTGAAAATACAAAATTAGCCAGGCGTGGTGGCGCATGCCTGTAATCCCAGCTACTCAGGAGGCTGAGGCAGGAGAATCACTGGAACTTGGGAAGCGGAGGTTGCAGTGAGCTGAGATGGCGCCATTGCGCTCCAGCCTGGGTGACAGAGCGAGACTCCATCTCAAAAAAAAAAAAAGGATGTCCTGAAGGCCTCTTCAGCCCAGAGAGACATGGGCTTGCAGGCTGGGGGCAGACAACAAAGAAACACGGGGTTGGGGTGCAAGCCTGGGACTTGTAGGGGCCCCTAGCAGTGAAGAAAGGCTTTGCCTAGCACACGGTGGCCCCTGAGAGGATGCGGGTGGCACTGTCCCCACCCTTGTAGTCCCTTTTCCCAGACATGAGCTCCTGGCAGCTTTATTTGGGGTAGAGGAAGGGTCCTATTTATGCTGTGTCTGCATTTAGAGAGGCTGTTCACTCATTAAGTTACAGACTCCCCACCTTTCTGAACCTTGGTCTCCCCATCTGTAAAATAGGTATATGGGCAGGAATGGGGGTGGGAATTGAGGATTGTGGGAGCCTTCTGGCTTTAAAATTATGAGCCCTGAGGAAGATCCCTGAAAGAGCCTGTGCTAGGTAGGTTATGACTTTGGCTGCTGTAACAAACTCAAGAGTAAGAACCCATATAAACAAGAAGCCGTTTACTTCCATCCCATGCGAGGGACCAGGCTGCACGGTGGCTGTGGTGGCTCCTGGACTTTGGGCACTCATACCCCTTCCCTTTTTGCTCCTCCAAAAGGGTGCACCTCTTTTTTTTTTTTTAAGGGCATGATGCAAGATTTGCAGACTTTACTGATGGCTGCATCCTATTGTTCAGAACTTGGTCATGTGGCCACCCAGTTCCAAGGAATGTTAGGTAATAATGTCTTTATTGTAGGGGGCCATGAACCCAGCAAAAATATGGGGTTCTATTGGTATAGAAAGGGGAGGTGGATATTGAGGAACACTTACAGCTTCTGACATGGAATCTAGAGGTTGCTTGCTGGAGGCCCCGAGGGTGAGATCTAGCCTTAGATAGGCTTTGTTTGGCTTATGACAGGCTTTAAATCCATTTGAATTCATCCCCAACTTATAACAATTAAGATTTTCACATTAATTTCAAATTTCTGGCTTCCTTGAAAAAACTGAAGGATCAGGCCACATGGGGCTCATATTTCCTCAAGTGACAGTTCACTGGAGCTGGGCAGTGCTCCCCAGCGTGGCCCATACTCTCCAGTTCACCCCAGGTCCCCCCACTCCCTATTGTCTCCCCCCCTGCCCCCTTCCTGCTCTCATTAGCTTTGCAGCCTGGCCGCTGTGGGCACTGTAGTTTGTGACTCTTGGCCCAGCATAGCCACCAGCTTCTATAAACAAGGAAATTAAGGCACAGAGAAAAAAAGGGACTTGCCCAAGGTCACCCGGTGAGCCTGGACAGAGCTGGGACTGCAGCTGCCGCCTGCACACTCAGCCTCAGTGTATTTTCTGCCGCACTGGTCACTTGAGGATCACCTGGGTGCCCATGTACTCAGGAGAAAGGATGGCCCAATGGTTAAGCCATTAGGTGCTGGAATCTGATGGGTCTGGGTTTGAATTTTGGCTCTGTCGCTTTTCAGGGCAAGTAACATCAGCTCTCTGAGCCTTATTCTTTTTCTTTTTTTCTTCCTTTCTTTTTTTTTTTTCCTTTTTTGGACAATGAAATGGGATAATAATAGAGATTGCCTAATAGAATCACATGAAGATTAAAGTGAGGTGCAGGGCCATTGGCACTGACGGTGGGCACCTCCTTAAATGTTACACCCTAAGTATTTTGCTCATTCCAGCCTGCACAAGAAATCCTAATTACTGGGACAGGAATTCAGAGACAAGTGGAAAAGCAGAGGGCTTTATCCCCATGCAACTGGGGGACGTGGCTGCCCCTTCTGTGCGATGCAGCTCGGTTTCCTCCCTGTGGGGCCACAGCAGCCCCAAATTGCTGAGATCAGTCTGCATGGTGAATAGAATCTGTGTCAAGCTGCAGAGGTGGACCTGAGCCATTCTGTGTCGGGCTGTGCCGGAAACAAAAACACCTTCTCTGTCTTAGGAGCTGCGCCCACCTGCCCTCTCTTTCTTCAGCAGCCAGAGCTGCCTGCTCGGGTGTTAGTTCTGGCATGACTTGGCGTAACCTCAGGGAGGCACCACTGCGTCTCCTGTCAGCTCTTCTAAAGCTATGCCTCCAAGTATGGTGTGCTTTGGGGCCAGCTGTGACAGCTGGGGAGCAGCCCTATGCACCCCCACTACAGTCCAACATTTGGTTTCAGATTCTATTTATATACATTATGTACCTAGATACTTGTGGGTTTGATTTGGTTTTGTTTTGATTGCACAAATAACATTAGAACAGCTATAATGGAAACAATTCTAAAATGGAAAAAAAAAAAAAAGGCACGCACAATGCTATCAGTTGGCTCGGCTTCCTAAAAGCACTGCTTAAGTGCTGGCAATAAGCCCCGCACTGTGCTGTCTATGGTTGATCTCACTAAAGCTGCACAACCACCCAGTGAGGAAGAAACCTGTCACAGATGGAGAAAGTGAGGCACCAAGGGGCAGGTCACCTCCTCAAGGTCACACAGTGAGGACTGGAATCCACCTCCAGGGTCCTGTGCTTGCCACCTCCTCAGGGCTGCCTCTTCTTGCCTGTCATCCCTGCCACCTCTCAGCTTGACCTGGAAGCATCAATTTGACATCACTGTTCACTCTGTGCAGAGCTTTTCCAAGTGGCCCCTGGGTAGCAGCCCTGTCTTTGAGTGGGGAAACAGGTCCCTGAGACAGGTGGAGACATTGCCTTTGTTTTCTGCTTATTTCACTGAATTTTGTATTACAGTCATCCCCCAATACCTGTGGGGGACCAAATTGTAGGATGCTCATGTCCCTCAGTCATGCCCCCAACGACTTGTGCAGAGGGCCAACTGTATAAGAGTTTTCCTTTTGTTGTGACCATATGACCATGAGCTGGGGGGTGACCAGCTCTCTCAGTTTACTGGAACTGAGGGGTTTCCCGGGAGGCAGAGCTTTCAGTGCTAAGCAGAGACAGTCCCCGGCAAAATGAGGTGGTTGGTGACCCCAGAGGACAAACCTGGGTTGTGCTTTCTGAGCCATCTCCTGGTGCTGAGCACTTGGACCGCTTCAGCTCTCCACTGGTCAGGCTGGACAGCCCTGTGACCACAGCTTGTCACTGGAGTGTCTTTTCTTCAGGGCCCCTCTTGAGTAGGAGGAGACCAGGCTTTGAAGGTTCCTCAGAGGAGATGTACAGGACCTGAATACAGCTTTCCTGACCCGCCCCTCATAGGAGCCTGCAGGGAGGTGAGATGGGGACCCAGGACAGGGCTGAGGGCAGGCAAGGGCCAGGGGTGTGTTGGAGCTTGCTGTTTTGGCTTGCAAGAACTGGTGGTTAAATTTTTAGGCATTTTGTGAGTTGGTTGTTAAACATAGCCACTGTTAAGAATTAAATTACATACACAAAATTAAATTACAGTCATGTGTTGCATAAGGACGTTTTGGGCAATGACAGACCACATAGATGACGGTGGTCCCATAAGATTATATGGGGCATATAAAGAAAGCTACAGATAGCACTTCATATTGGCCTTGCAGATCAACTAGGGGGAAATGACTGATATTCAGTAACGGTGCTGGGACATTTGGTTTTCCATGTAAGAATATATAAATTTTAAAATGCATCCTCTAGGTTTGGATAAATGCACTCTATGATGTTTGCACAATGGCAAAATCACCTAATGACGCATTTCTCAGAATGTGTCCTTGTTCAGTGACTCATGACTGTGTATTTAAAAAGATAATAAATACTCAGAATGAAACACTTTCTGATTATTTTACCACCATCATTCGTTGTAATGGATTGAATCCTGTTCCTCTTTGCCCCAAATTCTTAAGTTAAAGTTCTAACCCTGAGTACTTCAGAATGTGAGCTTATTTGGAGATAAAGTCTTTACAGAAGTAAGCAAGTTAATTGGCGTTTATTAGCATGGGCCTTAATCCGATATGACAGGTGTGCTTACAAAATGGGGGAATCAGACAGAGACACACACACACAGGGAGGGCACCATGTGAAGATGAAGGCAGAGATCGGAGTGAAATTTCTACAAGCCAAGCAGTGCCAAAGATGGCCAGCCAACCACCAGAAACCAGGGGGAGAGGTGTGGGACAGATTCTCTTTCATAGTCTTCAAAGGCACCAACCCTGCCAACACCTTGATCTTGGACTTCTAACGTCTAGAACTGTGAGAGAATTTCTGATCAAGCCACCCTGTTTGTGGTACTTTGCTGTGATAGCCATAGCAAATGAATCCATCTGTGCTCTTGAAGTTGCCATCTGTTGCATTGGTAGAGTGAAAAGAATGGTGAGCTTCTGTGCACCTTTTCCAAATGCTGTGTTCGATGTTTGCTATCTTGCAATTGGCCGTGGCAGAAGTATTTATTTATTAAAACTTTTTTTTTTTGGTAGAGATTGGGGTGGGTCTCAGGAGGTTGCCCAGGCTGGTCTTGAACTCCTGGCCTCAAGCGATCCTCCCACCTTGGCCTCCCAAAGTGTTGAGATTACAGACACTGCACCTAGTCAGAGAGTATTAAAACCACGGAAATCTACAAATGTTACAAATCAGGACTTGCTTTGTTGTTTTGTTGATCGTCTAGATACAGTTGAGAAAGCAGTGAAATGTTATTAAGGCATATTCCATGCAATCAATGTGTCATGTCTGTAGCTGTTACATCATGAACAGCACAAACAATTTGAAAACCGTGATCCGATTCAGCCAACTATTCAAAATCTGTATTCGAAATCAGATTCAGCAAAGATTCCAGTATCTGAAGACCATAATCCCACTCGGCAAAAAATTGCTCACGTCATTGATGGACAAATGAAATTCCGACATTTATCTTTGTTGTTTCCTTTTTTTCTTGTTAATGTAAATGAAAATATCAATATAGGTATCCAAACAACACTTAGAGAGCCAGTTGTTAATATTTAGCAGCCCACCACTAATGTGGGGCGGAGGAGGCCAGCTCTGGCCCGTCCAGGACTGAGGGGCACAAGGCTGCAGGGCCTGCACGGGTGGGTGGACCGACTGCCTGCATTTCAGCTGCTCTGGGTGGACCAGTTCCAGCGTCTCCTCCCTGGGAGTGGGGTGGGGGGCTGCCTTCCTACCCTCTACCCTGGGAGGCTTCTGCAGGGCTTCTGCTTGGTCCCTACTGACCTCCGGCTATCAGGACCCTGTGGTGTTAGCAGCTGAATTTCTTTTTCTTTTCTTTCTTTTCTTTTTTTTTTTTTTTTGAGAAGGAGTCTCTCTCTGTTACCCAGGCTGGAGCGCAGTGGCGCAATCTTGGCTCACTGCAACCTCCACCTCCCAGGTTCAAGCAATTCTCCTGCTTCAGCCTCCCGAGTAGCTGGGATTACAGGCGCCCACCACCACGACTGGCTAATTATTTTTTGTATTTTTAGTAGAGACAGGGTTTCACCATGTTGGCCAGGCTGGTCTCCAACTCCTGACGTCAAGTGATCCGACTGCCTTTGCCTCCCAAAGTGCTGGGATTTAGGCATGACCCACTGCACCCAGCCAGCAGTTCAATTTCTTGATGGGGAAGTAAGAGAAGAAATAAAAAATCAATGATGTAATTAATCAAGTAATTCAATAAATATGAAGGCAAATACATGTAATGAAAGGGCAATGAAAAAAGCAAACTAAAAAACAAAAGAGTGGAGATAATTATGCCTGGTCTGGCATGCAGGAGAGGCTGCTAGGCCTAGCATTGATCGATAGCCTTTATCTTGTCAGAGCAGGGCTGAGTCCTTCAGCTACCCTCCTTGAAATATAAATCGATCCCCTCACTCCCTTTTGAATCCACCCATGGCTTCCTGCTTCCCTCGGACTAAAATTATACTTCCGTTCCTGTCTTCTTCACAGCCTGGCTCTTTGCCCTCATCTCCTTTGCCTCTGTGCTCCAGTCACAATTACCAGATCCTAGTTTCTCCAACATGCTGAGAATATTCCTCACTCTGAGCCTTTGCACATGCTGTTCCTTCTGTCTGGTATGCTGAGCCCCAGGCCCACTCTTTCCACGGCTGGCTCCTCCTTATCCATTAGGACCTTGTTACAAACATCACCTCCTCCAAGGAGCCTTCCCTAATTACCTGGCTAAAGTGCATTCCCTATTTCATTTCATCTTCACTCTTGTTGTTTAGGTTGCTTTTTAAATTGCCCTCCCATTACATGTATTTGTCTTTGTATTTATTGAATTATTTGATTAATTACTTCATTGATTGTTTAATTTCTTACCTTACTTCCTCATCAAGCCATCAGCTCCATGAAGGCAGGGATGGTTTCTGGGCTCTGTCATGTATGCAGAGCCCAGCTTGAGGCCTGGCACTTGGTGGGTACTTAGGAAATGTTCGTTGAATGAATGAATAAAATACATTCACTGAGAAACTGTATGACCTAGAGATAAATCATGGACCTATGGTCCAACAGAGATATGGATTCAAGTCCTGCCACTGGCACTTATTGCTGGTGTGCTCTGGGACAGGTTCCTAAATCTCTTTAGGCCTCAGTCTCCCTGTCTATAATCCCCTATGTAATTCCCTTCAAATGATTGTTATGGGGATTAAATAAATCAATCCATGCAGTTTTAGGAATGGGCTTGGCACAGAGAGGTGCTTGGGAGTGTTGGATGCCAGTATTCTTATAAGTAAAGGGATGTGGGACTTTGGGGTTCAGGGGTTCAGAGGTTCAGAGCCTGGCTTTCCATAAAAGAGGATGGGATAACTCCAAGAGGAGTTCTTGGAAGAAGGGGCATTTGAACTGGGCCATAAAGGGGGGTGGGTGGCGTTTCTCTAGGCAGAGATGGCAGTAGGGAAATCAGGAGCCAGGAGGGACATCTGGTCCCAGAAAGAGATCTGCAGGCAGGCCAGGCCTGCTCCTGGCTGGTCCCAGAAAGAGATCTGCGGGCAGGCCAGACCTGCTCCAGGGCTGGGAGGAAAGCCACTGGGTGCCAGGGATACGCTCAGTATGAGCTGCCTTGTTCTAGGCCACGGCCTCTGCCCCCAGTCTTGACATTTGGTTTTCACCTGTTTCCTCTGGGTAGTTGACACACAGCAGCTGCTGACTCTGAGGAGGCATGGGGAGGCCCAGCTGAAAATGCCCCCGGAGGAGGTGACTCAGTAGCTCCTATCTCGACCCTGGCAGAACTCAGGTAACTCAAGACACGGGGCAAACCTGAAGAGGCCCCCAAAGCTGTACCAGGAAAGCTCTGCAGTGTCACGGAACACATGGAAGTGGCCTGATGCTACTGACTCACAGAGGCTTGGTGGACTGCTTTGAGTTGTTTTCAGTCACCCTCCATCTCCTTGTCTGTAAAACGGGGACAGGCACTCCTCAGAACTGCTGGGACAGTCCGGGGAGCCTTTTGGTTGGCACAGTGTGTTTCAGAGTGGTTCTCTGTCCCCCCGCCCCAGGCATCCTCATGTGATTCGCTTGAAAACATGGCAGGACGGGTCCTGTCATTATCCCCGTTTCACAGATGAGGAACACTGAGGCTCAGAGGAGGGCCCTGACCTGCTCAGTACCACATAGCTGGAGAGTGATAGACCCAGGGCTGGAGTCAGACCCCAGACAGTGCACAGATGGATGATCACATATTGACAGAACTTGGGTGTGACCACAGGATACAGAGAGTGGAGAACTGATCTGATGAACTGACTGCAGGAGGCAGGGTAATACCATGGCCTAGCTAGCCCTCACCTCTTTTCTAGAAAGCATGGTGAGGATGGGGGTGCTGATCCTAGGGCTGGCTGCGGAGCAGTGGCATGGAGACCACCTTCCAGATGTGGCCAGAATGGAGGAAAGTTTTCCTATTGCTCTAATATGAGGAGGCAACACTGCAGACCAGAATGAGTTAAAAGGTCAGTAATTTATTTTTATTTTTATTTTTTGAGACAGTGTCTCTCTCTGTCGCCCAGGCCGGAGTACAGTGGCACAATCTCAGTTCACTGCAACCTCTGCCCCCTGGGTTCTAGCGATTCTCCTGCCTCAGGCTCCCAGGTAGCTGGGACTACGGGTGTGTAACACCATGTCCAGCTAATTTTTTGTATTTTTAGTAGAGACAGCATTTTGCCATGTTGGCCAGGCTGGTCTCAAACTCCTGGCCTCAAGTGATCCACCCACCTCAGCTTCCCAAAGTGCTGGGATTAGAGGCGTGAGCCATTTCGCACAGACCAAAGGTTAGTAATTTAAATTCTCCTCTGGATTTTGATGTGGCAGATGTTTACTGAGCACTTAGCCACATGCCAGCCATGGGTGGTAGCACTTAGCATTGTCTCATTTAGTCCTTACAACTCCATGGATAGATACTGCTATCACCCCCATTCTGCAGATGAGCAAACCAAGGCTAAGGGAGATAAACCAACCGGTCAGTGGAGCCGGGTACCGACACAGACGGTCTGCTCTAGAGCCCCATGGCTAATCACGCCTCTGCTGCCTGCTCTGTGGGCTGTTTTCTAAGTAAATCTAAGGCCCTGGTACCCAGTAGTTGCTGTGCTAATATCGGGTTAGCGGATGAATACATGAATTAGTGAAAAATGGCCCAAGTAAAATAACCTGTGAGAAGGAAGAGATTTTTGGAGACCATTTAGTCCTCCCTGTAGATGTGGTAAGTGTCTTATCTGCAACGCCCTAGCTGCACAACTCCTTGGCTTCCCTCTGAGACAGGTAGCTCACCCCCGACCTTGTGGGCAGCACCAGCTCTCAGAGGGAGCAGAGAGGCTGAGCCCGCGGCCCTGCTGGAGCACAAGATGTCAGAGCTGGGGACCCTTCCTGCCCCTCCACACCTCCTATGTGCCCCAAGAGGGAAGGAGTCTGCATTTCCTGAGGCCCTCCACTGAGTGGGGATGAGGGGTGGGCAGGCTGAGACTGGGCTTACCCAGGGCTCAATAAGGGGCCTGGAGTCCTGGTGGGAGTTCTGGAGTCAGACTGCCCGGGTGGGATCTCCGTCGCGTTCCTGAACCCCCTGTGCCCTATCTGTAAAACCCGTATTATAAAGTGGCTCCCTGAGGTCAGGAGTTCGAGACCAGCCTGGCCAACGTGGTGAAACCCCATCTCTACTAAAAATACAAAAGGTAGCCAATTGTGGTGGCACATGCCTGTAATCCCAGCTACTTGGGAGGATGAGGCAGGAGAATTGCTTGAACCCAGGAGGCAGAGGCTGCAGTGAGCCAAGATCGCATCACTGCACTCCAGCCTAGGGGACAAAGCAAGACTCCATCTCAAAAAAAAAAAAAAAAAGAAAAAAAAGTTATAAAGTGGCTTCCGCCTCTCGGGGTATGGTGAGGAGTCTGTGGGCTGATTCCTGTAATGGGCCTAGCACAGTGCCTGGTTGCCAGGATTACATAATAGCTATTATTATCATCTGCAGCCACCAGACATAGAACTGGACACTCTCCGGCTCCACCCCTTCATCCCAGGGGTGCTGGGCTAGGTCCCGGATTGGTGGTGAGGGAGGAGTCCCAGAGACAAAGCCCTGACCTCACAAATGCTCCCTAGGTACCTGATGAAGCAATTTCCTGACCCTATCTCTTTTCTTCCCTTTATTTATTTTATTTCATTTATTTATTTTTTTTTTGAGACAGAGTTTCGCCTTGTTGCCTAGGCTGCAGTGCAATGGCACGATCTCAGCTCACTGCAATCTCCGCGTCCTGGGTTCAAGCGATTCTCCTGCCTCAGCCCCCAGAGTAGCTGAGATTACAGGCATGTGCCACCACTCCTGCTACTTTTGTATTTTTAGTAGAGACGGAGTTTCACCATGTGGGTCAGGCTGGTCTTGAACTCCTGACCTCAGGTGATCCACTCGCCTCGGCCTCCCAAAGTGCTGGGATTACAGGCATGAGCCACCACGCGCAGCTTCTTCCCTTCACTTTTAGAAGGCAAACAAGGCAAAGGCATGTGCCTTCATTTACTAGATGATCTGAGGCACAGAGAGGTTAAGAAACCTCCCCAAGTGTACCTAGTGAGTGAAGGTCCCAGCCCAGGGCCTCAGGCCCAGCCCCTGCTGCTCCATCACAAGCCAGGGACCCTGAGGCCAGAGGTCATGGGGGATGGAGCATGGGTGTCAGGAGTGGCGGAGTTGCCAGCGGGTAGACAGGAAGTCACTGGGACTCCCTTGATGTCCTTATCAGGGTGGGTGACATCTCTGGGGCTGTGGGGAAACCCCGGAGCCTAGAGGTCAGGCTGTCATCCTGTAGATCCCCCTCTCTCTGACACTCCTTCTCCCTTCTGGTACCCCAACCCTGTCTGTACTCAAGCAGGAGACTCGTAGGGCAGAGCAGGCCTGCAGGCCCATGGGTGCAGCAAAGGTGGCATCGACTGTTGGGAATTTGCCATGGGGAAGAGGGGCAAGAGGAAGCTGGGACTGGGAATGCCAGTGGGGTCTGGGCTGGTCTTCAGGAATGGATCTGGGCTGTGGCCAGCAGATAACCCTTCTTTACTGCCTTGGGGAGTCAGAGAGGGCTCCAGTCCAGACCTGGATCCACCTCTGCTCCCATCTGACCACCTGTCCACATCCCTGTTTCACCTCTTGCATCTCATCTCTACCTCAGCTCCTTTGTTCAGCCACAGAATCAAGCTGGCCTCCTCCTCCTTGCTCCTTAAACACCAAGCCCTGGTCTCAGGGGATGTCCCAAAGGCCACTTTCCTCACCATATTCAGTCCTTGCACATGTGTCCCTTCCCAGAGAGCATCTAAGCTGCCCATCCCACCTCCATCACTCTTTCCCCTTTCCTGGCTTATTTTTGTTCCATAATTCTTACCACTGGATTTATTTATTTATTTGAGACTGAGTCTCACTCTGTCACCCAAGCTGGAGTGCAGTGTCGAAATCTCGGCTCACTGCAACCTCCGCCTCCGGGGCTCAAGCAATTCTCCTGCCTCAGCCACCTGAGTAGCTGGGACTACAGGCATCTGCCACCATGTCCGGCTAATTTTTGTTATGTTTAGTAGATACAAGGTTTCACCATGTTGGCCAGGCTGGTCTCGAACTCCTGACCTCAGGTGATCCACCTGCCTCGGCCTCCCAAAGCACTGGGATTATAGGCGTCAGCCACTGCACTCCGCCGCCACTGGATATTTTTAATAATTACTTGCTTATTCATTTCTTGTCTCTCCTACAGTTCTGAGGGCAGAGGTTTCTATGTTTTCTTGGCTGCAGGATCCCCCATGCCTGGCACAGGGCCTGGTGCACAGCAGGCCCTCAATAGACACTCGCTGAAGGCGTGGTGCATCCCCTGCCTGTCCACACTTTCATCCATCCACCGTCTGTGCTTTCTTCCCACATTTCTTCACCCATCAATCACCCAGAATTTCTCGATCCCAGGCCCTGTGCTGGTTCTTGGGTTTGGTGCGCTAGCAGGGTACACGGATCAGGAAAGAAAGAATTCCGACACTTAGGGATTGGTCCCAGCCAAGGGGGAGCCTGGGGGACTGTGGGAGAAACAGTGGGGTGAGGGGAGGTGAGGGAAGGCTTGTAGGGTGCACTGAGGTGCATGCAGCACCTCGCACCAGGCGTGACCCACAGCGGCACCTGAGAGAGACTTTGTAGAATAAATCAGCCATTGCTTCTAGAAGGGGTGGCGGGGCTCAGACGGTGTTCTCAATGTTGAGGATGTGATGCAGGAATCAGAAAGCATCTAGAGGAGGGGTACCTGGGTGTGAGGGCTTGAGAAACTTCCCCTGGAGAATTGCCAGACTGAGACAAGGAGTGAAGGGTGGGACAGGGGCCAGGCAGGCAGGGTTAGGGGCGAGTGGGCCAAGGCCTGCCTGGAGGACTCTGCTGGGCACCCTCCCAGGATGCCTTGAGCGGTGGCCGCTAAGCTCTTTCCTGGAAGAGGCTTCCATCCCTGCCCCTTTGTCTACCTCAGTTCTCCCTCTGTCAGGTGTCCTGCAGGAGCCTGGAAACTCAGAGAGAAGAATGAGCAGGACTCCCCATCCCCCTCGCTTCCCGCCTCCTGACCCCACCAGCTGCTGGCTGGGGCCTGTTTTTATTACAGGCAGGTGAGTCTGGCCCAGGATTCCAGGCAGGGCTTGGACTGAGGGAGGAGGCAGGAAGAAACTCACAAAGAGTTGGCAGATCACGGATGGAGGGCAGCATCTCCCAACAGCCTGGGCGGCCGCTGAGACCCAGAGAACCCAAGGACTCCCCTGGGCTCATCCAGCAGCCTCTGCTTCCCAGGAGAGAGGTGCTGAAGTCCACGAAGAGGTGAGGGGTGGGGGGACTCAGCACCTAAGGGTCAGGTTGGCCCCTGCAAGGACACCTGGGAACAAGAGAGGGTGGTGGCTGCAGTGGCTGTGGGGCAGCCGGAAATGGGGCGAGACAGACAGGCGGAGCCTCACCTGGGGCTGCCTGCCAGCCCAGACAAGCTCAGACTGGGTGCCTGTGGCCCTGGGAGGAGGTGGAAGGGGAGGAGCAGGCCACACAGGCACAGGCCGGTGAGGGACCTGCCCAGACCTGGAGGTAAGAGACGGGTGGGGGACAGGGGTGGGAAAGATAAGTGGGGTGCCACTGCCAGCCTGTCCCCCTTGACCTTGGCCATCCCTCAGGTCTAGTTCAATGCCCTGAGGGTCCCGATGTGTGTGGCCTGGCCCTTGGCCTGTTCAGGGTACTGGGCGTCTCTCAGTGGAGGCCCTGGCTGTTCTGGGGTTACCCCTTGCAGTGCACAGCATGGCTGGGCATGCTGGCATTGTGGTCATCCTAGCACCGGGAAGCTGGCAGGTGTGAGGTGTGTTCCCAGTGTCCAACGGACACTGCAGGACGCAGGGCAAGGGTGACGCCGCGGAGCCTGAGCATGGACAGGAGGCAGGCGGCAGGACCTGAAGTCTCCTGCCTGCTTTCCGCAGCGCCCTGAGCAGCTTCCTCCTGGGATCCCACGGAAACCGGTTTGGGAGCAGGTTGGCCCAGGTCGTTTGACTTTTGACTGGGGAGGAGAAGGCAGCCTCCCTTAGCGAGCCAAATGGAAGGAACAGAGTGCAGGCCTGGGGGCGTGCCCAGCCAGCGGCCAGCTGAGGGTCCCCCTGCTCCCCTCAGCTGCCTGCACCCAGCATCACAGCCCTCCCTGTCCTGGCTGCAAGAGGCAGGAGGAGAACTTCAAACGGTCCCTCCCTCCACCGGCTGCTTGTCTTCTCTGGGCCAGGCCCCTCCATGGTGGCTGAGGACTCTTTGGAACAGGGAACTGTCGTGGAAGAAAGGGCCCGGCCCTGCCACTGCCTCCTGTGGGACCCTGGGCCAGGCTCCCCTGCTGTCCAGGCCTGTTTCCCTGTCTGTTCCATGAAGGAGAGGCAGGGGCAGTGGTCTGTAAACCCATAAGCTGCAGCAGTAGGCCCCTCCCCTGGTCTCATGGGCCACACACCCCAGCCAGCCAGAGGTGGGTGTCTGGAGTTGCGGGTGGGGTGCCGGCGCTGTGCCCTCTCTACCAACTTGGCTCCCTGGGGCGTGTGGGCAGCAAATGGCACCCCCCACATTCCCTCTGTTAATTAGGCAGCCCCTGCTAATGAGTGGCTTCATCATTGCTCCATTACGCCTTCTGAGCCATCTGTGCCCCAGGACTTAGGGGGAGACCCTGGGGGCTCCTGGCTGCTGGGCACAGGCACATGCAGAAGGCGGCATTTCTGGGATGTGTTGGGGGGCTGGGTGCTCGGTGGGCTTTCCACAAAGTAGTTTCAACTGCAGCTCTTCATTTTACCAAGAGAGAAGTGGTGGCAGTCCTGGTGTCCAGGTGAGGAAACGGAGGCGCCCTCTTTATGATTCTCCCAGTGGGAAGTCTCTTGTAGCCAATACTTTAACACATTCTGTGCTGGGCACTGATGGGGTGTGTATGGGTGTAGGGAGTGGGGGTGGAGGTGGTGTGCATGGGGAGATCAAAGCTGACCTCCAGGAACACTGTGGCATCGAGTGAGATGATACACAGTCCTTTCGAGTTGGAGCAAGTCCTGCCATCTTTGCACACTGCTGTGCCGCCTTGTGGGTAGTCACTAAACCTCTCTGGGCCTCATTTGGCTCCCTTGGCACAGGAGCGATGATGCCTCACTGCCTGACCAGAGGCACCTGACACCAGGCCTGGCATCCGAGCAGCTGCCACTCAGACCTCACAGGCCAGGGCCAAGGGAGCTGCTGATGCAAGAGGCACAATTTTAGGGGCAAGAGCAGCAAGTGGGATGGTCTTGAGGTAAGGGGATGCTGGTGACCCCATGCCAAGGCTGGGACACCTAGTTCAGGAAGGGAGGTTTCTACAGAGGAGTCAGAGGCCTCTTCTGCTGCCCTCTCCACTGGGGGAATTTGGATTTTAAAAGAGAACCCAAGCTGGGTGTGGTGGCCTACCTGTAATCCCAGCTCCTCGTGAGGCTCAGGTGGGAGGATCATGTGAGCCCAGGCGTTTGAGGCTGCAGGGAGCTCTGATTGCACCACTGCACTCCAGCCTGGGTGACAGAGCAGGATCCCGTCTCTTAAAAAAAAAAAAAAAAAAAAAAACCAGAGAGAGAGTGGGGAGTTTATGCTAAACCAAAGATACAGCAGCGGCAGTGACAGAGGCTCTCTAAGATAGGCGGATACCTCCATTTTACACAGGAAGATACTGAGGCACAGAAAGCTCTAATTTGGTGCAAAATCTCATGGTTGGCTATTCAGAGGGCTTCAGGGTGATGCTGGGTGGCGTCTAGGTGGAGTGATGGGCAGTTTTGCGCCCCCCAACTGCTGGGGCTCCTCCAAACAAGGCTGCTTCTAGCTGGGCACCAGGTAGGGATCATCCCAGGAGCCACACTCGGAGGAGGGGCTGTGCTTCTGGCTCCAATACCCTGAGCTGCAGAGGACACCGTGACATGCAGGGATGTGTAGAGTCTCACCGAAGAACCCAGACCTCTGGACGCCCAGCCGTGCACACTGCAAGAGGGGCCCAGGCTGGCAGGCATGTGATTGGGTGAGGGAAGGGCTTGTTAGAGGTGGCTCAGCCTTGCTCTGGGCTCAGGGGCTTCTGAAGGCTGGGGGCAGGGGTATGGCCAGAATGACCTGTTCTGGATGGATCCATCCTTCCTGCCAAGTGCTCTTGGGAGGCTAGGCAAAAGGTCAGACATTCCGTCATGCTTAGGAAGACGGGGCGGCCACACTGTCTACCTTCTATCTCAGGCAGCGGGGCACCCAGGCATGCCTTACCCGCTGGGGAGGTCAGCAGGCGGGGGTGGACCTTGGAGGCCCAGCCAGCCTGAACCCTAAGGAACTGCATTCTGCAGTGGCCCCTTCCCGGCAGGGCAGGGACAGGGTGACCCTGGGGGAGGGAGAACGTCTGTCTGCATCTGGCTCAAGGCCATTTCTTGTTGGCATGTGGTCAAGTTGCCATTGGAACCAAGAAGATGGTATGGAGGGGGAAAGCAGGACTTACATAAGGCAGCTCTAATCCTGTGTGACCTGAGTCAGTCCCTTTCCCTCTCTGAGTCTCAGTCTTCTCCTCTCACAAATGGGGCAAATCCTCCTTGACAGGGTTGTGGGGGAAAATGCAAGTCACCTGCCTAGCACAAGATAAGTGCTAAACAGGGGTTCACCTGCTCCAAGTCTAGAACCTTCGGGGGGTGGGGTAGATAGAGGCCAGTGCTGCAGCCAGGTGTGGACGCAGGAGCCCGACTGGCATCCGGGGAGTGCCTCCTCCCTGACCACAAGCTCCAGCGCTTTTGAAACCAGATGCAGGTTAAACATGGGCAGGGCACCTGCCGAGGCTCCACTCACCAAGGGAGCCAGTTAGATGGAGTCTGTCCTTGGAGCTCCAAATAAGGTATCAGAAAATGCCCTGGACCTGGTCATGCTCGCCCCTCCTGTGTGCCCGGCCTTTCATTCTATCACCTGAGCTGGCACCAAGGCTTGCATCCTAAGGCTGGTCCTGAAGCACCACTAGATTTGTCCCGTTTTAGCGATGAGGATGACCTTGCTTCCCCCGCATCTTGGCTAGGCCAGGCTCCCTGCTCTTTCCCCGACTGGGGGATGGGCAGTGGGTGGGGGAGGCGGGCCTAGGGAACCAGACACACAGCTCCCTTTGTGAAGGCGGCTGAGTCACATGTGCAACGCAATCCCTGCTGGGCCTGGGCCCTGAGGCGGGTGTGATGGGAGATGGCGTTATCATGGGACTGTGGGTACCCCCACGCCTGTGTCCAGGAGGCTTTCCTACAGGAGATAGCAGGGAGGTGGCTGGGAACACTGGCCGCAAAACACATGGTCTGAGATCAGGTCCTGACTCTGTTGCCAACTTGCTGCAAAGCTTTGGGAAGTTCCTCTCTCTGAGCCTCAGTTTTCATCTCTGTTAAATGGGAACGATCATCACTGTTTTGTAGAGGAGGTAGTAGATGTGAAAGGGTTCTGCAAACTGCAAATGGTGGCGTTCTGGGCCTTTGGCATTCATGTGGACTTTATCATAATAATAATGATGTTGGCCAAGATTTATTGAGCACCTACTGTGTGCCAGGCATTGTGCTCAATGATTTATATGGTCACTCAGCTTGCAAGGGGAGAAGCCTGGATATGAACTGCTCTTGTCTAAAAAATACCCACCTCTGAGGCTGGGCGCAGTGGCTCACACCTGTAATCCCAGCACTTTGGGAGGTCAAGGTGGGAGGATCGCTTGAGCTCAGGAGTTCAAGACTAGCGTGGGCAACGTATCAAGACCCTGTCTCTCCAAAAAAATACAAAAGTTAGCCTGGTGTGGTGGGGCATGCCTATAGTCCTAGCTACTTGAGAAGTTGAGGTGGGAGGATCGTTTGAGCCCAGGAGATTGAGGCTGTAGAGAGCTATGATTGCATCACTACATTCCAGCAAGGGCAACAGAGCAAGGCCCTGTCTCGAAAACAAAGAAAAAACCCACTTCTGAGCAGGCAGTGGTTGCTCATGGCCATTTGCACAGGTGGGGACAGCTCTTCACTGTTTGCTAGGCTGGTTCCCACTAAATGCTGCTGCTCTGGCTAGAGGGTTAGAGATAGAAAAAGGGGCTGAAGACCTCCTCCTAACCCTCCCAGCCCCACCATGTCTTCCTACTCCCCCAGGCCTCAGTCACAGCAGACAATAAGGATGCCCTAACCCCTTATCCCTGTCCTGAGGCCCTCATGTTCTTGAAGATCTCCTCCTACCTCCCTGGCAGCCCCCTCTCTACCTCCTTTGCAGGCCCCTCTGAATAACGGTGCCCTGGCCAATGCATTGGGGTGCCCATTGTCTGCCAGGCCTGGGCTGCAAGATTTACGCATGTGGCCTCATTTAATCGGCCCAGTAGAAGGTGCTATTTTGGTCCCCACTTGGCAGGTGAGGAGATAAATGGATGGAGAGATGCTTGCCCAAGTCATCCAGCTGGCCGGCTGGGAGTAGAGGCCAGCTGGCCTGAACCCAGAGTCTGTGATCACAGACTCCGGGCTCAGAGAGGGTGCAGCAGCATTGCCCCCTCTCCTCTGTCCCTCAAAACGAAGGGTTTCCTGCACCTTCAGCTTTCTGCTTTCCCCACACCATCTCTGGACTCCGTTGCCAGCCAATGATGCCATGACCTTCTCTGGGCCTGGCGACCCCAGTCCCTCACTGCTGAGCCCCAACGACGTGTTTCCAGCTGCCTTGGGAAGCAGGGGGGACCTGTGGCTTCCCCACATGACACAGAGCTACCCCCATTCCATTGCACACAGGGCAGTCTCTTCTCTGCCTTCCGGATCTGCACCCCATCCTGTGCCCCGATTCTTCAGGGACGTTTCAGACATCTTCCCCTTCTCCTCGGTCCCCACCTTCACTTGTCGGGTTGTGGGGGGTGGGGTGTCCCAGCCCTTTTCCTGGTCTCTTGGACCAAAGTCTCCTCCCCAGCTCTTCCCCCATCTGCCTCCTTCAAGGCCCCATCCGGACCCAACTTCCCCTCTACTCCTCTGCCCATCCCTCCGCATCATTGCTGGTACAAGTCCCTGGCGTCTAGACCAGGGCTTCTCACACCTCCAATTCTGGAATCCCCTGGGCATCTTATTAAAATACACATTCAGATTCAGCAGGTCTCAGGCTATCTGTAGGTCTGAAGACCACATTTTGAGGGCTAATCAGGCCTCTCCCTACCCAAACATCTTCTCTGGCTCCCCAGTGCCTTTGATTTAAGCCCAAACTCTACACTTTCAAAATCTTCCAGAATCTGCCCCTTGCTGCCCAGTTAGATCCCACTTCCTTCCAAGCATGTCTCCATGCCCTACCTCTCCACCTCAGCCAATGCTGTTCCCTCTGCCTGGGGTGCCCTTCCTGCTGGTCTCTGTTTATCGAAGCCCCCTTCTTCTCCTTCAGGTCCCAGCAGGGGCTCTGGGGTCTACACGCTTAGTTCAGATCCTGGCTGTTATAGAAAGGCGTGGGTAGCCCTCCCTGTACCTCGGTTCCCCTTCTGTAAAGTGGGGATAGACTGTTGTGAGAACAGAAGGAGAAGATGAAGTGCCTAGCAGGGGCCGGATACCTGGTGTCCCGTGTTTGGTTACAGCCCACACACCTGGAGGCCCAGCCAGGTCCAAGCTGTGCGACCTTGGCTAAGTTACTTCATGTCTCTGACCATCTCTAACATACAAGTGGTACCCAACCCACAGGGTTGTGTGGATAAAATGAGGATGATCTGTACAAGCAGAGCATCTTACACCATAAAACCTCCAGACATAGCAGGTGATTATTAGTCCTGTTATCAGCACTCATAACAGATAGTGTTGTGTTTAACAATTCATTGAATTTCTCCCCCTTTACTCCCAGAGCCCCCCTGGATGCTGAATACCAACTCCAGGTATCACTACTATGAGAACCAGGCTTGTCTCTCTAGCCAGACTCAGAGCTGGGGGCCTGCTTCCTCACCTGCCTGCCCCTAGCTCATAGTAGGTCTCTGCAAAGCCCGACGGTGAGAGAGGCAGGCAGAGCTGGGCAGCCAACTCCGCCCGGCCAGGCAGCCCCATAAGCTTCTCCTATGTGGCCAGAGTGGCAGCTGGCTCCGCACTCTCTTCAGCCATCTGCAGAGAGAGTGGTGCCTTCAACTCTCCATCTGTGCCCTTCTGGTCAGCACCCTCTGTGGGGTGTGTGTGGTGGTGGTGGTGGTGGGGGGACAGCTGCCCTGTGGGCCTGGTCCCTGGGGAACAGCTGAGGCTGCCCGGGTTACCAATTGATCAGGCCCTGAAGGACTGACCTTGGGGAAACTGAGGCAGAGGTGGTGGTATGTCAGGGACAACCCATCCTCCCCTAGATAACTCACTTGTCCTCCCTTGTTAGTGGGCCCCCAGTGTAGGCTGGCCTCTGCTGCTTTGGCAATAAGGAAGTTCCCACTGCAGCCCCGGGAGAGAGCAGAGGGTATGACATGGGCCCAGTCCCCACTGTGCCTCCCTGCCCCAGGTATTGGCCCACAGCCTGGACTAGGGACTGTGAATGTGGGAAGCACAGTGCCGTTTTCTGGAAGCTCTCACCTTATGGCCTCCCTGCACCCCACGGGGTGGCTTTGTGGCCCTTCCTTTCTGCAACTTGATTTCGGGCAGGTAGGTGAGGAGTGCAGTTCACCTGCAGCAGCCCTGGCTCCTAGGCTGCCCGAGACGTTCCATTCATTCTTCCTCCACGTGGCATGGGGAAGCTTTTCCTGGCCCCCTTGTTTAGAAGGCAGATCTCTACCGGAGAGAAGGAATCTCAAGTTCCCCAAGCATCCACGTGTCCAGGCCCCAGGCTGAGGCCTGGGGTGCTGGATTGCTGAGTGGTTAGGAGACCCGCTATGGAGCCAAACGGCCTGTGGTCCCACCATCCCAACTCGGGCACCTCCCTGCTGTGTGACCTTGGGCAGGTTAATTCTCATCTCTGAGCTACATGTATCTGCCTTAAGCTCCCTCTTCTTCATCACCACATTCACAGGGAGTATTTATTGAGGGCTTGGCAAGTACCAGGCACTGGTCTGAGTAGCAGGTTTGACTTCTCTCCACTGCCAGGGGCGCTCTGGAGCTGGAATGCAGACGGTGGTCAGCGAGTGTAATTACTGTTATTGTCACCACTCACCCTTCTGGCATTGTAAAATCCTCCCAGCACATCTGACTGAGGAATCATCTATCCTCATTGCTCGGAGGAGGGCAGACAGGAGCCTCTGCAGGGAGTGTGAGTTATCCAAAGCCTCCTGACTCGAGAAGGGCACTGAACCCCAGCAGCGGGAGGCGCTGCTGACAGAGGAATGACCAGAAGGGGGATGGGGCATGGCCCATTTCCACACTTCTCTGTCTGAGCTTTTGGGGCCACTGGGAATGGCTCTTAATCCAGGCCTCGGTTTCCCCTTTGGCTCAGCAGATGGATTAAAGGAGGCCGTTTCCAGAAGCCCCTGGGGTCTCAGAATCCAAAATGACTTGGGATGTTGAAACTGTGGGTGCTTGAGGAGCACTGAGAGGGGAGACGGGTCACCCCCCAGAGGGGACGCAGGTCAGCCGGTCAGTCGTGCGTGGCCTGGCTGGCCTCCTGCCCGGCTGCCTGTCACCCGCTCCCTCCCGACTGCCTTCCGCTCTGCCGGTCAGCACTGGCTCCCGTCGGCTGCCAAGGAGGCTGGACTCTCCTTCAGGAAAGGGCAGTTGTCGCCCTGACCTGGGGGGTGGGCGGACAGCATCCAAGGGCCCTGTTGCCGTGGCAACCCCGGCCTCTCTGTGGGAACTTTGGGGAGACTGGCCCTGGGAGGCGACAGATGGAGGCTGAGGAAGCAGAGTGATCCCCGGCCCCTTCCTGTCCCTGAACACTGTCTGCCTGGATGAGGGGTGAGGCTGAGGTGCCCCCTTGCCCGGCGCTGAGTCATGGGCATCCCCCAGGATCACTGCCTCAGCGCTCTCAGCCCTGCCCCCTCCTGGTCTCCCTCTGAGAAATCCATGACTCACATATATCGTCCGTCATCCCCAGTCAAGCTCAGGGAGGAGGGAGGAGCCCAGCTGGGGCAGGAGGGGGGTGTCTCCCCACCAAACAAACCCGGTCCCTCCCTCTCCGCACTAGCTGTCTGCCCTGCCCTGCCGTAGGAGATGGGCTGGGAGCCTCCCACGCTCTCCAGCTCACTCGGCAGGCAGCGGGGACCAGGGCTGGCAGGTTAAGCCTCTGGGGGTGGATCCTGAAAGGTGGCCCAGCCGCCTGGCCCTGCGTGGGACCCTCCACCTGGCAGCAGGTACCCAAACAAGGGCTGGACAGCAGGTGGGAAAAGGAATAGTGTGAGTTTGTGAGCGTGAGAGTGTGTGAGAGTGTGAGTGTGTGAGAGTGAGTGTGAGAGTGTGAGTGTGTGAGGTGTGTGTGACTGTGTGAGAGTTTGAGTGTGAGAGTGTGAGAGTGTGTGAGTATGAGTGTGTGAGTGTGAGTGTGGGAGTGTGAGTGTGAGTGTGGATGTGTGCATCCATGCACGGGTGGCTGTTGGACGGTGGGTAGGGATGGTGGTGAAATGGGGAAATGGGGGGGTCTTGGTATCTTGGTGGGATCTAGCCCAGGTCAGCATGGCTGTGGGTGGGTGTCTAGAGTGGGGGTGGACCCACAAGGAGATGCCTGGGAGGGGACTGGGGCCCAAGGGGAGCGACACCTCCCGGGGCTCCCAGGCATTTTGTAGCTGGAGAAACTGAGGCTCAGAGTGGTACAGTCACTGGGCCCAGCAAGCTGGGGTCTGCTCTCTAGGCTGTGAGATCAGTGCTCCCACTACACAGATGGGAGAACCGAGGCTCTGAAAGGGCAGGTGGCTTGCCCAAGGTCACCTAGCACATTCAGGTATAGAAAGCCAAGGGCCAGGCTCAAGGAGGGGGTGGCACTTGAGGGAACTCCTGAGGACAGCTTTCCTGCAGCTGTCCCTGGGGCTGGGTCCGGGGTCCCCACTGAGCAAGGGACAGCCGTGCTCTTCATCACCAAGGCCAGCTTTGGGAGAAGGTGGCCCCGCAGGGTCTCTGAACGTGGGCCACCTGGGTGAGAGTCCTGGAACCAGTGACAGGCAGACGGGGAAGCACAGGCTGCGGGCTGAACACCCTGCCCGTTGCCACCAGACCTCAGGGCTCCATCTGCCTGGCACTGATAGGACTTCCCACCCTGGTCCCCGCGGGGGCTGGGAGTGTGTAGGAAACCAATGATTCCTGTCCTCCCCCGTCCCCAACCCACCTCCCCTGTGTGGTAGAGTTGGGGTCTCCCTGTGCCCCACTGGGAGGGGCCTGATGTTCATTTTACTGAGTGGGGAGGAGGGGATGGGTCAAGGCAGGGGCCTCCCACCCCCACCAATGTGGAGCAGATGTGGCCTGGGGTCCACGGGCTGTGTAGGAATAGCCTTTGTTGCTCCTTCAGTGGACCAAGGAAGTTATTTATAGAAGCATTTATTGAGCGCTTACTGTGCACTCTGTGCTCTGTCGGGAACATGGCCGTGAGTGAGGCAAATAAGGTATCTCAGAACTCGTGAGTGGCCCAGACCCAGAGCCAAGCCCCCTGCCCCTCCCAGAGGGTAGCCCCGGGCAGCCTGTTGGCTCCTTGGGGTCAGAGACTGTGTGAGAAGGAGCATATCTGGGCATTAATAACCATGGGCTGCCAAGTTGGCTCCCCAGAGCCCAGGCAGGGGTCCTGTTGGGCTCTTTTCTGCCAATGTCCAGGTGTGGAATGAGCTCTTAGGGCCAGACCTGACCCCTTCTTTGCTGCAGGGACCCGAGATATGCACCCACCTTGGTCACAGCATCACTGTGGCCCCCTTGCCCTTCCTCTCCTCTGGCCTCAGGAGCTCAGCAGCTAAATGGGTGTGTAGGGGTGATCACAGCTGCCCTGGCTCCTGTAGGCCTGGGGCTTGGCTCCGAGAGTGTCGGGTGATGGAGAACGCCGCTCCAGGTGTGATCTGTGATGGACAGGCTGTGTCCCGGCCTGGGCCACTGGGCAAGGGCCAGTCAGCCTGGTGTGACACTTCCTTTTGTCAGGGATACAAACAAACAAAACAGGAGGTGAGATGGAGGCGTGAGATAAGCTTGCTAACAGAGGGCCCAGAGAAGGGGAAGAGGACCAGGGAGGCTCTGCGGAAGGCACTTAGGCTGGGCTTGGGAGAAGGTGGGAGGGGAAGGGACTGATGTCTGTATGAGCACTGTAGGGGGAGTCCTAGTGGAGGAAACTACTTAGGAAAACATTTGGGGAATGATACAAGCTGGGGACCACGGGGAGGGTGATACCGGACCCCTGGCATGGGTCATTTCATGGGACTTGATGAGCCAGGCCAGCAGGTCTCAATCTGCTCTGTGTGTGTTGGCGGGGGGGGGAAGAGAGGCAGGAGGACTCGCCAGGCAGGTGCTGTGTGGGGCTGGGGGCCCAGGCTGCAAACCCAGCAGGACGGGGAGGGGCAGGATGGGTGTGCAGTGTGAGGTTGGCCAGGCAGTCCCAGTCTCTGGCTGCTGGGTTAAGGCTCAAGCTTGGGGGCAGCTCCACGTGTGAGGGAGACAAGGGGGAGGTGGCGCCCAGTCGAGGGGAAGGACAGGAGAGAGGTGGCAGAGCTGCAGCAGGGTTGGTGTGGGGGTTGGCCTCCTGGCAAGGCCCAGCATGACAAAGGCAGGTGCGAGGAGGGGGCAGGACAGCCATGGAGGGACCACTGCGGACTGTCCTCCGGCCGGACTGGGATGCGGGTTCCGCCAACCTGTGCAGAAGCTGTGTGCAGGTGGGGTCTGGGGGGCTGTGCCATTTCAGGGATGCGGGATGGGCTTCCATGTGGCAGGGCTCCCAGAGAGGCCATGGAGGAGGCCGTGGGGAAGTCGGGTGGAAGTAGGGAGGAGAGGGGAGTGTGACAACAGAGCCCCGAACCCCAGCACCACCTCCTCCTCCCAGACTGGAGCTTGAGCAGGGCTCAGCCCCCGTCCCCATGCTGGGGGTGGCCCTGTGGACCCCGCCTTCTGACTCACAGCAGATGGGGACATCATGTGAGCAAACCCAGCAGTCAGGGGTGACCAGACACAGCAACTGGGCAGATGGCAAATGGGGGGCGGGGCGGGCTGGCACAAAGGGGTCTCTCAAACCGGGTGGGGCGGGGCTGTGGCACGGCCTCAGCCTCCCAGGCTTCCTTTCTCCTGAGCCGTCACTCGGCTGAGACCCTGCCCCTCCTCCTGTCTCTGGTGCCCCATCTGGGGCTCCTTGAGGCCCCCAGGGGAGCCCTGTAGATTCTGGTCTTAGGTCTGGACTGCTGGGTAGAGGGGCCAAGGGTTGGGGAGTAGGAAGGGACACACATTTTCTGACCACTGCCCAGTGCCAGCCTGCCCTGGCAGGAGGTCAGCTAAGCCCGAAACTCTCCCTGGTTCCCTGATGGCTCAGCCTGGATGGGAGCAATCCTGGACCTTCCCTGACCTCAGATTCTGCCAGGCCCTGGGCTCAGTGCCTTGCCCACGACACCCACTTTTCAGATGAGGACACTGAGGCAGGGGAGGCTTACCCAGTGAGCAACCCCACATCTTTAGGGATCCAGAATTTGGGCTCTTGTCCCTTGGTGGAGAGGAGGCTCCTCAGCCAGCCAGGCACATGCTCGTGTCTTGAACCCTGCCCCTGCCACTGCCAAATCCACGCACCTGTAGGGTGACAGGGCCCATACAGACAGCAAGGGTGGCTTGCCCAGGGAGAATCTTGGCTTTGTTTCTCTCTGGTTGTGGGAACATGGGCCTGTGCCTCAGTTTCCTCATCTGTAAACTGTGGATCACAATCACATCTGCTTCAGAGGCTACTATGAGCATGAAGAGAGTTGATATAGGAAAGCATATGGGAAAGTGCCTTTCCCATACGTGGGAATGTTAAGCCTTTTTTTAATACCTCTCTCATTGGACAGATGGCTGTATTGAGGCCCAGAGATAACCTGAAATAACTGTGAGCACTTCTCCCTGCCCCCGCTACTGCTGGGAGAGCTGCGGCCACCTGGACACCAGTGGAGCTCACTCACCCACCTCCAGCCTGACTCGTGCTTTGGTGAGGAGGCCAGTGTGGTGGGCGTCGGGCTCCCGAGCTGGCGCCTGCGCAGGCTCAGGCAGTTTGTGGTATGCTTGGCAGTTCCAGGCAGAGATAAAAGCTCAGCCCCGGAGGAGCTGGCGTGCTTCCAGGCACCAGTGGACAGGCCTCTCTGCATTAGTGGGAGATGGCCTGGCGGTGGGGAGATGGCCTTGCTGTCCAAGAGCCAGCCCAACCCTGGTGGCCTGAAAAGTTCTGCGGTGAATGGCTCTGGCTTGGCTTCCCAGACTCGGGGCCACTTACACCAACTCCAAAACAAGGAACAGTGAGATAGAGAGCCGCCTCTGCCACCTCCCAGGCCCTTTCCCCTCCCGTCCCCAGGTCTCTGTCCTCCTAGTACCCCCAGCCTGGATGCTCAAGGCCCACGGGGGAAAGCTGACTTTTGAGAGGAGCTGTGGAGACTTGCATTCCACTGCCAAAGATGACAGCTTCTCTGGACCCGTTTCCCTGCCTGTAAATGGAGATAACAATACATCCCTTTGCAGGGTTGCTGTGGAATTTGGGGCAAAAATGGCTGCAAAGTATGTACCTAGCACAGTGCATGACTTCAAGAGGTTCTCCCTAAACCTCAGCTGGAGGTTTAATCTTCCAGGTCATGGGGTCATTGACTTAGGCTCAAATCCTTGAAAAATGACTTAGAGCAAGCGGCTGAATTTCTCAAAACTTCATTACTTGGGCTGTGAAAGTCTCTGATACCTAAATGCGGCTTTGTGGGGATGAACCGAGACAGCCACACGTCACAGGGGCTCATGAGACGCAGACCCTGTCCCCAGCTGTCCCAGACCTTTGCTTTTCCATCCCTCAGCCAGGCTGCCCCCTAGGAGAGGCAGCACGAGGTGGGCTGTTAGGGGTGTGGGCTCTGGGGCTGCCTGATTCTGTCCCAGCTCTACTGGCTGTGTGGCCTGGGACAGGTATATTAACCTCGCTGTGCCTCGTCTTCCTAATTGTAAACATGAGGATGGTAATGGCATCTTGAGAGGGTTAAGTGAGCCTCTATATTTTAAGTGCTGAGTGCAGGGCTGGGCACACCTCAAGTGCTATTGTAATTGCCCCTTCTGGGCCATGACCAAGCCTTGTTCTTAGAGAGCATCGGAGACTTTATCCGGAACAATGGTGCCATCCTCCCAGGATGTTACCGGGAAAACCACCAATCCTGTGACAGCTTCCCCTTTGGACATGCCCATTCCTGGGGTCTTGATCTGCTGCCCCGAGGCATTGTCCAGCCTGGGGCTCCTTCATGTTCCCCAAGACCTGAGACCTGACCCAGGTTTTGGAGTGAGTTAATGTGACCCTGGGCTGGGGAGCTGAGCTGGAGCCATTACCCACAGAACCGCCGACCTTTCAAAGGACCAGAGGCCATGGCCCTAGCCCTGGAGAGGAGGCCTGGGTTCCAGTCGAGCTGGTTTCCTGGGACAGAACGGCACTGTGGTCACTTCTCTGCTGGGTGAGTTCACCCTAGGCCCCTGGGAGCTAGGCTGAGCAGCTGACCCCTTCTGGGTCCTTGGCTGAGTCTGGGCCTCAGGGTGTGGCTCTGTGGCTGGCACCCTGGGTCTCGGACCCTGTGGCAGGGGGTCAGACAACTGCCCAGACCCACCTGCTTTGATGGTGACAGATGCTAGGGGTGAGCCCCAGGGGCTGGCAGGGGCCCCTGAGTCATGCTCAGCCCTGTGCCCTCTGCCCACTGCTCCTCTGCTGTGTCACCATCTGGGCACGGGCCAAACAGTTCAGGGGCGACTCACAGCCCCAACTTCCACCCCTGGGGCATACACTTCACTGCCTACAAAGACCCTCATTCAATCTTGAGTGCTGCTGGCCCTCTAAGACTTGAAACTTTATCCACATTTCACAGATGAGGAATCAGGCCCAAGAGCTCAGAGCAGTCAGTGGTAGCAGAGCCCGAACCCAGTCTCCTGCCTCTTAGCCTGGACTTTTTCCCAGAGTACCACAGATGGCCATTCCCATGATAGGTAGTGAGTTCCCCACCTTTGTAGGTGTTCAAGTGTGGCAGGGGAGTTGCAGAAGCAACTTTGGCATCGCATGGGGCTCCTCTTCATGGCTCCTTCCAGCCCTGAGCTTTCCTAGCCTTGGGGGAGATGGGCACCCAATTCCCACATTCCCCGGAGTCGCTATGTCCTTAAGCATCACATGGGTCTTTCTAGCTGCATCAGGCCATGCTTGTGGGCAGGTGGTGCCTCTATCTAGAAACCCTCTTCATAGCCTGGCTGTCTGGCAAGGTTCTTCCAAGGAACCTCCACCATGAAAGCCATGAATGCATCTTCAGAGACCCCTGTCCATGTGTAAATAGCTCAGTGGGCTGGATGGGAGGGAGCAGAGGGGGAGAGGGACCCAGCTGAAGAGGACTGGAGTGAACAGGGAGAGGCTGAGGGAGGTCAGGAGGGGCAGGACACCCACCTCCTGAATCTTCAGGACCCCTTGCTCTCCCTTATCCAATAGGCTTGAACCTGAATAGGGGCATTCCTGACCCCATGGCACTTCCCCTGCCCCCCACCTGCCTAGAGCCATGGGCAGTGGGCAAAGCTGGAAGAAACCCTCGTGTACAGCTTCCTCAAAGCTGTACTTATCCTATGCCATGGCTGTGCTGGCCACACCTTCTGGGGGACTCTGCCACCTGTGCGCACACCTAGGGGACCAGGTGCACACGGTCTGTCCTCCAGCTCCTCTCCTGCCTGCCTCCTGGCACCTTAAGTGGAGGTGGTGGGAGCTGGGACCAGTGCAGCACCCTTGCCAGCCATGGTGGGGGAGGACAGCCAGTGTCTCTTCATGGAGATCCTGCAGCAGGTGGTGGCATGCCCCAGGGTCCCGTCTCTGTCTCCCTACCTGGGTTTGGGAAACTGGAGTCAGAACCTTTAGTGATTGCCATCTAGGAAGGACGGTAGTGTTTGCAAACCACGTGAGCACAAGAGTGAGCAAGGTCCAACCCCGCCCCTGTTCCCTGGGCCGTGAGGCTTTGGGCCCTGTGGCTCAGCCCCTCTGAGCCTCCCTTTCCCTCTCTATGGAGTAGCTGCTGCTGACTCTCCGTGTCGTTGCCAGGGCATGCAGGACAACAGAGGCAGCCCAGGGAAAGGAGTGCACCATGCTCCTTTGGATCCAGTTTTACGAGCTCTGTGTCCCTGGGCAAGCTCCGTGTCCCTGTGTCCCTGCTATAAAATGGGAATGATAGTACCTCCTCATAGAGTGGCCCTGGAAGCATGGGAGGCCAAGTGCATATCCTATGGTTTGCACTTGTACGTGGCTCCCTGCCCTGCCCCAGCTGTGCCTCGTGAGTCTGCAGACTAGTCCTCGGGACACACCCCACCCCCAGCCTGCTAGACCGCAGGACCCCATGGCCATAGGCACGTGCCCTTTCTCCTCCTTGCTTGACCTTGGAGAGCCCGTGGGGAGCCCAGGTGGGAGCTTGGGGTCTGCAGCAATGGGAACGGGACCCACTTTTCTTTGCACATCTGCTACCTGGGCTCCCCTTAGGCCCGAACCACAGGAGTGGGCCTTTGAGGGTCTTGGGGGTGGTAATTTTGCTTTAATGTAGAGAGAAAATCCAAGGTTCAGTGCTCACAGATTCAGATGGAATCTCAGACATCTTCAAATCCAGCAGCCATTAAAGCTGTCTGTGGCCCCAGTGGCATAGGAAAGGCATGCGCTCCCAGGCTTCTGTGCTGTGGGACTTCTCAGAGCCTTTATCAGGAAAGCAAAGGGGAGTTTGCCTTGTGTTTCAGATCCTATCAGGCTATGCACAGTCTTGGGAACCCTTCTCTGGCCAAGCAGCCGGCAGAGGTGTGTGTGCTCCTGATCCTGTTAGATGCTGGAGAGTGGAGATGGCTCAGTGCTCGAACCCTCTCCATCCCCTATCCCCTACCCCTCACATAGCCTGAGTGGCACTTTTGGGTTGGATCTTCTAGATCTTCTATCAGGAATGGCTATCTAGTATCTATCAGGAATGGCTCCTTTTGGGAAGAGGTGTGGAGCCTGCCTGCCTGGGTTAGAGTCCCAGCTCCGTCTCAGTCTTCATTTACTCATCCAGCAGTCACTGGGGATCTTCTATGGACCAAGCACTGTGCTAGGTACTGGAGATGCAGGTGGTGAGCAAGACAGGTGAGACAGCAAAGCTGAGCAAGGGATAACAGGTAAGCAAATGGCAGAGTCATGTCAGTGTTGGGTGCCATACGGGTAATCACATGGAAGCGAATGATGGATACGGAAGATAATTTTAATTGGGTGGTCATGGAAGGCTTCTCAGAGGAAGGGACATTTGAATTGAGGCCTGAGAAGGAGGCAGTCAGGGAAAGGGTCCTGGAAAGGATGTCCTATGCTGAGGGAAAAGTGCACGCAAAGACCCTGAGGTGTGTCTGAGGACAGAAGTCTAGAGTGGCTGGAGTTGGCGACTGCAAGGAAGGGATGGGGTGGCGTAAGGCTGGGGGATGGGAGTAGGCTTGTGGTCACTGGCTTGTGATTTCAGCAGTCTTGCTGCTCCCTGAGCCTCAGTTCTCTGACTTACAAAATGAGCTTCATCATTTCAGTCCCCGCCCCGACCCTGGTCGGGAATGTTGTAGGTGTGAAGTAAGACAGTGCTTTGGCTTTTGGCTCTGGGCAGCAATGAGCTATTGCAGTTATTTTTATTATTACCATGAGTGGGATGTTTAGGGACTATGGGTGGGGCTGGGGAAGCTGTGCCTCTGTTTCTCTGGGTTGCTGTTGTGAGTGCCAAGTGTATGTAAAAGGCGTGGTGTGCCTCGTCTGTACCTCCCCCCAGGTCCCCTGAACCACAGCCCCTTGCCAGCTCCCTTTAAGCACAGGATCCTTTGATGCAACAGAGGCTGCCTTCTCCGGCCAGCAAGCCCTGTGAGCCTTTCCGGGAGAAGGTTTCACCAGAGAACAGCAAGTCCTTTCTTTGCTTTCTTTTCCTCTTCCTCCGGGGGCCAAAAATAGGGCCTGAATGGGACCCAGCTCTGGGCCTGCAGTGAGACAATAGCAGCCTCCTGACTGAAGCTGCCTCCTGGCTCTGCTCCACGGAGGGGCGGGGGAGAAGGGGAGTTGCAGAGACACCATCCCCTCAGCCCCAAGCCCCTGCTGCCTTTCCCATGGCCTCTGCCAGAAATCATCCCAAAGCCCCTTCCTCTGTTGGACTCCCCTCAGAACGTGATTGCCAGTGGGGTTCCCCACTTGTGCTCTGAGAAAGTGCTTGTAGCTGGTTGACTGAGACCCCAGGACCTTTTGCACCCCTGAGCAACCCCACCCTATCTGCTGGCCTGGAACCGAAAACCTCGGTGGGGGTTCTAACCCCTGGTTCTTTTCTGTGCCCTGTCTGGGGCGTACCACAGTTTTTATGTCCTTTTCCCTTTGACTCAGTGGGTATGAAAAACTTAGAGATCAAAGGAATGTGCCCTCTTGGAAGAGAGCGAGCTCCCTGTCACTGGAGATGTTCAAATAAAGTTGGCTGAGCATTGAACGTGGGGGAGAGTTAGGGATTAACCAAGTGCCAGATGGACAACTGGTCTTGATAGCTTCATGTCCCAGAGAAAATCTCCATTTAAATTCCATACCCTTCCCTTACCAGCTAGGTGGCTCACAGCAAGTCACATCCCCCGAGCCTCTGTTTCCCAATCTGTAAGGTGGGTCCCCTAGGGCTAACCTTGCAGAGTGGTAGAAATGGATCTCCAAAATGCCCAGTGTAGTTCCTGGCACACAGTAGGAGTTTCAGAAGCTCTGCCTCTATTTTCCTCCCTCCCCAGACTGGCAAAAGAGAATCTGAGCTCCTAGCCCCCCGGGAGCTCTAGAAGGAAGCCAGGAGGAACCTCCAGGCCTAGGGCTAACTCAGAAGGGGGATTCTTGGTAGGCTGTGGCAATCTGAGAAGGCTTCCTGGAGGAGGTGGACCCTAAGGAGTTTTCAGAGAAATATGATGCACACATTATGCTCACAAAAGCCAGTGGTGGAAGCCAGTGGTGGGATTAGAGGGTGTTCAGCTTGTTTTGAGGGCAGGGCCACAGGCTGGCAGCTTCCAGAAGCAAATCCAGCTACTGTTAGGCATAATTTGGTTACTGGGTGGCCTGCACTGGGTTCTAAAAAGATTTGGTTTTGGGCCAGGCGCGGTGGCTCACACCTGTAATCCCAGCACTTTGGGAGGCCGAGGCGGGCATATCATGAGGTCAGGAGTTCGAGATCAGCCTGGCCAGCATAGTGAAACCCCGTCTCTACTAAAAATACAAAAATTAGCTGGGCATGGTGGCGGGCACCTGTAGTCCCAGCTACTCGGGAGGCTGAGGCAGGAGAATCGCTTGAAACTGGAAGGCTGAGGTTGCAGTGAGCTGAGATCACGCCACTGCACTCCAGCCTGGGCGAAAGAGCGAAACTCTGAGAAAAAAAAAAAAGATTTGGTTTTAAAGTCAATGTTGACAAATTTGCAGATTTCATGTAAAAACCTGGGGCTCTGCCTCTCTCGAGAAATTGGAAGCTCTGGCTCTTTGTGGTCCCTTCAAGACAGGCAGGTGTCCCTGGGGCTCCCCATAAATCGCTGTCCTAACCCCTGCCCTCCCTCCTGCCAGCTCCCTGTCTGGCCTGGGCAGCGTCTGAGTTGAGGACTTGGGCACAGGACAAGTTACGGAGCCACGTTGCTTTGCTGGGTCTGAGCCGGGGTGTGACGTAGTCCCTGCAGCTGCCAACGGTTGCCAGGGCAACGGTTGCCAGGGGCTGCTGTCACCTGCGCCCCTTCTCCCGCGCTGGCGGCTGGGGCTTCTCAGCCTCTATTCCCTGGCTGTCCCCTTTGTTTGAAGCTCCAGTGAGGGAGCAGTGGCTGGGGTGGCCCAGCTTCAAAGTCTCTGTCCTCTTGAAAAGAGGTGGTCGGGGGACATTGACCCACCAGCCCCGCAGGCTACTGCCTGCAAACAAGAACCCCTCATCTGCCACGCACGTTCTTAATGTATCTATAGTCCGCCTGATGCCACAAAGGAGTCCAGGTACGATTCTCCCGCCTCCTCTCCCCTCCTCCCCGTCCCTCTCACTCCTGCTCCCTCTCCCTGCTCCCCACTTCTCCCCTGTCTTCCTCCTTCACTCCCCTTCCCCTCCAGCTCCCCTCCTTCCTCCCCATCCCTTCCCCTTTATCTTTTTCCTCTCCCCTGCATTCCCCTTCTCCCCAACATTGATGGTGTAGCCAGTGGGTGGGGGTGTGGTGGCACTAGGGACCCTGGGGGGGTCAGATGGTACTCCAAGGGACTTGGGCAGTTTAAGACAGCAGCCTCAACTACAAGGAAATAGTTGGGGGTGAGAGCTCCACACCCGTCCCTGCAGCCCAGCCCTTGCTGAAGATTCTTTTGGGTCCCTGGGCTGCAACCCCGGTGTCAGAAACAAGCCTCTGACAAGTCCAGGGCGTGAGGGGACTGGAAGTGCAGGAAAGAGCCACCAGTGGGGCTGGGATCCAAGGTCACCTGGGTGAGTTCTGACGGGCCCCCTGATTTGGGCCCTTGGGAGGATGGCGTCCAGCTGAACCCATGGAAACACATTGTTGGAAGCTTTCTTTACTGTGACTTTTCAAGAAATGTGCTTTCTAAGAGTCAGGTAAGTTCAGGAGGGAAATAGGCTTGCAGATGAACAGCGTGTGTCCTGGAGCCAGCCCTGGGTTCGCATCCAATCTTCATTACTTGCTAGCTGTGTGACCTCGGGCAGGTAACTTGACCTCCCTGGGCCTCGCTGGCCTTATTTGTTGAGTGGGTGTGATGGTACTTGTCTCAAGGGTTTTGAGGAAGCTTAAATGCGTGAACATGTGTAAAAAGCTCACAATCTTGTCTTGCATTTTCAAAGAGCTTAATGAACATAGTTGTGTCACTGGAGGTGGTGAGCACCCCGCCTGCGGGGTGTGCAACCCCTGATGGTCAGTGATGCTGTGCTGTGTGCTCAGGAGCGGGGATGGAACTCAGTGCTTCTACTTCCCTTCCCTGGACGGGGCCCAGGCACAGCCAGGCTCGGGCCCCCAGCCTTGGTAGGGGAGAACTTTGTTCTACTCAGCCTACTTAGTAGGGGAGGGTGCTCTCGGCCCCTCAGCCAGTGATCCGGGACCTCGAGGAGGGGGAGGAAAAAAGAAAGGGAGGGTTGGTGGCCAGCCTGGGAATGCTAAGTGTCCTGCGCTCCAAAGATGGGAGTTTGCCAGACCTGGGGTAGTTGAACTGCTAAGCAAGGAGGGAGGTGACTGGGCTGACCTTGCGGGCCTGGCCTTGGGCAACGTGGGAACACAGATAGGGAAGGGGAACCTCAGCCAGACAACTGAGGTCCGGCTGTGGTTTGAGAGGGAAGACAGTCTAGAGGGGGCAGGGGAGACGGCTCAGCGTCCTCTTTGTCCCTTGCTACCAGCTTGGAGGTAAGCTCTGTTCTTACCTGTAGGCATCCTGAAGCCTGCGGGAGCCTGGAGGGCCCTGGCTGCAGAGAAGGCAGTCAGGGGACAAACATCAGAGTTGCCCACTTGACAGAGGAGAAAATAAGGCCCAGAGAAGGGACAGGCTGGCCTCAAGATTCCAGTTGGCTGCAGAGCTTGTCTGAACCTTATGCCCCTAACTCCTGCCACCCCTGCTCTAGGCATGTACATTCCCTGGGCAGGTACTGACTGGTGTGTGCCCTGGCGCCCAGGAGGCTGGCCTCAGCTGCTCCTTGGAGATGGCCAGGTGGAGACCTGGCCATGAACCTCTACGTGGCTGCAGACCACCCCAGGAGCATAAGCTGAACAGGCCTGGCACCAGAGTCTTCGGACTGCTGGCTCTTTGGCTCTTTGAGGTCCCTTCAAGACAGGCTGGTGTCCCCAGTGCCTTCCTAATCCCTGTTTCTCCTTTAGGTTCTAAGTCTCTTCAATCAATTCTAAAAGTCCTTTTTTTTTTTTTTTTTTTGAGACAGGGTCTCGCTCTGTCACACAGGCTGGAGTGCAGTGGTGTGATCTTGGCTCATTGTAACCTCCACCTCCCGGGTTCAAGTGATTCTCATGCCTCAGCCTCCCGAGTAGCTGCGATTACAGGTGTGTGCCACTATGCCCAGTAATTTTGTTTGTTTGTTTAGAGATAGGGTTTCACTGTGTTGGCCAGACTGGTCTCGAATTCCTGGCCTCAAATGATCTGCCCACCTTGGCTTCCCAAAGTGCTGGGATTACAGGCGTGAGTCGCCGTGCCTGGCCTCCAAAATTCTTCTTTTCTTTTTTTTGTTAATTTGTATTTAGAGACAAGGTCTCACTCTGTCACCCAGGCTTGAGTACTGTGGCATGATCATAGCTCACTGCAGCCTCAAACTCCTGGGCTCAAGCAATTCTCTTGCCTCAGCCTCCCAAGTAGCTGGTACTACAGGCAAGCACTACTACCCCTGGCTTCAATTCCAAAATTCTAAGAGACTTTGATTCTCATCTCCTAAAACTCTTGCATCCTCATATTCTTTCTCTCTCTTTTCCAACATCCTGAGTGTCTTAGCTGCTTGAGATGAAGTCACAGGCCCAGCTGGCCACGGCCAACTTTAATGGAATGGCACACCTGGGACAGGCCTGGCAGTGCCCTTTTCCCCACGAGCTGGTGCTGCCGGCCGAAGGGAGGTGGGATAGGCCTGAATATACCCCAGGCTCACCAGGGACCTCTTTCCTGGAAGTGTCAGGGATGATGATGAGTGGCCCTGGGGAATGCCTAAGTGTCTCCTCTAGCTCATCTCATGCTAGCTAATGACCTTTGGGACAGCTCAAAGGGGAAGGGAGGGGAGGGGGCTGGAGGTGCTGGCAGGCTTCTGTGTGGCGTCAAGATTTCTGAGAGCTTTTTTCCATGTGGATAACAGGTGTCCATGCAAAAAAGGCTCTACCTTCATGTTGGGTTGGGAAACTGCCCAACCAAGCTTTATGGGTTTCTTTCCTGCAGGACTTATCAGAGCCTTTGATATGCTAATATACAACAGAAAGTATGACCCACAAGCATTGCTCTAATCTGGGGACTAGTGCTCCCTGAAAGTGCTTTGGCAAGTTACCTCATGGTAAAGATGGGGAGACTGAGTCCCAGAGAAGAGAAAGAACTCAGAAGACCACAATGGCTAAAAGTTTGGGCTTGGAGGTTAGGCGGACCTGAGTTTGAGTCCCGGCTTTCCTGCTTATTTGCTGTGTGATCTTGGGCATTACTTAACCTCTTTGGGCTTCAGTTTCCTAAAGTGGGGACACTGATAGCATTTGCTTCACCAAGTTGCTGCGAGGATTGCATGATTCATGGGCTCTGCTCATAGGGTTACTGTGAGGATTGAACAATTAATTTTTTGCCAAGTGCTTTGCAGGATGCCAGCGGCTAATTGAGCACTTGGTGAGTGGAAGCTGTGATCCTCCCTCTCCTCTTAGAATCTCCCTGGATTCCAGGGCCCTTTTCACTGCACCAGATAAGACCCCTGTTTAGTCCCACTCATCATCTGGTGTCCTGCCAGGCATGGGGACTGGGAGGATGTGGGGCCCTGAGGCCAGGACACTGGGACTCTCACAGACGTGTCACAAGGTTGTCATCACAGGGAGGAGGACCAGTGTGTGCAAAGGCTTGGAGGTGGGAGCATCCAAGGCCAGGCTCCTTCCTGGCTGGATGACTATATGTTGGCTTCTCTGAGGCCTCTTAAGCAAATGCCCAGTTCCACATATGGGAGGCAGCAGGGCAGCCGGCTTTGGACAACTGACTCTCTGGGAGGACTTGGAGTCCCTTCCTATGAGTGGGTCCTTCCCTCTCAGGCTGGCAGGGAGTGCCCCAACTTCTCCCCTTTGTCACTCTTCCCACAGGGTGTGTCTGGGCAGGCAGAGGGTGTTGTGGCTCAAGCACTTGGTTGGACCAGAAGCCACGGGGACAGTGAGGCCTGAGCTGGCGGTATGGGGGGTGGGGGGTGTCCAGCAGGTCTGGTGTAAGAGTGTGAGCCTCACCCCGGGCAGTGAGTGGGCCAGGCCTGGGCACCTGCCAGCCTCCGAGGCAGGCAGCTTGCTTCATTTTATTCTCCTTTATTGTAGGAAAATTCCTGAAAACTGAAGTCACTCTGCTTCTGCCAGTGATCCTGGAATACCCCTCTTGGGTATTCACAGGGGTGACCCTCTCTGTGGTCACCTAGCTTGGACTTCAGTCACTCACTTGGGGAGTGGGAATGGGGGAGGGGAGTGGGAATAGGGGAGGAGAGTGCTTCTGCCTTTGCAAGCTGTTATCCCAGGACCCATGGGTGCGGCTGAGGGGTGGGGGGACTGGGCTGGGGGTGGGGCGTAGCCCTGAGTGCCACCTGGGTCTGACAGGGGTGTCTACTTTGAGCTGTTGGGTACATGCTATTTCCAAGTAAGATTTACTTTTCTTAAAAAAGTTTGGAAACCGTTGGAGGGAGGGTCCTCTCAGACGCCACCCCACCCACCATGGAGGAAACACCTGCAAGAGCCCTGCTCTTCGCACTGTGCCCCGCCCTCCCTGTCCCCTTCCCAGCTTTGAAGTCTGTTCCTCTGCGGAGCTCCCTGCCTTCTCTTGCTTTCTCCTCCTGGCCCCATGCATCCCTGTGTATGCACGGGCACACGCACTCATGCACACACACTCACGCACACACGCACACTCATGCACGGGCACACACACTCATCCCACACTCATGCACAGGCACACACTCATGCACACAAGGACATTCATGCATGGGCACACACACTGATCACACACATGCACGGGCACACACCCATGCACACACACATATGCACACTAATGCATGGGCACACACACTCATCACACACTCCTCACACACTCATGCACATGCACACACTCATGCACGGGCACACGCACTCATGCACACACGCACACACATGCACACTCATGCACGGGCACACACACTCATCACACACTCATGCACACAAGGACATTCATGCATGGGCACACACACTGATCACACACTCATGCACGGGCACACACCCATGCGCATACACATATGCACACTAATGCATGGGCACACACATCACACATTCCTCACACACTCATGCACATGCACACACTCATGCACGGGCACACACACACTCATGCACGGGCACACACACCCACGCACACACACATGCATACTCATGCATGGGCACACACTCATCACACATGCGCACGCACACACAGACACTCATGCACAGGCACACACACTGATCACACACTCATGCAAGGGCACACACCCATGCACGCACACACACGCACACTCATGCACAGGCACACACTCATGCACACAAGGACATTCATGCATGGGCACACTGATCACACACTCATGCACGGGCACACACCCATGCGCACACACATATGCACACTAATGCATGGGCACACACACTCATCACACACTCCTCACACACTCATGCACATGCACACACTCATGCACGGGCACACGCACTCATGCACACACTCACGCACACACATGCACACTCATGCACGGGCACACACACTCATCACACACTCATGCACACAAGGACATTCATGCATGGGCACACACACTGATCACACACTCATGCACGGGCACACACCCATGCGCATACACATATGCACACTAATGCATGGGCACACACATCACACATTCCTCACACTCATGCACATGCACACACTCATGCACGGGCACACACACACTCATGCACGGGCACACACACCCACGCACACACACATGCATACTCATGCATGGGCACACACTCATCACACATGCGCACGCACACACGGACACTCATGCACAGGCACACACACTGATCACACACTCATGCAAGGGCACACACCCATGCACGCACACACAGGCACACTCATGCATGGGCACATACTCATCACACACTCCTCACACACTCATGCACAAGCACACACTCATGCACGGGCACACACTGATCACACACGTATGCACGGGCACACACCCATGCACACACACATATGCACACTCATGCATGGGCACACACATCACTCCTCACACACTCATGCACATGCACACACTGATCACACACATGCAGGGCACACACACCCATGCACACACACATGCACACTCATGCATGGGCACACACACTCATCACTCTTCATACACTCATGCACACGCACACACTCATGCACGGGCACACACTGATCACACACATGCATGGGCACACACCCCCATGCACACACACATGTATACTCATGCATGGGCACACACACTCATCACACACTCATGCGCAGGCACACACATGCACACACGGACACTTATGCACAGGCACACAAACTGATCACACACTCATGCAAGGGCACACACCCATGCGCACACACATGCACACTCATGCATGGGCACGCACACTCATCACACACTCCTCACACACTCATGCACAAGCACACACTCATGCACGGGCACACACTGATCACACATGCACTGGCACACACTGATCACACATGTATACACGGACACACATACGCACACTCATGGGCACACACTCATCACTCCTCACACACTCATGCACATGCACACACTGATCACACACTCATGCAGGGCACACACACCCATGCACACACACATGCACACATGCATGGGCACACACATCACTCTTCATACACTCATGCACACGCACACACTCATGCACGGGCACACACTGATCACACACTCATGCATGGGCACACACCCCCATGCACACACACATATGCACACTCATGCATGGGCACACACACTCATCACACACTCATGCACACACACTCATGCACACGCACACACACCCACATGCCTGTGTAACTCGCAGGAGTTCATCCTCACCCTGCCGCCCGACCCCCTGGGCCAAATCCTTGCTTCCAAAGGCTCAGCAGCTCAGTGTTGTGCCCCAGCAGCCCACAGGAGAGCAGCTGCGGACGGGAGGGGAGCTAGGGCAGTGGAAGTTGAGCTGGGGGGGTCTTCCCCTCTGCCTCTCCCAGCGAGGGCCCATTTGAGGGGAAGGCCTCCAGGTGGGCAAGACTAGGCTGGAACCTGGAGATTGCCTCCGGGGCTCCCTCGTTCCTCCCTCCTTGGCTCCCTTCCCACCCTACCACCCCCCAGCCTGATGCCTGCCCTTCTCCTGATGTCTTTCAGAAAGCCCCTTCCAGGGCCCCGCTAAATGCTGGGGGAGCCACAGAGGAGCCTGATGGGTCTGCGTCACAGGGCAGGGAAGAGAGTGCTGGAACGCAGGCTGCCCTGGCCCCGAGTCCAGGCCCTGCCATCTAGCAGCTGAGGGATGCGGGGCCAGTCCCTCCCCTCTCTGACCATCTCTAAACCAGGGCTGCTGGTGCCTTTCCCTGGTTCATAAGCCCGTGGTTCCCAAGCCTGCAGTATGTCCATCAACGGGATGCTTGTTAAAGCCAAGCTCCCAAGCCCACCCCATCAGACCCTCTTTGGGCCGGGACTGTGAATCTGCATTTCAGCTCACTCCCAGAGGAAGGTCTGACCCACCGGCAGGCTTGGGAGCCTCTGATGTGAGCGCCTGTGGCAATGGGGGGCGTGTTGTGTTGAGGGTGGGTTGTGGGCCAGCAGGAACATGCGTTAATTTTGGCAAGGAATGGACGGGTAGGTGAGGCTTCATGGGGAGGACTTGTCTTAGCTCGTCTCAAAGATGAGCGGAATGTCACGGGGCTAAGTGCTATCCAAGGCAAAGGGACACCAAGGGGCAAAGGTCTGTGGGTGGGATGCCTGTGCTCGGGGGCGGGCAGTGGCCACTGTGTGTAAAGGGAAGAAGAAAGCAGTGGATGGCCAGGT
This sequence comes from Pan paniscus, assembly GCF_029289425.2. NCBI lineage: Eukaryota > Metazoa > Chordata > Mammalia > Primates > Hominidae > Pan > Pan paniscus. The sequence continues at coordinate 67,117,635 of NC_073267.2, forward strand.
TCGTGGGTCTTCCCGGCAGGAGACAGCAGAGAGGCGCCTGCCTGGGAAGGGTTAATCCCAGAGCCGTCCAGGTCCTGTCCACTCAACTTCCACCTCCATCCTCTGAGGAAATGGGTTTTCCAGGAGCTTGGCCTGGGCAGGGGTGACTCGTGGCTCCACACGGAAGTGACTCAGGCCCCCAAGGAGAAAGCGAGCCGTGGGTCCCCACTGCCCACCGTGCAGAGGGGCAGGGCTGAGCCAGGTCTGGAGCTGCAGCCCTGGGGGTGGGGCGGGGGATGGGCTGGTGGAGGGGTGGGGTCTCAGCTCAGACAAACCCTGGCCACCTTCCACTCTGCTGGATCCTTGGGGAACCCCATGATGTGGCCCCCATTGTGTCAGACTGGACTGGCCTGTTCTGTCCTGTGTGTGCTTACGGAAGGTCTGAGGTCAAGGGCGGCTGCTCTGGAAGCTGGGGGTTGTGGGGGCTTCCGTGGGCCTCAGCCCCAGCACCCTCTATGCCAGGCTGGATTCTCTGTGCTACTCTCCATTCTCCTCTCCTTCCCTTTGGGGGGATTCTAAAGCCGGGGAGTTGGGAAGGATGTGCATCTCTGGGGCCTTTACCAATGCCAGCTCTACAAGGAGGGGGAGACTTGGCACCATGCCCGTGTGATCTCAGAACACACAGCCTTCCCCAGCCTCAGTGTCTGCATCTGTAAAATGGTAGCAGTGGGACCCGTATCACAGGGTGGTTCTGAGGGTTTGGTGTGATAACATGGATGTCACCACTAACATTATCATTGTAGGGGTGTTGCTAGAATGCCCCCTGCTCAGCCACTCCCTCTGGCTCTGTGTGAGCAGAGGCAAGGCCCTTGCCTGTGGGGCCGTGGTTGGTACTGAACGCCTGATGGCTGAGGGCCTGTAGCGCTGGGGTTCTGTGGCTCCAGAGACAGAGACAGGTCAGTCCCCAGGGGTCTGTGTGGAGACTCATGCTACATACCTGGTACCTGGGTGGGTGGGTGGGCAGGTGGCAGGTGTGTGTGCGTGGGGCAGACCTGGAGGGGTGGCATAGGCAGGGATGAAGGAGGGGCACTAAGCGGACAAGCGTGACAGTGTCCCCCTGCCCAATCTGCGTGGCAACTTTCTTGTCCCCAGCCCAGCTCTCCTGCCCCAACGGGCTTCTGGAGGAGGGAAGTTTTCTGGGTGGGGTTTAACCTTCCATTGCACTCTCCCGGAAAGGAAGCTTCATGCTCTAAGAATTTCCCCTCAAGGTGCTCTGGTGGGTGAGCTGGTTGCTGGGGGCCGTACAGGAAGAGGGGGAAACAGGGAGGAGGGGCCTGTGACAGGCCCAGGGGGCTGAGTTAGGGGCAGGCATGAGCTGTTTAGAAAGTACAGAGATACTTAGCTGAGACTGATGGCACCTGCCTCTAAGCCGTTTACAGGTATCAATTCATTTAATTCTCACAATGATCTTTGAGGTGAGGTTGACTTCTTTATTCTTCTTTACTAGTGAGGAAAGCGAGGCTCAGAGAAGGTGAGTAACTAGCCCAAGGACACACAGCTAGTAAGGGAGTCAGGATTTGAACTCAGGCAGTCTGGCTCTAGAGTCTACCCCATGGGTTAAAGGAAGCCAGCCAGCCCCTCCCCTCAAGCCTCAAGCATGTTAATGGAGCCAGGGCTGTCCACCTTGGAGTAGTTGTTCAAACAGCTGAGGTGGAGTGGGGATGACTCAGGAAGTGGCGGGGACAGTTGGTCCCTTGTGTGTGTCTGGATTTCTTCCATGGAACCCCATGTTGTTGCTTCACTTGTTTCCTTCCAATGATGGGGAGCTCACTACCTGTACTCCCCTCCTTTACTCTCAAGGGCCAATCCAGGAGGGCTGAAGTGACGCGGTGGTTCCGCTTTGTCCTTCAGCCATGCCTACTGACAGTGAAGGCTCACTTTGAAGGTCAGTAAGCCAGGGAGATGCATGGATTCTGGCCAGTTCCTTCCTTGCTTGCTATGTGACCTCAAGAGGTCACTGGCCCTCTTTGGGCCTTGGATCCAAATTCTCCAAATGATTTGTCAGCTTCGAGTTTACAGGTAGGGAGTGGTGGTAGCAGTGAGGGGCTGCTTGGAGGAAGTGGCATTTGAACTGACAATCAGAGTGGGACAGCAACAGAGACTGACAGGAAACAGAAGGAAAGAGGGGGTCTGGAAGGGACATGTCCCTGTCCCCGGATGTTGGGTTTCCTTCCAGTGGTCAGAGGTGGCAGGAGGCAGTTTCAAAAGGAATCAAAATGCTTACAAATCACAACCTGGGAAATGGTGCCCTTCCCTAAAACACTTTCACATCCTTCTTCTCAAAGGGCTCTGTGATGCCACCAGGGCAAGATGATGAGCCTATTTGACCTACGACTGAACTGACAAGGCCTGAGAAATTGGGCTTCCATTCCACATGGTGGGACGCAGGGAACTGGCTCTCAGTCGAAGGGGCCAGGTTTATTTGAGGGAGGACTGGCCCAGGAAGGAGACATTGAGCTCCTGCCTGGGACACCCCTCCTTTTAATGCTGCTCTCAATGATTTGGTTCAAAAGCCACCTCTTCCTGAAAGTCCTCCTTGGTTTCTCTTAAACTCAGACTCCACGTGTGTTCTCCGGCTTGTGGCCGATGACTGCCTCTGTCACTGTGGCCAGCTGCCGCGCCACGCAGGATGAGGTTCTGTCTGTGTCTGTGAGCATCCAGCTCTGCCACAGGGCCAGCTGGCCATAGGGAGGGCCAAGTCTTCTGGCAAGTCTACAAGTGCCAGGGCCACAGGTTCCCTGCCAGGCACTACAGTCCTGACCAGGCCGGGAAAGCCCCTGGCCTCGGGAGCATTTTTGGGCAAGTCATTTAACTCCATGGGCCTCAGGTTCTCCATCTGTGCAATGGGTCAACAGCAGTGCCCACTTCAGAGGGTTGGAGTGAGAATCAATGCAGATGCAGGGGTGGGACGGGTCAACACAGAGGCTGGCAGATAGTAGCCGCTCAGCTAATAGAGAGCTTAGGGGGTCAGATTTGCTCCATCCTTGCCAGGGCGGGGCAATACCGAGTCCTTGTCCCCAGCAGAAACCGTGGTCCCTTTGCTGTTCCAGATGCTCTGGACCCTGGGTACTGGCTCCCCCTGGCGGTCATGATAGGAAGCGCCCTTCCCCTCTGGCTCCTGTAGAGGGCGTCGCGGATGCATTGATCCTTTAGTTCCTTCACTGTCCATCCCCACAGCCTTTATCCAGCAACCTCTGTACAGCCAGGGCCTGCCCACAGAGATGGATCAGGTGCTCCCTGGCTGACCAAGGAGGAGGGAATGCACGTCTCCCACTACCTGGAGGAGGCTACTGGGGGTGGGGAGGGGCTTTGGCCAGTGGTGTGAACCAAAGGAGGCTGGGACTGACTCTGGAGGGAGTTGAGGAGGGCTTCCTGGAGGAGGTGTCCTCTGAGCTAGGTCTCAGGAATGATGATAGGGAGGTAGCTGGGGAGAACTCTGGGAGCCCGCTTTTTTCTGTGTTCCCTCCGGGCCTGGAGGGGCAAGGTGGTGACGGTTCCAGGTAGAACCCTCATGCCAGATTCTAGATAAGATAATCCCGTCACTCTGGGTTCAGGAGGGAGGTACTATGATTAGCCCGATTTTGAGTGACTTACACAAGGTCCTGCAGCGGGCAAAAGGTGGAACTGAGACTGGAACTCAGCTGGACTCTGGACAGCCACTCCCCCGCCTTTTTTTTTTTAAAGCAGGGTCTCACTCTGTCACCCAGGCTGGAGTGCAGTGGCGCAGTTATAGCTCACTGCAGCCTCGACCTCCTGGGCTCAAGTGATCCTTCCACCTCAGCCTCCCTAGTAGCTGGGACCACAGGCATGCACCGCCATGCCTGGCTAATTTTGTTTATTTATTGTAGAGATAGGGTCTCACTGTGTTGCCCAGGCTGGTCTGAATTCCTGTGCTCAAGCGATCCTCCTTTCTCAGCCTCCCAAAGCGCTGGGATTACAGACATAAGTCACCACGCCTGGCCTCACTGCCTCTTGGGGAGCGGCTTCTGGCCGCTCTGGGGAGGTCCATGGGCTTTTTCCACACTTGCTTCCCCACCTCACCTCCCACATCCATGCCACACTGGCCTCCTCTTCTGCAGGGCCAGCCCAACCACCACACAGTCCACACTCCCAGCTAACACTCCTGACCTCTTCCAGGTGGTGACTTCCAAGAGTGACTCCGTCGGAGGAAAATGACTGCCCAGTCGCTGCTGCAGACGACACTGTTCCTGCTGAGTCTGCTCTTCCTGGTCCAAGGCAGGTCTTCCCAGGGGTGCCCTGGGCTGTTGGAACTTACGTTAAAATGCCCCTGTGCCTAGGGTGGCTGCCAGCACACATGCTAACTCCTTTAGGCAGTTACAGCTCGGCTAGTGGAGGGTACCTTGGAGAAAAGCAAAAGACACTCCTTCCTTCTGGCAGGTGCAGCCCTGCAGTGCACAGCTTAGGGTATGGAATATGGATGGGGTACTGGCCCCACTCACCTCTGCAGCCAGAGCATTCTGGTGCAGTGTACCACCTGCACAACCGTCTATGTCAGCCATGGCCTCATTAAATACTTCATTGCTGTTAAAAATATGTTTTCCCCTTGAAATTACTATTCGTTTTCAGTTTCCTCTTTTTATAGTTTGATGCTGATAAGTTTTGAGTGGGAAAGACTAACACATTTTTGTAGACCCTTGGAATGTGTGTGAATCTCCTCCAGGTTCACATGTACTCAGCCTAGGTCCTGTCCCCTTCCATGCCTCTGGTCAGCCCCTGCCACGGGGTCCCATCTGCAGCCTCTGCCTCCTCAGGTGCCCACGGCAGGGGCCACAGGGAAGACTTTCGCTTCTGCAGCCAGCGGAACCAGACACACAGGAGCAGCCTCCACTACAAACCCACACCAGACCTGCGCATCTCCATCGAGAACTCCGAAGAGGCCCTCACAGTCCATGCCCCTTTCCCTGCAGCCCACCCTGCTTCCCGATCCTTCCCTGACCCCAGGGGCCTCTACCACTTCTGCCTCTACTGGAACCGACATGCTGGGAGATTACATCTTCTCTATGGGAAGCGTGACTTTTTGCTGAGTGACAAAGCCTCTAGCCTCCTCTGCTTCCAGCACCAGGAGGAGAGCCTGGCTCAGGGCCCCCTGCTGTTAGCCACTTCTGTCACCTCCTGGTGGAGCCCTCAGAACATCAGCCTGCCCAGTGCCGCCAGCTTCACCTTCTCCTTCCACAGTAAGGCAACTTCCAGGCAGAGGGAACAACTGGGCAGTGGTCTAGAGGCAGGGAAGGCAAAATGCAAAGTGGACTGGGCTCACAATATCAGATCATAAAGACTGGGCTTTGCTCACAGGCACTGGGGAGCCAGTGAAAGTGTCTGAGGAGGGGAGGAGTGTAATCCAAGTGCTAGGATTACAGGCATGAACCACTGCGCTCGGCCCCACTGTCCCTTGATGGTTACTTTGTGGGCAGGCAGGGGTGAGGACGGAGGGGCAAGGGCCCGTCCTGAGGCTGCAGAGAAGGTCTTGGTGAAGGAGGATGAGGTCTGAATAGGGTGAGAGAGCAGAGACTGGAAAGGGACTGAAGATCAAGAGCCCCAGGAAGAATTCTTCCTCAGCATCAGTGTAGACTGTTTATTTCCTTTCACAGAGGAGGAAACTGGGGCACAGAGAGGATGCCCAAAGCTGCACAGCTAGCCAATGGGAGAGCCAGGATTTGAACCCAGCAGCTGATTGGAGTGGGGTGGGGGTGAGGGGCGGAGTATGAGAGGTCAAAGGTCAGGAAAGCAGTGGGGCTGACTCTGAGGTCCAGAAGCTGCATCTTCCCCCTTGAGTGTGACAGGTACCATGTGGCCACTGCCATTCAGCACCATTAAATGCTGAATGATGGCCAGGAAGGGAGGAGCATCAGAAGGAGCTTGAAGGTTTACTGCGGGGTTTTCATGTCTTTCCAGCACCTCAAGTTTGAGGCAGGGCTTTCAGGGGTGGGGGCACAGCACTTTGATTGTGTTAGTGTAACAGGCTAATGATTATGTCCAGTGCAACAGGCAGGCCCAGGCCCGTCAGTGGTGGGGGGTTCCCCACACCCCAGGCTGGGATTCTGCCCCGCAACCTGGGAGGATTTAGGGCAAAGTTGATCCTAGTTGCAAATTAGCAGTCTGAAGACCAGACTGAGCTTGGTCTTGTTTGGCCTGTAGAGGGTTTTTAAAAAACATGGACCAGGGATTTCAAATCATCTAAAACCCAGGCTTTCTCGGTTATGCATTCAAAAGATGGGACTACCCAGGGCCTGCCTTCCTCAGTGGCACAGAAAGTATACCCTCCAACCCCCACTGTTTGTCTTCCTCATCTGAGTCCCAGCTAATCCCTGGAGACACCTTAGTCGGCCGCCTTTGGGTGCAGGCTACCTGGGCAGAGGGGCCCGAGCCTGGAGTCAGGGAGGCTGGTGGGTGTGGAGTCCCAGGAACCACCACTAAGCCCCCCACATCCCTCCTAAGGAGGCCTGGCTGGGCCCTCCCTGCTCCGTGTGTGTAGCCGAAGGCGTCTGCGGAGGGTGCTGAGCAAGGCACATCCCACCCCATCCCGCTGGGGCTGGCGTTGCTGGCGGGTTCTGTAAGACACAACCTCCACGGGTTGGCCTCATCTGAGTGGCCTTGGCAGAGTCCACTCTGCTTCTTGAAGCCTCAGTTTCCCCCTTGTAAAGTAAAGATCGAGGCATTCAGAGTCATGTCAGGGTGGTAGGGGGCAGAATGGGAGGGTCCTGGGACCTGAATCAGCAGCCTCGGCGGGGGCCTGTCCACCCCTCCCCCAGGTCCTCCCCACACGGCCGCTCACAATGCCTCGGTGGACATGTGCGAGCTCAAAAGGGACCTCCAGCTGCTCAGCCAGTTCCTGAAGCATCCACAGAAGGCCTCAAGGAGGCCCTCGGCTGCCCCCGCCAGCCAGTAAGTGTGGCACCTGGGGCTGTGAGGGGAGGCAGGAAGGCATCAGAGATCTGGACCTGGGCAGGGCGGGGACCTGGAGTGGGGGCCACTGCGAGGCCTTCCCTGGGACTGGAATGCTTCTTTGATTTCTCTTTCCGCCTTCTGGGAGTCAACACATGCCCCCCAGGCTGAGCCCTCTCCTGTCTGAGTCAGTAACCAACATCACATCCACCATCCCAAGCCCTCCTCCCCCTCATGAAGAAGGGATGGGTGGTCCACGGTACAGCCCAGCAGACCAAGGCTCAGAGACGGCAGAGCCGCTCCAAGGCCACAGAGTAGGTTGGCATAGGCGGAGCTGCGCCCGAACCCACGGTGCTGAGTCCCAGGACAGCCCCCACCACCCCATTGCTCTCCTTTCCCGTGGCTCCCAGGTCCTGGCCTCCTCTGTCTGACCCCACCCCCATCTCATTCTTTCTCTCCCACACGCAGCTGCCTGCTTTTCTCTTTTGTCCGCTCTCCACTCTCTCCTGCCCACCCCACCCCTCTCTCTGCCTCTGCCTCTGCCTCTTCCCTGTGTCTCTGTCTGAGTCTCTCGTCCTCCTGCCTCGGTCTCCCTGGTGGCCCGGCCCCCTCTCCACCATCACCACCGCTTTCTCCTCCCTGCCAGGCAGTTGCAGAGCCTGGAGTCGAAGCTGACCTCTGTGAGATTCACGGGGGACACGGTGTCCTTCGAGGAGGACCGGATCAACGCCACGGTGTGGAAGCTCCAGCCCACAGCCGGCCTCCAGGACCTGCACATCCACTCCCGGCAGGAGGTCAGGGGCAGGCCTGGGCAGGAAGCAGATGCGGGTTGGGCTGGGGCCAGCAGGAGGTGGGGGCTGTGAGCACTCCCTGAAGCTCAGTGCCGTCGCAGCCTCTCCCTGGGGCCTCCCGAGAAGGTTCCAGGCCCGAGGATAGCCATCCTAAGTCAGTAGTTCAACCGTGGGATTGAGGACCCTGCGTGGGCACAGTGGCAGGGTCTGCTTCCTATACCAGTCTCCTGGGGCCACCCGTGTGAACAGAAGACCAGCCCCTAAGCGCCTGTCCACGCACCCCCCCGTTTTTTTTTTCCAAGACAGGGTCTTGCTTTGTCACCCAGGCTGGAGTACAGTGGGGTAATCATGTCTCACTGCAGCCTCAAACTCCTGGTCTCAAGCGATTCTCACACTTCAGCCTGTGAGCAGCTGGGACTACAGGCTTGCTACCACACCTGGCTTTAAAAAATTCTTTGCAAGGCTAGGTGCAGTGGCTCACATCTGTAATCCCAGCATTTTGGGAGGCCGAGGCAGGCGGATCACTTGAGGTCAGGAGTTCGAGACCAGCCTGGCCAACATGGTGAAACCCTGTCTCTACTAAAAATATAAAAATTAGCCAGGCATGGTAGTACATGCCTATAATTCCAGCTACTCAGGAAGTTGAGGCAGGAGAATCGCTTGAACCTGGGAGGCGGAGGTTGCAGTGAGCCGAGATTGTGCCACTGCACTCCAGCCTGGGCAACAGAGCAAGACTCTGTCTCAAAAAACATTTTTTATTTTTGTAAAGACAAGGTCTGACTATGTTGTCCAGGCTGGTCTTGACCTCCTGGGTTCAAGCAGTCCTCTCGCCCTGGCCTCTCAAAGTGCTAGGATTACAGGCGTGAACCGCTGTACCCAGCCACACCCCCTGTCTTGAGACTGCCCCCTGAGTGGCTCTGGTTAGCTGGGAACCACCCACACTGCCCACATGGCCACCCCCAACTTGGCTGCTGTAGGCAGAGCTGGCATCTGAAGCCCCAGACAACAGAACACCACGTGGTTCTCCCAGGGCTATTTGCCCTGGAGTCCTGGATTCTAACCATGAGACTCCCCAGCCAGAGCTGGTAGAAAGGAAGGGAGGGATGAGGAGGGCTGTCATGAGTCAGGCTTGACTTCCTGAAGAAATGGGCTTAGAAGTGGCAGCGTCCAGGAACGGATGGGTGTGTGTGTGTGTGCTGGGGTGGGGGGCACGGATCTGGGGGTCTGCATTTGGCTGAGCCCTAAAGGGACCTCTGCAGGAGGAGCAGAGCGAGATCTTGGAGTACTCGGTGCTGCTGCCTCGAACACTCTTCCAGAGGACGAAAGGCCGGAGAGGGGAGGCTGAGAAGAGACTCCTCCTGGTGGACTTCAGCAGCCAAGCCCTGTTCCAGGTATGGGGTCCTCACCCTCATGCCTCCCAGGAGAAAGCAGTTTTTTTCTGACAGAGGTGGAAAGAAGGCATGCAGATGAGCTCCTTCCTCTGGGAGTCAAAGCCTTTCCTTGTAAAGTTACAAATTGCACTGCAATGTGCAAATCTCCCTGTGAGAGGGCTAAGCAATGTTCTTCTTACTATAGTGTAAATGACTACATGGGCAAAAGTGGTTCCAGAGGGAGACGCAGCATCTCAAGGCAATGTGCTGGGAGAGGGTTATCTAGAGAGGGTAAGGGGCTTCTGGGCCCTTCTTCTCAGTCCTGAACTCCCTCCCTACTCTCTTCCTCCAACCCCATGTATCTAGGACAAGAATTCCAGCCAAGTCCTGGGTGAGAAGGTCTTGGGGATTGTGGTACAGAACACCAAAGTAGACAACCTCACGGAGCCCGTGGTGCTCACCTTCCAGCACCAGCTACAGCCGGTGAGTGGGGGCCAGCCATCAAGAGGACAAGCGCCCCTCGGCCATGTCGCCCTTTCCTCTCCCTCCCTCCAGACTCGTTTGTCTTTATAATGAAACGATTGCCTGATCGAGCAGTCAGGTCCAAATGGGGCGGGTGGTGGCTTGACTGTGTTCTAGACTTCCTCTGCCTGGCCTGTAAAGTTGGTGGGGTGGGGGGCTGTCACAGAAACCACTCTCCTTTCTTGTCCCTACAGAAGAATGTGACTCTGCAATGTGTGTTCTGGGTTGAAGACCCCACATGTGAGTATGCAGGGGGTCTCTGGGCTGGACAAGTATCTGGAAGAGAAATAGAGTCCTGGGGGGTGGGGGAGGTGGGGTTAATCACCGAGGGCTTCCTGGAGAAAGGAGGACTTTGAAGAGAGAGCAATGGCAGGCTACGAGTAGGCCGGGTGGAAGAATGACACAGTCGTGCTTTTGGGGGTGGACACAGTGGGGTCCTGGAGGACTGGACTTGATTGGAGCCCCGTGCTGTCCCCTCCTCAGTGAGCAGCCCGGGGCATTGGAGCAGTGCTGGGTGTGAGACCGTCAGGAGAGAAACCCAAACATCCTGCTTGTGCAACCACTTGACCTACTTTGCAGTGCTGATGGTGAGGGTCCCCGCTCCCACCTCGCAGCCACACCCCAGGCCGTGTGCTTGTTCTGTGCAAGCACTTTTCATATATTAAGTCATTTATTCCTCATAACAGCTCTCCAAGGTAGCTTCTATTTTGTCCTATTTTATAGATGAGGAAGTGGAGGCTCAGAGAGGTTAAGCAATTTACCCGTGGCCACACAGCTAGTCAGTGAAAGAGCTGGTTCGTAGAGCCCCTGCTCTTTATTCCCAAATTTTGGTGTGTACAAAAATGCAGATTCCCGGCCCTCACCTAGGGTTCTGATTTGGCAGTGCTGGGGCCAAGAGTGTTTCTAATGAGGCCCCTGAGGTGGCCTCCAGTGCCCCCAAGACCTCAGAATTCATGCTCCCAGGACTGTAGGATTCTGCCTGTGGGTATCCACCTGGGGCTTGAACACCCCTGGGTGTGGGAATCTCATTCCCTCACAGGAAGCCTATTCCCATGTTAAATGTTATAGAAGAATAATCAATGCCAGGACAGAATAGGGGTTCTGTTATGAAGGGTTCTTGGCCTCTGTGGGTCAGGAAGCCGCTTGAGAATGTGGTCAAATCTAAAGATGCCCCCACTCCAGAAAAATGCACTCATGGGACCACATTCTGCTCAGCTGGGAGAGGGGGTTCTTAGGCTTCCGAGGCCCACCAGGGACCCAGGGTTAGCCCCTCATGCAGGGCAAGCCTCCAGGTTGTGTGGGGGACACAGAGGCCAGCTCTCTCCTGTCTCCTGGGGCCAGGTCTCCTCGGTGGAGGTGGACGCCGTGCACAAGCACTACCTGAGCCTCCTCTCCTACGTGGGCTGTGTCGTCTCTGCCCTGGCCTGCGTTGTCACCATTGCCGCCTACCTCTGCTCCAGGTGAGGCCTGAAAGGGGTGGGACAGGGGAGGGGACCCTCCATTGCACACACCTCCACCAGGGCGCCGCACACATCTCCGGTCATGGCCCGCCCGCATGACCTGGAACTGTGTGTGTGGTTAGGGGAGCTGTTTGGGGTAAGCTGACCCTTGGGGGCCACATCTTCTCCTCAGATCAGTGGTGTTTGGATAACATAGTATTTACAAATTTTAGCTGTCAACATTTTATTTATTTATTTTTATTTTTATTTTATTATTATTATTTTTTGGAGACAGAGCCTTGCCTCTGTCGCCTAGGCTGGAGTGTAGTAGCATGATCTCGGCTCACTGCAACCTCTGCCTCCCGGGTTCAAGTGATTCTTATGCCTCAGCCTCCTGAGTAGTTGGGACTACTGGTGCCTGCCACCACACCTGGCTAATCTGTATATTTTTAGTAGAGACGGGGTTTCACCATGTTGCTCAGGCTGGTCTCGAACTCCTGACCTCAAGTGATCCACCCACCTCAGCCCCCCGAAGCGCTGGGATTACAGGCATGAGTCACTGTGCCAGGCTAATTGTCAACACTTAAAATTGAGAGAGTCCACCTAAGAATCTGTTTCTTTCCTAGAGTAAGACAGGAAAGCAAAATAAAAAATTTTAAAAAGGAAAGAATCTTCATTTCTGCCTTTGAATAAGCAGATTTGTGAGAGCACTGGGTGGACAGAATAATATCACAGCAGTAATGATCATACTTAACGTGTGTCAAACCTCCCATGTACCATGCACTGTTCTAAGTGTTTTACATGTGTGAACTCAATTCATCCTCACAACAGCCCTATGAAGGAACACTCAGAGAGGGTAAGTGACTTGCTTGAGGTCACACAGCAAGGAAGTGGCAGAGGTCAGATTGTCAGTGCTTGGCCTAAATTGGGGTCCACTTGCCCTCAGCGCTGAACCCATTTGGGTAGAGGAGAGGCACCCTCGGTTCTCACTGTCCCCAGCCACGAGGAAGGAGAGGAAAGTGAAGCTGTATTTATGCGTGTGCACAAGCCCATGTGTGCCTATATGACTGTCCTGTGTGTGCACAGCTGTGTACCTGGGGAGCTAAGTAGGTGATGGTGATGAGGAAGGACAGCTGGGTGATGAGATGGGCTCGGCGGAAGGCTGGGGGTGGAGGCAGAAGTCCTCAACACCCAGTTGCTCACAAACATGCCCAAGGACACGGCACAGGAACCCTTAGGAACTGAGCACCTTATCTGTGTCAGATGCTTTGTGTCAGTGTAACTCTCACCCCAACCCTATGAGGGTACCATCCTCCCACTTCACAGATGGGCAAACTGAGAGTCTCAAGGGGAGGGAACCAGCTGAAGATGGTGCCATGAGTTAGGGGCAGGGCAGGGTGGGACTCCAGGATGGTGACACTGGGGCCTGCATGTTCTGCTGCACCCTCTAGGGCCATGTAGAATCCTGGAGTGGGGGTAGGGTGGGGTGTGCACACATTGACTTGCAAACCTCAGACAGACCGATGCGGGCAGCCCACACTCAGACTCACAGGTGCACAGTCGTGCAGACAGACGGGAAGACACAGAATGTGGATGGCATGGATTCTCCAACATGGTGAAAATGCCAAAGTGTTTCCGCTCTGACTTTGAGAGTATCTGGTTTATTATTGTGGTTGTCTTCCTCGTTCTGCCTGGCTGAGGCTTCTGTTAAACGTGCACGTGCTGCCTGAGTCTGTGGGTGCTGGGCACACGGTAGGTGCACAGGGGGATGTGGGGAACAGTTTGGCTGCAGCCACAGGGATAGGATAGGGGCCATGTATGACTGCATGTGTGTGTCGGGGTGGGGGGCAGTCTGGGAAGGCTTCCTGGAGGAGATGTGGGCACACTCCCCTCTCTACCTTCCCACACTGGCCCACCAGGGTGCCCCTGCCGTGCAGGAGGAAACCTCGGGACTACACCATCAAGGTGCACATGAACCTGCTGCTGACCGTCTTCCTGCTGGACACGAGCTTCCTGCTCAGCGAGCCGGTGGCCCTGACAGGCTCTGAGGCTGGCTGCCGAGCCAGTGCCATCTTCCTGCACTTCTCCCTGCTCGCCTGCCTTTCCTGGATGGGCCTCGAGGGGTACAACCTCTACCGACTTGTGGTGGAGGTCTTTGGCACCTATGTCCCTGGCTACCTGCTCAAGCTGAGCGCCATGGGCTGGGGTAAGTGGTTGGGGAGGGGGGGTGCCTCAGACCTGCCTCTCCCACTTGGCTCTGGCAAAACCCAGGCACCTGGTTCTGCCTCTCCACCTATCTCTCTGACTTCCCTCCTGGCCTCCTTCACTCATCCTCAGGTGTCCTTCACCTTGGCTGAATCAAGGTCCCCTTTAGGAAGAAGCGGTGAGCCCTGTCCCCAAGAAACACTTCCAAATTCTCCACATCACTCACTCCATTGCAAAGGGGATTTACGAGCAGGGCCACCGTGTGTGAATGTGCAGGTTGTGCACTGCTCAAAGGCACCCAGTTCAGAGATCAGAGGGGCTAAAATCCAGTCCTGCTCCAGTCATTTAATTCACTCAGGCTGGCAGTGGCCCTGCCTCAGGATCCCCCTGGACCTTGGGTAACAGATTCCCTGTGGCTTGGCATTTTGTTCTTGGCCAATGACTGTTCAATTCACCTGTGGCCAGCCCTCTTATGTCAGACCTACAGCCCAGGGGCTCATGATGCCACAAGTCTGTTTGGACATTGCACAGACCCCTCAACCTCCGCATGCCCCTGACTCCAGCTTGCTGCTCTTCGCGGGTTTGTCATTGGGCCCCTTCTTTGTCCATTCCCCCATTTGCATTAAATTCCTTTGGAGGTGTCTCTGTGTCAGGACTTTGTGTTTGGAGGTGGGCAGCCCCCTCTAGGGAGCTTCTAATCTCCACCGAACGGGCGAGGTCAAGGCCCAGTGCAGACGTCCCCTGATGGCAGAACTCTTGCTGTCCCTCCTAAACTGTCTGCCCCTCCCATCTCCCCTGTGACATCCAGCCCTGCAGCAGAGACCCACAGGCCTTTCTCCCAGGGGCCCCCAGGGTGACGAAGGGCAGGGCTAAGGTTGGAGGAGATGGCTTCCCCTTATAGGAAACCCATACTGGAATGGGGAAGGGGAGGGTCCAAACTTGGGGGAACTTCCCCACCGGATGGGGCTGGGTGGGCTTCAGGAGCCCAAACGTCAGAGGGACCCTTGGCCTCCAGACTCCCTGAGGCCAGCAGGGAATGGGCAGGCCTCAGAGAGCGGGAAGTAGAGCAACATGCATTGCCACCCTCAGGCTTCCCCATCTTTCTGGTGACACTGGTGGCCCTGGTGGATGTGGACAACTATGGCCCCATCATCTTGGCTGTGCATAGGACTCCAGAGGGCGTCATCTACCCTTCCATGTGAGTGGCTGTGTGCGATGGGGGCAAGAAGGTGGGTCTCTGGGCACAGAGGCCAGAGTGCAGCCCGGGCCCAGGTCATGCTGGCCAGGGGACACCTGGGTTCCAGTCTCCTCGAGGAATTGGCCTGGCAGTGGCTGAAGCACTGGTCTAAGAGTCATGGAGGGTGAGAAAAGGCCTGGATCTACCACTCACTCACCAGGTGACCTTGCACAGGCCCCGGCCCTTCTCTGAGCCTCGGTTTCCTCATGCATGAATGGGGGTATGGGTTGGAGCAGATGAGCCTCACCACATTCCTCAGCAGCACCTCTCTGTCTCCCCATGCAGATGGAAAGACAGAGGCTCAGGGAGGGAAGAGATCCTCTCTTGGCCACACTGAGGGCTGGTGTGCTGTTCGAAGGCAGAGGATGAGTGGGGTTGAAGTCCAGTCCTTCTCCACTCACCTGATTCACCCAGGCTGGCAGTGGCCCTGCCTGTGGATCCCCTGAACCCAAACCGGAAGCCAGGGTTCCTGAGCTCCAGCCAGGGAAGGAATCCTTCCCATTGGCTCAGTGGTTTTGAAATTTTCAGCTCTTTATGTTGTGACCCAGTGATTTCTGCCTCACTTTTGTACTATCTATATTATTACTTACTTAACATTTTCCTTTAAACAATCTGACTTGTTAACTCAAATGTATTTTTAAAATTAGATCAACACTGTAAATAGAAAACAAGCGCACTTGCTGTAAACAGTGGATAATCCTGAAAACAAACATGACAACCACAGCCCAGGAAATGCTGCCCGTGCTGGCCACACGCTGAGCCCTCCTGCCTTTGCCCGCAGGTGCTGGATCCGGGACTCCCTGGTCAGCTACATCACCAACCTGGGCCTCTTCAGCCTGGTGTTTCTGTTCAACATGGCCATGCTAGCCACCATGGTGGTGCAGATCCTGCGGCTGCGCCCCCACACCCAAAAGTGGTCACATGTGCTGACACTGCTGGGCCTCAGCCTGGTCCTTGGCCTGCCCTGGGCCTTGATCTTCTTCTCCTTTGCTTCTGGCACCTTCCAGCTTGTCATCCTCTACCTTTTCAGCATCATCACCTCCTTCCAAGGTAAGGAGAAGACCCGTCCCTTGGCCCAGGCAGGGTGTCTACACATGGAGCAAGGGCAGGGAAGAGATCACCCAGGGAACCTGAAGACTTCCCTTCTCTGGGCCTCAGTCATCCCATTCATAAAATGGGGACATCCAGGCCACAGTCAGCAAGTCTTGATTGAGCACCTACTATGTGCAGGCCCTGTGTTAAGCCACAGGGCTATGGCTGAGCTGGTTGGGTGTGGGCCTTGTTCTTGTGGAACTCAGCTCTACTGGGGAAGACTGAGCATGAGCAGGCAAGCGTGTAGCCATCAAAGGTGGTCCCAGATAGTAGGGACATCGTCGTGAGCACGTGCTGCACAGGGCCTCGGCTGGGGTGGGGGACACCCTAAGAAGGGTGGCCAGGGAGGCCTCTCTGGATATGAGACGTGTGAAGACAAGAGAAGGATCCCCCCATGGAGAGATGGGGGGGGGCCTCCCTACTCCAGGTGCGGTCCACAGACCAGCAGCAGCAGCGTTGTTAGGAGCTTTTTGGAAACGCAGCCTCTGGGCCACCCGGGCCCTGTCACATCAGAATCTGCATTTTCACAAATGCCCAAGGAGTCACGTGCACATGATAGGATCAGGAGCCCTGGTCTAGGGGAAGGAAGCTCCCGGCAGAGGGAGAGGCAAGAGCAAAGATCCTGAGGTTGGAACCGGTTGTGTGTAGGAAGGACAGTGAGGGAGAGCGTGGCCAGATGGCGGCGGGTCGGGGCGGAGGGGTGGGATCCCAGGGCAGGGTCATGACGGCTCTGGCTTGATGCCAACAGGGTCCCTTTCTGTGCATGTACCTCTGTGTGTACATTCAGGTGCACACACAGGCATGCACACCCCTCTGTTCCTGGCCATGCAGAATGGAAGGGGGTTGTATGGCCAGGCCCAGGGGCTCTCATGCGGTTCAAGGCCAGCCTCCCATACAGGGTCACCCTAGAATGGGAGCTGGGAGTTGGTGGTGGGGAGATGTTACCAAATTTCGGTTATTTAACATTCAAGCCTTCATTCCTGCCTGTGAGATGAGGGGACTCAGGATTGTAAGTGAGGCCCGTACATTCTCACAGACATTTACTAAGCTGTGGATACATCATAGTGCTATTAATTTGAGGGGTGCAAAATCTCACAGTGCTTAAGTGGGTGGACTTCAGAGCCTGTTCACCACTGTTTGAGCCCTGGCTCAGCCATGTCCCCTTACCTGAGCCTCCTGGGCCTCAGTTTCCTTGTTTACAAAAGAGAATAGTAATGAATAGGACGGGCCTAGGAAGCTTGTGACAGTGAGAGGCCACACGGGGACTTAGCACAGTGCCCGGCTCATAGGAGGTGCTTGCTGGGTCTCATGGGTGCCCAACAGCACATCCTTGGCAAACACTGTGGAGAGGTGGGGCAGACCCGAGTCACAGTGGCTGGGGAGGGAGGAGGAGGGATGAGGTGGGGCTCCCCCACCTGCTGACCCCGTGCCCTCACTGCCCGCAGGCTTCCTCATCTTCATCTGGTACTGGTCCATGCGGCTGCAGGCCCGGGGTGGCCCCTCCCCTCTGAAGAGCAACTCAGACAGCGCCAGGCTCCCCATCAGCTCGGGCAGCACCTCGTCCAGCCGCATCTAGGCCTCCAGCCCACCTGCCCATGTGATGAAGCAGAGATGCGGCCTCGTCGCACACTGCCTGTGGCCCCCGAGCCAGGCCCAGCCCCAGGCCAGTCAGCTGCAGACTTTGGAAGGCCCAACGACCATGGAGAGATGGGCCGTTGCCATGGTGGACGGACTCCCGGGCTGGGCTTTTGAATTGGCCTTGGGGACTACTCGGCTCTCACTCAGCTCCCACGGGACTCAGAGGCGCGCCGCCATGCTGCCTAGGGTACTGTCCCCACATCTGTCCCAACCTAGGTGGAGGCCTGGTCTCCTTACAACCCCTGGGCCCAGCCCTCATTGCTGGGGGCCAGGCCTTGGATCTTGAGGGTCTGGCACATCCTTAATCCTGTGCCCCTGCCTGGGACAGAAATGTGGCTCCAGTTGCTCTGTCTCTCATGGTCACCCTGAGGGCACTCTGCATCCTCTGTCATTTTAACCTCAGGTGGCACCCAGGGCGAATGGGGCCCAGGGCAGACCTTCAGGGCCAGAGCCCTGGCGGAGGAGAGGCCCTTTGCCAGGAGCACAGCAGCAGCTCGCCTACCTCTGAGCCCAGGCCCCCTCCCTCCCTCAGCCCCCCAGCCCTCCCTCCATCTTCCCTGGGGTTCTCCTCCTCTCCCAGGGCCTCCTTGCTCCTTGGTTCACAGCTTGGGGTCCCCGATTCCAATGCTGTTTTTTGGGGAGTGGTTTCCAGGAGCTGCCTGGTGTCTGCTGTAAATGTTTGTCTACTGCACAAGCCTTGGCCTGCCCCTGACCCAGGCTCGGTACCGATGCCTGGGCTGGGCTAGGTCCCTCTGTCCATCTGGGCCTTTGTATGAGCTGCATTGCCCTTGCTCACCCTGACCAAGCACACGCCTCAGAGGGGCCCTCAGCCTCTCCTGAAGCCCTCTTGTGGCAAGAACTGTGGACCATGCCAGTCGCGTCTGGTTTCCATCCCACCACTCCAAGGACTGAGACTGACCTCCTCTGGTGACACTGGCCTAGAGCCTGACACTCTCTTAAGAGGTTCTCTTCAAACCCCAAATAGCTCCAGGTGCCCTCGGCTGCCCATCATGGTTAATTCTGTCCAACAAACACACACGGGTAGATTGCTGGTCTGTTCTAGGTGGTAGGGACACAGATGACCGACCTGGTCACTCCTCCTGCCAACATTCAGTCTGGTATGTGAGGCATGCGTGAAGCAAGAGCTTCTGGAGCTACAGGGACAGGGAGCCATCATTCCTGGCTGGGAATCCTGGAAGACTTCCTGCAGGAGTCAGCGTTCAATCTTGACCTTGAAGATGGGAAGGATGTTCTTTTTACGTACCAATTCTTTTGTCTTTTGATATTAAAAAGAAGTACATGTTCATTGTAGAGAATTTGGAAACTGTAGAAGAGAATCAAGAAGAAAAATAAAAATCTGCTGTTGTTATCACCTAGCAAACTGGCGTAAGCATTTTGGGTCATTTCCTTCTGAGCTTTTTCCTGTGCTTCTATTGAAAGAGTCACTGATACTGATACAAATACCTTGGGGCCAATCAGGAAACATGAAAGAGAGAAGAGGGCTGTGTGTGAAGAAAAAAAAATCGACTGCTGGAAACCTCATCAACCAGGGCACAGGGGAGGATAAATGGCAACTTGGTGTCTGTGCTGGGGAGGCAATGGGGAGTGGTGGGGCCTGTGGTGAACTGGAGACTCCCAACCCCATGCTGAGAGCGTGGCTGCTCATCAGCTCCAGCTGGTCACTACCTTGCAGGGATGAGGGCCCATGTAGCCAGACCACCTGCCTTTTATGAGAAATGGGAAATCCAGACTGTGGTTTGAAATCCCCTGATTTTAAAATTTTGGCGAATCCAAAACATTATCTGGCCAAAGAGATTACAGTCAAAAGCTGCCTGGTCCTGGGATTTATGCAACCAGTTTACTGATCACTCTGCAGCAGGTGGGCTGCAAGAATTAAATCACTGGACTTCTCTCCCATCCCTGCCTTTAACCTTGTTCCACCAAATCAATCTCTCCTCCCCCTCCTAAGGCCCAGGTGAGGCAGATCACGCAGGTTCCCATCTTCCCTGTGATGAGGGCAGTCGCAACGGATCATTGCTACTGTGTTCAGGTAAGAGGTCCCAGTGCAGCCAAAGTCCTCCCCAAGGCCCACAGTCCACTCTCTCCCTTCTGCAGGCTCCTCCCTCCTCCCCTGGCCACTCTAGGGGAATGCCCAGCAGGGGAAGAGGCTCAGAGTCTTGGATTGGACAAGGTGGGTGTGAGGCAGCTGGGTCTAGACTGGCAGTGCCCTCTGAGGGGCGTGAATGTGGGATCTTGGGGCGTGAATGTGGGATCTTGGGACCTGCAGGGACCAAGAACCCCTGTGCCCTGCTGCTCTCCCAGGCCTCCCTCCACTCCCTCCACTGACCTCTGTCCTCACCTTTCTGCAGGTGGGGGGCTTCTCTTATGCCCCCAGCTCCAAAGGACAGAGGCCAAACCTTCCCAAGCCTCCCCTACCCCAGTGTCTGGATTGGGCAGCCCAGGGGGATCAGAGCCAGCTTCCCTCCTTACAGGCTTCTAGGTCTCCGTGAGGGGGTCTCTCAGAGCCCCATGGCTGGGCTAGGTCCTGGGATGGGGGTTGAGGCAACTCCCCCCATCTTCCAGAAGGGGGGGAAATGACCCAGCCCCATTCCTCCGCAATTCTCCTGCTTCTCAAACATTTGGTTTCTGCATCTGAGGCTGGCTCAGGTAGTGGGGAGGGGTCTTGGGTTGGGTCTCACCTTCTCAGGTAGGCCCTGGACAGGGCACCAACAGTTCCGTGCTGATCCTTTTACCCTGATGGTTCTTATCATGCACTTTCCCAGGCTGTGGGGCTTTGGAAAGTGGGATCGCCCTTTCTGCCAGCATGTGGCCAGGCGTGCATCTGGAAACATCCCTTTAGCTTGGGAAATGGATTGGAGCAGCTGAGGGCTGAATGCTGGCTGGGTCTCGCTGGAGGACTTGAGGCCCTGCCCACTAGAGCCATTGGGAGAAGCTGGGGCAGGAGGTGGCAGGAAGGGACACTATTGTTTTGTTGGCCCTGGGGTTGGGGGGGTCTCAGGGTTCTGTGAGTGGCTCCAGGCTAGTCCCTGGTCCCCAGGGGGCCTTTCAGGGAAGGGGCCATAGGAAAAGGTGGCCCTCCTTCCAGCCCTGCCTGACCATCCCCTGCACCCGCCCTCCACCCACTTCCCAGGTGGACTGGCTGCTCGGAGTCTCAGTCTGCTCACCCCCAGGCCCTTCTTCACACACTGGTACCCGCGAGCCTCTCTGAGGGCCCAGGTGCCAGGATGGGGCTCCAGCAATGGGCCCAGCACATCCAAGTCCACTGCCCCACCTCACCCTCACCTGCAGCTGGGAGGGAGGTCTGCAGATCTTCCAGGAGAAGGCTGGCCAGGTGTGGAGCAGTGGCAGGCCCAGCCATTCATCTGCCTTCGCAGCCCTCCCTGCAGAGGAAGTTTCTGGGGCTCAGGAAGCCCTGGGCTCTGACCTGCTGCTCCATGCTGAATTCCCACCTGCTCCCACACCATGAGTGACCCTAAAATCCCCTCCCTACCCCTTCCCAGACCCAGAGGGCTCAGCAGGAGACACTGAGTGGGAGGAGGAGGAAATGGAGGCCAGCAGGGGCTGAGCAGCTCCCCAGTTCGATCCCAAGGCTGAGTAGGGCTAGTGCCAGCCCCGTGGGCCAGAGGGGGATGCCAGCAACCACACACCTTGGTGGGATGCCCTTCACCTTCCAATCTCCAAGTGGCCATGGCCTCATGCACAGTGCATCCGTGGGGCCTCCAGAGTTGGCCCGAGCGGCTGGCGCCCTAATTCCTTTAGGCTGAAGCCCAGGAGTGTTTGCCACCCCCACCTCCCACCTGATCAGTGACCATTTGGGGTGTGAAGACAACAATTTCACAGCTCTGATGATCAGAAACGATGTAATGGCCACAGGCGGCTCCGCCTGCGTCATCCATGAGTTCATCACACACCTCGGGAGGCTCAGGGTGACAGACAGTGCATGCAAGGTCACCCAGCCAGGAAGTGGCCAGGACGGATGTTAGCTCAGGCCTGACCAGCCCCCGGGGCCGCACTGCTGTCTTCCCGCTACCCTGCCTCTGGGTCTGTCCTGTTATCCAGGCTGGTGGGGGAAGCTCAGGCTGCAGGGTCAGCTCCTGCTCTCCTCCCACACCCTCCAGCCTGGTTCAAGCCATAGGCACCATCCAGGTCTTCGTCCTCATGCCCAGAGCCAGGCTCTGTGCCCAGCTTGTTGCAGGTCTCATCAAACCCTGACACGGCCTTAGGAGGCAGCCCCATTGCCATCTTCACTTTACAGAGGAGGAAACTGAGGCTCAGAGAGGCTCCCAGCTTGTGAGAGGAGGGGTCTGAGTAGGTGCGCCTGACTCCAAAGCCTGTGCTCATCACAGTTCCCAGGGATCCGCTCTAAGCCAGGCCCCTGTGGCCACCCAGCCCCTAGCCCCGTAGATCCTACCCCAGTGGGGCCCCGGGGGCACATACCTGGGTGGGCTCAGCAGCTCCCTCTGCAGGTGGACCCAGGGTGCGGTGAGATTGGGAGCACTGCCCAGTTCCCCACACTCACCTTTCGCAACCCAACCAATGGCGCCATCGAGCAGGAAGGGTGAGAAAGAGGACACAGGAAGCCAGAGTGGTGGGGCTGCAGGGTGGGGGCAGGCCAGCTCAGCAGAGCCTGGGGCCAGAGGGCCAGACAGCCACAGAGCTCCTGGCGTGGGCAAGGCTGGCCAAGGATGGCGACGCCCAGGGGCCTGGGGGCCCTGCTCCTGCTCCTCCTGCTCCTGACCTCAGGTGAGTGGCTGGCACCTCATCCCCTCCTGCCACGCTGGGCCGACCCTGCCCTGCCGAGGGAGGGATCCAGGGACAGACGCAGGGACTAGAGAAGGTGAGGAGTTGGGGTGTCTGGGATGTGTCCTCCGAGACCCCCCGTGGCCGCCTCAGCACCTCCTCTAGCCCTGTCCCTTTGGGTCAGTCCTGTCCTTCCACTAAACCTTGCTCAGGACTGGTCTCAGGTTCCCTTTGTTGCTCCACAGTGCCCTGGAGATAGGGGAGGTCGGAGGGTGCTCCCTGACTCCCCAACCTGGGCTGTGTCTCCCTGACAGGCCTGGCTCTGAGACAGGGGTTGGCCCCGGGCAGGCAATTCTCCAGCTGGCTTGTGAGATCCTGGGGACGGGATTTGGACACTCTGGAAGCTGAGGCCGGGAAGGTCTGTCACCTCGTTCTTCTGGACCTCTCCTCCCGCACATGTCACCCCACACCGGCTCCCTCTCCCAGTCTCAGCCACAACCCCTTGGTCCTCAGTGGCCTGAGCCAGGATCTACACTCCTCCCCGTCACTCTCCCGTCACACACACAAACACATGGTGCATCTCCAGAGGCCATGGAAGTGCCCGGGCCTTGCCTTTGCTGGCCTCTCTCCCAGGAAAGCTGTCCCCCTACCCCTTGCCCACTTAGCCGGCTCCATTTACCCTTCTTGGCCTCTGTGGCATCTTAGCAACCCTCTTGGACAGAGGGAGGTGCTCCCCCGTTAGTGCTCCCTCCTCAGTGCTCCTGTCTCTGGGCCTTGCGGGCCACTCTCGTTTTGCTCCTGACTCGGTGAGGGGCCTGCATGTCCATCTCCCTGTGTGTCCAGCATGTGGTCGCGTGACTTTGGCCACATAGATCAACTTATTTGGGCTTCAAAGAACCCTCTTCTTTTCAAACATTGGAAGATTCAGTGGAGTGAATCAGTCCCTGGCTCAAAAAAGGGTGGGAGATGACAGCACTATCCTCCTAGTGGCCCTGGGAGACCCTGGTACAGAGCAGGCCACCGGGCAGCCCTTGATAGATGGATGAACGGAGCCACCGATGGCAGCTGTGACCAGGGCTCATGGGCATCCTCAGGTCCCAGCTGTCATCGCTGGTTGGGCCTTCAAGGCTCCTCCAGGTGATGCTGTTTCCCCCATGGTGATGTGGGTGCTCTGGTTGGGGCAGAGCAGCAGCCATTTGATTGAGCAAGGAGCTCTGAGGGGTCTACACACGGGAAGGTCTGCACACTTCCTGTGTGGACAGTGATGTGTTAGTCTCCATTCTCCATTTGCGCATTCATTCATTCATTCATTCATTCAGGAAGCATCGATGGTGCCCTCTGCTCCTGCTGGTACCACTTGGCCCCTGCCCTCAAAAGGCTCACAGTCTGCAGGAGTGACACAGTGTGGTGGGGACTCGCATGTGAGACCCAGCTGTTAGGGCTGAGCAAGGGGTGGATGCAATGGAGGGCCTGGCATAAAGGGACACGTGACAAAGGTGCGGGCAGGGCACGGGGAGCAAGGAGGGTGGTCACTGGGCAGGCTGGCACCTGGGGCAGCCTTCAGCACCGTGAGGTCTAAAGGGCCCAGGAGGGAGTGGCCCCCTGGGCTTCTACAGCCAGACTGTGGCTACAGGAGGGAAATGGCGGTGGTTTGCTCACGGTGAGCCAGCAAGGGCTGAAGGAGCCATGCGGGGTGGGGGCAAATGCCCACCCTGCCCTCCTCCTGCCCTCTGACCTCCAGTCCACTTTCCACTTGCTGACCCCCAAATGAGGCAGTCCATGGAGGCCAGGCTCTGGAGCATAGAGGGTCTGGAGAGGAGGGGAGTGCTATCCCACCCACAGGCCTAGCACAGGGTCTCCTTGTCTACATGAAATGCTTGCAGTGTCTTCAAAGAATAAACACAGAAAAGATATTTAATGATCCTGTCTGTGTAGGGTGCTTGCCAAGAGCTTCACTTACATGCCTGCGCTGAAATTCATGGCAATCCGGGAGGGAGGCCTGCACCTGCACCCATTCATGACAGCAGGGCCGGGATGGCAGAGAATGGCACCCGCCCTCAAGCTGACAATGTTCTCTCCCCTCCTCTCCTGTCCTCTTCCTTCCCCTCTCAACCCCTCCTCCCCTCCTCCCCTCTCCTCTCTTCCCTCTCCCTGTTTCTGTCTTCCTCCTCCTCTCCCTCTTCTCCCCTTTTTTAAAAAGCCAACATGGATCATACTATATTCATGCTCATCTATCATTTTCATTTCCCATTAAACAATGCATCATAAATATCTTTATAAACTAACAGAAATTTACAGTTCCTTTATAAGCTATCTAAAATGAATTATCACATATAGAGTCCATTATTACAAAATCCCCTCTAAAATGTTATTTTTTTTACCCTGCTGTTACTCTTTATTCAGCCATTATTTTTATCATGTCTTTTTTTTGTCTTAATGATTAAAAATGAACAGTTTTTTAAAAAATGTGACAGTAATACTGGACATGATTTTTAAAAAATCAAATACCAGAGAGGGAAATAAAAAATGGAAAGCAAATGAGCCCCTGCCCGCCTCAGCCCCCAGCACCACCCATCACAGAGGGAGCTCTCCTAACACTTCCTGGGGGTGGCAATCCAAAAAGTGACAATGCAGAGCCAAGACCCACTTCCCACCCTCAATGGGAGAAGGATACAACAAAGCACTTCAGAGTAAAAGACATATAAGTGGCCGCAGATATACAGGTAGATGCTCAAACTCCTTAAATGAAAATAAGATTCAGTGTCATCTCTCAGACTGGCAAAAATCCAAAAGTTCAGTAAGCTATAGAATAATAGGCATGTGGATAAATAGTCACTCTTATCCACCTTGAGTGAGAGTATAAATAGGTACACCATTTTCTGGAGGGAAATTCAATAATACCCGGCAGTTTTTTAAAGCACATACAGAAAGTCCTAGAATAGGAATTTTTTTTTTTTTTTTTCCGGGACAGAGTCTCTCTTTGTCTTCCAAGCTGGAGTGCAGTGGTGTGATCTTGGCTCACTTTAACTTCCGCCTCCCGGGTTGAAGCAATTCTCCTGCCTCAGCCTTCTGAGTAGCTGAGATTACAGGCACCCACCACCGCGTCTGGCTAATTTTTGTATGTTTAGTAGGGCTTCCCCATGTTGGCCAGGCTGGTCTCAAACTCCTGACCTCAGGTGATCCATCCACCTCAGCCTCCCAAAGTGCTGGGATTATAGGCGTGAGTCACCACACCCAGCCTTCCTGGCGGTGTTTTAAAGCACATACAGTTAGATACAGAAAGTCCTAAGATAGGAATGTTTTCTATGAGTTCTCAACACAAGCTGAAAAGATGCACACTCAAGAATTCCTATGGCAGATTGTGAAAAACAATGTCCACCAAGAGGGGACCAGTTAAAAAAGTGTTGCGATGCCCATGGAATGGAATAGTTTGCAAGTATATAAAGAATGAGGTGGAAAAGTTCTTCAAGATATATTGCTAGTCCAAGCATGGTAGCTCATGCCTATAAATTGCAGCACTTTGGGAGGCCAGGGTGAGCGGATTGCTTGAGCCCAGGGGTTTGAGATCAGCCTGGGCAACACAGCAAAACCCTGTCTCTACAAAAAATAAAAATAAACAACATAAAAAAATGAAAAACTAGCCAGGCATGGTGGCATGTGCCTGTAGTCCCAGCTACTTGGGAGGCTGAGGTTGGAGGATCGATTGAGCCTGGGAGGTCTAGGCTGCAGTGAGCTGTGATCATGCTACTGCACTCCAGCCTGGGAAACAGAGCAAGACTCTGTCTCAAAAGAAAAAAAAAGATATATTGTTAAGTGATCTTATTTGTGTAAATTTAAAAAATGATGTATCGGCAGGGCTTGGTGGCTCACACCTGTAATCCAGCAATTTGGGCAGCTGAGGCAGGAGGATCGCTTGAGGACAGGAGTTCGAGACCAGCCTGGGCAACATAGTGAGAGCCCCCTCTTCTTAATTAAAACATTTTTTCCTTAAAAAAATGATGTACTTATAAATACTTGCATATGCATACCTTCTGCAAAATTTCCAGAAGGCTGTGCAATAAACCATTAAAGATGGTAAACTCTTTGAACACCTACAATGAGCTATGTCCTTTATCTCTAATCCTTCCCAAAACTTGCAAGGAATGTATTATTAGCTCCATTTTGCTGGCAAAAGATTGAGCCTCAGGGAGTTTAAGTAACTTGCCTCAGGACATACAGTTAGTAGATGACCCAAAGCTTCCATTTTGTGCCCTGTATTAGGTGAAAGGGAACTGAACTAAAAGTCACAAAAGCTGGTCTTTAGTTCTGGAGCAGCCTCCAACTAGCTAGTAACGTTTCTCAAGTCATTTTGCTGGAGGGGCCTTGGTTTGCTGTATTTTCTACCTGTCCCAGGAGGTAGCTGTGATGGTTGTGTGTGCTTCTTAGCACAGGTGTGAGCCACCACGCCCTGCCAATACATCATTTTTTAAATTTACACAAATAAGATAGTGTGAATGTGGGAGAATGAGGCAAACCAAGACAGAATACATCCAAGAGTTTAAACAGGAGGCCACAGTTGCAAGGGCTTTGGAAGGTCTGATGTGGAATAACTGAAAAGCCAGGCAGACTCCCTGGAGGAAGGGGTAAAGGAGTAATAGCACAAACATATGAAACCTTTTATTTACAGAGCCACGTGCCAAGCCTTTTGTACATGCTTCCCCAAAGCATCCTACCAGCGCTGGGAGATGGGGTATTTGCTTTTACCTTGGAAACAGCCCCAGAGAGGGTCTGCATCCTGCTCAAGTGCACCGTTAGTGTGATGCATGGAGCTGGAATTCTAGCCCAACCACCAGACTCTGGAGCCCCAGCTCCTTTCCCTGCTCCTCATCCTTGCGGCCCATCTTCGTCCAGCCCATTCACACTCTCTGCATTCCTTCCTTAGGTCAGGAAAAGCCCACCGAAGGGCCAAGAAACACCTGCCTGGGGAGCAACAACATGTACGACATCTTCAACTTGAATGACAAGGCTTTGTGCTTCACCAAGTGCAGGCAGTCGGGCAGCAACTCCTGCAATGTGGAAAACTTGCAGAGGTGAGGGGGCCCCCTGAGCTGGAGGGGGAATCTGAAGCTGCTGGGAGGAGGACTATCAGGAAGGGATGGGGCCATCTTCCCCCATGGCCCCAGAAAATGTTGCTCCCATCTGACTCCTCCATCTTGTTTGACACCACAGTCCCCCTGACCCAACACCCCCATTCTGGCAGTTGGGGTCCCTACTGATCTAGGGTATTCAGAGATGTATCCACTCCTATCCTGGCCCTTGGGAGTTGTGGAAGGACAGACACAGACCCAAATAATGATGACTCCAGAGTGTATACAGAATGGCAGACAAGGTGCCAGGTTAGCCCAGAGGAGGGAAGTTGGCCAAGGCTTCACAGAGGAGGAAACCTGGAAAGGGCTTTGAGGGTGCATAGGAGTTTTCCTGCTGGATCTAAGCAATGGTGAGGATACAGGCAACAGAACTTGAAAGTAATGGGGGATAACTACAATGCTTTGAACTGTAACAATGTAAACTGTGTGGGGATGGAAGAGACAATGGGCAGATGTGATGGGTGGGAGATAGGACTGGAAATATAAGCAGAGACTAAGGTGTGAAGGGTTGTGTAAGTTATACCAATGGGTGAGGGCGGCAGGGCAATGACATATTTTAAGCGCAGGGAGAGTATAGTCAACTCTGCATTTTGGAAAGATTGCTCAGGCTTCAGGGACGGGTGATGCAGGAAGACATGACCCAGTAGGATGCATCACAGGGGTCTGGGTGGGAGTGAGGGCTAAGTCAGCACCACTAGCAGCAATTGGCATTGTGTGCTTGGAAAGGAGAGATGGATTGGGGAGATGATACAATGTAGACTCCGTAAGACAAGAGACTGGTTAGATGTGGGGGTGAGGGAAATGAAGGGGTTTAGAATACAACATCTTTAGGATCCATCTCCAAAAATATCTCTGCCTCTCTTTCCTTTTCCCACTCCTAATCAAAGTTGCCCATAACTCTTCTGGGATGCCTAGAAAAGCACGTGGCTTACCTTAGTACTTAATAAATATGTGTTAAAGGAATGAGTTAAAGCCCTGTGCTCTCAGGCTTGGTGTTAGGACAGCCATCTCATTGGATCATGTTATTTCAGTGGCCTGAAAAGGCTTCCATTCCCACCTGCAGGTGATCCAGTAGCTTCTTAGCACCCCAGAGCTATTCAGAGGCTCCTCTTTGTGCTGCCCAGGTATATGCCCAAAAGAATTTAAAACAAGTCTCCAAACAAAAGCTTATACATGGGCCAGGCACGGCGGCTCACGCATGTAATCCTAGCATTTTGGGAGGCCGAGGTGGGCAGATCACTTGAGGTCGGGAGTTTGAGACCAGCCTGGCCAACATGGTGAAACCCTGTCTCTACTGAAAATACAAAAAAAAAAATTGCCAGGCTTGGTGACAGGCGCCTGTAATCCCAGCTACTCGGGAGGCTGAGGTGGGAGAATTGCTTGAACCCAGGAGGTAAAGGTTGCAGTGACCTGAGATCACTCCACTGCACTCCAGCCTGGGCGACAGAGTGAGACTCCATCTCAAAAAAAAAAAAAAAAAAAAAGAAGCAGCAGCAGCTTGTACGTGAATATTTGTAGCAGCACTTTTCACAGTAGCCAAAAAAAAAAGAGGAAAATACCCAAATGCCCCTCAATGGATAACGGCATAATTAAAATATGATCTGTCCATATGATGAAATAGTATTTATCCATAAAAAGAAATAAAATACAGGGGCCAGGCACTGTGGCTCGTGCCCAAAGTCATCCCAGTACTTTGGGAGGCTGAGGCAGGAAGATCACTTGAGGCCAGGAGCTCAAGACCAGCCTGGGCAACAGAGTGAGACACCGACTCTACAAAAAATAATTTAAAAAAAGAAATAGGGCCAGCTGCAGTGGGTTCATGCCTGTAATCCCAGCACTTTGGGAAGCCGAGGCAAGCGGATCGCTTGAGGTCAGGAGTTCGAGACCAGTCTGACCAACATGGTGAAACCCCATGTTTCTCTACTAAAAATACAAAAAAATTAGTTGGGTGTGGTGGCTCACGCCTGTAATCCCAGCTCCTCGGGAGGCTGAGGCAGCAGAATCGCTTGAACCCGGGAGGCGGAGGTTGCAGTGAGCTGAGATTGTGCCACTGCACTCCAGCCTGGGTGACACAGTGAGACAGTCTCAAAAATAAAATAAAATGGAATACTGATACATGCTACAACATAGATGAACCCTGAAAACATTATGCTGAGTGAAAGAAGTCAGAAACAAAAGGCTGCATGTTGTATGATTCCATTTGTGTGAGCCATCTGGAACAGGCAAACTCAGAGACAGAAAGCAGATTAGTGATTGCAGGGGCTGGGGGAAGGGGGAAGGGAGAGCTTCATGGGTATGGGTTTCCTTTGGGGTGATGAAATATTCTGGAACTAGATAGTGTGACGGTTGCACACCATTGTGACTTACTTGATGCCATTGAATTGGACACTTTAAAATGGTTAAAATGGTAAATTTTATGCTATGTGTACTTTACCATATGCACAAAAAAAGACAAACAC
This sequence comes from Pan paniscus, assembly GCF_029289425.2. Taxonomy (NCBI): domain Eukaryota; kingdom Metazoa; phylum Chordata; class Mammalia; order Primates; family Hominidae; genus Pan; species Pan paniscus. The sequence continues at coordinate 67,147,217 of NC_073267.2, forward strand.
ATAAAATACTCAGAGGGACGCCTAGCTGGAATCCTGCAGGAGCAGCCTGGACGGCCCCCAAGCCACTTTTCTTCCTCCTGTCCTGATCCCAGGGTCTTTACTTTGATAGTTTGGGTCAGCCCTCTCACCCCAAGAGCCTGATGAGTGAGTAACTCAGCCTGCAGGATCCTACCCTCCCCCCATCCCTGGCCCTTTGCAGATACTGGCTAAACTACGAGGCCCATCTGATGAAGGAAGGTTTGACGCAGAAGGTGAACACACCTTTCCTGAAGGCTTTGGTTCAGAACCTCAGCACCAACACCGCAGAAGACTTCTACTTCTCTCTGGAGCCCTCTCAGGTGAAGAGTTCCCCAGCCCTCTTGGCTGGTTCGGACCCTATTTTTCTTGGACATATATTTCAAAACTCTAAGAGAGTTATATCCTGTGATATAACTAGGGCTTGTCCCTCCCCCACGTCCCAGTTGGCAGAGCTGCATCTGTAAAATGAGCTCTAAGACTCCTCCAAGCCTAAAATTTCTGTGAGCTCCTCTACTGAGGGAACATATTTGAAATGAGGTAAAGGGTTCGATGGACAGACTCTGGGTTTATGCTGGTCTGGATTCACATCCCAGCTCTGCCCTTGACCAGCCATTGTGATCATGGGCAAATTACTTTTCTGAGCCTCGGTTTCTCTGTCTATAAAAAGATGAAGGTATTGCCCACTTTCAAGATTAACATGGCCAGGTGCAGTGGTGCACACCCGCAATTTCAGCACTTTGGGAGGCTGAGGTAGGAGGATGGCTTGAGGCCAGGAGTTCTAGACCAGCCTGGGCAACACAGTGAGAGTCCATCTCTACGAAAACAAAACGAAACACAAAACAAACAAAAGATGAATGAGAGGAGCAAATGAGATAATGCACAGGGAATGCTTGGGATAGTGAGGGCTTAGAAAGCCTCCTGCCTTCTGGAAGAAATGGATGTGGTGGTGGAACTTCAGGCAGCAAAGGTGAGTTGGTTAACATTGAGATACTTTCAGGTTTGTCTGGAGAAAGGGAAATGGAAGAGAGATTCTTTCTCAACCCTTTATTATGTCACTCAAGCAGCTGAGCCCTCTGCAGGGGTTATGTACTGGCCCCAGAAATCACCTACATATCCTTTCGTTGGGAGTCTGGACTGGGAAGGAGAAAGTTGGGGCCTTCAGCTCCAGCCATAAACCCCCTGTGCCAATGTGCATGGGGTGCTTCTGAGGCAGGCCCTGGGTGGGTCAGGCTGTAGCCCTTAGGGGAACAGGGAGCTCAGAGAATGAATGAAACATGCTTTGCAGCCGGGCACAGTGGCTCACGCCTGTAATACCAGCACTTTGGGAGGCCAAGGCGGACGGATCATCTGAGGTCAGGAGTTCGAAACCAGCCTGGCCAACATGGTGAAACCTTGTCTCTACTAAAAATACAAAATTAGCTGGGCATGGTGGTGCATGCCTGTAATCCCAGCTACTTGGGAGGCTGAGGCAGGAGAATCGCTTGAACCTGGGAGGCGGAGGTTGCACTGAGCTGAGATAGCGCCATTGCACTCCAACCTGGGCAACAAGAATGAGACTCCATCTCAAAAAAAAACAAATGCTTTGCAATGACCACTGAAATGTATTTCAATATTCTGACGATTCTTTGTTTTTTAAAAATGTGTTGTTGTTGTTGGGCGGGGAGGATTTGACATTCAGAGTAAACGTGTGTGTCCTCCCTCTCTGCCCTTGTTCTCTCGCTTCCTGAACTTCCTTCCTGACGGTTTTATTCTTTCCATTTATTCCTGAGTCAGAAGCCAGACACTGTCACAATCAAGCCCTGTGTAAACACTGGGACTGTTAGGGCCCTGGCCAAAAGCACATGCCCTCCAGCCGTCCTCATACTTGCACATTCAGCTTGCCCAGGCATCAGGTGCCCAGACAGACACAAGCTTAGCTCTACTCTCTGTATTGGGAAAACCGAGGCTCCACAAGGGCTATAACTTGTCTAGGGATGCACAGCCTGTGAGGAGCAGAGCTTGCACTGTGCCCCAGGTGTCCTGCCTTTCAGAGCTGACAGTCCCCAGGTGCTGCCCCCTACCCAGTGTGCCTGCTTCCCCTCCCAGCTGGGGGAGTGGCAGGACTCGTGTTGGGGGGTGGGTACAGATGGGAGCTGCTGTGTCTGTGGTTGTAGGTTCCGAGGCAGGTGATGAAGGACGAGGACAAGCCCCCTGACAGAGTGCGACTTCCCAAGAGCCTTTTTCGATCCCTGACAGGCAACAGGTCTGTGGTCAGCTTGGCCATCACCATTCTGGACATTGGTCCAGGGACTCTCTTCAAGGTGAGGACTCAGGGAAGCTCCAAGGTTAAGTGCTAGGTCCTCTGGGGGCTCCATGCCACAGCTTGCTGTCACTGGAGCCTGCCGAGGGATCCAATGGGGACAGAGCAGGCAGTGAGCCTCTTAGTGTTTCTAATGCAGCCCGTGGCCATCTCAGACACCTGTCACTAGAGTCTATGGTCTTCAGACTCACACTGGTCACACGCTCTCAGATGTTTGACCCCCACACATGAGTGCCCTTTGGCTTGTCTATGTGTCCTGGGGGTGCTTGTGTGCTCTGTGTGTCCTCGTGCATGCACAAACATGCACATCCTTTTCTATTCTTGTGCACGCACAAGCCCATGTACTCAGCTGTGATCATATCCACACGAGCAAGTGTACCCATGCCCTTGCACATGTGTATACCAGGTATGTGCACCCAGAGTTGTGCATCCACTCCTGTGCAGACGTGTGTACCTCTGAGGGCTAGTGTGCTCCCCCCACCAGCCCCCTTTCTACCGAATGCACACTCATGCTAAGACCCTCAGGGGCACGCCATCCTCCCCGCTGACTTCCATTTCTTGGCTGATCTTGGCCCCATGCCCCCTCTAGTTAAGAGGGCAGAGGAGCTCTGGAGGCCAGCAATGGAGAGCTGTCATGTGCACAGCTTTGCAGCCAGTTGACCTGGCCCAGCCCAAGCAGGAGACCACTGGGAGCAGCAGGGAGGAGGCTGCCCGTGACTCCTTGGCTCCCTGGTCCCCTGGTCTCGAACTCTGCCCTCCAAGCAAAGGCCATGGGTTCCTGGAGGCTCCTAGGAACCCCAGCCTTGGTGGGTTGGGATGGCCCCTTCTGCAACCTGGCCTCCCCGATCTCCCCTTTCACAGGGCCCCCGGCTCGGCCTGGGAGATGGCAGCAGCGTGTTGAACAATCGCCTGGTGGGTTTGAGTGTGGGACAAATGCGTGTCACCAAGCTGGCTGAGCCTCTGGAGATCGTCTTCTCTCACCAGCGACCGCCCCCCGTGAGTCCCCTGCTCAGGCCTGGCAGTCACTGCAGGGCAGACAGGCGAGTGGGCGCACCTGGGCCCATGGGCCCTGCATGGGACACTACACATCTGTCCCCTACCCTTCCACAGTCGCCCAGGAGGAGCCATTAGGGCCATACACATAATTGGATCCAAGGCCACACACCATAGAGGTGCACATGAGGACCTGGCAAGCCCACCTGCATACACATGGCATTCCACATCCTCCACACCCATGCTCCCCTGACACGCACACATGCATGCAGACAGGCAAACCCTCCCGCCCACAGCCCCACACCACAGTCACGCGCTTCACACGCCGGCCCAGGGCTCATCAAATGGTGCACTTAATTTTTCTGTGTGGCCCATGGGTGTGAACCTTGCTTTCTACCTAATGCACACTCACACTAGGACTCGGGGGAGCACACCGTCCTCCCGCTTCCCCTGCCCTCCCCCAACCTTCCCTTTTCCTCTCTCCTGACTTCCACTCTTCGGTTTCAGAACATGACCCTCACCTGTGTATTCTGGGATGTGACTAAAGGTAGGGCCCGGAGGACCTTCTCTGGGGTAAGACAGGAAGGGAGGGTATGGGCTGCACTGTGGGGCGGGGCTAGCTCCACTGGCTGAGTCCTTCCCCTGCCTTCCTCTCCCCTCCCCTCCCTTCCTCTTTGCTCCCTGCATCCCCTCCCTTCCCCTCCCCTCCCCTCCTCTCCTCACCTCCCCTTCCCCCTCCCCTCCCTTCCCTATATTCCCTTCCCCTCTGTTCCCCTCCCCTCCCCTCCCCTCTCTCCTCTCCTCCCCTCCCCATATTCCCTTCCCCTCTGTTCCCCTCCTCTCCCCTCCCTTGCCCTCCCCTCCCTATATTCCCTTTCCCTCTGTTCCCCTGGCCTCCTCTCCAGGGCCCACTGGAGACTGGTCTTCTGAGGGCTGCTCCACGGAGGTCAGACCTGAGGGGACCGTGTGCTGCTGTGACCACCTGACCTTTTTTGCCCTGCTCCTGGTAACAGCCCCCTCCACTCTGATCCCAGCCATCCCAGGGGCTTCCAGCTCCTGCCCTGGGGAGGGGGCTGCCTGGTGGTCTTTGGGTATATGGGCCTGGCCTCCAACTGACGTGGTCCCGGTTCTGGGGTCACCCACAGAGACCCACCTTGGACCAGTCCACGGTGCATATCCTCACACGCATCTCCCAGGCGGGCTGTGGGGTCTCCATGATCTTCCTGGCCTTCACCATTATTCTTTATGCCTTTCTGAGGTGAGTGATCCCCACCTCCCCACCATGTCTCCCTCCCGCCCTCAAGGGAGGCAGCAGGGCAGGGTGGGAAGCATTCAGGTTGTGCAGCCTCTGACCGTTGTCCCCTCCACACGTTAGTGTCCTCATCCCAAAATGGGGTTGGGGGTTGAAATGTGTCAGAGCTATTTCAGGAGCAAGTGGCAGAAACTCAACTCAAATTGGCTTAAACATAATAGGGAATGTGTGGTTCACGTAACTGAGAATAGCAAATAGCAAATAGGGTTCATGTAATTGAAAAACCCAAGGTGCACGGACTTCTGGCAGGGTTTGATCCAGGGGGTCAAAAGAGGTCCCCAGAACTTGGTCTCCCTCTACCTCTCACAGCTTTGCTCACCCCTTGACAGTCACATTGGGCAGCTTTACCACCCTCAGGGGCCCTGGCTGCCTCAGGATTGCATCATAGCTCCTTAGCTACTTAGGCAGAAATAAAAGAGATCTCCTCTTTCCAAGTATTCTAAGATGAATCCCAGGATTGAGAAGGATTTTATTTTGAGATAAAACAGAAAGATGCAAAAATAGTGCAGAGTCCTGTGGTTCCTTCTCCCAGATTCCCCCTGTGGATACATCATAGACAACTGTAGTTCAATATCAAAACCAGCAGCTGGTGGTACAGTACTGTTGACTAGAATATAGACTTTGCTCAGTTTTCACCATTTTTTATGTACATTCATGTGTGTGTCTGTGTGTGTGTGTGTGTGTGTGTGTGTGTGCGCGCGCTTGCGCGCAGGACATATCATTTGATTGGCCCAGTCCAAAATGAAAATAAAGAAGGCTGGGCGTAGTAGCTCATGCCTGTAATCCCAGCACTTTGGGAGGCCGAGGCAGGTAGATCACCTGAGGTCAGGAGTTCGAGACCAGCCTGGCCAACATGGTGAAAGCCCGTCTCTACTAAAAATACAAAAAAGTTAGCTGGGCGTGGTGGTGCGCGCCTGTAATCCCAGCTACTCAGGAGGTTGAGGCAGGAGAATCGCTTGAACCAAGGAGGCGGAGGTTGCAGTGAGCCGAGATCACACCATTGCACTCCAGCCTGGACAACAAGTACAAAACTCCGTCTCAAAAAAAAAAAAAAAAAAAAAGAGAGAGAAAGAAAATATATGGCCCCTTATTCAAAAAATTTTAAGAATGTCAAGATGGCGACAGTAGAACATTAAGTCCTTCTGCGTATGGGGTCCTACAGAGGTCACATGCTCATGAAACTGGCCCTGTGTGAGCATGTGTGTGCATGTCTGTGTATATCATCCTATGCAGTTTTATCCCATGTATACACCAGAGTTGAGTCTTACTGGTCTAACTTGGACCATGTGCCCATGCCTGTCTGGGTCACTGTGGTCAAGAGCTGGAATACACAGATTGGCCGGCCAGGCCATGTGTCTGCTCTTGGGTTTGAGCTAACAAAGAACCCCTGGCCCCTGACTTATGAGAGTGGGGACGGGCGTTCCTTAGGGAAACCTGGGGCTGTGTCCAGAAGAGGTGGGAGTGAGTGCAGGACAGGCAGAAACAGCAGAGAGCACTGCAGCCTGGGCCCAGGCCATGGCTGAGGGACCCACAGGATCTGCCAGCTTGAAGGAGCCTAGGGGAGCTGCCAGTGCCCCAGCTTGTCCTGTCCCCCGCCTCCTGGGGGTCCCTGGGGGTGGCCTAAAGCAGCCCTTGGGTCTCCTGCCCCCGCATCCAGGGCCGTCCCTCCGCCCTCTCCACGTGCCTCTGTGTCAGCATTTGGCCCTAGGCTGCAGCCCCCACTAGGCCCACCCAATCCATCACAGACCAACCCATGAGTGTAAATGGTGCCCCTCACCCCCACCCTCCAAGCTCTGGCCTAGGACATGGTCCCCATCCCCAACAAGCCGAGTGTGACTTGCCAGCTGGCCGCATTGCTGGACCCTGTGAGCGGGGCTTGGAGTGCCAGGAGAAATTACCACCAGCTCCCCAGGGTGGGGCCTGGCATCTCAGGTGAGGTGGACATGATCCCAGATGCTCCTCCAGGAAGCCCCCGGCTCCCCTCCCTCGGCTGAGAGCCCTTTTGGATCTGGTTTGCTAAGAATTCAGAGTGGGGGCTCCAGAGAGAGGGAGGTGAGCCTGGTGAGTCACTGGGCAGGGAGTCTGGAGCCCAGGGTTGGAGCCCAGGGTTGGAGCCCCTGCCCTGCTCTGTGACCCCGTAAGGCTCCCGTCCCTCTCTAAGCCTCACTCTCCTACTGCATTTTCGGCTTCATGCATCCACCCATCTGTCCATCCACTTTACCAATGGATCCATGGTCCCTCCACTGTTAGGCCTGAAGTTCACAGCATGGGAGAGACCCGAGAAGGGAGAGGATGGGGAGTTACACTATGCTGCTGGGAAATGTCCAATTCAGCTCAGGCTAAGGGGCATTCAGAGATGGCCTCCCCAGAAGGAAACATCTAAGGGGCATTTGAAAGGCAGAAGAAGAGGAGTCAGGCAAAGAAGGTGGGAGGAACTGGGGAGCAGGGAAAGGCATTGAGAGCAGTGGGAAGAGCTGACCTCTGCGAAATGAGATCAGCCTCACCTTGGTGTAGTTTGGGTCATTCCAGGTGTTTTTTTTCTTCTCTTCCCAAGGCTGCCTAATCTCTAGCCAGTGTCTGGCTTTTGACTGATAGGTGTGTTGCTCAGTTATTTTGGGCCTGTGTACGTTTGTGTGTCACCTCCATCCCATAATTTTAAGTACATGCATGATATGCACCCCATATGCATGAACCTTAAGTAGCTAATTATCATACAGGGTTTTGTGAAAGAAACTTTTTCTCTCTAATGTAAATGCCCATCTCTGAAGAGCTGCCCCTTACTGGTTTGGTCCGGATCTTGCCGGCCATGGGGTCCCTTTTTTATATCACTTTTGTCTTGCCTGCTGAACCTCTGCTTTTCATCTCACTTCTTGCTCACCCGTCCCATTCACCCTGCTTCTATTATCTGCTTTTACTTATTCTGCCCTTTATCCAACTTTTAATTCCCTTTGCTATTCTCCTGCCTCATTTTCTGGCCTCATTTTCCCTATTATCCTGCCTCACATCGATCAAGGGATGAGGCTGGCAGGATCCGGAACCCATAGGGCCCCGTGGGCCATGAGAGGCTCCTGGACTTGAACCTCAGGACACTCCCACTCTGGCTGCCGGCAGGGATGGAAGCTGGATGAGCGGGCAGGAGCTGGCAGTGGGGGTGGAGAGCCATAGGCTATTGGGGTGGACAGGCCTGGGTGCCTCATGGGAGCTCCCCATGGGAGCTGTGGCCCCTTGGGGCCTCTTATTTCTCACCCCAGGCTTTCCCGGGAGAGGTTCAAGTCAGAAGATGCCCCAAAGATCCACGTGGCCCTGGGTGGCAGCCTGTTCCTCCTGAATCTGGCCTTCTTGGTCAATGTGGGGAGTGGCTCAAAGGGGTCTGATGCTGCCTGCTGGGCCCGGGGGGCTGTCTTCCACTACTTCCTGCTCTGTGCCTTCACCTGGATGGGCCTTGAAGCCTTCCACCTCTACCTGCTCGCCGTCAGGGTCTTCAACACCTACTTCGGGCAATACTTCCTGAAGCTGAGCCTGGTGGGCTGGGGTAGGTGCTGCCTGGATGGACAGAATAAACGGCCGGCCCTGAGGGTGCAGAGGGAAATAGCCTTGGGGAGAGAGAGGAGGGGTTCCCAGAGCTGGAGGGATGGCCATCTGGAGGGGACGTGGAGGAGGAAGTGCCAGTAAGCCCCAGTGGTGTCATGCCGTTTCCCCTTGTGCCCAGGCCTGCCCGCCCTGATGGTCATCGGCACTGGGAGTGCCAACAGCTACGGCCTCTACACCATCCGTGATAGGGAGAACCGCACCTCTCTGGAGCTGTGAGTGGCAGCTGTGGGAGCAGGGGTGATACCAGCTCCCCGGCTACACATATTGGGGCTGGAGAGAGGTGGGGAGAGGAGGGATTTCTAGGAAAATCTAGACCAAATATGTCAAGACCAGAAGAATCCTCAGATCCAGCTAGCTCATGGCACAGAGAAGTAAACTGAAGCCTAGAGAGAGAGAGGAAGTGAAATGAGAGAGAAAGGAGAGGGAGAACTGGACCAGGAGGCAGGATGCCTTACTCGAGCCTGGGCCAACACGAGCCCACATGGCACCTGAGGCAAAGTAAAAAAGGTCACCCCGTCCGCATGCGGGATGTGCAGCCTGGAGAGTGGAGGGTGTGTTGGATTTCAGCCCCCACCTGCTGCCCAGCCAGGTGTCCTTGTTCAGGCCACCACCTGCCCAGTGATTCCCAGTAGCCCTGGGTCTAGTCTGGGCTCTGCCCTGCCTGCTATGTGTGTGATCTTGGCAGGCCCAATCTCTCCCAGGGCCTCAGTCTCCTCATCTGCACCATGGGGGAACTGATCAACATGCTCTTTGAGGCCCTTTGCCCCTGCAGTGCAGAGGGCAGTGGAGCTGAGTTCAGTTTCTAGACTCACACCTTGGGATCCATGGGGCACCCACCACTGGGCCCATGGCTCTGTGCTAAGAGGAGCTGGTGAGGCCTTGGACCTGTCCCCAGGCCTCAAAAGCAGGGGCCCCAGGAGCTGGAGGGGTCACAAAGGTGCAGGCAGTGGGCCAGGTGGGGACTGCAGCGGACTGGCAGTCACAAGCCCATCTAATTAGCGGTCAGTTACTATCCTTCAGGAGGGCATCCACAGAGCTGCCAGGTGTATGATTTTATAGGAGAAGCAGAAATCTAGGTGTTTATACCAAAGCTTCTGATTTTAAAGGCGGCCACTAATTCAGTTTTTTCACAATGTAATATGGGGCAAATGAAACATGTCTTTGAGGTCACTTTGGCATTAAAGAGACACCAGACTGGAGCCAGGTGACGGCCCCTCCCACAGCGGGAGAGCCAGGGATTGATGGGTGGAAATGGGAGAGGCACCTTCACAGACAGAAAAGCTCAGCCAGGGGACTTCCTGTGTTTGCTGGCCAGAGGTACCACTCCCAGTCCCACCACAGCTGCCCCCTCCTCCAGATGCTGGTTCCGTGAAGGGACAACCATGTACGCCCTCTATATCACCGTCCACGGCTACTTCCTCATCACCTTCCTCTTTGGCATGGTGGTCCTGGCCCTGGTGGCCTGGAAGATCTTCACCCTGTCCCGTGCTACAGCGGTCAAGGAGCGGGGGAAGAACCGGAAGAAGGTGCTCACCCTGCTGGGCCTCTCGAGCCTGGTGGGTGTGACATGGGGGTTGGCCATCTTCACCCCGTTGGGCCTCTCCACCGTCTACATCTTTGCACTTTTCAACTCCTTGCAAGGTGAGGCCCCTGCACCAGGGAGGTGATGGGCTGTGTTGTCTGTCCCAGGAGGTATTGGGAGGTGGGGAAGAGGGTGGTTTGCAAGACACAGGACTCTGTTCAGGCTAGCTGAAGTCAAGGATGTTGATTTCAAATACTCAGAGCAAGGATCCAGGGCAGCAAAGTTTGGCTGCTGTATTAGTCCGTTTGTGTTACTATAATACAAAGGAATACTGGAGACTGGGTAATTTATAAAGAAAATGGGGTTAATTGGCTCATGGTTCTGCAGGCTTTAGACAAAGCACAACACCAGTATCTGCTCCTGGTGAGGCCTCAGGAAGCTTCCAATCATGGTGGAAGATAAAGGGGAGCCAGCGTATCACATGGCGAGAGTGGGAGCAAGGGAGTGGGGAGGCATCATGCTGTTTTAAACAGCGAGATCTCGCATGAACTCCAAGTGAGCACTCACTCATCACCAAGGGGATGGTGCTAAGCCATTCATGAGGATCCGCTCCAATGATCCAATCTCCTCCCCTCAGGCCCCACCTCCAACATTGGGAATCACATTTTGACATGAGATTTGGAAGGAACGAACATCCCAGACATATCAGCTGCCTTCATGGGAGCTGCTACCAGAATCAGAAAAAGCCACCCAAACCAAAGCAGATACGTTCCCTATCTTTTTCCTGGAGCTATGGAGTCTCTCACCTAGTGTCTGTGGAAACTCCTTCATTCTCTCTCCACTCACCCTTTACTACCCATGGCCCCAAATTGTTACCCAACATGGCTGCCGTAACCCTACCTGACCTTGCAAGTTGGGTGTCCATCGTCCATCTCTGGTCCAATCAGCTGCGACCAGAAGGGCAGAATCATGTGATATGATGTCCACATGACATGGATGGGATCTCCAGGGATCTATGGAGGTAGGAAGGAAATGCTTGCTGTATTTGTTACTGGCCCCCGCAGGGCCCTTCCTCTGAGATCCCAGCAAAGGGGTAAGAGCAGTCCATGTGCTATGGTTTATATGTGTTCTCTTTGCTCCTTACATGCACAGCCCAGAGAGGCATCACAGTCTGACTGTGAGAGAAACAGCCAAGACAGGAGTGACGAGACTCAACCTGTTCAGGGAAGTCACTAGAAACCCAGGCGTCCTAGATGCAGCGGGTATAAGCCCCCAAGACCAGGCCTGGCTCCCAGCGCCCCATGAGAGATGTGTGGCTTAGTGGCTAGGGCCAGGCAGCCCTGGGTCCAAATCCTAGCCCCATCCCTGACCCAGCAAGTCACTCGGCTCCTTCCGTCCTCATTCATCTCGAAATTGGGATAATCCCATACTTATCTCACCAGCTTTTCTTTTTTTTAATTGAGATGGAGTCTTGCTCTGTCACCCAGGCTGGAGTGCAGTGGCACGATCTCAGCTCACTGTGACCTCCACCTCCTGGGTTCAAGCAATTCTCCTGGTTTCAGCCTCCTGAGTAGCTGGAACTACAGGCACATGCCACCATGCCCAGCTAATTTTTGAATTTTTAGTAGAAATGGGGTTTCACCATACTGGTCAGGCTGGTCTCAAACTCCTGACCTCAGATGATCTACCTGCCTCAGCCTCCGAAAGTGCTGGGATTACAGGCGTGAGCCACTGTGCCTGGCCTGCCAGATTTCACAATGAACAATGACAATGCATATGTGGGAACTACTAGGTCTTCAATATGTGGGAACTATATTAATAATCATAGAAATTATGACTGTAAGGCCATCTGAGGCTGTCTCCAGGTGGAGAATCATGAGTCCATGCCTGGAGAATCCCAGGGGTTGATGGTTGGGGAGAAATGAACTTTGAAACTATAGCTGACATCGTTATTCTTTCAGAGGTTACCTTAATATGTAAGCCTGCACACTTCACTCTACTAAGTTTCCACTGGGTCTGAGTTATTCTGTATTTCTCTCTTCCTCTCCAATACAACAGAGCCCTTGGTATACTTGAATTGCCCATTGAACTCTTCTCAATATTTGTCTTGCATATAGAGGTTTAGTTACAGATTTCCTTGAAACATAGAGTTTTTCTAAGTCATGTTCTGTACTTACTATAATTTCTTTCACCCCACACTTTCCCTTTTCCTCTTGCTGGAGTGCCTCCCATAATAATCCTTTATAGAGGGAGTGATGGTTGTTTTGTATGTCTGAAAATTCCTCTATTTTGCTCTTTCTTTTCTGTAATAGGCATATGTAGATATTTTATTTGAAGGTCTCTGTTTTTCATTTCCCAGATTTCGATTTGGTTCTTTTTTGTTTCATTTTTGAAATGGTTGTGAAATGGTTGCATTTTTGCCTTTCCCAGCAGTTCTTGAGTGGTTACGGTGGGTCTCCTCCCTCTCAGCAGCCACCAGCCCAGGCTGCCCCACTCTCTGCCCACCCCTTTCCAGGCTCACCGAGGCCTCTCCTTCCTAACAGGTGTCTTCATCTGCTGCTGGTTCACCATCCTTTACCTCCCAAGTCAGAGCACCACAGTCTCCTCCTCTACTGCAAGACTGGACCAGGCCCACTCCGCATCTCAAGAATAGGAAGGCATGGCCCTGCAATATGGACTCAGCTCTGGCTCGCTGTGTGACCTGGGGCAGCTCCGTGCCTCTCTCTGTACTCCCTCAGTTTCCTTCTCTGTACAGTGTGGCTGGGGAGGGAGAGGATGGGACCAGGTTGGACCACGCGGCATCAGAGGTCCCATGCAGATCCAACTATAGGTCCAAGAGTCCACGTAAGCAGGTCTGCAAGGCTCTAAAGTTCCTATAGTCCTGAGACCCCCTGCCAGCAAAGAGTGACAGTCACTTCCATGCCCTGCCCTCATTGCAAAGCCCTCACTCACCTTCTGGTCTCAGCAAGGGAGGAGAGTCTGTTGCTGGCGTAGCCCTGGAAGGAGCCCCCAGCCTCTCCCCTCCTCCTCCTTGTCACTGGCCTCCCACAACTCCCCTTCTGGCTGCCTGTAACCTTGAGGGGCATTCAGGAGGCCAGCGTTCCCTCAGGCATTGGGGGTTTGTTTTGTGCGGTGGAAGTTGATCCTCCCACCCAGTCTGCCCGTGGTCTCTGCCCATCCCATCAGAGCCCACCCTCCTGGAAGAGACCCCCGCGTTCAGAGTGCTGGCAGCCCTGCACGTGTCCAGGGACACTGCGTTTCAAAGAACCACTGAGTGGGTGAGCTACCTTGGGCAAACCCCCCACTCCTGACTCTGACTGCCACGTGGGTGGCCCGACCTCTGACCTGCTGTCATCATAGAGGTAGAAAGCAAACAATCTGGGGCTCAGCACACCTGGGGGTGCTCCCACTCATTCAGTGTGTGGGGCCCCTGAGCAGAGGCTGGGCATTGCCACTAGAACCTGAGCTCCTAGAGAACAAGGACCTGGGTGGCCTCACTTACTGTTCCAGCCCAGGCCGAGCACAGGGCCTGGCTCGTGGCAAACCTTGAATAAATATTTGTTGGCTGAATGAGTGGATGTATGAGTTTGGCACCAGCCTGGCAGATCCCTGAGCCAAGGGGGTGTCTCAGGCCAGACCTAGGTTGGGCAGGGTACTTCCAGCAGCTGGGGCTCCATGTCACAATCACATGCAGGTTTCTCAGTAGGAAACAAAAAGAGGCAGAGATAGCAGAGATGGGGTAGAGATACAGAGATGGAGAGAAGGAGAGAGAGACTTAACAGACAGGCTGACACAAAGAGGGAGAACGGTGGCGGAGAGACAGATGCAGAGAGATGGCAGCCCCACGCCGGCTCCAGCAACCCCCCTGCTCGGGGGGAGCAGTGAGTGTTGACATCATTCCCCTCCCTGGAGCCTCACCGCACAAGTCCATCCCTCACTGTACTCACAACTTACCAACCATCCTCCCTACCCGGCCCCCGACCCTCTCCAGGGAGCTCTGTGGACTGTCAAGCCCTGTCTGCAGGTGAGAAGTTACTGTCACTGTTAGGCCTCCCCCAACAGCCCTGGAAGCTGCAGGCTGCAGCCCACCTCCCCGTCCAGATGCTGGGTGCTGACGTTGACTGCAAATGGATGCGCTTCGCTTCCCCTCCCAGCCCGCAAGCAGTTGAAAGACAGGAAGGCGGGCCCTCACTTTATGCAAGTCTCTGTGTTCCTGGAAGGGAAATTCTGGGGTGTGGACATTGCATCATTTGAGCCACAGGAGCAGTTCTGGTGGACAAACTTGGTGTGTTTTGGGGCTTGTCTTCACAGACATCTGTTTCTCACACTGAAGGTCTCAACTTCCTTATCTCAAAGTCTCAGGGATAGTAACCTGAGAAACAGCTGTTCCACCATCTGATAGGTCTGGGCTTAAATCCTGGCTCGGCTACTTAGGAGCTGTGTGATCCTGGGCATTTTACTTCACCTCTCTGAGCCTCAGTTTCCCCATCCATAAAATGGGGATTATAAAGTCCTCACCTCATCCTGACAGCATTAAATGAAGTGACAGAAATAAAGTGCCCAGCACTGACTCCGCAGGAGTTAGTCAGCTCCCCCACCCTGCCTTGATTTAAAGAAAGACCAGCCAAGGGTAATGGCATGAGGAAATGGAGGTCCAGACAGGCCCAGCCACCTGCCCAACTAAGGTCACTCCATGGGCTGGGTTGAAGCTAGGGCCAGGCCTCCCCGGGTTGCCCTCATCCCAGAGCGGTCCCTGAGTTTAAGGATTATCACCTGGTCCTTGGCTGGGCTTGGTGGCTCACACCTGTAGTCATAGCACTTTGGGAGGCCAAGGCAAGAGGATTGCTTGAGCCCAGGGGTTCGAGACCAGCCTGGGCAACATGGTGAAACCCCGTCTCTACTAAAATACAAAAAAAATTAGCTGGACATGGTGGCGTGCGCCTGCAGTCCCAGCTACTCAGGAGGCTGAGTCAGGAGAATTGCTTGAACCCGGGAGGTGGAGGTTGCAGTGAGCTGAGATTGTGCCACTGCACTCCAGCCTGGGCAACAGAGCAAGACTCCGTCTCTTAAAAAAAAAAAAAATTATCTAGGCATGGTAGCTACTTGGAAGAGGAAGCAGGAAGAAAACTCGAGCCCAGCAGTTCAAGACTGCAGTGAGCTATGATGACGTAACTGTACTCCAGCCTGGATGACAAATCAAGACCATGTTTTTAAAAAAAGAAGGAGGAGGAGAAGGAAGAGAAGGAAGGAGGAGAAGGAAGAGGAGGGAGAAGGAGGAGGAGGAGGAAGAAGGAGGGAGAAGGAGGAGGAGGAAGAAGAAAAAAGAAGAAGAAGAAGAATTATCATCTGGTCCCAGCCCCCAGTCTCAAGGAAAATCCCGGGTTGCAGAGTTTCCCAAACTGCTTAGTGGGATGTGGGACCAACAGGACCAGAAGTCCTGGATGGCTGGGCTTCCTGGCTCAGAAGGAGAGGGCAGATAAGAAGGTGTGGCTAGCATTGGGGGTGCACTGCTTTTCTGGCTTGCTCTCCATCCTGGGGCTAGGCAGGGGCTGAGGGGCTGGAGTTCCTCATCACTTGCGGTTCCTGCAAAAGCAGCTCCAAGTGCCATGTTGAGCACCCATAAGGCCAAGGGGGCTATGGTGAAAATACACCCCAAAGCCCAGAGCAGATGGATGGAGTTCCTCCATCATTGCACAGCAGCAATAGCAACCTAGGAGATGGGCCATCATCACAGGTGGGAGCACAGACCCTGATCTCAGTTCACCAGTTTCAAATTCTGTCTTTGCAACTTGTCTTGGGCAAATTCTTCAACTACTGAGCCTGTAAAGCAGAAACAGCAGTAGCTGCCCCACAGGGTTAATGAAGGAAATGAATAAATGAGACAGTGCCTGCAAGGACTGCCCACTGCCTGGCCTGCCTGGCCCAGAATGAATGTGACAAAGCCAGAGCTTTGCCTTGGCCATCATCTCATCAGGTCCTGGGTACAGAGAGGGTCCCTTCTGCCATGGCTCCTGCCTGGTTCTCTGTTCTGCCCAAATCTCTTCATTCCTTGTATTTTTTCATTACAACATAACAAATACACAGGAAAAAAGAAGACTTATTTGCTCCATGCTGTCAGATAGGCAACACTAAAAGATATAAATCCTTCATCAATTAATGAATTCAATGAAATTACAGTAAAGATTTTGGGGCGGGCACGGTGGCTCACATCTCTAATTTCAGCACTTTGGGAGGCTGAAGCAGGAGGTTTGCTTGAGCCCAGGAGTTCCAGAACAGCCTGTGCAACATAGCAAGACCCTGTCTCTACAATAAAATTAAATAAAGGAAAAAAATAAATATTCTAATTTATTTTATTTTTTTTGATTCTCCAGAAACTTTTAAAATTGATATGGAGGCATATAGACCTCAAATAGCTAAGTCAATCTTAATGAAAGAGGGCATACAGGAGGCAGAGGTTGCAGTGAGTCGAGATCATGCCTGTGCACTCTAGCCTGGGCAACAGAGCTAGACCCTGTCTCAGAAAGAAAAAACAGAAAGAGGGGCATAGAAGGAAGACTTGACCTCTAGACATAAAGATATTACAAGGCCAGTTTGGTAAATGCAACGTGGTGTCTGTGCAGGGATAGGAAAGATCAGTGGAACAGCACAGAGTGCTCAGAGGCAGACCCATGGACACCTGGGGGATTTAATATGTGACAAAGGTGGCATCATTATTTTCAGAGGAGGAAATACCTAAAACTAACACATTAGTTCATGAAGACACATTTAAAATCATTAGTCATCAGAGAGCTGCAGATTGAAATGACAATGAGACCTCATTTTTCCTTATTAAACTGATGAACTAGAAAGCTAGATGGTACCAATGGGCAGGGACGATATGGGAGCCAGGGAGGGTCTAGACTGCTTCAGCTGCCTGGAGAAAAACACAGTGCTTCTGCTGAGCCAGCAATCTTGCTACTGGTTGTTTATCTTGAAGAAACATTCTTCCAGATCTAGACCCCTCTAGACCTGTGTAGCATTGTCTGTGATGGAAGGGAGCTGGTAGCAAATCTGAGTGGTCTGTCCAGCCCACCCAATGTCTGCTGGGGAGTTCCCTCAAGACTGCCCCAAACCGTCAAGAGATAGGGCCAGTTGGAATTCCAAAGAAATAAACACTAAGCGCCGGGGTGATCCGTATCCGTCCAAAGCATTTATTAGGGAAACGTACATAGGGAAGGCTGTAGTGTTCTCATGACAGACAGCAAGAAGGGAGATGAGTCTGTTCATAACGAGGAGGTGGGTTTATGGACTTTATATGAGTGTTTAAGGGATTTGGTTCAGGGCTGGGGCACGTTTAGCATTTGTTTGATCTTTCCATGTTTCCAGCAACAACCTAAACAACTATCAGTGCCTGGGGACGTTGAAAGCTCCCTCTAGAACACCTGGACACCGAGTGCCCATCACTGGAAGGACGAAGAGGTAATAAGTGTGGATCCACACAATAACGTGGAGAGATCTTAAAAACACAGCCCTTCATGAAAATACAAGAACCAGAAGGATATATTTGTTCAGTCTCATATTAAACATATATTAAAAACACCAGCATGCAAAACAATACTCATTTTGGAAAAAAAATACACATCAGAATGGTTACTTTATAGAGGTGGGAAATGAAAGTGGGTATGAAGAGAAAAAGGAATGAATAAATATGTAAAAGGAATGAAGTGTTGCATAGGGTTGAAAAAGGACAGTGAAGCCTATGCTGCATCCCACTAGCATAACGCATCACCTGTTTTCCTTTCTCCTCCCTTCTCCCTTCCTGCCTTCATCCCAGCCAGTTCCCCACAGAGGTAATTACGAGTTGCTTAGCACCAAGTCTGAAATACACACACTGTCTCGTGAGCTCTCCACAGTGCAATTGATCCTTTACAGCTTATTTTTATGGCTGCATGATATTCCAACTGGGAGGGGGAACATCATTCTCTATTCATGAGAATTGAGGCAATTCCTAAGTTTCTAGCAGTAACACTAACTGTGCAAACTTGTCAGCACAGTGACAGTCTGGATTCCCTCCTGGCAGCCCTATCCCCTGACCAAAAAAGGCCCGTGCACCTCTCCCTCCAAAAACAAAACAGTGAAGATTATATTTTAGGACTGTATTGGTAAAAACACAAATATAATTCAGGGCAGATTCACACTATATAGTCATTATTATTCTCATTTTTTTCTTTTGAATTTAAAAGAAATTAAACATTTTCATGAGCCACTAGCCTAATGGATAGGTTTTCCCCGTACTTCGAGGTAATGTTCTACATCACAGCTCCGGCCTGGACTAGAACCCAGGACTCAGTCAAGGCAGCCTGGTTCTGTCCACCGCAGCTGGCAGCTACTCCAGGCCCCACACTGGTTTCTGTCTGTCTCGATCGAGGCCACATTCGGCATGCCGTGGGGCAGGGGCTACGGTGTGCTGGTAAATGTTTAACAACTGGCTGGCTCAGAGGAAAAGCCCTGGTCTTGGCTTTTGCTAATTTTTGTGGTGTAAATAACCCCATGGCCAATTTTTTTTTTTTTTTTTTTTTTTTTTTTAGAGAGGTTCTCACTATATATTGCCCAGGCTGGTTTTGAACTCATGGGCTCAAAGGATTCTCCCGCCTTGGCTTCCCAAAGTGCTGGGATTACAAGTGTGAGCCACCGTGCCCAGCCCTCTTAATTTTTAATAATGGCTGTGTTTCACAAAAATTTTGGAAATTTTAACAACTATCAAGTTGATGCGCCACTATACCAGTGCACCGCTGGCTGAAGGACCCATGCAACCTGGGAAGACTACATTTCCCAGAAGCCTCCTCTCCCAGGACGGGCGTTCAGCTTCCCAGGTTGTTACCATGGAGATGGCTAACAGCTAGAGCAGGCTGTCCTCGGACGGGTGAGGAGGGAGCAAGGGACTTGGGGTGGCTGGACCCTGTCTGGCAGGGAGAGGGTGAGGCTGGTGGCACCCTTCTGCCTGGGGGCCTCCAGCCCTGATCTTTCTGGGGAAGTTGTTGGTGGGGTGTGTGTGCGTGTTTATGTGTGTTGGGAGGAGGAAGTTGCTGGTGGAGAGGGGGTGCAGGGAAGGGCCGGTGGGTTGGGGCAGAATCTAGGGAACCTTGAGATAAGACTGCCTTCCCCACACTGGGCTATAGCTGAAGAGGCCACCTGTGTAGGAAATAAAGTGCTGTGGGTTCTTCTCCCCAGCTCTGCCTCTGATGGTGTTCTGGGACTGACACGTCGGCTTCCTCTTCGGCCTACTTCTTTCCTTGCCCACCACTCCCCCACCCCCACCATCCCTTCTAGCACTTCCCCATCTCATATCTCTTCCGGCCTGAGACACACAGGTTTCACAACCAGAAATACAGGGGTTCAAATCCCAGACCTGCTACTTACTGGCTGTACCTTAAGCAGTGCACTTAACCTCTCTGGGCCCCAATCTTCTCATCTGCAAAGTGGGTGTCCTCAGTGTCTGCCTCATAGAGTCAGTAGAGGATAAGAGAGATGATCTCCGTACAACCCTCAGCACAGGTCTGACACACAGTAGGCATTCAGCAAACTGTAAGTGCCTTGTAATGGTGATGACTGCCCTTCCTGGGCTCATTCTCTCTGGGACCAAGAGGCCAACAAATGGATCTGATCGCTGAGAAGTGCTGCTTGGCTAGAGGTTCTCCCCTGAGGATCTGGGGTCCTGAATGGTGTTGGGCTACCTAGGCCTTGGGTGGCCTCCAGCCAGATGAGCATTCATCCCCTCCTGAGTCCCAGAGCACAGAATGTCAGAATTGGACAGAAAATATCTGCCCTCCCTTCCTACCATAAAGAGAAACTGAGGCACAGAAAGGAGCAGACAGTGACCCAAGGGTCCAGCAGGAGCTACTGGCAAAGCCAGGGTTTCCCCAACCAGGCTCAGTCGTGGCTGGTGGCCAGGGACTCACCTCCCTAGGAGGCCGAGGTGGCCCATGTGGCTGTGGAGTTGGAAATTGGGGCCAGCCTTTATCTGCTGCTCCCTTCTGCCCTCTTGCTCCTGGCTTCACCCAGGGAAGGGGGGGATGATTAGAAAGTCAAGGGGATTCTGCTTTTTTTCCTTACTACTCGCCCCCTTTGTCCTGTGGGTTTCGTTTGTTTTCCTCATCTCTGGACCCCCATTTGCCGTAAGGAAAACAGATGTTCGAGGACAGAAATGGAAAGACCCCAGCTGGGAGGCTGCAAATAGTGCATCATCTGGGATGGCGTTGGGCGGTGTGGAACAGGGACCCCCATAGAGGCTGAGGTTTCTTATATAAGGAAAGGCTGGAGGTGGCACTCCAGGCCTCTGTGGCACCGCTGGGGACCCCAGCTCCCCCGTCTCTCGGCCCTGCCGTCCATAGCAGGCAGATTTAGCCCTCATGTGTGGCCACCTCATGGTCTCGCCTTGGCTGCCCCACCTCCCACTTTATCTCCACATTCCAGGTGGGAGGAAAAGGGCAGAGGGCTCCCCAATCACTTCTGCCCACATCTCATTGGCCAGAACCGGGTCACATCACAGGGCCACCTCTAGCTGCAAGAGAATCTGGGAAGCTGAGCAATTCAAACCAGGCACACTGCTGCCCCCCACACAACTGGGGTTCTGCCGTACAGAAGAGGAGACTGGATCTTTGGGTAGGTGACTAGCAGTCCCCTCTCAGTGTGGCTCTGCTCTGTGACCACAGGACATATGGTGAGCACATGTGGCGTCTCTGCGTGGATCACAGAATGAAGCCTGTTCTCTGGGCCAACACAGGCCTTGGCCAAGAGAGAGTAGGCTGTGTTACCCCCACCCCCCACTCCCTGTTTGTATGCCCTGGTACAGGCACCTTCACTCTCTGTGCCTCGGTTCCCAGTTTGATCAGGTGAGATATCATTCACCTGCCATCTTCATTTTTGGGTGGGTTATAGATCATATCACCTTACTGTTAGGATTTTCTTTAAACCAATCTATTTATTTATTATTTATTTGAGACGGAGTCTCACTCTGTCACCCAGGCTAGAGTGCAGTGGTGCGATCTCAACTTACTGCAACCTCCGCCTCCCAGGTTCAAGTGATTCTCCTGCCTCAGACTCCTGAGTAGCTGGGATTACAGGCGTGTGCCACCACGCCTGGCTAATTTTTGTATTTTTAGTAGAGACGGGGTTTCGCCATATTGGCCAGGCTGGTCTCGAACTTCTGACCTCAAGTGATCCGCCTGCCTCGGCCTCCCAAAGTGCTGGGATCACAGGCATGAGCCACCGCACCCAGCCAATTCATTTATTTAAATAGGAAACTTGACAATACTATAGTAATCCCCACAGCATTCGCAGTACTTGTCATTGATAACTGTCAGCTGGCACAATGGCTCATGCCTGTAATCCCAGCACTTTGGGAGGCCAAAGCAGGAAGATCGCTTGAGGCCAGGAGTTTGAGCCTGGGCAACATAGCCAGACCCTGTCTCTACCAAAAAAAAAAAAAATAGCCAGGTGTGGTGGTGTGCACCTGTGGTCTCAGCTACTGGGGAGGCTGAGGTGGGAGGATTGCTTGAGCCTGGGAGTTTGAAGCTGCAGTGAGCCATGATCGTGCTACTGCACTCCAAGCCTGGGAGACAGAGCAAGACCCGGTCTCAAAAAAATAAAAAATTAAAAAAAAAGATAACTGTCAAATATACTAAAAGCAAATCGACACGTGCCTTTCCCTGTCCTGTCCTGAGGATGGCTTCCAACCGGAGGCCTGCTTTGTCTTTGTTGTAAAGGAATATTTGCCAGGATTAGAAAGGTGTTACAGATGGGGTGGCACCAAACAGAGACTTTCTCCATGTTTGAAAGGAAGTCAAAGAGGGAATCACTCCCTATGTGTTCGACACCTCCTCAAAACCATCTCCCAGGCCTCCCGGGGATGCCCAGGTGGTGTTGGTGGCTCCTGCCTGGGCTGACAGTCGGCCATGGAGTATACTTACCCTTCCCCACAGAGACATTCCATCTCCAGACAGCCAGAGACGCTCCAGAATGGAGGTCCTGAGGGAGAAGGTGGAGGAGGAGGAGGAGGCCGAGAGGGAGGAGGCGGCCGAGCGGGCTGAATGGGCGAGGATGGAGAAAATGATGAGGCCAGTCGAGGTGCGGAAGGAGGAAACCACCTTAAAGCAGGAGACGCTCAGAGACCTGGAGAAGAAGCTGTCGGAGATCCAGATCACTGTCTCAGCGGAGCTCCCGTGAGTGTGGCAGGGTGGGGGCTCTGGCAAGGGTAGACCGGGGCTGGGCACAGGGAGACCCAGGCAGAGTGGTGGCGCCTGGTCTGGCAGGGTGACCAGGAGATAGAGGGAGGCAGTTAAGAGTGAAGGCTTTCTGCTTTCAAATGGCCTGGGCCGAGTGTCCATGCTCTCCCAACTAGCTGTGTGACCTTAGGCAAGTCACTCAGCCTCTCGGTGCCTCAGTGCCTTTATCTGTCTAAAAGTGCAGGTGCTGGCCAGGCGCTGTGTCTCACATCTGTAGTCCCAGCACTTTAGAAGGAAAAGGTGGGAGGATCGCTTGAGGCCAGGAGTTCGAGACCAGCCCGGGCAACATAGCAAGACCCCCACCCATCTCTACAAAAAATACAAAAATTAGCCAGGTGTGGTGGTGTCTATAGTCCCAGCTACTTGGGAGGCTGAGGTGGGAGGGTCACTTAAGCCCAGGAGTTCAAGGCTGCAGTGAGCTATGATTGTGCTATCAAACTCCAGCCTGGGCAACAGAGCAAGACCTGTCTCTTAAATATATATAAAAATGTGCAGATGTTAATGATACCTGCCTTCTCAGTAGCCGTGAGGATTAAATGAGGAAGGGGTAGAGCCAATGGCAACTCAGTGGAACCAGGGCTCCTGTGTGCCAGGCATGGCTTCCCTAATGCCATCCCTGTTGTGGCGCAGGGCCTTTACCAAAGACACTATTGACATCTCCAAGCTGCCCGTTTCCTACAAAACCAACACACCCAAGGAGGAACACCTGCTGCAGGTGGCAGACAACTTCTCCCGCCAGTACAGCCATCTGTGCCCGGACCGCGTGCCCCTCTTCCTGCACCCCCTGAACGAGTGTGAAGTGCCCGTAAGGCTGGCATGTTGAGGGCAGGGCTGGAGAGCAGAGGGCATAGGGAAGTGGGGCAGGTTCTCCAAGGTCACTGGGCCAAATCACGGACCTCCTGTGGGCCAGAGCGCTTCTAGTCTGGGGGCAACATAAACTCGAACGCCAGCAGGCCTCAGCAGGCTCAGTGCAGATTACCCTGGAGGGCGGTGGTGGTCTGGAGACCCCATGCCCCCGCCTAAAGAGGCAGCTGCTGATTGCTGCGGGGAAACTGCAGGCCTGGGGTTACCTGATCAAGAGGAGACTCGGGATTTGTGTGGGAGTCTGGTTTTTAAATGCTGGCAGCTGACATAAATGCTAAACATTGCCACGTGGGCCAAATAAAGCGGGTCTGTGGGTCCCTGTCAGCTCGTGGGCAGCTGTTTCCCACCCCCTGGATGAATCCCATGTCATTCCATCTACAGATGGAGAAACTGAGGCCCAGAAAGGCTCAGAGACACGCTCTGGGTCACAGAGCTGGAAGGAAAAAGCCAGAGCTTAGGTTCTTATGCCTGTCCTGGTCCAATTTGTCTTATTTCTCTGTCCTTCCCTGGACAGGCTGACCTCTGAGGCTTCAGACTGTACTGGTCGCCAGCTGGCCCCAGCCCAGAACCTCTGTAGGCCCCAGGGAGAGCATCGCTCCTGGGAGGAGAGCACAGTGCTCCCAGGAACCCCAGGAAACAGACCTGATCTCCTCATTCAGCCCTGACTTGCTGGGTTACCTCAAGCAGCTCTCAAGCCCGCTCTGGGCCTCAGGTGTCTCCACAATGCCCTAGGGGTTGAAGGCGGCAAAACTTCAAAACCCTTCAAAGTCCAGATCCAGAATATGCTTGTGCTGTCTCCGGGTGCTGGCAACATGATAGGGGCCTCCCAGTCATTGCCATTGCGCCACTGATGGCTGCCATGTGCCAGATCTGGGCATCACCTTCCCAGCCAAGGGCTGCTCTGCCACCCCAGGTCATGTGGGCCTGGCCTCCTGCATTTGCTCAGGCCTCTAGGGTCCCCCTGTGGATTCAAGGAAGGCCCCAAGCCTGATCTCACAAGTTTTTATTGCCTTGACCCCACTGGCACCATCTCTCCTTGCAGAAGTTCGTGAGCACAACCCTCCGGCCCACACTGATGCCCTACCCCGAGCTCTACAACTGGGACAGCTGTGCCCAGTTTGTCTCCGACTTCCTCACCATGGTGCCCCTGCCTGACCCCCTCAAGCCGGTAAGCACCACTCACAGGCTGCATGCCTGAGCCCACCAGGACTAAGATGGTGTGAGAAACAAACTCACCCATCCAAACCCAAAGAATTGACTTAGAGGCCGGGCGTGGTAGCTCACGCCTGTAATCCCAGCATTTTAGGAGGCCAAGGCGGGCGGATCACAAGGTCAGGAGTTTGAGACCAGTCTGACCAACATGGTGAAACCCCGTCTCTACTAAAAATACAAAAAGTAGCAGGGCGTGATGGCGCATGCCTGTAATCCTAGCTACTGGGGAGGCTGAGGCAGGAGAATCGATTGAACCTGGGAAGCGGAAGTTGCAGTGAGCCAAGATGGCGCCACTGCACTCTAGCCTGAGTGATAAGAGCAAAACTCTCAAAAAACTCTCTCAAAAAAAAAAAAAAAAAAAAAAAAAAGAATGGACTTAGAGACCTGGAGAACAGCGAAAGTGAGACTTTTAATGATGGTCTTGCAAGATTGGGTGTCTGATAGGCAGACACACCCAGCATAGTTTTAACAAGCAGTTTATCCCCTAGTGCGCAGGTCCCTCCCCTGGTTCCTCACAGGCTGAGTACTATGGGGTCACAATCTTCCCAGACATCGCCTATTGATTGTTAGGCAGGGGCTTTAGGTGTTTTTTCTAGGGTTGTTTTGCAGCATTTTGTTGCAACCCACAATGCATTGCAATCCTAGTTAGCTCAGGGGCTCTTTAAGTATTTGACTTATGACCTGAGTAGCTGCGCAGGCTGATAAGAACAGACAAAGCGAGCTACAAAGCGAGCTATTTTGCAGACTAGTAAACTTTTATCTTAGGCTAAACTTTTTTGGTTTGAGTGAGGGCAACTAAGGCGGTAGGTAAGGGGGAGGAAGGAGAAGGCTGACAAACAGGCATTGGCTATTCAAGCAGGGGCCTAGTATATCCTGGGTTTTTTGTAGTTTGCTGACCTAAGCCTATTCAAGGCACTTTGCCTTGGAAACGGATCACTGTGTACATTATTTCCTTCAATGGGATGTCAGGCACGGTCTGGGAAAAGGAAGCTCAGCCAGGCTCAGGGTACAGCCTCTCAGGGCCCCTAAGGGCAAACAGGCCTAGGCCACTTGCCTGAGAGAGACAGCCACTTGCCTGAGGACACACAGCAAGCCTGGGCTTCTGGTTCCCACCTCTTTTCTCCTTTGCATTCAGAGCTTCCCTGCCATGGCTTCAAGCGGTGCAGGAGAGAGAGAGGGGAGGCCCTGCTGCCCATGGCCCTAACCCCATCTTTGGGCTTCTGACCAACTTCGTCAGCTTCTCCTTCAGAATAGAGGGAGGGAGGAAGAAAGGGCAAGGTCAACAGTGGAGAACTGATAAAGGGAGGAGGAGGAAAGGTGGGGATCGAAGGAAGGGGGAGCATTGGAGCAAAACAGTAAACTTACCAATCAGAGGGCATTAGATCAGACACTCCTACAGTCCAGAAGGTTTCCCCTATCAGGAAGTCCATAGCCCCTTCAAATGACAGGCAAATGTGAATGGCATGGCGTCTGGTTGTCATTCCATTCTTAGCAGGCTCCCTGACCCCACAAGGGTTAGGGGCCCAAAGCAGGTCCAGCCTGTGCATTGGTCCTGGCTCCCCGCCCTGACAGGTGGTGGGCTGTGACCGGTGGGGAGGACAGGCTGGGGCAGCGGGGCCCCAGCTGTGCTGACCGTCCCACTGTGACCAGCCCTCGCACCTGTACTCCTCGACCACTGTGCTCAAGTACCAGAAGGGGAACTGCTTTGACTTCAGTACGCTGCTCTGCTCCATGCTTATCGGCTCTGGCTATGATGCTTACTGCGTCAATGGCTACGGCTCGCTGGACCTGTGCCACATGGACCTGACGCGGGAGGTGTGCCCACTCACTGTGAAGCCCAAGGAGGTATGGTCGGGCTTGAGCTGCCTGGGTTTCCCAAAGGATGAACATTCCCGGTGCTGTCGTGCCATCCTTAGAGACGTCCATCCCTGCCGCCTCATCCCCGGCCCTGGCCACGCGGACACAGATCCCTCACCACCAGCCCTTCCGCTGCCCTGGAGTTCATATTTCAAACCACCAGTGATTTATGTCCTCGGTGTCTTAACACATCCAGCCCAGTTTTCCAAGCTGGCTGTTCTTCTCTGTCTGTTGTAACTCAGTTTTCAGCTACTATGCTCCCTGCTTGGTAAATTTTATGAATGCCACATAGCTTATATCTTAAGTCAAACGATTCCAAATTTACCCTATGCATTTGATAAAAATCCAGCCAGCCATTTTTATATAAGAAAATAGGCCGGGTGCGGTGGCTCACGCCTGTAATCCCAGCACTTTGGGAGTCCAAGGCGAGCGAATCACTTCAGGTCAGGAGTTCGAGACCAGCCTGGCCAACATGGCGAAACCCTGTCTCTATCAAAAATACAAAAAAATTAGCCAGGCATGGTGGCATGTGCCTGTAGTCCCAGTTACTCAGGAGGCTGAGACAGGAGAATCACTTGAACCCGGGAGGCAAAGGCTGCAGTGAACTGAGATTGTGCCATTGCACTCCAGCCTGGGTGACAGAGCAAGACTCCATCTCAAAAAATAAATAAAATAAATAAAAAATAGCAGACAAGCGGACAGACATTTGGTTCTCAGTCCCACACTCCCGAGGTAAAAAGCCCCCCACCACCCTGCTTTTTTTTTTTTGAGACAGGGTCTCTTCTACTCTGTCACTCAAGCTGGAGTGCAGTGGCATGATCTCGGCCCACTGCAACCTCAACCTCCTGGACTCAAGCCGTCCTCCTGCCTCAGCCTCCCAAGTAGCCGAGACTACAGGCATGTACCACCACGGCCAGCTAATTTTGTTTGTTTTTTATAGGTTCTCACTATGTTGTCCAGGCTGGTCGTGAACTCCTGGACTCAAGCAATCCTCCCGCCTCAGCCTTCCAAAGTGCTGGGATTATAGGCATGAGCCACCGTGCCTGGCCCTCAAGGCCCCTTTTTAATAGCAAAAAAAAAAAAAAAAAATCACCAACTGTTCAGTGGCTGGTGGCTGTGTTTTTAGATCTGCTTATTAAGATCTCCATAAGGACCACAGGCTGCTACAGACACAAGAAATACTCTGGAATGAATATCAGAATCACAAATGCATCTCTTTACATTTAGAAAATAGTCATGCTACAGACAGAAAATGCTCTTCATGAGGTGGATTAATTCCAGGACTCTGGGATCAGGGTCAGGCTCCCGTGGGTGTCTGCAGCTTGGAGATGGGGATCCAGGGACCTGAGGCACCCAGCAGGATCACTGTGTACCTGGGTTATACCTGGGTGAGCACCCAGGGACCCCAGGGTGGGTGCTCTGGTGGGAGAAGGGTGAGACAGAAGGGGAGGCACAAGAAGAGCCTTGCTCTCTCAGGCCCACCTCCCCAAGAGAAGATGGAGCACGAGCTCTGCCATGGCTTTTGGCTTCAAAAGCCTCTGGCTGGGCGCGGTGGCTCATTTTGGGAGGCTGTGATCTCAGCATTTTGGGAGGCTGAGGCAAGTGGACCACTTGAGCCCAGGAGTTCCAGACCAGCCTGGCCAACATGGCAAAACCCCGTCTCTACTAAAAATATAAAAATTAGCTGGGCGTGGTGGTGCATGCCTGTAAACCCAGCTACTCGGGAGGCTGAGCCAGGAGAATCGCTTGAACCTGCAAGGTGGAGGTTGCAGTGAGCTGAGATCGCACCATTGCACTCCAGCCTGGGCAACAGAGGGATACTCTGGCTCCAAAAAAAAAAAAAAAAAAAAAAAAGCCTCTGGGCTCCCACCCGGGCATCTCAGCTGTCTCAGCTCAGCCAAAAGCTTAATGATTAACATTATATCAATAACAAACAGATGCAGAGAACTTTCGGGTTTAAAATCTGCTTTCATGTCCATTGTGCTCGTTGCTCCCCACGATGGCCCAGTGTGGTAGATATTGTCACTTTTATGTTACAGATGAGTATGTTGATGAAATCAAAAGGTAACATAATGTGGCCAAAGTCACACAGCAGGAAAATGGAGACTCAGGGACTGAGTCAGGTGAACTTGAAACGCTGGAGATTCACTATTTCTCCTTCATGACTATCACAGGCCCACCTCTGCAGCCTCTGCAGTGCTCTTTCCTGGGAATACTTCTTGCCACTTAGCACACATTTGTAGACACGCAAGCCTACACACACACACACACACACACACACACACACACACACACACACACACGGTTTCTTCTCCTTCCTGGCCCAGCAAACTGTTAAAGTCAACATATGAGGCCCTCCAATGACAAGATCTGAAAAATCCAACTCCTGACAATTCTCCCCACTTCTGGATCGGACCCAGGTCATGGCTAGGATGGGTGGTGAGGATTGAAGAGGAGAAAGCCACACCTCCTGAGCTCCTGGCCCTGACAGGTACCTCCCTCGGGCATTTTTTCTGTCTTTACTTCTCAGAAAGAGGCTGGGGAGAAAGTTCCTATTATTCTCACACCATGAACCTGAGATTCAGAGAAGTGAGAGGACCTCCCAAGGTCACAGAGCTGGAGCTGCATTTAGGGCCAGAAAGGCCACAGGCTACAGGAGTAGCTGCCATCCCCCGGTCTGAGGGACTGGCTGGGCGGGTCTCACCTCTTGGAGTTGCACATGTAAAGGGGGGATGCAGGGCCACTGACCCTTCCTCTTCTTTTGGGTGACAGACCATCAAGAAGGAGGAAAAGGTGCTGCCTAAGAAGTATACCATCAAACCCCCCAGGGACCTGTGCAGCAGGTTTGAGCAGGAGCAAGAGGTGAAGAAGCAGCAGGAGATCAGAGCCCAGGAGAAGAAGCGGCTGAGGGAGGAGGAGGAGCGCCTCATGGTGGGTCCTCAGCCCTGAATCCCCTGGGCTCAGCTATTGAGAAAGGACTGCTACGGATGGGAAAAGAGGCATAGGTCATGGAGGGGATGTGTGTATGGACCCCCCAACTAGGTCCACCTCACAATCACCCCCAACCTCTACCTGGCCCTGCAGGAATCTCCCACTGGTGGTCAGCCAGCTTCTCATGATGGACTCCTAACATCAGGGCACTGTACTGCCTGGGGCAGCCCATTCTATGCTAGGCAGCTCTGGTGTCCTCTTTGCTCTAGACTCTTACTGGGGATATACCTGCATACACCCTCCCATCCATTCATCCTCCCATCTCTCCTCCCATCCATCCTCCCATCTCCCCTCCCATCCATCCTCCCATTCGCCAATCCATCCATCCATCCATCCTCCCATCCATCCTCTGATCTCTCCTCCCATTCATCCTCCCATCTGTCCATCTCCCATCCATCCATCCTCCTACCCAACCTTCCATCCATCCATCCTCCCATCCACCCATCCTCCCATCCATCTGTCCTCCCACCCACCTCCCATCCATCCATCCTCCCAACCATCCATTCTCCCATCTCTCCTCCCATCCATCCTTCCATCCATCCATCCTTCCATCCATCCATCCTCCCACCCATCCTCCCATCCATCCATCTTCCCATCCATCCATCCATCCTCCCATTTATCCTCCCATCCATCATCCTCCCATCCATCCATCCTCCCATCCACCCTCCGATCTCTCCTCCCATCCATCCTCCGATCTCTCCTCCCATCCATCCTCCCATCCATCCATCCTCCCATTTCTCCTCCCATCCATCCTCCCATCCGTCCATCCTCCCATCTATCCACCCTCCTACCCACCTATTCTCCCATCCATCCATCATCCCACTCATCCTCCCATCCATCCATCCATTCTCCCATCCATCCTCTCATCCATCCATCCTCCCATCCATCCTTCCATCCATCCATCCTCCCACCATCCTCCCATCCATCCATCCTCCCATCCACCCATCCTCCCATCCAGCCATCCTCCCATTTTGCCTCCCATCCATCCATCCTCCCATCCATCCATCCTCTCATCCATGCTTCCATCCATCCATTCTCCCATCCTCCCATCCACCCATCTTCCCATCCACCCATCCTCCCATCCTCTCATCCATGCTTCCATCCATCCATTCTCCCATCCTCCCATCCACCCATCTTCCCATCCACCCATCCTCCCATCCTCTCATCCATCTATCCTCCCATCCACCCATCCTCCCATCCATCCATCCTCCCACCCACCCTCCCATCCGTCCATCCTCCCAACTATCCATCCTCCCATCCATTCTCCCATCCATCCTCCCACCATCCTCTGATCCAGCCATCCTTCCTTCCATTTCTCCTCCAACCCATCCTCCCATCTGTCCATCCTCCCATCCATCCACCCTCCTACCCACTGTTCTCCCATCCATCCATTGTCCCACTCATCCTCCCATCCATCCGTCCTCCCATTTCTCCTCCCATCCATCCTCCCATCCATCCATCCTCCCATCCATCCGTCCTCTCATCCATGCTTCCATCCATCCATCCTCCCACCCTCCCATCCACCCATCTACCCATCCTCCCATCCTCCCATCCATCCATCCATCCTCCCACCCACCCTCCCATCCATCCATCCTCCCATCCATTCTCCCATCCATCCTCTCACCATCCTCCAATCCATCCATCCTTCCTTCCATTTCTCCTCCAACCCATCCTCCCATCCGTCCATCCTCCCATCCATCCACCCTCCTACCCACTGTTCTCCCATCCATCCATTGTCTCACTCATCCTCCCATCCATCCATCCTCCCATCCACCCATCCTCCCATCCATCCATCCTCCCATCCACCCATCCTCCCATCCATCCATCCTCCCCCTCTCCTCCCATGCATCCTCCTATCCATTTTTCCTGCCATCAGTCCTCTCATCCATCGTGCCAGCCATCCTCCCACCCATCTCCCATCTCTTCTTCCAACTCTACACTCCTATCCTTCCTCCAATCCTCTTTCCCCACTCCCTTCTTTCCTTTCCTTCCATAGAGTATTCCTTGAGCTTCTTTTCTGGTCCAGACCTATTTATACATAACAATGAACAACAAGACAGTCACAGTTCTCTCAGAGGGAGGCAGATAAGAAAGGTACTTGGTCTCCCATTTCCTTTCTGTGGATGAAACCTCACCCAAAGTCATAACATATAAAGCCGGTAACCCCCAGATGTCCAGTGCCCCAAAGAGTCCGATTTGTAAACCACAGATCTAGTCAGACTCTCCCATTGTTTTGATTTTACAAATGGGCTCAGTGGTTGGGTGATGGGAGGGGAGATGGGCCGTCACACTCCGGTTGATGGTGCAGTCTACATCAGAACTCAGCTCTCCTGCTGGTTCCCCAGCCCCAGGGAGATGTCTGGGCCCCTGACACCCCTCTTCCAGCCATCTGACTTGTAGTCACCCACCTTTCCTTGGCAGGAAGCGGAGAAGGCAAAGCCGGATGCCCTGCACGGCCTGCGGGTGCACTCCTGGGTCCTTGTGCTATCGGGGAAGCGCGAGGTGCCTGAGAACTTCTTCATCGACCCATTCACAGGACATAGCTACAGCACCCAGGATGAGCACTTCCTGGGCATCGAAAGCCTGTGGAACCACAAGAACTACTGGATCAACATGCAGGATTGCTGGAACTGCTGCAAGGTGCCTAGGGAGGGGGAGCTGGGTGGGTGTGGCAGGCACAGTGCAGGTGATAGGAATAGAGGGAAGCAATGGCAGCCAGACCTTGGGGAGAGCGGGACACCAGGCCATGAGGGCTTTGAACCTTCTCCATAGCTGCGTCTCCATGGCCCACTCCCTTGCCCATGAATAACCATTCTGATACGATTATTGTCTCTCCTGATTTGTGTATCCTTCTAAAATGTGGATTGTTTGAATGCATTTTTAAAAAACTCTATATTGAAGTGTAACCTACATGCAGAAAAGTACACTCATCCCATGCATACATACAGTTCAATGAAATTCCACAAATTGAACACACCTTGGTTTCCTACACCCAGATCAAGAAATAGAATATTGCCCAAACCCCAGAAAGTCCCTTTGCACAATTACTATCTTCCCCCAAATGTATTTTTAACTCACGTATGTGGCACTGGTACACACACGCACCTACAAGAGGGTACAGAGGAGGTCACAATCCTAAGTGTACATACCATTGAATTATCACACACTGAACACACCTGTGTAGCCAGGACCATTAGAAGCCCCCTCATGTCTCCTCCTGGCCACCAACCCTACCATCGTCCCCAGAGTTAAGCACTATCTTGACTTCTAACGACATCCATTAGTTTCATCTGTTTTTGGAGTTTACATCAGTTGAATCACACAGTGATTCAATACTCTTACTCTTGGATTCCTTCACTCATTATGTATATGAAATTCATTGTGGTTTTTTGTGTGGTTTGTTCATTTTCATTTTTTATTACTTTCCATTATTTGAATACACCAGAACTTATTTGTCCTTTCTACAGTTGCACATTGAGACTGTGTCCAGTTTGGGACTATTTTGAATAATGCCACCATGAATATTTGTATACATATATTTCAGTGAACACGTACACACATTTCTGTTGGGTAACTACTGAGGGGTGGAATCGCTGAGTCACAGGGTGGGCACATACTCAGTTTTAGTAGATACTGCCCGATTTCTCAAGTGATTGCATCCATTTACACTCCCACCAGCAATGTATGAGGGTTCTCAGAGCTCCATCCACATCCTTGCCAATACTGGATACTTTCTTTTCCATTTTAGCTATTGTAGTGGACATGTAATGGTATTGCACTGTGGTTTTATTTAATGCAATTGATTTTTGGCTGAGTGTGGGGGCTCACACCTGTAATCCCAGCACTTTGGGAGGCTGAGGAGGGTGGATCATTTGAAGTCAGGAGTTCAAGACCAGCCTGGCCAACATGGTGAAACCCCGTCTCTACTAAAAATACAAAAAATAGCCAAGTGTGGTGGTGGGCACCTGTAATCCCAGCTACTTGGGAGGCTGAGGCAGAAGAATTGCTTGAATCCGGGAGGCGGAGGTTGTAGTGAGCCTATATTGCGTCACTGCACTCCAGCCTGGGCGACAAAGCAAGACTCTGTCTCAAAAAAAAAAAAAAAGCAATTGCTTTTTGCAAACTGTTCACATATCCAGTAAGTTTTAAACCTGCTTATTCATTTTAAAAATTAATCTGTAAAGACTTTGGGGTTTTCTGCATATACAATCAGTTCTATAGCTGAATGATGGCTGTTTTGTTTCTTCATTTTTAATCCTTATACTTTTTCATTTCTTTTTCTTGTTTTATTTCTCTGGTTAGTACATCCAGTATAATGTCAAATTGAAGTGGGGATTCTGAACATCCTTGTCTCAGTCCTGATTCACAAGTAACGCCTTAGTATCATAACATTTCACTATTTGTGTGATGTTTATCTTGACTGTAGGGTTTTTATAGCTAGCTACCCTTTATTTAACTAAGGGATTTCTTTCTCAGTTCACTAGCAGGTTTTTTTTTTAATCAAACAAAATTTGTTTATATCAAATGTTTTTTCATCTATTAAATGATCATAATTTTTTCTTCTATTAAGTGGTAAATTAGACTGATTGTGTTCCCCCCTTTTTTAAATTGAGGTGTAATTGACATAACATAAATCCACTAAAGTGCACAAGTTAGTGGCTTTTAGTATATTTACAAGATTGTGCAACTATCACCACTATCTAATTCCAGAATTTTTTCATCACCCCAAAAGAAGATTTTTATTTTTTGAGACAGGGTCTTCCTTTGTTGACCAGGCTGGAGTGCAGTGATGCAATCACGGCTCACTGCAACCTCTGGACTCAAGCAATTCTTCCACCTCAGCCTCCCGAGTAGCTGGGACTACAGACTACAGGCATGTGCCACTATGCCCAGCTAATTTTTGTATTTTTTATAGAGACAAAAAATGGGTTTTGCAATGTTGCCCAGGTTGGTCTCAAGCAAGCCACCCACCTTGGCCTCCAAAAGTGCTGGGATTACAGGCTTGAACCACTGTCCCGGGCCCCAAAAAGAAGATTGTGATTGAGATTATACTGGATCCATAGATCAATTGGGAGAGAACCGTTTTCTTAACAATATTGAATTTTTCACCCATGAACATGGTATCTCTCTTCAGTTATTTAAGTCTTTTAAAATGTCTGTCAGCAACATTTTGTAGGTTTCAGTGTACAGTTCTTGCACATCTTTTGTCAGATTTATTCCTAAATATTTCGCTCTTTGATGCTATGATTTTTTTAAATTTCACCTTCTGACTATTCTTTGTTAGTGAATAGAAATGCAGTTGATTTTTACATATTGATCTTCTATCCTGAAATCTTCCCAAATTCACTTATTTGCCCTAATAGCCTTTGCGTGGATTCCATCAATGTTTATACAGATAATTATGTTATCTGTGAATAAAAACAGTTTTACTTCTTTTCCCATCTGGATGCTTTTCTTGCCTTATCACACTGGCTGGAATCATCAGTAAATGTTAAACGGAAGTGATGAAAGCAAACCTGTTTATTCCTGATCTTACGGAGAGCATTTAGTCTGATACCATTAAGTATAGTATTAGCCACAGGTTTCTCTTATTGGTTCCCATTATCAAATAAAGGAAGTTTTTCTCCAGTCCTAGTTTGCTGAGAGTTTTTTCAGAAATAGATGCTAGATTTTTGTCAAATACTTTTTCTGAGTCTATTGAGATTATTATGATTTTTCTTTTTTAGTTTATCTACATGGTAAGTTACTTGGATTGATTTTGAATGTTAGACTAACCATGCATTCCTGGGATAAACCTCATTTCATTGTGATGGTTAAATCTTTTATATATTATTGGTGTTGAACTGAAAATTTTGCTTAGAATTTCTGTATCTTTGTTGAAGAGAGATATTGTTCTGTAGTTTTCTTAGAATATATTTGCCAGGTTTTGGTATCACAGTAATGCTGGCCTCATGGAATGAGTTGGGAAGTTTCCCTTTTCTTCAGTTTTCTGGATGAGTTTCTGTAGAATTGGCATGATTTCCTTTGTACGTTTGCTGGACTTCACAAGTGAAGCCATCTGGGGCTGGAATTTTCTTTGTGGAAGGATTTTAAGGTACAAATTCAATAGGAAGACTCAAGTTCTTTTTGAGTGAGGTTTGGTGTTTGTATCTTTCAAGAAATTTGTCCATTTCATTTGTTTTCAAATTTATTGTTATGAAAGTGTTCAAAATAGCTCCTTATTTTCCTTCTAATATGTTAAGAGTCTTTAGTGACATTACCCCATTCATTCTTAATATTGGTAGTTTGTGTGTTCTCTCTTTTGCTTCTGATCAATCTGGTTAGAGGTTTATCAATTTTGTTGCTCTTGATGCAGGGGCAGGCCCCAAAATCAGGGCTTTGCCAGTGAGGATTCGTGGCTTTTTCCAGGAAAGAATTCAAGGGCAAGCTGGTGGTGTTAGAGGCAACTTTTCTTGAAGTGGCAGCGTACGGCAGCAGCAGATGGACTGCTCCTTGTGGAGCAGGGCTACCCCATAGGCAGTGTGCCCAGATTGTAACCACCCAAGGGGTTCACCTTGCCAGCTGCCTAGACAGAGCTGATTCAAGACTGGGGAATTGCAATAGAGAAAGAGTAATTCATGCAGAGCAGGCTGTGTAGGAGACCAGAGTTTTGTTATTACTCAAATCAGTCTCCCAGAGCATTCGTGCATTCAGGGAGCAGAGTTTTTAGGGACAACTTGGTGGGTTGGGGGATGCCAGGGAACCAGGAGTGCTGATTGGTCAGAGATGAAATCATAGAAAGTCAAAGCTGTCTTCTTGCACCAAGTCAGTTCCTGGGTGGGGCTCACAAGATCAGATGAGCCAGTTTATCCATCTGGTGGTGCCATCTGATCCATCAAGTGTAGGGCCTGCAAAATATCTCAAGCACTGATCTTAGGAGCAGTTTAGGGAGGGTCAGAATCTTGTAGCCTCCAGCTGCATGACTCCTAAACCATAATTTCTAATCTTGTAGCTAATCTAGTCCCTAAGCAAGAAGGAGGTCTGCTTTGGGAAAGGGCTGTTATTGCCTTTGTTTTAAACTATAATAAACTAAGTTTCTCCCAAAGTTAGTTCAGCCTTCACCTAGGAATGAACAAGGACAGCTTGGAGGTTAGAAGCAAGATGGAGTCGATTGAGATCTCTTTCAGTGTCTTAGTCATAATTGTGCAAAGGCGGTTTCAAGAGTAGCAGCTCAGAGGCAGTTCCACAGTCACATTTATATCCACTTTAATCATATGCAAATTAAGGGGCAGATTATGCAGAAATTTCTAGAAATAGAGTGGTAACCTCTGGTTCACTTTGTCATTGCCATGGAAAGGTGTAATTTCTGGGTGTTGCCTTGGCCCCGTTTTAGCTAGTCCTCAATTTGGTCCAGTGTCTGAGCCCCCAGCTTGGAAGTCAAGTCCCACCTTCTGGTCAGTAAGTCCCACCTTATTGTCAATAAACCAGTTTTTGGTTTTGTGGTTTTTCTCTGTTGTTTTTGTTTTCTATCTCATTGATGTCCACTCTGATCTTTATTATTTTATACTTTATGCTTACTTTGAGCTTCATTTACTTTTTTCTAGTTTCTTAAGGTGGAAGCTGAGATGATTCATCTAAGACTGTTCTTTTTTTTTTTTTTTTTTTTGAGACAGAGTTTCGCTCTTGTTGCCCAGGCTGGAGTGCAATGGCGCGATCTTCACTCACTGCAATCTCCACCTCCTGGGTTCAAGCGATTCTCCTGGCTCAGCCTCCCGAGTAGCTGAGATTACAGGCATGCACCACGCCCAGCTAAGCCTGTTCTTTTCTAACATAAGCCTTCTTTCTCTCGGAAGTACTACTTTAGTGACATCCCACACATTTTACTCTATCATGTATTCGTTTTCTTTCCATTCAATATGCTCTCCAATTTCCCTTTTAATTTCTCCTTTAATTCATGGGCCATTTGAAAATGTGTTTAGTTTACAGATATTTAGAAACTCTCTAGAGGTATTTCTATTGTTGATTTCTAATTTAATTCTGTAGTGATTAGAGAATATAACTTGGTATGACTTCTATTATTTTACACTTGCTATAGTTTGTTTTATGGACCATAATATGGTCTGTCTAGGAAATTCACCAAATTCTTAATATAGTGAATTTTCTGTGTGTACTTGACAAGAATGTGTATTTTGCTGTTGGGTGGAATGTTCTATAAATGTCAATAATCTCAAGTTGATTGATAGTGTTATTCAAATCTTATACATCTTTGCTGATTTTCTGCCTACATTTCTTTCAATTATTGACAACATTATTGAAATGTTGGGCTACAGTTTTGGATTTCTCTATTTCTTCTTTCAGTTCTATCAGTATTTGCTTCATGTATTTTGAAGCCCTGCTATTAGATGAGTAAATGTTTGAGATTGTTATGTCCTCATGATGAATTAACCTCTCTATCGGTATGAAATAATCAGCTTTATCCCTAGTAATATTTTTCCTTCTGATGTCTGTTTTGTCTGATATTAATATAGCCACTGGAGCTTTGATTTGTGTTAGCATTGGTTATCCTCTTTGCAGAACTGTGAGTCCATTAAACCTCTTTTTCTTTGCAAATTACCCAGTCTCGGGTATGTCTATCAGTGCTCTTTCGTTGTCTCGAAGGCACTCTG
Organism: Pan paniscus; assembly: GCF_029289425.2. Lineage (NCBI taxonomy): Eukaryota > Metazoa > Chordata > Mammalia > Primates > Hominidae > Pan > Pan paniscus. The sequence continues at coordinate 67,184,784 of NC_073267.2, forward strand.
TTTCTGACCAGGCCAGTTTCCCTTGGGCCCTTTTTAAGGTGACCCTGAGGAACGGCTCGCTCATTTGTTTGGTGGCTTGGACTGTCTGTCCATCTGCATGGCGGATGTAGCCAGTCTGCTGCTTCTGAACTCCCGTCTCACCATCCTGTCCCAGCTGCTTTCATGGTGTATGAGCCTCTTCCTGCAACAACAGGTCAGAATACTTTGGGGCAGCAAGTAGGTCAGCTACCTGGTCCCTTTAGTTACACTCAGTACATTGCCAGCATTGATGGGAGGTGCAGGTTGTTCACAGGCTTAACACCAAAACTGCCTGGGAGTCCATGGTCAAGTTTTGCAGTAGTCAGGACCTGGAAATGTACAGAAAGCTGTCTCATCTTCCTTTGACCGAGTTATCATGGAGATAACTCAAGTGATAATCACTCGTTCTGTTGCTACCGCCATCACACATCCCTTCTGCATGATTACTGAGATTTGTGGTACAATTCACTGACAGAGAGTCCAAGTACTGTGAACTTTGTGACTCCATAGTAACCATCTGTTGAGAAGAAGGCATCCTAGGATTTCTCGTGTGTCTTATTCCTCACCTCCTAAGCAACATCATTTCTTTATGGCTCTGTAACTCACTGGCCTACCTCATCAATACCTATGCACTCTGGTGGGGCATGGCGGCTTACGCCTGTAATCCTGATACTTTGGGAGGATGAGGTGAGAGGATCGCTTGAGCTCAGGAGTTTGAGACAAGCCTGGGCAACAAAGTGAGACCTCGTCTCTATAAAAAAAAATTCAAAAAAATTAGCCAGGCATGATGGCATGCACCTGTAGTCCCAGCTACTAGGGAGGCTGAGGTGGGACGATTGCTTGAGCCCGGGAGGTCAAGGGTGCAGTGAGCCATGATTGTGCCACTGCACTCCAGCCTGGGCAACAGAGAGAGAGAGTCTCTCTCTCTCTGTCACACACACACACACATACGCACTGGACAGTGAGGTTTCTATTGGGAATGAAATGAAGAGTATGAAGAGTTATTCTCAAGATGTCACAGCACTGTTTGCCAGTATGTTGACCTATCCCTTTGTGCTTGTCTCTAATCTTATGGCTGTCAACAGCCATGGGCTTGCTGGTGGACCCCCTTCTTCCTTCCCAGTATATACTACTTGCATAAATTGCTGGTGCATGCTACAAAAAGAGGGAAATATGAGCCGAGGAAATAGCTTGTTTTTCCCAAAGCATCCCTTTGGGAAGACTTGTTGTGACCTGAGAATGCTAATTTGAAGATGTAGGGCGGGACAGTGACATTTCTATAGTCCCAGATGCACCAAATTATGGGAGACAATGTTGATTTCTATATAGTGTTCCACACTTTTATTTTATTTTATTTTTGAGACAGACTCTTGCTCTGTCACCCAGGCTGGAGTGCAGTGGCGCGATCTTGGCACACTGCAATCCCCGCCTCCCGGGTTCAAGTGATCTTCTCACCTCAGCCTCCTGAGTAGCTGGGATTACAGGCATGCACTACCACAAGTGGCTAATTTTTTTGTATTTTTAGTAGAGACAGGGTTTCACCATTTTGGCCAGGCTGGTCTTGAACTGCTGACCTCAAGTGATCTGCCCACCTTGGCCTCCCAAAGTGTTGGGATTACAGGCGTGAGCCACTGTACCTGATGACCTGCTTTTTTAATGGTCATTTAGTCTTGGGGAATGAAGAAATAAGTAAATAAGTGTCAGAGGGGCGACTGCCAGCCCCTGTGGGAGACAGGCAGACTTGATGCATGATTGCTTTGCCGGTTGCTCTGTCTTTGTGAAGAAGTCAGAAGCTCTGAGATGAGAAACTTCTGCCTTCAGCAAAGGAGACGCCTCTCGTCACTCTGCCTCCCTTAGGCACTGATTCCAGGGTTGTGGGAAGTAACACTCAGTAGATGCTTAGAATAGTCTCTAGCTGTTCAATAAATGTTAACTATTGTTGCTCCCATCTTACAGGTAAGGAAACTGAGGCCAAGTAAAGTGAGATCATTTCTCCCACGCCACACAGAGGGGGCAGAGCCGACACTGCCCTCCCCCAGGGCCTGGGCTCATAAGCACCATGGTGGTCGGTGTCCTCTGAAGGATAACAGCCCTTCAGAGGATGCTACAGTCCTTCAGCCCCTCTTCCAGCCTGAATGTCCTCATCTCATCCATCAGGCTCCGAGGTGAAGGTGGAAGTGAGGCCAGAGGGGCAGTGCTGTGCCAAGTGAGGGCATGAGGAAGAGATGATGGCATAGGCTGTCACTTTTACCAGCACACGAACATTGGAGCAGCTGCTTTGTTTCTTCAAAGAACCTTGAAATAGCGAGGGGTTGGAGGAGGATGGCAAGGCATCCACAGAGTGACTGCCTGGTGCAAACGTACCCTGGGCACATGGATGTGGCTGTTGTCCATTCAATTATGCTTTTTCTAAAGAAATAGAACTTAAGTTAAAGTAACAAAGCATAATATCTAACTACTGCTTACACTGGTTTACAAAAGTAACAAAATTTAGGCCAAGAGTGCGAATAGGTTGGCCGGGCACAGTGGCTCACGCCTTTAATCCCAGGACTTTGAGAGGCCGAGGTAGGTGGATCACTTGAGGCCAGGAGTTCAAGACCAGCCTGGCCAACATGGTGAAACCCTATCTCTACTAAAAATACACGAATTAGCTGGCTGTGGTGGCGGGCATCTGTAATCCCAGCTATTCGGGAGGCTGAGGCATGAGAATCGCTTGAACCCAGGAGGCAGAGGTTGCAGTGAGCCGAGATCATGCCACTGCACTCCAGCCTGGGCAACAGAGCAAGACTCCATCTGAAAAAAAAAAAAAAGAGTGAAAAAAGGCAAATATCTGTACAATTGGGTTCCTATCCACTAAGCCCATTAAGCTTTGCCATAGTCGCTGTGACATCTACCAGCAGTTCTCTCCCCAACTCTCCTCTGTTGTGCCCCCTACTTCTCTCCCCTCCACCCACGAGCTAGGGCAGAGAAATACTCAGGAGCCCTCCCAGGACCCACACATGACAGTGAGTACTAGGCTTAGAGTTGGCTTCAGGACAGCTTAATATTAACACCCCTCCAGGGAGCTGTTCTGCAGCCTCTGATTTCCTCTGGAACATGATTTAGGGTGGGGAGAACACCTTGCTCTAGGAAGGTTGATTAGAATGTGAGGTGCTCCCCACCTTCTAGGAATTATCTGACAGATGAGCCACTTTTATTGAGGGGACTGAGGACTCAGGTGGGCTGGGTGAAAAGAGGTCAGGAGTTTGAGACCAGCCTGACCAACATGGTGAAACCCTGTCTCTACTAAAAATGCAAAAATTAGCTGGGCTGTGGTGGCGAGCACTTGTAGTCCCAGCTACTCAGGAGACTGAGGTAGGAGAATCACTTGAACCGGGGAGATAGAGGTTGCAGTGAGCCGAGATCATACCACTGCACTCCAGCCTGGGCAACAGAGGGAGACCCTGTCTCAAAAAAAAAAAGAAAAGAAAAATAAAAGAAGGTGGCAGACACACTCCATGGAGGAGAAATTCCCACCCACCTGCTGTTTTTTTTTTTTTTTTTTTTTTGGAGAGACAGGGTCTTACTCTGTCTCCCAGGCTGGAGTACAGTGGTGTGTTCACAGCTCGCTGCAGCCTCAACTTCCTGGAATCAAGTGATCCTCCTGCCTCAGCCTCCCAAGTAGTCAGAACTACAGGTGCATAACACCATGCACTGGCTTAAAAAAAAAAAAAAAAAAGGCCAGGCACGGTGCCTCATGCCTGTAATCCCAGTACTTTGGGAGGCCAAGGCAGGTGTATCACTTGAGGTCAGGAGTTTGAAACCAGCCTGGCCAAAATGGTGAAACCCCATCTCTACTAAAAATATAAAAATGAGCCAGGCATGGTGGCATGTGCCTGTAATCCCAGCTACTCAGGAGGCTGAAGCAGGAAAATCGCTTGAACCTGGGAGGCAGAGGTTGCAGTGAGCCGAGATCATGCCACTGCACTCCAGCCGGGGCGACAGAGTGAGACTCTGTCTCAAAAAAAAAAAAAGAAAAGAAATTGTGGAGATGGGATCTCCCTTTGCTACCCAGGCTGGTCTTGAACTCCTGGGCTCAAGTGATCCTTCTGTGTTGGCCTCCCAAAGTGCTGGAACTACAGGCATGAGCCACCATGCCCGGCTCTCCACCTGCTTCTTATGTATAACCTCCACGTGTGCCTGCCTATTTCCCTTGTTCCTGGCATGGGTAAAATAAACAGGAGGAAGCTTTTTAAAAAACCTTCCACTTCCTGGGAGTTGCTAGACCCTTCTGCCATCAAATCTTGCTGGTTTGTTTTCATTGGCTCTAAGCACTGCCCGGCCGATGCGGAAAGACCTGCACATCCAGGTCTAGCCCAGGTCAGAGAGCCTCCTTGTCTTTCACAGAGGTCAACACGAGATTTCCTCACAGGGAGGCTGAATGATGGGCAGGGAGTTCTGCTCCCCCTCGGGGCCTCAGTTTCCCTGTTGGGATGAGGAGTGTGGGCATGGACTCTCAGAGCCACCTGGGACTGACGTTCTGCTTCCCCAAGCCCTGGGCCCAGGTCCCTTCTCTGCCCCGGAGTAGCCATCTCCCAACTCCCCATGGATCAGGTGGGGACATGGTGGCTGTGGGGTACACTCAGTTGACTGCCCTCATCCCCAACAGGACTTGATCTTTGACCTGGGTGACCCTGTGAGATGGGAGTACATGCTCCTGGGGACTGATAAGTCTCAGCTGTCCTTGACTGAAGAAGACGACAGTGGCATAAACGATGAGGATGATGTGGAAAATCTGGTGAGTCTCAGCAGCTCGAGAGCCCAGGGAATGTGTGTGAAGGCTTCAGGGAGCCTGACAAGTGTCCCCAGCAGCATATGTGTGGCAGTGGGGGATGGCCCAAGTAGACCAGTGATGGGTTCCTCAAAGCAGGAAGGCTTGAGCAATTCCCTTATTTTACAGATGGGCACATTGAGGCCCAGAAAGGCCAGTAACCTACCCAGGACCTCCCAGTGGGTTAGGGAAGGGACAGGACTTGAAGTCAGGTCTTCTGCCCCCCATATCGTCCACCTTGTTCAGGAGTTGCCCTGCTCCTTTGGAAAACATGCCCCTTGCCAGCCTGGGCAACATAGTGGGACCCTGTCTCTACAAGAAAATTTAAAAATTAGCTGGCTGTGGTGGCATGCACCTGTTGTCCCAGCTACTTGGGAGGCTGAGGCAGGAGGATCACTTGAGACTGGGAGGCCGAAGCTGCAGTGAGCCATGTTCATGCCACTGCATTCCAGCCTGGGCAACCCCACCCCACCACAAAAAATAAAAATAAAAATAAATTTAGAAAAAGAAAGTTTCAGAGCGGGGTCATAAGACCCCGCTCTGCAACCCCCTGGGAGTCCCAGAGCTGGCTGTTCTCAGTTCTATCCCAAGTAGCCATCATGAGCCCCACATGCCGCCAGGCCTTTCTTGTCTGTTCTGTCAGTTCCTCTGAAAGTCATTGGCCAGGGCCTTACCCACATCACCAGCCTCCCTTCTCTGAATTCAGTTTCAGCCTTTATGTGAAATGGAGGCAGAAGGATCATAGTTGTATTCATAGTAATTCTAATAAGTGCATTCGTCTGGCATCACAAAGCACCACAGATGCGGTTGCTTAAATGACAGAAATTAATTTTCTTACAGTTCTGGAGGCTGGAAGTCTGAGATCAAGGTGTGGACAGGGTTGGTTCCTTCTGAGCCCCCTGTCCTCGGCTTGTAGATGGCTGTCTTCTCCCTGTCTTCACATTGTCTTCCCTCTGTACAAATCTATGTCCTAATCTGTTCTTATAAGGACACCAGTCATTTTTCTTTTTATTTTTTGAGACAGGGTCTCCTCTGTTGCCCAGGCTGGAGTGCAGTGGCACGATCATAGCTCACTGCAGCCTCGAACTCCTGGGCTCAAATGATCCTTCCACTTTGGCCTCTGGATTAGCTGGGACTACAGACACACACCACCATACCCAGCTAATTTTTGTTTTTCAGAGAGACATGGTCTTGCTATGTTACCTAGGCTGGTCTCGAACTCCTGGGCTCAAGAGATCCCCTTGCCTTGGCCTCCCAAAGTGTTGGTATTACAGGCATGAGCCACCATGCCCAACCAACACCAGTCATATTGGGTTAGGGCCCACTCTAATGAACTCATTTTACCTTAATCACCTCTCTAAAGGCCCTGTCTCTAAAAACAATCATTCAAACAGTAAGTGGTCAAGACAACAACAACAACAAAGAAAAAATAAGAAAAATAAATAAAACAAATACAGTCACTTTCAGGGCTTAAAACTTCAACCTGTGAATTTTAGGGGGATGCCATTCAGCCCGTAGCAAAAGGTAGCACTCACATGGTCCTTACTAAGCACTGGGATCCATTGTATCTACTTAACCTGAAGTAACTCATTTAAATCCCCACAGCCACCTGGTGAGGTGGGCACTGGTATTACCACCTGTGATTAATATTATCCCATTTTACCGATGGGAAGACTCACACACAGAGAGGTTAAGTCACTTACCCAAAGCGATACAGCTGGTAAGTGACAGAGCTGGGATTTGAACCTACACAGTCTGGCTCCACAGTCTGGGTTCTCAATGGTAACTCTGTTCTACCTCCTGGGGCTGCTTGATGTGATGTGCTTGGCACAGCAGTGTAGACCGTCTCAAAAGGGTGCTAAATGTTCTCAGCATCCTCATCTCCAGAGACTGGGGACATCTTGTGTGCAGTAAATCCAGGCATCGGCGCCCCCTGCTGGCCTTGGGGCACGGACCAGCCAGGGCCTGAGAGCCCAGCCCTGCAGGCAGCTGGCTGAGCACCCACATGGCTAATAATCAAACAGTTCCAGTCACAGAGTCCTGGTCCACCCTGGCCCAAGAGCCCTCATTACAGCAAAGACGGACAGAGGGCAGCCCAAAGAGTCAGAACCCAGTCATGGACCCCCAGGAAAAACCAGACCCCGGGTGACAGCCCACCCACCTGACCATCTTAGAGATTTTTGACAATACTAACTGCTGACTGCTCACCCATTTTTGTCCCCTGCAAAATGTCACAATTAGATAAACAGTTGTCAGAGGTATGAGCAATGTTTGTGGAAAAAAGGTTTTAAGTCGAGAAAGTCTTATCCAAGTTTCTGTGATTATCTAGTTTGAGGACCATTTATCTAGATCAGGCCTTATTTCACAAATGGGGAAATGAAGGCTCAGAGAGGAAATAATAATAGGCCGGGCATGGTGGCTCATGCCTGTAATCCCAGCACTATGGGAGGCCAAGGTGGGCATATCATTTGAGGTCAGGAGTTCAAGACCAGCCTGGGCAACATGGTGAGACACCACCCCCCCGCCCCTGGCCATCTCTACTAAAAATACAAAAATCAACTGGGTGTGGTAGGTGCATGCCTGTAATCCCAGCTACTCAGGAGGCTGAGGCAGGAGAATCACTTGAACCTGGGAGACGGAGGTTTCAGTGAGCCAAGATCATGCCACTGCACTCCAGCCTGGGCAAGAGAACAAGACTCCATCTCAAATAATAATAATAATAATGTCAGCCAATCAGAGCCCCAAGGCCTTTACAGACATTATATCATTTAATCCTCCTAAAAGGTCCAGTTTACAGTTAAGAAAACTAAGGCTTAGAGCAGTTAAAGGACTTGCCCAGGACCCCTTAGCTGGTCTTGGAGAGAGGGTGGGGCTTGGGTGCCCTGACTCCAGAAACACCTCTCTAATCACGAAGGGCCTGCAGCCAGGGCAGGGGGTGCTGCTGTCCTAAGCCAGGCAAGTATAGGGAAGGGCTCCCTGCCCAGAGTCGACTCCTCTTCCACATCATGGGTCGTGCTCATGACCTCCAGTTCCCCTGCGGAAGCCAACGGACCACCTTGGCTTGGCTCTGCAGGCAGAGACAGAGCTTTGACCATAACTTCTGCTTCAACGCCCTGACCAGCACCACCTCCCCCAACCCCTTCTCTCCCATCAGGGCAAGGAGGATGAGGATAAGAGCTTCGACATGCCCCACTCGTGGGTGGAGCAGATTGAGATCTCCCCAGAAGGTATTTTCTATTTGTGTATTCACTTATCCTCTCCAGATCCAGTTCCTGGGCCTCCAGAGAGGTCTGCAACAGCGAGACACGGGGATACAGCAGGGAATGCCATGCCCCACATTTCCACCCTTCTCACCTTCAGCTGCACCCTCCCTCCCTCCCTCCCCCCTTCCTGCCACACGCACTTAGCTCTGACCCCGAGGGCCTGACGACCAGTCTGGCACATGGGGCGATGCAGCTCAGTGAGCATGTGTGGGATGATGGCGTGTAGGTGGCAGCAAGGCCTGGAAACCCAGCCCATTCCCCTCTCACACTCTTCTACCCAGAGGAGGCCATGGGCAGTGCCCAGATGGTGCGGGGGGTCTCAGGACCGGAGAGGGGCAGGTAGAGAAGGCAGGAGGGCAGGGACTGTCATGCTCCATGTCAATATCTGCTGGTGCCCACCTAGGGAGCACCCAGACCTATGGGGAGGGCATGGGCCACTTCAATAGGGTGGGAAGTGCCAGAGAGGCTGTCATGGGAACCCAGAGGAGGCGCACCCAGCCCAGCACTGGGGCTAGGGCCTGGGGATGGGTGAGCAGAAAGGGGTACCAGAAGTAGGCTAGGGGTCACCTGGGTGAAGTTTTGAAGGATCTGAAGGAGTCAGTCCAACAAGGGGAGGAGGGGATGACGGTGTTTCTGGCAGAGACCTGTACAAGCAAAGGCCTGGCAGTGTGAGAGTGTGGTTGGCTGCAGGGCAGACCCTCTGATGGGGCTCAAATCCCATTCTTGGGTGGATCTGTGCTTCTGCCTGGCCTGAGAACCCCTCTAGGGCTGGAGCCACCCCTGGTGATTATTCTCCTCGGCCTCCCTGGATCAGGCTTGGGGCTGGAGGTGTTCAGTACACAGAGAACGGGCAGTGGATGGATGAATGGCTGGGCAGGGCTGGCCCTCCCTTCCCCCAAACTAGGAAGAAGAGACCACAGCTGACTGTGTCCACAGCATTTGAGACCCGCTGCCCGAACGGGAAGAAGGTGATTCAGTACAAGAGGGCAAAGCTGGAGAAGTGGGCCCCGTACCTCAATAGCAATGGCCTTGTGAGCCGCCTCACCACCTATGAGGACTTGCAGTGTAAGGGGGATTGCTCTGGACATGGGTTCAGGCCAGCCCAGGGGCGGGGGCAGCTTCTACTCTCTCTGGGGTCATTGCTGGCCTCTGTGTGCCTGGAATAAGGGGGGGTTGAAGGCTAGGGGAGCTGGCCTGGCTGCAGCAAGTGTCCATCGGCCCCACAGGTACCAATATTTTGGAGATAAAGGAGTGGTACCAGAACCGGGAAGACATGCTGGAGCTGAAACACATAAACAAGACCACAGACCTGAAGACAGACTACTTCAAGCCTGGCCACCCCCAGGCTCTGCGCGGTGCGTGGCTCCCCTTTCCTGGGCCACCCAGGAGCCTGGGGTAGAGGCCTCACACACCCTGTGGCAGGTGGTATGTGGTGGGAGGAACCAGCATACATATTATACATGGGTTCTTGGGCAGCAAGCAGTAGAAGCTGCCCTGCCTCCCTCAGCAAACCCGATGTGTGGGAGGTCAGGGAAAGCTCAGAAATTCTAAGGAAATGTAACAAATGCTCCTCCAGGAAAGCTAAAGGGGGCGCCACATACCCGTTCTGTGGTTGGAATCAGGCCGGAACCTCACCATGAGGTCACACGGTGGAGGCCACATTTAAAGGAGGCAGTGCTGGGCACAGGGGCTCACACCTGTAATCCAAGCGCTTTGGGAGGCCAACGTGGGCAGTTGAGCCCAGGGGTTCAAGACCAGCCTGGGCTATATGGTGAAACCCCATCTCTACAAAAAATATAAAAATTAGCCAGGCATGGTGGCATGTGCTTGTAATCCCAGCTACTCAGGAGACTAAGGCAGGAGAATCACTTGAACCCAGGAGGTCAAGGCTGCAGTGAGCCGAGATTATGCCACTGCACTCCAGCCTGGGTGACAGAGAGAGATCCTGTCTCAAGAAAAAAAAAAAAAATCCTGACCAAGAAATTTACAAAAGAAAAGCATAGGAGTAATATACATTTTTTTAAATGATCAACCTCATTTGGAAGTTGATAATAAAAAAAAAAGAAACTAATAAGGTCCCTAACCAATAAAGGACCATCTTATAACCCCCATGTTGGCAAAGATGAAAAAAATGGTCCTACTGGGTATGAACAAGTATGGGAGCAACAGTCACTCTGTGTCACTGTTGATGGGACAGCAGATTGGAACTTTTCTGGAGGACAGTTGGGCAAAATATTGATAATGACCATAAAACGTGTACGCTTTTGGCTGGGCACAGTGGCTCACACCTATAATCACAGCACTTTGGGTGGATCACCTGAGGTCAGGAGTTTGAGACCAGCCTGGCCAACATGGTGAAACCCCATTTCTACTAAAAATACAAAAATTAGCCAGGTGTGGTGGCAGGTGCCTGTAGTCCCAGTTACTTGGGAGGCTGAGACAGGAGAGTCACTTGAACCCAGGTGGCGGAGATTGCAGTGAGCTGAGATCACACCACTGCACTCCAGCCTGGGTGACAGAGCGAGGCTGTGTCTCAAAAAAAAAAAAAAAAGTACACTTTTGGACCCAGCAATTCCACTGCTGAGAATTTATTCTTAGCAAATAATGGACAAGAACAAAAAATGCACGATGCAGATGTTCATCATGGTGTTGGTAATAATCAGAAAAAGTTGTACACAACCTAAACACCCAGCAATAGGGGACTGGTTCATAGCTAACCTCATCCATAATGTGGGTCTGTCTTCTCCCTGGGCCTGGGGTTGGGCGACCAAGCCAGCAGCCATACTTCCTAGTGCTTATGAAGCTGTCTCCTCCCACCTCCCGCTCCCCACCCAGTGCACTCGTACAAGTCCATGCAACCTGAGATGGACCGTGTCATTGAGTTTTATGAAATGGCCCGTGTGGATGGCCTGATGAAGCGGGAGGAGACACCCAGGACAATGACAGAGTACTATCAAGGACGCCCAGACTTCCTCTCCTACCGCCATGCCAGCTTCGGACCCCGAGTCAAGAAGCTCACTCTGAGCAGTGCAGAGTCAAACCCCCGGCCCATTGTGGTAAGAGCTCGCGGGGGCTGGGGACAGGTCGCCCTCCTTCTCTGGCAGCTGATGTCACCTCTGAATGGTGAGAGCCCTGGCTCTGGGGTGGCATTAAGGCCTGTGACATATCCAAGGGCACCAATGATGAACCAAGCATTTTACCAAATGTATTAGTCTGTTCTCATGCTGCTTTGAAGAAATACCTGAGACTGGGTAATTTATAAAGAAAAGAAGTTTCCTTGACTCACAGTTCTGCATGGCTGGGGAGCCCTTAGGAAACTTCAAATCATGGCAGAAGGGTCCTTTCCACCTTCTGCCTAGTGAAAAGGGTCCTTTTCACTAGAATCAGGGCAGCAGGAGAGAGAATAAGTGCTGAGCAAAGGGGAAGCTGCTTATAAAACCATCAGATCGTGGGAGAACTCACTCACTATCACGAGAACAGCATGGGGGAAACCACCTCCATGATTCAATTATCTCCACCTGGTCCCGCCCTTGACCTATGGGGATTACAGTTCAAGGTGAGATTTTGGTGGGGGGACACGAAACTAAACCATATCACCAAATGCGCCATCCTGGGGTTGTCTGGTGTCAGACTGTGCCCTCAGCCATGGGGCCAAGGATGTGTTACTTCCTTATTGTTATACAAAAATACACACTCATGACTAAGCATTTGGAAAATATGTTAAAATGTAGAGAAAAGTAAAAATATCTCAGAATGGCATCTCTCATATGTTACCACGGATTATAGGTTTGGTTTTGAGAGTTTTTTCTAATGTAATTGAGATCGGGACCCGGGGATTAGAGTCCCTGTATTACCCACTTAACATGAAATTGTGCATTTTCCCCTTCATGTCATTACAAATTAGTTGGCAACTGTGTGTAATGGCAGCATGCCAAATAAGCTCTTTGTAGCAGTAAGGGATGTCTAGCAATGGAGTAGGCTGCCTGGAGAGGTGGTGAGCTCCCCATCTCTTGAGGTAGGCAAGCAGAGTCTTGAAGGAGCTGAGGAGGGGCCCAGCACCATATGGGAGTGGAGTGGCCTGGCCCTGAGAACCCACGAAATCCATTGTCTGGCTAGGAGGGGCTATTCCACGTGAATCGCCAAACGACCCCAGACTCCAGTGTCCTGAACGTTCGTTGCTCCTGCCTGCGGGCATGCACAGAAATCTCCTCTCACACGCTCATCCTTTGCTCATCCTTTGCATGTTCTGGCCTCCCAGAAAATCACAGAGCGGTTCTTCCGCAACCCAGCGAAGCCCGCGGAGGAGGACGTGGCAGAGCGCGTGTTTCTGGTCGCGGAGGAGCGCATCCAGCTGCGCTACCACTGCCGTGAGGACCACATCACGGCCTCCAAGCGCGAGTTCCTGCGGCGCACCGAGGTGGACAGCAAAGGCAACAAGATCATCATGACGCCCGACATGTGCATCAGCTTCGAGGTGGGCCTGGGGGCCACGGCGGGCAGGGGTCGGCTGCAGGAGGAACCGGGGCTCTCTGTCTTATTCCCGCCACTTGGGAGAACCAGGATGGGCGCTGGTGAATCCCGGCGAGGAAATTCATCTTTGCTCTTTGGGAAAACCAAAAGTTCCCATCTGGGGACCCTTCTCTTTGAGCTCCTCTGAAAATCTTCCTTTTTCACCAAAAAAGCGAACTCAGCAGGCTAAGACGACTCTGCAGTCCTGGTCAGGGCAAACCTCAGATCCTATGGAGGCTCTGTGGGAGGGGAAGAGTCTCACTACCTCTGAGGGGCTAGCCTTCCTAGTCAAACGCTCACTCTCCCGGCACAGTCCCCAGCTTTTCTGAGTCTTCAGTTCCTCTTTTATTATTATCTGTATTTTTATAAGTGAGAAAATTAAGGCTCAGAGAGGTTTAGCAACTTGCTCGAGGTCACACAGCTGGAAAGTGGCAGGGGTAGATTTGAACCCAGGTGGTCCTATGCCCCGATCATGGCAGCCTCTCTGTGTTACTAAGGTGGTTGTTGTCCCAGGTGGAGCCCATGGAGCACACCAAGAAGCTGCTCTACCAGTACGAGGCCATGATGCACCTGAAGAGGGAGGAGAAGCTGTCCAGACATCAGGTCTGGGAGTCAGAGCTGGAGGTAGGGTCCTGTGGGAGAGTGAGCAGGTGGGCGGTATCTTTGTTTTTGAGATAGGGTCTTGCTCTATAACCCAGGCTGGAATGCAGTGGCGCAATTATGGCTCTACATCCCGGGCTCAGGTGGTCCTCCCACCTCATCCTCCCAGGTAACTGGGACCACTAGCGCACACCACCATGCCTGGCTAATTTCTTGTTTTTGTTTTTGTTTTTTAACAGATGGGGTTTTTCCATTTTGCCCAGGCTGGTCTCAAACTCCTGAATTCATGCAATCTGCCCTCCTTGGCTTCCCAAAGTGCTGGGGTTACAGGAGTGGAGCGGGGGTGTCTCCATCACGCCCTCCAACACTTCTCATTTCAGGTGCTGGAGATTCTGAAGCTTCGAGAGGAAGAGGAGGCGGCGCACACACTGACCATCTCCATCTATGACACCAAGCGGAATGAGAAGAGCAAGGAATATCGGGAGGCCATGGTCAGTCCCAATCCCTTCTCCAGGCCCCAGCTTTTCCTAGACCCCCCTGGTCTCCAGGGTGGTGGGGACCATGAGGGATTCTGCTGAGAAACCCTCTGTGGGGGATACGGTTATTGATACCATGCGGTCATCCTTGCTGCTCAACTGACCATTTCTATGGTTCATCCCAAAGAGTACTTGGGATTTGGGCAAGGTTTCCCCTCATCCCCAGGGGCTGTAGCCAAGCCAAGGCCCTGTGGTTGGGAAAAGAATTAAAATTATGTGCCCACCTCTACTCAGGGCTCCCACTGAGGTTGCACCCTGGGCCAGTGGCCCCAGTGAGCTACCTCTGGCTCCAGGCCTGAGCTCTCCTGCTCTCCAGCACAGGGAGGGCATTCAGGTTACACCTTCAGGTTGCAAGGCCCCGCCTGGTTTTCAGGGCCGGCTTCTGAATCCCTTTCACCAACCAAGTTGAGATTTTAGTTTGGGGGTCGTGAGGCAGGATGGGCATCAGATGACTGTTCTCAGATCCCAGGGGAGGGTGTCAGCCCCCACGTCTCCAACTTCACTGCCCCCTGTCTGCAGATGGAGGACACAGGCCCCAGGGTGGAAAAGAAAAGTGAAGGGAGTTACTGGCAGTTTTTAACTAATATCATTAATAACCACTACTGTTGACTGAATAAGCATCTACTATGGATTGTTAGGCATCAGGCTGCGTGCTTTACAGACATGATCCTGTCAGATCCTCAGATCCTCAGAGAAGGAAACCAAAGCTCAGGTAGTGAGATACAAATTGATGTAAGAAAAAAAGAGTTGGCTGTCACCAGTAAACACAGGTCCAGAGACCAGCATGTGGGCCCTTCTAAGGCCTGTCTTGGAGGCGCCATGCACTGGAACCTGGCTGTGAGGTCTGGCTTTGTGCTGGCACACTGCTGATGCAGAGCTGGTGGAGAGGTCTCTGTAGTTCCTGCTGATCCAGCTATCTGCCCCTCACCTTTACAGGAGCGCATGATGCACGAAGAGCACCTGCGGCAGGTGGAGACCCAGCTGGACTACCTGGCCCCATTCCTGGCCCAGCTCCCGCCAGGAGAGAAACTAACACGCTGGCAGGCGGTGCGCCTCAAGGATGAGTGCCTCAGCGACTTCAAGCAGCGGCTCATCAACAAGGCCAACCTCATCCAGGCCCGCTTTGAGAAGGTGCCACCAGGGCCTTTGTTGGGGAGGGGGGGATCTCAGCATCTGCATCCAGGAAATGGGCCCGCGGCTGTCTGCCCACTACCTCACAGGCTTGTGAGGGCCTGATGAGGGGGATGAATATGTCAATGCTTGGGGTTTCCAAATGACTGAGTTGTTCCTCCTCACACTTGTTTATCAGATAGATGAATGGATAGGGGGATGGATGGATGTAGGTATGGATAGGTGGGTGGGTGGGTGGGTGGATGGATGGATGGATAGATGGGTGGATGAATGCATGGGTAGATAGATGGATGAATAGGTAGATAGATGGGTGGGTGGATTGATGGGTAGATAGAGGGATGGGTGGGTGCATGAACAGATGGGTGGGTGGATGGGTGGATAAATGGATGGATAGATGGATGGGAGGATGAATGGATGGGTGAGTAGATAGATAGGTGTATGGGTATAGGTATGGATAGGTGGGTGGATGGATGGGTGGGTGGGTGAGTGAGTGAGTGAGTGAGTGAGTGAGTGGATGGATGAGTGGGTAGGTGGATGGATGAGTGGGTGGATGGATGAGTGGGTGGGTAGATGGATGAATGGATGGATGGGTGGATGGATGAATGGATGAGTGAGTGGGTGGGTGGATAGATGAGTGGGTGGGTAGATGGGTGAATGGATGGATGGGTGGATGGATGAATGGATGAGTGAGTGAGTGGGTGGATGGATGGATGAGTGGGTGGATGGATGGATGGGTGGATGAGTGAGTGAGTGAGTGGGCAGATGGATGAATGGATGAGTGAGTGAGTGGGTGGATGGATGGATGAGTGGGTGGATGGATGGATGAGTGGGTGGATGGATGGATGGGTGGATGAGTGAGTGAGTGAGTGGGCAGATGGATGAATGGATGAGTGAGTGAGTGGGTGGATGGATGGATGAGTGGGTGGATGGATGGATGGGTGGATGAGTGAGTGAGTGAGTGGGCAGATGGATGAATGGGTGAGTGGATGGGTGAGTGGGCGGGTGGATGGATGAATGGATGGATGGGTGGATAGATGGATGGGTGGGTGGATGAGTGAGTGGGTGGGTGGATGGATGAGTGGGTGGGTGGATGGATGGATGGGTGAGTGAGTGGGTGGGTGGATGGATGAGTGGGTGGGTGGATGGATGGATGGGTGAGTGAGTGGGTGGGTGGATGGATGAGTGGGTGGGTGGATGGATGGATGGGTGAGTGAGTGGGTGGGTGGATGGATGAGTGGGTGGGTGGATGGATGGATGGATGGGTGAGTGAGTGGGTGGGTGGATGGATGAGTGGGTGGGTGGGTGGATGGATGGATGGGTGAGTGAGTGGGTGGGTGGATGGATGAGTGGGTGGATGGGTGGGTGGGTGGATGGATGAATGGATGGGTGGGTGGGTGGATGGATGGATGGATGATGGATGGATGGGTGAGTGGGTGGGTGGATGAGTGAGTGAGCAGGTGGGTGGATGGATGAGTGGGTGGGTGGGTGGGTGGATGGATGGATGGATGGATGAGTGAGTAGGTGGGTGGATGGACGAGTGGGTGGGTGGATGGATGAATGGATGGATGGGTGGATGGATGGATGGATGAATGGATGAGTGGATGAGTGAGTGAGTAGGTGGGTGGATGGATGAGTGGGTGGGTGGATGGGTGGGTGGGTGGATGGATGGATGCACGAGTGGATAGATGGACGGATGGATGGGCAGGGATGGGTGGAGGGATGGGCAGAGGAATAGATGGGCAGATGGCTGGGTAGACAGAGAGATGGTACATTGTAACAACTCCTAGTCCTTGACCCATTTTTGTTGGTCAGGCACACACCATGTAGTTCCCGTGCACTACTAAGATTATGTCACTTAATCTTCACAAGGAGCTCTACAAGGGGAGGGGGGAGTACAATGACCCTCCTTTTGTAGACAAGAAATTGCAGGTTCTGAAATGCCAGTAACTTGTCCAGAGCTACATGGCTCTCTCAGTCTTGCCCCCTGCTCTGATCTCATGGACATGACATCCCTATAAACATGACCCCACTGGCTCCCACCCAAGATATTTTGTGGCCCCTGCCTCTGTGGCAGGTATGGATAGGTGGCTTGTGTGAGTGGGGACAGTAGGGCCAACCGTCATGGTGCTGTCTAGTGACCCATGGGATTACAGCCTGCAGCCTGGGTGAAGGTCAGCCTTGTCAGTCCTCCTTCTCTGTCCACCCTATGACCACAGGAGACCCAGGAGCTGCAAAAGAAGCAGCAGTGGTACCAGGAGAACCAGGTGACGCTGACACCCGAGGATGAAGACCTGTACCTGAGTTACTGCTCTCAGGCCATGTTCCGCATCCGCATCCTGGAGCAGCGCCTCAATCGGTGAGCAGGCAGGGCAGGTGGAGAGAACCCACTGGGAGGCTGGACCACCAGCTTTGTAACCCCTCACCCTCTTTCCTTGCCTCTCTGACTTCAGACACAAGGAACTGGCCCCACTGAAGTACCTGGCTCTGGAGGAAAAGCTCTACAAGGACCCACGCCTGGGGGAGCTCCAGAAAATATTCGCTTGATGTCCCTCCTGGGGCCTCAGCCAGAGCTGCCAGAGAAAGGAAACCTCTTCCTGCAGCCTGGCTCCTGTGTTCCCTCTATCCAGCCAATGCCTGTTTACACAGACACCTGGCCTCACTGCCAGCCCACCTCCCCTACAGCCCTGTTTGTTCCTGCTTCTCATGATTTTCCTGTAAATAAACACACTCTTAATTTGCCATTTGTGCCTCGCACTTCACAAGCTCCAGCAGCAGCCTTTCTCTTCTTCTGTTATCTATAGCCTGGGACCACCCCCTTCCTCCCCTTGGCCTGTCATTTGCTTCCTGTCCTTCTCTCCGTTGGAATGTCAGGTCTTCACAGCACCTCTGCAGATGGTCCCACAGCCATCTGCAAACAACTGGTTAGATCTCAATGTGACTCGGGTGGCCCACCTCACCAAGTGGGATGGGGAAAGCTAAGATGCATGCCCCAGAATTTGAGGACTGAATCCCAGCTCCTCCTCTTACCAGATACCACTTACCCATCTGTGGAATGGGGTAGCATTGTTGCATTAAATAAGACTTATGGCCAGGTGTGGTGGCTCACACCTGTAATCCCAACATTTAGGGAGGCTGAGGCAGGAGGATCACTTGATCCCAGGAGTTTGAGACCAGCCTGGGCAACATAATAAGACCCCATCTCTAAAAAAAAAAAAAAAAAACAAAGAGCCAGGCATGGTGGCATGAGCCTGTAGTCCCAGCTACTCAGGAGGCTGAGGTAGGAGGATCACTTTCACCTAGGAAGTCAAGGCTGCAGTGAGCCATGATTGCACCACTGCACTTCAGCCTAAGCAACAGAGCAAAACCCTGTCTCAAAAAAAAAAGAAAAAAAAAGACATAAATTATAAAGCAGGGAGGCTGGGAATGGCACATAGAAAGCAGTCATTAAATGTTAGCTTACAAAATAGCCAAAAAACACATGAAATGGTTGTCAAATTCATGAGTCATCTGGCAAATGAAATGTCACAACACCCTCCGGTATGAAAAAAATAAAAAGTACTGGTGATGATGAGAAACAACTGGAACTCCCAAATAGCCTTCCTAGTGAAAGTATAAATCAGTACAACCATTTTGGAAAACTGCTTGGCATTATCTATTAAAGCTAAACTAAAGCCCAACAATTCTACTCTTAGGTTCTACTCCAATCCATCATTCATCAAGTAAGAATGATGAACAACTCAACCGAAATGTAGATAGATAGTTATCTGCTAAAAGGCATGTGCTAGAACGTTCATAGCAGCATTATTGATAATAGCACCATACTTGGAAGTTACCCAAATGCCCATCAAGAGCAGAATGGATACATAAATTGTGGTCTTCAGATATTTTGGGTTGTCTTTAACTGCTTAGGGAGAACTGCTTAGGGAGAATGCTACTGGCATCTAGTGCATACAGGCCAGGGATGCTGCTAAACATTCTACAATGCCCAGAACAGCCCCCCACAGCAAATAATTATCTAGGTCTAAATGCCAATAATACTGAGGTTATAGAGCATACTAGTCTGTTTTCACACTGCTGATTAAGACATACTCAAGACTGGGTAATTTGTAAAGAAAAAGAGGTTTAATGGACTCACAGTTCCACATGGCTGGGGAGGCCCCACAATCATGGCAGAAGGCGAAAGGCACATCTTACACGGTGGCAGACAAGAAAGAATGAGAACCAAGCAAAAAGGAAAATCCCTTATAAAATCATCAGATCTTGTGAGACTAATTCACTACCATGAGAACAGTATGGGGGAAACCCCTCCCATGATTCAGTTATCTCCCACTGGGTCCCTCCCACAATATGTGGGAATTATGGGAGCTACAATTCACAAGATGAGATTTGGGTGGGGATACAGCCAAACCATATCATAGAGCAATGAAAATGAATGAACTGCAACACAACTATATGGAATGATATGGTCAAACTGCCTAAGTATAATGTCAAAAGATTCAAGACACAAAAGTACATACTCTATTATTCCATTTATGGAAAGAACAAAAATAAGGAAAATTAATTGGTGATGTTAGAAGTCAGGACAACCGTCACTCTCGGAGTGTGAGGGTTAGTGAATGGATGTGAGCATGGAGCCCTGGGAGGGGGTTCTGGTTTCTAGTCATGTTCTGCTTTTTGACCTGGGTGTGTTCGGTTTGTAAAAATTCATCAACCTTGTGCACTTACAATGTGTCCTCTGGAGTGTTTTTGAGTGCTTGTTGTCATGAATCTAATCAAGCCTTTAGCCCTAACTTAAGAAATTCAAGGGAAGAAATGCATTTAAGAAGAACGTCCATCTAACAAGAACTTCAGGAAATTCAGGTAAATGATACTAAAAGGAAACATTCCTAACGTGGGACAATCTAGGTAAATGGCCTGATCTCTTCAAAAGATCGATGTCATAAAAATAAAAGTTTGGGGACAGAAATGGAAAGAACTTAAGAGTCAAGTGTGGTGAATACTGATTGGTTCTTAGTTAGAAAAAAAAAGTCCTAAAAGGTTTTTGGGATGACTGGGGACATACGAATATGGACTGGTTGTTACAGAATTAAATTTTCTTAGCAGTGGTGATAACAATGGTTATTGTAGAATAAGGGCATTATTTTTATTTTTTGAAATGGATCTCACTCTGTCGCCCAGGCTGGAGTACAGTGGCCCCATCCCAGCTCACCGCAACCTCTGCTTCCCAGTTTCAAGTGATTCTCCTGCCTCAGCCTCCCCAGTAGCTAGGATTATAGGCACGTGCGCCACCACGCCCGGCTAATTTTTGTATTTTTTGTAGAGACGAGGTTTCACCATGTTGGCCAGGTTGGTCTCGGACTCCTGACCTCAGGTGATCCGCCCGCCTTGGCCTCCCAAAGTGCTGGGATTGCAGGCGTGAGCCACCGCGCCTGGCCAAGGGCCTTATTTTTAAGAGATACATGCTCAGTATTTGGTGTTGGGGTGAAATGTCATATCTACAATTTTCAAATGGTTCCGAAAAGACACACAGACGAAGCAAATATGGCAAACTGTTAACAAGTACTGGAATCTACGTGGTCTACGTGGTATCATTATATTGTCTTTTAAAGTTTTCTCTGTTTAGTTTTTTTTTTAATAATACAAAAGTTAAGGGGAACTGCAGGCTAGACAGTTTTGATCCGATGTTATTCTGCTAAACTTTTAAAGGTGTCTTGCGGTGACTCACGCCTGTAATCCCAGCACTTCGGGAGGCTGAGGCGGGTGGATCACCTAAGGTCAGGAGTTCAAGACCAGCCTGGCCAAAATGGAGAAACCCCGTCTCTACTAAAAATATAAAAACTAGCCTTAGCCCGTCGTGGTGGCGGGCGCCTGTGGTTCCAGCTACCCAGGAGGCTGAAGCAGGAGAATCTGAAGCAGAAGGCTGAAGCAGAAGGCAGAGTGGGGACTCCCCCACGCTTTGGCTTTCAGAACAAGGGTTCGAATTCTGGGGCTATGACTTTCTGACCGTGTGGTTTTCTGCAAGCATCTTAACCCGGGCCTCAGTTTCCTCATCTGTAAATGGGAACAGGAATTCCTACCCTTTATGGTTGTACTGGGCGTTATGTGAGCCCAAGGAGCCCTGACCTGCGGTGAGAGGCTGGAGGCCGAAGGGCGAGGTTCGAGGGGCTCTGGGTGCCTGGGACAACCTCTGGGCAACAGGGAGAGGCGGCTGCGGGGCCAAGTCCCTCCTAAGCGGCCACGCGAGGGGCCTTGAGTCGAGAAGGGTTACGGCGCTTCCCAGAGCCCACCCCGCCCAACGTGTCACAAATAAAGCTGGCCTTTCTCCGATTCCCTGATTGCAGCCATTCAGGGAGCAGCCCCTTGCCCACGCATCCATTAGTCGAGGCGGTGGCTGCGTGTGCAGTGCTACAGGGTTCAGCGCCTGCCTCGGCTCCGGAATCAGGCTGTTTCCTTCTAGACCTCCCATGGGGGATTCAAGCCGGCGTCCGGGTCAAAGAACAGGAACAAAGTCCTCCTGCCACGGGGGACCATCTGCAGGTAATGTGAAGAATGAGGAGCTTCGGCAAAATGCCGACTAAGGCCTCCTTAGGTTTTGCCCCACTCCAAGATGGAAGGCCTGAGGCTTCACACTGCCCCCGAAGTTCCTTTCCCATTGGCTATCTGGGAATGGGTTTTCCAATAATGCGGACGCTGATTGGTCAATCCAGGACGGTTGCTCAAGCCATTGGCGCAGCGGCCATTGGAGGGCGGCTCTCAAAAGTTTTCAGACACAAAATAGGTTCGAGGAAGGAAACGGAGAGGAAAGGGAAAACTTGAGACGGAGGCGGGACTAAGGAAACGGCAGCTTGCATTGGTTTATTAGAGGCCAAGGGGCGGCTCTTGAACGCTCCTTCCTCTTGATTAGTCCGATTTAGGAAAAGAGGGCGGGTACTGAGGAAAAGCGGCAGAAGCGCCTGCTTCCATTGGTCAGTCCTGGCAAGAGGCGGAGCACCCGCGGCAGCTGATTGGTGCGGGAGGCAAGGTGGGCGGGGCTCTGAGCCGGAGGTTTTGTTGTGAGGGTCGGTTGTCAAGCAGCGGCCAATCAGGGCAGGGGATGGAGGCAAGTGGGGGTCGCGCCTGGAGCGGAGCCTCGGCCTCCGGAGCCGCAGCTGCAGGTGGAGTGGGCAAGGGGACGAGGTGGCGAGGGGACGGTGGGCCCTGGGCTGGGCCGAGCCAGGCGGGGCTGGCTGGGCTTGCGGGCAGAGAGCTCTGAGCGTGGGGAGGCTAGAGCCCGTACTCCGCAAGCAGAGGGTTGGGAGGATCAGCCGTGGCCGAGGGACCTGCCCCCGCCCCCGGACGAGAGGGGTCGGGGTGGAGGCCGGAGGGGGCAAAACCAGGGAGGCCGGAAGCAGAGCTGGGGGTCTGCAGAAGGACAGGTAATGAATAGGGAGAAGAGAAGTAGGAGAATGAATGAATGGGAGACCCCGGGAGCATATGGGAAAGGGCAGTAACGGGAGTCTGGCGAGGCAGGGGCCACGTGAGGGATATCGGGAGACAGGATGTGCATAAGTGGGAGACTCAGGGAGCAGGGAGAAAAGGGGGTGTGAACGGAGGACTAGAGAGGCAGACCCGGGGACCCAGGAGAAAGGGGACGGAGGGGAGCGGGCTCATGGGAAAGAGGTGAAGTGGCTGTGGGAAGGAGGTGGGAGGCTCCATGAGGAGGCCTTTTAGAGTTGAAGAGTCATAGCCACTCACGCCCAGACTGGAGGCCTAGTTCCTAGCTCTGTCCTTGGGAATCGCAGGGAGCAGGAGCGGTTCCCTTGCCAGGAGCTGGGGAATTGGACCATCAGGGTCGTCTTCGAGATTCTTTCCAGGGAGGACTTCAGTGGCCATCTCTGGGATGCCTTTCCTAGGCCCATAAGCTTAGCTTCTGACTCCGCTCTCCCACATCCCACACGTCAGACAAAAACAACGACTCCCAGGAAATCTATGTGAATTGCAGACACGTGGTCTTCTCCGCCCCACTGCGGCTGCTGCACTTTAGGCAGCCAGCATCCCGGAACAGAGCTGCAGCTCATTATCCTGGCCTCTGGGAGGAGTTTCTTTCTCCTTATGTTCCAAATCACCCTACCTGAGGTGCCCCCTCTGCAGATTCCCAAACCTAATTTGCAGTGCAGCTTCTGACTCTGGTGGCTTTGGTGGGTGTCAGACTTTATCAAGTGGCCTTGGTGATCCAGGGAGCAATAGCTCTTACCAAGCATTTTCTAACATGACGTCACCTCTTGTTTGTATTGCAGCCCTGTATTGAGCTGAGATGGCTCGAGCCTAACATTCCACGATCCAGGATTGTGACAGATGTGCACAGGCTGCTGCTGTTGCTGCTGTGGGTAATTTGGAACCACGAGGCACCCCAGGGCCAGAAGACGAGGCATTCTGTCTGCCTGGATGTGTGGGAACTCTCTGCCAACTTGATTGGTGGATCTGGGGGGGGATCCACCCCCACCCCACGAGGAAAGCACAGTTTATTTTGTGGGTGGGGCTTCAGGTGCCAGCCAGCTGAAGGATGGCCACCCCTGTGGTCACCAAGACAGCCTGGAAGTTGCGTGAGTGGTTTTCATTTTTCTTTATCACCCCATTTATTCTGTTAGCGGCTTGTTGCTGGGAGGCCTGAACCCACAGCTTTGTTTCCTGTTCTTGGCACAGGAGGAGACTCCTAGACTTTGGAGTAAGATAGACCATGATGTAAATCATGACTGTGGCACTTCTTAGCTGGGTGACACTGGGCAGGTGACTTAACCTCTCTGAGGCTCAGTTTTTTTATATGTACAATGAGATGACACCTGCATTCTATGGTTGCTGTGAAATTCAAGTGACAGGATGAACCCATCCTAAAGCACTTAGCACAGCATTTCCAGTTAGGCTGACAGTGGGGTGAGAAATCCTGAAAGATGTTCACAGCATTCTCAGACATCTCACAAGTCAAACTTCCCCAGTCAGATAAAAGCATCTTGGGCCTGGGATGGGGGAAGGAGTGGGAGCGAGGAGGGGCGGGCAGAGGGATGCAGACAGGGCTCGGACTGTAACTGATGGGCACTGTCCACTCCCACCATTGCCCTATACAAGTGGATCTGGACTCTTTCATCTGAAGACTTCATACTTTAAGAATTATTGAGGACCCCAGAGTGCTTTTGTTTGTTGGAGTTATATATCTGTCAGTATTTACCATGTTAGAAGTTAATACTGAGACATTTTCAAACAAGAGTATATAATCAAATAGGCCTCTAGTGATGTTCTGGGAAACTCCACCATATGCTTGAGAGCAAATGAGAGTGCAAAAGGCAGATGCCATCTTAGTGTTATTGTGAAAATCCTTTTGTTTTCTCAGACCCCCCGAAAGGATCTTGAGGATCCCAAGCATCCCCAGATAATATTTTGAGAATTCCCCTACACATTGGCACCTTGGTGGGCCCTGCCCCACCTATTGTAACTGGTTGGCATAGCTTTTGTGTGCTCCACCTGGTCACTGTCTGCTGCCAGCTGTCCCTGGGCTGGTTTTCAGGAGTTGGGACAAGACTCCACACTTTTTTTTTTTTTGAGACAGAGTCTCACTGTCACCCAGGCTGGAGTACAGTGGTGCAATCTCAGCTCACTGCAACCTCTGCTTCCCAGGTTCATGCGATTCTCGTGCCTCAGCCTCCCGAGTAGCTGGGATCACAGGCACCCGCCACCACACCCGGCTAATTTTTGTATTTTTAGTAGAGACGGGGTTTCACCATTTTGGCCAGACTCGTCTCAAACCCCTGACCTCAGGTGATCCACCTGCCTCAGCCTCCCAAAGTGCTGGGATGACAGGCATGAGCCACCATGCCTGGCCAAGACTCCACACTTTTTAACCATGAATTTAACCATAAGACTCTGGGCAAAGCTCTTTGCAGGGCCTCTGTTTCCTTGTTTGCTAAGTGAGAGGTTTGGGCCATTTTCATGTTATTCCCCAAAACTCTAGGGGTCTGGGAGAACCCTGTTATGGTTCCCCAAGGAGGGCACACTGTGGTCAGAGTGGCTTTGTAATTATTGGGATTACGTATTCATCCCTTCGACAGCTGACCTTTCCCCAGAGCTAGGCACTGGGGAGCCACTGGGGGACAAAGTAGTCAAGGTCTCTGTACAGCGGGAGCTCAGAGCCTGGGGAGAGCAACAGGCAGGAACTGGATAACCGTATCCCTCTGTGTCTCCTCTAGTTGCAAGCTGGTGCCTGTGCTTTGAATCAGTTAGCTGGGGGGTAGGGGTAGGGGTGGGGTGGGAATGCTGCAGGCCGCATGAACAGCAAGTGCAAAGGCCCTGAGGCAGGAGGCTCAGTGCATTGGAAGGACTCAAGGGAGGCCATGGGCAGTGGCACAGCAGCAGGAGGAATGTGGGGCCGCATGGACCTAGTGAGTTCTCAGGACCCCAGCCCTCCTGAGGCTGCCGTGCTTTATCATAAAGGCAAGGCCAAGCCATCAGTGTGTGCGAGCAGGAGGTAATGAGATCAGGCGTATTGGGCATCTGCTGCTGCTGATTTCATGTGCACGGTGGTGTCCATGGGAATCAACTCTGAAGAGCCCAGGGCCACGTGACCTCTGGCTCCTTGTGGCTCCAGGGTCTGGTGAGGATCAGAGGTGCGTGGCCCACATGAGGTCGTTGAAACCTAGTACTTTGTATCTTGCATTTGGGATGCTGATCCTCAGCCCCTCTGGCCACGCCGCACCGTGTTCCCCAGCTTTGGCTGGATGTGGGGCCCAGGTTGTACTCCCAGAGCTTGGCCTGCCAGTAGACACTGAGGATTTTTATTTTTTATTTTTGGTATGAAAATCAAGTATTCGGCCTGGGCTGTTGGTTGCTGTCCAACAAGCCAGGATGAAGGAGGAGCTCTTGGGGTGGTGCCCCGTGCCTCCTTTGCAGGTGCCTGTGCTGTGTCCCTGCCCCTCTGCCCTCCCTCTGTGGGCTCCAGTCAGTCCCTGGTCAGGCTGCTTAGAGGGGAGTGATGTGGGCTCCTCCAGAAGGGCCCAACTTCTGAATCTTTCTCACTCCAAAGTCTGCGGTTTTGCCACCTCAGTGTCCCGCCCCCACCACCATCTGATTATACTGGGGCATATTTCGTGCAAGGCCTAGAACAGGCACCCAGGAAATACTGATATTATGAATGAATGCCCCTGACTCCAGGGGCAGCAGTCCTGAGGCCCAGTGAGGTGGGGCCCAGCCAGACACTTTCCCTGGGAGGAGTGAGGGCCAGGGGACAGACAGAGCCCTCCAGGTAGGCCAGGGGGAGCAAGCAGTGCCTCCACGGAGAGGACACCAGGCTCGGGCACGGAATGCCAGGGAGAGGGTGCTTTGCCCTCTTTCCGGGTCAGGTGGAAACCTTGAACAGACACGTCTGTGGCTGGAATTCCCCAGGTTTCTGTCCCGACAGTGTCCAGAGGACAGAAGGCTCTCATCGAGATGGGACTAAAGTGGGGCCCAGCTCCCTGGGATCCCCATGGCGAGCTCCCAGCGCCCTGGCCCAGGTTTGGGACCACAGGGAACCCTCGCCCTTGCTGGCGCTGCTGCCTGTGCCGGCTCTGCCCCGACCGGCCCAGGAGGCAGGGTGTCATCGGTGAGATTCAGCCTGCG
Source organism: Pan paniscus (assembly GCF_029289425.2). Taxonomy (NCBI): domain Eukaryota; kingdom Metazoa; phylum Chordata; class Mammalia; order Primates; family Hominidae; genus Pan; species Pan paniscus. The sequence continues at coordinate 67,211,276 of NC_073267.2, forward strand.
ACTTGTCCCCTGGGTATTCCTGGTGGCCCCTTGGAGCCCAGGTTTCTGGCAAGCAGCTTCCCTGGGCCCAGTTTCCCAACCTACTTGTGGTCTGAAGCCCGCAGCAGAGACACCCAGGCAGGGTGGAGTCGGAGCTGGGGTGCAGGAGGGGCCTCTGTGGAGTGCCGTGGCTGCAACACCCTTTTCCTTGGCGTCACCCACGCTGGCCTTCCGGGTGCCTCGGGGCGTCAGCACCTTGGGGTTTTCCCCTGGCCTGTCTGGGGAGAACTGTCTTTTTTCTCCCTTCTTTCCAGGAGGAGCTCATGCAGGGATGGGTTCTGAGGCCCGGGCCGCCTCTTGGTTCCCTGCCTGTGCTTTGCTCCCTGCAGAGTCCTCCGAGGCTCATGTCTGCCATCTCCACGGACCAGGCCAGGGCCTTGGGCTGTCTGCACAGCCTCCTCCTCTGTGTGGTCAGCCCTCACCCCCACCCCAGCTGCTCAGTCTGTTGCCTCCTGCCCCCTCCTCATGAAGCCCACCCTCTGGTGCCCACCCAGGCCCCCATGCCCACTCTCTCATGGTGACTAGCCCCGAGCCTGCCCAATGTCACGGAGCCCTCGCCTGCTACTAAGCAGCACGTAGGCGCGCTCTGAGGGAGTCCTCAGCATCAGGTGTGAGCAGACACCATGGGCATCCCCACTTTCCAGACGAGGAGCCAGGCCCCCAGAGGACAAGTGACCTAGTAGCCAAGGCCACGCAATAGCAGATCACAGACCTCAGACCAGAACCTGATCCGTGATTGTGAATCTGAGCCGAAGCCCTGTGCAGGCTTACCTGGGGGCAGCTTGTCTAGAGGTGACTTCGGTTGTTCTTAAAGTGTGTTCTCCAAAGCAGGGTTTGTATATACACACAAGCAGCAGCTGAGAGGTGTGTAGGCAGTGCATGGGTCAATTTTTTTTATTTTAATAATTGTTTTTCTTTTTGTATCATAGAAAGAGTATCATGAGTATATCAAACTTGTAATTTCATGGACATTGCTTAAGCCCAAGCTAATAAAAATAGCAAGTCAATTTTAAAAATTGAGTATAACTAGTCAATATTACCAGGTGATGTGCAGAAACAGGAAGAAAATCGTGAAGTCTAAAGGTAGGAAGGACAGGCATGATGAAAGTTGAGAAACAGTGATTTCCGTCTCAGGCCCATGCCCTGCCCTGTCTGCTGGTCCTGCAGCTCATGGTGGACACCAAAGGGGGAGCTGAAGGAGGCAGATCCTTCCACTGGGCTTCAGGTTCCAAAGCGGGTAGCCGAGCAGGGTCACCCCTCCTTCACAAGGCCCCATCGGGCCGCCCTGATGGCCTCTCCCTCTCCTTCCCTGTGTAGAAGAGATCGTCGCGCATGCCAGCAATGTGTCCTCACTGGTGCTGGGCAAAGCCTCCGGGCGGCTGCTGGCTACAGGCGGGGATGACTGCCGCGTCAACCTGTGGTCCATCAACAAGCCCAACTGCATCATGGTGAGCCCCGACAGCTGGCAGGGGGTCAGGACAAGGGCCTGGGGAGGGGACGGGGACAGGGGTTGGAGGCTGAAGAGTGAGCAGCTTCTCAGACTCTCTTGAGCCCAGGGCCCCTTATCCGCTGGGGCCTAGCTCAGGGGTGGAGGGGGCGTGGTGGGGACACCATCAGTGCTTCCCCCAGCTGTCTGCTCAGTGAGGCCCAGGACAGCCCAGCATGGCTGGGACAGTGGCCAGCCCTCAGGAGCGAGGGAGTCACCTGCCTGTGGTACTATTAAGAACTCCAGGCAGGCTGCGTGAGAAGATTAAAATAAGCCCCGGGCCTGTGGTTGAGCCAAAAGACTTGTACCCGTCCCCTCCCCTCCCACCTGCCCATCTGCCTGCCTGGCAGCAACATGTGGGCGTTTATTTTAATTCATTCCCAGCCTTCATTCCCCAATGAGGATTTGAGGGGACCTGGCTGGAGCTGGTTAGGGAGCTAGTTCTTAAATAGCATCTCCCCACTATTTATGCAGCTATATGTTCAATGCTGGAAACTGTTTTCCAAATAGGAGTGCATAAAGGAGAAAACACAAAATTAACTACATATAGTTCCGTTATCCAAAGGCCACCACAGTTGGTGTTTTGGTGTGAGTCCTTCTAGATGCTGAGACAGATACATATACGTGTACATGCACGTAAGTGCACACTTGTACATGCATGTACACATGTATACACACAAATACTCATACAAGCACACACACATAAATAAAAATACACTGCCACTCTTGTGCAGCCTGGTTTTTAAAAATAACAATGTTGTAAGGATTTGCCTGTGTCAACAAGTATTCTTTTACAACATAATTTTGAATGGCTTAACGTCCATTGTAGGGATGAGCCGTAATTAGCTTAGCCACACCCTGTTATCAGCATAGAGATTGTTTCCGGCTTTTTTTTGGCTCCGCTAAAGCACCCTGTGGTGAACATCCTCAGCCATCTAGATCCTTGAGCAGATCCGTGATCATTGCATTCAATCCAAGGGTGTGTGCTTTTGTTAAAGCTTTCAAAACAGATTGCCAAATTGCCCTCCAGAAATCATTTTACATTCTCACCAGCAGCATCGGAACCTGCCCTTTCCTCCCTGCCCCAACCCCCATCCCTTGCCAACCAGGGAGTATCATTGTTGTGACTCTTGGTGAAATAAAGATGAAGAGGAATAGGCCGGGCACAGTGGCTCACGCCTGTAATCCCAGCACTTTGGGAAGCTGAGGCGGGTGGATCACCTGAGGTCAGGAGTTTGAGACCGCCCTGGCCAACATGGTGAAATCCTGTCTCTACTAAAAACACAAAAATTAGCCGGGTGTGGTGGCAGGCACCTGTAGTCCCAGCTACTCAGGAGGCTGAGGCAGGAGAATCGCTTGAACCTGGGAGACGGAGGTTGCAGTAAGCCGAGATTGTGCCACTGCACTTCAGGCTGGGTGATAGAGCAAGATTCCATCTCAAAAGAAAAGAAAAAGAATATGGCAAAGGATGAATTTCTTAGTAGAAACTTAATCACCTCAGTGTTTTTCTGAGATCCAGGGGGAGAACTGAGATCCACCCCAGCCTCAGCAAGGGTGCCAGGGGTCAGTAATGATGAATTGAAATGTTTTGTTTTACTTTGTTTTTAGGATTCAAATGTGTTTTCTACCCCCATGAAATGCCAAAGTAGTAGCATACACAAGTTGAAAAAGCATCACCAATGACTGACCAAAAATAGGACATGCCACGACCCCCAGAGAAACGGGGCCAACCGTCTGGGGCCTGGCCTGCAGGCTTGTTTTAGAACGCCAGGTGCAGCTGTCAGGCCCCAGCCGGCCTCACCCCGGGCCACTGCCCTGGCTCACACACACCAGCCTCCCAGGCCTCACAGTGCCTCCAGCCTGCCGGGGTCTCTCTCCCCTTGGGGTTTCTGTGCACGCTGTCCCCCTGCAGGCCGTCCACTTGGATTTATTTTTATTTTTGAGTATGGGATACACTTATTCTGTTCAACATCCAAAAGATAGAGGATCCACAGTGAAAAGTCTTCCACCCTCCTCCAACCCCCACAGCCCTCTCCTTTCCATGGGGATGGGCAGTCAGGGAGAGCCAGGGGTTCTAGAGGGGCGAGATGTGTGCCCAGGACTAGGCAGGCCTTGGTTCTGCTGTGGCTTACCTCGCTGAGGGGCTTGCCTGGGGCAGAGTGAAGATGGGAACAGAGCGGGGGCAGGGTTGCTTAACTTAGGGCTGAAGGGACAGCATCCCTTTATCTTGGCCAGTCGCTCCCCTCCAAGGGGCCCAGGGCCATTTCTGCAGGTGACGCCCATGTCAGAAGCACAGCAGGGAAGAGGGAGGTGGTGGGGGGATGACTGGGGTTTGGCCACTCTTAGCCCTGGGAGCTGAGGCCGAGAGGAGTAGGTGCTCAGAAAGGGCCTGCAGGAGGGCTAGGCTGTGGCCCCCATGGGGCGCCCCCTCCTGCCTTAGCCATTTCTTGCTGAAGCCTTTCCGGGGGACTTGGAATTCAGGGCACAACTGCAGGGGTCTGTCCAGCAGTGCACTGAAGCTGCTGCTCTCTCTCCACAGAGCCTGACGGGCCACACATCCCCAGTGGAGAGCGTCCGCCTCAACACCCCCGAGGAGCTCATCGTGGCCGGCTCTCAGTCGGGCTCCATCCGTGTCTGGGACCTGGAAGCTGCCAAAAGTAGGCCTCCGAGCTTGCCTCCTGTGCACGCACACTTGCCTTAGTCTTCAGGCTCTGCAGTTGTGCTGCTTCCTCCAGGAAGCCTGCCTGGACTACGTTGGCTGCTTTGCTCCTGGAGCACTAACCGGGCAGTGTGGCACCCACTCCACCCCCATTAGCCTGGCATTGACATGCACTGCTGCCTCGTGTGGGTGGGGGGATGTGCGGGTGTGTGTGTGTGTGTGTGTGTGTGTGTGTGTGTGTGTTTGGATGTATGTGTGTTTGGATGTGTGTGTCTGCGTGCACGTGTGTGTGTGTGTGTGTGTGTGTTTAGAACCTAGAGGGATGTCACATGCCGCCAGGGGCCCTGCAGGTCACATGAATGAGTGAGGTGGCTGCGTGGGACAGCCATGAAGAACCGGGGAGCTTGTACCCTGACTCCAGGTGGTCCCCACTCTGCCTTGGCTCCCTGGTGCTATTAGAGGCAGCCTGGAATGGCCAGATCTGTTTCCTTGTGCTCTGTTTTAATTTAGTTTTCATCTGTATAGAAGTTGTACATAGCCTAAAATTTAAAACCTCAAATACCAGTATTTCTACAATTAATTTCAATGGAAAGAGGAAACTTCTGCCCCACTCCTTCCCATTCTCCATGAGCCTAAACTTTCTGTGCTTTTGTCTGTGCTTTGCTGATCGCCTCCACCTTTCTAGACGACATGGTCATACCACAGTTTCTTTCTTTTCTTATTTAAAAAACACCGTGGCCAGGCGCAGTGGCTCACACCTATAATCCCAGCACTTTGGGAGGCCAAGGCAGGCGGATCACCTGAGGTTGGGAGTTCGAGACCAGCCTGACCAACGTGGAGAAACCCCATCTCTACTAAAAATACAAAATTAGCCGGGTGTGGTGGCACATGTCTGTAATCCCAGCTACTTGGGAGGCTGAGGCAGGAGAATCACCTGAACCCGGGAGGTGGGGGTTGTGGTGAGCCAAGATCGCACCATTGCACTATAGCCTGGGCAACAAGAGCGAAACTCCATCTCAAAAAAAAAAAAAAAAGTTAACACATTAGTTATTCTCTTCCTACTGTAAAGGATGAGAATTTAGCTCTCTCATGGCACCACTCCCAGCCCCATGGCTCGTGTTTCTCCTCCCACCCTCCCAGTAGCACCATTTCAATAGGCGGTGTTTATAATGTAAGGACGCATAAGTGTCATTTACCACTGACTATTTCTTTTTAATAACTTGGTTTCCCTGGAGTTAATAATCGTTCTTTTTTTTTTTTTTAATCTGTGTGTTTTCTATGTCCATATTACTCATTCATCCCCAAATTCTCTGCCGGAAGAGTAAAGCTCCTCCTGTTTCTTTGAAACCCATCCCATAATCCAGGCGCCTTTTCTCAGAGCCTCTCCTCTGGTCCTAGTGACCTGCAGCCCAGCTGTCATCCTGGGCCTCTGTGTCTCTTCTCTGGGGAATTCTCTCCATCTGTTGTTCCTGGTCCCACGCCGCAACCTTTCTTGGTTTTCTCCCTCTTTTTGATGGAGCACATTCTTTTGTAGTTTTCTGAGAAAGGGTGCTGGGAAGGCGTAGTTTTGGAGAACTTCCATGGCTGAAAATGACTTTCTGCTACCCCCATCATTTGCTTTTGTGTTTGTTTTATGAGTTTGAGTATAGAGTTCTATGTTGGCAATAAAATATCGCCCTCAGAATTTGGAAGGTGCAGCTCTTCTGCCTTTTAGGTTCTAGGTTGCTATTGGGAGGGGCTGGTGTTGTTCTGATCCCAGATCCTTCACAGGGGACTGGCTTCATTCCATGTTCTGTCTCTTCCTTCCTCTCTCTCTCTCTTTTCTTTCCTCTCTCTCTCTGTCTCTGCAGGCTGTTAGGGTCTTTGTCCCAGTGTTCTGGTGTGGTGAGCCTTGGGGTGGGTCTGCTTCCACCCTGTGCTAGGTCGTCACTGGTTTCATGAGGTTGTGGTCTGGAAACTCATGCCCTCAGTTCTGGGCTGAGCGGAGAGTCTCGCCCACTGCTCCTGTGCTGTGCCTCGGTGCCTTAGCAGGTGGTGCCAGCTCTACGGATTTTTCAAGAGAGGCTGGAAATCTGGAAATTCATGTGCCTTGGTGCCTTAGCAGGTGGTGCCAGCTCTACGGATTTTTCAAGAGAGGCTGGAAATCTGGAAATTCATGTGCCTTGGTGCCTTAGCAGGTGGTGCCAGCTCTACGGATTTTTCAAGAGAGGCTGGAAATCTGGAAATTCATGTGGAATCCACCCATTTAAAAATGTTGACAGCTCATTCAACATTTGTTTCAGAACACCATGCAGGCCAGCACTGTGAGGTCCAAATAAGACCCGTTTGCCTGATGCTTTTCTTTTCTTTTCTTTTTTTGAGACAGTGTCACTCTGTCACCCAGGCTGGAGTGCAGTGGTGTAATCTCAGCTCACTGCAACCTCTGTCTCCCAGGTTTAAGCGATTCTCCTGCCTCAGCCTCCTGAGTAGCTGAGACTACAGGCACGGACCACCATGTCCCGCTAATCTTTGTATTTTTAGTAGAGACGGGGTTTCTCCATGTTGGCCAGGCTGGTCTTGAACTCCTGACCTCAGGTGATCCGCCCACTTCAGCCTCCCAAAGTGCTGGGATTACAGGAATAAGCCACCATGCCTGGCCTGCCTGATGCTTTTTGATAGCCCTGGTTGGATCATCCCGCGTGCCAGGCAGGAGGCCACCTACCTGAAGCCCTGGAGAGGAAGCAGCAACGTGGATTTTGCCGAGGCTGCTTTTTCCAGAAGAGAGCCCCTCTGGCCTGGCTGAGACTTCAAGATTCTTCTGGGCCTCTCCTTGGTTCATGCTCTATGTTGGCGGCAGGGCAGCAGCCATGAGCCACACATGCACAGTGGCAAGGTTCCCTTTGCTCAGGAACAGTGGGCTCTCTGCGTAGGTGGTACTCAATAAAGATGCACCCAGCCTCTTCAGTGATGCTTGCCTACTCAGTGATGGTCAGTTTAAGAACAAAAGAGCCCCAGGACCTCTTTGATAACAAACAGGACTGCAGGCTTTGCGTCTCGGCACGTGATCACACTGCCTGGCCACACCAGGGCATGCTGTGCTTGGTGTCGCTGAACTCAAGCGGGCCAGGGAGGAGTGAGTCCAGGATGGCTGGGCTCTCATGGAGAAGATGGGAAGGCTCAGGCAGAAGGTGGGCAGCTCCCTGGACCTGAATCCCAGCGCGTGGGCACCAGCCATTCAGTATTCACCGAAGAACAAGAGACAGAAGGGAGAAGCCGAGGGCGCCGTGCCCCCTGTCCAGGCTTTCTCAGCCACAGTTGTTTTGCTCACAAGGGAAATGTGAGGAATTCCTTGAGGTGGCTGAGAAATGAAAACTGAAGACTGCTGGATTCCTGGGCCCTGGACGGCCAGGGCTGGCTGCTCCACAAGGAACTCATTACGAACTCACGGCCCAGACTCCATCCTCAGAGAACCCGATTCAGTACTGGGGTGGGCCCAGGATCTGGATTTTAATAAGCTTCCAGGTGATTCTGATGGACAGCCAGGTTGACAGATGGGCAAAAAGAGGCCCAGGGAGAGCACCGAGCTTAGGAAAACCCCAGTAGCTGCAGGTAGCAGAGCCTGGGACTTGAATCCCGGCGTCAGGACTCCCATCCCAGTGTTGTCTGTTCTGCCATTGGATGGAAGAGAAACTTGCCATCAGCACAGCAGGTAGAGCTAAGACCTCTGGCCCCCCTCCACACCCCCTCGCCAGAGTGCAGGTGACAGTGACAGACAGGCAAATTGAGGCCCCAGGTGTGGAAAGGTTCCAAAGAGAGCTGCTCTGCGGGCATGGTGGCTCACACCTGTAATCTCAGCACTTTGGGAGGCCAAGGCAGGAAGATCACTTGAGGCCATGAGTTTAAGACTAACCTGGGCAACAAAAGGAGACCCCATCTCTATTTTTTTTTTAAAAAAAAAAAAAAAAGAGAGAGAGAGCTGCCTCATATCGGTTGCCTTGAAAGGCCACCCATCACTGGAGGGTTCAGATGTAGGCTGAGGAGGTGCTCAGCTGGGAGGCGCTGGGGGTTCCTGTGTGGGGCAGACAGACCCCGGAGGCCCCTCCACTCTGCAGTTCCTAGATCCCATGATTGAATGTAGGCATCAGAGGCCTTCGTGGGACAGAAGAGCAAGGGCAGGAGTCAAGCCGGAAGAATGTGGTCCTGCCTACTTTCCACGGCGCAGCCAGAGGGCAAGGGTGGCTCAGCGCAGGAGATCCCACGGGATCTCACAGGAGGGCGGCCGGTGCTTCATGCAGCCAGCCCACACAGGGTGGGACTCCGCCACATCCTCTCTGGGCAGGGCAGGATTTTGGAAGCCTTGCTGTGGGATCCAAGCTGAGTGGGCTGGGAGCGGGTGTGGACTGGAGCAAGAGCCAGCATGGCCTCCTTGGCCAGGAGGCAATGCCCAGCCCCCAGCAGCACCTGATAGCTACACGGAGCAAGGAGTGACAGCTGCAGAGATTCTGGTGCAGGTGAATTGGATATGCATTCGACAGACTCCAGAGGGATGTGAAAGTATCCAGACCCAGCTCCAGCGCCAGACAGGGCCAGCTGCAGAGGGGCACTGAGGCCTGGGGAGGAGGAGAGAAGGCCCAGCTTGCGGGACAGCCAAGAGCAGAAGGCAGGCCTTGTGCAGGAAGAAATGTGAATGGGACTAATTAAGACTGGCATTTATTGAGCACTTACCATGTGCAGAGCCCGTGCTAAGCACTTTATGTATGTTTACTCCATTCTGTGACCCAACATGAGGCCCAAAGACAGTAAGTGATTGGCCAGGGTCACACCACCAGTGAGGAGCGGAGCCAAGGCTGATCCCAGTATTGTCTGATGCCAGAGCCCACATCCTGACTTTGGGGGTAGAGAAGATCATACAGTAGAGTTCATTTAATTCACCCAGTGCTTGGATCTTGACTCTGCAGTAAAGTGTTATATATGGAATCTTGAATACCTCCTCTGACAGAGAGCTCACTACCTCACAAGGTGACCTATTGCACCTTGGCTCAAAACTAAGAATGGCTGGACTCCCACATTTCCTGACCCTGGCACTTGGGATGGTCAGTTTCATTCAGATAGTGAAATATGAATCTTTCCAAAAGCAGGAAACATGAGACAAATTTGAGTGGTACTGGAGGACACCCTGAAACACACAAGGTTTGCCTCCAGGCTGGGCCACTCCTGGCCATGGAGATGCCTGCGAAACCTTCAAGGAAAGGATAGGAGATGTGGTTCCTAGGGCAGTGGGAGGCGATCAGGCCCCACCCCAGGAGTTCTTTGGTCCTCGCGTGTCCTCCCTGTGTCCTCTCAGTTCTCACTGCTCCTCAGTGTGTCCTCACAGCCACCCTCAAGATCCCTTGGACAGAGGTCACCCAAGAAGACTGGTGTGTGCACCAGGGCCACCCCAGCCATGCCCTCCACTTGCCCTTCTTAGGGCCTTTGCCCATCACCTCCATCTACCTAACAGCATCCCTCATCCTCCACCCACTGACATCTACTCAAATACCACCTCCTCCATAAAGCCTTCCTGGATTTCTCTTTCCAACCAAGCAGTTTCTCTCCCAGCTTGAACCTCTCCTGGTCTGTCTCTCTCCTTGCACTGTCTTGGGTGGGGTTCAGTGCCCTGCAAACCATAAGCTCCACACCCATGGGGCCTGAACTGAGTGTGGTGGTTCCCTGGTTCTGCTTCTGCTGGAGCACAGTCTGTGGGGAGAGTGTGGTACAATTTCTGCAGACTTGAGGTAACATAGGGCTGTCATCTCTCAAGAGAAATGTAGGAAAATTAGTTGTTGGCAGGACGCAGTGGCTCACACCTGTAATACCAGCGCTTTGGGAGGCCAAGGCGGGTGGATCACTTGAGGTCAGGAGGCCAGCCCAGCCAACGTGGTGAAAACCTATCTCTACCAAAAATATAAAAAAATTAGCCGGGTGTGGTGGCACATGCTTGTAATCCCAGCTACTTGGGAGGCTGAGGCAGGAGAATTGCTTGAACCCGGGAGGCAGAGGTTGCAGTGAGCCGAGATCACACCATTGCACTCCAGCCTGGGCGACAGAGCAAGACTCCTTTTCAAAAAAAGGAAGAAAAGAAAATTTGTTGTTACGGTGGTGGGGCCCTTGATTGTTTCCTACTGTTTTAAAAATATGTGTTATTGTTCTATTTTTCTGTGCAGCAGCTAATCCAAAAGCGCACACACAAATGCCCACAGCAGCCCTTCCTCTGCCAGCCTTCTCATTTGCCTCTTAGCCACTGTCTCTGCTTTCCTTCTTGTTAGTTCTTCGCACACTCATGGGACACAAAGCCAACATCTGCAGCCTGGATTTCCACCCGTACGGCGAGTTTGTAGCCTCTGGTTCCCAGGACACAAACATCAAGGTGAGAGGCCGGTCCGTGCCCCGTGTCTCCTGCTGGGCCTGTGGCAGGACCAGCCCGGCCCGGCCCTCAGTGCTGGATGCCTGCTGAGGGGACCTCTTCCCTTTCTGCAGCCACATCCACACCATCCTAGGGAAAGCGGGTGGCAGGCATCTATCTGCCAGATGCTTCTACTCAGAATGCCAGCTTTAGTGAGCAGTTTCTGTCCTTGTCTCCGTGGGGAGTAACGACCTAGAGAAGGCTGGGCCCCGCCCTCTGCTCACGACCGCACACCTTCCTCCAGTCGTGGCTCTGACCTCTCCTGACTCTGCCCCTCTGCTTCTCTCTCCCCCACAGCTCTGGGACATCAGGAGGAAAGGCTGTGTCTTCCGATACAGGGTAAGGATGTGCTCTGTCAGTGACTCCATGAGCACCTTGCGGGCATTGAGTGTGGTGTGGTGCCCAGACCCCAGCAGGGGGTGGAGGGGATGGCTGTCCCACATGGGTGATAACATAAAACATGGATCTGGAGCCGAGCAGGAGTGCCATGGGCGGCCCACCTGGATCCCCTGGCTCTCCATGAATCCCCTAGAGCCACGTTCATCAAACTGCTCCAAGCAGAACCAGGCGGGTAACCAGTGTTGTTAGATGGAAGGGATCCCATAGGAGTGAGGAGGCAGGGAGAGGTCTGTTGGGCCCAGGATCCCAGGGTGAGCTCATGCCGTGTCCTCCCTCAGGGGCACAGCCAGGCCGTGCGGTGTCTCCGGTTCAGCCCCGATGGGAAGTGGTTGGCGTCAGCCGCAGATGACCACACCGTGAAGGTAGCTCCCGGCCTGACCTGGGCCCAGGGGCTGGGGGCTGGGGTCTGCTGATCACAGCAGGCTGAGTCCTCACCTCCCTCCTGATCGGGCTCACATGTCCCAAGCCTATCCCGAGTGGAAGGTAGCTTGTGGATAAAGAGCTTGGCCTGGATTAGAGGGAGGGTGGGCAGCCAAGATGCCTGGTCACCCTGACCTCCTCCCTGCCCTGCCTCCAGCTCTGGGATCTCACTGCCGGCAAGATGATGTCTGAGTTCCCTGGTCACACGGGGCCTGTCAACGTGGTCGAGTTTCACCCCAACGAGTACCTCCTGGCCTCCGGCAGCTCTGACAGGTGAGGAGGAGGAGCGAGGCGAGTTGCTTGTGACTGCTGTCCTTCACCACCTTGTCCTCTGTGCGTGTCTCTACTGCCGGTCTGTCGCTGTCTGGGGTGTCATACGTCTGATGATCCTGTGTGGACTGAATTGGATTTCAGCCGAGCCAGGACTGGACCCTGGTCCATCTCCCCTGGCTCTGGTTCCCTGGCCCCAGTGTCCCAGGTCTGTAGCTTCATGGGCAGGTTGGGACCCAAGGCATCTAGTGAGACCCCATAGGGCAGGGAGGCTCGTGGCTGTTGGGGCCAACCCTGGGGCCAGGGCCATCGGGCCGAGCCTCCCCCTTGCAAAGTCAGGGCCAGCTCTGCCCCAGATGTTGCTCCTGGTGGCCCTGCCCTGGGGGAGAGGTTTCTAGAGAGAAGCTGGCTTCCCAGGGACATGTGGAGGCCAGGATGAGGGATAGGCTTCGCAGCACAGCCTGGCTGCCTTTGCAGGACAATCCGCTTCTGGGACCTGGAGAAGTTCCAGGTGGTGAGCTGCATCGAAGGGGAGCCTGGGCCCGTCAGGTACGCAGGCTGTGGGGTGGGCGGCCCAGCGCTCCTCCCGGCAGTGGGGCGTGGCTGTGGGTGGGCCTTTCCCATCTCCGCTGCTGCGCCCTCCCTGCCCTGGGCCCTCTGGATTCCTCGGGGTGGGGACCAGGCTGGGTGCCACAGGACCCACGGCCATCTCTCGCCTGGCCCAGGAGCGTCCTCTTCAACCCAGACGGCTGCTGCCTGTACAGCGGCTGCCAGGACTCACTGCGTGTCTACGGCTGGGAACCTGAGCGGTGCTTTGACGTGGTCCTCGTTAACTGGGGCAAGGTGGCCGACCTGGCCATCTGCAATGACCAGTTGGTGAGAGAGCCATGGCACCCACCGCCCCCCACTCCCACAGGGCCACCCGCCTCCCTCCAGCCCAGGCCCCTCCTCCTACCCCCACACTGGGGCTGGGATTTTGCCCCCTCGGCTTGCCGTCCCAGCCCCACCTCTCCGCTTTCTGCAGATAGGTGTGGCCTTCTCCCAGAGCAACGTCTCCTCCTACGTGGTGGATCTGACGCGTGTCACCAGGACTGGCACGGTGGCCCGGGACCCTGTGCAGGACCACCGGCCCCTGGCACAGCCACTGCCCAACCCCAGCGCCCCCCTCCGGCGCATCTATGAGCGGCCCAGCACAACCTGCAGCAAGCCTCAGAGGTGAGGGCCTGGAGGGCCTTCGGGGGCCCAGGAGAGGGACTGTCACAGGGGAAGCCTCGGAGTTCCAGCCCTGGGCCTCACAGGGCACCTGCTTCCGTTGGGCTTGGCCTCACGCCCCCAGGGTGAAGCAGAACTCAGAGAGCGAGCGCCGCAGCCCCAGCAGCGAGGATGACCGGGACGAGCGCGAGTCCCGCGCGGAGATCCAGAACGCCGAGGACTACAACGAGATCTTCCAGCCCAAGAACAGCATCAGTGAGGCCGGGCTCCCGCCCCCAGCCCAGCGTCCCCATCGGTGAAAGGGAGGCTGGGGGTCCTTCCAGGGTAGCCTGCTGTGGCTCCGCATCCCTTTAACTTCCTCCTAACCCACACCTGGGCTTCGTGCCCTGTCCTCACGTTCCCTGGGCCTTGCCAGGCTGTGCTCTGATGGAACTGAGAGGGGGGCCTGGGCACTCCCTAGCAGCGGCCCAGCAGCTGCTCAGTGTCCCAGTCCCTGCCCTGCCAGGGACAAGTGGGCTGGGAGGGGCAGGACTGAGGGTTCCTGGGACCAGGAGCAGGGTCCACAGTCTGCAGCCGCATGCCTGGGAGCCACCCTCCGTCCCCCGCACTCTGGACAGGGCCCTGGGTCCCAGGTGGCCTGGCCAGGAGCGCTCACAGCCAGGGCCCTCTTTGCTCTGCAGGTCGGACGCCACCCCGGAGAAGTGAGCCCTTCCCTGCACCCCCAGAGGACGGTGAGTTGGGTGAGCCTGGTTTCCCAAGGTCTCTGATGCCCCCCGTCCCTCATCTTCTCTTCCTGTGAACCCTCCCAACAAGCCCCTTCCCAGGACCCTCCCCTCTCAGGACACGACCCACAGCCTCTCCCGCTGGGTCTCTGCCCTCTGCCTGTTATGTGCCAGGTCCCTGCAAGACCGATAGTGCCCCCGTAGGAGCCTGTGCCCTGGTGTGTGGGGGACAAACATGGACACCACCACACGGGGGGGCCTGCCAGGGGCACTCGGGCTGTGGAGGATGGAGAGGAGTCACTGGGGGCCCACCTTAGATGGGGTCTGCTGTAGATGGATGATCGGGAGGCTCTCAGGAGGCCCAACGCCTGTCGAGGCCTGGGGGCCAGTGAGAAGAGGGAGAGAGAAGTGCTTCTGGCAGGAAGGGAGCTGAGAGGAGGTGAGCTGGGGCGAGTCCTCGAGGCCTGGGGGCCAGTGAGAAGAGGGAGAGAGAAGTGCTTCTGGCAGGAAAGGAGCTGAGAGGAGGTGAGCTGGGGCGAGTCCCAGCAAGAGGTCAGGCCCACAAGGCCTCAGCTGGGGGTTTGGATTAAGAAGGGAGAAAACATGATCTGCACTGTGGTTGGAGAACGGGCAGGCATGGGGCCACCTGTCCTGCAGGGTACCCCTGCCCTCCCCTCAGGGACCGTCCTTGCCGTCAGTCCTGGCTTTCCTAGGAGCCTCCACTTCCATCTTGCCAGTCATCCCAGCCCCCTCCACATACATGCCAGTGAAGGGACAGGATGGCCACATCCTAGAGCCCCCTGGGTCCCACCCACAGGCAAACCTAAGGTTGAGTTGGGGGAGAGGGAGGAGGCAGGTCCACGCCTGCCCCCAGGTCCTCTGGAACCCCCACGCTACTGGCCTGCAGCCTCCCCCATGCTCCTGCTCCATCCCCCCATTGCAGATGCTGCCCAGAGTCCCGCCCTGAGCCCTGCCCTTCTTGCCAGGCCCTTCTGGCCGGACCCAGTCATCTTTTCCTTTTGCCTCCAGACGCAGCCACAGCAAAGGAGGCAGCAAAGCCCAGCCCTGCCATGGATGTGCAGTTCCCGGTGCCAAATGTACGTCCATGGAAGGAGCATGGTGTGGGGCCTAGAGAAGGTCCTGACCCAGGGTTGGGGGTGCCTCAGGAGGCAGAGAGGGAGGCCCCAGGCCGGCAACCGCTGAGTTTCACACTTTCAGCTGGAGGTCCTGCCCCGGCCCCCAGTGGTTGCTTCCACACCTGCACCCAAGGCTGAGCCTGCCATCATCCCTGCCACCCGGAATGAGCCCATCGGGCTGAAGGCCTCTGACTTCCTGCCCGTGAGTAGGAGCCCAGCTCGAGGCATGGGTGGAGGTCTGTGGGTGGAGGGCAGAGCTTTGCTGCTGGCTCCTCCCATGCCAGCATCTGGGTGTCCATCCCACGCAGGCCGTGAAGATCCCCCAGCAGGCCGAGCTGGTGGACGAGGATGCCATGTCACAGATCCGCAAAGGCCACGACACCATGTGTGTGGTGCTCACCAGCCGCCACAAGAACCTGGACACCGTGCGGGCTGTGTGGACCACGGGCGACATCAAGGCAAGTGCCCACCCTTGCACAGGGCTTCATCTCGCCCCCCTGCCCCTGCCACCTGCCTGCCCGGGCTTGGGGCAGAACAAGAAGAGGCCATCCATGGGGGACAGTGTGGGATAGGCCATCCCTGATGTCACACCATCTGTTTCCGCCATCATCATCATCATCACAGACTGCCGTTTAGTGAGCATCTGTTTACGTGCCTGGCCTTACACTCATTGCGTTAGGTGCAGTGCTGAACACCCACAGCCCCATCAGCACACCCACATTCACGTTCGTGCCCCTACCCTCACCCTCACAGGGCCACACTGTCCCCCACTGCCCCACCCCTGACGGTGCTCTGTTTGCACAGACGTCGGTGGACTCCGCTGTGGCCATCAACGACCTGTCGGTGGTGGTGGACCTCCTGAACATCGTCAACCAGAAAGCGTAAGTGGCTGCAGAGGGGGAGTGGGCGGAGGGGCAGGGCTGGGCTGATGGCAGCATGTCCTGGCCTCTCCTAGCTCCCTATGGAAGCTGGACCTGTGCACCACGGTCCTGCCACAGATTGAGAAGCTTCTGCAGAGCAAGTATGAGAGGTGCGTGTGGGGAAGCCATGCCTGCCTGAAGCAGGGGGAGGGGAGAGGTAAGAAGCCTCCTCCAGAACCATGGGAAGGACCCCCAAGAGCCTGGGTGTTCCTGTGAGCTGGCTGTGAAGCATTGCTGCCCCTCAACAGTCCGGAGGTGGGAGTGCAAACAGGCGTGTGTGGGTGTATGTGTGTGTGTGTCTATGTCTGTTTCTGCCCCTCTCCTCCTTTGTTCCTTGCTGTTTCTCTTTCTGTCTGTGGCCCTTGGTCCATCTGTGACTTCATCCATCTCCCCCTAAAGCTACGTCCAGACAGGCTGCACCTCCCTGAAGCTGATCCTGCAGCGGTTTCTGCCCCTCATCACAGACATGCTGGCGGCCCCACCCTCTGTGGGTGTGGATATCAGCAGGGAGGAGAGGTGAGGGCAGCGCATGTGTTGGGGGCAGGGGTGCCACAACAGGTGAGGGGACAAAGGCCTGGAGGCCTGGGCCCCTCTTACTGACAGTCCTGCTGGGACAGAGTACAGAGGAGGCGTTGGTCTGGGGCCATGGCTCAGGGTGTGGGTGGGCTTAGCCAGAGCTGGGTTCCTCCATGGCCTGGCTGTGCCCACAATCCCTGGCAGGGCCTGGGTGGTTCCCCTCTGGGCCTCCGCCTTCCCTTGGGAGGAAGGGCTGGAGCAGTTAGGACAGCAAAGGCCCTGGGGTTGCGGGGGGGTGGTGGTGGTGCCAGCTGGCCCCTCAGGCACTGCCCTCTCTACAGGCTGCATAAGTGCCGGCTCTGCTACAAGCAGCTTAAGAGCATCAGCGGCCTGGTCAAGAGCAAGTCAGGCCTGAGCGGCCGCCATGGCAGTACCTTCCGCGAGCTGCACCTGCTCATGGCCAGTCTTGACTGAGGAATGCAGTGGGCAGGGGCGCTCGGCAGCCCACAGGGCCTGACCTCAGCCCCCACTCCTGTTCCTTGTGCACCCACTGGCCCATGAGCCTCTGCCTGGCCCCTGCCGCTGTCCTGTGGCCGTCCTGGAGGAGGTGATGCTGGTCCCTGGCCACCTCTACAGCCCTGAACTCTTGAGACAACTCTCTCCAGCAATAGCTGCCCAGCTTTGCCCAACTGTTGCTTCTTGGGGCAGCGAACTGAGCCCTGGGGCTGCTGCTGTAATTTATAAGGCAAATTTTATTAAATTTGTAACTATTCCCAGGTTTCCTTGTGGGGAATGTTTTCTGCTGGCCACAGGGCTCCTCGGGCCCAGGAGTGCCTGCCCCATGGTTTGAGATGAGGCCACACCCCCTCCAAGCCCGGGGGTGGGGCTCTGGGTCATGTGGCCAGCAGGGGGCAGCAGAGAATCAGGCCTCTGGGACAGCACCAGTTCAGCCAGTGCAGACTGGGAAGGAAGGGGAGGCGGCAACCACCCTTCCACCACTGGGTGTTGAGGTTAGGGGTGGCCCCCACCAGCCTGTTCCTCCCCACCTCAGCTACGCTCAAGCTGTCTTATGGACACCCCCAGGATGCCTCCAGGGGCAGGACTAGAAGGGCACCTGCCCCTTCCTCTGAGCAGGGCTCCGATCAGCTGTCACTCCCTGCTGGAGTCCCCAGCACTGGCTGGCGGGAAAGGGCTCCCTGCTCCGTGGTGACTGCGACAGGTGGGCCCCCTCCTGCTCCCAAGGCAGGGACCAGGTACAGCCCCGCCCCGGGGTGGTCAGGGTCCTCGGCACTGGAGGAAGGTGGCGTGGACCTCTGGCCAGTTCACTGAAGAGGGAAAAGGCCAGGGCAGAGTGGGCAGTGGGTGGTGCCCAGCAGTAACCTGGAAGCCCAGCATGGTTTGGGCAAGGCTTTGATAGCCTTTGAAGCTCTCTCCAGCCTTAGTTTCCTTCCCATCAGTAACATGGAGGAATGCCCCTGTTGGGAGGTCAGTTATCGTGGGCACATGATAGGTACCGCATGAGGCGACTGTGACCACAAACAAACAACAGAGAAAGTGACCCAGGGTGGGACAGCGCAGGCTCCCCCCAGTTGTTTGTTAAGGACGCATGTCCCTAACTGACCTAGAGGACAGATCCCAGAGGGCTGTGGGGTGACCAGCCAGCGGGGGAGTCCACAAGACCTGCCAGTGCCCCGTCCCCCTAATCAGACCAAGAGGGGCTCACAGACCAACTTTTTCAGACCATACTTGTGTAAAAAGGCTTTTATTTTAATAAGTAAAAATGGCTAAGCTTCCAAAAGTTCTTAAATAGGATTTCAGAGGGAAGAAAATTCGAGAGACCAGCGAGCCAGGCAGGTGAGCGAGCAGCAGAATCCCCCACCCGCTGGCTGCCTCTGCCAGCCATAAACACAGCACGGCCCCGTGGCGGGAGGCCATGCGCCTCCGCACACCCCCCAGCTGCGGGAACCCACCTTGAAGGAGAGGGGCGGGGAGGGCTGCCATTGGTGCCACCAACCCACCCCAGTCCCCATGGTTCTTGGGTCTGCCCAGAGGCTCCTCGCCCACCCCCTAAGGAGGGGGCTGGCCAGCTCTGCAAGCTGAGGAGAGGAGCCGAGGCAGCCTGGGTGAGAGGCCCACCCTCCTCCACACTCCCGCCCTCCTCACGGGGCCCAGTTCGCTGATGGCCCAGGCCTGCCAGGAAGAGCAGCCACCCCCGCCTTTCCGCCCATGCAATTTGCACTCAGAGCCACAGCCGAGAGACACCGTTTCCTTCTGAACATGTTTCTCATCTCTGAGGGGAGACGGGGCAGAAGAAGAGCCTCCACTCTCGCCTCTACCTCCGGGGGGTCCTGGCGCTGCAGCAGGAACAGGCCAGTGAGACCTCAGGGCCCAGCTTCAGGCCCAGCGGGGTCACATCCGTCACACAGGCAGTGGCCGCGACTTCCCTGCAGGGGCATGAAATCATCAGCCTCTTGTCCACTTGCCCACCGGCAGCCCACAGCAGTTGCCACCGAGAGCAGGAGGGAACCCAGCAAAAGCACACAGACAAGCGACAGCAGGGGCTAGACCCAGCTCTGAACAGCAGAACGTCCCAGCGCAGCCCTGCAACCCACTGCGGGCAGGCGGGCAGCCCTGGGCCACAGGCCCCACACTCACCTAGAGACTCTGCAGCCCCAGCCGTCAGGCTGAAATCAAAGTGACAGGCGTCTCACTGGTGGGCTTGCCTTGGGCCAGTACCCCACAAGACCCTGCTGCTGCTACCCCTTTGGACTCAAGGATGGGCCAGGCCCTCCCATGATCTGGGCTAAACAGGGGCTGGAGCCCTGGGTCCCGGTCCTGTGGCGGGGCTCACTCCTCACCTAGGAGGTAGGCAAGCCCGGCCCTTTCTACCCCCGGGGCAGCTGAGGCACAGGGAGGGGGCTGCAGGGGCTGCTCTGGAGGGGGCTTACTGCACAGGCTCAGCCAGCCCACGCTCAGAGAGCAGGGTCCCAGGGTAGAGTCAGCACCCCCGGCTGAGAGGCTGGGGTCTCCTTACACTGCCCCCTTCCCACAGACCTTCCATTTCCCACCTGCAGAACGGACACAGCACTGTCTGTCTGCCCTGACTACTGCCTGGGGGCAGGGGAGGTTGTAAAACAGGTTCTGGAGAAGGTGTAAGAACTTTTTAAAAAGGAAAGAAAAGAGAAAGCCCATCCAGGTAAGGGCAGCCTGGTGACTATTACCCTGGGGAGACTCCCCACCCACACTGCCACTCCAGGCTCACCCGAGGGCTGCAGCTTCCTCCGGATGGATCCAGGGCGGCTACTGGTCCCAGAGCTGGGGGCTGAGTGGGCCCGTGCCGAGGGCTGTGGCGTCTGACAAGCCGGCTCCCACTGTGAGCAGGGAAGGGCGGATGGGCGGGGGCCACGGCTGCCCTGGCTCCCCACCCTGCTGTGCTTCTCTACTCCCCTGCCCTGCCTCCTAACCTCCTAACACCCAGTTTCCTCATCTATCTGCAAAATGGGCACGATGCTCGTGCCCCAGCCTCAGTTATGGCAAGAATTAAATGAGATAATTCATGGAAAGAAGTCAACTAGTTACCACTGAGCATCTACTATGTGCCACCCCCACGGCCAGCTTGTCACCCCACAGGAACCTCCGAGGCCAAGAAGAAATACCTGTACTGAAGAGGCTGCTGGCTGTGGGTTCCAGCCGTAGCTCCACCCACCTCCGGCAGCTTCCCTGCCCCCGCTGCTTCAGGACATCCCCGCCCAGCTCCCTGCTCCTGCCATGACCCAAAGTCTCTGACCCAGGGCCACCTGAGCCAGGCCTGTGACAGTCCCCGTACCTCTAGATGCTCCTGGCTTGACCAGGACCCAAGCTCTGCCCTGCGTAGCCCAGGCCCCAGCTCCACAGAGCGCACCCTCTCAGCAAACTTGAGGGAATAGAGCGTCTCGCTAGTGTTCTTCTCCACAGGGGACACCTAGGGGACACGAGAGCTCACTGCCCACCTGGGCCAGCTGGAGGGGCAGCAGGGTCACGAGAGGGAGCTCACAGCTGGGGCTGTCAGAAGGCTTCCTGGAGAGGTCTGAGGGATGGGGTGGGAGGGCAGGCAACATGGCAGAGGTGCTGTGGTCAAAGGTGGAGAGGAGGGACTGGGAGTTACAAAGGGTGTGTGTGGCCAGGTCTAGGAGCGGGGAGGTCCATTTGCACAGCCTGGGGTGACTGGGTCTCACTGCTAGCGTAGCCCCTACATGCTACGGACTGGCCCGCCCTAACCCAAGGTCCTCACCTGTACCACCATGAGGGTCTTGCTGTCACCACTAAGCGAATCCTGCAGCAGGTAGGTGAGCTTGGAGTTGCGGAAGGGCACGTGGCCCTGGCGGGAGCGCAGGGCAGCAATGACGTCCCCCAGAGCCGACAGCGACTTGTTGATGTGCTGCGCCTCCCGCAGGCGGCTGCCCTCGGCCCCCGACTTGCCCACGCGCTCCGAGCCAGCCAAGTCCACCAGGTTCAGCTTCCCTGCAGGGAAGGCACCCACCAGATCAGGCCTGCCCTGCCCCTTGGGGTTGTGGGGATCCTCAGGCCAGGCTGCCTGCCACTCTCACCCGTGGTGCGGAGGCCTGTGCTGCAGTCCACGCCTCGCACCGTCACGATGAGCAGCGCGTGCGAGCGGGAGCTGTGCTCGTTCAGGTTGGTGAACTCGGTCGTGCGATTAGTGTGGCCAAACTCAAACACCTGGGGGATTGGGAGGAGGGCAGAGGCACAGCGTTGAGAATGGGGTCCTCAGAGTCACCTGGCCCCAAGCACCCATGAGGAGTGGCACCACCCTCCGCAGTTTAGATGAGGAAACTGAGGCTCAGAGAGGCGTGCGGACTTGCCCAAGGGTGCGTGCTTAGGACACAGCAGAGCCTACATTCAAACCCAGTTGTGTCCTCTAGAGCAGTGTGGCTGTGGTCAGGGGCTCCCGCCTCCACACCTTGTTGATGTCGTCCACGCTCTGCACTTGGAACTCAGTCAGCCCTGGTACATACAGCTGCCCACTGCCGTCTGGGCACAGCCGGATCTCCAGTTTTTCCTGAGGCTCTTTCCCTAGCAGGTCCCTGGAGGGGCAGGTGAGACAGTCACTCCCTCCTCCCATTTCCAGCTGCTGTTTGCACTGCACCCAGCCCCCCAGCCAGGAATGTTCCCCCAACCCAGGAAGCTGCCTCCAGCCATCAGCTGAGTGCATCTCTCCTCCTCCAGCTCCTCCACCGCATTCAGCTGAAGACGTGGAGATCTCACTCCACAATACAATGAGCCCCTGTTGGCAGGGCCCCTAGCTGCCCACTCTCACCCATGGCCACCTGGTGTAGCCCACAGGTAGGGGCAAGGATTGCCTGGGTCTCAGAGAGAGCCCCTCCTCCCCCCAGAACCATCCAACCCACTGGGCTGAGTCAGGACTTGCAGCCAGGTCCCTTGACGGCCTCATCTGGTCCCTACACTCCCTTCAGAAAGACCCCACTTCCTATCCCCCATTGCTCCAGCACCACTCCTGAGGATCCCAAAGCTGCCCCTGAGGCCTGCTCCCCACATACTGGGGGTCCCACCTGAGGACCTCGTTCCAGCACCACCCCGGAGGACCCCAAAGCTGCCCCTGAGGCCTGCTCCGCACACCCTGGGGCTCCCACCTGAGGACCTCATTGTAGATCTCCGCAGCGCTGACGGTGATGGTGTACTCCCAGTCAGACGCCTTCTCCTGCACCTCAGAGAAGAGCAGCTGCAGGGCCCGCTGGTTGATACCTGGGTTCTCAGCGGTCCCCTGGGGACAGAAGGAAAGGCCCCAGTAAGCCAGGCCTGTCCCCAAAGACGCTAATGCAGTGTCTGTCCCCAAAGCCCCTTGACTACCCCTCACAAGCAAGCCTCCTTGCCCAAAGCTCTTACCTACCTGCCACTGTCCCCCAAAATGCCCTCCACCAGCTGCGGGCAACTGCACCTCTATTTCCCCACCATTAAAATGGCATCGCCCTGCCAGGACTACCCTGAGACTTATAGTGCAGCACTGGGATGAGGGGCCTGGCCCAGACCCCACACAGGGCAGCTGAGGGCCAGATGCATGCCTGGCCCTGTGGGGCCACCTGGGAGGGGCACTGGAAATGAATGACCCCGCCACTGCCCAGAAAGGCGCTCAGTCTCAGGGAGGCTGAGACCTGGGCTCTGTGGGTGGTAGAGAGGAGGCACAAGGAGGAGCGGGCCAGTGTCCTGGGGAAGGACGGGTGGGCCGGCCTTTCTAGAAGGAAACCTGGAGTCCCCACCCGGGACCTCGAGGCCCTGGGAGCCTGGCCCTCACCCCTCTTCTGACAGCACCTCTCACTCACTCTCTATTCCGGCCGCAGGGGCCTCCTGGCTGGGCCTCAGGTGCCCCTGGCATGCTCTGGCCTCTTGGCCTCAGCCCTGCAGCTCCCTCTGCCCCGGGTACTCCTCTGACCGCCCCTTGGCCGGCTCCGTCATCTCCCTCAGGGAGGCTGCTCCCAAGATGCCCCCTCAGGGAGGCTGCTCCTTCGCCCAGCACCCCCAGATGCCCTGTCCCTCCCCCTAGTCAGTTCCGCATCCCTGGCTTTATTTTTCTCCCTGGCCTGACAGGACACTTGCTGATTTGTGTGGACCCTGCTGTCTCCCCACAGCCAGGTTGGCCCTGTGGGGAGGGCCCTCTGTGGGGGCAGGGACTGTTTGGGTCACAGCTGTGCCTGGCACGATGCCTGATACACCTTATGCATCAGCAGATACACTTGAGGACGAACGCTCTGATGTTCCTGGTGGTCACCTCAACACTAAGCAATCCCAAAGCAGAGCAGGGAGCCCAGAGGATGCCGCACACATCCCCTTCCTCCTCCTGCCTGGCCTGGCCTGCCCCCACTAACTAGTCTCACCAGTCCCAGAATCGAGGGAACAGCAGAGACCAGATGGGAAATAAGAGGGCCGCCCAGCAGGCCTGGCTAGCCCCTTCCCCTGTCCAGACGCCACACCACCTGGCCTCCTCCTGACCTAGGGAATCAATCCCACAGCACCCCTCAGAGCCAGGGCTAGCTTTCCACTGCCCTCTGCCCACAGTCAAGATCCTTCCTAGTCTCAACGCCCCTCTCCCTGGCCTGCCACCTGCTCCACCACACCTGGGAGGGTGCCGGTGACGAGCAGGGAGAGGAAGCCTTGGCCTGGCCCCAGGGACCACCGGCAAGAGCTGGGCTCCCCACAACAGCCTTCATATGCCAGTCTTGCCCTGGGATCTCCTTGAGGACTGAGACCCGCCACTCATCCCAGATCCCCCAGGCCCGGCCCGAGGCAGCGGTAAAGCAGGAGTGTGCACTGCACACTCAAGGTGAAATGCACCCCTGGTCCTGAGAGAGGTCGGTGGCCTGCCCCGGACTCTGTCCCCAAGCCGAGATCCCTGTGATGATAGTCCCCCCTTGCCTCTCTCCCAGTCCTGCTGGGCCCATTGTGGGTGCCCTTGGGCAAGGGGGCCCCCTCTTAAGGCCTGGTGCCTCGGGGCTAACACAGATAACTACAGCCTCTGCTCCTGGGTTGTGAGGACCAAATGAGGCAAAACACACACTGCACAATACCCCAACACCAATGAGGGAGCCCGCATTCCCTTCATGCTTCACTGTGAACCCCCACCCCATTGGGCAGCACCCACCTCCATCGTGTACGTCTTGCCGGCGCCCGTCTGGCCGTACGCAAAGATGCAGACATTGAAGCCATCAATGCAAGAGGTGACCAGGGCCTGCACCTCCTGGAACACCTGGGAGGGTGGTGGGAGGGAGGCTGGTTGGGGGGCTTCCAGGGCCGCTGGGACCACCAGCTACAAGTCCAGCCACCTCCCCAACCATGCTGTCCTTCAGCAACACCACATCACGTGTTACTGCAGTCACTCAGCCCACAATGATTCCTGACTCATGAGTCATACATTAGACATCAGTGGGCAACCGGGCCGCCCAAAGACTGCAGGGAAGACAGGCCAGTGCCTGCTGCCCTTCCCCCAGCTCCTCCTGCTCTCTCTCAAAGAGTGCTCAGCACAAGGAAGGTGGAGGCCAGCACATGCCTGGGGCCTCTCTGGCCTGGGCCTGCCTGCCAGCCATCAGAGGATGGGGGCAAAGATAGAACCAGACATGAGAACAGGAGGGCACAGGCCTGGCAGGGCTGGCAGGTTGGTCTGGGCAGAGATAAGGGAAGAGTGGACACTGAGAACACATGGTTCTCATACAGCCTCAGGGGGTTGGGGGATTCCTAGGAAGGCCCAGGGGACTGATACAGGAGGGTATTCCCGGATGGGGTAGATGGGCAGGGTCATGAAGATGGATGGGGCCATGTGGGTGGGCAGTCACAGCCATGGGGGTGGGAGGGGCTGTGATGGTGGGAGGGGCCTGAAAGTGGGTGAGGCCACATGGTGGGAAGATGGGAGGGGCCTGAGGGTGGGTGGGGCCATGCAGATGGGAGGAGCCACAGCATGAGGGTGGGATGGGCTGTGATGGTAGGAGGGGCCTTGAGAGTGGGCAGGGCCATGCAGTGGAAGGGGCCACCTGAATGGGAGGACCCAAAGCCATGGTGGTGGGAGGGGCTGTGGGTGAGGCCATGTGGTGGAAGGGGCTGTGGATATAGGAGGGGCCACATGGTGGGAGGAGCCACAGCTGAGAGAATGGAATGAGTTACGATAGTGGGAAGGGCCTCAAGGGTGGGCGGGGCCACACAGTAGAAGGGGCCTTGGGGACGGGAGGAACCACAGCCATGGGAGGGAATGGGCTGTGTCTGGATCTCTCCTTCCTAAGGAGGCTTTCAAGGCCTTCAGTCTTAACTTCCCACCCTCTTCTGTCCTCCAGAGGAAGGAGCAGGACCCTGGCTCCCCACTTCTGATTCCTGCACCCCCCACTCTTAACGCTTCTTCCTGCCCGGCGCCCCCGCTCCCTGTGAGTCCATCTTTCCCTCTCTCCATTGCTTTCCCTTTCCCGCATGGGGCCACACTCACGTCCTGCTGCGAGGCCTGTGGGGAGAAGACCTTGTCCAGCTCGAAGGACACAGGCTTGCCCTTGTGCAGCAGGTGGATGATGGAGTCGTCGTCGGCATCGAACGTCACAGCATTGGTGGCCTCAGGTCCTTCCCCATCCTCTTTGGTGACTGGCCGGACACGAGCAATCACTCGGATGTTCCCTGGATTGGTTGGGGATGGGGAAATGGGTCCAGGCCATGTCAAGACCAGTCTCCATTCTGGTCCACTGGTGTCCCAGGCAGACTAGTTGACCTAGGAGTCCCCTGACTTTTAAGCACAGCCCCCTAGGGGAAGGGGGCCCACAAAGCTGTTATCCGTCATTCACACTATAGTATGAATTCACTTAGTACATTTCTTCTTGAACAGACCAGTTGACTGGGGTGGAGCTCTGCCTTAGGGATAGGGAGGAAAGGTCAGTTGTGGGGCTCAAGCACTGCACCCCATCAGGGTGAGACACCAGAACAGACACTCTTTTTCTCCCTGGACTTCAGTTTCTTCATCCAGACAACGAGGGGCTTGGGCCCCAATGAGCAAAGAGCCTTGTCCTGAATGGCAGGACAGGGCTTAGGAATCAGATGGGCATATAGGCCCAGGCAGCAGGTGATGACTGGTGGTGTATCTGAGGGCCCAGATAGTGGGGCAGCCACAGGGGTATCTGGCAGCATGAGCTGGTCATGCCACCATCTACTTCCAGCCTTTGTTGGGATCCCTGTGCTCTTGGAATGAAGAGGAAACACCCCCCACTGCCAGCAGGGCCCACCTGCCCTCCCTTTTCACCCATCCGTTCCAGCTCACTGTCCAGGTCTCAGCTCTAACTTTGCCTTCTCTGGGAAGCCCCTCAACACACTTGCCTGTCCCATACCCAGGAAAGCCTGTCTCAGCCCTGGAAGGGGGCAGGGTTGGGGTTCCCTGACAATCATCATTGTTGATTCTCACACTAAAGTGTGCACCGGGAGGCAGTCTGTGGGGCCATGACCATAGCCTCGGGCTGGAACGGCACCTGGCACAGAGCAGGCACTCTAGAGCTCCATGCAGTGAATGGTGGAGTCTCAAGCTTGACCAGGCCCCAGGTCAGAATAAGCGGCTTTCCAGCTGCCACCAACCCAATGCTGCAACACCACACCCCTCGGCTATCCAGGGCCTGGGGAGTCACCTGCCCAGGCACTGGGGCCAGGGCTTCTGAGCTGGACAGACTCAAGTTCAAATCCAAGGCAGACCATTTAATATCCATGTGGCTTTGAGCAAGTTCCCTGCCTTCTCTGTGCCTCTGTTTCCTTATCTACAGAGATAGGATTAGAATAGTGCCTCAATGGTGGGGTGAGCTCCAAGCATGACTGCCAAGCCAGGTCGAGGACCCCGAGGCCAGCACCCACCCCCAGCCCTCCTGCAGTCACCTTTCAGCCGCACGAGCTCATTGTGGCACTTCTTACGCAGCTGCAGCTCGCGGCGGTACTTGCGCAGCAGCTCCTGGTTGTTGCTGTTGACCTCCTCGATGGCCTGGCCTATCTGGTGGGGGGTGCACACCACTGTCAGGGGGCCGGCTCCATCAGCCTTACCGGCCTGACTGCCCACCCCTGAGGGGTGCTCACTGCCTCCTGCCCCTGGCTGAGTACCTGACACACGCTGTCACATGTCAGACTGTCCCAATCACCCCTCTGGGTAGGTACTGCTACCATCCCCATTTTACAGATGATGAAACTGAGCCGCAGAGACACTAAGCTGACAGCTTGAGGCTGCTCTGCTAATAAGCATAGAGGCAGGACTCAGCCCTCCACACCACAGCACTAGTGCTTGACTATGTGATTCAGCCAGACTCAAATTCCAACTCTGCCCCTGAGTAGCTGGGGACCTGAGACCACTGGCTCAATGTCTTTAAGCCTCAATTTTCTCATCTGGAAAGCAGGGATAATACCATCTAACTCATGAATCTGTAAAGATCTCCCAGTTACATTTCACAGGTGGAAAAAAGATGCAAAATCACACATACAGTATCACACTGTACACAAATCACACATCCCCTTTCTGGAGTAGAAGGGAAGTGTATACAGTGTATACAGTCTTCCCTTAGTAACTGTGGAGGATACAAAAATCCACAGATGCTCAAGCCCCTGATATAAAATGATATAGTGTTTGCCTGTAACCTACACACATCCTCCCATATACTTTATTTTTTTTGAGACAGGGTCTTGCTCTGTTGCCCAGGCTGGAAGTGCAATCACAGCTCCATGGATGTGGTGGAAACTCATTGTGAGTGGTGTTATCTTGGCTCACTGCAGCCTCGACCTCCCAGACCCAAGCAATCCTCCCACCTCAGCCTCCCGAGTAGCTGGGAATACAGGTGCAGGCCACCGCACTCAGCTAGTTTTTTTATATTTTTTTGTAGAGATGGGGTCCCACTATGTTGCCGAGGCTGGTCTTGAACTCCTGGGCTCAAGTGCTCCTCCTGCCTCAGCCTCCCAAAGTGTTGGGATTACAGGTGTGAGCCACTGTGCCCAGCCCCTCCCATGTACTTTAAATCATCTCCAGGTTACTTATAATATCTAACACAATGAAAATGCTGGGTAGGGGCTGGGTGCGGTGGCTCATGCCGGTAATGCCAGCACTTTGGGAGGCGGAGGTGGGCGGATCACCTGAGGTCAGGAGTTCAAAACCAGCCTGGCCAACATGGTGAAGCCCAGCCTCTATTAAAAATACAAAACAAACAAACAAACAAACAAAACTAGCCCGGCATGGTGGCACACGCCTGTAATCCCAGCTACCCAGGAGGCTGAGGCAGGAGAGTCGCTTGAACCCGGGAGGTGGGGGTTGCAGTAAGCTGAGATCCCGCCATTGCACTCCAGCCTGGGCAACAAGAGTGAAACACTGTCTCAAAAAAAAAAAATGCTGTGTAAATAGTTGTTATATGTTATTTTTTATTTCTATTATTTCTAATTGTTGTACTGTTAATTTTTTTCAAATATTTTTGATCTGTGGTTGTTTGAATCTGGGAATGCAGAACCTGTGGATGGGGGAAGGGCCTACCATATATTCACACACACACACACATACACACACACACACACAATTGGCTTAAGCATGCTCAGAACAGTCGGGGGAAATGCTGAGAGGCCACATTGGAAGAGTTGGGTGGGTGGCAGAGAGGCCTTTCCTATTCACCTGATGCCCTGCTATGGAGTTTGACTTTTCACCACGTCCATGTATTACTGATATAGTCTTTTAAAGGAGAAGAACTATATTCTGTTCCCAAAATATATTAGTCTTTGCAAAGCTATCATACAAATTCAAGGAGCTAACGGCTATAAACAGCTCGACATGTAGGAGGCACTTAAGAGGCGCTGGTTATTCTCATATGTACAAGTACAGCTTGAAAGAATTAAGTTAAACCTAACAGAGGTAAGACTGTATCGGCCAGTCATGGTGGCTCACACCAATAATCTCAGCACTGCGGGAGGCCAAGGCAGGAGGACTGCTTGAAGCCAGGAGTTCAAGACCAGCCTGGGCAACATAATGAACCCTGTCTCTAATAATTTTTTTAAAAAATACGTATGTAGCATGTTTTTTGTTTGTTTTTGAGATAAAGTCTCGCTGTCACACAGGCTGAAGTGCAGTGGCATGATCTTGGTTCACCGCAACCTCCGCCTTCTGGGTTCAAGTGATTCTCCTGCCTCAGCCTCCCGAGTAGCTGGAATTAACAGGCACCTGCCACCCATGCCCAGCTAATTTTTGTAATTTTAGTAGAGACAAAGTTTTGCCTTGTTGGCCAGGCTGGTCTCAAACTCCTGACCTCAAGTGATCCGCCTGCCTCGGACTCCCAAAGTGTTGGAATTACAGGTGTGAGCCACCGCGCCTGGCCTGCATGTTTGAAATATGAAGTTATCTGTAACATGTTTGGTTTAAAGAATCATAGTAAGACAAATAGCCGAATGCCTGCCCTGAGCAGTCTAGTTTCAAACAGGGCCTATAAGGGCAGCAGTAAGTATCATGGTGGGTGGGGCAGGGGCTGCTGTCTGAGGGGCTTTGTCTGAGCTTTGGAGGGACGCCCTGAGTGGATGTCGTGTCTCTCCCAGTGCACCCCCTTAGCCTGGACCCTCCCACCCACTGCCCTTGCTCACCTCGGCCTTGACACTCCTGAGGGCCTCCTGCAGCAGCAGTGGGAAGCCGCGCACCTGCCGCTTGAGCCCATTGTAGTCGTTGGTGAGGGTCCGCAGTGCCGGCTGCAAGGTCAGCAAGTTGGTCCGGACGCCTATGGGGACACTCAGGCTGTGAGGCGGGAGGGGATGAGGGGCCGCGGCGTGGGGCAGACAGGGCCCAGCTGGTCAGCTCACCTGCTAGATTCTCGTGCACAGCCTTCATCTCCACCTGGGCTCTGGCAAAGGCCTCCTCAATGGCTCGGTTCTTGTCCTCTTCCAGGGACTGCATCTCCTCCAGCATCTGCCCATGGGCCCGCTCCAGCTCTGACTCGTACATGGCAATCTGGCCAGACCAGGAAAAGGCTCAGTACCTCGAGGTGCGGGAGGGAGAGGGGCAGGTGCCACACCGAGAAAGAAACTGGTCACCTCCCATGCACATGAACACACATGCACACACACATGTGCACACCCAGAGGGGCAGAATGGCCTTGTCTTCCTCCCCCTACAGGGCTGTGAGCTCTGGGCATTGGCCCCAACACCAACCCAGTGCTGAGCACACATCAGGTGCCCAAGCCACGTGCCCTCAGGAAGGTAGGAGAGGGCCTCTGTGATGACAGTGACAAGTGCCACGTAGAGCTTACTGAGCACAGCCTGTGTGCTGGGCCGTGGGCACAAAGCTTCTTGGGATCACGTTCCTGAGTCCCCACTGTGAGGTGGGTTCTGGAACCAGATCGTGTTATAATAGATGAGGAAAAGGAAACCAGACAAAACTTGCCCTGGGTCCCGTGGCCATCGGGGAGAGGAGGGACTGGACCCCGTGTCTGTGGGGTACCCAAATGTTTAACCGATGCATTGGCCCAAGGGCCTGCCTCTGGCTTCCTGGCTGGGCATGTGCCCCCACACAGCCTGGGTACCTGCGCCCGGAGCCGCGCGGTCAGCTGGTGTGAGCTCTGCAGCTGCTGTTCCATCTCCTTCAGCACCTGCCTCTGCATAGCCACCTGCTCCTGCAGGTGCTGGTTCCGGGCCTGGGACTCGCTGAGGGCCTGCTTGGTCTTGGACGACTCCACCTCCACTGTCTTGATGACATACTGCAGGGTGAGGGAGGAATGGCACGTGGAGCCAGCGGGCACCGGACCTCACCCAAGAGCCTGAGACGCAGCCGGCCAGGGGAAGGAACTCTCGGGAACATCCCACTCAGAAACCAGAAAAAAACTAGAGGAGCCTTGAGGTCCTGGCTTTCCAGAAAGCTGGGGGGGTCTCCTGGAACCTTCTCAGCTTAACAAGAGGCTACTATGAGCCTGGCTGGGGCCCCATCCTGGGTACAAACAAGAAAGGCAAAAAGACGAGGGCAGAATCCAGGGGCTGCGCTGCATCTGTGCCTGGCACCTCAGCTGTTGGATACCTACTCGGTGCCTGGCCCTGGATACAGGAAGGGGAAGGGGCAGGACCAAGCACAGAACTGGAATAATTCGTCCACCCACACACACCTACCTATTCACCAGGACAAGCCCCCCTTATGGGCTGGCCCTGCCCCAGGTGCCAGGGGCCTTGGGCTGAGGCACAGATCAGGTGGGCCAGGGCTCACCTTGACAGGTGGGGACTGGGCCCGCAGGCTGGCAATGGTCTCGTGGCTGTCACGCAGGCGCCGACTGAGCCGCTCCTCCTCCTGTGCCTTCTCAGCCAGGCAGTCCTTGAGCCGCAGCTCCACCTCAGCCAGCCGGTCGGTCTTCTGCTGCACCTCTAGGTTCAGCTCTGACAGCATGCCTTTGCTTTCCGCCATCTCCAGCTGCAGCTGGGACAGCTTGTCACGGAGCTGGGCGCTCTCCTGCAGCCATTGGGAGGCACTGGATGAGTGCAAGGGACAGGCTCACTGTGAGGAGCTGGGGTGGCCCTCCAGGACCAGCATGGGGACCGCGGCCATTCTGCTCACCTGGCTGTGCTCACAACCTGGGCAGGGACCTGCTGGCTTTGTGCGCAGCTCTTGCAGCTCGGCCTCACAGCGCCGCATCTCCTGCCTCAGTCGCTCATTCTCCACCATCAGCAGGTCCCGGTGCTTCTCCAAGTCGGTGCCCCCCTGCAGAGAGCCAGGGCCGAGGGGGCGCATGTGGCGAGGGCAGATGACGGGGGAAAGAAGAGAGGCCCGCGGAGATGGCACAAGGGCAGGGAAGAGAGGAGAGGTGTGGAGAAAGGCAGAGGGCAGGAGAAAAAGAAAAAGAAAAAGGCAAGGGCAAGAGAGGAGGGAACAAACTCAAGAGAGAAACCAAGAGAAAGACAGTGGAGGGCAGAGTTGAGAAGGGTGGTGACCCAGAGCCTGCTCTCCCTGCTGCCCCCACCCTATTCTGAGTGTGAAAGTCACAAGGAGAGACATATTTATACCAGGGTTCACACTCCCGTTTAATGTCAGCAACAGAGAAGGAACCTCCCACCCCCTGGAGCCACAAGGCCTCTGAGGGTACTAGGAGGTGGGGATAAGGCTCTCGGTGTGTTTCTGAGACAGAGTGGGATGTGCGGGCTCAGGAGAGAGAGGGTCGCACCCCTGCCCCTGGCAGGGCCCATCTGTACAAGGCAGGCCAGCCCCCTGCGCTACCCCAGGACAGCCTTGTGGCCTCACCAGCTCAGATCGCAGTCGGCTCACTTCCTGGGCCTGGCTAATGAGCTTCTCCTTCAGGTGTTCTACCTGTGGGCACAGAGTCAGGAGCAAGGTGAGCCTCAGTCCTCAGCTCCAGCCTACACCCAGGCCTCCTGCCCAGCACCAGGGATGACTGATGTGGCCGTGGCTTCTTCTAAGGCTGTGGCCTTAGGTTCCCCTATGTTCAAGCATCCCATCACACCTGGGACTTCAGGTGAGAGAAACCTGGGCTGGTGCTGACAGCCTCCCGCACCCTCTCCCTCCACAGGACAGAGCCAACCCCAGCTCTTCAGGAAAGCCCAGAGAGCAAGTGCAACCAAGGCCACCCCGATGCCCCCTGGGCCCACCCAACGGCAGCCCACCCTCAGGACCCCTCACTACACGAGCCCCTCCCAAAGTCCTGTACCTGCCTGTGTCTATGTAATTTTATGTTCTCTCTCTTTAAAGGGGCCCCCAGATTGTACATACTCCAGGTCCTCCGAGCCCTAGATCCACCCTGGCCCAGCCCCCAGAATTTTCCACTTGGGGTGGTCTCTGGCAAGTCAGCCTGTGGAGATGGGTCTGCCAGTGGTCAGGGCACACTCAGAACCTGTGTCCACCCCTGCTCCCAATCTGCCTTGCAGGAAAGCTGTGGCAGCCAAGGCTGTTAGAGGGGGAAGGGGGTGTGCACCCCATGAGGAAGCCACGGTTACCTAGCTTATCCAGACCCCAGAAGAGGGGACACCATCATGGTGCCAGTCCCATGAGGGCAGATCCCAGGGGAGCAACCCTTCCCCAGCGCTGTCCTCCAGCCAGCCATCCCCTCCCAAGGCCCTAGACCCTGGTCTCACATCAGCCCACCCCCAGAAACCTCTCTCAGGAAACAATTCACAGACACAGACTTTGGCTCCAGCTTCCGTCAGGGCATGTTTAGGACTTTTCTTGCAGAACGTCCTGTGGTGAGCAACCCCCCACCTCGGGAAAGGTGCGCTAAGAGCCAGATTCCTGTGTGGTGGTTTAGGAGGTTTACACAGCTGGGTTCTCATTACTAAATGATAGGCAACGACGTCCACTGATTACAGGGGACAGCCAGGTAAGGCAGGTGAGGGGCTGTGCAGGGCTTGGCTCCCAAGAACCCTCTAAGAAGGCGGCCACCACGTACTCTCCTCGGACGACAGGAGGTGAGAACGCACACCCAGCATCGCCAAAATTCTCATCTTTCAAGAGAGGCCTAGGCCAGCCTGAGCAACACAGCAAGACCCCATCTCTACAAAAAGTTTCAAAACTCAGCCGAGTGCACCAGTGCACGCTTATAATCCCAGCTGTAATCCGGGGGGTTAGGTGGGAGGATCACCTGAGCCCAGGAGTTTGAAGCTGCAGTAAGCTATGATAGCATCACTGTACCCCAGGGTGACAGAGCGAGGCTGTCTAAAAAAAATAAAATAAAAATAGAGGCTTAGAGTCCGCCCCCTTAGCACTCAGCAGCATGCATCAGCCATAGTTAAGACAGGCCGGACATCTGGATTTTGGGGGTGTGTGTAAAATCTCCCTACTTTACATGGTTGAGATGTCATCAAACAAGTCTGTGTCATCAAACAAGGTAGTGTTCGGCCTCGGAGGTCCCTGTCTCCCAGGGTGGGGGAGAACAGCTGACTCACAGCAGCTAGGCCAGCTCTGAGCGGTCAGGGAGGAAGTGGACCAAGGGATCCACCCCCACCTCTGAGGAAAAGGCCAGGGAGCTGGCACTGCCTGCTCTTGGTGGGGCAGGGGGATTCCAAGATGCAAGACCCAGGTGAAAGGCTGGGGGCCCAGCCAGGCCTCCTGGGGGACAAGCAGGTGACCCAAGGGCCAGACCCCTGGAGGTCAGCTCTGCCGCCACCTGCACAAACACATTCCTTCCTAGCAACACGCTGGGTCACGGGCCAGGCAGGGAGGCAGAGCTTGTGCCACTTCTCTGCCCACTCAGTGCCTGATGAGAGGACGGCTCAAGTCCTTTGGCCCCTGGGTGGGAGTAGGGACAGTTTGCATGAGGCAGCCTTTCTGCTTTCGTCCTAAAATTGAGAATACCCTGAATAAGCACCCTTAGAGGAGTGGGCAGGTGAATTACAATGTGTATATATAGTACATAGACTATTCTGTCATCATTACATTCATGTTTATCAGGAGTTTTAAATGTCATGGGGAAAGGCTCATCAACATATTAAGTCCAAGAAACATCTGAAAAACCATTGAGTGTACAGCACTAAAAAGTGGGGGTCTCTGGGCTGTGGAATTATAGTTGACAAAATCTTTATGCTTTTCAGTAATTTTTTTTTTTCTTTTTGAGACAGGGTCTCACTCTGTCACCCAGGCTGGAGTGCAGTGCCTCGATCTAGGCTCACTGCAGCCTAGACCTCCTGGACTCAAGCCATCCTCCCATCTCAGCCTCCCGAGTAGCTGGGACTACAAGCACATACCATCACGCCCGGCTAATTTTTTTTTTTTTTTTTTAATGTATAGAAGGGTCTTGCCATTTTGCCCAAGCTGGCCTTGAATTCCTGGCCTCAAGCAGTCTTCCCGCCTCAGCCTCCCAAAGTGCTGGGATTACTGTTGTGAGCCCCTGCGCCCGGCCAGTAATTTTTCAGTCTCAAAGAATACGTAATTCCTACTCTCCCTACCCTGACATAAGTGAACTGACTTCCTTTTCAAAAGGTTGAAGTCTCCTTCCACGCCCCCTCCCTCCCCAGACAGGCTGCTGCCTCAGCATGGGGCTGGGCGTGCTAACCTTGATCATCTCCACTGCCGTGCTGGGGGTGGGAGGTGGGATACCCACCAGCCACCTGCCTGCGGCCCAGGGTTCTGTTCTGTCCTTGCATCACAATGGGAACCTGGGGGCTCCTGGGCTCTGTCTGGAATCTCAGAGGGGCACCCAAAAGGAAGTGGCCGCAACCGGGGCAGGCTGGGGAGCATGGGGGATGGTGAGGGAGTTGAGGAAGGGGCTATAAAGGCCCCTTTGTTCAGAGGTGTCAGACACTAGGTCATCTCTGGCTTCTTGAGGGCAGCAAAGCAGGCGGAATGTGACTGAGACGCAGCAGACTGGCACCACAAGCACTCTGGCCAAGGCACCAGTGGCCTGCTCCGTGGCAGGTGGTTGGCCAGCTCTACTGGGGGCTAGGTCTCGGGCTTGTAGGGAAGATGTCTGCTTTCTCCTGCACTTGAAGGCAGGTAATCTCTCAGAGTTAGGGAAAACAGGCAAGAAGTCAGAGAGAAACGGAGGCACCTGGGGAAAGCGGATGGCAGATGGCCTGGGAGCAGTGAGAGCCAAGAGCAGGCAGCGCCTGCCTCAGGGAAGACTGAGGGCCCTTCACACACTCACCGCAGCTTCCAGCCAGCAAGGGCCGTCCATGTCTCTAAGCCCAACAGGGGAGGGTCCCGAGCGCCACCCTGGGCCCAATACATACTTGTGGCCACAAAGGGGCAGCAGGCACATGCCTGAGCCCAAGACACAGGACGGAGGAGAAAGCAGACTCCCCACTAGGCCGCTGAAACGGTCCCAGGACAGCATGGACGTCAATCCAGGGCTGAGGACGGACCAGGCTGGGGCTGTGCGACACTCCTCCCGGGCCCAAGCTCCTCATCAGCCAGAGCAACTGAATCACGGGCCTGCTGCAGGGGGCGTCGCCCTGCCTGCTCAAGGGGAAGAGGGAGCTGGGCCTGTCTGCCGGCTTGACACCACCTGCATTTACACTTCACAGGCAGAAGCGGCTCGACCGAGGGTGGGGCCGGTCAGCCCAGGTCTTTGTGTTTTCTCAGCTGTCTGCTTCCAAGGCGGCCTCTTACCATTACAGAAAGAAAACCTGCTGGTTACCTCCTTACCTCCCACCAAGCCCAGTCAACGATCATCAGCTGTCTGCTGAGGAAAAGCGGGCTCTCCCAGGCTGAAGCTGCTGAGCTGGGAAGGCCAGAGGGTCAGGGATCCAGACAACCTCAAGGAAACTCAGCCCAGAGGCCAGCGGGGCGGCCCTGGGAGCACACCCTGTGGAGCCCACAGAAGGCCTGATCCTGGCTGTATGACCACCGGCCAGGCCTATCTGTCCCCTGTCCATGCTACCCTGCCTCTGTTGCCAAGTCTTCACCTCTGGGTCCTTCCGCCACTGATGGGCAGTAATAGCAGCTGACAATTCGAATTCTAAAGCCAGGCTGCCCAGGTTCTAACCCAGACATCCCCTTACCTGCTGGGTAACCTTGGACAAGTCTCTTAAGTTCTCTATGTCTCTTAGTTTCCTTATTTGTATAATGAGGCTACCTCATGGAGGCTGTCTCGAGGATTAAACGAGATGATATATGCGAAGGCAGGGATTTTTGTCTGTTGTGTTCAGCACTGTACTCCCAGTGCCTGGAACAGTGCCTGGTACACAGTAGGTGTTCAGTAAGTACCTGTAGGAAGAATGCTGAATGCATGAGGGGCCAGCCAGAGCAGAACTTGTGGATGAGGTTGGTAAGCACAGACAGAAAGGGTGGTGGGGCTCGAGTGTGCTAAAGGATGGTCACCTCCACCAAAGGCAGGAGCTGCCACTAGGCCTCAAGCAGTGGGTGCCATGTGGCAATGTCAGCTCAGAGGTGCCACATCTTCCAATATTTTATGACAAAAAGGAAGTCTAGAGTTTTATGTGAATTTAATTAAGATTTGAATGTTGGAATTAATTTGATTTTAAAAGCAGGGCAATTAGAACTAATAAATTCAGCAAAGTTGAAGGATACAAAATGAACACACAAAAATCGGTTACATTTCTACAACTAACAATAAACAATCCAAAAAGGAAATTAAGAAAATAATTCCATTTACAATAGCATCAAAAAGAATAAAGTACTGAGGAATAAACTTAACAAAGGTTAAATATTGTATGCTAAAAACTACAAGATATTGGTGAAAGAAATTAAAGATGACACCAATAAATGGAAAGACATTCCATGTTCATGGATTAGAAGATTTAATATTGATAAGGTGTCAGTACTACCCAAAGTGATCTACAGATTCAATGCAATGCCTAACAAAATCCCAATGACATTTTCTAAAGAAATAGAAAAATCCATATCAAGGGACACCACATAGCTAAAACAGTCTTGAAAGACTGAAGGTCTCACACTTCCTGATTTCAAAACTCACTAAAAAGCTACAGCAATTGGCCAGGTGCAGTGGCTCATGCCTGTAATCCCAGCACTTTGGGAGGCCGAGGCAGGCAGATCACCTGAGGTCAGAAGTTTGAGGCCACCCTGGCCAACGTGACGAAACCCCATCTCTACTAAAAATACAAAAATTAGCCGGGCCTCATGGCAGGCGCCTGTAATCCCAGCTACTCAGAAGGCTGAGGCAGGAGAATCGCTTGAACCCGAGAGGCAGAGGTCGCAGTGAGCTGAGATCGCACCACTGCACTCCCGCCTGGGCAGCAGAGCAAGACTCCGTCTCAAATAAAAATAAAAAATAAAAAAAAAAAAGCTACAGCAATCAAAGCAGTGTGGTACTGACATTAAAACAGACATAAAGAGCAATGGAATGGAATACAGAGTCCAGAAATAAACCCTCGCATATATGGTTAAATGATTTTTGACAAGGTTGCCAAGATCATTTAATGTGGGAAAGGATAATCTTTTCAACAAATGGTGCTGAGAAAACTGGATATCCACAGGCAAAAGAATGGAGTTGGATCCTTACCTTATACCATAAACAAAAATTAACTCAAAATAGATCAAAGAGGGCCAGGCGTGGTGTAATCCCAGCACTTTGGGAGGCCAAGGTAGGAGGAGTGCTCGAGCCCAGGAGTTCAAGACCAGCCTGGGCAACATAGGGAAACCCTGTCTCTACAAGTAACCAAAATTAGCTGGGCACGGTGGCACACGCCTGTGGTCCCAGCTACTAGGGAGGCTGAGGCGGGCGGATCACTTGAGCCCAGGAGGCCAAGGCCACAGTGAGCCCTGACTATACCACCACACTGCAGCCTGGGCAATACAGCAAGATCTTGTGTCAAAACAAAAAAACAAAAACCCCCAAAGACCTAAATGTGAGAGCTAAAACTATAAAACTCTCAGAAGAAAATAGAGGAGAAAATGTCATGACATTAAATTTGGCAATGACTTCTTGGATATAACACCAAAAGCAGAGGCAATAAAAGAAAAAACAGGTAAGTCAGACTTTATCAAAATTAAAAACTTTTGTATAACAAAGGACACTATCAACAGAGTGAAAAGGCAACATGTGGAAAATACTCGCAAATCATTTATCTGATAAGGAGTTATTATCCTGGATATATAAAGAACTATAACTCAACAACAACAAACCCAATTTAAGAATGAGCAAAGAACTTGAATAGCAATTTCTCCAGAGAAGACATACAAATAACTAAAACACACTTGAAAAGATATTTAATATCACTGGCATTAGGGAAATGCAAATCAAAACCACTATGAGATACCACTGCACACCTATTAGGATGGCTGTTACAAAAATGAAAATAAGCAGGCGCGAGTCCCAGCTACTCCAGGAGGCTGAGGCACAAAGATTGCTTGAGGCCAGGAGTTCAGAGGCTGCAGTGAGCTACGACCATGAACGGCCACTGCACTCTAGCCTGGGCAACATAGCGAGACCTCATCTCTACAAATAAAGAAAGAAAATGAAAAACAAGTGCTGATAAGGATATGGAGAAACTGGAACCCGTGTGCACTGTTAGTGGGAATGTAAAATGGTGCGGCCACTATGGAAAACAGTATGATGGTTCCTCAAAAAATTAAAAATAGAACTATCATATGATCCAGCAATTCCATTTCTGGGTATATACCCAAAATAATTTAAAGGAGGGGTTCAAAGAGATACTTGTACACTCATGTTTATAGCAGCATTATTCACAGTAACCAAAAGGTGGAAGCAGCCCATGGATGGATGAATGGAAAAACAAAACAAACAAAACGTGGTATATCCATACAATGCAATATTACTCAGCCTTAAAAAGGAAGAAAATTCTGACGCATGCTACATAGATGAACTTTGAGGACATTATACTAAGTGAAATAAGCCAGTCACAGAAGGACAAATATTGGATGATTCCACTTACATGAGTAGTCAAACCCACGGAGACAGATGGCGAATGAGGAGTTACTCTTTAATGAGGCCCAAATTTCAGTAGCGGAAGATGAAAAGAGTTCTGGAGATGGATGGTGTATTAGTCAGTTTTCACACTGCTATAAAGAAATACCTGAGACTGGGTAATTTATAAAGAAAAGAGGTTTCATCAGGCATGGTGACTCACACCAGTAATCCCAGCACTTTGGGAGGCCGAGGCAGGTGGATCACTTGAGGTCAGGATTCTGAGACCAGCCTGGCCAACATGGTGAAACCCTGTCTCTACTAAAAATACAAAAGCCGGGTGTGGTGGTATACACCTGTAGTCCCAGCTATGCGGGAGCCAGAGACAGGAGAATCACTTGAACCCAGGAGGCGAAAGTTGCAGTGAGCTGAGATTGTGCCACTGTACTCCAGCCTGGGAGACAGAGACTCCATCTCAAAAAATAAAAATAAATAAATAAATAAATAAGTAGATAGATAAATCAAAGAGGTTTAATTGACTCACAGTTCCACATGGCTGGGGAGGCCTCAGGAAACTTACAATCCTGGCAGAAGGAGAAGGAGACACAAAGCATGTCTTCCATGGCGGCAGGAGAGAGACAGTGAGCACATGAAGGGCAAACTGCCACTTTTAAACCATCAGACCTCATGAGAACTCACTATCACAAGAACTGCATGGAGGAAACCACCCCATGATCCATTCACCTCTCACCAGGTCCCTCCCTTGACATGTGGGGATTACAATTCGAGATGAAATTTGGGTGGGGACACAGAGCCAAACTATATCAGATGGTGATGGTTGTTGCACAATGAGAATGTACTGCTGCTGAACGTTACTCTCAAAAATGCTTCAGATCAGCCGGGCGCGGTGGCTCACGCCTATAATCCCAGCACTTTGGGAGGCTTAAGCAGGTGGATCACCTGAGGTCAGGAATTTAAGACCAGCCTGGCCAACTCGGTGAAACCCCATCTCTACTAAAAATACAAAAATTAGCCAGGTGTGGTGGTGTGCACCTGTAGTCCCAGCTACTCAGGAGGCTGAAGTGGGAGAATTCCTTGAACTCAGGAGGCAGAGGTTGCAGTGAGCCGAGATCATGCCACTTCACTCCAGCCTGGGCGACAGAGCAAGATTCTGTCTCAAGAAAAAAAAAAATATATATATATATATGCTTAAGATGGTAAATTTTATGTTACTTCTATTTTTAAAATGATTTAAAAAAAAAAAAAAAAAGAAGAAGGCAGCAGCCAAACAAGACACATTTGAGGGCAAGATCTGGTTTTCCAGCCTGTGGTCTCTGAAGACAAATTTTTTTTTTTTTTTTTTTTTTTTGAGATGGAGTCTTGCTCTGTCACCCAGGCTGGAGTACAGTGGCGCAATCTTGGCTCACTGCAACCTCCACCTCCCGGGTTCAAGCAATTCTCCTGCCTCAGCCTCCCTAGTAGCTGGACTTACAGGTGTGCACCACCATGCCCGGCTAATTTTTGTATTTTTAGTAGAGACGGGGTTTCACCATGTTGGCCAGGCTGGTCTCGAACTCCTGACCTCAGAAGATCTGCCCACCTCGGCCTCCCAAAGTGCTGGGATTACAGGTGTGAGCCACCACACCTGGCCTGAAAACAATTTTTTAAGGTTCACTCTTGAGGTGCAGGGGGCAGGTAGGGAGTGCCGTGAGTGCCGGTCACAGTGGCTCATGCCTGTAATCCCAGCACTTTGGGAGGCTGAGGCAGTCAGATCTCTTGAGCCCAGGAGTTTGAGACCTGCCTGCGCAATATAGCAAGACTCCGTCTGGACAGAAAATACAAAAGTGGGCCAGGTGTGGTGGACACCTGTGGTCCTAGTTATTCAGGAGGCTTAGGTGGGAGGATGGCTTGAGCCCGGGAGGCAGGGGCTACAGTGAGCTGTGATCACGCCCCTGCACTCCAGCCTGGGTGACAGAGTGAGACCCTGCCTCAAAATAAAAAAGGAGTGTAGTGAGGTCTGGGCAGCATGTCACGTTATTGGGAACTTCAGGAACCTTGAGGCCATGGCTCTAGGGACATCCACAAGAGGACAGGGGAACTCAAGGCCAGCAGGACATGGCCTGGGACTGTTGTTAACAACACTGGGGAGGGTCATCCCAACAGCCACAGCCTCCTGTGGTCACCAGACCAAGATGAGCAGCCTCTGTGGCCTGGGTCAGCTGGGTGCTCAAGGACTATGGGCCGTTGGCCCAATTGCTCTCAGTAAATACAAACACCTCCTCCACCTGGCACGGCAATGGGGAGGTCTGAGAAGACTCCTGAGCTCCCACAAGCCCAGGTCCCAACAGTGATAATGGAGCCCCGTTAACTGAGTTGGCTTTGCCAGTAGGGCAGGGGGATTTCATAAGACCATTTTTCATCCCCTATTCCCCTGAGGTAGGTACTATTATTATCCCCATTTTACAGGAAGAAAAACTGAGCTCCTAAGAGGTTAAGACTTGGTTAGGCAACTTACTTGAGGTCACCTGACCAGTAAGTGGTGGACCTAGGACCGGAATTCGCATCTGGCTGACCCTTGCAGAACCCTCACCCTTAACCATGGGGCCACACAGCCTTGCAGGAACAGCAGTGTGAGAAAGCAGCCAATCAGAAGCCAGTGTGGACAGGGCTGGAAACACGGCACCATGGAAAACAAGGCAGAGTGTACCCCCTGGCGGGCTTTGCTTAGAGAGGCAAAGTTCAGAATTCCAGGAAAGTCCAAGTCTGAGTCAAACCACAGTGAGGCCAGCAGGAGACCAGGGCACACGGGAGTGACAGCTCACGATGCACCACACATTACAGTTGACCATCTTTTTTCTGTCCATTCTTACAACAGATCCACCCCCAAACTGCAATGCGACATTTGTGAGCCCCAGTGTAGAGACTGGGAAGTGAAGGCTCAGAGAGGAAGTGACTTCCTACAGCTGCCCAGCTGGCACATGGCACAGCCAGAATAGAATCCTGCTCACGGGATTCCAAATCCAAAACTCTCCCAGTAACAACAATGGTGGTGGCCACAGCAACACCAATGACTCACTAGGGATCATCTCATCACGCCCTATTATTACATCCATTTCACAGATGAGGAAACTGACCTGCAGAGTGGTAATTAACTGTCCCAAGGTCACACAGCTAATAAGTAGTGCCAAAGTCAGGGTTTGAACCCAGCTCCAGGCCCATGTGGTTGGCCACATCTCCACAAGGTCGGGCCCTCCAGAGTATCTCAGAGACCTGGAGCTTCAGATACATCCCCTGAGAAATTTCCAGAAAAGAGCTGCAGTCAGAAGGTTCAAGGACAGGCTGGGCGCAGTGGCTCACGCCTGTAATCCCAGCACCTTGGGAGGCTGAGGCGGGTGGATCACCTGAGGTCAGGAGGTCGAGACCAGCCTGAACAACATGGTGAAACCCCGTCTCTACTAAAAAATACAAACAATTAGCCAGGCATGGTAGTGAATGCCTGTAATCCTAGCTCCTCAGGAGGCTGAAGCAGGAGAATCGATTGAACCTGGGAGGTGGAGATTGCAGTGAGCCGAGATTGCGCCATTGCATTCCAGCCTGGGCAACAAGAGCGAAACTCCATCTCAAAAAAGAAAAAGAAAAAGAAAAACAACACTCAAGGACAAAATGAGAACAAAGACCAGGAACCATTCTGAATTCCTAAGTCACTTGTGGGAGTGGGGTAGGCTCGGGGGTTCTCCTAAGAGAGGCTAGAGAGCTGGGGCTCAAATAACTAAAAAGGCTGGGATGTTTCCTCCTCACTTTCCCTTCTTAAAAAGTAAGTTGATTTTGTTAATTAAAGGAAAAAGTGTTTTCAAAAACCTCTTTAAAGTCACAAAAGGTTAGATACTACGATTTCACTTCTATGAAATGTTCAGAAAAGACAAATCCATAAAAACAGAAAGCAGATTAAAGGTTGCCAGGGGCTGTGGGGCAAGGAGCATGGGGAGTGACCATCAATAGGCCTGTTGGAGGGATGAAGATGTTTGGCAATGAGACACTGGTGATGGGTGCATTGCCACCTTAATATACTTACCACCGACCACCGAATTGTACACCTTCAAGGGGAGAATTTTATGGCATGTGAATTATATCTCCACAAAGCCCATTTTCTTTTCTTTTCTTTTCTTTTTTTTTTTTTTGAGACAGAGTTTCGCTCTTGTTGCCCAGGCTGGAGTGCAGTGGCGTGATCTCAGCTCACTGCAACCTTTCCCTCCCGGGTTCAAGCAATTCTCCTGCCTCAGCCTCCCAAGTAGTAAGGATTACAGGCGCCCGCCACCACACCCAGCTAATTTTTGTATTTTTAGTAGAGACGGGGTTTCACCATGTTGGCCAGGCTGGTCTTGAACTCCTGACCTCAGGCGATCCACTCACCTCTGCTTCCCAAAATGCTGGGATTACAGGTGTGAGCTACCACGCCCAGCCCACAAAGCCCTTTAAAAAACACTTATTTGCAAAATGAAGTGTCTGAAAAGCCTAACTGGGGAAGGTCAGGGAAGGAAGAGGGGCTGCTCAGCCTTTGCCTGAGGCCAGACACGTGTCCTTCAGGGTGGGCCCTGGACCCCCTGCAACCCCCCAAGGCGCTTGAGCCACACCTTTCCTACCACAAGTCCCTTTGCACTGGCTAGGCCTCAGCTCAGAGTACACTTTCCTCTGCTCTGTCCCAGAGCTCAGCTCAAGACGCCCAGGGACAAGCCCTCGAGGCCATGTGTGTGCCCATCCCAGTGAGCCCTTCCCACTTTCTGTGGGTGTGTGAAGCAAATGTCCGTTTTCCCCCAGGCAGAGCCTCCACCAAGTGGGAGCCTGCTGTCCACTGGGGTATCCCCCGTGCCCAGCTCAGTGCCAGTACAAAAGGGGCGTGCACAAATACCCAAGGGAGCAGGCGGGCATGCAGCAGGCAAGAGGATACAGGGCTAGCCTAGAGGAGTCCCCAGTTAGTGGGGAAGGCAGGCCCAGATAGTCAAGCTGTGGGGTAAGTGTGTAAGAGGAAGACACAAAGCATGAGGGGTGCCCCAAGGAGGCCCACCCGACTCAGCAAGGGGCAGGTGGGCAGGCCAGGCCATTCTTGAGAAGAGGACACACCTGTAAGCTGGAAGAAATGCTGCATTTCAAAAACGCGTACAATATGCTGCCCCCAGAACTGAGAGAACAAATCACAGCACACATGATGCGCAATAGGCAGACGTCGGCATGTCCAGGCCATCTCTTTGCTGGCTCATGGGACACAGAAAGAACTTAGCTCTACCTGAAGGCCAGTCTGTCAACAGAGTGCTGGGCCCAGAGCTCAGAGGCCCAAGAGCCAGGCCAGGGCACTGGATCAGAAGTGGGGATGATGTGGCAGACAGGCTTGGAGACCTTGGGGAAGTGGGCAAGGCTCAGATACAGCCACAGAGACAGACACTGAGGATGAGAGTGGGGAAAGAGGCCTGGGAGCCCACATGGAGATGCAGAAGGAGAAGAAAGTGACGCAGTCACACACACAGAAGAGGGCCGGTGGTCAGCCCCACGGGACGTGCAGCTCATGAGCCAATGGTACCCAAATGTCCTGCCCAG
The DNA here is from genome assembly GCF_029289425.2 of Pan paniscus. NCBI lineage: Eukaryota > Metazoa > Chordata > Mammalia > Primates > Hominidae > Pan > Pan paniscus. The sequence continues at coordinate 67,255,858 of NC_073267.2, forward strand.
CCAATGAAGGAGACAACGCTGACCTGCATGAACCCTGGCTCTCCCTGGCTTCCAGAGGTTGAGAGATCCCTTCCCCAACATGCACTCAAACTAGCATCCACCTTTAACGAGAAATCAAAAGAACAAGAAACGTCATGCCAATCTCCTGTGGGGTGACCATCTGATGAGTTTTGTCCGCTCAGGCTGCCCAGTGCAGGGCACCGTCGAAGATGGGGTGGACTCAGGGTGGGAAGCACCCCGCACCTTCCTGCTCCACTCACATCTACGTCACCTCCTAGTGGGGAAGGTCCTGGCCCCTGGTAACCGCAAGGAGATGGGGCACAAGGAGGACCAGGATGCAAGGCCTCTGCAAGCTGAAAGAAATGCTGCATCTCAAAAGCGCATCCTCCAGGATGGGAGGCCTCTGACTCTCACCACCCTACCCTCCAGCGTATTCCAGGAAACGAGACCCCAGCTATCTCCTCTTACACCAGTAGCCTGGTGGGGTCAGGTGCCCAGGTGATGTCCTCTGACCTGCTCCATAGTGGGCAGTGGCCTCTGCCCATCCCAGCCTCCCCAGGTACCTGGTTCTGCAGCTGGGTGGACGTGGCCTGCTGGTCACTGTCGCGGAGGGCCAGCCTCTCCTGTAGGACCACCAGCTCCTCCTGTAGCTGGGTCTTCTCCTCCTGGAGCTGGGACATGGCCTCCACCATCCTAAGCACCATGGGGGCCGCACCTGGAGGCCCTGACAAGCTCGAGCACCTCCTGCTGCCAAAGAGACGCCCACCTACGAGCAAAGTAGTGGCTGATGAGAGGGCAGCAGAGGTCCCACGCTGGCAGAGGAGGGGGTCCATCACAGCAAGACAGACCACCAGGGATGATAGAGGTGCAAGCAGAGGGGGTGGACAACCAGGTGAGGGCTGGGGCGGCAGCGGCATAGGTTAGCTGGGGCCTCCAGGGCCTGTCCCAGAAGAAGACACTTCCCCAGGCAGCATCTGGGGGATGAAATTACCTGGATCCGGACTTAAGAAAGCAATTTTCACTGAATACGGCTCTCAAAGCACATGTTCTAGGTCTGATGGGCCAGCCTCTCTCCATGGCCAGGCTGCAAGGAATCGCAGCTGGGAAAGACAAGGGATTCTCACCCTAGAAAACTCTATTCTTGTAGGAACGTTATTTCTTTAAGTCTCAAACTCTCTCAAGAGTACAGAAGAGTGGGGCTCCCCAGCCTGCCCCTGTGGCAAGTGGTCAACTGTGCAGAAAGAGGGGAGCCAGGGGAGCCGTGTGTATGTGCGAGGGACAGACAGACCAGGACACAAAGCCAGCCCCACACATGGAGCAAGAACTCAGCCAGCCGGCACCTAGCAAGGATGAAGCGCAGGAACCTCCCAGGCAAGAGAGAGGGAAACACCCGGCTGGGCAGAAGCTCTGCCTGAGTCCTCCTCCTCCAAAGGCCTCCCACTGCCCTGTCACCAGGAACGAGAGAGATGGACAGATGGATGAAGGACAAGAACACAGAATCAGGGCCCGTGACCTGTGCACGGGGCCTGGGATGCTTGTTACAGCTTGCTTCCAGGGCGCCAAGAATGGCCATGGTCTTTGCAGGTAGGGAGCAAAGAGTTTGGGGGAGAGAGAGAAGAATGGGGGGCTAGGGAGGAGGGATGGGGGGTTTGCCTCCTCCCCTCAGGGAGCACCAAATGGGATGTGACAGAGTGTGGCAGAGTGAAGGGTGAAGAGGGCATCTGCTGGCCAGAGAGCGCTGCCCTCCACCTCAGAGCCTGGGGCTCTAGGTGTTCCCACATTAGTCCCCAGGAAACCCAGCCCTCGGCAGGCTGGGGTTGGGGGGATCTTAGACTCTGGGAAGGAAGCCACTTGCACCTGAAGTCACACACCCCTCTGACAGCCTGGCCTGAGGGAAGCCAAACGGACTCAGCTGGACAGGGAAGTGGGGAGGGTGCAGCTTGCAGCTGGGCGGGGACATCTCAGCACAGCCCCAGGAGGAGGGGCAGATAGCTACAGGCCCCCCCATCCCGCTCTAGGAGAGCAGGAGGGGCACGCACAGGTCGGCTCTTCCCTCCTCCACCCGAGCACTCCAGAGAGCTGGAGCTGGGCATCCCCGGTTGGGTGGTGACCCTGGCTGTGTGGCCTGCACGTGATGCAGCATGCATGTCACACAGAGCTGGCCAAGCTCCCGCGATCTGTTCTAGAGCGAGTGAGATCAGACGGATGCTTCCAGGCCTGCACACGGGGCAGCATGAGCAGCACGTGACCAGCGTGGCCCTCAGCCCTTTGCAGGCTGCTGCAGTGAGGCAGGGAACACACTGGACTCCTGGCCCAAGAGCTGGTTCTGCCACTCGAGAGACGTGTGGGAGGGGCCCAGCAGGAGCTTCCTAGGAGAAATGGGGACAAGGAGCCTTGCCCGAAAGGAGCCCAGCACCATGGACATGCACAGGCGTGGGTGGCTGTTACACAACAGGCCATGGGGCAGAAATGAGGCCTCGGAGAGCCCAGCTCATCCAGAACACTGCTCACGCCACGGGATGTCACCCCTGCAGGGGCTCGCCGGGTCTCAGCACCGTGGCAGGGCAGTGGGAAGGGGGCCAGGAGAGTGCTTGTGGAGAAAAGATCTCCAAGAAGCTCACGGAGGCCCCAGAAAGGGGAGGACGGGAGGACAAGGTGAGATCAAAGGGGCCCTTGTGCTGGGGAGGCTGCACTCAGGGCTCAAAGATGCGATGCAGGCGTGGCCTGGACCCACTGACCAGGTAACCCTTGCTGTTCCCTGGAATCGGCCTTCCTCTTCTCAGCGCACAATCAGCAAGATGATGTCCCCTGCCTGAGGCTGGCCTGCCCACACTCAGCCAGACCCCAACCCCTGCCACTTGCTGCAGAGGAGTGCCTGGGCCCAGACAGGCCAGAACCCCAGAACAGGGCTCTGGGACAGCCTCAGAGAAGGGAGTGGCTCCTTCCACCACATGGCAAGTTCAGACACACAAGTTAACCTTTTGGCAATGGAGGAGGAAGATGACAGAAAGGCCAGCTCCTTTTTCCGTCACACGCTCTCTTCCTTCCGGGCTCCTAGAGGATGCTGCTTCCCCATTATCACCAGGCTCTCGCTTACTGCGAGGGACCCCCGGCATGGACCCGTAAGACTACAAGGGGGGCCTGTAGAATCTTCCAGAACCAGCCAGCCCTGGGCACCATGGCAGGCCCTGCCAGGGAAGAGCTGAGCCACTGGCTCCTTTGTCTCAGCCTCTGGCCAGGAGAATCAAAGTCCTGTCCTAGGAGCCTCCAGACCCTGGGGGGCCACGGATAGGAGGGAGAAGGCCGAGTCTCTCTCTGCAGGTGGTGGCGTCTGTGAGGCTGCCACCCTCGCCCTGCTTTTGACAGGCACTGGGAAAAAACAAAAAGCAGGGAAATTCAACCCCAGCCCACGCTGGCCAAGGACTCTTATCACTGGGTGGGGCCTGGATGCTGTGGGAGGCATGGGTGAGATGAAGGTTCTATACACACCACTGTCCCTGAATCCGGGAGAGGCAGGCTGGGGGATTGCAGCTGCGGATCAGGCAGCTGGAGTCTGTCTAGGCCACCTCCAGCCGGGGAGGACAGGGCATGGGGATAGCACCAACTGCACAAGAGCCTCCCTCCTGCGCTGGCTTCACTGGGGAGTGCCGGTTTGGCGGGCAGGCCTGCTTTACCTGTATTCTCTACATTCATGGTGCCACCAGCTTCCCGGGCCTCCCGGGCCCGCCTGGGGGCCAGCGCCTGTCTCTTCCAAAGCTTCTCTTCTTTCGTCCCCTGACTCTGGCTCTTGCACCCCTTGTCCTGCAGGGCCTGCTGCCAAGACACAACCAGAATCCTCACATGAAGGAGACTGCGCCAGGGAAGGACCCTCGAGCCAGAGGATGGTGCACTCTCGGAGCTGGCAAGGATCCCAGGGCCCAGCGGGTCCAGTCCCTCCCTTTGTGGGTGGGTGGGTACGTTGAGGTCCAGGATCTGGAAGAGGATGTGCCAGGTCCCACAGCAAGACAGTGGCAGTGCCTTCTCCTGGCCTCCCTCAGCAGCTGGTCTTCTGCACCAGCAAAGAAGGTTCTTAGGTACTTCAAGTCCTCAGGTGAAGCTCATGCCATCCCTGCAGGGTCTGAGAGTCACCAGCACAGAGGCTGGCTTGCTTCCGGTGCACACACCCCACAGGCAACCATCCAGCCCCACCACACACGTATCAACCTCAGGGCAACTGCTCCCATGCCAGCTGCTGCCACCCCAGGCACACAGCCCCGCATCTCCAGATGGGACCCCCAGGACTGCCAAGGAGGCTGCGCAGGAGTCCGTCCGAGCAGGGGAAGGGCCACAGCCCTGCCTCCTTCACTCTCTCCGCCCCACAGGGCTATCGAGAGGCCATGGGAAGCCGTCTCCTCTTCCAGGGGGAACACAGGCAGAGGACTCGAGACAAAGAGAGCCAGTGCACAGGCACAGGGAGAGAGAGGGGAGGCACGAAGAGGTGTTTCATCCAGAGAACGTCACCTGCCACTCACACAGAAAGATGCCCAAGGCAGGTGGCAGGGCCACATGCAAAGAGTGATCCCATTTGAGGATCATGAAAATAAAACAGGCATAGAGACAAATCTAGAGAACTATATAGACAGCGATCCTCTCTGGAAGATTGGGGGGGGGGGATGGTGTAGTGGCTGAGAGTAGAAAGAAGCATCATTTCAATTTTGGGGGAATAAAAAGAAAGTTCACAACAGAGAGAACGTGAGAAGAGGGGAAAGGAGGTGGCCTTACATTTCATGTTGAACCTCTTTGGCATTTGAATTGTTAACCTTATAAACACTGACTGTGTTTTTTTGTTTTCTTTTGTTTTCTTTTCTTTTTTTAAATAGAGTCTCACTCTGTCACCCAGGCTGGAGTGCAGTGGTGTGATCTCAGCTCACTGCAATCTCTGCCTCCCAGGTTCAAGCGATTCTCCTGCCTCAGCCTCCCAAGTAGCTGGGGTTACAGATGTGCGCCATCACACCTGGCTAATTTTTGTATTTTTAATAGAGACAGGGTTTCACCACGTTGGCCAGGCTGGTCTCGAACTCCTGACTTCAAGTGATCCACCTGCCTCGACCTCTCAAAGTGCTGGGATTACAGGCATGAGCCACTGCGCCTGGCCATTTTTTTTGCTTTCTTTTTCTTTCTTTCTTTCTTTCTTTCTTTTTTTTTTTTTTTAAAGACAGAGTTTCACTCTGTGGCCCAGGCTGGAGGGCAATAGCACAATCGCAGCTCACTGCAACCTTGACTTCCTGGGCTCAAGCAATCCCCCTGCCTCAGCCTCCCAAGTAGCAGAGACTACAGGTACACACCACCATGACTGGCTGATTTTTGTATTTTTTGTGTAGAGATGGGGTTTTGCCATGTTTCCCAGGCTGGTCTCAAACTCCTGGGCTCAAGCGATCCTCCTGCCTCAGCCTCCCAAAGTGTCAGGACTACAAGCATGAGCCACCATGCCCAGCTTTTTTTTTTTTTTTCATATCAACAGAGGTTATCTTGGAAGAGAGATAGCAAACAATTTCTGTGTGTCTTTGTGACCTTTAAATTCAAAACAAAAAAAATAAGCCACTCTTTTAAAAGTGCTCAGTCTAAAAAATAAACACGTAGTCTAGAGGCGGCAAGGCCCATGTGTGAAGCCTGGCTCTTCCTCGGCTAAGCTGTGTGACGGTGGGCAAGTTGCTTACCTTCTTGAAGCTGCATTCTCCTCATTCTTAAAATAAAAATGGTAATAACAGGACCGCCTCATTGAGCTTGTGTGAAGAGTAACAGACAACTGCAGCCAAGTCCCCAGAAGGTGCCTGGCACATAGTGAGGGCTTGATATGAGGTAGCTATTATCAGGACATGATTCCTGTAATCTTCACATTTTTTTACTTTGACAATCAAAAAGCCAATACAGATAATTGAAAAGACAAGAAAAGTGACATCAGCAGGCTCCTTAGCCCAAAATTCACCCCCTCCCTCTCTCGACCCAGAGCTCCACTTGAGAAGGGCGGGTGGCAGACACACCTCTTATATTTTGGAATATTCCTGCTGGGCGCAGTGGCTCACACCTGTAATCCCAGCACTTTGAGAGGCTGAGGCAGGTGGATCACCTGAGGTCAGGACTTCGAGACCAGCATGGCCAGCATGGTGAAACCCTGTCTCTACAAAAAATGGAAAAAAAATTAGCCGGGCGTGGTGCCTGTAATTGCAGATACTTGGGAAGCTGAGGCAGAAGAATCGCTTGAACCCAGGAGGTGGAGGTTGCAGTGCGCTGAGATTGCACCACTGTAATCCAGCCTGGGTGACAACTCAAGACTCTGTCTCAAAAAGAAAATAGAAAATTCCCTCCAAATTAATTTTGACCCCACCCTGTGACCAACTGCCACACCATCGCGAGCAGGCTTGTGAGCCATGGCGGCAAGGACAGCAGCTGGAAGTTTCCATTTGCCAGCCAGGGCAAAGGTTACACTATTTCTGGCCTGTTGGCCAAGCCACAGGAAGGACAGATGGGGCCCTGGGGGGTTGGGAATTTCTGCAGCGCCTCTGTGGGGTGCATCTCAGGTTTTAACTGCTGGACAGAGGCTAGGGAGGGGGTGTCACTAAGCCTACCAGGTTGCTACACTGTGCTTGGGACCCACTCTGGCCCCACATCTTCGACCCTGAAGCACCTACCGCGTAATGGAGCTTTGTGGGGGCCCGCCAGGATGTGAACGTGGAAGCTAGTTGCTGGTGCCAGCGTCCCAGAGATCTTCAGTAGATCTGCTGACCCCAGGACTCAGCTGTAACCACAACTCAGCACCCCATAATCAAAGCTCAAGAACAGAGCCACCACCCAACTCGAGGCTGTGGGTTTCTGACTGCTGCCTTCCAATTTAACTACAGATGGCTCAAGACAGAGTAAAGAGCGGGTCCTCAGGTTTCTTTAACTGTTCTCTCACCAGACCTGCTTTTCTAGCAGATTTGAACAGATAAAAGAAGAAACTTTTGGTTCAGTTTTCAGATGAATCACATAAGAAGGGACAAGAAACACCTCGAAACACAAGACTGTCCCTGAAGCAACATCAACCCCTGCACCCGTGTTCAGATCAGGGGCTGGGACAACAAGCTACCCGGGCCAGGACATCCATTTGTACCAGGAAGGACACGTCCCCTTGAAGGGTATGTGTTTCCCACACTCCATCCTGCCCACCATTTGTACACATTCCTTCAAGGCTCTGTGAAAATGTGGCTTCCAGAAAGGGCAGAATCAGTGTGTGTGGATGGTCAGGAGAACATGGGGGAGTGGTGGGCCCTCTCGTGCACTGGCTTTCTTGGGGGGTGGGCCTTGGCAGCATCCCCAGATAGCCCTGGTGTCAATCCTCTGCCACTGCCTTCTTGGCCCCTGCCTGGTTTGCCTTCATCCCTTCGTGATTATTTGGTCACTCTCTGGCGCCTCTGCTAGACTCTCTTGTCTCTTTCTGCACTGTACCTCTGACCCTAGCACAGACTGGCACATTCTAAATAATCTGTTGAACAAATGCATTAATTAAAAATGGGCAGAGCTTGTACTGCCCTGAAAATACTCAAAGCTATCACTGCATGAACACAGCACAGATATTTGTTTAAGGAGCTCACTGCAATCAGAAACAATACAGAGGATCTGTTATAAATAATTTATGGTAAGCCCTGAAGTAGACTATTACGCAGCCGTGTAAAAGAAAGAGGTAGGGCCGGGCATAATGACTCACATCTGTAATCCCAGCACTTTGGGAAGCCAAGGCAGAGCCCACAAGTTCGGGACCAGCCTGGGCAACATGATGAAACCTCCGTCTCTACAAAAATTACAAAAATTAGCCAGGTGTGGTGGCACATGCCTGTAGTCCCAGCTACTCAGGAGGCTGAGGTGAGATGACTTGGCTGGAGGTTGCAGTGAGATTCTACCACTGCATTCCAGCCTGGGCAACAGAGCCAGACCTTGCTCAAAAAAAAAAAAAAAAAAAAAAAAAAAAGGGTAGTTCTCTATGTGTTGATGAGCATGAAGAGATTACCAGGACTTACTTGAGGGAAAGAGCTAGTGACAGAATAACATGTAAAATAAATAATAAAAATCATATAAATATGCACTGGGAACTGTGGCTCATGCCTGTAATCCCAGCACTTTGGGAGGTTGAGGCGGGTAGATCACTTGAGGTAAGGAGTTCAAGACCAGCCTGGCCAACATGGTGAAACCCCATCTCTACTAAAAATACAAAAATTAGCCGGGTGTGGTGGCACATGCCTGTAGTCCCAGCTATTCGGGAGGCTGAGGCATGAGAATCGCTTGAACCTGGGAGGTGAAGGTTGCAGTGGGCTGCAATCATGCCACTGCACTCCAACCTGGGCAACAGAGCGAGACTCTGTCTCAAAAAAAAAAAAAAAAATCATATAAATATGGCTGGGTGCACTGGCTCACACCTGTAATCCCAGCACTTTGGGAGGCTGAGGCGGGCAGATCACTCGAGGTTAGGAGTTCAAGACCAGCCTGGCCAACATGATGAAACCCTGTCTCTACTAAAAATACAAACATTAGCTGGGCACGGTGACACACGCCTGTAATCTCAGCTACTTGGGAGGCTGAGACAGGAGAATCACTTGAATCCGGGAGGCGGAGGTTGCAGTGAGCTGAGATCATGCCATTGCACTCCAGCCTGGGCGACAGAGCGAGACTCTGTCTCAAAAAAAAAAAAAAAAAAAAAAAAAAGAGTTCAAGACCAGCCTGGCCAACATGGTGAAATGGTGAAACCTTATCTCTACTAAAAATATAAAAATTAGCCAGGTGTGATGATGCACACCTGTAATCCCAGCTACTCAGGAGGTTGAGGTAGGAGAATCACTTGAACCCGGGAGGCGGATATTACAGCCAAGATCACGCCACTGCACTCCAGCCTGGGCAACAGAGTGAAAGAGACTCCATCTCAAAAATAAAAATCATATAAATTTAATTAAGTGGTTCTATATAGGAAAGATAAATAAATAAACACCAAATACTTAATAGTGGATTTCTCAAAGATAGAGGACTACGAGAGGCAGTTTCTGGATAACTGTATCTCTGCCCTGTTACAAGGCTAGTTGTGTTGAATGGTCGAATATGTGACCAGCAGCGAGTAACTTAACCTCTCTGAGCCTCCACATCCTCATCTATAAAGCTCAGATCAAATACTGTATCCTGAGATTGTTATGAGTATGATGAGGACTAACATGAGATCTTTTAATGCCTGGCACAGAGTCCATGTTTGATAAACAGTAGCTCTTATTACTATTATCGTTATGTATTATTTCTATAGCCAAATATACATACATATGTAAAGTTTATCTTTTTTCTTTTCTTTTTTTTTTTTTTGAGACAGGGTCTCACTCTGTCACACAGGCTGGAGTGCAGTGGTGCAATCACTGCAGCCTCAACCTCCTGGGCTCAAGCGATCCTCCCACCCCAGCCTCCTGAGTAGCTGGGACTATAGGAACCACCATGCCCAGCTAATTTTTTATTTTTCTTTTTGTAGAGATGGGGTCTCACTATATTGTCCAGGCTGGTCGTGAACTCCTGGGCTCAAGCGATCCTCCTATCTCAGCCTCCCAAAGTGGTGAGATTACAGGCCTGAGCCACCGCGCCTAGCCTTACTTTGTCATTTTAAAGTCACTTGGTGATAACTGCAAGGGAGAAGACCCCAAGTTTTAGTGAATCCTCCATCTAGCTTTGAATTCTCACTTCAAACAAGGAAATATTCCCAAGGAAATACAAGGAAATACTCACATAACCATGTTTCAGAATAATCAACTACCCCAAACCTGCCTGTTTTCCCAATACCTTCTCCAAGCTCTGCCCATCTCAGCCAAGGCCCCATGCTTCCCATTTTAACACCTCAGCCAGGGCATGGCTGAAAAGCTCCTGCCAGCTCCTATGAGATTTCCCGTCTGACTTAATAAAGCAGGCTCCCAGGCAGAGGGGTCGTGAGGGGCCCAACAGAGAGGTGCGAGGTGGGTCCCCGGCTCTCCCCAGGTGCTTCCTACCCCCAGAAGCCTGGCAGGAACCCAGCCACTGGAGCTCAGAGAGCCAAGGCACATGCAGCCTGGAAGGCCCCAGTGCTTACCTGCAGGGTCAGGTAGAGCCCGTGGGGGCTTCCGGGGCCAGCCCAGTCCACGCTAAGGGCTCGGCACTGAGCTAGGGCTGGGCGAGCTGCACTTCGGGCACTGGAGTCCTCGTCACCGCAGACTGGGGTATCTTTTCCACGCCCTGTCCCAGGACAGAGAGATAGGTGAGACACTCCTCCGACCACTGGCCGAAGACTGCTAGCCATGGACCACTGGCCAGAGCCGCAGCTGAGCTCAGCTTTCACACATCCCTGGCTGGTCCAGATGTGGCCAGGAGGGGCTCACACACCCTTACACGCCTGCCCTGCAGAGGGGAAGGCCTGGCTCGGGGCAGTGGCTACGCTCCTTCCTTACCAAAAGCCGCCCAAAGATTCTCTTCTGGAAGGGGCCCAATACCCCACCGGAGGCTCCCCTATCCCCACAGTGGCTTTTGGGGCAGGCATCTGCTCAGCAGGGCAGCGGAAGGAAGCCAGTGCCAGCCAGCCTGCATGAAGCTTTGAGGACTTGCACAGGGGCTATGGCTTTATTACCCCGGCTGCCTCTAGGTGGCAATTTCTTCCCTGACTTCATTAAGACCAAATCCAAACCAGGTGGCCCAGCCTCCGTTGCCTCCCCAAGCGTATTCAGAACCAGCTAAGGTGCATCCCCTTGTGCCTCTGACACACCGCCTCCCTCACCCATGGGAGAGAGGGCGGGCTGTGGCAGCAATGCCCCAGCCACCCACCTCCACCTGCAGGGCTGAACAGGGTGGGATGGGGGCCAGCCTCACGAGTCATGAGGCACACTGCAGAGCCACTACCCTGGGGCGTAACAATATCCCGAGTGCCAGCCACTGGGCCAAGTGCTTTTCAGGCCTTACACACATTCTGTTTTTTGGGGTTTTTTTGGGTTTTTTTGTTTTTTTTTTTTTTTTTTTTTGAGACAGGGCCTCTCTCTGTTGCCCAGGCTGGAGTGCAGTGGTGCGATCTTGGCTCACTGCAACCTCCACCTCCCGGGTTCAAGCAATTCTTATACCTCAGCCTCCCGAGTAGCTGGGATTACAGGTGCGCACCACCAGCCCAACTAATTTTTGTATTTTTAGCAGACACAGAGTTTCACCATGTTGGCCAGGCTGGTCTTGAACTCCTAACCTCAAGTGATCTGCCCGCCTTGGCCTCCCAAAGTGCTAGGATTACAGGCGTGAGCCACAGCACCCAGCCTTTACACACCTTCTTGATCCTCAGTTTGCTTGTCAATAAAATGGGGACAACTTCACAGCCCTGTGATAAGGATCAAATGGGATGAAATACACGTGGTGCCCATGTAGTGCCAGGCACACAGAAAGGGCCCACAGTACAGGCCAATAGGACTACAGTAGCCATCAGCTCCTCAAAACTCCCCAGGGAGGTGGGGGGCATTCTCCCCACCTGACAGGCAAAGAACCGGAAGCCCGGAAGGGTTAACAATGTGCCCAGGGTCACAGGGAGCCAGGATTCAAATCCCATGTGCTAATCAACCCTCTGCCAGCCAATTCTCAGGGTGGCAATATGGGGGTTGGTCAGGGGACTCAGAGGGGCCTGGGGCAGCTGAGCTGGCTGAGGCCCAGTGGCAGGCACGGCGCTTGCATTTCACACACAGGATTTCATCTGACCTTTGTCTTAAATTTTTTAAGTGGATAAAAGTCTGTATGGTCATATAATCTTCATAATACCCAATTTTTTCCTTCAGGTTAGAAAGCTGAGATAACACAATATTTCAAAGACCTATATGCATGCACACACACACACAGACACACACGACTAGAAGGCACTACATAAAATGTTCAGTGACTAGCTTGTGATTTTTATTTCCTTTTTGATATTTTTCTATGTGTTTTAAGTTTTCTAAGGGAAAATGTTTTTGTTTTACCGGAAAAGCAATACTCATTCATATTACATTTGTAATACTTAGGACAACCTTACGGGGTAGAGGCCATCCTCTGCCCCTTTCAGACAACTGGGCTACCTGGCCCAAAAGCCCAGGCTTTTCCCCAGGCCCCTGGGTCATCCCCAGCCTGGCTGTGCTGCTTGGGAGCAGCCAGCCCCAGACAACCATAGAAGCAGAGAGACCTCGGAAGGCATCAGTCCAGCTGCCACTGACAGCACAAATGTGGTGGGAGAGAGGGGTGAACAGGAGTTTGCTGTGTGCCCTCTCTGGGCCTCAGTTTCCCCTTCTGTGCACCAAGGGGCTTGGACCTGATGGCCCAGAGGGACTCTGCTAGCTCTCACAGGCTGGCAGTCTAGACCCTGTTCCTGTAGGTCACGAGGGACAGGGAGCAGACCCCTGAAGGCACCTTGCCTGGAGAGCCCTCTCTCCCCCACACTACCAGGGCGACCTGCCCACGCCTCGGGAGAGGGTCATGGACAGCTCCGCGGCCCCGCCAATCCAGTCCCGGCCCTGAATCAGAGAAGCCGCTCACTTCTTGACTTTCGCAGCACCGGGGGACATGACCCAGAAAGGCGAGCTGGCACTGACAGCTCCCCGGGGAGTACAGTGGGGGCCAAGACTCTGGGACCTCTGCCCACCTGCTGTCAGGGTCTCTACAGAAGCACCTGAAATGAGCACATGGCCCCCAAGCCCCGCCAGGCCACGTTCCCGAGCAGCCTCGGTCCACTCCCAACGCCGTCCAGGGGCCAGCCCAGGCAGGATCAAGTGTCAGCGGCGCTTGGTGCCCAGGCAGCCACTTCACCTACCTTGTTTACCAGCCTGGGCAGAGACCGGAGCTAGCCCACACGCTCTTGGCCAAGGACGGCAGCCCGCAGAGCTCTGACCAGCTTGGCCAGAGGGAATGCAGCTGATTCCCCCTGCTCTGTGCCCGACCCGTGTTAAAGTTTAACCCGGCTTCCAGGTCTCCTCTTTTCCAGACAGGGGCGCAGGGAAGGAGCGCCCGGCGAGACTGACGCTCCGGCTCCACGCCCGCCCGGCTCTGGGCTGTCGGTTACCCTGTAATTACCTGACAGCTCTGACTGGGCTTAGGAACCGGTGAGAAACCTCAGTCTCATCTCTGGTATCTGGAGGAAGGAAGGGAAATAAAGAGGCATTTTAAAAATGCGGACTCACCAGTTCTCAACCTCCCCGGGCCGGTGTGTGGGAAAGGGCGGGCGGCCGGGCTGGCTGGGGCTGGGGCGGGGCGAGCCATCCCCGGCTCGGGCTCTGGGGCCCGGCCCACTCTCCACAGGCCCCGCAGCGAGGGCGTGGCTCCCAGGTTCCACGTCCTGCGAGAGGGGACCATGGCCTGGGGCTCAGCAGCCTCCTCGGGGCACCAGGCAGCCTGCGGAGAGAACAAGGGGAGATAAGCTTGAAGACCGTGGACCAGCACAACTGCACCTCGGGCAGAGCCAGCCATCTGGAAGGGTCTACGCCCCACCGGTCGCTGGTTACCCAGTGCAGCAGCTCCAACTGCACTGTCCCCCAAAGACCCTAGGGCTCGCAGGATGAAATGGGGCCTGCTGCCTTTTGGGGGTATTTGTTTCCGAATACGGAGGCTCCGAAGTGCGAAAGGAGCATATCAGCTGTGCCTGAGACCCCACACCTGAGCCCTTCCCAGCTGAGCCTGGAGCCTGAGGACAAGCCAGGTCCTAGCCCCACACAGAGGAGGCACCGCGAGTCAGCAGCATCTCCGTAAGTCTAATCCTTTTCCTCCAAGACATCTAATTTTCTAATTGCACTTAACCACATGCTTAACCCTTAGGCTTCAGGCTGCTCTGCCTAAGGCCTGTCAGCAGAGCAGTGAATGCTCTGAATATTAACATTTCACTGAGGAGGGACTCAAAAGGGCCCTGACTGTGGCCAATGACAAGTGAAGTCTATATACAGTAAGTTCTCATTCATGTATTCGACTAGCCTGCGCTCTGTGCCTAGCATGTGGCAGGCACTGTATGGGTGTTGAGATACAAAGATTCATTCAGTCTTCATTTAATAATGCCTACTGGGTGCCAGGCATCTGCCAGGGGTCCTTTTGGATCAGAAGAGATGAGGCCTGAAAACTCCCAGTCAGAAGGGAGATAAACACTTCAAAAAAACCCTCACAGTCTGAGCAGGCTACTGGAGGCGGCAGGTGCGGGCCAGGCACCAGGTGGTGTGGGGAATGGAGGGGGGCAGACAGCATTGGTCAGGGATAGAAAGCTTCAGTCAGGGATAGGTCCCTCATGAACTGAACAAATGAACAGAGCTCAGGTATTCCCTGCAGAAGTCTTTATTGAGCACCTACTGTGTGCAAAGCAACCTTGAGGACATTTAAGGTGATCATGCTACAGTCCCAGACTCAGACAGTAATGTCATTTACAGAAGAAGCGAAGTCAGCTTGGAGAGGCAACATGGGGTTTTAAGATTGAGGTGGGGGTAACTGAAGGACTTCCTAGTGGAGCTTCCTGGGCTGTCGACTACTCTCCCCATCCGTCACTGCAGTGGCCACTTCCTGCCAGGAAGTGAAGATAGCTATTTGAAGGGTGTCCACCTCCCCTGACCCACTATGGGCCCACACACATTCATGTTTGCAGCCCCACTGCACCCAGTCTGCAGCTGCACCCACACTAAGCACTCTGGGATGGCTTGTGGGGTGAACGTTCTGAAATGAACACACACAAAAGCTTGAAATGAAGCCTGGAAGAGAGGTCAGGGCTGGACACAGACTCAGAGCTAAACAGGGCCACCAGTGCCACAGGTGAGGAGGCAATCATCAAAGCTTGAGCAAGAGGAGACAGCCATGTGATAACAGGGCTCACTGGGGGGTGGAAAGCTGCAGAAGGAAGGTGAGAGAGGGACAGGAGCTCCAGGCAAGTATAGAGTTTTCAGAAGTGACTGAAGTGTAAGTGGGAAGGAGAGGTTGGTCAGTGCCCAGTACATCATGCCAAAGAGACGTGGAGGACTGAAAGCCCAGACAGGCAGAAAGCCTGAGCCTGTGGAGGGAGAAGGGCAGATGGCAAACTTGGGAGGGCTCAAAGAGTGGGGCGGGAGCTGGGGGAGGAAGCAGCCACTTCCTTCTCCTTGGGGGTGTTTGGCTAGGATGGGAAGGAGAGGATGTGGTGTCTAGAATAGGGGGAGAGTTGAGCATATTGGGGAGACAGAGAGACAGGAGTGACTAAAGCATTGAGAGGCAAAAATAAATAAATAAATAAATAATAAAGTAAAGGGTCCAGGGGTTAGGGGCCTGAAGATCTGGTGTCTGATGTTTGCAGAGCCCAACCCTGGAAGAATGCCAGGCACCTGGCGAGGAAGCCATGGTCTCTTCCTTCCTTGACTGAGAACAACTAGGAGGCTCCTAGGTTCAGTCTTACTGGGAAGAGGATGGGAATGTGGGCCAAAGGACAGGGCAGAGGCTGATCTAAATACGTGGGCCAGCTCCACTGAGGAAACTGAGATGGACCAGTGTGGCGTGGAAGAAACCAAGGGGAGCAGCCAAATGTCCTCTTCTCCAGGCTGCTTGGCACAGAGCTGGGCACACAACCAACCCTGCAGACCAGCTGTCCAATGGGCAAGGGAAGGAGCAAGGCAGGTCCATCTGCAGTCTCGGCTGCTGGGAAGGTGAGACAGTGCAGGGCATTGGAGGCTGACTCCACAGTGGACAGAGAAGACTTTCAGGGAGATCAGCTCAGCTCAGTCTGAGGGGCAGGGACAGGAGGAGATAGCGTTTCTGCGGTTATCAGGAAGGGAAGTGGAGGAGGCAGCCAGGAAGATATCGGGAAGAAAGAGGAAGGGCGTGTGCTAGATCCCGAAGAGGAAAAAGCAGCTGAATTTAGCAGCCTCAGGGGTGTGAAGGTCAAAAGTATCAAGGAATCTTAAGCTCAGGGTTCTGGGCCAAGAAAGCAGCACTCTCTCTCATTTACATGGGCATCTGAGATGAAACCTGGTGTCCGGGGACTTCTACCAACCTAGGATTCGTGGGGGAGGGCAGTGGGACTGGTTCAGAACCTGGCTCCCCTGTTTACTAGATGTCTGACCTTGGGAGAATTACTTTGCCTCTCCGTACTTCATTATCTCCATCTATAAAATGGGGAGAACACCACCTTATAGGGTTGCTCTAAAGATTAGACAAGGCCAAGTGTTCAGAACAATACTGGCATATACAAAGAGCTCCAAAATTTTATTTTTCAGTTACTTTGCTCCAGTGGTGGGTGAATGCAGAGGGCCTGGCTGGGGAAGAGGGTCTCTGCCTCTCTGGGTTTAGACCAGGACAGCAGAGCTGCAATACTCCCCCTGCCCTAGATCAGGGACATTGCAAAGACTGGGGGGACAGGCTGGACAGCTGCTCAGAGACTGCAGCGAGCAGGGCTTGGTCCCCCTGGGAGAGCAGGCAGAAGGTCAAGGAAGTTGTACAGGGAATGCCACCTCCCTGCACACCATCATCTATCCTGGGCTTTCCAGGGCAACCCAGATTTCAAACCCTCTGCTCCCTGGTGCCCCTATGAACAGCAGAACTCACCACCCTGTGCCCCTAAAGTCCACTCACTGCAAATGCAGGGCCCCATTCTGAGACTGCATTCCCAGCAAATGACTCTCCCTGGTCAAGGAGACGGCTACTTTAACAAGGGCATGGGGAATACACGTCTGGGAAAGAATGGGTGCTCACCCTGTTCAGGCAGAGGAAAAGCCAGGGAAGGTGAAAGACCAGGGGTGGCCACAACCCGCAATCTTGAGACAGTGTTGGGGTATGGAGGTGGGGGCGGGGTGGCAGTAAATGGTACTCCAGAATTTAATTAAACACAGCTTCCTCTTTAATATCTCCCAGGACCAGGCCCTTCACTGCACCAGCCAGAGTTCTGCTCTAACTAGCAATGCTGGGCTTAAAGGGGTGGTCCTGGGATCGCCCTCCCTGCTGAGACCCTCACAACTGCTGCGGCTGTCAATGGCCCGATTCCTCACTGCCCGGAGGGCACCGGCCAAGGCCCTTCTTCCTAACCTCTGGGCGGGCGCACCCCGCCCCAGGCCCTGCCAGGGAAAAAGCGAACTCCCCAAGGGACGTGGTGGGAGGGACCCAAAGGCAGCCTTCCAGGGAGCCCTGGGGGTGGGGAAGACGCCAGGAAGGGGAGAGGGCGGCGCCGATTGACAAGCCCATCCCGGGTAGGGTCTGCGCTCTTCTCGTTCAATAAAATCCAAACGGGGTCCCGAGGCTGCTCGGATCCCGTGGGACACGCCGCCCCCGTGCCCAGCTCCCAGCAAGGTCCTCGACTCGGGCTGAACGGCGCTGGAGGGGACCTCGCAGGGCTGGGTCTCCCGGGCCTTTCCCTCCCCGCGCCCATAGCGGGTCCGGGCAGAGGGGTCCCGAGGGCAGGGCCGGCCCGGACGCGGCGCCCCAAACGGCGGGCCGGGCGGAGCCCAGCGCCCCGCTCGCACCCAGCCCGCCCGGGCCCCCCACTCACCGGCCTGGCGGAGGCAGGATCCAGGCGTCGCCGCAGCGCCCGGGGCTCGGCCCGGCCCGGCCCGCCGGCAGGAGGCAGCTCCACGCCGCCGCCTCCTCCTCGGCCAGCCCGCTCGCGCCCCTCCCGCACACTTTCCACAGGAAATGATTAACTCGGGCCGCGGCGCGTTCCCATGGCAACCGGCTCCGACCCCGGCGGGGGGCGGCGGCGCGCGCCCGCACTCACGCGCACTGGCGCGCACGCGTCAGCCCGGGCGCGCCCCCGCAGGTCTCCCGCCGGCAGTCCCACTCCCACTCCCACTCCTTCGCGGGGCCTCCCACTCGGGCTCTCCCGCCTCCCCGCGTCCCGCACTCGCACTGGCACACGTGCTCATGCGTTCCCTGAAGGCTCTCACAAAACATGCCTGCACACGGGCTGGCACACACGAGGCAGCCCACACAGCCCCACACCTGGTGAGCCATGCGTACTTTTGCACAGCCTCAAACCCGAGTGCAAAACTTCCACGCGAGTACTCACACATACACTTCTCACGCGGGCTCTCATACCAGTACGTGTCTTCCCATCCCAACACACACACAAGCTCTTACTCACGAGACAATACATGTACATCCCTTACCGTGTCCTTGCACGCGCTGGCGCACATGCACTCACACTGTTTACAGCGCACACGCTCTCACTCGCTCCACCACCTACTCGCTGGCCAGGCCGCCTTCTAGCCACAGCACTTCCTACCTCTGCACCCCCAGCCCCACCCCAGCAAATGAATATCTTCCCAGCAAGGAAGCTGCCTGGAGTCCCTTAAGGTAAAACACACCAATGGTGCAGCAGTTCCCGGCCTTGCTGCAGAAGGCCCTGCTACTGGGGCACCTAGAGCCTCAGAAGAGGCCTGGGGGAGGCCAGGGGCCTGCCAGCCGGGAGAGACAGCTGACCTGGAGGAGCCACTCTGTTCTTTGTCTCCCAAACAGAGGCAGCATTTTATTCCAGAGCCAGCAGCAATATTCTCCCTCACTCTCCACACCCCCGGGTGCGGAAGAGGAGAAAGCAAGTCACTCTGAAGCCAGCCCATGCAGGCTGACGGTTCTGCAGATAATCCCAGGAGGGCGGGTACTCTGCCCCTTCCCGCTTGTCAGGGGATGGCCCAAGAAGATCAAGGAGAGGACTGGAGGGGGTCGGGCAACTCCAGGTGGGTTCTATCTCCTGCTGCCGCCCAGGCGCTGGGCTGCCAGTCAAGAATCTCTACCAGCGACGGAGCCAAGGGCCTGGGCCTCAGATTGTTCTGGACGCCAGAGCAGGACAGTCACAGTCCCCCAGCTGGAAGCAGCCTAGTGCATGCTTTATTTGCCAACTGAGATTCCTCAGTGAAGGCCTGATAGAGGGTGAATGTAACGCTCCTGGAATCATTCCCTAGAGAGTTAGATTTCCAGCTGAACACCACACCGGAGAACCCTTCCAATGGGAGAGAAAGCCTTATTTGGGGAGTTATGATCTCTGAATTCCTCTGCCTGCCCTCCAAACAGCAGTGATCCAGGGGACCGCAAGGGTGGATGAAGGCAAAATGTCTCTAGAATTCTGATTTAGTATCTATCTCCCTTGATTATAGTCCCTATGAGTTGATGGGGTGGGGGATGGGGAGGACAGAATGTCTTTAAAGTCCTGGTTCAAAACTGGAGACTTTTTCTTACTCAGGGATTGAGTACATTGACATTAACTGTAGGTCCTTCCCACCAAAGCCAAAGCCAGATTTTTAAATTAATAATAACATTTATTGTTCTTTTGCTTTGATTACAAAAGTAATAGATGTTCATTGTAACCATATCCCACACACTGGAGATAAATGCTGCCAACACTTTAGAAGTCTTTTTTTTTTCTGTGTACATAATAGATGCCATTATTGAAGCTAACACTGTGTCAGGCACAGCACTAAGCTCTTTATAAACAAAATCCCATTTAACCCTGAACACCCTATGAACACCAGTACTGTCATATTCCCGTGTTTCAGGAAAGGAAACTGAGCCTCAGAAAGTTTGTTCACAAATGAAGTGTGTGATAGAGCTATGACTCCAATAGGTACTCACACAGTACTATCAGATGCATATGGGTATAACAACTTATTAAGATCAAAGCACCAGCGAAGGAAAAAGAAAATTGAAGTGTAAGGAGGTTGTATTTTTGGAATTCTAGCAAAACTCCGATTTGAAATGTAAAAACTACTTGTTTCATGGTTGTTGCATTTTTGAGACAAGATCTTGATCTGTTGCCCAGGCTGGAGTGCAGTGATGCAATCATAGCTCACTATAGCCCTGAACTCCTGGGATCAAGTGATCCTCCCACCTGAGCCTCCTGAGTAGCTGGGACTACAGGCACACACCAGTGTGCCTAGCTAATTTTTTTTTTTTTTTTAAGTAGAGATGGGGGTGTCTCACTATGTTGCCCAGGCTGGTCTCAAACTCCTGGGCTCAAGGGATCCTTCTACCTTGGCTTTCCAAAGTCCTGGGATTACAGATGTGAAGATGTGAATCACTGTGCCTGACTCAATTTTTTTTTTTTTTTTGAGATGGGGGCTCGCTCTGTCACCCAAGCTGGAGTGCAGTGGGATTACAGGCGCACACCACCACGCCCAGCTAATTTTTTATATTTTTGGTAGAGACAGGGTTTCACCATGTTGGACAGGCTGGTTTCGAACTCCTGACCTCAAGTGATCCCCCTGCCTCGGCCTCCCAAAATGTTGGGATTGCAGGCATGAGCCACCGTGCCCAGCATGACTCAGTTTTTTAAAAAGAATATTGTGTGGAGTCGGGGTCTAGCTCTGTTGCCCTGGTTGGTCTCAGAATCTTAGCCTCAAGCGATCATCCTGCTTCAGCCTCCCAAAGTGCTGGGATTATTTGCATGAGCCACCATACCATGCCCATCCCAGTTGTTGGAATTTAAGAATGTACAATGTCATCAGGAACTACATACCAACTCCAAGGTCATTTCTAACCCAGAAACTTCGCTGATGATTTGCATAGGAGGCTGCCAACTCTCCTGGCCCCAGGAAAGGTGCAAGTTTTGCTGAAACCTGGCCATTCCAACACTGAAGTCCTAAACCCTTGAGGGAGGACTCTTGGGTTCAGCCTTAGCCTTGACCCTTCCTGCCGAACTCTGGCAGAGGCACAGCTGTCTCAGGGAGGGCCAGACAGAAGACAGTGTCCAGAACACTGCAATTCCACGCCCACATCCACCCCATCCCCAGGCAGGGACTAGCAGCGCCATCTTTGTGTTCAGACAAGATCAGGTGTGTTCACGGTGGTATGCCCATAGACTTTTTTTTTTTTTTTTTTTTTTTGAGACAGAGTCTCACTCTGTTGCCCAGGCTGGAGTGCAGTGGTGCAATCTCGGCTCACTGAAATCTCTGCCTCCTGGGTTCAAGCGATTCTCCTGCCTCAGCCTCCCAAGTGGCTGGGATTACAGGCATGCGCCACCACGCCCAGCTAATTTTTGTATTTTTAGTAGAGACGGGGTTTTGCCATGTTGGCCAGGCTGCTTTCAAACTCCTAATTTTTGTATTTTTAGTAGAGACGGGGTTTTGCCATGTTGGCCAGGCTGCTTGCGAACTCCTGACCTCAGGTGATCTGCCCGCCTCAGCCTCCCAAAGTGCTGGGATTACAAGCATGAGCCACCATGCCTGGCCCATCTTTGTGTTCAGAGGGCCTGAAACCCCTTACTGCTCAGGCATTCGTCAGAGAAGTGGCCAAGAGCCTGAGAGTTCTGCTCCCCAAAGGGAAGGAAAGAAGGGGAATGAAAAGTCAGATTGTGTTTAATCTGATTCTCATAGCAACCCAGAGTAAAGCACAGATAAGATTTACATGATTTTCCCATTTTAAATGATTTAACCTCAGATCAAGTCTTCTCCGAGCCTTTGCAAATGTTGTCCTCCCTGCCTGGAAAGCCCCTCTCCTTCACCCCATTCTCATCTGCCTCCACTAACCCTTACCTGGCCAATTCCATACCTGCTTGTCCCTCCTTCAAGTTTAGAGGTCACCTTCTTTGACCCTCCCAGGCACCAGCAGGCGGGCTCAACTCACCCCCTGCAGCATCCCCGACCCTGGATCATGATGGCGTTCCTGTGTATACCATCTGCTCCTTCAGGACAGGACCCTTTCGTTACTTGATCACAGGGAAATCCTCAGCTGACCCCAGCTCAGGGCCTGGTATCACAGACATGTTCATTGAATAAATCCATAGATCCCATAGAAGTCAGAAGGGAAGAACAGGTGCATGAAATGTACCCAAACAGACTTTCTTCCCATGTAAAGTAATGATAATTTCTACCAAAAGGAAGTAAGAGAAGGCTTCTTAGCAATTATTTCCATGTGGTCAGGAAGGAGTGCCCTGCAGCTGTGAAAAGTGTGTCCTCTCATGCTTCTGGGTAACAGAACATTTATTGAAGTTGGAGAAACTCATTCTGGAGTGAGCCGCATATTAAGTAATCCTGACCCAATTAGCTGCTTTTTTGAATCCACATCTTCCAATCTTCCAATCCCTCTGAAATCATTCATCATGAGCACCGCAGAAAGAACTACGGAGGAGGCTGGACGCAGTGGCTCACGCCTGTAATCCCAGCACTTTGGGAGGCTGAGGCGGGCAATCACCTGAGGTCAGCAGTTCGAGACCAGCCTGGCCAACATGGCTAAACCCCATCTCTATTAAAAATACAAAAATTACCCTATGTGCTGGTGGGCGCCTGTAATCCCAGCTACTTAGGAGGCTGAGGCAGGAGAATTGCTTGAACCCAGGAGGTGGAGGTTGCAGTGAGCAAAGATCATGCCACTGCACTCCAGCCTGGGCAACAGAGCAAGACTTTGTCTAAAAAAAAAAAAAAAACCCCTGTGGAAGAGCTCTTGGAGGCGAAGGCACTGCACCCAGCCCCATAAGCATGAATTTGGTTTCCAGCTTTGCATGTCACCAACTGCAGGTCTTGGGCACATGACTCAACCTGAGCACCTCAGGGGGTCTGGCACAAGGCTCACAGCTGCAAGTTCTCAGGAAGCCAGGCTCCTCGTGGGCATGGAGAGGTGGTGGTCTTGGATGTCCCTTGACTGGACTGTAAATTCCTCTCATCCTTGTCTGCTCTAGACCCAGCTCAGCAGGCATTAGGTGTTCAAGTGATATTTAAACTAATGGTACTTTTCTCACTCTTTTCTCTCCCTCTCACCTTCCTGCTCCCTGTGTCCCTTCCTTTCTAGAAGCTGTATTAACAGGGGAAAACAGTTCTCCCATTTTCAGAGAACCAAGGCAATCTTTCCCCCAAGAAAATCACCTTGCCGGCCAGGCACAGTGGCTCATGAGACAGGAGGATCGCTTGAGGCCAGGAGTTCTAGACCAGCCTGAACAACATATTGAGACCCTGTCTCTACAAAACAACAAGCCGGGCGCGGTGGCACAGGCCTGTGGTCCCAGCTACTCAGGAGGCTGAGGCGGGAGGATGGCGTGGGCCCAGGAGTTTGAGGCTGCAGTAAGCTATGATCATGTCACTGTACTCCAGCCTGGGCAACAGAGCAAGATCCTGTCTTAAAAAAAAAAACAAAAAAAACAACTTCTAAGAGGACTGGAAAATAAAAAGGAAACCACCTTTCTTTAAAATCCAAATGGTGGCTGCCTTTCTGCATTGGCCAAAAAGACTGAACTCGACAGTTCTCCCCTAACTCTCAGTTTACGGGAACCTAAAGCCTCTTTATGACTCAAGGAGGAATTTGGCGGAGATTCCCTCCCTCCTAGCACTCCAAGGCTAAAAGCAAACCGAGGCTTTGTGAGGTTTTTTTTCCCCTTTTATCATTTCCTGTAGTCTTAAAAAAATGAGAGGAATGCAAACATTGAGGAGATAATGGACGTAAGCACCAGGTAATAAAAAGATTTAGCAATAACCGCCCTGAGAGTAGCACGGGCCAAATAAGCCCCGCCCCCGGCCCGCCTCTCAGCCCGAGGATCCTCCCACCATCCTCCAGAAGCCGCCGGGCTCCTCCTTGCTAAATGGTCTGCCGCTTCTCTCCTTGCTCCTAAATTGTTCTAGCTCCGGGTTCTAAACCAACAGATGCGTTATTAACATCCTTCGCATTTTTCCCCACTTCCTCATTCACTTCTCCCCACCTGCTGCAAATTCTAGGTGGCAGTTTTTGTTTTTGAACTTAAAATTTTTTTTTTCTGCACAAATCTAATAGAAATCAAGAGAGAGAGGAAAAACACAAAAACTAAAACACCAAATCCCACCACCCTTCACTTATTGTCATTGGCCCAGATTTTTCTTTCCAGTATCTGACCTTGAGCTGATGTCATTTCTGTGTTAAGGAGAGACAGTATAGAGAGATGGCTAAAGGTGGTTCTGAGGCCAGGCAGACCTGGGTTTGAGCTCATTCACTGGCTCAGTCACTTCCGCTGTGCCTCAGTTTCCTCCTGTGAAAATGAGAGTAGGGCTAGTGTCTAACCCATTGAGTTATGGTGAGATGTAAATTGGAGCAAGCACATAGCACCCTCAGCCCAGCATCTGGCACACAATTGGCGTTTCTGCAAACACAAGCTGCAGTTATAGTGGGAGGCAAAGACTGGATAGAATTTTTTACTCTGCCTTTTCTTACTTTGAATCATGTAAGTGCTGGGTGCGGTGGCTCATGCCTGTAGTCCCAGCTTCTTGGAAGGCAGAGGTGGGAGGATCGCTTAAGCCCAGGAGTTGGTCAGCCTGGCCAACATAGCAAGACTCCCATCTCTAAATTTTTTAAAATTATTATAATAAGCATTTTCCATGTCACTTTTCCTACTAATGCCTACATTTTTCTGAAGTGCAGACATCATAGGATAAAGCCAAGGTCACATTCAGAATGGAGGTTCCAGTGTCTGGGGCGCACCTAGCACTCAATAAAAATGGCTGAAAAGTAATTCATTTATTCACTTATTTAGAGTTGGGGTCTCGCTCTCTCACCCAGGCTGGAGTGAGGTG
Organism: Pan paniscus; assembly: GCF_029289425.2. Classification (NCBI taxonomy): domain Eukaryota; kingdom Metazoa; phylum Chordata; class Mammalia; order Primates; family Hominidae; genus Pan; species Pan paniscus. The sequence goes on from NC_073267.2 coordinate 67,280,307, forward strand.
GCATGATCAGAGCTCACTGCAGCCTTAAACTCCTGAGTTGAAGCAGTCTTCCCACCTCAGCCTCCCGTGTACTGGAACTACAGCTGTGAGCCACTGCACCCAGCAAAAAACTATTTTAAATGGCTGCATAATATTCCACTGAGAGCCTGTGCCCTGACTGAGCTGGCCATTCCATAGGGTCTGATATTTGAGTAGCTCCCATTTTTGTCACTTTTATAAACAGCATTGCTGTCACCATTGCCACCCACACAGCCCGTTCATTCCCTGGTGTGGGGAGGGAAGGGAGAAGAGAGGTTGTCAATTTCATAAAAAATCTTTCTGAATAAAGAGTCTGAGCATTTTTTTTCACTTTCTAAACATGTTGCCAGATTGCCCCTCAGAAGGCCTGTACCAAATTTACACTGTCGTTGGCAGCATTTTTTGACGAGAACTACTTTTCACGCTAATTTACAGTTTTTCTCTTGGATCTGGAATTCTCGCCCTGGCTGGTTCTCCTGGGAGGCATGAGGCATATATAAAGATATCTGAGCGATGGCTGTCACCAGAGGGGCGTATCTGGTTCTTCTGCCAGGTGCTCAGGCCGGGAGTGTTTCTGTCTGCTGGGCCAGGCCAGGTGGGGCTGAGAGCACTGATTCAGTGCTCCCAATCCCTGCCTGCTGTTAAGCCCTCAGAGATCTTCTGAGGTCAGTCCTGGAACGCCTCAGTACCCCGCGGTCCAACACTCTGGCCCATCCTAGACGGATGAGTCTCATCTGGTGCCACCACCATGATTCCTGCTCTCACACCCTGGCACTTCACTGGGGCTCCTTGCAATAAGTCAATCAGCTACTACTGGGGGGAAAAAAAATTCCTCCTGGGTAGGGAGATGGGGACAGGGGCCGTAAGGGAAGCCACGTGCTCCTGGAAAGCCATAGCCACAGCCCCTGACCACCTGCTGAACTCTTAGCACCACTGCTGCTGCTGCCTTTAAACTGTAGCTTCGCTTTGCTGAGGTTCTGTGGTGCGCAGCCTCTCCCCTAGCTCTGGTCCTCCTCCTCTGGGGGTGGCCCTTGTTTGCAAACAGCAACAGGAAGTTTTGACGCTGCTGATTAACTAGACTCCCACAGCTCTCAGTGCTGAGTCATCGCCACCAGTGTCAACCTCCCGCCTGCCCGCTGACACCACCAGCTTCCAGGTGACCGAGAGGAAGCAGCAAGGATCCTGCGGTTCCAGTGGCTTCCATCTGCCACCTTCCAAGGGAGGGGAGGGACAAACTTCCATCCACCAGACAACCAGAATGTGCAGGGCCCTGAATGCCAGGACGGGAATTTAATCTAATTCAACTTCAGCAATGGGCTGAGGGACAGCTTCATGCCAGGCAAAGGGAAAAACTCTTTACACACAGGATTGCCTTTGCTTTCATTCAATCCCCGCAACAACATGTGTGGTAGGTGTTATTATTCCCATTGTACAGATGGAGAGACTGAGGCCAGTGGAAGGCCTATGGATGTGTAGGGGCTGCTGTGGGAAGGTAGCTTGGAGTGCCAGAGATGGTGGGTACCGCCAGCAGGAGCTGTGGCCCCAACCCACGATGTGACCTTGGTCAGACTTCCTCCCTGTTCTGGGTCTCATGCCCCTCCCTGGGTAAAGGAGGAGGGTGGACTGGTGACCTTCTCAGGGCTACAGCCACAAGGAAGTGAGTGGGCCAGCTGGAAGGGATGGTCCTCATTCTGGGATTCTGCTTGCTGAAAGCCTGATCCAAGGGCAGGAGCATCCCACCTCAGTACCTGGGGTTGGCTTCACTGTTCACAGTTGCTTCTCCAAGGAACTCCACTGAAAGAAAGTAGTTGAGCGGTTGCCAGGGCCTGGGAGGGAGAATGAGGAGTGACTATGAATGGGGCTTCTTTGGGGCGTGATAAAATGTCCTAAAGTTAGTTTATGGTGACAGTGTACAACTCTGTAAATATACTAAAAACTATTGGATTGTACACTTTAAACAGGGAATGTTACGGTATGATAATTATATCTCAATAAAGCCGTTTAAGAGAGAAAGGAGGAAGGAAGGAGGGAGGACAGGAGAGAGAGAGACCTACACAGAGGTCAGGCCAAGCGCGATGGCTCACGCCTATAATCTCAGCAGTTTGGGAGGCAGAGCAGGGAGGATCACTTGAGGCCAGCAGTTTGAGACCAGCCTGGGCAACATGGCAAGACCCCATTTCTACAAAAACATTTAAAAATTAGCTGGGTATGGAGTGCATACCTATGGTCCCAGCTACTTAGAAGGCCTGAGGCGTGGGGCCAAGCGGAGTGGCTCACACCTGTAATCCTAGCACTTTGGGAGGCTGAGGCAGGTGGATCATTTGAGGTCAGGAGTTCGAGACCAGCCTGGCCCACATGGTGAAACCCTGTCTCTACTAAAAATACAAAAATTAGCCGGGCATGGTGGCATAAGCTTGTAAACCCAGCTACTTGGGAGGCTGAGGCGGAGAATCACTTGAACCTGGGAGGCAGAGGTTGCAGTGAGCCGAGATTGTGATTGTGTCACTGCACTCTAGCCTAGGTGACAGCAAGACTCCGTCTCAAAAAAAAAAAAAAAGAAGATTGAGGCCAGAGAATCACTTGAGCCCAGGAGTTCAAGGCTGCAGTGAGCTATGATGAGACCACTGCACTACAGCCTAGGTGACAGAGTGAGACCCCGTCTCTCTCTTTTTTTTTTTTTGAGACGGAGTCTCGCTGTCACCCAGGCTGGAGTGCAGTGGCGCGATCTCGGCTCACTGGAGGCTCCATCCCCCAGGGTTCACGCCATTCTCCTGCCTCAGCCTACCGAGTAGCTGGGACTACAGGCGCCCACGACCTCGCCTGGCTAATTTTTTGTATTTTTAGTAGAGATGGGGTTTCACCGTGTTAGCCAGGATGGTCTCGATCTCCTGACCTCGTGATCTGCCCTCCTCGGCCTCCCAAAGTGCTGGGATTACAGGCATGAGCCACTGCGCCCAGCCCCCCATCTCTTAAAAAAAAAAAAAAGAGGTCAGGCCAGAGCTGCCTTTGGGATTTGCCTTCTGGGAATAGGGCCCTCAGCACCCAGCCCCTCTGCAATCATCCCCCTCTAAGCAGCCTCACTCCAGAGTCCAGGAAAGGTGTGTGTGAAGACACCCAGTGGCAGGCGGTGGCCCCAGCTGCTGACCGAGTGTGATGGGGCCCTGGCCTTTGGTGCTTGCCCTCCTCAGAGCGGAAAGAGCCATGAATCAAAGGGCAGGTGTGTGTGGACCTGAAGGAATGTGGGGAGGGTGGCAAGAAAACGGCTGGAGGTGGAGCAGGAGAGACCCCATGAGTCAGGGTGAGATGAGGTGTTGCTCAGATAGGGAGGGCCTGGAAACAAAGCCTGGACTGGAAACACCGAAACACCGGGCTGGCCAGGGCGCTCTCAGTTGCCTGGAAACATCTTAACACTCCAGAAAGTGTGAGTAAGGAATACCTGCTGCCCCTGAGGGGCTCCCCCGAACTGGTCCAGCCATGTCTGCTTGGCAGTCATGGGGCACAGGCAGTTGCAGCTGCCCAAGAGGCAACCCCAGACTAGACCTAACGCTGAGCCAGGGGCACAGGTGCAAGGGATCCATCACGAGGGCTAAACTGGCCAATAAGAGGCAGGAGCTCATTCCACTTGTACTGTTTGGGCAACTTGCTGTTGAAAAAGGAGAACCTGGCTGGGCACCGTGGCTCACACCTTTAATCCCAACACTTTGGGAGACTGAAGCTAGTGGATCACCTGAGGTCAAAAGTTCGAGACCAGCCTGCTCAACATGGCGAAACTCCATCTCTACTGAAAATACAAAAATTAGTCGGGCGTAGTGGTGCACGCCTGTGATCCCAGCTACTTGGGAGGCTGAGGCAGGCGAATCGCTTGAACTCGGGACACGGAGGTTGCAGTGAGCCGAGATTGCGCCACTGCACTCCAGCCTGGGCAACAAAGCAAGGCCTTGTCTCAAAATAAAATAAATAAATAAATAAAAGGAAAAGGAGAACCCAGAGGATCTTGGAGGCACAGTGTCCCTGTCTAAATCTCCAGATAACCCAGAAAGCACACACTGCCCCCACGCCACTCCACCTCCTCCACGCCTCCCTGTCCTATGCTCTTCATGCCCATCTCCTGGGGCAAATGGCACCGGATGCCCCTGTCTTAAGTTAACAAATGGAGACTCTAACCACCTTCTGAGAATCCCAGCCCTGGGGTCAAACCTGCATGCCTGCCGAGTGCCTGCATGACAATAATTAGGATTTCCTATGCTCTGAAGCAAACCTCCCACCTGGCATCCTGCGTGTGTCCAGCAACTCCCTGCATCCGGGCACCACTCACGCAGGTGGGCTTGGCATCCTCACAGCCTCTGCAGCACGTGCCTTCAGAGGGAAGAGACCCGGGGACTCGGGAGACTCAAGGCATCTCCAGAGTCACAGCCTGAAGACAGAACCCCATGCTCTCCTGGACATAAAAGCCATGCGGTCCCTGGTAGACAGGTAGGCAGAGGTGAAGGGATCTACCCTGGCACTGGGTAGGGGCTGTGCAGTCACTCCTGCTTATTCTTCCTGTACATCCTGCTACTGTCCCCATGCTATAGATTTGACTGGGGCAGGCTGGCTGCAGAGTCCAAGTCTTGAACCACTGCACCACACTGCCTCTCAAGGGCACAGTCAATGGGGTCCTTGTCATTGTGGGTCATTCCTCAGCATGCATTCAGGGCTCTTCACCATCTGCCTGCAGCCGCCCTGCCCAGCCTTCTCTCCCACTGACCCCGCAAGGCACCCTCTTTCTGGTCTTTGAGTTTTTCATATGCTCCACCCACACCCCCATATCCCCACCTGCAGCCGTTTACCTGTGAGGCCCAATGGAAGCATCACCTCCTCCATGGGGACTCCTGATACCACCTAGTCAGAAGTTCCCCAGGACCACCTCCCCTTCCCTTAGCTCACCTAGCACTGGATTCACAACTGTGGGGGACTGTCAGTCTCCTACATTAGATTGGAAGTCCCTGATTCAGGCTCCCATGCTGTGTGACTTAGGGTAAGTCTCTGAGCCTCAGTTTCCTCATTAACAGGTAATATTTATTGAGCACGTACTATGTGCCAGGTACTATGTGCTAAGTACTCTACATGCACTATCCCATTTAATCCTTACAGCACCTATGAGGCAGGCACTATAATTATCCCATGTTACAGATGAAGAAACTGTCACTGTCATTAGGACTACCATCATTATCATTACTATCATTCTTTTTTTTTTTTTTTTTTTTGGAGACAAATGCTCTGTCACCCAGGCTGGAGTGCAGTGGTGCGATCTCAGCTCACTGCAACCTCTGCCTCCCAGGTTCAAGCAATTCTCGTGTCTCAGCGTCCCAAGTAGCTGCGACTACAGGCATGCACCAACACATCCAGTTGTTTGTATTTTAGTAGAGATGGGGTTTCACCATGTTGCCCAGGCTGATCTTGAACTCCTGAGCTCAAGCAATCCACGAACCTCGGCCTCCCAAAGTGCTAGGATTACAGGTGTGAGCCACCGTGCCTGGCCTATTATTGCCATTCTTTTGTCCGCTATAAAACCTAGTGCACAGCAGACACTCAAACTCAGCAAAATTCAAATATGGCTGGAACTGGAACCAGCCTTAGGTAGGAAGGAATTTCAGAAGCAGAGTTCTGCACATGCTCTAGGACACGCAGGCCTGGCCCTGTCCAGGCTGGGGTGATACCATCTTTGGAGGCTGATGCTGGCAGTCTGTTGTGGCTGGGGACTTGGGGTGACCTCCTTTTGCTTCTCACATCAGCCCTGTCTCTACCCACAGAAACAGACTCTGCCCAAACAAGTCCTGCAATGCACAGAGCCCGGTGGCAAACAAGCCACCTGGATAAATGGTGCCCAAGGCTGTGGGGGTCCTGGGAGGCTGACTGGAGGCAGAATTGTGCTCATTTGTAACCAGAGTAGCTCCGGGTTGCTTCTGTTAGCTCAAGGCCACAGGTACATCTCTGTGCTTAGAGATCCACACCGCACCCCACCACCGCCACGTGTTTTCTAGGATCCCCTCCAAGCATTTTCCAAAGCCCGAGGGGCTGCTTACAAGACTCTGCCCATCACCCCCAACCTGGCTGATCTGGGACCACATCAGCACCTGGCCTGACTCTTCTACCAGGATGCCCTCCAAGACCAACACTGATGCCTTAGTCACCCTCACCAGGGAGGCTGGGGGTGCCCCCACATGGCTGCTGCACCTGATGTTGGAAACGGAGGCTCCAAAAACGTAAGTGAAGTGGGTATTCCTGCTAAACACTCCACTCGGGGCCTGGGAGAAGGGGAGCAAATATCTGTCTACCCCCTCAGCTCCACCCAGCCATGGCTTGTCCCACGGCCAAGTTGCCTGGGTCCTTGGGATCACCAACTTCTTCTGACTCTCTACACACACACCCCCAAACACCCCCAGACTCCTTTCCTGCCACTCCCCCACCTCAGGCACACATGCAGTGCTTGGTGCCTGGGTTAAGTCTGTGCCCTGTGGCGAGCACTGCCCGGATACCCCGGGGTCCATTCGAGGATGAACTCGGCTGGGTCACCCCTGCTACAAACAGGCTTTTACATTCTTGAACTTCACCTGGGGTGAGGGTCTTCAGGAGTCCTGTCCCTTTTCCTCCTGAGGCCTCCTTGGTCCTGATGTTAGTGAGTGGCCATCCACGTACCCACAGGAAGGATGTGGTCAAATCCTCTTACCAGTGGCTCTGAACCATTTGACCTGCTACCTGAGCTGCTGGGGAGAGGAAAGGGGAGGGTGCTCCCACTTCTAATAGTTCATCAAGTTCTCACAACATCCCCATTCACAGGTGAGAAAACTGAGGCCCGGAAAGTGTCAACCCAAATCACGACACTCCTTGCCCCAAACCCAGAAGCCTGAGGAAGTAAGGAAGTGCGGTGGGATCTGTCTTCCCGTGTGTCTTCAGGATCCTGGGGCCTGCCCCTCCTGGCTTCCTCTTGAGGAAGGCCTCAGAAGACCCGCCTTTGGTCGCAGGACAGAAGCTGGGCCAAGAGGCAAAGGTTTTGGCCGCCACAGGGGAAACTCTGGGCTCAGAGCTGCCGAAGTGACTCACGGGCCCTGCTGGGAAGCAGCTGACGTTCCTTGTCTGCACCTTACAAAACCACACGGGCTGCGAGTGACAGCTGGCTGCTCTGAGTGGCGGAGGAATGTTGTTGCCAGACAGGTTCCTGAGGCATCTGCTGAGCTGTGCTCCAGAAACCAGCCCTGGGCAGCTGCCACACCAGACAGCCTCCATCCCTCCCCACAACCAGGAGTCTTGGAGGGCACCCCCACCAACCTCAACAGAACTCTCCCCTCAGGGATCCGTGGAAGTCAGCCACTGCCACAGGGACAGCCACCCCTTCCAGGCAGGAGCTCATGGGAAACCAAGACCAGGGAACCCATCCCACCCCCAGTAAGACTTGAGGCCAGGGAGGTTGGAGGGGTCTCCCTGTGACCAAATCTGTGGCCATCACAACCGACCTTGAACCATAATACTAAGAATGATAACAATAATAATCACAGCTAACCCTTCACACTCACTACATGCCGGGCACCATGGCATGGAGCACTTTTTCTGAATTATCACATGCATTCATTTCCTGGGGCTGCCGTAGCAAACTGCCACAAACTGCATGGCTTAAAACAACAAAAACGTATTCTCTCGGCCAGGCGTGGTGGCTCACGCCTGTAATCCCAGCACTTTGGGAGGCTGAGGCGGGCAGATAACCTGAGGTCAGGAGTTTGAGAGCAGCCTGGCCAACATGGCGAAACCCTGTCTCTACTAAAAATACAGAAATTAGCCGGGCATGGTGGTAGGAGCCTGTAGTCCCAGCTACTCAGGAGGCTGAGGCAGGAGAATCGTTTGAACCCAGGAGGTAGAGGTTGCAATAAGCTGAGATTGCACCATTGCACTCCAGCCTGGGTGACAGAGAGAGACTCTGTCTCAACAGAAAAAAAAAAAAAAAAAAAAAACGGGAAGAAAGAAAAGAAAAAGAAAAAGGACTGTATTCTCTTACAGCTCTAGAGGCCAGAAATCCAAACCCATGGTGTCAGTGGGGCCACACTCCTCCTGAAGGCCTAGGAGAGAATCCTTCTTTTCCTCTTCCAGCTTCTGCTGGAGGCGGGTGATCTTCAGTGCACCTTGGCTTATGGGCATGTCACACCAGTCTCTTTCCACCTGCACATGGTGTTCTCTCTGTTTATCTGTCTCTGTGTCCAAATCTCCCTCTTCTTAGGAGGACACCAGTCATATTGGACTTAAGGCCTACGCTAATCCAGTATGACCTCTGCATACCTCTGCAAAGGCCCAAAAAGGTTCCAAATAAGGTCATATTCCCAGGGTTGCAGGTGGATATAAATTTGGGGGAACATTATTCAACTCAATATACCATGTGTAATCTTCTTAATAAGACTGATATTGCTTTTATCCTCATCTTACAGATAAGAGGCTCAGAGAGGTTAAGCAACTTGCCAGAAATCACCCAGCCTCTGATTCTACAATCCACACTACATTGTCTCACCCATCACCATCATCATCATCACCATCTCCTCACAGAAGCTTAGCATTTCATCACTTACAAAGCTTCTCCTGGCCATTGTCACATTTTCTTTCCTTCTTTTTTTTTTTTTTTTTGTTCTTTTTTATGTTTTGAGACGGAGTCTCGCTTTTTTGCCCAGGCTGGAGTGCAGTGGCGTGATCTCTGCTCACCGCACCCTCCACCTCTATCTTTAGTAGAGATGGAATTTCACCATGTTGGCCAGGCTGGTCTCGAACTCCTGACCCCAAGTGGTCTGCCTGCCTCAGCTTCCCAAAGTGCTGGGATTACAGGCATGAGCCACCATGCCTGGTCTATTGTTACATTTTCTTCTTGCCAACACAACCTTGAGGGGCTTGGGAAACAGTTGGTAAGGAAACAGTGGGCTCCATTAATTAACGTATCCATGGTCATATAGCTAACAAGAGGAAGGTCTTTTTGGTTTTCTTTTGAGAAAGGATATCCCTCTGTCACCCAGGCTGGAGTACAGTGGCACAATCACAGCTCACTGCAGTGTTGACCTCCCAGGCTCAAGTGATCCTCCCACCTCAGCCTCTCCAATAGCGGGGATTATAGGCGTGTGCTACCAAGCCCAGCTAATTTACTTTTTTGTAGAGACTGGATCTCACTATGTTGCCCAGTCTGGTCTCAAACTCCTGGGCTCAAGGGATCCTCCTGCCTCGGCCTCCCAAAGTGCTGGGATTATAGGTGTGAACCACCAGCCCAGCTGAGTGGCAGGTCTTTTGACCCCAGATCCAGTATACTGCACTATGTAGGCTCCAAATGGAGACCTCGTGGGAACGTTCCAAGGCTTTGTAAGCCCCTCGAGGCTATTTGCCCAGCGTGGTCAATGCCATTGCTGTGTTTACTGATAACACCCACTTCAGCTACACCTGCCAAGCTCATAAAACATATTGTAAGCCTGCTGCTTAAATTTACCTCCTCAAATATCAGCTCCTCATCCCCTGTCTGTTCTCTGCCAGCAGCAAGGCCAGCTATTTGAGCAGTGACAATGCGGAGAAAATCCAAGAATCCAGGGGGCCCTCACAGCTCACAGCTGAGCCACGGAGTCTGGGGAGACAGTAGCAGGCGTGGCAGGTGCTGTTCCTCCAGTTGCTCCCAGCCAAGAAGGGACGAGATACAGGCACAGCCCCACTGTCAGCCCCACCCCAGACGTAGCTCCAGAACGGTCCAGTGTCTTCACATTGAATGCTCACAAGGGTCCCACAAAATCCATACTATTGGCTGGGCATGGTGGCTCACGCATGTACTCCCAGTACTTTGGGAGGCCGAGACAGGAGGATCACTTGAGCCTAGGAGCTCAAGACCAGCCTGGGAAACACAGGGAGACCCTGTCTCTACAAAAAATTAAAATATTGGCCAGGCACAGTAGCATGTGCCTGTAGTGCTAGCTACCTGGGAGGCTGAGGAGAGAGGACGGCTTGAGCCTAAGAGTGGGGTACATGACTTGGCGCAAGCAGGAGGATTGGACTCCAAGATATCTCCTGTTTGGACACCAGCACACAGCAGCCAGAGAAGTCTTAACATATAAAGGAGAGATTGTCACCTTCAAACTTTATTTTATTTGTATTTTTTTTAATTTTATTTATTTATTTATTTTTTGAGATGGAGTCTCACTCTGTCACCCAGGCTGGAGTGCAATGGCATGATCTCCGCTCACTGCAGCCTCCGCCTCCCAGGTTCAAGCGATTCTCCTGCCTCAGCCTCCTGAGTAGCTGGGATTGCAGACACCTGCCACTGCACCCGGCAAATTTTTGTATTTTTAGTAGAGACAGGGTTTCAACATGTTGGTCAGGCTGGTCTCGAACTCCTGACCTCGTGATCCGCCTGCCTCAGCCTCCCAAAGTGCTGGGATTACAGGCGTGAGCCACCACGCCCGGCCCTTTTATTTTTATTTTATTTATTTATTGAGATGGAGTTTCATTCTTGTTGCCCAGGCTAGAGTGCAATGGCACGATCTCGGCTCACTCCAACCTCCACCTCCTGGGTTCAAACGATATTCCTGCCTCAGTCTCCTGAGTAGCTGGGATTACAGGCGCCAGCACCATGCCCGGCTAATTTTTTGTATTTTTAGTAGAGATGGGGTTTCACTATGTTGGCCAGGCTGGTCTCGAACTCCTGACCTCAAGTGATTTGCCTGCCAAAGTGCTGGAATTACAGGCATGAGCCATTGCACCCGGCTACCTTCTGACTTTAAAATGTGGCACCAGGCCTTTGCACTCGCTATTTCCTCTGCCTGGGATGCCATTCCTTGAACTCCATGCAGCTCAGCTGTCCACTTTTCAAAGTGACTTTATTTTTTATTTTTTGAGAGACAAGATCTCACTTTGTCACCCAGGCTGGAGTGCAGTGCAGTGGTGTGATCATAGCTCACTGCAGCCTCGAATCCCTGGGCTCAAGCAATTCCCCCACCTAAGCCTTCTGAGTAGCTGGGGCTATAGGTGCACGCCATAACACTGAGCTAATTTTTTTATTCTTCGTAGAGATGAGGCCTCACTGTGTTTTGTTGCCCAGGCTTGTCTTGAACTCCTGAACTCAAGTGATCCTCCCACCTCAGCCTCCCAAGTGCTGGCATTATGGGTGTGAACTGCTGTGCCCAGCCCAGAGTGATCTTAGAGTTGATGGCTCTCAGTTATTCTCTACCTTAACCTCCTGGTTTATTTCCTTCATTGCACTTAGCAAAACCTATGATTACCCTGTTTATTTATCATTTGCTTCTTAATCGTCTTTCTCTCATGAAGACAAGAGGCAAGGACTTTGTCTTGTTCCCTGCTGACTCCAGCGCTTAGCACAGTGCTTCCACATAGGTCTTCAGTGGATATTTGTTGAATGAATAAATGAATGAATTCAATAGAGAATACAGGTAAGGTGCAGTGGCTCATGCCTATTATCCCAGCACTATGGGAGGCTGAGGCAGCAGTATTACTTGAGCCCAGAAGTTTGAGACCAGCCTGGACAACACAGCAAGACTCTGCATCTACAAAAAAAAATGTTTATTTAAAAAATTAGCCAGGTGAGGTAGCACACACCTATAGTCCCAGCTACTCAGGAGACTGAGGCAGGAGGATCCCTTGAAGCAGAAGTTCGAGGCTGCAGTGAGCGAAGATTACACCATTGCACTCCAGCCTGAGTGACACAGCAAGCCTCTGTATTTAGAAAAAAAAAAAAAAAAAAAGGGAGGACCACAGAGTCACAGATAAATAACCCAAAGCCTGGCAAAAGACTGGGCTGACCATTGGGTATGACAAGAAGAGTGGCCTGGGAGATGCAGACCCAGGTAGAAGCTGGGGAAATATTGGGAGAGCAAAGAGGGGTGGCTGGGCATCAAGCCAAGAGGACTTCCTGGAGGAGAATGACCAGACCTTGCAAAAGGATGTTCTGTCTCTGGCTGTAGCTTTGCGCAGGGACAGGAAGCAAGAAGGAAAACCAGGTAACTCTCTGCTGCTTTAGCTACAGCTACCACCACAGAGACCAGAACAGGGAAGAGTTTATTAGTCCATCTTCTGCCCCAACCTATAACGAGGACTTGAATTAGGAGGCAGTGATTTCTAGACTCAAAGGTGAACTTTCATCCTACAATCCTCTGTGCCCATTTGCTGGCAATCTTTCCTAAGTGCTGAAGACTAATTGCCCCCCGCTGTTTCTTGTAGGCCTGGGGAAAGTATAAAGGTCAACCTTCTTATCTCTACTGGTACATAGTCGGGGAGGGGTGCTATTATAGGTAGGAGATAGCTGAGCACCATGACAACACTTCGTTGACCTCAGAATTCCAGAAGTTAAAAAAAGAAAAAAAATCTGTGTGGGCATGGTGGCTCATGCCTATAGTCCCAGCACTTCGGGAGGCTGAGGTGGGAGGATGACTTGAGCCCAGGAGTACGAGGTGGCAGTGAGTCTTGTTCCCACCACTGCACTCCAGTCTACATGACAGAGTGAGACCCGTCTCTACCAAAAATAAAGATTAGCCTGGCATGGTGGTGTATGCCTGTGGTCCCAACCATTCAGGAGGCTGAGGTGAAAGGATCACTTGAGCCTGGGAGATCAAGGCTGCAGTGAGCTGTGATGGAGCCACTGCACTCAGCCTGGGTGACAGAGTGAGACCCTGTCTCAAAAATAAAAACAAAAACAAAAACAAAAAACTGCAAGTAAAACAAGAAAATTCCCCAAGATACAATGGCCATGTGGTTAAGAAAATGGGATCTGGAGTTAAGCTTGGAGCACCTCTCGGGGCTGAGCACCCTCAGGCAAGCCTCTTAACCTCTCTGAGCCTGTTTCCTTCTGTGCAAAAGTAATCACTTGTCCCTCAAAGGGTTGTTGAAGAGATGAATGAGATCATGTACAGGAAGATCCTGGAACACAGTAGCTGCTCAATACATGGGCGCACTCCCTGCTGGAGGGCCTTTCATTCTACAAAACAACTGGCCTGTCCTCTTTTAAAATGCCAATGTGGCTGGACGCGGTGGCTCACACCTGTAATCCTAACACTTTGGGAGGCTGAGGCGGGCGGATCACTTGAGGAGTTCGAGACCAGCCTGCCCAACATGGTGAAACCCTGTCCCTGCTAAAAATACAAAAAGTAGCCGGGTGTGGCAGCGGGCACCTGTAATCCCAGCTACTCAGGAGGCTGAGGCAGGAGAATGGCTTGAACCCAGGAGGTGGAGGTTGCAGTGAGCCGAGATCACACCATTGCACTCCAGCCTGGGCGACAGAGCAAGACTCCATCTCAAAAAAATAAATAAAATAAAATAAAATAAAATAATAAAATAAATAAAATGCCAGTGTCATGAAATACAAAGAAAAACTCAGAGACTGTTCCAGATTGAAGGCAACACAGAGCTTGGATTTCCTTTTGCCATGAAAGACATTCTTGGAGCAATCGACAAAATCCCAATACAGTCTGTAGATTATTAGGTAGCAGTGTTGTTTCAATGTTAATTTCCTGACTGTGATCATTGTATATTGGTTATGTAAACCAAAAATTAAATTCTAAGGTCCCCCCAACCATCTGAATAAACCCCTCCTCTCGGCCAAGGGCATTCTAACGTTAACTTGAAAAACTGGTTTAGACTATGATGGACGAGGGTTTGGACAAGCCTCATCATTATACCTTCCTCCCTTTTGGAATTCAAAAGTCGACCAGCATTAACATCAACACAGACCTTAAGTCTGATAAGAAATATTTACAATCTATTCTTCATCTGCATGATAAAACCATGGTCTCTACAACCCCTTATCATAACCCAGACATTTCTTCCTATTGATAATAACTCTTTCAACCAATTACCAAGCAGAAAAATTTTAAATCAACCTATGACCTGGAAGCCCCTGCTTTGAGTGGCACCACTCTTCCAGATGGAACCAACGTAAATCTTATATGTATGGATTGATATATTATGTCTCCCTAAAATGTATACGAGCAAGCTGTGCCCTGACTACCTTGGGCACTTCTCCTCAGGACCTCCTGAGGCTGTGTCATGGGCATGTCCTTAACCTTGGCAAAATAAACTTTCTAAATCGATTGAGACCTGTCTCAGATACTTTGGGTTCACAGTTATAAAAGAGAATTTCTTGTTTTTAGGAAACATACAGTGAAGTATTCACAGGTTAAGAGGCATTATGTATGTACTGTACTCTTAAACAATTTCAGAGGCAAGAGTCTCGCTCTGTTGCCCAGGCTGGAGTGCAGTGGTGTGGTCTTGGCTCACTGCAACCTCCACCCCCTAGGTTCCAGCAATTCTCCTGTCTCAGCCTCCTGAGTAGCTGGGGTTACAGGTGTGCACCACCACACCCGGCTACTTTGTGTGTGTGTGTGTGTTTTTTTAGTAGAGACGGTGTTTCACCACGTTGGCCAGGCTGGCCTCAAACTCCTGACCTCAAATGATCTGCCCGCCTGGGCCTTGCAAAGTGCTGGGATTACAGGTGTGAGCCACCACGCCCAGCCTAAACTACTAATACTTGAGGAATCTATAGAAAAATTGCGAGAATAAAGTCTGCAATTATGAAAGAAAAAAGAAAGAAAGAAATGCATGGTTCCTGCCCTTGTAGAGTCCTGTCAGGGAGAGCACGTCTTGCTGGTGGCAGGCTTCCAGGGAGGGTGATCAACCGTCCAGGTTTGCCTGAGGTTGTCCTGGTTTTGGCACTGAAAGTCCTGCATGCTGGAAAACTCCCAGGATGGTCGGTCAGCCTAATTGCAGGCAAGCTTTGTAGGTGGAGATCTGGGTGCATAAGAACCTCTGTTGGTCCAGCGAGGCTCCCTGCCTTGGGGGAGCCACTGAGTCTGCACCACCAGCCAGAGGCAGGCTTGTAGTGGGTAGGCTGAGGGCAGACTGGACATCTCAGCCCACCCAGCAAGAGCTGGGCCAGTGGCTTTCTGGCAAAATGAGATGTTCACTGCAGAGAACAAGATTCCAAGTAGGGCTGGGTGCAGTGGCTCACACCTGTAATCCCAGCACTTTGGGAGGCCAAGGCAGGTGGATCACTTCAGGTCAGGAGTCCATAACCAGCCTGTCCCTACATAATGAAACCCTGTCCCTACAAAAAATACAAAAATTAGCCAGGCGTGGTGGTGCATGCCTGTAGTTCAAGCTACTTGGGAGACTGAGATGGGAAGATTGCCTGAGCACAGGAGGCGGAGGTTGCAGTGAACCAAGATGGTGTCCCTGCACTCTACCCTGGATGACAGAGCAAGACCCTGTCTCAAAGAAAAACAAAAACAAAAACAGAAAAACAAAAGATTCCATGTAGCCCTTTGCCTGAATCACTACTGAGGCCCTGTAGGTGCAATGAACAAGGTGGGGAGGCCAGCCCTGCACCCCCGGTACCTTTTTCTAAGCATTTTTTGTAGAGATGGGGTCTCGCTCTATTCCCAGGTTGGTCTCGATCTCCTGGCCTCAAGCGATCCTCCCATCTTGGCCTCTCTAAGTGCTGGGATGACCAATGTGAGCCAGCACCATTGGCACCTCTCGACCAGGCCCTCTCTCATCAAATAGTTAACCTGCCTCCCAAGCCTACTCAGATATCACTGCGGCCAGAACCAATGAGATGGATGGATGGATGTCAACAGGGCACTTCACAACCAAGGAATGTGGCCTACAGCACAACTCACCCCAGCCCAGCCCTCCTAGCAGGTAGATTGCCCAGCCCTTGGGCAATCCCAGGCTGCTCTGCAACACAGATGACCTCTTGAGGGACTTGCCTCCTGTTACCTGCTGAGCAGCGAGTCCCACACCTAAGTGAGGTGGAGGAGACGCACCACCATCAGTCCTCATGAGTCACTGGCCAGGCTCCTTCTCTTTGTCCCTCCCCAACAAATGCCAAGCATCTGCGCTAAAGCAAGACTCTGGCTTGACCCCAGCCTCGAAGGGAAAATGGGGTTTGCACATGGACTTTCGGCTCCATTCATGAAAGCATAGATACGTGTGATTATAACAAGGATATAAGCTTGGATGCAGCAGGCTGTTAAACACCATGCCAGGAGGACGCCACTCCATTTAACCCCTGAAGCCACTGTGGGGCCAGCTGTGAGTCAGGCTTTGACCTTGGCCGCCTTCCTAATTTAGAGTGGCAGCTGCCCACCCAAATTAGCTGCCCCAGGTTCAGCCTCAGCTCTGCTGTTCAAATGCCTCTATCTACTTAGGTTCTTTGGAAAACAATTCTGAGGTTGTTTTCTTTTCTTTTTTGTTTTTTGTTTGTTTGTTTTTGTTTTGTTTTGAGACAAGGTCTCACTCTGTCGCCCAGGCTGGAGTGCAGTGACATGATCTCAGCTCACTGCAGCCTTGACCTCCCAGTCTCAAACAATCCTTCCACCTCTCAGCCTCCTGAGTAGCTGGGGGAGTACAGGTGTGCACCACCATGACTGGCTAATTTTTTCAATTTTTGT
Source organism: Pan paniscus (assembly GCF_029289425.2). NCBI lineage: Eukaryota > Metazoa > Chordata > Mammalia > Primates > Hominidae > Pan > Pan paniscus. The sequence continues at coordinate 67,296,770 of NC_073267.2, forward strand.
AGAGAAAAGTTTTGCCATGTTGCTCAGGCTGGTCTCGAACTCCTGGACTCAAGCTATCAATCCACCCACCTTGGTCTCCCAAAGTGCTGGGATTACAGGCATGAGCCATTGCACCTGGCTTGTTTTCTTGTTTAACTGTTTTTAAGCCATATATGTTCAAACAGTGCAAACTATGGTGAAAAGTAAGTCTCCCTCTCACCCTTAACCTCCGTCCTCTGCCTCCCTCCTCTGAGGGAATCATTGCCACCAGTGGCTGGAGGGTCCTTCCCCAGAATAGTCCCCACATATAAGCCCACACCCCAAAATGCCCGCTTCCCCCACCATGGGAGTCCAGAGCACAGTTCACATGCCATCCTGTGCTTTGCTTTTCACACTTCACCCTGTTGGAAAGCTCTCCACATCATGCATACACACTTGTCCTTCTATGGTTGTACTTTTTTCAAAGAGTGGACCCAACTGATTGAACCAGTTCCCTATTAACAGGTAATCGAGTTATTTCTAGTCTTTTGTGACCACCATACTTCCAAGAATGTCCTTGTACCTAGATCTTTTATCTCATTAAAGGTGGTAGTGACTATTCCTAAAAGTGGAACTGCTAGTGTTTTTAAATGTTTAAATTTAAATTTAAACATTAAAAAATATTGGGTTAGGAACCACCACTCTTTTGAAAATTTCATGTAAAATACCAGTTCTTTCTCGAGAAACAAACAAAACAAAACAAAATAAACTATGTGATGATTTTGCATTCAGTTACTAGAGGGAGGCTCATAGATGGCACATTAAGAAGTCTTGGTAGAGAGGAAGAGAACAGGTGCAGGCAAATTGTATCCGACCATCACTTCCCTGTGTGCGTAAGTGTTTTGATTCGGTCATCACAGAGGAAGCTGCCAGTTTGTTCTGCTGAGACACACAGTGGAGTTCAGTTCTGATTCCAAAAGTCAGATTCCTGATCATATTCTGCCACTAGAGTACATACCTCTCACCGTGGTCATACTCTGGACCTCGGACTCCCAGAATGTGGCTGCTGAGCAGAAGTGCGTCTGGGGCTGCTCCACATGGTGCTGCGCTGGGACACTGGGGCCTGCTGCAGACCCTCCCTGCAGCTGCTGCCTTGGGACTGTGAAACCAGAGCCTGCTAGGAAGGCTCTGCAGCTCACACGCTCAGTTAGGCTTTAATATTTTATGCCAGCTGCCAATAAGGACTCAGGTGACAAGAGTCACTTCAGGAAAGGAGCGTGCAGAAAGCATGGACCCCGTCATCTCTCATTCAGGGTCCGCATCAGACTAAAGCGATCCCACAAGAGAAAAGCTAAAAGGAAGCAGAGCCGTGAACAGCCTGTGGCTGGTGGGAGCCTGGCGTCAGCGAGCTCAGGGTCTCACTTCAGTGACTTGGCAGCCAGTAGCTTCCCTTGGGCCATGGCCACAGGCCACATCTCAGTGTCTGGTTGGCTCTACGTCCAAGGCCACTGCCGGCTGTGGAGACGTGGTGAGAGCTGAGGCCAGACAGCTGAGGGCCCTGGCTGACCCGCTGGCCCATTCACCTGAACAAGGTTCACCCAGGGCAGTTTCCACAAATCCGGAGCAGAACCAGAGAGCCGGCCCGTGCCTGGCACAGAGGAGACGCTCAACACCTGTCATCCCTTCCCTTCTCCTCCCTGTCCCTCAGAGTTCCTGGATCTTCCGTTCTGCTGGGACTCATGCTGCCCATGCGACACATCACGACCATTTTCAGGACCACAACCTCCCTGTCCCATGGCCGTTTTCTGAGGTCTAGAAGTCACCCCCCTTGGGTTTAAGCAACCACGAGGCCATGGATGGTCAGAAATTTCCCTGGGCTGCACTCCACAAACCCTCCAGTGGGCACAGAACGTGTCTCTCACACTTTGGAGAGAAAGGAACTGAGAACTCCCATTTCTGGAACCCCATGCCAGTTCTAGAAGGCATGGGGTCTTCATCCTGAAGACGAAAGCTGATTTGTCATCTGTGGTGTGTCCCAAGAAGAGAAAAATACCTCACTTTGTACTGAGCACTAACTACACACCAGGTGCCTATTGAAGCCTCTGAGGTATGTTCACTTACTTATTTCTCCCAACAACCCCTTGAGGGAAGTTCTATTGTTGTACCCTCTTTTCAGGTGAAGAAACTGAGGCACAGAAAAGTGAAGTGCTTCCACAAAGTCACGCCACCAGTAAGGAGCAGGCTGGGATTTGTAACCCAGGCAGCCTGCCACGTGGCCCCTGGCCCTCTTGGAGGCTCTTCCCTGAGCAGTCTCCAGAGGAGAGAATGGAAGAAGCCACTCTGCGCTCCTCCTCCTCCTCTCCTTCCTCCTCATGAGGGAGCCCCTGCCTGTGCAAGTGCTTTACCTGCATCATCTAATGTCACCTTTGCAAATGCCCTGTGAGGTAGGAAGCGTGCTTAGGTCCCTTTCTCAGGTGAGGATGCCAACGTGAGGCCACCTGCCCGGTAAGGCAATGGTAGACCGGGACTCAGCCCAAGGCTGTGCCGCCATTGAAACCCAGGCCCTCTCTGGGTGCTGCACATGGAGGCCCGTGTGCAGATGTGGCCATGAGGAAATGGTGTGAGTGGCAAAAAGGCCAAGAAGCCAACGTGGGTGGCGGGAGGGAGAGCTTGCCAAGGAGAGCTGCTTGTCATCATCTACCTGAGGGTGGCACCTCAGAAGACAGCCTGGGTGGGGCCCCGCGGCATTGGACCAGGGTCCCAGCCTGGGTTCTTGTCCCAGCTCTACCCTGATGGATCCCGTCTCTGGCAGACCTGGGCAGAGGACAGGCCCTGAGGACCCTTCAGGCCCTAATGCTTTATGATGCTGGAGCAGGAAGCAGGGCTGACAGCAGAAACCTTGGCCCCTAGTGGCCTTTTAGTTAAGTGCCTGAGTAACAGCCCACTCCCTACAGGAGGCACTCAGCCCCTCTCCACTACAAGCCCAGCCCCCTCCACGCACAAGCCCCTCACCCCCTAGCAGAGGGTAGTGTAGATAGCTTTACTGATTGAGCCCTAACTAGATACTAACAGCCACAAAGCTGCCTCTCTGCTAGTCACTTGCTACGGATTAAAACAGATGCTGTTGCTATACCCATTTTACAGATGAGAAAACTGAGGCCCAAAAAGTCAGTCAGCTCACTCAAGGTCACCACAGACCCAAACACTAGGCCAACTTCCCCAGCAGGTACAATAGGCACAGTGATTACAGACCATAATACTTTTAAGGACCCATAAAAACGTTTTAATTTCACTTAAAATCAGAAGGGGAAAAAATGAACTTTTAGGGTAAAGAGAATGATTTCATATATAAAATTAACATATTCACCTTTATACCAATATAGCAGGAAAATCTATTTTTATTTTTTATTTTATTTTTTAAAATTAAGAATAACCTCTGTTTGTTTGTTTGTTTGTTTGTTTGTTTTTTGGAGACAGGGTCTCACTCTGTTGCCCAGGCTGGAGTGCAGTGGCACAATCAGAGCTCACTGCAGCCTCGACCTCCTGGGCTCAAGCAATCCTCCCACCTCAGTCCCCTGAGTAGCTGAAACCACAGGCATGTGCCACCATATCTAGCTAATTTTTAAAAGATGTAGTAGAGATGAGGTCTTGCTATGTTGCCCAGGCTGGTCTTGAACTCCTGGGCTCCAGTGATCCTTCTGCCTCAGCCTCCCAAAGTGCTGGGATTACAGGCGTGAGCCACCATGCCTGGCCAAAAATCTATTTTTTAAATGTTCTTTTTAGCAGCAAAACGAACTCACCAAGGCAAAAGTACCTAGGGCTCAGGAAAGTCACCATGCAGCCCTGAATAGGTAGACCTTGAACTCAGATCTGTTTCCCTCCCAGGGTCATGTCCATCAAAGAATCCTTCAGCCTCTTCCCCAGTATCAAAGCAACCACTCAGGGTAATCTCACGGAGCTGCAGAGTTGACGCCTGTCCTTGGAAGGGTCATGGCCAGACGGCCACTCAGCCACAGGCATTTGCCCAGCTGGCCACAATCCCTGTGGGCAAGTGTCCCAGGCTCAATTTTTGGCCTTCCAAGAAGCCACTGGAGCAGAGGAGCTACATTTCTGGGGCCAAGTCATTCATAAGAGAAGAGGAACAAGGCAAGCCGGGAAACATGCTTGCCCCTCAACTGGGAGAGGCAAGAGAAGATGACCAAGATCATCCAAAAGAATATTCCAGCTTTTCTTCTTTGCCTGAAAGAAAACAATTGACAGCCTCTACCAGGGAATTCTGTCCTCGAAAGGCCAGGTATAGCCCAGGAGGACAGAGAGCACTGGCTTTGGTGACAGGCAGATCTGGGTTTGGGTCCCCACTCAGCCATTTAATTTGCTATGTGACCTTGAAAAAGTGACCTTACCTCTCTGTTTTCCTTTCTTTTTTCTTTCTTTCTTTTTTTTTTTTGAGATGGAGTCTTACACTGTTGCCCAAGCTGGAGTGCAATGGTGTAATCTCGGCTCTCTGCAGCCTCCCCCTCCCGGGTTCCAGCAATTCTCCTGCCTCAGCCTCTAGAGTAGCTGAGATTACAGGCACCCGCCACCACGCCCGGCTAATTTTTTGTATTTTTAGTAGATACAGGGTTTCACTATGTTGGCCAGGCTGGTCTCGAACTCCGGACCTCATGATCTACCCACCTCAGCCTCCCAAAGTGCTGAGATTACAGGCATGAGCCACCGCACCCGGCAAAAATATGGAACGCTTCACGAATTTGCGTGTCATCCTTGTGCAGGGGCCATGCTAATCTTCTCTGTATCGTTCCAATTTTAGTATATGTACTGCCAAAGCGAGCACTGTTTTCCTTTCTGTAAACTGGGAATAATAGCAATGCCCTTCCCCCAAAGGATGGTAGTGAGAATTGGCTGAAATAAAATGCTTTCTTCTATAGTAAAGCCGTTGCAAGGAGTAAAAGCCAGAAGAATATTTATTCATCGGTTTGAGAAACAAAATCATTGATGCCAACATTCCCGGGGCCTTGAGTAATTATGCCATGGGCTTGCCTGAAACACTGATAAATTTAGAGAAGCCACCAAAGCCACAGTAACTGAGGCCACACTATGAGGTCAGCCTCTTTTCCCCCCCAGGTCTTTGAGGTGACAGTTTAGACAGGAGGTAGGAATCTTGCTAATGAAAGGAGAGCCTCACCTTCAATTAAGGCGTCACTAGAGTGGGAAATTCATCAGCCCTGGTGATGGTGACTTACGCCACACTTGAGCCTTGCAAGTCCAGGATGACACAACCCAAGGCAGAAACCATGAAATTAGAACAAAGGTCTAAGTAATAAGCAGACCTGGGAGTTCCATTCAGGTGAGCAGGGCTGTTGCTCAGCAGGTGAGCCTGCCCCGCCATGGAGACTCAGCGCTAGAGTGAGAACCACATCTGCTCACACCAGGGGCCTGAACCCTGCTAACCCCACGGGGGGTTCTCACAGCCAAAAGCTCTTGTGACTCTTCCAATAATAGCAACTCCCACCCAGCGCCTTCTCTCCAAGAGCAGTGCTTCTCAAACCGCACTGTGCACATGAATCAGCTGGGATGTTATTAGAACGCATCTTAAGGCAGCGGCTCATGCCTGTAATACCAACATTTTAGGAGGCCAAGGAGGGAGGATCACTTGAGGCTAGGAGTTTGAGACCAACCTGGGTGATGTGGGCACAAGACCCCGGTCTCTATACAGAAATACTGTTTTTAATTAGCCAGGCATGGTGGTGTGTGCCTGTAGTCCCAGCTACTCAGGAGCCTGAAGCAGGAGGATCGCTTGAACCCAGGAGATCCAGGCTACTGTGAGCTGTGATCATACCACTGCACTCCAACCTCGGCAACAGGAAAAAAGGAAAAGAAAGAAATACAGCTTAAGCTTTAGTGGGTCTTCAGATTCCACATGTCTGACAAGCTCTCCATGGATACAGCTGGTGAACAATGAGGGCCTAGACTTTCCTTGGGCCCCACAGACACCTTGGGTTGCCCTTCACCAGGTAGACCTGGGAACCCTGATCAGTTTGTACTCCAAGATTTAGGATTCAAGCAACTAACAGCACAACTATAAACTGGATCCCTCATGATTTCTTTGGGGGTTGAGGGGAAAGGGATAGGATACAAAATGAATTAAACATAAACATTTGTGGCAGGATAATTTATTGCAAGGTGAATTTTTTGTTTTGTTTTGTTTTGTTTTTGTTTTTTTTAAGACAGAGTCTCGTTCTGTCACCCAGGCTGGAGTACAGTGGCGCAATCTTGGCTCACTGCAACATCCACCTCCTGGGTTCAAGCCATTCTCTTGCCTCAGCCTCCCAAGTAGCTGGGACTACAGGAATGCACCACCATGCCCGTCTAATTTTTGTATTTTTGGTAGAGACGGGGTTTCACCGTGTTGTCCAGGCTGGACTCGAACTCCTGAACTCAGGTGATCCTCCTGCCTTGGCCTCCCAGAGTGCTGGGATTACAGCCATGAGCCACGGCGCCAGGCCCTTTTTTTTTTTTTTTTTAGACAAAGTCTCGCCCAAGCTAGAACGCATTAGCGCAATCTTGGCTCACTGCAATCTCTACCTCCCAGGTTCAAGTGATTCTCCTGCCTGAGCCTCCCAAGTAGCTGGGATGTGCCATCATACCTGGCTAATTTTTGTATTTTTAGTAAGGACAAGGTTTCACAATGTTGGCTAGGCTGGTCTAGAACTCCTAACCTCAGGTGATCCGCCCACCTTGGCTTCCCAAAGTGCTAGGATTATAGGCGTGAGCCACCGCGCCTGGCCGCAAGGTGAATTTTTTTTCTCCCAACATACTGCCCTTTCCCCAACACACAGACACCCTTTTCAGGTAGCAAGACCCTTTGATGGCTTCTTGCCACAGAGATTTTTAAATTTCAACTAATTTCAGAAGTCAGGCACTTTCCTTTAAAAACGGAGGGCTCCGGGTAAAGTCCATCCTCTCCCATCACCCCTACTCCTCACTCACAGCTTCAGACATCCCTACGGATATTTAGGCAAAGGTATTTTAAAAGAGAGATGTTTGCAGGATCGTGTTGGACTGGCTCTTCCTTTCTTTTATTAAAAATATATAAGCCGGCCAGGCTCGGTGGCTCATGCCTGTAATCCCAGCACTTTGGGAGGCTGAAGCAGGTGGATCACCTGAGGTCAGGAGTTCAAGACCATCCTGGCCAACATGGAAACCCCATCTCTACTAAAAATACACAAATTAGCCAGGTGTGGTGGCAGGTGCCTGTAATCCCAGCTACTCCGGAGTCTAAGGCAGAAGAATCGCTTGAACCTGGGAGGTAGAGGTTGCAGTGAGCCGAGATCACACCACTGCATTGCAGCCTGGGTGGCAAAGCAAGACTCTGTCTCAAATATATATATATATATATATATACACACATACATACACATACATATGCCCAGGATGCCAGGAGGGCAGAGGGGACAGTGGCTACCGCTTCCTATCTTGTGTAAGATGTAGTTGCAGGGTGGAGGTAAATAGTGATGGCACCAAAGGGAAGCTTGGGGGCCTTCAGTCTCCCCATTAACTTCACCAGGATCCCTTCCCCTAATTCCTGAGCACAGCTAACCACAACACTCTGGAGATGTGGATCTCAGCGCCCGAGGGGAGATTCCCTCCCACAGGAATGAGCCCTGCACTGGGGAGCAGAGGTGTGCTCTCCATTGAGGCATCTGGGCAGGGCTGAGCTCAGAAGGTCTTCCGGCTGCACCCAGGCTCCTGTCCCAAGCACACTCTTCCTGGAAGCAGCCCCCACAGATTCCCAGGACCCAGAGATCGGGACTCCCATGGTGTCAGTATCAGAGACTATGGCATGGAAATGCAGGGCCCCTACCCCTGACTTTGGGTGAGTTTCCCATCGTGGTGACATGAAACCTGGGAGGGGGAGGGACCCTAAAATTACTGAAGAGGAATTTATGGCCACCTGTCTCTAAGGGAGCTTGGGGTCAGACCTAGGGAGTTATCAGTAGCATTTTTAAAAGTGGTATCATACCTCCTGCATACACTTAATGATATTCAATATTTAGGAATGCAGTTGCTTTTTTTTTTTTTTTGAGTCTGAGTCTTGCTCTGTCACCAGGCTGGAGTGCAATGGCATGATCTAGGCTCAAGTTCCACCTCCCGGGTTCAAGCAATTCTCCTGCCTCAGCCTCCTGAGTAGCTGGGATTACAGGTGCGTGCCACCACGCCCGGCTAATTTTTTGTATTTTTAGTAGAGACAGGGTTTCACCGTGTTAGCCAGGATGGTCTCCACCTCCTGACCTCATGATCTGCCCGCTCGACCTCCCAAAGTGCTGGGATTACAGGCGTGAGCCACCGCGCCCCAGGAATGCATTTACTTTTAAAGTAATATACATACTATAGCTTAGCAACACATTATCAAATAAATTATTTGATGGAAAATTGCAAAAGTTACCATCTGTGAAAATAATCTCCCAGTATTGTTTCTTAGTGGACCTCTCCTGGTCTTAACTATTCTAGGCTGGGAAACATTGGTTTGTCCCTGAGCAAACTGCACTCCCTGACATTTTTTGAACATTAAAAAAATTATCACAAAAGTTTTACACATTATACAATTCATTCATTATTCAGTAAACTCTTCACCTTGATCCTTTTTTCAAAGTGTTAAAATTCTGAAGTCTCTGTAAAATAAAAATACCTTTAAATTTTTATTTATTTATTATTTTATTATTTTTAGAGACAGGTTCTCGCTCTGTTGCCCGGGCTGCAGTGCAGTGGTACCATTATGGCTCACTGTAGCCTCAACCCCTGGACTCAAGCAATCCTCCCACCTCAGCCTCCTGAGTAGCTGGGATTATAGGCACTTGTCGCAAGTCCAGCTAATTTTTTTATTTTTTATTTTTATAGAGACCGGGTCTCACTATATTGCCCAGGTTGGTCTTAAACTCCTGACCTCAAGCAATCCCCTTGCCTCAGCCTCCCAAAGTGTTGGGATTACAGGCATGAGCCACTGTGCCCTGCAAAAATACCTTTAGGTGCCATCTAGATTGTTACCTATTGGTGTCTCTACTGCATGCCACTCTGCAGAGGAAGCAATTCATGAGCTATGCTCAAACCTTTGTCATCACTGCTGCCAATAGCCTTTCCCAAGGAGGTAGATCTGAGAAACAGAGGGAGATCCTTGGACATGGTGGTAAAATTCAGGAGGAAAAAAAAATGCAACAGAAAAGCTGCTTTCTTGTGCTTTCCTCTTTGCTAAGACTGGCTCCCTGCAGGCCCCTCCTTCCGTGAGTAAGAACGGAGGCGGGTTCTCTCTTTTGTTGTAGGTACAGTCATGGGAGAGATACTGCCTCTTCCCCGAAGGCACAATAGCACCGATATTTGAAGAGTCAGTGATAGACGATTTCATCAGAAGGTTCTGGCAACAGAAACTAGCAAACGACTTATTTTAAAAACAAAACAAAATGGAAAATATTAAAATCCAATCAGCTCATTGATCACCAGGGAGAAAAAAAATGAACATGTGTCTCTTGTACTCAGCCTGCTCTAAAATATGAAACTGGAATGTGTTTCAGAAAGCAACAAGATGTGAGTATGGAATATTAAAGCACTATGATAATTTGATAGTACAATTTTCCTTTGTGGATTTCCTGTAGTGACCAATATTAATATAATAGAAGTGAACATCTACTGGGTACTTATTACATATTAGCATTTTCTATGGTATTTTATTAGGTTACAGAACAACCCAATGACAAGAGTAGTAACTCTTGTCAGCCCTGTTTCATAGACTAGGAACAGAGGAACCGTGATTCACCCAAAGTTTTGAGTGATTCACCCAAAGTTTTGTGGCTAATAAAACTCCATTCCAACCCAGGCACAGTGGCTCATGCCTGTAATCCCAACACTTTGGGAGGCCAAGGCAGGCAGATCACTTGAGGTCAGGAGTTCAAGACCAGCCTGGCCAACAATGGAGAAACCCTGTCTCTACTAAAAACATAAAAATTAGCCAGATATGGTGGCATGTGCCTGTAACCCTAGCTACTCAGGAGGCTAAGGCGTGAAAATGGCTTGAACCCAGGAGGCAGAGGTTGCAGTAAGCTGAGATTGCGCCACTGCACTCTAGCCTAGATGACAGAGTGAGACTACATCTCAGAAACAAAAAACAAACAAAAACTCCATTCCAGCCTGGGCGCCTCTCTCCAGGCCCTCACTTCCAACCCAGAACACACTAGATTCCAGAGGGAAACCCAGTCGCCAGCCTGAAGCTGGCATTCAGGTTGCCCTTCTCAGGGAACTCAAAGGTTGACACAGGAATTTTCTCTGTTTTGCTTGTTTTGGGTCAGGGCCTCTGTCGCCCAGGCCAGAATGCAGTAGCAAGATCATGGGCTCACTGCAGCCTTGACCTTCCTGGGGTCTAGCGATCCTTCCACCTCAGGCTCCCAAGTAGGTGGGACTACAGGCATTCCACTACACCTGGCTAATTTTTGTATTTTTGGTAGAAACAGGATTTCACCATGTTGCCCAGTCTGGTCTTGAACTCCTGGGCTCAAAAGATCCTCCCACCTCAGCCTCCCACAGTGCTGGCATTACAGGTTTGAGCCACTGTGCCTGGCCAGTGCAGGCATTTTCTCCTTGGCCCTTATCAGCTTGGTGGAGCTAAGAGCATTATTTTCTCCTGATGAAGAGCTAAGCCTCTGGGCAGAAGTTGAGCAGCCCAGGCAAGGTCAAGAAGGGAATGAATGGTAGATTTTCTGGTCTCAGGCTGCAAATTCCTTCTGTCTAATCGAACTACCCCAAAAGGCACAAAAAGAAAACAAAAATGTACCCTCTTGCTCCAAAACCATTCTCCTGGCTTTCTCAGCCCTTTATGGGACATCTCAGCCCTTTATGTATTTTTGTTCTTATTTTTTTGAGACAGGGTCTTGCTCTGTTGCGCAGGCTGGTGTATAGTGGTGCCATCATAGCTCACTGCAGCCTCGAAGTCCTGGGCTCATACAATCCTCCCACCTCAGCCTCCTGAGTAGCTGAGACTACAGGCACACACCATCATAACCTGCTAAGTTTTAAAATTTTGTTGTAGAGATAGGGTCTTGTGGTATAGCCCAGGCTGGTCTCAAACTCCTGATATAAAGTGATACTTCTGCTTTGGTCTCCCAAAGTGTTGAGATTACAGGTGTAAGCCACTGTACCCTGCCTCATCTCAGTCCTTTAAAGATGCACCGGAGGCTCTGCTAGTCATTAGAAACCAGTGTATATAGTGTGTGTGTGTTTGTTTATGTGTGTGTATGTGTTTTGTAAGGGTGACAGAGTTGGCGAGTGAGGGCAACAACCAAGGAATTCAATCAACTCAATAGAGAAAAACATTACATCACTGGCAATGTAGCAGCAGGGCCAGGTGGTGGCTCTTGCCTATAATCCCAGCACATTGGGAGGCCGAGACGGGTGGATTGCTTGAGCCTAGGAGTTTGAGACCAGTCTGGGCAACATGGCGAAACCCCGTCTCTACTAAAAACACAGAAATTAGCCAGGCATGGTGGTGCAAGCCTATAATCCCAGCTATTCAGGAGGCTGAGGCAGGAGAATTGCTTGAACCTGGAAGGCAGAGGTTGCAGTGAGCCAAGATCATGCCACTACACTCCAACATAGGTGACAGAGTGAGACTCAGTCAAAAAAGAAAGAAAGAAAGAGAGAGAGAGAGAGAAAGAAGGAAGGAAGGAGAAAGAAAGAAAGAAAGAGAAAGAAAGAAAGAGAAAGAAAGAAAAAGAAAAAGAAAGAGTAGCAGTAAACATGAGACTAGGTTGCCATAGCAACCATTTAATTGACATTTTCATTTTCCCCGCATTTGTTCTGGGCAGGTGTGGGCAGACATGTGTCCTCAGGGATGTGCAAGGATGAGGGTGTGTCTGTTTCCCCCATTAGTCTTCATAATTGAAGGGGTTGGTACTGCTCCTAGACAAGGCCTTGGGAATCGGGACTTTAACAGTGCACAGAAAACCCCCTGTCTCAGAACATCCACAGCAGGCAGAGCCAGCCTCACCGTGTAAAGGCAGTGGAGGTGATGGTGAACTTGCTTGCTGCGTGGATGGGATGCTGAGGCTCAAGTGGAGGGCCATACAGAGTGGCCTTGGCATAGCGCAGCCCAGACCCAGGTCTGCTAACTCCTGGTGGGCCACACTGGCTTGAAGCCACACTGGCTTGCTGAACTAGGGTCAAGTAGCCGGGGTTAGGGGAAAAAATATAAGACGAGGAAGAAGCATAGCACAGCTTAAATCCATCGAGAGTGCAGAATCACCTTTCATCTTCTGAAGGAGCAATTGTTTTCTGTACCAAACCACACAATGCAAGCAAATCTGCTGCCAAAGAACAAAGAGAAAAATGCAGGGAACAAGCAGCATCCCAAGCCTCGCAGCCAGGGATAGAATTAAATTCAAATTCACCTGCAAGAGCAGCTGATGGTTCAGCTACAAACCGCCTCCAAGCAGCCTCTGAGATTCAGAATTCATGCGCCCTGCGAACTACACAGCATATACTAGTGGCAGCCCTGGCTGGGTCCTCGCAGCCACGCAATTTTTGAGGATGACACACATGGAATACTAAACACATCCCGGGAGTTCCAGACACAGCCACCTAGTTACAGCCCAGCCTGCTCTTGTCTGCAGCAATTTTTCTCAAAGGTGCGGCTTCATGCATATCTATCACCAAGCACACGTAGACAAGACGGTGTTCGGAAAGCACAGCCCCGAGTGGGAAACAGGAGCTGTCAGCAAATCATTTTCACAGGAACAGGAAAATCTTTACGTGGAAAATATTGCTTTGGGACTTCCCCGGGAGGAAAGAACGAGCTGAAATTGATGGTGTTGCAGCTTCCATTTTCCAAAAAGCAAAATGCTTTTAAGACTATCAGGGTTATGCTTGATCATAGCTTTGCTTAACCCATTTCTTCACGGGTTTTTCCCTTGTCATCTTTGCTTCCTGAACCACTCCTGCACCTTACAGTCACCGCAAATCCCATCCCATAAAAATCTGTGGCGTCTCTGTGTGTGGAAATCAAACAACAAAAAGGCACCGCCATGTGTAGCTGCGTTACGCTTTTGGTGGAAAGATGACATGGATGAAATGGCCCCTGGGAAACGCTGGGGAGGCCTGACTAGCAAGGTGCAGAGTGGGGGATTAGTGGGGAGATACACAGGGCCTCTTACTAAAACTGAGAATAGCATTCTGTTGAAGAACCCTTATTTTGAGGCTGGGCACAGTGGCTCACGCCTGTAACATCAGCACTTGGGGAGGCCGAAGTGGGAGGATTACTTGAGGCCAGGAGGTCAAGGCTGCAGTGAGTTATGATCAATCCACTGCACTTCAGCCTGAGTGACAGAGGGAGACCCTGTCTCTAAAAAAATTAAAAAGAAACCATATTTGGGGTGATGATATCCGTCCCTTAAAATAATAAAGATTAGCTGGGCACAGTGACTCAAGCTTGTAATCCCAGCACTTCGGGGAGGCCAAGGCAGGAGGATCCCTTGAGCTCAGGAGTTCAAGACTAGCCTGGGCAACATGGGGAGACCCCGTCTCTACAAAAAGGAAAAAAAAAATTTCAGGTATGGTGGTGCACACCTGTGGTCCCAGCTACTTGGGAGGCTAAAGTGGGAGGATCACTTGGGATTGGGAGGTGGAGGCTATGGTGAGCCATGATCATGCCACTGCACTCCAGCCTGGGTGACAGAGCAAGACCATGTCTCAATAATAATAATAATAAAAAGATTATTTATAAATGTCTCTGTAACTGAAACACCCCCTCAAAAAAATCCTATAAATTGGAGACCTCACCCATCATCGTTCCCTTCATTTTATTTTAAATTTCATTGAAATTTATCCTAAAGCACTTCCTGTGACTTGAAAATGCAGGCATTTTGGCTAACATTATTATTCATTTCTTTACATTTGAATGTAATAAACGTGTCAGGTTTATTTATCTGAACTTAAATCTAAGTTTTAGTGATTTTTTTCCCCCCTGGATCTAAAATTCCATCATTCTTGAGCAACTCATATATTTGTCAATTTGACAGCTTCTCCACTATTTTAAGCATTTTCCTTTTCATCACCATCCATTTCCATTAACAACTCCACTCTCCACTGCCTAACAGACTCCTGGAACTGACGCCTCAAATTGGATTGTCCCCTTGCTGGCCCATTCCTCCCCAGCCTTCCCAGTCTCAGTAAATGGCCACAGTTGCTCTAGTCAAAAAACCTAGCTTAGCCAGCCAAGGTGGCTCACACCTATAATCCCAGCACTTTGAGAGGCCAAGGTAGGCGGATCACCTGAGGTCAGCAGTTCAAGACCAGCCTGGCCAACATAGCAAAACCTCGTCTCTACTAACAATACAAAAATTAACCAGGTGTGGTGGTACACACCTGTAATTCCAGCTACTCAGGAGGCTGAGGTGGAAATATTGCTTGAACCCGGGAGGTGGAGGTTGCAGGGAGCTGAGATCGAGCCACTGCACTCCAGCCTGAGTGACAGAGCGAGACTCTGTCTCGAAAACAAACAAAAACCTAGCTTGCCAGACACAGTGGCTCATCCTATAATTCCAGCTACTAGGAAGGATCCTTGAGCCCAGGAGTCAAGACTAGCCAGGGCAACATAGCAAGACCCTGTCTCTAAAAAAATAAAAGTTAAAGGCTGAGCACGGTGGCTCATGCCTGTAATCCCAGCACTTTGGGAGGCCAAGGTGGGCAGATCACCTGAGGTCGGGAGTTCGAGACCAGCCTGGCCAACATGGGGAAACCCCATCTCTACTAAAAATACAAAATTAGCCGGGCATGGTGGCGCATGGCTGTAATCCAGCTACTCGGGAGGCTGAGGCAGGAGAATCGCTTGAACCCGGGAGGCAGAGGTTGTAGCTAGCCGAGATCTCGCCACTGCACTCCAGCCTGGGCAACAAGAGCGAAACTCTGTCTCAAAAAAAAAAAAAAAAAAAGTTAAAATAAACCTAGCACAGGTTCTCTCCCTCCTCACCCCAGCTGTCACCAAGTCAAATGGGTTCTACATGCAAGACAATGTCAAACCTGGCCACCTCCCACCTTTGTCCCAGATGTCTTTGGAAGCCTCACCAGCAGATACTAGGCTTCCTGTGTCCACACTCCGGCTTTCTGGCGATCCTCCTCCACCAGGCAGCCAGAGGGACCTTGTGAAGGCACAGCTTCAACCCTGTCACGTTCTGCAGTCTCTCCTTCAGCAAATATTTGCACACCTACTCTGGGCAGTGCTGTTCTAGCCCTTGCTGGACCTTGCATTATCAGCAGAGAGAGAACAATAGACGAAAATCAAAGAGTGAAATTTAGAGTGTGATAGAGGACCATAAGAGTGGTGGAGAGAAATAATTCAAAGGAGGACATGGAGGGATGGGTGGCTAAATTTTTTCCAGCTCTTTAAGTAGGGAGTTGTAATTTCTAGTCGGGTGGTCAAGGAAGGCCCCACTGAAAGGGGCATCTGAGACCTGAAGGAGGTAGGGAAGTGATCCACAAAACACCCAGAAGAGCTGCCACCCTCCTAAAGTTCCCTATTACATTAAAATGAAACCCAGGCCAGGCGCAGTGGCTCACGCCTGTAATCCCAGCACTTTGGGAGGTTGAGGTGGGTAGATCACTTGAGGCCAGGAGTTTGAGACCAGCCTGGGCAACATGGTGAAACCCCATCTCCATTAAAAATACAAAAAATTAGCCAGGACTGGTGGCATGTGCCTGTAAACCCAGCTGCTTGGGAGGCCGAGGCAGGAGAATTGTTTGAAGCCGGGAGGTGGAGGTTGCAGTGATCTGAGATCGTGCCACTGCACTCCAGCCTGGGGGACAGAGCGAGACTGTCTCAAAAACGAAAACAATAACAACAAAACCCAGAATGAAACCCAAACTCTTTCCCATCGCCCATGAGACCTTATAGCATTTGCCAAGGGCCTCTCAAATGCGCGTTGCCCTCAGTTCCAGCTCTCCAGCTGCATGAGTCTCTTGTGTCTGTCACCATGCCAGGCTCTCCCCATTTCAAGGTCTTGGCTCTGGCTGTCCCCCTGTCTGGGACACCCCATCCACCCCCCACACACCCCATCCCCACCTCCTCCCCTCTTCTCAAGGGTGGCTCCTCCTGTCTTTCTACTCTTAGGCCTTAAAAATGTCACTTCCTTGGAGAGGCCTTCCCTGACCATCCCCACCGGCCATCTCCTGCGTTCTCCCTGCGTTTGAATCTCCTCATGCTTCCTTAGCCAGGCATGGTGACGCGCACCTGTAATAGGTCCCAGCTACTCGAGAGGCTGAGGCAGGAGAATTGCTTGAACCTGGGAGGTGGAGGTTGCCGTGAGCTGAGATCGTGCCACTGCACTCCAGCCTGGGCAACAGAGCGAGACTCCGTCTCAAAAAAAAAAAAAAATCTCCTCATGCTTCTTAGCGCTGTCTGAAATGATCTTGTTCACTAACTGCCTCCCCCACCTGGAATGCAAGCTCCAGGGGGTCAGAAATGTGCTTGCTGGGCCAGGGTCAGAGCCCCCTGTGTCTGGAACGGTATGGAGTGGACATTCACTGCATATTTATGGAGTGAAGAAATCAATCCATCAAGTAGAACTGGATAACAAACTTGTAAATAATTCATGCAGTCCAGTGCAGCAGAGCGGGAATCACTCAAAAACTCACATCCAATGCCAGCCTCGGGATCCACCATTTTATCAACAATGAGAACAACAACAGCAGCAAAAATAATTCAATAATAATTCAATAATTCAATTTCATAATTCAGTAACACTGTTCAGTCAGACTAACAACTTGGGCATTGACTCGAAGCATCTGTCGTTTGCTTTCTCTTTTCATCCCATAACAACCCATTATTATATTATCTTATTATAACATCCTAATAATAGCCCATTATTCTCATTTTAACAGGTCCAAAAACTGAGGTTTAGGAGATGTTTTGTGGCTGAGATCACACAGCCAGTACAGAGAGAGTTCAGGTCCCAACACTAGGCCACACAATTATGTTCAAATTCCTCTAAATAAATATCACAGAGCAGCCGGGCACAGTGGCTCATGCCTGCAATCCCAGCACTTTGGGAGGCCGGGGCAGGAAGATCGCCTGAGGGACAGGAGTTTGAGACCAGCTTGGCCAACAAGGTGAAACCCCGTCTCTACTAAAAATATAAAAATTAGCCAGGCATGGTGGTGCAAGCCTGTAATCCCAGCTACTCGGGAGGCTGAGGCATGAGAATTGTTTGAACCCAGGAGGCAAAGGTTACAGTGAGCCGAGATCACACCATTGCACTCTAGCCTGGGCAATAAGAGTGAAATTCTGTCTCAAAAAAATATATATATAAATATAAATGTAAATAAATAAATATCATACAGCACCTACTCTGTGCCAGGAACTGTGTATAAAAGAATCTCACAGGCAAATCAGGGCAAAATATTTCAGATAAAAGGATTTTCAATTAATTCTGAACCACTTGACAGAGATTCAACCATGAGACAGTGAGAATGTGAACACTGACCGCCTTTATTGGGTACTTCCTGCCAACAAGGCCTTGGGCCGCACACTTCACCTGCTTTGCCTCATCACTACTTACTGTTGGCCCATTTCACAAAGGAGGAAACTGAGATACAGGCTGGTCCAGTGACTTGCTCAAGGCCCTTGCCAGGAACTGATGGTGCTGGGTGGGTTCTGATGCCCTGGTGCCCTGGCTGCATAGACACTCATCATTAGAAAAATGGGGTGCTCAGCCTATAATCCCAGAACCTTAGGAGGCTGAGACAGGAGGATCACTTGAGCCCAGGAGTTCAAGACTAGCCTGGGCAACACAGCAAGATCCCGTCTCTACCAAAATAAGACACAAACAAACAAAATCCCTGGCGCTCAGTGAGTCAGATCTGGGCAGTTGGTAGGAGCTTCTGAGGGTATAGAAAATACTGGAAACACCTAAATTGAATACCTTCAGACATGTTTGCAAGGCCTAAAGAAAAACATCTATACTCCACCCTGGAGATGTTTCTTTCCTTGGCCGGGCATGGTGGCTCACGCTCATAATCCCAGCACTTTGGGAGGCCAAGGTGGGCAGATCACTTGAGGTCAGGAGTTCCAGACCAGCCTGGCCAACATGGTAAAACCCTGTCTCTACTAAAAATACAATAATTAGTTGGGCATGGTGGTGCACGCCTGTAATCCCAGCTACTTGGGAGGCTGAGGCAGGAGAATTGCTTGAACTTGAGAGATGAAGGTTGCTGTGAGCAAAGATTGCACCACTGCACTCCAGCCTGGGCGACAGAGTGAGAATCCATCTCAAAAAAAAAAAAGAAGTTTCTTTCCTTGATCTAAAGGCAGCGTAGGCTGGACGCGGTGGCTCATGCCTGTAATCCCAGCACTTTGGGAGGCTGAGACAGGAGGATCATGAGGTCAGGAGTTCAAGACCAGCCTGGCCAACATGGGGAAGCCCCATCTCTACTAAAAATACAAAAATTAGCTGGGCATGGTGGCAGGCACCTGTAATCCCAGCTACTTGGGAGGCTGAGCCAGGAAAATTGCTTGAACCCGGGAGGCGGAGGTTGCAGTGAGCCGAGATCTTGCCATTGCACTCCAGCTTTGGGCGACAGAGCAAGACTCAGTCTCAGGGGAAAAAAAAAAAGGCAGCGTAAACCTATTGGCAAGGTCTGGTGAAGGACCCTTACCTGAAAGCCATAGCCTCGTGTCTCTGAGATCAGGATGCTCCCTGGGGAGGGCGATTGGAGTTCAGCAAGAATATCTTTGTTGGAGGTGCTGGAGCTGCGCCAGTGCCAGCCGGGGGCCTCCTCCTGGCCTGTGCTGGGGTCTCTGTCCCACTCTCCCCGCCGCCCCCTCCGCAGGCCCCAGGTGTTTGAACAGAGCCATACCAGGGCTGGAACTACAAACATGGCAGTCTGCAGCCCGTCTCACTCTGACAGTCTATGGGAGCACAGTCTTCTACGCTGGAGCCCACAGCAGCCTGTGCCCTGGAATTTTCTGCTTGGTTCACCAATTCCTAGCCAGACCCTGCAGCGGCTGTGGTGTTGAACAAGGCAGGCATTCAGTCATTAGTTCAGCAATTAAAAGGCTTAGAGGACAGGATCTTCAGCTTCCAGGAACTGACCCAGGTCACCAGCAAGGTTCTTGAAATGTTACCCTTTGGGTTCTTTAGCCAGTGCATCTCCTCTGCAGCCCATATGGTCTTGAGAAGAATTAGAATTTTTATAGCAGGGAGACAAAAATTAAGTGACCTAGGCTCCTGATATCCAAGTGGGCATTCAAGATGTCCACGCTGGAACTTTGATTTTCATTCCCCACAAATCTGGTTTCTCCTTCAGCCTTCTCATCCCAGCTAATAGCAACTGCATCCTTTCAGTGACTCCGCGCAAACTCTGCAGGTGCAGCCTTCATGTTACAACTCCTGCTGGCTCTACCTTCAAATATTATCCAGAATCTGCCCACTTCTCACCACCGCCAGTGCCCCCACCATCCCTCCCTGGACTCTTGCGATAGTCCTTGACCAGCTGCAATCACCTCTCAACTCAGCGGCCTGACTGATCTTGTTAAAACCGAAGCCAATCACGTCACTCATCTGCTCAAAGCCGTCTGTGGCCCCCATATCGCTTCAAGTAAAAACCAAGGTTCTGCAGTGGCCCTCAAGCCCTCTCTGCTCCAAACCTCCTATCCTTCCCGACACCTTTGCTCTGCTCCTAAAATCTGCCAGACAGCCTCAGGGCCTTTGCATGGGTTCTTCCACCTTGGACACTCTTTCCCCAAATATCCACAGGGCTCTCTCCCTCCCTCCACACCTGCTCAGGCAGGTGTTCCTTAAGGAGACTCTCCCTGATCTCCTTAGTTAAAATCACAACTCACTCCTCATCTTCCACCTCTGCCCCAAGCCCTTTGCACCCCTTACTCTGCTGTTGGATTGGTTGATTGGTTTTTGTTTTTTAGTCTTCGCACTTAACACCTTCCAACAGACAAAATGTTGATGTATTTTTGTGCCTATTATTTATTCCCTGTTTTCCTCTGTGAGGGAGAGTCACCTTTGAGAGGTGGAGATCTTTTTCTACATTGTTTGCCAGTGTCTCCTGGGCACTGGTAGAGTTTAAACTTACAGGGGGTTCTTTAAGATTTGTGAAAGGAAGGGGCTGCCCCAGAGCTGTGGGGTTTTTGTCAAAACAAAGCTGAGAAAGAGAACAGAGGAAATGCATTTGACTTCCCTGCCCCTCAGGAGATGAGATGAGGGAAGAGTAGACAAGGTGAGGGGCCTGGAGACTTAACCCTTTCATGCCAAGACACTTATAAGCCTGTGCCCACTCCCTCCCCACCAGAGCAGGAAAAGGCTGGACCTCCAGGGGCCGGTGATGGCCTGGTGGAGGGAGAACTCCACCCCTCTCCCTGGGTGGGGCTGGGCAGTAGAGGACCACACCCTGGGTCCTTTGCTGCCCAGAGAGCAAACCAGAGGCTCCTGGTTCCAGACCTAAAGCCAGGCCGGGAGAAGCAGACAAAGCCATGAGATACACATCCTTTCCCTACCTGTGGCCTCCCGGCTGCCTCCAACCTGGACACAGGGTTTTGCAGTCTTTCTAAATGAGAATCCTGATGGCTGAAGAAGGCGGATGGTGGAGGGTGACCTAACAGAAGAGGGCTTGCGGCAGACACTGGAATGCGATGTTCTGCTGGGAAACCCAGCCACCTGGGCAGAGATGCCTGGAAGGCGCTGTTCAGCCCAGCAGGTGCAAATACTCATGTCAAACCCTTTAAGGAAGCTGCTCGCAGACAGCCCATCCTCCCTCCTTTCTCCCCCACTCCATCTGGTTGTTAACGAGAATGAGAAAAGCAGATTAGAAGTGTCACCCCTGCAGCTGGTTCAAGGCTGTACAACCGATCCACTTTCGTTTCATTCTGATAGGTACAATTTCTTTCCCAAACAAACACTCACGTATTGGGTTTTGAGAAACCTTCTACTTATATGAATTTCATGAGCTTGACTGTGACCTGGGATAAGTCTTTTATGAGCAAAACAAAGAAATGACCTATAAAGAGAAGTTTGTTTTCCTTTGTGATTCTGTGGCATAAGAAATATATTTAGGCCTGGTGCAGTGGCCCACGCCTGTAATCCCAACACTTCAGGAGGCCAAGGTGGGCAGACCACTTGAGGCCAGGATTTCAAGACCAGCCTAGCCAACAAGGTGAAACCCCATCTCTACTAAAAATGCAAAAATTAGCCAGGTGTGCTGGCGAACACCTGTAATCTCAGCTACTCCGGGGGCTGAGGCATGAGAATCTCTTGAACACGAGAGGCGGAGGTTACAGTGAACCAGATGGCACCACTGCATTCCAGCCTGAGGTGACAGAGCAATGAATCTGTGAAGGAGGGAGGGAGGGAGGGAAAGAAGGAAGGAAGGAAGGAAGGAAGGAAGGAAGGAAGGAAGGAAGGAAGGAAGGAAGGAAGGAAGGAAGGAAGGAAGGAAGGAAGGGAGGGAGGGAGGGAGGGAGGGAGGGATGGCTCACACCTGTAATCCCAGCACTTTGGGAGGCTGAGGTGGAAGGCTTGCTTGAGCCCAGGAGTTCGAGACCAGCCTGGGCAACACAGTAAAAATCCTGTGTCTATAAAAAATAAAAAGTAATTTTGAAAAAATTGTAGGACATGCAGCTGGTGTCACAGAGAATTTATTGGTGTGGGGAAAAAACAACACACATTTGGTGTTAGGAGTGTTCCATGGATAGAAAAAGATTAGAGATTCCACAAATTGATTCTGTCAATTTGTGGAATTGACACAAACACACAGGGCTGCCCAATTTTCTGTTATAAGCAGGGGAGGGGAGTCCTGAAAGAGATTTGCAGATGATATAAATGCGTAAGAGAACATTGAGACTCTTCTTTCCCTTTGGCCTTATTGTTCAAGAATATATTTTTAGATTAAGTCCAGATGCCAGATGAATTTGTGTGTGTGTGTGTGTGAGACCGAGTCTCACTCTATTGCCCAGGCTGGAATGCAGTGGCACAATCTCAGCTCGCTGCAACCTCTGCCTCCGAGATTCAAGCAATTCTTGTGCCTCAGCCTCCCAAGTAGCTGGGGACACAGGTGCACCCCACCACATCTGGCTAATTTTTGTAATTTTGGTAGAGATGGGGTTTCACCATGTTGGCCAGGTGTGTCTTGAAATCCTGACCTCAAGTGATCCACCTGCTGCAGCCTTCTAAAGTACTGGCATTACAGGTGTGGGCCACCATGCTTGGCCTGGATGCCAGAAGAGTTATTTGCAAAACAATTTTTAAATACTTTTAAATACTTTGTAAAGAAGCCAAAGTTTTATTATTGTTATTTTCTGTCTAATGCCTTGAAGTTGCCATACATTTTGGAGATTCTATTAAAGCTATAAGCTCATTTTGTTCAGATGAACATTCATTTGTTTTTATGATCAAGCAAACAGAGAGTGGTTTAACTGGCTTAAGAAGGACCATACAGAAAGCCGAAATTCAGGACCAGCATTGAGATGCCAGCATGGAGGCCCCATGTGGTGGCTCATCCCAGAACTTTGGGAGGCCAAGGCAGGAGGATTGCTTGAGGTCAGGAGTTCCAGACCAGCCTGCACAGCATAGCGAGATCCCATCTCTACAAAAAATTCTAAAAATTAGCTGGGCCTTGTGGTGCATGCCTGTAGTCCTAGCTATTGGGAAGGCTGAATCCAGAGGATCCCTTGAGCCCATGAGTTTGAGGCTGCAGTGAGTTGTGACTGAGCCACTGCCACTCCAGCCTGATAGACAGAATAAGACCTGTCTGAAAAAATTAAAATTAAAAGACGCCCATAGGAAGCTAATCTCCAATTCTGTGTGCAGACTACTAAAATGTCTCTCTTGCTAAAAGGAAGCCCTAAGAATGGCTACACAGGGTTTTTAACAAAAAGATTTAGCATGTCTTAGGACTTAATGCATGTGCCACCTTCAGGCAGCCATAACAAAAAACTAGAGGTTTTCTCTAAATAAATACATAAAAATAAGGAATTTAGATTCTCTGGCAACTGTGACCTTAAACTTTATTTTCAAGGTGAAAAATATTCACATAAAATTAAGCTTTATGAGAACATTTCTATGATGATTTAATTTCTTCTCTCTTCCCCGGTTCCACTTAAACACTAATCCTAGAATCCTAAAACTGTTCTTCCTGTAGATGTCATGGTAAGTACCACACTTTTTCTGTGCTTTTCCATAAGCAGAGAACAATAGTAGCTGAGTGATCAGACAGTACAGAGATTAGCAGAGGAGTTAGTAATAAGCTTTAGAGGTTTGTATCTGTGGCTCTTCTCATCTAAATTTAAGCCTTTTTGGGGACAGAAACCCAGTTAACCAATTTAAGGCAACTACCATCACAGTTTCTTGATAATTGGTGATCTCAGTAGAAAGGGTACGTTGTAAATAAACAAAGCAATGAAACCCAGATTTCATTCATCAATGTATCCCCTACAGACCAGTTTAATGGAGATAAATTACCTTGTAGATAATGACAATGCAAACTTAACACACATCAGATCGATTGAGACAAACTGCTGTGTGTGTGTATCTGTGACGGCCTTTACTTTGTTATTACTGATTTAATTATTTTAAAACCTTTATTAAGTGCTCTGTGGGTTCATAGTGGCACTTCTCTAAAAATCTGAAAGTCAATATAGTCTTTTAAACTACAGAGTTGGTGCCCTTTGTCTTATGAAGGGAAGGAGAACGTAAACTCACTGCCTCTAGAAGATAGGGGTAGAGGTGTTTAGAAAATAGTTAATGGGGCCAGGTGTGGTGGCTGATGCCTGTAATTCCAGCACTTTGGGAGGCTGAGGCAGGCAGATCATCTGAGGTCAGGAGTTCAAGACCAGCCTGGCCAGCATGATAAAACCCCATCTCTACTAAAAATACAAAAATTAGCCGGGTGTGGTGGTGTGTGCCTGTAATCCCAGCTACTTGGGAGGCTGAGGCAGGAGAATCACTTGCACCTGGAATGTGGAGGTTGCAGTAAGCCAAGATCATGCCACTGCACTCCAGCCTGGGCAACAGGAGCAAAACTCCATCTCAACAACAACAAAAAATAGTTAATGGGCCGGGTGCAGAGGCTTCCACCTGTAATCCTAGTAATTTGGGAGGCTTGAGGGGAATCAGCCTCGAAAAGTAGGGGAATCACTTGAGGCCAGGAGTTTGAGGCTGCAGTGAGCTATAATCGTGCCATTACACTTCAGCCTGGGTGACAGAGCAAGACCCTTTCTCTAAAAAATAAATAGTAATAATAAAAGCGAGGTGTGGTGGCTCATGCCTATAATCTTAACACCTTGAGAGGCTGAGGCGGGAGAATTGCTTGAGCCCAGGAGTTCCAGACCACCAGCCTGGGCAACATAGCGAGACCCTGTCTCTACAAAAAATTGAAAAATTAGCCGGGCATGGTGGCATGCACCTGTAGTCCCAGCTATTCAGGAGGCTGAGACAGGAGGATTGCTTGAGCCCAGGAATTTGAGGCTGCAGTGAGCCATGATTGAGCCACTGGACTCCAGCCTGGGGGAGAGAGTGAGACCCTGTCACACACAAACAAAATAATATAATACAATAATAATAATAAATAAATATAAATTTTAAAAAGGGTCTTTTTTTTTTTTTTTTTTTTTTTTTTTTTGAGATGGAGTCTCACTCACTCTTTTGCCCAGGCTGGAATGAAGTGGCCCTATCTCGGCTCACTAAAACCTCCATCCACCAGGTTCAAGCGATTCTCCTGCCTCAGCCTCCCAAATAGCTGGGATTACAGGCGCCTGCCACCATGCCCGGCTAATTTTTGTATTTTTAGTAGAGATGGGGTCTTGCCATGTTGGCCAGGCTGGTCTCGAACTCCTGACCTCAGGTGACCCACCTGCCTCGGCCTCCCAAAGTGCTAGTATTACAGGAGTGAGCCGCTGTGCCCAGCCACAAAAATGGGTCTTTTTCATACATTGTACGGAGTTCTCTGCAGGCCCTTCCAGTGCTTCAGCTGTGGGAAGTTTTCCTGTGTTATTTCATTGATATTCTCTGCCCTTTCTTTGTTCTCTCTGGAATTCTTTGAAATTGCTGATTTGATTTCAACTTCTTTCCTTCCTTCCTTCCTTCCTTCCTTCCTTTCCTTCCTTTCCTTCCCTCCCTCCCTCCTTTCCTTCCTTCCTTTTCTTGACACGATCTTGCTTTGTTGCCCAGACTGGAGTGTAGTTGTGTTATCACAGCTCACTGCAGCCTCAAGCTCCTGGGCTCAAGGCATCCTCCCACCTCAGCCTCCTGAGTAGCCAGGATTACAGGAGTGTGTCACCACACCTGGCTAATGTTTTTTTAATGTTTTGTAGAGACGGGGGTCTCATTATGTTGCCCAGGCTGGTCTCGAACTCCTGGTCTCAAGTGATCCTCCTGCCTTGGCCTTCCAAAGTGTTAGGATGACCAGTGTGAGCCACCATGCATGGCCTATTATTTTTCATCTCTCTCCATTTTTTCTAGTTCCTGGAAAATTTCCTCAGCTTCATCTTCCAATCCACTTACTGATTTTTCCCCTCATATTAAAAACACATAGATTTTTCTTGTGTTTATTTTATTTTTCCTTATCCCTGGTAATATCTGGAGATTGTCTTGGTTTTGAATATTCATTTATTCAATAGCATTTCAAGAGTGTAATTGCCTCTTGTCTCTGGAACTATTATAATATTCGTTCTTTCTTTTTTTTTTTTTTTGAGACAGAGTCTCGCTCTGTTGCCAAGGCTGGAGTGCAGTGTCACAATCCCGACTCACTGCAACCTCTGCCTTCCAGGTTCAAGTGATTCTCCTGCCTCAGCCTCCTGAGTATCTGGGATTATAGGCATGCCCCACCACACTGGCTAATTTTTGTTGTTGTTGTTGTTTTCGAGATGGTAGTCTCGCACTGTCGCCTGGACTGGAGTGCAATGGTGCAATCTTGGCTCACTGCAACCTCTACCTCCCAGGTTCACGCGATTCTCCTGCCTCAGCCTCCTGAGTAGCTGGGATTACAGGCACACACCACCACACTGGCTAATTTTTTTGTATTTTTAGTAGAGACGGGGTTTCTCCATGTTGGCCAGGCTGGTCTCAAACCCCTGACCACAAGTGATCCTCTCGCCTCAGCCTCCCAAAATTCTGGGATTACAAGTGTAAGCCACCACACCCAGCTCATTCTTTCTTTTTTTATTTCTTCCTTTCTTTCTTTCCCTAGATTGTCTATTTTCTTTGTCTCTTTTTTCCTGCTTATTTTATTTTGGTCTCACTTTTATGTTAGAGACAAACTGTGAGATTATCCTTGGCTTTCTGTTCATATTTAAGACGAGACACTAACAGTCAGTCGGACCTGTATGTGGGGGTGGAGCTTGTGACTGGAGGACTTTGCTGCAGGGTGATGGACCGGGGCCTTGGAGCACTCATTGGAGGGTCCTCATTGTCAGTTTTATTAGTTCCTTTCTCCAGAGCTGATTTGTTTCCCCAGAAGTGAATCACCCCACCTCCTGCCTCATCATCAGCTGTAACCCTGGCTGCCAATATTCTGAGGCCTAAGAGAAGGCAGGAGGCCAGAGGTCTCAGTGTTCTGAGTGAGTTTCACATCATCCCTGGGTTTCGGGTGTGGCGCTTCCTCAGCTCTCACCTCTGGGCCAGGTGTTCCAAAATCCAGATTCCTTAACACCTTTCGTCTACTGTTTTTTTCCTCTTCTATTATCTTTATCCTTATGGATTTTTACTTTTTAAATCCTTTACAATCATTTCATTTGGGTTCAGGAAGGGTTGGAAATGAATGCAAATATTCCGTCTTCAACTAGAAGTCCTATACATTAATATTTGACTTCAAGAGGTTTAGTTCAAAGCACATTTAGATTAGGAGTAAAAATTGTTCTGGAAGCTCCAGTGAGCCAAACTAGGGGAGACTAAAGGAACCTATCTAGCGAAAAGATTCTATATTCCACTTAAAGGGATCGAATAGCAATTCTAAGTAGACTGTCAAAAGCTAAATATGTATATTGTAATTCCTAGAGCAATTTTAAAACTTTCTTTGTAGAATTTCTTTTTTGTATAGAAGAGATAGAAATTTTTTTGTACAGAACTAAAATTAGTATGCTATAGTATATTTCTTTGTACAGAAGCACTATATAAAGAAATATATACCTAGAAAATCCTGAAGACAAGGAAAAAATGTTAAAACAATTTTAAAATAAGAAATATCATCAAAACCCAATAGATAAATTAAAATGGTATACTAAAAGTATTCAAATAATCTGCCCGGGCACGGTGGCTCACTCCTGTAATCCCAGCACTTTGGGAAGATGAGGTGGGCGGATCACCTGAGGTCAGGATTTTGAGACCAGCCTGGCCAACATGGTGAAACCCTGTCACTACTAAAAATACAAATATTAGCTGGGCATGGTGGTACATGCCTGTAGTCCCAGCTACCTGGAAGGCTGGGGCAGGAGAATCACTTGAACCCAAGAGGCAGAGGTTGTAGTGAGCTGAGACTGTGCCACTGCACTCCAGCCTGGGTGACAGAACAAGACTCCATCTCAAAATAAAATAAAATAAAATAAAATAAAATAAAATAAAATAAAATAAAATAGTATTCAAATTATCTAAGAGAGGATAAGAAAGGGCAAACAGAAACAAAAAATAGAGGGAACAAACAGAAAACAATTCATTGGTGAACCTAAATTCTAGCATATTAATAATCACATTAAGTGTAAATAGTCTAAATACACCAATTAAAAGACAGAATTTTTTAATTTTAATTTTAGTTTTTAATTTTGCTTATTTATTTATTTTTGAGACAAAGTCTCACTCTGTCACCCTGGTTGGAGTGCAATGGCACAATCTCGGCTCACTGCAACCTCCACCTCCCAGATTCAAGCGATTCTCCTGTCTCAGCCTCCTGAGTAGCTGGGATTACAGGCGTGTGCCACCATACCCGGATAATTTTTTGTATTTTTAGTAGAGATGGGGTTTCACCCTGTTGTCCAGGCTGGTCTCGAACTCCTGATCTGAAGTGATCCGCCCACCTCGGCCTCCCAAAGTGTTGGGATTATAGATGTGAGCCACTGCACCTGGCCTTAATTTTTATTTGATTATTATTTGTTGAGACTGGGTCTCGTTCTGTCACCCAGGCTGGAGTGCAGTGGTGTGATCATGGTTCAATGTAGCCTCGACTTCCCAGGCTCCAGCAATTCTGCCACCTCAGCCTCCTGAGGAGCTGAGACCACAGGTGCACACCATCACACCCAGCTAATTTTTGTATTTTTGCTAGAAATGGGGTTTCACCATGTTGCTCAGGCTGGTCTCAAACTCTTGAGTTCAAGCGATTCACCTGCCTCACCCTCCCAAAGTGCTGGGATTACAGGTGTGAGCCACCATGCCCAGCTGGAAATTGTTAAATTGAATTTTTGAAAAAACTCAACTACGTGATGTCTAAAAGAAAACCCACTTTATATATAATGATATAGGTATGTTAAAAGTATAAAGATGGGGCCAGGTGCGGTGGCTTATGCCTATAATCCCAGCACTTTGGGAGGCCAAGGCGGGCAAATCACTTCAGGTCAGGAGTTCGAGACCAGCCTGCTCAACATGGTAAAACCCTGTCTCTACTAAAAATACAAAAATTAGCCAGCCATGGTGGCATGCACCTGTAGTCCCAGCTACTTGGGAGGCCGAGGCAGGAGAATTGCTTGAACCTGGGAGGTGGAGGTTGCAGTGAGTTGAGATCGCGCCACTCCACTACAGCCTGGGTGACAGAGCAAGACTCCGTCTCAGAAAAAAAAACAGAAAAAAAAAAGAAAATTACCACAGATAGAAACGTGAGCAACACCATCAACCAACTAGATCTAATTGACATTCCTGGAATACTCTACCCAAGAACAACAGAATATATTCTTTTCAAGTGCCCTGGGTCATAAACCAAATCTCAACAAATTTAAAAGAAATTAAATCACATAAAGTTATTCCCTGACCACAAAGGAATTAAACTAGAAATCAATAGAAAAATATCTGGAAAATCTCCAAGTGCTTGAAAGTTACACAACACACTTCTAAATAATCCATGAATCAAAGTGGAAGTTTTGGCTGGGCACAGTGGCTGACACCTGTAATCCCAGCACTTTGGGAGGTCAAGGCGGGAGAATCATTTGAGGCTTGGAGTTTGAGATGAGCCTGGGCAACATAGCAAGATGCCATCTCTACAAAGAATAAAAATTAAAAACAAAATAAAAAAGGTGAAAGGGGTTCCTCCTCCCCCTTTCTTTTTTTTTTTTTTTTTTGTTTAGACATGGTCTTGCTCTGTTGCCCAGGCTGGAGTGCAATGGTGTGATCTTGGCTCACTGAAACCTCCACCTCCCAGGTTCAAGTGACTCTCATGCCTCAGCCTCCCAAGTAGCTGGGATTACAGGCATGCCCCACCACACCCAGCTAATTTTTGTATTTTTAATAGAAATGGGATTTCACCATATTGGCCAGGCTGGTCTCAAACTCTGGGCCTCATGTGATCTACCCGCCTTGGCCTCTCAAAGTGTTGGAATTACAGGCATGAGCCACCGCACCCAGCCAAAAAGGTGAAAGTTTGGATAGAAATTGGGAAATATTTAAACTGAATGAAAGCAAAAGTACAACATATAAAAATTTGTGAGATGCAGGTAAAAAGTACTTAGTGGAAAATTTATAACATCAAATTCTTATCTTAGCAGAGAAAAAAAAGCTAAGCTTCCAACCTAAGAAACTACCATAAGAACAAAATAAATTCAAAGCAAGCAGAAGCAAAGAAATAACAACATTAAGAGCAGAATTTGGCCAGGTGTGGTGGCTCAGGCCCGTAATCTCAGCACTGTGGGAGACCAAGGCAGGTGGATCACTTGAGGTCAGGAGTTCGAGACCAGCCTGGCCAACATGGCAAAACCACGTCTCTACTAAAAATACGAAAATTAGCTCAGCGTGGTGGCACACACCTATAGTCCCAGCTACTAGGGAGGCTGAGGCAGAAGAATCACTTGAACCCGGGAGGCAGAGGTTGCAGTGAGCCAAGATCATGCCACTGTACTCCAGCCTGGGTGACAGAGTGAGACTACATCTCAAAAAAAAAAAAAAAACCAAAACCAAAAACAAACAATAACAACAAAAAACAAAAACATTAAGAGCAGAAATTAATAAATGGAAATGGAAATAAGGCTGGACGCAGGGGGCTCACACCACTAATCCCAGCACTTTGGGAAGTGGAGGTGGGAGGATCACTTGAGCCCAGGCATTTGAGACCAGCCTGGGCAACATAGCAAGACCCTGTCTGTATATAATTAAAATTTAAATTTAAAAAAAAAGAAAAAAAAAGGCTGGGCACAGTGGCTCATGCCTGTAATCCCAGCACTTTGGGAAGCCAGAATGGATGAATTGCTTGAGCTCAGGAGTTTGAGACCACCCTAGGCAATATG
Organism: Pan paniscus; assembly: GCF_029289425.2. Taxonomy (NCBI): domain Eukaryota; kingdom Metazoa; phylum Chordata; class Mammalia; order Primates; family Hominidae; genus Pan; species Pan paniscus. Next base: position 67,327,179 of record NC_073267.2, read on the forward strand.
GTGAAACCCTGGCTCTACCAAAAAATACAAAAATTAGCTGGCATGGCAGCACACCCCTGAGGTCCCAGCTATTCAGGAGGGTGAGGTGCGATGATCGCTTGAGCTGGGAGGTGGAAGTTGCAGTGCATTTCAGCCTGGGTGACAGAGACTGTGTTTAAAAAAAGGAAGGAAGGGAGGGAGGGAGGGAGGGAGAGAGGAAGGAAGGAAGGGAGGGAAAAAAGAAAGAAGAAAGAAAGAAAGAAAGAAAGAAAAAAGAAAGAAAGAAAGAAAAGAAAAGTGTAAAAAGAATAGAGAAAAACCAATAAACCCAAAAGCTGGTTCTTTGAAACAATCAATTAAAACTGCTAGCTAAACTGACAAAGAAAAAGAGGGAAGACAGAAATTACCAATATCAGAAGGAAAGCATGTATATAATAAAGACCTCACAGATGTTAAAAGGATAATAAGGAAATATTACAAACAACTCTGTGCACATAAGTTTGACAATTTAGATGAAATGGACCAATTTCTTAAAGCCACAAACTACCAAACCCACCCAAGAAGAAATAGACAGACTAAATAGTCCTATATCTGTTAGAAGAAATTGACTTCATAGCTAAAATCCTTCCAGAAAAGAAAACTTAGGTCCAGATGGTTTTACTGGTGAATTCTACCAAACATTTCAAGAAGATATAACACCAGTAGAACACTTCCTAACTAATTTTGTGAGCCCAGCATTACCCCGATACCAATGAATTTGATGGATTGCTATTTATTAGTAATGCCTACAACTGACTACATACCACAAAATCCACCTGCAAAAGATACAGCAGTGCTTTAATTCCTAGGCAGAGCAGCACAGGCCCACTCTCCCTGTGTGCTGCGTGTCTTCCAAGGATCTTCAGAGAAGGATATATTCTTCTGGTTTCTGCCAACATTCTCAGGAAAGAGTAAACGTGAAGGTCAGGAATCGCCATACCTAAGATACTGGCTTCTTCTTCCTTAGCACAGACTATTTCCAAATCTTGTTCCACGTCCCCTGACTTCAGCTTGGCCTTCTGAGACTCTTAGCCCATTTCTGACTTTCGTAAGTCTCCCAGAACCCCCTAAAACCTTTCTTTTTTTTTTTTTATTATACTTTAAGTTCTGGGATACATGTGCAGAACATGCAGGTTTGTTACATAGGTATACACATGTCATGGTGGTTTGCTGTACCCGTCAACCCATCATCTCCATTAGGTATTTCTCCTAATGCTATCCCTCTTCTAGCCTCCCACCCCCTAACATGCCCCAGTGTGTGACGTTCCCCTCCCTGTGTCTATGTGTTCTCATTGTTCAACTCCCACTTATGAGTGAGTATGTTCAGTGTTTGGTTTTCTGTTCCTGTGTTAGTTTGCTGAGAATGATGGTTTCCAGCTTCATCCATGTCCCTGCAAAGGACATGAATTCATCCTTTTTTATGGCTACATAGTATTCCATGGTGTATATGTGCCATATTTTCTTTTTCTTTTTTTTTTCTTTCTTTTCTTTCTTTTCTTTTTTTTTTTTTTTTTGAGACAGAGTCTCTCTCTGTCACCCAGGCTGGAGTGCAGTGGCACGATCTCGGCTCACTGCAACTTCCGCCTCCTGGGTTCAAGTGATTCTCCTGCCTCAGCCTCCCGAGTAGCTGGCACATGCCACCCCGCCCAACTAATTTTTGTATTTTTTAGTAGAGATGGAGTTTCACCATGTTGGCCAGGCTGGTCTCGATCTCCTGACCTTGTGATCCACCTGCCTTGGCCTCCAAAAGTGCTGGGATTACAGGCGTGAGCCACCGTGCCTGGCCCCACATTTTCTTTATCCAGTCTATCATTGATGGGCATTTGGGTTGTTTCCAAGTCTTTGCTACTATGAATAGTGCTGCAATAGCTTTCTTTTTTTAGCTTTCCTGATACTGAATGAGCAAAGAAATTTAGCTTCTTTTAGTCTCAGAGCCTCATTGCAACCCAAATGTCCATTATATGTCTTCCCAGGCACAGAGCACTTCGCCCCTAGGAGAAGAAGCCTTCCCTTCCCCGGAACACAGAAATAGCTGAAGCCAATTTTAGTTTTTTGTTTTATTTTTGCTTTTTGTTTTGTTTTGATTTTTCCTTCCTGTCTCATTTCAGTAATAGCAGAAAGATATCCAATATAAGGTCCGTGAACCATTTATAGAAAATTAAAGTGCACCTCATGACAGTCAGTGCACATCATGACAGCCAGCATTGTCTTTCTCTGGAGTTCTGCTCCAGGTGTATAATTGCATGTCATTAACTTTCTATAGCTCACCAATTCACAAACATAGCTTTTTTTTTTAACCATCCCCTCCCTTAACAAATTTAAATTTACATAATTGAGGCCGGGTGCAGTGGCTCACACCTGTCATCCCAGCACTTTGGGAGGCTGAGGTGGACGGATCACTTGAGGTCAGGAGGTCAAGACCAGCCTGGCCAACACGGTAAAACACTGTTTCTACTAAAAGTACAAAAAAGATTAGCTGAGCGTGGTGGCACATGCCTGTAATCTCAGCTACTCAGGAGGCTGAGGCACGAGAATAGCTTGAACCGGGGAAATCAATGCTGCAGTGAGCTGAGATCACACCACTGCTTTCCAACCTGGGCAACAGAGCAAGACTGTCTCAAAAAATAAAAAAAAGAAAAGAAAATACATAATTGAATTCACAAAACAAATTTAATTGCTATGTATAAGAAGACAGACAAATGCATGGAAAAATATTCTGTGACGTATTCTTTGGTTTTATAACAAAAAAGGCAAACAGACAGTTTTACTTTACCTTGTTCTTATCTTAATATAATACATAGGACCATATCCACCTCTTTATTTCAGAAAGTATTTGAACAGTTTCTATTCTGGAGGATTAGAGATTTCCTTGAAGCCATGACTACTCTACAACTTTATACTGTGATGGGCAGCAAAGATAATATTGTGCCTGATCACAAAGAGGAGACACAAGCCTTTCCAGAAATGTCTACGCTAAAGACACACACCAAAAATAAGGAGTTTACTAATCTATATTCTCAGCTTGAGTATTTTGTCTGCTTCCACTTCTAGACTTAAGATAAGGCTACGTTCCTCACCCTCCTTCCTCCAGCACTTGCTTCATGCAGTTAAAATGGAATGAATGACTTTAGTTAAAGCGTCAAAAGAGTCTCACTAAGGAGATACTAATTATAGCTGTTTTCACGAAGCTCTCAGAAACTCCAGCAGGGGGCTCATTCATTCCTGCTGAGCTGCTACAGACCCTAAGATTATGTTGTCTACATCAGCCTTAGAAATTTCCCACAAGCAACACTCCTCCCACACCCGCCGAAGTCATACACCAGTTACAGTGGGAGGGCAACTGTGTAGGTCACTACAAAGGGAACTGTTAGTTTCATCTCCACATTCCCCACAAACATTTAAAATAAAATCAAGGCCGGGTGCAGTGACTCACTTGTAATCCCAGCACTTTGGGAGGCTGAGGCGGGCAGACCACTTGAGGTCAGGAGTTTGAGACCAGCCTGGCCAACATGGTGAAACCTTGTCTCTACTAAAAATACAAAAATTAGCCAGGTGTGGTGGCGCATGCCTGTAGTCCCAGCTATTCAGGAGGCTGAGGAGGAAGGATGGCTTGAACCCAGGAGGCAGAGGTTACAGAGAGTTGAGATCATGCCACTGCACTCCAGCCTGGGCAACAGAGTGAGACTCTGTCTCAAAAATAAAATAAAATAAAATAAAATAAAATAAAATAAAAACAAGTGGGGCAGGTGAAGCTCCCTTAATTCCTCCCTAGGAAATTCTATAAAGGCAGAGTACAATTTAGAAAATCAAACTGGGGCTCTGGCTCACGCCTGTAATCCCAGCACTTCGGGAGGCCGAAGCAGGTGGATAACCTGAAGTCAGGAGTTCAAGACCAGCCTGACCAACATGGTGAAACCCCGTCTCTACTAAAAATACAAAATTAGCTGGGCATGGTGGCACATGCCTGTAATCCCAGCTACTCAGGAGGCTAAGGCAGGAGAATCGCTTGAACTTGGGAAGAGGAGGTTGCAGTGAGCCAAAGATCATGCATTGCACTCCAGCCTGGGCAACAAGAGTGAAACTCTGTCTCAAAAAAATTTAAAAGAAGAAAATCAAACTGGACATCCAAATGATAATTAACTTACATATGTTCATTCATTACCATTGCTGTTACCAGAAAATGGGTCTTGTCCCAGACCCCAAGAGTGGGCTCTTAGATCTCACTTTCTTGGGAAAGAATTCAGGGCAAGTTGCAGAGTATAGCGAAGTTAAGATAGTTTGTTAGAGACTATTACGGAGTAGGGCTTCCTCAGAAAGCAAGAGGAGGAATGCCCCTACTTTAAACTTTTTATTTATTTATTTATTTAGATACAATATCTCCCTCTGTCACCCAGGCTGGAGTACAGTGGCACTGTCATGGCTTACTATAGTCTCAACCTCCCAGGCTCCATTGATCCTTCCACTTTAGCCTCCCAAGCAGCTGAGCTAGAGGTACATACCACCACGCCTGGCTAATTTTTATATCTTTTGTAAAGACAGGGTTTTTTCATGTTGGCCAGGCTGGTCTTCAACTCCTGAGCTGAAGAGATCCATCCATCTCAGCCTCCCAAAGTGCTGGGATTACAGGCATGAGCCACCATGCCTGGCCAAGAATGCCTCACCTTAAACATAGTGCTTGCTTATATAGGTTGTTAAGAATAGCGTACTTCATTACAAAGACTTTTGATCAGCTTGTGACGGGCTATTAGTATTGTTATTTTCCTATGCTACTACTGATTTCCACAAGAATTTATACGTGTACTATTATCTTTAAAGCAAAACCTATTCTTAAACTAAGAATGCATTTTGTTCTTGAAATATTGGGACGTTTCCATAAGTTCTGGGTCTTTATTTGGTAAGTTAGCATCATTAACTCATCCCCTCAGCCATAAATATCTTGTGACCAACAGTACCAACCCCCTGGGAATGGGGAATGCTACCCAGCAGGACTGGCTTTACCCAGCCTTTATTCAAGATGGAGTCACTCTGGTTAGGACATCTCTGACACTATTAACTTTCTATCTCAATTAATTAATTAATTAATAATTAATTAATTAATTAGATAATTAATTTGTTAATTATCAATCTCATAAATGAAACAAAGCTGATCAGGGCAAATGGCTGGTCTGGATGTTCCCAAGGTGGCAGGAAGGACCGTGGACCCAGCGTCCACTTTCCCAGGGGTCGATCGTAAAACAATTTGCACCATGGTACTGGGTGCCAGAAGGCCAGAAGGGCAAAAGGGAGCCATGTGATCAAAATAATCTTTCCTAGGCCAGGCGCGGTAGCTCACACCTGTAATCCCAGCATTTTGGGAGGCCAAGGCTGGTGGATCACTTGAGGCCAGGAGTTCAAGACCAGCCTAACAAAACCCTGTCTCTACTAAAAATACAAAAATTAGCCGGGCGTGATGGTGTGCACCTGTAATCCCAGCTACTTGGGAGGCTGTGGCACGAGAATCACTTGAACCTGGGAGGCGGAGTTTGCAGTGAGCCAAGATTGTGCCACTGCACTCCAGCCTGGGCAACAAAGTGAAACTCTGCCTCAAAATAATAATAGTAATAATAATAATCTTTCCGACAGGTAAAATATTTTCAAGCTGAAGGAGTGGAAGTACTGGCTAGTCATATGTATAGATCATCAAAGAACAAGGATGAGCTTCTGGAAGCGAATTCTGGCAGCTGGGCTTATCTGCTACTCCCTGGGAGCTTTTTGACGTCCTTATTATTATTATTATTTAATTTTCTGTCCTGAGTAGCTGGGGCTACAGGTGCTTACCACTACATCTGGCTTTTTTTGTTGTTGTTGTTGTTGTTGTTTTTAGTACAGACAGGGTCTTTCCCAGGCTGGTCTCAAACTCTTGAGCTCAAGTGATCCTCCCGCCTCAGCCTCTCAAAGTGCTGGGATTATAGGTGTGAGCCACCTTGCCTGGCTGAGATTTCATCAAGCTACTTAGAACATCGTGCAACTTAGAATTCATGAATTGTTTATTTCTGGAATTTTCCATTTAATATTTTTGGACCTTGGTTGACCGAGGGTTACTGAAACCTCAGAAAGCAAAACTGTGGATAAGGGAGGATTACTATATTGCCATTAAGTTGTATTTTAAAAATAATTTCAAAAATTGTATTCAAGTAATATGTGTATTCAATTAAAATTTCATCCCTTCAATGTTTTATAAGTAATTCAAATACCAGAGTGGTAACCATCTTCTAAGAATATTAGCTACAATCCCAATCACTGTTTTTCAAAAAGATGTTGTCAGTCCTGCTTCTGAAATTTCTCTCCAACAGGCCTCCTCCTCCCATTCCCACTGCCCCAACCCAGCCAGGCCCTTACCTTGCACTGCTCCGGGACACCAACCTCCAATCTGAGGGTTTCCTGGTGTCTGGGCTTCCATGCAGCTGTCAGAGTGTTCTTCCTGAAAAGAAACTCCATCTGTGCCATTTTCCGAGCAATACGCTTTACTGGGTTGTCCTGTTCAGGATAAAGTACAAATTCCTGAGCATGACACCTCGGATGAAGTCCGTCCCCTCCTTCCCAGATTACCACCTGCCCCTTTGACCCTGCCCTTTGGTCATCAGCCACAATCAGCTGCTGTCTCCACCAAGCCTCACCAGCTCTCCAAGCCTTCACCCATGATGCTGTCTGCCTGGACTGCCCTCCCTCCCATTCCTCTGCCTACAAGATCCGATATGTGCTTCAGCCTCCAATGTTAGCTCACCAAAATCTTCCCTTTGAATTATGAATGCAGGTGGCTGCAAACTCCTCCAAGTGACCAGAGTGTCCTATAATCACGTCTATTATAGCATCTTTGATTTAGGGGGTGATTTTTGGTTTTTTTGTTTGTTTTTCTTTTTCTTTTTTTTTTTTTTTTTTGCGTTTCTGTATTTCCTAAGAGAATATGAATTCCTAGGATTCTAGGAATTTTTATTCCCAACGTCTAGCACTATGCAAAGCAAAAAGTAGGTACCCAATAACTGCTTTTGGAATGAATAAATGAATCAATGAATGGTACCATGCAAGCTGCCAAAGTGCTTTCTGCAAAGCAACTCTGACCTTGTTGCTCTCTGAGCTGTGCTCCTTCCTGGGTGATGAGGTAACACTGGAAGCTATTAACAGATAAGAAAGAGAGAAAAAAAAAAAAAGGAGGGGAGAGATCTCTGGGTCTCTGACAAATTACTTATTTTCACTGAGTTTCTGTTTCCTCATTTGTAAAACAAAAGTGCTGTCCGGATGAGCTCTGAAGGCATCTTCCAGTTCTCAAATTCCAGCCTGCTTGGCTCCTGAACAACTTTCCTAGAGTCTCTGGCAGCTATAACCCAAGTCTTAGCACCATCTAGTGATAAACAGGCACACAGCGGGGAGGGAAAGCCGGGGAGTGGGGAGGGCGGATAAGAGAAGGAAATGCCAACTTTAATTATATTATGAGCCGGCAAGGAATTAGGTCAAACCTGCAAATACAAAGTTAAACCAAGAGACCTAACTTTATCCTGGGGATGGAATAACTAATTAGCTTCAGAACATGGATGAAGTAGACAATTATAGAATGCCTGAGACATGGAAAAGGCAATAAAACAATTCCTGTGTACCCTGGCCCTCTTGTTCTTTTATCAATTTACTGCTTGTTACTGTAATTAAATATTTTTATTGGGAGGACATGTACTTTTGAAGGGCCTATGGCATGGGACTCCAATAACTCAATAAAACCACAAATTAAGTATTTATTAAGAATATATATGTATTTTCAAGTTTCTTCCTTACTATTTATTTATTTATTTATTTATCTGAGACAGGGTCTTGCTCTGTGGCCCAGGCTGGAGTGCAGTGGCATGATCACAGCTCATCGCAATCTCGAATCCCTGGGCTCAGGTGATTCTCCCATCTCAGCCTCCTGAGTAGCAAGGACTACGGGGATGTACCACCATGCCCAGCTAATTTTAGATTTTTCAGCTAGGCACAGTGGCTCACGCCTGTAAATCTCAGCACTTTGGGAGGCCAAGGTGGGTGGATCACAAGGTCAGGAGTTTGAGACCAGCCTGGCCAGCATGGTGAAACCCCGTCTCTACTAAAAATACAAAAATTAGCTAGGCATGGTGGTGCGTGCCTGTAATCCCACCTACTCAGGAGGCTGAGGTAGGAGAATCTTACCCCGGGAAATGGAGGTTGCAGTGAGCCGAGATCGCACCACTGTACTCCAGCCTGGGTGACAGAGCGAGACTCTGTCTCAAAAAAAAAAAAATTCCAGTAGAGATTGGGGCCGGGGAGGTCTCACTGTGTTTTGCCCAGGCTTGTCTTGAACTCCTGGGCTCAAGTGATTCTCCCACCTTGGCCTCCCAAAGTACTGGGATTACAGGTGTGAGCCCCAAGCCCAACCTCTTTACCTTTATTGGAGTGTGATAAGACCAAAATATGACTAATTAACACTATAGGAAATAAGGATAATTCTGAGAGAAGCAGCGAAACAATAACAAAATACTAGTGTCTACATTCTTTTCTTTAAAACCTACTGACCTACACATTTTTATTAACCTAGTATTTGTTTGCTAAATGACTTTCTAGTTGCCAAAAAACAAGAATAAACAAATCAACTGAACAAATGACAAAATATAAAGAAACAATTGAGCATTGAGTAACAGAAAACTATGTTGAGATTTTGCTATAATCTGTCCCCAGGGCTGTCCTGAGACCATCTTCTGGACAAAGCACACATGTAAAGGGGTAGGTACTTTATAGATACTTTGAGCAATAAGGGCCTTTAGGCCAGGTATGGTGGCTCACGCCTGTAATCCCAGAACTTTGAGAGGCTCAGGTGGGAGGATCGCTTGAAGCCAGGAGTTTGAGACCAGCCTGGACAACAAAGCAAGACCACATTTCTATAATATTTTTTTTTAATTAGCCAGGCATGGTGGTGTGCACCTGTAGTTCCAGCTACTCAGAAGGCTAAGGTGGGAAGATCGCTTCAGTGCAGGAGGGTGAGGCTGCAGTGAGCTATGATTGCACCATTGCACTCCAGCCTGGGTGACAGAATAAGATACTATCTCAAAATAATAATAATAAAATAGGCTGGGTGCGGTGGCTCACGCCTGTAATCCCAGCACTTTGGGAGGCTGAGGTGGGTGGGTCACCTGAGGTCAGGAGTTCAAGACCAGCCTGACCAATATGATGAAACCCCATCTCTACTAAAAATACAAAAATTAGCTGGGCATGGGTGGCACGTGCCTGTTGTCCCAGCTACTAAGGAGGCTGAGACAGGAGAATTGCTTGAACCCGGGAGGCAGAGGTTGCAGCGAGCCAATATCATGCCATCGCACTCCAGCCTGAGCGACAGAGCAAGACTCCATCTCAAATAATCATAATAATAAAATAAGGGCCTGTGAGTGGGGAGCAAGTGAAATCAGTCCTACATTTAGGCCATTTCTAAAGTGAGATTCCATTGTAATGCATAATTACATTTGCAAGTCGTAATAACCTATGTCTGCATGTACATTACCTTATAAACCTGTTCTTACTCATCCATTTGGAGTCTAATGGAACCTGTGTAACCATTTATTGACTGATACATTATATACGCAGTAATGATTATTGCATAACCCCAAGAACACAGAGAGTACAAATCTGAAACTGGACCATTTCACTGCAGTGCCATATTTTCCAAACCCAAAATAAGGCCACTTGTACTGACAAGAATGTGCACATGACAAAAGGAAAACGAGGTCTGATAACACACAGCACCTCCAGGTGACTTCCCTCTTGGCACATTTATAACCTAGAAGTGTTTGAAAAAGGAAGAAACTGCAGAGGGAAAAAGCAAGTCAGCGTTTTTTTTGCCTGGAGTTGGAATCCAATGGTTGGGTTTTGGAGACTGCTTTGAAGGAAAACGATGACTCGCTGGGCAGGTGCGTTTCAGACACTAACAAACATAAAAGAATGTAGGGAGTTATGGGTGATGGACTCATGAGACAGGTCTGTGCCTGATTTTTCTATTTTGCCTGCTATTAACTATATGCCTCAACCTGTAAGCTTACAGACGTATTTCTTTTATGGCTGATACAGTTACATAAAGGATGATACGTTTCATTTGGATAAACTCAATTTTATCTGAAAAATCCAAAAGCATTTCAAACATACAGAGTTGAAAGACAAACTTTTTTTTTTTTTTTTTTTTTTTTGAGACAGGGATTTACTCTGTTATGCAGGCTGGAGAGTAGTCTCGTGATCGCAGCTCACTACAGCCTTCACCTCCCAGGCTCAAGGGCTCAAGATATCCTCCTAGCTCAGCCTCCTGAGTAGCTGGGACTACAGGCGTGTGTCAACAAGCCTGGCTAATTTTTGTATGTTTTGTAGAGATGGAGTCCTAGTATGTGTTGCCCAGGCTGGTCTCAAACTTGTGGGCTCGAGCAATCTGCCCGCCTTAGCTTCCCAAAGTGTTGGGATTACAGGCATGAGCCACCGCACTTGACCAAAAAACAAACTTTAAACAAATAATAATTTTTAATTATAATAATGCTTAAATAGGTAACCAAAGTACTTCAGGAGATGATCCATTAGCCCAGCGCAAAGCCATCAGCTTCATAATAAAACCTTGGCAAATTTAAAACACCTGCAATTCATTTCATGCCTCGTGATTTAAAGTATATTACATTAATGTGAAAAATTACCTTCTGAACTCGCACTCATTGAAGTGTAAATGTGCTCTCCTTCCCCCCCGGCCCCCGCCACTTCCCCATTTCATCCTGAAATTCCATTTGTAAATTCTGTACATCCACAGATGCCATAGTCATTACCTCGTTTTTTGTTGATAAGTCTTCTCTGCCTAGAGGTTTTTATAAGAGTTATTTTTCCTGTAATGAATACTCAGCAATTCAGGCCCATCTTTTCAGCTGGCTGGATGCTAGTGTCCCTTGATTAATGGACCTGCCAACTCGATGAGGTGATACCACACCAACAAAGGCTCAGCCTAGAAAATGTCACCTCTTATCCTGGTTGCCCAAGCACTTCTGTTTTATGAGCTTTGTGTGCCTCCCAGATGTGCCTAGTATTTCATTTTGGGTTTTGTTAATAAGAAGGCAAGTAACATGAAAGCAGGTAATTGGATTATTTAATGCAGTAGAAATAATTTCTTTTGTTCAAATAATGTGCTTCATATGATACACTTTTTTTTTTTTCTATTTTTCATTCCTGTCAGCTAAACTGCTACTTAACCATTTAAGTCAATGTATAGGTCAATACAAACAACATTATTTTTTCTGCCTGGAGAGAAAGGCTTACAATAAGAATTGTTTGAGAAGGAAAAAAAAAAGTCCTCAAATAAAAACATTTTGCTTTTTTTAAAATGTGCTTTAATAAGACAAAGACATGGAAACCCTAGTTAAAAGTTAAAGTTGTGAACTTTGGTAGCAAATTTTGCTTGTACTTTTTTTTATAGAGACAGGGTCTTACTATGTTGCCCAGGCTGGAGTGCAGTGGCGTGATCTCGGCTCACTGCAACCTCCACCTCCCGGGTTCAATCGATTCTCCTGCCTCAGCTTCCCAAGTAGCTGGGATTACAGGTGCCTGCCACCATGCCTGGCTCAAATTTTTGTATTTTTAGTAGAGATGGGGGTCTCAGTATGTTGCCCAGGCTGGTCTCAAACTTGTGGGCTCAAGCAATTCACCCATCTTGGCCTGGCAAAGTGCTGGGATTGCAGGCATGAGCCACTACACCCGGCCTAAAAAATATATATTTTGCTTTAATAAGACAAAGACATGGAATCCCTAGTTAAAAGTTAAAGTTATGGCTGGGCACGGTGGCTCACGCCTGTAATCCCAGAACTTTGGGAGGCCAAGGCAGGCAGATCACCTGAGGTTGGGAGTTCGAGACCAGCCTGACCAACATGGGGAAACCCCGTCTCTACTAAAAATACAAAATTAGCCAGGCATGGTGGCACACGCCTCTAATCCCAGCTACTCGGGAGGCTGAGGCAGGAGAATTGCTTGAACCTGGGAGATAGAGGTTGCGGTGAGCTGAGATTGTGCCATTGCACTCCAGCCTGGGCAACAAGAGTGAAACTCTGTCTCGAAAAAAAAGTTGTGTACTTCGGTTTTTTGTTTGTTTTCTTGTTTGTTTGTTTTTTGGAGACAGGCCTTCACTATGTTGCCCAGGCTGGAGTGCAGTGGCTATTCATGGGCATGCTCATGACACACTATACCCTTGAACTCCTGGGCTCAAGTGATCCTCCCACCTCAGCCTCCCAAGTAGCTGGGACTACAAGTACAGGCTCCAGCTCCAGGTGCATGCACTTTTTATTTATCATTATTATGGCCTAAGATGGCTGCTGAATGTACTTTTTATGTTGTTGATAAGATTCCATTTCTTTTTTTTTTTCTTTTGAGACGGAGTTTCACTCTGTTGCCCAGGCTGGAGTGCAATGGCACGATCTCGGCTCACTGTAACCTCCGCCTCCCAGGTCCAAGCGATTCTCCTGCCTCAGCCTCCAGAGTAGCTGGGATTATGGGCACCCGCCACCATGCCTAACCAATTTTTGTATTTTTAGTAGAGACGGGGTTTCCCCATGTTGGTCAGGCTGGTCTCAAACTCCTGATCTCAGGTAATCCACCCGCCTTGGCCTCCTAAATTGCTGGTATTACAGGCATGAGCCACCGTGCCCGGACAGATTCTTTTTCAGTAGAAGAACCCTAACTCTCAGACTGTAAATAGGCAAAATTACGTGCTACTCCAAGCTTCTGAATAAAACATTCTTAAGAAATTATGCAGGGCCAGGCGCAGCGGTTCACACCTGCAATCCCAGCACCTTGGGAGGCTGAGGCCGGAGGATTGCTTGAGCCCAGAAGTTCAAGCCCGGCCTGGGCCACATAAGGAAACCCCTGTCTCTACCAAAATTTTCAATATTAGCCAGGCATTGTGAAATGCGTGTCTATGGTCCCAGCCAATTGGAAGACTGAAGTGATCGTTTGAGCCCAGGAGGTCAAGGTTGCAGTGAGCCATGATCGTGCCACTGAGCTCCAGTCTGGGCAACAGAGTGAGACCCTGTCTCTAAAATAAATAAATACATAAATAAAGTAACCATGGAGCAGAATAAATTTCAAGGGGATTATGAAGACTAATGATCCCAAAGTTATAAAACAATGGGACTGCCCCCAAAAATGTATTCCACAATTTGAATAAAGGAAAGTACTTATGTAAGCACAAAATACCACGCTGGGGCCCAAATAAAAGAAGTTAAAAAAAAAAAACAAAAAAACCCACTTCTTTCAATGCCTGGGGGGATATGCAAAATATAGGCCTCAAAAGAAACAAAGAGTAGAGCATGAGTACATGAGTACATAATTTCCATAACCACACAAATCTAAAATGTAATAAAATTATAAGAAAGGGTGGGCCAGGCGAGGTGGCTCACACCTGTAATCCCAGCACTTTGGGAGGCAGAGACAGACAGATCACTTGAGGACAGGAGTTCGAGACCAGCCTGGTCACCATGGTGGAACCCCATCTCTACTAAAAATGTAAGAATTAGCCGGGCATGGTAGCCCACACTTGTAATGCCAGCTATTCGGGAGGCTGAGACAGGAGAATTGCTTGAACCTGGAAGGCGGAGGTTGCAGTGAGCTGAGATTGTGCCATTGCACTCCAGCCTGGGCAACTGAGTGAGATCTTGTCTCAAAAAAAAAAAAGAAAAAGAAAAAGAAATAAAAGAAAGGGAACATAAGCCCAGAGCCAAGATAGCTAGACACAGCATCCAATGGAGAGGAGGCTCTGAGCTCTTCCAGGGCTGGCAGAGGTACATCAGCGCGGCCAAACACAAGGACCAGAAGGCTAAGAGAGAAGTGAGGACATCCAGGTCCCATACATACCAAACTTGACCAACGTCAAGACTAAATGGCCGAAATCCAATTTAAAAAAGCAGTCGGCCGGGTGTGGTGGCTCACGCCTGTCATCCCAGCACTCAGCACTTTGGGAGGCCAAGGTAGGTGGATCACCCGAGGTCAGGAGTTTGAAACCAGCCTAGCCAACATGGTGAAACCCCATCTCTACTAAAAATACAAAAAATTAGCTAGCTGAGTGTGGTGGCAGGCGCCTGTAATCCCATCTACTCAGGAGGCTGAAGTAGGAGAATCACTTGAATCCGGGAGGCAGAGATTGCAGTGAGCCGAGATCATGCTACTGCACTCCAGCCTGGGCAACGAGAGCGAAACTCCACCTCAAAACAAAACAAAACAATGACTAAGATAAATTATTAGAGGGAGTTAAAAAAAAAAAACATATAAGATGTTGACGATATCATTCACAAACATTCCAATGGCAATGAGAACAACAGCATGCAGTAAGCATAAGTAATAAGACACTCAATTGAATGTAGTATGAGAAAGCCGGTTGAAGACACCACAGACATGCAGCTTCCTAATGCATGGAATATAGGATTTAAGCCAGCCAGCCTTGTTGGCTCATGCCTGTAGTCCCAGCACTTTAGGAGGCAGAGACAGGCAGATCACTTGAGCCTAGGAGTTTGAGACCAGCCTGGGCAACATAGTGAGACCCCATCACTACAAAAAAATACAAAAATTAGCCAGGCATTAATTAGCTGGGCATGGCGGCACATGCTTATAGTTCCAGCTATTTGGGAAGTGGGTGGTGGAAGGATCACTTGAGCCCGGGAGTCAGAGGTTGTAGTGAGCTGAGATCACCCCACTGCACTCTAGCTTGGACAACAGAGTGAGACCCTGTTCCAAAAAAAGAAAAAAAGAAAAAAAGATTTAGGCAAGCTTTCAGAAGAAACCAAAGTTTATAATACAACAAAACATTAAAGAAATGCAGTCTCTATAGCTGACCACTTCCTCGTTTTGTTATATTGTCCTAAAAGAGTAATTGTCTCTAATCATTCTACAGTGAATCTTCTGCTAGGTATTAAACAAACATTATAAAGAAATTACTAATGAAATCTGTTGATAGAATTAAGAAAAAAAAAGAAAGACATTGTTAAGTAGAACAATTCTAAATCCTCAAGCATGCATAACTGAGCGCTGTTAGTTGTCTCATTCAATGTCATATCAATTTGCTGAGAAATTAATAAGATAGCCTCATTTTTTCATATTAACAATCTCAAGCAGATATTTTTAGGGTCCTGCTCATTAGAACTGGGTAGATGCCCTTTGACTTCCCTTTAAGCAAATCTGAGAAATTCTATGATTCAACAAGCATTTTTCTTTGTTTCTGTGTTTACAGGCATTACTCATATCTGGAAGAATCATCCCAGACTGCAATGAATAATTCAAATCTGAATCATACCAAGGTTCTAATCCCCTTTTCTCATCTTCAAATAGTGCTTTTCTTTTTTCTTAATCTTCTTCTTCTTTTTTTTTTTTTTTTTTGAGACAGAGTCTTACTCTGTCTCTTAGGCTGGAGTGCAGTGGCGTGATCTTGGCTCACTACAATCTCCACCTCCTGGGTTCAAGTGATTCTGCTGCCTTAGCTTCCAAAGTAGCTGGGACTACAGGCGCATGCCACCATTCCCGGCTAAGTTTCGTATTTTTAGTAGAGACGGGGTTTCACCATGTTGGCCAGGCTGGTCTCGAGCTCCTGACCTCATGTGATCCACCCGCCTCAGCCTCCCAAAGTGCTGGGATTACAGGTGTGAGCCACCGAGCCTGGCCCAAAAAGTGATTTTCCATGGTCATTGTGCAATGCTCTTGCGGAGTAATTAGAAATAAAAGACCTACAAACACTCTCAGTTCTATCCTTTCAAGTAAATTTAGATTCAGGTGGAATGCAAAGTATTATCTCTGGTGCGAATTTTGTGGCTCATACTTCCTCCTGGCAGCTTGTTTTTTGTTGTTGTTGTTGTTTGTTTGTTTTGTTTTGTGGGTGCTGTTCATGACTAATTTGCCAAAAGTCATCCAATATATTATCATATTATCCTTCATTGAATTGAGGCCAATCTAATTTTTTTTTTTTTTTTTTTTGAGATAGGGTCTCTCTCTGTCCCCCAAACTGGAATGCAGTGGTACCATCACAGTTCACTGCAGCCTCGACTTCCTGGGCTCAAGCAATCCTCACACCTCAGCCTTCTGACTAGCTGGGACTATAGGCATGTGCCACCACCCCTGGCTAATTTTTATTATATATATATATTTGGTGGAGTCGGGTTTTCGCCATGTTACCTAGACTGGTATTGAACTCCTGGGCTCAAGTGATCCTGCTGCCTCGGCCTCTCAAACTGCTGTGGTTACAGGCGTGAGCCAGCGCACCTGGCCCTGATTTTAAAACTTATTACTTATATTTGACTTATATGTGGAAGTTTTCCATGGTATCTGAATTATTCTTTTGAACCTGCCTGGAAACACTTCACGTGACCCTCTCCTCTACCCACTTTTCATTAAGGAACAAAACACTTGATTTCAGAAATTTGGAAATGTGGCTGGGTGCGGTGAATCATTTGAGGTCAGGAGTTCAAGACCAGCCTAGCCAGCATGGTGAAACACTGTCTCCACTAAAAATACAAAGATTAGCCGGGCGGTAGTGGCGCGCACCTGTATTCCTAGACACTCTGGAGGCTGAGGCAGGAGAATTGCTTTAGTCTGGGAGGCGGAGGTTGCGGTGAGCCAAGATTGCACCACTGCACTCAAGCCTGGGCGACAGAGCGAGACTCTGCCAAAAAAAAAAAAAAGAAAAAAAGAAAGGAAGGAAGGAAGGAAAGAAAAGGAAGAAATTTGGAAATGTGAAAGGTGGGGACCCAGTCTCCCCAGATTCTTGATAATGCGCTTTGGAGCCATTTGTCTAGTTAACTGCCTTCATCAGAAAGGATCCTAAAGCTTCTCTCACCTCCCTCCGGGAGACGGCCAAATGGCCACAGCCGGTCCTAGGTCTCTTGGCTAGCTCCAAAATGCCGGGAAGACTCCGGCGCTCTCTCACTAGGTATTTATATGTCAAAGGGAGAAAGTCCCAGAACTTGAAGACCCCGCTAGGTGGTTAAAGCTGAGACACCTGGGGCTATCTCGTTCCGGGTGAGGCTTTATTTACATATCAAAGGGCTGGGGTTAGGTTTCGGGCCCATTAAGTTTCCAAGGAGACCCTTTCAAAAAGGGAGGGGAATAGCTACCTCCTTCGCCTTTATAAGCAGAGAAAACTTGTCCTTCATCTATGGAGTGTCGGGCTACTTGCACGGGACATTTCCTGGCCAGGAGTAAGGCTTAAGGGGAGGCTGGGAGCGGAGGCTATGTACTTATTATTTGCTAAAAGGTAATTAATATAAAATCTGTCTCTGATCCCAAACACCTGTGTGTGTGCATTCAGGATAAAATTAATAAAGATAAATATTAAAAAACCACTGGCAGGCCAGACGTGGTGGCTCACATCTGTAATCTCAACACTTTGGGAGGCCAAGATGAAAGGATTGTTTGAGTTAGGGAGTTCGAGACCAGCCTGGGCAACATAGGGAGACCCCTGACTTGTCCCCACCACCCCCTATCCCCCGTCTCTACAAATAGTTAAAAAAAAAATAGCCAGGTGTGGAGGTGCATGTCTGTGGCAGGAGGATCACCTGAGTCCTGGAGGTCGAGGCTGCAGTGAGCTGTGATTGAACCACTGTACTCCAGCGTGGGTGACAGAGCAAGACCCTGTCTCAAAAACAAGAACAATGAAACACTGACAGGACAGGCTGGATGTGGTCGTACATGCCTGTAATCCCAGCAAGGAGGCATAAGGATTGCTTGAGGCATGGAGTTCTAGACCAGTCTGGGCAACATAATGATACCCCATCTCTGTAAAAAACAAAAACCACTAACAGCAGCCTGGGGTGGGTGCTTTCCCTCTTCCTCCACCAATCATGATTGGCTCTGGAGAAGGAGGGTGCCAGGATGGCTCTGGCCCAAGGTTGGCCCTAGAGGCTGCAGCCCTAATTGCTCTGGGCAGGAGAGACACTCATCCTCACCTTGCAGAATTGCCAGATAAAATACAGGGCGCCAAGTTGAATTTGAATTTTGGATAAATAACCATTTTTTTTAGCATAAGTATATCCCAAGTATTGCATGAGATATACTTAAGCTTAAAAAAAAAACCTTCATTGTTTATCTGAAATTCAAATTTACCTGGGCTTTCTGTATTTTTACTTGCTAAATCTGGAACTCAACCATGGTGACCAGGGAAGAGGACCCCCTGGAGATGCCAACACCTTATGCCCATTGAAAGAATAATACAAGGGCTAGGAGCAATGGCTCACACCTGTAATCCCAGTACTTTGGGAGCCCAAGGTGGCAGGATCACTTGAGGTCAGGAGTTCGAAACCAGCCTGGCCATCATGGTGAAACCGCATCTCTACCAAAAATACAAAACTTAGCCGGAAATCACTTGAACTCGGGAGGCAGAGGTTGTAGTAAGCTGAGATCACGCCATTGCACTCCAGCCTGGGCAACAGAACAATACTCCGTCTCAAAAAATAAATTAATTAAATAAGGGCACTCAGGCCGTCTTTCTTTTCATTTCAGAAGAGATATCGAAGGAGATAGTGCTCAGGAAATTGAATCTAGGAAATGTTACTCTACAATTTTTTGGTTACAATGAGTTTATCAAACATCCTTTGAATCTTCTTCCTTTTTTTTTTTTTTTTTTTTTACAGAGTCTTGCTCTGTCACCCAGGCTGGAGTAGTGCAGTGGTGTGATCTCGGCTCACCACAACCTCCACCTCTCGGGTTCAAGCAACTCTCCTGCCTCAGCCTCCCGAGCATCTGGGACCACACACGCGTGCCACCACGCCCGGCTACTTTTTGTATTTTTAGTAGAGTAGGGGTGTCAGCATCTTGGCCAGGCTGGTCTTGAACTCCTGACCTTGTGATCCACCCGTCTCAGCCTCCCAAAGTGCTGGGATTACTGTGCCTGGCCCTGAATCTTCTCATAACAACCTGGAAGGATTATTTTCTTCCTCCCACCTTAGGGATGAAACACCTGAGGCCAGAAAGCAACTAGAACAGTGTTTGGCACAAAGAAAGAATTTTTAAAAATATTTATTGAATGAATGAAAGTTACCCAGGTGTGATTTCACTGCAGGTTGGTGGCAGCAGAACAGTGGCCTTTGGGTTCTTTTCTCATGGCTGTTTCTGTCTCTAGCCAAGTGCTGATTCCCTGAGAATAAATCCCTTTGCTGTCTTAAGTTTGAATTTCCTCATCTATTATTTGGGTCTGCTCATTTGCTTCTTGATCACGCAGCAGCGTGGACAAGACTATCTGAATGGGGAAAAAGTTTCCAAAGCCCTAAAGCACCATCACCTTTGTTCTCGGTCCAGTAGTAAAAGGCAGCAATGAGGCAGGGCGTCCAAAGGGTTATTGATGAGGAGGTTTCTGTCCCAGGGGGCTTTGCTGTGGTGTCAGGACAGTGAGGGAGCTGGGAAGTACCTAGGGGGCATGAGGCTTGATGCTCCAGTTCTCCTTGCTGGTGAATCACTCTCTCGCATTGGGCTGGCCATCCACAGACAGGTGTTTGAATTTCATCTTGGTCAAAACAGCCCCCTCAGCCAGGCATGGTGGCACATGCCTGTGATCCCAGCACTTTGGGAGGCCACAGTGGGCACATCACCTGAGGTCAGGAGTTTGAGACCAGCCTGGCCAATGTGGTGAAACCCTGTCTCTACTAAAAATACAAAAATTAGCTGGGCATGGTGGTGGACGCCTGTAATCCCAGCTATTCAGGAGACTGAGGCAGAAGAATCACTTCAACCTGGGAGGCAGAGGTTTCAGTGAGCTGAGATTGCGCCACTGCACTCCAGCCTGGGCAACAGAGCAAGACTCTGTCTCAAAAAACAAACAAACAAACAAAAAACAGCCCCCTCTCTCCTCTAATCTCTTTTCTGAGGGGATCTTCCTGAGGTCTGGATTTAGAAACCACAAGTGCCTGTGCTAGAGCAAAAGTCACACCCAGAATGTGTGGCCTAGATCTTGAGTTTTAAATAATCAAGAAACTCCCAGAAGTACTTTTGTCTGCATCGGCTAGGCTTCTTTCATTGTGAACAACAGAAACCATCTCCGACCAACTTAAGCAGAAGGAAGATACACAAGATAGCTTGTGTCATTGAAGGAAAGTCTACTAGCCCAGGAAGGGCAAGAACACAGGTAGTAACAAGAACCTGAGCAGCAGGAACTCATGTCCAGTGTGATGACGGGGTTGAAGTTGTGATGCGTCTGCTCCCATTTTCTTCTCTCTCTTTTTTTTTTTTTTTTTTTTTGAGACAGGGTCTCATTCTGTTACCTAGGCTAGAGTGCAGTGGCACAATCTTAGCTCCCTGCAACCTCTATCTCCTGGGTTCAAGCAATTCTCATGCCTCAGCCTCCAGAGCAGATGGAATTACAAGTGTGAGATACGACATCCGGCTAATTTTTGTATTTTAAGTAGAGACGAGCAGGGCATGGTAGTTCATGCCTGTAATCCCAGCACTTTGGGAGGCCGAGGCGGCGGATCACCTGAGGTCAAGAGTTCAAGACCAGCCTGACCAACATGGAGAAAACCCATCTCTACTAAAAATACAAAATATTAGCCAGGCGTGGTGGTGCATGCCTGTAATCCCAGCTACTCAGGAGGCTGAGGCAGGAGAATCGCTTGAACCCAGGAAGTGGAGGTTGTGGTGAGCCAAGATCATGCCATTGCACTCCAGCCTGGAAAACAGGAATGAAACTCCATAAAAAAAAAAAAAAAAAAAAAAAAAAACTAAAAACAAAGTAGAGATGAGGTTTCACCATGTTAGCCAGGCTGATCTCAAATTCCTGACCTCAAGTGATTAGGAGTTCAAGATCAGCCTCAGCCTCCCAAAGTGCTAG
Organism: Pan paniscus; assembly: GCF_029289425.2. Classification (NCBI taxonomy): domain Eukaryota; kingdom Metazoa; phylum Chordata; class Mammalia; order Primates; family Hominidae; genus Pan; species Pan paniscus. The sequence goes on from NC_073267.2 coordinate 67,348,036, forward strand.
AATTACAGGCATGAGCCACTGCACCCAGCCTCATTTTCTTCCTTTCCTTCTCCAATTCATTGCTCCTTTTAAATTTTTAAAAATAATTTTTTAAAAAAATTGTTTTTAATGTATTTATGTTTGAGACGGGGTATCACTCTGTCACCCAAGCTGGAGTGCAGTGACACACTCACGGCTCATGGCTCACTGCAGCCTCTATCTCTTCGGGTCAAGCAGTCCTCTCACCTCAGCCTCCCTAGTAGCTGGGAGCACCACAAAGCCTGGCTAATTTTTGTATTTTTTGTAGAGACAGGGTTTCGCCTTGTTGCCTAGGCTGGTGTTGAACTGCTGGGCTCAAGCAATCTGCCCACCTTGGCCTCCCAAAGTGTTGGAATTACAGGTGTGAGCCACCACACCTGGACTTTTTGTTTTGTTTTATTTTTGTTTTTGTTTCGACAGAGTCTTGCTCTGTCACCAGGCTGGAGTGCAGTGGTGCCATCTCTGCTCACTGCAACCTCTGCCTCCCAGGTTCAAGTGACTCCCCTGCCTCAGCCTCTCAAGTAGCTGGGACTACAGGCATGCACCACCACACCCGGGTAATTTTTTTGTATTTTAGTGGAGATGGGGTTTCACCATGTTGGTCAGGATGGTCTCGATCTCCTGACCTTGTGATCCACCTGTCTCAGCTTCCCAAAGTGCTGGGATTACAGGCATGAGCTACCATGCCCAGCCGCACCTGGCCTTTTTTTAGAGACAGGGTCTGACTCTGTCACCTAGGCTGGAGTGCAGTGGTGCAATCATAGTTCACTACAGCCTCAAACTTCTGAGCTGAAGCAATTCTCCTGCCTCAGCCTCCCAAGTAACTGGGACTAGAAGAGTGCACCACCATGCCCAGCTATTTTTTTTAATCTTTTTTTTGTAGAGACGGGGTCTTGCTATGTTACCCAGGCTGGCCTCAAACTGCTGGGCTCAAGTGATCCTTCTGCCTCACCCTCCCAAAGTGCTGAAATTATAGGCATGAGCCACCATGCCTAGCCCATTTCACTGCTCCTACATCAGGATGTTTTCAGCTGCAGGTAACAGAGACCCTATGAATGGCTTTAAATAATAAAGATATTTCATTATCTCATAAAATGAGTAGTCTGAACACGCATGGTTTCAGGGTTGATTTGGCAGCTCAAACATGTCACAGGCTGCATCTCTCCAACTTTTGGCTCTTCAGTCATGAGATGGCTGCTGCAGCTCCAAATACATTCTCACTTCAGTATCCCAGGCAGGAGAAGAGAAGGACAACAGCAACAGAGCGCTTTCCATACCTGATTAATTCATTGGTTGGAACTGGGTCACACCTAGCTACAAAAAAGGCTGGAAAGGCAAGAATTCAGCAAAAAAGAACAGAGAGCAGTGATTGGCTTATACCAGGGGCTTCATCTCCTGGGGATGGGCATGCTGCTGCCCAAAGCTAAATCAGGGCTTTGTTAGCAAGGAAGAAGTGGGCCATCTTCTTAAGATTCACCTTCCCAGCAAAGAGAGTCAATGGGCCTGGCTTAGGTCACCGTGTTGGAGTCACCATGCATGACTGAAAGGTTATGTTGCAAAAGGGGAAGCAGAATTCTGGGGCTAGAAGAAGAAGAGAGACAGAAGCTGAGTGCAGAAAAGACATCTTTTCCTCCTTCAACCAGTGGTCATTTCAGATATTGGGGAGTATCGCAACCTAGCCAGGACAGGTTATATCATTTGTGGGAACCAGTGCAAATAAAATGCAGGACCCATGGTTCAAAAGTTAAGAATTTCAAGCACAGAGCCCTTCTGGACACAGAGTCCTGTGTGACTGCACAGGTCACAAGCCCATGAAGCCAGCCCTGGGCCTAGACCAGAACTGGAGTGATTGCCCCAAGGAGAGTAAGTCTTGCTAGGGTGTTTCAGGGTCTGTTTTGTTATAAAATTGGGTTAAATCATTAATTGATGGTAAGAAAGCTGAGATTTATATTGTTATAATTAACATGTGTCCAGCCCTTTGTACAAACACTGTTAAAGGGTCGAGAAAAGAGTGGGTCAAAGCCCTCTGTGTGTATAACCCTAGGCAGAGGCAGGGTTCCGAGAAGACAGAGCTATCCAGAGGCTTCCAGTCTACTCCAGCTATCAGAGTAAGGGGGATGGTGAGTTGGTTTTCTTCCTCATGCCCATTCAAACTTGGCAATTTCAGTCTATTACTTAATCATCACAGTGGCCCTGTGTGGCTCGAAGTATTATATCCATATTATAGATGAGGTCACTGGCGCTCAGAGAGGTCCGTGATCATCCATGGTATATGATCAAACTGGGACTGGAAGCCAGGCAGTCTGAATCCTCGCGTCCATGTTTATCAGCACTGTGTGTCATTGAACAAATCTAACAGGGCTGGGGAAATTGTAAGAAGTTGTCTTATAATAGATGAGATGACACAGACATAAAAGGGGTTTTAACTTGAAGGGCTTAGAGTCCTAGAGCCCATGGGAAGTTTTTTGTTTTTTTTTGTTGTTGTTGTTGTTGTTCTCTTTCTTTCTTTCTTTCTGTTTTTTTTTTTTTTTTTTTTTTGAGATTGAGTCTCACTCTGTTGCCCAGGCTGGAGTGCAGTGGCATGATCTCAGCTCACTACAACCTCTGCCTCCTGGGTTCAAGCAATTCTCATGCCTCAGTCTCCAGAGCAGCTGGGACTACAGGCATGAGCCACCACACCTGGCTAATTTTTGTATTTTTAGTAATGATGGGGTTTCATCATGTTGACCAGGCTGGTCTCAAACTCCTGACCTCAGGTGATCCACCCATCTCGGCTTCCCAAAGTGCTGGGATTACAGGTATGAGCCACCACACGTGGTCCTATGTTTTTTGGTTTTTTTTTTTTTTTTTTTGAGACAGAGTCTCACTCTGTTGCCCAGGCTAGAGTGCAGTGGCGTGATCTTGGCTCGCTGCAACCTCCGCCTTCTGGGTTCAAGCAATTCTCCTGCCTCAGCCTCCTGAGTAGGTGGGATTACAGGCATGTGCCAACACGCCTGGCTAATTTTTTTGTATTTTTAGTAGAGACAGGGGTTTCACCATGTTGGCCAGGCTGGTCTTGAACTCCTGACCTCAGGTGATCCACTCATCTTGGCTTCCCAAAGTGCTGGGATTACAGGCGTGAGCCACCACACCTGACCCTATTTTTTCTTTTCTTTTTCTTTTTTCTTTTTTTTTGAGACGGAGTCTTGCTCTGTCGCCCAGGCTGGAGTGCAGTGGCATGATCTCAGCTCACTGCAGCCTCTGCCTCCTGGGTTTCAGTGATTCTCCTGCCTCAGCCTCCCAAGTAGCTGGGATTACAGACACCCGCCACCACACCTGGCTAATTTTTTTGTATTTTTAGTAGAGACGGGGTTTTACCATGTTGGCCAGTCTGGTCTCGAACTGCTGACCTCAGGTGATCTGCCTGCCTCAGCTTCCCAAAGTGCTGGGATTTCAGGCGTGAGCCACTGCACCCAGACTATTTTTTCTTTTAATAGAGATGGAGTCTTACTATGTTGCCCAGGCTGGTCTTGAACTCCTGGGCTCAAGCAATCCTCCCACCTCAGCTTCCCAAAGTGGCCATAGAGGTTTGATAAGAATATCATTCCAGCAATAGGAATACAGGGTGGATTAGAGCCACAAGGATGTCCGTAGGACATTTGCTAGAGTGCCTGGGCCAGGACATTTACTTAGTTTTTCTCACAAAGTTGTCTGTCACCCATGGCTGATTTCTGAAATGAATCCACAAGCCAGGAACATTTGTCTAAATACTTTAATTAAATGCATTGTAATATGAAAGGCAGAGTGTAAATAAAGTGTTCATGTTTACTAAGAAAACAGACTAAGATATTCCAGGTAGCTGAACACACTTTGATAATAAAATTTGAAACAGCTTCTTGGTTTTCATTCTATTTAAAATATTTATGTAGTTAAAAAAAATAATTGACTATTTATTTTCTATCTAAATGCAGGAAATGCTGAGACATTTTAAATGAGCAGAGATTGAACATACATAAATAAGCATCCTGTTTCAGCTACGGAATTATAATACTTCTGTGCTGTTCCATTCATACCTCAGCAAACAACCAGTCCAATTCAATTTAGAGAAGAATGCCAGCCTCAAATTCAATTTATTTAATATTTAAGTTTTGTGAAAGTGCTGAGTTAAAGGAGTTATCTCAGCGAAATTAAAACACTGCTAATCTCATTTCAAAATCAATTTTCTTTCCAGGACAATTCTTGGGAACCTCAAGAATCTCTTGCTTTATATCATAAGGAGTATACATTCAAGAACTGATATCTAAAAGAATAAGTACATTCGTATAAAAAAGATTCCTTATAAAATAGGATCTCACAGATAAGGTGCTGTTGAAGCATTTTGCCATTTACTGAAAAGCAATGTGTTTATTAGCATATCTGAAATACTTGCTAATGGTGGAAGCATTCTCTATGCTTTGATCTTAGACTATGTGGTACAAATATACAAACAGTAAATGGAGACGAAGGAAAAATAACTGCCTAAACTCGCAGAGTTCCCCCATTTAAAAAATGTTTACCAGTGAAATGATGTCTGCACAAGATTGTTTTAGTGCAGCATTATTTTTAACAGCGTAAGATTGGAAACAACGCAAATGCCCATCAATGGGAGAGTCGTTTAAATGTTATCATACATCCATACAACAAACTAGATTGCCGTCATGAAAAAATAAGCATGCTCTTTAAGGATAGGGAACAATCTCCAAAGTAAACTAAGTGAAAAATAACAGTGGCTCTAATATGTGTTACCACTTCTGTTAAAATTTAAAAGGAAGGGAAGAAGCAGTTACATATTTCCTTGTATAAGCATAAAATAACTCTGAAATGATACAGGAGAAACTGTTAATAGTGGTTGCTTCCAGAGAGGGAACCAAGGAAGCTGGGTACTGGGGTAGGATGAAGAATTTTTATTGGATATCCTTTTGTACCCATGTAAATATGTTATTGCCTATTAAAATACATTTTAAAAGCTTTTTTTTTAAAAAAAAAAAAGGGTAAAATAATAAGGTCAATCATCACTATATTCAATGTGATGATTACCCGGATCACATGACAAGCCATCAACTAGACAAATCTGTTTCTGACTCTGGGGTTTGGAAATGCTTAGACCAGCCTGGGGACTCCCACATTCTTTCATTTTTCCACAGTGGAAATGAATGTTGTTTTTAGTGGATGGACAAATACATACAGACATTTGCAAACCTTCAAAGGCCTCTGAGCAGCTCACATTTTCCTATAATTTTATATAAAATGGGCAGGACCTATTGGAATTCCAGGTCCTTTATGTTCACTGTTGCAGGTGGAAACAAATGGCCTAATACTAGAATACTAGATTTTGTTTTTAATCACTCACTCCCCCAAGAGCCATTCGGTATGCAAATAAAATCCTCTTGATAAATATTCATTCCCTGAATGACCCTTTTTTCTTTTCTTTTCTTTTCTTTTTTTTTTTTTTTGTCTGAATCATAAAAGCAACATGACACGATCTGGAAAGCTTTAGGGAATGTAAGTGCTGTCATCAGCTGGGAGATTTCATTTTCTAGGATTAATTGAAGTTGCTGCCACCATCTCTACAGCGAGAGTGTCAAAAGTGAGTAACGGACTGATCCCTGCTGGCGAATGGGGTTTCTCTGGATGACAGGCAGAGGATGCTCCTACCGGGCTGTCCCTCCTGGCAGAGGCAGAAACGCTAGCAGCCCCTGGCCAGTAAGTCCATTTCCCTTCTATCTGTTCTGAGATAATGGCCTTGCACTGGAATTGAATAGAGTCTGGGGAAGATAAGCACTAACTACCTTAATGGGCATCTAGCCCCCTACTGTGATTGCCCGCAAAGGAAAACAGCATCCCAAGCTCAGCTCAGAACCGTGGCAATTCTCAGTTGAACAGCTCGGCTGCCCTCCTTTCTTCGTTTTTTTGTTTGTGTACGTTGTTGTTGTTGTTTGCTTTTGTTTCTGCTGCTGTTTTGTAGAGATGGGGTCTCAACATGTTGCCCAGGCTGATCTTGAACTCCTGGTCTCAAACAATCCTCCCATCTCAGCTTCCCAAACTGCTGGGATTGCAGATGTGAACCACTGTGCAGGGCTATCTTTTAGTTTTTTTTGAGACAGGGTCTCACTGTCCAGCTCACTGCAGCCAGAAACTCCTGGGCTCAAGCCATCCTCCTGCCTCAACCTCTCCAGTAGCTGAGACTACAGGTGCACACCATCACGCCTGGCTATTGTTTTTTTGTTTGTTTTTGTTTTTGTTTGAGATGGGGTCTCGCTATGTTGCCCAGTCTGCTCTCCAACTCTTGGCCTCCAGTGATCCTCCTGCTTCGGCTTCCCAAAGCACTGGGATTATAGGCATGAGCCACCATGCCCGGCAGTGAAGTATTTTCTATCCTTGAAATGTGTTAGACAAATTCCTGAGGGGAAACCCCACACATTCAATAACACTTTACTTTTTCAACAAAGCTTCCCATGTATTGGAGCCTCATTCTATCCCTCACCCATGAACTTTAAAAGTGGAAAATCATTTTGTTCTTAAAAAGAGGAACAGTCAGGAAAAGGTAGGGCTCTCAAATGATAGTGAGAGCTCAGGGACTCGAACACTTGATGCAACTTGTCGAGCTCAGGCCCAGCCCCACGAGGAGCTGAGTCGGGGCTGGCGTGCTGGCGGGGCGGTCAGAGCTGCAGCCACTAAGGTCACGACTACGGAAAAGCATCTCCTCTTGAGCCGTGGGGGAAGATGGGGCGCTGGGGCGCAGGGGCGCAGCGGGCGCTGGGGACACACCTGCTGGAACTGCGCGCGGGATCCGCCTCACCCCACCTTACTCCGCCTTCTCCTCCCTTTCCTCCGGCATCTCCACCGACAGGATCTGCTCTCCCGGCTCCGGGCCCGGGCTCATGCAGATCCTCACCGAGTGCTCTTCGGGCTCGGCCGGCCCCTCCTCCTCTCCCTCCGGCCTCCCAAGGGAGGCAGGCGGTGGAGAGCTCGGTGGAGACCCCGGGGGCTCGGGGGGCGTCCGGGGCGCGGGTGGGTCGGTGGCGGCCTCCTTTGGGGGCGTGTGCTGGTCTGGGGCGGCGGAGCCTTCCTCTCCCTTGACGTCTTGCGAGCTCTTGGCCTGGAATCCAGAAAGGGTGACTCGTGAGGCACAGACTCTGGGAGGGGTCTTGGAAGGGTCTTGGACACCTCCCTGTTCCAGCCTTTTTGGACCCCCAAAGAGGACAGCGGAATACACAGCGGGTGAAATCTAGTGGGTGGGGTGGAGCCGCATCGGGGTTATTTAGGAGAAACAAAATACATTATGGGGAAGTGTACAGATTAAAAGTCCCGGTTGGATTTCGTGGAAAGTCTTGGGATGTCTTAGATCTAGGCTGTGGGGCTGGAAGCTGGGATGAGGCTGTTGTTTCAAGTTCAGGGCCCCTCCCCCGAGCTATTGAAGCAAGCCAGGCAGTGACTCTGAGGGAGTACCAGCAAGGCCTCTGCAAAGGCTGAACCAACCATCTGTTACCAGGGGTGGGCACTCCTGGAGTGGATGAGAAAAACTCCAAGCAAACAGGGTAAAAAGTGATGAAGGGAGAGGCTGCTGGGGCTGGGCCCCCTTTCTGGGAAGTCTCAAAGGTTGAGATCCTCAGGGATACCCTGGGGCTGGGTACCCCTGCTATTGGGCTGCGCTGACCCCATGTGTGGGGACCTGATGGATACCTCCAGCCTCCAGCCTGTGCTGCCTCCCACAAACGATGGCCATGGTCTTCACATCAGTAGGGGACTGGGTAATTAAATCAAGCCTTTGTGGATACCTGTGGCCCCTCCCACTCTGCCTGACCCCATCTCTGCACGGAAGGAAACTGGAGAGGGAGTAGCCCCCAGAGGAGGCCAGGATGGTCCTCAGCTGCCCAAGACCCGTGTGAAGTGGTGTTTGTGAGTTTCAAGTGAGAGCAGTCAATGTGCTTGTGCAGAGAGACCTGCGCCATTTGCTCAAGTCATAGGATATTGAAGGAAAGGAGGAATGGAGAGGGGGCAGCCAAAATGCTCCAAGAACCCAAGGCCTCTCTTGGGACATGCTTCTCCCTCTGTCTCAGTGTTTCCCTATGTTTTGGTGCCCCTGTCCCACCCTCCCCTGTCCACCCTACACTCTATTTTTTTTGTCTTCTTTCTTTCTTTCCTTCTTTCCTTCCTTCCTTCCTTTTTTCCTTCCTTCCTTCCTTCCTTCCTTCTTTCCTTCCTTTCTCTCTCTCTCTCTCTCTTTCTTTTCTTTCTTTCTTTCTTTCTTTCTTTCTCTCTCTCTCTCTCTCTCTCTCTCTCTCTTTCTTTCTTTCTTTCTTTCTTTCTTTCTTTCTTTCTTTGACGGAGTCTTGCTCTGCTACCCGGGATGGAGTGCAGTGGTGTGATCTCAGCTCACTGCAACCTCTGCCTCCCAGGTTCAAGCGATTCTTCTGCCTCAGCCTCCCGAGTAGCTGGGATTACAGGTGTGTGCCACCATGCCTGGCTAAGGTTTTGTATCTTTAGTAGAGATGGGGTTTTACATGTTGGTTAGGCTGGTCTTGAACTCCTGACCTCAAGTGATCTGCCCACCTTGGCCTCCCAAAGTGCTGGGATGACAGGGGTGAGCCACCTGTGCCCAGCCCAACCTAAACTCTTGACAACACATTTCCAGGGCAGGATGCTTAGATGGTGAGCATCGTGGAACTTCCTGAAGCATGGTGCTATGGCTGGAATCAGCAGCTCATGGGAAGTTAGAAAAGTGCTTTGCTGTGTTCAACATGCTTTTCTAAAAGGCCTCCAAGGTAATCCTGCCTGATCTTTATGACCTCATGAGGCAACCCTCAGTAATCCAAGTCTCGGAAAGCTTGAGGGGCTTCCTGGGTCATGGAGCTAGTGGGTGACAGAGCTGGGATTTGGATTTGTGTCTCTGAATGTCTAGTTAAGAGCTCCCTGTACTCTGCCATTCTGCCCTGGTTGTTCTGATTTGGAAGGGAAGTGCCTTTTAATGGAACACTCATGCAAATTTAATTCCCATCTTAAAGCCCCCTTGCTGAAGAGCTACCACTTAGGAGCCACAAGCCCACCCCAGCTGAAGCTCTTGGTGTACTGGGAGCACCCTTGGAGTTCCTGTCTAGTCAGCCCTCACAGCAGCCAGCACTGAAGACCCCCACTTGCCAGCTCCACCTTGACCTTGACAGTTTGTGAGCCAGGCAATCACATCTTTCCTCAGTCTGGGGCCATTGGTGGCTGTATCTGGAGAATGTCTTGGTACCCCAAATGGCTTTGATGTCACTCACCAGACTTCTACTGTCAAACAACATCTGGATGGGTCTCCTGGACTCTGACACCAGGCTGGATTGAGACTTAGTTCACTGGGCTCCTTTGAACTCTGCTGTGTAGACTGTTAAGCCCAGTCTGCCTAACCCCAGTCCCTCTCCAGATCCCCAGCAGACTTGCTAAAGGACAGCCGTGAACAGACATAATTAATGTAATCATTCCACTTGGTATTCTTGGCTTTGGTCACAGAAAAAAGTCCCAGAACTAATTTTAATGTCCCCCATAGATTTATGGGGGTGGGGACATTTGGCATTTTGCCTGTGTGAGAGGTTTTTACTTTCAAATTTTTATTTTTCATTTTTTGAGACAGGGTCTCACTCTGTCACCCAGGCTGGAGTGCAATGGTGCAATCATAGCTCACTGCAGTCTCGACTTCCTGGGCTCAAGTGATGCTCCCAACTCAGCCTCCCAAGTAGCTAGGACCACAGGCATGTGCCACTAAGCCTGGCTAATTAAAAAGAAAAAAAGAAAAAATTTGTAGAGACAAGTTCTCGCTATGTTGCCCAGGCTGGTCTTGAAATCCTGGCCTGAAGAGATCCTCCTGCCTTGGCCTTTCAAAGTGCTGGGATTACAAGTGTGAGCTACCATGCCTGACCCAAATATCTTAAATTGTCACAGACACGGTGTTAAATATGAGGACACACTGTCTTCTGGGGCCGGACATTTGCTTCTCATACCCTCTCCTCTAACCTCTGCAACAGTATCAAGACTGCCTTTTAGAGATCCTGCTCCCAGCCTACTCTCAGTCCAGGGGCGGGTATGTGACCCAGGCCTCTTTAGAGCACCATAGTGCCCTGGCCACACCGAATGGCTCAAGAATTGGCATGTGACCCAATTCTGTCCAATGACAGTGAGTCCTGGAACTTTTGCTAGAATCCCTGGGAAAGAGGTGCTTTCTTTCTGTTGGAGTTGCTATGCCAGGGGGATGTCATCCTAGATAGAACTCTTGAGAACCTGTCTGGAGATAAAACCATCACTGAATAAAGCAGAGATGACACAATGGGAAAACTCGTCCTGTTGGCATCTTTCGGGCTTTTGGATCCAGGCTTGCCTGAACTTTTCGATTACGTGACCCCTAATTCCCGTTTTTCTCAAGCTAATTTGAGCTTGCACTCTGTCACTGGTAACCAAATGAGCCCTGACTGATAGAAAAAGGAGGGGGAAGACCCTAAAACTAAATGTGTGGCCCACTCTTGGAGACCCCTTGGCCTTCTCCCTGACACATATTGAAATGGACGTGGTGGCTGGGTTCCCAACCACATTACCTGTTCCACCAACTCTTGCTGCTTTGCAGCCGCCTCCAGCACAGCCAGTTCTTTGAGCCGGGCCCGGAGGTGAGCAAGTTTGCCGCCTTTTGCCCCCTTGCCACCCATCTTTCCTGTCATAGCGAGGGCAGCGTTGAAGAGCTTTGGGGTGCCCGCCCGGGGTGGAAGGATCAGCACGCTCTTCTCCTCCTTGGGCTTATTGTTGTTTCTCAGCATGCGCCTGGAAGAAAGCAGCATCCATTTACATCACAGACGCACTCTGGGGGAAAAGAAAGACTCGCTTGTGCAGCCTCCTTTAAGCTGGAGCTGTGTAGTGGTGGTGATTTTGGCTGGTGATTGTAGAGACTTTTTTCTGGGCCAAGCGTCGTGTTAAGTACTTTATGCATTGCATCTCACCAAAGGATCAGAGCAACTGTAATGAGGTGGGTCTTACTATCTGTTGTACCTTAGAGATGAGGAAAATGACGCTCAGAGAGGTTGAATAACTTGTCTGAGGTCACACAGCTACGAAATTCTTCTCTTTCCTTCCTTTCTGTCTCTCTCTCTCTCCTCTCTCTTCCGTCTTCTCTCCTCTCTCCTTTCCTCTTCTCTTCCTCTCTGTCTCTGTCTCTCTGTCTCTCTCACAGGGTCTGGCTCTGTCGCCCAGGCAGGAGTGTAGTGGCGTGATCATGGCTTACTGCAGCCTTGACCTCCATGGCTCAAGCAATCCTCCCACCTGAGTAGCTGGAACTACAGGTATGCACCACCACAATTTTCTATCTTTTTGTAGAGACAGGGTTTTGCCATGTTGCCCAGGCTGGTCTCAAACTCCTGGGCTCAAGCGATCTACCCGCCTTGGCCTCCCAAAGTGTTGAAATTACAGGTGTGAGGCACCGCGCCTGGCCTCTTTCTTTTTTTTTAACCAGCAGAAGAGTTAGGAAATCCTGAAGGACACTTTCACATAGGGAATTGGGAATATGATGCCCAGGTGGAAAAGGAACCAAAGCTCTTTCCTTCTCCTTCTGCTTCACTGTCACCTCCCCCTCGTCACCATCACAATTATCAGCATTTATTGAGTGTCTATATATGCCAGGCCCTCTGCTCCATCCTTTGCAGGCACCCTTCAGTGGCCCCTATTACCCCCTTCCTGGTGTTCACGCCTCTGTGTGGTCCCCTTCCCTTGAGGATGGGTGGGGTATGTGTCTTGCTTTTAAACAATCGAATACAACAAGGGCTATCACTGGTAGAATATGTCACACAGGATTGTGATCTCTGTCTTGCAAGGGGACTCTCCCTTGCTGACTTTATTTATTTTTTATTTGATTTTTATTTTAAGTAATAGAGACGGGGTCTCCCTATGTTGCTCAGGCTGGTCTTGAACTCCTGGGCTCAAGCAATCCTCCTGCCATGGCCTTGCAAAGTGCTGGGATTACAGGCACGAGCCACAGTGCCTGGCCTCCCTTGATGACTTTGATGTAGGGAGCAGCCAGCTGTGTTGGAGAAGGCCCACATGGCAAGGACCTGAGGCCAGCCACTGGCCAATTGCTAGTGGGAGCTGGGGCCCCAGTCCTACAACCCCAAGGAACTGAATTACACCAACAACCATGTGATCCTGGAAGTGGGTCCTTCCCCCATCCAGACTTGAGATGAGAGCCTGCTCTGGAAGACATCTTGATGACAATCTTGCAGAGGACCTAGCTAAGCCATGTCCGGACTTCTAACCCACAGAAACTGAGATCGCAAATGTGTGATTTTAAACAGCTAAATTTGTGGTAATACTGTTATGCTAATACATACTCTCATTTAAGTCTCACAACAATCCCCATAAGTAGGTCTTATTATTCATCCTCATTTCCAAATGAGGGTATAGAAGTTCAGAGGGGGTGAGTAACTTTCCCAAGGCCACACAGCTAAGAAGCGGCAAAGCTAGAATTCAAACCCACACTTCTGACCCCAGTGCCCCAGATAGTAATGATTACGAAACGACATTACATCATTATCTTCCTGGGCACTGACAAATACCCCTGTGACATGGAAAGGGCTGAGATTATTGTGCCTCTGACAGTTGGGGAAATTGAGGCTCAGAGCAGGGGGAGTGACGTGCCCAAGGTTACCAGGAAGTGGCAGAAGCAGAATTGCCACCCACATCTAATGGCATGTACCACCCTGTTTCTCTAGATAAGGGTAGATTTTTCCATCAAAGAGAGCCCTAGCTTTTTATCGGCAATTTTTCACACTACAAACATGCGGTGAGCAGTTTGTCTCAAGAACAAATGAATTCTGCCTGCAACCAGCGGGCCTAGACAATGAATTGGCAAATTCATTCATCGAGGCTCCAGCAAAACTTGTTTGTTTAAAAATGAGGCCATTACTGGCTGCTTATCTAATCAGAGGCAATGGGTTTAAATTGTGCATGTTGATATTAATTGCCCAAGATTTGCATTTCTAGCTGGAGATCCCCCAGGAGAAGACAAACATGATAATTCACCAGACGCCTCTGACATGCGCCAGCTCGGCACTGTCCCCCATGTTATTTGAGTCCATAATTCATGATGTGACAGCCCACAGGAAGGCTGAGGGTACTGTGAAAATGAACTATCTTTTTCTTTCTAACAAAATAACTATTTATAGGACCTTTGCTGATTGCTAATAGCTGTCTCTGTTTGGAAACATTGAGCTGGCTTCTGGGGCATTTCCAGATTAGGGAAATTTGTCCTCATTTTCTGATGATGTATGCTTCCCTGTAACTGAGATTGAGCAATCAGCCTGGAGCAAGTGACCCACATAACACCTCTTCATCCTCTTTCTTGGAGTGGTCAAGCCGGAGATCTCAGCACTTCACTTCTTTGGGGACCCAGGTCCCCCATCTGCAAAGCAGGGAGCTTGGACAGAATCCCACACGTGGCCCTCACCAACTCAGATGTCCCCGGGACTATGGTTCTCAGACAGTGTATCTCCCCTGATGAGCAGAGCTCATACACAATCCCCTGCCTCTCTGGTCAAGCTGGCCTGGCCAGCAAACAACCACTCTGATGACTCATGGCTGAGACCCCCATTCCCACGCCCCCCCATGTTGCTGTGAGGCCTGTTAGCCCCATTCCTTCGCCTGGCTGCCTCCCACCCACACCTCAGGCTTCTCAGTGTGGACACAGGTGCATAGGCATTGTCAGGAATGGGGGCCTCTGCACGGCTCTTGGGAGGTGCCTTTGGGGTCCCATCTGATTTGCCAAACTCTTGCCTAACCCACCCAGCGGGATGGGTAACAGCTAAAAGCATGGCTTTCCTGAGCTTTGCTCCTCCTGGTGGGGGTGGGGGCAAGAAGAGAGGGTGGGGAGACCTGGTACCAGTTTTCAGTCATAAGCAGTTGAATCTCATGATTTGTAGTAATTATGTCCTATAAGATCTCTGCGAACACTGAATTAGCAAAAACGGAAACATTGTTCCTAGGGGAAATACAAGGCTAGATTCCTACAAATCTCCCATCACAACATTCATCAACCATAATACATAAACTTGGCCAGGCGTGGTGGCTCACACACAGTCCCAGAACACTGGGAGGCCAAGGCGGGAGATTTCTTGAGCCCAGGAGTTCGAGGCTGCAGTGAGCTATGATCGTGTCACTGCACTCCAGCCTGGGTGAAAGAGCACGACCCTGTCTCTAAAATTAATAATAATAAACTTGTCTTATGTGTGTTTCTTTTTAAAGACATTATTATTATTATTATTTTGAGACAGAGTCTCACTTTGTTGCCCAGGCTGCATTACAGTGGTGTGATCTTGGCTCACTGCAACCTCTGCCTCCCAGGGTCAAGCCATTCTCCTGCCTCAGCCTCCCGGGTAGCTGGGATGATAGGTGCCCACGACCACGCCTGGCTAATTTTTGTATTTTTAGTAGAGATGGGGTTTCACCATGTTGGCCAGGCTGATCTTGAACTCCTGACCTCAGGTGATCCGCCCGCCTCAGCCTCCCAAAGTGCTGGGATTACAGGCATGAGCCACTGTGCCGGCTAAAGACATCTTATTAAATATAGATTATTGTTTTATTAACATTGAACGCACAGCCAACAGCACTGTAATTCATGCCTGAATGAAGCTTATCTAACACATATTTTCTGTGTAAGGCACATTGCAGACTTCTTGTGCTTAGGAACATGAGACGGCACTTCAGCACTATGCTGGGGGGCCATTTTAAACAGTGCAATCGCCAACAAAAAGCACAAAAATGCAAAAAAGAAAAAAAAAGAGTAGCATTAAATGGACCATAAAAAGACACCTCTTCGCAGTACAAGAGCTAAAACCACAAGACAGAACTGGGACTTCGGCGGGGAGCGTGCGCTTGGGGTGACTCGTGTATTTTGCTGCTCTGGGCATGTCCTTGAATGACCACAAAAGCCTATTAGTATTGATCTTGGCGTTACGAGTCCATTTCAGTGAGGAGGCGAATTTGCAAATATGGAGTCCATGAATCACAAGGGTCCACTCTACCTCCCTGTCCCTGGGGAGAGGAGGCACTGGCACGCACCACTGATGTGGTGGGGAACGTGGGGAGATTTTCTGGGAGAAATTCAGATAGACTGGGTTTTGGAAGGGCCCAGTGGGTCCCTTGAGAGCAACCAGGTAAGGTGAGTTTGGGGGCAGCTTCCTTCCCCAGGGGACCTCAGTGTCTTGTGTGCATGATGCTTGGACATCAACACTACATCCTTTTACCTCGAAGCTGCCAAAGGGCTCCTGTGAAAACCTAAGGCACTTCAAGTCACTCCTCTGTGTAAAACTCTCCATGGCTCCCATCTTCCTCTGAGGTCCGACCCAATCTCTTCCCCTAGACTCCTCTGATCCCATACCAAGCTATGCTAATTTTCTTGCTGTTGTGCCACCCACACACTAAGCCTGCTCCTCCCCAGGGCCTCTGCACATGCTGTTCCCTCTTCCCAGAATGCTGTACCCAGCCATCAGTCCCCCAGCTCACTCCTTTGCTTTGTGCAGGTCTCGTTGAAATGCCACCTGCTCAGAGCAGCTTCCCCAACCAGCTTATCTTAGGCAGCTCTCCGTCACTTCCCGCTCCTCCCGTGGCTTTGTGTTTCCTCATAGCCAGACACATCACATCATCACTCATCTTTCCATTGCCGGTTCCCTGACTAGAATGTGAGTTTTGTTTGGTCCCTCCTGTGTCCCCAGAACTCAGCACTGTGTACTCGATACATCACTGTGCTGTAGGAATGGATGCTGGTGAGTTTCTTCCCTCTATTATGACAGCTCTCTGTGCAGTTTATTTATGGTGTCATTGTATAGAATGAAGGGGAAAATAAGAATGTGTGATACAAGACAAGGAGGAAAACCCAGATATGTGGATTAAAAAGGTTTTACCCAATTGAAAAATTATAGGGTGAATTTGATGGCTACAGAGGAACAATTGCTTATTTATCTGAGAGACAGGGTCTTGCTCTGTCACCCAGGCTGGAGTGCAGTGGCACGATCATAACTCACTGTAACCTTAAATATTTGGGCTGAAATGATCCTCCCGCCTCAGCCTCCTAAAGTGCTGGGATTACAATCATGCACCATTGCGCCCGGCCTGAAGTGATCATTATTAACATGCACTGAGCTCTCTTGTATGACAGGCACCCCACCGGAGACATTCCTGCACACTATTTAATTTTCACAGCAGCAGGCCAGGCACAGTGGCTCACACCTGTAATCCCAGCACTTTGGGAGGCCAAGGCGGGCAGATCGCCTGAGGTCAGGAGTCCCAGACCAGCCTGGTCAACATGGTGAAACCCCGTCTCTACTTAAAATACAAAAATTAGCCGGGTGTGGTGGCATGTGCCTGCAGTCCCAGCTATTGGGGTGGCTGAGGCAGGAGAATCTAATTGTTTGAACCCAGGAGGCAGAGGTTACAGTGAGCCAGGATTGCGCCACTGCACTCCAGCCTTGGCGACAAAGCAAGACTCCATCTCAAAAAAACAAAAAAAATTTACAGCAGCAAAGTAGGGGTTATGACCTTTATTTTACATAGGAGACAACTGAGACCAGAAAAGTTAAACAACTTCCTCAAAGTCACACAGCCAGCACCTCACATGGAAGGGATCTGAGCCCCGCCAGCCTCCCAGACCTATTGTGGGGTTCCTGACACACTACGTTGCCTGTCGCTCAATTTGAAACCTGATCTTAAGGGTTTGAAAACAAAAACCGGCTTTTCTAAAAAGAATGACCTGTTCCCCAACAATGCAAAATACAGATGCACAAGGTTATTCGTCGCACCACTGTTTGTAATTGCAAAATTGTGGAAATACCCTAAATGTCCATTTACAGGAATGTTCTGCCACTGTGGAAAGGAATGAGGAAGCTGACTCTGCACTGATAGACAATGATTTCCGGGTTTTGTCGTCATGTGGAAACAAAGCAAAGTACAAGAATCTACAGCATGCCATATTTTGTGTAAGAAAGAAGAAGAAATAAGAAAATGTTTGGGCTGGGTGTGGTGGCTCACACCTGTAATCCCAGAATTTTGGGAGGCAGAAGCGGGCAGATCACTTGAGGTGAGAAGTTCAAAACAAGCCTGGCCAACACGGCAAAGCCCCATCTCTACTAAAAATACAAAAATTAGCTGGGAATGGTGGCAGATGCCTGTAATCCCAGCTACTCAGGAGGCTGAGGCAGGAGAATCGCCTGAACCCAGAAGGTGGAGGTTGCAGTGAGCCAAGACCTAACCACTGCACTCCAGCCCAGGCTACAGAAAGAGACTTCATCTCAAAAAAGAAAAAAAGAAAATGTCTGTGGACTTGTCCATTTTCGCAAAAGTAAGCAGAGGAAAGAAAAGGCAGAAATTGATGCGACGAGCCACGTAATAATGGGAGTTGCAGTCAGGGGGCAATGGGGACACGGAGAGTTGGGACGCTTTTCTGAGTGCCCCATTTTGCAGAGTGTTGACCTTCAGGAACATGTTAATGTTCTACATACTTAAAACAAGAAAAAGTCAACAAAGATCAGGGTGGCAGGAGCCCTAAATGGAATGTAAACTGAAACAAGTGAACCTACCTGTATTTCAAATGAATAAAGTAACCACATTAAAGGGTAGGGGAGGAAGGGAACGACTCCAGATAACTTTGAACATAACACTTCCATCATATATACTCGGGCTAAACACAAAAGAACTGCATCCAGTACTGAACTCTACCTAGAAGGCTTACTTTTTGTTTTTACAGTGACATGGGCTGGAAATTCTGAAATGAACTTCCCTGTATTGCTCAGTGTTGGAGGAGAGATTTACAAGTATGGAAAGGGAGAATATTAGAATGAATTCTAATATGTGGTGGCAGGGCACGGTGGCTCACACCTGTAATCCCAGCAACTCTGGGAAGCCAAGGCAGGCAGATCACCTGAGGTCAGGAGTTTGAGACCAGTCTAGCCAACATGGTGAAACCCCATCTCTGCTGAAAATACAAAAATTAGCCAGGTGTGGTGGCACACGCCTGTAATTCCAGCAGAGGTTGCAGTGAGCTGAGATGGCGCCACTGCACTCCAGCCTGGGTGACAAGAGTGAAACTCCGTCTCAAAAAAAAAAAAAGAATGAATTCTGTGGTGCTGGATTGAAATTGTTTTATAGATAATCAGTAGAATAGACAGAAAAATTTAAGTTGGCATATACATGTATATGTGTGTGTATGTATTTTATATATACATAATATATTATATATGTATTTTATATATATATATTTGTACTTATACATCTTGGTGTGTATGTGGGTGTGTTTCTTGGTTCTGTCTGCTGCAGAGGCCTAGTAGCACTCCAGTAGCAATGACTGCTCCTAGGACTCAGATCGTGGTTTCTAAAAACCATCCCCCAGTAAAAGGAATCAAGGCTCCTTGGAGAAATGGCCATTTCCAGGATACTGCAAGGGAAGTACAAGATGAACCAGGGCATCTGGTTGTGGCTTACTGCTCCTTGAGTAAGCAAGGAAGTGCTAAAATATGACAGGGATATCACGAAGGTCACAAATGAGCCACCTTGAAAAAGTGCCCACTGGCCAAACTGGACCAATTTGAGCATCAAAATAATGATTGTTAACAGAGTATTCATGGAATCAAGTAAATCCATGCCTATATACATTGAGAAATGAATAAACAAATGGGAGAGAAGAGAAAGCTCTTCCACACAGCTGACTGCCAGCTAATAATCAAGGAGGGAGTGGAGTTACAAAATTTCCATTTTACAACTATCATAGCAATCTCTTTGTAACTATCATAGGGAAGAACCATCAAAGGATGCTAAAAGCAGTGGGTAAAAGTTTGACAGGGAACAGGATATCCTCATAGTCTGAAGGTGACTACCCACTAATTACTTAGGAATTAGGTTTAAGGGAAAATAGGTTTACAATACAGAAACCTTAACCAAGTAATCAAAGTAAAAATCATCGATATTGGGAGTAAATGGCATCGTGCGCCTCTCGATACATTTGCTGCAGAAGCGACTCACTTCTGAGTTCTTCCTGCCAAAAATGCACACTCTAATGGTAATCACGAGAAAACATCAGACAAACCCCAACTGAGGGGCATTCTATAAAATAACTGGCCTGTATAGGCTGGGTGCAATGGCTCACGCCTGTAATCCCAGCACTTTGGGAGGCCGAGGGGGGTGGATCACGATGTCAGGAGTTTGAGACCAGCCTGACCAACATGGTGAAACCTCGTCTCTACTAAAAATACAAAAATTTAGCCGGGCGTGGTGGTGTGCACCTGTAATCCCAGCTACTCAGGAGGCTGAGGCAGGAGAATTGCTTGAATCCAGGAGGCAGAGGTTGCAGTGAGCCAAGATTGTGCCACAGCACTCCAGCCTGGGTGACAGAGCAAGACTCGGTCTCAAAATAAATAAATAAATAAATAAATAAATAAATAAATAAATAAATAAATAAATAAAAAAAATAACTGGCCTATATGCTTAAAAGAAGTCCAAGTCACTAAAGGCTGGAAAAGCCTGAGGAACTATCCCAGATCAAGGAAGACTAAGAATACTCTGCACCTTAATTACAATATGTGATCCTAGACCTGATTCAGGAATGGAAAAGAAGAAAAGGTACAAAGGATACTCTTAAAGAATTAGCAAAATCTGAAGATGGATTGTGAATGAGATAATAGTGTTGTTTCAATACGAAATTTCCTTATTTTAATGAAGGTACTAGGCCAGGCGCAGTGGCTCACACCTGTAATCCCAGCACTTTGGGAGGTCAGAGCAGATCATGTGAGCCCAGGAGTTTGATACCAGCCTAGGCAACATAGTGAGACCCCAGCTCTAGAAAAAAATTTTAAAAATTAGCTGGGAATGGTGGTACGTGCCTATAGTCCCAGCTACATGGGAGGCTGAGGCAGGAGGATCACTTGAACCTAGGAGGTTGAGACTGTAGTGAGTCATGATCACTCCACTGCACTCCAGACTGGGTGACAGAGCAAGATGTCATCTCAAAAAAAAAAAAAAAAAAAGATAAAGGTACTGTGGTTATGTAAGAGAAATTCATTGTCCTTAGCAATTTTTTATTAAATGAAAGAAAAGTTACATACCTGGCTTTCTTCCGGAGTAACTTCTGAGACTCAGGATAATGCACCAAAATCTCATTCAGGTCCTTCTTATCCAGGATGAAGAGGTTGGTAAACCCGTGGGCCACCACGTTGGCCGTGCGCCGGTTCCCGCCCCCAACAGCCAGCAAGCTGGGGCAGAGAAGGGAGGAAGGAGACCCTTCAGAGACTGCGGTTTTGGTCACATTCAGATCTTCATTTCCCATGTGTGGAGGACAGTGGTGGCCCCACACAGATGAGAACCTTCCCCCGCCCCCATCCCCGTATACATCAGCAGGTGCCAGTGCTGCATCTACCAAGCCGTAGACACTCGCACTGCCCGCTGGCCGCCTTCTTTCCCAGCCCTTGCCCCAGGCCCCTCACTTTACCCCAGCTGCCTCTGACCTTATTTCCCCAAACACAGATCCAGCTTTCAGTGTCACCAGCACAGATTTCCCATCAGGGCCGCCCAAGACCTGCACTTGCCCTGCCTGGATGATGTACATCTCACGGCCGATCTCCCCCTGAAACAGAGAAGTGACAAGTCCCTCTGTCCATCCCCCAAAGTCACCAGAGAAGCAGCCAGGGCTGGATCCAGAGGCTGGAGGTCCGGCAAGGAGGAACCTAGGCACTGTGGTCCAGCCCTGCCACCACAACTTGGGGTGTTGTGTGGGGGCAGTCACTTCCCTCTCAGGCCTCAGTCTCCCCATCTGTAGACTTGGAGGAGTGACTACCCCATGCCCTCCGTAACTGACAGGGTTGCGGTGGGGGAGTTAGTGATGTCATGGAATGGGAAGTGCCAGCTAACCTGGGAGGTGCAGGTATAATGGAATTCTGCAAATTTCCAGTTAGACTCACTGATGGAGGCAGGGCAAATCAGATAGCAGCTCCCACCATCAAATGATGTCTACACCTGGCACATCTCAGGGGCTCGGGAAGAATTTGCTAACTGCAACAGGAATGGGAACAACAATAACAATAATATGCAACAGGAATGGGAACAACAATAACGATAATATTCAAATTGCCTTTTTTTTTTTTTGAAATGGAGTCTCGCTTTGTCGCCCAGGCTGGAGTGCAGTGGCATGATCTCAGCTCACTGCAACCTCTGCCTCCTGGGTTCAAGCAATTCTTGTGCTTCAGCCTCCCAAACAGCTGCGATTACAGGCATCATGCTTCAGCCTCCCGAGTAGCTGGGATTACAAGCATGTGCCACCACGTCCGGCTAAGTTTTGTATTTTTAGAAGAGACAGGGTTTTGCCACGTTGGCCAGGCTGGTCTCGAACTCCTGGCCTCAAGTGATCTGCCTGCCTTAGCCTCCCAAAGTGCTGGGATTACAGGCATGAGCCACTGTGCCCAGCCCCAAATTGCTTTATGCAGTGTACTACTTATCCTCAACAACCCTCGGAGTCGAGATCACTCTTTGCCCAAGAGCTGGGATCTGAACCCAGACAGTCTGGTTCCAGAGTTCATGGTTGTTATGGGTTGAATTATGTACTCCCTCCCAAATTCATATATTGAAATCCTCATCCCCAGCATCTCAGAATGTGACCTTATTTGGGAATAGGGTCATTGCAGATGTAATTCCTAAAGATGAGGTCCTTCTAGACCTAATCCAATATGACTGGTGTCCTAAAAAAAGGGAAATGTGGACACAAAGACAGGCATAGAGACCAGAGGATGTGAGGAGACACAAAAAAAAACTAGATGACCACCTACAAGCTGAGGAGAGAGGCCACCCAGCTTGTGGTGGAGTTGCACAGTGTCCCGCGGCAGCCTGGAAAATGAATACAATGGCCTTAATCCCAAGTTAAACCGAATGCATGCATGAATGAATAGCTTGCTTTGGACTGCAATTAGAAACACCTAGTCTGCCACGCGCCTTCCAATCCTCCTGCCTTCACCGGCCCTTGTCCTGGCCAGCTACCTGTGAGTCACATGTGTTTAAAAGGGGAAGAGGAGGTCTACAGAAAATAATAATAATAATAATAATTAAAAAGGGGGCCGGTGCAGTGGCTCATGCCTGTAATCCCAGTACTTTGGGAGGCCGAGGCGGGCACATCACCTGAGGTCAGGAGTTCGAGACCAGCCTAGCCAACATGGCAAAACCCTGTCTTGACTAAAAATAAAAAAATGAGCCAGGCATGGTGTCATATGCCTGTAATCCCAGCTACTTGGGAGGCTGAGGTAGGTGAAATGCTTGAACCCAAGAGGCGGAGGTTGCAGTGAGCCGAGATAGTGCCACTGCACTCCACCCTGGGAGAGAGAGTGGGACTTGGTCTCAAATAAACAAACAAACAAACAAATAAATAAATAAGGGGTGGGGGGAGTGACCAAGGACAGTAACTGTCACACTTTTGACTTATTTGACAAAATTTTCCTGTGCATTTCACACATGCATGACCCCCTTAACAAAAAGGAAGAGAGGTTTGCCTCCATGTTTCTGTTTAGTTTGACAAGAGTGAAAGGGTGAAGGGACCCTCACCTCAGTAACCAGTCCCCGGGGTGTCTCAGAGAGATCGCTGCCGAGCAAAACCAGACAGCAGAGGGCGCCCTTCACACGTGCTCACCAAGTGCTCAATTTAATTTGCAATCAGACTCTAGATTCACTTTTTCTCATTTAAAGCAAACTCTGCATCACCCACGAAGACAACAGCAACAGTACTGGCAGCTGCTGTGTGCCAGGAACAATGTTAAGCTCTGTATGCACATCTTATTCAGCCCTCACAACCACCCCATGAGGGAGGTACTATCAACATCCCCCACTTTATCCATAAGATGAGCAGGACTCAGAGAGGGCAAGCCACTTGCCCAAGGCTGCACAGCCAGGAAGTGGCTCCAATGTCAGGCAGGCCACTCTATTGCTCCCAAACCCCTCTTTGCCCCTAAGGTTGCAGCTTTAAATTCTCAGGTCTCTGAAGCATACTTCTCCCCTCTTCACCCCGGCTCTCTGCTTCCAGAAATTTCACTGCTGCACAGCATATAACCTGGAGACAGGGACTTTCTTGGGGATGGGGGTTCCCAAGTCTTGCAGAGCCTGCTTGGGTAATGTTTCCCCCCGTATGCTTATTAATGGCTTATTATTAACTTATTAACGGCTCTGTGCAAGAGGACTGAAACCTGGGTTCCTGACCCCTCCCGTCACTCACCAAGTGACCTTGGTCTCACCTTGAACCCCAAGGACAGGGAGCAGAAAGGGCTCTAGACATTGTCAGGCCCCAGGATTCAACTCCAGATGTTTTCTGGGATCAGAGGGTGAAGCTGAGCAGGGAGGGGGTTCTAGGGTGGGGCAGTGGGGAGTGGTGGGGGCTGTGGCATCAGGAAGGGACACGATGTCCCCCTTTGGGGCAACCTTTCCCCCACCCCAGCTGCCTCTTGCCATTTGGGAAAGTGGACCCAGCGCTGGCAGATTTTCTGTTTTCAGCCAGAAATCTGAATTTTTATACAAAATCTCCAAATTTTTAAAGGTTGGGGACCAATTCAACATTTTTTAAAAATTAGAAAAAAAAAACCCACAGAATACCTGTGTGCTGGATCTTATCCAAAGGCCACCAGTTTGCAACCTCTGACCTAAGCCCATCCCTTCTCCTGCCCCATTTTCCTGATGGGAAGATGGAGACCCCAGAAGCAGTTCCAGCTACACAGTCAAGGCCCTGCCTCTCTTCAGGCTCCACAGTTTCCCTTTCTGTAAGGTAGAGTGGGGGGGGTCTTTGTCCTGGCCCCCATGGTCCTGTGTCAATGGAGCTGAGAAAATGCTTTGCAAAGCCCGAGGCACATGTGTGTTGACTGCATAGAGTCGGCAAAGCCTCCTAATCCGCTCCTGCTCTTGGGTCTGGTCAGGTCACTGCAGCATGAAGCCACAGACGCTCTTCTCCCTCCCCAACAATCTCGCTCTGCCCTGGGCTGGCAGGCACCCCTCCAGCTCAGTTCCTTGAAAGCCAGGGGGATGGTGAACCCCAGATCCCGTGGTGGCTGCCGGGCCAGCTCACCTTCTTGCACACATAGTCGTTGGGCAGGTAGACAACAGAGCGAAGCCTCTTCAGCATGTCAAAGATCATCTGCCGGTCACAGCCCTGTCCCGGTGAGGAAGGGAAAGGAACTTTTTAGAGAAGATTGGGCTTGGAGCCTCCCACAGCCCTGAGCGTGAGGGCACCAAAAGGTGTACCTGAAAGAGTGCAACTTTGCTAACGATGTTGTAGTTCACGTCGATGGCGAGGTCCAGCCGCATCTTGTCTGGAAGCTGCACCATCAGCTCTGACTCATCTGTGAACAAGGCCTGGCAAGGGTCAGAGGCAAGGCCGGGCCCCACCCCAGACATACATACGGGCCAAGTGCCCACCTACCGGCTCACCAGGGCACACCATTGCCCTGCCGCATGGAACCACTCTGGATTTGTAGTGCACCCTCTCTCACCTCCAGGCGTTTGCCAATACCGTTTCCTCTGCCAGGAGCACCCCTGTGCATTTCCCAAACTCCTACTCATTCTTCAGAACCCAGCACTAATATCACCTCCTCCAGGAAGCCTTCCCTGCCTTCCCTTGACATCCTCCACTCAGCTACTATGTTAGTAGCCCCTGCGCTGTTGCAATTATTGGTCACCTGTGTTCCCACTTCCCTGGAAGGACAACATCAGCAAGAACTAAAGTCTCTGGAGCACTTCTATGAGCCAGGCACCTGTTTTTTGTTGTTGTTGTTGTTTATGTTTTTGTTGTTGTTGTTGTTGTTGTTGTTTTAGACAGTCTCGCTCTGTCACCCAGGCTGGAGTGCAGTGGCATGATTTTGGTTCACTGCAACCTCCACCTCCCTAGTACAAGTGACCCTCCTGCCTCAGCTTCCCGAGTTGCTGGGACTACAGGTGCCCACCACCACGCTGGCTAATTTTTTGTATTTTTAGTAGAAACGGGGTTTCACCATGTTGGCCAGGCTGGTCTCAAACTCCTGACCTCATTTGATCCACCCACCTGAGCCTCCCAAAGTGCTGGGATTACAGGAGTGAGCCACCGCACCCAGCCAAGCCAGGCACTTTTTAATAGAATGTTTTATAAAGATTATCTTAGTTTTAGTTTTTATTAAAATAAAATTTTTAAAATACTTTGAACCCTGAAAAGCTAAAAAAAATTTTTTTCTTTTAGAGACAAGGTCTCACTATGTTGCCCAAGTTGGTCTGAAAACTCCTGGGCTCAAGCAATCCACCTGCCTCAGCCTCCCAAAGTGCTGGGATTACAGGCATGAGCCACCGCACGGGTACTTATTTTTACTTTTCTGAGACAGGGTCTTGTTCTGTCACTCAGGCTAGAGTGCAGTGCAGTGGCACAATCACAACTCACTGCAGCCTCAACTTCCTCAGGCTCAAGCGATCCTCCAGCCTCAGCCTCCTGAGTAGCTGGGACTCACAGGGACACACCAACATGCCCAGCTAAATTTTTTGACTTTTTGTAGAGATGGGGTTTTGCCATGTAGCCCAGGCTGGTCTTGAACTCCTGGGCTCAAGTGATCCTCCTGCCTCAGCCTCCCAAAGTGCTGGGATTAACGGCAAAACTATTTTACTAAATCCCCTAAGCAACCCAAGAGGTGCCCTACTATAATATCGACTTTATAGATGAGCAAATGGCAGTGACATGCCCGTAGTCTTGTAGCTCGGGGGATAAACTCAGGACCCCAACCTGGCTGTGGAGCTCTAGAGCTGCCCCAGGAGATCCAGGGCTAAGCCTGCTGCACCCATCATGGGGTGTGCAATGCCCTGAGAGAAAGCGAGGAGAGAGGAGAGAGAGAGGGAAGGAGGGAGAGAGAGGAAGGGAGGGAGGAAGGGACAGAAAGTCCTTCTTCCTTTTTTTTTTTTTCTTTTTTTTCAATTTAAACTGCACTTCGGCCTCACACCTGTAATCCCAGCACTTTGGGAGCCCGAGGCTGGCTAATCACCTGAGGTCAGGAGTCCGAGACCAGCCTGGCCAACATGGTGAAACCTCGTCTCTACTAATAATATAAAAATGAGCCAGGCATGGTGGCACATGCCTGTAATCCCAGCTATTTGGGAGGCTGAGGTAGGAGAATCGCTTGAACCCGGGAGATGGAGGTTGCAGTGAGCCAAGATTGCTCCACTGCACTCCAGCCTGGGTGACAGAACGAGACTCCATGTCAAATAAATAAATAAATAAACAAACACACAAACAAACTACACTTCGCTCTTGGATGGGGATGCATTTCAAGGTAGGTAAAGTGAGGGGGGCAGGCACACAGAAGACAAGCCCCCCGTCTCCAGGGATCTCATGACAGCCCTGCTAGAGGCACTTCAGGGGCCCCACTGGGCACCTCTCACACCAATGTTGGGGACACAGCCAAGACAGGCCCCAGTACTTGGGACCTCAGAGACACAGAGGACGAGGGAGGCGCCCCGAAGGCAGGGCACCGGGCACCAGGCGACAGGAGTTGACTGGGAGCTGGTGGCTGCCAGGGCGTGACCATCTTACCCAGCATGCCTTGCGAGTGCCAGGTGTACTCGTACCAGGTCTTGACGCGGTTCTGCACGGACTTGGGGATCTTGTAGAAGTTCATGTACTTCACCGTGCTGTCCATGCAGCTGCGGTAGTAGGTCTGTCCCGCGGTGGCGGCCCCTACCACATCTCTCATCTGGGGGAAAGGTTATGGGAGGTCAAGGAAGCCACTGGGTCATTGGGGGTGGGCGCTATTCCATGGATTTGGGATGTGTCACTTCACACAGACCACGGGCATGTGCTCCTGGCAGGGCGTTGGGAGGGGGGTAGGCAGATGTCCTCACACAGAGAAAGTTTTACTGACGGGAAGTTCTGCCTCCAGCATGGATGTGGGGAAGAGGAAGGGAGGGAGACTGCCAGCCCCTTGGTGGCCTCAGGTCCCTGGGACCACACCATGGGGGAAAGCTCCTTGGGCTGGGCTGATTCTGGTACAATACAGTTCCTCGGTGACGGCGGCCACGTTGTCTGACTCCATGCTGGAGGAAATAGGAAGCCAGTGTGCTGTTCCTCGGGGCGGGGCCCTTCAAATATAAATTTGAGAACCTCTGACTGTCACCTCATGTCTCGACCAGAATGTAAGATGCTGCCCTGGCACACCAGAAACACCAGGGGTTTCTCCCTCGGTCTCTGAAGAAAACCATTCAGCCCAGTGCACCCAGAGGAACTGACATTTCAAATGATAATGACCTCAGAGAGGGAATAGGGCCGAGTTCACCACCACCCCCTTCACCGCGCAGGGACCAGTGCTCCAGGCTCCTGATTCTCAGTCTAGTGCTCTTTCCCAGGCTTAATCCAAAAGCAACGGGCACAGAGGGTGACATTTCTGGCAACAGTGGGAGGGGGCTCTGCAGTCAGGTGGGGTGGGAAGCTGGGCTGGTGCCCCAATACCTGTCCGATCATCACAGAGAAAGCAAAGACGCCCGTGAAATAATTCAGCAGCTGGAAGACAATTTCAAAGAGTGTCTTGGGGTCAGGCAGCCCCCCGATGGTGATGAGGGTCTTCACAGCAAAGTAGTAACAGCGAATATAACTGGAGAGAGAGGAGAAAGGGAACATGGGTCATCACAGGCCCCACTCTGCCGCCCCTGAGCAGTCTGGCTCAGACGCCTCTGATAGATGCATGTTGTGCAAAAGACAGAAACCCTTTACAGCTCATCTATGCAAGGAAAACCACCTCCTGCACGTGTAGAGCACGTTGCCGTTTGCAGAGCAGGTTCACAAATGCTATCGGGTATGGTTGTGTCTCTAGAGACATGTTGCCATCCCCATTTACAGATGTGGAAACTGAGGCTCCAGGGGATTTCCAGGAAGAGTTGGCAGGAGGCCAGACCAGGGTCTTCCAACTCCTAATGACCGCGCTCCCTCAATTTTCTTCAGTGTTCCTTCAATTTTCAGTCTTTTCATTTGCCATCTGCAGCCATATTGGCTTATGAAAAGCAAAAGCAACATCAAGTTTGGACGGTATCTTGAGGATGACTTTTTCTGACCCACCCCTCCCCGGCCCATCCATTTTCCAGATAGTGAAACTGAGGCCCCCAAAGGGAAAGGGCACACCCATGGTCACTAGTTGGTAAGTACAAGAGCTGGGCGCTGTCTGCTTCTCTGAGATGTCATCCACCAGCAGTAACCCTCTGACGTCGGCTTGTGAACCTTCTGGAAGGGAGGTATGGGGGAGGGTGTCCTACTGTGTGGTAAAAGGCATAGGAAATGCCCCAAGTGCTCTAGTCTGAATGTGTCCCCCGAAATTCAGGCGTTGGAAACTTAATTCCCAATGCAGTGGTGTCAGGAGGTAGGGCCTTCAGGCGCCGTTTAGGCTGCGAGGGCTTTGCCCTCATGAATAGATTAAAGCTGTTACAAAAGGTTCTGGTGGAGGGTTTCCACTTCCTTTGGCCCTTCTGCCTTCTTCCATACGAGGACAGCATTCCTCTCCTCTAGTGGACACTGTGGCCTTCAAGACACTGTCTTGGAAGCAGAGAGCAGCCCTCACCAGATGCCAGCACCTTGATCTTGGACTTCCCAGCTTCCAGCACAGTGAAAAATAAGTTTCTGTTCTTTATAAGTTACCCAGTCTCATGTATTTTACTACAGCAGCTCAAAAGGCATGAAGACACCAAGTTTGTGTGTGATTATCACAGAGCAGCAAGGGTCCCTCTGACACCTGTCCACACCTCAGGCTGAGCCCTCCCCTGGGTCAGCAAAGGTGAGGTCAGAAGGGCCTAGAGACTGGGCAGTCCCTGCCAGCTTTCCTGCAGCAGCTATTTATGCAGTGTCCTAGATAGAACATGGGCTCTGGACCAGGCTGGCTGGGCTCAGCCATTCGGCTCAGCCACCTTCTGGCTGCATAACTTGGACAAATTTCTCTCTCTCTCTCCAAGCCTCAGTTTCCTTCTCCATAAGATGGGGATGGCAATAGAATGTCCCTTACAGAAGACCATGAAGACAAAATGAGGTGCTAGAAGAAGCCTGGCATGTGGTGGACTCTCAGCAAGGGAGCTGTCAAAGCCTTCACAACCACTGTTGCCTGCCCTGGGGAACTGAACAGATTCGCCCATATCCTCAAGAAGCTCGTGGTCCAGTGAGGGGACAGGCAGGTAACGTGCAATGCGTGCAGGAAGGAGGAAGCAGAGGTTGCTGGGAAGTGTGGTAGGGGCTCTGCCTCTGATAGCTGCGGGGCCTTGGGCAGGGCTGCGGGCCGCCCTGCACCTCCACATCACCTGTTGCCTGCAAGTTTCAGAACCCAAAACGGGCCTGTCAAGCCCCCGTCATACTGGTTCTGGCCATCAGAGGGCGCGCGAAGCAGCGTTTAGCGGGACGGAGCAGCACCCCCAACTCTGCAGACCCCTTGGCTGTCTGGGAGCTGGGTGCTTATGCCGCTGGGCCACCAACAGAGAGAGGACATAGGCACGATGTCCACAAAGCTCTGGCTTTACCCCAAACCCTTCCTAGCTGGAGGAATCTTCCAATGACATGCCACATCTTAGGGGCCTCCCTGAAGTCTCCTTGTCCTCCACGCTATTGGGTCTGTGGGGACCCTCTGTGCTTCAGGATGGGCAGAACCGGGGCAGGAGAGCACTGGGGCGGGATGCAGGGCCTAGCATTTGTAGGAGCTCGGGACCCTGAGCCCCTGGCACACAGCAAGCACTCCACAAATGTTCACTTTGTAAAAGTTGTTATTCTTCATGCTATTGGAATTTCTTAAGAATCCTCCTTCATTACTCGTACTCGGTTCACATGTTGGGGTTCCCTGCAGGACGACATTTGGGAAGGAGTATTGCTGCCAAGGAAGCGTGCCCTTCCCACTGCTGGGCAGCTCGAGCTCCTCCCGCAGAGGGCCCTGCAGAAGGAGGTCCCAGACAGCTGTCCCCCTGCCCCACCCCCGCCCTGCTCTGCTTACTCTCCCTTCCCTGAGCTGCCCAGTGACGGATGTGCCAGGCTTAGCCCCAGGGAGGAGAGTTCTTAGTTTACTGGGGCACAAGCCCCTTTGAGAATCTAGAGAAAGCCAGCTCTCTTTCCCTAGAAAAGCCAACATATGCTCAAATTTTAGCTCCAATGTCTGGGGGGTTTGTGACCCCCTAAAATCTCTATACCCCAGGTTATTAACTCCTTTCCTGCCATGCTGGCTTCCCCCTAACAATAGCCATAGCTAGGCACAGGGGCCACTGACTCCTGTTCAGGCCCAGGCTAGACATGCTACACATATTAATTTATTATTTCTCATAAGAAATCTGGATGTAAGTTACCCACATTGTGCTGTGGGAACACTGGGTCTCAGAAAGGGTAAGCTCACAGAGTTCAATTCCATGCAGAAATTGCATTCTCCCCTTTGCATAGAAAGGGGCTTCAAGTCCCCCTCTGCCTCCTTGTGATGGGTTAAATGAATAAGGAAGTGAATGAATGCATGGTTTAGCCAGGGCTCAGGAGCAGGGCTGTGAATGGGAATGGGTAACAGGGCCACTGGTGACGTGGGGAAGCATTAGATCTTGACCCCATCCCTGATATTCTCCACCCCACAGTGGCTCTCAGGGACTCCTCTCCTGCTTGCCTGGGCTGCCCTGGCCTCTGGCACATCTCTTTCGAGACAAGGTCTCACTCTGTCACCCAGGCTGGAGTGCAGCGATCTGGGCTCACTGCAACCTCCACCTCCCAGGTTCCAGAGATCTTCCCATCTCAGCCTCTTGAGTAGCTGGAATTACGAGCTTGCACCACCATGCCCAACTAAGTTTTGTATTTTTTTTGTAGAGAGGGGGTTTCGCCATATTACCTAGGCTGGTCTCGAACTTGTGAGCTCAAGCAGTCTGCCTGCCTCAGCCTCCAAAAGTGCCGGGATTACAGACATGAGCCACCAAAACCAGCCTGGGACATCTCTGTAAAGGTAAGGTGTGGCTCCCCCTCGGTGCAGGGCTCATGGCAGAGGGCGATGGCCATAGCCATGATGGCTAAGGTTGGGGCATCTATACTGCGAGGGGACGTTCTGAACAATTAACCTCTCTACAAAGCCGCCACCTTGGATGCAAGCATCCCACCTGTTCCCACTGGGAGCAAGGGCCTGGGGGTAGACGGCTGGACCACGGGCATTTTGTGTCACTAGTGGGCACAGCCCAGGGTGAGGCGGGCACCCTTCGGTGAGTAACTCCCCGCTGGACCTTTCCTTCTTCCACCTTCTCATCCTCACTATGGCTGACTGAGCGCCCACTGTGCCCAGGCACTGAGGCAGGGGCTCAGAGGCATCTACTCCTCAGTCACCTCTTTAGGGTGGGAGTCCCATTTGCAGCCCCATTTTGCAGGTGAGGGAACTGAGGCCCAGAAAAGAGAAGTGACCTGTCTCCACTGCCAGGGGGCAGCTCTAGGAGTCACACTTGGGACTCCTCATCCCTCGTCCCTCAAGCCTCCGCTCTGACTCTGCAGGCCCAGCCCCAATCCTGTGCGCATCCCTCCTGCCCACACTGCCCTCCCTCCCCTAGGTCAAGCCACCCGTTGGCCTGGAGGGTTTGCTGCTCTCTCTGACACAGCAGGGCCCCTTGCTGGCTGTCTGCTGCCTGCCCTCACTCCCAGTGCACTCTTCCATCAGCACAAGGGCTGAGCCCTCCCTCTGCTCACTCTCCTGCTTAAGGCTTTTGACAGGGCAGGGGAGAGAGTGTCGCCTTCAACACCATCCAGCCTTAATATGAGGTGCACACCTGTAACTCTAGCACTTTGGGAGGCCAATCACAGGCAGATAGCTTGAGCTCAGGAAGCCGAGACCAGCCTGGGCCACACGGCAAAACTCCATATACCCAAAAAATACAAAATTAGCTAGGTGCAGTGGCGTGTGCCTGTGGTCCCAGCTACTCGGGAGACTGAGGTGGGGGGATCACTTGAGCCCATGAGGTGTAGGTTGCAATGAGCCGAGATCATGCTGCTGTACTCCAGTCTGGGCAACAGAGAGCAAGTCCCTGTCTCAAAAAATAGTAACAATAATAATAATAATGGAGGTGGCATATATATGGGAACTCTCTCTACTTTCCAATGGACCTCTCTATAAACTTCAAACCACTTTTAAATAAATTAAGTCTGTTCATTAAAATAATTTTCTAAACTTTTTTTTCTTGCTCTCTGTTGCCCAGGCTGGAGTACAGTGGCACAATTTTGGCTCACTGCAACCTCCCCCTTCCGGGTTGCAGCGATACTTCTCCTGCTTCAGCCTCCCAAGTAGCTGGGATTACAGGCGTGCATCACCACGCCTGGCTAATTTTTATATTTTTAGTAGAGATGTGGTTTCGCCATGTCGACTAGGCTGGTCTCAAACTCTTGGCCTCAAGTGATCTGCCCACCTTGGCCTCCCAAAGTGCTGAGATTGCAAGCATGAGTCACTGTATCTGGCTAAAAAAAATTTTTTTAAATGTTAATAACTTTTGGTGACTTTTGGTGGAATCAACAGTGCTCATGCCCACCTCCCCCACTCCCTCTGGCCACCAGGTTGGCACTTTTCCTTTTCATCGAGGCAGTTAGGACTCTGTGGCCACGACACCTGGGTTCAAATCCCAGCTCTGTAACTCATGAACCGTGTAACCTTGGGAACTCCCATCTGCTACCTCAGCTGTAAAATGGGGATGGGGCAGTACTATCTGATGTGATGGTTGTGAATTACTGTGTTCAGTGCTTTAAGCAGGGCTGGCACAAAATAGGTATCCTACAAGCATTGCTGCTATTATCATCATCATTGTCACCATCATCACCATTGTAAACCAAAAATAAATTATAAGGCCCCCAACCATTGGAACGGACCCCTCCTCTTGGCCAAGGGCTTTCCCGAGTTACCTGAAAACCTAATTCAGGCCATGAAGGAAGAGGGGGTCGGACACGCCTCATTGTACCCCTCCAGCGTTAACATCAACACAGACCTTAAGTCTGGTAAGAAACATCACAGTCTCTTTTCTCTAAAGCCCGCTATTTAGAGGCTTCATCTGCATGAAAATACCTAGTCACCACAACCCCTTATCATAACCCAGACATTTCTTTCTACTGATAACTCTTTCAACCAATTGCCAAGCAGGGAATTTTTATTTATTATTGTTATGATTATTTTGAGACAGAGTCTTGCTCTGTCACCCAGGCTGGAGTGTAATGGCACAATTTCATCTCACCACAACCTCCACCTCCCGGGTTCAAGTGATTCTTGTGCCTCAGCCTCCCGAATAACTGAGACTACAGGCGCTGCCACCACGCCTGGCTAATTTTTGTATTTTTAGTACAGATGGGATTTCGCTGTGTTGGCCAGGTTGGTCTCGAACTCCTGACCTCAGGTGATCTGCCCGCCTCGACCTCCCAAAGTGTTGGGATTACAGGCGTGAGCCACCAAGCCCGGCCTTTTTTTTTTTTTTTTTTTTCCCAAGCAGAGACTTTTTAAATCTACCTATGACCTGGAAGCCACTCCTCCCTTTGAGTTGTCCCACCCTTCCAGATCTAACCAATATAAACCTTACATGTATTGACTGATGTATCCTCTCCCCCTAAAATGTATAAAAGCAAGCTGCACCCCAACCACCTTGGGCACATGTCATCAGGAACCCCTGAGGCTGTACCACGGGCGTGTCCTTAACTTTGGCAAAATAAACTTTCTAAATTGATTGAAACTTGTGCCAGATACTTTTTGGTTCACATGTCATCATCATCCCTTTGGCAAGTCTCATAATGGATGGTGGCTCTCTGATTGGCAAGTGGGTCTCACCTCATTCGCCAGCACCTCCATGGTAGCAGTGCCTGGGGAGCTGTGCTGGGGAGTATTCTCTGGCCTCATTCCCTCTTGGCCGTGCCCAGGGAAGCAGGAGTAGATGCACAAATACAGCGTATTTGCACACCCTAATAGACTTCGGATGCAGAAAGGATCCAAGCAAGTCTTGTTCACACCAGTACCTCCGGCCTGACACATGCAGGTGCTCAGGAAACCTTAGCTTGGGGAAGACGTGGTAACCTGGCTCTTTTTCTATTTTTATTTTTTGAGATGGAGTTTTGCTCTTGTTGTCCAGGCTGGAATGCAATGGCACGATCTCAGCTCATTGCAACCTCCGCCTCCTGGGTTCAAGAGATTCTCCTGCCTCAGCCTTCCCAGTAGCTGGGATTACAGGTGTGCATCACCACACCTAGCTAATTTTTATATTTTTAGTAGAGATGGGGTTTTACCATGTTGGCCAGGCTGGTCTCTAACTCCTGATATCAGGTGATCCGCCTGCCTCGGCCTCCCAAAGTGCTGGGGTTAAAGGTGTGAGCCACCACACCCGGCCCAAGATGTGGCTCTTGAGCCTTGTCATGCCAGTGATTGCTTAGGAGCAAAGTGGCCTTGGCAATACAGCAGCAATAAGACTCCTTCCTGGAGTCTCTGTGCTGCGAATTATAAAGAACAGGAAGGTCACCCAGGCATGGCCCCAGGGGGAGGACTGTGGCTCACCTGTTTCCCACGCCATCGTAAACCCAGTGAGTGGAGCCGAGGCCCTGATAGGCCGATGCCCAGTAATAAAGACAGGAATTCAAATGCAGGCTGTAGAGAAGGTAGGCTGTGGTCCTGATGACCCTGCAGAAGGAACGCAGCGCATGAACACAGCGGCGGAAGGGGGAGGTGAGGGATAGACACCTGGACAGTGAGAGCCAACCCATGGCTGGGCTGGCCCGACTGGATGCTTTGTTGAGATTGCACCAGTTAGGAAGGGTGGTGCTTGAATGGGGCGTTGTCACGACCTGGGGCTAGGATCGGCACAGAGGTAGCAGAGCTGACTGTGCACTGGGGGATGGAGGGGCCAGAGGGGAAATGTGTGTGTGTGGAGGAGCAGGGAGGGACTGATGTGTGCAGAGGAGTTGAGTTGAAGATGGGGCCATGTCGCCCCAGGAGAGATGTGGACAGGAGCCTTGCTCCCTAGCATGGCCTGGCTGGTCTTGCACCTCATGCTCAGACATCTGTGAAACAGCCACCGCCACCTTACCCCTGCTCCCATTCTGTTAGAGCTGGCTGGGGGCTCCAGTTCCCTGAGCTGAGGCCAAAATGAGGCCTGGTTCACTGCAATGCTGGTAAGCCCCTCGTGTCAGCTGATGTGCACCCTCATCACAATGAGGGGCATCGGATATTCCTGGTTCTCTAAATAACAAACATTTCTCTGGGAAAGAGGAGGCGGGACCAGGAAGATGCCTGGCTTCCAGTGGAGACGGGGCCTGGAGGTCAGTGGGGGTAGACAATGTCTTGCTGTCTGTTCTAGGTGCAAACTTCCTGTGTTTTGTGTGTGTGTGTGTGTGCATTGTGTGTCATTTGTGTCGTGTGTGCATTGTGTGTTGTGTGTGCACTGCATGTGTTGTGTGTTGTGTGTGTTTGTGTGTTGTTTTGTGTTATATCTCTGTTGTGTGTGTGTTGTGCACGTATGTATGTGTTGTGTGTTGTGTGTGTGCATTGTGTGTTGGGTGTGTGTATGTTGAATGTTGTGTGTGCGTGTATGTGTGTATGTTGTGTGTGTGTTGTGTGTCGTGTGTGTGTTGTGTGTGTGTCATCTGTGTTGTGTGTGTATTGCGTGTGTTGTGTGTTTGTGAGTGTCGTGTGTGTGCATGCATGCACATGCAGGGGGAGTCTCACCTGTACACGTAGGCTTTGCTGAGGATGGATTCCAGGCGGCTGTTAAACTCGAAGAAGGCCATGTACTGGAGGGAGAGGAGGGCGTGAGAGCAGCCCACCGGCCACAGGTAGCATGCTGCTCCCACGCCCACGGGCGCCGGGACTCAGGGCTCTTCCTGCAGCCCCCAGGAGGGAACAGGACGGTGAGCATTCAATATCAGAAGTCCTCAGCCCCTTGACGGGTAGGGGCCAGAAACTCCATTTAGGAATCTGAAGAAAGTCATAGCCCGTCTTCCCTTGGAAATGACATGTAATCTTGTTCTCACAATTTGCATATAATTTCAGGGGACTCCTGGACCCTCTGAACCCTATCATGAGACTTTTAGGGGTACATGCATCCAGGTTAAAGCTGCTGTTTTTAATGTTTCTTATAAAGAAAACAATTTAATAAAGAGACAGCATCCCTAACACCCCACTCTTATATCCTTCAAAGGTTTATTTATAAGAATAAAAGTATATTAATAACTACTTTTCTTTATTGAGCACCTATTATATGACTGGCATATGCCTTTTTGTTTTGTTTTGTTTTTTCAGAGACAGAGTCTCACTCTGTCACTCAGGCTGGAGTGCAGTGGTGCAATCATAGATAACTGCAGCCTCGAACTTCTGGGCTCAAGCGATTTTTCAGCCTCAGCCTCCTAAGTAGCTGGGACTACAGGCACACATCAACACTCTTGGGTAATTTTTAAATTTTTTGTAGAGACAGGGTCTCACTGTGTTACCCAGGTTGGTCTCACATTTCTAGGCTCAAGTGATCCTCCTGCCTCAGCCTCTTAAAGTGCTGGTATTACAAGCATGAGCCGCCACACCCAGCCAGCACATACATTTATATACATTACCTTATTCCTTATTTACATATGAAGTATGTATTATCATTCTCCTTTGACAGAAATTGGTGCTCAGGGAAGTCCAGTAACTTGTCCAAAGCACACAGCTGGTATGTGAGAGAGTCAGCATTCCAACCCAGGCCAGACTCAGAGCTGCAAGCTCTCTCCTTATGCTATACCACCTCTAGATCTTTGGATTTATTTTTTGATATTTGAAAACAGTATTTATGAAGATTCTCTAAGGGATATTCCAGTTATCATCCATGTGTTCATTCTAATTCCAGCCACAGTTTAAACTGGAGGCAGAAAGAACAGGGGCTTGGATGGCTCACTCAAAGAGTTTTGTCCACTGAACGGTGTTCAATGTTAGGCCTGTGAGTTTTGCCCCCTCACTGGGGCTACCATGTGAACCAAGGTATGGATCTCACCTCTGCGTCTGGGGTGAAACTTGGCCTGTGGACCCAACCTTCCTCACTCTGATGTTTGGCTCTAAAGCAACCTCTGCAGCCCCTGGGAGGCTGGTATGTGTCAAATAAGAATGGTGCCAATTCCACTTTCCCCCTTCCTCTTGGCAGCCAGGAAGCTCAGAGGCAGCTTCCATGCTCGATTCCACATAGGTGTGCTTTCTTCTCATCAGGGCACTTGCACGCCCCCTAGTTTTCTCTGCCCTGTTTCTCTGGGTTGTTCATGTTATTGCATTTGCATTTTTTGTAAATTCCCTCAGTACTGTTTTCAGAAAAAGGCACCAGTCTTCATTTCAGGAGAGAGATGAATGTGATTGGTTGGCCATCAAAATCCATTTGGGGGATCCTGAATGCTCTGAGTGGCTATCCACCCTGATCACGTGACAGGACCATGGCCAGCTGTGGCAGCCAGACCATCCTGGAGACTTTCGCTCTGCCCAGTGAGTGCCAGAAGGAATGGCTGGAATGACACTGAGGCCTGGCCAGTGATGAAACGGGTGTCTGGCTGTGCATTCAAATCCATCCCTGGCACTTCCTTGCTCCTGCGACCTAGGGCAAGTCCCCCAGTCTCTCCAAGCACCAATGTCCCCATCTTTTAGACAGAGACCATCATAAAGCAGAAGATCCCCTCTTGAGAGTCTCTATAATCACTGAGAGCATAAACAGTGGAGACGGATGACCTGCATTCATATCTGGGCTCCACTGCCTCCTGGCTGTGTGACTTTGGGCAAATTAATTAACCTCTCTGTGCCCCAGTCCTTCATTTGTAAAATGCTGGCAATAATACTACCTAACATGCAGCACCACAGAAGCACTAGCAAATTGTAATGAACTTTCCACTAAGACACACGTGGAATAAATGCATCTCCCCTCGGGCCATCCCTTGAGGAACTCCCCTCCCCAGTGCTGCTGGGGGCAGACACGAAGATGCCAGTGTCGGTGCAGAGCAGGGATGAGCTGAAGGCCTGGGGTGGTGGGCCCAGCAGTCCTACCTTTAAACAGCGGGGCAGGCGGAGGAGGGGGTTCACACCGACTTTCAAATAGAGAAAATCCAAGGGCAGGAGGCTGAGCAGGTCCATCTGAAATCCCAATGGGACACCATGGGGGTAAAACGGATGACTCCAGGGTGGAAGGTGAGGGGAGTGAGAGGCGGAGTCTCTCCCTTCCATGGAAAGGTGAGGTCAGAATGCCCCAGTAGAGCTTAAAACTAGAGGGCAGAAGGTGTCCCACCAACAAGCCCTTGTTTGGCTTCAAAGCCCGTGTTGCCAGCCCCAAGGGCAGCTTCATTATCCCCGATAGTGGCTGCTGTGCCATACAGTAAGGGGCGGGAGTGGTACAGACACAATGAAAGGTGCCTTCTGGCCAGGCACGGTGGCTTATGCCTGTAATCCCAGCAGTTTGGGAGGCCAAGGCAGGCAGATCACTTGATGTCAGGAGTTCGAGACCAGACTGCCCAACATGGTGAAACCCTCTCTTCTAAAAATACAAAAATTAGCTGGGTGTGGTGATGCACACTTGTAATCCCAGCTACTAGGGAGGCTGAGGCAGGAGGAGTGCTTGAACGAGGAGGCAGAGGTTGCAGTGAGCCGAGATCACACCACTGAACTCCAGCCTGGGAGACAGAGTTAGACCCTGTCTCAAAAAAAAAAAAGAAAAGAAAAGAAAAGAAAAAGAAGAAAGATAACTTCTGGGGGCTACCCAGCCTGTGCTGGTCTCCTGGGGCTTGTGGTTTGGAGGACACTCCCACAGGGACCAGCATCCCTCCGTGTGGCAGAAACCACATCTCATGAACCCCCCAGGCACCAAGGGCCCTCTGAGGCACCCCCTTCTGAAACCCCGCAGATGCTAAAACTTGCATGCCCGGCACACACCTTGAAGCGGCGAGACTTCAGGTAGTTATTTCGCATGTCCTTTTTGTCCGTCTGAAAGAAAGGGAATAATGATGGTGAAATGACCTTACAGCTTAATCTCTGACCCTGTGGAGCAATTGTGAAACTTCCCCAAGAACCCCACCCTCAAACGAGCATAACAGCCCAAGGACCATCTGAGCCTTAGTGAAAGCCTTGAGTTTTATGGGTGGAGAGGCCCGGCCCCCAGGGAGGAGGGATTTGTTCTGGTCACCCAGCTAGATCCTGATTTCTTGGGTGGAAAGCAAGGACATTAAGCTTATCCTTTCTGCCCATTGGTCTTACCTGGACCATTTGCACATCTGTTTACTAAGGAATTGGTAACCACTCTGATCAGGCCAGAAAAGAGGTTCTCCAAGGAAATCTCTTTACTTTTTACTTTACTCTCTTTAAATCTCTCCAAGGAAAATTGTATAGAGGCAAAACCTGAGCTCGTCTGCACACAGCAAAACAGGCACTGCCGGGGTGGAATTTTGGAAAGTGACCCACACTGGGAGACAGGGACTGTGTCTCCTGTTCCTGAGAAGTCACAGTCAGGGCCTCAGTTTCCTCCCTGGTAAGGCAGGGGTGGTGCACGGGGCTGGACCAGAGGCCAGGGTCTCAAATTGGCCCAAGTAGGAGAGCATCAGTGTGTTTTTGCAGGACCCCTGGGAGAAGTCAACTGCCAGTGGATACCTGTGCTGAGCGCCCTGCATGCATCGTTTCAACCAATCCTCATGGCAACACTGCGAGGTGGAAGCTATTACTAGCCCCATTCTACAGATGAGGAAACAGAGGCGATTCAGCTAGTTGTGGTGGAAGTGGGATTCAAACCAGGTACATCCTCACTAAAGACCATTCCCTGGACCACTTCTCTATCTTTGATTCCGTCAAGTGGTCCAGGAACTATTTCACCTGTGAGCAATATCTGATGTGCGTAATTTGAACGTATCAAAGGCATGCAAAATAAACAACCATGCTATTGAACAAGCACAGCAGCCGTTCTTGAGATTTCCTTATTCACTTATTTTGTCATCTATGACAGCATCAGGGGTCAGTGCCCTGAAGGCTCTGGCTGAGCGGTCTGCCCCCGGTCACCCCAACACCACCTGCCTGTGACTCACAATGATGTCCCCGCCTCT
The DNA here is from genome assembly GCF_029289425.2 of Pan paniscus. Lineage (NCBI taxonomy): Eukaryota > Metazoa > Chordata > Mammalia > Primates > Hominidae > Pan > Pan paniscus. The sequence continues at coordinate 67,388,102 of NC_073267.2, forward strand.
GACAAACTGCAGGCGTGTCTGGAACACGGTGATGTCCAGGAAGTAGATGAGGTCGCATAGGTAATCCATCAGCAGCCAGAGGTGGATGTTGTCCGGGGTCTGGTAGGGGAAGGCCCAGCGCACGGGAATCAGCCAACAGTTCCAATTCCAGGCCATCACCACGAAGAACAGCCATAGGACATACATCAGGTCTGTGGGGAAGATGGACGGGGACGCTAGAGCATCAGCCAGGCAAGGCTCTTCACCAGTTGGATCAGGTGGGGTTTTGTTCTTTCTACTCCTTCAACTACTACATGTGGCACTTTTGTAAGAGTGTGTGTGTATATATATATATATATATATATATATATATATACACACACACACACACATACACACACACACAACTCTCTGCTTTAGGAGCCAGGCACAGTGGCTCATGTCTGTAATCCCAGCACTTTGGGAGGCCTAGGTGGGAGGATTGCTTGAGCCCAGGAGTTTAAGACCAGCCTGGACAACATAGCAAGACCCCCATCTCTACTTTAAAAAAAAAACAACTATCTGTTTTAAAAATAAATTACTGCTAATCCCTAATAAATCAGAGTACTCTCAGGAGGGACTATGCTGGTATTATAAGATAATAGGCAGCCAACTGGAAAACCCATTTGCTTTTATTCTTCTTTAATTTTTTCCCAAAATGTATTTTCTTCCTCAGTAAATACAGAATAGTAAATAATGCATGAAGGATGGACAGATAAATGGACAGACAGGTGAATGCATGGATGGATGGATGGATGGATGGATGGATGGATGAATAGATGGGTATTCCAGATCATCTGGTTATTTATTTATTTATTTATTTATTTATTTACTATTTTTGTAGAGATGAGGACTCACTATGTTGCCCAGGCTGATCTTGAACTCCTGGGCTCAAGCAATTCTTTCACTACAGCCTCTCACAGTGCTGGGATTACAGGTGTGAGCCAATGTACCCAGCCCACCAGGTTATTTAAAGAATCCAGTGGACACCAGGGTTGAAGTCCTGCCCCCCAAATGTGTGACCTTGAGAAAGTCCCTCTCTGGCACCTGCCCTCTTCTGAGAAATCACAGGAAAAGGTCAGATAAGAAAGGCAGGGAGCCCTCTGTAAACTCTAAAGTGCTATGCACATATGAAGTGGGTTATTTCTGAGGAATATGAAGTGGGCTTAAAGGGAAGCAAGAGGAATTCACATTCCTGCTCTTTTTCTGTTCAGAGCAGGAGCTCTAGGAAAAGGCCAGCACGACCAGAGTGAAAAAGGACTTGGCCAAGAGTCAGGAGTCCTGGGTCCGCACTAACTAGTTGCATCTTTACCCTGGCTGACTTATCTGTGCCTTAGTTTCCTCATCTGTAAGATGGGTGTGATCTTATGTTCCTATTCCGGGGACTTTTGTTGTTGTTTTTAAGACAGAGTCTCACTCTGTCACCTAGGTTGGAATGCAATGGTGTGATCTTGACTCAGTGCAATCTCCACCTCCTGGATTCAAATGATTCTCCTGCTTCAGCCTCTCGAGTAGCTGGGATTACAGGTGTGCAACACCACACCCAGCTAATTTTTGTATCTTTAATAGAGGCAGGGTTTCGTCATGTTAGCCAGGCTGGGTTTGTTTTGAGAATCGGGTAAGAAACTGTGGAATAGTTTTGAAAAGTATAAAAGATCATGAACCCAGGTTGTCTGTGGCCTCCCATCCCACCTCTTGAATCCCCTGACCCTCTCCCCATCCCGCTCCAACTCTCCTGCTCTCTCATCTTACACAGTGGGAACACCCATTCCCCAGGACTCACTGGTCAGCGGGTCAATGCTCTGGGGAAACTGGTACTTCTTCCAGGGGCGGCGTTTGAACTTGCAGCAGAGCATGTCGCAATAGTGCTCCTCTTCCACTGGCTTGGCTTCAGCGGGCTTTGTGTCTGGAGCTGGCTCTGGGGCTTTCTTGGCTGGGGCTGTGGGATGACATTGGTGACCATCTGAACCAGCCCTGAGGCCCAGGTAGAGGATGCAGAGAGAAGGGTCCCAACTGCAGACCTTGGATCCAGATCTGAGAGGACCCTGGCACCATTATACAAGCTACTGCAAGCTCTGTGTGCAGAACCCAAGGCGCTCTTCTGGAGTGAACTCCACAACCCTCCTCAACAGCAACAGCAACCTGGGTGCCCACCCAGAAATTCTTACCAATTACAGTCTGGAACTGCTTCTCAGAAGCTGCCCCAAATGAGTTGTTTCTGGGCCAGTTGGATGTTTCAGTGTCTGCTTGTGTGTTGTGCTTAGACCCCCTTTGTTCCCTCTGATGGGATGGGGGCATTTTGTACCCAGTGTTCCCAGTACCCATGGCTGGAATGCTGAAGGGCCTAACAAAATCAAGGAAGTATTGCTCCGGGTTTCTGAGAGGGAATCTCAACTCTTTCATCTCTAAAAACAGAGACCAGATGGGATCACAGCCTCCCTGTGCATCTATGATGATACTTCTGGTCTAGGGATTGGCTCTTATAGGTTCAATATGGCTATGTTTTCCAGCTTCAAGACTGGGACATCAGGCTCTGCATGGCCTGTTGTGGGCACCATGATTTCCAAGATACGGCCTTCCTCTGGAAAGATCTAAAAAATCTCCCTGACAAGAGATCATGTGTCTTATTTCCTCCTGATACCTTGAAAGAAAAGAAAAATTTGGATAGCCTCAATAAGAACTTTCAAGGCACTGACATCTCTGAAAAATAGGACTGCCTAGTTCCAGAGCAGGCTGTGCACACAATCTGAGTGTAAGACCATAAGATACATTTTGGGGTGGCACCACTCACCTACCAGTAGGAAAGGGACAGAAGGGTCAAGGAAGGCACTTGCCCCATGGGAGAGAGGGCCGAGTGCAAGTGGATTGTTGGTCAGAACTTTGATCTTCCCACCCTTGGGTACATATCTCAACCTGTACATATGGATCCCAAATCCAGAGAGTGGGGATCTGGGCTTCTCTCATGGACCTCAACCGTTTCCTGGGGGCACCCTTGCCATGAGTTGACAGGGAACTTTGGAGGCCCCACCCCATCCCCGTCCAGGTAGGCCCCCTCCAGCTCCAGACTCACAGGGCTTGGGGCTCTCCTCATCAGAGGTGACGTCAGGGTCAATGAGTTTCTCCTTCACTTTCTCTGTCCGCTCCTTGAAGAGCTTCACCAGCTCCTGGAGCCGGTCGTTGATGATGGCGCTATTTGTGCTGGCCGTGGAGGCCGCACGGTCCTGGCCGCTGTGGGAACATCACCCAAAGCTGAGCAGGCTGAGCCGGGAGGGACCCGTGCGCCCCCAGGCCAGAGCTGTGCAGCGTCTGTGTCCCACCTTCTGACAGAGCCTGAAGGAGGTAAGTCCTGCCCCCATCTCCTTCTGACATCAGAAACCACAGACCTACTGTAATCGCCTAGAAGGAAATTCAGTCCGGGAATAATGCCCAGGTGTTCTGGCCCAGCTTTTGGAAAATGTACCACGTAGGCTCTGATTCAGATGGGCAGTTCTGGAAAAAGCATGACTCCACTTGTAATTTAGGAGGAAACTCTTGGAACTCAGTTTAGAGTTCAGCAAAATTGGGCTGTTCATCCCAGTGCAGGGTTCACATGAGATATGTGTCCAGGGGCAGAACAGAGAGGGAGCAGGCCTACTTTTTTAGGCTTAGGATATAACTGGTGGAAAAAGCAGTGCAGATACATTCTATATCCCTTTAACTTACAGGAATTAAAGTTTCTGCACTGTCAGCAAGAGAGAGAGAGAAACAGAGAGAGACAGAGAATGAATGAGTCTGCCTAGCATTCAACTTAGCGTGGCGCGTGTGCCCTGGGTGCGTTGAAGCAGGCCTGTGAATGTGCTTTCTTTCCTCTGAGTGGCCTCACTGAGATCATCTTGCTGAGCTGAATATCTTTTTTATCTTTTTTTCTCATACATTAGGACACAGAAACTGCAGTCGACTTCTCTTTTTGAGCTCAACTGAGGAAGCCGGGCTGGAGAAAACAAGTGTGAGGCTCTTTTTTTTTTTTTTTTTTTTTTTTTGAGATGAAGTTTCACTCTTGTCGCCCAGCTGGAGTGGCAGTGGTATGACCTCGGCTCAGTCAACATTCACCTCCTGGGTTCAAGCAATTCTCCTGCCTCAACCTCCCGAGTAGCTGGGATTACAGGTGCACGCCACCACGCCTGGCTAATTTTTGTAGTTTTAGTAGAGAGGCGGTTTCACCAAGTTGGCCAGGCTGGTCTCAAACTCCCGACCTCAGGTGATCCACCTGCTTCGGCCTCTGAAAGTGCTGGGATTACAGGCATGAGCCACCGTGCCCGGCCAAGTGTGGGGCTCCTAATGAGAGCTGGCATACCGGTGTGGCGGGGACATGAGCTGCTCCCCTACACTCATTCTCTCCTGTGGTGCACACTCACTGGGATATAGCCACCCAGCCAGGGACCACGTGCCAGGCTCTCACTATTGGAATGTGAGCTCTCAGACACAATACATGCAACTAGGGGCCTCCTTGCTGAAGACAGGCCTGGAGTTCTCCCTTTCTAGTGGTGACCAGTGGGACATGGGAAGGCACATGGATAAAGGGGCAGAGCACTGTCATCTGGGTCCCTAAATGATTGCATGGAGCAGAACCTTCTGCTGACCTGATGCATGCAACTATTGAGATGATGATGGTATATGATACAGTTCCTTAAGCCACTCAGCTTTTGAGGTCCATTTGAGGTCCAGCAGCCTAGCCTGCCTAGCTAATACATGGGTCTCCAAGTTGACCTCCTTAAGAGTTTTCAAGAACAGGTTTTCTCATTATACCTCATTTCTGCCTTTGTTTCTGATATTAAACCCTACCCCTACCCTATCTCATAAAATGTGAGTCCACTGCATGCTGCAGTGGGCAACTGGACTGAGGGTGGGGTTGGGGCTTCTTCTTGCTTATCTTTTCTAACTTTCCACAGCTCTGTTACACATAAACTGCATAAAATTGTGAATAGAAAAAAAGACTGGAAGGAAGAAGGAAAGCCTACTGTCTCCTGTGGCTCATCCAGGAGTCATGACTCCTACAGCCAAGGACTGTAATTGGAGATTCCAGGCAGAGCCCAGGGCCGGGGTATTCGCCATCCACCAGAGCTTCTCAGATCATTCGGGAAGAAACCTCCCACTGGCCCAGCCCTGGGGACAGTTCGATCTCAGAGACCCAGGTCCCAATGCCATCACAGTGGTTTCTTTCTCTCTTTTTCTTTTTTTTTTTTTTTTTGAGATGAGGTATTGCTCTTGTCACCCAGGCTGGAGTGCAGAGGTGTGATCTCAGCTCACTGCAACCTCTACCTCCCAGGTTCAAGTGATTCTCCTGTCTCAGCCTCCCAGGTAGCTGGGATTACAGGCACGTGCCACCACGCCCGGCTAATTTTTGTATTTTTATTAGAGACAGGGTTTCACCATGTTGGTCAGGCTAGTCTCGAACTCCTGACATCAGGTGATCTGCCCACCCCAGCCTTCCAAAGTGCTGGGATTACAGGCGTGAGCCACCACGCCTGGCCGTCATCATAGTGGTTTCTAAACATTGTTCTGCAGGCCAGCTGCACCACATCCCCTGGGGAGTTTGGAAAATGTGAACTCCCCAGGCCTACTGTCTGCAGCTCTGATCCAGTGCAGCCAGGTAGGGCCAGAGAATCTTTTTTTTTTCTTTTTTCACAAACTCCCCAGGGCAGAACCCACTGGAGATCCTGGTGGTCCTCCCTGTCCCCACTGACCTTTCAGAAGTTCAGCGGCAGGAGCCCTGCAGGCAGCTCCCCTCAGCCTCTCCTTCACAAGGGGACCTCTGCCTAGAGATCCCTCCCTCTCTGAGCACTGCTGGCCGTGGACACAGCTGGGCCCAGAGATTGAGCCCACTGGATTTTACAGGACTCCTGGGCCAGCCAGAAGCAGCCTGGGCAGGAGACCGATCCTGACTTACTGCTCGGAAGCCACTGGCAAAGTCTGCCTTGCGGTAGAAGGTTCTAAAAGCATCCACACTAGCCCCCCCACATCCCCCACCCTCCCCCTAGTCTTTCAACTTTCTGAGACCCCAGAGGGGTCTCACTCAGTGTCCTTCGGGGTGGTGGGGTCAGACCAGGCAACCACTGGGGACTCTGCTGGTGACAACGCCTTGAGCTCTTCAGCCTCATCATCCTCAGAGGGCAGCTTCTTCCTGCAAAGACACAGATGTGGAAGGGGCCTTCAGCAAAGGCAGAGGCCCCAGGGAGAAGTGTCATGACTTTGATCCCTAAAGATCATCTAGAGCCAATTCCTAGATAGAGGATGGGGGGCGGAGCATGAACTTCTGAGTCCTCATTTGCCTGGAGGGAGGGAAAACGGCAGAAGAGAGGGGCATAGCCACTCTCTAGACCTCAGTCTTCCCATCTGTTAAATGGCTTGGCCTAAAGGTAACAGCATTGGTATTGCACCCCAGTCCTACCTCTTACCTGTGTGTGGCCTCAGCAAATTACCAAAACATGCTGAGTTACTTCAGTTTCCCCCTCTGTAAAATGGGATTAAATCTACCCAAGTAAATGAGATACTTATCACTTAGTTCTCAGTTTCAACTTCCTTCCCCTCTCCTGCTCCCTGTCTAAAGTCACCCACCTCATTCCCCTCTACTCTCTATCACACCACCTTTTCAGCTATCAGAGAAGCCATGGAATCCAGTCTCCACCTTACCGTGTGACCTTAGGTAAGTCCCATCCCCTCCTGAGCCCCAGGCTCCCTATCTGAAGAATGAGGACTAAATGATCCTGGGGTCCTCCATCAGTCAGGAAGTCCAAGTCTGCCATGGAGTACCTCATTCTTGAGCCATTAGTGTCTTGGCTTATGGTGTCTAGATCTGAAATCCACCTGAATTTCAGAGACAAGAAGGTTCTTGCCCAACCTGCCTCTGGCCTGACATCAGCAGGTTGGAGCCTGGGTGTCTGACTTGGTGGAAGAGGTGATTTTGACACTATTTTATGTTGGTATCTTAGGGGCTAACTCTCTGGATTTTCCCACCCTCTGTCCCAGCAGTGAGAATGAATTGGTTTACTGAGAAACGCAAAAGCCTGGGAAAGAGGAAAAAAGATCAAGAGAGAGAAATTCCTTAATACCACCAAGAAACCAAGCTCCAGTGTTAGAGAAAGAATCCTCTTTAAGATAGAGTAGAACTAACTGATGCAGAAACACAAAGATTGTGTTTGGAGGACTCCGCCCAGGCCAATATCTACCAATAGGAAGAGCATTTCATATGTCCATGAATGAAGTCCTGGTGGAGAAGAATGGTCATTATTAATGATTTCCATTAGCATTTAAAACACAGAAGGCTGAGTGTTAGCACATGAAACCAAGAGTCTGGGGACATGGGTATGCATGTCACACATGAAAGCACATCAGGATGAGCATCAGATCAGTCAGTAGCATGAAGATGAGAGTTTAGGACTTGACGTGGTTTTGGCTCTGTGACCGCACCAAATCTCTTGTTGAATTGTAATCCCCAGTGTTGGCGGTGGGGCTTGGTGGAGGTGATTAGATCATGGGGGCGGAGTTCTCATAATGGTTTAGCACCATCCCCCCTTGGTACTGTATAGTGAGTGAATTCTCATGAAATCTGATTGTTTAAAAGTGTGTAGCACCTCCCCACTCTCTCTCAGTCCTGCTCCTGCCATGTGAGAGCCTGTTTCTTTTGCCTTCCACCATGAGTACAAGCTCCCTGAGGCCTCCCCAGAAGTAGATACTGCCATGCTGCCTGTACAGTCTGTGGAACAATGACCCAATTAAATCTCTTTTCTTTATTTTTTAGTATTTTATTTATTTATTCATTTGAGATGGAGTCTTGCTCTGTCACCCAGGCTGGAGTGCAGTGGCACGATCTCGGCTCACTGCAACCTCCGTCTCCCAGGTTCAAGCAATTCTCATGCCTCAGCCTCCCAAGTAGCTGGGATTATAGGTGTACACCACCACACCAGCTAATTTTTTTTTTTTTTAGTAGAGACGGAGTTTCACCATGTTGGCCAGGCTAGTCTCGATCTCCCAACCTCAGGTGATCCACCTGCCTCAGCTGGGTGGATCCTCAAAGTGCTGGGATAACAGGCATGAGCCACCACACCCGGCCTCTCTCTTTTCTTTATAAATTACCCAGTCTCAGGTATTTCTTTACAACAATGCAAGAATAGACTAATACAGAATTGAACCTGAGTGTACCAAAAATGGGCATAACATGGTAATACACACAGCTGAATCAGCAAGAGAAACTTGGCTGTGGGGACATGAAAATAAAATGCAAGTTGGGAGTGGTAGGACTAGAAAACGGTTAGAGGCTGGGCACCTGCTGTGAAGGTCAGGCTGCAATTGCTACACTCAGCAGGGTTCTCCTCAGCCTTGGTGAACACAGGGCAGCCTTGCTTCGGTCTTTAGCTGTGACTCTGTGAAAGTAAAATGGTGGAGCTGACTTCCAGAAAATAGGTCCTGGGACCTTGGTTTCCCAAGGGAAGTTCATGATTACTTTTTTTTTTTTTTGAGATGGAGTCTCACTCTGTTGCCCTGGCTGGAATGCAGTGGCGCAAGCTCAGCTCACTGCAACCTCTGCCTCCCGGGTTCAAGCAATTCTCCTGCCTCAGCCTCTTGAGTAGCTGAGATTACAGGCAGGTGCCACCATGCCCAGCTAATTTTTGTATTTTTAGTAGAGACAGGGTTTCACCATATTGGCCAGGCTGGTCTCGAACTCCTGACCTCAGGTGATCTGCCTACCTCAGCCTCCCAAAGTGCTGGGATTACAGGCATGAGCCACCGCCCCTGGCCATGATTACTTTTTACCAGGGCCTTCATTTCCGTGAGGTTTGATCAGAAATGGAATCCACAGGCAGGGAGCTTCACCTTGGGACCAAGCCTGACAAGGATCTTTAGTGATTAATCTGCAATTCCCAGCAGAAGCTGAAAACTCCAGCCAGTCCCCAAATTCCACCCTTTCCCCAGCTGGAGTGTCAGAGGAGGAGCCTCTGAGAACACACCCTGGGGCCCAGCCCTAAGCTGCCCAAACCTGCTGACATCTGCACATCTTCCCAAGAAGCTCACCTCAGCAGAGGTTTCTACTCCAGCCCCTGAGGGCCAATCAGAGAGCTGGGCAGGAGGACACTGGGGCAGGGGTCACTAAGGCCATCACAGTGCAGACGCAACACTCCACTGGGACCCAAACCTGAGTCTGCCAGGGTTCTAGGCCAGCGCTCTTCCCCAGCCTCATCATCTTGACTCAGGATTGTACCACTAGGATTTCTAGGGGGATCCAGAGGGAGGGATGTGTGACATCCACCTTGATTCCAGAAGGCTCTGAAATGATCCTGTTGCCTTCTGCCAACTCGCCGAGGACGGCAAAATTCATGGATTCACTTTTTTCACACTGTAATTAACAAGAACAGCCCCACACAAGAAGATTGGGGCCAAAAACCCCATTGCTGGGACCCAAAGTCCATCCTCCTGTACCCAGCACAGGGCACTCTCCTGAGCCTAGAAAGTGCACACTGCCGCTGGATGCTGTGGCTCACACCTGTAATCCCAACACTTTGGGAGGCTGAGGCGGGCAGATCACTTGAGGTCAGGAGTTCAAGACCAGCCTGCCCAACATGGTGAAACCTCGTCTCTACTAAAAATACTAAAATTAGCCGGGTGTGGTGGCAGGCACCTATAATCCCAGCTACTTGGGAGGCTGAGGTAGGAGAATCGCTTGAATCAGGGAGGCAGAGGTTGCAGTGAGCTGAGACCATTGCATTCCTGCCTGGGCAACAGGCAACAAGAGCACAACTCCATCTCAAAACAAAACAAAACAAAACAAAATAAAACAAAACAAAACCCACGAAAGTCAAGCTGCCCCAGAGAAGCCAGAATGAGGACCTAAGCTGGCAGCTTCTGGTCCCCCAGCACTGCCTGTGTCTGGCCCTGTGCTCAGTACCTTAGGGTGCAGTAGCTCGTTAAATTCTCACAATTCTAGTAACCAGGTGGTGTTTCTTTCCTCGTCTTACACGGGGAAAATGGAGGCCTAGGGAGGTTAAATGACCTGCCTTAAGACCCACGTCTTACAAGTGGTGCTCTGGGATTCACTCCAAGCCATGGCCTTAAGCTGGAAAGAGGGCCTTGCTCAAGCTCCTCTGTGGCTATTTGGCTCCCAATGTTCATTCTGTCCCTGCTCACAGTCAGCCCCACCGCCCTCGGCCTCTACAGAGAGGCAGGCCTCAGAATTCTCCCCTCTCAGGGCTGGGCTCAGGTAGAGGTTTCCAACCCTGTTTCTCATAGTCACAGTCAACCTGGCACTTGCTTGTTTATTTGGTTACTTGTTCATTGTCTATCTTGGCCCCTCTAGAATGTTAGCCCCATGAGGGCAGGCCCCTGCCAGGCTTCTCCCTCATGTATCCCCAGCACCCAGGGCAGAGCCCAGCACATACAGATGTTCAGTACATGCTTGCGAATGCATGAATGACAGGGACAAGAGGAGCCTCACAGGCCCAGCTCACAAGCAGAAAGCCAGAGGCTTAGATTCCAGCCACACATGATCTTGGTCCCCTCCCTCCCCTAAATATGCCACCCCCTACCCAGCCCAGCCTGCATTGTTTCCCTGCCCATATAAAGGGAACAGGGGTAAATGGAGAGATGTCTACAAGTGGAGCCATTTCTGGATCCCCTAATGGGCTTTGTACATACTTCAGTGAACTAAACATAAGAACTGATGAAGCTGTGAGCTGTACCCCAAGGCTCAGTGAAACTGTGTCTCTGTTCTCTGTGTTAAGACCTCACAGCCCTCAGTTTGCTACACCTAGCCATCTCCACTCTGAGCCTTCTGACCTCAGCTGAGCAATTACTCAGGAGCTCATGGATGAGAGCAAAAATTAACTAAGAAGAAAGAACCATCTCTACATCCAGCCAGTGCAGAAGAGGCACAGACAGCCTCCTTTAGCTTATAAAGCAGTGTCCTGCCCTTGGCAGTTTGCCTCCAGCTGTACACACAGCCTTCTCCCAGGCACCTGGCTTGAGTTGTCCAAAAGCAGCTCTAACCACTCAGCAACAAATTTATCTGAAGAGGTGTAAAAATGTGCACCACCTTGACTAAGAGTGTCACTCTTGAGAAAGGAGCCTAAGGGCAGAGAGCGGAAGACCAAACACGTGATCATGGTGCCATTATGGATAGGGCCCAACAAGAGGGGATTTGTTAAGTTCATTCCGGCACATGGAGGGGGAGGAATACCCAACAGCCATCATAAGTGAGCATTAAGGAGACAGCCCAGCAATATGGAAAAGGGTTCATGGAATGAGACAGCACCGTAAACTGGATCCCTCCTCCAATTAAAACCATTCAAGACCATGGGCCTAACCAAGGCATAGAGGAGAATGCAGAGCAGTAAAAACACCATCTTGGGTGGTGGGATTGTAGATGATTATTTTTCTAGTGTTCTGTGGTGTTTCCATTATATTATCTATTATCTTTTTTTTTTCTTCAGACAGAGTCTCACTCTGTCACCCAGGCTGGAGTGCAATGGCATGATCTTGGCTCACTGCAACCGCTGCCTCGCAGGTTCAAACGATTCTCCTGCCTCAGCCTCCTTAGTAGCTGGGACTATAGGCATGTGCCACCATGCCCAGCTAATTTTTGTATTTTTTAGTAGAGACAGGGTTTTTCCATGTTGGCCAGGCTGGTCTCAAACCCCTGACCTCAGGTGATCCATCTGCCTCCGCCTCCCAAAGTGCTGGGATTATAGGCATGAGCCACTATGCCCAGCCCACATTATATTGTCTAATAATACAATGGGTAGATGACACTGAAAGCACAGGTAACAAAAGCAAAACATAGACAAGTGGGATTATCTCCATCTAAAAACTTCTGCATAGAAGGAAACAACAGTGAAAAGAAAGCCTGCAGAATGGGAGAAAATCTTTGAAAATTATATATTTGATAAATAAAAGAAACTCCTACACCTCAATATGAAAACAAACAAACACATTACCTAACTAAAAAATAGGCAAAGAACTCGAATAGACATTTCTCCAAAGAAGACATACAAATGGCTGGCAGGAATATGAAAAGCTACTCAACATCACTAATCGTTGGGTGTATTAGTCCATTTTCACACTGCTATAAAGGACTACCTGAGACTGGATAATTTACAAAGGAAAGAGGTTTAAGTGACTCACAGTTCCACGTGGCTGGGGAAGCCTCAGGAAACTTACAATCATGGAGGAAGGCAAAGGGGAAGCAAGGCACATCTTACACAGCAGTGAGAGAGAGAGAGAGAGGGAGAGAGGGAAAGAGAGAGAGGGAGAGAGAGAGAGAGAGACTTTTTCTTTTTAATTTATAAGGAAAAGAGGTTTAATTGACTCACAGTACCACAGGCTTAACAGGAAATATAACCGGGAGGCCTCAGGAAACAAACAATCATGGCGGAAGGCAGATGGAAACAGGTACATCTTCCCATGACAGAGCAGGAGAGAGAGAAAGAGCAAATGCGGAGGGGCCACACACTTTTAAATGCCAGAAGTGCCACAGTTTTAAACCATTGGATCTCGTGAGAACTCACTGTCATGAGAACAGCATGGGGAAAACCAGCCCCATGATCCATTCACCTCCCACCAGGTCCGTCCCTTGACACATGGGGATTAAAATTCGAGAGGAGATTTGGGTGGGGACACAGAGCCAAACCATATAATCAGAGAAATGCAAATCAAAACCACACTGAGATACCCCCTCACACCTGTTAAGATATCCATGATCCAAAAATAAATAAATAAATAAAACAGAAAATAACAAGCATTGACAAGTATGTAGAGAAACAGGAAAAATGGTATAGTCACTGTGGAAAACAGAATGGTGGTTCCTCAAAATATTATAAATAGGACTGCCATATGATCCAGCAGTCCCTCTTCTGGTTGTTTATCCAAAATAATCAAAATCAGGATCTCAAAGAGATATTTGCACTCCCATGTTCATTGTAACACTATTCACAATGGCCAAGAGATGGAAACAATATAAATGTCCATCAACGGATAAATAAAGAAAATGTGGGCTGTGTTGGCAGCTCACACCTGTAATTCCGGCACTTTGGGAGGCTAAGGCAGGTGGATTGCTCGAGCTCAGGAGTTTGAGACCAGCCTTTGGCAACAAACTAAGACCCCATCTCTACAAAAAATAAAAAATTAGCTGGGTGGTGGCACGTGCCTGTAGTCCCAGCTACTCGAGAAGCTGAGAAGGGGAAATGCTTGAGCCCAGGAGGTTGAGGCTGCAGTGGACCAATATCACACCACTGCACTCCAACCTGGGTGACAGAGAGAGATCTTGTCTGAAAGGAAGAAAGCAGGAGAGGGGAGGGAAGGGGAGGAGAAGAGAGGGGAGGGGAGAGATAGGGGAAGGAGGAGGGGAAGGGGAGGGGGAAGGAAGGAAGGAAAAAAGAAAAGAAAATAAAAGAAGAAAGAAAAGAAAATGTGGCCTATCCATACAATGGGACATTACTCAGCCTTAAAAAAGGAAGAAAATCCTGTCACATGCTACAATGTGGATGAATCTTAAGGACATTGTGCCAAGAGAAATAAGCCAGTCCCAAAAAGATAAATACTGCATGATTCCACATATATGAGATATCTAAAGTAGTCAAGCTCATAGAAACAGAAAGTAGAATGAAAAAGTAGAATGGTGGCTGCCGGGGCTGGGGTGGGGGTGAAGGGAAGAATGGGGAGTTGCTGTTCAATGAGTATAGAGCTTCAGTCATGCAAGACGAAAAATTCTAGAGATGTGCTGTAAATAATGTGCATATAGGTAACAATACTGTACTGTACACTTAAAATTTAAGAGTTTTTTTTAAATAAAGACTTGGTAAGTTATAATCATATGCAAGTTTTAATAAATAGCATCCTATCAAAAATGAAATAAAATAAAATGTGGAGGTAGAAATTAATTCTGTAACATTTATTATGTATTACTATATTATTTATTTATTTTAAATTTAAAAAGCTTTTTTTTTTATTTTTTGAGACAGAGTCTTGCTCTGTTGCCCAGGCTGCAGTGCAATGGCACGATCTCAGTTCACTGCCACATCCCAGGCTCAAGCAATTCTCATGCCTCAGCCTCCCGAGTAGCTGGGATTACAGGAGTGCACCACTATGCCTAGCTAATTTTTTTGTATTTTTAGGAAAGACGGGGTTTCGCTATGTTGGCCAGGCTGGTCTTAAACTCCTGGCCTCAAATGATCCACCCACCTCAGCCTCACAAAGTGCTGGCATTACAGGCAGTAGCCACCGTGCCTCGCTATTACTATATTATTTATTATATTACTCCTTCTAACTTATAGCTGAGGGCATTTGGGACAGGGCCTCCCATGAGAGCTTTTATAAGAGACCTAATTCAGGAGTTAGGAAAACGAGGAAGGGGCATCATAGTCCCACTTCTGACACCAACTCGCTGTGTGATTTTAGTCCAGCTGCTTCTCCCTCTGGCCTCAGTCTCTTTATCTGCCAAATAAACAGGTGGCACAGTGCCGAGAAAAGCCCAAGAGAAGCATAAAAGGTAACCTGTGTGTCCCCGAGGCTGAGCTTGGGACTATGAGGGTGTCTGATTTGGCAGGAGATGGTGGCGGCAACACGGTTGAGGGTGGATTCTCTTCTGCCATGAGGGGGCAGCTATCAGCATCGGTATCTTCCACCTGCACTTCTGGGTGCTGTTTCGTGGCAGGCACTGGGGGAGAGGAAGGAGAGGAGAAAGTCAGAGAGAGACAAAAGCCGGGTCCCAGGAGTCCGGCTGTGTTCTTGAAGAAAACCAGAGAAAGCATGTTTGGAGGGGACTCTGATAGCTTCACTTCCCAATGGTGCACACAGAAAAGCTCCATGCAGGGGGTGCAGGAACGTGGTGCCTGGGGTCCTCTGAGGGTCACAGCCACCAGCCCAGGAGCCACGAAAGAAGCCACAAAGCCACAGAAACCACGGGAGCTCCCCTACACAGCCTGGAGCCCAGCTCTCCTAGCTCTCAAAGCCCAGTTTGGTTTCCCTGCACTTGAGCAAGCTCCAAGAGCTGAGGCAGTGGCAGCCCCCAGAGAGGACACAGGGGAGCCAGAGTCCTGGCGCCTGGCCTAGCACAGCCTGAGTCAGCTGCTTCCCCTCTCTGAGCTTCAGTTTCCCCACCCCAAGTTAGGGTGACCATGCCTTCCCAGGCCTGTGGGGAGGAGCCAGAAGGCACAAGTACTCACATTCTTAAAGATTCTTTTTTTGTTGTTTTTTGAGTCAGAGTCTTGCTCTGTCTCCCAGGCTGGAGTGCAGTGGTGCAATCTCAGTTCACCCCAAGCTCCTTCTCCTGGGTTCATGCCATTCTCCTGCCTCAGCCTCCCGAGTAGCTGGGACTACAGGCTCCCGCCACCACGCCCGGCTAGTTTTTGTTTTGTTTTGTTTTGTTTTTTTGAGACAGAGTCTTGCTCTGTCACCCAGGTTGGAGTGCAGTGGCACAGTCTCGGCTCATTGCAAGCTCCGCCTCCCAGGGTTCATGCCATTCTCCTGCCTCAGCCTCCCAATTAGCTGCGAATACAGGCACCTGCCACCACGCCTGGCTAATTTTTTGTATTTTTAGTAGAGACCGGGTTTCACCGTGTTAGCCAGGATGGTCTCGATCTCCTGACCTTGTGATCCACCTGCCTCAGCCTCCCAAAGTTGCTGGGATTACAGGTGTGAGCCACTGCACCCAGCCAAGTCCTCACATTCTTTTTAAAAATTATTTTGTTTGCTTTTGAGAAGGGGGGGGCGGGTCTCACTCTGTCACCCAGGCTGGAGTGCAGTGGCACGATTGCAGCTCACTGCAACCTCTGCCTCCTGCAACCTCTGCCTCCCAGGCTCAAGTGATCTTCCCGGCAGCCTCCCAAGTAGCTGGGACCACAGACGCACACCACCATGCTCGGCTAATTTTTGTGTTTGTGTAGAGATGAGGTCTCACCATGTTGCCCAGGCTGGTCTCGAACTCCTGAGCTCAGGTGATCCACCTACCTTGGCCTCCCAAAGTGCTGGGATTACAGGCGTGAGCCACTGGGCCCGGCTGGCCTCACATTCTTGAAGAGCATCAAATGGAGACATTTGCAGGGTCCCTCCAATCAAGGGTAACAGACTGTGTAGTGTGTGCTACTCCCTATTTGGATAACTGCTTGGTTATGTCCTTGTTCTTGTACATGCCAGGGGCCCCCAAATTCATCAGCTAGCCTGACTCTGGACCTCTGACAGGCCCTGTACTGTGTCCCACATTCTGAGAATCAGGTCCTCTCCAGGGAGCCTGGACGTGGCCCTACCTTGGGCTCCATCACCCACCTCAGGGACTGCAGGGACAGGTCTGCCCCAAGTCCAAGCTCAGAGGATACTGAGAGGCTGGGATAGTATTCCTCCTTCTCCCCTACACCTAGGGGGGTCTACCCAATAGCAGCTGGGCACAGGTGTGGGCACCAGCAAGGCAGGCAGGGATACACCCCCCAAAAGCGGGAAGCAGGGAGATTTTGAAATAATTATATATGTGCTTTTTGTTTCTTTTTCTTTCTTTTCTTTTCTTTTTTTTTTTTTTTTTTTTTTTTGAGATGGAGTCTCGCTCTGTCGCCTAGGCTGGAGTATAGTGGTGTGATCTCGGCTCACTGCAACCTCTGCCTCCCAGGTTTAAGCCATTCTCCTGCCTCAGACTCCTGAGTAGCTGGGATTACAGGCCCCTGACACCACGCCTGGCTAATTTTTGTATTTTTAGTGGAGACGGGGTTTCACCATGTTGTCCAGGCTGGTCTTGAACTCCTGATCTCAGGTGATCTGCCGGCCTCGGCCTCCCAAAGTGCTGGGATTACAGGCATGAGCCACCGCACCCAGCCGATATGGGCTTTTTTTCAAATGGCCTTTATAAGAAAAGCCGGCACTCTGTTAAATTGCTTACACTTACTCTATAGTTTAATGGAGTGAACCCTAAATCCTCTGGAGAAGAGGATGAGCAGGAATGGAGAAGTTGTTAAAAATGTAAAGGGGGCCAGGCACAGTTGCTCATGCCTGTAATCCCAGCACTTTGGAAGGCTGAGGTGGAAGGATCCCCTAAGTTCAAGAGCAGCCTGAGCAACATAGCAAAACCCCACCTCTACAAAAAAATTCAAAAATCGGCTGGTCACAGTGTTCCAGCTACTTGGGAGGCTGAGGTTGGAGGATAGGTTGAACCTGGGAGGTAGAACCTGCAATGAGTCAAGATCACGCCTACTATACTCCAGCCTCGGCAAAAGAGCGAGACCCTGTCTCACAAAATAATAAAAAATAAAATAAAATGGAAGTAATGTTCTTACTACAGCTTCTCATTACCTTGTCTGTAGCATCTAGAATCATCATGTACTCTAGCACAGCTAGATCAGCCCCCTGTGTCAATGTGTCCCCGGGAACATTTTCCCAAGTGTGGGGCTCCCAGAGACTGGGGAGGACACGAGATGATCTCAGATGGTACAGACAAGGCAAAGGATAACCTAGAATAAGAATGTTACTCCTGGTCGGGCACAGCAGCTCACGCCTGTAATTCCAGCACTTTGGGAGGCTGAGGCAGGAGGATGACCTGAAGTCAGGAGTTTGAGGCCAGCCTGGCCAACATGGAGAAACTCCATCTCTACTAAAAATACAAAAATTCCCCAGGCCTGGAGGCATGTGCCTATAATCCCAGCTGCTCAGGAGGCTGAGACAGGAGAATGGCGTGAACCCGGGAGGCGGAGCTTGCAGTGAGCTGAGGTCGCGCCACTGCACTTCAGCCTGGGTGGCAAAGCTAGATTCCGTCTCAAAAAAAAAAAAAAAAAAAAAAAAAAAAAGCAGCAGTGGTTGCAGTGAGCCAAGATCGCGCCACTGCACTCCAGCCTGGGCAACAGAGCAAGACTCCATCTCAAAAAAAAAAAAAAAAAAGTTACACCCTCTTTTAGTGAATACCCAGAGAGGAAGTCTCGGGTCGGTGCTACTGTGGCCTTAGAGCCTCTCTCACACAGCCTAATCCCACTTGTGGCTAACAGAGCAGGCCCAGCTTCGAGCCTGCAGCAGGCCCATCCGTCTCATTAGAAAACAGCAACACCATTGTGTTTTCAGTGTATTTGAGGTTATTTTTATTTATGCCTCTGTTTATGGCAAGCAATGCTGGTTTTCCATTTGAATAGTAATAAAGTTTTCCTATTTAAATATACTTAATTAAATAAAAAAGAGAATCCACTGAAAGAAAAATAGTAAGCAAATAAAATTAGAGTTGAGGCCGGGCACAGTGGCTCATGCCTGTAATCCCAGCACTTTGGGAGGCTGAGGTGGGCAAATCACCTGAGGTCAGGAGTTCAAGACCAGCCTGACCAACATGGCAAAACCCTGTCTCTACTAAAAATACAAAAATTAGCCCGGAAAGGTGGCACACACCTGTGGTCCCAGCTACTCGGGAGGCGGATGTTGCAGTGAGCCGAGATGGTGCCACCGCACTCCAGCCCGAGCAACAGAGCAAGACTCCATTCCCCCCCCCGCAAAAAAAAAATAGAATTGGTACAGATTTAGCAGTTATCAGGGAGTGGCCTGTGGCGGTGGGAGCTGGGGGATGCTTTGGGGTCTTTTTGTTTTGTTTCCTTTTTCTTTTTTTTTTTAAGCAATTCAGCATCCTCAATGATAGGGGTGGGCTGCTTTGGAGTAGTAGATTCAAGGCTTGCCTACCAGAAGATGGAGGCCGGGGTGGCACCCCTTACTGTTGGATGACCTCCATGCCACCTCATCTCCTCTCTGTGCCCACCTCAAGCCAGGGAGAGGAGAGAAGGACAACAGTGGACGTCTTCCCGTGAAATGTTCTGTCCTGCCTGGCTGGACTGATCTCAGAGGCAGCTCTGCACCGTGTCAACCACAAATAAACAAACAAGCCAATCAAAAGGGCAAGCAGGCATGTCTGGCTTGGGTTAAGTCAGAAAGTGACAGGGGTTAGTCCAGGGTGCCAGTATGTTCCTGAACTCTTTGTCATCAGGCAGTGAGCAGTAGCAGCCCAAAGGCCACTACGGGGACCTTGTCACAATCAATGGATCCAGACAGCCCTCCCTCCACCCTAGCCTCTGAGGATGACTATCTGCACCTGGAGCTTCTTTCCTGAAATGGAATTTGCTGAGCAGCAAACTGTCAAGGTCAGTGGGTTCTGTCTGCAATCAGCACCCACATTACTCTTCTATTCCATTTCCCTCCTTTCACTCCCCTCCACTCCGATCCCAGACTCCCTGTCCAAGCCTCTTGGCCTAGAGATCTGAGCAAGTGACTTGTTTAAACTAAGGTGTGAATGATTACCTGTATAAAAACAATGTGCCTAAAGAAAGGAATATATGTTTAACCCAAAGAAATGAATTGCTGGCCAGGCACAGTGGCTTATGCCTGTAATCCCAGCACTTTGGGAGGCCGAGGTGGGCAGATCATTTGATATCAGGAGTTTGAGACCAGCCTGGCCAACATAGCAAAACCCCGTCTCTACTAAAATACAAAAAGTAGTCAGGCGTGATGGCATATGCCTGTAATCCCAGCTACTCGGGAGGCTGAGGCACAAGAATTGCTGGGAGGCAGAGGTTGCAGTGAACTGAGATCATGTCACTGCATTCCAGCCTGGGTGACAGAGAGAGACTCTGTCTCAAAAAACAAAAAAAAAAAAGAAAAGAAAGAAAGAGGAAGAGAAAGAGAGAGACAAAAATAAATGAATTGCTAATTGTGGTGGAATTTTAGGCATAAAGAGAAGGGGGCTAAAACCCCTCAAGTCACTACCACAAAGCAGGATGAAGGTATTGATTGGCAGAGGAAGAGGAGATGGTTTTCCATAAGCAACTAGTGGTCCACACTATGACCACAGCACCCAGGCAGGAAGACAGCCCCAGCCATGCAGAAGCACACGCCACAGATATGAGAATGCTGGGTGGGCAAGATCGGGCTACCTAGTTGGCGGATGGAGCTCCTGGTCTCCTTGGCGAAGCTGGAGTTGGACAAGGTGGTTCTCCGGGAGGTGAGGACAGGGATGCGGGTGATTGGGACGCGGTAGCTGGGCACATTAGGGAGATGCTCTACCAGGTTTTGGAGGGCAGAGGCAGAGGCCACCTGGCCAGGTAGCTGGTCCTGGACTAGGCGATTCAGCTCCATGTTCTGACATGGTGTAGCCATGGTGCTGGGGCCAGAGTCTCAGGCAGAGGCGTGACCCTGGGGACTGCAATTAGGAGCACAGAGTTGGGGGAGACAATAGGTGGGGGTCCTCCCACCAGCCTAACACAACCAGCCTGGTGCCTACCTGCATTTTCAGCGGTGCTACCCAAAGCCAGAAGCATCACTCTTGTCCCTGGAGTTCAACGTCTAATGTATCATCAGGTCATGTGGCTGGCCCACCCAGGAGCACCGAGAGACAGCCCAGGAGACCCCCAACTTCTCATGCTCCCTCCGCTTACCAACCACCGGCAGCATTTCCCAAAAATATTAGAATCCAATAACCCAGAACTCACAGAATCTCAGATTCTTAGACCCAAGAAACCCAGGACTCGAACATTCTTAGCCTGGTAGAATTTTCCAGTCCAAAGCAGCCCTGGAGGTCAACTAATTTCACTTCCAACCAGAAGCAGTAACTCTTCCTACGGCCCTGGTTCCCCAACTGGGCTGTGCATTGGAATCACCTGGGAAGGTTTGACAATTTCTGTTACCCAGGCCCATTCCCAGAGATTCTGACTTAATGGCTGGGATGAGGCCTGGCAGCAGGAATTTTTAAATCTCCCCAGGTGATTCCAATGGGCTGTCAGGTTTGAGGACCAGGGCTCAAGGCGATTGCCCCTCAAACACAAATGTGCAGACAAATCACCAGGAGATCTTGTTACCATGAGGAGTCTGATTTAGCAGGTCTGGATCGCGGCCCAAGTTACTCATTTCTAACCAGCTCCTGGGTTACACCAAAGCTGCTGGGTCTAGGTCCATACTTTTGAGTGCAAATGGCTATGCCTCAGCATTTCTCAGAGTGTGGGTCCCAGACCACCTGCTTCCAAATCACCTGGGAAGGGGCAGAACCCACCCCACTGAACCAAGCCTGCACCTGTTTGCTCCTGGTCTTTTTCATCCATGTGGGGACCCAGCCCCAGGCCTGGACTTAGTAGGAATTCCTATAAATATGTGTTGAAGTTAACAGAGAACACTTTTCAAAGACCAAGTAGGGAGCAAGCTCAGGACACCCAGGGTTAGGACACCTGGGTCCAGTCCCATTTCAACCATTCGCTGGCCGGGACACATCCTCGTCCCAATATTGACTCCTCCCTCAGTGCCAGCCACAGTTTGGGGTGCCTTGGACACATTGTCTCCCCTACTCTGCCCAGCAA
The DNA here is from genome assembly GCF_029289425.2 of Pan paniscus. Lineage (NCBI taxonomy): Eukaryota > Metazoa > Chordata > Mammalia > Primates > Hominidae > Pan > Pan paniscus. The sequence goes on from NC_073267.2 coordinate 67,409,434, forward strand.
CCTGTGAGCTAGGTACTATTATTGCCCCTTTTTTCTTGATTTGGAAGTCATGGTTCAGAGAGGTCACAGAACTGGCTCTGGGTCACACAGCAAGGAAGAGAGAAAGGAGCCAGGAGTGAAATGCAGGTCTGTGCCTTGACCTCTTGGCCAAATCCGCACACACAGAGCCTCAGTTTTCTCATCTGTAAAATGGCCTGTCTGCCTCACAGAGCGGCTGAAGACCCATTGCGTGGGGAATGTGGAGTGTAAGGCACGCAACACCTGCCGGCCAGGGGTTGGGGCCCGCCTGTCCCGGCTCCAGGGTCCAGCTGTTGCTGGACTCCTTGGGACTCTTTCTCCGCCATTGCTTGAGTTCTCAGGATTGAGGGCAGGGTGGTAAATCACAGCAAAATGTATGTGCTGGGTACAGCTGGAGATCAGGAAAAGCTCATAAAGAGACATGAAGTCCAGGACACTCTGTTAGGAAGTTCTGGTTCCAGTTTTCACTCAGCTATGTGATGTCTGAGCCAAACCCTCACTGGGCAGTAGCCCAAGAGCTGCATCCTCATTGAGCGGAAGTGGCAGGAGAGGCTGGCAGGAGGGACTGGCTGGGAGGGGCTGGTTAGGACGGGCCTGCAGGAGGCGCTGGCAGGGAGAGGCTGGAAGGAAGGAGTTGGCTGGGATCGGGATTTCCCCGGCCCCACTGGGAGTCCGGGCCTCAGTGAAATTCCTTAGAACCTTTGAGATGTATCAGTAGGCTCTGAAAATGTGGCCCCAAGACACCAAGGATGGGATTTTCCTGAAGACAGGGTGGCTGAGGGGGCAATGGGGGGAAGGAGATGGAGGGAGAGGAGGAGGGGTTGCCCCTGCACGAAGGCTGCCTCCAGCCTAAAAGGACCTCAGACATTCTTGCGCAACCCATCACCACCACCACCACACCTACCTCCTGAACTGGCAGCCTCGGCCTCAGCCTCAGGCTCCTCCTTGGTCTCCGCCCAGTCCTGGGGCTCCTTTTCAGCCTCCTCTTCAGCCACCTCCTCGGCCTCCTCCTTGGCCTTCTCTTCAGCCTCCTCCTCGGCCTCCTCCCCAACTTCCTCCCACAGCTTCTGCAGAGAATAAAGTGAAAACAGAAACTGTGACCATCAGCCCCCAGCCCTAGTCTCAGCAGCTCCTGTTAGATCTGCCTTCAGAAGTCCACATGGGCCCAGTTCTGCTTCTTGCCCTGCCCAGCCAGTCAGGTCCTGCCAGCCCACCTTCTGGGCATCCTGGGAGTAGCCTACAACCTGTAGAGGGCAGTGCACCCAGGACCTACGGGTCCTAACAGCTGGACGTGTCACCTGTGATGAGGGACACTCTCCTTGCAGCCTGGCACATGGGGGAACAAAGCATCGACAGCACCACTCTTCACAGTGTGCAAGCCCTTTTGGGTCCTCCTACAGGCCCAAGGGAGGCGTCTGTAGCCCCCTCGTACACAGGTGGCCACTGGGACCCAGAGTGGGGAGGCGACTTGCCCCAAGACAGGCACCCACAGGAGGACTCGAGCCGGGTCCACCCGTCTCCCCACCCACGGCCTAGGCCACTATCTGACCCCTGCCAAGAGGGGGCCTCGCAGGACCCGCCACCCTGCTCCCTCTGTCCTGAGGGCATCTTACCAGCCAAAACCCCCCCATAAGCAAAGTGGACAAGGTCCCCATCCTTCCACCAATGCCAAGCCAGGCCTCAGAGGTGCCAGTGCCTGGTGCTTCTCATACCTGGTCTGAAGCGCTCTGGGGCCGGGTCCCGTCTTCTTCACTCTGGCCCACGCCCACCTGCGACACCGCACAGCTATCCAGCAGCACCCTGTGACCCGGGGCGGGGTGGGGAGGATAAAAGGACTGGGTTAGGGGTGTTAAAGGTTTCCCCAGCCCTGCTGAGGGCCACGCTCTGTGCCAGGAGCGGAGGGTACAGAGATGCCCAAGAACCAGTCTCAACCTCAGGAGCCTCCAGGGCAGTGTCCTGCTAACAATCGCCCCATCTGAGACATGCACTCAGCAAGGCACTGTGAAGGACATGCCACAACTCTGCTAGGAAGGAGGGCTTCCTAGAGGAGGTGGCCTGTAAGCTGAGCCTCCAGGATGATGATTTTACCACAAAGAATGGCGGGGAGGAAAAGCTTGCCCAGGAAATGGGAACAACATGTGTGAGAAATGCATGGAGGATGGTTGGAGGAGCTGTCATCTGGGGTCTCCCAGTCTCCAGGCAATCTTGGTGATGGGTAGAGCATGACAAAAGTGAGGCCCAGAGAGGTGAAGTGACCTGGCGAAATCACACAGCAAATTGTCCCAAACCACACAAACCTCAAACCCAGGCCCTGGTTCTTCCCATGCCATGAGATCAGAGCCACTGCAACTGCTGAAGTTTTCATGGGTGCCGGGCCCAGGCAGCAGGCATACATAAGTGATAGGGCCAGGGGTGAGGGTGCAGTGGGCAGGGAGGGCTGTGGCAAATTAGTGAACCCACGTCCATTTGAAGGCAGCAACCCCACTCCGCTGGAAAAGGGGGCCCAGGTGGCCAGATCATTCCATTTTCAAACAGAGCCTGAAATATATCTTTCTAAGGTAAAGTTGTCTGATATTTAGATGCTGATAATTCAAATTAATATATCTTTATTAATATGTAGTAGCCAAAAGAACCCGTCTCCAGGCTAAATTAGATGTCCGTGTGCGACCTCTGGGTTAAAATGATGACTCAGGACCAGGGACTAATGTGATTTTTGTAGTTAGGATTAGTTCCTGCTTCCTAACACCCCCTCCCCACCCCTCAGACTCCTGTCATCCAGGGGCTCACAGAGGATGCTCTGGGGTGTCTGCCACCCAGGAAACTTGAATGCATCATTCTCTACCCAGAGGGCCAAGTCTCAGCCCTCCTGAGCAAGGACGGTGGGGCAGGAAGGTGGAGACGGGATTGTTGCCTAGTCGGTCTGGAGCCAGCCGCTTGGCAGCAGAAATCAGTCGGTAATCACATTGCCACAGCGGCTCCTGGGCTGCGTGCCAGGCAGTCTGCATGAAAAGTCTCCCCAGATCCTCCTCCAAATTACCCTGAGAAATCTATAAACGCGGTACACCACAGCAACAAAATCATATGATCATCTCAATAGATGCAGAAAAAGTAATTGACAACATTCAACATCATTCCATGATCAAATCTTTCAACAAATTACATATAGAAGAAATGGACCGCAATACAATAAAGGTCATATATGACAAGCCCGCAGCTGACATCATACCTAATGTTGAAAAGCTGAAAGCTTTTCCTTTAAGATCAAGAACAAGACAAGCATGCCCACCCTCACTAGTTCTTTATTTTTCTTTTTATTTATTTATTTATTTATTTATTTATTTATTTTGAGACAGGGTCTTACTCTGTCACCAAGGCTGGAGTGCAATGGCATGATCATGGCTCACTACAACCTCAACCTCCCAGGCTCAAGCCATCCTCCTGCTTCAGCCTCCCGAGTAGCTGGGACTACAGGCATGCTCCACCACTCCTGGCTATTTTTGTTTTTGTTTTGTTTGGTTTGGTTTGGTTTGGTATTTTTAGTAGAGACAGGCTCTTGCTACATTGCCCAGGCTGGTCTCAAACTCCTGGGCTCAAGTGATCCTCCCACCTTGGTCTCCCAAAGTGCTAGGATTATAGGTGTGACCCACCACGCCTGGCCCACTCTCACCACTTCTATTCAATGTACTATAAGAGGTCCTGGCTAGAGCAATTAGGCAAGAGGAAGAAATGAAAGGCATCCAAATTGGAAGGGAAGAAATTAAATTGTTCCTCTTTGCAGATAATTTGATCTTATATATAAAAAAATCCCTAAAGATTCCACCAAAAAACTGTTAGAACTGATAAGCCAATTCAGTAAAGTTGCAGGATATAAAATCAACATAGAAAATTCAGTAGCATTTCAATATATTAACAATGAACTATCTGAAAAAGAAATGAAACAACCCAATTTACAATAGCTATAAAATAAAATAAAATGCTTAGGAATAAATTTAATCAAGAAGGTGACAGAACCATATGCTGAAAACTATAAAACATCGATGAAAGAAACTCAAGAAGATGGCTGGATGTGGTGGCTCATGCCTGTAATCTCGGCATTTTGAGAGGCTGAGACGGGAGGATTGCTTGAGTGCAGGAGTTCGAGACCAGCCTGAACAACACGGCAAAATCCCATCTCTATAAGATACAAAAACTAGCTGGGTGTGGTGGCATGTGCCTGTGGTCCAAGCTACTTGGAAGGCTGAGGTGGGAGGATTGCTTGAGCCTGGGAGGTGGAGGCTGCAGTGAGCCGTGATTGCACCACTGTACTCCAGCCTGGGCAACAGAGCAAGACCCTGTCGCAAAAAAAAAAAAAACCCTACCCACATTGATTGAACACTACTTAAATGTAAAATCTGAAACTATAAAACCAATATATAAAATATAGGGGGAAAACCCTATGATATTGGCCTAAGCAATGATTTTTAAAAATATGAACCCAAGAGCACAGGCAATGAAAGCAAAAATATACAAAATGGGATTACATCAAACTAAAAAACTTCTGCACAGCCAAGGAAACAATCAACATAGTGAAGAAACACCCTACAGAACGGGAGAAAATACTTGCAAACCGTAAGTCAGATAAGGGGTTAATATCCAAAATATATAAGAAACTCAACTCAATTGTAAGGAAAAAAACTGATTTAAAAAAATGGGCGAAGAATCTGAATACACATTCCTCGGTGTCTCAAAAGATGACATACAAATGGCCAACAGGTATATGAAAAGATGCTTAACATCACTAATCATCAGAGAAATGCAAATCAAAACCGCAATGAAATATTAACTTCTCACCTGTTAGAATGGCAATTATCAAAAAAACAAGATAGGCCGGGTGCAGTGGCTCACACCTGTAATCCAAGCACTTTGGGAGGCCGAGGTGGGTGGATCATGAGGTCAGGAGTTCGAGACCAGCCTGGCCAACATTGTGAAACCCTGTCTCTACTAAAAATACAAAAATTAGGCGGGCATGGCAGCACACTTCTGTAATCCCAGCTACTTGGCAGGCTGAGGCAGGAGAATTGCTTGAACCCAGAAGGCGGAAGTTGCAGTGAACTGAGATTGCACCATTGCACTCCAGCTGGGGCGACATAGTGAGACTCTGTCCCCCGCCCCCACCCAAAAAAAGACAAGATAGCAAGTGTTGGTGAGGATGCAGTGGAAAGGGAACACTTACACACTGTTGGTGGGATTGTAAATTAACACAGCCATTATGGAAAAGAATACGGAAGTTCCACCAAAAGTTAAAAATGGAACTACCATATGATTCAGCTGTTGGGTACAGATCCAAGGGAAATGAAAACAGTATGTTGAAGAGGTGTCTGCACTCCCATCATTGCAGCATTAATTTTTTTTTTTTCAAGACAGAGTCTCGCTGTGTTGCCCAGGCTGGAGTGCAATGATGCGATCTCAGCTCACTGCAACCTCAGCCTCCCGGGTTCAAGTGAGTCTCCTGCCTCAGCCTCCCGAGTAGCTGGGAGTACAGGCCCATGTTACCACACCCGGCTAATTTTTGTATTTTTAGTACAGGCAGGGTTTCACCATGTTGGCCAGGCTGGTCTTGAACTCCTGACCTCAGGTGATCCACCTGCCTCAGCCTCCCAAGTGTCTATCAACAGATGAGTGGATCAAGGAAATGTCCTATATATACACAATAGAATTCAGCCTTTAAGATGAAGGAAATTTGGTCATTTGTGAACCTTGAGGACATTATGTTAAGTGAAATAAGCTAAACACAGAAAGACACATACCATATGATCTCACTTATATGTGGAGTGTAAAAAAGTTGAACTCACAGAAGGAGAGAATAGAATGGTAGTTACCAGGGGCTGGGGAGGGGTGAGAGGTGGGGAGATAGATGTTGGTTAAAGGGTACAAAGATTCAGCTAGATAGGAAGCATAAATGTGAGAGATCTATTATACAGCCTGTGACTCTAGTTAATAGCAATGTATTTGTAAAAATTGTTAAGAGTAGATCTAAACTGTTCTCACCACAAAAAATGATGAACATATGAGGAAATGTGTATGTTAATTAGCTCAATTTAGCCATTCCACAATGTATACATAATTCAAAACAACAATTATATACAAAAATATATACAATTTATGTCAATTGAAAAAATAATTAGGCTGGGCACGGTGGCTCATGCCTGTAATCCCAGCACTTCGGGAGGCCGAGGCGGGCGGATCACTTGAGGTCAGAAGTTTGAGACCAGCCTGGCCAATTTGGCAAAACCCGCCTCTACTAAAAATACAAAAATTAGCCAGGCACAGTGGTACATGCCTGTAATCCCAGCTACTCGGGAGGCTGAGGCAGGAGAATCGCTTGAACCCAGGAGGCAGAGATTGCAGTGAGCCAGGATCATGCCACTCCACTCCCTGGGCAACAGAGCGAGACTGTCTTTAAAAAAAAAAAAAAAAAAAAAAAAAAACAAGAAAAGAAAAAATAATTAACTTTTTAAAAGAGCCTAGGAAAAAAAAAACTCAAATCTCACATAACCCTGACAGATCGTAACTGTTACTGCTCACATGCAAGCTGAGAAAACAGAGGCTCAGAGAGTTTCGATGGCCAATCCACGGTCATACCGCCTGTGCAAGGTGGGCCTGGATAAGATACTGCATCACTGACCCCAAGGCCACGTGCTTAATGCTCTGTTTCACTGCCCGCCTCTGAGTATTTTGGAGACTGTGCCTTCTACACTAAGGAGAAGTCAGCCTTGCACAAATGGGTTAAAGACAGGTCTCCGGCTGCAAGGGGGATGACTGGATGACTTTCCTGAAATAGATACAGGGTCTGTCTCGGCTCTCTGCCTACAGCACAAGGCTCAGAAAATGAACTGCCCACAGGCCCAGCCAGAGGCTTCCTGGGGTCCTGCTTATTCCAGTATCAGACCAGAAGCCCCTGTATGGCCTTGGGCAAGTCACCTCGAAGCCCTTGGGCTGCCTCTGTCTGCTCATCTGTCAAATGGGCAGGATTTGCCTGGCCTGTGCTGCCTGTCCTATTTGAGTAAGATCAGAAGGGCCAGTGAGAATCTCACAGAAAAGTCAAAAAAAGACTGCCAGATGTTGTTCTGGTGATTCTTCTGGATTCTTCATCACTAAACATTGGGAGCAGCTTTCCTTGTCTGTAATGCCAAGAATCCCAGCTCTACGCTTACTGGCAGGGCCCTGTCTCTGAACCTCAGTTCTCTCATCTGTGAAATGGGATGAGAGAATAATAGAATCTGCCATTCAGGCTGCCTTAGCCGTGAGTGGCATGGAAAAAAATCGTAAGTCAAATGGAGGCCATTATTATTGTTCTTGTCAGTATTATTATTAATCCCAGAGGAGGTGGTGATCTGCAGGGTTATGAAAGCACCCACATGGATTGAGAAACCTTTTGCACAAAAATCCCCAGCTATCAAAACACCTAAACAGCCCAGTGGTGGCGCTGTCAGCATCACCAGGGGCTGTCTAGGGGCCATGTTACCAAAGCCGTATGGCCCCTGCTTGACAGGGTGCCCAGTGCCTGCCAAGGCCCCCTCTTGTGCAGCCCAGAAGCAGCAAGCCATCAACTTCCAGAAAGTTCCCAAGTCCCAGGGATTTCCAAGCAAAGGAACAGACAGATTGGCTGAGGTTGGCTTCCTGGAGACACCCTCCGGCTTTCCAAGTTTAAGATCCAGGGAGCAGCAGTGGCAGCCAGCTCTCAAAAGCTTACCCGTCCACTCCTCCCGCCTTGTGCCATCCCGCAGGCCGTGCCCCAACATTAAGGTCCTCACTGTCACCTTCAGCAGACTGTCCACCTGAAATCCCAGCCCCAAAAGCAGGAAGGAGGGGAGCCTTAGGGAGAGGCAGCCACCTACTTGGATCTCTCGGTCGGGACCAGTCAGGATGCCCATGGTGCAGGGGTTCAGCTGGGGGCTGTGGCGTTCATCCCAAGCCTGGGTCGGTGCATGCAAGTGGGAGCCCAGCTCCCGAGCCAGGGTGGCTCCAGTGGCAGAGGAGCCAGCAATCCTTCCTGCTTCTAATCAGATTGAGGAGATGTGCAGGGAACGGCAGAAGCATCCCCAGGGAGGCCAGGTGGAACCAAAAGGCCTCGGTTGCTAGGGAAAGCTGAGCTGTTGCCTGTAGAGACCGGGTCTCTAGGCGACCATCTGCCCGTTACCAGGCCCTAACATCATCCGTAACCTGTGTCTCTGCAAAGCTGGCCAAGAGCATCCTTCCCCAGCCATTGACAGCCCAGTTTTTCTTGCCCTGGGCCTCACACCCTCTGGCCCTGGCCCTGTGATCACCCACTCTGTCACTCCCTTGTCCCTCCCTGGGCCTGGAGCCCAAAAGTTCCCCGAGTTCAAAACTCTGGGTAAACATTTGTATGAAGATGTTCACGCCTGCAGCATCTGCCGGTAACTCTGGATGCATGTGCATTTGTGCAAGGCTGTCATGTGGATGTGTGCAAGTATGTACATGTGTGCCTGTGTGCACACACATGTATGAATATGTATGAATGTGCTGCCTGTGCTTGTGCATATATGAAGCATGTGTGTGGGTATACGTGTGTGCATGCCTGTACATGTAAGTGTGTGCATAACCCACCATGTATGTCTGTGTTGGTGTGCTGGTGCATATGGGTATAGTGCAGATATGTGTGTGTGTGCCCATGTGTACTGCATTCTGAGAACATGTGTATAGATAGTACACATCTGCACATGCATGTATGTGAGCATAGTTGATCACCGGCCTTCAAAGGGTGTCTCAGATCCAGAGCAGTGGCAAATACAGGGGTTTTCCAGCCTGGGTGTTAGGTGTACAAGTTCAGCAAGGCAGCCACTTGTAGCTATACACCCCACACAGAAGCACAGCTCCACAGAAAGCAGAGGGCAAACAAGCTGCTCTAATGAAACCAGGCAGCAGCTAAGTTCCTCATCTTGCTGGGACTGCAGGGTGGCTCAGAAGGCAGAATTAGGACAAGTCAGGAAGGGACAGAAGCCATAGGGAAGCAGGCTTAGTTTTGGTCTAAGAAATAATTTCACAAGTCAGCGGGGCATATGGATGACATGGACAGCCTTTGAGAGGTTGTGAGCTCCCCGTCATTGGAGGTAAGCAAGTAGAGGCTGTGTGGCCTCCTGTCAAGGATGGAAAGAGTCTATGTGAACTGAGTAAGGATGGACTAAAAGCAGCTGACACTGAACAGGCTTCCAGCTCTGAAATCCTGTTTAACTATTTCCTGACTGGAACGAAAAGAGGCCACTGGGGGACGAGAACATCAGTGGCCATCGATGGGGCACTTACTCCCCTACAACTTCCATCATCACCGCTGGCCCTGATGACCCCTCTGCAGGAGCCTTTTATTATCCCCCATTTTACAGATGTGGAGGCAGAAGCTCTGAGCGGGTACACCACTTGCCCCGGTCATTTCACTAACAGAAGCAAAGTGGAGTTGGCATTTCTGATGCCAAAGCCTGTGCTCCTAACACTCACAGTGCTATCCTGTCTCAGGCCATGGCCAGAGGGACAGGTCAGGGAGAAAGGACGTGGGTCATGAGGTACCATGGTGGTCAGAGACACAGGGACATAATGCCAGGGGACTGGAGCAAGGAGAGAGTAACTTACTGTCACCTGGCCCACCATAACAGTCTCCTCACTGTTCTCCCTGACTCAATCTTTCTCCAACACAGCTGCCAGATCATGCCACTCTCCTGCTCATGAACCTTCAATGGCTCCCCATTGCCTTTGGGAAAACAAGTTCAAGGCTTTACAACCTGCTTTTGAGGCAGTCCTTCTTTCTTCTTCTTCTTCTTCTTTTTTTTTTTTTAAGTAGAAATGGGGTTTTGCTATGTTGGCTAGGCTGGTCTCGAACTCCTGGGTTCAAGTGATCCACCCGCCTCGGCCTCCCAGAGTGCTGGGATTACAGGCATGAGCCACCACGCCTGGTCGACCTTCCTGAAACACTAACTTGGCTTCTGGGCCCCACACTCTTCTTGTCTCTGCCCTGCTCACTGGTGCCTCCTCCTCAGTCCTTTTTGGTTCCTCATCTCCCCAACCTCTGGTCTTGTCCATGAGCCTCTCCTCTATCCACACTCGCTCCCTGGGCATCTCCTTGAGCCCCACAGCTTTCAATGCCACCTACATGCCCAGAATCCCGATGTCACATCTCCAGCCCCACCTCTCCTGCTCCTAACTCCAGGCACAGGTGTCCAACTGCCTGCTCTTCCCCATGCGTATCCCCCTGTCCAGTCATCCTTCCACTCACCCTCCATAGTGTTTCCTGATCTCCAGTGTTTAATTTTTATTTTAACTGAACTCTTCTGTGTGTTTAACGTTGAAATATATGGATGTGGGTGGACGATCGACCATTACTGGGCAGTAGAGCAGAACCCAGGACAGCCCTAGAAGGCATCAAAGGCAACCAAGGTGGGTGGATATGGAGGGGAGGCAGCCTTGACTTTGTGAATAATGGGAGAACTGGGAGCCCACTGCATATGTCCCTGCAGACAACTAACATTTATTTGGTGCCCACTGTGTACCAGGCACTGTTCTAGGCTCTAGGGACATGGCAGTGAAAGCAACAGATAAAAGCCCCAGCCCTCTTGGAGGCTGCATTCTAGTGTGTGTGGGGGGGGATGTGGAGAGGTGGGTAATATGATTCCCAGGTCATGATGAGCACAGCAGGGGAACCCCAGCTTCTCACAGCCTCTTTGGTCAAAGCCCAGCCTTACACAGCACAGAACAACAGAAAGGAGCTCCCATGACCAGCAGAGTGCCCAGACCCCAGGAGCTCAGCCAACCCCAGCCCCAGGGCCGTTCCCAGACGGGTAAGCAAATGACTTACTCAGTCACCTCCTCCTCTTCCTCCTCCTCCTCCTCTTCCTCTTCCTCCTCCTCATCTTCTTTCTCCTCTTCAATCCGGGACAGCTCTCTGAGTTGGGGTTAGAGGCAGGAGGTGAGCCCACCCGAAGCTGCCCCGCTGAGTCTACCTCCTGCCTCTATTTTCTGTAGGATGTCCCATGACACCTGACCCCAGACCTGGACTTTCCAACCAAGGCTCAACCTGGGGAGCCCCACCCGAGCAACCCTGAACTCTCTCTGGCAACAAACCCTCTCCTCTGCATGAGGGGACTGTCCCAGCCACTGTGCTGGTGGTGACCCTAGGTCAGCCTCTGATCCTCTCTGGGCCTCAGTTTCCCCATCTTAGCTATGTAAGTTATGGGCTTCAGAACCCGAGACCTCCCACTGTCACCAAGCATCTCTAGTAGGAACAAAGATTGCGACATCCCTGTGGAAGGCGACTTGGCAATCATGACCACAATTCCACATTCCCATGACCAATGACCCAGCAATTCCCCTCTAGAAATCTCCTGCAGACGTATTCACACATGTGCAAAGACATGCATACAAGAGTGCCTGATGCAGAATTGTTCATAATAACAAAATTTTGGAACCAACCTAAATGTCCATCAATAGTGAAGAGGTTTAATAAATTATGGTACAGCCATATGATGGAATACTATGCAGCAGTGAAAAATGAAGATGCCCTCTATATCCTGAATGTGGAAAGACCTCAAGGTATATTGTTGAATAAATATAGGAAGGTGCAGATAGGTACATGTGCTATGCCATCTTCTGTACAAAAAGAAAAAAGGAGGGAGATGCGAGCTTGCATGTACCCAGACTGTCTCTGGAGTGGCACATAAGAACCTGGTAGCCGTTCTACCCATGGGAGAAGGATGGCTATATGAAGGCAGGGGGAAGCAGGCTTGGTTCCTGCTCTGTGCCTTTTCATACCTTTGAGATAAGGTACTGCATGCTTGGCACTTTCTCAAACAATAACTAATCTTTTAGGGTCTTCTCAGACTCCCCACCTGGGCATCTTCTCCACAGCTTTGTTCTCTTCTTCATAAGCTGGAACCACCTCTGTACCCTGTGGGCTGGTACTGATATCCTGGTGGGCATCCTCCCAGGGCGGTTCAACCTCCTCTAGGACAAGGTCAGGCTCCACTTGCCCTCCAGGAAGGATGCTGACTGCAGGGAACACAGGAAGAGCCATTTATGGGATGTGCAGGAGAGTGGGCTTGGGCCTCTGAGTCCCAGGGAGCCTGCAGGGAGCCCTGGCTGTCGCCAGCAGTGCCTCAGTGCTTAGTCATGCAGTGGGGAAATGGCACTTTCCATTTTCAGCGGGACCAGATCGGTGTTCCGGTGATAGGTTGAAGCCTGTGCTCATTCACTCTGTCTCCATTATTTTCCCCCCTTCTCCTCTTGAGACAGAGCTTTGATTATGGTTGATCCTGTTTGTTTCTCACGGGGGATTCCTTCTTAAAGGTTTGTGCAGAGGCAGAAACAATGCTTCCAATCACAGCATCACAGGGATGCCAAAAGGCCCAGGTTCAGGGTCCACCTGGCCACATCCAGGTGCAGGTGGACTGGATTGTCCTGGGGGATGCAGAGAGAGCTTGCCCGCTTCCTGCTCTGTAGATGCCACCCCCGGGTGACAGCACGCCCATACATTCGGCATTTGCTTCTGAGAGTCCTTCCCTCCCTCCTGGGCCTAGAGGCTCTGCCTTCCAGGGAAACTCAACTTTCTCATGGAGGTGGTCCCAATTTCAGATGGGAGTCTAATTTTCAACACTTCTTCAAGTATGCTGGTCCTTGACAACGAAAACACCCTGGGCCTGTGAGCTTGGCAGATGCTCAAAGGGAGTGCAGAGCAGTCTCATCAGGAACCTAAGCCTACCCCCAGGCAGGTGTCAGGGACAAAGGACAATGCCTGAATACTAGGTGTCCCCCAAAAGCTCCAGGGATCTTGGTGGCCCTCAGCCAAACATGAATTAGTAATAGTGACTTTTTTGTTGTTGAGACAGAGTCTTGCTCTGTCGCTCAGGCTGGAGCGCATTAGTGCAATTATGGCTCACCGCAGCCTCGACCTCCTGGGCTTAAGCAATCCTCCCACCTCACTCAGCCTTCTGAGTAACTGGGACTACAGGCATGCACCACCATACCTGGGTAGTAGTAACAATGACTTTAAATGGAAGCCGGCCTCAAGTCTTATCCTGAGACTTTGGCTGTTATTGTTCATGATGTTGCATAACAACAATAATAGTAACAGCAGCTGCATTTTTGAGCACTTACTATGTTCCAGACCCTGTGCTGAGTGGCTTACATGGAATAACTCAATTAGTCCTCACATCAACATTTTGGGGTTATAATTTGCATCCCCATTTTATTTTCCCTCTTTTATATTTTTCTCCCCATTTTACAGATGAGCAAACTGAGACACACATAAATACCTTCTTTTATGGGGTGCTTCCATTGCCAGGCACAGAGCTCCCCACTTCTAGGTACAGATATTATCCCTGTTTCACAGATGAGGTGCTGCCTGCCCTCTAGGGAAGCCCCAACCGCATCCTGAACTAGCTGTTTCCATGGTTGCTCCGGCTCCTCTGGCCCTGCAAACGCCCCTGGGGTTTGGCCAGGGAGGCTCCTCCAAGTGTGACCCTGAATCCGGTGGTGGGACGCTTTGTCTGTGTCAGTCTATGCTGCTGTCCAGCAATAGTGCAGTGTCTCCACTCTAAGCAGCCCCTTGGGATGCCAGTTCCTGCCTAGGCATAGCAGGGGACATCCAGGGAACAGAACATCTTGCCTGACAGCACGTGAGCTTTCACAGCAGCCCCAAAGGGCAGAAACAGTACTTTCCCCCTTTTAAAGAGAGCCAGCTCAGAGAGGCTGAGTGTCTTGTCCCAGGCCACACAGGAAGGTGGAGGCAGAGCCAGGTCCCCTGACTCCCGTTTTCCCAGTGCACTATCCCAGGTGATAAATGTGCCCCACGAGCGCCTCACTGGCATCAGCGGCCACTCCTTATGGGGTGCTGTCCTTAAGAATTGATGCTGTCCTTGCTTCCACACTTCCTTTCCTTTCCTTTCCATTAACATTTTCTTTTTAGGTCCTATTTAGTGCGTGGGTGTTTTACAAGCATTTCCTTTTTTTTTTTTTTTTTTTTTTTTGAGACAGAGTCTCACTGTGACACCCAGGCTCGAGTGCAATGGTATGATCTCGGCTCACTGCAACCTCCGCCTCCCATTCAAGCAATTCTCGTGCCTCAGCTTGCCGAGTGGCTGGGATTACAGGCATGCACCACTACACCCGGTTAATGTTTGTATTTTTAGTAGAGATGGGGTTTCACCGCATTGGCCAGGCTGGTCTCAAACTCCTGACCTCAGGCAATCCACCCACCTTGGCCTCCCAAAGTGCTGGGATGACAGGCATGAGCCACCATGCCCGGCCTCATTTCCTCTTTCCATCTCCACAGCAGGCCTGCAAGATGTGTCCTATACTGTTTCCATTTTACAGCTAAAGATTCTGCAGCACTGAGAGGAGGACGGTGCCCAAGATCACCAACCTGGAAGGGGAGGGATTGGGTATGCTGCCACACAGCCCCCAGGGCAGGCCCCCAGGAGGCGTGGTGCAGGAGCCCCTGGCCCACCCCTGGAGCTCCAACTGCCCCTCTCTACAGGTGTCTGATTCATAGCTCGCCCAGCTTCTTTGTGGCCCTACCCAGGTGCTCAGGAGCTATGAGTGCCCCAGTTCCCATAGAAACTGCCACTCCACCCTGGCACACCACCTGCTGGTCAGTGGCCTCTCTGCCCTCAGGGCCATCAAATGAGGTTCTGACCCTGGCCAGTGAAAGTCAACAGCCTCGGTCGGACGCAGTGGCTCACACCTGTAATCCCAGCACTTTGGGAGGCCGAGGTGGGCAGATCATGAGGTCAAGAGATCGAGACCATCCTGGCCAACATGGTGAAAACCCTTCTCTACTAAAAATACAAAAATTAGCTGGGCATGGTGGTGCACACTTGCAGTCCTAGCTACTAGGGAGGCTGAGGCAGGAGAATTGCTTGAACCCGGGAAGTAGAGGTTGCAGTGAGCCGAGATCACACCACTGCACTCCAGCCTGGTGATAGAGCAAGGCTCAATCTTAAAAAAAAAAAAAAAAAAAAAAAAAAAAAAAAAAAAAAAGAAAGTCAACAGCCTCATGTAGGAAGGAGCCCCTGCTTCCAGGATCAGCAGGCAGGAGCCAGGGCACATGAATTCTAGGCTAAGGTCCCCACCTGGACCCCTGGGTCTCTGTCAAAGCCTGAGCCCTAACTCTAAACCTCCATCCTTTCTGGCAGGCCTGGGTCATGATACCTCCTTCCTCTGCCTCTCCCTGGCTCAGGCTCACATCTCCTCCTACCTGGCCGCGAAGCACTAACCTCTCACTGGATGTTTCTCAAAGTATGGTCCCAGCCTCTACCCCGTCATCAGAATCATCTGAGAAAGCAGGTGCTTCTCAATAAAGCAGATTCTTCCATAACCATTGCTTGGTCATCAAAGAAAAAAGAAAGAAAGAAAGAAAAAAACAACACAGAACCAAATTCCCAGCTCCCGGTACTCTTGAATCAGAAAGTCTGGGGTAGGACATTTTTCATAGTTGGCCCCAGGTGCTTTGGAAGTGTCCCTGCTTTGATTGCTTTCCCTGTCTCCAAAGCTTGCTCAGCCTCAGAGTCATCTTTCTGAAGTCACTCCCCTGCTCAATCACCTTCAATGGCTCCCCATTGCCTACAGCTTAGTTTCCTAAAGTCAGGCCCCAACTTCTCTAGTTTTATCTTCTGCATTAAGGATGCTGGGCTCCAGATTAGCTGAAGTCCCACCACTCTCCTGTATGCCACACTTTATTCCCTCTACTGGGATTGCCCCACCTCATCACCAGTTTGAGACCTCAGGGATCTCAAATCCAAAGGCCTGCCCAGCCAGGGTGATGATGTGAACAAATGAAGGGGCAGGTGCCACCTGCCTTCAGGTGCCAGCAGCTGCCCAGACTGTCCTCACAAGCACAGTGTGGGCCCATGACAGCCAAGTCCACCCAGTTTTCAAGAGAAGCCAGATTTTTTCATGTAAAGCTACCTGATATTTAAATGTTGGCAATCAATTCTAATTTTTAAAATCACTCCATGGCCCAAACAAAGACACGTGTGGGCCAGCTGGGAGCCAGGACCCCCAGCTCAGGACCCCTGGCTAATTCCTCTCCTCCTGCAACCCAACACCCCAAGCCCAGGGCTATTCAGTCCACCCACTTTTAAAACCTAAACCCTTCTTTTAGCTTTATCCTAAGCAATAATATCAATGCAATCACAGGTTTGATGTGCTCATTTACACTCTTTTAATGTTAATGAAAACATTTGTTGCTTCTCATTGGTGTCCCCAAGCCTTGGAAGGAGAGAGTGTGGCCAGGCCTAGGGAGACCCTCTTCTGGGAAAAACTGTATCCTGTCGAGGTGCTGACGGTGCCAGGTACCACACTGGGGGCTGTGCACGCATCCTCTCAAAGAGATGCTCAATACTGAGTCCTCCATCCATGGGGCTTTTTAATTTATTAATTTAAAAAAGGTTTTTTAGAGACAGGGTCTCACTGTGTTGCCCACGGTGGTCTCGAACTTCGGGGCTCAAGCAATCCTCCTGCCTCAGCCTCCCAAAGTGCTGGGATTACAGGCGTGAGCCACCATGCCCGGCTATGGGCCTTTTCCACAGCCCTCTGGGGGTAAGTCCTGCTGTCTAGCCTAAATCTTGCAGGCTGCCCATGGCTGGCCTTCCCCTTGTTCTGGTCTGGGAGGCTCTGGGGCTGGTGCAGGTGACTCTGACTCCCCTTGTCCTGCCTGGGAGTGTGTGGAGAGGGAGGGGTTCGCTGTTCAAATAGGGTGGGGTGTCAGTGGCCACCTCCCCCGGGAAGGTCTTCTCTTCAGGGCATCCTTCTTTCCTTCCATCCATGTGTCCATCTGAGCTCTCCCAGATTCCCTTCTCCCTTATTTCAGAGACCTCCAGCTCCCATCACCCCTGAAACAAAGGAGAAGATAGGGTGGGTGGCTGGGTGGACAGGCGGAGGGAATGAGTGAGTGAGTGAGTGAGTGGATGAGTGAATGAATGGGGAAGGTAAGGGACACATATCCCCCAGCCTCTCAGAGTCTCCCCATGACATGGGACGTGAGTGGAATGGTGTCTCCCAAAAAGATAATTGCAAGTCCTAACCCCATTACTTGTGAATGTGACCTTATTTGGAAATAGCTTCTTTGCAGGTGTGATTAAGTTAAGGATCTCAAAGTGAGATCATCCCGGATTTAGGGTGGGCCCTAAATCCAGTGACTGATGTCCTTTTTAAAGAACGGAGAGGGAGGCTTGACACACACAGACACAGAGGTAAAGGCCGTGTAGAGACGGAGGCGGGCACTGGAGGACAGCCAGAAGCCAAGGTTTGCCAAGGACCGCAAGTGGCCACCAGGAGCAAGGAGAGCAGCATGGGCATGTCTCGCTCAGAGCCCCAGGAGGAGCCGACCCTGCCAAAGCCTTGACCCTGGACTTCTGGCTCCTGAACTGTGGGAGAATCAGTGTCTGTTGTTCTAAGCTGCCCAGTGTGCGCACATCTGTTACGGCAGCCCTAGAAAATGAAACCAAGCCAGCTCCTCTCCCTGTCCCCTTGAGCCTGCCCCCATGGCCACCCAGCGTCCACCCATAACCCATATGCTCCAGGCATTGCAGGGAGGCCCTGGCCACAGCTGGCGGGGAATCCTGCCTCCTTCCAGAGGGTTCTGATGCTCCATCCTCAGATGCAGACCCTCTGAAGGCTCTCTGCCCCAAGGAAACATTTTTAGTTCCTTTAAGCGGCGGCTGCCAGGCCAGGTGGACTCGATTTGCTCTGTGACCCTGGGCAGGTGCTTTTGGTTCTCTGAGCTCTGCCCACTGCCTGCCCCAACAGCCATGAGGGTCTCTGCTCTGCTGCCCCAGGTTGGCCACGAGCTTCCATGAGAGACTGCTTATGCCCTGCTCTGAGACAGGCCAGCTCTCCTCCTCCTCATGTCATCGCCATGATTACCATCAACCCTAACGCCCCCCACGCCTCTCCATCAGACCTGAGCTCCACAGTCCGCTGGGCTGTGTGTGCTCCAGGCCACGGCGGCCACCCCCGGCTTCAGGGCACTCATGGAGACCACCATCAGACTAGCGGGGCTGGGGCTGGACACAGCCTTGCAGACACAGGGCAGAGCTCAGAGCCCTGGGACAGCCTGAGGCCTGTGGTTGGAGGGCTTGTGTTCAGGATGGAACAGGGGACGCCACCACCCACAGACCCTGAACTCTGCTCACAACTAGAACCCATCACAGGCCTGGCACATAGTAGGCTGTCCTTAACTATGTATTGAATGAATGAATGAATGAATGAATGAATGAATGCCTGTCCACCGCATGCCTCTCTAGAGGCCATGAAGTGAAGAAAGAACAGATCCTGCCTCCAGCCCCTTCCTGGTCTCAGTCCTCTGTCCCCGATTCCTGGCTTAGGGCTGGGATAAAGGGCATCATATGCCTCCCCAACCCAGCTGCAGGTGACAGGGACCCCCTCCAGCTCAAGGGAGCTGGAGGCTGTGGAGCCTGGTTCTCCCAGTGAGACCCCACCCCTCTCCCTTCAGCTTGGCCAAACCCATTTGCCAGGGGATGGGGGAAGCTCTCTGGGCATTACCAGCAGGAAGGAGAGCTCATCTGACTTAGCCCTGGGACTGTTTTCCCTGGATAGAATCTGGACGCCAGGCTCCGGGGGCCTCCAGCCACCATCTGGCTCTGGGCCAGGCTCTGGCTACCTGGCTACCTGGCTACCTGGCTGAACAGAGGTAGGGCCTGCAGAGCATGGGGCTCTCTCAGCTCCAGCCCAGGAGACCCTAACTGCCCCCTGTGTGAGTCCAGGTCTGGCCAGGGACAGCCTCCCTGCCCACAAACAGTCAGACCCAAGGACACCAAGCAACCCTTCCTAATATGTACATGGGGACCCAGTAATGTGTCACTTACTGGTCTGCACATCACATATCCCAGGGGAGTCAGGCTCCTGCATGGAGAGAGAAAAAAGGGAAAATCCTGCCATGGCCTCTTCACCAGCCTCCCCGTTTCAGCCACACCTTCTAGAACGTGACCTTGACCCACCTCTCCGGGCCTTAGTTGTCCCATGGGATGGAGAAGAGAGTCCCTGCTGTGCCCAGGGCCAATGAAGGATTTGAGGTGGGGGGAGGGGGCTTTGAGAGCTCGAGCCTTGGCTCAAGTGAAGCAAGGTGGGGGTGACCCCAGACAGCCACAGCAGCAGCACCTGCTCAGAGGAGCCAGGCCGAGCTCTTGAGTGACACAAAGGCCCAGGACCTGGCCAGGCCTTCCTCTCTCTGGGGCCTAGACAGCTTTGTTTACAGAACTCTTTACCTCCATTCTCACAGCCCTGGGTATGAGAATGCAGGTAAAGAGTTCTGTAAACAACTGACCATTGGTCAGCTGGGACAACTGCGGTTCTGAGAGGGCCAGAGCTGAGGCCACACAGCCAGGAGGGAGATTAGGCCTCCCACCTCCCAGTTCCAGGTGCTTCTATAAAGACGTCCAATTGCACCCAAGAAAAAAGGGCCAGGTTCCTGATTCTTGAGGAAGGAAAAGAAGGGGTGACAGAGCTCATGAGTGCTCCCCCTGGGCACTCATGTTGGAGCCCTAGGCTATCAGGAATGCACATAGGGCTGCCGGCTCCTGTGAGCCTTACTTCTTCCCAGAATCTAGGTATCTCTCATTTCTGGACCTTTGCACATGCTTGGAGGCCACCTCCACTGGGAAGCCCTTCTTGATGCTCCCAGGAGGCTCCACTTCTGTGCCCCATATCCTCTCTGCTCCCCCATGGAAGCACCTCCCCCGCTGACTGTGAACTCCTGGCAGGAGGGGCTGGGCCAGCATGTCTCAGCCCTGTGGCCACCATGCCTCAGAGAGTGGGTGGAATGAACGTGGGCCATGCAGACAGGAAGGCTGGGGGAGCTGGGCTTCTGCCACAGGGTCCCTTCTTCCTACTGTGCCTTCACACCCCAGGGACACAGGCCAACCATCCTCCTCCTTACCCAAGTTCCCAAGACCCCTCCCACCACCACCAGGGCCACCACTCCATGCGCCCAGCACTGACCTGTTCCCCTATTTTCCCATGTAGCACTGGCTGCGGCAAGGCCATCTCCAGCCTGTGCAGGACCCACGCCACCAGCCTGCAGGTGGGAGAGAGTGTGAGGTGTCCAGGTGGGAAGGGTCATGGGTAAACTGAGGCTGGAGTCAGCTCATTCCCAAGGCAGAAAACAAGCCTGCCAAAAGGCAGAGCCTGCCAGGAGCCAGAGCCCAGGTCTCCAGCCCTGAACCATTCTCCCCCTTCTCCACCCTCCCTCGGTGCTCTGGCTATTGTTCAGGCTCCCCCCACCCTCCCACCCATCCTCGGAAGGGAGTGCACTTTGGGCATCTCACACATGGAATGTGGCAATACCTGTCCCGATTTCCTTCCCTCCTTCCCTTCTTTTTTCTCCCATCTTTCTTTCTTGACTTGGTGGCCCAGGCTGGTGTGATCATATCTCACTCCTGTCTCAGCCTCCTGAGTAGCTGGGACTACAGGCACATGCCATCATGCCCAGCTTTTTTTTTTTTTTTTTTTTTTTTTAGAGATGGAGTCTTTCTATATTGCCCAGGCTGGTCTCGAACTCCTGTTGCCATGGCTTCCCAAAGTACCAGGATTACAAGCATGAGCCACTGCACCCAGCCTGTATCCCATTTTAAATATATGTATCCTTTGGCCCAGGAACTCCATTTCCACTTATTTATCCTCCAGATTTACTTGTGCGTGAACCCAATGATGCATGCACAGGTTATTGACTGTGGCAAAAGAGTGAAAACAAATGTAAATGTCCACTGAGTGGTTAAATAAAAACTGGTGCATCCATTTAATGCAGCTGTTCAAGAAAGAATGCAGTAAGACCTGTGTGAATAAAAGCACTTCTAAGACACATTTTTCAGGTTAAGAAAAAAAAAGAAGCAGCAGCAGGCCGGACCGGGTGGCTCATGCCTATAATCCTGGCACTTTGAGAGGCCAAGGCTCTCTTGATTGCTTGAGGTCAGGAGTTTGAGACTAGCATGGCCAACATGGCAAAACCCCGTCTCTACTAAAAATACAAAAGTTAGCCGGGCACCTGTAATCCCAGCTACTCAGGAGGCTGAGGCAGGAGAATCGCTTGAACCCGGGAGGCAGAGGTTGCAGTGAGCAGAGATTGCACCACTGCATTCCAGCCTAGGAGACAGAGCGAGACTCGGTCTCAAAAAAACAAACAAACAAAAAAGCAAAGTGCAGACGAGTATGTATAGTTTGCTCCTGTCAGGTGTGTGTTGAAGAAAAGAAAAGTACCCAAAGCTTGAAAGCTTGGACGTGCATAGAAAATGCGGGAAAGGGCACGAAGCTGATGTGGCTGCCTTGGGAAGGAGCCTGCACACATCCAGTTGAATTTTCTTCCAGGTTTCCAGGAGGTTGGGTGTTAGGCGGGGACAAGGTGCTCATCCTGCTCCCTGGTGGGAGGCGCTGCATTGAGGGTGGCTCACCTGGCAGGGTCCCTGGGTGGTGGCAGGGAGGAGGTCTGGACCTGGGAGCCGGGCTGGGGCTCTGGAGCTGGTGCCTCCTTGGGTTCCTCCTTGGGCTGCAGGGGGATGGGTGTGGGCAGGGAGGGGGTCTCCCGGGCCTGCAGCTTGGGCCCCATTTCCTGGGGGCGTCCTGGAGGCGCTAAGCAGCGGGGAAAGCAGGAGCTAGAGACGCCATCCCTTGAGGGCTTCCTCCAACCCCTCAAGGGCACAGGGCCAGATTCGAGTCGCTAACAGGACTGAATGGGGAGCCCTTTGGGACCACCTCACCCATCCCTATCCTCAAACAGACCAGACAGACAAGGGAACTGAGACCCAGGGAGGGGAAGAGACTTACCCAAGACCCACAAGTCTGTTCCAGGACACTGGCTTCCCAGCCTGGACTGGGGAAGGGATTCTGGTGTCCCCCCCAACAGCCTGCTCCTGGCAAGCCCTGAACCCCGTCCTAGTCTGGGTGGGGGCTAAGGGCCTCTGGGGGATCCTCCAGGGCCCAGTTGATCCCTGAGCCCAGCCCGTGACCATCCCAGGCAGCCCCCTCCCGAGCTCCCCTCCCTGTACCTGGGTCTGAGGCAGCACCTGTAGCAACTGCAGGCTCATCTCTCCAGACCTGGGTAACAAACAGGGCGCAAGGTCATGGGCCATAGCAAGCTCTGTGCGCTTCCCCAACCGCCACTACCAGCTGTGTCCTGGCCTAAAGCGGGTGAGCCGGGGATGGGGGTGGGGGGTGTCTCTCCTTCTGAATCCCGGTCCCCTCTCACAGTCACTCCTCCCCATAAAGGACTCTCCAAAGTGGGGCATCGCCCCCTCATGAGTTCCGGGGTGGGTGGGGACAGCCTGCTGGAGGAGGCAGTCCCTCCTGGGGCCCCAGAAGCCCCCCCCATTTACTCAACTCCCTGCCTCTCCCTTCCTTGGCTCACCTCAGAGGATTTGGGGGGCTGAGGAAGCACTCTGTCCAGATTCTGCTCCAGCCACAGAAGCAGCCGCAGCCCAGGCCTGCAGAGGGGCCAGTGATCAGCAGAGCGCCCTGAGGGAACCGGCCAGTGCACTAACAGCCCACCTTGGGGCCAGGCCTCAACCAGCCATTCCGTGCCCTCCAATCCTGTTCTGCACAGTGGGGGCCTTGTCCTGGAAACTCTCAAAGGGCCCCAAGCGGGTGGGGAAATCCTGTCAGCCTCCATTTCTGAGCCAGGGCTGGACCAGGCTCTGGAACCACAGCCATGGCCTCCTGGGGCAGCAGGGGAGAGGCAAGAGCCGCTTGAGGACCTGAATGCAGCCCTGGGGGCTCCCTGTACTGGAACAGACAGGGCTGGCTGGCTGTACAGGAGTGTGACCTGTGCCATCACACAAAGCCTTAGACTTAGAAGGACCTGGTTTTGGTTTCATACTCTGCTGTCACAGTCTGAAAACATTTTTTAAAAATTTTTAAGGGGCCTGCATTTGCATTTTGCCCTGGGCCCCATAAATTATGTGGCTGGTCCTAAGATCAAGCATTGGATCCCAAATCCATCTGGCCTCTGGGAAGCCCCACTCTCTTCAGAGAAGCACCATGTTCCCAGGACAACCGGTTCCCCCAAGTATGGCCCAAAAGAAGGCTGGTGAGTCCTCTAGGCGCCCTTATCCTAAATTGCTTTAGTGGTCCCAGGAATCAGCTGCATATGTCTCAGAAGGAAGTAGAGGACCAAAAGGCACAGAGAGAGAGCTGAAGGAATGAATGAATGAATGAATGAGTGAATGAAGTGTGTGATTATCTATACGTGTGTTCATTCATGCATTCATTTGTCCCATGTGTGCTGAGTCCTCACTCTGTGGCAGGTGCTGTGCTGGGCACCAAGGGTTCAGTAGCGACCAGGACAAAAGCCCCTGCCCTCAAGGAGCCAGCAGTCTAATGAATGAATGAGTGAAGGAACGAATGAATGGGGTGAATGGAAATGAATGCATGTCTCTGGATTTCCAGCAGAAACTACAAACTGGGAGCTTCAAGCTTACTTTGGAAGTCTACAGTGTCCTGAAAACTTCTTGACTAAAAATTGAGGGTTTTACATAAAAAGCTAGATTTCTAGCTTCTCTTGAAAACCTGGAGGATCTGGCCACACAGGGCCTAAACGCCAGCAAGGAAGAGGCAGTTGAAACCGAGCAGGGCCCCTTCTCGGAGCTCCCTGGCTACCCTCTTCGCCACAGTCCCCCTGCCAGTCTGCCACCCTTACTGATGGGGCAGCCACCCCTCCCTGAGTCAGCTCTGAGAAGTCAGACACTGAGGCCAGCCCAGGCACCCTGATGTCCCCCACAGTGATCCAAGCCCTACTTCCAGGCTCCACACGGAGCCTACCTACATGAAGCCCACCTGTGAGGAGCTCATCCCTGCCCCTCCCTATTCTCAGAGGGTGGCCCCACCCAGGGACCTCTCAGTCATCCCTGGGAACACCCAGGGACATCCCACCACAAACCATGAGCAGCACACGGTCCACTGTCCCCATTCTATGGCTGGAAACAGGCCCAGAAGAGACGGGAGGCATGTCCAAGGTCACACCCTGAGGTGGTAACAGACCCTGCTCCTGAAACCAAGGACCTGTTCCTCCCACCCACACATACAGACAACAGTGACACTCAGGGATAGGGACTCACCTAGTGTCTTGGGCCTCAAGGGCCTCATTGGGTTCATCTGTGCACCCTGCAGGGTCAGAAAATACAGAAAGGCAGTCAGCAGCGGGAGACCTGCCCCAGCCCCCTGGGCAGCCTGGAGTGGGCACCGAGAGCTCAGCTCAACCCCAGGTTCAAAGCAGGGTCAGTCAGGTGAGAAGATCCAGCCTGGGCAGAGGCTCCCAAGGGGCAGGGCCCATCCCAGCAGCCCCTCAGCCCCTCAGCCCTGCTGCTGAAAAGCCATCCTGCCCCTTGTTCTTACCTGTGTCCCCAGTGCTGCCATGCCCCAGGATCTGCCAGGGACAGACAGACAGACATGGGCAGGGAGCCCAAGGGCAGCCTCCCCACAGCCCCTCTCCAACCTGGCCCCTTCAGCCTCCAGCCCCAGCAGTACCTGAGCCGGGTCCTCCGTGATGCTGTGAACAGGCTGCGGGATCACCTTCTCCACGCCCTTCATGAGCCAGGTCAGTACCCTGCGGCTGGGACTGCGATGGACAGAGACACCAGCCCGCCCTCAACTTCCCCTAGCTCAATGAGGCCCTCGAGGCCCAAGACACTAGGTGAGTCTCTGTCCCTGAGTGTCACTGTCATCTGTATGTGTGTTGTGTGGTTATTGGAAAGTACCTACATGTACCACTGGCCCAAGGCCAGTCCAGTGTCCAAAAGAACTTGGCTTGAATCCTAAACCACTGTCTCCCCACTGTGAGACTTCAGACCCATCACCTCCCCAAAAAGCTCCACGTCCTTCTCTGAAAAATAGGGGATACTGATGCTTCATGAGGCCAGGCAGACCGGGTGCCATTCAGAGCCCACCCCCCATGGGATGCTTAGGACAGAGCAGCTGACTTCCCTCTCCTCCTGCCTCCTGCTGTCCTGCTCTGAGCACACATTGTGCTCCCAAAGGGCCAAGGTTTGCTGCAGGTGTAATGCTGTGGCACAGGCTGAGCAGCCTAAATGTGAAGGTCACAGCCTCCCTGCCTGAGGCCAGCCCAGCCCCAGCCCTGCTCAGGCCCCAAGCACCATGGTCTGAAATGTCTGAGCCAACTGGGAGATTCCATGCAAAAGCCTGGATTTCTGGCTTTTCTGAGAAAAGCAGAAGCTCTGACCCCATTGGGCCTGCATCTCACCCGAGCACTGAGTAAGGTCCGGCCCCCTGTACAGGGGCGCTCACTATGCAGCTCTGACCCACTGTTTCTTTTGGTCACATTGCCCTGCCCTCAAGGGGCTAACAGTCTAATGAATGAATGAGTGAATTAACAGTCTAATGAATGAATGAGTGAAGGAATGAATGAATAGGGTGAATGGAGATGAATGCATGACTGGATTTCCAGCAGAAATTACAAACTGGGAGCTTCAGGCTTACTTAGGGAGAGCCCGCCCTCCACCTGAAGCTCACTTCAGCCAATTCCCAGGATGTCCCAGGGCTTTCCCCAGAATGACAGCAGAGCTAAGGGCAGTGCCCATCCCCACCCCCATCCCCAGGGCTCCCTAGCTGGGAGGGGAGTTGGGAGGCGGGCTGGCCCTGAAGAGAGGGGAGGGTGGTGCAGTACCTGTTCATTTCAGAAATCTCAGCGCCCTGGGCCCGGAGGGATATGGTGGAAGTAAGGGCAGCCTCCTTGGTCTCTGGAAAAGAATCGCTCATCCTTCAGATCTAGGGCCTCAGACAGGCCCATTTCTACCCTGCTTGGGGAGATCAAGTCAGGGGAGAGGAGAGAGACCCCCAGGGGTCAGAAAGCCAGGCTCCAGCTCAGCTCAACTGAAGTCTCTGGGAGCCCACCCTTAGCTTCTCTGAGTCTCAGTTTCCTCATCTGTGAAATGGGTCCGCCAGCCTCGTGGGCTCTGCGGCTCCGAGGGGAGAATGCGGGCCCCCCTGCCATGCCAGCCTGGGCTTCAGCACTCGCACTCACCCTGAGGGCTTGGGTCTGCCACAGCCACTTCCTCCTCCTTGAATGACTCTTCGGGGGGCTAGAGGGTTCGAACAGGATCATGTAAGTCCTAGGTGAGACCAGCCTGGTTTGTACAGGGGCAGCCTGATTCTCCCTCAAGGGATCCCTGCCCCACAAAAGACCTGAACGACTCTTTCCTCAGGATCGTCTCTGTAAATCCTGGTGGCCTTACCTTCCACCTGGGATACTCCCTTCCTCCTAGCCCCAGGGACCCCTCATCTGGGGCTGGGGGCCCTCACATCCCCCAAGGTCCAAGGTGGCCTCCAAGCCTCCCAGGCCTACAACATCCCCAGGAGGCTGCCCCACTTCAGTGGCCTGAGAGGAGAAAGGACCATTTAGAGATAGTTATGAAGCCTTGGGGCTGGCTGAGGGGAAGAGGGAGGTGAGAGGAGCCCATGCCCCTCATCCTCCGCCAGTGCTCTCCCTCTCCTTCTGGCCCAAACTTTCCATTCCTCCCTAGTAGCTAGGTGGAGTTTGGCCTCTGCCATCTGCCTTTCACCTGCCTCTGCAGCCACACCTCCTGCTACTACATGCACTTATGTGTATGTACAAACAAATATACATGCACATACATACACAGACACATAAATGTGTGCATACTCACTCTCATGCACATACATACATGAACAGACATACAATGTGAGCATATATACACATACATATGCATGTATACAATGACACACAAATACCAACATGCATATATACACACATGCACAGACACAAAAATAAGTGCATGTGCACACACGTACAGGCAAAAACATATGTACATATACATGTGTATGTACATATGCATGCATGCCCCAACACACATATATGTGCATACAGTCATACGCAAACGTGCATATACACGCATGCATTCATACAGATACATACATGCGTATAACTGCCGGTGTACAGACACACAACATGCACATATGCATAGGTACATTGCAGATGTATACAGGTGCAGAAATATGAGTATACACACATATGCTCAGTCACACACATGTGCATGTTTGCACATACACAGAAGCATGTCCATATGGACATGCATATACACACAGGTTTCTGCACCTAAATATACATGAACATCCATGCACAGACACAAAATGTGTATATATACACATGTGGAGACAGGCAAATATGTGTATATACACATACACATGACACATTCACAGATGCACAAACATGCAGATACATAGAAATACATGAGTACACTCACATACTCAGAAATATGTAGACACATACATACACATACACACTAGCATGTCACACAAGCACATGGAACCACAGACATACTAATACATGTGCACATAAACATATGTGCAAACACATATACATGCATTCATGTACATATACATGTTCACATACATTGTCATGCATACCCATTGTGCAAATACATGTGTGCACACACAGACATATCAAGGGCACACTACACACATATATGTACATATATGTGTATATACATGCAACATATACACATGCATACGCACACCCTATACCTGGTTCCTAAACACACCCTGCTCTTCTCTAGTAACAGCCTTTCCTCTGCCAGGAATGCCCAGCCTCTCCATCTCCCTCAGTTAAAATTCTGCTCCACCCTCTGCGTCTAAGAAGCTCTCCCCCATCAGCCTCCAATCTCCAAAGTTAAGATGACTCTCCCTCTTCTGAGCTCCCATAGTTTGGTCTGACACACTTATTTGGCTCCCCAAGAAGGGGAGAGTTGAGGCCAATGTTGAGACTCACCACATTCCCTCCTCTCCACCTGTGTCTCTTGGCAGAATGAACTGGCTGGGCTCTTGTCTGCTGAGTCCCTGGGGCAATGCCTATTCATCTTTATGCTTTCAGCACTGACCACAGGGCCTGGCATCAATTAGAAGCTAAATCAAATGTGTCGAATTGAGCTGCTGAATTAGTTGTCATCCAGCTCCTGAATGGATGGGTTGCAGAAGAAAAGTTCTGGAGAAATACTCCACAGTGTGGTCCATGGATCTGTGCCAGTCTGCAAACTGTTACTGGTCCATGATGATTAAGCAGTTTGCACCAGAATGTTTATCAATGCACTGCTTCCTTCATTGAGAAAGTCTTGGTACAAAATAAATAGCAACTAAACTAATCAGTGTACTTAGCTACAGAGTAGATTTACATTCTGGTACAAACTGTTTAATCATCATGGACTAGTAATAAACAGTTCATGGACTGGCTCCTGTGAGTAGCTCTGTTCTGAACTCTAGAGGTTGGCAAAATACGACCTGTGGGCCAAATCTAGGCTATTGCTTGTTTTTATAAATAAAATTTTATTGGAACCCAGCTATGCTCATTCATTCATGCATTACCTATAACTGTTTTCACACTATAATGGCAGAGTTGAGTAATTAACAGAGATAGCATCACTCACAAAGCCTAAAATATTTACTATCTATCCTTTTACAGAAAATGTTAGCCTTGGGCAAGCCCTACCCACTGTCTGAACCTGAGTTTTCTCACTCGAACAAGTGTGGGACCCTGTGACCCCCACTTTTCCTTCTGATGCCAACCTTTTCTGCTGTAGAAAGTCCCTGGAGAGCAGATGGCCCAAACTGGGAAGACCCTGAGCAGCGAGGCCGGCCTGCCCCTCCTCCCGCTCTACCTCTCACCATGGACTCGGACTCTGTCTCGGCCTCCTCAGGATTCAGTTCTGATTCCACCTCCGCCTCCGTCTCTGGCTCTGGTTCCACTTTCTCTTCCTCCTGCATCTTGGTCTTCCGAGGGGTCCCTGGGGGCTGAGGCAGCACCCTCTGGACCCAGCCCAACATCCTGATGCCTGCAGGAGACAGAGTCCTTAGCCCTCCCTGGAGCACTCACAGTAGCTCCCGCCAGTTATGGGCCAGTCTTATGAGTTGTACATTTCCTTTTCCTTCATCAACTTTAAAAACATTTTGACTGGGTGCAGTGGCTCACACCTGTAATCCCAGCAATTTGGGAGGCTGAGATGGGCCGATTGCTTGAATCCAGGAGTTTGAGATCAGCCTGGGCAAGACAGCAAGACCCTCGTCTCTACAAAATATTTTTTAAATTAGCCAGGTGTAGTGGCTCACTCCTGTAGTCCCAGCTACTCAGGAGGCTGAGGTGGGACGATCGTTTGAGCCTAGGAGGTCGAGGCAGCAGTGGGTCATAATGCACCACTGTACTCCAGCCTGCACAACAGAGTGAGACCCTGTCTCAAAAAATATATAATATATATACACATACATATATATATTTGATATACATATACACATACATATTACATATATACACACAGATATGTGTGTGTGTATATATTTCTGCAATTATATCTCTAGGTATTTACCTTATAGAATTACTCAAGGCCATAAATATATGTGTACAAAGAAGCTGGTTGCAACAATGTTATAGCAAAAGATGAAAAACACCCAAATATTCATCAAGAGGAGACTGGTTATTGGAAAGTACCTACATGTAACTAAATATTCATCTCTAAGAGGGGCATGTATTAAATAAGTTACACTATACCCAATAATAGAATATTATGGAGGCATTAAAAAGAAAGAAGCAGTCTAATTGAGCTAGCAAGAAGATGTGCCTGCTCTGAAGTCAAGTCATGAGCAGATCAGTTAATGTCTCTGTGCCTCAGTTTGCTTGTCTGTAAAATGGGGATATTAATAGTACCTACCTCATGGGCTAATTGTGAGGATAAAATTAATTGATAAGTGTAACATACTCAGGCCAAGGGCAGTGGCTCACACCTATAATCCCAGCACTTTGGGAGGCTGAGGTGGGTGGATCACTTGTGGTCAGGAGATCCAGACCAGCCTGGCAACATGGGGAAGCCCCTTGTCTACTAAAAATACAAAAATTAGCTGGGCATGGTTGCAGGCACCTGTAATCCCAGCTACTCAGGAGGCTGAGGCATGAGAATCTCTTGAACCCAGGAGGTAGAGGTTGCAGTGAACCAAGATCGTGCCACTGCACTCCAGCCTGGGTGACAGAGTGAGATCCTGTCTCAAAAAAATAATAATAATAATAAATGTAACATACTCAGAACAGTGACTGGCACATGCCGAGGGCTTAATAAATGTTGACTATGACTATTACATGGTATCAAATGAAAACACTAATTGTGTAATATGCATGTACTACATAATCTCATTATAAGTAAAAATATTCATTATGAGTAATTACATGAGTGGAAAATCTGTCTTAAGATAAACTTAACCTATGTTCATCATTTTTTAATTTTTAAGATAAAATGGGCTGGGTGCAGAGGCTCATGCCTGTGATCCCAGCACTTTGGGAGGCCAAGATGGGAGGATCACTTGAGCTCAGGAGTTCGAGACCACTGTGGGCAACATATCAAGACCCTGTCTCTATTTAAAAAAAAAAAAAAAGCCTGTTATGGTGGTGTGCGCCTGTAGTCCCAGCTACTCAGGAGGCTGAGGCAAGGGGTCGAGGCTTCAGTGATCACGCCACTGCACTTCTGCCTGGGTAACAAAGCAAGATCCTGTCTCAAAAAAAGAAAAAAAAATGGGCCTGTTGTGGTAGCTCACGCCTGTAATCCCAGCACTTTGGGAAGTGAAGGCAGGCAGATCACCAGAGGTCAGGAGTTCGAGATCAGCCTAGCCAACATGGTGAAACCCCATCTCCACTAAAAATACAAAAATTAGCTGGGTGTGGTGGTGTGCACTTGTAATCCCAGCTACTCCGGAGGCTGAGGTGGGAGAATCACTTGAACCCGGGAGGCAGAGGTTGCAGTGAGCCGAGATCGTGCCACTGCACTCCAGCCTGCCTGGGCGACAGAGCAAGACTCCTTCTCAAAAACAAACAGACAAACAAAAAGGCTGGGCATGGTGTGGCTCACACCTGCAATGCCAGCACTTCAGGAGGCTGAGGCAGGCAGATCGCTTGAGCTCAGGAGTTCGAGACCAGCCTGGGCAACATGATGAAACCCTGTCTCTACCAAAAATACAAAAAATTAGCCCAGCGTGGTGGCACGTGCCTGTAGTACCACTTACTCGGGAGGCTGAGGCACGAGAATCACCGGAGCCCAAAAGGTGGAGATTGCACTCAACCATTGCACTCCAGCCTGGTCGACAGAGTGAGACCCTGTCTCAAAACTAAAATAAAATGCTTATAGTGCTATATTTTAAAAAAAGAAAGAAAGAAAAAGATAAAATGCCAGGTAAGCCTTTTTTCATGATATACTGTGTTATTTCAGTCCTACCTTAAGTACAGGTTGTTTCTGGTTGATTTCTCCTTGGGGAATGGGGAGCCCCAGCCCTTATGACTGAACCCCTGCAGGATGGCCTGGCCAGTGCGCAGCGTGCAGGTCAGTGTGTGCTAACTCCTAGCCCTAGATGTGTTCTTGCCCCACATGAGTGTGCCCCACCCCTCTCCCAGCCATGGGCAACCCGGGCTTTGGCAGAGGGTCTGTATGCCCCTTTCTGCCAGGGACCCTGGCCCCAGCTGAAGAGAGCAGCCCAGGCCCAGGATCCTTGCCCCCAAGCCCAGCTCCCCAGAGCCCGCGGCTGTGCTGCCTGTCCTCTACTTACAGCCCTGACCTCTGTTCCCACTCTGGCATCAGCAGCCCAGCCTCTCCCACGAGAGGCTGTGGTGGGAACACAGCTCTAAGTGTCAGATCCCTGGCTCAGCCTCCCAAAAAATGAACTTGGGCCAGACATGACCCCTCTGGTCTTCCATTTCCCTGAAGGTGGGGGCACAGACACAATGTTTTCCCAGGTCGGGACTGCCAGAGTTCATATGTTGGGATAGCAGATTTCACTGACCCCAGCCAGCCCCAGGCAGCCCCAAGAGCCAGAGCTGAGCTAAGTGCATTCTACCCATGATCATACTCATCCTCGCTCTCACCACCACGCCCCGCCCCGCCCCTGCACTCAGTAAAATAAGAATTTTCATTATGTAGCACAGAAAGGTCAACAGAATCGCCTGAAGCAGCACAGCCAGCAGTGGCCAACTTGAGTTTACACTCAGGTCTGCCCGATTCCAGCTGCCCCACATGTATTCCCAGGTAGTCGTGGCATTTGCCGAGTGTTGGCCTCTTCCGCGGGCCAGGCCTGTAGACCCTTCCCAGCAGGCAGCAATTCTCGCTTGCATTTCTAAACCTTCTGGAAATGACTAAGGAAGCCTCCCCGATCCCCCATTTTTCTTTTTCCTCCTAAATGAGAATTTTTGCAGGTCCCTCCCATCTTTCACCCGTGTCCCTGCTGACTGCACTTTGATGAGGGAGGCTCAGGTGGGAAGGGGGACCCACGAGTGGCAGCTCGGCGAGCCATGGTGTTGCACCACCAGCATTTCCAGAGTCTTCTGGAGAGCTAGTGAAAATATAGATTCCTAGGTCCCCCAAGTCCTCCTGGGGGACCTAGGAATTTGCATTGTACAAGCTGTCCTGAAAATTCTGATGCCCGCTAAAGTCCGAGCTCCACCAGACAGAGGGAAGCCACAGGTTTCCCACCGTGCCAGTTTGGTCCTACCTAAATGCCTTTCTAGAGGGAGAACATGGGGATCCCCTCGGGGTCCCACCGAGCCTCCACCTCACCCTGAGTTACCTGCTTAGATGCCAACCGCCAGCCAGGAATTGCCTTCTTGCTGCCACTCGTAGCTGGCCCCTCAGACACAAGGAAGATTAATTGGCAGTAGCTGGGCCGTGTGCAAAGGATTAGCAGGTGCTGAATGGGGGCGGGGGAGAAAAGAGGCTGTTGATGCCCAGGAAATCAGCAGCACCCCCCAACTCCCAGGGTCCAGCAAGGATGTGGGCCCCAGGGAAGGGCTCCTGCATGGCCCAGGTTTGGAGCACCATGGGTTGCCAGGGGACCTGCCTGGCTTACCAGGGGCCTGGCTTCCCAAACACCTTGGCCAAGACACGGAGTGGCTGATGGGAGAATAACAGCTTGGAGTTCCCATGTGATGCCTGGAGACTCCTCATGGTAGCAGGGGCTTGTCAGCTCCCACTCAGCAGTGGCAAGAGGTGTACCCCAACTCTCCAGCCCCCAGGCCAGGACGCAGGCAGGTTCTTTCCGGCTTAGAGTCTTCTCTGGGCAGGGTCTCAGCAGCCCTGCCTTGGGCTCTGCCAGAAAGGCTGTGTCCCAGGCCTGGGCCTTGAGGATGGATCCAAGACCCGGCAGATGACTGAGGCATCTGACCTGCCCTGTGAACTGAGGCTGGACACTTGAAGGGATACAGAGATCTAGGAGGAGAGGGTGCAAGGGACAGGGCCCAAGGAAGAGGGGCTCAGTGTGGTGGCCCTGAGAGATATTTGGCAAAGGGCAGGACTTGACTTAATTATCCGCACCATTTCTAGAGTTCTTCCTTTCCTTTCCTTTTTTTTTTTTTTTTTTTTTTAAGCCACAGTCTCTCTCTGTCACTCAGGCTAAGTGAAGTGGTGCAATCACAGCTCATTGCAGCCTCAACCTCTCAAACTCCTGGATGCAAGCAATCCTCCTGCCTCAGCCTCTCATAGTATTGGGATTACAGATGTAAGCCCCTGCACCTGGCCTAGAGCTCTTCCTTTGTGCCTGGCAGTGTGCCAGCCTTGGCACACTGAGCAAGACAGACATAGGCCCTGTCCTCATGGAGCTTACATTCCAATGGAGGAGATTACTGACAAATAAAGAATATTGCAAATTATGCTAAGTGCCATAAAAGAAACAAACAGGGCAGAAGCATGTTGTGGAGGGCAGTGGGGGCAGGTAGGCAGGCCCCTATGACGAGGTGGATGTATATTTGAACTGAGACATGAAAAGTAAGAAAGACTCAGCTGTGAAAAAAGCTGGGTGAGTGGTGCTCCAGGCAAAGGACACTGCAACGAGAAAGGTTCTGAGGCTGGAATGAGCCTTGAGGAGCAGAATGGGACCCGGGGAGCCTGGAGCTTAGCGGGTGCAGGGGAGAGTGGTGGGAGATGAGGTTGACAGAGGGCAGGGGCAGATGTTGTGAGACTGTAGGCCACAGGAAGGAGTGTAGTTTTAGATGATGGTTTTGAACAGGGGCTGGGCATGACCTGTGTGGCTCTGTGTAGCAGGCAAGCATGGAAACAGGAAACTGGTCAGGAGGCTGCGGAGGGACAAGCTGATTGGTGACTGGATGACCCCTGGCTTCCCCTCCAGTGTTGGGCTTCAAGACCTCTGATAATGCAACCTCTACATGGCAAGTGATTCACAAGAAAGTTCTTTCTGCCAGCAAGGCCAGACCCCAACGGTAAAGCTCAATGTACTCCCTGACCCTTCCCTACAAATATGCCAGGCT
Source organism: Pan paniscus (assembly GCF_029289425.2). Taxonomy (NCBI): domain Eukaryota; kingdom Metazoa; phylum Chordata; class Mammalia; order Primates; family Hominidae; genus Pan; species Pan paniscus. The sequence goes on from NC_073267.2 coordinate 67,443,752, forward strand.
GCAGGGGTCAGAGCTCCTCCCCAAGGAACAGCAGCAAGCCCTTCTGCTCTGCTTGGGCCTGAGAGTAACACAGGTGACATTCGCCCTTGCCTGCAGCCTGACGGGAGGGATGATGGGGCTTGGACTATGCTGGTGGGAGTACAGATAGAAGGGAAAGGGGAGGAAAAAGGGGGGCATTGAGGGGCTCACCCTGGGAAACTGGGTAGCTGGTTTAGTGGGTGAACCAGTAAACCACCCCAGGCTGGTTTACACATGTACTGAAAAGAAGAAGCCTGGGGCTGGAAGTTTGGAGGAAGAATTTTGGAGGGAAAATCATGAGCACTACTTTGTTAAGATGTCTGAGAGAGGCTGGGTGCAGTGGCTCACGCCTGTAATCCTAGCACTTTGGGAGGCCAAAGCAGGTGGATCACCTGAGGTCAGGAGTTCAAGACCAGCCTGGCCAACATGGCAAAACTCCATCTCTACTAAAAATACAAAAATTAGTCGGGTGTGGTGGCAGGTGCCTATAATCCCAGCTGCTCTGGAGGCTGAGGCAGGAGAATTGCCTGAACCCGGCGGGTGGATGTTGCAGTGAGCCAAGATCACACCACTGCACTCCAGCCTAAGCAAAAAAAAAAAAAAAAAAAAGTCTGAGAGACATCCAGGTTGAAATGTGTGTGTGTGTGTGTGTGTGTGTGTGTGTGTGTGTGACTTAGGGAGAGGTCTACAGGACATAGAAATTTTGGAGGCCTCAGCTTGCAGATGATGCTTAAAGCCACAGGACTGACTGATATCACCTCGGAAACCCAAGGAAACAAAGACGACCAGAGGTGGCACCTGGAACACTTGGGCTCACTCAGAGGATGCAAAAAGAGCAGGAGCTGGTAAAGGAGCCTGAAGGAGCTGCCAGGGATGGGGATGGAGAAGCAGAAGCATGGGGTGAGGTGAAAGCCAAGAGTAGTGGCTGTGTTGGGGTGAGGGAATGATCCAAGGGGCCACTGTCTGAGCTGAGACTTGAAATGCGTCCTGAGATTGGGCAACTTAGAGGCAGTTGGAGCCCCTGCAGAGTGGGAAGGAGGGAAAATTAGATGAGCCTGAGGGAACAGTAGTGGGCTCTAGGGTGGGGAAAATGAGCAAAACACAGCCACACACAGTGGCTAAAGTTTGGATGAATCTCATGTGCATATATATGGAGAGAAAGAAGCCAGATTCAAAAGAAGACCCCAGTGATCCATGCATACAAAATTTCCAAAAGGCAAAATTAGTCTGTCCTGTCTATGGCTACACACACAAGTACATTTGCCACCTCTAGTTTTCTATAAAGCCTAGAGTTGTTAAATAAAGTTTTCCATAGTTGCCCATAAATAAAAGCACAGGTTGTACTACAAGATGGGAGAGTGGTTCCTTCTTGCTGGGTTGGGGGTTGTAATTGGGAAGGCATATGTGGAAGCTTCTAGGGACTGGCAGGGCCAATGTCTTGCTTTCTTTTACTAACTTGGCTGGCATCTATTTTTCAAAACAAGCTTATGGGAATATATATGCCATAAAGTTCACCCATGGTAAGTATACAACTCAATGACTTTTATATTACTTATTATTTATTTATTTATTTAAGACAGGGTGTCACTCTATCACCCAGGCTGGAGTGCAGTGGCGTGATCATAGCTCACCGCAGCCTCGACCTTCTGAGCTGAAGTGATTATCCCACCTCAGCCTCCCAAGTAGCTGTGACCACAGGCACATGCCACCATGCCCATTTAATTTTCATATTTTTTGTAGAGACAGGGTTTCGCCATGTTTCCCAGGCCGGTCTCGAACTCCCGGGTTCAAGCAATCCACCCACTCGGGGTTCCCAAAGGGCTGGAATTACAGGCGTGAGCCACCGCCCCGGCCTAACTCATGATTTTTACCACATTGACTGAACTGTGCAACTCTTACCACATCTGGTTTTAGAACATTCCCATTGCCCCAGTAAGACCCCTCACGCCAGATGATAACCACTCTTCATTCGTACACCCCAGTCCCAGGCAACCACACATCTGCTTTCTGTGTCTATAGATTTGTCTTTCCTGGACATTTTATATAAATGGGTCATACAATATGTGAGTTTTCACATCTGGCTTCTTTGATGTAGCGTAATGTTTTATGAGGTTCATCCACCTCATAGCTTGTATCAGAACTTCATTTCTTTTCATTGCCCAAGAGTATTGCATGGTATAGACGCACCAGTTTATCCACTCATCAGTGGACACAGGTTGTTTCCACTTTTTGGCGATACATCATGTTGCTATGAACATTTGTGTGCAAGTCTTTGTGAAGATATATACCTTTTTTTTTTGAGACGGAGTCTTGCTCTTGCCGCCCAGACTGGAGTGCGATGCTGCGATCTCGGCTCACTGCAACCTCCGCCTCCCAGGTTCAAGCGATTCTCCTGCCTCAACGTCCTGAGTAGCTGGGATTACAGGCTTGCACCACCACGCACAGCTAATTTTTGTATTTTCAGTAGAGACAGGTTTTCACCATGTTGGCCAGGCTGGTCTCAAACTCCCAACCTCAAGTGATCGGCTCACCTCAGCCTCCCAAAGTGCTGGGATTACAGGTGTGAGCCATCGTGCCTCACAATATACTTTCATTTCTCTTGGGAAGCCTCCTGGGGTAGAATCTTCCAGATGACCCAATCATATGGTACATTTCTGTTTCATTTTTTAAGAAACTGCTAAACTGTTTTAAAAGTAGTACTCCATGTCTTGACCAGGATGGGTGGTAGTTATACGGGGTCTCATTTTGTAAATTATTAGTTACATTAGATATTTATTCACTTTCTGTATTTCTTCTGTTTTATAACTTTAAAAGAGTCAAGAAATAAATTGGGGGTGGGGTGGTGAATGGAGTCAACTCTGGGAAGGTTTTTTGTAAGGGGTAGCAGTTAGGAATGCTGTTCTGGAAGCTGTATGGAGCACTGGAGGAGGAGCAACTGGGGAAACAAATCCTACAAGAATTTCACAGGAGGGGCTCCAAGACCCATCAGGTTCAGCCCCTGGGCAGGTATATGCAAAGCACATGCCAATATATGCAAATAAGTTAGGATCTCCTGGGGTTTCCTCACCTTGGGGGTCTGTCTCTAATGGTTGTGACCAGGATGGTGGGCAGGCCCCAGGGCTTTGGGGTGTTGGCCTTGGGCACTCACAGCCTGGCTTTTCTGGGAGCCTGCCGTCCTGCAGGGGCTGAGGGTGGAGTATCATCTGCTAATCCCTGGCCTGCTGAGGCCACCACTCTCCCTGATCCCCTCACGCTTACCCTGGATACTGGCCACAGCTAATCTCCACTCCTGGAGACTCAAGGGCTGGCAGACAGTGCAGTGCCCTCTTCCCTGAGGGTTCCAGGGAGGGGAGATCCCTCTCAGCATCCAGATCCTCCTAACGGCAGATCCTAGAGTCCTTGCCTAACACAGAGGAGAGCCTTGAGTCCCAGAGAGAGGCGGTAATTAGCCCAGGATTACACAGCCTGCAGTGGGCTCAGTAGCCATTTCTGGCCTGCCTTGGCCTGACTACCTCCAGGGAACCCCAGCTCCCCATCTGACATTTCCCAAGATGCCTGGCCTGTGCTGAGGCCTGGGAGACCACAGCCTTCAGGAAGGCTGGAAGGGAGTGGCCAGAGCATAGGAATTCTGGCACAGGCTCTTGTTAGAGCCTGTAGTTGCCAGGGTTGCTAAGGAGTGGGTGCCTCAGAATCAGGCTGCAATGGGCATTGTCTGTGCACAATGTTCCTTTATTCTGCTGCTGTCCATAATAAGGGCTCGTCCACCTCCCTTCCTCTTCTGCCCATTGAGCAGTCAAAGAACTGAAAGTCCTTATAAGCCTGTGCACCTGGGCCTGGGCCCTACAGATAAGGTAGCTGCTATTGGTGAGTCAGAAGCAGGGAGCCCTTGCTCTCTTCCCCATATCCGTGATCCCCCTCCCTGTCCCTCCCCAGGCAGTCACATCCCCTAAGGCAGCTTCCCCATGCCTTGTCACCATGCCCCCTCCCTGCTCCTCCATGATCTAAGGTCCTCTCTCCTCCTGCCACCCTAGCTCCCACCTCCACCTCTCACCTCTAACTCAGGGTCAGGAAGAAAGCAAGCTGTCTCAACAAATTCTCACTAAAGTGTAAATGACTGAAAGGCTCCTGGGACTATCTGCTTTTTAAAGGGAGGCACTGGATATCCAGTAATGCTTTTCTAGTTTAAATATATCATGTTGCTCCCCTTCCTGAAAATCTTTCTGAGTCAATCTGTAGAATTTTGGGTAAATATCTTAGCTAGGGCAAGTCCATAATTATTCACCCAGAGGTATACGGCATACTAAGCTACATTCTGAACCCACTTGCTGCTGCACTTTCCTGCTTATTATTTAAGAATAGACTCGCCAGGCAAGGTGGCTCACACCTGTAATCCCAGCACTTTGAGAGGCTGAGGCGGGTGGATCACTTGAGGTCAGGAGTTCGAGACCAGCCTGGCCAACACGATGAAACCCCGTCTCTACTAAAAATACAAAAACTAGTCACATGTGGTGGTGGATGCCTATAATCCCAGTTCCTCAGGAGGCTGAGGCAGGAGAATCACTTGAACCCAGGAGACAGAGGTTGCATTGAGCCAAGATGGTGCCACTGTACTTCAGTCTGAGCAGGAGAGTGAGACTGTCTCAAAAAAAAAAAAAAGAAAAGAAAGAAAGAAAAAAAAACGAATAGACTCAAATACCACCTCTTTTAGACCATTCCTTGAATGTCCCAACCCCAGCCTCCCCAGAAACACACACTCTGTACTGACCTCCCTCACAGCCATGGCACAATGTGAGTGTGAGTGTGTGTGTGTGTGTGTGTGTGTGTGTGTGTTGGAAGGGGAGTGGGAGGGTTGTCTCTGTTATCTTCTGTTATCTGAATGTTCCTGCCACCTCATGCTGAGCTCCAGAAAAATGGCCTGGCACACAGTAGGTGCTAAATAAATGTTTGGCAAGTAGACATCGGCACTGGCCAAGGTTGTTTTCATGCAGAGAAGGGTGTCTGGCCGGCATGAGCCCAGGGTGAGCCCCTTAGAACCCTCTGCCCCCCAGCTATGGCCCGCATCATCGACCTGATGCCCTGGGACGATGGCTCCACACATGTGTATGCCTCCCCGGCCATCCTGCTTCCCATGGAGCGGCAGCGCAACCAGCTGGCGGGCGTGAAGCAGCAGCTCTACCACCCAGCCCTGCCCACCCTGCGCCACATGGACAGGGACACCGTCAAGGCCTGCCTTCCTGATGAGCACTGCCAGTCCACCACCTACTGCCGCAAAGGTTAGGCCACCAGTGTAGGATCCCCTTTGGGGAAGGGGCAGATGGTTTCAGGAAAGAGGGAGACAGATGCAAGGATGAAAGAGGCCAGTCCCAGCTCTGCTGCTCCCTGCCCAGGACACTTTGGCCAGGTCTGAGCCTCTGTTTACTGCTCAGTACAATGAGGATAATTGACAAGGCCTGCCTCAAAGTGTTGTTGTGGGGTTAGAAGGAGATAAGGCACAAAAAACACTTAGAGGCTGGGCGCAGTCCCAGCACTTTGGGAGGCCAAGGCAGGCTGATAACCTGAGGTCAGGAGTTTGAGACCAGCCTGGTCAACATGGTGAAACCCCATCTCTACTAAAAATACAAAACTTAACCAGGCGTGGTGGCAGGCACCTGTAATCCCAGCTACTTGGGAGGCTGAGGCATGAGAATTGCTTAAACCTGGGAGGTGGAGGTTGCAGTGAGCCGAGATCGCGCCACTGCACTCCAGCCTGGGCAACAAGAGTGAGTCTCTGTCTCAAAAAAAAAAAGCACTTAGAGTAGTGCCTGGCACATAATAGGTGTTCAAAAAGTATTGCTGATGCCATTGTTGTTATTGTTGTTTTGTTTTTTGAAGACAGTGTCTTACTCTGTCGCCCAGGCTGGAGTGCAGTAGCATGATCACAGCTCACTGCAACCTCGACCTCCCAGGCTCAAATGATCCTCCCATCTCAGCCTCCCGAATAGCTGGGACCACAGACACGTGCCATCCTGCCCTGCTAATTTTAAAAAATTATTTGTAGAGACAGGGTCTCCCTATGTTGCCTAGCCTGGTCTCAACTCCTGGTTCAAACGATCCTCCTGCCTTGGCCTCCCAAAGTGCTGAGATTACAGGCATGAGCCACTGTGCCTAGCCTGTTGTAATCAATGGAGAGAGAACTGGACAGAGGTTGACAGGTGCAGTGGTAGGAGTCATAACAGTAACAACTTCTGCCCAAGCATCTCTGTATGTGGAAAAGAGAGAGAAAGACCTCTCCTCACAGCCCCCATGCAGGAGAGGAGGACGTGTGGGCCTTCAGGGCAAAAGAGCCCCACGGGCCTAGTGAATAACCCCGCATGGACTGAGGAGCTTGCGTGTGGAGGGATTTAGAAGGTATTTAGCAGATAAAGTCAACAGGAGTAGGTGCAGGCGGGGCAGGGTAGGAGGCCGAACAGGGGGAGTGCAGGCCCATACCTAGGCTCCAGCTTGGGTGACAGGTGGGCTGAGGGTGTCAGAGACCGCACGGAGATTCCCAGAGTTGCCACACGGGCCCTGATGGGAAACACAAGTGAGGGAAGTGGGTGAGGAGGCTGTCGGGAAGGAAAACTCCACAGGGAAAAGGGGCACCCACACCTGCCCTATTTAAATGGCAGCCACGGGGTTCCCCACAGACTGTGCTATGTTGGAGGGGCCAGCCAGGTCACCAGTTCTTCCAATTTCCCGCTTCCGAGAGAAGCCAGGAATCTAGATTTTTAAGGAAAGCTCTGATGTAGATATGTATTTTATTGTAAGCATATGCTTTAAGTAAAAGTAATAGTCAGAACTTCAAAGCTCAAAATGCTATAACAATATGCACAGCAACAAGGCTCACTCCCACTGCCCCCGCATACAGGTAACCACCCCCCGCCAACATTCTTAGTTTCTGATGTCTCTCCCTGGTTTACTAATGGGAATATAAACACATGTTATTTTGCTCCCCAACTTTTTATTACTGTTAACTGAAAACTCAGAAATTTGTAAATTTAGGCAGGGTACGGTGGCTCACGCCCACAATCTCAGCACTTTGGGAGGCCAAGGCAGGCAGATCACGTGAGGTCAGAAGTTCGAGACCAGCCTGGCCAACATGGTAAAACCCCGTCTTCACTAAAAATACAAAAATTAGCCTGGCGGGGTGGCGGGTGCCTATAATCCCAGCTCCCAGGCTGAGGCAGGAGAATCACCTGAACCTGGGAGGTGGAGGTTGCGATGAGCCGAGATGGAGCCACTGCACTCCAGCCTGGGTGACAGAGCGAGACTCCATCTTCAAAAAATAAAAATAAATGTATAAGTTTAGAAAAGGAGACTTTATTTCTTACAAGGGGTTATAGCTGCCAGGTGGCCATCCTACAGGCTGGAAAGTGTGCGTCCAGCTTAAGCCCAAAGATAGGCATGTCAAAGGAGGAGGGGTTGGGTAAGAGCTTTGTGTTCAAAGGGTTGGCTAAACATACATATTCAATAGTTTATAGGAGGAGCTATGAATATTCATGAAGATAGTACTGACATGGGCATATTGAACAAACATGCATGTAACATACAACCCATGTTCGCTTTGAGGTGGAGACTTAACCTTTAAATGTATTACAATTAGTCCCTATACGTCAAAAGTTCTTTTCAGGACGCGAAGCCCAGCAAGTGAGCAGCCTCTGTATGCTGGGCAGGACCAGTCCATGGTTGGTGGTCTTCTTACCTGGAGAAAGTTACTGAAATCAGCCTCTTATGCAATCAAAGGCATAGCTGTGGCTGGTGGATCAGGGGGTCAGTTCATCAGCATCTGTGAGCTGTATGAGATGTAATTGTTTTAATATTGCTTATCTCAAGTCCAGGGCTAGAGAAAAAGAAAAACCTCATGGCAATTAAAACATAGCTTATTTATTTTTGTGTTTTGCTTTTCATTTTGTTTTGTTTTGTTTTTTTAGACAGAGTTTCTCTCCATCACCCAGGCTAGCGTGCAATGTCAAAAACATGGCTCATTACAGCCTCGACCTCCCAGGTTCAGGTGATCCTGCCACTTCAGCCTCCTGAGTAGCTGGGACTACAGGCACACACCACTATGCCAGGCTATTTTTGTTGCTGTTGTTGTTGTTTGTTTGTTTTGTGTGGAGACAGGGTTACACTATGTTGCCAGGGCTGGTCTCCAACTTCTGGGCTCAAGTGATCCTCCAGCTTCAGCCTCCCGAAGTGTTGGAATTACAGGCGTGAGCTACCACGACCAGCCTGTAGTTTATTCTTTAAGTGTAGGGGTGCGTGACTTAACCCTTGCCTGGCATGGCCTTAGGTCCTGTTAATAATCTGGTATCTTGGCCGGGCGCGGCGGCTCACGCCTGTAATTCCAGCACTTTGGGGGGCCAAGGCAAGTGGATCGCCTGAGGTCAGGAGTTCAAAACCAGCCTGACCAATATGGTAAAACCCTGTCTCTACTAAAAATACAAAAATTAGCCGGGTGTGGTAGTGTGTGCTTGTAATCCCAGCTACTGGGAGACTGAGACAGGAGAATTGCTTGAACCCAGGAGGCGGAGGTTGCAGTGAGCCGAGATCGCGCCATTGCACTCCAGCCTGGGCAACAGAGTGACACTCCGTCTCAATAATAATAATAATAATAATAATAATAATAATAATAATTTGGTATCTTATTGCCACAAAGAGTCTGTTCTCTTAGTCTTGTAATCTCTCTCTCTCTCTTTCTCTTTTTTTTTTTTTTTTTTTTTTTTGAGACAGAGTCTCACTCTGTCACCCAGGCTGGAGTGCAGTGGCGCGATCTCGGCTCACTGCAACTTCCGCCTCCCCGGTTCAAGTGATTCTCCTGCCTCAGCCTCCTGAGTAGCTAGCTGGGACTACAGGCGTGTGCCACTACGCCCAGCTGATTTTTGTATTTTTAGTAGACATGGGGTTTCACCATGTTGGCCAGGCTGGTCTCAAAATCCTGACCTCAAGTGATTGGCCTCCAAAACCACTGGGATTACAGGCGTAGCCACCGCACCTGGCCTTGTGATTGCTAGTTTAACATTAATGCTGGTCATTTATTGTGTCTAAACCGCAAAAAGGCAGGGGTGGAATGAAGCATGTCTGACCTCCTGTCCCATTATGGCTGGGAACTCAGTTTTTCAAGGTTTTGGGGGATCCCCTTAGCCAAGAGGGGGGTCCGCTCAGTCAATACATTGCGGAGACCTCAGGATTTTATTTTTAGTTTACATGATAAACATTTTCAAATGGAGAAAAGTTGAAAGAATACTACTATGAGTACCCACCACCTTCCTCCTGCTTCAGTTGATTTTTGCCATATTTTTGTTTCTCTCGCCCTCTCTCTTACATTCTTGGACACCCTTTAGCAAGCAGCTCCCAATGACAAAAACATCCTTCTACATGACACAATACCATTATCACACCTAGGAAAGCTAACAATACTTCTACAACATCTAATATCCAGACCATATTAAAATCTCCCCAATTGCCCTCAAAGATGTCTTTTCTGGCTTTAAAATGATTTTTTGGAACAAGAATTCAATCTAGGATTACTTATTTCAGTTACTTGTTATGTCTTTCGTCTTAGTCTAAAACAGTCCACCCAGTTTCCATTGCCCACCATCATACTGACTTCTTAAAGTCTCCAACAGTTGTGTTGTAGACAGTCCCATATGGTGAATTTGAGCCACTGTTTCTTCATGGTGTTTCTTATCTTGTTAATCTATTTTCTGTAAACCAGCAGCTAGGTGTAGAGACCTGAATCACCAGGTTAAACACTGCTGGCCAGAATCTTTCACAGGCAACAGATGCCGTGTTTGCCATAATGCTGCAGCAGGAGGCACAGAATTTCATTTTCACATTATTTGTGATGCTAAGTTTGATTATTTGGTTAAGGTGATGACCTGAATATATATTCTCTGTTTCCAACAGTCTATGTTTAGTCTACCATTTTAAAGCAAACAGTAGGCCGGGCGCAGTGGCTCACGCCTGTAATCCCAGCACTTTGGGAGGCTGAGGTGGACAGATCACTTGAGGTCAGGAGTTCGAGACCAGCCTGGCCAACATGGTGAAACCCCATCTCTACTAAAAATACAAAAATTAGCCAGGCATGGTAGCACGCACCTGTAATCCCAGCTACTCGGGAGGCTGAGGCGTGAGAATCGCTTGAACCTGGGTGGCGGAGGTTGCAGTGAGCCAAGACCGCGCCACTGTACTCCAGCCTGGGCGACAGAGCGAGACTCTGTCTCAAAAAAAAATTTTTTTTAAAGCAAATGGTAGCATATTGTATATACCCGTCTGCACCTTGGAGTTCTTGTATAGAGAAATTCCTCAACTTGTTAATTTATTTATTAAAAACAAGGTCTCGCTATGCCACCCAGGCTGGAGGGCAGTGGCATGATCACAGCTCACTTGCAGCCTTAAACTCCTGGGCTCAAGCAATCCTCCTGCCTCAGCTTCCTGAGTAGCTGAGACTACAGGCTCGAGCCACCATACCTGACATTTTTTGTTTTGCTTGATTTCTAGGCACTCTTTCAATATTAAGGAATATTAATTAATATTAATATTAATATCTGTAAAATAAGTGGAAATATTTTTTCCATTTGTTTTTTGACATTTGTTTTTGCCATGTAGAAGTTTATTTTTATGTATTTAACTTATCAATCTTTTCTTTAAAGCTTCTGGATTTTTAATTAAAATTATTAAGGCCTTTCCCATCCCAAGATTATAAAAGAATTTGCCCATGTTCACTTTTTACATTGGAATCTTTGGAGTTTTATTCTGTTGCAAAGGGTAAGATGTGAATACTATTTTATCTTAGATTTTTTTAAGTTGTCAAATTAAAAAAAATTTTTTTAAGAGAGTCTCGCTCTGTTGCCCATGCTGGAGTGCAGTGGCGCAATCTCAGCTCACTGCAACCTCCACCTCCCGGATTCCGTGATCCTCGTGCCTTAGCCTCCCTAGTAGCTGGGACTACAGTCGCGTGCCACCACGCTCAACTAATTTTTCGTATTTTTGGTAGAGATAGGGTTTCACCTTGTTGCCCAGGCTGGTCTCGAACTCCTGAGCTCAAGTGATCCACCCGCTTTGGCCTCCCAAAGTGCTGGGATTACAAGTGTGAGCTACCGTGCCCAGCCTTTTTTTTCTTTTTTTGAGACAGGATCTTGCTCTGTCACCCAGGTGGAAGTGCAGTGGCATGACCACTGAAGCTTCGACCTCCTGGACTCAAGTGATCCTTCTGCCTTAGCCTCCCGAGTACCCGGGATTACAGGTGCTCGCCACCATGCCTGGCTAATTTTTGCATTTTTAGTAGAGATGGGTTTTCACCATGTTGGCCAGTCTGGTCTGGAACTCCTGACCTTAAGTGATCCACCCGCCTCGGCCTCCTGAAGTGCTGGGATTACAGGTGTGAGCCATCGTGCCCGGCCTCAAAAAATTTTTAAAGTACAGTGTGGGCCAAAGTTCTCCTATGACCTCTGACCACTGGTGAAGGAGACACCTCTTCTCCCTTTCTCTTGTTTCAACAGATGAATTTGACAACGCCCATTTTACACTCCTTGGGGTCCCCAACAAACCCCTGCAGTGTTTGGTGAGTGTCCTTTGCCCTGCCCTTGGGTTTGCTAAGGGGCACCAGCCCCAAGCACCTCTGGTCCTGGGATCTACACCCCGCGCACCTTCTCAGGTGCCTGCTTGGGACTCCCGCTCCCCACATCACCCCATCCGGGTTCAAGACTTCGGGCGCCCCCTCGGTCCAATGCACCGGGCCACTTGTCAACTGAGGCCTTTGGGATGGACTGGGATGGCTTCCCTAGGCTCCTGCGGCTACGGCCGCGCGGGCCTGACCCCCGTGGCCCTGTCAGGACATCACCGCGACAGGCCAGAAGCTTCGCAACAGGTACCACGAGGGAAAGCTGGCGCCCATCGCGCCAGGCATCAACCGAGTGGACTGGCCCTGCTTCACGCGCGCCATCGAGGACTGGTCCCACTTCGTGTCCTCGGCCGGGGAGTTCAAGCTGCCTTGCCTGAGGAAGCGAGGTCAGTCTACGGGCCGCTGAAGGAACTACCGGGCAGGTGGGCCGCGGGGCTGGAGCAGGGAACGTGGACTGCGGACGGGAACGCAGGCGGCGGGCCAGGCAGAAACAGGGCGGGGCCGCTGAGATGAAGCTGTGGCACTTGCGGTGGGTGGAGCCGAGACGTGCGCGCGGATCTGGAGGCAGGACTGCCCTTGGGGAGGGGGCGGAGCCAGGCGGAGCCTTCGGGGCGGGGGCTTTGCCCTGGTGGGGCAGCGGAGGCGGGACCTGTTCTCCGAACACGTGTGGGTGGGGCTGGATTGTGGGCGGGGCTTAGATGAGGAGGCGGGGCTTGTCCTGGGGGGCGGATGAGCGCTCGAGAGGGGCTTTCTGTTCGCAGCGGAGGGTCTCAGCGGCTACGCGGTGCGGTACTTGAAGCCCGACGTGACCCAGACCTGGCGGGTAGGGAGCGCTGCGGGCAGACCCGTCCCTGAGCGGGGAGAGGGGGGTCCTGGTGGGGAGCGGCTTAAGCCGGGGGTTGAGGGGGGAGGAGACCCAGAGCAGGGCCTCCCAGTCTTCAGGACCACGGTCTCTAGCAGGAAGCCCTGTGTGGGGCGTGGGCAGGGCGTCCGTGCTCCCCCGACTCACTGCGCCCCTATCCCTGCTGCCCGTCTCAGTACTGCCTCAACCAGAACCCCAGCCTGGACCGCTACGGACAGAAGCCCCTGCCTTTCGACTCCCTGTAAGTGACGCCACGCGCCCGGGGACCCCATATCTGGGGGAGGGAGGATGAGGTCTGGGCCGCTTTCCTAGCGCACAGGCAATGCCCCTTGAAAACGTGAGAACTGGGAAAAATTGGCTCCAATACACCAGAAACAAATTGCAATTTCAAATGAATACATGTGTAATTCCTACTAAACGGAGCACCTTGCCCTCCCTGACAACTCCACCCTTGCGGAGTGGAGGCGTTCGCATTGGGTGAAGGCGCCATGGAACCCTTCAGGAGGGATGGCGGGGAGAGGGGGTGGCTCCCGAGGTCGAGTGAGGCGCCCAGAGAGGGTCGCCCCTTCCCATCTCGTGCTCACCCGCCCCGTTCTTTCCCAGGAACACTTTCCGAAGCTTCGGCTCCAGCTACAGGTAGGGGAACGGTCCTGTCCCGCCCCACAGCCAACCACGTTCCCATCCGACTGCTGGGGACAGCCTCGGGGCTCCCTGACTCTGAAACCCCCCTGCCCCAGCGAGGCCTGGCGAGGAGGAGGGGCCCTCCTGGGAGGGCGCGAGCTGCTTCGCTCTGGAGAGATCCGCCCCTGGCAAATGTGCAGCCCACTGGGGTGGGGGTGGACGCGGGAGGGGGTCCACATCCCACCAGGTTTGACTGGAGGAGGCCAAAAGGATAGGGCGAGGATGTTACCTAGAAGGAGAGAAAACAGACAAATAAGAAACACAAGGGAGAGAGCCAAGAATCTGCCTTTTAGGGTGCGGAGAGGCCCTAAGGGAGGGGGCTAAGTGGTCTTCCCGGCAGGGTCGCCCCACAAGTAAAGAGATAAGATAAGAACAAGAGTTCTTATCTCCAAGATAAGCACCTCTTGCAAGAGGTTGCAGGATACTCAAACATTTTCATAACTAAGCCATCTCTCACCCTCCCGGCCCCACTTTGTACACTCCAGCAAGACTAGACTCCCCCGAAACCCAGCAGACCAAGCACTCTTCACACCTTTGCCTGTGCTGTTTCAGCGCCTAGATGTCCCTTCCTCCTCTGCCTGGAAAACTCCTTCGTGCCATTATTATTATTATTATTATTATTATTATTATTATTATTATTATTGAGACGGAGTCTCACTCTGTCGCCCAGGCTAGAGTGCAATGGCCTGATCTCAGTTCACTGCAACCTCCGCCTCCCGGGTTCAAGCAATTCTCCTGCCTCAGCTTTCTGAGTAGCTGGGATTACAGGTTCGCGCGACCAAGCTCGGCTAATTTTTGTATTTTTAGTAGAGATGAGGTTTCACCATGTTGGTCAGGCTGGTCTCGAACTCCTGACCTCATGATCCACCCACCTCAGCCTCCCAAAGTATTGGGATTACAGGCGTGAGCTACGGTGCCCGGCCTCCTTCATGCTCTTCAAAGCCCAGCCCAGATGTGCCATCCTCCTTGAAGTCTTCCCCCACCCTCTGCCTCTCCCCACCGGCTCACACTCCCTCCCATTGGTCACTACCTTTGTGTCCCTGAGTATTGAGTGCAATACTCAGACTATTGCACTGTCATTATTGACAGAAACTAGCCTTCCCGTCTCCCACACGGGGAAACGTTTCTGGGTTTTGCTACCATATGATGCCTAACAGAGTAGGTTCACTAAATGATTGAAAAATGGGTGAAGCTGTTCATAGTTAGGTATCAATGGGAGAGAAGGATGAGGCACAGTCAAAGGAGGGAGGTTAGCTTGAAAGCTAAGGAGGACAGCTGAAAATACAGAAAACAGGGAGCCACTGAAGTCTCCTGAGCCACATAGAGGCTGGCTGGAAGCTGTGTTTTCAGATCCTAGAGGGGAAAAGCCTGATTTTTCCCCTAGGACACCCTGGAAACCCCCACCTCACCCCTACTTCTCTCCACAGTCGTGTCAACTACCTGACCCCCTGGCATTAATCTTTGGAAAGGAGGCTGACTCCCAGGCTGCCGGACAGTGCCACCTCAGGTCCCCTGGCCAGACCGAGGACTTATGGTGGCACCAGCCATCTCCCCAGGAGTTCAGCCTAACTAGAAATAAACCTAATGTTCCCTTAGAGACACACGCAGTTGTCTCTGTCTGTGTGTGTTGCACAGCCTGGGAGAAGGTCAGGGCCACAGGATGACAGTATCTTACCCTTGCCCATCCCCGGCCAACTCCTGGAGGACTAGTGGGGGGTTGGAGAAAAATGTTTGGTGACCTGGTTTGAGAGTCAGGGTGTAAGCCGCAAGGTCCAGACAGAATTGAGGTCCAAGAGCAAGAGGTGTGCTCCGGCCCCTTGCCTGCAGCCCCACACCCAAGCCCCCTCCATTTCAGATCCTGAATTTGAGCCCTAAGAAGAAAGGGAGGGGCTAGAAAGCTATTTTTAGGTGCCTTTTTGAAGCTCTTGTCATACTGGTGTGCTCTGGGGGGCTTCCCTGTGCCTGGGGTCCCCCTGAAGGTGTGGGAGCAGGCTGGGGCAAGGGGAGCTGGCCAGGCCTATGGCCTTGATTACTGTGACGCAACAGAATGTAGAGTCTAAACTTGCATGAGATGCATGAAGCCACTCAGAGAAGAAAGTTCCCCGCTCTCCAAAGCACCACCAATAAACATGTCATTTAAGCAAAAAGTCCTCTGCTCTATCCATGAAGCTTCAGGACTAGCCCTTGTCTACCCACCAACCATCCATTCCAAGCCACTCCTGTGAAAGGAAGGTATGATGTCCCGGGGACAGTGTGGGGACTCCTGGCCCAGGTCTGGAATAACGCCATCCAGGGGGCTAGGGAAGAGCATCTCCAGCATGGTAAGGGGGTGTATTAGTCTGTTTTCATGCTGCTGATAAAGACATACCCAAGACTGGGAAGAGAAAGAGGTTTAATGGACTCACAGTTCCACATGGCTGGGGAGGCCTCATAATCATGGTGGAAGGTGAAAGGCACTTCTTACATGGTGGCAGCAAGAGAGAATGAGTGCCAAGCGAAAGCGTTTCCCTTATAAGACCATCAGATCTCATGAGACTTATTCACTACCACGAGAACAGTATGGGGGAAACCGCCCCCGTGATGCAATTATCTCCCACTGGCCCCCTCCCACAACATGAAGGAATTATGAGAGCTACAGTTCAAGATGAGATTTGGGTGGGGACACAGCCAAACCATATCAGGGAGTTAGGGCTGCTAGCATCTGTGCTTAGCTCCAGGACCTTTCAGATACCCTACTCCCATCCCACCTGTGGGCAGCTGGCAAGCATGGACCCAGATCAGGATAAATAGCTACCAAGCTAGAAATCTACCTGCATAGGACTTCTCGTCCTGAAACCTGGGGCTTCAGGGACCCACAGACCTCCTGAAATCATGTACAGAATCATGTGTCCACTTTGGGACTGCACTTGGGAAGCCACTGGCAGAGCCGCCTGGAGTGTCAGAGCCACATTCTGTGCCACCCAGTGTCCCCTCCAAATGACAACTCAGAGAAGAGCTGGACTTGCCCAGGGCTCACAGCAGGGATGCTAGAATCCTGGCCTGGGAGAGGTGGGCCAGCCAGAGAACCCCAGCAGACATGCTGAAGCCTGCCAGATGGCATCAAGTGACTGGGGTGTTTTTCCTGGCCCTGCTTCCTTGTATGACTGGGCAAGTCCCTGCCAGAATACAGCCCAGTGAACACTAAAGAGCTTTGCCTGGGCCAGGCCCTTTGCTGGTGCTGGGAGGACACAGACAAGATGCCCTCCCTGCCTTTGAAGTGCTTCCAGCCCAGCAGGCCCAGCCAATCAGAACCTGAAAGTAGAGGTGATCACATGAGTACACACATAGACCATGTTCTCCCAGCCCAAACCCCATGAATGGCAACCCACACCAGCAATTTAATTAAAGCTTCTTGCCCACTGATTGTAAATTTAATCCTGGTTTCAATAATATAAATATATTATAAAATATATAAATATAAATATGTATATGTATATATGTAATAATATATATTTATATAAAATATAAATATAAAAAATGTGTGCCTAAGAATAAAGGAAATGCAGAGTAGATAAGCATAAATGAGTCTGCTTTCACGTACAATTTCTATTTTTAAGTGGAAGGCAATGCATTAACCAGCTTGCAGGCCCCATGAGATGGGTAATTTTACACCCATTTTACAGGTGATGAAATGGACTCAGGAAGGTTAAGTGGCTGGCCCAAGATCTGGTGATTGGCAGAGCTAAGAATTGAAGCTGGCCTGCCTAAGCCCCCCATCCCCATCCCCCGCCTGTGGCCACCAGGCTCTACTGCCTGCCTGCTACCGGACAGATCCAAACCAAGAATGGGGAAGAAACCAAAGGGGGCTTCCTGGGGGTGGGGGCATCTGACCAGGGCTTAGAGGGAGGATAGGACGTCCCATCAGAAAGCTCTCTTGGGGCCGGGCAGGCTGGCTCACACCTGTAATCCCAGCACTTTGGGAGGCCAAGCGGGCGGACCACCTGAGACCAGGAGTTCGAGGCCAGCCTGGCCAACATGGCAAAACCCCATCTCTACTAAAAATACAAAAATTAGCTGGATGTGGTGGTGCACACCTGTAATCCCAGCTACTCTAGAGGCTGAGGCAGGAGAATCACTTGAACCCAGGAGCCAGAGGTTACAGTGAGCCGAGATCGAGCCACTGCACTCCAGCCTGGGCAACAGAGCAAGACTCCATCTAAAAACAAACAAACAAACAAACAAAAACAAGAAAGCTCTCTTGGAGTTGCTGGCAGTGGCAGAATCTGCAGGTTGAGAATCCCACCCGGAGGCCAAAGGCCAGAGGCTGAGAGATGGAAAGCAGCCCATCCCCTCCCAGATGGGGCCATTGTGTCCCAACATGCTGACACCCCCTCTCAGTCTCCAGGGACTCTTGGCTCATCAGAGTATCAGAGCCACATTCTGTGCCACCCAGTGTCCCCTCCAAATGACAACTCAGAGAAGAGCTGGACTTGCCCAGGGCTCACAGCAGGGATGCTAGAGTCCTAGATCACATCAGAAATCTTCCCAGCAGCCATGGCCTTGGGGACAGTCCAGCCTCCATGGCCTCACCTCTAGGCCTTCCGGGGCCTGACCCCAATCCACTACGGTGGCCCTTTATCCCAACATGAAGCCCCCTACAGCCTCCTTGCAGTTCCAGAGGCTCTGGGCTTCTGTCTGCCTCCAACCTTTGTTCAGAGCCTTCCTCTCACCAGAAATACTTTCCCCCACCTCTTCCTACCCAAATCCCACCCTGCGTTCCAGGCAGGCTACTCTCAAGTCCTCCCTTCTCCCCCCAACTCTTCTCTCAAATCACAAAAACAAGGACCATAGCTGTTCTCACGGGCTAACTCATGCCCTCTGGCCCACCCTGGGCTCATTCACTGGCTCTTTTTATTCTAACTGGACCTGGGGCTCAGGAATGGGGCCTGTGGTCTCTTCCAGAACCAACACACCAATCAGGACTAAATTATTAACTACTACAGAGTTATAGCAGTGTCGATTACAAAGTCACCTGCAAAATGATGTCCTAACCCAGGGCCTGGGGCTGGCAATGGGGAGGTTCAGGGATAGGGTGAGGGTCCAAGCTGCGGGCAGGGGTGGGGTAGGGGTCAGGGAGAACTCGTGAACATCATATTTTGTACTAGATATCAGCAGTTTTGACATTTTTTGACTGTACCTTTTGATTCACAAAAACCTCAAAACCGTCTCACCTGAAGTTCGTGCCTTGTGCCCTGTAGCACCTGCTCAGTGCCTGGCAAACAGTAGGTGCTCAGTAATGCTTGTGGATGAACAAAGGCAGGAAGGCAGACCCAGGGTGGGGATGGAGAGACACACAATAAAGAAGGAGCCCTCCCCTTGGCTCCATTTCATGGCCCTGAGGAAGACTGTGTATTCTGGCTGGAATCTTTGTAGATGAGAAAATCAGTAGTGGCCAAGGCTTTTCTAGGAAGCACCACCTTCAAGGAACCAAGAAGCCACCTGCTTGAGGATCGGATGTGGAGCTCATGGGAGAGTCTGGCCCTCCTTAGGCTGGGGGGCCTAGGGCCTTTGTGGCGCTGCTTCTGTCCATCTGGGAAGATGGAGCACAGTGGGCTTTAATTCTTCAAGGAGTTGAGAGGGGGCCAGAGGGGTTGGCCACGCCATCTGCCTGCTGCTGAAGAGCTTTCCTACTGCCCTGCCCAGCCCTGGACTGGTCCAGGCCATTGTTCCCGGCTTTCTGGCCAGTAAAGAGTGAGCAGGAGCTCTGCATGGCTCAGACCCCACTGCCTGAGCCAGGGCCGGCACCTGTCATCCCAGCTACTCGGGAGGCTGAGGCGGAAGAATTGCTTGAACCTCTCCTTCACCCGTGTGCAGGTACCAGGCTCACCTGGCTAACCCCCACAATTCCAGGCCGCTTTCGTCACTGGGTGGCTGTGAACAAACCCTGGACCTCTTAAGCATCTGCCTCGCCCCCTTATAAGTATGGAGTGAGGCTCAGACCTGCTGGCGGATGGGAAAAGGCTTCTGAACAGTGCATGGCAGGCAGGTGGGAGGGCTGACTCTCAGATGGGAGGGGTGGGCTGGCTTGCTCTTGCCTCTGACCTCCCAGCGCTACAGTCCTTCTGGGTGGTTACTATATGCCAAACATGTCACACAGATCATTCCACTGTGCCCTTACCCTAAACCTCAGAAGAGAGCACTATTGACTCCATTCCACCGATGAGGACATTGAGGTTCAGAGAGCTCCAATGGAACCAGTGAGTGGAGACGCGGGACTCTAGCCAGGGCTGCCTGTGGTGCTCTGAACCAGGACACCGCACTCAGTCTACTATGGTTCACGAGTACAGGTTCCACCCCCAGAAAGCGGCATCCTCTCCCCCGTCCCCTGCAGGGCCAAGCATAGAGCAGAAACAGTGCATGGTGGGAGTTTGGAAAAGCTGTCAGGATGATGGGCTTCCTAGGAACATCCCCTTTGGGGGGCCCAGCCTGCCCTGGCACCAGCTTCTAGGACCCAGGAGAATGGCCCCCTCCCCTTCCCACCCCTGGTGTCTCTTTCACTAGCCAGGGGGAATGACTACCTCCCAAAGACGAGGCTGTGTCAGTCTCTCCCTCCTCCTTCCTTCTTCTTCCCAGCCCTAGCCCTCATCCAGATGTCACCCTCATCCTAAAGCACCACACTTCCCATCCTCCCAGTGGTTGAGCCAAAAGGAATGATTAGCCAGAGGCTAAAGATTTAACACTAGTTTATACTCCTAGTTACGACATCTGAAGCTCCCCTTTAAGATGCTATGCTTGGCTGGGTGCAGTGGCCTGTAATCCCAGCACTTTGGGAGGCTGAGGCGGGTGGATCACTTGAGGTCAGGAGTTCAAGACGAGCCCAGCCAACATGGTGAAAACCTGTCTCTACTAAAAATACAAAAATCAGCCAGGCATGGTGGCATGTGCCTGTAGTTCCAGCTACTCAGGAGGCTGAGACAGGAGAATCACTTGACCCTGGGAGGCGGAGGTTGAAGTGAGCTGAGATTGCGCCACTGCACTCCAGCCTGGGTGACAGAGTGAGACACGGTCTCAAACAAGCAAACAAAAAAATGCTATGCTGTAAGTGAAGGAGACACTCATCAGGTTTGGGACACAGGAAATTGGCCATCCTGTAGGTCAGCATTCCTGGGCCGGTTGGTGGGAGAAGTACCTGTATGACCAGGTGCAGTGAGCAGCTGCTTAAGCCGGTTTGTGCTGTTTCTGCCACTTACAACCAAGAGAGGCTAGTCGGAGATACCAGAGGGGAGCAGGCTGGAGGCCAGGAGGGGCAGGGAAGGGAAAATGGGCCATGGGTTGATCCTGGCGCCTTCCCAGAATCAGAGCACCAGGCCTGCTTCAGATGGGGAACTGAGGCCTGAGAGGGGCAGACAGAGGCCTTAGGCCATGTGTTACCAAAGGGCCCGGCCCTGAACCCGAACATCTGGGCTCCCAGACCAGGGACCCATTGGCTGCCCTGGTTTAGGCCCAGGCTGGAGCCTAGAGGCTGAGGACCTGGTGGGAGGTGTAGGAACCCCACTGCTTTGTGAGGTGGGTAGGGGTGGGGACAAAGGAAGAAGCCACTGCAGGCTCCATGTGAGCTCAGCCATGTCCAGCCAGGGCCCCTCCTGCCCTGGCCCATGCATGCTGTCACTCACTCACAAGGGACAACCTGCGGCAGTAATTATAAAGCCTCACACACACGCTAGCACTTTCCAGGGGCCTCTCAGGATGGGTGGGTTTTGCCTAGGTCACATGGCGAGAAAGCAAGCTGGGACTTGAGCCTGGCACGGAACCAAGGCCCCGGGCATCCTCTTCCTGGGAGGTAGAAGCCTGTGGGAAGGAACCACATGGTTTCTCAAGGGCAGGTTCCTCCCGTGACCACCCAGAGGGAAGAAGAGGAGCATGGGGACTGGGTCACATCTCGGTCCCCTGGCTTTTCGCACCTTCTGTACCCAGCTTTCGGGCCACCTGCAGTGTGGGCAGCTCCTTGTCCTTTTAACTCAGGGCAAGGGGCCCCTGCTGACCACTTTCACTGGCTCTCAGGTGCCCGGGCCTGGGAGGCTGTTTTTCCCTCTCTCTCCCCTACCCCTATCCCCACCTTTGAGCAACAGACAGAGCCTGAGTTGCAGCTGGGCCACGGGGGCAGAGACGGGGTGCAGGAGGAAAGGTGTGCTGGAGGGGCTCAGGTGGGAGGCAGCTGGGCTGACCATGCAGAAGGGTCACTGTGTGACAGGGTGGGTGGTCGTGGGGTGACAGCAAGTCCTCCCCCTCCTCTGGGGCAGGGCCGGGCTGGCTGCATCTGCTGCTGCTACAGGCAGGCCCTTGGTTTTCCATCGGGGCTGAGCAAGCTCTCATGCTCACCAGGCCCAGTGCCTGGCTTCCAGGCTTCCATGAGCTGCTGCTCTCTCACAGGTCAGCTCCCACTTCGGGGGCTGTGGTTAAAGCCAATGGAAGTGAGGAGGCCTCAGGCTCATTCCTGAAAGTCCCAGGTGTCCTGGAGTTGGTACTGTCAGCATCTTCAAGCATCCCCACCAGGGACTCTCTATAGGGCTCTATTTAATTCTCACAACAACCAAGCAAGGCAAGGTGAACCTCCCCATTTTACAGATGAGGCAACTGAGTCCCAAAGAGGTTCCCAAGGCCACACAGCCAGAACGTTCAAAGCTCAGGATTCAAACCCAGCCCTATGCCCCAGTCTCCAAGCCGCCACTCGGGCCTGTGCCCCTCTCTGCCTCTCCATGTCCATCGTTCCCCTGTGGAAGAAGGAGCAGAACAAGCAGTGCAGTGGTCTGTGACGGTCAATGTCTTTACTTCTAAAGCATACATTGGACTCACTATATATTAACATCAAAAGTGGCTACCTAAAATGGAGTCATTCTTTTTAAAAATCCAAATCCTCACATTTTTATATAAGATCCAAAATGACATGAAATTAAACTCTACAATGTTATGAATAGTATAACAAACTGCTTTCAGAAAGCAAAATGAAAGGAAAAGAATTAGCAGTTGGGACGGTTGTAGGCCTGGGTTCCATGTCTTTTGAGGCATTGTGACAGAGAGCCAGCACCGAGGGGAAGGACCAGCCCCTCCCTGTGGCCACAGGAAGGAACTCAGTCAGACAGAGGAGGTGGGCGTGGCTGGTCAGCCTTCTTACGGTGACAGAGAAGCATGGTGGCATCTCCCTGCCCCTCGGGGCCCTTGGTGTGCCCACTGATTAGTCTTCTTTCAAGACCAGGGAGGGGTGGGGCTGGAAGAGGGCAGAGGATAGAGCAGGGTTCAAAATGATTATTTTAATAATAAAGGTCCTTCTGGGCTTCCTAAGGAGGGCTGTAGCCACCCAGCGATGTTGGTCAACTCCATCCGCCAGGTCCCCTGCAGGCTTCCTTAACCCACTTGCTCTTTCTGCTCCCTATGACTGGGATACCCTCTGCTTCATGAGCCTCATGGGCAGCCAGAGACCTAGGGGGACTCTAGGAGGACCCAAAGGACCCTCTAGCCTTTGAAGTAGCTGGATGTTGTCCAGAACATCTTGGCTGTACCAGACCCCTGGGGTCCAGGCCAGCAGCCACATTGATGTAGGGAGGGTACTGGGGGGGTCCCCACCCTGGCCTAGTCTTGGCTCTGCAGCAGGACTGGGGTGAGCTGACTGGGGCTGTGCCCCAAGCCCCTGACGCTTTGGTTCACACAATTCAGGGGAGGACACTTGTTTGCATCTGCTGGGGAGATCCTAGGCCTGGTCCTGCTTCCTCCCAGCCTCAGGTGGGCTAACGATCCCTGCCTTTCACACCAGCAGTTCTGTCTGCTGAGAGCACGGCACATTCCCCACCACACCTAGGAACCCCACTACAAAGGTGGGAGGGGCGCTTCCAAAACCAGAGGATTTGCCCTTAGCAGAGACAGGCTGCTTTTCCTCCTGTCCCCAAGGATGGCACTGTCCCTTGGCTGAGGGTGTCACACAAACTTCTCAGCTTCCCCCTTCCCCCTGGGCCCACTGGTCTCCAGGCAGACCCAGCCCCAAGACCCACCCTGCACATCTCCCCTGCCAGAAACCTGGGGACACGTCTCCCCTGGCTAGAGCAGACAGAGAGGGCTGTGACTCACCCTCTGCCCTCCCAGTCCCCAGGACTACGTCTTAAAGCTGGCCTTCTCCCCCACACGGCAATTGATGCCTTACACCTAGCCCACCTCTGGGGCCCCAGCCCCACCATGAGCCTCCGCTTTCCTAACCTATGTGGCTGCTAGCTTGAAAGATATGGGAAGGCTGGGCTGGCATCACACCCTCCTTAGGGCAGGGAGAAGCCACTTGACTTCCAGCCTGGCTCCAGTGCCCCGGAAATAAGGGGGGGGTTGATGGCTCTCAAGAAAGCGAATCTTGTCATGGGAAAGAGGTTTGTGGAATCAGGATGGGCCACAGCAATCTGGCTGCCCGCACTGCCCGCTGGTGCCAGGAGTACGAGCAGCACACCCTCTCCCTGCCTCATACCCCTGCGTCCTCACTCCCGAGGTCTCAGAACACCGAGCTGGGTGGGGCCCTTGGTGCAAGGCAGCTGTGAGGAGCTAGGCTGCGCGAGGCCTGCTGGGCCCACGGCGCCGACTCAGGTCAGGCTGGTAGGGGCCACAGCCGCGGAGTCAGGGCAGGCAGGCGGCTACCTGGTAGGCGCCCTCCGCTGCCGCGGCGGCGGCACTGTGCTGCGCGCTGTGCTCCTGCAACAAGGCCACGTCTAGGAAGCGCTCCCCGCACCATACACACTTGAACTGCTGCTCGCGGGCGTGCACGCCCTGGTGCTTGTTGAGATGCTCCCGCTGCTTGAAGGCCTTGTCGCAGTTGGGGCACTTGTAGGGCTTCTCGCCTGTGTGTACCCGCCGGTGCCGCTGCAGGTCTGACGCGTACTTGAAGCGTTTCTCGCAGTCTGGGCACTTTAGTGGCTTCTCGCGGGCCGGATCGCAGCGGTGCTGCACGAACTCGGAAGAGGAGAAGAAGCGGCGTTCGCAAAGCGTGCAGCGCAGGGGCTTCTCTGCCGCCGCACAGTGGGCCAGCTGGTGCTTCTGCAGGGCCGACGCGCGCTTGTAGGCCTTGTTGCACACAGGGCACTTGAAGGGCCGCTCGGCCGCGCCGGGCAGGCACTTGTGCCGCAGCAGCTCGGCAGATTGGTCAAAGCCTTTCTGGCACACGGGGCACTTGAAGAGAGTCTCGAGGGTGTGCACGTGCTGGTGGTAGAGCAGGTGGCTGGGCTGCCCAAAGCCCTTCTCACATAGGCCGCATTTGAAGGGCTCCTCGGTCTTGTGCGTGCGCCGGTGGCGCATCAGTGCGTACTGCTGCTTGAAGCCCATGGGGCACAGGTCGCACTTGAAGGGCCGCTCGGCGCTGTGTGTGCGCTCATGCTGCCGCAGGTCCGAGGGCCGCTTGAAGGCCTTCTGGCACTCGCCGCAGCGGAAGGGCCGCTCCCCACTTGGCGTGCACGGGTGCTGCAGCAGCTCCGACGACTCCTTGAAATGCAACTCGCACACGTTGCAGCGGAACAGGTGGTGCTCGCCCGAGTGCGCGTACATGTGGCGCACCAGGTGAGAGCGGTGCTTGAAGGTCTTCTCGCAGACTGCGCACTTGTAGGGCCGCTCGGAGCTGTGCGTGCGCTTGTGGTGCACCAGGTGCGACGACTGGCTGAAGCTTTTGTCACACAGCGTGCACTTGTAGGGCTTCTCACCGGTGTGGATCCGCTCATGCCGAGAGAGCTCCGACAGGTGCTTGAAGGGCTTTTGGCAGATGGGGCAGCTGTAGGGCTTGTCGGCCTGTTCAGCAGGGGTGACAGTGGAAGGCGCGGGTGCTGCGGGAAGCGACGGGGCGGCTGTGGTGGCCGGCTCCGCTGCCTCAGCTGGCTTGTAGGTCTTTTCACAGATGGAACACTTCACCAGGCCACTGTGGGAGCTGTGGTGCTGTGCCAGTGAGGTGAGTAGTGAGAAGCCCATCTTGCAGACCCCACAGACGAAGGGCTTCTGCTCAGCCTGCACGCACTGGTGCTCCAGCAGGTCAGTGGCCTGGTGGAAGATCTTGAGACACTGTGTGCACTGGAATGAGCGGTCATGGCCCGCCAGACACTGGTGCTCATGCGGACTGGACAGGTGCGCCAGGTCGTGACCACACACGCCACATTTGGGGCCTGGCTCTCCTGCTGCCTGCAGGGGTGCGTGTTGTGGGGGCTGCAGGCCGGGGTCTGGCTGCAGGAGGATGCCATAGACGGCACAGCCCAGGGGGTTCTCCGCCGTGCCCGGAGGCAGCGTGTGCTCTGCCAGGGCTGGCGGTGGCTCTGCATGGTGCTGAGGCTGCGGTGGCTGTGGCTGCTGCGGCTGCGTCTGTGGCGGCTGTTGCCAGCTTTCCGACATGCTTGGGAAGATGAAACAGGGTTTGGAGAGTAATGGCTTCAGTTTCCCGCTTCACGTGACCCAATCCAGAGAGAGAAGCTGCCCGATCACAGAGATGGACAAGGACCTCAGACAAGGCACAGAAGAGGGGCTGGTCAGACAGCCCGAGTCAGTAACCAAGCGGACAGACTACAAGGCTCTGCCTACAGGACATGGGGGCTCTTCAAGGGAGGGTCCCAGCAGTGCCGGGGAGACTCTGTCTTCCCCAGTGATCCGTTCTGTAGAGAAGAGAGAAAGTATGAGCTCGAGGAAGGAACAAGCAGCAGTTTCCTGGGCCCTCTCCCTGTCCTGCCCGCACTCACCACACCATCACAAACCACACATCGGGGAAGGCAGAGGTGCTCAGGGCTGCAGGACTCCTCCCTTCTTAGGCAATCAGAGAGGTCTGCAGCCAGCTCAGCTCCTCCAGGCAGAGGAAATGGCAGCGGCCTCCACCCCCACCCACCTCAGTGCCCCGCCCCTGGGCCAGGACATCCCAGCCTCCACAAGTCCCCTCCAGCTTCCTGCCAACCCTTTAGCTGAGACTCACAGGTGAGAGTCCGGGGTTATCTGCCTACAATACAGAATCCTCCTTAAGGCCCACGGCTCCTCTCTTGTTGCTACCCTGAGTCTCAATACGGGCCACACCACTTAGAGCTAAGGAGGCCAGACCTCCCAGGTCTGAGAGCCCAGTGGCAAATGGCCTCTGACAGTCAATATTTAGGACAACTACGTGGAATCAAGGACCATTTCAAAAACTCTCACCTATGAGGGACTGACCACACCCCTTCAACTATCCCTGACCACAGGCCCATTCTCTCTCCGCGTGACAGGATGGGTGGCCCTACGGGAACCAGAGCCCATAGGTGATGGGGGCTAGATGAGAGGGCCACAGAACCACCCAGGCTTGATGTCCACACAGCAGAACTTCCTCACTCTGGTTCTCTCCCAGAACTCACACACACACACACACACAAAGTCCTAAATCCTCTGAATCTCATAGTGTCAAGGCCTGCAGGAAAATGTAAGAAACTGCCCTGGTCTGCCTTGGCAATGCAGGATGCAGCATGCTAACCATAGAGCATTTCTCATCACCTCTCTAGAGACAACTCCATTCCCTTACTCCAAGCGTATAAAGTTCTGGGTAATTGTTGGAAGGTAAAGCCCACCCAGCCCAGGCAAATCTCTAACTCACCACTTTGTGGCAGCATAAGGTAATGCCAGCGAGAGGGAGGAACTTTCAGAGTCAGATGCAACCCACTTCCAGGTTCCCAGCTCATCTGCCTCTTACATTTAAAAGTTTGTAAGTTTTCTCCTGAGCAGAGGAAGAAGGAAGGAGAAGCCTTCACAGGACAGTCTGGCCTCTAACTGCTCTGCCAAAGAAATGTAAGAGTCAGGCTAAAAGCTGTCATCCTCAGCATCTTCCGGAAGGGAGGGAGGAGAGGAGCGGCTGCTCTGGGTGGAGGCAGCAGGTTGCTTGAGCAAGCAGGTACCACTCTAAGCCTTCTCGGGACAGAGAGGGGGAAGGTGGGCTTCTCTGAGCGCCTGTAGGTCCGCTGTGCCAACCCACTGTTTTGTTTGCTTTTTCTGGCATGAATGGCTGTCAGACAGTGTCCCCTGGCTTGGTCTGCAGCACCCCCTGCCCACCCTGGCCCTCCTGCAGCAAGGTGCAGCCAGGAAGCCTCTGTGATCACTCCGCAAAGGGGAGAGAGGAGGCAAGGAGAGGCAGGGGAGGCCCCCCACCTGCGCCCCACCCCGTCTCTTCCTCCTCCCTGAGAAACCGAATGAAAGCCGATCACCTCCCGCCGGCCCTGCCTGCAGGCCCAGCTGGGCTGCGTCCTGTCAGCCCTCGTCCGGGATGGCCCGGGCGCTGCGACCCGAGGGCGAGCCCCGAGGGCGGCCGGGCTGGAGAAAGGCCCCAGGGCTACAGGCCGGGCCCAGGACGCGGCTGCGCCTCGAGGCCCGGCCTGGGCCGCCCAGAAGCTCAAGAGGCCGCTAGGTCGCGGCGGAGGGGCGCGGGGGGGCGGCCGGGCCGGCAGAGGAAGGGGTGCGGCGGGCGCGGGGGTGGCCCCCAGATGCGGCCCCGGGCGCCCCGCCGCTCACCTGCTCCAGGCCGCCTGCAGGGCAGGCGCGGGGCGAGCGGCGACCAGCTGCTCTCTCGGCCGCCCCTTTATTCCGGCTCCATCCGCGGCGGCGCGGCCTACGCGCGCTGCCAATCCCCGGCCTCGCGTAGCGGCTGCGGCCGGACCGGGGGCGGGGGACGGGCTAGCGGCGGCCGGAACGGAGGAAGCGACGCGCGCTGCCGGAGTAGCGGGGCCGGGGCGAGGAGCGCCGGGAGGGCGGGCGGACGGACCGATGGCCTTGCGGAGACGGGCGGACGGGCGGGCGGCGCGGGGGCCAGGGAGGCGGGGCCGGGGGAGGAGCGGCATCCCGGGCGGCGGCGGCGAATGCGGGAGGAGCGGGCGGCGCGGAGCGAGGCCGCCCCCTGCCGGGGACCCCGTGGCCGGGCCAGGTCGGACAAGCCGGGTGCTCCGGGCGGTTTTCGAGTCGCCAGGCCTGGGCGCCTCGACTAACCGAGGAAGGGCGCTCTGCTTCCGGCCACCCCGCTCGGGCTTAGGGGAGGGGGCTCCGGGTGACCGCCCTCGGCCCGGCTCTGCGCAGGAGAGGAGGGGCCTCCTAGAGGCTCTGGTCTGCCACAATTGATCCGCCCCTAACTGCTCAGCTTGGCTTTTAGGGGCTTGGACTTTGGGCTGGTTTGAGGAGGGGGCTCCAGGACCTCTGATCCTGGCCGGGCTCGGGGCAGGCAGGGGTCTCCGCTGGGTCTAGTGCGCTGACCCGGGACTGTCGTGTCTGGTATGTCTGGTCCCGGGTGGCTGCAGACAGAGCAGCGGGCAGAAAGGTGAGGGCCCTGAGCGATATGTGAAATGGGTACACGAAGGCTGGGGAGGTCCCAGCGGGGTGCCGGGAGGCTGCAGGTGACCAGATCCGCGTGTGCAGCCGGCAGGCAGCGTGGAGTCGGTGGGCTGAATCTTCACCACTGTCCTGCCGGGTTCCGCCCCTCCCGGCTCCGCCCGGAGGCGGTGCCAGCCCAGGCCCCGCCCCTGGGAGGGCGCTTCCGGCACAGCGGAACTCCGGGTGCCGGTTGAGGTTGCTGGTGGACCTGCTCTGGTGGTCTTGGATGAGGCCCCATGAGCGCGGCGCCCCTGGTGGGCTACAGCAGCAGCGGCTCCGAGGATGAGTCCGAGGACGGGATGCGGACCAGGCCGGGGGATGGGAGCCACCGTCGGTGAGGAGTGAGGAAGTCTCTCCGGAGGGCGCGCGCATTCACCCTAGAGCCAGATGGGACCCGAATGTCTGGGGGTGGAGTGGGGAGGGAGGATGCGGGGCGGCTCTGGGAAGGAAAAGGGGACGCAGGAAGAAAGGAGGATCCAGAAGATATACCCCCCACCCCCGACCCCAGACAAAGCTCCAGAGTGGCCCCACCTGGCTAGGGCCAAGTTGGGAGGTCAGACCTGGGTTCGGGTCCAGCCTCGCGCTGGCCCACTCTATCGCCTGGCACACATCCCTGTACCATCCTAGGTCCGTTTCCTGATTTGAATACAATTGCGATAGTAATACTTGCTAAAGCGTAGGGAGAGCCTTTTCATTCATCCAGTAAATATTCACTGAGCACCCACTCCCTGCCAGGCTGGGGTCTGGTAATTCAGTGGTGAACAAAACCGTCGGCCTTACTTCCTGGGGCTTAGATTCTTAAATGCTAGGCCTTATCTTTGCTGAGTGCTTTACAAGCAGTAGCTCAGTTGATCCCACAATTGCTCTATCAGGTAGACATATACTTTCAGATGAGGCATTTGAGGCCCAGAAAGGGGACATGACTTGCCCAAGGTCATAGAGCTAGAAAGTGCTACTCCAGCTGCAGCCTGTCCAGCTTGGAAATGTGACCCCTGAACCACATTGTTGCATGCCCTGTTGTTTCCCATGGGGACCTTGTGCCCCAGAGTTGGAGACCCCCATGAGACAATACTGGAGAAACAATTTCGCTATCTAGAAGCTGCTTCCAGCACCAGGCTGGAAACACACACTCAGAGCCACCATATATAAGGGGTTACAACTTTTGTGGTATATACAAAGGTAGAGAATGCTAACAGGATAAATGTACTCATTTTTCTTTTTTTCTTTTGCAGTGGCCAGAGCCCCCTTCCCAGGCAGAGATTTCCAGTACCTGACAGTGTGCTGAACATGTTCCCGGGCACCGAGGAGGGGCCTGAAGATGACAGCACAAAACACGGGGGACGGGTGCGCACCTTCCCCCACGAGCGAGGCAACTGGGCCACCCACATCTATGTACCATGTGAGTGATGTGTGAAAGGCAAGTTGCCAAGACCCAAAGACCCGTAGGTGCCTCATGAAGGGCAGAATCTGGCCCCAACTAGAAGGAAGAAACCAGAAACCTCTAACACTGGTGGTGGGAAAGTCATTGACTTAGCAGAGAAAGAGCAGGTTTCAAGAACTGGGGATTTTTCTGTCGTCTTGGTTTTGAATTCGTAGCCTAAAATATGTATTAACTCTGGGTATAATATTCTCCCTGTTCATGAGGAGGTGACTAAAGGAGAATCTGGAGCAGGGTGTCAAGGTCATGCCAGGCACTTTATTTCTGAGAGGGCCCTGGGTACGCTGGGTGTGCAAGGTTCAAATCCCACCCTAGCTCTGATCAGCAGGTGGCAGACAAAAAATGCCCAGGCTTCAGAGTCAGACCTCACTCCGCTGCCCACTACTCTGGGTGCCCTTTATAAGATACTAGACTTCTCAGAGCTTCAGTTTCTTCAAATCTAAAATGGGGGTAGCACTGGCTAGGCCAGGTGGCTCACATCTATAGTCCCAGCACTTTGGGAAGCGGAGGCAGGCAGATCACTTGAGCCCAGGCGTTTGAGACCAGCCTCGGCAACAGGTAGAAACCCTGTTTCTACCAAAAATACAAAAAAATTAGCCAGGTGTGGTGGCACACGCCTATGGTTCCCACTACTTGAGAGGCTGAGGTAGGCGGATTGACTGACCCTGGGAGGTAGAGACTGTGGTGTGCCAAGATCGCTCCACTGCACTCCAGCCTGGGTGACAGAGTGAGACTCCATCTCAAATAAAATAAAATAAAAATCAATAAATAGATAAAATGGGGAGAGTAGTAATACCAGTCTTCTAGGACTTTCATGAAGATTAAATCAGATAATCTATGTTAAGTTCTTAGCAAAGTACACAGAGTAAGTTTAGGTCTTGAAACCTCCATTTCCCCATCTGCACAAGGAGTATGAGATGATTCTCTCTGCTGCCTATCCACCAGGGGATTTGGGCAAATTGAATAGGATGCTGGGTGTGAGAAGACTCTGGTGTTTTTTTGTTTGTTTGTCTGTTTTTTGAGACGGAATTTTGCTCTTGTCGCCCAGCTGGAGTGCAATGGCGCGATCTCGGCTCACTGCAACCTGCACCTCCCGGGTTCAAGCGATTCTCCTGCCTCAACCTCCCAAATAGCTGGGATTACAGGTGCCCACCACCACGCCTGGCTTATTTTTGTATTTTTAGTAGAGACAGTGTTTAACCATGTTGGCCAGGCTGGTCTCGAACTGCTGACCTTAGGTGATCCACCCGCTTCAGCCTCCCAAAGTGTTGGGATTACAGGCGTGAGCCACCACGCCCGGCTGAGAAGACTCTGTTAATCATGCAGCTGCAGTCACATATTTGGTAAAAAAACAAATAATATGTGAACATACAAGGGTGGTCATTGTGGTGTTCTTTGTGAAAAATTGGAATCATGCTAAATGTCTATCAATAGTAGACTGATTAGAGAAATGCTAATCTATTCTGATTAATAGATTACTATGGAGCTATAATAATGAACTTGACCTCTCTATACTGAGGGGAAAGATGTCCAACATGTAATGTTATATGTAGAAACTAGCTCCAGAACTGTTTAAATGGTATACTCTCTCTTTTTTTTAAACAAATAAGATATATAAATTAGTATATGCATATGGAAATAGGCACCAAAGTTTAACAGTCTTTATCTCTAGAGGAGTTGGTGTTGAAAGTGGGTATATGCCCCTAGGGGAGAGGTCAAGATGATCCCATACTTTAGGATGTAGGAGAAAATTGTTAGAACTTTTAAATGTATTTCTTT
Source organism: Pan paniscus (assembly GCF_029289425.2). Lineage (NCBI taxonomy): Eukaryota > Metazoa > Chordata > Mammalia > Primates > Hominidae > Pan > Pan paniscus. The sequence continues at coordinate 67,475,516 of NC_073267.2, forward strand.
TTATCTCATCTTTTTAGATTTCTGTTTTTGAGAGTGCACATTTTATAACACAGTTTTACAGAGTAGCACACACTTGTAATTTATAAATATATTTTTATTAGCATATACGTACAAACTTGTTCTACTAATGGGCTGTGTGATCACAGTAGTTTAGAGACCATTGCTTTAGGTGACAGAATTTCAGGGGCTTCTGCTTTTTCCTTTGCATTTTTTTAAACTTTTTTTTGTCTTAATAGACTTAATTTATTTGTTCGTTTGAGACAGAGTCTTGCTCTGTCGCCCAGGCTGGAGTGCAGTGGCACAATCTTGGCTAACTGCTATCTCTGCCTTCCAGGTTCAAGCGATTCTCCTGCCTCAGCCTCCTGAGTAGCTGGGACTACAGGCACGCACCACCATGCCCAGCTAATTTTTTGTATTTTAGTGGAGATGGGGTTTCACCATGTTGCCCAGGCTGGTCTCAAACTCCTGAGTTCAGCCAATCTACCCACCTCAGCCTCCCAAAGTGCTAGGATTACAGGCATCAGCCATCGTGCCCAGCCTCAACCTTATTCTTTAAAGTAGTTTTAGATTCACAGCAAAATTGAGCAGAAGGTACAGAGATTTCCTCTATACCCCATGCCCCCACACAGGTGTAGTCTCTCTTTTTATCAATTACCCCCCACCAGATTGGTACATTTGTCACAATTGATGAACCTACATTGACACATCATAATCACCTAAAGTCCATAGTTTACATTAGGATTCACTCTTGGTGTTGTATGTTCTGTGAGTTTGGGCAATACTATAAAGACATGCGTCCACCATTATAGGACCATGCAAAGTAGTTCCACTGCCCTAAGAATCCTCTGTGCCCTGCCTATTCATCCTTCCCTCCTTTTAACTCGTGGCAGCCACTGCTCTGTTTACCGTGGCGGCAGTTTTGCCTTTTCCAGAATGTCATATGTTTAGAAGCATACAGTATGTAGCATTTTCAGATTGGCTTCGTTCACTTAGTAAGATGCATTTAAGGTTCCTCCATGTCTCGTCATGGCTTGATAGCTCACTTGTTTTTATTGCTGAATAATATTCCATTGTCTGGAAGTACCACAGTTTATTCATTCACTTACTGAAGGACATTTTGATTGCTTCCAAATTTTGGAAATTATGAATAAAGCAATCAAAACAGTGTGGTATTGATGAACAAATAGATGAATGGAACAGAATTGAGAACCCAGAAATAGACCCACATCATAATACAGATATCCATGTGTGGGTTTTTGTATAGACATAAGTTTTTTTTGTTTTGTTTTGTTTTGTTTGAGACGGAGTCTCACTCTGTCGCCCAGGCTGGAGTGCAGTGGCACGATCTCAGCTCACCACAACCTCCGCCTCCCAGGTTCAAGCAACTCCTCTGCCTCAGCCTCCCGAGCAGCTGGGACCACAGGCGCGCACCACCACGCCCGGCTAATTTTTGTATTTTTAGTAGAGATGCTGTTTCACCATATTGGCCAGGCTGGTCTCGAACTCCTGACCTCGTGATCCACCCACCTTGGCCTCCCAAAGTGCTGAGAGTACAGGCGTGAGCCACCACACCTGGCCTGGACATTAACTCCTTTGGGCAAAAACCAAGGAATGTAATTGCTGGATTTTATGATAAGAGTATGTTTAGTTTTGTAAGAAGCCACCAAACTGTCTTCAACAGTGGTTGTACCATTTTGCTTCCCATCAGCAAAGAATAAGAGTACCTGTTGCTCCACATCCTCACCAGCATTTGGTATTGACAGTGTTCTGGAGTTTAGCCATTCTAATAGGTGTGTAGTAATATGTCACTGTTGTCTGCTAATTTGCATCTCCCTGATGACATATGATCCAGATCATCTTTTCAATGCTTTTTGCCATCTGTGTATCTTCCTCAGTGAGGTGTCTGTTAAGGTCTTTTGCCCACTTTTTAATCATTTTTGTTTATTAATATTAGTCATTTTTGTTTATTAATAAATTTTAATCATTTTTGTTTATTTAATATTATGATGTGGGTCTAATATTGGGTCTTAAAATATTGAGTTTTAAGAGTTCTTTATATTTGAAATAATAGTCCTTTATCAGATACGTCTTTTGCAAATACATTTTTTTCCCAGCCAGTCGCTTGTCTTTTCATTCTCTTGACGTTTTCCTTCACAGAGCAGAAGTTTTTAAGTTTAATGAAGTCCAGCTTATCAATTATTTCTTTCATGGATCTTGCCTTTGGTGTCATATCTAAAAAGTTGTCACCAAACCCAAGATCATCTACATTTTTCTCCTATGTTATCTTTCAGGAATCTTACAGTTTTGCATTTTACATTTAGTTCTGTGTCCATTTTGAGTTAATTTTTGTGAAAGGTGGAAGGTCTGTGTCTAGATTGCTTTTCTTATATATGGATATCCAGTTATTCCAGCACCATTGGTTGAAAAGACTCTCCTTTTCACATTGTATTGCTTTTGCTCCTTTGCCAAAGATCGGTTGACTGTATTGATGTGGGTCTATTTCTGGGTTCTCAATTCTGTTCCATTCATCTATTTGTTCACCAATACCATTGGTGAACTGTTTTGATTGCTGTAACTTTACATAGTTAAGTCTCGAAGTTGGGTAGTTTCAGTCCTCCAACTTTGTTCTTCTCCTTCAGTAGTGTGTTGACTATTCTGGGTTTTTTGGGGGGTTTTTTTGGTTTTTTTTAGAGATAGGGTCTCACTATATTGCCCAAGCTGGTCTTGAATTCCTGAGCTCAAGCAATCCTCTGGCCTCAGCCTCCCAAAGTGCTTGGATTACAGGGATGAGCCACAGCACTTGGCCTGTTTTGGTTTTTTACCTCTCCATGTACACCTTAGAATCCGTTTGTCAGTATCACAAAATAACTTGCTGAGATTTTGACTGGGATTGTATTGAATCTGTAGATCAAATTGGGAGGAACTGACATCTTTACAATATTGAATCTTTCTGTCTATAAACATAGAATATCTTGTAGGGTCCAGCCCCACTGGGTCGGTGGGTTTTCTCCCCGTGTGCGGAGACGAGAGATTGTAGAAATAAAGACACAAGACAAAGAGATAAGAGAAAAGACAGCTGGGCCCGGGGGACCACTACCACCAAGACACAGAGACCGGTAGTGGCCTCGAATGCCAGGCTGCGCTGATATTTATTGGATACAAGACAAAGGGTCAGGGTAAGGAGTGTGAGCCATCTCCAATGATTGACAAGGTTACGTGAGTCACGCCACTTGGACGGGGGCCCTTGCCTGCCTGGCAGCTGAGGCAGAGAGAGAGAGGGAGAGAGAGAGGACAGCTTACGCCATTATTTCTGCATATCAGAGACTTTTAGTACTTTCACTAATTTTGCTACTGCTAGCTAAAAGGCAGAGCCAGGTGTACAGGTGTGAAGGCAGACTAGGAGCATGACCACTGAAGCACAGCATCACAGGGAGATGGTTAGGCCTCCGGATAACTGCGGGCGGGCCTAACTGATGTTAGGCCCTCCACAAGAGGTGGAGGAGCAGAGTCTTCTCTAAACTACCCTGGGGAAAGGGAGACTCCCTTTCCCGGTCTGCTAAGTAGCGGGTGTTTTCCCTTGGCACTGACGCTACTGCTAGACCACGGTCCGCTTGGCAACGGGCATCTTCCCAGACGCTGGCATTACTGCTAGACCAAGGAGCCCTCTGGTGGCCCTGTCCGGGCATGACAGAGGGCTCGCACTCTTGTCTTCTGGTCACTTCTCACTGTGTCCCCTCAGCTCCTATCTCTGTATGGCCTGGTTTTTCCTAGGTTATGATTATAGAGCGAGGATTATTATAATATTGGAATAAAGAGTAATTGCTACAAACTAATGATTAATGATATTCATATATAATCATGTCTATGATCTAGATCTAGTATAACTCTTGTTGTTTTATATATTTTATTATATTGGAACAACTCGTGCCCTCGGTCTCTTGCCTCGGCACCTGGATGGCTTGCCACCCACAACATCTCTCCACTTACTTAGTTCTTCTTTGATTTCTTTCATCAGAGTTTTATAGTTTTCCTCATATAGATCTTATACTTATTTTGTTAGATTTATACTTAAGTATTTCATTTTGCTGGTGGTGCTAAGGTAAACCCTGTATCTTTAATTTCAAATCCTACTTGTTCGTTACTGGTGTATAGGAAAGCAAATATACAGAAGTTGACTTTTGTATGTTAACTTTGTACACTGCAACCTTGCTATATCATTTATTACTTCCAGGAAATTTTTTTTGTTAGTTCTTTTGGATTTTCTCTGTAGACAATCATGTCATCTATGAAGAAAAACACTCTGGGTGTGGTGGCTCACACCTGTAATCCCAGCACTTTGGGAGGTCAAGGTGGACAGATTACCTGAGGTTGGGAGTTCAAGACCAGCCTGACCAACATGGAGAAACCCCATTTCTACTAAAAATACAAAATTAGCCAGCCGTGGTGGGACATGCCTGTAGTCCCAGCTACTTGGGAGGCTGAGGTAGGAGAATCACTTGAACCCAGGAGGCAATGGTTGCAGTGAGCCAAGATTGCACCATTGCACTCCAGCCTGGTCAACAAGAGCGAAACCTCGTTTCAAAAAAAAAAAAAAAAAAAACGGACACAGTGGCTCACACCTGTAATCCCAGCACTTTGGGAGGCCAAGGCGGGCAGATCACAAGGTCAGGAGTTCAAGACCAGCCTGGCCAACATGGCGAAACCCCATCTCTACTAAAAATACAAAAATTAGCTGGGCATGGTGGCGCATGCCTGTAATCCCAGCTACTCAGAAGGCTGAGGCAGGAGAATTGCTTGAACCCAGGAGGTGGAGGTTGCAGTGAGCGGAGAGTGCACCACTGCACTCCAGCCTGGGCAACAGAGCAAGACTCTGTCTTGGGGAAAAAAAAAAGAAAAACAGGCTTATTTCTTCTTTGCCAATCTGTATACCTTTTATTTCCTTTTCTTGTCTTATTGCATTAGCTAGGACTTCCAGTATGAGTTGAAAAGCAATAGTGAGAGGAGGCATCATTACCTTGTTCCTGATCTTAATGGGAAAGCTTTGGAGTTTCCTATCAGTTAGCTATAGGTATTTTTAGACATTCTCTATCAAGTTAACAAAGTTCCCCTCTATTCCTAGTTTTCTGAGAGTTTTTATCTTGAATGGGCATTGGATTTTGTCAAATACTTTTTCTGTATTTATTGATAGGATCATTTGATTTTTCTCCTTTAGCCTATTGATTGGATGGATTACATTAATTGATTTTTGAATGTTGAGCCTGCTTTGAATACCTGGGATAAATCCCATTTAGTTGTGGAGCATTATTCTCTTTATATGTTGTTGTATTCAATTTGCTAATATTTTCTTGAAAATCTTGCATCTCTGTCCATGAGAGATATGGGTCTGTAGTTTTCTCGTAATGTCTTTTTCTGGTATTGGTATGAGGATAATGCTGGCCTCGTGGAATAAGTCAGGAAGTATTCTCTCTGCTTTTGTCTTCTGAAAGATTACAGATAATTGGTTTAATTTTTTCCTTAAATGTTTGGTGGGATTCTCTAGTGAACCGAACCCATCTGGGCCTGGTGCCTTCTGTTTTGGAAGGTAATTTTTGTTTGTTTGTTTGTTTGTTTGTTTGTTTTTCGGAGACAGAGTCTCACTCTGTTGCCCAGGATGGAGTGCACTGGCATGATCTCGGCTCACTGCAACCTCTGCCTCCCAGGTTCAAGCTATTCTCCTGCCTCAGCCTCATGAGTAGCTGGGATTACAGGCACCTACCACCACGCCTGGCTAATTTTTGTATTTTTAGTAAAGACACAGTTTCGCCATGTTGGCCAGGCTGTTCTCAAACTCCTGACCTCCGGTGAACCACCCGCCTTGGCCTCCCAAAGTGCTGGGATGACAGGTGTGAGCCACAGAGCCCAGCCGGAAGGTAATTATTTATTTATTCAGGCTGGGTGCAGTGGCTCACGCCTGTCATCCAGCACTTTGGGAGGCCAACACGGGCAGATTGCCTGAGTTTGAGACCAGCCTGGGCAACATGGTGAAACCCTGTCTTTACTAAAAAAATACAAAAAAATTAGCCATGCTTGGTGGCGGGTGCCTGTTAATCCCAGCTACTCGGGAGACTGAGGCAGGAGAATCGCTTGAACCTGGGAGGTGGAGGTTGCAGTGAACCGAGATTGCACCACCGTACTCCATCCTGGGCAAAAGAGTGAGACTCTGTCTCAAAAAAATAATAATAATAATTCAATTTGTTTAATAGATTTAGGCATATTTAGATTATTTCTTCTTTTGTGAGTTTTAGCAGATCGGGTCTTTCAAGGAATTGTTCCAGTTCATCTAGGTTATCAAATTTGTGGACATAAAGTTATTCATAGTATTCTTTGATTATCCTTTTATTATCCATGGGATCTGTAATGATGTCCCATCTTTCATTCCTGATTTTAGTAATTTGTGTGCCCTCTCTATTTTTCTTAGCCTGGCTAGAAACTTGTTGATTTACTGATCTTTTCAAACAACCAGCTTTTGGTTTTATTGATTTTCTTTATTGATTTCTTGTCTTCAATTTTATTGATTTCTGCTCTAATTTTAATTATTTCTTTACTTCTGCTTACTTTGGATTAAATTTGCTGTTGTTTTTCTACTTTCCTAAGATGAAACTCAGATGATTGACTTTAGATCTTTTTCTTTTTCTTTTTCTTTTTTTTTTGTGAGGGAGCCTCGATCTGTCACCCAAGCTGGAGTACAGTGGCGCAATCTCAGCTCACTGCAACTTCCGCCTCCCAGGTTCAAGTGGTTCTCCTGTCTCAGCCTCCCAAGTAGCTAGGACTATAGGCACGCACCACCGTGCCCAGTTATTTTTGTATTTTTAGTAGAGACGGGGTGTCACCATATTGGTCAGGCTGGTCTCGAACTCCTGACCTCCAGTGATCCACCTGCCTCAGCCTCCCAAAGTGCTGGAATTACAGGCATGAGCCACCATACCCGGCCTAGATCTTCTTTTCTAATATATGCATTTGATGCTATAAATATTCTTCTAAGCACCTTTTGCTGCATTCCACAAGTTTTGATAAGTTATGTTTTCATTTTTATTTTGTTCAAAATATTTATAAAGTTTTCTGGAGATTTCTTCTTTGATCCGTGTGTTATTTAGAAGTGTGTTGTTTAATCTCCAAGTATTTGGGGATTTTCCAGCTACATTTCTGTTATAGACTTTTAGTCTAATTTCATTGTGGCCTGAGATCAGACATTGTATGGTTTCTAGTCTTTTATATTTAAGGGGTTCTGATGCTTACTATTTTTCTTCAGATTGTATTTTTGCCCTTTAGTATGTCTTGTAATTTTTCCTCGATAGCTGGACATGAAGTACTATGTAAAAGGAACTGTGGTAAACAGGCCTGTATGAATGTGGTGGTGAGGTGGTGGGGGACAAGAATCCTTCTGTAGTCCTATGATTGGGTGTCAATCTTTTGGTGAGCCGGTTCTTCTGGACTGGGAACTTCCCACACGCTTCTCAGAATTTTCCCCCTCCTAGGTGGGACAGGATGGCCAGAAGGTGCTGCAGTTTGGTATTTCACTTCCCCCAGGTCAGTTAAGAGTCTGATAAAACACTTTCAGGTTAGGCTGTAATTCAGTAAGTTTCTCCTGAGGGTAGACCTTGTTAAGAAAAACTGGAGGCTGGGCGCAGTGGCTCACGCCTGTAATCCCAGCACTTTGGGAGGCCGAGGCGGGCGGATCACGAGGTCAGGAGATCGAGACCATCCTGGCTAACACGGTGAAACCCCGTCTCTACTAAAAATACAAAAAAAAATATTATCCAGGCGTGATGGCGGGCGCCCGTAGTCCCAGCTACTCGGGAGGCTGAGGCAGGAGAATGGCGTGAACCCGGGAAACGGAGCTTGCAGTGAGCCGAGATTGCACCACTGCACTCCAGCCTGGGCGACAGAGCAAGACTCCTTCTCAAAAAAAAAATAATAATAATAAATAAATAAATAAATAAATAAATAAATGAAAATAAAATTATATTAGAAGACATAGACATAGGCTGCTGTCCAAGTAATTTTCTCCCCAAACCCAGAGTAATAAGGACCTCCCTCTGCCTTCTGGGCTTCTTCATTCAGCCATGGCACCTTGGCTGAGAGAACGGCCCGCCCTCTTTACTCCTCCCCTCCAGATGAAGCCAAGGAGGAGTTCCTGGATCTGCTTGATGTGTTGCTGCCCCATGCCCAGACATATGTCCCCCGGCTGGTAAGGATGGAGGCGTTCCACCTCAGCCTGTCCCAGAGTGTGGTTCTGCGCCACCACTGGATCCTCCCCTTCGTGCAGGCTCTGAAAGCCCGTATGACCTCCTTCCACAGGTGAGTGCTTCTTCCCTCTGCCTCTCCGCTCCCTCCCCTCCATGGCTTCTCCTCCTCTCCTGAGCTACTGCGGGCATTACCCCAGCAGGCAGGCAGACCTAAAGATAGAACACGGCCCCTCTCCTGGGGCTGCCTGCTCTACTTCTCATCCTCCGTGACCTTGGGCATGCCGTGGAAGCTCTTGACACCCCTGATGCCGTATCTGCTCTGTAGGAAAAGCCAGCTGTTTTTCTGTAAGCTCTTGCTCAGTACTTCCAGCACTTCTGTGACCAGATGTGTCGAGTTTTTTTCCACACCAACAAATTATCCAACTCTCCAGACACCCACTGGGTGTCCTATAATCGAACTTAATTCTGACACTAATAACCCAGGGTTAGTGCAGACTTCATAGGTTAAGGACTCAGTCCCACAAGACTGTGCTCCATGTCAGACACCATCTGCAGTGTTGAGCTCTCAGGTTACCCACAACATCTGTCTGATTTCACTACAAATCAGAGGTTCTGTGGACCCTCTCCTCAGGTTTGATCATTTGCTAGAATGGCTCACAGAATTCAGGCAAACAGTCCACTTACTAGGTCGCCAGTTTATTACAAAGGATATGTTAAAGGATACACATGAACAGCCAGATGAAGAGATAGGTAGGGTGAGGTCTGGAAGGGTCCCGAGCATGGGAGCTTCTGACCCTGTGGAGTTGGGAGTGAGCCACCCTCCCAGCACATGGGTGCGTTCTTATTCACCAAGGGAAGCTCCTCAAACCCTGTAGTTCCAAATTTTTACGGAGGCTTCATCACATAGGCATGATGGATTATTAACTCAGTCTCTAGCTTCCCTCCCATACCAGGAGGGTAGGGGGTGGGGTTGAAAGTTCCCAGCTTCTAATCATGCCTTGCTCTTTCTGTGATCAGCCCCCATCCAGGACCTCATTGCCTCATTGGAACCAAAGATGCCCCTGTCACCCAGGAAATTCCAAAGGATTTAGGAGCTCTGTGTCAGGAGCCAGGATCACAGACCAGATAATAGAACAAAAGATGCTCCTAGCACCCCTGCTGCTTAGGAAATGACACAGGTTTTAGGATCTCTGTGTCAGGAACTGGAGGCTGAGACCAACACATATGTTATCATTTCACAGTGATAGGTCAAACAGGTCATGGTAATGGTGGGAGCTACCTCACTGGGGGCCTATGGGGGTGAAAGGAGATCATGGGTGCCCTCAGCACACCACTTGGGTGAAGGGTTAGTACCAGACCCCACTTCTGGTTTTAAGTCTGCCAGCCTGGGGCTTTTTTTTTCCCCTTACCTATTGGATTATTTCATAACTCTTTTCCTACCAGAAATGCATCTCCTGCTAGACTGGTCCAGATCAAAACCCTGCTCTTTCACTGAGGCTCTCCCGGTTGGCATATCCTGCAGAATCCCCCCGTCCAGAGATCAGTCGGTCCTGTGGTTGTTTCACAGGTGACCCCTCTGTCCAGAGATCAGTCGGTCCTGTGGTTGTTTCACAGGTGACCCCTCCGTCCAGAGATCAGTTGGTCCTGTGGTTCTTTACCCCTGGTGGTCATTTCACTCACCCTCATATGCAGTCATTCCTGTGTCCATCTTCCTTCCTGGAGCCCACGTTCCTCCAGGCCAGGACTGTGGCTTCTCTCTGAATTGCCCCACAGCTTTTTTCCAAGTGCTCTGCTCACAGTAGACATCAAATAGATGCTTGTTGAGTCATGGAGCGGGAATGAGGGAGCCCAGAGAATAGCTTTCTGGATCCTCTACTGTTGATACTAGAAGGAGCCTAAGAAGCCACCCAGCTGATGGTTTTCTGACCCTGCCTTTATTACCAGAGCCTTTTTTCAAATGAGGTGTTGCACAAAAGCCTGATGTGTGGCTGTGTAACACAGAAATAAACAGTCTTCTAGCCAAAGCCCCGTTCCCACAGTTCAGGGGGCCATAGGCCCAGGAATTCCATAGGATGTCACTGCCCAACTAGGAAACTGCTCAGTTAGCTGAACCCCTTCTGAGGGCCAGAGGAGGACAGGATTTGTCCCAATCCAGACACTTGGCCAGGGAATAAGGAATGAAACTCATCTCTCAACCTAGTCCAGCCCTCCCCCTCTTTGGATTGTCATTATCAAGTTGATTGATTGTATATTATCAGGACTCTCTTAACCACAGGTGCCAGAAGCCCAACCCAAAGTGGCTTAAACCAAAGAGAAATTTATAGGCTGGTATAACTAAAAGATTCAGAGGTAGCACTGGCTCATGCATGAGTGGACTGGGGTGACAAGATATCAGATGGCACCTGACTGTCACCACCACAGGCAGACTGTTCACCATCTCAGCTCTGTCCCCTTCCTTTGTCACAATGACGAAGCCACCGCATCTCCCGGCTAATGGTGTACCAGCCTGGAAAGACAGCCTCCCTCTCTGATTGGCTTCAGCACAAGTCACAGGAATGACTGCCTGGTCTGACCCGTCTCCTGTGTGCTTTCTTTGGGAGTAAAGAGTTAACAGGCCCTTCCCCCTTCCACAGAGAGTGCTTCCCTTATCCTGCGGAAGCTCTGCCCCTGGATAAAGGAGGAGAGCGGCTATGTTAGTGCTGATGACTGGCACACTGCACTTGTGCTAGGAAGACAGCATGAACTGCACCCCTCCAGGGAAGTCACGGCCTGGGCTCCCTTGCATACAGTGGTTCCTTAACTGGGCACGAGTCCCTTGCTGGGACTTAGGAAAACTCTGCCTAAAGTCCATTGCAAGAAATACTGATCCCTGTGGGATGTATATGTGGCTGGTTCCCTTGCTCACTGAGAGACTAGAAAACAGCACCTGGACCCCTGGGCTGGTTCCCTCTGAGGAAAGGATCTGTGTCATGAGTGAAGCCCGGGCAGGTGTGGTCTGTTCAACTTTGATCATCTGGTTGAGCCTAAGGTGACCAAGAGTGGGCGGTGCACCCCTGATTCTGTTGCTGTGACTGAGGAAATGCTAAGCTCTGTTTGGCCAGGCCTGGGCAGCCTGCCTCTGGAGTAGGGGTGGAGAGCCATCCTGCAACACGAGGTTACCAGGAGAAGGAGTTTTGGTTGGGCACAGACATCCAGTGTCCACTCCAGGATGTTTGGGAGACACCTTGAGAACTCTTCCTAAAAGCTGCACTTAACCAAGCTCCTGGTGGTTCTGTGATCCCTTACGTTTTCTCCAGAGGCAGAGAGTTGGCTGACTGACTTTTGCCCTTGGGCAGATTGTGAGGCTCTACCCAGCATGCTGGTATATTATGTTCCCTCAGATGGGGGTGAGACCCTTGGCCTGGGGCTGTAAAATGATCTGTTTCTGTGAGGAGACTTTCCATGGTGAGATTGCTAGTGTCTCAGAGAATAAAGGACAGAACCAGTCCAAGTCAAAGCACTTACCTAGCTGAGCCTGACTCTTCCCGTGTTATTGATCTGAGGGGTGGGTGGGTGGGGGCATCTGTCTCGACTTCACACCAACAGACCTATTCCCCTCACGAAAGCGTCATAGGTGACAACAAGGACTCTGGAAACAGGCAGACTGACTGTTCCAATCCTGGCTCACCAAATTCAGCTTCACCATGCCTCTGTTTCTTTGTCTGTAAAATGGGCATAATTGTAGGCCTGCTCACAGAGTTGTGTGAGGATTCGAGAAACAGAGTGTGCAAAGGCTTGAGCTCAGCCCTGACACACGAAGAAATGTTGTCGTGATTGCTTAGATGAAATCGGAGTCATCTATTTTAAAAACTGCAAGAAATGAATCAGCTGTTAAGTGGTCCATTATCACCTACTTGATCAATAAGGCTTCCTCAGTTCCCATCAGTGAAGTTGAGATAGTCTCAAATTGTTTATCGAAATGAACTGCTATTAACAAAGTAAAATTTTTACTAGCACCTGGATGATGTTGTGTGTTACTCGGGCTGGGTGATTTTAAGGTCTTGTCCAGCTCTAATGTTTAAGGTTCAGTATACCACCTGCATAATGGGGTGATAATATGAAGTGCAAAATGAGTTAACTATATTTTCAAAGTGCTGTTTTTTTTTAACATAAGCTATTTTTTCTGCTTTTTTTCTTACGATTTTTCCTGAAATATGGTCTTCTAAATTTCAGATTCTTCTTTACTGCCAACCAGGTAAAGATTTACACCAATCAAGAGAAAACCAGGTGGGTCCTCCCAACCCCCAATCACCATCAGAGGAAGATTCTTTGGTGCAAAAATTGAGTGCTTTGTTTCTGGACTTGTTTGTCCCATTTTTTGTTTGCTTTTAACCAACTCTATGACTATAAAGGCAGCTATCCCCAAATCTGAACCTTTCTTTAAGAAAAATAACTGGGAGATCCCAGGCACAGTAGCACATGCCTGTAATTCCAGCACTTTGGGAGGCTGAAGCAGGTGGATAGCTTGAGCTCAGGAGTTCCAGACCAGCCTGGGCAACATGGCCAAACCCTGTCTCTGTGAAAAATACAAAAATTAGCTGAGCATGGTAGTGTGTGCCTGTAGTTCCAGCTACTTGGGAGGCTGAGATGGGAGGATCGCTTGAGCCCTGGAGGTCGAGGCTGCAGTGAGCCAAGATTGCACCACTGCACTCCAGCCTGGGCAACAGAGTGAGACCCTGTCTCAAAAAAATAAAAGGCCAGGTGCAGTGGCTCACGCTTGTAATCCCAGCACTTTGAGAGGCCAAGGTGGGCAGATCACCTGAGGTCAGGAGTTCAAGACCAGCCTGCCTGACATGGCGAAACCCCGTCTCTACTAAAAATACAAAAAATTAGCTGGGTGTGGTGGCAGGCGCCTGTAATCCCAGCTACTCGAGAGGCTGAGGCAGGAGAATCGCTTGAACCCTAGAGGTGGAGGTTGCAGTGAGCCAAGATCACGCCACTGCACTCTATCCTGGGTGACAAGAGTGAAACTCTGTCTCAAAAATAAATAAATAAATAAATAAATAATGACTGGAGGAGCATGTAGGGGGGTGGTGCCCAGAGATTGAGAGAAGCATCTTGGTTTAGTGAAAACCTGTGAAAGTCAGAAAACCTGTTTCTGCCCAGCTCCATCCCAGTTGTGGTGTTTAGTCCGTGTCTTCATCTCTGTGACCTTTCATTTTCACACTGGCACACGCCTCCCAACATCCACTGTTGGGCAGTTGTAAGGCTCAAATGAGCCCCAAGGCCTTTGAAAAGTTAAAAGTATTAAAGTGTTAGATGAACATAAGAAGAAATGATTATCCTGCCTTCAAAGCGAGCCTCCCTGTCTGATGCACTCACTGGGCCACCTTCTCTGAGCACTTCTGAAAGGGGCCTCATTTATTCGTTCATTTATTCCATGCTGCACAAGTTTGTTAAGCACCCACTTGTGCCAGGCATTTGCTGTACACTAAGGATTCATCAGTGAAGAGGTAGACACAGCCCCTGCTCTTTTCAATCTCATATTCAGAGGGGAGACAGATAATAAACAAGTAATGAGAGTGTTTGTTAATAACTGTGGTGTGATATGATGGTCAGGAGTGGGTAGTCCAGGAGGGTACCAGGGAAGTGGCCAGGGAGATGGCATTTGATGGTGACCTGAGAATGAGAAGCCAGCCTTGGGAAGAGCTGTTGCAAGAGCTTCAAGCAGAGGACATAGCAAACTAAGTGACTCCGAGGCAGGGAAGATTTCAGCATGTTTGAGGAGGCCAGTGAGGCAGACCCCAGAAAGCACGAGGGAGAATGATAGGAGATGAGATGGGTAGGGTTAGCCCATCCAGGGGCTGCAAGCTCAAGTAAGGAGTTTGAATTTTCAGTATAATGGAAGCCATTGGAGGGATTTCAACAGAGGAGAGGCATGACCTGATCTATATCTGGGGATGTCAGTCTGGCTAGTGGTGTGTCTGTGGCCATGGAGTCTGGGGGCAAGATAGAAGGGAGCAAAAGTGGATGCAGGGAAACCAGAGAGGAGCCAGGTGTCATTGTCCAGGTGAGGGACCATTGGTGGCCTAGATTAGGGTGATGGCCATGGAAGACCAAGAGGTGGACGCATTGGAGATACACTAGAGGCAGAAGCAACCAAATTACCAATGGGTTGGATTTATGTGAAGCAAGGGGAAGACGAACATTGATTCCTGGGTTTGAGGCTAGAACAACTGGCCCCGTTTTCTGTGATAAGAGACACTGGTGGGATGAAAAGCAAAAGTTCTGCTTTGTACCTGTTTGTTTGTACCTGCTAGGTTTTGCTGTCTATTGGACCCCTAGGTGGAAATGTCACATATACAACTGGGTGTTCAGGAGAGGGACCAGCTGGAGATAGAAATGTGGGCAGTGTTGGCCTGTGTGGGAAGTGGGGCTGGGTGAGATCAGCCTCCTGGAGAGTGCAGATGGAGAAGATCCAGTGATCTTCACCACGGGGAGGCTGGAGAGGAGAGAGGGTGGCAGAGGACACTGAACCGGGAGACAGGAGGCAGGATTAAACCAGGACTGCGTGGCAGGTGATGTCTTGGGAGCCAAGAGAGAAAAGGGTTTCAAGGAGGGAAGAGTCCACTGTGTGAGATACTGCTGGGTGCGTACAAGGCGGACAGCGAAGTGTCCCTTGGATTTGGTAATGTGGAGGTTGTTGGCAACTTTGACAAGAGGACTCCCAGCAAAGTGGGTTGAAGATGGGAGGTGAGAAAGAGATAGTGATGGTGGACAAATCGTCTTTTTGAGAAGTTTCACTGAGAATGGGATGGGGACGTGCTGAAACCGTGGGTTCAGGGGAGAGTTTTTAAAGATGAGAGAGCATGCCTGAGTGCTTGTGGGAGGCGTGGCAGATGCCTGGGAGCAAAGTCCTCGAGAAGAGGCCTCCTTGAGGACAGGAGTCGTTTGCAATTGGAATGATGATGGAGAATGGGGGTGCAGAAGCTTCTGGGTTTGTGACTTGGCAGTGGTGGGTGAAGGCGTTCCTGGAAGGGTTATTAGATCCAGAGAAGGGAGGAGAGCTGTGTGGGTGAGAACTGGGAAAGGAAGATTTACAGACAGAGAATCTGAGGACTGAGAGAGTTGGCTCATGGAGCAGGAAAGCGAGTGTACCAGGGAGACGGTGAGACCCACGGCCCAGGCCTCTTGGCCTTCTGCCTGGCTCCTGCTCGGCTGCGCAGATGGCTGTGTTCTCAGAGGCTACATCTCATGCCTGCGTTGTCTTCCTCTCCCCAGGACCTTTATTGGGCTTGAGGTCACTTCAGGGCATGCCCAGTTCCTGGACCTGGTTTCAGAGGTGGACAGAGTCATGGAGGAATTCAACCTCACCACTTTCTACCAGGTAATGAATGGGGCTGCTGCTTCTCCATTGACCCATTTCTAACGAGAATAAAACTGTCTTTAAAGAAGCCCTCGTAAGAGGCAAACCGAAGACCCTTCAGAACCTCCCGTGTCAGTGCTCCGAATGCCAGCCTTCTGAGGATGCACACCTCGGGAGGTGAGGGCTTTGAGGTGTAGTCAGATGCAGCCCACCCAAAGTCCAACATTTCTTAGAAATCTTGCTTTATATCCTAAATACGCCCAAGATTTGTACCTTCTGCTCCATAATGTTCCCATGTTGTTTTCACATTTTTTAAGTAGATGTCCCTAATAATTTTTGGTCAGATTGACCCTCAGAGAAGAGTTGTAGCTTCACACACCTTCCTGCACCTTGCCCAGGCCCTCCAAGGGCACTTGGACTCTAAGTCGACTATCAGGGCTTTGAAGGGCCATTCATTTTATTTGATATATGTTTTTAAACCGTGCTGAGGGAGATAAGTATGAATTTGAATGGAGACAATTATTGTTGCTTCAAAACTTGAGACTTTGGGGATTTTGTTCATGTCATCTGAAAAGTATGGTGTATACTGGAATGTCCTAGATCAGAATAGAGGGTGGATTTTCTTTCACGTCACAGATGTAATGACCCTCTATGATACTTCAGGGAAAGCCTCTGTGAATACGACTGTCTTAGCTCAGGCTGTCATAACAAAATACCATGGACTGGGTGGCCTAAATAACAGAAATTTATTTTTGCACAGTTCTGGAGGCTAGAAGTCCAAGATCAAGGTGACAGCATGGTTGATGTCTTTTTTTTTTTTTTTTTTTTTTTTGGAGACAGAGTCTTACTCTGTCGCCCATGCTGGAGTGCAGTGGTGCAATCTCAGCTCCCTGCAACCTCCGCCTCCCAGGTTCAAGCAATTCTGCCTCAGTCTCCCAAGTGGCTGGGACCACATGTGTACAACACCACGCCCAGCTAATTTTTGTATTTTTAGTAGAGACGGGGTTTCACCATGTTGGCCAGGCTGGTCTCAAACTCCTGACCTCAGGTGATCTGCCTGCCTTGGCCTCTCAAAGTGCTAGGATTACAGGTGTGAGCCACTGCACCCGGCCAAGCGTGGTTGGTTTCTGGTGAGGGTTCTTCCTGGCTTATAGATGGCCACCTTCACATGGCGGGGCAGGGGTTGGGGGCTACAGAGAGAGAGCAGTGCCCAAGCTCTCTGTGATTAAAGGGCACTAATCATGAGGGTCCTGCCCTCGTGGCCTCATCTAACCCTAATTACCCCTCAAAGGCCCCATCTTTACATACTATCACATTGGGGGTTAGGGCTACATGAATTTGGGGGAGGTGACACGATTCAGTCCATAGCAAGGACCAGTCCTGTGCTGTTTTGTCTGTCTGTGGAGGGTGCTTGGGATCAACACTGAGTATCTTGTCTCCCACTGGGCAGGCCAGGGATCCAGCAGGGATGTCACGACAGCTCTGTCACAGACCTGCTGTGATGGCAGGGCCTGCCAAGGCGTCCGGGTGACTGCCTGCCTCTCGTTTCCCTCCCCAGGATCCTTCTTTCCACCTCAGCCTGGCCTGGTGTTTGGGTGATGCACGTCTCCAGCTGGAGGGGCAGTGCCTGCAGGAACTACAGGTAAATTTCCAGGGCGGGAGCACAGAGGGCGCTGAACTCCAGAAATGACAGGACAGATGCTGGAGAGGGGGAGGATGAGGCACCCAAACCTGAATCCCTGGGAAACAAATGACATGGCAGGAGACCCCAACCCCTTCCCTTGTGACTCAAGGTGTGGCCCCTGGACCAGCAGCTTCAGTGTCACCTGAAGCTTATTAACAATACAGATCTTTGCCCCCACCCCCACCAAGACCTAAGAAATCAGAATTACATTTTAACAAGATCTCTGGGGATTTGTGTGCACATTACAGTTCTAGGGAGCACTGCCCTAGAACACTGATCTGCGAGGAGGCTGCAGGCTTTCCCTGAAGTCCTAGCCACTTGCCCAGAGGTCAGAGGCTTGGGCCTGGCACTGAAAATGGGTGAAATGTACCAGGGGTAAGGAACATCCAGCCCCCAGAGTCTATCAAATTTTGATAAGTAGCTGAAAGATTCCACTTTCCCGTCTGCGCCCTTGGAGGAGAACCAGCAAGTTACATGAAGTGGTAAGCGGCGGCTGATACTCCAGCCCTGGATGGGGAGACAGTAGGGAGCGTGGCCATGCGGGAAGATTGGCCTAGATTTGCCAGCACTTCTGCTTCATAAGAGAAGCCAGAAACCTAGATTTTTACATGTAATCTGTCAGTTTTCAAATGTCAGCAACTAATTTGGATGTTTAAAAAACATTTTGCAAGCCAAACCAAACATGTGCAGGCTGGATGCAGCTGTGGTCCCTCGTTAAGGAGCCACCTTGCTCTTGGCCTGATGTTGCTGGCGGTGGCAAAGAGCTCTAGTTTGGGCTCCGGCAGACCTGGGTCCCAGGCCTGGTTTTATTGGTTTCTGTGATCCAGGGCTCTGAGCATCTGTGTCCTCATCTGTAAAGTTGAGATGATAGGACCAACCTCAGAGATTACAGAAGTGATCAGACAAGATCACCAATGCAGAGCCTGGAGCCTGCAGCCTCAGCCTCGCCCAGCCTCTGAATTTGGGTGAGCTGGTTTTGTTTGCAGTGCCCTGTGGGTCCCAGATGCCCCTTAATGTGACTGTCCTCCCCTGGCTGCTGTTTTAAGGCAATCGTGGATGGGTTTGAAGATGCTGAGGTGCTGCTGCGCGTGCACACTGAGCAAGTCCGCTGCAAGTCTGGGAACAAGTTCTTCTCGATGCCTTTGAAGTGAGCACCAGAGGCCTTCCTCCTCCAGGGCCCTCTGCAGACCAGGCTGAGATGGAGGAACCTGCTAAAATCGATGGAGATGCTTCTAGCCTCCCAGTAGGAGGCCCCAGCCATGCCTTCAACCTGGCAGGAGGTGTAGCCACTCCTCATCCTCCCTGAGTGCTGATATTCTCTCTCTCTTTCTCTTCCTCTTCTTTCTCTCTCTTCTCCTCTCTTTCTCTCCTCTCTTCCTCTCCTCTCTTCCTCTCCTCTCCTCTCTCTTCCCCTCCTGTCTCTCCTCCCCTCCTCTCTCTCTTCCTCTCCTCTCTCTTCCTCTCCTCTCTCTCTTCCTCTCCTCTCTCTACCCCTCCTGTCTCTCCTCCCCTCCTCTCTTCCTCTCCTCTCTCTTCCTCTCCTCTCTTCCCTTCCTGTCTCTCTTCCCCTCCTCTCTCTCTTCCTGTCCTCTGTCTCTTCCCCTCCTCTATCTCTTCCTCTCCTCTCTCTCTTCCTCTCCTCTCTCTCTCTTCCTTTCTTCTCTCTCTCCTGTCTCGGCTGTTGTGGGTTGCAGGTTGGGCGCTGCTGTTGTGGTCCTTCCCAGAAACTGCCAGTAGAGGGCAGCCTGGGCATCCTAATGCTTACTCTGGTTGTTACACAAAGAAAATATTGGGGTCACTGGCGAGCCCACCCACACTCACCAGAATCTCCACCGTAGTCCCCCTAACAAACAGCCCTTCACTTCCTCTCCCACTTCAGCAATTTGTATTTTGATGCCATTGGCCTCAGATCAGAGTGTTTTAAATCATCACGCCCTGGCTTATCCCTGGTCAAGCCAGGACACGGGGTGCTTCAGTGGGTCTGTCACCCTCTCTCCTTGAAGCATGTTGCTTTTATTTATTTACTTTTACTCTCACCCTGCTCCTGTACCAGCAGGGGCCACTTCAAAGCCAAGGTACAGGGTGATAACTTGTGGTCCAGCATCAGTTTTCTCCACTTCTTTCTCCCACTCACCCCCAGCAAGGTGCCTGGGGAGACTTGAGCAGATGTTTCATTTTGGCCTGGCCAGTGGCTGAAAGCCAGGCCTCCAATGCACTGTGACCTCTGGCTTCCCCAGCAGCTTTCCCAGAGAGGCAGAGGGGCCTTCCACAGCCCGGGTTCTCCTGCTGCCTCCTGCCTGCTGCAGCTGCAGGCATTCTGAGGGGCAACGTGGAGGAAGGGCCAGGGATGCATGGGATTTTAATTTTTTCATCACACCTTCCCCGTGGCAAAGAAACAGTCAGTCCTCTTCAGGTGTCTTCTGGATTTCTGGTGATGGACAGAGAAATCTTTTTACAGTTTTAAATTATGTTCAACAAATAAAAATTGCATTTTTTATTTTGGATCCTTTTTGGACTACTTGTATTTAACCCAGTGAAAAGATGACTGTCACCTTCCCCTACCCTGTCCAGCTGTGTCTCACAGTTTGGGAGGATTCTTGGAAGTCTCTGCTGTGACTTCCAAGATGGCCTTGAGAGGCATTAATGATGCTTCAGTAAAATAAGGGTAGGGAGGGGTCACCCAGCCTGCCAGGTGTACACACAGAGTTCTCACATAGCACATCTAGCCTGGAGCTAGGTGGCAGGGGTCACCACCCTCATCCCTCACCCACATAGGCAGACATTGAAGCCTTATACTGCTGTGACACTGAGCACTTCCCAGAACCTTCTCGTGTCTTCCTCCCAGTATCCCCTGAAAGGTAAACAGGGTGGGAATGTCTAGTCCTCTGTTATAAGAACAGGTTAAGTGACTTGCTTGCATGAGAAATAGGGCCGTACTCAGCCCTAACCTCAGGTCCTGTGCTGGGGTGGCCCTGATCCAGCCCTGCACACCACCTCGTGGTCAGGCCTGGCATCTGGGTGGGGACATAGGGCTTCAGGGAAAGGTGTGGGGAGAGGGGCCTGTTGCCCAGTCTCCCATGGTGGCCCCTGCAACCCCACCTTTCCTGAAAGGGGCAGCCTCCCAGCCACTGCACTGAAAGACACAGGCACATTCTGTGCCTTGTTCCTGCTCCCCACTGCATTGATCTGCTGACTCCGACTCATCATTAGTCTGGTTCTTCTGGAGAGGAGGAGGATGCCGGGCATACTTTCTGGCTTGCAAGCAACATGGCAACTCTGGCTGTGCAGCCTGCACTTAACTGACACCTGCCCTGTGCCAGGCCCTGAACTGGGCACTTGGTGAACCAGACTAGGTCTACCCTCTGGGTGCTCACAGCAGGGCTGAGCAGGCAGGGAGCACAGAGAAGAATCCCCATCCTCAACATGGTACTTCCCCAGACTTGGGTACTGGCTCCTATTGGGAGGGGGGCAGGTGTGAGGTAGGGCCTCCATCAACAAGCCCAGGAAGAGGGACTGGGCCATTCCCCTGGGGGAGGATGTGGCTGGGGAGTCTGTCTGTGCTGAGGATGGAATTTGAGTGCAGCAACTTTGAGAAATGGGCCAAGATCAATAACTGGCTCCTCAATGGAGAATGGAAGGTGGCAATGGAGGAAGGAAGCAGGAGTCTCGCTGAGGGGGAGGGGTGGGCAGGCTGGGCCTGAGGAGGAGGCTGGCGGCAGGAGCTTGGCGGGCACCCAGACACTGAGTGTGCCTCTGGAGCAGAGTAAGCCCGTTGAGCGAGCGCTCCCGCTGACAGTGCAGAAGCAGCCAGGGCTCTTCCATAACAGGAGATTCTCCATAAGAGGAGAAACATGGGAGACAACTCTGGAGACAGAGGGAAGACCAGAGAAGGCTGCGGTCCCCCCCAGGCAGGCTGGCCCAAAGAAATGCTCTTGATGAGGATTTTATCACACCAGGGAGAGTACAAAATCAACACATCTGGCCTCGGTGTCCTCAGATGTTCCCCGCAGGGCAGGGAAATCATCTCACGCCTGTTTGGCTGATTTCCACCTGGCACTCTCCAGCGCCTCTCCAGACCACCCCAGCTTTGTTTCCAAGGGAGAGGGAAATTACCTTGGCTTGTTTGTTTATTCCTTGTCTTGGCACCAAGAGTCCCAAGGCCTGCTTCACCTTTGATGGTGGGTCGGGTGGGTGCATCGCCCGAGGGGCCCCTGGAGGGGAGAGCTGGGGGAGGGGGTGTCCTGGGCCTAGTTCCATCCCACAGCTACTTTCCTTCACTGAACAGGAGACCTCCCCTACGACCTCAGAACTCTCCTTTTGCAAATGAGGAAACAAACCCAAAGAGGGGAATAACTTGCTCGGATTGCCCAGTAAATTACAGCTGAGGCAAAAAACCCAGGGACCTGGCTTCTGATCCAGAGCTTTTTACAATCCCTCACACCACATCGGGACCTCTAAATGAAACTGCTCTGAAACACCATGTCTGGGCTTTCATTCAAAAGACCAAGAAAAAAAGGTGTGTGGTGGTGGGCGGGGGTGTCAGGGCATAGATGAAACGGTATTGGCAAAATATGGATAAGGTTTAAAGCTACTTGATGGCAGGGCTGCAGTTCACACATCTCAGTCCCACTGACTAGTCCTTTCGGGCTTTGGGTGCTGTCCAGACCCAGTAGAAACCCAGCTATCTTGGGTTGGATGTAGATGCAAATCCACCTTGGACTCCCAAAGTACCTATAGGAGCCAGAACCAATAATTGGGAGCTTCAAGATCTGGTCACAGGGGATGTCATTTCCTTAAGGCATTATTGGATCCCAAGAGAGGAACCTCCAACAGAGAGAAAATCACCAGACTTGACCGACCCAGGCCTCAAAGAACGTTGCTCCACTCATTCCTGGGCTCCTCTCACTAACAGCTAGCCCCTTAAACCCCAACTTTTTTTTTCTTTTTTTCTTTTTTTCTGAGACAGTGTCTCGCTCTGACAGCCGGGTTGAAGGGCAGCGGCATGACCATAGCTCACTGCATCCTCAACCTCCTGGGTTCAAGTGATCCTCCCACCTCAGCCTCCCAAGTAGCTGGGCTTACAGACGTACACCACCACACCTGGCTAATTTTTGTATTCTTTGTACAGATGGGGTCTTGTCATGTTGCCCAGGCTGGTCTTGAACTCCTGGGCTAAAGCAATCCTCCCACTTCGGTCTCCCAAAGTGCTGGGATTACAGGCTTGAGCCACTTTACCTAGCCCCAAACTTTTTAAAATAGGCTAATCGGGACTAAATATCATGAAAGAGTGCAACGTGGTCGGTTAAACAAGGACAACCCCGTTGTCCGTGTCTGAAGACCACTGCACATTTCCCAAAAGCAAATTTCGAAGTGGAGAATTTAGAAACCCACTTCCCAGATGAAGGATCCCACAGAGAAGTGAGTCCGTGGAAATGATAAAATTGCCCGGTTCCTTTCTCTAAACTCCGACTTCCTTTCCCCAAGGACATCCCAGGAGGGTTCAAACGCGCCCTCTCTAAGGCACTCTGCCAGGTCTCCTGATTTCCAGTTTCCGGGAGGTGAGGCCGGCTAGGGTGCCCCGAGGGCCTGCTCTAGAGAAAACCGCCCTCAGGTGAGGACGGCTTCCATTTCCGGGTCTGAAGATAAGGAATAGTTTATCTTCGGTCTCCGCCCTCCTGCCTGCAACCCTCACCCACTGACCACGCCGGCCAGTCCGCCGCGCCAGGGCTGCCCTTGGCCTGGTCCCCGGGTCTCGGTGGACCTTCGACCCGGGCCTCCCAGCTCTGGCCTCCTGAATCCACCCCGCCCCGACCTCAAGCTGCTTCCGGAATAGAATGAAATCCAGCTCGTTAAGCTTCGCGGGGAGGTGTGTCCACCCGCCCCGCGCCGACTCCGGCCGCACTGTCGCACTTCACTCGCACCAGCCAGTGGCCAAAGTGCTTGGGCACCTATTGCGCCAGGCCAGGAACCGGAAGCCTTACCTCGCCCTCACCCCAACTCTTTGCCCCACGTTCCCGATAAGAACATGGAGGCTCGGAGAGATTAATTTGCCCACGTGCAAGCGGCAGCTAAGGGGCGGACGCGGAACTTGAACCGTGTCCCTCCTAAACCTGCCCCTTGTCCGCCGCAACGCGCCCTCGACGCGCACAAAACCCTCACTTTGCTACTGAGGAAAGTTATTCAATGGCCAGAGACACCCTGCGGCTTTTGAAAAGAGGTTTCAGGCTGACAAATATCCATATATATACACATATATATACACACACACATATATATATATATATATATATATATATGCCTAAAACGACTCTTTGATCCCTCCCCTAAGACCTCCTTCCCGTCCGCCTAGGCCTCGGTATCCCCCACCAGGTATGAGAGGGAGGAGTCTTCATTCTTCCCAGGCGGGGAGACCACGCCTTCCCTGCCTCCTCCCTCCGCGGGGGGTCGCGTTGGAGGTCACCCCCGCCCCCTAGGCGCTGGGTTGGGAGTGACGCGGGGTGGGCTGGAGAGGTTTCCTGCCGTCTGGGAAGCGTAAACGGACCGCCCACCTGTCGGGCCTCGGCCGCCCGCACCTGCTTGTGAGAAGCCTGCGGCTGGGGCACCGCCCCCGGTCCCCGCCCGGGTCCGCGCACTGGGAGCACACTGGCCCTTTAAGAGCGCGGCGGCCGCGGCGCGCGGGGAGGAGGGCTGGGAGCGCCCGGAGCCGCGCTGAACTCGCCGGGGACGTCGGGCGCCCGCTCCTTGGCTGGCTGGCTCGCTCGCTCTCTCGCTCGCTCTCTCGCTCGCTCTCTCAGGTCGGCTCCCTGCGCCTCCTCCCGGGACTGCTTGGGGACCCGGGCCCGGTCGGGCGCGGCGGCGAGCAGAATCCCCGTGCAGGAGGCGCGCGCTCCGGGCAGCGCCCGGCCCCGGGCATGGACAGAGGGAGCTGGGCGCGCAGGGGGCGCCGCGGGACCGGGCGGCCGGAGCGCTGAGCCAGACAAAGGCTCCGGAGTTGCGCTCGCTCTCGGGAGCCGGGCCCCAGGCGCTGGGCGCCGAGGCTGCGGAACCTCGCCGGGGGCAGCTCCGGCCGGCCCCCTTTCCCGCCGGCTGGTTCCGAGCTCCTGGACCTGACCTGCCCGCTTCTCCTCGGGCTTGGGAATTTGCCGAGGCGACCTAGGCGGCTCCGGCGGGGACCGGGAGCCCGAGGTCCGCGGCGCGCCTGCCGGGCCAGGAGCCAGGGAGCGTCGCAAGTTTCCAAGGCGCGTGCGAGGATCCGGCGTGCAGTGTTCCGAGCTGGGCTGGGCGCCGAGAGCATGGGCAGCGACCGGAGCGCGCCCGGACGGCCGGGCTGGACGGGCAGCGTCCTCGGCGACCGGGAGGAGGCGGCGCGGCCGCGACTGCTGCCGCTGCTCCTGGTGCTTCTGGGCTGCCTGGGCCTTGGCGTAGCGGCCGAAGACGCGGAGGTCCATGCCGAGGTAAGACCCCCGCCCTGCCCTTTGGCTGCGGGCTGGGGGCTTGGAGGGAGAGGCGCCACGTCCGCAGGCTGGGACTTGGAGGTGGAGGGAGCGGAGACGCGCCCCCTGTTCTGGGCCGTGGCGGGGAAGAAAGCGGACTTGGCAGTCTGCCCCTCCCCAGCTCGCCCTCTGCAGCGCACCTCTTCCCAAACCCTGGAGGGCGCAGGGCCTCGCTCCTCCCCGCTACTCCTACAGCCCTGTTCTGGGCACTGAGCCCCCACCCCGACCCCCTTACATTCAGCCTGTGTCCCGGGAGCCGCTTCCGCCGCCCCCAGCCCTTGCCTCCCCTCCTTCCTTCCCTCCAGGGCAGCCGATTCCTCGAGAGCCCGGCTGGCGCGCAGTGGCGCTCTTTGCGAGTGGGGAGGGGGCTGCTCTCGGGGACAGCCACAGGCGGAGCAGGAGCTGGGCGGCTGGGCAACTGCGCTCCTGCCCAGGTGGCCTCCCGTCTGGGTGATACCGAGCCGCGCACGGCGGGCCGGGATGGAGGCGGGGGGATGGGTGCAAACAGCTGAGGCAGCGGACTCGGGTTGCGGGGGCGCTTTGGCGACTTTCTGCGCTCTTGCGAGGAAGCCTAGGCACGCCCGGGCGGGGTCCTAAGGACGGACCCTGCCTCCCACAGCGCTTCCTCCCAACAGCGCCCCTACGCCGAAGCCCTGGATTGGAGAGGGTGGACCCCGCGCCTCTCTTCGCTAGGAGCCCGCTTGGCGTCCCTCCTGGGGCCCCGCTCTGGATGGGTCCCGCGGGTGACCAGGCGCGACATCCCGGCTAGAGCCGAGTCCAGCCAGCGCCCCAGCTCCATGGTGTCTCCCGAGCGAGGACACCGAAGGCGCCAGCTTTCTTGCCCCAGAGCAAGAGCAGGGTCCACTCTTCCCCGACTTCTAAGACCTGCGCCCTGCCCCAGATAGGCGGGGAGAGGAATTGGGCGGGGAGTAGGGAGAAAGAACCACCCCGGAGCCGCTTCTGAACGGTGCTCAGGCCTTGGTGCCCTTGGGCTGCCCGGGCTGCGGGCCTGAGCGCCGTTTCTATTTGCAGCTGGGCTGGTGCTCCCTCCCTGGCCCACGGCGGCTTTCCCACCTCTCCGGGCTGCCTGGGAGATTTTTCCGATGGAAGCTTGCCCTTCCCCGCCCTACTTTAATAAAAGCATAGAGGAAGGGCAGGGAATTCCTCCTGGGCTCGAGTTACACCTCCCAGCCATTTCCCCACCTGCTCTGCCCTCCCTCCCTGGCCTGGCCAGGGAGAGCTGAAGGAGGAGCCAGGCCCTGGTGGGAGGCAGGATAGGAGCCCCGCCCCGACCCAGTCTGGCCACCCTCCCCCACCCCATTCACACAGGCAGGAGGAGCTTTAGGGGGCTCCTGTTGGTGAGGATTATCCCTCAGCCTGTGACCCAAGTACTGGGCGGAGAGTGCCATTTGGGCCCACCTGCCACTCTGGGCTGGAGTGCCAAAGAATTTCAAGTCACAGTCCCACCATTGAGTTTCTAATCTACTTAGGGATGGCGTCTATACATAGGAAGCAGTGATGGAATTCAATGGCCGTGCATTGCTAATGGCATCCTAGCTGGCCAGGAGCTCAGGGGTGCAGGGACCTGTAGTTGGAGGGGCTTCACTCTCTCTCTCTTCTGCTTTTCCAGTTCCATCTCACCCCTACCCCAACTCCCCAGCTCAGGGAGTGCCCACAGCTCGATGCCGCCAGGGAAGAAGCCATGGTTGCATTATCACAAACCGTGCTCCTGATCTGGAGGTTGTGACTGTCCTGGAGCCCTACTCCTGGGGAAACACTTGGGTTGGACCTGGGCAGTGACTGGAAGAGACCCCGGAAGGTTTAAGGAGCCTTGAATGTTGGCAGCCATGCAGATAGAGGGCTAGAGACAGGTGGAGTGTCCCAGCTCCTACAGTTGGCTTTGGGTACAGGCTGCTTCTAGGGTCCCATCAGGTCTGGCCACATGTGGGCCCAAAGAGTCAAATGGCCTCAGCAGCCAGCCCATCTGCCGGGGGCTGTGGCCTCAGACTCCTGGGCCTGGCCTACACCCTGTGTTGAGCCTCCCTTCCTTGGAGAAGGGCTGGCTCTCTCATCCTCACCCCAGCATCCACACAGCCTCAGGCCTCCAGTAGGGTCACGGCTGGGACCTTCTCAGAGCAGCTTGGCAGTTGAGCCAAGGCCAGCCTCTCTCCACTTCCTCTCTTCCCTCCCAGGGTGGAAGCCACAGGACTTTCACAAGGCTGAGACATCAAGGAGCCTGGCATGTGCTAGGAACTGACAAACACCTGCAACCTGCCAGGCCCTAGCCCACTACTGAGCTGCCATGTCCTATCCCACATTCTCCCTTGGATGTCCAATCCCAGTCTGTAGCCATTCCGGGCCAGATCCCCACCTGGCTGAGGTGCTCACTGTTGTTCCTGCCCTGCAGGGCTGAGAGTCTCCAGGTTCAGCAGGGGAGCTCTTACCTCACCTGCCTCCCCCTACCCCCTCCTCCCAGGCACAATTCAGGTCCTCAGCCTGCTCTGTGGAGGTGACTCAGGCTGCCAGAGTTCACAGGGGTGGTGCCACCACCACCAAAACAGATCCACCCGCCTTTCCTGAACAGGCCCACGAGTATCTTCCTAGCCCCTACCCAGCCACTGAGTAGATCAGGCAGCGGGGGTGGGGGCGTTGGGAGGGGGTCAGCGTGAATTACCATTTTGACCTTCAGGTGAGCCACAGTCTTGGGCTTCCTGCGCTTCAGTCTCTACTAGCACTTCCATCCTGGCTCCGGGGGGGCCCCACTGGTCCCCTCTTTCTTTTAAACAGAGCAAAACTACAGATGCCATCTGTGCCCACCAGCTAAGAAAAGGGAGTTAATAGCGGGGCCTTGTCATTGGGAATCTGCAGAAGCTGAATCTTCTCCCCCTCCCCTCTTGTCTCTGCTTTTTACTCTGTTTTCTTGCTAGTAGTAAATCACTCCTCTCCATGCTCTGTCAAGACCCAGAGAGAACTGGTCTGATTGGCACAGCCAGGGACCTAGATCTCATTGGGCCATGCCCTTCACACCCAGCCCTTGCCATGTTTCCAAGTTGGGGCTGCCCTTGGGTCCAGCCAGTCATCTGTCTCCTTGCAGAGAACAGCCCAGTGTAAGCTCCTTGTCTGAGCAGTGTATTGGCCTGACCTTCCCATTGTGACCTCTGAACATAAATACCTCCTTTGCCCCACCCCAAGGGATGTTGATACTTAAAAGATATCCATGAATGTGGAGAGGAGCAACATGGAAATACACGCTATCCCCACCCCCAAAAGAAGACTTTCCCCAAAAGCCCAGTGCCCACTGCTATCTCTTATGCCCATTCAGGATGGCTACACTGCAGGCGTGGAAAAGCCCCTCCCTGCCGAGCGGTTTGTTCTGCTGTCCCTCTGTGGCCCTTTTGTTGTTTGGTCCAGATGTTCCCTTCCATCATCACTTCTGCCCTGCTGGGAGTTTGACCTCTGCCTCAGGCTAGCTGTGGTGGTCACTATGAGAACCACTACTTTCCAGATCAAATCAGAATGGGTATCCTCCATATCATCCCAAGGCTTAGGTGGCTCCCTGTCTTGGACACTCCAGCAGGAGCAATGCTTTGGTCCTGGAGATGTGTTTTCTGAGTCAGCAAAGACAGAGAGGGGTTGTGGACTCTGCTGCTATCTTTCTCCTTTACAAAGAGGGTCCTGGGAGAAGCCCACCATTGAGTGTGAGGACCGGGACCCTGAAGGTGGCTGAATGCTCCAGACCTGAGACACAGTAGGCACCATCTGGCTGGACAGCCCTGAGTGACGGCTCAGATAGGGCTGCTCCACAGTCAGACACAGGTTCCAGGGATTCCTGAGACCAGAGGCCATGGAGCTGGGCCTGGATCCCAGAGGCAAAGAGGGATGCCTCTTCCCTAATCCCATGGCCCTCGTGGGAATGGAAGAAAAAGTGGGAAGAGACCCAACTCAGCCTCCAGTGTCAGGACAGGTGGATAAGCCCCTGGTACCAGCCATTAGCCAGCCCCTGGAGATGCCCCCCATCCTGCTGCCATCGGCCGATGGTGATGCAGGCCAAGGTCTAGATCACCTCTCCAGGGCACTGGCACTGCCTTGTCCTTCCCCTAGGAGTGACTGTCACCCTGTAGGGGTGAGAGTCCAGCTCCACGTTCAGTGTTTCTGAGCATGGCACTTGATACATAGTGCACAACACGGTGGCCTACACCCTGTGTCCAGAGCCTCCCTGGCAAAATAGTGCAAAACAGTGACAGAAGCGAATGGCATTTACTGTTGGGCAAGTCGCTGAATCTGTATGAACTTCAGGATCTCTATAAAAAGGGAATAGCAATGGTCTATCTGCTTGATGGAGTTACGGGGAGATTCATTGCATTTATGTGCAAAACACTAAACGCTATGCACAATGCCTGGCACAGGGGGCCTAAGGAGGCGCAGGTGTTATTTTTGAGCACCTTCAACATACTTGTGTCTGTTGTGGACACAGACTAGGGATGTTTTGTAAGCGTTTTCACATTTAATCCTTGTATTAACCCTTCAAGTGTAGATGCTGTCATTACTCAATCTACAAAAGAGGAAACTAATACTGTGAGTTGAGAGAAATGACCCCCGCATTCCATAGCCAGGGAGTGGCAGAGCTTGGATTTGAACCCAGCTCAGTCTGGCCTGGAGCCCAAGTTCCCAACCCCCATGCGGGGTTGAAGGCTACAGGTCAGAGCCTAGGGTGCCATCCTGTGGAAATTCCACCAGGCAGAATTCTGCTGGGCCCGATCCAGGTAGGAAAGAGGTTTCTGAGGTGGAGCCAGGGCTGCCTGAGCTGTGTGAGCCAAAAGCCCTCCCCCGGCCCACCCAGCCTTGTCCCCATCTGTCCAGCCACCCAAGCTCTGCCCTGTGGACAGCCCCGTCTAGGAGGCAGCACCTGCAGGGAGGTTTCCAGGTGAGGACCCAAGGCCGGGCCCCCAGCCAGGCCCGAAACTCCTGGCTAACAGAGGCCTCTTCACCCCGCCCACTGGCCAGGGAACCCGGTTGTTTTTTCCTCCAAGTTAAGGAGTGTGGGGCAGGCTGGAAGGCTGCTGGGTAAAGAAGTGGTCAGACCTCAAGACGTCTTCCTCCTTCCTGCTTCTCCTGCTGGACTTCCCCACCACCCAGAGTCCCAGCCCCCACCTGCAACTCGCTTTAAGACCCATGGGAGGGAGCAGATTTAATCCCAAACTAAGCATGTGTGTCCTAGAACTGC
Source organism: Pan paniscus (assembly GCF_029289425.2). Taxonomy (NCBI): domain Eukaryota; kingdom Metazoa; phylum Chordata; class Mammalia; order Primates; family Hominidae; genus Pan; species Pan paniscus. The sequence continues at coordinate 67,505,487 of NC_073267.2, forward strand.
TGAAATGTGGACCATGCTGCCTCTAAAGGTAGTGAGCAATCCACCAAGGATGACCTGGCTCGATGCCGCCTTTTTTTTTTTTTTTTTTTTTTTTGAGACAGAGTCTCGCTCTTGTGGCCCAGGCTGGAGTGCAGTGGCGTGATCTCGGCTCACTGCAACCTCCGCCTCCCGGGTTCAGGCGATTCTCCTGCTTCAGCCACCCGAGTAGCTGGGACTACAGGCGCCGCCACCACACCTGGCTAATTTTTTGTATTTTTAGTAGAGACAGGGTTTCACTGTGTTAGCCAGATTGTCTCAGTCTCCTGACCTCGTGATCTGCCCGCCTCGGCCTCCCAAAGTGCTGGAATTATAGGCGTGAGCTGCCATGCCCTGCCCATGCCACCTTTCTTTACTGGCCTTGGGGGTAGTTGCGCCATCAGCGCTCTCAACGCTGCTTGGTGGGTTGGAGTGATGATCTTGGCCCTATTTTGCAGAGGAGGGAACTAAGGCTCAGAAAAGTTATCCTAGCCGTCTTCCGTTGCTGGGAGGCCTGTTGTGTGGACTAGCAGTCAGGACCAAGGGGCAGCCTTCGGGGGCTGACTTCCGCTCAGCCTGAGGAAGAGCTAACAGTCCTTGCTGTCCAGAGAGAGAATGGGGGGCCTTGAGTGGCAGTGAGCGCCCCCTGTCTGCAGGATACAGGCTGATGAGTTTTTGGCCAGCTGTAGTCCGTGGAGGCCTGGCGGGTGGCTGGGCTTGGTGGTATTGGGGCCACCCAGCTGGTGAATGGACTCTTGGCTCAGGTCCGCTGATCCAGGTGGGCCCTGTGGGCCTGGAGTGTGCACTCTGCCTTCTGCAAGCTCCCTGGCTCCTCCAGGACTCGTCCCATTCAGCACAGGCTCTGTGCCTAGTGGCTGGGAGTACAGAGCTTGGCACAGCCTTGGCCTGCTCCCTAGAGCCCTCCATACCAAGACTATAGGGTAGGGGAGATGGGCATGGTAAGGACCTCACAAGGCCACAAAAGGTCCGGGGGCCGGATCCATCGCTGGCAGCCTTGACAAGGCTTCTTTTGTGCCTGGCTGGGCAACTCTGCCTGGGTCTGCTCAGATTGCAGACAGAACCTGGGTGACAGAGACAAAGCAGAGCCCAGTAGAAAGTGTCCTTATCGCCTGGGGTCTGATAAGGGCCCCGGGGAGGGGGCTGCCAGCCAGCTCCACAGATCTGAGTGCTGGAGGAGCTGGAAGGGCCGGCTGGGGCGGCTGCAGCAGACGCTTGCCCCCTCCCCCACCCCACTCCCACTCCCCCACCGCGGCGGCTGCTCACTGCACAGTATTGATCTAGTGGCTTCTTACACCAACCCTCTCGGCAGCCAGTGGGGGAGGGTGGACTGAGATGGCCCAGCGCCCAGACCCGGCCAGAGATGTTGGGTGTGGGGAGGATTAGGCACCCTTCCCCGTGCTGTGCTGGGCACTGCTCCTGAGAAAGGTCCAGTGTCCCCAGCCTGAGGCTAAGAGGAGCTGGTGATACTTCAGAAGCAGCCTGGTCCGATAGCCCCAGCTCCAGCCCAGATCAGCTCTGGGACCCTGGGTGAGGCACTCACTATCTCTGAACCTTGCCGTCTGTATTATGGGAATGGTCACAAATCTACCCTTCAGGAGTGGCTGTGAGCATTCAGTGGGGGCTGGAATGGGTGGCTGGCCCATGCCAGACTCAGGTGCTGCGGTTATGACCTCTCCTGTGTGCCAGGGGTCAGGAACCCCCCTTCTGACTCCTGGTGGCCCATATCTCCTTGCCACTTACCTGAAGTGTCAATAAATACTAATGGGATGGGGTCTGGAAGTCAAGAAAGAAATCGGCCAGGCGTGGTGGCTCCGCCTGTAATCCCAGCAATTTGGGAGGCCAAGGCAGGCGGATCACCTGAGGTCAGGAGTTCGAGACCAGCCTGGCCACTATAGTGAAACTGTGTCTCTACCAAAAATAGAAAAATTAGCTGGGAATGGTGGCGCATGCCTGCAGTCCCAGCTACTCAGGAGGCTGAGGCAGAAGAATTGCTTGAACTCAGGAGGCAGAAGTTGCAGTGAACCAAGATCATGCCACTGCACTCCATCCTGGGTGACAGAGCGAGACTCCGTCTCAAAAAAAGAAAAGAAATGGCTGAGAGAACCACAGTGGCAGGTGCCCCCCACAGCAGCCCACACCTGAAGCTGCAGAAGGGAGGGGCCCTCATGGCCCCAGAGCCCTCCTTCCCTCCCATTGGACAGTGGCCTTGGTGGCAGAAGAAACCAAGTCCTGCTTCAAATTCTGCCCTACTCTGCCACTTACAAGACTTTCTGAGCCTCAGTTTCCTCACTTGAGAAGCAAAGCTTCACCCGCTTGGCTCACCCCACCTGTGACTCTAGGTGACAGGAAGAGATTCCTTGTATTAGGGACAGTTTTTACAGTCACCAGGAGGAGCAGCAAGGGCTTGAACACTGGGATTGCGAGTCATGACCTAGGGACTCATCTGCGCCTTTTGCCCAGTGGCAGCAGAGCAGTTCAGCAAGCTCCCCACGCTGCCCACCTGGAGGCAGCAGCACCTCTGGCCCACCCCCGCGTCCCCGCCCCCTGCTGTCTCTTCCCTCCTGTGTTCCCCTGAGCTTGTCCCACTTAGTGTGGCAGGAAGGTGCCAGGAAACTTCTTCCTGGACCCTGGGGAAAGGAGGAAGCTCACAGTCCTATGGGTGGTATTGCTGCCACCCGGGCAGATTTTTGGGCACTTGGCGTTCAGCCACCCTGAGCACACTTTCACCGGTCAGGCACGCTCTGTCAGCTTCGCCTTGTTATCCAGAGGTTTGGGTGGTCTGCGCCAAGGCCGTGTTTCTGCCTACCACCCCCCAGCTTCCCCAATCACTGCCCAAGGGGTGCCCCCATCCTCAGCCTCTGGCTCTTCACCCCAGGTGGCTGAGGGTTCAAGCTTGGCTGATAGCGAGATGGAAGCTCTTGACTTCCCTGGAACTCAATACTGTTTCTCTGTGTGGAGGGTCCATAGTGCCCTTGGGACCCTCCTGGCAGCCCCTGAGCTGGCCCCGGGGTTGAAGGGGCCCCTCTGCCAGTCTCTGGAGCTCTTCACTGCAGACAGGCCAGCTCCCTCGCTTTCCTCCCCAGGGCCCCAGCCTGATCCTCCCCCACCCTCCCCTCCTGTCGCTCCGCAGATACCGCTAATCAGCCCCTCCATGGCCCATGATTGCGCTCCCAGAGATATTTTTACCTTATGCAAATAGGTGATGTAGAGGTGCCCTCATCTGCCGGCAGCCAGTCCCCCGCCACTCCCCCGGCCTCCAGCTGCATTCCCTTTGCCGTTAGAGCTGGCTGAGCATCATGGCCTCGCCTTCTAGATCTCCCTAAGCACCTTCAGGGAAATTGTCCTTTAAGGATGGTGGATCTGCTGCTCCACACCTTCCAGCACAGGAGCCTTGGGAGAGGTTTCCCGTGCTTGGGAAGAACAGGGAGGGTACCCACGACATTGCCAGTATCTTATTGAGCTGTGGGAATGTGCCCTGGGCCAGAGGTGCGGAGTGCTAGTGGAGGGGCCCTAGGGGCCTCCTGCCTCCCTCCACTCTGGGGTCCTGGTGGAGCCTGGCCCATCACCAGTCTTGGGAAGTCCAGACCCATCAGCCCTCTTGGTCAATGATGGGTCAAGGAGGCCGAAGGCTGCCTGCCCCAGGGACAACCACACAGGCCTCTGGTCTCTGTCATTTGCATGTTTGTCGAGCACCATCTGCTGCCCAGGGTGGTGTCAGGCACTAGCGTGCACTTTACGATTCCTCCTCACAGGAACCCAGGAGATGAGGCAGGTCGTGGTGCAACCCCCCTTTTACTGATGACCGACTGAGAGATAAGGAGGTGGAGTGACACCTCGGAAATAGCCAAGCCAGGGTCTGCCTAGCTCCACCTGTCCCCAGAGCTGGTGGTGGTTTCTCAGCTCTGCATTTCCACCTCATTGCTCTGGGGCTGTTTCCCGGGTCCTGAGAGGCCTCAAAGCTGTGGCTGCGCATCCAGTCTGCGACCCTGGCAGCTTCTCCATGCTGCCTCTCCTTGGGTCAGCAGCTGCTCCGTCTATTGGCAGCCTGGGTACCACTGAGCTGGCCTGCCCAGCCACACCAGGGACCTGGCCGGGTGCCAGGGCTGGGCTGGTGGATGGTACCAGAAAGCAGGTGCCTGAGGTATTAGATGTAACACTGGTGGCAGGCAGATATGTGAGTGTGATCTGGCCAGCCAATATGGCTGTCAGCCTAAAGCAACCACCGTGTCCAGCTACTGCCCTGCTGCCTGGGCCCTCGGGGTGCAGCCCTCACCTCCCAGAGCACTCAGAGTGCCAGCCTTAAGGGCTTCTCACTCTGGAGACCCCCAGAGACCCAGACAAGTCAGACACAGACACTTGCAGTGTCCAAGGTCCAGGGCAGCCCCTGGCCTCTGCTCACTGCCTCCCATGGCGGTCACCGTGCTCTTGAGGGCTTGAGGACATGAAGCAGGCAGGGCAGAATCCCCTCTCTACCACAGCTCGGCCTGGCTCTGCCCTCTGGCTTGGCCGTGCAACCTGTGGGGTGTGGGTTCCTTGTTTTATAGGTGTGTTGGGTCTCCCAGGGAGACTGTAAGTTCCTGAAGGCCAGGATGCCTCAGCCTAGTCCTCCCATGGCCCCCAGCTGGCACAGAGGGTGTTCAGAAACATCTGGCAGGGTGGGTGGTGGATGGATGAGAAGACTTGCCAAGCAAGCCCTAGAAAGGGAAGGGCACACCCATTGTGTACCAGCTTTTTCCAAGGCTGTTTTCCTCAAACCTCACCCCTCAACAGCCCATGGTTCCCCATTCTATAGGTGAGGAAGCTGGGGCCCAGGGAGAATAAAGAGTTTGTAGCAGAGCAGGGACTGGGCTTCAGGCTTCTGTCCTGCCCTTGAGCCTGGATGGGTACCTGCATCTGTCCACTCCTTCCAGGAGATTTAAGGTCTTTGGGGAGCAGTGCCAAAGAGTGAGGCCTCAAGAGGTCCTGAATCCTTTTGGGTCCTTGGCCTGGTAGGGGCCCACCCCAGAGGGGCTAGTGCAGTTGTCAGCTACTGTGGACACAGCTTCTGTCCTAATGGGGGAAGACAAATAGCAAACACCTAATTGAAATATACAGTGCATCAGATGGGTGATAAGCATGGGAGGAAGGAGGGGGTGCAGGGTATAGCTGATGGGGCCTTTTTAACGTGTCAGAGAAGACCTCTTAGATAAGGTGGTATTGAAACAGCGACCTGAAGAAAATGAGGATGAAAGCCACACAGTTGTCTGGCGGGAGAGTGCATCAGGCAGCAGAGGCAGGAAGTGCAAAGGCCCTGCGGCAGGAGCATGCCCAGCTGGGGTGGATGGTGGTGAGGTCCAGCTAAGGTGGGGTGACAGTGAGGGCCTTGTGGCTCTTGTACAAATGGCTTTTCCTTTGCAATGGGAAATCTTCAGAGGGTTCTAAGCAGAGGATTGACCAGACCTGACCTGGCCTTTGTTCTGGCTCTTATGTGAGGAGGGTGCTGAGGCTCACACGGTCACCTGGGCAGGAGGTGATGACGGCTCAGATAGAGCAGCGGTGGTGGAGGTGGTGGGAAGTGGTCGGCACAGGCTGTGCATGTTTGGAGGTAGCAGTGCCAGGACCTACTGACAGAGTTGCGGCTTCTTTGCAGAACTGGCTGCGGCTTTATGGCTACCTGCCCCAGCCCAGCCGCCATATGTCCACCATGCGTTCCGCCCAGATCTTGGCCTCGGCCCTTGCAGAGATGCAGCGCTTCTACGGGATCCCAGTCACTGGTGTGCTCGACGAAGAGACCAAGGAGTGAGTTCCCCCCACCATCCAGACCCCACAGGCACCTGCCTTCCATCTGGCCTGCTCTCAAGAGGGCTCAGCATGTGGAGTTTCCAGAAAAGAGTGGCCTAGATAAGAGATGCCAAATGGTTTGATCCTCCATGTCACTTCTGATTGGTTGGAGTGGCTGCCCAAAGCCTTGTATTGAGAAAGCTCCAGGGGCAGAATCCAGGTCTTAGCAGTAAGAAGCACAGTGATTGATTAGTGATGTCTGACATGGCCAGGGGAGTGTGGAGGTACAGTACAGGAGCTGTGGAAGGGAAATCGTAGCTAGGCATGGCTATGAATCTAACAAGTGACATGACCTAAAGCCATGTCCCTGAAAACAATGCACAGAGCATAACGTATCCAGGACAGAAGGCCTTGAGCGAACCCTCCATTACTGGGTGATAAGGAGAGAAGGGCTCACCTTGACTGAACCACTCCTGGGCACTCAGTCTTCCAATACAGGCATTTTGCCCATTTTACTGGAAGTTGAAGCTGACAGTCCCCCATCCCCACTGTGTCATAGGAGGGGCGGCTGGGAAGCCCGGAAGTGGCGGAAGTGGCAGTGCCAGAACAGGCAGGTGTGTGGAGGGGAGGCTCCGTGCTCACCCCTCTGTGTCCATGTCCCAGGTGGATGAAGCGGCCCCGCTGTGGGGTGCCAGACCAGTTCGGGGTACGAGTGAAAGCCAACCTGCGGCGGCGGCGGAAGCGCTACGCCCTCACCGGGAGGAAGTGGAACAACCACCATCTGACCTTTAGGTAGGGGGCTCAGCTGCCCAGGGAAGCATCTGCCCCTCGGCAGGCCGAGCCTCAGGCCTCCTTTCCCAGAGCCCACCTCGGCGCCCAGCCTTAACAGTCCAGCCCGCTTTCACGCTGATGAGACCAGCCACACACGCCAGGCAGTCTCCCTCGAGGGAAGGTCAGGACACTTCAAGCTACTTCCACCCTGTCCTCCCCCACCCCCCACCTCCCTGCAGGCAGGGGCTGGCCTCACTGGGCACAGCTGGGCTACTGCCCCAGCACAGACTGCGGCAAGGGATGGGGGATGGCTGGGGTGCAGGAATCCAGGCATCCATCAAGTGAACAGACAGCAAGTCACCTGCAGAATCCTTGGATCAGGGGCCCTCATCCTTTTTGCTGAGTTCTTGAGCAAGAAAACCCTCCAGCCAAGGGTGCCTTGAGCCATGTGGTTGTCCCCAAGGGCTCCCCTTCTTGTTCCAGTCTGGCTCTGTCCTGACTCCAAGCTCCATCTCCCAAGGAAGAGTGGTTCCCATGGTCACTTAGACCTCAAGCCCCCAGAGTGAATTCAAGGTCCAACCAGCTAAAATATTCCCTTCAGGTTTAATGTCTAGCACACAGAGCTGAATCTGATTTATATAGGTAAGAGCAGGCCTCACCATACGTCATCAAATGCAGTCTCTGGCTACAACTTACTTCCTCTAATCCTCACTGGAACCCTGTGAAGAAAGTACCACACACACACACACACACACACACACACACTCTTTTCTAACTTAACAGATAAACTGGAAATCGGCCAGGCATAGTGGCTCACACCTGTAATCCCAGCACTTTGGGAGGCCAAAGTGGGTGGATCAGCTGAGGTCGAGAGTTCGAAACCAGCCTGACCAACATGGAAAAACCCCGTCTCTACTAAAAATACAAAGTTAGCCAGGTGTGGTGGTGCATGCCTGTAATCCCAGCTACTTGGGAGGCCGAGGCAGGAGACTCACTTGAACCCGGGAGGTGGAGGTTGCAGTGAGCCGAGATTGCGCCACTGCACTCCAGCCCAGGTGACAGAGGAAGACTCCATCTCAAAAAGAAAGAAAGAAAGAAACTGGAAATCAGAGAGTCACTTACCCAAGGTCACACAGATACTGTTAGAGCCAGGCCTTGAACTCAGGTCTGCCTGACCCTGGAGCTCAACATTGAGAACTGCTCAGCCTGTTTCCCAAACCACTCATTTGCATCCCATTTTCTAGGTCTTTCCCCCAGCCACATAGCACCTGTATTTTAGTTTACTTAATGTCTCTCTTACTTAAAATCAGTTTATTTGCCACAATGCAATCTTAATTTAATGATATCTTCATGATCTCCTGGATTTGACAAATTCAAATTATGATTTACATCAAAGCAAACTGCCAATTGATAATGACGGGCTTGTTGGTGACCTTGCGTGCACTCTTGGGAACATGCCAGCAGAGGATAGTAGGCCCTTGGCCCTGCATCCGCTCACTCATCTCCCACCCACCCCCAGCATCCAGAACTACACGGAAAAGTTGGGCTGGTACCACTCGATGGAGGCGGTGCGCAGGGCCTTCCGCGTGTGGGAGCAGGCCACGCCCCTGGTCTTCCAGGAGGTGCCCTATGAGGACATCCGGCTGCGGCGACAGAAGGAGGCCGACATCATGGTACTCTTTGCCTCTGGCTTCCATGGCGACAGCTCGCCGTTTGATGGCACCGGTGGCTTTCTGGCCCACGCCTATTTCCCTGGCCCCGGCCTAGGCGGGGACACCCATTTTGACGCAGATGAGCCCTGGACCTTCTCCAGCACTGACCTGCATGGTGAGGACAGCTGGCCAGGGTGAGGGGCAGGGCAGGTGGCCCCGGAGCTGGGCAACAACACCCTGCTGAGTGGGTTCAGCAGCCGCGGGGCTGGGAGGAGAGAGTTCCCCTGTGTTTGTCTCCGGATCACTACACTCAATTTCAGTCTGTTGTCCCACCATCTCCAAGGGGAGGCGAGAAAGGATGATTGTACCCATTTCTCAGATGGGGTTGTTGTAGGCCGAAAGAGCTCAGCCTCTTCCAAGAGGGAAGCAAGGGCAGGCTCTCTGGCAGCCTCAGCCTGGAGGGTCCAGGGTGATTGGGTCCTGGGACTGGCCACAGCTGACTGTGCTGCCCTCCTTCTCTCCCCAAAAGGAAACAACCTCTTCCTGGTGGCAGTGCATGAGCTGGGCCACGCGCTGGGGCTGGAGCACTCCAGCAACCCCAATGCCATCATGGCGCCGTTCTACCAGTGGAAGGACATCGACAACTTCAAGCTGCCCGAGGACGATCTCCGTGGCATCCAGCAGCTCTACGGTGCGTGGGCTGTGACCAGCGGGCTCTGCATGCCGCTCTCAAGTCCCTGGCCAATGAGGAGTAGGCATTGCTGCCATCCCCATTTTGTAGATGAGGAACCCAAGGCTCAGTGAGGATTAGTGACTTGCCCACATCATTTGGGGAATAAATGGTGGTACTGGAAATGAAACCCAGGGCAGGCTGCCTCCAGGGCCTGGGCCTCACTCGAGGCTGTGGCTGCAGGCTAGAGGCCTTGAAGGGACACAGGTTCTTCATGACCCTCCTCTCCTCCTCACCCTTGGCAGTATTCTTACTAGACCACAAGTGCCTGGGGGATCCCAGGACCCGCCCCCTCCCACCGTCACTCCCAGCCTGAGCCTGTCACAGCTCTGTCCACAGTGCTGCTGGTTTGTCACTTCCCAGTGGCTTTGAGGAAGTGCCACCCCCCCACCCAGGGCCCACCCGAGAAAGTCTCCAGCAGTGAGGTCCCCTGGGCCAGTTCGGTGGGCCAAGGCCTGCACTCGGTGCCCACACCGAGCCCTCCTCGGGGCTGGCAGCTCCTGCCGTGCTGGGCACTTGATGGGCACCCCTTGCTGCATCCCCAGCAACTTGGAAATGCAGAGTCCAAAACGCCTGAAGCCAGGGCCTGGAGCCTCTGCTGGAGCAGGCTGACATCCCAAGGGGAATGTCCCCAAGGGGACATGCAGGCAGACACCCTCAGGAGCACAGTGACCCAAGGTCAGTGTGGGGAGGTCGAGGAGGGGCTAGAAGGAGGAGGACCCAGGTCCCACCGAGGATGGAGGCAGGTGTTGGGGAGGGGTCTGCTGTAGATGGACAGGATTTTACTTTCCGCCTGGGTGGGCCTGTGCTGGGGGCCCCGGGGCCCAGGGTTCTGAGTAGGAACACAGACCTCACTTCTGAACCCCTGCCTCTCTGCAGGTACCCCAGACGGTCAGCCACAGCCTACCCAGCCTCTCCCCACTGTGACGCCACAGCGGCCAGGCCGGCCTGACCACCGGCCGCCCCGGCCTCCCCAGCCACCACCCCCAGGTGGGAAGCCAGAGCGGCCCCCAAAGCCGGGCCCCCCAGTCCAGCCCCGAGCCACAGAGCGGCCCGACCAGTATGGCCCCAACATCTGCGACGGGGACTTTGACACAGTGGCCATGCTTCGCGGGGAGATGTTCGTGTTCAAGGTCTGGCCCCGCCTCCCATGCCTGTCCCTGAGCCTTTTCCCTGGCTGCTCTGGGCCCCCTGTCCCACCCTCACTCAGCAGGCCCGGGGGAGCCATTAAGCCCTCAGCTCTAGATGGCGAGGAATCCAGCCCAAGAGGTTGAGGGACTTGCCCAGGGTCACACAGCAAGCCCTGGTGCCAGCTCCCCAGCTCAGGGCTCTGTTTCTGTGTAGCCCTGGCTTTCCAAGCCACTGCCTGCCTCAGTATCTCAGTGTCCTCCCCTTGGGCCCACCCTCACCTGGGAAGGGGTGGTTTGAGGATGGCACCTCTCCCAGCCAAGGCAGCTTGCCTGCGCTGCCCGCTCATACCATGCCCTCCCCAGGGCCGCTGGTTCTGGCGAGTCCGGCACAACCGCGTCCTGGACAACTATCCCATGCCCATCGGGCACTTCTGGCGTGGTCTGCCCGGTGACATCAGTGCTGCCTACGAGCGCCAAGACGGTCGTTTTGTCTTTTTCAAAGGTGAGCAGAGGTAGGGTTAGAGGGTTGGGCACGCCTCCTGCCATGACCTCTGACCCTGCTGGATCTGAGAGAAGAGGAGGTGAAGGGTTGCATTGCATGTCTGGTCCTGTGCCCCCACTGTGGGCTCACTCTGGGAGGATGAGGACACGGCAGCAAGGCAGGACGGGAGGAAGATAGAGGCTGGAGGCAGGGTTGGACCTGCAACCCGGAAGTGCCTGGCCACCTTGTGCAGCACAGGGCTCAGCCCTGCTTCCCTCTGTCCTTGCCTCTTTGCCTCCTGCAGCCCCATCCTCATAAGAACGGGTGCCCCCAGCCCACTCCGGGGCCAGATTTCTGTGGTCTGTCTGCAGAGACGAGGTCTTGCAGGGCAGCGCCCTGTGATGGATCCACCAGGGCTCTAACCCCACTGTCCTGAGCTTCAGTGAGGCAGGAGCTCCCTGAGGACAGGGCTGGCCCCAAACTAAAAGCAGGGAGCCCTGGGCCACACACTGTGAGGGCTGCAGGTGTGCTCCAGGGACACAGCCCCCAGACCCAGAGGCCAGGCAGCCCCCTCCCCATACAAGAACTATATGTGCGGGGGTGGATGTGCACATGGAAGCGAGGGCTGTGAGTGGCATGTGGCGTGTATGGGTGTGAGCGGGTGACTCTTGCTCATGGGAACAAGTGTGCCTCAGGTATCCATGAGTGCAGCGTGTGATGCGCGGGTGACCTCATTGTATGTTGTCTTGAATATGTAGAGGGGTGTGAGTGTGATTTTGTGGGCCCAGAAGAGCATTCTTTTCCCGCACACACCCCTCAGCCCCAGGCCTGACCTCACTGTGCCTGCCACCCCTCCTGTAGGTGACCGCTACTGGCTCTTTCGAGAAGCGAACCTGGAGCCCGGCTACCCACAGCCGCTGACCAGCTATGGCCTGGGCATCCCCTATGACCGCATTGACACGGCCATCTGGTGGGAGCCCACAGGCCACACCTTCTTCTTCCAAGAGGACAGGTGAGCAGTGCATCCCTCCCCTAAGGGGAGAAGGCCCCAGCTAGGCCCCCCTCAACCTCAGGCCTACCCAGAAAGAATACACTGCCTGTGGGGAATGGGTCCTGGCCCAAGCAGGATCTCTAGGTCCACAGCCTGGTGCTTTTGTTCACAGGTACTGGCGCTTCAACGAGGAGACACAGCGTGGAGACCCTGGGTACCCCAAGCCCATCAGTGTCTGGCAGGGGATCCCTGCCTCCCCTAAAGGGGCCTTCCTGAGCAATGACGCAGGTACCTGGCCAGCCCCTCCCAGTTTGCCCAGCACCTAATATCCCCTGCTACACACACCACAGGGCAGGGCTTGCCCAAGGTCACCCAGCACTGTGATGGTGTGTATGGGTGACACGCTGTGTCACGCTCTGGGCTGGGAGCTTACCTAGCTTGACACCCTGGTCCTTCCTGCATAGTTAAAATTCCCTTTTTACAGACAGGCAAACTAATAAACCAGAGAGCTTGAGCAGAGTGCCCCAAATTCCACAGCCAGGAAGGTGCGGAGTCAGGATTCCAGGCCAGTCCTGCCTGCGTCCGGAGCTGGAGCTTGGAACTGCCCTGATGCCCACAGAGTCCAGGCAATCCCAGGGGAGCCTTGAGCCTGAGTGGGGCAGGCTTGGCTCAGAGTGTTAGGGGTGAAAATCCTCCCAGGGCATCACTCATCTACCTACAAGGAAAGCCCTGTCTCTGTCATTATAACCAAGAGACAGGGAGCTGTGCCTCTTCTGTTTCTCTAGCAAGGTGTCTAGTGCATTTAAGAAAAACCAGCCAGGTGTAGTGGCTCACGCCTGTAATCCCAGCTCTTGGAGAGGCCGATGCGAGAGGATCGCTTGAGTCCAGGAGTTCGAGACCAGCCTGAATAACATAGTGAGACTCTATCTCTACAAAAACAATTTTAAATCAGCCAGGTGTGGTGACTTGCACCTATAGTCCCAGTTATTTAGGAGGCTGCGGTCGGAGGATTACTTGAGTCTGGGAGGTCAAGGCTGCAGTGAGCTGTGATCGCGCCACTATACTCCAGCCTGGGTGACTCAGGGAGGACCTTGCCTGCTTTGCCAGTGCTCAGGCCAGTTACGCAGCTTCTGTATGTGAGCTTGGCACTCTGCAGCCGCTCTGATCTCTTGTGCTCACCCCTTGATTGAAACCTGGCCCTGCCTGGTATTGATGGGATGCTGGCAAGGTGCCCAAGGCCAGAGAGCCAGCCCAAGGCAGCACCAGGTTCCTTCCGCTCTAGAACAACTGCGGGGTGCTGTGTGGCCTTGAGCAAGACCCCGAACCTCTGTGGTGTGAGGTGAAGCCAGTTCTGGGAAGGGGCAGCAGGATCCCTGACTGCAGCCCCCAACCCAGCAGGCTATAGGACCCTTCCAGGCCCTGCCCCAGCTAATGTCAGTCTGGTCAGGAAGCCCAGGGTTCTAGTCGTACCCTTAGCCCAAAGCCCTCTGAGCCTCAGTCTGGCTCCTGCAAGTTGAGAAGGGGCAGATTTGAAAATACTCAGGGAAGCAAATGAGAAGAAGGGTGTTTTGAAGCCCTCAGCATGTCCTGGCCTTTGATGGTTCTCACTGGTGGTTCGGCTCAACCTGAAGCCACTCTGGCCTCCTTGCCCCTGCAGCCTACACCTACTTCTACAAGGGCACCAAATACTGGAAATTCGACAATGAGCGCCTGCGGATGGAGCCCGGCTACCCCAAGTCCATCCTGCGGGACTTCATGGGCTGCCAGGAGCACGTGGAGCCAGGCCCCCGATGGCCCGACGTGGCCCGGCCGCCCTTCAACCCCCACGGGGGTGCAGAGCCCGGGGCGGACAGCGCAGAGGGTGACGTGGGGGATGGGGATGGGGACTTTGGGGCCGGGGTCAACAAGGACGGGGGCAGCCGCGTGGTGGTGCAGATGGAGGAGGTGGCACGGACGGTGAACGTGGTGATGGTGCTGGTGCCACTGCTGCTGCTGCTCTGCGTCCTGGGCCTCACCTACGCGCTGGTGCAGATGCAGCGCAAGGGTGCGCCACGCGTCCTGCTCTACTGCAAGCGCTCGCTGCAGGAGTGGGTCTGACCACCCAGCGCTCCTGCTAACGGTGCTCAGGGGGCGCCTGTGGTTCTGAGATGGCTCCCAGGGGCTCCCTCCGCCCCCAGGTAGGGGCCCCTCTCAGCCCTCACACACCCTGTCTGCCCCGCCCTCATTATTTATGTCCAGGTGTTTGTTTTGTTTTGTTTTTGGCACCTTACTTGACCATTTGTTTCTGTTTCCCCGACTGGGGCAGGGTGTTTAGAATTTTCTAAATGTAGTTCTGCTCCAGACAGGGAATTAGGCCCCCATCGTCCTCTGGCTTGGCCACAGCCAGGGGAGCAGAGGGGCAGAGGCCCACATTGGAAGAGCAGCACCTCCTCAGCCTGAACCCCAGGGCTGTAACTGCCAGGCTCTCTTTGCCCAGTTGGAGACTGTCTGGCCCCCCGGTCCCCTCCTTCCCAAGTGAGTCTCTCTGGGCCTTAGGAAGAGCCTTCCACCCAGGGGCAGCCCCAGGCCAAAGGGGACCTTGGAAGGGAGGTGGGCCGTGGCCCTTGAGTCCCCGTTGAGGCTTGGTTCCTTCCCAATCCAGTGGACTTCCCAGTCCACTTCTGACAGCCTCAGTGACCCTGGCTCCTTGTGCCAGAGAACCCAGCCCACCCCCGGCAGCAGCTCCCAGCTCCCACCTCCCCTTGGGCCCACACCTCCTTCCCTCTCTGGAGAAAGGGCCCTGGGCCTGCCTCACCACGGACCAAAGGGAGTCTGCCAGGGCCCCTCTCCCCAGGGAAGCAGCAGCCTCGCCCCTGGCAGAGATGCCTCCCTGAGCTAGAACCCTCTGTTCCTTCCCTGTGCCTCCTCCCTCCCTCTCCGACTCACACCACTAGCCTCAGGGGTCTGAGCTCCAGCTCCTTTGGGCTTCAGCTGCCAGTGTCCTGAGCCCCAGGGAGAGGGGGCTGGTGGGTGCCTAGGCCTGGGCAGTGGATGGCCGTGAATGGGTGCCCACAATGTCCAGCACTGGGCATGAGGGGTTCCTCCCCTCCAGCTCCCTGTGCCCCCAGGGTCCTGGGAGGAGAGACACTGGTGGGGATAGGCCAGCCGCGCATCAGACTGTGAACCCCATGAAGGAGCCCTTTGTGGCCTAAGAGGCTGCCCTCCTGCGCTCAGCCCTGAGGACAGATGCCTCCTTCCTCTTTTCCTTCCCAAAGCAAGCAGGAGGCCGTGGCTGCTGTGGGAAATGGTACTGTACAGCTGGCTCTGCTTCCCCATGGCCCTGAGCGAGTGGAGTCTGCCACCCAGGATCCCCAAGGCACTTTGAGGGGGAAGGATTCTGCTGGCCTCTGCGAGTGGTTTCTTGTGCACTGGCACCAAGTGCGGGTCCGGCAGCTTCTGCCCCCTGCAGAACCGGAGAGCCAGCTAAGGGGTGGGGCTGCGGGGGTTCCGTGTCCACCCCCATACATTTATTTCTGTAAATAATGTGCACTGAATAAATTGTACAGCCGGCAAATGTGTCCTTGTTTGTAAGGCCTTGGGCTGGAGCCTCCAGCTGGAAGGGCGTGCAGGTGGTGGGGGTCCAGCCCATGCTAGGGTTAGGGGGCTTGACCTCAATGCCAAGGAGACCTTGTTCCAATTCCATGGGGGCTCCTTCCCGATGGCTCTTGGAAACTATGCCCTGGGAGGGGCAGAGCTTAGGGCTGCCCTCAAGAGTCCAGAAGAGGGAGAGGCAGGGCACCTGGGGTCACCCTGCCGGGGTGGGGCAGGGAGGGAGCATGGAGTTAGTTTGCCGTTTGTTCCTGCTGAGAAAAGACAACTGAGTTTGCCACAAGCCCTCCCCGTCTAGGAGTGGAGGAAGAGCCAGGCCAGTCCTCCCAGGCTGGGTTCTGAGCACTGACGGGAGCCCAGAGCCAGGCACAGAGAGAGATGGGAAATGGTGGCACTTTCATTCCAAAGGTTCCCTTCCCCACACATGCTGCTCAGAGTGGCAGGCACCCAAGACCTGCCCTTTCATCTTTGAGAAGCAGAAAATCCCACCCAGGCCTGTGCAGGGTGCAAGTGATACCCCAGGAGGGCAGGAGACTGAGGTGTCACCGTCCCTTGAGTCTGAGCATGGCTGTGGACCCGGGAGGTCCTCCTTAGCCCCCACATCCATGCTCGTGGCCAAGCCTCTTAGGTACTAGCCTGAGCCCTCAGGAAAGTGATGATTTGCTGCAGTAGGGGTCGCACCCCCACCACGGAGCAGGCCAGGCCTCTGCAAGTCCTCAGGCAGGGTCGTTCCGCCTGTTCCAGGCCCAGCTCCCACTCCCACAACCAGTCCCATCCCGTCCCGCCCCTTCCTCTCTTTGTGTTGAAACTGGCTGGGGAGAGTAGGAAGTGCTGGCCCTTGGAAACCTCGAAGGCCTCTCAGGCTCATCTAGGAAACAGCCGGTGAGCTCCCCCACCACAGGGGCCTTGGTGGCAGCAGGGGGGATTCCAAGCAGCCGCCATCTTGTCAGCTTTCCTGTGGCAGAAGCCACGGGGTCCCTCCCGGGTCTGCCTCCTACCTGAGTCCCTAGGGTCCCCCAAAAGCCCAGAGGTCGCCGGGCAGGTGGAGGGCAGTGTCGGGGCCCAGGGATGAGAGGAGAGTTTGAAAGGCCTTGAGTCAAGCCCTTCCTCAGAGCCAAGGCCAGGGGAGAGAGTTGGCAGAGGCCTCAGCTCCTCAGGAAACTGCCTAAAGAGGCTTCCTCCCCCAAGCTTGCTGCTAAAATCTCAGAGGCCCAGTGGCTGAAGGCACGGCCCATCCGAGAGTCCTATCTATCCTTGCGAGAGCCCTATCTATCCTTGCGGGGGGGCTTTGCATGAGGAAGGGTGGGCGGGGCAGCTAGGCCCTGACTCCCCCACGTCCAGAGAGCCCAGATCCCAGGCCTGCCTGAGGCCTAACCCCCGTCCCTTCTCCCCAGGATTAAACAGGAGCCTGCACCTTTAAATCGTTTTTTTGTTTGTTTGTTTTTTAATGTGACTGTAACCTAAACTCACCTTGGGCCCCTCACAGCCCCCATTCCCTCAGCACCCTTTTTTCCTTTACATTTTTACTAATTCCCAGCTGCAAAAACTAAGACATTAAAGATAAGCAAAAAGAAGAAAAGTCTCAGTTGCCATAATCTCTCAGCCTGTGTTGACAATTTGACATGTTTCCTTACAACTTTATTTTCCTGCATTTGCAAAGCTTGGAGTTTTAGAGTCTAAAACATCCAGTGCCTGAGCCCTGGTGCTGCAGCCTGTGGGAGGTGGACAGAGGTTGCTGGGTGGCTGCAAGGTGTTGGCAACCTTGCAGGCAAGGGCCTGGCACTGGGCACGTGCTAAATGTGTGATTGTGACCCCAAGGCTCACAAGCTCCCCATCTACATTTTACTCAGGAGAACAGAGGCTCAGGTGAAGTGACTTGGCCAAGGTCACACAGCTAGGAAATGGCCATGCCAGGATTAGGACCCAGCTGGACCAACTTGCACCACAGTCCAGCTCTACCCGACCCTGGTGCTGCCGGAGCATCGGGACAGGGGCAAGGTGGCCCCTGCCCATCAGCCTTCCTCCCCGCACATTCTATGCATCGAAGACCCCAGGGCCACCAACAGAGCCTTCTTTCAGGCCGGGGCAGGGGCTGAATTGGCTGCTTTCTCCCCCTTCAACTTGGCAGAAAAGCCTTTTTGTTGTGGCTCACACAGAGGCCATTCTCCTCCGGCTCACGGGAAGGAATGCCGGCTTCCTGCGCATCCACAGTGCCCAGGCCACAGTGGGGTCCTGCATGTAGGTCCCAGAGGAGCCCCTCCACACCCTCCAGCCCTGCCTCTGGGGACTTCAGCTCCCAGACTTTCTTCCTTACCCTTGACAATTTGAGGAACCACACAGGGAGGTAGGGGACAGCCCCCCTCGGCTACCTCGGTAAATGCCGGGGATTTTAAGCCTCACAGCACTTTCAAGACGCAGCAGTTCCACCCTCAGCTGACTTCTCAAGTGGCCTCATGACCCACAAAGTGCTGGCAGAGGCCCCTGCCAGGCTTCTCGCCCTGTCTCAAATGTCCCCTGCACTTGCCTGCCTCTATGCCTTTCCTTACACCGTTCCCTCCCCTGGAAAACTTTTCCCTGTACATCTCATCCTGTGCAAATGGCATAGACCCTTCAAGACCCAGTGTGTGGCTTCCGCCTCCCAGCTTCCTGCCTGCCTTCCTCAAGGCGGTTGTTTCCTTCTGCCTCTGGCTCCACAGCACATGGATCTCCTCAGCTCTAGCCCAGCCTGCCCCTTGTTCCAGGCACCCAGACACTGACCATGGCTCCATCACTCAGGGTGGGGGTGCGTCCTTGGGCAAGTACCTCCACCTCACTAAGCTGATTCCCCACCCGTACAATGGGCACGCAGGCATGCCTATTCCATCATGTGGCTTGGTGGAGCTGATGCTTAGGAACACGTACAACAGCTCCTGGCTTGTGAAAGGCTCTCGATGGTTCATTACCAATATCCTTACTCTAAGTGCAGGTACCTGGTAGGCACTGGGGTGGTGTCTGTTTCCTGCCTGTGGGATGGGGTCACAGGTCGGCCAGCCTGAGGACAGGTGCCTGGGAAGAGTGACATTCCTGTCCCACCCGCTTCCCTCCCAGCTGCCGAGGCCTCACCCCACTGGGCCCTGGGGACAGGGCTGCCCTGCCCCAGCTCCTCCCTCACCGAAGCACTTGCCCTTCTTCCCAGACTCTGGGCTCCAAGCCCCAAGCTCAGGTTTCCTCTCCAAGCACCTCTGACACCTCCCATCCCCACGTCTTTCACCCACTCCAGTCTTCGCCAGAAATAGCCTTGCAACTCCCCTCCACTGACAGTCAAGCTCAGAGGCCTCTCTTGGACAAATAATATTACTCCCCTCTCCACACGGGTCACAGCATGATTTCTTAATGGGATCAACTGGATTCCATTTAAAACTGTTCAGAAACAGGGCAAGGTGGTGCATGCCTGTAGTCCCAGCTACTCAGGAGGTTGAGGCAGGAATTCGAGGCTACAGTGAACTATGACCATGCCATTGCACTCCAGCTTGAGTGACAGAGCAAGACCTCGACTCTTAAAAAAAAAAAAAAAAAAAAGAGAGAGAGAGAAAGGCTGGGCATGGTGGCTCACGCCTGTAATCCCAGCACTTTGGGAGGCCGAGGCAGGTGGATCACCTGAGGTCAGGAGTTCAAGACCAGTCTGGCCAACGTGGTAAAACCCAGTCTCTACTAAAAATACAAAAATTAGCCGGGTGTGGTGGTAGGCGCCTGTAATCCCAGCTGCTCAGGAGGCTGAGGCAAGGAGAATTGCTTGAACCTAGGAGGCGGAGGTTGCAGCTAGCCCAGATCTCACCACTGCACTCCAGCCTACGCGACAGAGCAAGACTGTCTTAAAAAAAAAAAAGTCAAACTAAAAATATTTGAAAGAGATTTATTCTGAGCCAAATATGAGTGACCAATGGCCTGTGACACAGCTCTCAGGAGACCCTGAGAACATGTGCCCAAAGTGGTCAGGGCACAGCTTAGTTGTATGCATTTTGGGGAGACATGAAACATCAATCAAATACAGTTAAGATAAACGTCAGTTTGGTCCAGAAAGGCAAGACAGCTCAAAGTGGGGGCTTCCAAGTTATACATAGATTTTAAATTTTACTGCTTGGCAATTTGTTGAAAGAGTTATTATCTATAGAAAGGAATGTCTGGGTTGCAATAAATGGTTGTGGAAACCAAGGTTTCATCATGCAGATGAAGCCTCCAGGTAGCAGGCTTTCCGAGACAGTGGATTGTAAACTTTTTTTTTTTTAATCAGACTTGAGATCTGTGTTGATGCTAAATGCTGGTTGGCTTTTCCTGAATTCCAAAAGGGAAAAGGGTATAAGGAGGCATGTCCGACCCCCCCACCCTTTCCATCATGGCCTCTAGCAGTTTTTCAGGTTAACTTTGGAGTGCCTTTGGCCAAAAGGAGGGAGCCCATTCAGATGACTGGGGGGAGGGGGCTTAGAATTTCATTTTTGGTGGAAGAAAGGAAGGAGGAAGAAAGGAAGGGAGGGAGAGAGAGAGGAAAGGAAGGAGGAAGAAAGGAAGGGAGGGAGAGAGAGAGGGAAGGAAAGAAGGAAGAAGGGAAAGAAGGAGAAAGGGAGGGAGAGAGAGAGGGAAGGAAAGAAGGAAGAAGGGAAAGAAGGAGAAAGGGAGGGAGGAAGGAAAGAAGGAAGGGAGGAAGGGAAGGTGGGAGGGAGGGAGGGAATAAAGAAGGAAGGAAGGCCGGAGGGAGGGAAGGAAGAAGGAAGGAAGGAAGGAAGGAAGGAGGGAAGGAATTCCTCTGAGCCAGTGACGCAGCACTATCCTACAACCTGTAGACTCCAGCCTAATCAATGTCTCTTTACAAATGGGGATACTGAGGCCTGGAGAGGGGGTTGATGAGGCCATAGTCACCTACTGTTTGAACTGTGTCTTCTGATCCCCAGGCAGGACTCTCCTCCCACCCTCCCCTATCTTACCCCCCCACCCCCGACCTCCCCCCCCCCATGGAGGACCCCCCCTCATCTGTTCTTCTGCAGAACCAAGGGCAGTGGGTTGTGATTAATTCAGCTTTCCTGATAAAGGGCAGTCCTGTGCTTCCTGGAGCACGAGTTTCCAGCGGCTAGTGAGGAGGAGCTCTGCTTGGCCTCCCCTCCCTCTGCCAGTGGCCCCTGCGTTGTCCTGTAAGAACAACCCCCCCCTCCCTCTCAGTGCATGGACTCTGGCAGAGCTGACTGCTCACCCAGTGGTGGCTGGATGGGCTTGTGCCCCAGGACCAGCCAGCAGCCCCCGAGTGCCTGGTGCAGGGGTAGGGAGGAAACCCAAGCCTAGCCCATCAGGGCCTCCCTGGGACTTTTCCTGGAGCCCCTGGGAGAGAGAAACCTGTGTCCACTGGGATTGCTGAGCTCCTGGGATGTGAGCCTGGAGCCCTTGACAGGTCATCTTGCCCCCACAGGGAGAGAGCCTGCCCCGGAGCGAAGCCAGTACAGAAGAAAACTAAGCCTTGAAGTGGCACAGAGCTGTGGAAAGGGATCATCTGAGCACCTGGATCCAGCCGTGCCTAAAGGCTCGTGGCCCGACTTTGCAGTTTCATGTACTGATCAACTCACTTTCTGAAGCCAGTGTGAGCTGTCAGGTTCTGGTTTGGTTTAGTTTTTTTGTTAGTTTTTTTGTTTGTTTGTTTGTTTTTTGTTTGTTTGTTTGAGATGGAGTCTCACTCTATTGCCCAGGCTGGGGTGCAGTGGCACGATCTCGGCTCACTGCAGCCTCCACCTCCCAGGTTCGAGTGATTATCCTGCCTCAGCCTCCCGCGTAGCTGTGACTACAGTCACACGCCACCATGCCCACCTGGCTAATTTTCTTTGTTTCTTTTTTTTTTTTTTTTTTTTTGTATTTTTAGTAGAGACAGGGGTTTACCATGTTGGCCAGACTGGTCTTGACCTCCTGACCTCAAGTTATCTGCCCGCCTCAGCCTCCCAAATTGCTGGGATTACAGGTGTGAGCCACCATGCCTGGCCCCAGTTTGGTTTGGTTTTTAAATTTTTGCCTTGACGATGTCCTAGGGTAGCTTGAGTTCCAAATTCATGCCTCCCTTCAGGCATTTTTATTGGCCACCTAAGACTCCTCAGGAGCTTGCCAAACTCCAGGACCACAAGGCGCCCATCTCTTCATCCGTCAAAAGTATACTGAGAACCAGGGTTCCCTCTGGGGTCTCTGGCACAACCCCACAGTTGCTCTTCGCAAGAGGCCCTGGGGATCAAGTAGACAAAGGGTGGAAGGTAGGGGGTGGGGCGAGGCAGGAGACATCAAGTTAACTGTTACGTGGGCTTTTTTGTTTGTTTGTTTTGAGACGGAGTCTCGCTCTGTCTCGCAGGCTGGAGTGTGGTGGTGTGATCTCCGCTCACTGCAAGCTCCGCCTCCCGGGTTTACGCCATTCTCCTGCCTCAGCCTCCGGGTAGCTGGGACTACAGGCGCCTGCCGCCATCACGCCAGGCTCATTTTTTTGTATTTTCAGTAGAGACAGGGTTTCACCATGTTAGTCAGGGTGGTCTCGATCTCCTGACCTCGTGATCCGCCCGCCTCGGCCTCCCAAAGTGCCGGGATTACAGGCGTGAGCCACCGCGCCCGGCCACATGGGCTTTTTCAGATTACATAAAGAAATACGTGGTCAGCCACCACAGACAGTGAGGAAGCCACAAAAAAGCCAGAAATGGCCAGGCATGACTCATGCCTGTAATCCCAGCACTAAGGGAGGCTGAGGCGGGAGGAACCCTTGAGCCTAGGTGTTCGAGACCAGCCTGAGCAACATGGCAAAACGCCATCTCTACAAAAAAAAAAATATTTTAAATTAGCTGGGCATGATGGCATGTGTCTGTAGTCCCAGCTACTCAGGAGGCCACAGTGGGAGAATCACATGAGTCCAGGAGTTTGAGTTTGTGGTGAGCTGTGATTGCGCCACTGCACTCCAGCCTGGGCAACACAGCAAGACCCCCCGTCTCAAAAAAGAAAAGGCAAAAAAGACCATGAAAAATGCGAGCAATCTCTACTCTCCCACCAAACATCCTTGACACTTTAATGTAAATCCTCCAGGCTTTTCCTTATGAGGATATACTAATGTATATATATAGAGAGAGAGACAGAGAGAGAGAGTCTCGCTCTGTCACCCAGGCTGGCATGCAGTGGCACCATCTCGGCTCACTGCAACCTCCGCCTCCTGGGTTCAAGCGATTCTTCTGCCTCAGCCTCCTGAGTAGCTGGGACTACAGGTGCATGTCACCACACCCAGCTAATTTCTGTATTTTTAGTAGAGACAGGGTGTCACCATATTGGCCAGGCTGGTCTCAAACTCCTGACCTCGGCCTCCCAAAGTTCTGGGATTACAGACGTGAGCCACTGCGCCCAGCCATATTTTATTGTTTATGTCAGTTTGTACTGTGCATATTGGGGTTTTTTTAACCTGCCTTTTTCATTTAATATAGCATGAAATTTGGATGAGAAATTGTGGGATGTAGGAGACTTTCACTTTGTATTTGATTCATTGCTTGAATTTTTATGAGCATGCATCATATGCCCATGATGATAAAATACGCGAGTAAACAGTGTGGTGAGTCTTCACTTAACGTCGTTGATAGGTTCTTGGAAACTTCAACTGTTAAGCGGAAACAACAGAATGTATAACAAAACCAATTTTACCGTAGGTTAATTGGTATAAACAAGAGTTAAGTTCCTATAGCATGTAGTTCCTCCTTTCACTTAAAGTCTCAGTTTCCAGGAACCTATTGGCAACGTTAAGGACTCACTGTATACTTTAACTCTGTCTCCCAGGCTGGAGTGCAGTTGTGCGATCTCGGCTGACTGCAACCTCCACCTCCTGGGCTCAAGCGATCCTCTCAGCTCAGCCTCCTGAGTAGCTGGGATTACAGATGCACGCCAACATGCCTGGCTAATTTTTGTAATTTTTTTAGAGACAGGGTTTCATCATGTTGGCCAGGCTGGTGTCAAACTCCTGGGCTCAAGGGATCCACCCACCTCGGCCTCCTACAGTGCTGAGCCACCGCGCCCGGCCCGTAGATCATTTCCTACTACATCCTTTTGGTGGATGCACTCTATGGATGCCTGGAGTTCCTCAATCCATGGCAGCACAATTACAGATAAAATTCAGAGAGGCCTGTAATTATCACAAATGATCCTCCAGGGTCACACTGTACCAGACTTGATATGCTTGCACATCCCCGTTGAGGGAGTTCTTCTGCTTGTACTTCACAGCAGAGGAGCCCAAGGCTCAGAGAGGTGAAGGAACTTACACAAGGCCACACAGCTAACCAGTGCTGGAACTGGGACTCAAGCCCACACCTGCTTCTGACCCCAAAGCTCATGCTCTTAACCTTTCATGTATTCAGTGAACATCTACTGATGTCGGGGGTCAGACCAGGGGTCTAGCAGTGAATAACATAGAGACCCTCGGCCAGGCGCAGTGGCTCACGCCTGTAATCTCAGCACTTTGGGAGGCTCAGATGGGTGGATAACCTGAGGTCAGGAGCTCGAGACCAGCCTGGCCAACATGGCGAAACCCCGTCTCTATTAAAAATACAGAAATTAGCTGGCCATGGTGGCACATGCCTATAATCCCAGCTACTTGGGAGGCTGAGGCAGGAGAATCCCTTGAACCCGGGAGGCGGAGGTTGCGGTGAGCCAAGATCGCGCCATTGCACTCCAGCCTGGGCAACAAGAGTGAAACTCCATCTCAGAAAAAAACAAAACAAAACAAAAAACATAGAGACCCTCCTTACTGAGGTCACA
This sequence comes from Pan paniscus, assembly GCF_029289425.2. Taxonomy (NCBI): domain Eukaryota; kingdom Metazoa; phylum Chordata; class Mammalia; order Primates; family Hominidae; genus Pan; species Pan paniscus. The sequence continues at coordinate 67,529,404 of NC_073267.2, forward strand.
TTCTAGGGAGGTGAGCATTCCAGGCAGAGGGAGGAGCAAGCACAAAGATCCTGAGGCTAGACCAGGCCTGGCCTTTCTGGTTTGAGGACCAGAAAGGAGACAGACAGTGGGTGAAGGGGGTGGAGGTGGGAGGAAGGGAGCAGGACCAGGCTATGTGGTAGAGTCGGAGTTGTTCTAAGCCTGATGAAGAGAAACCCTGGGAGTATTCTAAGGGGCAGGGGGAAGCTGACATGATTTGATTCATAATTTTTTTTTTTTTTTGAGACGGAGTCTCGCTCTGTCGCGCAGGCTGGAGTGCAGTGGCATGATCTCGGCAGTGAGATCACTGCAAGCTCCGCCTCCTGGGTCCACGCCATTCTCCTCTCTCAGCCTCCGGATCAGCTGGGACTACAGGCGCCCGCCATCACGCCCGGCTAATTTTTTGCATTTTTAGTAGAGACGGGGTTTCACTGTCCTAGCCAGGATGGTCTCAATCTCCTGACCTCATGATCCGCCCACCTTGGCCTCCCAAAGTGCTGGGATTATAGGCGTGAGCCACCGCGCCCAGCCCTGATTCATAATTTTAATAACACATCCTGCACATCCTGGCCAGGTGTGGTGGCTCACGCCTGTAATCCCAACACTTTGGGAGGCCACGGCGGGCGGATCACTTGAGGTCAGGAGTTCGAGACCATCCTGGCCAACATGGTGAAACCCTGTCTCTATTAAAAATACAAAAATCAGCTGGGCTTGGGGGCACACACCTGTAATCCCAGCTACTCGGGAGGCTGAGGCACGAAAATCATTTGAACTCCAGAGGCAGAGGTTGCAGTGAGCCGAGATCACACCACTGCACTCCAGCCTGGGTGACAGAGCAAGAATTGGTCTCAAAAAAAAAAAAAAAGGATACATTGTTTTTGTTTTGCTAAATGACTTTTGCAAACACCCACAATCCTTGCCTTCAGAGAGAGTCCGAGAAGCGGAATTGCCAGCCCACAGCGTCCCAAGGCTTAATACCAACAAATTACTCCCAGGAAGAAAATAGCACCTGTTTCTATTCCTCCCTGAAGTGGCTGAGTGCCTATCCTCTCCACTAGCTGTGAGATCACCTTTATCAACATAATTGGTGAGACTGCTAAAAATAATGCTTTGTTGGCTTTATTTGCAGTTCTTTGATTACCACTGAATCTGAACATTTTTGCCTATGTTCGTTGTTAACCCTTTTCGGTTTGAGGGTTTTGGGGGGTTTTTTGGTAGGGGGAGGGGATAATGGCCTACTCATCACCATTGCCCAATTGCCTTTTGGGATGTTTCTTCTTATTGATTTGTAAGCATTCTCTCTAGTGTGAAGAAATTGACCGTTTATTACTCAATGAATTTTAGGGCTAGAAAGTTCTTAGGCCAAGCTTCTGGGCTGCTTGTGCAACATGTACAGATAGGGAAACTGAGGCACAGACAAGAATGGGTATTGGCTCTGGTCAGTTCGGTCAGTTCTCTGGAACCATGCTGGCTCCAGTGAGAACCCTCTGTCAACTTCATTCATTACGTGAGAGAGCCTGTCCCTTCCTCTATGCCCTCCTGGTGTCTATAGGGCTCTTTCTCTGCCCCTACCCCCAATTTCCTACCACAGCCTCTTATTCAGTTTCTAGTGGAGGGGAAGGCATTCTGCAGACAACTGGCTCTGTGTGCAGATGCCTCCCGTGGAGGAATGGGCTCCTGAAAGCAGAGCTTTGTTTCCTGGGGTGGGGATGAGCTGTCCTCTCCTTGTCCCCAGATAACAGGAGGGGGGCACAGAATGTGATTAGGAGGCTTGCTGCATGCACGCATGCCTATGCCAGCAGTCAGTTCAAGGTGGTGCAGGGCTGCAGGAGCAGGCTTCAGACATTAAAGGAGCATCAGAGAAGAGGCAGTGGGTGAATCCGACTAAGTCCTGGATCAGGTCTCAGAAATCCTGGGTCAGAGTCCAGCTCTGTTTGTGCAACTTACTTGAGCTTTCAGCCTCTGCTTCCTGTGTATAAGATGAGGATCCCAATGGTGCTAAGAATCAGTGAAAAGATGGGCTTAAGTATGTGCAGACATGAGGTTCCACTGGCTGCCCAGCACCCATCTTCCCATCTCTTGGCTACACACCTTGATTTTACTCTTGGAGCTGCCACTCCTTCAACTCTGAGTTCATGAGTTGCAGAAAGGTTGCCTCTCTCCTCAGCCTCAGGGGCAGATGGGGCCCAGGTGGAGTCAGTTCCCTATCCCCAAATCTATTCCTACCAGGGGTGGGCAGTGGTACAAGTCATCTCTGGCCTTTGTCTATCTTAAAATGAGCACCACACAAAAGAACAGAGGCACAAGACAGAAAGATGACATTGTCTCAGCCCCTGGATACAGCCAGACCTGAAGTCAACATCCCTTACACATTTGCAAGAGCCAATAAATACCATCTCTTTAGTCAATCCAAAGGGTTGAGTTGGAATTTCTGTAATTTGTAACTGAAAAAAATACAAAATGCAATCGTCACTTAATCAGATCCTTGCATTTCGTCACCCAAGTCTGAGGCTCAAGGAGGGCAACAGACCTGTCCCAGGTCACATAGCAAGTTAGCATCAGAGCTAGGGCTCTAGAAGTGCAGAAACTCCCATTCCAGCCACATTGCCTTGCCCACTGGGGTCTGCCGAGTTACACAACATGCAACTGCATCCACTCTCCCCAGCACCCATGTGAACTTGCAAGTTAACAAACAGCTTTGCAAACACGTCTTGTTCAGTTTCATAAGCCAATCCTGCAGAGTTTAGAAATCAATATTAAGAAAGCATATTTCCAAAACATGGGAAAAACTTTGTGTACCAAACTGTTCATTCAGCTTTATTTGCAACGGCAGTAACTGGAAGCCACCAGCCCAATAATGGGACACTGGCTAAACAAGTTGCAGCATATTCTTTGATGAAATATACCACAGGTCGGGTGCGGTGGCTTACCCCTGTAATCCCAGCACTTTGGGAGGCCGAGGCAGGTAGATCACTTGAGCCCAGGAGTTAGAGACCAGCTTCAGCAACATGGTGAAACCTCATCTCTACAAAAATTAGCTGGGTGTGGTGGCTCACGCCTGTAGTGCCAGCTACTCAGTAGGCTGAGGTGGGAGGATTACTTGAGCCTGGGAGGTTGAGGCTGCAGTGAGCCGTGACTGTGCCACCTGCACTCCAGCCTGGGCAACAGAGTGAGACCCTGTCTCAAAAAAAAAAGGGGGGGGGGAAGAAATACCATACAATAATATTTATTTATTTATTTATTTTTGAGATGGAGACTCACTCTATCACCTAGGCTTGTGTGCAATGGCATGATCTTGGCTCACTGCAACCCCCACCTCTCAGGTTCAAGCAATTCTCCCGCCTCAGCCTCCCAAGTAGCTGGGATTATAGGCACCTGCCATCATGCCCGGCTAATTTTTGTATTAACAGGGTTTCACCATATTGGCCAGGCTGGTCTTGAACTCCTGATCTCAGGTGATCCACCAGCCTCAGCCTCCCAAAGTGCCGGGATTACAGGCATGAGCCACCTTGCCCGACCCCATACAACAATTTTTAGATGGTGATTCTGGAATTAGTTCATGCAACAACATGGAAATAAATTTGATACAACTTTAAGCAAAAAAAGCAGGCTAGAAATTGAGCAATGGTGGTCTTTAAAGTGCAAATGAGCAGGATAAAGATTGGGAAGAAAAATTGCTGGCAGCGTTAGATTTTGTATTAGATGCGCTGGGATAATGGGCGGCTTTTCTTCTCTCTTTGATCTTTTCCAAACTATTAATAATGTGCTTTTGCTGCTTTTACTACGGAAAAAGTCCACTTGTTTCAATTTTTTAGTTATAATTAGGCCTTTCATACAGACATATCAGCAAAATGATGCTTCAATTCTTTCATGGAACGAGACAGCATAAATACTTTGATATATATATATATCTAAATAAAACAAAAAGACTGATAAGTATAGATGTAACTGAAGACCAAAGTTCTCAGGGCAGTCAATCTGTGCTTCAGGGCAGTCAATCTGTGCTTCAGGCTGTCAAGTTGGCCTGAGTCTTACAGGGTGGAAGGATCTGGAAGGTTAAGGAGAAAAGCAAGACGGGTAGAAGAATGGCGCACATCAGTGCGTGGCGGCAGGACTAAATGGGGAATCTGCAGCCTGGCTGCATGTGACCCAGTGCTCATGCTATGGGTGTATCAGAGGCACTTTGGGACATGTAAAGTTAGGCCAGAGTACTCAGGGTCTTCAAGGCTGTGCCAGCCCCCAGCCACTCCCACCTGCATTTTCTTTTTTTTTTTTTTTTGAGACGAAGTCTTGCTCTGTCGCCCAGGCTGGAGTGCAGTGGCGCGATCTCGGCTCACTGCAAACTCCGCCTCCCGGGTTCACGCCATTCTCCTGCCTCAGCCTCCCGAGTAGCTGGGACTACAGGTGCCCGCCACCACGCCTGGCTAATTTTTTTATTTTTTAGTAGACACAGGGTTTCACCGTGTTAGCCAGGATGGTCTCGATCTCCTGACCTTGTGATCTGCTCGCCTCAGCCTCCCAAAGTGCTGGGATTACAGGCGTGAGCCACCGCGCCTGGCTCCACCTGCATTTTCAGAAGCGTGCAGCACAGCCCTGATTGGGGCTGACTCCCTGAACAGCCAAGGAGAGAGACTGGGAGGGAGGGAGACTCCAGGGCCCTGCAGGAGTGGGCCAGGTGAAGGCCCATCCCAGACAGTCTTACAGTGGTGCTTGGTGCTTGGGCTGTGTGTGATGCCAAGTGGCCACTAGGGCAGGAAGGCTCTGCTGGCGACTAACAGAGGACAGAGGGGAGAGGAGATGGGAAATGAGCACCATGGGGGCTCTAAGTGGAAAGGGGCCTTCGAGAGCACCTGGTCCACTTTCCTAATTGGGCAAACTGAGATCCAAAAGGGGCCCATGACTTTCCCAGGGTCACTCAGAAAGTGAGTGGCAGAGTTAGATTCAGACTTGGTCTCTGGCCCCGAGGAGGGTGCACCTGCCACTCTTCCTTACTCAAGTGCAGTATATGCATACATTCTGTGTGTCTAAAGTGAAGACATTACAGAGGCTGGATGCGGTGGCTCATGCCTGTAATCCCAGCACTGTGGGAGGCTGAGGCGGGTGGATCACTTGAGGTCAGGAGTTCGAGACCAGCCTGGCCAAGATGGCGAAACCCCGTCTCTAGTGAAAATACAAATATTAGCCAGGCCTGGTGGTGGGCGCCTGTAATCCCAGCTATGCAGGGGGATGATGCAGAAGAATCACTTGAACCCAGGAGACAGAGGTTGCAGTGAGCCAAAATTTTGCCACTGCACACCAGTCTGGGCAACACAGTGAGACTCCGTCTCAAAAAAATAAAAGTAAATAAAAATAAATAAAGTTAATACATTACAGAGAAGGCTGAAACCCAGATCCCCTTTCACTCACCAGAAGTAACCCGTTTTTCAGTTTGCAATACATCATTCCAGACCCTGTCTATTCACTAAATATTATGTATCTATATATTCATAACGTACATAGCATTTGTTTTGTGACTGAATTTTTTGCTTAACAGAAATGTTATCATCGTGTGCAGTGTTCTGCAACTTATCTTTTCACCCAATATTTTATTCTGGATATCTTTCTATGTCAGCACCTAAAGATCTACCTCGTTGTATTTGTTGTTGTTTGTTTTGAGATAGAGTCTCACTCTCTCACCAAGCTGGAGTGCAGTGGCATGATCTTGGCTTACTGCAACCTCCGCCTCCCGGGTTCAAGCAATTCTCCTGCCTCAGCCTCCTGAGTGGCTGGGATTACAGGTGTGCACCACCACACCCAGCTAATTTTTATACTTTTAGTAGAGACAGAGTTTCACCATCTTGGCCAGGCTGGTCTTGAACTCCTGACCTCAGGAGATCTACCTGCCTCGGCCTCCCAAAGTGTTGTGATTACAGGGTGAGCCACCATGTCCAGCCCCTACCTTATTGTTTTTAGCTGCTACCTGTTTTGTGCAATAGATTACCAGGGATAAAGGTAGCAAAGGGATAAAGGTACTCCCTGAGTACACAGGAAGGCATCCCACCTCCTTTGTAGGGGGCTAAATGACTACATCTGGCCAATGGGCTACTAGCAGAAGTGACAAGGGTCGCTTCTAGTGAAAGGCAGTTAAAAGAAAGGCAAATTTATGGCCAGGCACGGTGGCTCATGCCTGTAATCCCAGCACTTTGGGAGGCCAAGGCAGGTGGATCACGAGATCAGGAGATCGAGACCATCCTGGCTAACACACGGTGAAACCCCGTCTCTACTAAAAATACAAAAAAATTAGGCCGGGTGCGGTGGCTCACACCTGTAATCCCAGCACTTTGGGAGGCTGAGACGGGTGGATCATGAGGTCAGGAGATTGAGACCATCCTGGCTAACACGGTGAAACCCCGCCTCTAGTAAAAATACAAAAAACAAGCCAGGCGTGGTGGCGGGTGCCTGTAGTCCCAGCTACTCAGGAGGCTGAGGCAGGAGAATGGCGTGAGCCCGGAAGGCGGAGCTTGCAGTGAGCTGAGACTGCACCACTGCACTCCAGCCTGGGTGACACAGCGAGGCTCTGTCTCAAAAAAAAATAAAAATAAAAATAAATTAGCCAGGTGTGGTGGCGGGTGCCTGTAATCCCAGTTACTGGGAGGCTGAGGCAGGAGAATGGCGTGAACCCAGGAGGTGGAGCTTGTAGTGAGCCCAGATTGCACCACTGTACTCCATGCAGCCTGGGCGACACAGCGAGACTCCGTCACACACACACACACACACACACACACACACACACACACACACAAAAGAAAGGCGAGTTTCAAGCCCCTCCTCTTCCCCTGAGGCTTTTTCCGTCTCCTTATCCCTAAAGCCTCTTGTTGAGATGGTGGGTCATTATGAGATAGAGAATGCCTCAGCCTGAGCTGGATACATAGCCTGAGCTAAATACAACTTTGTGTGTTACACCATGGAGATATCAGAGTTAAGTTGTTTCTGCAGTTTAACCTTGTCTATCCTGACTGACACAGTTTTGGGTGTAATCGTTTTTTCAAACAATTCCTTTCACTGATTGGTTGCTCCTGTTACCGTTACAGACAGTGGTACAAGTAATCTTCCTGTCTGCGCCTCCTCATGCATTCTTAAGCGCCTTTCTCTAGTTTTTTTTTCCATTTACATCCCTGCGTGCATCTCCGCTCTGCTCCACCATCCTGGAGGCCTGGCCCCTGTAGGCTGCATTTTCCTGCCAGCTCCCTTGCCCTCTGGCTTCTGTTGGGTTCTACCAGTGGGAAGTGCCGGCAGGAGACTGGAAGGCTGGAGAGGGAGGTCATCACTGCTTCCCTGTGGAGTCTGGCAGTGGCTGTGCCTTCCATGAGTACAGCTCCAAGCAGGCAGACCCTAGCCCACAGCCAGCTGCAGCTCCCACTGGGGTCTCCCCTCCACTTGCCCTCTAAGCCTGGGGTGACAATGGCACCCCGTTGTGCTTATTGCGGGGGGGGGTACCTTGACAACCTTTGCAGGGTCTGGTGACGCTGTCTACACCACACAAGTCATGAAAACTCTACTGTTTATTTGGCCCACCTGGAGTGAATTGTGTACCTTGCCAGGAATCTAAGTAATACACCTGACATTGGTGTGTTGTCAGTTTCAATACATGCTTCCAGATTGCCCGTCCAGGTCACAATACAGCTTGCCTGACCAGGTCATCTGGTGGCCCTGTGGTGAGATGGGGACATGGGCCTTCCTCCATGGGGCTGGGACTCTGGCTGCTGAGAAGCAAACTCCAGCTTTAAGCGGGTGTCCAGGCCAATCAACAGTCCTCACACTGGGGCACCAGGCACCTTCCCCTGTCCTGCTCAGAGGCAGGATAGAAACCTGACAAGGGTGTTTTCACCAACCTGAGAGTTTCGGCCCCTCTCTGGGGACTGTTTGCGTTTCGGGTCACAGTGTTGGCTGCCCCCACCCCCTTCTTTCCTCTGCCAAATTGACATTCCCCAGGCTGTCAGGCCTCCAGGAAGCGGGCAGTTCCTGCCCTGTGCTGCCGACAGGGAATCTCCTCTTTCTATTCCAAGCACTTCCACATCCTCATGACATTTCATCCCCTTCACACAGTCCAGCAAATGAGAGGTGCTGCCCTCATCCCACAGACAGAGGCTGAGGCCCACCAAGGGGCGACAGCTTGCCCAAGGTCACAGAGCAAATTAGGGGCTGAAGAAACACAAAGAAAACTGACCGCCAGCCCAGTAGCCACTCCCTGTTATTCTCCTCCCTCCCCTAACTCAGCCACCGGACAGGGATCAACCTCTCTCCAGTTCCTTCATGCATTCAGCAAATACTGTGTTGGCATTTACTGAGTACCAGCTGCAGAGGCTGCAAACTATGGCCCTCTGACCAAACTGGGCCCACTGTCTGCTTTTATTTTTTTATTTTTATTTTTAATTAATTTATTTTATCAATTTTTTTTTTTTTTGAGACGGAGTCTCACTCTGTCACCCAGGCTGGAGTGCAGTGGTGTGATCTCGGCTCACTGCAACCTCTGCCTCCCGGGTCAAGCGATTCTCCTGTCTCAGCCTCCCGAGTAGCTGGGAATACGGGCACGCGCCACCACGCCCAGCTAATTTTTGTATTTTTAGTAAAGACGGGGTTTCACCATGTTGGCCAGGCTGGTCTCAATCTCTTGACCTCATGATCCGCCCACCTCGGCCTCCCAAAGTGCTGGGATTACAGGCGTGAGTCACCACAACCGGTCGTCTGCTTTTATAAAGTTTTATTGAAGCACAATCACTCCCACCCATTTGTGTATTGTCTATAGCAGCTTTCTGCTACAAGGGCAGAGCTGAGTTGCAGCAGAGACCATCTGGCTCCCAAGTCTGAAAATTTATTATCTGTCTCTTTGCAGAAAAATTTGCCCATGAACCACATTATGATTTTCTAGGCCATTTTGTCTTCATGAGCCCTTTTTGTGAAAAAAAAATTACAAATATATGTAATATATGTTATATATATAATTGTATAATTTTTAAATTATAAATATCTACAGCCAGGCGTGGTGGCTCACGCCTGTAATCCCAGCACTTTGGGAGGCCGAGGCGGGCAGATTACGAGGTCAGGAGATCGAGACCATCCTGGCTAACATGGTGAAACCCCGTCTCTACTAAAAATACAAAAAAAAATTAGCCGGGTGTGGTGGTGGGCACCTTGTAGTCCCAGCTACCCGAAAGGCTGAGGCAGGAGAATCACTTGAACCTGGGAGGTGGAGGTTGCAGTGAGCCAAGATCATGCCACTGCACTCTAGCCTGGGTGACAGAGCGAGACTCTGTCTCAAATTAAAAAAAAAAATATATATATATATATACATATTTACAATTTGTATAATTTTTGTATGCATATACAAACAAAATTATATGTTATAACTGTGTTGATATCAAAACAAATACAACCCAGGCCAGGCACAGTGGCTCACATCTGTAATCCCAGCACTTTGGGAAGCCAAGGCAGGTGGATGATTTGAGGTCAGGAGTTCAAGACCAGCTTGGCCAACATGGTGAAACTTTGTCTCTACTAAAAATACAAAAATTCTCTGGACATGGTGGTGCGTTCCTGTAATCCCAGCTACCAGGGGGCTGAACCAGGATAATCGCTTGAAACTGGGAGGCGAAAGTTGTAGTGAGCCAAGATCGTGCCACTGCACTCCAGCCTGGGTGACAGAACAAGACATTCTGTCTCAAAAAAAAAAAAAAAAATTACAGGCTGGATTGGATTCTTTCTTGTTTTGTTTTGTTTTTTTTTTGAGACAGAGTCTCATTCTATCACCAAGCTGGAGTGCAGTGGCGCAATCTTGGTTCACTCACTGCAACCTCCGCCTTCTGGGTTCAAGCAATTCTCCTGCCTCAGCCTCCTGAGTAACTGGGACTACAGGCGTGCGCCACCATGCCCAGCTAATTTTTTTATTTTTAGTAGAGACGGGGTTTCACCATGTTGGCCAGGATGGTCTTGATTGCTTGACCTCGTAATCCGCCTGCCTCGGCCTCCCAAAGTGCTGGGATTACAGGCATGTGCCACTGTGCCCGGCTGGATTTTTTTTTTAGCTGACTAAAAAAACTTACAGGCTGGGCACAGTGGTGGCTCATGCCTATAATCCCCGCCCTTTGGGAGGCCGAGGTGGACAGATCACTTGGGGTCAGGGACTCGAGACCAGCTTGGCCAACATGGTGAAACCCTGTCTCTACTAAAAATACAAAAATTAGCCAGGCATGGTAATGTGTGCCTATAATTCCAGCCACTTGGCAGGAGAATCGCTTGAGCCAGGGAGGCGGAGTTTCCAGTGAACCGAGATCATACCATTGCACTCCAGCCTGGGTGATAAAGCGAGACTCAGTCTCCAAAAAAAAAAAAAAATTACAACATGTTTGTGGGTTCCTAGAAATATTGTAGGCCCTAGGCACTGGGCCTGCTGGGCCTCATGGAGAAGTGAGCCCTGAGTTTGTCACACAGGGGTCCTCCCATTGCTGAGAATAGAGCCCCCAAAGGAGACACCCACTGTGGTTACCCCCTCTCCTTAGTCCTTATCCCAATAGTAGGGGGCAGGGGAAAATTTTGACAGCTTTGAGGGGAACCATTAAGGGCTTAGACAAAATGATTGCATACAATTCTTGGGATGAAAATTTTAATTCTTTTTCAAATGCCTACATTTCATAATTAAAAAAAAAAAAACTTTTGAGACAGGGTCTCCCTGTGTAACCCAGGCTAGGGTGCAGCAGCATGATCACAGCTCACTGTGGTCTTGAAGTCCTGGGCTCAGTCGATCCTCCCACCTCAGCCTCCCAGGAAGCTGGGACTACCGGCACATGCCACCATGCCTGGCTAATTTTTAAAAATTTTTTTGTAGAGATGAGGGCTCACTTTCTTGCCCAGGCTGGTCTCAAACTCCTGGGCTCAAGCGATCCTCCTGCCTTGACCTCCCAAAGTGCTGAGATTAAGGCATAAGCCACCATGTCCAGTCTTACATTTTAAATTAGTTTTTTTTTGGAATAAATAATAAATGTATGTGGGTAAAAACATGTTTTGAAAGCCCCAAATTATCTGCAAAGCTGGGTAACTCTCCCTCCCACCACAGCAACCCCTCCCCTTCCCATCACTGACTACAATTCCTTCCAAATAGATTGTGTATATACAAAAAGAGATGCATAGTTCTTAAGTCTATAGTCTTATGCAGAAATTCACCTTGATTTTGTTAAATTGCCCTTTAGTATTCCATTGAATCAAATAACTCAATTAGGATATTTGGGCATTTCCAATTGTTTTCTATTACAACAATGGAACAACAAATACTTCTGTACAGACCCGCTATTCCTGAATATTAGGCATGCTTTTTTTTCCGCTTCCAAAATAATTACTCAGAAAAGATAGAGTCCCTGTATGTACGAGTTCTCATAAAAGGTCTTGCATTACCTGATGTTTTCTGATCATTTTAAACAAGGAAGTACTATTTGGGGAAGACACAATAGCCTGAAATGACCTCAGAGAATTTTAATTTGGGATGTTTATGGCAGTCATCCAAAAGAATTAGTTGGGGTGAAAAAGAGGCAAATTTAATGCAGATTTAGTAATTTTTCCTGGGGATATGACTTCACAATTCCAAGTGTTAAACAACACTGTAAACAAGTCCTTTCAAGATTACTTTGAAAGTGGTACTTTAGGCCAGGCATAGTGTCTCACGCCTGTCAATCCCAGCACTTTGGGAGGCCAAGCCGGGTGGATCACTTCAGGCCAGGAGTTCGAGACCAGCTTGACCAACATGGTGAAACCCCATCTCTACTAAAAATACAAAAATTAGCCAGGCATGGTGGCAGGTTCCTGTAATCCCAGCTACTCAGGAGGCTGAGGCAGGAGAATCGCTTGAACCTGGGAGGCGGAGGTTGCAGTGAGCCAAGATCATGCAACTACACTCCAGCCTGGGTGACAGAGCAAACAAACAAACAAACTCAAAACAAACAAACAAAAAACAGACTAAATTAGGTAAAAGGTAAAAACAGTCCAAGTGTCCATGAACAGATGAACAGATAAAATGTGATCTAGCTATACAATGGAATATGATTCAGCCATAAAAGTGATGAAGTTCTGATACATGCTGCGACATGGATGAACCTTGAAAACATTATGCTGAGGGAGATACACCAGACACAAAAGAACAAATATTGTGAGAACTACCTAGAATAGGTGAATTCAGCCTGTGTGGTGGCTCATGCCTGTAATCTCAGCACTTTGGGAGGCCGAGGCAGGTGGATCAATTGAGTCCAGGAGTTCAAGACCAGCCTGGGCAACATGGTGAAACCATATCTCTACAAAAAAAAAAAAAAAAAAATTAATTAGAATAGGAAAATTCATGGAGATAGAAAGGAGATTGGAAGTTCCCAGGGGTTGGGATTATGGAGAAATAAGGAGTTATTGCTTTATGGTTAGAGTCTCTAGGGTGATTTAAAGCTTTGGAAATGGTGATGGTTGTAAAACATTATGAACGAAATTAACACCACTAAATTCACTCTAAAAATGGATAAAATTGCAACTTTAAAAATATATAAAAACCACAATGTAAAACATCTTTTAAGAGAAACCTATGTAAAAACAAAAAATAAAGAAAAACAAGGACGGGCACGGTGGCCCACGCCTGTAATCCCAGCACTTTGGGAGGCCAAGGCGGGCGGATCACGAGGTCAGGAGATCGAGACTAACCTGGCTAACATGGTGAAACCCCGTCTGTACTAAAAATACAAAAAATTAGCTGGGCGTGGTGGCGGCGCCTGTAGTCCCAGCTACTCGGGAGGCTAAGGCAGGAGAATGGCCTGAACCCGGGACGCAGAGCTTGCAGTGAGCCGAGATCGCACCACTGCCCTCCAGCCTGGGCGACAGAGCAAGACTCTGTCTCAAAAAAAAAAAAAAGAAAGAAAAGAAAAGAAACAAAACAAAACTTTATATCATAAAGAAAGAAATGAAGTCAAGGCCGGGCGTGGCTCACACCTATAATCCCAGCACTTTGTGGGACCCAGGTGGATGGATCACCTGAGATCAGGAGTTGGAGATGAGATCACGCCACTGCACTCCAGTCTGGGCAACAGAGTGAGGCCCTGTCTCAAAAAAAAGAGAAAGAGAGAAAAATAGAAAGAGAGAAGGAAGGAAGGAAGGAAAGGGAGGGAGGTAGGGAGGGGAGGGAAGGAAGGAAGGAAAGAAGGAAGGAAGGAAAGGGGAAGACAGAAAGGAGAATGAAAGAGAAAGAAATGAAGTCAAAATGGAAAAACAACAACAGGCCAAACCAACCAGCGATGTTGGAAGTAAAGACAGTGTTTCTCCTTGTGGTGGGGGATAGTGACCAGGAGGAGCATGAGGGGCATTCTGGTGAACTGGGCATGTTCTGTTTCTTTTTTTTTTTTTTTTTTTTGAGGAGGAGTCTCACACTGTCCCCCAGGCTGGAGTGCAGTGGCGCAGTCTCAGCTCACTGCAAGCTCCGCCTCCCGGGTTCACGCCATTCTCCTGCCTCAGCCTCCCGAGTAGCTGGGACTACAGGCGCCGCCACCACGCCTGGCTAATTTTTTTGTATTTTTAGCAGAGACGGCGTTTCACTGTATTAGCCAGGATGGTCTCGATCTCCTGACCTCGTGATCCACCTGCCTTGGCCTCCCAAAGTGCTGGGATTACAGGCGTGAGCCACCGCACCTGGCCTCATGTTCTGTTTCTTGATCTGGGTGCTGGTCAAATGAATGGGTTCTTTTTTGTTGGTTGTTTGGTTGGTTGTTTGTTTTTTTTTTTTTTTTTGTATGTTTTTTGAGACGGAGTTTTGCTCTTGTTATCCCGGCTGGAGTGAAGTGGGGTGATCTCGGCTCACTGCAATCTCCACCTCCTGGGTTCAAGCGATTCTCCTGCCTCAGCCTCCCAAGTAGCTGGGATTACAGGCGTGCACCACCACACCCAGCTAATTTTTGTATTTTTAATAGAGACGGGGTTTCATCATATTGGCCAGGCTGGTCCTGAACTTCTGACCTCAGGTGATCCACCCGTCTTGGCCTCCCAAAGTGCTGAGATTACAGGCGTGAGCCACCTCGCCCACAGAATGGGTTCTATTTGTGAAAATTCATCAAATGGTTTGTATATATGAAAAAAATGAAATATACCTGCAGGATGTAATATTTTGCAAGTAGATAATTGTGACTTGTGTTAAATTTCCAGGGACAGCATCTTAGGTGTTACAAACATTTAGATGGCAGTGACACTGGAAAGCTGAGAGACACTCAGACAGTGAGCACAGTGACAATGACGAAGAGAGGCAGATGCATGTGCAGAGAGTCATGTACAATGTAGACATACTCATTTAATGGAATATGACAGAGGGGACAAAGCTACATTTCTAAAGTTTTACCTAATATGTGATTTTAAAGTATATATGTGGCTGGGCGTGGTGGCTCATGCCGGTAATCCCAGCACTCTGAGAGTCTGAGGCAGGCAGATCACTTGAGGTCAGGAGTTCAAGGCCAGCCTGGCCAACACAGCAAACCTCCATCTCTACAAAAAATACAAAAATTAGCTGGCCTTGGTGTCACAGGCCTGTAGTCCCAGCTACCCAGGAGGCTGAGGCAAGAGAATCACTTGAATCCGGGAGGTGGAGGTTGCAGTGAGCCGAGATCACGCCACTGCACTCCAGCCTGGGTGACAGAGTGAAACTCTGTCTCTAAATAAATAAATATAAATAAAAAGAAATGCAGGAGCTGGCATTTGGGAGTTGGGCCAGCACACCTGGGCCAGTAAAGGCAGGGGCCTGACTGCATCTGCCACACCCTAAAATCATGTCTCCCCAGTGTGTCTTCTTGAGTGAATGAGAGAGCCAGCTGGTATAGGAAAGTGTGTTCCAGCAAATCATTTCACATTAGCCACAGGCCCAGTGACAAGAGCTGTTTCTGGCTCATGGCTTTCCAGAACCCATCCTGCCTTCTTCTCATACCAGTACCTGGATTTTCCTTGGAGGAATCAAAGCCATGCTCAGTTTTCAGTCCCCTTGGGTGGGGGAAGGGTTGGCTTGACCTCTCAGATGCAAGGCTGGTCACATGATCCAGGCCTGGCCAATCAGCAGATTCCACCCTGCTGGCTACAGTGATTGGTTCAGAGATGACCGCATGACCCAAGGTTGCTGTGCCCCATCAATGCTAACTTTGCAATGGCGCAATCTTGGCTCACTGCAACCTCCACCTCCTGGGTTCAAGCGATTCTCCCGCCTCAGCCTCCTGAGTAGCTGGGATTACAGGTGCCCACCACCATGCCCAGCTAATATTTGTATTTTTAGTAGAGATGGGGTTTCACCATGTTGATCAGGCTGGTCTCGAACTCCTGACCTCAGATGATCCACCCGCCTAGGCCTCCCAAAGTGCTGGGATTACAGGCGTGAGCCACCGGGCCCAGCCAGAAAGGTGGTTTTCTGATGGGCTTGTGGATTCAGAGCTGCTGGATGCCATCCCACCTGGCTGAGCGGTGTGCATGTTGGAGATGTGGCCTGCCTGAGAGTTCCTGCAGGGGAAGTGAGATGGATTACTGGTGACACTGAAACCTGGATGCACTTAGGCCTAAAGTGAGATCTACCTCGCCACTGTTCAGATACCAGGACCAATAAGTGCCCTTTTAAACTTAAGTCAGTTTGAGTTGGGCTTCAGTTGCTTGCAACCAATAGAGGGCTGACCAGTGCACCAAGGCACCTTGACATATGTGGTCACTGAGAGTAATTGTGGGGCTTCCCTTTTTCAGATATTTTTGAGGAAGAATCACCAAACTGCATCTCCTACTGGGAGGTGCCCAGACTTGGATGTTCTCCCCCATCATGGAGGTTCACAGCAGCAAAGCCTGGGGAGACTGGCAGCCCATAGGCCAAAGAGGCCCCTACCTTACCTGCACCATTCCTTCCCTTTTCTCTCCTTTCTCTACAGGCCATTGGCCAGTGGCAGCAGCCTCCTCATCCTCTCCAGACACACTCTGGATCTTGGTTCTGCTCTTCTTGCCTCTGGAGAGCCCCAACACTCCCCATTCCCAGTTGACTCAGCTCAGATATGTCCTCTTTGTGATGCCTACCTAGACAAGACACCCAAACAGAACCAGAACCACTGATCCCTCCTTTGTGTTCCTACTGCATTGTTTGTATCCTTTTATTTAACGCAGAACTTGGCACTCACTATGATCAGTCATTTATTTCTTGCTTCTTTTTATTTACTGAATGTCTTCTGTGTTCCCAGGACTGTTTTGTGCATTGGGAATACAGCAAAGAACAACACAGAGAAAATCTATTTTCATGGAGTTTATATTCTAGTAGGGAAACAGACGTAAAAATCAATACATCAGTGAACTACACATGGTGTGCCTGAGAGTAAGTGTTACTGAGAAAAATCGAGCAAGGAGAGAGGACAGTGATATGGTTTGGCTGTGTCCCCACCCAAATCTCATCTTGAATTGTAGCTCTTATAATTCCCACCTGTTGTGGGAAGGATCCAGTGGGAGATAATCGAATCATGGGGGCGGTTTCCCCCATACTGTTCTCGTGGTAGTGAATAAGTCTCACAAAGTCTCATGGTTTTATAAGGGGAAACCCCTTTCACTTGCTTCTCATTCTTTTTGCCTGCCACCATGTAAGACGTGCCTTTATTCTTCCATCACCTTCCACCATGATTGTGAGGCCTCCCCAGCCATGTGGAACTGTGAGTCTATTAAACCTCTTTCCTTTATAAATTACCGAGCCTCAGGTATGTCTTTATTAGAAGCATGATAACAAACTAATATAGACAGGGAGGGCTGGAATGTGGAGGGAGGGTATGCTTTGAAATAATGTGGTTGGCCACACAGTGGCTCATGCCTGTAATCCCAGCACTTTGGAAGGCCGAGGTGGGCAGGTCACTTGAGCTCAGGATTTCAAGTAGCCTGGCCAACATGGTGAAACTCAATCTCTACTGAAAATAATCCCAACACTTTGGGAGGATTGCCTCAGGTGGATTGCCTCAGGTCAAGAGTTCCAGACCAGCCTGGCTAACATGGTGAAACCCCATCTCTACTAAAAATACAAAAATTAGCTGGGCATGGTGGTGCACACCTGTAGTCCCAGCTACTCGGAGGCCCAACAGTTTGGGAGGCCAAGGTGGGTGGATTGCCTGAGGTCAGGAGTTCAAGCCAGCCTGGCTAACATGGTGAAACCCCATCTCTACTAAAAACACAAAAATTAGCTGGGCGTGGTGGCTGATGCCTGTAGTCCCAGCTACTCGAGAGGCTGAGGCAGGAGAATAGCATGAATCCAGGAGGTGGAGGTTGCCTCCGGGGTGCAGTGAGCTGAGATCGTGCCACTGTACTCCAGCCTGGGCAGCAGAGCAAGACTCCATCTCAAAAAAAGAAAAAAAAAATTAGCCAGTCATGGTGGTGGGTGCCTGTAATCCCAGCTACTTGGGAGGCTGAGGCAGAATCATTTGAACCTGGGAGACAGAGGCCGCAGTGAGCCAAGATCGTGTCACTGTGCTCCAGCCTGGACAACAGACTGAGTGAGACTCCATCTCAAAATAAATAAATAAATAAATAAATAAATAAATAAATAAATAATGTGATCAGGGAAAGTCTTCCTTAGAAGGTCATCTTTGAGTAAAGGCCTGCAGGAGATTAGGAAGTGTAGTGGGTTGAACGGTGGCCCTGAAAAGATGCATCCACATCCTATTACCCAAAACCTATGAATGTAACCTTATTTAACAAAAGGTCTTTGAAGATGTCATTAAGGATCTCAAGATGAGATCATCCAGGATTATCCAAGTGGGCCCTAAGTCCAATGACAAGTATCTTACAAGAAAAACACACAGAGGGGTGGGCATGGTGGCTCACGCCTGTAAGGAGGCCGAGGCAGGTGATCACTTGAGGTCAGGAGTTCGACACCAGCGTGGCCAACATGGTGAAACCCCGACTGTACTAAAAATACAAAAATTAGCCAGGCATGGTGGTGCACACCTGTAGTCCCAGCTACTCAGGAGGCTGAGGCATGAGAATCGCTTGAACCCAGGAGGCGGAGGTTGCAGTGAGCTGAGATCACAGCACTGCACTCCAGCCTGGGCAACAGAGCAAGACTGCGTCTTTAAAAACAAAAACAAAAACAAAACAAAAAACCACCACACACACGGAGATACACAGAAAGGCGAAGACCAGGTGAAGATGGAGGCAGAGATTGAAGTGATGCAGCCACAAGCCAAGGAACACTTGGAGCCACCTAAAGCTGGAAGGGACAAGGAATTATTCTCCCCTAGACTTCAGAGGAAGTGTGTCCTTTGATCTAGGAATTTGGGGCTCCAAAACTGAGAATAAATTTCTGTTCTTAAGTCACCAAGTTTGTGGTAGTTTGACATGGCAGCCTGTCTTAGTCCCTTTGTGTGGCCATAGGGGATTACCTGAGGCTGGGTAATTTATTGAGAAAAGAGTTTTATTAGGCTGACAGTTCTGCAGGCTGTACCAGAAGCATGGCGCCGGCCTCTGCTCAGCTTCTGGGGAGAGCTTTGTGCTGCTTCCACTTATGGCAGAAGGCTAAGGGGAGCCAGCATACAGCGATCACATGGTGAAAGTGAAATGGAGAAAAAGAGGAGGAGGTGCCCAGCTCTTCTCAACAACTGCTTCTCATGGGAACTGAGTGAGAACTCACCCACTTCCATGAGAATGGCACCAAGCCAGGCCGGGCGCAGTGGCTCACGCCTGTAATCCCAGCACTTTGGGAGGCCAAGATGAGAGGATCACGAGGTCAGGAGATCGAGACCATCCTGGTTAACACAGTGAAACCCCGTCTCTATTAAAAACACAAAAAAATTAGCCGGGCGTGGTGGAGGGCACCTGTAGTCCCAGCTACTCAGGAGGCTGAGGTGGGAGAATGGCATGAACCCAGGAGGCGGAGTTTGCAGTGAGCCGAGATCGCGCTACTGCACTCCAGCCTGGGCAACAGAGCAAGACTCCGTCTCAAAAAAAAAAAAAAAAAAAGAATGGCACCAAGCCATTTACGAGGGATCCACCCCTGTGATCCAAACACCTCCCACCAGACCCTACCTCCAGCATTAGGGATCAGATTTCAAGATGAGACTAGGCAGGGCCAAATAAACCATACCCAACCACAGCACAGTCCTGGAAACAAATATGGATTTCGGTACTAGGCGTGGGTTGCTGCTGTAACAAATACCTAAAATGAGGAAATAGCTTTGGAATTGGATAATGGGTAGAGGCTGGAAGAATTTGGAGGTACATAATAGAAAAAAGCCTACATTGCCTTGAGTAGACTGTTGGTAAAAAAAATATAGATAGATAGATAGATAGATAGATAGATAGATAGATAGATAGATGATAGAGATATTAAAGATGCTGATGTTGGCTGGGTGCGGTGGCTCATGCCTATAATCTCAGCACTGTGGGAGCCTGAGGCGGGCGGATCACTTGAGGTCAGGAGTTTGAGACCAGCCTGGCCAACATGGTGAAACCCCATCTCTACTAAAAATACAAAAATTAGCCAGGCATGGTGGGGGCGCATGTAATCCCAGCTACTGGGGAGGCTGAGGCAGAGGCTGATATCGCGCCACTGCACTCCAGCCTGGGCGACAGAGTGAGACTTTGTCTCCAAAATAAAATAAAATAAAAATAAATAAATAAAGATGCTGGGTGGGCGCAGTGGCTCACACTTGTAATCCCAGCACTTTGGGAGGCCGAGGTGGGCAGACCACAAGGTCAGGAGTTCAAGACCAGCCTGACCAACACGGTGAAACCCCGTCTCTACTAAAAATACAAAAAATTAGCTGGGCATGGTGGTGGGTGCCTGTAATCCCAGCTACTCGGGAGGCTGAGGTAGGAGAATCACTTGAACCTGGGAGGTGAAGGTTGCAGTGAGCTGAGATGGAGCCACTACACTCCATCCTGGGTGCCAGAGCTAGACTCTATCTCAAAAAAAAAAAAAAAAAAACAGATGCTGATGTTAAGGGCTCAGAAGGAAATTAGGAGCATGGAAGAGAAAACTTCCATAAACTTAAATAATATATAGTTATGAACAGAATGTTGGTAGAAATATGAACA
The DNA here is from genome assembly GCF_029289425.2 of Pan paniscus. Taxonomy (NCBI): domain Eukaryota; kingdom Metazoa; phylum Chordata; class Mammalia; order Primates; family Hominidae; genus Pan; species Pan paniscus. Next base: position 67,549,489 of record NC_073267.2, read on the forward strand.
TTAAAGGCATTTCTGGTGAGAGTTCAGAAGGAAAAGAGGAACATGGTTTTGTTCTGTTTTGTTTTGTTTTATTTTTGAGACAGAGTCTTGCTCTGTTGCCCAGGCTGGAGTGCAGTGGTGTAATCGCAGCTCACTGCAGCCTCAACCTCCTCGGCTCAAGCAATCCTCCCACCTCGGCCTCCTGAGTAGCTGGGACTACAGGCACAAACCACCATGCCTGGCTAATTTTTTTTTTTTTTGTAGAGGGAGTCTCCCTATTTTGCCCAGGCTGGTCTTGAACTCCTGGCCTCAAGCAATCTTCCCACCTTGGCCTCCCTAAGTGCTGGGATTACAGGCAAGAGCCACTGTGCCCAGCTAAGAAATGAGGAACATGTTATTGAAAACTGGAGAAAAGGAGATCCTGGTTATATGGTGACAGAAAACTTGGCTGAAGTGTGTTTCACTGTTGTGTGGAAAGTAGAACTTGTTAAGCAATGAACTTAGATATTTAGTGAGGAGAATTCCAAGCAAAGTGTTAAAGGTATGGCCTGATTTCTCTTTGTGGCTTATAGTAAAATAAGAGATGAAGGAAATAAACTGAGGAAGGAACTGTTAAGCAAAAAGGAACCAGTGCTTGTGGATTTAAAGTTTTCTTGGCCTATCCAGATTGCAAAGGATGTTAAAATGAGGAAATTTACTGTTGGAAAAGCATGCTGTGGAGAGAGAAACAAAAATATATCTAGACAACTTTGTGCTGAAGAGATTAGGTGTGTGACTTATGCATGGATTTACTCAATCATTTTCACAGAAGCCAGGGATAAAATAGAGATGAACTCAACCAGGAAATATACGTGGAGGTGCCTCTTGTCTAATGGCATGAATCCCTGTTAAATACATGGGAGACCCACAAGGTTTTTGAAAGTATTATACCAGCAGAAACACTGCCAGCTTAGACCAAAAGGGATGGAGACAAGACAAAATGAAAGAAGGCTATCGGACCTGCAAAATTCTACAGACAACAACTGGGCTGGACAGGGCTGCTGAGAGTGGATCATTGAGCCAAAGAGAATCATCCTCAGGCCTTGGAACCTATCGGAATTGGACCTGATGGATTTTGGACTTGCTTGGGACTCATAACCCATATAATCCCTCTGCTTTCTCCATTTTGGAATGGAAATATCTGTCCTATGCCTGTCCCCCATGATATTTTGGAAGCATGTAATTTTTTTCCTAGTTTCATACGTCCATAGGTGGAGAGGAATTTTGCCTTAGGATGGAACATATCCCAGTTCTCACCCATTCCTAATTTCCTAATGAGATATGGGACTTTTTTGAGATAATTATCTTTAGATGAAATTTTGGATTTTGAGTTAATACTGTAATGGGCCCGCATGTGGTGGCTCACGCCCGTAATCCCAGCAGTTTGGGAGGCCAAGGCTGGTGGATCACCTGAGGTCAGAAGTTTGAGACCAGCCTGGCCAACATGGTGAAACCCCGTCACTACTATGAATACAAAAATTAGCTGGGTATGGTGGCACGTGCCTGTAATCTCAGCTACTTAGGAGGCTGAGGCAGGAGAATCACTCGAACCTGGGAGGTGGAGTTTGTAGTGAGCTGAGATCATGCCACCACACTCCAGCCTGGGAAACAAGAGTGAAACTTCATCTGAAAACAACAACAACAACAACAAACTAATGGATGGAGACTTAGGGGATGTTGTGATGGGGTCAATGTATTTCACTCATGAATTTGGGGGCACTTGAGAATGGACTGTGGTGGGTTGGATGGTGGCCCCCAAAAAGATATGTCAGTGTCCTAGTCCCCAAAATCTGTGAATGTAACCTTCTTTGGGAAAAGAGTTCTTGCAGTTAAGGATCTCTAGATGGTAGATTATCCGGGTGGACCCTAATCCAACGACAAGTATCATTATAAGAAACACACAAAGGAAGACAGATGGAGAGGAGAGGGCCATGTGAAGACAGAGGCAGCCATAAGCCAAGGAACATGGAGCCACCAGAAGCTGGAAGATGCTGGAATTCTCCCTTGGAGCCTTTGGAAGGGGAGTGATTTTGGACCTCTGGCCTCCAGAACTGTACGAGAATGAAATTCTTTTGTTTGAGCCACCACGTTTGTGTCATTTGTTATGGCAGCCGTGGGAGACTAATACAGGAAGAAAATAATGTGGCTCTGTGGTGAGGAATGTTCCAGGAAGAGGGACTGGCACGGCCAGAGGCCCTGAGGCAGGGATTGTGCTTGGTGAGTTATGGAAAAGCAAGGAGCCACAGCAGCTGGAGCTGATTGAACGGGGACAGTGGCGGGAGTGAGGTCAGAGGGGCTGCCAGGGACCAGATGATGTGAGATCCTGTAGAACCTTGTTGGCTTTTACCTGGAGTGAGGTGCGGCAGATGAGTGACACAGTTGGACTTTCAGCTTAAATAAACAAAGGAATAAATGAGCACACAGCAGCCATCCCATCACATCCCAGTTACTTCCCCGTCTGTCTACCCTGCTAAACCATGGATGCTCCCGAGGGCAGGGGCTATGCCTTAAGATTTTTTCTTTTGCATCCTTACGGTCCAACACTAACAATCAAAGAGCTCCTACAAATCAATAAGAAAAAAAAATAGGTAAAAGAAAAAGAAAGTCAAGTGTCTAACAAACATGAAAAGAGGCTGGCTCGGCTGGGCGCGGTGGTTCATGCCTGTAATCCCAGCACTTTGGGAGGCTGAGGTGGGCAGATCACGAGGTCAGGAGATCGAGACCATCCTGGCTAACACGGTGAAACCCCGTCTCTATTAAAATACAAAAAAATTAGCCGGGCGTGGTGGCAGGTTCCTGTGGTCCCAGCTACTCAGGAGGCTGAGGCAGGAGAATGGCGTGAACCCGGGAGGCGGAGCTTGCAGTGAGCCGAGATCGCGCCACTGCACTCCAGCCTGGGCAACACAGTGAGACTCTGTCTCAAAAAAAAAAAAAAAGAAAAGAGGCTGGCTCAATTACATTCCTAGAGAAATTGCATTCCAAGAGATACAAAAACGTGCTCACAAAAAGACTTGTATATGAATGTGCTTATAGCAGCTTTATTAATAATAAGTAAAAATGTAAGCAGACTAGGTGTCCATCGACAAGAGAATGAATAAACAATGGTCTATCTATACAGTGAAACACTGTTTAACAATAGTAGTTAATTATTGCAATGACTATCACAAATGGGTAAACCTCACAGACATAATGTTGAATGAAAGAAGCCAGACACAAGCAGGCACAAGTGGCATGATTCCATTTATAGGAAGTTTCAGAATAGGCAAAACTAATCTATGATGAAAACGTAAGAGCAATCAGGCATTCCTGCTTGCCTCAGGAGAGTGGAGGGTTAGATATTGACTAGGTAGCAGGTGATGGGGATGCAGTTTTCTGGGGGTCACGTTCTATATCATGATAGGGAACTGGGTTACACAGGTGTATGCATTTGTCATCACTAATCAAATAACACACTTAAGATTGTTACATTACCAGACGAGGTGTGGTGACTCATGCCTGTAATCCCAGCACTTTGGGAAGCCAAGGTGGGAGGATTGCTTGAGGCCAAGAGTTCGAGACCAACCTGGGCAACATAGTGAGAGCCCGTCTCAAAAAAAAAGAAAAAAGAAAAAAAATTGTTATATTATCATATGTAAATTTTACCTGGGGTGGGGGAAGAACTATGAACAAATATTCAATTCTAGTGAATAATACGCATGCCCAAGTGTTTAGGGATGAAGTGTCTGATGTCTGTAATTTACAGTGAAATATACATTTAAAAAGTAGTCATGGATGGATAGATAGATATGTGCTGAAGCAAGTCTAGTAAAATATTAATTGCAGAACCCATATGGTGGGTAGATGGGTGTTCACTGTACAATTTTTTTTTTTTTTTTTGAGACAGAGTCTCACTCCCATCGCCCAGGCTGGAGTGCAGTGGTGTGATCACAGCTCACTGCAGCCTCGACTCCCCAGGCTCAGATGATTCTCCTACCGCAGCCTCCCTAGTAGCTGGGACTACAGGCACACGCCACCACTCCTGGCTAATTTTTTGTGTTTTTAGTAGAGACAGGGCTTTGCCACATTGCCCATGCTGGTCTCGAACTTGTGGGCTCACATAATCCACCTGCCTCAGCCTCCCAAAGTGCTGAGATTACAGGTGTGACCCACTGCGCCTGGCCCATTGTACAATTCTTTCCACTTTTCTATATGCTGAAAATTTTCATAATGAAGCATTGAGAAGAAACACGAGGCTCAGTGATCAAGGACGTGCAAATTACAAGACACTATGTTCCATGCACTGGACTGCCAAAACTGTTAAAAACTAGTGGTATGCAGTGTATGCAAGGGTGTGGGCATTGTCCTATACTATAGATGACGGGGCCTGTGGCGATAGCCCCACTAAAGTCAGCAGCTCTAATCTTGTGCGCTTCCTTCCTGTCCCCTCCTGTCCTGAGCATCCCCTGCTTTACATACCATGTATACAATGTCGCATCCTGTTTTCCCCTCAGTGTTACAGTTTCTATCAGTATTTATTTCCCTGCTGCTTTAAAAATTCTTTGTAAACGTGGTACTTAAAAGAAAACAGGTACTGTAGGATCTGGGTGTTGTTTTTTTTCTTTAAAAACTTAATTTTTTTTTTTTTTTTTTTTTTTTACGAGACACTCTTGCTCTGTTGCTCAGGCTGGAATGCAGTAGCATGATCGTAGCTCACTGCAGCCTCTATCTCCTGGGCTCAAGTGATCCTCCCACCTCAGCCTCCCAAGTAGCCAGGACTACAGGCGCACCTCACCACACTCAGCCTTTTTTTTTCCCCCTTTTTTTAAATGATTACAAAGTTCACTGTAGAAAATTTAGGAAGTCCAGAAAAGCACAAAGAAGAAAATAAAAATCCCCACCACCTTGACATGTGACGCTTCTCCTTCCTGCCTTTTCCATGCACATGCATGTGGACACACACGAACACAGATTGCTGTTTGTATTATTTTTTTCTTTTTTTGAGATGGAGTCTCACTCTGTCATCCAGGCTGGAATGCAGTGGCGTCATCTCGGCTCATTGCAACCTCTGCCTCCCAGATTCAAGCAATTCTTCTGCCTCAGCCTCCTGAATAGCTGGGATTACAGGCATTTGCCACCAAGCCCGGCTAATTTTTTTGGTATTTTTTAGTACAGTCAGGGTTTCACCATATTGGCCAGGCTGGTCTTGAACTCCTGACCTTGTGATCTGCCCACCTCGGCCTCCCAAAGTGCTGGGATTATAGGCGTGAGCCACCGCGCCCGGCCTGCTGTTTGCATTTTAACAGCATTGGGATCCTATAGGATTTTGTGTTTTATTACTTGCCTACTTAATAGAATTTTTCTAGAGCATAGTTTTACAGGCTACCTGGTTCTCTATAGAGGGACTACATTATGTCTCTGTTGTTGGGGTCCAGGGAGGGTCAGCTTGGGGCTTACTGTGCCCTTGGGGAGCCCTGGTTGGAGACAGGTCCACAGACACAGATATTAGAGGTGTGCAGGCCCCTGGGCTTGGAAGGCCTGGCAGAAGCACTCACTGACCCTGGAGGGGGTTCATCCATTCCCTGGCCCCCACCTGGCTACGGCGGCAGCCCCCACCAGCGCCTAGTGCCAGGGCTCAGCTGGGAGCCGGGCGGATAATCGCTGTCCCCTCAGTGGAACACTGCCTGTCCTGGCTCATCCTGAGCTGTCCTGAGCTGCCCTCGCTGGGCTGGGTGGGGTGAGGCTGGGCCTTGAGTCCCCCTGAGAGCCGCGGGAAGAGCCAGTGCCTGGGGCCAGCAAACAGGAGTCTTGCTTCAGCAAGGCTTTTGGCCCAAGAAGCATCCTCAGTCCGGCCCTCGGCCCGGAGGAAACCCCTGCGCAGCAGGGCTTATTGTGTTTCAGGATTTCCCGTTTCCTGACCGCCTAACCTATTTATGGGCCACAATGGTTGCTTCCCCAGGGAGACCCCTACTGTACTCAGGAGGCCTCAGGACTCAGCCCACATCTCACAGGTCCAGCCTGGGCTTGGCCCGGGGCAGGGATAGTCAATGGGTGTCACCTCATGTGGTAATTCCATCAGTAGATAGAACCTGCCAAGGTGAAACGTTGAGGCTTCTGAGGCTCTGTCTGGGCTCTACAAGAAAGAGTGTGACGGTCCATCAGCCGTGACTGTCTGTGTGTGCAAGACAGAGGGGTGGTGGGTGGTGTGAACTCACAGCCCCTGGCTTACATGGTGACAGGCATTCTCTCTCTGTGCTGGCACTAAATTCCTTTCTTTCCTTATTTTTGAGACAGAGTCTCGCTCTGTCACCCAGGCTGGAGTGCAGTGGCATGATCTTGGCTCACTGCAACCTCCACCTCCCTGGTTCAAGCAATTCTCCTGCCTTAGCCTCCCAAGTAGCTAGGACTACAGGCTGACACACACCTGGCAGATTTTTGTATTTTTAGTAGAGATGGGGTTTCGCCATGTTGGCCAGGCTGGTCTCAAACTCCTGACCTCAAGTGATCCACCCACCTCAGCCTCCCAAAGTGCTGGGATTACAGGTGTGAGCCACCATGCCCGGTCTAATTTTTGTATTTTTTAGTAGAGACAGGGTTTCACTATGTTGACCAAGCTCATCTCAACTCTTGGCCTTAAGTGATCCACCCACCTCAGCCTCCCAAAGTGCTGGGATTACTGGCTTGAGCCACAGTGCCCAGCCTAAATTCCTTTCTAATCTCATCTCCTGCCTCCCTTCCATATCCCTGCCCTCCAGCCACAGGTCCAATCTCTTCCTGTCTGTGCCCTGCCTCTCCCTGCCTCAGGCCCTTTGCTCAGGCTGCCCCTTTTCCTAACCTTCCTTCCCCTCATCTTCAGCAATTACAGCAGGCAGCTTTATCTAATGCAGCAGGCAACTTTCAACTGAGCAATTCCATTTTTTTTTTTTTTTTTTTTTTTTTTTTTTTTTGAGCTGGAGTTTTGCTTTTGTTGCCCAGGCTGGAGTGCAATGGTGCGATCTCGGCTCACCGCAACCTCCGCCTTTGGGGTTCAAGTGATTCTCCTGCCTCAGCCTCCTGAGTAGCTGGGATTACAGGCATGAGCCACCAAGCCCAGCTAATTTTGTATTTTTAGTAGAGATGGGGTTTCTTCATGTTGGTCAGACTGGTCTTGAACTCCCAACCTCAGGTGATCCACCCGCCTCAGCCTCCCAAAGTGCTGGGATTACAGGCGTGAACCACCGCACCTGGCCCTTTTTTTTTTTTTTTTTTTTTTTAAAGCTGGTCAGGTGAAGCAGTGAGAGTAGAGAAGGAAAAAGAAATCTGCTACTGGTTGTGATCGATTAGTTGTAAACACCACTGGACTTGGACCAGCCAACTGGGCAATTCTTACTGAACCTTCAAGACCCCAATTCAAATGTCACCTTTTCTGGGAGGCTTTCCTGTGCCCTCAAGATTGGGCCACACTCCCCCGCCCCCCCGCATCTCTTTTTTTTTGAGACCGAGTCTTGCTCAGTTACCCAGGCTGGAGTGTAATGGCGTGATTTTGGCTCACTGCAAGCTCCGCCTCCCGGGTTCACGCCATCCTGGTGCCTCAGCCTCCTGAGTAGCTGGGACTACAGACGCCCGCCACCATGCCCAGCTAATTTTTTTTGTATTTTTAGTAGAGACAGGGTTTCACCATGTTAGCCAGGATGGTCTCGATCTCCTGACCTCGTGATCCACCCGCCTTGGCCTCCCAAAGTGCTGGGATTACAGGCATGAGCCACCGCGCCCGGCCACTCCCTCCCATCTCTGATGTACATTCAGTGGGAGAGATTGCCAAGTCTGTGGGCATCAAGCTCCCCAGAAGCAGAGCCAGAGATGGGAAATCTTGTGTAGGAGTTTTACTGAGATCTCAAGAAACCTGTGAGAGTGAGAAGCAGAGCAGGGCTGGGCCAAGATGTGATTTTGGGAGAAATCTTGCCCCAGCCTGATATGAAGGGGAGTTTCAGGGCACCAATGGCACCAAAGAGGCTGTGAAATCAAGAGGCAAGGGGACTGGGTTGCTCTACACCCCCACCCCGCACCCCCACCCAACCCACACTGCTGGCCTTCAACCATCGCTCATAACCTCCTGGGCAGGTCCAGTAGCATGGATCCCATCAGCCAAAGGCGTCCTCTGGAGAGCGTCTAGCTCCTGGCAGCTCACAGCTGCAGCGGCTAAGGGAAGTCGGCACCAACCCGGGGAGATGGGGGCAGTGTCCATGTCCCCACCGAGTGTCAACTCCCCAGGGCAGGTATGGTGTCCGCAGAGCTCAGACTGGGCACCAGAAAGCACAGAGTTTAGCGTCTGATAAGCTAAGCTGAGTCCAGGGAGGGCAACAGCTTCTGGGCTGCTATTGAAACTACCTTTGCAAAATTATGACTGAGACAGTGAAACAGATCCAACTTAACTGACTCCATCTTGCTTCTAATCTCCAAGCTGTCCTTGTTCATTTCTGGGCGTAGGCTGAACTAACTTTGGGAGAAAGTTAGTTCATAGTTTATAGTTTAAACAAAGACGGTAACAGCACTTTCCCAAAACAGACCTCCTTCTCGCCTGGGGACTAGATTGCCTTTGTAGGACTAACATTAGCCACAAGATTAGAAATTATGGTTTAGGAGTCACGCAGCTGGAGATTCTGACAAGATTCTGACCTTCCCTAATCTGCTCAGTGCTTGAGATATTTTGCAGACTCTGCACTTGATGGATCAATTGGCACCACCCAGATCAATAAACTGGCTCATCTGATCTGATTGCTGTGATTTCATCCCTGACCAATCAGCACTCCTGGCTCACTGGCTTCCCCCCACCCACCAAGTTATCCTTAAGAACTCTGCTTCCCTAATGCTCGGGGAGACTGATTTGAGTAATAATAAAACCCTGATCTCCCGCACAGCTGGCTCTGCGTGAATTACTCTTTCTCTGTTGCAGTCAGCTCTGTCTAGGCAGCAGGCAAGGTGGACCCCTTGGGCAGTTACAGTATTGGCTGACTCTGTGGCTGGTGGAGGCCCCCTTCCACCCTAGTACCTTCCCAGCAAGCCTGGGGCCTCATCTTGTGGCTGCGTCCCATCCTCCCAGCCCTTGGTTGTGCTGGCCAGCCTGGCTGGGTGTCCAGCAGGCTCTGGGAAGGCGGTGGGCCTCTGGGCAGATGTTCTGGTTTGGGATCTTTCCCCCGCCCCAGCCACCTTCCACTCCCCTCCCTGCCTTAGGCATCATCCCTAAAAAAGTCACCTCTAGACTGGCACACAGCTCCCTAGAACCCCTCCTCCTGGAAGCCTCCCCAGACTGGCTCAGCCCTGGGACTGCTCAGCTCCGTTTCCCACCCCAGTGACAGCTTTAGGGTTTACACCATAGAAGACTATGTGGATGCAGGAGCCTCAATATTAGAAGTTTCAAAATAGTTTAAAAGGCTTTTTTCTGAGTCACCCATTTTTACAACCATACACTGCAAAGGTAGATAGCCCTGCTGTGGCCACGCGAGGTGGTGAGGCCGGCCCACCTGGGGCGTGCTGGCCTGTGAGGCCGGTGTCGGACAGGGGCAGCAACCGCCCAGCATCCTCTGACACAATCTGTGTGGTGCTAGCCGGTTGTCATATGGGCTTGCACCGAGTCTCGCACTGTTGCCAGGCTGGAGTGCAATGAAGCAATCTCGGCTCACTGCAACCTCCACCTCCCAGGTTCAAGCGATTTTTCTGCCTCAGCCTCCTGAGTAGCTGGAATTACAGGCACCTGCCACCACGTCTGGCTGATTTTTTTTTTTTTTTTTTTTTTTGTATTTTTAGTAGAGATGGGTTTCGCTCTGTTGGCCAGGCTGGTCTCGAACTCCTGACCTCGTGATCCGCCCGCCTCAGCCTCCCAAAGTGCTGAGATTACAGGCGTTAGCCATCGCACCTGGCCCTTGGGCACCACTGTTCTTGCCACTTCCTGCTGGCCCAGCATCCCCCCAACCCCTAGTGGTGCTGGGTTGGCCTCCAGCCAGACCAACCAGGGGGCTGGTTTCAGGTACCTAGGTTTACACGATAGAAGACGGTGTATGCAGGAGCCTCAACATTAGAAGTTTCAAAATAGTCTAAAAGGAGTTTTTCTGGGTCACCCATTTTTACAACCATACACCATAAATGTAGGTGGACCTGCTGTGGCCGTGTGAGGCAGTGAGGCTGGCCCACCTGGGGCGTGCTGGCCCGTGAGGCCGGTGTCAGGCGCAGGCACTAATGTCCCGGTGGTCCTCTGACACCTTCCGTGTGGCGCTGGTTGGAAGTTATGGGCTTGCTGTTGAGAGGCTGCGTGCCCCTGGGCAAATATACATTATTAACCGTGGTGTTTATACTGGGAGGAGCGGGCAGAGATGAGCACTGGGGAAGGCCTGAGTCCCTCTGAGCAGCCTGTGGGATCCATGAATCCGAACAGGGATCCATGCCCAGGGGCAGGGAGGGATGTCCGGAAACCTCAGCTTCTCCTTGCAGCTGAGCCCCTCATTTAAGGAGGGCAGGGAAATGGCGGTGGGGCTTGGGGACGGCGGAGGAGAGAGAGGAAGAGGGGTGTGTCTGTGCTGATAGCCCCTCCACGAGCCAATCTGCCTGGGAGAAGGAAGAGAGGAAAACAGCCCATTCCTGGACCACCAGGCAGGGGGCTGGAGCCCCAGCTCTGGCCGGATGTGCTTTGCAACCTTAAGCACTAGGCCTGGGGCCTCAGGCTCACCAAATGAATGACAAGGGGTTGGACCAGGTGACTTGATAGGATTCTTTGGCCTGGGACAACCTGCTGAACATCCCTGAGGCAAGGAAGGGCCTCAGGTCCTACAGGCAGAGGAGGAGCAGCTAGTTGCCCAGGGGACAGGAACTGAGTCCCAGAGCCTGGAGGGAGGATGAGGGGGCCAGGCCTCGGTGTGACGTGGGGCAACAGCACAGGGTTGGGGGAGATGCCCTGAAGTGAGGCAGACCTGGGTTCTGGTCTCAAGTCAGCTACTTGCCAGCTGCAAGCCACTTTACACCCCTGAGCCTCGGGCTCCCCACGTGGGATGCGGGGACAATAGCAGCACCTGCCTCGAAGGTTGCTATGAGCGCAATTGGTAGCTAAGAGAACCGAGACATGTTCCTGCCCCTTTCCACGTTGGCTTCTCTGTGACACATCAGCCGTAGGGAAGCAGGGCCAGTGCCACCCCACATGCAGGTGGCAAAACTGAGGCTCCAGGGGGTCGATTCAGGCCGGTTTCTTTCCCCGTTTATACACCCTGCTTCTCTCCAGCATCCACGACTACAGGTGATGGCCACGCTACTCCCATGTCCTCACATGCACCTGGGTTACGTCAGCGGCAGCCATGCGTGCACATGCACACTCACACACGCACACTCACACTCAAACACACATGCACACTCACAAACACACGTACACTCACACACACTCACAAACACATGTACACTCACACTCAAATAAATGCACTCACACTCGAACACACATTCACACACGCACACTCACACTCAAACATGCACACTCACTCGAACACACATTCACACAAACACACTCACACTTACACATGGATACTCACACTCGAACACACATTCACACTCAAACACCCACATGCACACTCACACTCGAACACAAACACTTGAACACACGTACACACACTAACACATTCACTCAAATGCACAATCACACTTGAACACACACGCACTCATACACACATGCACACTCAAACACATGCACTCACACCTCGTGCACATGCATACTCACTCTAACACACATTCACACTCAAACACGTACACATGCATACCCTAACACACATTCACACTCACACACGTACCCTCGCATTTGAACACACACACACAGGTACACATACACACACACTAACATTCACACACACGCATAATCACACTTGAACACACACGTGCACACTCGAACACACATGCACACTCAAACACACATGCACACTCACATGAACACGCACATACTCGAACACATGCACTTACACTCGAACACATATGCACCCTCACTCGAACACACGTACACACAAACATGTTCACACATGCACGCTCATACTGTCACACCCATGCACACACGCAACTGCACACACAAACTACACTGCACGTGCACACACAAACATGCTCACATATGCACACATTCTCACACACATGCACACACAATCATGCACACACCACACACATTCACTCACATACACACACATTCACTCACACACATTTACTCACTCTCACGCATGCACACACTCATACACACACTCTCAAACACACATACTCACACATTCACACACACACACTCATACATTTGCACACATACACCCTCACGCACCCCCGCCCCGCCTGCAGGCACCTGGGGTTGGGCAGTGCTAAGGATGGGAGCTGGGAGCAGAGCATGGTTTTTCCAGCTGCTGGGCTCCTTCTGCCAGAAAGTGAGGGAAGAAGAAATGGAGGCGGCGGCGGGAGGGGGAAGGGTGGGAGTGGGGTGGAGTAGGGGAGGTGGCACTGGCTGGCTGTTCTGTGGAAGGATCACTTTTTCCCTGGAAACATTCCGCGGGCTCCAGCCCTCCACCCCTCTCCTCCAGCTGCCTTTTCCTGCCTTTCCTGGAACAAAGGCTGGGGGTGGGGAGGAGGAGGCCCCAGGGCCCACCTGGACATGGACACGCGCGACATCGCCAGCCACGCTTGGGCTACAGAGCCCCCACCCTGCCCTGTCATTGAACCCAGGCCACTAACCACAACTCTGCCTTATGGAGGGAAACTGAGGTGCAGAGCAGAAAACCCACCTTCCCCATGGGGTTCCATCAACCCCGAGAAACACCATGCAGCCTGTGCCCTTTGAGAGGCCATGGTGGCCAGTCCCTTCCCTCGGGTAAGGCCAGGGCTCCTAGGAGGAGGCCCCTTCCCTATGGGACTGTTCTGCTGCTTATTTTATTTTATTTTTGTAGAGACAGGATCTCATTATGTTGCCCAAGCTGGTCTTAAACTCATGGGCTCAAGCAATCCTCCTGCCTCAACCTCCCAAAGTGCTGGGATGAGTGTGAGTACAGGCGTGAGCCACGGCACCCAGCCCATGCTCTGCTGTTTAATCGAGAACTTCCTGCTGTATCCAACCAGGTCTCCTGGCTGTAGCTCATCCCCACTTTTTTTTTGAGACGGAGTCTCACCCTGTTGCCCAGGCTGGAGTACATTGGCACGATCTTGGCTCACTGCAAGCTCCGCCTCCCGGGTTCATGCCATTCTCCTGCCTCAGCCTCCTGAGTAGCTGGGATTACAGGCGCCCACCACCACGCCCAGCTAATTTTTTGTATTTTTAGTAGAGACGAGGTTTCACCGTGTTACCCAGGATGGTCTCGATCTCCTGATTTCATGATCCAACCGCCTCAGCCTCCTAAAGTGCTGGGATTGCAGGTGTGAGCCACCGTGCCAGCCATTAATATTTAATATACATGTACATCTTAAAACTTCACCCAGGCTACTCTGGGCACACTGTCCATGGGTTAACCCTGCTCTGCAAGCAGCAGTAAAAACCAAAACACTGGGCACAGTGCCTCATGCCTGTAATCCTAGCACTTTGGGAGACCGAGGCGGGTGGCTCACCTGAGGTCAGGAGTTCGAGACTAGCCCAGCCAACATGGCGAAACCCCGTGTCTACTAAAAATACAAAAATTAGCTGGGCGTGTGCATTGCCAAGACAATCCTAAGCCAAAAGACCAAAGCTGGAGGCATCACGCTACCTGACTTCAAACTATACTACAAGGCTACAGTAACCAAAACAGCATGGTACTGGTACCAAAACAGAGATACAGACCAATGGAACAGAACAGAGGACTCAGAAATAATACCACACATCTACAACCATCTGATCTTTGACAAACCTGACAAAAACAAGCAATGGGGAAAGGATTCCCTATTTAATAAATGGTGCTGGGAAAACTGGCAAGCCATAAGTAGAAAGCTGAAACTGGATCCTGTCCTTACACCTTATACAAAAATTAATTCAAGATGGATTAAAGACTTAAATGTTAGACCTAAAGCCATAAAAAACCCTAGAAGAAAACCTAGGCAATACCATTCAGGCCATAGGCATGGGCAAGGACTTCATGACTAAAACACCAAAAGCAATGGCAACAAAAGCCAAAATTGACAGATGGGATCTAATGAAACTAAAGAGCTTCTGCACAGCAAAAGAAACTACCATCAGAGTGAACAGGCAACCTACAGAATGGGAGAAAATTTTTGCAATCTACCCATCTGACAAAGGGCAAATATCCAGAATCTACAAAGAACTTAAACAAATTTACAATAAAAAAGTCAAACAACCCCATCAAAAAGTGGGCAAAGTATATGAACAGACACTTCTCAAAAGAAGACATTTATGCAGCCAATAGACACATGAAAAAATGCTCATCATCACTGGCCATCAGAGAAATGCAAATCAAAACCACAATGAGATACCATCTCACACCAGTTAGAATGGTGATCATTAAAAACTCAGGATACGACAACTGCTGGAGAGGATGTGGAGAAATAGGAACACTTTTACACTGTTGGTGGGACTGTAAACTAGTTCAACCATTGTGGAAGACAGTGTGGCGATTCCTCAAGGATCTAGAACCAAAAATACCATTTGACCCAGCCATCCCATTACTGGGTATATACCCAAAGGATTATAAATCATGCTGCTATAAAGACACATGCACATGTATGTTTAATGCAGCACTATTCACAATAGCAAAGACTTGGAACCAACCCAAATGTCCATCAATGGTAGACTGGATTAAGAAAATGTGGCACGTATACACCATGGAATACTATGCAACCATAAAAAAAGATGAGTTCATGTCCTTTGTAGGGACAGGGATGAACCTGGAAACCATCATTCTGAGCAAACTATCACAAGGACAGAAAACCAAACACCGCATGTTCTCATTCATAGGTGGGAATTGAACAATGAGAACACTTGGACACAAGATGGGGAACATCACACACCAGGGCCTGTTGTGGGGTTGGGTAGCGGGGAGGGATAGCATTAGGAGATATACCTAATGTAAATGACGAGTTAATGGGTGCAGCACACCAACATGGCACACGTATACATATGTAACAAATCTGCACGTTGTGCACATGTACCCTAGAACTTAAAGTATAATAATAAAAAAAATACAAAAAAAAAAAAAGTAGCTGGGCGTGGTGACTCGTGCCTATAATCCCAGCTACTTGAGAGGCTGAGGCAGGAGAATCGCTTCAACCCGGAGGCAGAGGTTGCAGTGAGCCGAGATTTCACCACTGCACTCCAGCCTGGGCAACAGAGTGAGACTCCATCTAAACAAACAAACAAACAAACAAAACCTCAGACTTAGTGAAAACAAGGCATTCAATGATAAATCATCAGCAGAAACTGCTTATTACCTACTAATCATTTTATTTTTATTTTTTATTTTTTGGAGGGGGGACAGAGTCTCGCTCTGTCACCCAGTCTGAAGTGCAGTGGCGCGATCTCGGCTCGCTGCAAGCTCTGCCTCCTGGGTTCACACCATTCTCCTGCCTCAGCCTCTTGAGTAGCTGGGACTACAGGCACCCGCCACCACACCCACCACCGGGCCCGGCTAATTTTTTGTATTTTTAGTAGAGATGGGATTTCACCGTGTTAGCCAGGATGGTCTCGATCTCCTAACCTAGTGATCTGCCCGCCTTGGCCTCCCAAAGTGCTGGGATTACAGGCGTGATCCACCACGCCTGGCCCTAATCATTTTATAAAGTCATATCTATATAAAAACAAACACTAAAGAGAATAAATAGATCTCACTTAAGTGACAAGCATAATTATAAACAAATACCAGATTTTAAACAAGAATCTGTAAAAGTTTTACTACCTAAGGATTTTCACTCAAAGAAGAAAAAATATGGCCAGGCACGGTGGTTCACGCCTGTAATCCCAGCACTTTGGGAGGCTGAGGCAGGTGGGTCACCTGAGGTCAGGAGTTTGAGACCAGCTTGACCAACATAGTGAAACCCCATCTCTATTAAAAATATAAAAAATTAGCCAGGCATGGTGGCAGACGCCTGTAATCCTAGCTACTCAGGAGACTGATGCAGGAGAATCGCTTGAACCAGGGAGGTGGCGGCTGCAGTGAGCAGAGATGGTACCATTTCACTCCAGCCTGGGTAACAAGAGGGAAACTCCATCTCAAAAAAACAAAAAAACAAACCCCCCCCCCAAAAAACATAGTAACACCAAGCTTGCAGGATGGTGAGCTAACAGATACATCTTATCTTAATGGAAACTCATGTAGCATTCAGTAACATTTCTGGATGAAGCTTTAAGTTACTGTTGCACATTTGTGAAAGACTGATCCAGCAGTGTGTCCTCTAATTTTAATTCCTCTGCTTCATTTAAAGTATTAGCAGGAGCATCATTGCATGGATTGTCTAGCATGTTTTCCCTTAATGCAATTGATTCCTCCTTTTGATCCTCATCAGCATTAACCTCAACTGTCTATGCCCTGGGTGCATTCATTAAGGTATCATTTCCTAGGGACTATTACTTAGCAGCTTTGCCTGCCTTCTTTCTAAAGCCAGTTGTTTATTTCTCTCAATTTTTTGTTGTTGCTCTTCTGTTAGGCTTCTACTTGACTCAGAAGCAAATATCTCACTTTCAGATGAGTTTGTCAGAAAGGGATCTAATTCAGTAGCGGTTACATCATGTCCATTATTTTCCACAACTTCATCATTCTTGCTAATAAAATCTTCAGGTAAAATAGGGAGATCAAGTCGAATTTGTTTTAAACAAGCCTGAACTTCCTTTTCATTTCCCAGGTACTCAACTCTGTCAATAGAATCCTCAAACTGCAGTTTAGGGAAGAACCTGTGTGCCCAGTGCTCCATGTGTCTGATTAGAGTCTTCAAATCTTCAGCCTCATGACCTTTACCTTTGAATTTTGCGTTATCAAATACATGCCTTAAGGCTGGAAGTCCTCTCTCTGAAATTAATATCTGAGCATCCAGCTTGGGTATACTTCTTTTAACTGTTCTCTTTGGAGGTACGGGACTCTGCTTCCTGACTCTTCATCAGGTTCAGCCCCTTCAACATCTTGTCTCTCTGGAGAGATTGGAGGTGGGAATGGAGGAAAAGTTTCATCTTCTACATGCTCATAATCAGGTAGGTCAATCATGCCATTCTCCTGTGGTTCTAGCATCTTCTCCTCTCACGCAGAAAGCAGGGGCCACAGTGTAGAGCTCCAGGGTTCTCACTTTCACCACACTTTCCCCTTTGGTTTTTTTTGTTTGTTTGTTTGTTTGTTTGTTTGTTTTTTTGGAGACAGAGTCTTGTGTCTCACTCTGTCGCCCAGGCTGGAGTGCAATGGTGCAATCTTGGCTCACTGCAACCTCCGCCTTCCAGGTTCAAGCGATTTTCCTGCCTCAGCCTCCCGAGTAGCTGGAACTACAGACTGCCGCCGCCACACCCAGCTTATTTTTGTATTTTTTAGTAGAGACAGGGTTTCACCACATCAGCCAAGCTGGTCTCAAACTCCTGACCTTGCAATCTGCCTGCCTTGGCCTCCCAAAGTACTGGGATTACAGGCTTGAGCCACTACGCCTGGCCTCACTTTCCTTCACTTTCTCCATTGCTTCTTTTTTTTTTTTTTTTTTTTTTTGAGACAGAGTCTTGCTGCGTCTCCCAGGCTGGAGTGCAATGGCATAATCTCGGCTCACTGCAACCTCCGCCTCCCAGGTTCAGGCGATTCTCCTGCCTTAGCCTTCCAAGTAGCTGCGATTACAGGTGTGCGCCACCATGCCCGGCTAAGTTTTGTAGTTTTAGTAGAGACGAGGTTTCATTATGTTGGGCAGGCTGGTCTCAAACTCCTGACCTCGTGATCTGCCCACCTCAGCCTCCCAAAGTGCTGGGATTACAGACATGAGCCACTGCGCCCAACCTCTCCTTTTCTTTCTTGCTCTCTTCTCTCTCTCTCCTTTCCTCCAACTCCCCTTACTTTTCCTCCTCCTTTCCTCCCACCCTCATCCCATTCTCTCCCCAGGCTCTCCAGCACTCGTAGCCTTATACCCATCCTGCGGGCATCTCCCCAAGTTGTTCCACCAGCTCCTCAGACTACCCCCCACCCACCCTGCTCCTCCCCAAGTGCTCCCAGCCCCACTGGTGTCTCCTCCAGCCCCCTCCATTGCTCAAGTCAGAACCCAGGGTTCATCCTGAGCTGGTCACTTGACTCAACCCTTGGACCCATTACTGGCCAGGCTCATCCACCTCCTCCTCTTCCCCAGGTCCCCGCTGGCTGCTTTCTTCCTGCCCCTGCTCCTGGCTCCCATCTTCCCCAAAAATCACCTCCTAAGGGCCGACATGGGACCTTGGGTGAGGGCTTGGTGCTTTCTGGATAAAGCCCCTGCTCTGGAGGAAGACCTGTTGGCCCCTCCCCACCCAGCCAAGCATCCTCATCACTCCCGCATGTCTGTGGTAGGGCCTGGCCTCCCCAGGGCCTCTGCACATGCTGCCTGCTCTGCCTAGGAAGCCCTGTCCCTCCTCTCACCCCTGTCATAGGCACACACTCTGTCCCAGGCAACTCGGCGGACCATGAGCTTCCCCTCTCAATAGCCACTGGGTTGTCCCTCTGTGCTCCCCGTTTCCTGCCTGCTTCCCTCCAAGGGCAGGTCCCTGTCCAGCATAGAATGTCACACTGCAGTGTGAGGGACTTGGCCCAGGTTAGAAGTAAGAAATCCAAGTAAAGGCCAGGCTCTGTGACTCATGCCTGCAACCTCGGTGCTTTGGGAGGCTGAGGCAGGAAGATCACTTGAGGCCAGGAGTTCGGGTCCAGCCTGGGCAACATAGCAAGCCTCATCCCTACCAAAAAGAAAAAAGAAAAAAAAAATTAACTGTGTGTGCTGGTGCACACCTGTAGTCCCAGCTTCTCGGGAGGGTGAGGTAGAAGGATCGCTTGAGCCCGGGAGGTGGAGGTTGCAGTAAGCTATGATCATTGTACTCCAGCGTGGGCAACAGAGAGAGACCCTGTTTCTAAAAATAAATAAATAAATAATAATTTAAAAATCCAGGTAAAGACTGGCCAGGAGGAATCCCTAACAGAGCCAAGAAGAGGCCACCGATGTGGAACCCCAGAAGAGCAGAGCTGGGGAGGTCTCTGACATTACAAGCCCAACCCCTTCACACCCCGGCTGGGGAGGCTTATCTCCTGTCCCAGGATCCTAGGCAGGCACCCCTAGACCCATGGGTGCTGGGCTGTTTGCTGTGGGGCACTCCCTGAGGCAGAAGCGCCGCTGCTGGTTGGGCCACCCCGCAGGCAGTCCAAGGCTGGTAGCCTGTAGTCTCCACCGTTGTCTCGACCATCTTGCCCATACACTGAAAGAGAAGGACGATAATCTCCCTGCACTCGGTTGCTTCCCCTGCCAGAAGGAGCCGGTGCTGCAGAAGAGAAAGGGGGTCTTTATGCCCACAGGCAGAAGGGCACCACTCGCCTCCTGGTCCCCCCAGGATGACCTCTGGTGAAAGGACTCTTTGTAAGGCTCCCCGAGTCTGGCCAGGGCTGACACAGAGCCCTCCCCAAGTTGGGGGTGGTGGCAGACAGCTGGGGGGACTCTGTCCGGGTGAGGTCACAGGCCATGGCTGGGGAGGCCTCTGAGCCTTAAGACCTGAGGAAGAGGCCATCTGACAGCAGGAAATGAGAGAGGACACGCCCCCCGCAGCATGTAGTAGTGGAGTTAGACTTCCTGTGCCTGGGTCCAAACCGGCCCTGGTCTCTCAGCAGCTACTGCAGAGTGAGTTCCTTATAGAACTGGTCACACAGGAGGCGATGCCCACCCCACCTCCTTCTCACCTACGCTCCCCTCACCCACTATGTTTCGTTGTTTGTGTTTTTTTCTAAAGATGGTGTCTCACTATGTTGCCCAGGCTGGTCTTAAACTCCTGAGCTCAACCAATCCTCCCACCTCAGCCTCCCAAAGTGCTGGGATTACAGGCATGAGCCACCACGTTCATCCGTGCTGTTTGTTTTTGTTTTTGTTTTTAAGAGACAGAGTCTTACTGGAGTGCAGTGGCACAATCACAGCTCACTGCAGCCTCGAATTCCCAGGCTCAAGTGATCCTCCCACCTCAGCCTCCTGAGTAGCAGGGACTACAGGCATGTGCCACTGCAATGGACTTTTTCTCTGTTTCTTGAATCAGCTGGCACATGCCCACCCCCAGGGACTTTGCAAATGCTGTTTTTTCTACTTAGAATACTATTCTCTGAGATGTTGGAGTTGCTCATTACCTTCTCAAAGGGGCCTGCTCAGCCCACTCCCCAACATATGCTCCCTCCTGGCTCTTTCCATTGCCCTATCACCTTCCAGCCTACCATATCATAGATCGTGCCTAGCCGCTCATCCCCCATCTAGAAGTTCAATGAGGGAACCTCCATTCACTTATTTCATGTCCCAGGGCCTGACATCCAGTGGGTTCCCAGTGAACATTTGTCTGAATTAACAAATAGATCATGTTGTTTAATTAATCCTTTCTCCCACCCCGAGATGGAGGCACAGTGATTCATTTACAGACAAAGGCTCTGGGAACTGAAGGATGTTTCCCAAGTTACACAGTGAGGAAGAGCTAGAATTGGGATTCAGATATGGGGCTGTCTGCCCCCCCACCCCACATGGCTTTCACCAATGTGCTTCCTACCTCCCTGGTGACAGCCACCCACACACACCACGCCCCCCTGCCTGGCTAGGCTCCAAAGATAGAAGGGCTTGTCCCTTAAGGAATGTTCCCAAGGATGCCTATCAGAGGCAGCTCTGAAGTTCAGGACCACCCAATCCCTCCCTTGCAGGGTGAAAGGATCCCAACCCCAGGTCCTCAGGCAGAGCCCAGCCTGCAACCTTCCCTTCCTAGGAGAACAGGAGAGCAGCCGCATCCCTCCCCAACCTCACCCCTGCAAGCCTGACACTACCAAGCTTCGTACCAGCAGGCCAGGCTTCGACTCTCTGCAACCTCAGCACCTCATCTGTCAAAAAGGACAGTACCACCTGTCCAGCAGGTGCATCTGTGAGGAACAGGTGAGAGTGTACAGGAAGGGGCTCCCAGGACCTGAGCTGCAAAGCTGCAGGCATAAATGTCACCCCTGCCCCGCTGCCAAGGCTGGAAGCAGGCAGGAAGTGAGGAATGGGAATGCCAGAAAAGAGCTCACCCCTGCCCCACTCCCCCAAAGCTGGAGGAAAAGGCTGAGCCAGGGGCCGCCAAGGCCATGAGTCAGCCTCCCCTGAAAAGCCAGGCAGGGGGCCCAGGTCCTCCTCCATGGGTGGGGAGGGTCTCCCTGGGGAAGAGCAAAGCCACCCAGGCCAGGAGCCATGTGGAATTCATCTCTCCCAAGCCCATGGAAGGGTCTAGAGTGATGCTGACAGCAGCTGACTGGACTGCACTGGCCCCTGGAAAAGGGGATTTCCTTACAAAGGCCAAGCTTGGTGCCCCCTTGGGGGCTACCTACCCCCTTCTCTCAGACTACTTGGCATGGCCCCCTCCATCCTGCCACCCCCATCCCCCGGCAGCCCCCACAGTGCCCAAAGGGCCCCTCTGAGCCAAGAACAGGGCTTCAGAGAACAGCAAGGCAGCCCCTTCCCGGTGCAGATGGGGAAATCGCCACAGGGGGCAGCACTGAGCGGCCAGGGGCTGCACGGCCAGCTAGTGGAAGGGCTGGAGATGGGGCCCAGCTGGGCCTGGCCCTTGGCTCTGCCCTGAAGACAACTCACTCAGGTGCATCCGCCCCTTGTGCTGTTGGGTTGGACCCTCTGGCACAGGCAGGCTCTGACCCCAGAGTGGGGACACCATTCATTGCCCCGTTTCACCCGAGCTCTCACCAGCCCCCACCCACCCGTTGCTCCAGCCACAGGAACTTCTTGCAGTTCCCTCAAACTGGCCAGGCTGTCTCCAGCCTCTCCAGGTCCAGGCCTTTTCGTTTCTTTTTTCTTTCTTTTCTTTTCTTTTCTTTTCTTTTTTTTTTTTTTTTTTGAGACAGGGTCTTGCTCTGTCACCAAGGCTGGAGTGCAGTGGCGTGATCACTGCTTATGCAGCCTTGACCTCCCAGGCTCAAGTGATCTTCCCGCCTCAGCCTCCCAAATAGCTGGGACTACAGGCATGCCACCACATCCAGCTAATTATTTTATTTTTTGTAGAGATGGGGTTTCACCATGTTGCCCAGGCTGGTCTCGAACTCCTGAGCTAAAGTGATCCACCTGCCTTGGCCTCCCAAAGTGTTGGGATTAAAGGCACGAGCTACAGCACCCGGCTCCTCCAGGCCTTTGTCCATGGTGTTTCTTTTGCCTAGAAATGTGTTTCATCTCCTTTCCCTGGTCAGCTTGTACCCATCCCTCAGCTCTCAGTGCAGACAGTAGACATGGCTTCCTCCGAGAAGCGCTCCCTCTTTCCTCTCACCTGCCCCCATGAAGGTGGGGTTACAAGCCCCTCTCTGGACTCCCACTCAACAGGAAAGCTACTCTGCAGGGCCCATGGCTCAGCCCCAGATCCTAGCAGCACAGCCAGTACACAGCAGTGGCTCACTGTTTGCTCACTGAGGGGACCAGTGAACAACAAGGAATGGACACTCACGGTGGGGGGGCTCCAGGATGAGAGCAGGTGCAACTCCCTCCTCTCCCACTCCCTCCTCTGGCCACTCCAGGTGCTGGGGAGCTGGAAGGGAGACTGAGAGGGGCAGGAGCTGCCACTCTCGCCCTGTGTGTGGCCTCCCCTTGGACAGGCCTACTCCACCCTCTGCTCATCAGACTCTTTCTCACTTCTGCTCCAGAGCCCCCGCGGCTCACCTCTTCTTCATCTCTATTTTCCTCTTCAAATTCCAGAGAGAGGAATCCAACAGCCATGGCCTGGCACTGGCCAGCCCAGGAGATCATCATGCAATCGTCTTCAGCCAGCAGCCCAGGGCAGGTCCACACCCCAGGGTGATTCACTCAGAAATCCACTCATTCTTTCATCCCTGTGCCAGGCACTGTCCTGGGGGCAGGGGATCCAGCAGGGAAGAAACAGATGCAGCCCTGCCCTCCCGGGGCAGACAGTCCAGGGAGACTCTTCTCTCCTCCCCACGTTTCTAGGAGCCTCAGTCTTCCCACCTGGTGAAGATTTCTTCATTTCTCCTCTCCTCGCCATAAAACCCTTCTATGCAGCTGAGACACAGTTGGGGGCCCAAGAAGGAGGCCAACCACAAGGACCACATGAGGACCCTAAGACAATGACAACTACAGTTACCATGACAACACTCACTGTGGACTGACTCCTGCCTCAAGCCTGTTCCATCTGCTATCAGTGAATCCCCGCCATGCCCTAGGAAGGTGCACGTGGCTGTTATTCCCATTTCTGTGAAACAGGAAAGCACAGTGAGGTTCATGTCACATCCTCAGGTCTCAGAGCTCAGGTTGGTAAGCACTGGAGCCAGGTTTATTCCAAGTCATCACGCCCTGAAAGGAAGGGCTGAGCCACTGAGCCACTTGGTTTTTCCCACTCAGAAGGGCACATCCATTGGTTCATTGCCCTGCAATGATCCTGCGCCATCAGAGGTGTAAGGCCTCCACTAAGCCTGCCTTCTGGACGGAAGAAGGTGTTGGGCAGGGCCTGCCTGGAAGAGGGGGACAATCACCACCCTTGCCTAGCCAGCCCCTTACGAGGAGAGACACTACCCTCCCCCAGCAGCCCAGCCTCAGTCTCAGGGACCTCTTTTCCTTCTCCACTGTTGCCAGTGGCACAGGGGCCAGTGAGGGGAGCTGTGCCCACTTTACCATCCCATGCTCAGGACACCAGATCTATTTCCGACATTTCACACCTCTGGCCTCTGGCCTCCCTGGCCCGTCTCTATCCTCTGCAGCCCCCATTGCAGCCAGGGTGGCCTCCTGCTCCCCAGCAACTCCTGTGGCCATGTGGGCTGCCCTCGTCAGGCTCACCCCACTGCTGGGCCCGACAAGGCCATCCATGTGTCCCAGTTGGAAGCTAGTGATCAACTCAAAATAACTACTCCCCTCCACTCTGACACAACTGTCTTCCCCAGAAGGACAACAGCTGCAAGGGATTAGAGCTGGGGATGGAAGGAGAGAACCCCCCACCCACAGCCCCAAGCCCACGGAGCTGGAGCAGGTGGCAGCGACGTGGGGTGAGGAGCCTGTGTCTAGGGCTGCCCTATCTTCTGGAAAAAGTTCCTCTCCCCCTGGAGCTGCAGAAGGTGAAAGAGGGGATCTGGAGGGTGCAGCCTCCCCTACCCTAGCACCCCAGCCTGGCCCACGTGTGGCTGGAACCCGCCTACCTCCAAGCCTGGGGCTGCAGCCTGGAAATCGATGGGAGGGAACCACGTGCTCCTGCTTACCCAAAAGCTGGCTGTCCCGAGCCTGGGCCTCTTGATTCGCTCCACTTGGTTCTCCTTCCCCCCACAGCCTGGTGCCACACCTCCTAGTCCTTCCTCCACAAAGCCTTCCTCCACACCACCACCCCAAGTCCAGAATCACACAGTTCACCCACCCCCACACTCTCTCTAACTGTATTTCTAGAGGGGAACACTTCCCTGGGTGAGGATGACACCCCTGTCCCTTTCCTGGGAAAGCTTGATCACTTTCTCCCTCCGGGTCACAACGGTTTTCAGGGCCACATTTTCAGGCCACCTCCCAAGCACATATGAAGAGAGGTGGCATCAAAACAGACCTCCACCTGGCAGGTAGCCCTTGACCTTCCTGCCTTTACTGAGCCTTTTTCCTCCCCCTCATCCTTCTAGCTTTAAGAAAACATCGGCTGGGTGACGTGGCTCCTGCCTATAATCAAAGCCCTTTAGGAGGGTGAGGTGGGAGGGTTGCTTGAGGCCAGGAGTTCAAGACAAACCTGGTCAACAGAGCAAGACCTCATCTCTACAAAAAAAAATTAAAAAAACTTGGCCGAGTATGGTGGTGCATGCCTGTAGTCCCAGCTACTCAGGAAGTTGAGGTGGGAGGATCGCTTGAGCCTAGGAGGTTGAGGCTGCAGTGAGCTGTGATTGTGCCACTGCACTCTAGCCTGGGTGACAGAGCAAGACCCTGTCTCTAAAAAAGGAAAACTTCACATTATACGCACTTTTGGTAAACCTCATATCCTTTTAGGAACTGAGATGAGATACACATTAATAAATGAACGAATATTACCTGCTTTCTCCAGACTGTCCCTTAATGTATCTTTTCCTCTCCTTGCTCAAGGACACTTGGGGTCTGAGGAGAAGGGGCAGGTACTGAGACGACGGGACTGGGTGCTCCTCTGGGACCTGAGCCACTCAGGTTTTTGTAATCAGCTGCTATCTGAGGAAGCACCTGAAACTTCATGGCTTGAAACCACCACCATCATATTTGCTCCCAATTCTTCCCTTTTTTTTGAAACAGAGTTTCACTCTTGTTGCCCAGGCTGGAGTGCAGTGGCACAATCTCGGCTCACTGCAATCTCCGCCTCCGAGATTCAAGCAATTGTCCCGTCTCAGCCTCCCAAGTAGCTGGGATTACAGGCGCATGCCACCATGCCCAGCTAATTTTTGTATTTTTAGTAGAGACAGGGTTTCATCATGTTGGCGCTGGTCTCAATCTCCTGACCTCAGGTGATCTGCCCACCTCGGCCTCCCCAAAGTGCTGGGATTACAGGTGTGAGCCACCACACCTGGCCTTGTTTTTTTTTGTTGTTGTTGTTGTTGTTGTTTTATTTTTTTTGAGACGGAGTCTCACTCTGTCACCCAGGCTGGAGTGCAGTGGTGCAATCTCGGCTCACTGTAAACCTCTGCCACCCAGGTTCAAGTGATTCTCCTGCCTCAGCCTCCTGAGTAGCTGGGATTACAGACGTGCACCACCACGCCCAGCTAATTTTTGTATATATATATTTATTAATAGTGATGAAGTTTTATCATGTTGGCCAGGCTGGTCTCAAACTCCTGATCTCAAGTGATCCACCCGCCTCGGCCTCCCAAAGTGCTGGGATTACAGTCGTGAGCCACCATGCCCAGTTCCCTTTTGGCTGAACTCTCTGGGCAGTCCTTCTGCTGGGCTGGCTGATGACCACCCGTGTACCTGTGTTCACAGATAGCTGAAGCCGGGCCTCCCTCTTCTTCTCCACATGCCTCTCCCTGTGGTCTCCTGACATGATCTCTAGGGTAAGTCTAAGGTAGCCAGACTTCTTTTTTTGTTTGTTTGTTGTTTGTTTTAGACACAGGGTCTTACTCTGTCGTTTAGACTGGGGTGCAGTGACACCATCACAGCTCTCTGCAGCTTCAATTTCCTAGGCTCAAGTGATCCTCCCACCTCAGCCTCCAAAGTAGTTGGGTCTACAGGTGCATGCCACCACACCTGGGTAACTTTTTTTTTTTTTTTTTGAGACAGAGTCTTGCTCTGTCACCCAGGCTGGAATGCAGTGGCACAATCTCGGCTCACTGCAAGCTCTGCCTCCCAGGTTCATGCCATTCTCCTGCCTCAGCCTCCCGAGTAGCTGGGGCTACAGGCGCCCGCCACCATGCCCAGCTAATTTTTTGTATTTTTAGTAAAGACGAGGTTTCACCATATTAGCCAGCATGGTCTCGATCTCCTGACCTCGTGATCAGCCCGCATCGGCTTCCCAAAGTGCTGGGATTACAGGTGTGAGCCACCGCGCCCGGCCGGTTTTTTTTTTTTTTTTTGAGACAGAATCTCATTCTGTCACCCAGGCTGGAGTGCAGTGGAGCGATCTCAGCTCACTGCAACCTCTGCCTCCTGTGTTTAAGCGATTCTCATGCCTCAGCTTCCCGAGTAGCTGGGCTTACAGGAGTACACCACCACACCCGGCTAATTTTTGTAAAAAAAAAAATAATTTTAAAAATTATTTGTAGAGACAGGGGTCTCCCTATGTTGCCCAGTATGGTGTCAAACTCCTGGGCTCAAGTGATCCTCCGGCCTTGGCCTCCCACAGTGCTAGGATTACAGGTGTGAGCCACCATGCCCGGCCTATGCTAGCCAGACTTCTGATGTGGCTGCTCAGGGCTTCTGAGAACACAAAAGCAGGAGCTGCTAGGCCTCCTGATGGCTTAGGCTGGGACCTGGCACGGAATGTCACTTCTGCCACGTTCTGTAGTTAAGCATGTCATGGGGCCAGCCCAAGCTCAAGGGGAAATACATGAGGCGAGACATGAATACTAAGAGGCCGCATTCATTGGGGGTCAACAAATTGACAGACTATAGTGACATACACAGAACTGAGCGGTGCATGAAAAATTCTAACAATGGTAATTTGGGGTCGTGGGAATGAGGGTACTTTGTGCTTTCCTATTTTTACATTTGAAAAAAGACAGGAAATAAAGGGGAGGCTGAAACAAGGCATCCAGCTCAGCGTCTGAGCAGAGCTGTCTCAGGCAGCTGTCACTGCAGGCCCCCTCGGTCCCCGGGGAGTTAGGGCCTCCTAAGGCCCCAACGTGGGAGAGGGCAGGGGAGCTGTCCCTGACTGTCAGGGCCTATCAGTGTGGCAAAAGGGCTCTTGTGCTGGGCCTGTCATTCACAACAGGCCTGATATGAGACATCGTGTCTGAGTGAGGTTACTCAGTGGCCAAGGCATCCTGTCAAAGCCAAAGAAGGTAATGTGCGTCACTCGTCACATAGGTCTCAACTCGGGCCCCATTCCTGAGGCTCAATGCCTATAATGCACCTTAAGTGTTATCTATTTATTTATTTATTTATTTTTGAGATAGAGTCTCACTCTGTCGCCCAGGCTGGAGTGCAGTGGCGCGATCTTGGCTCACTGCAACCTCCACCTCCCAGATTCAAGCGATTCTCCTGCCTCAGCCTTCCAAGTAGCTGGGATTGCAGGCATGCGCCACCACACCTGGCTAATTTTTATATTTTTAGTAGAGATGAGGTTTTGCCATGTTGGCCAGGCTGGTTTTGAACTCCTGACTTCAGGTGATCCACCTGCCTCAGCCTCCCAAAGTGCTGGGATAACAGGTGTGAGCTACCGCTCCTCGCCTGTTTTGATTTTTTTAGAGATGAGGTCTCACTCTATGACCCAGGCTAGAGTGCCGTGGCACAATCAGAGCTCACTGCAGCCTCAAACTCCTGGGCTCAAGTGATCCTCCCATCTCAGCCTCCTGAGTAGCTGGGACCACAGGCATGTGCCACCATGCCTGGCTCTCTTGTTTTTCAATGAATCTTCTAATCTCTTCCTTCTAAAGAGTGGTCCATGGACCAGCAGCGTGGGTATGACCCATGAGCTCATTAGAAATGCAGAATCTAGGGTCTCATCCCAGACCTGCTGAGTCAGAATTTGTATTTTAAGGCCAGGCGTGGTGGTGCACATCTGTAATCCCAACAATTTGGGAGGCCGAGGAGGGTGGATCGCTTGAGGCCAGTAGTTCGAGACCAGCCTGGGTAATATGGTGAAACCTGTCTCTATTAAAAATACAAAAAATTAGCCAGTCATGGTGGCAGGTGCCTGTAATCCTAGCTACTCAGGAGGCTGAGGCAGGAGAATTGCTTGAACCTGGGAGGCAGAGGTTGCAGTGAGCCAAGATCATGCCATTGCACTACAGCCTGGGCAACAGGGTGAGACTCCATCTCAAAAAAAAAATAAGAATTTGCATTTTAATAACATCCCTAGGTGATTCCTGTGCACATTAATGTTTGAGAAGCCTGCTCAAATCATCTTATTAAGGTCACCATTATACTACATTGCATTTTTTTTGGTGGTAGTGATAACATCTCATTTTATTCAACGCAAGCATTTAAAACAGCATTGTCCAGTAGAAATTGCCTTTACCTGCACTGCCCAATGTGGAGGTCGCCAGCCATGTGTAGCTACAGAACACTTGAAATGTGTCTAGTATGATAGAACTGAATCTTAAATTTTATTTAAAGTTAATTAATAAAATCTTAATTTAAGGCTGGGCGCAGTGGCTCACGCCTGTAATCCCAGCACTTTGAGAGGCCAAGGTGGGAGGATCACCTGAGGTCAGGAGTTCGAGACCAGCCTGGCCAACATCGTGAAACCACGTCTCCATTAAAAATACAAAAATTAGCTGGGTATGGTGGCGGGCGCCTGTAAACCCACTTACTCGGGAGGCTGAGGCAGGAGAATCACTTGAGCCCAGGAGGCAGAGGTTGCCATGAGCCGAGATCATGCCCCTGCACTCCAGCCTGGGTGACAGAGCAAGACTGCATCTCCAATAAATAAATAAATGAAAATAAATTTTAATTTAAGTAGCCACACAGCTAATGGCTACCATATTAGATGGCATGAATTAAAAATCTACTTTGTGTTTTGGCCGGGCGTGGTGGCTCATGCCTGTAATCCCAGCACTTTGGGAGGCCAAGGCAGGCAGATCACAAGGTCAAGAGATCAAGACCATCCTGGCCAACATGGTGAAACCCTGTCTCTACTAAAAATGCAAAAAATTACCTGGGCGTGGTGGCGAGTGCCTGTAGTCCCAGCTACTTGGGAGGCTGAGGCAGGAGAATCACTTGAACCCAGGAGGTGGAGGTTGCAGTGAGCCAAGATGGCACCACTGCACTCCAGCCTGGGTGACAAGAGCGAGATTCTGTCTCAAAAAAAAAAATATCTACTTTGTGTTTTAATGGCTCATAAACCGCTTGGGTGCGGTGGCTCATGCCTGTAACCCCAACATTTTGGGAGGCTGAAGCAGGCAGATCACGAGGTCAGGAGTTCGAGACCAGCCTTGCCAACATGGTGAAACCTCATTTCTACTAAAGATACAAAAAATTAGAGGCGTGGTGCGCGCCTCTAATCCCAGCTACTCAGGAGGCTGAGGCAGGAGAATCACTTGAACCCGGGAGGCGAAGGTTGCAGTGAGCTGAGATCACGCCATTGCACTGCAGCCTGGGCGACAGGGTGAGACTCTGTCTCAAAAAAAGAAAGAAAGAAAGAAAACAAAGAAAGAAAGGAGGAAAGGAAGAAAAGAAGAAAGGAAGAAAGGAAGAAAATTGCCAGCAGCCTGGCCCCTCCTCTGTCTGCAGGGGGATTTGCATGGCCCCTGTACTCCTTGTTACAGTTTTACAGACAAGGCAGGAAAGATTGTGTCACTGAATGCCATGAAGCTTCAGGAAGCTCCACCTCCTCCACATCCTTATTTGAGGTTGCTGGGATTTCCTGGGGTGGTGGTGGCCTTGGGGTGGAGTTAGGAAAGGGGCTTTGGGTTCAGAGCATCTCCCTCCTGCCCCTCTGCCAGCACACTGACCAAAGTGATCACAGCCTTCTGGGAATGAACCTCTGCTCCCCTATCATTAGTACAGGGATCTCAGCAATACCTTTCCATTAGTGAAATGAGTCAAATTCAAAATAAATGACTGGCTAGAAATGTTATATAGGTACCTCTGTCGCCATTACAATGGGGCATAAGAATTGGGTGAGCCCAGGCTTGTAAAAGCTTTGGGACATCTTAGTGCAGAACTCCTGCAGGACTCACCCCCCACTCCCACCCACCCACACACTTAAGAAGGAATTCCTGCCTGGTACTGCTCTCTCATCCCATCCTGCTGTCCATGTGTATTAGTCTGTTTTCATGCTGCTAATAAAGACATACCGGAGACTGAGTAATTTATAAAGGAAAGAGGTTTAATTGATTCACAGTTCCACATGGCTGGGGAGGCCTCACAATCATGGCGGAAGGCAAAGGAGGAGCAAAGTCACATCTTGCATGGTGGCAAGCAAGAGAGAGCACGTGCAGGGGAACTCTTTTTTTTTTTTTTTTTTTTGATACAGAGTCTTGCTCTGTCACCCAGGCTGGAGTGCAATGCCACGATCTCAGCTCACTGCAACCTCTGCCTCCTGGGTTCAAGCGATTCTCCTGTCTCAGCCTCCTGAGTAGCTGGGACTATAGGCACCTGCCACCATGCCTGGCTAATTTTTGTATTTTTAGTAGAGTCGGGGTTTCACCATATTGGTCAGGCCGCTCTTGAACTCCTGACCTCAGGTGATCCACCTGCCTCGGCCTCCCAAAGTGCTGAGATTACAGGTGTGAGCCACTGCACCCGGCTGGAACTCTCCTTTCTAAAACCATCAGACCAGCAGGGCATGGTGGCTCATGCCTGTAATCCCAGCACTTTGGGAGGCCAAGTCTGGTGGATCACCTGATGTCAGAAGTTTTAGACCAGCCATGCCAAAATGGTGACGCCTCGTCTTTACTAAAACTACAAAAAAAGTTAGCCAGGCATGGTGGTGTGCACCTGTAATCCCAGCTACTCCAGAGGCTGAGGCAGGAGAATCACTCCTGGGAGGCGGAGGTTTCAGTGAGCTAAGATCATGCCACTGCACTCCTGCTTGGGTGACAGAGCAAGACTCTGTCTCAATAATAATAATAATAATAATAATAATAATAATAATAATTAAATAAAACCATCAGATCTCATGAGACTTATTCACTATCACAAGAACAGCATGGGAAAGACCCGCCACCAGGTCCCTCTCACAACACAGGGGAGTTATGGAAGCTACAATTTGAGACTTGGGTGGAGACACAGCCAAACCATATCATCATACATCCTAAAACATGCACTTCCACTGAGCTTTAGGTGTAGGTGGTATGAACCTATTTTGCATGCTCACTAATAATTTTTTTTCTCCTTCCTTAAGGGCTGAGATTTGCTTTCATTGTAGCACACTACCAGCCGTCAGGTGGAGGGAATGAGAACTACAGCTCTCCCTGCCTTTTACTGCTGGGGGCTTAGGTCAGTTTCTAATACCAAGAAAAGAGGTCTCAGGCTTGTAAAGAGGCTTTAGGTTCAAGTAAACATGAGGACGGTCTTGGAGGATGGGAAGGAGCTTTGGAGAGTGACTTGGAACCCAAAGGCTAGTGTATTTATGGCCCGATTTTACTGTATTTATTGATTTTACTGTATTCCCTCCAAAATACCAGGATTTACAATTTAAGACTTTATGGAAACAGGGGCTGGGGGATACCCAAGTGATGAGAGAACCCATGGAGGCTTATATTGATATTTATTGCTGTCATTCAATAGAAGAGTAGAGGAGCTTGGTGACCTTTTATACCCCTTTAACAAGGGGTTCTGTTCAATCCCTTTCCGTATCCACCCCTGGCACACTGTTTTGCTTTGCTTCGCTTCAGACACCATGGATACCAAGAGGCATGATTTTTCCAAGGCTCATGCTCTATCCAGATGTTCAACGTCTTGTGGATTTGCAATTTGGAGTGCCTCTATCACAGCCCAGAGGCACTCGTGGTTTGCATTACAGGACCTCACACTTTCAGGTTATGGAAAATGTATGGAGACGTCAATGACATATTAGAATTCTGTATAAAAGGAGGAACTTAAGGGTTCTTTTGTTTGTTTGTTTTTGGTAGGAGGAGGTTGCAATCTGCAGATGTGCCTGGGTGGCGGGTGGGGGCGGGGAGGGCGGTGTTTTACGTTTCTTTTCTCTCCCAGCAGTGTCTGACCTCTCTACCCTCAGATGTATCATATCCACCCGCTCACTCCAATGTGGAGCCACTCAGATGACAGAATCACCAAAAAACACCAGGAGAAGGTATTAAGATGCAGATTTCTGGGTTGGCTTTAGACAGAGAGAGAGAATAAAAATGTTATCTCTTGGGGTGGGGACAATTGTCATTTTAATAAGCTGGGTCCCAGAAATATGCATTTTAAATAGGCCAGGGCCAAGGACTCTGAATTTGCTGGATTTTTATTTATTTTTTTAGAGTGTTGCTCTGTTACCCAGGCTGGAGTGCAGTGGTGCAATCATAGCTCACTGCAGCCTCCACCTCCCCGACTCAAGTGATCCTCCCACCTCAGACTCCCCAGTAGCTGAGACTACAGATGCATGCTACCATGCCTGCCTAAGTTTTTTATTTTCTGTAGAGATGGGGTCTCGGTGTGTTGCCTGGGCTGGTCTTAAATTCCTGGCCCCAGGTGATCATCCCGCCTTGGCTTCCCAAAGTGCTGGGATTACAGGCATGAACCACTGTGCCTGGCCCAGCAACATAATTTAAGAATATGAATTAAAATTCAGTAGATTCATCTTCCTGTGGGAAAGGTACATTGTGCACCCCCGCCCTCCAACCAATTAGGTCTATCCTTATTTATTTAGAGACAGTCTTGCTCTGTTGCCCAGGCTGGAGTGCAGTGGCACAATCTTGGCTTACTGCAACCTATGCCTCCCGGGTTCAAGCGATTTTCCTGACTCAGCCTCCTGAGTAGCTGGGATTACAGGTGCCCACCATGCCCAGCTAATTTTTACGTTTTTAGTAGAGACAGGGTTTCACCATGTTGGCCAGGCTGGTTTCAAACTTCTGACTTCAGTTGATCTTTTTGCCTTGGCCTCCCAAAGTGCTGGGATTGCAGGCATGAGCCACTGTGCCCGGCCTATTCAAGTCTATTCTAGATGCCTTATGAGCAGACACTTGTGCTCAACATCAGGAGCCTGACCTTCTAGCAGGAAGCCCTAGGCTTTATTCCCAGCTCTGGCCCATGTGAGCCATGCAGCCCCTGTGAGCTATTTAACTTCTGTGCTTGTCCATAGATGGGGGCAGCGCCACATATAACCTTCCAGACAGGATCCCAAGGGCGCCACATGCAACGGCTATGAAAGCATGCTGCCTTCTGAAAAGCACTGCCATGTACTGCGTGGGTCTCCATTGTCCTTAGAAGTCATCTGCAGTGCCAGGCCTTCCCAGGCTCCTGAGAGAACACACATGACAGCGATCAGGAAACTGAAAAAGCTGTTCATGCTAGGCGGCTGGGTGCAGGAAGAAAGGGCAACTACATTCTGTTAATACATTCGGGTGCTGTCATTTCAGAAATGGGAAGTGGGACTTATATGTTACTTTATATTCTTTCTCTTTTTTTTGAGATGGAGTTTCACTCTTGTTGCCCAGGCTGGAGTACAGTGGTGCGATCTCAGCTCACTGCAACCTCCGCCTCCCAAGTTCCAGCGATTCTCCTGCCTCTGCCTTCTGAGTAGCTGGGATTAGCAGTGCACGCCACCAAGCCCGGCTAATTTTTTTGTATTTTAGTAGAGATGGGCTTTCATCTGTTGGCCAGGCTGGTCTCAAACTCCTGATCTCAAGTGATCCACCTGCCTCGAACTCCCAAAGTGCTGGGATTACAGGCGTGCCCAGCCCTTCATATTCTTTGAACCATGAGCTCATGAATGTACCATGAGCATGTATTACTTTTATGATTCCCTGGTTAAACACAAATGAGATTTTTACTGTCAGCCTCAGACCCTGGTGTTCAACTAATATGTGACCACATAGTGACTGGGCAGGCCAGCCCTCACTGCTGGGCAGAGGTGACTCCAGTGCTTGATGCAAGGGGATGCCAACACAAAAGAGGACAGGGATGGCATATGGGTCTCCTCAGGAGCATGGGGTCCTCGTTCCACCCCGTTGTTTCTAGAGGGGCTAGCCCATCCCTCTCTGGGCTTCAGTGTCCTGATCAGTAAAATGAGGGGATGGGGATGCAGACAAGAGCTGCAAGATCTTTTTCAGTGAATTTCCTGACACTTAGGGCTTCTGGCTGAAGCCGCTGAGGGGCTAGGGACATCGGTTTGGGGTTGTTCTCTGGGATTCTTGCAACCTTCAGAAATGCCCCAGGAGCTGACTGGTGTGGCGCCGGCCAGTCTTCCAGCCTGGCTATAGAGGAAGCAATCAACGGGCCAGGGGCAATTAAGGGCCAGAGTAAATCTACTCTCCCCCAGAATCAGCCCTGTTGGGAACGGCTGTGTGCTATTCCAAGTTCATGCCAATTAACTAACACTCTCTCATTTAGAGGGCAATTCCTTCTAAAACACACTGTGACTTCCAAGGAGCTGGATAATGCAATTCTGCCTGCTCCAATTACCGTGATCCGAGATCACCCAGGCCCAAACTCCATGAGGGCGCCTCAGCCCAGCAGCCTGTCATTCCTTCTTCCCTCAGCCTCACTGGAGGTTGTCGTCTTCCTGGGGAGCTGGAAAGCTGCAGGCAAGGGGCTGTGCAGTCATGACACCACTATTCACCCTGGCCTGGGGCCAGCTCAGATAATACCTCTCATCACCCCCGGGGCCCCTCGCTTCCTTCTTCCTCTGGGATGGGTATGTGAGGCATCTGGGAAGTCACCGCCTACCACCCCAAACAGGGTGGTGAGGTAATCCCCAGACACGGTCTGACAAGTGCCTGGGGTGAAAGAGGCTCTGTGTGGAGGAGAGTGCCTCCCTGTGTTGCTCTGAACCCCCAGGAGCACTTCACTGATATCCTGGCACCCAGAAGAGATGAGAAGTTAACGCGGTTTTCTTGTCACCACAAAAGCATCTTTCATGCCATAATCGAGTCTGGATTGGAGGGAAGATTTCACTAGACAGTGGCCAGAGGCTAGACACTCTGTTGGTTATTGCCCACCCCTCCACCCACTCAGCCATTTGAGGATTCCTATTGTAAGCAAGAAAGTGAAGGAGACAGGCACACTGCCTAACAGGGGGATGCTGACATGCTAAGCACAGGGAAGCAGGACGACGTTCAGTTTTGACCAGAGTTGGCCCTGCAAGAGCAGGCTCTGTCACCTGGGCTGAGGGGGTGTGTTCTGTGATGCTGATGACTAGGGACTCAAAGGAGAGGGGCAGCATCCTCCAGAAGGTGGCTCCAGGCTGGTCACTGGCAGAAGGAAAAAGGGGAAAGTTGTCTTAACTGCGCCCACCTGAGTTTCAGGCACTTGACAACTGTCTCATCAGGTAGCTGTGGAGCACCCTCCCCTCCACTTCTCCACCTCCTGTAGCCCCTGCCTCCTCAGAGACTTGGCCATGCTTCCCCACAGCATACTCTGGAGGATACGGATGTGGGGAAAGCGTGCTTCCTGCCATTTAACTTCTCAGAAGGCAGCAATGGTAATGACAAATCCCAGAACTTAATGTTTTTACCTCTAACCAAAGTCAAAATGGCAGGTGCCCACAATTCCAGTCTGTGCAATGACAGCAAACCCCGGGGAGTGACTGGGGAGGGCACAGAATCTGGAATAGCCTTTTGCTCTTGCATTAACTTTGAAATTTTTATTACAAAAATGTCTTTCAAAAAAAAATTTTTTTTTTGAGATAGAGTCTTGCTGTTACCCAGGCTGGAGTACAGTGGCACTATCTCAGCTCACTGCAACCTCTGCCTCCCAGGTTCAAGCAATTCTCCTGCCTCAGCCTCCCAAGCAGCTGGGATTACAGAAGCGCGCCACCACACCCAGCTAATTTTTTATATTTGGTAGAGATGGGGTTTCACCATGTTGGCCAGGCTGGTCTCAAACTCCTGACCTCAAGTGATCCGCCTGCCTTGGCCTCCCAAAGTGTTGGGATTACAGGTGTGAGCCACCACGCCTGGCCAAAAACATTGTTTTTTTTAATAGCAGAAGAAAGTAGACAAGTGATTTAAAAAAACACAACAAAATCATTCTGCCCAGGTAATCACTGTATTAGTTGTGTGTCCTTCAAGATCATATAGGACACCACCTAATAGGGGGATGCTGATAAGTGCTTTTCTCTGCCCTCAAATTGCTTTCCCCTCAGAAATGTTGCATGTGGTAGAGTTGTATCATATCCAGTGCTTAACTTTTGCAAATTCATCTGTGCCTAACCAAAAAAAAAAAGAAAAGAAAAAAAGAAAAAAGCATGCAATAGTGCCAGTGTCATTCCACTCAACAGGCATCTGCCCAGAATAAGCACAGTGGGAAAAGTGGTGTAAGGTTCCAGTTCCCTCATGCGATTCCAGCGTTTAAAGAAACATTTTTCTGGCCGGGCGCAGTGGCTCACGCCTGTAATCCCAGCACTTTGGGAGGCCGAGGCGGGCGGATCATGAGGTCAGGAGATCAAGACCATCCTGGTTAACACCGTGAAACTCCGTCTCTACTAAAAATAGAAAAAAATTAGCCGGGCGTGGTGGCGGGCGCCTGTAATCCCAGCTACTCAGGAGGCTGAGGCAGGAGAATGGTGTGAACCCAGGAGGAGCTTGCAGTGAGCTGCGATGTTGCCACTGCACTCCAGCCTGGGCGACAGAGTGAGACTCCGTTTCAAAAAAAGAAACATTTTTCTTTAAGTCCCTACATTCAAGGCCAGTAGTACTTCAGCGGGAACTCAAATAGAGAAATGGTGATCTGCTCCAATGCTTTAGGTGCAACTTAGACTATGTCATTCTGTCTTAAGCTCAACCTAGGACCCAACCCCTAGCAAGATGATTCCACTGGTCACATACTATTTTTTTTTCCCCATTTAGTCTTTAAAGTTGTTCTGAACCAGTTTATACAGTTGACCCTTGAACAACTCAGAGGTTAGAGGCACCGACCCCCTTATGCAAAAATCTATGTATAACTTTTGACTCTCCCAAAGCTTAACTACTACAGCCTTCTGTTGACTAGAACCCTTACTGATAATATAAACAGCCATTCAACACGTATTTTGTATGAATTACATACTGTATTTTGTATTCTCACAATAGGGTAGGCTACAGAAAACGTTATTAAGAAAATCATAAAGAAGAGAAAATATATTTACTATTCATTAAGTGGATCATCATAAAGGTCTTCATCATTGTTGTCTTCACATTGATGAGGAGGGGAAGAGGAGGAGGTGGAGGGAGAGGAGGAGGGACTGGTTTGTTGTCTCAGGGGTGGCAGAGGTGGAAGAAAATCCTCATATAAATGGACCCGCACAGTTCAAACCTGTGCTGTTCAAGGGTCAGCTGCATAATATGTCTTGTTCTTTAGATACTTAATACAAGACATTTCACAGCATGAAACGTATAAGATGTTCAATGGAAATAGTTCTCTTTTCATATCACAAAGGAAACAGAAACATCACCATGAAAAAAGACAAACTAGGAACAAATTTACAAACCAGGAATATATCATTTTATTCATTTCCAGATTATGAGTATGACACAGCATATACATATATTTAGATAATATATAAAACATAGAATAAACCGCAGGAAGAAATATTGGTCTGGAATTCCTTATGGGCCATCTTTAATTCTGTAAGTTCATGGTAAAGGTATCTTCCCCCACACTGGGGCAGGCGGCGGAATAAGCTCCAGCGTTCATGCGCCACTCACAGGACTGCTTACCCCCACTGCACTTACAATGCAGTCGCAGAGTTACGGCATGTTCACCGGTGTCCATGACAAGCAACACCAAGTATAAATAACAGAACTACAGCAGAGCAAACTAAGATAAATATGTTTTTGCATCGTCCTCCACATAGTTTCCTTTTAAAAAGAAGAGTCACATCCAGGGTCTATCCCTCGAGTCACAATTCCAGTTATTGCTGAAGGGAAAAAACAGAGAAGTGGCATCAGTTTAAGTTACTAGAAAATAGATGGTCAGTGTCACAGGCCCCCTGCCTCTGGTGACACTTGAGTGGACAGTGACTGTGGAGAATGGACACACATCTGCAGCACACAGGCAGGGAAGCACCCACCCTTGTGTTAGCAGGGACCTATCAGCTGATAATACTTTTGGGCTGATTAAGAGTTAAGATGGGGCTGGGCACGGTGGCTCACACCTGTAATCCCAGCAGTTTGGGAGGCCGAGGCAGGCGGATCACTTGAGGTCAGGAGTTTGAGACCAGCCTGGCCAACATGGTGAAACCCCGTCTCTATAAAAATTAAAAATTAGTTGGGCATGGTGGCAGGCGCCTGTAATCCCAGCTACTCAGGAGCCTGAGGCACAAGAATCCCTTGAACCTGGAAGGCAGAGGTTGCAGTGAGCTGAGATCGTGCCACTGCACTCTAGCCTGGGCAACAGGGCAAGACTCCATCTCAAAAAAAAAAAAAAGTTAAGATATTTTCTGAAGTTCTGTGAGCCTCATCCCCTCTCACCATGGAGAGGGGAAACAGCAGTAACAGAGCATTTCACAGGAGCATTCCTGATTCAGTGCTGGAAGGAGACCTAAGATCTTGCGATATAAAGGCACCCCAAAGTGTCAACACAGAGAGGCTCTGCAGCTGAATTCTTAGACCAGAGCACCTTCCAGGAACACAGCTCCCCCCACTCACTGGTGGGCCTTCCTCTGGGGAAGACTGGCTTACCTTTGCCTTGTTCTGAACTGGGAGATACAGTTTGAACTCTGCCGGCAGCTCATCTTCTGAGTAGAGTCTGTCTGAGAAGTAAACCCGTCGGATGCGACAATTTGCATGGATCTGTCAAGGCAATGCTTCTTTTGAGAGGCAAAATGTGACTGTTCTCCCCCTTTTCCTGAATCTTCTAGAGGCCCTCTTCCAGGACTGGAAACGCGTCATCTCCAGCATCTCCTTGGCTTGTCTTAGGGATGGATTCTGGCAAGAGGGAGGTCTTACTTGCTGCATTCACCTCTATACCTGACCCGACTTCTGAATATTTCCTGGACCTTTGTGAGGCCAAAGCTCCCTGGACAGTGTGGCAACTGAAGCCAGAAACCCACACTGTTCTGCTACGTGGGCCACAAGCCAATATTAGACGCAGTGTGCCCTATCCCCAACCCAGGGCTCTATCTGGGAAAGGAGCAGTACCTGCACTCTGAGGGTCTCGATGTAATTGGTGCCGTATGCTCGCCGTGTGAAGTCTAGCAAGTTGAACTGAATCTGGTTCCAGCCGTCATCCAGCCGCATGGGCATGGTGCAGATGAAGGGTTTGACCCGGGTGGTGCTCTGGTAGTTACTTGCCCGAAAGCGACGACGCACATTCTTGTCATCTAGTACCTGTGAAATACAGAGAAGAAGCATCACACTAGCTCTGTCTTGGAAGAAGCACACAACCTTGTCCAGACAAGGACCTGAATTCCCACAGCTTGCTTTCCCAAGGCTGAGACTTAGAGGAAAATAAACAGACCAGACACAGGTCATACACTGCATGCAGATGGCCCGGAAGTAGCAAGTTTATCTTGTTTGTTGCCAAGACAACACCAGCTGCTTATGACATATAACACAGTCAGCAGGCTCTCAGACCATAGAGTATATAAATGTTCTTCCTTTTGAAAAATCAGAAATACTAAAACAGAACAGCCACCCACTATTAAATAATCACTCCCCAAATGGATACCATGCTAACTCTGACACTTTGAAATTACTAGGTTTTCTAGGTGCTGTTTCTTTAAAAACCTGGCATTAAATTTTATTACTAATATCAAATTTACATAACAAGGACTGCACTGGGCTTATACTAGAAGCAGAAAAGAATACATGCAAAAGGATAAAGATACTTTGTAGGGCCACTTTTTCCCATCAGTTCAAAGGCTATCTCTTTGGTATAGCCAAGAGTGGACACATCCATGTACACATACTTACCTGCACTTCGAAGGTAAAATACTTCTTCAGGTTTTTGATAATCATGACAAGGAAAGGAAGTTTAATTCCCAGCGTCTTCTTGGGGTCTGCAGGGCATGTGATATATGTGGTGCTGTAGAGAGAGGAAATACTAATAAACACACTCCTGGACTCTCTTCCTTTGTGGTATGCACAACAATAACACACGGTCCAAGAGGATACACTGGAAAGCAGATCTAAAAGATTCAGACACGCCACCCAGTGAATCCCTCAGCCCTAAGTCAGCGGCTGCTTTAACAAACGCTGGACCCAGAAACAAAAGCTTAACACAGGACTAGACAGCAGCAATAAAATATCTGAAAAACAAAGCCAGACAGTGGATCTTAGAAGCTCCTCCAGTGAGAGAAGACCTCAATTCTGGTCCAGGGGAGCCATCGAATGACAGAAAACCAAAACTGAGACCTCTATGGCACTGAAAACCACACTGTCCACCCACTGGATGAGCTGTACAACACTGCCCACTCCCCACCCCAACACACGCTTTGGTTAATAATATAGCTAATACTGACATCGTGCTTACTATGTGCTAAGCAAGGCTTTACGTGTTTTATATATATTCATTTATTTACTCCTCGCAATAACCCTATAAGGAAAATGTACTATTATTCTGCCCATTGTAGAGATGAGTATGCTAAGGTCTGGGGGATTCAGTAACTTGCCCATGGTAAGCTCTAAGTGGCAGAGATGGACTCACATCCGGCACTCTGACTCTGCAGTCTGTGCTATTAACCTCTATGACGTACTGCCTCCCTAGTATATGGTGTCTCTGGGAGAACAGAGGTGGCAACCTACCTTACATTTGTCCCTTCAATCTCTAGCACCAGGGACTGGATGTCATTATCAGTGATTCTTTTGATGTGGCCATTCCGTACCTACAAGAAAGAAAATTCGATTAGTACTGAAATATCTGACAAGGCTGAATAGGACTATTTAAAGAAAACCACGGTAGCCCAAGAGGCGTACAAAGAAATTTGTGACACAGCACACTGAAGCTTATATGTAAGTAAGCCAAGCTATTACCTCTAGACAGGGTCACACCAACCACCAAGGGAATCCCAGGTAACTTGGCAATCCCTAAATCTGGGGAAACTTCTCCCCAAATACATCAACTCAATTTAGATTCAGCTAATATCTACTGAATGCCTACTATGCACCAGGAATATCACACACATTCCCTTCTCACTTAAGCCTCACACAATAAAAATAACAAGGCAGGTGATACTGTTTCCATTTTACAAATGTGGACATTGGCACCCCGGAACTGCAAATGCCAAACCCTAAGTAGGAGACTAAGGATTCAGCAGCCTTTCCACTGCCTCATACTGCCTCGTAGATTTCTTTCTTTCTCTTTCTTTTTTCTTTTTTCTGAGACGGAGTCTCGCCCTGTCACCCAGGCTGGAGTGCAATGGCGCGATCTTGGCTCACCGCAACCTCTGCCTTCCAGGTTCAAGCGATTCTCTTGCCTCAGCCTCCTGAGTAGCTGGGATTATAAGCGTGCAGCACCATGCCCAGCTGATTTTTTTTTTTGTATCTTTAGTAGAGACGGGGTTTCACCATGTTGGCCAGGCTGGTCTCGAACTCCTGACCTTGTGATCCACCTGCCTTGGCCTCCCAAAGTGCTGGAATTACAGGCATGGGCCCTGCGCCCGTCCTGCCTTGTATATTTCTTTGGCCAGAAAAGCCAAAGAAAAGCTGAGTGTTACTGAGGAGGGCAGCAATAAAAAGTGAAAGCATTCCTCCCCTGGAGTTATCCTGCTTCATGCTTCTCTATCTGCTTTTCCCTAATTTTCTACAGGAATTCAATTCCCATCTGTGCCACACACAGATGCCTTCTTTAGCATTTTCAGCCCACACTGACCTCTCTTTTCTCTGATTTGTTTTTCTGGCTCATGTTGTCTAGACGACATAATTTAGCACCTCATCCTACATTGTTTTGTATTGTTTGCTGCATATGTAGGAGGTAGATGATGGGGAGGAATCAATACTCAATACAGATTCCTCCTCTCAAAATATTTAGGAAAGAACAATTATCTTCAAGCATTAAACTTTTAAGCAACTAATATGGACAGAACAGAGATATGCAAAGGCACTTTCAAAACAGGGCTGGGGCCAGGCACAGTGGCTCATGCCTGTAATCCCAGCACTTTGGGAGGCCGAGGCAGGAGGATAGCTTGAGCTCAGGAGTTCAAGATCAGCTTGGGCAACATAGTAAGACATTGTTTCTACAAAAAATTAGCCAGGTGTGGTGGCGTGCACCTGTAGTGCGCCTATAGTCCCAACTACTTGGGAGGCTAAGGTGGGAGGATCACTTGAGCCCAGGAGGTCCAGGCTGCAATGAGCTGTGTTTGTGCCACTGCACTCCAGCCTAGAGGAGTAGGTGACAGAGCAAGACCCTATCTCAAAAAAACAAAAAAACAAAACAAAAAAAAAACAAAAAAACATGGCTGGGGTCAGGCATGGTGGTTCACGCTTGTAATCCCAGCACTTTGGGAGGCCGAGGCGAGAGAATTGCTTGAGCTCAGGAGTTCAAGACCAGTCTGGACAACATGATGAAACCCCATCTCTACAAAAAATTAGCCAGGTGTAGTGGCACGTGCCTATAGTCTCAGTTCCTCAGGAGGCTGAGGTGGGAGGATAACCTGAGCCTGGGAGGTCGAGGCTGCAGTGAGCCGTGATTGTGCCACTGTACTCAAGCCTGGGCGACAGAGTGAGATCCTGTCTCAAAAATGAACAAACAAACAAAAAAACAAGGCTGGACTATTAGGGCTGAATGGAATAACATATGAAAAAGATCAACTAGGTTTAGAACAGGAGACATCAGAAAGACAAACATACGGTCTTTCTTCGTGGAAAGGGCTGTGTTAGGCTGCCATAATCAATGACTCAATCACACTGACTAAAGCTCCTCTTGTTCACTCATCAGCCTGCTGATTACAATTTGGCTATTAGACTTGCATATGGGGATAAATCAGTGTTGGGTCTGGTAGTTTTATTTTTCAACATAAATTATTAATAATATGTTTCTGTTTTTAGACATTAGTCTCTGTGAGCTCTGTCACTGTGAGTCTGATCCACTCATGGTCTGCCTGGTGTTCTAAAGGTGACATCTGATGTCACTGCCCACCTTTTCCAAAACTGCAACCAAGTCTTGTCTCCTTAAAAAAGAATAAGCTCAAGCAAGAGCCAAGACCAGTTATGAAGCATCATTTCTATCTTCGACAATGCTTAGCACAGTGCTAGCCATAAACTAAGCGTTCAAATATTTGCTGACTTCTGGAATCTGTCACCCTAAGAGCTGGCACATATGAATAGGTTCAAGGAGGGTTTTAAAAATTCCTGGATAACACATCCCCCGTGGACTATTATAGGAAGCCAGAGATGCTGGGGCATATCACAAAGCCCACAGGGCCGCCAGCATGAAGAATGCTTCCACAAATGGGTGCCCATTGTCAGAGACAGAATACTGGGCTAGACGGGACCCCAATCCCTGCCAATGGAGCATTTCTTAGGCTCTCAAGACACAAAACGTCACATTGAAACGATTCTCAAACAAAGCTGGCAATGTTCAATGCCCTCCTGCTTTGAATTCTGGGCCCCTTTCCAAGGAGATTAAGAGCACAAAGGCTTGGGTCTGTGCAGAACACGCCACTACTGCCCACCTCATTCGCCATCTAATGTTCCCAACCTAAGTGGCAATATTCCTCCTATATTTTCTGTGGAAAACCAGGCAGATTCAGTGAAGAAGGAATTAATGAAGAAATCATTTCCAACTAATGCGAGCAGCCCTACTGATAAGAGCTGGCAGTATTCCAACAAGATGCAAACACTACTTTTATAACACA
Source organism: Pan paniscus (assembly GCF_029289425.2). Classification (NCBI taxonomy): domain Eukaryota; kingdom Metazoa; phylum Chordata; class Mammalia; order Primates; family Hominidae; genus Pan; species Pan paniscus. The sequence continues at coordinate 67,593,593 of NC_073267.2, forward strand.
CCACTAATTATTCTCAATAACATAACCATTCTTTAAAACGGGACAAACTGCAAAGATCAAATAGACAGTTAAATTGACAGGATTAAGAAGTAACTTGGGCCTGAAAACTGCTATTGCTAAAAAGCAACATGTTGCTATTGATCCACCCTTATTTAAAGCATGCCCTCAAATTTCACATCCCTCAAGCTCTCTCTGGCCAGAGTCAACAAGAGGCCTCCCTCAGTTCCAGAAAGACCAGCCAGATCTCACAGGGAGAAAATGTTAGGGAATCTGCCTTCTGCCCATCTCAAAGTTTACGACTTCCCTGGAACTCCAGCAGATATGACCTATTCAGGTCTTTACAGAAGAAAACAAAGCTGTACAATGCACACAGAAGCCAATGCAGGCTGGAAGCTGGACAGACTGTAGTATTCCTGCACTTCTGCCCAGAGGCAAGCTAACTTTTAGTTGGATTTTCAATAAATTACTAAAGAGATTTATTTTTCTCCCAGTGTTACTAGATAACAAACACACTCACAAATTTAAGTTTTACAAAATGAATGAATGTATTCCACAAAACAAGGGAACTTGGAGGGGTCAAGGCAACTTTGTTGAAGGAATGCCCATCAGTCTCTCTAGATTTTGAACCTGGCTGGTGGTAAGACAAACTAAACAGAGCTTTTCCCCAAGAGACTGTTTAACCCCCGATGAAGAAAAACACAAGTATCCCCATGTGAAAAGTCTCCAGAGGTTTGAAATCAAATTAAGTGGATTTGTTAGTGAATTGTGATTTTTCTCCTTTATTAAGTTTAAAGGGCTGCAAATACAAACTCACTGGAAAAGAGTAGCGTGGAGGTGGTAAGGGCGATCAATCAGATATGTGCATTAGAGGGTAATTTCCCAAAGCCTCTTCTCTAGGCTCTAAAACTAGGATCAAAGGGTAGAGGCGACAGGCAATTTGGGGCAAAGGCTCCCCACCACCCTGGCCATGTGGCTGTCATTGCCTAATATTATAAAGGTCTTCCAGGAAAGCAACCGTCTCCTAAAACCAGCTTCTGACAACGGCATACAGGAAGATACATGTCTCAGAAAGTATCAGCGTCCTTTCCTTAGCTCCTTCCAGTTCAGAGGTCACTGGGCAGGCGTGGCTTTGGGATGAAGATAAAATGAACTGCTCAGCATTTATTGCTCATGGCGGAAGCAGGTTTTAACATGTTCTGTCCCTCTCTAGATCACAAAGAGCCGACTGTTTTTGATTTGTTAATTCTTTTTCATTCATGACACATTCCCACTATCAAAGTGTGGCCTATGAGTGCTTTATTCCTCAAAATAAATAAATAAATAAATAAAAATCTAAAGCCAATATTGTTTTATTTCATTAATTTCCCCTCCCCTGCCCATGAGCTGGAGATACTCAAAGAGCTTCAGAATCCAGTTACTGGCAATTACAGATCATAATGGTTCTCTGCCTCTGCAGACAACAGAGGTGACCAAAGCTTCAGGCCAGTCTTACAATCACTCTCCCAGGCTTTCCATGGTTGCTAGGGCAACTAATAAAGAACACCGATTTCTCTCCCTCCCCGCAATGTAAGCCTCAGGGAGGTGGGTCAAGCTGAGGGAAAAAAAAAATACTACTACTGGGATAGGGAGGGAGCTGGTGGATGCTGTATTTCTATGACTGTTTTAAAAATAACATGAGTTGTAGCCATTCCCTCCCCCAACTTTCATTTTTCTGGCCCCACCCACTCAGCCTGGCAGGCAGCTGAACCCTCAGCCATCTGGCATCCTAGCTTTAATGACACATGCTCTAATTTACATTAAACCATTAGAGCTGTCCATTTCAGCAGGAAAGTTCCTGCACTGGGTTAAGGGCTGGGTTCCCACACAGAAATTAGGCAGAGGGAGACCCCTGTGGGGAGAACTGAGCATAGCTCCGACTCAGACTCCCAGGCTCCAAGGGTCAAAGGCTTCACTCCCTTCGCTGTACTTGACAGGGGCTATCCAGACAGCAGGCAAGCAACTCTGGGCATACACCAACAACCCCTAAGTCAGCGTAAGGACAATTATGTGCACAGCTAAGAAAAGGCAAGTGTAATTAAAACCCATGTCTTCGGACGGGCGCGGTGGCTCACGCCTGTAATCCCAGCACTTTTGGAGGCTGAGGTGGGCGGATCACCTGAGATCAGGAGTTTGAGACCAGCCTGGGCAACATGTGAAACCCCATCTCTACTAAAAATACAAAAAAATTAGCTGGGCGTGGTAGCGCATGCCTGTAATCCCAGCTACTCAGGAGGCTGAGGCAGGAGAATTGGTTGAATCCAGAAAGAGGAGGTTGCAGTAAGCTGAGATTGTGCCATTGCACTCCAGCCTGGGTGACAGAGCGAGACTCTGTTTCAAAAAAAAAGAAAAACAAAACCAAAAAACCATGTCTTCGTTCAATTACAGTAAAACCTGACTCAGAATAATGAAGAACATTCTCCAAGTCAGAAAAAAAGTTTTACCACCTTTATGTCCAAATACACTCAATTCTACTACTGAAAACAGCATCAATTTAATTTTTATCAACAAGGCGTGCTAACTAAAAACTAGAATGTAGGAAATTTTTTCTGAAGAGAGACTTTATTTTTAAAATTAGAACAGGACATGGGAATCTAACACTATCCAGCAACAACAGCAGAAGACTCTGGTCTAATATTTAGTCTTGGAGTAGGGGAGAAACAGCAGCAGCTGAGAGAAAGACAGGGTGACAGGAAAGACAGACAAAGGCGTTTTCATGAATTAATGCAATCTCATCTCATGTACTTTTAGGATACTATCTTGTTTTTTTTGAGACAAAGTTTTGCTTTTGTTGCCCAGGCTGGAGCGCAATGGCACCATCTCGGCTCACCGCAACCTCCACCTCCCGGGTTCAAGTGATTCTCCTGCCTCAGCCTCCCGAGTAGCTGGGATTACAGGCATGTGCCACCATGCCCGGCTAACTTTTGTATTTTTAGTAGAGACGGGATTTCTTCATGTTGGTCAGGCTGGTCTTGAACTCCTGACCTCAGCCCGCCTTGGCCTCCCAAAGTGCTGGGATTACGGGCGTGAGCCACTGCGCCCGGCCAGGATACTACCATTAAGACCGAAAATTGGCTGGGCGCAGTGGCTCACGCCTGTAATCCCAACACTTTGGGAGGCCAAGGCAGGCGGATCACGAGGTCAGGAGATCGAGACCATCCTGGCTAACACGGTGAAAACCTATCTTTACTAAAAATGCAAAAAATTAGCTGGGCGTGGTGGCGGGCGCCTGTAGTCCCAGCTACTCCGGAGGCTGAGGCAGGAGAATGGCGTGAACCCAGGAGGTGGAGCCTGCAGTGAGCCGAGATCGTGCCACTGCACTCCAGCCTGGGGGACAGAGCAAGACTCTGTCTAAAAAAAAAAAAAAAAAAAAAAAAAGACTGAAAATTATAGCATGTTTTACACAAGTATAAGTGGGAACAGAACCTCCTGGTATTTTCCTTACAACCAGAAGTAATGTTTACATTAAACGTAAGAGTCTTTTAATAAATATAAGATTTGCTGGTCCCAGATGTCAAGGTAACATTAAAGAAACCCCTAATTTCTTCTAAGCTGTTGGTTTAGAAACTTACAAAAGCTTCTATCAGGAAACTGTATAGCCAGGAATACAGACCTTAAGAAGCTAATAATGTCAAGTGTGATAAGAAAGAAGTAAATTAACTTACCCTGAAGAGTCAAGGAAGGTCACTCTGAGAAAGGCCTTTGAACTGTGACTGGAGCCTAATGAAAAAATGGGAGTGAGGCTTGTGGGGTGGTGAGGGGCAGCACCCAGCAGAAGGACCAGGAAGTGCAAAAGCTTGAAGGTGAGAGAACAGGACTTCCTTCAATTCAGTAGGAGGCTACTACTAAGAGGGGGAACCGGGTGAAGTGAGTCCCGCCTGGAGAACGAGTGAAGCAGGTGCCAGAGCATGGGTTATGTGGCCTTAGAGCCACATTAAGGGCTTAGGGCTGGGCGAGCCACGGTGCAACAACTAAATTCTTCTCATTTCAGGAGTCTGGTTTTACAGTACTTCCTATTCCTAGAAATCTGGATGGTGGGCTAGGTTCAAACATCTTATTTTAGTTTTGAGCAAATTCCTCAGTCCCTGCCATATTTAATACTATATGTCATTACTTATAAAGTACTAACTACAGTCATACATTGCTTAAGGATGGGATTACGTTCTGAGAAATGCCTCATTAGGCAGTTCCATGGCTGTGTGAATATCAGAGTGTACTTACACAAACTTAGACAGTACAACATCCTACACACCCGGGCCATATGGTATAGCTTATTGCCCCTAGGCTACAATTTGTACAGCATACTACTGTACTGAATACTGTAGGCAACTGTAACATAATGGTAAGTATTTGTGTGTCTAAACATAGAAAAGGTACAGTACTGTATAAACGATAAAAAGTGACACAACTGGATAGGGCACTGGCCATGAGTGGAGCATGCAGGACTGGAAGTTGCTCTGGGTTGAGTCAGTGAGTGAGTGGTGAGTGAATGTGAAGGCCTAGGACATTACTGAACACTTTGTAAACACAATACACTTATGCTACAATACATTTATTTTATTTAGTTATTTAGTTAGTGCTGGGATTACAGGCATGAGCCACTGTGCCTGGCCAGACTACACTAAATTTATTAAAAATATTTTTCTTTCATCAATAATAAATTAACCTTGGCTTACTGGAACTTTTTTACTTTATAAACTTTAAAAATTTTAAAAACTTTTAGACTATTTTGTAATAACACTTAGCTTAAAACACAATGTTCAACTGCACAAAAATATTTTCTTTCTATATATCTTTATTCCATAAGGTTTTTCCTATTTCTTTTTTTAACTTTTTAAACTTTTTTGTTAAAAACTAAGACACAAACACACACATGAGCCCAGGCCCGCACAGGGTCAGGATCATTAACATCAATCACAGTCTCCACCTCCACATGCTGTCCCACTGGAAGGTCTGCAGGAGCAATAATGCACATGGCGCTGTCATCTCCTATGACAACACTGCCTTCTTCTGAAATATCTCCTGAAGGACCTGCCTAAGGTTATTTTACAGTTAACTTTTTGTTCTTGTTGTTAAGTAGGAGTACATTCTAAAATTATAAGGCCAGGCACGGGAACTCATGCTTGTAATTCTAGCACTTTGGGAGGCTGAGGCAGGAGGACTGCTTGAGCATAGGAATTCAAGACCAGCCTGAGCAACATGGAGAAACCCCGTCTCTACAAAAATACGTCCCAGCTACTTGGGAGGTTGAGGTGGGAGGATTGCTTGAGCCCAGGAGATGGAGACTGCAGTGAGCCCTGATTGCACTACTGCATTCCAGCCTGGGCAACAGCAAGACCTTGTCTCAGAAAGATAAAATACAATAAAATAATGATAAAGAGTATAGTAAATACATAAGCCAGTAACATAGTCATTTATCATCAAGTGTTAGGCACTGAACATCATTGTATACGCTATACTTTTACATGACTGGCAGTGCAGTAGGTTGGTTTACACCTACTCACAAACACGAGTAATGCATTTGACTTAACGAACAACTATTATGTTACTAAGCGACAGGAATTTTTCAGCTCCATGATAATCTTATGGCACCACTGTCATGTGTAAGGTCTGTCGTTGACTGAAAGGCCATCATGTGGTGCATGACTGCATATACTGTAACTCTGTTGCTAAGGACTTTATATACAGCTTCATTTAATCTTCATAAACGTGAGAAATAGACGAGAAAACTGAATGGTTAAGGACATAGCTAAGATCACACAACTGGAACACAGCACAGCCAGGATGCAAATCCAAGGTGTCTGACCACGCCCTAGCATTGAGGTTTTTCGGTAAGGTACTGTTCTTCTGCTTAAGGAACCTGCAGTCCAGTGGACGATCTACAATAGAAAACTGCCAGCCACAGGCACACCCATGAGGCTTAACTCAAGTTCTCAATGAAAAGAATGTTTAAGTTGAGATTGGAAGGATGAGATGGAGGGGAGGGGCTGTGAGCTTCAGAGAGTCAAATAAATTGCCGGTGTGACAAACACTAACGAACAAGCCGTCTTCACAAAAGGGAAGCTTGCAAATTCACTGGTACTGTGAATACAGCGTTCACTTCTATGCAGACAGAGCCTAAACAAAAGTCAAACCAAATTTCTCAAGATTCTTCATAGAAACCGAACAGAAATTCTCTCTATATATACTCATGAAAGAAAACAATAAAGTTTTCTGAAATAAAAATAACTATAAATAGGTACCACAGTCAATATATACCTACTGGCAAAAGTCAAGGTCATTTAGTCTAGCTAAATGTAGACAGTCCTCACCTCCCCACAAACTCTGTCCCTATTACAACTTTGCCTTAGTCCCTGGCAGCAGGAAAAATATTTTCTCTATCTTCCCAAGTCTACACAAAGCCTGTCACTAAGCTGTCGCTCAATAAATCTTTGATAAGTACATCAATTCCCAGTGTTCCCCCTACTGGATTGAATTTCCAGCACTTTATGCAGACATAGCTGAGAAAAAGCACACACGACAAAGCTGAGGGATACGGCCCCAAACTTTCCTTTTTCTTTTCTTTCCTTCCCTTGCCCCAAGAGGGGAAAAATCCTCAATTCTAAATATTTTTCAATTGAGTCTAAATAAGAAGAGTTAGAAACACAAAATTAGCTTTTACCGTTGTGAAGATTTTGCTTGAAATGAGTGTTCTAAAGGTTTTGCCACAATGTCTGTTTAATTTACTCCAAGTAACCGTGCCAATCGATTTAACAATGTTTTCACACGTGTTTATGTCATTAGGGTACCATCCGACCTCTAGTGGCGTTGTTAAGGGACACGGTGCACCATGGTTACTATGCTTTTATATTCTTGGGTAAACATGTTGACTATTCAAAAAGCCGCATTTGAAAAATAAAACACAGCACACAAGATCAAGCCCAGAAGGGTTAAAATGGAAAACTGATACAAGTTTCGTAACAGAAATTCTGAGGCCTCCCTACTACTGGAATTCTTTCAGCTTTAGTAAGTTCTCTATCTGCTCTGAAAACCTCTCCTCCTAGGTCAAGTCCCATTCTCGATTTCAATTGCCTTATACTGACACTTTGTTACAATTCAGTTTCCAAATTCCACTGGCACAGAGGGCCCCCCTCTCTTCATGCCTTCTGACAGCCCATAACTGAGTCAAGTGACAGCTGGGAAGCCAACCTCCTTACAGAGTTCCCAGGCACCCTGGGCTCTCTTTGTACAGATGCAATTTACAGTTTACAATGCTTTATTCCATTGTGAAAAAATACATGAAACTAAAAACCTCAGGAACGCAGCAACGTTAAGGAACTGCTTTCCTGTACTCTGGCACTAGCTCTAGCTTGTGGATAGAATCATCTGAAAGAGAAGAGATGGGCAGATTTTACATACACAAAGGCCCAACTTCATTATATTCAGATTTTTCAACTATCTTATGAAAGTAACACACCATCCTAAAAGCTGCCCTCAGAACGCAGAGTTCCCTAGTGGTGACAGGCAGAAAGCTGCTCATGTTCTCTCCCAACTTCATGTGGCCCTCATAAAGAGCTCTCATGTGTGGATAAGGGAATACAGAGACGTGTTCCAAGATAAAATTCAAAATTCTTGGCTTCATTACCAATAAATCCTACTGAGATTATTCCACATGCATCTCTCTAAAAAGCAGCATTCGGCATACCCACACTCGCCATTCTCCCAGAGAGCAGTACTAAGAATATGACTTAAATTTCACATTGGAGTGCCTCCCGTAACTTATATTCAAGAAATAGTACAGCTGATTGCCTGGGAATTTGCATGAAGAACGAAATACCAAAGTAATAAAATGCAGACCAATTCATAGACAGCTAGATCTTTCTTCACATCTGCAAAAAATAGATTCATCATCTCGTGGGGCCAAACACATATCATCTAGTGGATGCCTGAATAAAGATGAGGCCTGTACTTGGCTCCGAGTTTATTAATCCAAACAAGACTTTGACTGTCAGCATTCTGCAGTTTTCCTGATGGAGAAATCAGGCACCGAGGGCATAGTACAGGCAAGTCACAGTGAGTGTGGAGCAGGTGCCAAGGGCCACTGAATTCTGACTTATTTGGGATCAGTGGGAGGAAGGGAGCAAATGAATGCAATTTAAACATCACTGGCTTGGCCGGAGTCTTTCTGTCTGCTCCTCTGTAAGGGTGCCTGAACAAAGGCTCTGTGTCTAGTGCCCAGCACCGTGCCTGGCACAAAAACGGATATCAGTAAATATTTGGAATCCGTGAATAGCAGGTCCTTTCATCTTTACATCCCCAAAGCTCCTTCAAATAAGTTCGTGCATTTCATGCTACGAGATGGGCACCATCAACCCCATTATATTGGTGGGGAAACAGTGGCTCAAAAGAATGGACTGACCGACCAAGTCAAGACAGCAGCGAGGGTCGCGGTCCTAACCACACCACAGCTGCAGGACACTTAGATCTCAGCCACGCCCACCCACATGCACCGCCCCCCCCCCACCACCTCCGCTGCTTACACGACGCCCCCACCTCGCGCCCCAGTCCCGCCAGGCTGGGGACAAGGCACAGCAGCGTCCTCTCGGCCTCTCCCAGGCCCCAATTCGACACAACCATTCCCCGTCCCCAGCCCCCGGACGAGGAGGGGGTGCAGCCCCTCCACCCCGCCCCGTCGCCGCCCCTAGCCCGACCTTTTTGTCCCAGATTTGCAGAGGCTTGCTGCCGATGCTGTAGAGGATGGAGAGGAAGCCGCTCTGGAACGTGTTTTTGAACATCTCGCCGGCGGCCTTCTCCTAAGCCGCCCCCGGAGCCGACCTAGGCCCCGGAGTAGATACAGGCACCGAGCGTCGAAGGCACAGCAGCAGGCCGGCCCTGTTCCGAAGAAGGGTGGTTGAGCTCCTGGCCTCCGGATCTGCAGCCACTGATGGCCGGACTCGGACGCGGGAACGCTAAGTCCGCGATCTTCAGCTCCTAAGCTGCGAGCTCAGAACGGAAAGCACAGCAACTACCGCCCGCGCCGCGGTATTTCCCCGCCTTCAATGGAGGCGGAGGGCCGCCCGTTGCTTAAAATGAATCCCTCCGCCCATCTGAGCCCGCCCCCCGGGAGCGCGGGGCCCAATCCCGTTACCAGGACCACGGACTTCCGTTTCGTTCCGCCTGTAAGTCCCGCCTGGTCCCGCCTCCTCCTGAAAAGAGCTCAGTTGTCAAGGAACTATTTTTCTTGCCGTCGTCCCAGAGATGCCTTTGGAAAAGCGGAAGGGCACGGAGGGTTCTGGAGTTTGTTGCTGGCACCTGCGTGGTGTCATGAGAACGTGGCGGGGCGGTGAGTGACGTGAGGGGGCGAGACGGCCAGGCCGGGAGTAGTTGCCCGCGCGGGAGAACAGGGGCTGCGCAGGGAAAGCGGCTTTGAAAAAGAGCTTCTTGGCGTCGGGCGGACGCCCAACAAATGCTTGTCGGCCGCCCAACAAATGCTTGTCGGCCAAGTACAGGATAAGGTTAAAGGGAACTAACCAATATTCAGCACTAACTGTGATAAGCGCCTAATATACATCCCTGCCTGTCATTATTCACATTGTGGCATGCAGTCAAAGCGACACTCTGAGGAAAATGTATCGCCTTAAATACATTGATTAGAAAATAAGAAAGCCCGAACATGATTAGGCCGGGCGCGGTGGCTCACGGCCGAAATCCCAGCACCTTGGGAGGCCGAGGCAGGCGGATCGCTTGAGTCCAGGAGTTCAAGACCAGCCTGGGCAAAAAAGCGAGACCCTTCCTCTACAAAAAAATACAAAAATCAGCCGGGCGTGGTGGCGCGCGCCTGTAATCCCAGCTACTTGGGGGGCTGAGGTGGGATGATCCCTTGAGCCCGGGAGGAGGAGACTGCAGTGAGCTGAGACCACGCCACTGCACTCCAGCCTGGGCGACAGAGCGAAACCCGGTCTCAAATAAATAAATAATCCTGAACATTAAGATAAAGGCAGACATTCATAAACAAAATTAAGAAAGTTGAGTTGAACCAACAGCTGATTTTTATTTTATTATTTATTTGTTTATTTATTTTTGAGACAGGATCTCGCTCTGTCACCTAGGCTGGAGTGCAGTGGCGCGATCATGGCTCACTGCAGCCTCGACCTCCCCTGCTCAGCCTATCCTTCCACCCAGTCTCCAGAGTAGCTGACTACAAGCGTGGGCCACCATGCCTGCGTTAATTTTTTGTTTTTGTAGAGACAGGGTTGCACTATGTTGCTCAGGCTGGTCTCAAACTCAGGCTGGTCTACACTCCAGCCTGGGCAACACAGTCTCTGAAAAATAAAAATAAAAATTAATACGGCTGGGCACGGTGGCTCACACCTGCAATCCCAGCACTTTGGGAGGCTGAGGCAGGTGGATCACGAGGTCAAGAGATCGAGACCATTCTGGCTAACACGATGAAACCCCGTCTCTACTAAAAATACAAAAAATTAGCCGGGCGTGGTGGCGGGCGCCTGTAGTCCTAGCTACTCGGGAGGCTGAGACAGGAGAATGGCGTGAACCCATGAGGCAGAACTGGCAGTGAGCTGAGATCACGCCACTGCACTCCAGCCTGGGTGACAGTGAGACTCCGTCTCAAAATAAATAAATTAATAAATTAATACCTAGAATATTTTAGAAAACACATAAAGTAAGCTAAATTTTGAGTGTAAAGGGAAATCTCAAATGTTGACATAGTCACTGAGCATCTACCTAAATATTGTATTTTTTGCCTAGGCCTGTGCTGGGTGGTATGGCTGATAGAAAAGGAGTCTGTAGCTAATATCATCATTATTAGCAGTTTTTGTCCACTATAGCAGTAAGTTGAACATTTACTATGTGTCAGGCACTATATATTAACACCTTAGCATGTATTAACTCATTCAGTCCTCACATCAGCCCCCTAAATAATCCAGCCAGAATTTCTGGACATAGTGAGAAAATATATGAATCTTATTACTGTAGAAAGTCAAAAACTTTTTATATGAAACTGTCATTTTTGGATGATTTCTGGAGAGGCTATACCTTAGACTGATGAACAATGTATCCCTTGATTTTTATTAAATTGTTAAAAAATCTTAGGCAAAAATTCCAGTTAAGAAAAGCAGACATATTAAAGAAAGAATTGACTATAGAAGAGTTATTATGATGATTATTCAAATGCTACACACAACTTTACCCCCTTGAAAATCTGTATGAGATAAATTATTTTCTAGGAAAAAAGTGACCAATTTTGGGTCTAGAACTAGAAAACCAAATAAACAATAATCATAGAGGAAAATAAAGATTGTGATTGCTCCCCTTCAGAAAGGTTCTGAGTCTAATTATTTTATGTGAGTTTACTTTTTTTTCTTTTTCTTTTCTCTCTTCTTTTTTTTTTTTTTTTTTGAGACAGAGTCTCATACTGTCACCCGGGCTGGAGTGCAATGGAGCGATCTTGGCTCACTGCAACCTCCACTTCCTGGGTTCAAGCAATTCTCCTGCCTCTGCCTCCTGAGTAGCTGGGACTACAGGCGCCCACCACCATGCCCAGCTAATTTTTTGTATTTTTAGTAGAGACAGGGTTTCACTATGTTGGCCAGGCTGGTCTAGAACTCCTGACCTTGTGACCCTCCATCTCCCAAAGAGCTGGTATTACAGGCATGAGCCACCGCGGCCGGCCAAGTTTACTTTTTTCTGATTAATGTAATGTAATATTAAGTTCATTGAGGAAACTGTGCAAAATAACATTATGATCACTCATAATGCCATTATTCAGAAATAATTGTGTACTTTTGTGTATTGTCTGTTCATGTCTTCCTGTCTTGCCATCCTCACCTATCTATTTGACTTAATTCATTCCCCTTCCTCATCCAATTGTTAAAAAATACATACAGACATTCATGTAAGTTTTGTTTTAAGATAGACACAGCCAGGCGCAGTGGCGGCACCTGTAAGTCTCAGCTAACCGGGAGGCTGAGGCAGGAGGATCGCCTGAGCCTGGGAGGTTGAGACCAGCCTGGGCAACATAGTGGGACTTGTCTCAAAAAAGTAAGATAAAATAAAAATAAGCAGCACACATTTTACAAAGAAAAAAAAAAACCGGCCGGGCACAGTGTCTCATGCCTGCAATCCCAGCACTTTGGGAGGCCGAGGTGGGTGGATCATTTGAGGTCAGGAGTTCGAGACCAGCCTGGTCAACATGGTGAAACCCCACCTCTACTAAAAATACAAAAATTAGCCAGGTGTGGTCGTGGGCACCTGTAGTCCCAGCTTCTAGGGAGACTGAGGCAGGAGAATCACTTGAACCTGAGAAGTGGAGGTTGCAGTGAGCCGAGATCATGCCACTGCACTCCAGCCTGGGTGACAGAGCAAGACTCTGACTCAAAAAAAAAAAAAAAAAAAAAAGCCAGGCACAGGGCTCACTTGTAGTCCTAGCTACTGGGGAGGCTGAAGCAGGAGGATCCCATGAACCTAGGAGGTAGAGGCTGCAGTGCTGCTATAATGGAGATGGTGAATAGCTACTGCACTCTAGCCCATCTCTAATATTTATATATGTATAAAGATACAATAGACACATACTGAGCACATTCTTTAGCACTGTGGCTTTTAAGATCCATCCATTGTACCAGTGTGCATCTAGTCCATTGCTTGTAACTGCTGCTCAGTTTTCCAGGTGTGCCCCAACCACATTTTATTTGTCCATGCCTGCAGTAATGGACATCCTTATACCTGTCCTCTTAAGGACCTATATGAGAATTTTCTTTCTCTCTCTCTCTCTCTCTCCTTCTTTCGACAGAGTTTCACTCTTGTTGCCCAGGCTGGAGTGCAAGGTGCAATGGCGCAATCTTGGCTCACTGCAACCTTCACCTCCTGGGTTCAAGCGATTATCCTGCTTCAGCCTCCAGAGTAGCTGGGATTACAGGCGTGTGCCACCGCGCCCAGCTAATTTTATATTTTTAGTAGAGACGGGGTTTCTCTATATTGATCAGACTCGAACTCCTGACCTCAGGTAATTCACCCATCTTGGCCTCCCAAAGCGCTGGGATTACAGGCGTGAGCCACCGCGCCTGGCCAAGAATTTCTTTTGCATACACATGCAGTAACAGAATTTCTAGGTATTCATCTATGCATATACAATGTGTAATGTGACTAAATGGCTCTCCAAAATAGTGTACCCATTTACACTCACATTAGCAATGCATGAGGATCTCTGCAGTCACATCCAACCACCAATAATGGATGTTATTTCACTTTCTGAACTTTGCCAGTCTGATAGGTATACAATGACAATTCATTTTATTTATCATTTGTCTGATTACTAACATGCTGGCTTATATCCTCATAGGCATTTAAGTTTCTTTCTTTTATTTTTATTTTATTTGGAGACAGAGTCTTCCTCTATCATCCAGGCTGGAGTGCAATGGTGCAATCTCAGCTCACTGCAACCTCCGCCTCCCAGGTTCAAATGATTCTCCTGCCTCAGCCTCCTGAGTAGCTAAGATTACAGGTGCCCACCACCATGCTTGGCTAATTTTTGTACTTTTTATTTTTTTTTGAGACCGAGTTGTGCTCTTGTTGCCCAGACTGGAGTGCAGTGGCGTGATCTCGGCTTACCACAACTTCCAGCCTCCTGAGTTCAAGCGATTCTGCTGCCTCAGCCTCCCGAGTAGCTGGGATTACAGGCATGTGCCGCCAAGCCCAGCTAATTTTGTATTTTTAGTAGAGACGGGGTTTCTCCATGTTGGTCAGGCTGGTCTCAAACTCCCGACCTCAGGTGATCCACCCGCCTTGGCTTCCCAAAGTGCTGGGATTACAGGCATGAGCTACCGCGCCTGGCCAGTTTTTGTATTTTTTAGTAGAGATTGGGTTTCACCATATTGGCCAGACTGGTCTCGAACTCCTGACCTCAAGTGATCTGCCCGCCTCGGCCTCCCAAAGTGCTGGCATAACAGGCATTAGCCACAGTGCCCGCCCATTCTTTATTTTAAAATTGCCATTTGGTATCCTTTGCCCAAGTCTCTATTGAGGTACCTTTCTTTTCCTTACTGATTTGCAATAGTAAATAGTATGTCTAGGTATTAAGAATCCCTCGTTGGTTTTAGACACTGCAAACATCTTTTCCCAGTCTGTCAATTGTTAATTTCATTTATCAATGTCTTCATTGAACAGAAGTCTTAATTTTTATTTATTTCCTTTCTTTTTTGTGTTATGGTTTGTACTTAGAGGTTTAAAGAAGTTATTACCCACCCTTAGGTCACCTTTGCATATTAACTGCATAGATTTATATTACGCATTTATGTTTCAGTCCTTCCAAAGATAGTATTTGCATGTCGCATGTAGGAAATCAGTTTTATTTTTCTCCTTAGAGTAAGCCAGTTTCATTAATGTCATATGTAAACTATTTTTTCCTGAATGGTTTATGAAGCCACCTTTATTTTATATTAAGTTTCCATATATACAATGTATCTATTCCTGAACTCTCTTCTACTCCACTGGTCTATTTAAAAGTTGTTACACCAATAAGACCCAGATTATTAGATTGTATTAGTATTGTTTTGTAGTGTCTTTTTTTTTTTTTTTTTTTTTTTAAAACAGAGTCTCACTCTGTCGCCCAGTCTGGAGTGCAGTGGTGCGCTCTTGGCTCACTGCAACCTCTGTCTACCCGTCCCAAGTGATCCTCCCACCTCAGAGTCCTGAGTAGTTGGGACTACAGGTGCAGCCCACCACGCCCAGTTAATTTTTGTGATTTTTGGTAGAGATGGGGTTTTGCCATGTTGCCCAGGCTGGTCTCAAACTCCTGACCTTGGGTGATCCATCCACCTCAGCCTCCCAAAGTGCTGGGATTACAGGCGTGAGCCACCACATCTGGCCTATAGCGTGTCTTAATATCTGACAGGCGAATCTCTCTCTTTTTTCTCAAGTCTAATTTGGCTAATTTTCACAGACCTGATTCTTCCATTTAGATTTTACAGTAAGTTTGCTGACTTTCTCAAAAATATTTAACTAGTTTTGATTGTGATTGCATTGTAATTATAAATTAGTTTAGGAAGAATTAACATCTTTATAATATTGTCATCCCTACGAAAAAAATATGTACTATCTCTCCATTTCTTTTTTTTTTTTTTTTGAGACGGAGTCTCACTCTGTCACCCAGGCTGGAGTGCAGTGGTGCGATCTCAGCACACTGCAACCTCTGCCTCCCAGTTCAAGCGATTCTCCTGCCTCGGCCTCCTGAGTAGCTGGGATTACAGGCACGTGCCACCATGCCTGGCTAATTTTTGTATTTTTAGTACAGACAGGGTTTCACCATGTTGGTCCGGCTGGACTTGAACTCCTGACCTCGTGATCTGCCCACCTCGGCCTCCCAAAGTTCTGGGATTACAGATGTGAGCCACTGTGTTCGGCCCTCTCTATTTCTTATTAAGGTCATCATCTGTCTTCATGCTTTAAAACTTACTCCATAGAGGTCTTATATTAAATTGTTTCTTAGATATTTTTATATCTACTTTTTATATCTTCTTATATCTATGTCTTCTTAAATAGATAGATAGATAGATTTTTTTTTTTTGATCATTCTTGGGTGTTTCTCGCAGAGGGGTATTTGGCAGGGTCATAGGACAATAGTGGAGGGAAGGTCAGCAGATAAAAACAAAGGTCTCTGGTTTTCCTAGGCAGAGGACCCTGCGGCCTTCCGCAGTGTTTGTGTCCCTGGGTACTTGAGATTAGGGAGTGGTGATGACTCTTAACGAGCATGCTGCCTTCAAGCATCTGTTTAACAAAGCACATCTTGCACCGCCCTTAATCCATTTAACCCTGAGTGGACACAGCACATGTTTCAGAGGGCACAGGGTTGGGGGTAAGGTCACAGATCAACAGGATCACAAGGCAGAAGAATTTTTCTTAGTACAGAACAAAATGAAAAGTCTCCCATGTCTACCTCTTTCTACACAGACACGGCAACCATCCGATTTCTCAATCTTTTCCCCGCCTTTCCCCTCTTTCTATTCCACAAAACCGCCATTGTCATCATGGCCCGTTCTCAATGAGCTGTTGGGTACACCTCCCAGACGGGGTGGTGGCCGGGCAGAGGGGCTCCTCACTTCCCAGTAGGGGCGGCCGGGCAGAGGCGCCCCTCACCTCCCGGACGAGGCGGCTGGCCGGGCAGGGGGCTGACCCCCCCACCTCCCTCCCGGACGGGGCGGTTGGCCGGGCGGGGGGCTGACCCCCCACCTCCCTCCCGGACGGGGTGGCTGCCGGGCGGAGACGCTCCTCACTTCCCAGACGGGGTGGCTGCCGGGCGGAGACGCTCCTCACTTCTCAGACGGGGTGGCTGCCGGGCGGAGGGGCTCCTCACTTCTCAGACGGGGCGGCTGCCAGGCGGAGGGTCTCCTCACTTCTCAGATGGGGCAGCTGCCAGGCGGAGGGTCTCCTCGCTTCTCAGATGGGGCGGCCAGGCAGAGACGCTCCTCACCTCCCAGACGGGGTCGCGGCCGGGTAGAGGCGCTCCTCACATCCCAGACGGGGCGGCGGGGCAAAGGCGCTCCCCACATCTCAGACGATGGGCGGCTGGGCAGAGACGCTCCTCACTTCCTAGATGGGATGGCAGCCGGGAAGAGGCGCTCCTCACTTCCTAGATGGGATGGCGGCGGGGCAGAGACGCTCCTCACTTTCCAGACTGGGCAGCCAGGCAGAGGGGTTCCTCACGTCCCAGATGATGGGCGGCCAGGCAGAGACGCTCCTCACTTCCCAGACGGGGTGGCGGCCGGGCAGAGGCTGCAATCTCGGCACTTTGGGAGGCCAAGGCAGGCGGCTGGGAGGTGGTTGTAGCGAGCCGAGATCACGCCACTGCGCTCCAGCCTGGGCAACATTGAGCACTGAGTGAACCAGACTCCGTCTGCAATCCCGGCACCTCGGGAGGCCGAGGCTGGCGGATCACTCGCTGTTAGGAGCTGGAGACCAGCCCGGCCAACACAGCGAAACCCCGTCTCCACCAAAAAAATACGAAAACCAGTCAGGCGTGGCGGCGCACGCCTGCAATCGCCGGCACTCGGCAGGCTGAGGCAGGAGAATCAGGCAGGGAGGTTGCAGTGAGCCGAGATGGCAGCAGTACCGTCCAGCTTCCGCTCGGCATCAGAGGGAGACCGTGGAAAGAGGGGAGAGGGGAGAGGGGAGAGCACTTCCCAACACTTCTAAGACTGAAAATAAAATTAAAGTAAAATTAATTCAAAATAAAATTTAAACGTAAAATAACAG
The DNA here is from genome assembly GCF_029289425.2 of Pan paniscus. Classification (NCBI taxonomy): domain Eukaryota; kingdom Metazoa; phylum Chordata; class Mammalia; order Primates; family Hominidae; genus Pan; species Pan paniscus. The sequence goes on from NC_073267.2 coordinate 67,610,873, forward strand.
CAATGTAATCTCTCACAGTGCAGAAAGCTAAGAAGTCCAAAATCAAGGTGTTGACTGAAGGCTCTGGGGCAGGGTCCTTCCTTGCTTCTTCCTGGCTTCTGGTGGCCCCCAGGCATTCCAATCTGGTTGGCTTGTGGCAGTGTCATTCCAATTTCTGCCTCCATCTCATGTGGCCACCTTTTCTCTGTGTCCTCTCCTCTCGTTATAAGGATACTCAGCATTGGATTAAGGGCACACCCTAAATCCAGCATGACATCATCTTGAGATCTTTGACTAATTACATCTGCAAAAACCTTCTTTCCAAATAAGGTCACATTCTGAGGTTCTGGGTGGACATGAATTTTGGGGGGATATTACTCAGCCCACAATACTGCTTTACCAGAGAGGATGTCTTTGACAACCCAGTCTCAAAAACAGCACCCCCTCCACACCCTACCGACACTTGTCTTCCCACTGCTCTGCCTGATTCTTTTTCATTGCACTCATTACCACTTGACAGTCTAAACAGTTATTTGCTTATTATCTGTCTTGCCCATCACTCAGTTCTGAGCTTCTGGGAGGAAGAATTTGGTCTGTCTGGCTTATAGATGTATTCCCAGTACTCAAGCCTAGTGCTTGCACTTTTAAGTGGGTATGCAGTATGTGTTGAATCAGTGAATCAGAATCACAGGCTTGGGGCTCCTGGCCACTGAAGGCACAGCACAGGCTCTGTGTCTCCTGGTCTCTGCAGCTCCAGACCCACCCAGTCCGTAGAGACCCTCCTCAGCTTGGAATCCAGGCTCACTGAGCCCATTTGCCTGCCCACAAAAACTCTGTGGTCTCTTACTACGTTGTGTTGTTCTTGTAACTTTCTCTCAGTAACTATGCATTTTCCCCAATTAAAATGAAAACACAGCTGGGCACAGTGGCTCACACCTGTAATCCCAGCACTTTGGGAAGCCAAAACGGGAGGATTGCTTGAGCCCAGGGGTTCGAGACCAGCCTAGTCAATATAATGAGACCTTGTATCTACAAAAAAATAAAAATTAGCCTGGCATGGTGATGCACGCCTCCTGTAGTCCCAGCTAGTCGAGAGACTAAGGTGGGAAGATCACCTGAGCCTGGGAGGCGGAGGCTGTAGTGAACTGAGACCTTGCCACTGCACTCCATCCTGGGTGACAAAGTGAGACTCTGTCTCAAAAAAGAAAAAAAGAGCCTGGGCGCAGTGGCTCATGCCTGCAATCCCAGCACTTTGGGAGGCCGAGGCGGGTGGATCACAAGGTCAGGAGTTTGAGACCAGCCTGGCCAAGATGGTGGAACTCTGCCTTTACTAAAAATACAAAAATCAGCTGGGCGCGGTGGCAGGCGCCTGTAGTCCCAGCTACTCAGGAGGCTGAGGGAGGAGAATTGCTTGAACCCAGGAGGCAGAGTTGCAGTGAGCCAAGATCGTGCTGCTGCACTCTAGCCTGGGCAACAGAGCAAGACTCCATCACAAAAAAAAAAAAAAAAAGAAAAAAGAAAGAAACGAACAAACAATAGCCAACAGCACAAACATCTCAATTGGTTCAGCTTACACAATTTTGAAAAATTAAGAAATTATGAAAAATAGTTAAGCAAACTTTCCATTTGATGGGTGCTAAAACTGCTTTGCCCAGATCAACTATAGAGAAGAACAGAACTTTCAATGGCAATTTTAAATAAGTGGGATCAAGAATCTGAAGCATTTCTTAAAAAAAAACTGTAACAGGAGATGACACATGGGTTCACCAGTACGATCCTGAAGACAAGCACAAAGCAGTGGCTACCGAGAGGCGGAAGTGGTCTGGCCAAAGCAAAAGTAGACCAGTCGAAGGTCATAGCAACCGTTTTTTGGGATGCTCAAAGCATTTTGCTGTCAACTTTCTGGAGGGCCAAAGAATGATAACATTTGCTTCCTATGAGAGTGTTTTCAGTAGGTTACCCAGAGCTTTAGGAGAAAAATGCCTGGGAAAGCTTCACCAGAGACTCCTTCTCCACCACAATGCTCCTGCTCACTCCTCATGAAAAACAAGGGCAATTTTGCAGAGTTTCAACAAGAAATCATTAGGCATCCATCTTACAGTCCTGACTTAGCTCCTTCTGACTTCTTTTTGTTTCCTAATCTGACAAATTCTTTAAAGGGCACCCATTTTTCTTCAGTTAATAATGAGGCTGGGCATGGTGGCTCATGCCTATAATCCCAGCATTTTGGGAGGCCAAGGTGGGTGGATCATCTAAGGTCAGGAGTTCAAGACCAGCCTGGCCAACATGGCGAAACCCTGTCTCTACTAAAAATACAAAAATTAGCCGGGCATGGTGGCACGCGTCTGTAATCCCAGCGCTTGGAAGGCTGAGGCAGGAGAATCGCTTGAACTCAGGTGGCAGAGGTTGCAGTGAGCCAAAATCATGCCAGTGCACTCCAGCCTGGGCAACAGAGGGAGACTCCGTCTCTAAATAAATAAATAAATAAATCAAGCAAGCAAGCAAGACTACGTTGGCATGGTTAAATTCTCAGGATCCTGAGTTTGTTTGTTTTTTGTTTTTTTTTGAGACAGAGTCTCACTTTGTTGCCCAAGCTGGAGTGCAGTGGTGCAATCTCGGCTCACTGCAACCTCCGCCCCCCAGATTCAATACTGCAACCACCACCCACCCGGTTCAAGTGATTCTCCTGCCTCAGCCTCCTGAGTAGCTGGGATTGCAGGCACGTGCCACCACACCGACTAATTTTTTTGTATTTGTATAGAGGCGGGGTTTCACCATATTGGCCAGGCTGGTCTCGAACTCCTGACCTCAAGTAATCCACCCGCCTCAGCCTCCCAAAGTGCTGGGATTACAGGCATGAGCCACCGTGCCCAGCTTCCCTCAGTTCTTTAAGGAGGAACTAAATGCCTGATATCACTTACAAAATTGTCTTGAACTTGATGAAGATTCTGCTGAGAAATAAATTCATATTTTTAATTTTTATCTTTAAATTCAATTTTTCACAAACTTTTTGAAGTTCCTTTGTACAAGAAAAACCTTGCTAGTAAACTGCTGCTGTCAGGCCAGGCATGATGGTTTACGCTTATAATCCCAGCACTTTGGGAGGCCAAGGCAGGAGGATTGCTTGAAGCCAGGAATTCAAGACGAGCCTGGGCAACATGGTTTCTTAAAAATAAAAAAATACAGGGCCAGGCGTGGTGGCTCATGCCTGTAATCCCAGCACTTTGGGAGACCAAGGCAGGTGGATCACCTGAGGTTGGGAGTTCAAGACCAGACTCATCAACATGGAGAAACCCCGTCTGTACTAAAAATACAAAATTAGTTAAACTGGGCATGGTGATGCATGCCTATAATCCCAGCTACTCGGGAGCCTGAGGCAGGAGAATGGCTTGAACCCGGGAGGCGAAGGTTGCAGTGAGCCGAGATCGCGCCACTGCACTCCAGCCTGGGCAACAAGAGCGAAACTCCATCTCAAAAAACAAAAAAGAAAAACCCAAAAAATTAGCTGGGCATGGTGGCACACGCCTGTAGTCCCAGCTACCTGGGAGGCTGAGGTTGAAAATCATCTGAGCCTGGGAGGTCGAGGCTGCAGTGCACCATAATTGCACCACTGCACTCCAGCCTGGGTGACAGAGGCCCTGTCTCCAAAAATAAAAAATAAAAAAAAAAATTGCTGCTGTCAATATTAGAATGGATTAGCCATCCAATTGAGTGACAAGAAAAAAAATTTACATGAAAATAATTTTTTTTTTTTTTTTGAGACTGAGTCTTGTTCTGTCACCCAGGCTAGAGTGCAGTGGCACGATCTCAGCTCACTGTAAGCTCCGCCTCCCGGGTTCACGCCATTCTCCTGCCTCAGCCTCCCAAGTAGCTGGGATTACAGGTGCCCGCCGCCACGCCCGGCTAATTTTTTGTATTTTTAGCAGAGGCGGGGTTTCACAGTGTTAGCCGGGATGGTCTCGATCTCTCGACCTCGTGATCCGCCCGCCTTGGCCTCCCAAAGTGCTGGGATTACAGGTGTGAGCCACTGTGCCTGGTCGAAAATAATTTTTAAAAGAATGGCATAGTCAGACAAAAATAATAATAAAAAGGGAGGAAAATCAAATGAGGCAGTAAAGCAAGAGCAACCTGGGCAGTGGGTGCAGAAGTTCAACTGATGCAAATCAGGCAGTTAAAACTTGTGCAAAAGGTAAAATAATGCACCAGAAGCAAGATACAAGTTGTCTTAAGAATCCCATTACTGCCCAGGCGCCGTGACTCACACCTGTAATCCCAGCACTTTGGGAGGCTGAGGCTGGTGGATCACATGAGGCCAGGTGTTCAAAACCAGCTTCGGCAACATGGGGAAACCCTGTCTCTACCAAAAATAGAAAAAATTAGCTGGGCGGGGTGGCACATGCCTGTGGCCTCAGCTACTCAGGAGGCTGAGGCAAGAGGATCACTTGAGCCTCGGAGCTGAACGCAGTAGTGAGCTGAGATTGCGCCACTGCATTCCAATCTGGGCGACAGAGTGGGACCCTGTCTCAAAAAAAAAAAAAAAAGAAAAGAAAAGAAAAAAGAAAAAAACCCATTACTCCAAGATGTTTAGCTTCCAGCTTGGGTAGAACCATTACAGAAGCAGTATCAAGTCCTGTGCCTGGCCCAGAATCTCTAACCATTAACATATTGCAGTCCTGAGCTAAGGCAGAGTATGTCACCTTGGTGGGGTGAGTGCTAAAACACACACAGATTGTGGTAAGTAAATCCAACCCATGATCTCAGTAATCTGGGTTATACTGAAGAATGTTTCCGATTATGGTGATACTGTTAAAATATTTGAAATATTTAAGAGGACCTAATGTCTTAGAGGATCAGACACTTGGAATTTAATTCAAAATGCTTAAAGGAATTTGAAATTAGATCTGTGGTTTTAATTTTAAAATGTCTAAGAAAATTTAACAAGTTGAGGCCGGGCTCGGTGGCTCATGCCTGTAATCCCAGCACTTTGAGAGGCCAAGATGGGCGGATCACGAGGTCAGGAGATTGAGACCATTCTGGCTAACACGGTGAAACCCCGTCTCTACTAAAAATACAAAAAAATTAGCTGGGCGTGGTGGTGGGCACCTGTAGTCCCAGCTACTCTGGAGGCTGAGGCAGGATGGCGTGAACCTGGGAGGTGGAGCTTGCAGTGAGCTGAGATCGCGCCACTGCGCTCCCGCCTGGGCAACAGAGCGAGACTACTCTCAAAAAAAAAAAAAAAAAAGAAAATTTTAACAAGTTGATAAATAATGAATGTTTACAAGACCTTAACGTATTAAATTTATGAGTGTATATTTAGGTTAGTATTTCAATGCTCAGGAAGATTTCATCAGATTTTAGGTCTTTCATATTAGTTATTGGAAGTGTGTGCAAATCAAACAGTTTAAATGTGTAATTGAGTTTAAAATGGCCAACGAAACTAAATTAGGCGTGCAATTTTTTCATTTTAACTCATTAAGTTTCAAACTAATTGAACATTAAAGATTAAGCATTTCTATCTATATACAAAATCAACTTGTTTGTAGCTAGTTGTAGCTAGATTTATAAACTGATCTTAAAGACATGAGGCAAATTAAATGTACAGCTTTAATAACTATTTTTTATAACACTAGTAACTGTAAGCATCCCTTTCAGTGCACAAAAGCCCTAGTCAGATGCCAATACCCAGTGGACAGTGCCTCTTCGTGTTAGTCCAAGCCCAAAAATTCAGAACATCTGCCCTGGAGACACGAGGGGCTTGCCACACACTGGAAGGCAGAGTTGACTCCCTGCATCTCTTTTCTGGTGGGGATGGGGATGCGGAGGTATAGCAGTGAGGTGAGGAGCTGTATCCCTTAGCTGGGAGCAAAGATGGAAGGGTGCCCTGAATGACTGGAGTGTCTAGCTGGCAAAGGACAACTGTATCCCAGCCCCAGCAGTGATAGCCCTCGAGCCTATCAGGAAGAGTCACGGTGTGCAGATGACGTTCCTGCTCATTGGAGAGTGGAGTCTAAATGGGAGTCTGTGAGGCCCTGCATGTTATTATTAAAAAAATGAATTTTAGGCTGGGCCCAGTGACTCATACCTGTAATCCCAACATTTTGGGAGGGTGAGGCAGGAAGATCGCTTGAGCCCAGGAGTTTGAGACTAGACTGCGAAACACAGCAAGCCCTTGTCTCTATTAAAAACTTTAAAAAAATTAGCCAGGCATGGTTGTGTGTGCTTGTGGTCCCAGCTACTCAGGAGTCTGAGGTGGGAGGATCATTTAAGCCCAGGAGGTTGAACTGCAGTGAGCTATGATTACACCACTGCACTCCAGCCTGGGCAACAGAGCAAGACCCTGTCCCAAAATGAACTTTTAAGTGTACATACAATAAAATGTACTCTTTTTTAGGTGTAAAGTTTTGACAAGGGCACCAAGTCATATAACCACCACCACATTTAGGACACAGAACAATTCCATCATCCCCCAAAATTACCTCATACTCATGTTTTGTAGTCATCCCTAACCCTCGGTAACCACAGATCTGTTCTACATGGATCTGGCTTCTTTGCTTAGCACAATGCATTTAAGATGCACATTATTTTAACAGCCTGTAGAATAATATTCTGAAAAAGACTGTTCATCCATTCTAACACCTGGCCCCTTACAGCCAGAGCTATTTTAAAACATGCTGGTCCTCAGCATGCATTTTTTTTTTTTTTTTTTTTTTTTAAAGCAGGGACTCACTCTGTCACCCAGGCTGGAGTGTGGTGGCGTGATCATAGCTCACTGCAACCTCAAACTCCTGGCCTTAAGCGATCCTCCCACCTCAGACTCCCAAAGTGCTGGGACTACAGGCATGAGCCACCGTGCCCTGCCGTTGTGCTTACTTATGAATTCTTTCCCATGGCATTTCAAATACATTAAAATGCAACCATTTTTCATGTTTATGTTTTTTTCTGTGATTTTTGAGAAGAATCCTTAGAATTTGCTTTTGAAATTATCTGACAATTCTGTGACTCACTAATTTATGAGAAAGATATTTTTAAAAGCAATTATTGAATTTAATGAGTGACGTTCACAAGGTTGTACATTAAGACGTTTAATTCCACTTATTAATATTTACTTTCAACTTTCTTAGGTTAGAGCCAACACTTTTTCTTTATTCAGGTCTCAAACATTTCTGTAGTCCTCTAGAAAGCTGAGAGGCTGCAGATACCGTGCCTGTGCCCCACGTGCTTGATAGAGGCCTGCAAGAATCCCATGGCCAAAGTCATCACAGTTCCAGCCTGCACCAGTGAGGGAAGGGCTGGGAGGCTGCTTTCCAGAATCATAAGAATACCCTTTCCAAAAACATCATATAGCATAATTATTTTTAAAGATTTCATTCCACATACATATTGTCCAAAAATGTATGTGCAAATTTGTTTATTGCAGCAATACTGGTAATACTGAAAAATCAGGAACAATCCAAAGTCTATCAATAACAGATTGATTCAACTGTGGTGTATCACGCAATGGTAAACCATGCAGCCACGAAAAGGGGTGAGGTAGATTTATACACGCTAATGCAGTAAGATTTTCACAACTAAGTGGAAATACAAGTTGCAGAATAAGAATGCATAGTCTGATTACCATTTATGTAAAAATGAAAATTATAATTTTAAAATAGTAAGTGCATAGGAAAAAACCGGGAAGATATACACAAAATTTAATGGTGATTATCTCTAAGAGAGGAAGAAGCTTTCCTGTGAGCATGGGGTGTGTGTGTGTGTGTGTGTGTGTGTGTGTGTGTGTGTGTGTGTGTGTGTGTGTGTGTGTGGCTGGGGGCCGGGGCTTTCGTTATTTACTTCTCTGTAAGCATTTGAATTTTTTTTTGTTTTTACGACAAACATATATTATTTTGGTAATCGGGAAAATGCAATCAATATTGTTTAGAACACAACCAGGACCACTGGGAGATGAGAGCTGATGTTCTGAATCTCCAAGCACACTGAGGAGGAGCTGAAGACAGTTTTTGTGGTAGCAGGTGTTAGGACATGTCCCCTGCTTTCAAAAGTCAAAACAACCTACTCAAAAATCACCTCCTTTCTCTTCTTTCTACAACCACACACTTTCTCAACCCAACCATAATCACCCACAAAACTGAAAATTATTTGTGAAACATGATTTCCACACGGAGCAGTTAAAGAGAGCCTTGGTTGAGGGGGGAAATTGGAGGAGGGAGTTATGGTTCCAAGTTCTACCTGACATCTAAAGATGCAAGCCAATCAAATGATTCTATTCGAATAAGACCCTCCATGTCCGGAGAAGACCTGAGATGGCAGTAAGTCACGCTAAGTAGCACAGATACGTGCTGTGGAGATAAACATGCACGCACGAAGCATGTTCCTAGGTACTACAAGGTACAACAAAATAACCAGGTATTTTGATGCAGTCCCAGAGATCTGGGAGACTCACAGAAATTTGCACAGCCTTGAGTCACAAAGAGCCCCAAGAGACAGCCAGCTTGAGAAAATTAGGCCAGTGATGGGGCTGGAAAGCACCAAGTCTATCTGCTCAGTGTCCCACAGGTGGTGGCCTATGGGTCCTCACCTGCTGGTGTCCAGGGGGGATGCCCAGTCTCAAGCTCCCACACCTGAGCAACAGCTTAGATGCCACAGAAGCTGGTCCAAAGGACACCACGATGCTGTGGTGGCCCTGAAAGGGGCCTCTTTGCTTTCCTCCATAGTCACTTCAAAAACTGTGAACATCCACACTTAGGTTCCCACCATGGGCCAGAACTAGCTGCAGAGGACAGAGAATGTTGTGTGGACCAAGTTGCTTTTGTGGAGACCTAGCTGGCGCGCCATCCAGTGGCTTGGGTGTCTAGATCTGCCCATAGCTCCTGCTGTCCTACAGGCAGTCGGAGGACACACACCAGCAGCCAGAACAAGGTCATGGCCATTGCTTTCACCTGCCCTGGCACCACTGTGCCAGGACAGCTGAGGACCATGGGAGCCAGCGAAGTCTCATTTGTAGCACTGGGTTTCTCCCATTTAACAAATACAACCAGTGCTTCTGTTCTAGCTCCCTGAGTGTCCACTTTTCCTTCCAGTTCATGGGTGCTTCAGAATGTGTGGTCAAAAGCAGCCCTCAGATCAGAGACCTCGACCCCTCTCCTGCCTCAGGACAGCAAACTCAACCAGCCTCCAAGATGGGGCCTTTCTTCAGTAGCAGGTGCTGAGGGGACAGGATTGAGATGGGATGAAATGTGGAGATGGGAGCAAAGGGGCAACCAAGAAAGGGCCAAGGCATCTTCCTGCATTCACAGGAGGCGACTCTCATTTGAAGGAGAGGCCAGGGAGGATGCTGGCCAGTTGGAATGTGTTCAAGGCAAAGCCCCACTTTCCTGGCTGAGTCTACTTCAGCCATCCATATTGTCCCCATTCCTAGGACTGGTTCACTGTGTACCTCTTAACACCACTCAGCTCTGGAAAAGAGTCCTTACAAACGGGCCCTCCTTGGCTGAGTGTGGTGGCTCACACCTCTATGTAGACCCAGCACTTTAGGGGGACTAGGAGAGAGGATCACTTGAGTCAGGAGTTTGAGACCAGCCTGGGCCACGTGGCGAGACCATTTCTACAAAAAAAAACTTAAGAAAACTTGTCAGGTGTGGTGGCATGCACCTGTAATCCCAGCTACTCAGGAGGCTGAAGCAGGAGGATCACTTGAGGCCAGGAGGCCGAGGCTGTAGTGAGCTATGGTTGCGCCACTGCACTCCAGCCTCCATGACAGAGCAAGACTGTTTAAAAACAAAAATGAAAACTGGCCCACCTTGCCCCAGGGACCTCCCCTGCTTCGTCTGGTTAGAACCTGGCACGAATGCGCTTTTGTCTCGTCCTGAGTCACAGGCCTCAGTTCACGGCCCTTTCCATACTGAAAACTCTCCATACGTTTCTTTTAAAACCTTTTATTCAATAATATATACTTTTAAAATAATAATATGTAACTGCCGCCATGCCACATACTGCGCCCGTCCCCCCACTGTGGAGTCTGTGGTCAGCTAGTTAGCGTGGTTTGCTGGAAAAACAGGCGGCCACGGGACGAGTTGAGGGGCTCGGGGAGCAACAGTAACCAACAACATTCTGCATACCCTTCACATTCCCCATGCTTTCTGGGTCGGGAAGAAGTCAACAGGAAGCCAAAGGCAAGTGAGCCTTTTACATTCGGAAGTGAGGTTTGATATACGGTGGTGGGCTGCCCTTCGCTTGGTCTAGTTCGTGCTCGCCAAACCTGCCACCGTTTTGTGTCTGCTCACGGAACGTGATCTCTCTATACGCGTTAAGACGTTTGATTTGGTTCTTGTTCTGCTTATGGAAAAGTGGGAGAACCGCAACAGACCTGGGGAAAGAGACGGGAGGAGGGAAAGATGTCATTAATCAACCTGAGCGGGCGAGGGGAGGCCTCCACGTGTAGGAGGGCCTGTGCTAGAATGCAAGCTCGGCCCTCCCATGCCACTTGGTGGAGAACCCTGTGAGAACTCGCTGAGTTCAGGTTTCCAACAGTACCCTCTGCCTTCCTCTTCTGATTATCATGACAGAGATGGTCTCTAGCACGGCCTTCTGTCACAGGACGGATGCTCTGGGCACCACGTGTGTTGTGACCAGGTCTTCCACTCTACCCCATCCCTCGGGTCCAGGGTGCTGATGGAGAAGCCTCAGAGCCTCTTGACCATTCTGTGCCAGTCAAGCTACAAATTCAGCAGTCAGCTCTAGGTCCCCCTCAGACCTGACCTGATTACCTGAGGTGTCTTAGGACTAAGACGGGGTCTGTATTTACTCAGAGAAAGGGCTGAGTCCACTAATAAACAAAGAGCAGTAAGTGAGCTCAAATATTTTTAACTCTCCCCTGGAAACAGCTAGCTGCCTGGCATGGCCTGAAAACCTCATTTCTCCTTCCAGGTCCAGCATAGCAAGTGGGTGGTGAGATGCCGGCAGTGGAATTCTAGAAGCAGTGCCTCCCAGAACAGCACTACAGTACTGAGGAAGGACTATGCACCTGGGAAGCTGTCACACACACAAAATCATTTCATGAAAACTTTCTCTGGGTAAAGGAAGGGTTCCACTGCATAGTATTTGATTTGAGAAGGGCTGCATGGTGCATGAGGTTAAGAAAGAAATGACTATATTTGCCTTTAAACACTTCAGCTGATTCCAAGCACCCAACTTCAGAGGCTCAGTGAAAAGAAAGCACACTAATTAAAGAAAGCACACTAATTAAAGATACCACCACCTGCCAAATAATAGCATGTGCTGCAAGGAATGGGGCTAGGGAGAGTGTTTCACAAATGCAGAGCACCAGGCCACAAGGTTAAAGTCATGCACTAAAACAGTCAATCCCAAGAGGCAGGTGTCTGAGTGGCGCGACTCAGAAGCAAGTACATAAAAACGGAACATTCCCAACAGGACACCACTCTAGCCCCACTTCTGCCAAAGGAAAGTTTTCACATCAAGGTGTAACACACATCTTTGCAATTCAAGGTTTATCACTCCCCTCTCCCCCAAAGAGACAGGAAATACAAGTTAAGGTCCTCATAGCAATGGTTTGTCTCCCACTTGGGAAGGCTGGTTATTGTCAACATTTTTATTTAAGAAAACAGGATTTAACATGGCATTTTTCTTCCCTCTAAGGGCAGCAGCACATAAATCATACATCAGTCATCCAGTGATACAAAGAGGTGGCCAATTGTGTCTGAAGTAGTCACTTGTAAAGGATCACAACCCAGGCAGTGTTGCTTTTCTGCAAACAGAAGGAAACAGAAGGCTCCATGGTCCTTGAAGATTATCCAAGTTTTCCACTAGTTGTCAAGATTTCTGTCCCAACCTCTTAGTCACCATTTACAGCAAGAAGAGCCAGCAAGTGAAAAACTGTTAATTTATTGATTCAAAGTTGTTTTTTTCTTTTTAAAAAACAATCCCCAATACATGCAGTTCAGGGTTAAGTATCACATTTGTAGCACATTGTTGAGTCTCAAAACAAAAATATGCATCACCTGTATAATCCCATCACATCTTTTTCCAGCCTCTACAATACCTAGTTGGGGGTGTTTTCATTTACACATCCACATAGCTCAGAAGCATGTTATTAACGGTTGATCTGGCCCGATGCTTCTCCGCCACCTCCCCTGCCCTGGTCTCCACCTCGGGGTTATTTTTTTCTAAAGGCAGGATGTTACTCAGTCTTAATTTATTAAGATCACTGACAAACTTTGGCTTCTTGTGTGCTCATGTGGTCCCTGCTTTTGCTTTCGGAAGGGTTTATATTGAAACGACTGTGACTCTGATCGGTTATTATCCCCTCATTTTTTGTAGGAAATAAGTTTGCTTGTTTCTGTGGGTGCTCACACAGTAACACAGGTTCCTAAAGTAACCATTTAATCTGAACTGGTATTAAAGGAAACTGTTAACCGGGCTCTCTTAGATCTATTTCAGTTCATATAAAAAAACTCTTCCAATTGTTGCTTGTGTCTCAAAGTAGTTCTGCTTCCATCCTTATCAACAGAGCACCTGGGAGAACCTAAGTCATTTCCCTGAGTAGGCACAGACCACGAGCCCCACGGCACCCAACTCTCTCTGGGACTCAGCGCCTGACTCGAGAGCACCACCTTTCAGTCCACTGGGACCAATCCAGTGGGCAGCGCCCTCCCCAGGGTACATTCCAGAACATAAACTTGGTACCCTCTAATTTATCCCCTCAAGAAGTTAATTTCCTCCTCAAGAGCTACCTTTAGATGGTTTTTCTTATTGGTCCCTTTTCTTTTAACAGCCCTTCCCCTAGCCACTCTCTTCAAGTCCCCAAGGATTACGAGTTTGTCTGTCTCCTCTAATCTGTCAGTCTGAGAGCACCTTCCTCTCTGCAAGGGAACACATTTGCTTTAAACCTTGTGAGTGCTGACATGTTACAGAATGTCTGGGAGGAGGCCTGGCTGAGTGACTGGTGTTTAAGTGCCTCAATGAACGACATCAGCGCTTCTCTAGTTGGTGAGAAGGCCCAGGAAAGCTTGGTCGGCATCATACACTCAATAGCTTCTCCTACCCAGCCACCTACCCTGCCTACAGGGATAGGACGAAAGCAAGGCCAGCTGACAGCATCCAGGGGAGAGTGAACTGCCACCACACCAGAGGTGCAAATGTGACTCAGCACTTCATGAGTTCTACTCTCACCATGGGATTTCTCAGCAGAAGCAAACCTTGCAGTCAGGCTCACTTGTAGCCAACAAATGATATAGCCATCTGGATTTGGCATAGGAACCTTTTGTTCTCACCATACCAGGTCTATGTTCTTGAACATAGGCAGTACCTGAGATGATAGTGTAACACTACCCTGTTCCCCACATTTTTTGCTTTTCTTTAGGAAATAATTAAGTCCTTATCATAGGCACTTTTAACCTGTTTAAGATAATGAAGCAAACAAATGAAAAGTACTGAGATGAGTTTAAGAAAGAATATGCTAACTGAAAAGGATACTGGGTGCGTACATTTACCATGGTTTAGTCTAAATATTAGACACACAGACACACACACACCCCTTTTGGAACTCTCCAAGACCATCTCCGAATCTAGGTAAATAGTCTTAAAATTTCGGGGGAGCTAGGTTTGGAAACAAAAATGGTTTCTGAAGACAGGAAAAGAGATGGTCTGAAACTGGACTCACTTCAGTTTGGAAAAGAATGGCCTAGGTGCCAAGACCAGACCCAGGAAGGGGTGAGCATTTCAAGCCCAATTATGGTCTAAGTCTAAGGCATGAAGAGAGGTAAAAGTCTAGGTGCTGGAAAAGCAAGCTGTGTGCTTCAAAGGAAGAATGCCTGTGTCAAAGCTGCAGTTACAAAACCCCAGGACAAGGCAGGCAGGCGGTGTCTGCACCTACATCACCGTCAGAGGTCAATCACCTGACTATTCTCCTCCAGGTACTTTTATTACCTTTGGGGGACCCAAGGGAAAGGAATGGAGTTACCGCTTCACCAAGACCCTCCAGTAGGCTCTTCTTGCCTGGTCCAGACAGGCAACTTAAAAAAAAAAAGGGAGGGCTGAGGAGTGGGGTGATAAAGGAGATTGGAGGGGGAGCAGGAAAGACACGCAGTGGCACATCTCCCTGATGATAACCAATGCTTCAGGATTGCCTATAAGGGCATATTAGAAGGCTTTTGATAATCTCAAACACTGAGTTTTGCTGCCTGACATATCAATACAGGTTTAGCCAAAGAGCTCACATCTTGCTTTTGATTTTCAGGTAGAACAAATGTTTACATTAGTATACAGAATGTGCAATGCAAGCAGGCAGCATTGGTATGAGAACCTTAACTGAATGCATTCCTTGACTTTGGGATCTTATTTATTTTTTACTCTATAAACTCAACTCTATAATAAGAGAAGAGTTTTATTTGTATTTTAAGTTCCCACAGACCAAACGACAAAAATAGAATCTACATTTAGAGTAGGATCTGCTACCAATACCAATAAGATTTTATTGGAATATGGAATGTAAACAAATGTTTCAAACAAACATCTAACCTTATAAAAATGTATGGCATTATTAAATAGTTAATAAAGAAATCTTAAAGGGTGATGTGGTAGACACCTCTAGTTCTAGCCTAGGTGTGTGAAGTCCCCACAGCTGTGGCATGGCCCTGCAGCTGGGGTGAGGGGACTGCCTACAAACCATGTTGCTCTTGAGTCCCCAAAATGAAATCAGCCCTATTTTTGTTTAAACAAACTCTAGCTTTCTCTGCTAACATGAAGGTTTGCACAATGGATCCAACACTTGCTCCGGGAGCACCATTTTCTTCCCCAAGCCCCTTGTATATTCCTCTGAGTTGCTTGAGTTTCAGATGACCCTGCCCACACAACTCTAGTACCTGCATGCAAGACAGACTTATCTTTGCCATCACATAAATGTATCACATATCAGAACTTACAAATGCATATTACCCTGATTACAGTGGGAAACTGTGTCTCATGGGGATAAAAGGAGGTGGGAGAGAGAGATTTTTTTCGGTAAGTCTTTCCTGAAAAAATTCTAATGGGATGTTTTCCTCCTTTGCCTTGCCTGAAGACTGACTTTCCAGCTTTAGTTATGGTTGTGAACAAAAAGGTCTCTGTTTCAGAGAGGTGCATTAAAATAGGCGCACACATAGGGATGTGCTGGGAAATGGTGAAGTTCTCCTTACAAGGCTGCCAAAAAAAAAAAAAAAAAAAGAAAAAGCAACAAAAAAATAGCAACAAGATTTTATGGTTAGGCAAATCAACAAAGGTTATAGTGAGCTCCAAGTTATGCACTTAGCATGGAACTTTTGATGATAACCATGGACCAGTTCATGGCATTGCAAGGTTTCGTGATCCCTCCTGACATCAAAGAGGACTCTTGTGAAAGTGACTGCAGTTTGCTCCCAAATGAATCCACTTGGAGGAAAACTGCGGGGATGAGGTACATTTCCTGGAGAGCTCATGTCATTAAAAAATACATAAAACATGGATTTGTAAAGAGCTTAAAAAAAAATACTGTCACTGTTTTAATATCTCCTTTTTGTAAATGAGGCTGGTGTGTCAGTATAGACTGCTGACATTTCGCTAAGACTTGAGCCTGAATTTCACCAAAGGAAACCCAGACCACAATGGAATAGATAGGAAGTCAGACATTCAGAGCTTGTTGACTGAATGGGTTAATTCAACAGTGGTGCCCTGTTAAACAAAGGTAAATGTACAACAACTCCGAGTCTCTATCTCCCATGCATTCCAAAGGCAGAGCTCCTTCAGATCCTGAACTAGGTGCATCCCCATGCTGCCACAGTGACAGCTCCCTGGAGACTAGCACTGGGGAGTTTCTTTCTTGCTTTCTGACAGACTTTTAGGTCTTTACTCTTCTTTGCATTTAGAAGGAATGATAAGAATTTCTTTTTATCACACTGTAGTTTTCCTTCAAGGTTTGTGTTTGGTTGGTTGGTTTTATTGGCAAGCATCAATGCCGCATTACCCGTCGCTTTCCAGTCTTCATCGTGCTGCCGTGAGACCACTGGAAAGCACAGCATTGTCTGCACAAGGCTGGGACTGCTCCTTCACCACAGGGTCTGCAAGAAAGCAGGAGGAAAGTCAGGCAATCAGGGTGGTGAGTGCTGAGAGAAGCCCATGGCAAACCCACCCTTTCAACTGAAAGAGAGACAGACTGATGGGCAAGCCAGGGTCAGGGGGGCAACAGGAGAGACGGAAATCACGGAATTCCAGCCATATAAAAACCAAACACTGAAAAATGATCAGGGAAATTGTTATTGCAGTCAACTCTTACACTTCCTCGGAGTACAGACTCAATGCTAAGAGGCACAGAAACCCTAATTTCCCACTGTTCAAATTTCTACATTTATTTTCTTTCAATATTAATATCATCTCTAACCCCTAATTTCTTCAAAGCATGTAGAATAACAAGCACTTCAAAGGAAAGGTGAGTAAAAAGAGCCATCAGAAGACCTATCCATTTTAAGCAACCGTAGTTTGAAATTTTTTAAATTGAAGTATGACATATATTCAGAAAAGCAGAAAGATCATTAATGACATGTCATAAACATCAGTATTCCTAATTTTATCTAACTTGGGTAAAAACAGCTTTCTGTGCCAGACACTGGGGTGGGGACATCTGAGTTTGCTGGGGCTGAGGTCTAGAAGGCTGAAGGCTTTTCCATTTGCGGTCTCCCTTATGCATACGGGCCACAGGCTCAAGACCACAGCGACACATTCTTCAGGCAAGAATTTAGTTCATCTCCAGAGGAAATCAAAGGAGAGGGAAAGACAGCATGTTTGTTAAGCCAGAGACAACGACTTTAAGGGTTGAACGTTTCCATCTTGATTCAGAAAGCGAACTGAGGTAAGTCTCTCAACCTCCCTGCTCCCCAGGAAGGAGACTGATAATAGCAGGAAGTTTATTTGAAACACACGTTATCAGTGGAAAGAACCATACACATGCAGAAGAATAAGCAAACACGCAAAGTGAATCCGCACACACTTCTAAGTGAGCAGTTCAGTCAAGATTTCAGTGAGGCCTCTCCACACCTACTTCCCTTTCCTCAAATTCCTTTCATCCATCCATCTGTTCATCTCCTTCTTTCAAAACATATAATAGTTATCTTACTACTTTTAACTAATTACTAGTTTTCTGAGGGGAGAAATAATCTTCAGTTAGGTTTCCACACAAATATATGTATGTTTGAAAACAAATTTTAGAAACTTGCGATCTATTAACTCAGGGTAACAGGGAGTAGTCAAACAGCTTGAACTCCAGGGAGATACATTCAGTGAATAAGCAAACACCTGTGGTGATCAAGAAACGGATCTGCAAAGTTGTCTCAATCATCTACAATAAATGAGGCCAAATTCTAGGAATAATCCAATCCAAATACCCTAGAATTCTCCTGACTGGTCTCAAAGACAAAGAGTGGAAGATTTGTTCTCTTGAACAAATTACTCCCTGAACACAGTCCCTGGAGACTCACAGAAGTATGGGTGCTCCATGGCCTCTTTGGCAGTCAGTCTCTGTTGATGGTCGTATCGCAGAAGTTTGTCCAGAAGATCTAGGGCCTCAGGGCTGACAAGGTGTCTGTTCTCACTATGGATAAAGTTTTCCCAGCGTTTCCGTGAATGTCTGAGAAGAAAAATGAAGCATTAGTAACCAGAGACTAAATTCAACAAGAATCCTTATCTACTAGGGCTAAAGCCAACAAAATCTCAGAATAATGTACTGATTACAAGCTTGTTAAATCTCTAACTGGTGCCTGCCCTACTGCCCCATAGTTACAGCATAGCATCCTGAAACACAATGGTGCTCTGTGATTAGAAAAACACAACTAGGTAAAACTTCTATATCTCATTTAGAATATGTGGAACCTTTCTAGATTATTTTTTATGCTGTAGACTTTTAGTCAATTCTGGGTGGCATGCAGAAGAGTGGGCAATTTTTATTGGTCAGCAGATATATTTCCCAGGGCTAGCCTCAAAAACAGGGAGGTTCCATAAAATACTGTTCGAAAACTGTTAACAAAATGTTTACTTCTCAACATTATTGCACTGTACCTGAAAACTCAATGTGCTTTAAATTTGCTATTGTATAGAAAATCCATTACAGAGAACAAGAAGAAATTGTAAGTCCCTCCACCTTGAAGAGGTATGAAGTAAATAAAATAAAATATAATAAAAAACAAACTAAGTCTCTTATTCAAAGAATCATTGCTCTCCAAGTTTGGCCATTAAAAATAAGCTTTTGCTGTACCAGAAAACTTTTTTCTATAACATTATGATTTTTGTTTTACCTTTTCTATTAATAGGTTATCTCTCAGAGAAGTAAAATGATTAAAAGACATAAAGTCCAAATATCTCAATAAGTTAAAAGAAAATATGCATAGGAAAAAAGAGGGCTATTTCCATTTTACTATAATTAGAATGGGAAAAGAAAGTGATTTTGGCTAACCTTTCCACTTCTGAAACGGGGTAAGGTAAAGCACTCTCTCTCTCTCTCTTACTTACTGTCCCAGGATATCGTTGAAGTGTGGATCTAGGTCTATGTGATACTTCTTCAGATACCCATACAGTTCTTCTGTACCCAGAACCTTGGCAATGCGAACAAGCTGAAACACAAAACAAACTGACCAAATCACTGAGCACAGAACACACCGTGAGCCCGTGAGGACACTGCACCAAGGAATCAGAAGACTTCCACACCACTAAACCTCTAGGAATGAGATACAAACCCAAGTCCAGGGCAGGCAGACAGACCGAAGGACAAGAAGTTCACATGAATGCAAATTTCCAAACAGCCTTTAAAATAATACAACTTATGATAATAATCTTCTAGAGGTGGACCAGTACAGGGCATCACAATCTAATGACTAAAATCTAGTTTTATTAGACAAGGAGGTGCCTGACTTCTTCACAGATTCACTTTGGAAGTTTGGCATAGATGGCATTATCTGCCTCTACTTCTGCGGACCTGGTAAACACAAAATTCTGTGCGATCTTTATCTTGAAGAAAAGCTCATATGCAGACACTGAGTGACATTTAGTGGCTCAAGGATAGTATTCTTATCTAAGGATGCTATTTTTTTGGCATTCACCCCCAAATAAATAAGAACCAGAAAGCATTTGCTCACCTGGTCATAGTTGTCCTGTCCATGGAAGAATGGTTCCCTTCGAAAGATCATGCTTGCTAACATACAGCCCAAACTCCACATGTCCAAGCTATAATCATACATCTGAGGCAATAAGGACAACCCATTAGCCAAGGGTATTAGAAATCCATTTTTCTGATATAAATTTCTTTTTTAGACGAGATTGGGCGTGTTCAGGGTGGTATGGCCATAGATAATTTATTTAAAAAAATTTTTTTAACTTCCTGGCTCCTAGAAATGATCTGAATTTCTAGTCTTAACCTTTGCAGATATTTTAGATTTAAAAACTTCTCTGTCCCCCCAAAAAACTAGCTGAGAAAAAACTAAAATCAGCATTTTAGGGTGAAATAATGGCTGGGTTTTGAGTGTATTCAAACTGACTAGATAAACAGCAAACCAGAAAAGCCCTAAGCAAGTATAAATAACCCAGAATAGCTCTGCTAATAAGTTTACCTGATAGTCCACGAGGAGCTCTGGTCCCTTGAAGTACCTTGAGGCTACACGAACATTGTACTCCTGAGCAGGATGATAGAATTCTGCCAGACCCCAATCTATCAGTCGCAGCTACAAATAGGACAGAAAAAAACGTGAAAGGAGTGTTTCTAGATGCCTATGCCTTAGAACAAGCCCACATCACATTAGGTAACAATCATTTGGCCACACAAAAAATGTGAGCAGTTGCACTGGCTTAAAAATTACATTTTCAGCAATCGTGCAAGAGGTCATTTTTAGAGCAGAACACTTGAAATGCTTTTTGAAAAAATTTTAAATTATCCTGGTTCATCCCTCTCTCTAGATCAACAGAGCTCAACCTTTTTTTCTGCCTACACTCAGAAACTGTAGGCAGTTACACTTGGTAACACATTCTCCCATCATTCATAGCTTTTCGTTATAAGCTCCAGGCGTCAGTGAAAGGGCTGGGGACACACATCCCACTCCAGGACTGAAGCACTGCTCTAATGATTTATTCGTCTAATACTAGATGATCCATTTACTCACTGATTAGGGCCAACAGAGTTGGATATCAAAAATAGGAGGGACCCAAGTGTTCTTTTAAGGCCAGGCAGATTGGTCTGCAGGTCATCAAGAAATGAAGCAGAAACCACCAGCTGTAATTTCTTTCTGAGGCCCTCCAGAAAACTATGACCAAAATAAACAAGTGACTATAGTTAGTTACTATAGTTAAACCGTCTACTTTCCTTGTGTACTACGCTATACAAAGTAGAAATCAACAATGGAGATGGGAGAAATCACAGTAACGGAAGTTTGCCAAAAAACCCACCGGGTCTACAGAAACCATCATGGCACTGGACAGCTTTTTGGTCTGCTCTAAGCCTTTTAATCAAGCTTGTTGCTGCCTGGCTGTAATGGTACCTTTTTCTGTTGGTGATCTATCATGACATTGTGAGGTTTCACATCCCTGTGCATGATTCCCTTGCTGTGGCAGTAATCCAGAGCCTATTAGGTAAGAAAGCACAGATAATAGTAAGCAACCCCTCTACCATCCCCCAACTCAAGCATAGTCTTATTGTTTGTGACACCTTGACTTGAATACAGTCCCCCAAGGGGCAGCTTGCTGCCTGTAATGAAAGAGAAAAAAAGCGTGCTTCAGAAGGCACCCCTTGCTCTCTCTGCACACTACAGCTGGTAGAAAGGGGGTATGAAGGGAATGGCAAGGGCTATGAGGAAGATTTCTTTCTTTTTTTTTTTTTGAGATGGAGTCTCGCTATGTCGCCCAGGCTGGAGTGCAGTGGTGCAATCTCGGCTCACTGTAAGCTCTGCCTCCCGGGTTCACGCCATTCTCCTGCCTCAGCCTCCCGAGTAGCTAGGACTACAAGTGCCTGCCACTACGCCCAGCTAATTTTTTGTATTTTTAGTAGAGACAGGGTTTCACCGTGTTAGCCAGGATGGTTTCAATCTCCTGACCTCGTGATCCGCCAGCCTCGGCCTCCCAAGGTACTGGGATTACAGGTGTGAGCCACTGTGCCCAGCCGAGGAAGATTTCTTTAAAAGAGGGGGGGATGAGGCCAGGCACAGTGACTCATGCCTGTAATCCTAGCACTTTGGGAGGCCGAGGCAGGTGGATCACTCGAGGTCAGGAGTTCGAGACTAGCCTGGGCAACACGGCTATACTAAAAATACAAAAGTTAGCTGGGCGTGGTGGTGCGCACCTGTAATCCCAGCCACTCGACTGGGCTGAGGCTGGAGAACTGCTTGAACCTGGGAGGTGGAGGCTGCAGTGAGCTGAGATGGTGCCACTGCACTCCAGCCTGGGCAAGAAGGGCGGGCAGTGGGGAGGGGGGTGGTGTGTGTGTGGGATGATAAACCAGACTTTGGAACCTCAGTGGAGTCACCTCTCATAATGGTTCAAAGGACAGACCAGCATCTACGTGGACATGAAGAATGACATTCAAATACATCTTTCAGTATGGCTTATTTTGTACATAAGGGTCCCACGTGGGTTTTCTAGATGACCAAGCATTAGTATTTTCCTTAATATAATCCCTGAGCCAGCTAGCCTTTAAGACTTATCATTATGAGGCCAGGCATGGTGCTCATGCCTGTAATCCCAGAACTTTCGGAGGCAGGCAGATCACTTCAGGTCAGGAGTTCAAGACCAGCCTGGCCAACATGGCGAAACTCCACCTCTACTAAAAATAAAAAAAATTAGCCAGGCAAGGTGGTGGGCACCTCTAGTCCCAGCTACTTGTGGGGCTAAGGCACGAGAATTGCCTGAACCTGAGAGGCGGAGGTTGCAGTGAGCCGAGATGGCACCATTGCACTTCAGCCTGGGCAACAAAGCGGGTCTCAAAAAAAAAAAAACAATTATCATTACATGATTATTCCAAGGGAGAAAATTGCTTTGTGTAAGATGATTGATATGCAGATAAGATTTTATGTATATAATGGTTTTTCATAAGTTTAAAGAGCTGTGCAACCATCTAAAACAATCCAGTTTTAGAACATCTCCATCACTCCTAAAATTTTTCTTGAGCTTGTCTGTAGTCAATCCCCTTTCCTAACTTGTCCCAACCCCTCCGTGCCCTGCCCACAACCACTGACCTGCTATTTGCTGGGATAGATTTGCCTTTTCTGTACATTCATAAAATGAAATCATACATGTATAGTGCTTTGTCTACCTTCTTTCCTTCAGTATACTGTTTCTGAGATTCATCCAAGTTGCTTTTCCTTGCTGAGTAGTATTCCACTACTAGTTGATGGACATTTGGGTTGTTTCCACTCATGCTTTCATTTCCCTTGGGTAGATTCCTAGGGGTGGAAGTGCTGGGTTGTATGCTAAGTTTGTGTTTAAACTTTTAAGAAACTGCCTAATTATCTTCCAAAGTGGCTGCGTCACTTTTACTCCCACCAGCAACCTGAGGGTTTAAGTTTCTCCACATTCTCATCAACACCTGTCATTGTTCAACTTTTTGATTATAGCTTTGCTGGTGGGTGTAAAGTGGTATCTCCATGTGGTTTTGATTTTTACTTCCATAATGAGTGATGAAGTGGAACATCTTTTTATGTGTCTACTGGCCATTCTAAATCTTCTTTGGAGAAATGCTGATTCAAATCTTTCAATCATTTATTAGATTGTTAAGCTCCATTTTTTTAATGTAAAAATTTGCTTCTAAATCTCCCTTGCCTAACATAATAACTATCTTCATAAACTTCAAATTCAGGACCTTTGGCTAATCTTAACAAGCACCTGAATCCTACACAAGGTCAATGAAATACTCTTCAAGTAGAATCCCTGTCCTCTACCTACCAGTAGAGCCCCTCTCCAGTTTTAACAACCAAAAATGGTTCCGAATTTTGCCCAATGTCCCCTGGGGGACAAGCTTGACCTGGATAAGAAGCAATAAACTAGACTCTCGAGGACACTGGAATGGACTTCTTCATGCTGGAGGAGTACACAAGGCAGAGAATGAGCCCTAGGATTAGCATTCCAGGAATAAGCTCCCTCGATCTGTGCTTTTCCCTGAACCAAGAGTATACAATATAGAATGCTTGTTATGGCCAGGCGTGGTGGCTCACGCCTGTAATCCCAGCAGTTTGGGAGGCCAAGGCGGGCAGATCACGAGGTCAGGAGTTTTGAGACCAGCCTGACCAACAGGGTGAAACCCCGTTTCTACTAAAAATACAAAAATTAGCCAGGTGTGGTGGTGCGTGCCTGTAATCCCAACTACTCAGGAGGCCGAGGCGGGAGAATTGCTTGAACCCGGGAGGTGGAGGTTGCAGTGAGCCGAGATCATGCCACCGCACTCCAGCCTGGGCGACAGAGACTCTGTCTCCAAAAAAAAAAAAGAAAGAATGCTTGTTATTTGAAGATCAAGAACAAAGAACAGGCACTACTAAACTATGGGGATACATATAAAGATATAATCTTCAGAGGAGACACTGAACAGAAGAACACAAGAGAGCCCTGCAGGATGTTCACAATATCCTCTACCAGCCCTGTCCAATAGGACTTTCTGCAATGATGGAAATATTCTATTCCTGCACTCTATAGTATGGTAGCCACTAGCCACATGAGGCCACTGAGCACCTGAAATGTGCCTAGTGTGACTAGGGAACTAAATTTTATTTTATTATTTTATTTTTTTGTACAGGGCCTTGCTCTGTTGCCCAGGCTAGAGTGCAGTGGCATGATCTCAGCTCACTGCAACCTCTGCCTCACAGGCTCAAGTGGATCCTCCCACCTCCACTTCCTGAGTAGCTGGAACCATAGGCATGCACCGCTACACCTGGAGCATGCATATATATATATATATATATATATATTTTTTTTTTTTTTTTTTTGTAGCTACGGGGCTTTGCCACGTTGCCCAGGCTGGTCTTGAACTCCTGAGCTCAAGCAATCAACCTGCCTTGGCCTCCCAAAGCATTGGGATTTATAGGCGTGACCCACCGAGTCTGGCCAGCAACTAAATTTTGAATTTTACTTCATTTAAATAGCTACCTATGGGCAGTGGTTACTAACTATACTGGATATCATCGTCCTGTGTAAATCTGGGTGAGAGTTTTACATACACAAACATCCAAAAGACTGTACGTTTAAGATTTATTTACTTCACTTACATTCTACTTCAATTTTTTCCCTCTGTTTTATAATAACTGTAGCAAGATTCCAAAGTGCCTTTGTGGCAGTGCTTTATGAAACCAGGGGTTGTGAGGGCAGACCTCCTTGAATCTGAATCAGGAGATCAGGTTAGGTCACCGAGTCATCACACTGCAGCCCTCAGCCTCAGTTGCTTCTACATTTTCAAAGGAGTTAAATATTTAGTCTTCCCCACTCCTGTTTTTTCTTTTCAAAGAGAAAATTTACCAAGTTTTGATTCTGCTATATTGCCTACTCTTTGTCCAAAGGAATAAACTAATTAAGACCACAATACCTGGCATGTGAAAAATACTCAATGAAAGCAAAGGCTGAACAAATACAGTAAGGTAACTAATTCTTTTGCCAAGTTTCCTACTCGGACTCCCTATGGAGTTACTGACATGCTTTGAAATTCTTTGGGGAATTATTTCAGTTTTAAAATCTCGTACAGTTTCTGACCATTAAGCACGAAAGACGTTTTTCAAGTTTCATCTGGGATTCTACATCTCATTAGCAAAAATAAGTATATGTCCTCACTGCCTAGCTGCTACCTCCAGAAAGCAGAAAGGACATCAGACATTGAGTGACACCCACATGTCCACCTGGGAAGACCTGCATTAGTTGGATGTCTTTATGGGACCTAAGGGCAGGCTAGCTTATACAACTTTAGCTTTGGCTGATGGTTAAATAACACAAAATCTCAAACCATCTTACTTAAAAATAACCAACTGTGAGATCTGAATTGTAGCTCTCATGGGGTGAGAGTGCATGGGATTACTCAGGAAGCACTTCCAGGAAAGGAGCTAGCCTGACAGTTCACAGGATCATGGCACTGCAAATTTTATCCACACCAATGCTTCAATTTTAGTCTAGAGAAGACATGGAGAAACGTGGGATAAATCAAGCTCGACCTTTTTCGTGTTTCTGATCTTACTGACAAAAAGGAAGACCCATTAGCCATAAGAGTGAACCTTAAATCCACCGCCTCAGCTTTCTCTAATAAAAAGTGGTGCGTACAAGTTCTTATAAAAACACATTCATTTCACAGAACTGTTCTTAAGATCTACAACTACCCTAAAACTTTTCACAAGACTGCATATTAATACATGCATTTTTGGAGGCAGTTCATAGTTTTCATTAGGTTCTTAGTGATCCAGGACACAAAAATCTAGGACCCATGGGTGTATTCCATTTTACAAACTGAGCATTCCTTTAAGTGCTTATCTAGACAAACAAAATGATCATTCCTCCACCAACCAGTAATTCTTCAAATTTCATTGTGCTTGGGATTAGTAAGTCTCTTAGACATTCTACCCATCACTTTTCCCTGCATTAACGAGCCACGGCTACAGGGGTAGGGTAGGAAGACTCATGCAAGAAGGGGATGACGATACATGGCAAGGAAAGATGGCTGCAAATGCCTGCCACCCCTGTAGGCATGTCTCTCTATAATATGCTTACATATTCAATGCTTTTCCCATCAAGAGTGGAGTCGGTTTTTCCACGCTTTGAAGCTAGGCTTGGCCATGTGATTTGCTTTGGCCAATAGGGTTATTAGCAAACATGACACAGGTAGAGGGTTGAACAGTGCCTATACATTGAGATTTCCCCCTCTCTGCTGCTAGGAACCCCAGGAGGACCACCATGGGAAGCAGCATGAACTTCACGGGCTGGAGGATGAGACCTCAGCTATCCCTGCTGCCCCAGCTGTGGTCCTAGATTGTGAATGAGGTCATCCTGGACCATCCTGCCCCAGTCAAATCAACTGAGACCTAAAGAATCACCTGGCTAACTCAATTATAAGAAACAATAATCATTTTTTAAAAGTCATTAAGTTTGGGGTGATTTGTTACATTCACAGTAGGTATTAATAAAGCAGCAAAGAGAAAACATATGGACCAAGAAGAGCTATGGGAGGTTCTAAGGTATAATGTCCCTGGTACCCTTTGACTTGGCCACTTTTTTCCCAGTTCCACTGGAAAGTTTCTATGTGAAGATTCCTCGATGGAGGCCTCAATATAAGTTTAAAAACTTCACTAAATCCTCTGGGTATCAAGAAACATTCTGCTTAAGTTCACTCTGTTCTCTCAAAAACTTATCTTTTAATGAACAGGCCTGAAAAAAATTAATGGTTTATGAACACCACTTACTTTAAGTAGTTCATACATATAAAACCGGATATCAAAGTCTGTCAGGATCTGGTAGAGTTGCTGAAACAGATTCCAGAAAACAGAAAGTTAATTGAGTCTCACTGCATCTTGTCATCCTAAGTGCAGGCTATTCTCTAAGCTTATTTGATACTTAAGTGACTAAGGAATCCCATGACTTTTTTACTACCTGATCTGAAATAAATGGGAAGACTAAAGATGAAGGTTTTATATTTTAATCATCAGAAGAGAAGAAAAAAAGAAAAAAAAGGAAGGAATTCCAAGAGAGAAAAACATTTAAGCCAACTCAGATCTTTCCTATTTAGTGCTCTGTGATTTTGCCAATTACAATTATTAACCAAAATTACACCATTGTGAAGTCTAAGTTGTCTGTCTTCACATTCTTACCGAACATCAAGAAAACTAACCCCACTGTAACACCACAGTATACTCTAGAGAAGTGAGTTCTGAGTGGATGGCAGAGCTCTGAAGAACTTCATGGGCTACTGTGGTAAAACAGTGGCGACACAGGCTGTTCTCAAAAAAGAAAAATAAGGAAAAAGGAGGTGCTATAGCATTTGCAGATGGCAAGAGCTTACAAAAAAATCTATACCCTCTGCTCCCCGGAAACCAATTCCAGACTGGAAAAAAAGAACATTTCACAGGCAACAACTGACGTCTTAGGAGTGAAAAAAGACAGGGGTATCAAAAATGATCACTGGCCAAACTGATAGGTAAATGGAAGTTTTCATTATTGATAATCCAAAGACCCACTCACTGGGAGTTTTTAAAAAATTTCTAAGAGTCAGAATACATTAATGCTACAAGCTTCATTAAAAGCATCATAAACCCTTGTCAGGAACTCTCATTATCTTTGATATCCAATCAAATCCATGTAAATCTGTTTTCCCATCAATCCAAGCCATGCTTTCTATAAAATTAAGAAGCACACCTTTATTAAACTTCTCTTGTTCTTCTATTGAAAGAGAGACTCAAGCAATGTAGGGAATCTCTCCAGGGAACACAGAACAGTGTATATAATGTGTCTGTGTAATAAGGGGGAAAATAAAACTATACATCCATATTTTCTGTATCTGCAAAAATGATACAGAAGTAATAAAAACTGGTTTCACGTATACATGTGTAAAGGAATAGGCAGCTGGAACACAGGGGAATAAAAGAGACTTTTCACTGTCTACCATTTTATATTTTTGATCCACATATAATGTTCAAAAAAATTTAATAAAAAAATCAAATTTGCCAAGAACCAAATTTAACATTTTCTAAGAATACGAGGTCTTTGCTTTCTCAAGCTTCCCCCTTTAGGTAAGAGTAATTCCCCCTGCCAGCTTAGGAAAAATATTTGATTTCATCAACCTCAGGGCAGCGCAGGGAATGAAATGCACAGGCCAGTACATGGTGTTGTGGGGTTGGGTGGCTGGCCCTGGCTACAGCTGACCCCCATTCAGGCAGAACAACACCAACAAGCCACCACTTCTGCTCAGGAGAGCTTCAGCTACATAACACACACCCAAGCTTTTTGTTCTTCTCCCAGCTCTGCTGCAAGAAGGCTTCTTAGCCAGGACTTGGCTGCACACTGACAGCTTGAATGTAAAGACAGGCTTAAGATGCCATCTCTTGGGTGTCAAAGCAGCTCCTCCTCTGTGAGTTAAGGAAATCACTCACAGAGACTAGGCTGAATTGAACTTCAAGTCAATAAATACGCTATGAAAGAGAAAAGATCTAATTTTCTAACCCTTAGAGGGCTGGAATATTTTATTTCCAGAAAACTAACATGGGCTATCTCATTAGGACTTTTATCTGTGGAAGGCCTCCCTCATCATGTGGTACCTACACCATGCATCTGTATAAATGGTGTAAGCCATAAAAATAAATGTCTCTGGACTGCCAACACAGTATTTCTAGCTACAAAAACCATTAACAATTTAATTCAAAGACACCAGTTGTACACTAGTGTTTAGGACTAAGATATTACAAAGTCCCAAGTGACTGGTTGCCATTCACCCTCACTTCTCAGGATCTCCGGGTAGGAGGAGACCAAACTACATCTGTAACATTTAACCGCCTGGGCCCAAAATTCAAGACTATGCAGGGTCCACAGTCTGGCTTCCCCCGACTTTTGTAGCTCTGTTCTTCACTGTACCCCCAGGAGTCCACAACTCTGACAAAACAAGCCCGTGTTTGCTGCCTCCACTCTTCCCTCTCTAGCCCCACTCCATCTTAGCCTGTAAAGCCAAAACCAACCTGTCTGCTTTCTACAGAGCTGACAATGATACCTCCCTTCTCTATCTCCATGCCACTGACTCTCCAATGTGGCTGTGCACAGGACACCATTAAGAACACAATGTCCCCAGAGTTAACATTCCTCACACAGGGACTGGTGGTAACCTCAGGTTCTCAAGGTGACTCCTCATTCTGCTGTGTGCTTTGTCCAGACTCCAAGAGTCTCATGCCAACATTCCCTGTGCTTCGTGGCATATACAACAGGGAGAAATGGGTACAGTGGCTGGTGGCAGAGTCATCAAATTTGGTGATAAAAGATCTCTGAACTCTCCCCACCACCCAAGTATGCCAAGGGCCCACTGAACAACTCACTCAGTACCACACCCATTTCCTACACTGAACTCCGACCACATATGAAGTCCTCACACAGCAGAAAAGCAAGTGCTTCATACACCAAACACCATGTATGGCAGCTCTGTCTTGCATACATGTTTTTACAATGTTCACAGTCAATGGAACAAAACAGAAACACTCTTCCAAGAAACAGAAGTACCAAGAGTCCACGACACATTAGAAAGAGAAACTTCACAAGAACCACACTTTCTCTCCCTTCTTCTTAGCCAGCTACGGGGAGAACATTATTAAACAATCCACTGCAAAATGCTGGCAGGAAGTCAGCTTTGGTTACATTTTCAAAAAATAAATGACTTAAAAGGTGGAAATTTCCTGGGCCTTTTAATTAGCTCCAAAAAGTCTGAGGAGGGCCTCCATGGTGTAAAACCACAGACACCCACAAAGGCATGGCCACAGGTGGGCCTCACTGCTACCGTAGGCATACACACAGCTGTTTAGACTCCAAGTGCGATTCAGCTGCATCACCATGAGCCACAGATTTGAAGACCCCATTCCCAACCATGACCTTCAGGAAGATTCACACTTTCATAAGACAGCTTCCCAGGCAGCTCTGGTCACCTGCCAGATGTGGGAATCACCAACACACCAAACTCTCAAGCCACACAGTGTGTGCACATTCCCTGATATACACAGCTCAGTCTATGCCCATAAATCCCTGTCATGTGTAGAGAGAAGAAAAAGTGGTGGGATATATAAAGTCCAAGCAAAAGAGGTATTTACTGTAGCAGTCACCAGTTTAAGAATTGTTTACATGTAACCTCTAAGTTCCAGAATAAAACCGAGGTCAACGTTTTTGGAAATTTAAGGAAGTAGAATAAATCTTTAATCAAGCAGATCAAAGTTATTACGAATCCCCTGAAAATGTCACTTATTTTCCTACAAGGAAATGACAAAACAATGTTAACGACCTATAATAACATACACGACATAATATAAAAGTACAATTTGTTTCTCCAATTAAGGAAACTGTTTAGTCTGTAAACTCAACTTCTAACAGAATTAACAAGGCCTCACATTATTTACTAAGTGGTGATTTACCTCTATGTGAGTGATTTAGAAATCCTCCAAATATCAATATGATTCTACCAGCTTCTTAGGATGGAGCCCATTTGGAGTGTCTTATCGAAATCTTTTTTTTTTTTTTTTTTTTTTGTATTTCAAAATAGTACCTTAGCTTCTCTTGAGGCGCTTTTTTTTTCTTTCAATTGAGATGGAGTCTCACTCTGTTGCCCAGGCTGGAGTGCAATGGCAAGATCTCTGCTCACTGCAACCTCTGCCCCCTCGGGTTCACGTGATTCTCCTACCTCTGCCTCCTGAGTAGCTGGGACTACAGGCGTGCACCATAGCCCGCCGAATTTTTTTGTATTTTTAGTGACGGGGTTTTGCCATGTTGGCCAGGCTGGTCTCTAACTCCCGACCTCAGGTGATCTGCCTGCTTCGGCCTCCCAAAGTGCTGGGATTACAGGCATGAGCCACCACACCTGGCCTGAGACACTTTTAAGTATGGGAGGTTGCTACAATTATTCATTCCAACTCTTAGAGACTGACTTTTCTCATTCATTCGTTTCGAAGTTTTGTCTTGTTCTAAAATATCTTTATTACAGTTTTGGCATATATGAAGCATAAAAACTGCTGATTTTAAGGAGAAACTGACCAAACCAATACCTCTACCATAAAGTGAAATACAAGGAAAAAACTTAGTAGGCCATAATTCTGAACTAAATTAACACACTTGGTATAACAAATGATCATGTACTAAAGTTACAAAGCAACCATCAACAAATTACAAATAATTAACATTATATAGGTCACGTTCTCTGAACATAGTGCAATCAAATTTTTAAAAAATTCACCTGGATCCTGGATCATACATTCACAAACACACAGCTATAAAGAACATTACTGAAACAATAATTATAGAGAAACTTTTGAGTATGAACTTATCTTAGATGGCATTATTGTATAAATATTAAATTTCTTTGGTATACTAAAAGTACTGCGGTTTGCATAGGAAAACAGCCTAGTTTCAGTGCTAGCGTATTTACAAGTGACGTATCATAATGATGTCTGCAACTTAATTTAAAATGACTCAGCAAAAAGATAAAATAGAAATAGAAAGGAGAGGCTGAGCATGGTGGCTCAAGCCTGTAATCCCAGCACTTTGGGAGGCCAAGGTGGGCAGATCACCTGAGGTAAGGGGTTCAAGACCAGCCTGGTCAACATGGTGGAACCCTGTTTCTACTAAAAATACAAAAAAATAGCTGGGTGTGGTGGTGCACGCCTGTAGTCCCAGCTACTCAGGAGGCTGAGGCAGGAGAATCGCTTGAACCCAGGAGGCGGAGGTTACAGTGAGCCAAGATCAGGTCACTGCACTCCAGCCTGGGTGAGAGATCGAGGCTCTGTCTCAAAAAAAAAAAAGAAAGAAAAGACAGGGTTAGGGGACAGGGAGAAAAATAACTGCAAATGTGGCAAAACAGTAACAACTGGTAAATCTAGGTGGAGAATATATACTGATTGTGCTACTCTTTCCAATTTTCCAAGTAAAAAGTCTTCGGAGAAAAATGCAAATTCACAATGTTGCAGTTTGTACTTCTAGTTTGAAAACTATCCAGAAGTGAGTTCCATAACCATGGGATACACATAAAATGACGCTTAGGGTTGTACAAACTTAAGCACATGTATTGTCAAGAAAAACAAAATCAAGGCCAGGCGTGGTGGCCCACACCTGTAATCCCAGCACTTCGGGAGGCCAAGGCGGGTGGGTCATGAAGTCAGCAGTTCAAGACTAGCCTGACCAACATGGTGAAACCCCGTCTGTACTAAAAAATACAAAAATTAGCCAGGCATGGTGGCACACGCCTGTAATCCCAGCTACTCAGGAGGCTGAGGCAGGAGAATCACTTGAACCCAGGAGGCGGAGGTTGCAGTGAGCCAAGACTGCGCCACTGCACTCCAGCCTGGGCAACACAGCGAGACTCCTTCTCAAAAAAAAAAAAAAAAAGAAAAGAAAAAGAGAAACAGAATCCAATGAGTTTAATTCAACTCAAGAAATGAAGAAGAAAACCACTGAAAGCCCAACAAAGTTGAAGGAAGAAAGAAGAAAAATAAGATAGGAGCAGAAAGAGAAAAACAAACAAAAACAATAACTGAGCAATAAAACCAAAAAGCTGGTTCTTTTAAAAGATTAACGACAGATCTCTAGCAAGACTGATTTAAAAAGGAGTAAAGGCACAAATACTACTTTAAAATGTGAAGGAAAGGATAACTACAGATACTCCAGAGTTTTTTTGTGTGTGTGTGACCAGTCAACAATATAGTTTTTAAGTCCTAAGAGAATTCTTTGTCAATCAAATTGAAAGTGAATAAAATATATATTATCCAAATAGACTCAAGAAGAGACAGAAAACCTGGATAAACTTTAACTTATGTTTTAAAAAGGAAAGTATAGTTCAAAGTCTTCCTCCCATCCTTGAAAGACATCTATCCATATAATACCTATCTTACATAAACTTTCAGAGAATAGGAAGAGGAAAAGCTACCCAATCTATCTTATATAGTATAACCTTGATAGCAAACTTAGAGAAGGACCCTATGACAAAATAAAATTATAGATCAAAATTTATAATCCATTGCACAAATATAAAATACTGAAAAGAATGGGCTGCGGGCTGCATCACTGTTAATTCACCCTGGTATTAATGAGGGACAAACACTCTCTGGGTGATAACCTTAAAACCAGTTATTAATATACTTTACACTAAAATTAAAAAGACAAAAAAACAAACTTTCCTAATAAGATGGGCACAGGACAAAATAAAAAGACTAAAGGACATCACGACGGTGAACTAAATGATTTTCTGTTTGTGGCCTGCCATACTATCTGGAAAAGAATTTAATTTTCCTGCCATGATTTGCTCTTCAAAAATACACATCTGCCATCTGATATTTAATGATCTCTTGATTAAAATGTCATGGCTTGAACATTCAAAGGGGACCTCCAGTTAAACAAGGCAGATCAAACACCTCTGCTCTACCTGAAACTCCTCTAAAATAACCGTAAAAGGAGCAGGGAGATTAAATTGTAAGAACTAAGAAGATAGGAGAAACAACATAGTGAAGCTAGAAAACATGTCTCTGCCAACAGCGAAAGGCCAAAAGCAAACAGCTTCAAACTGAACAACCTCAGAAAGGTTCAGGACGGGGGACCTCCAATGTTGGTTTAAGAGAGGAAACAGAGTGCACTGGAAACGGGAAAATGAGTTTAAGATGCCACACTGAAAAGTGGATACAGGTGAAGTCTGCACAACATTCCCCATGGTTCTCCTCAACTGGAGGCTAAGATACCAGCAGCCAAGCCTGCATCCTTGAGACAGGGGCTGATGGTTCTTTAGAGCAATGAGCAGACATTCAAAAACCATGATATTTCAGAGACTGAATAACAAAATAACAAAAACTCACACACAAAGAAAAATACAGAAAAAGTATGAAGGGAAAAAATACAATATTCTTAGTGAGAAAATAGAAGGTATTACATAAAACATAAAAGAACAGGATACTATTTTAAAAAGTTCCAAGACCAAAATGGAGCTGTAAGATGTGAAGTCTAACATTTGAATGAGTTCTGGAAAGTGAGAACAAAGAAGAAAGGGGAGAAAAATCAAAGAACATTAAAAATATTTTTCCAAAACACAGGGGAAAAAGCCCAGCAAGTATGCAGAACAAAAGATAAAAGGGACCCATACGAAGGCACGTCACTGTGAAATTTCAGAAGACTGGAAATGAGAAAATCCTAAAAGCTTCCAGAGGAAAAAAACAAAAACAAAACCGTCACATAAGATGAAACTAGAATGGCTTCAGTGGTAATACTGGAACAATCTCTTCAAAATCAAGGAAATTATGAATTATAACCTAGAACTCTATACCCTAACAAATACATTAATTGGCAGGACAAAATAAAAATGACTTCAGATATGCAAGCTTCAAAAAAACATTAATTTCCCATAATCCCTTTAAAGAAAGCTACAAGAGAATGTATGAAACATCCCCTTTGAGGGTTAAGACCCCAGAGAGAATTTCTCTAAGAAATTAGAATTCCCACTAACTGATCTTCAGCAGTTGTTAAATCAACAGAGCAGATGTCACTTTAAGAAACAGAAAATGGGCTAGGTGCGGTGGCTCACGCCTGTAATCCCAGCACTTTGGGAGGCCAAGGCAGGTGGATCACGAGGTAAGCCATCGAGACCATCCTGGTTAACATGGTAAAACCCCGTTTCTACTAAATATACCAAAAAAAAAAAAAAAAATAGCCAGGCGTGGTGGTGCACGCCTGTAGTCCCAGCTACTTGGGAGGCTGAAGCAGGAGAATTGATTGAACCTGGGAGGGGGAGGTTGCAGTGAGCCGAGATCGCGCTATTGCACTCCAGCCTAGGCGACAGAGCGAGGCTCCGTCTCAAAAAAAACAAAACAAAACCACAAAATGCTGAGGTGAAATTTTACACATGTAGCTAGACAATTGGTAAAAACTCATTAACGAAGCCCAGGCATTTAAAACTTGGGGAATTACACTACAAAGTTCCATTCAGATAAGGTTTCAACTTTTGCATTAGGAAAATATTTGGTTTCATTAAAGCCTATCTGGTTTTCTAAGACATGCACACACATTCCCACTCACATATACCAGGATAAACCTGGGTGATTCATAGGATCAGCTACACCTATCAGCATAGTACCCTACCAGCTAAGCGCTGTTATGCTACTGAATGAAAAAATTTACACCCTGCTTTTTAGAGTTCACTGCTAATTTCACCTGTAAGGAGTCACATTAACAAGAAAATCTGTCACATGTGGGAAAGTGCTATACTACACATAAAACTTCCTTATTGTTTTATAAATCAAAATATCTTCTTTTGCTTACTTTTCACTAATTAACCTTGTTTTAGTCATTTTAGAGTGATTAAGAAAAATTAGGCCAGGCGTGACAGTGGCTCACATCTATAATCCCAGCCCTCTGGGAGGCCGAGGTGGGTGGATCACCTGAGGTCAGGAGTTTGAGACTAGCCTGGCCAACATGGTGAAACCCCGTCTCTACTAAAAAAAATTTAAAAATTAAAAAAAAAAAATTAGCTGGGGGTAGTAGTGCATGCCTGTAATCTCAGCTACTTGGGAGGCTGAGGCAGGAGAATCGCTTGAACCTGGGAGACAGAGGTTGCAGTGAGCCAAGATCACACCATTGCACTCCTGCCTGGGTGACAAGAGCGAAACTCGATCTCAAAAAAAAAAAAAAAAAAGTGTGAGAATAAGGTTCTCTTACTTTCACCCAGAACCATCCGTCCTGATACCAACATCTTTTAACTGCTGATTTAGTTTTGTCTCTAGCTCCTGTCACAACAAAATCACAAGTCTCTTATTCACTGACAGAGTTACAATCAACTACAAGTTCTCCAAATGCCCCTGAAAATCAACACTACTATTTTGTTTGTATATTGGTTTTTAAATTACACGCTAAAAAAGGGTTTCCACCATGTCTAGTATGCCTAACCCCAAAAACCTTGATATTAAGGTTTTAATGTTTGAACAATAAATTTTATGAAACACGAGTTTAAAACCATGATTTTAAAAGAACACTTCAATGTCTAAAATAATTTACATTATAAGAAAATGTAAAAAACCCGATAGGGCTCTTCTAAAGCACTGACTCTGGTTTTTCTGAATCATTTCTTTGTACGTCACGTGCGCAAACACACACTTGTTATTTGACAGCACTGAATCCAATGCATTGCTTCTTTTCACAAGGGCCTTGTATCGGTCTATCCCTTCCTCTCGGCAAAGTAAGATTTCATACAAAAGGCAAAGTTAACATACAACTAAAGCTATGCTGTCTAAAACAGGAGTGTTACAGATGAGGCATTAGCTTAGACCCAGCCGAGCAGCTACTCCTGGAGTAGGCAAGGCAAAGGGTGATTAAGTAATTTCACCTAATGCAAGAACCCTAGCCACTTTCTGCATCCTGCACTCATGCCTTAAGGAACCCAATTTGTTATTTCCTCCTCTCACCAATGACAGCCCTGGCCCCTTGGGTTCTGGAGTACACGGTATTTATCACCAGCTCCCCCTCACCCCGTTAACCCCATGCCAGAAAGAAAAGCATACGCACCTTAAAATCTGTATTATTGATATATTCAAATACCAAAGCTGGTGTCTTTGACTGTAAAAGAGAATATTAATGCTTTTTAAGTACCCAAACAATAATCAATGTAATCTGCTTCTGCCAAAATGGCCCATCCCCAAATCCTACTTAGATAACACAGGGATTCACTCATCAGGGACAGCCTGTCAAGAAAAGTATTCTCTTGAAATTTTATGATGTCTGGAATTTGCTTCAAAATAACTGGGGATAGTGGGAGGTGGGAAGTGGTGGGAGTATAGATGAAACAAGGTTGGCCACAGCTGATTAACTGCTAAAGTTGGGTCATGTGTGAAGGAAGTTCATTACATTTTTCATTTACTTTTGAAAATGGTTGAAAATTTCAGAATAAAAAGTTTTAAGAGGAATGTATTCTCCAAATAACCTACCAATGGCCTTAACCAATCTTCAAAGGTTATGTGAGGATTTACACCCTGCAGTGTTCCAGTCTGCCATATACAAAAAAAGTGACACATTTTCATCTTAGTTTAGCAAGCCAGAATTGCACTTGACAGAATTATCATAGGTTGTGGGAATGTATCATAGGTCTTTTGGGGGTCCAAAAGGAAAATATAACCATCCGTGATATTATCAATAAGCTATACTATAATATTATTGCCTTGGCTAGAGACCATTAAAGATTGTCTCATCAAGCAGACCTGTTCCTAAAAACTCATATATAATCAAATATTTTTAAAGCACTATAATCTTTAATCCAATGAGTACAAAAGTGCTCAATATCATCTTGTGTAAATCTAGATTTTCAAATAACAGGATTCCTTAATTGAAGTAAAATAACGCTAATTGGCAGTAATAAGCTTTCAAAATTGGGAGAAAGTAGGGACTTAAGGGGTTATAGAAAAAAAAACATCTAGAAATCTTTTGCTCAAGAACCATGTGAAAGTTACCTAGGAAACAGGCCACAGGGCAGCATGCAGATCTCTGCGAGGACAACTCAGAGTCCAAACAGCAGCCCCAGTAGCAGCCATGATTAAAAATTCTTCACCAGCCCGAAGCTGTAAGGGTTTCATCAATATTACCACTTCTCTCAACAGGAGAATAGTGGAGTAAGCCTGACCTTCTAATAGACAAGGGGTCCCTGTTGATTTTTGTCATCTTCAACTTACTTGTCTTACATATCATGTAAAACATACACATACTTTAACAAATTAAGTTCTGCTAACTTAAAAAAAGAAAAAGCAAAACAAAGATGCTCCTGGTATACCACATACTGACTCACATTTTAAAAATTATTCTGAAATTCATATTTTTACACGGTGCTCATTTTTCCATGGGTACTCATTTCTAATGCAGCCCATTTTCAAACATGAGGCAGTCCAGAACTAGTCATCATAAAATCAATTTGTGCTAAAAGGACAGGATATCTTAAAGGCCAATTAGTTACAATCTGACATACAACCATCCCTTCCCTTCTCAGTCTTCTCGGGGTCCAGAAGGAAAAACTTTCCTTATGCTTCAACAATACTGTGTAATCTTGAGTGAATTTTTTAACCTCTGCAAACTACGGTTTACTCATCTGTACAATGTAAAGAATAAATGGTACCCACCCCAATGGACTGTTGTGAAGACTGAGTGACATGGCACAGTTGGGCACTTGGAATGTGCTCAGCACATAGTAAGCACTCAGTGCATGTTAGCTACTATATTGTTATGAGGATGTCTTTAGCAGCCAGAAGCAAAAACCTATTTCTTTAATAAACAAAACTATCATGGGAGGATAACAGGGAAATATCTGAGGTAGAGCAGGTGGAGAACAGCAATGGGACAAGAAGGGGTACAAAAGTGGGAGGTGAGGTGTCTCCAACCTTAGCTAATCAAAAACACCTAAGGTTAAGTTACTCCCTAGGGAGAGAAAACAAAATTAAACAGCACATTTAAAATGGCGACAAACTAAGCACTGACAAAAATATTTTAGTCTATCTACATATGTGACGTGAGCCCTAATGGCATATGCTGATTTAAGGGAAAGAAGAAGACTTCTTCACAGGGTCAGTGGAGCTGGGACCTGCTCAGGCCTTTATGCCAGGTGTCCACGTGGAGATATTCATTCTTTCCTTGTGTAAACCCAGATTTTCAAATGTCATGCTTACTTAAGTGAGGTAGAGTAACACAAATTGGCAGTAACGAACTTTCAAAACTGGAAAGAGGCTGGGGCTTAAAGGAGACATTCAGCAAACATTTGTGGGCTGAATCAAAATAGTGAAGTACAAACCCAGAAAAGGGATTTTTCTCTGTACACTTTTAGGTTCCATCACAGTGGTGGTAGCTGTTTTATCACTGGGTCACCATGATTTTTTTCTGATTTTCAAACCAGTCAGTAGTTAAAGACAAACACCACCATCCCCACTGTATCATTACGTGAGGTTCTGTGTGTTAAACAACCCCCATATCCACACCCCGGTCTACTAGTATACTCCCCCAACCATTTGGCACCTACCACGGGGTCCTTTACAGTGTCAATCAGCTTAATGATATTTGTTCCACCACGAAGGTTCTCCAGAATCTTAACCTCTCGTTTTATCTTCTTTTTCTTCACTGGCTTAAATACACAAGAGTAATCAGAAGTGAGACTCCTTTTGAAGTTAATAAATAAAACTTTAAAACAATGTTAGCCAATCAGATGGATAGTACGCTATCTTGTACACTCTGTTGTGTTCAAGAGTGTGCCTAAATTTGAAAAAACTGAAATAGAATGGGCTTGCCCATAAGAACCTTTAACATTAAGTTAAATAATTTACAGACTCATACAGCTTACGTGTCAAGATCTTTTAAGTAGTTACATTGAGGGCACTTAAAAATTTTGAATACCCATATCACACTTTAAAAATAAAACTTGGGCTTACTAGATAACTGCCAAGTGGAAAATATAGCTCTGAACAGCTGTATATCATGCACTCACAAATGGAAAAACTGAAACAAAATGGTGAGACACCTGCTCTTCCAATGAGTTACATGTAATTTTGTCTTTCAGGAGTGAAAGACCAGTTCACTGACATCAGGTTACAAACTTGCTTCCCAGCTGCTGGCTCTCATTTCCTGTCACCACTCCCATTTCCTTAATATCTAGAATCTGAAATCAGCACAGAGCCAGTTAATGTTTTCCAACAGATCCCATTCCTGAAGAAAGAAATGTTGAATCAGGAAAGGAGAAATCAATCTGATACAACAGTGACTGAACACTTCTATCTAACTTTTCAGTCTGCTGGAAAGATTAAAGGTTTTAAAAATAATTACTCTCATTATACATATTACTCCTTGTCTTAAATGAGTTAAAGAGTTTGAAGAAGAATAGAAACAGTTCTGAAAAAGTAAGTCTATCATAATCAAGTATGCTTTATAAGGCACTCAGAATGGTGACCAGAACACAGTAAGCACCTAATAAATGATAGTGTTATTTTCATATTTTTAGTAATTTATTATTTAATAAGTCATTGTGATTCCTCACAAAGTCCTTATGTAGCAGAGTTGAGCTATCTGCCCAAGATCACAGAGCCCACGGCAGAGAGGGGCAGGAATCAAAGCTGGAAGCTGGGCAGTCTGACTGCGTGCTATACTCTTGCCACAGTGCTTTTGTTTCCCAAGTGTGGCTAACGGGAGAAACGTAACTAAGGAAAAAAGAGTATTTTATCACTGAGACACTGTTATAATAGCAGAGGCAAAGAGAGGCCAATGGATTTGCCAATAAATAATAAAGCAAGACTTTTTTTGCCTGTGTGTGGGGTGGGGAAGGGGAGGGGAGGGGGAAAATATAACATACACACATGCCAGAGAAACCTTCATCTTTTGTTGGTCACTAAGATACAGCTTTGAACACATAACAAAACAGAGAAGGAGAGGACTATGAAACAAGAGCACTTGCATCACCTATAACAGGGGGCTCGACTGACAGGCTGGGCTCTCGCTGCGTCCTTGTGAGCCAGCTGCCATGATGATACCCGCTCTCCGCCCGCTGTGCCAGGGTTCCCAGGAGAGCAGATGTGGCTGCTGTGCATGTTCCCCGACTCCACTTAGAAACCTTACTCCTTAGTCCCTTTTTCATTAACGAGGGAGCTCGAAACTTTGGGGAAAAAAAGCACTGTACAATCCGATTAAAAAGTAGCCAGGGAAGGACACACTACAAAATAACCGGCCTGTAAGATCAAACACGTCAATGTCATTCATGAAACAAACTGAGCAACTGTTCCAGACTTTTAAAATGTGACAACTGAATGTAACACATGACTACAGCTGAATATAATCATGTAATCTGGGATTTTCCTTTGCTATAAAGAACATTATAAGGATAGCTGGCAAATGTGAATGAGAGCTGTAGATTAGCTAACAGCAATGCATCAATGGTTACCTTCTAATTTTTTAATATGGCATTGTAGGGTTATGTAAGAAACTATTTTTAGGAAATGCATACCGAAGTATTTAGGGATGACTACGATTTACTCTCAAGCACATCAGGAAGAAATACATAACATAAATGTCATTATATAGGTGTGTGTATATGTACACATATGTGTGTGTATATGAGAGAGAAAGAGAAGGATAAAGCAAATGTTAACATTTGAGGAGTCTGGGTGAAACAGATATGGGAATTCCTGCAACTTTTTTTAAGTCCAAAATTATGTTAAGAAGTTAAAAGAAAAATAAAAACTGGCTTTTTTTTTTTTTTTTTTGAGACGGAGTCTCACTCCGTGGCCCAGGCTGGAGCACAGTGGCGCAATCTCAGCTCACTGCAACCTCCGCCTCCCAGGTTCAAACAATTCTCCTGCCTCAGCCTCCCAAGTAACTGGGACTACAGGTGTGTGCCACCACGCCCAGCTAATTTTTTTGTATTTTTAGTAGAGACGGGGTTTCACCATGTTGGCCAGGGTGATCTCGTCCTGACCTCAGGTGACCCACCTGCCTCAGCCTCCCAAAGTGCTGGGATTACAGGCGTGAGCGACTGCGCCCGGCCAAAGCTGGCTATCTTATACTTATAAATTCAGCCAATGCTACCAGTTTAGTCAATGCCTTTCAATATAAGAAAATTCTAAATTTGTCATCCAATACTGGAAAGCAGCTATAGATCTATAAGAGTGGTAACAGAGAGGAAAAAAACCCACAGCCAGAGGCCTATATCCACCAAAAACCCTCTTCTAATTCTAACAGTACTCCTAACTCCTTACAGGCACAACCCATTAGTTGCCTTTATGACGCTGCCCAATGTAAAGTCTTGCATTGGTCTCCGGTTATTCAGCAACAGGTCAGGCCTGGACAACCCAGTTAAGATGAACCTCTCTCTCAATACATCTAAAGGTATCTGGCATAGCAACTGAAGCATATTTTGCTGCCCACCAGGTGTCTAACTTAAACTTCCCAAACTAGAGACTGGGAATAGCAGGGCAACTCTGAAGGTGGCACAAAGGAGTCCCAAGTTACAAAGGCAGCTAGAGTCCTCACATGCAAACAAAATACCAAGAAATGATAAAAAAGGAAGGTGACAGACCCACAGTCCAGGACACTTCCCTCCAAACCATCAAAAACTAAGCTACAGGTAGATCCCTTCAGCCTCAGTTTATTCCTCTGAACTGGAGAGATGCTCAAGAAACTAAACCAATGAGCTCTGAGGAGCTGAAAGTGATCCTTTTAATGTGAATCAGAGATAAAAAGTTAGGATTTATGAGGGAGGATTGTTGGTATCCTAAGGAAAATAAACCTAGTTTTACAGAAATAAGGATGCCTTGACTCTCCTGTCCAGAGCCTGTAGCCATTCACCACCAGTTACACAAAATGGAGAAAATACATATATTTCCACAACGATCTCACAATTTCACTCTGCATGCTAGAAGAAGTCTCCATCTGGGGTTCATTTATTCCAATTCAGAGACTATCTGTTTAAAAGATTCAAACTCAATCAGTTTAGCTATTGTCC
Organism: Pan paniscus; assembly: GCF_029289425.2. Lineage (NCBI taxonomy): Eukaryota > Metazoa > Chordata > Mammalia > Primates > Hominidae > Pan > Pan paniscus. The sequence goes on from NC_073267.2 coordinate 67,653,030, forward strand.
AAACCAATAAAAAAAATTTTTTTTTAACTTGAAATCTAGTAGACAAAGTGGTGAAAAAAAGAACAACTGAACTGACAAATTCAAGACAGGCAGGAACATATCTACAGCTCCTAGCTCTCAAATTTGGGGTTACTTTTACTCTACTACCAAACTAACAACTGCTCCAAGATATTAATTTCATCACCTGCAATGAACAATGGTTGCCAAGAATGTAGAAGGACAGAGTAAAAAGAAAGTTCAGCCTGGATGATGGCACGTAATTCACTACCCTGGTGGCATCCCTAAAACTCACTGCACTTGACCTATATAAAAATATTATCTGAGCAATGTTATTTCATCACAGAAAACTTTTCCTCTAATCTTTCAAGTTTCATCACCCCAATTACATGATCTACTCCTTGAGGGTAATTGTTTACTCTCAGGAGTTAAAAAAAATTATTTAAAAAGGCAAGGCATAAATTCAAAATGATAATCAGATACTATCTCACACAAGTCAGTATAGCTGCTATCAAAAAAACCAGAAAAGAAGTGTCGGCAAGGATGTGGAGAAACAGCCACACTTGTACACTGCAGTCAGAATGTAAAATGGTATAGCCACTATGCAAAGTTCCTCAAAACATTAATCATAGAATTACCTTATGATCCAGCAATTCCACTTCTGGGTCTACACCCAAAAGAAGTGAAGCAGGGTCTTCAGGAGATATTTGTACACTCATATTCAAAGCAGCATTATTCACAATAGCTAAAACATGGAAGCAACCCATCCACTGATGGATGAATGGCTAACAAAATGTGGTATATACATACAATGGAAAATTATGTAGCCTTAAAATGGAAGGAAATTCTGACGCATGCAACAGTGATAAACTTGGAGGACATTATGCTGTGCAAAATAATCCAGCCACAAAAGGATAAATACTGTACAATTCCACTTACATGAGGTACCTGGAGTAGTCAAATTCATAGAAACAGTAAGACGGTTGTTGCCAGGAAATGGGGGAGGGAGAAATAGGTAGTTACTGTTTAATGGATAGAGTTTCCATTTTACAAGATGAAGAGTTATGGAGATGGATGGCAGTGATGGTTGCACAACATTACCCAATGAACTGTACACTTAAGAATGGTTAAGATGGTAAATTTTATGTTATTTTATTTTATTTTTTTTAGACGAGTTTCACTTTTGTTGCCCAGGCTGGAGTGCAATGGTGCAACCTCGGCCAACTGCAACCTCTGCCTCCCGGGTTCAAGCAATTCTCCTGCCTTAGCTTCCTGAGTAGCTGGGATTACAGGAACCCGCCACCATGCCCAACTAATTTTTTGTATTTTTAGTAGAGACGGAGTTTCACCAGGTTGGCCAGGCTGGTCTCGAACTCCTGACCTCAGGTGATCTGCCCACCCCGGCCTACCAAAGGGCTGGGATTACAGGCATGAGGCACCGCGCCTAGCCTATGTTACATGTATTTTAACACAATTTTTTTTTTTAAAGGCAAGGCATAGAGCAGACCCTTAGAATCTCATTAGGAGAACGCTACAACCCTTTCTACTATTGGTTCTGCCTCTAACATCACTCGCATGACCCAAATGTAATATCGTTATTACTACTATACTTTATTGATCTCTCAGGCCAGGCACTGTTTTAAGCACATTTAACCGTCTTAGATGAGCACTATTAACAGTTTTACTTGAGGAAGGACACCAAGGCACAGAGAACTTAAGTAACTGTTTGATGTCACAGAGCGTCTACAGTTGGAACTAACACCTGAAACCAGGCAGACCACTTCCTAGGCCATACTCTCTCAGGAAAGAAAAGCATTTTGTAGATTACTAAAACATGACAATCAATCTCTCTACCCATCTATCTATAGTTTATCTGACTTTCCTAACAACCCTGTGACTTAAGCAGGAAATGTATGCTTATTTCATAGATGAGAAAACAGTCAAGTGGGTATCAATGAAGAAGCTAGTTCTGGAACTCAAGCCTTCTGCCCTCTCATTTACAGCACTTCTTACACTACACCACCCTGATGATGAGATGGCAGATCCTGAAATTAAACTCTAGAAACTATCTGGAGCCCTGCTTTATACATGAAAATGGGCACACTATATCAAGATATTCTTTTCACATGTGGTTTGCTCTCAAATAAACTCATATATTAAAGGGATAAAACTATTAAACTATTAATCCCGAAATCTGCCAAGTGATCATGCTGAGACTTGGAGGAACTCTATGGGTTAAAAAAAAAACCATAAAAACACTATTTATTGAGGCTTCAAGAGAATAAAGCAGCATTTCATTGAAGCATTAAACATGCTGCTGTGGATACTAATCATAGAGAACGCCTGCCTGGGTCCCTATAGCCCTCGAGGACTCTTGGATTCCACACTTCAACTAGCAACTTACCAAAGTCAAACACTTCCTTTGAGAAAAATAACTCCAAAAATCATTAGAAACGAATTAACTTCATTTGACTCCTGGTGAGTGTTCCTCAATTCTTCCAGTACAGATCAGTACATCACAAAGTCAAACATCCAGCTAATGTCCTAATTATGCTCCTCGCATCTACCAAGACTTCATGACAGGTACACAAGGTCCTACACCGAGTGCTTCCACCCCCTGACTACATGACGCTGAGTATATACATCCTTTCTCTGGGTCTTGGTTGATTTGTAAAAAGGGCCTGGGTTCTAATGGTTTCTAAGTGCCCGCATTCTGTGATTCTGTTTGACACAGGTTAACTACACTCTTAATCTGTGACTCCCCAGTACAATGCTGGAAACGGCCTAGTTCACATATAATTTTTAACATTATTTTTAATGTTAGCAATACTTTAGTAATACTGTTTTCACTACTTTTATACCATGAGACATTAGTGAAAATTAGAATGCACCAAAAACTTAGATAAATACCACTAATGTGTTGTTTCAGGAAGATGTCTTCATACACATGCCTAAATTTAGGAGGGTAAAAAACCTACCACAGGAGAAGTAAAGAGGAAATAAAGAGGAAAGCACCATTCTGATATAATATAAAGATCACCAGCTCACGATGAAGCTACTAACAAAGATGTATAACCAATGCCCATCCTTTTAACACTACCTACTGACAACACAGAACTTAAAAAATATCTGCAAGTATGCTAAACATGCTTAAAGAGCAAAATTTTAATACCACCACCCTTTGTTTAAGCTAAATAATTAATATCTGGGGGAAAATGGATAGTCAATCTGTTTATAAAATAAGACCTCTAAGAGGAAGCCTTATATGGGAATTTCCAAGTCATTTTGCACTGGTTCAAAATGCTGTTTTTTAAAAATAGTGTTGCTCTTAACTTTTATTCAAGAAATAGCAGTTTAATTTGAAAGATCCCAAGGACCCCAAGAAGTACTGAAATCTACACACACAGGCAGTATTCATAAAATGCTACAAGTTGTCAAAGGTGGCCACTTTTACTTCTGTGTACACTTTTCTAAGAGGTACTACAAAGGAAATGAAGAACTGATTTTTCAAAATCAAAAGATGAAACTTTTGGCACTAATGTAGCTTTCTGCCCTGCCATATAAACGCTTACCATTTTCCTCCTCCTTTTTCTCTTTTCTCCTCAAAACAATTTGTCAAAAAAAGATACAACCTCTCTATTGATTGGAAAGTTTTAAGATTTTAGCCACAGAATACCACTTGGGGATAGACAGTAAAATTTTGCTCACCAGTTTCTAAATTCCTAAAACTTTTTAGCAGCTCATTTTTGATCCATACCTGGAAATCCACTAATGCAAATTAAATGATATAAAATTCCTCTGTAGTCACTCATCATCCACCCATTCTCACATATATTGCAAAGAACTGATACGAAATGTTACTGACTACAAAAGTAAGACCACTTGTCCTCAAGAAAGCCACCCTCTGTCTTGGTCACTATGTGCATAATACAATCCTGCAGCTAAAATACAGCAGGCTTTTACAAAAAGGAAGGCTGTTCTAGATTCTTCCAAGTTATGAGGAGCTGGTAGTCTGTTAAGGACCTAATTTCCTATGACCAAGCACCACAATAGTAGCTATTAGTCATAACTTCAACTTATTTGAAGAAACACAACTTTGGCTAAGACCTTGTTACCCTGTTCTTTTTAAAAAGTAATACTTTTAATTCACAAAACAACAAAACCACAATAATGCCATTAGTGATATATTACCCCATCCTTCAGACAGGAACAAAATCTGGATAGAAATGCCACCGGGCTTTAAAAAACATAAAGAAGTGAGTCTAGTTTTCACTAGTGGTTTAGGCTGCACTGTGAAAACAAACAACATCAAGAAGAAACAAGAAACATTTCATTAACTAGGGGCCTCCCAAGTCTGATTCCAGGACACTGGTACCTGTTTCTGTGCTCGACGTTCAGATCCTACAATCCAGTGCTAAAATGAACAGTAAGAGATATGAAGAAATAGGAAACAGGAGTTCTGGCTAATGGTCATTCAACATAATGACATTAGGTAAGTTTCTTTGTGCCTAGGTCTCCCATTTGTAAAGATAACCTGCAGCAGCTTACATACTGGGTTTCCTAACATATGCCAAGAATCTTTAAAGTAGGGGGAAAGCTAGAGCCTATAAAGCTCTTTGGATGATGAAGCAGCAATGTGATGCTCTCCTAAATGAACATGCTGGTATTTATACACACACCTGAATGCTGTTCCTTTAAAAAAAAAAAAGCACCACAGAAAATCGTACACTTATTCTAAAAATGCTGCCATAGCACAAAAGTTCAGACATTTTTCTGGAATTGCTTTAGAGTCAGCAATTCATTCTTCTGAATATACAGCAGTGGAATATGGATATTCCTAATTTCAATTTACGTTTTGCTTATTTCTTAGATTTGAAGCAGCTTATTGAAAACTTATGCTTATGTACATACAGCTAATGTATGGCTTTCTAAGGTAATTTCCCTGTGACTTAAAAAAAAAAAAAACCACCTTGTGACTTCATAAATGCAATTCATATTTAGGGAAGAGAGGAGTCACACTCAGTATCTTCAACATCAGTTCCTCACTTCTCAGCCCCAGTGTGTCTGAGAACACAAATAACTTTGCTTTTTCTCTTTACTGCAATTCTGCTCGTTTATCACTAGGCTAGGATGTTCTGAGTGATGGAGTTAATCATTTTTTCTGAAAGATGATTACCAGAAAGCATATGCCTGACCCCTCACATTGAACAGGGATTACCTATACCAGCTGCCCTAGCACACAGAAACAGCTTTTCAATACCACATTCTTAGTCCACAGAACCTCTGCAAAAGGGCCACACTGGAAATCACATGTATGCAAAGTGCTTACATCACTCTTCCGTCTTCTCAATCTCTCACTAAATGACATGTATCCACATGAAATGATCCGGCAATAACGAGGACCCATCACAGATTCTAAGAACTACTTTTTACTATACCCTATAAAACATTATTAAAGCTACACAATCAGTTACCAGAAGGAAAATTTAGCTGACCCTTCATGCTAATTAAAATCATCTTCATCAAAGAGATAACAAAAGTCATATCATTATCAAATTCATTGCTAAACCATATATTAAGATAGTTTTGTTCCAATTATTACTTTAGTAATTATACATGAACTCTTCTATATTTTTACTAGCTGATAAGCAACAATGGCTCTCTGGCTTCCCAATAAGGCTTCTCAGCACTACTGGTGCACTATATCCATCCCACCTGAAACTTTACTGCCAAAGGAAAACACGTGATTATCCGCTAAGGAATTTGCTTCCACTTGGGCTTGAAATACATTTCTGAAGTCGCTCCAATTTTTTCCAACTTTCTTTCTGGAATAACATACAGCATGCACCAAGAGTAACAAACACAGTGCTCAGGGAGCCCTTAAATTGAGAATGGCTTTTCTGTCTTTTGATTACCTATTTATTTTCTAACAAATGGAGCCCTTTTGGAATTTTTGCTTTAGGGAATTTACATTTTAGAACAAACACTTTACTGAACTTAGATTTGAACTTAGATTTGTGATGTCTGCACATTTTCTTGAAAGTTCATGGGAAAATGGGGTGGAAAAAGAAGTAATGAAGGGACATCAGATAAATAAAATTTGAGCGTCGGCTGGGCACAGTGGCTCACGCCTCTAATCCCAGCAACTATAGGAGGCCTGCAAGGAGTCCTTTTGGAGGACTGCTTGAGCTCAGGAGTTTAAGACCAGCCTGGGCAACATGACCAGACCCTGACTCTACAATAAAAGTTTAAAAATAGCTGGGCGTGGTGGCATGCACCTGTAGTCCCAGCTACTTGGGAGGCTGAGATGGATCACTGGAGCCCAGGAGTTGAAGGCTGCAGTGAACTATGATCTGCACTCCAGCCTGGGTGACAGAGTGAGACTCTTGACTCTAAACAAATAAATTAAATTAAATTCAAGCTTGCATTGCCCATTATAGAATGTGACTGGGGTACCTTACAAACTTTTGCCCTGTGGGGAGAAAAATGTTACATACCACTCATAGGACACTCACCTTCAGGATTTTTACAACCACTCTCTCATTGTTGGTGATATTAATGGCCTCAAATACTTCACTATATTTTCCCCGACCAAGTTTTCGAACCAGTTGGTAATCATCTTGATTACTGTAAAAGGAAGACACACACATAAATGCCAGGACTGGGGGTTAACCAAGCCTATGCCCACTGTACACGTCACTCAGCCGCTTCCACCAGGCAAACACTTGGAAGTGTCTATACATCACGTCACAACTCATTCCCTAAATGAAAGCCACGACATAATCTTGGCTCCCTTCACTCTGCAGAGCTCCTAACCTAATTGGTCTCTCCTAACTTGGGAAGATGGGGCAGGAAGGCAACGCTCTGAGCCAATCCAGAGGGGCGAGCAAAGCACCCGTCCTGAAGGCCTAGAGGGTGCCCCCTGTGCCCCGCGGCTCTCCAGCACCTGCTTCTCGTTTCACATCTTGAAGGTAGACAGTGCCTGTTTTACAAATCTGGACGTCTTTAATAAATTTCCTCCCACCACCTCATCTCAGAAAACCTAAAAGGCAGGGCATTTTAATAGCTCCAAAGGACAGCTGTTGACTTCCCACCCCAGTGGAAACCCAGAAGTGTGAGGAAGGGCTTCCACCCGGCGTCGATCCCTGGACCCCACACTTCTCCCCGAGTAAAAAAGCATTCCTTGGGGGAAAGGGTGCGCAAAGCGGGGAGAAAGGGACGAAACGGGGGTAAAGGGGAGGGAAGAGGAAGACGAGGACTTGTGCAAGAGCGGGACCTCTGCCACCCTGCGGGCCCGCGGAGGGGTCGGCGGGAGACACCACCGGGCCCGAGTGCGGTTCGCAGGGGGTGGCCGGGCGGGGGCAGGGATCAGCGGGCCCGGCGGGGGGCGGCGACGGCTTTACCCCCAGCTCGGGACGTGAGCCTCGTAGTCCCAGTACTCGCGGCTCCTCAGACTGTTCACCTCGGCGTAGACCCGGGCCCTGCTGCCCGCGGCCGGGCCGGGCATGGCGGGCGGGACCGGGGGGCGGCGCGGGGCGCAGAGGGTGGCGGCGGCGGCGCGGCGGGGGACGCGGGGCGGCGGGCGGAGGAGGCAGCCGGCCGCCGGGCGCTGGAGGAGGAGGAGGAGGAGGAGCGCGGCGGCGGGCGGCCGCGCCAGGCCGGGCCCGCGGGGGCGGGCGGGCTGGGGGCGCGGGGGGCGCCGGCCGAGCCGGCCCGGCCCTGGAGCGGCCGGCGGGTTGGCGGGGCGGGCGGCGCTCGCGCTCCGCGGCGGTCTCCGCTCGGCTCGCGGCCCCCAGGAGGCGGCGGCGGCGACACCGGCAGCGGCAGCCACCGGCCGGGAAAGGGGCAGCGGCGGCGGCAGCGGAGAAGAAGGAGGAGAGGAGGAGGAGGCGGAGGAAACCCGGAAAAGGGGCCGCGCTCACTGGGAGCGGCCGCCGCCCGGCCTGGGGCCGCCCAGGCTCACAGCGCCCCCTGGAGCGCGGGGGGACCCGCCGGGCGGTGCCGGCCCCGCCCCGGCCCCGCCCCGGCACGCCCCGCCGCCTACCTCGCGCCCTCCGCCACCCTCGCCCTCCCGCCGCCACAGGTCGGACTGTCCAAATCGCCTCACCCTCGGGCTGGCCTGACTTCACGCCACAGGAGCCCCCCCTTCCACTGGCCGTTGCCCTAGAGCCCTCGCCCGCGACTCTCGACCCTTTCACTGTCCTTGGAGACCCTACCCCCAGCCCTGCACTCACCCAGCTTTTACCCACCCAACACATCCCATACTGACCCTATTCTGACCCTCCTGTCACCCAAACTGTCAAGTCCCTCCCCAGGGCCTCACTCAAACCTCAGAACCTCCCCCACCCCAATACTTCTCCCTTCCCCCGAGACATACCCCTCCTTCCCCCTCTGGACCCTGCCCTGTTAGGGTAGACTCCTCGGTCCCCAAGGCTTCCTACCCCCGTCATTCAGAGTCCTCCTCACAAAACCTTTCTACACTTTCCCCAAATGCCCTTCCAGAGCCTTCCCTGAATATCCACTTTGGTCACTTGGTTAAGCTGGCATTGACCAGGTTGTGCCACTGCAAAGTTACAATTTTTCCCTTTGTGATTAATAAGTCATTTGTGGGGAGAGACTTTGAGAGTGTAAATCTCCTGTTTGTGTTTAGGAGGAGGGAGAGCAGGAGAATTGCAAATCCGACCTGAAGGGACAGGCTGGGTTGGGGATGTGCCGACAGTAGGTGGTCAACTGAGCTGGCCTGGCTTCCAGTGCTGCCTGCAGCCCTGAACACCCTTCTCCTTTGATCTTCTAGGCCTTTCTTCTGTCTTCCTTTCCCATCCCTCATCCTTTATCGACAGCACCTCTGCACCCAGTACAGGTTGCTTTCATTCCAGTCCCTTTTCACATTCTGTTTTCTGGATGAAACCCTGGGCCTTCCTCCTTGACACAGCTAAGAGCAGTCTGTGGAGTCAGATCTATCCAGCACTGCTACTTAGAAGCTGTGTGACCTTAGGGCAATTACTCAACCTCTCTGTGTCACAGATTCTGCAGCATAAAACCAGTAATAACTCTCACTTCACAGGGCTGCAAGGAGAATTAAACAAGGTAAACCATGTGAAACACTTAGGATGGTGTTCACTATTAGGATACTATGTGTTCAATACGATTATTCCCAGGCCCAGGGCCTTTCTCTGATCATTCCTCCCTCCCTGAGACCACCGTGCATCCATCTTTTGGTTCCTTCTATCCTCCAAGCTTAACTAGGAGCCACCCCCAACCCCTCCACCCCACCTTCCCAAGGGCGACTCCTTTTTCCTATTCAAGTTTCACCTTTTTCTTTATTAGTAGTATTTTTTTAGAAATAGGGTGTCTCTATATTGCCCAGGCTGGAGTGCAGTGGCTATTCACAGGCATGATCCCACTACTGATCCGAACAGGAGTTTTGACCTGCTGTTTGCCACCTGGCAACCTGGTGGTCCCCCAGCCCCAGGAGGTCATCATAGTTGATGCCAAACTTAGTGTGGACGCCTGATTGGCATTGCGCACTACAGCCCAGAACTCCTGGGCTCAAACGATCTTCCCACCCCAGCTTCCCGAGGAGTTGGGACTACAGGCATGCCCCCAGCTCAAGTCTCACCTTAAAGATCACTTTCTCTAGAGTTGATACTTCTCTATCTCAGCACCCTATCCACATCCTTCATCAAACTGCATATCTTGTCATTATTTGTTTCCTGGGTTATTGTCTGTCCCCTCCCTTGTAAAAACAGCACAAGAGCAAGGACAGAGTGTGGGCGCTCACCACTGACTCTCCCAGCATTTGCCACAGTCAGAGACCTTCAGTGAATACAGTGCTACCCCACAGATGACTTAGGAATTACCAAGGGGAAACGAGGTCACCACCTTACCCATGGTCCAAACTTCTCATCAGTAGGGAACCAACTGATCCTCTGATGTGATGCACTGAGAAGGGACACCTCCCCCATGTGGTCCTCCTGCCAAAACATTTAACCTGAATCTAATAATAAGGACACCATCAGACAAATCCAAGCTGGGCGACATTCTGCCAAACAGCTAGCCTGGGTTCTTCAAAAAGTCAATGTCACTAGGAGAAACAAAACCAAACGAAACCCTGGATTCGTATTCTTGATTACTGAAGACTGAGAGACATAACTAGATGAAGTGTATGATCCTGAATTAGAGTCTGGATTTTTTTTTTAAAGTAGAAAGGAAAGGAGGGAAAGAGAAAGAATACAGCTCATATTGGGCTGGTGCAAAAGTTATTGAAATTCAATTGAAAGTAATGGTGAAAACCGCAGTTACTTTTGCACCAACCTAATAGAAGGGTACTGCAGGGGAAATTTGAATATAGGATGTATATTACACAATGTTAATGTATATTACACAACATTATATTGTATCAATGTTAAAGTTTGTGAGTATGATCATTGTATTTAGTTATGCAGGAGAATCCCATAATTTTAGGAGTTACATGCCAAGTGTGTAGAGATGAAGAATCAATATTTGCAACTTAGTCTCAAATTGTTCTCCAGAAAAATGTGGGTTTCTGAGAGCATAAGCATGCATAGAGTGGGGAGGAATTGGGGGAAAATTTTGATAATTAGTGAATGTAGTTGAACAGTACATGAGCTTGCAACTTTTTGGTAGAATTTGAAAATTTTCAAAATAAAAACTAGAAAAAAAAATTAATGGAAAAAGTGGACTTTGGAATTTAATTCCTGAACCTGCAAACCTTTCTAAATCTCTTTCACTCTAGAAGACATAAATATCCTCAAGCTCTTAATGCAGCTTTAGGATTTGTTTCTGACAAGTCCCTGTGAACTAGAGCAGACCAGAGATTCTTAATGCCAGTCCTTGGATGAATTTCCCGAGTTCTGGGAACCCCTGACACAATATGCAGAATTTGTGGGTTTGTGTGTGTGTGTGTGCATGTGTGTGTGTGTGTGTGTCCATTCTTTCCTTAGCATACATCAGATTCTCAAAGGAGGCCATGACCCAAAAATGATTACAAACCACTGGTTTAACTACTATGTCCAACCTCAGCTGGGGCCTCATTCCTCACCTCCACCCTCACCCACCTCTGACCCCACCCACCCTCCGTGCACCTTCCTCTCATCCCTCACCACATAGCCCACACCCATCTCACGTAACCTGCTCCCACACCTGCGGGATGCCTGAGGATTCACCCACACACCACTCTGGTGCAACACACTCCTGGATTTGGCTGACACCATACTAACTCAGCCCTAAAACCTGCAGTCAGTCCACCCACAGCCAAATGGAATGTTTCTGTGGTTTGTTGGGAGGTTGGGTGGGCACCCCATGGAATTGGCAGAGACCCCTGCCTCTCATTTCTGCCCACCCGCCATGAAACTGGCTTGGCTTGAGTTAAGGTGGGCAATTGGAAATGGTACTCACGCAACCCTCACTGAAGGAGTCTCACTTGGGTATGAAGAGGGATAGGGTGGTGACTCTGCAGGGGAGGTGCCAGGCAGGGAGGGTCCGTGAATTAGAAGTGACTTCCCCTCATTACTCTGTGTGTGCAGTTTGAGGGTGAGTATAATTCAGTGGTGCAACAAAAGGGAATGAAAGAGGGTATTTTGAATCAAATAACCCAACACTTTCATACCACCTCCAATGCCCCCAAATTCTATCCAAACACCAAAAATCCAAAAAACAAAAGCACATTTTAAAATCCCACTGAAGGCCACCTATCTTCACAAGCCTACTTTCAAAACATTTGAGAAGTTTATAGGCTTTTATCCTGCATCGATACTTCTCAAGAACCTAGCCTAAAAAAAAATGAAAATTATGAACAAAGAATTATTAATCATGATGGCAATTTGTGTGTTCATCACACACATAATGATTCTACATCATTGAATCCTGACAAAACCATACATGGCTAAAAACCATTGAATTTAGACTTTAAATGGGTGGATTTATGTTATGTGCATTTTATCTCAACATAGCTGTTTTTAGAAATCTATGAGGTTGGAGCTCTTGTAAGGGTCCCCTTTGTGCAGAGGAGGAAACCAAGACTCCAATGACAATGACCAACTGAGGCAGAGCCTGGATTCGAACTCTGATCTTTCTGACCACCACGTCACTTTCCTTAACCCCTTTCTGATTCAGTATGTCATGCAAAGGCCCACAGACGTTCCGCATGATAATCATTATCTTTAATCACGAAAATGTAAAATGATGTAAATATCACAAGCTGGGGGACCAGCTAAATAAATTGTGATACATTCCCTACAGTGAACTATTAGGCATTACTAAAAAGCATGATTATGAGGAATTTTTAGCAATGGAAAAATTTTAGGACACAAGATTTTTAAATAGGAGAGCTGGGTATGATGGTTCATGCCTGTAATCCCAGCACTTTGGGAGGCCAAGGTGGAAGGATCTCTTGAGGCCAGGAGTTTGGTATCAGCCTGGGCAACATTGAGAGACCCCAACTCTACAATAAAATTTTAAAAATTAGCTGGGTATGTTGGTGCAAGCCTTAGCTACTCAGGAGGCTGAAACAGGTGGATTGTTTGAGCCCAGGAGTTCGAGGCTGCAGTAAGCAATGGTCATGCCATTGCACTCCAGCCTGAATCACAGAGTAAGCTCCTATCTCCAAAAATAAATAGATAAATAAATAAATACGTGTTAAAAATTTGTGGCCAGGTGTGGTGGTTCACGCCTGTAATCCCAGCACTTTGGGAGGCCGAGATGGGTGGATCACCTGAGGCCAAAATGGTGAAACCCCATCTCTATTAAAAATACAAAAAATTAGCTGGGCATGGTGGAAGCACGCCTGTAACCCCAGCTACTTGGGAGGCTGAGGCAGAAGAATCACTTGAGCCCGGGAGGCAGAGGTTGCAGTGAGCTGAGATTGCACCATTGCACTCCAGCCTGGGCAACAAGAGCGAAACTCCGTCTCAAAAAAAAAAAGTTGTACAAGTAATTGTGGTAAGCAGAATAACGTCCTTCACCCACCTCGAAGATACACACTTATGGCCGGGCACAGTGGCTCATGCCTGTAATCCCAGCACTTTGGGATGCTGAGGTGGGTGGATCACCTGAAGCCAGGAGTTTGAGACCAGCCTGGACAACATAGTGAAACCCTGTCTCTACTAAAAATACAAAAATTTGCTGAGTGTGGTGGCATGCACCTGTAATCCCAGCTATTCAGGAAGCTGAGGCAGGAGAACTGTTTGAACCCGGGAGGTGGAGGTTGTAGTGAGCCGAGATTGTGCCATTGCACTCCAGCCTGGGCAACAGAATGAGGCTCCATTTCAAAAAAAAAAAAAAGATATACACTTACTCTTCCCCAGAATCTGTAAATATGTTACCTTATATGGAAAAAGAAACTTTGCAGATGTGCTTAAATTAAGGATTTTGAGATAGAAAATCATCACGGAGCATCCAGGTTGATTAAATATACTCACCATGGTCCGTATAAAGTGAAAGAGAGAGGCGGGATGTCAGAGAAGTAGATGTATTGATGAAGCCGTGGTCAGAATGATGTGATTGCTGGCTTTGAAGACGGAAGGGGGGTGGCGCCAAGAAACATAGATCACCTCTAGAAGCTGAAAAAGGCAAGAAAACGGATCCTCCCCTAGAGGAGCACTGTAGCCCTGTCAACACTTTGATTGTAGTCCAATGAGACCCGTTTAGAATAAATTTGTGTTGCTTAAAGCCGCTAAGTTTGTGGCAATTTGCTACAGCAGCAATGGGAAACTCCTGCAGTAGTGCATGGTTAATAACAAAGACTGTCTCCTTTGATGAAAACTTTACTCAGGCTCCTGAGTCCTTTATAATAAGCTTGATCTTGGACTTCCCTCTCGTCCTTGTTGAATCTACTTTGAGCAAGAATGCTGCTAATCGGTTGAGCAAAAAATCACTACCTTTGCCATCTGATCACCTTCAGTATCCTATCACCCTGGCCTGCCTTCAGCAATAACTCTATCAAGTCAATTTAGCCAGAAACCCCTTGTCCCTGATGTGTCCTCTTAGTAACTTTCTGTCCGCTGACCCCAACTCTGTTCCTTAGTTATAAATACCCACGTGTTCTTGTTGGAGTAGCTGTTGAGTATGGTCTCTGTCACTCACTGCAAAACCCCTTGCAGTGGTCCCTATACCTGTCGCCATGACCCTCATTTGGATAAAGTCTGCCTCACCCTCTTTAACAAAAGTGCCATGAATAATTTTTTCTTTAACATTAATATTTTTCAAGAAATTCAAGAGTCAGTCAGATAAAAAGTGAAACTTGTCCTTCTTTGCCTTCCACATTTCCACAGTTTGGTGTGTATCCTTCCAGGCCTTTTTCTATGCAATAAGAATGGATGATACAACCTATTATTTTGTTTTGCTTTGCTTTGTTTCAAAGCAGGACACCAGTGCATACCTATAGTTTTTTTGCTTGTTTGTTTGTTTTGTTTGTTTGTTTGTTTTTTGAGACGGAGTCTCGTTCTGTTGCCCAGGCTGGAGTACATTGGCACAATCTTGGCTCACTGCAACCTCCGCCTCCTGGATTCAAGCGAGCCTCCTGCCTCAGCCTCCCAAGTAGCTGGGACTACAGGAGCCTGTCACCATGCGTGGCTAATTTTTGTATTTTTAGTAGAGACGGGGTTTTCACCACATTGGCCAGGCTGGTCTTGAACGCCTGACCTCAGGTGATCTGCCAGCCTCAGCCTCCCAAAGTGCTGGAATTACAGGCATGAGCCACCGTGCCCAGCCTATACCTACACTTAGATAAATTTTCAGGTATGTAACAAATGCATACAAAAAGAACTGGAAGGAAATGCGTTATATGCTTTGGGGTCTTGGAAGCATAGATTTTACTTTCATAATTGGGGGGAATCAAACCAAGGTTTTCAGGCTGTTGACCATCCTAATCCTCCCCTCAAGAACTTGTGGGTTAATGGGGGCTTTACACCAGCTAGGAAAGGACAGAGGGTAGGGACGTAGGGTCTTGAGTTCTCTCTGTAATCCAAGGAGTTTATGGGGAATTGCTAAGAGAAAAACTTTAGACAAATTAAATTTAGCAGAGTTTAATTGAGGAAAGAACGATTCTAGAATCAGGGAGCCCTTAGAACCAGAATAGGCATGGAGAACTCTGACCTGACCGTGGTCAGGCAACATTTATGGACAGAAAACAAATGAGGTACACAGGCAGTTGGGTTGGTTACAGCTCAGCTCTTGCCTTATTTGAACGTAGTCTGATCAGTGGGGCGCCTGTGATTGACTGAAGCTTGGCTGCTGTGATTGGCTGAGACTCAGCTGTTTGTTACAATAGTAGACTCCTAAGTTAGGATTTCAGTCGGTTTACCTGCAAGATAGGTTGCAGTTCATTATATAAAGACTCAAGTACGGAGATGTCCGCAGGCCAAATTTAGTTTAATTTACCAGAGTGCTGGACTCTTACCTTGGGGTTTCTTTGAGGCACCAGACAGGTGAATAAAATATATACATTAAGGCCAAATTGGCTGCACTCCCCCTGGGAACATGCGCACATAAATTCCTTAGGAATATAACTTTCTTATTCTTTTTTGTCCTAGTCATCCTTACCGTGTGACCCACTCTGTCCTCCAACCAGAGAATGCCCCTGAGGGGGATGGTGGGAATGTGCCAGAGCCTGTCCTGGGCAAGAGAGCCAGAGGAATGGGAATTTTCTGCTGGTGCTCCTGTGGGGGAGCCCTCTTATTCAGTCTTGCCTGGCTGGAGAAAAGGGCACATTTTTTTTCATTTGGGGGGTGGGGGGTGCCCACCCCTCACCCCCCAAATGAAGCTCAGTGAACTGAAACTCTTCTAATATTCTCAGGGAAGGATGAATTAATCTCTTTAGACTAAAATTTAACTAACAGCTATTGCAAAGGGATTTAAATCTTAAATAGGAAAAGGACTAAGAAGTCTGGTGAATGCAGCCTTAATCCTGGAGTTTCAAGAGATACAAAAGTGGAGGGGCTACTTTGAAGGGCAAACAGTACTTTCCTGGTGGACACACCCACTTCTGCCTGGTTGGAGTGGGCATTTGGAGGGGAGTGGGCTGACCCTGCAGTGACAGTCTCCCATAGACCCTGGCAAAGCCATCAAACTTCAAAAACACTCATCATTTTCCTGCCAAACTGCTCTTCCATAGTATCTCTTTATTTTATTTATGTATTTATCTATCTATTTATTTTTATGAGATAGGATCTTGCTCTGTCACCCAGGCTGGAGTGCAGTAGCTCGATCATGGCTCACTGCAGCCTCAATCTCCCAGACTCAAGTGATCCTCCCACCTCAGCCTCCCAAGTAACTGAGACTACAGGCGCACATCATCGTGCCCAGCCAATTTATGCAGAGACAGTTTTGCCATGTTGCCCGGGCTGGTCTCAAACTCCTGGGCTCAAGTGATCCTCCTGCTTTGGCCTCCCAAAGTGCTGGTATTATAGGCATGAGCCTCTGCACCCTGCCCACAGTATCTCTTAGCCCAACCAAATTTCCCAGAATCACCAACAGCTCCCACATCCCCCCACCACTCCCCAACCCCAACCAAGTGCAACTGGCTTCCTCTCCAGATGGCCACTCCCATCTACACTCTTGTCTGGGTGCCCACAGCCTTTGTCCTAAGTTAAGCCAGCTCCTCCCTGGATTTTCCTCTGGGGGCCTTTCCTACAGTGATCTCTGGGCTTTTAGACTCCGCACACACTAAACCAGAGGTCCTCAACCTAGGTCAGTAGTGAGAACTCAGTGGGTTCATAAATTCAGACACAAAAAAATTATGTCATTATTCACCAATCTCTAAATAAAATTTAGCATTTCCTCTCTCCCATTATGGATATAGTAAAAAAAAAAAAAAAGCAATACAATACAAAACAAAACATGGCAGTATTAGCAGTACCTGTGACTTTGTCACCAGTGGAAATCAGACATGTGCTAGTCACATTACAGTTGCTGTTATTTTGAAGCAGGAAAATTTGCTCCCCAGAAAGGCTAGCTGCTCTGATTGTTGCAGGCAAAAAACATGTGGAGGAATCCTCTTGAGTTTGGACTTTTCCTCCTGTGTTCCAGCCCCTACTCTTCCTCCCCTTAGGCCTTCTGTTCAGAAGACTCTGAGCCTGGGATTTGGTGACATTTACTATCCCCCGACAGACACTAGCTTCTCTATCCTGAAGAAAAACTAAATGAAACTAAATGAAGTTGCACATGCAAGCTCTACTTTTTGTTTTAGGAAGCACACCATTCTGGATGCTTGCAGAAGTCTTCCTGTTTGACTAGAGGATGACATGGAAACCCTGGATCCTAGTCCTGCCTGTTCCCAAGCCAGTGAGGAAACTCCCGGCCGAATAAAGCCATTTCTTTAACCCAGTTCTGAGGGGTTTTGTCCGGGGCTCATCCTGCTACATTAGTGATGGGCCCTTTGTCAGCTCTGATGCCCATGAGAGCACAGAGTATAGCAGAAGTTCCCATGGATGATCAGAAAACACAATCAATCCCAAGAAGATCAAAACTCTACACGCCTAAGGTATGATCAATCCCTCCATAGAGAAAGTGGAAGAGACACAGATGACAGTAGAGAAAGACAATTAGGAAAAGACGGCAGTGGTTGCCACCACACTGGACGTCAGTGTCATTGAGAGATTCATCTTTCAGTGAAGCAGGAGCTTGTCCTGATTAGCAGAATTGTGTCATTCTGTCAACACCTATACATTATGACCATCTAATCCTTAGGGTCTATCCTAATTTTGTCATTTGCCCAAATAATGTCCTTTAGAGGAGGGGTCCCTAACCCCAGGGCTGTGGACCAGTACTAGTCCATGGCCTGTTAGGAACCAGGCTGCACAGCAGGAGGTGAGCGGTAGGTGAGCAAACATTACCATCTAAGTTCTGCCTCCTGTCAGATCATGGTGCATTAGATTCTCATAGGAACTCAAACCCTACTGTGAACTGCACAAGCAAGGGATCTAGGATGCATGCTCATTATGGGAATTTTTTTTTTTTGAGATGGAGTCTCGCTCTGTCATCCAGGCTGGAGTGCAGTGGCGTGATCTCAGCTCACTGCAACCGCCGCCTCCCAGATTCAAGCGATTCTGCTGCCTCAGCCTCTCTAGTAGCTGGGATTACAGGTGTGCACCACCATGCTCAGCTAATTTTTGTATTATTAGTAGAGACGGGGCTTCACCATGTTGGCCAGGCTGGTCTCGAACTCCTGACCTCAGGTGATCCACCCACCTCGGCCTCCCAAAGTGCTGAGATGGTAGGCATGAGTTACCACGCCCAGCCTTCTTAAGGGAATCTAACTAATGCCTGATGATCTGAGGTGGAATAGTTCCATCCCAAAATCATCCCCCCACCCCCAAATTGTCTTCTACAAAACCAGTCCCTGGTGCCAAAAAGGTTGGGGACCACTGCTTTAGAGCAAAAAGATCCCCTCAGTAACCACGTGCAGCATTTAGTGGTCATTTTTAAAAATCTCTTTCCATTTATGACAGTTTTTTAGTGTCTTTTTGAAGATTATTTGTGAGTTATTTTGTGACATATTCCTGAATGGGGTTATCTGATGTTTCTTCATAATTAGATTCAGATTATGCATCTCTGGCAGAAATATCACAGAAATAAAGCTGTGTTCTTCTCATTGCATCCTACCAGGTGGCATACAGTTTTCTTGGTCCCATTACTGAAGATATTAACTTCAATCAGTTGATTATCAGGGTAGTGTATGCCAGATTTCTTTACTGTAAAGTGACTCTTTTTATGCTTTTTTTTTTTTTTTTTTTTTTTTGAGACAGAATCTCATACTGTCACCCAGGCTGGAGTGCAGTGGTGTGATCTCAGCTCACTGCAACCTCCGCCTCCCAGGTTCAAGCAATTCTCCTGCCTCAGCCTCTCAAGTAGCTGGGATTACAGGTGCCTGCCACCACACCCAGCTAATTTTTTTGTATTTTTAGTAGAGACGGGGTTTCACCATGTTGGCCAGGCTGGTCTCAAACTCCTGACCTTGTGATCTGCCCTCCTCAGGGGATATTAAATGTCACCAAATCCCAAAGTGCTGGGATTACAGGCGTGACCCACTGTGCCTGGCCCTTTTTATGTTTTTAATGAATTCATACTTGGGACTGAGGTATTTTCTTTGTTTAAATTTTTTTTATTAAAAAAAATTCTGACTACAAAGACCTAGAAAAGAAGGGTTAAGGCATTTTGAAAACTATGTAATTATCCTAGTCCTCATCAAACTTTCTATTTAATTATTTATATTATTGGTTTTTTGTTGTTGTTTGCTTTTTTTTTTTTTTTTTTGAGATGGAGTCTCGCTCTGTCGCCCAGGCTGGAGTGCAGTGGCGCAATCTTGGCTCACTGCAAGCTCTGCCTCCTGGATTCACACCATTCTCCTACCTCAGCCTCCCAAGTAGCTGGGACTACAGGTGCCTGCCACCATGCCTGGTTAATTTTTTTGTATTTTGTTAGTGGAGATGGGGTTTCACCGTGTTAGCCAGGATGGTCTCAATCTCCTGACCTCGTGATCCGCCCTCCTTGGCCTCCCAAAGTGGGGGATTACAGGCATGAGCCACGGCACCCAACCTTTTGTTTGTTTTCTGAGACAGAGACTTGCTCTGTTGCCCAGCCTGGAGTGCAGTGACACGATCACTGCTCACTACAGCCTTGACCTCCCAAGCTCAAGCGATCCTCCCACCTCAGCCTCCCAAGTAGCTGGAACCCCAGGTGCTTGCCACTATGCCCGGCTAAATTTTTAAAAATTGTTTGTAGCTATGGGGGTCTTTGTATGTTGCACAGGCTGGTCTTGAACTCCCGGGCTCAAGTAATCCACCCACCTTGTCCTCCCAAAGTGCTGGGACTGTAGAGATGAGCCACCAGGCCCAGCAGTTATTTATATTATTATGGACTCATGGATATCTATTTTATCCAATGAGTTATAATCCATTATTATCATGAGTTATTTTGATGCTCAAATCATTTCTATTTGCTGGTGGGAGCCCCTTCCAACTGGCTCCTGAATCCCTTTTACCTGTCCTATCGTCCTCTGATCGCTTTCTTGTTTTTGGCACAAAATTTGCTCCTGGTTCATCTTCTACTTTTCCTGTTCCAGCCCTGGAATCAACCATTGCTCAAAGGGATCCTGATTCCTTTTAGTGGAGACTAGTGTTTAGAAGCCAACATCAGGGCATGAGTGTGCTCATTGTTATTGAACTATTGCTGCTCCCAGGCTGAGCTAGAGAATACATGTATGTATACATTCAATAACATATACATGCAGACACACATTTATACATTTATTTATTTCTGTATTTATTTGTGTATATTGAAAACTATGAGTACATTTCATGCCTCCAATTCCAATCTAACACCACAGAACTCATTCTAGTTTTCTTTCTATATTTGTAATCCTCTTTTCTGACAGTGAGCAAGCTGGCAATACAGGGCTCTTTGAGATGGAGGAGGCAGTGTTAAGAAAGGTCTCTCTGAGAAGGTGACATTTAAGCTGAGACTTGAAGAAGTGAAGGCATCAGCAAGGCAGATTCTGGGGGAAGAATGTTCTAGGGAGAACATGATAGTAATTGCAATGGCCCTGCAAGAAGCATGCTGGTGTGTTGGAGGAAAAGCAGGTGTCCTGTGGCTGAGCCAGTAGGCAAGTAATGTCAGCCAGGTAAGAGGGATGGTTCAAGTAGCACCCTATTGTAAGGACTACAGTAGTGACCAAGATAGGAAGCCATTGGCCCATGTTGAATGCAGAAGAGATATTGCTTTATAAAGGATTGCTCTAACTGCAAATGTGGAAGCAGAGTCACCAGCCAGGAGACCTGCAGGAAACCAGGAAAGTGAGGAGGATGGTTGGGAAGGTGGTGAGAAATGCTCAGATTCGGGAATCATATTTTAGGGGAAGCTAACAAGATGTGGCATGTGGGGTTTGAGAGGTAGGTGGTGGCACATGGTGCTATGTAAGTGTTTGTTAAATAAATAAAATAGAAAAATTGTATGCAAAGCACTTAGCACAATGTGTGACATAGAATAAATGAATCATGACCACTGTCCATTGATGAATGAAGATGAAAACCTTCCCTGAGCCCCACTGACCCAATTCTGGCCCCATCTTGGCATCCTGAAATGTCATCTCTTGAGCACTGCTGCCCCTTTTCTACCAGAGCTCCCTTATATCCTGTTCCCACCCTTCCCAATGACTCAAAACTCCCACTTCCTCTGAGTCCTGTCCCTGCAGGGTGTGGGTTGGCATCTATCTGATAAGCTAATTCACAATAAGGTATGGACTTCTTGCAAGATGCTTACCCCTCCCAGAAGGATTCACACTTTAAAAAGGTGGCAACTTATTTACTTACCTCTGGGAACGTGGTGGAATCTCTGACAGTATGGCAGGGTGGTGAAGGAGGTCATTTTGTTTTGGGCAGGCCTCAAATGACACCATAGGGAGACCTGGGACCTCCTTGAGGGGGCCCAGCCCAGGGCCAGCCTGCATTCCTCTGTCTACTGCCTCACGTTACAAACCATGGCACTTACTGCTGCTATTTACTGCAAGAACTTGATCCTGATGTGGCCAAAAGAGCATCTTTCTAGATTCTCTCCCCATGGTGGGCAGGGCTTGGTGTAGCGGCCATACCCCTTTGAGACCCCCCACCTGTGGGATGGCTCAGAAAGGCAGTCTTCACTCATTGATCAGACTTAATCTATGAATGGAAATTTATAACCTGATGCCATGGTGCTGGGTACCTCCGATTGTGTGCAAAATTGGTGTCTGTGCAAGATTGGTTTAAGAAGCAAGGCCACAAAACCACAGTGAGATACCACTTCTAGCCCACTAGGATGGCTGTAATAAAAAAGATAGATAGTAACAAGTGTTAACAAGATGTGGAGAAATTAGAACCCTTATACATTCAGGGCTGGTGGGGATGCAAAATGGTGCAGCCACTTTGGAAAACAGCTTGGTAGTTCCTAGAAAGATTAAACACAGTTACCGCATGAGCCAGAAACTTCATGCCTAGGTATATTATACTCAAGAGAAATTAAAACATAAGTCCCCTCCAAAACGTGTAATTAATGTTTATAGCAGGATTTTTCAAAATAGCCAAAGAGTGAAAATAACTCATATGCCCGCCCATCAACTAATTAATGGATACATAAAACCTGGTATATCTATCCTATAGACTATTATATGATAATAAAAAGGAATGAAGTACTGATCTGTGCTATGACATGGATGAACCTTGAAAATATTGTGCTAAGTGAAAGAAACCGGACACAAAAGGCCCACATGTTGTATGGTTCCATTTACACAGAATGGACAGAATAGGCAAATCCATAGAGGCAGAATGTGGATTATAGGTTGCTGGGGACTGGGCAGAAATGGGGACTGACTGTATTGGGTATAGAGTTTCTTTTTAGGGTGATGAATATGTTTTAAAACTGATTGCACAACTCTGTGAATATACTTAAAAAAACCCATTGAATTGTACCCTTTGGTATGTGAATTATATCTCCATGAAAGTTATATATTCATAAAAATGAAAGCAAGTAAGAAGCGAAGAAGGAAGAAAGGAAGGCAGGGAGGGAGACAGAGAGGGAGAGAAGGATGAAGGAAGGAGGAAGGAAGGAAATAATGAGAAGGAGGAAGGAGGGGCCGGTGTAGTGGCTCACGCCTGTAATCTCAGCACTTGGAGGCTGAGGTGGGCAGATCACTTGAGATCAGGAGTTCAAGACCAGCCTGGACAACATGGTGAAACCCCGTCTCTACTAAACATACAAAAATCAGCTGGGCGTTGGGGTATGCACCTGTAATCCCAGCTATTCGGGAGGCTGAGGCATGAGAATTGCTTGAACCCAGGAGGCAGATGTTGCGGTGAGCTGAGATTGTGCCACTGCACTCCAGCCTGGGTGACGGAGCCAGAGTCCACCAAAAAAAAAAAAAAAAGAAAGAAAGAGGGAGGAGAGTGAGGGGAGGGAGGGAAGAAAGAAGGAGGAAGAAAAGAAAGGAAGGGAGAGGAGGAAGAAAGGGAGGGAGGGAATGAGGGAAGAGGGGAAGAAAGAAGGAAGGAAAAAAGGGAAGGTTCAAGAAAAGAAAGATAGGAAGGAAGGGAGTGAGGGAGGAAAGAAAAAGAGGAAGGGAAGGAGGGAAGGAGAGAAGGGAGGGAGGGAGGGATGGGAGGGAAGGAAAGGAAAGGTGGGAGGGAGGGAGAGAGAAATGAAAAGGAGGGAAGGAAAGAAGGTAGGAAGGAAAGAAAAAGGAAGGAAGGAAGGAAGGCCATATGGAAGAGGAAGCCAGGCCAGGTGCAGTAACTAATTGGAAATACCCAGGTCCCTGGGGACTGGTCTCACCTTCTTAGAGTGTGGGTAGAGGAGAGGAAGATGAGAGATGACAAGGAACCACAGAAATCTTGTCCACTTTCCCTTAGGGAAATACTGTGCAGAGTGTGCTTGGGGAACTATGGGATATTGAGAAAAATGATCCCAAACGTGGCAAATAAGGCAAGAAGAAGACTGTGCGTCACTTCAGTGCACGCTGGGCATTGCTTAACAGACCACTCCTGGATTGTTTCATAATCTGAGGGACGTACCTTTGTTTGACTTCAACTTTACTGTTGACTGGGGCCCAGATTCTATAAAGTTATGTGCTAATTTGTAGAATTTTGTTTGATAGAGATGCAAATGATTTTTGTCTAGTAGAAAAGAGAACCCCAAAGGTTACCGTTTTATTTGCCCTGTTGGCTATTAATCAGTTTTGTCTCTAACCTAACAAACTGATTTTAGTGTGTCTTTCTTGATGGACTATATAACCCTTTTCCCTCTAATTCTCTTTTGCACTAATCTTTACCATACTGCTGGGTCCCCCATTAACAAGTTATATGTATCTTGGTGCATGCTCACTTGTATAACAGTTGCATTTTTAATGTTCTTAAAGTTATACTTTGAAAGGGAACAGGAGTTATTTGCTGTATTTCAAAAATGATACCAATAATCATGCCTGTAATCCCAGCACTTTGGGAGGCCGAGGCAGGTGGATCACTTGAAGTTGGGAGTTCGAGACCAGCCTGGCCAACATGGTGAAACCTCGTCTCTACTAAAAATACGAAAATTGGCTGGGCATGGTGGCGGGCGCCTGTAATCCCAGCTACTTGGGAGGCTGAGGCAGGAGAATCACATGAACCTGGGACGTGGACATGGAGGTCACAGTGAGCCGAGATCACACCACTGCACTCCAGCCTGGATGACAGAGTGCGACTATGTCTCAAAAAAAAGATACCAATAAGTGATGGCCTTAATCACCATAGACACCAGAACTTAAGCTATAAGGTGGAGACACCTGGATGCACAAATGAGAAGGGATTGCAAAATACTCTGGGAACTTAAAGCAGGGGGAGACATTACAATGTTAGGACCTGGAGAAGAAGGGTTTTCCTTAAAATTTTATACAAATGTGTGTGTGTGTATACATGGATGCTTACATTCTACACAGAAGAAGAGAGAGAAAAAAACGAAAAGGCTACAAAAATAATCACCTAGCCAGGTGCGGTGGCATGTGCCTATAGTCCCAGCTACTCGAGAGGCTGAGATGGGAGAATTGCTTGAGGCCAGGAGTTTGAGGTTATAGTGTGCCATGATTGCACTTGTGAATAGCCACTGCCCTTCAGCTTGGGCAACACGGAAAGACCCCATCTCTTAAAAAATAAGAATAATGGGGCCGGGAGTGGTGGTTCATGCCTGTAATCTCAGCACTTTGGGAGGCCAAGGCGGGCAGACGACCTGAAGTCAGGAGTTCAAGACCAGTCTGGCCAACATGGTGAAACCCTGTCTCTACTAAAAATACAAAACATTAGCTGCGTGTGGTGGCAGGCACCTGTAATCCTAGCTACTCGGGAGGCTGAGGCAGGAGAACTGCTTGAACCTGGGAGGCAGAGGTTGCAGTGAGCCAAGATTGTGCCACTGCACTCCAGCCTGGGCGACAAGAGTGAAACTCTGTCTAAAAAAAAAAAAAAAAAAGAATAATGACCAAAATTATGTTATCAGTGGTTATCTCGAGGGGGTTTAAGGAAATTTTAAAGTTTTCTTCCCTGAGCTTGTCTGTATCTTCCAATTTTCCACAATAAATATGTATTACATTTGAGTTTTTTGACATTTTTTGAAAGAAAGCCAGCAAATAAATTTGACAGGAAACAAAACTCAAGAGTAAGTTAAGAGAAATGAAACCCTTATCTGAGCACACAGGGGAATAGAGTGCTGAGAAAGTATGTTCTCCCCAATTAATAAATAACTAGTTGTGACAGAAACACAAGAAGTAAAAACTGGGTTTTCACTAACTGCGTTGTAGATGGCTAAGAGGTCTTCAGATCAGTTTATAGCAGTGGTTTTCAATAGGGGGTGATTTGTTTCCCTGGGGCACATTAAGCAATGAATGGAGACATTTTTTATTGTCACCAATGGGAAAGTGGTGGGTATCTAGTGGTGGAGGCCATGATGTACTAAACATCCTGTAATGCACAGGACAGCTTCTGCAACAAAGAATTATCTGGTCCAAAATGTCAGTGGTGCCACAATTGAGAAATCATGGTTTACAGGAAAAAAGCCAAAGGGAAAAAATCAGAATCTGAGTTGTCCACACTATAACTCTAATTATGTAAATACAGAGGCAAAGATATGGTTAAAACTATGTGCAACCCATTCCCACCCACCAAATCCTGCTCCTTGACAGCAGAGATGCCTGCCCTGCTGTCATCCCCACCCACTGGGGGATAAGGAATGATGAACGGGTACTTTTTTCTTTTTTCTCTCCTCTGGAATAGGACTTCTGTCCCTACCTTGGAACATTATGCAGCTTTCATAAAGAGTAAGATAAATCTATATATGCTGACATTGAAAGATGTCCAGAATATATTAAGTGAAAAAAAGCGAATCGTCCAATGATATGTACAGCACGTACAAAGGGGTATGAATACTCACGTGTGTAGGGAAGCATCATTGCAGCAATCTACACTAGGGGAAAAATGGAAAACATGGCACTTTCACTTCATAGATTGAAGGCATTCATTTTTGTCTGCCCCCTCCCAAAGCCCAACCAAAATCAGAGTCAATGAACTAAAAAGGTATAAACTCACAAAAGAAACAAAATGAAGCAGAGACAGGAAAATAGCAGATGAGAGTTTTGGTTTTGGTGTTTTTTTGTTTTTTTGTTTTTTTGAGACGGAGTCTCTCTCTGTCGCCCAGGCTGGAGTGCAGTGGCATGATCTCGGCTGACTGCAAGCTCCGCCTCCCGGGTTCACGCCATTCTCCTGCCTCAGCCTCTCCGAGTAGCTGGGACTACAGGCGCCCACCACCATGCCTGGCTAATTTTTTGTATTTTTAGTAGAGATGGGGTTTCACCGTGTTAGCCAGGATGGTCTTGGTCTCCTGACCTCATGATCCACCCTCCTCCGCCTCCCAAAGTGCTGGGATTACAGGCGTGAGCCACTGCGCCCGGCCGCAGATGAGAGTTTTAAACACATTTTTGGAAGGTGGAAAGCAGGTGAGGTTGGTAGAGCTGAAAATGCCTGCAGAAGGAAATATCAACCAGCAGTCAGTGTACCTGTTAGCCTGTAGTCTTTGCATGGAGAAGTGGCTTCCTTTCCTCTAGATGCTTGACATCCATCTAGTGGGAAAGTGATATAATGTGCTGTTCCTCCCACCCTTTACTGCTACCTGCTGGAACATTATCATAATAAGTGGACAAAGCAAAAATGTTTACAAGGTGAATGGCACCCCTAAGATATGGTTCCACTGTGTGCTGCCCAACCTGCACACCTCTACAAGGGGTCTCCCCACAAGAAACAGAAAGATCTATGGACTAAAACCCCAAATGCCAGAAATTTAGTCAGAATGATGTGTTGGAGGTTGTTATGATTTGAATGTGTCCCCCAAAGACCTTGTGTTGGAAAGTTAATCCCCAGTGCGACAGTGTTGGGAGGTGGGGTCTAATCAGAAGTGATTAGGTTATGAGGACTCCCTGCTCTTATGAATGGATTAATGTTATTGTCACAGGGGTGGGTTCATTACTACAAAAGTGAGCTTGTTGTAAAATCCAGTTTGTCCCCCTCTTGCTCCCATACTGTCTTGCCTTTTCACCTTCTGTCATGGATGATGGTGCCCAAAGGCCCTCACTAGATGCTTGCACCATGCTCTTGGACTTCCCAGCCTCCAGAACTGTGAGCCAAATACATTTATTTTCTTTATGAATTACCAAGTCTATAGTATTCTGCTATTGCAATACAAAATGGACTAAGACAGAGGTGGAATGGGCTTGAAAACAGAAGTAAAACTAGGAACCCCATATAAGAGGTGGTGAGACCACTGTAGAGATTGTGTTTTTCAGAGATAGCCACTACAAATATCTCCCATTCCACATGCTATTCCACAGTGTGACTGTGACATTCCTCCTCTTGAGAGATATAGTCTAGGTCCCCTCCCCTTGAGTTGAGGCAGGCTCAATTCAAGTGACTCATTTATAACAATAGAATTCAGTGGAAGTGATGGTGCATAATTTCCAAGGCTGGAACTCTCATGCTGAAACTATAAATCTCTATGTGAACAGTTTGACTGCCCTGACACTGCCATACTGTAAGGAAGCTTAAAACAGCTCATATGGAGAAACCACATGGAGAAGACCTGAGACTTCAGAGAAAGAGAGATAGATGCTTTGCCAGCTGCATGCTAATCCAGTTTCAATCATTGTTTGGCTGCAACAGCATGAGAGATCCCAAACTAGAACCACCCAGCTGAGCCCTTCCCAAATTCTTCAGCCACAGAAAGTATGAGAGACAGTAAAATCAGTGTTTTTATTTTAATTAGTTTGGGGTGATTTTTTGCATAGCAGTTATAACTGGAATAGCCACTTGGATCCCCTTTCAAATCTGGGGCGCCTGGGCAACTACCCTTTCCTGACCTTGCCAGAAATTTGTTCTACAGAAAAATGAGACTTAAGGACACTAGAGGCCGGGTGCAGTGGCTCATGCCTGTAAACCCAACACTTTGGGAAGCCAAGGCGGGTGGATCACTTGAGGTCAGGAGTTTGAGACCAGCCTGGTCAACATGGTGAAACCCCGTCTCTACTAAAAACACAAAAAATTAGCCAGGTGTGGTGGCAGGCGCCTGTAATCCCAGCTACTTATGAGGCTGAGGCAAGAGAATCACTTGAACCTGGGAGGTAGAGGTTGCAGTGAGCCGAGATGGTGCCATTGCACTCCAGCCTGAGCAACAAGAGCGAAATGTCATCTCAAAAAAATAAAGGACACTAGACATGGCAGAAGGGAGGGGGAGACACTATACTAAAAACGGGGATGATATGTGAAAGTCTGTGTGAACCCTAGCCCTTCCTTGGCTCTAAGGATGCTGCCAGCCAGGCACATATCCTTCCTCAGCAGGAGACTGGAGAATTATCACTAGAGAAGACTCAGAAAATTAGCCTAGATATTATGGGCCAAGCTAAGTTCTCCGCATAGAAGCAGGTGTGTGCCTTTTTAAAAAGCTAGATCTCCTGTAATCCCAGCACTTTGGGAGGCCAAGGCGGGCGGATCACGAGGTCAGGAGATTGAGACCATCCTCGCTAACATGGTGAAACCCTGTTTCTACTAAAAAATACAAAAAATTAGCCGGGCGTGGTGGCAGGCACCTGTAGTCCCAGCTACTCGGGAGGCTGAGGCAGGAGAATGGCGTGAACCTGGGAGGTGGAGCTTGCAGTAAGCCGAGATTGCGCCACTCCACTCCAGTCTGGGTGACAGAGTGAGACTCTGTCTCAAAAAAAAAAAGTTACATCTCACTATAGTTCATATTCTTACAGAAATAATGAGCTATTGCATCCATAAGACAAGAATAAGATTTTACTTTTAAAAAGGAGGGGCAGCCATTCTTGCACTGCTGTAAAGAAATACCTGATATGGGTAATTTATAAAGAAAAGAGGTTTAACTGGCTCAGAGTTCTGCAGGTTATACTGGTAGCACAGGGGCTTCTGCCTCTGGGAAGGCCTTGGGAAGATTACAATCATGGTGGTAGGCGAAGGGAAAGCAGGGACATATTTCATGGCCAGAGCAAGGAGCAAGAGAGAGATGGGGGAGATGCCACACACTTTAAACAACCAGATATCATGAGAACTCACTCACTGTAAAGTACCAAGTGGGGAAATCAGCCCCCATGATCCAATCACTTCCCTCCAGGCCCCACCTTCAACACTGGGGATTACAATTCTACATGAGATTTGGGTGGGGACGCACATCCAAACCATATCAGGGTATCTTGGTTTGGGTTTCCCCAGCAGCAGACTCTGAGACAATGATTCCAGTATAAGTAAATTTTGGCAGGTATTCACAGAAAATACAAGTTGAGGATTGGGGAAGTGAGATAGGGAAGTGAGGGAAGCCAATAAAAGGTGTGCTATCCAGCCAGTTAGCGTTGTAGACAGCTGGAGCTTGATATTACTAGGAAACTCCAAGAGATGGTGTAGAACTTGCTGCAGAAGCATCCCAATCAATGGGCAATAATCCACTAACTGCTTCTAAGGGAATTGACCTTACTTTCTTCCAGCTTGTCCTGTACTCAGGCTGAGGATGCTACTTGGAAGAAAACAGCCCTTGTGCAGACAGTCATAGATATTTACAGAAAATAGCCTTGGGCATCATGCAGGAGCTAATGCCAAGGATTTGTGGATAGGGCACCAACAATGTCTGCTGCAAGAAGCTACCAGAAGACAAGAAAGAGTTCTTGTAAATGAAAAATGTGAAAGTAGAAATAAAATATTCCATGGGAGTTTGAGGCAGGAAAAGTTAAAGAAATCCTTCAAAAGTAGGATAAGAAGAGAAATAGAAAGAGATAAAAATAGAAAAGAAAAATATCCAAGAGGCCCAAGGTACAACTAATAGAAATTTCAGAAAAAGAAAATACGGGGTACAGAAAATTGTTATAAGACTAATTCGTAAAATTTTTTCTCACACCTGTAATCCCAGCACTTTGGGAGGCTAAAACAGGCCGATGGCTTGAGCCCAGGAGTTCAAGACCAGCCTGGGCAACATGGCAAAAACCCATCTTTACTAAAAATAATAAAAATTAGCCAGGGATGGTAGCACACATCTGTAGTCCCAGCTACTCAGGAGGCTGATAAAGTAGGATCATCTGAGCTCAGGAGGTGGAGGTTTCAGTGAGCTGTGATTGTGCCACTGCACTCCAGCCTGGGTGACAGAGTGAGACGCTGTCTAAAAAAAATTTTTCAAGAACATGACTTTCAGGTTGAAAGGAACTATCAAATGCCCAGAAAAATGAATAAAATAGAGTCACATAATCACAAAACTTCAGACTACACAAATTAAAGAGAACAGCCCAAGAACTTCTGTAAAGACAATACAGGCTTTATACACAAGATCAGGAATGAGAATGGCATTGGACTTCTCCAAATACACAATGGGAGCCCAAATGTAATGGTTTCAAAAATTCTTAGCAAAAATAATTTCCAACTCTAGAATTCTAGAATTCCAAGCCGAAGTCTCAGTCCCTCAAGTTTGAGGGTAGCATAAAAACATTTTCAGACATACAAGGTCTCAAAAAATATACTCCCATGCACCCTTTCTCAGAAAGCTACTAGAGGATCTGCTCTACCAAAAAGAAGAGAGTATCAAGAAAGAGAAAGATAAGAGACCCAGGAAATACAGAAAGCAACACAGAAGAAAGAGAGAGAGTTGTGGGTGGGCCACACAGACAGAATGAGCTTTCTGTAGTGGAGTAGGATGGCTCCAGAGCATCCTTGTGGGAAATGGAATTTCTAAATGATGTTGTGCTTGACAGTGTAGACAATAGCATCCAGAGGGGTTTTACACTTCTGTTGGAGAGTTTTAAAAGAATTTGTGATAGAAACATAGAAATCTAAGCAGGTGTAAAAAAATATTTCCCAGAGGAAATATTAAACAAAGAAAACAATGTAATCATACGTGGCTTAGCAACAGTGGTTCTTGCTCTTGGCTAAACATTGGAATCCCTTTGGGAGTGTCAAAACATCCTGATACCTGGACCCCACTCCCAGACAGCCTGGTTGACTAGATCTAGGGTGTGGGCTGGGCTCTGAGATTGTTTTAAACTCCCTGTATGGTTCGATGTGCAGTTAAAGTACAGAACCACTGTTTGGCAGGAAAAAGTAGTTCTATGGTTACAATAATGTAAACAGGGGATACTGATTTAACTGGAAAACTATTATATGGGAATAATTGACAGACAAGTTGGTGGGGTGGTGAGTGTAAACCATTAAATCCACTTCCACCACAGTAGGAAGGCAGTCAATCATGTCTAAGGTTGAGAAATCAAGAAATCATACATTAGCATCTTATTTGTAAATATGGAGGTAAGTACCAGAAGAAACAGCTGAAAGTGGCAAGTCATTTTCTTTTCCTTTTTTTTTTTTTTTTTTTTGAGATGGGGTCTGGCTCTGTCCCCCAGGCTGGAGTGCAGTGGCATGATCTGGGCTCACTGCAGCCTCCACTTTCTGAGTTCAAGCGATTCTCCTGCCTCAGCTTCTGGAATAGTTGGGACTACAGGTGCCTGACCCCACCCCTCCATGCCTGGCTAATTTTGTGTGTGTGTGTGTGTGTGTATTTTTAGTAGAGGTGGGGTTTCACCATGTTGCCCAGACTGGTCTGGAACTCCTGGCCTCAGGTGATCCGCCTGCCTTGGCCTTCCAAAGTGCTGGAATTACAGGCTTAAGCCACTGTGCCTGGCCTGAAAGTGGCAAATCGTTTTCTTACCAGAGCAGGACTCGGAAGTGGATGTAATTGGGGGTTGATTACTGATTTTTTTCTATAAGCCTTGTATTATTTGACTTATTAATACCATGAACATGAATGAATTTGGTCAAAGTTGAAAAAAATTTTTATAAAAGATCTAAGAAAAATTGGAAACAACCTAAATATTTATCAATAAGAAAAGGATAAATAAATGTTGATATATTTATGTAAAAGAATACCATTGACATGCTTAGAGCAAGGTAGCTATGTATGTCCAACATTGAAGAGATCCTTAGACTCAGTGTGACTGGGACTGGCAAATAATAGGTGTGATATATGTCAGCATTTATATAAAACACATGTACACAAAATACAGCTTTCTATTTCCCATGGACATAGACATATGTACACATAAAAGCACATAGAGAAAGGTGAAGATAACCCACGGGCTGTGGCAAGAGTGGATTCAGGTGGTGGGTAAAGGTCAAAGCAGATTTTGCTCTGCTTCATTTTTTTTTCCTCAAAAAAGAAAGATTTCTGTATTAGTTGCAAAATTAAATGTTAATTTTAAACATTGAATATGCATTAGACAAAATCTGGAATGTTTCCACATTGAGCTATTAATAATGGTTTCTTTGGGTGCGTGGACCTGGATGGCGGGCAGGGAGGGGACATTTTCTCTTTTTACTCTGTGTTATTCAGTAATCATTGTTTTTGTTTTACAAAGGTGATCATTGGGAAGACTTTTGAATAGAGTGGGGTTCTGGGGTCCTGATAGTTCTGGCCTGGTCCGTCTGTGTCTTCTGCTTCTGATTCCAGAGAAGGGAGGAGGGCCAGGGTTGGCAAGGGCCGGCTTGGCAAGGGCAGGCCTCAGCTCTAGGGGGATCTGGTAGAACCAGCTGTGATGTCAGAAGGGCATGTTGATAGGGTGACTCACTTTCCAGGAGGGTGGAGATGGCTCCTCTCCTCCCTTCACAGGAGCTGCCTGCGGAGCTGTCGCCTGCGGGGTGCCCTGTTTCAGCAATCCTAGAGGAGGAGTCCCTTCCAGATCAATAGAAACCAGGGACATTTCAATCCAGGCCTTTGCACAGAGTTCTCTTGCAGCCAGCCTGGGGAAGTTGTGCAAGGTTCATTGATTAGAGCAAAGGGTGAGAGGAAGGGATGGCGGAAAGTAGAGGAAGAGTCTTGGAAATGAGGCTCTGGGGGCCCTCGGGCCTAAGTGTGTTTTGGAGGGAGGGAAAGGTTTTAATGATCCCTTGAGCTTCTTTAGGGATCCTATATTTTCCAGGAGCTCCTAATTCTAGCCATTTTTAAAATTTGCTCCCCAGGACTACTTGTGAAGTAGATGGAACTGGTGTAAATATCTCCGTTTTCCAGATGAGGAGACTGAGGCCCAGACAAATTAGATCATTCATCAGATGCTCAAGTTAGTAGCTGAGTCTAGTGTCCTCTCGTCCTCTCAGCCCAACCCAGAGTCTCTGTTTGCTTTTTTTTGAGACAGAGTATCACTCTGCCACCCAGGCTGGAGTGCAGTGGTACAGTCTTGGCTCACTGCAACTTCCACCTCCCAGATTCAAGCAATTCTCCTGCCTCAGCCTCCCGCATAGCTGAAATTACAGGCATGCGCCACCACACCCAGCTAATTTTTGTATTTTCAGTAGAGATGGGGTTTTGCCATGTTGGCCAGGCTTGTCTCGAACTCCTGACCTCAAGTGATTCCCCCACCTTGGCCTCCCAAAGTGCTGGGATTACAGGCATAAGCCACCGCACCCAGCCTCTCTTTGCCTTTTTATCAGCCACAGTGTCCCTCCTGAGGGAAACAGAGAGACACAACTTCCTCCAAGACAACAGCCTCCCTCCTTGAGATCCACGATTAACTCAGCAGCGAGTGCCAGACCGGCAGGGACAGAGACATGCTCAGCCCATGTTGGCCTCTCAGCCAGGCGCTGGTCCTCCAAGTCACTCCTTCCCAGAGAATCCGCCCATCGTTGGCTGCAGGGTGGTACCGTGCCCAGTGCCTTCCATACATGATCTCATTTCAATCTTGAAACAAGCCTGTAGTGTAGGTGATATTATTATTATCACCCACGGCGAGGCTGGCCATTTGGGCAGTTTGTAACCCTGTTTTTACATTTCTCCATTTTGCTTTTTTTTTTTTTGAGACTGAGCTTTGCTCTTGTTGCCTAGGCTGGAGTGCAATGGTGCGATCTCAGGTCACTGCAATCTCTGCCTCCTGGGTTCAAGTGATTCTCCTGTCTCAGCCTCCCAAGTAGCTGGGATTACAGGTGTGCGCCACCAAGCCCAGCTAATTTTTGTTTTAGTAGAGACGGGGTTTCACCATGTTGGCCAGGCTGGTCTCGATCTCCTGACCTCAGATGATCCACCCGCCTCGGCCTCCCAAAGTGCTGAGATTACAGGCTGAACCACCGTGCCCGGCACATTTTGCTTTTAATATCCAGGAGTAAAACAACAACAATGACCAGGTCTTTCTTGATTTCTGTTTGGCTTGGTTTATTCAGCACCTGCTTATTGGGCACTTGGTCTGTGCTGCTCTCTCCTTGGCATGGGGAAAACACAGGGGACAAAAGAGATGACATCCCTGCCTTCAAGGAGCTTTTGGCCTCCTGCAGGTTGGGGTGAGACAGAAAGACCGTGAAAGTGTGTTATCACTTTTGATCTTCATAACATACTGGCGAGGAGTGGATGGGAGGTATAGGTGGTCTTCTCTAAGGTCATGCAGAAAGTGGCTGGCAGAGGACTAGAATCTTCCGTAGCCACAATGGAAACAAGAGGAATCACAAACAAGAAGGAAGGGGACACCTGAGAGTGTCACAAAGTCCTGAGGTTTTAACACACAGTGACCAGGGAACTCTAGATGCCAGCATCCTTCCCCGTGGCCATCATTTTATCTCATTCTGTTCACAACCATGTGGGGGAAGCAGGCAATGCTTCTTCATTTAAGAGAGGCTCAGAAAAGCTCGCTCAGGTCACACAGCTAGTGGGAAATATAAGAGAGAGGGAGATAGAAGAGAGAGGGGACTCCAAACCCAGTTCCCTTCCTCGTTCCATCATTTGGTGAAGCTCAGAGGAAGGAGGATGAAACCAAGATTAGAAGGGACTCTGGGCCAGGCTGGGTGGCTCATGCCTGTAATCTCAGCACTTTGGGAGGCTGAGGTGGGGAGATCACTTGAGGCCAGGAGTTCGAGACCAGCCTGGCCAACATGGTGAAACCCCATCTCTACCAAAAATACAAAAAATTAGCCGGTGTGGTGGCGCGTACCTATAATTTCAGTTACTCGGGAGGCTGAGGCAGAAGAATCACTTGAATCTGGGAAGCGGAGGTTGCAGTGAGCTAAGATCATACCACTGCATTCCAGCCTGGATGGCAGAGTGTGACTGTCTCAAAACAAAACAAAACAAAACAAAACAAAAACCCCAAAAAACAAACAAACAAACAAAAGAGGCTGGGCGCAGTGGCCATGCCTGTAATCCCAGCACTTTGGGAGGCCGAGGTGGGTGGATCATGAGGTGGGGAGTTCAAGACCAGCCTGGTCAATATGGTAAAACCCCGTATCTACTAAAGAGAAATACAGAAATTAGCTGGGTGTGGTGGCACAAGCCTGTAGTCCTAGCTACTTGGGAGGCTGAGGCAGGAGAATTGCTTGAACCTGGAAGGCAGAGGTTGCAGTGAGCCCAGATCACGCCACTGCACTCCAGCCTGGGCGACAGAGTAAGACTCTGTTTCAGAAAAAAAAAAAAAGGACTCTGACTTTCCATACTGACCCACAACATGGTCTGATGCTTGGAGGTTTACAAAGCACTTTGATGCTCTCTTTCCGGTAGCACTGTTCTGTCTCTTCTTTTTGTGGTCCGTTAAGGCAGACCTCACCTGTGTTCCAGAAGCGAGCGTTTGTATTAGCAGGACATAGGTGGCACATTCAACTCTGTCACTGAGGAGAGTGTTATATAGGGTCCTTTACTAAGGTGAAGGCAGGATTTAGGGAAACAAACAAGAGTTGGTGCACTGTCTTGGGTCTTGCAATAATAGCAGGAAGCCATCACCTCCCATATCTGAAGGGGCAAGGAGGGAGGGATTACTGGACCCATGAAGAATGGTGCTGTATGAAGAAAGCACCTTAGCAGGAGCTGCGACCTTCAGTGGACACACACAGCCAGCGCATGGAGACATGGGAGAGAAGTAGCTGGAAAATGCACACTCTGACCTTACTCTTCTTGCCCTCCAGTCTCCTTCTTGTGCCTCCCATTTGCTCAACCCAACTTAACCCAGAAGGCAGGGGAGCTTGTTTTTGTCATCTCTAAGGGTCGCCCTCCCAAGGCACAGAGCAGGGTGGAAAAGGTGGAGAGTGGCTATCGAGAGGCAAACAGAAGTGATCCAGCACAGAACATGACCTGGGATTTGTTCAGAGATGGCACGTGACCCAAGCAGACCAATAAGCATCAGTCCTGAGACAGTTGCAGACTGGGAAAAAGCCACTCTCTCCTTTTGGGGGTTGCACAGCTGGTGGGATATGAGCCCGTGGCCATCGAACATCTTGCTGCTGCACAAGAGCCTGCCTCAAGGTGAAGCCAACACAGAGGAAAACTGAGTCCCAGAAGAGACGAAGAGAGTTGGTAACTTGGTGACATCATTAATTGTGTCCCTGGATTCAGCCATGCCTGAAGGTGGAGGAAGAGCCTATAGATCCTTGTTTTGTTTAACTTGACAGGCGTTGGAATTCTGTCATTTGCACCAGAAAGTGTCCTGACTGACACAGATGCCTGATGCACAGACGCATACAAGTGCTTGACTAACGTCAGGTCAGCATGGAGGTCTTGCAGGTCTGGGCCATGAGAGATACTTGTGAACAACAATCCCTGGGGGTAGTGGGGGTTCTCAGGGATCATTTTAAGCGATGAATCTAAGAATGGGTAGACGTCTCCAAAGGCCACAGCCTTTATGTGAAGTCATGACAACCACCAACATCATATCTACAGCTCTTACGTGCCAGTGGCTGCATTGAATAATGTCACCCTCTGCAAGATCCTCCAGAGGCACCACATCCCCATTTTACAGATGAGGAGGCTGATCCATAGAGATGTTAAGTCACTTGCCAGAGCCAAGATTTGAAATCAGATGTCTTGGCCCTTCTTAACCACCTTCCCCACCCCGCTCCCTGCAAACTTCCCCAAGCAAAACAAAGTAAAATCCCAATACACCAGGTCAGACATGGTGGCTCATGACCATAATCCCAGTGACTGAAAGGCTGAGGTGGAGGTTCCCTTGAGGCCAGGAGGCCAGGAAGTTCCCTTGAGACCAGGCTGGGCAACATAGCAAGACCCCATCTCTACAAAATAAAAATTAAAAAATTGGCTGGGAGTGGTGGCACGTGCCTATAGTTCCAGCTACTCAGGAGGCCACAGTGGAGGAATTGCTTGAGCCCAAGAGTCCGAGGTTGAAGTGAGCTATGATTCTGCCACTGCACTCCAGCTGGGGTGACACAGTGAGACCCTGTCTCAAAAAATAAATAAAATAAAATAAAATTCAAAATCCCAATATACCAGTATATAAAACAGATACCTTTTTAAAGCTGGCCTGGGTTTGGAAGTCAAAGTCAGGGTTCAGAGAACTCAAGCAGAGCTCCCTGAGGTTCACCGTGACACTGTGGAATTCCCTATACCTCCCCATTTGAGTATCCCTAGGATAGGCCCATCATGGAGTGTGACAGGGAAGAAGAGAAGTTATTCAAACCCACATTCAAGAAGAACCTCAAACATAGGCTTTTGTTTTAACTATCTTATGGGGGAACACAATTATACTTGCATCACTTTTTGTGGGGGGTGGTTAAAAACCATTGGTTTTATAAAATGTAAACACTTAAAATATACTGCAATGTGTATAATTCTTAATTTGGGCATTTCTCTTCTTCCTCCTTGTCCTCCTCGTTCTCCTCCTCCTCCTAGTCCTCCTCCTCCTCTTCCTCCTCCTCCTCCTCATGCTTCTTCCTTTTTTAAAAGTTGAGGTATAAATTCTCTACCAAAAAGAACCAGGAATGTTTGGAGAAATGGCTGATTCCAGATTTGGACGAGGGAAATACAGATGCACATCTAGCTTGCCAAAAGTAAGTGAGTACACAAAAAATGATGGGAACATGTCAAAAGGACACAGGACCCAGCTTGAAGGGGCTCCCATTGGCCCAATTTGGCACAATTTGAGCATCAAATGGAATAATGGTAGTAAGAGATTACAGCTTATAGCATAAAATTTTTTATCGATACTGATAAAAATAAGTGTAGAATCCTGACTACGAAATGTAAAAGAATGATGGAATTAGAAAAATCATCATTTGACAGCTGTCATAGTGTATTTAAGCAAGCATCACCAATGAATGCTGAAACAGGTGGGTGAAAGTACAATGAGAAACAGGATATTTACATAGACTCAAAGTGTCTTCCCACAAGATATTTATAAATTACAAGGAAAAACAGTAATTTTACAGTAGAGAAATCTGGCAGGCACCATCTAACCAAGTGATCAAAGTGAAAATCACCACATAGATATCAAATGCCTCCTGATGCACTGCACTGAGAATGATGCTTCACTTTGGTGGTATTCCTGCCCACAATGCACAACCTGACTCAGGTCACGAGGAAGCATCAGACAAGCCCAAATTGAGAAGCACTGTTCAAAAATAACTGGCCTTTACTCTTCAAAAATGTCAAGGTCACAAGACAAAGACCAATGAACTGCTCCAGATCAAAGAATGCTAAAAAGACATGACCACGAAACAAAATCCTGGAACAGAAAAATCCATTCATTTATTGTACTCTAAAGGATATTAGTAGGACAATTGACAATTTTTTTTTTTTTTGAGATGGAGTTTTGTCCTCTCGTTGCACAGGCTGGAATGCAATGGCGCGATCTCAGCTCACTGCAACCTCCGCTTCCCAGGTGCAAGCGATTCTCCTGTCTCAGCCTCCCCAGTAGATGAGTAGGTGGGATTACAGGCATGTGCCACCACATCCAGCTATTTTTTTTTTTTTTTTAGTAGAGACACGGTTTCACCATGTTGGCTAGGCTGGTCTCAAACTCCTGACCTCAGGTGATCCACCTGCTTCGGCCTCCCAAAGTGTTGAGATTACAGGCGTGAGCCACCGCGCCCAGCTGACAAAATTTAAGTAAGTTATCTCATTAGATAATGCTATTATATCAATGTTAATATTTTGGGTTTTTATAATCTTTTAAGAAAATATCCTCATTTCTAGGAAATATACACCAAAGTATTTAGGAATAAAAAGTCATTGGATTTGTAAGTTACTCTTCAATGTTTCAGAAAAAAACAGAGAGAGAGAAGCAGAGAAAGAATGATAAAACGAAGGTAGTGAAATGTTAACATTTGGGGAATTTGGAGAATCTGGGTAAAGGGTGTATGGCAATTCTTTATTCTATTTTGCACCTGAAACTATTTCAACATAAAAAGTTAAAAATAATGCAGTGTTAAAAATATATTTCATACACTGGGATTATTAATATGATCCCCAAAGGGGCAATTTATGACTAGAGGCAAAGGTCTAGATTATCATAGGCAAATTCATCATATACATTATTTTATCAGATAAATTGAGCTAATTGTTAATTTGTTAAAGCTGAAGGTTATGACTTGTTTTCGGGTTATTACTAATTATAAACAAATAAGTATACAACTGAAAAAAATTGAAGTGTAATGTACATGTGGTAAAGGACAATTTTGTGTTATGTGTGTGCATGTATATATGTATGTACACACACACGCACACACATACTACTTGACTGATGCTCATTCATTATTTA
This sequence comes from Pan paniscus, assembly GCF_029289425.2. Classification (NCBI taxonomy): domain Eukaryota; kingdom Metazoa; phylum Chordata; class Mammalia; order Primates; family Hominidae; genus Pan; species Pan paniscus. The sequence goes on from NC_073267.2 coordinate 67,692,580, forward strand.
ATCCTCCCAGGAACCTGGTCAGGTGGGCATCATTATTTTTATTTTACAAGAATGAAGGAAACTAAAGAAGTTTCCACACTAGCAAGGGACAGAACTCAGATTTGAACCATTATCCTTGGAATTCCAAAGCCAGTGTTTTAAAGCACTCTGCTACACTAATTATTGATGCTATTGTCATCAACCAATATTGACTGGGTACCAGTTACTTTAAGTCCCTGTGCCCCAGTTTTTTGATTTGTAAAATGGGATCACAACAATACATGCTTAATAAGTTAAGACATGCGAAGTGCTCAGAACAGTGCCTACATATAGTAAATGCTCACATGTGAGTTATTATTATCACCTACTGTGCATAAGGCACTGGGAATACCATGAGGTCCAAGATGCCATTCTCCACTCCTGGGGCTACTGTCTATCCAGGAAGCCATCCCAGGCAATTCACACTGAGGACTGGCCCGTGGATCTCCGGTCCACAGAACCAAACAGAGGGATGCCTTGGAGGGAGCAGCCTTAGCCAGCAGGACAGAAGGCGGCCTCCCCGTATTGCTCCTTGGTCTGAGAGGAGCTACTGCACTTATTTGGCAGCCATCCTTTTGGTGACTCCCCAGGCAATCTAGAGCTTATCTAGGCCCTCCATCATCCCCCTGGGTCTGCCACCACCAGTGGAATGGTCTTAGTGAATGAGACTTGGCCTTTTGCCTGGAGATCTCCCCACTGGCCCTGGTGGTCCCTGCCAGGATCAGTGAGCATCTAACCAGAAAGAGAGAAACTTTTCTAAAAGCATCTAAAACTGGCGGTGATTGTAGGAAATTGGATACTCAGGTGATGGAAGAGTGGGGAAACCAAAGAGGCATGACAGTAGGAAGCCACTGCTGCCTTCCCCTCCCCCACTCTCCTGCGCCTGGCTGCAGGAACAAGGAGACAGGTGATGCTACTGCACCCCATGGAAGAGACGCAGCTACAGCCTGTAAGCTTCTTCCATTCTCCTACTGCTGGGCTCTAGGCAGCACCGTCCAGCTGACCCAGGGGCCTGGGAAACCTAGCCTGAAGGGCTCGGCGCCAACCTCGACCCCTGATCCACCCATCCACCCACTACCACAACACTCACAGATACAGGGGAGGAGAAGGGTGAGGAATAGATCTCAGGGCACATGAGGCCAGCACCAGCCCCTGGCCTTTCCACCTGAGCATTCCAATTACCCACCCTGGCCTGGGCCTGGCCCAGATTTGAGTTCCATAAATGGGTTGAACAAATGATTGACTGTTGGGGAAAGAGGGCACAGTACCTCCCGTCACTGATTTTTTTTTTTTTTTTTTTTTTTTTAGGTGAGTGCCTGGTATAATCACCCTGGACAACTATTTGGCAGCAGCTACTAAAGTGGAACATTTTATGACCTAGCAATTCTACTCCTAAGTGTATACCTAGCAGAGACGTGTCTGTGTGCTCACTGAAAGACATACACACACACACACACACTGGAGTGATCATAGCAGTGCTTACTGCAATAGCCCCAAACTGGGAACTCCCCAGATACTCATCAAGAGTGGAACGGATAAACAAAATGGAATACTGTACAGCAACAAGCATGAACGATCTATAATTAACCTTCATCAAAGTGGATAACTCTCATTAACATGATGTTGAATGAACGAAGCCAGTGACAAAGGAGAATGCACGGCATGATTCTAGGTATCATAAATAGAAAGGCAGGCAACAGGCCGGGCGCGGTGGCTCACGCCTGTAATCCCAGCACTTTGGGAGGCCGAGGCGGGCGGATCACGAGGTCAGGAGATCGAGACCATCCTGGCTAACACGGTGAAACCCCGTCTCTACTAAAAATACAAAAAAATTAGCCGGGCGTGGTAGCGGGCGCCTGTAGTCCCAGCTACTCGGGAGGCTGAGGCAGGAGAATGGCGTGAACCCGGGAGGCGGAGCTTGCAGTGAGCCGAGATCGCGCCACTGCACTCCAGCCTGGGCGACAGAGCGAGACTCCGTCTCAAAAAAAAAAAAAAAAAAAAAAGAAAGGCAGGCAACACTAATGTCCGCTTCAGAAGTCAGGCTAGCGTTCACCCTTGGGGGTGGTGGTGACAGTGAAGGAGTATTTGAGGGGCTTCTGAGGCACCGGCAATGTTCTGTTTCTTCAACCACGTGCAGGTTACACGGTGCGCTCAGTTTTTGAAATTATGTCAAGTTGTACTTATAATTTGCATGCAGCTTCTTGTACGTAATTCTTTTTTTTTTCTTTTTCTTTTTCTTTCTCTTTTTCTTTTTTTTTTTTTTTGAGATTGAGTCTCACTCTGTCGCCCAGGCTAGAGTGCCGTGGTGTGATCTCGGCTCACTGCAACCTCTGCCTCCTAGGTTGAAGCGATTCTCCTGCCTCAGCCTCCCGAGTAGCTTGGACTACAGGTGCGTACCACCATGCCCAGCTAATTTTTGTATTTTTAGTAGAGACAGGGTTTTACCATGTTGGCCAGGCTGGTCTTGAACTCCTGACCTCAACTGATCTGCCCCCTTAGGCCTCCCAAAGTGTTGGGATTACAGGCATGAGCGACCATGCCCGGCCTGTAATTCTTTAATAAAAAATGAATACCCTAATGGAAGGACTGTTCTCTTTTCCTACGTCCTGCTTTCTCTAGTGAGCCTCCCTGGAAACCTGATGAAGGAGGAGGCTGGGTTCAGAGGTGAGAAAGAAATGAACCCAAAGGACTGGGCTCTTTTTGGGTGCCAAGTCCTGTGCTGAACCCTTAGGAGAATGGTCCAATGACCCATCTGTAACACACAGGTATAACCCCGAGGGGACAGCATCATGGTTATGAGGAATGAGGTTGGAGAGGTGAGGTGACTTGCTTCACATCACACAACTAATAAGTGTGTGGGGCAGGATTTGAATGCAGGTCACCTCCAAACTCCCCAGGCCAGGCTCCTCATCCCTTTGTTCCTCTAAGATCCAGAGGAAACGGGAGACACAGCTAATGACTATGGCTCCTGGTCTCTGATTCTGATTTTTAAAATAGGAACTACCTTGTCAGTGAACAGGCCCCAGCTCTGACGCTTTCTGGGGACTTTGCGCCTCTGCCTCATCCTCGCTGGGACTAAGTAATTTCTAGACACCAAAGATGCCTGATGTCCCTCTCTAAATGAAGTCCAAAGGCTTTGTCCTGGCCTAGGTCAGGCCTAGACATGAGTCCCTGTAACTTCAGGAAAAAGAGAACCAAGTTCAACATGAACACCAAGAGAAAGCATCCAGCTGGGCTCGGTGGCTTATGCCTGTAATCCCAGCACTTTGGGAGGCCGAGGCAGGTGGATAACTTGAGGTCAGGAGTTCAAGACCAGCCTGGCCAACATAGTGAAACCCTGTCTCTACAAAAAATGCAAAATTTAGCTGGGTGTGGTGGTGCACGCCTGCAATTCCAGCTACTCGGGAGGCTGAGGCACAAGAATTGCTTGAACTTGGGAGGTGGAGGTTGCAGTGAGCCAAGATCGCACCACTGCACTCCAGCATGAGCAACAGAGCAAGACTCTGTCTCAAAGAAAAGAAAAGAAAAGAAAATATCCAAACAGCTCACAGTAGAAAGGAAGGTCAAAAGGCAGCCCCCAGATAACGGAGAGAAAAACCAAAAGGTGGATATTAGTAATCACCATCTCAGCATTTTTTTTTTTTGTCTAAAAGGGTGAATCAGCTGGACGTGGTGGCTCACGCCTGTAATCCCAGCACTTTGGGAGGCCAAGACTGGAGGATCGCCTGAGGCTAGGATTTTGAGATAAGCCTGGGCAACATAGCAAGACCCTGTCTCTACGAAACAAAACAAAACAAAAACAAAACAAAAATTAGCCAGGCATGGTGGTGTGCGTCTGTAATCTCAGCTACTTGGGAGGCTGAGGTGGGCAGATCACTTGAACCCAGGAGTTCGAGGATATAGTGAGCTGTGATTGCACCACTACACTCCAGCCCGGGCAACACAGTGAGACACTGTCTCAAAAATAAAATAAAATAAAATAGTGAAGCATAGACTGACTTTCCTTCAATTCTTCAAATGCTCTCTCTTTTCTCTCTGGGCCTTTGCACAAGCTCATCCCTTTCTAAATACCACTCTTCCTTTGGCCTTTGCTTGGGGGCTAAGGTTGTGGTGGAGTTTGGCTCACCTGGATTCGAATTCGACTCGGTCTTCACATCTCAGCTAAGACCTTACTTACTCCAGGAAACCTTCCTTGGTGCCTTGAAATCTGGTACACCTTGAACTTCTTCCATTACAGCATTTATCACCCTAAATTGTAATGGTCTATATCAGAGTGGAAGCTCCATGTGAGCAGGGACACCATCAGCTTTGCTGCCCACTGCTGCATGTCCAGGACCAAGCACATAGCAGTTGCTCAATAAATATTTGTTGGAAGACTGAAAGAGTCTTTTTTTTATTTTTATTTTTGGTAGAGACAGGGTCTCTGGCAGCCATCAGATGATAATTTTCACAACTTGCCCATGAGCCTGAGTTCCTTTATCTGATATTGTGTTGTTTTTGTTTGTTTTTAGAGACACGGTCTTGCTCTGTTGCCCAGGCTAGAGTGCAGTAGCATGATCATAGCTCACTGCAGCTTCAAATTCCTGGGCTCGAGTGATCCTCCTGCCTCAGTCTCTCAAGTAGCCGGGACTAGAGGTGCGTGCCACCATGGCCGGTGGATTAAAAAAAAATTTTTTTTTTTTTTGTAGAGACAAGGTCTCACTTTATTGCCCAGGCTGGTCTCCAACTTCTGACCTCAAGTGATTCTCCCACCTTGGCTTCCCAAAGTGCTGGAATTACAGGCATGAGCCACTGCACCCGGTCCCTTTATCTGATTTTTGAGCAGCTTCCCATTTGGGAAAGAAGAGGCCAGGTACTTCTTACTTATGGTTGAAGCTTAATACTTAGAATGGATCAGACCCTATTGTTCAAAACATAAAATCCCACAAAAATGCAGGCGGGAACAACATCCCCATAAAGATACTGGAGGCTAAATCAGAGGAAATGGGCCCAAAAAGGTGGAGGGACTGAGTGGGCAGGAGAGGGTGGCTTCTGGACTCACTCAGAGAGGGCGGTCTCACACACTCTGAGCCCCTTTCTGTTTGTAGCTGTCAAGATAAGCAGAGGCAATTCTCATTGCTTGCCAGAGAAGAAATGCCTCTCTGAAGCAGGGTTTCTCAACCTCAGCACTACTGATATTTGGGGCCAGATAATTCTTTGCTGTGGGAGCTGTTCTGTGTGTTGAAGGGTGTTCAGTGTAGCGGGTTGAATAGTTTTCTTCCAAAATTCATGCCCATCTGGTCTGATTTCAGCCCCACCCTGGGAATAGCTATGTGACCTTCAGCAAGTTGCTTAATTTCTTGGAACCTCAGCCTCCCTGTGAGTAAAACGGGGGTTAATGAAGGTACCTGAATTTCACAGAATCCTCAGGCTAATGAAATGAGATAATGCATAGACTGTGCTTAGCACAGTGTTGAGCATACAGCTAGCACTCAGTAAATAATAACTGTGACTCTGGAATAAGGGTCTTAGCAGATGTAATTAGCTAAGGATCTCAAGATGAAAGAATTCTGGGTTTAGGGTTGGCTGTAAATCTAATGATGCACAATTATTATTTGTCAATTAAAGAAAAATAAATCTTATGACTGGTGTCCTTATAAGAAGAGGAGGGGACACACAAAGCCACAGGGAAGAAGTCCATGCAAAGATGGAGGCAGAGATTGGAGTGATGTAGCTACAATCTAAGGAATGACAAGATTGCCAGGAGCCACCAGAAGCTGGGAAGAGGCAAGAAAAGATTCCTCCTAGAGCCTTCAGAGGGAGAGTGGCTGTGCAGACACCTTGCCTCCAGACTTCTGGCCTCCGGAACTGTGAGATGATACATTTCTGTTGTTCTTATGGTAATTTGTTACAGCAACCCTAGTAAACTAATACCTACAGCATCTCTGGCTCCACCCACGAAATGCCAATCTCACCCCCTCAGTTAGGACAAACAAAAATGCCTCAGACATTGCCAAATGTCGCCTGGGGAGAGGGGGCCAAATCTTTCTTGCCAACTCGCTGAGAACCCCTGCTCTAACAGAGTGGATTTGTGGAAAAGACAGAGCAATGTGGGATAAGCCTGGATTTGAATTTCGGCCCCACCCCGAATGGCTACGTGACCTTGGACAAGTTGCTTAACTTCTCTGAACCTCAGTCTGCGTATGAGTAAAACGAGGCTAATGCAGGTACCTGTATCTCGCAGAATCATTATGCTGATGAAATGAGATAATGTGCAGAAGGTGCTTAGCACACAGCTAGCACTCGAGAAATATAGTACCTGAAACAATACTTGTTATAAGTGTTTTTTATTAAGCAATAATAATATTACCTAATTGGTAATAAATATATTAAGAAATAACAATGACAATTAAATTATCATTATTATCATTTAAAGCCTGCAAGCTGACTCAGTTTCTCAGGTAGTAATCTACTATAGACTGCTGCCAAACTGGGGCAGTGGCTCCTCTCAGAGGAGGAGGTGCTGGGGTGCCCATCTTGGTGTCATACTTTCCAAACTGCTGCCTCTTCTTACTTTATCCCATTTGATGGTATATTAGCCTGATGATATCCTTGTAACATGCATAGGGTAAACGCTTAAAATGTCATCCCCGCTTTACAGAGGTGGACACTAAGGCACAAAAACATTAAGTTATTACCAAAGTAATTACCAGTAGCCAAGCCAGGGCTGGAACCCTGGGCCGTTTAAACACGATCTGCTCCTGACTCCCCTACCTCCAAGGCATCCCCTTTCCCACTTCTTTGAGACACCTGTTACTACCCACCTCCCCTTACAAAGCCTGGCTCCAAGAAAAGAAGCAGATACCCTACAGCTTAGAGTGACTTTATATTCAATAGTCATCTTTTCGAGGGATATTTGCACAGTGAACCTCTGTCTAGTGGGCAGACAGGTAGTTTTTGGAGCTGACGTGAAATCCTCAGGTAGGTGGAGTCCAGGTGTATTTATTAGTCGGGGTCCTGTAGGAAACAGAACCCTACTCCGTTCAGCTGAAGAGACCTTACTGATGGGACTGTTTACATTCACATGGGACTGTGAATAAGGGAACCTGCGAAGATGGTTGTGGCACCCAGGGACCAGCAGCATTCCAGGTAATTCTAGGTGAGACGGGGAAGGGGAGGGATGATAAAAGCAGAGTCGAGCAGGGCTGGCATTGTGCGTGAGGGTCAGCCAGACACGAGGTATGATCAAGGAGAGGCTGTGCGCCGCCAAAACTGGGGTGGGAAAGCGGAGAAGAAATACACAGGGCGCTCTCCCTTCCCGCCCTCCTGTCTCCTTGGATGCCTCTTATTGGCTGAAACCAACCCGAAGTCAGCCGCAAGGGAGCCTGGGAAATGGAGTCCACAGGAACCAGCCTCCCAGGGCTTAGGGCAGGGAGGGACAGGATTATGGGGAAGGGGGTTGAGGGAGGGAGCATCACTAGCACACGGATGGGTGGGGTGGTGATTTGAAGGGGTAAAGGGAAAATCAGCAGCACAGGCGAAGTGCTGATGTGGTGATAACCATATTTGTATGAACTCTTCTGCTAGAACAGAACGCCTGGAAACGTACTGACTTTGTATTCTTGGTGCTTGCTTTAAAAATCAAACAACTTTGCTTGCTAAGTTGCCAGGACCGAGAAGGGGGCAGAAAGGAGGAGGAGACCTCCTTGGAAGATAGTTGAATCTGAAGGAGGTGAAGGGATGAGCCATGTGTTTGTCTGGGGGAAGAGTGTCCAGGCAGAGGAACTACCGGGATGAAGGCTGGGAGGCAGGAGGATGCCTGTCACGATTGAGAAACAGCCAGGAGACCAGTGTGGCTAGAAAGGACTAAGTGAAAGGGTCGGGGTAGGAGAGGAGACGAGGTCAGAGAGGAAATAGCTGGGTGATAGACAAGGTCAGCCATAGTAAAGCACTTTGGGTTTTACTCTGAATGAGTTGAGAAGTCATTGGAAGGCTCTGTTAGGAAGAGGCATAATCTAACTTATGTTTAACAGGATCCCTCTGGCTGTTGTGTGGTGAATGCACTACAGGAGGTGGAGGTGAGAACAAAAGGGGATAAGAATTTGGGATTTAGCAGCATTTCCCTCCCTCCCTCCTTTCCTTCCTTCCTTCCTTCCTTCCTTCCTTCCTTCCTTCCTTCCTTCCTTCTTCCTTTCTCTTCCTTCCCTTCCCCTCTTCTTTCTCTTCCTTTTCTTCTCCTCCCCCTTCCCCTCCTCTTTTTCTTCTTTCAGGTTTTTTTTTTTTTGCTTTTTTTTTTTTTTTTTGAGACAGGCTCACTCTGTTGCCCAGGCTGGAGTGCAGTGGCGTGATCTTGGCTCACTGCAACCTCTGCCTCCCTGGTTCAAGCAATTCTCCTGCTTCAGCCTCCCAAGTACCTGGGATTACAGAAACGCGACACCATACCTGGCTAATTTTTGTATTTTTAGTAGAGATGGGGTTTCACCATGTTGGTCAGGCTGGTCTCGAACTCCTGACCTCAGGTGATCTGCCCACCTCAGCCTCCCAAAGTGCTGGGATTACAGGCATCAGCCATTGCGCCCGGCCTCATCTTGCAGTTTTATTGACCCACAACAAACTGCAGAGTGAGGAGATAACTGCAATAATGTAGACAAAAGATGATGGTGGCTTGGACTGGGGTGGTTGTAGTAATGAGAAGAGGTCAAGTTCTAGCTTTGCTCTGAAGGTTGGGCCAGTGGGATCTGCTTACAGATCAGATGTGGAGGTGAGAGAAGGAGGAGAGTTAAGAGTTAGTCAAGGATTACTCCCAGGTTTGTTGGAAGGAGTAATGACGTTGTCCTGGAAGGATGAAGTTGTCAGATACTGAGATGGGGAAGAATGGGTTTGGAGGGAGGGGGAAAGTCATGAGTTTAGTGGAGGTATGTTAAGTTTTACATGTCCATTACACATGCAAGTGCAGATGTTGAGTAGGTGATTAGATGTAGACAAGGCTGGAGTAGAGAAGACAGCATGTTTATTTGTTTGCTTTACAGCTTTATTGAGGTGTAATTGAAATAAAACAAACTGCAAGTATATAAATATTGTACAGTGTACAACTTGACAAAGTTTTTTTTTTTTCTTTTTTTTTTTTTCAGCTGGAGTCTCACTCTGTCACCAGGCTGGAGTGCAGCGGTACGATCTTGGCTTACTGCAACCTTTGCCTCCCTGGTTCAAGTGATTCTCCTGCCTTAGCCTCCCAAGTAGCTGGGACTACAGGCGCACGCCACCACGCCCAGCTAAGTTTTGTATTTTTAGTAGAGACAGGGCTTCACCATGTTGGCGAGGATGGTCTAGATCTCTTGACCTCGTGATCTGCCTGCCTTGGTCTCCCGAAGTGCTGGGGTTACAGGTGTGAGCCACCGCGTCTGGATGATAAGTTTTGATATATGTTTATACCCATGAAATCGCTCCCAAAAGCTTCCTTGTGCCCCTGTGTGATCCCCTCCACCATATTCCCACTTCCCTGCCCCCTCCATATCCCAAGCAGCCATTAATCTGCTCTTCATCATTGTAAATTAGTTTACACTTTCTAGCATTTTATACAAATAGAATCATACAGCATATACTGTTTCTAAAATCTGACTTCTTTCACTCAAACTATTTTGAGATTTATGCATGTTGTTGCCTGCGTCCATGGTTCATTCCTTTCCTTTTTTTTTGGATGATGTATAGCGTTCTATGGCTCATATATATGTGTGGATTTGTTTCTGGACTCTATTTTATTCCATTGATCCATTGTTGATTTGTCACCAATGGCATGCTGTCTCAATTACTGTAGCATTATAACAAGTCTTACAGTCAGGTAATGTAAGTCATTCAACTTTGTTCTTCCTCTTCCTTTGTTCTTTCTTCTAAAGTTGTTTTTTCTTTGTTCTTTGAATTTCCGTGTGGCTGTTAGAATCAGCTTATCAATTCACAAAAGTAAAGTCTGATGGGATTTTAATTACAGTTGCATTGACTCTACAGATTAATTACAGGATAACTGATAGCTTAATATTTAGCGCTGTGATCCATGAAGGTGGTCTCTCTCTCTCTCTCTCTCTCTCTCTCTCTCTCTCTGCAGTACAGGCATTTTAGTATTTTAAATTTGTGTCTAAATACTGCTTTGGATGCATACTATTGATTTTAATATATGGTGTTTAATTTTTATTCAATTTAAAGTACTTTCTAATTTCCTTATTGATTTTTTTAACCTACTTGTGATTTAAGAGTGTGTTATCTTGTTTCTAAATATTACAGGTTTTTACAAATGTCTTTCTGTTTCATTTCTAATTTAATTCTATTGTGGTGAGAGAACATAACTTTGTATGGCAAATACTTTTAAATGTATTGAAATTTATTGTTTAACGAATATGGTCTTCTTAGTAATGTTCTGTGTGCACTTGGAAAGAATGTGAGTTCTGCTGTTGTTGGGTGGAGTGTTTTAGAAACGTCCGTTAGGACACTTCAGTTAATAAAGCTGCTCAAATCTTCTATTTCCTTACTTATTTTTATGTCCATTTAGCCTATCAATTTTTGAGAGATTGGTGTTGATATCTTTGAAGTCTTTAATTGTGAATTCGTCTGTCCGTTTCTTCTTGCAGTTCTATTGGTTTTTGCTTCATGGATTTTGAAGCTCTCTTATTGGATGCATAAATATCATGTCTTTATGAATTCATCGCTTTATTATTATAAACTGACCCTATTTATTACAGGTAATATCCTTTGCTCTGAAATCTACTATGTCTGATATTAACATAATTACTTCACCTTTCTTTAGTGTTTGTATTATTGTTTGACTAGTGTTTGCATCTTTTTCCCTTTTACTTTTAACCCACTTGTGTCTTTATATTTAAAGTGTATTTTTTATAGGCAGCATGTATTTAGGTTTTGCTTTTTTATTCAATCAGATAACCTTTGCCTTTTAATCAGAATGTTTAGACCAATTCCATTTGGTGTAATTATTGATATGGTTGGATTTTAATCTACCATCTTGATATTTTCTACTTATTCTTTTTTAAAAACAGCTTTATTGATATATAATTCACATACTTAACAATTCACCCACTTAAAGAGTAAATTCAGTGACTGTTACTATATTCAAAAGTTGTGCATCTATCACCCCAGTCAATTGTAGAACGTTTTTCTTACCCCAGAAGAAACTCCACATGCCTTATTCATCACTTATCCCTCATTTTCCCTATCCCGGCCATAAACAACCACTAATCTATTTCTTGTCTCCATGTATCTGCTTATTTTTGACATTTCATATACATAAAATCATACAATATGTGGTCCTTTGTGATTTTCTTTCTTTTTACTTATCGTAATGTTTTCATGCTTTGTCCTTGTTGTATGTATCCATACTTCATTCGTTTTTTATTGCCAAATAATATTACATTTTATAGATACAACATTTGTTCATCTGCTCATCAGTTGATAGGCATTTGTGTCTTTTTGGTTAGTTTAAATAATACCACTGTGCACATTCATGTACAAGTTCATGCATGGATATGTGTTTTAATTTCTTTTGAGTATATACTAGGAGTAGAATTGGTGGATCACATGGTAACTCTATGTTTAGCCTTTTAGTAACAACCAAACTTTGTTTTCTGAAGGAGCTGCACCATTTTCCATTCCCACCAGCAGTTTATGGGGGTTCCAATTTCTCCACATTCTTACTGATACTTGTTTTTATCTGTCTTTTTAATTATATACTATATGTTTTATTATATATTATGCTTCCATGATGACTAATGATGTTGGGCATCTTTTCATGTGCTTATTGATCACTTGTATATCTTTTTTGGATAAATGTCCATTCAAATCATTTGCTTATTTATTTATTACTTTTTTGAGACGGAGTTTCGCTCTTATTGCCAGGCTGGAATGCAATGGCGTGATCTCGGCTCACTGCAACTTCCGCCTCCCGGGTTCAAGTGATGTCCGCCACCACACCTGGCTAAATTTTGTGTTTTTAGTAGAGACAGGGTTTCACCATGTTGGCTAGGCTGGTTTTGAACTCCTGACCTCAAGTGATCTGCCCGCCTCAGCCTCCCAAAGTGCTGGGATTACCGGTGTGAGCCACTGAGCCTGGCCTATTTGCTTATCTTTTAATTATTGAGTTGTAATAATAGTTCTTTATGTATCCTGGATATAAATCTCTCATCATATATATGATTTGCAATTTTTCTCTCATTCTATGGATTGTCTTTTCATTTTCTTGATGGTGTTCTATGAAGCACAAAAGTTTTTAATAAGTCCAACTTATCTATTTTTTCTTTATTGCTTTGCTTCTATTTGTTCTTTTTGTTTATATTTTCCTTTTTCTGCCTTCTTTTGGATCCATTCGAATATTTTATAATTCCACTTTATCTCCTTTGTTGACTTAGCTGTATTAGTTTCATAGGCTATTGTGATATATTGCCACAAACTTTGTGGCTTAAAACAACACAAATATATTCTCTTATAGTTCCAGAGGCCAGAAGTCCAAAATGGGTCTCACTCAGCAGGGCTGTATTTTCTCTAGAGGTTTAGGGGGAGAATTCTCCAGTTTTTAGAGCTTCATTCCTTGCATTCCTTGGCTCCTAGGCCCTCTCCTCCATCTTCAAAGTCCACAGCATAGCATCTTCAAGTCTCTCTCTGCTGAGGTTGTCACATTGCTTTCTCTCTTCTGTAGTAGAATCTCCTTCTGCCTCCCTCTTGTAAGGACACTTGTGATTGCTTTTAGGGCCCACTTACATAATCCAGGATAACCACTCCATTTTAAGACCTTTAACTTAATCGCTAAAATTGTTAAGACCTTTTCCCCCTTTACAAGGTAATATTCATAGGTTCCAATGATTAGAACCTGGATATCTTTGTGGGCCATTGTTCTGTCTACCACATTGTCTAGACATTCAGTCTAGAGTTAAAGCTACTCTTTTAGTTTTATGTCTTTGCTGTGTCATTTTTGTCATTGCTTTGGGGTTTATGGTACATTTCTTTAACTTAGTACAGTCTATCTTCAAGTGTTATTATACCACTTTATGTATAGTATAAGAACTTTATACCATCACACTCCCATTTCTCCTCTGCTATCATTGTCATACATTTCACTTATAAACTCTACAATGTAAATGTTTTTTCTTTCTTTCTTTCTTTCTTTTGAGATGGAGTTTTTTGCTCTTGTCACCCTGGCTGGAATGCAATGGCCCGATCTGGGCTCACTGCAACCTCTGCCTCCTGGGTTCAAGCAATTCTCCTGCCTCAGACTCCCAAGTAGCTGAGATTACAGGTATGTGCCACCACGCCCGGCTAATTTCATATTTTTTTTAGTAGAGACAAGGTTTCACCATGTTGGTCAGGCTGATCTCAAACTCCTGACCTCAAGTGATCCACTGGCCTCTGCCTCCCAAAGTGCTGGGATTACAGGCATGAGCCACCGTGCTTAGCTACAATGTAAATGTTGTAAACTCTACAATACATAATTTTTGTTATATAAAGTTATTTATCTTTCAAAGAAAATTAAATAATGAGAGAAATATATTTACTTATCCACTTAGTTACCATTTCTAGTGCTCTTCATTTCTTTGTGTTGATCCAGATTTCCATCTGGTATCATCTTCTTTCTGCCTGAAGGACGTCCTTTAACATATCTTGTATAGTGAAGCCTTCTGGCGACAAATTCTTTCAAGCTTTTGAATATCTGAAAAAAATATTTATTTTGTCTTTATTTTTAAAAGATATTTTTGCTGTGTAAAGTATTCTAGTTTGACAGGTGTTTTTTTTTCTTTCAGAACTCTACCAGCTTGAATTGTTACCTACAAGAAATCTGCTATCATTTTAATCCTTGATTCTTTGTATATACTGTGTCTTTTTTTTTTTTTTCCTGGCTGCTTCTAAGGTTTTCTGTTTATCCCTAGTTGTAAGCAATTTAGTTATGGTATCTTTGGTGTCATTTTCCTCATGTTTATTGTTATATGAGGTTGGTTGAACTTCTTAGATCTATAGGTTTGTAATTTTCATCAAATGTGGAAAAATTCAGCCATTATTTCTTCAAATATTTTTTCTGTCTCCTCCTCACTTCTGAAGACGAGCAGGATCAAGGAAAGACACTACAAAGGAAAATATCAAGAGAAGGCAGTACAAAGGAAAATGTACTAAACTTCTTACATTTTAGAGATGCACATTTGCATAGTCAGGCCTTTAATCTAGGAAAATAATAACCCAGAGCTTGCTCCATGCCTGGTACCTGGTTAAATGTAATCTCAATGAACTCTTCCAACACCTTAGTGGGAATGGCTTTGGATGGATAGGAGAAGGACTGGGATGGGAAGGAATGAGAAATGATTAAAGGTACAAGCTTTCGGCTCTAGCTCTGCATGTCACCTGCTGTTTGACTGAGTAATTCACATCGCCTCTCTGGCTTTCACTTCCTCACCTATACAAATGAGGTGAGTAATAGTGTAACTGGCCAAGTCCAGCTGCTCACCGCTTGGAGGCCAAAAACACAAGAAGCAAGTTGTGGTGAAAGGAAAGCAACTTTATTCAAATGCTAGCAGTTGGGGAATGGACAGGCCCATGCCTCTGAAAGACCATTCTAACTTTTTGGGCTGAGTGAAGGGGTTTAAGAAGGAAAAAGGTGAGAGAAACGCGGGAGTGGTGCAGCAGGAGGTCTTGTTATCTTGAGTCATCGCCTGTCTGGAGGACCGGTTTGCATCATGCTGACTGCAGTAGTGGTGGGCTAACTGCTCCTAACTCCCCCTAATCAGAGGGTTCTGCAGCTGGGTCTCTCTGCCTGGCTTGTTTCAAAATCGATCCCTGGAATTTCTAAGCAAGCACATAATTAGATAAGCGAGTACTGTTCATAGAAGTGGCTGGTGGGGAAAGGCAAAACAAAAAGTTTCAAAGTATGTTTCAAGGCTGGAAGCAAGAAGGGAAAAATGTTTTAAAACGCAGTTTGAGGCTGGGATACTTGGTTACAATAGTACTTATTTTACAGGGTTAGGGGACAAAGCACTCGAATGTTTGCTGTTATTACTATTATTTTTTCGTTTGCCAATATTTGAAATATCCCTCTTCCTTACTAACTCAATTCATCGATTAAAGCAATATATGTTGCTCAGCTGTGACAGACTCTACTGATTGAGGATTGAGCCAGGGTCTGTTTATTTCCTTTTTCAGATCCACGTCTCTGGAGCTGTCCCTGGGATATGGAGGTTTTCAGGATTAATAACTGGATGAGATACCCAGCTCAGATCAGCCTCAGTCTCCTTTTCCCATCTTGCTTTTCTCCCCTCCTCTTCTCCACTCTGTTGCCTCTGGATTTTCCAGGGTAGAGCCCGAGAGCACAAGGGGAGACGTTAAGAGGCAGAGGAGGTCTCACATGACAGCAGTGATTTCGGACTTATGCTCTTGTGACCAGCTTGTGCCCCAAAGCTTCTCACTCCCAAGGCCTACTGTGGGTTCCCTAATGATTCTCCCACTGATGAATCCCACTGATTCCCTGATCCCACAGTGTTTTTTCTTAAGATTCCTCTTGATCTTCTGCATTTTATGATATGCCTCCAGCCTCTTTCTGTGGAGACATCTGACTTGTGAAAATCCTTTATCTTGCCCCATCTTGGTGTCAGAGCAGTCTGCTCCCTGGGAGCCCTTGCCCCTGCCTCCCACTTAGATGTACATATCCCTCCAGCCTCTACTTTTAACTTCTTGGGGCATGAGGCAGATGTCAGCCCCTTGCCCCCAAACTCCAGAGCCTCAATAAGCTCATCTGGTGACAGTCTGGAGACCCCTCATTTGGTATGTGAAACCCCTCCTGTAGTAACCCCTCCTATGCCTTTCCTTACAGGAAAGTCCACAGTACTAGGACAGCTGTCGCCAAAGGAATTGTCACTTCTCAATGGTGTACCAAGAGCAGGGCAGTGGGTGGTTCTACCTACGGTGTAGGAAATAATTTAGAATTGCAAAGTCCATAAAGACCTTTAAAACAATAATAAAATCAACCAAAAGTTGGTCTTTTAAAAATTATTACTGGGTGCTGGCAATTCTAAACAATGACAGCAACAAAATTCTCCTGCCCCTAAAAATCATGTGTGGGTCTAAGTCCTAAATAACTGCTACGGTTAATGTTGAGCTTTTATGATACACATTTTGGCTTCAA
Source organism: Pan paniscus (assembly GCF_029289425.2). Lineage (NCBI taxonomy): Eukaryota > Metazoa > Chordata > Mammalia > Primates > Hominidae > Pan > Pan paniscus. The sequence continues at coordinate 67,708,736 of NC_073267.2, forward strand.
ATCGGCATATTTTGATTCAGAGAACTCCTTGCTATACAATCATCCCCTGAAACTCACAGACTCAGTTACACTCATTTATTTTGTGAATAAGTTTCTATAGGTTTGGAAAAGTTTGGGCTTGTTTTGGGTAAAGTTCTCATCTCCAGCTCCTGTGGTATAATATATTCTTGCATTTGAACAATGGTTCAAAATAAGTGATGATAGTGCAGTGATTGCAAAGACAAAGAAATGGAACTTGAGTTACTTCAGTTTTGTTATTCTGTGTGACTTTTTTGGAATTTTAATTTGTGTTTAAAAGCTAAGGCAGTGGCCGGGCGTGGTGGCTCACACCTGCAATCCTAGCAGTTTGGTAGGCCAAGGCAGGCAGATCACGAGGTCAGGAGTTCGAGATCAGCCTGATCAACATGGTGAAACCCAGTCTCTACTAAAAATACAAAAATTAGCTGGGTGTGGTGGCATGTGCCTGTAATCCCAGCTACTCAGGAGGCTGAGGCAGGAGAATCGCTTGAACCAGGGAGGCAGAGGTTGCAGTGAGCCGAGATGGCACCATTATATTCCAGCCTGGGCAACAGAGTGAGACTCCATCTCACAAAATAAATAAATAAATAAATAAATAAATAAATAAGGCAGTGATGGAAGCAATTCAAGTGTCCATCAACGGATGAATGGATAAACAGAAGTGGTATATCTATACAACAGAATATTATTAAGCCTTAAAAAGAAAGGAAATTCTGACACATGCTGCCATACAAATGAACCTTAAAGACATGCTAAGTGAAATAAGCCAGTCACAAAAAGACGATAGTATATGACCCTGCTAATGTAAGGTACCTAGAGTAGTCAAATTCATAGAGACAGAAAGTAGAACTGTGGTTGCCAGGGACTGGAGGGAGGGGGAAGCAGGTATAGAGTTTTATAATGAATACAGAGTTTCCATTTTGCAAGATAAAAAAGTTCTGGGGATTGGTTGCACAACCATGTGATCATACTTAACACTACTGTATTGTACACTTAGAAGTGGTTAAGATGGGCTGGGCGCTGTGGCTCACGCCTGTAATCCCAGCACTTTGGGAGGCCGAGGCGGGTGGATCACGAGGTCAGGAGATCAGGACCATCCTGGCTAACACGGTGAAACCCCATCTCTACTAAAAATACAAAAAATTAGCTGGGCATGGTGGCGAGTGCCTGTAGTCCCAGCTACTCGGGAGGCTGAGGAAGGAGAATGGCATGAACCCGGAAAGGGGAGCTTGCAGTGAGCCGAGATCGCGCCACTGCACTCCAGTCGGGGCGACAGAGCGAGACTCCATCTCAAAAAAAAAAAAAAGAAGTGGTTAAGATGGTAAATTTTACAGGCCGGGTGCAGTGGCTCACACCTCTAATCCCAGCACTTTGGGAGGCCAAGGCGGGTGGATCACGAGGTCAAGAGTTTGAGACCAGCCTGACCAACATGGTGAAACCCCGTCTCTACTAAAAATACAAAAAATTACTCAGGCATGGTGGCAGGTGCCTGTAATCCCAACTACTCGGGAGGCTCGGGCAGGAGAATCGCTTGAACCCAGGAGGTGGAGGTTGCAGTGAGCTGAGATCACGCCATTGCCCTCCAGCCCGGGCAACAAGAGTGAGAATCCATCTAAAAAAAAAAGATGGTAAATTTTATATTATTATTTTTTTCTTTTTCTTTTCACCTGCCTCAGCCTCCCAACGTGCTAGGATTTAGAGGCGTGAGCCACTGCGCCCGGCCATGTTATGTATTTTTTAACCACAATTTTTAAAACATGTAAAGCAGCTTGACCAGCAAGGTGATCCAAACAATATTTTTGTTTGGCAAATGCAAACTTTAGTTCATACATGTAATATGTTACCAAATTAGAATAATATCTTTAAGATTGAAATTTATTCTTTGTGTTGGTTTGAGTCCTCCAAACCAAGATAAAATTAGACATGAAGAGATATCTTTCTTGGGGAAAGCGTCTGTGATGGACAAAGGAGAGGAAGCTGGAGTAGACAAGGACAGCCTCCCACTGTGATGACATCTGGGAGAGGACGGAGTGAGGGCCAGGGAGCAGGCATCCCAGATCAAAGCACGGCGCTAACAAAGTTCCAGCCAGCCTGATCGGGAGTCTTTGAGTCCATGATGCCAATTAGGCCAGGTACAGTGGCTAATGCCTGTGATCCCAACACTTTGAGAGGCTAAGGCAGGAGGAGCGCTGAAGGGTAGAGTTCCAGACTAACATGGGCAACATAGCGAGACCCCCATTTCTACAGAAAAACAAAAAACAAAAAACAAAACAAAACAAAAAACAGAGAGAGAAAGAAAAAAAAAATTAGCCAGGCATGGTGGCATGCATCTGTAGTCCCAGCAACTCTGGAAGGTGAGGTAGGAAGATTGATTGAGCCCAGGAGTTCAAGGCTGCATTGATCTATGATCGTGCCACTGCACCGCACTCCAGCCTGGGCAGCAGAGTGTGATCCTGTCTCAAAAAAGTAAAAATAAACTCTCCCTTCCAAAAAAAAAAAAGAACAAAGTTTCCAATTAGATGTGTCCCCTGGGGCCATTTCTCTCTCCACACAAAATAGATGACCAGCCACACCACCACTTACAACTCTGCCAGTTGGGAAGCTTTCCCTCTCTACTGTCTTTCACTACCTTTCGTGAAGTGGTTGTAATGCAGCCACTGTCCATTTTTGGCTTCCAAGCCAGCCCATCTGTAAACTGAGCTCAAGCCTTTGCCTTCTCTTCCAAGTGGTCATGAACTCCCCAAGCCCCTGCAAATATAGTCATAAATTTGAGCTGGGGGAGGGATCCTGGTGCAAATATGGTGGGTGCCATGTTGGTCTGGGCTACCTGCTCATGCAGCTTACTCATGCTTTCTGGTCCTGCTGGAGCCCAATCCTGGATTAACCATTTCCATTTGCAGTGGACTGAGGCTGGGCCTGTCCTACTTAATAACTCAGCTGGTAGAGGGCAGGACTGGATGCATGGTCACTTGGTACCCCATATATCCAGCGTTCTGTCTCTACCAGGGTATAGTAACAGGCCAGGAGTTATTTCTCAAAAGACACGTAATTCTCTGCTGTGGATTGCATGGTCTTGTTTCAGAATCCTGGGTCCTTTATTGTGATTCTCCTGCTGGGTCTTGCTTTAAGATTCCTGCTGCATCTTTTTTCACCACTGACACCCCCAATGCCATAGAGTCTGTTGTATCACACAGCCCAGTTGGCAGGGCTGTTTGCATCATAGCCTCGAATTGCTACAGAGCCCATTCTTGCTCTGGGTTCACTTGGAGCTGGCATCTATTTATGTCACCTGGGGATAGCATCCATTTGTGTCACCTTGTATATGGACATATTAAGTATTGCTAAATGTGGTCTGCATTGTCCCTAGAACCTAAAGAGGCCTACCACCAGAGAGAAGGTGGTAGGGCTCCAGCTCTCTGCTGTCATCTCCAGTGATTCTATTCTGGCCCCAACCTTGTGCACCCTGAGCAGCAAAACAAAAACCCTCCCTCAGATCCAGGGAGTGCCTGTCAATGCTAATGCATGCCCCTTGCAGGGGAAGGGGGCTGGCCCGCTCCCCAAGCACTTCATCACAGCTTGCTTTCTAAGCACATCCAGAGTTCACCCTCCCTAGGAGAAGTCTCCCCGTCCTGCCCTCTGTCCTCTTTCATCCCCATGGGGAGCAGAGAGAGAGCTCCTGTGTTGCCTCCCTGATCCTTACCATGTCCCACATCAGTGTAGAAGTTAACAGCATGGACTTTGGGTTCCACCGGAGCTTGATTCCATTCTTGAGTGGAATGGAACCTAAGCTACTCCATTCCTTGGTTTTCTGATCTGTAAGATGACGGCAGTAATACCAATTGTACCAGATTGTTTTGAGGATTTAAGGAGATGACTACGATGCACAGTGTGACGCATGATGTTGCTGTCATCACCCCAGGTTCCAGCGGCTTGTTTAGAGGCTGCTTCACTCATTTAATTGGAAGCTCCTTGAGGATCAGAATGGTCTTTTCCAGACATTCCCCCTAGGATACTAAGGACACAGTAGATATTCAGTAACTATTTAGGGATGTCTCTTGAATGTATACCCATTTTTATCAGCCACGTTTTTTCCTTCCAGAAATGCAGGATGTTAATATCTGAGAGGAGCTGCTGTTAGCATGTAGGAAGCACCAGGTGGTGAACAGAGCAGGGGCCTCCCAGTGGGACAGGGGAAGAAGGACACTATGATAAATCGTGTTAATTTTCTAGGCCCCAGTTTCCTTATTGGGAGAATGGAGAGATTGATAGATACCATTACAAGGTTGTGGCGAAGGCTTTCATAAACTATGCTTAACACGCTGCTAAGGACACAGTAAGGGCTGCGAAACAGCAGCTGCTATTATTACTATCAATTTAAGAGTTATTGTTAAAGAAGTGAAACTGAACGCGCTTAGGTGTGCGCTCAAAGCCAGCAACCTGGCTGGGTCCGCACGGAGACAGGTGGGGCAGCGCGGGGAGGGGCCACCGGAAGCCCCACCCCTTTCCTCGCGTCCGGTCGCCCGGGCAACGCGCCACCGCGTCGCAGCCGGAGTGACGCGTGGCCGCCGGCACCCGGAGCTCCTGGGCACACGGCATTGGCAGGGGCCGCTTCGGCAGAGTGATGACTGATGATGAGACCGAGAGCGTCCTCTCCGACTCCCATGAAGGGTCGGAGCTGGAGCTGCCTGTTATCCAGCTGTGCGGGCTGGTGGAGGAGCTCAGGTACCGCCGCCCGCGCCTGGGGGCCGCCCCTCTTCCTCCTGGGCCCTCCTCCCTGGGCGGCCTCGGACTTGGGGACCAGCATGGAGAAGATCCAAGCCCTCACTGAGCACTGGGGAGACTTTGCCTCTTTACTCCTGCGAGTGAAGAGACTTTACTCCTTACTCCACCACCACTGAGCCAACAAGCCGTTGGTGGAGCTAGAACGGGGTGGTAGGGCGAGGGGATGGGGCCGGTGGTGAGAAGCCCAGAGGGTAATTGGGGAAGTGAGAGTTTCAGCCGGAGGAGTCTCTCTCATGCCAGACGGTGTGCTTAGCCGATCCACAATTCTACAGCAGCAATTTGGACCAGGTGACTTCTAAGCCCTTTTCTGATGCTAAGATTCTGTGATAAGGCTGGGCGCGGTGGCTCACGCCTGTAATCTCAGCACTTTAGGAGGCCGAGGCGGACGGATCACTTGAGGTCAGGAGTTCGAGACCAGCCTGGCCAACATGGTGAAACCCCGTATCTACTAAAGATACAAAAATTAGCCAGGCGTGGTGGCGCGTGCCTGTAATCCCATCTACTCTGGAGGCTGAGGCAGGAGAATCACTTGAACTTGGGAGGCGGAGGTTGCAGTGAGCCGAGATTGTGCCACTGCACCCCAGCCTGGGCAACAGAGAGGGACTAAGTCTCAAAAAAAAAAAAAAAATTCTATGATAAAACTAACACGGCAGCAGAATAGAAAGCAAGCTATTGAGATGGTTTTAGTATGAGGCAATGTGTGCCTGAACCTGGATATAAGCATGGAGATGGACAGTAAAGAATGGCCCGATAGTCTGCGTTTATTTTATTTTATTTTATTTTGCAGTCTGCTTTATATCTACTACTATAGCAAGTAAATTGGATATAAAGATTCCATGATGTAGTCAAGATTAGTTGTACAACTTACTGGTCTTGCACAGAATATCCTAGCTCTAGCAGCTGAATAGATGTTACTTCTATACATCTACAAATACTTTAGGTCAGAACTGAGGTATTATTACTAACAGCTCTCATTTTTGAGTGTTTCTATGTACCATGCATTTACATATATGATCTTATATGATGACACTGCAACCCTAGGAAGTGGGTAAGGAAACAAAGACACAGAGGTGAAGTCACTTCCCTAAGTTCACACAGTCAGTGGTAGTGCTGGGATTCAAACTCAGGTGTGACTCCACAGACTACATACACCTGGAGCATGCTCTATGCTGAAAAAGCAAGCTACTTTGATAGATTGTGTTTTCCATTCAGCTTTTTCCACTAGTTTGTTTTGTTTTGTTTTGTTTTGTTTGTTTTTGATACGGAATCTCACTCGCTCTGTCGCCCAGGCTGAAGTACAATGGCATGATCTCGGCTCACTGCAACCTCTGCTTCCCAGGTTCAAGTGATTCTCCTGCCTCAGACCCCTGAATAGCTGGGATTACAGGCACCTGCCACCACACCCAGCTAATTTTTGTACTTTTAGTAGAGATGGGGTTTCACAATGTTGATCAGGCTGGTCTCAAACTCCTGACCTCAGGTGATCCACCTGCCTCGGCTTCCCAAAGTGCTGGGATTACAGGTGTGAGCCACCACACCTGGCCCCACTAGTCTTAAAATTCAGCCAAACAGGAATTATTAAAAATAATAGCAAAAACTACAATTACTTTTGTACCAACCTAATAGATTAATAACACATGAAAACATCAAAGTTGTTCTCTCTCTCATATACATATACATACATATTTGTGTGTAACACACACACACATACACACATACGAGAAGTTAAGAAGTTAAAAAGGTTATAACCTTGGCATATACAGGATAAACTAGGTATGTTATCTCTTCCTCTGTTCAAAGTTTTCCAGAGTTTATGATAAACTTCCGGTTGATACTTTTCATCTATTGGGTACTGAAAATAAAAGAACTGAAAAACATAAACCAAAGGAAACATCTGAAGATTGTGGGTGTGTTTAACTTCAAGAATATAGTAATTCAGGTTGGGCACAGTGGCTATTATTGCCTATAATCTCAGCACTTTGGGAAACCAAGGTGGGAGGATCACTTTAGGCCAGGAGTTCATGGCCAGCCTTGACAACATAGCAAGATACCACCTCTACAAAAAAAATTATAAATTAGCCAGGCATGGCATTGTGCACCTGCAGTCCTAGCTACTTGGGAGGCTGAGGCAGGAGGATTGCTTGATCCCAGGAGTTCCAGGTTACAGTGAGTGCAACAGAGTAAGACCCTGTCTCTTAAACAAATAAAAAATATATATGTATATATATAATATATAGTAATTCAGAAATAATCTCCCACATGGGTTCAATGATACTTGAAGATGAAACCTATGAGAATTTTCAATGTAATACTAGTGTTCTGAATTTTGTGGCTCATTAAACATATTAATAAAAATATCAAATATATAGCACTTACTATGTGTCAGGCACTGTGCCAGAGGCTTTGTCTTCCTTATTGGAACCCTAAAAGTTAAGTGCTATTCTTATACCCATTTTATAGGTGAGGAAACTAAGGCACCAAGGGGCTAACGGGTTTTGCAGGTCTACTAGTTATTAAACACTAGTTATTTGAGGTTTAAACTCTTATTACTAGAACTTACTCAGGTACCCTGTCTTGCAGCTATGTAAACTCTGCTCTCAAAACTGAGACTGAGATGTTTGAGAAATATTACGCTAAACTGGAGCCCAGGGATCAGCGACCTCCACGATTATCAGAAATTAAAATATCAGCAGCAGATTATGCACAGGTACACAATGGAGATCTAGATCATTCTTTTATTGTTTGTCACCTTAAATGCAAGTGGTATTTGTTTATCTGCCTTTGGTGCGCCCTCTGTGGCCAATTGACCATGGGACCTTCTCCCTGTTTTACTTTTGATTTTTCTTTGCCCTCTAGGGTTTCTCTTTCAAGTGACTGTGAAAGAAACTGGGTTCAGTTAATAGTGGATTGACTCTCCCAGCATATCTTAGTTTACTTGAAAGAATTCCCTTTGGCTAGGTGCAGTGGCTTAGGCCTGTCCCAGTGCTTTGGGAGGCTAAGGTGGGAGGATCACATGAGACCAGGAGTTCGAGACCTGCCTGGGCAATATTGCAAGACCCCATCTTTGCAAAAGAAAATTCTTAAATTAGCCAGATGTGGTGATATGCACCTGTAGTTTTAGCTACTTGGGAGACTGAGGTGGGAGGATTGCTTGAGCCCAGGAGTTTGAGGCTGCAGTGAGCTATGATCACACTGCTACACTCCAGCCTGGGCAACAGAGCAAGACTCTGTCTCAAAAAAATTTAAAAAAAAAAGAATTCATTTAAATTGAGGGACTCAACTGTTTACAAGGCCCAGCCAGCCACCTAAATGAGGAAAGTGGGCCTAGCACAGGCCCTTGTCTCAAAGGGGTTATCTGTATAGTCTTATCCTTTGAGGGCCAAGCAAACCCATATGTACCCTGGACCACCCGCTTCTGACCTTTGCCTTAAATGCATAGAAAGTCCAAGATGTTTGTTTGTCTGTTTTGCTGAACACAGTCCCCCACGGATGCAGTTTCTTTCCTGTGTTCAGCTCAGGAAGTACCTCTGAGCTTTCCCCTGTCTTTGACTTGAATGCTAGTCTATAGCAGGTTCACAGCCTTTCCACCTTCAAGACGTTTACCCTTATTTATTTTCACTTCATTGTCAAACATAGGCCTTTGAAGTATTTAGTGCAGGGGCTTAGGATGACTTGAGAAATAAATGTCAGCTCAGGCCTGATATCCAGCATCCTTTTACCATGAATTTGTTCTCCCTGGCTGTCACTCTGGGGAACTTCTAGCAGGTCAGAGGATCATTCTGATGCCTATCTTGGGCTGGTTCATTACCAATTCCTCTTTGACAATGGCTTTGTTTCTCTTGGGTTGCAGTTTCGAGGCAGGCGTAGATCCAAATCCCGGACAGGTATGGACCGTGGGGTAGGCCTGACTGCCGACCAAAAACTTGAGCTGGTACAAAAAGAGGTTGAGGACATGAAGGATGACTTACGACACACGAGGGCAAATGCGGAACGCGACCTGCAGCATCACGAGGTACACCTTCCTCCCAGCGCAGCCTGTCCTGCCCGGGCTCCCCACCTCTACCCCATTGAGAGGTATCTAGAGTGGGTTCATGTGATTGTTGGGGCTTTGGAAGAAACACAGGTAGGATGAAGCGAATCCAGGGCCTATCTTCAAGGAACTTACCACCTGCTTGTGGGGACAACACATTTTTGAACATTTTTTTAATGGGAAATTTCAAAAATACACGAATGTAGAGAGGCTAGCACAACAAACCCCTATGTATTCAACACCTGGGTGGAATGATCATCAACATATGGCCTCTTTTGGTTGATCAACTTTCCCTTCATCTGGCTGGGTTACTAGGAAGTGAATCCTAGTGAATCTCTGTACATATTTCAGTATATATCTTTAATATATGAATTCTTTTAGAAGATATAACCATGATAACCCTAAATGCTCTTAAAATTTTACAGTAATTTCTTTTTTTTTTTTTTTGAGATGGAGTCTCGCTCTGTTACCCAGGCTGGAGTGCAGTGGCGTGATCTCAGCTCACTGCAAGCTCCGCCTCCCGGGTTCACACCATTCTCCTGCCTCAGCCTCCCTAGTAGCTGGTACTACAGGCGCCCGCCACCACACCCGGCTAATTTTTTTTGTATTTTTAGTAGACATGAGGTTTTCACCATATTAGCCAATGGTCTCGATCTCCTGACCTCATGATCCGCCTGCCTCGGCCTCCCAAAGTGCTGGGATTACAGGCATGAGCCACTGCGCCGGGCCTACATAATTTCTTCATAATACACGGGGTTTGAGGTTTAAGTCAGTATATTAGGGTTCTTGAGAGGGACAGAACCAAGAGTATACATGTATATATGAAAGGGAGTTAATTAGGGAGAATTGGCTCACGTGATTACAAGGCAAAGTCCCACACAATTGATCGGCTGTCTGCAGGCTGGGAAAAGAGAGAAGCCGGTAGTGGCTCAGTCCAAGTCTGAAAGCTTCAAAACCAGGGAAGCCAATGGTGCAGCCTTCGTTCTGTGGCCGAAGGCCCTAGAGCCCCCAGGAAGCCGCTGGTACAAGTCCGAGGGTCTAAAGGCAAAGAACCTGGAGTCTGATGTCCGAGGGCAGGAGGAGCAGAAGCAATTGTCGGGCATGGGAAGAAGAGGGAGAGCCAGAAGACTCAGTACACAAGCTTGTCCACCTTCTTCCACCTGCTTTGCTCTAGCTGCTGTGGCAGCCAATTGGATGGTGCCCACCCACACTGAGGGTCGATCTTCCCCCCGCCCAGTCCACTGACTCAAATATCAGTCTCTTCTGGCAACACCCTCACAGTCACACCCAGAAACAATACTTTACCAGCCATCTAGGCATCCCTGAATCCAGTCAAGTTGACACCTAATATTAACCATCACAGTCAGTGAATTGAGTAAAAAGTCCCTAGGTCAGCATTTCTTTCTTTTTTTTTTTTTTTTTTGGGACGGAGTCTTGCTCAGTTGCCCAGGCTGGAGTGCAGTGGTGCGATCCCACCTCCGCCTCCCAGGTTCACACCATTCTCCTGCCTCAGCCTCCCGAGTAGCTGGGACTACAGGCTCCTGCCGCCACCACACCCAGCTAATTTTTTTTGTATTTTTAGTAGAGACGGGGTTTCACCATGTTAGCCAGGATGGTCTCGATCTCCTGACCTCGTGATCCACCCGCCTCAGCCTCCCAAAGTGCTGGGATTACAGGTGTGAGCCATCGCGCCCGGCCCCTAGGTCAGCATTTCTATACGGCACACGTGCCCATGATTCGTGCCCTGTTACAGAACAATATAGTAGTGTCTCTTAGTGAGTCCAATACAGTCAGTTTCCTCCAGAGAAGAAACATCACTGTTAATTCGGTTGCCCACAGGATGACGTTGTTGGCTTGCATTTGAGAGCCATGTTGTATGAAAAGTAGATACTTCTGTTCTATTTCTAAAGTTTTCTATTTTTCTGTTTCTAAATGTGGGCATTCGCAGAATCACGCTCGTCTCAAGAGGGACCAGTCAGTAGACTCATGTCTCCCATTGATGCAACCGTCTGTATCACATCAGCTGATCTTGCTCTCCCACCCCTCCTCTCTCTCTTTCCAAACATGCATTGTTGAATTCTAGCAAGTTAAAGGAGCTTGGGATGTGGTAGCATTATCCTGACCCGCTAGGTTGTGCAATGTGAGCATCAAGTGCAGAGATCAGAGATCAGTATGGGCTAGAGTGGTCAAAAAGAATTTGTTGAGGAGGTAGGGCTTAAAAGGGGCTTGGCATGATCTTGAAGAATGATGGCATCTGTTTAAAGCACAGGGAAAGAAGGGCACCCCAGGTAAGGAGAATGACATGGGCAAGGCAGTGGAGGTGGGCACAAGCATGGTGAGCTCATGACATTGAGGAGGCTGGTGTGATTAGAGAAGACGCTACTTTGGAGGCTGCTTTAGGAAGTCAGGTTGAGTAAGGCAATGATTTCTTGACAGCCATGCCAAGGAGTTTATCTTTGATGTCTTAGAAAGCTGGACCCCACTGAGGATACTTGAGCAGGAGAGCAATGTGTTGAAAGTAGCATTTCAGGTGGATTGATGTTCTACCATGTGGAGATGATGGGGCTGGAGCCTGAGGCCAGCCAGTGAAAATGCTTTTGCCTCTTGGTGTTCAGAAAAAAAGTCTGAACTAGGATGATTTGCAGTCTGGCTAGAGATACCATTCCATTTTATTTTTTATAGTAATACGTGTGTGTGTGTGTTCTTATTTCAAGGCAATCTATGTTGTAGAATGTTGAAAAATACAGTTAAGCTAAAAGAACATTTGAAAACATTCACAATTTACCACTCAGAGGTAATTTCTGTTGACTTTCCATTTACCTCCTACAGTTTAGATAATTTTCTATGCATATATGAATTTCTTCCAAAAATAGTATCATGTTATTTTGTAAACTGTATTTTTCACTTAACAACATCTCTTTACGTCAATACATATTTTCATTTTATAACATCTTTTTTTTATTTTTAAGAGATGGGGCCTCACTGCGTTGCTCAGGCTGGAGTGCAGTGGCTATTCGCGGTCGCAATCATAGCACACGACAGCCTCGAACTTCTGGCCTCCAGCAATCCTCTTGCCTCAGCCTCCTGAGCAGCTGGGACTACAGGCACCATACCTGACTTTATAATATCTTCTTTATTTTTTTTTCCATTTTTCCCCCCAATACTCAGGCTTGGAAATATAAAGTCTTTTTTTTTTTTAATAACAGAAATATAATAAGAGTGCCTATTTATTTCCCCACTAATCCATCTCTCTAGATGTAACTGTCATTCATGTTTTGATGTATATCCTTCCAGATATTTTTAATGGATAAATAATTTCAAATATGGAAATACATATTTAGATAGATAGCTTGGCCAGGCGCGGTGGCTCATGCCTGTAGTCCCAGCACTTTGGGAGGCCGAGGTGGGCGGATCACCTGAGGTCAGGAGTTCAAGACCAGCTGGGCCAACTTGGTGAAACTCCTTCTCTACTAAAAATACACAAATTAGCCAGGCGTGGTGGCGGGTGCCTATAGTCCCAGCTACTCAGGAGGCTGAGGCAGGAGAATTGCTTGAACCGAGGAGGCGGAGGTTGCAATGAGGTGAGATTGTATCACTGCACTCCAGCCTGGGCAATAGAGCGAGACTCTGTCTCAAAAAAAAAAAAAAGATAGATACCTGACACCTGTTTTTGTTTGCTCTCTTTTTATGGATTCTATTTTTTCGAAGAATGCTTTTAACTAATAACATTGATATAGTCAAGTTTGTATCTTAAGGATATGTTCCTAAGACTAAGAAGAAACATAATATTTTGGGACACAAAGAGGCCTGGGAACTTAGGTTTTCTTAGAGGACACATCCTTGAAGATTGCTGGAAACGTTGTTCTCTCTTTGTGCTGACTCCCCCAGGCGATCATTGAGGAGGCTGAAATTCGATGGAGTGAAGTTTCGAGAGCAGTGCATGAGTTTGAAAAAGATATTCTAAAAGCCATATCCAAGAAGAAAGGGAGTATTTTGGCCACTCAGAAAGTGATGAAATACATTGAGGACATGAACCGCCGGAGGGTAAGTTGGCAGACAGAGCTTAGAAAGGGAAAAAACATTCTTACAGGGATGTTATGGAAATCATCCATGTGAAGCAGCCTAGCTCCCTTTGGTCCACCATAAATGTTGCCCACATATGCGGATTTTCTTTGCATCCCCGAAAGTGTATGTGTATATGCATGTTTTAAAATGTATGTTTATGGCTAGATGCAGTGGCCCACGCCTGTAATCCCAGCACTTTGGGAGGCTGAGGCGGGTGGATCATCTGAGCTGGAGGACCAGCCTGGCCAACATGGTGAAACCCCATCTCTACTAAAAATACAAAAATTAGCTGGGCGAGGTGTTTGTGCCTGTAATCCCAGCTGCTCGGGAGGCTGAGGCAGGAGAATCGCTTGAGCCTGGGAGGCGGAGGTTGCGGTGAGCCAAGATCATGCCACTGCACTCCAGCCTGGGCAGCAGAGCAAGACTCTGTCTCAGAAAAAATAAATAAATAAATAAATAAATGCGTGTTTATCAAGGCTAACACCAGCCAGGCAGGAGGTATATTAACAGTACCTCAGATTGATCTCTGTTTTTTGTTTTGTTATTTGTTTCAAGATCTGATATATTTTCTTGAGAAAGGTATGAGACTAGTCTGGTCCAGCCTGTCTAGAGAGGTGACTGTGGAGTAGGACAGGTAAATCTCTTTTTCAAAATTTTAAAAAAACCTTTAAAAAAATTGTTATAGAGATGAGGTCTCACTGTGTTGCCCAGGCTGGTCTTGAACTCTTGGGCTCCAACAGTCCACCCACCTTGGCCTCCCAAAGTGCTGGGATTACAGGGTGAATCTCAAGCTCTTTGAGATCTTTTGTTATCAGGAGATGGACCTTGGGCTGTTATGAGAAAAAAGGAGAATTTGGGGGGTAACCTTCATTTCCAGAGATTTTTACAACACGTCAAGCTTTAGATCCTGGAGACAAGGTAGGGTTATTACTAATCCTAATATGTTAAGAGTAATAAAAATTATGTAAACTACCGTGGGAATACAAGACCAAAAAATCGTAAGATCATTTTGTCAGGAAAGGCCCCTACAGTAGCATGCTCCCAAATAATCTTGAATTTGAAAGCAATATAAAATTTGCATGGTGCAAAACCAGTGTCCTCTGCTTCTTGGTCATGAAATGTCATACCAGCCCCAGCTTGAGTAGAAGTAAAAGGACCTAAAATAAGTGACAGAATGTTAGGGCTCAAGGTTTGGTTTGCAGCCCCAGAACCATCCACTTTTCAAACCAATGGGAAAAAGGAGAGAAATGGATTAAATGCATTAAAATATGCCTTTATGTTTTAGGATAATATGAAGGAGAAATTACGTTTGAAAAATGTTTCTCTCAAAGTTCAGAGGAAAAAAATGCTTTTACAATTGAGGCAGGTATGTGGTCCTTTTTCTCTCTCTCTCTGTTTCTTTTTAAGGTTACTGTGGTAGGCTGAATAAGGTTCCCACCCCCACCCCAAAATATCCATATCCTAAACCCTGGAATCTGTGAATACATTAACTTACATGGCAAAAAGGATTTTGCAGATGTGATTAATTTAGGATCTTGAGATGGGGAGATGGTCTTGAATTACCTGGGTGGGCCCTATATAATCTCCCTCCTTATCAGTGGGAAGCAGGAGGGTGGGAGAAGCTATGATAACAGAAGCAGAGATCAGAGTGATGAGCTTTCATGATAGGGAGAAGGGGCCAGGAGTCAAGGACTGCAGACAGCCTCTAGAAGCTGGAAATGACAAGGAAACAGAGTCTCCCCTAGAGCCTTAGGAAGAAATGCAGCCCTGCTGAGATCCTGATTTGAGCCTCCCAACCCATTTCAGACTCCTGACCTCCAGAACTGTAAGTTAATAAATTTGCATTAAAACCACGAGGTTTGTGGTGATTTGTTACAGCAGCAATAGGAAACTCATACGATGACTGTGCAGGCAAATCAGAGGTTTTCTGTAGACAGAGTTGGCGTGAATTTAAAAGACCCTCAAGACATACTTGTTGGCCCTTTCTGGGAATATGGCCTGGTGGCACAGTTATATGTGCTTTGGTGTGTCTAGCATCGCCATCGGCTGACCCTAATGGCTCCTGATGAAAGGCAGTAAGGCAAACATGGTTCCATCCTTTCCTAGCTCAATATTTTTATTATTAACTTGAATTTGGGCACTGGTGGCATGCTCATCAAAGGGGGCTACTGACAAGGACACAAAACTGGGCAGGAGAATTAACATGTTGGGGGACTATTGCTTGAGTGACTCGGGATCCAGAAAGACCTCAGCAAGCTGGGACAGATTTAACAGCATGAAGCGATGAAGGACAAGTGTAACACCCTGCACTTTTGATCCCCCAAAATATCTGTTCAGGTACAGGATGGCTTAGCTGTAGAGTACCTGATAAAGTCAGCTCAGGTGGTGGTGATGCTATGGCCTAGGCTGCGTTCATAGAAACACAGTGCCCAGACCAAGGAAGGGGTAGCGTTTCTCTACTCTGTCTGAGCGGCCCCTACCTGGAGTGTCATGTCACAAGGTGATCCCCACCCTTGAAAGAATTGGTAAACTAGAGTTCACATCGGAGAGCAAGCCAGATGTCAGGAATAGAAAACATATCCAAGAGCCTGGGACTGATGTGCCCAAGGAGAGAGGGTCCAGGAGGGCCACAGCCACTGTCTCCAAGTGCTCAGGGCTGCAGCAGGAAGGGAGAGCAGAGCTGGGGCTGTGGATGGAGGTGTCAAGGAAGGAGATTTGAGTTCAGTGCAAGAAAAAATTCTGCCGTGAGTGGTCCCAGTGGAACTGTCTGCAGATCATCAGTTCCTGGTACTTGGAGGTTCATGCAAGCATGGGCATCAGGAAGAGGGGCTTTAAGCTGGAGATGGGGAGTAGATGGATGATCTTTAACCTTAATGCCGCTGCTACACAAAGATAACACAGACACGGGCCCTGCCTTTGCGAGCTCATAGACTAGTGGGCAGCAGTGTCACGAGAAAAGGTGTATATGTGTAATTGTATACAGAAGCTACATACCAAGGACCACAGAGCTAAAGCTTCCAGGGGCTCAGCAGAGAGAGGGATCACCCTCTGGTGTGGAAAACAGGTTGGGAGCATTGGAGCTGGAGGAATGGTTGTACTGGGGCTTAAGGAAGTTGTGTTGTTTTGGGAAGGGGAAGAAGATGAATCCCAGGAGATAGCACAGACAGCATGAGTGAGGCATGGGAGTGAGGAACAGCAGTTCCCAAGTTGGGCTGTTGTCTACCACAGATATAAAATGGCATAGACCTGGCAGGGCTGGTAAGGTGGGCCAGGTCAGGGAGGGAACCTTATACACTCATGCACTGCAGTGCAGAAATATCAGATGGTCAAAGGAGGGGGAAATCTGTGGGCTGCTTGTCCTGGGTTTTTCATGTTAAAAACAACTTTTAAATGGCCTGATTCTTACTCTTCCTTCATGGCCCTGTTTAGGCAACACCCACTGTGGGATGCCCTCTGTGCGTGACTCGGTCTTTCTTCCTCCCCTGGCCTGGCTTAGGGACTTCTGTGTGCCCTCTGCCCCCACTCCCCCACATGCCCCCCAAACAACACATCGCACTGCACCACACTGTTGAGTCAATGGCTTGTTGGTAAACCCTCTTATGCACTGCCTGGGGCCAGGGAACATTGTATTTACTTAAATCTCTACACCCAGTGCCTAACACCATGCCTGGGACCAAACAGATGCCCAATATGTGTTTGTTGAATGACTGAATGATGACTGACCTCCAAAGTCTTGTCAAGAGTTGCAAGATGTGAGCCATACATTCAGAATCACAACTGACGTATCATCTTTTCTTTCATCTTTCTGAGCTGTAGAAGGAAGAGGTGAGTGAGGCCCTTCACGATGTTGATTTTCAGCAGTTGAAGATAGAGAACGCTCAATTTCTTGAGACAATTGAAGCAAGGAATCAAGAACTGACCCAGCTAAAGCTGTCATCTGGAAACACTCTGCAGGTTCTCAATGCCTACAAAGTAAGGCCATCCCTGATACCCAGGGCTCCCCCAAGGCTTTCCACACTCACCTTTCTGGCCACAGGGAGGTTCTTGTGCATTCCAGTTTCACACAGCGCTTAGGTGCCCCCTCGCTGTCAAGCCATGTGTCCTAAAATTCCCTGAATGCTCCCACAACCCTGGCTGTGCATGAGAACCAGAGTTTTTCTTTAAAAAACAAACAAACATATAGATAGATGATAGGTAGATAGATAGATAGATAGATGCCTAGTCTCACCCTGACTAATTGAATTAGGAGGTGAGGGCCATGCCTCTTATTTATTTTGTTTTTTATTGCTGTTACTAATTCCCCAAGTGATTTTTATGCATGGCAAGTTTTGAGAACTAACCACATTTAGAGCCCTGTTTAATTTGAGCACATTATAAGCACTTTCCTGCTTAAAACCTTGCAAAAGAAAGCAGTCTTAGCTATAAATCAGAAAACTACTAAATAATTTATCATCCAAACAGAACCCTTTTGGGAGGGAAAAGAGGCACTATTAATAATTAAGCAGAGACTATAGGCACACAAAGGGCCTGGCCCCAGCAGACTAGGCTATCTGGTCACCCTGCTAGAGACCATCTAATGCGGTATTCAGCAACTGCAGGCCAGTGTGTCCCCACCCACTGCCCTGTGAGCTAAGAATGATATTACAGAAGAACCTTTATAACCAATTTGATTATAGAAAACACTAACTTGAAACCAAATGAAGCAAAATTGGTTTCTTCCCCCAGAAATTCCATTTCTTTCATTAGTAGACCTATATTCTACAGTATTGTACTCAGTTATTATATTTTGAATTGAATCAATAAAACATTGGTAGGATTTTTTTCTCTTGTTAATGTAAGTACACAATACCCACAATTTTGCTTCTGGGCTTGCAAAACCTAAAATATTTACTATCTGGTCCTTTACAGAAAAGTTTTGCCGACCCCTCGCATAGTGCTCAGGTGGCAATGGTGGCTGTGGGCTTAGGTAGCTCGCAGGTGGGCTTTGTTTGGCCCACACAGTTTAAAAATGTGAATATGAATGTCTTTAGACCAGGTTTATGTTTGTTCAACATTTTCCTTTTACAAATGAAAAAACCGGGAGTCAAAGATGCAAAGTAGACAGGGTGCAGTGGCTCACACCTGCAATCCCAGCACTTTGGGAGGCCTAGGCAGGCACATCACCTGAGGCCAGGAGTTCAAGACCAGCCTGGCCAACATGGCAAAACGCTGTCTCTACTAAAAATACAAAAAATTATCTGGGCGTGGTGGTGCACACCTGTAATCTCGGCTACTTGGGAGGCTGAGGCATAAGGATTGCTTGAACTCCTGGGGGCAGAGGTTGCAGTGAGCTGAGATCATGCCATTGCACTCCAGCCTGGGCAACAGAACAAGATTCTGTCTCAAAAAAAAAAAAAAAAAAAAAAAAAGATGCAGAGTATTGGCCAAATTCAAGCAACAAGTTACTGACAGAGCTGGGACTCCCAGTCCAGTATGCATCCCACCTAACTCAGTGTGTATCCCACTCTACTGCCTTTTCCAGCATAAAGTATGTAGAAAACAACGTGCTGGCATTCTGAAATTTATGTGTCATAAACATCCAACAGATCCTCTACTTTTAGCTTCTCTCATCAGTTTTTAGCTTATCTGATCACTGTTATTTATAGAGGAAGCCAGTTCCTGTGACTTCCAGGCCCTCACTGCCTGGAGAGCAGGTTGTACTTGATCACATTGGACCTCGATCTTATCCTGTGGAATCAGTTAAGCAGCACAGGGCCTGCCTGGTCTTGTGGGGGAAAAGCCAAGGGTTTTGGAAATGGAGCTACTGATTTTTAAAATCAAACTGCCAGGTGGCAGGGCCTGATCTCTTTAGGATGGGTCTAAACACACAGTGCAGATTGCTTGCAGTATCCGAGATCAGCAGCGCAGGCCACAGTGGGCAGAGTGAGAGCCATTCCTGGGGGAAATGGAGGCAGAACAACTGAGTTGTGGAGTCAGACCTTGCCTGTGCTTGAATGGGGGCTCTACTGCGGGAGGTGCTTCATCTGGGCAAGATTCTTCACCTCTTGGAGGCAAGTTTTGTGTCACCAAGATGGTGCTCTGTCTAGTAAGTGTTGCGTCCCCAGCATCAAGGACAGTGCCTGGCTAAAGCAAGTGCTTAGCCAATATTGTTGAATGAACTGCTTGCAGAACAGGTGTGTATTTGGTAGGGGTGGGAGGGTGACAGGAGGGGCCACTTTGATATAAATATGAAACATTCATTCTCCCAGCAATCAGAAAATGAAAATAAAGAAATAAATATCAAACACTGAAGTGTGAAACCTTGTTAAAGACATGCAGAATAATTTTCCTCTATACCAAAAGTACCAGTAACTCCACAAGGGTAGGCACTGGGCTGAGTGCTAAGGGTACAGCATTTAGACAGCACCAGGCAGAAATGGGCTCTTCTCTTCTGTGAGTTTCATGTGTGAGCCTGAGTCAAGGTGGCAGCTTTTTCTCTGACTTTATGCCCTCAAGCCCTGCCTGGTGGAGTCTGGTAAAATGTAAGCATGTGACTACAGCTGCGATGAGTCACTCCAGACTGCCTGTAAACTAGTGATCTGGGGCCTTGTAGGTAGAATTCTAAGATGTCCCCAAGAATCCCTGGCCCTTGGTGTCTACCCCCTGTATAATCTCTGGCCAGGACTGTGAATATGATGGATTCAGTTAAGTTCTGTTCTGTTCAATGATTCGGTTATACTGTATG
The DNA here is from genome assembly GCF_029289425.2 of Pan paniscus. NCBI lineage: Eukaryota > Metazoa > Chordata > Mammalia > Primates > Hominidae > Pan > Pan paniscus. The sequence continues at coordinate 67,728,355 of NC_073267.2, forward strand.
GCACAGTTGATCTAAAGACAGGGAGATCACCCACTTGGGCCTGATCTAATCACACGAGTCCTTTCAAAGAACAGAGTTTCTCTGGAAGAGGAAGTCATAGATGTGAAGCATGAGGAGAAATGGCTGGAGGAGGTCTTCTCCATTGTGGGCTAGAAGACAGAGGGGCCACATGGAAGGGATTCAAGAGGGGCCTCTGGGAGCTGAGAGCGACCTCCTGCTGACAGCCCAAAAGAAAACAAGGGCCTTGGTCCTACAGCTTCAAGGAAGTGCCTTCTGCCAACAATAAGTGAGCTTGGAAGAGGACCCTGAGCCCTTGACAAGAACCACAGCTCTGGCAGACACCTTGATTTCAGCCAGATGTGACCATGGGGGAGAGTCCAGCCACACTGTGCGCAGACTTCCGGCCTATGGAAGCTGTGAGATAATAAATGGGTGTGGCTCTAAGCCACAAAAGTCTGTGGTAATTTGTTATGTAGCGATAGGAAGTGAATGCAGTCCTTTACAGAAGTGGCCTCCTCAAGGGACCCACATCTTGACTCAGCGTCACCAATTTCGCTCTCATCAGCCTTCGTGGATACCTGCCCCGGCAGAGCCAGTGATGGCCTCGCTGCTGCTCTTGTACCTCCATTCCTTCCTGCCCTGCCGTTCTAAGTTGGTGACCGCTTGTCTTCCCTCCGCTCTCCTTCCTTCCACCTGAATTGCTGGACTTGCGGCAAAGTCCTGCCCCATCTCCCCGGCCCCACGTCTGACCCCATCAGTGTGGTCTCATTCACTTTTGCTTTCCTTAGCAGAGCAACTTTCATGCAGGACATGGAACAGGAAATGAGCCTTAAAGAAGTGAGGTCTGAAAATAGGAGTGGGGAAGAGAATGGCCCCTGGGTGCCAGAAGTTCCCCCAGGCAGGTGGTTCTAGGCTCCTCTGTTTTGACACCCCGGGGCAATGCCCTTGCCCCCTCCTCCTGCCTTCACTTTGACTGTGGCCCTGCTGCTCTCTACCCACTCTCCCAGCTCCTATTAGATCCTCCTCTCCTCAGTTCTTTCCTTAGCTTGGAATGTTCTCTTCTCTCTTCACCTAGACATACTGATTCAATCTTTCAGCTCTCTTTCCAGCATATATATATATATATATATATATATATTTTTTTTTTTTTTTTTTCAGGAAAACCTTCTCCAACCACTGTCCTGGCATTCTCACAGCTTGGCACAATTGCAGTCTTACATTTCTTCTTGAAATTATTTTACTGCCTCTCCCCTACTGTCCGGGCTGTGAGCCAGCCTTCTGGTGGCAGAGCCTAGTTTGCTTCGCTGGCCAGTGCTTGGTGCAGGGACTGGTGCCTGGTGGGTGGGTTTTCAGGGTTTGTTGAGCAAGCTCCCCAAATCACTGCGTCTTTCCCTTGGCCCACTCCTCTGCCCAGCAAAGCACATCCCAGCTCCTCTGGATGACTCTTCCCCACTGACAGAGAGTGGTCAAAAGGGGGCCAATCTAAGAAGCAGGGGTGGGGCCTGCAGAAGCCGGTGAAGGGCAGATGATGCAGTGGGAATCTGCAAGGCTGTGCTCCCGCAGGACTCCTCTAAAACTAGCAGGTCCGGCCTCGTTAGGCGATGAGACGGTGGTGGAGCCTGTGGGCTGTGGAATCTCTGTATGGGCTCAATTCCCGGCTCCCCCTGGTCTCTGTGACCTTGGGGAAATGGTTTTACCTCCCTAAAGGTCAGTTCTCTCACCTATAAATGGAGATAGCAGTAGCACCCACCTCATGAGGAGTATTCCCCACTCTCCATCCACATGAGATAGTCATGGCAGCTGTTTGTCGTATGTTCTCCATGTGCCAGGCACTGTGTTCAGCACTCTACCAGGCTGTCTCCTGTAAGCCTCTCCACAACCCTACATGGTGACTGGACCCAAGTTTAGAGAGGTTCTGGGACCTCCCCAGAGATCTCCTTAGTGAGTAGTAGGGCAGGATTTAGGTCCCCGTGTGCCTGACTTCTTTGCCTCTCCAGCTGAGGACAAGACTCCAAGGTCCTCTCCTCCCCCACCAGTTCTCAGACATCAGGATTTGGAAAATCTGGGCAACCATGAGAAAGGCAATTTGGACTTTCTGGATGGTCCTGCTTTTCTGTTCGTTAACAAAGAGATGTCTCCCCTTCCTGCGGTTCTGAGAGGTCATCTTAGCTCAAGACTTGCTGTGTTGTTATATTTCAGAGCAAGCTTCACAGGGCAATGGAAATATACCTCAATCTGGACAAGGAGATCTTGCTGAGAAAAGAGCTACTTGAAAAAATTGAAAAAGAAACACTACAAGTAGAGGAGGTAGGAGAGAGCAAAATGTGGTATTTCTGATGTTTGTCTCCTTGTGTTTATACGGGCTTGAGTCAAGGTCCACCAAGATCTAAGCCACCTTGCTGGTTTATCTAGAAAAGCCTAGACCATAAAAATCAAAATAGCTCTAGGCCATCAAAGCACAAAGTGGCACCTGGAGACCTACAGTCCAGGTGTGTCGCATTTTACTGCTGGGTTGGGTTCTAGAGTCAGCTCAGAAAACAAAAATTTCGTACAGTCCAAATAACATTTGGGAATTCCTTAAGTGACCCATAAAGTACAATATTCGATGTTTCGTGTCTACAACCCCAGGAAAAATGTTTAATGCCTGTAGTAATGTACCTGATAGGAAAAAAAGTGCATATGCCAAAATAGAATGTTTGATGTAAAGGAGAGACAGAGAGAGGAAAGAGAGAGAGAGAGAAAGAGAGAAGAAAGAGAGAGAGGAAGAGAGAGAGAGAGAGAGAGAGAGGTCATAACCATATGACATCTCGCCGATACCCAGGCTGTACACTTACATCCTGAGTAGCCTGCAGCAGAGACCGGCTGAAGGACAGCAGACCTGTGACCTCTGTCCTGGGCTCACTCCAAGGCCTGTGGTCACTGTGTGAAGAGGTGAATGGAGTCATCTGAGCTCCTTGCCTGTGTAAATTGCAATTTACCTCTCTCATTACTTTGCTGAGCATTGATAGCTGAATTTCCCTAACTTAAATGCACATAGGATGTGATGCAAAGAGAACTTTTTGGGGAGGGCACAGGAGAAAGAGTGCTGGACTCGTGATCAGAAGGCCTGGCATCAGGTTTGGTGCTGCCAATTTCTGGACTTGAACAAGCTTTTAAATAGACAGGACTGTTTCCACATCTGTGAAATAGATCTACTGCCCTTGTTATAGTGGCTAGAGAGGACCACATATAATGACGCTTTGTCAACCTCTAAAACTGTTTGTATGATTATTAGTGTCATTGTCTTGTGCTGCCCCAAATTTGCCTACAATAGCCCCAAAGCCACAGGATTATTCACATCTAAGTTTTGTCATAACATGCACATCATTTTCTCGATGGACAACCAATACCTTCTGAAAAAAACCCCCAATTTCAGTACAGAGTGGCAAGTAGCAAAGTTAAAGCAAAAACCTGTGAACTCTCTTAATGCAGAATTGCTGTGGTCCTTATTTATTTTTTCCTTGTGTTGATAGTTATTAGATTACAAGTAAAACTTAAAATTGATTTTTTTTAAAGCCTGACATTCACTGCTTAGTATATTTTAGTTTTCTTGTTAACATTTTGAAAATAGCTTTATTGGGATTTAATTTATATACCATATAATCACCCATTTAAAGTGTACAGTTCAGTGGATTATAATATATTCACAGAGTTGTGTAACCATCAACACAATAATTTTAGAACATTTTCATCACCCCAGAAAAAAACCCTGCAGCCATTAGAAATCCTTCCCCACAGGACAGGTGCAGTGGCTCATGCTGTAATCCTAGCACTTTGGGAGGCTGAGGTGGGCACATCATTTGAGGTCAGGAGTTCAAGACCAGCCTGGCCAACATGGTGAAACCCCGCCCTACTAAAAATACAAAAATTAGCCAGGCATGGTGGTGGGCACCTATAGTCCCATCTACTCGGGAGGCTGAGGGAGGAGAATTGCCTGAGCCTAGGAGGTGGAGGTTGCAGTGAGCCAAGATCGTGCCACTGCACTCCAGCCTCAGTGACAGAGGGAGACTCTGTCTCAAAACAAAACAAAAAAAACTACTTAAATACATTTATTTATAGAAGAAAGAAGAAAGAAAAGAAAGAAAGAAAGAAAGAAAGAAAGAAAGAAAGAAAGAAAGAAAGAAAGAAAGAAAGGAAAGAGGAAAGAAAGGAAGGGAGGAAAGAAAGGAAAGAAAAGAAGGAAGGAAAGAAAAGAAAAGATCCTTCTCCATTCCCCACACTCCACTCCCACCCTCCAGCTCTCAGCGGCCACTAATCTACTTTCTGCCTCTGTGGATTTGCCTATTCTGGACATTTCATTTAAAAGAGATTATACAATAGGTGGTCTTTTATGAGTGGCTTTTTCCACTTGGAATAACATTTCAAGGTTCACTTGTATCATGTATCATTTGTTTATTTTTATGGCTGAATAACATTCCATTGTGTGGATAGACCACATTTTATTTATCCATTCATCAGTTGGTGGACATTTGGGTTTCCACTTAGGGATTATCATGAGTCATCCTGATATGAACATTCTGGTACAAGTTTTTCTGTGGATACATGTTTTCTTTTCTCTTGACATGTTTTCTTTTCTCTTGGACATACACCTAAAAGTGGAATTGTGGGTTATACATGGTAATTCTATGTCTAACACCTAGAAAAACTACAAATCTGTTTTTGAAAGTGGCTGCCCCATTTTGTATTCCCACAATGTATGAGAGGGTTCCAGTTTTTGTACATCTTTGTTATTCTCAGTTTTTTTAAAAAAATGCCCATCCTACTTGCTATGAAGTGATAGCTCGTTGTGGTTTTTATTTGAATTTCCCTAATGACATGGAGCATCTTTTCATGTGCTTATTGGCCACTTGTCTATCTTTCTTTGAGAAATGTCTAGTCAAGTCCTTTGCTTAGTTTATAATTGGGTTATTTATCTTTTTAACTTACCCATTGTAAGTTGAAAATATCATAAGTTAAAAATGCATTTAACATACCTGACCTACTCAACATTATAGCTTAGCCTAGCCTATCTTAAATATGCTCAGACCACTTACATTAGCCTACAACTGGGAAAAATCATCGAACACAAAGTCTGTTTTATAATAGGATGTTGACTGTCCCATGTAATTTATCGAACACTGTACTGAAAGTGAAAAACAGAAGGGTTATATCGGTACTCGAAGTATGGTTTCTACTGAATGTGTATTGTTTTTGCACTATCTTAAAGTAAAGAAAAAAACTTAAGTTGACCCATTGTAAGTCAAAGATCATCTGTATAAGATTCACAAATATTTTCTCCCATTCTGTGGATTTTCTTTCACTTTCTTGATAGTTTTGTCTGCAACACAAATGTTTTTAATTTTGATACAAGTCCAGTTTATCCATTTTTTTTCTTTTGAGCTTGTGCTTTTGGTGTCATATATAAGAAACCATTGCCTTACCCAATATCATGAAGATTTACTCCTCTGTCTTCTTTTAAGAGTTTTATAATTTTAGCTCTTATGTTTAGGTTTTATAATCGATTTTGAGTTAATTTTTTAAATAGCGTGAGCAAGGGGTTCAAAAGCTGAAAGAAGAAAGGAGATGAAATATGTTCACAGAGTTTGTCTTATTAACCTTGTTATTTACATTTCTTCCTGTGAATTTGAGTTACTATCTGGCGTTTCTTATGCAAATACAGCTTTGTTTCAGCCTGCCTCCTTCGTGCTATTACTGTCAAATGCACTCCATGTTTATATGTTATAGTTCCCCAAATACAATTATATATGTATTTTTATACATTTGATTTTTAAATCAGTTAAGTGAAGAAATATGCAATTATACTGTCTTTTATAATTACCTATTATACAGTTAATTTTATTTGCACTACTTTTTAAATGTTGATTTCATATTCCTGTCTGGTCTCACTTGTTTTCAGCTTGAAGAACTTCCTGTAGTATTTCTTGTAAGGCAGGTCTGCCAGCAATGACTTCTGTAGGTTTTTGTTAATCTGGGAATGTCTTTATTTTTCCTTTATTTTTCAAAAATAAACTTTTTATTTTAGAAATTTTAGATTTACAGGAAAATTGTGAAGATAGTACAGCGAACCAACATATACCTCATACCCAGTTTCCCTTATTTTAACCTCTTACATCAGTACAATGTGTTTATTACTATTAATGAACCAGTATTGATACAGTATTATTAACCAAAGTCTGTGCTTTTGTCACATTTCCTTAGTTCTTACCTGACGTCCTTTAACTGTTCCAGGATCCCACCCAGGATATCCACGTTACATTTACTGCTATGTCTCCTTAAGCTCCTCTTGGCTGAGACAGTTTCTCAGAATTTCCTTGATGTTGATGACCTTGACAGTTTTGAGGAGTACTTGTCAGGTTTTTGTAGAATGTTCCTCCACTGGGATTTGTTTGATATTTTTCTCATAATTACATTGGGGTTTATGTGTTTTGAGGAGGAATACCACAGACATAAAGTGCCATTCACATCACATCATATCAAGGGAGTCTACTGTCAACATGACTCATCATTGATGTGAACCTTGATCACCTAGATGGATAGTATGTTATAGATTTCTTCACTGTGAAGTTACTTTCCCTCCTTTCCATACCATACTCTTCGGAAGGAAGTCACTATGTACAGCCCATACTTAAGGAGTGGGGATTTATGCTCCACATAATTTATTTGGAATTCTTCTGTATAGGAGATTTATCTATTCTCCTCCATTTATTTATTTTTAACATCATTTATTTATATCAGTTTCCACTCATAGATTTTTTTTTTTTTTTTTTTTTGAGACAGAGTCTCACTCTGTCGCCCAGGCTGGAGTGCAGTGGCGTGATCTCGGCTCACTGCAACCTCCACCTCCTGGGTTCACACCATTCTCCTGCCTCAGCCTCTCCAAGTAGCTGGGACTGCAGGCACCCGCCACCACGCCCGGCTAATTTTTTTGTATTTTTAGTAGAGACGGGGTTTCACCATGTTAGCCAGGATGGTCTCGATCTCCTGACCTCGTGATCCACCCGCCTCAGCCTCCCAAAGTGCTGGGATTACAAGCGTGAGCCACCGCACCCGGCCAGATATTTGTTTTGTATGTTGGCTTATAATATCATAAGCCATGCATTGTTTAATGATGGGGATACATTCTGAGAAATGCATTGTTAGGCAATGTCATCATTGTGTGAACATTATAGAGTGTACCCTATGATGGTATACCTAGATGGTGTAGCCTACTGTACACCTAGGCTACATACAAAAGCATGTTATTGTACTGAATGCTGTAGGAAATTATAATACAATGCTAAGTATTTGTGTATCCAAACATATCTAAACATAGAAAAGGTACAGTAAAGATACGGCATTATAATCTTATGGGACCATCTTCATAAGTGGTTCATTGTTGACCGAAATGTTTTCTGTAGCATATGACTGTATTACATTATTTATTTTGTTGCTCAAATTGTTCCAGGTTGGCCATTGGGAGCTCTTTCAGTTGAATTTTGTGTCCCTTGACTCTCTTCATCTTAATGGCTTTTTTTTTTTTTTGAGCACTTCCTTTCTGGCACCAGAAGATGCTCTAGGCTCATCTTAGATATTTTCTGCCTCAGTCCTAGAATCCACCATTTCTCCAAGGAGGCTTGGTGTCTTTTATTTGAGAATGACATTGGAAACCAAGATCTGAGTGTGTTGATTGCTTGCTTTCATTTTGAAAGATCATTTTGAGGATATAATATTCTTGAGTGGCAGGTTTTTTTTCTTTCAGCCCATTGCCTTCTGGCCTTCATTGTTTCTGATAAGAAATCAGCTGTTAATCTTGTTGGGCTTCCCTTGTATGTAATGAATTGTTTTCTCTTGCTGTTTTCAACATTTTCTCTTTGCTTTGCCATTTAACATTTTGAATATGATGAGTCTGGGTGTGGATTTATTTGCATTTCTTCTGTTTGGAGTTTGTTGAGCCCTTTGTATGTGTAGCTTACTGTTTTTCAACAAATTAGTGAAATTTTCAGCCATTATATCTGAATAATTTTTTCTACTCCTTTCTCTTTCTTTTCTCTCTCTGTTACTCCCATTACCTGTATGTTGGTACACTTAGTGGTGTTCCACATTTCTCCGAGACTGTTAATTTTTCTTGGTTCTCTTTTCTCTCTGCTCCTCAATCTACATAATCTCTATCAATCTACAAGTTTACTGATGCTTTATTCTACTGGCTTAAATCTGCTGTCAATCTCCTGTGGTGACTTTTTCATTTTAGTCATCATATTGAAAAGATTCCAGATTTTCTATGTTTAAAAAAATGAATTTCTACCTCTTTGTTGATTTTCTTTACTTGATGAGACATTATTATTATTACTTTAATTCTTTAAACATGGTTTCCTTTGGTTCTTTGAATAGCTCCTTTGAAGACTTCATCTGCTAAGTCCACCATCTGCTGTCCCTCAAAGGCAGTTTATTTTGCCTTCCCTGGGTGGATCATGGTTTCTTATTTCTTTGCCTATCTCATAATTTTTGTTGGAAGCTGTATATTTTAGGTGATATAGCAATTCTTGATATTGGTCCCTCCCATCCCTTTCTTGGGCTTGTCATTGTTTTTGCTTGTTACTTGTTTAGTGACTTGGCTGGACTAGATCAGTAAACTAGATCTGTTCCCCTGCTGTTAGTACTCTCTAATGTTTCTCCTCACATGGTACAGCCTTAGTCATGGATACAATTGCCCTGACGACCAGGGATAATTGTTGCTTCTGCTGAGTTCTCTTTGACTCTGCATCTTCCTACTAAGCTTACAGCTGGTCTACTCTATTGGCATCACACTCAGCCATCAGCCTTCATTAATTGTTAGCTAATTGCTCTATTGCTTTCAACAATACCCTGAGACATTAATTGTTTTACATTCTGATCCAATTAAAGTCAGAACCCTTTGCAGGGGCAAGGTGTTGCCAGTCTTTGAGGCTTGCTCCAACTCTCAGAGGGCTCTTCTTAGTGGTCTCTTTTGCTGTTCTGTTAAACATATAGCTGGTTTATTATTTTACTAGCTGCTACTAACATTATGGAACTACCAGCCTCCTCTAAATTGCTTACCTTAAAAAACTCCATTGTTTCCCACACAGTTCTTAGGCATGAGCTCCCCATCTCTGTTCCAAATAGAGTCCCCTTGGGCAGCATTCCAGAGCCCTCTGATTTACAGGCTGATTTTGTTTGGCTCTGTGTCCCCACGCAAGTCTCATCTCAAATTGTAATTCCCATTTGTCAAAGGAGGGACCTGGTGGAAGGTGATTGGATCATGGGTGCAGTTTGCCCAATGCTGTTCTCATGATAGTGAGGGAGTTCTCATGAGATCTGATGGTTTTTAAAGTGGCAGTTTCCCCTGCATGTGCTCTCACTCCTGCTACCTTGCGAAAATGTGCCTTGCTTCTCCTTCACTTTCCACCATGATTGTAAGTTTCCTGAGGCCTCCCTAGCCATGCAGAACTGTGAGTCAATCAAATCTTCTTTTCTTTATAAAATTGTCCAGTCTTGGGTAATTCTTTATAGCAGTGTGAAAACAGACAAAACACAGCCTCTCTCCCTGGGCAAAACTTCTGCACTGCTGCCCTGGAACTGGGGTGGGACAGTGGACAACTTTTCCCGTAGTGACATTGCTGCTCTACAAGTGGGTTGCTGGGTGGGGATCATAGTCTCTGGTCTTCTCAGCATGTCCCTCACAGCTGTAGTACTTACGTTTTAATGCCTTCATTCTTGCTACTTCATTATACTTATCTTAGGTATTCTCAAATCACCATCTGGACGGGAGTATGCATTGATGGTTCTGCCCACATCTTTGGGTCTCTCCACAGTTGTTTGTTTAGGCTAAACAGACAGGAGCTATTCACTGAACACTTGACAATTTTTTATTGCATTCTGAAAACAAGTTAATAAAAATTAAATTATTGGTTTGTTTTATAGTGTATTGAAACAATGGAAGGTGCAAACCAATTACCTGGGGATCATGTTAAAATGCAGATTCTGAGTGGGTAGGTCTCGGGTAGCCTGGGAGTCTGCAGCTCCCAAGTGTTTCTAGTGCCACAGATTGTGCTTTGTGAAGCAAGGAATTAAAAGACAATACCATATTGGGAAGATTCAACATAATAAAAATGTTAGTTCTCTTTAAGTTGATCTGTGAAATATGATATTCCAATTAAAATACCAAGGAAGGTTTTTTTTGTTTGTTTGTTGTTAAGGATCTAAATCAACTGACTCAAAAATTCCTTTGGGGGGTAAAAAAAGAGTATCCCCAAATTCTGAATGAGTAAATGAGTGGAGTAGCCCTATCAGATAATGAAATATGTTATAAAGTTACAATATTTAACACACGCTCAGGAATAGGCTGGAAGATCAAAGAAAAATTTATAAGGTCCTATAATGAGCCCTGATACAGATCACATAAGTATATAAATATTTGATAAAGCTTTGATATTGATACCTTTATGATAAAAGTGGCATGGCATTAATCAAGGGACAGCCAGATTATTGAATAAATGACATGGGGTAACTGGGGTAACTGGGCAACCATTAAGGAAAAAATTAAGTTGGAACTATGCCTTCCGCTGAAATTAATTCAGGTATATCAGAGATTTAAATGTAAGTAATAAAACCATTAAAATCCTAAAATAAATACTGGGAAAATTTTTAATATAATCTTGGAATGAAGAGGTCTTTCAAAATATAAAACCTAGAAACCATGACATCAATAAAGTGAGTTATATAAAAATGAAAGTTTTTTGCATAGCAAAAATGATCATAAGCAAAGTCAAAAGGTAAATAACTGGAAAAATGTATCTAAAACCACAAGGAGCTAATAACTCCAAATAAATAACTTCTATAGATCAACAAGAAAAAACTAATAACTAATAGAAAAAATGGACAAAAGTTGTCAAGAGTTTACTGAAAAGCTAAAAGACTGAAATGTGAAAAATATTCTACCTCACTCGTAATACAAGGAATACAAAAGAAAGCTATGATGGGATATTATTTTCCTTCTCTTAGATTGACAAAGATCAAAGAGTCGATAAAACTGTAGTGAGAGAATGAGGGAAAACCGGCAGTCTCAAACATTACTGGAGAAGTGTAATTGTCTTGATTATTATAAAGGGGAATTTAGCACTGTTTACCAAACATTAACATGCACATATGCTTAAGGCTGGGTTTTGCACCCTAAACACATTACTGACATTTGGGGCTGGATAATTCTTTCTTGTAGGGGGATGTCTTGTGTATTGTAGGGTTTTCAGTTGCATCGCTGCCCTCTACCTACTAGATGCCAGCAGCAGCCCTCTAATTCCCACAAAAATGTCTTTAGGCATTGCCAAATGTCCCCTTGGGGGCAAAATTGCCTCTGGTTGAGAACCACTGCCTGGAACAAGCAATTTCACTTTTAGCAGTTTATCCTACTGATTCACTTGCATAATGATAATATGATGTATACCCAGATAGTTAGTAATTGCAGCACTGTTTATTGTAATAGCAAGAGATTAAACAGTTAAGTGACTGTGGGAGAATTGTTAAATTATGGTACATCCATGTGGAAAATTATGCAGCTTAAAAAGAATGAGTAAATTCTTCATGTGTTGATACACAAAGATCTTCAAGATTTATTGAGTGAAAACATCTGGATGAATAAAAGTGAATAGAGTATGCTACTATTTAGGTCAAAAAAAGGAAACATGTTTGTATAAGCCTAGATTTCTGGAAGGATGCACAAAACCTAAAAACAGTGTATGCTTCTGGGCAGGAGATCTTCCTGATGGGGTGACAGGAGTGGGATGGGAGCTTGCCACAGTGTACCATTTGAACTGAATGTATTGCCTAAACAAAAGAATTAGTAAAATAAAAGTTAAAAGGATAATGTTAAAATTTATTTTTTATTTTTTATTTTTGAGACAGTTTCGCTCTATCACTCAGGCTGGAGTGCAGCATCGTGATCTCGGCTTACTGCAACCTCCACCTCCAGGGTTCAAGCGATTCTCCTGCCTCAGCCTCCCAAGTAGCTGGGTTTACAGGCCTAAGTCACCATGCCCGACTCAGTTTTGTATTTTTAATAGAGATGGGGTTTCACCATGTTGGCCAGGCTGGTCTCAAACTCCTGACCTCAAGTGATCCGCCCGCCTTAGCCTCCCAAAGTGCTGGGATTACAGGTGTGAGCCACTCTCCCCTGCTGATGTTAATTTTTAAAAAATGCATTCTATTAAAAGGGCTAATTTTTACTGCATGATAATTTTTTAAATAAATATTTAAAAGACAAGGATTACTCACGAAATTGAATTACCATAGGTTCTAGCCATTCTGCGTCTGGGAATATACCCAAAAGAATTGAGAGGGGAATTGAACAGATTTTTGTACACCCATGTTGACAGCACCATTCTTCACAATAGCCAAGAAGTGGAAGCAACCCAAGTGTCTATCGAAGGATGAATGGATAAACCAAATAAATAAAATGTGGTATATTCATACAACGGAAAATCATTCCACCTTAGAAAGGAAGGACATTCTGACACATACTACCATGTGTAGGAAACTCAAGGACATTATGCTAAGTGAAATAAGCCAGTCACAAAAGGACAAGTACTGTTTGATTCCACTTATATGAGGTACCCAGAGTAGTCAAATTCATAGAGACAGAAAGTGGAATGGTGGGTGCCAGGGGCTGGGAGAGGAGGGAAGGAGGAGTGATTGTATAATGGGTACAGAATTTCTGTTTTACAAGACAAAAAGAGTTCTGGAGATAGATGGTGGTGACAGTTGCACAAGAATGTGAATGTACTTAATGCCACAGAACTGTATAGTTAAAAATGGTTAAGATGATAAATTTTATGTTATATATATATCTTATAATTAAAAAAGACATGGAAGTGAATTGAGTCTGATCAAAGTATACTTAAATACACAATTTTTCACACACAGAAAAACCCTAAGAAGTCAAAATGAGTACAACATATTCCTTAATAAAGGAGAGGAAGAGGAAGGAGGGAAGGAAAGGAAAGGAAAAGGGAAAGGAATGAAAGAAACAAGACTATTTAGACTGCACTAGGTGTTTCTGAACTGGCTTAAAATATGTTTGGGAAAAAAATCAGAATCTTGTGATTCCCACCCCTTCCCAACCTCTTTGAAAATGTAAACATTATTTTTGGAACTCTATTGGAACTATGGGGAGAGATGGCAGGGCCAGTGAGTTCTCAAAGCAAGAGCTGCTGGGGTTCCCTGGTTGTAACTGGTCCTTCCCAACCCAGGACCGGGCCAAAGCCGAGGCAGTGAACAAGAGGCTCCGGAAGCAGCTGGCCGAGTTCCGGGCACCACAGGTGATGACTTACGTCCGGGAGAAGATCTTAAATGCGGACCTGGAGAAGAGCATCAGGATGTGGGAAAGGAAAGTGGAGATAGCAGAGGTGAGCCACGGGGAGCCCCAAGATGGGCAGTCTTTTATGTCTTCAACGTTTTCACTTAGGATTTTGTTCTTTGGGGTAAGAATACAGATGTTTGGATATGTAATTTCTGGGAGAAACCTCAGCAGTTGCTTTAACTATTAAACCAAGACGAAGGATGATTTTTTTTGTTTTTTTTGAAAGTTCCCCCTTTTGCATTGTTAGGGGCAGAGTCTTTTCCATTTTCAGGGAGAAACTCTGTAGTAATAGTGTGTTTTTAGTTGCTTGTTATCTTAATGAATTCTAGAAGCTTCTGAATCCCTCTGCACTGGTAATTTAGTGATTGCTACTTTATACATGGAGAAGTCCGTTTTTTTTTTTAAATGAGATAGTGATGGATTTTTTAATATCACTCAGGACCTCATTCCATGCATGTACGCAGTCGCCATGGGTCTTTCTGCTTTTGAACGAATCCCGCAGACTTTGAATATGGTACCATGTGACAGGAAGCACCCTTGCTCCTGTGAGCTGCGGGAGATAAATGGGCAATGGGAAACCATATGCTGGTGTCAGAAGAAAGACAAGCACCTAGGCTGCCATGGCCAGGTTGCAAACTGAGGTCATGCAGGACATCATCAGAGTAGCTTAGAAAGCCAGTCAGGTCACTTGGAAAACTGGGACCTTGGCGTTTTCACATCTAGACCCTGGCTCCCATTTCCTGTGTTACTTTCTCCTGCCTCTCCTGCGGCCATTTTGCAGCAGAGAGTAAATTAGGATCCAAATTTGGGCCCCTCAGATCTGAAGCTGAGAAGTAGCAGAATCGTGGCAGGAACATGCAACTTCTCACTTTACTGAACAGAAGAAACATGCTCTATAGAAAAATCTTCTGGTGGGTGCTGCCCCTTGGTGGCCCCTGCACAGCAGCATGCATGGAGGACACGCTGCCCCACACAGGGTTGCCTGTACCATCACGGGGCTGGATGAGGGCTGCATTCTCAGTAGCCACAATCAGTTTTCCCCAAGTGACTTTCTCCCCCATCTCCTTTATCATTTTTTTTTTCTTTTTTTCTTTTTTTTTGCAGATGTCCTTAAAAGGCCATCGTAAGGCTTGGAATCGAATGAAAACAACCAATGAGCAGTTGCAGGCAGATTACCTTGCTGGGAAGTAGCCAGAGGCAGGCCACGGCTTACAGACCATGACATGACCTATAAAAGTAATCAGCTCCTTTCTAGTCACGGGCTCCTCTCACTGTTCCCTGTCTGCCTGGTGTTCCCAACCCCCCACCCAGGCTGAGCATCATCTCCTGGGCCACATCTGCCCATGGGGAGTGTTTTCACAGCCTGGCCCCTGGAACTGTTACCACTGAAAGAACCACAGGGCACTCTAATGGTTTGACACTTGTTAGCCAGCATTTAGTTCACAAGCATAGTGAAAGTGACCTTCCCACACCTGCGAGAGGGATAGAGGAGGGAGAGCCAGCCCAGTGTATGCCATGGGCTTATCCGTGGCAGCCCCAGTGTGCAACTATCAAAAACAGACATCAAAACAGCATGGTGAATGCCTGGCACTCAGCATTCTGAGTTTACTCTTCAGTTTGGTGGGGTAGCTCCTGGACTAGATACTGCTGCAAAAGAAAACAAGCACGAAGGAAACCAAGATGATTTCTTCGGGCTGATGCAACCTGTTCTGACCTGCAAAAATCCTACCTTCCCCCACCTCCCCACCATAATAGTCATAGTATAAGGGTTGTACAGACGCCTCAGGAGACCTGCCTGATTCCTTTACATCCTTCTCCCTAACATCTAGACTATCTCTAGAGCTGTTTCCTAGTCGTGAATGCGTGATGGTCCTTCTTTGTCCCTGCAAGTATGATCCAACATGGCGCAGTTCAGAATCAGAATATGTCTTCTGTGTCATGGCGGCATTTGGTCCATGGTGGGAGAAAGAAATCAACTTTTCCCAGTGGAGTGAGGACAGGGGAGGGCCGGCCCTCTCAGCCTTGGATGTGATCCATTTGCTGTAGTCTTCCACCTTGGTGTACAGAAACAGGCCAGGGCACGTCTCACCACCGAAGTTCAGGACTCCTCTCAGAACCCACAGATCGAACTGCTGTAGCTGGCACATCATTGGGCTTCCTGGGTCCCCCTGTGATAAAAGACAGAAGGCTTCAAGTCTTAGAAAAACTAGTTTTTGTTGTAAATCTATCCTTGTGCAATATACTGTTTGTTCTAGAAATGTTTTACGCTGGTTCTCACTGGAAATGGGGCAAATTATAGGATACAATTTCAAATCTAGGCAGCCACCACCACAAATTCCAACAAGATGACTTTTCCTTTTATTATGCAAATTAGCTGTGGACTTCTGCTGATTGCCTATAGCTTCCTGGTTCATATTTCATTTTCTTGCCTCCTTCCAGTCCTTTGGCCAAACCTTCCCTCTCTTCTGGCTTCTCATTCCTGAAATGTTGGTGTTTGTTTCTGTTTTGTCCTGAAATGCTCACATTTTCCCTTCTCTGCCTTGCTTCAACCCTTAGTTTAAGCCACTTCCTGCCACCTGGCAGCTGCTTACCAGCCTGGCTGGCCGTGCTCTTGGTCTTCCCTACTCCCAACGGAGCAGTCCTCTGGGACTTGGGAATTCTGCCACATACACTTTATCTAACTTAAAGTGACGGAGTAGAAGCTTGGCATCATTAGCTAGATATGGGACCCTGGCAAGTGACCAAATCCTCTCTGAGCCAAGGTGGGAACACAGTTAATGCCTGTAACACGTGCTGAGCACAGCACAGTGCCTGGCACACAGCAAACACTCAATAGAATATTAGCTACCATCATCTTGATGTCGCTATAAAGGCCAGCATTTTTCTGAAAAGTTGGGGAAAATGGGAAAAGCAACAAGGCAACTAGTAGGTATCACTTACCTTACCTGCCCAGACCCCACACCCCTAGGTCTCCTCTCAAAGGAATTCCTGCCCCTCCCATGGCCCATCTTGGTCCGAGAAGGGGGTGGTCATCCCCAGGCTAGCCAGCCACTTCTGACCTGTGTGGCCTGCCTGGCTGGAAGGCCCGGGCAATGACATGTTGCTCTCGCGGTTTGGACTGAGACATGGAATGGGGCTGCAATTAACAACAGGAAACAATCTGAACAGACTGAACCACGAGCAGCAGAAAGGCAGAAGAGCAGCCGCTTCAGCCCCTTACCATCCGAGGCCTGGGTGTGTGGTCTGTCTTGGGTATTTCTCGCTCTCTCTGTCTCTCTCTCTTTCTTTCTCTGTCCCCAAGGCTGGAGTGCAGTGGTGCAGTCTTGGCTCACTGCAACCTCCACCTCCAGGATTCAAGCAATTCTCCCACCTCAGCCTCTCGAGTAGCTGGGGCTACAGCTATGCGCCACCATGCCCAGCTAATTTTTTTTTTTTTTTTTTTTTGAGATGGAGTCTTGCTCTGTCCCCCATGCTGGAGTGCAGTGGCATGATCTTGGCTCGCTGCAACCTCCTCCTCCTGGGTTCAAGCGATTCTCCTACCTCAGCCTCCCCAGTAGCTGGGATTACAGGCGCCCACCACCACACCTGGCTAATTTTTATTTTTAGTAGAGATGGGGTTTCACCATGTTGGCCAGGCTGGTCTCGAACTCCTGACCTCATGATCCACCCGCCTCGGCCTCCCCAAGTGTTGGGATTACAGGCATGAGCCACTGCACCCGGCCTAATTTCTGTATTTTTAGTAGAGATGGGGTTTCACGATGTTGGCCAGGCTGGTCTTAATCTAACTTCAAGTGATCTGCCCGCCTCGGCAGATCATCATGAACTACCATGCCCAGTGGGGTATTCTCTTTCAATAAAGCTCCTCTTTTCCAAGGAAGCCACACCAGAACAGAGATGAAGACCAGTGGGAAAACATGGGAGCAACTCCGTGGGCAGGGCAGCGGGGAGGCCATGCTGCAAAGCTGCCGTGATTCCCTGGTGATCTCTCAGCAGGCCAAGGCCAGACATGTGAGGAAGGCCTTGAGGACTTCATTCTGTGCCTCTCCTTGGATGGAAGGGGGTGCTTTAGTGTGGCACTCTTGACTTTTCAATTGACTGGTGAAGAGGCCCTTGTGTGCACCTCACTATGTCTGCCTAGGTCATGGGGGCTCCCTGGCCAAGAATGACGTGGTTCCCCCTTTCATCAGTCCGATTCGCAGTTTGTCTTAACTGTAGTGGTATAGCCAGAGCAAGAAAAAGAATGTGATTTAGGACAAATGATTGGATGAGTGATTGGTAGATGTCCTCAGCTATGGCGTGGTTTTGCAGGTCACTGTTCCACCCACCTGGGCACAGCATATACGCTTTTTCTCTTCCCCATAATCCTGTAGGGGCTGCAACTTCTGAAGCACAAGAGGCAGAGGTGAACAGCTCCAGGTGCCCCTCTGGAGCTACCCTACCTCATCTCCCAAGGGAGCAGCCACAGCCCAGAGTGGGGTCTTTCATTTTGTGATCTTTTCCCTTGACATTCAGCAAAAGCCCTAACAGTGGTAGAATAAAGGCAGGATGGGTGAGTGCAGAGTGATTCTGCTTTTGTTGGGTTTCAGGGAAACCCATAGGCAGATTCTGAACCTGGTGGTTGATTCTACATGTGGGAATTGTGGCTTTGAAGACCTCTGGACATGAGAACATATTTCCAAGACAGAGGATTCTATGGGGACAGGTCACCATTAAATGGTGTGCAAGCATAATTCTGTTCAAAAATGAAGGCCTGTTTAGAGGTGTGTCACAGTTAAAAACCAACCTGAACTTTGCAGTTAGATTTTAAAAGATGGTCAGTTAGAGTAGAAATAGCTTAGAATATTCCATTGAGTCTAAGATACAGTTAGAAATCAACATCTTTGAAATTAGGGTGTGTCTTTTAATCAGTTGATGTCAGAGTTTAACGGGCAGCATTTTTTTCTTTCTTGGGATTACAAAAAATGATGGTGCATTCTATAATTGGCAGCATCCTAGATCTGAGGAAGTATTATACTTGTTTGACGGAATGGTTGAGGGCAGAAGTTTGTTAAAAAGCTATATCTTCACTGTATTTTAACACATTATCTAATTTAAGAAATTGTTAAGATCCCCCACCTGGCAGAGGACCCAGTACAAAATAGGCACTCAATAGATGTTACACCAACTGTGGAAGGGCAAACATATTTCTTAATGAGAGGCAGTCCTTCATGTTTTGCAATAAAATGACTTTTTAAAAAAATTGTCTGTATATATGTATTTTTTCCCCTTGCTCTAAAAATCCTGCCTTTCTGGATCCTATGGGGAAGAAAAATTCCCCATCAGGTGTCCTGAAGGTTATTTAGAGGAGGGTGTGTGATAAGCCTCATAGAAAAGCAATTCTAGAGTAGAGGAGATAAACGCTGTCTGGATATCTGGTAGACCTAGGTCCTTGTCTTTGCTGTAACTTTTATTGACTGTGTGACCCTAGTAAGCCACACTTTCTCCAGATTTGGATATGAAGGGGCCTGAACCAGGTGTGTGTGACTTCTACACATTTTTTTTGAGGCAGTAGGACAGCCACATCCGTACAGCCCTCATCTGGGTGGAGGGCAGGGCTTCTCAGAGAAGAAAAACTCAGTAACTGATAGCATCAGAGGGGAGTCTAGGTTCCCTAGAAGCTGAATACAGCAGCCCCACACTGTAGACCTGCTCAAAGCATATCGGCCTCTGTGGTTTGGACTCAGACTTTCAAATTTTTAGCTAGTTAAAAAGCACCTGTGACTTAGACAAGCTTCATCATGTTACACTGAAAATCGTGACTGGTTAGTTCATTCAGCAGATTTTTATTGAGCGCATACTGTCTGCCAAGTGCTATTCACTCCAGAGACAGCCACTCATCCCAAGCCCTGCCCTCACAGAGCTCCCCATCTAGGGAGGGGGAGTCCTGAGGCTCCCCTGGATGTGACCAAGGCTTACTCTCAACACTTAGCTTCTACTCCATGATGTTCTTACCAAGCAGGCAGTCTTGGTTTCCTCTTTCGTGTGGCTGCCGCATTCTGTCTTCTGGAGTTTGTATAGGGGACACATGTCAAGATCTTTCACGAAGATTTTCCTCAGGACACTCATCGTCATGTGATTTCCTGTCTGGACCATGCAACAGAGAGCCCAGGGATTATTAACGAGAAGGCAGTCCCCTATGTCAACACAACTCCCACTCATATAGCCAAACGAGAGTGAGAATTTTTTTTTTTTTTTTTGAGTTGGAGTCTTGTTCTGTCACGCAGGCTGGAGTACAGTGGTGTGATCTTGGCTCACTGCAACTTCTGCCTTTCGGGTTCAAGCAATTCTCCTGCCTCAGCTTCCGGAGTAGCTGGGATTATAGGCATGCACCACAATGCCCAGCTAATTTTGGTATTTTTAATAGAGATGGAGTTTCACCATGTTGGTCAGGCTGGTCTCGAACTCCTGACCTCAAGTGATCCACCTGCCTTGGCTTCCCTAAGTGCTGGGATTACAGGCATGAGCCGCTGTGCCCTGCCAGGAATGTTCTTATAAATCCCTTTTTTTCATAGAAATAAGAACCTGTGACTGAGTTTTTACTGAAAACTACCTCCACTTTGAACTTGAATGTGCAAACAGGCAGAGAACACCCTTCCTCCTCTTCTAGAGAGTATCCATTTCCTTGTTTCTTTCTTTCCCCAAAATGAAAGAAAACAACGATGGCTTAGACAAGAGGACAATCAGCCCTAGTTCGGGGACTAACATCCCCTCACCTCTCTGTACACTTGTATTCATTCCAGGGTGTCCACTGCCTCTGTACTTCCAGTTTTGGTGTAGGGCTAGAGGGTAAAGGACCAATGTGATGTAAGAATGGCCACCGGATGGGCGCAGTGGCTCACGCCTGTAATCCCAACACTTTGGAAGGCTGAGGTGGGAGGCTTGCTTGAGCCCAGGAGTTCGATACAAGCCTGGGCAACATAGCAAGACCCCATTTCCACAAAAATAAATTTAAAACAATTAACCAGGCATGGTGACATGTGCCTGTAGTCCCAGCTACTCGGGGCTGAGGCAGGAGGATCACTTGAGCCCAGGAGTTCAAGGCTGCAGTGAGCCGTGATGGCACCACTGCATGGAAAAGACCCTGTCTCAAAAAAAAAAAAAAAAAAAAAAAAAAAAGAAGAAGAAGAAGAGTGGCTACAGAAAGAGAAAGCCCTGGGAGTCTTGACTGATTAGGTAAGGGTTTCAGCCAAACTCTAGAACCTCAAGCAAGCTCCATTATTAAATTAAGATAGGCCCTAGATTGGATTATCCAGGTCACCCCCACTGCCAGCACACACGCAGCCTCCTCTGGGAGGAGGAATGCCTTAACTGCAGATGTGGGATTCCATCCTGACACCCAGCAGTTCTGCAAGACTGGTGGTGTATGCGGCATCCTGCCGAGGAAGCAGATGGACTGGACCAGGTTGCCAAAATGCATCGCTGTGTCTGTCTTCAGGAGGGCTATGTTGTTGCTCATGGAGTTGTTATCAAAGTCCTCATGGATGATGATGGTATTGACTGGATACTCTGCGTGAGCAATCTTGCTAGGATCCATGTTACTTATACCCACTATAACGACAATGTCCTTCCTGGAGAGAGAGCAAGAGAATCTTGAGAAGCCAAGACAGCAAGGAAGTTTCACGCTTCCCTGTTTTCCCATTTAAGTTTTTTCAGCCTGGAACACTCATCCAGCTCATATTCCCTGTGTTAATTCTTCCTCACCCCTTTGGACTCAAGTTTCTAGGAAATCTTTTATGAACCCCTAGGCTTGTGCCCTCTTTTGTGAGCCTGCAGAATCCTGGAGATTCTTTAATCTTAACACCATTTGCCCCACCACTAAAGAAAATCTGTTAACATGTTATTGCTGATTAATGTTTTTTCTATGAATAGGTTTTTTGTTTTTTTTTTACATATTGTAGTTTGCAAAAGTAGTAATTGCAGTTCTACCAAACATGTCATCTTGACTCCTGCTTTTAGTATTTACATTTTAAAACAGGCATCTTTCCTTATTATATATTCTGTAAATACATTTTGGAGAAATTGAAGTTCTAATAACAATAGAATTGAGTTGGATGTTTTCCCTTTCTCCTCTTGGGAATCACCCAAGAAACTATGAGAATGAGGAACAAATACAAACACCGTAAAACCAAGAGATACTAAAGAATCCAAATCTCAGAGTCAAAGGAAGGGCTGATGAAAGGAAGGATGGCAGGAGTGCAAGAGTTATAGATGACACTGACTGCCACAGAGCTCAGAAAAAGCTTGTTGAGCATGTTCTCAGCAAAGAAGCGAAAAGGAAAGAAACAAGACCATCACCAAAATGAAGGCCAAATCAAAAGCAGCATAAAGGAGAATAGGGCCCACAGAAAACACAATTGGGGGCATTGAGAAATATGACCAAAATGAAATGAAAATGAACAAAGATTTTTAAAGGCTTGAGAGGAAAATGAAAGATAAGGCAGTCACAGGAGAACCAGCTGACCACAAAGAAAGTAACCAAAATGATGAAACAGGAAAAATATTTCAAGATATAATTTAAGAAAACTTTTCAGAACTAAGACTTGACTCTATAGTTTGGAGACAGCTAACCTATCTCCAGTAGTGTTGCGTGTCCACTATCTTTATAGTTTGGAGTAGTTAACACTGAGACATAGTTCTGGTCAGGTCCCAGCAGGAAATAAATGTTCTACTCAAATAAGATAAATTGGGGTGTGTTTAATAAAGGGACTCTTTACAAAGGTCTTGGCAGGATGCAGGGAAACCACAAGGACAGTGCTGGGCACTGCATGCTATAGGCAGCTCCTGCTGAGGTAACAACGCTGTGCTGACACCATCTCTGGGCTCTAGGTGAGGGGAGGATGTGATCAGACAGAGCTGTGTAGAGTGGGTCACTTAGCTGGTAAAAGCAGCCAACCAGCAGCCAATATGCAGTAGCCCTCAAAGGAATAAGGACACTGACTTCACTTTCCCCACTCCCTCTGATCTGTTGCCTCTTTTATGCATGTTGGCCAAAACCAACTGGAATCCAGAAGGCAAGAAAGACCACTGGTATAACCCATACAGGTGAGCCTCCTGGGGCCTGGCAGGGTAGAAGAGTAGAGTGGACCTGAAGGGGCAGGTGGGGGAAATCCAGCACAACTAGTAAAGTTGCTGGACTTGAGTGACAAAGAAGGAATCCTTGGACATCCAGACTAACAAAGATGAGGTCATCTTAATTAAGTTTGGCTGTATTGTCTAACCAAAGTACTGGCATTACAGGTGTGAGTTATTGCACCTGGCTGGTAGGCGATTTTAATTCACCTCTGACAGTCTAGGACAGATCAAGTAGACTTCCTTGCCCAATTTTATATATTGAATTATACACCAAGCATGGAGAATGAACTTTTTAATTTACCTGTGAAAATATTCACATAGACCACCCATAGTAGACAGACAGGACAACCTCAACAAATCCTAAATAGATCACCACGTGGTATAATTCAATAATGTTAGAAAACAAAACAAAAAACCCTAGCACCTGGACATTTTAAAACTCTGTCTTGGCCATGCATGATGGCTCACGTCTATAATCCCAGCACTTTGGGATGCCAAGGCGGGTGGATCACCTGAGACCAGGAGTTCGAGACCAGCCTGGCTATCATGGCAAAACCTCGTCTCTACTAAAAATACAAAAATTAGCTGGGCATGGTGGCATGCGCCTGTAGTCCCAGCTACTCGGGAGGCTGAGGCAAGAGGATTGCTTGAATCCAGGAGACGGAGACTGCAGTGAGCTGAGATCGCACTGCTATACTGCAGCCTGGGCAACAGAGCAAGATTGTCTCAAAAAAAATTAAATTATATAAAATTAAAAAATAAAGCTCTGACTTTAATAAAACCCTTGAGTCAAAGAGAAAATCAAAACCAAAAGAATAGGCCAGATAGAAAATAGCCATAATGAAAACACTACATAGAAAACAGAACTTCCATGGAGGGCTAGTTGGCAGTAGCTCTCAGGATTTTAAATGCATGTCTTTTTTAGCCCAGTCTTTCTACTCCTGGGATATCTACACTATGGTACACTTGCATGTGTGTGAAATAATGCGTGTACAAGTATTTCTGTTGCAGCACTTTTGGCAGTAGTAAAAGATTAGAAACAGCCTAAATTTCCATTAACAGAGGACTGTGTAGTTATGGTACTTCCATAACAGGTTATTGTGCAGCTGAAAAAAGAATGCATTAGCCCTTTATGTACCAATAAGAAAAGGTCTCCAAAATTTATGATAAAGTGAAAAAAGGCTGTGAGTGAATTAATGTGTATGATGTGCTACCAGTTGCATTGTGGGTGTGTCGGGAGTGCGTTATGAACTCAACTGCGTTCTCTTGAAAATTTGTAGGTTGAAGTTCTAACCCCCAATTTGACCATATATTTGGAGATAGGGCCTTTAAGGAGATAATTAAGATTAAATGAGGTATAAGGCTGGGGCTGTAATCTAAGAGGACTGGTGTCCCTATAAGAAGAGAAAGAGACACCAAGAGTGCACAGGCACAGAGGGAAGGCCACGTGAGGACACAGTGAGAAGGTGGCCATCTGCAAGCCCAGGAGAGAGGCCTCAGGAGAAACCAAATCTACTGACACCTGGATCTTAGACTTCCAGCCTCCAAAACTGTGAGAAATAAATTTCTGTTGTTTAAGCCACCCAGTCTGTGATATTTGTTATAACAGCCTAAGTAGACTAATACAAGGGGAAAGAAAATTCTCTGTCAATAGATATAAGAATCAATATAGCCAGACCTATAGGTATATAGATATCCATGAGTGCTTTGAGTATTTAAGAAGGAATAGGCAAGAAATTGGTGACAGAATGTGGCTCAAGGGAGAAAAACTAGTGACTGAGGGGCGGGGGAGGGAAGGAGCTGCTTTTAACTGTACATCCTTTGGTTTCTTGTGAACATTTTACTACATACTTTTTTTTTTTTTTGGACATGGAATCTCGCTCTGTCACCCAGGCTGGAGTGCAGTGGCACAATCTTAGCTCACTGCAACCTCCACCTCCCAGGTTCAAGTGATTCTCCTATCTCGGCCTTTCCGAGTAGCTGTGATTACAGGTGTATGCCACTATGCCCCGGTAATTTTTGTATTTTTTAGTAGAGACAGGTTTTTGCCATGTTGATCAGGCTGGTCTCACGAGAACTCCTGACCTCAAGTGATCCACCCGTCTCAGCCTCCCAAAGTGCTGGGATTACAGGTGTGAGCCATTGCACCGGGCTACACATGTATTTTTAATTAAAAATACAAATCCTATGTTAAACTATTCACCAGCTGCATAATATTCCATCAAGGATTTATATTATAATTTATTTAGCCAGTTATAGTCATTATTCTCTCTCCCCCAATACTCTGTGTGTGTATATACGTAATTATAGATTATATACTATATGTTACATATAATATTGTATACATAGATATTCCATATACATATATACATATATTACAATATCATGTATATTACATATAATATAGCATATAATTACATGTATAGTATACACTATATATTATGTATAATATATATTTATATGTATAGCATGTATATATATGAAAAATTATAATTTCATCGCGGTAGTGGGACATTAGGTTTCTTTTCAGTGTTTTGTGTGTAATTAACCATCCTAGGAACAGCTTTGTACATACAAATTTTCCAGTGGTTGAAATTATTTCCTTAATGTTGATTCCCAAAAATGAAGTCACTGGGTCAAAGAGTGAGAAATATTTACCAAAAACATTATTCTTTTAATAATATTTATGATTTTCCCTGGTTTAAAAGAATGCATATTTGTACTACAGAATTTGCAGAATACAGAGAAGCTAAAAGAAGAAAGTAGAAATCGTGCGTTCTGAGCATTCAGAGATAAGCACTCTTAAAAGCGCTTCTGTATTTTTTCCGAGGCTTTTCTCTCTGTACATGTATTTGTGGCAGTAACGTTTGTAAGGCCCAAGTGTTTTAAGGTAAGGGCTCCTATTGACTGGCTGAACAGTTGATAAGTGGTAGGGACCCTAGTGTTAGGAGCCAGTGCCTCCGTGATGGCAGTAAAATCAGAAAGAATATCCCACCTGCATTGAATGGAGGACTCATCATTGCATTTTTCCGTTGCAAGGCCTGCAGTCCTCACAGCAGAGATCAGCCTTGGCAACTGGTGAATTTAGGGCTCACAACAGAGCAAGCGCTGAGCTGGTAAAAAGCCCTGTCCCCCAGAATGCACCTTTCAGGGCCTCCCCAGGCTGAGCAGGAAACAGGGCCGCCCCCACCCTCACCCCCGGCGATGTTGCGGGCCCCAAAGGCAGGGGCACTGGCCTGTTCTGAATGGCGGATGCGATGCTGAGGACCCAGAACTCGCTCAGGATGCAGCCGAAAGCCAGGTGTGTGTACTGGGAGTCCTGCAGCGACACCACCCACGGGAACTCCATGCTGCTGACCAAGCCCTCCTTGGGGTCAGGACCGTAGAAAACGGAAGCTTTCTGGACGCCACAACCTGTGGAGCAGGTGCGGGGCCTCACTGCCGGGGCAAGGAGACCTCAGGACCCTCTCTCCTGTGGGCTGTCTGTCTCGATCATCACTAACGCTATCCGCAACCCCTCTTCTTTCTTTTGCCTAGTGTGTCTTCTTCACCCTAAAAGATGCTCGGTGGCATTTTTGAATCCCAAAATTATGTTAGACTACAAATAAAAACTCTCATCTATTGAACACATAACGGTACACATTGGCAGTGTCTGCCACCTTTCATATTCATCAGCAGTTCTCAAAGCCTGGTCTGGGACCCCTGGGAGTCCTCAACATACTTTTGGGATCTGCAAGGTTAAAGCTATTTTCATTTTCTTTTCTTTTCTTTTTTTCTTTTTTGAGACAGGATCTCACTGTGTTGCCCAGGCTAGAGTGCAGTGGTGGGATCATAGCTCTCTGTGGCCTCAACCTCCCGGGTTCAAGCAATTCTCCTGCCTCAGCCTCTGGAGTAGTTGTGACTACAAGTGCCTGCCACTACCCCCTGGCTAAATTCTTTTATATTTAGTAGAGATGAGGTCTTGCTATGTTCCCAGGCTGATCTAGAGCCCCCTAGCTCAAGAGATCCTCCCTCCTCAGCCTCCCAAAGTGTTGGGATTACAGGCATGAGCCACTGCGCCGAAATTTAAAACTAGTTTCATAAGAATGTGAAGACATTATTTGCATTTTTGCTCTCTTCATTAATGTATAGTAGAATTTTCCAGAGGCTATAGGATGTCATCACTGTGATGGCTAGTAGTATGTGTGGCCTTGTGTATTCCTTTTTTATTTTTTATTTTTATATTTTTTTAAGATGGAGTCTCACTCTGTCGCCCGGCTGGAGTACAATGGTTCAATCTCGGCTCACTGCAACCTCTGCCTCCTGGGTTCAAGCGACTCCCCTGCCTCAGCCTCCTGAGTAGCTGGGATTATAGACGCATGGCACAATGCCCAGCTAATTTTTCTATTTTTAGCAGAGATGAGGTTTTGCCATGTTGGCCAGGCTGGTCTTGAACTCCTCACCTCAAGTGATCTGCTTGCCTCGGCCTCCCAAAGTGCTGGGATTACAGGCGTGAGCCACCACACCCTACCGGTGACTCCTTTTTCAGCCATGCATCCAACCACACTCGGCCCTGGCAGGTGCTGAGGTAGGGCCTGGGATTCCAAGGATGGATTTCAGGAGCCCATCAGAGTGACATGCTGAAGAGTGATGGCCATATAGAGGGATATGTGACACAGGAAGTGTGCCCAAAGTATAAGAGGAGGGGTCACGAATTCTGCCCAGGACATAAAGTCTCGGAGGGCTTCCCCCTGAGGGCAACCTTGCATATGAGCGCCAAAAACAGTTTCCAAACCATGACCCTAAGAACTGATTGTAACATATAGAATTATCATTAAAGGAGCACAGAGGACCTCTCCATGATGGAGCATCATATGACCAGACATCTCCATTAATTGACACTTGATGACTTTGCTGGAACAATGACAGACTGATTTTAGCAAGATGATGTCTGGAAGGTCACTAAGTGCATCAGAACCACTAGAGACAAGATTCCTTATCTTTGGTCTGATTTCTTTTTGGGACATTGGCAATCTATGGTGCAAGGCATTTGCCAACCTTCCCTAACCCCACAAGAGCTTATGAGTGTGTGATGACTTTTGCTTTTTCAAAGCTCTAGTTGGCTAGTTTATCTGACCTCACAAAACCCTTGGAAAGCCAAGATGTAATGAGGAAATCTGACCCAGAGATGAAATGCTTGTCTTGGCCCCTTAGCTGTGGCTTTTTAAGGAGGGAGAGGACCTTTCTGTGTTTTCTGGGTATCCCCTGGTCTCTTTGGGGCTGCAAGAAGACAGAGAGCTGCAGGAGGCTGAGGGAGCTGGAGGACTCCCCTCTATGTGTGTGTGTGTGTGTGTGCATGTGTGTGTGACTGTGTGTGCATGCGTGTGTGAATGTGTGTGTGCATGTGTGTGTTTGAGAGTGTGTGTGTGCGTGTGTGTATGTGAGGGTGTGTGTGGACTTTCTCATGTCTCCCTTCTAACCCCAGGGAGGCAGGGCAGGGCGGGCTGGGATGGCAGCAAGGTGGGACAGAGCCTGCTTTAGCTAGCTGTCTCCTCTCCACCTGCCCTCTGTAGGCTGGAATTCTTAGTCCTGGGCAGCCTAGAGGTCAAGGGAGGAGGGGACCGCAGCTGCCACTTCTGCCATCTGAGGCTGTGGCCGCCTCCAAGACACCTGCAGCAGTAGAAACCCCCTGCTCCCGGGACCAGCCCCGCAGTTGGGGGTTGTAGTTTGCAAAAGAGCAGTATTCTCCAGGAAGGACAGGGCAGGGGCTGGGAGTGAAGAGGCAGGCCTCTTGCTCACCCCCGTACCCAGAGGGCCTTATTTTCCTAACCACACTCCCACCCTAAGGATTGGCCCTGACTTTAGTTTCCTCCATCCACGTCCCATGATTCACTTCTTTGCCTGGTTCCTGCCACCAATGCAGGCCGCCCGGTGCAAAGTGCCGTGAGTCATCTTCCCTGAGCCCCTCCTTGGACATTAAGGACCACTTCATCTTCCCGGATGATCCCCTTCTGTGCCACGTGTGCAGCTAAAGTCAGAGGGAGGAAAGCAGCACACTCACTGGTGGAAGAGTAGAGAAGGCCGAGCAGCACCAGGAGCACCCCTCGCATCTTGCCATCCCCAGAAAGACCCGCCGCGGACACCATGGGCAGCTGGGGAAACAAAACCCAATGACTCCATCCTCTTCCCAAACCATGCGGGGTTTTCTAAGCCTCTTTTATCCATCCTCTTCCCAAACACACATGTTCCCTCCCAAACATCGGAGGCTCCCCCTCTTTCTACTAACAAAGGTTCCAAGATGTAGGGCACTGACCTGTCTCATCCCTAGTGCTTGGTTCTGTGTAGTAAAGAGGCAGGACCAGTTGGCCCGCACTGTGGTTTGTGAGATGGCCAGAGAAGAGAGGGCAGCTTACTCTTGTCAGTTTTCTTCTCAATCCAGCCCAAGCCCCTGAGCACCCCAGAGAGTTGGGTCTCTGAAAAGGGCTGCTTTTTGACTCGTGGAATTCAACCCTTGCCTTAACTCTGTAGCCATAAAATGCTGCTGAAAGAAAAGTAGAGTTTTAGTGGAAGGCCACCCTGGGATTAATGCCTCTGCTGTGGTTTTACCCTTCTAAACTCTGCTGGCTAAAAGAACGCTAGGGCTTCTGTTAACTGTTAACAGCCTGTTTTTTTGTTTTTTATTTTATTTTATTTTTTTTGAGACTGAGTCTCGCTCTCTTGGCAGGCTGGAGTGCAGTGGCACGAGCTTGGCTCACTGCAACCTCTGCCTCCCAGGTTCAAGCGATTTTCCTGCCTCAGCTTCCTGAGTAGCTGGGACTACAGATGTGCGCCACCACGCCCAGCTAATTTTTGTATTATTTTGTAATATTTTGTAATATTTGTATTTTTAGTACAGATGGGGTTTCGCCACGTTGGCCAGGCTGGTCTCGAACTCCTGACCTCAGGTGATCCACCCGCCTCAGTCTCCCAAAGTGCTGGGATTACCAGCGTGAGCCACCGTGCCCGGCCAATAGCCTGTATCTTTACATAGGAACAGCCCCAGCATTTAGCTTAGTTTGCAAAACCGCGGTAGGAAGTAGACACTCGAGTTATCGCCATTTTACAGGTTCAGAAACTGATACTCAGAGACATCAACTAGCCAGTCCAAGGTCACACAGCTGTCAAGCAATGCACAGAAGCCCAAGGAACCCATGTGCACAGTTCTAAGTCACCATGTTCCACTCATGACACTGGATGCCTCTTGTCCTCAGAATGGTCCTCAGAGTTCGTCCATGAACCGTTCCTGCTCAAGGAGAAATGAACTCAGGCTGGCCTGACACAGTAGAGTTCAACAGAAGGATTTCTTCTACTGCCTTGGGAAGAATGTTCCATTGTGGCATCACGGTTACCATGGCACCACCAAGCAACTGTCTGGACATGGGGACTTACGAGGAGCTAGGATGAAAGGCCTCCTTGTTGCTTAGCCTTGGCAGGGCTCTTCTGGAAGCCAGGCTCTCTCCTAGTCTGAGAAGGCAAGCTTTTTGCTGGATTACAAAGTCTTCTCTGGTCGTGGCCACGGTCTGTCTACCCCACTCAGCGCCCGCCCTGTGTCCACACATGCTTGTCAGACTGGACTGAGGAAGCCCACAACTGGGGTGGGTTTGGAATTTCCAGTCCCCATCAGCATCTTACACTCCCAGGGTGGTTTCTTTCAGACTTAGCCCAGTTTTCTTTAGCCTCTCAGTTTCCGGGTCCAATCTAAGCTACCAGACCAGCTCTGCCAAACCAGAGGCCCAGATGGGATCTGCCACTCCAGCCACTGTGAGCAGCTTTGGTTTCAGCCCAAATGCCAGGACTCGAGAAGTGTCGACAAGGTTGAGGTAAGATGTTAATTCCACGGAGCCACAGAGGGAGGGTGGGTGCACAGGCCTCTGGTGCAGACGCTCAGAAGATCCTTACTGGATGGGTAGATGAATGGCTGATGGAAGGCAGGAAGGCTGGTGAGAAAGTGGAGCCTGGCTGGGCACGGTGGCTCACGCCTATAATCCCAGCACTTTGCAAAGCCGAGGCAGGCAAATTGCTTGAGCTCAGGAGTTTGAGGCCAGACTGGGTAACATGGTGAGACCCTGTCTTTTACCAAAAATACAAAAATTTAGCCAGGCGTGGTGGCACACACCTATAGTCCCAGGTACTTGGGAAGCTGAGGTGGAGGTTGCAGTGAGCTGAGATCGCACCACTGCACTACAGCTTGGGCGACAGAGTGACAGCCCGTCTCAAAATAATAATAATAATAATAATAATAATAATAATAATAATAATAAAGTGAGGCCTGAGTCCAAAGGGAGCCGCTACCTCCTTCCCCCATGGTTCCCCTGATGTCCTGCCGGCTTCACCACCCTCCCTCACCTTTAACCCTGGGCAGGGGGGCGGGGGTATTGGCTTCTGCTACAAGAACAGAAAATTTTTGGCAGTGGGAGAAGTGGGAGTTGATTCTTTAATTTGTTCCACATCACAGGTCTCAAAGAGCTGTATTTTAAATTTTTATTTTTTATTGTTTTTAGAGACAAGTTCTTGCTCTGTTGTCCAGGCTAGAGTGCAGTGGTGCAATCACAGCTCACTGCAGCCTCGAACTCCTGGGCTCAAGTGATCCTCCAGCCTCAGCCTCCCAAGTAGCTGGAACTACAGGCCTGTGCCACCAAGTCTGGCTAATTTTTCATATTATATTTTTTTGAAGAGATGGGGTCTCACTGTGTTGCCCACGCTGGTCTCAAACTCTTGGGCTCAAGTGATCCTCCCACCTAAACCTCCCAAAGCATTAGCCATTATATAGATATGAGCCACTGCACCCGGCCCTCAAAGAGCTTTCATTACCATATGTTTCCTCCCTCACAATCCCCAGTCACCCTGGCAGGACAAAGGCATTTCCTGAGCTTTCCGGGTGAGAACGTGGTGGCCCGGAATGTGTTTCTCATTCGGTTGTTCTTTGCTTAATACCCATATCCAGCCGGGCACGGTGGCTCTCACCTGTAATCCCAGCACTTTGGGAGGCCGAGACAGGCGGATCACGAGGTCAGGAGATCGAGACCATCCTGGCTAACACGGTGAAACCCTGTCTCCACTTAAGACCAGAAGTCTTAATTTTCATGAACTCACATGTATTCATCTTATTCAGTTAGGACTCTTTGTGTCTTGTTTAAGAAATTCTTCCGTAGCTCAGCATCAGAGATCTATTCTACTCTATCTTCTTCTCAAACCCTTGAAGTCTTGTTTTTCACATGTAAGTCCTCAACTGTATGGATTCATTTTTTGTGCATGGTGTGGATACTTAGTTATGCCAGCATCATTTGTCACAAGTCTCCAATGTGACTCCAGCACATATCAAAGTATACATTTCTTTGTTGAACTTCTCTTTGTACTTAGTTTTCTAGTTTATTATTTTCTGCCCTTATCTTTTATTGTCTGTTTTCTTCTACCTTCTTTGAGTTTGTGTTATTTTCCTAATTTTTTTTTTTTTAGACAGAGTGTCGCTCTGTTGCCCAGGCTAGTGTGCAGTGGCATGATCTCGGCTGACTGCAACCTCCACCTCCCAGATTTAAGCAATTCTCCCACCTCAGCCTCCTGGCTAATTTTTGTATTTTTAGTAGAGACAGGGTTTCACCATGTTGATCAGACTGGTCTCAAACTCTTGACCTCGTGATCCACCCACCTCGACCTCCCAAAGTGCTGGGATTATAGGCGGGAGCCACCACGCCCGGCCTATTTTCCTAAAATTTTTAGCTGGCATTTAGTGTGTTAACTTTAGCCCTCCTTTCTAATATAAGTCTTTAAGGCACTGTATTTCCCCTAAGTACCATTTCTCTGTAGCTCTTAACTTTTGATACCTTGTGATTTCCTTATCATTCAGTTCTATTTTTACATTTCCATTGTGATTATTGTTTGACTCTTGAGCTACTTACAAATGTGTTCTTAAATTTCCCAAACATATGACTAGTTTTATTTACCTCTTTGATACAGACTTCTAACCCAGTTGGTTGGAGAATGTGATCTCTGTAATACAAATCTTCAAAATCTCTGAGACGTGCTTTGTGGCCTAATATGTGATAAGAATTGTCGTACCTGTACCATATTTGCTTGAGGAAAATGTACTGTCAATATCTGTCAATTATCCTCCAACTTGTTGACTGTGCTATTCAAATTTTCTGAATTATTCCTGATTTTTTGTCTACTTGACCTATCGATCATTCAGAAAGGTGCCTCCTATTATACTAGTGTATTTGCCCATTTCTCCCTATAGTTATAGCAATTTTTGCTTTATGTGTTTTGAAGCCATTTTCACCCAGATACACAAGTTTAGAATTGTCAACTATTCTTGGTAAATTGAACTATGGTTGATTCTCATTATTCGCTGTAGCTATGTTTTATAAAGTCCTGACAAACACTGAATTAATGAGTACTGAACTTTTGTTCCTTGGGGAAATAACAAGAGTAGGTTCCTGAAAGCCTCTGGTCACAACAGTTTTATAAAATGGAGTACAATGATGCAATCTCGGCTCACTGCAACCTCAACGTCCTGGGCTCAAGTGATCCTCCTGGATAATTTTTTTTTCTTTTTTTTGTAGAGACAGGGTTTTGCCCAGGCTGGTCTTGAACTCTTGAGCTCAAGCAATCCACCTGCTTCAGGCTCCCACAGTGCTGGGATTATAGGTGTGAGCCACCGTGCCGGGCCTCTGTCTTTTTAATTGATACGCATACTCCTCTTATGTTTATTGGGATTATTGATTTATTTTTTCTGCTCCTCTCCCTCCTCCCACCTCTCACCCTCAAGAAGGCCCCAGTGTCTGTTGCCCCACTCTTGGTGTCCATGTATTCTCACCATTTAGCTCCCACTTATAAGTGAGAACATGCGGTATTTGGTTTTCTGTTCCTGCATTGGTTTGCTAAGGATAATGGCCTCCAGCTCCATCCGTTTGTTTCTGCAAAAGACATGGTATCATTCTTTTTTATGGTTGCATGGTATTCCATTGTGTATATTCCATGGTATATATGTACCACATTTTTAAAATCCAATCTATCATTGATGGGAATTTAGGTTGATTCCATGTCTTTACTATTGTGAATAGTGCTGCAATGAACATTCGAAATGCACATTTAACTTAATCACCTCTAACATTAATTACTATCTTAACTCTTTCATGATAATACGACAAGCTTAAAATACTTTAAACTTCTGCTCATGCTCTCATTCCATATTTTAGTTCCATACATTATACTTTATCATTTTATTCAGATAATAATTATTTAGATTTGAGTATCTCTTCCATGAATAGTCTTTAGAAATTTTAGTACAAGCTTCTTGATGACAAATGTTTTTGTTTTTCCTAATGTAAAAATGTATTTTTTTGTATCCCTTTCTGAAAAATGGTTTTGTGGGTATACAACTCTAGGTTAAGAGTTATTTTCTCTCAGTTCTCTGGAGGTGCTTTTTCTCTGTCTTCTGAGTACCATTGTTTAAGGTCTCCCTGAAATCCAATTGTTTTTCCATTACAGGTGCTCTGTCCTTTTCCTCTGGCCCCTGTTAAGAACTTCTTTCATTTTTGGTGTACTATGGTTTTACTATGATACTTTAAGCATTAATTTATTTTGAATTTATTATTGTAGGATACATTATGCTTTCTAGCTTTGTGTATTTAAATTTTTTCATAAGTTCTGAAACAATCTCAGCCATTATCTTTGCAAATATTGACTCTTCTTCAGGCTCTCTATTCTTTACTTTTGGGATTTCAAATAGATATATGTTAGACTTTCTCATTCCATCCTTCATATATCTCATCAAAGCCTTCATATTTTAATTTTTTATCACTTTGTGTTGCATTTTGGGTGATTACTGTAGACATATCTTCCAGTTTATTAATTCTCTCTTCATCTTTGTCTAATTTTCTGTTCAACCATCCTCTGGAGGTTTTTAAAAATTCAACATTCAATTTTTTTTTATTTCTAGAAGACATGTTTTTAAATCTCCCTGTTTGTTTCTGGTTGCATCTTGTCAGGAGCTCATCTGTGTCATTACATCCATTATTTCTGCAACCATTTCATATATATCTGCTCTATATTTGGTATTCGACAGTTCCAAGATCTGCTATTTGGGGGAGAGGGGGATTCCAAATGTTTTTAGTTTCATCTACTCTCACACAATGTGGCTTGCATTTCCTGTGTGCCTTCCTAATAATTGTGAATTCATTTTTTGTTCCTAATATAGGGCTCTAACTTGGATACACTTTCTTCCAGACAGAAGTTGCTTCTGCCTCTACTGGTCACCAGAGGGCGCCACTAACCAGGGACTGTGACTTGGCTTCCTACCCTCTCTGCTGGTAAAGTGTTTCAACAGCTGTGCTGCTGCCCCTAAGGCAACCCCTCCTCTCCCAGAGGTTAGCAGCTCATTTTTCTTGGAATCTTCTCCTAAAGTTAGTGGGAGCAAGGATAACTCAAAGGGTGTGTCCTCTGCACTGTTTTGCAGTGAGAGGTCATCTCAGATCACCTAGTCTGCAGTGATGCTCAAAGCTGAAGGGGCTGAGCCTCACAACATAGTACACACTCAAAGCTGGACTAATGGATGCCCAGTCGAGCAAAACATAATTTCCAGGTAGTCATCGTGCTTCCTGTTTGTACTTCTGGATTTTTGGTTTCTATTGTTTGGCTTTATTCACTCAAATTTTTGGCTGCTTGCTTGAACTCATCCTACTCTCAGATTCATATGTCCCAGTGAAAGTGATTCACATTAGAGTCTCAGCCACTCTTTTTCTGAGTTACAGTATTTACACTTCTGTTTTTCATCACTGTTTTTACACTTCACTGAACCTCTTTTAACCTTCCCCTCATTTTTGTGAGTTGGGGCTATAATGCCATGCAGAGCTGATAGTCCCACAGGCCCAGGGTAAACCTGCAACCAGCCCTACCAGATTCCCTCATCTCTGGAATTTGAGTCTTGAGCCAAGGGACAGAAAGAGTGTAACAGCTGGAGCTGCCACGCTAGGCCAACAGCAGGTTCTTTGGCTCCACTGCCACATCAGGAGCTCTTCCCTGTCCTGTCCTCCCTGAGAGTTGGAGCTTCTATGTTCTATCTCAAATCCCACCAGCACATTTCTTTTCTGCATGCTAGTCAGAGACAGTTTGTGTTGCTTCTGACCAAAAAAAACCCTTACTGATCCACGGGTCTTGTGCTTGGAGTATCTTTCATGCCTAAACATTTTAATTCCAAGTCTGATCAATGACTAGTGCCAGTAAGGTCTTTTCAACAATAAAAAGAGCAGCAGTCATTGGAAAACAATTATTTGTTAGAGTAGACTTGTGTTTCATCATGGTTAATGTTCATAGAGTTTTTATAAAAACACGTTGTGGAACATTTTGTATATACAAAAGAATACATTTAATGTATATCAATAACAGCATAAACACAAAAGCAACAACATTCTGAGGTACCTGCAACCCAGTTTATGAATTATGTTAGAACATCACCACGGAGTATATATGAAGCCCCTTGTTGGCCCTTCCCCATCATGTTCCTCTTCCTCTCCGAGGAGAACAGCACAGGTTTCTTTCATTCACCATCATCTAGTAGGATTTACCTCTGGAATGCAAGGATGGTTCATCAACCACAAGTCTATAAATCTGATATACCACATTAACAGAATGAAGCATAGAAATTGTTATCATCTCGATACATGGAGAAAAGAATTTAATAAAATTCAACACCCTTTCATGATTAAAAAAACTCACAACAAATTAAGTATAGAAGGAATATAGCTCAATATAATAAAAGTCATATTATGAGATAATATTATTATCAAGCCCACAACTAATATCATACTCAACAGTGAAAAGCTGAAAGCTTTTCCTCTAGGATCAGGAACAAGACAAGGATGCCCACTTTTACCGTTTCAATTAAATATATTAATAGTACTGGAGGTCCTAGCCAGAACAAGTAGGCAAGAAAAAGAAATAAAAAGCATCCAGATCAGAAAGAAAGAAGTAAAGTTGTCTTTGTTGGCAGATGACATGACTTTATATATATAGAAAACCCTAAATATTCTACCAAAAAAATGTTAGGTTTGAGCCTCAGGAAAGGAGAAAACAAAAAAAACCTGTTAGGACTAATAAACAAATTCAGTAGAGTGGCAGGATACAAAATCAACATACAAAAACCAGTAGCATTTCTGTCCACTAAGAATAAACTATCTAAAAAAGAAATCAAGAAAACAATCCCATGTATAATAGCATAAAAATTACTTAGGAATAAATTTAACTAAGGAGCTGAATGATCTGTATGCTAAAAACTATAAAATGTTGCTGAAAAAAATGAAGAAGACACAAATGAATGGAAAGATACCCCATATTCATGGATTGAAAGAATTAATATTGTTAAAAGTTCCACGTAATCTATAGATCAAATGCAATCCCTATCAAAATTCCAATGACATTTTTCTTTTCTTTTTTTTTAAATATATAAACAAAAGAGGTTTAATTGACTCACAGTTCTGCATGGCTGGGGATGCCTCAGGAAACTTACAATCGTGGTGGAGGGCCAAGGGGAAGCAAGGCATGTCTTACATGGCATCAGGAGAGAGCTCCAGTGACATTTTTCATACAAATGGAAAAAAAATCCTAAAATTGGTATGGAACCACAGAAGACCCTGAATAGCCAAAGCAATCTTAAGCAAAAAGAACAAAGCTGGAGACGTCATACTATCTGACTTCAAAATATATGTATGGTACCATAAAATAGACATATAGACCAATAGAATAGAATAGAGCACCCAGGAATAAATTTGTACATTTATGGTCAATTTATCTTCAGCAAAGATGGCAAGAACATGCAATAGGAAAAGAATAGTCTTTTCAATAAATGGTCTTGGGAAAATTGGATGTCTACATGTAGAAGAATAAAATTAGGCCATTATCTCATGCCACATAAAAATAAATTCAAAATGGATTAGAGACTTAAACTTAAGACCTGAAACTATAAAATGATTAGACAAAAACATAGAGGAAAAGCTTCTTGACATTGGCCTGGGTGATGATTTTTTGGATTTGACTTGAAAACACAGGCAACAAAAGCCAAAATAGACAAATGAGATTGCATCAAACTAAAAAGCGTTTTTGTTTATTTGTTTGTTTGTTTGTTTTTCACAAGAAATAAAACAAAACAGGGCCGGGCACGGTGGCTCACACCTGTAATCCCAGCACTTTGGTAGGCCGAGGTGGGCGGATCACCTGAGGTTGGGAGTTTGAGACCAGCCTGACCAACATGGAGAAACCCTGTCTCTACTAAAAATACAAAATTAGCCAGGCGTGGTGGCGCATGCCTGTAATCCCAGCTACTCGGGAGGCTGAGGCAGGAGAATAGCTTGAACCTGGGAGGCAGAGGTTGCGGTGAGCCGAGATCGCACCATTGCACTCCAGCCTGAGCAACAAGAGCAAAGACTCCATCTCAAAAAAAAAAAAAAAAAAAAAAGATAAAATACCAACAGAGTAAAGAGACAACTATGAAATGGGAAAAAATATTTTCAAACCATACATTCTGATAAGAGGTTAATATCCAAAATACA
This sequence comes from Pan paniscus, assembly GCF_029289425.2. NCBI lineage: Eukaryota > Metazoa > Chordata > Mammalia > Primates > Hominidae > Pan > Pan paniscus. The sequence continues at coordinate 67,766,410 of NC_073267.2, forward strand.
TGAGAAACTCAAACAACTCAATAACAAGAAAATAAATCACCCAATTAAAAAATTGACAAAGAACCTGAAATAGATATTTCTCAAAAGAAGACACACAAATGGCCCACAGGTATATGGAAAAAATGTTCAACATCACTAATCATCAGAGAAATGCCAATCAAAACTATAAATCATCTCACACCTGTTATTATCAAAAAGACAAAAACTAACAAGTGTTGGCAAGGATGTGGAAAAAAAGGAAATCTTGTACACTATTGGTGGGAATATAAAACCCATTATGGGAAGGAATATGGAAGTTCCTCAAAATATTAAAAATAGAACTACCCTATGATCTAGCAATCCCACTTCTGGGTGTGTATACAAATGAAATCACTGTGTCAACGAGATATCTGCACTCCTGTGTTCATTGCAGCATTATTCACAATAGCCAAGATATGAAAGCAACCTAAGTGTTCATCAATGGATAAATGGATTTTAAAAAACCCGTAGTACATATACACCCAATAGAATGCTATTCAGCCTTAAGAAAGAAGAAAATTCATTTTCTTTCTTTTTTTTAAACATGGATATGTTCTTTAGTGGTGATTTCTGAGATTTTGGTGCACCCATCACCTGAACAGTACGCACTGTACCCAATGTGTAGTCTTTTATTCCTCACTGCCTTTTCCTGAGTCCCCAAAGTCCACTGTATCATTCTTATGCCTTTGCATCCACATAGATCAGCTCCCAGTTATAAGTGAGAACATACGATGCTTGGTTTTCCATTCCTGAGTTACTTCACTTAGAATAATGGTCTCCAATTCCATCCAGGTTGCTGCGAATGCTCATTATTTCCTTCCTTTTTATCCACTCATATATATATATATATATATATGCGCACACACACACATAAATATATGTATGTATGTATATATATAACATTTTATATATGATCTATATCTATATATAGATAGATATAACATTTCCTTTATCCACTTTGGGTTGGTTCCATATTTTTGCAATTTTAAATTGTGCTGCTATAAACATGCATATGCAAATATCTCTTTTGTATAATGACTTCTTTTCCTCTGGGTAGATACTCAGTAGTGGCATTGCTGGATCAAATGGTAGATCTACTTTTAGTTCTTTAAGGAATCTTCACTCTGCTTTCCATAGTGGAAAGTTTACATTCCAACCAACGGTGTAAAAGTGTTCCCTTTTTATCACATTTGCACCAACATCTATTAATTTTTGATTTTTTTTTATTACAGCTATTCTTGCAGGAGTAAGGTGGTATTGCATTGTGGGTTTTGATTTGCATTTCCCCAATAATTAGTGATGTTGAGCATTTTTTCATATGTTTGTTGGTCATTTGTATATCTTCTTTTGAGAATTGTCTGTTCATGTTCTTAGCCTACTTTTTGATGGGATTGTTTTTTTTTTCTTGATGATTTCTTTGAGTTCCTTGCAGATTCTGGATATTAGTCCTTTGTCAGATGCATAGCTTGCAAAGATTTTCTCTCACTCTGTGCGTTGTCTGTTATTATCATTATTATTATTATTTTGTTGTGCAGAAGCTTTTTAGTTTAATTAAGTCCCATCTATTTAACTTTGTTTTTGTTGCATTTGCTTTGGATTCTTGATCAATAAGTCTTTGCCTAATACAATGTCTAGAAGGGTTTTTCTGATGTTATCTTCTAGGATTTTTATGGTTTCAGGTCTTATATTTAAGTCTTTGATCCGTATTGAGTTGACTTTTGTATAAGGTGAAAGATGAGGATGCAGTTTCATTCTTCTACATGTGGCTTGCCAATTATCCCAGCACCATTTGTTGAATAGGATGTCCTTTCTCCACTTTATGTTTTCATTTGCTTTGTTGAAGATCAGTTGGCTGTAAGTATTTGGCTTTGTTTCTGGGTTCTTTATTCTGTTCCATTGGTCTGTGTGCCTATTTTTATACCAGTACCATGCTGTTTTGGTGACTATAGCCTGATAGTATAGTTTGAAGCTGGGTAATGTGATGCCTCCAAGTTTGTTCTTTTTGCTTAGTCTTGCTTTGGCTATGTGGGCTCTTTTTTGGTTCCATATGAGTTTTAGGATTGTTTTTTTCTGTTCTGCGAAGAATGATGGTGGCATTCTCATGGGCATTGCATTAAATTTGTAGATTGCTTTTGGCAGTTTGGTCATTTTCACAGTATTGATTCTACCCATCCATGAGTATGGGATATGTTTCCATTTGTTTGTGTCATCTATTATTTCTTTCAGCAGCGTTTTGTAGTTTTCCTTGTAGAGGTCTTTTGCCTCCTTGGTTAGGTATATTCCTAAGTATTTTAGTTTTTTGTAGCTATTATAGCTATTGTAAAAGGGGTTGAGTCCTTAATTTGATTCTCGGCTTGGTCATTGTTGGTGTAAAGCAGTGCTACTAATTTGTGTACATTAATTTTGTATCCTGAAACTTTACTGAATTCATTTATTAGTTCTAGGAGCTTTTTAAATGAGTCTTTAGGGTTTTCTAGGTATATAATCATATCATCAGCAAACAGTGACAGTTTGACTTCCACTTCACTGATTTAAAGTGGAGAGAAATAAAGAAATAAATATCTCCTTTAAAGAAATAAAGAGCATCTCTTGTCTGATTGCTCTGCCTAGAACTTCCAGTACTGTGTTGAATAGAAGTGGTGAAAGTGTGCATCCTTGTCTTGTTCCAGTTCTCAGAGGTAATGCTCTCAACTTTTCCCATTCAGTATAATGTTGGCTATGGGTTTAAAAAATTCATTTTCAACTGCATGAACGAATCTGTAGGATATTATGCTAAATGAAATAAGCCAGACACAGAATGACAAATGCTGCATGATCTTGTTTATATGTGGAATCTAAAAAAAGTCAAACTCAGGAGCAGAGAACACAATGGTGGTTGCCAGGGGCTGGGGGTGGGGACCTGGGGAGATGTTGCTCAAAGAGTACAAAAATTTGAGTTAGGTAGGATGAATACCTGGAGATCTATTGTACAGTATGGTTGCTATAGTTAATAATAATGTATTATGTTATTGAAAATTACTAAGAGAGGAGATATTGAATGTTCTCACCACACACAAAGATAACTATGTGAGATCATGGATATGTTAATTTACTTAATTGTGGTATAATCATTTCACAACATATACATATATTTAAAGATCACATTGTACACTGTAAATATACACAATTTTTTTTTTTTTTTTTTTTGAGATTGAGTCTTGCTCTGTCAACAGGCTGGAGTACAGTGGCGCCATCTCCTGGCTCACTGCAACTTCCACCTACCTGGTTCAAGTGATTCTCCTGCCTCAGCCTCCCCAGTAGCTGAAATTACAGGAGCGCACCACCATGCCCAGCTAATTTTTGTATTTTCAGTAGGGACGAGGTTTCTCCATGTTGGCCAGGCTGGTCTCAAACTCCTGACCTCAGGTGAGCCGTGCCTTGGCCTCCCAAAATGCTGGGATTATAAGCGTGAGCTACCATGCCTGGCCAAATATACACACTTTTCATTTGTCAATTATACCTCAATAAAGCTGAGAAAAAATAAAAGGACAAAAAAGGAGATTCTAATAAATAATATAATATAATAAATTCCTCTAACATTTCAAAAAAAAAGAAAAAAATTGACATTATTGGTGAAGGTGAAGTCTCTAGCATGGCCGAGACAGGCAGCCTTTTTCCCTTCTCCCTCCCCAAGGTCATCACTACAACAACAACACTGCTGTTTTTACACTTTTACTACAAATTACATGTATCCATAAACAACATGCTGCATTGTGTGTGTTTTTTAAATGGGCTCACACCATACATATCATTCTGCTGCTTGCTCTTTTTTTTTTTTCTTTTTTCTTTTTTGAGATGAAGTCTCATTCTGTCACCCAGGCTGCAGTGCAGTGGCAAATCGGCTCACTGCAACATCTGCCTCCCAGGTTCAAGCAATTTTCCTGCCTCAGCCTCCCAAGTAGCTGGGATTACAGGTGCCTGCCACCACGCCTGGCTAATTTTTTGTATTTTTAGTTGAGATGGGGTTTCACCATGTTGGCCAGGCTGGTCTCAAACTCCTGATTTCAAGTGATTCGCCTGCCCCGGCCTCCCAAAGTGCTGGGATTACAGTTGTGAGCCACCACGCCCGGCCTACTGCTTGCTCTTTCATCATTATTTCAAGATTTAGTCCATTCATTTTCATTGCTGTCAAGTATTCTATCCCATAAACACACCTCAATTTATTGATTCATTCCCCTGCCCATGGACATTTGCATTGTTGCCAATTTCTAAAATATTAACAAATAATCCTGTAGTAAACATTGTTGTACCATTATCCATATGCAAGTGTAAAGGATGTAAACCAAAAATAAAATTCTAAGCTTGCTAACCATCTGAATGGACAGGGCATTCCAAAGTTAACCTGAAAAACTAGCTCAGGCCATGATGGGAAGGGGGAGTCAGACAGGCCTCATTATACCTTTCTGTCTTGGAATTCAGACCCAGCTGACCAGTACTGATATCAACACAGACCTTAAGACTGATAGAACAGACTCTTTAAGTCTGATAAGAAACATTTACAATCTATTCTTTCTGAAGCCTGCTATCTGGAGGCTTCATCTGCATAAAACCTTGGTCTCTACAACCCCTATTATAACCCAGACATTCCTTCCTATTGATTCCAGGTCTTTAGATAATAACTCTTTCAACCAATTGCCAATCAGAAAATCTTTGAATCTGCCTATGACCTTGAAGCTTTGAAATTATTGGTAAAGTAATATTAGGAATGTCTTAAGAATTGTCAGCATTTTTTGTTTGCATTTATTAAGCAGTTTCATACTTATCTCTGCTAAACACTACACTGTGTCAAAATTTGACATAAGGGCTAGAAAAGTATGAAACCAGCCCATGACAGAATGATTCTTTGCTTGTGTAATTTTTTTTTTTTTTTTTTTTGAGAGAGAGTCTCCCTCTGCTGCCCAGGCTAGAGTGCAGTGGTGCAATCTTGGCTCACTGCAACCTTAGCCTCCCAGGTTCAAGCGTCTCCTGCCTCGGCCTCCCGAGTAGCTGGGACTACAGGCACGTGCCACCACACCTGGATAATTGTTGTGTTTTTAGTAGAGACAGGGTTTTGCAATGTTGGCCAGGCTGGTCTCAAACTCCTGACCTCAGGTGACCCACCCACCTCAGGCTCCCAAAGTGCTGGGATTACAGGTGTGAGCCACTGCACCTGCCCTGCTTGTGTAATTTTTGATAAATAAGACATCTAATATCACTGGTTCAATGAAAACAACTAAATCCTATGTTATTGGTAAAATGCCCATATATTTAACCTTAAGTTTTTTACTTAAACAGTGAAATTCACAGGCCATAAAGGTTGTTAAGAGAAAAATAACTTTAAATGATGACTATCACAGTTTTCATAATAATCTAGGTAAACTATTAAAAACAAAATAAGTAATCAGGTAAATGTAATGGAATAAATGCTTGTAAACAAATGTCATATAATATAGAATCTAAGGTTATATTAAAAAATATTCATTAAATTTCTGAGTAATTTCAAATTTAAAAGATTATAGGAAAACCTTTTTCTAAAAAAAGTACTCTTGTTAAAAGGTAATTTCTGTCTAATTCAAAGGTCATTTAAAGGTTATATATAAAACAAGGTGAAAAGAACCAGAAAAATAACTTTATATCTATATATTTTTATATCTATAAAGAAAGTTATAGATATAAAGAGGTACTTTTGGTAAGAAAGGTTAAAAGAAAAATAACTTTGTATGACAGAGAATCGTATATTGCAAATTTGTGTCTTAAAATAAAATGACTGGTTGTTTAAAAAAGAGGGATGTTGGCCAAGCACAGTGGCTCATGCCTGTAATCCTAGCACTTTGGAGGGCCGAGGCAGGCAGATCAACTGAGGTTAGAAGTTCAAGACCAGCCTGGCCAACATGGCAAAACCCCATCTCTACTAAAAATACAAAAATTAGCCAGCCTTGGTGGTGGGCACCTGTAATCCCAGCTACTCAGGAGGCTGAGGCATGAGAATCACTTGAATGAGACATGAGAATCACTTGAACCCGGGAGGCAGAGGTTGCAATGAGCCAAGATTGCATCACTGCATTCCAGCCTGGGTGACAGAGCCAGACTCCGTCTCAAAAAAAAAAAAAAAAAAAAAGAAAAAGAAAAAGAAAGAGGGATGTTTAGGACAAACCAGAAAGCCCAAGCATGTTATGAATGATCGTGTAAGTCGTAATAAGGTTAGTAAAAAAGGAATTTTTTTTTTTTTTTTTTGAGACGGAGTCTCACTCTGTTGCCTGGGCTGGAGTGCAGTGGTGCGATCTTGGCTTACTGTAAGCTCTGCCTCCTGGGTTCACGCCATTCTCCTGCTTCTGCCTCCCGAGTAGCTGGGACTACAGGTGCCCGCCACCACACCCAGCTAATTTTTTTGTATTTTTTTTAGTAAAGATGGGGTTTCACCGTGTTAGCCAGGATGGTCTGGATCTCCTGACCTCGTGATCCACCTGCCTTGGCCTCCCAAAGTGTTGGGATTACAGGCATGAGCCAACATGCCTAGCCAAAAAGGAATTTATTTTTAAAATGTTACGATTAAGTTGGCTATAATTAAAAGGGAAATATATGGCCAGGTGTAGTGGCTCATGCCTGTAATCCCAGAACTTTGGGAGGCCGAGGTGGGTGGATCACCTGAGGTCAGGAGTTCAAGACCAACCTGGCAAAACCTGGTGAAACTCCGTCTCTACTAAATATACAAAAATTAGCTGGGCGTGGTGGCAGGCGCCTGTAATCCCAGCTACTCAGGAGGCTGAGGCAGGAGAATCACTTGAACTCTGGAGGCGGAGGTTGCAGTGAGCTGAGATCATGCCATTGTGCTCCAGCCTGAGTGACAGAGCAAGACTCCATCACAAAAAAAAAAAAAAATTGGGAAATGTAAGTCTTTCTAGAAATTGGACTTTGATATCAAAAATACACCAATACAAAACTAAAGGATTGGTTAGAATAAGATTTTATTTAAAATATTGACTTATTCTTAATGCAAGAAGTTTTAAATTTTTAAATTCCATAATCTTTTTCTTTTTGAAAATTCTTCAGATTGATATCTCATAAGTTCAATTTCTGCCGTACTCCACTGCCTCAGCTCTTTCTCTCTTTTAGGAAGGCCTGGGATGGGAACTCTCTCTTTCAACTTTTGTTGGCTCCTATAATTTTTTTTTAAATAGTCTAATGTAAGGGAGATAATTTTGGAAACAGGCAAATGAAAAATATTATGGGATCTGCCTTTGTATGTCTGCTATGTCTATATGCTTGTATGTGTCATGTGGAAGTAATATTTCACTACCAAACTATAAAAAGAGCTCTAATCAGTTGGCTTAAAATAAGTATTTATCAGACTAATAACAGCTAGCTCAGATGCCTTTTAGTTCACATGACTTTAGTAATATTTGGTAAGATTAATTTGGTAAATATAATTGCAAACATTTTCTTCAGTAGTTTAAAATCTTAAAGTCACGTTATGTTAAATTAAGTAATCCTCTGTTTTTCTCACTGGTAATTTGGGTTACTAAGAGTTAAAATCGTAGAAAAATAAATTGTGTTTTGGGTAAAGTTTATAAAAACACAGGATGTGGTTTTTGTTAAAGAAAATGTAATTTTTTATTTTAGTTTAGAGGATATTTATTTAAGTAAAGGGAAAATTATATACATAAAACTAAATGAATAAAGAGAAATTTTTAAAGGTGAGATATGAGAAACCTTTGACTCTTGGGTGGCCATATGGTCAACCCATCTTTAGGGGCTGCAGCTGGGCTGCATTCATTTACTAAAGGTAAAGGTTACTGTGGAATTTAGAGATGGATCATACTCCTACTCCCAGGAAGTTAGTTCACTGGATGCATAAGGAAATGCAGACTAATAAGGAAAAAACAAAATATTCAACTGGTTATTGTTATCTGTAATAGCCAAAATGAAAGTCAAAGAGAGCTGAATTGGGCCTTAAGGCTGGACCAAGCTCAGTTGTGGGTCTCTCTCAGGTCAGGCCACTAGTCCCTTAGCTACCCACAAAAGTTAAGATTAAGCCAGGGCAACAAAAGTTACCTCTGAGACCTGTAGTTATTATACCAAGATGATAGTCAGTGTGGGGGAAGGGCAAAACCAAGTAACTATTAAAATCAGAGGATATAATGTAAAATAATTGTTCCACTTTGTAGATTGGTATCATCAGTTTCCTGAGAAACCTTTACTGTAATGGGTTATAAAAATAACTACTTTAAGGACCATATCTATAATTTCAAATGCTACAGAATGAAAGAGCATGTTTGGGTTGATGCAGGACCCACAGCTCACTATTGAACAATCTCTGATGAGTATATGTGATTCAGACACATAGGAGGTTATTCCTGAGAGAACAACCAGCCCAGTAGACTGGATAAATGCCACTGTAAGGTCTGTTTACCCTGAGAAGTGGACTTCCTAACTTTCCCTATAAAATGCCATGTGGAGCACCCCAGATGAAGCAGCTGGTATGCTTCATATGCAAACCATGTGGGCCTGGCTTTATGGTGATCAGGATATTCTCCCAGTGAATATGCCTTTCCCAGGTCATGGTAAATGCCATGGTTAGGGGGCCCCTTCTACATGCGAACCCCAGGTGACATTACTCCTGCACAGCCAAATGACTGATTGAGAAGCCTTACCAAATTTGCTGTCCCTCATGGGTCTTATAGATGCTAATAAAACATTAATTAACAAAAAAAATGGGAAAGGCAAAAGAAACTCAAAGGACTAGTTCTAGAAGGGTGAAAATCTTTAGATGGCCATTAAGAAATGAAATAAATAAAATGAAAATTGATGGAGGTTAAAACAAAGGTCTTTATAACACTTACCAAAGCTTGGGTGGACCAAAGGGAGCCACTACTGGTCTCCCAATGTTACTGGAAAGGGGTCCGGATCCAGACCCCAAGAGGGCATTCTTGGATCCCATGCAAGAAAGAATTCGAGGTGAGTCCATAGTGTAAAGTGAAAGCAAGTTTATTAAGAAAGTAAAGGAATAAAGAATGGCTATGCCATAGTCAGAGCAGACCCGAGGGCTGTTGGTTGCCCATTTTTATGGTTATTTCTTGATGATATGCTATACAAGGGGTGGATTATTCATGCTTCCCCTTTTTAGACCACATAGGGTAACTGCCTGATGTTGCCATGGCATCTGTAAGCCGTCATGGCGCTGGTGGGAGTGTAGCAGTGAAGATGACCAGAGGTCACTCTCGTCACCGTCTTGGTTTTGGTGGGTTTTAGCCGGCTTCTTTAAAGCAACCTGTTTTATCAGCAGGGTCTTTATGACCTGTATCTTGTGCTGACCTCCTGTCTCATCCTGTAACTAAGAATGCCTTAATCTCCTATGAATGCAGCCCAGCAGGTCTCAGCCTCATTTTACCCAGCCCCTATTAAAGATGGAGTAGCTCTGGTTCAAACACCTGTGACACCAACATTCAAGGGCCCCACACTAGTTTTCTGCATGTGCCCCAGATTGGGGAGATTTGAGAAAAATCAAGAGGCAAAGGTTATAATGAGAAAGCTGACATTGCCTGGAGCAATACTGACACAAATTAAATAAAAAATTGACAAAAGAGTCTGAGTCCCTTGGCTCAACTCCCTGCTGGGAACCCAAGTCCTTTTTCACCAGAAAAGGTAAAATAGTTTGGGGGTGGAGAAGAAAAGTCCCTGGTACCAGAACATAAGAATGTAAAGATTTACAGGATTATGAAATTTGAGATGTTTAAACAGGCTTTATGTAATATAGTTGCAACTCCCTTACCTAAATGTCTTATGAAAATGGGTATCGTATCTGACTGGGGGATGTTTCTCCTACCTAGTACTATAAAACTGAAGGCATGTAAATCTACCTGTATTAGTCTGTTCTTACACTACTAATAAAGACATACGTAAGACTGGGTAATTTATAAAGGAAAGAGGTTTAATGGACTCACAGTTCCACATGGCTCAGGAGGCCTCACAATCATGGCGGAAGGCGAAGAAGGAGCAAAATCATGTCTTACATGGCAGCAGGCAAAGAGAGCGTGTGCAAGGGAACTCCACTTTATAAAACCATCAGATCTCATGAGACTTATTCACTATCAGGAGAACAGCACAGGAAAGACCCACCCCTGTGATTCAATTACCTCCCATGATACCCCTCCCACGACATGTAGGAATTATGGGGGCTACAATTCAAGATGAGATTTGGGCGGGGACACATCCAAACCATATCACTGCCCTTTGAGAAATGTTCATTGGACGTGCTAAATGGGAACTAGTAAGATTGCCTGAGCCCACAGAATATTGGGTAAAAGCTGGAGTACTGGTTGGGACAAATCCTCCACTGGTAGCTCTTTGTGGAGTGTTCACTGGGGCTTATGGCAAAAGCTGTGAGCACCTCCCAATGACAACTACTGAGACTCTGGAGTAGAGAATTTCCACTTGAGGTACATTTACTGCCTTGCTATGGGATGTTAACTGAAACTTCCCGTATGCTAATGGAAATAATCGTGCCCAAAATAATTCCATGATAAAAAAAAATGGTTTATATAGCATCTTGCTACCTGGGGATGCAAAGTGGAGGTATTCATGAGCAGGGAGCCTCTTTTTCCCCTAGGACTGATCTAACCATGTAAGCAGCTGGTAGATTTTACAGTGCCTGATAAACAGCTCTCATCTGACAAGAGCTGCTTGACTTGTGAATGGCAGTTCCAAGGTGAACAAACAACATCTTGTTTGGAAGCCTGCTGCTCTGGTTAAAGATGAGTCAAGGAAATCTTTTTCTTTTGAATTATTTATAGTTTAGAGCAATTGGGTAAAGAATATTTTTGTGAGCAAATTTACCTTTCTCTCTACCTGAGTTCTCCAAAATTTGGAAACTGTTCATGAGTATTCTGATTTTATATCAATATCGTTATTTGCATAAGTTTAGTAAGAGTCTTTTTCCTTTTAAAACAAAGCAATTGGAGACATTGGTTATTCTACCAGCGCTTTGCCTAGAATAACATATTTTTAGTTAAAGTTCCAGCAAAGCCAACCTTAAAAGAGCCTATATGGCCAATCAATCATTGCTGCATTTTATGTAAATAATCAGGCCAAGTATAATAAGCCTAAAACTTATTTTGCACAAAATTGATCTTACTATAGTTTCTCTTTAGTAGAAAAGGAGGGCTAGAGAAAGATAAATTGTTTCAAAGAAAAATTATAACACCTGATACTAGATTCCAGCCCTGACATTTGTTTTTGAGTGAAGATTGAATCATGAATTACTTCTTGGCTACAGTAATCCTTTGGAGAGTATCAGGATATCATTTTCTAAATGTTTTTAGTTGGCACCCTAATGAAATAGGTTCCTTTTTTTCTGATCTGACACATGGATTCTCTTTTGATTGTCAAATTATTAATGTTATTTATCTCTCATAGTTGTACTTCTTCCCAGAAAACCAGAATCATGGGATTCTGAAGACTAGAGATGATTGGACAAAGTCTGCGAATCTCCCTTATTTGGAATCCCCCTGGGGCCCATTTGTTTCTTACTGTAAATGCCCTACTGCTAAAACTCTACCAGCACCCCACCTCGAGTCCCAGGGACTATCGTGGAAGAGGTGTTCCACCAAAACAGGGAATGGGGTCCAATTCAATGCCTGGTCCTCCAAAATCATGAGATTGTAAGGGCTGGTTTTGAGGGACAGAGTTAGTTCAGACCCTCCAAATCAAGGATGGGTACACAGATGCCTAAACAGCAGGTAAAATAAGGGATTCTGCCTCCTGGGTTACTGGATTCATGGCACCTTTTCATTCATCCCAACCATAAACAATTTCCTGCTTCCTATAGAATTAAAAGAAAATTATTACTAAAAGGATATAAAGATACCTTATGACAACACCTCCTGAGTATAATACACCCAGTTATGAGTTTATGCAGATAGATATATGTTTAAAAAAATTTTTACATCAGCCACCTTAGGACAAATTACTAAAAGATCACAAAAAAGCATTGCAGCACAACAAAAGTCTCTAAATGCCTTAGCTTAGAAGGTTTTTGGGGGTTTTTTTTGTTTGTTTTTTGAGACGGAGTCTTACTTTGTCACCCAGGCTGGAGTGCACTGGTAACGATCTCAGCTCACTGCAAGCTCCGCCTCCCGGGTTCACGCCATTCTCCTGTCTCAGCCTCCCGAGGACTACAGGTGCCTGCCACCACGCCTGGCTAATTTTTTGTATTTTTAGTAGAGACGGGGTTTCACCGTGTTAGCCAGGATGGTCTCGATCTCCTGACCTTGTGATCCACCCGCCTCAGCCTCCCAAAGTGCTGGGATTACAGGCGTGAGCCACCGTGCCCGGCCAGCTTAAAAGATTTTATGTTTTGTATAGCTAATTGTTTAACTAAAATCAAGATTACAGAAGCTTTAAGTCTGTAACTAAAACCAAGATTACAGTAGCTCAATGCATAGAAGTTAAAGATAAGTGAATTGTATAACCCTGCCTTTGGCATTTTGTTTGTTGGCTTTTATATTACTTTAAAGAATGTGAGGGTTGGCTGGGCGCGGTGACTCACGCCTATAATCCCAGCACTTTGGGAGGCCGAGGCAGACGTATCACGAGGTCAGGAGATCCAGACCATCCTGGCTAACAAGGTGAAACCCCGTCTCTACTAAAAATACAAAAAATTAGCCGGGCGTGGTGGTGGATACCTGTAGTCCCAGCTACTCAGGAGGCTGAGGCAGGAGAATGCGTGAACTTAGGGGGCGGAGCTTGCAGTGAGCCGAGATGGCGCCACTGCACTCCAGCTTGGGCGCAGAGGGAGACTCCATCTCAAAAAAAAAAAAAAAAAAAATGTGAGGTTTAATGAATGCCAGTCCATGTCCATTCTTGTCTGGCCTAGAACATTTAAATTGGCTGTTAAGTCTTTTGACTTGAAGTCCCTTGGCCATAGGGATCCCACCAAAGGACAAGATGGACCTGGGGCAGGCAGCCATGTCACCCTGGCTACACTGTGGGACAAAATAAAAGTTTGGTGACCATTGATGTTGCCTCTGGCAAATTTTGGCCAGGAGGGGGAGAATGTAAACCAAAAATAAAATTCTAAGCCCCCTAACCATCTGAATGGACCCCTCCTTTCAGCTAAGGACATTTCAAAGTTAATCTGAAAAACTAGCTTAGGCCATGATGGGAAGCGGGGGTCAGACAGGCCGACAGGCTTCCTTATACCCTCCTCCCTTCTGGAATTCAGGCCCAGCTGACCAGCATTAATATCAACACAGACCTTAAGACTGACAGAACAGACTCTTTAAGTCTGATAAGAAACACAATGTATTCTCTATGAAGCCTACTACCTGGAGGCTTTATCTGCATGACATTATAAAACCTTGATCTCTACAATCCCTTACTATAACCCAGACATTCCTTTCTATTGATTCCAGGTCTGTAGATAGTAAATTTTTTTTTTTTTTTAGACTTAGTCTCACTCTGTCACCCAGGCTGGAGTGCAGTGGTGAGATCTCAGCTCACTGCAGCCTCTGCCTCCTGGATTCAAACGATTCTCCTGCCTCGGCCTCCTGAGTAGCTGGGATTACAGGCATGCGCCACCATGCCCAGCTAATTTTTGTATTTTCAGTAGAGATGGGATTTCACCCTGTTTGGCCAGGTTGACCTTGAACTCCTGGCCTAAAGTGGTCCACCCACCTCAGCCTCCCAAAATGCTGGGATTACAGGCGTGAGCCACCATGCCTGGTCCTAGATAGTAAGTCTTTCGACTGATTGCCAATTTGAAAATCTTTGAATCCACCTATGACCTGGAAACCCCCAGTTGTCCTGCCTTTTTGGACCAAACCAATATACATCTTATGTGTATTAATTGATGTCTTATATCTCACTAAAATGTGTAAAACCAAGCCTGACCACGTTGGACACATGTTCTCAGGGTCACTCATATTTGGCTCAGAATAAATCTCATCAAATATTCTACAGACTTTGACTCTTTTTGTCAACAAGGATTTTCTTTGTGTTCCACAAGCTAACCTATTATACCAAAGAAACATCTTTGCTAGAGCCTGCTGAGTGAATGCTACAATGAGTTTTCCTGGGAGGAACTTTTCCTTGACATAAATCAATTTGCCATTCTATATCCCAATGTCAATGATGAAAGCCCTGGAGGAAGTGGAAAACGTGTCTAAATATGTTCTATTTGGGCTCTGAGGATTCCCTACAGTAAGAATCTGATCTAGCCACAAACCCCATTTCTGCTCTCTGGGTCTGGCCATTGCCCAGTTCCTCCTGGGACCCCCTTGCTGCCTGGGGACACTTGGAGTTTCCATGAGTTCCAGGCACATATCCAGCCACAGGCCGATGCGCTACAAATGTAGGACAAAAACTGCCATTTTTCCAAGGATCCCCTTGCAAATTAAGTTGGTGTATTTGAAGTCTGCTTTTTCTACTAACGATGGCTGGGCTCAAGGCCACCCTTCCCTGTAAGAAAAAACTCCGCATAGAGAGGACTCTTCTGCCAAAACATAGAATGGGGTGCAATTCAATGCCTGGACCTCCAAAAGGCGATCTATTGTTGAAGAGAAAAGCAAGCTACAAAACAGGAAATAGAGTGTGAGCTCATTTCTGGTTTTTTAAAAACTACATTATAAAAAGATATACACAGAAAATGTCTGTCAGGCTACAGCCTCCCCTCTGAGGGGTGGGTTAAGAATGCAGGGATGGTGGGGAGGAGATAGAGATCTTTTACTTTTGACTCCATTTAATTTTGTGCTTTCTTTCATAGGCATGTGTTACTTTTATACAATAAGGAACATTTGCGGAAGGCAGGCTGTAGTGCTTCTGGCCTTTCTGTGGAGCTCAGAGGAGCGCAGTTAATTTTAAGAACATTGTATTACAAATAATTAGTAACAAACATTATTGTATTTCAAACAATATATGATATCTTTAACATTTATCAGCCAATAAGCACTTATTGAATAAAAGTTAGAAGGAGGTCTTTTTTTAGAACCAAGTGTGATGTGTCTAAACTAACTAAATAACGAAGGGCTCCATGTGTCCCTCGCTGTAAAATAAAGCAACGTTAAGAGACCGGAGACCCATCTGTCAGACTGGCTGTTAAAATATTCTGCCTCATTGCAGAAATAGACATCCTGGATTACCCGTATCATCTTACTGAGATAGACAGGAGGGACAGGAAATTCCAGGCAACAAATACAGTAGCCACCCCCGACCGCACCTTGTCCATGGTTTCAGTTACCCACAGTCAATAATGGTCCAAAACTATTAAATGAAAAATTCCAGAAATAAACAATTTGTAAGTTTGAAATGGTGCATCCTTCTGAGTAGTGACGAAATCTCGCACCACCCTGCTCCACCCCTTCTTCATCACAAGAAAAAGGGCAAGTCCAGGACAATAAGATATTTTTAGAGAGAGACAGTCCACATTCACATAACTTTTATTACAGTATATTGTTATAATTTCTCTATTTTATTTATTTATTTTTCTGAGACAGAATCTCACTCTGTCACCCAGGCTGGAGTGCAGTGGCATGATATCAGCTCACTGCAACCTTCACCTCCCGAGTTCAAGCGATTCTCCTGCCTCAGCCTCCTGAGTAGCTGGGATTACAGGCGTGCGCCACATGCCTGGTTAATTTTTGTATTTTTAGTAGACATGGGGTTTCACCATGTTGGCCAAGCTGGTCTCGAACTCCTGACCTCAAGTAATCCACCCGCGTTGGCTTCCCAAAGTGCTGGGATTACAGGCGTGAGCCACTGTGCCCAGGTAATTGTTCTATTTTATTATTGTTGTTACTCTCTTACTGTGTCTAATTTATAAATTTAACTTTATCAAAGCTATATATATGGAAAAAAAGTCATCTATATGGAGTTTGGTACTATTCATGGTTTCAGGCATCCACTGGGGGACTTGGAGCTTACCTCTGTGTACCTCAACTGACAGTTGCAAGAGATGGGGGAAAGGCAGGAAGAGTGTCCCAGTTCTCAGCACGGTGCTTGAGTTTCTTCCCAGTGCAGTTTTCTTCCCCAGCCTCCTTGTCTGCCACCCCGCCTCTGTCCTCACCCTCATGGCATCCTGTGGGTCCTGCCCCTCACTGGTCTCCCTGCCTCCTCCAATCCACCCTCCACCTTGCTGCCAGACATCTGGCTCCAGGCAGCTTTGCCTAGGTCTCCCCTCCCTGCCTGCTGGCAAGAGGCCCTCTAGGCCTGGTCACCAGCTCCTGCCAACCCGTCTAGCGCCATCCCAGTCCCTCTGGACCTCAGCCACTCACCACACCGCATTTTACAATGTCAGCAAGACCCCAGACATGGGCCCACGTGCCTTGCTCCCGGAAGCTCTTCTACCCTGTCTCCACCCTTGTACCCGCCTCTCTGGTGAATTCTCTGGGTGTGTTTTTTAAAAATCTAGTCCTCAGTCAGGCCTGGTGGCTCACGCTTGTAATCCCAGTACTTTGGGAGGCCAAAGCAGGCAGATCACTTGAGGTCAGGAGTTTGAGACTAGCCTGGCCAACATGGTGAAACCCTGTCTCTACTGAAAATACAAAAATTAGCCAGACGTTGTGGCGCACGTCTGAAGTCCCAGCTACTCAGGAGGCTGAGGCACGAAAAACACTTGAGCCCAGGAGGCGGAGGTTGCAGTGAGCTGACATCGCACCACTGCACTTCAGCCTGGGTGACAGAGCAAGACCCTGTCTAAAAAAAAAAAAAAAAAATCTAGTCCTCAAGACATGAATTCCACCTTCACCACTTAAAAACAGCTACCATTAATAATCAATATGCAAAACATCTAATTATATTATTATTTAATTTTCGCAATGAACAATTATTGCCATTTTACAGATGAGGAAACTGAGGCTCAGAAAAGTTAAGACCCGGGCTTTGAAGCCAGGTCTCTGCCACCCCAAGTCCTGGGCTTTTATCCACTGAATCCCATCAGTGTGATGGGATAGCTTGTGGCTCAGTGGATAAAATTGGTTCTATCCTCTGCACTGGAACAGGAGGTTCCCGAACGCAGGGGCTGTGTGTTTTATTTGCCTTTATATTCCCAAGGTCAAGCACCAGACCTGGCCCAAAAGCACAAGGATGGAGGGAGAGAGGAAAAGCAAGAGGAGGGGAGTCTTTTTCACATTTAGGGGAGGTGTCACTGGGAACTGGCACTCTTGGGCATTCTGTTTTTCATTCACCCAATGTTTATTGAGCAACTACTAGGGGCCGGACATGGCTCTAGACAGATGCACCAAACAAAGTCCTTCCTGAGGGAGCTCACCTTCTAAAGTGCTGGGAAGAAAAATAAAGCCAGACTAGGGATGGTGTGTGTGTGCTGTTTTGGAGAGGGTGTTCAGGGGAGGAGGTTGCTGGGTGGAGAGTAGCTTGGAATGGACTACAGTGGTGGAGTGGGGACTTCAGTCTGAAAGCTCTGCAGCAATCCGAGGAGATGGTGGAGGCTCAAGCCGGGGGGTAAAAGTGGGTTTTAGTGAGAAGCGGTCAGATTCAAGATCTATTTTGAAAGTAAAACAGACAGGCCAGGAATCCAAAGCTGAACTTGGCCTGTTTTTTCACCACAGTACACCTCATGGAGAGAGGAAAAGCTAGTCCCACTTAAAAATGTCTGTGATGAAACCATTAAGATTATTAATTCTATGACATCTTGACTTTGGAGTACACAATTTTTTAATATTCTGTGTGATGAAATGGGAAGCCCTTCTGCAAACCAGAGGACAATATTACCTCCAGGCAGCATACTCTGTGCCTGAGCTGCCAGCCTCCCAGCCCCCTTGGTGATGGAACTTCATTTTTACTTAGCAGAATGACTGACAGACAAGCCATGGTTACTCAGACTTGGGTATTTGGTCGACATTTTCTTGAAAATAAAAGGAATGAGCCGTCACTTCAAGGAGAACAACTGAAATATTTGTGGGCAATGATAAAAGTTGAGCTTTCAAATGAAAATTAGCATTTGGGAAACTTGTATCCACCACTGTAAGGGTGGGCACTTTCCAATACTTTACATACTTTTCTGATGAGATTGGTGGTGACATTACCAAACATGAGTTTTAAATTTTGTATAACATTTGGAAAATCTGCATCACTCCACGAACTGATATTTCCCAAATGACCAAAACACAATGTGACAAAACCATGCATGAGTAAAGATCCGTCGAAAGAGCAAGTGCAGGCTGGGTACAGCGGCTCATGCCTGCAATCCCAGCACGTTGGGAGGCAGAGGCGGGTGGATAACCTGAGGTCAGGAGCCCGAGACTAACCTGGCCAGCATGCCGAAATCCCGTCTCTACTAAAAATACAAAAATTAGCCAGGCATGGTGGTGCAGGCCTGTAATTCCAGGTACACAGGAGGCTGAGGCAGGAGAGTAGCTTCAGCCCGGGAGGTAGAGGTTGCAGTGAGCCAAGATTGCACCACTGCACTCCAGCCTGGGCAACAAAGTGAGACTCCGTCTCAAAAGACAAAAAAAGAAAGCAAAGCAAAATAATGGATTTTAATATAAGATAATATGAAAAAGTCATTGATGTGGCTTCAGAGTCCACATGCAGCTAACCTATAAGATAAAGCATCAATTGTCAAGTTTCAGTATGGTAGGGCAGGGCACGGTGGCTCACGCCTATAATCCCAGAACTTTGGGAGGCTGAGATGGGCAGATCACCTGAGGTCAGGAGTTCAAGACCAGCCTGGCCAACATGGTGAAACCCTGCCTCTGCTAAAAATACAAAAATTAGCTGGTCATGGTGGTGTGCATCTGTAATCCCAGCTACTCAGGAGGCTGAGGCAGGAGAATTGGTTGAACCCAGGAGACGGAGGTTGCGGTGAGCTGAGATTGCGCCACTGCACTCCAGCCTGGGAGACAGAGCAAGACTACATCTCAAAAAAAAAAAAAAAAAAAAAAAAAGTTTGGGTATACTCAAGGCTATCTACAATGATCTAAAAAGGCCATTAAAATATCTGAACTTTTCCAACTACACCTATCTGTATGAGGCCAAACTTTCTTCATATATACATCAGCCTGATAGGGCTGCCCTAACAAAATACCACAGACCAGGTAGCTTAAAGAGCAGAAATTTATTTTCTCACAATTCTAGAGGGTGAAAGTCCAAGATCGGGGTATCCCAAGGGCTGGTTTCTCCTGAGACCTCCCTCGTTGGCTTCTGATGTCTGCACGCTTCTGGTGTCTCTATGTGGTCTTCACTCTATGCCAGGGTCCAAACATCCATCTCTGATAAGGACACCAGTCATAGTAGATTAGGGTCCATCCTAATATTTTCATTTTCAACTTAATTATACCTGTAAAGACCTAATGTCCAAATACAGTCACATTCTGAGGTAGTGGGGACATAATGCAGACTGTAACAATATACTTCAACTAAATAATAACATATTACAAGAGGTTAAATGTAGAGGCCGATATAAGAATTCAGTTGTCTTCTATTAAGCCAGATATTTAGAATATTGATAAAAATGTAAAGTAATGCTACACTTTGCCCAAAATTTATTTGCCCAAAATATATTTTGTGGAAAATATATTTTCCACAAAAAAAAGTTGTGTTAATATGTAGTTGGTTTATTATTTTTAGAAGAATTAATAAATAATGGTTTTTAAACTTTCTCAGTTTATTTTTTCCTTGAGATAGAGTCTTGCACTGTAGCCCAGGCTGGAGTGCAGTGGCTCACAGCAGCCTCCGCCTCCCAGGCTCAAGCGATCTTTTCACCTCAGCTTCCCAAGTAACTGGGGCTACAGCTCCACAACTCCACACCCAGCTATTTTTTTTTTTTTTTGTATATTTTGGAGAGATAGGGTCTCACTATGTTGCCCAGGCTAGCCTCAAACTCCAGTGATCGTCTGGGATTACAAGTATGAGCCACTGTGCCCAGCCCTTTTTTTTTTTTTTTTTTAAGACACAGGGTCTCACTCTGTCCCCACCAAGCTACAGCACAGTGGTATAATCGTAGGTCATTGCAGCCTCCACCACTGGGCTCAAGCAATCCTCCTGCCTATGCCTCCTCCTCCCAATGAGTTGGGACTACAGTTGTGAGCCTCCATACCTGGCCTCAGTTTTAATTTCTAATAGGTATTTTTTTTTGGTAGATATAATCTGTATAAATAAAAGCTCTTTGGAGTTCTCAATAATTTGTATAGAGTAAAGGGGTCCTGAGACCAAGAAGAATCACTGGTTTACAGTGATGATAATTTGTGTTTAGATCTTTTATCCAAATATCCCACTAGGAGACTGACCTCAGGGCATTTGCACTTGCTCTTTTAATATCTTATTTGTCATGCCCTGTATTGCGATAAAGATGTATCTGAGGGGCCCTTATCCATCACCTTCCTTTCTTGACAGTAATTGTTGTTTTCTCAAAGACATACAGCTTCAACCCCTTTCATCTACTCTGAATACTGTCCTGAATCATCTCCTATACAGAAAATCTGGAGTGTCATTGTTCAGGTCTTAATTGAAATGTCACTTCCTGGGAGAGGCCGCCTAAAACCCATAACCCATGCCATAGATCAGAAATAAGTTCTTGGCCAGGCGCGGTGGCTCAAACCTATAATCTCAGCACCTTGGGAGGCTCAGATGGGCAGATCACCTGAGGTCAGGAATTCAAGACCAGCCTGGCCAACATGGTGAAACCCCATCTTTACTAAAAATACAAAAATTAACCAGGCGTGATGGCGGGTGCCTGTAATCCCAGCTACTTGGAAGGCTGAGGCAGGAGAATTGGTTGAACCTGGGAGGCAGAGGTTGCAGTGAGCCAAGATTGCGCCATTGTACTCCAGCCTGGGTGACAGAGCAAGACTCCATCTCAAATAAAAAGAAAGAAAGGAAGGAAGGATGGAAGGAAGGAAGGAAGGAAGGAAGGAAGGAAGGAAGGAAGGAAGGAAGGGAGGGAAAGAAAGAAAGAAGAAAGAAAGAGAAAAGAAAGAAAGAGGTTCTTATGGCACCCTGTGTTCTTCCCTCATAGCACCTACCAGGGGGATTGTAGAGTTGCTTCTGAGAGTATTAGTTCAGCCTCCCCCATTCAAAGGAGATCTATAAAGCTAGTGTCCTTGTCTCTCTTGTTCATTGCAATGTCCTCAGTTTCTAGGACATTTGTTCAAAGAATGAATGAATGAAGATGTGCATTCAACTGCCTGTGGACTAGCAGAAACTACTGGTGGAGTCAGGGGCTCTGCAGCAGTGCACACAGGCATGCAGTGTGGGAGCGTGGCTGGTGCATCGCCTGACTTCTAAGAATGCTTAATGTTTCAAACCACAGCAAACTTCTTTATAGAACCTGTTTTCCAGAGCACGTATATAACAAGATAGTGCTGTGTTGAGGAAGAAATGGGGGGCACCTAGGATCACCAAAATCTTCACTCCACCCCCAACCTCCTACCCCCACTTTTTTGCCCCTGACAGATGAGCCCATTGGAAATAAGCCAGTAAGTCTTCCTGGGACCTCCTTCAGCTCCGTCTTCTCCAGGGAAAAAGCAGGATGCAAATACAGTTTTTGGCCTTGTGTGAATTTGGAAAATGTGCAATTTAGAGAGGCCCCATGTGCATTTCATGGCAGATCCAGAAAATAAGGTTTAATGATGAGAAAAGAAGGAAATGATTGTCAAAATATGACTTCATAAGGTACAGCCCCAGGGGGCCTACTTTGGTAGTAAAGATAATTAAGCTTAGATTTTTAAAGGTCAATTTTAACCAGCTCGTGAGGTAAATGGCAACAGTAACATCATCCTAGCCCTCCGTATCTATGGCAACTGAATTTCTCAGCTGTAATTAAACATAAAGCTACAACTACTGCATTGGTCCCAGCATCAGCTGCAAATAAATATACGAGAACAAAGTAGGCAAACTTGATGCGCCCTTTTGGAATATTCTGGCCATTTACTGGGAAAACAAGCAACAGAAGCTGCTGTTAAATCTGCTGCTAATGAGGCCAGGTTGCTGGCCCACCAACCTGCCTCTGGGACCTTGTGTAAGAGGAAGACTGATCACAAATCAATTGCTTGTCATTCATATATTGGTTGTAAGCTGGAGAGCAAAGGTAGCAAAAAAAGGTGATTATTTGGATATTTGAATTATCTTTTTAAAAGTATTTTTTTCTAATCTCAAAAATGATTAAAAATGACCAGGCACAGTGGCTCACACCTGTAATCCCAATACTTTGGGAGGCCAAGGCAGGCAGATCACTTGAGGTCAGGAATTTGAGACCAGCCTGGCCAACATGATGAAACCCCGTCTCTACTAAAAAATACAAAAATTAGCCAGAAGCAGTGGCATATGCCTGTAATCCCAGCTACCTGGGAGGCTGAGGCAGGAGAACCAGTTGAACCCGGACACGGAGGTTGCAGTAAGCTGAGATCACACCACTGCACTCTGGCCTGGGTGACAGACTGAGACTCCATCTCAAAAAAAAAAAAAATTTTTAAAAAGAAACCAACACATATTTATTGTAGAAAATTTCTAAAATTCAGACAAATGTCAAGAAGAAAAGAAAAAGTACCTGAAGTCCCAATTAGGTTATTTGTTTCCTGTCTTTTTTCTGTACGTGTATTTCAAACAACTAAGATTAAGCATATAGTTTTGCGTCCTGTGCTTTTTTCCCATTAATAGTATGTTATGATCTTTTTTTCCATATTATTGTTCTTCAGAAGTACAGCTTTTAACAATGGCAGAAAATGTTACCATATAAATCTCCTATAAGTTATCTTTGTACTTTATCTCTTTTACTCCGCATTGTGGGATTAGTCATTTTTACAGCCCGTCAGCATGCCCTACATAGGCAATCTAGCTCCCCAGTTTAGGAGGTAGAGTTCTTGGCATCTGTTGCACTGATCTCACTCCACTTTGGAGTCTCAGCTGAAGCCAAAACAAGAGTCCCATTTTAGCATCCTGTTCCATATGTAAAATTGGAGGGAATAACTAAGACAAATTAATAAAAATACAACAGTGGTGGTAGACTTTCACCCACTTGTTTCAGTCTTTGTTGGACTAAATAGAGAAAAGAAAGTAAGGATATCACAGAGGAGGAGAATATAATGACTAAATGTTCTGAACTGTATCTTTTGAAAAGAGTAGACTTCTTTTCAATTAAATGGAAAAAGGTATAATGATGTCCACTGATGAATGGGTAAACAAAATGTGGTATATACATACAATGGAGGCCAGAGTGGTGGTTCACACCTGTAATCCCAGCACTTTGGGAGGCCGAGGCGGGTGGATCACCTGAGCCTGGGAGGCAGAGGTTGCAGTGTGCCGAGCAACCTGGGTGCACTCCAGCCTGGGTGACAGAGCAAGATCCTCTCTCTAAATAAATAAATAATACACACAATGGAATAGTATTCTGCCTTTAAAATAAAGAAATCCTGTTATGTGACAACATGGATGAACCTGGAGAACAGGATGCCAAGAGAAATAAGCAAATCACAGAAGGACAAATACATGATTCTACTTATATGGTGTCAAACTCATAGAAAGAAAGAATAAAATGGTGGTTGCCAGAGGCTGGAGGGAGGAGGGAATGGGGAGTTGCTAGTCAGTGGATATAAAATTTCAGTTATTCAAGAGGAAAAAGTTCTAGAGATCCTCCGTATAACAATGTAGCTATAAATAACAGTATTGTGTTGTACACTTTAAAATCTATTAAGAGGGTAGCTCTCATGTTAAGTGTTCTTGACACAATGAGATAAAATAAAAAGGAAAGCCCATTGTATATACGAAATTGGAAATTGTACAGTCATATTCCTGATCATAATGCAAGAACGCAGGAAATAAGTTAAAAGTAGAAGCATTGGATGTCTTTTGTAGTTGGCAACAAATAAAATAAAATAAAAAGTAGATGCAGAAAGACGTTTGAGAATGTCAAGCCTTTCTATGGAACTGCTCTAGAGCAAAAATACATTTATAAGATATTTGGGAAATAATGCTAATAAAAACACTCCATATAAAAACTCATGGATAACACTAGAGCTGTACTCAGAGGAAAATGCCTACTCTTAAAACACTCTGGAAGTAAGAAAAATAAAATACAGCAGTCAGTTAAGTCTGCCCAAGAAGTAGGGATGAGGAACTTTGTTTTCCCTTTGAGAGCTGCCTGAGGTGAGGTGCTCATTTTGTTAAACTCCCCAGAGTCAAACACTTTAGCAAAACAATAAATATCACAACTCAAAGGCTTATTTGGAGCTCAACAAGTTAGACATAAGGTGTTTTGTTGGTTTTGTTAAAAAGCAGATATACTGAGATATAATTCACATCCCACCATACAATTTACCCACTTAAGGTGCAAAAATGTTTTTTACCATATTCACAGGTTGGTGCATCCATCACTATAACCAGTTTTAGAACATTTTTGTTTTATTTTTATTTTTATTTTTATTTTTTTGAGACGGAGTTTCACTCTTGTTGCCCGGGCTGGAGTGCAGTGGCACGATCTCAGCTCACCACAACCTCTGCCTCCCGGGTTCAAGTGATTCTCCTGCCTCAGCCTCCCGAGTAGCTGGGATTACAGGCATGCGCCACCACGCCTGGCTAATTTTGTATTTTTGGTAGAGACGGGGTTTCTCGATGTTGGTCAGGCTGGTCAGACCTCAGGTGATCCGCCCACCTCAGCTTCCCGAAGTGCTGGGATTACAGGCGTGAGCCACCATGCCTGGCCAGAACATTTTTATTACCACTGAAAAAACTCCATCCCTTGGCCAGGTGGTGGCACACGCCTTTAATCCCAGCACTTTGGGAGGCTGAAGTGGGAGGATCACCTGAGGTAAGGAGTTTGAGACCAGCCTGGCCAATATGATGAAATCCCGTCTCTACTAAAAAATACAAAAATTAGCTGGACATGCTGATGCACGCCTGTAGTCCCGGCTACTTGGGAGGCTGAGGTGGGAGGATCGCTTGAGCCCAGGAGGTGGAGGTTGCAGTCAGCCAAGATGGCGCCACTGCATTCTAGCCTGGGCGACAGTAAGAGACTCTGTCTCAAAAAAAAAAGAAAGAAAAAAGAAAGAAAGAAAGAAAAAGAAAAGAAAAGGAAAGAAATCCCATCCTCATTAACAGCCATTCCCCATTTCTCCCCATCCCCACCCCGCCGGCAACCACTAATCTGCTTTCTGCATCTGTGGATTTGCCTGTTCTGGAAATTTTATATAAATGGAATCCTGTGGAGAGAGAGAATGGAGAATGACTGCTTAATGGAGTACAGGAATGATGAAAAAGTTCTGGAGCTGGATAGTGGGGATGGTTGCAAAACATTGAGAATGTATTTAACATGCCTAAGTCGTACACTTTAAAATGGTTAACCAGTCTGGGCAACATAGTGAAACCCTGTCTCTACAAAAAATACAAACAAATAAATAAATAATAGCCAGGCATGGTGGTCCCAGCTACTTGGGAGGCTGAGGTGAGAGGATTGCTTGAGTCCAGGAGGTTGAAGCTGCAGTGAGCTGAGACTGCTCTACTGCACTCCAGCCTGGGTAATAGAATGAGACTCTGTCTCAAAAAAAAAAATTAATAAAAAAATCTATAATACAGTGGTCGATTTTATGTTATGGTCGATTTTATGTAATGTGTTTTTTACCATAATAATTTTTAAAATCCAGACTAAGGAAGGCTAGTATTTGTGAAGTCATTAGACAGAACCATATCTAATTTAAGAATTAGTCATGAATATTGAAGTGGATTACTTTTTGTCACATTGTACTAAGAGAAACAACAAACATTGCCAACAAAATATCACCCACAACAACAAATATTTAAGCTTATTTAACCAAAACATGGAGGTTAGGCATTTTGTTTCTTCAAAAGCAAGGTATAATAATTTTAACAAATCAAACATATGGAGCTAAAAAAGATGTTTTAGCTAGAAATATAAAATTTTAATAGATTGTTACCTAAGTGACTATGTAAAGCTTGGAATGTCACATTATGATGCTGGCTTCACCTTGCTCTGTTTATTTACAGACTAGGAAAGAGAGAAAGATAAGCCTCCAGGTTTATCGAGCTCCTAAAAATTTCTCACTTTGGCAGCCTTAAACTATTGTGCAAGAGCAAGTGGGGTCAGGCTGTGTGACTCATGCCTATAATCCCAACAAGCTACCAGCTTTCAGGTCCCAAATATAATAAGACTCAAAGAAATGGCATCAAATTCTAGAGCAAAATCAAGCATCTACCATGGTTGTGCTGAATATCCTCCTGTTTCCACATAAGGGAACATTAGAGTCATGGCTTGCGACTTTAAAAATAAAAGTAACCAGGCGTAGTGGCACACACCTGTAGTCCCAGCTACTCTGGAGGCTGAGGTGGGAAGATTGCTTGAGCCCAGGAGATCAAGGCTGCAGTGAACATGATTGTGCCACTGCACTCTAGCCTGAGTGACAGAGCAAGACCCAGTCTCTATTTTTCAAAAAACCATTTAAGAAAACTGCAACCAAGCATTAATGCAGTGGTTTGTGAACTTGGAGGCACATTAGAATCATCTAAGGGCTTTTAGAATCTCCCATGTCCTGGTCACACCCAAGACCAATTTTTTAAAAAAAATTTTATTTTATTTTAGGTTCCGGGATACATGTGCAGAACATGCAGGTTTGTTACATAGGTAAACATGTGCCATGGTGGTTTGCTGTACCTATCAACCCATTATGTAAGTATTAAGCCCAGCATGCATTAGCTATTAGTCCTGACGCTTTCCCTCCCCTGCCTCATCAACAGGCCCCAGTGTGTGTTGTTCCCCTCCCTGTGTCCACGTATTCTCATTGTTCGTCTCCCACTTATGAGTGAGAATATAGAGGTGTTTGGTTTTCTGTTCCTGTGTTAGTTTGCTGAGGATGATGGCTTCCAGCTTTATCTATGTCACTGCAAAGAACATGATCTCATTGCTTTTTATGGCTACATAGTATTCTATGCTGTATATGTACCACATTTTCTTTATCCAGTCTATCATTGATGGGCATTTGGGTTGGTTCCAAGTCTTTGCTATTGTGAATAGGGCTGCAATAAACATACATGTGCATGTATCTTTATAATATAATGATATATATTCCTTTGGGTATATACCCAAATATATACCCCGTAATGGGATTGCTGGGTCAAATATTTCTGGTTCTAGATCCTTGAGGAATTGCCACACTGCCATCCACAGTTGTTGAATTAATTTACATTCCCACCAACAGGGTAAAAGCGTTCCTATTTCTCTGCAGTTTCGCCAGCATCTGTTGTTTCTTGACTTTTTAATAATTGCCATTCTGACTACACCAGACCAATTGACTCAGACATTGGGTGTGACACCCAGGCATCAGTATGGCTTTAAAGCCCCCCAGGTGAGTCCAATGTGCAGAGGCTGGCTGTCATGGCAAGAGATGCTTGACAATTAAGAAATTGGGAACACCTGGCCGGAGGCGGTGGCTCACGCCTGTAATCCCAGCACTTTGGGAGGCCGAGGCAGGCAGATCACCTGAGGTCGGGAGTTCAAGGCCAGCCCGACCAACATGGAGAAACCCCATCTCTACTAAAAATACAAAATTAGCCAGGCATCATGGCACATGCCTGTAATCCCAGCTACTCGGGAAGCAGAGGCAGGAGAATCGCTTGAACCTGGGAGGTGGAGGTTGTGGTGAGCTGAGATCATGCCATTGCACTCCAGCCTGGGCAACAAGAGTGAAACTCTGTTTCAAAAAAAAAAAAAGAAAGAAAATAAATTGGGAACACCTTCTATCTGCCAGCGGTAAAGCTACTCAATTTTGCAGAAATAAACATGTAAGAGAAATCAAAGTCCTGTTCCCAAAAGAACGTTTCAGAAGTTGTTTTGAAAGCTCTGGGCAAGCTACATGGATGAAAGAAATGCTACAAGGGACTTGTGAACCTCGCTTCCATTCAATCACTCATTCATTCATTCATTTATTCGTTCACCGATTCACTCGCAAAGTCATTTATCACTGTTATTTATTCCTTCACTCAGTCATTCATGCAACATTTCTTAGGCTCCCCTCTGTGCCAAGTCCTGGAGAAACTGAAATAGAAGGAAGGATGGTGCCCCCCCTAAGAAAGCTTGTGATCTGGGATGAGGGTGAGGGGTAACAGATGGTGGCAATTGAGTTCAGGGTGCTCAGGAAGAAGCCTGTCCTGGGTGTGATGAAGTGTGGGGGGAAGGGGTGTGTCACCCTGCTGAGTGGTGAGGCGGTGGAGGAGGGGGCTCCCTTGAAAACAACTTTCTAGGGGGAGGACACCTGAGCAGGTGTGAGCCCATCTGCAACAAATCCCCTGTGAGTGTGGCTGTCAGCCTGGCTGCCCCTGGGAGATTCCTTCCTGTCTGGCTCCACCCCGAGACACTCAGGTTTCACGGGGCTACAGTGGGGCTCGGGCATTCGCATGCTTTTAAAATATCATGATTTTTTTAAATTGAAGTGAAATTCACATAGCATAAAATTTTTAAATTGAAGTGAAATTCACAAAGCATAAAATTCACCATTTTAAAGTGAACAATGCAGTGGCATTCAGCACATTCACACAACCACCCCCTCTACTTGGTTTCAAAACATTTTTATCACCCCCAAAATAAGACCCTGTGTACCCATTAAACAACAAGTGCCCATTCCACCTTCCCCCAATCCCTGGTGACCACAAATCTGCTTTCTCTCGTTATGGATTTATTTATTTATTTATTTATTTATTTATTTTTGAGACAGAGTCTCACTGTCTCCCAAGCTGGAGTGCAGTGGCACGATCTCGGCTCACTGCAGGCTCCGCCTCCTGGGTTCACGCCATTCTCCTGCCTCAGCCTCCCGAGTAGCTGGGATTACAGGCATCCAACACCACGCCCGGCTAATTTTTTGTATTTTTAGTAGAGATGGGGTTTCACCGTGTTAGCCAGGATGGTCTTGATCTCCTGACCTCGTGATCCACCCGCCTTGGCCTCCCAAAGTACTAGGATTACGGGCGTGAGCCACCGCGCCTGGTCCTCTCTTTACGGATTTAACTACTCTGGATATTTCATAGAAAAGGAATCATCCAAAATGTGACCTTTTCCATTGCTTCTTTCACTTGGCTTAATGCTCCACGGTTCCACCGTGTTGCAGCATGAGTCAGCCTTCGTTCCTTTTTACAGCTGAATAGTATTGGGTGCACCACAATTTTTTATTCATTCATTTGTTGATGGACATTGGGGTTATTTCCGCCTTTTGTGGCTATTGTGAGTAGTGCTACTATGAACGTGAGTGTACACATGTTTGTTTGGTATCTGTTTTCCATTATCACTTGAGGTATATACTGGGCATCTATAGTTTTCTTGGTTTTGTTTGTTTGTTTGTTTTTTGAGACAGAGTCTCGCTCTGTTGCCCAGGCTGGAGTGCAGTGGTGCGATCTCCACTCATTGCAACCTCCACCTCTCCGGTGCCAGTGATTTTCCTGCCTTAGCCTCCTGAGCAGCTGAGGCTGCAGGCACACACCACCATGCCCGGCTAATTTTTGTAGTTTTAGTAGAGACAGGTATCTCGCCATGTTGTGCAGACTGGTCTCGAACTCCTGACCTCAAGTGATCGGCCCGACTCGGCCTCCCAGAGTGCTGGGATTACAGGTGTGAACCACAGCACCCGGCTGCATCTGTGTTTTTTAAAGCTCCCCTAATGATTCTAAAATGCAGCCAAGGCTGTGAAGCACTCAGTCCAAGCAATGTCCCTACCCTGTGGCTCTGGTTTGAGAAATTAGGTTCCCAGGTCATGGCTCTGGAGAGTCTGATTTAGTGAACTCAGGGGTCTGTCTCTCCTGGAATCTCTCTCTTCCCTGATTGACAGGTCAGCCTACCTATCAGCCCACAGGAGAGCCTTGGTCAATGTCCCTTTGTGAAGGCCAAGAATAGCCCCTTTCCCTCCAGAGAGAGGTCCCTCTCTCCCAGCTCAGGGCCCCTGGCGCCCCTGCCTGGTTCCACTCCCCCATTCTTCCTACTTGGGTCAGCCTCTGCTCCTGATCCGTGGGCCAGACTTGGGCACCCAAATCCCCCAAGAACAAATGACCCTGTTTAGAGACAGGGCAGCCTGAATGGATCTTTAAGGCCTAGTGCCCTCTAACCCTGTAAGGACACAGTCTGGCTAAAGATGCCTCCACCATTCTTGTGGCTCGACAGGTCTTTAGATCTTGGTCTAAAGCATTGGTATTCCGGTTATGAGCCACGACACAGTTGTCACCAAGAACCTTTTATATTTGTGTGACTAACGGGCCTATCCTGTAGATTTTCCCCCAAGCAAAGGAAGCTGCTTCAAAAGTGATCCCTTGGGCGGGCATGGTGGCTCACGCCTGTAACCCCAACACTTTGGGAGGCCGAGGTGGGCAGATCACTGAGGTCAGGAGTTTGAGACCAGCCTGGCCAACATGACAAAACCCCGTCTCTACTAAAAATACAAAAATTAGCCAGGCGTTATGGCACATGCTACTCAGGAGGCTGAGGAAGGAGAATCGCTTGAACCTGGGAGGCGGAGGTTGCAGTGAGCAGAGATCATGCCGCTGCACTCCAGCCTGGGTGACAGAGCAAGACTCCGTCTCAAAAAAAAAAAAAAAAAAGGAAAAAAAAAAGAGAAACGATCCCTTAACCTCCAGAAACAGAGCTATGCCAACAATTTTCAAATAGCCCTTCTCAGCCTCAGAAAAATTAGAGCCCACAGAGCACTGGTTATTTAGATAAACCAAAATGGTATAGACTCTGGCACCAGTGTCAAATTCAAGGACATCGAGGGGCCTCTATGAGTGTACAAACTTACCTGGTGTGACCTCTCCAGGAGTGAGGTAGCCACTTCCCTCACTTAAGAACTAGAAAACCGGGACGAAGCAGACTTGTTTGCCTGAGTAGGAAAGGTCAAAGTGGCTATAAAAAACTTGCACAATAAAAGGCAAAACTTCTGGAAATACTCTTGTGACAACCAAGTCCCATTCTACAAGTCAGGGAACAAAGCCAGTTTAATATATTTAATCCGGGCAGGCATGGTGGCTCATGTCTGTAGTCCCAGCACTTTGGGAGGCCAAGGCAGAAGGATCGCATGAGCTCAGGAGTTCAAGACCAGCCTGGGAAAAACAGTGAGAACCCCATCTCTACAAAAGGAATTTTTAAAATAGCCAGGCGTAGGCCAGGCATGGTGGCTCACACCTGTAATCCCAGCACTTTGGAGGCTGAGGCAGACAGATCACTTGAGGCCAGGAGTTCAAGACCAGCCTGGCCAACACAGTGAAACCCCATTTCCACTAAAATTACAAAAAATTAGCCAGGTGCGGTGGTGCATGCCTGTAGTCCTAGCTACTCGGGAGGTCGAGGCAGGAGAATCACTTGAACCTGGGAGGCAGAGGTTGCAGTGAGCCAAAGGTTGTGGTGCACTAAGACCGTGCCACTGCACTCCAGCCTGGGTGACAGAGACTCCGTCTTAAAAAAAAAAAAAGCCAGGCATGATGGTATGTGCCTGTGGTCCCAGTTACTCAGGAGACTGAGGTGGGAGGATCACTTGAGGCCAGGAGGTCGAGGCTGCAGTGAGCTGAGATTGCACCACTGCACTCCAGCCTGGACCACAGAGCAAGACCCTGTCTCAAAAAAAATACACTTAATCTAAATATTGAAATACTTATACCAATATTTATTTCTCCTATGGGCCAAACTCTGAACTTAATGTGTTAACACATATTCACCCATTTAATTCTCACAACAACCATGTGGGTAGAATGTTAAAGATGAGGCAGCTGAGGCCTAGAGAGGTTAAATGACGTGCCCAAGGCCACACAGCTGGTAAGCAGGGGAGCTGGGATGCAAATCCAGATACGTCTGACTTCAAAGTGTGTGCGTTCTCAATTACAAATATCTTGAAAAAACATCTGTTGGTCTTTGGGAGGCTGAGGCGGGCAGATCACTTGAGGTTAGGTGTTTGAGACCAGCCTGGCCAACATGGCAAGACCCCATCTCTACTAAAAATACAAAAATTAGCCCGGCATGGTGGTGCACACCTGAAGTCCCAGCTACTTGGGACGCTAAGTCAGAGAATCGCTTGAACCTGGGAGGCGGCGGTTGCAGTGAGGTGAGATAGCGCCACTGCACTCCAGCTTGGGCAACAGAACGAGACCCTGTCTCAAAAAAAAAAAAAAGAAAGAAAGAAAAGA
This sequence comes from Pan paniscus, assembly GCF_029289425.2. Taxonomy (NCBI): domain Eukaryota; kingdom Metazoa; phylum Chordata; class Mammalia; order Primates; family Hominidae; genus Pan; species Pan paniscus. The sequence goes on from NC_073267.2 coordinate 67,798,552, forward strand.
AAAAGAAAAAACATCTGTTGGAAAATAATGACCTACCGATCTGCATAAATGCTGCAATCGCTCAGAGTGGTAAGGATGTAAGAGATAGTCACTGGGCATGTTTTAAAAATGGAAAGAACATGCTGTAAGCTAACTACTAGGTTGGCAGTCTCCGAGGTGAGGGACGTGGTGAACATCCTTGTGTTCACAACACCGAGTGTGGCCCTGGGTAGAAGCAGTGCTGGGTAGAAACTGGCCACTATCGACATCTTATTCCCATATGAGGGGGCTAGTTACTCCAGTGGCCCTCAAAGCAACATGTTTTGTAAAAGAAGTTATGTGTTGGATTGCTCTTTAAAATTGAATAAACCATAGACCGGGTGCGTTGGCTCATGCCTGTAATCCCAGCACTCTAGGAGGCCGAGGCGGGCAGATCACTTGAGGTCAGGAGTTGGAGACCGGCCTTGCCAACATGGCGAAACTCCATCTCTACTAAAAATACGAAAATTAGCCGGGCGTGGTGGCTCGCGCCTGTAGTCCCAGCTACTCAGGAAGCTAAGTCAGCGAATCGCTTGAATCCGGGAGGGGAGGTTGCAGTGAGCCGACCTCGCACTACTGCACTCCAGCCTGGGTGACAGAGTGACACTCCATCTAGAAAAAAAAGAATTTAATAAACCATAAATCAATAAAATGTCTTTTTTTTTTTTTTTTTGAGACGGAGTCTTACTCTGTTGCCCAGGCTGGAGTGCAGTGGCGCGATCTCGGCTCACTGCAAGCTCCTCCTCCCAGGTTCACGCCATTCTCCTACTTCAGCCTCCCGAGTAGCTGGGACTACAGGCGCCCGCCACCATGCCCGGCTAATGTTTTTGTATTTCTAGTAGAGACAGGGTTTCACCGCGTTAGCCAGGATGGTCTCGATCTCCAATAAAATGTCTTTTTAGAGCTTCTATTTCACAAGACGATGAGCTTAAAAATATGTTATTTAAAACGTTGTTTTATATATTATTTAAAATATTATTTATAATAATATGATAGAATATTTATTTTATTAAACATTAATATTTAATTTAATATTTTAATTTTTATTATAAGAAAAATATTATTATTTAAAGTATCATTCACTGAACAACACACCTCACTCCAGAGGTACAGAGAATTCCAGGACAGTTGCAGTAGACGTGGGAACATTTTTTTTCTCAACTGGGTGAATGTGAAGCTCTCATTCGTTTCCTGTGGTGACCACATAAACGTTGTCACCTATGCATCGCCCAAGAAAGTTAAATATTTCCGTCCTCCCCCAAGCAGCCCCGTCAACCAAATGCCACACTGGTGCTTCCGTGCGATGATCATTTCTGCCGGCAGGGGGCAATCTTGCTCGCCGCATTCTATATTGACGCTTCCTCCAGCTGTCTGAACGTGGCACTCAACAAAATTAAGGTAAAAGGTTTCTATGCTGACGATTCCTTGGCGGAGAAACTATTTGCAAACAGCAAGAGAAACGTGCTCAAAAGCCAAAGCGCTTTCCCTGGTTTCTGATCGCTGTTTATAGGAGTAACTGCTGTAGAAAAGAAAGAAAGAAAAAACTGCCTGTTTTTGTCAACTTGTTGCAAATGTTAAAACTTTAATTAACATGTCAGCTGTTTTGTTTCGGTGCCTTTTCTTCATTGATGTCAGGTGGCTTTTTCATCGGCCGCATTTCCAATGAGGCAAAGTGGCAAACTCATCCTTTCTGTGAAATGAACTGTCACAGCCGATGGGCCGTGCAGGAGGTGCCACCCTTGCTGGGTGACCGTGTTTGGAGCGTTATTTCCTCATCTCTGAAACTTGGGCTTCTAGCCATTCTCTGGCTTCCCTTGCAGCCTCTTACAGACCTGAGTGAACCCAGGAGACTAAACAAGGCCCTTTTCAGCCTTAGCACCGGTTTTGTCTTGGAGCTCAAAGGTAAGATTTCATGCAATGGAAAGTCTCTGTTGCTTTAAAAGCAAACCAACCAGGCCGGGCGCAGTGGCTCACACCTGTAATCCCAGCACTTTGGGAGGCCAAGGCGGGCGGATCACTTGAGGCAAGGAGTTCTAGACCAGCCTGGCCAACATGGTACCCTGTCTCTACTAAAAAAAAAAAAAAAAAAAAATTAGCCAGGTGTGGTGGTGCACACCTGTAGTCCTGTAGTCCTAGTTCCTTGGGAGGCTGAGGCAGGAGAATTACTTGAACCTGGGAGGCGGAGGTTGCAGTGAGCCAAGATTATGCTATTGCACTCCAGCCTGGGAGACAGAGTGAGACCAGGTCTCAAAAAAAAAAAAAAAAGTAAACCAACCAATACTCTAAAACTGCTATGTTACAGAGGCCCAGAGGTGTCAGGTGGCACGAGAGGCAGCTGGAATTTAAGCTCCAAGTCTCTTGACTCGAAAAATAAATCAAGTTGACAAAGATAAAGCTCTTGATATAGATGGCATTTAAGCCTTGTTAATCCATTTGAAGATGTTCTCAAAAATTTGTGTTGGTAAACTTGAATTCTAAATGGAAGTCCAAGAAATCCAAGCTTCAGAGTGGAAAACTGTAATCATAATTATTTACTAATTTTTAAAGAGACAGTGTCTTGCTTTGTTGCCTAGGCTGGAGTGCAGCGGTGCAATCTTGGCTCACAGCAGCCTTGAACTCCTACCTCAAGCAGTCCTCCCACCTCAGCCTCCCAAGGAGTGAGGACTACAGGTGTGTGCCACCACACCCGGCTACTTTTATTTTTATTTTTTGTAGAGATGGGGTCTCAAACTCCTGGGCTCAAGCAATCCTCCCACCTCGTCCTCCCAAAGTGCTGGGATTATAGGCATGAGCCACAGTGCCCAGCCCACAACTATTTTTGAAAGATGACCGACACATGACCCTAAACTCTTTTGTTTGGGAAGATGAAAACAGGCCTCACTACTTATAGCACAGATGAGGTTTCAGGAGCACACCTGGCAATGTAATTGCACAACGTCCGCGAAGTTACAGAACAGTTTTGAGCCAGAGGAAATGCCTGGATGGAGGATTTCCATGTGAACAGACAATGGACATCTGCTTGTCTCATACAGACTTTTCTCCTGGGGGAGAATTCTGTCCTTCCCTAATGGGCAGGGTGGGGCCACTCCCCACGGTGGAAAGAAAAAATTATTTTCATATGTTTTTGGGGAACAGGTGGTATTTGGTTACATGAGTAAGTTCTTTAGTAGTGATTTGTGAGATTTTGGCACACCCACCACCCCAGCAGTATACACTGAACCCAGTTTGTAGTCTTTTATCCCTCACCTCCTTCCCACCCTTCCCCAACTACCCAGAGTACCTAAAGTCCATTGTATCATTCTTATGCCTTTGCATCCTCACAGCTTAGCTCCCCGTTTTGAATGAGAACATACAATGTTTAGTTTTCCATTTCTGAGTTACTTCATTTAGAATATTACTCTGTGGGCCGGCACGGTGGCTCATACCTGTAATCCCAGCACTTTCGGAGGCCGAGGTGGGCATATCACCTGAGATCAGGAGTTTGAGACCAGCCTGGCCAACATGATGAAATCCTGTCTCTACTAAAAATAAAAAATTAAAAAACTTAGCCAGATGTGGTGGCAGGTACCTGTAATCCCAGCTACTTGGGAGGCTGAGGCAGGAGAATCGCTTGAACCCAGGAGGCAGCGGAGGTTGCAGTGAGCCAAGATCATGAAATTGCACTCCAGCCAGGGCCACAAGAGTGAAACTCCATCTCAAGAAAAAGAAAAAGAAAAAAAGAAAGAATAATAGTCTGTGGGCTGGGCATGGTGTCTCATGCCTGTAATCCTAGCACTTTGGGAGGCCAAAGTGGGAGGATCACTTGAGGTCAACAGTTCAAGACCAGCCTGGCCAACATGGCGAAACCCCCTCTCCACTAAAAATACAAAAATTAGCTAGGCCTGGTGGCATACACCTGTAATCCCAGCTACTTGGGAGGCTGAGGCACAAGAATAGCTTGAACCTGGGAGGCGGAGGTTGCAGTGAGCAGAGATTGCATCACTGCACTCCAGCCTGGAGACTGTCTCAAAAAATAAAAAAGAATAATAGCCTGCAGAGGGCTCCTTCTCTCCTTTCCTTCCCTTTCCTCAAATCTGGATTGCACTCCACATTGTTGCCACCGGGAAAACCACAGTCACTGTTTCTGCTCTAGCCCTGACAACAGGTGGTCAAGGCCACAGTGGATAATTTTGGTATTGGAAAGGACAGAGCTCGGATGGTCCAGTTCCCTCAGTTTGCAGAAGCGGGGGTTGGTGAGTTGCCTGCGCCACCTTTGGTAGCACAGCTGTGGCTAGAGGCAGCTGATCTGGTATTTAGTTAGGAGTTTTTCCCATTGCATCCCAAGGGATCAAGACTGGCGGGACCATGCACGTCGGAAATTGCCTTGGAACTTCTTATGACCAAGTCCCCAGAGAGTTCTTTTTTTGGCTGCTCACAGAACTTACTTCCTGTGATCTGAAAGCCAAAAGAATGTTGAGATTTTAGAATATTCTGTTGTTTTCATGGCCCTACTCTGTTTAATAAAAGAGCTTTTCAACCTCCCAGCTTGATTCAGTTTTTGAAAATGTAGAATTTAGGCCAGGCGCAGTGGCTCACGCCTGTAATCCCAGCATTTTAGGAGGCCGAGGCAGGCGGATCACCTGCGGTCAGGAGTTCAAGGCTGGCCTGGCCAACATGGTGAAACCTTGTCTCTACTAAAAATACAAAAATTAGCTGAGTGTGGTGGCATGTGCCTGTAATCTCAGCTACTCAAGAGGTTGAGGCAGGAGAATCGCTTGAACCTAGGGGACAGAGGTTGCAGTAAGCCAAGATCGTACCGCTGCACTCCAGCCTGGGTGACAGAGCAAGACTCTGTCTCAGAAAAAAAAAAAAAAAAAAAAAAAAGAATGAAAAGAAAAAGAAAATGTAGAATTTAAGTTAGACATTGTTTCAAACTCAGAAGGCTCTTCCTCTCTTCTTCTCAAAACCTCCCCATTTTTCCAGCCCCAGTTAAATGTTTCCCCCACAACATCCCTACAAGATCTCCCTCAATTAACCCAAGTAAGGTGACTGTCTTCCTTCCACACAGTGCTGGAACTTCTCTCATTCAAAATCTTTCTTCCTCTCTCTCATATTAAAAATGGTATTAAAGGCTGGGCACGGTGGCTCACGCCTGTAATCCCAGCACTTTGGGAGGCCGAGGCAGGTGGATCACGAGGTCAGGAGATCAAGACCATCCTGGCTAACACGGTGAAACCCCATCTCTACTAAAAATGCAAAAAATTAGCCGGGCGTGGTGGTGGGCGCCTGTAGTCCCAGCTACTCAGGAGGCTGAGGCAGAAGAATGGTGTGAACCCGGGAGGCGGAGCTTGCAGTGAGCCAAGATCGCGCCACTGCATTCCAGCCTGGGCGACAGAGAGAGACTCATCTCAAAAAAAAAAAAAAAAATTGTATTAAAACTACCTTTCCCAGCCCACAGCCCAAATCCACTCGTTTCTTCAGTCGATATATGAGTGTCTTTCCCCCTCATGCATGTATCATTGACGTCTCTATCTTTGCCGTTCTGATAAGTAAAAAAAATTAATGCTATTTTTTTCTTTCAGTAAGAGTTTATCAGCCTTTTTTTTTTCAGTCAGACATCATAAGCCATTTTTGCTTCTTTTTCTGGGGCTGCTTATTCTTGCACTTTGTCCATTTTTCTATTGATTTGTTGACCTTATTAATTAACAGGAACTGGTTATGTATTAAATAAATTCTTTAAAATAGATCATGCCATTTAAAAAAATTTATTTATTTATTTAATTTTTGAGACAGGGTCTCACCCTGTCACCCAGGCTGGGGTGCAGTGGTGCAATCACGGCTCACTGCAACCTCCACCTCCTGGACTCAAGTGATCCTCCCACCTCAGCCTCCTGAATAGCTGGGGCTACAGGCTTGCACCACCATACCCAGCTAACTTTTCTTATTTTTCATAGAGATGGGGTTTTGCCATGTTGCCCAGGCTATTCTGAAACTTCTGGACTCAGGCGATCTGCCTACCCTGGCCCCCGAAAGTGCTGGGATTACAGGCGTGAGCCACTGTGCCCAGCCTAAAAAAAATGTTTAATTAACGCCAAGTAAAGGGGCTCATCCCTATAATCTCAGGAGTTTGAGACCCTGTCTCTAAAATAAAAATGAAAAAATTTTAAAAATTAGCTGAGTGCATTAGCATGCACCTGTAGTCAAAGATACTCAGGAGGCTGGGGTGGGAGGATTGCCTGAGCCCAGGGGTTTGAGGCTGCAATGAGCTCAAACTCACTGCAGTGAGTATGGCTACCAGCCTGGGTGACAGAGTGAGACCCTGTCTCTGAATATATATAAATACATAGTTTATACCATAAATCTGTGATATAAGTTTTTCCCGTGCATATGTTTTAACCTTTCTATAGTAAAATTTATCAGTCTTTTTCTTTAAGGCTCCTCGATTTTCAATCTAGCTTGGAAAAATATTCCTGACTTCAAGATTTTAAAAACACTCTTTTTTTCTAACATTTTTTCAAGTACTTTTAATGGTTTTACGGTATTGAAATTTTTCCTCCGTTTGGAACATATTTGGGTGTGAAGAGTACACTGGAATTCAACATAAAAATTTCCCAACCCACTTATTAAATAATCTACCTTTTCCCTACTGATTTGAAATGCCATGTTATCAAAAAACAAATCATCTTTTGGGTTTTTGTGAGCCCTCTAGTCTGTCCCATTGATTTTCGTGGCCACTCAGGTGCCAGTGTTTAGCTCTCTTTATTACTTCTTGGCTTTCTTATGGTATTTGTTACTTTCTGCACTACATGATATAAATTCACAGCAATGTCAAAATTTGTCATAATTCTCAATTTTAGGTCCTTTTCACCCCTAGACAGCACCCCCCCTTCATTCCCCCTGCCCTGTCCCCATGGAACTTTTTTCTTTTTCTTTCTTTTCTTTCTTTCTTTTTTTTTTTTTTTTTTGAGACAGTCTCACTCTGATGCCCAGACTGGAGTGCAGTGTTGTGATCTTGGCTCACTGCAACCTCCACCTCCCGGGTTCAAGTGATTCTCATGCCTCAGCCTCCAGAGTAGATGGGATTACAGGCACCCGCCCTCACACCTGGCTAATTTTTGTGTTTTTGGTAGAGACAGGGTTTCCCCATGATGGCCAGGCTGGTCTCGAACTCCTGGCCTCAAGTGATCCACCTGCTTCGGCCTCCCAAAGTGCTGGGATTATAGGCGTAAGCCATCGGCCCCAGCCTTCTCTTCTCTCTTAAACTTATTCTCTCTAACACTCATATGAAGCCTAGTGTCATGCAGTCTTTTCTGGTTACTCACTTTTTTATATACATATCTTATTTTCCCACCAAGATTGTCTCTCCCGGAAGGCTAAGCTAATCTTTCACGTACCTACACCATCCACAGCAGTATCTGGTACACTGCTAGGCAAATAGAGAAATTCTGAGGATGCTGTTAAAAAGCATTGTCTCAAAATTGATAAGAATTAACACGATAAGTATTAACTTCTAAAATTAAGTAACATTTATTTTAGAAGTTGTCTCTCTCAAAAATCAGTCCTTTTTCAACAACCAGACAATTTTTTTTATTTGCAAATTTTGTTCAAGGTTATTTTACATTTTTAAATTTATTTTATTTTTAGTTGTAAAATTTACATGACATGAAATTTACCATTTTAACCCTCTTAAGTGTATAGTTCAGTAGCATTAAGCACATTCACAGAATTGGGCAGTCATCACCACCATCCATCTCCAGAACTTTTTAATCTTGCAAAACTGAAATTCTGCATTTATTAAACACTAACTCCTCATTCCCACTCTCCCCAGCCCTCCTGGCAGCCACCATCCTACTTTTTGTCTCTGTGAATTTGACTACTCTAGGTACCTTATATTAGTGGAATCATACACTATTTGCCTTTTTGTGATTGGCTTATTTCACTTACCATAACATCCTGAAGGTTTATCCACGTTGTAGTATGTGTCAGAATTTCCTTCTATTTTAAGGCTGAATAATGTTCCATTGTGCTTATAAACCACATTCGGTTTATCCATTCATTCAACTAGGGTCGCGTCTACCTTTCGGCTATTTGTGATTACTACAGCTATGAACATTGGTTTACAAATGTCTATTCCAGTCCCAATCTGTTTCAGCGATTTTGGGTATATACCCGGAAGTGGAATTGCTGGGTCATATGGTAAATCTGTGTTTAATTTTTTGAGGAACTGCCATCTTGTTTTCCACAGCAGCTGCATCATTTCACACTCCCACCAGCAGCCCACAAGGCTTCCAATTTCTCCACATCCTCATCAACAGTTATATTCTGTGTTGGGTTTTTGCTTGTTTGTCTGTTTACTTTTCTTTCTATAATAGACCTCCTAATGGGTATGAGGTGGTATCTCATTGTGGTTTTGATTTGCATTCCCCTAATGGTTAATGACACCAAGCATCTTTTCATGTGCTAAACGGGTATGTGTCTATGTCTTCTTTAGAGAAATATTGATTCAAGTCCTTTGTCCATTTTTAAATCTGGTTACTTGGTTTTTTTGTTGTTGAGTTATAGTGGTTTTTAAAAAATGTTCTGGATATTAGCATCTTTTAAGATATATGATTTGCAGACATTTTCTCCCATTTCATTAGTTTCCTTTTCACTCTGGTGATAGCATTCTTTGATGCACAAAAGTTTTAAATTTTTATTTTAGCCCAATTTACCTGTTTCTTCTTTGTTGCCTCTGCTGTTGGTATCACACCCAAGAAGACCCTGACAGTCTGACAGTGTGATGCGGTCCCTTAAAATGAGCTGTCACCCTAAAATATTAGAAATTCTAATAAGAGAGCCTGGGCCAGCCAGTTATATAGGTTTTTCCAGAAAGTACAAGTTGTTCCAGAAAATGTGAAAGTGTGCGTCCCAACTCTCCTGGTCAATAGATTTGGCTTACGGGATCCGTGTAACATGTTTTTGTTACTGAGTGCAACTCTGTCCTTCTCAGAATACCTTGTCAGAGCAGAAGGGGGCAGGTGAGGTCCTACAGACACAATTAATAACACAAAAATGTTGGGCAAGGTCATCTTGGAAAAGGTTGTTACTCTTGGAATTTTAATAGGCCCAACTGTATTATAAATTGTATCTGAAAGGACAACAACTATGTAGAGTACAATTTATTCTTCAAAATACAATGGAGGATTGAGTGAACATGCAACTGTAACCACAGGACAGGAAAGGAGGCCTGAAATATGCTCTGATGGCGACTCTGTGCTTATCTTGGTATCAGAATGATCACATGCTTTAGGCCGGGCAGGCGCGGTGGCTCACGCCTGTAATCCCAGCACTTTGGGAAGCCGAGGTGGGCTGATCACTTGAGGTCAGGATTTCAATACCAGCCTGGCCAACGTGGTGAAACCCCGTCTCTACATAAAATACAAAAGTTAGCCAGGTGTGGTGGCGTGCACCTGTAATCCCAGCTACTTAGGAGACTGAGGCACGAGAATCGCTTGAACCCGGGCACGAGAATCCCTTGAACCGGGAGGTGGAGGTTGCAGTGAGCCGGGATCACGCCACTGCACTCCAGCCTGGGTGACAGAGTGAGACTCCATCTAAAAAAAAAACCAAAAAACAAACAAGCAAACAAAGAATGCTCATAAGCTTCAAGTTCGATATCCAGAACATTCTGCTTAACCCCTAGGGTATTTATTTTTGTCACCTGTTTCTAGTATTCATAAGGTATCTTTGTCTACTGTATATGATTTAAAGAAGTTTCTCTTATATTTTCCCCAAATTTGAAAGCAGCAACTTTCCGTTCTGTGGACCTGTGTGAAAATGTCAAGTTCACACGAATATGAGACTTAAAATACAGATACATTCTCAAGTCATCAAAAATATGTAAAGGGTCAAAACTACATTTTTAAATTATATTCTGACTTGGAGTTTTCAAACCTTCAAAAATCACAAGCCATTTTTTAAAAAGTCCTGAGCCTTTACACTAAAATGTAATTTGACCTTTTTCAAACATGAGTTTTACTATATATAGAACAGAGATTTATAAAGAAATTTATGTGCGTTAGACCTAGTGATTCATATTAATGGCGAGTTTTGAGAAAAGAGTAGTAATATTAATAATATTTCAGAGTCAGTTTAGAGATCAAGATTACAATAATTTTTTTCCTTTTTTTGATGTTGCAGTCTATCCAAATCAAAACAAATATATTTTCCACCTATAGATGGCAATATTTGTACAATGAGTTTATCTTAATTAAAGGAAGATTATTAGAAATAATCTTGATGTAAAGATCTTCAAAGCTTTTTATAATGGAAAACTTCCAGCATACCCAAAGGTAGACAGAGTAGTATAATGAACCACCATGCTCCCACGATCCACGTCAACAGTTACCATGGCCAGTCTTGTTTCATTAACCTACATCCCCTTCCCCTCCATCTGGATTAATTTGAAGCAAATCCCAGACTACTGCAAAATTAAAATAGAAAAATAAAGTTATGATACCACCTGCAAAACACCTTCAAGGAATTCTGTTGGTACCCATAGAATCCTAAAAATAAATAAATGGCCAAATAAGAAACAAACAAAAGCAACCCTGCTGCAATGAAGATAAAAAACACTGAATGCCGGCTGGGCGCAGTGAAGATAAAAAACACTGAATGCCGGCTGGATACGGTGGCTCACGCCTGTAATCCTAGCACTTTGGGGGACCGAGACGGGCGGATCACGAGGTCAGGAGATCGAAACCATCCTGGCTAACCCAGTGAAACCCCGTCTCTACTAAAAATACAAAAAAAATTAGCCAGGCGCAGTGGCGGGCGCCTGCAGTCCCAGCTACTTGGGAGGCTGAGGCAGGAGAATGGCGTGAACCCAGGAGGCGGAGTTTGCAGTGGGCCGAGATCGCGCCACTGCACTCCAGCCTGGGCGACAGAGCGAGACTCCGTCTCAAACAAACAAACGAACAAACAAAACACCGAATGCCATAACATTTTATGATAAAACTTTATGTCTATCACACACTGTAAGAAGGTTTATATAAGTACAATGTATACAGGTAAAATAAAAGGTAATACTTTAACTTTTTAAAAGCAATTACTAGGCCTGTCGCGGTGGGCAAGCCTGTAAACCCAACACTGGAAAGTTGAGGTGGGAGGATCACTTGAGGTCAGGAGTTCAAGATCAGCCTGGCCAACTTGGCAAAACCCCGTCTCTACTAAAAATACAAAAATAAAAGCAATTACTAACTTACAGAAATAACAATACACCAAATGACAGAATATGTGACATGCACATCCTACTTTGGGGTTTTTAAAAAAATGACAAGGTCCAATTATAAATTTAAAAATTAATAATAAAAATTTTTAAGTGAGAAGACCAAGTTAGAAGCCCCTGCAGAGTAAGTGATTAGATATAGAAAGGAAATCCAAGGAAGCAAGGAGAATGGAAAATTACTGACTTGTTAGAACAAAGCAGTGACAGCTGCTGGCTCTAAAATTAGGAACGGAGACAAGGAATTTTCAGAGCACCACCAAACAAATCACAAAGGCACAATTCACCCAGCACCTTTCAGAAAGATTTTTAACTCCTAAAAGAATACAAGGCAAGCAACCGCCAGGTTGATCATTCAGGGGCTGTGTGCTTCCCTAAACCTTGCTGCTTACTGAGTCCAGGGTCGTTTCTCTACAGAGGGCTGCCCTTGAATGACAGCTCGGATGAAAACCAAGGGCAGACAGGATGCACCTCTTTAAAGTCTTTTATGTTTTCTATGCTTTTCTGAGATTTTGCTGATTTCACAGACAGTCTAGAAGTCTAGCACACACTACTTACATCTTCATCATACTCTTTGAGCTTTTCCAATCCTAACTCTGGGAATAAATTGATTACCCATAGACCTTTAGTTGCCCAGGTACCACACCTTCAGGCACCTGGGTGGCAGATTCTTTTACGCATCTGAAGAAGAAACTTAGCCAATTATACTTTTAAAAAATCCCTCTGTGATAATCTGTAAACACAGCAGTCGTGCCCTCAGGATGAACAAAGGGCAACTTCAACAGCCCAAGATCTGGCTTCTGTTTGGGCCTCTGTCCTGGAGTGACTGAGGACCTGAGACAGGACACTCAGGCCTTTAGTGTCCTCTCCTAAGAGGGGGTAGCCGTACTTGCCCTAAGTCACAGGGAGACCAAGGAAACAAAACATCATAAAAACACTCTGAGGCTGGGCATGGTAGCTCATGCTGTAATCCAAGCACTTTGGGAGAACAAGGAGGCAGGATGGCTGGAGCCCAGGAGTTCGAGACCAGCCTGGGCAACATAAGGAGACTCTGTCTCTAACGAAAAATTTAAAAATTAGCTGGGCATGATGGCACGTGCCTGTGGTCCCAGCTACTCAGGAGGCTGAGGTGGGAGGATCACTTGAGCCTGGGAGGTGGAGTGAACCGTGATCACACCATTGCATTTCAGCCTCGGTGACAGAAGGAGACCCTGTCTCGAGAAAAAAAGGACTGATTGGTTAACATCAGGTCACTTCTGGTTACTTTTTTGGAAGGGTTGAAGCAGAGGAAACCTTCTTATCGTTCTAACTCAGATAGACTGGAATCCCATGTTTTCAGGGGAAACTGGTCTGTTTGGAATCTCCCTGCTTCCTTAATGTTTCAGTTTAATTATTGGCATTTAGCATGAGTGATTCCATTTTGGTTTGGTCTTGTCTGTTGGGGTCATAGTGTAGGAGCTCAGCCCAAAACAGTGGCCTCCCAGGATTTTTGTTTAACAATACAGAGAAGTTAACTACATCACTAGGTATCTAACTTAAACTCAGGGATTCATTTAGTTGCTAACTAGCTTATTAGATTCCGTGACTTCTCTTGATTACTTCTAAATTAGACTGTTAAATAACATCTAACATGCCTAGTTTCACTTCCTCTTCTGGGAAATCAGGGAAATACTAGTACTTGGAATTTTGAAGATTTCTATTGCAAGACGTTGGCTACCAAGTAGAGAGAATTATCTGGGCACTATATATTTTGGATTAATTTTTACATGGTTGTACTAATATGGAGATATTTGCTGCAAAGAGATAAATTTGTGGATTATATTCATCTTCCAGACCACTTGAGAGGGGAGAGTTTCAATCTTGCATAATAACTAAAAGAAGGAATTCTAACCAAAAAGTTCTCTCCAAAAAAACCAGAATACTGGTACAATTTGTGGTTCTATCACAAAATGCCACAAATTTAAAGTAAGATGTAGGAAAAGGTTATAAAACTTTCACCTAAGCTGAAGTCTTGGAATCACTAAACAGGGAAAAGGACCATTCAGAAATCTTTTTGTTGTTTGTAGACTGAAGCAGTTAGAACCTCCCTAGGTCTCTTTTCGGGACAAGCAGACGCTTTTCAGTTCCATTATGTTCCCTATGATTCCTTGATTGGAAAATCGTGGTCAGTGTGAAGCAGAGAAACATCACTACTGTGTAGATCAGGATTTCTCAACTGTGATACTCTGGACGTTTTCACTGGGTAATTCCTTGCTGAAGAGGACTGCTGAGTGTACAGCAAGATGTTCAGCAGCACCGTCCCCCAGTTATGATGGCCAAAAATGTCTCCAAACATTACCAGGTGTCCCCTGGGGGCAAATTGTCCTCACTGAAGGACAGCTAGTGTACAGATTCAGCCACTGAAGCAGAACTGTAATCGAGTTGAAACTGAGCTGGTTACATCCACATAGGACTCAGGATACCATCTGGTACAGTCATTATGAAGATTAATGAAGAGGCTGTCTACCATGGCTCATTTGGGAAATTCCAAAAAGTAAAATAGGACTGATCATCCTACGGCAGTTAAATAATCAGACTATAATATATTCAGAGAATTTATAAACTGTAAGCAAGCAATTTCAGTTCAGTAGAGTTTCTTAAAATCATTCTTTTAGTGTAAATGAGAACTACAAAACTATGGATTTTGTATGATTGCACTCATATGAGGTACTCAGAATAGTCAAATTCATACAGACAAAAAGTAGAATGGTGGTTACTAGGGACTGAGGGGAAGGGGAAATGGGAAGATGTTTAATGGGTACACAGTTTCCATTTTGCAAGCTGAAAAGCGTCCTGGAGATTGTTTACACAGCAACCTGAAACAATCAGAACTTAGCACTACTGAGTTATACATCTAGAATGATTAAGGTATTAATTTTATGTTACAAATTGATTTTTCCACTTTTGTTTTTTTTTTTTTTTTTTTTGGTGGAAGGAGCGGAGTGAAGGGAGTGGAGGGAGTGAACATTCTCCACACGTTTGAACATCCTCATTAGCTCCAAGTTGACAAACCCAGAGAAGTGCTGTGATTGGCCTGGCCTTGGACTGGTCCATGCCTGGACTAATGAAAGGTGAATAGGATGGGGCTATCATTATTTTCCCAGGATGTAGGAGAGAAGAAAGAGCAGATACCCATTCCCGATCCAATTTAACTCTAGCCAGGAGTCTGGAGTCTGCAATTGCCAGCTCCCATTCAAACCACATTGCTGGTGTGGACAGAGAAGCATGTTTCATGCAAAAATCAGTTCTAAATGGACTACAGTGTTAAATGTAAGACCAGGAACTGCTAGAAGAAACTACTAGAAGAACTTCTTCATGATATTGAACTGGGCGAGGCTTTTTAAAAAAATAAAACCTCAAAAGCACAGGCAACCAAAACAGACAAATGAGATTACCTCAAACTAAAAAGCTTCTGCACAGCAAAGAAAACCATAAAATGAAGAGACAACCTACAGATTGGGAGAAAGTACTTGCAAACTATACATCTGACAAGGGGTTCATATCCAGAATATATAAGGAACTCAAAGCAAAAATCCCCAAATAATGTGATTTTTAAAATGGACAAAAGACCTGAATAGACATTTCTCCAAAGAAGACATACAAATGGTCAACAGGTATATGAAAAAATGCTCAACATCACTAATCATCACAGAAGTGCAAATCAAAACCATGATGAAATATCACTTCATCCCAGTTAAATGGCTGTTATAAAAAAGACAAAAAATAGCAAATGCTGGCGAGGATGCAGAGAAAAGGGAATGCTCATACACCATTGGTCAGAATGTAGATTAGTATGGCCGTTATGGAAAAAAGTATGGAGGTTCCTCAAAAAATTAAAAATAGAACTACCATATGATCCAGCAATCCCATTACTGGGAATTTATCCAAAGGAAAGGAAATCAGTGCAATGAAGAGACATCTGCACCCCCATGTTTATTGCAGAACTATTCACAATGACCATGATATGGAATCAACCTGGGTGTACCTCAAGAGATGAATGGATAAAATAAATGTGCTAGATATACACAATGGGATACTATTCAGCCACAAAACAGAAGGAAATCCTGTCATCTGCAGCAATATAAATTAACCCGGAGGACATTATGTTAACTGAAATAAGCCAGGCACAAAAAGACAGACACTGCATGATCTCACTCATATGTGGAATCTTAAATAGTTGATTTAATAGAAGTATAGAGTAGAATAGTGCTTACCAGAGGCTGGAGAGAGTAGAGAGAAGGAGGGGTACCAGAAGAAGTTGGTCAATGGGTACAAAATCACAGTTAGACAGGAAGAATAATTTCTGGTGTTCTCTTACACAGTAGGGTGACTACAGCAAAAAACAATGTAGTGTATATTTCAAGATAGCTAAAATATAATATTTTGAATGTTGTCATCACAAAGAAATGATAAATGTTGAAAGTGATGGATATGGCAATTAGCCTGATTTGATCATTGTGCAAATGTACACATGCACAGAAACATCAAATGATACCCCATAAATATATACAATTATGCATCAATTATAAATCATTAATTTTCAAGAAAGAGGAGGGAGAAAGAGGTTCAGGGCAGACAAAACAATGACTTAATCATACAATACCAACCACCATAAACATAATCTAGTCGTTTTCTGTCCTCCTTGCCTCCTATATCACTGTCACCAAGTTGAAATGAGCTGGCTACATACACACAGGGGTTGGGATACCATCTGGTACCGTCCTGAAGATTACTGAAGAGTTGCAGTCTTCTGCAAAGGGAAACATATGATTTATAAAAACTAAGCCTGTTTTGAATAAGAGCCTGCATTGCATAACCTGGGAAGAGGCTGCGGTTGACTCAGTTAGCTTTATTCATTGCCTTATCAATTAAGGCATTAGACATTAGGATGCCATGAACAGATCCCCACCACCACGAGCTTTGGAAACTGAGTTCACAGCCCAGCTCCACCACCTTGCAGGCCATTTCACTCCTGGGCACCTCCAAGTGCCTGAGAAAATTTTAACCCAGGTGGCAAAGTAGAGCCCCTGTGTTAGGCAGGCTTTGGAGGACCGAAGACGATTTATTGGGGTTTAATGGGAAGAGTTATCATGAAGCCTTATGAAGCTTAACATAAAGGCTTATCATGAAGCCTTATGAAGCTTATCATGGAGGCTTATCAGGTGATTTATTAGGGGTTTATCATGAAGGCATCTGCAACAGAAAGATCAGATACACCCAGCCAGGTCCTGCCTACCAGACTGCACAGAAACGGCCACAGCTGGGCCTGATGGAGACGTAGTATGAGTGAAGCCTGGCTCTGAGAACAGAATATTTTGCCTCCCTCTTCCCTCCCCCTGCCTTGTTTGGGTCAGTCCCCACCCCTTTCCCATCCAACCTCCTTCTCCACTCTGCACCTTTCTCTACCTCATTGCTTCTGTTTATTCATGGCAATCTGTGCCTGATGGGCTCCTGCCATGCATCTTTCTATCTTCTGCTTTTGCCACTAATCCTGTCTCCCCTTGTATTTTTGAGTTAAAATTCTCTGCAGAGAATCTGATATGCCCAGCTAATCACCATCAACCCTGATTGGGTGGAACGGTTTCAGTGGGGCCTTTCACAGCCTGCTGATCCTTCAGGGGTGGGGTGATCTGGCGTCAGCTCTCATCCCTGGTTGGGGCATCAGTGGTCCAGGAGTGGAGTTTCATGGTGTGGAAAGTGACTGATCCCTCTGCACAGGACTAGGGCAGAGCTGTTTTCGAGGAGAGGAGCACCGAGATTATGACAGGTACTATCTTGACCTAGCTCAATGCCCACCTGTACAGTAGGCATTCAGCATGTGTTTCCTCTTATCTTTTTTATTTTATTTCATTTTATTTTATTTATTTTTGAGATGCAGTTTTGCACCTGTTGCCCAGGCTGGAGTACGGTGGCAGGGTCTCAGTTCACTGCAACCTCCACCGCCAGGTTCAAGCAATTCTCCTGCCTTAGCCTTCTGAGTAGCTAGGATTACGAATTTCCTTGTCCTAATAGGCCTGGGAGCGCTACCGGAGACCGGGGCTTATTTCATCCCTTATCTTCAACCTTAAAAGACGGACATTCCCAGAGTGGCCATTTCAGAGACCTATCCCCTGGGAACGCATTCTCTTTCTCAGGGCTGTTCCTTGCTGAGAAAAAGAATTCAGTGATATTTCTCCTATTTGCTTTTGAAAGAAGAGAAATATGGCTCTGTTCTGCGTGGCTCTCAGAAAGCCAGACCTAATGGTTATCTTCCTTGTTCCCTGAACGCTGCTGTTATCCTGTTCTTTTCTCAAGGTGCCCAGATTTCATATTGTTTAAACAATTTGTGCAGTTAACGCAATCATCACAGGGTCCTGAGTCGACGTACATCCTCAGCTAATGAAGATGACAGGATTAAGAGATTAAAGTAAAGACAGGCAGAGGAAATGACAAGAGTATTGATTGGGGAAGTGATAAATGTCCATGAAATCTTCACAATTTATGTTCAGAGACTGCAGTAAAGACAGGCGTAAGAAATTATAAAAGTATTAATTTGGGGAACTAATAAATGTTCATGAAATCTTCACAATTTACGTTCTTCTGCCATACTTCAGCCAGTCCCTCCTTTCGGGGTCCCTGACTTCCCACAACAGTAACCATCATTCTACTCTCTACCTCCATGAAATGAACTTTTTTAGCACCCACATATGAGTGAGAACACACAATATCTGTCTTTCTGTGCCTGGCTTATTTCACTTAGCATAACAACCTCCAGTTTCATCCATGATGCTGCAAATGGCTGAACAGTATTCCTCTGTGTGTGTGTGTGTGTGTGTGTGTGTGCATGTATGTATCACATTTTGTCTATCCATTCATCCACTGATGAACTCTGAGGTTGATTCCATATCTTGGCTATTGTCAATAGTGCTGCAATAAACATGCGGGTGCAGGTATCCCTTTGATATACTGATTTCCTTTCCTTTGGGTAAATGCCCAGTAGTGGGATTGCTGGATTTTATGGTAGTTCGATTTTTTGTTTCTTAAGAAGTTTTCATAGTGTCTTCCGTAATGGCTGTACTAATTTACATTCCTATGAACAGTGTATAAGAGTTCCCTTTTCTCTGCATTCTCACCAGCATTTGCTATTTTTCGTCTTCTTGATAGTAGCCATTCTAACTGGGGTGAGCTGTTATCTCATCATGGTTTTGATTTGCATTTCTCTGATTATTAGTGATGTTGAGCATTTTTGCATAGATATGTTGGCCATTCATATGTCTTCTTTTGAGAAATGTCTATTTGAAATGTCTTTGTCCAATTTTTAATGGGATTATTTTGTTTTGTTTTTGTTTTTATTGTTGATTGAGTTCCTTCTATATTCTGGATATTAGTTCCTTGTTGGATGAATATTTTGCAAACATTTTCTCCCATTCTACAGGTTGTCTCTTCACTCTGTTGATTGTTTTCTTTGCTGTGCAGAAGCTTTGTAGTTTAATATAGTCCTATTTGTCTATTTTTGATTTTGTTGCCTGTGCTTTTGAAGTCTTTGCCATAAAACCTTTGTCTAGGCTCTAGACCAATGTTCTAACGCATTTTCTGTATGTTTTCTTCTTGTAGTTTTATAGTTTTGAGTCTTATGTTTAAGTTTTTAATCCCTTCTTAGTTGATTTTTATATCTAGTGAGAGACAGGGATCTAGTTTCATTCTTGTGCATATAGATATCCAGTTTTCCCAGCATTTCCCATTTATTAAAGAGACTGTGCTTTCCCCAGTGTATGTTCTTGACACCTTTGTTGAAAATCAGTTGTCTGTAAATAGGTGGGTTTATTTCTGGGTATTCTATTGTGTTCCTTTGGGCTATGTGTCTGCTTTTATTCCAGTATTAGGCTGTTTTGTTTACTATAGCTTTGTGCTATATTTTGAAGTCAGGTAGTGTGATGCCTCCAGCTTTGTTCTTTTTACTCATGATTGCTTTGAATATTCAAGGTCAAGTTCTTTTGTGGTTCCAGAAAAATTTACAATTTTCTTTCTATATCTGTGAAGAATGTTATTGGTATTTTATAGGGATTGCATTGAATCTATAGATTGCTTTGTGTAGTATAGTTATTTTAATAATATAAATTCTTATTCATGGGCACGTGATGTCTTTCCATTTGTTTGTGTTCTCTTCAATTTCTTTCATCAGTATTTTGTAGTTGTCATTGTAGGGTTCTTTCACCTCCTTGGTTAAATTTATTCCTAGGTATTTTATTTACTTTTTTGTAGCTATTGTAGATGGGGGATAGCTTCTCAATTTCTTTTTCAGCTAGTTCATTATTGGTGTTTAGAAATGCTGCTGATTTTTTTTTTTTTTTTGAGATGGAATCTCACTCTGTCGCCCAGTCTGGAGTGCAATGGTACAATCTTGGCTTACTGCAACCTCCACCTCCTAGGTTCAAGCAATTCTTCCGCCTCAGCCTCTTGAGTAGCTGGGATTATAGGCACCCACCATCATGCCTGGCTAATTTTTGTATTTTGGTAGAGACAGAGTTTCATCATGTTGGCCAGGCTGGTCTTGAACTCCTGACCTCAGGTGATCCACCCGCCTTGGCCCCCCAAAGTGCTGGGATTACAGGCGTGAGCCACCACGCGCAGCCAGAAATGCTACTGATTGTTATAAGTTGATTTTGTATCCTGCAACTTTACTAAATTTGTTTATCAATTCTGAGTTTTTTGATGGGTTTTTCTATATATAAGAGTACTTTCTGCAAAGAAGGACATTTTGACTTCCTTTTTTCCAAATGGATGCACTTCATTCCTTTCTCTTGCCTGATTGCTCTGGCAAGGACTTCCAGTGCCATGTTGAATAATATGGTGGAACTGGGCATCCTTGTCTTGTTCCAGTTCATAGAGAAAGGCTGTCAGCTTTTCTCCTTTCAGTAGGATGTTAGGTACGGGTTTATCATATGTGGCCTTCATTATGTTGAAGTATGTTTCTTTTATGCCTAATTTGTTAAGAGTTTTCATCATGAGGGGATGTTGAATTTTATCAAATGCATTCTCTGCATCTAGTGAGATGATCATATGGTTTTTGTCCTTCGTTCTGTTGACATGATATATCATATTTATTGATTGGCACATGTTAAACCATTCTTGCATCCCTGAATAAATATGACTTGATCACTATACTATCTTTTTGATGTGCTGTTGGACTCAGTTTGCTAGTGTTTTGTTGAGGATTTTTGCATCTATATTCATCAGAGATAGTGGCTTGTAGTTTTCTTATTTTGTTGTGTCCCTACCTGGTTTTGGTATCAGGGTAATGCTGGCCTTATAGAATGAGTCAGGAATAATTTCCTCCCATTCAATTTTTAAAAATTGTTTGAAAAGTATTAGTATTAGTTCTCTATAAGTTTGGTAGTATTCAGCAGTAGAGCAATCTTGTCCTGTGCTTTGCTTTGTTTAGGAGACTTTTCATTATTGATTCGATCTCATTTCTCATTATTGGTCTGTTCAGGTTTTCTACTTCTTCCTTATTCAATCTTGGTAAGTTGTATATGTCCAGGAATTTATCCACTTCCTCCCAAAACAATTTGCTTTTCCAATTCGTTAGCATATAGTTGTTCATAATAGTCTCTAATGATCTTTCTTATTTCTGTGGTAATCCGTTGCAATGTCTCCTTTTTCATTCCTGATTTTGTTTCTTTGGGTCTTCTCTCTTATTTTTCTTGGTTAGTCTAGCTAGCAGTTTATCCATTTTGTTTATCCTTTCAAAAAACCAGCTTTACATTTCATTGGTTGATTGTATTGCTTGATATTGTATTGCTTGATATTGTCTTGATATTGTTTAGTTCTGCTCTGTTCTTCATTATTTCTTTCCTTCTTCTAATGTTGGATTTGGTTTGTTTTTGTTTTTCCATTTCCTTGAGGTGCATCCTCAGATTGCTTATTTGAAATATTTCTACTTTTGTTGATGTAGGCATTTACTACTATAAACTTCCCTCTTAGCACTGTTTTTCTGTATCCCATAGGTATGTTGTGTTTCCATTTTCATTTATTTCAATTTCTTTTTCTTCTTAATTTCTTCATTAACCCAGTGGTCATTCAGGAGCATGTTGTTTAATTTCCATGTATTTGTGCAGTTTCCAGAGTTCCTCTTGGTATTGATTTCTAGTTTTATTCCAAGTGTGGTCTGAGTAGATACATGACAAGATTTTGGTTTTTAAAAGTTTGTTGAGGCCAGGCACTGTGGCTCACACCTGTAATCCCAGAACTTTGGGAAGCTGAGGCGGGTGGATCACTTGAGGTCAGGACTTCGAAACCAGCCTGGCCAACATGGTGAAACCCCATCTCTACTAAAAAATACAAAAATTAGCCAGAAATCACTTGAACCCTGGAGGCGGAGGTTGCGGTGAGCCAAGATCATGCCACTGTACTCCAGCCTGGGTGACAGAGCAAGATTCCATTTCAGAAAAACAAAACAAAACAAAAAACACACTATTTCTTTGTTGATTTTTTTTCTGGATGATATGTCCAACACGAGAGTGGGGTTGAAGTTCCCAGCTACTATTGTATTAGAGTCTATCTCTCCCTTTATTTTATTTTATTTTATTTCATTTTATTTAGTTTATTTTTTAGTAGAGATGGGGTTTCACCATGTAGGCCAGGCTGGTCTCGAACTCCTCAGCCTCCTCAAGTGATTTGCCCACCTCACCTCAGCCTCCCAAAGTGCTGGGATCACAGGCGAGAGCCACCATGCCCGGCTTCTCTCTCCCTTTAGATCGAATAACATTTGCTTTATATATCTGGCTGCTCCAGGGTTAGGTGCATATATATTTAGAATTATTATATCCTCTTGTTAAATTGATCTCTTTGTCATTATATAATAATGTCTCTTTTTACAGTTTTTTTAATTTTTAAATTCTATTTTTTAAATTTCATTTTTAAAATTTCAATAGTTTTTGGTGGAACAGGTGGAGTTTGGTTACATGAAAAAGTTCTTTAGTGGTGATTTCTGAGATTTTGTTGCACCCGTCACCTGAGCAGTGTACACTGTACCCAATATGTAGTCTTTTATCTCTCACCCTCTTCACACTCTCCTCCCTGGGTCCCCAAAGTCCATTATATCATTCTTAGGCCTTTGCATCCTCATAGCTTAGCTCCCACTAATTGTTCCTTTTTATGGCTGAGTAGTATTCCGTGGTATATATAAACCACATTTTCTTTATCCACTTGTTGGTTGATGAGCATTTAGGCTGGTTCCATATTTTTGCAATTGTGCCACCATAAACATGTGTGTGCAAGTGTCTTTTTCATAAAATGACTGATTTTCCTCTTGGTAGATACCTGGTAGTGGAATTGCTGGATCAAATGGTAGTTCTACTTTTAGTTCTTTAAAGAATCTCCATACTGCTTTCCATATTGGTTGTACTAGTTTACATTTCTACCAGCAGTGTAAAAGTGTTCCCTTTTCACCACATCCACAAACATCTATTTTTTATATATATTTTAATTATGGCCATTCTTGCAGGAGTCAGGCGGTATCTCATTGTGGTTTTGATTTGCATTTCACTGATAATTAGTGATGTTGAGTATTTTTTCATGTTTGTTGTCCATTTGTATATCTTCTTTTGAGAATTGTCTATTCATGTCCTTTGCTCACTTTTTGATGGGATTATTTGTTCTTTTCTTGCTGATTTGTTTGAGTTCCTTGTAGATCCTGGACAATATCCAGGGTCTTGATTTGCCCTTTTGAGGCTATTTCCTGGATATTGTTGGATGCAAATTTGTGGATATTTTCTCCCACTCTGTAAGTTGTCTGTTTACTCTGCTGATTATTTCTTTTGCTGTGTAGGAGCTTTTTAGTTTAATTAGGTTCCATCTATTTATCTTTGTTTTGTTGCATTTGCTTTTCGTTTCTTGGTCATGAACTCTTTGCCTAAGCCAATGTCTGGAAGAATTTCGCCAATGTTATCTTCTAGAATTTTTATGGTTTCAGGTCTAAGATTTAAGTCTTTGATCCATCTTGAGTGGATTTTTATATGAGGTAAGAGATGAGGATTCAGCTTCATTCTTCTACATGTGGCTTGCCATTTAGCCCAGCACCATTTGTTGAATAGGGTGTCCTTTCCCCACTTTATGTTTTTGTTTGCTTTGTCAAAGATCAGTTGGCTGTAAGTATTTGGCATTATTTCTGGGTTCTCTGTTATATTCCATTGGTCTACATGCCTATTTTTATACATGGTGTTTTGGTGACTATAGCCTTGTAGTATAGTTTGAAGCTGGGTAATGTGATGCCTCCAGATTTGTTCTTTTCGCTTAGTCTTGCTTTATCTATGCAGGCTCTTTTTTGGTTCCATATGAATTTTAGGATTTTTTTTCTAGTTCTGTAAATAATGATGATGGTATTTTGATGGGAATTGCATTGAATTTGTAGATTGCTTTTGGCAGTAAGGTCATTTTCACAATATTGATTCTACTCATCCATGAGCATGGGATGTGTTTCCATTTGTTTGTGTTGTCTATGATTTCTTTCAGCAGTGTTTTATTGTTTTCCTTGTATAGATTTTTCACCCCCTTGCTTAGGTATATTCATAAGTATTTTAATTTTTTGCAGCTATTGTAAAAAGGGTTGAGTTCTTGATTTGATTCTCAGCTTGGTCATTGTTGGTGGATACCAGTGCTACTGCTTTGTGTACACTGATTTTGTACCCTGAAACTTTACTGAATTCATTTATCAGATCTAGAAGCTTTTTGGATGAGCCTTTAGGATTTTCTAAGTATACGATCATTTTATCAGTGAACAGTAACAGTTTGGCTTCCTCTTTACCAATTCGGATGCCCTTTATTTCTTTCTCCTGTCTAATTGGTTTGGCTCTTTTTGCAGTTATTGACTTAAAGTCTGTTTTATCTGAGGTAAGTATAGATACTCTTACTTGCTTTTGGTTTCTGTCTTTGAGGAATATCTTTTTCCATCCTTTCACTTTCAGTCTATATGTGTCTATATGGGTGAAGTCACTTTCAATCTATATGTGACTATATGGGTGAAGCCAGTTTCTTGTAAGCAGCATAGACTTAGATCATTCTTTTTTTAATCCATTCAGCAGTCTGTATTTTTTAAGTGGTGTATTTAACCCATTTATATTCAAGTTTATTACTGATAGATGAGAACTTATGCCTGTCATTTTGTTAATTGTTTTCTGGTTGTTTTGTATATGCTTTGTTTCTTTCTTCCTCTGTTATTGTTTATCATTGTGATTTTGTAATTTTCTGTAGTGGTAACATTTGACTCTTTTCTCTTTCTCATTTGTATATCTGCTCTACCTGTGAGTTTTACATGTTCATGTGTTTTTATGGTGGTAGATATTGTCCTTCACTTCCAGATGTAGGACTCCCTTAAACATTTCTTGTAGGACTGGTCTAGTGATAATAAATTCCCTCAACATTTGCTTATCTGGGAAAAACAGCTTTGCTTGCCACAGTAATCTTGGTTGACAGATTGGTTGTTGTTTTCCTTTAGCACTTTGATAGCTTTCTATAGGTTTGGGAAGTTCTCTGTTATTATTCCTTTGAATAAACTTTCTATGCCATCTCTTTCTCAACCTACTTTTTAAGGCCAATAACCCTTAGATTTACCCTTTTGAGGCTATATTCTAGATTCTGTAGGTGTGCTTCACTGTTTTTTATTCTTTTTACTTTGTCTCCTCTGACTGTATTTTCAAATAACCTATCTTCAAGCTCAATAATTCTTCCTTCTGCTTGATCAATTCTGCTATTGAAAGAGTCTGATGAATTCTTCAGTATGCCAATTGCATTGTTCAGCTCAATAATTTCTGCTTAATTCTTTTTAATTATTTCAATCTCTTTGGTAAATTTATCTGATAGAATTCTGAGTTTCTTCTCAGTGTTATCTTTAATTTCGTTGAGTTTCCTCAAAATAACTATGTTGATTTCTCTGTCAGAAAGGTCACATTTCTCTCTTTCTCCAGAATTGGTCTCTGGTGGCTTATTTAGTTCATTTGGTGAGGTCATGTTTTCCTGGATCATCTTGATAGTTGTAGATGTGTGTCTGTGTCTGAGCATTGAACAGTTAGGTATTTATTATAGTCTTCACAGTTTGGGCTTGTTCATACCCATCCTTCTTGAGAGGGATTTCCATATGTTCAAAAGGTCTTGGATGTTGTGATCTAAGCTGGATCTGCTTTAGGGGGCACCCAAAGCCCAGTAACACTGTAGTTCCTGCAGATTTGTAGAGGCACTGCCTTGATGGTCTTGGACAAGATCTAGGAGAATTCTCTGGATTACCAAACAGAGATTCTTATTCTCTTCCCTTACTTTCTCCCAAACAGAGTCTCTCTCTCTCTTCTTAGCCACCTGGAGCTGGAGGTGGAGTGACACAAGCACCTCCATGGCCACCACTACTGTGACTGTGCTGGGTCAGCCCTAAAGCCAGCACAGCACTGGGTCTTGCCCAAGGAAATACTCCCTGGCTACTGTTTATGTTTGCTCAAGGCTCTGGGGCTCTAAAATCAGCAGGTGGCAAAGCCAGTCCTATGATCCTCCCTTCAGGGCAATGAGTTCCCCCAGGCCCCAGGTGGATTGAGAGGTGCTGTCCAGGAACCAGGGACTAGAGTCAAAAACCTTAGAAGTCTACCTGGTGTTCTACTGCATTGCAGCTGAGCTGGCACTCAAACTACAAGACATAGCCCTTCCCACTCTTCTCTCCCCTTTCCAAAAGCAGAGAAGCCTCATCCCATGGCCACCACTACCACAGGCCTGTGGGGGAGTACGGCCAGACTACTGCTGATGTTCCCTTAAGGCCCAAGCACTCTTCAGTCAGCTTGTGGTGAATACTGCCTGGGCTGGGACTCACCCTTCAGGGCAGTGGGCTTCTCTCTGGCCCAGTAAAGGTCCAGAAATGTCATCCAAGAGCCAAGTCCTGGAATCAGGGACTCCAAGAACCTGCTTGGTGCTCCAACCCAGTGTGGCTGAGCTGGTACTTAAAGTGCAAGACAAAGTCCCCTCTATTTTTTCCTCTGCTTTTCTCAAGTAGAAGTATTGCCCCATAGCCACCATGGGAATGTGCTGAGTCTCACTTGAAGCCAGCAAGTCTCAAAGTCTTACCCAAGGCCCTTGACATAGTATGTGGGTATCACGGTGGTTACTCAAGGCCCAAGGGCTCTTCAGTTAGCAGGTGATGAATGCTGCCATGACTGGGTCCTTCCCTTCAAGACAGTGGGTTCCCTTTTGGCCCAGGGTATATCTTGAAATATCATCTGGAAGCTAGGCCCTGGAATTGGGGCCTCCCAACTCTGGTGCCCTATCCTCTCATGGCTGAGCTGGTATCCAAGATAGATACAAGACAAAATCCTCCCCGCTCTTCCCTCTCCTCTCCTCAGGCAGAAGGGAGGATCTCTTTTGGAGAGCTGTGTGGCCTGGGGCTAGGGGAAAGGTGGTGCCAGCACCCCCTTAGCTGCCCCAGCTGTGTGTCAGTAGGTTGTGTGCCCCCCTCCTGCACCCAGTCTACTGGTTGTGGGCCAAGTTTAGCACTAGGACTACCTAAAAGTTGCAGTTCTTGTGGCCTAGACTGCCTTTCAACTTTATTTAGAGCTCTTGAGTACTTTAGCTCACAGTGGTGAGGTTTGTAGGAACTCAAGTTCTGACCACTGGGATCAGCTATTCCCTTCTGGCTAGGGCTGGTTTAAATGCTCCCTCCCTGGGTGGGCATCAGCCGAGTTTGGTCTGGCTTTCCTTTCTGCCATAACAGGAAAGCACTGAGTTTAGTGCCTTACAATTGCTGTGCTGTCCCTCCCCCAGCACATAGTAACACTGACCACACCACATCGCTGCTACTACCAGGAGTTAAGGAGAGGTGGTGTCAGAGATTTAAGACTATTTTTTTTCTACCTCTTCAGTGCCTCATTCAGTGATACAAAGTTAAAATCAGGTACCACGAGCCCTCATCTGATTTTGGTTCTTATGAAGGTTTTTTTTTGTTTCTTGTATATAGGTAGTTGTTAAATTGATGTCCTTGTGGGAAGGACGATCAGTGGAGCCTTCTATTTTACCATCTTGCTCCATCTCTGCCTCTCTTAGCACTTTGAATATATCATCCCAGTCTCTCCTGGCCTGTAAGGTTTCTGCTGAGAAATCAACTGTTAGTGTAATAGGAATTTCCTTTATATGTGATGTGATGCTTTTCTCTTGCTGTTTTTTGAAATCTCGTTTTGTCTTTGATGTTTGACAGTTTGACAATAATATGTCTTGGAGAAACCCTTTTTGGGTTGAATCTATTTGGTGATCTTTAAGCTTCCTATATCTAGATGTCTATATGTCTTGCAAGACTTGGGAAGTTTTCAGCTTTTATTTAGTTAAATAGGCTTTCTATGACTTTGCCTATCTTTTCTTCCTGTGGAATTCCTAAAAATTAAATATTTGGTCACATTATGGTGTGCCATGGATCATGTAGGCTTTTTTCATTGTTTTTTATTCTTATTTATTTATTTCTTTTTGCTTGCTTGGGTTATTTCAAAAGGGCTGTCTTTGAAATCAGAAATTCTTATGTTTGATCTTGTCTATTGTTGAAGTTTTACAATTGTATTTTTTATATTATTCAATAAATTCTTCAGCCCAACATTTCTGTTGTCTCTGTTTTTAAATTACATCTATCTCTTTTTTGAATTTCTAATTCAGATCATAAATTGTTTTTCTGATTTCTTTGCATTGTTTATCTGTGTTCTCTCATATCTCACTGAGTTTCTTTAATATCATTATCTTGAATTCTTTTTCAGGCACTTCATAAACTTCCTTTTTTGAGGGATCCATTACTGGAGAGTTATTGCTTTCCTTTGCAGTGGTCATGTTTTCTTGCCTTTTCATGTTTCTTATGTCCTTATGTTGATGTCTATGCATCTGGTGTAATAGCTGTTTCATCCAATTTTATGAATTGGCTGTCATAGGAAGACTTTTTCCTATAGATTTAACTATAGCATTGGTTGGGTAGAGTGCTTTGGCTGTGATTCTGGGTGGACACAGTGTTATAGTTGCCATGTGGTTTTGTAAACTATAATCAGCATCAGTGGTGTCTGTGAGTTCTTCAGTGGCTTAGACCATGGTTGTTAGCAGAGGCTGTGGTGAGACTTTGCTGGGAATAGAAACAGTCAGCAGGCCAGTTCTCAGGTGCCAGTTGTGGTGGTGGTGGGTAAGGGTGGGCCTGTCCTCAGGCCCCTAGATGGCATGCACAGACACCTGTGGAGTGGGCAGGGTGGGTCGATCCACAAGCTGCCAGACAACATGTGTGGATGCCAGTGGCAGGTGGAACATACCTGTCTTCAGGTTCCCTGATGGTGTGTGCATATGCCGGTAGTTGTGGGTGGAGCTGATCTATCCCCAGGCCTCAGACAATGCACACTAGTACCAGCAGCAACAGGTGGGGTGGGCTTCTTCTCAGGACCCTGGATGTTGCACATCAGCAGTGGCAGGTGGCAGGGGTCAATCCCTGCATGGATGCTGGTGGCAGGAGGGGCATGCTGTCTTTAGGTCTCCCCAGTGATGCACAGGGGCACTGGTGGCATCCAGTGGACAATGTGCACAGGCACCCAGTGGTGAGCAGGTGGGGTGGATTCCACATACACTTTTTTTTTTTTTTTTTTTTTTGAGATGGAGTCTTCTTGTGTTGCCCAGGCTGGAGTGCAGTGGCACAATCTTGGCTCACTGCAAACTCCGCCTCCCAGGTTCAAGTGATTCTTCTGCCTCAGCCTCCCGAGTAGCTGGTATACAGGTGCACACCACCACACCTGGCTAATTTTTATGTTTTTGGTAGAGACAGGGTTTCACCATGTTGGCCAGGCTGGTCTTGCAACTCCTGACCTCAAGTGATCTGCCTGCCTCAGCCTCCCAAAGTGCTGGGATTACAGGCATGAGCCACCACGCTTGGCCCACATGCACTTTTTGGAAAACAAAAATGGAATTTTGATATACATCTTTGTCTTCAACTTGTGTTTTTGTTGTTGGTTTTTTGTTTGTTTGTTTGTTTTTTGAGATGGAGTCTCCCTCTATTGCCCAGGCTGGAGTGCAGTGACACAATCTCAGCTCACTGCAACCTCTGCCTCCTGGGTTCAAGCAATTCTCCTCCCTCAGCCTCCTGAGTAGCTGGGACTACAGGTGCATGCCATCACAGCTGGCTAGTTTTTTTGTATTTTTAGTAGAGATGGGGTTTCACCATATTGGCCAGGCTGGTCTCAAACTCCTGACCTCATGATCCACCCACCTCAGCCTCCCAAAGTGCTGGGATTACAGGCATGAGCCACCACGCCCTGCCAACTTGTGTTTTTTTACTTAAGAGTATACCAATCACTTTAGCTGTTCAGGCCAGTGTATATAAATTTACCTTGTTCTTTAAATTAATGCAAAGCTGAGAAAAAGGATTTCGGGAGGCAGTGTCTAGAATGAAGAACAGGGCCTCTTTTGATGTTTTTCCAGATATATAAGTGAAAATTGAAAGTATTTTTAATTACCTTTGGTCATTGGGGTATAGTTCTTTGAATGCCACATCAAGCTCAGATGGGCATTGGGCACCCTAAGATTTATTCAGATTCCATTAGAAAGATCCCCAAGGCAGAAGGGTGGAGGATAGATTCATGGAAATGAGACAGATGGTGAGTTCAATTAAGAGACTCTTTATGGAGATAGCTCAATATTTCAGGTGAAACATAATCAATACTCAGAAAGGAGATTATGGGGTCCCCAGATGTTTAGGAATTAGAAGCAACAAGACATGGTGACTGGTTGGATGTGGAGGACACAGTAGAAAACATCTAAAGAGAATTTTAGGTTTTATTGTGGGTAATAGGGAGATGGCACCATTCATGGACACAAGAATAAAGGAAGGTAATAAATTCACTTCTGGGACTTGGTAGAGTTTACGTGGCCCCAGCCATCCATATAGGGGTGATTGGAATGTTGGTGTGAATTCAGGAGGCATCAACCTGGGAGTCACCACCATGAAGGTCATATTGGAAGCCATGACAGCTGATGAGATCATCTAGGGATGTGTGTAGACTTGAAAGAGAAAGGGGAGTAAGTATACTATATCCTCATCAAAAAAGAAGAAAAAATGTGACCAGCAAGAGAGACCAAAAACTAGCAAAAGGTAAGAGAAGTACCAAGGTGGAATGCCATAGTGGAATGCAAGAGGAGAGAAAATATCAGGAAGAATAGAGAGCCAAATAGCATCAAATTCTGCAGAGAAACCAAGTCAGGTAATATCTGAAAAGGGTGTAGGAGGTCGTGGGTAAGTTCAGTGACATGGAGGGAGCAGAAGCCAGAGTACAGGCTCAGGGGATGTAGAAGTGAGTGTGGAGTAAGAGGTGGACACAGCAAGGGCACACTATATGTTTGAGAAATTTAATTCAAGATGAAAAAGGAGAGGAGTTAAGCAATGGTTAAGGCCACACAGCGTCATAGGGATATTTTTGAACTCATACCATAGTTTTATATAGAGATGAAAAAAACCCAGAGCTCAGAGAGTCCTCTTCAGCTTTATAAAATCAAACTTGTCAAGTTAATGGACTTATTTAAGTGAGTCAGACCCCATTAGAGCATATGTCACTTGACTGTTATAGGTACACAGCCATGACTCAGAAATGCTGACACAAAGCCATGTGGTACAATATATTACTAAGCAGTGCTTATGCATTGTCACACAGTGATTAGAAAGATTGCATTGTGGTATATGGCTGGCAGAACAGCTCAGAACTATATAAGTTACGTTTCTCTTTGTGGAAATTTTGGGAACTTGTATTTGATTACAAAATGCCTTGAGATTATAAATCCAATCGGCAGATACAGAAAACTTACAGCATAGCTTTCTTCATATCACAGCCTCTGTAAGAAAAATGTATTAATTTAATTTCATATAACTTTTTTTATTGGTTCAAGTGATTAATTCTTCTAAGCAGATGCTAGTGTGATGTAGTGATTAACAGCACAAGCAATGAACTTCAATAGACTTGTGTTTTGAATACAAGGTCAACCACTTATGAGCTATGAGATCTTGGGTAATGTCTTAGTCTATTTCGTGCTGCTGTAACAGAGTAACCACAGACTGGGTAATTTATAAAGAACATAAATTTATTTTCTCACTGTTCTGGAAACTGGGAAGTCCAAGATCAAGGTGCTGGTATCCGGTGAGGGCCTTCTTGCTGTATCATCCCATGGCAGAAGGTGGAAGGGCAAAAGAGAACCCAGGCACACAGGAAGAGGGCTGAACTTGCTTTTATAACAAACCCACTCTTCTGGGTTAATCCATAGATAAGGGCAGAGTCTTCATGACCTAATCTCTTCTTAAAGTTTCTACCTCTTAACACTGTTGCACTGGGGATTAAGCTTCCAAGACATGAACTTTGTAGGACACTTTCAAAGCATAGCAGGTAAATTCCTAATTTGTAAAATGAGGAAAATAATAGTTCCCACCACAGAGAGTTGTTATGCAGGTGAAAGTGAGGTCATGCATATGCAGTGCTTGGCACAGTATATGACACCTAGTAGAGGCTCAGTGAGCATGAGATGAAATTCAATTCACTGGGGCCAACAGGGAGACCCTGCTAGGAAGGGAACCTCAGGCACAAAGGGCTAAAGGCAATAATAACTGTGGCTGAGCTTGGAGAGGAGAGGATGTGGGTGAAAACTGACAGAAAATGAGATAGGCAGAGCAGTAACAAGGTATATGGATCTTCTGTTGGGGAAAAAAAATCCTATAGCAAAGCTTCAAATAGTATTGTTATTTTATATATGCATATATATATATATATTCTATATCTACACATACGTATACACTACGTGTTACCACCAGAGTCTTTTCTGTGCTTTGCTAAACCTATTATTACAGGGATATTTCCTGAGCCACTGTATCTTTTTTTTTTTTTGGAGATGGGGTCTCACCCTGTCACCCAGGCTGGAGTGCAGTCCTGCAATCTCAGCTCACTGCAACCTCCTCCTCCTGGGCTCAAGTGATTCTCCTGCCTCAGCCTCCTAAGTAGCTGGATTACAGGCACCCACCACCACGCCTGGCTAATTTTTGTATTTTTAGTAGAGACAGGGTTTCGCCATGTTGGCCAGGCTGGTCTAAAACTCCTGACCTCAGATGATCTGTCCCCCTCGGCCTCCCAAAGTGCTGGGATTACAGGTGTGAGCCACCACACTAACCTGTTTCTGTTTCTCCACTCCAGTGTCCATGTCAGCTGCAACTGTACTTTGTGTCAACCAGTATTCAAGGGAGGACTCTGATTGGTTCAGTTAATCCTTTCAAGCCAAGCCCATGAGTTGTGCTCTGCTTGGAACAGGGGTTTGCCCATCCAATCAGCTGTATCCAGGACTAGAGGGAAAGTGGAATCCCATGCTTCAGAACCTGCCCTTTCGTATAACAGGAGCTGAGACCATGAAATCTGCCATGGATGAGACCACACTGAGTAAGCAGCATCCTGAGTTATATCTATCTGTTGGAGGAATGGAGGAGAAAAGGCAGGCAGGTGTAAGACATGAGTGGCCAACTGTCCCAGTTTACCTGGGACTAGGTTTAAATTTTTAATAGTAGTGAAACGTATATGTCATAACATTTATCATTCTAATGGCTTTCAAGCATGCTGGTCTGTGGTGTCATTGTGCAAACATCACCACCATCAATCTCTAGAACTTCTCATCTTTCCAAACTAAAACTGCACACATTATACACTAATTCCCCATTTCCCCTCTCCCCAGCCCCTGGCAACCATCTCCTCTCTGCCTCTATAAATCTCACTACTCTAAGTACCTCCTATAGGTGGAATCATATAGCATTTGTCCTTTTGTGACTGGCTTATTTCATGTAGCATAATGTCCTCGGGGTTCCTCTATGTTGTAGCATGTGTCAGAATTTCTTTCCTTTTGCAAGCTGAACAATATTCCACATTTTGTTTGCTCATTTATTCATCAATGGACCCTTGAGTTAGTTCTGCCTTTTAGGCTGTTGTGGGTAGGACCGGCTCAGTTTTAACACTAAAAGTCTTGTGTCCCAAGAAACTTCTCAGTCCTGGGCAAACTGGGACAGTTGGTCATCCCAGACATAGACCCAGCTAGCATCCCCAAAACCAGGACACCAGCACAAGCAGCCAAGGGCATCATCACCAGGGAAACTCCACCTGCACAGGGCATGATTTTGGTGTCCCAGGAAAGGTGACTCTTCCCACACAGCCTCTGAGAACTAAGCAGGCTAAAGAGAGGCAGTTATCAGAGATCCTTAATGGAGCAGCCAATTCTCAGTGACAGAATTCATTATCCAAATGGGACACTGAACATAATACCCTCTCACACACACACATCCTCACAGTCCACGGGATTTGGTTTTGCCTAAGCCTCGCCTTATTCTTAAATACCAAAGTGCATCAATGATCTAACTCCTACAAAGCTGGGAGGGTTTTCCATTCACAATAGACCTTATAAAAATCATGCATTTTTCAGTAAATCAGAGATCTGCTTCTTCTCTCCTGTTTTTTTGTTTTTTTTTTTTTTGAGACAAGGTCTCACTCTATTGCCCAGGCTGGAGTGCAGTGGCGTGATCACAGCTCACTGCAGCCTCAACTTCCCAGGCTCAAGCAATCCTTCCATCTTAGCCTCCCGAGTTTTTTGTACTACAGGTTTGCACCACACACCCAGCTAATTTTTTTTTTTAAATAGAGATGGGGTATCACCATGTTTCCCAGGCTGGTCTCGAATTCCTGGGCTCAAGTTATTCACCCGCCTCCCCCTCCCAAAGTGCTGGGATTATAGGCATGAACCACCGTGCCCAGTCCTCCTGTTTTTTGGGCACTATTTCTTAAATGTGCTAGCTGCCAAATGTACCACTTTTCTGTATATTTTTTTCACACTGCATTGCTTACAAGAAAACAGAATGCTCAGTTCCTGGCATTAAACACTTTTTTTTTTTTTTTTGGTATTAGCGTCAGTACAATTGACAAGGCGTCTGTTTTTCATGGTCTGTAACGAGGTTTGTTGTGTGGTAAGAATGAGAATGGTAGGTTTTGGAGAGGTGTAATGTTCTATTTGCATTGCTTTCCCAACTGCTAGTGCTGACAGATTTGAGCATCTTTCAGGTCTGAAATATTTTAGATCTTTCATGGCATTGGAGATGGGTGGAGGGAAAAAGTGTCTTTTTTCTAAAATACATGCTTAATCTGTTTAGCATGGGATCAAACCATACTTTCTGTACTTTAAGTCTCACATTCTAAATTTCAACTGCATTATATTGTCTTGCGTTTATGGAGATAGTGTGGGATGCAGGATTTTTTAAAGCGTATTTTTATAGACTCTTTAGTTAATTTTTCTATTTTCATTAAGTAAAAACCTTTATCTCCTAAAAAGAGGTTTCACCATCAAATATTAGGTGAACAGGATAAGCTGTAAGGAAGTTGAAAGAACTCAGTGATAGTGATGTGATATTGATCGTCATAAATAAAGTAAACAGGCAACCGGGCCTGTTTCTCAGGATCAGACAGCTGTAAGTAGCTTCACTTCAAGGGATCAGAATTGTCAGGGGGCATTCCTGATTCCTGCTGAAGTGTGAGTCTGCTTTACCTACAGCACACCCTCCAGCTCAACACATTAATGCAATAACAACACCTACGTGGCTGGGACTGTTAATGATTTAAAATTTTAAATTATGTGTAATGATATTTCACAAATTAATGATTTAAAAATTTAAATTATGTGTAATGACATTTCAGAAGATAAAAGCTCCCCTGGGGCTCAACCATGGTGATTTGTAGTGGAGTCACAGAGCCATCTATACATCCAGTAGCAGAATGTTGGGGAACCGTGCTTTGTCACTTCGTGGGGTACAGTGACACCCCTTCCCACCCCAAACTTATTAATCAGGAGATTCAGGTGGACTTCTGAGGTGGGTGCATATTGCTGGCACTAGCCTGGGTTCTTTTCCCTCTCCTACCATTAAAGCCCTGATGTCCCTCACTGAAAGGGGTGTAGGATCATTGTGGTACACAAACTGATGGTTTGTAAGCTCTCATCTTTGCATTCACTACAAAAAATTATTTAAATTTCACATTTGCTTTACAGTTTTTTCGAGTTTCAAATGTAAAAACGATACATGCACAGGTTTTAAATGTTAAACCATGCAAAAAAATATATACGGTGGAAAGTAAGTCTCCCTCCTCCCTTGACCCTCAGGTTCTTAGTTCTCCTCCCTAGAGGAAGCCACTGTTACCATTTTTATTAATAGATTTCTAGAAATATTCTATGCTAATACAAGCACAGTTATAAATATATAGCCCCTGTTTTTACAGAATTGGTAGTATGCTACACACATTGTTCTGTACCTTGATTTTTTTAATTAAACTTTTAAAGGTATTTGTTGGTTCATATTGCAAATATAAGAAATACAGACACTTGGCCGGGTGCAGTGGCTCACGCCTGTAATCCCAGCACTTTGGGAGAACGAGGCGGGTGGATCACGAGGTCAGGAGATCAAGACCATCCTGGCTAACACGGTGAAACCCCATCTCTACTAAAAATACAAAAAATTAGCCAGGCGTGGCAGTGGGCGCCTGTAGTCCCAGCTACTCGGGAGGCTGAGGCAGGAGAATGGCGTGAACCTGGGAGGCGGAGCTTGCAGTGAGCCGAGATTGTGCCACTGCACTCCAGCATGGGCGACAGAGCGAAACTCCATCTCAAAAAAAAAAAAAAGAAAGAAAGAAATATAGACACTCCTAGACTTATGACGGGGTTACATCGCAGTAGACCCATCATAAGTTGAGAATATAATAAGTCAGAAATGCATTTAATACGCCTAACCTACTAAACATCATGGCTTAGCCTAGCCTACCTTAAACATGCTTAGAGCAGTTACATTGGCCTACATTTGGGCAAAATCATCTGGCAAGACAAGACCCTGTAGAATATTGGTTGGTTACCCTCATGGTGGCACAGCTGACTGGGAGCTGCGGCTCACTCCCCCTTGCCCAGCATCAAAAGAGAGTATCATACTGCATATCACTAGCCCGAGAAAGGATCAAGATGCAAAATTTGAAGTACGGTTTCTACTAAATAGTTATCACTTTCACAGCATGGTAAAGTTGGAAAAATTGTATCAAGCCTTTGTAACTCAGGGACTCACTGTAATATAGGGAGACCTGGGTACTCTTTATCCAGTTTCCCCCAATGGTAACATCTTGCAAAACTGTTGTACAATATCACAACCAGGATATTGACATTGATATAATCCATTGACCTTATTCAGATTTCCCCACTTTTACTGGTACTCTTCTATATATGTACTTATCTTTATACAATTTTATCACATGTGTAGGTTTGGGATCCACCACCAAAGTCAAAGTTCAGAACAGTTCCATCCCAATAGGGATCTCTTATGTTTCCCTTTTATAACCATACCCAGCTTTTCCCTGTCCCTTCCCCCATCCTGAACCCCCTGGAAACCACCAATCTATTCTCCATTTCCGAAATTTTGTCTTTTCAGAAATGTTATATAAATTAAAATATGCAGTGTATTATCTTTTGGTATTGGCCTTTTTTTCTCCCAACACAATTTCCTGGAGATTCATCCAAGTTGTTGCATAATAAATGCACAACTATTAGTCATGCAATAGCTTATTACTTTTTATTGATGAATAGTATTCCATGATATGAATGTACTACAGTTTGTTTAGCCATCAACCTGTTGAAGGACATCTAGGTTGTTTGCGGATTTGGATTATTATGAATAAAGTTTCCAGGAGCATTCATGTACAAGTTTTTGCATGAACATAAGTTCTCATTTCTCTGGAATTAATGCCCAAGAGTACAATTACTAGGTCATATGGTAATTGCATATTTAATTTTATAAGAAATTACCAATCTGTTTTCCAGAGTGATTGTACCATTTTGTGTTCCCATCAGCAATCCAGTTTCTTTGCATCCTCACCAGCATTTGGTGTTGTCACTATTTCTCCTACAAATAAGGACAGTTTTATTTCTTCTCAAACTGTATGCTTTCTATTTCTTTTTCTTACTTATCACAGTGCTTTTTCTCACTTAATATATTACTTGGGGATCATATCAGATCAGCCACTTAGATCAACCTCATGTTTTTAATGGCTTTGTAGTGTTCCATAGTAAAATCACCAAAATTTATTTTGCTAGTGTCCTATTGATAGGCTTTTAGTTGATTTCAATCTTTTGCTATTAGGAACAATGCTTCAATGGATATCCTTATACATCTCTTTTCACACATGTGCAGGGTGTTACAGAAAAAAATTCTAGAAATAGAATTCCTGCATCAAAGAGTATATTCATTTAACATTTTGACAGTGCTGAATTGCCCTCCAAAGAGTTTGACTCAATTTATAATCCTATCCAATATATTGCCTTCTCAAACTTTAAATATCATTGCTAGCCTGAAAGGTGAAAAAAGAATATATTCTGGTTATACTTGCTAAATTTTGAGATAAGTTTAAACTTTGCTTAAAATGAAACCAAATTTATAGAACTAAAAAGTGGCTTTGTAAAAATAGAAAAGTGCTATATTATCTTTTTATGTACCAAAGTTAGATAATATTACTATTTTTTATTCAACCAAATTCTTCAGGCTGTGTTTTTAAAACAAAATTGGGCTCGTTTCACATTTCTTTTAAGTATCTAGGGGATGCTTCAGTTGAGACATTTTAGCAAACAATCCCCAAATGCTAGTACTGCTCCTGTCTTCGAGGAGCTTGCAGTATAGCAACAGGGTTGAAATAACTTCATTGTATTGCAGTAAGTACTAGGATAACTATCTAGAGCAGATGCTGTATCTACAGTATAGAGAGAAGAGGAATTTAGTTGAAGCTGGAGGTTAGAGAATGCTTTGAGGAGGAGAGAACATCTGAGCTGAGGAGTGAAGGCACTCCAGGCAGAGGGAACTGCATGAATGAACTTGAGTGAGAATGCCAGAAATTCAGTATTTCCAGAGGGGCAGGCAGAGGATTAGGCCAAAGCTGCAGGCAGGAGCCCAGTTAGAAGCAAAGATTTAGGCTCTCTCCTGCAGGCTGCAGGGACCATTGATGGTTTTAAGGAGAAAATAGTCAGTTTCGCATTTTAATTGCTTACTGTTTGTGTGTTGTGCAGACCTGGATATATAGGCATTCAGAAAAATATGCCTTTTTGGTGTGCCTGAAGTAGTTCATGATAATAAAAACTGAATGTTCTTATACATAAAAACTTTTTCTAATCATGTCATTGCCATTTGTATTCATTTCCTATTATTGCAATAACAAATTATCACCCACTTAGTGGTTTACAACTATATAAATTTATTATCTTACAGTTCTAGGGGGCAAAAGTCTGAGATGGGTCTCACTGGGCTAAAATCACGGTGTCAGCAGAGCTGTGTGATTCTGGATAATCCATTTCCTTGCTGTTTCCACCTTCCAGAGGCCACCTACATTCCTTGGGTCATGGCCCTTCCTCTATCTTCAAAGCCAGCAATGTTGCATTTCCAAACCCCTGACTTCTGCTCTTGCCTCCCTCTTTCACTTAGAAGAATCAATGTGAGTCCATTGGGCTAACACAAATGACCCGGCATAATCTCTTCAGCTCAAACTCAACTGATTAGCAACTTTAATTCCATCTGTAACCTTAATTATCCTTTGATGGGTAACATAATAGATTCCCAGGTTCCAGGAACTATGACTTGGACATCTTTGGGGAGAACAATTATTCTGCCTGTCACACCATCATTTATTTATTCAACATTTTAAAAAAATGTAATGGTGGTAAAAAGATGCATAACATAAAATTTACCATTTTAAGAGTAGAGTTCAGTGGCATTAAGTACATTCACATTGTTGTACAACTATCAGCAACATCCATCTCTAGGACTTTTTAATCTTCCCAAGCTGAAACTCTGTACTCCTTAAAAAATAATTCCTCATTCTCCCCTCCACCTCCCATCCCCTAGCCACCATCATTCCACATTCTATCTCTGAATTTGACTACTCTAGATGACTCATTCAACACCTATTGAATAACTACTATGGGCTAAGCACCCTGTCACAAACTGGAGAATCAAAGATGAAAAAAGACATGGTCCCTGGTCTCAAAAGATTTCATCAAGACTCAGGGGGAATGGCCGGGTGCAGTGGCTCACACTTGTAATCCCAGCACTTTGGGAGGCAAAGACAGGCAGATCACTTGAGGCCAGGAGTTCAAGACCAGCCTGGCCAACATGATGAAACCCCATCTCTACCAAAAATACAAAAACTAGCCAGACATGGTGATACACGCTTGTAATCCCAGCTATTCAGGAGGTTGGAAAATCTCTCAACTTGATCTTTTAGCTCATTTTCAGCTGAGTCTATTCTGCTATGTACCCTACCTATTAAGTTGTGGAGGGTTTATTTTATGGTGGTGATAATATTTTTAATATTTTTAATTTCCAAAAACAGAGTGGTTTATTTATTAGCGGTTTCTTCTCTCTGATAATATTAATTATAATTATTTTAAAGTCTTTTGATTGCTTTATGAATTCTGTTTTTTGGATACTCATTTTTCTATTTGTTGAGTTTGATGCTTTTGTGTGTGTGTTGTGTTTCCCAACTGTTGATAATTCTTAGGTATCTATTAATACTTATCCTTGGAAGTTGTAATTGAATATCTGTCTATATCAGTCCATCTATCATTTATCTATTTTGTAGTTCAAAAGTAAATATTGGGTCTCCTAATGACAGACCACTAAATTAGGAAAGGATAATATGTTTGCCTTCTAAGTAAGAGGAGCTCTCAGGGTCATTGTAACTTACCTGAAATACCTCCCTCCTTCTTTGGCCCCAGTTTCAGAAGTCCCATTTCAGAGAGCTCTACTCAAGGCTTTATCCTGGTGGTGGGGGTGGGGAAGGTAATGACAGCTTCTGAGTCAGCATATGTGGGAGAAGATCTTTTTCTTTTATTTTTCTTAACTTTGTATTAAAATGTAGCATATATTGGAAAGTTCCTCAAAGTTAACATATTCTTATAACCAGCACCAAGATCAAGAAACAGAACAACTAGGGGCCTTGCATCCCCTTCCAGTCACTGCACCTCCAAGGGTAATCATTGCCTTAACATCTATTACTGTAGATTTATTAAATATTATTTGATTAAAATATTATCTCTATTAAAATATTATCAATGGAATCATATTCTTTCATATCTGACTTCTTTCATGTAGCATGTTTGTGAGATTAATCCACCTTGTTCTGTGTGGTTGTGGTTTCTTCATGCTTGTTGATGTATAGCATTTCACTTTATGAACAAACATTTATCTATTCCTTTTCCTGTTGATGTACATTTGGGTAGTTTTCAGCTTGAGGCTATTGTTAGCAGTACTTACTCATATATTTTGATGAACATATGTATGGACTTCTTTTGGAACGGGAGTTGTTGGGTCATAGGGTAGCTACATGTTGGCTTTAGAAGATAGGGCCAACAGTTTTCTACAGTGATTGGACCATTTTACACTTCTGTGAGGGGGTTCCACTTGATTCACAGCCTTGCCAACGCTTTTCTGTCCCTTTCATTTTAGCCATTCTTGTGGGTGGTATTGCATTTGGGTTTTAATTTAAATTTTCTTCATGACTAATGAAGTTGGAGGCATTTTTAGGAGTTAAATTTTCTATGCTCTTTTTTTCTCAGCTTTTTATTATGAAAATCTTAAAACACAGAAAAGTTGAAAGGCTGGCATAATGAAAATGCATATACTTAGTACTTAGAGTTAAACAATTGTTAGCCTTTTGCTATATTTGCTTCTTGTGCATGTGTGTGTGTATATATATATATACACATATACATACATATATATAATTGTTTCGCTGATCCATTGTAAAGGAAGTTGCAGTCATAATTACACTTGACTCATAATTACACCATTATCTCCTAGAAATAGATATTTTCTACATAACCATAAAACCATGATCATATATAACATAATTAACAATGATTTCCTAAAAATACTATGTAACAGTCTGTGTGCAAGTCTCCTCAGTTGTCCCCAAAGTACCGGTAATCTACTTTTTTGAACCAGAAGCTAATCAAGGCCAAATCCTTGCATTTGATTGTTATAGCACTTTAAACAGATCCCTGATTTTCCCCACCTCCCACCCACGACATTGATTTTTTGGAGAGCCAAATTCTGTTCCAGTTGTCTATATAAAATTTTTTAAAACCCCAAAACCTTAGTGGCTTAAAACAATTATTTTATTATATTTTACAATTTTGTCGATCATAATCAGGCAGGGCCCAGTCAAGTGATTCTTCTTTTTCACATGACATTGACAGGGTCACTTGGTGGTATCCACTTGTCATATGGACTGGTCTGGAGGCTCCAAGATGGCTTCTGCACACTCATGTCCAAGACCTTGGTTGGGATGGCAGG
The DNA here is from genome assembly GCF_029289425.2 of Pan paniscus. NCBI lineage: Eukaryota > Metazoa > Chordata > Mammalia > Primates > Hominidae > Pan > Pan paniscus. Next base: position 67,840,236 of record NC_073267.2, read on the forward strand.
AAGGCTGTGATCAGCTGGGACTGTCCACCAGAGCATGTCCATGTAGCCTCTCTGGCTAGCATGGCCCCAGAATGGTCAGTTTCCTTACATCCTGTCTCCTGGCTCTGAGGACAAGTGTTTTGGAGACCAGAACAGGAGCCACACTACCTTTCATGACCCAGTATCAGGAGTCACACAGCATCACTTCCATCAGGCTCTGTTGTTTGAAGCAGTCACAAAACCCACCCAGATGCAGAGAATTTGCAGCTACGTTTTTAAAGCTGCAATGATCTGTTCTTCAGTCACAAATAATTTGCCTTTTTCTCACATGCAAAACACACACCTTTTTCCAAGATTCCTCCAGACTCTCATTCCATTAGGACACCAGGCTCAGGCTGTTTGAGATCAGCCCTTCTTTATTGTGGGATCCCCATGAGGCTGCTGTAGAAGTCTTAGAAGTATTATTGTCTAGCTGACATGGGCTAAGAGGCATGCCCTTTGGATTCTTCAGGAATTTCGGATATAACTAAGAGGACACACAAAAAGCACCATTTTAAGTCTTTGTGAGGCCATTAACAAGGGTCTTACAGTTACGCACTGGATTTCCTGAGACTATTTTCCTAGTATTACTCTTGTAGAATGTTCCCCATTTTGATTTTGTCTGCTTGTTTCCTCTTGGTGTCATTTAACTTTTTTCAAATCCCCTTCCCTCACCTCCATATTTCCTGCAAAATTGGGTCTAGAGGCTTGATTTGATTAAGGTTGAATATTTTGGCAAGAATACTTTGTAGGTGATTTTGAATACATTATACTGCATGATATCTATAGGTATATCATGGCAGGTTGTCCTACTATTAATACGTTAGGTTCCATCACTTGCATATGGTGGTGACCCCCAGGCCTCTCCATTGTAAAAATGTACATTTTCTTCCTTGTGACTTTCATGGAATTTGTGGGGTGATGCCAGGAAAAATACGAAATGTTTCAAAAATTCATGTCATCCTTGTGCAGGGACCATGCTAATCATCTTGGCATCCTTCCAATTTTAGTCTGTGCTATGGAAGCATGTCCTGCCCTGGCTCTCGAGAATTTGTAACTGTAATCGGTTCTTTGCCTGACGCACGTGGCAAGTCAGTATGCTAAGACATTGGGTTGCAGCAGAGAAAGAGGTTTAATCATAGGGCCACCAAATAATAAGATAGGAGAAAATCCCAAATCTGTCTCCGTGAGGAGTTTGGGGCTAGGGATGTTAAGGGTTTTGGAATGGGCCAAAGTGTGGAGATGGTCGATTGGTCAGCGAGTCCAGGGTGATGTCATGGGGCAGGGAGATAAAGAAACTGTATCTGTACATTGATTTGGTTCTTCTGTGGGATCTTTGAAGTGGTTGGCATCAGCTACTCCACTAGAATTAAGGATCTGTTTAAGTCATTCTTAAACAAAACCCTTATGATTCTAACATCAGAAATTTCATCTGTAGAAACAATGGGGATACAAATGGTCAACATCTAGTGCTCCAAGAATTCTGGCTACAAGGAAATGAGTCAAATTGCAGCCTGACTAATGCTTAATTATAACTATATTTCTGTCCAGAACTCTTGTTAACCCTGTGAGGACAGCTTCAAATACAGCTCTTCTATCTCTTGTGCCAGCACCTGCTCCTGCTCCAGGTGTCTGTTGACTTAGGCTTAAAATATCCCTGAACCGCCCTCACTCCTTGGTGGTCATTTTGCCTACCTTTGGTTAAGCCGTGTTCGTCTTTGCTCCAGATTTGCTGTCAATCAGATCTCACCTGCTCTCTATCCTCCAGAAATTCCTGTATCCTTCTGGTCTTCTGGTGGCCCTCTTTATTTTGTTCATGTGTTTTTGTGGGTTTCATGTGTACATAGGAAATACTCACAGAGAGACAGAATGTGTTGTGTAAGGAGATTTGAGGCAGGAAGTAGGGAGGTAGTGTATGTGCTTGTGTTCAGTCAGACATCTCTGGCCAACCTTTGCTTTTGAGAAACTATATCCCAGGGCAGAAATGAGGAAGTGTCACATGTATCAAATCATTACGTTGTATCCCATAAATATATACCATTATTATTTGTCAATTAAAAATTTTTAAAAGGGCCAGGTATGGTGGCTCATGCCTGTAATCCCAGCACTTTGGGAGGCTGAGACAGGTGGATCATTTGAGGTCAGGAGTTCAAGACCAGCCTGGCCAACATGGTGAAACCCTGTCTCTACTAAAAATACAAAAAAAAAAATTAGCTGGGTGTGGTGACATGCACCTGTAGTCCCAGCTACTTGGGAGGCTGAGGCAGGAGAATCGCTTGAACCCAGGTGGTGGAAGTTGCAGTGAGCAGAGTGCACCACTGCACTCCAGCCTTGGTGATGGAGTGAGACTCCATCTCAAAAAAAATTTTTTTAATTTAAATTAAATAAAAGATAAATATCAGGGGATGAAGATAGAAACCAGGTTGTTATGGATTATATTATGCTCTCCCTAAATTCATAGTTTGAAGCCCTAATTCCCAATGACTATATTTGGAGATAGCATCCTTAAAAAGGTAATTAAGGTTAAATGACATCATAAGGGTGGAGCCCTAACCCAACGTGACTGGTGTCTTAAAAGAAGAGAAAGAGACTCCATGGATGAGTATGCACAGAGGAAAGCCTATGTTAGGACAGAGCAAGAAGGTGGCCATCTGCAAGCCAAGGTGGGAGGCCTCACCAGAAACAAACCCTGTGGACACCTTGATATTGGACTTCCAGCCTCCAGAACTGTGGGAAAACTAATTTCTGTTATTAAGCCACTCAGTCTGTGATACGTTGTTATGACTCCAGCAGACTAATACACACAACATGAAAGACGTGACCCCCAGGAAGTGACTTATCCAGGAATTCAGAATTTATTCTGTAACCAGTGGGAAGCCATTTGGGTCATAAGCAGGGGAGTAACAGGATCAGAACTTGGAAGTAGGAAGATCATTCTCAGAGTTGTTCAAAGGAACTCCAGAGCGAGGAGACAGTAGAGGCAGGGACACCAATTAGAAGGCATTTTAAGCATATGGGTGAGAAATGATGGCGGTTGAACAAAGGCAGTTGGGGCAGATAATATAATAACAAGGAGGTAGAATCAGCAGAATTTGTTGACTGGTTGGATGTGGGGAGGTAAGAGAGTAAGAAATACCAAATTCTTCCCAGTCTCCTGAATTGCAGCTAGTAATTGAAATGAACATTTATTTGTTCATTGCAGGTAGTAACTGCAATGAACATTTATTTGTTTTCTATCCAGCTTCCTTCTTCCTAAGAGCTTCCAGATTGTCACTCAATACAATCTCCCAACCTCTCTTGTCGTACAGCCCATGTGCTTTGGAGAAACTGAACTCTGCCTTTGCTTTAGAGGTGGGCCTGGACTGACTTACACTAATTAGCACATTCCATGGCTGTCACTCTAGTTTTTGGTTCAGGAGTAAAAATGTGATCTAAATCTGCCAATCAGTGAATGCCAGAACTGTTTATTGGAATACTGGGACTGAAGTGCCCTTTCCCACTTGACAAGAACAGGGAGGTGGATAGACCTGACTTAATTGGCAACCGTCTTGTGACCCAAGGCCCCAGGAAAATGAGCCATAGACTGGAGCTGACCTTAAGCAGACCAAAGCAAGGATAGACCCCCAGTGGTATCCTCGGGCTATTGGATCAACCAACCATGAAGTCCTTAACTCTCCTGTTATAAAGCCTAGAAACCCCCTTCTTCTTTAAGCCAGTTCAAATTCGATTTTTATGTTACTTGTCATATAAAGATACAGGTTAGTTACTGCTTTAGCACAGTAGGCAGCGCATCAGTCTCATAAAGATACAGGTCATTGGGTAGATGGTGGAGCCATTAACCAGGAAATGCAAAGCAAAAAGAGGGACTGGTTTGAAAGGAGAGATGCTTTGTCCTGAACTTGCACAATCCCACATCTTTGCTTGATGTTGATCCTTGGGCCTGGAAAGTCCTACTCATACTCTAAGGCCCTATTCTGATGATCCTTCCTCTAAAACATTGTAATCCCCTCTTATATCCAGCTGAGAATTCACCATGCCTTCTGAACCTCCATACATTTTGGACATGGCTCTATCGTTGCTTTTTTTTTAAGTCTTGCTCTGTTGCCCAAGCTGAAGTGCAGTGGTGTGGCACGTTCACAGCTCATTGCAGCCTCAACCTTCTGGGTTCAAGTAGTCCTCCCACCTCAACCTCCTGAGCAGCTGCTACTACAGGCATGCATCACCACACTCAGATAATTTTTTTTAAAAATTATTTTTATAGATGGGATCTTGCTATGTTGCCCAGGTTGGTCCCAAACTCCTGGGCTCAAGTGATCCTTCTGCCTCAGCCTCCCAAAGTTCTGGGATTACAGGCATGAGCCACTACACCCGCCTATTGCTGCTTTTATCACCTCATGTTACCATGTTCTCCCCTGGGTGCTGACTGACCTCCCTAACAGTCCAGGACATATCATACTCATCTATATGTACAGGTTTGCAGCCCCAATGCATCTAATAGGCACCTAAACATCTTGATGAGTAAATAAATGCTGTTTCCCCCATTTTCTCCTCAAACTAATGAATCTGCTCACCACAAAATTCATTTGGACTGAGAGAAACCCACTATCAGACCAGCAAATAAATTACTTATCAAGTTATCAGAAAAATCTGAAAATATAGGAATAGTAGGAAAGGGTAATTTTGTAGGATTGAAAACACAGAAAAACAAAACTTGGATGAACAAGTACCTCTATAATAATGATGCAATATGTTTACATATGTTGGCTTGAGTAGCCACAGCCAACAGTTTTCCACAGTGGTTGGACCATTTTACACTTCTGTGAGGAGGTTCCACTTGATTCACAGCCTTGCCAACGCTTTTCTGTCCTTTTCATTTTAGCCATTCTGGTGGGTGGTATTGAATTTGGGTTTTAATTTACATTGTCTTCATGACTACTGAAGTTGGAAACATTTTTATGAGTTAATTTTCTCTGATCTTTTTTTCTCAGCTTTTTATTATGAAAATCTTCACCCACAGAAAAGTTGAAAGGCTGGCATAGTGAACATGTGTATACTTAGTACCTAGATTCAAACAGTTGTTAGCTTTTTGCTATATTTGCTTCGTGTATGTGTGTGTGTGTATAATTGTTTTGCTGATCCATTGTAAAGTAAGTTACAATCATAATGACACTTGACCTATACACCAGTATCTCCTACAAATAGACATTTTTCTACGTGACCATAAAACCATGATCATATCTAACGCAATTGATATGGTTTGGCTCTATGTCCCCACCCAAATCTCATCTTGAATTGTAATCCCTATGGGTCAAGGAAGGGAGGTGATTGGATCATGGGGGCAGTTTTCCCCCATGCTGCTCTCATGATAGTGAGTGTGTTCTCACAAGATTTGATGGTGTGAAAAGTGACAGTTTTTTCCTTCTCTCTTCTCCCTCCTGCTGCCTTGTGAAGAAGGTGACTGCTTCCCCCTCTGTCATGATTGTAAGTTTCCTGAGGCCTCCCCAGCCATGCAGAACTGTGAGTCAATTAAACCTCTTTCCTTCATAAATTATCCAGTCTCAGGGAAGTTATTTATAGCAGTGCAAAAACAGGCTAATACATAATTCACAGTAATTTCCTAAAAATACTATGTAATGGTCTGTGTGCAAGTCTCCTCAGTTGTCCCCAAAGTACCTGTAATCTACTTTTATGAACCAGAAGCCAATCAAGGCCAAATCCTTGCATTTGATTGTTACAGCACTTTAAACAGACAACCCCCCCCCCCGCCATTTTCCCCATCCCCCACCCATGACATTGACTGTTTGGAGAGCCAAATTCTGTTCTAGAAGTCTATATAAAGATTTAAGAAAAAAAACACTCCAAAACTTTATTGGCCTAAAACGATTATTTTATTATATTTTACAATTTTGTCGATCGTGAATTCAGGCAGAGCCCAGTTAAGCAATTCTTCTTTTTCACATGACATTGACAGGGTCACTTGGTGGTATCTACTTGTCATTTGGACTGGTCTGGAGGCTCCAAGATGGCTTCTGTACACTCATGTCTGAGACCTTGGTTGGGATGGCAGGAAGGCTGTGATTAGCTGGGACTGCCCACCAGAGCATGTCTATGTAGCCTCCCTGGCTAGCATGGCCTCAGAGTGGTCAGTTTCCTTACATCCTGACTCCTGGCTCTGAGGAGGAGTGTTTTGGGGAACAGGACAGGAGCTGCATTACCTTTATGACCCAGTATCAGGAGTCACACAGCGTCACTTCCATCAGGCTCTGTTGTCGCTCCCATTATGCTCTGTGACAAAGCCCACCCAGATTCAGAGAATTTGCAGCTATGTTTTTGATTTTTGGGTTTTTTTTTTTTTTTGTGGTTTTTCTGTCACCCAGGCTGGAACACAGTGGCACAATCACAGCTCACTGCAGCCTCAACATTCTGGGGTCAGGCGATCCTCCCACCTCAGCCTCCCAAGTAGCTGGGACTACAGGCACACACACCACCATACCTGGCTAATTTTTGGATGTTTTGTAGAGACAGGATCTCACCATGTTGCCCAGGCTGGTCTCGAACTCCAGGGCTCAAGCGATCCTCACACCTCTGCCTCACAAAGTGCTAGGATTATTAGGCATGAGCCACCATATCCGGCCTGTTTTTAAAACTGCCATGGTCTGCCCTCTGGCCACAGATAATTTGCCTTTCTCTCACATGCAAAACGTGCACCCCTTTCCAAGACTCTGCTGAGGTCTTATCCCATTGTGAGATCAGACCGGGCTCTTTGAGATCTGCCCTTCTTGGGCTCCCTGTGAAGCTGCTGTACAACTACACCCTCAGGAGTCCTCGAAGCATTGCTGTTTAGCTGAGAGGTGCTAGGAGTCATGCCCTTTAGATTCTTAGCCCTTTGTGTAACTAAGACAGCACCATCCTAAATCTTTCTGAGGTCATTAACAAGGGTCTTAACAGTTATGGATTCCCTGAGATAATATTTTACTAGCATTGCCCTTGTAAAATACTCTACATTCTGATTTTGTCTGCTTGTTTCCTCTTGATGACATTGAACTTCTTCTCAAATCCCCCTCCCTTACCTTCATATTCCATGTAAAATTAGGTTTTGATGCTTAATTGGATTCAGGTTAAATATTTAGGTACAAATACTTCATAGGTGATTCAGTGTACATACTGCATGATATCTATAGGTACATCATGTCAGGTTGTCCTGTTATTAACAGGTTAGGTTTCTTTGCTTGCATAGAGTGGTGACCCCAGATCTCTCCACTGTAAAAATGTACATTTTCACCTTTGGGATCTTTGTGATTTGCGTGGGATTTGTGGGGTGGTGCTATGAAAAATGCAAAATGCCTCACAGATTCATGTCATTCTAGTACAGGGGCTGTGCTAATCATCGCAGTATCCTTCCCACTTTAGTTCGTACTGTGGAAGCAAGTCCTGACCTGGCTCTTGTGAATACAGCTCTTTCATCTCTTGTGCCAGCACCTGCTCCTGCTGCAGGTATCTGTTGACTAAGCTGGGAATATCCCTAACCTGCTCTCACTTCCTTGGTGGTCATTTGCCTACCTTTGGTTAAGCTGTGATCGTCTTTGCCCCAGGTTTGCTGTCAATCGGATCCGTCTGCTTTCTATCCTCCAGGAATTCCTGTATCCTTCTGGTCTTCTGGTGGCCCTCTTTATTGTGTTCCTGTTTTTGTGGGTTTCATATGTACATATCAAATGCCCACTGAGAGACAGAATGTTTTGTGTAAGGAGATTTGAGGCAGGAAGTAGGGAGGTAGTGTGTGTGCTTGTGTTCAGTCAGACCCCTCTAGCCAACCTTTGCTCTTGGGAAACTATGTCTCAAGGCAACGATGAAGAAATATCACATGTATCAAGTTATCACATTGCACTATACATATATATGTATATGTATGTATATATATCATTATTATTTGCCAATTAAAATTTCAAAAATAAACTTTAAAAAAGTTTCAGAACATGAAGATAGAGACCAGATGGTTATGGACTGTGTTTTGTGTCCCCTCAATACTTATAGTTTGAAGCCCTAACCTTTAATGTGACTAAATTTGGATACAGAGTCCTTTAAAATGGTAATTAAGGTTAAATGAGATCATAAGGGTAGAGCTCCAATCCAATATGACTAGTGTTTTAGAAGAAGAGAAGACTCCAAGGATGCATGCACACAGAGGAACAGCCATGTGAGCATGCAGCGAGACGACAGCCATCTGCATGCAAGGAGAGAGGCCTCAGAGAAACTAGCCCTGCCTGATGAAGTTGAATTAACAGGTACCTCTCTTATAATGATGCAATCGCTACTTCTTTGCAAGTTAAGAGGGACACACACACACACACACACATACGCACATACACACACATGCAATATCTCTCAATATATAAGATGGGTTAACAATTCCTGTTAGTGCTGCTGAAGACTGTGGGAAGAATCTAAAATTGGTGCTACCCACACACAAGGTCGCATCATGCCCATCAATTTATTTTGATCTCATGGAAGGCGTTTTGGAGCAGTGCTCAAGAAATAGCTCAACTAAAAGAACATTTAAGTTATGTAAAAATGAACTCCAATGATTTAGATCTATAGTAAATTCTACCTGATTTTTCACAGGAAAAAGTTGGAGAACAGTACTTTATCACCTTCAAGTATATTTGGTAACTGGAACTGAAGGGGAGACAAGTGTAGCCAAGCCTAGACCAAGGATGATCATCAATAATGACAGCTATTTAACAAATGTTCCTTGAGTGCTTGCTATGTGCCAGGTATTCTCTGAGGTGCTAAGGATGCAGCACTAAACAAACATATGAATAAATGATGATAAGAAGGACATTGATTGAGCTCTTATTGTGGGCTAGGCCCTGAGCTCAGTGCTGTGTATACAGTTGACCCTTGAATAACACTGGTTGATTTGAACTGCATGAGTCCCCACTTATACGTGAAGCTTTTTTCAATAAAAGTTATACCATGGGCCGGGCATGGTGGCTCACACCTGTAATCCCAGCACTTTGGGAGGCCAAGGCGGGCATATCATGAGGTCAGGAGTTCGAGACCAGCCTTACCAATATGGTAAAACCCCATCTCTACTAAAAATACAAAGGTTAGGCCGGACGCGGTGGCTCATGCCTGTAATCCCAGCACTTTGGGCGGCCGAGGTGGGCAGATCACGAGGTCAGGAGATCGAGACCATGGTGAAACCCTGTCTGTGCTAAAAATACAAAAAATTAGCCAGGCATGGTGGCAGGCGCCTGTAGTCCCAGCTACTCTGGACCCTGAGGCAGGAGAATGGTGTGAACCCAGGAGGCGGAGCTTGCAATGGGCCGAGATTGCACCAGTGCACCCCAGCCTGGGCAACAGAGCGAGACTCCATTTCAAAAAAAAAAAATTGTACCGTGTGTGTCTGACTCTCCTGCCTCCCCTTGCAGGTCCTCCACTTCTTCCACCTTGGCTACCCCTGAGATAGCAAGACCAATCCTTCCTCTTCTTCCTCCTTCTCAGTCTACACAACAAGAAGACGACAAGGATGCAGGCCTTTATCATGACTCACTTCCATTCAATGAATAGTAAATGTATTTTCTCTTCCTTATGGTTTTCTTAACATTTTCTTTTATTTGGCTTACTTTATTGTAAGAATACGGTATATAATACATATAGCATGCAAAAAATCTGTTAATCAACTGTTTAATAAGGCTTCTGTATATAATACATATAACATGCAAAATATCTGTTAATCGACTGTTATCAATAAGCCTTCTGGTCAACAGCAGGCTAGTAGTAGCTAAGTTTTTGGGAAGTTAAAAGTTATATGTAAGCCAGGTGCAGTGGCTCACACCTATAATCCCAGCACTTTGGGAGGCTGAGGTAGGAGGATTGCTTCAGGCCAGGTGTTCGGGACCAGCCTGGGCAACATAGCAAGATCCCACCTCTATAAAAATTTTAAAAATAATTTTTTAAATTTAAAATGTTATATGTAGATTTTTGACTGTGTAGGGGTCAGTGCCCTGACCTTCTCATTGTTCAAGGGCCAACTGTGTATTAGCTTATTTGTCCCACCTGCACCACAACTCTGTGAGCTACTATCATTATCTCCATTTTACAGATACAGAAGCTTCTGAGAGGTAACTCACCCAAAGTTACAAAGCCAATTAAAGTGGTAAAAATTGGACCCTACTCAGGCCTGTTGGCTTCCTGAAGTAACACAGCAATTGAGTAGAAACAGCTGCTGGAAATGCTTCATAGGTAGGGAACTAAGCCATTTAAAATTTTATTTGCTTAAGCATTCCTTTTTTATAGTTGATATAAAGGTAAAATTCAGTACAGTTCTACCAAAACTCAAAATCTGCATTACTGGAGCCCAGTCAATGAACTTTCACCATGATACTAATGACTTAAGCTCGTGCATGGATCTACAGAATTATATTGTGATTAACATGTACCTTGGCAAACAATTTTTTTTTTTTTTTGAGACAGAGTCTCCCTCTGTGGCCCAGGCTGGAGTGCAGTGACATGACCTCAGTTCACTGCAACCTCCGCCTGCCGGGTTCAAGCAATTCTCCTGCCTCGGCCTCCCAAGTGGCTGGGACTACAGGTGCGTACCACCATGCTCAGCTAATTTTTTGTATTTTTAGTAGAGAGGGGTTTCACCAGGCTGGCCAGGCTGATCTCGAACTCCTGACCTTGTGATCTACCTGCCTCAGCCTCCCAAAGTGCTGGAATTACAGGCGTGAGCCACCGCGCCCGGCAAATTATTTTTTAGCCACTTTAACTTAGTATTTTCAGTGTTTTACTGCTACATTTTGTAACCACTCTAATATTTACATATCATCTGTACTATTATTTACTTAAAACTTTTACTTAATGTTTTAAAGGAAATTTAATATCACTGCTCTAAATAAAGAGACACTAAATCACTCAATAAATATTTACAAAGTGCCTAATACATACTAGGCAGCGGGGATATAGCAGTGAAAAAGAGACTAAAAAATATCCCCACCCTCATGGAGCTAATGTTTTAGTAGGGGTGACAGACAATAAACAAGATAAAAGGACGGGCAAGGTGGCTCACACCTGTAGTGCCAGCACTTTGGGAGGCTGAGGTGGGCAGATCACTTGAGGTCAGGAGTTCAAGACCAGCCTGGCCAACATGTTGAAACCCCGTCTCTACTAAAAATACAAGTTAGCGGGGCATGGTGGCTGATGCCTGTAATCCCAGCCACTCGGGAAGCTGAGGCAGGAGAATCACTTGAACCCTGGAGGTGGAGGTTGCAGTGAGCAGAGATTGTGCCATTGCACTCCAGCCTGGGCAACAAGAGAGAAACTCCTTCTCAAAAGAAAAATAATAAAGTAAAATAAACATGATAAGTAAAATATATAGTTAGAGACTGATCAGTACTGAAGGGAAAAGGGGGTGTCTTAGTCCATTCTGTGCTGCTGTAACAGAATAGCTGAGACTGGGTAATTTCTAAAGAACAGAAATTTATTCTCTTATAATTCTGGAGGCTGGGAAGTCCAAGATCAAGGCACCAGTGTCTGATGAGGGCCTTCTTGCTGTCCTCACATGGTGGAAGTCAGAAGGGCCAATGGGACAAATTCTGTGTCCTCACATGGCATGTGTAGAGAGAGAACCCACTCCTCCAATCCCTTTCTATAATGGCATTAATCCATTCTTGAGGGTAGAGCCCTCATGATCTAAACACCTCCCATTAGGACTCACATCCCAACATTATTGTATTGGGGATTAAGTTTCCAATGCATGAATTTTGGGGGATACAGTCAAACCATAGCAGGGGATATCAAGTGTGTGAGTCGTTAAAATTGTTGTTAAATAGTTAAAATTTTAGATAGGGCGGCCAGGGAAGACCTCATCGAGACAGTGGCTTTTAAGTAAAGACCTGAAAGGGACAAGCCATGTGGAAATCCAAGAGAAACACAATTCAGGTAGTGGAACAAACAAGGCAAAGCACTGAGGCCCGAGTGTGTCTGGGATGCTTAAGGAACAATAGGGAGGTCATGGGCAGAAGCAAGAGGACTAGAGAGCTAATGCAAAAATCCAAGCAAGAGATGATGGTGGCTTAAACCAGAATGATGAGAAATGGTCAGATTCTAGAAATATGAATGTTAAGTCAACATTTGCTGATGGGCCATTTAGCTGATGGGCCATTACAAAGTGTAAGGGTTAGGGGAGGAGATCAAGGAAAACCCCCAAATTTTGACCTGACCAAGCAACTGGAAGGATGGCGCCCAATACATTTCTTTTTTCTTTCTTTTTCTTTCAATGAACCATGTGTACAGTTTTTCATATTTCTTCTTTTTCTCCCCACCCCCAGATTTGCATTTCTGTCACTTGCACCACAACCTCCCCACTCAATGGAAGAAATTTAGAAAGCACTGGTATTCAAAAGAACAGATGTAAAACTGCTTGAGGTTTTGCTCATCTAAAGCCTGTGTGTTCTTTGGAGGCTATGACTTTTGAGGGCAAGTCATAAAAGCTAAAGAGGCCCCTGCCCTGTTCACCAAAACACTTGTTCTAAGTTCTAAAACACTGTAGTTCTATGATTCTGAAATCTTGAAAGGATTACAATGGAAAAAATACTCTGTTTTCAAGAATCCAGCAGTCACTTTTCAGAATACTAAATTTTGTATATTGTAAATATACCAAATATACTGTGAATATTATCTGTATAATGCAATTCTGTTCAGCATAATACTGGTACATTGATTGGTTGGCTGGGTGCCAAGGAACACAGCTTTCTCAGAGAACAGAAATACTCCTGGTTCTTAGGATTTAAGCTATTAACACATATCTATGCTTGAAAACCACATGCCACTTTTGTTAAATGAATTGATGCAGTTCAGCATCATAAGCTCAAACATTCACTAATTTCACCTTTTTCTGATTTATTCACTTGTTTATTAGTTCAAGGAGAGGACAGTTTAAATAGAACAATATATACACAATGATAGTTTCATGATGAGCCAAGACATTAAGTAAGACAAACAAGGCAATCTGATTTTATGTTAAACATTGGCCTGTTACTGTATTATTAAAATAATAGTGGTATTTGAGTTTGGAGCCAGTATTGTGGTCTTTGTACAAAAATAATGCCTTTCTTTGGCATCAATAAATCAGTATGCATCTATCTTAATTATATCAGCATAAAAAATAGCTTACTCTTCTTGGCAGTAAATAACATTGCCTTCAATTAGCCAAATCATATTTCTGTCTCAAACTACATCCAGTACCATATATGCATGTCATCAGAGAAATTCTAAATTATCACTGCAGATTGTGTTTATTTTTACATTGGACTGTATCACAAACTGAACATTTAAAATATGAAAAAGGAAAAAACCTTCATATAACTGCCTCTCAGTGTGCCTCCTCTCTAAAGCTTCTAGGCTGCTTTCTCCACTGGGCTGCAGACCTTCCTGTCTAGTAGCTCCTGGACACCATGTGTCCCAAACTGAACTCATCCCTTCCCTCCAGCTGCCCCTATTCCTGTGTTCTGTGTATCTATTCATGACATGTCCATCCACCTGGTCAGCCACGTTCAAAACTTGAATCTTTTGACTACTCACTATACTTCACTTCCTATATCCAATTGGTTGCCAAATACTGCCCACTGAACAGCTTCCAAGCATCTAATCTCTCTCTTCTTTATCTACTGCTGGAATTCTCTTCCTGAAGCCCAGATTTATGTTATTATTTGCCCCCAAACCTTACATTTTCCTCCCATTTTCTATGGAATGGCCTAACTCGTTAGAATGGTACCAAGATTTTCCAGTTTGGCCATTCCTTTCCACCCCACTGCACCTTGTTTTCATTGTCCTCAGAATTTCATTTATAAAGGTGACTGGGTGATGACAATCAATGAATTAGTGGCCAATGCCTTTGAAAATTTTATTATAGTTCTCAAGAGAAGGGGCTGTGCCTACGGCCACACGAGAAAGTATTATGGTCAATGAGGAGGTAGAGAGAGTGAGGAGAAAGCCCAGAGCCTTTATTGCCGTGGGAAGGAATGGGCGAAGCAGGGAAGGGAAGTCTGAGCAAGCTTAGGATTGAATAATTTGAATAATGTTGGCAAGCTCTGGGATATAGAGGTGAATTTTAGTTGTCTGGTACTTGGCCATGGGGTGGTTTATTACAGTGACTTGGGGCAGGGAAAATATTGGTGTGTGAGATGCATAAAGATGGTGTGGGGATATAGGCTTGGGTTGGTTGGTTTGTATATGAAAGGGGTGTTCACAAGCAAGTTGTTTGCTATCTCTAGGAATTAGCTAACTCTGAAAGGGGCAATTCCTCCCCAGGTCCCCAAGGCCCCAAGATGTCAAAGCATCATAAAATACAGAAAACCGAAACTAAAATCCATGGTTAATACACACCTCCCTTCACACACACCCTTTACTCCCGGCTCCAGTAGCCCCAGAAATGCTCTAGACGAAGTAAGTTCTGTAGTGCATCTCTCAACAATATGCCGCCACCCATAGCCCTGGCTTAGGAGAGCCACCAAACCTGGTACTATGCGACCATGGTCCTTCCCCTGGTCACTGGATAGTGATCGCACCCAACACAGGCACCCCCATCTACAGGGTGGCTGGAGATCTATGACCATTGTGGCGTACCTGGACCAATCAATAAACTGGACCAATTGGATTTCCATTTTCAGGGATTTAAATTCAGAGCCACAAAAGGAGATTGTCAGTTGATGATGAGCTAAGACACCCTGAAGTATACTCACAACCTTAGCAAGCCATGTGCAGTCTAGTGCTCCACCCCTCTACCCACCCCGTCCAACCCCCACCAAAATACTAACAAAATACAACACACTAGTTCATCATCTAGACCATAATAACTCGCTGGGGATAGTGCTGGTAGTTTTTGTTTGTTTAACATTTCTTTCAAATACTAAGATTAACGGAGTTGCATAGTGAAAAAAAACTGTAGGAAAGGGTCGGACCTAGGCCTGGAGTGAAGGGCACAAGATGCTTTTATTTTAAACCCCTAAAAGTGTTGCAAAGTGTTTTTAATTTCATATAAATAGTTAAGGATCACATGAACACAATCCAGTACAAATGGGTCCAGGAGCTTCAACGAGCGTTCCAGCTTCTTCGTAACGTTCCCACACCGTGCAACAAGCGGAGGGAAGAAAACTTCCGGCGCCCCCACCTACCGCTCCCCAGCCGTGCCCCGCTGCTCTAAATCTGCAGACTTGATCGATTGCTTCTGCCTGGGCGGTACCGCCCGAATCGACTGCTCCTGTCTGATGCGTCCCCGGGCGCGGGAAACGAATTTCAATCCACTTTCCTGACCCCAACCATCCTGCCCAGTCTCCGCTTCCCCGTCTTGTACACCCCTAACTCCTGAGGCTCCTCCGAATCACGCGAGTGGAAGCGGAGAAGCTCAAGTGGCCGCCATGTCGGAGGCTTATTTCCGAGTGGAGTCGGGTGCGCTGGGGCCTGAGGAGAACTTTCTTTCTTTGGACGACATCCTGATGTCCCACGAGAAGCTGCCGGTGCGCACGGAGACCGCCATGCCTCGCCTTGGCGCTTTCTTCCTGGAGCGGAGCGCAGGCGCCGAGACTGAGAACGCGGTCCCACAGGTGAGCCTTTGGGTGCGGGGTCCCGCCCGGAAAGACTGCAGCTCCCGGCGGGCCCCGCGGCCCTGGGACGCCGCATCGGGGCGCGCTGCCCTTTGGGATTTGTAGTTTTCGAGGAGCCAGGGCCGAAGGCGCTAACGACTTCTCGGAAACTCCGCGGGGGTCCCGTCGCGCTCGGGGTGGTCTCCAGACTTCTTGTTCGCCATCTGTGGTGAAACTACATTTATCCTAGGTCGCCAGGCAGCCTCCAACATTGATTTCTTTTTTGAAACTGTCCAAATTAGTGTCTTCCCCTTACCCCCTGCAACGTGTGTTGAATGCTTAAAGATTGGCTCCAGCTGAATACTTAAGAATTAGAGTTCTGATCATGTTTGCCTTAAAACAGCTTTGGGTTCTGTAAGAGCATGTGATAAGTAGGAACCCCAAGTTGCTAAATTCATTCCTGCATAATGATGACAGGGTCAGTAAGCCCTACTGAGGCTTACTTAGTGGCAGCATGGTTGGGTGTGGGGAGTAAGCTTTTCCCTTTAATCCTTCAACAACCAGAAAGGTTGGGTCACTTGGCCAGGGCTTCAGTTAGTGGTGAGCTGGGATTCGGAAACCAAGGCCATATGGCTTCAAATATAAAATTGTCCCAGGAACATGGCTTGTAATGATTAATTTGGATATCCTGTTTCACCTAAGTTTTGTATAGAACGATGTTTTTTGTTTGGTCTGTTTGTTTCAAGTTAATTTTTATCAAAGTAATACATAACCAACGTTTTAAAAGTCAAATAGGCCGGATGCGGTGGCTCACGCCTGTAATCCCAGCACTTTGGGAGGCTGAGGCGGGCGGATCACGAGGTCAAGAGATCCAGACCATCCTGGCCAACATGGTGAAACCCCATCTCTACTAGAAAGCTGGGTGTGGTGGCAGGCGCCTGTAATCTCAGCTACTCTGGAGGCTGAGGCAGGAGAATTTCTTGAACCCAGGAGGCAGAGGTTGCAGTGAGCCGCGACTGTGCCACTGCACTCCAGCCTGGCGACAGAGTGAGACTCCATCTCAAAAAAAAAAAAAAAAAAAAAAAAAAAAAAAGTCAAATAGTACCAAAAGATTTATAAGAAAAAAAATAGCAGGTCCTGCCTTCCTTTTCCCACTTCCCCCTCCAAGTCCACAGGGCTCATGTACCTTTTTTAGTGGTGTCTTCAAGATTCATCTTCATATTTCTAAATAATATTCTTAAACTTACCTTGTTGGGTTGTTTTTTTTTAATGTAGACATTATCTGTTGACTTTCATCCTAGCAGATGAGGATTTCGTTCCCATACACACTGGTAAACATGGCGCTATGCTGCCCATACTTAATTCATATTTCCTTAGTTTTTAGTTAATGCCCTTTTTCTATTCCAGGATTCCACCTAGGATACCACACTGCATTTAGTAGACATGTTTCCTTAGCCTTCTCTTGGTTGTGACAATTAATCAGACCTCCTTGTTCTAATGACCTTGACGGTTTTGTGGAGTGGTGGTCAGGTATTTTGTAAAATGTTCCTCAGTTGGAAATCTTTGGTTTGGGGGTAGTTTTGTTTTTGGTTTTGTTTTTTTTGTTTTTGTTTTTTTGACATGGAGTTACCCTGTCATCCGGGCCAGAGTGCAGTGGCATAATCTCAGCTCACTGCAGCCTCCTCCACCTCCTGGGTTCAAGCAATTCTGCCTCAGCCTCCCAAGTAGCTGAGATTACAAGCGCCCACCGCCACACCCAGCTAATTTTTGTATTTTTAGTAGAGACGAGGTTTCACCAGGTTGGCCAGGCTGGTCTGGAAGTCCTGACTTCAAGTGATCCACCCAACTCAGCCTCCCAAAGTACTGGGATTACAGGCGTAAGCCACCTCGCCCAGCCTTCTTTGTTTTTGTTTTTTATTCTTTTTTTCTCAGCATTAGACTTGATTATCAGCTTTAGGGAGGAAGACCACAGAGGTAAAGTGCCATTTTCATCACATATTAAGGGTGCCCACTATCAACAGGACTTTTTACTGTTCATTTGAACCTTGGCAGAGGTAATGTTCATTAGGTTTCTCCACCTTTTCATACTGTACTCTTTGGATGGAAGTCATTATCACTGTCACACTGAAGGAGTAGGGAGTCATGTTCCACTTCTTTGAGTGCAGAGTGTCTACATTAAATCTTTAGAATCCTTCTGCATGGGAGATTTGTGTAGGAAGGTTTGTATGACATTTAATTTCATTTATAGGATTATTCAGACTTGACTTCTTCTTGTGTTAGTTTTGGTATATTTGGTTTTTAACTAAAACTTTGACCATTTTATCTAATTTTTTTTTTTTTTTTTTTTTTGAGACAGGGTCTTTCTCTGTTGCCCAGGCTGGAGTGCAGTGGTGTGATATGGCTCACTGCAGCCTTGACCTCCCAGGCTCCAGTGATCCTCCCACCTCAGCCACCTATGTGGCTGGTATTGCAGGTACATGCCACCATGTCCAGCTAATTTTTGTATTTTTTTTTTTGTCTAAATTTTCAATGGTATCAGTACAATGTTCAGAATTTCCTTTACTATCTTTTTAACGTCAGTAGGATTACAGTGGTGTCCTTATTTTTATTTTTAATATCAATAAATTGTGTTCTCCCTTTCTTGATTACCCTTGCGCCAGGAGTCTATCAATTTCTTTATTCTTTTAAAAGAACTAACTTAGGACTCTGTTGGTTTTCTCTTTTGTACCTTTGTTTTTTAGGTCATTAATTTCTTAATTAGTTCTTTCCTTCTACTTTATTTGGGCTTAATTCTCCCACCACACACACACACAGACACACATTTTGAGATGGAAACCTAGGTCATTAATTTTTCAATCTTCTTTTATACATTCATAGCTATTCATTTCTTTTAAGTGAAATTATTCTATTCAATTCACAACTTTAATTGCATTTCATAAGTTTTGATGTGTTATATTTTCATTATCAATGAACTAAAAATACTTTTTAGGCCAGGCATGGTGGCTCACACCTGTAGACCCAACACTGGGAGGTGGAGGCAGGAGGATCACTTGAGCCCAGGAGTTCGAGACCAGCCTAGGCAACATAGTGAGTCCCCATCTCTACAAAAAATTTTTTTAAAAAGCCGAGCATGGTAGCACACACCTGTGGTCACAGCTACTCAGGAGGCTGAGGCAAGAGGATCACTTAAGCCTTGGAGGGTCAGTACTGCAGTGAGCCGTGATCACACCACTGCACTCCAGCCTAGGTGACAGAGCAAGATACTGTCTCAAAAAAAAATAAATAAAAATTTTAAAATACTGTTTAATTTTGTGTTTTAAAATACTGTTTAAAATACTGTTTAATTGTGATTTCTTTTTTGACCTGTAGGTATTTAGAAGACTAGTGCTTAATTTCAAACATTTTGAGATTTGGTCATTTACCATTTTTTATTTCTAGCTTAATTCCACCGTGGCCAGAAAACATAGTCTACATGATTTCAGTCTTGAAAGTTGCTGAGACTTGCTCTATGGCAAAGCATAAGACCAATTTAACCATTCTGTGTGGACTTGAAAAGATGTCTATGGGAAGTCATAGTGTGCAATAAATAATCTGTATGTGTAAATTAGCTCATTTGTTAATTGTTTTGTTGAGATATTCTCTATCCTTGCAATTTTTTTTTTTCTACCTTTTTTTTTATCCTGTAAAACATGTGGACCAGGCATGGTGGCTCCTGCCTGTAACCCTAGCACTTTGGGAGGTGGAGGTGAGAGGCTCACTTGAGGCCAGGAGTTTGAGATCAGCCTAAGCAACATAGCAAGACCCTGTCTCTAGGAAAAATTGAAAAATTAGCTGAGTGTGGTGGCACATGCCTATAGTCCCACCTACTCAGGAGACTGAGGCAAGAGGATTACTTGAGCCTAGAAGACCACTGCACTCCAGCCTGGGTGACAGAAGAAGACCCCCTCTCTGAAAAAAAAAAAAAAAGATTAAAAAAATGTTAAAGTCTCTCATTATGATTATGGATTAGTCTGTTTATCCTTTTACTTCTGTTAATTTAGACATATATTAATAATTTTCTGGTAGATATAATGACCCTTTTATTATTGTCATATGTCTCCCTTTATCTCTAATGCTCCTGTCTTTTGATTTGTGTTTACATGACTTTTTTTTATCCTATTTTTAATTTTTCTGTGCCTTCATATTTAAGGTATGTCTCTTTTATGCAGCATATAGTTGGGTTTTGTTTTGTGTGCAGTGTGCTGATTTTTAATTGTTATATTTAATCCATTTACATTTAATTATTGACATATTTGTATTCATTTTTACCTTCTTACTATTTTCTTATGTCCCATCTGTTTTAGCTTTCTTTTTCTATCCTTTCTTGACTTCCTTTTGCATTAATCAAATTTATTTTATTATTCATTTACTTTTTTATTAGTTTATTTAGTTATATATTCTTCTGTTATTTTAGTGGCTACCTTAAATATATTACACAATCATTTCTGACCAAAAAGAATGTTATATAAGTTACTACCTTCACCACTTCACAGAAATGACTAGAATCTTAGAACACTTAAACCCATTTTTTCTCTTGTGTTATTATGATGTATTCTAGTTTGACTCATTGAAAACCCCTGTAAAACATTATTATTATATACCCACTTATATATTCTTTTCATGACTTGTTTTTCCTTTCTGCATTTCCGTAGTTCTTTCTGGAATCGTTTGCATTCTCTCTTCAGAATTCCCTTATTCTGGATCTTCTGGTGATAAGTCTCAGTTTCTGTCTGTGTCACAGATGCCCAAGACCAACCCAGATTTGATGATTCACTAAGAGGACTCAAAGGATTCAGCATATAGTCACACTCATGGTTAAGATTGATTACATCAAAAGGATATAAAGCAAAATTAGCAGAGGGAAAGGTTGCATGGAGTAAAGTCCGGAGGAGACCAGGCACAAGCTTCCAAGAGTCCTCTCCTAGTGGAGTCACACAGGATGCACTTAAATTCTCCAGTAATTTGAATTCTGATAAAATGTTTGAAATACTGTCTCCCAGGGAAGCTTGTTAAAGACTCAGTCCCCAGGGTTTTATTGGAGGCTGTTCATGTGGCACTTTCTGTCTAGCACAGACCAAAATTCAGACTTCCAGAGGGAAAGCAGGTGTTCAACATGAATCACATTGTTTGCGCAAACAGTTCAGGCACACTCTCATCAGTTCTAGGACGGGTGAGAATCCTCCTGAAATCCAAGTTCCCAAATGCCAACCAAGGGCCAACCTTGCAGCAGGCCTTGCTAAGATAGCAGTCTCAGGCCTACTGTGTATCTTTCCTGCATACTTTCTCTATGGAAATGCCTTTATTTCACTTTTACTTTTAAAGGACATTTTCACTGGGTATAAGATTTTACACTCACAGTTATGTTCTTTTAGCACATAAAAAAAAATTCCATTTCCATTGTTTTGTGGCTTCCACAGTTTCTGTTAAGAAGTTGCCTTTTTTTTTTTTTCTTTTTTGAGACGGAGTCTTGCTCTGTCGCCCAGGCTGGAGTACAATGGTGTGATCTCGGCTCACTGTAACCTCTGCCTCCTGTGTTCAAGCGAGTCTTCTGCCTCAGCCTCCTGAGTAGCTAGGATTACAGGCGCCCACCACTATGCCTGGCTAATTTTTGTATTTTTAGTAGAAACGGGGTTTCACCATGTTGGTCAGGCCCGTCTCGAACCCCTGAGCCCATGTGATTTGCCCGCCTTGGCCTCTCAAATTATTGGTGTGTCTGGAATTGGTTCCTTCAGGTGGGTTCTTGGTCTCGCTGGTCTCGCTGACTTCAAGAATGAAGCCGCAGACCCTTGTGGTGAGTGTTACAGTTCCTAAAGGTGGTGTGTCCGGAGTTTCTTTCTTCTGGTGGGTTTGTGGTCTCTCTGGCTTCAGGAGTGAAGCTGCAGACCTTTGCAGTGAGTGTTACAGCTCATGAAGGTAGTGGGGATCCAAAGAGTGAGCAGCCAGCAAGACTTACTGTGAAGAGCTAAAGAACAAAGCTTCCACAGCGTGGAAGGGGACCCAAGCAGGTTGCTGCTGGTGGCTTGGTGGCCTGCTTTTATTCCCTTATTTGGCCCCACCCACATCCTGCTGATTGGTCCATTTTACAGAGAGCTGATGGTTCATTTTACAGAGTGCTGATTGGTCCGTTTTACAGAGTGCTGATTGGTCTGTTTTTACAGAGTGCTGATTGGTGTGTTTACAAACCTTTAGCTAGATACAGAGCACTGATTGGTGCATTTACAATCCTTTAGCTAGACAGAAAAGTTCTCCAAGTCCCCACCCAACCCAGAAGCCCAGCCAGCTTCACCTTTTATTGGGATTACAGGCGTGAGCCACCGGCCCCGGCCAAAAAGTTGGGTTTAACTCTTAATGTTCATTCTTTAAAGGCAGTGTGTTCCTCACTCCCATCTACAGCTGTTTTTAGGATTTTCTCTGTCTTTGGTCTCGTAATTCAGGTAATATATGCCTAGTTGTGATTTTATTAGTATTTATTCTATTAATACTTGTTATTCATAATGTTCCTTGAATCTGTGGTTTGATACCTTTTTTTAATTTTGGATAATATATAGCTATTATCTCTTCAGACATTTATTTTGCCTCAATCTATCGCTCCTGCCCATCAAATTACATGCATGTTGAACTTTTTCTTTCTTTTACACCTTATTTCATACATCTCTTAGGCTCTTCTCTGTTTTTTCTCTAGATACTTTAGTCTGGATATTTTCTATTGACCTTTTCTCATTCACAGTCCTCTCTTCATCCAAATCCAATCCAGTAAACATGTTAAATTTGATTTAATCTATTGACTTCTTAGGTTCAATTATTGTATTTTTCAGTTCTGGAATTTCCATTTGATTTCTAAGTTTATCTTAAAGTTGGCGCCTAATTTCTCTGCTATTCGGTGTCAAATAGTGGGCTTACTTCCCTCCCTTCTTTCTCAGATCTTAGGCCCTCATGTCCTGGTGGTGTTGGTAGCCTTGAACTCAATATTGGTCTGTCTAGTCCTGTGCAGTTTGCCAAAAGCTCTGCTTCCACACCCACAAAGCTGCTCCCATCTTTTTGCAACAGTTCTCCCTTGTGAGAGTTTTGGCTCTTACTGCTTCATTCAATCCAGTTGTTTGCCTTTGATTTTTTGGAGATTTATGACTCTTAATTTCTGGTCTGTCATGACCACCTCATCTTGTTTTCTAATTCTATTGAGGCTTTAAAAACTAGAGACATGTGTGCTGTCATCTCTGAAGCTGTGAAGTGGGATGGAAAGGGGCTGCCACTCAAGCTCAGGTTGATCTTATTTTTCTTTCTGACCCCTAGCATCCAATAGGGTGCTTAGTACATAGCAGGCACTCGGCAAGTGGATATTTAGAATAAATATTGAATATTCAAAGAAAAAGGAAATGTTTACTATAGCTCTGAAGTGTCTACAATTGGACAATTTTTATGTGTTAGTTAGAAAACTCTCACTTATGCTACATTTTTGTTCACCATGTTTTTGTTGTATAAATCCATTTTCTCTCTCCATTCCATCATCACATAAAACTTCAGCCCACACACTTCATTGCTTCGAGTCACGACCAGGTCTTCTGTGCTTGACAGCCACTCCCCCAAAGAGAAAAGGCAGTATTGCGCAGGCGATGTGTATATTTCCTTTTCGTCACACACATTTGCTATGTTACTTGTCTGTTTTTAAAATCTACATTCATGCATGCTGCAGGGTTCCAAGCTTGAACTACCCTTGTGGCTGGCAAAAGGACTTTTTGACAACAAGCGACGGATCCTTTCTGTGGAACTCCCCAAGATCTACCAAGAGGGTTGGAGGACTGTGTTCAGTGCAGATCCCAATGTGGTGGACCTCCACAAAATGGGGCCCCATTTCTACGGGTTTGGCTCCCAGCTCCTGCATTTTGACAGTCCCGAGAATGCAGACATTTCCCAGTCTCTGCTGCAGGCAAGTAATGGGTGTGAAAACCTGTGGTGCTGCACTTGTCTCAGGAGCCAGCCACAGATACTACTTTTACCCAGGACAGTGTATGACTTGTAAATTTAGTCTGTTATTATTCCAGGTCAGCCTACAGTTACACTGTCTGTCCATTTTATATATTTATATATATACACACACACACACACACACACACACACATTTTTTTAATATGACTTGTCTGCCACTCCTCATATTTGCTTGCTACAAGTTGAGGCCAGCAGGAACTCTAGGAAATGAGAAAAGGGTGATGATGGCCAGGCATGGTGGCTCACACCTATAATCCCAGCACTTTGGGAGGCCAAGGCGGGAGGATCGCTGAGCCCAGGAGTTCAAGACCAACCTGGGCAACATAGTGAGATCCCATCTCTATTAAAAAGAAAAAAGAGAAAAAAAGGGCGATGGTGCATTACAGGTGACAGGCACTTAGATACACAGTCCCAGGCCTGGCCTGAGGGTTCCTGTTGGAAATACAAGAGTTATTGGGTTGTTTCCTTCCTTTGTTCTGGGGTTAGGGCTTGGCCCTGCCATGAACTAGCAATATGACTTGGTCAAGCTACTTGACCTCTCTAGACATCAATTCACCTGTAAGAATTGATGGAGATGATAATAGTGCCAAAATTATAGAGTTGTGGTAAAACTATGTAATGCCGTGTAATAAACAATAACTCATATTGTTATTACTTTTCCAGGACAAAACAATGTTATACATCTGTTCCCAACCTTTATGGTATAACCTTATTTTAATTTTTCATAATTACTTTTTTATTCTGTTACTGTTAGAAGAAACCATCATTTCTTCCTCTTGGGACAGAAGCATTTGCTACTAATGACAATAATAGGTGATGCTTCTCAAGGAGCTTGCTGTGTGCTAGCCATTTGCTAGGTGCATTACATGTATTCATTGGTTTTCTTAACAACTTACTGGATTTTCATAACAATCCACTTCACAGATGAGGAAATTGAGGCGTGGCAATGTGCAATAACTTACTTGGGTGCTAGAGGGAATTCAGACCTCCTTCTGAGTCCTACACATCATTCTTTCTTTTCATGCCATTTAAATGTTCTGAGATAAAAATGGATATGACTTTGTGGGGTGTGAGGTCAACCCTGACTTGTCTCACTCCCTTGTTTCCCAGACTTTTATCGGACGTTTTCGCCGCATCATGGACTCCTCACAGAATGCTTACAACGAAGACACTTCAGCCCTGGTAGCCAGGCTAGACGAGATGGAGAGGGGCTTATTTCAAACAGGGCAGAAAGGACTGAATGACTTTCAGTGTTGGGAGAAGGGGCAGGCTTCTCAGATCACAGCTTCCAACCTCGTTCAGAATTACAAGAAGAGAAAATTCACTGATATGGAAGACTGAAGGCCGGAAGAACACAGAATGGCTCCTCGCACACGTATCCCTCCGTGTGTCCTTGATAGGAGCTGGTTGACCTTGTACAGAACCAGAATCCTGTCCCATTTCATGGCTTATTTCCTGTGGCCATAGAGAATTATAGGGAACTGGACATGCTGGAGGATGTGGGTGTCCCTGGCTCTGTGAGTCTTCCAGGACCGTCCCACCCTGCTGACCCACAGCCCAGGCCCTTTAACCCAAGAACCCATGGCCAAGGAGAAATCAAAGTCCTTCCTAAATAAGAATCACTGCCATATAATATATCACAGTAGAGTTGCAACTGAGATTCCTTGTGGCTGGGAGTTTGGACAGCTTCAGATGTACAGTTTCACTAGCCACAAAGCACAGGTACAAACTGGGTCATCGCCTGTTCACAAAATGCTCTCTTGATCTTATTTGCCTCATCTTCCTCATGGTTGTACAGAGGATAGCACCCCACCATGCCAGCCTGACTTGGAGATATCTCCTGCTGCCTGCCTGCAGGGAGTTACCCCAGTTTCCAAAAACAGTCGCCCAGATAAAGGAGGAAAAGGGAAAGGCAGACGAATGGCATGGCTTTTACTAAAGAAAAGATGTTGGCCTCATACTCTATACTCAGGGCTTAATGAACTGGAATCTGCATAACTCAGCAGTCAACCCAGAAGGGAAATGGTTAAACTGAGCTTGTTATTGCCTCGGAGAGCCTAAGAGCACCCACACACTTAATTCTACTCCCTGTCTAGAAAAGCTGTCAGGGAGTCGTTTGGAATTGCAATGTAGTTATTAAGGGCTGTTAACCAGCCTGCATTACATCCGGAAGTCAGGACTTGGTTGCTGACTATGAAGGGCCCTGTTTTCAAAATCTAACATTGCAAGTGTAAATGGGCAAGAAGCCTCCGTTGTGCTTTTTTTTTCCTCTTCAGTAACTTTTGCAACATTATTGCATAGAAGATCCCTGACCATTTACTAGGAACCTGGTTAAGCAAGCACTAATCTCTTTTCCTGGAGATCAAGGATGCAACCTCAGGTTGAGAAAGAAACAGGGTTCCCTGGGCCCATTAGACTGTTTGCGGGGCATCACTGCTTCCCCCTGACACCTCACAACTAGCAAAAATTGTCTTTGTCTTTGGAAATTATAGAGGGATTTGGGTATCCAGATTGTGCAGATGCAAACTTAAGACTGTCTTGATGCAAACTTAGAACCACAGAAATGCTTTTAAAATGCCTGTTTTAAGATGGAATTGTTGTTTTTATAATTTGATTTTAGTGCTAAATAAATGATTGGCTTTGTACATGAATATGTTCTGTACAAGTGCTCTTTCTGTCACTAGTACTACAGATAATCAAAGCTATCAGAATTGTGTCTTTGGTCATATTTGACGGTAATGCACAAATAAATCCATGTTTTAGCAGCTGCTCTTTTGCTTGTGTGGTACACATAAATAGGAGGTACATTCTCTGTAGGAGGGTGCTGTGTCCTAGGAAGATGAGATTTCCATTACTACCGCAGCATTTATATATAGCCAGGGCCCGAGAAACCATTCATAGAGCGAGAAAAGCATATTATTTAACTTTTGGCATCATTCTTTTCACACATAGCTTTATATTTAAAGTCAACTCTAAGTCTGCTGCCATTTTTTCCTACTTCCTAAAAAAAAGAAATTCCTCAGGGGCCATGTGTCAGGAATATGTAGGTATTCATGTCCAAAATTTAGCCTCTATTTTACGTTTTGAACAGATTGTATTACATGTAGCTTTTGAACTCATTTTCAATTACAGATCTGCCTTCAAGCCTGTCGGACTTCCCCTCTCCCCAGCAGCCCTCCAGTTAGTCGTTTAGATTTTGATTTGGTCCCTTCAAGAGGTTAATTTTTCAAAAAACACAACAAATGGGCTCAAATACCAAATTGCTGTCAAACTCTAGGGAGTAAAGATGTGCCCTTTCCCCTGAAGCACTCTGTTCCCACATGACTGTGGCCTTACAGACAGAAGACCTCAGTATATATAGGTTTTTCCCAGGGACAGTGTGGGCTGCCAGGAGCAGTGGGGCAAGGCTTTGTCTCTGTTGATTCCTCCTGCTGTTCGTGACCTCTGGATTTGGGTGGCTCTGGGCTGTCCATGCCTCTCCATCTCCACGCAGATGGCTCCCAAATTCCTATCTCCAGCTCAGATCGCTCTCTCCAACTCCAGACTTGTATCCAATCCCCTGCTTGATGTTTCTACTTCCCCGCGGCCTGCTCCTCCTCTGATGTTTCCCATCTCCATTTTTTACAACTCCATCCTTCCCTATTGCTTAGAACAAAAACGCTATGTCCCCCCTGACCTTCCTCCTCTCACGCTCCATATCTTTTGGGTCTGCCGTCAAATCATTTGCAGCATCCGGCCACCTCCCCATCACCTGTGGTGCTGTCACTCGGGCCAGGCCCCTACCGTTTCTTTCCTGGAGTTTTGGGGTCACCCCCTAACTGCCTCCCTGCATTCACCCTCCACTCCATCTTCAGACTCTTCTCACCATAGCAGCCAGAGTGCTCTTGTTAAGAAGTATATCCAATCTTGTTGATTCTCTGCTCAAGACCCTCCCATCTCAGAGAAAAAGGATAGCCAGTTATCCCAGCACACTTTGTTAAAAACTAATCTTTGGGCCCAGTGCGGTGGCTCATGCCTGTAATCCCAGCACTTCGGGAGGTCGAGGCAGGTGGATAACTTGAGGTCAGAAGTTGGAGACCAGTCTGGCCAACAGTGAAACCTGTCTCTACTGGAAATACAAAAATTAACCAGGCATGATGGTGGGCGCCTGTAATCCCAGCTACTCGGGAGGCTGAGGCAGGAAATCACTTGAACCCAGGGGACAGAGGTTGCGGTGAGCTGAGATCACACCACTGCACTCCAGCCTTGGTGACAGAGCAAGACTCCGTCTCAAAAAAAAAAAAAAAGTCATCTTTACCCTGCTAATCTGATGTTGAATTTCTTTATTGCTTGCATGGCAGAAATAATTTGTTTCTTATTTTAAATAAAAAGTCCACCTTCTCCCTAAGAATTCTGAGCATCTTACAGAGCTTCTCACTAATCTCTCAGCACCTCTGAACCCAAGGTTTCTGGAATACTGTGCCTGAACTAGTGAAACTGGCATGCAGAAGCACTGAGTGACTCAAGTTCAAACAGCAGTCAGTTCCACTCTGTGTGTGTTTGTTCTGTCCCCCTCCCATCCTTCAAGAAACCGCAAGAGAGCTTTTTTTTTTTTTTTTTTTTTGAGACAGAGTCTTGCTCTGTCGCCCAGGCTGGAGTGCAGTGGCGCGATCTCGGCTCACTGCAAGCTCCGCCTCCCGGGTTCACGCCATTCTCCTGCCTCAGCCTCCGGAGTAGCTGGGACTACAGGTGCCCGCCACCGCACCCTGCTAATTTTTTGTATTTTTAGTGGAGACGGGGTTTCACCGTGTTAGCCAGGTTGGTCCCGATCTCCTGACCTCGCGATCCACCCGCCTCGGCCTCCCAAAGTGCTGGGATGACAGGCGTGAGCCACCGCGCCCGGCCCCAAGAGAGCTTTTGTTCTTTATGCTCGAAACAATTGTGTCTACGTGAAAATGTAATATTTTAAACTGAGCTTGGAAAAGAAAATAATTGCAGAGGCCGTATATATATTTCTCAAACAGATATTTTTGTGTTCAGGAGAAAAATCTATAAAATGTAAGGTAGATGCTTAACTGTAAGAATTTTTTTTTTTTTTTTTTTTTTTTTTTTTTTGAGACAGAGCTTGCTCTGTCACCAAGGCTGGAGTGCAGTGGTGTGATCTCAGCTCACTGCAACCTCTGCCTCCCGGGTTCAAGCAGTTCTCCTGCCTCAGCCTGCTGAGTAGCTGGGATTACAGGTGTGTGCCACCACGTCCAGCTAATTTTTGTATTTTTAATAGAGACGAGGTTTCACCATGTTAGCCAGGATGGTCTCAATCTCCTGACCTCGTAATCCACCCGCCTCGGCCTCCCAAAGTGCTGGGATTACAGGCATGAGCCACCACACCAGGCCAACTGTAAGAACTAGTCTAAGAAATATAATTTAAACATTCCTTATCTAGTGAAGGCAGATTTTTAGGTCATTTTATTTTATTTTTGAGACAAGGTCTCACTTTGCCACCCAAGCTGGAGTGCAGTGGCCCAATCACAGCTCACTGCAGCCTTGACCTCCCAGGCTTAAACAATCCTCCCACCTCAGCCCCCCAAGTAACTGGGATTACAGGCATGTGCCACCATGCCTGGCTAATTTTTGTATTTTTTGTAGAGACGAGGTCTCAGTATGTAGTCCAGTCTGGTCTCAAACTCCTGAGCTCAATCAGTCCACCTGCCTTGTCGTCCCAGAGTGCTCGGATTACAGGCGTGAGCCACCGTGCCCGGCCGATAAATTTTTAATATTGAGTACACATAGAAACAGTTGTTTGAAAGATAATTAAGTAAATGTTCTAAACCTAAGGAAAGGTATCTGAAAGCTGGAATTCTGTTGCTAAATCTGTGTCTGTGTGTGTGTGTGTGTGTATGTGTGTGTGTGTGTTTTGCTAACTCTTGATATTATCCTTTTGAATGAGGAGGAGAAAATTTCTCATCGTTAATAGTAACAAATAAAATGTACAGTGAATCAAGGACAAGTCTGGAAAAATGTAGAGTCACTCTTTTCCTGAGAGCAAATGACTAATATAGGTGACAGGCCCAGCCTGCTTTTGTTTGAGCTCATTTTGTTTTTCTAGGCTTCTGCTTTTCTGCCTAGTTAATCAAAGGAGACACAGTGCAGCCAGACACAACTTGCTTGCCAAGCAACCTTACTGTAGCATAGCAGCATTCTCCTCCCGGGCTACGCTGTCCCGTTGCCAGCCTTGTGGTCTAGGGAAAGCTGCAAATGAGGACACACCCAGAAACAGAGGTCTCCTTTCTGTATCTGCTTTTTCAAGATCAAGTCAAATCAACAAAGTAAGCATGATTTCATTAAACTTTTTTTTTTTTCTCGAGGCAGTGTCTCGCTCTGTCACCCAGGCTGGAGTTCAGTGGTGCAATCTCAGCTCACTTTGACCTCTTAACTCCCAGGCTCAAGCGATTCTCCCACTCACCCTCTGGAGTAGCTGGAATTACAGGCATGCGGCACCACACCGGCTAATTTTTTTTTTATTTTTTGTGGAGACAGGGTCTCGCTATGTTGCCCAGATGGGTCTCAAACTCCTGAACTCAAGTGATACATCCATCTTGGCCTCCCAAAGTGCTGGAATTACAGATATGAACCACTGCACCCAGCCAAACTTTTTATTTTAGAAATAATTTTAGATTTATAGGGCAGTTGTAAAGGTAAGACAGAGAGTTCCCATATATCCTTCACCCAACTTTCCCTAACGTCCTACATAATCATGGTACATTTATCACCACTAAGAAGTTAACATTGCTACAACACTTTTAACTAAACCATGGGCTTTATGCAGATTTCAACAGATTTTCCATAAATGTCCTTTTCCTGTTTCAGAATCCAATCCAAAGTCCCACATTGCACTTAGAGGGCAATTATTTTTTAAAGCAAAACTGCATCAGACTCTTTGCTACGTTAATTCAGTAGCTCAGCTTATTGGAAAGGTGTCACTGCATTAAGGCAGGCGCACTGGGGCCAGTTGGAGCTTGCATAGGATGAAACTACTGGTAAGCTCATCAAGAAGAGAAAGAATATTTGCTTTTCTTTCTTTTTAATTTAATTTAATTTAATTTTTTATTTTTATTTATTTATTTGTTTGAGATGGAGTCTTGCTCTGTTGCCTAGGCTGGAGTGTAATGGCACAATCTCAGCTCACTGTAACCTCTGCCTCCTGGGTTCAAGCGATTCTCCTGCCTCAGACTCCTGAGTAGCTGGGATTACAGGTGTCTGCCACCATGCCTGGCTAGTTTTAACATTATTAGTAGAGATGGGGTTTTGCCATCTTGGCCAGGCTGGTCTTGAACTCCTGACATCAGGTGATCCACCCGCCTCGGCCTCCCAAAATGCTGGGATTACAGGTGTGAGGCACTGTGCCTGGTCGAATATTTGCCTTTCATTGAAATTTTTACTTTTCCCCTAGTACTTGCAACTGACGGGAAAAGGCCTCTGATTTTACTTAGAACTTTTAGCATTCTTTCTCTTTGACAGCAATAACTTGATTTTCTTCTCCTTTCTCTTCTGGCACTCTCTAGCTAATTTTCTCTGTGTCTAAATGAGTTTAAAACAAGCATGGCTTTCTACACCAACATGATTAAGTGTCAGCATAGCTCTGAAAATAGTGCCTGGGAACTGCCAGTGTTTCAGAATTCATAATGGTGCACATGGAATCAGCTCATCCTGCAAACATCTCCCACCCGTGGCTCAGGACAAAGAAAAAATCAGGCCGAGCGAGGTGGCTCCTGCCTATAATCCTAGCACTTTGGGAGGCTGCAGCAGGAGGCTAGCTTGAGCCTGGGTGTTTGAGACCAGCCTGGCCAACCTGGTAAGACCTCGCCCCTGCAAAAAATAAAACATTAGCTGAGCGTGGTGGCTCATGCCTGTGGTCCCAGCTACTCAGGAGGCTAAGATGGGAAGACTGCTTGAGCCCAGGGAAATTGAGGCTACAGTGAGCAGTGAGAGCGCCACTGAACTCCAGCCTGAGTGAAGGGAGTAAGACCCTGTCTCAAAAAAAAAAAAAAGAAAAAAGAAAGAACAGGAAAGAAGAAAGAAAAAAGAAAGAAGAAAGAAAAAGAGAAAGAGAAAGAAGGAAGGAAGAGAGAAAGAAAGAAAGAAAAAGAAAAGAAAGAGAGGAAGAGAGAAAGAAAGAGAAGAAAGAAAGAAAGAAAAGGGAGGGAGGGAAAGAAGAAAAAGAAAGGAAGGAAGGGAGAAAGGAAGGAAGAGAGAAAGAAAAAAAGAAGAAAGAACCCAGAGTTTCAAGCCTTTACAGCGCTTTCTGCTCCTGTATCACCCTTGAGAGAGAAGTTTATTTCCAGGTTTAAAAAAAAAAAAGTTTATTTGATTCTCACGTGACTTGTATGTCTCCTTTTGTACACCAAAATTCTTCCTTGAGGGCATTTTCTTTTCTTTGGACACAGGAAAGCAAACAGGTAGCTAAGGAGTATAGATTCAAGTGCAGCAAATGAGGCACATACAAGAAAGTGCCGTTCATTGAAGGGAAAGTAGGCAGGCGCGGTGACTCACACCTGTAATCCCAGCACTTTGGGAGGCTGAAGTGGGCGGATCACTTGATGTCAGTAGTTTGAGACCAACCTAGCCAACATGGTGAAACCCTGTGTCCACTAAAAATACAAATATTAGCCAGGCGTGGTGGCATGCGCCTGTAGTTCTAGCTACTTGGGAGTCTGGGTTACGAGAATTGTTTGAACCTGAAAGGCAGAGGTTGCAGTGAACAGAGATCACACCACTGAGCTCCAGACTGGGCCGCAGAGTGAGGAAGAGTTAGTCTTCCAAAAAAAAAAAAAAAAAGAAGAAGAAGAAGAAGAAGAAGAAGAAGAAAGAAAAGAAGAAGAAGAGGAGGAGGAAGAAGAACAAGAACAAGAAGAAGAAAGAAAAGGAAGAAAGAAGAAGAGGAAGAGGAAGAAGAAGAGAAAGTGTGCTTGGGATTTGTTTTGAGGCTTGTTAGACTGGAGGCAGACACTGGTATTAAAAGCCAGCATTACCAGTCATGGAGGAGAGAGATGGCAATGGTTGTTCCCAGAGAGTGGCCTTATCTTAATAGGACCGAGAGGACTTGGCACTCAGCTATCTCTTTGGTTCAGGAGCAGAACATTTTAAAAACTGTTTCAAAGGACACTTGTTTTCTAATTTAGCATTTCATGTTCACTCTGATTTCTCTATCTGAGATGCTAGGTAAACATGCAGTAATGTGCTTCTCTTTATTTATTTATTTATTTTGACTTATTTACTTTTTTTTTTTTTTTTTTTTTTTTTTTTTTTTTTTTTTGAGGTGGAGTCTCACTCTGTTTCCCAGGCTGGAGTGCAGTGGCGCGATCTCGGTGCACTGCAACCTCCACATCCCAGGTTCAAGTGATTCTTCTGCCTCAGCCTCCTGAATAGGTGGGACCACAGGCGTGAGCCACCGTGCCGGCATGCTTCTTTTTAAATAGTTCAGCAGTCTAAGAAGTCTTTTCCCAGGTTTTGAGCCAGCTCAGACCTTCATCAACATTTCAGAGGATCCTACCGCCTGAATTCCTAGATCATTTTAAAAGATTTTTAGGGAGTGGGGATCCATATAACACATCATGTTTGTGTATGGCCAGGATTGAAAATCCAGTTCTCCAATGTTTAAGGCATTTTTTCAAAAGAAATCGATAAAAACTAAAACCTTACTCCATTTTCAAAGACTCTAATTTTCATAGACAAAGCAATCCTCCCACCTCAGCCTCCCGACTAGCTGGGACTACAGGTGCATGCCACCACGCCTGGCTTATTTTATTTATTTAGAGACAGGGTCTTGCTATATTACCCGGGCTGGTCTTGAACCCCTGACCTCAAGGGATCCTCCTGCCTCAATCTCCAGGAGTCACTGGGATTACAGGCATGTGCCACCATGGCTGGCTAATTGAAAAAAAAAAAAAATTAAAGAGCCTTTGTGATTTTAAAGGGTTCTTCTGCCACTTCAAATAGAAAAAAAATAGAAGAACAATGTGTCACAGGTTATTGTATACATATCTGTGGAAAGAACAAAGTGTTCAGCTGAGTTAAATGGAGATGAAACTATTGCTTTGCTTAATTACAGCTCATGCATACCCACCTCCTCATGTCATCCACATGATGTGGCAAGGTCCCTCAGGGATTCACGTCTCAGAGCAAACCTCACAGGAAAGAGGTTATATCTTCAAGCCCCTGACAGTCATTCGCTGCAAAATCAAATAAACTGATACAAGGGTAGCCACATGGTGGAGGCTGTGGAGATGTTATCAAATCTCCCTAAACCGAGAGCGGCTACACAGCGGCTCAGAAATCATAGCCTAGAGTCGAAGGGGCCCAGAAGGATGAACTATTCCAGGGCTGTTAAAAATATGTATACTTTTTGGCCAGGCGTGGTGGCTTATGTAATCCCAGCACTTTGGGAGGCCAAGGCAGATGGATCACCTGAGGTCAGGAGTTCGAGACTAGCCTGGCCAACATGGTGAAACCCTGTCTCTACTAAAAATACAAAAATTAGCTGGGCGTGGTGGCTTGCGCCTGTAGTCCCAGCTACTTGGGAGGCTGAGGCATGAGAATTGCTTGAATCTGGCTGGCAGAGGTTGCAGTGAGCCGAGACTGCGCCATTGCACTGCAGCCTGGATGACAGAGTGAGACTCGGTCTTAAAATATATGTGTATATATATACACACAGACACACATACACACATACATATATACACACACACATATATCTATACACACACACACATATATATACACATATATATACTTTTTATTATTTTACATTTGATACTTGCCAAGAATATATGTAACATATCTGTATGTTATGAAGTGGTGTAATACAATGAACACCAACCAACTTCCACTAATTTAAGTTGAGAACATGATCATTGCCTCCTGCATAGTTTCTCTGCTACCCTCTACCCCCAGAGTAATCATTATCCTGGATTTTATATTTATTACTTCCTTAGTTTTTATATCTAGTGAATATATTATTTTGGTGGTGTTTTGTTTTGTTTTGTTTTGTTTTGAAATGGAGTCTTGCTCTGTCACACAGACTGGAGTACAGTGGCATGATCTTGGCTCACTGCAACTCTGCCTCCTGGGTTCAAGTGATTCTCCTGCCTCAGCCTTCCGAGTAGCTGGGATTACAGGCGCACACCACCACGCCCAGCTAATTTTTGTATTTTTAGTAGAGATGGGGTTTCACCATGTTGGCCAGACTGGTCTTAAACTCCTAATCTCAGATGATCTACCTTCCTCGGCCTCCCGAAGTGCTGGGATTACAGGGATGTGCCACTGCACCTGGCCTGATTTTTTGTTTTTTGGTTTGTTTGTTTTTGAGACAGAGTTTCACTCTTGTTGCCCAGGCTGGAGTGCAATGGCGCAATCTCGGCCAATGCAATCTCTGCCTCCTGAGTTCAAGCGATTCTCCTGCCTCAGCCTCCCAAGTAGCTGAGATTACAGGCGTGCGTCACCACGCCTGGCTCATTTTTGTATTTTTAGGAGAGATGGGGTTTCACCATGTTGGCCGGGCTGGTCTCAAACTGACTTCAGGTGATCCACCTGCCTTGGCCTCCCAAAGTGCTGGGATTACGGGCGTGAGCCACCATGCCAGGACTGGTTTGTTTTCAAACTTTGTAAAACTAAGTTCCTGTTGCATGCAGTCAGCTGCATCTTGCTTCTTTCACTCAATTTTAATTTTCAATCATGTCATCGCAGCTCATTTTTACTGCTGTATATTATTCGATTGTGGGAACA
This sequence comes from Pan paniscus, assembly GCF_029289425.2. Lineage (NCBI taxonomy): Eukaryota > Metazoa > Chordata > Mammalia > Primates > Hominidae > Pan > Pan paniscus. The sequence continues at coordinate 67,875,620 of NC_073267.2, forward strand.
TGCCACAACTTCTATAAGTGTTCTCTTATCAGCAGACATTTGGTCCATTTCCAAGCTTTTTTTCTATTACAAACATTGTCACTGTGCGGATTCTTACACAGCACGCATTCCTCTGGGATGAACGCCCAAGTGAAAGTGCTGGCTTATAGGGTCTGCCAGTGCTCTACTTCACAAGCTTCCACCAAATCACACGACTTTATTCACCCATCAACAGTGTATAAGAGTTTCCATTATTAGAATTCTTTTTTTTTTTTTTGCCAATTTAATGGGTATTAAAAAATATCTCACTGTGACCGAGCACAGTGGCTCACACCTATAATCTCACTACTTTAAGAAGCCAGTGGGAGGATTGCTTGAGACCGGTCTGGGAAATATAGCAAGACCCCCATCTTTACTTTAAAAAAAAAAAAAGCCAGGCATGGTGGGATGCACCTGTGGTCCCAGCTACATGGGAAGCTGAGGCAGGGGGACTGCTTGAGTATAGAAGCTCAGGGCTACAGTGAGCCTTGATCATACCACTGCACTGCAGCCTGGGTGACAGAATGAGACTCTATCACAAAAGAATTTTTATATATAAATTTATATATATAAATGTTATTCTGATTTGCGTTTTTCTGAGTACTAATGAGTTGCACATTTTAAAGTATATTCATTGGCCATTTATGCTTCCTCTTTTGTGAAATGCCTGTTTACATGTTTTGCCCATTGTTCTACTGGATTGTTTATCTTCTTTTTACTGATTTATAGGTGATCTTTTTTTTTTTTTTTTTTTTTTTGGAGACAGAGTCTTGCTCTGTCACCCAGGCTGGAGTGCAGTGGCGCCATCTCAGCTCACTGCAACCTATGCCTTCAGGGTTCTAGCGATTCTCCTGCCTCAGCCTCCTGAGTAGCTGGGATTACAGGTGCCTGCCACAACGCCCAGCTAATTTTTGTATTTTTAGTAGAGACAGGATTTCACTATGTTGGCCAGGCTGGTCACAAACTCCTGACCTCAGGTGATCCACCCACCTCGGCCTGCCAAAGTGCTGGGGTTACAGGCATGAACCACCGCGCCTGGCCAGTATAGGTGTTCTTTATACTAATCCTTTGTCAGTTATCTGTGTTGCAAAATTCTCCCATTCTGTAGCTTGTCTTTTAATTTTCTTTGTAGTATCTTTTTTTATTTTTCCTTAGAAACAAGGTCTCCCTGTGTCACCCAGGCTGGAGTGCAGTTGTGGGATCATAGGTCATTGCAGCCTTGAACTCCTAGGCTCAAGCAGTCCTCCCACCTCAGCCTCCCGACTAGCTGGGACTATAGGTACATGCCACCACACCTGACTTCTTTTACTTATTTAGAGACAGAATCTTGCTGTATTTCCCAGGCTAGTCTTGAACTCCTTGCCTCAAGTGATCCTCCTGCCTCAGCCTCCTGAATCACTGGGATTACAGGCATGCAACACCACACCTGGCTAAATTTTTTTTCTTTTTTTTTCTGTATTTTTTTTATTATTATATTTTAAGTTCTAGGGTACATGTGCACAACGTGCAGGTTTGTTATATGTATACATGTGCCATGTTGGTGTGCTGCACCCATTAACTCGTCATTTACATTAGGTATATCTCCTAATGCTTTCCCTCCCCCCTCCCCCCACCCCACAACAGGCCCTGGTTTTAAAATATATTCATTGGCCATTTATGCTTCCTCTTTTGTGAAATGCCTGTTTACATGTTTTACCCATTGTTCTACTGGATTGTTTATCTTTTTACTGATTTACAGGTGTTCTTTTTTTTTTTTTTTTTTTTTTTGTGGAGACAGAGTCTCACTCTGTCACCCAGACTGGAGTGCAGTGGTGCCATCTCAGCTCACTGCAACCTACGCCTTCCAGGTTCTAGCCATTCTCCTGCCTCAGCCTCCTGAGTAGCTGGGATTACAGGCGCCTGCCACAATGCCCAGCTAATTTTATATGTATTATCTCATTTAATTTCCACAAAAACCCTAAGAGATGAATTATTGTTATCCCCCTTTTACAGATAAAGAAATAGACTCAGTGAGGTTAAGTGTGTGCTGAAGGTCACACAGCAACCAGTGCTGGGCCCAGGGCTGGAACCCAGGTCAGGCTGATCCTGAGATCCGACTCTTCTCTGCTCTGCTGCACTGTGCAATGAGCAACAGAGCAGGCCACGGCAGCCTCTTCCCACCGCACTATCAGGCGTCTCTCGCTTCAGTCCTGGTCCTCCCAACACCGTTTCTATAGGACTCGCCATCCCCTCTTCCCACCGCACTATCAGGCATCTCTCGCTTCAGTCCTGGTCCTCCCAACGCCATTTCTATAGGACTCGCTATCCCTTCTAAGTGTCTCCTTTGGCAAAATTGGCCCAACCTATGCCTATGTCATATCACCATTATCTGCAGTAAAAACAGGACTCCTCCTTCTGTTTCAAAAGACTGCTCATGTCATTGACAACCCGTGCTCATTCCCGAGATTGCAAGCTGCTATTTTTGAAAAGTTATTTTGCATGGCATTTTGCCTCAGGGGCCCTTGGTCTGTTTAATCTGGGTATCTCAGTTGGCAGAACACCGTGTGGCTCTCCGGATTGATTACATGTGTCTAATCTGCAGCTCTGGCTGTTGCAAAAACTCCCTTGCCTCCTTCTCTCTGCCTCACCCCCAACTGCCTTGCTCAAAACAGGTGATGGGTGGCTCATGGTTGGTCCGGAGGAAGGGGGAATCCGAGAAAACAGAGGCTACACAGTTCAACCAGTCCCCTGCAGGGCAGGCTTGGCTGTTTTCTGGCTTCTTCTGCTGGGAATTTCACTGACAGCAGAAATTAATCCCACTCATTCACTCATTCATTCGCCCCTCCAGTGAGGGTCTGAAGTCGGGAGTGGAATGGTCATCCCTCACTGCCCTGTGGAGTTTACACTGTAAAGGGCAAGGCGGACTATAAATGGGATTGCAATAAGATCTGTGAGGTGAATTAAAGGGCATGTGTAAATAAAGACAGAGTCTCGCTCTGTCACTCAGGCTTGAGTGCAGTGGCACAACCCTAGCTCACTGCAGCTTTGAACTCCTGGGCTCAAGCGATCTCCACGCCTCAACCTCCCAAGTAGCTAGTACTACAGGTGTGCGCCACCACATCTGGCTAATTTTTCTTGTTCTTAATTTTTATAGAGAAGGAGTTCTCACTATGTTGCCCAGGCTGGTCTAGAACTCCTGGCTTCAAGCAATCATCCCACCTCAGCCTCCCAAAGATTGGGATTACAGGTGTGAGCCACTTTGCCCGGCTTTCAGGGACCTTCTTTAGTGAGTCCAAAGAGGGGCTCTCTGAGGAAAGATGCAGAGCTGGCTGGGTGAAGAGCTCAGAGGAGGTCATCATTCCAAGCAGTGAGAGGAGGTCCTGGGGCAGGAAAAGGTGAGAAGCGTGTGGCTTGGTTGGCCTGCTTTAAGGAACAAAAGCAGGCCTGGGTGGCAGAGGTGTGGATGAGAGTGACAGGAGATGAGGGAGTGAGGAGGAGGCAGAGAGCAGATCTTTTGAGGCATGAATATGATAGAGCTGGCCGTAGGGGTGGAGCTGACAGTCAGGGAGTGGGAGGACATTATTAGATCATCACAAGTGTGAGCCCAGGATGGGCCATACACATTGCCTTGAGAGCCTTTGGCAGGGCCACCTTCCAAGTCAGGCTGAGTGTGACTGGAGGGCCTCCGGGGAAGGTAACTTTTAAGCAAAAGTCCATAACAGGAACTGGCTGCAGTGACTCATGCCTGTAATCCCCCAGCACTTTGGGAGGCCAAGATGGATCACTTGAGGTCAGGAATTCGAGACCAGCCTTGCCAACATGGCAAACCCCGTCTCCACTAAAAATACAAAAAATAGCCAGGCATGGTGGTGTGGCCTGTAGTCCCAGCTATTCAGAAGGCTGAGGCAGGAGACTCACTTAAACCCGGGAGGTGGAGTTTGCAGCGAGCCCAGATCGTGCCACTGCACTCCAGCCTGGGCGACAGACCAAGACTCCGTCTCAAAAAAAATAAATAAATAAACCCACCACAGTGGTTCTCAAAGGTGTGGTCCCCAGGCCAGCTGCATCAGCACCACCTGTGAATTTGCTAGAACTACAGATTCCAGCGCCCACCCCAGACCTACTGAGTCCTCCAGAGCACAGAGCACGGAGCCTAACACGCGCTGTATTCATGGCCTCCGAATTGCAAGTTGTCAAGTTCCAGAGTGTGCTGACGTGTTAAGATGCACAGAGTCGTGTCATGGGGACACAACCTAGCCAGCAGGTTGTGCCCACCCCGGTGTGGAATGAGGACAGAGCCCAGCTTGAGTGGGTTTAGCTGATTTTAAGGTGCCAGGGTAGAAACAGAAATGCGTCTGCACAGCTGTGCTGGGTGAAATTTCACACTTGGCAAGGTGTGAACAGAATTAACATTTGCTGGAACAGGTTGGAAGCCTTTAGACTGTGAGTTACAAAATCAGGCAAAGAAAGAAAAAAAAAGGAAGGGGGAAAATTAGGTGATCTTCAACCTCATTAACTCAAGCCCAGCTGCAGAGGATGTTACCAAATTATCCACTAAGAAAACCCACCTGGGGCTGAGAATAAGCCTGAGACTTCAGGCCCCAGGGGGCCTTTTGAAAAGAAAGTTCTCCGCCTGAGAACAGTTGCTCTCACGAAAGCGCCTCCTCCACAGCCCCTGCAGAGCATCAGGCCTCGACACTTTAATTGCTCCGATAGAAACAAGCTAATGGGGTTTTAATAAAAATAGAACCCAAATAGGCGTTGATCCCCTGTTTTTTGCAACCAGAGGCACTGCCACAGTTTCAATGCCATCGGTGCTAGCTAGGGGGGTCTCCATGCCATGAGACCCTGGTGAGAATTAAATAAGGAAAACAAGCTTATGGATTCGATATTTTGAGAGCTTCAACAAAAACCAGAACTCTGTCAACAACAGCCTGGTTTATCCTAGGTCCAGGGAAAAACAGGTCAAGACACATGCCCCAAATCACTAAAGGCAATAAAAGCTTGGTAGGGGTAGGGGTGCCCGCGGTCCTGCTCCCCAGCACTGGAGTGAGCAGGACACTGGCTGCCCCTCAAGATAATTTGAATCTTCAAAAAGTAAGTAAGATGTCCGTTTTTTGGCCAGGTGTGGTGGCTCACGCCTGTAATCCCAGCACTTTGGGAGATGGAGGAGGGTGGATCACCTGAGGTCAGGAGTTCAAGACCAGCCTGGCCAACATGGCATAATCCTATCTCTACTAAAAATACAAAAATCAGGTGGGCATGGTGGCTCACACCTGTAATCCCAACTACTCAGGAGGCTGAGGCATGAGAATGGCTTGAACCCAGGAAGCAGAGGTTGCAGTGAGCCGAGATTGCGCCACTGCACTCCAGCCTGGGCGACAGAGCAAGACGCTGTCTCAAAAAAAAGTCCGTTTTTAGTGCATCTGTAGTTTCAGGTAGGATCATTTAGTAATTAGGGGTCCAGGCTCTGGGCTGGGAGCCCCCAAGTTCAAACCCCAGCTTTGCCATTTTGGAGCCACGTGACGTGGGAGTACGGTGCTTAGCTCGGTGCCCCACTTTCCTCATCTGTAAAACAGGAACCATGATTATACTCACCTGGTAGGATTTTGAGGTGCACTAAATGGGTTCTATGTAAAATGCTTAAAGCAGTGTCCTGCACATGTTAAGCCCTTGAGTAATGCTGGCTAGTGGGGGAGATCGGGAATAAACAAGTAACAATGAGGATTTCAGACAGGGATAGAACCATGAAGAAGACAAGCAGGCTGAGGTGGTAAATAATGGAGGCAAGAGGGGTGGCCGCACTGTAAGAAGGGCCCTCTGGGTAGTCTGTGGAGCCACCGGACATACAGAGGCCTGGAGCATCCAGGCAGGGGAGCCAGGAAGTTAAATCTTTAAATGGGGAACAGCGTAAGCATTCCAGGCTGGAGAAGGATGGTGATATAGTTTGACGATGTCTCCACCCGAGTCTCATCTTGAATTGTAGTTCCCATAATCCCCACGTGTGGTGGGAGGGGCCCCGTGGGAAGTAATTTAATCATGGGGGCGGTTTTCACCGTGCTGTTCTGGTGATAGTGAGTGAGTTCTCACAGATCTGAGAGTTTTATAAGGGGCTTTCCCCCTTTTGCTTGGCACTTCTCTTTCCTGCTGCCATGTGAAGAAGGATGTGTTTGCTTCTCCTTCTGCCATGATCGTAAGTTTCCTGAGGCCTCCCCAGCCATGTTGAACTGTGAGTCAATTAAACTGCTTTCCTTTATAAATTACCTAGTCTCGGGTATGTCCTTATAGCGGTGTGAGAACAGACTAATACAGATGGCCTTGGGAAACCAGGACACCCCCCTTGGGAGGCTTCTGTGATAAAGGAGGTGAGAGATGAAGGTGCCTGGGGCCAGAGGGAGAACTGTGGGGATGTCAAGAAGTGAAGGGAGCCAAGAGGATGTGGTGACGACAGGATTCCAGATGACTTGCAGGCTTGTGGCTTCAGAGCTGGGATGAGAAAGCCCCGGGAGAAACAGCTTTGGCCTAAGATGCCATAGCCCCACCTGGCTGTGCGCTGCAGCCCTCCTACCTCTGTCCGGGGCATGCTTCATCCCACCTGGCTGTAAGCCCAGCAGCACTGGCATAATTTCCCACTTGACTTTTGTCCCTTTCTTTCCACATCGCTCCAAGATATTCACAACTAGTGTTCTTGCTTAGGACATAAGAGTGTGCCCCAGGCCAGGCACAGCAGCTCATGCCAGTAATCCCAGCACTTTGGGAGGCTGAGGTGGGAGGATCACTTGAGGCCAGGAGTTTGAGACCAGCCTGGGCAACATAGTAAGACCACATCTCTACAAATAATTTAAAAATTAGCCAGGTGTGGTGGCAGCACCTGTGGTCCCAACTATTCAGAAAGGCTGAAGTAGGAGAATTGCTTGAGCCTGGGCAGTCGAGGCTGCAGTGAGCCGTGATGGCGCCACTGCACTCCAACCTGGGCAACAGAGCAAGACCCTGTCTCAAAAAAAAAAAGTGCCCCTTATGGCTGCATCACTGTTTACATAACATTTGTCCTTTGCTGGAGACACAGCCTGTTTGTTTTTTTTACAGTTTTTTCTTGTTGTTGTTGTTGTTTTGAAACGGACTCTTACTCTGTCACCCAGGCTGGAGTGCAGTGGCACAATCTCGGCTCACTGCAACCTCTGCTTCCCAGGTTCAAGTGAGTCTCCTGCCTCACCCCTGAGTAGCTGGGGTTACAGGCATGCACCACCACGCCTGGCTAATTTTTGTATTTTTAGTAGAGATGGGGTTTCACCATGTTGGCCAGGCTGCTCTCAAACTCCTGACCTCAAGTGATCTGCCCGCCTCGGCCTCCCAAAGTGCTGGGATTACAGGTGTCAGCCACCAATCCCGGCCTGTTTGTTTTTTAAATAGAGACAGTGTCTTGCTATGTTGCCCAGGCTGGTCTCAAACTCCCGGCTTCAAATGATCCTCCTACCTCGGCCTGCCAAAGTGCTGAGATTACAGATGTGAGCCACTGTGTCCGGCCCAGTGATGGAGCCTGTTTCTATCTAGACAGTAACCAAAACCCATGGCCGTTTCCTAAGACTATCAGTTTGCAAATGGAGTCCTTGAGCAGTTCAGTAAGGGGAAAACATTTTAGAGTTTAGGGGCTTTTATTTTAAAACTTTCATATTTTTACCGTGTTAAATTGATGACATATATAATACATGGTCCTGCATGTACAGACTTCTGAAAGATTCAAGTAACCAGAACAAAACAAGTCCCCTCCACCATCGCCTCCCACACCCACACCCAGCTCCGGGAGGTAACAACATCAACAAACAGATGGCTTCCCTCCAGCCCCTTTCAACGCCTTCATGCTCACATGTAGTCCTTTATGTAGGTTGGATCCTATTATACATTCTGTTCTGTGCCCTCCCTTTTTTACCTAACAATATCTTGGAGATCTATCTACCTTATTCTTGTTTAACAACCACAGAGGTTTTCAGAGTAGGGAAAGATCATATTCTATTTAACCACTCAACTTCTCTGAAGGATTTGGGCTGTTCATAAATTTTCACAATGTTAACGGTGAACGTCACAGGACTTACATGCAGCCGCATGTGCAAGGATTTCTGTAGTGCAGACTTCTGGAAAGGTGGAATTGATGGAGCATAGAGTAAGTACATTTAAAATTCTGATAGGGGGCCGGGCGCGGTGGCTCATGCCTATAATGCCAGCACTTTGGGAAGCCGAGATGGAGGACTGCTAGAGTTCGAGACCAGTCTGGGCAACATAGCAAGACCCCCATCTCTTAAAATTCTGATAGGGACTACCAAATTTTCTGCCCAAAGTCTGCCTTTTTCTAAAAACAAAAAGTATGTTTAATGACAAAAGTAACATTCCTGTAAACATGTAATGAATACAAACAAGACCAGAAAATAAGTTTTAAAACACCCAGAATTTCATTACCTAGAAGTGGCGATATTAACATACATAGTCAATTTGAGTCATTTTACCATGCATATAGGTAGAGATAAATTTTTAATGAAAATGTGGTCAGAACGTAGACTCTTTAGTAACCTGCCTTTTGCAGTTAACTATATGCAACAAAGCTCGTTCCAAGTCATTAAAGATTCTTGGATTTTGTTTTTATTTTTGTTTTGTTTTGTAAAGATGGGCTCTCACTAGGTTGACCAGGTTGGTCTTGAACTCCTGGCCTCAAGCAGTCCTCCCATCTCAGCCTCCCAAAAAGCTGGGATTACAGGCATGAGCCACTGCACCTGGCCTAAAGATACATCTATGGTGACATTCCAGATTCTTAACATCATTTAGGGACAAGAAAAGGGAAGCTTATGTGGAAGGAAGGAAGGTAAAAAAATTTTTTAAGACTATGCTAAAAGCAGCATTGACAATTCCTAACTGCTTATGTAGGAAAATTATTCTACAACTCTGGTTCCTGGAGGTCTTTGAGAACCTGATAAAGCTGAGGCGGGTGCATCACATGAGGCCAGGAGTTCGAGACCAGCCTGGCCAACATGGTGAAACTTCATCTGTACTAAAAATACAAAAATTAGCTGGGCGTGGTGGCAGGCACCTGTAATCCCAGCTACTCAGGAGGCTGAGGCAGGAAAATTGCTTGAACCCAGAGGCAGAAGTTGCAGTGAGCTGGGATTGCGCCCCTGCACTCCAGCCTGGGCAACAGAGCAAAACTCTCTCGAAAATAAAAAGAGTATGGGCTCTTGATTCAGACACAAGAAACACAACTTTGAATCCTGGCTTTACTACATACTCTTCAAACCCTCCGCCTGTTTCTTCACTTGTAAAATACAGACAATAATCAGCAGGTTCTAGGGTTGCTGTGGAGTTTAAATAAGTTCATACACATAAAATGTTTGCAACAAGGTCTACACACAGTAAGTGGTAATTAAATGCCAGCTCTCATTATTTCCAGTGTTTTGCCCTTGTGACATTTCTGACCATATCTTTGTGCACATCTGTGATTACTTCCAAAGGATAAATTCCTAGATGTAGAATAGCTGGGTGGAATCATGAGCATGTTTATGAGATTTGGTTTGGGTTTTTGTTTGTTTGTTTGTTTGAGACAGAGTCTCACTCTGTTGCCCAGGCTGGAGTGCAGTGGCGCAATCTCAGCTCACTGCAACCTCTGCCTCCTGGGTTCAAGTGATTCTCCTGCCTCAGCCTCCTGAGTAGCTGGGATTACAGGCATGCGCCACCATGCCCCACTATTTTTTTTTTTTTTTTTTGTATTTAGTAGAAACGGGGTTTCGCCATGTTGGCCAGGCTGGTCTCGAATCCCTGACCTCAAATGATCCACCCGCCTCGGCCTCCCAAAGTTCTGGGATTATAGGCGTGAGCCACTGAGCCTGGCCATGTTTATAAGATTTTGGACACATGATGCAAAACTCTTCTCTAAAGCCTCAGATTCAATGATGGTTCTAGGACTGGTTAACAATGGTAAAGAAAATGCACAAAAATCCTTGCCCTCTTGGAGTTTCCATTAGAAAGGGAGTAGACAGTCAAACTGAAAATGTGATCTATTGGGAGGTGACAAGTGCTATGGAGGAAAATAAAGCAGGGCTGGGCTTAGGAGGGCTGAGACAGGGTGGGGGCTGCAGTTCTACAGAGGGTGGTCAGGGGGGCTTCCCTGAGAAGGTGACATTGGAGCACAAAGACTTGAAGGAGGGAGGGAAACATGCAGACGCCTGAGGGGAGAGTGTTCCAGGCAGAGGGAATAGCATGTGCAAAGGTCCTGAGGCAGGAACTTGCCTGAGTGGAGGGGGGAGGATGGGAGGAGAAGAGGATAGAGCAGCGAAGGGGTGGGACATGTCATGGAGGGCCTGGTGGGTTGAATCGAGCTACACTTTTTTTGTTTGTTTGAGACAGAGTGTTGCTGTGTTGCCCAGGCTTGAGTGCACTGGCACGATCTCGGCTCACTGTAACCTCCACCTTCCAGGTTCATGCATTTCTGGTGCCTCAGCCTCCCAAGTAGCTGGGACTTAAAGGCATACACCACTACACATGGCTAATTTTTGTATTTTGGGTAAAGACGGGGTTTCGCCATGTTGGCCAGGCTGGTCTCGAACTCCTGACCTCCAATGATCCACCCGTCTTGGCCTCCCAAAGTGCTGGGAGGGAGCAGTGTTAATTTCATACCACTGTAGCTCTAGAAAGGGTGAAGCAGGCATTCAAAGAGACAATGAGAACTAATCAAAATTGTGTTTTCCTTGTTTCAACTTGTGCTTAAATGCACTAAAAGGAAGTGACGACTCTCATTGTTTCCCAAGAAAATCAGAGGTTCCTTGTTTTCTCAGTAAAACATGCGAATATTTCAGATACTCAAGTCCAGATACTTTTTTCCTAAAACACTAAGAACCAAGAGTAAAATGAAAAGACACACGCCTGTTTTGTTTGTTACTGGGTGGTGGTCTCAGAAAAACTATCTGCCAGGCATGCAACCTGAGGCAGTGTCTATCAGGGGAATGTAGGGCTGAGATCACAGTGCCCATGATAGAGGGTACCCGTGCCCAAGGCCTCATCCCTCCTCTTCCTGCCACACGTCCCACCACAAAGCCTCAGTCTCAGAGACACATGCAGAGGGCAGAAAGGCCAGCTCGGAGATTACAGTTCAGGGTGAGGAAGCAGCAAACCACAGATTCATCTGGCGGACCACTGTGGCTGAAATAAGTGAGCTAAAATTTCCACCCACTTCCCCAAACAGCAGAATCTGTGCCTTGAAGAAACTAGGAAGTTCCAGGGGCTTGGGAAGGACCAGAGTTTGACCTGAAATGGTTATAAATGAGGGGAGGGCCAGGTAAGGTGGCTCACACCTGTAATTCCAGCACTTTGGGAGGCTGAGGAGGGTGGGTCACTTGAGGTCAGGAATTGGAGACCAGCCTGGCTAATGGCAAAACCCCGTTTCTACTAAAAATATAAAATTTAGCCGGGTGTGGTGGCAGGTGCCTGTAATCCCAGCTACTTGGGAGGCTGAGGCAGAAGAATTGCTTGACTCTCAGAACTGGAGGTTTCAGTGAGCCAAGACCACACCACTGCACTCCAGCCTAGGCAACAGAGTGAGACTCTGTCTCAAAAAAAAAAAAAAAAAAAAGAAAAGAAAGGAAGCAAATATTGGTATAGTATGAAGGCTGGGGTTGTGGTCCCAGCTACTCGGGATGCGGAGGTGGGAAGATCGCTTGAGCCTGGAAGGATGAGGCTGCAGTGAGCTATGATGGCACCACTGCTGTCCAGCCTGGATAACAGAACGAGACCGTTTCTCAAAAAAAAAAAAAGAAAAGAAAAGAAAAGAAAAAATTGAGGCTGGTAAATGTGCCTGATGGCTTAGGGGGTCAAAAATGCGCCCTGGCTTGATGAAGTGGCTTCTCCACTATTACCAGCATTTCCATTTGTTGCTTTGCTTGTCGACAATATGTCACTGATCACCTACTGTGCACAGGCACAGGGCCAGGTGCCCAAAGAGAGGATAGAAAGAAATATATCTGGAGGAGCTGCCAGTTCCTGCAGGGGACGGAGGGACACTCTGAACCACAAGAGCCTTGGCAAAGTGCCTCTCAAGCCTTCCCTTCTCCAAGTTAACACTTATCAGCTTGTTCTTTTTCTCCTCCTTTCCTTTCCCCTTTTCTTTGTCTCCATTCTCTCTCCTTCCTTCCCTCTCTTCTTCTTTCCTTCCTTCTTTCTCTTTTGCAGATTGGTACAGCTTTATCATCAAGAAGTTAGAGTTCACATAATAATTTGTCTTGATAACTGTACCTTAGTTCAATTTCATTTTTAGCAGAAATAACAAGTGCTTGTTGAAAAGATAAAACCATATGAAAACATCAAAATAAACCTGGCAAATCCTCACTATCTCCATGCCCCACTCTTCCTCTCCTGAGAATCACTATTAACAACTTACCATTTACTTTCCAGGTAAGACTTTTCTCCCACATGCATACACATATTTCTGTATACAGTTTTTAGAAAGTGAATATGAATTCTTCCTGTTTAACTTACTGCTGTGTTCTCAGCCCTGGCACATAGTAGGCATTGAAAGCATTTCTTGAACAAATAAATTATGAATTTCTGAAAATTATCTCTTATTCAAAAATACATCATGGGCCGGACACAGTGGCTCAAGCCTGTAATCCCAGCACTTTGGAAAGCTGAGGCAGGTGGATCACTCGAGGTCAGGGGTTCGAAATCAGCCTGGCCAACATGGTGAAACCCCGTCTCTTTCAAAAAATACAAAAATTAGCTGGGTTTGGTGGCATGAGTCTGTAATCCCAGCTGCCCGGGAGGCTGAGGTGGGAGAATCGCTTGAACCCAGGAGGGAGAGGTTGCAGTGAGCCAAGATCACGCCACTGCACTCCAGCCTGGGCAACAGAGTAAGAACCTGTCTCAAAATAAATAAACAAATAAATAATACATCGCGGACATCCTTCCATGTCACCTACCTCCATCTTTTTATGGCTGTGTGATATTCCATAGAATGGCTGCATCATTATCCAACCAGAACCCTGTTGTCAGATGTTAGGCTGTCTCTGTGTTTTCATTATTTGAGATGATTGTTCCTACATCCTTGCACACTTGTGTATTCTGTAGGCAAGTGTAGAGGACAGAATAATGGCCTTCCAAAGATGCCCACATGCTAATGCTCAGAACCTGTGAATTTGTTACCTTGCATGACAAGAGACTTGCAGACGTGCTTAAATTAAGGCTCTTGCGGTAGGTGGGGGGAGGTGATCCTGGATTGTGGGGTAAGCCCATAATAATCATAAGGGTCCTTGTAAGAGAGAGGCAAGAGAGTCACAGAGCAGGCCATGTGATGCAGAAGCAGAAAGGAAGAAGGAGATGCAGTGACAGAAGCAGAGGCCAGAGTGATGCCATTGTTGAAAGGACTACAAGCCAAAGGAGGCCTCTAGAAGCTGGAAAAGGCGAGGAAATGAAGTCTTCCCTGTAGCCTCCAGGATTGTGGCCTTGCCAACCCATTGGACTTCTGTCCTCCAGAACTATGAGGTTATGAATTTGTGCTCCTTAGCCTGCCCAATTCGTTATTGTGATTTGTTATCGCCAAAATAAGATGCAAACTCAGCCAGAGACCTAGAAATGAAATCGCTGGCATCTTAGTCTGTTCAGGCTGCTATAAAAAACACCATACCCTGGGTGGCTTATAAAGAGCAGAAATTTACATTTGACAGTTCTAGAGGCTGGGAAGTCCAAGATCAAGATGCCAATAATTCCTTGTCTGGTGAGGGCCTGTTTCCTGGTTCATAGATGGCACTTTCTGGCTGTGTCCTCCCATGGTGGAAGCAGTTAGTTAGCTCTCTGTGGCCTCCTTCATGAGGGCTCTGCCTCATCACCTCCCAAAGCACCCCACTTCCTAATACCATCACTTTGGTGATATGAATTTGTCACGAGAGCTGGGGGAGACGTAAACCTTCAGACCGAAGCACTGGCTCAAGACTAAATTCATTTTCTAAATTCATGCACCATCACTCATACACACAACGGTTTCCATCCCGCTCACTGCCCTCCAGCTGCTGTCTAATATTTCTATGACCTTCTCAAAATGTCAATCCCAGAACGACCTGCCTGTCCACACACTGCTGACCCGTGCATAGTAAGCATTCTGCTGGGTTTGATCAGCATCCTTGGGAACTGCACATTAAGCTGTGCTCATTCAGCTAGAAATGACCTGAGCGCTTCAGTCTTCAGTCACGCCTCTGCTGTCCTGTTCTCGTGCCATTGGTTTGTTTTTGACATTGGGGCAGAACTTTACTTTTATCCCTCCTAAATTTCACATTGTCTAAGTAAAATGGGGAGAGATGAGAATCTTCAGTGTCAAATTACTGAGTAGTTCTTTGTTGCCATTTCATTTCCATGAGTTTTTGGAGAATGGAAAGAGCAGGTGGATTTGGCCCTTAAATCTCATAGGGAAAAAGAAAGTGAATAGAAACAACATCATAAATAATAGAGAGGGTAAAAGCCTCCATATCAGAAATGGCTCAACCTCAGGGATTTTAACGCCTAAGAAGTGATATTTATTTTTTATTTTTTATTATTTTTTTGAAACAGGGTCTCACTCTGTCGTCCAGGCTGGAATGCAGTGGCACGATCTTGGCTCACTGCAGCTTCGGCCTCCTGGGCTCAAGTGATCCTCCCACCTTAGCCTCTCAAGTAGCTGGGACTACAGGCACACACCACCGCACACAGCTAATTTTTGTTGTTGTTGTTGTTGTTGTTGTTGAAACAGGGTTTCACCATGTTGCCCAGGCTGGTCTCAAACTCCTGACCTCAAACGATCCGCCTGCCTCGGCCTCCCAAAGTGCTGGGATTACAGGTGTGAGCCACCGCACCTTGATCAGAAGTGATATTTATACAGGAAAGCTCCATAGAACAGTCCAGCTCAGCAGGGACTGGTTTAATGTTGGGAATTCTATTTTGTCATTAGTTCCAGAGCAGCCAAACCACCAAAATATCACTTGGATGCTGCCAGCTTCCTCCAGTGCAGGCAGAGGAGGTGTCCTGGGAGCCCACAGGCTGCATCCCCATGGGACAGACGCCCCCATCAGTCCCCTAGGACCCCGCCCAGTATAGGGCAAGCAAGCTCTCAATGGTTGACAGTCCCTTGGGTCTTTATGTCCTGACTAGGAATAGGAGGTCTTACAAAACTGAAACAAGTTAGAATTTGAAGACGGCTAATTCCATCCCGGCCCCTCCTTTTACAGACAGAAACCGAGGCTGGGTCATCGGCTCCAGAATTCACCAGGCTGTGCATTGTAGAACCTCCTCATGGGCGGGCTCTGTGCGCAGGCTTTACTCTGGCCAATGGCAGGTGTGTTACCAGACAGGAACGCTTCTGGACAATGCTCCCCTACTCTTGCGTCAGAAGCACTGGATTCCTTTCCTGTGGTTGTCGTAACAAAACACCACAAACTAGGTGGCTTATAACAACAGAGATTTATTCTCTCACAGTTCTAGGGGCTAGAAATCCAAAATCAAGGTGTCAGCGGGGCCACGCTCCCTCTGAAGGCTCTAGGGGAGAATCCTTCCTTGCCTCTTCCTAATTTCTGGTGGTTTCCTTGGCCGCAGCTGCGTCAGTCTGATCTCTGCCTCCATCGTCACGCACAGTCTTCTGCTGTGTGTCACTGTGCTCTCTTCGTTCTGTGCATGTCTGTCTCTGTGGCCAAATTTTCCCTTTTATAGACACCAGTCATATTAGATTACAGCCAACCCTAATGAGCTCTTCTTAAATTGATGACATCTGTAAAATTCCTATTCCCAAAATAAAGTCACATTTACTGATATGGGGGTGAGGACTTCAACATATATTTTTTATTATTTATTTATTTATTGAGATGGATTCTCATTCTGTCACCCAGGCTGGAGTGCAGTGGTGTGATCTCAGCTCACTGCAACCTCCACCTCCCAGGTTCAAGCGATTCTCCAGCCTCAGCCTCCCGAGTAGCTGGGGCTACAGGCATGCGCCATTGTGCCTGGCTAATTTTTGTATTTTTAGTAGAGACAGGGTTTCACCATGTTGGCCAGGATGGTCTTGAACTCCTGACCTCAGATGATCCACCCACCTCAGCCTCCCAAAGTGCTGGTATTACAGGCATGAGCCACCACACCAGGACTTCAACATATATTTTAGAGATGCAGTTCAACCCATAACAAGCACCTTCTACCAGGAGACAGAATGAAGCTGGTAACAAAGGCCCAGAGACACTGGTTCCTTTAGCCAGAGCCTGGTGATCCTGCGGAGTACCTCGACAGGCAACCCTGAAACTAGTATCCCTGGGCCAGATGTTTAATGGGCATGTAAGAGGCTGTCCCTGAGTCAGAGCTTGCAGAAGGAGTGGCTGGTACAAGGTCCAGCCTTTCCTCAACTGTCCTGAGCCCCTAACTCAGCAAAAAAGAAGCCCTGGCGTTCTTCAGCCACCTGCCATAGGGTCCAGCAAGCAATTGTCATGACTACTTACTCACATCCTTGCCATCTTTCCTCCCTCGCTCCAAGAGGCTCACCAAAGCACCCGTCCCTACCCCACACACGGCTTTCCCTGAGAAGAGCTCTGATTAATTCACATGGTCACCTCCTTCTCATGGCATTTCCAATATGTCATGGTGCCCCTTACTGACTGGCCTCCCAGGCAGCTCTCGGGCTTGCAGCTCTCAGCCTTGGAGAACGAGGCTGCACCATGTCCAGGGCCTTGCTGCCTGGGTGCTTACTGGTTTCAAAACATTGCCACTGGGCTGCTTGTCCTGATCCTTCCTCCGACTTAGTTCAGTCAAGGTTTGCAGATGTACCCTAATCTGTCACCTGGAAAACATCAAGACCCAGCCTGTCCTGTTTGTGTGTGGCCACTCAGGCTAATCCATTCTGCAGGGGCAGGGAAGGCAGCCCAGACTGCTTCCTTCCAAGTTCTTTCATCTGTGACTGGATGCATTTCTCAAGCCCACTCTCGGCCTAGATAGAAAATTGCAGCAGAGCTTTTACGTTGGGCAGTTCTAAAAATGCCTCCTAAGAGCTTGCACCTGTGCTGAGTGCTTCCCCTGTGTAATAGAAGCGCAGGTATGAAGGTGGGAATGTTCCCAGCTGTCCCAGGCCCACTTAAGAGGGCTCTGGCATTGCCTACTGTTTGCTTCCACGCCCTCCCTAAAGCATCTTGCCACTGCCAGACAAGTTCTGAGAGACAGAAGGGGAAAGAACTGTCCCGAGGAAGCAAGGTCAAAGGCAGTACACCTCATGGTAGGTGGCAACAGGACTGCATGCAGACTCACCCATTGAACATGCTATGAGTGCTGCCTTCTGTAATTGGGCCCCTGGCTGCAGGGCAGAGGCCTGGCAAGGTGGCAGGGGTGGAGCAGACATGAGTAGAAGAAGGAGATTTTCTGTAGAGGAGGATAAGCATCTTATGGGAGTTGCATGTGTTACAGAGGACGGTGACGAGCCCAGAGTGGCTGTGGCATATACGCCTAGACCCCCATCATGTTCTTCAGGAGACATGAGCACTCACTGGAATTCCAATGGGCTGTTGTTCTTTTAGACTCTACCCCGAGACTGGACCACATGGGTCTCAAAACCTCCATAGGGTCCCACTTGCATTGTCCTATATGATCCTCACAACCACCCGGAAGCATTGGTGTTATTATTATCCCCATTTTACAGATGAGAAAATCAAGGGCCAGGCAGGCCAAGTGACTGGCTAAAGATCTCCCACAGCCGATATGTGCAGAGCTGGTGTTCCGTGAAAGAGCCTATATTAGTTAGGGTTCTCTAGAGGGACAGGACTAATAGGATATATATATATATGTTTATTAAGAATTAACTCACATGATCACAACGTCCCACAATAGGCTGTCTGCAAGATGAGGAGCAAGGAGATTCAGTCCAAGTCACAAAACTGAAGAACCTGGAGTCTGATACTTGAGGGCAGGAAGCATCCAGCATGAGAGAAAGATGTAGGCTGGGAGGCTAGGACAGTCTAGTCTTTTCATTTTTTTTTTTTTTTTTTTTTTTTTTTTGCTTGCTTTATAGTCTTTCCTCACTGGCAGCAGATTAGATTGTGACCACCCAGATTAAGAGTGGGTCTGCCTTTCCCAGCCCACTGATTCAAATGTTAATCTCCTTTGGCAACACCCTCACAGACACACCCAGGATCAATACTTTGCATCCTTCAATCCAATCAAGTTGATACTCAGTATTAACTATCACAGAGCCATATGTGCAAAGCGATCCCCAAATGCCAAAGGAGCCGAGAAACAAAGGAGGCAGACAAATCCTGTTTGTCAGAATTGGATGATTTATTGGGGGAACTCACAGACAGAAGCGTGGTCTTGGGTGGCCATAATACAGGTAGATCTCCCACTGTTACTCCCAAGACCTCAGGCTTGTATACCATAGAGAAAGGGTACATGTGTTCCAGCAAGAAAATTACAGGCAGCCCTCCAGAACAGGCAAGAACGCTGCGTGCGTCACAGCCCACAATTTATGCGATAACATCAAGGTTGATGTGTTCTTACACTAGGGACAGGAAATAAAGTAGAAACAAGGAGGCATTCACAGGACTAAGCTAATCAGAAGTCAAACCTAGGGATGCATCCAAGATGGAGTTGCTCTTGTCTCTACAGCTAGGATTTAGAACCTGGACCTGGACGCCTCACTGCTTCCTGCTTCCTTAGTGCCTTGTGGCCTGGAGTCAGAATAATCTAGCTCAAACTTGGGAGTCAAATGCTCCAGGGTCTTGAACTGGCCAGAGCTCTCAATGCCATAAGTGCCTACAACCCTCTTGGGATGTGCTGTGGGGGCACCATCAGGTGTCTCTGCAGCCCAGGAAAGGCATTCACAATGCCCTCGGGGAGAGTCTGCAAGGGCTGGCCAGAGGCGCTGCCCACAAGGAAAGCTGGCCTAATGTGCTCTGGCTTCCCGCCTTTCTCCATTTGGTCTAAGAACAGAGAACACCCTCATCCCCCACCCTTACCCACACCCCCACTCCCAGGACTCCCCGGGCTGCAAGGGTCACATGGCTGGGAGGAGGTGAGTCTGAGTGGGTTCCCTCCCAGCAGGCTGTCAGTCTGAGATTACAAATAACTGGCAGTTCCCATAATTACTGGGCTGCCCAGAAGCCCGGGCCATCTATTCTGAAGTAAGGGTGACTAAAGGTCAGGGCTCCACGATCAGCCCCGGCTCAGGTCCTGGTTCTTCCATGGTACTGGTCTCATGACCTCAGGCATGTGAGCGAGGCACGCAAGACTGGGGCTGGCACGCAGCTCACCCTCACTGCTGCATTCAGTCCATTCCAGCACCCATCCATGAATCAGCACCCATTCTCCTGGCCAGCAGCCATCCCCTGACTGATCAGCGCCCATCCCTCCTGACCAGGACCCATTCCCTCCAATTAGCACCCACCCTCCTGACCAGGACCCATCCCCCTGACAAGCACACATCCCTCCTGGCCAGCACCCATCCCTCCTAACCAGGACCCATCCCCCTGACCAGCACCCATCCCCCTGACCAGCACCCATTCCTTGATCAGCACCCATCCCCCGAACCAGACTACCACCTTTCCCCCAACCAGCACCCATCCCCCTGATCAGCACCTATCTCCCTTGACCTGCACCGAATCCTCCTGATCAGCACCCATCCCCCTGACCAGCACCCATTCCCTGACCCCGCCACAACACCCGGCTAATTTTTTGTGTTTTTAGTAGAGACGGGGTTTCTCCATGTTGGTCAAGCTGGTTTCAAACTCCCAATCTCACGTGATCCACCCGCCTCAGCCTCCCAAAGTGCTGGGATTGCAGACATGAGCCACCGCGCCCCACTGCCTCATCACCTCTTAAAGGCCCCACCTCTTAATACTATCACATGGCCATTAAGTTTCAATACTTGGGCCAGACACAGTGGCTCAGGCCTGTAATCTCAGCACTTGAGGAGGGTGAGGCAGGAGGATAGCTTGAGGCCAGAAGTTCAAGACCAGCCTGGGTAACATAGCAAGACCCCATCTCTACAAAATAAAAATTAAAAAATTAGGCGTGGCATCATGCCTGTCATCTTGGCTACTCCAGAGACTGAGTCGGGAGGATCGTTTGAGCCCAGGGGGTTGAGGCTATAGTGAGCCATGTTCATGTCACTGCACTCCAGCCTGGGCAACAGACTGAGACCTTGTCTCTAAAATAAAGAGTTTCAACCCCTGGATTTTGGAGAGGACACTTTCAAATCATAGCAAAACTTAGTCCCCGATGTGATGGTACTAGGAAGTGGGCCTTTGAGGGGTGAGATGTAAGGGTGGGGCCCTCAGGAATGGGATTAGTGTTCCTTGTAAATGAGGCCCAAGGGAGTTCATAGGACACAGCTAGAAGGCACCATCCATGAATCAGAAAGTAGGCCCTCACTAGACACTGAATCTGCTGGTGCTTTGATCTTGGACTTCCCAGTCTCCAGGACTGTGAGCAACACATTTCTGTTGTGTATAAGCCACTCAGTCTATGATGTTTCATTATTGCACCCCCAACAGGCAAAGACACTTTCAGAAGAGGAACGAAGGCCTGGAAGGAAAAGCATCAGGGGAACGACCCTTACGTCTCTCCTCCTCCCTCCAGTCTCCCACCAGTGCTCCCATTGGCTGAAGCCAACCAGAAGCCACAGGGTAAGGGATCCCAGGCCATAGGGCACCCCCAGGTCAGCCATCCAGGGTTCGGAGCAAGCTGAAGGGAAGCTGGTAGGTGGAGAGGGGCAAATGGAGAACAGTCAAGTCTGGGCAGATGGCACTGTGCATGTAAAACCCAGCTAGGAGAGCCACCAGAGGGCTGGTGAGCAGCCAGAACCCAGCTCTTCAAATCTTCAGGCCAGTGTCCTCACCTGTAAAACAAGGATTTGAACCCAAAGAACACCAAGATCCCCTCTCATACTAGGATTCCAGCTGATAACCCCGGCCTGGGCCTGGGCTCTGCTCTTTGCCCCTGCTGCCCCTAGCAGAGAAGTAGTCCAGCAAGTGTTTTCTGAAGGTGATGAAACGCTGCTTTTGGCAGTTTGCAAGGTGTACTAATGAAAGGCAAGATGCTCTTGGCAGCAATTGTATCTTCAAACATGGAGCATATATGCGTCTACCTATGTTAAAATTATAGACAAAAATAATGAATTGAGGCATTTAAAAAAGACTGGAAGGAAAAACAACCACAGATTTTGACAGCTATGGTCTGTGGGTGTTTTTTGCTTTTTATAGTTTTCTGTGTTTGCAATTTTTCTAAGTTGAGCGTGGCGGGGTGGGGGAAGTAAGGAAAAATAGTGTGAAACAAAATTCTTTGGACCTTAAGCCTGAATTAGAGTTTAAGAAAATTAGGCTACGGGCCAGGCATGATGGCTCACACTTGGAATCTCAGCATTTTGGGATGCCGAGGCAGGAGGATTGCTTGAGGCCAGGAGTTCCAGACCAGCCTGAGCAACATAGTGAGACCTCACCTCTACAAAAAATTAAAAACTTAGCCAGCATGGTGGCACATGCCTGTAGTCCCAGCTACTCAGGAGACTGAGGCAGGGGGATGGCTTGAGCCCAGGAGTTAGAGGCTGTAGTGAGCTATGACCACATCACTCCATTCCAGCCTAGACAACAGAGCAAGTCTCCATCTCAGAAAAAAAGAAAAGAAAAGTTGGCTCTGGCCCAGGAGCACGTGGTACAAGATCCTCCTGATTCCCTCCCTCTTCCATCCATCCCTCCTTTTCTCCATATTGACCAAGCACTAAGTATGTCCTGTACCAGTGAGAGGCATCAGAAATGCAATGATAGCAAGGGAGGACCTCCTGCCCCATCAGTAACAAAGGAGAGCATATAAGCATTTTGTTTCGTGGCTTTATTTTTCTTTGAAATAACTGCCCCATGTTTTTCTGTCTCAAACAAATCAGCTGACCTAATTAGTAATGTCCTATGAGTGGTGGTTTTCTGTAATCTGTTGCATCCTCATTTGTCTTTCAGAAGCCCACTGTCTGTTCAGATTTCTGGCCCTTGGAAAACTGCAGAGCTCAACGATTAAAAGAATGGACTTTGGAGCCAGGTGACCCTGGATTCCAATCCTGTCTCCACCACTCCAGGCTCTGAGACCTGGGCCAGTCACTCTGCCCTTCTGGCTTTAGCTTCTCCATTTGTAAAACAGCACAGAGTGCCAGACAGGTCAGACTGAATGACAGACAGAAGGGACTTAGCGTCTTCTATGCACTGGATTATGTTCCCCTAAAATTCATATACGGAAGCCCTAACCCCCAGTGTGATGGGATTTGGAGATGGGGCCTTTGGAATGTGCTTATAGCTAGGTGAGGGTATGAGGGTGGGGCCCTCATGATGGGATTAGCGCCCTTATAAGAAGAGACACCAAAGAGCTTGCACGCATGTGCTCTCTCTCTCTTTCTCTCACACACACACACACGCACACACACACACACTCACACACTCTCTCTCTCTCTCCCATGCACAAAGAAGAGGTCATGTTGGCCAGGTGCAGTGGCTCATGCCTGTAATCCCAGCACTTTAGGAGGCTGAGGCAGGAGGATCGCTTGTGCCCAGGAGTTCAAGACCAGCCTGGGCAACATAATGAGACCTTGTCTCTACAAAAATTGTTTACAAAATTAGCTGGGCATCGTGGTGCATACCTGTAGTCCCAGCCATTTGGGAAGCTGGGGTGGGAGGCTCACTTGAGCTCAGGAGGTCAAGGCTGCAGCAAGCTGTGACCATGCCATTGCACTCCAGCCTGGGTGACAGAGTGAGACTCTGTCTCAAAAAAAAAAAAAAAGAAAAAGAAAAGGTGATATGGGCACACAATGAGATGACCACCACGTGTAAGCCAAAAGAAGAGGCTTCAGGATGAAACCTACCTTGCCAGCACCTTGATCTTGGACACCCCATCCTCCATAATTGTGAGAAATTCTTCTTGGGTTAAGCCACCCAGTCTATGGTATTTCATTATGGCAGCCTGAGCTAGGGCAGCATAGCTGCAGGAGCAGTGATGGCATGCACTTCTGAAGCCTCTGGTTCATGTCCATCATTAGGTTGGGTCAGGCACCTATCAGTCAGGGAGCTGCAACCACCCCTGTCTGCACTTCCCCAAGGAGTGACTGACCCTCCAGGGCCCTTCTGCTCCCAGCTCCTCCACCTCATCTGCCAATTGTTACCAGACTCCCTGTGCACAGCCCTGAGCTGACGGGGGATCTTGAACCCAGGTTTGTTCCCGTGTACCCTGATCTAGGGGAAGCATCCAGTGGAAGCTGCTGCTTGGCCTCCAGGCCCCAAAGATATGACACAGATGCCTGCAGCCTTGCCCACCACTACCACTCATCTAAGGAATGTGTCCAGAACCTGCAGACTCTGTGTATGTGTCCATGAAACAAAAGGCTGAATTATTTCCTGATGTTTCACTTCAGACTGAGGTTTGCTGCAAAAGATGAAGGGAGACAGAAAGAGATTCACCCACAGAAATGAGACCTCATTTCTGGAGGGGGAGAGGCCAGGGAATGGGTGACCCTCCAGAAGGATGAGCTAGAAAAACAGGGTCTCCCAATAAGCAGGTGTGCAGAGCACAGCAACAGGAAACTCATGCAGCAGGCATGAATGAATGAAGGGCCTGCTGTTTACCAGTCCCTGCAGGCGCTCTGGGATATAGACAGGCCACAGGCCATGGGGGCTTAGTGGTCCACAACCCCAGGTGCAACCCAGCCCCTCCACTTAGCATCTGCTCGAGGCCAAAAACATCTGCTGTTATTTCTGCCCGCATCCGTTTTCTATCCCTCTGGGAACCATACCCCTGTTGTCCTCTGGGGATCCATCCCATTGGTTCACATGTTCCCAGAGAAGCTGATAAGTTCCGGGGGAGGAGCCCATGATGCCTCTCACCCCAAGCCAATCAATAACTCCAACGCTCCCAGCCATGGTGGGTACAGGCATGTGACCAGTTCAGAACACTGGTCACATTCCTGACACGAGCAAATTCACTGGACCTGAAACCAGAGAGGAAGTAGGAACTAGAACGCCTGTCTCCATCTGGCCACAAAATGGAGCCTGAAATTGAAGTGAACGCAACAGAAGCAAGAGCCAGAGATGAGAAACCAAGGCTTCTCTGGGTCAGCGGTGCCTGAAACAGATGCATCCCCAGGCCTCTCAGTTCACTGAGTAAATGACGTTTTTTTTGTGAGACGGAGCCTTGCTCTGTCGCCCAGGCTGGAGTGCAGTGGCAGCAATCTCGGCTCACTGCAAGCTCTGCCTCCCGGGTTCACACCATTTTCCTGCCTCAGCCTCCCAAGTAGCTGAGACTAAAGGCACCCGCCACCACGCCTGGCTAAATTTTTAAATATTTTTTAGTAGAGATGGGGTTTCACCGTGTTAGCCAGGATGGTCTCTATCTCCTGACCTTGTGATCCACCCGCCTCGGCCTCCCAAAATGCTGGGATTACAGGTGTGAGCCACCGTGCCTGGCTGTAAATGACCTTTTTTAAAAAACAGAACAAAAAAAACTATTTTCTGTATAAGCCAGTTTAAATTTTTATCACATACAACAGTTGTAATACATGTTCATACACAAACCAAGTGCAGATTTCTAAAAAAAATAGGGTGTGAACAAAAGACAACGGCGTCTCTAGGTTGCACTTGGTTACTTGTGGTAGGTGAGGGATTTGTTGATAAGGGGCAGATTTGTGATTACTGTTGGAGCTTATCCAATGCAGACAAAAGAGCTTCTCATCTAAGTGGCTTTGTGGATACCAGATAGAGCATGACCTTTTCTTTCCCCTTCCTTTTTGAGGGTGCTGCACAAGCTGGCAGATTGGTCCTTGGGAACCCCAAGGGGAGATGCCCCCATGCACCCTCTGAGGGACCTTTGAGGTTAGAGACCTTCGATTGCCCCCCACCCCCACCCCTGCAGCTGTCTGGGATGGCCATAGGTCCAGGCAGGCTCACTTACCCAGCATTAACACACCAAACTCACCCGGGAATGGGATTCTTAGATCAAGAGAGGGGCAAAGAAAGAAGAGAAGGTTGGCAGAGTGACAGAAGGAATTTCATGTCCAGATGGGGAGTGGCAGGAAGCAGCTAGATCTGTTCTTAGTCAAGTAACAGAACTTGGCACCCATAGGGGCTCAATAGACTGGTGCTCTCATACATACAAAAGAACAAACGAAGGAACGAGTAGACCTCTCAGAGGAGCAGCATAGAGATGGCTATGATCCAGGAGTTTCTCAAGACTTTGGGATGCCATTTGGCAGAGTGTACCCCAAGTTTGTCATTCAGATTTTTGCCACATTTCCATGCTACTTCACTGTCACTAACTATATATATCTATATATACACACACATATACGTATATATATACATATATGTATACATACATATGTATACATGTATATGTGTATATATATCTATATATAGAGAGAGATATATATATATATAGAGAGAGAGAGAGAGAGACTTGCTCTGTTGCCCAGGCTAGAGTGCAGTGGTGCAGTTTTGGCTCACTGCAACCTCCGCCTCCTGGATTCAAGCCATTCTCCTGCCTCAGCCTCCTGAGTAGCTAGGACTACAGGCCCACACTGCCATGAGAGCTAATTTTTGTATTTTTAGTAGTGACGGTGTTTCACCATATTGGCTAGGATGGTCTTGAACTCCTGAACTCAAATGATCTGCCCATGTTGGCCTCCCAAAGTGCTGGGATTACAGGCATGAGCCACCGTGCCTAGCCCAATTTTGTTTTTAATGGATGAATGATCAAATGCATGAATTTTGTGCCTGTTTCCTCTAGGAAATTTGGTATGTTTGGAGGACAGGGTGTCTGCCTTCTTCCTGACTGTAATCTCTGATCTTCCTCTACATCTACTGACATCTTCTTTCTTCTTTCTTCTTCTTCTTCCTCTTCCTCTTTTTTTTGACAGAGTCTTGCTCTGTTGCCCAGGCTGGAGTGCAGTGGTGTGATCTCAGCTCACTGCAACTTCTGCCTCCTGGGTTCTGCCTCCTGTCTCAGACTCCCAAGTAGGTGGGACTACAGGCACGCATCACCATGCCTGGCTAATTTTTGTATTTTTAGTAGAGACGGGGTTTGGCCATGTTGGCCAAGCTGGTCTTGAACTCCTGACCTCAGGTGATCTGCCTGCCTTGGCCTCCCAAAGTGCTGGGATTACAGGCATGAGCCACCACATCTGGCCTATTTTTATTTATTTATTTTAATTTTGAGACAGCGTCTTGCTCTGTCACTCAGGCTGGAGTGCCGTGGCACAATCATGGCCTACTGCAGCTTTGACCTCCTGGGCTCGAATGATCCTCCCACCTCAGCCTCCCTAAGTAGCTGGGATTATAAGCGTGCACCGCCACACCCAGCTAATTTTTTATTTTTTGTAAAGATGGGGTCTCCCTATGTTTCCCAGGCTGGTCTTGAACTCTTGGGCTCAAGCAATCCTCCCATCTCAGCCTCCCAAATTGCTGGAATTACAGGCATGATCCACCGTGCCAGGCTGATTTATGGTTTCTAATGGAGCAAAGACACAGATGACAGAGCAGGAGCACCGTCATCTCAGACAAACACCGCCACTTTAAGCTCCAGCTCCCTTCTTAGCCTTATGCATTTTAAGGAAATCACTTCCCTTCTAACTACAAGCAGCCAGAAAGAGCAAACAGTGAAACACAGATAAAACAACTCAGGCACAGAGGGAGGTAGGGGGAAAGTCTCTTGGGTAAATGCTAAACTTCACCCTCATACAATGGGCTCCAGTAAAACAGTGGGCCTTAATAAGTACATTTCTTTCCCTTCAGGTGCACTAAAATAGGGATGGTAAAGGCAGACTCGGTGGGTATGTCTGCAGCTGCAGAAAGATGTATGGGAAGAGACACACAACTCTCTCTCCCGAATAAGCACAATAAAAAAACACAAAAGCAGTCCGAGCCTGTAATAAACTCTCCTAACCTGAATCCTTAAAAACTCTTAGTCTGTAAAAAAGTGTGCCTCTAACCTAACTTGGCCAAACACCCCTCTCAGGTTTGTTTTCTCTAAAATAAACTTGTCTTAACTGCCAAGCCACCTTTCATGTTTCTTTCCTCTTTCTTTAATTCTTACAGCTGACACTGTTAACACTACTGTAGTTTGTTGCTACAGTGATAATTGAAGGAAATACTCAGTTGCAGTTAGAGGTTAGTGAAAAGAAAGATGGACACTTTTCTGTCCCTTGCTTTAAACGTAGGTTTTATTATCATTTAGCTATGGTGACCCCAACAGATCAAGAGCTGGGGCTGACTGCTGTTGAAATGATAGCTTGCTATTCACAGATCCCAGAGGAGGAGGCACACCACGCCACGCAGGACAACATGGGGTTTGTCAGGAAGCAAAGCAAACAGGAGGAAAACTGGGCCAGGGCTTTTATTGTGATTTTTGCAGGAAGGAATGGGTGAGACAGGGTACACAGGCTTCGAATTTGCCAGTTTGAATAATTTCAGGGGGTACTAGGGCATAGGGGCTGTCTCTAGTTGTCTGAAGGTGATTAGGGCTGGAGAAGAGTGGCCCAGTGTGTAAAAGCCCAATGCAGCAGGTGGCTGTGGTGTTCGGGCTCTGGCGGTTAGGAGAGTCATTTACTATCACTAGGAATTGGCTGGCCCTGCAAGGGGGAGTCTCTCCAGGGCCAGGAAAGTCTCAGATGTCAAAACATCAGAAACATGTGATTAGTACACCCATCCAAATTCACAGGCTCCCTCACTTTTTACCCGTGGCCACCAGGGTAAGAACCCTATCTGAGAAAGCCCCCAGCTGAGAATGGCAGCATTAAAACCTGAGAGTCAGAGGTCTGAAACCCAGTGCCTTCCAGGGTCAGGTGGATGACATCGGTGAGCCAGGTATAAAGGACAGCAAGGGGTGGCGAATGTGGGGACCCAGGTGTTCATGCCTCATAAAGCCAGCTGCTGTCAGCTCCAGCTAGTGGCTACCCAGTGTTGCCAAATCTTCTGAGCTTTCATGAGAAGCCAGAGATCTAGATTGTGTGTGTGCATGTGCATATGATGTACATGAGACAGAGAGAAATCTTGATTTTTTAATGTTTGCGATTCTTTAAAAAAAATTAACTTTGAGTAAAGCAGATTAATATATTAATAGTAAAAAAATTTTTTTAATTGTATAAATAAATAAATGCATCCCTGGATTGCAACAGACTTGGGGCCACCAGCTGGCAGCCTCTGCCTTGGTTTGTCCCCACCCAGCCTGTCTGGCTCCCCCAGGGTCCTTCTCATCCCCAGAGCATCCCTCATCTTGCTGTGGGAGACAGTGGCTCCTCTGATTCTGGGCTTGTTTCTTTTGCCTGTGAAATTAAACCTTAAATATTCTTCTAGGCTTAATTTTCAGTTGGCTGTGATATTCTAGGGAGTGAGGAGAGGGTGTGGGATAATACAGCACAGCTTTTTTCAATGATTTCTTTTCCCCAAGAGCTTCATAACCTTTGAAGTTCAATCCCAGCTTTGCCATTTTTTAGCCTTAGGACTTTGGATAAGTCCCTAATGTTCTCAACCCTGGATTTTCTCACTTGTACAATGAGGCCAATGATAGTTCTGACCACCCAGGGCTGTTGTGTTCATTCAAGGACATGCTGCAGGCAAGAGAACCAGCTAGAAACTGTTGAGTGCTGCGAGCCAGAGCTATATGAGTCTTATCTCCGAAGTTGGCCCTGTTGTTAATCCCACTTCGCTGATGGGCAAACCAAAGCACAAAGATGGATTCATTTGCACTGGGTGCAGAGACAGAGCAGGATTTGAACCAGGCAGGATGTCTGAACCCACAGCCTCATGATTAATCGCTAGGCTGAGCTGCCTCATGTCAAAGATCTCTCCTTTTACAGATTGGGGAGCTCAGATAAGGGCTGAGACTTTCTCAAGGTCTAATAAGGACTAGGACAAAAGCTAGTTTTTTACCAGACCTGGAAGCCAGAGAGGGGGTTTGATGGTCAATGGTGAGCAGACCAATTCTCTGTCCCTTCAGAGTGGACACATAATTGCAGCTTGATGACTCAGGTGAATGCTCATGTCTCTCCAGAATGAGGACATCCTGACATAGCCACCTGTGTAGCTCTGAGGCTCACCCAGGGTGGGGGGAGGATAGATGCCTCCCGCTGTGGTTTGGATGCATCCCCCAAAAGTTCATGTGTTGAAAACTTAATTGCCAATGTAATAATATTAAGAGGTGGGGCTTTAGGAGGGGATTGGGTCATGAGGGTGGAGCCCACATGAATCATGAATAGATTAATGCCCTTATTGCAGGAGTGAGTTAATTCTCCCAAGAGTGGATTGTTGTAAAATGAGCCTGGCTAGCTCTTGCAGGTTCTTTCACACATGCTCTCTTGCCCTTCACTTTTCTGTCATGTTATGATGCAGTACCAAAGCCCTCACCAGAAGTTGCCATCACACCCTTAGATTTCCCAACCTCCAGAACCATGAGCTAAATAAACCTCTATTCTTTATAAATTACTCAGTCTGTGATATTTAGTTATAGCAACAGAAAATTGGCTAAGACACCACCTAAATGCCTGACCCAGAAGTCCCTGTGCTCTTGGATCTGGCTCAAACCAAGAGGGACATACAAAGTGGAATATATGGCCTAGGCACTGTGGTTCACGCCTGTCACCCAACACTTTGGGAGGCTGAAGTGGGAGGATCATTTGAGACCAGGTGTTTAAGACCAGCCTGGGCAATATAGTGAGACCATATCTCTACAAAAAATTTAAAAATTAGTTGGTATGGTGGCACATACCTGTAGTCCCAGCTACTCAGGAAGCTGAGATGGGAGGACTGCTTGAGCTTAGGAGGTTGAGGTTGCACTGAGCCATGATTGCGCCATTGCATTGCAGCAATAGAGAGAGACCCTGTCTAGAAAAAAAAAGTGGAATATATGGATCAAAGGATTAATCATAAAATGTAAAAGGCTTTAAAAACTTAAAAGGCTCTTTATTCAGCACAGTGGCTCACGCCTGTAATCCCAGCACTTTGGAAGGCCAAGGCAGGCAGATCACTTGAGCCCAGGAGTTCAAGACCAGCCTAGCCAACATAGTGAAACCCTGTTTCTGCCAAAAAATACAAAAATTGGCCGGGTATGGGGGTGTGTTCCTGTAGTCCCAGCTACTTGGGAGGCTGAGGAGGGAGAATTGCTTGATCCCAGGAGGCTGAGGCTGCAGTGAGCCAAGTTCATGCCACTGCACTCCAGCTTAGATGACAGAGTGAGACCCTGTCTCAAGCAATCCAGTAAAAAATGAGGAAAATATTTGAACAAAGGACTCACAAAAGAAGATCTATGAATAGCAAATATAGACAAGAGTTCAACATCATTACTCATCAGGGAAAGGCACATTTAAACCATAATAAAAAACTATGTTACTTTCACCAGAAAAGCTAAATTAAAAAGACGGACAGGCCAGGCACATTGTCTCATGCCTGTAATCCCAACACTTTGGGAGGCCGAGGCAGGGGGACCACAAAGTCAGGAGTTCGAGACCAGCCTGGCCAAAATGGTGAAACCCCGTCTCTACTAAAAATACAAAAAAAAACTATCCAGGTGTGGTGGCGCACGCCTGTAGTCCCAGCTACTCAGGGGGCTGAGGTAGGAGAATGCTTGAACCCAGGAGGTGGAGGTTGCAGTGAGCCGAGTTTGCGCCACTGCACTCCAGCCTGGGCAATAGAGGGAGACTCCATCTCAAAAAAAAAAAAAAAAAGCCTGACAAGACAAAATGTTAGCAAGGACGTGGAGCTACTGGAAATCTCAGAACTCATTTATGGGAATGGAAAATGGTTCAATCACTTGGGAGAAAGTTGTGGTGGTATTTTATAAAACTAATTACAGGTTGGGCATGGTGGCTCATGCCTATAATCCCAACACTTTGGGAGGCTGAGGCAGGAGGATTACTTGAGCCCAGGAATTTGAGACCAGTCTGGGCAACATAGGGAGACCCTGTCTCTAGAAAAATATGAAAATTAGCCAGGAGTGGTGGTGCACACCTGTAGTCCCAGCTACTTGAGAGGCTGAGGTGGGAGGATTGCTTCAGACTGGAAGGTCGATGCTGCAGTGAGCCAGGATCACTCCAGCCTGGGTGACAAAGCGAGACCCTGTCTCAAAACAAAACAAAACTAAACTAATTATACCTTATGACCCAGAAATTCCTCTTAGCTAATTAGTCAATAAGAATTAAAACATATGCTCACCAAAGAAAATTGTACACGAATGTTCATAGCAGCTTTATTATAATAAGAAAAAACTGGAAATTGCCCAGGTGTTCATTAACAAGAGTATGGATAAACAAACTGTGATCTAGCCATACAATGGAATACCACTCAGCAATAAAAAAGGACCAGGCCAGGCGCGGTGGCTCATGCCTGTAATCCCAGCACTTTGGGAGGCTGAGGTGGGCGGATCATGAGGTCGGGATATAGAGACCATCCTGGCTAACATGGTGAAACTCCGTCTCTACTAAAAATACAAAAAAAAAAAAAAAAAAAAAATAGCCAGGTGTGATGGCAGGCACCTGTAGTCCCAGCTACTTGGGAGGCTGAGACAGGAGAATGGTGTGAACCCGGGAGGCAGAGCTTGCAGTGAGCCGAGTTCACGCCACTGCACTCCAGCCTGGGCAACAGAGCGAGACTCCATCTCAAAAAAAAAAAAAAGGAACAGCCAGCGATATACAAAACAACATGGAAGAATCTCATCAACATTACATTAAGTGAAAAAAGCCAAACAAAAAAGTATATTCCATTTGTATGACATTCTAGGATAGGCTAAATAACATACAGGACAATTCCCAACAAGCAGTAATCATTTGGGCCACAATGTCAATAGTGCTGAGGTTGAGAAACCTCAACTAAACTAATTTATGGTAGAAAAAACTAGAATAGTGGTTGTTGTCTCCGTGAAAGCAGAGATTGTCTGTGAATGGGCATGAAGGATGTTTTTCAGGTGATGGTAATGTCTCATATTTCAATATAAATTTTCGTTACACAGGTGTATGCATCTGTCAAAACTTAGCAAATGTATATTTAAGATTTTTGCATTTATTTGTAAAGTTCATATTAAAAGAAAAAAATGGGTACAATAACTGGTACATTATTTGAGTGATGAATACACTAAAAGCCAAGACATCACCACTGTACAAAATATATGTGTAACAGAATTGCAATTGTACCCTTAAATTTATAAAAGTAAAAAAAGAAAAAACTGAAAAAATAGTGAGCTTTAATGAATGACATGTGATAGGGGGATGGATGGATGGTTGGATAGCTAGATAGATCGATAGATAGATTGACCTAGTTCATAATTCTTTACATTAAATTCCCTCTGTCCAAATAACTGATGTGATTTCTGTCTCCCAGGTGGACCTTCATTGATGTATCCATTGAGCAGCCATTCTAGAAGGCAAATCTAATCATGCCAT
Source organism: Pan paniscus (assembly GCF_029289425.2). Taxonomy (NCBI): domain Eukaryota; kingdom Metazoa; phylum Chordata; class Mammalia; order Primates; family Hominidae; genus Pan; species Pan paniscus. The sequence goes on from NC_073267.2 coordinate 67,908,030, forward strand.
TCCCCTGCTTAAAACCTTTTAATAGTTCCCTATCTTCAAGTTAACCTCTTAGTCCATCATTCAAGGCTCCTAACCATCCAACCAACATCTACAAATGCATGCTATATACTCTAAATTGTAATCACAACCAGCAACTTGCTATTTCATGGACACAAGCTTTTCCTATCACCATCATCCCCAGGTAATTTTGCATATCTTCTTCCCTTTGCCCAGAATGTCTTCCCCACCTTCTCTACCTGGAAAACTCCTATTCTAAGTGTGAGTCACCTACTCTGTGAAGCCTTCCTTGACTTCTTCAGGCAGAGCAAAGATTGCCTCTTTTGGTCTTCCCCATTGCACTCCTAGAGCACTTGTCAAATTGTGTAACTGTTTGCATAACTGTCTCCCCCTAGACTAGGAGGTGCTCAATCCTGAGGCTCCATCCTCATTCCTTCTCGAATCCTTGAAGCCTAGAATACTGACTTGTATAGGGTGAAGCTCAATCCATGTTTGTTGAATGAAAAACACACAAACAGATCCACACTACAGTCCACTTGCAAATTTATGTAAGTCATGCCCGAGGGTAAACAAAAGTGATGTCTAAGATTTAACAAATGATAAAGTTTACATTTTAAAAGCTCAAGTTTCATTCTATTTTTAGAAATATATGAACATAATTAATAGCCATGGTCTTGTTTTCTCTTTTGGCATCGAGTTTTGCTCATTTTCACAGGGGTCTGCTTCTGGGAATGGCTTTAACAAGTTCATAAAAGCCAGACTCATCTGAGGCTTTGCCTAAAGGATAATATTTATCTTATTGAATTAACTTTATTTTTAATCACAATAAATGTTGGTTTGTTTTTTGTGGTTTTGTTGTTGTTGTTTTTTGAGAATCACGCAGGCTGAAGCGCAGTGGCGCGATCTGGGATCACTGTAACCTCCGCCTCCCGGGTTCAAGTGATTCTCCTGCCTCAGCCTCCTGAGTAGCTTGAATTACAGGCGCCCACCACAATGCCAGGCTAATTTTTTTGTATTTTTAGTAGAGATAGGGTTTCACCATTTTGGCCAGGCTGGTGTCAAACTCGTGACATCAAGTGATCTGCCTGCCTTGTCCTCCCAAAGTGCTGGGATTACAGGCTTGAGCTACTGCGCCCGCCTTAATCACAATAAATGTATTCTTATTTTATTATTAAAATTATACACACTTTGGAAACTACAGTGGAAAATAAAACAGATAAGTATAAAGAAGAAACTAAAAATTCCCTTAAAATCCACCACCTGGATATAACCACTCTTAGCATTTGGTGAACCAAATGCACCAGTAGGAGCTCAAGCTGCTTCTTTCTGCCATGATCTGGTAGGTTATATTTTTCAGGGTTTCAGACTGGCTCTCTTATGTCCTGGCTGACTGCTGAGCCTCAGCATACAGAGAGCCAAGGCCTTGCCCTTGGTAAATAGACACCCCAGTCATAAATCACAGGTCTCCGCTCTGAAATCCATCGGGCTTGTGTGAGCATGAGTTCAAAGAAGAAAACAATGATCAGATAATATCTGCTGAGTAATCAGTCCAATGACAAGTTTAAAAAACACACTCATATTTGAAAAACAGGATTATTGAATTAGCAAAAGGGAACATATTAGACAGCAGGGCTGAGTTTCCAAATGTCTTTTTGAAATAATTAACTCCGGGCAGTAGGGATGGAGTACATTCATTGCAAATGGGAACGGCTGCAGGACTGCTAGCTAGAAGGCAGCCCTGGGGAAGGGGTGTACAGAAGAGGGCTTGGGTGAGGGGCTATCCTATGAAACCAGGCATTTCTACTAATATGAAAAGGCTCTCGGCAGAGTGGTTAAAGGTGTGGGCTTAGAGATCCAGGCTCGAGTCTTTGCTCCACCACTGACCAGCTGAGTTAAGACTGTCAGCAAGTTAAGTTTTAACTTCCTCAAGCCTTGGTTTTCTCATCTGTAAAATGGGAATAATCTAAATTCCTACTTGATAGGATTGTAGTGACAACTATATAGAACTTTTCAGATGGATTCGCAGTCCATGGTGAGCCCTCGAGACTTGCTGATGATGATTGTGCTTGTTCCTATGAAGAATGAGATGGAAGAAGGGCAGGTGTGTGTTCACAAGGGGCACAGTTGATTCTGGATTAAGAGGGCATTGAATGTGGTGAAGGTCACTGAAATCACTTGAGACCTTAGACTCTTGCTGATTCACTATAGGAAAGAAATCACACAATGAGATTTAAAGCAGATGAAGCCAGCCTCCAGAATCTCTTAAGAAAAAATAAAAGGCAGCGGTGTGTGGGTGGGGGAGTGCTCCTGGTAAACCAGTTAGCTATTGCTGCAAGACTATTCTCCTCCTCTGCCTCCTATTTACCAGGCATCCACTAGCCCAACAAGGCACAGGATGCAATGACGAAATGCTGGCACTTGGGGCTTGTGGCTTCCTGGACACCAATCACACTGTTATCTAAGTTGTCTCATCGCCCTAACAGCAGACTTTTCAAGTTGTGCTCCCGAGACTGGGGAAGACTTTGATGTAGATCCAGCATCACTTACCTGTGCCTCCAGGATGAGGCATCTGCAGAACCAACGTCAATTGACCTGGATCCAAGAACAGTTATGGTGATTGGAAATTGATCAAAATACAGAGATCAACGATGCTCAATAGGAGGAAGAGAGAGACGGCGAGGTCTGGGAAAGCTCCTTCCTTTAATTCTCAGGGTCTTAGGATGGAGGAGAAGGAGCCTGGAGACAGGACTCTGGAAGTCTAGAACTCTTCCCAGGGGTATCTGGACAATCCCCAACAGAGCACTTGGTCTCTAATTTCTCACAGTGGCCACCTGCTTTGGACTCACTCAGGAAACTTATTAAGGATACAGATGCTTTGGTGCCCTTGTCCCCAACCAACCAGGGTCCCAGGGTCAGGACTCAGGGGTTTTGTGAGTCACAAGGTCTCCAGATGATTCTGAGACTTTCAACCAGGGGCTTTAAAGTAGGGAGGAGAAACCAAGATGCCTGTCCTTCGGCTTTATGTGCTAACACTTGCCAAATGCCTTCAAATCTGAGGAAATGGGAGGGAAGAGTTCAAGAAGGGAAAACTTCGGCAATGACCTGGGGTTTTCACTTTTATTTTCTAGAATTCCATAATGTTAGCCATGGCTTTAAGCAACTGCTCAATTCAGCTATTGCCCATTTTATAGACATGGAAACTGAGGTGAAGATGACCAAACTCCTGCCTAAAGCCCAACAAATTCTGCCTGTGGAACCCTGGGCTTCTCCTCTCCTCCTAGTGTTCTTTCTTCCACAAGTTTGTGATCCAAACGCATGCATCGTCAAAAGCTCATTTTCAGTGTTTGCTGTCCCTCAGGCTCTGTGCTGAATGCGTTCTATGCACTCTCATTTAATCTTCATCATGATTCAATGATATAAAGAGAAGGAAAATAATGCTCAGAGAGATTCAGCAATTTGCTCAACGTCACACAGCTCCAAAGCTGTGGGATCCCAGGGTTCCCAGGGGCCCTGCTCCCAACCTTAACTCTAGATCTAAGCACCTCTTCCCACCCCCCTGGGTGACAGGGAAGAAGAAAATGACCCTTGCTGGTTACACTTTCAGTTATGAGACCCAGAAGAGGCAATGCAAATGGGTTCAACCATGAGTGCTTAAACAACCCCTCCCACATACAACACACACACACCCTCCTCTCAAGACACACATACACACACATGCACACACACCATCCACACCCTCTATGCCACCCCTGCACATGTCAGGGTGAGGGCACGGCAAGCTTGGAATTCACCACTACCCTTGCTTTGCTCAGCAAGTCGGGAGCCTGCTGAATATGTCAGCTGGCTTGGCAAAGAGGAATCTGTGCTCACAAGGTGGTTCTGGTGGGTGGGACAGGGGACAGGCTGTGCCACACACCAGGAGCCTGCAGAGACCCAAAGAGGGAGCAGCTGGAGAGGAGAGCAGAGAGTGGGGCTGGCAGGGGGTTGGTGGGGGCACCACCGATCTTCTCCAGGGGACACTGAGGTCACAGCTCTGGCAGGCAGCATCTGGACGCCTGCAGGAGGTGGGTAATGGCCCATAAATAATGCACCAGGACAAGACGGGGGCAGCCGGTGGGAGTGGGCGACTCTGGACTTGGAGGCAGGAGACCCCAGAAGGAATCCCACCCTCATCTTGGATGGTGGATGGGTGGGTGTCTCCCTCTCTGGGCTCTGTTTCCCAAAATGTGAGCCAAGGGCACTCATCATCATAACCAGCCACTGTGAGGATGACAAGAGAAAACAGGAGAATGTGTCATAAACAGAAAGGCCTGATCCAAATGGGAGATGGTATTGTAGGGGAGGAAGAAAAGATTTCTTTTCCTTCCATCCTCCTAGATTTTCTGGCTGGGGTCCTGTAAACAAGGCTGACAAAAGACAGATTAACAAGAAAAAAAACCAGCAGAAGTTTATTAATATGTGCATCATGCATACACATGGAAATACTCAGGGATGAGTAACTCAAGAGAGTGGCTAGAACTTGGGCTTATACAGCCTCTTGACAAAAGAACAATAAATTATTAGAGAAGTGACAAGACAAAGTGAAAGGATTTAGAGCTTCTAGGGAGGCAAGCTGTGGGAGGGTAAATGTATGGAGAAGCTAAGGGAAGATAGGGTGGGTGAGTCAGGTTTGTTTTGTAGATTCCTCTGGTGCCCTCTCTGGGCTAAAGGTCCAAAGTTGTCTATGTTGATTAACTTCTGTTCTTCCTGGCAGAGAGTGAAGAAGAGCTACTTTTACAAATTTATATCCTGCTTTTAGGCAAATAGGGGGAGGCCAGAGAGTTTTTCTTGTATCTGCTTCTTCTCAGTTGACTTCAGTTCAAAATAACCAATGTGCTAAAATGGCATATTTTGGTACTCTAATTATTAAATGTTTGTACTATTATACTATTACATTAACAGATATATAATTATGATATAATTATTATTCCATCTAGAGAGGCAGTAAAGCATAGTAGTTAAGAGACTCACAGCTGAGCGTGGTGGCTCAGGCCTGTAATCTCAGTACTCTTGGAGGCTGAGGTGGGAGGATGGCTTGAGCCCAGGAGGTTGAGGCTGCAATGAACCATGATTGCACCACTGCACTCCAGCATGGGTGACAGTAGGAGATCCTGTCTCAAAAAAAGAAAAAGAAAAAGAACAGAGACCCTGGGCCCACAGTGCCTTTGTTCAGACCCAATTACTGGCTATGCGAGTGGGCAAGTGACTTCCTTTCTAGGCCTCAGTTTCCTAATCTGTAAACTGGGGACAATGATGGGAGCCATCACACGGGGCTGTTATGAGGACTGAATGGGTTAAGGATGTGCCACTCTTGGAACAGTGTCTGGCATGGTGGAGGAGTACACGAGGGCTGGCTGTTCTTTCCTCTGGCAGGCAGGCAACATCATGTTGCCTACATAATGGGCTGTTGGGCTGATGTTGTGGGGGGCTTAGGATCCTGTCTGGCAGAGGGTCTAGACTCAATGCATGGTGGCCCTAATGATTATGCAGGGACCCCAGGCCTGAGGCCATAGGTGGTCCCAGGATGCTGACATCTACCTGTCCAGCATCACTACTCACTCATTAGCCTGTGACTCCCTTCCCTAGAAGGCCCCTGGTGTCACTCTCTGTGATCCATCCAGCCCAACCTGCTGAGCCAGTGGTTCTGTCTCAGAACCAAATTCTGACCCACATTGAGACCTCCCAGTTAGACCCCAAAATATAAATTTTTTAAAAGCACTTTTTTGTTATGCATCTTTCCTGATAGTAAGTGGGTGCTTATAGCAATACTCCAATGCAATTCAACCATCATATGATAAGTGACCACTAAGGGTCAGATGTGATTCTTGACATCAGGGATAGGGCATTATATTCACTTTTTTTGTGGAAGCTGTCAAAAATCACATTTGTGGGCCAGCTGTGGTGGCTCATGCCTGTAGTCCCAGCATATTGGGAGGCAGAGGCGGGTGGATCACCTGAGGTCAGGAGTTCAAGACCAGCCTGACTAACATGGTGAACCCTCGTCTCTACTAAATACAAAAAAAATTAGCAGGGCATGGTGGTGCATGCCTGCAATCCCAGCCACTTGGGATGCTGAGGCAGGAAAATTGCTTGATCCCAGGAGGCGGAGGTTGCAGTGAGCCAAGATTGCCCCATTGCACTCCAGCCTGGGCAATGGAGCAAAACTCCATTAAAAAAAAAAAAAATCACATTTGTGGCTTAAAACAACACAAATATATTTGCTTACAGTTCTGGAGGTCCTCAGTCTGAAATGGGTCTCTCTGGGCTGAAATCAAGATGTCGGCAGGGCTGCCCTTCTTTTGGCAGCTGTAGGGGAGAATCCCCTTCCTTCCCTTTTCCAGCTTCTAGAGGCTGCATGCTTTCCTTGGCTTTGTGGCCCTTTCTCTATCTTCAAATCCAGCAACACTGTCAAGCCACATCCTTCTCACACTGCCATTTCTTTGGTTCCCTCCTGCCTCCCTCTTCCACTTTTGATGACCCCCGTGATTACTTTGGACCCACCTAGATAATCCAGGATCATGTCCCTATTTTAAAGTCAGCTGATTAGCAACTTTCATTCCATCTGCAACCTTCCTTTCCCTCTGCCAAGTAACATAACATATTCAGAGGTTCCAGGGATTAGGATTTGGGGGGGTGGGGGTTATTCTGCCCACCACAGGTACTAATATTTGTTTGTTGTCCGTGGTCCATGGTATTCCCAGCTTGCATTGCCACTTTACAAACATTCATCTACTCATTCATTCATTCATTCATTCATTCAGCAAGGACTGGTGGAGGGCTCCCATCTACTAAGTATCTGGGGCTAAACAGTGATCAAGCTTCCTTGCCCTCAGGAAGCTCATCGTTCAGGGCACAGATGAAATTGCACACAGACAACCACTGTATGGAGTGAGGGAGGGTTGTTGAGCCACTTGCTTCACTTCTGTGTATCTGTTTCTTCATCTGTAAAATCAGAAAAATAAAGCTACAGCTAGCTCTCTAAATGTTGAGTGAGTCAAAGGAGATAACATATGTAGGTAATGCCCTCTGCATTATCCCTGGCACAATAAATGGCAGATTATTATTACAACAAAGCATGGGGCTCAAAGGGGGCCCAGAGGAGGTGAGTCAGGGAATTTAGGGGTTAGTTGAGGTCTAAATGGACACTCCAGAGATAAATGGGATTAGCCAGGGGAGGTGTAGAAAATGGAAGGAAGAGGTCTCCAGACAGAGAGAATGCACATGCAAAGACCCCACGGTGAACAAGCCCCTCAGTCCTCACAACCCCAAAGCCCCACCAGCTCTCTTCTTGTCATGTGCATGAATTGTGCTCCCTCCCCAGAAGTCTTGAAGCCCCAGGACCCCCCTGACTTCTCAGCACCCAGTTCCAAGGCAGCTGGATGTGTCACAGCACCTACTGCACTCATCACAAGGATTCTCTTTGCCCCCACGCTTTGCACCTGAAACTACGTGATTCATCGTCCTCACAGCTACTAATCAATGGATTCAAACTGGGCACCAGGCCCTAGGCTGTTACCCACTCACTAATTCCTCAAAGCTTTATCATTAGACCCACTTGAGAAACAAAGAGATCTGCGAGGTTAGGTTACTTGCTCAAGGTCACCCAGGTGGTGGATGGTGGTGTCTGTCTCCAAGCCATGAAGCCTGCACAGGCCAGCAGCCTAGGACTTTAATGCTCAGCTCTATGCATGGAGGATATATGGTGAGGAAAGTGGGGTGAGTTGGGACCTTAGAAAAATAGCTGTTCTGGCCAGGCACAGAGGCTCATGCCTGTAATCCCACTACTTTGGGAGGCTGAGACAGGAGAACTGCTTGAGTCCAGGAGTTTGAGACCAGCCTGAGCAACATGCGGAAACCCTATCTCCACAAAAAATACAAGAACTAGCCAGGTGTGGTGACATGCACCTGTAGTCCCAGCAACTCAGGAGGCTGAGGTGGGAAGATCGATTGAGCCTAGGAGGTTGAGGCTACCGTGAGCTATGATCACACCACTGCACTCCAGCCTGAACAATGGAATGAGACCCTGTCTCAAAAAGAAAAAAAAAAAGAATAGCTGTTCTATCCTAGAGTCACAGAGTCAGCCTAGTAGGGACCAGAGCCTGGGGCAAGGGGCAGGGCAGAGGCCAGAGTACTTGCTAAAAAAGAACAGACTCCCTTCTTTGCCAGAATAAGTTGTAATAGTAATGAGTTCCAAGAAAAGAAAGGACAAACAGGCTTAGATGCTTAAGGGAGGAGGGTTCCATACCGTGCCCTCCCATCCTCAGCAGGGCCTGGTCCTGCCCAAGAGTAGGGACATCTGACTCAGAACCAGCACAGGAGCAGAGGGAAGGCTGAGCCTCTCAGGTCATCCCTTCCTTGACTGGAGACAAAGCTGTGCAGACAAACAAGAAAAAAAGCCCATGTTGGGTTCATGGTGTACACTTGTGGCTTCTGGTCCCTTCATTTTCATAGTCAGCGACATCAAGCCAACTGTTTTCTCTTGGAGAGTACAGACCTCCACCCACACTGTCATAATGTCCAAACTACCTTCTTGGCATTAAATCTTTCTTTTATGAAATCATGGTGAGAACAGATGATTTCTGCGTGTATTAGGTAAAATAAATGATTGGCATCTGAACAGTGAAGAGTTAGCTCAGCGGGCTGGTATTGCTCAAACCCTGCACATTCCAAAGAAGGGGCTGGCCCTTGAATCCTTCTGGGAGATAACCTCAGCCCTTGTAGCATCCTGTTTGATAACAATGTTTTTGTACGTCTGGGGCCTCCTGGCACACTGTATCAGTTTGACCAGAGTTTATGCTAACAATGTAACTTGTGATGAATGCCTGTTTTTATTTGTCTGACACCACTGTGTCCGTTTGATCTCTGGGGGCCTGGAGACTGGTGGCTAAGGTTGGTCACATGGGTGATGCATACTTACATGACTGACCTCAATAAAAACCCTGGATGCTAAGGCTTGGGTGAGCTTCCCTGGTTGGTAACACCTTGCATATGTCGTCATACATTGTTGCTGGAAGAATTAGTGTGTTCCCAGGTGAATCCACTAGGAAGGGACACCTGTAAGCATGCACCTGATATCCCCAGGACTTTGTTTTTGTACCTTTTCTTTTTACTGATTTTGATCTGTATCCTTACACCACAATAAGTGATAAATACAAGTACAATGGCTTTTCTGAGTTCTGTGAGTCCTAGCAAATCATAAAGCCTGAGGGTGATCCTGGGGACTCTCAAGCCAGCATTCTAAGTTGGCTCCCCAGTTTCTGTTATTTGGAAACTTGATTGAAACCTCTGATTCAACCCAACCCTGTTGTCATGGTTCTCAGGACACTGGGGAAGCTGCAGCCCCTGAGAACGGAGAGTGCCCCTGGGTGGTGAGCCATAGAGCTGAGTCTGCCCCAGGTCTGGGGAGTGGCCCATGCCCAGCTCTGCGGGTGGCTTTAGCTCAGGCCCAAGATGAGGCTGGGCCAATGACAACCCAAGAAGGATGAGCCTGCCAAAAGGGGGCCCCTCTCCAGCTCTTCAGGAGAGATGTTTCTCTGGACATACGGGTTTTCCTAAGGAAAGAGAAGGCTTTGCCCAGCTCCAAAGAGCAAATCTCATCTTTTCGTCTGCTTTCTGCCAGATTCCTACCTGTCCTAGAAACTCCCTGGAGCCCACAAGGGAAACCGTGCCTCCCCTTTTTCCCCTTCGGATTCTCCCCTCCTGCAGAGAGCAGGGTAGGTCAGCCCCTCAAGCACACATTTGGGCTGCAGGAGCACTATGATGGAGGACAGCCTGGATGGTCACCCGCCACTCTCCATGAGGGGTGCTTTTCCCTAGACCAAGTCCCACCTTTCAAGGGAAACTGAGACAAGGAAACCTTAGCTCTGGTCCACGTGACAAAGTGTAGAGTTTAAAACAGAAGCTTCTGAAACTGAGGTCAAATAGTTCATTCCCCGGCCTGCCTCAATTTTTGTTTTGGTTGTTGTTTTATTTTGAAATGATTGTAGATGTACAGGAAGTTGCAAAAAAAAATAGTACAGAGAGGTCCAGTGTATCCTTCATTCAATTTCCCCCAACGATAACATCTTACATAACCATAACAAAGATCAGGCTGGGCACGGTGGCTCACGCCTGTAATCCCAGCACTTTGGGAGGCCGAGGTGGGTGGACTGCTTGAGGTCAGGAGTTCATGACCAGCCTGGCCAACATGGTGAAACCCTGTATCTACTAAAAATACAAAAATTAGCTGGATGTGGTGGTGCACATCTGTAGTCCTGGCTACTCCGGAGGCTGAGGCAGGAGGATCACTTGAACCTGGGAGGCGGAGGTTGTAGTGAGCCAGAATCAAGCCGCTGCACTCCAGCATGGGTGACAGAGGGAGACTCCATCTCAAAAACAAACAAACAGACAAACAATAAAAACACACACACACCATAATACAAGATCAAAACAAAACCTCAGGCTTTGAAATGAGGTGGAGGTTGTAGTGAACCAAGATCGTGCCATTGCACTCCATCCTGGGCAACAAGAGCAAAACTCCATCTAAAAAAAAAAAAAACAAAAAAACTAATACAATGTAAATGCTGTGTAAATAGTTGTTATGCTGTATTGTTTTTTATTTGCATTACTTTATAGTTACATTATTTTATTTTTTAATATTTTTGATTTGTGGTTGGTTGAATCCATGGATGTGGAACCCATGGACACAGAGGGCCACTGTATATATATGTGTGTGTGTGTGTGTGTGTATATGTGTGTGTGGTGTGTGTGTATGTGTGTATGTATATATATATAAAGCATTGAAGATCATACCCCCAAAATGTTAACACTGCCTATTGTTAGGCAGTGGAATTATTAGTGATTTTTATTTTCCCCCTGCATAAGGTTTATGCATTGAATATACATAACTATTATAATTTGTAAAAAATATTATCAGTTCCACCTCTTGCCTTGACTCAGCACCAGCTGGGTTTCCATGAGCCTGCTAAAGTTTCCAGGGGAAGTGGAGGGACATTTGCAAATGGCACTGGAGGGGGCTCTACTGTCCTCAGGAACCGAGGAGATAGTGGGGCGTCCAGAGTTACCAGGATAGCAAAGGGCTGGCCCTGCAGGGCGAAGGGCCCTTACATATCATGGGAGAAAGGGGATTGCAATAAAACCAGTGAGTCGTCCACGGTGGCCCAAGAGCAGGGAGCAGATAATCTGGTAACTGGTGAAATTCCAGAGCCAGGCTGAGGCCGGGAACTCTTCCCCACCCGCTTCCTCGTTCCAGCTTCCTCACCATCTGCTCATGCATACCCAGGCCTCTCCACCTCAATTCAGGAGCTCCTGTTGAGGGGCAGGGCTGCAATGTGCTTAGCTCTGTGCCTCCCTGAGCTCAGCACAGGGTCTGGCTGATCCAGTGTAGGATGGATGGATGGATGGATGGATGGATGGGCAGATGGATGGATGGATGTTCTCTCCCTTTCGTCCGCCTCCCATCTCCATCTGCTGATCTTCCACCTCTTGGGGGCTCAGATGCCTCTTCCTCCAGGAAGCCCTTGCTGAGTCCCCTAGGCCTCCACGGCACTCTATGGTAACATCAATTACTCATCTTAGTAGAGTCGGCCTGGTACTGAGATTATGGGACTCTGAGCTGGTTTCCATCAGTGCATGAACCTTAAAGTCAAGGTCAATGTCCTGATCAGCTCTGTTCTCCACTGAACCCCACAGCACCAAAAAGACGCTCAATCAATACTATGAAAGGAAAGAAAGGAGCCTCTCTTCTCTCCCTGAGTGTGGCTCAAGATTTGGAAGTAGGGAGTGTTACTGGGGAGGGGGAGACAGTTCCTATCTCCCCCACCCCTGCTAAGGGAAGAAGATTCATTGGCCCCAGGTTCATCATCTGCACCTCTGACTCCATCAGCTGGTTCTTTCTACTTGCTCCCAGTCATGGTCACGAGGGGATGGTGACTCAGCCCAATTCATCACCACAATGGAAAAACCCAGTCACCTGTCCTCCTGGCAGCAGGACTGGAGCTGCCTCTGTCTGTGGAAGGGCAGCAAGCCATACTGTTTTCAAGGTCCTTTTGTCTTTCACCTGCTGAAAAATCAAAAATTTAAAGAATGGAGGAGTACCACTGGTTTACATTTACAGTGTGGTATGAATCTCAACGACGAGGGATCGTTGAGATCCCTGTGTTCCCTCCACGCCAGGCTCCAAGTCAAATGTCCATGTGCATCATCTCACAACAGTTTCACAAGACCATTGTTATCTGAAGTGGTCACTGGTCACTCTTGGCCCCCAGCAGCTGACACACCCTTTCTACAAGGCAGAGCCCACCTCCCACTAGAGAAACTGAAAACATCTTTCCCCAACTTTGCTTACAGCTTTGCCAAAGTATATGACCTATGCTCCTCCAATCAGACATCCCATTCTATTTATTTATTTACCGAGACAGAGTCTTGTTCTGTCACCCAGGTTGAAGTGCAGTGGTGCAATCTCATCTCACTATAACCTCCGTCTCCCAGGTTCATGCGAGTCTCCTGCCTCAACCTCCTGAGTAGCTAGGACCACAGGCGTGTATCACCATGACTGGTTACTTTTTGTATTTTTTGTAGAGACGGGGTTTTGCCATGTTGCCCAGGCTGGTCTTGAACTCCTGGGCTCAAGCAATCTTCCTGCCTCAGCCTCCCAAAGGGCTGGGATTACAGGTGTGAGCCACTGCACCTGGGCATGTTCTGGTCTTGGTTGTTAATTAGAAACTAGTGGCACGAGGAAGCCAAGACCACACAGAATCCACTGTGGTGAGGACTGGGGAAGCAGCAGCTGAGGTCCTGATGGCAGTGCCCAGTGACCACGTCCAGGGGTGGCACTGGCTGCAGCTTCTGTGCCGGGGGATGGCAGTAGTGGTTTTAACATCAGGCCAACATAGCAGTGTCAGGCCTGGCACCTGATATTCCAAGAGATGCCCACCCTCCTTTTTTTTTTTCTTTTTCGAGACGGAAACTCACTCTTTTGCCCAGGCTGGAGTGCAGTGGCAGGATCTCGGCTCACTGCAACCTCTGCCTCCTGGGTTCAATCAATTCTCCTGCCTCAGCCTCCCAAGCAGCTGGGATTATAGGCGTGTGCCACCACACCTGGCTAATTTTTGTATTTTTGGTGAGGTTTCACCATGTCGGCCAGGCTGGTCTTGAACTCCTGACCTCAAGTGATCTGCCCGCCTCAGCCCCCCAAAGTGTTGGGATTACAGGGTGAGCCACCAGGCCAGGCCTATCCTCCTTTTAACAAAGCCTTTTTCTGCTTCAATTAGCCAGAGCAGGTCTCTATTTCTTGCAATTAAACACCCTGACTAGATATATCAGCCTGAGTTTACAGATGAGAAGTGAAGGCTCATTTGAGATCTTCAGAAAGGTTATCTCATCTCCAACCTGGGTGCAGGCCAGTGATCTTCTGCCCATTTTACAAGGCAGTGACTTAGGAAGCATGTTTCAAGTAATTAGGAGCAAGGCTGGGGGGACACTTTCTTAGAGGCCTCCTGTCCCAGGCAACAGCTTGGCTCTCTGCACTGTTCTGCTTTCCACTGTTAATCCAACCTGCTCCCAAACATCACGCCTCCTCCCCAGAGTGCTGAAGATGAAGAGAGCCCAGCGGCACAGGGGACCCAGAGCTTGCCCTTCTGCTGACTCAGCAGTGACTCCTCTGCCTGTCATGACTGATGTTTCCAGAAGGGTCAGGGCCTCCTCAAGCTACCTCTTCCCTATGCACCTTTGTTTGATGCAATAGCCCTGGGGACTCTCACGATTACGTTTCTTCTTCATCTATTGTCTCCACTTTTATTTATTTATTTACGTATTTTTTAGACTCTATCACCCAGGCTGGAGTGCAGCAGCGCGATCTCGGCTCACTGCAACGTCCGCCTCCTGGGTTCAAGTGATTCTCCTGCCTCAGCCTCCTGAGTAGCTAGGATTACAGGTATGTGCGCCACGCCCAGTTAATTTTTGTATTTTTAGTAGAGATGGGGTTTCACCATGTTGGCCAGGCTGGTCTTGAACTCCTGACCTCAGGTGATCCGCCCACCTCGGCCCCCAAAAGTGCTGGGATTACAGGCATGAGCCACCGGGCCCGGCCCTATTGTCTCCACTTTTAGGAGTTCAAATCCACAACCTGACTCACTGGAATGCTCACAGGAGTTCATGAACTGTCTGAGCTACATGGATAGTCTGCATGAGTTCAAGGCCACTGCAGACACCATGTCTCAGACAGGCGTGTCATAGTGTCAAAGCTCCTGTTAGGCAGCCTGCAGAACAGCCTAGGCCCCGTGAATTATGTCACTAGAACATCAACAATTAATTTTGTCCAATGACAAGGTCTGAAATGACTGAAAAGGGTAGGACTCAGGTAAGCCTGAAAGAATCTCTCATGCGATAATAACAATTTCATCATGAATAATAATAATGACCATGTATTGAACACTTAAACTTAAGTCATGCCTCTGGCACTATATTAAGCATTTTCTTTATATTCTGTTATTTAATCTTTACAGGAATCCTGAGGTCAGCATCATCCCAATTTCACAGAGTATGACATGAAGTCTCAGAGAGGGTAAGCAGCTTGCCAAACATTCCACAGCCAGGAAGCTGTAGGACCAGCCTGTGCTCCTAAGGACTGGCTCCTGGCTGCTATATATAGAACTAAGCCTGGTGGAGGTGTCAGAAATAGAGGTTCACTTCTGTCATCACCGACCTCCCTCCACACCTTTGCAAAGGAGGAAACTGAGAGGCAGGGATTTCCGCAAAGCAAGGAACCCAAATTGCTGCCTCCTGTGATTTATACACTGCACCCCAGGCTGTAGGGGTAACCCAAGGACAAAGCTGTAACCCAAGCGGGAACATATGCCCCATCTGGGGCCACCAAAATCTTACCAGCTTCCTCAGCTGGTGGATGGGTTAATTCACGGCCACAGCCCCCTGGAGCTGGGGGAAAGGAAAACCAGGGCCTCTCCGCAAACCAGCCCAGAGAGAGGTCTGCGGAAGGGCCCGGAAGCCTGCAGGCCCCTCTGCACCCCCAACCCCACCGCCATCCTGGACCTCCAAGATGACCTGGTCCAACAGAGTCCTGCATGGAAAAGACTGGAACCCAGGGAGGAGCAGAGCCCCGCCTAAGGTCACCGGCCGACCCTGAATAGAACCCGGTTCTCCAGGAGCCCTGTCTTGAGCTGTCTTGTCCAAATAAAAATTTTCAGGCCATCAGATTTCCGTACTCCCTGGAGTGGGACTTCATCTGGTACCAAAGGAGGGCTGGTGAGGGGAGTGGCAGGAGGGAGGAGTGCCTCGGGGCCCCGAGCAGGATGAGCCTGAGGAAGACACGGGTCCCCATGTTCCCTTTCCCGCTCAGATAATGGAGGTGAATTGAGGGGAGCAGAGACCTCCCCACCTTCAGGGTGGGACCCTGAGGGCCCAGGACACCTTTGCTAGGGGATGTCCCTCCTCACTCCTGCACAAGTTCCTCAAGGACACCCTCGGGCTCCGAAAACTGGGGGAGGGGGACGACGCCCCAATGGCCCCTGAGCCCCTGGTTCTTCCCGACCCTAAGGGCTTTTCTCCCTCGGTTCCCAGGCGGCGACGGCGGGTAGCGCGAAGCAGCAGGCGCAGGGGCGGTGGGATGGGGATGTCTCTGCAGGTCTAAGGTTCCCCCTGGGAGTCTAAACAAAGACTAGGGCAGCGCCGTCCCCTCCCCCGGGAACCCGACGCCGCGCGGCCACAGGGGGCCTGGAGGGGCGGGCAGGGCCTCGCAGCGCACCCAGCACAGTCCGCGCGGCGGAGCGGGTGAGAAGTGGGCGGGGGCGCGGATCGACCGGGGTGTCCCCCAGGCTCCGCGTCGCGGTCCCCGCTCGCCCTCCAGCCCGCCCACCGGGCACCCCAGCCGCGCAGGAGGCGGAAGCCACGCGCGAGGGACCGCGGTCCGTCCGGGACTAGCCCCAGGCCCGGCACCGCCCCGCGGGCCGAGCGCCCACACCCGCCAAACCCACGCGGGCACGCCCCCGCGGCGCACCGCCCCCAGTCCGGCCTCCGCCCCTGCAGCCGCGAGCACGCGGAGGGGCTCCCGGCTGCCCGCACCTGCACCCGCGCGTCGGCGGCGCCGAAGCCCCGCTCCCCGCCTGCGCGTCTCTCTCGTCCGCATCTCCGCGGTGAGTCGGCGGCGCCCTCGCCCCTGCGCCCAGGGCCAGCTTCTCTCGCCGCCGCGGCTGCTGCGCGCGTCCCCGCCCAACCCAGCCCAGCCCCGAGCACGACCCCAGCCCCACGCACGACCCTAGCCCCGCGAGTCCCGCACCGACTCGCTCCCGCCACATTTCGCCTCCGCGGGGGCGGCGCCCCCTCCTCCCCGCGGCTCCCGCTCTCCTTCCTCGCCTTCCCGGCCGCGCTGGGGAAACCCAGCCGCCGTCCGCGCCCCCCCACCGCGACGCCCGGAGGCGGCGGGGTCTCTTTGTTCGGGCGGCGGGCACGGGGGACCACCTCCCACGGTGTCACCGCACCCACCCCGCGCCCTTCCTCCGCCTCCTGGAGTTCACCCGGACCAGGTGGCGGCGGGTGCCTTTTTGGGGGTGCGCGGCCATGCAATTGGTGGATTTTTTTAAACCGTTTTGGAGGGGGGAGCGCGGCGTTGGGGGCGGGAGAGCGCTCCTAGCTGTGAGCTGCTCCTCCCGCTTCGCTCCGCGCTCTCCTGCCGCTGCGCTCCGGGTCTCCCGCGCTCCTCTCCCCGGCTCGGCCGAGCGCGCTGCCCCGACGCCGCCACCCAGAACCGGGCCGCGCCGGGCGCCGAGATGAAGGTGCTGGGACACCGGCTGGAGCTGCTCACAGGTACCGCCCGCCTGCCCCGCAGCCGGCCGCCACTTTCCGAGTTGGAGCGGACTCCGGGCGCGGCGGCCGGGGACTGGGGCGGCTTGGGTCTGAGCAGGAAGGGGTGCGGACCCCAACTAAGTCCTAGTTTTGTACTACCTGTTTGTGTGCGGAGCCCAGCCCCGGGAGAGGGCTTGAGGTTGTGGCGAGTCCCTGGCGCGGGCGTCCGGGCTGCGGGAGCACCGGTCAGGGGGCGGCCCCATGGGGTCTCTGACCAGCGGAGCTCGGATTAGGACCCTGAAAGCTAGCTCAGGGCTCCTGCCCTCCAATCAGTGTCGCTTGTCCCCTAAGAAAGGACCCGTGGGCTTCTGGCAGGACCCGCGCCATGGACCTCTTATTTCTGCCCCCTGCGACAATCTGAGCCGTCTTTCTCTGGGGGAGAAGTTTCTTGCTGGGAGTGGAGGCGAGGCCAAGTGGCCTGGGAAGTGGGAAGCCAGATTGGACCTTACTGACTGGGGACCCTCAGCCTTGGGGCTCCTCTGGAGAAGTGATCAGTTGCCCTGCTGGAAACTCACATCCAGGGGGCAGTGGCTGGAGAGCAAGAGCGAACGGCCAGGAAGAGGAAGTGGGAAAGGGAGCAGGGACGGGGGGAGGATTCGAGGAGTGACTTCTGTGTTCTCCCCGGTGTGGAGAGACCCAGACAGGAGGAAAGGAAAGCAACCCGGTTTCCTCCAGCTCTGGGACTTATAGGTGCTCAATCCGTGTGTGTCAGATGAGCACAGATTCCAGTAAGTGTCCTCTGACACCTGGGGGAGGGGGCTGATCACTGCCTTCGAGGACCTTAATGTCCGATGAGGGAGCAGAGCCCCGGAGCCTTGTTACAAGGCTGGAAGGGGCAGCCGTCTGTGGGTGCGCTCGGGAAACAGGGTGGAATCCGAGTCGAGGGCAGCTTTTGAAGACCTCGAAAAACAATTTCTGTTAATGAAGAAGGAGGTGGCATTATGGGTTCAGGATCAAGGGAATGGCCCATGCTCTGGGGTGTGAGAGAGGCTTGATCGGGGAGAGGTATGGAGGCTGAATGGCCTGGAATGTGCGTGTGTGTTGCGGGGGAGGGGGCTAGAAGGTGGGGGTGGGGTACGTTGGGTGAGGTTTTATTAAATCGGCAGTAGCAGGCCAGGCGCAGTGGCTCATGCCTGTAATCCCAGCACTTTGTGAGGCCGAGGCCAGAGGATCGCTTAAGGCCAGGAGTTCAAGACCAGCCTGGGTAACATAGCGAGACCCCATCTTTACAAAAAAATAAATAAATAAATCAGCAATCGCTCGTGACAGACTTGTAGAGAAGGAAAGGTGGAAGCTGTTCCTGGGACACTGGAAACTGGCTGGGTGCTCAGAAGTTCCAGCGCTGAGCCCAGTTAGCCACGGGGCTGGCACCCCCTCCAATCCCTTGCCAACTTTTTCTTTGTGGAGCTCACTTGAGGCAGGCCCAGCTCACCCAACTTGGAAGGGAACCGCGCAGGCCACTGAACTTGTTAACCCCCTGGAGGGAAGGCTTGCGGTTCCATGGGTGTTTTGTTTGTTTTGTTTTGAGATGGAGTCCCACTCTGTTGCCCAGGCTGGAGTGCAGTGGCACAGTCTCGGCTCCCTGCAGCCTCCGTCTCCCAGGATCAAGGGATTCTCGTGCCTCAGCTTCTCAAGTAGCTGGGATTACAGGCACGCGCCACCATGCATGCCTAATTTTTGTATTCTTAGTAGAGATGGGTTTCGCCATGTTGGTCAAGCTGGTCTCGAACTTCTGACCTCAAGTGATCCACCTGCCCCTGCCTCCTAAAGTGCTGGGATTACAGGTGTGAGCCACCGCACCCAGCCCCCACCATGGGTTTTTAGAGCTCTGCATGGTGAACAGATCTCCTGGTTCCTCTCTTCCCCCACTCTTCCTGCCCCCAAAGGGCCTGGATGAGAAATGCTCACAGGAGACATGTGTGGGGGGCTCAAGCAGGGGTCTAGGCTTTGGAGACCCCATGCACTGTTCTCTATCTCCTGGATAGAGGAGTCAGGACCCCTCTTCCCCCACCAGATGGGTTCACCAGATTCTGGTGGACTTTCTAAGTCCCTGGCCAGGGTGGATGAGGCCCCTCTCAGTTACTGTCATCAGTCACAGGCTCCGCTCCCATTGTACCTGCAACCTGGCCTTGGGAGACAACCCATCCCCTCTGTTGCTATTTTGTGGTCTTCACAGCCTTCCCTCTCTGTCCTCTTCCTTTTCTCACAGATCAGGATTCTAACTCCAACCCCATCAGTAGCCAGCTGTGTGACTTCAGACAGGTTGCTTAACCTCTCAGACTTCAGCCCTCTCATCTTAAAGATGGAACTGTTGGCCCCTGTCTCTAAGAGATGGTTTAAGGCTTGCTGAGATAGTGTAGGCGACACACGTGGTTGGGACCTAGACCCTGGTGGGCACCTCTTGGGCCCCACCTGTCCTGGCTGGTTGGCACCTAGGGCATTTGGATCTGCCCCCACCCTCCTTTATCCCTGCTTTCCTGCGTCTGTGAGATTTGACCCATCTCCCCCATTGGATAACAAGCAGGTCACAGTCCGGGAGGTGGCCACTTTATTGTGGTGGCACACAGCAAATGCTCAAGGGTTGCTGACTGAGGCTAGGCTCACACAGCCCGCTCGGCATCTATGTCTCTAGGATAATTCTGTAGAGGCCTCTAACTCCCTGCCCCAACATCAGCCTTAGGAAATTTTTACTGAATTTTAAAAACTCATATTGAAGGCTGGGCACAATGGCTCACACCTGTAATTCCAGCACTTTGGGAGGCCAAGGTGGGCAGATCACCGAGGTCAGGAGTTCAAGACCAGCCTGGCCAACATGGTGAAACCCCCATCTCTACTAAAAATACAAAATCAGTTGGGTGTGGTGGCGCACGCCTGTAGTCCCAGCTACTTGGGAGGCTGAGGCAGGAGAATCACTTGGACCTGGGAGAGGGAGGTTGCAGTGAGCCAAGATCGCACCACTGCAGTCCAGCCTACACAACAGAGCAAGACTCTGTCTCAAAAAAAAAAAAAATTGATTTAGTTCTATATACTTTTCACATTCTCCTATTTTATTATCTTGCCTGTCTTGCCAGTGAAGTCAGTGACTTCCTCACATTCCTATTTCTCAGAAGAGGCAGCACTGGATTCAGAACCCAGCCCTGAGCCGGGAGTTGTCCCATATGGCATTCTAACTGCCTGGCTTTGGGACAGTCTAATAGCCGTTCCACACTTCATTTTCCTCATCTGTAAAATGGGATCGTCGTGGTGCCTACCTGGCTGGGATCTTTGGAGATTAGGTGTGTGAGTGTGTGCAAGACGTCGAGTGCAGCTTCTGGTGGGCAGACAGTAGATGACAGTCATGGAGCTGGCGTCCTCAGGCCACCTCCCGAGTGCACTCCATCACTGTGCTGGGGGCTCCTTCTCCTCCCACTGTGCTCCAGTTTCCAGATTCCCTCCCCGCAGGGTGTTCCAGTTCCTTCGTTGGGTTCTCACAACAGTCCGGGCCTCTCTGAGCTGTGTCTCTGGAGGACCCTACTTAGGTCTCAGGTTCCTGTGAGTCAGGCATGGCCTCGGGGGTGGGGCCCTTCCAGCCAGACACCCACAGCTCTGACATCATGGGGAAGGCCAGGTGCCCCCTCACATATGAGACTAGAAGGAGACCCATGGGTTGTCATGCCCAGATCCAGCATGTCTTTTTGTTCTGGAGAGAAGAGGAGGCTGTTGGGGTCCTTCTGGAGCCTTTGTAAATCATGAATGCTTGTCCAGGCCATTTCCAGGCCCCTCAGCGGGGTCTTGCTGCAACAGGGACAAGGAAGGCAGGGGTTTTGGAATCAGAGGATGTGAATTTCGGGGTCTCCTCTGTGCTTCTCAGCTCCTGGGCAAATTGTTACCTTCTTTCGGCCTCAGTCTTATCAGTAAAATGGGAATAATAGCCCTCATTAACAGTGTTAGGCCAGAGCAGTTGTCTCACGCCTGTAATCCCAGTACTTTGGGAGGCCCAGATGGGTGGATCACCTGAGGTCAGGAGTTCTAGACCAGCCTGGTCAACATGGCGAAACCCCGTCTCTACCAAAAATACAAAAATGAACCAGGCTTGGTGGTGCGTGCCTGTAGTCCCAGCTACTGGGGAGGCTGAGGCAGGAGAATTGCTTGAACCTGAGATTAGGAGGTTGCAGTGAGCTGAGATTGCACCACTGCCCTCCAGCCTGGGCAACAGAGCGAGTCTCAAAAATATATATATTGTGGGGAGCCAAGATGATACTTGTGAGGGAGCCCAAGACACCGTCACACCTGCACACGAGCTCATTACAATTCTCAGAGGGCAGATTCCTGGTGCCTTCGGTAGCCGGATGATGTTTTTATTTTTTAGTGTGATATGTGAAAGTGGGACACTGGTCTTTTTGCAAGTAGGAAGGCAATTGTTTCTGCGCGTTGGCACTCGAGCAATATGTTCCAAAACGGTTCAGAGTCAGAGCTCTAAAATGGCAGATCTGGGCTCTGAAATGGTCCCTGGGGAGCCTCAGTAGTGGATCTTGGAAATTTTAAAAAATATACTTGATGTGTGATTAAGAAACAAAAGTTTTACCAGTTGTTTAGAATTTTGGTTTCATTTGAATACATGGAATATCTAGCCCCAGTCAATTTTATAGATGATTTTAATGTTTGTTGGCAGATGTGTTGATCCACATTTTACATATGGAGGAAACTGAGGCATAGGTTTGCCCTAGGAGGCTGAAAGCAGGACCCTGAATCCTCATTTCCAGTTCATCTGCTTCTCCGCTTCACTGGGGTGCTGTGATGTTGATGTGGGGGCACATACATGGTTTAGTAAGGAAGCGTGGTCCCTTGGAGGAGAGGAGAGACATGAGGGTCATTGGGTGTGCTCAGGGAGGGTGGGTGTGGGGAGAGGGGCGTGCTGTTCCGCTGGGTAGAGAATTATAAAGGGCAAGTTGGCAATGATGTATCAATAGCTTAAAAATATGTGTGATCTCTGACTCAGCAGTTGAATTTTTAGGAACAAATAAAGATGTGTGCAAAGGTGTTTGTTCAAGGATAGTTATCCCTTCATTGTTTATAGAAGCAAAAAAGAAAAAAAAAAACACAAAAAACTGGAAACAACCTAAATGCATAACAGTAGAGCAGCAGTGCATTCATACCAGAGAACCCCAGGTAGCTACGAATTATACTGCCAAAGGTTATTTATCCATCTGAACAGATATCCCCTTAAATAGTGTAATACTAATGGTGATGACAGCTCACACGTATATGGCATTTGCTGTGCGCCAGACACAGTCTTAACCACATGCTATATGTTAACTCATCATCATAACAGCCCTAGGAGGTATGTGCTATCATTTCTTCTTTTTTACAAATAGGTAAACTGAGGCACAGATAGGTTAAGTAACTTGCCAAAGAGCACACAGATGGTGAGTGGCTGGCTGGAATTTAAACCAGAATGTCTTGACTCCAGAGTCCAACAGATGTTTCAAAACATATTTTTTTGTTGGTTTGTGTTAGAAACATTCTCTTTCAGTGTCTAGATGAGCATTGGAAAATGAATAAAAGGGTATACACAACACATTAACAGTGGCTTCTTCTGTTAACAGGATTGCATGTGGTTTTTACTTTCTTCTTTTTGGTCTTCTGTTTTTCTCACTTTTCTCAGTGAATGTGTCTTATAAGAAATTCAAATTCTGTTTTTAAAAACAAAAAAATTCTCCTCTGAAGGCTAATTTTTAAAAAAAACTAAAAATTAATGCAAAGCACTAGATGCTGACAAAAACCAATCCTGTGGGAATTCTGAAGATGAGCTGGAGTCCAGTGGACAGAGAGGAAAAGGCCAGGAGGAGGAGTGGTTCAAGGTGGATGTGAAGTTGGCTTTCCTTGAAGTCTAAGGAGGAGGAACCAGCAAAGTGAAAAATAGAGGCAAAGGTGGAGCCATGGGAACCTTGGAAGGAGGCTGTGTTGGGCTGAATAATAGCCCCCAAATATATCCTAATCACTAGAACCTGTAAATGTTACCTGATGTGGCAAAAGAGATTTTGTAGTCATGATTGAGGATCTTGAGTTGGAGCTGTTTTGCAGAATTATCCAGGTGGGCTATAAGTGCAACCACATGTGTTTTTATAAGAGGGAAGCAGGGCTGGGTGCGGTGGCTCACACCTGTAATCCCAGCACTTTGGGAGGCTGATGCAGGTGGATCACCTGAGGTCAGGAGTTCAAGACTGGCCTGGCCAACATGGCAAAACCCCATCTCTGCTAAAAATACAAAAATTAGCCAGGCATGTTGGTGCGTGCCTGTAATCCCAGCTATGAAGGGGGCTGAGGCAGGAGGATCGCTTGAACCTGGGAGGCAGAGGTTGCAGTGAGCTGAGATTGTGCCACTGCATTCTAGCCTGAGCAACAGAGCAAGACACCATCTCAAAAAAAAAAAAAAAAAAAAAAAAGAGGGAAGCAGGGGATATTCAAAGACAGAAGAACAGGCAATATGATTGCTTCAGCAAGAAGCTCTGTTGTTGGACTTGGAAGGTGGAGGAAGGGGCTACCAGCCAAGGAATGCAGCCCTGGAAGCTGGAAAAGGCAGGGGAACAGATTCTTCCCAGAACCCCCAGAGGGAGACAGCTTACCAACATGTTAATTTCAGCCCAGAGAAATTGATTTTGGACATCTGACCTCCAGAACTATAAGAGAATGAATGTGTGTTGCTGTTTTTTTTGTTTGTTTGTTTTGTTTTTTTTTGGAGACAGGGTCGTACTCTGTTGTCCAGGCTGGAGGGCAGTGTGGCATGACCTTGGCATGAATGTGTGCTGCTTTAAGCCACCAGTTTTGTGGTGATTTTTTATAGCAGCCACAGGAAACCAGCAGGGGTATGTGCAGATCACACTCAGGCCTCGGCCTGCACTGAGAACAGCACGGTGGGTTGGAGTCTGCCAGCCTCGTTCTGATCACTCTGGCTGTGTGACCTTGACCTGAGCCTGGCTTTGCCCCCAGGGTAGTCGCGGGATCAGCTGGGAGAGCACCATGACACTGTTATATAAACTGAAGAGCATCACACAAACCTAAGTGGGATGAGCACTTCCACCCAGCCTAGCATAAACCTGGTCTCCTCACAGAGCCAGGAAAGCTCTCATCATACACCACCCCCTCCCCGCCTCTTAATCCTCAGTGCTTTAGCTTCCAAACCACAGGTGGAATGTATCGCCAGCCAGAGTGATCAGGTGTCTTAAGCCCCATAACAAATATCCCTGGGGACCTAGATGCTGCTTCAGTTCACCTGTTGGCGGGGGTGGTCGGGCAGGTGCTGTGTGCCTGCTGATAGGTCCCACCCTAGGCAGTGAGCTGGGGAAGGTGGGACCCCAGCCTCTTTGGAGGGGACAGAGGGAATATTTCTGGGATGTCTTCTCCCCAGAGTGTGTGAGTGTGTGTGTGTGAGAGAGAGCAGGGAGTGGAAGAGTCCCATAACCAAGTCCAGGGTTTGCAGTCCCTAGGATCATACTCTGTGCACCCCAAATTGTTTCCTCACAGCTCTAGGGGTGCCAGAAATGGCTTTTAACAATATTGGCCACTTGGTGTTCTGGAGGATAAATGTGCTGTTGGGGCCTGGGCTCTGGGATAGGGAGAGGGAAGCCAGCGGGCTCCCCTTTAAGTTTTTGGAAGAGCTCTCGCACCAGCCTTTGCCTCATCCATAAAGGAAGTGCACTCAGCCTACTGCTCCCAAAGCCCTTACCAGCTGCAGAGTATTCACTCTGTGCTTGGCCTATGCGGACGGAGCAGAGGAGCAGTTGTCAGAGATGACGCAGAGGTCCCCTGCAACCCACAACCCGAGGTGAGCACCCAGGAGGATGACCAGGGTGGCCTGGGGGTGCTTTTCCCCATCACAGCTTAGGGTCCATCTCTGAAAGTGCCTGGGTTGGGAAAGGCCGAATTACCCTGGAGTGGAGCATGGTGTTGCCATTCGAGTGTGGTGGGAAAGGCCTGCTGTCAAGCACGTAGGGCCCTCTGACCCCGCGCTGGGGCCCGGCTGCCTGTGTGTGATTGCCAAAGGGAGAGGCGGGATGCTGGCTTCACCCGACCCCCTGGGACCATGCAGGAGAGAATAACTTAGAAGTTACGTTAGGTCTCTTGGGTGCGAGTGACAGAAACCGAACTCAGACTGATACAAAGAGAGGAAGATGGGGTGTCCCCGGCCAGCAGAGTGGACACAGGGCCATCGGCCTCTGTCTCTCTCTCCCTCATTCCTACTAGTTTGGTTCCCTGGATTGGTTGAGCTCTAAGTCAGGCCCTTCCTTGCAAGGGCAGTGTGGTTGCTGGCTCACAGACCGTCCTCCTGAAAACCCCATTGCTGGGGAAGAGCTTCCCCTCTCCAAGGATTCCAGTAAAGGCTTTTGAGACCGGGTCCAGGGCTCGGTCCACTTGGTTTCCAGGCCACCCAACCCCTCTGTCTCCTGCCTCAGTGGCTTCTCATTGGCTTTGCTGCTTTATCCTCATTGTCTTCTGGGGCTCAGTGCTGGGACATCTTCTTCCCTGTCCTCATTCACTCCCTAGATGACCTCATCTAGTCTCTCTATGATGATATCTTTGAAGTGACTCCTCCCAAGGTTCTGAAGTACAAATTGTTTTCTAAAAACTGTATTATGTATTATCCGTCCCTCCCTCCCCTCCGTTCCTTCTCCTCCTTCCTCCCTTTCTCTTCCCTTCATTTCTTTCTTTAGAAAGACAGGGTCTTACTTTGTTGCCCAGGCTGGAGTACAGTTGCCTGATCACAGCTCACTGCAGCCTCGACCTCCTGGGCTCAAGCGATCCTCACGCCTCAGCCCCCGCCCCTAAGTAGCTGAGAACACAGGCATACATCACCACACCCAGCTGACTTTTAAATTTTTGTGGAGACGGGGTCTCACTATGTTGCCCAGGCTGGTCTTAAACTCCTGGGCTCAAGTAATCCTCCCACCTTGGCCTCCCAAAGTGCCGGGATTACAGGCCTGAGCCACCGTGCCAACCTGAAGCACAAACTCTTACATCCACCTGCCCATGGGGAGCTCCACCTGGCTCAGGTCTAAAACCACACCCCTCATCTTTCCCCCAAACCTTTTCTTCTCAAGGTCTTCCCTAAATCATAAATGATAGCCCTATCCTTCCATAGCTCCACCAAGTCACCCTAACTTCTCTCTTCCTCTCCTGCCCATGTCTGATGGATCCGTGAGTCCCCCTAGCTTTACCTTCAGAACATACCCAGAAGCTGAGGACTTCAGCCACCTCCTGCACTCCCGCTGTGTGGCAAGCCAGCAGCACCTCAATAACTGGTCTCCCCATTTCCACCCTAACCCCCAGCTCTGTTCTGCACATTGCAGAAGGAGGGATCCTTCATGATGAAAACTGTATCACATCAGCCCCCTGCTCAAAACCCTCCAGTGCATGTTTATACTCAGAGTAAAAGCCAGTTTCCCTGACAACCTTCAGGGCTGAACGGGACCAGCACTCCAACGCTTACCACCCCTGTCCTCATCTCCTCCCCTCCTGGCTCACTCTGCTCCAGCCACCCTGGCTTTTTCACTTTTCTTTTCTTTCCCTTTTTTTTTTTTGAGAGAGAATCTCTCTCTGTTACCCAGGCTGGAGTCCAGTGGCGTAATCTCAGCTCACTGCAACCTCTGCCTCCCAGGTTCAAGTGATTCTCCTGCCTCAGCCTCCCAAGTAGCTGGGATTACAGGTGTGCACCACACACCACACACCCAGCTAACTTTTGTATTTTTAGTAGAGACGGGGTTTCACCATGTTGGCCAGGCTGGTCTCGAACTCCTGGCCTCAAGCCGTGCGCCTGCCTTAGCCTCCCAAAGTGCTGGGATTACAGGCGTGAGCTGGCTTCCTTTCATTTGCTTGCCTGACCGGCTTCCTTTCATTTGCTCAAACATGCAGGCGCCTGCCTCCTGGCCTTTGCGCTTGCTGTTCCCCCTGCCCTGAGTGCCCTTCCCGGACATCCCAAGGCTCGCTCCTGGATCTCCTTCAAGTCTTGCTCGCGGATCTCCTTCAAGTCTTGCTCGCATCCCCTTCTCAGCAGGTGGCTTCTCACTCTTACCACCCTGTTTCACATCCCTCTCTCTCCCCTCCTGTGAAGCTGCTTCCTGCATTGCTTAGGTCGTCTGACACTCTGTGAATTTACTTAGGTTTGTTGATTTTTTGCCTCCCCCCCAGCACCCAGAAAGCTCCCGAAGGTAGATATGTTTGTCTGTAATGGTCAGTATTTTATCTCCAGTCCTAGAACACAGTAGGTGCCAAATCAGTATCTGGTGAATGAATAAATGACTTAGGCCTGGGCCACTCCTGGGGTATGGACATTTGGGCCTAAACCACATGTACTGAGAATGGGGAAGGGAGGTTTCCCAAAAGGAAACCCAGTGCTGTTAGGAGAAAGGACCTTGGTGTCAGGTGGGGACCAATGCAGGTAGCCCCTTCTGCAGACATTGCATTTGAGGCAGGAAAGCTCTGGGAGTTGCTTGGAACAGAGTCCCTCTCTGCCAGATGAATGTCATTCCTCAAATGCTAATAAATTAGGCATTTCAGAGAAGTAAGGGGCTTTCCGTGACAAAAATGCCCAGTAAGAAAGATGCCCCTCGGGCTCTCTCTTTACTGGAGACTGTATTGCAGACTCCTGTGCCAGAGAAGTTTCATTGACTCAGTTTACCTGTTTGAATCTGGCACAAAGATCCAGGATATGTGTATCTGGGAAATTTGCCAGCTTGGGCAAAGATACACAGCTGAATTGAGTGAGGCACCCGTGTAAAAGAAATGCGAGAATTCGTGACAAAAAGTGCCAGTTGCTTTTAACCTTTTAATGTAGGTCATGGTTACCCATGTCAGTACAATTATTGTGAGCTTGTGAGGTGTCGGTTAGGAGGGGCTGGCTCACTGGTTTAAACTGCCAGAAGAGAATGGCATCATGGATTATGCTGCCTGCTGGAGAGAGGAAGTTGCAGGTTTGCTCTAGCATTTCCCTGTTTTTCTCTGGGAAAGCCCCACCCTTTCCTTTTTCCTTGATTTCCTTTAGCACGATAGGGTGGGTCTCCAAGAAAAATATCCCAAGTTTAGATTAGCTTCAGCTGTGTGTAACAGAAAACCCATGGTAATAATAAGCAAGATAAAAGTGTTTTTTTCTCTCTCATAACCAGGATCTCAAAATAGAGGATTCCCAAATCATGGCTTCATGATTCTCAGGTACCTTGACTCTTTATTTCTATATCACTACTATGCCACCTTTAGAATCCTGCCTTTGAGCCTAAAATGGCTGTTCAAGCTCCTGCCATCACATCTGTATTCCAGCCAGGAGGCAGGAGGAAGAGTCAAAGAATGGCATGTCTCCCCCTTTTTTTTTTTCAGACAGAGTCTCACTCTGTTGCCCAGGCTGGAGTGCAGTGGCACAATCTTGGCACACTGCAACTTCTGCCTCCCAGGTTCAAGTGATTCTCCCGCCTCAGCCTCCCAAATAGCTGGGGTTACAGGTGCTGGCCACCATGCCTGGGTAATTTTTGTATTTTTAACAGAGATGGGGTTTTGCCATGTTGGCCAGGCTGGTCTTGAACTCCTGACCTCAAGTGATCCACCTGCCTCGGCCTCCCTAAGTACTGGGATTACAGGCATGAGCCACTGCGCCCAGCCATGTCTCCCCTTTTAAGAACACTGCCTGAAAGTTACATGCTTCCATTTACCTCTCACTGGCAGAACATCACGTCATCATAAACAAACTTTATTCCCATCATCCACCTACTCATCTAAAATATGGGGATTATTATTAAGGAAGAAGGGGAGAACAGATATGGGGGGATAATTAGCAGTCTCTGCTGCAGTAGGACTCTTTCACTGGTTCCTTATAGAAGCTGCCTAAATGGAATGTGTTATTGGAATTCTAGTTCCATCTGGCCTTGCCCTTGGTCTTAGAATTAGAGGCCTGTTGTGTCTATTGTAATGTCTGTGCTTAACACCTGGAGCCATGTTGTGTAGAGAAGCAGAGTTTACACGTTGGTGCTGTACATCACCTTCTTACTTTATGAAAGCGCTGTGTTATGTCCTTTCTAAGATGCACCTTTTTTTTTCGTACTTTAACATCTCTAAGATTGGGATGCATCATACAGTCTCTGTTGGCAAGGGGGGCCTCATGCTGTTACTGCCATCACATGAACATCAGAATTTGCGAGTGGATGTCAGCAGCTCAGAAAGAAATCCCAGAGATAGTAGTAGAGCATCCTTGATGCTGGAGAAGCCCAGGCTGTGTGGAATAGCACAGCATCAAAAACTCCATGATAGAGAGATTAAGAGACATTGGACTCGAAATGTGAAAAGGAATACCTTAAACAATTTATTTCAATTATATTTTCCTTTTTAAAAATTTACAAAAGTGATAGATGCTTTTTTAAAATCTGGATCTAATATATTCTAAAGGAGTTCTTTCAGTAAGTACAAAAAACCCCTGAATGACAGGAACTCATCATAGGGGTAGCAGTTCTGACACTACTTTGTATGTATCCCAGGAATGAACAAATAAGCAAAAATATTATGGATGAGAGCCAGGTTTCTCACCACTGGAGAAAAACAATTGCAATCAAACGGGGGAAGCTAGAATGCACTCTGTGGTGTTGAATTAGAGTTAAAGGGATCAGTATAAATTCCAGATTCCATATATATGATATATATGTGATATATATATGTGTGATATATATATATATGTATGTATGTGTTAGTATCTTGCATACATTTCATAGCTCTGCCTGCTAAGAGGGCCTACACCAATGACACCCCAGTAGCAATGAGCACACCTGGTGTCCAGATCTTGATTTCTAAACATCATTCTCCAATAAAGGGAACTAGGGCTCCTTGGAGAAATGGTTGATTTCATGGTTGAGGCAGAGAAAGTACAAGATGAGTTTAGAACATGTAATGAGGCTAGAATATTTGAAACTCAAAAAATAATGGGTACATGTTGAAAGCACAAAAGAGCCACCTTAAGGGAACTTCCAATGGCCAAGCCTGGCCCAGTTTGAACAATGAAACAAATAATGATAGCAATGGCTTTTAACCCACAGGGTAAAATAAATATCCATGAGTCCATATTGATATAAATAAGTAATTGAATAAAGGAGGAGAAAGGACAACTCTTTCTTACAGGATAATTCCAATAAGTGTAGAAGAGATTATGGAAATAGAAAATTATCTTCTTTTCCTCAGCAGGAAAAAAAAAGAAAATTATCATTAGGCAACCACCAAAGTATTAATTGCTCTAGGCAAGAATCAATAGTTGTTAAAATTAGCAGGTGTAAGGGGGGTGGAGGGGGTGGGGAAGTATGATGAGACATAGGATGTTTACATAGTGTCAAAGTATCTTCCCACACTGCTTACAAAGGGAAAAATAGTAACATTTCAGTGGAGAAACCTGGCAGAGAGCTCCTTATCAAGGGATCAAGGTTAACATCCTCTGTAATAAGACAGATTGACATCATGTGCCTGCTGATACAAACTGAGAAGGGCACCTCCTTCTGTCGTATTCTTGCCAAAAATGTATAACCTCAGTCTAATCATGAGAAAACAACAGACAAACCCAAAGCGAGGACATTCTACTGACTAACTGGCCAGTACTCTTCAAAAGTGTCAAGGTTGGCCGGGTGCGGTGGCTCACGCCTGTAATCCCAGCACTTTGAGAGGCCAAGGTGGATGGATCACGAGGTCAGGGGTTTGAGACCAGCCTGGCCAACACAGTGAAACCCTGTTTCTACTAAAAATTCAAAACTTAGCCAGGCGTGGTGGTGGGCACCTGTAATCCCAGCTACTTGGGAGGCTGAGGCAGGAGAATCACTTGAATGTGGGAGGCAGAGGTTGCAATGAGCCGAGATCCCGCCATTGCACTCCAGCCTGGGCGACAATACAAGACTCCATCTAACAACAACAAAAAAAAGTGTCAAGGTTATAAAAGATGGGCTGATAAACTGTCCCATTTGGAGGAGGCCAAGGAGGACATACCAATTAAATACGATGTGGCATCCTGGGTTGGGTCCTAGACCCAAAAAAGGCATTATTGGGAAAGCTGGTAAAATATATGTACATTCTGTATATTACTTAACAGTGTGTATCAGTGCTTAATTTCCTGGTTTCTCTAATTGTATTATGGTTCTGTAGCATGATAACATTGGGGGAAGCTGAGTGAAGGGTATGTGGGAAATGTCTGTGTTTCTGTGCTTTTTTTGTTTTGTTTTTTTGTAATTTTTTTGTAAGCCTAAATATTTTTCAAAATAAGTTAAAAGGGGGGAAAGTATTATGTCTTAATTTAACTGGCAGTGGTTTTTTTTTCTTATTGATACATAAAAATTAGTGTCACTTGTAATCAGTGATATCTTAGATTTGATAAAATCTGGTGTATAGGATTAAAAAAATAATCTCCCTTTTATACCCTTCTAAACCCATATCCTTCCTCAGAGAGAAGCATTGTTACAGTTTACCCTGAATCATTTGAGGATTTTTTTTGGAAGTTGCCAATATATGTACCTGTTCAATGCATATAATTTTTACATAAATGAGATTATTATTATTATTTTGAGACAGAATCTCACTGTGTTGCCCAGGCTGGAGTGCAATGGCACGATCTCGGTTCACTGCAATCTTCGCCTCCCAAGTTCAAGCAACTCTCCTGCCTCGGCCTCCCAAAGTGCTGGGATTACAGGTGTAAGCCACTGTGCCCGGCCATAAATGGAATTATTTTTACACATTATTTGGTGACATGCCTTTTTTTCTTAATTGCATATTTTAGAATGCTTTCCCACTCTGAGTGGAGCTGCCTTGTTTATTTAATGGCTGCATGGTACTCCAGGGTGCAGATGTTCCATAATTTATTTCACCATCCTCCTGGTGCTCACTGAGGTGGTTTCCAGATTGTACTCCTCCACTCGGCTGTGCAGTGAGCACCCTTGTGTACTGCCTCTTAGTGCACACGTGGGTGTTTTTCTTTAGGATAAATACCTAGACACAGAATTGCAGAACTGACAGATATTTGCATTTAACAGACTACCAAGTTGTTCTCCAAATAAAGTTGAACCCACTGCCATCCAGCCAGCAGCATGAGTGTGTGCCCACTTTCCCAGAACCTCACCAACCTTGCACATTATCAGTCTTTTAGTAAGTTGTGGTCTGTGTGAAGAATGATTCATTCGTTCATTTACTTACATGATTGAACAGAAATGGTGAGTGTCTGCCCTGTGCCCAGCACTGTCATAGACACAGGGAACATCCGAGCGAACAAAACAGATGTAGTTCTTGTCCCCTAGGAGTGTCTGAGAAGCAATGGTCTGAGCAGGTCATGTTGCTCATTGTTTCACGTGCATTTCTCTGACGGCCAGTGAGGCAGAGCAGATGCTTTTCCTGTGTTGTTTCTTCTCTGAATTCCTATTCCAGACCTTCGCCCACTTTTCCATTGAGTGCATAGTATTTTCTTTCTCCTTATTGAGCCCTAGAATGGGAGTGCTACTAAGTCTATCCCCTTTAAGGGATTTCGGCAAACCCGGTGGGGAGACTGGAGACACGGGTAGGATTTGAGAGGAAGGAGAGAGCCCAGACCAACCTGCAGGAGGTGGGGAATGTGCAGAGGCTGCATCTGCCCCTCCGATTTTTTGTTTGTTTTTGAGACGGAGTCTTGCTCTGTCACCCAGGCTGGAGTACAGTGGCACGATCTAGGCTCACTGCAACCTCTGCCTTCCAGGTTCAAGCAATTCTCTTGCCTCAGCCTTCTGAGTAGCTGTGATTACAGGTGCCTGCCACCACGCCCGGCTAATTTTTGAATTTTTTGTAGAAACAGGGTTTCACCATGTTGGCCAGGCTGGTCTCAAACTCCTGACCTCAAGTGATCTGCCTGCCTTGGCCTCCCAAAGTGCTGGGATTACAGGCGTGAGCCACCGCACCCGGCCCTGCCCCCTCCAAGTTTTGTGGCCAAACTCACTGCCCTGGAAGCCTCTTGACAGCCAGCCCTGTCAAACAGCCTTGTACCAGAGTGGCCTCACCACCTTGGTGGTGTGCATTTGAATACTGCTTTATGCCTATAACTGACATTGGAACAGTGGCATTTGAGCAACAAAAATGTTTATCCTGTGCTTTCCTATGGCTTCTGTGGGCAGGTCAGCCGTGGAGATTTCTGGCCTGTCCTCCATCCATTTTACCAGTTATTAAGCCTTTGTGTGTTTGGACTCTGATAGCGTTGGACAAATGAACAAGATCAGGTCGCTGTCCTCTGGGAGATGACAGTAGGGAGATTAAACCACTCATCCATGCATCAGTGGCTTAGCAAGATGATAGAGTCCCAGCCTGGCCAACATGGTGAAACCCCATTACTACTAAAAGTACAAAAATTAGCTGGGCGTGGTGGCAGAAGCCTGTAATCCCAGCTATGTTGGGAGGCTGAGGCACAAGAATTACTTGAACTCAGAAGGCAGAGGTTGCAATGAGCTGAGATCGTGCCACTGCATTCCAGCCTGGGCAACAGAGTGAGACTCTGTCTTAAAAAAAAAAAAAAAAAAGATGATAGAGTCCACACATGAGCATATGAGCTCCAGACCCGGACATCATGGGTTCAAATCCAGGTTCCATCACTTACCAGTCGTAATACCTTGGGCTGGTTATGTCACCTGTGTATGCCTCACTTCCTCAGCTACAAAATGAGGACAATAATAGTACCTACCTCCATGAGGAGTTAGGAGGACTAAATGAGCTTATACATGTAAAATGCCTGGAACATAGCATTCATTAATATTAAGGATTGCTTTTCATATTGCTCCCATTGTAGGGATATGATGGGGAAAGGCATTCTAGGCAGAGGGAACAGCATGAAGAAAGGCATGTGCTTCCCATGGGGAGGATGCGCCTACTGAGTCAGCCCGGGTCTTTAGCCAGGAGTGCCAGAATCCAAATACGGCTGCCTAAGACAGTGGGAATGTGCTGGGGGTGCGTGCGTGTGTGTGCGCGCGCATGCAGGGTGGTGGTGTGGTTGGTGGGGGCATAGGGATTCACAGGCTCAACCCAAGGAAAAAGCAGAACTGGTCAAGTTCAAGTTTGACATAAATCAAGGAGCCGTACCTAGAAATGGAGCCTGGGCTGGAGAAATAATGTCTCTTGCATCCTCCTGTCCTGCCACCCACCCGGGGAGGCGGAATGCATGTAGGCGGGTGGAAGCATGCACTCTGGGTCCCCTCCTGGGTTGGCCACAGGAGGACTTGCACCAGTCAGTTGCTCCTTCCTGTGCCTCTTATTTCTCATCCGTGAACTGGGAATCCTGAGGGAAGATTGAGCCCCTATCCCTGCCCCACCCTCAGTGCTGTCCCAGGCCTAGGAGATCAGGATAAGGACAGGGAGAGAAATAAGAGGGTCCAGTTCCCTGGACAGTTCCAGACCCCCTATATAGTGCAGTTGGAAGGTGATTCCCCAATTTCCGGGGTCCCAGATTTCTGGGGCTTCTTTTCCAACCAGGCACTGGTGTAGCGTTGGGTAGGGTGGTGGCCCATGTATCACTGAGCACCAACTCTGATCCAAGCAGTAGGGATACACCAGGCCCACGGCGCCTGGGTGCAGAGGCCTGGACATGAGTCACATGCTCCCACTCGGCCACATCATTCCTTTTCCGTGGTACGGACCCCTCCCCCAGGGTAGAGCTGGCTAGGCCTGGGTATGGCTCATTTCATTTGCCTGTGGCATTTCTCATAATAATGGGACCTTATAACTCAGGAGTGTGGCATACTCAAGGCAGTGTGGACCGGACCTTGACCCTGACCTGTGGGTCCCCTTCACCCCTGTGGTTGAAGGAACACCAGCCATTCCACAGTTCTACCTCTTTTCTTGTTTGGCCTCTTCCTGTCCCACAGGCCTGTTTCCTCTGTCTGGCTTCTCCTGAATCCTCTAACTTCACTCCATTTAAGTCTTGCCCTCTTCTCTTTCAGTTCTAGCGTTTCTCACTGTGCAGCTGTGGGGGGTGGAGTGGGGAGTGATCCTTCATGTGTAGCACTGTCCCCACATTGCATGACCCTTCTCACCCGTGGTCCCTGGGCACTGAATGTAGGACCCCCAGTCACTGAGACCACCCAAATTCTCCAATGTATTTTCATTTTTTTCTCCTCTTCTCTTCTCTTTTTCCTTCCTTCATTCTTCTCTCTTTTCTCCCTCCCTTCCTCCCTCCCTCCCTTCCTCCCTCCCTCCCTTCCTCCCTCCCTCCCTCCCTTCCTCCCTCCCTCCCTTCCTCCCTCCCTCCCTTCCTCCCTCCCTCCTTTCCTCCCTCCCTCCCTTCCTCCCTCCCTTCCTTCCTCCCTCCCTTCCTTCCTCCCTCCCTCCTTTCCTCCCTCCCTCCCTCCCTTCCTTCCTCCCTCCCTCCCTTCCTCCCTCCCTCCCTCCCTTCCTCCCTCCCTCCCTCCTTTGCTTCCTCCCTCCCTCCCTTCCTCCCTCCCTCCCTTCCTCCCTCCCTTTCTTCCTCCCTCCCTCCCTCCTTTCCTCCCTCCCTCCCTTCCTCCCTCCCTTCCTTCCTCCCTCCCTCCTTTCCTCCCTCCCTCCCTTCTTCCCTCCCTTCCTTCCTCCCTCCCTCCCTCCTTTCCTCCCTCCCTCCCTCCTTTCCTCCCTCCCTCCCTCCCTTCCTCCCTCCCTCCCTTCCTCCCTCCCTCCCTTCCTCCCTCCCTTCCTTCCTCCTTGCCTTCCTCCCTCCCTTCCTTCCTCCCTTCCTTCCTCCCTCCCTCCCTTCCTCCCTCCCTTCCTCCCTCCCTTCCTTCCTCCCTTCCTTCCTCCCTCCCTCCCTCCTTTCCTCCCTCCCTCCCTCCCTTCCTCCCTCCCTCCCTCCCTCCTTTCCTCCCTTCCTCCCTCCCTTCCTCCCTCCCTTCCTTCCTCCCTCCCTCCCTCCTTTCCTCCCTCCCTCCCTCCCTCCCTTCCTCCCTCCCTCCCTCCCTCCTTTCCTCCCTCCCTCCCTTCCTCCCTCCCTTCCTTCCTCCCTCCCTCCCTCCTTTCCTTCCTCCCTCCCTCCCTCCCTTCCTCCCTCCCTCCCTTCCTCCCTCCCTTCCTTCCTTCTTTCCTTCCTTCCTTTTTTCCTTCCTTCTCTCTCTCTCTTTCTTTCTCTCTTTCTTTCTTTTGACAGAGTCTTGCTATGTCACCCAGTGGAGTGCAGCTCACTGCAACCTCCGCCTCCCGGGCTCAAGTAATTCTCCTGCCTCAGCCTCCCAAGTAGTTGGATTACAGGCACCCGCCATCACGTGAGCCCAGCTAATTTTTGAATTTTTAGTAGAGACAGGGTTTCGCCATGTTGGCCAGGCTGGTCTCGAACTCCTGGCTTCAAGTGATCCACCTGCCTTGGCCTCCCAAAGTGCTGGGATTACAGGTGTGAGCCACCATGCCCAGCCCCCCAGTGTATTTTCAAACACCCCCACCATCTCCTACCACTGCTGAATTTGTTCTCCCGATTCAGCAATTGCTTTTTTCTGTAGGATGTATAACTACTGCTGATCAATTTAAGCATTTATGGGATAGTTCCAGGAATGATCACAGTCATGGCTTCTATTTTTAACCCTAATAATCAGAGGGTTCGCCTGGCCGGGGTCTCAGCATGGAATCACAGTTACAGAAGCATAGTGGGAGGGGCCTGCTGGCTGCATGGTGGGAGCTGAGTGCTCCTGTTTGCCTTTAAAAAAAAAAGAAGAAGGAGAAAAGGAGAAAAAACACAAATCAGCAACCAGAAGTAATTAAACTGAAATGCAATTCCTCTTAAGGAATCCACGCCACTAACACAGCGCAGGAGCCCATTTCCACACTCCCAGGTGCTCTTTTGCCCTTGAGGGGCCTCTTACATGTCTCTGTCCCCCAGCCAAAGGGGCTGTTTCCTCTCCCTCATCCCCTGTACCATCCCTCCCCTATGTACATCAGCTTAGCCCCTCTGCGTGCAGCTATGAATCTATCCTCTAACAGAAACAAGAGGAAAAAAACAAAAAACTCCAAAGTTATCTTAAATTGGCAGGGAAAGGCAAGGAACACACTGATCACCTATGTGATTTTTGTTCCATTCAAATATGTACAAAAATCTTTCATTTAAAAGGCATTTTAGGCTGGGCATGGTGGCTTACGCCAGTAATCCCAGTGCTTTGGGAGGCTGAGGTAGGAGGATTGCTTGAGCCCAGGAGTTTGCGACCAGCCTGGCCAACATAGTGAGACCCCATCTCTACAAAAAATGAGAAGAAAAAATAGTGGGGCTCTGGTGGCACGCACCTGTGGTCCCAGCTACTTGGGAGGCTGAGGTGGGAGGATCACTTGAGTCCAGGAGTTCGAGGCTGCTGTGAGCCATGATTGTGCCACTGCACTCCAGCCTAGAGTTTGCTTAGAGCAGAGCCAGGGTTTGTTTTGACCAAGACCCTGTCTCTGAACAAACAAAAAAGGTCATTTTTACACTTTGGGAGGCTAAGGCAGGTGGATCACCTGAGGTCAAGAGTTCAAGACCAACCTGACCAACATGGTAAAACCTCATTTCTACTAAAAATACAAAAAAAATTAGCCAGGCATGGTGGCAGGTGCCTGTAATCCCAACTACTTGGGAGGATGAAGCAGGAGAATCACTTGAACCCAGGAGGCAGAGGCTGCAGTGAGCTGAGATCACGCCACTGCACTCCAGCCTGGGCGACAGAGTAAGAATCTGTCAAAAAAAAAATTTATATATTTATTGTTTCTATTGTACCTCAGACTTCTCTGAGGTGGGCAACATGCTCTCATATTGCAAATAAGTAAGGCTTTGAGTGATTTGCTCAAAATAAAGCAAGCCGTTGAATGATAGAGGAGAAATGCCAGCCTGGTTTCAGTGGCTCCAGGCCTTACCCCTGAGAAGTAGAAGCGTTTGGATTTATCCCAGGCCCATTTGGTGTGTACAGCTTCTGTCTGCCCAGGCCCAGGTCCCTGCACACGCGTCTCCTGGGAGAGCTCTTGTCTGCACCAGGAGCTGGGCAGGGCGGCTCCTGTCCCTTTAGGGAATAAAAGATCAAGAAGTGAAAAAGCATGATGGAGTGGAAAGAGCCATTGCTGGCCACTTCATAGACCCTGGCGTTCGCCCACCTCTGTGCTACTTAACTCCTTGGAGACCTTAGCCAGGCTTCATTAGTAGGACTCTCATTTTCTTATAACTTATCACACAGCTTCTTAAAAAAAATCATAACTTTTTTTTTTTTTTTTTTTTTTTTTTTTGATGGAGTCTCGCTTTGTCCCCAGGCTGGAGTACAGTGGCGCAATCTCGGCTCACTGCAAGCTCTGCCTCCCAGGTTCACGCCATTCTCCTGCCTCAGCCTCCCGAGTAGCTGGGACTACAGGCACCCACCACCATGCCCAGCTAATTTTTTTGTATTTTTAATAGAGACGGGGTTTCACCAGGTTAGCCAGACCGGTCTCTTAACTCCTGACCTCGTGATCCACCTGCCTTGGCCTCCCAAAGTGCTGGGATTACAGGCATGAGCCACCACGCCCGGCCCATAACTTTCTTTAGAAGAAACTTCTCTGCCACCGTGCTGTGGAAATGTCTGCTCTGGCGTCTTTCTCGTGGAGCCCCACAACTCCAGCCAAGCCCTGGACTGTCTGTTTTTCATGGGCTGAGACATTCCCGGTTCTCTGGATGATGAGGTCTCTCTCTGCCCCCTTCCCCGCCACCACCTCCGTCACAGGCCATCTGTCCCTGCACTGCCCACTCTCAGCCCTTTTAATAGCATGGGCCTTGGGGAGGATGGTGTCCAGGGTGGTTTCATAACAGGCCGGGGGAGGGGGGCTACAGGGATACCCCAGGGCTACTAAGGGGTTTAATTGAGATGGGTGTTCAGGAAGGCAGGTGGCTAAAATGTCCTGATGCGGAAGAGTTTTCCAAGGAGGGGACCCTTCTTTCAGCTCTCCCAGCCCCCACACCCTGGATGGATGGGTGAGTGTGCACACATCAGAAAGGATGGAAATGGGAGCGGGAGAGCCTCGAGGGTGCCTTTCTAAAAATACAGCCCATCTGCATTGTGTTAGCTGGTTTCCTCGGAAACCACTGGGAGCCGGGACTCCAGCATGGCACGTGCGCAGGGACCCAGGCCTGCTTTTTCATTTATTGTAACAGGAATTTTCCCATTATATTAAATAATCTTTTATTATTGACACACAGTTTATCTTGTACCCTATTGATGGACATTTTCTTCCAATTTTTTTCTGTGTTATAAATGGCACTGTGGTAAGAATTCTTATAGATAAATTATTTGTTGCCATCTCTGGTTTCCTTAGGCAATTTCTCCATGGGAGAGGATTGCTGAGTCTGA
Organism: Pan paniscus; assembly: GCF_029289425.2. Classification (NCBI taxonomy): domain Eukaryota; kingdom Metazoa; phylum Chordata; class Mammalia; order Primates; family Hominidae; genus Pan; species Pan paniscus. The sequence goes on from NC_073267.2 coordinate 67,947,206, forward strand.
GAGTATGAACCTTTTAAATAGTTTTAATTCATTTGTAAAACTGCCCTCCAGAAAGATATGTCCATTTATATACTTACAAGCCATATAAGAAGGTGCCTGTTTCAGTGCACCTTCGCTAGCGGTGTAAACTTTGCCAATGCCATTGGCAAAAGAAGAAAGAGCTATCCATTCATTCATTCATTCGAGACACGGTCTTGCTCTGTCACTCAGGCTGGAGTGCAGTGGTGCAGTCATAGCTCCCTGTAGCCTTGAACTCCTGGTCTCAATTGATCCTCCCACCTCAGCCTCCTGAGTAGCTGGGACCACAGGCTCTCACCACCACACCCAGCTACTTTATTTTTTTCGTAGAGATGGGGTCTTGCTATGTTGTCCAGGTTGGTCCTGAACCTCTGGGCTCAAGCACTCCTCCAGCCTCAGCCTCCCAAAATGCTGGGATTATAGGCATGAGCCACTGTGCCTGGCCAAAAAAAAAAAAAAGTATCTTAATTTAAATTTCTTTGACTTCTAGTGAGCTTGAATATTTTTCCATGTATGTACTGGCCAATTTAAATTCTTTTATGAATTTCTAGATTATGTCCTTGGCTAGATTTTCTCTTGGTGCATTCTGACCTCTGCCATCCTGAAGTTGAGGGATGGTGGTGCCATTCCTAGAGGAATTGTGGGGTCCTGGGACCCTCTGTCTTCCTTCCCTCACCACTGGCTCTTACACACACACACACACACACACACACACACACACACACACGCCTGCATGTATGACCCATTCTTCCTCTGAGGTTCAGAAACCCCTGGGGTTTCCCAGCAATTAGGGCCCGGGCCCACCCTCTGGCAGCTGAGCAGCCCCTGTGTATCACCCCTCCCTGTTGGTGGCCTGAACTGAGACCTGCACCCCCTCTTTCAACATCACTCGGCCTGCCACACCACCAGGGCCTCTACTCCCACCCACCCCTCCCTGGCCCATCTTCACAGAGGCTTGTCCTGGGAGCCCTCTGGGGAGCTCTCAGCTCTGTTCCTCTCCAGTCTCTATCCTCCAGAACCCCACTGTCCCCTTCAGACACCAGAGGCCCTTGGCAGGGGACTTCTGTCTGCATCTGACCCTGTGTTTGGCCTCCCTGCACGTGCCCTTCTGTTTCTCAATAAAGGCAGAATGTTGCATGTAATTGTTTTAGGAATCATGACGTTGCTTTTCTGTTTTATTTGGAAACGTTTTAATTTTTAAGAGCAAATAATAGGCTGGGCATGGTGGCTCACACCTGAAATCTCAACACTTTGGGAGACCAAGACAGGTGGATCACTTGAGGTCAGGAGTTTGAGACCAGGCTGACCAACATGGTGAAACCCCGTCTTTACTTAAAAACACAAAAATTAGCAAGGTGGTGGTGCGCACCTGTAATCCCAGCTACTTGGGAGGCTGAGGAAGGAGAATCACTTGAACTCAGGAGGCGAAGGTTGCAGCGAGCCAAGATTGCGCCACTGCACTCCAGCCTGGGTGACAGAGCGAGACTCCGTGTAAAAAAAAAAAAAAAAAAAAAAAAAACGGAAAAACAAATACTATAATGGTATCCTCCAAGCCAGACAGGCGGGTCTTGCAGACGGAGGCCCGGGGGCCCTAAGTGCCTGAGTGGGCTGCGCTTGGGGGCCAGGGGGACAGTGCATGTGGTTTCCGCGCTCCCGCCCCAGCCCCGACTTGCGCTGTCCTTCTCCGCCCGGGCGTCCCCGCCGCAGCAGGCCTCAACCTCGCCCTCCCTCCCTAGGCCTCCTGCTCCACGACGTGACCATGGCCGGGCTGCAGGAGCTGCGATTCCCTGAGGAGAAGCCGCTGCTCCGGGGCCAGGATGCCACCGAGCTGGTGAGTTGGAGTTGCGCCTTTGAGGTCTTAGGGCCGAGCGCGCCACCTCGTGGCCAAGAGGGAGACCGCGTGCCTTTCCTGCAGCCGACCCTCCCTAGGGCCAGCCACCCCGAGAAGCCCTGTCCCTGCCTGTGGGGGGAGTTCCGGGAGGCCTGAGTGCCACCCAGACCCAGCCAGCCTCACGGTGGCTTCAGCCGTCTTTGAGGCTAAAGGCGCCACAGGAGAGTTATCCCGGCTTTAATGACGAGAAAACCGAGGCACAGAGAGGTGAACCCAGTTGGCCAAGGTCACACAGCTAGTGGGGAATTAGGCCATATCAACCCCTGTTTCTGGACAGCCCAGGAGCCCCAAGTGCTGGCTCCAGCAGGGAATGCTGCTCCTCCGTCTGTGCACTCTTTTCCTTATCTGCCTCCCAAGCCTCCGCAGCACCTGGGCAAGTCTAACCAACAGTGCCACCCGGGGCAGTGGGACAGAGGCATCACAGGTTATGATTTTGTCCCAAAGACCCCTCCGTCAAGGGACAAGGCATTAGAGGCCAGAGTGACTTTCATGCCACCCTTTTTTGTTGTGACAACACCCTGTCCACCTTCCCTTTCCCTCCCTCCCAGTGCCGTCATACTGGTGACTGTGACACAAACCACTTTCAAAAAGTGTGGGTTCCCTGCTTGTTGGATTCTGAGGCATCAGGGCTGGGGTCCCTGCAAGTTATGCTGCCCGGATCCCCTTCTTTTACAGATGAGGAGGCCAGGAGCCCAGCCCCTCAAATCTGCAGGGCACTGTAGTCTGCCCTGCCCTGCCTCCCCAGCCTCCCACCACCAGGAGGGGAGCCCAGGAGCTACTGAGCAGCCAGGATTGGAACTGTGCAGCCAGCCAGGGATCCAGGGATCCAACCACATGAGGTTGCAGTCCTGCCCCCAAGAAGAGTACAGTGTTATCTTCCAGACAGAACCTTGAGTTAACTGATAAGACCTGGCTTATCCGAGGGCAGCCACGGATAAGCTGCCCTGGTGGGGTGGTGACTGCACATTTTTCAAGCCCTTTATTCTAAGTTTACTTGCTCCCTGGTCTGAGCCTCCATCAGCTGCTACCCCAGGATGCTTGCAGAAGCCTCCTTGCTGGTCTTTTTGCTTCTGCCTTTGCTCTGTACCCTTTTAAAATAAGCCATGAGCTGGGCATGGTGGCTCACACCTATAATCCCAGCACTTTGGGAGGCCGAGGTGGGCAGATCACCTGAGGTCAGCAGTTCGAGACCAGCCTGGCCAACATGGTGAAACCCTGTCTCTACTAAAAATACAAAAATTAGCCCGGGCGTGGTAGTGGGCGCCTGTAATCCCAGCTACTCAGGAGGCAGAATCGCTTGAACCCGGGAGGTTCAACCCCAAGACTGCACCACCGCACTCCAGCCTGGGCAACAGAGCAAGACTGTCTCAAAACATAAATAAATAAAAAATAAGCCATGTCACTTCTCTGCTTAACGAGCCATCTCAGTCAGACATGGGACCCAGGATGCAATCTGCACCAGCTCCCCCGCCTGTCTCCCAAGCCTGTTCCCAGCTTACTTCTCTCTAGCCTCCTTGAACATGCCCATCATATTCCTAGTATATCTGCTTGGGATACACTAGCCCAGAAATTTGCGGGGCTGGCTCCACTCCTTGTTTTATTCAGGCCTCTGCTCAAATGCTCCCTCCTCAGAAAGTCCCTCTCTAACCCCTGGGTCTAATATTGAAACCCCAACATGCTCTGGCCCTGGCCATGTCACTTAGCCTGGTTTGTGTCTGCCCCGCCCCGCAGGTTCCCAGGACAGAGATCTGTTCTGTTTTGCACCCCCAGGTCTCCCCAGTGCCTCACACAGCACACATAGCTCTCAGTAAAAACATGGGCTGGGTGGAAGCCACAGATGGTGATACAGCTCAGAAGGAAGAAGTTTCTCAGAACTTTCTAAAAAGTGCCCCCCTACTCCCCACTCCTGCCTGTGTCTTTCTTTCTGTCTTTTCCTTCTTTCTTTCTTTTTTTTCTTTTCTTCTGAAACAGGGTCTCACTCTGTCACCCAGGCTGGAGTGCAGTTGTGCCATCATAGCCCACTGCAGCCTCAACTTCCTGGGCTCAAGTGATCCTCCTGCCTCAGCCTCCCGAGTAGCGAGGATCTTAGGCATGTGCCACCACAACTGGCTAATTTTTCCATTTTGTAGAGATCAGTCTTGCTCTGTTGCCCAGACTGGTCTTGAATTTCTGGGTGCAAGTGATCCTCCTACCTCAGCCTTCCTAAGTGCTGGGATTACAGGCCTGAGCCTCTGTGCCTGCCTACCAGCCTGTCTTTTGAGGCATGAAAGAGTTCTCCTGTGAGGTTTTGATAGGGCAGATGGTGGCCCTTGGGGACCCCTGCATCCCATCGCAAGTGCTGAAGTGTGCAGGTTGCGGGACAGCCGCACGGAGGTGCTGCCTGCTGGTATGTGTGTGCCTCTGTGGTCCAGCAGGGCCCCCCAGTACAATGGGGAGAACTAGGGCATCTTGGCCTGGTAACTTCCATGCCTGTCTCTTCCACTGCCCACCTCAGCTGGGCACCCTTCTCTGCCTACCCTGGCCCAGCCCTCACTGCCCCTCCCTCCCTGACTCAGTGGGCACACTCCTGCCTCCTCATGCCCTCTGGGCACCCTGGCCCTACTGCAGGTGGTGTCTCTATCTACCTATCACGAGGACCAGAGTTTGCCACTATAACATCCTCACCCCTGCATGAGGGTCTCTGTTTCAGATCCTGTGGAGGCTTCTTCCCTCTTTCATGAGTCAGCACAGGCCCCATGCTGTGGGCCTGGGCACATCTGCTTTTTCCAAAGGCACCTCAAAAGCCCCATTCCCGCCAGACATGTTGGCTCACGCCTGTAATCCCAGCAGTTTGGGAGCCCAAGGTGGGCGGGTCACCTGAGATCCGGAGTTCAAGACCAGCCTGGCCAACATGGCAAAACCCCATCTCTACTAAAATTACAAAAATTAGCTGGGCATGGTGGCGCATGCCTGTAATCCCAGCTATTCGGGAGGCTGAAACAGGAGAATCACTTGAACCTGGGAGGTGGAGGTTGCAGTGAGCCAAGATTACACCACTACACTCCAGCCTGGGCGACAGAGCGAGGCTCTGTCTCAAAAACAAAATAAAAGCCGGCCGGGCATGGTGGCTCACACCTATAATCCCAGCACTTTGGGAGGCCGAGACGAGCGGATCACTTGAGGTCAGGAGTTCGAGACCAGCCTGACCAACATGGTGAAACCCTGTCTCTACTAAAAATACAAAATTAGCCAGATGTGGTGGTGAGCTCCTATAATCCCAGCTACTCGGGAGGCTGAGGCAGGAGAATCACTTCAACCTGGGAGGTGGAGGTGGCAGTGAGCCCAGATCTCACCAGTGCACTCCAGCCTGGGAGACAGAGTAAGACTCTGTCTCTAAATAAATAAAGCCCCACCCCACACCCGACACAGCCTCCTGGATGCTGCAGCGTGGCACCCCATGCAGTCCTACCCCCTCTCTCTGTCTTCAAGAGCTAGTCTGGCTCTCTCAGGCTGTGGCTCTCACAGACGATTCTCCTTTTCCAGCTGCAGTGCTGAAAGCATCCATCCTTTTCACTTTTTTTTTCATTTTATTTAAGACAGAGTTTTGCTTTTGTTGCCCAGGCTGGAATGCAATGGCGCGATCTCAGCTCACCACAACCTCCGCCTCCCCAATTCAAGTGATTCTCCTGCCTCAGCCTCCCGAGTAGCTGGGATTACAGGCATGAGCCACCACACCCAGCTAATTTTGTATTTTTAGTAGAGATGGAGTTTCTCCATGTTGGTCAGGCTGGCCTCAAACTCCCAATCTCAGGTGATTCGCTCACCTTGGCCTCCCAAAATGCTGGGATTACAGGCATGATCCACTGTGCCCAGCCCCATCCTTTTCACTTTTTATTCATTTTTTGTTTAGAGATAAGTCTGGCTCTGGCACCCAGGCTAGAGTGCAGGGGTGTGACCATAATAGCCTCCTCCTTCAGGGAGGTTAGAGAGGGCTCAAGTGATCCTCCTACTTCAGCCTCCTGAGTAGCTGGGACTACAGACATGCACCACCATGCCTGTCTCATTTTTCTATTTTGTAGAGATATGGGATCTTGCTATGTTGCCCAGGCTGGTCTCGAACTCCTGGCCTCAGGCATTTCTCCCACCTCAGCCTCCCAAGTAGCTGGGATTACAATCGTGAGCCACTTCACCTGGCACCCTGTTCACTTTTTAAATGTTCTGCCATTTGCCAGGTGCAAATTCTTTCAGTCCAGTGGGAAGTGAGGATTTCCACACATCTACTCACAGCCTGCCCGCCCACTGCTGGAGCCTGGCTTTTGCCTTTGGAGACTCCAGTGCCTGGCCTGTCTGGGTTCCTCTGCTCCTGTGTCCCCATCCTGCCTCCCACACACCACTCCTCTGCCTCCCTCAGCTGGGCCCACGCTGCCACCTGTTCTCCTCCTCGTGCTCACCCTGTTCCCACGGGACTTCAGGGGCCTCTGCATGGGCTTCTCTGTCCTTCCTGCATTTTCTTGGCTTTTGAGTCCTTCCCCTCCCACACCCTTCATCTCCTGGGGCCCCCAGACCCAGAGAGCATACAGCACACCCTGCCATTATCTGCTCCACCGTGTGTGTGTGTGTGTGTGTTTGTGTGTGTGTATGAGAGAGAGAGACAGACAGTCTCGCCCTGTCACCCAGTCTGGAGTGTAGTGCCACAGTCTTAGCTCACTGCAACCTGGACCTCCTGGGCTCAAGTGATCCTCTTGCCTCGGCCTTCCAAAGTGCAGGAATTGCAGGTGTGAGTGACCATGCCCGGCCTTCTTTTTTGTTAGCTTTTGCTTGTAACAAAACTGCCGCCTCTGTCCTTCTCTGAGATAATTACCCTCTTAAGGTCCCGAGTATAGACATCTCCCCTTCCTTCTCCTCAGCCCGCTTGTGCAAGGTCTTTGAGTGAGAGATTCATTATCAGCCCCAGGCCCTTGTCCTCCCCCTCCAGCCCCATCCTTTCCCTCCTCTCCTCCCCTCCTCCCTGCAGAGCCACCACAGGCCTGGAACAAATCTGCAGAAGAAGCCCAAGTGGGTGTGGCCATTCTCTATGTGACAGTCGCAGGCAGCCCAAAGCCTGGCTTTCCCCTTTGGGCATGGGAACCCCTAGTGCCCTCTGATTTTTCTCCACCACCTGGCCTGCTGGAATGCAGGTGGCTGAACTCTTCCTTATTTTGGGAAAAATGGCGGAAATACTGGTTTCATTCTTCTCCTTTCCACTCCTGTAATTTGGGGTCATTTTCCTCCTTGTACTTACCTAGCTGACTGCTTCCCTCATCCTCCTGTGGCACCCTGTTTCTCATGTGACTGTCTCAGTCATCCGTGGTTTGTTTTTGTTTGTTTGTTTTTGAAACAGAGTCTCACTCTATCACCCAAGCTGGAGTGCAGTAGTGCAGTCTCAGCTCATTGCAACCTCTGCCTCCCAGGTTCAAGTGATTCTCCTGCCTCAGCCTCCCTAGCAGCTGGGATTACAGGCATGTGCCACCACACCCAGCTAATTTTTGTATTTTTAGTAGAGACACGGTTTCGACACGTTGGCCAGGCTGGTCTCGAACTCCTGGCCTCAGGTGATCTGCCCGCCTCAGCTTCCCAAAGTGCTGGGATTACAGGCATGAGCCACCATGCCTGGCCAATCCATGTATTTATTCCTTAGGAGGATCTGTAGCAGGCACAGTCCAGTGCTGGGATACAAAGGGCAGAACGATGGGCAACACTGAGCTTCTCCTCTAATCCTCACAACACTGAGGCTCGGAGGCTGAGTGAGCTGCCCGGGAGTTCACAGCCTCGCAGAGCGGGGCAGAGAGGTTTCTAGGCAGACGCAGGGGAAGGCAAGGCAGAACCTGTGAGTTCTCCTTTACCTGGACGTGTGCTGGTCCCTGATTAGTTTCCCTCACCAGGCCTGAAAGTGGCCCGAGTCTGAGCTGGCCAGCTGTCTTGTTGTACAGATGGAGAGACGGGGACCCAGAGTGGGTGAGTCGCACAGCCAGAGCCAGGCCCCCGCAGAGTGTCTGTGGGCCCCTCCGCCTCAGGGAGAGCCTGGCAACTCAGACGCGGGGTTCCAGCCCCCGCTCCTCCCCAGCCATCTGTGCAGCCTCGTAACCTGTGGGTGCATTTTGAGCCTCTCTCCCCTCATTGGTGAAGCCTGATTGTTCATCCAGATCTGTTTGTGTCTGGGGAGCCCCTTCCATGCCAGCATCATACTGAGAGCACAGCTAGATGTGGTCCCGCCCTCGTGCCCGCGGCCCGGTGGGTAGAACAGGCACTAGCCAGACTCAAACGGTTCACTGTGAAGTAAGCTCCAGTGATCTGAGGCACAAAGCGACCAGGTCTGGAGAGGTGGGAGCAGCTGCCACTGTAACTTTGTGTGGATTGGAAAAGGTCCCTCTTTCCCCCTCACTGTGTGGGCCTCAGCTTCCCCATCCCTACAAGTGGGCATCTTAGTCACGCCCAACTCTCCCCTTCCCTCCCTTTCTTCCCCCCTTGTGGCCTGATGGTCAGACCATGAAAAACATCTGTGGGAGCAGAAGGGCAAAGTGACCAACAGCAAGGATTTGCAGTGGGAGATTCCAGCACTTTCTCACCCTGTGACAGCCTCTCTGAGCCTCACCCTTGTGGCCTGTAAGATGGAATCCACACCTCCTTAATGAGGACGCTCACAGGCTCCTCCACCAAGTACTTGGTAGCCAATGCCTGGCACTTCGGTGAGCCCTTGGTCACTTTTGTTAACATTGAGACAGACTGGTGGGCTGGGTGCGGTGTTTCATGCCTGTAATCCCAGCGCTTTAGGAGGCCAAGACAGGAGGATCATTTGAACCCAGGAGTTGGAGGATACAGTGAGCTGTGATTGCACCACTGCACTCCAGCCTGGGTGATAGAGTGAGACCCTGTCTCTAAAAAAAAAAAGAAAAGAAAAGAGAAAAAACAGACTAGGAGACAGAAATTGAGTCTGCTGAGGCCCCACGGGCTCCCCAGACCAGCCAGGGCCTAACTTGCCACCCCCTCTGTTTGCCTTCCCCTAGGAGAGCTCCGATGCCTTCCTCTTGGCTGCAGACACAGACTGGAAGGTAGGTCAAGGCTCAGACCCCCAAGATGTGGGACTGACAGCTGGCAGCCCCTCACCCCACCTGGCCAGGTCCCAGAGGAGGGTCACAGCCCTTCTGTGTGCCCCCTGCCTAACAGAGAGATGCTGGGGTGGGAGATGAACTGGCCCTGCTTCTGCGAGCAGCAGGGAAGAGACGGGGTCTCTAGGGGGAGTGAGGATGGAAAAGAGAGTGAGGGATGTTGTCATCTGAATCAGCATTTTCCTCCAGTGAAAGGCAGGTTGACTCTAAAATAGCTCCTGTTTCCATGACAGCTGTTGCCAGGACAACCCTGTCCTCCTTAGTTGATGCCAGGTTCTCCGTGAAAACTGAAAGCGCCCTTTGTTTTTATTCCTCCGGGTGATGATGTTGCTCACTCGGCCAGTCATTTCTCCCCTCTGAGTCCCACAGTGACCATTGATTTCCAGGTCTGGGAAAATGCCTGACAGCAGACACAAGGGAACCCTGCTGGGTTCTGGGGCCCCACTGGCCATCCCGACATGCTGAACCAATTCAGACCCTTCCTCCTGGTAAGGTGGAACCAGCTCCCGAGTCTCTGTCCTTGCCTGGGCCTGACCTGGTTTTGGGTCAGCCTCCAAGCCCCGTGACAGCACCAGCCAAGTGGTCTGGATGCAGGGGTGACACGGAGGTGGGGCTGCCCTTTGGCTCGTCCCCCAGTGGGAGCAACGCGAGGATCAGTGTGAGAATCTGGGCCTGTGTGCTGGTCCCTCGGTCACGCGCCACTTCAAGGACGAGAGGGGAGACTTTAGGGCAGCCAATGTACATGTGGTCAGATCCCCCGGGAATGCCATCTCCAAGCACAAAGGGCTCTGGAGCTGGAAGGAGAGGCTAGGGTTCCGGCAGTGGGGAGTGAATGGGAGCCCAGGAGGTGGGATGGGAGGGAAGTGGTCGGGAGCTGGGCCAGGCTGGTGGGAAGGGACAGCCGGAGATCAGGGCAGGCTCACCAGGGGATTTTCTTTGTCCTCCATGCTGCAAATGAGGATGAGCTATGCAGGCAAATGGGCCCTGGAGGAGGGGGTTGGCCAAGTAAAATCTCAGAGCAGCCAGCCGGTGCCTCAACACACTGGTCCCACAGTGTGGGAGGCCGACGCCAACAGTGCTGATGCCAGCCCCAGCACACAGGCCCACGGTGTGGGGGACAGGCAGAGGGGAATCCTGGAGTCGTGGAGGAGACCCTGCCATACCTCTGGGTTCCCAACTGCTGCTGCGAAGCTGCCTCTGTCCCCTGAGCCCTCTGAGCTGCAGCCCCGGAGTTGCGGGGCCCAGGGTGTGTGGGACCCCGGTTCTCAGGATCCTCTGCTTGGTAAAAGGCAGGTTGCATTAAAAGGCACCTTCCTGTCCACTCCTGTCACACCACATGGAGGCAGCATTTTTTTCGTTTTTTGTTTTAGAAAAGCAGCCACAAGAATGGATGGTTGTTATCTGGGCCAAGGCCTGGCAGGGATTTTATCTCCTGCTCACTATGGCAGGCGTTGTCACTGTCCCCTGCCTCCGTGGGGGCAGCCAGTGGGGGAGGTAGTGTAGCAGAGGGACTAACATGAGCCAGACAGACCTAGGTTCTGGCCCCGCCACTTCCAAGCATGTGACCTCCAGCCCAAGTCACTCCATTTGTCTACCGCATTTTCAGGGAGACAGGCAGCACGGACCTCCCGAGTGTTTCTAAGGTGATGGTGCCCATGGGCCCCTCATATGGACACTCAGCTGACCGTGACGAGTGGCCACCAGAGTGTGGAGTTGGCACCAAACTGCCTGGGTGTGGTTCCTGGCTCTGTGCCCACTAGCTGTGTGACGTTAGGCAGGTTACCAAACCTCCCTGTGCTTTATTTGCCTCATTTGTAAAGAGGGTATTAAGAGAGAAAATGAGTGCTTGCCCCAGCAGCACATATACCAAAATTGGAATGATACAGAGAAGATGAGCACGACCCCTGTACAAGAATGACCCACATATTCGTGAAGCCTTCCATACTTAAAAATATTTTCCAAAAAGAGGATAAAGGCTGGGTGTGGTGACTCATACCTGTAATCTCAGCACTTTCGGAGGCTGAGGCAGGTGGATCACTTGAGGTCAGGAGTTTCAGGCCAGCCTTGCCAATATAGTGAAACCCCATCTCTACTAAAAATACAATAATTAGCCAGGTGTGGTGGCAGGCGCTGGTAGTCCCAGCTACTTGGGAGGCTGAGGCAGGAGAATGGCTTGAACCTGGGAGGCGGAGGTTGCAGTGAGCAGAGATTGCACCATTGCACTCCAGCCTGGGCAACAGAGCAAGACCATGTCTCCAAAAAAAGAAGAAGAAGAAAAAAAAGAGGGATAGAGAGAATGGGTAAAGCGCTCGAAGAAAGCCTGGCACATGGAGGACATTTGAACATAGTGTTTGCCACTCTTGATTCTGAGACCTCAGGCCCACCCAGAGTGCTGGGGTACTAGTAGCTGCCGCTGCTTACTAGCCAAGTGAGGAAATTACCTAACCTCTCCAACTCTCAGTTTCCTCATCCCTTCTCATAGGTCCATGAGGATTATATGTATTATCCTTGCAGCTGCCTGTGCAGTAGGCACTGCTGTTTCTCCCATTTACATACGGAGGCTCAGAGAGGTTGATTGACTTCCCCAGGGTCACACAGCAAAGAAGTGGCAGAGCTATGAGTGGCACCAGGGTTTGGCTGGCAAGACCTGGGTTTGGCTGGCAAGACCTGAGCCTGCCTTGTCTGGCCACTGTAACTGCACAACCACCAGAAAAAGGGCCAATAATTTGGAGAGGCACACAGGCTGCCTCATTTCTCCCCTGCCAGGACCTGGGCAGGGGTGGGGTCAGATCTAGAGTGATTTCTGCAGTTTTTTCTGATTCTCACAGCAGCTTGGTGAGAAAGGCACACAGTCCCTGCTTTACAATTAGAAGCCTGAGACACAGAGAGGTTAAAAAAAAAAATCTTGCCCAAGGTCACCCGGCTGGTAGGGGGCCAGGAAGGACTTAAACCCACGTCTGTGGGTTTGCAGACAGCTGAGCAGTCATGGAGGCTGTGGCTTGGAGTGGGCAGTGTCGCAGGTCAGCTTGTCACCTGGGTCCAAAGGTGGGGAGAGGCCACTCAGGGGTCAGAGGTTGGAGTGGGCATAGGATTGGGTGGGGCCTTGGGGGACATGGGAGGGCATTGTGGGCAGAGGGCAGGGCTGTGCCTCAGTTTTCCAAGCCTCTTCCTGTGCCACAGTGCCTGCAGGAATGGGGAGCATGGCCAGGAGGTGACGGGCCAGGGGGACTCCCCATTCTACTTCCTGCTGCCCTGGGGAGCACAGGGCCTATCAGTCTTCCCTAGGCCTCCAGAGTAAGAGGTGAGAGATGGAATAGGTGCCCCCAGGCAGAGGACATGACCAGCAATAGTGTACATAGCAGGTGTCGACCAGGTCAGCAGGTACCCAGAGATGAAGAGATGACCACTTTCTCCAAGGGCAGCCAGTCAGCATGCAGGGCCATCAGCATGGGCTGGGGTGAGTGGCGTGTTCCTTCTTCAGCAAGACAGGGAGAGGAAGCCGGATAGGAGGCAGCTACTGACGTTGACATGCCCACCTCCTGTAGACCCACCCGGCCCTTGATCCTGGAGGCAACCAGTTTGGGGCTTGGCTCTCGGGTATCTGGGGAGCAGGACACTAGGGCTATCTCAGGCTCTGTGCCCTGACCCCACCCTTGCCCAGGCCCTGGCAGGAGAGAAATGGGGCAGTCTGTGTGCCTCTCCAAACTGTTGGCCCCTTTTCTGGCGGTTGTGCAGTTATCGTGGCCAGACAAGGCAGGGTCAGGTCTGGCCAGCCAAACCCTGATGCCACTCATAGGTCTGCCACTTCTTTGCTGTGTGACCTTGGGCAAGTCAGTCAACCTCTCTGAGCCTCCATATATAAATGGGAGAAACAGCAGTGCCTACTGCACAGGCAGTTGCAACGATAATACATATAATCTTCATGGATTTGGGAGCATAGGCATGCAGCAGCCCCCTTCTCTCTGTGGCTCCTGCTCTCCCAGCCTTGGGCCCCCTCCTCTGCTTCCCTCTCTGGCCTATTTCCTCTCCTCCTGTGCACTTCTTGGCCTTTCTTCTCTTCTGCTCACTCCACCTGCAGGCCTCGGGCGAGCTCGCCACCCAGATCCTTGCTGCCCAGGAGAACAGGGCACGGAGCCTGAGATACACCTAGTGTTCTGCTCCCCAGAGACCCGAGAGCCAAGCCCCAAACTAGTTGCCTCTGGGAACGAGGGCCGGGTGGGTCTACAGGAGGTGGGCATGTCAATGTCAGCAAGCTGCCTCCTAGCCCCGCTTCCTCTCCCTGGTGGCCTGGAGCCCCTGGCAGCAGGGTGAGGGTGGGGAGGGCAGAGCTGGTGTGTGCCTGACCATACCCCTGGCCCTGCTATCTGCCCAGGGCCCCTGGCCCCCGGCCCCCAAACTCCATTTTCAGCATGTGGGGAAACCCCCTGCATCTGCGTGGGCAAGGTGGGATTTTCATCCCTGGTGGGTGGAGAAGGAGCAGCCCCTTGAAGCAGGGTGATAACCCAAGTTGCCCCAGAAAGCAGCAGCTCCCCAGGCCTCCACAAGGTTAAGCGATGGAACCTTCCTAATGGGAAGGCTGGGCGTGGGGGTCTGGTCCCCAAGATGCTGGGCTTGGGGCCCTCTCGGGCCCTCCATACTCCCCAAGGTGTGGGTCAAGGGCTCTAGCTGTCTGGGCAGTGCCCATGCACCCTGCCCTGCCCCGCATCGGTAAGCTGTGCATGTCTGTGACGACCCTGTGTGTACCTGACATGGGTGAGTCTGTACGTGTGGTCTCGGCTTTTGTATTCTGAGGATCCCGTGTGAGCTGCAGCTGTTGGCGTGTGCCTATATGCTGGGGGCGGATGCAGGGGCTGGGGACCATCAAGGATGATGTGTGGCTGGGGTGGGAGGAGCAGTGACAGGGCTGGGGCAAGGAGGACTTCAGAAGCCAATTGGAGCCAGGCTTGTCTCCCAGCAGCCAATCTGGGAGCCGGGGCTCCTGGTAAGCGAGTGGCTGCTCAGAAACCCTGCGGGGAGGAGGGGCTAGCTAGGCTGGGCCAGGATCCCTGTATAAATGGCCCAGGAGCTGTGCCCCATCACAGAGCCGACCATCTCCCACTCGAGCTGCCCCCGCCCTCTGGACCCGAGTGACTCAGGCCTTTGTTTGTCCTTCCTGGTAGAGGCGGGTTCCCTCCCTCGGCAAGATGCCGGAGTGCTGGGATGGGGTGAGTGAGGGCGCTGCGGGCATCAAGGTGGGCCGGGAGGATGGTGCATCCTTATGACCCACCGCAGGGAGGAAGTGCCCCCCTCAACCCACATCTGGTGGCAGCCCGGCCTTCAAATAGCCTCACCCTGGGGTCACTGAGACACGGCCAGAGGGCTCCAGGTTCCCTGGTGATCCTGTTTGCAGGAGTGGCTGGGGGCAGCTGCTAGTCAGAGCCCATAGCAGGGGCTGGGGGGAGCGTGTGGTTGGGGGGTGGGTGACATATCTGCAGGAAATGGAACGTGGAAGGCACTGTCTGACTTGGCTGCATTGCCCGTGTGGACCCGGGCGCTAGTGCCTGCACGTCCCTCTGACCGTGTGCCCTCTGGTGTGCGCTTGGATGGTGTCTGCCTTGGTGATGCCTGGGGCCATCAGGCCAGGGGGCGGGGGTGTCCTTGGTGAGCCCCCGAGGCTGTGTGCCCAGTGTGCGTGCGGGGTCTGTGCGTGCAGGGGCTGCCGTCCCAGTGGGCGGCCGTCTAGCTTGTTTGGATGGCTGCGCCAGTGTGATGGGAAGGACAGGCAGCCTCTTCCTTAGGAGCCACCTCACAGTTCCCAGGGCTCTGCTGCGCCAGCCGGGCAGAGGCAAGGAGGTCTGGGCCACACAGGAATGACAGCCTTTCAGGCAGGGGTCCCTGCTGGGGAGGAACGAGGAGGGGTTGCCTGCCTGCCTTATTTTGTAGGTGGGGGAAGGCAACGCTGGAGCCGTGAAGCTGGCAGGGCTAGGGGACCCCAGGTGGAGCCCAGGGCACCTCCTCTCGCCGGGGCATCAGGTACCCCGGCCCCATTCTTCCTCAGGAGGGAGAGGCAGGGGCAGACTCACCCCCACCCCCGGGCCCCACACGCCTGCCCTGCCGGTTCCGCAGACGATAGGTCACCCCGCACGCACGGAGGTGACGACGTCAGCACCTGCCCGCCCATGCAGACCCTGTCTCCTGAATTATTGATGCGGCTGACAGGCCGAACCACAGCACCACCAGCACCAACTCCCACACCGGCGCAAAGCCCGGCTCAAAGCCCCACTCCCCTCCAGTGCTCAAGGTCACAGGCGAGGGGAGACGGACCGACCGAGAGGAGCCGCCACAGCCCCCTCCCCTGCTGCCGCAGTGCTTCCCGCCTGCGCCTACTTGGAGGCGGGGCCGGCTCTGACGTCACCCAGAGCCAATGGGAGTGCTCGTACCTGAGGGTTGGGGGCCTCAGAGTGCACCGCGCTGTGGCCCTTGTGGGGCTGCCCTTGCGCAGCGCTCCAAGGGACGGGGATGTTTGGCTTCGATCAGGCTGAACTGAGTCCTGAGCTCTCCGCAGAGGGTCAGAGAAGGCGTTAGGGAGGTTCGCAGCAGGGTTCAGCGAAGGTCACTGGACTTCGTAGGACAGGTAGCCCGGTGACGCCCAGGCCCAGCCCCAGCCCTTCCCATCCTGGGAGATGAGCCCTAGTAGAGCCTGATCACGTCACCTCAGGGGGATGGGGACAGGGGCGGCCACACCAGGGCTGGGAGAAGACAGTGGGGCCTCCTCAGCAGCAGAGAGCAGACACCCCTCACACCCCTCAGGCGGACCCGCACGCTGCGGGTCTGGGTTTGGAAGGCACCGCCCTGGGCTCTCGACGTCTGACCCCAGGAGGATAACTGTCCTTTATGCAGCAGGAGGCGCATTGCAGTTCTTTTGCAGCCCCACCCTCCAGAGCTGAGAGAACTCACAGGTGGCTGTGAAAGGGCTGCCTGGTCAGGAGCTCCCTCGGGTGGAACCTGATCTCCTGTGAACATGCAGCCTTCAGTGCACCGGCCTGGCCCCTGAGACTGGCACCTGGCAGGGCCTGCCCTCCCTACTCTGGGATTGACCTTGGGCAAGTCATTCCCCTTTCCCAGCCTCAATTTCCTCCTCTATGGCTTGGGTCTATGTGGGAAGTAAATGAGAAAAGTGTGGGTCAGTGGTCAGTGACGGGGAAGTGTTCCTGGATTTGATGGGCCCCGAGAAAGGATAGGCCTGGGATGGGAGGGGCTGTGTGGTCTGTCCCCTCTCAGCCCTGGTGTGGCCTCCTCATCCCCTGGGTGGTGCAATCAGCCGCATGGCTCACCCTAAGGCTCATTACCTGGGCTCTCCTGGAGGACAACAGGGAAATAAAAAGGGCCTGCAAGTCAAAGAGTGTTCTCCAGGGTAGAGCCTTTGGCCACCAGGTTGGTGCCAGCTTGTCACTCCACACTGGAGACACAGGCCTGGACAGTGGTCCTCTGAGACCAGACCCACTAATGCTGGCCCCTGAGCAGCTGTCTTCTGCTGTCTAAATCTCCTTTCCCATTTGGAGGCAGGAACTCAGGTTCTTTCTAAACCAAAGTGTCCTCACCTGCAAAACAGGGACTAGGGTTCCTGTCTCTTGGGTAACATGCAGGAAGCCTGGCACACAGTAGGTGCTCAGTCACTTGATGTTTCTTTCATGTCCTTGACCCCAGCCCCACCTCCAACTCACTGGGCCACTCACGTGGTTCCCAGGGCTCACAATGATGCAGAGAGGATCGGTTTATTTAGCTCAGATGGCCCCTCTTGAAGTTTGCCCATCCGAGTGGCTAAGAATGCCCAGTTTGCAAAGGAACAGCGAGAAGGCCATTCTCCCAAGGCTCAGGGATGCCCTAGCATAATAGGCCCCTTTCTGGGGCTTTCTCCAAGTGCTAAATGCTCCACAAACATTGGCTTGTCTAGTTCCCGCAAAGTCCCTGTGAGGTGGTTCTGGATGGAGAGGCTGAGGCACAGCAGAGAAGTAACGTGACATGCTCAGTCACAAGTAAGGGGTAGAACCAGGTCTTCCTGAGGAAGTAATGACCTTGAGCAGCAAAACCAAAGGTGTGAACTCAAGAGGATCCCAGAGCAGGCTCTGCAGAAGGCCTCTAGAGGGGATGGGGAGGGGGGTCTGACCCGGGCCTGCCTGAAGGGAGCCCTTGGGGATGCTGGGCTCACACAGAAGGGCGTTCAAGGTGGAAGGAACCACATGCGCAAGAGCCTTAGAGTGGGAGCCAGGGGCAGTGCGGGGGTCGGGGCTAGGCTTGGCTGGCACGGGGTGTTTTCTGAGGATTCCAGGCAGGACCACTGAGGCCGTTCCCCTGCAGCAGCAGGAAGTGCCTGAGAGTTCTGAGTGTGAGAGGGACTTGGGCTGGGGAGGCAGAGCTGTCCAGGAGGGGCTGCTGCAAGATGGAGAAAAACAGCCTCCCTGGACCCTCAAGGGCGGAGGACAGTGACAGCACAAACCAGTGGCTGGTTTGCAGAGAGGACCAGACCTTCCCCATGCAGATCAGTTCACGTTGTCTCTGTACTGAACAGCCCTGAGAAGGGGTGTTCCATCCATTCAGTCCTCTCTGGGGGCTTCTTGGGGTGATGAGAACAGGATGCCCCAAGTAGGGGCTCTACCACAGGCCTAACAGGTACCAGGCTGCGTCACCTCATTCCCCAGAGGAGCCAAGAGCGGAGGCTGCCCAGAGTGTCCAGCACGGTCTCTCCCCTTCAGGAACATGACATCGAGACACCCTACGGCCTTCTGCATGTAGTGATCCGGGGCTCCCCCAAGGGGAACCGCCCAGCCATCCTCACCTACCATGATGTGGGCCTCAACCGTAAGTGCAGCCCAGCCTCAGTCAGCCCTCCTCTGCCTCCAATCAGCCAGAGCGGTGAGGCCCCCCACCCTCCCCACAGGGCCCTGTCAACCTCACTCACACTTACCTCTGTTGCCTTCGCCCTCCGGGCCTCCATTTCCCCGATGGACCCAAGGCTGACACTTCTGCCTTGCCTGCCCTCTGGGGGCCCGGCCTTCCTTCCAGTCCCCCGGCCCCTCTGCTCAGCCATAGTGGAAGTGTGTCTTTGCAGACAAACTATGCTTCAACACCTTCTTCAACTTCGAGGACATGCAGGAGATCACCAAGCACTTTGTGGTGTGTCACGTGGATGCCCCTGGACAACAGGTGGGGGCGTCGCAGTTTCCTCAGGGGTAGGTACCCTGAGCTCCCTCTGCCTGTCTCCAGCTCTGCACCTGAGGCCACACCTGAGGCCACACCTGGGCCCTGACCTCCTGCTCTGCCTGCAGGTACCAGTTCCCCTCCATGGAGCAGCTGGCTGCCATGCTCCCCAGCGTGGTGCAGCATTTCGGGTGAGTCCCCGCACAGCCCCTGCGCTAGGGCCCAGGGGTGCCTACCCCAACTGCAGAGCCACCTGGCTCCAGCTGAGGGCTTCAGGCTATGGGCAGGGCCTGCTCTGGATGACATGTATGGGAAATGGCACCCCTAGCCCTAGAGTGACCAGCCTGCTCTGCACCAGGTTCAAGTATGTGATTGGCATCGGAGTGGGCGCCGGAGCCTATGTGCTGGCCAAGTTTGCAGTGAGTCTCCCCATGCCCCCATTACCCCAAACACCAGGGCAAGCCAGGGATGTCCCAGTGGTGGGGACTGGGGGGAACCCTTCAGCCTTGAGGAACTGTCCCTGCTCTTGCTTCTCCTCCTCCCACCTCCTCTTTATGTAGAAAACCTCTTTTTTCTTTTTTCCTTCAGGGAAATTAACTTTTTTAAAAAAGAGGTTCCTTTCTCCATATAGTTTTCTCAAGAGACTAGAAACTATAACTTGCTTAAACTATTATCCAAAGCCAGAATTTCTAGTAGCAACAAACTATACAACTAACTGCTCTAGCCACTAAATAAGGATCGTCCTTCACTAATTGCCATGGCATTTCAACATGAATAATTTTTTTAGCAAAAAATTGTATTATGGTTGGGAGGTTTAAAGAAGGCACATTTCAAAAACATCATTGTCAGTGGCTCACACCTGTAATCCCAGCACTTTGGGAGGCCAAGGTGGGCAGATCACGAGGTCAGGAGATCAAGACCATCCTGGCTAACACGGTGAAACCCAGTCTCTACTAAAAATACAAAAAATTAGCCGGGTGTAGTGGCGGGCGCCTGTAGTCCCAGCTACTCGGGAGGCTGAGGCAGGAGAATGGCGTGAACCCGGGAAGCAGAGCTTGCAGTGAGCTGAGATCGCGCCACTGCACTCCAGCCTGGGCAACAGAGCGAGACTGTCTCAAAAAAATAAAAAAAATCATTGTTGGGTAGGAATTCACAAGCTTTTCATCTCTAAAAACAAGCAAAAAAAAAAAACCCAAAAAACTAATTTTTCACGATCGAAGACATTTACTACTTCAAAAGAAATGACCAAGAATTTTCAACTCCAGTTGCAATGTCAGCACTTAATCATTTTGTTAACTGGAGGCCATTCCCTGCCACCCTAGACAAGCTTGATGTGGTTATGCTGTTTTTCTTTAAGCACAGTCTAACAGTTGAAAAGAAAATACCTCTTTTGCAATGCCTACGGCAAAACAGACTTTGAAAAGGTTGTTTTTTTCTTAATTTATATCATGAGGGCTTCATTTTCTTTTTTTTTTTTTTTTTTTTTTTTTTTGAGATGGAGTCTTGCTCTGTCGTCCAGGCTGGAGTGCAGTGGCATGATCTCGGCTCACTGCAACCTCCACCTCCCTGGTTCAAGCAATTCTCCTGCCTCAGCCTCCTAAGTAGCTGAGACTACAGGTGCATGCCACCACGCCTGGCTAATTTTTGTATTTTTATTAGAGACAGGGCTTCACCATGTTGGCTAGGCTGGTCTCGTATGCCTGACCTCAGGTGATCAGCCCGCCTTGGCCTCCCAAAGTGCTGGGATTACAGGCGTGAGCCACGGCGCCTGGCCAGGGCTTCATTCTCTATAAAAGCAAAAAAACAACATGCTTAAGATTTTAAGATGTTTAATACTCAATTTTGCACTTCAAAAATATATTAAGAGCTGATTCTGTTGAAAGAGCGTGTTGTGTGTGTGTGTGTGTGTGTGTGTGTGTGTGTGTGTGTGTGTGTGTGTGTAGGGGTGGAAACAATGATAGAGATTCTAAATAAATCCAAGAACTGTGAAGGGTTCAGTGAGAGGAGGACAGGCAGGGGCATCTGGACATGGGTGTGCATGCACAGACCCGGTTGTCGCCGGGTGGCTGATCAGCAGCACCTTGAAGACTTTACAGAGCGTTTCTGCCATCTGCACCCATCCTGGCCCCGCCCAGCCCTGTTTCCCCTCTTACTGCAGCTCATCTTCCCCGACCTGGTGGAGGGGCTGGTGCTGGTGAACATCGACCCCAATGGCAAAGGCTGGATAGACTGGGCTGCCACCAAGGTGTGTGTGGTGACCGGGGGTGGGGTGGGTGTACCTAGGGTGGGGTGAGGGGCGGCACTCACGCTGGCGCCCTGCTCCCTGCAGCTCTCCGGCCTAACTAGCACTTTACCCGACACAGTGCTCTCCCACCTCTTCAGCCAGGTAAGGGGGGAACTTCTGCAGATCTGGGGTGATCTGAGATTTGCCCCTCCCAGCTGGCTCAGTAGGAGGCAGGCGGGTGTATTTGGCATCTGACCTGGCTCACTCCAGATGCTAAGCTATCTGAAAGACAGACATCCCCTCCCAAGGCCCCACCTCCTACCTGCCCCCACCCTGTCTCCCCTGCCTGCTGAGTGGGGCAAGGGCCACTCTGGCAGTGACATCTGCCAGCCCCCTCTAAGCCTGCGTCCCTCTGTCTGTCTGCCCCTCTGCATGCCTCCATCCATCCCCCTGGGCCTAGGAGGAGCTGGTGAACAACACAGAGTTGGTGCAGAGCTACCGGCAGCAGATTGGGAACGTGGTGAACCAGGCCAACCTGCAGCTCTTCTGGAACATGTACAACAGGTGCGGGTGGGATCAGCAGCCCTGGGACCCAGCACACCCCAGTGGGGGCCCTTGCACACTGCCCCCTGAGGGAGGCAGGCAGACAACACCCTTGCCCTGGTTTGTAGATGGGCACGATATTGGGCCTCAAAGGAGGTCATTTCCTGCACAAGGTCACACCCTGTGAGGGGCAGAGGGGAACAGGGTTTCAGACTCCGGGCCTTGGGCTCTTCCACTTTTCCTCCTCCCCTGGGGGCTTCCTGCGTGGGAATGTTGGGGGTGTTAGTGACATCCCTGACTCCAGTAACCCAGCCTTGATGTTGACGTCTGCAAAATGAGGAAGAGGTCGGATGAGCCTGTGGTTTTCAAGCTATGCTCCTTGGAGCCCCCTTTAGGGGCTGCCCTGCCCTGCAGGAAGGTGGCCAGGCCCCCTCACTCACGTGCCCTCCTTCTCATTCTTCTACAAATATTAAGCACCTGCTGTGTGCATGGTGCTAAGAAAACAATAGAGAATAGAGAGACCCAGGGCCTGCCATCCCATATGGTCCAGGAGACAGGCCAGTAGCAGAAACTCCCACAGCACAGGTGGCGGTGCGCATGGCTCTGAGGGGGATAGAGAGCAAAATTTGAGAGCCCACCTGGTATGTGCTAGGGAGTCCAAAAAGCCTGCACAGGGAGCCTCCAGTTCATTTACGCAGAGCAGGTCCACACCTCCCTGCTTTACCAATTGGCAGTGTTGGGCTTGGGATGCCCCTCATCCTGTCCTGGGGTGCCCACCTCTGCCCCTCCCCCTGCCCCACAGCCGCAGAGACCTGGACATTAACCGGCCTGGAACGGTGCCCAATGCCAAGACGCTCCGGTGAGTGGCCCCTGGCCCTCTGGCCTGCCCTGGCCTTTGCCCCCATGACCCAGCCAGACAGCCCTTTTCCTCTGTATCTGCAGCTGCCCCGTGATGCTGGTGGTTGGGGATAATGCACCCGCTGAGGACGGGGTGGTGAGTGAGGGGCTGTGGGCTCACTGGGGGTGGGAGGTAGGGGTGAGGGGCTCACTGGCCCCTGCCCAGCAGGGACAATTCTTGATCCAGCCCAGGGGAGCCTCCAGGGCCAGCAGTGGACGGTGGGCTTCTTGTCCACTTTCCCACAGTCTTGCCAAGCCTCACATCTGGCATAGCCCCCATCCTTCTGGCTGGGGAGGCCTGGAAATGGGGAGAGCTGGGGCCAGGGCTGGGCCATCAGAAGGTACCCTCTTCCCTCCCCAGCAGCACAGCCCCAACTTGGTCCCTACCCACCTCAGGCCCAGGGCGTACGATCTTTTTTCTAAAATGTGATCAAGCCATTATAAATCATTAACGCATACAGCAGCACAGTCTCCCTTTTCCCGTCACCTGCAGCGGTTATGTTTGGGGGCCGTGTGTTACCTCTCCTGCTGGAACTCTGGGAGCAGGTGGCCTGAGGCTGGGATGCCCCATCAGCACAGAGCTGCTGGGAAGCTGCAGGGTCCAGAAGTGCCCAGAGCAGCCCCATGCGCCCTGAAAATACCAGGCTTTCCCATGCCCACTGGGAGGTCCTGGAAGAGCAGGGTGGTGGGCTGTGCCAGCCCCCTCCACCCAGTCTCTCTCAGACCCTCGGCACCTCTCACCTCACTGCCGAGGGCACTGGGGCTTTCCCAGGCCAGTCCCACCACGGCAGCCCAGCCCTCGCCTGACTCCCACTCCTAGCAGTTGTGAGTGGGCTCCAAGGGTCCCAGGCTGTTAAACTGGTCTCCAAGAACATGGGGAGCCCTGGGAGAAGAAAGCCTGGGAGGAGCAGCCTGTCACAGGTGCTGGGCCTCCCTCTGCCTCCCTGCACCCCCTCTCTTCCCCGAGCTCGGGGCATCAAACCTGCCTTGGCAATGGGGGTGGGGAGGGGCAGGGGCTGTTGCTGAAGCTGGCTCCTTGTCCTCAGGTGGAGTGCAACTCCAAACTGGACCCGACCACTACGACCTTCCTGAAGGTGAGGCTTTCTTCCCCAGCCCTGGGCCAGCTTCCCTAGCATGGGCCCAACCTCAGGGAGGTGTTTTCCTGGGGTCCCAGCCAGGGTGGGAGCTTGTCCTGGAGTGAGGGCCCTGCTCAGGTCACCCCACTCTCTCCCTTGCAGATGGCAGACTCTGGAGGGCTGCCCCAGGTCACACAGGTGAGACTTTTGGCCCTCCTGCCCTTACATCTATGGGGAGGGGGAAGCCTCTACCCTACCTGCTAATCCTAGGCAGCCAATGAAAGCATGTGCTTGTCCTGCCCTCCGCAGCCAGGGAAGCTGACTGAAGCCTTCAAATACTTCCTGCAAGGCATGGGCTACAGTGAGTACATTTCCACCCCACCCCACACCACCTAGAGACCGGTGGGCAGGCAGTGCTGAGGTTGGGGCTCCTGTTTGCAGGGCTGGCACGTGGTGTCAGGTGGTAGTAGGGAGCCCATAAGCATAGGAGTTTTGTGTGACCTGGGCCCCGGATGCTGGGCCCCACAGATGCCACCTGAGTTGCAAGTTGGCCATCCCAGGCTGTGCCCAACTCCCCTTTGCCCTTAGGGAGGACTTGGCGCACTGTTCTGATGGCAGTGCTGGGCCTACTGGGGGAAGGGACTCTTCCTTCCGTCCTGGGGGTCCAGGGCCAGGGGCCGTGTCCTGCCAGGGAAGCCTGTCTGGGGGTGAGGCACACTCCCCTCACCCGCCCCAGGGCTTGGCGTCAGAGCTGGGTCTATGGCACCTGAGAAGGCCTTTTGAAACAACTCATGGCTGCACCCAGGGGCATCATAGGAGTGGGCTTGGAGTCTGGGGCCAGGGAAGGCAATTGGGGCCGCCTGGCATTCAGAGAGCTGAAAGCAGCTGAACCTGGCTTGGCAGATCTGAAAATCTGGGTCTGGGGTGGAACCAGGTACACACACACAGACACACACGCACGCACACAACACACCCCTTGTGTGTCTCCTTGACTTCCCCCTTTCCTCCAAGACATACCTGTTCCTCCAGGTCCCCACTGCCAGGAGGCAAACTTCCTCTTCTCAGTTTGTTTTTTGTTCCCCTCCAGACTTCAGCCTCTGGAGCTATCTCCAGGGCAAACAGGAGGGCTGCCTGTGGGAAGGCTGGGGAGGACACCCAGGAATAGAATGCTCTCTGGAGCAGGGCAGAGCCCTAGGGCCCACAGGGAGCCTCCGCAGGAGCACAGAGTCTGGAATCAGGACACAGCAAGCATTTGCGAGGTGAACGGAAGAACATTGTCAGGCGCTGAGACGCGTTCTCAGGGTCCTGGGGAGAAACTCCACCAGGCAGCCCCAAGCTGGGAAGGGCACAGAGCGGGCAGACCTCCCCCATTCTGTATGCAGGAGACTGAGGCCTAGCAGAATGGTGAGGGGATAAGCACCCCACCTGTCAGGGCTTCCTTGGGCCAGAGATCCTTCTGGGGGCCACTGCTGGGTGGGCAGGCAGGAGTGGGCTTCCAGAAGCCTCTGGCCCTGCCCCCAGCCTCTCTGTGCCTGTCCTTTGTCCCATCTCTCTGGCTCATCTCAATGCCCTTGACTCAGCGGACCACGCTCTTCACTGTGTTGTGTCTCCCCCATCCCCGCCCCCTCTCCGGCTCTGTCTTCTCTCTTAGTTGCGTACTTGAAGGACCGAAGGCTGAGTGGAGGAGCAGGTAGCCCCACAGCCCTTCCCCTGATGCATGGACGCCCAGCCTCCTCCTCCCCCGCTCCTTTCTCTGCGCAGTGTGCTGCAGCCAGGCCGCATCTTGCTGTGGTTTGGAACCTTCTTTTGTCCTGTTCAACTCAGAAACCCCACAGATTCTTGCTTTTCTGCAGACTTGGCCTCTAGGTTGGCTGGGTTGCAGAGCAGTCTTGCTTCTAGGTTGTCATGAGCTGCGTGGCTTCTAGAGCTCTGGGGATAGGAAACAGACCCTCCTTAGAGGTAGAGCCCAGGCCTGGCCCTGCCTGAGCCACAGAGGTGGCCAGGAGCGTTCCAGAGGGTAGAATTTGCTGCCCGCAAGTCTTGCTTGTGAAACTCTGAATTAGGGAATTAGGGCACAGTCTGAATTGAGGGCAGTATGCGACCACCGCTCCGCGTCCTCCTTTACAGAAACAGTCCTACTTCTCCACTGGCATCCTCTTGAGGGAGGCACAGCTGGAAACCCAGCACCTCCCTGCACCAGCTCAGGGCTGCCTGGTCAGCTGCTGGCCGCAGCCCCCTAGGCCCACTCACTGTCGCCGGCCCTGCATGCCCCCGGCCCGACAGCTGTCGCCAGCCTCCTGACTCAGGAGGAGCCCTTTGTGCCTTCGAGGAACGGTTCGCTAGCCGCTTTGCTTGCAGCCTACTTTTCCCACCAGAGGCACCTGGCCCTGCCCGCCAGTCCTCAGGCCCATCCTGTCTCTGTCCACAGTGCCCTCAGCCAGCATGACCCGCCTGGCGCGCTCCCGCACTGCATCCCTCACCAGTGCCAGCTCGGTGGATGGCAGCCGCCCACAGGCCTGCACCCACTCGGAGAGCAGCGAGGGGCTGGGCCAGGTCAACCACACCATGGAGGTGTCCTGTTGAAGCCCTTGATCCCGCTGACGACGCCCACGTCGAGGCCCCACCACCATCCTTGCGCCGGCTCATGTTCCCTTTAGTTTATTTTTGTGAGGGCAAAGGGGAGGAAATGGGGATCTGTTTGAAAAAAATGAGGGGATCTTAGATGCTGCAGCAGAACAGTCTCCAGGTGTTTTAAGGGGCTCAGTCCTCCTCATCCCATCTCACTCTCCGTGGTAACTTAGCCAACTTGACCCCTCTCATCCCACTCCCGGCAGCCCAGGCACAGAAGGGCAGGGCCATAGGGAGGGAGATTCGCTACGGATCCAGGCCATTCCTGGGTGAGCCCTTGGGCAGGCATGTTTGGAGATGAGAGAGGCTTCGAGAGGGTGGGTGCTGGGCCACAGGGGTGCGGGGCCAGTTCAGGCACTGGCGTGGGAGCCCTGGGAGACCCCTTCCCCCACCCTCCACCAAGCACACCTGTTTCTGTCTCATAGCACATGTGACAATCATCTGGACAACAGCCACAAGGGGGCGCTCGGACCAGGCAGCCACTTTCCTGGTGCTCTCTGGGCCCAGCTGGTGCTGTAGGGCCACGCAGGCAGGGGCGTCAAGGGGTTTCTCTGCCCAAGGAAGACAGAACGTGGAGAACCGTCAGGGCAGGAACCCCACAGACTGTCCCTTCCAGCCCACACTCTGCCACCTCCTGGCCCTGTCCCAATTCTGAGCCAAGGCCTCCCCGAGGCAGAAGTTGCCTGGTCCTCTGTCCCCACAGTGACCTGGCTGGGGGTGAGGGAGAAGGAGGAGAGAGCCCATGTGTGGTGTGTGTGCCCCTGAGAACTTCATGGTGACTGCCTTTGGGAGCCCGCAGGTGGCCAGAGGCAGGGGTAGCTGAGTTCCTGGAGACCCCTTTTTTGCCCCCAGGTTCCCCAGAGGGCAACGCCATCAGTAGCAGTGTGGTGTTTCAGGCAGAGCTCTGGCCAGGCTGTGCCAGTGTGTCCCGGAAGCATCACTAAGGAAGAGAGAGTTTATTTAGTCAACTGGCCCAAGGCAGCGAGGCTTCTACAGTCCCACACCCCATAGCCGCCTGGGCTGGGGCTTACTGGGGGCTGAAGGTTCTGGACATGAACAAGGGTCAGGTAGAAGAGAAAGGCTTCCCCTACACCCCAGCCTCCTGCTGTCCCCTGAAGCCCAGGACTGCGTTGTATGCTTTCCATCCACTCACCTTACCCCATAGCATCTTGCGGCCCAGAAACCAGAGCCATTTGTCTCAGACCCTAAATCAATAATCACAAACCCCAAAACGGGAGAGAGCAGTGAAAACATGCAGGGCTGTGGACGGGGGAAGGGTTGTGGCGGGTGTTCTGAGGCTGAGAGGACACCTATATGCGTATTTCCTCTACACACATCACCCCCCCCTTCTATAATCTTAAGCCATGACTAGCCTGGTGGCGTGTTAGTTTCTGCCCAGTTCTACCCCCTCATGTGCTTCTTCTGAATACTGAATGTGATTGTTTGCAAGCTGGTAGAATTCATCCCTCTTACTGTAGATAGCACTGCAAATCTTGGAATTTTGTTTTTTGCTGTTTCCAGATGTATCTATAAATATCTATACATTATATATGTGTGTGTGTGTGTGTGTGTGTACATCAGGTCCTCCCATGTGTGGTGTTCTTCTGGAGGTTGTCTCTTTGGTCAAGGTGAACTTTTAATGTTTATTATTTTCTTCTCCACACAAAGTAAAGAGCCTAATTTTGTGTATTCTGGTGGCTGCTGTCATGAGATGATAAAATGTAAAACAAAACTCTAGTCAACGTAGAAAGAGTTAACTGTGCTGAAAAACTAATAAAGAACCTAAGAAGAATTCCAGTGTGGTGATGCCATGCCCATCATGGGAGGCTTTTGGAGAAAGAGAATGTTTGGGCAGGGGCTGCTGGTGCTGCTTGGGTTTTGGGTTGAGGGTGCTAGGAGAGGATGGTCTCCACTCATCTTTCTATTTCCAGTACACGTCACATTATTTTACCAGTGAGATGAGAATGTCACAAACATTAAAAGCCTTATGTGCTCATTTCTGCTTATGTGCTCATTTCTCCCCTGACTCTGTGACAAAATACAGCTCTCCTCAGCCAGGCACGGTGGCTCAAGCCTGTAATCTCAGCACTTTGGGAGGCTGAGGCGGGCAGATCACTTGAGGCCAGCAGTTCGAGACCAGCCTGGGCAACATGGTGAAACCCCGTCTCTCTCTACTAAAAATACAAAAATTAGCTGAGCATGGTGGTGCGTGCCTGTAATACCAGCTACTCGGGAGGCTGAGGCAGGAGAATCGCTTGAACCCAGGAGGCAGAGGTGGTAGTGAGCGGAGATCGTGCCACTGCACTCCAGCCTGGGTGACAGAGCAAGACTCTGTCTCAAAATAAAACAAAAAAACAAAATACAGCTCTTCAGAAAAAAATGCCTTAAAGACAAAACAAAACACCCCTGCCCTCCAAATCTCTTGCCTGAGTCACTACATTCCTTCAAAGACAAATGACCTACTCTGCCTTCTCCTAAACATACGATCATGTCTGACAGGGTTAATGATTATACTCTGCAATCTATAACCAGATATACTTATCCCTAAACTTTGATATGATTTTACACATACTAAATCTTCACCTATGCATAACCTAAACTAAAATACCGTGTCAGAGGAGCCTCACAAGATTACTCCTGGGCTACAGGCCTCAGTCTATAGTCCTCAATAAGGCTTCTAAATAAAACTAATTTTAATTATTTAAAAGCTTAATATTTTTTCTTTAGTCAACATACCAATCCTTACATTAATTCTACAGAGTAGGTATTATCTTAGTTTCGCAGGTGAGGAGACTAAGGTTCAGGAAAAAGGATTTGCCTGAGTAACAGACCAGGCTGCGTGCGGTGGCTCACGCCTGTAATCCTAGCACTCTAGGAGGCCGAGGCGGGGGGATTGCCTGAGCTCAGGAGTTCGAGACCAGCCTGGGCAATGCGGTGAAACCCTGACTCTACTAAAAATAAACACAAAAAATTAGCTGGGCATGGCAGCGTACGCCTGTAGTCCCAGCTACTTGGGAGGCTGAGGCAGGGGAATTGCTTGAACCCGGGAGGTGGAGGTTGCAGTGAGCCGAGATCGCACCACTGCACTCCAGCCTGGGCGAGACTCCCGTCTCCCCAACGCGCCAAAAAAAAAAAAAAAAAAAAGGAAAAAAAAAAAACTGAGTGTTGAGCTGCGGCGTTGCTTGGCTTCAAAACCCATTCCTGTAACCTCTATATTCACAGCCTCGTTTTCTTACATTTAACAGCATGCTACTTCCCCAGGTTTAACCACCATTTGTTTTATTCATTTATTTACCCAATAGGTAGATATTGAGTCCCTACTATGTCAGCTAATAAAACCCACCACGTGCTATGCAGTAGATTAAAAACGAGGATGTAGGGGGAGGAGCCAAGATGGCCGAATAGGAACAGCTCCAGTCTACAGCTCCCAGCGTGAGCGACACAGAAGACGGGTGATTTCTGCATTTCCATCTGAGGTACCGGGTTTATCTCACTAGGGAGTGCCAGACAGTGGGCGCAGGCCAGTGGGTGCGCGAGCCGAAGCAGGGCGAGGCACTGCCTCACCTGGGAAGCCCAAGGGGTCAGGGAGTTCCCTTTCCGAGTCAAAGAAAGGGGTGACGGACTCACCTGGAAAATCAGGTCACTCCCACCCGAATATTGCGCTTTTCAGACCGGCTTAAAAAACGGCGCACCACGAGACTATATCCCACACCTGGCTCGGAGGGTCCTACGCCCACGGAGTCTCGCTGATTGCTAGCACAGCAGTCTGAGATCAAACTGCAAGGCGGCAGCGAGGCTGGGGGAGGGGCGCCCGCCATTGCCCAGGCTTGATTAGGTAAACAAAGCAGCGGGGAAGCTCGAACTGGGTGGAGCCCACCACAGCTCAAGGAGGCCTGCCTGCCTCTGTAGGCTCCACCTCTGGGGGCAGGGCACAGACAAACAAAAAGACAGCAGTACGCAGCTGGAGATCTGAGAACCGGCAGACTGCCTCCTCAAGTGGGTCCCTGACCCCTGACCCCCGAGCAGCCTAACTGGGAGGCACCCCGCAGCAGGGGCACACTGACACCTCACATGGCAGGGTATTCCAACAGACCTGCAGCTGAGGGTCCTGTCTGTTAGAAGGAAAACTAACAAACAGAAAGGACATCCACACCGAAAACCCGTCTGTACATCACCATCATCAAAGACCAAAAGTAGATAAAACCACAAAGATGGGGAAAAAACAGAACAGAAAAACTGGAAACTCTAAAACACAGAGCGCCTCTCCTCCTCCAAAGGAACGCAGTTCCTCACCAGGAACGGAACAAAGCTGGATGGAGAATGACTTTGACGAGCTGAGAGAAGAAGGCTTCAGGCGATCGAATTACTCTGAGCTACGGGAGGACATTCAAACAAAAGGCCAAGAAGTTGAAAACTTTGAAAAAAATTTAGAAGAATGTATAACTAGAATAACCAATACAGAGAAGTGCTTAAAGGAGCTGATGGAGCTGAAAACCAAGGCTCGAGAACTACGTGAAGAATGCAGAAGCCTCAGGAGCCGATGCAATCAACTGGAAGAAAGGGTATCAGCAATGGAAGATGAAATGAATGAAATGAAGCGAGAAGGGAAGTTTAGAGAAAAAAGAATAAAAAGAAATGAGCAAAGCCTCCAAGAACTATGGGACTATGTGAAAAGACCAAATCTACGTCTGATTGGTGTACCAGAAAGTGATGGGGAGAATGGAACCAAGTAGGAAAACACTCTGCAGGATATTATCCAGGAGAACTTCCCCAATCTAGCAAGGCAGGCCAACGTTCAGATTCAGGAAATACAGAGAACGCCACAAAGATACTCCTCAAGAAGAGCAACTCCAAGACACATAATTGTCAGATTTACCAAAGTTGAAATGAAGGAAAAAATGTTAAGGGCAGCCAGAGAGAAAGGTCGGGTTACCCTCAAAGGGAAGCCCATCAGACTAACAGCGGATCTCTCGGCAGAAACCCTACAAGCCAGAAGAGAGTGGGGGCCAATATTCAACATTCTTAAAGAAAAGAATTTTCAACCCAGAATTTCATATCCAGCCAAACTAAGCTTCATAAGTGAAGGAGAAATTAAATACTTTACAGACAAGCAAATCCTGAGAGATTTTGTCACCACCAGGCCTGCCCTAAAAGAGCTCCTGAAGGAAGCGCTAAACATGGAAAGGAACAACCGGTACCAGCTGCTGCAAAATCATGCCAAAATGTAAAGACCATCAAGACTAGGAAGAAACTGCATCAACTAACGAGCAAAATCACCAGCTAACATCATAATGACAGGATCAAATTCACACAACAATATTAACTTTAAATGTAAATGGACTAAATTCTCCAATTAAAAGACACAGACTGGCAAATTGGATAAAGAGTCAAGACCCATCAGTGTGCTGTATTCAGGAAACCCATCTCACGTGCAGAGACACACATAGGCTCAAAATAAAAGGATGGAGGAAGAGCTACCAAGCAAATGGAAAACAAAAAAAGGCAGGGGTTGCAATCCTAGTCTCTGATAAAACAGACTTTAAACCAACAAAGATCAAAAGAGACAAAGAAGGCCATTACATAATGGTAAAGGGATCAATTCAACAAGAAGAGCTAACTATCCTAAATATATATGCACCCAATACAGGAGCACCCCCAGATTCATAAAGCAAGTCCTGAGTGACCTACAAAGAGACTTAGACTCCCACACATTAATAATGGGAGACTTTAACACCCCACTGTCAACATTAGACAGATCAACGAGACAGAAAGTCAACAAGGATACCCAGGAATTGAACTCAGCTCTGCACCAAGCGGACCTAATAGACATCTACAGAACTCTCCACCCCAAATCAACAGAATATACATTTTTTTCAGCACCACACCACACCTATTCCAAAATTGACCACATAGTTGGAAGTAAAGCTCTCCGCAGCAAAGGTAAAAGAACAGAAATTATAACAAACTATCTCTCAGACCACAGTGCAATCAAACTAGAACTCAGGATTAAGAATCTCACTCAAAGCCGCTCAACTACATGGAAACTGAACAACCTGCTCCTGAATGACTACTGGGTACATAACAAAATGAAGGCAGAAATAAAGATGTTCTTTGAAACCAACGAGAACAAAGACACAACATACCAGAATCTCTGGGATGCATTCAAAGCAGTGTGTAGAGGGAAATTTATAGTACTAACTGCCCACAAGAGAAAGCAGGAAAGATCCAAAATTGACACCCTAACATCACAATTTAAAAAACTAGAAAAGCAAGAGCAAACACATTCAAAAGCTAGCAGAAGGCAAGAAATAACTAAAATCAGAGCAAAACTGAAGGAAATAGAGACACAAAAAACCATTCAAAAAATCAATGAATCCAGGAGCTGGTTTTTTGAAAGGATCAACAAAATTGATAGACCGCTAGCAAGACTAATAAAGAAAAAAAGAAGAATCAAATAGACACAATAAAAAATGATAAAGGGGATATCACCACCAATCCCACAGAAATACAAACTACCATCAGAGAATACTACAAACACCTCTACGCAAATAAACTGGAAAATCTAGAAGAAATGGATAAATTCTTCGACACATACACTCTCCCAAGACTAAACCAGGAAGAAGTTGCATCTCTGAATAGACCAATAACAGGAGCTGAAATTGTGGCAATAATCAATAGTTTACCAACCAAAAAGAGTCCAGGACCAGATGGATTCACAGCCGAATTCTACCAGAGGTACAAGGAGGAACTGGTACCATTCCTTCTGAAACTATTCCAATCAACAGAAAAAGAGGGAATCCTCCCTAACTCATTTTATGAGGCCAGCATCATTCTGATACCAAAGCTGGGCAGAGACACAACCAAAAAAGAGAATTTTAGACCAATATCCTTGATGAACATGGATGCAAAAATCCTCAATAAAATACTGGCAAACCAAATCCAGCAGCACATCAAAAAGCTTATCCACCATGATCAAGTGGGCTTCATCCCTGGGATGCAAGGCTGGTTCAATATACGCAAATCAATAAATGTAATCCAGCATATAAACAGAGCCAAAGACAAAAACCACATGATTATCTCAATAGATGCAGAAAAAGCCTTTGACAAAATTCAACAACCCTTCATGCTAAAAACTCTCAATAAATTAGGTATTGATGGGATGTATTTCAAAATGATAAGAGCTATCTATGACAAACCCACAGCCAATATCATACTGAATGGGCAAAAACTGGAACCATTCCCTTTGAAAACTGGCACAAGACAGGGATGCCCTCTCTCACCACTCCTATTCAACATAGTGTTGGAAGTTCTGGCCACAGCAATTAAGCAGGAGAAGGAAATAAAGGATATTCAATTAGGAAAAGAGGAAGTCAAATTGTCCCTGTTTGCAGACGACATGATTGTATATCTAGAAAACCCCATTGTCTCAGCCCAAAATCTCCTTAAGCTGATAAGCAACTTCAGCAAAGTCTCAGGATACAAAATCAATGTGCAAAAATCACAAGCATTCTTATACACCAACAACACACAAACAGAGAGCCAAATCATGAGTGAACTCCCATTCACAATTGCTTCAAAGAGAATAAAATACCTAGGAATCCAACTTACAAGGGATGTGAAGGACCTCTTCAAGGAGAACTACAAACCACTGCTCAAAGAAATAAAAGAGGATACAAACAAATGGAAGAACATTCCATGCTCATGGGTAGGAAGAATCAATATCGTGAAAATGGCCATACTGCCCAAGGTAATTTACAGATTCAATGCCATCCCCATCAAGCTACCAATGACTTTCTTCACAGAATTGGAAAAAACTACTTTAAAGTTCATATGGAACCAAAAAAGAGCCCGCATCACCAAGTCAATCCTAAGCCAAAAGAACAAAGCTGGAGGCATCACACTACCTGACTTCAAACTATACTACAAGGCTACAGTAACCAAAACAGCATGGTACTGGTACCAAAACAGAGATATAGATCAATGGAACAGAACAGAGCCCTCAGAAATAACGCCGCATACCTACAACTATCTGATCTTTGACAAACCTGAGAAAAACAAGCAATGGGGAAGGGATTCCCTATTTAATAAATGGTGCTGGGAAAACTGGCTAGCCATATGTAGAAAGCTGAAACTGGATCCCTTCCTTACATCTTATACAAAAATCAATTCAAGATGGATTAAAGATTTAAACGTTAGACCTAAAACCATAAAAACCCTAGAAGAAAACCTAGGCATTACCATTCAGGACATAGGCGTGGGCAAGGACTTCATGTCCAAAACACCAAAAGCAATGGCAACAAAAGCCAAAATTGACAAATGGGATCTAATTAAAATAAAGAGCTTCTGCACAGCAAAAGAAACTACCATCAGAGTGAACAGGCAACCTACAAAATGGGAGAAAATTTTCGCAACCCACTCATCTGACAAAGGGCTAATATCCAGAATCTACAATGAACTCCAACAAATTTACAAGAAAAAAACAAACAACCCCATGAAAAAGTGGGCGAAGGACATGAACAGACACTTCTCAAAAGAAGACATTTATGCAGCCAAAAAACACATGAAAAAATGCTCATCATCACTGGCCATCAGAGAAATGCAAATCAAAACCACTATGAGATACCATCTCACACCAGTTAGAATGGCAATCATTAAAAAGTCAGGAAACAACGGGTGCTGGAGAGGATGTGGAGAAACAGGAACACTTTTACACTGTTGGTGGGACTGTAAACTAGTTCAACCATTGTGGAAGTCAGTGTGGCAATTCCTCAGGGATCTAGAACTAGAAATACCATTTGACCCAGCCATCCCATTACTGGGTATATACCCAAATGACTATGAATCATGCTGCTATAAAGACACATGCACACGTATGTTTATTGCGGCATTATTCACAATAGCAAGGACTTGGAACCAACCCAAATGTCCAACAATGATAGACTGGATTAAGAAAATGTGGCACATATACACCATGGAATACTATGCAGCCATAAAAAATGATGAGTTCACGTCCTTTGTAGGGACATGGATGAAATTGGAAATCATCATTCTCAGTAAACTATCACAAGAACAAAAAACCAAACACCGCATATTCTCACTCATAGGTGGGAATTGAACAATGAGATCACATGGACACAGGAAGGGGAATATCACACTCTGGGGACTGTTGTGGGGTGGGGGGAGGGGGGAGGGATAGCATTGGGAGATATACCTAATGCGAGATGACGAGTTAGTGGGTGCAGCGCACCAGCACGGCACATGTATACATATGTAACTAACCTGCGCAATGTGCACATGTGCCCTAAAACTTAAAGTATTAAAAAAAAAATGAAAGAATTAAAAAAAAAAAAAAAAACGAGGATGTACTGGCAAATAAGGGCAGAGAGGATCTATTCTAGATCCAGGAGCCCTCTAGGCCACGCCACTCTGAAACACACACGAAAACTGCTCTGAACGAATACCACCAGTAAAAGGGTTCCATGGCCATCGGCAACAAGGGGTCGAGATCAGGAGGTCGCTCGCCGCCCAGTTGCGTCGCTCACCACCGGCCAGCCACCAGACCCTCGGCTTCCGATCCAGAAACCGTATTTTGTTCTTGCACCCAGACCGCAAGAAGCCTCAGCCCTCGGGGACAGACCGAAGGCCAGGGCTGTACCTCGCTCAGAACCAGGCGCCAAGCGGCACGGGACTCTCCTTCTGCACTCGCAGCGCGTGAGTGCAATTGGAGATCCTGGACTCAAGATGTTTTCATGAGGAACGATTCCAGCCGGCGGTAACTCCGGCCAGTCTGCAGCGTGGACGCCAAAACAGGCACCACGTGGTTCCGGCGCCGGGGCGGGGCCAGAGACGCCGGAAGTGACCGCGCGGTGCGCCGGCCCGCGGGGAAACGCGCTCTTAGACCATGGCGACCCAGGCGAAGCGTCCACGGGTGAGAGGCGGGCGCGGGGTCCAGCCTTTTCCTCCGCGCCTCACCCCTTCTCCGTTCGCAGAACCGTCCGCCTGCGCCCCCTCCGCTCCCTCCCGCGGGTCCCGCGCCCCTCTCCGCTCGTCCCCTCCTCCACCCAAAGCCCGTTCTGCGCTCGCGCCGCGGTCTCCTGCAGTTCCCAGCGGCCTCTCTGGGGGTCGGACCTGGTCACTGCGCGCACTTATCTCAGGTGGCGGGGCCCGTGGACGGCGGCGACCCGGATCCTGTGGCCTGCTTCCTGAGCTGGTGCCGGCGGGTGGGGCTGGAGCTGAGTCCCAAGGTGAGCGAGCGAGCCGGCGGGCGGAGGACCCGCGGCGGGGCGCGGGCTGCCCTGACCAGCCCTCCTCCTGCTCAGGTGGCGGTCAGCCGGCAGGGCACGGTGGCCGGCTACGGCATGGTGGCCCGGGAGAGCGTGCAGGCCGGAGAGCTGCTGTTCGTGGTGCCGCGGGCCGCGCTCCTGTCGCAGCACACCTGCTCCATCCGCGGCCTGCTGGAGCGAGGTGGGCACGGCGGCGGGCTAGGGCCCTGGAGCGGGGCGGAGCGGGGCGGGGCGGGCCCGGCCCGCGAGGCCGCGCCGGGGCGCTCACACCTGTGTCTTCCTCAGAGCGAGTTGCGCTGCAGAGCCAGTCGGGCTGGGTGCCACTGCTGCTGGCGCTGCTCCACGAGCTGCAGGCCCCGGCCTCACGCTGGAGGCCCTACTTTGCGCTCTGGCCCGAGCTGGGCCGCTTGGAGCACCCGATGTTCTGGTGAGAGCCTTGGGAGGGGTTGGGGAGCGCCTGCACCGTAGCCTGCTGCAAGAACAGTTTCCCCGCCCCTGCACCAGTCCTACCCAGTAAAGTGTGTGAAGGAATGAAGGGAACCTGGGTGTGGGTGTCCCTGCAGGCCAGAGGAGGAGCGCCGGTGCCTGCTCCAGGGCACAGGCGTACCTGAGGCCGTGGAGAAGGATTTGGCCAACATCCGCAGCGAGTACCAGTCCATCGTGCTGCCCTTCATGGAAGCCCACCCCGATCTCTTCAGCCTCAGGGTTCGCTCCCTAGAACTCTACCACCAGCTGGTGGCCCTTGTGATGGCCTATAGGTCAGTGGGTGGGGCCTCTGAGGACGGAACCCTTTTCTTTACAACTCTATAGAGGGACAAAAGTGGAAAAACAGTGAAATCCACCCAGTCCCTCACCCAAGACAGGGCCTTAGGTTCTGTCAATGGCAGCTTTCAGGAACCACTGGAGGAAGAAGAGGATGAAAAGGAGCCCAACTCCCCCGTGATGGTGCCTGCTGCAGACATACTAAACCACTTAGCCAATCACAACGCCAATCTAGAATACTCTGCGGTGAGTGGAGTTCCTATTGGTGCACTGATTGAGCATGATTCAAGCCATTGTGTCTTAGGCTCCATTCTCTTACTAGTGCTACAAAATGAGTAGGTGAAATCAACTCCTCCTGTATGTCCTTTTAGTATGCATATTACTGTAGAATCATTTGAATGCGAAACATTTTAAAGTCCTCTAAGTTGTGGTTAATCCTCTGATAAACTATACTACCATCATTTATTTAGTGCTAGACATTGAGTGGTCTTCATAGCCATGTTTCATTCCTTTCTGGCTGATCACATCAGTGAGCCCAGACTGTGTGTGGCTCTGTGGATAGCAGCCTGGAACAGTGATAGTCTCCGTGTTTTGGAGGGATGAGGACATTCGCAGGCCAAAGGTCTAAGACGATCCTAAAACTGATATAAAGCTGTGTTTATACCAGCTCTATTCTATATAAAAAGTAGCCTCAAAAGATGGCACATTTATAGGATCAGAAATTAGTAAGTATGGTTATTTCTTAATCCTTGCCTCCATTTTCCTTTCCCACTTTGATCTGCAAAAGTTCCATTTTTTCCCCCCCGAGGCGGAGTCTCACTGTGTCGCCCAGGCTGGAGTGCAGTGGCGTGATCTCGGCTCACTGCAACTTCCGCCTCCTGGGTTCAAGCAATTCTCCCTGCCTCAGCCTCCCGAGTAGTTGGAATTACAGGCTCCTGCCAGCATGCCCGGCTAATTTTTGTATTTTTTAGTAGGGACGGGGTTTCTCCGTGTTGGCCAGGCTGGTCTTGAACTCCTGATCTCAGGTGATCTGCCCACTTTGGCCTCCCTAAGTGCTGGGATTACAGGTGTGAGCCACTGCGCCTGGCCGAAAATTTCGTTTTTAAAGCTAGCAACTTTTTAAGTGCTGAAGAGGACTGTGCAGAAATCCACCCAGTTAAACATGAAGCTGGCCTTTTAAAGTCAGCCCAACCCTTTTTTGTTTCACAGTTTAGGGTCTAACAGGAACTAAAGGTAGAACTTTGGTAGTTAACAGCATCAGTCATGGCTGAACTACACCTGCTGAAGGCTCTTCTTAAGTGGAAATAATCTTCATGGGGCTGGCCCGTGAAAAGCATGGCCCCAGCTTCTCCCTTTCACCTCAGAATTGTCTTCGGATGGTAGCCACTCAGCCCATTCCTAAAGGCCATGAGATTTTCAACACTTATGGGCAAATGGCTAACTGGCAACTGATTCATATGTACGGTTTTGTTGAACCATATCCTGACAACACAGATGACACAGCTGACATTCAGATGGTGACAGTTCGTGAGGCAGCATTACAGGGTGAGTGTATCATTAACTCAATATTTGACACTGATGGTGTGTCTATACCCATGCCTCAGGTTAAATAGCTTTGCTAAATAGCAGTTGACTTTGTAGACTGGGTGGCAGACTAAAGAAGAAATGAACCCTTGGGTGTACTGAGACTTTCACATTGCTGTTTCATCTACAGGAACAAAAACTGAAGCTGAAAGGCTCCTAGTGTACGAGCGCTGGGATTTCCTATGCAAACTGGAGATGGTAGGGGAAGAGGGAGCCTTTGTGATAGGGAGGGAGGAGGTGCTGACTGAAGAGGAGCTGACCACCACACTAAAGGTAAACGGCTGAAAATGGCCATTTAATGCTGATAATCTAAGTATTTAAAGCAAAATAGCTAGGAGAGAGGAAATGTGGGATTTTTAATAAATGCTAAGATGGCTTTAGTCTCCTGAATCATTTCAGAAGTACAAAAGCAGTACATCTAATTAAAGAGCTCTGTGGTTGCTTCTAGGTACTGTGCATGCCTGCTGAGGAGTTCAGAGAGCTTAAAGACCAGGATGGAGGGGGAGATGATAAAAGGGAAGAGGGCAGCCTGACGATCACAAATATTCCCAAGCTCAAAGCATCGTGGAGACAGCTGCTTCAAAACAGTGTTCTACTGACTTTGCAGACTTATGCCACAGACTTAAAAACTGACCAAGGTTTACTCAGTAATAAGGAAGTCTATGCCAAACTCAGCTGGAGGGAACAGCAAGCCTTACAGGTTCGCTATGGTCAGAAGATGATTTTACATCAGTTGTTGGAACTGACAAGTTAGCAGTTTCCCTGTTCCCTGAAGGAACAGCAATAAGAACTTTATTCTAAGCTAATACTCATTGATGTTTGAAAAAGAGGAAAATTTGGATCTTTCTTTTGCTTACTAAACACCAAGAGGAAAAGTAGCAAAGGTGGTGTGCTAGGATTAACTCAGGTAAGGGTGATGTGTTTTAGGATTGAGAACAGCAAACTTGGGAATCACTGCTAATTGTTACTTAAAGCATGTTACAGCTGTTTTGTTCTCAGTTTTAACCAAAGCCAGTGGACATACAGTAGTAATAGGTCTTGTTGTGTTTCAGCATTTAATAATGGACTTTGGAGGTAGACCCCTGGTATAAATCTAAGTCTAGTCTGAGGAAGTCACTTAACCTTTATTGAAAAGACTCTGGATTTAATAAGCTGTGTAACTGGCACTCGATAGTTACCCAAAGTTCAGTCTAGATGGCACAAACCACCTCTCAGGGAATAAACCCTAAGACATCACTCAAGGAGGACTTCAATTATTTAATTTTGAACTGTTTTGTCCTCTCTGGCCGTAAAACTTGACAGTCATGAAAGGTAAGGCAAATTTTAAGTGGGTTAAGTTTTTAAATATGTATCTACTCATTTTCTTTAAAAAAAAAAAATACCTGGGGGAAAAGGATATTAAAACTGGGTATTTTAAACTCAGCTTAACCAGATAAACCTGCTCCAGCATTTGTCCAGTGTTGAAATAAATAGGAAGAAAAATACAATTTCCTTAAACATGCCAGCTTAGTAGTAGGAATGACCTATCAATCATTCAGCAAGAAGTTAGTTGGTGGTTCCCCATGGCCCCAAGGTCTGCAGGGCTGGATTGTCCACTTTTCCTCCTCACCACCAGCACTGGCTGCTGCTACTGAGAAAGGCACAGTGGACTCATGTGTGTGTCATGACTTTAATGGTTAGCTACAGTATGCATACACATACAAGAAGTAGGGGAGCTGAAGCCCGGGAAAAGGCTACAAAATACAACACAGGGACCAATACATTTGCAAAACATTCAAAATCCTTATAAAAGGGGCTGTATTGGTCCTTTCAACTTTGTCATTATTCAGCTTAGCCTGTATGGCCATTCAGTGGGGTAATGGGGGAGAACAATTAATGAGATTTGGTTCCCTTTCCTATATTCGCACTGTTTTTAAGTTTCAGGAGAGGATTGTGGGGGTGAGGGTAGGGGGTGGGCTTTAGGCCTGGTCTGGTTTCCCTTTATATAAAGAGCTGACCCCCATCTCAGGCGGCTGAGGTGTATAATCCCCAAAAGAAATAAGATGGTACAAATGCAGTCAGCTTTGGAATACATTTGGGTAGAGACAAAACGGAAACTCATGGGATTCCAATAGTGAGCCCTTCCCATGTTCCTGGACATATCCAATTCTAGCACATCCACATTTTTAATAACTTAGTGATTTTCAAGGTCCCCTGTCCACATTAAAAAAATAAGTTACATAATATTCAAACTGGCTTTTTGCTATTCTTTGGGACACCAGGAATGTCAGAAGACGTGGAGCTATGCCCTCAGACAAGTGCATGGCATCAGCTGCCTCTTTATTACAAGGTACCAGTTTATGTACTTGCCTTGGACACAGCTTGCACAAAGCCAAGAAGTTCCAGACAAAGGTTTTCTCTTTCATGTATTTACACAAGTTCAAAATGATATTCACAGCATCTTCTAAATTTTGGCCAAGAGTCAAAAAAATGCATTTAAACTTTGGAACGTGCCCACATAAGACAGGAGGCTGATCCCAACAGTAGTTGGGGCAGATACCCGCAAACCAAAGGGCTGGGAAAGTCAGGAAGAGCTGAAAGGATTCTTCAGTCAGTTTATGAACTCGGTGCAGTGAGACCTCTAGACTGACACGTACAACAGAGATGCAGTTTCGTCTAACTGGCACCTGTCCCTTCCATTACTTGCTGGGCCTGCTTCTGTCCCATGCAGCACTGTGCGACCGACTGGAATAACCTGAAGGATGAAGACAGTTACAAATCTCTGATTAAAGAGTAGGCCTAACAATACCTTGCATCTCATTCAGCTGACCCAACCTAGAGACAGATGGTTTTCAGTCTCCAGTCTCATTCCTAGACAATTAAAAATTACTTTGAACTCACTTTTCGATTTCTGGGGCACAGTGTACAAATTCATGGTTCCAGAACTTAAACGCTGGGTTTTTAATCAGCTCAATGAAGGTAATAAGAAGACCCCAAGGATGTGGCCTATTTACAATCAACCGTTCCAAGAGAACTCTGGAAAAAGGGAGAAAGAGCTAGTTAATGTATAAGAAGCATACAAATTCATGATTATTCTTCCATTACTTTTTTTCTAACTTCTCCCTGACTATTGAACC
Organism: Pan paniscus; assembly: GCF_029289425.2. NCBI lineage: Eukaryota > Metazoa > Chordata > Mammalia > Primates > Hominidae > Pan > Pan paniscus. The sequence continues at coordinate 67,988,529 of NC_073267.2, forward strand.
ACATGCAAAAGTTTTCACCTTTAGTAAAGACAGGTGGCTTAATATACTCCAAATAGCACAGGTTGGAATACCTGGGTTTGAACCCTGCTCTTAGCCCTAGAAGACTAAGTATTAATATAAAGTGCAGATAATGGTATCTACCTCACAGCTGTTCAGAATAAGGGGTGATGGGGGAGAGGAAGCCACATAAAGCCCAGAGTACATGGCACACAAAGTTAGTACAAAAAGTAGTAATTTCCAGAATGAGCTCCCAGGCCGGGCACAGTGGCTCATGCCTGTAATCCAGCACTTTGGGAGGCCGAGGCAGGTGGATCACCTGAGGTCAGGAGTTCGAGACCAGCCTGGCCAACATGGTGAAACCCCATCTCTGCTACAAATATAAAAATTAGTCAGACATGGTGGCCACATGCCTGTAATCCCAGCAGTCGGACGCTGAGGCAGGAGAATCGCTTGAACCCAGTAGGTGGAGGTTGTGGTGAGCCGAGATGGTGCCACTGCACTCCAGCCTGGGCGACAGAGTGAGACCCTGTCTCAAATAAACAGATAAATTAAATAAATAAGCTCACTCTCAATAAAAAGTAAGGAAACAGAAAATAAGAATTAAGTATTCTAACACTGCAGGCTGGGCACAGTGACTCACACCTGTAATCCCAGCACTCTGGGAGGCCAAGATGGGTGGATCACGAGGTCGGGAGTTCAAGACCAGCCTGGCCAAGATGGTGAAACCCCGTCTCTACTAAAAATACAAAAAATTAGCTGGACGTGGTGGCAGGTGCCTGTAATCCCAGCTACTCAGGAGGCAACAAAGCGAGACTCTGTCTCAAAAAAAAAAAAAAAAAAAGCTAACATTGCTAGTTCACATGTAAATTGGTAAAATTTTTCCGAATGCCAGTAAGCATTGGCTTAACTTTATATCCTTTCACGTACCAACTGTACATGAAGCATAACAAAGATTACAAGTCCAAGGAGACTTACTGCAGCTTTATATAAACAAAATGGAACATCATCATCTAAGCATCCAATAAGATATTAAATTTTAGTACACGAATCAAAGGAATACCATATTTAGCACCATAGGTACTATTTAATTAGGCAAATGAGCAAGTTTTAAGAGTCTGGCCCAATTTTTAAAGTGTGTGTGTGTGTATATCACAATCTCTCTAATGCTATATGTAGTCTAGGCAATCTGGCAACAGATTCCTAACTATTGTTAGGAAAATGCAAGTATGATCCTGTTATTGCTACTGCTTTCAACCCAGAGGTAATGAGGAAAAGTCCAAGTTCCTTAACATAGACTTCATAGGCCTGCATGATTTAGGACTGGTTATCACCACCACCTCAGAGAAACTCCTGACCTTTAATCAAAATGTGCCTTGTGGTGTAAACTACTTTTCATTTAAGCCATGATTGCGATTTATAATTCCCTAACTTGTGATAAATGTCCATCAGAATGAGTATTAAGAGGGCAGGAACCATCCATTTTGCTCACAATTGTATCCCACATTTAACACATTATTGGACATGTAAAAGATTTTCACTGAAGGCCAGGTGCGGTGGCTCACGCCTGTAATCCCAGCACTTTGGGAGGCTGAGGCGGGTGGATCACTTGAGGTCAGGAGTTCAAGATCAGCCTGGCCAACATGGTGAAACCCCGTCTCTACTAAAATACAAAAATTAGCTGGGCGTGGTGGCAGGCGCCTGTAATCCCAGTTACTTGAGAGGCTAAGGCACGAGAATCGCTTGAACCTGGGAGGCGGAGGTTGCAGTGAGCCAAGATGGCGCCACTGTACTGCAGACTGAGTGACAGAGCAACACTCCGTCTCAAAAAAACAAAAAAAAACCCAACCAAACGGATTTTCACTGAACACTGAAAGCATAGAGAAGAGGAAAAAAAAAAAGATGAAAGGGAGGAGATCCTTTTGAAGCATTTAAAAAATAAGCTGCTCGCTTACCTTGTGATCTGTTCTTGGATGGCTTCCGTATTGGCCTCTGCAAAAAGGTACAGCATGGTGCAACTGAAGTAGTGAGTGTGGCTATTTGGGTACCGGAGCTGATTTGCAATTGCATTCAAAAAGAGATAGCGACCTAGAAATTAAGAAACCTTGACTTAGGACTTAGTCTGAAAGGCCAACATGGGAAGACAGTTCTAACTGGCTAGGGTTTAGGTTTCTGACAGAGGCTTTCAAATTAATCTTTGGTTTAAAGCAGTGGTTCTTGGGACCCCAAAGAGTTCTCATTTCTGTGTGTTTTATTTCAGTATTTTCCACATTAGAAATTAGATTTTAAAAATATTCATTTTTAAAAAGACCCACTATGTGCTAATGTAAGAAACATGAACTATTTTCTGGTGACACTCATCACTAAGTCTTTCTACATTTTGCAGATCTCTAAGTCTTGCTTAATAAAAGACAGCTGGATCCTCATTTCTGCTTCTGTGTTCAACTTGTTACAGTATATTTCATGTAACCTCTGAGAAATTCAACTGTACACTCATGACAGAATAGACCCAAAAATGTACATGTTGTTTTATGATGAAAACAGTTTTGGGCCGGGCATGGTGGCTCACGCCTGTAATCCCAGCACTTTGGGAGGCTGAGGCAAGTGGATCACTTGAGGTCAGGGGTTCAAGACCAGCGTGGCCAACATGGTGAAACCCCATCTCTACTAAAAATACATAAAAATTAGCTGGGCATGGTGGCGTGTGCCTGTAATCCCAGCTCCTCGGGAGGCTGAGGCAGGAGAATCGCTTGAACCCCTGAGGCGGAAGTTATGGTGAGCCGATATTGCGCCACTGCCTTCTAGCCTGGGTGAGAGAGCAAGACTCTATCGCAAAAAAAAAAATAAATAAGTTTTGACCTCACAGCCCTCCTAAAAAGGTCTTGACACCCTAAGGGTACCCAGCCCACATTTTGATTAGTCTAAACTACACTGGAATAAGTATTATCTTAATTGGGTTTGGTTGTTTGCCTCTGCTTGACATTATTCGTGTTTGTGAGTCTGTCACAGTGACACGTTTCTCTAAAGGCTGCCGTCCTTTTATTGCCGAGCTCTTGGACGTGATGGTATTCAATTTTGTTATATCTTGAATTTAAGCTGTCTTAAATCCATCCCACATATAGGCATGCAGCATATATGCAACATCAATTCATCTCTCCAGAATCAATAGCAAAGTTAAAGAGTAGTGTCCCCCTAAAATATATGTATGCAAAACTGGACAGGACTGTACAACTAGTTAGCACCTAACTGGGGTCTCTATTATGTAAGATAAATATAGAGGACCAAATGAAATGTAGCTCAAGCAGAAAAGCTGCAACCTGCAACAGGAGTTATACTGTGAGCTTTCTGCAGAACAGGAGAGTCCTATTCACTAATCTTTATACACGAACATTTAACAAGATGCCTGCCAAACACGCACCAATAAAAATGCTTATATAAGGCAGCCTAACAAAACAATGTAACAAGAAGCTATGTTTAAAGGGACTTTAAGTTTATTTTCACACTAAAAAACTTCAGTCACATACACCAAAACTGATACTGCACGATTCTGGATAATTCTTTCCTTTATGCTTTTTTGTATTTTCTGCACTGAGCAGATAATGTCCAATTAAAGATAATCAGCTAGACCTGTGAATAAATATACTGACAGAACATTCCTTCACTATTGTGGCTTGAAGCATTTTTACATTTTTGTGATCAGATTGTAGCAAAAAGCACAGAGAACTCTACTCTGAAAACTGGCAGGCTTCACTCACCCTCAGTGTCCAAGTCCACAGCCAAATTCTGGAAGATATCCATGTGTGCTGAGTGAGTGATGGTGCTCATTGAAGGTGTGCTGCCCTTGTTGTGGATGTGCGCAATGGCCTGAGTCCCGACATAGAGCACCAGTGCATTGATGAGCTGGAGGTTGTAGCGATTCCCAGGTTCATTGGATACCTTAAAATGAGCAAAACAGAACTCCTTATGCTTACTCCTACAGAGGACCAATTCTAGCACCAGTATTTCTAAACCCTTCTTACACCTTCATGGAAAGGCCAAACATTTATTTGTGATTCACTTGCTTGAATTTGTGAGGTTATTTAACAAATACACAGATGCTCCAAAGGTGGTTGTATCAATAAGAGAAATGTGATTTCCCTCAGGAAGCCGAAGCTCAAGGCACAGCTCTAAAGTAAAGTTTATAAAATCAAAATATGCACTGTGCCAATTAAAGATTTGGAGAGAAAGTTGTAGTTGCATGGCATATACAGACTGTAAATATATAACTTTCCAAAATATCCTATAGAGAAATGTAAATCAGCATCCAGGTATTCAGAAAAATCCTAGGAGTACCAACAGCTAATGACTGTCTGTGGTCTACTCTTCTAGTGCTGTCTTGTCCAAAGCTGTAGCAAAATATCACTGATTAAATGAACTAGTAAAATACATAAATCCAGTTAATCAACCTCACCCAATTGATGGAAATGACAATAGAAGACTAACTCCCAAATGGACCACACACAGGACCATACATAGAAAGTGCTTTATATGGAAGACGTAGATGAGTTTTAAACCAAACCAATTAACCTGTAGGTTGCTGCGCAGATCAGACAGGAAAGTGACTGGTGATCGAGTTTTAAGATAGGAATCCAAATCCTTTTTGAACTGAGGTGGCATTACTCCAGTGAAATTGGTGAGAATCCGGGGAGCAATGTTAATTTCACTCAACATGTCCACCTGCCATAGATAAAATGCAAGAATCACAAGCAGAATCATTTTTATTAGTAAATTACATCTATGCTTAAGTGGTGGGACTGTTTTTCTAAAACTATATACACTATAAATGCCTTGAAGAGCACAGCTGCCACATTTTATTAATCAGTCTTTCTTTCTTTAGAAGAATCTTGGTTCAAAATGATAAAAATTTCCCACTCTATAATGTATTTCCTTCCCAGAGGCAAGATACCTTTTGGGCAAAGGTCTAATTTGCACAACTAACTGATTTTTCTTGGACTTGGGTTTCAAAATAATAATCCGGAATAAGATTCCTCACTCACCAAGAGTCTTTGAAAAGAAGCCCCAGCAAGACCAGACATCACACTTACTCCTTTAAAAAAAAAAAAAAAAAAAAAAAAATTGAAGCCGGGCGCAGTGGCTCACGCCTGTAAACCCAGCACTTTGGGAGGCCGAGGTAGGCGGATCACCTGAGGTTGGGAGTTCAAGACCACCCTGACCAACATGGAGAAACCCCATCTCTACTAAAAATATAAAATTAGCTGGGTGTGGTGCCTGTAATCCCAGCTGCTCGGGAGTCTGAGGCAGGAGAATCGCTTGAACCCAGGAGGCAGAGGTTGCAGTGAGCCAGAGCTCACGCCATTGCGCTCCAGCCTGGGCAACAAGAACGAAACTCCGTCTCAAAAAAAAAAAAAAAAATCCATGTGTCAGAGTACAGACTACATTTAAACTATAGCTGGGCACTTCTAGTGGTGTGCACCTCTAGTCACAGCTACTCTGGAGGCTGAGGCAGGAGGATGGCTTGAGCACAGGAGCCTGAGGCTGAAGTGCACTATGTTCACACCTGTGAATAGTCACTGCCTTTCAGCCTGGGCAAAACAACGAGACCCCTGTCTCTTAAACAAACTATAGTAGCCATGTCAGGGTGGTGAGATTTTAAGTGGTCCTCTCTCTCCTTTATTCCAACAACTTACAAAAAATACAGTGGGTTCTCCATACCCTTAGGTTCCATATCTAATTAACCTCAAATCGAAAATATGGGGGGTGAAGGTAGAGGTAGATGATGGGGTCAATAAAAAATAATACAACAATAAAGGCCGGGTGCAGTGGCTCATGCCTGTAATCCCAGCATTTTGGGAGGCCAAGGCAGGCAGATCGTGAGGTCAGGAGTTTGAGACCAGCCTGGCCAACTAGTGAAACCCCGTCACTACTAAAAATACAAAAAAAAAATTAGCCAGGCATGGTGGCGGGCACCTGTAGTACCAGCTACTTGGGAGGCTGAGGCAGGAGAATCACTGGACCCCAGGAGGCGGAAGTTGCAGTGAGCTGAGATTGCGCCACTGCACTCCAGCCTGGGTGACAGAGTGAGACTCTGTCTCAAAAATAAATAAATAAATACAAATAAATAATAATACAACAATAAAAAACACAAAATTTAAAAAGTTATTAATATAGTTTAAAATAGTTATTTCCATAATAGCATTACACTACATTAGGTATCATAAGCACTACAGATGTCATTTAAGGGGATATGCAAAGGTTATATGCCACTTTACATACAGGACTTAAGCATACTTAAAATTTGGTGTCCCAGTGGGTCCTAGAACCAATCCTCCAAGAATAGCAAGGGACCAAGGAACAACTGCACAAGTGCACAGACACAAAACTGTGAAATATGGAGACTATGGCAGGGCGTGGTGGCTTACACCTATAATCCCAGCACTTTGGGAGGCCGAAGCAGGCAGATTACTTGAGGTGAGGAGCTCAAAACCAACCTGGCTGACATGGCGAAACCTCATCTCTACTAAACACATAATTAGCCAGGTGTGGTGGCGAGTGCCTGTAATCCCAGCTACTTGGGAGGCTGAGGTGGGAGAATAGCTTGAACCAGCGAAGGGGAGGTTGCAGTAAGCCGAGACTGCACCACTGCACTCCAGCCTGGGTCACAGAGTAAGACTCTGCCTCAAAAAAAGAAAAAGATTACAAAAGTCTGTTTGTTCTGCAATTCTTTGCCATGTGGGGCACACCCAGCAAATGACTGCCCCAACACCTAAGCTGTGGTTCTGTAAATAGAGCTAAATTTAACATCAAAATTAACATGAAAACTAGCAACTAGAAAAATGCTGTGAACCAATATTCACCAGCAACAGCAATAGCAACAATATCATACCTTCTATCAGGCTTAATAACATTATTTCCTTTAAAGAGTACCCTTAACTAACAGTGTGCGTGTTATGTTGGGTAGGAAAGTGCTGAACAGTCTACTTATCAGAGAAAGGACTGAAATATTAAGACATAAGTTTTCCTTTAACTAGTTGGAACCTTACCTTTAGATTAGGAGTGAACGGGTCGGGGAGCCTCATGTTTCTTGGAAAGGCACTCAGGATCAAATTTCTTAACTGGATACAATTAGGTGGGATCACATCACAGAACCCATAATGGTAATCACAAAGGAACTCTGGGAAATCATGCAAAAGAACCAGCAGCACTCTTAAAGTGCCCTATTTTTAAAAAACAAGAAAAATATTTCCACACTAAGGAAAATGGAGTAACGTTTTCCTATTGTAACTTAAGCCCCCCACCCCCCTCAAAAGAATAAAGTATACTTTAGTAACATTTCTTAAAAAGTTTTAGGCTTTAATTAACATTATCACAGATGATTTATCAAATATTTCCATTTAGGTATCATGAAAAACTAGGCATCAAGAGTTTACAGGCTGAAATGAATATGCTAGAAGAGGAGACTGGACAAAAAATAAAAATACAATGATGTAAGCGTCTATCTTCAGAAGCTAAAAAAAAAAAAGAACTAATGAAAACCAAAGAAAGTAGAGTAAAAGCATATAATAAATTTTTTAAAGTACTGAAAAGGGAGAAAATCAAGGCCCAAGTTAGTTATTAGAAAAAATAAATTGATAAACCCTAACCAAGGCTGATAGAGAAAACACAAAAATTATTAATGTCAGGAATGACATTACAGATCCTACAGTCATAAAAAATAGTTTCAGAACATTAAACGACTTTATGCTCATAAATCTGACAATTCAGATCGGTGGAAATAGAACACCTTAGCACACTGAGACACGCAAAGATTTCCTACACAAGTCACAAAAAGCAACTTTTAATGTAAGTTTAAAAATCTGCAATTTTGACTACAATAAATTTTAAAGCTTCTGATCCTCAAAAGACACCTCCCCCTTCCTTTAAGGGAGTAAAAGGGCAAGCTGTGAGAGTGGGAGATGTTTGAATATATAGTAACAACAAAGGGCTTGTATTTAAAACATATAAAGAATTATTTAATAAATAAAAATACAAACAAGAGCCAAAAGACTGGAAGAGGAGCATCACAAAAAGGTGATATCCATGGCTGATCTACACATGAAAACCTCATTAAGAAATCATCAAGGAGGGTGGGTGCAGTGGCTCACGCCTGTAATCTCAGCACTTCAGGAGGCTGAGGCAGACTGATCACTTAAGGTCAGGAGTTTGAGACGAGCGTAGCCAATGTAATGAGATCCCCCATGTATACTAAAAATACAAAAAATTAGCCAGGCATGGTGGCACATGCCTGTAGTCTCTGCTACTAGGGAGACTGAGGCACAAGAATCACTTGAATCTGGGAGGTGGAGGTTGCAGTAAGCTGAGATCGCGCCACTACACTCCAGCCTGGGTTTCAGAGTGAGACTCTGTCTCAAAAAAAAAAAAAAAAAAAAAAAAGATAAATCACCAACAAACAAAATTCCATCCACAATGAGATCTCACAGTACAACTGCCAAAATGGCTAAAATGAAAAACAGATAATACCAGGGATGGCAAGATGAAGATGGGGGAAAACCAGGAACTCCTCCAAGCTGTTTACAAGTATAAACTGGTACAAACGCTTTGTAAAACTGTAGTATCTTCTACAGTTGAACATATACAAACACTGTACAACTTGGGTGCTGGTTATGCAAGTACACTTGATTTTTACACTTTTCTGAATGTATATCATGCCTCAAAGGCTTAATAAAAACAAAATAAGGCCTCAGATTCCTAAAGTGTATTTTCTTAAGATCTCAGTTATTTTAATTTATAATAAATCCAAGTTAATTACCTTGTAGAGGATTTGCATAGGTTTGGTGAGTTCCACATTTCTAAGGAAAGGCGCTAAATATTTGAATAAATCAATCAGTAGCTGTGCATACATAGGCCACCCCTGAAAGAAAGAAATGTACATGAGTCATAATTATACTCAGCTGTTTTTCAGCCACTACAAGTCGCCCAAGCAGCTACACTGACTTATCTTCTTCATGCTAATATAAGTAGAGAATACTAATGTTAAGTACTTCTACAAAAGATCGGCATTAAAGGCCAGGCACGGTGGCTGACGCCTGTAATCCCAGCACTCTGGGAGGCCAAGGCCGGTGGATCACTTGAAGTCAGGAGTTCGAGACCAGCCTGGCCAACATATTGAAATCCTGTCTCAACTAAGAATACAAAAAATTAGCCAGGCGAGGTGGCGGGCACCTATAATCCCAGCTACTCTGGAGGCTGAGGCACGAGAATTGCTTCAACCTGGGAGGCAGAGGTTGCAGTGAGCCGAGGTCGTGGCACTGCACTCCAGCCTGGACAACAAGAGCAAAACTCCATCAAAAAGAAAAGAAAAGAAAAGAAAAAAGACTGGCATTAAAAAGATTAAAAAGGACCAAGTTATTATGGAGATAGTGGGAAATAATATTTGAAAAAAACTGGCTCCAGAGATTTCAAGACATAATGGTCCCTGTGTACCTGTAGCAAAATTTAAAAAGGGAGAGGAGTAAACTTCTGATAGAACACAAAACAGTCAACTGCAGAAACTGACAACTAGAAATGTGTTTTCTTAATTCCTTATTAAGTCTCAGCCATTTCCTTTCTCTCTTCCAACTCAACTCTTCGCAAATAACCTTGTTCAGTCCACGACATGAATTCTCTATTTTCAGCCAATGTCAGCCTGCTCACCCTCCCCCAACTATACCAATTATGTTCAATTAATTCTTGGATAATTGCATTTAATATGTTGTGTTCCTTCCTCCTAGAATGCCCTTCTCCACCAAACAAAACTTCATTTAAGAGCTATTTCACCTTCTTTGTCAAGTTCACTCCATTACATAGCAGTCACATTTCTTCTGATCTGAGGGGCCAAAGAATGGTACTTTCTGCAGTACTCATTTGCCAATTTAATTCCAAGATGGGAGGAAAAAAACTTATCATGTTAACTGTGTTGTATTACCAATTAGATAAAGAACTCTTAAATAGAACTTGATCATAATCCTTCAAAATAACATAGCCAGTAGTCCTCAACCTTAGTTTGAGAGCCTTCCGCATTTAAAATGAGTCTGTAAAACCAACAAGCTCCAGAGCCCTGTTACCCAGAGATTTATTCAGATATTTATGAGGGCACACATGGATTTCAACTTTAAAAACAACACCCCTACCCCCAAAAAAACCCTTAACTGACAAATATGTAAAATAAATCATCCTGTGTATAAAGAAGCAAAACATTTTAAAAGAAAGAAAGGAAAAAACAATAAAAAAAAACTTCAGAGACTGACACAGGTGGCCCACAACTGAGGTGAAGCAACAACACCTAATCACTGAGGAATGGCTTTCAGGCAGAGGCAGTCAAGTAATTGACTTGAGTGAACACTAAATAGCATTCCCAACTAAGTTTGGAAGAAGTACAATTACTACTAAATGACTAACAGAAATCTATAGGCAATGCTAATAAATAAGCCCAGGTAGTTATAGTCTTCATCTACAGGAGATAAACTGCAGCCACACCTTCTGCTGTGGCGTATGTGCCAGCATTCTTGCAATAAATATCCGATGGGAAATCAGTTCAAGCCAGGCATATACAAAGCCAGGAGCTTTGGTAGGCCTCAAGATGTGGAATGTATTGCTGAAAGAAGAAAAACCTTAGTCAGAAGCACAGTCCAACTTAAATACAGTGAACAGCACATGAATGTAGGCTCAAAATGCTCAAGAGTTCTACTCCCAAAATTTTACTACATTAATCCAGCAAACCTTAACACAAAATCGCAAACACAATACTCACCAGAAAGCTGTAAGTGTCTGGAAATTAATGGTTTCCAACACATGCTCAGGTGCATTGAGTTCCAAGAGAAGCATGATAAAAATTCGATGGTAGGGAAGTTGCTGAAATTCACTCTGACGAACATCATGATCCTGAAGGAGAACTCCCACTACTATACCAAGGACCTACGTAAAACACAAATCAGAGCTTGTAAATCATTCAGATAATCCACTCACCACTTTGATGTCATGCTTTTTAAACTTTGCATTCTTAAACCCAACATTAAAGGAAAGCATATATACAATTTGAATACAAAATTACATGCTGGCAGCCGATAGGGTCATAAATTGGTCTGACTCCGCCTTCAGTGTTTTGTGTGTTTCTTTGCATTTCAACATCCTTGGACCACACCTGAATATTCTCCACAAATGCCCAATGGTTCTTCTTCAGCTCTAGAAATCAGCAAAGCCCCTCACATTTCACCATGTTAACACAATATAACAATCTAATTTGTCTGGTCTGACATGAAGTTGACATGTGGGAATGATTTACGCCTGTCTTGGCATTTAGTAGGCAGGGGCCAGGAAAGCTGTTAGGCTGCAGAGATCCCATTCCACTTGACTTGCCCACTGAACAGTGAGGGGCTTGAAGAACACATCTCTAATTTCCCAAATCCAAAATCACAGTCCATTTTTACAAGTATTTTTGCATTGTTTTAATATTCAAATTTCCAGGAACTCCACTGTGTAAATCAAGCCAATGACTAATATCACTCATGTACTTGAGTTGCCAATCTATCAGCAGGAGGCACATCTAGCCACCCACTCACAGTGATTCTGTATATGGGGCAAATTCATACTACCAAGCATTAACATACTGAAATACATTATGATCTCTTTTTGTATTTCGGTTAAGGCACTATATTCTAAGACAGAGCAGGTATGTTTACATATTATTTACAAATTTAATTTCAGGACAGAAAAGAGACATTAACAAAATGTTTGGGGGAAGGGTTGGCCTCAATAGGGTTAAGAACCACTTATGTGGCCAGGCATGGTGGCTCATGCCTGTAATCCCAGCACTTTGGGAAGTCGAGGCAGGCGGGTCACTTGAGGGACCCAATAGGGTTAAGAACCACTGACGTGGCCGGGCGCTGTGGCTCACGCCTATAATCCCATCACTTTGGGAGGCTGAGGCAGGCGGATCACGAGGTTGGGAGAGCGAGACCATCCAGGCTAACACGGTGAAACCCTGTCTCTACTAAAAATATAAAAAATTAGCCGGGCACGGTGGCGGGTGCCTGTAGTCCCAGCTACTCGGGAGGCTGAGGCAGGAGAATGGCGTGAATCTGGGAGGCGGAGCTTGCAGGAGCCGAGATCCCGCCACTGCACTCCAGCCTGGGTGACAGAGTGAGACTCCGTCTCAAAACAACAGAAAACAAACAAAACAAAACAAAAAATACAAGAAAAATTAGCCGGGCATGTTGGCGAGTGCCTGTAGTCCCAGCTACTCACGAGGCTGAGGTAGGAGAACGGTGTGAACCTAGGAGGCGGAGTTTGCAGTAAGCCGAGATTGCACCACTGCACTCCAGTCTGGGCGACAGAGCGAGACTCCATCTCAAATAAAAAGAAACCACTGATGTGGCCAGGCATGGTGGTTCATGCCTGTAATCCCAGCACTACGGGAAGCCAAGGCAGGTGGATCACTCGAGGCCAGAAGTTTGAGACCAGCTTCGGCAACATGGTAAGACTCTACTAAAAATAGAAAAGCTCCAGGAATCGTGGCTCATGCCTGTATTCCCAGCTACTTCGGAGGCACTCCAGCCTGGGTGACAGAGTGAGACTCTCTCAAAGAAACAAAATAAAAAATAATAATAAATAAATAAATAAAACACCCCACTGATGTAGACCAAGACTAAGGCAAGAAAGGATTTCAGACCTTGTTCAGCAGATTAATCTTTGTGACAGTGTTGGTGGCCTCCCCTGAGTGTTTCACGAGCAGTGCAATGAGTCGAACAAAGGCATCCAGGTTGTGATAGCACTTGGCTCGGATCATGGTGGGATTGGCAGCAGGATTGTGCTGCTGCTCAGCCTGAGCACGGTAACTGATTTCAACACACATTTCAGTACACAGACGAAAGAACCTTGTTATGAGATCATCGGTCTTCAGTATTCCTTGCTGGTGCATCTACAACGGGAACAAAAAATAAAGACACAATGAGGTAACACACACAAATAAACTTCATATACCTTTAATTTTCAGGCTTAAGAGATATTCTCATTTGTTCCTACTGTCACATTTCTAATTGTTACATTGTAATAAATGTATTATCAGAATTATTTTCCCATTAAGGTGCCATGACAGAATTCCTCCAGTTTTAAGTTTAATGTAGAACAGGGAAGATGGAAACTGACAGACAGATTATCATGGCAATTTTGAACAGTAGGTCCCCACCAAATAATGTGAAAAATTAACCATGCAAATAAAACAAACTGTTCGTTAACTGTAAGTCATGTTAAGACATTGTGGACTCCAAAGAGAAGACTAAATTGCACATATTTTACTTTCTCACAGAATTTAAGGTAATTTACTTCTGAAGGATTTGAAGATAATTTCCTCAAACTGAATTAACCAATAACAAAGATTTTAAAACTCCAACAAGCTACCCCCAGAAAAATCAATAATTTGTACAACAGGTAAGTACCAAATGGAAATACACATCTGATCTAGGTATTTTAATGTAATAAAATGTTACATTAAGTTAAAATAATGTGGGAAACACAAGTTTATTTAAAAGAAAGGAAAAATTAGAAACTATATGACATATGAACTAGAAGTGAAGCACAGTGGGAATGTTATTTGGCTAGTTCCCCTCAACCCTTTAAACAAACAAACAAAAAAAGACAACAGTAAAATACGCATTAAGGCTACAGAGGAAGAACATTTCACTACTTACTAAACACAGAAACCAAGTTCAGAAAAAAAAAACTTCAAGGTTATCTTGAAATTTTTGAAACAACTTAACTGTTCCTGATAAGCAGTAAAGACAACTGAACTGGTTGGACTACGATAATACTGTACTCTGCTGGGACAGAATGCCAGCATGGCAAAGGGACTTTTTGTCTACACTGGTATCTGTAAAACTAACAGAGAGTGAGGAATATTAGGACTGAGTACTATGGTCAAGGAGGAGCACAAGAAGGAAAGAATTTTCAAAAGGATACAAAACAGCACAGAAAAGTATAATACACTATCTTTTTCAAGAGAAAGATGAAATGAGAGCAAATAAGCCAGCAGGAAGGGCTGAGACAGGTGCCACATCCATACCCACGAAATAGCAATGATCAGAAAGACCAATGGATTCCAGTTTCTTCCATTCAAATTATAAATCAGACTATAAAACATGCAGTAATAGCTTTTCAGTAGGGTATGCTTTGTAATTCCCTGGATTCTTTTACGGGAGAAATATACTCGGTAGGATTTACTGAGTAACATTCATTTTGAAAAGTAAACCTAATTTCTTTTTTTTTTTTTTTTTTTTTTTTTTTTGAGACGGAGCCTCGCTCTGTCGCCCAGGCTGGAGTGCAGTGGTGCAATCTCGGCTCACTGTAAGCTTCACCTCCTGGGTTCACGCCATTCTTCTGCCTCAGCCTCCCGAGTAGCTGGGACTACAGGCACCCGCCACCACACCCAGCTAATTTTTTTGTATTTTTAGTAGAGACAGGGTTTCACTGTGTTAGCCAGGATGGCCTCGATATCCTGACCTCGTGATCCGCCTGCCTCGGCCTCCCAAAGTGCTGGGATTACAGGCGTGAGCCACAGCACCTGGCTGAAAAGTAAACCTAGTTTCAAATAACTTCTAGAATTGAAGTCAGTTCTTCCACATTCAATTGTCATTAATTTGAAAAGAGACCTAATTTGTAATCTTTCTTTAGCAATATACCTAAAAGTTTTGGGTTCAGTTTGAAGAAATATAATGGTCAATCTGCAGAAATAAGCAGACAACTCACCCTGAAAAAAAATTACAACAGTTCTAATAAAGGAAATTCCAAGGTCAATTCAGGAAAAGTACCACTCTTGCCAAGTTATATTATAAATTAGGACACATGGACTTATTGTGTCTGATTCCCTCACAGTCGCTGAAAGCAACCAGTGATAATAAAAAACGAATGCTAAATGGTACTATGGCTCGGTTCCGACATTTTTCCTGTTCATCCTATTCACAAACATTCCTGCCAAACTTGATTTTCAGTTAGGTGCTTTGTTCCTAACCCTTTTAAGTCAAAGTCCAACTTGCATCAAATCTAATGAAAATACTGGGAAGTATTTTCCAAAGGAACATGTCACTACGTTTAGGTAGATATTTAAATTAGAAAATACAATAAAACACTCTACCATTTAAATAAGCATTTTTGTTTTGTCATTTTTTTTTTAATGTGGGCTACTGTGAGAATTTTACATATTTATTAGCCCACAGTCCCATCAGTGCTAGTAAAAATACATTTGGTAGTTTTATTATTATCTGACCCATTGTACTTTGTAGCTGTGACAACTGAAATGGAATATACAGAACCAACGGTGGGAGGGAATGTTGCCTTTACTGCTTAGTGATCAACCATGAGAAAACAGGCTGTAATTTAACCATATAATGATGACAGTTTGGGTTTGCATGAGTATGGAGGTAACTGTCTGACCACATGTACGCAATACTGAGCTTTAATATTGGAGGCATCACACCCTACTTATGTTGAATAAAAAGCACCTTTCTTTCCAAAAGCTCTACCTGTCCAACAAATGCAGAGAAAGCTTTGGTACTGTCGCGGCCAGCTGCTGCTGAATGGTAGAGATTCACCCATTCCCTCAGAAGATACTCTGCCTTCTCCCTCAGGCCTGGAGGGTCATCATACTCTGAGGCTTGAGAGATCCCAGAATGCATCATAAAGTTTGGGCCTCCATGAGCACGATCAATCATTGCTTCATAGTTGGATCGCACTACTTCCATCAGCTGGGGCAATCTAGCACAATAAATAAAGGGTGAAAATCAGTCTCCTCGTAGTTGTGATTTTACAGACATATGCATGTATAGTTTACTTATTTAACAGCAACCACCAGAGTGGTTTACCACTTCGCTTTACCACTTCCACACTGAAACAAAACTATACTTAGTCTCTTATCCGCTTGCTCATGAGCATACAACACGCAAACAACTGCCCTCAGTTAAGCTACTTCTTGCCCAAAAAACGTGTTCATTTAAATGAAACTGATGTTCAGAGTCGACAAATATTCACTGCTTGCCTACTATGTACCATGCTTTCTTTACGTTACTTCTCTTTATTTCCAATAGTTCTTTGAGAAATTATTTCCATTTTCTATAAAGAATAGGTTTAAGGAGGATAAGTCAATTTGCCTAAAATCAGAAAGCTTTTAAGTGGCATGACCAGGGCTTAAACACAGGACTCTGACACTAAGTCTGGTACCGTACGTACTGCTCTGTGCCAAGAAGACTTGGCAGTCAATTAAGCTTTCATACTTCAAGTGACAATATTAGCCCTTACCAAAGCTACCCACCTATATGTGGTTGGTAAAGCAGTTATAACAAGTAATGTTAGTAAGTCTGCATATTCATTCCTAAAGATATTAGGAGACTACTAAATGCACAGGGATCTCAAAGCATTTCATCCTCACCCTTCTGGAGCATTGCCTCTGGAATGAGCATTAATCCTCATGAGGGTTTCAATGGTGTGGAACAGATCTGCCTCAGTAACATGAGCAACACTCCTTTCATCCACCAGCAGGATTTTTACTAACTGCATAGCAAATGCCACAGCCATGTAGTTTAAGCCATTCTCCATTGACTGGCAACACAGAAAACACAATGTGAGAGGGAAAACACTTAAGAGCAAACGTACTTCCCTGAGTCCTTTTGTCCGTGCAAGTAAATTCCTTCCATACCTGCGCTAGGTGAAGATCATACTGCTGCATATTAACCAAATGATTGCGAATTAGCAGCTCCACAGCCTCCACATTATATTTATATTCATCCCGACATTCAATTAGGCACCTAGAAAAAGTTCAATATCTTTACTCATATAGGCTTAACCATACTGTAAAAGGGCCCATTTTACTCAATGGAAATTTGCTCCAAACTAAGAATGCCTTGAGATTCAACTCCAAATCAGTGTCCAAATTTAAAAACAGCCAGTAATGAAATAGAACAGATAGCCCAAGCTTTCCTTTCAAATCCTAGGATAGAGTATTCCATTTAAGACATTAAAATACTTATACATGAATACCACTTCTGAGAAATCTCTGAAACCTTTTAAAACAATGACCTACAATTTATTCCCCAAAACAAGGTACTGGTTTTCTATATCCAACATGGGGAGAAGGTAGAGACCAGATGGAAAACAACTACTTAACAATTCTCACCTCTCAGAAGTAGGAAGTCCAAGTGTCCGACCTAGTCGCAGTCCAATACTCACTACTTTTCGAAGATGGCTACTGACCTTGTGATCTGTTTGTTGCACCATGGAGACCCATATGCCCGGCCATCCTGCAGAGCTTTTAGGACCAAGAGGTGGCATTCCCTGTAGCGCAGCAGAAGGTCAGCATCAGCACCACTTGTGGCATCTAGTAAGCCCTCTACAGCCTATGGGAGAAAGAAAGCGTTCAAAACCATGAAAAATACAGTGCTTGGCCCAACTATCACAGCCAGAAACCAAATCTCAATGCCAAGTACCAAATACCTTCCAAAGCCTCCCTGTCCTTTCCACTCTCCAAACATCCCTTTCAGTTGCCTATCACACACACTCTAAATTCTATCTGATTTAAGTTCATTCTGTGCTCTTCATTGTCATAAAAGGCTCTGCTGTAGTTAAAACCCAGGGCTCCCTACCTACCCTGATCCAAATTATTGGATCAACTTGTCCCTCAAAATCTAAAAGGCAGCTGGGCTCAGTGGCTCATGCCTATAATCCCAACGCTTTGGGAGGCTCAGGAGGGAGGGCCACTTGAGCCCAGGAGATTGAGAACGACCTGGACAACAAAGCAAGACCTGTCTCTACAAAAAAATTAAAAATTAGCTTGGCTTGGCAGTGAGCACCTGTAATACCAGCTACTCGAGAAGGTGATGTGGGAGGTTCACTTAAGCCCATGATCACATCAGTGCACTCAAGCCTGACAGAGAGAGACCCTGTCTCTTACACACACACACACACACACAGACACACACACCCCTCTAAAGGGCTACCTTTTAAAGTTTCTTCAAATCACATTTCCAGAATATCTTTAAGAAAAAAAATAAAGATTTCCAAGTTTACCATTCAAAACTGCCATGACTACATTCTACGTTGGAAAAAAAAAAAATCACCTACTTATAGAACTTGATTTATATTATGAAATCTTAAGCATAACTGCATAAATATGTAGATGGTGGTGCAGGTCAATAAATGTTTACACACCTAGTATTTTCTAAAAGTAATAGCTTAAGAACCAACCTTTTGGAGCAATCCAAGAGCAGCTATGGCATCCCGAGAGTTTCGAGATAAAACTACAACCTCCAAGAGACTTCGAAGAGCCTGAGCTTGAGGGTTCATGGCCAAAGTTGGTGGGATGGCATGTAGATGTTGCTCCAGTTCTGTAATACACTTATCATAAATCTGAGCTACATCATCTGTTGCCCAAGCTTGCTGTTTTACAGAAGGAAACAACCAACAAGAGACAAAAGAATGTTAAGGTTTTTTATTGACACATGTATCAAATAGAGGTCTATTAGTATGTTTACTCCCTTTTTCTTATTTTTACATTCAAACATGGAGGGCCTCTTCTTTTCCTTCTTCCTGAGCTATTCAGAATTAATACCATCAAGTGGCACAGTACAAGGCAAGCATAAGGGAAGAGGTGTTTCATTTGAGAGAGGAAAACCTGGCAGACAGCAGCATAATCAAGTGATAAAAGAGAGCATTAGTAATAATGAGACAGACTGAGGGCAGCACCACTTGTACCATCTACTAAGCCCTCTATATCCTAAGAAAGTAAGTGTTTCAAACCATGAAAAATATAGTACTCAGTCCAACTGTCAAAGCCTGATAGGATAGAATAAGAATACAGCATTACTTCTGAGCTATTCCTATTTTTAAAAACACATTACCTGAACCTAGTCATGAGAATACACTGGACAAACAAATCAAGTCATTTAGAAAATAATTAGCCTATAATATTCAGAAGTGTTATGGTCATGAAAGATGAGGAAAAACTGAGTTACCTACACCAGCTAGAACTGAGGGAGACTTTAAAAATATGACAACTGAAGAAATGTGTGATTCTAAAACAGGTCTTTTACTATGCATTATTGGGATACATGGTGAAACTCGAGTGAGGTCTATGAATTAGATGGAGTAAGGTTATTAGTATTCATTTCTGACCTTAATGGTTGTACCGTGGTCACACAGGAAAAGGGTTTTTTAAGAAATACAAACCAAAGGAAAAAGGTTTTGTAAGAAATACAAACCAAAGGATTCAGGAGCGATGGGGGTATCAGGTCAGCAACTTACTATCGACCAGTTCGGGGGAAAATATTTTTCCCTATATTTCCAAGTTTTCTGTAAACACCTTTGAAAATTTTAGAAAATTCTTTTATTTAAAAAATGGGAAGGCTGGGCACAATGGCTCAGGCCTGTAATCCCAGCACTTTGGGAGGCCAAGGTAGGCGATCACTTGAGGTCAGCAGTTTGACTAGACTAGAGTCAAACTAGAGGAGTCTAGTCTAGGCAACATGGCAAAACCCCATCTTTACAAAAAATACAAAAATTAGCTGAGCATGGTGGCACACGCCTGTAGTCCTAGCTCCTCAGGAGGCTGAGGTGGGAGGATCGCTTGAGTCTGGGAGGTGGAGGTTGCAATGAGCTGAGATCGCGCCACTGCACTCCAGCCTGGGTGACAGAGAAAGACCCTGTCTCAAAAAAATAAATAATAAAATTTAAAAATAAAAAACCGAAAGTTATTATGTTACCATGAGAATTCCCCTAATTAGGCCGAACATTAAAGTTAAATCACCCACACCCATGTCAATTTTTCTTTAATCCCCTGTATGTCATACTTAATTGGACACAAAGAATACCTACAACTCAAAAACTATAGGTGTTTTTTCCCCTGTAAATTATTCTCCCAGGAAGCAAGTCAAAAACATATATTAAATGTCAAAAACATTTAAATTAATTGGCAAAACACTCAATTGAATCTAAAACACATTTACCTTCATGGGCTGGGCTAAAAATCCCGTGGGCTGACTTAAGTCATTTGTAGGCAAGAAGCCAGGAACATTGCGTGCAAACTCTTCGTAAACAGCCAACTGCTTTGGGTCCACACCACCAACCTTGAAAGAAGAAAACCTATTTTGACAGAATTCACTCAATAATCAAAATAAACTGTTTTGAAAGTGGAAAGTCTGCATGTGGGTAAGCTCAGGGACACAAGAGTCATTACAACATATAACAGCATGATTAAGCATGCATGCACACACAAATGCAGTTCAGAAGAGGGCTTCTCATTTCCCTGAATCCTGCTAAGAGTCACCTCATTTATAAATTAACTGAGAGTTTCTCTTGGAAAATGCCTCACATGGGACGATGCCAGTGCAATTCTCCCTTGAAGCTGGTAAATATTATCAGATTTCTCACTGTCTCACTGGGAACAATAAGCAACCATTAATGTGAGAAGCCCAAGTTGGGAAACATGAAAACTAGCAGGCACATGAACTCCTTAGAGTAGTAACACTTCAACAACTCTGGAGGAGCAAGGGAATTTAGAGCTATTTCCATACCTCCTCCACAGGCAGCCATTCAGTGAAATGCTATCAAGTTAAGATGTTTTCTCATAAACAATATTTAACCCTGCTGTCCTAATTCCAGTAAGGAGTTCAATCAACAACAACATTAAAAATAAAACAAAGACGGGATGGGGAAAGACAGAGCCCCAATTCTCACTTTCAGCCTGATTTGCTCTGGCATCCGTTCGGCTTGATATGTTAAAACAACAGGATCACAGTATCTGCGTCCTTCTTGCCTAGCATGTTTTCTCAGCTCAAATTCCTGCAAACAAAAAAAGTCACTGAGGTTCTTGTTATAAGGCACTTCCCTAAATTAAAAAAGAAAATCTTAAAAGGCAAATTCTAAACACTTACAGTTGCTAATCTCTTGTCCATCTCAGGGCCTGCTTTTTCTACTGCAGTCTTCTGAATAAAACAGCAAGCCAACTCACAATTGTCCTGAGCTAATTGAGCAGCTGCCTGATCCATCATTTCTCTTTGTTGTGGGGAAGCAGTCTATTAATGGAGGTGGGGGTGGGTGGGGGGAATAGAAGGAAAAAGACTTGAAAGTTGATGTGGACAGACAGGATAGTAGAAAATGCAGTGCATTTGGCAAATGCATTTTAAGTTCTGACTCTACTTATGAACAAGCTGTGATCTGAAACAGTCTTAACAGCTTCCTCACTTTTAAGACAAAAATATCCTAGACACCTTATCAGTTTATTGTGAACATGCCTTAAAATCAGTAAAGCAGGCCAGACGCAGTGGCTCACACCTCTAATCCCAGCACTTTGGGAGGCCAAGGCAGGTAGATCACTTGAGGCCAGGAGTTCGAGACCAGCCTAGCCAACATGGTGAAGCCACTTCTCTACTAAAAAAATACATAAATTAGTGGGGCGTGGTAGCACATGCCTGTAATCCCAGCTACTTGGGAGGCTGAAGCACGAGAATCAGTTGAACCTCAGAGGTGGAGGATGCAGTGAGCCAAGACTGCACCACTGCACTCTAGCCTAAGCTACAGAGTGAGACCCTGTCTCATGAAACATTTTTTAAAAAGGCAAAAAACCAAAAAAAATCATTAAAGCAGTAAACAAATTATTAATCATGATACCTGAATTATTAACCATGATATCTGAGACTCAAAACTAGTAAGTGAATTATTTGAAAAGTGTGTGCACATGCAACATCACTTTAAGTCATTTTTATCGGCCTTCTCAAACAGCTTTCATCCTTCCTGGTTAACAGAAATGAGATTGTCAGATATCACATTTCCTTTTTAAATCTTAATTTATTTAAACCAACAAATATTTGGGTATCTACTATCTGTCAAAGATTGTGTTGAGGATATAACAGCAAAAAAAAAAAAAAAAAAAAAAACACAGACATGATGCTTTCCCTCACAGAATTACGATCTAAAATGATGGAAGACATCAAACAAATATGGTGATTATTAAGAATAAGTGGTAATGCCCAGTGCCATATATAGACAAAGAAAAAAATTATTACAGACAAGCAGTAATACGTTTTGTACCTATACCAAGGAAATAGCCAACTTACACGAAGGGCTGAGGCAAAACTGTTTTTTAAGTTGGTAGATATGCTCATGAGCAAAGGTTCCCTGCATGTAATCATAGCCATTCCAGCTGTCAAGTTACGCATCATGTGATGAGCTGCTATTCGCATTCGAGATTCCTCCGAATCCAGGGCAAAATCCTTCCTGACTATTTGCTCACAAGTAGTCATGGCAATCTTAATTGATCGATCCACCACAGGATGGACCAGCTCCTGGACAGCCCGTTCAATTGCCTGACGCACACACTGCTTCAACTGTGGATGGGCCTGAAACAAGGGAATCTGGGGGGTTGGGGAGGACAAAGTCAACACCTTGTTTAAATAAGACAATCCAATTCCTACTGGCAATCACATTCATGATTTTGTAAATCAAGGTTAACCAAAAACTACCAGTTTCTACTTAAAGTTAACCAATGGAAAATTCGGGTAACAGAAACTGAGCTCCATACAGGGAAATGTATTCAGTATACCCTGTGATACACAATAATAGATATATGTCTTTTTTATAAATCCAAGTTTAATGGACAAACTGTTCATTATAATATGCATTAACTACTTAAAGACACACTGCTGGCTTATTTAAAATTTGTGGCTCAAGTGCTCTTAAAAGAAAGCAACTTCTCCACTAGCTTGGGAAAATGTAAAAAGAATAAAGTTTATAGAAAAAAGACTTCTTACAAAAACTATTAAAATTAATTCATCAGAATAGTGAGCATTTTACAGTGCCCACTGAAGTGTTTGGCTTCATTTGAAAGGCTGTTTCTAATCTTTTATTGCAGGTGTAAATTATGCCCCAAAACTTACTTGGTGCCTTTAACTTGTTGAATTTAAAAAAAAAAAAAAAATTAAACTAGCATATAATAGTGTTCACAACACTAAGAGTATTCTAAAGATGAATCACAATTTCTGGATCTAGGTGTCCCACTGCCTCTCACTCCGCCCCTCTAAAACTAAGTACCATGTCTATAGGAGTGGGGATGGGGGGACAAGGATAAAATGATTTCTCTGATACCCTCTCAATTCCTTTTAATAAAAAGTTCAATGTATTAATGTTACTCTTGTATTTGTGAACATTTTCAGTTTCTAAAAAGTAAGGACAATGAAAACTCCACTCACCTGATTCTGTATTATATATTCTGTTAAGTAGAATAAAAGACTAAAGATAACAAAATGTCCCCTTGAATGTACAAAGCAAATACTAAGGTATAGGAAAAAGGACTGATCAGAGGTCATCTTACATGACCATATTGTATCAGACCTCCTTCTGGAACCAGGCCACAACAACATAACTCAAAGTGCTAAGTCCTACTTCAAGATCTTAGCCTAGAAATTGTATACACACCCACAATCAGCTCATTTCCAGCCTTCAGGTGGAAGAAATGGCTTACTGCAGAAGGCTAAAGTGACAAGATAAAGAAAATAAAAAGCTATGATATACATTAAGCATCTTTTACTCTGTGTAAGGAATTCCTGGAGATTGTGATTTTATTGCTAGCTAAATTTTAGTCTCATGGGTTTGGATATGAGGAACCAATATAACTAACATCTAGTCACTCTATCTCTTAAGGGAAGAAGAACAATCCCAACTGAACTACACAGCAGTTCTAGATCTCCATCCTCTCTGACAAACTCTACAACCTAGGAATCCAGAGGGAAGGGCAAAGAGCTGAAGAAAAGGTGACCAAACAAAATTTACCTTATCACAAACTAGAAGCTGGGAGAATGGAGCAGTGTTTACTTACTGTTGGATTTAGAGTAATGTGTGGTGCCAAGCCCGCAAGGGAATAGACATTGATGTCGTGGTAGCTGTACTGTGGCTGTGGTGGAACCGTGGCTGTACAAGTGGTGTTGGTAGCTGGTGTAGTAGAAGTTGCTAAATGTCAAGTAATAAAAAGAGATTTAAAAAGTACATTTGTTGACTTTATTATAAAATTAGCTTAATATCATTAAGTGGTCATTATCTAATTAAACGAATTAAATTGGGAGAGGAGGGAAGGATGTAGCAGGTCCTATTTTTCCCACCCTGAAAGGGAAATTCTGTTGTTATAACAGAGATATACACGAAGTACGTTAAACTATGTCAGTGGCAGTGCCCCACAGCACAGAAATCAACTGAGCAGCCATGCCATATTGTCAGGCCCAAGTCCTATAAACTTAGTCTATATTATAAATGTATGTTTTCAACCTAGCCTGTTCCTAGGTTTATCTGGGGATTCTCAGCTGCTGAGGACTGAGAAAGAAAGAAAAGCTCAATTTATTCTAACCACAACTCCCAATCATTCAACACTCCCGTACCCTTCTCCCATCTTCTTCATGTAGATAAAACAGTCCATTCCCTTGGCAGATCTAGCAGGTCTGGCCATACCCAGATTTGAGGGGTTAACAGGCCATCATAGTATGCAGTTATTTCTGGGACTTCACACAACAAAGGAGATAACCTGGCCTAGCTGGGGTATGAGAGGCAACTGATTAAATCACATTTAGTTAATAATATGCATGAACTGTCAGGATGGAATCTAAGATGGTAACACAAGGCCTAGTCATTACTTTTGCTTGATAATTAGAAGGCTCACCAAAACGTATACAAAGTTTCACCACTACATTATGTGGGAAATTATAGTTTGCTATATACATGGACAAGTACCATTTAAGATAGTATCCTAGCTAACAGAAGCCTTCCTTGACTAATTAGCACACTTACTTGTGGTTGTGATGGGAGGGAGTTCTTCTGGCTGCTTGACATCTTTCTTTGGAGCAGAGAGTTGCTCATCTAAATTCTTCAGGCGATCTTTATCCTTTAGGAGGTTTCCAGGTTTTAGCTCATTGATGTCTAATGCAAGGTTCTTGCAGAGAACCTCGATTTCAAACTTCAAGTTTAACTGCACAGTTCCAGAGTTGGATTAGAATTTTTAAAAGAAAACTTTAGTTTTACTCATAATATACTCTACTTTCAGTTATTATAGTACTTCCCCCAAAATACCCTGCCTTCACTGTAAGTTTTAATAATGTGAAGGTAAAGAATGTTCCAGAGGACAAGGAAGCAGTAAATTACCTTTAAGTCATGCTCCTGATGTAGCTCAGCTAATACATTCATAATTGCCATTGTCCAAGGGTTTGGTGGCCTAAAAACCTAAAGAAAAGCTATTATGTTAAGCTGGCCCAAAATGTGCCCTTTAATTTGGATTATTTAAAACAATTCAATACAACATAAGGGAGTAGGGGGGAGTCAAACAAATAAAAAAACAAAAAACAAGGATTAAAAAATAACCAAAAATAGTTAAACATAGTTAAACACTTATACCTCTGTAGCCATAACAAAACCCCTAGCCTTCTCACCTATATCACATTTCAAAAACAAAACAAAACAAAAAACCAAAAACCAAAGCCAACCATTACAATCTTTCCTATTTCACCCAGCCTCTCAAATTGGAAATCCAAGTGCCATAGAGGAAAACAGACTTAACTAGCTTTACCTCACAAGAACTAAGAATATAATCTCTTGACCTCGTGCTAAAACAAAGCAATGCTTAGAAATTAGTCATAAATAAAATATTAAAATCTACTCACCACACTACGAATGCTAGATTCTAAGACTTTGGCAACAAAGGGCACTACATAGAGCAATTCTTGTTGTCCTTTAACATAAGCCTCTAGCAGCAATGATTTCACATCCAAGTCCTAGAATAAGATAAATACTTTCAAAAGCGGGGAATATACCCCCCAAAATGGTATAACAAAACCAAAGAAAAGTATTTTGCCAAGCTTATCCCCAAAACAGGAATCAACATAATGTCTAGTCCTTGCCTTACAAAAAGGGGTTAACAACTCAAAACGTGGGCCAAAATCTTACAAAACCCCAATAATCATTAAATAGCTCCAAACAGCCAATACTTGTAATCATAATGTGCTGAAGATTCTCAATATTTACACATTTAGATGAAACTCACAGTGTGTAAGATGGGTTTGTTTTTAGCTAATGTGATCATTCCTAGCCAATGTCCCAAGTTCTTCAGCAAAGAACGATCTGAGAAATTGGCTGCAGCTTTATCAGAGGTCAGGAGCACCTGAAATAGTGTAAGATTAAGAAAGATATGAGAATGAGCTTATGAAAGAAAACTCAGTTGTATTTGAGAATTCCATTATCCTATCCTAAAGACAAGTCATCATTTCTAAGAACAGGCCCCAAAGTAGAATTACTCTGTATATCATTCTCAATATCATTTTGCTGTGTTTATGATTCAACAGTGCTATTTTTACCTTTAAGAAGTCTTTACATTTTATTTTTTCAAAATAGGTACAAACACATTGCACAAAATTCAAAAAGAACACAAAGTTATGTGCCAGCTATCCTCCCCTAGAAAAGTATTTTCAACTCTGAAAACCTTAGCTAGGTTTAAAGCAGAGACCTAACTACAAAGCTGTTTTGAAGTGCTAAATTAATTTAAATGAGGATGATAGCCATGCTTAAGTCCTTAAAGGCAGCAAGCATACAAAGGAATATAATCAAATTAGCCTCCTATTGCAATCTTCAGTATATCCAGGTCATTAACAAATCTCTGCAGCCAACCAAGATAACTTTCTGAGATATAGTATAATACTGTTTATATACTTCTTTTCAAATTTCTAAAAAACCCAAACCATTTAACTGATTCTCCGGTTACTGTTTTTCTAAGGGGGGCAGAACTAACATAGGAGAGTGTTTTGGCTGCAGGTATGCACACATGTATATACCCATCTACTCTGTGGTACCTCTTGACTTAGGGCTATATTTAAACTTCTGTTTAAAAAACATGGTCTTGAAACTTTGCTACAGAGTATGTGGAAACTTTTATGTATCCCAACCACCCTTGCTATCAGATAATAAAAACGAAATAGAGCCATGTTCCTTAACTCTATACAGCAACAGCAGAATGGCACAAGTCAGCTGTGCAACAGAGAGCCAGGAATTCTTTTGCACTACAGCGTAACCAAGAATGGGGAATATTCCCATCCACAGGTTTAAATATAGTGCTGGCTCCTAAGCCAATGACCCAAGTTATTGAGCAAAGAATGACCACAGCTGTATGCTGGTTCTAGAAGTTTTTCCTCCTAAGAAATAAATGATGGTTTAGAAATTAAAATACTTGAATTTTGTTGAATAAGCCTCAGCTCAGTAGAATTTGACCTTAAACTGCACAGACTCCTAGACAACAGCTATTCCACAAACAGATTTAGAGTCTAAAGATATCTTGCACTTGAATACTACAAGATACAAATGAAAACATTCAGGACAGTATTGTTTACAATAGTTTAAGTGATTAACAACACAAATGCCCAGCAGCAATACAAACACATACAATGGTTTTCTACAAGACTATATTTTTCTGTTTTTTAAAAAAGAGGACTGGCCGGGCACAGTGGCTCAGGCCTGTAATCCCAGAACTTTGGGAGGCCGAGGAGGGTGGATCACCTAAGGTCAGGAGTTCGGGACCAGCCTGGCCAATATGATTAAACCCCGTCTCTACTAAAAATACAAAAATTAGCTGGGCATGGCGGTACACCTATAATCCCAGCTACTCGGGAGGCTGAAGTAAGAGAATTGCTTGAACCTGGGAGGTGGAGGCTGCAGTGAGCCGAGATCGTGCCACTGCACTCCAGCCTAAGCAACAGAGTGAGACCACATCTCAAAAAAATTGAAAAAAAAAAAAAAGGGGGCTACAGCAAAGAGCATTATCATTATCATGAATATCCAGGGGAGAAAAAAAAGCAAGTGAAAAAAAAAAGAAAAGGATGTACAGAGGGCGACACCATACAGAATATGCTAACCAATACTATGCTGCTTATGTATAACAGTGGTAAAGTTCTAAAATCATGCATGGCATGACAAAAACAATTCATAATAGTGGTTACTTTCAAAGAAAAGGCACAGGGTATGCCTATAAATTTAAGTTCTGCATAAAATTTAGTTCCATGTACGAAACAAAATCTACAGCAATTTCCAGAGGTACCTAATATTGACAATATATATGGAAAAATAGCAAAAATCCTACCTATATAATCAAATATTTCCAAATTCAAAGCAATAATTAAAGAAAATATAAGAACCAACTCTTACTTTAATGTTTCTGTAGGTCTCATTCAGAACCATCTTGTTAAATTCAGGATTCTTCAGCGTGTCAAGGAAGTTTGAATACAGGCTATGAAAGTTTGGCTCAATACTGACTCTCTTCATAACCAGATACTGTGAAACCCAAGGCATAAATTCTTCTTTCACCGTTTCCTTTAGCTCTTCAACCTAGCCAGTCAATACGACATGGGAAGCACAGAATTACACTATGATAAAATAACACTTGGTTTCTATGAACCATACTATACAGCACATGGCTCCTTGCAAAACTAACTAGATGCTAAAGAATGACTTTCCTTCACACCAGATAGATGCTATGAAGAAAAGTATGCTCAATTCCATAGTCAATCACAACTCAACCCATACGTGATTGGGACTGAAACATCTATGGTTATTTTCAGCTTTAAAATTATAAAACATGTAGTACCCCATCTCCACATAAATTACTAATCTATAAGCTGCCATTAACAGACCTACAGTGTAACCAAGAATGGGGAAAATTCCAGAACTATGTTTTCCTAAATTTCCATCTACAGGAATCCTTAGCTAACTCTGGCGTTTCCAAGTACAGTTAGTTGACCCTTGAACAAGGATTTGAACTACATAGAGTAAAATTAAATGTAGATTTTCTTCTATTAATACCTCCACTACCTCGGAGACACCAAGACCTCCTCTTCTCCTCCTCAGCCTATTAAATATAAAGATAAAGACCTGTATGATAATCCATTTCCACTTAACAGATGGTAAATATATCTTTTCTTCCTTATAATTTTCCTTCATAGTTTTTCTAGTTTATTTTATTCCTTTTTCTAGTTTATTTTATTCTAAGAATACAGTATTATATGCATATAAGATAGGTGTTAATCAACTATTTGTTTTATCACAGTAAGGCTTCTGCATGGCAGAAAAAACAGTAGGCTGTTAACAGTTAAGTTCTGGGGGAGTAAAAAGTTATAACAGGATTTGGCTACATACAGGATTGGCAACCCTAACGCCCATGTTGCTCAAGGGTCAACTATACTGTCTTACCATGTAATCTGAGGGGCAAGTAGCATGCATTCTTTATGCTTTTCACAAAGTTTGCCTCAGTTATTAGGTTGTAATAAATACTCTGAATAGTCTCTGGGAGAAAATGAGTTATGACTAATGACTAGTACAAATGAAACTTTCTATCATCATGAGAACATTAAGCTTATTTCAAAAAGCTTATAACTTGCTGCAAAACAAAACCTTAAAAACTGGTACTATTTAATGTCTACCAAAACCACTAGTTAAATATACATATTCCCTTTGAGTTTATTACCTCTACCTTTAAAGTGAGTATGTAAAAGGGCCAACTATACATCCTTTAGTCCATTAAGGAAAAAAGAAGGCATTTATAAACTATGACAGCATGCTCACCTTTTGTGTCATATTTGACTGTGAGAGATTATTGAAAATAAAAGCAATTTTCTCCTGGATATTTTCTGGGGGCTCCACAATTCTCTCAGTTTGATCTGTGGCCACAAGCAACGTATCTATATTTGTAGTATTAATAGAAGGCTAAAAAAAAAAAAATAAAGTACATAAGGCAAATAAGTTGAAATGCTTCCCTGAAAAAAATCCAATAATGTATACAGATTTAGTGTTAAAAAATACACATGGTATGATTGTGTATTAGAAATGTGGGCAAGAATAGTGAACTATTAATATGTTTGCCTCTGGGAAATATAAGGATGGGAGATACAAAGGAAGAAATGTCAGTCTTTTATATCTTTTTTAGTAGGCATGTGTTATGATAAAATTCTAATACATGTTCACCACTGATTATTACAATATAATCATAAATCCTGGAAGAGAAAAAAGATAGATTACTTACTGGCACATCTTTCTTAAAGCTGACTCCAGTTGGCCTGGTGACCGTAACCGTTTTAGCAACAGTGGTGGTTGTTGAGGTGGTTACCATAGTGCTAACTTGACCAGCAAGAGGAGCTTTTGCTGGAACCTGGGCCTGAGCCTGGGCCTGAGCCAGTGCAATACTTCCAGGGGTTGTGATAGAGCCTTGCATTTTCACAGGAGGATCTCTAGACTGCTGTCCATACTCAATATACTAAAAGGGTAGGGAGAGGAAAAAGAGTTAACCTTAATTGCTAAGTCTGGATTATATGTCCCTCTTTTCTGAGAGGGTAAAAAACATGTCTGAGTGCTCTTTTGGTTCATCTAGCTCACATACTCTTTGCCCCATACCCTGGCACTAATACATAAGTAGATTCCATGAACTCCTTCAGCGATAAAATCTTAGTATTTATGAGAGAACTACAGCAAAACAACTTCTAAAGAAGCAGCCCCAGATACCTGCATATAAATGCCTTTAAACTTCTTTAAAAACGCAAACTTTAAAAGTCTTAATAATTCATACAGGAAACTCATCTGTTTTCTAATTAGGCAGCAATGAGAAACCAAAGGCCTTAAAAAACAAAACAAAAACCATGGTAGTATGAGTTATTATCACAATAAAGCTGTTATTACGAAAAAAAAAAAAAAACTCACTTTACATAGCCCATCCCCACAATTTAGAGTGATGAGATAAGGATCCTGAAGCTATTTCAACAGTCCTTACCTAGCAGAACTAAACCTACCAATTATGTATGCAACAGTTTTATTTTTAGAGGGACATTTCTCAAGTAGGAAAGAGAGTCTCAGAAGAAAGTATAGCCCTTTATGCTGATAAAGTACAGAAAGTGATGATCTCTCTCTCTCTCTGGCTATCTTGCTACAGTGGGTGCTAGGGACTAGTTTTGAGTGATCACTCCCCTGCCATCTCACTCTTTCTCCAAGTCTTTCAAGCTCCATATTCCTGTCTCTTAATTTGTCTCAATCCACTCACTTGAATGAATATACTCCACATTCCCAGAGATTAAGTCATTACAATAACCCTGCCCTCCTAATAAACCTAGAAGGATGAGGTAGAGAACACTGAACTAAATTAAAATACAGAATATCAAGTAGGTTCAAATTCTGATCTTCCTGATTCCTTAAAATAAGATCTTATAAAGTTGCCTACTGCATGTTAAAAATAAAGTCAATTAACCAACTTTCCTGTTCTATATAAACTGATGTTGACCAAAACCAAGACAAAGGTATAGATAATGCTTACCAATTAACCTAAAATCAGTCACTGAAACAATGCTTCTCAAATTTCAGTAATAATAACAATCATACAAAATGGTTTTTAAAATGTATATTCCTTACGTCTATTTTCCCAGGGACTGACTCCTTTTAAATAAGCATCTCAGGCGGGCACAGTGGCTCACACCTGTAATCCCAGCACTTTGCAGGGCGGAGGTGGGCGGATCACCTGAGGTCAGGAGTTCAAGACCAGCCTGGCCAACATGTTGAAACCTCGTCTCTACAAAAATACAAAAATTAGCCAGGCATGATGGCAGGTGCCTGTAATCGCAGCTACTCAGGAAGCTGAGGTGGGAGAATCACTTGAACCCAGGAGGACAATGTTGCAGTGAACCAAGATTGCCTCACTCTAGCCTGGGCAACAGAGCAAGATTCCATCTCCCCCTCCCAAAAAAAAAAGAAAAAAAAACCACACCTCAAAGGAATCTAACGAGGTGGTAAGAAGCCTGTATTTTTAATAAACATGATCTAAGTCTTATGTGTAACAGTTTTGGTTCATATTAACTCAAAAATTTCAGATTTTTATACACAAGATTCCCACTCCAATTCCCTTTTAGCATCAGGCAGGGTGTCTGTACTTTATCCAAGATAAAGATTCTCTTAGTAAAACTGTTTATTCTTCAACTGCATTATCAGGTTAAAAGAATGAGTAAAAAGTTTTTGAAGTAAGCCTGCTACTTAGAAAAGATAATCCAAGAATGATTATTTTTTCATGTTCTCTTGTAAGGCCACAAAATGAGCAACCTCAACAAAAGATATGTGTACCTATATCATGCCAATCATTAAGAAATCTTAATGCCATTACTATCAAGTCTACAAAAAAAAGCCAAAATATTAAACCCTCCAAATACTACATAGCTATTTGGGTTTTAGGTACAGAGGGCACTTACCTCCTGTAAATGATGTGGAAATTGCATAAAGTGACTGATAGAAGCCAAATGCTGACAATACTGGGGATAGTCCTTCAATCTGCCAACAAAATCATTCTACCATCATTTCATGTCAGAACAGAAGCATCACTAACAAAATGTTTTTGTCCAAATGCTAATCTAGGTCATTTTTTTCCATCTTACCTATGAATAACTTATTTGAAGAAAATGTCAAAGTGAAGAAAACAAAAATAGAAGGAGAAAATACTTATGATTTTCACAGGATTTACATCAGAAAATACACTACCTCTGATTTTTAAAGGCTATATTTTACTTAAAAATAGATTAAAACGAGCCACTTCTCTGAAACAATTCAAATTTTCACCAACATACGAATGGAAAAATAATTTGTAGTCAACTCATATAGTAGAATACTACACAGCTGTAAAAAAAAAAAAAACAGACTACTGAAACGTAGTAACGTTAAGTCTCAAAAAACTACATATTTGTATGACTCTGTGTAAATGGCATTCTAGAAAAACTTTAGAGATTATCAGAGATTGGAAGTCAGGGAAGGGGACTAACTACAAAGCGGAACAAGGAAACCTCTTGGGAGATAATGAAAATATTCTGCATCAGCCGGGCATGGTACTTTATGCCTATAATCCCATCACTGTGGGAGGCAGGAAGATCACTTGAGGCCAGGAGTTCCAAAATATTCTGTATCTTGATTGTGGTGGTAGTTACACAACTGTATAAATTTGTCAAAATTCAAAGAACTATACACCTAAAGGGAAGACTTCTACTGTACGAAGTATACCTCATAAATAACCAACCAAAAAACCTCTGTTCTCATTTTAGTTTTCCTACCACTTATATTAAAAAAGAGAGGCTTTGGCTGGGCCCAGTGGCTCACACCTATAATCCCAGCACTCTGGGAGGCCGAGGCGGGTGGATCACCCGAGGTCAGGAGTTCAAGACCAGCCTGGCCAACATGGTGGAACCCTGTCTCTACTAAAAATACAAAAATTAGCTGGGTGCAGTGGCACGCGTCTGTAATCCCAGCTACTTGAGAGGCTGAGGCAGGAGAATCGCTTGAACTCAGGAGGCGGAAGTTGCAGTGGGCCCAGATTGCGCCACTGCACTCTAGCCTGGGGGACAGAGCAAGACTCCATCTCAAAAAAAAAAAAAAAAAAAAAAAAAAGCTTCAGGCCAGGCACAGTGGCTCACACCAATAATCCCAGCACTTTCAGAGGCCAAGGTGGGAGTTTGAGACCATGGTGAAACCCTGTCTGTACAAAAATTACAAAAGGCTGGGAATGGTGGTATGCACCTGTGGTCCCAGCTACTCAGGAGGCTGAAGTGGGAGAATCACTTGAGCCCGCAAGGTCAAGGCTGCAGTGAGCCGAGATTGCGCCACTGCACTCCAGCCTGGGTGAGAGTTAAGACCCTGTCTGCGGGGTCAGGGAAGAGATCCTTCACAGGAAACCTATCCACTTACCTGTTTTTAAATCTATCTAGTGCAGCAATCCCGAAATAATACATTTTGGATCCAAAAGGCTTGCGTAAGGCTTCAAGAACATATCGTAGAGCCAGACCTAGTGCCATGTAAGTGACCAGTCCTTTCTCAATTATACCACCAAATAGGCAGGCGGTTATATGTAACTCTTTATCAGGATACTGGGGAAAAAAACGATATTCTTCAAACAAGTTCCTTAGCATACAGTTAAATACTTCTCGTTCCCTCTTTATAGTAGAGTCTTTAAATCTCTGCAGCATTTCTAATACCTGGAAAAGCAAGACAAAAACAACGCACACATAAAGGAAACAATTACTAAGAGCCTTTCTCAAATATGCTTAACAAAAGACTGTTAAGTAGAACATTTACCAAAAGAGCTTGAGACAAATATTAAGGTTT
Organism: Pan paniscus; assembly: GCF_029289425.2. Lineage (NCBI taxonomy): Eukaryota > Metazoa > Chordata > Mammalia > Primates > Hominidae > Pan > Pan paniscus. Next base: position 68,022,729 of record NC_073267.2, read on the forward strand.
CAAAACACAAACCGCTGTATCAGGGCACTTTGAGCTGGATTTCTAAAAACATTGAAAAGGACATTTATTTAAGACTGGCCTAAACAATAAATAACTAGATCATCCTAGACACTCACCTCATCAACAGACATGGTTGGATGTGGTGGATGATTATATATTCGCTGGAAATAGCTGTTTGCTTCATCATCTATCTCTTTACTAAAGTGCTGGTTTGCCTCTGGCCACACCTGAGACAAGTCCGCTGTTGGAAACAAAAAAGGAATCAGTGGGCATTTAAGCCCTTCCTCCACTTCCCCATAAAACACAGCCAGCCAGAGACTATTATAGCTCTAACTTTAAGGGAAATATAAAAAAACTGGAAAAGGTATTAAGCGGTCAAGTTTCAGTATTAATGTGTGCTAGGGTAGACATAAAAGATCCTTAACAAAGTGCCTTCCATAATTCTACATTAGTATTATCTTCATCAGGACTTATTAACACAAAAGTCAACTTGGTTCAAACTCATAACGCACTTACCCTTAATACAACCTCATTAGGTTAACAAATCTTTATCACTTTATAATAAAAATCACATTTAACATATAAGAATTATCATGCATGTGCATGAAAGACTGATGTAAACACAAAGCATGCTACAAAACATAACATTCAGACAAGCCTTTCACACTAACGTTATCAAGTCAGCTGGAATACTTTCAACCTCGTGTCATGACTATGCAGTCCCAATGACAAGGACTTCAGTCAATTATACCTATGGATTTATAAAGATGACTTCTATGAGTTTAGTTAGCATAAAAAATTACTAAGGAGGTGAAACAAAAATTGGAAACAGAAATCTGAAATTGTCCTTGTCACTCCTGACTTGCTTTAAAAAAAACTCAACACATGTTTAGGTTAAGTTCAAGAGTTACATTCGTATATCTACCACATATTAATTTCTCTTTATCATACCTACTTCTTACTTTTAGGATAAACACCCTCAGGATGCAGCCTCTTATTAACCACGACTTTGTTCTGGGAAGGAGTGATACCTCTAACTTTTAATAATTCAAATTTGTGAATTTATTCCCATTGGTCTAGGAGGCACATCAACACATGGCCCTACTAACACAGATGAGACATACAACTAAACATTTTTATCAGTCACACTTCACAATCACAGACAACACTACCACTTACAAGGTTTCATCTTACTCTGCTGGAATGTAGGCTGATTCAGTCCAGAGGTGCCCAGTTTCCTCTGTACAAAAGGGTCGTTATTCACTGCAGGGAGTCCAAGAGCACCAGTTCCTATACCAGTCAGGCTGCCTGTGCCAAGACCACCTACTAGAGAGAACGAAGGCAGCCACAAATCCTATCATTATTCATATTCTTGATTTTATTCACATCTCAGATATATTAATAAGACAGACTTTTAAAATAAAGTCATAGTAACTCTTACTTTAAAAGTCAGAGTCTTTGTTAATTCCCTCATTACATCTATTCTATTTTACAGAGCCTACAAACTAGGCAGTAACGGATAATCCCCAAATTTCTTTAGCATCTGGAATTATTTATATTCTTGATAATGTGCAAAAAATTAATGTATACATTCTCAAAGCACATACTCCTATACCCAAGGCAGTTAAAATAAGGAGCCGGCTGGCTTTTCTCAATGATTCAAATCAAATAATTTCATGATACTATCTTCTAAAGTTACCATGAGTCTCAAAACTTCTTTATTCCTCTCAACTCTGACAAAAGGAATCTTACAATAATTAGAGCTTTGCTAGGAAGGCCTTAATAAGTTCAGTGACGTTTATTTAAATGAATTAATCAAAGCTAGAAGCATACAGTAGCAACGCTAACTAGATTAGAGTCAATGACAACATGGAAGTCCTTAGGTTTTAGTGCCCAAACTTACAGTGTCAACATAAAAGGTACAAGGAGCTAAGAAGATGTAGGTACAAACAACCACCACAACAACAACAAAATATAGCTTTTATTTCAATGTAAAGTTACATGGAACAATATCTGGGAAAAAAACTGAAAATGTGGCCAAGCGCGGTGGCTCATGCCTGTAATCCCAGCACTTTGGGGGGCCAAGGTGGGTGGATCACCTGAGGTCGGGAATTCGAGATCAGCCTGGCCAACATGGTGAAACCCTGTCTCTACTAAAAATACAAAAAATTAGCATGGCATGGTGGCGGGCACCTGTAATCCCAGCTACTCGGGAGGCTGAGGCAGGAGAATCGCTTGAACCTGGGAGGCGGAGGTTGCAGTGAGCCAAGATCGCACCACTGCACTCCAGCCTGGGCAACAAGAGCGAAACCCCGTCCCCCACTACCCAAAAAACAAACAAACAAAAAAAAACCTTAAAATGTTTTTGGGATGTCCTATCATTTTCAAGGTTGGTGAAATGCAATAAGGCAGGCAGAACATATGCCTGAACCTGATATGTACAATAGTTTCTACCTTTATTATACCAACCTGAATTCATAAAGCTGTGAGTTTTTTATCTAAGCCCTTTAGAATGTGATGCACATACATGTTACCACTTATACTATCATTTGTTAATAAAAAAATCCTTACTAAATAATTCAACTAACTTTACAACTACAAATATCCTAATTCTTTCCTCCAATTAGACTGAATTGAATATAATCTGTTTTTCTTTTCCCAACTTTGGATACTGAAGTAGCTTTCACAATTTCATTTAAGCAGCTTTCCTTATCACAGTGACTCCAAACCCCTTACCAAACACTAAGGCATAACTAAGGCAAACTTATGAATAATCCGTGCTCTCATTTGCCTCCCCCTTACCTGGAAGCTGTGATGAAAGTCCTCCAATACCACTGAATGCAGTGGTCTGATTGGGGGTTGAAAGGGGTGGAAATGCTTTTGCTGGTGACTGAGGGGTACTGAATGCAGAACCCAAATTTGGAGGAAAACCCTGCATACTCTGGGTGTGAGGGGCAGCTGAACCACCTATACTAAGAGATGTCATTCCAGCAAGAGGGTCAATCTAAAGAAAAACATTATAAAAATGTATTAAACATACTTCGAGGAAAGGCAGACACATGTAAAGCAATCTTTAACAACAGCTCTTCATACTCTTAAAAAGCAAACTATTACACCCACTCAATCACAATGATACTTAAATCCCAGTTATCAAGTCAAGTGTGTCAGTCACTTTTCTTACTGTGTCACATACAGAATAGGTTTAAAGAGTTTGCCTTTGACAAAGTACAGGTTGAGTATCCCTTATTGAAAATACTTGGAACCAGAAAAGTTTTCAGTTTTGGATTTTAGAATATTTGCATATACATAACCAGATATCATAACAATCCCATCATGGGGATGGGACCCATGTCAAAACATGAAATTCACTTGTTTCACATATACCTATATACACATAACCAGAATGTAATTTTATACAGTTTTTTTAAAAGAATTTTTTGCATGAAACAAAATTATGACTATGTTTTGACTCAACACGTAGCATCAGATCAGGTATGGAATTTTCTACTTGTGGCGTGTCATGTCAGTGCTCCAAAAGTTTGATTTTGGAGCATTTTGGATTTACAGATTAAGGATGCTCAACCTATAACAGAGCGATAAAAAGGGCTACAAAATCTAATGAACAACACTTAAGATGAACTGCCCTAAACTAAACATTTAGTAGTGACATGGGACAGTTATTATATTAATAAATCCTCACAAATTCCAATAAGCCACTTTAAAACAATCAAGCTAAATTTAAGTAAGTTTCAACATAAATAAAAGTATTAGAAATTAGAAACGAATCTCCCAAAATAAATTTAGTCGAAATTTGGGGATTTTTGAGGTGGGGGAAGATCAGCTCCAATTTTGAAAACAAAAACAAGGTATGCTATTCACCCAAATATGTATTTTTAAAATATCTAATAACTGCACTTCCAGGCTTAAGTGTGTGGCACTACTTCATACCTTCATGGCTATAGAAAATGACAAGCAAATGCCTTTTATAGGGAAGTAGCCACTGAATCACTAACTTTTAGCCTCTTTCTTTCCTTAAAACCCAATCTGCCATTCAATGCATCTGAAAATAGAAGCGCAATATGTTGCTCCCAGAGAGAAGGGGGTGGTTGATGTCAGGGAGTAACTTAAATGTACCTTGTTTTTAAAAGAGCAGTTCAGTTGAGAGCTGAAGAGCCCCAGTTATAACAAGTCGTTATGCTCTAGCACTGTTGCTTGGCCCGTGAAGCTACAAACAAGACACATCAGGTTCAAAGGCAGTGCTTATGTCTCAAGAGTCTACGTAATTCATATTTTAAAAAGAAACCCTCTTCATTTACCTAAATAAATTGTCTGTATATTTCCTCTTAGAGTCACGTTCTATTTGATGATAAAATCTATTCTTAACTACAATGCCTATTTACATATCTCCTTTAAAATAAGTGGATGCTAGACATGCAGTTATCTAAAATGTAATAAATTCAGACAATTTATTAATGACATAGGAGCTTATTCTATTCCAAATCTATGGCAAATGAAGATGTATCAAATGTAGCACTCGTTTACCTGAACAGGAGAAATGGCATCTAAGCTGCTAGCACTAGGAGGACGTCCTTTTGGCATAACTCCAGGTGGTGGTTGTCTGGCCTTATTCATAACATTACTGCAATTGGCTACCATGGTGAGGATAGTTTCTGATAGCTCCTGAGAAACACTCCTAAAATAGAGGGGAAAAGGTAAAAAATATCAGTTCCTATTCTCTAGCACATGTAAGTAAACCAACCGATCTGATTTTTTTTTTTTTTTAAGATGGAGTCTCACTCTGTCACCCAGACTGGAGTGCAGTAGCACGATATCAATTCACTGCAACCTCTGCCCCCCGGGTTCAAGCGATTCTTCTGCCTCAGCCTCCCGAGTACCAATTCGATTTTCTAATAAAGAAACTTTGTCGAGGCTGGGCACGGTGGCTCATACCTGTAGTCTCACTGCTTTGAAAGCCTGAGGCGGAAGGATTGCTTGAGCCAGGAGTTTGAGGCCAACCTGGGCAAGATAGCAAGACCCCATGTCTACAAATATTAAATAAGTATTAAAAAGTCGAGGCTGAGCGTAGTGGTTCATGCCTGTAATCCCAGCACTTTGGGAGGCCAAGGCGGGGGTATTGCCTGAGGTCAGGAGTTCGAGACCAGCCTGGCTAACATGGTGAAACCCCGTCTCTACTAAAAACACAAAAATTAGCCAGGCATGGTGGCGCATGCCTGTAGTCCCAGCTACTCGGGAGGCTGAGGCAGGAGAATCACTCGAATCTGGGAGGCAGAGGTTGCAGTGAGCCGAGATCGCGCCACTGCACTCCAGTCTGGGTGACAGAGTAAGACTCCGTCTTCAAAAAAAAAGTTAGCTGGATGTCATGGCATGTGCCTGTAATCCCAGTTACTTGGGAGGCTGAGGTGGGAGGACTGATAGAGCCCAGGAGTTCGAGGCTGCAATGAGCTATAATTGCACCACAGCACTTCAGCCTGGGTAAGAGATGAGAAGGGAAAGCGGAAAGAAAACTTGGTGGAACATGTAGCTAAATTTCTGCCACATCCCATCCCTCTGCATCTGTCACTCATCACTAGAATTTTCTGAGTACTGGCTTTCTCTTGAAACTAATTTGCACCTCTGAAATGAACTAGTATATAGTACAACCAAAATATATTAAAATTTTCCAGAAAACATTCCATAGCTTCAACCATTTTGTCAAAAATTATGCCCAAACCCAGACATATCAAAGCAAACAGGCATGCAATTTTTATACTAGTATATCACAGTCTAAGATAATACATGTACTTATAGACAAAAACACCATGCATAGTAATTAACTTTAACAACCACATGAAGCAGTGACTGACCTCTAAAACAAATGTCAAGTAGGGTAAATGTTTACTTGACAATTAAACCAATTTTCCTATCTTAGGTTGCTATTACAGGTTGAGCATCCCAAATCTGAAAATCTGAATCCCAAACGCTACAAAATCTAAAACTTTTTGAATGCCAATGTTTAAAGGAAATGCTCATTGTAGCATTTCGGAGTTTGAATTTTGGAATTTGAGGTGTATATTAAGCAAGTAAGTATAATGCAAATGGTTTTTAAAAATTTTTTTAAACCAAAACCCTAAATACTTCTGACCCCAAGCATTTCAAAGAAGGGATACTCAATCTGTATTGCCTCATACAACTATGGGGTCCTTTGTATTTAGAAGCTCTACTCGGGCCGGGTGCGGTGGCTCATGCCTATAATCCTAGCACTCTGGGAGGCTGAGGCAGGCAGATCACCTGAAGTCAGAAACTCAGGTCAGAAGCTGAGGTCAGAAGCTGAGGTCAGAAGCTCAAGACCAGCCTGGCCAACATGGTGAAACCCCATCTCTACTAAAAATACAAAAATTAGCCAGGCATGTGGCGGGCACCTCTAATCCCAGCTACTCAGGAGGCTGAGGCAGGAGAATTGCTTGAACCCAGGAGCCAAGATTGCACTACTGTACTCCAGCCTGGGCAACAGAATGTGAGACTCCGTATCAAAAAAAAAAAAAAAGAGGCTCTACATGGTAGCTGGGAGGTGGAGGTGGCTTACACCTGTAATCCCAGCACTTTGGGAGGGAGGCAGTGGTGGGAGGATCGCTTGAGGAAGGAGTTTCGAGACCAGCCTGTGAACACAGCAAGACTTCATCTCTACAAAAAATTTTAAAAATTAGCCAGGTGTGGTGGTACATGCCTGTAGTCCTAACTACTTGGGAGGCTGAGGCAGGAGGAGTGCTTGAGCCCAGGATTTCAAGGCTGTAGTGAGCTATGATCACATCAATGCACTCCAGTCTTAGAGAAAGAACAAGACCCTGTCTCTAAAAAAAATAAATTAAAAAAAGAAGCGGGGGGGGGGGGGCGGCCAGGCACGGTGGCTCACACCTGTAATCCCAGCACTTCCGGAGACAGAGGCAAGCGGATCACAAGGTCAGGAGTTTGAGACCAGCCTGGCCAACACAGTGAAATCCCGTCTCTACTAAAAATACAAAAAATTAGCCGGGTGTGTTGGCAGGTGCCTGTAATCCCAGCTACTCGGGAGGCTGAGGCAGGAGAATCGCTTGAACCCGGGAGGCAGAGGATGCAATGACCTGAGATCGCGTCACTGCACTCCAGCCTGGGTGACAGTGCGAGACTCCATCTTAAACAACAAAAAAAAGCAGTAGCAGCTGTACATGAACTTAGTCTTTAAATCTTCCCACCTAAATTCAGAATGTTACTACTGGCATTAAGAAGTAAAAGTGATCACTCAGAAAAGAAAGCTGTTTCACATTTGGGGGGAAAAAAATAAGACTAGGGTGCTAACAGTACTGAATAAGCCTATATTACATTAAATCAATAGAGAAAAATCTATGAAAATTTGTACTTGTGCCAATAGCAAAATAACAATAGTCTGAACACAGACAACAAATGAAATAAACGCGTTATTTTATGTCCACTGAAGCCAGGAAGAAAAATACAGTCCCGTACCACATAATGACATTTCAGTCAACAAAATGGTATATGGGACCACATATACAATGGTTGTCCCACATATTATAATGTATTTTGCTGTACCTTTTCTGTTTAAAAATATAAATACCATTGTGTTATAATTGCCTTCAGTATATTCAGTATAGTAACATCACTGTATGGGTTGGTAGCTTAGGAGGAATAGGCCATACCACATAGGCAAACTGTATACAGTACATTATACCATCTAGGTTTGTTACAGTATACTCTATAATGCTCACACAAAGACAAAATTGCCTGATGACACATATCTCAGAAATGCATTCCTATTGTTACGAAATGCAGACCACAAAAAAAAAAGGGAGCCTTATACTCCTAAAGGTATTGGTCTACTTATTTACTTTAGAAACAAGTAGAACATTAGTTTCCACAAAAATGCTCAAAATAATTAAAAGTATTTCAAATTTAAGGAAACAAGTGGTCCTCTGAAGCTTCATTTACAAATGTATCTGCATTCCAAATACTCAACAATTAAAACTTCATAGAGATACCGTATCTCCATGTTGTCCCATATCTCACCATAATAACAGGCACATACTATATTAGCAAGGCTGTGGGGAAATAGATGCAATAACACTGCTGGTTTTACAAAATAGAAAAATCCCTAAGGAGGAAAATTTTGCGATACCTAACACAATCGCAGACGAATTTACCTATTATTCTGACACATCCACTTCTAGTAGTCCAATTATACATTGGTAAAAATGATGGATGCAAAACACTGCTCACTGCAACACTGTATGTGATACAAAAGCGAAAACAATGCAAATTTCCACCAGTAGGAGACTGGCTGACTACAGTACAGAACAGCCATTCAATGGAGTATTATGCAGCAAGTAAAAGAAATAAGGAAGCTCTCTAATTGTATGGAGTGAACTCTAGGATATAAGATCAAGAAGCAAGTTGCATATTATCTCTTCTACAGTGAAGGATAGGGATAAATATACGAATAAGTATGTATTTGTTTTTAATATAAGATAACCCAAAAATATTAATGATAGTGACTAACTACAGGAGAAAAGGAGAACAAGGTAGAGGTATCAGAGTTCAAAGGAAGATTTCTCCAAATGTATCTTGCTTTAGAGTTTTGACTTTAAAACCACACCTATATTTTACCAATCACAAAAACAAAAGCAAACAAACAAACCACTAAATTAAAAAGAAACTGTTCCAAAAAGACCAGTGCCATGGGTTAGAAAAACAGGGTACCAAGCAGTAGATGGTAATTATATTATACTGCATTGAATCCAAAATGCCTTCAATTGTGTAAGCCACACTAATATTTTATGTCCTATGCAAAAACAAAAAAAGTAATTCCACCAATTGTAATATAAGACACATCACCAATGAGACACATCATTTCAGAAATGTTAAAGTAGGAAGAAAAATAAAATGGGCACTTTAGAATAAAATATGGTAAATTAAAATATTCACCTTTACTATTTAGGGATAAATTCTTATTTCTTACACAGTTTCAAACTTAGAAGTGGCAAGAATTGGCCGGGTGTGGAGGATCACCTGTGGTCAGGAGTTCGAGACCAGCCTGGCCAACATGATGAAACCCCATCTCTACTATAAATGCAAAAAATTAATTAGCTGGGCAATGGTGGCGCGCACCTGTAATCCCAACTACTCGGGAGGCTGAGGCAGGAGAATCGCTTGAACCTGGGAGGCAGATGTTGCAGTGAGCGAAGATTGTGCCATTACACCCCAGCCTGGGTAACAAGAGAAAAACTCCGTCTCAAAAAAATAAATAAATAATAAATAAATAAAAGAAGTGGCAAGAATATTACAATTAACTCCCACAAATGCTTCTCATGCCAATGGTATACATTTGCCCTATTAACCTAACCATTATTTCTATACTTTTCGCCCTGAAGCATTGGTTTGGATATACCATGAATTTATCCCTAAATGCTTCACTACATGTTTTCCTCTTTTTTTGAGACAGGGTCTCACTGTCGCCCAGGCAGGAATGCAGTGATACAATTATGGCTCTGCCTCTGCCTCCTGAGTTCAGATGATCCTCCAACCTCAGCCTCCCCAGCTGCTGGGACTCCACGCATACAGACCATGCCCAGCTAATTTTTAAATGTTTTTTTCAGAGACGGGGTTTCGCGACATTGCCCAGGCTGGTCTCAAACTCCTAAGCTCAAGCAATTTGCCCACCTCAGCCTCCTAAAGTGCTGGAGTTACAAGTGTAAGCCACCATGCTCAGCCTTCACTATATATTTTCTATGAACAAAAACATTTTCCTACATAGCCATGTAAAATCAAACATCAGAAGCTTAACAATGATAAAATAAATAGGCCATGTTCACATTATACCAACTATTCCCACAATGCTCTTCAAAGCTATTTTTCCCATTGCATTAAGTTGTCACCTCTCTTCAGGTCATTTAATCTGAAAGATTTTCTTAGCCTTTACGTGTTCTTCTTGACTTTATTTTTTTAAGTACAACTCAGGGCCAAGTGCAATGGCTCATACCTGTCATACCAGCACTCTGGGAGGCAGAGGTGGGCAGATCACTTGAGGTCAGGAGTTCAAGAGCAGCCTGGCCAACATGGCAAAACCCCATCTCTACCAAAAATACAAAAACTTAGCCAGGTGTGGTAGTGTGCGCCTGTAGTCCCAGCTACTCAGGAGGCTGAGGGAACTGCTTGAACCCAGGAAGCAGGGGTTGCAGTGAGCCGAGTTCGCACCACTGCATTCCAGCCTGGGCAAGAGAGCAAGACCCTGCCTCAAAAAAAAAAAAGTACAAGTCAGTTGTTTTGTAGAATGTCCCTTGATTTGAGTTTGTCTGATGTTCTAAATTCAAATTAGGTATTATAACCTTACAGAATAAATTACCTTGTATTCTTCTCAGTGCATTTTATGAAACACATGATGTAGGTTTCGGATGGTGATCACTTTGATCAGTAGACTAACATGGTATCTGACAGGTTTCTCCACTGAAGTTGTTTTCCCCCTTTGTAATTACAATGTAATTTGTGGAGAGATATTTTCAAACTACATAATTATCCTGCTCTTCAAACATATATCCATTACTATTAACACACATTAAAGATTACAACTCCATTGTAATTCTTCTATATTTATTAGTTGAAATAACTTTCCTTCTCTGGCATTTATTATCATCAGTATGGACTCAAAATACTTTGGATACATTATCTTATTAAATTTTTCAACAAGTACTGCTAATAGATCAATTAAAGAAATTAATTGAAACCTGGAAGTTAGGTAAACTGCCTTCTTACAATAAAAACATTTTGCGCAATTTTAACAGGCAATTAACTTTCCAGAATATTCCACTGCAGATGGATTAAAATGTATAAATGTAAAAGGTTACACTTTAGAACTTGAAACTGTAGAACATTTAGAGCTTATAGAGCAGAGTGCTTTGGAATGGATAATTATTTGTTGTACAAGGCAGTCTTGTGCACTGTGGAATGTTTAGCCAGTATGATTGGTTTCTTTTTTTTATTTTTGAGACGGAGTTTCACTCTTGTTGGCCAGGCAGAGTGCAATGGCAAGATCTTGGCTCACCCCAACCTCTGCCTCCCGAGTAGCTGGGATTACAGGCATGCGCCACCACGCCTGGCTAATTTTTCTATTTTTAGTAGCGATGGGGTTTCTCCATGTTGATCAGGCTGGTCTTGAGCTCCCAACCTCAGGTGACCCACCCTCGGCCTCCCAAAGTGCTGGGATTACAGCTGTGAGCCACCGCGCCCAGCCTAGTATCATTGGTTTCTACACTACTAGGTATTAGAGGCACGTTTCTCTCTAATTATAACAGCCAAAAAGACCATCAGGCCAAGCATGGTGGCATGCGTCTATAGGACCACCTACTCACAAGGCTCAGGCAGGAAGACTGAGCCAGGAGTTTAAGGTTGCATTGAGCTATGATTGTGCCTGTGAACATGCACTGTACTTCAGACTGTACAACAACACAGTAAGACCTCATAGGAAAAAAAGAAAGAAAAAAAAAAAGGCTGAGCACAGGTGGCTTATGCCTATAACCCCAGCGCTTTAGGATGCAGAGAGGACTGCTTGAGCCCACGAGTGAGCCATGATCACATTACTACACTCTAGTCTGGGTAATAGAGCGAGACTATTTAAACAACAACAAAAAGAAATAATGCTGGCCGGGCGTGGTGGCTCATACCTATAATCCCAGCGCTTTCGGAAGCCAAGGCAGGAGGAGTGCCTCAGCTCAGGGGTTTGAGACCATCCTGGGCAACATGGTGAAGCCCCATTTCCACAAAAAATTAAAAATAAAAATAAATTTAAAAAATAGGCATGCATGGTGGCATATACCTGTAATCCCAGGTAATTGGAGGCAAGACATCATCTCAAAAAAAAAAAAAAAAACCTTCTCATAAAGCAAAATGACAGGGTATGGGCTGACTTCCTCTCCTTCATAAAAGCAACTAGAAAAGTGTCTGAATCAACTTTTTCAGAACTTTGGAAGTTAACCAAAGGCTTATAACAAGTGGGAAATTTTTATTCAAGAGACTATCAAGCTTTCTAGCATATTAATTTGCCCTATTATTCCCATCTCCAGCTCCACAGCCAGCTTAGAAGCTGACAGCCCTCAATCACAATGAAAACCAGAAGCCTGAGAGGTGAATCAAAACAGGGTTAAAACATCTTCAAAGCCTCCTTCTCAGTGAATTGTCATTATTTCATCTGTATAGGGAGTCTGTGTGAGAACACAATGACAAGGTTGGATTTGACCTGAAAACTGACCCAAACAAAAACCTTTTCTGCATGAGGTGTTTGCAAAAAACATTTGAAAGTAACTGTTTTAAACTTATTGCCTATCTGAGGTGGAAGACTACTACAGTTGGAGCAAACTACAGGCTAACTAAAAATCTGTAAAGAAGGCCGGGCACGGTGGCTCACGCCTGTAATCTCAGTACTTTGGGAGGCGGGCGAATCACCTGAGGTCGGGAGTTTGAGACCAGCCTGCCCAACATGAGAAACCCTGTCTCTACTAAAGAAAATACAAAATTAGCTGGGCGTAATGGTGCATGCCTGTAATCCTAGCTACTCGGGAGGCTGAGGCATTAGAATCACTTGAACCCAGGAGGTGGAGGTTGCAGTGAGCCGAGATTGTGCCACTGCACTCCAGGCTGGACAACAAGAGCGAAACTCCATCTCGAGAAAAAAAAAAATCTGTAAAGAAAAACTTTGAGCCGGGTGCGGTGGCTCAAGCCTGTCTGTAATCCCAGCACTTTGGGAGGCCAAGGCAGGCAGATCACGAGGTCAAGAGATCGAGACCATCCTGGCCAACATGGTGAAACCCTGTCTCTACTAAAAATACAAAAATTAGCCAGGCGTGGTGGCATGCTCCTGTAATCCCAGCTACTCAGCTGAGGCAGGAGAATCGCTTGAACCCCGGAGGTGGAGGTTGTAGTGAGCCGAGATCGTGCCACTGCACTCCATCCTGGGCGACAGAGCGAGACTCTGTCTCGATTTAAAAGAAAAAGAGAGAGAAAAAAAAAACTTTGGAAGTAAAGACTAAGGTGGCTGTGAATTGCCTGGCTTAGTGCTGAATTGATTCCCAAGATTAGGTTTAAGAAAATCTCTGTCAATCTTAGCTGACAACAAGGCTAACCAAGCAGGAACTTCAGTAGCCAACTATTATAAAGAACAGAATTAGTTCAGGAAAGTCACTAAACAAAAAAAGGGCAATAACGAACAATGTGCTCTGCTGAAGAAGGAAGATCTGATTTCAGGAAATGCCATATTATTTAAAGTTGTCTGTTTTCAACAAAAAAATTACAAGACTTGTAAAGAAACAAAAGGGTGTCCCATGCAAAGGGCTGGAAAGCTATGTAGAAATGATCCTTGAGGAAACACTGCTGTTGGACTTATTAGACAAGGAATTCAAATCAGTTACCTTAAATAGGTTCAGAGAACACATTTATTTTCATTTTATTTTGGTTTTTGAGACAGAGTCTTACTCTGCTGCCCGGGTTGGAGTGCAGCGGCACAAACTCGGCTCAGTGTACCCTCCATCTCCTGGGTTCAAAAGCAATTCTCTTGCCTCAGCCTCCCAAGTAGCTGGGACTATAGTCGCCCGTCACTATGCCTGGCTAATTTTTGCATTTTTAGTGGATACGGAGTTTTGCCATGTTGGCCAGCTGGTCTCAAACTCCTGATCTCAAGTGATCCACCCACCTTGGCCTCCCAAAGTGCTGCTGGGATTATAGGCTGAAGCCATGACACCCAGCCACTACAGAACACATTTAAAGGAAAATATATCAAAAGAACTGAAGGAAAACATAGGAATACTATCTCAAAAAGCATGTCCATAGAAATTAGCAAAAAAAAACAAAAAACAAAAACAAAAACAAAAAACAGAAATTCGTTTTTTCCCATCAGACACTACACTCTACAACATACCAAACAGAAAAAGTACAGTAACTGTAATAAAGTTTCACTAACCACATGTCCCACCACACATTCAAGCAGACAAAAGAGTTCATTTGAAGATAGATCAATTAAAATTATCCAGCCTGAGAAAATGAAAAAAAGGGGGGTGGGGGGATGGGGGCTGAGAACTCAAGGACATGTGGAGCACTACTGAGTGTGCCACCACAAACATAATGGGAGTACAAGGAAAGAAAAAGGTACGGAAAGATTTGTAGAAATAATGACTGAAAACCCGATAAATTCTATTAAAAACATTAATCTAGACACCCAAGAAATTCAATAAATTCTAAGTAGAATAAACTCAAAGAGATTCATACCTAGAATAACATAATCAAGCTGATGAAAGAAAAAAGACAAGGAGAGTATCTTACCAGCAGCAAGATAGAAGCAACTCATCACATACAATACTCAATAAATTAACAGCTGATGTCTCATCAGAAACCATGGAGGACAGAAAGGAGTGGGGGAGCATATTCAAAATGTTCAAAGAAAAGGAATGCCAACCAGGAATCCTTCATCTGGCAAAGCTATCCCCAAAGATACAGGAGGAATTAGGATATTCCCTAGATAACAAAAAGAGGTAATTCATTGCTAGCAATCCTGCTGAAACAAGAAAAATTCAAGAATCCTGGCTGAAATGAAAAGACACTGAACACTGACCTGAATCCGTATGAAAAACTACTGGCAAAGATACACAGGTAAATACAAAGGACAGTATAAATCTCCTAATTAAAGAACAACTGGGCTGGGTGCAGTGGCTCATTTCTGTAATCCCAACACTTTGGGAAGCTAAAACGGGAGATCAGTTTGAGCCCAGAGGTTCGACACCAGACTGGGCAACATACTGAGACCTCAACTTTACAAAAAATAAAAAAATTTATCAGGTGTGGTGGCACATGTTTGTGGTCCCAGCTACCTGGGAGGACCGCTTTGAGTCTGGAGGGTTGAGGCTGCACTGAGCTGTGATCGTGTCCTGCGTGGGCAACAGAATGAAACTCTGTCTCAAAAAAATAACTGCATGAAGCAAGAATTATAAACCTTTTGGTGATCACATAATGTGTAAAGGTATAATTTGCATGACAATAATGGCAAAAATCAAGGGGAAGGGGACAAAGCCATACTAAACGAAATTTTTGGATCCTACCAAAACTAAAAGATTGGAGTAAGTTAAAATGTTAGTTTTAATACCCAAGGCAACCACTAAGAAACAAAACAAAAAATAAAGTCAAAGAAACATAGGAGTTAAGATGGTACACTACAAAATATCTATTTAACAGTAAGACAGGCAGTAATGGAAGAACAGAGGAACAAAAGTGACAAGAGATAGAAAGATTAATAGCAAAAGAGCCCTATATTATCAATAAATACATTAAATGCAAGACAGGCAGAATGTAGTAAACACAAACACAAATTCACAAACACGCTCCAACCATACCTTCTCTAAAAGAGACCTACTTCAAATTAAGACACATATAGCTTGAGAAAACAAAACAAAACAAAACAAAACAAAAATATACCAAGCAAACCACCATAAGAGAACTATAATGGTTATACTAGTATCAAACAAAACAAATGTTTAAGAAAAAAACTGTTAATAGAGACAAAGACATTTTACAATAAGGGTCAATCCATCAGAAATATGTAACCATTAAGGCCGGGCACAGTGGCTCATGACCATAATCCCAGCACTTTGAGAGGCCAAGGTGGGTAGATCACCTGAGGTCAGGAGTTCAAGGCCAGCCTGGGGAGCATGGTGAAACCCCATCTGTACTAAAAGTACAAAAAAAAATTAGCTGGAAATGGTGGCGCACGCCTGTAGTTCCAGCTACTCCAGAGGCTGAGGCAGGAAAATCAATGAAACGTGGGAGGAGGAGGTTGCAGTGAGACAAGACAGTGCCACCACACTCCAGCCTGGGTGACACAGCGAGACAGAAGACTCCATCTCAAAAACAATAATAAAATAAAGAAGTATGTAACAATTATAAAAACACATGTACTTAAAAACAAAGCCCCAAACACATGAAGGAAAAACTGACAAAACTGAAGGGAGAAAAAGACAGTTAAAATAATAGGAGGCCGGGCATAGTGGCTCACGCCTGTGATCCCAGCACTTTGGGAGGCTGAGGCGAGTGGATCACTTGAGGTCAGGAGTTTGAGACCAGCCAGGCCAACATGGTGAAATCCCATCTCTACTAAAAATTTAAAAATCATCTGGGTGTGATGGTGAGCACCTGTAATCCCAGCTACTGAGGCACAAGAATTGCTTAAACCTAGGAGGCGGAGGTTGATGTGAACCAAGATCACACCACTGCACACCAGCCTGGGGGACAGAGGCACACTCTGTCTCAGAAAAATAAAAAATTAAAAATAAAAAAAATTGGGCTGGGCGTGGTGGTTCACACCTGTAATCTCAGCACTTTGGGACGCCAAGGCGGGCGGATCACCTGAGGTCAGGAGTTCGAGACCTGCCTGACCAACATGGAAAAACCCCATCTCTACTAAATATACAAAATTAGCTAGGCGTGGTGGCGCATGCCTGTAATCCCAGCTACTTGGAAGGCTGAGGCAGGAGAATCACTTGAACCCAGGAGGCGGAGGGTTGCAGTGAGCCGAGATCATGCCACTGCACTCTAGCCTGGGCAACAAGAGCAAAACTCCATCTCAAAAAAAAAAAAAAAAAAAAAAAAAATTGAATACTTCTGTACTCCACTTTCAATAATAGATAGATCTACAAAGATAGGCCAGGTGCAGTAGCTCATGCCTGTAATCAATTGCAGCACTTCTGGAGGCCAAAGTGGTAGGATGCCTTGAGCCCAGGAGTTCAACACTAGCCTGGGCAAGACAGTGAAATCCTGTCTCTACAAAAAATAAAAAATTAGCTGGGCATGGTGGTGCATACCTGTAATGCCAGCTACTTCAGAGTTTGAGGGGGGAGGTGGAGGCTGCAGTGAGCCATGATCATGCCACTGTACTCCAGCCTGGGTGACATACACACACACACAAAAATTAAGTCAACGCCAGGCGTGGTGGCTCATGCCTGTAATCCCAGCACTTTGGGAGGCCAAGGCAGGCAGATCACTTGAGGTCAGGAGTTCGAGACCAGCCTGCCCAACATGGTGAAACCCCATCTCTACTAAAAATACAAAAATTAGTTGGGAGGGGTGGCATGTCTCTCTAGTCCAAGCTACTTGGGAGGCTGAGGCAGGAGAATCACTTGAGCCTGCAAGGCAGAGGTTGTAGTGAGCCAAGATCGCACCACTGCACTCCAGCCTGGGCAACAGAGCAAGACTCTGTCTCAAAAAAAAAAAGAAAAAAAAATTAAGTTAAATAAATAAAATAATTAATAAATTTAACAAAATCAGTACAAGATGTACACTGAAAATGAAAAAATATCACTGAAAAAAATTAAAGAGGCCAGGCGTAGTGGCTCACACATGTAAGCCCAGCACTTTGGGAGGCTGAGGTGGCAGATCACCTGAGGTCAGGAGTTTGAGACCGGCCTGGCCAACATGGCAAAACCCCATCTCAACTAAAAATACAAAAATTAGTGGGGCATGGTGGTGCACACTTGTAATCCCAGCTACTCGGCAGGCTGAGGCAGAAGAATCACTTGAACCCGGGAGGCAGAAGTTGCAGTGAGCCGAGATCATGCCAATGCACTCCAGCCTGGGTGACAAGAGTGAAACTCCATCTCAAAAAAAAAAGAAAGAAAGAAAGAAAGAAAAAAATTAAAGACCTAAATAAGTAGAAAAACATCCCAGATTCACGGATTAAAAAGACAATGTTATTAAGACGGCAGTACTCCCCCAAATGAGCTAAAAATTCAACGTAATCCTCTCAACATTCCCAGTAGGCTATTTTGCAATTTTTTTTTTTTTTTTTTTTGAGATGGAGTCTCGCTCTTTCGCCCAGGCTGGAGTGCAGTGGCGAGATCTCGGCTCACTACAAGCTCTGCCTCCTGGGTTCACACTATTCTCCTGCCTCAGCCTCCCAAGTAGCTGGGACTACAGGCGCCCGCCACCACGCCTAGCTAATTTTTTTGGATTTTTAGTAGAGACAGGGTTTCACCGTGTTAGTCAGGATGGTCTTGATCTCCTGAACTCATGATTCGCCCGCCTCGGCCTCCCAAAGTGCTGGGATTACAGGCATGAGCCACCGCACCCAGCCTTAACTAGCTGATCTTAAACTTTTTAGGAAAATTCAAGGAACCGAGAAGAGCTGCAACAATTTTAAAAAACAACAAAGCTGGGAAATTCATAATCCCCAATTTCAAAACTTACTGAAAACCTATTGTGATCAAGACTGTGGAACTGGCCTTTGAGACACAGATCAACAGAATTAAGAAACGAAAAATAGCCCAGGTATGGTGACTCACACCTGTAATCCCAGCACTTTGGGAGGCTGAGGCAGGAGGATCACTTGAGCCCAGGAGTTTGAGATCAGCTCGGGCAACATACTGAAACCTCATCTCTACAAAAAGAAAAAAAAGAAGAAGAAGAAGAAGAAAATTTAACCAGCTGAGAGTGGGTGGCACGTGCCTGTGGTCCCAGGTACTTGGGAGGTTGAGGTGGGAGGATCACTTAATACAGGAGTTTGAGGTTGCAGTAAGCTATGATTGCACCACTGTACTCCAGCCTAGTCGACAGCAAGACCTTGCCACTTAAAAGAGAGAGACCACAAACTAACCCATGCACTATGGGCAATTGCTTTTTTTAAGAATAATTCAAAAGGCAAAGTAGTGGTCTCAACAAATGCTGCTGGAACAACTGGATATTCACATGCAAAAGATGAATTTGGACCTCTATCTCACACCAGCTACAAAACCTTAACTCAAATGGATCTAGTATGTATCATAAATAGTATAGGACTTTGGACTTAAAACCATTGGACCATTTTAAACTGCTGTCACTTTCACTGAACCTCTTCTTCCGCAAGTCTACAATTATTCATATAATCCAATTCAAAAAAAGTCATATTCATGTATGTACTTCTTACCCTGCACAAGCTTGCAGACAGGCCAACATTGTCGCCAAAGTTTCTGGAGGAAGTTGAGCACTTTTGGGCTGGTCTTTTTCTGGGGCAAGTCCGCCCAAAATAGAAGGACACCGTCTCTTTAAAAAAGTCATACACGCCTGGATAAAAGGCTCCTGAAGAATAGAAAAGTCTCTCAGTGTATTTAAAATTGATCTTAAATGTTTTTGGATTAAAGATAACTACTAAGCACTATAACTAAAATCCAAAATAAGTAACATCTTCATTGCCATTTAAAAAAGTTGTTTCTTTTAAATTTTTCTTTAGTTTATTACTGCTGCACAAATTTTAAAAGTTGTACTTGATAGCCATTTTAGCCACCAAAATTTAAGAGCAAAAATAAATGAACAAATCCTGCTTACCCCATGCTCTCGAATTTTATCTGTGAGCCACTTATCAAGTTTGAGGTATTCACGACGTGAAGCAAGTGCAGCAAGGTCAATAACAAAGGCAAATGGAGTACCATTTAGCAGCATTGACAAGGCCTAAAGGACAAAGCATATTAGATAATGCAAGTGGAGCAATTAAGTAACTATCTCTGTCCCATATTCTGTTTTTCGCTTTCCACAAACAAGTTCAAATAAAACACACTGCTAATACTTCCTTGGTCACAATTTAAACAGCTAAGCACAATTCAGGGGTAACATTAGTCATTATTTTCTAAAATAATGATCACATTTTAAAGGTGAATACATGACACTACCTTCCAAACAAACTTCACCGTGCTCTTTAAAATAACTAAACCTAGAGCAGAACAAGACTCAAAGCATGAATAATTATCCCTACCCATTTTTCAAAATCTAAACACAGGCTTAAGCACAACTATATCACCAGTACATTAATGCACCTAGTGATTAATAATATAGAGTCTAGGCTGTACGTGGTGGCTCACGACTGTAATCCCAGCACTTTGGGAGGCCAAGGTGGGTGGATCACCTAAAGTCAGGAGTTCAAGACCAGCCTGGCCAACATGGTGAAACCCTGTCTCTACTAAAAATTAAAAAATTAGCCAGGTACGTTGGCAGGCGCCTGTAGTCCCAGCTACTTGGGAGGCTGAGGCAGGAGAATCACTTGAACCTGGGAGGCAGAGATTGCAGTGAGCCAAGAGGCACCACTACACTCCAGCCTGGGCGACAGAGTAAGATTCTGTCTCCAAAAAAAAAGATACAGAGTAATTCATCAAAAGATCCTGTTGATTCTCACAGAGTTGCTTAAGGGAAGAAACATGCCTAGTTTCCCCAAAAACTGTATCTAACATAACTTATGAGAAAAGCTAACTTTTCACTATAAAACAGCTTTACAATATATGGAAGACCAATCAAAAATAAAAACACTTTTATCTACCTAAAGCCACTCTCCTTCCTATCCTTTTTAAGAAACCTCTAAATCTCATCTCATTCTAGGAGCTAGTCACATGTGAATTATTCCTAGAGCATCTTTGTTACATAAGCATTTACTTTTTTTCCTTTTTTTTTTCTTTTTTTTTGAGATGGAGTCTCACTCTGTCACCCAGGCTGGAGTGCACTGGCACAATCTTGGCTCACCACAACCTCCGCCTCCCAGGTTCAAGCGATTCTCCTGCCTCAGCCTCCCGAGTAGCTGGGATTACAGGCACGCACACCACGCCCGGCTAATTTTTCTATTTTTAGTAGAGATGGTGTTTCACCATTTTGGTCAGGCTGGTCTCGAATTCCTGACCTTGTGGATCCGCCCACCTCAGCCTCCCAAAGTGCTGGGATTACAGGCATGAGCCACCGCGCCCGGCCTTTTTTTCTCATTAGTAAATAAACTGGTGTCAGTCTGTCCCTCTGAACTCACCTTCAAGTCCTGGGCCACATCAAGTATTCGAGACAATTTGGCCTGATCATACTGCTCCCCTCTCATGTACCATTCTGCCATTGCATGCATGATAAGTTGGCGAATTGAGGGAGACTGTCCCTAAAAAGGGGAAGAAAGATTAAATAGCAATACTGCTAAACACTGTGATAGATATTATTACAAATGCCCAGTTAATTTTACTAGAACTTGTATAAAAATCAGGTATACCTGTGCTGACATTAAGTTCAGGCCTCAAACTATGCAATTACCATGACGTTCTTTATGGGAAAGCCAAGTTACCTCCACATATTCCAAATAAAGCCTGTTCCTAAACTTGGGTCATATAGTCATTCAACAAACTTATTTGTCCTATTTTAAGTCTGCCTATCATTTTCAGAAACACAAATGTGAACTAGATTATGTGAACATGAAGTTACATCAAGTTTATATAATTACTTTAAATGCAAATTACTGGTATATAAATAAAAACAAAACAATTTAAGGTAACTATTTCTGATGTTGCACATTATAGTGTTGGATGTATCACTACTTCTGGGAGTGGTGCCTGTACACACATTCTAAATCTTATTTCCACAAACAAGAATCTTTGATTTTTTTTATTCCATTTCTTTTTTTTTTTTACTGGCAGGTAGCCTGGTTTTCAGAAACAACGATGAATGATGCAAATATCTAGAACTCAGTGAGTATTTATCATAGAAACAACAGCAAGACCACTACTATTGCTATATCTAAGTAATATCCCAGTTAATTGTCCTAGAGTGGCAGATGGTCTGCTAGAACAAGTATTCAATCACAAGTGAGGAGATGCAGCTCGTTTACCAGCCCTTTCTACCTCACAGCTATGGTGAGAAAGGAATGAAGACCATCTGGACTGCAAATGCTTGGTTAAATGTTTATCACGCATTTTGTAAACTGTTAAAGTCTACAATGTTAATTGAGTCTCTAGGAAAGGAGGGGAAACTAACTGAATGACCTAGAACTAAGGCTAACATTTTTCACTTATAATAAAGAGCCTTATTTCACTAATTTGTAAAAAGCACTTGTATATAATATAAACTACTCCAAGAATGGGTAAAGGATAAAAAGTAGCTAAAAAGGGCACTCGGGGTAAAGGGGAAGAAAGTTTTTTTTCTGCATGTATCATATAATGTAGGATATTAGCTTGGGAAACAGGGCAAGACTCTGTCTCTACAAAAATTCAAAAAATTAACCGGGTATGGTGGCATGTGCCTGTGGTCCCATCTACTTAGGATGGCTGAGGCAGAATGACTGACTGAGCCTGGGAGGTTGAGGCTGCAGTGAGACATGTTTGCATCACTGCACTCCAGCCTAGGTGACAGGGCAAGCAAGATCCTCTCTCAAAAAAAAAAAAAAAAAAAAAAAGTAGGGGAGGGAAAAAAAATCAGTGGACAAAAGAATACTTACTTGCCAAATACATTCTACAAAATTAGAGGTAAAAAGCACAGGGGCTTGAAAGGCATTTCAGCACAAACTGAAATAAAATGTAAATGTTGGATTTAGATAAATTAGAAAAGAGTGCTAATTAAAAATTGATCTGTGATCTCTCATTTCTTGTGAAAATATGACATCAATACCTTCTGCCTCCATGATAGATGTTTAAGCTCCTTCGCATAAAAAGGAAAGTGATGCCCTAGCAATACAGACCTTTCTCAATATTGAAATTATTAAATATTGGCCGGGTGTGGTGGCTCACACCTGTAATCCCAGAACTTTGGGAGGCCGAGGTGGGTGGATCATTTGAGGTCAGGAGTTTGAGACTATCCTGGCCAACATGGTGAAATCCCACTTCTACTAAGAATACAAAAATTAGCCGTGCATGGTGATGCACGCCTGTAATCCCAGCTCCACATGAGGCTGAGGCAGGAGAATCACTTGAACCCAGGAGATGGAGGTTGCAGTGAGAAAGACTGCACCATTGCACTCCAGCCTGGGCGACAGAGCAAGACACCATCTCAAAAAAAAAAAAAAAAAAAAAAAAGGAAAGAAAATAAAATTATTAAATATTATTTTGCCTCCTTGCTTTTGGGATCTTGTATTTTATTGCTCACATGATTCTAAAAGATAAAACAAGTTTTATGACAGTATGACTTTTAAAGTCATAATAATTCAGAGATGCAAAAAAAAATTTCTCTGGTTGAGCTTCCTCAACACTCCAAAGAAGGTCAATTATTCAGATGAAAAAATGGTAAGCACACGGTCACATCTTACCTGCCCATGCCATGCATAGTGCAAAATAATAGCTGAGTTAGGATGGTTTCCAAGGAAAATTGGCATCAGAGTGGAGATAAGTTCATGGCGCAAGGTATGCCAAGAGGTGTTAATTTGTAGTAAGGCCAATACCAGCATGTCTGGACAGTGTTTGATAGGGAAGCTGAAGAGCTGTTTGACTTGCTCATACTGCCCAACCTCTGCAAGCCTCAGCAGAGATTCAATCAAATCCAAGCTCTTCCTAACGAGAAAGGAAGAAACATGCTTTATCAATGAAAATCCAAGTATACAGATTAATTTTCAAAATAAGTGATACCAGCTTGTAAGCACAAAACCAAGTTGGTGTCATGTTTTAATATTAGAAGTTTGAAGTCCACAGCACTCTCTTTAAGAATTATTTTTGCCCCAAGAGGTTGAAACTGGTTGACTTTAACTGAGCCTGAAGATCTAACTCTATCCTCAGCCCATGAAAACCATGGGGATAGAGAATGAAGTAAACACCATGAGAAAACAGGTAAGAAAATAACATGGGGTAGACTAGAGAACAAATGCTGTATTTCTCTATCAAATCAATGGCAAAAAATAAATTTAAAAGACAGAACAAAGACAGATTTACAGAATAAAAGAAACTATGGACTGCGTCTGGATTCTCAATCATAGAAATTTTTAAAAGACATTTTTGAGCCAATTGGGGAACTTAAATGTAAATAACTAGCTATATTAAGGAACTGTTATTTGTTAATGTGATAATGGTATTTAAGCTTTATAAAAATGGAAAGAGCCCTTTATCTGTTCAAATAAAATGAAGAAGAAACACTACTATATACATTAGACTCGTAAGGAAAAAAATAAGCAAGTTTACAAATCTAATGTTGGCTACCACCTAAGAAAAGGACACACCACCACCAAAAAAAGTAAAGACAATTATTTGATCAATAACAGAAATGTGTTCTGGGAGGGTATAGATAGAAAAAAATTGAAGATACATTATGAACTAGATCCCTTTGGGGAAGGGCTCTAGTACACAGTTAACAGGTTTAAATGAAGCAGTTTTAGTGACCTTACTTATCTTAAGTATTTATAGAGGGGGTTGGTAGATAAACCCCCTCTATAAATAGAGGCCGCGCTCTTTCCCTGTAGCCCTGCGTACTTCAAAAATGATGAAAGTACTTGTACCATTCTTTCTTCACACATTCACAGAGAGGAATGACGGGACAGAGTTCCAAGAGAAACCTGATATACACACCAGGCCAGACTAAGATTCTACCTCGAAAATTTGAAACTGGAACTCAGAGAAACTAGATACTTTAGCTGAAAAGCATTAGATTTGGCCAGGTGCTGTAGCTCACACCTGCAATCCCAGCACTTTGAGAGACTGAGGCGGATGGATCACTTGAGGTCAGGAGTTTAAGACCAGCCTGGCCAACATGGTAAAACCTCATCTCTACTAAAAATATAAAACTTAGCCCAGGGCGGTGGTGAGCACTTGTAATCCTAGCTACTCAGGAGGCTGAGGCAGGAGAATCGCTTAAACCGGGGAGGCGGAGGTTGCAGTGAGCTGAGATTGTGCCACTGCACTCCTGAGATTGTGCCACTGCACTCCAGCCTGGGCAACAGAGTGAGACTCCATCCCAAAAATATAAATAAGAAAAGAAAAGAAAACTATTAGATTTGACAGGTTGGCCACCTTGAGCAACTTACAAATAATAAAAAAAAAAAAGGCATAAGCTCTACAGAGAAGAAATCTCAATACTAAGGGAGAAAGGAGGAAGTACAAATCTCTTTCCAACATTTGATACTTTCAGATTTGATGCTTTTAAAAGAACACCTAAAGACAGACCTTACAAGATATAACTAACGATAGAGACTGAAAAAGAATTTATCTACCAACCCCCTCTATAAATACTTAAGATAAGTAAGGTCACTAAAACTACTGCTTCATTTAAACCTGTTAACTATGTACTTGGCTTACTATTAACTTTATATTTCACAAAATAAGAAGTAATCTTTTAAATGAAAGATGAATCAAAGTGTTTACCATGTGGCAATTTCTCGATTGTCATCCTCTGGTGGTGCTTTCAGAATATCAGTGGCAACAGTATGACAGGGATAGTCAGCAAAACAGAAGATCTCTGGATTTATAAGGGAATGTTGAATGAAGGAGAGCTGCAATGAAAGAAAATGCTTACCACCATAAATGATTGTGAATGCTATAAAAATCTGAAATGTTTTCATTAGGCTATTGTCAATCTTAAGGTTATTAGCATGGCAATTTCCCGTTTAAAATCTTAATTATTTGCCCTTTGAAAACCACACATAATTCAGACACATTAAAGGTGCATAATGAAACCCTGTCTGGATTATCAATCATAACAACTGTTAAAAGACATTTCTGAGCCAATTAGGGAAACTTAACGTTGCCTTGGAAATGAACATCATTAAACTATTGGGAAAACACCTTTTGACAGTTACACCTTAAAGGAGTCTGCCTAATACTAAAACTATGATAATATTCCTTCAATACTTATGGACAGTCCTTGCTTTTCTGTGCTATGTATAACAAATTCTACTTTACAAGAATATTTCGATCAATGGGTAGATGGCACCACATAAAGAATAAGTCATGTTTTATTCCCCCATTTATAGCTAAATACCACTCACTCACCTGGCCTTCAGCATGTTTCCAAGGTCTATATATGAGGTCTACTGGGAACACTTCCATACCCAAACCCCTCTGAATGCCATAAACCACATTATGAAGTCCTTTACTGTCACGAATTTGAAATCCAGGATGGTCCAGTTCATAAGTTACTTCCTTGAAATTCAAACTTGGATTCTAAAAAAGACCAAAGCAGTTTAAAATGTAATGAATGTGTGTATATTTTGATACATTATCCAAAAGGCCAAATTAAATCTGAAATTCAATTTAGATGTTCTACTTACAAAATTTTTAATGTGAATTTTAAGAAACCCATTCTTTTTTTTTCTTTTTCTTTTTTTAAGACAGAGTCTCACTCCGTTGCTCAGGCTGCAGTGCAGTGGCATGATCTCAGCTCACTGCAACCTCTGCCTCTTCGGTTCAAGAGATTCTCGTGCCTCAGTCTCCCAAGTATCTGGGATTACAGAAGTACACCAACATGCCCAGGTAATTTTTTAAAATTTTAGTAGAGACAGGTTTTCGCCATGCTGGCCAGGATGGTATCAAACTCCTGGCCTCATGTGATCCACCTGCCTCAGCCTCCCAAAATGCTGGGATTACAGGAGTGAGCCTCCACAACCGGCTTATCACACTACCTTTTAATATCTAAAAGTTCCATTCTAGGGCCAGGTGCAGTGGCTTATGCCTGTAATCATAGCACTTTGGAAGGAGGGCGGATTGCCTGAGGTCAGGAGTTTGAGACCAGCCTGGCCAACATGATGAAACCCTGTCTCTACTAAAAATACAACAACAACAACAACAAAAATTAGCCAGGCATGGTGGCACATGCCTGTAGACCGAGCTACTTGGGAGGCTGAGGCAGGAGAACTGCTTGAACCCAGGAGCCAGAGGGTGCAGTGAGCTGTGATCGTGCCACTGCACTTCAGCCTGGCCAACAGAGTGAGACTCCGTCTAAAAAAAACAAAAACAAAAACAAAAGTTCCATTCTAGGCCAGGTACAATGGCTCACGCTTGTAATCCCAACGCTTTGCTCCCAAAGGTGGGAGGATCACTAACTAGAGCCCAGGAGTTAAAGTCCAATATGGGCAACATAGCAAAAGGAAAAATAAATAGAGTTCAATTCCTTTATGTCTTATTTAAGCCCTTCAATATTTTAGTAGAGGTACTTTATTTTTTATTCAGTTTGCAACCGAAGTAGAAGTGGCAAGATAATTATGATTTTCATTGTTCTTATCCACCATAAACAAGAGTAACTTAGAAGTAGCACCCCAAATTACAAGGTAACAACCCTAATGAAAAAATTTAAATTTGGTTACATACTGCCTGCAGTACACAATTAACTTGGACACTTTATTACTTTTTGAGTTAACGAAGGTGGAAAATTCTTAAAAATTTGCTTTCTTTGGACTGTATCATTCAAATACCACAAATCAAAAATCATCATCACATATACTCACCAGTTCTTTAAGAACGTCAATCAAGACTTCTACATTCCATGTGTGTGCCTGTGCTCCATCACTTTTATCTTTCCCATCACTCCAGATCCCACTGCCCGGAGCAGAAATACTCTGTAGAAGTAAAACTTGAATTAAACAAACCCAACTACTCCATGTGTTCACTTCTGGTCGATAGAACAATCAATCATACTGTAATTTAATAAAAAAAAAATAAAGAGGACAGGACATTAACTCACTTGGTAAAATAGCTGAATTCAACACACCTGTAATGGAATGCCATCTGTTAATCCTGAATGAGTTCGAGCCATCATTCCCAAAACCCTTGCAACCTGGGCAGCTGTGACCTCCCGAACACCAAACTGCACGATTATATTGCGACATTCTTCAATACTGAAACAGAAATGTAACTTCAGAAAAATGCTACCAGCCTCAACACCGAGATTGAGAAATTCTGGCATTAAATGAACCTTGTTTGAAAGCCTTAGTTTTACTAAATAAAACAGGCAGAGCAGTAAGTGTTATTTCTTGTTACATTTATACAGCTAGGAATGTAAAAACCATCTACTTCACTAAGAAAATGGCAAAAGTCATTATTCTAAGTAACTCGGGAATGGAAAACCAAATATTGTATGTTCTCACTTGTTAGAAGGGAGATAAGCTATGAGGATGCAAAGGCGTAAGAATGATACAATGCAGTGGGCTCCCAAACCCCCTGCCATGGACTGTTATCAGTCTGTGGCCTGTTAGAAACCATCCACACAGCAGGAGGTGAGCAAGTATTTCTGCTTGGGCTCCACTTCCTGTGGAGTACAAGAGTACTGGAGTACAATGGCACAATCTTGGCTCACTGCAACCTCTGCCTCAGCCTCCCAAATAGCTGGGATTACAAGCATGCACCACCACGCATGGCTAATTTTTGTATTTTTAGTGGAGATGGGGTTTCACCACATTGGCCAGGCTGATCTCAAACTCCTGGCCTCAAGTGATCCACCCACCTCAACCTCCCAAAGTGCTGGGATTACAGGCATGAACCACAATGCCCAGCCTGAAAATTTTTTTAAAACAGGCAAACAATTTTAAAAAATCAGTGTAAGAGCTGGGTGTGGTGGCTCACGCCTGTAATCCCAGCACTTTGGGAGTCTGAGGCGGGTGGATCACGAGGTCAGGAGATCAAGACCATCCTGGCTAACACAGTGAAACCCCATCTCTACTAAAAATACAAAAAATTATCTAGGCATGGTGGCGCTCACCTGTAGTCCCAGCTGCTCAGGAGGCTGAGGCAGGAAAATCACTTGAACCTGGGAGGTGGAGGTTGCAGTGAGCTAAGATTGTGCCACTGCACTCCAGCCTGGGCAACAGAGCAACACTCCGTCTCAAAAAAAAAAAAAAAAAAAAATTCAGTGGAAGAAAATAAGACTCATGAGTAACGCTCTCTTTCACAATAACAAAATTATCTTCAATCTTCTTTAAGATTTTAACATCCACAGTGAGTTTTATTATTCTGATATGTACACAGCCTTGAAAATCCATCCTAACTTTTTTTTGTTAGTCTCGCTTTTTTTTGACGAAGTCTCGCTTTGTTGCCCAGGCTAGAGTGCAGTGGCACGATCTTGGCTCACTGCAATCTCCACCTCCTGGGTTCAAGTGATTCTCCTGCCTCAGCCTCCTGAGTAGGTGGGATTATAGGCACATGCCACCACACCTAGCTAATTTTTGTATTTTTAGTATAGACAGGGTCTTCACCGTGTTGGTCAGGCTGGTCCTGAACTCCTGACATCAGGTGATCCGCCCACCTCGGCCTCCCAAAGTGCTGGGATTACAGGTATGAGCCACCGTGCCCAGCCTGCATCCTAACTTTTCACTATGCATCTTATTCAGTTTGATTAACAAAAATTATATGCCAGGCACAAGTACAACACTCACAAATGCACTATTTCAAACCTAAGTGAGAATGTGATTTGTCTGAGAGTTTTTAAAACATAAGGATTTTTAAGTCAAAGCAAAGCACATTAATGCCCTTAATAATTTGCTTTTAGAAAAATATTAATAATCCAGTGTATCACAGTCTTAAGTGCTACTAACAGTGTGAAACAATATCCTTTGGTGCCCTAAGCAAGTGAGAAAAATACGCAAGAGGCAGAAAAGGAAGGAAGCCACAGAAGAAGGCAGAATGAAGAAATTAGAGGGGTGGGGGTCAGAGAGGAGAAAATTAGTCACATTAAGTGTAAAGCGATACAAGTTCCATAAACACTAACTTGCTTCAATGCTCTCTCTTCCTTCCAAAAGCCAAAATATGCCTATTGTGGCAACTAGCCTGGAAACCTCTGGCTCCTAATTTTGAGAAACTGGTGAGGGGAAGGAGATAAACATTTAACACCCAGGATGTTTACAGCTGTCACACACACTAGTTCGTGGAAGATTAAAATTTAGAAGCATGCCTCTTGAGAAGAAAAAATGATTAACTTTAAGGAATTTTAGAGACTTTTTTTAAAGAATTACATCATGTTTGGCACAAGAATAATCAGAAGCTTAACACATTTTACTACCAACCTTGCACAAAAGCCATAGCCTACTTCTTGCATGAAATCAGCCAAAGAGCTCTCCATCATGGTTTTAGCTACCCCTCCGGAATCAGGCAGGATCCTGTCCATTAGAATGTCCCGTTTTTCAGGGTATAAAAGTGGTGCGAGCACCACGGGACAGCGTTCTTGGGGAAAATCTGAGAGAGGAAAAAGGTTACAACTGCTATACTAATTAAAAACAAACAATCCTCTTTTGCTCTATCCAAAATCCCCTCAAACCCAATTCTCTCACAAGTTCATATTCAAAGCCAAGCTTATTTCATTTTTCCAGCCTACTAGCCCAAGTTACGACTTTAACATCAATTCCAAAATTTGAATACTTTTATATCACAAAAAATGCTCATCAGTGTACCTTTAACATTTGACACTGGCATTCCATCTACTGACCAATTCGTACCCTAAATATTACTTTAAATTTGCACAATAGGGATATCACTTCCCATACAAAGAAAGCATCAAAAACAAACAATTAGAATATCAGTCTATTTATTTCACTGGCAAGTGGAAAGTTTCCCATTAGTGAGAATGTTAATGTACATTAAAATTAAACTCTACAAACATTAAGAAGTAAATAAAAAGTAACCATGAGAATGGATGTTAATCCACTATCAGATTTGTTATGAAAAGAATTCTTATCTTTCTCAAACATGAAAGCTCAGAGGCAACAAAATAACTAGGATTTATCTTAACTTTACAATGCCGATATCCAAGGAGGTGAAGTGAGCACATCAAAAGTGACCGATTTTTTAAGCTAAAAATAGCATGTAAGGCTAGGTATGGTGTCATGCTCGCCTGATCTTCCCAAAGTGCTGGGATTATTGGCCTGAGCCACTGTGCCCAGCTGATGTTGTCTCTTTTTTAAAAAGAGAAAGAGGCGGAGGGGAGGGGAGGGGGGAGAGGTGTGGGGGTGGGGGAGGGAGAGGGGAGGGGAAGGGGAAGGGAGGGAGAGGGGAAGGGGAGGGGAGGGCAGGGGGAGGGGGAGGGGAGGGGGGACTGGAGGGGACGGGGGGAGGGGAAGGGGAGGGGAGGGGGAGGGGGACTGGAGGGGAGGGGACAGGAGGGGGGAGGGGGACTGGAGGGAAGGGGAGGTGAGGGGAGGGGAAGGGGGAGGGGAGGGGAAGGGGAAGGGGAGGGGAGGGGAGGGGAAGGGGAGGGGAGGGGAGGGGAAGGGGAGGAGAGGGGGAGGGGAAGGGGAGGAGAGGGAGAGGGGAAGGGGAGGGGAGGGGAAGGGGAAGGGAAGGGGAGGGAAGGGGAGGGGAGGGGAAAGGGAAGGGGAGGAGAGGGAGAGGGGAAGGGGAGGAGGGGGAGAGGGGAGGGCGGGGGGAGGGGAGGGGAGGGTAGGGAGGAGGGGAGGGGGAGGGGAGGGGGAGGGGGAGGGGAGGGGAGGGGAGGGGGGAATGCTTTTGTGATGTGTCTGTGGTCATCCAAGAAAACCACCCACTGTAGGCTACAAAGACTCCCTTACCTCTGCGCAGTGTCTTAAGAAAAGCGTCTATCTGTTCTTGTCCAACTCCAAAGGCTCCCTTCTGCCCAAAGAGGAGATGGGAGAGGAGGAGGTGTAGGACCTCTATTGCTATATCTTGGAAGCCACCTTCTTGATTTCCACTGACGTCTGCGTCAATGTAAGAACGCAGAAGATCTGGAAGCTTCTGTTTGATAAACTGGGCAGCTAGAAGTCAGGTAAACCAAAAACCGCAAGTTACTTTTGCACCACAATGGGTTAAAAAGTCATATACCATCAAAATGCAGATAATCACCCTTCTCATTCACCAGTTCACCCATCTCTCTAATGCTTTCTCTAGCTGACAGGTATAAAGAAACCAATGGCCAGGGACTGGCAGTGGGGAGGGGAAAATAGAGAGTTGTTGATGGGCATAGTTCTGTTTGGCAAAATAAAGTTCTAGAGAGATGTTACACAACCTGAATACAATTATCCCTATGGAACTGTACACTTAAAGTGGTTATGAGGGTAACATTTATATTACATGTTTTTTACCACAGATAAAGAGAAATTAATTTCAGATTATCTTACTCTCTAAGTCTAAATCACAGAGCCTCATGATTAAAAACCCATGTATTTTAAAGTCTCACTTCGTGATATTTTCGGAAAAAGTAACTCACCGAAACCTCTAAGATCTGAGCTGGAAGAATTCAACAGGGCAAGGCCAAAAATTACCTGAAACAAGAAGGATTAGATTAACCAAAGAGTCAAATGGCTGTTTTTAATTCTAGTTTTGTCTACATCTCTTTTCATAAATCACTCACCTCTTGTACTTTGCTTAATTTGAGCACTTTACTCAGCTGGGCAAATAAGTGGGGTGCAGGCTTTAAACTCTGAAACAAACCAAATTTTAGTTTAAAATAAGAACTTGCTTTTTCAAGAAGTTTTTAACAACCTATCTGTTTGCCCAAGGATGGCACTACATAGGAGTTGCTTAATTCTGTAGTGTTGCTAGAAACATTACACTATGTCCTAAAACTGTGAAATGACAAACTTAAGCCTTCACATGATCTGGTTTTAGTAAGATTCTATTTATTATTAAATGGACTGCCTTGATTTTGTTACAAACTATAAAAGACACCCCAAAATAACAACCTGAAATTTTTATATTAAGACATCACATTATGAGATCAAGGTTTAGGGCCTTTCTAGAAAGCCTAAGAAGAGATCACACTCTTAAAGATAATAGTAATACCAACCTTCTGATAGTGCAATGGATTATCAATGGCATAGGACAGCGTCGAGATAAAATTTGGCTTTGTAATCAGCAACGCACACTCCTGAATCAGAAACTGAGTCTTTAAAAATAAAAAATGATTTTCATTAGCACTAATCATCATCTAAGAACAAACAGAAGCTGAGGTACTCAGAACATTAAAATGTGATCTAACACTATATACTGTTATATATTATCAAAATCAGCTCTTTAAAAATCTCGCCAGGTGCGGTGGTTGACAACCGTAATCCCAGCACTTTGAGAGGCCAAGGCAGGTGGATCACCTGAGGCCAGGAGTTCAACACCTGCCTGGCCAACATGGTAAAACCCTCTCTCTACTAAAAATACAAAAATTAGCCAGGCCTGGTGCCAGATGCCTATAATCTCAGCTACTTGGGAGGCTGAGGCAGGAGAATCACTTGAACCCAGGAGGCAGAGGTTACAGTGAGCCACCACACTCCAGCCTGGGTGACGAGAGAGAGACTCTGTCTCAAAAACACCCAAGGTAAAAGGAACCAGGAAATAAAAAAAGATGTAAAGAAAGTTATAAAAATAGAGTTTTTAAAAAAAAAAACTCATTACACTACTCAAAGTCTATTAGCAGCAAAACTTCCAGAAAATAAGAGCTCATTGACAAGATTACTGTAAGAAACAGTATTATGACAAACTCTTGCCAGATGGGGAATAAAGCTAGAGATTCAATCCAGGACATGAGATCTCCTCTGCCTTACTAACTTTTCAGGCAGGGAACCCTCACATTCCTGCTTCCTTCAGGCAGGTCTGATCCCTACCTCTCTAAACCTGAACTAGGTAGCTGTTACAGTCTACAGCCAGGCAGAAGGGACGCACAGAAAAAAAAGGAAAAATCTAACACCTTTTCACCATCCAGCTACAATCACTTCTGGATGCTATTTTGTACGTGTCATATGCTAGATACACTATGCCCAAAATTCATTTAACAATTACAGCTAAGTGGACATGAACTCTGTAAGCCCCAAATACCTGATGGAAATCTTTGCCACTGCTTTTACCATCGCCACTGAAATCCACATGCGAAAATAGGCAGCGTAATAAATGCCTGTCTGCCTCAGGACCGTGCCGATTCACAATCTAAAATGACAAAAAATAACATGTTTAATAAGAGAAGATAAAACAAAAAAAAAAGTAAGGT
This sequence comes from Pan paniscus, assembly GCF_029289425.2. Lineage (NCBI taxonomy): Eukaryota > Metazoa > Chordata > Mammalia > Primates > Hominidae > Pan > Pan paniscus. The sequence goes on from NC_073267.2 coordinate 68,056,395, forward strand.
TTCAAAAAAGAAAATCAACCTCCAAGGCAAAATTCCAATTTACATTAGTTACTCATTTTTGAATTAAAGTTAAAGGAATTATTGATGGAAGTGCCCATAATTTATAACTCAATTTTTTTTTAGAGAGGGTCCATATTGCCCAGGCTGATCTCGAACTCCTGGACTCACAGCGTCTTCTCGCCTCATCCTTCTGAGCAGCTAAGATCACAGGCATACACCACTGCTTCCAGCTGTAATTCAATATTATAAAAATGTTTCCTGGGCCGGGTGCGGTGGCTCACGCCTGTAATCCCAGCACTTTGGGAGGCCGAGGCTGATGGATCACCTGAGGTCAGGAGTTCAAGACCAGCCTGGTCAACATGGTGAAACCCCGTCTCTACTAAATATACAAAAATTAGCCAAGCATGGTGATGGGTGCCTGTAACCCCAGCTACTCGCGAGGCTGAGGCAGGAAATCACTTGAACCCGGGAGACAGAGGTTGCAGTGAGCCGAGATCATGCCATTGTGGTCCAGCCTGACCAACAAGAGTGAAACGTCGTCTCAAAAAAAGAAAAAAAAAATTGTTTCCTATAGTCAGTCACTGGCAGGAAGAAGAGAAGAAAAACTACAGTAATTTTACCGTGCAACTCTGTACTTTGCTCAACATCTACACCAAAAACACCACATGGCATTGATCAAATGTGTAACAAAAGTTTTTTTTTAAGGCAACAATTTAACGTAACTCAAATTCTCTCTGCTAACACAGCTGTAATGCTACGTGGCACAGCCTTAAATGAAGCTGCCATAAGATCCGACTTCAGTGATTTAGATGCTGCCCCTGAGCTCAGTTTCCTGCCCTTCCTCAAATTTACCCATGTTTGTTTCTATTTGTTATTCTTTCTAAATGAAAAACTCCAGATGGCTATACATGGTTTGTTCTTTCACTTCATTTAGGTTTCTACTCTAAAGCCACCTTATCAGTGAGGTCTTATTACCATTCCTAAAACAGAAATATGACCTGCCCCAGCATCACTCCTTATTCTGCTTTACTTTTTCTCCATAGCATTTACCACTACCTAATTTATTGAAATTTTGTATAGCTGTGTTCACTTCTGCACATCTAGTCTAGAAAATACTTGAGCACAGTATATGTGCAGAGTAATCACGTTTGCTAAGAGCCACATACTACCTACACGTTGGGCTACATACTGCACTGAGCTTTCCTGGCTTAATCTTCAAAAACTGCTAAAATTTACCACCATCTATCCCCACAGATAAGGGGTTGACATATTTAAAACAGACTCCTTGAGCCTAAAATCCAAGTCTATGAGTTGAAGAATCTGGATTTATAGTCCAACTTCAAAGCCTATGATCTTCCCACTATATCATGATAATAACATGAAAGCTAAGTTCTTAGCTTATTTCAGTTTCCCTTCTCTTCATTCAGAAAATATGGAAGTTAAGAAAGACCATCTCTACCAAAAAAAATAGCTAGGCATGGTGATATACACCTATAATTTCCAGCTACTTGAGAGGCTGATGTACGAGAATCGCTTGAACCCAGGAGGCGGAGGTTGCAGTGAGCAGAGATTGCACCACTGCACTCCATCCTGGATGAGGGAGTGAGACTCTGTCTCCAAAAAAAAAAAATAGAACAGAGTCTGGGTGCAGTGGCTTACACCTGTAATCCAAACACCTTGGGAGGCTGAGGCAGGAGGATCACATGAGCCCAGGAGTTCAAGGTTACAGTGAGCTATGATGGTGCCACTGCACTCCCACCTTGTGGGGACAAAGCAGCACCCTGTCTCAATAAAAAATAAAACAAAAAAGAACAGAATTAACTATGATCCAATTAACCAGATCTCTCACCCTTGAAAAAATACGATAATCTGGTTCAACCTACATTTGCTGAGTATATGCTATGTACTAGTCTAGGTGTAAACACAGCAGCAGAGACTAATAGGTTCCAAATTCTCACAAAGTCAATTTTTATGGGAGAAGTACAGGCAAAGAATTTCTGACAACATTATCTGTTAACAAAAAGAAAATAAAACAGAGCTTGCTAACACTGATGCAGGGGGTTACCTCAGAGAAGCCTTCTAAGGTGAGACCTGTGAGCTGAGACAACCATAGATACAGGTGAAGAAAGAACAATCCAGGGAGAAGGAAAAACCTAGAGTGCAAAAGCACAGAGACAGAAAAGAACTCTGAAGATCAGAAAAAAAGTCAGAGGGAATCAGAGGGCCAGATCATGGTTAATGAATACACTGACTTGTCTGAGACGGTGTTATCAATCTAAAAAAATAGAAGGCACATTTCATCACACAGTCAATGGCCAAAGAATAAAAAAGTTTCAAGTTTTTGTTTCACTAGGATCAGCAAAGATTTACTAAAATCCCGTTATCCTTACATTTGTTTCTGTAACTCTTAATTTTTTTCCCATGCAGATTATACAATAAAAACCTGGAATGAATATTTTTAAGAGGCAGAATATGTTTTCAAATTTAACTATGCGCCGGACTCAGAGGCTCATGCCTGTAATCCCAGCAGTTTGTGGGGCTGAACTGGGCGGATCACCTGAGGTCAGGAGTTCGAGACCAGCCTGACCAACATGGTGAAACCCCATCTCTACTAAAAATACAAAAATTAGCCGGACGTGGCGGCATGCTCCTGTAATCCCAGCTACTCAGGAGGCTGAGGCTGGAGAATCGCTGGAACCCAGGAGGCAGAGGTTGCAGTAAGCCAAGATCGTACCATTGCACTCCAGCCTGGGCGACAAGAGCAAAACTCTGTCTCGAAAAAAAAAAAAAGTTAACTATGGGATACTCCATTATTTGTGTGGCACATAGGTTTGATACACTCTAAGTCTTAATCCTCCCTCATGTCTTCTTTAGGTCAAATAGTGCCTACCATTCCATATGATTTTTTTTCTACCATTCCATATAATTTTCGAAATCTCTGACATCATAGACTTATTTGCTAATGTCCCTCAATATGTGGCTCCTAGATCACAATGTTTTACTACAGCCATAAATCGAAACATTATAGAAATATTGCCAAAAGCCTTTGATATACTTAATTTTTCATATATTAAGATTTTGCTACCAGATTTTAAGCTGTTTAATACAATTTTTTAATTATTTTACTCGTCTCCCCTTCCCAACTGGTAGAATGGTTTCTATTTTAAGCAAAAACGTGTAGGGCTTAATTTTAGAGGATAAATATAATCTTACTTTAACATCTTTGTAATCCAAGATTTTGTTTATAAAATAGTTTTAGAAGAAACAGTTGCTCCTGGTGAGGAGCAGACAGCATGGCAGTGTAGAAGAAACATTCCATTCACAGCCATAAAATGTTTGTCTTTAATTACTGCAACACTGACTTAAAAAAAAAAATCTTCCCTATTAACACAGTATTAAAAATACTGAGTGGCTGTAAAAGCAATTGTTAAATTAGAAAGTTATTATATAAACAAGCTGGGTGTGGTGGAGCACAGCTATAGTCCTAACTACTGGGGAGGGTGAGGCAGGATGATCACTTGAGGCCAGGAGCTGGAGGTTGCAGCGTGCCATGAATGCGTCTGTGAATAGCCACTGCATTCCAGGCTGGTCAACACACCAAGACTCCATCTCCCTAAAACAAACAAAGTAGTCCAGAGAGGTCCTTCTTACCACCTCTAAAAATGGGCCAAATTCAGATTTCTCTTTGAAACTGATAAATTCAGAAATTAAAATGTTTAGGACCGACAAATGCCCCAAAACATACAAATATCCTCTGTTCAAGTGATGAATCTGCAACACCAATGAGCCATGAAAGAAAAAAGTTGTCCATTTAGAGACCCACATCAGCCCACAGAAATAGCAGAATGGTCAAGAGTATAGAGCTGAGGGAAGAATCAAGATCAAGATATCATTTAAATATCTGTGATTAACCATCTAGCCAAAGGAGTGTGCCGGAAAAGCAGAATGCAGAAGAGGAGGCGGCAACCATTACCAAAGCTGAAAACAGAAAGGGGAGACTACCCCCAACATACTCCTCACCCTCAAGCATGCCCAAGATTGTTGATGTGAATAAATAATTGGGTCAATTCAAAAGTAAAAACACAAAGAATCAGCATGGAACCTATTTTAAGAAACTGTAAAACAAACAGCAAAAACAAAACACAGGTTAAGAATACACATTTCGGCCAGGCGCGGTGGCTGCTGCCTGTAATCCCAACACTTTGAGAGGCTGAGGAGGGCGGGATCTCTTGAGGTTAGGATTTTGAGACCAGCCTGGCCAACATAGTGAAACCCAGTTCCTACTAAAAATACAAAAAATTGGCCGGGCGCAGTGGCTCACACCTGTAATCCCAGCACTTTGGGAGGCCAAGGCAGGCGGATCACCTGAGGTCGGGAGTTCGAGACCGGCCTGACCAACATGGAGAAACCTCGTCTCTACTAAAAATACAGTATTAGCCAGGCATAGTGGCACATGCCTGTAATCCCAGCTACTTGGGAGGCTGAGACAGGAGAATCGCTTGAATCCGGGAGGTGGAGGTTGCAGTGAGCGGAGATCGTGCCATTGTACTTACTCCAACCTGGGCAACAAGAGCGAAACTCCGTCTCAAGGGGAAAAAAAAAAAAAAAAAGTTAGCCAGGCATGGTAGCACATGCCTGTAGTCCTAACTACTCAGGAGGCTGAGGCAGAAGAACTGCTTTAGCCCAGGAGTTTGAGGAGATGATGATCTTGCCACTGCATTCCAACCTAGGCAACAGAGTGAGACTCTGTCTCAAAAAATAAGTGAGGAAAAGTTAAATTAAACAAATGTTGATAGCAACCATATTCACAGTAGCCAAAGAAAGCAGAAGCAAAACTAAATATCCATCAACTGATGATATAGATACACAAAATATGAAATATCTATATAGTAGAATATTATTTAGCCATAAAAAGGAATGAAGTACTGATACATGCTACAATACAGATGAATCTTACTTGAAAACATTATATTAAATGAAAAAAGGCAAGGCCGGGCATGGTGGCTCACGCCTGTAATCCCAGCACTTTGGGAGGCCAAGGCGGGCAGATCACCTGAGGTCGGGAGTTCAAAACCAGCCTGACCAATATGGAGAAACCCCGTCTCTACTAAAAATACAAAATTAGCTGGGTGTGGTGGCGCAGGCCTGTAATCCCAGCTACTCAGGAGGCTTAGGCAGGAGAATCACTTGAACCCGGGAGGCGGAGGTTGCAGTGAGTGGAGATCACGCCACTGTACTCCAGCCTGGGCAACAAGAGCGAAACTCCATCTCAAAACAAAAAAACAAAAACAAAAAACAAAAAAAGAAAGCCAGACACAGAAGGCCACATACAGTACGATTCCATTAAATACGCAAATGCACCAAGGCAGAAATAGAATAGTGGTCACTAAGAACTAGACAGAGAAGGAAAAGGAAAGTGACCGCAAATGAACCCAGGCATTTCTTCTGGAGGTAATGAAAATGTTCTGAAATTAGATAGTGGTTATGGCTGCACAACTTTGTGAATCTGAAAAACTACCAAATTATATATTTTAAAAGGGTGAAATCTGGCCAGGCGTGGGGGCTCATGTCTGTAATCCCAGAATTTTGGGAGGCTGAGGCGGGTAGATCACATGATGCCAGAAGTTTGAGACCAACCTGACCTACATGGTGAAACCCCACCTCTATTAAAAACAAAAATAAGCCAGATGTGGTGGTGCACGCCTGTAATCCCAGCTACTGGGGAGGGAGAGGCTTGGAAATCACTTGAACCCAGGAGGCGGGGATTGCAGTCAGCTGAGATTATGCCACTGCACTCCAGCCTGGGAAACAGACCAACACTGTCTCATTAAAAAAAAAAAAAAGAAAAAGAAAAAGAAAAAAAGGCTAGGCACAGTGGCTCACGCCTGTAATCCCAGCACTTTGGGAGGCTGAGGCAGGTGGATCATGAGGTAAGGAGTTCAAGACCGGCCTGGCCAAGATGGTGAAACCGTCTCTACTGAAAATACAAAAAAATTACCCGGGCATGGTGGCAGGCACCTGCAATCTCAGCTACTTGGGAGGCTGAGGCAGAGAACTGCTTGAACCCGGGAGGCGGAGGTTACAGTGAGCCGAGATCACGCCACTGCACTCTAGCCTGGGTGACAGAGTGAGACTCCGTCAAAAAAAAAAAACAAAAAAGGTGAATTTTACAACCTATGGATATTTCATTTTTTTAATGTGAAAAATAAAGGAACCAAAAAAGAAAAAAAAGAGGAACCAGACCAAAACAAGTCAGATCATATTTTATAATTTTAGAGACAAGTCACAGCATTTTATTCAAGTTAACCCATTTCATTCAATAATCTACCATATTGTTCCCCGCACCACTATTACTGTCACTATTTCTCTTTGGAGATGACCAGGTTTTTAAAAATCTGGCTTGAATTTCCATAATGCCTAACTCTATGATCAAAACTATTTTTCCATCTCAAAAAAAAAAAAAAAAAAAAAACTCCATCTAAAAAACAAAACAAAAAAATTCCTTACCAAAAAGCAACCCCTTAATCACAAGACAGACAGAGGGAAAGAGTAAGATATATTTGCATAAATTTATCTTCACTAGAAACAATTCATAGTCCACAACCATTCAGGGTTGTGTTTACTTGGGGACTTTATTTTGGGGAGGGGGGTTCTCATAAATGTTTGCTTAATAAAAATAACCTGCCCCACTGTATCATGGAAGGGAAATGAGGACTAGTCCCCAGAGAAAAAGCAGGCCGTCCTCCAGGGAAGGGGCCCTAATGACTCCTAGGGGTGACAGAGTCAATGATCCTGCCTCTCTAACCCATCACCAGTAATAAAGTATAACCAGGTGAATGGGAGAGGCAGTAACTAGCCAGATAACCCGTGGGCCAGAATTTCTAAAACAGGAATGCTTTTGTGTTTAAGTCAGAGGTGGAAAGATACTTTTGAAGAAAGTTACGGAGAATAGAAAAGTGTGAAAAGGATAAAGGTTTTTCACCAGGGAATCCACAGAAAGGTATCAAAGGCAGTCTTGTGCTTTTCTTTTGGGATGAAGGTACCGCAAATGGGTTGTACAATTTTCACATAAAAACTGGAATGATACTGAACAAGTGAAATTGAAATCAGTTTCCCTCCTTTGTTCAATAAACACTGACAGAGCACCTGTGTGCAAGGCAGTGGGACAAGTGCTGAAGGGAAAAGTAAAGCTGTCTAAGATGTGGCCCTGAGCTGAAGGAGCAATCTAGCAGTGCCATCAGACCCCTGCACACTACAGAGCATGGTGTCAGGGGCCAAATGGAGGGAAGGACCACTTCTGGCTGCAGCATCCAGGAAGGCACTCTGCAGTCCTTCCCTCTAGGTTCTCGGCATATGCTCCATGCCTGTGTGACTGCTCAGCCTGCCCTGTTCCGGACACTTGCTCATCTTCCTTATCTTTCTCTGTAGCATGAGAAACGTAAGTTTGAAAGGACAAAATTCTGCCTCACAGGTACCTAACAGAAGTGTGTGGAATTGATGTACGATGGAGTGTCACTTTATCTTGTTCCAGCAAGGTAGGAAAAAAAATTGGGAAAAGACAGGTAAACAGTGGTGGTGAGGGCAAGGTGTTTTCATCAGAAGGTGGGGGCAAAGGTATACATACTAAAAAGTCAATTTACCGCTGGGCACAGTGGCTCACGCCTGTAATCCCAGCACTTTGGGAGGCCAAGGCGGGCGGATCACAAGGTCAGGAGATTGAGACCATCCTGGCTAACACGATGAAACCCCGTCTCTACTAAAAATACAAAAAAATTAGCCGGGTGTGGTGGCGAGCGACTGTAGTCCCAGCTACTCGGGAGGCTGAGGCAGGAGAATGGCGTGAACCTAGGAGGCGGAGCTTGCAGTGAGCCAAGATAGCGCCACTGCACTCCAGCCTGGGTGACAAAGTGAGACTCCGTCTCAAAAAAAAAAAAAAAAAAAAAAAGTCAATTTAATATGTGGCTTACCCCAGAGGACACAAGGGTCCTGACAGTCAAGGACCATAAGAAGGTAGCTGGAAGTCCTCTTGCCAAACAGGACTGAACAGCTAAAATCTTTTTCTATTTCTTTTTTATCAACTGGTCTATTCAAGCTCAACCAGGGCATTTAAAAAGAAAAAAAAAAAAAGGACTAACTAGCTTAAATAGCTTTGAAGGACAATTTCTAGAAAGTAGAAAGATCAGCCAGGCGTGATGGCTCATGCCTGTAATCACAGCACTTTGGGAGCCTGTAATCACAGCACTTTGGGAAGCCGAGGCGGGCACATGGCCTGAGGTCAGGAGTTCAAGACCAGCGTGGCCAACGTGGTGACACTCCGTCTCTACTAAAAATACAAAAAATTAGCTGGGCGTGGTGGTGGAAGCCTGTAATCCCAGCTACTCGGGAGGCTGAGATAGGAAGATTGCTTGAACCCAGGAAAAGGAGGTTGCAGTGAGCTGAGATCGCGCCACGGTATGCCAGCCTGAGTGACAGAGTGAAACTCTGTCTCAAAAAAAAAAAAAAAAAAAAAAGAAAGAAAGAAAGTAGGAAGATCACTGAATAAACACTGCACCACCTCCTCAACACAAAAAAAGTTGAGAATGAATGTAAAAGTGTAAAGAAAACTTTCAGCTATCTTCAGGTTTGTGTTTGGCACTTTGATCTGTAAGCAATCAACATGGAGAGATGCTATGCCAAAGAGGAAAGTCTGCAGGAACCATACAAGGACTCTCCCACATGACTCAGCCAGGCAAGCCAATACCCACTGCACAGGAGGGTGTGATGGTGGCCCACCAAGTACTGAGTGAAGGAGTCCAGGGGCCCAAGGCTCTGATAAAGGATACTCCAAGGCCAAAAGACAACCCATGTGAAGCAGTCGAGCCCCAGGACCATGACCAGCAAGGGCAAGGGTCTGGCTGGACCAGAAGTAGGTGGCAGCTGCACTGCTGGCTTCCAACTTCACCATCATGAAAAACCCAGACATGAAGTTCGTTGGGGAGCCATCCCCAACCCTGTTTAAGAAAAGCCTGGGAGCTAGGCGCAAGAGCTCACGCCTATAATCCCAGCACCTTGGGAGGCCAAGGCAGGCAGATCACCTGAGGTCAGGAGTTGAAGACCAGCCTGGCCAACATGGTGAAACCCCATCTCTACTAAAAATAAAAAAATTTGCCGGGCGCAGTGGCTCACACCTGTAATCCTAGCACTTTGGGAGGCCGAGGCAGGCAGATCACCTGAGGTGAGGAGTTCAAGACCAGCCTGGCCAACATGGTAAAACCTCATCTCTACTAAAATACAAAAATTAGCCGAGCATGATGGTGTGTGCCTATAATCCCAGCTACTCGGAAGGTTAAGACAGGAGAATCGCTTGAACCTGGGAGATGGTGGTTGCAGTGAGCTGAGATTGTGCCACTGCACTCCAGCCTAGGCAGCTGAGCAAGACTCCATCTCAAAAAAAAAAAAAAAAAATTAGCTGGGTGTGGTGGTGGGCGCCTGTAGTCCCAGCTACTGGGGAGGCTGAGGCACGAGAATCACTTGAACCCAGGACAAGGAGGTTGCAGTGAGCTGAGATCGCGTCACTGCACTCCAGCCTGAGCGACAGAGCTCAGGCTCCTCCAGGAGGCGGAGATTGCAGTAAGACAAAATTGCATCACTGCACACGAGCCTGGGCGACTCTGTCTCAAATAAAAAAAAAAAAGTAAAGAAAGGAAAATCCTAGCTAGCAGGTTTCTCAGGGCCCTGAGCACCAGCCCAAAGCCAGGTCAGACCTATTTTATAATTTCTATGGAAAATAAAAAGCTGTGAAAAATCTTTTTAAAAAAAAGATTGGGCTGGGCGTGGTGGCTCACGCCTGTAATCCCAGAACTTTTCGAGGCCAAGGCGGATCACTTGAGGTTGGGAGTTTGAGACCAGACTGACCAACATGGTGAAACCCCGTCTCTACTAAAAATACAGCCGGGCATGGTGGTACATGCCTGTAATCCCAGCTACTCGGGAGGCTGAGGCAGGAGAACTGCTTGAAACCAGGAGGCAGAGGATGCAGTGAGCCGAGATCATGCCACTGCACTCCAGCCTGGACGACAGAGTAAGACTCTGTCTCAAAAAAAAAAAAAAAAAAAGATTGGGCTAAGAGCTCTTTTACAGATGATGATGACAGAAATCACTTGAAATAAGGGGCGAAAGTTAGTTACCTTTCATGCAACATGCCCACATAAATGTGTGGTTTTCTTTCCACTGTCTACTCATTCCTTTAATGGCACTTGTTTTCTGGCTAGTTTACTTACATGCTGTATTTCCTGCTGGCTGGCTCGGTAATTTTTCTTGGTTAAATTGTCCACCAGGTAGCTGATTTGAGACAAGGCCAGCGAGAGCGAGTCAAGATTCATTGCTGGTTGGGGCGGAAGCAGGCGGCCGAGCCCGGCGCAAAATCACCATTATTCCCCTTTAGTCACCTCAGAGGCAGGTTAATGCTTTCTTTGTAATTAGGCTATATCTGGTATCTGTATAATATCTTCAGTTCTTCTTTACCAGGGGTCTTACTCTGTTCTGAAACATGGCACCTGTTTAAAAAAACACACACACACAAATCCAGATTTTTAAATTAAAAGGAAAAAGGAGGCTGGTCCAGGCACAGTGGTGTTTACAACTAATTGATCACAACTAGTTGCAAATTAATAATTAGAAGAGAATAGGGTTAAACTACCATCGTCTCTGTGTTAGTACCTAAAATGTTACTAATGACTCTAAAAAGATAGTAACGTAGCTCAACCACTGTTGATAAGAAATGCCAAGTTTCTCAATTAGGCAGGGCAAGTATAAAAAGAAAATACATGGCTGGGTGTGACGGCTCACACCTGTAACCCCAGCACTTTGCGAGGCCGAGGCAGGCAGATCACAAGGGCAGGAGTTCGAGACCAGCCCGGCTAACATGGTGAAACCCGTCTCTACTGAAAATACAAAAATTAGTCAGGCATGGTGGTGCACGCCTGTAATCCCAGCTACCCAGGAGGCTGAGGCAGGAGGACTGCTTGAACCTAGGAGGCAGAGGGTGCAGTCAGCTGAGATCGCGCCATTGCACTCCAGCTCTGGGCAACAGAGCAAGACTCCATCTTGGGGGAAAAAAATATATGCCTGTAATCCCAGCACTTTGGGAGGCCAAGGCGGGTGTGGATTGTCTGAGATTAGGAGTTCGTGACCAGTCTGGCCAACATGGTGAAACCCCGTCTCTACTAAGAATACAAAAAAATTTGGCCAGGCATGGTGGCGAGTGCCTGTAATCCTAACTACTCGGGAGGCTGAGGCAGGGGAATTGCTTGAACCAGGGATGTGGAGGTTGTGGTGAGCCGAGATCATGCCACTGCATTCCAGCCTGGGTGAGAAAGTGGCACTCCGTCTCAAAAAAAGAAAATACTCATCCAAAGAGTTTCATTTTAGTAAGACAACTTGTAACACTTAAGATTTCTATTTTACCTATTTCAAAATAATTTCTACTATACCCTTTGGAAGCAGCAAGTGGAAACTTACTTAAAATTAAGGTTTGTGGAAGGAACATTCATCTCTCATTTTCAGACTCTCTTTCCATGGTATCTGCGACCTATTTACAAGACCCTATGTATTCACTTTATTCTTTATGTTACTGCTTCAGAATCAGGTAGTTTGGTCTTATACCTTGGGATGTATGTTTTAGGTATTTGAATGGCGTACAAGTAAGGAACTCCAGAAGCCAAATTGCTTCCTGCATTGCTGAAACTGTTCCCTGGGAGAATTCAGAAAGGGAAGCCCAAAGCAGCAGTACAGCTAAAATGACAGGATTATTATCAGTTTAACTCCAACCACCTGCTGAGTGAGAACTATTCTGTATAGAAAAGACAAATGTGGCTGTGCAGTGGCTCATGCCAAAGTGTTGTAATCCCAACACTTTGGGAGGATGAGGTGGGAGATGGGAGGATTGCTTGAGGCCAGGAGTCTGAGAAAAGCCTAAGCAACATAGTGAGATCCCATCTCTATTCTGTTGTTGTTGCTGTTGTTGTTGTTTTTGAGACAGTTTCACTCTTGTTGCCGAGGCTGGAGTTTAATGGCGCAGTCTCAGCTCACTGCAACCTCAGCCACCTGGGTTCAACTGATCCTCCTGTCTCAGCCTCCCAAGTAGCTGGAATTACAGGCAACAGCCACCATGCCCAGCTAATTTGTTGTGTTTTTAGTAAAGAAGGGGTTTCGCCATGTTGGCCTGGCTGGTCTTGAACTCCTGACCTCAGGCGATCCACCTGCTTCGGCCTTCCAAAATGCTGGGATTACAAGCATGAGCCATGGAGCCCACATCCCGGCTAGTTTTTGTATTTTTAGTAGAGACAGGGTTTTGCCATGATGGCCAGGCTGGTCTCTTAACTCCTGACCTTGTGATCCGCCCGCCTCGGCCTCCCAAAGTGCTGGGATTACAGGCGTGAGCCACTGCGTCCAGCCACAACACCCATTTTTTAAGAAATTCACCAAGAACCACTGAAACACAAAAATCTCTGAAGGAAAGGAGTTGAGCTTATCCACAGCTTCCTGTTCTGAAGTCCGCTTGTAATTTCATTACAATCAAAACTCACCATGTAAGATGCAGGAAACTCAGGAAGATTAAAACCCCTTTAAAAGGCCATTTAAAACCTTTATCTCTAACAGTTTCTTAATGTATAAAGGTTACACACTTTTATCAAGACAAAGCAAAGTTAACAGCTTCTTAACGTATAAAGGATACATAGTTTTATGTACACAAATCAAAGGTTCTACATATGCTAGTGCTCCATACCCACCTTAAAAAAAAAAAAAAAAAAAGCCTGTGCACGGTGGCAAACACCTGTAATCCCAGCACTTTGGGAGGCTGAGGCAGGAGGATCGCTTGAACCCAGGAGTCTGAGGCCAGCCTGGGCAATATGGCGAGACCCTGTCTATTAAAAAAAAAAAAAGTAAAATATTTTTAAGTAAATAATAAAAAGATGATGGATACACTTATTTTGTTCCTAATATGGCATTTTACTGGTCTCTCTAGTCTACTCTGATGACTTTTGGCTTCACAATATTGGAGTCCTTGAACTTTTCTTCTCTAGATTCACTTTCTTAGTAATCTACTTCAGTCTTTTTATTTTTTTTTATTTTTTATTTTTTTGAGACAGAGTTTCGCTCTTGTTTCCCAGGCTGGAGTGAAATGGCACAATCTTGGCTCACTGCAACCTCCACCTCCCAGGTTCACACGATTCTCCTGCCTCAGCCTCCCAGGTAGCTGGGATTACTGGCATGTGCCACCACGACTGGCTAATTTTGTATTTTTTCTAGTAGAGATGGGGTTTCTCCATGATGGTGAGGCTGGTCTCGAACTCCCGACCTCAGGTGATCCACCCGCCTCAGTCTCCCAAAGTGTTGGGATTATAAGAGTAAGCCACCGCATCCAGCCTACTAACAGTCTCATGGCTTAAAAAACCATCTGTAGGCCGGGTGTGGTGGTGCACACCTATAATCCCAGCTACTTGGGAGGCCGAGACAGGAGAATTGCCTAAACCTGGGAGGCGGAGGTTGCAGTGAGCCAAGATCACACCACTGCACTCCGGCCTGGGCAACAGAGCAAGACTCTGTCTCAAAAACAAACAAACAAACAAACAAAAAAACCATCCATAAATTAGCCAGGTGTAAATCTGTAATCCCAGCTACCCAGGAGGTTGAGGCAGGAGAATCACTTAAACCCAGGAGGTGGAGGTTGTAGTGAGCTGAGATCATGCCACCTCACTCCAGCCTGGGCAACAGAGTGAGACTCTGTCTCAAAAAAATAAAATAAAATAATAAAAAAAATTTTTTTTAAAAGAAAAAACCATCTATACCAATAACTCTCTCAAAAGTTCTATCTTCAGCCCAAACCTCTCTCATAGTGTCCAAATTTGTATAATATAATCTCTACTCCACATCTCAAATATATCATATTCAAAAAAAAGCTCCTTGTCTTCCCCCCACTTAATGATGTCACACCCTGCAAAGCACTCCCCATCTCAGTTGATGCTAATTTCATCCTTAAACTTCAAAATCTTGGAGCCAATACCTATAGCCAAAACCTATAGCCAATCTGACAGGAAATTATTTTGGCTCCGCCTATAAAATATAACCAGAATCCAACCATTTCTCACAATATCCAAGCTATGATAAGGATCATCATATCTCTCACCTGGATTACTATGCTAGCCCTCTAACTTCATCTCCCTGCTACACTTGCTTCCTATGGTCTATTCTCAACATAATGTCCAGAGAAAAATAATTTTCAATCATAAAAAACTCAAAACCCAGGCATGGTGGCTCACACTTGCAGTCCCAGCTACTTGTGATGCTGAGGCAGGAGGACTGCTTGAACGCGGGAGTTCAACACTGCAGTTAGCTATGATCACACCACTTGCATTCCAGCCTGGGATAACATACCTAGACCCTATCTCTACAATTTAAAAGTGTGTGTGTGTGTGTGTGTGTGTGTGTGTGTGTGTGTGTGTGTGTGTGTGTGTCTAAAACTCAGATATGTCATCCTGTTCTCAAAACCCTCCACTGACTCAAAGAGTAGAAAGAAGACGAAGTCTTTAAAATGTCCAATAAACAAACAATGGTTAGGTTAAGGGACCTAACCACTGATACTCTTCCAGCTTCCTCTTATACTCTTCTTCCCCTACTCAGTTCTCTCTGGCCACAGTGGCCTCCTTGTTGCTTCTCAGGTACCCTCTCACCTTAATGCCTCTGCACCAAACTGATAACCTTAGTCTGGAATGCCCTTCTTGTGGACAGCAATATGGCTAACTACCTCTCTTTAAGTCTTTACTCAAACATCACCTTCTCAGTGAAGACACTCTGACTATCCTATGCAAAACTGTAATCCCCACACCCCTGCCCCATGCATTTTTCCACATCATATAAACTAACACGTATCATACTTATATTTTTAGTCTCCTCATATTAGGATGTAAGTTACATAACAAACAAGTAACTGTTTACTCTGCACCAATTTATTATACATACTTCATGTCCCATAGTAAGAACTCACTAAATATTTGCTCAATGAATAGATATAAATTGAAGCTTAGGATTTTGTAACCTGTATTTTTACTCTACCAAAAAAACACGAAAATCCACTGAAATACTGCTAATCATATACAAAAATTACATGAGAATAGACAATAAGTGATTTAGCCTTAGTAGTGCATACTACACAAAGCTGTAAACAGCCTTCCAATAAACCTCTAGCACTATAATGTGTATACAGAGTTTGGGTCACCATGTCATTATTTATAGGCCATTTTTAAATACTGTAACACAAAGCTATAGTCACTTTCCAACAAGTTCATCACAAAAATATTTATTTAGAGAATTAATTATTTTAAGATCATTAAAGTTGAGATTCCAAGATATTCATTCACTATAAGGGATTTGTAGCGCTGGATCATTCTATTTGTATATGCGTTGTCTACTATTGGCTCTTTACATGCCAGGGACTCAGATAGTTTTAATGATTAACTTCATATCCAGGCCAAAACCTTTAAAAAACACCGCAAAAGGCTGGGCGCGGTGGCTCATGCCTGTAATCCCAGCACTTTGGGAGGCCAAGGCAGGTGGATCACCTGAGGTCGGGAGTTGGAGACCAGCCTGACCAACATGGAGAAACCCCATCTCTGCTAAAAAAAAAAAAAAAAAAAAATACAAAATTAGCCGGGCGTGGTGGTGCCTGCCTGTAATCCCAGCTACTTGGGAGGCTGAGGCAGAAGAATTGCTTGAACCCGGGAGGCAGAGGTTGCGGTGGGCCAAGATCGTGCCATTGCACTCCAGCCTGCGCAACAAGAGCGAAACTCCGTCTAAAAAAAAAACAAAAAACAAATTAAAAAAAAAAAAACCACACCAAAGCCGGGTGCGGTGGCTCACGCCTGTAATCCCAGCACTTTGCGAGGCTGAGGCAGGTGGATCACGAGGTCAGGAGATCGAGACCATCCTGCCTAACACGGTGAAACCCCACCTCTACTAAAAATACAAAAAAGTAGCTGGGCGTGGTGGTGGGCGCCTGTAGTCCCAGCTGCTCGGGAGGCTGAGGCAGGAGAATGGCATGAACCTGGGAGGCGGAGGTTGCAGTGAGCAGAGATCGCGCCACTGCACTGCAGCCTAGGCGACAGAGCAAGACTCCGTCTCAAAACAAAAACAAAAACAAACAAACACACCAAAAATGGCTACCATTTCAACAAATCTCCCAATCTTCATTATTAAAAACACATATTGCTGGGCCTGGTGGCTCCCACCTGTAATCCCAGCACTTTGGGAGGCTGAGGCGGGTGGATCACCTGAGGTCAAGAGTTCAAGACCAGCCTGGCCAACATGGTGAAACCCTACCTCTACTAAAAATACAAAAATTGGCCGGGTGCGGTGGTGCACACCTGTAATCCCGGCTACTCAGGAGGCTGAGGCAGGAGAATCACTTGAACCCAGGAGGCGGAGGCTGAAGTGAGCTGAGATTACGCCACCACTGCACTCCAGCCTAGGCGACAGAGCAAGACTCTGTCTCAAAATAAAATAAAATAAAAACACATAAATACATCCCTCCAAAACTCCAGAGGACTTGTCATTATCATGCCACTGATATTTCAACATGGGAAACAACTATAATTCTAAGGAAAAAGAAGCAATCATACAATAAAAATGCTAAATCCTTTCCAAGCAATAAATTACCTCTTTATTTTCCTTTTGAGACAGGGTCTCTGTCACCCAGGCTGGAGGGCAGTGGCACAATCACGACTTACCGCAGCCTCCCTGACTCAGATGATCCTCCTACCTCAGCTTCCTGAGTAGCTAGGACTACAAGCGCCCGCTGCCACACGGCTAATTTTTGTATTTTTTGTAGAGATGGGGTTTTGCCATGTTTCCCAGGCTGGTCTCAAACTCTGGGGCTCAGCGATCCCTCTGCCTAGGCCTCCCAAAGTGCTAGGATTATAGGCATGAGCCACGGTACCCAGCCAAATTACCTTGTTTCCCTAGTCTTCTCACAGCACTTCTCAATTAAACGATGCACAGTGCAAATGAAAGGTCACTGACATTTGACAATAATATACTACAAGTCAACTGTTACCTGAACAATGATATCAAAAAATTTACCAACAATATGGTTATGATAATATAAAGTAGCCAAGCATGGTGGTTCACACCTGTAATCCTAGCACTTTGGGAGGCCAAGGCAGGAATATCACTTGAACTCCAGAGTTCAAGACCAGACTGAGCAACATAGTGAGACAGTGTCTCTGTAATTAAAATATAAGAAATAAAAAGTAAAATAATGGCTGGGTGAGGTGGCACGCACTGGTAGTCCCTGCTACTCAGGAAGCTCAGGTAAAAAGATCGCCTGAGCCCAGGAGTTTGAGGCCAGCCTGTGCAATACAGTGAGACCCCGTCCCTTAAAAAACAAAAAATAAGTAAAACAGCAACTGAGGGGAACAAAGATTGTACAAGGCCATTCTCAGTACTTTTCCTAATACTAAAATACTACAAATCACCCAAAAATAAATGAGTGTAAAGATTATCTTCAGGCCAGGCGCACCGGCTCACGCCTGTAATCCCAGCACTTTAGGAGGCCGAGACGGGAGGATCACCTGAGGTCAGGAGTTCAAGGTCAGCCTGGCCAACATGGCAAAACCCTGTCTCTACTAAATATACAAAAACTAGCCAGGTGTGGTGGCGGGCACCTGTAATCCCAGCTACTAGGGAGGCTGAGGCAGGGAGAATCGCTTGAACATGGGAGACGGAGGTTGCAGTGGGCTGAGATCAAACCATTGCACTCTAGCCTGGGCAACAGAGCAAGACACCGTCTCAAAAAAAAAGAAAAAAAAAGATTATCTTCATACATGCAATATGACACCCACCCAATATGCTTAATATCCAATTAAAATATAGTTTTGCCATACATAAACTACTACCTACTGCAGAGCTGGGGGGGAAAAGGATTATAAAATGGCATTCGCATTTTCACTAGAGAACACTATACAATATTACTAATTGTCTACTGAACATTCAATCTAAACAGAACCAGAGCAGCTGTGGTATATAGTTTGTTAAATGTCAACAAAAGTATACTCATGACACTAAGTCACTAAGTGAAAAGCTGCAGAACTCTTGAATAGCATGATCCCAAATAAGGTCTCGATCAATAGCAGTTACATAGGAGCTTTCACTTAAAATCCCACTAAAAAAGTCCAGAAATCTACACACCTCCAAAAGTGTAACATATGGATAGTATTATTTACCGCAGCAGTATTTGTCAGAGCATGAAAGATGGCTGGCCAGGACTAGGTGATTGGTGAATAAACATCCTGGACCGTGTATATAGTCATCTGTCTTTTGTTTAAGCACTTGTATACATACTACCTTTTGTTTGTATATATGCTCACATATATATAGTTGCTTTTTTGTGAAAATACTCAAAATAAACAAGCCAATGAAAATGGCTATCTAGGCTGGGCAAGGTGGCCACGGCTGTAATCCCAGCACTTCGGGAGGCCAAGGCAGGCATTCACCTGAGGTCAGAAGTTCGAGACCAGCCTGGCCAACATGGAGAAACCCCATCACTACTAAAAATACAAAATTAGCTGGACCTAGTGGCACATGCTTGTAATCCCAGCTACTTAGGAGGCTGAGGCAGGAAAATCACTTGAATCCAGGAGGCAGAGGGTTGCAGTGAGCGGAGATCATGCTATTGTACTCCAGCCTGGGCAACAACAGCAAAACTCAAAAAAAAAAAAAAAAAAAAAAGAAAGAAAGAAAGAAAAGGGCTATCTAAATGGGTGAGAAAAAAGGAGAAGAGATAGAAGTCAGAACAAAAATTCACTGATTACATCTTTTATTTTTGGTTTTGATTTCTGAGCCATGTAAATATATTGCATGATTGAAAATTTTAAGAAAAGGCCAGGCGCGGTGACTCACACCTGTAAACCCAGCACTTTGGGAGGGTGAGGCGGGCAGATCACCTGAGGCCAGGAGTTTGAGACCAGCTTGGCCAACATAGTGAAACCCTGTCTCTACTAAAAAATACAGAAAAAATTAGCCAGGTGTGGTAGCTAGCACCTGTAGTCCCACCTACTCAGGAGGATAAGGCATGAGAATCGCTTGAACTCAGGCCGTGGAGGTTGCAATGAGCCGAGATTATGCCATTTCACTCCAGCCAGGGTGACAGAGCTAGACTCTTGTCTCAATTTAAAAAAAAGAAAAAGAAAAAGAAAGAAAAAGAACATTTTAAGAAAGATAAACTAAAACACAAACAAACCTGAATGTCCAATTTGTATTACAAAACACAGTGAAACCAGGCCAGGCACAGTGGCTCACAACGTAATCCCAGTACTATGGGAGACCAAAGAAGGCAGATAACTTGAGGTCATGAGTTCGAGACACCCTGGCCAACACAGTGAAACCCTGCCTCTACTAAAAATACAAAAAATTAGCCAGGCATAGTGGCTCGTGCCTGTAATACCAGCTACTCGGGAAGCTGAGGCAGGAGAATTGTTGAGCCTGGGAGGCTGAGGCTGCAGCGAGCTGAGATCGCATCACTGCACTCCAGCCTGGGTGACGTAGTGAGACTCTGTCTCAAAAAAAAAAAAAAAAAGAACTAAAAGTAGAACTATCATTTGATCCAGCAATCCCACCTACTGGGTATCTGTCCAGAAGAAAAGAAATTATTATACAAAAAAGATACTTGCACACATGTTTACAGCAGCACAATTCGCAATTGCAAAACATGGAACCAATCCAAATGCCCATCCATCAACGAGTGGATAAACAAACTGTGGTATATATATACACAACGGAATAGTACTCAGCCATAAAAAGGAATGAATTAATGGCATTCGCAGCGACCTGGATGAGACTGGAGACTATTATTCTAAGCAAAGTCAATCAGGAATGGAAAACCAAACATCATATGTTCTCACTCATAAGTGGGAGCTAAGCTATGAGGATGCAAAGGCATAAGAATGACACAATAGACCTTGGGGATT
Organism: Pan paniscus; assembly: GCF_029289425.2. Lineage (NCBI taxonomy): Eukaryota > Metazoa > Chordata > Mammalia > Primates > Hominidae > Pan > Pan paniscus. The sequence continues at coordinate 68,076,395 of NC_073267.2, forward strand.
CAGGAGGAAAGTGTGGGAAGGGGATGAGGAATAAGACTACAAAGTGGGTACAGTGTATACTGCTCAGGTGATGGGTTCACCAAGTTCTCACAGATCACCACTAAAGAACTTACTCGCCGGGGGCAGTGGCTCATGCCTGTAATCCCAGCACTTGGGGAGGCCGAGGCAGGTGGATCACGAGGTCAGGAGTTCGAGACCAGCCTGACCAACACGGTGAAACTCCACCTCTACTAAAACTACAAAAATTAGCCAGGTGTGGTGGCACACACCTATAATCCCAGCTACTTGGGAGGCTGAGGCAGGAGAATCGCTTGAACCTGGGAGGCGGAGGTTGCAGTGAGCCAAGCTCTTGCCATTGCACTCCAGCCTAGGTGACAGAGGGAGACTCTGTCTCAAAAAAAAACACAACAAAATACAAACAAACAAAAAAACAAAACTTACTCATGTAACCCACACCACCTGTCCCCCAATAACCTATAGAAATAAAAATTTTGGAGGGGTGGGAGAGACAGTTTCAAGCTTGTCGCCCAGGCTGGAGTGCAATGGCATGATCATGGCTGATGCAGCCTTGATCTCTTAGGCTCAAGTGATCCTCCCGTCTTAGCCTCCCAAGTAGCTGAGACTACAGACACATGCCACCATGCCTGGCTACTTATTTTATTTTTTGTAGACACCAGGTCTCACTTTGTTGCCCAAGCTGGTCTGGAACTCCTGAGCTCAAGTAATCCTCCCACCTCAGCCACCCAAGGTGTTGGGATTATAGCCATGAACTATGTGGCCAGAAAACATTTTTAATTGGAAAATTTTACTATTCTCATTCCTTCTTTTATCATGAAGGAATATCCTTCTGGGATCACTTAGGGTGATATATATATATGTCATATTATATATAATAATACATTAACATATATAATACATTAACATGTTACTAACATATACATTATCTACTAAAGTTGGCATTCCTATCAACTCAAACATTTGAGCCCTAACTATACACCATGTACTCACTTTAGGTATTATAGAAAACACAAAAGGAAACATTGACCAAGAGGCTTAATGTAATAAATACAGACTTTACTATAACGCTATGCAACTAAGGCAGCTGTGTGTAAGAATTGGAAAGGGGAGAGAGGGCTATTTAAAATGCTGATTCCTGGCTGGGCAAGGCGGCTCACGCCTATAATCCCAACACTTCAGGAGGCCGAGGTGGGTGAATCACTTGAAGCCAGGAGTTCAAAACCAGCCTTGCCAACATGGCAAAACCCCATCTCTACTAAAAATACAAAAACCTAGCCAGGCATGGCGGTAGACACCTGTAATCCCAGCTACTCAGAGAATCGCTTAAACGCAGGAGGTGGAGGGTTGCAGTGAGCTGAGATCGCACCAATGCACGCCAGCCTGGGCAACAGAGCAAGACTCTGCCTCAATAAAGAAATAAATAGGCCAGGCGCGGTAGCTCATGCCTGTAATCCCAGCACTTTGGGAGGCCGAGGCAGGCGGATCACTTGAGGTCGGGAGATCGAAATCATCCTCACTAACATGGTGAGATTCCGTCTCTACTAAAAATACAAAAAATTAAAAGGCGGGGCGCGGTGGCTCACACCTGTAATCCCAGCACTTTGGGAGGCCAAGGAGGGTGGATCACAAGGTCAGGAGATCGAAACCATCCTGGCTAACACAGTGAAACCCTGTCTTTACAAAAATACAAAAAAATCACCCAGGCGTGGAGGCAGGTGCCTGTAGTCCCAGCTATTCGGGAGGCTGAGGCAGGAGAATGGCATGAACCCAGGAGGTGGAGCTTGCAGTGAGCTGAGGTCGCACTACTGCACTCCAGCCTGGGCGACAGAGTGAGACTCCATCTCAAAAAAACATAAAACAAACAAAACAAAACAAAAAATACAAAAAAAATCAGCCGGGCGTGGTGGCAGGCACCTGTAGCCCCAGCTACTTGGGAGGCTGAGGCAGGAGAATCGCTTAAACCCAGGAGGTGGAGGTTGCAGTGAGCCGAGAGCACACCACTGCGCTCCAGCCTGGGTGACAGAGCTAGACTTGGTCTCTAAATAAATAAATTTTAAAAATGCTGATTCCTAAGCACCACCCAAGACCAAGAGAGTCAACACTGCTAGAGAAAAGGAGTACAGGCTGTCTATTTTAAACTCCCCAGTCAGGCTGAGCGCGGTGGCTCACGCCTGTAATCCTACCACTTTGGGAGGCTGAGGCGGGTGGACTTCCTGAGCCCAGGAGTTCAAGACCAGCCTGGGCAATACGGTGAAACCCTGTCTCTGCTAAAATACAAAAAATTAGCCGGGCGTGACAGTGTGCACCTGTAGTCCCAGATACTCGGGAGGCTGAGGCAGGGGAATTGCTTGAACCCGGGAAGCAGAGGTTACAGGGAGCCGAGATCACGCCACTGTACTCCAGTCTGAGCGATAGAGCGAGACTCCATCTCCAAAAAAAATAAATAAAATAAATAAACTCCCCAGTCAATTCCTGAGAACCACTGACCTAAGGAGCAGTGTCAGGTTATTCCTTGCTAACAGGTATTAGAAATATTTAAGAAGCCGGGAACGGTGGCTCACGCCTGTAATCCCAGCACTTTGGGAGGCCAAGGAAGGAGGATCACCTAAGGTCAGAAGTTCGAGACCAGCCTGGCCAACATGGTGAAACCTTGTCTCTACTAAAAATACAAAAATTAGCTGGGTGTGGTGGCAGGCATCTGCAGTCCCAGCTACTCAGGAGGCTGAGGCAGGAGAATGGCATGAACCCGTGAAGCAGAGCTTGCAGTGAGCCGAGATCACGCCACTGCACTCCAGCCTGGAAGACAGAACGAGACTCCGTCTCAAAAAAAAAAAAAGAAATATTTAAGAAAAGGATACTGTACTTTGATGCAATCTCTTCTTTGAGGACAAGGAATGCCCCTCACACCTACTTCTTTTTCTCCCCTTAACTTCTTCCAACTGGACCAAAGACATCTGTTTGCTCGTTTGTTTTTTCCTTTAACAGAAGGGGTCTTGCTCTGTTATCCAGGCTGGAGTCTAGTGGTGTGACCACACCTCACTGCCAACCTCAAACACTCCTGGACTCAAGTGATCCTCCCACCTGAGCCTCCCAAGTAGCTGGACCTACAAGAATGTGCCACATGCCAGGCTGCAAAGACATCGATCTAAAGGCAGTTTGGTTTCCCACAGCACTGATGCCAGCAATGTTCTACCAGCTACCTTGCTCTAAATTTAAATATCAGGCACCTTAAGAAGACAAGTAGGCAAGACCCAAGGCTATCAGTTTATTGAACTGCCAACTTCCAATACTAAAAAAATACTAAATACTAAATACAGAATACTTACACCAACTGATAACCAAGTTTGACCTTGAAAATTATTTATTTCCCAAGTAGCATTCTGACCTAAAAGAGGTCAATCTGAGCCTTGTCTTTTTTTCACTCTCTTTCTGCAATTATGAAAATGTTCTACAACAGACTGGCGCCGTGGCTCACACCTGTAATCCCAGCACTGTGGGAGGCCGAGGCTGATGGATCACCTGAGGTCAGGAGTTCAAGACCAGCCTGGTCAATATGGCAAAACCCCATCTCTACTAAAAGTACAAAAATTGGCCAGGCATGGTGGCATGCACCTGTAATCCCAGCTACTCAGGAGGCTGAGGCAGGAGAATAGCTTGAACCCAGGAGGTGGATGTTGCAGTGAGCCGAGATCCTGCCACTGCACTCCAGCCTGGGCGACAAGAGCAAAACTTCTATGGAAGGCTGATTATACACTTACTAATATTAACTACTTCTCCAAGAGGCAAAGACTCTAGATTTATGGGGCAGTTCCAAAAGGTTGGTTCACTTATTAAAATCTTAGTTATAACTATTGTGTACATAATAGAATAACTTATGCAAGTATAATAAACACTAAGTAGAATTGGTCTAAGCACTTTACATGTTTCTTTAATCCTCACAACTCAAGGGTGATATTATTACCCCAACTTTACAGATAAGGAATAGTTTAACTTTCAGATAGTAAGTAGCATAATTTTGAAGATACTGAGCAGTAGAGGTTTTTTGTTTGTTTTTCAGACTCGCTCTGTCACCTAGGCTGGAGTGCAGTGGCATGACCTTGGCTCACTGTAACCTCCCCCTCCCAGGTTGAAGCGATTCTCCTGCCTCGGGATCCTAAGTAGCTGGGATTACAGGCATGCGCCAACACGCCCAGCTAATTTTTTTTTATTTTTAGTAGAGATGGGGTTTCATCATGTTGGCCAGGCTGGTCTTGAACTCCTGACCTCGTGATCTGCCCACCTCAGGCTCCCAAAGTGCTGGGATTACAGGCTTGAGTCACCACGCCTGGCTTAGAGGTTAAGTCTAAAACAAGCAAAAATCCTTTCAAAATCGATTTGTACAAGTCTAAATAATTGTTTTAATACCAATTCTTGGTATCAATAAGCATCTCCACTCTCACAGAAGAGTTTTAGGCCCCTAAACCATCTGCATTATACCTCTGCACTGAATACTTAGGAGTCACCTTTTAATTCATTACTTTTTCTCCAGGCAATGACCAATTCTTTAAAAACTATCAACTGAAAGCCTAAATATCCATCAAAAGGGCACTGATTAAGTAAATCATAAAGTGGCAAACCATGTAATAACTAAAAAAAGGACCCATAAATAATAGAAATTATCTATTGAGGGGAAAAAACAGTCACGTAACAGTGGTCTATTTAGATTATGTTCTTATATATACAAAGTATCTAATAAGAATAACTCTTTTGAAAAGTTACATAAAATAGTTGAGAAAGGAACTGAAGTTTTTTTTCAAAGTAGAAAATTGGTCACCGTGGTGGCTCTCGCCTGTAATCCCAGCACTTTGGGAGGCCGAGGCGGGTGGATCACGAGGTCAGGAGATAGGGACCATCCTGGCTAACATGGTGAAACCCCGTCTCTACTAAAAATATAAAAAAAAATTAGCCGGGCGTGGTGGCGGGCACCTGTAGTCCCAGCTACTCAGGAGGCTGAGGCAGGAGAATGGCGTGAACCCGGGAGGCGGAGCTTGCAGTGAGCCAAGATCGCGCACTGCACTCCAGCCTGGGCGACAGGGCAAGACACTGTCTCAAAAAAAAAAAAAAAAAGAAAATTACTCTCAAAACCAAAAAATATTATGCCAGTAGCTTTGCATATTCCAAGACTCTCTATGCAAAATCCCAACCTATGGAAGCCATTCACCTCACTCACTGTAGAAAAGAGATAACATAGATGGCCCGAGCCTGCTGTCCTTAGAAAGGCTTGCACAGTTGGCCCTTGGCTGGTCTCTGATAACTTTCAGAAGAGTTCTCACCATCCCCAGGGCTACTAAGAGTGACTCACTCTGCATAAACTGCACAAACCAAATGTGGTTTATGATGAACACCGGCTTTCTATCTAGATGAATACCAGCTTTCTGTCTAGGAGCCTAAAATTTTAATATGTGGTAGGCAGAGGGTGCCTACAGGAACAGGCCCCACCAATAATAACAATAGGCACTGAGTTTCTAGCAAAAGCTTCCCTGCTAGGCAACATTTCACATACATGTGCTGTCGCAACTCCATGCTGGAGGAATTGTGTCCTGTGTGACTCCACTGGGAGAGGACACTTGGGAGCATGAGCCTGGTTTCCTCCCGGATTCACCCCATTCACCATCTCCCCTTGCTGATTTTGCTTTGTATACTTTGCTACAGAAAAACACTTTTTATTGTATTTTATTTTTTTGAGACGGGGTCTCACTCTGTCGCCCAGGATGGAGTGCAGTGGCCTGAGCTGGGCTCACTGCAGCCTCTACCTCCCAGGCTCAAGCGATCCTCCTGCCTCAGCTTCCGGAGTAGCTGGGACCACAGGCATATGCCACTACGTCTAATTTTTTGTATTTTTATTAGAGACAGGGTTTCACCATGTTGGTCAGGCTGGTCTTGGAACGCCTGGCCTCAACTGATCTGCCCGCCACGGTCTCCTGACATGCTGGGATTACAGGCATCAGCCACAGCACTGGGCCTGTATCCTTTGCTATTTTAAAAAAAAAAAAGAAAATCAGCCCTGGGCTTTTCTCCTAGTGAATTACTGAACCTGCAGGTGGACTTGGGAACTGTCCCCAACACGCTTGCCCAGCAGAGATGAAATATCTTCTAGAGGTAAGTGGGACCCAAATTGTGGATTTCCTGTCTAGCACATGGAGAATCCATTTCAGAATTTTGAATCTTATCACAAAGATGATCTGGGAAGCTATTTTGATTGGTTTGGGTCTGTTTTAGTAAACAGGGAGATGCAGAGATGGGCTAGATGCTCACCAAACTGTTTCCTCTTCCCAGCTAAAGAATTAGAATACATTTCTCAGCTTCTCTTGCATTGGTTTGGCTGTAAGACTTAGTTCCTAATCCACAAAGTATACAGCAAATATGGTATGTGGCACTTTCAGACCTAGCTCATAAAACCTCACTCATGATTCTCTGTTTTTCACTATCTGCCCGATGAATAAACCCCCAAGACCTAGAGGAGGATGATGTCATGAGATGACAGATGAAGGCAGACTTCTTGAATTATTGCACAGGATCCTCAATGAAACATCCTCAATGAAAATTATTTGAGGAAGAAATACATTTTTACTCTGTTAAGCCGCTGTTATCTTGGATTTGTTTTAGGCCTGTTTTGCCTAATAACAGACAAAATGATCAAATGAACATTTTTAGAAGTTACTCTTGATGATGGGAAATACCAAGAAAGGAAAGATAAGGTCACAGGAAAGCCATGAACATGTAAGGAAAAGAGAAGCGAATGTACTCAAGAAACAGCAGGCCAGACACAGTAGCACGCACCTCTAATCCCAGCACTTTGGGAGGCCAAGAAAGGAGGATGGCTTGGGACCAGGAGTTCAAGACCAGCCTAGGCAACATAGAATAACCCCATCTCTACTTTTTTTTTTTTTTTAATTAGCAAGGTGCAGTGGCAAATGCCTTTAGCCCTAGCTACTAGAGAGGCTGAAGGGGGAGGACTGTCTGAGCCCAAGTGAGCTATGATCAGGCCATTGTCCTGCAGCCTGGATGACAGGGCAAGACACTGACTCTACCAAAAAAATAAAAAATAAGAAATTGCAATAACTCTTTTTGTTAGTTTTTTCAGACAGAGTCTCGCTCTGTTGCCCAGGCTGGAGTGCAGTGGCATGATCTCGGCTCACTGCAACCTCCGCCCCCCGGGTTCAAGCAATTCTCTGCCTCAGCCTCCCAAGTAGCTGGGATTATAGGCGCCTGCCACCACGCCCGGCTAATTTTTACATTTTTAGTGGAAACAGGGTTTCACCATCTTGGCCAGGCTGGTCTTGAACTCCTGACCTCAGGTGATCCACGTGCCTCGGCCTCCCAAAGTGCTGGGATTACAGGCGTGAGCCACCACGCCCGGCCTACAAGGACTTTGTTTTTATTTTTTATTTTTAGTACAGATGGGGCCTTGCTATATTGCCCAGGCTGGTCTCAAACTCCTGAGCTCAAGCAGTCCTCCCACCTCAGCCTCCCAAAGTGCTGGGATTACAGGTGTGAGCCACAGCATCCAGCTGGTTTTTTCGTTTTTTGTTTTTAAAGGAAAACGAGATATAGTCAAAGTTTGGGAAATTCCTTCTGCCTTCACTACCCATCATAGTGCTTATTTTCCATAATCTTATTTCAGGTTGGTTTGCTTTCGTGAGAATGACATGATTATTTTATATATTACTACTAGATTATTTGGCAGCATTTTTTTCAATAATACAGTGTATGCCAATTTTAGAGATTTTAAAGTATGGAAATTTTGTTTTAGAATCAGTGAAATACGTTATTTCCTTTCCCCCATGTAGTCTTCTGTTACATGTGCCATTGTAAAACTAAAATAATTTTAAGTGTCTTGTGATTTATACCAAGAATAAGTAAATCTAAAGTGAACAAAATAAACCTAATGAGAAATCTGAACCTCAAGAAGGCATCTATGGAAAAAAAAAAACTGAAGAGCAGTAGTATCTCCAAAAGCATTTTGAAATGTTTAGGTGTCAGAAGAGTTACTGGCATTCAGTAAGAATTAAGGATGAAATTAAACATCTTGCAAGAGGCCAGGTGCAGGGCTCACGCCTGTAATGCCAGCATTTTGGGAGGCTGAGGCAGGAGGATCACTTGAACCTGGAGTTTGAGACCCATCTGGGGAACAGTGAGACCATCTCAACAAATAAATACATAAACAAGCAAGCAGGGCATGGTGGCATGCACCTGTAGCCCTGGCTACTTAGAAGGCTGAGGTAGGAGGATCACTTAAGCCTGAGAGGTTGAGGCTACAGTGAGCCATGATTGCACCACTGCACTCCAACCTGGGCAACAGAGCAAGAGTGTCTCAAAAAAATTTTTTTAATTAAAAAAAAAATAACAAACCACATCTTACAAGGGGACAATACAGGCTGGGCATCCCAAATTTGAAAATCCAAAGTTCGAAAGACTCCAAAATCCAAAACGTTTTGAGCACAAACATGACACTCAAAAGAATACTCATTGGCGCATATTGGTAAGTACAAGAATTTTCCAAAATCTGAAATGAGAAACATGTCTAGTCTCAAGCATTTAAGATAAGCGATATTCAACCTCTATCGCCAACAAAGAACTACACTGCCCAAATGCCAACAGTGCCCTTGTTGAGAAAATGGCTGATATATCCACCTTCTATAGGATGGGCCCTCAATGTAAACACCTCAAAATTAACTTTTGGCTGGTGCAGTGGCTCATGCCTGTAATCTCAGGACTTTGGGAGGCTGAGTCAGGAGGACCACTTGAAACCAGGAGCTCAAGACCAGCTTGGGCAACATAGCAAGACCCTGTCTCTACAACTACAACAATAAAAATTAGCTGGGTGTGGCACTGTGTGCCTATAGTCTTAGCTACTTGGGCTGCTGTGGGAGGATGGCTTGAGCCCAGGAGTCTGTGATTTTAACGAGCTATCACAGCACTACTGCACTAGAGCATGGGTAACAGAGCAAGACCCTGCCTCTATAAAATTAAAGAAAAAATTGACTTTCCACATTAACACAAAGCCAAGCAGAGCTTAAATCCAGAAGATGGTAAGAAATGGTATGCAGCTTACATAAAGTGGCTAACACAAGTTATTAGAAAAACAGTTTATGCATAACTATTTTGTGGTGGATTGTGTACTTGCACCTGCAATCCCAGCCAGCTACTCAGGAGGGTGAGGTGGGAAGACTGACTGAGCCCAGGAGTTCAAGGCTGCATTGAGCTGTGGTCGCGCTTTGTCTCTAAAAAAAAAAAATTAATTAAAAAGAGTTTGGCCGGGCACGGCAGCTCACGCCTGTAATCCCAGTACTTTGGGAGGCTGAGGTGGATGGATCACGAGGTCAGGAGTTCGAGACCAGCCTGGCCAACATGGTAAACCCCGTGTCTACTAAAGATACAAAAAATTAGCAGGACATGGTGGCGCACATCTGTAATCCCAGCTACTTGGGAGGCTGAGGCAGGAGAATCAGCTTGAACCCAGGAGGCAGATGTTGCAGCGAGCTAAGATCGCACCATTGCACTCCAGGCTGGGCGACAGGGCGAGACTCCATCTCAAAGAAAAAAATTAGCAGGGCGTGTTGGCGCACACTCCAGCCTGGGCGACACAGAGAAACCCTGTCTCAAAAAAAAAAAGAAAAAGAGTTGACCCTTCCGTAGTTCATAAGCATGATGACTGGGTGTTCACATGCATGCGTGAGATATGGCAACCTCAAACCTTGTTACATCAGCACCTTACCTGTCTGACATGAAAAAAAGAGTTGACTTGCTTTTTATATACACGTATTAATCAAGCAATTTATTTCACTCAATGCTACAGTGCCTTCAATAACTTGTAACATTTAACAGCCTTGTGTATGTGCCTTAAATATTTTACAAGAATTAATCTAATCCACGCCAGGCATGGTGGCTCCCGCCTGTAATCCCAGCACTTTGGGAGGCTAAGGTGGGAGGATTTTTTGAGGCTGGGAGTGCAAGGCCAGGCTGAGCAACATAGTGAGACCCCCATCACTATAAAAAAACTTTTTTTAATTAGCTGGACGTAGTGGTGCACACCTGTAGTCCCAGCCACTGACTGGGGAGACTGAGGTGGGAGGATGGCTTGAACTCAGGAGGTCATGGTTGCAGTGAGCCATGACCGTGCCACTGCACTCCAGCCTGGGCAACAGAGACCCTGTCTCAAAAAACAAAATAACAGAGAGTAGCCTTCTTGAAGCTATTTTATTTTAAAAAGAACTACACCAAGAGAAAACTCTCAAATCTCAGAATTCAATTTACGATGCTAAAGAACTTGTTAAAACTCAAGTCCCTCCATCTTTAGGCAGTCTCAGCAGAACTGCAAATTTATTATTATTACACTGACCATTAATTGTAAAAGAGCATCTTTTGGTCACACTAGAGTTTTGCATTTTCTTTCTTTTTTTTTTTTTTGAGACAGAGTCTCGCTCTGTCACCCAGGCTGAAGTGCAGTGGCGCGATCTCAGCTCACTGCAACCTCCGCCTCCCAGGTTCAAGCAATTCTCCTGCCTCAGCCTCCCAAGTAGCTGGGACTAGCCGCCCGCCACCACACCTGGCTAATTTTTGTATTTTTAGTAGAGACGGGGTTTCACCATATTGACCAGGCTGGTCTCGAACTCCTGACTTTGTGATCTGCCCGCCTCGGCCTCCCAAAGTGCTGGGATTACAGGCGTGAGCCACCGCGCGTAGCCAAGTTTTGCATTTTCATAGTGAGGAAATGAAAAATTCAAATCTTGTTTCTAGTCGTCCAAAAAACTGCTGGGAAAAAAACCTTATTTGCTTTGGTCACAACTAAGAAAACTCTATCCAAATAAAAGGTTGGGGGTAAAGAAAGATCTCCCTAATTAATTCAAGAAATTGCCAAGATGTAAATAGTTTAACTCTGTAGATTACTAGAGATAGTCTTGATATTCTAAAATCCAATGCACAAATGAAACTAAAATCCTACCTACATAATGAACCACCACCGATAGATCTTTTCCTCTGAAATGTTGCTCATTCAAGCAGTATGAAAAAAAGAAAAACCAGAGTATCGACTTCCAAGAATGCTATATTCTATCAATTTACCCAACTGTAATAAATGAAGCACTATTCAATTACAGTTCAACTGTATATATGCACTGGGGAAAGAGAGACTCCTTACTCACTATGGGACAGAAAACTTAAAAGGCATTGTAGGGTGCACTTAAGTGAAACTGGCCAAGGATGGCAAAAAATCAATTTTGCTTAAGGAAATTAGGTATTTATAGACAGTACATCTGAGTTTGGACTAGAATGATAAAGTTTTGGTAGAGATGACATTCCAGATGTAAAAAGACGAAGAGGCTGGGTGCGGTGGCTCAAACCTGTAATCCCAACACTTTGGGAGGCCGAGGTGGGCAGATCACCTGAGGTCAGGGGTTCAGGACCAGCCTGGCCAACATGAGGAAACCCCATCTCTACTAAAAATGCAAAAATTAGCCGGGCATGGTGTGGCAGGCGCCTGTAATCCCAGCTACTCGGCGGGGATAAGGCAGGAGAATCGCTTGAACCCGGAAGGAGGTGGTTGTATTGCAGTGAGCCAAGCTCGTGACACTACATTCCAGCCTGGGTGACACAGCGAAGACTCTGTCTCATTTAAAAAAAAAAAAAAAAAAAAGAGGACAAAGATATATTTGGGTACCACTGCTTAACAGTCTTTTGACTATAATACAACACAGTAGTACCACAGGGAAGGAGGAATCAACACTTATAATTCCAGATGAAGGTATTAGAATGACTTCTGAACAAAGAAAGGATATTTCCAAAGCAATGATTTAAGTGGCATTTTGGCAGAAATATAAAAAATTAACTGCAGTCCTAGAATCTTTTACAATCACAATATCCACATATTATTTGTGAAATAAACCCAAAAACCAACTATAATGGAGATTAGTTAGAAAGTTATTTCAAAAAAGACAAGAGCCTGAAACCAGACAAAAAGATAACTTTTTTTTTTCTTTTTTTTTGAGACAGAGTCTGTCACCCAGGCTGGAGTGCAATGATCACAGCCCACTGCAGCCTCGACCTCCCCAGGCTCAGGTGATCCTCCCACCTCAAGTTTCGTATTTTTAGCAGAGATGGGGTTTCATCATATTGCCCAGGGTGGTCTGAAACTCCTTGGCTTAAGTGATTTGTACACCTCTGCCTCCCAAAAGTGTTAGGATTGCAGGCGTGAGCCACTGCGCTGGCCCAGCTAACTATTCTTTCTTTTTCTTTTTTGAGACAGAGTTTTGCTCGTTACCTAGGCTGGAGTGCAATGGTGCAATCTCGGCTCACCGCAACCTCCACCTCCCAGGGTCCAGCGATTCTCCTGCCTCAGCCTCCCAAGTAGCTGAGATTACAGGCACGCGCCACCACGCCCAACTAATTTTGTATTTTTAGTGGATACGGGGTTTCTCCATATTGGTCAAGCTGGTCTCAAACTCCAGACCTCAGGTGATCCGCCCGCCTCGGCCTCCCAAAGTGCTAGGATTACAGGCATGAGCCACCACGCCTGGCAACTATTCTTGTTAGCAAAACCAGGCCTTATAGTTTGTCCAAATCCACAGAACATACACCACCATGGCCGGGCGTGGTGGCTCACACCTGTAATCCCAGCACTTTGGGAGGCCGAGGCGGGCAGATCACGAGGTCAGGAGATCGAGACCATCCTGGCTAACACGGTGAAACCCCGTCTCTACCAAAAAATACAAAAAACAAATTAGCCGGGTGCCTGTAGTCCCAGCTATTCAGGAGGCTGAGGCAGGAGAATGGCATGAACCCGGGAGGCGGAGCTTGCAGTGAGCTGAGATCGCACCACTGCACTCCAGCCTGGGCGACGGAAAGAGACTCCGTCTCAAAAAAAAAAAAAAAAAAAAAGAAGAAGATACACCACCAAGAGTGAATTCTAATGTAAACTAGAGAATTTGGATGATGATGATCTATCAGCGTAGGTTCATCAATTGTAAGAAATGTACAGGCCGGGCTCGGTGGCTCACGCCTGTAATCCCAGCACTTTGGGAGGCCGAGGCGGGTGGATCACGAGGTCAGGAGATCGAGTCCATCCTGGCTAACATGATGAAACCCCGTCTCTACTAAAAAACTATAAAAAATTAGCCAGGCGTGGTGGTGGGCGCCTGTAGTCCCAGTTACTAGGGATGCTAAGGCAGGAGAATGGCGTGAACCTGGGAAGCGCAGCTTGCAGTGAGCCGAGATGGCGCCACTGCACTCCAGCCTGGGTGACAGAGCGAGACTGTATCTCAAAAAATGTACCACTCTAGTGGGGGGGGCGGGTGTTGACAATGGGCAAGGCAAAGCATGTATTGGGGCAGGAGATAATACAGGAAACCTCTGTACTTTCTCATCAATTTTACTGTGATCCCAAAACTGCTCTGAAAAATAAAATCAATTAAGAAAAAAACGCAAAACCTAGAAGCTATAAATCTAAGGGAACAAATGTTTATCTGACTGGGACACTGCTGAGTTCTGAATATAAAGCTTAAGAATATTATAGGCTCACGCCTATAATCCCAACACTTTGGGAGGCTGAGGTGGGTGGATGACCTGAGGTCAGGAGTTTGAGACCAGCCTGGCGAACATGGTGAAACCCTGTCTCTACTAAAAATACAAAAATTAGCCACATGTGGTGGTGGGCACCTATAATCCCACCTACTCGGGAGGCTGAGGCAGGATCGTCTCTTGAAACCTGGAGGCAGAGGTTGCAGTGAGCTGAGATCGCACCATTGCACTCTAACCCAGGCACCAAGAGTGAAACTCTTGACCCCCCAAAAAAAAAAGAAAGAAAGAAAAAGAAAAAAGAAGTTAGATAGCGTCTTTGAAAATCCTTTTGGCTGGGCGCAGTGGCTCACGCCTGTAATCCCAGCACTCAGGGAGGCCAAGGCAGGCAGATCACCTGAGGTCAGGAGTTCGAGACCAGCCTGACCAATATGGCAAAACCCCGTCTCTACTAAAAATACAAAAATTAGCCAAGCATGGTGGCAGGCGCCTGTAATCCCAGCTACTCAGGAGGCTGAGGCAGGAGAATCGCTTGAACCCAGGAAGGAGAGGTTGCAGTGAGCCAATATCGCGCTCCAGCCTGGGGGATACAGCGAGACTCTGCCTCCAAAAAAAAAAAGAAAAGAAAATACTTCCATCCCACTTTTATATTTCAAATAATTACTTCAACATTACTGTAATATTTATTGTGAGATATACATTTGGTCTTCATCCCATTTCCTGGCATACAACTTCTAAGATCCTTAGAATGGTAAGTTTCTTTTTGTATGCTGAGTTGACTGATAGCTTGGCAACTTCTAGGTAGTTTCTGCATGGGTGCTGGTCACCTGAAAGACCAAGGCAAGATGAGAGGGTTAGGACTTTTAGCCCCACCTCCTCCAAACTCCAGGGAGGGAAAAGGTGCTAAGGGTTAAGGTGACCACCAAAGGTCAATGATTTAACCAACTGTGCCTCTGTAATGAAGCCTCCATAAAAGCCCATAAATGACTGGGTTCAGAGAGCTTCCAGATAGCTGAGGCACAGTGTAGCCAGGAGAGGGCATGGAAGCTCCGCGGCCCTTACTTCTCCTATGCACCTCCTCATCCATATCCTTTATAATAAACTCTTGAACCTAAGTGTTGGCCGGGTACAGTGGCTGATGCCTGTCTGTAATCTCAGCACTTTGGGAGGCTGAGGTGGGTCGATCGCTTGAAGTCAAGAATTCGAGACCAACATGATGAAACCCCGTCTCTACCAAAAATATAAAAAATTAGCCAGGTGTGGTGGCGCATGCCTATAATCCCAGCTACTTGGGAGGCCGAGGCAGAAGAATCGCTTGAACCAGAGCGACAGAGGTTGCAGCAAGCCTAGATCGTGCCACTGCACTCCAGCCTGGGTGACAGAGCCAAGACTCCGGCTCCAAAAAAAAAAAAAAACCCTAAGTATTTCCGAGAGTTCTATATAAGCCACTCTAGCAAGTTAACTGAACAAAAGAAGGGGGTATTAGGAACTCAATTTATAGTCAGTTGGTCAGAAACACAGGTAAAACCACCTGGGACTTGAGATTAGCATTGGAAGTGGGGGACGGTCTATGGGACTTGAGCTTTCAACCTGTGGGATCTGATGCTATCTTCAGGTACACCGTGTCAGAATAATACTGAATTAGAGGATACCCATGTGGTGTCCACTGCTGAATAGCTTGCTTGATGTGCAGGGGAAAACCCCACACATCTGGTGGTGTGAGAATATACTGGAAGAAAGTTTATGTTCTCAGAATCAACAAAAAATTATCCTACATGGTTGCAACGTATTCAACATTTCAGGAATTTCCCTGTAACAACTGTAACACAGTTAAGCAACAGGTATGCTGGAGGTTAGTTAATGCTGTGTTTTCCAGAATTAAAGATACAAATGCATTTCTTAAATATATACACTACATTCCTTTAAATCACTGTGGGTGCGACGGCTTACGCCTATAATCCCAGCACTTTGGGAGGCTGAGCTGAGTGGATCACAAGGTCAGGAGTTCGAGACCAGCCTGACCAACATGGTGAACCAGATCTCTACTAAAAAGACAAAAATTACCCAGCCGTGGTGGCACGCGCCTGTAATCCCAGCTACTCGGGAGGCTGAGGGAGGAGAATCACTTGAACCTGGGAGGCGGACGTTGCAGTGAGCCGAGATCACACCACTGCTCTCAAGCCTGGGCAACAGAGCAAGACTCCATCTTAAAAAACAAACAAACAAACGAAAAAACTCAACAAATGGCTTCATATTAAGTCTACACCTCTAATTACTGCCTTCTCAAACTATGCTTTCCAGTGAACAATGCTTTATTTGGTTTGCTACATTCTTGCAAATTTGAGTGAAAAGTACACTTAAAAAAAAAAAGTATCATAGGCCAGTATGGTGGCTCACATCTGTAATCACGGCACTCTGGGAGGTCTTGGTGGACAGATCGCTTGAGCCCAGGAGTTCCAGACCAGCCTGGGAAACACAGTGAAACCTCACCTCTACCAAAAAAATACAAAAATTAGGCCAGGCGCAGTGGCTCACACCTGTAATCCCAGAACTTTGGGAAGCTGAGGCAGGTAGATCACTTGAGGTCAGGAGTTCAAGACCAGATGGCCAACATGGTAAAACCCCATCTCTACTAAAAATACAGGCCTGGGCAGTGGCTCACGCCTGTAATCCCAGCACTTTGGGAGGCCGAGGCAGGTGGATCACCTGAGGTCAGGAGTTCGAGACCAGCCTGACTAACGTGGTGAAACCCTGTCTCTACTAAATACAAAAAATTAGCCGGGCATGGTGGCATGCACCTGTAATCCCAGCTATTCAGGAGGCTGAGGCAGGAGAATCACTTGAACCCAGGAGCCGGAGGTTGCACTGAGCAGAGATCGCACTATTGCACTCCAGCCTGGGCAACAAGAGCAAAACCCTGTTTTAAAAAAACATATATATATAAAATTAGCCAGGCATGATGGCGCGCACCTGTAATCCCAGCTACTTGGGAAGCTGAGGCAGGAGAATCACTTGAACCCGGGAGGCAGAAGTTGCAGCAAGCCAAGATCACACCACTGCACTCCAGCCTGAGGGAGAAGAGCAAAACTCTCTCTCAAAAAAAAAGAAAAAAAAACAATTTTTGACACGTGTGGTTAACATGCACCTGTAGTCCCAGCTACTCAGGGGCTGAGGTGAGAGACTGACCTGAGACCAGAATATCAAGGCTGCAGTGAGCAGGGATTGTGCCGCTGCACTCCAGCCTAGGCATTGAAGTGAAACCCTGTCTCAAAAAAAAAAACAAAAAACTATTGTATACACTGGGGGGCAGAAGGTGTTGAGCCCCTTTTAACTTTCAAAGATTCATCTTTAAAATTGTGAGCAAACAGAAAAGGAATTGCTAGATTCTTCTATATATAGAGTCACTCAATGGGATGCCATTTTGAAACTTCACAGCAGGAAGTTTTAGTTTGGTCAGAGGGTCATTAAAGAAATGCCTCAGTTAATATATATGACTTGAAAGTCTTTTCTTTTATAAAAGTATATACCAAGTTCAGGCCGGGCGCTATGGCTCACACCTGTAATCCCAGCACTTCGGGAGACTGAGGCAGGCAGATCGCCTGAGGTCAGGAATTCGAGACCAGCCTGGCCAATACGTTGAAACCTCTTCTCTACTAAAAATACAAAAACTAGCTGGCCGTGATGGCAGGCGCCTGTAATCCAGCTACTCAGAAGGCCGAGGCAGAAGAATCGCTTGAACCTGTGAGGCAGGGGTTGCAGTGAGCCAAGATTCCACCATTGCACTCCAGCCTGGGCAACAGAGCGAGACTGCGTCTCAAAAAAAAAAAAAAAAAAATATACCAAGTTCATAAAATACAGCATTTCAAAATTGCAGACTACTAGGCTGGGCACGGTCACTCATGCCTGTAATCCCAGCACTTTGGGAGGCCGACGCGGGTGGATCACGAGGTCAAGAGTTTGAGACCAGCCTGACCAACATAGTGAAACCCCGTCTCTACCAAAAATACAAAAATTAGCTGGGTGCAGTGGTGCGCACCTGTAATCCCAGCTACTTGGGAGGCTGGGGCAGGAGAATCGCTTGAACCCAGGAGGCGGAGGTTGTAGTGAGCCGAGATCGCACCACTGCATTCCAGCCTGGGCAACAGGGTGAGACTCCGTCTCAAAAAAAAAAAAAAAAAAAAAAAATGGCAGACTACTATTTTTGTTAATGTGGGACAAAATACTCATAACAAATATTTTGCAAAATTTTTTTTTAATTTAATTTTCTTTTTTGTAAAGACAGGGTCTCACCATG
Organism: Pan paniscus; assembly: GCF_029289425.2. Classification (NCBI taxonomy): domain Eukaryota; kingdom Metazoa; phylum Chordata; class Mammalia; order Primates; family Hominidae; genus Pan; species Pan paniscus. The sequence goes on from NC_073267.2 coordinate 68,094,258, forward strand.
TTGCCCAGGCTGGTCTCTAACTCCTAGTCTCAAGCATCCTCCTCCCTCATCCTCCCAAAAAGCTAGGATACAGGCTTGAGCCACTTGCCTGGGCCAAAAAAATTAGTCCCAAAATATGACAGCACTCAATTAGAATTATTGTGGACAAATTCCATTCTCTGGTATTGGGTACCAAAGACGTGTTTGTTATTACACAGAAAGAAATAATCAAGTTCATAAATTCAAACTGGTTAAAAAGAAAGCTTCTCGGCTGGGCACCGTGGCTCACGTCTGTAATCCCAGCACTTTGGGAGGGTGAGGCGGGTGGATCATGAAGTTAAGAGTTCGAGACCATCCTGGCCAACATGGTGAAACCCTGTCTCTATTAAAATACAAAAATTAGCTGGGTGTGGTGGCGGGCACCTGTAGTCCCAGCTACTCGAGGGGCTGAGGCAGAATTGCTTGAACCCTGGAGGCAAAGGTTGCAGTGAACCGAGATCGTGTGCCGCTGCACTCCAGCATGGTGACAGAGCGAGACTCCATCCCAAAAAAAAAAAAAAAAGTTTCTCATAACCAGATCAGAATCTATCCTAAAACATACTCAGAAAAAGTAACATGCAAGGTAATTTGAAATCAGACTTTAAAGCATGTTTTGAAAAGATGGCAAGCATTTCCATTTGTTTTCATAGTTTTTAATGACTTGACTCCAAATAAGAAGGATGTCTTATTATTTAGCTTGACAACATCTATGTTAAAGAGACTAGGATCTAAACCCCGAAGAGAAATTCAGAAACTAGAAAAAAAGAAAATGAACCCGGGGTGTTAAGCTGGGAACCAAAAAGAGCACATTTCAATTCTTTTCCACCGTAATGCCACAAAACTGTACCTTAAAACTTCTAAGATTACAATCTTAGGTAAGAAAAGGAAATATTTTCAGTTACAAATAGACATGTCTTTGCGCCTTCATTCTATAATTTTTTTTGAGACGGAGTCTCCCTGTCCCCCAGGCTGGAGTGCAGTAGCTCTATCTCGGCTCACTGCAACCTCCGCCTCCCGGGTTCAAGCAATTCTCCTGCCTCAGCCTCCCAAGTAGCTGGGATTACAGGCACCTGCCACCACACCCGGCTAATTTTTGTATTTTTAGTAGAGACGCGGTTTTGACATGTTGGCCAGGCTGGTCTCGAACTCCTGACCTCTGGTGATTCACCTACCTTGGCCTCCCTAAGTGCTGGGATTACAGGCGTGAGCCACCGCGCCCAGTTGATTCTAGACTTGTTTCCACTAAGACTTGGGGAACCCACACTTGTTGAAAAGGAACTAACTCTCCAAACTAGTTTTATCAACATGCTATCATTTCAGTCAAAGCACAGCTAGCCACCTAAAACCATGTATCATCAATGCATATTCTCCTTAGACAAGGTAACAATTTGCAGTATCCTAAAACATAATTATTTAAACTGTTACCACATGTCTTCTTAATAGCTAAAATACTCTGCTGCCAATCTTTAAAAGGGTAGGAATACCAACCTGGACCACAGATCACTTAAGTATTAAACCCAAGTACCTATAGAAAAAAATTGTTCTTAATCTGTTTGACCTTCTTCCTAATATTTTACTTGCCTTCCCTCATTTTTTTAATCCATGTATTCCCTATTCCTATCAAAGGGGCTGTCATAAGGAAAACGTTCGGCATTGTTTCAAACAGTATAATTATATTCACTCAATCACTGACTTAAAAAAAAAAAAAACCAAGTAGTCACAGGCTATCAAATTGTAGAGAAATCGGCAGGGTAGGTTAAGCATTGTTACTCAGTTTTCAGGAAGAAAACAGACTTTATTAGAGTCCTAAGAAATGTGACATTTGATTAACTTCATGGGAAAAGTTTGTCATAAAGTTTATTTTAAATACAACATTTTCAAACGCACAGACGTCAAGCATTCTTTTTTAATCTACAAAGCTTACTCCTCGTGGAGTTAGTATCTGTGAGCCCTCTTGGGTGAATTCTGCAAAGGAGGTGGTACTGAAAAAGTATTATTTGTGTTTGGCCTTAAGTACCTCTACAAGACCTGCCGTGGATCTTATCAGCCTTGAGGCCTACAAGTGCTCAGCTCACTAGCGGGACACTTGTCCTGGGTGAGCAGGACCGCCACTACTGCAGACACCGGACCGAGTAGGTGGGGGCCAACTTCAAAGAAAGTGTGAGCGCCCAGGCGCGCGAGTGGAACAAAACCTGTAGCAAGTAATAAGGAAGTGCTTGCTCCCGCCCGCCCTTCCCATCCGGGGACACCCGAAACCTGGGGGGCTTTGACAACGTGCTGGGGGCGTAAGACGGGGAGAGTGGCAGCTCCGAGTACACGGAGAAGAACTGGAAACATGCAAAAACTCCAAACACGGTCCCCCCCGCCAGAAGCCCTAGGCCTCGGAAGCCGATGCCCACTGCAATCATCAGGGAGCAGAGACAGAAACAGTAGTTAAGGAGCTCGTGGAGGTCTCAGAGGGGTGCAACCCGCGCGAAGCCAGGCCCAGCGACACGAACTGCCGCCGCTGCCGCCCCCTGAGCCTCCAGGCCCGGGACAGAGACCACCATGGGTCTCACTCCGCGCTCTACCCTCCGCTTCCTGGAGCCTTCTCGCTGGCCTCTAATCTTCAGAGCGCGAAGCCTCCGAGAGCCGTGTGGAGAAGAGTCCGCCCTCTCCCGCCTCGTCCCACTTCCCCGTCCCGGCTGCCTCTCACTCCCTAGAGCTCCGGGAAACGCTTCCAGTGGCCCCAGGTCCACCCCTGTTCCTCCTCCCACCGGCTCTCGCGTTCCCAAGCTGACACCGCCACCCTACCCTAGCCCCTGACGCCAACCCGCCTCACCTCAGGCGGCTCCGGCAGCGCTGGACACAGGAAACTCCTGAGTCCCCGACTCCGGATCTCCTCGACCCCCTCTTCGGTTAACTCCGCTTGTTTCTCTACAAAATGGCGCCGGAGGTCGCGCGCTCACGTCGCGGCCTTTCCCCTCCCCGTTCCCATTTCATCATTCGCTGCCCGCCCGAGGAGGGATGGCCCCAGAGCCAGCCAATGGCCGCGCCCCGCCTGTGGCTTCTACCCAGTCACCGACAGTTGCCCGCGGATTTAAACCAATCACACTCTATCACTTGCAGAAGTCGAGGAAGAAATCAGGCTCCTGCTAGCAACTACCAATCCGGCCTCCTACTTCGCGGACTTTGGCCAATTGCCGCTCACCAGGCCCAGGGGACCGGAGTCAGAGCCCTCGCGCCTGCGCTCGAGGCGAGGGCCAACAGGGAGATGCTGATAACTTCGATTTGGGGCTTCACGTACTTCCCACCTGCCCTCGAGGGCTGCGACCCGTGGGGCTTGGCATTGCCTTTGAGGAACAATAAATTATGGAAGGGGCCCATAACTCCTCGCCACCCTGCGCGGGAACTACTTTGAATTACAGTGAAACAGCTTTCCTCCACTTTCCTTCCTCTTTCGAAATGTCACGGTCCAGTAGACTTCGGGGATTCCCAACCGAAACAATCCCCTCCCCTAGTGTCCCTTTGGCGGGGAACGCCAGCCAGAAAGCAAGCCAGGTTGTGACTAGAGTTGGGGCGCTTTGCATCCTGGGATGTGTAGTCGCGCTCCTCTACCCCGTTCCCATCGCAGAAGTAATGCGTCTTCGTTCGTCGCTGCGCCCTAGAAGGAGCAGTGCATGCTGGGGGTTGTAGTCACCCAGGTGGCCACCTTGTCCTCGCTTGCTTCGCTTTGGTCAAGGGAACTTTCTGTTTTAGTTCTGCCTATTGAAGAAGGGACACCTTCCAGAGACGCCTTCCAGAGACCTAGTAGGAGACGCAAGTTCTCTTCCTGGCTTAAGTCCTAGAAGCCGTCTAAGAAAGGATACCCATGTCCTTTGCTCTCAAGAGAAAAAGCATAGAAACATATTTTGCTATGGTTTGTTTGTTAACTATGATAGCTGGTAAGATTTTATACTCACCTGTACCCAAAAGAGAAAGGATTGGGAAGGAAGTGTTGACTGGTTAGCTCTATTACCTTTTGAAATTAAGGCCAGGCGCGGTGGCTCACGCTTGTAATCCCAGCACTTTGGGAGGCTGAGGCGGGTGGATCACGACGTCAGGTGATCGAGACCATCCTGGCTAACACGGTGAAACCCCATCTCTACTAAGATACAAAAAATTAGCCGGGCGTGGTGGCGCACACCTGTAATCCCAGCTACTTAGGAGGCTGAGGCAGGAGAATCGCTTGAACCCGGGAGGCGTGGGTTGCAGTGAGCAGAGATCGCGCCACTGCACTCCAGCCTGAGCGACAGAGCAAAACTCTGTCTCAAAAAAAAAAAAAAAAAAAAAGGCAGGGCGCTGTGGATCACGCCTGCAATCCCAGCACTTTGGGAGGCCGAGGCGGGCGGATCACGAGGTCAGGAGATCGAGACCATTCCGGCTAACACGGTGAAACCCCGTCTCTACTAAAAATACAGAAAAATTAACCGGGCATAGTGGCGGGCGCCTGTAGTCCCAGCTACTCGGGAGGCTGAGGCAGGAGAATGGCGTGAACCCGGGAGGCAGAGGTCGCAGTGAGCCAAGATCGCGCCGCTTGACTCCAGCCTGGGCGACTGAGCGAGACTTTGTCTCCAAAAAAAAAAAAGAAAAGAAAAAGAAATTCAAACCTATCCCTGTGCTCACCCCTGTCCTCAGGCTAGGCTCAGTAGGTGGTCTTCTGGCCATCTCTCTCATATTACCTCTCGTGCCCAAAAAAATACTTAAAAAAAATTATGGTAAGAAACACATGAAATTTACCATCTTCATCATTTTTAAGTGTAGAATACAGTAGTGTTAACTATATGCATATTGTTGTACAACAGATCTCTAGAACTTTTTCATCTTGCAAAACTGAAACTACATCTGTTGTTTAACACCTTCCATTTCCCCCTCCCCCTAGTCCCTGACAATCACTATTCTTCTTTATGTTCCTGAGTTTGATTACTTTAGATACCTCATATAAGTGGAATCATGCAGTATTTGTCTTTTTGTGACTGGCCTATTTAACTGAGCATATGTCCTAAAAACACATCTTTTTTTTTTTTTTTTTTTTTTTGAGACGGAGTTTTGCTCTTGTTGCCCAGGCTGGAGTGCAATGGTGCAATCTCAGCTCACTGCAACCTCCGGCCTCCCCAGTTCAAGCAAGACTCCTGCCTCAGCCTCCCAGGTACCTGAGATTGCAGGGACGTGCCACCACACCCAGCTAATTTTTGTATTTTTAGTAGACACAGGGTTTCACCATGTTGGTCAGGCTGGTATTGAACTCCTGACCTCAGGTAATCCACCCGCCTCAGCCTCCCAATGTGCTGGGATTACAGGCATGAGCCACCAAGCCCAGCCTAAAAATACTTTTCGACACCTACCTTTCCTTAGTTGGAGGCCAGGTCTTTCAGCCTACATTTACTGAGTCCCTTGTGTTTTCAAGCAACTGTGCAAGAGCCAGAACTGTGCAAGAGCCAGGGACCCCACATATAGTAAGAAGAAGGATCACTTCAGTCTTGTTCACAGCTGTATTCTCAGCACCTAGTATTGTGTCTGGCACATGGTAGGTATATGTGCAAATAAGCCTTGCAGGGTACTAAAGGGAGAAATCGACTTACAACATTGTAATCTTAGAAGTAAAAGGCCCCCTAAACAGAACAAGGATGAGGAATAAGGCCCTTCCCTGCACTGTTGCTAGTAAAAGTTACCAAAACCCCTATGTATAGCAGCATTTTGGCCGAGTTTATCAAAAGTGAAAATGCCGACCCCACTGACCCAGTAATTCCATGTCTAAGAATTTACTCCACAGATGAACATTGCAAATGTGTGCAGAGTGCATACAGATATACATGGAAGCGTTGTTTATGGGGACCCAAAAGATTGGAAACAATAATAAAATGTATGGTACTTTGGGCCAGACCCCATCTCTACTAAAAATACAAAAATTAGCCAGGTGTGGTGGCAGGTGCCTGTAATCCCAGCTATTCGGGAGGCTGAGGCAAGAGAATCACTTGAACCCGGGAGACAGAAGTTGCAGTGAGCGTAGATCGCACCACTACACTCAAGCCTGGGTGACAGAGTGAGACTGTGACTCAAAAATAAATAAATAAATAAATAAATATCGTACTTTTTAATGAAATATTATGAATTTTTTTTAGACGGAGTCTCGCTCTGTCGCCCAGGCTGGAGTGCAGTGGCATGATCTCGGCTCACTGCAAGCTCTGCCTGCCGGGTTCGTGCCATTCTCCTGCCTCAGCCTCCCGAGTAGCTGGGACTACAGGCGCCCGCCACCACGCCTGGCTAATTTTTTGTATTTTTAGTAGAGACGGGGTTTCTCTGTGTTAGCCAGAATGGTCTCGATCTCCTGACCTCGTGATCCGCCCACCTCGGCCTCCCAAAGTGATGGGATTACAGGCCCAGCCTCTTTTTTTTTTTTTAAATGATGTAAGTTGGCCGGGCACAGTGGCTCACACTTGTAATCCCAGCACTTTGGGAGGCCGAAGCAGGTGGATCGCCTGAGGTCTGGAGTTCAAGAGCAGCCTGGCCAGCATGGTGAAACCCTGTCTCTAATAAAAATACAAAAATACAAAAATCAGTCTAAAAAAAAATAATAATTTAAAAATGAGGTAAGTCTACATTTGCTTATATGGAATGGTTCTAAGATTTATTGCTAAATTAGAAAGTTAGATGAAGGAAAGAAAAAATATATAATCATTATGTTACCATTTGTGTGGAAGAAAATAACTATATCTATAATTATATATAACTAAATGCATCAAAACATTTGAAAAGATATACTTCTCCCCCCCAACTAACACCAATGTTTGTCTGTAGGGAGAGGAGTGGGAATGAGGAAGGGTAAAAGGAAACTTGGGCTTTTTATTCTATAGACTACTTTTTTTTTCTTTTTTTCTTTTTTTTTTCTTTTCTTTTTTTGCCCAAGCTGGAGTACAATGGCATGGTCTTGACTCACTACAACCTCTGCCTCCCAGTTACAAGCGATTCTCCTGCCTCAGCCACCCGAGCAGCTGGGATTACAGGTACCTGCCATCATGCCCAGCTAATTTTTTGTATTTTTAGTAGAGACGGGGTTTTACCATGTTGGCCAGGCTGGTCTTGAACTCCTGACCTCAGGCGATCCACCTGCCTCGGCCTCCCAAAGTGCTGGGATTATAGGCGTGAGCCACTGCACCTGCCCACTATTTGAACATTTTACAAAGAGTATGTATTTATGTTTTATTTGTATAATTTTAAATACTTTTTTAAATGAATTAAAAACTCTTTTTGTAGAGATGAGATCTCACTCAGTCTGGTCTCCAACTCCTGGCCTCAAGTGATTCCCCACACCTAGGCATCCCAAAGTGCTGGGGTTACAGGTATGAACCACCACACCCCACCTTAAGATTTTTTTTTTTTTTAAAGACAGTAGGTGATACCCACAGAGGTCAGCTATCTAAGGTCAACTCTGTAATTCTACAGCTAGTTCTGGTCTCAAACATAGATCTCCAAAAATAAAGATAAGGTAAAATAAAGCCGAATTGCCTTTTTCTACTTCCACCTGTCTTTGCCGGGAAAATGGTTTGCTGCTTTCAACTGAGACTGCTCCAGGAGACCCTTGTGCCCACTGCCAACCCCTCCCCTGGAGTTACAACACCACTTCTAGGATTTGACTTGTCATGGAGCCTGAGCTAAGTACCTGCAAGATTTGCACAATGGCCTAGAGATCAAAGTCCTTCAACCGTCTGTCAGAATCCTAGGTGGCTTCTATCCTTACTAAAAAGCTGAAAGACTCACAGGAAATTTACAGACTGGAAGGGGTACTGTAGATCACTTGATACACATTTGAATTTTTATCAAAAGACATAATTGGAAATCAAGCCCAGACAAACTATTTTACTAGACACCTTCACAAAGGATTAACTGAATCACCTTATAACTCAGCAACCCACTGTATTTAGAAACAGGATATTTTAGCTAGCTGTTAATTACTTTCCTGGCCTCTTTCCTTAGCCTTCTTCCGCTCTTTCACTTCTCCCCAATTAACTGCATCCCAGGCTCTGGAAGAATTTTACAAAACTCTCGGCCGGGCGCAGTGGCTCATGCCTATAATCCCAGCACTTTGGGACGCCGGGGTAGGCAGATCACAAGGTCAGGAGATCGAGACCATCCTGGCCAACATGGTGAAACCCCTGTCTCTACTAAAATACAACAACTTAGCCGGGCATGGTGGCACACGCCTGAGGTCCCAGCTACTCGGGAGGCTGAGGCGGGGGAATTGCTTGAACCCGGAAGGCAGAGTTGCAGTGAGCCGAGATCGCGCCACTGCACTCCAGCCTGGCTAGAGAGCGAGACTCTGATTTTACAAAACTCTTTTCACTGTTTCCCAAAATAGCCCAGAGAGGGAAATGTAAGTACTGGAAACAAAAGCCTTATTTAATTAGGTTAGGGAGGGGAACAAAAAATACTTAGAAGACAAAGAATTTTGAGGCTTTGAGATCTGTGCAAACTATATTATAATATATTTCAAAGTGCTTGGAAGAAAGGTGAATGGAAATACAAGGCCTTTGGGCATGGTGGCTCACGCCTGTAATCCCAGCACTTTGGGAGGCCGAGGTGGGAGGACTGCTTGAGCCCAGGAGTTAAAGACCAGCCTGGGAAACGCAGCAAGATTCTACAAAAAAGAAAAAGAAAAATTAGCCAGGCATGGTGCTGCATACCTGTAGTTGCAGCTACTTAGGAGGCTGAGGCTGAGGTGGGAGGATCCCCTGAGGCCAGAAGGTCAAGGCTGCAGTGAGCCGTGATTGCACCAGCGCACTCCAGTCTGGGCAACAGACTGAGACCTTGTCTCAAAAAATAAAGAAATACATAAAAAGGAATGCAAGAAATACAAAGCCTTATTATTTCATGTTCCTGTTTTTCAGTCTCATTTTTCAAGTTAGTAACTTCAATTTACAGTAGTTTTAACTACCTTAGGATTCTCTGTCTTACCCAGAGCTGCCCATTGACAGCCTAACTCTAAATCCAGCCCATTACCACTGCCCTGCCCCAATCCCTCTGATTCCCTGGGCACTCAGGCTCTAGTAGGACATTGGTAGCTCTACCCTGGGAGGATGTCCCGGGAGGCACACTGCAAAAAGCCCACTGAGAAATTCAGAAACCTGCAGCCATAAAAAGTCAATGAGATCATGTCCTTTGCAGGGACCTGGATGAAGCTGGAAGCCATCATCCTCAGCAAACTAACACAGGAACAGAAAACCGAACCCCACATGTTCTCACTCATAAGCAGGAGTTGAACAATGAGAACACATGGGCACAGGGAGGGGAACATCACACACTGGGGCCTGTCAGGGGGTGGGGGCAAGGGGAGGCAGAGCATTAGGACAAATAGCTAATACATGCAGGGCTTAAAACTGAGATGACAGGTGATAGGTGCAGCAAACCACCATGGCACACGTATACCTGTGTAACAAACCTACACATTCTGCTCTTGTATCCCAGCACTTAAAGTACAATAAAAAATATAATATATATATTTAAAAAATTAAAAACCTGGCTGGGCTTGGAGTAGGAGTTACAGAGGAAGAGTGGCGGGGAGGGGGTTACATTCCAGCAAAGAGCTAGGCCTCCCAGAGACGATACAGCATCTTTGGGCATCTGTGAGGAGCTGAAAGACCAGGAAAGCTGGAACCCAGAGAGGTAGCCAGAAGCCCATCTAGGGCTGCTGTGGTCAGCCCTTTATCCTAAGAGCTCTGGGAAGCCTTTGAAGGGTTGGGTGGAGCAGCTGACAGGCTTATATTTGCATTTTTTTTTAAGGTCACGCTGGCTGTGATGTGGAAGAAGGGCTGGGAAACTAACCAGGAAACTACTGTAAGAGTCCAGGGGAGATAGTGTGGTGGGAATGGGGAGAACTGGGACCACAAGAGATGTGGAAGTGAAATTGTCGGGCTTTGGTAATTGATAGTGTGAAAGATAAGAGAAAAGAAATGAAGGGGCTGGGCACAGTGGCTCATGCCTGTAATCCCAGCACTTTGGGAGGCTGAGGTGGGCAGATCACCTGAGGTCAGGAGTTTGAGACCAGCCTGGCCAACATGATGAAACCCCATCTCTACAAAAATACAAAAATTAACCGGGCGTGGTGGCGCGTGCCTGTAGTCCCAGCTACTAGGGAGGCTGAGGCGGGAGGATCGCTTGAATCCGGGAGATGGAGGTTGCAGTGACCCGAGATCACGCCACTGCACACTGCACTCCAGCGTGGGTGACAGAATGAGACTCTGTCTCAAAAAAAAAAAAAAAGAATTGTCTGCTACTGGGTGCCTTTCTCCCTATGAGACAAGGAGACTGGGGAAGTTTGGGAGAAGAGATGGTGAGTTTAGTGCAGGAGTTGGAGGTAGTTGTGATTCACCCAGGTGGAGACGTCCAGTGACCCCCAAGGAGCTAACACCCAGGAAGACTCTGGAAACAGGGGATGCAGTTACTGACAGGCCAGGCTGGTAGAGCTGCTGCCCAGTGGGAGTTTGCTGAGAGCTGAAGCCAGGGCCTGAAAAGAATCCTGCTGGAGCTCAAGGTTAAGTGTGGAAGAGCCTCCCGCAAAGAAGGCGTGGAAGAGCAGCCCAGCCCAAGAGGCCTGAGGGCTACTGGAGGCCAAAAGAACTGAGAGGCTCAGTGTTTTTGAGCAGTCAAGCAAGGAGGGGATTGATAAGGTCCTCAGGATGTGTGACAGCTCAGCTCGACTATGGTGACCTTAGGGAGAGTCCTTTCTGTGGAATGAGGGGAGACCAAAGTCAGATGGAAGTGGCCTGTGAGTCTGGGAAAGGGGGGGAGAGCTATAGCTGGAGGACAGAGTTCTATTTTTTTTTTTTTAAAGATGAAGAGATTGGCACACATTTAAATGCTAATGAAGCTCTTTTGGAAATAAGTTATCCCTTGTCTGTGATCTGGGTGGAGCCCAGCTTTACACAGTTGAAGGGACAAGGTCTTCTTTCGGATACCAATGAAAACGAAGAAATGCTTGAACTTTGATCATCTTCCCAGTCCTCCTCCACTTGATTCTTCCCTGAGACAGAATGCTTCCAGGATGGCCACCTTTTGGAGCAGCACTAGGACTCTTCCCCAGGCTACCGACTTCTGGAAGAATGAAGGGCTACAGTACTCCACCCCCACCCCCAATCCCCACCAAAAATCCCCCAGAATTCACTCTTCCCCTCCTCTGGGGCACAGGGTCTCCACAAACCTCTCCCCAGCCAGATGAGCTTTGCATTGTTACACGGGACGTGGAGGTTGTGCTGCAGCAGCTTCCGGTAGAAAGGGGACATGTCCGCATAGTACTGCCTCTGCTACTGACGGCTAACTTGGAGGCTGCAGGGAGAAGCAGCTGAGGATGGCCATGTCTACTCTTGGTCTCAGGGAAACTGGGAACTGGGATTTCCGGGGTCGCTTGTCGACCCCGCCTCTCAACCAGCACAAAGTTGCTGCTAGACATGGGCATACCCACTCCTCCCAGGATCACAACTCTTTTCCACACCCTCTTCCTGGACCCTAGGACTCCCTCCACCTTCACCTCTGAATCCTCTCCAACTGCCACATTTGCCTCTCGCTTGTTAACCCAAAACTATATGAGACAGGTCTCAATCAATTTAGAAAGTTTATTTTGCCAAGGTTAAGGACACACCCATGACACAGCCTCAGGAGACCCTAAGAACATGTGCCCAAGGTGGTTGGGGCGCAGCTTGGTTTTATACATTTTAGGGAGACATAAGGCATCAATCAATACGTGTAAGATGTACTTTGGTTCCATCTGGAAAGGTGGGACAGCTCAGAGTGGGGGCTTCCGGGTCAGGGTCATCCGTAGATAAGAGACAAAAGGTTGCATTTCTTTGAGTCTCAGATTAGCATTTTACTGAACATATAATTTACACGTGAGAGGGGGGTAGAGGAATAGTCACTTATGCCTCAGTCCGGCTCAGTGAATCTGCATTTTTACATAAACAACAGGGGAGAGGAAGCAATCAGATATGGATTTGTCTCAGGTGAGCAGAGGGATGACTTTGAGTTCTGTCCTTTGTCCCTCACCTGTGAAGATAATCTATCAATTTACATTGCCAGGGTGAAATTCAACAGGGTAAAGATCTTGAGGACCACAAGGACTTTCCATGTTGGTGCATATCTGTAGTCCCAGCTACTCAGGAGGCTGAGGTGGGAGGATGACTTGAGCCTAGGCAGTCGAGGCTGCAGGGGACACATCTTTGTAGCTATCTTATTGAGGAATAGAATGGAAGGCAGGTTTGCCTGACACAGTTCCCAGCTTGACTTTTCCCTTTGGCTTAGTGATTTGAGGATTTTGAGATTTTATTTTCCCTTCACACCCTCATTGATTTCTTCTTTGAACAAATAACTGAGTGCATACATGCCCTAGCTCTCCCTCAAGAAAGCCCTTCAATCCTTTGAGGCCACAGCCCAGCTGTCATGCCTCCATCATTGGCTGACCAGATCTTAGACTCAACTGCACAGTTCCCAGGCAGGGAGGGAGTTGGGGAGGTAGAGAGCATTTCAGCCACATCCCTGACATCCTTATGGCAGTGGTATTAATGCATTCAGGTACCCCAGGGATGGGACATTAGGAGACTGGAGGAAGAGAGTACAGTAGGGATTTATAGAATTCAAAGCCAGAGATACATTATCCCTCCATCCCATTATTCCACGCCCAGGCCCCCCAGGTTTGGTGAATCCCATGAAGATGCTATTTTGGAATCCTGCAAACCCTTTCCAAGTTCTATACCCCTGCTCTGTTTCTGTACTTTTGAAACTGCCTTTTCAAAGATTGTGACAGTGAGAGAAGTCTAACATGGCTGACTCCATCTTGCTTCTAGCCTCACAGGCTGGCTTTCTTCCATTCATTCCTGGGCATAGGCCAAGCTAATCATGGGAGGGATTTAGTTGATAGTTTAATTTTTTTAAAAAATAGAGATGAGGTCTCAGCTGGGTGTGGTGGTTCACGCCTGTAATCCCAGCACTTTGGGAGGCTGAGGTGGGCGGGTCACCTGAGGTCAGGAGTTTGAGACCAGCCTGGCCAACATGGTGAAACCCTGGCTCCACTAAAAATACAAAAATTAGCCGGGCGTAGTGGCACATGTCTGTAATCCCAGATACTTGGGAGGCTGAGGAAGGAGAATCACTTGAACCAGGGAGGCAGAGGTTGCAGTGAGCCGAGACTGCAGGACTGCACTCCAGCCTGGGCAACAGAACAAGACTCTGACTCAAAATAAATAAATAAATAAATAAATAAATAAATAAATAAAGAGATGAGGTCTCACTATGTTGACCAGGCTGGTCTCGAACTCCTGGCCTCAAGCGATCCTCCCAACTTGGCCTCTCAAAGTGTTAGGATTACAGGTGTGAGCCACCATGCCCTGATATTAATAGTTTAATTTGAAAGCAAGGATGATAATTGTCCTTCCTTAAAACTAATCCCCGCTAGGCTGTGCATGGTGGCTCACACCTGTAATCCCAGCACTTCAGGAGGCTGAGGTGGGTGGATCACCTGAGGTCAGAAAGTTGAGACCAGCCTGGCTAACATGGTGAAACCTTGTCTCTACTAAAAATACAAAAATGAGCCGGGCATAGTGGTGCCTGCCTGTAACCCCAGCTACTTGGGAGGCAGGGGTTGCAGTGAGCAGAGATCACGCCACTGCACTCCAACCTGGGTGACAGAGTGAAACTCCATCTCAAAAAAAAAAAAAAAGAAAGAAATTTTTTAAATAAAAAATTAGCCATATGTGGTGGTGCACACCTGTAGTCCCAGCTACTTGGGAGGCTGAGGTGGGAAATTGGTTTGAGGCCGTGAGCTGTGATTATGCCATTGCACTTCAGCCTAGATGACAGAGCAGAACTTTGTCTCAAAAAAACACATAAAAAAACACAAAAAGCAAAAAAGGACTAATGAAAGGCCACAAGATTAGGAGTATGGGACGGGCCAGAATTCTGCTAAATGTCAGCATAGTTTCTATAATCCCTTATGCTCAGCAGTCATGTGGCCAGAGGCCACAGGATTTGTGACTTCCTCTTGCTCCTATAGATAACATTACTTGTAAAATTTAAGATTTGTCTTTTGAGATTTTTTTTTTTTTTGAGATGGAGTCTCCCTCTGTCGCCCAGGCTAGAGTGCAGTGGCGCGATCTCGGCTCACTGCAACCTCCACCTCCCGGGTTCAAGAGATTCTCCTGCCTCAGCCTCCTGAGTAGCTGGGATTATAAGAGTGTAAGAGCGTGCCACCATGCCTGGCTAATTTTTGTATTTTTAGTAGAGACAGGGTTTCTCCATGTTGGTCAGGCTGTTCTCAAACTCCTGACCTCGTGATCCGCCCGCCTCATTCCAAAGTGCTGGGTTACAGGCGTGAGCCTGTAACTGATTTTTTTTTTTTTTCCAGATTTTCTGGCAACTGGCTGATCCTGCCCCAACCTGTGACTCATGCCTCAACCAGTCCTGTGGCCCCATCTGGAGGCCGACTCTGTGCAGGAGGACCATTTTCCACACCTCTGTGATACCATCTCCAACCCATTCCCTGCCCCCTGCCCACCAACTTGTTCATAAAAAGCCTAGCCTCGGACTTCTCAGAGACACTGATTTGAGTAATAACTCCAACTACTGCATGGCCAGCCTTGAGTTAATAAAACTCTCTCCTGCAATATCACAGTCTCAGTGAACTGATTTTGTCTGTGCAACAGGCAGGAAGAACCCACGATGAGGCAATTACACCTTTGCTCATGCCCTTCCCATATAGAGTAAGTGTTTCTTCCTCTCTAGGTCTCAGAATCTTTCTGTAAAACAGAAGAATTGGCTAGGATGATCTCTAAGTCCTTTCCACTTGGAACTGTTATGAATCACAGTAGCCCCTGGTCCACACTGTACTCCAAATGAGGGTTCTCAGGGACAGTAACCCAGGAAAGGTGAGGTGGAAAGAGGAGAGGCAGCCAGGCCCTTCTGCATGCCTTCCTCTCTGCCTCCATTGCCATCCAATATTCCTAAGAGGTAGGGCCCAGGGTGTACCTGCCCTGGATAGGGGATGCTGGGGAAGTGCTGCCTGTCCCTCATTTTCACCACCTGAGCATCTCACCCCACCTTGATCCCTTTCGGGTTCAAGACTGTGCTGTCCCCCGTCCAAGACTGCCTCAGCACAGAAAGCACCCAGCAGACCACTGGCCCTGAGGATGCTTCCAGGGAGGCCAGAATGAGGTACATTGAGTACTGCAGTCTGAGCTCAGGAGTCAGACTTCTAATTAGCTGGGCATAGTAGTGTATGCCTGTAGTCCCAGCAACTCGGGAGGCTGGGGCAGGAGGATCCCTTGAGCCCACGAGTTTTGAGGCTGCAGTGAGCTATGATGGCACCACTGCACTCCAACCTGGGCAACAGAGTGAGACCCTGCCTCTTAAAAAAAAAAAAAAAAGAGGCTGGGTGCAGTGTGCAGTGGGTCATGTCTGTAATCCCAGCACCCAGCACTTTGGGAGGCTGCGGCACGAAGATTGCTTGAGCTCAGGAATTCCAGACTAGCCTGGACAACACAGCGAGACCCCAGCTTTAAAAAAAAAATACAAAATAAATTAATAAATAATAAAGGAGTCAGCCTCCTGAGGTTCATATTCCAGCTCTACCCTAGGTAACCATGCACTAGGACACTGCCTCTCTGAGCTTCAGGTCCTTCATCCGTGAAATGGGATGACAGCGGTACATAGGGTAGAGGATCTTCATGAGGGTTAAATGAGATAAAGTATGTAAAATACTCAATGTCTAGTGTAAAGGAAGATTTTGTTGTGGTTGTTGTTTTGAGACAAAGTCTCGCTCTGGCCCCCAGTCTGGGGTGCAGTGGCGTGATCTCAGGTCACTGCAACCTCCGCCTCCCGGGTTCAAGTGATTCTCCTGTCTCAGTCTCACGAGTAGCTGGGATTACAGGTATGCGCCACCACGCTTGGCTAATTTTTGTATTTTTGGTAGAGAAGGGGTTTCACCATGTTGGCCAGGCTGGTTTCAAATTCCTGACCTCAGATGATCTGCTGGTCTTGGCTTCCCAAAGTGTTGAGATTACAGGTGTGAGCCACCGTGCCTGGCCCGTAGAGGAAGTTTATGTATTGAGTCATTCATTCAACAAAAAGGTGTTAAGTGCCTCCTATGTGCCAAGTATTGGGAATTACAGCAACAAAACTGAGTTCATTGATCTTGCATTTAAACAAGGCGGTGGAGGGGGGAGGTGGAATAAACAAGAATAAATAAATAATGCCAGGCAGTAAAATTGCTACAAAAACATGATGCAGGAGAATAGGTGCTGGAGTAACAGAAAGAAGTGAGAGGGCAGGGGAGGTAGGCAGCAGACCCCTCTGATACAGGAGTTCAGCAGAGACCTAAAGGAAGTGAGAAAAGAAGCCATGTAGTTATCTGGTGGCAGGGGGTTTCAAGCAGGGGACCAGAAAGTGCCAAGGCCCCGAGGTTGAGGTTTGGCAAGTCTGCAGGTGAGGCTGAAGCAGGACAGTGATAGCAACGAGGAGGAGAGGTGTGGAATATGTAGTCAGAGAGGAGCTAGAACATGTGGGGCCCTGTCGGCCATGAGAACATAGGCTTCTATGGCTCCTCAACATGGTGAAACCCCGTCTCTACCAAAAATACAAAAATTAGCCCGGTGTGGTGGCGCATACCTGTAATCCCAGCTACTTGGGAGGCTGAGATAGGAGAATCACTTGATCCCCGGAGGCAGAGGTTGCAGTGAGCCAAGATCATGCCACTGCACTCCAGCCTGGGAGACACAGTGAGACTATGTCTCAGAAAAAAAAAAATAGAAACAAAGAAATAAATAAAGGCTGCTGCAAGAGGAAAAGACGATAGGAGAACAAGGGTGGAATCAGGAATCTCCAAATTAGAGGTAGATTGTAATGGTCCAGGTGAGAGATGATGGTGGACTGGACTAGCTGCAAAGGTAGAGAGAAGCATTATCTATAATAATTATCGCAGCCTTCACCATCCCACATCCCACCTCACCAACCACTTACCCAGGTGGCCACGTTGAACTGGTATCTTTGGAAAAGGTTGCTCATGTCAGCAGTGTAATGCCCCTGGTAGCCACGTGCCTCCCACCAGGGTGAGTAGCGGTGGTAAATGTTGAGGCCAATGCCCTGAATCATGCCATAAGCTTCTAGGACCTGCAGAGAAGAATCAGTCCAAAGTCCTTCCGGGGTTGAGGGTGAAACACAACTTGCTATACTTCCTGGCCAACACCAATTGACACCAAGGTCCCAATTCCTCTGACGTCCCACATGATAGAAGCTGCCAGCAGAGCATATGGGACCTGAGCTTGTGTCCTGTGGCTTCCTAGAGGGAAGGGCAGTCTTGGAGCTGACTCCAGGAGACACATCCATGCCATACCACAGGGAGCTGGGAGACACTGCAGCCCTCCACCACCCAGGAGAGAGCTACTAAGTATCAACTAGCATCACCAAGGCAGTGGGCTGGATTATGCTGTACGGGCCAGGGCTCACAATTTTTCTTTCTTTCTTTTTTTTTTTTTTTTTTTTTTTTTTTTTTTTAGAGACTGGGTCTCACTCTGTTGCCCAGGCTGGAGTACAGTGGCACAGTCATAGCTTACTGCCACCTCAAACTCCTGGGCTCAATCAATCCTCCTGCCTCAGCCTCCAAAGCAGCTAGGACTACAGACATGGGCCAACATGCCCAGCCAATTAAAAAAAGATTTTTTTTTAATTGGCTGGGCACGGTGTCTCACGCCTGTAATCCCAGCACTTTGGGAGGCTGAGGCGGGTGGATCATGAGGTCAGGAGATTGAGACCATCCTGGCTAACACGGTGAAACCCTATCTCTACTAAAAATACAAAAAATTAGCCGGGCATGGTGGCGGGTGCCTGAAGACCCAGCTACTCTGGAGGCTGAGGCAGGAGAATGGCGTGAACCCTAGAGGCGGAGCTTGCAGTGAGCCAAGATCGTGCCACTGCACTCCAGCCTGGGCGACAGAGCCAGACTCCACCTCAAAAAATAAATAAATAAATAAATTTTTTTTAGAGATAGGGTCTTGCTTTGTTGCCCAGGCTGGTCTCAAATCCTGGGCTCAAGCGATCCTCCTGCTAGGCCAATGTGCCTGGCCCCACAGTTCTATTTAATTGGCCTATTTAAGTAGGGCCAAAGACTCTATGGTCCTGTCATCTCACCCATTGTCACTCTTAATAGTAGTAAAACTGTCTCCACTTGGGCATACACGGCAGAAAGTTTGCAAGGCTACATGGCAGCCAAACTTCTTGGCAGAAATCTGACAGTGCCCAGTAAACACTCCTAAAATGCTAATTCTTATTTGAAAACCAAATTTTGGTGGCCTGTAATGACTCCCCATGCACAATAATCTTTTGTCAAGGGTCAAATGGAAATCCAAGGCACTTGGAATATTTGGATTCCAGCAATGGATAATTAGAACTTGAGGGCCCAGCAGCAGGCAGGGAGCAGAGTTGAAATCACTGCTCTAGGGCAGTCTCCTCTAAATTGTCACCATTCCTTGTGAGACCTCCTGCTGCTTTTTTAAAAATTTTTTTGTTTTTGTTTTTGTTTTTGAGACAGTCTTGCTCTGTCGCCCAGGCTGGAGTGCAATGGCACAATCTTGGCTCACTGCAAACTCTGCCTCTGGGGTTCAAGCGATTCTCCTGCCTTAGCCTCCCAAGTAGCTGGGATTACAGGCGCCTGCCACTGAGCCTGGCTAATTTTTGTATTTTTAGTAGAGACGGGGTTTCACCATGTTGGCCAGGCTGGTCTTGAATTCCTGGCCTCAGGTAATCCACCTGCCTTAGCCTCCCAAAGTGCTGGGATTACAGGTGTGAGCCACTGCGCTGGCCTATTTATTTTTTAATTTATTATTATTATTATTTTTTGAGACAGTCTGGCTCTGTTGCCCAGTCTGGAGTGCAGTGGCGTGATCTCTGCTCACTGCAACCTCTGCCTCCCGGGTCCCGGTTCAAGCAATTCTCTTGCCTCAGCCTCCAGAGTAGCTGGGATTACAGGCACGTGCCACCATGCCCAACTAATTTTTTTTTTTTTTTTTTTTTTTTTTTTTTTGTATTTTTAGTCGAGACAGGATTTCACCATGTTGGTCAGGCTGGTCTTGAACTCCTGACCTCGTGATCCGCCTGCCTTGGCCTCCCCAAGTGCTGGGATTACAGGTGTGAGCCACTGTGCCCAGCCTATATTTAATTTTTTTATAGAGACAGAGCCTCAGTATGTTGACCAGGCAGGCTGGTCCCACCTCGGCCTCCTGAAGTGTTGGGATTACAGGCATGAGCCACCGTGCCTGGCCAGTAATACAATTTTTTTTTTAATGGATTTTTACTATTGTCATCCAGGCTGGAGTGCAATGGCGTGACCTCGGTTCACTGTAAACTCTGCATCCCTGGTTCAAGCAATTAACCTGCCTTAGCCTCCTGAGTAGTTGGGATTACAGGCACATGCCACCACGCCCAACTAATTTTTGTATTATTAGTAGAGACGGGGTTGCAACATGTTGGCCAGGCTGGTCTCGAACTCTTGACCTCAGGTGATCCACTCGCCTTGGCCTCCCAAAGTGCTGGTATTACAGGCATGAACCACCATGCCCAGCCCAGAAATATAAAATTTTTTTTTTTTGAGACGGAGTTTCACTCTTGTTGTCCAGGCTGGAGTGCAATTGTGCAATCTTGGCTCACCACAACCTCCACCTCCTGGGTTCAAGCAATTGTCCTGCCTCAGTCTCCCGAGTAGCTGGGATTACAGGTGTGTGCCATCACGCACGGCTAATTTTGTAATTTTAGTAGAGACAGGGTTTCACCATGTTGTCCAGGCTGGTTTTGAACTCTTGACCTCAGGTGATTCGCCTGCCTTGGCCTCACAAAGTGCTGGGATTACAAGCGTGAGCCACTGGGCCTGGCCTAGGAACATGATTTTTTTTTGTTGTTCTTGTTCTTTTTTTTTTTTTTTTTTGAGATGGAGTCTTGCTTTGTCACCCAGGCTGGAGTGCAGTGGCACGATCTTGGCTCACTTCAAGCTCTGCCTCCCAGGTTCACGCCATTCTCCTGCCTCAGCCTCCTGAGCAGCTGAGACTACAGACGCCCGCCACCATGCCCGGCTAATTTTTTTTTGTATTTTTAGTAGAGACAGGGTTTCACTGTGTTAGCCAGGATGGTCTGGATCTCCTGACTTCGTGATCTGCCTGCCTCGGACTCCCAAAGTGCTGGGATTACAGGCATCAGCCACCACGCCCGGCCGGAACACGATTTTTTAAAACAACACTGTGGGCCCAACCAATCTGCCTGCTTCACAGTGTTGCTGTATAGTGCAAAGGAGGAAATGTCATGCTTTGTAAACTATGAATTGGAAGAGTGTGTGTGTATTTGTGTGTGTGTGCATGTGTGTGTGTGTGTGTACAGCACTATGCACTGGGGTTCTGAGCTCCTCTTTTTCTTTTGCTCTTCTGACACCTGAGTAGGAAAGAGACACCCTGGCCAAGTGCAATAGCTCATGCCTGTAGTCCCAGCAATTTGGGAAGCCAAAGTGGGAGGATTGCTTGAGCCCAGCAGTTCCAGACCAGCCTGGGCAACATAGCGGAGACCCTGTCTCATTTTAATTTTTTTTTCTTTTTGAGATGGAGTTTCACTCTTGTTGCCCAGGCTAGAGTGCAATGGCACGATCTTGGCTTACCACACCCTCCGCCTCACAGGTTCAAGCAATTCACCCGCCTTAGCCTCCTGAGAAGCTGGAATTACAGGCATACACCACCACACCTGGCTAATTTTGTATTTTTAGTAGAGATGGGGTTTCTCCGTGTTGGCCAGGCTGGTCTTGAACTCCTGACCCCAGGTGACCCGCCCGCCTCAGTCCCCCAAAGTGCTGAGATTACAGGTGTGAACCATTGCTCCCAGCCGAGCCTCCCTCATTCTAACCTTCCTGTGACTCTGAGGAGAGGGGGTGACTCACCGCTCTCAGGCAGTGGTTCTCTGTGTTGCTGAAGTTGCAGGTGCCCTCAGAGCATCAGTAGATGTGAGGAAAGGCCAGAGGCTATGGACAAAGGTCTGGAAAGTCAGACAGTGACAGCAGGGGGCCACTGGACCCACCTCCATTCCCATGGAAGTCACCCCATTTCCTGCCATTTCTAAATTGGCCTGCATGGCGGCATCACCTGTCTCTGACTTAAGGATGGCAGAGAGCCACCTGCCTTACAGGTAGATGTACCACAAGGTGCCAAAGATAAGGACTGGAAGGAGACAGAACTTATTCTTTGCCAATGAGGCCATTGTAACCAAATTCCATCAGAGTCATTGGCCTAAAACCAGGAGGGACAAGTAAATGCCTCTACTTGATCATGACAGTGATAATGACTCACCTTGACTGAGTGCTCGCTATGTGCCACACTCTGCCTTGAGTCCTTTATTTTAATTGTCTTCTTTATTTACTGTGACCCTGTGAAGCAGGTACTACTCTGTGCATTCCCAATTTTTTTTTTTTTTTTTTGAGACACATCCTCACTCCATTGCCTAGGCTGGAGTGCAGTGGCACGATCTTGGTTCACTGCAACCTCTGCCTCCCAGGTTTAAGCGAGTCTGCTGCCTCAGCATCCCAAGTAGCTGGGATTACAGACATGTGTCACCGTGACTGGCTAATTTTTGTATTTTTAGTAGAGACAGGGTTTCACCATGTTGGCCAGGCTGGTCTCAAACTCCTGGACTCAGGTGATCCACCTGCCTCAGCCTCCCAAAGTGCTGGGATTACAAGCATGAACCACCATGCCCGGCCTGTCATTCCCATTTTGCAGACAAGGAAATTGAGGTAAATGGATGGTAAAGAGCTTGCTCAAGGCCACAGTCAGTCAGAGGCAGTGCCAGGATTCAAACCCGGGTTGGTGTGATGTCCAGACCTAACACTTGTAGCCATTTGGCTATATTGCCTCCTGCAGGGTTAACACAGAGCCATACTCAGAACCTCAGAGCAGCTGACACCTTTCAGATTGCAGTAGAGGGGGATGAGGATCAAGGTCAGAGATTGATCACTATCCTCTGAATATATCCCCACTCTTCCCATTGATCTCTGTCTCCCATGTTCTCATTCTCTAGTCCATGTGTTGCTGTCATCTCTGCCTGGACCACAGCAGGCCCTGACTGGTCTCCATCTCTATACTCTGCCCTGCTCCTCCATAAACTATCCACCTGCTAAAATCCTTCTAATGGCTCCCTATAGAGTCTTTGCATGGCTTACAAGGCCCCCACCTGCCACAAGAGCCTCTTTCTTACTGTCCATCCCCAACTCGAGGTGGGTCTCATTCTGTCACCCAGGCTGGAGTGCAGTGGCATGATCACCGCTCACTGCAGCCTTCACCTCCCCAGGCTCAGGTAATCCTCCCCTTCAGCCTCCTGAGTAGCTGGGACTACAGGTGTGCACCACCACACCCGGCTAATATTTGTATTTTTTGTATTTTTTTATTTTTTGAGACTGAGTCTCACTCTGTCACCAAGCTGGAGTGCAGTGGCGGGATCTTGGCTCACTGCAACCTCCCACTCCCTGGTTCAAGCAATTCTCCTGCCTCACCCTCCCAAGTAGCTGAGATTACAGCCACACGCCACCACGCCCAGCTAATGTTTGTATTTTTAGTAGAGATGGGGTTTCACCATGTTGGCCAGGATGGTCTCGATCTCCTGACCTCGTGATCCACCCACCTCGACCTCCCAAAGTGCTGGGATTACAGGCGTGAGCCACCACGCTCAGCCAATTTTTTTTGTTTTTTTTTTTTTGCTTTTTTTTTTTGGCAGAGTTTTGCTCTGTTGCCCAGGCTGGAGTGCAGTGTTGTGATCTTGGCTCACTGCAACCTCTGCCCCGCCAGGTTCAAGTGATTCTCCTGCCTCAGCCTCTTTAGTAGCTGGGATTATAGGTGCCCGCCACCACACCCGGCTATTTTTTTTTGTATTTTTAGTAAAGACGGGGTTTTGCCATATTGGCGAGGCTGGTCTCGAACTCCTGACCTCAGGTGATCCACCTGCCTTGGCCTCCCAAAGTCCTAGGATTACAGGCATGAGCCACCAGGCCCGGCTAACTTTTTGTATTTTTAGTAGAGACAGAGTCTCACTTTGTTGCGCAGACTGGTCTCTAACTCCTGGCCTCGAGCAATCTGCCCGTGGCCTCTCAAAGTGCTGGGATTACAGGCATGAGCCACCATGCCCAGACACACTCCTTTTCTCTCCTCCTGGACCAATCTTCTCTCAGCTGTTCCTCATCCTTCAACTCACTTGTTTCCTTCAGGAACTCTTCCCAAGGATGCTGTCTAAGGTGGCCCTTCACTGACATTAGTGTTCTAAACGGCCTTGTTTGGATGTGCGTGTTCATGTTCACTGTCTATTTCCTCCCACCTAGAAGGCAGAGACTGTGTCTGTCTTGGTCACTGCCATATTCCCAGTGCCAGGTCAGTTCCTGGCACAGATGGGGTGCTCAATCATATTTGTAGGACAGAGGAAGCCTTGAAGCAAAGGATAAGGAATTCAAGGTTTTGCTGGTGTTAATTCCTGCTCAGCTGAGGCTTGAGGCTTACTTTGAAGTTGATGGAAAACAGACCCTTGACAATTTGCACACTTAGGGAGGGTACATACACACCCCTGTCACTTTTTCCAAAAACAGCAGTCATGGCTGGCAAAAGTGGAGAACTTTTCAAAGAAGCTCGCCAGTGCTTGGTAGTTGTCAGCAGCCACCTGCACAGAGAGGAAGCAGAGTCCCAGCGGTTGCTCATGATGGGAAAGACTCTCAAACAGCCTTCCCTGCTCCAGGCAAGGGATGAGACAGGTCTTCTACTCATCTGCATATTTCACTGGTCTCAGTAGGTTGATCATGGCAGTCTGGGCTTCATACCCTTCAAGAGCTTCCTATTCTCTTTAACCCTGCTGGGGCTTGAACGACCCTCCATAATTGGATCCTACAGAGCTTGCCAGCCTCAGTTCCTGTCTCTTAAACATAATGCCCCAGCCTTTGCTGCATCAACTTTTTTTTGTTTTTTTTTTGAGACAGAGTCTCGCTCTGTCACTCAGGCTGGAGTACAGCGGCACAATCTCGGCTCACTGCAACCTCTGCCTCCCAGGTTCAAGCAATTCTCCTGCCTCAGCCTCCTGAGTAGCTGGGACTACAGGTGCCTGCCACCACGGCTGGCTCATTTTTGTGTTTTTACTAGAGACGGGGTTTCACCATGTTAGACAAGCTAGCCTTGAACTCCTGACTTCGGGTGATCCGTCCATCTCGGCCTCCCAAAGTGCTGGGATTATAGGCGTGAACCACTGCACCAGGCCTGCAGCATCTTTTTTGTTTGTTTGTTTGTTTGAGACAGAGTCTCACGCTGTTGCCCAGGCTGGAGTGCAGTGGTGTGATCTTGGCTCACTGCAACCTCCGCCTCCCGGGTTCAAGCGATTCTCCTGCCTCAGCCTCCCGAGTAGCTGGGATTACAGGTGTGTGTCACCATGCCCAGCTAATTTTTGTATTTTTAGTAGAGACGGGGTTTTGCCATTTTGGCCAGGCTGGTTTCAAACTCCTGACCTCAGGTGATCTGCCTGCCTGGGCCTCCCAAAGTGCGGGGATTACAGGCGTGAGCCACCGTGCCTGGCCTGCATCAACTTGTATTATCCCCGTGCATCTGCTCACTGCTCCCTCTGCCTGGAATGCCCTTTTCTCTGCATTCAGTGCACTTCTCTCTGTGGCCCCAGGTGAGGCACATCTCCTTGCTTGGTGATCCCATGGTCCCCTGGACCTTTCTTTTTGTCATACTCTTCACACTTGTCATGATTTGTTTATTAAGTATTTATTTGAGAGACAGGGTCTTATGTAATCATAGCTCACTGCAGCCTCAAACTCCTGGGCTCAAGGGATCCTCCTCTCTCTGCCTCTTGAGTAGCTGGGACTACAGGTGCAGGCTGACACTCCTGGCTGTTTTTTAATTTTTTTTTTGTAGAGACAGGGTCTCGCTATGTTGAGCAGGCTGGTTTTAAACTCCTGGCCTTAAGCAATCCTCCTGCCTTGACTTCCCTAAGTGCTGGGGTTACAGGTGTGAGCCACCGTGCCCAGCCTATTATTTTTTTTAAAAAGCAAGCTGACAAGTTTTATTAAAGACAAATTTTGCATGGTTTACTTTTCACTGGTCTGTTCCAGCATGCTTCTAATATGAGAATCACCTGGATCAATGACAGTCAGTGTGTACACTCTGTAGTATTTTCCACATGCTGTGCCTAAGTCAATATTATTGCCACTGTAGTAATGGACACCAGTTTTGGCCAACATGATACACTGCTCTATTTCAGACTTCCTCAAAGCTGGGCAGTTGTTGGCAAGGATGATCAGTTTCACTTTGCCTTGTATGATCATCTTCAGAGTCCACTGTACCCCAGCAGATACTTTCCACTTTTCTTTTTTTTTTTTTTTTGAGACGGAGTCTCCCTCTGTCGCCCAGGCTGGAGTGCAGTGGCGCGATCTCGGCTCACTGCAAGCTCCGCCTCCCAGGTTCATGCCATTCTCCTGCCTCAGCCTCCCGACTAACTGGGACTACAGGCACCCGCCACTGCGCCCAGCTAATTTTTTGTATTTTTAGTAGAGACGGGGTTTCTCCGTGTTAGCCAGGATGGTCTTGATCTCCTGACCTTGTGGTCCGCCCGCCTCGGCCTCCCAAAGTGCTGGGATTACAGGCGTGAGCCACCACGCCTGGGCAACTTTCCACTTTTTTTTTTTTTTTTTGAGACAGAATCTGGCTCTGTCTCCCAGGCTGGAGTGCAGTGGTGTGATCTCGGCTCACTGCAACCTCCGCCTCCCGGGTTCAAGTGATTATCCTGCCTCAGCCTCCAGAGTAGCTAGGATTAAAGGTGCCCACCACCACGGCCCGCTAACTTTTGTATTTTAGTAAAGATGGGGTTTCACCATGTTGGCCAGGATGTTCTTGAACTCCTGACCTCAGGTGATCTGCCCACCTCGGCCTCCCAAAGTGCTAGGATTACAGGCATGAGCCACGGCGCCCAGCTGACCAAACTTCCACTTTTCGTAATGAGTCAGAGCCTAGAGTTGGAAAATCTCCAAAGATTTTTTCCATCTTCTTTGTGGCCACCGTCTTCCCGCCATAGGTGCGGGATGGCCCCGACCAAGAACAGCTACCAAGATGGCTGGGGAGTGAGAAAGGAAGTCACAACTTGTTTAGTGTCCACTGGCAGGCTCTGAGGCTGCCTCCTTCACCAGTTTCCCCTATTGGTAGCCTATACCTGGCACATGGTCAAGTACTCATGGCTGGGTACAGTGACTGGTACCTGTAATCCAGCACTTTGAGAGGCCAAGGCAGGAGGATTGCTTGATCCCAGGAGTTCAAAACCAACCTGGACAACATAGTGACACCTTGTCTCTACAAAAAAATTTGAAAAATAGTCAGGAGTGGTGGCAGTCACCTGTAGTCCCAGCTACTCAGGAGGCTGAGGCAGGAGGATTGCTTGAACCCAGGAGTTTGAGTTTGCAATGAGCCATGATCATCCCACCACTGCACTCTAGCCTGGGTGACAGAGTGAGACCCCATCTCTATAAAAGAAAAAGATTGTCACATTTAATTTCAGATTAGAAAACGAAGATCTAGTCGGGTGCCGCGGCTCACACCTGTAATCCCAGCACCTTAGGGGGCCAAGGCAGGCAGATCACCTGAGGTCAGGAGTTCGAGACCTGCCTGGCCAACATGGTGAAACCCCGGCTCTATTAAAAATACAAAAATTAGCCAGGCATGTTGGTGCGCCTGTAGTCCCAGCTACTCGGGAGGCTGGGGCAGGAGAATCACTTGAACCCAGGAGGTGGAAGTTGCAGTGAGAAAGCTTTTGCACTCCAGCCTGGATAACAGAGTGAGACTCCTTCTCACAAAAAAAAAAAAAAAAAAAGAAAGAAAGAAAATGATTCAAGCCTGGGCAACAAAGTAAAATCCTGTCTCTGCAAAAAATGAAAAATGGCCAGGTGTGGTGGCTCACGCCCGTAATCCCAACACTTTGGGAGGCTGAGGCTGGTGGATCATGAGGTCAGGAGTTCGAGACCAGTCTGGCCAATGTGGTGAAATCCTGTCTCTACTAAAAATACAAAAATTAGCTGGGCATGGTGGTACGTGCCTGTAGTCCCAGCTGTTCGGGAGGCTGAGGCAGGAGAATCACTTGAACCCGGGAGGCAGAGGTTGCAGTGAGCAGAGATCACACCACTGCACTCCAGCCTGGGCAACAGAGCAAGACTCCATCTCAAAAAAAAAAAAAAAAAAAAAAAAAGAAGGAGAAGAGAGAAAAAAAGAAAAACAAAAAATTAGCCAAGCATGTGGCACCTGCCTGTGGTCCCAGCTACTTGGGAGGTTGAGTTGGGAGGATCAGTTGAGCCCAGGAAGTCAAGGCTGCAGTGAGCTATGAATGCACCACCGCACTCCAGCCTGAGTGACAGAGTGAGACTTTGTCTCAAAAAAAAAAAAAAAAAAAAGAAAGAAAGAAAGAAAGAAAAAGAAAAAAGGAAGATCCAGAGATCATTTTGTCAGTCTCTTTAATTTCATCGGTGAGGTGAGGTGGCTCACACCTGTAATCCCAGCACTTTGGGAGGCTGAGGCGGGTGGATAACCTGAGGTCAGGAGTTCGAGACCAGCCTGGCCAATATGATGAAATTCTCTACTAAAAATACAAAATTAGCCAGGCATGGTGGCACATGCCTGTAATGCCAGCTACTCAGGAGGCTGAGGCAGGAGAATCTCTTGAACCCAAGAAGTGGAGGTTGCAGTGAGCCACGATCCTGCCACCAGCCTGGGTGGCAAGAGAAAAACCCCATCTTAAAAAAAAAAAAAAAAAAACAGTTTCACAAATAGGTTAACTCAGGTTCAGAGAGGGTAAGTGACCTGGTCAAGGTCACATTGGGAGTACTGCAGCAAGCTGCCCCTGATCTCCGGGCTACACAGAGTGTCTCCTCTTACACAGTCTGATCTCTGTGACAGCTTCAGGAAGGATGACAATGACAGCTGACATGGAATGCTTTCTATAGTCTAGTGATTTCTATTTATTAACTTCTTTTTTTTTTTTTTTTGAGGCAGAGTTTTTGCTCTTGTTGCCCAGGCTGGAGTGCAATGGCGTCATCTCAGCTCACCACAACCTCTGCCTCCTGGGTTCAAGCAATTCTCCTGCCTCAGCCTCCCGAGTAGCTGGGATTACAAGCATGTGCCACCACGTCTGGCTAAATTTTTGTATTTTTTGTAGAGATGGGGTTTCTCTATGTTGGTCAGGCTGGTCTCGAACTCCTGACCTTAGGTGATCCGCCCACCTCGGCCTCCCAAAGTGCTGGGATTAAAGGCTTGAGCCACCATGCCCAGCCTATTTATTAACTTCTTTAATCCTCAGCACAACCCTATCAGGTAGGTAGTATTATTAGCATGCTATGTGAAAGATGAGGAAACTGAGGCACAGAGAAGTTAAAGGAACTTGTCTAAGGTCATATAACTGGGAAATGGCACAACTGGGATTTGAACCCAGCCATCAGATTCTTTTTCTTTTTTTCTATAGAGATTGATCCTTTTTTTTTTTTTTTTTGAGATAGGGTCTCACTCACTCTGTCACTAGGTGGGAATGAAGTGGTGTTATCACAGCTCATTGCAGCCTCGACCTCCCGGGCTCAACCATTCTCCCACCTCATTTTAAAAAATATTTTTGCAGAGACGAGGTCTCACTGTGTTGCCCAGGCTGGTCTCAAACTCCTGGGCTCGAGTGATCCTCCTGCCTCATCCTCCCAAAGTGCTGGGATTACAGGGGTGAACCACTGCACCTGGCCTGAAATTGATCCTTCTGAAACAGCTGTTGGATTCTTAACTGCTACTTTATATTGCTTGCCTAATATACAGGAGAGAGACATTATTATCACTTATCTGTCAGTCCCAGAATAGGGTTTGGGTTTCTTTGAGTCTAACGTAGGGGCCACAAACCTAATGCCTGTAGGAACCAGGCAGAGGACATGAACAGGTGAAGCACACAGGTGTAAGGCAAAAGGGCACGGTGGGGCCAGTGATAAACTGGAGAGCATGTGGCTTTTGTTTTTTTGAGATGGAATTTCACTCTTGTTGCCCAGGCTGGAGTGCAATGACACGATCTGGGCTCACCACAACCTCCGCCTCCTGGGTTCAAGCGATTCTCCTGCCTCAGCTTCTGAAGTAGCTGGGATTACAGGAATGTGCCACCACGCCTGGCTAATTTTGTATTTTTAGCAGAGACAGGGTTTCTCCATTTTGGTCAGGCTGGTCTCAAACTCCCAAACTCAGGTGATCCACCTGCATCGGCCTCCCAAAGTGCTGAGATTACAGGTGTGAGCCACCGCGCCCGGCCGCATGTGGCCTTTTAAAGCCACCCGGCTCCAGAGGGGTATTGCTAGTGGGAAATGCAAACTCAGAGACAACTTTCCAACAGAAGCCACAAATCTGAATTTTTTAAAACTATTATACAAATCTGAACTTTTAAGTGTAATCTCTCAATTGTATAAATGATGGCAACTAAACTTCAAGTTTTCTTTTCCCTAAGCAATGTACAGGCCAAAGAAAAGATATAGCTAAATAAATGCAGCTCACAGGCCACCAGTTTGCAGCCTCTGGACTGAGACGTAAAGAATTTCCTTTCTTCTTCCAGCTCCCCTACTCTCTTTTCCTCACACTGCCTCATCTCTCTTTCCTCAAACTTTTTTTTTTTTTTTTTGAGACGGAGTCTTGCTCTGTTGCCCAGGCTGGAGTACAGTGGCACAATCTCAGCTCACTGCAACCTCTGCCTCCTGGGTTCAAGCAATTCTCCTGCCTCAGCCTCCCGAGTACCTGGGATTACAGGCACGTGCCACCACGCCTGGCTAATTTTTTTCGTTTTTAGTACAGATGTAGTTTCACCAAGTTGGCCAGGCTGACCTCGAGTGGTCCACCCGCCTCGTCCTCCCAAAATGCTGGGATTACAGGCGTGAGCCCCCATGCCAGGCCTCATCTCTCTTTCTTACTCTTATTCCCTCTGCCCCCTCCCTTTCTTTCTACCTGTTCCCACCTTGAGTGTCCCAACCACCCACCTTCTGGTCATCAGTCTGGTAGTTTTGGCTGAGAGAGTGGGAGTAATCCAAATAACCCACACCAGTAGGGGACTCCAGGTACAGGACTCTGGCCACCAGGTTCCAGCAATGGGGATTCATGTGGAGCAACCTGTTGGTATCATTTGCAGGAGGAGGCAGATGTGCAGGTGCCCTTTGGGGTGCAAGGACCAAAGGCACCCATGGGGCTGATTGCAGTGTCTGTAGGGGCTCTTGCCAGTGCCTCTTAACAAGATGTTGGCCAGGGAGGAGCAAAGGTGAGTGCTGTCATCAGGGAACAGATGTCTAGGCAAGTCCCATTCCCCGTCCTTCCTTCCTTCCTTCCTTCCTTCCTTCCTTCCTTCCTTCCTTCCTTCCTTCCTTCTTTCCTTCACTCCTTCCCTCCTTCCTTCCTTCACTCCTTCTCTCCTTCCTTTTTTTGAGACAGAACCTTGCTCTGTTGCCCAGGCTGGCATGCAGTGGTGAGATCATGGCTCACTGCAGCCTTTGCCTCCTGGGCTCAAGTGAAACTCCGGCCTCAGGCTCCTGAGTAGCTGGGACTACGCGTGTGCACCACCCCACTAAGGTAACTTTAAAATTTTTTTATAGACATGAGGGTCTCACTATGTTGCTCAGTCTGGTCTTGAACTCTTGGCCTCAAGTGATCCTCCCATCACAGGCTCCTAAAGTGTTGTAATTACAGGCGTGAGCCACCACACCCAGCCACAAGTCCTTTTTCTTCCAGTTTCTTCAAACCTTCTCTAGAGAGAACACTTCCACTGCTTGAGCAAAAGAGGGTATTCCCATTTAAAGTCAAACTTTACAATGAAGCTTCTTCCTGAACCTCACCTCCAAGCTTCTCCTTACTGGTTATGTTCTTTCTAGGCTCCTGGGAGTGAGGGATTGCAGAGAGATAACTCTTGCCTGCCAGGTACTGTGCTAAATACTCTATGAGAATTACCGCCTTGCTCTTTTTTTGAGATGGAGTCTCACTCTGTCTTGCCCAGGCTGGAGTGCAGTGGCACAATCTCGGCTCACTGCAGTCTCTGCCTCCTAGGTTCCAGTGATTCTGCTGTCTCCACCTTCCAAGTAGCTGGGACTACAGGCGTGCACCACCACACCTGGCTAATTTTGTATTTCTAGTAGAGACGGGGTTTCACCATGTTGGCCAGGCTGGTCTCAAACTCCTGACCTCAGGTGATCCACCCGCCTCAGCCTCCCAAAGTGCTGGGATTACAGGCATGAGCAACCCCACCTGTGGCTCACCTTGCTTTTCTTTCTTTCTTTCTTTTTTTTTGAGATGAAGTCTCATTCCATCACCCAGGCTGGAGTGCAGTGGTGCCATCTCAGCTCACTGCAACCTCCGCCTCCTGGGTTCAAGCAATTCTCCTGTCTCAGCCTCCCGAATAGCTGAGACTACAGGAGCCTGGCACCACACCCGGCTAATTTTTGTATTTTTAGTAGAGATGGAGTTTCACCTTGTTAGTCAGGCTGGTCTCGAACTCCTGACCTCAGGTGATCCACCTGCCTCGGCCTCCCAAAGTGTTGGGATTACAGGTGTAAGCCACTGCGCCTTGCCCTTGCCTTGCTTTTCATAGCAACCTTGGAGGTAAGTCCTCATTATTATTCTTATTTCTCAGATGAGGAAACTGAAGCTCAGACAGGTTTGTTTGCTCAAGGTCACATAGCTATATGTGACCATATATATGCTATATGCCATATGCTATATGGGCTCTGCTATATGTCAGAGCCCAAATTTGAACTAATCAGTCTGTTTCCGGGGCACATATTATGCTAAACTTCTTTCCCTACATGATGTAAATCCTCACAACACTAAGTTTATTGTTGCCCATTTCATAGATGAGGAAACTAAGGCCTGCAGAGGTTAAGGAACAGCTGGGAGGTGTTGGAGATGAGACTTGTATGGCCTCTGGCTCATCCAGGCGTGTGAACTGACTGCAGCTTTTATTATGCTCAGGATGGTTTCCTTTCCATGGGATTTTACTCATATGATCTGAAATTAAGGTCCACGAGGCAATGGATTTGTGAAAACACTGGGACCCAGAGATGGGGAGTGACTGGCCAAGGTGATATCAACTAAGACCCAGCTCTGTCGCCTAGGCTGGAATGCAGCGGCACGATCTCGGCTCACTGCAACCTCCTCCTCCCGGGTTCAAGCAAGTCTCCTGCCTCAGCCTCCTGAGTAGCTGGGATTACAGGCGCACGCCACCTCGCCCGGCTAATTTTTATATTTTTTGTAGAGACGGGGTTTCACCATGGGCATTTTTTTTAAAGAGACAGGGGCCTGGCTATGTTGCCTACGCTAGTCTTGAACTCCTGAGCTCAAGTGGTCTTCCCGCCTCGGCACCCCAAAGTGCCGGGACTACAGGCATGAGCCACCATATCTGGCCGAGGCTTTAGTTTTTTTCTTAATTTTTTACAAACTTGCCCCACTCTCTCTTCATTTTAAAGGGAACTTATGCTCCTGTTTGGCTGGGCTGGGCTGCTTTGATTAAATCTCATGCAGGGCTGCTCCCAGAAAGCAGAGATCCTCTCTAACAGGAGCTAAACCTAACTTCACATGGTTTAGTTAAGATGAGAGGAGGCTTAGCCAGGCACAGTGGCTCACACCTGTAATCCCAGCACTTTGGGAGGCTGAGGCAGGAGGATCACTTGAGGTCAGGAGTTCGAGACCAACCTGGCCAACATGACGAAACCCTGTCTCTACTAAAAATACAAAAATTAGCTGAGCGCAGTGTTGGGCCCCTGTAATCCTAGCTACTCGGGAGGCTGAGGCAGGAGAATCACTTGAACCCGGGAGGCGCAGGTTGCAGTAACCCGAGATCGTGCCACTGCACTCCAGCCTGGACGACAGAGCGAGACTGTCTCAAAACCAAACAAACAAAAAAAAGATGAGAGAAGTCTTTCAAGGCCCAGCCCAGTGCTAAATGAACCCTCCTTCTTTTCACTGCTGGTCTGCCCTCAGCAGGATGTAGGCCATAAAGAAAGAACCACTTTTTTAAGCCTAAACATCTTCTTGCTGTGTAACTTCACAACACTCGCTTCCCTCTCTGGGTCTCAGGTTACCTTTTTCTGTAGTGGGAGGGTTGCAGCCAATGACTGCTGAGGTCTTTCTGACTAGGAAATCCTATGGCTGCAGTTGAAGCTTGCCACTAATGATCCTGCAGACACCACCATCCATAGCTGCCACCCCAACCCATATGGCTGGCGGGGCTGAAGGCAGGCCAGGAACCAGCTGCAAGATCTGGGGCAGCATGAGTCCTCAGCGAGGACCCCAGAAAACAAAGGGAAGCCAATGTTCTCTTGCCAACACAGGGCCGCCTCCCAAGAGGCCCACTTCCAGGCAGCTGGGCAGCTTCCTGGCCACAGGACTGGCTACATAATGTGCAGGGCCCTTGTTCAAGAGTTAGGAAGAATTTAGGCTGGGCTCGGTGGCTCATGCCTGTAATCCCAACACTTTGGGAGGCCGAGGCGGGCGGATCACTTGAGGTCAAGATTTCGAGGCAAGCCTGGCCAACATGGTGAAACCTCATCTCTACTAAAAATACAAAAATTAACTGGGTGTGGTGGCTGGCGCCTATAATCCCAGCTACTCGGGAGGCTGAGGCAGGAGAATCGCTTGAACTCGGGAGGCCAGGGTTGCTATGAGCCAAGATTGGGTCAGTGCACTGTAGCTTGGGCGACAGAGCAAGACTCTGTCTCAAAAAAAAAAAAAAAAAAAAAAATTCAAGAGCATTAAACCAAGAGCAGGGACCTTCTAAACAGAGGTCCCTGAGTGACTGCGTGGGTCACATACCCATGACATTTACCCTGCCTGGCCACCCTAAGACACAGTACCAAAGGATCACTTTCTTTCACTTTCACAGGTTTTTTGTTTGTTTGTTTGTTTTGTGACGGAGTCTCACTCTGTCGCCCAGGCTGGAGTGCAGTGGTGCGATCTCGGCTCACTGCAGGCTCCACCTCCTGGGTTCACGCCATTCTCCCGCCTCAGCCTCCCGAGTAGCTGGGACTACAGGCGTCCGCCACCACGCCCGGCTAATTTTTTGTATTTTTAGTAGAGACGGGGTTTCACTGTGTTAGCCAGGATGGTCTCGATCTCCTGACCTTGTGATTTGCCCGCCTCAGCCTCCCAAAGTGCTGGGATTACAGGCTTGAGCCACTGCGCCCGGCCGATCACTTTCACAGGTTTTTACAGTCCCGAGGGACTCTTCATTAAAGCCTCCGTGCTCTGGCTGAGTGTTGGTCCTGGCTGCAGCTCCACAGAGGAGGGAGAGAATTCTGGCTGAGAAATGGCCCTACTGGGTGAGGCAGAGTCTTCTTCTCAGGGATGAAGGTCATCTGGCCTACTTTTTCCTTCATACAAGCCACAGCTATGCTGAAGGTCCCAAAGGAGCTCCGATTGACCTAGTGCCAGGCTGTAAAGGCTGCGGGCAAGGCAGACTCAGGACTCCAGAGCCAGAAACTCTGGAGGACGTTTGAAGAGCAAGCAGCTCAGTGTGGCAGAATGAGCCCAGCCCAGCCAAACAGGAGCATAAATTCCCTTTAAAATGAAGAAAGGGTGGGGCAAGATTGTAAACAATTAAGAAAAAAACTAAAACCTGGTCCAGGCATGGTGGCTAATGCCTTGCCTGTAGTCCTGGCAGTTTGGGATACCAAGGTGGGAGGATCACTTGAGCTCAGGAGTTCAAGACCAGCCTGGGCAACATAGCCAGACCCCTGTCTCTCTCTTTTTTTTTTTTTTGAGACGGTGTCTCACTCTGTCGCCCAGGATGGAGTGCAGTGGCGCCATCTCGGCTCACTGCAAGCTCCGCCTCCTCTGTTCACACCATTCTTTTGCCTCAGCCTCCTGAGTAGTTGGGACTACAGGTGCCTGCCACCAAGCCCAGCTAATTTTTTGTGTATTTAGTAGAGACGGGGTTTCACCATGTTAGCCAGGATGATCTTGATCTTTTGACCTCGTGATCCGCCCGCCTCGGCCTCCCAAAGTGCTGGGATTACAGGCGTGAGCCACCGCGCCCGGCCTAGACCCCTGTCTCTTAAAAAAAAAAAAAAAAAAAAATTGGCCATACGCGGTGGCTCACACTTGTAATCTCAGCACTTTGGGAGGCTGAGGCAGGCAGATCACGAGGTCAGGAGTTTGAGACCAGCCTGACCAACATGGTGAAACCCCATCTCTACAAAAAATACAAAAATTAGCCAGGCATGGTGGCCTGCACCTGTAATTCCAGCTACTCAGGAGCTATTCTCCTGAGGCAGGAGAATCGCTTGAACCCGGGAGGTGGAGGTTGCAGTGAGCCAAGATCATGCCACTGCACTCCAGCCTAGGCAACAGAGTGAGACTGTGTCTCAAAAAAAAAAAAAAAAAGGCCAGGCGGGTGGCTTACGCTTATAATCCCAGCACTTTGGGAGGCTGAGGCGGGCGGATCACCTGAGGTTATGAGTTCAAGACCAGCCTGACCAACATGGAGAAACCCCATCTCTACTAAAAATACAAAAAAATTAGCCAGGCATGGTGGCCCATGCTTGTAATCCCAGCTACTCAGGAGGCTGAGGCAGGAGAATTGCTTGAACCCAGGAGGTGGAGGTTGCAGTGAGCGGAGATTGCGCCATTGCACTCCAGCCTGGGCAACAAGAACGAAACTCCATCTCAAAAAAAAAAACCAAAAAAAAATCAACAACCAAAACCTGATTACCCAGCAGAGCACCCTGGCGGGATGCACTTGATAGAGTGGTGTGTTCTGTGTTCTGGTGGCCACACCTGCAGTGCACACACCCTGGGCCAGCCCAAATGCTGAGGACGTTCCAACACTGAGCTCACTTAATTCACCCAACAAACCTGTCTGATGTTTATTTTTGTTTTCACCATGTAGAAGTAGAAATTTGGACTCAGAGAGGTAAAGTGTCTTTCCTGAGGTTTTTTATGCAATGTGTTTAGAGCTCACTGATCAAATTATAAGGCACAGGAAGTGTTATACACAGTGCTAAGTGCATACATAGTAAATGCTTGAGAAAGGTTAGTTATATAAGATCCTACTGACTGGAAATGGTAAAACCAGGATTCAAATTCAGACTTATCCAATTCCAACTCTGCTCTATTTCAAATATCAAGACTGTCCCAGTGCCCAAGCCCTGTTTGGTTAAACCTCAGTTAATTTGAACTCAGCTATCTGGAGCTCACAATTATCTTGATTTTTTTTTTCCCCATGGGCTTTCAATCCTTAGGAGAAAAACAAATCCTCAAGACACAAACTAGTATTCAGTACAAGCCACAGCTTGTACTGAAGTGAAGGTCCCCAAGGAGCTCTAATCGACCTAGAGCCAGGAAGTTAGGGTTGGAAGCAAGGCATTCAAACTAGAATTAGTCTATAGGCTGGGCGTGGTGGCTCAAGCCTGTAAGCCCAGCACTTTGGGAGACTCAGATGACTTGAGGTCAGGAGTTCGAGACCAGCCTGGCCAACATGGTGAAATCCCGTCTTTACTAAAAATACAAAAATTAGCCAGACATGGTGATGTGTACCTGTAATCCCAGCTACTCAGGAGGCTGAGGCACAAGAATTGCTTGGACCCAGGAGGCAGAGGTTGCAGTGAGTCAAGATCACACACTGCATTCCAGCCTGGGAGACAGAGCAAGACTTTGTCTCAAAATAAAAACAAACACAAACTAGAATTAGTGTATGAAGGCAACTTCTCAGGAACGTTCTGTAGTTAGTACTCACTCTGGCCCATTGCCTGCACCTTCTCGGTTCTCGAGCCTAGACAGGGGTGACACGTCATAGGTGCTCAAAAACAACTTTTGCAGGAAAGGAAGCTCTTTTCCAGACCTTAAAGCAGCCAAGAAAGATTTGGTTTTATTCATGAGGTTTGTTCAAGAAGAAAAGATTTATTTCTTTTTTTAGAGATGGGTCTCACTGTGTTGTCCAGATTGGCCTCAAACTCCTGGGCTCAAGGGATCCTCCCGCCTCAGCCTCCTAAGTAGCTAGGACTACAGGTGCATGCCACCACACCTGGCTAGAAGAAAGGATTTCTAACACATGTTAAGATTATTTATTTTAAACATCAAGGAATATACAGGGTAGAAGACTAAACCCATATCAATCAGGAATTCAGTTACATACAGTGGTCATTAGGCTCTGGTTATTTGAGGTCCAGCTGTATTAGCGCACAACCCGGAAGCCTCCCTTATACTAATACTCATGGTGCCAGCCTCCCTTATACCAATATCTTGGGTGTGGCTGAAGAGAAGGTAGAGTCAGCTTCTCCCTGGGCTTCTGTTAACCATGAGCAGCCAGACAAGTAAGGAGGATGTTGGGATTTGTGAACTGCTAAAGTTTGTGGTGAAGCTGAGAGGCTGCATCTGTATCACCTCACTCCCTGCACAACCCTTGGCTAGTGTTCCTGGTCAGTCCCATTCCCTTTGTCAGCCTGAGCTTCTGAGTAGAGGCTGATCGGACAGCTGGCTCTGAAGCAAATCTCTGCTCAGCTACTGGCATTTCAGTGCCCCAGGGTGAACGCTAGGTTGCAGGGAAGCAAAGGGGTGGGCTGGAATTGGCTGATTTGGTTCAAGGTCAATTGCAGCTCTTTAAAACCCAGATGTTCCCCGGGGGCAGGTAGGGCATATACATGAGAAAAGCTGCCAGGTTGGAACGGTAGTGAACTTGAGGGCAGGGGTCCATCCAACTCTAGCTCATGGTTTCTAAGCAGGAATGAGGACCAGGGTTGCTGGAAATTCCAATTTCTCAGAGAAGCCAGACATTCAGATACTTTTTTTTTTTTTTTTTTTTGAGACAGTCTTGTTCTGTTGCCCAGGCTGGAGCACAGTGGCATGATCTCGGCTCACTGCAACCTCTACCTCCCAGGCTCAAGAAATTTTTGTACCTCAGCCTCTTGAGTAGCTGAAATTATAGGCACATGTCACTATGCCTGGCTAATTTTCGTATTTTTAGTAGAGATGGGGTTTCACCATGTTGGCCAGGCTGGTCTTGAACTCCTGGCCTCAAGTGATCCACCTGCCTTGGCCTCCCAAAGTTCTGGGATTACAGGCATGAGCTACCACACCCAGCCTGGCTTAGTTTTGCTTTTTTGTTTTTTTTCTGTCTTTTCCTTTTTTTGTTTTTTTTTTTTGGGGGGGGATGGAGTTTCACTCTTGTGCCCAGGCTGGAGTGCAGTGGCACAATCTTGGCTCACTGCAACCTCCACCTCCCACATTCAAGTGATTCTCCTGCCTCAGCCTCCTGAGTAGCTGGGATTACAGGCACGTGCCATCATGCCTGGCTCATTTTGTATTTTTAGTAGAGATGGGGTTTCACCATGTTGGCCAGGCTAGTCTTGAACTCCTGACCTCAGCTGATCCACCTGCTTTGGCCTCCCAAAGTGCTGGGATTACAGTCGTGAGCCACCGTGCCCAGTCCCGCTCTTAGTTTTGTTTTGTTTTGTTTTTTTAGACGGAGCCTCGCTCTGTCGCCTGGGCTGGAGTGCAGTGGCGCGATTTCGGCTCACTGCAAGCTCTGCCTCCTGGGTTCACGCTATTCTCCTGCCTCAGTCTCCTGAGTAGCTGGGACTACAGGCGCCCACCACCATGCCCGGCTAATTGTTTTTGCATTTTTAGTAGAGACGGGGTTTCACTGTGTTAGCCAGGATGGTCTCGATCTCCTGACCTCGTGATCTGCCCGCCTCAGCCTCCCAAAGTGCTGGGATTACAGTCGTGAGCCACCGCGCCCGGTCCCGCTCTTAGTTTTTAAATGCTTCTTCTTCTCCGCTTTCCCTGCCTTCCTCTTCTTCCTCTTCTTTCTTTCTCCCTTCTTTGTTTTTTCTTAGTCTTTCTTCTCTTCCAGTTTATTTTTTTTCCCCAAAACATCAGCACACAACGACTTCTATTTACAACCTCTGGGGAGAAGAAGGCTGAGGACAATTTAATCAGCCAGAGCTGGAAGGAACCACAGAATCTCACCATCTCACAAATGTGGGACCAGCGCAGAGGGACCTGCCCAAGGTCAGGTAGTGGTGAGTGCTGGAGCCAGCACTGGAAGCCAGGGCCCAGGCTCCATCCAAAAGGAGGATTTCAGTCCCTGAGGCTGAATTAGAGGGGAGAGGTTTGCCGCAGAGAGACTGGAGTTAGTTGTAAAGAACTTCCCAGCAGCGAAGATGGGGGAACTGAGAGGCAGCGGGAAAAGCCATGCTCTCCCTTGGGCCAGGCTGGTGCTTTATTTCACGGAGATTGCACCAGACCCGCAGACTTGGTCACTTGTCTGGTCTGCTGTCTGTCTTCCCATCTGCTATGTGCAGCATCTGCCTCATTTCTTAGAGTGTGCCTTGTATACACTGAGCATTTGCTTTGGGGGACCTTGCCCTTTTACTATTTTTAAAGTTTGCCCCCGTTTGGCCCTGTTCCCAGTGCAAAGAGTCCTGATGGGAGCTACAGAAAGCGAGTGCCTTTGTTCTATGGTGAATGGCTGTGTCTCAGCTAAGAAGATGAAAGGAAATAATCATTTGTCTACAAATGCTGGGAGCTGGGGTCCTCACAGAATGCAGTGTTTTCCTCTCACCTTAGCTTCTTTGGCTGCAGAGGGCCTCTAAGCTAAGATTCCATTCCAGGTGGGTCCCACCACAGTCTCTCCTGGCAGCTCCTCCTTGAGTCTTTTTCCCATGACCACAGCCCTACCTGCGGGGAGAGAGCTGGGGGAATAGAGGAGGAGTAGATACTGCAGACTCTACCCATGGGCAGCTAGCTGCCGTTTTGTGCTTTTTCTGAAATAGGTCACTGCTGAGTCTGTTCTTTTGAGGAAAAAGGACAGAGAAGGATCTCAGGGTTTTCACCTCATATCCACATCTTTCCATTCCCTGGATTGAGCATCAAGGACATAGGCGGAGACAGAGGCTCAGCCAGCTAAATATTAACCATTAGACTAGGAGGCTGGAGGCCTGGCTTCCAAGCTGCAATTAACTGCTGGTGACCTTGATAAGCCACCTTCCCTCACTGGGCCTCAGTTTTCTTCTCATTTTAATAAGAATGTTGGATAAGGGGCCAGGCGCGGTGGCTCACGCCTGTAATCCCAGCACTTTGGAAGCCAAGGCGGGTGGATCACCTGAGGTCAGGAATTTGAGACCAGCCTGGCTGTCATGATGAAATCCCATCTCTACTAATAATACAAAAATTGGCTGGCAGTGGTGGCAGGTGCCTGTAATCCCAGCTACTAGGGAGGCTGAGGCAGGAGAACTGCTTGAACCTGGGAGGTAGAGGTTACAGTGAGCCAAGATTGTGCCATTGCACTCCAGCCTGGGCAACAAGAGTGAAACTCCGTCTCCAAAAAAAAAAAAAGAATGTTGGATTAAATCAGGTTCCCAGATTTGAGGCTTTCATGGATAAATAAAATCTCTATCCCCATCAAAAAAAGAAAAGGTTGAGATTTATTTATTTATTTTTTCTGAGACGGAGTTTCGCTCTGTTGCCCAGGCTGGAGTGCAATGGCGCGATCTCAGTTCACTGCAACCTCCTCCTCCCGGGTTCAAGCCACTCTCCTGCCTCAGTCTCCCGAATATCTGGGATTACAGGCATGTGCCACCACACCCGGATAATTTTTTACATTTTTCTTAAAGACGGGGATTCCCCATGTTGGCCAGGCTGGTCTCCAACTCCTGACCTCAAGTGATCCGTCCGCCTCAGTCTCCCAAAGTGTTGAAATTACAGGCGTGAGCCACGGTGCCTGGCCATAATCAAAACTCTTGAATCAAAACTAGGACTAGGCCAGGCGTGATGGCTCATGCCTGTAATCCCAGCACTTTGGGAGGTCGAGGCGGGTGGATCACTTGAGGTCAGGAGTTCAAGCCAGCCTGGCTAACATGGTGAAACCCCATCTCTAATAAAAATACAAAAAATAGTCAGGTGTAGTGGTGCATGCCTGTAATCCCAGCTGCTTGGGAGGCTGAGGCAGGAGAATCCCTTGAACCAGGGAGGCAATGGTTGCAGTGAGCAAAGATGATGCCTCTGTACTCCAGCCTGGGCAACAGAGCAAGACTCCATCTCAAAAAAAAAAAAGGCCTGGCACAGTGGCTCACGCCTGTAATCCTAGTATTTTGGGAGGCCGAGTTGGGCAGATCAGGAGTTCAGGAGTTCAAGACCAGCCTGGTCAACATGGTGAAACCCCGTCTCTACTAAAAATACAAAAATTAGCCGGACATGGTGGCACACCTGTTAATCCCAGCTACTCGGGAGGTTGAGACAGGAGAATAGCTTGAACCAGGGAGGGAGAGGTTTCAGTCAGCCGAGAGTGAACCGAGATTGTGCCACTGCACTCCAGCCTGGGGCACAGAGCAAGACTCCGTCTTGGGGCGGGGTGGGGGGCAGGAAATAAAGAAAGACACATGGATGAATGGATGAAGGACAGATGGATACATGAATGGATGCATGGATACATATGTGCATGAACTGGCTGAATGGAATCCAGGGTGACCTGGGAAGAGAAAAGTCAAGAGCTGGCCATAGGATCACCAACCCAAAGCACAGCCCATGAAATCTCAAAATGGGAATGCTGAAAGGTTGGAGAAGCTCCCGGCTTTCAGAAGAGGAGACTGTAGGACTTGCTCCTGGCTCAGAGGTCATTCATGAGGGAGCTAGGAAGGAGTTCAGAGTCCTCTGGCGTTCCTTATCTTTTTATTGACAGAGTGTAATTCTATGCTCCTTCTTTGCCCTTATATCACCCTTTTTTTTTTTTTTTTTTTTTTAGACAGGGCCTCACTCTGGTCACCCAGGCTGGAGTGCAGTGGTGCAATCTTGGCCCGCTGCAGCCTTGACTTCCCAAGCTCAGGTGATCTTTCTACCTCAGACTCCCAAGTAGCTGGGACTACAGGCGTGTGCCACCATACCCAGCTAATTGTATTTTTAGTATAGATGAGGTTTCGCCATGTTGCCCAGGTTAGTCTTGAACTCTTGGGCTCAAGTGACTCACCTACCTTGGCCTCCCAAAATGCTGGGATTACAGGTGTGAGCTGCTGTGCCAGGCCCTCTTGTATCATCTTAATCATTTTATTTTAAACAAATGAATCCCCTTCCCTGTCTCCCATAATAAAATGCGGTTTATCGAGGATGAGGCTATGACTTGAAAACTTTTTTTTTTTTTTTTTTTTTGAGATGGAGTCTTGCTCTGTCACCCAGGCTGGAGTGCAATGGTGCAATCTCAGGTCACTGCAACCGCCGCCTCCCAGATTCAAATGACTCTCATACCTTGGCCTCCCGAGTAGCTGGGATTACAGACGCGTGCCACCATGCCCAGCTGATTTTTGTATTTTTAGTAGAAATGGGGTTTCACCACGTTGCCCAGGCTGGTCTCAAACTCCTGGCCTCAAGTGATCCACCCACCTAGGCCTCCCAAAGTGTTAGGATTACAGGCATGAGCCACTGCGCCCCACCCCATTCTCATTTTTGACCAACAACCAAAGCCCAAGGGATGTCATTCAGTTTTAGCTGGTGGCTGGGAATCAGGTTCCTGGTCCAACCACTGACCCTCCAGGAGATGGAACTAGTCACATCCCCAGCAAGACCCTCTTTCTCCACGTTGGGCCTTCAGAAGAGACCTCACTGAGTGTGCAGGGTGCAACTGTAGTTAGTGGGATGTCAGTGAAATGACACATGACCCAGGTCCTCTTTTCCAGAAACTAGGGAAGCTTGCTATTTAGGGTGATGTAAGGTGAATCCTCTTATGTGAAGAATTCCATCCTGATTTACTTAAGGTACTCTTTGATGCCAAATGTAACCTTTTAAAAGAATAACAACAGTCAATGGTTTATTTATTTATTTTTTCATTTATTTCTTCAATCATCCCTCATTATGGGCAAGGTACTTTCTATGAATTCCATATAATTCTTGCAAAAACCCTTTGATCCAAGTATTTGTGTGTATTTTCCAGATTATGTGCTAGACAAAATGGCCACAAGTTCTTTGTCACTTCTCTCTTGAAGAGATGGGGTCTAGCTCCCCTCCACTTGAATCTTGCTGGGCTCTGTGACTCACTTGCCTGAGAGAATGCTACGCAAGTGGCATTCTGAGACTCCTGTAGCTGAGGATGCTTCTCTCTGGGCCTCTTGAAATGCTCACTATTGGGCTGGGCATGGTGGCTCACACCTGTAACCCCAGCACTTTGGGAGACCGAGGTGGGCAGATTGCTTTGCACTCAGGAATCCAAGATCAGCCTGGGCAACATGGCGAGACCCCATCAAGAAAATACAAAAGACCCCTACAAAAAAAATACAAAAAATTAGCTGGGTGTGGTGGCATGCCCCTGTAGTCCCAGCTACTCGGGAGGCTGGGGTGGGAGGATCAGGGAAGCAGAGGTTGCAGTGAGCCCAGATCACACCACTGTTGGGACTCTCCCAAGAATGCAGCCACCACACTATGAGAAGTTGAAGCCACATGGAGAGATCATGTGCAGATGCTCCAGATAACAGCTCAGGCGAGTTCCCAGCCAGCAGTCAGCAAGTGAGTGCGCCATCTTGGACACTGTGCCCCAAGTAAGCCTCCACATGGCTGCAGCTCTAGCTCTAACTTACACTACACAGAAGAGAAGAACCACCCAGCTGATCCTGGTCAACCCACAGGATTGTTACGAAAGTAAACTTGTGTTTAAAGCCTCTAAGTTTTGGGGTGGTTTATTATGCAACAATAGAGAACTGGAGAGATGAGAAAGCTAAACATCAGATTACTCCTGTTTTTGCAGCTGATGAAATTAAGATCCAGGGAAGTTAAATAACTTACTTGAGGTTACATAGCTAAGGAGCCAATGGAGGAATTAGTTGGGAGTCAGACTTTGATCTTTCCGTCTCCAAAGCCCAAGTTTTATGCATTCTGCTCAGCGGGCTTTTCTCCATATCTGACTCCCACACCAAGTGCTTACAAGTATGTGGGACATTAGGATGGGGATGTCATTTGTTGTTGTTGTTGTTGTTTAAATAATTTTCTTTTCTTTTCTTTTTTTTGAGACGGAGTCTCGCTCTGTCACCCAGGCTGGAGTGCAGTGGCGCGATCTCGGCTCACTGCAAGCTCCACCTCCCGGGTTTACGCCATTCTCCTGCCTCAGCCTCCCCAGCAGCTGGGACCACAGGCGCCTGCCACTACGCCCGGCTAATTTTTGTGTTTTTAGTAGAGATGGGGTTTCACCGTGTTAGCCAGGATGGTCTCCATCTCCTGACCTTGTGATCCACCTGCCTTGGCCTCCCAGAGTGCTGGGATTACAGGCATGAGCCACCGCACCCGGCTTTTTTTTTTTTTTTTTTTTTTGAGATGGAGTCTCACTCTGTCTCCAGGCTGGAGTGCAGTGGTGCGATCTCGGCTTACTGCAACCTCTGCCTCCCAGTTTTGAGCAATTCTCCTGCCTCAGCCTCCCAAGTAGCTGGGACTACAGGCATGTGCCACCATGTCCAGCTAATTTTTGTATTTTTAGTAGAGAAGGGGTTTCACAATGTTGGCCAGGATGGTCTTGATCTCTTCACCTCGTGATCTGCCCGCCTCGGCATCCCAAAGTGCTGGGATTACAGGCGTGAGCCACCGCGCCCAGCAATTTGTATTATTTTCAACCACCCACCTGCTAGCCCCAAGCCTCACCCTTGCCTTCCATGTGCCTGAGCAGGGCCACCTGCATTGGACTGTGACGTCAGTGAGATATGAACGTTTATGGTGTTAAGCCACTGGGATTTTAGGATTTATCTGTAGCATCTCTTAACTAATGCATCTTTTTTTTTTTTTAGACACAGTCTTGCTCTGTCGCCCAGGCTGGCATGCAGTGGGGAGATCTTGACTCACTGCAACCTCCGCCTCCCAGGTTCAAGCAATTCTTGTGCCTCAGTCTCCAGAGTAGCTGGGA
Organism: Pan paniscus; assembly: GCF_029289425.2. Taxonomy (NCBI): domain Eukaryota; kingdom Metazoa; phylum Chordata; class Mammalia; order Primates; family Hominidae; genus Pan; species Pan paniscus. The sequence goes on from NC_073267.2 coordinate 68,139,216, forward strand.
CTACAGGTATGTACCACCACGCTGGGCTAATTTTTTCTTGTTTTTGGAGATGGAATCTTGCACTCGACCAGGCTGGAGTGCAGTGGTGCCATCTCGACTCACTGCAACCTCCGCCTTCCAGGTTCAAGCGATTTTCCTGCCTCAGCCTCCCGAGTAGCTGGGACTACAGGCACACACCACCATGCCTGGCTAATTTATTTTGTATTTTTAGTAGAGACAGTGTTTCGCCATGTTGGCCAGGCCTCAAGTGATCTGCCCACCTCGGCCTCTCAAAGTGCTGGGATTAAAGGTGTGAGCCACTGCACCCAGCCCAGGTTTTTTTTCTGGTTTTTTTTTTTTTTTTTTTTTTTTGAGACGGAGTCTCACTTTATCGCCCAGGCTGGAGTGCAGTGGTGCAGTCTTGGCTCACTGCAACCTCTGCCTCCCGGGTTCAAGCGATTTTCCTGCCTCAGCCTCCCAAGTAGCTGGGACTACAGGCATGTGCCATCACGCCCAGCTAAGTTTTTGTATTTTTAGTAGAGATGGGGTTTCACCATGTTGGCCAGGATGGTCTCGATCTATTGACCTCGTGATCCATCCGCCTCGGCCTCCCAAAGTGCTGGGATTACAGGCGTGAGCCACTGCGCCCGGCCCCCAATTTTGTTTTTAATGGGAGAAGGATCAAATGAATCAATCTTGTGTCTGTTTCCCTTAGGAAACTTGACAAGTTTGGAGGACCGGACGTCTACCTTCTTCCTGTCTGCAAAGTCTGTGGCCTTCCTCCACATCTACTGACATTTTTTAAATTGTATCACACCTAACATTCTTACCAAATTATTTCAGTACCAAATCTGGGTTTGTAATATCTGTATCTATATCTAGTGTATGTACCTATACAGTTAGCATCTGTGATTATTCAATTGGTCTGATTCCCCCATCAGGCTCTGGGCCATGACTGAGAGTGGCCTTGCCTTAGTATACGGGTGTCACTCAGATGGACCAAGCAGCAGCCAAGTCTCCAGGAGCTCCAGTGACTCAGAGGCCTGGAGTCTCTTCTGTAGCTACAGGGGTCCCACTTTCATGAGCAGAGATTATGCAAAGGTGACCTCTACTGACCAAAGGAAGAAACGGCCGTTATACAGTCCCTGTTCCTTCTAGTTCAGCAAAATGACTGACATAGTCACTGCTGTTGGCCAGGCACTTGACATGTATTATTATGCCATCATCCTTGCATTTGTAATGTCTACATCTACAAAGTGGGCATCATCACCCCACTTTATAGATGAGGAAATGGAAGTTCAGGGAAGTGAAGTAACTCCCTGAGTTCTCACAGTGTTAAGAGGCATCGCTAGGATTCAAGCCAGGTCTGTCTGATGCCAACGACTCTGCGCTGTCCACGAGGCACCTGCCACTCAAAAGTGTGGCTCAGGGATTACCAGAGCGTTGGCATCTTTGGGATTGTTAGCGATGCAGACCTCAGGCCCCACTCCAGACCTAGTGAATCAGAATTTATAGCCCAAGGAGAGCCACCAGGGGATTTGTGATAATTGTGTGCACTTGTATGCATGTTAAAGTCTTAGAAACAGGCTGGCTGCGGTGGCTCACGCCTGTAATCCCAGCACTTTGGGAGCCCAAGGTGGGCGGATCACGAGGTCAAGAGATCGAAATCATTCTGGCCAACATGGTGAAACCCTGTCTCTACTAAAAATATAAAAATCAGCTGGGCGTGGTGGCGTGTGCCTGTAGTCCCAGCTACTCAGGAGGCTGAGGCAGGAGAATTGCTTGAACCCGGAGACGGAGGTTGCAGTGAGCCAAGATCGTGCCACTGCACTCCAGCCTGGGCAACAGAGTGAGACTCCAGCTGAAAAAAAAAAAAAACGTCTTAGAAACACCCTGACTCCCAGGAGATGGCAGGGAAACCCCAACATGGGGCCTCTTGGGAAGAAGTTGAATTTGTACATTTCTTTTCTTTTTTGTTTTTTGAGACAGGATCTTGCAGTGTCATCCAGGCTGGAGTGCAGTGGCACAATCACAGCTCACCGTAACCTTAAAACTCCTAGGTTCAAGTGATTCTCCTGCCTCAGCCTCCTGAGTAGCTAGGACTACAGGTAAGCACTATATATATATATGTTTTTGTTTTTTTTGAGGCTGAGTCTTGCTGTTGCTGAAGCTGGAGTGCAGTAGCACAATCTTGGCTCACTGCAACCTCTGCCTCCTGGGTTCAAGTGATTCTCCTGCCTTAGACTCCTGAGTAGCTGGGATTACAGGCGCCCACCACCACACCTGACTAATTTTTGTATTTTTAGTAGAGACAGGGTTTCACCATGTTGGCCAGGCTGGTCTTGAACTTCTAACCTCAAGTGATCTGCCCGCCTCAGCCTCCCAAAGTGCTGGGATTATAGGTGTGAGCCACTGTGCCCAGCTTTTTTCATATTTTTTTTTTCAGAGATGGGTCTTACTATGTTGCCCAGGCTGGCCTTGAACTCCTGGCCTTATGCAATCCACCTCCCAAAGCGCTGCAATTACAGACCTGAACCACTGCACCTGGCCTGCTCACTTGTCTATTTATGCAAGTTAAAAGCACTGTCTGCCTCCAGTCTTACAACCTGTGGGACCGTGGGCAAAATATTTAACTTCTCTTAGCTTTTGCTTCTTCATAGAAATGTAAAGACCACGATTGTGCAAGTAAAGTGTCAGCACAATATAAGAACTCAACAAACGCTGCTATTCATTCATTCATTCTTTCAGTAACTACTGAGCGCTTGTGCCAGGCACCGGGTGGAGGCGCCTGGTGGGTAAAGAAGACATAAGCCTGCTCTCATAGAGCTTACAATCTAATGGGAGAGATGGACATTAACCAAGTGCTTACAAGTATTTGGGACATTAGGATGGGGATGTCTTTTTTCAAAAATCTGTAGGCCGGGCACAGTGGCTCACACGTGTAATCCCAGCATTTTGGGAGGCTGAGGCAGGTGGATCACCTGAAGTCAGGAGTTTGAGACCAGCCTGACCAACATGGTGAAACCCCATCTCTACTAAAAATACAAAAATTAGCCGGGCATGGTGGTGGGTGCCTGTAATCCCAGTTATTTGGGAGGCTGAGGTAGGAGAATCGCTTGAACCCAGGAGGTGGAGGTTGCAGTGAGCTGAGATCGCGCCATTGCACTCCAGCCTGGGCAATAAGACCACTCCAGCATGGGTGACAAGAGGGAAACTCTGTCTCAAAAAAAAAAAAATTGTATACATTTTAGGGGTACACATACCATTTTGTTACGTGGCTATATTGCATATGGTGAAGTCTGGGATTTTAGTGTATCCATCACTGAAATAATGTACATTGTATCCATTAAGTAATTTCTCATTATCCACCCGTCACACCAGGATGAGGATGTCTTGAGTGAAGTGTATGAATGGATGAACTTGGCTGTTTGCACTGGAGTACGCCTGTGGCATAGACACATCCTTTCCTTCCTTCTGTTGAGAGAAGGTGAAACTCAACCTCGTTATTCGCTCCCTAGTCAGGCCCAAAGCCCAAAGCCCAAAGCCAACCTACCCTTCGAGCCTTTCTGAAGTATTTCTTCCTTGCAGGGTCAGTCCCCCACTTTTACTAGGAGTTGGAGCCTGACCTTCACTTGAGTGTGGCTGGAGCGGAGAGGGGAAGTGTGGTGAGAGATGAGTTGGTTAGACTTGACCCTAAAGGCAAGGGGGAGTCATTTAAGACCCTCCCAACACACAGTCAATGTCTGGCTACCTTGGCCACTTTTCAGTTCCTGAAGTCATGTTCCTCCCAGCTCAAGGCCTTTGCACATGCAGTTTCCATTGCTTGGCAAAGTCTCCCCACCTCTCTTTACTAATTCCTACTCATCAGTCACAGGCCAGCTCAAACATCACTTCCTCCAGGAAGTCTTCCTTGACTCCCCAGACAACCTTCCAGCCCCCAGACTAACACACTGTATTTTCCTTCCTTGGCACTTAACCACAATTTGGAAGTGTATATTTGTGTCATCGCTTGCTTAGCATCAGTCTTCCCACAACTAGGCTGAGAGCAGTACTGGAGTCTGTTTTGCTGGTTCTTTTTTTTTTTTTTTTGAGATAGAATTTCACTCGTTGCCCAGGCTGGAGTGCAATGGCGTGATCTCGGCTCACTGTAACCTCTGCCTCCTGGGTTCAAGCGATTATCCTGTCTTAGTCTCCCAAGTAGCTAGGATTACAGGCATGCGCCGCCATGCCCAGCTAATTTTTGTATTTTTAGTAGAGACAGGGTTTCAGCATGTTGGCCAGACTGGTCTCGAACTTCTGACCTCAGGTGATCTGCCCACCCTGTTCTCCCAAAGTGCTGGGATTACAGACGTGAGCCACTACACCCGGCCTTTGCTGGTTTTCTTGCCAGCACTGAGCGTGGTGACTGGTGGCTCCATAACCAAGACAGCTGGGACCTGCTCAACGCTCGCCTCTGAAAAGATGGGGGTGGATACTCAGGAGTTTAAAGCTCTTGCCAAGATCTGAAGTCAGGGGGACAGTCTGAGACCACAAAGGCACAGGAAAGACAGTGAGGGCTTAAGTGAAGGCAGAGGTCGCAGGATTGGAGACTGCGATACATTCCTAAGTCACTGGAGAAGGACAGGTAGAATGTGGAAGAAAGCAGGGGTGGCAAGAGCCACTTGCAGGTCCCTGCTTGGTAGAGGGAGCATGGCGGTGCCATTCCGGAGATAGGGGTCAGAGACAGTGACATGCCATCTACACCTCCTACCCCAGCCCTTCTTCCTCCTGGCAGTGGCCTGGACTCTGTCCCCAGGATCAGACACAGGGGACACAGCTCAGCAGCACAAATCCCTTTTATTAACCATCTTCCCTTTCCCGAGTATACACAAGTAGAAAAGAAACAGTGAAGTACCCCGATAGGGAGGGTGGGGAGAGGATGGGAGGGGGCTCCTGAGGTTAGGACAAGAGGCCAGATTCCAGCTCCTTCTCCTGACTGGTCTGTCTCTGTGCAATGACTCCACTTACATCCCTTGACCCCCGAAACACGGCACTGGGGGACTGCAGCCCTGCTGACCAGGCTGTCCTCCTAGCCCTGTCAGGGACTGGTGCTGGCAGAGCTTGGTGCTGTGCCACAGACTGACAGAAAACAGCATAGTGGGTCTGGCCCCGGGGGCAGAGAAGATCAGGCACCAAGAGGGGATGTGAGAAAAGGCAGTTTATCCATCTGGGGACTGGACAGAAGCCCAGCCAGCCTCCAACCAGCTTCTGCTTCTTAGATCGGACTGCCCTGAGTGGTGGGTGGCTGGGCAGGGGGTCCCTCTCATACCCTGTACAGAGGTTTTGGGGAAAAGGGGACAAGGAAATGCTAGGGGCTCCAGGTGGAGGAGGAAGTCTGATTGGTGCCTGGGATTGGCCAAAGTGAGAGGGGGCAGCTGAGGGGCTGAGGTGGTCAAAACGGGAATATAGTGGGGAGTAGGGTGGGAGGTGGGGAGATAGCCTATCTCTTCGCCCTGTCTGGGGTAACAATTCCAGTGTGACATCAATGTGGCTGGCCACTGAGGCCAGGCCTGATGGACGTGCGTTGCTGAGGAGGCTGGTAAGAGAGCCCCCACTGTCCCCAATTATGTGCGTGGGAGAGACTGAGCTACACAGTGAAATGGGATGGGAGGTGAAGAGGTAACGGGGTGAGGGGGAAGGAAGGAGCAGACAAAATCCAGACTGGAAGGGAAACTTCCAGGCCAGTGTGGCAGGCTCAAATGCTGCCCATCAGTGACAACCCAGCTGCCTTTTTGTTTGTTTTTGTTTTTTTGAGATGAAGTTTCACTCTTGTTGCCCAAGCTGGAGTGCAATGGCACGATCTCAGCTCATTGCAGTCTCTGCCTCCTGGGTTTAAGCGGCTCTGCTGCCTCAGCCTCCCAAGTAGCTGGGATTACAGGTGCCCGCCACCATGCCCGGTTAATTTTTTGTATTTTTAGTAGAGATGGGGTTTCGCCGTGTTGGCCAGGCTGGTCTCGAACTCCTGACCTCAAGTCATCTGCCCGCCTTGGCCTCCCAAAGTGCTGGGATTACAGGCGTGAGCCACTGCGCCCAGCCCTGCCTTTTTTTTTTTTTTTTTTTTTTTTGTCTCTGGGTAGTCACGCTAGGGCTGGCGGGGGAGGAGGCAGAGGAAAGGCAGGGAGAAGAGAAAACATCACTGAAAAAGAAGGTGTCGGGGAGGTACACCCTGATTCTGACCAGCCCAGCCCACACAGAGGGTCTGAAAGGTTCTCAGCCTTCTCCATCACCCACCCTGCGGCCTCTGAAAAGAGGGGCCCATCTCAGACACAAAAGCAGATACCCCCAACCTTATGGGGAAAGCTAACGGAGGAATACTCACAGCACCGTGGCACGGGACGGCCCTTGGCTTCAGAGCCGGGCTGGCACCGTTTGTAAACATTAGACCTGGTGATGTCTGGGGATGGAGGAGGAGAGGGATGCCCAGCCTGGACCATCAGGTTTGATGAAAGAGACAGGGTGGGGCCCCTCAAGGCCTGGGAAATGTCCATTAGCTATGGGAAAGAGGCTGACAGGTTCATGGTGGGGGTTGCCCAGGAAGGTGTGGACAAGGTCTGAATCTACCTGTCTACGCATTTGCATGACTTCAGTGCTACCTTTGGAAGTGGCCAGGCTCCTGAGGAAGCTACCACTGGCCTGGGGTAATGAGCACAACCCCTACTCAGGACAGGGTGCTCTGTGGAGGATGGTGGCCTTCTGTCCATAGTCATTCTCCAGAGGGAAGTCAGACTGGATTCTTTCTTATGAGATCTACCGACTCTCTTCACCCGTGGATTCCAGGCATGGAGAAGTTGAGAACTGGGAGAGGAGGAAGGGTCCTCTATGATGTGAGACTTCCTGCCGCCATCCATGGCACTGCCAGGACTGGGGAGCAGGAAGGGGACTGGATTTGAGCTGTCCAGAGGTGTGGGGCCTGAGTTTGCCCCAGTCCCTGGAAGAGGATGTCCGGATGTCATCCCACCAGTTGGAATGATCGTGGACTAAGAATGGCCCCATAGCTCTAAGAGATGGGTTCCTGCGACCAATGGCAAAGGCCTTGTGTTCCCTGGGAGGCAGTGGTTATGCCAAGAGATCCACAAAGATGGCGTTGGCTGTGGTCTGGCCGAAGATGAAGGCTCCCAGGGTGACCAAGAGGACTCCGTAGCTGACCAGCACCCACCAGCTGTAGAACAGAGGGTGAGAGAGGTCTGATCAGTCATCCCATCCCATGACTGCAGACTTCAATATATGTAACTGTTAATTACTGTAATTATCGCACTTCTCCTGTTGGTAGAGCACTTCCTACTTCCCAAAGACTTCAATACGAAGGTAATGTGGGGCCAGGTGTATTGTCCCTAGTCCATAGGTAAGAAGACCAAGATCTAATGGGAGTAACTGATTGTTCACATCATGCCATGATTCGAAGGTAGGCATCCTGATGGAAAGATGTTCAGAAAAAAGCATGTCACATGGAATGTGGTCTATTTCATTAAAAAAAGGAAACAAAAAGCAGACATCTGCAAATGTATGTACCAATTAACAGCAACAGGGATAAAATGGAATTGAAATAAAGGGTGATTTCCGGCCGGGTGTGGTGGCTCACGCCTGTAATCCCAACACTTTGGGAGGCCAAGGCGGGCAACCTGAGGTCAGGAGTTCGAGACCAGCCTGGGCAAGATGGCGAAACCCCATCTCTACTAAAAACAGAAAAATTAGGCTGGGTGCAGTGGCTCATGTCTGTAATTCCAGCACTTTGGGAGGCCGAGGCAGATGGATCACCTGAGGTCAGGAGTTCAAGACCAGCCTGGGCAAGATGGCAAAACCCCATCTCTACTAAAAATAGAAAAATTAGGCTGGGTGTGGTGGCTCATGTCTATAATCCCAGCACTTTGGGAGGCCAAGGCAGGTGGATCACCTGAGGTCAGGAGTTTCAGACCAGCCTGGCCAATGTGGTGAAACCCCGTCTCTACTAAAAAAATACAAAAAATGGCTGGGTATGGTGGCTCACACCTGTAATCCCAGAACTTTGGGAGGCCAAGGTGGGCGGATCACCTGAGGTCAGGAGTTCGAGATCAGCCTAGCCAACATGGTGAAACCCCGTCTCTACCAAAATACAAAAATTAGCCAGGCGTGGTGGTGCGCACCTGTAATCCCAGATACCCTGGAGGTTGCAGTGAGCTGAGATCATGCCACTGCACTCCAGCCTGGGTGACAGAGCGAGATTCCATCTCAAAACAACAACAACAAACCCAAAAAATTAGCTGGGTGTGGTGGTGGGCGCCTGTAATCCAAGCTACTCAGGAGGCTGAGGCAGGAGAATCGCTTGAACCTGGGAGGCGGAGGTTGTTGTAGTGAGCAGAGATCGCGCCATTGCACTCCAGCCTGGGCAACGAGTGAAACTCCATCTCAAAAAGACAAAAAAAAAAAAAAGACAAAAAAAAAGAAATAAAGGGTGATTTTTTTTATTCTTCTTCTTTTTCTTTTTTTGAGACGGAGTTTTGCTGTCACCCAGGCTGGAGTGCAGTGGTGCGATCTCCACTTACTGCAACCTCCGCCTCCGGGGTTCAAGCAATTCTCCTACCTCAGCCTCCCGAGCTAGGACTACAGGCATGCGCCACCACAACCAGGTAATTTTTGTATTTTTAGTAAAGACGGGGTTTTGCCATGTTGGCCAGGCTGGTCTCGAACTCCTGACCTCAGGTGATCTGCCTGTCTTGGCCTCCCAAAGTGCTGGGATTACAGGCGTGAGTCACTGTGCCTGGCCAATTTTTTTTCTTTTTTAGACATGTTTGTATGGCTTTTTTTTTTTTTTTTTTTTTTTTGAGACAGAGTTTCCCTCTTGTTGCCCAGGCTGGAGTGTAATGGTGTGATCTCGGCTCACTGCAACCTCCGCCTCCTGGGTTCAAGCAATTCTCCTGCCTCAGTCTCCCAAGTAGCTGGGATTACAGGCAGGTGCCACCATGCCCAGCTAATTTGGTATTTTTAGTAGAGATGGGGTTTCACCATGTTGGTCAGGCTGGTCTCGAACTCCTGACCTCGGGTGATCTGCCCATCTTGGCCTCCCAAAGTGCTGGGATTACAGGCGTGAGCCACTGTGCCCAGCCGACATGTTTGTATTTTTAACGTTTTTTATAATGAACAAGTATTGTTATGTAATAAGTTTTTGTTGTTGTTGTTGAGACGGAGTCTCGCTGTGTCACCCAGGCTAGAGTGCAGTGGTGCAATCTCGGCTCACTGCAATGTCCACTTCCTGGGTTCAAGTGATTTTCCTGCCTCAGCCTCCCGAGTAGCTGGGATTACAGGCGTGAGCCACCACACCCGGCCAGAAATCACCCTTTATTTCAATTCCGTTTTATCCCTGTTGCTGTTAATTGGTACATACATTTGCAGATGTCTGCTTTTTGTTTCCTTTTTTTAATGAAATAGACCACATTCCATGTGACGTGCTTTTTTCATTCCATGTGACGTGCCAGGCACCATGCCTGGCTAATTTTTGGATTTTTAGTAGAGACATGGTTTCTTCATGTCGGCCAGGCTGGTCTCGAACTCCTGACCTCATGTGACCTGCCCGCTGAGATTACAGGCGTGAGCAACCATGCCTGGCCCTTTTATGTAACAAGTTTTTAAAAGCAGGCACCTGTTCTCAAGCTTTCTACTATTCAGGGAAATGTGTACATGAAAACAATGTGTTTTTCATCCATCTGTCTAGCAAAACTTAGAAAGCCTGTAATATCCAGTGCAGGCAGGGGTGTGAGGAAAAGGGGACTCCCATTCACTGCTGCTGGGACTCTTAACTAGCACTGCCTTTTTGGAGGATGATATGAACCCATGTGCCAAAGTAAAATGAACATGGCTTGTGACTTCACAGTTTCCATCTAAGAACTGATCCTACCCAAATCCTTGAACATGTGTGCCAAGAAGTATAAGAATGTCACATTCAGGACAGTTTCATACAAGAGAATATTCTGCAGCCATTTAAAAAATGAAAAAGCATGGCCAGGTGTGGTGGCTCACACCTGTAATTTCAGCACTTTGGGAGGCTGATGCAGGAGATCGCATGAGGCCAAGGAGTTCAAGACGGGCCTGGGCAACAAAGTAAAACACTGTCCTGGCTGGGCTCGGTGGCTCACGCCTGTAATCCCAGCACTCTGGGAGGCCGAGGCGGGCAGATCACTTGAGGTCAGAAGTTCGAGACTAGCCTGGCCAACATGGTGAAACCCCATATCTACTAAAAATACAAAAAATTAGCCAGGCGTGGTGGTGGGTGCCTGTAATCCCAGCAACCCAGGAGGCTGAGGTAGAATTGCCTGAGCCCGGGAGGCAGAGGTTGCAGTGAGCCGAGATCGCGCCACTGCACTCCAGCAATCCAGCCTGAGCAACAAAGCAAGACTCCATCTCAAAAACAAAACAAAACAAAACAAAAAAGAACGCTGCCTCTACAAAAAATAAAATAAGTAGCTGGGTATAGTGGTGCATGCCTATAGTCGCAGCTACTTGGGAGGCTGAGGTGGGAGGATCATTGAGCCCAGGGGTTGAGGCTGCGGTGAGCTATGACTGCACCACTGCACTCTAGCCTGGGTGACAGAGCAAGACCCTGTCTCTAAAAACTTTTTTTTTTTTTTTTTTGAGACGGAGTTTCACTCTTGTCATCCAGGCTGGAGTGCAATGGCATGACCTCAGCTCACTGCAACCTCCGCCTCCTGGGTTCAAGTGATTCTCCTGCCTCAGCCTCCCAAGTAGCAGGGATTGCAGGCATGTACCACCATGCATGGCTAATTTTGTAATTTTAGTAGAGACGTGGTTTCACCATGTTGGTCAGGCTGGTTTTGAACTCCTGACCTCAAGTGATCCACCTGCCTCGGCCTCCCAGTGTGCTGGGATTACAGGTGTGAGCCACAGGGCCTGGGCAAAAATTTTTTTTTTATTTTTAATTTTTTTGTCTTCCAAGACTCCGTCATTCAATCTTTTTCTTAAATAAATAAATAAATAGTTCCTTTCGGCCGGAACCGCCATCTTCCAGTAATTCGCCAAAATGACGAACACAAAGGGAAAGAGGAGAGGCACCCGATATATGTTCTCTAGGCCTTTTAGAAAACATGAAGTTGTTCCTTTGGCCACATATATGCGAATCTGTAAGAAAGGTGATATTGTAGACATCAAGGGAATGGGTACTGTTCAAAAAGGAATGCCCCACAAGTGTTACCATGGCAAAACTGGAAGAGTCTACAATGTTACCCAGCATGCTGTTGGCATTGTTGTAAACAAACAAGTTATGGGCAAGATTCTTGCCAAGAGAATTAATGTGTGTATTGAGCACATTAAGCACTCTAAGAGCCAAGATAGCCTCCTGAAACGTGTGGAGGAAAATGATCAGAAAAAGAAAGAAGCCAAAGAGAAAGGTACCTGGGTTCAACTAAAGCGCCAGCCTGCTCCACCCAGAGAAGCACACTTTGTGAGAACCAATGGGAAGGAGCCTGAGCTGCTGGAACCTATTCCCTATGAATTCATGGCATAATAGGTGTTAAAAAAAAAAATAAAGGACCTCTGGACTACAAAAAATAAATAAATAAATAAATAAATAAATAAATAAATAAACATTTTAAAAAAGCAGCAGATCTTCTTATGCTGATGTTAAGTGAAAAAAAGCAAGTGGCAGACCAGATGCTGTGGCTCAGGCTTATAATCCCAGCACTTTGGGAGGCTGAGGCAGGAGGATCGCTTGAGTTCAGGAGTGCAAGGCCAGCCTGGGCAACACAGTGAGACCCCGTCTTGTAAAGAAAAAGTGTTGGGGGGAACTCAGTCCTTGTTTTTGCATATGGCCTTTGAAGATCAAAACAAATCTTTTTTTTTTTTTTTTTTCCTGGCTTTCAAGCTGTCCAGAGGTTTTAAAAAAACTATCTGAACAAAATAAACAAATGGGACCTGAGATCTGTCTTCAAATGATTTTGGGGGGCAATACTCCTCCTAAGGCCTTTAAATATTTTTGATGGTAAAAACGAATGTCAGTGGCCAGGTGTGGTGGCTCACACCTGTAATACCAGCACTTTGGGAGGCTGAGGCAGGTGGATCACTTGAGGTCAGGAGTTCAAGACCATCCCGGCCAACATGGTGAAACCCCATCTCTACTAAAAATACAAAATTAAGCTGGGCACGGTGGCTCACATCTGAAATCCCAGCACCTTGGGAGGCCAAGGCAGGCGGATCATGAGGTTAGGAGTTCAAGACCAGCTGACCAATATGGTGAAACCCCGTGTCTACTAAAAATACAAAAAAAATTAGCTGGGCGTGGTGGCGCATGCCTGTAGTTCCAGGTACTCAGGAGGCTGAGGAAGGAGAATCACTTGAACCTGGGAGGCCGAGGTTGCAGTGAGCCAAGGTCATGCCACTGCATTCCAGCCTGGGCGACAGGGCAAGACTCCGTCTCAAAATTAAAAATAAAAATAAAAGTAAAAATACAAAATTAGCCAAGCGTGGTGGCGTGTGCCTGTAATCTCAGCTACTCAGGAGTCCAAGGCAGGAAAATCACTTGAACCTAGGAGATGGAGGTTGGTGAGCCGAGATCGCACCATTGCACTCCAGCCTGCCAAAAAGAGCAAAACTCCGAACTCCGTCTCAAAAAAAAAAAAAAAGCATGTCAGTTACTTCAATTAGTAACTACTGTTCCACTACTAGACTGGGGGTTGGGGGGCTCCCTGAGCTTACCACCTAGACAAGAGGGAAAAAAAGAAAGCATTGGGAAGGCAAGAGAATTAACTGCTGTCTATACAATACTAATTTTAAGTCCAGAAAATGCAGATTGCTGTGGACTGACATTGGTCAGTGGAGGGATATGGAAGAGGAGGCTGGAAAAAGCTGATAGCCAGAAAGGGCTGAGAGGAGCCCAGGAGCCAGGTCTTGCTGAAGAGCAGGGGATCATTACAGAGAGTGTGGGACAAATTATAGAAGCTGAGGAGGCAGGGTCTGGGTCTGAGGCAGTGGGGGTGTAGGCTGAGAAAGGTGGGGTAAGAGCTTTAAGAAAAGCTGTTTGAACGTGACATGGGACTGTAAGGGGTGGAGACCTGACTAGAAACTGGAACAAAGGGACTAGACCAGGAAAGCTAAACCTGAACCTAAAACCATTTTTTTTTTTTTTTTGAGATAGTGTTTCGCTCCGTGGCCAGGCTAGAGTGCAATGGTGCGATCTCGGCTCACTGCAACCTCCGCCTCCCAGGTTCAAGCGATTCTCCTGCCTCGGCCTCCCAAGTAGCTGGGATTACAGGTGGCCACCACCATGCCCAGGTAATTTTTTGTATTTTTAGTAGAGACGGGGTTTTACCACATTGGCCATCCTGGTCTCAAACTCCTGACCTCAGGTGATCCACCTGCCTTGGCCTCCCAGAGTGTTGGGATTACAGGCGTGAGCCAATGCACCTGGCTGAAACCACTTTTCATAAAACAAAACAAGAGCCCTGCATCTGTGTATACATCTGCATAGCTATGTGTACACAGACACGCACACATGTACAGAAGTGGTTGAGGACACAGACCATACTGGTAACATGGAGCTATCTCAGAAAGGATGTGGGGGCGAGTGGGTTGTGGGGGAAGAGGGACTTCCATCTTTTTCTATTAAGCCCTTTATTAATGTTTAAATTGTTAACAACTAGCACACTACCAAATTTTTAAAAGTATTAAAAAAAAAACAACAACAACCTGGCTGGGTGTGGTGGCTCACGCCTTTAATGCCAGCACTTTGGGAGGCCGAGGAAGGAGGATCACCTAAGGTCAGGAGTTCGAGACCAGCCTGGCCAACATGGTGAAACCTCGTCTCTACTAAAAATACAAAAATTAGCTGGGTGTGGTGGCAGGCATCTGTAGTCCTAGCTACTCGGGAGGCTGAGGCAGGAGAATGGTGTGAACCCAGGAGGCGGAGCTTGCAGTGAGCTGAGATCGTGCCACTGCACTCCAGGCTGGGCGACACAGTGAGACTCCGTCTCAAAAAAAAAAACAAAACAAAAACCCATGATTTCTAAGTACACAAGCCTCTGACTCCTATCTGTTTTAAGGCCCCCACAAAGCCACGTTCCAATCCAGCACCTCCCTGAGAGGATCAAGGGCTGGGCCCTGCTTTACCTGGCTGGTTTGACCTCTTCCATCTCAGAGAGTTTGGCTTGAATGAGGCACAGCCCTGAAAGAGAAGAAGTGGCCCTGAGCATTTGTGAGGGGAGAGGGCTCCCTCCCTCCTAGCCACCCCCTTTCCCAAGAAGCAGTGCTGGATGGAGAAAGGCCCATGTTTACTCTTCTAGAAATTCCATCTCTGCCCCCACGCCACATCCTGCTGGGGTTGTCTGGCATCTGCTCTCCCATGACAGGCTGGCATCTGACAAGACCCCTTGGGCAGCATGCTAGACTCAGCTAAAGGGACAGCACTCAATGGTGACTCAGTGGTGGCCCAACCCCAGGGGTCTTCCTAGTACACTTCCCAGCAGATCTGGCTCCCCTGCTCCAAGCAAAGCAGCTGGGGCTTTGAGGGTGGCTTCCTGGATAGAGACAAGCTGGAAAAGGGTGGAACTCATGGCTGGGCAGACAGGACAGTTCTCCAGGGATCTGGCGGTAGATCTGTGTCTGGAACCCAGGTTCCCTGATGTCTGTGTCAGGGTGCCACCCCAGACCCCACTGCCCTCTGGGCTATAATGGGCTGAACCAGCCAGATAGATCCCTCATAGTCAAAGAGCAGCAGACACCTGAATGAATGGTTAAAAGAATAGACTCTGGACCCAGACAGCGTGGGATGGAAAAGGTTTGTTACTAGTTGAGTTTGTTAAGCTCTAGGCCAGTCTGTGACCCTTTCTGAGCCCCACGTGCCATCAGTAAACTGGAGATCACAACTATACCTTCTTTCCAGGAGATAATGCTTGGATAGGGGCTAGTACAGAGGCGAGGCAGGTGATCAATTAGTGCTGGCGGTTACTCTCTCCTGCATGTTTTGAGCAAGTAGGGAGCTGAGGCTAGGCAGGCCCTGGGAGTCTGTGCTGTGGGGCTGTGAGATGGGGTGCCAGGGGTCCGCACCTGGGAAGACGAAGATGAAGCAGGCGGCCAGGCCTCCAATGACTGAGATCACCTTGCCGATGTCAGGGATGAAGAGCGCCAGCAGCAGGGTGAGCAGGAACCAGACCAGCGTCTGCAGCACTCGCCGCCGCCGCTCCCGCCCCACGTCCTCCTCCACTGGCACCCCCTGGTAGCGCAGCCACAGGCCTTCCACCACCGCCCTGCCCACATGGAGAAGGGCTTAGAGGTGCTCCTGCCGCTAGCAGCTCCCCACCTCTAGCTCACAGGAGCCAGACCCCTAACTGGGTGGACTGCGGGGAAAGCCCCATTCCTGACCCTCAGTTTCCTCTTCTGTAAAATGGGCCACCAGCACTCTGTTTACCACAGGGACTAGAGACGGTGAATGTGGAGAGCTTAGCACTTTGCTTTACATCACATGGAAACTGATATTGTTTTTTCCTTAAAAGGAACTGTCTGGGGCATCCAAAGGGGAGGGTGTCCATGTGAAAGCTCAGGAAAGGATCTGGATAGAGATTCTTTTGTTTTTTGTTTTTTTGAGACAGGGTCTGGCTCTCTCACCCAGGCTGGAGTGCAGTGGTGCAATCTTGGCTCACTGCAGCCTTGAACTCCTGGGTTCCAGCCATCCTTCTGCCTCAGCCTCCCAAGTGGCTGAGTAGCTGGGACCACAGGTGCATCCCACCACACCTGACTATTTATTTTATTTTGTGTAGAGACGGGGTCTCACTAGGTTGCCCAGGTGGTCTTGAACTCCCAGGCTCAAGCGATCCTTCTGCCTCAGCCTCCCAAAGTGCTGGGTTTAGAGACGTGAGCCACCGTGCCATGCCATGGATAGAGATTCTTACAGGACTCACGGAATGTTCTGGTGACCCCAGGACAAAGGGCGCTTCTGAGACCTGGCCTGGGATATGTAGGGACCCATCCTAGGCACCGACTCTTTTCTACAGGCTTCAGTTTCTCCTTCTACAGGATGGGGTCCACACAAGGCCAAAGGACCATGTTGGAAGCGCTCACAGGGGCTAGGAGGGGCCCTGGGGAGTGGAAGGGGGCTCACCGCCCACAGAAGTGCAGGATAGGGTAGGAGGTGAGCACGCTCAGGATGATGAAGGCTCGGGCAACGGCCACGGCCATGTCCTCCGAGGGATAGGACAGGAGCACGTCAGGATCCACAGCAGCTCCAAAGGTCAGGAAGCCACAGATGCCTGTGGGCAGGGACAACTGGGTCAGGGCAACCCTGGGAGGGTAGTGGGGTGGACTGTCCACTCCTCCTAGGAGCAACATCAGCCTGGAGGCTGCAGCAGCAGCGCTGGACACTTAGACGGAGGCTCAGAGTGGGAGATGGGGCTCCGATCAGATGCCTCCCTCCCTGACTTCTCAGATCCCCCATCGCTGGAAGCCCTCCAGCCCCCAGCTTTTTGAGCCTGAACTTGCCCAGCACATTTCCACCTCAGTGCCTTGGCACTGACTGTTCTGTCTGGCAGACCTTCAGATGCCATCTCCTTATCATTCAGGTCTCAGTTTAGATGTCCTTCCTCAGAGAATGCTTCCTGCCAGTCCATCTACAATGACCCCCACCCCAGGCACTCTCTCACATCACGCTGTCTTATTTTTCTTTTCTTTTTTGAGACAGAGTCTTGCTCTGTTACCCAGACTAGAGCGCAGTAGTGTGATCACGGCTCACTGCAGCCTTGACCTCCTCGGCTCAAGCGATTCTCCCACCTGAGCCTCCCAGGTAGCTAGGACTACAGGCAGATGCCACCACACCCAGCTAATTTTCTTGTAGAGATGGGGTCTTGCTATGTTTCCCAGTCTGGTCTTGAACTCCTGGGCTCAAATAATCCTCCTACCTCACCCTCCCAGAGTGTGAGCCACTACACCCAGCCTTCTTCTTTTTTATTTTTTTGAGATGGAGTTTCACTCTTGTTGCCCAGGCTGGCACACGGTGGCACGATCTCGGCTCAGTGCAGCCTCCACTTCCCAGGTTCAAGTGATTCTCCTGCCTCAGCCTCCTGAGTAGCTGGGATTACACCATGCCCGGCTAATTTTTTTTTTTTTTTTGAGATGGAGTCGCGCTCTGTCATGCCCAGGCTGGAGTACAATGGCATGATCTTGGTCTCCTGGGTTCTCATGCCTCAGCCTCCTAAGCAGCTGGGATTACAGTTACCTGCCGCCACACCTGGCTAATTTTTTTTTTTTTTTTTGAGATGGAGTTTTGCTCTTTCACCCAGGCTGGAATGCAGTGGTGCGATTTCAGCTTACTGCCACCTCTGCCTTCTGGTTTTAAGTGATTCTCCTGCCACAGACTCCCGAGTAGCTGGGATTACAGGCGCCCGCCACCAAGCCTGACTAATTTTTGTATTTTTAGTAGAAACGAGGTTTCACTATGTTGGCCAGGCTGGTCTCGAACTCCTGACCTCGTGATCCGCCTGCCTCGGGAAGTGCTGGGATTACAGGCGTGAGCCACCACGCCCAGCCCTAATTTTTTTATTTTTAGTAAGATGGGGTTTCGCCATGTTGGTTGGGCTGGTCTCGAACTCCTGACCTCATGTGATCTGCCTGCCTGGGTCTCCCAAAATGCTGGGATCACAGGCGTGAGCCACGGTGCCTGGCCATTTTTTTTTTTTTTTTTTTAAGACAGGATCTTGCTCTGTCACTCAGGCTGGAGTGAAGTGGTACAATCACAGTTCCACTGTAGTCTTGAATTCTTAGACTCAAGTTCCTCCTGACTTGGCCTCCCAAGTCGCTGGGACTACAGGCACATGCCACCATGCCTGGCTAATTTTTTTTTTTTTGAAGACAGAGTCTCACTCTCTCCCCCAGGCTGGAGTGCAGCAGCGCGATCTTGGCTCACTGCAACCTCGGCCTCCCAGGTTCAAGTGATTCTCATGCCTTAGCCTCCCGAGTAGCTGGGATTACAGGCACCACCACCACGCCCGGCTAATTTTTGTAATTTTGATAGAGACAGGGTTTTGCCATGTTGGCCAGGCTGGTCTCGAACTCCTGGCCTCAAGTGATTCACCCACCTTGGCCTCTCAAAGTGCTGGGATTACAGGCGTGAGCCACCATGCCTGGCCGATGCCCAGCTAATTCTTTAATTTTTGTAGAGATGAGTCTCACTATGTTGCCGAGGCTGGTCTTGAACTCCTGGCCTCAAGCGGTTCTCCCATCTCAGCTTTTCAAAGTGTTGGGATTACAGGCATGATCCACTGGACCTGTCCCCTAACACTCATTTCTCTCTTTTTTAGAGACAGGGTCTCACTCTGTTGCCCAGTTTGGAGTGTAATGGCATGATCATGGGTCTCTACAGCCTTGATCTCACAGGCTCAAGTGATCCTCCCACCTCAGCCTCCCAAGTAGCTGGGTCCACAGGTGCATGTTACCATAACCTGGCTAATTTTTAAATTTTTTGTAGAGATGAAGTTTCACCATGTTGCCCAGCCTGTCTTGAACTCCTGGGCTCCAGAGAACCTCCCACCTTGGCCTCCCATAGCTGAGATTATAGGTGTGAGCCACTGTGACTGGCCTCATCGCTTTCTAATTTTTTTTTAACTGTACTATCACACTGGTCTTTAAGTAAACAATAATACGAATAAAAATAATAACAATAATAATAGTAATTAATTTTTACAGGCTTATTTTCTGTCTCCCCAGCCAGGACATGAGCCCCAGGAGAATAGGGATTTGGCTGTTTGCCTCTCTTGTTCCTGGCTGTGTATTCAGAGGCTAGAACAGTATTGGCCCAGGCAGCTCCTACGGTCTATCCGTGGAAAGAACTCAGGGGATCCTTCTTCCAGGGTCTCCTAGACTTGCTCCCTCACCCCAACCACTCTCCACACGGCAGCCAGAGCCACCTTTCCCCGAACCACCCCCCTGCTTAAAACACTTCCTCTATGACTCCCAGCAGCCCTCGAGGCCCAACAGGATCTGGCTGCCAGTGCCTGTCTGGCCTCACTGCCTTCACCTGCCCCCATCACACACCACTCCAGCCACACAGACTTTCTTCCTGGCCCTGCCTCAGTGATTTGGTGTTTTGTGGTTCCTCTGCCTAGAACCCTTCTTCCCCAGCTCCTCCTCTTCTGGCTCTTTCTCATCATTCGGGCCTCCTCTGAGAAGAACCTTCCGTGAACCACTCCCAAAGCCACCCATCCAGTCCCATTCATACCTTCCCCATTTTAGGCTGGGTTGGTGGCTCATGCCTGTAACCCCAGCACTTTGGGAGGCCGAGGCAGGAGAATTGCTTGAGCCCAGGAATTCAAGACCAGGCTAGGCAACATAGTGAGACCTTGTCTCTGCTAGAAAAAAAAAAAAAAAAAAAAAAAAATTAGCTGAGCACAATGGCACATGGCTGTAGTCCCAGCTACTCTGGAGGCTGAGGCAGGAGGATCACTCGACCTCAGCAGGTTGAGGTTGCAGTGAGCTATCATCATGCCACTGCACTCCAGCCTGGGCGACAGTTTCTGAGACCCTTTCTCAAAACAAAATAAAATAGAATAAAACAAAACACACCTTCCCTATTTCACTGTCATCAGGATGCTCGCCACCATCTGGAATTCCTTACTGATTCCCCAGTTACTCCTGCATGACTGTCTCTCCAACAAGAATGTCAACTCCATGAGGGCAAGACCAGTTCTGTCTCTCTCCATGGCATCCCCCATGCTGAGAACCGTTCCTGGCACTTCCTAGGCACCAACTTAGAACTGGTGAATGAATGGATGAATACACCACTCTCATCTTGGCAGGAGGAGGCTCCAGGCAGGCCAAGTTCAAGCCAATGCCTATACAAGTCATGCTGGGAATGCAGGGCTGTCCCCAGGAAAGCTAGGCCCCAGGACCTAGGGACTCCTGTGGAAGTGAGAGCACTCTAGTCCCAGGTCTTGGGGGGGCGGAGCACTCACCGGTCCCCATGTAGACAGCGAGGGCTATGACCATGGCAGCTGTCACCACTCCACCCCAGGTCTTCACTTCAGGCTGCTGCATGCTGTTGAAGACGGGCACACTGCTGACGTGGCACTGTCCAGGTGAAGGGCACGGTCATGGTGGGGAAATGACCTCAACCCCAGTTTCCAGAGGAAGGTACCTTGGGAACAAAGACCCCAGGAACAAGGGGCAAGTCCTGAGGCCCCTGTTCCATCCTTCCCCCCAGGATTTCCTCCATTCTGCCTGGGTTCCTCCTCCTTGCTGGGTTCCATCCCAGGGTGGGGTGATCTAAGGGGACAGCAGGGACCTTGCAACTGGCACTGGCACCTGAAATCCGAAGCAGATGGTGGGCATGGCATTGAACACAGCCATCCAGGAAGCCGGCCTGTGAACAAACACACATGGTGCTGCCACCTGGGAACCCCTCAGAGCCACAACCCACCCCACGCCCTCACTCTTCGGTCAGCCCACCATGGTCTCCAGCAACTGGCATTCTATAGCTTCAACCCACAGAAGTCTGGGAACAGGGAGAAGAGGCATCCTTATGTCCCAGGGCCCTCTGGGATGGGGATTGGAGGTTCAGAAAAGCCCCCCTGGGGCCAAAATCCAGAATTCCTGGCTCCTGGACTGGGGCTTTTGCTTTACTGGTTTGTTCCTTTCAAAAGAAGGAAATTGTTTTTTTTGTTTTGTATTTTTTTGAGATGGAGTCTTGCTCCATCCAGGCTGGAGTGCAGTGGCGCGATCTCGGCTCACTGCAACTTCTGCCTCCCGGGTTCGTGCCATTCTCCTGCCTCAGCCTCCCGAGTAGCTGCTACTACAGGCGCCTGCCACCACACCCGGCTAATTTTTTTGTATTTTTTAAGTAGAGACGGGGTTTCACCGTGTTAGCCAGGATGGTCTCAATCTCCTGACCTCGTGATCCGCCCGCCTCGGCCTCCCAATGTGCTGGGATTACAGGCGTGAGCCATTGTGCCTGGCCACCCCCCCTTTTTTTTAAATAATAAATTCACCCTCAAAGATACAGAAATTATAGATAAGCAGATGCTGGAAACACAGGCAATTCCACCCTGGGATTCCACCCTCAGGTTCCTCCACAACCCAAGGCCTAGCCTCACACTGGCTCATCTGTTGGATGTAGGTGGCAAAGTGCCTCCTGTCTCTGATTCTTGCTCTTCCTTCCAGTAACATCAGAGCAGGGGCTCTTTCCTCCTTCCTACAATGACCAAGTCAGCCCTGATGAGCTCATGAGCCTTGAGAAGAGCACCTGTGTGGCCTTCTGGTTCCTGACCTAGCACCTGCTGGGGCCCAAGTGGTGGCTTCTTCCCCATGTCTCCTAGGGCCCTCACCCTCACCTGGTCAGGATGTTCCCTGGGGTCATCTCTTTATCTGGCCAGATGTACTTGATGATAACGATGGCTGTGACGTACCAGGTACCCACGACGCTCAGGAAGCTGCCGGGAAGGAGAGACTAAGTGTCCTCATCCCCAGCTGCCTCTTATCTGATTCCACCCCTAGGGACATCCACCTTCAGCTCTAGCGACCACAAGTGTCCACTGAATGAACCGGGGACTATGCCAAGCAGACTCAGGAAACGCCTGAGAAGTAGTTTCAGAGAAACCTGCCACAGCTAGGAAGGAGCTGGACAGCCAACAGGGGACCTGATCAGCATCCCTGGCCATCAGGAAGTGCTGGTTCAGCTCCATGGCTCAGAGACGATGCAGAGAGCAGAGCTCCAAAGCACACCTGGCACTTGAATCAGAGCAGCCCAGCCCGGGCAGGGGCTGTGGGAGACCATCCTCTGAGCCTGGCCTTTGAGAACTAAGAGATGCCAGAGGTAAGAGGGTTGAGAGTACAGACACTTTTGTGTCAACATTTATGGGAGCCTTGGAGAGAGCGGAGCATGGCCCCTGCACTTACAGACGGGGAAGCCTAGAATCCCACAGCCTTTCAGACACTGAGACAGGAAACCAGTCTCCTTCCTTCATGCCAAGCTGCAGGTAAGAGGCTGGTAGGCTGACAGTCTCAAAGACCCAAATTCCTCCCAGGGAAAGCCAGGAGGCTGCCTTCACCGCCCAGATACCACCTGTTCCTTCTTTGACAAGGGCACTTAGAACTGAACTACTCATGGATGCAAAAGGACATTTAGAACTGAATCTCTCACGGATGCATCCTTTTTCTATGATGGAGACAGAAAAGGATGGTCTTATCTGAAACCCTGCAAGCCCCGGTCTGCCCTGCCTTGCCTACTCTTGCTCCCCAAGGTGAGGTGGCATGGAGGAGCAGGGTTGCCCAGGAGCCCTTGGGTCTACAGCTGCCCAGGATCATAGCTTCTGTCTGACCCAGGCTGGGGCCTCCAAACCTGGCATATTTCTGGAAACCAATCTCCCTGGGGATGGAGAGGGGCAGGATGAAGAGGAAGGCAGTGAGGCTGATGGTGAACTTGCGGTCTGTGTACCAAGGGCCGCTGGCCCCCTCCGGCTCTTTCGCCATCACAGCTATAACTGCACAGGGAGGAAGGAGGGAATGTCAAGCCAGGCCACCATGGGGTGTGGCCCTCCTGCTCTGCTGGGCCCCAGGACCTCCCTCTGCCTGGAGGGAGGATTCCCAGATGAATGCTGGGCCCAGGTAAGTCCTGTAGAGGTGTTCAGTGCCTTTTCCCTCCACCCCAGGATCCCTGGGGCTGATAAGAAGAGATGGGGTAGGGACTGAGGGAGAAGCTCACTCTTGTCCTGCTGGTCGCCAATGATGATTAGGAAGGCAATGCAGGTGCCAAAGGTGTAGACAGCGATGGCCACCTCACATAGCACACCTGTTAGCTTGCCACACACAGCCCATACCACCTCCTGGTAGGTCCTCTCATTGCTGGCCTGGGAGCAGTAGGCCAGGATGACAAGGCCACTGATGATGAAAACCAGCATACCCTGCAGGCAGAGGCAGAACAAGAGCTTGTGGCAAAGGCCTGGCAGCAGAGGGCACCCTGGGCTCGCCTAGCATTTACTGGGCCAGTGCCCAAAGCAAGCTTGGCAAATCTCACAAAGGCAATTTTAAGAGACTGATAGAGGATGCCCAGTTGAGATTTTCTTTAAAAACAAAAAGTTTTTTGAAAAATTGCAAACATACAAAAGTAAAGAGAATAGGCTGGATGCAATGGCTCATGCCTGTAATCCCAGCACTTTGGGAGGCTGAGGCAGGAGGATCACTTGAAGTCAGGAGTTTGAGACCAGCCTGGCCAACATGGTAAAACCCCGTCTCTACTAAAAATACAAAAATTAGCTGGGCATGGTGGTGGGTGCCTGTAATGCCAGCGACTTGGGAGGCTGAGGCAGGAGAATCACTTGAAACTGGGAGGCAGAGGCTGCAGTAAGCCGAGATCGGGCCACTGCACTCCAGCCTGGGTGACAAAGCAAGACTCCATCTCAAAGAAAAAAGTAAAGAGAATAGTAAAAAGAACTGGCATGTATCCATCACTCAGCTTCAAAAATGACCAATGCATGGCCAACTTGTTTCATCATTCCCCTTCCCTCCCACTCTGCATTTATTGTGAAGCCAATATAAGCTATCATATCATTTCATCAATAAATATTTCAGTATGTAGTTCTAAAAGATAAGGGCCCTCTTTTTAAACATACCACAAAATCAATGTTACACCTAAAAAATTAGAGATGTAATTGATGTTCAAATTTCTCTGATTGTTGGAAGGCTTCTGAAGCCTCATTTGGGTCAGAGGAAAGAATACTAGAATAGATTAGTCATGTCTGCCATGTGTGAGGGAGGGGAGAGCAGTGCGTGTATCACTTACTGGCCATCCCTGACCCGAAGCCTCCCTTTTGAGGCAAAGCGCCCAACTGAACTGCACCTCTGCCCTCCCGGCCAGTGCACTCACCATCTGCAGTGCGATGCCTGCTGCCACGCCCCCCGCAGTGCTGAAGGCTGCTGGGAAGTTGAGTAACCCTGCACCCAGGCACGCGTTGACGACGATGAAGATGGCCCCAAGTGTGGAAGTGGTGCCTCTGTCCGGACCCCCAGGAGAGGCTTCCCACTCACTCTTGGGGGCTGTGTCCACACAGGGACTCTGCAGCAGCCGAGCCCGCTCCCCGGCATCCGTGCTCAAGTCCCACTCGCTGTAGTCATTGTTGATGCTGACCTGGGCCATGGCCCCAAGAGCCTTCTTCCTGCAAGGTCTGTGGGTTCTGCCTTACAACCACATGCCCCAGGGAGCTGAGCAACACCCACCTGTTTGGGGCTGTTAGCTTAGGACTCTTCTCAACCTAGATGGGACAAAGGCAGGCACTACTGTTATCCTAATATGGGGGAACTAGGGAACAAAAAGGTGTAACAACTTTCCCAAGATCACATGGGTAGGGTCCAAACCCAGGTATGCCTCTGTGCAGACAGTGCACTGGGTGCCAAAGTATGGGGAGACAGACACAGAAACAGATCAGGTGCAAATCATGCTTGCTTCAGGCATACAGACTCATTGGACCAGTTAGATGTCAACATAAAATGGGTACTAACACATCAGCACTAGATAGAGGCCCCGCATCGGGCAGGTGTGTCATGGATATACTTTATCTCATTCAATCCTTAGGATGGTCTTGTGGTCAAAAGGTTCGGAGAGATCCCATCACTGACCCAGGGTCATATATTAGCAAGTTGCATAGCAGGATTTGGATCCAGATCTGTCTGGCTTCCCAGCCTGTTTCCACCCCACAGGGTCCCAAAAGGACCCCTTACCAAGAACTGAGATTCAACATATTACAGTCCAGCACGCCTCCCGGTGGCCTGGAGTCTGAATTCTGTGGCTTTCGAGGCCCTTCGAAATTCAGGCCAATTCTCGACTCTTCTCTCATGTGACAAGCCCCCATGCCTGTCATGTTTGCGTCTTCAGGAAAACAGTGATTCATTCATCCCATGCTTCGAATGCTCCCAACTCCTTTGCCGCCACCCTTTTAGGTCCTATTTCTTCCCCATTTCCTGGGTCACTCACTGAGCTCTTCTTGGAGTCATGTAGGGGCCCAGAACCACTCTAGCTGGTTTCTTCTCAGTACTCTCTCATGTGCTAGCATCTCACTGGCCACTAGGCTTGCTTTCCTGGGCTAGATTACAATGATCAGTGCCAAACATGCAATGCTGTTTGTCACTATAAACCACTATTGCTGCAGCTATGGAATGCTTTCTCATTCAATCCTCAATGCAGCCCTAAAAGGTAGACATGACAGTCACCATTTTACCAAAGAGGAAGCTGAATCCCAGAGGGGATAACCACTCTCCCCTCAGTCATACGGGGGTCAGTGGTGGAGCTGGGATTAAAACCCAGGCCTGTCTGACCATAGGGCATCCATCTGTTTGTATCTGCCCCACTCCTGGGTCCAAGATGGTACCTTGGGTATGGCAGAACTCAGATAACAGGCTTATCACCTGACTGATTCTCTTTGCTCTCTGGATAAACACAATTGAGATGCAGTTTTTTTTTCTTCCAAGAATCTCGAGAGGCTCTGAGGAGCCCAGCCCTGAAAAAAGACCTTCAGTGTTCTCAAGGTTCAGCTCATAGCCTGAGACCCGCAGAGAAATGATGGTCCTAAAGCATCAAGTCCACCCCCAGATCAAGAGCAGCCCTGGGTAGGGCTGTGATCTGGGTCTCCGAGTAGGTTCTGCCGTCAGAATGCTGACTCCTCTGCTGCCTATCTGTGTGACCCTGGGCAAGTCACTTCGCCCCTTTAGGCCTTTACATCATATGTTCCTGTGGGTCGTGTGTTAATATCAGTAAGGGTTTAAGACTCAATAAATGGTCACTGCTGCTGTTATTTCTGCAGGTGCCCCTTCCCATGTTGCCCACCACCACCATGCCTGAGACTCTCCAGCCCTAAGCAAGCAGAGAGCAGAACACTGATCAAAACCAGAGCCTGGGCCGGGTGTGGTGGCTCACATCTGTAATTCCAGCACTTTGAGAGGTCGAGGTGGGCAGATCACCTGGGGTCAGGAGTTTGAGACCAGCCTGGCCAACATGGTGAAACCCCATCTCTACCAAAAATACAAAAATTAGCCAGGTGTGGTGGTGCACCCCTGTAATCCCAGCTGTGCAGGAGGCTGAGGCAGGAGAATCGCCTGAAATTAGGAGACAGAGTTTGCAGTGAGCCCAGATCACGCCACTGCACTCCAGTCTGGGCGACAGAGTGAGACTCTATCTCAAAACAAACAAACAAAACTCAAACCACAGCCTGGTGCTATTGGCCAGGTAACAATGGGCACAGAGGCCCTGGGATAGCTAATGGGAGAAAGAGCAGGGAGAAGGCCAGATTTCAAGGGCAGGAACTAAGGGGGCAGGGAGGAGCCAGGGCAGTCTTCCCCAGAGGCTGCTATTAGCTGGTTACCACCCAGGCTGGCGAAATCTGCCAAAGACTCCTTCTCCTAGAGTCTCCTCATTCCTGAGTCCCGATTTCACGGTACTCATACAAAACTCCATTTTAATCTCTACTCCCTCCCTGGTTTAGTCTTTATTTATTTAGAGACAGGGTATCACTCTGTTGCCCAGGCTGGAGTGCAGTGGCGCAATCAGAGCTCACTGCAGCCTCAATCTACCAGGCTCAAGCAATCCTCCCACCTCAACTTCCTGAGTACCTGGGACTACAGGTGTGTGCCACCACAGCCAGCTAACTTTTTAATTTTTTTTTTTTTTTTTGAGACGGAGTCTTGCTTTGTCACCCAGGCTGGAGTGCAATGGCACGATCTCAGCTCACTGCAACCTCTGCCTCCCGGGTTCAAGAGATTTTCCTGCCTCAGCCTCCCGAGTAGCTGGGATTACAGGTGCCCGCCACCATGCCTGGCTAATTTTTGTATTTTTAGTAGAGATGGGGTTTTGCCATGTTGGCCAGGCTGGTCTTGAACTCCTGACCTTGTGATCCCCCTTGGCCTCCCAAAGTGCTAGGATTACAGGCGTGAGCCACCACGCCTGGCCAACTTTTTAAATTTTTTGTTCCTGTGGGGAACAAAGTTGGCCTTTCAAAATTCAGGCCAATTCTCAACTCTTCTCCCATGTGACTTCTCCCACGTGACAAGCCCCCCACGCCTGTCGTGTTTAAATTTTTTGTAGAGATGAGGAGGTCTCACTATGTTGCCCAGGCTGGTCTTGAACTCCTGGGCTCAAGCAATTCTGCTGCCTCGGCCTCCCAAAGTGCTGGGATTACAGGCGTGAGCCACAGCCCCCCGCCTGGTTTAGTCTTTATAGCCCAGAGGGAAAAAAAGGGAACTGAGCATATTCAGCCATAATGACTGCCCTAACCACTGGGCCACCCTCTCTGATGCCTTCAGCCCACTGGGGGTTTAAAATGACTAACAAGACCCCTTGGACTACTTCCCATCGCTCCTCCTGATGATGGACAAACAAAGCTGGGGACCATCCACTCATGAGAGGGAAAGGGTGAAAGTTCATGTGCTCTCAGCCATCTGTCATCAAGCATGGAACCAAGGGACATGGCACCAGAGGAAACATTCCTCTGCTGGCTCGAAACCCAGAAAGATCTGTCAGATGTCACAGGGCTTACACATCCTCTTACACATCCTGTCACCCAACCAGCAACTCAGCAAAATCAAAGCAGTGAGCAGCGAAGGCAGAGTCTTGGGACTCCCAGGCTTCCAGTGTAGCTAGAGAAAGAACCCTGCAAAGTGACCACTGCCAGAGCTGTGACCATCTCCTCCCCGCTGCTCACGTCACAGAGACAGAGGTCTACAGAGTGATTCGTCCAAGGTCACAAGGCTTGGTGCGGCTTCCTGACTCTCCAACCAAAATGTTTCCCTTGGGCACCCCTGCCCGAGTCCTGCACCATCTTCCAGCCTCTCCTGCCACCCACATGAGAGTGCAGGCTGGGGTCCTCGTGGAACTCAGAAGCTAGGGGTCCCACCTCTTGCAGATTCTCTGCCTTGGTTAAGACCTCTCGGCACCCCCACTGCTCACTGGCAAATTACTCAGCTCATTGTTGCACCTTACCTGCTCTTTCTCCCTGATGGGCTGTGCCAGAGGCGGTTGCTCCTTCTCCCCAAAGGTCTGGGATCTGATTCTCCTCACTTCCCTTTCTGGACCCAATTTCTTCTTTCTCAAGACTTTGCCTAAAATTTGCTGTCAGCAGAGGGAAGAGTTTGGGCTACTTCTGTGCTGGCTTCAGCAGAGCTGGAGGAAACTGAGCGGCTCTCACGCTTACTCAAATGGAGCTTCAGGACAGATAGGAAAACAGGCTCAGGAGGGAGAGGTTAGACTAAGGTCACAGTGGGTAGCTGGCAGAGCCAGAATAGAAGCCTGATGCCCACATGCTCAGGCCAGCGATGTAGGCCCCTCAGATCCCAACTGGAGTGTGCTCCCAGTCCAGCCTGGGTTTGGAGCCCTGAGATAGAAAGGGTGGGCTGCTTTGTGAGGTGAGGCTTTGTGAGGTGAGCCAGGGCGCACCCGGGCCAGGAGGCCGGGGCGGGGCGATTCCCAGGCCTGGAGCGAGAAGGGTGGGCTACTGTGGGGTAAACTGGGGAGGAGCTCCGGGACCCGATCCCGGCCTAGGACTGGGTGGAGACCCTCTGGCTGGGTAAAGGCGCGGCAGAGCTGGCGCAACAGAGGGACGGGCGTGGGGCGAGGACGCCGGGATCTGGACCCCTGCAGGGAAAGGGTCTGAGCTCTTCCGCGGTGGCGGGGACTGAGGGGCTCCACAGACCTCGGGGATCTAACACTTCCACCCTCCAGAGCCTGTCTCCGGCCACCTACCTTGGGGGATTCTTTCCCGAGCCGGCTGCGGAGACACGTGAGCATGCATCACATGACGCCCGCTCGGGCGGCCGCGGGACACGCTGGGAGTTGTAGTTTCCGCAAATGTGAAGCTTGCACAACACCAGCTCCCTGAATCCTCAGCCCGACAGCACTGCCCTGAGCCAGCCTCGCGTCCAGCCAGCTCGTGTTTATCCTCTTACTTTTAGTCTTGGCCTCTTCACCAAATCAAACACTGCTCCTTCCTCCAAGGAAGAGCATTAGGAGGTCTGGCCTCTTTGCCAGTCCCGGTGGCGGTGGGCCAAAGCTATTTGGCCTCATTATCCTCCCGGTCTCTGTCCTTGCCTTCACGCCCATGGCCAGAGCACTGGAGTTTTTTTAAATCAGTAATGTGGGGGACCTGGAGCCACGGTCTTTCCTGCAAGAGAGTGGGCTGGGGGCATGGTTACGACCCCATCGGCTTAGACTCTAGAACAGTTTTTGAGGGATTGTAGGTGCTCAGTAAATATTTGTTGAATGAAGAAATGGGCATCCAGTCCTGGTTCTATTCTTGGCTGTGTGTCACTGATAAATTGTCACATAATCTCCAGCATCCCAATAGCCTCATCTCTGTTTTGTGGATATGCTCTCCACTGCACCTATCTCTCCATGCATCAGAGGTCCTCACCGATGAGGACACACTGGGAATCCTTAGAAACCCAAATCACACCTTTTTTTTTTAAATTTTTTTTTTGAGACAGAGTCTCACTCTGTTTCCCCGGCTGGGGTGCAGTGGCACGATCTTTGCTCACTGCAACCTCTGCCTCCCGGGTTCAAGTGATTCTCCTGCCTCAGCCTCCCGAGTACCTGGGATTACAGGCATGCACCATCACTCCCAGCTAATTTTTGTATTTTTAGTAGAGATGGGGTTTCGCCATGTTGGCCAGGTTGGTCTCGAACTCCTGACCTCAAGTGATCCACCCACCTCGGCCTCCCAAAGTGCTGGGATTACAGGCATGAGCCACCGTGCCTGGCCTCCAAAAAGTTTATATAAATTGAATCATACTGGTTGAGTGCGGTGGCTCACACCTGTAATCCCAGCACTTTGGGAGGCCAAGGCGGGCTGATCACTTGAGGTCAGGAGTTCGAGACCAGCCTGGCCAACATGGCGAAGTCCTGTCTCTATTAAAAATACAAAAATTAGCTGGGCATGATGGTGCACACCAGTAGTCCCAGCTACTCGGGAGCCTGAGGCAGGAGAATCACTTGAACCCGGGAGGCGGAGGTTGCGGTGAGCAGAGATCGTGCCACTGCACTCCAGCCTGGGAGACAGAGTGAGACTCTGTCTCAAAAAAAAAAAAAAAAAAAAATAGAATCATACTGTCTTAATCAGTTAAGGCCGCTGTAACAGAATATCATAGACTAGGTGGTTTAAACAACAGAGATTTATTTTTCACCGTCCTGGAAGCTGTCAAGACTGAGGTCAGAATGCCAGCAGAGTCAAGTTCTGGGGAGGACTATCTTCATAGTTTTCAGATGGCCATCTTCCTGCTGTGTCCTCACATTGTGGAAAGCAGAGAGGGAAAGTAAACTCTCTCTTATTTTTATTTATTTTATTATTATTATTATTATTTTTAGAGACACGGTCTCTGTTGCCCAGGCTGGAGGGCAGTGGCGCAATCACAGCTCACTGCAGTCGCCATCTCCCAGGCTCCAGTAGTCTTCCCGCTTCAGCCTCCCAAATAGTTGAGACTACAGGCACGCGTGCCATCATGCCTAGCTAACTTTTCATTTTTTATAGAGACAAGGTCTTCCTATGTTGCCCAGGATGGCCTCAAACTCCTGGGCTCAAGTGAACCTCCTGTCTCAGTCTCCCCAAGTGCTTGGATTACAGGCATGAGCCACCATGCCTGGCCTTGTTTCTTCTTATAAGTGAACTAATCCTGCGGCTGGGTGTGGTGGCTCATGCCTGTAATTCCAGCACTTTGGGACGCCGAGGCAGGTAGATCATGAGGTCAGGAGTTCAAGACCAGCCTGACCAACATGGTGAAACCCCATCTCTACTAAAAATACAAAACAAATTAGCTGGGTGTGGTGGCTGAGGCAGGAGAATTGCTTGAACCCAGGAGGCAGAGGTTTCAGTGAGCCGAGATCGTGCCACTGCATTCCAGCCTGGGTGACAGAGTAAGACTCTGTCTCAAAAAAAAAAAAAAAAAGTACTAATCCCATCACGAGGGCTTTAATTACCTAATTACCTCCCAAAGGCACGTCTCCAAATACTATCACGTTGGGGATTAGGGTTTCCACATATCAGTTTGGGATGAACACAAACATTCAATTCATAGACCACACAGTCTGTAATTTTCTAAGACTGCCTTTTTTTTTTAACTCAGTAAAATTCCCTAGAAGAGATTCATCTAAGCTATATACGTCAACACAGATAGGTTTTATTGCTGAGTAGTATTCGATGGTATGTATGTACCACAGTTTACTTACCCATCACTCTTTGAAGGACATTTGAATTGTCTGCCTTTTTTTTTTTTAACATAGCTTTATTGAGGCCAGGCGTGGTGGCTCATGCCTGTAATCCCAGTACTTTGGGAGGCTTAGGCAGGCAGATCATTTGAGGTCAGGAGTTCGAGACCAGTCTGGCCAACATGGTGAAACTCTTGTCTCTACTAAAAATACAAAAATTAGCTGGGTGTGGTGGTGCATGTCTGTAATCCCTGTTACTCAGGAGGCTGAGTCACGAGAATCACTTGAACCTGGGAGGTGGAGGCTGCAGTGAGCCGAGATTGCACCACTGCACTCCAACTTGGGCGACAGAGTGAGACTCTGTCTTGGAAAAAAAAAATTAAAAAAATAAGAATAGTTTTGTTGAGATATTCGTATGCCATAAAATCCACCCTTTGAAAGCGTCCAATAAGGTGCATTTTAGTTTCTTCAGAGTTGTGCAATGATGACCACTATCTAATTTCAGAATATTGTGATCACCCTCCCCTACTAAAATCCTGAACCCATTAGCAGTCACTTCCCATCTCCCCCTCCACCAAGCCCCTGGCAACTCTGAATCTACTCTTTGCTTCTGTGGGTTTGCCTATTCTTGACCTTTCATATAAATTGAGTCACACAATATGTGACCTGTTCTGTCTGCTTCTTTCACTGAGCACACTGTTTTCAGTGCTCATCCTAGTTGG
The DNA here is from genome assembly GCF_029289425.2 of Pan paniscus. NCBI lineage: Eukaryota > Metazoa > Chordata > Mammalia > Primates > Hominidae > Pan > Pan paniscus. The sequence continues at coordinate 68,171,091 of NC_073267.2, forward strand.
AACATGAACCAGTATTTCATTCATTTTTATTGCTGAATAATGTTCTGTTGTATGGCTATACCACATGTAGTGTGGCAGGTCCCCCATCAGGTTACTTGGAGGTGTACGTCCACTGCTTGAATCCTGAATGCTGGGTGGTGAGCCAAGGCCATGGTGCCCAGCCTAGGAGAAGATATTCCTGAGAACTCAAACATCCTGGAGAGGATCTGAGAATCTACCAAGGAAAACAGTCCCACTGCATACACGCAGTAGGCAAAGAGCTAGAAAATTAGCTTAAAAACGGCTTAGAGATGGGAGGTGGCGCAGATCTCTAGCACTGTCCTGCTGCTGTCCAGGAGTGTCCCGTATGTAAGTCCTCAAACTCATCTACTCGCCAAGCTGGACTTGCCTGAGTCATTCTCTGGTCTCTCAACTGCCTCCAAGTTTGGGGGAAGGTTTTTCATACAATTCAGTGTTTTTCTCGTTACACCACATATTTTTTATCTGTTCAGTAGTTGATATTTGTGTTATTTTTTCTTTTTGGCTACTGTGAATAATGGTGCTGTGAACATTCATGTACAAGGTTGTTTTATTTGAGATGGAATTTCGCTCTTTTTGCCCAGGTTGGAGTGCAATGGCCTGATCTTGGCTCACTGTAACCTCTGTCTCCTGGGTTCAAGCGATTCTCCTGCCTCAGCCTCCCGAGTAGCTGGGATTACGGGTGCCCACCCCCACGCCCAACTAATTTTGTATTTTTAGTAGAAATGGGGTTTCATCATGTTGGCCAGGCTGGTATTGAGCTCCCGACCTCGGGTGATCCGTCCACCTCGGCCTCCCTCATGGACTAGTTTTTGTGTGGACATATGTTCTCATTTCTCTTGGGTATACATGTAGAAGTGGAATTGATGGATCAGATGGTAAATCTATGTTTAACCTTTTAAAAATTATTTTATTGGCCGGGTGCGGTGGCTCACGCCTGTAATCCCAGCACTTTGCGAGGCTGAGGCAGGTGGATCACGATGTCAGGAGATCGAGACCATCCTGGCTAACACGGTGAAACCCTGTCTCTACTAAAAATACAAAAAAATTAGCCGGGTATGGTGGCATGCGCCTGTAGTCCCAGCTAGTCGGGAGGCTGAGGTAGGAGAACTGCTTGAACCTGGGAGGTGGAGGTTGCAGTAAGCCGAGATTGCACCACTGCACTCTAGCCTGGGTGACAGAGCAAGACTCTGTCTCAGAAAAAAAAAATATTTTATTATTATTATTATTATCATTTTAGAGACAGGGCCTTGCTCTGTTGCCCAGGCTGCTGCTCAGCACAAAATCCTGGGCTCAAGTGATCCTCCCACCTCAGTCTCCCAAGTAGCCAGGACTGAAGATGTGTGCCACCATGTCCAGCTAATTTTTAAATTTTTTGCAAAGACAGGGTCTTGCTGTGTCGTCCAGGCTAGTCTTGAATTCCTGGGCTCAGGCAATCCTTCCACCTCAGCCTCCCAAAGTGCTAGGAATACAGGTGTGAGCCACTGTGCCACTCCTACAACTGTTTTGTATATTGATCTTATACCCTACAATTCTGTTGAATTTATTTACTAGCTCTAATAGTTTTATTAGTGGAATCTTCAACATAAGATTATAAAACCTGTAAATAGAGATAATTTTATATCTTCCTTTCTAATCTGGATTCCTTTTATTTTCTAGCCTTGACTGTACTAGAACCTCCAGTACAATGTTGAATGAAATGATGAGAGTGGACATCCTTGTTTTGTTTCTTGTTTCAGGAGACAATCATTCAGCGGTTCATTATTAAGTATGATGTTGCCTGTGGATTATTTGTAGATGCCTTTTATCAGGGTAGGAATTTCCTGTGTATTCCTAGTGTGTTGAGTGTTTTTTATCATGAATGGGTGTTGGATTTTGTCAAATGGTGGGGTTTTTTTTCTGCTTCTATTGAGATGATTATGTGATGTTTCTACTTTATTTTATCGATGTGGTATGTACATTGATTTTCCTATGTTGAATCAATTTTGCATTCCTGGATTAATATTTCTTGGTGATGGTGTAGTCTATGTGAAGCTGTCAAATCCTCAGTTTTTCTTGGTGGGAAGTCTTTGGATTCTTCATTCAATCTCTTAATTGTAAGTCTATTCAAATTTTCTATTTCCCTTTGAGTCAGTTTTGGTAGTGTTTTTCTTTGAGATGGGGTCTCACTCTGTCACCCAGGCTGGAGTGCAGTGGCACGATCTTGGCTAACTGCAACCTTTGCCTCCTGAGCTCAAGTGATCCTCCCACCTCCCAGGTAGCTGGGACCACAGGCATGTGCCACCACACCTGGCTAATTTTTTGTATTTCTGGTAAAGAAGGAATTTTGCCATGTTGGCCAGGCTGGTGTCGAACTCCTGACCTCAAGTGATCTGCCCGCCTTGGCCTCCCAAAGTGCTGGGATTACAGGTGTGAGCCACCACGCCTAGCCAGTTTGGGTAGTGTTTTTCTAGGAATTTGTCCATTTAATGTAGGTTATCTGGCTTGTTGGCATATATTTTTCATAGTATTCTCTTATAATCCTTTTTATTTCCATAAGGGCAGTATTAATGGCTTTTATTTCATTCCTGATTTTAGCAATATGAGTCTTCTCTTTCTTGATCAGTGTAGTTAAAGCTTTGTCAGTTGTGTTGATTCTTAAAAAGAAACAATTTTTTATTTTGTTGATTTTCTCTATTTTTCTATTCTGTTTCCTGTATTTTAGCTCTAGTTTTTATTATTTTATTTTCTTCTGCTTGCTTTGGGCTTAATTTGATCTTTTATTTACAGTTTCTTAAGATGGAACATTAGGTTATTGAATTAAGATCTTTTTTCTTTTTCTTTTTTTTTTTTTGACAGAGTCTCGTTTTGTCGCACAGGCTGGAGTGCAGTGGTGCGATCTCGGCTCGCTGCAACCTCTGCCTCCTGGGTTGAAGCAATTCTCCTGCCTCAGCCTCCCATGTAGCTGGGATTACAGGCACGTGCCACCACGCCTGGGTAATTTTTTGTATTTTTAGTAGAGATGGGGTTTTACCACGTTGGCCAGACTGGTCTCGAATTCCTGACCTCAGGTGATCCACCTGCCTTGGCCTCCCAAACTGCTTGGATTACAGGCATGAGCCAATGCACCTGGCCAACATCTTTCTTCTTTTTTTAACACAGGCATTTATAAGCTACGCACTGCTTTAACTACGTCCCGGAAGATTTGATATGTGTTTTCGTTTTCATTAAAATATTTTCTAATTTCCCTTGTGATTTCTTCTTTAACCGATGTTATTTAGTAGTATGTTGTTCAACTTCCATGTATTTATAAATTTCCCAAATTTCCTTTTGTGATTGATTCCTAGTTTCATTCCACTGTGGTCGGAGAACAAACTTTGTGTAATTTCAGTCCTTTTATGTTTATGGAGGCTTGTTTTATGGCCTAATGTATGGGCTACTCTGGAGAATGTTCCATGAGCATTTGAGAAGACTGCATATTCTGCTCTTGCTGGGTCAAGTGTTCTACAGATTGTCTATTAGGTGTAGCTGGTTGATTTACGGTATCATTGAAGCCTTCTCTTTTCTTGTTGACCTTCTGCCTAGTTGTTATATCCATTCTTGAAAGTATGAGGCTGGGAGCAGTGGCTCATGCCCATAATCCAATCACTTTTGGAGGCTGAGGCAGGAGGATTGTTGAACTCAGTAGTTTGAGACCAGCCTGGGCAACATAGTGACATCTCATTTCTACTAAAAATTAAAAAAATTAGCCACGTATGGTGGCACATGCCTGTGGTCCCAGTTACTCAGGAAGATGAGATGGGAGCATTGCTTGAGCCTAGGAAGTTTGAGACTGGAATGAGTTGTGCTCATGCCACTGCGCTCCAGCCTGGGTGACAGAGCAAGACCCCATCTCAAAAAAAAAAAAAAAAAAAAAAAGATTGTCTTTTGTCAACAGCATGTAGTTGGATCTTTTAAATAAAAAAATCCCTTCTGCTAGTATCTGTCTTTTAATTGTAGTGTTTAATTCATTTACATTTAATGTAATTACTAGTAAGGTAGGCTTTACAACTGCCATCGTGCTGTTTGTTTTCTATATGTCTTTTGGTTGTTGTTGTTGTTATTCCTCTGTTCCTCCATTATTGTCTTATTTTGTGTTAAGTACATATTTTCTAGTCTATCATTTTATTCCCTTGTGATATCTTTTACTTTTATCATTTGAATATGTCCCCCCAAATTCATGTGTCAGAAACTTAATACCTAATGCAACAGGGTTGGGAGGTGAGGCCACATAAGAGGTGATTAGGTCATGAGCGCTCTGCCCTGATGAATGGACTAATATCATTATTGTGGGAGTGGGTTAGTTATCATGAGATTGGGCTTATTAGAGAAGCAAGTTCTGGACTGTGGACGGTGGCTCACACCTGTGATTTTAGCACTTTGGGAGGCTGAGGTAGGCCTCACTTGAGGCCAGGAGTTCAAGACCAGCCCAGTGAACATAGCTGTCTCTACAGAAAACAAAAAGTAGCCAGGCATGCTGTCTCATGCCTGTAGTCCCAACTATTCAGGAAGCTGAGGCAGGAGGATTGCTTGAGTTCAGGAGTTTGAGGCTGCAGTGAACTATGATCCTGCCACTGTACTCCAGCCTGAATGACAGAGCGAGATCCTGTCTTAAAATAAAAATAAAAATAAGTGTTCCACCTTCTGCCATGGGATGACTCAGCATGAAGGCCCTCACCAGATGGCAGCACCATGCTCTTGGACTTCCCAGTCCCTAGAACCATGAGCCAAATAAACTTCTATTGCTTATAAATTCTCCAGTCTGTGGTATTCTGTTACAGCAACTCAAAATGGACTAAGACATTTACTATATACAGTTTTGAGTGATTTCTTAGTGATTGCCCTGTGGATTATAATTAATGTTAGTACAACAATCTAGTTAGAATTAATACCAATTTAATTTACTTGGATCCAAATCTTTGCTGCTATATCCTTTTGTTCTCTTCCGCCATATGTTACTTCAGTATGACAACAGTTTATATACATTATAAACCCATCAACATAGTTTTATTGTTAAATTTAAAAAATTCTTTTTCTGACACAGGGTCTCACTCTGTCATGCAGGCTGGAGTGCAGTGGCACAATGCTGACTCACTGCAACCTCTGTCTCCCGGGTTCAAGCTATTCTCCCACCTCAGCCTCCTGAGTAGCTGGGACTACAGGCATGCATTACAGCTGGGACTACAGGCATGCATTACCACTAAAAATACCTAAGTTTTGTATTTTTAGTAGAGACAGGGTCTCACCATGTTGCCCAGGCTGGTCTCAAACTCCTGGGCTCAAGTGATCTGCCCACCTTGGCCTCCCAAACTGCTGGGATTACAGGCATGAGCCACTGAGCTTGGCTCCATCAACATAGTTTTATAATTCTTACTTTATGCAGTTGCCTTTTAAATGAGAGAGCATGGCCAGGTGTGATGGCTCATGCCTGTCATCCCAGCACTTTGAGAGGTGGATATGGGTGGATCACTTGAGCCCAGGAGTTTGAGATCAGCCAGGGCAGCAAGGTGAAACCCTATCTCTACCAAAAAAAAAAAAAAAAAAAAAAATTAGCTGGGTATGGGGGTGTGCACCTGTAGTCCCAGCTACTGGAGAGGCTGAGGCGGGAGAACTGCTAAGCCTCGGAGGCAGAGGTTGTAGTGAGCTGAGGTTGCACCACTGTACTCCAGCCTGGGGGACAGAGCAAGACTGTGTTTTAAAAAATAAAAAATAAGTAGGGAACACAAGAAAAGTGTTATAAACAAAAAAATGCATTTGTACTACTTTTAATATTTACTATGTAGTTACTTTTACTGGTGCTCTTTATTTCTTCATTCAAATTACTGTCTAGTGTCCTGTTATTTCAGCCTTAAGGATTTCCTTGAATATTTCTTATAGGGCAGATCTGCTAGCAACAATTTTCTCTGTTTTCATCTGGGAATGTCTTAATTTCTCTGTTTTTGAAGGATAGTTTTGCTGGATGCAGAATTCTTAATTTATGGTCTTTTTCTTTGAGCACTTTGCATGTGTCTCCTCACTGCCTCTGGCCTCCATGGTTTCTGATGAGAAACCAGTTGTTAAGCTCACTGAGGAGCCCCGTATGTTTTCCTTCTCTTGCTGCTTTCAAATTTCTCTCTTTGACTTTGGATAGTTTATGATGTTTCTAGGTATGGATCTCTTTAAGATTATCTTAGGCTGGGCGCGGTGGCTCATGCCTATAATCCCAGCACTTTGGGAGGCCAAGGTGGGCGGATCACGAGGTCAGGAGATTGAGACCATCCTGGCTAACATGGTGCAACCCCGTCTCTACTAAAAATACAAAAAAAATTAGGTGTGGTGGCGGGCGCCTGTAGTCCCAGCTACTTGGGAGGCTGAGGCAGGAGAATGGCGTGAACCTGGGAGGCGGAGCTTGCAGTGAGCCGAGATTGCGCCACTGCACTCCAGCCTGGGCAACAGAGTGAGACTCCATCTCAAGGAAAAAAAAAAAAAGATAAAAAAAGATTATCTTAGAGTTTCTTGGATGTGTAGATAATGTTTTTCTCAACTTTGGAAAGTTTTCCATCATTATTTCTTCAAATATTCTTTCTGCTCCCTTCTTGCTCTCCTGAGACAGCCATTATGTATATGTTGGTAAGCCTGATGGTGTCTCACAGGTCTCTGAAATTCTGTTCATTTTTCTTCATTCTTTTTTTTTGAGACAGTCTGGTTCAGTCACCGAGGCTTGTTGTGATCTTGGCTTACTGCAACCTCCCTCTCCTGGGTTCAAGTGATTCTCATGTCTCAGCCTCCTGAGTAGCTGGGATTACAGGCATATGCCACCATGCTCGACTAATTTCCATATTTTTAGTAGAGACGGGGTTTCACCTTGTTGGCCAGGCTGGTGTGGAACTCCTGGCTTCAAGTGATCTGCCCTCCTCAGCCTCCCAAAGTGCTGGGATTACAGGTACACCCAGCCCTCATTTTTCTTCATTTTTTTTCTTTCTCTTCCATAGGCCGGATAATCTCAATTGATGTATCCTCATGTTCACTGATTCTTCTGTCAGCACAAATTTACTATTGAGCCCTTGTATTAAATTTTTAATTTCAGTTATTACTGTACTTTTTAACTCCAGAATTTCTATTTGGGTCTTTTTAATAATATCTATTCATCGATAGTCTCTATATGACAGGACACTGTTCTCATACTTTTCTGTAGTTGTTCAGACATACTTTCCTTTCATTCTTTGCCTATGTGATTCCAAGTCTTTGTCTAGTAAGTCTAATGCCTGGGCTTGGGCTTCCTCAGGGACAGTTTCTATTGACTGCTTTTTTCCCTATGTATGGACCATACTTTCCCATTTCTTTACATTTTTCATAATGTTTTTGAAGACTAGACACTGAAAAATAATATAATATGGAAATCCAAAAATTGGAGTTTGGTGCTGCTACCTTTTGTGTAGTGACCTTCCTGGACTAATTCTTTAAAGTCTGTATTCTTTGTTGTGTGTGGCCACTGAAGTCTCCTCTGAGTTAGTTTAGTGAATTTGATAGATTTCCTTAAATGCCTTGAACCAGTAAGTATCCCAGCCCGTTTGATTTTAATTCTCTGGTTGGCAGTTTATCCCTCTGTCCTGGACTTCACTTTCTGTTTGCACAGAGCCTCAAGGCCAGCCAGTAGTGAGAGATTAGGATGTTCTTAGATCTTACCTGGACATGTGCACAGCCTGTGCCTGTTCATGGTTTTCTAGTTTTCCAGGAGAATGACAAACTTTTACTTACTTACTTCTTTTTTTTTTTTTTTTTGAGACAGAGTCTCACTCTGTTGCCCAGCCTGGAGTGCAGTGGCACAATCTTGGCTCACTGCAATATCCCCCTCCTGGTTCAAGCGATTCTCCCACCTCAGCCTCCCGAGTAGCTGGGACTACAGGTGTCTGCCATCATGCCCAGCTAATTTTTTTGCATTTTTTCATAGAGACTGGCTTTCACCATGTTGGCCAGGCTGGTCTTGAACTCCTGACCTCAAGTATCTGCCTGCCTTGGCTTCTCAAAGCACTGGGATTACAGTTGTGAGCCACTGCGCCTGGCCCTTACTTATTGAGACAGGATCTCACTCTGTCATCCAGGCTTGAGTGCAGTGGCATGATCATGGCTCACTGCAGCTTTGACCTCGTGGGCTCAAGTGATCCTCCTGCGTTTGTCTCCCAAAATGTCGGGATTATAGGTGTGAGCCACTCAAAACTTTTTAAAGGCCTCTACAGACAATTCATTCCCCAGCTTTTTTCTTTTGAAGTTATTATTTTTTTTCTTTCTTAGTTTTTTTGAGACCAACTCTTGCTCTGTCACCCGGGCTGGAGTGCAGTGGAAAGATCTCGGCTCACTGCAACCTCCGCCTCCCAGTTCAAGTGAGTCTCATGCCTCAGCCTCCTGAGTAGCTAGGAATACAGGTGTGCACCTGCATACCCAGCTAATTTTTGTATTTTTAGTAGAGATGGGGTTTCACTGTGTTGCCCAGGCTGGTCTCAAACTCTTGAGCTCAAGAGATCCGCCTGCCTCGGCCTTCCAAAGGGCTGGGATTACAGGGATGAGCTACCGCACCGGTCCCTGACACCAGTTTTGAGTCTTTTGGTTTTTAAGGCTACCATGGAGCTGGGAGGAGGGGGATGGGAATAGGGCGTTAAATGCTACAAGTCTTGCCGTTCTTACTGAGGTTGTCATTTTCCTTGAATAAACTCTCCTGGGATTGTTGGAAGCCTTTGCTTCATTCCCAGAATGTTGATCTTGGCAATTTTTGACAGTATTCTCATTGCTTTTATGGAAGAGAAGATTCTCTCTTCCACATTGTGCCATTTCAAAAATGCTCTCATAAGAATCATTCTATTTTTTTTTGAGATGGATTTTTGCTCTTGTTGCCCAGGCTGGAGTGCAGTGGTGCGATCTTGGCTCACTGCAACCTCTACCTCCCAGGTTCCAGTGATTCTCCTGCCTCAGCCTCCCGAGTAGCTGGGATTACAGGCGCCTGCTACCACACCTGGCTAATTTTTGGGATTTTTAATATAGACAGGGTTTCACCATGTTGGCCAGGGTGGTCTCGAACTGCTGACCTCAGGTGATCCACCTGCCTCGGCCTCCCAAAGTGCTGGGATTACAGGTGTGAGCCACTACGCCTGGCCAAGAATTGTTCTTTATTTTCCACTTCCTCCAGTTTAGAGTAAGAGTTTGGATGGGGATCAATGTTCATACTGATGCAACCGAATTGAGATGGAGCAGATGACATTGTTCCTTAAACCGCTTTGCCTACAGGATCCAGTAATTCCTTAAGAAGACATAATGCACTTGGTGGTGTGGCCTCTGCCTGCCCTGCTAGACAGATCTCTTGCTACTCCAATTTTTAAGCTCTAACTTGCTTCCAGGCCTTCCATTATGCTTTTGCATCTGCTGTGGAATATCCTAAACTGGACCAACTCAGAATAGGTCTTCAGACATTTGTTGAAATTGAGAAAGAGAAGCTTTTTTTCTTTCTTTCTTTCTCTTTTTTTTTTTTTTTTTTGAGAGGGAGTGGAGTTATTAAAAACTCCTGGAGCTGCTAGTGAGTATCTTCTCACTGTTGAGAGGATGGCCTTCTCAAGAATGAAGCCAGTACCCGCCAGGCGCTGTGGCTCACGCCTGTAATCCCACCACTTTGGGAGGCCGAGGCAGGTGGATCACTCGAGGTCAGGAGTTCGATACCAGCCTGGCCAACATGGTGAAACCCCGTCTCTACTAAAAATACAAAAAATTAGCCGGGTGTGGTGGCAGGCACTTGTAATCCCAGCTACTTGGGAGGCTGAGGCAGGAGAATCGCTTGAACCTGGGAGGCAGAAGTTGCAGTGAGCCAAGATCGCACTACTGCAATCACTCCAGCCTGGGTATCTGAGCGAGACTCTATCTCAAAAAAAAAAAAAAAAAAAAAAAAAAAAAAAAAAAAAAAAAAAAAAAAAGAAGAAGAAGAATGAAGCCAGTGCCAGAAGACGAAGAATGAAGCCAGTGCCAGCACCAGCAGCAAAAAAAAGTGAAGCTGACAAATGGAGGCAGATTCTTGGCAACATAGAGCACTTGGCTCTGGCTGTTGGACCTACCAGCTAGAGAGCTAGAGCTACCGTTATATCAGCCTTGGGCTGTTCTCCAGTACATGTACATGAGGTAATTCCCTTTTTATTCTTGTGCCAGTCAAGCTGGCTTTTGGCACTTGCAACCAAAGGAGCCCTAATTGGTAAAGTCTATAGTGTCAAAGCCAAGATGGGGAAAAACAATAAAGGGTGCCTTCGAGTTCTAAGCACAAATGACCTGCCACAGTATTTGCTCAAAAATATTTATTGAAGGTTGCTATGGGCATCAAATAATCAAATAAGATCATGTACTTTTTTTTTTTTTTTTGAGACGGAGTCTCACTGTTGGCCATGCTGGAGTGCAATGGTGCCATCTCGGCTCACTGCAACCCCCGCCTCCTGGGTTCAAGTGATTCTCCCTGCCTCAGCGTCCCAAGTAGCTGGGATTACAGGTGCCCACCACCACACCTGGCTAATTTTTGTGTTTTTAGTAATGATGGGGTTTCACCATGTTGGCCAGGCTGGTCTCGAACTCCTGACCTCAAGTGATCTGCCTGCCTCGGCCTCCCAAAGTGCTGTGATTACAGGCATGAGGCCCCGCACCTGGCCGATCATGTCCATTTTTAAGTGCCATGTAAATAAAGGTAAGGGATTGTTAAATATAAGCCTGACAGAAATTCTCAGCTGCAATTCCTTCACATTGCTCCAGGAATTGGTCTGAAAAGATCTTTGGATATTGAGTAACTTCCTTTTTTAGATTTGGACATTTAGAGAATGGCCTTCATTTCATTTTTTTTCTTTAGCGTACATATACTTTTTACAAAAATCTTTTTTGAGACGGAGTCTCTCTGTCCCCCAGGCTGAAGTGCCATGGTGCGATCTCGGCTCACGGTAACCTCCAGCTTCCAGGTTCAAGCAATCCTCCCACCTCAGCCTCCTGAGTAGCTGAGACTATAGGCCGTGCGCCACCACACCCAACTAATTTTTGTATTTTTAGTAGAGTTGTGGTTTCACCATGTTGCCCACGCAAGTGATCCTCCTGCCTTGGCCTCCCAAAGTGCTGGGATTATAGGTGTGAGCCACCACGCCTGGCCTATATTTTTTGATTAAAAAAAATTCTTTTTTAGAGACAAGGTCTCATTATGTTACCCAGACTGGACTTAAACTCCTGGACCCAAGTGATCCTCCTGCCTCAGCCTCCCAAATAGCTGGGACCACAGGCCTATGCTACTGCATCCAGCTAGAGAATGGCCTTCCTGTCTGCAGATTCCCCAAACCTACCACCTCACTGGGGACTTGACAGCAAGTTTTTACTGTTTTAAAACGAAACCATGTGGTTTTGTTTTTATCTTCTGCTTATTTCCTAAGCTCTGCCAACTCACTTATTCTCTTTTTATTGTTTTTTTTTCCTTCCTCGATCTCTACTTTACATAATTGTCTTTCAGTGCTTTCAACATATGTGAGAATCTGTGGCCAAAATTTCTATTTTCTTTGTGGCATTATTTTGCTTTCTTTGGTATGCTCATTTGCCTTGTTTCTCCCACTCCTTTTTTTCTCCTAGTATTTTTTAAAGCTTATTTTAGGGCCGGATGTGGTGGCTCATGCCTGTAATCCCAGCACTTTGGGAGGCCGAGGTGGGCGGATCATGAGGTCAAGAGATTGAGACCATCCTGGCCAACATGGCGAAACCCCGTCTCTACTAAAAATACAAAAATTAGCCGGGCATGGTGGCACACGCCTGTAACCTCAGCTACTTGGGAGGTTGAGGCAGGAGAATCGCTTGAACCCAGGAGGCGGAGGTTGTGGTGAGCCAAATTGTGCCACTGTACTCCAGCCTAGCAACACAGCAAGATTTCATCTCAAAAAAAAAAAAAAAAAAAAAAAAATTGAAGGGTAAGACACATATAGCAAAGTGACTAAAATATACTAAATTCAGCACATCCTGATGAATTTTTACTTATGTATTCACTTTTGTAACCATGACCCAGAGCAAGATTTAAAACATTTCTAGCACAGCTCTTATAGCTTTTTTTTTCTTATCCCTATGACAGATTAAGCAATTTTTTTTCTTTTGGAGATGGGATATCACTATGTTGCCCAGGCTGGTCTTGAACTCCTGGGCTTAAGCAATCCTCCTGCCTCATCCCCTCAAAGTGCTGGGATTACAGGTGTGAGTCACTGAGTCTGGCCAGATTAAGCATTTTTAATAGATTTTGTGCTGGTTCTTTAAAAAAATATATTTACTTTTATGTTAGGAACAACTTTACATGTAATAAATTTTAATTGAAATTTTTACAAGTGTTTATACATACATGCAACCACCACTCAGATTGATACAGAACGTTTCCAGCATCTCAGAAGACTCTCTTGTGTCCCAGGTAATATCCCCCTCTAGAAAAGGCAACCACTAGTCTGGCTGATGTCACCATAGATTAGTTTTGCCAGTTCATGAACTTCATATAAATTAAATTATACAGTATTTGCTCACTGGAGTCTAGTTTCTTTTGGTCAATACTATGAGATTCATCCAGGTTGCTCTAAGTAGCTATACATATATACACACACATATAAATATAGCAATATATATACACACACACATATATATAGCTATATATATATACATACACACACATATATACATATATATATATATTCCCCCCATGACTGTGAATTTTAAGAAACTATTCTTTTTTTTTTCTTTTTTTTTTTTTTTTTGAGACAGAGACTCGTTCTGTCGCCCAAGCTGGAGTTCAGTGGCACAATCTTGGCTCACTGCAACCTCCGCCTCCCAGGTTCAAGTGATTCTTCTGCCTCAGCCTCCTAAGTAGCTGGGACTACAGACGTGCACTGCCATGCCCAGCTAACTTTTGCATTTTTAGTAGAGATGGGGTTTCATTGCCATGTTGGCCAAGCTGGTCTTGAACTCCTGACCTCAGGTGATCCACATACCTTGGCCTCCCAAAGTGCTGGGATTATAGGCATGAGTCACTGTGGCCAGCCAGAAACCCATTCTTCTAAGAGAAAAATTCATTCTTCTGTTGATGAATACTTGGGTTGTTTTTAGTGTTGGCAATTGATATAGTTTGGTTCTGTGTCCCCACCCAAATCTCATCTCGAATTGTAATCCCCATGTGTCGAGGGAGGGAGGTGACTGGATCATGGGGGTGGTTTTCCCCATGCTGTTCTCGTGAGAGTGAGTGAGTTCTCATGAGATCTGATGGTTTTATAAGCGTCTGGCATTTCCCCTGCTTGCACTTCTCTCTCCTGCCACCATGTGAAGAAGGTCCCTACTTCCCTTTCAACTTATGCCACGACTGTTAAGTTTCCTGAGGCCTTCCAGTCATGTGGAACAGTGAGTCAATTAAACCTCTTTCCTTTATAAATTACCCAGTCTCAGGTATTTCTTTTTCTTTTTCTTTTTTTTCTTGAGACAGAGTCTCGCTCTGTTGCCCAGGCTGGAGTGCAGTGGCGTGATCTTGGCTCACTGCAACCTCCACCTCCCAGGTTCAAGCGATTCTCCTGCCTCAGCCTCCTGAGTAGCTGGGATTACAGTCGTGTGCAACCACGCCTGGCTAATTTTTCTATTCTTAGTAGAGATGGGGTTTCACCATGTTGGCCAGGATGGTCTCGATCTCTTGGCCTCATGATCCGCCTGCCTCAGCCTCCCAAAGTGCTGGGATTACAGGCGTGAGCCACCGCGCCCAGCCAGTCTCAGGTATTTCTTTATAGCAGTGTGAAAACAGACTATACAGCAATTAAGAATAGGTATTGTGTATGTTCTCATTCATGTCTTTGGGTTGACATATACAAATTTCTCTTGAGTGTATACCTAAGAATGGAATTGCTGGGTCATAGGATAGGAATATGCCATGGTTTTGATATGTGACTCCTCCAAATTTCATTTTGAAATTTGATCCCCAATGTTGCAGGTGGAGCCTAATGGGAAGTGTCTGGGTGATGGAGGTGGATTCCTCTTGAATGGCTTGGTGCTGTCCTCATGGTAATGAATTCCCACTCTATTAGTTGGCAGAAGTTTCCTTCACAGCTGACTGTTTAGAGGAGCCTGGTACCTCTCTTCCCCTCTCTTGCTTCCTGTCTCACCAAGTGATGTCTGCCTACACCAGCTCCCCTTTGCCTTTGCCAAGAGTGATAGAGGCCGGAGGTCCTCACCAGAGCAGATGCTGGTGTCAGGCTTCTTGTACAGCTTGTAAAACCATAAGCCAAATAAACCTCTTTTTATAAATTACCCTTGTCTTGTTTGCTCCGAGAATACTCACTGGCAACGCTTGTGGCTGCAGCATTTACCCTGAGATAAATTTGCCACGAAATATCTCGCTTTTATTATTTTTGTATTGTTCTAGTATATCAGCTTTGGAAACAAAAGACATCGTTCTATTTATAGCATTGTGTTTTTAGCAGTGGTATTTTCATTTACTACAGTAATTGCCTATCATTGAAAATGTCAAATCCTAGAAAATGTAGCATTCCTATGCATGATGTTAACATCATTCTCAAACAGTTGTTGGCCAAAGATTCATTTGATGAATCTGATTTTTCAAAAATAGACAATTCTGATGATTCTGATGTTAGTTCTTTTTAGAAATAACTCCAAGAACAGTTTTTATGTTTTCACATTGAAAATCAATCAGATTTGGTTCAGCCTCAAAGAGTGTGTTTATGTAAAATTCAAATGAGCGCTGGCAGCAAGCTGCGTTTTTTTTTTCTAAATGGGAAAGGGTTAATAGCGACACAAAAGGACTAAGACAGCCTATGTGTAGCTTTAGTAAATTCCGACAGTATTTACTCCACTGGCAAAGTGAGAGTTCTAGTTACACATCTTCACCAATCTTGGTGGTGTTTGTCTTAATTTTAGCCATTTAGGTGGGTGCGTCTAATAGTGGTTTTGTGTTTCCCTGATGAATGATACTGAACACTTTTTCATATGCTTTGAATATGCACAAATTCAAATTTGTATATCCTCTTTTGTGACTTGCCTGTTCAAGTCTCTTGCTCATTTTAAAAACTGGATTGTCTTATTGATTTGGAATAGTTCTGGATATATCTGGATTCTAGTTTTATTTTTTTAAGACAGGGCCTCACTCTGTCGCCCAGGATGGAGCGCAGTGGCACAATCATGGCTCACTGCAGCCTCGACTTCCTTGGGCTCAAGCGATCCTCCTACCTCAGCCTCCTGAGGAGCTGGGACTACAGGTATGCACCATCACTTCCGACTAATTTTGTATTTTCAGTAGAGATGGGGATTTGCCATGTTGCCCAGGCTGGTCTCAAACTCCTGGGCTCAAGAGATCCACCTGCCTAAGCCTCCTAAAGTGCTAGAATTACAGGTGTGAGCCACCACTCCTGGCTTGGATTTTGGTGTTATTTATATGTGCTGTCAATATATTCTCCATCTGAAGACTGCTTTTTCACTTTATTGGTTTCCTTTGTGGAACAAAAATCCTTGATTTTGATGAAGTCTAATTATGGTCAGTGCTTTTTATGTCTTGTTTAAGAAACATTTGCCTAAAGTTTTGAAGATTTTTTTTTTTTTTTTTTTTTGAGATGGAGTCTCACTCTGTTGCCTACGCTGGAGTGCAGGGGCACAATCTTGGCTCACTGCAACCTCCGCCTCCCGGATTCAAGTCAAGCAATTCTCCTGCCTCAGCCTCCTGAGTAGCTGGGATTGCAGACGTGTGCCACCACACCCGGCTAATTTTTGTATTTTTAGTAGAGATGGGGTTTCACCATGTTGGTCAGGCTGGTCTTGAACTCCTGACCTCGTGATCCACCTGCCTCGGCCACCCAAAGTGCTGGGATTACAGGAGTGAGCCACCGCGCCCAGCTCCCCCTTTTTTTTTAAGACGGAGTTTCACTCTTGTTGACCAGGCTGGAGTTCAATGATGGCGATCTCGGCTCACTGTAACCTTCATCTCCTGGGTTCAAGTGATCCTCCTGCCTCAGCCTCCTGAGTAGTTGGGATTACAGGCACATGCCACCATGGCCCGGCTAATTTTTATTTTTTTTTGTAGAGACGGGGTTTTACCACATTGGCCAGGCTGGTCTCGAACTCCTGACCCTCAGGTGATCCGCCCGCCTCGGCTTCCCAAAGTGTTGCGGTTACAGGCATGAGCTACTGCATCTGGCCCTTTTTTCTTTTTTTTAGAGACAGAGTCTCACTATGTTGCCCAGTCTGGTCTTGAACACCTGGGCTTAAGCAACCCTCCTGCCTCAGCCTCCCAAAGAGCTAGGATTACAGGCATGAGCCATGGTGCCTGCGCCTACTTTTTTTTCTAGAAGCTTTATTGTTTCACTTTCCACATTTAAGTCTGTGATGCATCTTGAATAAACTTTTGTATATGTTGTTAAGTAGGGGGTCAAAGTTCATTCTTTCCATTTAGATCATAGTTCACTGCAGCCTCAAACTCCGGGGCTCAAGTGATCCTCCCACCTCAGCCTCTTGGGTAGTTGGGTACAGGCCCAAGTCACTGTGCTCAGCCAAAATTATATTAGTAGTACAATCTCTACCATGTAAATATTTGCACAGAAAAACCAAGGGAAGACAATTCAATACAAACAACTGTTATCTCCACATGGTAGGCATTTGAGGAATTTAAAATTTTCTAAAATGAGCATACCCTACTGTTATCAATAAAAACTACTGTTTTCAACATTTTTATAAGATATCTTGAAAAAGAAACAATTGGTCTTTCAGTTATCATTAGGTATAAATAAACCAATAGGCCGGGTGCGGTGGCTCACACCTGTAATCTCAGCACTTTGGGAGGCCAAGGTGGGTGGATTGTTTGAGTGCAGGAGTTTGAGACCAGCCTGGGCAACATAGCAAGACCTGGTCTCATAAAAAAACAACAAAAACAAAAACAAAACAAAACAAAAAAACCCCCAGTAATTTCTATGAAAAAAAAAATCCAGAAAAAAGGCTTAGAATAAACTCTCAAGTTGGCTGAGTAAGTTGGACTTTGGTTGTTTAGATATATACCTGAAACAGTTCAGGCTGATAGTTCCCCATGGCTGATCTATGGGTGAGCTATATTTGAATCAACTGCAGTTTTTTTTTTTTAATTAAAAGAATAGATTGTCAAGCTTTCTCTTAGACATGCTGAATCAGAATGCCTAAGAGGTGAGGCCAGAGAACCAGTACTTTAAATAAATGATCTAGATTTGGGAACTATTCTACCTTGAATTATAATGAAACCAAGGTATGACTATTCTCTCTGAGCAGGCAAACTACTATCAGATTGGAGAATGTTAACATTTTAGACCCAGACTAGGGAGCTAGGAAAAGGCTGTGGGCCAATGTTCTGACCTTCTCAGTAAACCATCAAGCTGCAGACACCACATGATGAATGGGACTTAGTCCAGTGTAAGGTGGTAGTACCCATGTTTAAAAATAACAAGGTCAGGCCGGGTGCAGTGGCTCATGCCTGTAATCCCAGCACTTCAGGAGGCTGAGGTGGGCGGATTACGAGGTCAGGAGATCAAGACCATCCTGGCCAACATGGTGGAACCCCGTCTTTACTAAAGATACAAAAAATTAGCTGGGCATGGTGGCACACGCCTGTAGTCCCAGCTACTTGGGAGGGTGAAGCAGGATAATTGCTTCAACCCGGGAGGTGGAGGTTGCAGTGAGCCGAGATCGCACCACTGCACGCCAGCCTGGGCGACAGAGTGAGACCAGGGGGTGGGGGTTAAGTTCCTTTCACAATTAGTTGAGGTCTTGGCAACCAACTTTCAACCATTTTTGCTCCAGACAGGGAGAACTTCAGTTTCTCCTAACGTAGGCAGTCAGTACCTTTGCAGAGCAGCGGACTAATATGTCTATTGTTTCCCCTTTTCAGATAAAGACATCCAGTGAACCAGTCCTTTCACATATCCTTTCACCACCTTGGAATGTCCACTAGTAACAGGAACACAGAGAAGCAAAGAGTCAGAGCGACCCCTGACCTGCCATGCAGTGTGTCCCTCAGGAGAAGGCAAGGGGGAAAGAACAAGTTGAGCCTGCTTGCCCATCCCAGCAACCATGGGGACACTGTGGAGGGTCCCTGGGCCTGGCTCCTGCTCCATTGCTTATCTGGGTGGTCACTCTCCCACAATGAAAGGCTCCTTGCACTGAATGAAAGGGACAAAATACCGTAAGCAGGACTGATGCCACACAGGTGCCAGTGCTGGATGTCTGCTGACAGGGGCATGTGACCTACATCAGAGGACACAGACTTGCAGTCTACCATCTGCACCCTGCTTCCAAATCATTTTTTTTCCTTTTTTTTTTTTTTTTTGAGACAGAGTTTCGCTCTTGTTGCCCAGGCTGGAGTGCAATGGCACGATCTCGGCTCACTGCAACCTCCGCCTCCTGGGTTCAAGCGATTCTCCTGCCTCAGCCTCCTGAGTAACTGGGATTACAGGCATGCGCCACCACACCCAGCTAATTTTATATTTTTAGTAGAGACAGGGTTTCTCCATGTTGGTCAGGCTGGTCTCAAACTCCTGACCTCAGGTGATCTGCCCACCTCAGCCTCCCAGAGTGCTGGGATTACAGGCGTGAGCCACCATGCCTGGCCCAAATAATTTTTTAAAAATTGAACCAGTTGCCAACTTTTAAGCACCAACAGATCAACCATAGAAATCAAGATTTCCATTTTTCTTGAAAAATGTAAGACCTACCACCTTGGGCGTTCATCCTCACAGCTCCTGTCACTTCACTACTGCTCCTCAATGCTGAGGATGAGGGTTGATCACCACTGATCATCTTAAATCCAGTTCACAACACTTTTTTATTTACGTTACCTTCTTGGCTCCTATAGACCACTGAAGTTGTCACTTCTCCTCCATCCCTTCTACCCCTTGCCTATATCCACAGGATCCTTCATGGGACTCCACTTGTTCCCCACAAGGTCCAAGGGATTACACCCACATTCTCAGCATCTTCGGACTGGACAAACTGAATGGCAACATGAAGAAAACGACGAATCTTCAGCCAATATTTGGAATAGTGGATACATCTACTGGCTTATGATCAGCTACACGATTCCAAACTCCTACCCCTTTATTTATTTACCCACTCCTACCCCTTCCTCCCATTAAAGAAAAAAGATAACTTAGTAGACAGTAGTTGGGTCTACAGTAATTTTATTGTAACAGAGAAACCAGGCCGCAATAAGTCTACATGGTTAGAGCAGATGGTGGTTCTTTCCAGTGGGTGAAGCCTGAACCCAGCTAGCAGCACACAAAGCCTAGAATATCCTCTTTCCTGGTACCACCCTGCGCCGCTGGACTCACAGTGTGAGATGAGTGGCTGCACACCACATTCAACAAAGGGAGGAGGTTCAACCGGGCAGAGACAACATCCCAACTGGAGAAACTTGCACTATCATTCAAGAGGATGCCGAGATAAAGTACAGTTTCCTACTCTCCACTATTCTTTGCTGAAAAGGGTGAGGGTACAGCATCAGCAGAAAATTATGTTCTTCATTCTTAAATAAATCTCGATAGGATGGAGTTGATGGTCAATCAAGCAGTAGAATGGGATGAAAATCTGCAATAGTTAAAAAATCTTTGTGTGTAAGGAAAAGAACGGCAATGACAAGGGAGAAAAGAGAGCCTTCTCTTTTTCTTAAATAAGACAGGAAACTGCATTATTTCCCTTGCTGGAGTGGCAGCAGCCTCATTGGTTTTCATAAAACATCATTTCTGCAGTGCGGCCTGTTGATAAGGTTGTTCCAAGATGGGAGGACAGACACGAGGCCGACTAATCATGACAGAAGTAGGCCTTCTCTCAAAGCCTCTAACGTGTGCTGTTTCTCACGAGGAACCTGACACTTCAGTTAAAGCTTCTGAAATATTGCAATGGCATAATTGACAGGTTTTTTGGTGCGATGACTTTCTTGCACATGTAAACTCTTTGAGAAAAGTTGGAGAAAAAAGGACAGGGGAGAGTTTGGTTTAATGTTCCAGACGCCAGCCATGGATGCCTCTGCCCTGTGTCACTACACGTTCTTTTCTGAGAAACATTCAAATGCTGAGTGTTACACACTGTGGCTGAAAGAAATGATCCACTCACCACCATCCACCCTCTCTCATTGTCTGTGTGAAGCTCTCAATAGCAGAGGCTGAAGACAGAAAGGTTGTCTCTGTTTCCTCGCACCAGGGACATTACTTGGTGACCTGGTGAATGGCATGGGCAAGGTAGCCCACGTTGCTGGAGGTGACCCCTGCCACAGAGATGCGGCCATCTTTTGTCATGTAGATGGAGAACTCCTTGATCAGCCGCTCCACCTGCAGAGAGGAAAGAACTTGGGTACCTCTTCCCGGTACAGGGGATTCTCCCTGGCCTGACATGGCACAGTAGCCAACTTACCAACGCTCTATTTCCTCGCTTAAAACCTGTTCCCAGAATTTGCTGTTAGCTTGGAATAAAATAAGAATAAAAAGCTACTTTAAGGCTGGGGGCAGTGGCTCACACTTGTAATCCCAGCTATTCAGGAGGCTAAGGCAGGAGAATAGCTGGAACCTGGAACCTGGGAGGCAGAGACTGCAGTGAGCCGAGATTGCGCCAATGCACTCCAGCCTGGGCGACACAGTGAGACTCCATCTCAAAAAAAGAAAAAAAAAAAAGCTACTTTAAAGTAGGATGATGAATTCTGAGGCATAAACAGATGGGGAAAAAGACACCTTTAGATTCAGCAGAGCCAGGATTCAATTATGAAACAGCTATTTCTCCTGTTGCTCTCTTGGGAGAAGCAACAGTGATTATGAACATGATCAAAACAAGCTCTGCTCTTTAGAAGTTTGTGAGTTCATGGGGGATACAGAGAGGTAAACAACTAAAAAAAAAAAAAAAAAGCAAAATAAATGCTAAAAAGTATTACAATACTTTTACCTAAAAGGGCTCCAAAATAACTGTTTTAACTGTTTTTAGGGTAATTTTGAACAGGTGGGTGATCTATGAAGAATCCTTCTGGGGCTGGGCTCAGTGGCTCACACCTGTAATCCCAGTAGTTTGGGAGACCAAGGCAGGCGGATCGCTTGAGTCCAGGAGTTCAAGACAAGCCCGGGCAACATGGCGAAACTATGTCTCTACAAAAAATACAAAAATTAGCCAGGTGTGGTGGCACTCACTTCTAGTCCCAGCTGCTCGGGAGGCTGAGGCAGGAGGATCACTTAAGCCCTGGGAGGTGGAGGTTGCAGTGAGCTGAGATTGCACCACTGCACTCCAGCCTGGGTTTCAGAGCGAGACTGTCTCAAAACAAAAACAAAAACAAAAACAAAACAAAACAAAAAACCCGAAAACATTAAATAAAAAAGAAAAAAGAATAAAAAGGAATCCTTTGGGTTTGCAAAGACTGATCAGCTGGTCTGCTGCAGAGAAATCAGAATCACTCACCTGCTCAGGCTTTAGCCCTGTGAAACAGAACATGCCAATTTGGTCGGTGATGTGTTGCCAGTTGTGGGTGGAACCCTCCTTCTTGAGGTTGGAGACCAGTTGAGTCCGCATGCCAATGATACGGTCGGCCATGCCTTTCACTTCTTGCAGCCTGTAAAGAAACCCCGAGATGCAGCTCATTCTGCCTAAGCACTGACCGATATGCTGGAGTTCACTGCATTTTTACCTCCCTTGAGCAGTCCCCTAGTGTGCCTCAATTCTCAGGTCACGAATGAGTGACACGCTGTCACTGGCCAGGGAAGAAAGCTATTTTATAGCATTCTGTTTTATATTGGAACACTATTTCCATCAGGCAACTGAAGCAGTTAACACACTTGAGTAGAGACAGTCCTTGACTTACAATTTTTCAACTTCATGATGGCACAAATGCAATATACATTCAATAGAAACCATACTTTAAGTACCCATACAGCCATTTTGTTTCTTTTAGTACAGTATTGAATAAATTACATGAGACATTCAGCACTTTGTTATAAAATGGCTTTGTGTTAGATGATTTTGCTTAACTGTAGTTTAATACCTGTTCTGAGCATGTTTAAAGTATGCTAGGGTAAGCTATGATGTTTGGTAGGTTAAGTGTATTAAATGAATTTTCTTTTAATGTAGAGATGGGGTTTTGCCATGTTGCGCGGTTTGGTTACAAACTCCAAGGTTCAAGCAATCCTCCTGCCTAGGCCTCCCAGAGTGCTGGGATTACAGGTGTGAGCCACCACGCCTGGCCCATTTTCTTTTTCTTTTTCTTTTTTTCAGATACAGTCCATCACCCAGTCTCAGTCTATCACCCAGGCTGGATAGTACAATGGTATGATCATGGCTCACTGCAGCCTCAATCTTCCAGGCTCAAGTGATCCTCCTGCCTCAGCCTCCCAAGTAGCTGGGACCACAAGTGCATTCCACCATGCCTTGCTAATTTTCTTTTCTTTTCTTTTTTTTTTTGTAGAGACAGGTTCTCCCTATTTTGCCCAGGCTGGTCTGGAACTCTTGGGCTCAAGTGATTCTCCCACCTTGGCCTCCCAAAGTGCTAGGATTACAGACATAAGCCTGGCCTTAAATGCATTTCTGACTTATGACAGGCTTATTGGGATGTAACCCCATCATAATTGCATCTGTATTAAGAAAAGTGGGCGGGGCACGGTGGCTCACGCCTGTAATCCCAGCACTTTGGGAGGCCCAGGCGGGCGGATCACGAGGTCAGGAGATCGAGACCATCCTGGCTAACATGGTGAAACCCCGTCTCTAATAAAAATACAAAAAAATTAGCCGGGCGTGGCAGCGGGTGCCTGTAGTCTCAGCTGCTGGGGAGGCTGAGGCAGAAGAATGGTGTGAACCCAGAAGGCGGAGCTTGCAGTGAGCGGAGATGGCGCCACTGCACTCCAGCCTGGGTGAGAGAGCAAGACTCTGTCTCAAAAAAAAAAGAAAAGTGAATGAATCACTCTAAAACCTACTAAGATTAAGGTAAAAGCTGTGGGTTAAACAAAAAAAATGACCTTATTTTTGACATGGATGAAATATACATTCCCATCTTCACAATTGAGACAATGTACTATGAATCTACAATGAGCCAAGCTATTTTAGGTGGTGAGGACTGAGACATAGTCCTTGCCTTCAAAAGCTTGCAAGGGGTGCTGGTAACCAAACCTGTAAACCAAGTATGGAATATGGCCACAAAATGTAAAACACATAGGACACTGCTATGCTAAAAGCCCCAAGGAGAGTAAATTCTGTCTGAGGGACTGGAGAAGGTAGTCCTCTGACTGTGCACGGGGATCACCTGATTCTGAATACAACCTTCCCCTTCCTCAGAATCTACCCTTTCCACTCCATTCCCATGGCTCTGGGACATTCTTGGCTCTCACCAATGACATTCCCATTTACAGTTTATCTCCCTGTTCTTAGGTGTTCACTTTCCTAAACCATCTCTCTATAATGATGTTATGCACAGTTAGAAGAGAGATCACAAACTGCCAATTAAAGACCAAATATGGGACCTAGTAATGTTTTACTTCACCCAGTGAAACATTTTTAAATTGGGCACTTGTGCCTAAAAGCTTAAACCTGTAGTTTCTCTTGAAAAATGAGAAACTGATAGCACTGTATTAGCAAAATAATTACTGGCTGGAGCTGAGGAGCCCCTGGCCCCTCCAGTTATGGCATCTGATTTTAAATTTCCTACAGTTTCCATCGTCCAGCTTCATTCACTTTGAGGCCTGGATCCCAAAGATATTGAGTGCATGAACAGGGCTAGATGTGAAGCCATCTTAGCCAAACCCCTCCATCCTCCTTGTTGCCTGGAGAATCAAGTGTTGACTTCCTACAGTATCAACCAGGGTGCTTCACGATCTGCTCCACCTTCTCAGCTTGGCTGCCTCCCACAGTCCTCCTCACATTCGTGTTTTCATCACGAAAACAACTTGGGGCTTTCTACACAAGTTCTGCATAATGCACGTCCCACGCCTATGCACTCACTCAGATCTCTCCCCAGTTTCCTTGTCCGTTTCATTTCCTTTGCAAAAAAAAAAGCCCTTTCCCCTCTTTAACGCACAGCTCACATGCCGCAGTCCTCATTACATCTTCTCTAACTCCCCACTAGAATCAACAGCTCTCCCTTTAGTCATCATTTATTCCATTCTGTCTTATATTAAATATCATGTGTGGCCAGGCACGGTGGCTCACGTCTATAATCCTAGCACTTTGGGAGGCCGAGGTGGATGGATCCATTGAGGTCAGGAGTTTGAGACCAGCCTGGCCAATGTGGTGAAACCCAGTCTCTACTAAAAATACAGAAATTAGCCAGTCGTGGTGGTGGGTGCCTGTGATCCCAGCTCAGGGGAGCCTGAGGCAGGAGAATTGCTTGAACCCAGGAGGCGGAGGTTGCAGTGAGCCGAGATTGTGCCACTGCACTCTGGCCTGGGCCACAGAGCAAGATTCTCTCAAAACAACAACAAGAACAAGAACAACAACAACAACAACAAAAACAAGAAAGTCATGTGTGTATCTTTCTCATCAGATTATAACCACCCTGAGGGTAGTCATTAACACAGTCTGGCATCTTTGTCTACTACAGACTCTCAAATTGTGTATTGAAATGCATGCATTAAAAAAAATCTTCGTAACCAGAGAATATGAAAATATTTTTAAAAACATTGAAAATATTAAGTAAAACAAGCTTAGTATAATTCTAAGTGACAAAACCAAAACCAGTCCTGCACATACATATATAACAGTATGTCACAACTACAGATAACAATGGGTGGCTGGGCGCGGTGGTTCACACCTGTAATCCCAGTACTTTGGGAGGCCGAGGTGAGCAGATCACCTAAGGTCGGGAGTTCGACACCAGCCTGACCAACATGGAGAAACCCCGTCTCTACTAAAAATACAAAATTAGCTGGGCGTGGTAGCACATGCCTGTAATCCCAGCTACTCGGGAGGCTGAGGCAGAAGAATCGCTTGAACCCAGGAAGCAGAGGTTGCAGTGAGCCAAGATTGTGCCATTGCACTCCAGCCTGGGCAACAAGAGCAAAACTCTGTCTCAAAAACAAAAAAACAAAAAACAAAAAAAAACCCACACACACAAACAAAAAACAAATAAACAAAAAACAAACAAACAATGGGTAAGGGAAAAAAAAAGCTGAGTTAGAATAGCTAGAGTTATGGTTAATTTTTTCCCTTTCACAAACTTTCTGAAATATACTTACATGTTAATATCATGCTGCAAAAAAATATAACTTAAAAAGTACTCAATTTTTTGGTAGGTCTAGCATGAACCTATTATACCATAAAGAACTATCCTGAGCTGGGTGCGGTGGCTCACAGCTGTAATCCCAGCACTTTGGAAGGCTGAGGTGGGAGGATGACTTGAGCCCAGGAGTTTGAGACTGGCCTGGACAACACAGTGAGACCTTGTCTTTATAAAAAATCAAAAGGAAAAAACAAAACAAAACAAAACAAAACAAAACAAAAAACAAAAAAAACTATCCTGAACCAGACTCTTAGTATTTACTTTAATCTTCATGAGACAGAGAGACAGAAAAAATAGTTGTCACATGATGACTAGGGGAGGTACATATCAAGTTTCTTAGAGATAGCAAATTTAGCTTTTCTACCCAAGAGCTGCTCAGAGATGTGACCTCTCAACTAAGCAGCTCATATAACAAATATACGATAAACTCATATAACAAATCACACCTTCCACAGGCATCATGGTTTTATGAACTCATAGAGTAGGGTTGGCATTCTTTCTGTAAATGGCCAAACAGTAATTATTTTAGGCTTTATAGGCCATATGGTCTCTGCCTTCTACAACTGCTCACTCGGCCATGGCAGCAAAGAAGTAGCTATACAAAATTCATAAACAAATGGGTACAGCTGTGTTCCAATAAAACTTTATTTACAAGAATAGGGGGCAAACTGGATTGACTCTCAGAACAGTTTGCCAACCCCTTTCTACAGCAGTGTTTTCTAAATTATGTGTCATGACCCATTGGTAGGTTAATTTTTTTATTTTTTATTTTTTTATTTTCTTTTATTTTAATAGAGACACAGTCTTGCTATGTTGCCCAGGCTGGTCTCGAACTCCTGGGTTCAAGGGATCCACCCGCCTTGGCCTCCCAAAATGCATGCTGGGATTATAGGTGTGAGCCACCTTGCCTGGCTTAGTATGTTAAATTCAACTTAGTAAGATGCAGTTGGCATTTAGAAAATATTGGAGTGGAGGCTGGGCTTGGTGGCTCACGCCTGTAATCCTAGCACTTTGGGAGGCTGAGGCAGGTGGTTCACTTGATGCCAGGAGTTTGAGAACAGCCTGGCCAACATGGCGAAACCCCGTCTCTACTAAAAATACAAAAAAAATTAGCTGGGTCTCGTTGTGCACACCTGTGATCCCAGCTACTCGGGAGGCTGAGGCACGAGAATTGCTAGAGCCTAGGAGGTGGAGGTTGCAGTGATTGTGCCACTGCACTCTAGCCTGGGTGACACAGCAAGACTGTTTAAAAAAACAAAACAAAACAAAACAAAACAAAAAACTCGAGTAAAGCACATGAAGCCTTTAGTATTGAGTCTGGAAGACAGTTTCAGTTATATACACATATAAGTATATAATATGTTCAAGGTCATGATGTAAAATATATATTTTTAAAATTTTATAGATGGGGTTTCAGTATGTTGCCCAGGCTTGTCTCAAATGATCTTTCCACCTCAGCCTCCCAAAGTGTTGGGATTACAGGTGTGAGCCACTGTGCCCAGCCTTAAATATATTTCTTATGTGGATTGTGGTCAAAAAGATTTAGTAACACTAATTCAGAGAACAGATGTTGAGAGTCAGATAGTACAGATAATAAAAAACAGGCTGAGTGCAGTGGCTCACACCTGCAATCCCAGCACTTAGGGAGTCCGTGGTGGGAGGATCATTTGAGCCCAGGAATTTGAGGAGACCAGCCTGGGCAAGACAGCAAGACCCTGTCTCTACAATAAAATACAAACATATGCAAAAATACGGATTCAATGCTAGCAATTATTAGGACACAAACAAAAATATGATGTTTTAAAGGAAGTTTTCCTATGTAAGGTACTTAATTTGAAACTGATTTTAGGGGAAAGCAGGTTCTACCTAACATGGAGATGACGGAATAAAAGGAACTACCATTTAAAAATTATGACGGCCTCTTACAGAGAAATACCAATTAACTTGGTTCAAAGTGCTAACAAATACTCGGGAGGCTGAGGCTGGAGGACTGCTTGAGGCCAGGAGTACAAAGTTACAGTGAGTTAGGATTGCAACACTGCACTCCAGCCTGGGTGACAGAGCAAGACCCTGTCTCAACCAATCTATCTATCTATCTATATATATAGATTGAGACGGAGTTTTGCTCTTGTTGCCCAGGCTGGAGTGCAATGGCACAATCTCGGCTCACTGCAGCCTCCGCCTCCCAGGTTCAAGTAATTCTCCTGCCTCACCCTCCCGAGTAGCTGGGATTACAGGCATGCACCACCACATCCGGCTAATTTTGTATTTTCAGTAGAGACGGGGTTTCTCCATGTTGGTCAGGCTGGTCTCGAACTCCCGACCTCAGGTGATCCACCTGTCTCGGCCTCCCAAAGTGCTGCAATTACAGGCGTGAGCCACTGCGCCCGGCCTTAATTTTTTAAAAAAGGAATGCACATTTTTTGCTTCCTTCCCTGCCTTCCGCATATGGAATCTATGGGGTACTGTATATCACTAGAGGTCAATTAAAAACTAGCTTTGAAGGAGCAGTGGTGGGAACAGGTAGGTGGCTGGGGAGTGGCATAAACCTTTACCATTGTTTTCGCAAATCTGGGGTGTTCAGAATGGCAGCAGCAATCCGGGCCCCATTGAGGGGAGGGTTGGAATACATGGGACGGATCAAGATCTTCAACTGTGACTCTACCCTTTTGGCTTCATCCGCATCTTTGCAGACCATAGTGAAGGCTCCTACACGCTCACCTGAAAGACAAAAATGGATCTCGTCTTCTACTTCTACTATCTAATGTGCTAAAGCAAATCATGAGTGTATTTGCTACGTATTATCTGTTTCCATCCAAAGGACCCCAAAATAACTTTATTATAAATAAAAAGCTTTCAACAACCAGAGTGGTGAACTGAGGCACAAGGAAGTTTTCAGTACTCAGAGTATTCAAAGGTATTTTTTATTGTATCTATCTTCTTGGCTCACGGATTTGTTACTTTTTTGTTTAGAGAAGCAGTAATCAGTTTCCTTTGCTGGAAAAATTTAAGGACACCGAAGAATATATGGCTAAGAAAATCAGTAAAATCTACGATACTGGTCTTTCATCTTAGGGTAGGGAGGGACATGGACATGGATGGACACACACACACACACACACACACACACACACACCCCCACAAGCTCTATGCCCTCGTGGCATTCTCTCCCAGCATGAGAGCATGTGTCATGCTGGATGCTGTAGCTTACCATATAAGCCCATGTTCTTGGCATATGATTGGCAGAGACAAACATTAATGCCCTGTTCGATGAAGTGGCGCACAGCCCAGGCATCCTTATCACCATCACCACTGGCAAAGCCTTGGTAGGCCATGTCAAAGAACGCAAAGAGATTCCTTTTCTGAGAAGGAACAAAAGATCGAAGCTTTAGCAGTCTTTCTGAAGAGGCCCCAGATGTTTATAAAAGTCTGAAAGATGTTTATGTGAGGTGGGCATGGTCCCAATAAGCACAATAAGCCTTTTCTGGGGCTAACGTAATCCTGGAAGACTCATCTTATACCCAGGACTCACGAGACAACATCATTAGAACCATTTTATCTTGAAAGCACTCTCCAAATGCTGTTTCTGTCTCATTCTGTTTGCAGCTTAGATTTGACAGAAGTTAAAGAAAGGGAAACTGGCCAGGCATGGTGGCCCATGTCTATAATCCCAGCACTTTGGGAGGCCAAGTTGGGAGGATCGCTTGAGCCCAGGAGTTTGAGATCAGCATGGGCAACAAAGTGAGATGCTGTCTCTATGAAAAATAGGAAGAATTAGCCAGGCAGGTGTGGCACACATGTCTGTAGTCCCAGCTACTCAGGGGCTGAGGTAGGAGGATTGTTTGAGCCCTGGAGGTAGAGGCTGCTGTGAGCTGTGACTGTGCCACTGTGTTCTGGCTTAAGGCGACAGAGTGAGACTCTGTCTCAAAAGAAAAAAAAAGAGAGAGAAAAGAAAGAGAAATGAAAAGGAGTGAAAAGGGAAAACAGGGACATGAGACAACAGGAATAACATTTTCCTCCCTAGGAATTTTGACTAGTGTCTTCTCTGACAGCTGGCTACACTTTGAGAGTGATCATGGCAATGCTGCCAAGGAGAGGACATGAAAAAGTGTTTAAAAAGATCAATAAGCAACCACTGACCAGGGCGAATATAGGCATCAACAGCAGACATCCTGGGGCCAGTGGACAGGTTTTATCAGAGTTCCCTACATCCAGGATGAGGAAAAAAATTATTTTCTTTTTTTCTTTTTTAGAGACAGAGTTTTGCTCTTGTTGCCCAGGCTGGAGTGCAGTGGCACAATCTCGGCTCACCACAATCTCCACCTCCTGGGTTCAAGTGATTCTCCTGCCTCAGCCTCCCAAGTAACTAGGATTACAGGCATGGGCCACTACGCCCAGCTAATTTTATAGTTTTAGTAGAGATGGGGTTTCACCATGTTGGCCAGGCTGGTCTCGAACTGACCTCAGGTGATCCACCCGCCTCCACCTCCCAAAGTGCTGGGATTACAGGCGTGAGCCACCATGCCCGGCCAAAAAAAATTACTTTCAAATACTCATGCGTCATCAATCCCAGAACTGCTAATCACGCAAATGGGGAGCCCTTTTCTGGCAGCTTATCCACCTGTGTGGACATTTCACGCAGGTTCAAGGTTAAGACTCTCTGTTGAGACATTGCCAAATTAAGCCTCCAAAGCTGGTTACTAAACACAGAACTGTCGCCAGTGAGTTCATCGTCCTCACCTTCACCACTGTTGCTATTTCCTTCCACTGTTCCGGACGCGGGTCCACTCCTGTGGGATTGTGGGCGCAGGCATGCAGAAGAAGAACACTCTGCTCTGGTATTTTCTAAAGAGAAAAACAGTCAAGAGACGACTTTGCAGCTTTAAAGGAAACGGTTTATCTGAAATGCCACAGGATCGTCATCATTTGATAAGTAACAAAGGTAACCAGAAGCCTGGGAATCAGCTCTTCCCCAGTATTTTAACTCAGATACTGGGACACGGTGGGAGACATCAAATGTCCACAAGCAAGGAGTTTTATTCACCTCTCTCACCCTGAAAGCCACACTTACTGAAATATCCTCCACAGCGCCTGTGAAGTCAAAACCGCAAGTCTTGGGGTCATAATACCGATAACCTTGTAGCTGCATGCCAGCATCCCTGAAGATGGGTGTGTGGTTTCCCCAGGTTGGTTTGGGCAGAAAGACATCTCGGCTGAACTTAAAAAATCTTTGCTAAAAGATGGGACGAAAGGAAACAGAAAAATGAACAAAGGAGAGGCAAAAAAATGTTGATGTGTTTTATTGAGAGAACATTTTTCTCCGCTGAAACCCAGTTTCTCTCTATGGTTGAGAAGCAGTATTGACTCAGCAGTAAGACTGCCTGGGTTGGAATAGTCTCTGACAGTTATACTGGCCATGTAGCCAAGGACCTTTCTGGGTCTTGCTTTCTTCACTTGTAAAGGGGGTTAATTGTACCTCTCTCATAGGGATTAAACAAATTAAAATGCAAAAGCTCCCTAGTAAATAGTAAGTTCCTAGTGAACTGAATTTATCATCATCACTAATGTATCTTTACTGTAATTTCTTCAAAGTCCTTTCATTTTTTCATGAGAATAGGACATCTGCAAACTTCACGGAAAGAAGAAATCTACTTCTGCATCAACAGTCAAATACACACACAACAGGAAGCCCTGTCATCTGGAATTTATAGTTCTTTCCTGAAGAAGCTTCCAGACTCACCAGAAAACTGGCTCCGATCCTTAAGGCTCCAGTTCCAGAAATGGTCTGCACAGTGACAAACTGAAGGAGAGATACCCACGGTCAGAGATGTGCAACACTCTCTATACAGGCCCAGACCCAGGGCCACTGCTTTGTCCAGGACCTTTCATACTTCAGAAGCTCATTCTTTATGGCCTGTCAGTATCATTTCATGTTACACGGGAAACTTTCAGAACACAAAAATTCCTCCTCAATATGAAAAAGGGGTGAATTATATAAAAGATATAAAAAGACACTGAGAGGCTGGGTGCGGTGGCTCATGCCTGTAATCCCAGAACTTTAGGAGGCCAAGGTGGGTGGATCACCTGAGGTCAGCAGTTCGAGACCAGCCTGGCCAACATGGCGAGACCCTGTCTCTACTAAAACAAAAATTAGCCAGGCATGGTGGCGCACGCCTGTAATCCCAGCTACTGGAAAGGCTGAGGCATGAGAATTGCTTGAACCTGAGAAGTGGAGGATGCAGTGAGCCGAGACTGTGCCATTGCATTCTAGCATGGGCAAAAGAGTGAGACTCTGTCTCAAAAAAAATAAATAAATAAAATAAAAAGACACTGAGAACAGTCACTACATTAAAACATTACTTTAGAACTATACAAAGTAGAATGACTCTCTAAACATCAAAGTTCCTTGAAAAGCAAGTCAACAAGTATACAAGGATAACATTACAACATTTTAAAGGTTTTCTGGCCGGGCGCAGTGGCTTATGCCTGTAATCCCAGCACTTTGGGAGGCCGAGGTGGACGTATCACCTGAGGTCAGGAGTTCGAGATCAGCCTGACCAACATGGAAAAACCCTGTCTCAACTAAAAATACAAAATTAGCCAGGTGTGGTGGCGCATGCTTGTAATCCCAGCTACTCAGGAAGGCTGAGGCGGGAGAATTGCTTGAACCCGGGAGGCGGAGGTTGCGTTGAGCTGAGATCGTGCTATTGCACTCCAGCCTGGCCAACAAGAGTGAAATTCCATCTCTAAATAAATAAATAAATAAAGGTTTTCTAAGAGGTCCCCTTCTATGTGTTTTCATAATCTGAAAATATTCATGTTTTGGGTAATAGGAAGATGCCTGAGGTGAATCTCCTTATTCAAATTGGTCAACTTTAAGGGACAAACAAGAAATTACCGTAGGTTTAAGAGATTTTTGTTTGTTGTTTTTAAAGGCGTTATAGAAGTACAAGGCTCTACAAAGCACAAACGTATTTTTCTGGACTGGGGTGGTAGTAGATTAAAGAGGGAAAAACCCAACTAAAAAATTATTTTAAATAGTTTGTCCTGCAAGCTTTGGCATGATGGAAATAAAAACCTCACTGTAGGTCCGATGATACTATGATTCACAAAGGCACAACAATTTTTTTTTTTTTTTGAGATAGGTTCGTGCTCTGTCACCCAGGCTAGAATGCAATGGCATAAACTTGGCTCACTGCAACCTCCACCTTCTGGGTTCCAGGATTCCTCCCATGTCAGCCTCCCCAGTAGCTGAGACTACAGGCGTGCGCCACCACACCTGGCTAATTTTTGTATTTTTAGTAGAGATGGCGGGGGGGGGGGTCTCACCATATTGGTCAGGCTGGTCTCGAACTCCTGACCTCAGGTGATCCACCCGCCTCGGTCCCGGAAAGTGCTGGGATTACAGGAGTGAGCCACTGCGCCCGGCTGAGGCACAACAACTTATAAAAGACAAGCTGATGTTATTTTAAGGTAGGTCAGTTTCATACTTAGGTTGTTATTTAGATGGAGCAGAGACTAGGCAAAAAAACACATGAATTAAAAAGTACAGAAATTTCCAGGAGGGGCTAACAGGCAGTTGACTGTATGGACAGAACTAAACAAAATTCTATTTGACGTAGGATAATTACTACATAACCCTGGGGTTAAGGTTGTGTGCTTTACTCTGAGTTAACGAATTCATGTGTGGACTTAGACCAGTCTTGTAAATAAAGTGTATTTATTCTGGCTTTTCAGAGGGGGAAGGGGAGAAAAAATGTTGACTTAGTTTTGCTAGTTTGCATGTTTCTTCACTCCCCAGGCTTACCCAGAAAAACATACAAATGCACTCACTAAAAAACATGTTTTTTTCAAAAGAAAGTGAACCACAATGTGCACGAGTTCACATGTGGGGAGCGTGGTCTTCTTTCTGTGTCCATGTGGGCTGTGAAGGGACAGCAGAGGGCTGCCAGACTGGTCCAGTCCCCACAGTCCACCCATGGCTTGTTTCCTGCTTGCTGCTTCTGTGCAAGTTGGAAGCTTAGGACATGAGGGTGTGGGCTAACTGCAGGCTTAAAACTTGGCATAGTTAACATTTCTAAAGCATATTCGATGTAAAATGAACATAAGCAGGTAGAGACTAACAGCAAAAGTAACATCAAATCTATCAGTCAAATGACTACCGCATTTTCAGGATTACTACTAGTACATTTTTGGAATTGGTGTCATGTAAATTATTTTATTTAATGATGGCAATTTACTATCAAATAAGAATTATTAGAAATAGTGTGGCCTCCTCAAAACAATCATTACACACAAAATGAGTTATCTTTTCATATTTCTTAAATTTTTTTTTTTTTTGAGATGGAGTTCTGCTGTTGTTGCCCAGGCTGGAGTTCAATGGCATGATCTTGGCTCACCACAACCTCTGCCTTCCAGGTTCAAGTGATTCTCCTGCCTAAGCCTCCTGAGTAGCTGGGATTACAGGCATGCGTCACCATGCCCAGCTAATTTTGTATTTTTAGTAGAGATGGGGTTTCTCCATGTTAATCAGGCTGGTCTCGAACTCCCGACCTCAGATGAACCGCCCGCCTTGGCCTCCCAAAGTGGTGGGATTACAGGCGTGAGCCATCGTGCCTGGCCTAAAATTGTTTAAATAATTACAAATTTGTTAAAACAGACCTGGGATGATGCCAGAGCCTGCTCAGCTTACCCGGCCACTCTTCAAGACTTCGCTGTTCTCACCCAGGGCTAGTTCTGCAGATGCCTTGCAAAATTCAGCCAGTCCCCCAATGGGCAGGTATTCCTTGTCCAAATTTTTTGCGGCAATCTGGGCCTCTGCCTAGACAAGAGAAAATACATCCATTGAATTTCTTCTCCTTACTTGGAATTACTATGATTAATGTTTAAAGTTTTATTAGTTAAGTTTTGGAGGTAAAGTCTTTTTTTTTTGAGATGGAGTTTTGCTCTGTCACCCAGGCTGGAGTGCAGTAGTGCGATCTCGGCTCACTGCAACCTCCACCTCCCGGGTTCAAGTGATTGTCCTGCTTCAGCCTCCCGAGTAGCTGGGATTACAGGCGTGCACCACCACACCCAGCTAATTTTGTATTTTTAGTAGATAAGGGGTTTCACTATGTTGGCCAGGCTGGTCTCAAACTCCTGACCTCAGGTGATCCACCTGCCTCAGCCTCCTAAAGTGCTGGGATTACAGGCATGAGCCACTGCACCCGGCCAAACCTTTTTTTAAAATTTGAAGTTACTCTCTGAGAAGAAGAGTAGGTAGAATGCTTGATAGTTTATATTGCAGAACAGAAATACTTTCTTTTTCAAATTGTATTTTATTGTTTAAGTTAGGTTTTATGTGAATGGGTATAGTCTCTCTTGGTTACAATTTAACATAAAATGAGATTCTTGGAATGCACAAGACCAAGGTTTAAGAGCAACACCTAAAATAGATATAAGATGATTAAATCAAACTAAATACAAAAGAGAAAGCATGTCAAGCTATATGCCAGTCTAAGAACTTCGAAGTGTTAACAGTAATAGCCACACATCTTCGTGCTTTGGCATTGGAAGCCTGGCTGTCCCTTACAAGTTGTGTTACCCTAGGCAAGTTATTTAGCCTTCCTGAGCCTCAGTTTCCTCCTCTGTTAAATGGAGGAACTATTTCTACCTCTCACAGTGTTGAGGTGAAGTGTGAATGAGGGAATGTACAATAGTGCTTGGTAGTGATGCAGGTTGCAGTAGCAAATACTTGCTGAATAACTTAAAAAATTATTCTAAGGGGATTTGTTATATTATTTAGTTAACAAATAAAGATGCTACTAATAAAAATATAACAAAAGAAAGAGGTGAAAATTGCATAGCTCAGCAGGAAGAAAGGACAGAGCATGCCTGTGTACAAAGGTTTGATTAAAGTAATCACAGTTAGAGAAATGGAAAATAAAAATAGTAATCCACGAAGAGCTATTCCTCTCACCAAGAGACAGCGCTTAAAGTCTTGGTCCTCTTATGCAACTTCAGGATTAAACTAGGCATAGCTAAGCATTTCTAAAGCATATTTAATGTCTGTTTTACAGATGATCACAGAACCATAGAAAGTTCAATCTTGGGAAAAAACAGGTGGTTCCAACCTCTCACCTTTACAGTCAAGGAGACTACAGCCCAGAAAACCCAGGTGATTCATGCCATTAGTGCCAGAACTAAAGCCCAGGGCTCCTGATTCCCGGTCCAGCACTATTCCTGCCACTCTCCAGGGCTCTCTTCAGTTTATTCATCCCATTCAAAAGGAGATGAACAGCAAGCTCACCTTGCGGACGCTAGGCAGCACGTAAGGCTTTCCGTTATCATCCCGGTAGGCACCAACTCCCAGATTCATCTTTTTGCTATTGGTGTCCCTCTTAAAGGCTTCAGTGACTCCCAGAATGGGATCTGGAGGTCCCATTTCCACATGGGTCCACCAGGAGCTGAAATGAGAAATACATTAGCTCAATCCCATTAGCTAGATCCAAGATCCATTTTACTTATTTATTTATGAGATAGACTCTTGCTCTGTTGCCCAGGCTGGAGTGCAGTGGTGCTATCTTGGCTCACTGCAGCGTTTGCCTCCTGGGCTCAAGTGATTCTCCCACTCCAGCCTCCCAAGTAGCTGGGATTACAGGCATGCATTACCACGTCAGCTAATTTTTGTATTTTTAGTGGAGATGGGGTTTCACCATGTTGGCCAGGCTGGTTTTAAACTCCAGACCTCAAGTGATCCACCGCACCTGGCCATATTACTCTTATATATTTAAAATTATGAAAAATACAAATTTGTGTTAAACAAAATTGAATTGCTATTCTGACAAACTTTTTTTTTTTTTTTGAGACAGAGTCTCGCTCTGTCACCCAGGCTGAAGTACAGTGGTGCAATCTTGGCTTACTGCAGTCTCTGCCTCCAGGGTTCAAACAATTCTGCCTCAGCCTCCGTGAGCCAAAACAGTATTGATTTACAGAAAATTGAGCAGATAGTACAGTCCCATATACCCTTACCCCCAGGTTTCCCCTATTAACATTTTACATTGGTATGGCACACTTGTTACAATTAATGAATCCATACTGATACATTATTATTATTATTTTTGAGACAGTTTCCCTCTTTGTCACTCAGGCTGGAGTGCAATGACGTGATCTCAGCTCACTGCAACCTCTGCCTCCCATGTTCAAGCGATTGTCCCACCTCAGCCTCTGGAGTAGCTGGGATTACAGATGACCGCCACCATACCCAGCTAATTTTTGTATTTTTGGTAGAGACGGGATTTCGTCATGTTGGCCAGGCTGGTCTCAAACTCCTGACCTCAGGTGATCTGCTCGCCTTGGCCTCCCAAAGTGCTGGGATTACAGGCGTGAGCCACCATGCCTGGTCCATACATTATTAGGTCCACACATTATTTAGATTTCCTTAGCTTTTACCTATTTCTGTTCCACGATTCCACCTAGGACACCACATTATGCTTAGTTGCATGTCTCCATAAGCTCCTCTTCGCTGTGACAATTTTGGGAATGCTAGTCAGGTATCTTGTAGGATGCCCCTCTACTGGAATTTGTCTGATGTTTTTCTTATTAGACTGGGGATAAGCTTTTGGGAGAACAGTAATTGTATTTTGTAATATGCCAGTTTGACAATTTCTTTCTTTCTTTTTTTTTTTTTTGGAGCTGGGGGATGGAATCTCACTCTGCCACCCAGGCTGGAGTGTAGTGGCATGATCTTGGCTCAGTGCAAACTCCGCCTCCTGGGTTCAAGTGATTCTCCTGCCTCAGCCTCCCAAGTAGCTGGGATTACAAGTGTCCGCCACTACACCCAGCTAATTTTTGTGTTTTTAGTAGAGATGGGGTTTTACCACGTTGGCCAGGCTGGTCTCGAACTCCTGACCTCATGTGATTTGCCCGCCTCAGCTTCCCAAAGTGCTGGGATTACAGGCGTGAGCCACTGCGCCTGGCCTTGAAGACAATTTCTAAGATCTTTAGGGTAACTTACACTTTTGGTCTAATATTACAATGAATTGATTAACAGATTATTATTCATTGTATACCTAAATAATTTCTAAGATAGACTACAGACACATTGATTACCAAGCATAATTTAAAATTTATATACCTTTGTTTATTTTTACATGCTCGAGAGGCTATAGCTTTGAGTCATTAAAATAAAAAGGTCTTTCTTTGTTGCCACTTTAAGGAGGTATAAAAGGGATATATGTGGCTGTAGAAGTTGTACTGCGTGTGTTCACGAGTTTTGCCAGTCTGTTTAGAATGCTTGTGTAGGACTGACATCACCACCCTCTCTTCTTAATTTTCTCTGGGAAATAGAAGCTACTTTGGTTAAAAGATAAGCAATGAGTGTTGAGACCACACTAGGATCAACAGTGACAAATAAATACAACTGTGTGTTTTTAAGGAAAAAGAGTAGTATTGGTCTAAAGCAGCAGTTCTCAAACTTTGTCATCTTTAGATCCTGTTGTACTCTTAAAACTTACTGAAAACCCCAAAGAGCTTTTATTTATGTGGGGTATAACTATTAATACTTACCGTATTAGAAAAACTGAGCAGCTTGTTATACTTATTGATTCATTTGACAATAGCAATGATGGAAACACATTGCATGCTAACATAACTAACACAGAACATGTTCCCAGGGAGAACTACCATCCTAAAAGACCAGTTTGTTTTAAATATGAAAGAGCATATGAGGACAAAACTTAGTGAATTTTGTTTATTTTTTATTTTTTTGAGACGGAGTCTTGTTCTTGTCGCCCAGGCTGGAATGCAATGGTGCGATCTCGGCTCACTGCAACATCCGCCTCCCGGGTTCAAGCGATTCTCCTGCCTCAGCCTCCCAAGTAGCTGGGATTACAAGCTCCTGCCACCATGCCCGGCTAATTTTTGTATTTTTAGTAGAGACGGGGTTTCGCCATGTTGGCCAGGCTGGTCTTGAACTCCTGACCTCATGATCCATCCACCTCGGCCCCCCAAAGTGTTGAGATTACAGGCGTGAGCCGCCCCCGGCCTGCTTTATTTATTTATTTATTTATTTTTGAGACGGAGTCTTGCTCTGTCACCCAGGCTGGAGTGCAGTGGCACGATCGTGGCTCACTGCAACCTGTCTCTGGGTTCAAGCAATTCTTCTGCCTTAGCCTCCCAAATAGCTGGGATTACAGATGTGTGCCACCCCGCCTGGCTAATTTTTGTATTTTTAGTAGAGACAAGGTTTCACCCTGTTGGGCAGGTCTCTAACTCCTGACCTCAAGTGATCCACCCACCTTGGCCTCCCAAAATGCTAGGATTACAGGCGTGAGCCACTGCACCCGGCTGTGAATTTTGTTTTGATTTATAGTAAGTGAATCTGAAAAGAAGCTGAGTTAACTTTTTTTTTCTTTTTTAAAGAGATGGGTCTCGGCCGGGTGCAGTGGCTCACGCCTGCAATCCCAGCACTTTGAGAAGCCGAAGTAGGTGGATCACCTGAGGTCAGGAGTTTGAGACCAGTCTGACCAACACGGTGAAACTCTGTCTCTACTAAAAATACAAAAATTATCTAGGCAAGGTGGCGTGCGCCTGTAATCCTAGCTACTTGGGAGGCTGAGGCATGAGAATCGCTTGAACCCAGGAGGCGGAGGTTGCAGTGAGCCGAGAATGCACCACTGCACTCCTGCCTGGGCAATAGAGCAAGACTCCGTCTCAATAAACAAACAAACAAAGAGATGGGTCTCACTCCATCCCCCAGGCTGAAGTGCAGCCTTGACCTCCTAGACTCAAGCCATCTTCCCACCTCAGCCTTTCAAGTAGCTGGGACTACAGGCGCACACAAGTTAACATTTTAACAAAGTTTGCCCAATCTTGATGGCCTAGTTTCCTTGGTTTAGTGATTAATGACTTCCCCTACAATATAAAAGTTTTTTTTTTTTTTTTAAAAAGAAAAAACTGTGCAATCAGTTTAGAGTGTAGAGATTCTCTGCCTTGTCAGAACACTTTTCTAGGCTTTATGATCTTCTAAAGCAATCATTAAGAACATTATGCTAAGGGCTGGGAATGTAAAGAAGAGTACAACACAATCCCTTACCACCTGACTAGTCCACTGTGGTGATCAGCAGAGATCTGCACGTAATGCAGGCTGGGCACTGCAGGGAGATGATGGATAGTGATACACACCTACCCAGGGCATTATTATGGGATATGACTTATGGGAGCCCTGAGCAGAGGACCTAATAGCTTGGAGAAGGGAAGGAAAGTACTGCACAAGGTTAGGAAGGCTTCCCAGAGGACGTGACTTAGCAGCTGAGTGCTAAGGCTCAAAGGAGGAGTAAAAGGGCTTTCCAAGAAGAGAATTAAGAATAAAGGCTCACGGTGAGAAGGAGCTGGGGGTTGTTGCAGGAGAATCACTCAAGTTCTCCTAGTAATCACTCATCCACTGTGAATCAGCCACATGTTTCAGTATGGTACCATGGAAGTTCTCTGTGTTCACCATGCTGATAAACTCGTGAATTACCTCATTAACATTTCTTTCCCAAAAAAGGTTCTCTTAATGTACTTGTGGCTAGTCAGCACTCATACACCTCACTCCTCCATGGGGCACACTTGATGGCAGTACAGAGTTTAATTCATGCTCCCTTGACAAGTTAAAGACTGCTGCAGTCTCAATCGTTGTAATTAATTACTGTGTACAGTCAATTCTCTGTTATTAAAGGGCAGATTATTTCCAGTTTTTTGGATTTCCCAGGCTCTTATTTCTTGTAATGTTTCTTTTAATAGTTTGCCTTGGGTAATTTCAGTACTGGGCAAACTGTACGGATTCAAATAATAGCTCAGCCACCTGCCAGCTGTGTGAGCCCTGGCAAGTAAATCAAGCATCAACTTTCCTTATCTGTAAAATGGGGCCATAAAACTACCTATCTCACAGGGCTGGTCTAATGATGAAAAAACCACTCAAAACCTAGATTGGCAGAGTGCTTGATGTTCGCTAATAGTCATCGTTACTAAATTATTATCACTCCACTTTTATTTGTAACCATCCTACATCCCAGTACAGAGCCTGGTGAGGCCAGTATGTAGAGAATTCAAGGAGCATATACAGCCGTAAGACCTTGTGACCAAATGCAGGTCCTTTTCTGCTTTTCTTTCTCTTTAAATACAAAGCGAATCAAGCATGGCTGTGGGGGGAGACAATGTTAATCAGTTTAACAATAACCCACAACCCTCCAACCAACTAACCTTTTCTGCTTTTCTTTTTTTTGAGACAGAGTCTCACTGGGTTGCCCAGGCTGAACTGTAGTGGCACGATCTCAGCTCACTGCAAGCTCCAATTCACGGGTTCAAGCGATTCTCCTGCCTCAGCCTCCCAAGTAGCTGGGATTATAGGCACCTGCCACCACACCCGGCTAATTTTTTTATTTTTATTTTTAGTAGAGATGGGGTTTTGCCATGTTGGCCAGGCTGGTCTTGAACCCCTGACCTCAAGTGATCCGCCCGCCTCAGCCTCCCAAAGTGCTGGGATTACAGGCGTGAGCTACCGCACCCGGCCCTTTTCTGCTTTTCAATTACTACTGCATAGTTTTTTCTAGAGAATCAGGAGACACTGCCATTATCACCCTTCCCCCTCACTAGTGTTGGTGCCAGTTCTTTTAATAGCTTGCCTCTCATTTTGTGTTGTCGTGGCTCTAGGTTGCTTGGCTGTTCCTAGTACCTAGGCAATAGTAAGAAGCACAGATACCTTAAACCAGCTTCTGAACTGGGCCTGAAGAAAGCTTTCATTATTACTTATCCACAATTCAGACCCTGAAAACATGCAGCCACCTGTCTATCTACATCACTGTCATTAACTGCCGAGTGAAAGGAATACCCTGAATGTCAAGGACATACTAGATTATAAAAGAGAACACTTCTGGAAAAGTTTTCATTTTTCAAAAGATGGTCTGGCTGGGCATAGTGGCGCTTGCCTGTACTCCCAGCTACTCAGGAGGCTGAGGTGGGAGGGTCACTTGAGCCTAGTGTTTGAGACAAGCCTGGGCTACATAGAGACCCTGTCTCAGGAAGAAAAAAAAAAAAGAAAAAGAAAAAGAAAAAGAAAACAATGGTCTGTATCCTCCAAGACCCTCAATCATAACAAAGCCACTGCCCACTGCTCCCTACCACAAGGAGAGAAAGCATCATTCTTGTTAAATGGTGTGAAAAGCACTTATTTTTCAAGTTCTTTAAAATGTTAAGCATAGAAACTCAGAAACCATAGACTTGTGTCTTCTGGTATACCTTTTAAGAATTCTTTTTTTTTTATTTTTGTTTTTGCTTTGGAAAATGACATGTTTTTATCGCTATGTTTGCACAGTAAGAATGTCCCCGCAGGCCCACCACCCTCCCTCAGCCCCAGCCCTCCAGCCTCTGTCTTTTAAGAATTCTAAACACAATTTCAAAATACTGAATTTTTAAACAATCTAAATATAGGAGCAGGGATAATCAATTTTTTTTTAAAAAAATGTAATAAATTATGTACATTTTACAATTACAATGCTAGTTTTGAGATTGAAAATGAAGTACAGATTAAAGAACACAGGTATGAAAACCATGTATCTATTGCTTGAGACAAGTTTATAATCCAGATCACAAGGAAAGTTATTCTTAGCCAGAGAGAGAGGAAGGGGTTGCCTAGCTAGGGAACACTGACAATTTATGGAGACATTTCTGTTTGTTGAAACTCTGGGGGAAAGCAGGTGCTACTAGCATCTGAAAGGCAGAGGCCTGGGAGGTTTTTTTAACTTTTATTTCAGGTTCACGGGTACATGTGCATGTCCTGGGGGTTTGGTGTACAGATAATTTCATCATCTGGGTAATAAGCATAGTACCTGACAGTTATTTTTTCTGATTCCCTCCCTCTTCCCATTCTCTACCCTCAGGTAGGCTCCAGTGTCTGTTGTTCCCCTCCTAGAGGGATACAATTTTTTTTTTTCGAGACAGGGTCTCACTCTGTCACCCAGGCTAGAATGCAGTGGCGTGACCACGGCTCACTGCAGCCTCTACCTCCCGGGCTCAAGTGATCCTCCCCGAGTAGCTGGGACTACGGGTGCGTGCCACCGTGCCTGGCTAGTTTTTTGTAGAGATGGGGTTGTGCCATATTGCCCAGGTTGGTCTCCAACTCTTGAGCTCAAGTGATCCTCCTACCTTAGCATCCCAAAGTGCTGAGATTACAGGTGTGAGCCACGGCACCTGGCCTAGAGGGAATACTCAATTTGATTAGCCCCACATTAGTAACCATCTTTCAACTCCTCCATGCCTTTCATTATTCCATTTCTTAAAATGGTAAAGACTACACACATATTGTAAAAACTCTGATGTTTTTAAAGGAATCGAGTAGATGAAAATAGGAGTGTTCTAGGGGCAAAACTCATGCTGATAACCTGTGACCTAGAAAGTGATTTCTATCAGTACATTTTGGATACAGGCACAAAGCCTCAAACATTGAGCAATATTGACTGGTCATCCAAGAGAGGTTAGGTACAAAGTATTCAGGTAAGCCTTTCCAATCGAAACGCACTGTAATTTCCCTGGAGCTTAAGCCTACTTAAAGTTTTACAGTTTTTAAACTGCTTTTCCTCACATTCTTCTTACTTTAAAATCAGAAGGGAAGTTAATTAGCTTGCCCACAATCACAGAGCTAAAAATGGCAGAGACAATAGCACAGCTGTGATCTTTTTTTTTTGAGACACAGTCTTGCTTTGTTGCTCAGGCTGGAGTGCAGCGGCGTGATCAGCGGGCTCACTGCAACTCTTCACCTCTCAAGCGATCAGGCTCGAGCGACCCTCCCACCTCAGCCTCCCAAGTAGCTGGGACTCCAGGTGCACATCACCATGCCCGGCTAATTTTTGTATTTTATGTAGAGACGGGGTCTTGCCATGTTGCCCAGCTGGTCTAGAACTCCCGAGCTCAAGCAATCCACCTGCCTCAGCCTCCCAAAGTGCTAGAATTACAGGTGTGAGCTACTGTGCCTGGTCTGTGATCTTTTAACCAATGGTTATGGTACCACAGTTGCACACTGCATTTTTAAAGTCTCACGAGACCTGCTCAGTTATTTCACCAAAAAGTAAATAATCAGAATTAAATAATTAAAAGCAAATCATTATAAATCAAAATACATTAGCATCTTTTTTTTCTTCATTGAACTGCAACTATGTCTGATCTCATGTCACTATACATTTACAGTACAAGTCAACAAGAGAAAGTTTTATTCGCAGTGTTTAGCTAAATGATACACTTGAACTTACAAAGAGTTCCACATATTTACAAAGAGTTCCAAGTATGCCATTGGATAAATCCTCAGTTCTTCAGAATAACAACAGACAAGGTTTTATTGTATTAGAATGAGCCATTTAAATAGAAATGTCGATGAATTCAGTTTAAGTATTTTCCACTTTTACCATTTGGAGCTAGGTAAAGATCACTTCCACAGTGTAAGGAGGGAAGTCTGATCTTGCCTGAAGAGTTAACCTTCATGCCAAATATGGCATCTGATTCTGTCACCTAATCAGGTATCATTATTTAAATCTGAAGAGTAATTCCTCAACATTAGGTGCTCAACTATTTCAAGAATTTATTTTCTGGTCAGGTGGGGTTGCTTAGCCTATAATCCCAGCGCTTTGCGGGGCTGATGTGGGAGGAGTCTGAGACCAACACAGGGAGACTCTGTCTCTACAAAAAATAAAAAATTAGCTGGGTGTGGTGGTGTATGCCTGTAGTCCCAGCTACTTGGGAGGCTGAAGCAGGAGGACCACTTGAGCCTGGGAGGTCAGGCTGCAGTGAGCCATGATTGTGCCACTGCACTCCAGCCTGGGCAACACAGTGAGACCCTGTATTTAAAGTAAAAAAAAAAAGGGAATTTTTTTTGGTACATATTTTGCAGCACTGTGGTTCCCCTGTGTAAGATTAGTCGAGAGAAGGAACAATAAAATCTGTAACTGGTTATGATCAATTAGTTGTAAACACCATTACACTTGGACCAGCCTATGTTCAGATTTTGATCTAAGATACAACATTAAAATGTCATACTGTATTTGTTTCCGTTGCATTACGTGAAAAATCAGGGCTTAAAATAAAAATATCCAATATAAGAGACATGCCAGCAACTGTTAATAGTGCTGAGATGTAACAGTGAATATAAAGTAGGTAAAGTCTCCGCTCTCATGGAACTTACATTCTAGTAAGAAAAATACAGAAAAGAAAAATGAGTCAGACTCTCAAACTGAAAGAATGACTAACCCTGACCCCAAGGGATTTTCACCAAGCACTAGAGCGTCAGGTGATCTA
Organism: Pan paniscus; assembly: GCF_029289425.2. NCBI lineage: Eukaryota > Metazoa > Chordata > Mammalia > Primates > Hominidae > Pan > Pan paniscus. The sequence goes on from NC_073267.2 coordinate 68,215,672, forward strand.
GCCAAATCCATAAAACAAGGTATTATTTTAAGATTACTGCAATAGGGAAACATACTTTCTCTTGCCGGAAATTTAAAGCACTCCTTTGGTTTTCCAAATTTGTTGCATAAATAACTCCTCCTGGCTCTGGCCCACTAGGTAGGCAGACTTAAAGAGCACACGTTGACAGTGGGCCAGGAAGGAGCCGAGTCAGGAAGAGAAGAAAGTGCGAAGCCTGGGCAAAACTGTACTGCCAAGGCTGTGGGGCCTTGGAAAGGACAGATAGTTCTGCTGGCTGAAAGACACAGAGCATACATTCAAACGAAAGGCCAAGCTACGCTTTGCTCCTTGCAGTTAATACCTGCTTGGGGGTGGTTTTAAAACTCAGTTCCTTATTAAGGTAGTGCTTAAGGAGAGTGCTCCAAATCGGCTTCTTGAGTTGAATTAATCTTCTGGCTCCGGTCTCCATTGGGAATGAATTACTAGAGCTCGTTTCAAGCTCTGAAATTTCCCTCCATACTATTATACACGCCACAGTACGAAATTACGTTGTCATTTTTTGAGCAATGACCATTTGTCATTGTCCTTCCCTCGCCTTGTTCACAGTTGTATCGTTGGCATCTGGTCCAGAGCCTGGCTCTGAGAAACTGCAGTTACGAAATATTTACTGAATGAAAGAGCACAGGGAGATGGAGAGGAAGATTGATAGCCTCCCTGCAACCAGACCTCCTTAGGGGCAATAAGGAAAAAACAAAACAAAACAAAAAAAGAGACACACTACACCTCGACCCTTTCCCAAGCAAAGGCCAAACGGGCCCCGGGGTCACAGGGACCTCGGGGGGTCGCAAGGTCAGGAGAATGCCGCACGCCAAGGTCGTAGGTGCGGGGAGGAAAGCGAGGCCCGAATGCCGGCGCCCCGGAAACCTCCCTCTCGCGCTCTTCCCGCCCAGGGCACACACGCGGCAGCCAGCCGCCGCCGGCCCACCGACTCGGGCGGGCCGGGGGCCAGGACAGGTGCGCCCGCCGCCCCCTGGGCACCCTATCAAGGGCACGGTCGTTACCCGGCGCCGCTGCCTCAGTACTATCCGCACCCCTCCCACTGAATGGGAGTCCGGGAACCGCCGAGGGCCACACTTCCTTTCCCTAGGGATTGCGTTGCCCGCCTTCCTGCAGGGCCCAGTGCGGGGACCAGAGGGATGTGGGATCCTGAGGATCACTGTGGGGCACGGACGCTCAATCCTCAGTCCCCAGTAAGGGAAAGCCGAGGGGGTGGCAGAAAAGTGTGTGTGTGTGTGTGTGTGTGTGTGTGTGTGTGTGTGTGTGTGTGTGAGTGACAGTGTGTATTTGGGGGCCGGGAGGGGTGAATGTCCTGGGGTGCTCGCAGCTCGGCGGGGCAGGGCCATCGCCCTGGTTCCATCTCCGTTTCCCTTGGCTTACCTGGCTCTGGCAGAGGCCGCGGCGGCGAGGCCCGGGTGGAAGGCGGCGGCGATCCCGGGGAGGACGCGGCCGGAGTGCAGCAGGGCCATGGTGGACCGTAGGAGGGCAGTGGGCAGCGGCAGGACGGAGCAGAGGGCGAGCGGACACACAGACAGGGAACCGGCTCCTGCTGAAGGTAAGGACAGGGACTTCCCCGGGCCAGAGCGGCCGCGTGCTGGGCCCGAGCCACGTCACAGCGATCCCTGGCGGCCGGCGGGCGGAGCGGCGTGGGCTCAGCGGAGGTCGTGGAAGAGGATGACTGCATAGTTTACCTACGCCCAGCCCTTGCTGCGCTTCATTCATTTAATCCAGCCGGGACAGGCCTGGCCGGCCGAAGAGGTGGCTGCTGTTATGGCAGTTTGAAAGATGAGAAAATGTAGGCTGACATAGTTGACGTATTTTGTCTGATGCCTTACAGCCATTAGGACCCAAGGTGGCCTTACTTTCAACCCTAATAGTTTCCGTAAGCACAAGTCATGTCACGTAGTTCCTGAATGTTTCCTTATCCCCCACCCTTTTTTTTTTGTTTGTTTGTTTGTTTGAGATGGAGTTTCACTCTGTCACCCAGGCTGGAGTGCAGTGGCGTGATTTCGGCTCACTACAACCTCTGCCTCCCGGGTTCGAGCGATTCTCCTGCCTCAGCTCCCCGAGTAGCTGGGTTACAGGTGCCACCACCACGCCCGGCTAATTTTTGTATTTTTAGTAGAGACGGGGGTTTCACCATGTTGACCAGTCTGGTCTCAAACTCCTGATCTCAAGTGATCTGCCCGCCTCAGCCTCCCAAGACTGCTAGGATTACAGGCATGAGCCACCGCGCCTGGCTTCCTTATCCCTTTTATGGAGAGGGTCGCATGTGTATTTTGTGGGGCAGTTGTGAGGATTAATAAGATTAGCAGATTATGTCTTAAAACAGGGCCTGATTTAGTAAGCACAAAATAACCCATGGTCATTAATGACAAACTCGTGAATGTCAAATCCTGATAACTGTTTGTGGAAGGAAATGAATCGGTTTTGAAGGAGATGAATCGGTTTTAAAGGAAAAAGCAAATGAATTTCAGACACATCCACAAGTCAAACGAGTCTTTCTCATGTGTAGTCTATTTCTCTGATACTCGTCTCTTAAACCCAGGTAGGGGCCCGGTGTGTTGGCTTATGCCTGTAAACCCAACACTTTGGTAGACTGAGGCAGGAGGATAGCATGAAACCAAGAGTCTGAGACCAGCCTGGGCAACAAGATGAAACCCCCATCTCTTAAAAAAATAAAAAAAATTAGCAGGATGTGGTGTTGCGTGCCTGTTCCAGCTACTCAGAAGGCTGAGGAGGGAGGATTGCTTGAGCCCATTAATTCAAGAGTCCAGTGAGCCAGGATTGCGCTACTGCACTCCAGCCTGGGTAACAGAGTGAGACGCTGGCTCTAAATAAATAAATACATACATAAATAAAATAAAACCGAGATAGAACTGTGTACCTTGGCAATTTAATATCTCCTCTGTGGCTCCACGTTGCCTGAATGGTAAAGTCTAAACCCCTACTTAGGGCCACATTCTAGGTCCTTCCGGCCCAGCTCCAATTTACTGTCTCAGACCCTTATGCTCTCATATGACCTTGACCTATGTGCCTATAGGCCATGACTTGGGATTCTACCTGTGAAAAGTAAAGTAGAGATTCTTCTTCAAAGACTTTCCTCCCTAATTAGAAATAAATAGTAACTTCTCTCAAAAACAAAATGTATTCAAAGACCTGTACTAACATTCTTAAATATCTGCTAGCCATAATAAAGAAATCAATGTACTTTATGTTCCTAGCTGCCACCATTTAGCCTAAATATTTGCCCTGGCATGCTTATATTGGTCCAAGCAAGCATTAGGTCATAGCCTGTTCCTCTTCCTTATTTGAAGGTGTTTTTACCTTTCTCAGCATTCCACAAGTTACTTCCTCCTTCCTTTGCTCTCCTCTGCCTTTGCCTCTTTTAAAAAGTTCTAAGTTGCTAGCCAATCAGAACAAATACAAAATGTGAGGCCCTGTTCCAGCCAATGAAAACCAGACACAGCAGCAAGGTGGATGCATCAGGTTATAAGTGACCCTGTCTCCTTTGTTTGGTGTACTCTCGTGGCAAAACTGCTGTCGAGTGTACCCTTTCTGCAGAAAGTATAAAAATGGCCTTGCTGAGGAAATTAAATTTATGTTCAAGTGCTATTTCTTTACAGCACCAAGAAACAAGCATTTCAAACATACCAGTACATCAGTTTGCTCAGGCTGCTGTAACAAATCCCCATGAATTGGGTGGTTTAAAACAACAGAAATTTATTCACTTACAATTCTGGAGGCCCAAAATCAAAAATCAAGGTGTTGGCAGGGTTTGTGCCTTATGGGGTCTCAGAGACTCTGTTCCATGCTTCTCCTAGCTTCTGGCAATTGTCTGCACTCCTGGGCATTCGTATGCTGTTAGAGGCATCACTAATCTCTGCCTCTGGTGTCACACAGTGTTCTCTCCCTGTCTGTCTCTTCTCTTCTTTTAAGGACACCAATCATATTGGGGTAGGGTGCATCTCAATTGCCTCATCTTCCCCTGATTACATCTGTAAACACCCTATTTTCAAATAGATCACATTAATGGGTTCCCCAGGTTAGAACTTAAACGTACCTTTTTTGGGGGCACATTTCAACCCATAACAACTACTATTCCCAAAACAATTACACGTCCAGGTATAAACCCTAGAGATCTTCTCACACATTTTTAAGGCTGTCAGTAAAGCATTGTTTATAAAAGCAAAACAGGGAACAACCTAGTCGCCCATCGGTGGAGGAAGAGATGGATGTTCTGCTACAGTCTCATGATGGAGCATGACAGAACTACTAACGTGAATGAACTCAATAGATGTCACCATGGATAGACCTCAAAAACATAAACATGCTATAGAATTATACATATAATATGGTGCCACTTAGACAATATTTTTAAAATACAGGAAACCATAACATACATTTATTCATAAATGTATGTAAAAGTTTGAAAAAATATGCCAAGGATATGGTTCAATACAGGATTAGGAGGGCATGAGCGTATTTGCCCTTGTGGAGGGAAGGAGACAACTTTGTCATATTGGCTTCATAAAAATTATAGATAAGAGGCAGGCGTGGTGGCTCACGCCTGTAATCCCAGCACTTTGGAGGCCAAAGCGGGCGGATCACCTGAGGTCAAGAATTAGAGACTAGCCTGGCCAACATGGTGAAACCCCGTCTCTACTAAAAATACAAAAATTAGCCAGATGTGGTGGCGCGTGCCCAGCTACCCAGGAGGCTGAGGTAGGAGAATCGCTTAAACCTGGGAGGCAGAGGTTGCAGTGAGCCTAGATTGTGCCACTGCACTCCAGCCTGGGCACAGAGCAAGACTCTGACTCCAAAAAAAAAAAAAAAGAAAAAAAGAAAAAAAGAAAAAATACAGATCAGATTAACAATTGTCACCATTTTGGGGTTGAGTATTTGTCACATTGGATTCCGTACTTTTCTGTGTGTGTGTGTGTGTGTGTGTGCATATAGTTTTTGTGTGTGTGTGTGTATATATACACATATACATATATATACACACATATAAATATATATACACATATACATATATACACATATAAATATATATACACATATACATATATATATACACACACATATACATATATATATGCTAATTTGAGTTCCTGATGTGAAAGGTGGATTGGAAGGAACAACCCTACAGTGGGGAGACTAGGTAGAAGGAAGGTTTACACAGGAATCCAGGCAAGAAATTCTGATTGCCTGAGTTCAGGTAGAGGTAACAGTGATGGAGAAAAGGTTACAGATCTGGGGCATATCAAGGAGGTAGAATCAGATGGATTTGGTGATTAGATGCAGAGAAAGGTAGAAAAGGAGTCAGAAATAATTCCCAATGCTTTAGTTAAAATTGGGGTTGTCTGCAGTTAACAGAGACCCCGAATAATTGACTTAACATAAAATATATCTTTCTCACATAAAAATCTGGAGATAGGCAGTCCAGGGTTGGGGTGGCATTTCTGACCCAGAGTCCTTAGGAAGTCAAGTCCTTCCAGATCCTTGCCCCGCCCTCCCTAAAGTGTGGTTGACTCCCAGTGGTCCAAGATAGTAGCCATAGCTTCATCCATCACATCTCCATTCAAGGCAGCTGGAGTGCAAAGGACGTACACCAGTTAACTTTTAAAAGAGTTAAAATATGGGCCAGGTGCAATGGCTCATGCCTGTAATCCCAGCACTTTGGGAGGCTGAAGCAGGAAGATTGCTTGAGTCCAGGACCAGTCTAGACCAGTCTAGGCAACATAGTGAGACCCTGTCTCTACAAAAAAAAGTGCAAGAATTAGCCAGGTGTGGTGGTGTGCGCCTGTAGTTGCAGCTACTTGGGAGGCTGAGGTGGGAGGATTGCTTGAGCCTGGGAGGCAGAGGTTGCAGTGAGCCGAGATTGTGCAACTGCACTCTAGCTTGGGCAACAGAGTGAGACGCTGTCAGGGGGCGAGGGGTGGGGGGGAAGTTAAAATAGGAGGAGGCGGAGTGTGGCAAAGATCAGATGGAGGAGAGAGTGAGCCAGGGGAGCACAGAGGAGGAAAGGCTCAATGTCAGCTGTGGAAATCAGGGAGGCCTTCATGGGGGAGGTGACATTTGATCTGAACTTTAAAGGACAGAGGTAATGTGGTATGTGGAGGAGGAAGGAAGGAAAAGACATGGCCTATGCCGCTCCTGATTGTCTTCCTTGTCCTGGCTGTCTACCTCCCCAGTCTCCCTCCACCCCCCTTTTCTGTGGACCTGCCCCTTCTGGGATTGCCCTGGGCTTTTTCACCCATGCACCTCATATTTCCAACCCTACTATTAATTACTTGGATTCATGAATCCTGCATTTCAGGTTTTGGTCCTGAGCCACGGGTCCTTTAAGCTGTCCACCTGCTCTGACAGTCTCAGGAGCAAATGACAGCACTCCTTCCCCCTCAGGGTCAACCGCCATGTCTCCATTTCTCTGTATTTTACAATATGGAGTAAATGCTCATTTAAACAAATCATCAGGTTTTTGATTTTTGAGTAAGACTCCATCTCAAAAAAAATCATAAACTTTGTTAAAACATTATGAGTTTTTTTGCGATTTTTTTTTCCTTTAGCTCTTCAGCTGTCATCAGTGTTAGTGTATTTTATGTGTGACCCAAAACAGTTCTTCTAGTGTGGCCCAGGAAGCCAAAAGATTGAATACTCCTGTCTTACACTGTCACCTCGGGACATCTATAAAGCTTAGATGTTGCAAAACAATGAACTTTGTCCTCAAGAAACACAGGTAATTTACTAAAAATGCACATGTAGACCTATGATTTTAATTTAAAACCATCTTCTAGATATTTACCGAAGAGCCCTTCCCTCCACCCTTTCTCTTCTCCTTCCACCATTCCAGGGACTAAGTACAGGACTATGTCTAGCTCCAAGAAGTCTAGGGACAAAGGTCTCTCCCAGAAGACAGGCGTTTGTAAAAACGAACAAGAGTACATTTATAAAGGGATTATTTTACTTCCTCTACTTTAACATACTTTGAACATTATAACTTATTTTATTATTTAATGCGTGCAATAATAACGAAAATGTGCATATAGAACAATGGTGAGGCCATCTGAACTAGTCTCACTCATGGGCATAGAACCCTTCTCTCTGCAAACTTCCTCCTCCCCATCACCCACCACCACCCAATGAGCAGTCAGCATACCCTCCAAGACATCAACTTCAACAATTCTGTCCCCAAAATGCAACCACTCCTATAATGTTTAAAAAAAAAATGAAGGGTATTACTTTAGCCCTTTTAACATATTTTTGTGCATTTTTAAACATCTAGGAAGATGAGCTGTTTCAAACAGGACTTAAGTTTTTCACTATACACGCAGTACCTTTGAGTAAATGGTGCACATACATAACAAAGGCTATAATTTCAATATGTTTTCTAACTAGGAACATTCTGGCCTAGAATCCTTCCCCTTCCTACCTCTATCAACTCAGGGGACAAGTATAAGTATCTGCAATGCTTAGAAGGGATTTTTTAATTTTAATTTTTATTTATTTATTTTTTTAAGACGGAGTCTCGTTCTGTTGCCCAGGTTGGAGTGCAGTAGTGCAATCTCGGCTCATTGAAACCTCCGCCTCCCAGGTTCAGGCGATTCTCCTGCCTCAGCCTCCTGAGTAGCTGGGATTACAGGCACATGCCACCATGCCTGGCTAATTTTTTTTTTTTGTATTTTTAGTAGAGATGGGGTTTCACCATGTTGGTCAGGCTGGTCTCGAACTCCTGACCTCGTGATCCGCTCGCCTTGGCCTCCCAAAGTGCTGGGATTACAGGCATGAGCCACTCCGTCCAGGCTGGGATTTTTTTTTTTTTCTTTTTTGAGACAGAGCCTTGCTCTATCGCCCAGGCTGGAGTGCAATGGTGCAATCTTGGCTCACTGCAAACTTTGCCTTCCGGGTTCAAGCCATTGTCCTGCCTCAGCCTCTGGAGCAGCTGAGATTACAGGCACCCACCACTATTCCCAGCTAATTTTTGTATTTTTAGTAGAGATGGGGCTTTGTCATGTTGGCCAGGCTGATCTCAAACTGCTCACCTCAGGTGATCCACCTGCCTGGGCCTCGTAAAGTGCTGGGATTACAGGTGTGAGCCACCATGCCTGGCCTTACAAGGGATTTTAAAAATTTCACTTCCATCAGTGTTTTTTAAGAACAGTCTTTCCTATGAATTTTAATGTAAAGTGTACTCAGTGAATTAGTTTACTAACTTCACTTTTGTCATATGCTGGCAAGCTCTTTAACATCTTGAAAGACTAGATGTTGTAAAGCAGGACTCATTTGACCCTTATATACACTAGCTACACAGCAAAGTAAAATTAAACGCACAGACGTAAGGGACAACGGTCAAATGTTGTTCACCATAAACACTCTTGTATAAAGCCCTTTGAACTTTCTTCTCCTTCCTCCCTGAACTAGCACAAATATAATAATGTGTACTGCTCAGAGAAATCAATTTCTAAATTGATCAATTTCTAAAAGACAATATTTCATATGAATTTTAACAAAAGGATACCTACAAAATGTGCTATTTACTACCTCTACTTTTAACACACTTGGTCCACTTCTAAATATCTAGAAAGAGTAGATGTTTCAAATAAGGACTTAGGCTGGTGCAGTGGCTCATGTCTGTAATCCCAGCACTTTGGGAGGCCGAGGTGGGCAGATCATGAGGCCAGGAGTTCAAGACCAGCCTGATCAACATAGTGAAACCCCATCTCTACTAAAAGTACAAAAATGAGCCAGGAGTGGTGGCATGCGCCTGTAGTCCCAGCTACTCGGGAGGCTGAGGCAGGAGAATCGCTTGAACCCGGGAGGTGGAGGTTGCAGTGAGCCGAGACTGCACCACTGCACTCCAGCCTGGGTGACAGAGTGAGACTCCGTCTCAAAAAAAAAAAAAAAAAAAAAATTAAGGACTTAAGTTTTCCACTATATACACAGTAATATTAAATAAATGGCACATGTAGCAATGGTTATATCTGAAAGTATCTTCTAAATAGGAACATTCTGGTTTCTTTTCTTCTTTTCTTTTTACTTTTTCACTTCCTCGTCAGTGCCAAGGAACATTCTGGTTTGAATCCTTCATTTCTTCCAACTCCTCTCCACCAACAATCTGGTGGATATAGGGACATGTGTCACTTAGAAGAGATGTTATCATTTCACTTCCAAAAGTCCTTTTCAGAAGACAGCTTTTCATGAATTTTAACACAAACTGTACAAAATGTGTTATTTACTAATATTTAGAGACTAGACATTATAAAATTAGGACTCATTTGTCCAGTATATACACAATACATACAGTACAGAAAAGTTAAGTGAAATGCATGTAACATATAGGGCAATGGATAGACTGAAATTTTCTATTTATTTATTTATTTGAGATGGAGTTTTGCTTTTGTCGCCCAGGCTGGAGTGCAATGGCAAGATCTCAGCTCACTGCAATCTCTGCCTCCCGGGTTCAAGTGATTTTCCTGCCTCAGCCTCCCAAGTAGTTGGGATTACAGGTGCCTCCCACCTCACTCGGCTGATTTTTGTATTTTTGGTAGAGTTGGAGTTTTGCCATGTTGGCCAGGCTGGTCTCGAACTCCTGACCTCAGGTGATCCGCCCGCCTCAGCCTCCCAAAGCGCTAGGATTACAGGCATGAGCCACTACACCCATCCAATAAGCTGAAATTTTCTAGTACACAGTAACAAAACACACTTTGCAATTTCTTCCCTCTTATCTCCCTCAACCCAATGAACAACTACAGAGATTATACTGTTCTCAGAGGTGTTTCATATTAGAACTTGTCCACTGTGTACACGGCACTGTTAAAATTGCACACATGTGGGCCAGGCGCGGTGGCTCATGCCTGTAATCCCAGCACTTTTGGAGGCCAAGGTGGGTGGATCACCTGAGGTCAGGAGTTCGAGACCAGCCTGACCAACATGGAGAAACCCTGTCTCTACTAAAAATACAAAAATTAGCCAGGCATGGTGGCGGGCACCTGCAATCCCAGCTACTCGGGAGGCTGAGGTAGGAGAATCGCTTGAACCCAGGAGGTGGAGGTTGCAGTGAGCCGAGACTGCACCATTGCACTCCAGCCTGGGCAACAGAGCGAGACTCCGTCTCAAAAAAAAAAAAATTGCATACATGTAACAATTGTTATAGGTTGGTGCAAAAGTAATTGAGGTTTTTGCATATAATTTGAGGTATCTTCTAAGTATGAGAACATCGTGGACTTGAACCATATGCTCCTCACTTCCTTCTCTCTGTCATCAATCCAGTGGACTAGTACAGGCATGTGTAATGCTTACAGAGGTTGCACAAACACATATCCAAAAGTCATTTACAGAGGACAGCGTTTCCTATGAATTTCAATACAAACTGTACAAAATGAGCTAATTTTACTAAGACTTGGTCATACGCCGGCAGCCTCTTTAACATCTAGAGACTAGGTGTTGGAAAATTAGGACTCATTTGTCCATTACATACACTAGATACACAGCAAAACAAAATAAACAAAATGCGCAGAAAAACAGTGTCTGAAAATTTCCAAGTGTGAATGCACTAGCATATTACCTTTTGCAATTCCTTCCCTCCCACCTCCTGCAAACCATTGAACAAGTATAGATGGTACTATCCTGCTCATAGAGGTGGTTTAACAATTTTATTTCCAAAAGATAATATTTCTTATGAATTTCAGCAAAAAGATATTTACAAATTGATATTTTACTACCTCTATATTGAACATGTGTTGGGTACTTGTAAACATCTACATAGACTAGATGTTTCAGGTAAGGATATTTGTCCTCCATAGACACAGCAGTACTGAATAAACCTCACACATGAAACAATAGTTGCAGTTTTTTTTCTTTTCTTTTCTTTCTTTCTTTTTTTTTTTCCTGACACAGAGTCTGGCTCTGTGATCCTGGCTGGATCTCAGCTGACTGCAACTTCTGCCTCCTGGGTTCAAGCAACTCTTGTGCCTTAGCCTCCCAAGTAGCTGGGATTACAGGCATGCGCCACCATGCCTGGCTAATTTTTATATTTTCAGTAGAGAGGGGGTTTCACCATGTTGGCCAGTCTTGTCTCAAACTCCTGACCTCAGGTGATCCACCCACCTTGGCCTCCCAAAAAGCTGGGATTACAGGCATGAGCCACTGTGCCTAGCCTGCTTTTTTTTTTCTTTATTTCTTATTAGAAAATAGGGGATGCTTCATGAATTTGCATGTCATCCTCACACTGGGGCCATGCTAATCTTCTCTGTATCATTCCAACTTTAGCGTATATGCTGCCAAAGTGAGCACAATAGTTATCATTTAACAGTGTCTTCAAAATATGAACATTCTGGCCTAAAACTGTTCCCTTCTACACCAACACAGTGGGCTATAATGCTCAAATTTTCAGATGACAATCTTTCCTAGGAATTTTAAAACAAAATGTACAAAATATATTCATTTAACTAACTCTACTTTTGCTTTTGTCATATACTGGCAACCTCTCTAACATCTAGAAAGAGTAGCTGTTGTAAATTAGGACTCGTTTATCTTTTATGTACACGATATACACAGATAAGTAAAACAAAATGCACAGACAGAAGGGCTAGTGGTTAATCTCGCTTCATTATAAGCACAGTGGTGCAGAGTTCATCACACTTTGAGAGGCTATAGTGAGCTTCCTTCTTCCCCTGAACCGGTGCACAAACACGACGTGTACTAGGCAAAAACATTTCACATGAATTTTAACAAAAAGACACCTGTAACCCCAGCACTTTGGCAGGCCTAGGCCTGCGGATTGTTTGAGGTCAGGAGCTCAAGATCAGCCTGGCCAACATGGTGAAACCCCATCTCTTCTAAAAATACAAAAATTAGCCGGTTGTGGTGGTTCATGCCTGTAATCCCAGCTACTTGGGAGGCTGAGGAAGGAGAATGGCTTGAACCTGGGAGGTGGAGGTTGCAGTGAGCCGGGATCGCGCCACTGCACTCCAGCCTGGGCAGAACGAGACTCTGTCTCAAAAAAAAAAGTTTTACAAAATGTGATGTTTTACTACCTCTACTTTTAACATATATCAGGCACTTCGGAACGTCTAGAAAGACTAGTTATTTCAAAAAAGTACTTTGCACTGTCAACTATATATAAAGTAGTGAAGAATAAAATGCACGCACAAAACAATGATTATGATATGAAAACATCTTCTCCATATGACCTGCCTGGCATAGAACCTTCTCTTCCTTCTCACAGACTTCTGTTTCACGTCCTCTAACCCCCTGTACAAACGTGGACGTGTGTCACTCTTGGTGCTTCTACATTTCAAAAAGTCATTTCCAGTGGGGGTGGCGGGGTTGGGGTGGGGTAGCTCATGCTTGTAATCCCAGCCCTTAGGGAGGCTGAGGTGGGAGGATTGCTTGAGGCCACGAGTTCTAGGCAAGCCTGGGAAACATAGCAAGACCCTATCTCTACAAAAAAAATTAAAAATAAAAAATAAAAAAATTAACTGGTTATAGTGGCATGTGCATGTAATCCCAGCTACTCAGGAGGCTGAGGTGAGAGGATTGCTTGAGCCCAGGAATTTGAGGCTACAGTGAACTATGTTCGCATCACTGCATTCCAGCTTAAGTGACAGCAAAATCCTGTCTCAAAAAAAAAAAAAAGAAAAAAGTCATTTTCAGGAGACATATCTCTATGATTTTTTAAAAAAACAAATGGATGTTTACAAGATGTGTGATTTTCTAACTCTGTCATAATTGGCAACCTCTTGACATCTAGAAGGACTAGATGTAGCAAATGTTTTGTTTTGTTTTGTTTTGTTTTGTTTTTGAGATGGAGTTTCACTTGTAGGCCAGGCTGGAGTGCAATGGTGCAATCTTGGCTCACTGCAACCTTCCTGGGTTCAAGCAATTCCCATACCTCAGCCTCTCAAGTAGCTGGGATTACAGGTGCCCGCCACCACACCCAGCTAATTTTTGTATTTTTAGTAGAGACGGGGTTTCACCATGTTGGCCAGGCTGGTCTCAAACTTTTGACCTCAGGTGATCTACCCGCCTCGGCCTCCCAAAGTGCTGGGATTACAGGCGTGAGCCACCGTGCCTGGCCGCAAATGTTTCCTTTTTTCTTTTTCTTTCTGTTTTTGAGACAGGGTCTCGCTCTGCTCTGTTGCCCAGGCTCTAGTGCAGTGGCACACTCATAGCTCACTGCAGCCTCTGCCTCTCAGGCTCAAGTGTCCTCCCACCTCAGCCTCCTGAGTAGCTGGTACCACAGGTGTGTATCACCACACTTGGCTAATTTTTAAATTTTTTGCAGAGAAGGGAGTCTCACTATGTTGTCTAGGCTGGTTGTGAATGTGCCTAGGCTGATCGCTGAAGCGATCTTCCCGCCTTGACCTCCCAAAGTGCTGGGATTATAGGCATGAGCCACCAGCCCAGCCAAATTTTTTCTTTTAAAAAGTTGGGGGGCAAATCGAGATTAGCTTTTTCATATTATATACACAGGCCTTCTGTGTATTATACACACAGCCAGTAAATCTTTTCAAAGGGTGGTAGGCATTCCCAGTTGGCCAAATGTGGTCTCTTTTTCTACTATTTCTCTCTACCTATATTAAGGTCTGGTAGATTTGTCTGATGGCTGCTGACTCGTCCATCTGTTGTTGTCCTGGGCTCCCTCATCTCCTGGCTGGTTCAGGCCTAGGGAGGTCTTGTCCAATTGGGACAGACCGGGCAACCCAGGATCCAGATCTGCACGGCCCCGTGGCCTACAGAGGTGACCAAGCCTGTGTCAGTAGACCTGCCTTTTCGCCTGGTCACACCCATGCCACTCAAGGGCACTGTGTCCTAGCAGCTTGCAGGGGCTTTGCCTGGGCCTGGCAGGACTGGGCCAGGAGACCTCGTGGCTGGTATGGTCCAGGCTGGGAGAGGCTGTTACTGCCATCAAGTCACCCAGGTGTGGAGGGGAGAGAGGTTCCCTGCTGCCTGGGCCCGGCCGGAGGGCAGCCACGGTGAGAGCTCTGGGCATCTGCAGCGCAGAGGCTGCAGCCTGTCCTGGGGACCCCCAGTTCATCTGCCAACCTGGAAGAGCTGGCCTCGTTCCGCTTCTCACCCGGCTTTCTGCTGGAACGTAAAATCAGTTTTTTTTGTTTTGTTTCGTTTTTTTGGAGATGGGGTCTTGCTTTGTCACTTAAGCTGATCTTGAACTCCTGGGTGACTGTGCCCAGCCAGAATCATTTTTAACAAAACAATGTGCAAGTCCTTGGATTAGGCAGTCTGAGTGACCTTTGGGTTCAGGCGTTCATGGCGCCAAGTTCCATCACTTAGAACTTACTAGACACCATGCTCTGTTCTGCTGCATCCAGAGCTTCTCTGGGCCTCTCCCATTTGTTTCCTGCTGGCTCCCAGACAGACCCAGAGGAAACATTTCCAGAATGACCTCAGAAATGATTGCGGGGATCCTTTTCACCCAGGGATCCAGGTATATATATATATATATACACACATATATATACATATATACATATATATACATATATACATATATACGTGTATATTATATATATATATATGTATGTATATTTGATTCTCCTGGGAGGGTTTGGGAAGGTCTAACAGTGAGGGGGGTCCTGAGTCAAAGAAAGGTCCTGTCTTCACCTACTTGCTTACATCATCATTTGTATTGTTATTTAATATTAATTTTTATTTTAGAGACAGGTTCTTGCTCTGTCACCCAGGCTGGAATGCAGTGGCACAATGATAGCTCGCTGCAGTCTTGAACTCCTGGGCTCAGGTGATCCTCCCGCCTCAGTCTTCCTATAGCTGGGACTATAGGCATGTACCACCATACTCGGCTAATATTTTATTTTAATTTTTTGTAGACACGGGGTTGCACTGTATTGCCTAGGCTGGTCTTGAACTCCTGGCTTTAAGTGATCCTCCCATGTCAGCCTCACAAAGTGCTGGGATTACAGGCATGAACCACTATGACCAGCTGTATTGTTGTTTTAAAATTACTTTGACCACAGCCGGACATTCTGCTGAAATTATGAAAGCTGTTCTGTGGTCACCAGGGATCAATACGGACAAAGCTTTCCTGCTAAGTAAGTAACACTTCTCAACCAAAAGCCTCATGCTCCCATCTCAATCTTTTTTTTTTTTTTTTTTGGAGACGGAGTCTCCTCTGTTGCCCAGGCTGGAGTGCAGTAGCGCGATCTAGGCTCACTCCACCTCCCGGGTTCCAGTGACTCTCCTGCCTCAGCCTCCCAAGTAGCTGGTGGGACTATAGGCGCATGCCACCACGCCTGGTTAATTTTTTGTATTTTTAGTATTGATGGGGTTTCACTGTGTTAGCCAGGATGGTCTCGATCTCCTGACCTCATTATCCGCCCGCCTGGGCCTCCCAAAGTGCTGGGATTACAGGCGTGAGCCATGGCACCCGGTCTTTTTTTTTTTTGAGACGGGGTCTCACTGTGTTGTCCAGGCTGTAGTGCAGTGGCGCCATCTTGGCTCACTGCAACCTCTGCCTCCTGGTGAGAGATGACAGCATGCTGGCAGCCCTCGCTCACCCTTGGTGCCTCCTCGGCCTCGCGCCCACTCTGGCCGCGCTTGAGGAGCCCTTCAGCCCGCCGCTGCACTGTGGGAGCCCCCTCCTGGGATGGACCGACGCCGGAGCCGGCTCCCTCAGCCTGTGAGGAGGTGTGGAGGGAGAGGCACAGGTGGGAACCGGGGCTGCGCAGGGCGCTTGCCGGCCAGCTAGAGTTCCGGGTGGGCATGGGCTTGGCAGGCCCCGCGCTGCGCTCGGAGTGGCCGGCCAGCCCGCCGGCCCCGGGCAGTGAGGGGTTTAGCACCCGGGCCAGCAGCTGCGGAGGGTGCGCGGGTTCCCCAGCAGTGCTGGCCCACTGGTGCTGCACTCGATTTCTCGCCTGGCCTTAGCTGCCTCCCCGCAGGGCGGGGCTCGGGACCTACAGCCGGCCATGCCTGAGTCTCCTCCCCACCCCGCCGTGGGCTCCTGCGCGGCCTGAGCCTCCCTGACGAGCACCACCCCCTGCTCCAGGCCGCCCGGTCCCATCAACCGCCCAAGGGCTGAGGAGTGCCGGCACACGGTGGGGGACTGGCAGGCAGCTCCACCTGCGGCCGTGGTGCGCCATCCACTGGATGAAGCCAGCTGGGCTCCGGAGTCTAGTGGGGATTTGGAGAACCTTTATGTCTAGCTAAGGGATCGTAAATACACCAATCAGCACTCTGTATCTAGCTCAAGGTTCCTAAACACACCAATCAGCACCCTGTGTCTAGCTCAGGGTTTGTAAATACACCAATCAACACTCTTATCTAGCTAATCTAGTGGGGAGGTGGAGCACTTTTGTGTCTAGCTCAGGGATTGTAAATGCATCAATCAGCATCCTGTCAAAACGGACCAATCAGCTCTCTGTGAAACAGACCAATTGGCTCTCTGTAAAATGGACCAATCAGCAGGATGTGGGTGGGGCCAGATAAGAATAAAAGCAGGCTGCCTGAGGTCGCGGTGGTAACGTGTTCCGGCGTCCTTCCACACTGTAGTGGCTTATGTTGTTTTGCTGTTTGGGGTTTGCACTGTCTTTTTGAGCTGTAACACAGCAAAGGTTTGCAGCTTCGCTCCTGAAATCATCGAGACCACAAACCCACCGGGAAGAACGAACAACTCCAAACGCACCACTTTAAGAGCTGTAATACTCGTCGGGAAGGTGTACAGCTTCACTCCTGAGTCAGCGAGACCACGAACCCATCAGAAGGAAAAAACTCCGAACATCAGAAGGAACAAGTTTCAGACACGCCACCTTTAAGAACTGTGACACTCACCGCGAGGGTCCGCGGCTTCATTCTTGAAGTCCGTGAGACCAAGAACCTACCAATTCTGAATACGTTGGGTTCAAGTGGTTCTCCTGTCTCAGACTCCCGAGTAGCTGGGATTACAGGCGCCCACCACGCCCAGGTAATTTTTTGTATCTTTAGTAGAGGCGAGGTTTCACCATGTTGGCTAGGTTCGTCTCAAAATACTGACCTCGTAATCCGCGCCGCCTCAGCCTCACAAAGTGCTGCGATTACCTGCGCCCGACCGCTCCCACCCCAATCGTGTTGAAATTGTGTAGTATAGAATAATATAAATTTGAAAAAGCTTTTAGAGGTTAGTTGGAGCAGTGCTTCTCATGTTGCACATCACCTTGAGAACTTGTGAAATTGCAGGTCCTGAGTCAGCATGGTGTTGTAGGGTGAGGGGAGTGACTGTGCTTCTGTGTTTTTCGAGACGGGGGCGGGTCTCACTTTGTTGCCCAGGTGGGAGTGCAGTGGTGCAAACAAGGCTCATTGCAGCCTTGATCTCCGGGGCTCAAGCTGTCTGTTCACCTCAGCCTTCTGAGTAGCTGGGACTTCAGGCGTACATCACCACACCCAGCTAGTTTTAGTATTTTTTCGTAAAGATAAGATTTTGTCATGTTGGCCAGGCTAGTCTTGAACTTCTGGGCTCAAGCAATCCACCAACCTTGGCCTTTGAAAGTGCTGGGATTACAGATGTGAACTACAATGCCTGGCTGCTTCTGTATTTTTATTTTTTATTTCTTAAAATATTTATTTGAGATGGAGTCTTGCTCTGTTGCTCAGACTGGAGTGCACGGTGGCACGATCTTGGCTCACTGCAACCTCTGCCTCCCAGGTTCAAGAGATTCTGCTGCCTCAGCCTCCCGAGCAGCTGGGATTCTAGGTGCCTGCCAACATGCCTGGCTCATTTTTGTATTTTTAGTAGAGATGGGTTTCACCATGTTGGCCAGGCTGGTGTCGAACTCCTGATCTTAGGCAATCCACCCACCTTGGCCTCTGAAAGTGCTGGGATTACAGGCGTGAGCCACCACATCCGGCCTTTTTTTTTTTTTTTTTTTTTTTTTGAAACAGGGATCTTGCTGTGTCACCCAGGCTGGAGAGCAGTGGCACGATCATGGCTCACTGAGGGGATTCAGACAAACCCCAGGCCTGAGCTTGCAGAGTATGGAGAGCAGGGAGAGGGGTGCAGTCATTGACTTCAAAATCAAGACTTGAGGCTTTACTGGGGAGAGATTCTCTGTGCTCAATAGTAAGGATTTTTTTTTTTTTTAGTTTTATTTTTAAATGTTTATTTAGAGGATTGGGTTAGGAAACTGGCTAATTTTTGTATTTTGGTAGAGACGAGGTTTTGCCATGTTGCCCAGGCTGGCCTCGAACTCCTGGGCACAAGTGATCCCTCTCCTTTCCAAAGTGCTGGGATTACAGGCGTGAGCCACTGCACCTGACCAATAGTTAGGATTTGTGCTCTGCCCTCCTAACCACAATTTGGAGAAACAAACCAGTATACAAATTCACAGTACTTAATTCCTCCAAATAGTTCTGTTTAAATCATGCTAATGTTAGTTAAAGGAAAAACATCAAGCTTTTAAAGAATTAAAGATAGTTTTATTTAGAAGTCTTACTGAGGGTTAGAAACCGAAGCCTACAGCCTGGGAGTGGCCTGTTAGAGATGTCCTATCAGACTGTTCCGGAAGTGCCCACTGCTCGTACACAGGTGGCAGAGGTTCAGTATGTGTAAAATCACATCCAGGCCAGGCACAGTGGCCCATGCCTGTAATCCCAGCACTTTAGGAGGTCGAGGCAGGTGGATCACCTGAGGTCAGGAGTTTGAGACCAGCCTGGCCAACATGGCAAAACCCCATCTCTACTAAAAATACAAACATTAGCTGGATGTGGTGGTGCACTCCTGTAGTCCCAGCTACTTGGGAGGCTGAGGCAGGAGAATCGCTTGAACCCTGGAGGCAGAGGTTGCAGTGAGCCAAGACTGCACTCCAGCCTGGCGACAGAGCACTCCGTCTCAAAAAAAACAAAACAAAACAACAACAACAACAAAAAAAACTGGTTGTAGCTTACAGAAGCATAACCACTAACCCTACTGGACATTATCTTATGTGTAAGAAAAGGCAAGGCAAGGATCATTTACCTTAAAAATAAAAAAAAAAAAAAAGATTTTTGAGAATGGGTCTTGCTATGTTGCCCAGGCTGATCTCTAACTCCTGGTCCCACAATTCTCCTGACTTGGCCTCCCAAAGTATTGGGATTACAGGCATAAGCTGCTGCACCTGGCTTCAATTGATCTTTTAAGGAATGTATTGACTCAGGCGAGAGATGTGGGAGGCTGTGCGCTCTGTCCTCTTCTGACTTCAAGACATTCTTCCTGAGAGCTGTATTTTATCAGAGTCGGGGTTTCAAACAGAAATGAGCAAATAGGGCCTCTTAGCACTTGCTGCTATGTCTCACACTAAGCACCTGAAAGAGCCGTGAAAGTAAGAAGAAACTTTAACTTCAAACTGGAAGCTATTCTCCTGCCTTAATCTAACTTACGGTGTCTGGCCCACTTCCAGGCCCAGGGCTAGCTCTCTCCTTGCTTTTGTGAATTTCAACTTCAGTAAACCCTTTCACATAATTCCATGTAACCTTAAACGAAGGTTCTTGTGGATGTTTTAATTATTAAAGAAGACGGCCAGGTGTGGTGGCTCCTACCTGTAATCCCAGCACTTTGGGAGGCTGAGGCGGGTGGATCACCTGAGGTCAGGAGTTTGAGATCAGCCTGACCAACATGGTGAAACCCTGTCTCTACTAAAAATACAAAAATTAGGCGGGCGTAGTGGCGTGTTCTGGTAATCCCAGCTACTTGGGAGGCTGAGGCAGGAGAATCCCTTGAACCCCAGAGGCAGAAACTGCAGTGAGCAGAGATTGTGCCACTGCAATCCAGCCTGGGTGACAGAGACTCCATCTTTGAAGGAGGTGCTAGAAAACTGGGAAGGAACAATTTATTTTTTAAAGATGGAGTCTCACTCTGTTCCCCAGGCTGGAGTGCAGTGGCATGATCTCAGCTCACTGCAACCTCCGCCTCCCAGGTTCTACTGATTCTCCTGTCTCAGCCTCCTGAGTAGCTGGGATTACAGGTGCCCAACACCACACCTGGCTAATTTTCGTATTTTTAGTAGAGACGGGTTTCACCATGTTGGTCAGGCTGGTTTTGAACTCCTGACCTCAGGTGATCCACTTGTCTCAGCCTCCCAAAGTGCTGGGGTTACAGATGTGAGCCACCGTGTCTGGCCAGGAACACTGTTTTTAGGGGGAAAATCCTCTCATTCTATCTCTTTTATTCAATTGATTCCCAGTTACTGTTTAGGTCTCAAATTAGGTAACCTTTGGGAATCCTCCTCTGCCTTCCCTGCCTACCCAGAGACAGAGTTAAGTGCTTTTTTGATGGGCTTCTTAAGACAGTTCTTATTAGAATACGTTTCTTACTTTATAATGATAATTCCCCATTTTTTTCTTGTCTGTTCTCTCTGTGAAGGCTTGTGAGGGCAGAGACAGAGCCCACCTATATTTTCTGTGCACCTAGAACCTGGCATAGCACATCACATATATATTATAGAATGGTATTCTGTTTATGGATTTCATCAGTTCGATGCAGGATTTTTCTTGGACACTCTGCCAGCCAGAGACCTCTGGTGGTGACACCCTCGTTCAGGCCTTACTTGGGCCTGGGATTGCTGTAGGAGATGCCCCATCTACTCAGCCCACCAGGCCACACCTGGCTTGCACTCTGGCACAATCCCATGGCTGCTGCAACTGCGTGCTCAGCTCCTGGCAGAAGTGGATCTGTGAGCCAGCAAGTGTAGGATCTGGCTGGCTGTTCCAAGTGCTGGCACAGGAGCAGGCTCCATGTGGGTCTTGCAGCTGGACCAGGTATGTCGCACTGAGGGGAACACAGTGGCGCCCAAGCAGGGGTGCCTGAGACCCGGAAGCCCCAGAGGGGGTGTTACAGCAACGGACGGACAGGTGTGGCCGTCCACAGCCTGACAGGTGGTGGCGTGTTAATAGCTCTGTCAGTCCTGTCGTCCTGCTCCGGCCAGCAGCTCTGGGGCTGGCTCTGCCCTGCCCCTGCTTCCCCTCAGGGCAGCTGCTCTCCGCCAGCAGAGTGTGGAGGGTCATGGTGTTGCAGCCTTCTTTGTACCCACGTTCAGTGGGTCCCAAATTCTTGTCCTGCATCCAAGAAGAATGAGGTTATGCTGACAATTGAAGGGTGAGGAGGGTGGAGAAGAATTTTACTGAGTGACTTAACAGCTGTCAATGGAGAGGGGATGCGAGGGTGGTCCTCCACCCAAAGTCGGGTGGCTTCTTTCTAAGTGTGGCTGGGTCTGGGACTTTTATGGGCTCAGAATGGGGAGTGCACGCTGATGGTTTGTGATTGTGCAGAAAAGGCTAAAACAAAGGTACCAACCAAGGGTGGGCACGACAGTGTATATAAAACCAACTAGGGAAGGGTAGGTATATGTAAAATAAGTAAAGTGTGGGGATCAAGCGGAGGAAAGCATGCCAAACAGGAAGAGGTTCTCAATCTCATCTATGGATTTACCTGGGACTTGTACCTTGATTTTCAAGCTTTAGACTGTCTTTGGTTTGAAGGTCGGGTTTTCACTGGGGACCTGCTCATGTCTGCCTAGGGATTTGTCTGCCTCCTGCTGCTGTCAAGTTCATCAAATATTTATTGATGGCCTCACCAGGCCACCCATTTCATTGTGAGACAGTGTTGGGTGTGACGGTGCTCTACCTTATGGTGAGATAAACTCTATCTGTACCTTCTATTCATAGGCCTGTATCTGATCATTAGAGCCAGGAGAAAAAAAGAAACAAAACCCTGCCCATTTGAATACAGGTGTTAGTGTTTTAATAATCTCTTATTTAGCCCATGGCATGAGAAACAGCTGAGGACCTGGAGCTATCTGGTCTGTAGCCCCTGCCCTCCTAATTTCTCTTCTCTGGCTAACAAAACATTAAAATGTCATGATAAGAATTTAGAACCACATCGCTGCTGCTTGTTTGGTTTTAAAAAAATTAAATTAAAAAAATATAAAAAAGAATTTAGCACCACGGAGATGTCTGACCTAGGCAAGTAGAGTGAGATGATCACTTCCATTGTTTCGAACTTTATCCTTTTATTAATACAACTCAAGCACATATTGGTGTGTTGATGATAATGGCCTGTGGCCAGCAGTAGCATATGTGAAAAAGGAATCCTGGCCGGGCGTTTTTTACAGGCATGGTGGCTCATGCCTGTAATCCTAGCACTAGCACTTTGGGAGGCTGATGTGGGTGGATTGCTTGAGGTTAGGAGTTTGAGACCAACCGGACCAACATGGTGAAACTCTGTCTCTACTAAAAATACAAAAATTAGCTGGGTGTGGTGGTGGCAGGCTCCTATAATCCCAGCTACTTGGGAGGCTGAGGCATGAGAATTGCTTGAACCTTGGAGGTGGAGGTTGCAGTGAGCTGAGATCGCACCACTGCACTTCAGCCTGAGCGACAAAGCGAGATTCTGTCTCAAAAACAAACAACCAAACAACAACAACAACAAGAAACCCCTAAGAGTGCACAGTTTATTAACCTTTTTGAGAGTGTGGCAATTTTTATATAATTTTTAAAAAGTATATGTGGGGTTGAGGCATTTTAGGCACTATTGTGATTACAGAAAACGCAATTTTATGCAATACCTTTGAGAATTCACGTTGACTAGAATTCGATGTTCCACTCAGCTATGGCTTGTCTTTCGTAGGACAATTACTATTTAGCACTTGGCAAAATTCTTGGTGTAATTTGACTGGATTATTGGTAAAAAGAAGAAAAATTGCAAGTGACACTAAATTCTTCTCAGATAACTGGACATTCTTGGTTTTCCAGTATTTTAGAAAATGCTGGAGCAGGAGAAAGAATGGGGTTTGGAATTAGACACATTTGGCTTTGAATCTCTTTTCTACCACTAGGTAATTGTATGACAATGGAGAGGTGATTACTGCGCTGAAAATCAGTTTCCTGAAGTGAAAAAGGGAATCAAGTTACGTCGCAGAGCCTGGCGTGAGCGGCGCTCAGTCAACACCAGCTCTTCATGGGTTGTGGTTTCCTCCAGTTCCTGGATGTGCGGAGTTCATCCTCCACTGACTGGCGCCCCGATTGACAATGAGGTCTGGTAAGTCCTGCCACTAAAACTGTTACTGAATGTGCTCGATCTCCAGTGACTTCTGTGTTTAAAATAGGAAGTAAGGAACAGATAGATGCAAGATCCCTCTGAACCTTGAGATCTGGTAGTTCAGGAGCGTTTTCTCAGCTTGGACATCTTGTGCAGGGTGGTTATGTGCATGTGTATGTGTGCGTATGTATAATAGGCACAGCTGTGTGGAAGATAACAGCCTTGAAGTGAATGAGGGCGGGAGTGTGTACCTGTTGTTGCATGGGGAGGACGGCCCCTGACCAGGAGATGTTTTCGGATGCAGCCCCTGCCCCTACCAACAGTTCTCAGGGCCCTCTAGTATTCTGTGAGCTTATTGCGAGGTGTTACGGAGGTGGCCTCGGCTGGTTGTAGCATCTCTAGGCAGCGGCTGCCATCTCGTGGTAGAAGTCTCAGGATGCTTCCTGCAGAATGCTGGCTTCAAGGGCTGAGCCTTTTATCTGGCTTCTCAGCAGGCCAGATTCTGCTTTTCAAAGAGAATTAGGTGATTGCACCAGAAAGCAATTTAAAAAATGTATAAACTGAACAAAGGTAGATGTATTCTGGAGTAAAATGTATGTCATGTTTATTTGTTTATTTTTATTTTTATTTTTTTTGAGACGGGATTTTGCTTTTGTCCCCCAGGCTGGAGTGCAATGGTGAGATCTCAGCTCATTGCAACCTCTGCCTCCCGGGTTCAAGCGATTCTCCTGCCTCAGCTTTTCGAGTAGCTGGGATTACAGGTGCCCACCCCAACACCCGGCTAATTTTTTTGTATTTTTTAGTAGAGACGGGGGTTTACCATGTTGGCGAGGCTGATCTCAAACTCCTGACCTCTGATCCACCTGCCTCGGCCTCCCAAAGTACTAGAATTATAGGCATGAGCCACCGTGCCCGGCCCTGTCGTATTTATTTTTAACTTTATAGAAACTTTACACAATGCCAAGCCACTTAAGGTCGTCTATCCAAGCCCTTGATAAACCCGTTCACTCTGCTCTACATTGTTTACTTAGGGAAAAAAATCCAGATCTTTATAACATAGACTTTTATACTTACTGAACCAAAAAAGGTCCAAATCCACTCTCCTGTTTACATTTTTAAATTTAGAAATTCTAACATGGGTATATGTTAATTGGTAAGGGCATAAGATAAAACGAAAAGAAGAAAACATCTTCTCACATCATGTCTCTCCAAAGGGAACTAATATAAATGGTTCCTTCTCATTTTTTTAAAATTTATTTTTATTATTTATTTTTTTTGAGACGGAGTCTCCCTCTGTCACCCAGGCTGAGTGCAGTGGCACAATCTCGGCTCACTGCAACCTCCGCCTCCTGGGTTCAAGCGATCCTCCTCCATCAGCTTCCCTCCTACCTCAGCTTCCTGAGTAGCTGGGATTACAGGCCCATGTAACCATGCCCGGCCAGTTTTTTTATTTTTAGTAGAGATAGGCTTTCACCATGTTGGTCAGGCTGGTCTCGAACTCCTGACCTCAGTTGATCCACCCACCTCAGCCTCCCAAAGTGCTGGGATTACAGGCATGAGCCACTGTGCCTGGCTTTAAATGTTTAATTTACATATTTAATCAGGCTGGGCATGGTGCACCTGTAATCCCAGCACTTTGAGAGGCCGAGGCCAGTGGATCACTTGAAATCAGGAGTTTGAGACCAGCCTGACCAACATGGCAAACCCCGTCTCTACTAAAAATTCAAAAATTATCCGGGCGTGGTGGCACATGCCTGTAGTCCCAGCTACTCGGGAGGCTGAGGCAGGAGAATTGCTTCAACCCGGGAGGTGGAGATTGCACCACTGCACTCCAACCTGGGTGACAGAGTGAGATTCTGTTTCTTTTTTGTTTTATTGTTAGGTGTTTTTTAAAAAATTTTTAATAGGCTTTTTAAGAACAGTTTTAGATTTACAGAATAATAGAAGATAGTACATGAACAGAGAGATCCCACATACCACACATGTGGCTTCCCCTCTTACTAACATCTTACCTCAGTGTGCTACGTTTGTTTTATATATATATATATATATATATGTATATATATATATATATATATATAATTATTTATTTATTTATTTTTTTTGAGATGGAGTCTTGTTGCGATGCCCAGGCTAGAGTGCAATGGCACGATCTCAGCTCACTGCAACCTCTCCTTCCCGGGCTCAAGCGATTCTCCTGCCTCAGCCTCTGCAGTAGCTGGGATTACAGGCGCCTGCCACGATGCCTGACTAAGTTTTGTATTTTTAGTAGAGATGGGATTTCACCATGCTGGCCAGGCTGGTGTCGAACTCCTGACCTCGGAGGCGATCCACCCACTTCGGCCTCCCAAAGTGCTGGGATTACAGGTGTGAGCCACTGTGCCTGGCCACATCTTTGCTTTGTGATGGTTCAACATATGAACTTTGTTTCGTGAACAAAATTATTAGAAATGTTGTATAAAATTACCCACAGGGTATGTGTATACAGTGTATATGAAACATAAGTGCTAAGACTTGGGTCTCATCCAAAGGATATCATATGTATATGCAAATATTCCAAAATCTGAGAATATCCAAAATCTAAAATACTTCTTCATATCTTTCATTCTTATTTTTATTTTTATAGATTGAGGGGGTACAAGTGCAGTTTTGTTACATGGATATATCACATAGTAATGAAGTCTGGGCTTTTAGTGTACCCGTCATCTGAATACTGTACATTATACCCAATAGGAACAGTCTCATTCGTCACCCTCCTCCCATCCTCTCACCTTTTAGAGTCTTCACCGTCTATTATTTCTCTGTATGTCCGTGTATACTTATTGTTTAACTCCCACTTACAAGTGAGAACGTGATATTTGACTTACGATAATGGCCTCCAGATCCATCCATGTTGCTGCAAGACATAAATTCATTCTTTTTCATGGATGAGTAATTTTCTCTGATGTATATATCATATTTTCTTTGTCCAGTCATCTGCTGATGGACACTTAGGTTGATTCCATCCCTTTACTATTGTGAATAATGCCGTGATAAACATCTGAGTGCAGGTGTCTTTTTTATATAATGATTTGTTTTTCTTTGGGTAGGTACCTAGTAGTGGGATTGCTGGATCAAATGGTAGTTCTATTTTTAGCTCTTTAAGAAATCTCCGCATGGCTTTCCATAGAAATCGTACAAATTCACATTCCCACTAACAGTGTATAAGTATTCCCTTATATACCTATACACTTAAAAGTGTTCCCTTTTCTCCACATCCTCACCAACATCTGTTGGTTTTGTTTTTTTGACTTTTTAATAATGGCCATTCAATTGGTGTAAGATTGCATCTCATTGTAGTTTTAATTTGTATTTCTCTGATGATTAGTGATGTTGAGAAATTTTTCATGTTTGTTGGCCGCTTGTATGTCTTTTGAAAAATGTCAGTTCATGTGCTTTGTCCACTTTTTGATGAGGTTATTTGTTTTTTTTTTTTGTTGAGTTCCTTGTACATTCTAGATATTAATCCTTTGTTGGATGCCTAATTTGCAAATATTTTCTCCCATTCTTTGGGTTGTTTGTTTACTCTATTGATTATTTCTCTTGCTGTGCAGAAGACTTTTGGTTTAATTAAGTCCCATTTGTCTATTTTTGTTTTTCTTGTATTTTCTTTTGAGGTCTTAGTCATAAATTCTTTGCCTAGGCCAATGTCCAGAAGATATTTTCCTAGGGTTTCTTCTAGTTTTTTTTTTCTTTTAAATAGTTTCAGGTCTTACATTATACTAGTCCGTTTTCATACTGCTGTAAAGAAATACCCGAGGCTGCTGGATAATTTATAAAGGAAAGAGGTTTAATTGACTCACAGTTCTACATGGCTGGGGAGGCCTCAGGAAACTTACAATCATGATGGAAGGCGAAGGGGAAGCAAGAACCTTCTTCACATGGCGACAGGAAAGGGAAGTGCAAGCAGGGGAAATGCCAGACACTTATAAAACCATTAGATCTTGTGAGAACTCAGTATCAGAAGAACAGCATGGGGGAAACTGCCCCATGATCAAATTACTTCCCTCCCTTGGACATGTGGGGATTACAATTTGAGATGAGATTTGGGTGGGGACCCAGAGCCAAACCATTTAAGTCTTTAACCCATCTTGAGTTAATTTTTGTATATGGTGAGAGACAGGGGTCCAGTTTCATTCTTTTGCATATGGCAATTCAATTTTTCCAGAACCATTTATTGAATAGGGTGCCCTTTCCCCAGTGTAGTGTATATTTTTGTGAGGTTGGTCAAATATCAGTTGTTCGTAGGTATGTGGATTTACTTCTGGGTTCTCTCTTTTGTTCCATTGACCTATGTGTCTTTTTTTTTTTTTTTTTTTTTTTTTTTTGAGAAGGGCTGCCTCTGTTGCCCAGGCTGAGGTGCAGTGGCATGATCTTGGCTCACTACAGCCTCGACTTCCCAGGCTCAAGTGCAATCTTCTCACCTCAGCCTCTGAGTAGCTGGGATCACAGGCATGTGCCAGCATACCCGGCTAATTTTTGTACTTTTTTGTAGAGAATGGGGTCTTGCTGTGTTGCCCAGGCTGGTCTCCAATTCCTGATTCAAACAATCTTCCCACCTTGGCCTCCTAAAGTGTTGGCATTACAGGTGCGAGCCACTGCACCCAGCCTATGTGTCTAATTTTCTACCAGTAGTGTGCTGTTTTGGTCACTATAGGCTTGTAGTATAATTTAGAGTCATGTAATGTGATGTCTCCAGATTTGCTCTTTGTTCTTAGAATTGCTTTAGCTATTTGGGCTCTTTTTTGATTTCATATGAATTTTAGGATTATTTTTACTAATTCTATGAAAAATGATGTTAGTATTTTGATGGGAATTGCACTGAATTTGTAGATTGCTTTTGGCAGTATGGTCATTTTCACAATATTGATTCTACCCATCCATGAGCATGGGATGCGTTTCCATTGTTTGTGTCGCCTATAATTTCTTTCAGCAGTGTTTTCTCGTTTTCCTTGTAGAGGTCTTTTACCTCCTTGGTTAGGTATATTCCTAAGTATTTTATTTTATTTTTGCAGTTATTGTAAAAGGCGTTGAGTTCTTGATTTGATTCTTATCTTGGTCGCTATTGGTGTGTAGCAGAGCTACTGATTTGTGTACATCTCTCTCTCTCTCTTTCTTTCTTTCTTTCTTTTTGGTGACAGGATCTCGCTCTGTCGCCCAAGCTGGACTGGGGTGGCATGATCATGGCTTACTGTAGCCTCAGCCTCCTGGGTTCAAGCAATCCTCCCACTTCAGCTTCCTGAGTAGTTGGGTCTACAGGTGCACACCACCACACCTGGCTAATTTTTCTGTTTTTTTTTTTTAAGACATGGGGTCTCATATGTTGCCTAGGTTGATCTCTAACTCCTGGCCTCATGTATGCCTTCTTTTGAAAAGTGTTCATGTCCTTTGCCCACTTTTTAATGGGGTGGTTTGTGTTTTGCTTATTGATTTAAATTCCTTATAGATTCTGGATATTAGACATTTGTTGGATGCATAGTTTGCAAGTATTTTCTCCTGTTTTGTAGGTTGTCTGTTTATTCTGTTGATAGTTTCTTTTGCTTTGCAGAAGATCTTTAGTGTAATTAGGTCCCATTTGTCAATTTTTTGTTTTTGTTGCAATTGCTTTTGGTATCTTTGTCATGAAATCTTTGCCAGGGCCTATGTCTAGTTGTAGGTTTTTAAAAAAGAATTTTTTTTAGTGATGGGGGGGGTCTCACTGTGTTGCCCAGGCTGACCTTGAACTTCTGGCCTCAAGCCATTCTCTCGCCTCTGCTTCTCTGAGTGCTGGGATTATGGACATGAGCCACTGCACCTAACTCACACCATTTGTTAATAAAGCCATCCTTTCTGCATTCCTGATATTTCTTTGTAAAAAATCAGCGTTAATTATATGTGAATTTTTTTCTGGATCCTTTATTCTGTTTGTCTATTTTTATGCCTCTGCCATGCTGTTTTTATTATTGTATCTTTTAAATAATTATTGACTGGACACAGTGGCTCATACCTGTAATCCCAGTTCTTTGGGATGCCAAGATGGGAAGATCGCTGGAGCCCAGGAGTTCAAGGCTGCAGTAGGCTGTGATTGCCCTACTGTACTCCAGCCTGGATGACAGAGCAAGACTCTATCTGAAAGAAAGAAAAAAAAAAAAAAAGAAAATCATAAAAAATTCTTGAAATTAGGTAGGTTAGTTCTCCAACTTCATTCTTCTTTTTCTGAATTGTTTTGGTTATTTTAGGTCCTTAGCATTTGCATATGAATTCTAGAATCACCTTGTCAATTTCTGCAGAAAGTCTGCTGGGGTTTTGATTGGGATTATTTTGAATCTATAATTTGCGGAAGAATTGACACCTTACCAATATTGAGTCTTTTGACCCATGAACAAGGTATACTTTGTCATTTATTTAATTCTTTTAAAATTTCTCTAAACGTTTTATTTTTAGTGTATGAGTCTTTTCCCATTTTAAAAAAAGATTTATCTCTAAGTATTTAACATTTTAGAATGCTATTGTAAGTGGTATTATAAAATTTTCTATTTCCCAGCCGGGCGTGGTGGCTCACACCTGTAATCCCAGCACTTTGGAGGCCGAGGCGAGTGGATCACTTGAGGTCAGGGGTTCAAGACCAGTCTGGCCAACGTGGTGAAACTCTGTCTTTACTAAAAATACAAAAATTAGCCTGGCATGGTGGCAGACACCTGTAATCCCAGCTACTTGGGAGGCTGAGGCAGGAGAATCGCTTGAACCTGGGAGGCGGAGGTTGCAGTGAGCCGAGATCACGTCATTGCATTCTAGCCTGGGCAACAGAGCCAGATTCCATCTCAAAAAAAAAATATATATATATATATATATATTTCCAATTGTTTGTAGCTAATATAGAACTATATTAGATTTTTGTATATCGATATTGCATCCTACAACTTTTCTATATTACTTATTAGTTCTACTAGCTTTTTGGATGATTTCACTTTTTTCTATATAGGTTTTTGTGCTATCTGTGAGAAGACCATGTACTTCTTTTCCAATCTGGACGGCTTTTATTTTTCTTGCCTGATTGCACTGTCTAGAACTTCCAGTATGATGTTAAATAGAAGTGGACATCCTTGACTTGTTCTTGATCTTAGGGGAAAAGCATTTAAGTCTTTCCCTATTAAGTATGTTAGCTGTGTGTGTGTGTGTGTGTGTGTGTATGTGTGTATGTGTTTGTGTGTGTGAATGGCTTTTACCAGGTTGAGGAAGTTCTTCCCTGTTATTTGTTCACTAAGAGTTTTTATCAGGAATGGATGTTGGATTTTGGCAAGTGCTTTCTCTTCATCTGTTAAGATAATGTTTTTTCCTTTAGTTAATATAGTAAATTACATTGATTGAATTTTGAATGTTAAACTAACCCTGCATTCTTTGAATAAATCTCACTTGGCCCTGGTATACTATTCTTTATATATATATATAATTTAGCATTTGACAGGCTAAAATTTTGTTTAGAATTTTTATGTCTAAGTTCAAGAGGATTATTGATCTATGTATTTCCTTGTAATGCTTTCTTTCTGGATTTTAGTGTTAGAGTACTATTAGCCTCATAGAATAAGTTGGAAAGTATCCCCTTCTCTTTAATTTTTGGAGGAGTTTGTATTGAATTAGCATTATTTCTTCTTTAAATATTTGGTGGAATATACCCGTGAAGCTATTTGGACTTGGAGTTTTCTTTGTGGGGATGTTTTAAATTATAACTTCACTTGCTTTTATAGATAGATCTTTTCAGTTTATTTTTTCTTTAATGAGCTTTGGTAATTTGTGTTCCATAAGGATTTTTTGTTTTCGTTTTACCTAAGTTTTTGAATTTGTTGCCATAAAGTTATTTACTATATTTGCTTTTTATCTTTAATATCTGAAGAAATTTAAATGATGTAACTCATTTATTTCTGATATTAGTGATTTGTGTTAGTCATTCTGGCTAGAGATTTGTTAATTTTATTAATCTTCTCAAACGACCAGCTTTTGGTTTCATTGTTTTTCTCTATTGCTTTTCCATTTCATTGATTTCCACTTTGATCTTTATTATTCTTTTTCTTCTGCTTAACTGAGGTTTAGTTTTTCTTCTTTTTTATTTTTTAATTATACTTTAAGTTCTAGGGTACATGTGCACAACATGCAGGTTTGTTACGTAAGTATACATGTGCCATGTTGGTGTGCTGCACCCATTAACTCGTCATTTACATTAGGTATATCTCCTAATGCTATCCCTCCCCACTCCCCCCACCCCACAACAGTCCCCAGTGTGTGATGTTCCCCTTCCCGTGTCCAAGTGTTCTCATTGTTCAATTCCCACCTATGAGTGAGAACATGTGGTGTTTGGTTTTTTGTCCTTGTGATGGTTTTCTGAGAATGATGGTTTCCAGCTTCATCCATGTCCCTACAAAGGACATGAACTCATCCTTTTTATGGCTGCATAGTATTCCATGGTGTATATGTGCCACATTTTCTTAATCCAGTCTATCATTGATGGACATTGGTAGTTTTTCTTCTTATCCTAGTTTCTAAGGTGGAAGCTGAAGTTATTGATTTGAGACCTTTCTTCTTTTCTAATATAGGCACTAATTTCTGTTAGCATTGCTTTATGGCACTTTATAAATTCTGATACTTTGTGTTGTCATTTTCATGCTGCTTGGAAAACTTTCTAATTTCCCTTTTGATTTCATCTTTGACCTGTGGGTTATTTAGATGTGTACTATTTAGTTTCCAAATATTTTGGGATTTTTCCAGAGCTCTTTCAGTTACTGATTTCCAATTTAATTAATTTGTGGGCAGAGAATATACTTTGTATGCCTTGAATTCTTTCGAAATAATTGAGACTCGATTTCTGTCCCAGAGTAGGATTTTTTTTTTTGTAACTGTTTTTTGTGCATTTGAGAAGAATGTTTATCCTGCTGTTGTTTGGTCGAGTGTTTTATAAATGTCAACTAGGTCAAGTTGGTTCGTAGTTGTCAAGTCTACTATATCCTTGGTGATTTCCTATCCACTTGTTATATCATTTTTTTTTTGTGTGTGTGAGACAGGGTCTAACTCTGTCACCCAAGCACTGGAGTGCAGTGGTGTGAACATGGCTCACTGCAGCCTCGACCTCCTGGGCTCAAGTGATGTGCTTGCCTCAGCCTTCTGAGTAGCTGGGACCACAGGCTCATGCCACTATGTCCAGCTACTTTTTACATTTTTTATAGAGATGGGGTCTCACTTTGTTGCCCAGGCTGGTGAAGAACTCCTGGGCACAAGTGATCCTCCCATCTCGGCCTTCAAATGTGCTGTGATGACAGGTGTGAGCCACTGTGCCCAGTGTTCTATCAATTCTTGAGAGAGAGAGAGAGATACTGAAATTTCCAAGTATAATTGTAGATTTATCTATTTTTATGGACCACATTTTGAGTTGCAAGAATCTGGGTATTCCCTGCTTCTTACTTCTCTGGGAAGCTTTTTCTAACCTCTCAGCTCACCCTAGAATGAAGTATACTCTACTTTTGCAATCAGAGCATTTAACAGTGTTTAATTACCTGTTCATTATTCTGTCCCCGCACTAGATCATTATGTGTTAGATAACAGTGATGGGGTTTTGTTACATTCATATATGAAGGACTTGAGAAATATATATATATTTTAATCGAGACGGGGTCTCGCTCTGTCACTCAGGCTGGAGTGCAGTGGCGTAGTCTTGGCTCATTGCAGCCTCTGCCTTCTGGGTTCAAGCAATTCTCCTGCCTCAGCCTCCCGAGTAGTTGGGACTACAGGCATACGCCACCATGCCAGGCTAATTTTTGTATTTTTAGTAGAAACAGGGTTTCATCATGTTGGTGAGGCTGGTCTTGAAATCCTGTAGTCAAGTGATCCGCCCACCTTGGCCTCCCAAAATGCTGGGATTACAGGTGTAAGCCATCATGCCCGGCCAACTTGAGAAATATTTGATGATATAAGAAAGATATTTAGGACTCAGTAAATGAACATATGGCATAACTAAAATCAAATCAGAATTCAATGGAGTTAGGGAATTGCTGAAAGGAGTGGCAATGAGAATATAAAGATCTTAGAACTGAACAAAAATTATTGGGGAGGGCATGACTTTTCACATGATGCAAAACGGAGAGTGAAAGCTGAAGAGAACATCTGTTATTGTTTTTCTTTTTTCTTTCTTTCTTTTTTTTAAACATAGTCTTGCTCTGTCACCTAGGCTGGAGTACAGTGGTATGATCTCGGCTCACTGCAACCGCTGCCTCCTAGGCTCAAGTGATTCTCCTGCCTCAGCCTCCCAAGTAGCTGGGATTACAGGTGCCCACCACCATGCCTGGCTAATTTTTTTTTTTTTTTTTTTGAGACGGAGTCTGGCTCTGTTGTCCAGGCTGGAGTGCAATGGCGTGATGTCGGCTCACTGCAACCTCCGCTTCCTGGGTTCAAGTGATTCTCCTGCCTCAGCCTCCCGAGTAGCTGGGACTACAGGCACGTGCCACCACGCCCAGCTAATTTTTTTTGTATTTTTAGTAGAGACGGGGTTTCACCACATTGGTCAGGCTGGTCTTGAACTCCTGACCTCATGATCCGCCTGCCTCGGCCTCCCAAAGTGCTGGGATTACAGGCGTGAGCCACCGCACCCAGACAATTTTTTGTATTTTTAGTAGAGATGGGGTTTTGCCATGTTGGCCAGGCTGGTTCAAACTCCTGACCTCGGGTGATCCACCCACCTCAGCCTCCGAAAGTGTTGGGATTACAGGTGTGAACCACCATGCCCGGCCTGTTATTGGGTTTTATTAGCATTTACTGAAATTAAGAGGGTCATATTGCTGATCCTTTTTGTTTCCCTTCCTTCCAAAGGATCCAGGTAAAATGTTGATCAACGTGCAGGAAGTGGGCATCAGTCAAGAGCTCATGTGAACATCCAGGGATCACAGAGATTACAAGGGCCTATCCTGGGTATTGTGGCCCAGCTGTAGGGAACGAGGGATTTACTTTGTTTACAGTAACCAGAAGTAGGAAATTAACGGGAAAATTAGGCATTATGGTTGGTGAAGAGAACCACTGGTGTACGGTAATAGTCTGAGGACACATGCCAGATTCTAAATGGAAAAGAGGTGAAAAAAGAAAAAGCAAGAGGGGGGATGGTTCAGGATGAAGCTTGAGAATGAAAGCAAGCTGCCAGAGATGCCTTCATTTTAGTCTTGTAATGTGGGGATGGGGCAACAGGCTTAACGGGACAGGGCTGGGCTCTGCTAGACCAGGTATAATCTTTAGAAGTGGTACATTCAGTGTCATTTTGCAATAGTGACAGAATGAAGCTCTTTCAATGCTTGAAGACCCAACTTACAGAGCCAAGACAGATGGTGAGCAGCAATCACTGAATGAATGTATAGAAAAATGTAAACTTCACAGAGCATTTTATCTCCCATCTGTTTCCCTCTGCAATCTCAACCTGGTACCATAAATCCAAATTCTGTACTTTCCCTCTTCAGGCTACCCAGGTTGCCTCTGTCTTAGAAGGTTGCAGGCAGCTAAGCTGTTTTGGAAGTGACCTGTTTGCCCAAGATGTTGAGTTTAGAGTTTTTAAAGGGGGTCCCCTTGCTTATGTTGTCAGACTGTATTAATGTATTCCTACACTGGGATTTGATTTTGCATATACAGTATCTTCATAAAGAGACCAAAATAGTTCATTCAGTAGCTTTGTGTTCAAATGCTCTGCCTTAGCTACTCACAGACTTACTCCACTGGCATATTGATATATGACTTTATTCAGATCTCTGTCTAGGAATTG
Organism: Pan paniscus; assembly: GCF_029289425.2. Lineage (NCBI taxonomy): Eukaryota > Metazoa > Chordata > Mammalia > Primates > Hominidae > Pan > Pan paniscus. The sequence goes on from NC_073267.2 coordinate 68,250,531, forward strand.
GCAATACAGATATAATTTGATATGGTCTTTGCCCTTAAGGAGTGCATGATCTAATAGAAAAGAAAATGAATGAATATTGCTTAATTATCTATACAATAATTTATGATTTCCCATAAATCTGTGGGTTGTCTCGCCTGCTGGGGCTCAGCTGGGAGGTTCTTCTGCATGTCTTGCTTGGTGGCCTCTTACGCAGATGCATTCAGCTTGCAGTTGGGCTTGACTGGAAGATCCTACTTGGTTTCATTCATATATCTGGTGCCTGAATACTTTTCCCTGTGGTCTTTCTCTTTCTTTGTAGTGTCTCATCATTCAGTAGTCTAGTCCAAGCTTCTTTACAGGAAGGTGAGTGGCTTCACCAGGGAGAAAGTGGAGGTTTCTGGGCTTTTTATTTATTTATTTAGAGACAAGGTCTTGCTCTGTCACCCAGGCTAGGGTGCGGTGGTGCAATCTCGGCTCACTGCAGCCTTGAACACCTGGGCTCAAGCAGTCCTCCCACCTCAGTCTCCTAAGTAGCTGGGACTACAGGTGCATACCACTTCACCTGTGTAATTTTTATATTTTTGTAGTGATGGGGTTTCGCTACACTGCCCAGCCTGGTCTCCAACTCCTGTGTGCAAGCGATCTGCATGCCTTGGCCTCCCAAAGTGCTGGGATTACAGGCATGTGCCAGCATGCCTGGCCTCTGCTGGGTTTCTTAAAGGAGAAGACCAGAAATAGCATCCATTCTGCTGCATTTTATTGGCCAAGGAAAGTCACAGTGCCAGTCTCGAGTGAAGAGAAAAGGTAATGAACTTAATGGGTGAAGTGGCACACACTTATAGGCAAGGAGGGGATTGACAGCAACCCTTTTTGGAAAGTATCTCCCACAGATACAAATAAATAAACCATAACTAAAATTTAGTGAGCACTTCTGTGTCAGACAGCAGGCCAAGTACCTGACATGTATTATCTCATGAAATCCTCATACATGAAGTTCCCATATCCAGTGAAGTAGGAATCATTCTTATCCCCATCTTATAAGCAAGTGGAAGCTGGCAGAGATTAAATAAATAACCCCAGGTCAAATACCTGATCAATGATGATGCCAGGATTCAAGTCCCTTGGAGTTGGATTTGTTCTCTGAGAGGGAGCTGAGTGCACTGGTTAAGAACTCAGTCCTGTAGGTCGTCATACTGTAGTAAATGCTATGAGAGAGGGTTCAGAGAATAAAGATCTCTTCTATTTGGGGGTTCAGAAAAGTCTTCAGGAAAGGTGCCATTTGAGTTGCATGTTGATGTTTAGGAACAATTTAGACCTGAACAAATTTGGGAATTAAGGATTTCTCGTAGGCAGAAAACATATAATATATATGTGGGGAGAGGAAGCAGAGGCATGCACTGAGACTAGCAATCAGTTCAGCTTGGGTGGCCTCTAGAATTCAAGGAAGGAGACAGCAAGAGCTGTTGGAGACGGGAAGTTTGGGGTCAGATTATGAAAATAGTTGAATACCAGGCTGAGATATTTGGGCCTTTATTTAGTGGAAACTAGGGAGACATTTAGTGTTTTGGAACAAGAGCTTTATTTTTAAAGGTTAAAATCCCTGGCTGGGTGCAGTGGCTCACGCATGTAATCCCAGCATTTTGGGAGGTTGAGGTAGGCAGGTCAGGAGTTCGAGACCAGCTTGGCTACTATAGTGAAACCCCATCTCTACTAAAAATACAAAAATTAGCCGGGCATGGTGGCATGCACCTGTAGTCCCAGCTACTCAGGAGGCTGAGGCAGGAGAATCGCTTGAAACCAGAAGGCAGAGGTTGCAGTGAGTTGAGCTCGTGCTGCTGCACTCCAGCCTGGGCAACAGAGCGAGACTCCATCTCAAAAAAAAAAAAAAATCACAGGGTAGACTTGAAACACTGAAATGGAGATACTGGAGGCAGGATGAACAAAGCGAAATGCTTTTTCAATGTCAGTTGAGAGGGAAACTTTATACTGACCATCCATTGGAGTGGTGAAGAGATACGGAATAGTAGAGATATTGAAGAGTTTGGTAGTTGAGGAAGGAGTCAAAAATAGATCTAGAATATCCAGCCTGAGTAACCAAAAGAATAGAGATGGGGCAGACTTGGAGAACATATAATTATTTAAATTTGAGGGCTACTGAATTGACTTCAAACAGCGCTGTTGACCTTGCGAGGGGCCAAGGTGGACTTCTGGGAGTTGGTCCAAAGGTGAGAGCCATTTATAATGAAGAAACATGACACTTTTCCTTTTAATTAATTTTGCAAGATATTGCAGACCAGTGACCTGGTTTTCTTCTTTTCTCTTCATTACTCTCAATTATTTCCAAAATTAGTCAGATGCAGTGGCCCACACCTGTAGTCTCAGCTACTCAGGAGATAGAGGTGAGAGGATTACTTGAGCCCAAAAGTTCTGAGCTGTAGTGCGCTATGCCCATGGGTGTCCATGCTAAGTTCAGTGTCAGTATGATGACTCTTGGGAGCTGGAGACTGCCAGGCTGCCTAAGGAGGGGTGAACTGGCCCAGGTCAGTAATAGAGCAGGTCAAAACTCCCGTGCTGCTCAGCAGTGAGATCATGCCTGTGAATAGCCACTGCACTCCAGCCTGGGCAACATAATGAGACCCCATCTCTTAAAACAAACAAGCAAACAAACCTCAAAGTAACCCAAACCCAGTGATGTTTCTGGCCTGCTCCATTGGCTTTTACTATCCTCCACCCACATCCCTCTGCCTGCTACCCTCACATCAACATCATAAGAGGTACTGCCTTGTATCAGGGCAATTGGTGCTCAATGGGGCACTATGACTTGATCATCTGCTTTACATATAAAGAAAGTGAGATAGAGAAAAGTTAAATGACCAGCACAACGTAAAACCAGGATATGTGTGTTGACCTGAGTCCGTGCAGGAGGGAGGGCATTTATGACCTTTATTCACAGGGTGTGGGATGGTGGAAGGCCAAGTCATGGTCGGATGAAACAAATAGGTAGGGGAGGGATGAGTATTGCTTTGTGAACTGGCAGCATCAGCACTAATCCTGGGATAAGTAGAGCTGTGAACCGATGACTCAGTTTCCTTTGCAGAGGCTGAAAAATGCAAGGTATTTACTTGATAAGAGCCCTAATAGGTTCAGGACAGAAGATTCTGTAATGGTGCTGTGATTAAGGACTTTCATTCTGATTAGAATTACACTCTAGCAAATGAGTGTGAACTGTTGGAACTTAAGTAGCTGCTCAACAGAACGAATGCAGTCATTTCTGAAGTGGCTTGTTAACTTATTATTTCCTACCATTCTGCCTCATTACTGACACTCACCCTCATCGTTCATCAAGATTGGTAGCCCCTTGAGGAGGAGAAGAGGAGTGGGAGATTGTATAAGTTGTCTGTACCAGGTCCCATGCTGAAGGGAAAGGGCCCACATAGGAGCAGGTTTCCAAGAGCTTCTACAATTGTTAAGGACCTCCTAGGTGAAGCTATTGTTACCTGTGTGCATATGCTAAAACAATACTACTGTTAATATTTGTAATAGTAACAGTGACAATAATAACTGTCACTTATTTCACAGTTTCAACTGATCTTACAGTGGGCTGGGTGGGATGCATATTATTTTGAATCCCCTTAACAGCTCCCTTTACAGATGGGAAAATAGATTTCTCAGTTCCACAGCTTTAAATCCTGTTTCAGACACCAAAGTTTGTGCTTTGTCTTCTGTGAAGGGAATTGAAATTGCTATTTTCTTTTCTAATACAGGGTCGGTCTCACTCTGTAACACATGCTGGGGTACAGTGGCTTGATCAGGGCTCACTGCAGCCTTGACCTCCTGGGGCTCAAGCAGTTCTCCCACCTCAGCCTCCAAAGTAACTGGGACTACAGGTGTGTAGCATCATGCCTGGCTAATTAAAAAAAATTTTTTTTTGTAGAGATGTAGTTTCAACATGTTGCCCAGGCTGGTCTCAAGCTCGTGGGCTCAAGTGATCTGCCTGCCTTGGCCTCCCAAAATGCTGGGGAAATTGCTATTTTCTATCTTACATGGTGGGGAATAGGAATGTTAGGATAGGCCTTTGAATCTAGTTTTCAGTTGTTTCCATACCATCTTTTGGTTATTTTAGTGAGTATGGGGAAAATATATATATATATATATATATATGTATATATATACATACATATATACATATATATATACATATATATATGTATATATACTTCCCAACATTGTAATTCTTCATTCTTCCCCATCATCATGGTAGTCAGGTTAGGACGCTCGTGGGAATAATTCAGACTTGAACATCAGGAAAAGCTGGGCCAAACACAAAATTGGCCACAAATACAGAGCTTGTGGATTTATTTTATTTATTTATTTTTAAGAATGCTTGTTTGTTTACTTTCAATAGCTTTAAGGGTACAAGTGGTTTTTGGTTACATTGATATATAGTGGTGAAGCCTGGGCTTTTAGTGTGCCCGTCACCTGAGTAGTGCACATTGTACCCAACAGGTAATTTTCATCCTTCTCTCCCCTGCCACCATCCCTGCTTCTGAATCTCCAATGTCCATTATTCCACTCTTTATGGCCCTGTGTACCCATAGTGTAGCTCTTGCTTATAAGTGAGAATATGCAGTATTTGGTTTATGTGGATTTATTTTGGGTCATCTTCTTCTCTGCAGCTAGGCTGGCCTCTGCTAATAGGAGGTGAACATTTTGAAAGCTACATGTGAATCAATACTTACCAGGCTTAGCTTAAAGTAATAGGTAATACTGATTGGAAAGGAAACCTATTGCATGTGTAGGGAAATACAGCTGGCTAAGTAGGCAGCTTAGTGTAATGAAAGCAACACAGACTCTGTAATCCAATAGACACTGGTTTGAATTTTATCTCCAAAACTAACCTTGCAACTTTGAGGAATTCTCTTGATCATTCTGAGGCTCAGTTTCCTTGGCTGTAAAATGCACCTACCTCACAAGCTTGGTTGAGGAAGCTATTGCTACTACTGATAGCAGTCCTTGGGTGCTATAATAGCTGTTTTAAGTACATTCGGTGTGTGTGTTTATGCTTTCGTTGATGCTTGGAGGCTCCCAGACCTTTATTTTGGAAATAGGGACATCAGTTTTTGCTATTATATTTTTCTTTACTTTTTTTTTTCCATTTTGGTGGTCATTGAAGTTTTTTTGAACACCCCAGCCTGCTCCTGCTCTCCTTAGAGACATGTCGATATGGCATTATGGAATTCTAAGGAGTAAGCAGGATACTCCTGGATGCTGTTGTGGAGTAAAAGGAAAAATCCAAGCAGAAGGCAAGACACAGAGGGGCTGTGCGCAGGACTGTTCATATAGCCCTTCTTTCTGGGACAACCCTCTCTGGAGCCCTAAACATAAAAGTCCCAACTGGTCTTAGGGTACTGAATTTAACACAGGATATTAATTCTTCACTAATTCCTTTAACCCCCCTTTTCCATTATCTATCTCTTTATATTTTTAGCTAGATGATATTCATCTATATTTAATCACACCAATAATGTAACACATAATTATATAATTCAAGAAAGCGGATATAGTGTTGCAAAAATCTAAGATCTTTGCATTGCATAGAAAAAGGGTTTAAAAAGGTAAAGCAATACTTATAACTAGAATCTGGTAGGTCAGGGATGCATTCGTAATCACAAAGAATGAATTTCTAGCTTGTCTTTGGACCTTATCAAATGTTACCTCACACTATAGATATTTTCTAAGAATTTTATCACTGTTGCTTATAGTACAAAGTCATTGCCAATTCCACAGTACCTAGTTCAGAGCTGGTACATAGAGGTGCTTAGTTTTTGTTGGTGGTGGTGCTTTTGATTCAGGAAGAAAATTAGAAAGAGAGACTTGGCCAATTTCAGTATATCTGTACAGTATTATATGAGGTGCTGTTTGTATCTGTTCAGTTAAACAAATACTTGAGTGTTTGCTTTGTGCAATACTGGGTATACAAAGAAAAATGAACATAGTTCCTCACCTTGAACTTATCATAGTTTGGGGTGCAAAAATCACACAATCACAAAATGTCATGATCACATACAGGATATTATGAAAAAAAAAGGGGAAAGAGGAGGTTAATATTATCTGGGGTTTTGAAGAAGGCTTCTGGGCATGGCACCTTCATTAAGAACCTGAATGAATGAACAAGAGTCATCCAAGGGGAAAAAGGAGAGTCCATTCCAGGCAAAGAAATCAGTGTAAGCAAAGTGAGAAGATACGAAACAAAAAGCAAGTGGGGCCGGGTAGTAGCTCACGCCTGTAATCCCAGCACTTTGGGAGGCTGAGGTGGGCGGATCACCTGAGGTCAGGAGTTCGAGAACAGCCTGACCAACATGGAGAAACCCCATTTCTACTAAAAATACAAAATTAGCTGGGTGTGGTGGCATGTGCCTGTAATCGCAGCTACTCAGGAGGCTGAGGCAGGAGAATTGCTTGAACCCGGGAGGTGGAGGTTGAGGTGAGCCAAGATCGCGTCATTGCACTCCAGCGTGGGCAGCAAGAGCAAAACTCCATCTCAACAACAACAAACAAACAAACAAACAAACAAGTGGGAAATTTGGTGTTTTACCAGAGTGTGGGCCCAAATGAGCCTCCCACCTCAGCCTCCTGAGTAGCTGGACAATTCCCAATTCCCACACCTGGTAGCAGGTGCCACCACACCTGGCTAATTTTTGTATTTTTAGTAGAGACGGGGTTTCACCATGTTGCCCAGACTGGTCTCAAACTCCTGAGCTCAAGCGATGCACCCACTTTGGCCTCCCAAAGTGCTGGGATTACAGGCATGAGCCACCGGGCCCAGCCATGGTCTATGATTTCATGAAAAGAAGTGGCTGGAGCACAAGTTCAGACTCAAGTAGAGTGGCTCTGAGTCTGCATCCTAGCACTCCATGCTGCTTCTCTTGGTCTTGAAACCAAGAAGTTGCTTATATTTTTGTCAAAGGAATCTTTTCCTTAGTGAATTCCTGTAATTAAAAAATAACTTTCTTATTTGTTTAATATTCATTATAAAAAATTTAGCCAGCACTGATAAGCAAAAAGAAAAACTCCATTTCCAGCATCCTTTAGGAAACTATTTAAAACAGTTTGGGATTTCTTTCTATTGTTCTCTCCCTCCCTCCCTCTCTCTCACTTTACTTTCCCTTAATTGTGTGTGTGTGTGTGTGTGTGTGTGTGTGTGTGTGTGTGTGTGTGTGTGTGTGTGGTATACAGTGATGCTTTGGGCCATCACTCTAAGTCATTAGATATTTTGTAGTCTTCTTTCTTGCCTTCCTTCCTCCCTTCCCTCCCTCCCTCCCTCTTTTCCTTTCTTTACTTTTCTTTTTTCTTTCTTTCTTTTTGAGACAGGGTCTCGCTTTGTTGCCTGGGCTAGAGTACAGTGGCATAATCATGGCTCACTGCAGCCTCTACCTACTGGGCTCAAGCAAACCTCCCATCTCAGCCTCCCTAGTAGCTAGGACTGCAGGAGCATGCCACCATGCCTGGATAAATTTTGTATTCTTTGTAGAGATGGGGTTTCACCTTGTTGCCCAGAGTGGTCTGGAACTTCTGGCCTCAAACGATCCACCTGCCTTGGCCGCCTCCCAAAGTGTTGGGATTACAGGGGTGAGCCACTACCCCGGCAGGCTTATTTTTAATAATTGCATAACACTCATTTTTGGGTCAGTTTTAACAATTATTTTTAACTTTTTTTTTTGTCTTTTAAATTCTTCATTTGTGACAACTTAGTTTTTTGAACATATAAAAATTGGGAAACAGTCTGGGCGCAGTGGCTCATGCCTGTAATCCCAGCACTTTGGGAGGCCGAGGTGGGCAGATCATGAGGTCAGGAGATCAAGACCATCCTGGCTAACACGGTGAAACCCCATCTCTACTAAAAATACAAAAATTAGCCAGGCGTGATGGCACGCACCTGTAGTCCCAGCTACTTGGGAGGCTGAGGCAGGAGAATCACTTGAACCCGGGAGGCAGAGGTTGCAGTGAGCGGAGATGGCACCACTGCATTCTAGCCTGGGCAACAGAGTGAGACTCCTTCTCAAACAAAAAAAAAATTGGGTAACAACACACACTGGGGTCTGTCAGGGAGTAGGGTAGGGGGAGGGAGAGTATTAGGAAAAGTAGCTAATGCATGCTGGGCTTAATACCTAGGTGATGGCTGATAGGTGCAACAAACCACTGTCATACGATTACCTATGTAACAAACCTGCACATCCTGCACATGTACCCTAGAACTAAAAATAAAAATTAAAATAAAAGAATTTAAAAAACTGTGTATATTAGCAAGCTTCCAGTCACCCCAGCAACAGCCACCTTCTCCCCACTCCCCCCACCTCTGTCTCTCCAACGAAAACTAGGCCCCTACTCGCCCACTGCCCGGGATCTGCAAGCTGCGCGCCCATGAGTTTCAGTACCTATTTGGACTTTCACAATCAGAGATGGCAGTGGTGAAGGCATCAACGTCGAAAGCTTCCAGGCCTTGGTATTCTCATCTGGCGTATGCAAGATACTGGCAACATTATCATCAAGCAATGGCTTGATGGCAAAGCCATCAGAATGCCTACAGGAAGGCCGTGGAATCCTGTGTCAGTCGCCTGTGGCGCTTCCCTTTTATTTTATTTTTTTTAAAGACAGAGTCTCGCTGTTGTTGCCCACGCTGGAGTGCAGTGACACAACCTCGGCTCACTGTAACCTCCACCTCCCGGTTTCAAGTGATTCTCCTGCCTCAGCCTCCCGTGTAGTTGGAATTACAGGTGCCCGCCACCACACCCAGCTAATTTTTTGTATTTTTAGTAGAGACGGGGTTTCACCGTGTTGGCCAGGCTGGTCTCGAACTCCTGATGTGATCTGCCTGCCTTGGCCTCCCAAAGTGCTGGGATTACAGGCGTGAGCCACCGCACCCAGCCGGCACTTCCTTTCTGCACTTCTTTTCCAAAGCTCTTACAACAAACAGGCTGGATATCCTCAGTCCTTCTGTGACCATCATGTGGCCTGGCAGGACTCCACCTGCAGTTCTTCACATTTCAGAGGGTCTGGGCAGCATCCACATGACAGCACTGGGATCCAGGCATCCATGAGAGAAGACCAAGCTTTGTTTAAAGAGGAGGAGTAGATGCAGAGGTAGAATGTGACCTGAGCAATATGGAAATCACCGAGGATCTCCGCCAGTACTTTGCAGAAACCGGGAGGCACAGAGAAGAATGAGGGTGGCGGCAGCAGCTGGATGCAGAGTGCTTGGACAGCTACGTGAATGCCGACCACGACCTTTGCTACAACACCCACTGGTGGGTGGAGCCCCCGACTGAGCGGCCCAGCAAGCGGTGCCAGGCTGAGATGAAGCGCTTGTATGGGAACAGCACTGCCAAGCTCCAGGCCATGGAGGCTTCGGTGCAGCTGAGCTTTGACAAGCACTGTGACCAAAAGCAGCCCAGTTCTGGCTGGTCATGCCTGTGAAATTCTGAGCTTGGGGCACAGGGCCCCAGCCTCTCCCTCTTCCTTTTGGGTACACTCTCTTCATTCTCCCTCTGTACATTTCTCAGGGAAAGGGGGCTTTGTACTGAGGTACAGGCATGTTCACCACAGTCCCAGTGGGGCCTGTCACAGGGTGGATGTACAATGCCAGCCTCTTGGGGGTTGGCAGGACGTGTTCTCTTGCCAATATGATACATTTTCTCCTGACATAAAATAATTTTGTATATATTACACTGGTTTTTGCTGTTGTCAATCATCATTAACTGCCTAGAAACAAACAAAAAATTGTATATATTTACGGTACACAACGTGATGTTTTGATAGACCATGTGAGGCGATCATCACATTCCAGTAATTAACATCTCAATCACTTCTACATAGTCACCATTTCTGTACCCTTTGACCAACACCACCCCATTCCCATCTCTTCCCAGCCCCTGGCAATCACCATCCTACTCTGTGCTTCTATGAGTCTGGCTATTTTAGATTCTGTGTATAAGTGTATAAGTTTGTAGAGGGCAGAACATGGTTTAGACATGCTGAGTTTTTGGGGCTTATGGGTCATTTAAATGGGAATGCCCTCAAGTAGCTGAAGGTATGAATCTGAAGGCCGAAGAAATTTTGTGTAAAGAAATTCTTATTTTGGCCAGGCGCGGTGGCTCACACCTGTAATCCCAGCACTTTGGGAGGCCGAGGCGGGTGGATCATGAGGTCAGGAGATCGAGACTATCCTGGCTAACACGGTGAAACCCCGTCTCTACCAAAAATACAAAAAAGTAGCCAGGCGTGGTGGCAGGTGCCTGTAGTCCCAGCTACTCGGGAGGCTGAGGCAGGAGAGAATGGCGTGGACCTGGGAGGTGGAGCTTGCAGTGAGCCGAGATTGCACTGCACTCCAGCCTGGGCAACAGAGCCAGACTCTGTCTCAAAAAAAAAAAAAAAAAAAAAGTTCTTATTTTACACTTGGTGAACTTAAGACTCAGAAGATAAGTCACTTTCCCAAGGTTCAAAGACTTTATATGTCTGGCTAATGCTGGGTTCTTCATGCATGATATTTACCATTTCATGGGTCAAGAAACTAATAAATTCATCTGTGAGGTAAAACAGTCTTTTTTTAATCATACACAATGTTAAGCTCACTTTTCATTCTGGTCACTCTCACCTCACACTTTGTTTATTATTTATTCATTTTTTAGAGACAGGATCTTGCTCTGTTGCCCAGGCTGGAGTGCAGTGGCACGATCATAGCTCACTGCATTGACCTCCTGGGCTCTAGTGATCCGCCTCAGCCTCCTGAGTAGCTAGGACTACAGGCACACACTACCATCTTTTAATTTTATTTGATTCTTTTGTCTCTCAGTGTTTCATTTTGAATAGTTTCTATTCCTATCTTTTTAATTCACTGATCTTTTCTTTGCAATGTCTAATCTGCCATTACTCCCATCCAATATATTTTCCATGTGATACATTGTATTTTTTCATCTCTAGAAGTTAGATTTGAGTCTTTTTATATCTTTTTTTCTTGTACTTCAAATTTTAAACATGTGAAATGAAGGTATAATAATCATTTGAATGTTTTTGCCTGTAAAATTCTAACATCTGTCTCAATTCTTGGTCAGTTTTGATTGATTGCTTTTTCTCCTCATTATGTTTGTATTTTTTTTAAACTTCTTTGTGTTTCTGTTAATTTCTGATTGGATGCCAGATATTGTGAATTTTACCTTATTGTATATCTTAGTTCATTTAGCCTTCTGTAACAAAATACCTTAGACTGAGTAATTTACAAGCAACACAAATTTGTTGCTCACAGTTCTGGAGGCTGGGAAGTCCAAGATTAAGGTGCTAGCAGATTTAGAGTTTGGTGAGGGCTTGCTCTCCACTTCAAAGATAGTGCCTCGTTGTGTTCTCACATGGTGAAAGGGTCAAGGGGGTTCCCTCAAGCCTCTTTTAAAGGGTACTATTCCTAAGTCACTTCCTAAAGGCCTCACTTTTTTTTTTTTTTGAGATGGAGTCTCGCCCCATCACCCAGGCTGGAGTGCAGTGGTGCAATCTCAGCTCACTGCAACCTCTGTCTGCTGGGTTCAAGTGATTCTCCTGCCTCAGCCTCCCGAGAAGCTGGGACTACAGGTGTGTGCCACCAGGCCTGGCTAATTTTTTTGTATTTTTAGTAGAGATGGGGTTTCACCATGTTAGCCAGGATGGTCTTGATCTCCTGACCTCATGATCTGCCTGCCTTGGCCTCCCAAAGTGCCGGAATTACAGGCATGAGCCACCACACCCGGCTGGCCTCACTTCTTTTTATTTATTTATTTATTTTATTTTATTTTTTATTATACTTTTTAAGTTCTAGGGTACATGTGCACAACGTGCAGGTTTGTTACATATGTATACATGTGCCATGTTGGTGTGCTGCACCCATTAACTCGTCATTTACATTAGGTATATCTCCTAATGCTATCCCTGCCCCCATGCCATGACAGGCCCTGGTGTGTGATGTTCCCTTTCCTGTGTCCAAGTGTTCTCATTGTTCAGTTCCCACCTGTGAGTGAGAACATGTGGTGTTTGGTTTTTTGTCCTTGTGATAGTTTGCTGAGAATGATGGTTTCTAGCTTCATCCATGTCCCTATACAGGACATGAACTCATCCTTTTCTATGGCTGCATAGTATTCCATGGTGTATATGTGCCACATTTTCTTTATCCAGTCTATCATTGATGACATTTGGCTTGGTTCCAAGTCTTTGCTATTGTGAATAGTGCTGCAATAAACATATGTGTGCATGTGTCTTTATAGCAGCATGATTTATAATCCTTTAAGTATATACCCAGTAATGGGATGGCTGGGTCAAATGGTATTTCTAGTTCTAGATCCCTGAGGAATCGCCACACTGACTTCCACAATGGTTGAGGTAGTTTACAGTCCCACCAACAGTGTAAAAGCATTCCTATTTCTCCACATCCTCTCCAGCACCTGTTGTTTCCTGACTTTTTAATGATTGCCATTCTAACTGGTGTGAGATGGTATCTCATTGTGGTTTTGATTTGCATTTCTCTGATGGCCAGTGATGATGAGCATTTTTTCGTGTGTCTGTTGGCTGCATAAATGTCTTCTTTTGAGAAATGTCTGTTCATATCCTTTGCCCACTTTTTGATAGGGTTGTTTCTTTTTTTCTTGTAAATTTGTTTGAGTTCATTGTAGATTCTGGATATTAGCCCTTTGTCAGATGAGTAGATGGCAAAAATTTTCTCCCATTCTGTAGGTTGTCTGTTCACTCTGATGGTAGTTTCTTTTGCTGTGTAGAAGCTCTTTAGTTTAATTAGATCCCATTTGTCAATTTTGGCTTTTGTTGCCATTGCTTTTGGTGTTTTAGACATGAAGTCCTTGCCCATGCCTGTCTCCTGAATGGTATTGCCTAGGTTTTCTTCTAGGGTTTTTATAGTTTTAGGCCTAACATTTAAGTCTTTAATCCATCTTGAATTAATTTTTGTATAAGGTGTAAGGAAGGGATCCAGTTTCAGCTTTCTACATATGGCTAGCCAGTTTTCCCAGCACCATTTATTAAACAGGGAATCCTTTCCCCATTTCTTGTTTTTGTCAGGTTTGTCAAAGATCAGATGGTTGTAGATGTGTGGTATTATTTCTGAGGGCTCTGTTCTGTTCCATTGGTCTATATCTTTGTTTTGGTACCAGTGCCATGCTGTTTAGGTTACTGTAGCCTTGTAGTATAGTTTGAAGTCAGGTAGCATGATGCCTCCAGCTTTGTTCTTTTGGCCTAGGATTGACTTGGCAATGCAGGCTCTTTTTTGGTTCCATATGAACTTCAAAGTAGTTTTTTCCAATTCTGTGAAGAAAGTCATGGTAGCTTGATGGGGATGGCATTGAATCTATAAATTACCTTGGGCAGTATGGCCATTTTCACGATATTGATTCTTCCTATCCACGAGCGTGGAATGTTCTTCCATTTGTTTGTGTCCTCTTTTATTTCATTGAGTAGTGGTTTGTAGTTCTCCTTGAGGTCTTTCATGTCCCTTGTAAGTTGGATTCCTAGGTATTTTATTCTCTTTGAAGCAATTGTGAATGGGAGTTCACTCATGATTTGGCTCTCTGTTAGTCTGTTATTGGTGCATAAGAATGCTTGTGATTTTTCACATTGATTTTGTATCCTGAGACTTTGCTGAAGTTGCTTATCAGCTTAAGGAGATTTTGGGCTGAGACCATGGGGTTTTCTAAATGCACAATCATGTCATCTGCAAACAGGGACAATTTGACTTCTTCTTTTCCTAATTGAATACCCTTTATTTCTTTCTCCTGCATGATTGCCCTGGCCAGAACTTCCAACACTATGTTGAATAGGAGTGGTGAGAGAGGGCATCCCTGTCTTGTGCCAGTTTTCAAAGGGAATGCTTCCAGTTTCTGCACATTCACTATGATATTGGCTGTGGGTTTGTCATAAGTAGCTCTTATTATTTTGAGATACGTCCCATCAATACCTAATTTATTGAGAGTTTTTAGCATGAAGGGCTGTTGAATTTTGTCAAAGGCCTTTTCTGCATCTATTGAGATAATCATGTGGTTTTTGTCTTTGGTTCTGTTTATATGATGGATTACGTTTATTGATTTTCATATGTTGAACCAGCCTTGCATCCCAGGGGTGAAGCCCACTTGATCATGGTGGATAAGCTTTTTGATGTGCTGCTGGATTTGGTTTGCCAGTATTTTATTGAGGATTTTTGCATTGATGTTCATCAGGGATATTGGTCTAAAATTCTTTTTTTTGTGTGTGTCTCTGCCAGGCTTTGGTATCAGGATGACGTTGGCCTCATAAAATGAGTTTGGGAGGATTCCCTCTTTTTCTATTGATTGGAATAGTTTCAGAAGGAATGGTACCAGCTCCTCCTTGTACCTCTGGTAGAATTCGGCTGTGAATCCATCTGGTCCTGGACATGTTTTGGTTGGTAGGCTATTAATTGTTGCCTCAATTTCAGAGCCTGTTATTGGTCTATTCAGGGATTCAACTTATTCCTGGTTTAGTCTTGGGAGGGTGTATGTGTCCAGGAATTTATCCATTTCTTCTAGATTTTGTAGTTTATTTGCATAGAGGTGTTTATAGTATTCTCTGATGGTAGTTTGTATTTCTGTGGGATCGTTGGTGATATTCCCTTTATCATTTTTTATTGCATCTTTTTGATTCTTCTGTCGTTTCTTCTATATTAGTCTTGCCAGCAGTCTATCAATTTTGTTGATCTTTTCAAATACCAGCTCCTGGATTCATTGATTTTTTGAAGGGTTTTTTGTGTCTCTGTCTCCTTCGGTTCTGCTCTGATCTTAGTTATTTCTTGCCTTCTGCTAGCTTTTGAATGTGTTTGCTCTTGGTTCTCTAGTTCTTTTAATTGTGATGTTAGGGTGTCAATTTTAGATCTTTCCTGCTTTCTCTTGTGGGCATTTAGTGCTATAAATTTCCCTCTACACACTGCTTTGAATGTGTCCCAGAGATTCTGGTATGTTGTGTCTTTGTTTTCGTTGGTTTCAAAGAATATCTTTATTTCTGCCTTCATTTCATTATGTACCCAGTAGTCATTCAGGAGCAGATTGTTCAGTTTCCATGTAGTTGAGCAGTTTTGAGTGAGTTTCTTAATCCTGAGTTCTAGTTTGATTGCACTGTGGTGTGAGAGACAGTTTGTTATAATTTCTGTTCTTTTACGTTTGCTGAGGAGTGCTTTACTTCCAACTATGTGGTCAATTTTGGAATAAGTGCGATGTGGTGCTGAGAAGAAGGTATATTCTCTTGATTTGGGGTGGAGAGTTCTGTAGATGTCTATTAGGTCCACTTGGTGCAGAGCTGAGTTCAATTCCTGGGTATCCTTGTTAACGTTCTGTCTCGTGAATCTATCTAATGTCGACAGTGGGGTGTTAAAGTCTCCCATTATTATTGTGTAGGAGTCTAAGTCTCTTTGTAGGTCTCTAAGGACTTGCTTTATGAATCTGAGTGCTCCTGTATTGGGTGCATATATATTTAAGATAGCTGTTCTTGTTGAATTGATCCCTTTACCATGGTGTAATGGCTTTCTTTGTCTCTTTTGATCTTTGTTGGTTTAAAGTTTGTTTTATCAGAGACTAGTATTGCAACCCTAGTCTTTGTTTTCCATTTGCTTGGTAGATCTTCCTCCATCCCTTTATTTTGAGCCTATGTGTGTCTCTGCACGTGAGATTGGTCTCCTGAATACAGCACACTGATGGGTCTTGACTATCCAATTTGCCAGTCTGTGTCTTTTAATTGGAGCATTTAGCCCATTTACTTTCAAGGTTAATATTGTTCTGTGTGAATTTGATCCTGTCATTGTGATATTAGCTGGTTATTTTGCTCATTAGTTGATGCAGTTTTTTCCTAGCCTCGATGGTCTTTACATTTTGGCATGTTTTTGCAGTGGCTGGTACTGGTTGTTCCTTTCCATGTTTAGTGCTTCCTTCAGGAGCTCTTGTAAGGCAGGCCTGGTGGTGATAAAATCTCTCAGCATTTGCTTGTCTGTAAAGGATTTTATTTCTCCTTCACTTATGCAGCTTAGTTTGGCTGGATATGAAATTCTGGGTTGGAAATTCTTTTAAGAATGTTGAATAGTGGCCCCCACTCTCTTCTGGCTTGTAGAGTTTATGCTGAGAGATCCAGTGTTAATCTGATGGGCTTCTCTTTGTGGGTAACCCGACCTTTCTCTCTGGCTGCCCTTAACATTTTTTCCTTCATTTCAACTTTGGTGAATCTGACAATTATGTGTCTTGGAGTTGCTCTTCTCAAGGAGTGTCTTTGTGGCATTCTCTGTATTTCCTGAATTGGAATGTTGGCCTGCCTTGCTAGATTGGGGAAGTTCTCCTGGATAATATCCTGGAGAGTGTTTTCCAACTTGGTTCCATTCTCCCCATCACTTTCAGGTACACCAATCAGAGGTAGATTTTGGTCTTTTCACATAGTCCCATATTTCCTGGAGGCTTTGTTTGTTTCTTTTTACTCTTTTTTCTCTAAACTTCTCTTCTCGCTTCATTTCATTCATTAGATCTTCAATCACTGATACCCTTTCTTCCAGTTGATCAAATCGGTTACTGAAGCTTGTGCATTCATCACGTAGTTCTCGTGCCGTGGTTTTCAGCTCCATCAGGTCATTTAAGGACTTCTCTACACTGGTTATTCTAGTTAGCCATTTGTCTAATTTTTTTTTCAAGGTTTTTAGCTTGTTTGTGATGGGTTCGAACTTCCTCCTTTAGCTCGGAGAAGTTTGATCATCTGAATCCTTCTTCTCGCAACTGATCAAAGTCATTCTCTGTCCAGCTTTGTTCCATTGCTGGTGAGGAGCTGCGTTCCTTTGGAGGGGGAGAGATGCTCTGATTTTTAGAATTTTCAACTTTTCTGCTCTGTTTTTTTCCCCATCTTTGTGGTTTTATCTACCTTTGGTCTTTGATGATGGTGATGTACAGGTGGGGTTTTGGTGTGGATGTCCTTCCTGTTTGTTAGTTTTCCTTCTAACAGTCAGGACCCTCAGCTGCAGGTCTGTTGGAGTTTGCAGGAGGTCCACTCCAGACCCTGTTCCCCTGGGTATCAGCAGCAGAGGCTGCAGTACAGCGAATATAGCTGAACAGCAAATGTTGCTGCCTGATCGTTCCTCTCGGAGCTTCGCCTTAGAGGGGTACCCAGCTATGTGAGGTGTCAGTCTGCCCCTATGGGGGGTGCCTCCCAGTTAGGCTACTCGGGGGTCAGGGACCCACTTGAGGAGGCAGTCTGTCCGTTCTCAGATCTCAGAGTCTGTGCTGGGAGAACGACTACTCTCTTCAAAGCTGTCAGACAGGGACAATTAAATCTGCAGAGTTTTCTGCTGCCTTTTGTTTGGCTATGCCCTGCTCCCAGAGGTGGAGCCTACAGAGGCAGGCAGACCTCCTTGAGCTGTGGTGGCTTCCACTGGGTGGCTTTGTTTACCTACTCAAGCCTCAGCAATGGCAGGCGCCCCTCCCCCAGCCTCACTGCTGCCTTGCAGTTAGATCTCAGACTGCTGTGCTAGCAATGAGTGAGGCTCCGTGGGTGTGGGACCCTGTGAGCCAGGTGCAGGATATAATCTCCTGGTGTGCTGTTTGCTGAGACCCTTGGAAGAGCGCAGTATTACAGTGAGAGTGACCTGATTTTCCAGGTGCTGTCTGTCATGGCTTCCTTTGGCTAGGAAAGGGAATTCCCTGACCCCTTGCGCTTCCTGGCTGAGGCGATGCCTCGCCCTGCTTCAGCTCTCACTCAGTGGGCTGCACCCACTGTCCTGCACCCACTGTCTGATACGCCCCAGTGAGATGAACCCAGTACCTCAGTTGGAAATGCAGAAATCACCTGTCTTCTGCGTTGCTCACCCTGGGACCTGTAGCCTGGAGCTGTTCCTATTCGGCCATCTTGGGACCGTCTAGCTAAATATCCTCACTTCTTAATAAAATCACCTTGGGGATTAAGTTCCAACATATAAATTTCGGAGGAATACAAACATTCAGACCATAGCATTCTGCTTCTGGCCTGAAAATTCATGTCCTTTTCACATGCAAGATACATTCATTACATCCCAGTAGCCCCAAAACTCTTCACTTTTTTCAGCATCAACTCAAAAGTCTAAAGGCCAGAGTTTCATGTAAATATCATCTAAGTCAAATATGGATGGGATTCAAGGCAGGCAAATTGCTCTCCAATTGCAAACCTTTGAAATCAGTCATGTTATGTGCTTTCAAAATAAAATGGCAGGACAGGCATGGAATAGACATTCCCATTTCAAAAGGGGAAAAATAGGAAGAAAGGAATAACTGGTTCCAAGTAAGTCCAAGGCCCAGGAGGGCAAATCTTAAGTCTTGAAGATAATCTTTACACTGGGGCAAGGGTTGGGCCCCCAAGGCAGCCTCATGGCTTTGCTGGGCATAAACCATGCTGCAGTTCTCATGGTTGGGATTGTTATGCCTGCAGCTCTCCCAGACTGGAGTTGCACGTGGGTGGCTCTGTTAATTTCTGATTGATCTCTCTGTGGTGGCTCCTCCCTGTGACAGTTCACTGTTGGGGCCCTGAGGCCCTTCAGAATATCCTTTGAAATCTAGGTGGAGGTAGCCATACTTCCAGAGTTCTTGCACTCTGTGCCCCTGCAGAATTAGCACAATGTGGGTGCTGCTAAAGTTTAACACCAGCACCCTTCAGAGGGAAAGTCATTGCAGCCTGCATTGCACCTGGGCTCACTGGAGCCACATCTGGGATGACTGAGCATCTCTGTGCCAGAATACAGGGAACAGAAACTTGAGGTGGCACAGTGAAGTGAGTGCTGAGGTCCCACGATACCTGAGGACCCTTTTTTGACATAATTCTGTCCCTCAGGCCTTGGCATTCTGGTCCTGTGATGGCAGTGGCAGCCCCCATGATCTCTAAAACACTTTTGAGGTCAGTCTTCCATTGTCTTAACAGATAGCATCTAGCTTCCTTCTATCCATACTAATCACCTTATTAAATGTTTGCTTGGCCATGATCTTGGTGTTCTCTCTTGAATACATTTTTTTATTCTTTTTTTTTTTTCCCCGACAGAGTCTCGCTCTGTTGCCCAGGCTGGAGTGCAGTGGCACG
The DNA here is from genome assembly GCF_029289425.2 of Pan paniscus. Taxonomy (NCBI): domain Eukaryota; kingdom Metazoa; phylum Chordata; class Mammalia; order Primates; family Hominidae; genus Pan; species Pan paniscus. The sequence continues at coordinate 68,269,611 of NC_073267.2, forward strand.
ATCTTGGGTCACTGCAGCCTCCGCCTCCCAGGTTCAAGTGATTCCCTGCCTCAGCCTCCCGAGTGGCTGGGATTACAGGTGCCTGCCACCATGCCCAGTTAATTTTTGCATTTCTAATAGAGACGGGGTTTCACCATGTTGGCCAGGTTGGTCTCAAACTCCTGTCCTCAAGTGATCCACCTGTCTCGGCTTCCCAAAGTGGTGGGATTACAGGCGTGAGCCACCATGCCTGGCCGCATTTTTATTCTTTACAACATGGGCAGGGTGAGGATTTTCCATATCTTTAAGTTCTGTTTCTCTTTTGATTATTAGTTTAATCTTTAATTTGTGTCTCTCCTCTTGCAGTTTATTATAAGCAGTCCAGAGAAACCATTCTGCACTCTCAAAAGTGTGCAGAGATTTCTTTTGCCAAATATCTTATTTTGTTACTCAAAAGTTCTATTTTCCACAAAACGTTAGGACACAAACACAATTAAGCCAAGTTAATTGAAACTTTATAACAAGAATCACCTTTCCTCCAGTTTCCTATAACATATTCCTAATTTCTATGGGAGACCTCAACGGAATGACCTCTACTGTTTATATTTCTACCAACATTCTAATTGTGACCACTTAGGTAATCTCTAAGAAGACTGAGGCTTTCTCTTCAGCTCTCTTCTTTTTCTGAGCCCTTACCAAATTGCCCTTAAGACTCCTTTCATGGCAATGTACTTCAGAACTTTTCCAGCCTCTGCCCATTACTCAATTTCAAAGCTGCTTCCACATTTTAAGATATTTGTTATAGTAGCACTCCACTTCTCAGTACCAATTTCAGTCATAGCCTGCTCAGATAGCTATAACAAAGTACCTTAGACTGGCTAATTTACAAACAACAGAAATTAACTGCTTACAGTTCTGGATACTGGGAAGTCCAAGATTAAGGTGCTAGCAGATTCAGTGTTTGGTGAGGGCTTGCTCTCCCCTTCAAAGACCGTGGCTTGCTGCTGTGTCCTCACATGGTGGAAGGGGCAAGGGGGATCCCTCGAGCCTCTTTTACAAGGGTAATATTCCTAGATCACCTCCTAAAGGCCTCACTTCTTTTTTTTTTTTTTTTTTTTGAGACAGAGTCTCTGTCACCCAGGCTGGAGTGCAGTGGCATAATCTTGGCTCACTGCAACCTCCACCTCCCAGGTTCAAGCCATTCTCCTGCCTCAGCCTCCCACGTAGCAGGGACTACAGGTGCGTGCCTCTACACCTGGCTAATTTTTGTATTTTTAATAGAGATGGGGTTTTACCATGTTAGCCAGGATGGTCTCAATCTCTTGACCTCGTGATACACCCATCTCGGCCTCCTAAAGAGCTGGGATTACAGGCGCGAGCCACCGCGCAGGGCCAAAGGCCTCACTTCTTAATACAGTCACACTGAGGATTAAATTCCAACATATGAATTTTGGAGGAACGCAAACGTTCAGACTATAGCACTGAGTACTGGATATTTTTGTACCTCTATAAATATTTTTGAGGTTTGTTCTGGGACACATTTAAGTTACTTGGAAGTAGTTTGATCCTTTCAGGTATTTCTTTTAAGAATTATTAGATGGGACTGGAGCAGAGCTCAGTGTAGGGATAATTATTTTCCATGACTGAGGCAAAACCCTACTGTGTACTCTACCCAGTGACTTATGAGTCCTGTGGTTTTCTAATCTTGCTGGTGGGAATAGGCACTATTTCAAGGCCTGTTTGAACATTGGATACTTTAATCTTTTTGGATGGTTCTTTCCCTGGCCTGGGTAGTTTCCTGACATATATGCATGGATCAGTCAGTACTCATTATACACTTGTAGGGCACCCTGTGCAGATCTCTGGAGTTCTGTCTCTGTGCACTTCCCTCCTCTCTGTTACTTTGTGCTGTGAACTCTAGCTACTTTCTTATTGGACTTGGCAGTTGGTTTGTCTTCGCAACTCAGCAAGTCTGCAAGGCTCAGCCTGGTTTCCCCTCCGTGTGCAGAGGTCTGAAAACTCTCTTAAGAGAGTACAGTGGGGCAATCCTTTGGCTCATCTTATTTGTTTCCCATCTGCAGGGGCTCACAGCCTTTGTTGCCTAAATGTTCAGTATATCTTGAAAATTTTGTTTTACATATTTGGTCTGGTTTTTTGTTTTGTTTTTTTGAGCCTGATTGTGAGTGACTTACACAAGGTTCTGCAGCAAGCAAAAGGTGGAACCGAGACTTGAACTCAGCCAGCTTCTGGACAGCCACCTTTTTTTTTTTTTTTTTTTTTTTTAAGACAGGGTCTTACTCTGTTGCCCAGGCTGGAGTGCAGTGGGTAATCTCTGCTCACTGTAGCCTCAAACTCCCAGGCTTAAGCAATCATGGCTCACTGCAGCCTCAAACTCGCAGGGTTAAGCAATCCTCCCACCCTAGCCTTCTGAGTAGCTGGAACTACAGGCATGCACCACCATGCCCAGCTATTTTTTTTTTGTATTATTTGTAGAGATGAGGTTTTGCCATGTTTCCTAGGCTGGTCTCAAACTCCTCTTGGGCTCAGGCAATCTGTTTGTCTCAGCCTCCCAAAGTGCTGGGATTATAAGCATGCACCATCACACCCAGCCTTTGTCTATTTTTTTGTGGTTTTAGATGTCTCTGTTATTCTATCTTATGTGTCCAATTTAATTTTAATTTAATTTTATTGTTTTTGAGAGCCTTGCTCTAACTTCCATCTCCTGGGTTCAAGAACTCCTGCCTCAGCCTCCTGAGTAGCTGGGATTATAGGCACGCACCACCACGCCTGGCTAATTTTTGCATTTTTAGTAGAGACAAGGCTTCGTCATGTTGGCAAGGCTGGCCTTGAACTCCTGATCTCAGGTGATCCGCCCACCTCGGCCTCCCGAAGTGCTGGTGTGTCCGGAATCGGTGGGTTCTTGGTCTCACTGACTTCAAGAATGAAGCCACGGACCCTCGCGGTGAGTGTTACAGTTCTTAAAGGCGGCGTGTCTGGAGTTTGTTCCTTCTGATGTTCAGATGTGTTTGGAGTTTCTTCCTTCTGGTGGGTTCGTGGTCTTGCTGGCTCAGGAGTGAAGCTGCAGACCTTTGCGGTGAGTGTTACAGCTCTTAAGGTGGTGCGTCTGGAGTTGTTCTTTCCTCCCGGTGGGCTCGTGGTCTTGTTGGCTTCAGGAGTGAAGCTGCAGCCCTTCACGGTGAGTGTTAACAGCTCATAAAGGCAGTTAACCCAGAGTGAGCAGTAGCAAGATTTATTGCAAAGAGTGAAAGAACAAAGCTTCCACAGTGTGGAAGAGGACCCAGGCCGGTTGCCACTGCTGGCTCTGGCAGCCTGCTTTTATTTGTTTATCTGGCCCCACCCACATCCTGCTGATTGGTAGAGCCGACTGGTCTATTTTGACAGGGCACTGATTGGTGTGTTTACAAACCTTGAGCTAGATACATAGTGCCGATTGGTGTATTTACAATTCCTGAGCTAGACACATAGTGCCGATTGGTGTATTTACAATTCCTGAGCTAGACATAAAGGTTCTCCACTTCTCCACCAGACTCAGGAGCCCAGCTAGCTTCAGCCAGTGGATCCCTCACCGGGGCTGCAGGTGGAGTGGCCTGCCAGTCCTGTGCCGTGCGCCCGCACTCCTCAGCCCTTGGGTGGTCGATGGGCCTGGGCGCCGTGGAGCAGGGGGCCGCGCTCATCTGGGAGGCTCCAGCTGCACAGGAGCCCATGGAGGGGGTGGGAGGCTCAGGCATGGCGGGCTGCAGGTCCCGAGCCCTGCCCCGCGAGAAGGCAGCCAAGGCCCGGTGAGAAATCAAGTGTAGCGCCGGTGGGCTGGCACTCCTGGGGGACCCAGTACACCCTCTGCAGCCGCTGGCCTGGGTGCTAAGCCCCTCATTGCCCGGGGCGGCAGGGCCGGCTGCGCTGCCGGCTGCTCCGAGTGTGGAGCCCACCAAGCCCACGCCCACCCGGAACTCCAGCTGGCCCGGAAGCGCCGGGCGCAGCCCCGGTTCCCGCTCGCGCCTCTCCCTCCACACCTCCCTGCAAGCTGAGGGAGCCGGCTCTGGCCTTGGCCAGCCTAGAAAGGGGCTCCCACAGTGCAGCGGTGGGCTGAAGGGCTCCTCAAGTGCTGCCAAAATGGGAGCCCAGGCAGAGGAGGCGCCGAGAGCAAGCGAGGGCTGTGAGGACTGCCAGCACGCTGTCACGACTGCCAGCACGCTGTCACCTCTCACTGGGATTACAGGCGTGAGTCACTGCACCCAGCTGTGTGCCCAGTTTTAAATATAAAAATATATATAATTTAAAAAGACCTAAAATTAGCCGTCACCTTATATTCTAGAAATAACTACTATTGACTTTTTAAAATGTCTTCTACAAATCTTGTATGCTGTGTAGTAAAAACGGTTTTTGGGGTCAGAGACTTGGGACTAAATCTGCCACTTATTTTCTGTGTCATCTTTTATAAATTATTAAAACTCTTTAGTTTTGAATTTCTCATCTAAAATGTAGAGGTAATGATATTTATCTCATGAATTGCTGCGAGGACTAAATAAAACTGTATTTGTAAAACACCTAGTACAGTGCCAGGTATATCACGAATGCCTGAGAATGGGCAGTTAATGCTTATGGTTATGAGTTAGGGAAAAACAAGGCAGAGAGAAGCAGATTTGAGCAATCTGTGTGCCTTGGGAAAAATGACAAAAACTGTTTTGGTGCCTCCTGCTATGGCAGTTTTGGGCATGAGACCCCTGATGCTTGCATTTGGTGGCAATTCAGAAAGTTTCATGGTTGGGTTACATGAAAAATGCAGCTAGGGTGGAGGAACACACAGGAGTCCATGTTGAAGATGTGGACAAATGGGTATCAATGTAGCATAATAATCACCATCATAGAGAAGGAAAATCAGAGTGACAGAGCTGGGGGAATAATGAGGGGTTCACCCATGCAGCCCTAAAAAGAAAACCCATTCGGTTTCACATGCAGATAAAAAATAAAACTCATCCAGTCAGTCCAAGCTTCAGTGGACTAGTTCTTTAGTTCTAGAATTGCTTGTTCTTTGGACAGAGAGGAAAGTGGAATGGTTGATTTCAGCATGAAAAAAGGGCTTAGCTGAAGGCAAATTGAGGCTCTTTTTAACCTCTAAGAGCTCTATGCATAATACGATCTAGCTTTTTAAATTCTCCCTTGATGGGTTTTAAAAATATCATCAAATTACATCATTTGCTGTTGCTACTAGTTGAAGCTTTTAACTCCCTATCTTGTTTGGGCCAGGCATGGTGTGGAAGGTGACTCAAGGTCAGTAATTTGGTCTCTGCTCCTAAGTTATCACTCTGCGTTTCTTTCTTTCTTCCATAGATAAAAGGGGCCCATGAGCACTGTCGTCTGTTGAGTGACTTTCATTTTTAACTTTAAAAGAGGTTGTCTGAAGGCTTACAAAATTTCCCAAGGTGGGAGTTTTAATATTCAGAGATGCAGCCTGCTTTTTGGAAGCTGAATTCTTTTGTTACCGACAAAAATCAGAAAAGCTCTGGAGTTTGGGGGGAAAGATTCTTGTTTTTAAAATTGCTTCTGAAATCACTGTGTTATTGTTAGAAAAATGTTCACTTTGTGGATAATGGGGCCATAATTCCAATCCCCATGCCGGCCCTGCCCCAGGAGCTCAGTGCTGCATGCTGCCTGCTGCATCGGTTATGGGCTCTTTGTATTGCCTTTTGAGCTGGGGTCAGGCATTCCAAAATATCTCTTTCAGTTCAACACAGTCATCTTGTGGTTTATATTAAAAAAATACTGGGGTGTCACTCAAACCTCCTCTTTCTTAAAGGGCAGAAATTAGATACATGGGGACCCCAGTCTTTAATACTGGCCAAGGCATGCCACCAGGACCAAGATTATGAACTATGGAAAGAGCACCACTGAAGCAAAATAGTGCTTAAACTTGAAAATTTTCTTCCATATCTCCTATGCATTGCATAGTGCAAGGTTATTTAAGTTTGGCACTATTGGCATTTTGTGCTGGGTAATTCCTTGTAGTGGGGGTGCTGTCCTTTGTTGGATGTTTAGCAGCATCCCTGGCTTCCACTTACTGGATGTCAGTAGCACCCCTTCCTACTTCCAGTTCTGACAACCAAAAATGTCTTCAGACACTGCCAAATGTCCCCAGGTAGGAAGAGGGGCAAGATCACCCCTGATTGAGAACTGTTGGCACAGTAGTTAGAATCCTGGGCTTGGAATCAGGCAGACCTGGGTAAAATGTGACTATTCTTTATCAGCTGGTTGGCTTTGGGATAGTTAGTTGACCTTTTAGGTCTCAGTAGCTTCATAGGGATGTAAAATAGGGATGTGATTACCTACTACATATGCTTGTTCTAAGGTCTAAGAGAAACAAAGCCTGTAATAGCACAATGCCTGCTAAGTCTCTTCCTTTGCTGCCTCGCCTTCCTCCCTGGATTCCTTCCCCATCAGCTTCTTACTTCCCCATCTTACTTCCCCATCAACTGCTGCTGGCCTTGGTCTTAGGTGGCTCATAATATTCTAATTTTCTTTCTTTTTTAGAGTTTTAATTTTTATTAGTCTTAATTTTACTTTTTATATTACACAGAACACTAAAAGGTTGAAAGAGAAAAAGATAAGCATAAAATAGCATTTCTTTATTTTTTAAAATTTTATTTTATTTTAGTTTCGGGGGTACGTGTGCATGTTTGTTACATAGATATATTGCCTACTGGTGGGGATTGGGCTTCTAGTGTACCCGTTACCTAAATAGTGAACGTTGTACCTGATAGGTAATTTTTCAACCCTCACCCATCTCCCCCTCCCATCTTTTGGAACCCTCAGTGTCTATTATTTTCATTCATATGTCCATGTGTACCCATTAGCTTCCTCTTATAAGTGAGAGCATGTGGTGTTTGGTTCTCTGTTTCTTAGTTAGTTTACTTAGGATAATGGTCTCTGCCTCCATCCATGTTGCTGCAAAGAATATGATTTCATTCCTTTTTATGGCTGCAAGAATTCTGATTTTCTTACTGAGATCTGATGTTGTCTTTCATGGCTTGGTTCCTGACCTGTGACCCAATGGTGACTCCTTTGTTCTACATTAATAGGCTTTGGTGCTGGGAAGGTCTGCATAACATTTATGGGGTCATGCTTTGTTATCTGAACTACCATCTCAATATTTTTTAGTCCACTGAATTCAAAGGATCAGGCACACATGTGATAAACATCAGGAAGAATTCCAGGTCACCCAGAGAAAGAAGTTTGGAACATCATGGTGAGAACCTGCGGGAGGGCATTATTGAGAGAAGACTCACTTTTCTTGGGAATGGATTACACATGAGCACACGGCTCCTGCTTAAAGTTATTTAGATACAGTCCAGTTTTGGAAGAACAAGAATAAAAGTTCTCGTAATGTCGCTAAGAGGAAATATGTCTAGAGTGAATTCTAAAAAGTGGTGATGTGATTTACCACAATAAATCAATAATATTAGAACCTGGTATACACAAAGAGCAGTGAAATCAGAATTGAAAGATACATTTGAGGTCATCAGGCTCTATCTCCTCTAAAACATAGTTAGACAACTTCTCTACAGCATTCCTGATTTGTGTCTCTCCTTGAATACCTTGAAAGATGGGGCTATCACTGTGTTCTCAGACAGTTTACTCCATATTGAATGCTTGTGAGACAACAATGCAAGTGCGATATGAGACCAAAATCTACGTCCTAGAAACCACTACACATTGATCCTTGCTATGGTTTCTGTAACTACGTGAATAAGACTAAGTAAGACTCAGAGAGACTACCATCTATGGGATATTTCTTTTCAAAAAATTACATTTTTCTTCAATCCTCTTCTATAATAGCATCCTAAGGATATACTCCACCTGCGCAGATGTGGACATCATGTTCCAGATGTCTGAATAGTGCAGACCTCATTTATTAATCTAGTCTGTTATCCAATTTATTGTTTGAGCAGACATAGCACAGGGTTGGGGCTCAACATGGACCTGTAGCCAACTAAAACTCTTAGGTTCTAATTGCAGTTAATCTGAGCTGATCTTTTGAAAGTGAAAATAACGACATGTTTTGGTGGTGCAACAATTTTTATTTAGGTTTTCTTTCTTTCTTTGTTTAGAGATGGGGTCTCATTCTGTTGCCCAGGCTGGAGTGCAGTGGCTCAATCTTGTCTCACTGCAACCTCTGCCTCCGAGGCTCAAGGGATCTTCCCATCTCAGCCTCCTGAATAGCTGTGACTACAGACGTGCAACACTACACCTGGCTAATTTTTGTATTTTTTGTAGAGATGGGGTTTCAACATGTTGCCCAGGCTGGTCTCGAACTCCTAAGCTCAAGTGATCCACCTGCCTCAGTCTCCCAAATTGCTGGGATTTACAGGGATGAGGCACCATGCCCTGGCCTATTCTGGATTTTAAACCAAGAAAATTTGGATTTGCATTTTTGCTCCATAACTTATTAGGAGGTCCTTCTATTTTTTTGAAGATCAGTTTCTTAATAGAAAGGGTAATGGTACATATTTGAAGGACTTTTGTAAGAATTAGAAATAATTGTATAGAGTATTTGTCGGTTACTGGGTACTCTATGTATGGTAAATACTTGATTTATAATTTTAAGATTTAGAAATGTCTATTATTGGCCGGGAGCGGTGGCCCACGCCTGTAATCCCAGCACTTTGGGAGGCTAAGGCGGGCAGATCATGAGGTCAGGAGTTCAAAACCAGCTGGCCAACGTGGTGAAACCCCATGTACTAAAATTACACAAGAAATGAGCTGGGCGTGGTGGCGCGTGCGTGTAATCCCAGCTACTTGGGAGGCTGAGGCAGGAGAATTGCTTGAACCTGGGAGGCGGAGCTTGCAGTGAGCCGAGATCGCATCACTGCACTCCAGCCTAGGTGACAAAGCAAGACTCCATCTTGGGGAAAAAGAAAAAAAGTCTATTATTAGCTTTAATGATTTGTCACTACATGCCAATAGCATTTTCCTGTTTAAAATAAGTTAACATTTACATATATTAAAATTTACCCTTTAGAGTGTATATTTCTGTGAATGTTGACAAATATATAGATATGTAGCTACTATTGTAATCAAGATATGAAACAGTTTCATCACCCCCCAAAATTCTCCTATGCCCCCTTTTAGTCAATCCCTCCCTCTAACCTGGACTCTTGACAACCACTAACATGTTTTCTGTCCTTAGAACGTTGCCTTTCTAAGAATATTAAATAAATGGAACCATACAATGTTAACATTTTAGATCTGGCTTATTTCACTTAGCATAATGCAGGGGTCGCCAGCCCTGGGCCACGGACTGGCACCAGTCTGTGACCTGTTAGGAAGCAGGCCGCACAGCAGGAGGTGAGCGAGTGAAGCTTCATCTCTATTTACATCTGCTCTCCATAGCTCGCATTATTGCCTGAGCTCCGTCTTCTGTCAGATCAGCTGTGCCATTAGATTCTCATAGGAGCATGCAGTTCCTATTGTAAATTGCACATGCGAGGGATCTAGGTTGTGTGCTTTTTATGAGAATCTAATGCTTGATGATCTGTCACTGTCTCCCATCACCCCCAGATGGGACTGTCTAGTTGCAAGAAAGCAAGCTCAGGGCTCCCGCTAATTCTACATTATGGTGACTTGCATAATTATTTCATTATATATTACAGTGTAATAACAATAGAAATAAAGTACACAATAAATTAATGCGCTTGAATCATCCCAAAACCATCCCCCTGCACCTCACCCCCAACTCCTCGTCTGTGGAAAAATTGTCTTCCACGAAACCGGTCCCTGGTGCCAAAAAGAGTGGGGACTGCTGGCATAATGCATTTGAGATTCGTTTGTGTTATTTTTTGGCTCACTGCATCCTCTGCCTCCTGGGTTCAAGTGATTCTCCTGTTTCAGCCTCCTGAGTAGCTGGGACTACAGGTGCCCGCCACAACACCTGGCTAATTTTTGTGTTTTTAGTAGAGATGGGGTTTCACCATGTTGGCAAGGCTGGTCTCAAACTCCTGACCTCAAGTGATCCACCTGCCTCAGCCTCCCAAAGTACTGGGATTACAGGTGTGAGCCACCATGCCCGGCCTCATTTATGTTATTGTGTATATCAGTTCTTTTTAAAATTGCTGGGCAGTATATCATTGTATGGCTGTACCACAGTTTGTCCATTTCCCAGTTGAAGAACATTTGAGTTGCTTCCGGTTTTTGGCAAAGACGATGGAAACTGCTGTAAATATTTGCATGCAGGTTTTTGTGTGAACATAGGTTTTCATTTCACTTGGGTAAAAACGTATACGTGGGATTGTTATGTTGTCTGAAAGCATATGTTTGACTTTGAAAAATAGTAGAGCCGTTTCTTATAAAGTGTCAGTATCATTTTGCATTCCCACCAGCAATGTAGGAGAATTCTGGCTGCTGTGCATTCTCACTGACTCTTGGTATTGTTGGTTTTTCTTTCTTTTTTAGTCATTCCAATAGGAGTACAGTAGTATCACGTGGTTTTGATTTGCATTTACTTAATGATCAATAATGCTGAGAGTCTTTACATGTGATTTTCATTCAGTTTGCATGTCTTCTTTGGTGAAGTGTCTGCTCAGATATTTTGTCCACTTCTTTTATTTTGTTGTGTCTTCATCCTTTCAGGCTGCTATAACAGAATACCGTAGCCTGGGCAGCTTCTAAATAGCGGCAGATTCAGTGTCTGCTGAGGGCTAATTTCTGGCTCATAGATGGCACCTTCTAGCTGTGTCCTCATATGGTGGAAGGGGCAGGGCAGCTCTCTGGAGTCTTTTATAAGGGCGCTAATCCCATTCATGAGGGCTCTGCTGCTGTGCCTTCTGACCTCATCACCACCTCAAAGGTCCCACCTCTTAAGGGGATTAGGATTTCAATACAGGAATTTTTCAGGGAGGGGACGTGCATATTCAGGCATCGCATGTAGTTTGTTTTCTTATTTCAAGAGTTATATATGCATTCCGAATACAGTTTTTCTGTCAGATATCGGATTTGCAAGTATTTTCCTTCATAGAATGTTGAATTGCAGTGATAAGAGTGTAATTCTTGGCCTGGCACGGTGGCTCAAGCCTGTAATCTCAGCACTTTGGGAGGCTGAGGTCAGGAGTTCGAGACCAGCCTGGCCAACATGGTGAAACCCCCTCTCTATTAAAAATACAAAAATTAGCTGGGCATGGTGGCCCATGCCTGTAATCCCAGCTACTCAGGAGGCTGAGGCAGCTGAATCGCTTGAACCCGGAAGGCGGAGTTTGCAGTGAGCCAAAATCGCGCCACTGCTCTCCAGCCTGGGTGGCAGAGCGAGACTCCGTCTCAAAAAGAAAAAAAAGAAAAAAGAAAAAAAAAAAGAGTGTAATTCTTGCCTTGCTTCCAGTCTGGAAGGCATTTCTCCTTTCACCATTAGACATTACCTGTTACCAGGTGAAGGAAGTTCCCTTCTATTCCTAGTTTCCTGAAAGCTTGTATCATGAGTGGTTTTGAATTTTGCCAAAGGCTTTTTCTGCATCTATCAAGATGATTGTATTGTTCTTCTTTAGTCTGTTGTTATGGTGAATTACACTGATTTTCAAATATTAAATCAGTTCTGTGTTCAAGAGATAAATTCCTGTTGGTCATAATCGATTACACTTTTGGTTTATTGTTGATTTTATTCACTAATATTTTGATGATAATTTTCGTGTCTGTATTCATAGGGTGTATTATTCAGTAGTTTTCTTGGATCCTTTGTCAGAGTATCAGGGTAATGCTGGACTCATAGAATGAGTTGAGAAGTGTTCTCTCTTCTTCAATTTTCTGGAAAAGTTTGTGTAAAGTGATATTATTTCTTCCTTAAATGCTTGGTAGAATTCACCAGTGAAGCCATCTGAGCCTGGAGTTTTCCTTGTGGGAAGGCTTTTTAACTGCCAATTAATTTCTTTAATAGGCACAGGGCTATTCAGGTTGTGTATGTTTCCTTCAGTGAGCTTTGTTAGTTTGTGTCTTCCAAGGAATTTGTCCATTTCCTTTAAGTTGTCAACTTTATTGGCATAAAGCTGTTTATTTATTTATTTATTTGAGGTGGGGTCTCACTCTGTCACCCAAGCTGGAGTGCAGAGGTGCAGTCTTGACTCTCTATATCCTCCACCTCCTGGGCTCAAGTGATCCTCCCACCTCAGCCTCCTGAGTAGCTGAGACTACAGGCCTCTGAGCCACCATGTCCAGCTAATTTTTGTAGTTTTTCTAGAGACAGGATTTTTCCGTGTTACTCAGGATGATCTCAAACTCCTGAGCTCAAGTTATCCGCTTGCCTTGGCCTCCCAAGATGCTGAGATTACAGGTGTGAGCCACTGCACCCAGCCTACATTGTTTATTTTTATCTATCATTTAATCTATTTGAGACAGAGTCTCGCTCTGTCACCCAGGCTAGAGTGCAGAAGTGCAATCACAGCTCACTGCAGTCTTGACCTCCTGGGCTCAAGTGATCCTCCCATTTCAACCTCCTGAGTAGCTGGGACTACAGGTGCACATCATGCCACCCAGATAATTTTTGCATTATGTGTAGAGACAGGGTTTAACCATGTTTCCAGCCTTGGTCTTGAATCCTGGGCTAAAGCTATCCTCCTGCCTCAGACTTCCAAAGTGCTAGGATTACAGGTGTGAGCCACTGTGCCTGGCCAAGTTGTTGATAACATACCCTTATTTTCCTTTTAATATCTATAGAATTTATTGTGTTCTCACTTCTCTTATCTGGTATTGGTAATTTTTTTTTCCTGATCAATTTGGCAGGTGGTTTGTCAATTTTATTGATCTTCTTTAAGAACAAGCTTTTGTTTTCATGTATTTCTCTATTAAATTTTTTAAAATTGATTTTTGATCTAGTCTTTATTATTTTCTTTCTTTTGGTTGGGATTGAATTTTCTCTTACTTTTTTAGTTTCTTAAGGTAGAAGGGGAGGTTATTGATTTGAGAATTTTTTTTTTTGTAATGTGGATGTTCAGTGCTACAGATTTCCCTCTGAATACTTCTTTAGCTGCATCCTGCAAATCTTGGTATTGTGTTTTCATTTTAATTCAGCTCAAAATACATTCCAATTTCCCTTGTGGTTTTTTCTTTGTCCCATGAGTTATTTAGAAATGCATTATTTATTTTCCAAACATTGGGAGGTTTCTCAAATATCTTTCTGGTGTTTACTTATATTTCGATTATGTTTACAGAGAATACTTTATATAATTTCAGTTCTTTAAAATTTGTTAACATTTCTTTTTTTGGCCTGGAATATGATCTGTCTTGGATAATGTGTATATAAAGAGACCGTATATTTTACTGTTGTGGGTGAAGCATTTTATGTGTCGGTTTAATCATATTGGTTGATAGTGTCCTGCAAATCTTGTCTATCTTTACAATTTTCTGTCTACTTGTTCTATCAGTTACTAAGAGGGAAGTGTTGAAGTTCACAACTATAGAGTTTTTTTCCTTTTCTCTTCGAGTGCTATCAGTTTTTTCTTCATACATTTTGAAGCTCTGTTGTTAACTACATACACTTTCAGCATTGTGATGTCTTTTTGAAGAGTTGATCCCTTTGTCATTATGTGGTACCCTCTTTATCTCCAGAAATATTCCTTATTCTGAAGTCTGTTTTGTATATTTGTAAAACAACTTAAGCTCTCTTTTGATGATTGTTTTCATGATTCATCTTTATTCCTTTCTTTTAAATTTAATCTATGGCTTTATATATGAAGTTGGTTTCACATATCATTGGGTTCTGCTTTTTAATCCCATGTTACAATCTCTGTTTTATAATTGGTGTATTTAGACTGTTTGCTTTAATGTAATTATTAATATGGTTGGATGAAAATCTCACATATTGCTAGTTTTCTATTTATTCTGTTGTTTGTTTCGTTTTTTTTTCTTTTTCTGGCTTCTTTTGAACTGAATATTTTTGTTTCCGATTTTCTGCACTATTAGCATATTATACATTTTTGAAATCATTTTTAAGTGATTGCCCTAGGGTCAGCAATATACATCTATTATGGACCCAAATATTTGCGTCCCTACAAATTTCATATGTTTGAAACCCTAACCCTCACCATGATTGTATTCAGAGATAGGGCCTTTGGGAGGTAATTAGTGTTAGAGGAGATCATGAGGGTAGGGCCCTGGTCTGATTGGATTAGTGTCCTTATAGGAAAAGACACCAGAGAGCTTGTTCTTTCTCTCCCAACCATGAGAAGACAGCAAGAAGGTGGCTGTCTCCAAGTCAGGAAGAGAGCCTTCGCTAGAAACTTAATCAGCTGTCACAGTGAACTTGGACTTCCTTATCTCTAGAACTGTGGGAAATAAATTTCTGTTCTTTAGGCCACCAGTCTATGGTATTTTGTTATGGCAGCCTGAACGGACTGATACATTTTAAATTAATCAGAATCTACTTTAAAATAATACAATACTGCTTTACGTGTAGCGTAAAGATCTTACAGCACTATACTCCTAATGCTTTCTTCTAAGTACTTTGGGAGGCCAAAGTCCTGGATTCCCAATACATTATGTTACTTTGACATATGCTGTTTTACATTGTTATTATTTTTGCTTTGGGCAGTCAGTTTTCATTTAGACATAGAAGTAAAGAAACTAATTTTATATTTACTTTTATTCATTCCATTTCAGAGACTGTTTCTTTGTGTAGATCCAAGTTTCTTTTTGATGTCATATTCCTTCTGCCTGAAAAATTTCCTTTAAAATTTTTATACTGGTAAGAAATTCTCTTTTTTTTTTTGTCTGAGAAAACCTTTATTTCTCCTTTATTTTTTGAAGATTTTTTCACTGGGTATCGAATTCTGGGTTGACCACTCCTCCCATTTAGCCCTTTAAAAAGTGTTATTCCATTATCTTCAGGCTTGCATAGTTTCTGACAAGAAGTTTGCTGTAATTCTCATTTTTGTTTCTCTTCATGCAATGTGTCTTTCCCCCTCTAACTGCTTTCTAATATTTTCTCTGTCTTTCCTTTTTAGCAGTTTGATTAGGATGTGCATAGGTATGTTTGCTTGGTATCATCCTGCCAAACCACAGGTGTTGTCATTAATTTTGAAATATTCTTCATCATTATTTTTTTGGATATTTTTCTACCTTGCTCTTCTTCTTTTCCTGGAAAAGAAATGGGATTCTTTTTCTAGGATTCCAGTTACATGAATAATCAACTACTTGATATTTTCCTACAGCTCTTGGATGCTACATTCTATTTTTTTCTCTCTCATTTTCCTCTTCAAGTTTTAGTTTGGGTAATTTCTATTGATGTATAGTCAAGTTCACTGATTTTTTTTCAGCTGTGTCAAGTCTATTGATTAGCCTGTTGAAGGCATTCTTCACCCCTGTTGCTGTGTTTTTTCTTTCTAGCACTTCTTTCTTTCTTTCTTTCTTTTTTGAGATAGGGTCTCACTCTGTTGGCCAGGCTGGAGTGCAGTGGCATGATCTCACCTCAGTGAAGTCTCAACCTCCTAGGCTCAAGCAATCCTGCTTTGGCCCCCTGAGTAGCTGAAATCACAGGTGCACACCACCATGCCTGGCTAATTTTTAAATTTTTTGTAGAGATGGGGTCTTGCTGTGTTGCCCAGGCTGGTCTCAAACCTTTGGGCTTAAGTGATCTTCCCACTTTGGCCTCCTGAAGTACTGGGATTATAGGAATGAGCCACTGCACCTGGCCTTAATTATTTCTTATAACTTCCATCTGTCTGCTGAAATAATAATTCATCTGATTTTGCATGCTGTCCATCTTTCTGCTATAGCCATTAACACAATTATTTAAAATTCCCTGTCAGTTTCAGCATCTGTGTCATATATGAGTCTGAATCTGTTGATTACCTTGTCTCTTGACAGTATTTTTTTTGCTTGTCTTTTTCGTATGCTTAGTAGTTTTGATTGAAAGCCAGATAGCATTAGTATTGTAGAGACTGAAGCAAATAGTTTTTATCATGGAAATGTGTATGCCTTTCCTTCTGCTAGGCCTTTAGTATAGTGGTTGAGTCAACCTAGCCATGAGCTGAGTTGGGTTTGGAATTTATTTTTTTCTGTGGTTATCATCTCTCTTAATTTGCTAGGGTTGCTGTAACAAAGTAACAAATGGAATGGCTTAAACCAGGCTTCCCCAACCCCCAGGCCTCAGCCCAGTACTGGCCAGTGGTCTGTTAGGAACTGGGCTGAGCAGCAGGAGGTGAGCAGTGGGTGAGTGAGCATTACCACTTGAGCTCTGCCTCCTGTCAGATCAGTGGCGGCATTAGGTTCTCATAGGAGCGTGAACCCTATTGTGAACTGTGCATGCCCTCGAGGGATCTAGGCTGTGCACGTCTTATGAAAATCTAACTAATGCCTGATGATCTGAGGTGGAACAGTTTCATCCTGAAACCTCCCTTCCCCATCCATGGAAATATTATCTTCCATGAAACCAGTCCCTGTTTTCAAAAAGGCTGGGGACTGCTGGCTTAAACAACAGAAATTTATTGTTTCACAATTCTGGATGATAGAAGTCTTAAATCAAGGTGTTGGCAGGGCTGGTTCCTTTTGAGGGTTGTGAGGGAAGGATTTGTTCTAGCTTCTCTGCTTGGCTTGTAGACAGCCACCTTCTTCCTGTGTCTCTTCATATCACTTTCTGTTTGTCTGTTTCTGTGTCCAGATTTCTCTTTTTTTATAAGGACACCAGTCATATTGAATTAGGGCCCACTCTAATGACCTCATTTTAACTTGCCTACCTCTGTAAAGATTCTGTCTCCAAGTAAGGTCACAGGCTGAGGTCCTTGGAGTTAGGACTCCACCATATCTCTCTTTTAGTTCTGCGTATTGAAGATGGATGCCTTACAGAGAGGTAAGAGACTCAAGTTCCCTTCCTGGCTTAAGTCTTGGAAGCCGTCTAAGAAAGATTACCCATGCCCTTTGTTCTGAAGAGAAAAAGCATAGAGACATCTTTTGCTATGGTTTGTTTGTTAATTAGGATAGTTGGTAAGAGTTTATACTCACCTGTACCCAAAAGAGAAAGGACTGAGGAGGAAGTGTTGACTGGTTAGCTCTATTACCTTTTGAAATTAAAACCTATCCCTCTACTTACCCCTGTCCTCAGGCTAGGCTCAGTAGGTGGTCTCCTAGCCATCTGTCTCAT
Organism: Pan paniscus; assembly: GCF_029289425.2. NCBI lineage: Eukaryota > Metazoa > Chordata > Mammalia > Primates > Hominidae > Pan > Pan paniscus. The sequence goes on from NC_073267.2 coordinate 68,286,718, forward strand.
ATTACCTCTTGTGCCAAATAAATACTTAAAAAATTTATGATAAGAAACACGTGAAATTTACCAACATATCTTTTTTTGGGGGAAACAATTCAAACACCCTTGATATACCGTAGGCTTCAAATTCCTCTGGTTTTTCTTTTTATTTAAGGTAGGGCTGGTTTGCCAGAGGTTTGTTTTTTTTTTGTTTTTTGTTTTTTGTTTTTTTTTTGGTGGAGTCTAGCTCTGTCGCCCAGGCTAGAGTGCAGTGATGCGATCTTGGCTCACTGCAACCTCTGCCTCCCAGGTTCAAGTGATTCTCCTGTCTCAGCCTCCCGTGTAGCTGGGATTACAGGTGTGCACCACTGTGCTCAGCTAATTTTTATATTTTTAGTAGAGATGGGGTTTCACCATGTTGACCAGGCTGGTCTCGAACTCCTGACCTCAGATGATGCACCTGCCTTGGCCTCTCAAAGTGCTGGAATTACAGGCGTGAGCCACCGTGCCCAGCCTCTACCACCAGCTTTAGATCTTCCCTGTTGCCTCTCTCTAGCAATAGGCCACTGGTGGGGTGGGAGCAGCAGAGGGCTCATGTTTTCTGTTGTTCTGACGAAGCCTCCATATCAGACAGGCACTCTGCTGTGGGTCTTGAGGATGGGCTCCTGTAGGGGTCCTGCTCCCCTCCCCCTCAGCTAGAGGAGATATATATTTTTTAACTTAATCCCAAATGTGATAGTATAAACTGCTTTTTTTTTCTTTTTTTTCTTTTTGAGACAGGGTCTTGCCCTATTGCCCAGGCTGGAGTGCAGTGGTGTGATCACGACTCACTGCAGCCTCTAACTCCTGGGCTCAAGCAATCCTCCCACCTCAGCCTCCTGAGTAGCTGGGACCACAGACATGTGCTAGCATGCCTGGCTAATTTTTTTGTACTTTTTTAAAGATAGGGTTTTGTCATGTTGCTTAGGCTGGTCTCAAACTTTTGGGCTCAAAGTGATCCACCTGCCTTGGCCTCTCAAAATTCTGGGATTACAGGTATGAGCCACCTCACCCGGGGAAGGAGATCTCTAATCGTCTAGGCTCAGCATGTGTTCTTGCCTCTTCCCCAGGAGTGGAGGTGTTTTGTTGTTTTTTTTCTGTTCCCTTCTCTCAGATTCAGTAGATTTTTTTCATGTATGCTCTAGGGATGATAAAGCCTAATACTTTATGAGATAGAGATATGGTAATAACAATAGCAACTCTACAGGGATTTTTTTTTTTTGAGACAGAGTCTCACTCTGTTTTTCAGACTGGAATGCAGTGGCACAATCATAGTTCACTGCAGGCTTGAACTCTTCTATAGGGATTTTTATGATAAAATAGTAAGATTTAAGTTTAAAGCAATTTATTCATGTTTAATAGACAGTTGCATATTGCATTTCATTCAATAGTTTCTTTCCCCCACATCTTCACTTTATTTGCAAGGCTGAGCTCTTACCATTTACATCTCCATCTAAGTCATTACAAGTGCTGATTATTACAAGTCCTGAACATAATGACACACATGAACAGTTTTCAGAAAAACAAAAAATATCTTATAGAATATACCTATTTGATTTAAATTCTATTCAGTATTACTTGATTTGGGGTGAACATTCCGGCAAGCCCTTCTTCTTGGCAATTGGAATGTGGTACAATGCCCCTGAAACAATGTTGTTTCTGGTGGGATATTTGCACAAGGCAATGAAGATGGGGGAAAATCTACATTACAGTTTAGAGTTGAGGTCATTAATGGAAGGTGAATTGTAAGGCTGTAGGCTATTCAAGTTAAGACTCCAACCATAGGCAGTGTAGTAAGTGAGTAAGCCTAGTGTTATTTAAGAAAACTCCATGACTATTCACAATAGCAGAGACCTAGAATCAACCTAAATACCCATCAATGGTAGACTGGATAAAGAAAATGTGGTATATATACACCATGGAATATGATGCAGCCATAAAAAATAATGAGATCATGTCCTTTGCAGCAACATGGATGGAGCTGGAGGCCATTATCTTAAGTGAACTAACACAGGAACAGAAAACCAAATGCCACATATTCTCACTTATAAGTGGGAGCTAACCATCGAGCACACATGGAAACAAAGAAAGGAATGGTATATACCAGCTCCTAATTTAAGGTGGAGGGTGGGAGGAGAATGAGGATTGAAAAACTACCTATTGGATACTTTGTTAGTCCATTTTCATACTGCTGCTGATAAAGACATACCTGAGACTGGGCAATTTACAAAAGAAAGAGTTTTATTGGACTTACAGTTCCACATGGCTGGTGAGGACTCACAATTATGGTGGAAGGCAAGGAGGAGCAAGTCACATCTTACATGGATGGCAGCAGGCAAAGAGAGAGCTTGTGCAGGGAAACTCCCGTTTATAAAACCATCAGATCTCGTGAGACACATTCACTGTCACGAGAACAGCACAGGAAAGATCCACCCCCACGATTCAACTATCCCTGACTGGGTCCCTCCCACAACAGGTGGGAATTGTGGGAGCTACAAGATGATATTTGAGTGGGGACAGAGCCAAACCATATCAGGTACTATTCTCAATTCTGGGTGAGGAAATAATCTGTACACCAAACCCCAGTGACACACAATTTACCTGTATAACAAACCTACACATGTAGCCCTGAACCTAAAATAAAAAAATTTTTTAAAAGGCTGTGGACACTTTGAGGACCCCATGACCAGTTGAAGTGAAATACAATTCAGGGAGTGATTGATATGAGAGAATGTAGGGGGAAGGGGACATTCTGATGGTGAAGTGAAAGGTACGGTTATCTACCATGTGCTTTGGCTTACAAAGTTCATGCCCCATCATTTCTACCTCCAGGATTTGAGCAAAAACCAAGACAAATATGTATTTATTTCTTCCCAATGTGCTAGACTGGTGTACAGAATGGGGGTAGAAAGAAAACTGGGGAAAAGTATGGTGCGTGTACAAGAAAGAACACTTATTTCTGACATCTGTGATACAGAGAAATATTAGGCAATGTACCTCTTGATTTCCTAATTCCCTGGTGAAAAGAAGATTAATCCTTTTTTAGGTAATTAATAGGAGCACTGAACCTTTTGTTCACCTGTATACAAATCATTAACAGAGCAAGGTACCAGCTGGAGGCAGGTAATTTTCCAGCTCCTCCAGAGAATTCTTTGGGGATGAATATTTTTCCTATTTTCAAGCTGCATTGTTATTAAAAAAGGGAAGTGCATTTGAACACCCATGTTTAGCTAGCTTTGTTATACCAGTGTCTTAGTAGAGTGCCCCAAGTGACCTATTCCATGGATTATATGAATTTACTCATTCTTGAGGCCCATTTTAATTCCTTATCAGCTGAATTCAGCCTTCAGTTTTTCCTCTCTACTGTCTCCTTTCTATTTCCCTCAAACACCATAGGCTGTGGCCAAGATTGATGGTCTAGCCCAGGTCCTTCACATTATCCCATATCAGACTCTATCCCCACAGGGACTGGGTCACCCTTTGGGAACAGGAGTGTCACTGACCCAAAATTTGGGCCCTCTTTAATTTTTCAAATGTTTCTGCTGATCTTCAGGTATGAAGACGGGTGAGCTTCTCTATGAAATTCTTGAGTGCTTTAGAAAAACCGACATTCAGTAGTCCCATGAATGAAAGCCAGCCTGTGTAAGGATATTGCTTTCTGTCCTTGCTTCCTTCCATTCTTGCTTCCTCTTTTTATCAGCTTTGAGTATCCACTATTTGCTAAGTTCATAACCATTTGGTTTTAAGAGTGAAGACTCTTTTTTTTTTTTTTAATGTGTAGATAATTTGCATTTATTGGCACTTTGAAATAGTCTCTTTTTTTTTAAATTATACTTTAAGTTTTAGGGTACATGTGCACATTGTGCAGGTTAGTTACATATGTATACATGTGCCATGCTGGTGCGCTGCACCCACTAACTCGTCATCTAGCATTAGGTATATCTCCCAGTGCTATCCCTCCCTCCTCCCCCCACCCCACCACAGTCCCCAGAGTGTGATATTCCCCTAAGAGTGAAGACTCTTTAAATTTAGTTAAGATTAAACGGAAAAGGATAGAAGAGCATCACAAGAATACAAAACCAGGCCTCATAAATGTCTGGAATGAATACACTGAAAAGCCAGTGGGAACCATGGCAGCTTTTCTACTCCTTATTCTCTCCTTCTCCCTTTCCTCCTCTTCCCCCTCTTCAAAACATGTGCTAATCTCTAGTTTAAGACTCTATATGGAAATCAAGTGGTCAGGGGATGAGTGTGGGAGGAAGCAACTGGTTATATTCTGGAGATATCACCTCCCCCTGCCCCCCCCTTTTTTTTTGAGACAAAAGTCTCACTCTGTTGCCCAGGGTGGAGTGCAGTGGCTTCATCACAGCTCACTGCAGCCTCAACCTCCTGGGCTTAAGTAATCCTCCCACCTCAGCCTCCCGAGTAGCTGGGGCTACAGGCATATACCAGTAGGCTGACTAATTAAAAAAAAAAATTATTTTGTAGAAACGGGTTTTGCCATGTTGCCTAGGCTGGTCTTAAACTCCTGGCCTCAAGTGATCCTCCCGCCTCGGCCTCCCAAAGTGCTGGGATTATAGCTGTGAGCCACCATGCCTACCCCGAAAGGTGCTTTCTTTAGCTCCTCCTTCCTCTTGCCCCATCCTAAAGAGCTCTGTTTACAGGCTTGGATTCCTTTTCAGCAGTCCTTTAGACTCATAATAATAGAACAGAGATTTATTCTAACATTAATTCAACAAACGTTTCCTGAATGCCTAGGTTCTGATGATACAGAGATAAATGAGAGAGTGCCTTCCCTTGAGGAGCTAAGAGTTAGTAGAAAAACTTCCAGTGAATTGACTTGGCGAGAAGTTTTTTGCTCAGATTCATGGAGGGAAACAACTCTCCCCTTTTTTGAAAATTCAAACTTTGTTTTTATAAGTGTTACAAAGGTCCTGCTTGAACCTAAAATGGCACAGCTGTTGGTAGGGTGTGTCATTGGCCAGGTGTGCTGAAATAGTCTGTCTTGGATGTTCCAAATACTCCTTAATTCAAGAAAACTGAACTCATCATTTACCACTTCCTTCCACCTCTTGACACACACTGGCAAGCAAACACATGCAGAAAAAGGCATCACAATTCTCCCAGCTGTACAAGTTGGAAACATAGGAGATATTCTCAATGTATGCCTCATTGCCACACCCAGTTAATCTTGTTCATCTAGTTAGTCCTTTTTATTTTGCAAATACATCATCTCTTGTAGCTGCTTCCTCCTCTTTAACTCTTCCGGTATCACCTTCAGACACTCATTATCTCTCACTTAAATCACTGTCACTGTCGCTACCTAACTGGTCTCACAGCTTCCAATCAATCCTCCTTCCATCTGTTCTCCAGGCATAGTGTCTAACAAACAGTGGTTGTTGTTAAAGCTGGACAAAAAAAGAGAAACTTGGATGGTGAGTTTTAGTTACCTTGCCCCAGATTATTATCTGTGAAGACTCAGAGTCTCTGTTTTATTTTTTATTTGATCATCTCTAGATCCATTATCAGTGCTAATATACTGATAGTATTTATATTTTCCATTCATTGAGAACAAATTGTTGAGCTATTTTAAGTGAATTTTTAAATTAAAACCTTATATATAGATATTACAAATGTGTACAAAACATTATTCCTTCAATCTATAGACTATGTCTTTTGGAAAATCAAACATCGTATGTTCTCATAAGTGGGAGGATGCAAAGGCATAAGAATGACACAGTGGACTTTGGGGACTCGGGGGAAAGGGTGGGAAGGGGGTGAGGGATAAGACTACAAATAGGGTGCAGTGTATAGTGCTCAGGTGATGGGTGCAGCAAAATCTCACAAAAAATCTATGGACTATTATCTTTTGAATAGAAATTCACATACTATGTGTAATATCTAGATAGCTCCTAACATAAACTTGTGGACTAAATTATAGAAATCACTATTCTGGACAATGTCCCTTTCATGGTAAAACAAAATACAGCCTTTCTCTGGTAAATAATAAGGTGTAAATCTTCCTCCCACCATGCCCTGCTAATTGCATTTGATGATAAGTGGATCCCCATGCATAAGATTCAATCATTTAATTGGTCTAAAACTTTCTTTCTAGCTTATTCTGTTACTCCCTGATAAACCCTCTAAATTCTCATTATACTGCATACTTTTATCATAGGGTGTGCGTAAACATTTCCTGACTCTGTATCTTTGCTTATGCTTCCTTTGACTGGTATAGCCACGTGCTGCAGGACAATGTTTCAGTCAATGATGGACTGCATATAAAACGGTGGTCCCCTAAGATTATAATGGAGTTGAAAAATTCCTATTGCCTAGTGATGTAGTGGCTGTCCTAATGTCGTAGCACAACACATTATCTTTTCTATGTTTAGATATGTTTAGAGACATGAATACTTACCATTGTGTTACAGTTGCCTACAGTATTCAGCACAGTACCATGCTGTACAGGTTTGCAGCCTAGGAGCAATGGCTCTACCACATAGCCAAGTATGTAGTAGGCTATACCATCTAGGTTTGTGTAAGTACACTCTATGATGTCCTAACAATAATAAAATCACCTAGCAACACATTTCTCAGAATGTATCCCCCATTGTTAAACAACACATGGTGGTCACGTACTCTTTCTTTTCTTTTCTTGTTTTTTTTTTTTTTTTTTTTTTTTTTTTGGAGACAAAGTCTCACTCTGTCACCCAGGCTGGAGTTCAGTGGCATGATCTTGGCTCACTGCAACCTCCGCTTCCTGGGTACAAGCTATTCTCCTGCCTCCCGAGTAGCTGGGACTACAGGTGTCCACCACTATGCCTGGCTAATTTTTGTATTTTTAATAGAGACACGGTTTCACCATGTTGGCCAGGCTGGTCTTGAACTCCTGACCTCAGGTGATCCACCCGTCTCGGCCCCCCAAAGTGTTGGGATTACAGGTGTGAGCCACTGCACCAGGCCTCATGTACTCTTTTTTTTTTTTCACATTTTTTATCTATTGAAATATTACCCACTTCAATTCAATGTATATATAAAACTTGTCTTAGTCTGTTTTGTGCTGCTATAACAATACCACAGACTAGGTAACTTATGAAGAACAGAAATTTATTTCTCACAGCTCTGGAGGTTGGGAAGTTCAAGATGAAGGCACTCGCAGGCATGGTGCCTTGTGAAGGCCCAGTCTCCACTCCCAAGATGGCGCCTTGACGGCTGCATCCTTTGGAGGTGGGAAACTGTTCCTCACATGGCAGAAGAGTGGAAGAGCCAAGAGACAAAAGGGACCAAACTCACCCTTTTATGACAGCAGTAATTCCACCCATGGGGACAGAGCCCACATGGCCCAGTCACCTCTTAAAAGCCCCACCTCTCAACACTGTTACGATGGTAACTAAATTTCAATGTGAGTTTTGGAAGGGACAGACATTCAAACCATTACAAAACCTTTCCAAGATCCTTTTTCAGTGGATTGTATTCTCTTTCCATTGAAGCAACTGAGTTTTCTATTTTCTTCCATTCTTCTTCTGCCAGTACTTATGGGTAGAAGAGCCTACTATGTGCCATGGGGACTACAAACATGAGTTTCTTCCCTAAAGGATTCTACTGTCCTCTAGAGAAGACACACACATTACACACATCCTTATAGTTAGAGTCACTTAATATTATCTTCTCTGGTAGACCACAGTGATCTTGATATTACAAATTATATTTTAACCACCTTTGTGTTCTTTTTCAGCACATACTACATCAATTATCAATTATAGTGAGTGCTTAAAATATTTGATAAATGAAGGAATACAGTAGCTAATACTTATTGTATACCTACTAAGTGAAGGTTGCTAGGGTAGGTATAAAGTGGGGTGGCAAAAGAACAATAAGATGTGGCCTTTAGTGCTGGGTAACTCCTCTGTTTGTGTTGTTGCATATTCCTACAAATAAAACAAAAAAATTTTGTCTTCAAATACATAAAAAACAATAAGCCAACTCTGTACCATTCCCTAAATGCATGCTTGGGGTGGAGGTGCAGAGAGGTGGATTGTGCAACTTTGCTAGGTGACTATCTGCTCATTTAGATGTAAGTTCTGGTCTTTTTGTTGCATTTCCAGTGTGGCAGGACAAGACTTTAAAGTATTTGTGTGGTGCAGAATAGGGGTTAGTTGGGGCCAGTATTTATACAAGCAATGAATTTCCAGTAATTCAGGAAAAGAATGCTAACTACAGCCTGAGAAACAAAGAAGAATTATAGAGTCAGGTGAGCACAGTGCCTGAAGCACAGTTAGGGCTCAATCAATATTTGTTAGGAAGGAAGAAGGAAGAAGAAAGAAAGGAAACAAGCGAAGGCAACCACCATGTGTCTAAATAAACAGAAGCAACTGAGTAAGAGCAAGACCAAAATTGAGTCAATAAATGTGAACCAAAATTAGAAAGCAGTAAGGCAAATGAGATATTACTCTTATAATTATTATTTTATTAACAATACTATAACAACTTAATGTGTTTTTCTTCTTGCACTAGGCATCTCACATATATTAACACATTTATTATTTAGAAGAGCATTTAATTAGAGCTACCATTGTAATTACTTTATGGATGAAGAAATTAGGCTTAGAGGGAAAAGAAGTTTGCCAAAGCTCGCACAGGTAGCACATGGCAAATGTGGCATCCTGTCCTCTAAATTATTCAAGATGAGACTCTTCCTAGAGGACATAGATGCTGATCATACCTAGGCCACATCACCTCAACCCATCCTTTTCAGCCCAGTGGAGGTGGACAGTTCCTGTTCCTGCCCCCATCTCACCTCAGGCATTTCCATGTGGGTCATATTCTCTTCTGCCTTAGGACTCTCTCGAAAGCCATGGAAGGACAGTCAACTGCCTTATCCCAGATGTGCAAGAGAACAATCCTTCAACAGGGAACGAGAGCTGGTTGAAAAGTCACCAGAGGCTGGGTGTGGTGGTTCATGCCTGTAATTCCAACACTTTAGGAGACCGAAGCAGGAGATTTACATGAGGCCATGAGTTTGAGATCAGCCTGGGCAACATAGCAAGACCCTGTGTCTCCAAAATAAAAATAGGCACGGTGGCATGTGCCTGTGGTCCTAGCTACTTGGGAGGCTGAGGTGGGAGGTTCGCTTGAGCCCAGGGGTTCAAGGCTGCAGTAAGCTATGATTGCATCGCGGCACTCCAGCTTGGGTGACAAAGAACGATTCTGTCTCAAAAAAGAAACAAGAAAAAGGCACCAGACTGTTGCCCTTTAGCTGCACAATTCTACATGGGTTCTCAGAAGTTCCCTGGTAGGTCTGAGCTCCAGTTGACCGAAAGGTAAACAGCTCAATAACCCAGACCTGCTTTCTCCTCATTCCTGTTTTGCTCCTGGCCTTCCACACTCCTGCTTCTGACATCACCTGCACTCTAATCCTTGTCTCAGGTTCTGCTTTCAGGGGAGCCCACATCAAGACACTGGTTAATCACCCTGCCAATCACATCAAGATCAAACTCCCTAGGGCATGTTAAAGGAACACCAGGTATCTGAATCTGTTAAGCCATCAATATCACTGCTTGAGAATTATAACTTGTGCGATAGGGAACGATGTGTGTTATTTTTCTTTTCTTTCTATTTTTTTTTTCTGAGACAAGGTCTCGCTCTGTCACCCAGGCTGGAGTGCAGTGGTGCAATCATACCACACTGCAGCCTTGACCTCCCAGGCTCAAGCGATCCTCTCACCTCAGCCTTCTGAGTAGCTGGCACTGCAGGCATGCACCACGCCGGGCTAATTTTTCAAAATTTTTTTTTGTAGAGAAGAGGTCTCGCTATGTTGCACAGGTGGGTCTCAAACTCCTGGACTCAAGTGACCCTCTTTCCTCAGCCTCCCAAAGTGTTGGGATTACGGTGAGTCACTGAGTTCGACTTCTTCCTCGCCCCTAAAAACAATAGTACCTTTTAGGAGGAAGGATGTGTTTTTTAAAAGCTCACCTTTTGGTGTTCCAGTGGTGATTAAAGTCATCTGGACCTTTTTTGTTTCCTTGTGCTTCTATGTTCCTTTAATTGGAACTTGTGGGATTGATTTCTAGAAAATGGTGCTTATTTAAGGAAAAAGCAAGGAGGAAATAAAGGCAACTGTGTGTGCTCCAACTTTGAAAAATGGATTTTGGATTGCTGAGCGGGTCATGACTGTTAGTGGACACGAGGGGGCAGCCTCATCCCGGGCTCTGAGGGAAGAGCTACGGCTTCTTTTTTCCTCCTGTGCACAGTAAGTAAAACTCAACAGTTTTGTGGAAGCAGATTTTTTTTTTCTTTTCCTTTATGAAGGACTTGAGTGAGGGACCAGGGTTCACTCTGCCGCACATCACAGGGAGTGTGCGTCTTCGCGTCTCACCTCTGAGGGCCTTTTGATTATGGGGAAGAGGCACCAACTCCAAACACGCTGCGTCTAAGGACGCTGAGAGTCACCTCACTTCCTTTGTTATTTTCAAGCACTGTCAAAGAACTGCTGTGTGTGAGAGAAAAAAGCACAGAGCTCCTCCTGGAAAGGAGCGGGGTGGACTGTTCCTTTGCAAACATTCCTCCTTTTGCCCGGTGACCTCATCCAATTCCATGACTTTTTAATAACAGCTCTAAGGTAGTAACTCCCAATTGGATGCCCCTGTCCCAAACATCTTCCCGGAATACCAGGTTTGTATATTTCTATATCCAGTCATCTAGCTGGTATCTCACATGGGTATCTTATAGCCATCTGAATTTGGCCCAAAAGAACTATTTCTTTCTTCCTGTTTTTTTTAAAAAAATTTTTCAGGGATACATGTGCAGGTTTGTTACATAGGTAACAAACATAGGGGGCTTGTTGTACAGATTATTTCATCACCTGGGTATTAAGCCTAGTACCCATTAGTAATTTTTCCTGATCCTCCTGTCTCCTTTAATCCAGTCTCTGCACATCTGCCAGGATGATCTTTTTAAGAGAATTCAGATCACTCCTTGTTTAAAACCCTCCCGTAGATTCTATTTCACTTGTAATAAAATTCATACACCCTATCACGGATGTGCAGAGTCCTGTATTTTCTACCCATGCCCTGCTGCACCTCCGTCATCATTCTTCAGCAGCCTCAGGCCTTGGCACCAACCATCCCTGTCTGCTTTTATGCCCTCTCTCTGGTTTTCACATGAATCGCCTGCATGCCATTCAAGTCTCAGCTGAAATGTCACCTTTCAGGGAGAGCTTCCCTGGTCGTTCCATCTGTAATAGTCAGCCAGTCACTATCACATTCCTCTGTTTTAATTCTCTGTAAGTACTGATCCCAGATGCAGCTTTCTTGCTTCTTTGTTGGTTTTATTGTCTATTTTCCTCCACTAGAAGGGAAGCTCCATTACATCGTGTCTTCTTTGGATACGCAACCACTTCCCAGTGACTAAACAAGGTCCAACACATGTAAGAGGCCCATTCAATAATTAACTGGACAGTTAAATGACTAAGTGGGTGGAGAAAGCACATCTGACCCTGTGAGGATGGACAGCAGGGTCCTCTACTATTACCTTTCTCTTTGACCTTAGGCAAGTCATTTCTTTTCTCTGGGCACCAGTTTTCTCTTTCAGGTTAATAATATTCTGTGATCTGTGTATTTATTTTATTTTATTTTTTTGAGATGGTGTCTCACTGTGTCACCCAGGCTGGAGTGCAGTGGTACAATCTCAGCTCACTGCAACCTCTGCCTCCTGGGTTCAAGCAATTCTTCTGCCTCAACCTCTGAGTAGCTGGGAATACAGGTGTGTGCCACCACGCCTGGCTATTTTTTTTTTCCGGTATTTTTAGTAGAGATGGGGTTTCACCGTGTTGGCCAGGCTGGTCTTGAACTCCTGACCTCTGGTGATTCACCCACCTCGGCCTCCCAAAGTGCCGGGATAACAGGCATAAGCCACCGTGCCCAGCCCCTGTGATATGTTTATTCTAATTCACAAGTATACTTCTCAGGAACTTCTGTAGAAGTTTTTGAGGCATTGGGAGTAGAAAAGTCTCTTGCTGATGAAGAGTTTTGAACACTGTTGAAGCTGGTAGAAAGCACTAAGATTTAATGGTTTCTATCATCCCATTCATTCACTTTCATATAATGAAGCAAAACCTGAAGCTGCCAGTTTTTGAAGTCTCTGGTGAAACTGATCCTAGGTCATGAAACAGACTGAGCTCACCCTCTCAAGATGCTAGCCCCCAGAGGAGGGGATGAGCTGTAGGTCAGGCTGCCTTTTTCTAAGCCTTTGGTTAGTGGTTCCTGGTTTGAAATTCTGGACCTGCTATTTCAGAAACAACTTAAGCACAGCAGAACTGTTCCATCTTATTGCACTTTAGGTGTGATCTAAATGAGGCAACAATTACAGACCCACACTCTTTAGGATGTTAAAGTGCTTCTCATAACTAACCAGGAAAGGTCACCAAATAAATACTTTGACGTTTGCTAAGAAGGGAGATTAGTGAAAGCCTTGACTCTGTGTTCATCCAGATCCCAGGATGTAGGAATGTTTTTATTCCCTCTCAATTCCTTTGATGCTCTGGGATTCTGATGCGCTTCTAAGCTTTAATTTCTTGAAAAGCCCTTTCATCAACCCTGTTGACTGTACTCTAAGATTCCCCCCTCCCCCCTCCCCTACATTTGGGTCAGCCTGTACCAAAGGAGAAGGTTATCTGGGCTGTTAAACCTTTGACTCGGTGTCTTTTGAAGAGCGCATTTTGCATTTTGTTATGTCAGGATTGTAATTAGATCCGTTAATTAAGGGAAGAATGAACTTTTCCCAAACTCTGCACCTCTTTGAATTTTTGATAAGTTTGCTTAGGTTGCTGCTGACCTTTGCTAAGGGGTATGCCACTGCTCATTAATTGGCAAATTTTAATGAGGAGAGTTGATGAATGTGCTGGCCTTGACAATAAATAAAGCTGGCTACCACTCCAGGCTTTACCACCTTTGGCTACTTCAAAGTGTGTAGTGTTTCTTGACTAGTGACCATTAAACTTGGGACACTTCAGATGACATTTTCCCATATAACTGAGCGAGGGCTTCCTTACCCAGGCACTGTTCCAGATAATTCCTCACCACTATCTCATTTTAGTCTTATGGGAATCTGTTATACCTGTTTCATGGAAGGGAAAACTGAGGCATAGGGAGAGTAATAACTTGCATAGGACATGTAACTAGTTAATAATGATGATAATAATAATAATGATAGTAATAGCCGATGTTCGAGTTCTACTTATGTGCTAGGTAGTCTCCCAAGCTGTTTTTTTTTTTTTTTTTTTTTTTGAGATGAAATCTCACTCTGTCACCCAGGCTGGAGTGCAGTGGTACCATCTTGGCTCACTGCGAACTCCGCCTCTGCGTTCAAGTGATTCTCCTGCCTCAGCCTCCCTAGTAGCTGGGATTACAGGCATGTGCCACTACACCCGGCTAATTTTTGTATTTTCAGTAGAGCTGGGGTTTCACCATGTTGGCCAGGCTGGTCTTTAACTTCTGACCTCAGGTGATCCACCCACCACAGCCTCCCAAAGTGCTGGGATTACAGGCATGAGCCACCGTGCCTGGCCCCTCCCAAGCTCTTGTAAGTGTTGTATCACTTAATACTCAGAACGTTGTTATGAGATAGGCACTGTTTTTGCCCCATTTTACAAAGAAGTACTAGAGACAAAGAGCTGGAGTAATTTGTCCAAAGTCACACAACTTACAAATGGTAGAATCAGGATTTAAACCCAGTCTGTAGGAATAAGGCTCTCAACCATACTAAGTGGGTGGCAGGCCAGAATTCCAACCAAGGTCAGCTTCATTTTAAAGCACATAGTCCTTTCTCTTCACCCATTTGCCCCATTGATTTAGCTTTACTGAGGGTATGTGTGCGTGTGTTTGTGTGTGTATGTGTGTCTGTGTGTGTGTATGTGTGTGTGTATGTTTGAACTTGGATTGTTTTAATTCCCTGAGCATAATTCTTCTGGAGTTATAACAACATCTAGAATATTCTCTGTGATTACAAGTATTTAGAGTACAAAGGAAAATACAATTCAGATTCTCTCTCTCTCACACACACACACACACACACACACAGACAGACAGACACAGACACACATAGACACACACACACACATTCTCTCTCTCTGTCTCACAGATTTCTCTGCTCAAACATAAAATTTTTACTGTCCCTGGAAACGGAGTGAGCTGTGACACTTCAGAATATAATTAGAGGTACAATATTTAACAGATAGAATTGGGTGATGAAAGATTTACTTAGTGATCACAGTCTGGGATGTGAATTTTGTTATACTCACTATGACTCCCTGGATTATAGTGAGTGAGAAAGTATTTTCTCTTTGGGGGTCATTGGTGGGAGATGGAATAAGCCTGAGGAGCGCAGTCATAAGTAACTCTTCAGTGCTCTCTCTCTCTCTTTTTTTTTTTGAGACAGAGTCTTGCTTTGTTGCCCAGGCTGAAGTGCAGTGGCACGATCTTGGCTCACTGCAGCCTCAACCTCCTGGGCTCATGCAATCCTCCCATCTCGGCTCACTGCAGCCTCGACTTTCCAGGCTCAAGTGATTCTCGTGCCTCAGCCTCCTGAGTTGCTGGGACCACAGGCATGCACCACCATGCCTGGCTAATTTTTGTATTTTTTTTGTAGAAATGGGGTTTTGCCATGTTGCCCAGGCTGGTCTCAAACTCCTGGGCTCAAGTGATCCACCCACCTCAGCCATCCAAAGTGCTGGGATTACAGGCGTGAACAACCATGCCCAGGCCAGCGCACCTTTTAAAGGTGCTCCAAAATGCTATAACTTATAACGATGATAAAATATAGTGCTGACATCACTTTACCCCTTGCTTAACACTTGCACTCCTAACAGTCTACAATCGCAATTACTCCCCAAAATAATTATTAAATACTCAAGAGTTTAAAATACACACCAGCATCCACAGTTGCCACAAAGATTCCTCATTTTTTTTTTTTTTGCTAAAGACATCCTGTCTTGCAAAATGTCATCATTTTTAGAATTTCTGTCTCTGAACATTGTCCTGAGTGACTTCTTTGAAATTTCTTCCAACTGTTGCTGAAGATAATTTGACATCACTGGGGAGTCTCGTTCATTTGGGGAAATACCATACTCATTTCATCCTCATGTTCTCTTATGCCTGCTTTATACAGGGGAGACACTGAGGTAGAGGGAATGTTGGTGTCTTGCCCAGGGCACCACTTAGCAAATACTTTGTCAAAGTGTGCTGATTATAAATATCAAAATAAGCCTGTGTATTTGGTTATACACCTTACGATCTGCTAGCATGGTGAAAGCTCCTATTATCCTTAGAGCCACGTACATGGGCTACCTTATTCAAAAGGGGATTCTTTCACATACCGAGAGGAGGAAGAACTTGCTCAAAGTCATACTTTAAGTTAATATCAGAGACATCTCTGGAACTCAGCTGTCTGAGTCCCAGAAAATAATATTTCTGATTAGAAATATGTCCTGAACTCATGGAAAAAGTTATGATAAACTGGGGTTTCTCAGGAAGCAGTGGAAGCAAATCTCCCTTCCACCAGCTATGGCCTTGCCCTTTTGTTGAGACAGTGAAAGAGTTGGCTATAAAAGTGAGAAAAGAGTGCTGGGATTGTCAACACGGAGCTCCAGGAAGGTTTTTATAGTGAGGGCAGTGAATGAAGCCTTGGAAAATGAATTAGATTTCTGTTTCTAGATGTGTGCTTCCTATCCCATCAAAAGCTTATTTCCCCTCTTGCTATAACATGAATAAAAAGAGGGCAACACATCTTCAGGAAACCTGGTACGCCAAGAAAAATCTTCACGGTGTTCTGGTTTCTTCTGAGCTCCTGTTGCAGAGTAAAGAAATGAGTGCATTTTATTTTCTATTGGTTGTGAAAAAACCAAAGCCATAAATGGGTTAAAAATAAAATCAAATAAAACAAAATCCAGAATATCTGTGACTATGTCATTCTAGTTCTGGATACTGGATGAATCAGCAAATTGGTAATATTAGGCTTCATAGTGTTTGCAAGGAGGTGGACTGTTTTCCCAGGGAGTTCTCAAGTTTTTAAACCCAGGAGGGTTATGAAGTCACATTGTTATTATAGTTGGAACACAGCAGTCCTGTCTTCCAGGACAAGAATCACAACTTTTTATGAGTGTTGAATCAAGAGGCAAGGGCCAACTTTTCAAGTAGTGGAAATGCTGCCTATTAAAGTTTATTAAAAACAGAGAAGTAAAAAGCCTAGTTATTCTTGTTTATGCTCTTCAAATTCCTCTCCAGAACCATCATCTGGATCTACAAACCTGTGTTTGTCCTTGCCAGCATTTCAACTGAATTAATATGAGTAAAACATACGACATCATCTCTTGAAAATATATGTTGTTTCTTGGAATTGAGTCTGGTGTGCCTTTGTTGGGGGCCATGTAGTCTGAATTCTCCCAAGAGAGGCTTAGACATGAACTTGAGTGGGTAGTTTACTAGGGAAGCAGGAATAAGGGAGTGGGAAGAGAGAGACAGGGAATGAGAAAAATCAGTGCAAGCATTATCAAGGTCAGTGCTGTGGGGTGATGGGGATTCAATTCTGCTGGGAACGTCTGAGAAGGTTGCAGAATGCCTCTCTTATCCGAAGGGAGGGATGCTGGAGAATTCATCCACGTACCTCATCCCCCATTGTTTGAGGTTGTCTTGAGGGTTGGAAAGCACGAACTTACCTGCAGTTTTATGTAGGCTAAGTGGCAACTTAAGGACTAGAGAACTTCCAGGGCAGACAGAGAACACAGTGCATCTTGAGGCAAGATGCTGCCTGTGATGTTAGCCTGAGTTCACATAAAACTGTCCACTCAGCTGCTACTGAATCACACGTAGATCAAGAGAGTGTGACTGCTGTAGTCTGCAACCACAAATGAGATATATATCTGTAAGTACAGTGTCAGGCTTGGGATGAATGGGCTCAGTTTACAAATACTGTCTTAGTCTGCTTTTGTGCTGCTGTAAGAGAACACCATAGACTGGGTAATTTATAAGAAAATAGAAATTTATTTCTCACAATCCTAGAGGCTGAGAAGTCCAAAATCCAGGCATTGGTGAGGGCTGCATCCTCTGGAGGGAAAGAACACTATGTCCTTACATGGAGGAAGGTGAAAGGGCAAGCTAACTGAGTTCTGCATGGACTCTTTTATGAGAGCCTTAATCCCATTCAAGAGGGAGGAGCCCTCATGGCCTAACAACCTTAAAAAAATTTTTTTTTTCAAATATATCTTATTTTAGATTTGGGGGTACATGTGCTTGTTTGTTACATGGGTATGTTGCATACGAGTAGGGATTTGGCTTCTAGTGTACCCAATACCCCGATAATGAACATTGTACTGGATAGGTAATTTTCAACTCCCCCTCACACGCTCTCCCCCTCTTTGGACTCCCTAGTGTCTATGGTTTCCATCTTTATGACCATGAATACCTATTGTTTAGCTCCCACTTACAAGTGAGAACATTTGGTATTTGGTTTTCTGTTTCTGAGTTAGTTCACTTAGCATAATGGCCTTCAGTTCCATCCAAGCTGCTGCAAAAGACACTATTTCATTCTTTTTAGTGGCTGCATAGTATTCCATTTTGTATGTATACCACATTTTCTTTTTCTGGTCAACTGTTGATGGACAATTAGGTTGGTTCCATGAGTTTACTATTGTAAATAGTGCTGTGATGAACATATGAGTACAGGTGTCTTTTTTTATACAAAGACTTTTTTCCTTTGGGTAGATACTCAGTAGTGGGATTACTAGGCTGAATGGTAGTTCTATTTTTAGCTCTTTGAGAACTCTGCATACTGTTTTCCATAGTGATTGAACTAATTTATATTCTCAACAAAAATGTATGTGTTTCCTTTTCTCCACAGCCTTGCCAACACCTGTTATTTTTTGACTTTTTAGTAATATCCATTTTGATTGGTGTAAGATGATATCTCATTGTAGTTTTAATTTACATTTCTTTGAAGATTAGTTATGTTGAACATTTTCTTCATGTGTTTGTTGGCTGTTTGTATGTCTTCTTTTGAGAAATGTCTGTTTATGTCCTTTGCCCAGCTTTTTTTTAAAAACTTTTTTTTTTATATTTTAAGTTCCGGTGTACATGTGCAGAACATGCAGGTTTGTTACATAGGTATACACATGCCATGGTGGTTTACTGCAACCATCAACCTGTCATCAACAGTAGGTATTTCTCCTTATGTTATCTCTCCCCCCTCCTCCTACCCTGCCAAAAGGCCCCGGTGTGTGATGTTCCCCTCCCTATGTTCATGTGTTCTCACTGTTCAACTCCCACTTATGAGTGAGAACATGCGGTATTTGGTTTTCTGTTCTTGTGATAGTTTGCTGAGAATGATGGTTTCCAGCTTCATCCATGTCCCTCCAAAGGACATGAACTCATCCTTTTTTATGGCTGCGTAATATTCCATGGTGTATATGTGCCACATTTTCTTTATCCAGTCTATCATTGATGGACATTTGGGTTGGTTCCAAGTCTTTGCTATTGTGAATAGTGCCACAATAAACATACGTGTGCATGTGTGTTTATAGTAAAATGATTTATAATCTTTTGGGTATGTACCCAGTAATGGGATTGCTGAGTCAAGTGGTATTTCTAGTTCTAGATCCTTGAGGAATTGCCACACTGTCTTCCACAATGGTTGAACTAATTTACACTCCCACCAACAGTGTAAAAGTGTCCCTATTTCTCCATATCCTTTCCAACATCTGTTGTTTCCTGACTTTTAAATGATCGCCATTCTAACTGGCATGAGATGGTATCTCATTGTGGTTTTGATTTGCATTTCTCTAATGACCAGTGATGATGAGCATTTTTTGATATATCTGTTGGCTGCATAAATGTCTTCTTTTGAGAAGTGTCTGTTCATATCCTTTGCCCACTTTTTGATAGGGTTGTTTTTTTCTTGTAAATTTGTTTAAGTTCTTTGTAGATTCTAGATATTAGCCCTTTGTCAGATGGATAGATTGCAGAAATTTTCTCCCATTCTGTAGGTTGCCTGTTCACTCTGATGATAGCTTCTTTTGCTGTGCAGAAGCTCTTTAGTTTAATTAGATCCCATTTGTCAATTTTGGCTTTTGTTGCCATTGGTTTTGGTGTTTTATACATGAAGTCCTTGCCCATGCCTATGTCCTGAATGGTATTGCCCAGGTTTTATTGTAGGATTTTTATGGTCCTAGGTTTTACATTTAAGTCTTTGATCCATCTTGAGTTGATTTTTGTATAAGGTGTAAGGAAGGGGTCCAATTTCTGTTTTCTGCATATGGCTAGCCAGTTTTCCCAACACAATTTATTAAATAGGGAATCTTTTCCCCATTGCTTGTTTGTGTCAGGTTTGTCAAAGATCAGATGGTTGTAGATGTGTGGTATTATTTCTGAGGCCTCTGTTCTGTTCCATTGGTCTATATCTCTGTTTTGGTACCAGTACCATGCTGTTTTGGTTACTGTAGCCTTGTAGTATAGTTTGAAGTCAAGTAGCATGATGCCTCCAGCTTTGTTCTTCTTTGCCAGGATTTTCTTGGCTATGCAGGCTCTTTTTTGGTTCCATATGAAGTTTAAAGTAGTTTTTTCCAATTCTGTGAAGAAAGTCAGTGGTATATAGCTTGATGGGTATAGCATTGAATCTATAAATTACTTTGGCTTTGCCCGGCTTTTAATGGCTTTGTTTTTTCTTACTGAATTGTTTGAGTTTAATGTACATTCTGAATATTAGTCCTTTGTTGGATACATAATTTGCACATATTTTCTCCCATTCTGTAGATTGTCTGTTTACTGTGATACTTCTTTTGCTGTGCAGAAGCTTTTTAGTTTAAGTTCCATTTGTTGATTTTTGTTTTTGTTGCATTTGCTTTTGAGGTCTTCATAATAAATTCTTTGCCTAGGCCAATGGCCAATGGCCAAAAGAGTTTTTCCTAGGTTCCCTTCCAGGATTTTTATAGTTTCAGGTCTTATGTTTGAATTTAGTTTCAGGTCTTATGTTTAAGTCTTTAATTCATCTTGAGTTAATTTTTTGTTTATGGTGAGAGACAGAACTCCAGTTTTATTCTTCTACCATATGGCAATTCAGTTTTTCCCGCACCATTTATTGAATAGAGAGTCCTTTCCCTTTTAAAGGCCCCAGGTCTTAATACTATTATATTGGCAGCACCTGAATTTTGGAGGGGACTCATTCAAACCATAGCAGATACTATGAGCAAGTCAAATCCTGTAGCTGAAGAGGTCACGAGAGCAGATTCCTGGTGAGATGCAGGAAAACAGTCCAAGAGCAAAGACAGGAAGGAGGAAGGAAGTAGAAGTCAGGCAGAGTCTCAGGGAAGGCTGGCAGCAAAGAGTCAGCAGGTTGGGGTCAGTGGAGTGTAGTGATACAGTCACAGCTCACTGCAGTCTCGACCCCCTGGGCTCAAGTAATCCTCCTGCCTCAGCCTTCTGAGTAGCTGAGACCACAGGCATGAGCCACCATGCCTAGCTAATTCTTTTAAATTGTTTTTTGTAGAGATGGGATCTCTCTATGTTGGCCAGGCTGGTCTTGAACTCCTGGCCTCAGGTGATCCTCTCACCTTGGCCTCCCACAGCACTGGGATTATAGGCATGAGCCACTGTGCCTTGCCTTATTGAGTTCTTTATATGACCTGACTGTGAATCCTTCATCTGATATATGTTGTCATAGTTTGTGGCTTGCCTTTTCATTTTCTTAGCAGTGTCTTTTGAAGAGCAAAAGTTTTTAATTTTGATGAAGTCCAATTTATTTTTTATTCGTATTTATTTTTTTTGAGAGGATTTAAGAGATTCTCTAGCCTCAGCCTCCCAAATAGCTGGGATTGCAGGTGCCTGCCATCACGGCTGGCTAATTTTTTTTTGTATTTTAGTAGAGACAGGGTTTCACCATGTTGGCCAGGCTGGTCTCAAACTCCTGACCTCACGTGATCTGCCCACCTAGGCCTCCCAAAATGTTGGGATTATAGGTGTTAGCCACCGGGACCGGCCCAATTTATTAATTTTTAAAATAATTAATGCTTTTGTTATCCTATGTAAGAGATCTTATTCTAACTGAAGTCCACTATGATTTTATCCTGTGTTTTTTTTAGAAGTTTTATACTCTAGCATTTAAGTCTTTGGTTCATTTTAAGTTAATTTTTCTATGTCCTTACAATTAATTCAGAACACAGAAAAGGAACAAACTATTGATACACACAACAACATGGCTGAATCTCAAAATCACTTATGGTGCATTACAGAAGCCAGACTAAAAAGGAGTACACACTATAGGATTTCATTTCTATACATTTCTAGAAAATGTAAACAAAAAGCAGCTTTTAGCTTTTGGCTCAGAGGAGACCAAAGTGCACCTTTATTCCATCATCCCACATTTGGGTTTATCTAACATTGGCTGCCCCCACCATATGGCCTGAGTTCAAACCCAATGAGACCAAAGCCATGTATCTGAGGTGCACGGATGGGGATGTCTGTGCCATATCTGCCCTGGCTGCCAAGGTGGATCCCTTGGGTCTGTCTCCAAAAAAGGTTGTTTATACATTGCGAAGGCAACTGGTGACTGGAGGGTATAAGGATTACAGTGGAACTGACCATTCAGAACAGGCAGTCCCAGATTGTGATAGTACCTTCTGCTTCTGCTCTGATCATCAGATCCCTCAAGGAACCCCTAAAAGAGAGAAAGAGACAGGAAAACATTGAGTGCAGTGTAAATATCACTTTTTATGAGATTTTTAACAATGTCTGACAAATGCAGCATCAATCTTTAGCTAGAGAACTCTCTGGAACCACTAGAGAGATCCTGGGGATGGCCTCATCTGTGGGCCGCCATGTTGATGGTGCCACCCTCATGACTTCCTAGATGGCTGAATGCCCAGGTAGTAAAGAGCTGCAAAAGAAAATATTTCGGTAAAGGGCTGCTGGACAACTAGTAGAACAAAACTAAACAAAAGCAAACAAAGAAAAAGGCAGATGGTAGATGGCTGTGGACAGCATTGGAGAGGGGGTGGATTACCAACAGGTGATAGGAAACTTTTGGGCATTATGGAAATGCTTATTATTTTGATTGTGATGATGGCTTCATGAATGTATGCATATGTCAACATTGGTCAAATTGTACCCCTTAAATATGTGTAGCTTACTGTATCAATTATACCTCAATAATGCTCTAAAATTAGTTGGTTAATTGGATGGAAATAGCTGTTCTGAGGTGGCTTACAATTTTGTGACCCCAAACAACTTCTAACTCAGAATCAAATGTTAATTTTCCTTAATCACATTTAAGTTGGGAAGAACCTTTTTAACTTTTTTTTTATTTAAAAGAGGGTATTTTATTCAAAAAAGATTGATAAAAGAGTATTTTTTTTTATCAATCTGCTTTTTCTAGTGTAATTGTCCTTAGGGAAGGCGCACAATGAAAAAAATTTTGTGGTTTCATTGCAATGTGCTTGCTTTATTTTTTAAAGATTAGTGTCATATCTTTTACATCTGCAATTAGCTAAAGCTGGCAACTTCAAGAATAAACCTTGCACCTAAACATGTGGCACTTAATCCTGCATTACCCACAGCAGCAGCTAAAATCATATCTTCCCTTAGAGCAGAGCCTTCATTTGGGGGTGTTAGAAACATAGGCACACTGAGATCAGGTACAAAATCTACACCTGTTCAAAAAAAGGGCCAATCTCTGAAAACTAGGAATCGACCATCCTAAAAGAAATGTCCCATTTTCTGCTTCTCAAAAGTAGTCTAATATGCAGCTAAAATAAATGGCAGATTAAAATCTACCTGGATGACCTTGCCTTCAGCGTGCCACCTGATCTCTCGGGCCTCAGTTTTCTAGCCTAACCTGTTGGTTTATTGGGTTAGATAATTTTTAATAGTGTTTCCTATAATGCGCTTCCAGAATCAGTTGCTAGACACCATTTTGTGGCTCACCCTTAACCTACCAAATGCAGCTATATTTTTATTCCAAATGTTAAATATTTAATCAACTCTAAGGTGAAACCCAAATGTAATTCATTAAGCAACTTGGTGTTAAGTCAAATGTAACGGACATGAAAAATGCCTTTTCATTAGTGTCCATTGGCTTCGTTGGTTCAAGAATTCTGGCTGATGGAATGAATAGCAAAATTACTCTCTGTTCAAACAAACTGAAAGTGTATAAGTAAAAATAAAATAGAATAAGCTAGGAGGCTTTCCAGTTGTTTTTTACTAATTGTGATGTATTGATTTTCGATGCTGCATTAATGTCTACAGAGTTCACCTTTGGCTGATCCAAAAGATGAATGAATTTAATGAAAAATTTTATTTCGAAGTGTGCATAAAAGTAAAGGTTGGAGAAAGCCCACATGCATGTGAGTGTGCACATACTCACACAAAGGTGTACACAGAATGTGGAGAAAAAGACACATGGTGCAATTGCAATTTTTGTATAGGGGCAGTGGTAGAGACCACCATCAAAGAATCTTTTGTGTTCTGTCTTAGTTTGCTTTTGTCCCTTGACTATAGGTCTTGAAAAATTAATCTTTCAAAAAAAAAAACTATTTTTTTTTTTTTTTTTTTTTTTGGAGACAGGCTCTCGCTTTGTTACCCAGGCTGGAGTGCAGTGGCACGTTCACAGCTCTGTGCAACTTAAACTTCCTGGGCTCAAGCGATCCTCCCACCTCAGTGTCCTGAGTAGGTAGGACTACAGGCACGTGCGACCATGCCTCGCTAATTAAAAAAATATTTTACTGTAGAAAAGAGATCTTGCTATGTTGCCCAGGCAGGTCTCAAACTCCTGTGCTCAGTGATTCTCCCACTTCAGCCTCCCAAAGGATTGGGATTACTGGCATGAGTCAGTGTGCAGCCCTAAAGTCTTAACTATGGTTTAAATAATAAGGATTTGGCTTTTCCTATTTTCCTATTAGTCAGACTTAGGAAAAAACCCCAACAAGAATTAAACATAATCACACTGAGTTTGTGAAACTAAAATAAGAAAAAAAAAAAAAAAGGAAAGAAGGAAAAAAGAAAAGGAAGAAAGGAAGGAATCAAGTGTCATCAGAGCATGTTCTATGTCCCAGCAACATCACTGATCCTTTACTCTGTAATAGCCAGTCTTTAGCAGTTTAGAGGGCATTGTTGCCTTACATTGACATCCTAAAATTCAGTCACTGTGGGCTTGGTTAAGTTGGAGGAAGATCAGCATTCCGTGGAATGTGGCTGTCTTCTGATGGTGACCGTTGCAGTAGGTTTCCATCCTTAATCTTCAGGGGAAGGCACACTTTTTTTCTCTTTTACTGTCTTACTGCCAGAAGGACATGCCCTCCTCTTTAATTTCCTAGAGCAGGGGTTGGCAAACCCTAATCTATGCTTCAAATCTGATCCTCTGCCTGTTTTTGTATGGCCTGTGAGCTAAGAATGAATTTTACATTTTTAAATGGTTGAAAAAAAGTCCAAAGAAGAATAATATTTTTATTGCATGTAAAATTATATTAAATTAAAATTTCAGTGTATATAAAGTTTTATTGGAGCACAGCCACATTCATTCATTTACATATTTATGGATGCTTTTCTGCAACAGAGTTAAGTGGTTGTGACAGAGACAGCATGGGCACAAAGCCTAGAATATTTACTATCCAGCCCTTTACAGAAAATGTTTGCTGAATTTTGTCTTAGCTCATCGCAGAGATTTTACTGAAGACTGGTAATAAGGAAAGAGAAGTAAAACATGCAGTAATTTACAGTTCTGGCACAGCCTCAGGTCCTTCACCAGACTGGCTTCTTGTTTCTTTCTGGAACTGTCACTGTGGCCAGGAGTAGCCAATACCAGATGTTGTATCGCCCTGACTCCTTGCCCCAGAAGGCCCTCTTCGCAGGACGGCTGAGAATGAAAATGGCGTTTCACTTTAAGAAAACTCTACTCCCATCTGTGGGAGTGTAGTCTGGATCTGAGATCCCTCCAAGACAATTAATTACACAATAAACCTGTACCAGCATAGTAGTTGCTCCTTATTTACAGATTTGCTTTCTGCGGTTTCAGTTACTGGTGGTTTCAGTTACCAGAGGTCAACTGCGTCAGAAAACATTACATACGATAAGATATTTTGAAACACACACACACACGCGCACAACATTTACCTTTTTTTTTTTTTTGAGACAGAGTCTTGCTGTGTCACCCAGGCTGAAGTGCAGTGGTGTGACCTCAGCTCACTGCAACCCTCCGCCTCCTGGGTTCAAGCGATTCATGTGCCTCAGCCTCCCACGTAGCTAGGATTACAGGCATGTGCCACCATGTCAGGCTAATTTTTGTATTTTTAGTAGAGATGGGATTTTATTATGTTGCTTAGGCTGGTCTCAAACTCCTGGCCTCAAGTGATCCATCTGCCTCAGCCTCCCGAAGTGCTGGGATTATAGGCATGAGCCACCAAGCCTGGCCTACAAAACATTTAATACCGTATATTGTTATAATTGTTCTATTTTATTATTAGTTATTATTGTATAATTTATAATTTTTACCATAGGTATGTGTGTATAGGAAAAAAACATAGTGTATACAGTGTATAAGGTTTAGTACTATGTATGGTTTCAGGCATCTACTATGCATGTTAAAATGCATCCCCCATGGATAAAGGGAGTGATACGATCTAGCTCTGTGTCCCCACCTAAATCTCATCTGGAATTGTAATCCCCAAGTGTTGAGGGAAGGGACCTGGTGGGAGGTGACTGGATCATGGGGGCAGATTTCCTACTTGCTGTTCTCATGATAGTGAGTTCCCACGAGATCTGATTGTTTGATGGTTGTCTGGTGCTTCCCCCTTCTCTCTCTCTCTCTCTCTCCTGCCACCTTGTGAAGAAGGTACCTGCTTCCTCTTCTACTTCTACCATGATTGTAAGTTTCCTGAGGCCTCCCCAGTCACATAGAATGGTGAGTTAATTACACCTCTTTGCCTTATAAATTACCCAGTCTCAGGTATTTTTTAATAGCAGTGTGAAAACAAATGAATACAGGGGGACTACTGTGTAGTCCCCAAAGTCTAGTTTATTGAATCCTGTGATCTGGGTTAGACTGAGTGAAATTTAGCACCACTTTTTAATTTTTTTGTAGCGTTTTCAAATAAAGGCGTCAACAATCTTGTTTATAGTCACACCCAAGGTTACTTTTAACCAGCATGTTCATCCGTAAAATAGAGATTATAACATTCACCTCATTGAGTTTCTCATTACCACACTGAGGTGTTAAATAAACTTGCCTGAGGTTGCATAGACCACAAATGTCAGAGTTGGGATCTGAATCTAATTTTGTCAACCCCAAACTTCCTTTTTTGGGAGTTTCTTCACGAGTAAATATATGATTTCCACTGAATTTTTGGAAACTTTTCAGAGTTTGTAGAATTCCATATAATGGCATATGGGACCCTTGGAAGGTGCTCACAAGCTCACCTCCTGGAATCAGAGAAACCTGAGTTTGAATCACCATTTTGCCACCAGCTAAATGAGGACTATCTCTTCAGAATGTCTCTTGGAATCTCAGAGGACATCGTCCATAAAATGGGAATGATAATGGTACTTACAGGAAACTTGTGAAAGGTAAATGACATACAAATGTAAATAATTTGTTACAGTCTGACACTCAGCAAGTGTTCTGAGTGTCTATTGGCTATTATTTCATTCCAATTGGATAAAAATGAAACTCCTATGTAGTAATAGCTTACTCTTCCCACTGTGAAACATCAATTTCTCAAATATTATCTCAGGTTTAACTGTTTTTTTTAAAGTTCAGATGTACACTGTTGAATTCCCCTTGAATTTTGCTGCCAGCTTTTGAGAGCCTTCAGATGCATTTGAAGGTTGCTTTGGGGAAGGGGCACTTGGGAGATATCAATGCGGCAACCACTGGTGGTTTTTGATGAGGTCTTGAGAGTCAATGACGTTCAGGGACAAGGGGTCTTCAAAATGCTCTTCATGATCCATTAGGCATGGATCATTTACATGGCTCAGAAGTACATGGAGACATTTGTAGGAATCTGTACTATCAGCAGCCTACAATGAGCCCATTCTTGTCACCACAGACTCTTAACATCTCCGTTCTAAGAATTGCAGTGATGGTTGACACTTCATTTCAAAGAACAGACTGAACACACTGTTCTTTATGAAGATGTTAGCAGATGTACTTTTAAAGTTTTAAAATGTTTCCGAGTAGGACAGCTATGTAAAAAAGGCACTGTGTGTCTTAATGTGCTAAGAATATTAAGAAGTGAGATACATTCTGTTAATTTCCTAATGTTAATTTCTTTCCCTCCCTCCTTCCCTCCTTCCCTTCTTCCTTCCTTTCTTTTCTTTCTTTCGAGACGGAGTCTCACTCTGTCACCCAGGCTGGAGTGCAGTGGTGTGAACTCAGCTCAGTGCAACCTCCGCCTCCTGGATTCAAGCGATTCTCATGCCTCAGCCTCCCGAGTAGCTGGGATTACAGGCGTGTGCCACCACACTAGGCTAATTTTTGTATTTTTAGTAGAGACAGGTTTTGCCATGTTGGTCAGGCTGGTCTTGAATTCCTGGCTTCAAGTGATCCACCCGCCTTGGCCTCCCAAAGTGCTGGGAATTACAGGTGTGAGCCTCCATGCCTGGTCACATTCTGTTAATTTCTTAAATGTCAATTTCATATTTTTACAAAGCTCTGCCCAAATATCTACATCTATATCCACATACATAAGTATTAACTTATCAGTAAGGTCTATTTTTACCATACCACATTGGATCAACAATACCTCTAGAAATCATGTATCCTAGTACTGTTTTTCAACCATTTCTCTCCAGTGGAGTTATTTTCATATAGTTTTCTACTTGAACAATTTCCTATGATAAACTCTAGATGGGGTTCTTATTCTATCTCAAAATATATGTGAAGGGGAAAACATAAGAGGGGAATGCTGAGAAAGGGATGGAAAACTCACTTACTTTCTTAACTGAAAGTTTTAGCCAGTCAGCCAGATTGTTGGTTACTGTTCTTAGAATGGAGTCCGCTCCAAAAGGAAGCTTTTTGTATCTTGTCTGTCAAATTGTTAAGAAGGAAGTCAACACATAGTTCATGAAGACTTCCTTTATTTGATTGTTTTCTCCATTTAGTGGGGCCAAATTCCATGAATGACAGAGTGTTTGCA
This sequence comes from Pan paniscus, assembly GCF_029289425.2. NCBI lineage: Eukaryota > Metazoa > Chordata > Mammalia > Primates > Hominidae > Pan > Pan paniscus. Next base: position 68,314,895 of record NC_073267.2, read on the forward strand.
TTTTATGAGCGATGCTACCATACTGTCTTTCAGATCTCAGTGTTTAATTGGTTCTAGTGCTGTGGGTCATTACTTAGCTTGAATTCTTTAGGTTCTGGCTTGGATAATTAACATTTGTCTTTGTTTGTATTTTGACTGAAGTAAAACATCTCTGAATATAGAACCCTTTAGTCCCACAGGCAAGTGCTAATGTCTCCAGCTTTTTCCCCCACCCCCAGATTCACATTGCTTTGATACAAGGGGCTGGGGCTTGGTATGAGGGTAAATGTGATGCTGGCATTTCAAATTCACCAGGGCCAATGTTAGATGGCCTCTTGCTCAGCCTGATCCACTGGAATCTGTTTTGCTTCTTCCTCAAATTGCCCCCTTTTTTTTTCCAGCGATATATCCACCCCACCACCTCAATGTCATACTGTTAATAATTCATCTTTGACATCTCTCTTTTCCTTAACTCCTTGCCTGTAATCTAATGACAGGTCCTGTCATTTCTAGTTCTGAAATATTTCTCCATCTCACTATCATCCCCTTGGTTTAAGACACTGTCATTTCCTCTACCTCAATGGCCTGTTTCCCCCAATTATACTGTTTTCACTTCTGCATCATTTTCTACACTGCAGCCAGATAGAACGGTGTAATAGGCACTTTTGATTATTTTTGCTGTGCACATTGCTAAAAAGCCTTCAAGAACTTCTTCACACCATTGAAACAAAAACACCAATCCCCAGCCTGACGCAGAAGACCCCCATGGTCTGGCCTCCAGCTGTTTCTACAGACTCACTTCATGCCCCGTCAACTCATTGTATTCTATCCACAATGGGCTTCTCTCAGTATTTTTTTTGAAACAGGGTCTCTCTCTGTCATCCAGGCTGGAGTGCAGTGGTGCCATCACAGCTTACTGCAGCCTTGACCTCATCCTGGGTTCAGGCAATCCTCTGGCCTCAGCCTCCAGAGCAGCTGGGGCCACAGGCACACACTATCACACCTGGCTAATTTTTTCTTTTTCTTTATGTAGAACTGGGGTCTTGCTCTGTTGTCCAGGCTTGTTTCAAACTCCTAGACTCAAGTGATCCTCCCATCTTAGCCTCCCAACATGCTGGGATTACAGGTGTGAACCACTGTGCCTGGCCTCAGTCTTTTTAACTTGCCAAGTTCTTCTACTCTTCCCTGCATGCTTTTCTGGAACATGCCAACTCAGATTTTAGGTCTCAGAATCTGAGAGGCCCTCCATTACTTCTCTGCACCTCAGCTACACTCCCAGGTAAAGTAGGGTCCTCTTGTTTACTCTCTCCCAACAGCTGTTATTTTTCTTCACCTGGCCTCTTCTCTATTGTTGTTGTGCAATTGTGAGAGAATTTTTGGGTGTCTTTTTCCTACTAGCTGGGGCTCCATGAGGAAAACACCACAAGTTATCAGAATTATAAAAAAAACTATCCCTTTTTTTCCTCAAAATTTCAATACCCCCTTCCTCTTTTCCTAGCTTATCGCCTCCCTGTTTATTTCACTGAAACAAACAGAAGTAATCAGAAGAAAATTAATCCAGCTTCCCGGTGATAAATCTCCCAAATGCCTACATCTTCTGCCGATCCCTCTTTCATGGAGGAGGAAATGTCCAGCCTTTATCTATTCCCCTCCTCACACACCTCGGATACTAGACCTCATACCTGTCTTGTCATCTGCGTGAGAACTTCAAGCCTGCATTCACTCCTTTCTCTTCTGAATCACCCATTTTCCTCTTCTTGCCAGATTTATCTCATCAGTATAAACACATGACCTCATATATTTCACCTTTTAAAAGTCCTGGCTGGGCACGGTGACTCAGGCTTGTAGTCTCAGCACATTGGGAGGTCAAGGCAGGAGGATTGCTTGAACCCTGGAGTTAGAGGCCGGCCTGGGCAACATGGCAAAACCCCATCTCTACAAAAAATACCAAAATTAGCCAGGCATGGTGACATGTACCTGTAGTCTCAGTTACTCAGGAGGCTGAGGTGGAGGATACATTGAGCCCAGGAGATTGAAGTTGCAGTGAGCTATGATCATGCCACTGCATTCCAGCCTGCATGACAGAGCAAGACCCTGTCTCAAAAAAAAAAAAAAAAAAAAAAAAAAAATTCTGCTTCAGATACTATCAACTTGTGTATTTTTCTTTATTGCAAATTTCTGAAAAGTATCTGTATCCTCTATTTATATATTTTCGCTGTACTTCCTTTCCTCCATTTCTGCCCTCCCTACCTCTAGAAACTTCATTTGTCATGATTATCTGTGCCTTTCTCTTGCTGCTGTCATTGGCCACTTCTTAAAATTCATCTTGTTTAGCCTTTGAGCAGCTTTTGGAATGGTTGATTATCCCTTCCTTGTTGAAACATTTCTTTCCCCCAACGTAATTTTTTTCCAACATTTATTTTAGAATCAGGGTACATGTGCAGGTTTGCTACAAAGGTAAAATGCATGATGCTGAGGTTTTGGGTGTGAATGAATCTATCACCCAGGTAGTGAGCATAGTACCCAATAGGTAGTTTTTTTTTTTTTTTTTGAGGAGGAGTCTTGCTCTGTTGCCCAGGCTGGAGTGCAGTGGTGTGATCTCGGCTCACTGCAAGCTCCGACTCCTGGGTTAACACCATTCTCCTGGCTTAGCTTCCCGAGTAGCTGGGACTACAGGCGCCCGCCACCACGCCCAGCTAATTTTTTTTTGTATTTGTAGAAGAGACGGGGTTTCACCGTGTTAACCAGGATGGTCTCAATCTCCTGACCTCGTGATCCACCTGCCTCGGCCTCCCAAAGTGTTGAGATTACAGGTGTGAGTCACCGTGCCTGGCCAGGTAGTTTTTCAGCCCTTGCCTTCCTCCCCCTCTCCTCCTTCTAGTAGGCCCCAGTGTCTATTGTTGCTATCTTTGGGTCCCTGAGGACCCATTATTTAGCTCCCACTTATAAGTGAGAACATGTGGTATTTGGTTTTCTCTTTCTGCATTACTTCACTTAGGATAATGCTTCCCAGCTCCGTCCACATTGCTGCAAATAACACGACTGACTTTATTCCTTTTTATGGCTGTGTAGTATTTCATGTTGTATATGTACCACATTTTCTTTCTCCAGTCCACTGTTGATGGACATCTGGGTTGGTTCCATGTCTTTGCCATTGTGAATAGTGCTGCAATGAACATATGGGTGCATGTGTCTTTTTGATGGAATGATTAGCTGTTTTTTGGGTATATACCCAGTAATGAGATTGCTAGGTCAGGTGGTAGTTCAACTCTTAATTCTTTGGGATTCTGCAAACTGCTCTCCACAGTGGTTGGACTAATTTATATTCCTCCCAACAGTGTATAAATGTTCCCTCTTCTCTACAGCCTCACCAACATCTGTTTTTTTTTTTTTACTTTTTAATAAAAGCCATTCTGACTGGTGTGAGATAGTATGGCATTGTGGTTTTGGTTTGCATTTCTCTGATGATTACTGATGATGAGCATTTTTCACCTTCTTTTGAGCAGTGTCTATTCATGTACTTTGCCCACTTTTTGATTGGGTTATTTGTTTTTAAGACACCCCACTCTCTTGTTTTTCCTCCTACACCATAGGCTGCTTCTTCTAAAGTTCACTTTCAGCCTGTCCTCCTCTTCCCTACGTTGATATTGGATCAGACTAGCGCTCAGACCTCATGCATCTTTTCTTCTTTAGCCTAGATGATAACATTTGACTTCAAGGCTTTAATTCTTACCTACATCCTGAGGTTTCCCCTTTGTACATACCCTTGGGCTTCTCCTGACTTAGAGGATGTGCATATGAACGAGTAAAAAGGGATAATGTTTCTCTTTTCACAGAAAGACACAGCAAAAAAGCCCAAATAAGAGTACGCGAAGGAATCTCACCTTTAGTTATGATCATCTGTGCCACTCTCATGTATTTCCTTCTTTGTGGTTAGAAAGATGTCTGTTTTAAGGACTCGAAGTCCACAGACTGTTTCGGTTGATATGCAGACTGTATTTTACATGTAAATGTCCCTCCTAAAAGGTCTTCCTATGAGCTACATTGGAATGCCACTACTGGTGCCAAGACTTCAAACAATTTTATGCAGATTTGAATTAAGAGTAGGAAATGAAAGCTGCTCATAGCAAATTGGCTTCTCTGCCTTCCCAGGAGTCATTTTCTACTTTCAAACAGTTAGGAAAATCATAAGTATTACTTTTTTGGTTATTAAATGTATGAATGACACTAGAATTTCAGGTTGTGTTTTAGGGAGATTTGTGATTTAAAGCCTCAGATACTATGATACGCATAGTTGTTTAAAATGAATAAAATATCTGAAGAATTATTTATTTTCTGGGAAAATAAGTCAATTAGTATATGTGAAAACACAATATGGCCAGGTTTTTGTGGCTCATGTACAAGATTGATTGAGGTGCCTCTTCTCCTTTTATTATGTGGTAAATTTTTACAGGTTGTTTAGATTCGTCCTTTTCAGACTTCTGTGGTGATGTCTGTAGTGGTTTAAAATATTGGTGATTCATAGGGGTACTAAATTTCAGGTGTTAAACAGGACACATTGTCAGGAAGTGTCTGTTTTAACTGACAATAATGAAGGGAAATGTTTTTAATATTAAAGTAGGCATGATTATATTATTAAGCTAACCTTTACTGATATACAATACTTAAATGGCATTCATTAAGCGATTACTTAAGACTTCCTGATTCTCCCTCAGCCCCGGGGCTATGTGCTTACTCTTCCCTGGAGTTAGAACTACATTGATGAGAGATTTGGGCAGCACATATACTTTGGTGGAGGGGGGCACATAAGCAATATCATGTTTATTTCTTTTCTTTTCTTTTTTTTTTTTTTTTTTGAGACAGACTCTTGCTCTGTCGCCCCGGCTGGAGTGCAGTGGTGCAATCTCAGCGCACTGCAATCTCCAGCTCCCAGGTTCAAGCAATTCTCCTGCCTTGGCTTCCTGAGTAGCTGGGACTACAGGCATGCGCCACTACACTTGGCTAATTTTTGTATTTTTAGCAGAGATGGGGTTTCACCATGTTGGCCAGGCTGGTCTCGAACTCCTGACCTCAGGTGACCCACCCACCTCGGCCTCCCAAAGTGCTGACATTACAGGCGTGAGCCGCCGCACCCGGCCTCATGTTTATTTTTAATAGAGTCCAAGCTCGGCCTCATGTTTATTTCTAACAGCGTCTAAGCTCCCCCAATTGTGGGACTATACCTTCCTTTATTTCATAGCCCAGCAAGCAGCACAGTGCTTGGCACTGAGATAGAACTCTAATAAAACTTATTGACTGGAACTAAACCAGATAGAATATAGAAATTTCAAAAATAATCTGTAAGGCAATAACAGAATCTCTACAAACATAGAAAGGTTGTATTGTTCTCTGGCAAAAGGACTTTCCTGGTTCTTACATGGGGCAGTGGCTGGTTAGACCTAAGAGTTGGAGTTTGGGAATCACTGGCATGGACAGGGGATGGCAAGGAATTTGTGGGGCTACTGTCAGAGCATCATTAGAAGATTGCTAGAAACTTAGGGCACAATGATTTGATTTGCATTCACAGACCCAAATATGATGGGCTAATGGCTATATGGAGACCTGCATTTACAACCAGATAGACAAATCTTGATACAGTCACACTGTACAGCAATGAGAGTGAACAAACTATAGTCAGAACAGTATAGATGAATCTCATGAATTTAGGGATCACTCTGTGTGATTGTGTTTCTATAAAGTTCTGAAAAAGAAGAGAAGCAAAATGAATGCATGGTGTTAGAAGTCACTCTGATTGGTATACCAGTTACCCTTGCCTGGGTAATTTGTTCAAGGCACAAGGGGACTTTGGGGACTGTGGCAATACCGTGTTCTTTGATTGGGTGCTGTCTATGCAGAAATGTTTACTTTGTGAAAAGTTTATCAATTTGTACAATTAGAATTTGTGCACTTTTCTGTGTGTATGTTATACATCAATAAAAAGTTAAAACAACTAACTTAAATAAAATGTGAGCATGAGCAAGAGAACACCTAAGATGGCTAGAATCTGCCCAGAAGTACCGAGATACCATCATAGGGAAAACTGACTTGAGAAGGTCAAGGATCTGAGAATAAATGGGCCGCGTTGTTTCAGTTCACTTATACCTGAAACTCCTGAGTTTTATCCTTTTTCATCAAGCTCTAAGGATTCTGTATATCAGGCCAATAATAGGGGTTAGGCTATTAGAGGCACACATTCATGAGGAGGCTTTAAAAGTAATTTGGAATTTCCAATCTGAGAAAGCAGCAGTGCAGACTTTTAGTTTTTTCTCCTTTTTTTCCCCCAGCATATTCAGCAGGAAGGGCCACAGGTCTGGAGGTGGCTTTGGGACTCCTTCCTTTGCTCTAAGTTTTCAGGAGTATCAGGAATTGCTGCTAACTGTTGTTGAGAAATCATTTTAAGGATCATACAAAATCCTGGTAATAATTGAAAGGAATTCAAAGCTATTTATACTGGGGCCTTATCCCAGGTTCTGCCCAAGTTGCTCTAGGTGGAAGATGAATGTGGATCCCTTTATTCCTTTTACTTTTAGCCAAATGAGTTAGACTTTTCCTTTTCTTATATGTTAGGTGGCATTCAAGGAGGTGTACTCTTTCCCATCCTGAACATGGGGTCAAAATAATGTAGAATTTGTGATATTGGTGTGGGGCCAGTTAGAAAAATTATGTTATTAGACAAAAACTATCCTACCTCATGTCGTAATTCTGTTTATGTTAAAAATAAAGAGGCTGGGCACAGTGGCTTAGGCCTGTAATCCCAGCACTTTTGGAGGCTGATGTGGGTGGATCACTTGAGGCCAGGAGTTCGAGACAAGCCTGGCCAACATAGCAAAATCTCATCACTACTAAAAACACAAACAATTAGCTGGGCATGGTGGTGCATGCTTGTAATCCCAGCTACTCAGGAGGCTGAGGCATGAGAATCGCTTGAATCTGGGAGGCAGAGCTTGTAGTAAGCTGAGATTGCACCACTGCACTCCAGCCTGGGCGACAGAGGGAGACTCTGTCTCAAAACAAACAAACAAAGCAAACAAACTACCCTTCCTATTCTGTGTGTGTTGGTATGCTTGCATGCAAGCTCACTGTGTGTTATGTGACTTGCCATGGAGATGCCAAAAGAAGTTGCTTTTAAGGGATAATGAATTTCATCTCATAATTTTTTTTTATTGTACTTTAAGTTCTGGGGTACAAGTGTACAACGTGCAGGTTTGTTACATATGTATACATGTGCCATGTTGGTGTGCTGCACCCACTAACTTGTCATTTAACATTAGGTATATCTCCTAATGCTGTCCCTCCACTCTACCCCCACCCCACAACAGTCCCCAGAGTGTGATGTTCCCCTTCCTGTGTCCATGTGTTCTCATTGTTCAATTCCCACCTGTGAATGAGAACATGTGGTGTTTGGTTTTTTGTCCTTGCAATAGTTTCCTCAGAATGATGGTTTCCAGCTTCATCCATGTCCCTACAAAGGACATGAACTCAAATCATTTTTTACAGCTGCATAGTATTCCATGGTGTATATGTGCCACATTTTCTTAATCCAGTCTATCATTGTTGGACATTTTGGTTGGTTCCAAGTCTTTGCTATTGTGAATAGTGCCACAATAAACTTATTTGTGCATGTGTCTTTATAGCAGCATGATTTATAATCCTTTGGGTATATACCCAGTAATGGGATGGCTGGGTCAAATGGTATTTCTAGTTCTAGATCCCTGAGGAATTGCCACACTGACTTCCACAATGGTTGAACTAGTTTCCAGTCCCACCAACAGTGTAAAAGTGTTCCTATTTCTCCACATCCTCTCCAGCAGCTGTTGTTTCCTGACTTTTTAATGATTGCCATTCTAACTGGTGTGAGATGATATCTCATAGTGGTTTTGATTTGCATTTCTCTGATGGCCAGTGATGATGAGCATTTTTTCATGTGTTTTTTGGCTGCATAAATGTCTTCTTTTGAGAAGTGTCTGTTCATGTCCTTCGCCCACTTTTTGATGGGGTTGTTTGTTTTTTTCTTGTAAATTTGTTTGAGTTCATTGTAGATTCTGGATATTAGCCCTTTGTCAGATGAGTAGATGGCAAAAATTTTCTCCCATTCTGTAGGTTTCCTGTTCACTCTGATGGTAATTTCTTTTGCTGTGCAGAAACTCTTTAGTTTAATTAGATCCCATTTGTCAATTTTGGCTTTTGTTGCCATTGCTTTTGGTGTTTTAGACATGAAGTCCTTGCCCATGCCTATGGCCTGAATGGTATTGCCTAGGTTTTCTTCTAGTGTTTTTATGGTTTCAGGTCTAACATTTAAGTCTTTAATCCATCTTGAATTAATTTTTGTAAAAGGTGTAAGGAAGGGGTCCAGTTTCAGCTTTCTACATATGGCTAGCCAGTTTTCCCAGCACCATTTATTAAATAGGGAATCTTTTCCCCATTTCTTGTTTTTGTCAGGTTTGTCAAAGATCAGATGGTTGCAGATGTGTGGTATTTTTTCTGAGGGTTCTGTTCTGTTCCATTGGTCTATATCTCTGTTTTGGTACCATTTAAAACATTTTTTTGACCATTTAAAACATTTTTAATTTTTAACTTTTTAGAGATGGGGTCTTGCTATATTGCCCAGGCTAGTCCCGAATTCCTGGGTTCAAGTGATCCTCCCGCCTCAACCTCCCAAAGTGCTGGGATTACAGGCATGAGCTGCAGAGCCCGGCCAGTCTTAACCACTTTTAAGTGTACAGTTCAGTAGTGTTACATACATTCACATTGTTGTGCAACTGGTCTCCAGAACCTTCATCTTATAAAACTGCAACTGTATACCCATTAAACAACTTTCCACTTTCCACTCCTGGAAACCACCATTCTAGTTTCTGTTTCTATGAGTTTGACAACTCTAGGCATCTCATATTAGTGGAACCATACAATAAAGGTTTGTTTTAACTTTTCACCCTGAGCCTAGCTTAGACCAAGACTATGGGTAAAATAATTTTACTGCATATAGCTTAGAGCTGAATGAGCCATCCTGTAAGTTATAGCAGAAGACACAAGAGGTTAAGACTGTAGGTGAAAACTAAATGTGATGATCGGGTGGCCCATAGTAACCATGCCTTAGATGTGCTATTAACATCTTCTTGAATCTTTGACCTACATTTGCAATAGGAAAAGGAGGTCTAGGATAAGCAGAAACTTCAGCTAGAAAGCTTGATGGCCTCGCCCAACATCCATGCCCCTACCCCAAATGGAAGAGTTGGGCAGAGGCACTGGTCCCAGAGTGTGCAGAGTTAAGTACTTATTGAGTGCCTAGGGTACACTGGGTTCTTTTTCATATAAGCCATCTGATTTTAATCCTCATGTTAATATTATAAAGTTGGTTATAATTGTACCTGTTTTATAGACAGGAAACTGGAACTAAGACAGTGATAGTCTTCTTCAGAATCCCAAAGTTAATCAATGACAGAGATGGTATTTGACCTTGATTTCATTATACCCTTCTTTACTTTCTGTTATGCAGTGGTAGTGGGGGTAATATATTCATGATCCTTATATTAGGGATGATCAAACTGAGTTAAGTTAGGCTAAGCAATTTTTAAAAAATTACACATTTAGCAGGTGATAGAAATAGGAGTTGAAATCAGGACATTATTAAAAATAAGCTGCAAGCCCTTCCAAGATTTGTGACTATCTTTACACAAAGGTTTGTGGAATTCTAGAAGTTAAAAAAGACATTAGTATGTGAGAAGTATGCATGTGCAGGAATGATACTGGTGTGGTGACATACAACAGTGCCTTCTTCATAGGAAATGAAGGTCATGGGGATCATTTCATGGAAGCCCTTGAATGATCCACCTAAGAATGGGTTCTTAATTTGATAGGTAATCAGAGGGTTTTGAAGAACCTTGATTGAAGGTGATCAGAGCTTGTGCTTTTAGAAAAATCAATGCATACATTAGAAGGTGAAGCAACTGAATGTAAGCATTCTCTCTGAACACTAAAATTGGAATGACTTTATTGCTTCTCTGTATTCCCTTGACCTTTTCCCAATATCATCTGGGAAACCTTCTGTTATTTAACATGTAATACAAGACTGTTTTTCCCAAAGGCATTTGAGTAGTAAGGCTGAGATATCAAACTTTTGTATATATACAAAAGAAGACATTTTAATACTAAGTCGGTAAGTCAGAACAGAGAGTTTCAGTGATGAAGACTGAAATGTGAAATTCTACATGTTGTTTCTTAGTTGACTTTTAAATGGATGAAATGATAACTATGTTGCAATGAAGCTTATAAAACACACACACACACACACACACACACACACACACACACACACTTAGGATTCAGAATCATGGGCTATTTTCTTTTACTTTCTTAATATTCTTCTCAGTAACACTAGAGGTCACTCAGACCCTGTCTTTAATTCAGTTTTGCCGTGATTCATCTTTATTTAAGCTACATCTGAATTCCTGTTGTGGACTTGTATTTCTCTTTATGAATTATACAGCTCGCCTCTCTTAACCTGCTAATGTTAGTTTGTAACATTCCCTATTACACTGATAGTTTAATTGACTAATTAACTTGTGCTAGTTTGCCAGATACTGGCACAAATGAGATTTTTCTTCATCTCTTCAGTGGTTGATGTCAGCAACAGAGAGGCAGGTTGATTGGATGCGGAATGGTTCTAATTTCAGAAAAATCAATGCGATAACCTTTGTGTTCAGACTGCATTTCTTCAAACGTTTTATGTTCAGTTATATAAAATCAGCTTTAATTTTTGTTTTCAGTCTATTTTTAACTTTTTTGGTTAGGCGTCTGTAGACATATACTCAAAACATTAGTTTATTCTGTGTACTAATTATGTCATCTATATAGTTAACAATCTTTTATTAAATACATACTGTATTCAAGAAACTGAGCCAGGCACTGAGAACACAAGGGTGAGTGATGGTAAAAATGACCCAGTAGACTTTTGTTCACATTCCCCTAAACTCTAAAATGTTGCGAAGTTGAGAATTGACTTACTTGAGTTCTTGAAGTATAAATTTAGTAAACTCTAGGGAAAAGAGGTGACCATCTTCTTCCATTTCTTATAATTTTCTTTCTCTCTCCTTACTCCTTCCAGCAGGTACACTGGTGGGCACCTGTTCTTGGGTCTCCATATAGCTCGTACCTAAAAGACATCTGTAATTGATTTTTCCAGCCACCTGAACCTGTTGTGACTGCTAAGGTATTGGCCATCAAAGGACTCCCTCAAGCAGAACATTTTCATACCATTTTCACAAAGTCCTTGATGGATAGAGTTTTATTATGAACATAAGGCTGTTTTCTCAATTGACCAAAAAAAGAGGCAATCTTTGCTTTTCCTTTAGTTTCCTTCGTGAAAATTCCTTGGGAATGTGAAAATCACAACATGGTCGAGAGCAGCAATTCTCAAATTTTAGTGTAATTCAGAATCAGGTGGAGGGCTTTTAAAGGCACACATTTCTGGGCTGTACCCTCAGAGTTTCTCGCTCAGTAGTTCTGGAACGAAGTCTGAGAATGTGTATTTCTAATAATCTCCTGGGTAGTGCTGAAACTGTTAGTCCTGGGACCCTCGTTTATGAACCACTGGTCTAGAGGATAGAGCACCACACTTGGAGTTGGGAGACAGCTTCTAGGTTTAGTTTTGCCACAAACTAGGTAAAAATGAACAAGTGATCTATCCTTATGTGACATTAATATTTTATTCAAGTTTGCTTGTAACTCCATTATGGTCATTTCAAAAAATTGCAACCTAACATTTATGAGAATTGTGTTTTTTTTCTCATTTCTCCTCCTCATTTTACCCATTTCTTCTGGCTCTAATCTAATTTACTTGGAGTTCCCTGAAGATGCTATACTTTTCCTTGCTATTGTTTATGCTGTGCCCTAGAACCCTCTCTTCCCTTTGATTAACTTATGAACTCCTATTCATCCTTCATGTACCACTTTAACAGTCATAACTGAGAAGCTTTACTTGTTTCTACCTCCAACTCCTCTTAATAAAGCTCATTATTCCTTTTAAAGTCTTCTCATGTTACCTTGAACATAATATTTATTGTATTAATATAGGGCTCTTATTTGTTTATTGGACAACTGCTTCCCTTAGAGGATATAGAGTTTAATCATCTTTTTGACTCTAGTACCTAGTGCTTTCTAGTACAAAGCTGGCATTCAGTAAGTGTTTAGTGCCTGATCAAATCTATGTATGTTTCTGCTTTCCTTTCTATATTGTGAATTCCTACATGTACATCTTCATCATTTTTGCTTTTTTGAGAAATTCATCTCTTTCTACATTATAGCTCAATTTTAATGAAGGTTAAATTGAATACAAAATGAAAGAGTTAGAATGAGAAGACTTCATATGTCTTTTAAAGTGTCTCCAGAGTCTAAGTGCAATACTGACTTTGTATTTTTGTATTGTGCAGTTATTGTAATTGAACCTGATTTTAATAATAATATGTGACATTTAGAAGTTCTTTTTTTTTTTTGCCATGGACTGCACTAAACACATTTTTGTAATTTTTGCAATTTTTACAACCTAAAATGGGAGTTGGCTAGTTACTTGCGTTTTATAGAATAAAATACTGAGGTTGGACAAGGCAAAGTCACATGTTTAGTAAGGAATCTTGGATTCATATTTATTAGACTATTAAAAATAATTTTGAGAGGAGAAAAACATTTAACCAATGAATTTGAATTGCCAAGCACATGTCAACATTTAATGTAATATTCACAAAGACAATGAAAGCAGGATGCAGTAAATATTTTTGTCCCAGAAGTAAGATGGAAACAAGTTGTCTAGGGGTGTCCTAAGATCGAGTGACTTTGTAAAGCTTTGATAATGTGTCGCAACTTTGTGGCAGGGAAAGCAAACATACATATTTTATGTCATTGGTTCTGGGGCAGAGCTCATGCTAAGCAGAAAAGCTGACATAATTCCTGTTCTGTTGTTCGGCTGCCAAATCTTAGGCTAAAAAGAGGTGGTTACTGTTGAATGAATTAAGTCTTCCATGCTCCTAGGATTCTGGTTCTTCCAGGCTGAAAGTTAAGAAAAAGAGTGGGTTTTACCCATTGGCTGATGAAAATACTTGCTTACTTTGTCTCAGTGTCGGTTATATCTCTGTGTGCAAACAGAACATCCAAACAGCAAGGAACTTTGTTCCAGCCTCATTATATAAGGAGGTTGCTTACACAGTCAGTTTGATTTGGTCACCAAATTCTAATCAATAAAATTTAGGCTGCAGTTGTTATTAGTGACACTATTGTCATTAGCAACATAAGGACTCTTTTTAACCTAGAAATGTATAATTACGATGTTCTAGTCTGGATTTAACCACATGTCCTCCTACCACTTAAAGTTGACTCTGAGATGAGGACTTGATGCAGGATGCTATGGGTGGAATGTGTGTTTAACCCCAGCATTGATATGTTGAAACCCTAATCCTCAATGTGATGGCATTCCAAGGTGGGGCTTTTATGAGGTAATTAGGGTTAGATTAGGTCATGAGGGTGGGGTCCACTTGATGAGATTAATGAGCTTATAAAAAAGAGAGAGAGACATGCTATCTCTCTCTCCTTCTGGCAAATGAGGATATGGCAAGAAGGCAGCCATCTGTAAACCAGGAAGAGGGCCTCCAAGAAGGACCTAACCATGCTGGCACCCTCATCTTGAACTTCTATCCTCTAGAACTGTGAGAATTAAATGTTTGCTGCTTAAGTCACCAGTCTGTGGTATTCTGTTAGAACACCCCAAAGTGACTAAGATTCAGGGAGTTTGTTTTGGAGGCAATCACAGAAAGTGGAAGTGCAAGAATAAGGAAAGAGAGACAGACAAGAAAGGGAAAAAAACAACAACTGTAAAGTACGTGTTGACGAGCTGGTTACTGCTTAGAATTGTCCCACGGGAGGACAAGGAAGCTGGGACATTTATCCATGGATTTTATCCCCCATTGGATGAGGATTACCTTGAGGGGCATAGACTCCCTCACATTTCTGGGTTGCACCTACATGTGGCTAAGCTACTTTTCCCAGCTTTTGAGAAAGCGATACAGTAGGACACCATGGACATTGGCAAAGAGGCACAGAGCTGCCCACCACATCAGTACTGAAATTAGGTGTGCAGAGGGGATATGTATGGCACAATTCATCACAAATATCTGCTACAGATAACAAAAAGGCTTTCCTAGAAATAATGGCTGAAATGATGAAATAAATTGTTCGTGCCCTACTAATCCTTTTATATATTTCTGTATGCTTTTTTGTGTGTTTTGGGAGATTACAATCACTTCAAGTCAAATTTAGTTTATGGTTGGCAGTAGTGCCAACCTCTCATCATTGAAAACTTTGCAAAATGCCAATTTCTGGACAGTTTTGAAAAGACCCAAAAAAGAAAACTAAAACTTTAGTTTTCAAGATCATTAATGAATTACCTTTTACTAGACAGTTAGGTCAGTGAATAGGAATAGGTGATTATAAGGCTAGAAAATGACTTACATTTAATTAAATAGCATTCAGAATTTTTGATTTAAAAATCATTTTATTTCTAATTTGTCATTGCAGAGTATTTTTTTTTTTTTGAGATGGAGTTTCGCTCTTGTTGCCCAGGCTGGAGTGCAGTGGTGCGATCTCGGCCTACTGCAGCCTCCCCCTCCCAGGTTCAAGCAATTCTCCTGCCTCAGCCTCTCGAGTAGCTGGGATTAGAGGTTGCCACCACCATGCGTGGCTAATCTTTGCAGAAAATTTGAAAAGCATAAATTAAAATATAAAGCAGGAAACTGTATCAATAACTTCCTACCCAGAAATAATCATGGTTACTATACTGATATAATCCTTCCCAGTCAAAAAATTTTATTATAGATGTGAGTAGGTGATTTTTTTAATAATAAATGCCAGTTCCCTATTGAGTGGCAGGTAAGGAAACTAATATTTATTGAATGCTTTTTATTTGCTAGGCATCAAATTGAATGTTCTATACACCTTCCCTAATCCATCAGCCTCTGTACTGTTTGTTTTTAGGAAGCTACATTTTCAGCCCCAGAGGCCAGTCTACGTGCATTGGGTACTGCCTAGTGCCTGTCTCCAGTCATTGAAAGAGTGCTTTGTCTTCTACAGGCCCCAAGTAAGCAAGTCAGAAAGGTTACGGGCAGCCTGGAAAATGCTGAGAAGTTTTTTATCTAATGGAAATGAAAATGGAATAGAGAGAGGGAGGAGGAAAGCAGGAAATGCATTAGAGTAAAGCAATGAAAAAGAAATTCTCTTACATTTGTTTTCCTTGCAGCACTATGTTATGCCTGTTTTTAGGTCTGCTTGTTCAAATGACTAAGCAGATTTTCCCAATTAAACCATCATTTACAACCCTGCTCATCCCAAACGTGTAAATAAGCTTCCTTTGGGTTTGTCTGACAGGCATTTGCTTTGCGTCATCATTGGTGTTTTGACAACATTACCAGAGATGGAAACAATTCTGCCATACGCCCAAATTCTTCAAAACGCCTTTTTCCTTCATCTTTGATTCATTGGTGTAAATAAATAAAACCTGCCATACTGTGTCCTGTTTATCCTCTCTTTTCCTTTCCAATTCAAGAATTTAATTTGAAAATGGTTATTTTTAGCCCTGTTCTCAACTTGCTTGCTGAGAACAAGCTTATCCTCCATCCCTACCATGCTGCTGATTGCAGATAATGCAGCTGGCTTCAGGGTGGCAGGCACGATCCGAAAATATTACAGATAAGATTGATGGAAAAGTGGGTTGCGGTTGATAGAGACCCCTCTGAGGCCTAGGAAGCCTCAGAGCTTACTTTTTAGGGTGAAGTTTGCATCTCCATGGGTAGGGGGAAAAAGCAGCTATTATAAACTGTCCCTCTTGGGTATTCTTGAGACTCAGGGGTGAGCTGAGCAGCCATGACTTAAGAAAATTTTTGACTCTAGGGTCAGAGAAAGGGCTATTTTTGAAACGATGTAGGAGAAAAGAGTCAGGAGGTGGACCAGATCCAGAGGTGGTTCAAGATGAAGCTTTCAGTTAAAGTATAAGCTGGCCAAGGTGGGAGGATTAGCTTAGGCAACATAGCTAGACCCTGTCTCTACAATAAAATATATGTTAAAAAGTTAAAATATAAACAGCACTTCAAATCTGATAACCTGTAGGCCACAAGTGGCCTGTAGACATGTTTTGTTTGGTTGCACAGTGTCTTTCTTTAAACAGGTATTTTTGTTGTTGTTATTAAATTATAAATTCAATATTCAATTATGTATTTAACATGAAATTGAATATTACATATCCATTAGATGATACATATTCAAATATGTATGTACACACTTACCATACACCAAGAACTGCTTTAAACTCTTCATAAATATCAAATAATGTATATCTCATAGTAGCCTTGAGAGTTAGGTTCCAACATTGTTCCCACTTTACAGATGAGGAAATAGAGGCAAAGAGGGGTTAAATAGTTGTGCCATGTCATATATCTTGTACATGATATTAAAATAGTGACAGATTTTTACATATAAAACTAAAAATCAATATTTCTGACTTCCCTTGAATATTTGGGAGTTCTGGTGAATATTGGGCTCTCAATCCTTAGGGCAACAAACATCCCTATTAGAAAGGACATGCATGCTCTAGTTTGTCAGATTCTTCACATATTCCTATTTGTGATCGGTTGACTTTAAACATTTCTATTATTTTTCCATACTCCTGTAGGTATTTAAGAAAATAACATGTGGGATAGAGCCATAGTTTTCAAGTCAAGGAGGTAAGGCTTAGCAAAGAAAGGGATTGGAAAATGGCCATGGGAGATGGAGGAAGTCCTGAGAAACTGCTTAGAGTACAGTGGTCTCCAGCATCCTGCCACCCACCTGGGAAGTGACTATAGTCACTTTTCTATTCAGCAATATGTAGTAGATGACTGAAACTGAGCTGAATGCAGAGGACACACCTCTGGGTGAAAGTCGAGCAAAACTTCAAGTCTCATGGAAGAAAGTGCTGGATAATCTCTGCCCACTCTGTACATTACAAAGAGGAGGGAATGCTGGTCAGGCACGGTGGCTCACGCCTGAAATCCCAGCATTTTGGGAAGCTCAGGCAGGTAGATCTCTTGAGCCCAAGAGTTCGCGATCAGCCTCGGCAACTCTCATCTCCAAAAAAATACAAAACTTAGCCAGGCGTGGTGCATGCGCTTGTGGTCCCAGCTACTTTGGAGGCTGAGGTGGGAGGATCGCTGGAGTCTGGGAAGTCTACACTGCTGTGAGCTGTGATCATGCCATTGCACTCCAGCCTGGTCGACAGAGTGAAACTCTGTTTAAAAAAAAAAGAGGGGACGTTGAAAGTGGCCACTCTGAGATGGCGACTTTTATTCTAAGGTCATGAGTAGAAGTTAGCCAGGTGGTGGAAGTTAGCCACGTGGGGATAGGTCACCACTTATGGCCATGGAGATTATGCCCTGAAAACATAGCTTTCCTGACAGAGCATTAAGAATACAAAGCAGCAGTTGCAAATGCTGGAGAGAGCGCAGCAGGCAGAGGAAAGGAACAGAAGATGTGTGTTTGCTGAGAGGGACCTGGAACAGGTTGGGGAGGACACACTAGCTGCCTCTACTGGTTGAGGCATTGGCTTCTGTGTATCAATTTTTGTTTTTTAATGTGATGATTAAAAAAAAGTGTTTGCTTCATAGTTTTGCTGTAAAACTTACTTTGGGCAGTACAGATAAAGTGCTTACAGGGAACATGATGCGTTGCAAACACTCATCAATATGGCTATTAAACTTAGTATAAAAACTTGTACTAAGTTTTTATTTTATAGTTTTTGGTATTGATAATGATAATGATGAGATTGATAGTATTTAAAACATTATTGTTATTAGAAATTCCACTTTGTGCCATGAAAACAAAAAATTTATGAGTTTCCATAAATGCACCATATGAAGATCCCAGTCGTAGAGCCATGGATGAAATAATGTACAATAAAGTGACCCTTAGGTGATGGGACATTGGGAAGCAGCAGATAAAAAGCAAACCAAACAGAACAACAGCAACAAAAATCCACTCAAAAATGCTTTGACAAGATTTCTTTCTGCTGTGGAAATATATTTTATATATTTTCATATGAACTAAACCATCCGGGTTCCAATTTCTCCATATCCATGACCTTTGTAATTGATTGGAGAAGTAAAGAGAGACAATTCAGGTTTGAAAAGGTGATGGTTAGTTTCTTTCTCATATCCAAAGTTAAGCTAGACTCTGAAGTTCAAATCCTCATTATAATCCTCTTTATAGCACTTACAATTCAGAAACAACTTATTTGTTTGTGCAGATGGTCCAGCTCTGCATCGGTGTGCTTGTCCTAAAGGAAAACGAAGTGAGAGCTTCCTGCTAGAACAGCCCCACAGTCCTGCCAGCAGTTGTCATCTGGATCTGTCATATTTTGCCTCTATTAACATCTGATGTCACTGATCTCACAAAAGATGGAGAACAGATGTCCTTCCCGCTGTTGTGTATTCTCTCACCCTCACTTTCTATCAGTTTTTCCTTCCAGAAGACATAAGAGGATGATGAGCTACAGGAAACAAACCGAGTCTTATACACCTAAAATTGGGTTCAGGTGCCTTTGTTTCTTGCTTGCCCTCTCAAATAGTTGAAAGCTATAGGCTCAGCTAGGATGGCATGTTCCAATGTGGGAACTCAGGGGAAATTTCTGGCTTTTTCCTTTCTCTTCTCAGCATTTATTAGTCCCACTAATAACAGCTTCTGGAGACTCATTTAGGAAGCACAGCATCTCCTCTCTTGGACCAAGAGGTGACACACCTTCAGCTCAGGGGTGTGTGAATGACCAGCCTGGCCATCAGTTGATCCAATCCCTGGTGCGACAGCATTTTCTTCAGGAATGGGCACATGCCCTAGTTAATCCAATCAGAGCTAATACTTTGACTGTTACCGGGGAGATTGGAAGGAAGTTGTTGGCAGTCCTTTGTGCTGCTCTTATAGTTTAAAGATGAAAGACTGGAGCTTCCAGAGACCGCATGGAGAGCTCCTGTTTGAGTATGAAACGTACACAGATGAAAGTGGAGCCAGGGCATGGGGAAAGAAAGAGAGGCAGAGAGATAGAGATAGAGATCCATAGACAGGTGGACAGATAGAGAGGGATAAGCTTAAAACCAACTCTCCTACTAGCCTTTTTCCATCACATGATTGAACAATTCCCCTGTTTTACTTATGTTACTTTGAGTTGAATCTTCATTAATTTGCAATTCTAAGAGTTATGACTAATAAATGTGTGCTCACAGCCATCTGGGTCCCAAGCCAAGCCTCGCCTTGCCTCTGAAGTCAGTTTGTTAATTCAGAAGGAGGAAGACAAAGTGAGGAAGAGAGCTGTGAAGCCAGGTGACCCAGAAATAGAGACAGTCACAAACATTCAAGTAGAGGGGATGTGCTAACTTGGAGTTGGTTCTGAGCCATCGGGTGTGACAAATGGTATGAAGTGTGAATTTAAAGAGATGAAGTAAAAGGTTGCAACTCTTGACAATGACACTTTGTGGCTGGAAAGCCCCCATATGACAGCTGAAGTCACACTTCCTGAGGTCGTGTGAAACATGATCAGCTTCCAGTTCTGCTCCTATCAAGCTGTGTATCCTAGTCTTCATTTCCCGTGTTCTTAGAATGTTACCAATAAAAGCATTGGTATTTTAAAATATCAATATTTATTGGTATTTTATAAATACTGGTATACCAATATTTATAAATACTGGTATACCAATATTTATTTTTTATTAATACAAGCACATGAATCTCTCTCTTTGGCTTGGGGTAGAAGGAGCAGGATCACTGGCAGCGACAAAGTTAGGCACTTATACATTACTGTTTCTCAGGAGTGCTGTGATTTTAGGTGCTTTCAGGTACAGCCCTATGAAACTCCCATTTACAATGATGTTGAAAGATAGGGTAGCGTTTTGTAGATGATTTTAAGGGGCTTGGAGGAAGCTCACTTCTACACCCCATCATGTATTTTGAGACAAGCCTCATGGCACCTCTTCTGCTTTCCCTTCTCAAGCTAAATAATGTAAGTTACTCCCAATAATCATATGATTTTTATTTCACCAAATTTCTTGAATGCAGTAACTAATCTTATTTAAAGGTGCACCCCCAGATTCTAGCACAGTTCCTAGCACATATCAGTAATAGGTGTTTAATACATTTTTGGGATTGGGATTAATTTCCTCATTATATCATCTTTGTTTATATGTATTTTTGGTCACTCTGATTCTCCTTCTGCAAGGTACTGCTTTTTATTCCAAACTCCACTCAGTTCTTCCTTGTCTCTCTGCACTTCTCCTACAAGTAAAGAGAGAGAGTGAGTTCTGGTTTCCTATGAAAAGAGGAACTCAGTCATGGTGGCCAGAGCCAATTGATTCCTAATTAAACGAAGCATAGAATTGAGCTGGGATGCATTTGTTCTGATTCAAAAGCCACCTTTCCTCCCCGCCTGATGATTGTGTCTCTTTCAGTGTCAGCACAATGTGGGCAGGGAGGAACTCTCTCTGCTCTGCTCCACTCCACACAGAGATAAAGAGAGATATAAGCACAGAATGCTTTGTGATGAAGCGGAAGCCACTTGTTAAAGCAAGGGGAGAATCGACAATAATAGGAGACTGTCCAAATGGAAAGGATGGGATCACAGGCAGTCATTCTTTTAGTAGCAGAAACTTTTCACTCCCCAAGACGCAGGAAAGAAACCAGCAGAGGTGATTAAGCCAGCGATTGGGATGAAGAGCAGTCAGAGATAGTCGGTGTGCAGAAACGACTCAGCAGGCTCGCTGAGCTGGAGCTCAACCTGTGGCTGTGTGAACCAACCCAGACACTTCATCACCGGGAATCTGCCAAGAACCAGGGCTTTAATTTATTTGTGGCAGTGGACACTGATCATCGGATATCCTGCTTAGACCCACTCATTCATGCCCTCCACAAGTATGTATGGAGCTCCCTCTACATGCCAGACTGCTTGTTTAGATAGTAAGGATTCATAGGTAATTAAGTCTTTTTCACTAAAGGAGCTCCTGTTTTAGTGGGGGAAATTATAAATGACACCATAGTAAGCTCTTCACAACCACTAGCTGTTATTTTCATGTACTGGGGACCCAGGCAAGAATTCATTAGTGATTATTTCATTTGACACTAGGAAGTAAATTCTGTTTTTCTCTCTTCTTTACTGATGCGAAGAAACATGATCAGCATTGCCCAAAAATCAGTTGCAAAGCTAGGGTTTGGAGCCATGTATTTAAGAAGCAAGCACAAAGTACTGTAAGAACACAGGAGTGAATGTCTCACCTTTTTGGGGCAGGGGCCATTCAGAGAAGTGTTACCAAATAGGTATTCTTTGATTTGGGTCTTAAGGTATCATTAAAAGTTCACCTGGCAGACAAAGGGCATTTCAGTATTTGTAATATGTGAGTTGGACTGACCATAAGAGGTATTTGTGGTTTCATTTGTGAAGCCCAGTGAAGCAATAACCTTCGTTGAAAAGTCTATTTTGATAACCTGGTTTCTATTTAGTTTTATGGCTTTAAGCAATATAATTTTGGCTTCATTGCGATGTTGTCATTTTTACTGACTTTCATAGCAAGAGGTGAAGGGTTAAGAGAAGGTTAGAAGGGACAGTGGGTTTGTAAAGGGATATGGGGTCAACTCCCAGAATCAGACACAGGATTTAGAGCAAGGATAGCAAAGCCATCATGGAAGTTGAGCCCACAGTGATGATCTCAAGCAGGTTTAGAGTGTGAACACCTGGCTTTATCATCTACCTGATATGGGGTACATGAGTTTGTCCATTTGACTTAAAAGAGTTGGTTCCAGAAGACAGAAATGATGTAAGATCATTTAATTTGCCTTGGTGTTGAGTCATTTAAATGGTCTCCTGAGCTCCATTTCTGCTCTTCTCAAATCAGTACTTCCACCAGTAACAAAATTAAAATTATAAAAAATAATTTTTGCAAGTTACTCCTTTGCTTAAAAATCCTGTAGCATTCAGAATAAAATTCCCAACCATCAGTAGAGCATATAAAGCTTCTGTTTGACTCTTCAGTTTTAGCTGTTTTGTAAGCTAGAGCCTCCCCTCTTCTCCATCCCCAATGCTAGGCCCCAGTCTTTTCACATCTTGGGATATTATTGCTCTCCCATGCTCACACATACCTCCTTCATCTAGCCAACTCCTCTTTCCCTAGGGATCTCATATTAAACATCCCCTTTTTAGGAAGGCCTCTCTGATCCCTTAAAAGACTGGGCAAAGGTTGCCTTGTCTCTATTTTCGTTTCTTTTTTTTTTTCTTTTTGAGACGGAGTCTCACTATGTCACCCCCGCTGGAGTGCAGTGGTGCAATCTTGGCTCACTGCAACCTCTGTCTCCCAGGTTCCAGCAATTCCCCTGTTTCAGCCCCCTGAGTAGCTGGGATTACAGGTGCGCACCACCGCGCCCGGCTATTTTTGTATTTTTAGTAGAGACAGGGTATCACCATGTTGGCCAGGCTGGTCTCAAACTCCTGACCTCAAACTCCTGACCTCAAGTGATCTGCCTGCCTCAGCCTCCCAAAGTGCTGGGATTACAGGCGTTCCTTGCCTCTATTTTCCATAGAACCTGTTTTAACACTTACCATGCAGTCCTGGAAGTGACTGTGTGTGTCTCCTTTGCAGCCTGTGAGCACCAGAGCATTTTTGATCATTTTGAACAGGAGGTATTCAATAAATATTCTATGACTAAATGAATGGGCAAATGAAAATATGAGAACAACTTCATTTTAAGTTTTATGGAAAAATTTGTCCAGGTTTCTAGAATGCGATTTTTCTTGTGTGTGTTATATAATAATATGTTTGGTTTGAGTTGTGTCAGGGTATAGCTCCTTGCTTTTCAATCATCTTCCCCAGTAGAATCACTGGGTAAAGAGGATCTTTACTGTGATAACAAATAAAAATGATAATGTTTAAAAATATAGAAGAGCCCCTTTTAATTTTTTATTTTGAAATAACTTCAAAGTGACAGAAAAGTTGGAAGAATAATACAAAAAATTCCAGATATTGTTCACCCAGGTATTCCAAATGTTAACATTTTGTCACATTGGCTTTCTTTTTCTATATATACATGGTTTTTCTTTGAAAACATTTGAAAATAATTCAAGCTACTTAAACAAATTTACAAGAAAAAAACAACCCCATTAAAAAGTGGGCAAAGGACATGAACAGACACTTCTCAAAAGAAGACATACTTGCAGCCAACAATCATATGGAAAAAAGCCCCAAATCACTAATTATTAGAGAAATGCAAATCAAAACCACAGTGAGATACCATTTCACACCAGTCAGAATGGCTATTATCAAAAAGTCAAAAAATAAAAGATGCTGATGAGGTTGTGGAGAAAAAGGAATGCCTTAACACTGTTGGTGGGAGTGTAAATTAGTTCAACCATTGTGGAAGACAGTTTGGTGATTCCTCAAAGACCTAGACAGAAATACCATTTGACCTAGCAATCTCATTACTGAGTACATACCTAAAAGAATATAAATCATTCTATTATAAAGACACATGCATATGTATGTTCATTGCAGAACTATTCACAATAACAAAGACATGGAATCAACTTAAATGCCCATCATTGATAGACTGGATAAAGAAAATATGGTACATATACACCATGGAGTACTATGCAGCCACAAAAAAGAACAGAGGATGTCCTTTGTAGGGACATGGGTGGAGATGGAGGCCATTATTCTTAGCAAACTATTGCAGGAACAGAAAACCAGATACTGCATGTTCTCACTTATAAGTGGGAGCTAAATGATGAGAACACATGGACACAGAGGGGAACAACACACACTGGGGCCTACTGGAGGGCAGAGAATAGGAAGAAGGGGAGAATCAGGAAAAATGACTAATGGATACTAGGCTCAATACCTAGGTGATGAAATAATCTGTACAACAAATCCCTATGACACATGTTTATCTATGTAACAAACCTGTACATCCTGCACATGTACTCCTGAACTTTTAAAATAAATGTTAAAAAATTTCCAGCTATGATGTCTCTTTAACCTCAAATACTTTGGTATGTATCTTTGAAAATAAAGACATTCTCTTGCATAAATAGAGCCCAATGATCAAAATCAGGAGATTAATATTGACAAAATGCTGTTATCTAATCTGTAGATCTTATTTCAAGTCAAAGTTACTTTATAAGAAGGATTCAGTATTTAAAGAAGCATTTGGTCTGTCCTGTGTCTTCATGCTTAGCTAATTGAGACATCTTTGAATTGGAAGCTTGCCAGGATGGGATCAAGAGGCAAGAAAGGAGGGATTGAGATTTTCCTGTTAGGACACAAAGGACTGGGACAGGATGCAGCCAGGATCCTTTGTGAAAATAGGTTGAAAAAGACAGAGTTAAAGATGGAGATGGAGGGAGAGAAAGAAGGAAGAGAAAGGGAGGGGAGAATGAGAATGAAATCTGAGTGAGACTTCAGATGTCCATGTGAGGACAGACACTTAGACCTACTCTGCTCTGTTCAGCTTCCAAAGTCCCTGGTCCCTCTTCCCTGGATTGTGAGAAAGCTATGCTACATGCCAGATTGGGCTCTTTTTGGTGAATAAACCAGTGTGTTTTTCACACACACTCACACCCCATTAGATGACCTTTAAAAGACATTATTTTAAAGAAACTATGCAAAGTTTTGCCCTCTCCTGCTTATACTAGTTTGCCTTTTCAAATAATTCTCCTTTCCATGCTTTAATTTTACTTCTCTCCCAATAGATGACAGCTAAATGCAAATAAATATATTGGTTTTTCCAAACACAAACTGACCCTCTTTTCACAGTATACATATATTAA
This sequence comes from Pan paniscus, assembly GCF_029289425.2. NCBI lineage: Eukaryota > Metazoa > Chordata > Mammalia > Primates > Hominidae > Pan > Pan paniscus. The sequence continues at coordinate 68,339,775 of NC_073267.2, forward strand.
AAAGAAAAAGCAGGTTGAAAACACCTAATGAATTGAACCTGTTCCTTCCCATTCGATGTTTAGGAATGGCTGAAATTTAGCTATCCAGGGCCACTGTGTCAGGGGTTGCTGGGACCTGGTTGTTCTTCACTTCTCATTTTTCATCACAGTGATCATGCTATCTGCTTTTTGTCCGTTCTTATCAGACACACCACCGCAGACCACACTGGAAATGGGAAGCAGGCAGCCCTGTCTAGTTTGACTTAGATATCCTGAGGGCTGCACTCACCCTTACCTTTGCTGTATCAGTGAAAGCTTTTTTTGGGCATGACTAGTCTAAGACCTGGAATATGAGAACAAGACATTGAGAAATTTGTGTTTTTATCCAGAGAGCAGTCATTTGTTTATGCATTCTACAATTATTCCCAATTCTCAGCAATGTGATCTTAATCTGTTTAGGAACAGAATACAATTAGCTATAACCTAGATCTAACAGAGGTAAGTCTAACCTCTCAAAAAACAGAAGGATTTGGCAGCCAAAATTAGTAATAAGTCACAATCAGCATTTTGGTCTTTGATGATATTCCCTGGTTCAATGATTACACCTCTGTTTCAGCAGATAATATTGGGGCACTAATTAAATGAGATAATTTTTAGCTTAAAAAGATCTTAAAGATGGCATACTCCAATCTCTTCCTGATGTTTTCGCAAATGTGCCTCAGTTTACTCATCTGTGGCTGTCAGTCCTGAACTTGTGGAGGAGTTCGGTGTTCAGTGGAAGGTGTCCACTTTAGCATGCATATGGGAATGATTATTTTCCGTAACCTTCCAAGCACAGAAGAGATTCTAAATACAAGATGTCCTGTGAGTTAGAAGTAGAGATTATTGGCAAAGACAAAGAATGGCAATGGACTGAGAAATGGATCCAGAATCCTGATCTCCAGTAGTTCTCCACCTAGTTTCACTGTGAGGGTCATTGCTCAGATGACCTAGAGATGCTGAAATTCTCTTTTGCTTTGGGATCAAGACCACAAGGAGAGTTTTTATTATAACTCTTCTCTTCTGGTAATAATGAAAATGAAATATTAAGAGCTCTTCATTACAAGCCTTAGGGAAATAAGCAAATATGTTACAACTTTCTAAAATATGTCCTGATTAAATATCTCATTTCTCCACTTTCATAATTGGGAAATAATAGACCAACTGATTGTGCTAAATGGATTTCAGCAAGCCTCACTGTCTTGTTCCATCAGGAGGGAATACTTATTTCTCCATCGTGTCATCTTTTTTCTACAAACGATAACTCATTCCTACTATTCAAAGCAAATCTCTTAAAAAAATCTAACAAAGCTGTATTTCTGGATTATATAAGAGTATTTATATATGTCTGTATAGATATAAACATGATCATAGATCTGCATTGGCCCATACTGTTGAAAGCAATTTTTCTGGTTAAGGAGATCAAGGAACTTTTTTGTATTTTTTTGTTTTGTCTTTTTTGGTAAGATCAGTGCATTTTTACGAACAAACAAAAACAAACATCATAAAAAATTTAGTACTAATTCATGAATTGCTAACATAATGTTATGGTTTGTTTTAAACTCCCAAATACCTCCTATACCTTGTACCTGGGAAGAGGAATTCAGTTAAATTCAACAAATAAGGATGGAGTATACACTATATGCCAAACATCGTGCTGAGATCTGGATATATAAAGATGAGATAAGACTCTACAGGCAAGACTTTTGTGTGCTTATTTGTCTTATTGTTTCATGCAGTAATAGTAAAGATATAGATCAGGTTTTGGAGATATAGAAATCATCTTTATTTGGAACAATGAGGGAAGATCTCTCAGAATAGCCTGAACAGGTTTTTGAAGGATGAGTAAAAGTTTACTATCCAAAGATAGTGAAGGAAGTCATTCCAGAAGGTGGGAACAGTATGGGCAAAGCAAAGAAAGTTTAGTACTGCATCATGTGTAAGGGCAAATAACAGTATTTGTGGATTGTTGGAGTATAAAGGAGTGAGACAGCATGAGGGTTAATGATCAGAATGGCTCAGAATATGAAGATCCATGAAGATCAATTAAAAACTTGCCCTTTATCTTCTAGGAAATTGGCAACTGATGAGGGGAAGTGTATCAGTCTGTTTTCATGCTGCTGATAAAGACATACCCGAGACTGGGAAGAAAAAGAGGTTTAATGGACTTACACTTCGACATGGCTTGGGGAGGCCTCACAATCATGGTAGAAGGCAAGGAGGAGCAAGTCACATCTTACGTGGATGGTGGTGGGCGAAGAGAGAGAGCTTGTGCAGGGGAACTCCTCTTTTTAAAAGTATCAGATCTCGTGAGATTTATTCACTATTATGACAACAGCAGAAGACAGACCTGCCCCCATGATTCAATTACCTCCCACTGAGTGCCTCCCTCAACATGTGGGAATTACGAGTTATACTTCAAGATGATTTGGGTGGGGACACACAGCCAAACCATATTAGGGAGCAGGAAAAAGAAACAAAAACAGCAACTAATAACTCCCAAGACCACAGCTTCGCTCCTGTCTAGAGCTTTGCTACTTAGCCACAGGAACACGGGTGATCATACCTCAACAGAAGTCTGCCAGCATTCATTACGACCAATGCTTAATCTCATCTGACAATATCAATGTCAAAATCAGAGCTTGGAGCTGGCGGTGTTTCAGCAGAGGAGTCTTTGGAGCTTCCACGAACTGGTTCAATAAACAATCTTGCTGTGAAACACAGAGCTTGGTATTTAGAAGGGTTTTAGCTGGCATATCCACAAAGCTGCAGCATCCTGTCCACTGCTAATTCCACTGTGAAATGTTGAAATACAGCTCTTAGCTCCGAGAAAGCATGTAGGCTTCTATTTGCATGCAAATCATTGCCATTCATGTGTGAACTACAGCAGGTAACAGCTCTGCCAGATGGAATAATTTGGGGTAAGGCCATCCTCTTTGTTAAAGGCCACAGGTATCCATGCATGCTGCAGTGTAGCTCATTCCTACTTTCCACGTCACCCCCTGGGGAATAATCATTTTAATGATGGGCCTCAAGGAAAGGAAACGCCATTCTACCCTGTCATCATTTAGTAAACAAAATGGTGCCAATTAGTGTAATGCTGACCTAATGTAATATTTGATGCAATTAGTAAATTGAGAGGGATAAAAAGGAACATGGTAAATTGATAGATCAAGAAAACTCCCTTGGATTTTGAAAAAGTACAGATTGCATGCATGTTTCAAGGAAAACCACTGTGGTCTCACCCCAGGTGGCAGTGCCTTGTAGTGGTTAGGAGTGTGTGTCTCTAGAATCAGAATGCTTGTGTCTCAATCACAGCTCTACCTCTTACTAACCAGAAGACTTTGAATAAAACTCACACTTCCTAAGTGTCAACTTCATCATCTGTAAAGTGAAGATAGTAGTAGACAATTGAACTTAATCCTCTCCTGGTCATATGAGGTAGGTCTGATTTAAGTAGTTTAGCAGCCTGCCTGATACATGTAAAGCTTAACAACAACTATAAATAATCATAATTACAATGAATAAAATAGCCATAGAAGCTAGTTGCATTAAATTTATTTGTAATAAATGTAGTAGCTAATGCTGTACTTGATCAATTCACAGAGCTGATTTCTCCAATAAATAGGAAGCTCCTAAGTATAGAGACCATGTCTTCTCTTCTTCTCTTCTTGTCATCAGTGGTTTGCTCACCATCTAACACTTAGGATGTGTTCAACAAATGGTTATTAAATGCACAGGTTTTAAAATTAGTAGCATTTTTTGTGTTATTTATTCCTTTACCTCCTCCTTCTTCATATCTCTTTCTCCTCTGTCGTCATCATCATCATCATCATCATTTTTTATCCTCTCTATTTCCAGAGACATGGGGATAAGATTTGTCCCAGCAGGATTCATGCTGGTTACATGGAAAGCAACACTGTTGATATTCAAATGTCCCCTAAGGCTACCTACCTCCTTATGAATCTTTGGTATCTTTCATTTGAATCTCCAGGCATACTCTTTATCTTTTCCCAAGCCTGCTCTATGCATTAATTTTATGGACTCCATTAATTAGTTTGCTTATCTTTTAGTTTCCTGTTGGATTAAGCCAGTGAGAACCCAGAAGGGTAAGGAGAGAGTTAGGGCAGGTTTCTGTCTTCTGGGTCTAACTGTTTGCCTTTGTTTTTCTCTCTGTGGCTACAGCTTCCACTAGGCAACTTTCTCTTATAGCTTTAGTGTTCCTCTTTGGATTCTGGTATGTACTTCTTTTCCTTGCCATTCCCTTATTGGTTTTCCATCACCCTGCCCACTCTTTAGTAAATGTCCCTTTCATTAGTTTCTCCCCCAGGTTGCTCACCTTGAGTATGTCATCTGTTGCCCATCAGGACCTTGACTGATACAGGGTTCTAGAGCATATAAACTTCAATGGTCTGCCACCAAGTCTGTGTGATCTCTAGTTCCCACTTGCCACGTGGCAGGACCTTAGCAGCAGAAAGGGACATTTTCTTGCCTTTACAGTGATCACTAAGTGACGAGAAGAAGAGCAGGTGTCTCCTACATAATTGCTGCAGAACCGTTGTTTCTCAGGTCCAGCTGTTTTTGTCTCTTTTATGCTATCTGTCTCCAAATCTCTGATATGTTGCTAATATACTGCTTAGGCCACCTATGAGATATCCGTGAGGTCCATTATGGTGGATAATTAGATTTTAGGGGTCAGAAATCCTGAAATCAAAGCCTTTCCCAAATTGCCTATCAGTCAGAACTCAAAAGGATTCTAGGACTCATTTAAAAATTCAACTTTTTTTTTTTTTTGCCATGGAGACAGGGAGGAGTTGCTCAACTAACATGTTGGCAACTACAGATAGCTCTTTTGTCATCTGTTGGATAAGGGAGACACTTAATCAAACACCTAAAACAAAACATGCTTGTTATTTACAAAGAGATACGTAAAAGCAAATATCAAATGTTTGCACAAACTTTTTATAAAAGGACCACAACTTGAGAACCCCAGAATAATGTCCAGAGATGCCTGTGACTTCCATTTGAAACCCTACTCACTTAAGAAAACTAGAACTTTATCCTATGAAAATTTATTTGAATGGAGACTCATCCACCCAAGAGAAAGCTTCTGTTTTAAAACTGGTAAATTTTATTTGTAGATTATCAGCAAAATAAAAACACAACATTGAAATAGGAGTCTCAGAGACAGTATGGGTTCCTGAATATACATTCTTATGTCACAGTTTGGGAAATACTTACATAAATAAACTATAGTGATACAAGAGAAATTCATCCCATTTGAAGACTCAGAAAGAAGGTGATGTTTAATTTGAGTCTCTTAAGGATGAGGGAAGATGGTGAAGGGATAAATATGGTGAGAAGAGGCAACAGCAGTTGCTCGTAACAGCAACCGTTTTTTGAGAATATATGAAGTGTCATGGCAATAACTTATCTGCCTGCCCATATTTGAGGGCATGGCATATTTTAGAAAGTGTGGAAAGTCCAGTATGGCTGGGCTGTATTGTGCATTATTGGAAAGCCACTGGAGAGGAGGATGAAATAAGAGATTAACTTTGAAGGCGCTTGAATGTAAATGAGTTAGGACCAGTCTAAGTCAGTGTTTTTCAAGCTCATTCTGTCTCTCTCTTGCAGTGAAACCTTTCATTGAAAAAGTCTTATTCAGAAGACAAATGTGTAACAAAGAAAATGGGGTTCACTTCCAGTGGAAGATGCGGAGATGGGCAGGAGCTTCCTAGAGTTTAATAAGCACAGTCTGAAAGCCTGCTCTGGGTAGTGGGAAATCACCAGATTTGTGTTTAGGAAAGATTACCACAGCTCCATGGAGAAAGAAAGAAGACCAAATTGTCTAGTGCAGTAATAGAAGGGAGAGGTGATGAGGGCTGGCATGAAAGCTACAATGGCTGGCTGCAGTGGCTCACACCTGTACTCCTAGTACTTTGGGAGGCCAGGGTGGGAGGATTGCTTGAGCTTAGGAGTTCAAGACCAGCTTGGGCAACATAATAAGACCTCATCTCTACAAAAAATAAAAAAATTAGTCGGACATGGTGGTGCACTAATTTTGCTGGTGAGGAAGGCACTGACAGATTTACATCCTGATGAGGAAGGCACCAGCTACTCAGAGGTTTCAGCTACTCGAGAGACCGAGGTGGGAGGGTCGCTTGAGCCTGGGAGGTGGAGGCTGCAGTGAGCTGTGATCATGCTACTGCACTCCAGCCTGGGTGACAGAACCGAGATCCTGCCTCAGGAAAAAAAAAAAAAAAAAAAAAAAAAAAGCTATGATGACGAAAATAAAGAGGGACAGATGCATAGTCAGGCCTGAGGTAGAATCAGTATGATAATATGATATTGTGACTTCTTAACTAACAGGTGTAAGGGAAGTAGGAGCACGAAGAATGTCTGGGGCTTTCTAATAGGCTTAGATTGATTAGGAAGTTCTAGGCATCACTAGGAAACAAACCAAAGAAGACTGTCTCCCTTGTTTCAGAGCATTGGTCTATCATGCTGGACATATAGAGGGCAGTCCTCAAAAAGGCACTTGGGAAGAGAAGCAGAACAACCTGTTTCTGGAATAACATCTGGAATAGAACGGGGTCCCATTTCCCCATTAACCAAGAATAAATCCCAAAAACAAGAACTCAGGATGGAGCGCTCTGAAATCCCCATGGTTTGGAAAGGGTGGGGAGGACATGCTCAAGTTTACTGTATTTAGTTTAGGTGGTGAAAGAAGATCTCTTAGTAGATGACATCTGGGGGAAAAATCTGAAATAAGTAAGGGAGGAAGCCAACCTGATTCAGAAAAATCACATTCCAGGTAGAGAAAAAGGCAAGCATAAAGGCTATATTCCTGCATATTTCAGGAGCAGCAGGAAAGCAAGTGTACCTACAATGGAGTTTCCAGGAACCTGCAGGTAGTCTAGGTGGAGGCAACAAAGGTGATAAGTGTGATAACTAGGCAGAGGTCAAATCATACCAAACCCTGAAGGCCAGGGGCAAGGAATAGGTAATATGGTAAACTTGGTATTTGGTAAATTTGGGTTTTGTGTAAGGTGACTTTGGAAAAGGACAGGCATAGTTTGAAACATGAAGGATCAATTTTAGAGTGAATGACAAAAAAGATATGACTTCCCCAAACTGGTGTACAGATTCAGGAATTTACCAAAGCCCACGTATATCAACTGAAAAAGATTCAGGAGGTTAATGGACACCAGATAGTTAAGGGGATTTACTAAAGGAACAAAAAATATATCACCATCATCTGTTCTCCCAGAGACACCAAACATACACATATTGCTTGTCTTCGATAGCATAGGCAGCTCACTTATAAACCACCTCTTCAGAGTGTCTTAGCAGCACGTTCCCTCAACTAATTGGCGTTCCTCTCATCTAACACATCAGCAAAATCTATTGGCTCTATCTTCAAAATGTCTTCTGAGTCTATAGGCTAGTTTCGTTTCTTTTCTTTCTTTTTTTTTTTTTTTTGAGATGGAGTCTCGCTCTGTCACCCAGGCTAGAGTGCAGTGGCGTGATCTCAGCTCACTGCAAACTCTGCCTCCCTGGGTTCAAGCGATTCTTGTGCCTCAGCCTCCTGAGTGGCTGGGATTACAGGCATTCGCCACCTCGCCTATAATATTTTTTTTTTTTGGTATTTTTAGTAGAGACGGGGGTCTCACTATGTTTGTCAGGCTGGTCTTGAACTCCTGACCTCAAGTGATCTGCCCACTTCGGCCTCCCAAAGAGCTGAGATTACAGGTGTGAGCCACCGCGCCCAGCCTATAGGCTAGTTTCTATCCCTCCTGTTCTCATTTCCATATTTTCCTGGCTCAATAAAATGGCTTCCATATTTCACTCTTTATTTTACCTTTAGCTTGCACCCAGTAAAATCTATTTTCCAAAAAACAGCTAGAGCGATCTTTCAAAATGTGAATCTGATTCTGTTATTCACTTTTGCAAAACCTTCAGTGCCGTCCTGTTCCTTGCCCCTGTCCTTCAGAGCTTGGTATGATTTGACCTCTGCCTGGTTATCACTCCTATCACCTTTGCTGCCTCCACCTAGAATACCTGCAGGTTCCTGGTAACTCCATTCTAGCTACACTTGCTTTCCTGCTGCTTCTGACATATGCAGGAGTAGAGCCTTTATGCTTGCTTTTTTCTCTACCTGAAATGTGATTTTTCTGAATCAGGTTGGCTTCCTCCCTTACTTATTTCAGATTTTTCCCCCAGATGTCATCTACTAAGAGATCTTCTTTCACTTCCTAAACTAAAATAGCTGTATCCCCTATTCCCATCTCCAAGTTATCCTTAACCCTTTCATGTTTTTCTGTAATACTTATGTCTCCTGGAAAATATATTACATTTGCATTCATTTGTCTCCTTATTGAGTGCCTTCCTCATGAGCATGTAAATCTTTGAGGGTAGTACTTTAGTTTTTATTGGTCGTTGTTAAATTGCTAAGACCTCATACAGTGTCTGGCACATAGTGCACAATATGTTTTTTTTTTAGTGTATCTTGATGCATAAATCAGATGGCTGCCTTCCTTTCCCCTTGGATATTTCTTCTCCTGGCTCTTATGTGTAATCTGCTGGCTATCCAACCCGTGCCACATCAGAAACCTCTTGCTTGTCTCGGGTAATGATTTTTCCAGTACTGAGGGGAATGTCACATTTGCCATGTGGTTGGAGCATCTGAAAGGACTGATTTATTTTGCAGAATCTCATGAAATCTGGGTGATTTAGGTGTGAAATAATGGCATACATAATTATGTGAAAAAAATCAGATACCATTATATAGAGTAGTAGCAGATACCAAAATGTTTAAGAATAATTTATAAACAGAAAGGAAACTTAAGTCTGTGAAAATTCTGTCCAGTGACTTATTAGGGGTTTTAGTAAGCATTTGAAGAAAAGGGTCAATTACTCTATTACAGTTTTAGAACTTCTTAGATAATTTTCTTGGGGTAACAATTAACTTTATTGTCAGTCATAATTGTCAGCTTTCAATGAGCAGCGATTATTGCTCCCAAGTTTTGTGGGTTCTCCAGGGGGAGTGGGGGTCCTCCAAAGGTGGTTAATGCTATCTTTAAGAGTGCACATTCTGCCGGGTGCAGTGGCTCACACCTGTAATCCCAGCACTTTGGGAGGCCAAGGCAGGCAGATCACGAGGTCAAGATATTGGGACCATCCTGACCAACATGGTGAAACCCCGTCTCTACTAAAAATACAAAAATTAGCTGAGCGTGGTGGCACACGCCTGTAGTCCCAGCTACTCGGGAGGCTGAGGCAGGAGAATCTCTTGAACCCAGGAGGCGGAAATTGCAGTGAGCCGAGATCGAGCCACTGCACTCCAGCCTGGTGACAGAGTGAGACTGTCTGAGGGGAGGGGGTGCCGGTGGTGGGGTAAGAAAAGAAAAAAAGAAAAAAAAACAAAGAGTGCACACTCTTTCTTGTCTTTCCTGTTTACTGCTTCTTGGATAGTTTTGAGCATGGTAATATGAGAATTATTGTCAAAGGCATTAGAGCCCAAAAGGAGTCAGGAGGATTTTTTTTCCCCTAATGATAAACTTTTTGAACCATTATCCAACTAATTTGAAACACTTCAAGAAATGATTCACTTACGATTCCCCTTGTATGAATATTCTGCAGTATCTAATAGAAGTGTCAAGGAAAATTTTTTTCTATGATCTAAAGCTTAAGCTATTTTTTTTCCTTAATTTCGCCCCATTAGTCTTACTTTCATCTTGTTCGTGTTAAAAATTTACTCTGCATTTTCAGCCTTGCGCACTTCGGATGTGTTTCTGGAATTAGTGACCTGGATTAAGTTCTTCTGTCTCTCTCTTGACTTGGCTGCTTCCTTTCCTGTTTCTCTTCTTGGGGCTTTCTCGGGTTTAATTTCATATTTTGGGAGTTAAAGTGCTCATTCCTGAGTCCAGCAACCCATCTCGACGCAGGGATGGATCAAAGCCTGCTTCATTTCAGATGTAGCCAACATTTGCTGGGCTTCCAGTCACGGTAGGCATCATGCCTATTGCTTTTTGCACACATTGTCTCATTTCATCACCATAAAGGCAGCCCTGTGATGTGGGTATTATTTTTCTCATTTTAGAGGTGAAAAAATTGGATCAGATGAGATACCCGAGTTTGCATCTCAGATCTGTCTTATTGACTCCAAATTCTGCTCTATCATAGGGCAGTAAGCCAAAGAAATTCTTTTTGGCTGCCATTTAACATTATAAGCTAAGATTTAATTGACTTTTCACTCTAACTCCTGGGTCACTTTTAGAAATGGTGCTTTGGAGGAAGAAACGTCTTAGCAGATGATGTCATAAATGTTACTTTTTCCCAAATGATTCATGGAAGCAGAAATTATAAATTACAAAATATTTATAAGTAAGCAATAAAAACATTTGATATTACAAAAAAAAATTTTCCCCATCAGCTTCTTCCCGAATACCACTCCCCATACATCCTGGTTTCAACTCTGGCTTTCCATGTTGCATTATAGGTTATTCATTTGTGTCTAGATATCTTTCCTCTGTGAGTTTCCTTTGATAATTTAGCGATCTTTATCAGTGTTTGCGATGTCTCATTTGTGAATTTCATTAACAAGCTATTTGCTGCCTCTTTCAGACCATTAATGAAGATGCTAAATGAAACTCAGTCCATCAATCCCTATGCCACCCTGCTGGAAAACTAGGTACTCAGAGGTTTATGATTATTCCTTGTTCGTGACTCTTGAGCCAGTTCCCAAATCAACTGAGAGTACTTATAGCCAAGCCAATTTCAATTAATCTGCCAGGAGAATTTCATGAGCAAAAGCAGCACCTGCTTCTCTAAAACTAAGATGGATCACTTGCATTCACTTAACCTACTAAAATTAAAGTTGTGTCCAAGTAGCAATTATGAGACATTACTCTAGTGATAGTCAATCTTTTTTTGAATTTCAGTTTACCTCATATTTTCTGTGACCAAGAGTTGTTTCTTAAATATGTCTAATTTTCAGTTCTACATTTGAAAATCAATATGATTATTTATGTTCTTTATCTTCATAATTTAAAAGAGGCTTGTGTTAGTGTTATTTGTTTCTTTCTCTACCACAGCTAATAATTTTTCTGCCGCAGTTTATACTAGAAAAAATTCTTATGATCAGCATTGTGTAATAAAAAAACATGCAGGCTTTGGAGTTAGTAGATTTAGGTTTAAAATCTCTGCTTCCCCGCTTTCTAGCTATCTGACTTTGGACATATAATAACTTCTCTGTGCCTGTAAAAAGCCTCAAAATAATGTCTATAGCATAAGAAAATCTATAAAAATAATAAAAACCATAGGAACAGTAATTTCTACCTTTCCAGTTTTCAGAATGAAGATGAAGATTAGCATTGATGGGATGTAATAAGTAGTCAACAAAAGGGAGCCATTATTGAATTGAATTTTTCTTCCTCCTTTGCAATGACTCCTGGCCTACTTACATATTAATATAATTATGTTCCATGAATTAATTTAAAAGGTAGTGAAAAGTCCAATAAAAACCAAGAAAGTCTAATATGAAAAAAATCAACCTTGCTAAGAAATTGATGAATTTTTATTTTATTTTATTCATTTTATTTTATTTTTTGAGACAGAGTCTCACTCTGTTGTCCAGGTTGAACTGCAGTGGCGTGATCTCGGATCACTGCCATCTCCGCCTCCTGGGTTCAAGCGATTGTCCTGCCTCATCCTCCTGAGTAGCTGGGACTACAGGCACATGCCACCATGCCCAGCTACTTTTTGTATTTTTTTTAGTAGAGACGCCATGTTGGTCAGGCTGGTTCTGAACTCCCAACCTCAGGTGAGCTGCCTGCCTCGGTCTCCCAAAGTGCTGGGATTATAGGTGTGAGTGACTGTGCCCGGCCTGAATTTTATTTTATTTTATTTTTAATTTCAACTTTTATTTTAGATTCAGGGGATACATGTGCAAGTTTCTTATACTGGTATGTTGTGTGATGCTGAGGTTTGGGGTTTGATTAATCCCATCACCCAGGTAGTGAGCTTAGTACCAGTACATAGTTTTTCAGGCTCTGTCCTTCTCCCTCTCTGTCCCCTTTTGGAGTCTCCACTGTCTATTGCTCTTGTCTTTGTGTCCACATGTATCCAATGTTTAGCTCTCATTTATAAGTGAGAACATGTGGCTTTTGGTTTTCTCTTTCTGCATTAATTTGCTTAGGATAATGGCCTCCAGCTGCATCCGTGTTGCTGCAAAGGACAAGGTTCTTTTTTATGGTTGCATAGTATTTCATGATGTATATGTACCATATTTTCTTTATTTAATTCACCATCGATGGGCACCTAGGTTGATTCTGTCTTTGCTATTGTGAATAGTCTGCAACAAACATATAAGGGCATGTGTCTTTTTGGTAGTACAATGTATTTTCCTTTGGCTGTGTGCCCAAGTGATAGGATTGATGGGTTGAATGGTAGTTCTGTTCTAAGTTCTTTGAAGAATTGCCACACTGCTTTGCTTTCCACAGTGGCTGAATTAATTTACATTCTCAGCAACAGCGTATAAGTGTTCCCTTTTCTCCACAGCCTCATCAGCATCTACTATTTTTTGACGTTTTATTAGTAGCCATTCTGACTGGTGTAGGATGGTATCTCATTGTGGTTTTGATTTGCATTTCTCTGATTCTTAGTGATGTGGAGTAGTTTTTCATGTTTGTTGGCCACTTGCACATCTTCTTTTGAGAAGTGTATGTTCATGTCCTTTGCTCACTTTTTATTTTTTATTTATCTTTATTTATTTTTTTCACTGTTTTTTGAAACTTTATTAGATCAAACTTTTAGACTACTTTATTGACTAATGTTTAACAAGTTGTATTTTAGTGTATTATTCTACTTGTTTTTTATTTTTATTTTATTTATTTTATTATTATTATACTTTAAGTTCTAGGGTACATGTGCACAATGTGCAGGTTTGTTACATATGTATACATGTGCCATGTTGGTGTGCTGCACCCATTAACTCGTCATTTACATTAGGTATATCTCCTAATGCTATCCCTCTCCCCTCCCCCAACCCCATGACAGGCCCCGGTGTGTGGTGTTCCCCACCCTGTGTCCAAGTGTTTTCATTGTTCAATTCCCACCTATGAGTGAGAACATGCGGTGTTTGGTTTTCTGTCCTTGAGATAGTTTGCTGAGAATGATGGTTTCCAGCTTCATCTATGTCCCTACAAAGGACATGAACCCATCCTTTTTTATGGCTGCATAGTATTCCATGGTGTATATGTGCCACATTTTCTTAATCCAGTCTATCATTGATGGACATTTGGGTTGGTTCCAAGTCTTTGCTATTGTGAATAGTGCTGCAATAAACATATGTGTGCATGTGTCTTTATAGCAGTATGATTTATAATCCTTTGAGTATATACCCAGTAATGGGATTGCTGGGTCAAATGGTATTTCTAGTTCTAGATCCTTGAGGAATCACCACACTGTCTTCCACAATGGTTGAACTAGTTTACAGTCCCACCAACAGTGTAAAAGTGTTGCTATTTCTCCACATCCTCTCCAGCAGTTGTTTCCAGACTTTTTAATGATCGCCATTCTAACTGGTGTGAGATGGTGTCTCATTGTGGTTTTGATTTGCATTTCTCTGATGGCCAGCGATGATGAGCATTTTTTCATGTGTCTTTTGGCTCCATAAATGTCTTCTTTTGAGAAGTGTCTGTTCATATCCTTTGCCCGCTTTAATGGGGCTGTTTGATTTTTTCTTGTAAATTTAAGTTCTTTGTAGATTCTGGATATTAGCCCTTTGTCAGATGAGTAGATTGCAAAAATTTTCTCCCATTCTGTAGGTTGCCTGTTCATTCTGATGGTAGTTTCTTTTGCTGTGCAGAAGCTCTTTGGCTTAATTAGATCCCATTTATCAATTTTGGCTTTTGTTGCCATTGCTTTTGGTGTTTAAACATGAAGTCCTTGCCCATGCCAGTGTCATGAATGGTATTGCCTAGGTTTTCTTCTAGGGCTTTTATAGTTTTAGGTCTAACATTTAAGTCTTTATTCCATCTTGAATTAATTTTTGCATAAGGTGTAAGGAAGGGATCCAGTTTCAGCTTTCTACATATGGCTAGCCAGTTTTCCCAGCATAAATAGGGAATCCTTTCCCCATTTCTTGTTTTTGTCAGGTTTGTCAAAGATCAGATGGTTGTAGATGTGTGGTATTATTTCTGACGGTTCTGTTCTGTTCCATTGGTCTATATCTCTGTTTTGGTATCAGTACCATGCTGTTTTGGTTACTATAGCCTTGTAGTATAGTTTGAAGTAAGGTAGCATGATGCCTCCAGCTTTGTTCTTTTGGCTTTGGATTATCTTGGCAATGCAGGCTTTTTTGGTTCCATATGAACTTCAAAGTAGTTTTTTTTCCAATTATGTGAAGAAAGTCATTGGTAGCTTGATGGGGATGGCATTGAATCTATAAATTACCTTGGGCAGTATGGCCATTTTCACGATATTGATTCTTCCTATTCACGAGCATGGAATGTTCTTCCATTTGTTTGTGTCCTCTTTTATTTCCTTGAGCAGTGGTTTGTAGTTCTCCTTGAAGAGGTCCTTCACTTCCCTTGTAAGTTGGATTCTTAGGTATTTTATTCCCTTTGAAGCATTTGTGAATGGGAGTTCACTCATGATTTGCCTCTCTGTTTGTCTGTTATTGGTGTATAGGAATGCTTGTGATTTTTACACATTGATTTTGTATCCTGAGACTTTGCTGAAGTTGCCTATCAGCTTAAGGAGATTTTGAGCTGAGACGATGGGGTTTTCTAAGTATACAATCATGTCATCTACAAACAGGGACAATTTGACTTCCTCTTTTCCTAATTGAATATCCTTTATTTCTTTCTTCTACCTGATTGCCCTGGCCAGAAGTTCCAACACTATGTTGAATAGGAGCGGTGACAGAGGACATCCCTGTTTTGTGACAGTTTTCCAAGGGAATGCTTCCAGTTTTTGCCCATTCAGTATGATATTGGCTGTGGGTTTGTGATAAATAGCTCTTATTATTTTGAGATATGTCCCATCAATACCTAATTTATTGAGAGTTTTTAGCATGAAGGGCTGTTGAATTTTGTCAAAGGCCTTTTCTGCATCTGTTGAGATAATCGTGGTTTTTGTCTTTGGTTCTGTTTATATGCTGGATTACGTTTATTGATTTGCGTATGTTGAACCAGCCTTGTATCCCAGGGATGAAGCCCACTTAATTATGGTGGTTAAGCCTTTTAATGTGCTGCTGGATTTGGTTTGCCAGTATTTTATTGAGGATTTTTGCATCGATGTTCATCGGGGATATTGGTCTAAAATTCTCTTTTTTGGTTTTGTCTCTGCCAGGCTTTGGTATCAGGATGATGCTGGCCTCATAAAATGAGTTAGGGAGGATTCCCTCTTTTTCTATTGATTGGAATAGTTTCAGAAGGAATGGTACCAGCTCCTCTTTGTATCTTGGGTAGAATTCGGCTGTGAATCCATCTGGTCCTGGACATTTTTTGGTTGGTAAGCTATTGATTATTGCCTCAATTTCAGAGCCTGTTATTGGTCTATTCAGGTATTCAACTTCTTCCTGGTTTAGTCTTGGGAGGGTGTATGTGTCGAGGAATTTATCCATTTCTTCTAAATTTTCTAGTTTATTTTCATAGAGGTGTTTATAGTATTCTCTGATGGTGGTTTGTATCTCTGTGGGGTCGGCGGTGATATCCCCTTTATCATTTTTTATTGCATCTATTTGATTCTTCTCTCTTTTCTTCTTTATTAGTCTTGCTAGCAGTCTATCAATTTTGTTGATCTTTTCAGAAAACTAGCTCCTGGATTCATTGATTTTTTGAAGGGTTTTTTGTGTCTCTATCTCCTTCAGTTCTGCTTTGATCTTAGTTATTTCTTGCCTTCTGCTAGCTTTTGAATGTGTTTGCTCTTGGTTCTCTAGTTCTTTTAATTGTGATGTTAGGGTGTCAATTTTGGATCTTTCCTGCTTTCTCTTGTGGGCATTTAGTGCTATAAATTTCCCTTGACACACTGCTTTAAATGTGTCCCAGAGATTCTGGTATGTTGGGTCTTTGTTCTCATTGGTTTCAAAGAACATCTTTATTTCTGTCTTCATTTCGTTGTGTACGCAGTAGTCATTCAGGAGCAGGTTGTTCGGTTTCCATGTAGTTGAGTGGTTTTGAGTGAATTTCTTAATCCTGAGTTCTAGTTTGATTGCACTGTGGTGTGAGAGACAGTTTGTTATAATTTCTGTTCTTTTATGTTTGCTGAGGAGTGCTTTACTTCCAACTATGTGGTCAATTTTGGAATAAGTGTGATGTGCTGAGAAGAGTGTATATTCTGTTGATTTGGGGTGGAGAGTTCTGTAGATGTCTATTAGGTCTGCTTGGTGCATTGCTGAGCTCAATTCCTGGATATGCTTGTTAACTTTCTGTCTTGTTGATCTGTTTAATGTTGACAGTGGGGAGTTAAAGTCTCCCATTATTATTGTGTAGGAGTCTAAGTCTCTTTGTAGGTCTCTAAGGACTTGCTTTATGAATCTGGGTGCTCCTGTATTGGGTGCATATATATTTAGGATAGTTAGCTGTTCTTGTTGAATTGATCTCTTTACCATTACGTAATGGCCTTCTTTGTCTCTTTTGATCTTTGTTGGTTTAAAGTCTGTTTTATCAGAGACTAGGATTGCAACCCCTGCCTTTTCTTGTTTTCCATTTGCTTTGTAGATCTTCCTCCATCCCTTTATTTTGAGCCTATGTGTGTCTCTGCACATGAGGTTGGTCTCCTGAATACAGCACACTGATGGGTCTTGACCCTTTATCCAATTTGCCAGTCTGTGTCTTTTAATTGGAGCATTTAGCCCATTTACATTTAAGGTTAATATTGTTATGTGTGAATTTGATCCTGTCATTGTGATATTAGCTGGTTATTTTGCTTATTAGTTGCTGCAGTTTCTTCCTAGCATCAATGGTCTTTACATTTTGGCATGTTTTTGCAGTGGCTGGTACCGGTTGTTCCTTTCCATGTTTAGTGCTTCCTTCAGGAGCTCTTGTAAGGCAGGCCTGGTGGTGATAAAATCTCTCAGCATTTGCTTGTCTGTAAAGGATTTTATTTCACCTTCACTTATGCAGCTTAGTTTGGCTGGATATGAAATTCTGGGTTGAAAATTCTTTTCTTTAAGAATCTTGAATATTGGGCCCCACTCTCTTCTGGCTTGTAGAGTTTCTGCCGAGAGATCCGCTGTTAGTCTGATGGGCTTCCCTTTGTGGGTAACCTGATGTTTCTCTCTGGCTGCCCTTAACATTTTTTCCTTCATTTCAACTTTGGTGAATCTGACAGTTATGTGTCTTGAAGTTGATCTTCTTGAGGAATATCTTTGTGGTGTTCTCTGTATTTCCTGAAGTTGAATGTTGGCCTGCCTTGCTAGGTTGGGGAAGTTCTCCTGGATAATATCCTGAAGAGTGTTTTCCAACTTGGTTCCATTCTCCCCATCACTTTCAGGTACACCAATCAGACGTAGATTTGGTCTTTTCACATAGTCCCACATGTCTTGGAGGCTTTGTTCATTTCTTTTTATTCTTTTTTCTCTAAACTTCTCTTCTTGCTTCATTTCATTCATTTGAACTTTAATCACTGATACCCTTTCTTCCAGTTGATCGAATCGGCTACTGAAGCTTGTGCATGCGCCACGTAGTTCTCGTGCCATGGTTTTCAGCTCCATCAGGTCATTTAAGGTCGTCTCTACATTCTTTATTCTAGTTAGCCATTTGTCTAATCTTTTTTCAAGGTATTTACCTTCTTTGTGATGGGTTCGAACATCCTCCTTTAGCTTGGAGAATTTTGTTATTACCGATCCTCTGAAGCCTTCTTCTCTCAACTCGTCAAAGTCATTCTCCATCCAGGTTTGTTCTGTTGCTGGCAAGGAGCTGCATTCCTTTGGAAGAGTAGAGGCCCTCTGATTTTTAGTATTTTCAGCTTTTCTGCTCTGGTTTCTTCCCATCTTTGTGGTTTTATTTTCCTTTGGTCTTTGGTGATGGTGATGTACAGATGGGGTTTTGGTGTGGATGTCCTTTCTGTTTGTTAGTTTTCCTTCTAACAGTGAGGATCCTCAGCTGCAGGTCTGTTGGAGTTTGCTGGAGGTCCACTCCAGACCTGTTTGCTTGGGTATCACCAGCAGAGGCTGCAGAACCACAGATACTGCAGAATGGCAAATGTTGCTGCATGATCGTTCCTCTAGAAGCTTTGTCTCAGTGGGGCACCTGGCCGTATGAGGTGTCAATTGGCCCCTACTGGGAAGTGCCTCCCAGTTAGGCTACTTGGGGGTCAGGGACCCGCTTGAGGAGGCAGTCTGTCTGTTCTCAGATCTCAAACTCCGTGCTGGGAGAACTACTACTCTCTTCAAAGCTGTCAGACAGGGACATTTAAGTCTGCAGAAGTTTCTGCTGCCTTTTGTTCGGCTATGCCCTGCCCCCAGAGGTGGAGTCTACAGAGGCAGGCAGGCAGGCCTTGTTTAACTGCAGTGGGCTCCACCCAGTTCAAGCTTCCTGTCCACTTTGTTTACCTTCTCAAGCCTCAGCAATGCCGGGCACCCCGCCCCCAGCCTCTCTGCCACCTTGCAGTTAGATCTCAGACTGCTGTGCTGGCAGTGAGCAAGGCTCTGGGTGTGGGTCCCTCCAAGCCATGCGCGGGATATAATCTCCTGGTGTGCCGTTTTCTAAGACTGTTGGAAAAGCGCAGTATTAGGGTGGGAGTGACCCAGTTTTCCAGGTGCCATCTGTCACGGCTTCCCTTGGCTAGGAAAGGGAATTCCCTGACCCCTTGCACTTCCTGGGCGGGGCGATGCCCCACCCTGCTTAGGCTCACGCTCTGTGGGCTGCACCCACTGTCCTGCACCCACTGTCTGACAAGCCCCAGTGAGATGAACCCGGAACCTTAGTTGGAAATGTAGAAATCACCCATCTTCTGCGTTGCTCACGCTGGGAGCTGTAGACTGGAGCTGTTCCTGTTCGGCCATCTTGGAACCTCTCTCCTTTGCTCACTTTTTAATGGAGTTGTTTTTTGTTTGTTGATTTGTTTTATTTCATTATAGATTCTGGATATTAGACCTTTGTTGGATGTATAGTTTGTGAATATTTTCTCCCATTCTGAAGGGTATCTGTTTACTCTGTTGATAGGTTTTGTGTGTGTGTGTGTGTGTGTGTGTGTGTGTGTGTTTGCTGTGCAGAAGCTCTTTAGTTTAATTAGGTCCAAATTTGTCAATTTTTGTTTCTGTTGTGATTTCTTTTGATGTCTTAGCCATAAATTCCTTGCCAAGGCTAATTTCCAGAATGGTATTTCCTAGGTTTTCTTCTAGAACTTTATAGTTTGAAGTCTTAGATTTAAGTCTTTGATCCATTCTGAGTTAATTTTTGTATGTGGTGAAAGGTAGGGGGCCAGTTTCATTCTTCTGCATATGATTAGGCAGTTATCCCAGCAGCATTTATTAAATAGGGACTCTTTCCCCCATTGGTTAGGATATTAATGAATTTTAAAACCAATGAGATTCTATTTTATATCCAGTGGACTTACAAAAATTTCATTGGTCAGGACTTCACATTATCAAAGTTGGCAAAGATATATGAAAACAATAACTCTTACACTGTGGGAATTTCAAGAACCTCCACTTTTCTAGGTGTTTTAAACTGTTTTCCAGAGTTGAATAGCAACATAACCTTATGATCTTCCAGTACCCTCAGAGACTCAGATGTGTGCAGAGAAGTTCATTGTGCAACAGTGTTGATTGCAATCTGGTTGTGGCTGGAAAGAAGAAAATAACTAATTGGAATGCATAAGTGGACATATAAACAATGGCATGCTCATTAAATGGGTTCTATTATTAGTTAGGAATTAGTTAGATTGCAAGTAAAAAGAAAACCAACGACTGTACCTTAAACAAAATGCGAATTCTGCTTTTCTCATTTGGTATGAAGTCTAGAGGCAGGGCTGCTTGTTGGGAAAGCTTTACAAAGTCATCAAGAACCCAAACTTTCTTTACATCTCACTCTCTCCTATCTAGCAGGAAGCTCTTTTCTCTTAACGGTTACAAAATGGCTGCACTTCCACCATGAAGTACATCCGCATTCTAGGCAGGAAGTAGTAAAGAGGAAAGAAATGTGGCGGAGGTAGCTGAGCCATCAGGAACTCTCTTGAGCAAACCCAAGCCAACTTTGCTTACATCTCATTAGCTAGGACTGTGCCAGAGAGCTAAGTCTAGCTGCAAGAAGCTTGGAAAGTATTGTCTAATTTTTCAGGGCACATGATTGCATTGAAAAATATTATGTTTCTCTTAGTAAAAAAAAAAAAGGTGGGGGTCATAGTATTGGTTAGGTAGCTGGCAGTGTCTGTCCCCTCTATTTAGAAGTTGAAAAGAATAAACCTTACCCATATTCACAGCGTGGATACATCTCACAAACATAATTTGGGTAAAAAATCTAAGTAACAGAACAATATCCTGGTATGACACAATTTATATGGTTTTTAAAAAGCCACACACAAAATAAGAATATCTGTTATTTATGAATACCTTTGTATGTATTTATAAAGTAAAAACATGTTTGGGAAAGCTGTACACTTTGGGAGAGTAAGAGAGGGGAAAAAATTAGAGCTGGCCACAGAGGGAGTTTCAATTGTTTCTTTAATGTGTAATTGCTAAGTAAAAGTTCTAAGAGTAAATAAAAGAGAAATAATTATGAGCATATTTTATGAAATTATAGATAGGCACACTTCCAGGTGCCTAGTTGCAATTGTTTTCTGTTTTCAGGATCTTTTCTGTTCCAAACTTCCTAAATATAAAAGAATGGACCCTGAGGTGACAATCTAATTAAATCGATATAATCATTTTCCAAGAATGAAATCTGTCACTTAAAATCCATAATAAATATTTTGAAGAGAAAAATAATAAGAAAACATAAATAGGGATTTGCTTTTGGCAATCTATTAAATATTTAATTTTGAGTAAAAATGAAATAGTTCCTTATGTTATCCAGTGCTCCCTGAACTCTGAAATTCTTGTGGAGGAAATTACAAAGATGAAAAGTAAATGCCATTTGATACGAGTAGACAATTGGATTTTTTTTAGTAATATGTGTTGCATTATAAAACTGTTTTGAAAATACGTTGTTATTCAGAAATGATAAAGTTTGTAAAATTTTTTTTCCAATTCTTGGATCAAACTAAAGCTAAAAGTATTTACTGGTAGCAATAGTGGGATGAGACAGGCCAGTGTCACTAATAAAAGCATTTATTTATGCTGAGAATTACTCTTATAATTTCTACCATTGGTTTATACATTTATTCAATAAACTTTTATTAAACGCCTTTTATATATGAGGTCTTTGCCATGTATGGGGAGTTCGGATATTATACAATTATTACTCTGGTACTTAAGGAACTAGTGAAGAACACAGACCAGTAAAGAAAGATACAATAGAAGAGGTCCTATGACTGCCTTTTTCTTTTTAAATTTAACAGTTTAATTGAGCAAAGAACTATTCATGAATTGGGCAGCCTCCACCCAGGATAGGTTCAGAGAGGCTCCAGTGTAGCCACGTGGTAGAAGATTTACGGACAGAAAAAGGAAAGTGATGTATAGAAAACAGACGTGAGGCACCGAAACAGCCAGATTGGCAACAGCTCAGCGTTTGCCTTATTTAAACATGGTTTGAAAAGTTAGTTGGCTGCCTTTGATTATGACTTTGAGATGGGAAGATGGAAAGGCTGAATTCACTTAATGGCTGGATCAGTCCAGAGACCAACAGGAAATAGATAGTACACTCAAAGCAAGATAATGTGAGGTCGGTCGAATAAAGGACCATTTACAAAGGGTAGCCAGGGAATAAAAAAACCATAAGGCATAATGCATAATCCCAGGGCTGGGGTTAGTACCAGCTGCAGGTTCAGTGTGAAGAGAGGGAAGACATGGTCAATATTCTCCCTCCTCAGACCTGCTACCAAAGCTCTTTGTTGGCTGGACACAACTGGAAGTCAGAGGGCTTGACCCCTCACAGGTGTTGCTCATGCGGGTGACTCTCTTGGGAAGGAGAAGAGGGTGGAGAAGGGTGGGGAATCGATGTGGACACAAACACAATATCCTGCAGTATGGTTTTAGCTGGACCTTCAAAAATAGAAGGAGTTCACTGAGAAAGCTTTGCAGGGGTGTGAGGTGGGGTGAGAAGGGGTGGGAGGTCTGGCGGTCTCGGTCAGGAAATTACACAAAGAGTGAAAGAGGAACTTGTTTATGGGTTTAGTGTTTTCGGAATCTATTTTCACTTTATGCCATGGCACTGTAGAATATTGCGTATATATTACAGCACTCTCTGGCCCTCTCTCTGTATCTCTTCTTCTCTCTTTCTGATGTTGGGGGAAAATGTGCCTTGAACTCAGCCTTGGCATGAAAATGTAACATTTTGTGTGTGTGCCTGTCCACATGCCATGGGACCTCTTTGGCAGCCTGAAGACGACTATGGATTCTTTCTCAAAATAATCTTTAAAAATATCAAAAATCTGATACTTAAGATTATAGAGGGCACATTTACGTTGAAATACTGCTACGATAAATCTAAAAATTGTGATGCAGCAAAATGAGCTTTGTTAATGCACTAAATAGCATGTTCTTGTGTGGGTCTGTTAACTGTCATAATTTCAATGTAATGATGTGATAAACAAAGTATGTTGAGATAACAATTGTATTGTTAAATAGCAATATCTGTGATTTTCACTAATGACATAGTGCCAATTGAAGGAAATGTTAAAATTCACTTAGCAGTTAATGAAAATTGAGGTGTCATTTTTCCCATCCAAGTCTGGAACCATTGGAAGTCTGTGGACCCCCACGTTGAAAACAGCTGTTTTAAAGTATATTTACCATGTCTTTAAACAAGTCACATGAATTATACAATTATTAAATTCACCAAATAAGATGAGTGCATATCTTATGCCAAATGTCATGCTAAGGAGATACATGGTGAAAGATTTTTTTTTTTTTTGACAGAGTCTCATTATGTCACCCAGGCTGGAGTGCGGTGGTGTGATCATGGCTAACCGCAGCCTCAACTTCCTGGGCTCAAGTAATCTTCCCACCTCAGTCTCCTGAGTAACTGGGAAAACAGACAGGTGGCACCATGCCTGGCTAATTTTAAAAATTGTTTTGTAGAGATGGAGTCTTGCTGTGTTGCCCAGACTGGTCTTGAATTCCTGGGCTCAAGCTATCTTCCCGCCTTGGCCTCCCAAAGAGTTGGGATTATAGGCTTGAGCCACCACATTTAGCTGGGAAATTTTTTAAACATTTAAAAATTCTGTGGAAAAATACAATTATCTCCAAATGGCTCATCATAAAATACTAGAATGCAATAACTAAAAATGTCTTCTACTATTTCCTAGAGATAATTAATAACACAGTGATACTCATAGAATAATCTATGTTTAATGCAATAAGAAATCTATAATTGCTGAATTTCTTCTTTTAATTTTTGTTTTAAGTTCAGGGGTACATGTGCAGGATGTGCAGGTTTGTTACATAGGTAAACTTGTGTCATGGGTTTTTTTTTTTTTTAATACGGATTATTTCATTACCCAGGTATTAAGCCTCGTACCCATTAGTTACTTTTCCTGATCCTCTCCCTCCTCTCACCCTCTACCCTCCAATAGAGGCCAGTGTGTTGTTCCCCTCTATGTGTCCATGTGTTCTGATCATTTAGCTCCTACTTATAAGTGAGAATATGCGATATTTGGTTTTCTGTTCCTGCGTTAGTTTGCTAAGGATGATGGCCTCCAGGTCCATCTCTGTCCCTGTAAAGGACATGTTCTTGTTCTTTTTTATGGCTGTATAGTATTCCGTGGTGTACATGAGGTAACCACAAAATAAATTCAACCCAACTGGGGTCTACCAAGTGGGAGAAGGGATGAGGGAGAGAATAATATTGTTTCTTTAAATTTGAATAGTACTTTTTTTGTTGTTCTGCATTGAGACCTTTTTTTTTTTTTGCTTTGACTTGAAATAAGTTCTTTGACAGAACACATTGCTTAGTTAAGTAAGTAACCTGAAATATGCATTAGGATTGTGAAATGTATCATGCAAGAGACAAGCTAAATTTCTACAATAAAAATGTAACCTCTTTTTATGACACAGCTTTAGCCAATTATAGTCATTGTTAATTCTTATAATTGGATGCAAATCATGCCTTACTTCAGGAAATAGGCTGCAAAGATACTGTCTTCTATTAAATGTCATTACAGATGTGTTGCTTTTGAAAACTTTCTGTTGAAGTACAATAACATAAATAAAGATAAGTTTGCATGTTGTTTAATTAGTCAGGGTTCTCCAGAGACACAGAATCAACAGAATATGTATATCCTTTTATCCATATATTTCTATACTTGATGTGTATGTGTGTTTATATATATATATATATATAGAGAGAGAGACAGAGAGAGAGAGAGATCTCTCATGTTTTCTCTCATTCTGTGGGTTACATTTTGACTTTGCTAGTAATATCTTTTTATAGACAGATATTGTTAACTTTAGTATAGTCCAATTTATCATTCTTTAAATTTATGGTTAGTACATTATATGTCTTGTTAAGAAAATCTTTGTCTACATCAAGACCATTAAGATGTTCTATATTTTCCTCTATGATTTTAACTTTTTATGTTTAGTCCTGCAATCCATCTGGATTTTATTTTTGTAACTATTTTGAAGTAGATGACAAGATATATTTTTTCCATATGGATATCTGATTGATCCAGAACAACAACAAAAAATCCCCAGTCTATCCCATGTGACCATAGAGGTCTATTTTTGAACTCTCTATGCTCTCCCATTGGTTATTTTGTCTACCCTTGTGCTAATACCACTCTGTCTTAATTAAGCTTTACACTTGGCCTCCATAGACGGTAGTATAAATCCTCCAGCTTTGTTCTTTTCCTTTAAGATTTCTCAGATGTATCTCTCTTTAAATTGGATAAAATTAAAAATTCTATTTTAGAAGACAATGCAAACTAGACCAGACATAACTATTTAGATAAAGAATTACATCAGCTGACAGATAATCATAGATAATCCTTTACAGCACATGTAAGACAGAATCATTCCTGTTGAGATCTTTAACTTGAATTGAGATAAAGTCTAGTATAAGAGAAGCTCATAGGGCTTTGAATTCAAGTCTAGTGAAACATGTAGTACTAACTAGGTTTCCCTGATTTAGGTCCAGTAAATATTTACTTAGCACCTACTATTTGTCAGGTGTTATTCTGTGCATTTCTGCTGTAGCATATTATTAACTTCATTAACCTCTGTGATCCTCAATCTCCCTTTTTGTAGGATAAATTATTATAGAGATATATTTCAATATTCAACCAAACTATACTCTTGTCTGAAAAACCAGTTATGGTTCCTTGGCTTTAAGTAACAGAAACTAACTCTGACCAAAATGGAATTTATTAGAGAGACAGTGGGTGACTCATAAAATCAAAGAAAGGTTGAACAAAAGGGCACCAAGAAGGATGAGGAGGATCAAGATAGCTCAGGAGAAGAACCTCAGGGAGAATCTGAGTTCCCAATAAACAGAATCCAAAGCCAGATTTAAGTAATAATGATTTATTGGAAGTTCAAATCCCAGAGCAGAGAGTGAGAGAAAAAGAAAATGAGGCAGGAAAGGAGGGGGAACGAATGTAGGTGATGCATTACCATGTGGCCGTGGTTTCATGATGAGTTGTGGAGAGGCTCTGCTGGTTTCTTAGTATATATACCAGCTAAGGCATGCAGAGGGGATAGCTGGACACACTGCAGAAGGCAACTGGGCTTCAGTCCAGTGCAGTAAGAAACTGGGAGGAAACTTACTTGCCAGCTTCATTCCATCCCGTTTCCTATTTCCTGTTGATCAAAGGTTATCCCAGAGGGAGGGTAGCTACTCTACCCTTCTAGATTGGATCACTCAGTCCCTTCAGCAATCACGTCCCATGCCCTGGGACTTGTGCCTTTTCTGTGAATCCAGAAAGATGAGGAGACAGAGCATGAGGCAGTGGGATTTGGTGGTCATGCATGGAGTTAAGGTCCCAGCAACAATTGAAGTGGAACAAAATAGCCAAGGGCCTAGAAGACAGGTGAGGTGAAGAGCATGTAATGATGTACATGTGATATGTTCCAAACTCATGAATTTGAGAAGTAGCAGTTCTTCAAAGTAATTTTTGCAGGGCAGATAAAAATCAAGAGCATGTAATGATGTACATGTGATATGTTCCAAACTCATGAATTTGAGAAGTAGCAGTTCTTCAAAGTAATTTTTGCAGGGCAGATAAAAATCAAACCAAGGGGCCCAGGGCATGGTGGTTCATGCATGTAATACCAGCAGTTTGGGAAGTCAAGGTGGGAGGATTGCTTAAGGCCAGGGGTTTGAGACCAGCCTGGGCAACATAGTGAGTAGCTGGGCAGATGGCATGTGCCTGTAGTTCTATTTACTCAGGAGGCTGAAGCGAGAGGAGGCTTGAGCCCAGGAGTTTGAGGTTATAGTGAGCTATGATTACACTATTGCATGCTAGCCTGGGTGACAGAGTGAGACCCTGTATCTAAACAGCAGCAGCAACAACAACAAGAAATAAAAACCAAAAACCAAACCAAGCAAAACAAACAAATAAGCAAATACATATATATGTATGTGTGTGTGTGTGTGTATTTTAGTGCATCAAAATACTGCTCTTAATGCCTAAAATGAAAATGACTGACAATAGTAGTAATGGCAAAGGTGTAGGGCAGCTGAAACTCTCAAATACTGCTGGTGTGAATGTAAAATGGCACAGTCACTTTGGACAAGAGCTTGGCAGTTTCTTATTCAGTTAAATACGTACCTACCATATGACCCACCAATTCTGCTCCTTTGTATTTGCCCAAGAAAAATGAAAACATGCTCACAAGATATTGCACATACATGCTCATAGCAGTTTTATTAACCACGGCCAAAATTTGTAAAGACCCTAAATATCCATCAACAAGCCAATAGATGAATAATAACATCCTCATTAAATGACATACTCAACAATCTAGAGAAATTACTGATTCTTTTAACAACATTGTGAATGTTAAAAACATGGCAAGTGAAAGAAGTTACGGAAAAAAAATACACATTTTAGGATTCAACAAAGGCAAAACTAATCTGTGGCAGTAGAAATTAGAATCAGTGTTTCTTTGGGATGGGGAGAGAATTGACTACACTGGGGCATGTGGGAACCTTTTGGGGTGATGGACATGCTTTATATATAACTTGGAGTGGTAGGTACATGGGAGTTTATGTCAAAACACATTGAACTGTGGATATATTTTACTTAGTGCAGATTAGACCTCAATAAAGTTGATTTGAAAATGTTGCTCTTAAACATGAGTCAGGACACTCTACATTGTGGGATAATGTACTCAGCTTATCAACCACTAACACCAACTGAAAAAGCATCCGCCTGGTTTTCCCATTTGCCTTCATCACAGATTGAGGGCAGGACGGAAGGCAAATGTGCGTGGCTCTTGACTGATTTCTGTTGCCCCATAGCCATTCATCTACCATAGCTTTGTTGAATTCAGGCAAACTTCTACTCACATGGCCACATATCTTAATGTTGGAATGCATGAAAAACTCAGACTATAGCCTCCTCTATACAGTATCTTTAGGATTCTGATTTAGCCTTTATTTATTAACATTTCTATTCATGTCTTCCACATCAACCTAGATTTTTGTATCACCACCAGTCCTTCCTCCTTTTAGCCCTGTTGCTTTTCTTAGCTTTATGATCCTCCATTATAATTCCAATGGGAGACATTTGGGAGAGGCTGAGGCAGAAACAGAAGAGAGTTTCCTAGGATTGGGGCGCTTGCCTTATTTTATAACTAAGCATGGTTCCTGAGTCATTGAATCAGAAGTA
Organism: Pan paniscus; assembly: GCF_029289425.2. NCBI lineage: Eukaryota > Metazoa > Chordata > Mammalia > Primates > Hominidae > Pan > Pan paniscus. The sequence continues at coordinate 68,367,735 of NC_073267.2, forward strand.
GATAATAAATGGAGATCCAAACTTCCTCCCAAGTATCTTCTGGGTGGTGTGTGTGCCGTGAGATTATTTGTGACTAGTCTCATTTCAGCTCTTGGCTTGTAATTGTTGGAATTTCCTAACAGATTCCGGCAATGGCTTGGCTGTCTGTTTCAGTTTCCAGGCTTCCTTTGAGTTCCATGTCTTTCTGAGTCTTTGTAGGTATTTCAAGGGCACGTTTGGAGATGTTGATGTAGGGATTGCTAACCAGATGCGATTTTATACCAGCAAATCCACTTCCATTAACATTGTAGGATTCTCTTTAAAGAGGGCTATATTCTTCAGCAAGATTTATTCTAACCTAAATGTGTGCTGTTTAGTCCTGATTTTGTCAGTTTGGAAATCTCTACTTGTGCTTGCCAACTCTCTCGCTGTCATTTCTCATCAACCTGGCACTTCCTCCCATGCCTGTATCTGTGTAATTACATTAATAGGATAGTGTCCTAGGGGATTTCATCTATATTTTATCTTGAAAGTGAAAAATCAAGGATCTTGTAAATCCCTATTTCTCATGAAACCGCCTTCAAAGGACTGAGTACATGCCTACTTCCTTAGATTTCATCAGCATGTAAAACGCTGCTACAATTAAACGGATACTACCTTTATTTTGCAGAGTAATAATTGGCTTTCTTTTAAAAACCTAACCCAATTCTTTCCAACTTGTTTTAGATAACAGGGAAGTATATTTAGAAATTGTATTTACAGGTAAATTTAGAAAGATTAGGTAAGGTTGAGTTTGAACATATGGCATGCAGCTTATTAAAAGTGAGCTTTTCACCAAATCCTTTGACCCCTAGAGAAATGTTCTCAAATTTTAGGATACCAAGTTCAACCCCGGACCTCAAGGATTAGAATGTGTATGTCTGGGAAATGGGAATCTGAATTGTTAACAGCAACCCAACCTGTTAGTTTCTGATGCTCATGTGTCCAGTCCACAATTTCAACATTACCCCATCGTTAGAAGACTCAATTGAAGTGAGTTTTCACATGTACAAAATAGAAATGGAGTCCTGTATTTTTATACTTGATCCAGTCAACATTGCTGAAACTCAGCCTTTTTATTATGTAATCAAGTAACAACATATTTTCTCAGTAAGAACTTACTGAAGAGTTTCAAGAATTAGAAAGAGTAAAAGAGTGCCATTCCATTAGGGGAAATATATTTGTCACAAAGTCCATGCATTTTAAACTGGAAGAGAAATGCAGCCATTAGAATTTTTGTTTTTACTCAAACTTTCATACTTAGCCAGAGTATTTATCTGTTTTTTCTTAGAAACTTTTTCTAGCTGAAAGTGGAATGTAATATAGAACTGTGTGCACTGGTGAAAGGTAAAGGAGGGAGGGAGACTAGATCTAGTAACCAGAGAACTGAGAGGTGACACATTTTGAAGCATCATAAACAATAGAAATACTATATTCAAGACATTTGGAGCTATATGGTTTAGGGAAAATAGCACTAAGTTCCTAAGAAAATAACTCCATATTATCAAAGCAAAAATTGGTTTGCATAAAATGGTCCAGTATCATAACAAAAAGTTAAAATTACATTCAGGGCCATCTGGTAAAGACATTTTCATTTGCTTTATTACATTTTGGAAAATGAAATTCTTTCTAAGTAGCTTCTGTTAAAGCTTAGAGCTAAGAAAGGGAAGAAAAAAATGCTAAATAGAAGGGAAGAAAAGAACGATATTTATGAAAAGCAATGGGACTTTTGCTGCTTTTCTTTACAGAAGAGTAAAAGGTGTCATATGCCAGTGACCTACTTTGGGGAAACAAGTGAAGCAGAATCATGCGAAGATGTGTTTTGGGAGCCCTGCGGTGAGATTTTCAGTTGGATTTCTGCCAGTATTTGATATCAAATTTTAGAAACAAAGTTTCTGCAAGAACCTAAGAAAGTAATGCCCCAGTGACTGAGAATGATGCTTTTGGACAATTAAAAACCATGATTGAGATTTTGCTGATGGAATTCTTAATTTCTATCTAATATACACATAATTAATAGAGATATCACAGTGATAATGACTATTAGATATAAACTTGGTTCCAGCCACCGGAATAAGTGTTTAGTGCAAATTCTCGCATTTACTCATTGCATTAGTCCTATTCAGTATGTATTATTATAATTCCAACTTTACAGGTGAGGATGCTGAGATTTAAAGTGATCAGAAAACTTACCTAAGGTAATATGACTAGTTAAGGGACAGATTTGAACTTCAAATCCCAACTTTAAACTGTCCCACTAAACTACTACCACACATGTGTGTGTATTTATAATTATACCAACATTCATATTTATATCTAGATGTGTTTGCATTCATAGTTATTCATAAACACTAATTATGTCCCTTTCTATAATCTTGAGAGAATAGCTTTTTCCCCCCCAGAAAAGTAGATATTCACAGTTAAGTTGAAGAGACTACAAAAATCTAAAGGGAAACTTTTGAAAAATTTGGCATTGAGTTTTCTTTCTGTTTGGCTGAAGTTACTTCAATATCAGCATCAATATAGAATATAAACTTTGTGAGAGCAGGGCCTGAATTCCTTTCTTTCTTTTTCTTTTCTCTGGTCTCTTACTGCTGCAGTGTAATTAATAGTGCCAACACAAATCAGACACTGCTTTATACATCTTTTTGAGTTAATGAGCAAATTAAACAATCAAATGACTCTCAATTTTTATCTCTCAGAGACCAGTCACTTCAAGAGTAGTGAATGGAAGTCATTCTGATTTTGATGCTTTAAAAACCGTGGGATTTTCTAGAATCAAAGGATGAATGATTTGGGGCTGAGTGTTCATTCCCCTTCTCTCTTACTTCTCTAAGACTAGGGTGGTGGTCAGGATTGATTAGTTTTCCAAGTAAAACATCCAAATGCAAGTCTGATCCCCTGGTATTGACAACAGGTGCTGGAAGGGTAGAATGGGTTAGGGAACTCTTGTGAAATAAACATTTCGGTTAGAATTTTTGGAGATACTTTCTTTATTTCTAATTGCTTTAACTCATTATGAGTTGAAATTAATTTGGAAACAATTATTTTTTAATAAAAACGAAGTCAGTATCACAGTGCTGTTTGCTCCATTTGAAAACAAACGTCTCTGGATCTCCATAGGAAAAATAAAAACAATTCAATCGGAGGTTACCTAAAACTAGTCCTTGTCATTCAGAATAGCTTCAGGCTGCTCACATCATACATACCTTGGGCACATGCTGAAGAGAAAACAAAAACTCATGGAGAGATTAATTTAGTTACATTATTCTGATAATTCCTAGCAAAGGATAGCCACTTTTGTCTTCCGTGTCCTCTGAGCCTTTTTATGAACTGATAGTTTGGAGCTAATGAAAACCAAGCTTTCAGATTTCCTGAGTCTCATTTAGACAGTCAGTAGACTGTCAGCCCAGAGAGGGACATCAGGTGCTTTCCAAAAACATTCTTTAGTATGAGGTTGTGGATTTGACTATGTTAGAGAGATTGTGAAAATTGAATATAGGAATTTGCTTATTTATTTTATTAAAAAATTTTTTTTGAGACAAGGTCTAACTGTATTGCTCAGGCTGGCTCAAACTCCTGACCTTAAGTGATCCTCCTGCCTCAGACTCTTGAGTAGCTGAGACTTGAGTTGTGCGCCACGGCACCCAACTCTGGAATTAATTTTAAATCCAACTTTGCTACCTGATTGTATGACCTTTGGCAAAATGCTCGCTTAGTTTAAGCCTTACTACCTGTAAAATGGGAATAATGTGTACCTTTAGGAAGATTAAATTAAATCTATATATGTACACACACACACACACACACACACACAACATTTGTTACATGGCAGACACTGCGTTAATAATATGGTAGTTAATATTACTGTTAATCAGAGTAGTATTACAGTTTCTTGTGTCTTGCTGGTGTATTTTCCTCAGTGACAGACAGAAAAGACCCACAGAAAAGGAAACCGAGATAATTTTTGGCTCCAGTGGATGTTTTATAATAAGCTATTTTTAAACTACATCTTGTCATATTTAAGCAACGTAGTCAATCATACAATATGATCCCTAAAATTTCCCATTAAGAATAATCTGTTCATATTTTTCCCACACCTCAACCAAATATATACAACTATGATCCCCCATTACTACTACCACTCATCACTACCATCACTGTCTCCCACACAACCTTCAACTACAACACCCCACACAACTACCACCACTACCACTCCCACTCACAACTACCATCATCTCCTGCACAATGTTCAATGACAGCCACACCCCACACAGCTACCACCACCATCACCCCCACTACTACCACTCACCACTGCCATCACCATTTCCCACACAACCCTCAATTACAACCACACCCCACAGAACTACCACCACCACCACCACCACCACTACCACTCGCCACTGCCATCACCATTTCCTGCCACCACCACTACCTCCCCCATCTCCCACACAACTCTCAGTAACAACCACACCCCACACAGCTACCACCACCACCACCACTACCACTCACCACTGCCATCACCATTTCCCACACAACTCTCAACTACAACCATACCCCACACAGCTACCACCACCACCACTCCCACTTATAACTACTGTCATCTTCTGCACAATGTTCAATTACAACCACACCCCACACAGCTACCACCACCACCACCACCACCACCACTGACAACTACCATCATCATCTCCCACACAACCCTCAACTACAACCACACCCCACACAGCTATCATGACCACCACCACTCCCACTCACAGCTAGCCCCCACATCATCACCATTACCACCTACAGTAACTACCACTCACAACTGTCACCACTATCTTCCCGAATTGCTATCTCCATCATCATCACCTCTCATAACTATCACATCCTCCATCACCACCGTATCCACGATTACCTCAAACTGTCATCACCACTGCTACCCATAGCTACTGCCACCCACAAATGTCACCATTATCTCTCCCATAACCACCACCTCTACTGCCATCACCTCTACCTGCAGCTACCACCTTCCTTACCACTGTTACCCATAACTATCCCCACTGCCACCTCCCTCAACTACCACCGTACAACCTACAACTACAACCACACCAAGCACAACTACCATCACCTACCAGAATCACTCACACCTGTCACTCCCACCACCCACAACTGCCACCATGCCCTCACCACCTCTGCTAATACCACCACCACTATCACTTTCTTTTCTTAAGGAAGAGTGCAAGTTATTGGTAGAAAATCTTGTAAAAACCAACTGGAAGAAATATTCCAGAAAAGTAATTATTTCTTTTCTTTCTTCTTTTTTTGAGACAGGGTCTCACTCTGTTGCCCAGGCTGGAGTGCAGTGGTGTGATCTCAGCTCACCGCAGCCTCAGCCTCCCAGACTCAGATGATTTCCTACCTTAGCCTCCCAAGTAGTTGGGACCACACACACGCACCACCTTGCCCAGCTAATTTTTTGTATTTTTTTTTTGCAGAGACAAGGTCTCATTATGTTGCCCAGGTTTGTCTTGAACTCCTGGGTTCAAGTGATCTGCCCGCCTCGGCCTCCCAAAGTGCTGTGATTATAGGCATGAGCTACCTCATCTGGCCAGTAATTCTTTAAATTAATTCTGAACATCATTTTTCTACTTAAAATCTTTTACAGTTAACATTTTCTATTGCTGAGAAAGTGATTCATTATAAAACACTTCTCATAAAATTGCCAGAAGGATACTGTACCTCTGTTACATAAATTTTGGCTTCCTCAAAAAGTTCAAAATGATAACTCTGCTGCTTTAAAAAAAATAATATCAACTTTTATTTTAGATTCAGGGGGTACATGTGTAGGTTTGTTACATGTGAATATTGTGTGATGCTGAGACTTGGGGTACTAAGTGTCATCACCTAGGTACTGAGCATAGTACCCAATAGATTTTCAATCCCTGTCCGCCTCTCCTTTCCCCCTCTAGTAGACAACAGTGTCTATTGTCATCTTTGTGTCCATGTGTACCCAATATTTAGCTCCCACTTATAAGTGAGAACATGCAGTATTTGGTTTTCTGTTCCTGTGTTAATTCACTTAGGATAATGGCCTCCAGTTCCGTCCATGTTGCTGCAAAGGACATGATTTCATTTTTTTTATAGCTGTGTAGTATTCCATGGCATGTATGTACCACGTTTTCTGTATCCAGTCCACTGTTGATTCCATGTCTTTGCTATTGTGAATAGTGCTGCAATGAACCTGCAAATTCATGTGTCTTCTTGGTAGAAAAATTTGTTTTCTTCTGGATAGATACCCAATAGTGGGGTTGCTGGGTCGAATGGTAACTCTGTTATAAAGTTCTCTGAGAAATTTTCAAACTGCTTTCTGCAGGGGCTGAACTAATTTACATTCTCACCAACAGTGTATAGGCGTTCCCTTTTCTTTTCCCCACAGCCTCACCAGCATCTGTTGTTTTCTGCCTTTTTAATAATAGCCATTCCAACTGGTGCGAGATGGTATCTCATTGTGGTTTGGATTCACATTTCTCTGATGATTAGTGATGTTGAGCATTTTTGCATGTTTGTTGGGGACTTCTATGTTTTCTTTTGAGAAGTGTCTGTTCATCTCCTTTGTATTCTGCTGCTTTTCTTCAAAGTTTGACTCTTCTACCAGTCTTTGTTACATATATTTATACCATACACTATAAATGTGCTCCTAATTTGTGCTGACCTCATTCATATATAAACACAGGGAAAGGCAAAGAGTTAAATTCTAATACATTTTAATAATATAATAAAAAATGCATTCTTTTGGAAAAAGTATAATGTTTATTTAAAACTGTTGGCCCATCTGCATGTTAGTCAGGTATGTGTATCAGGATAAAAAACATTTACTTTTGTTTAAAGGACCCTTTTGGAGAAAGGGAGGTGCTGGTTACTGTAATAGTTTAGCACATTTTTTTTTATAAAGTCCATTTCACTTTAAAGTTTAAAAATGCCCCCTCTCTTCTGCATAGGAGTGGTCATTTTTCCTCTGGTTGAAGATTCATTTTAAGAGCAGTTTTTCTAAAAAGATTCTGAGAGTTTCCCAGACAATGTTAAGAAATGTGGGGTAGAGAGAGAAAGGGCTTTATTTCTACTCCATGCGTGTCATGACTCTATTTTTTTGACCCAAAGTGTAAGCTTTCATTAAATTTATCAAGTGCATTTTAATTTTTATTTTTTTTAAGAAGGCATGGACTATAACCAACTTTTAATTAATCATGAGATTGAAAGTTTCAGCATTTATCGTTAAAAAAAGCCTTCCATGGAATAGTTTTATTGAGAAGTATTCTGAATTATTAGCTTGCGCACAAGCTAATAGAACTCCTGAGCTGGAGGGAAGAAAAAGAGAGGTGGCCTTTATATTGAGGACAGGTTAGCGTGGTGACGCTCTGATAAGGAACAGAAACTGGGAAAAATAAGGCCTTGCCAAATGTAGATGGTTTCCTGGGTACCTTTTGTGCATGTGGGGAATTCAACTACCCATTACCTATTTATATATTCCTGCTGTGTTGTTAGTACCAAAGGAAATAACTTGCCCAGTTTTCTGCCCATTACATAATTATTTATTGCAAAATTAAATTAGTGAAAGGGAAATTTTTATATCTGTTTTTGTTGTCTTCAAACATAGTTTATGCACATAAATTACTTTGGAAATCAAATGCCCCCTTGTGAACGAGAATGTTTATTTTGGAGATGTACACAAAGCATGCAAAAAGGACATAATAGCGTGTGAGTTTCTAGAAGTTTTTACAAACATCAAAGAATATGACAGCTACTGCTCAGTGTCTCTCATCTGTGAATATGCTGGGCTGCCTCCCAAATGTCCATTTCTTTCTTTTTTCTTTTTTCTTCTCTTTTTTTTTTGAGACGGAGTTTTGCTCTTGTTGCCCAGGCTGGAGTGCAATGGCACAATCTTGGCTCACTGCAACCTTTGCCTCCTGGGTTCAAGCGATTTTCCTGCCTCAGCCTCCGGGGTAGCTGGGATTACAGGACGTACCACCATGCCGGGCTAATTTTTTATTTTTAGTAGAGATGGGGTTTCACCATGTTGGTCAAGCTGGTCTTGAACTCCTGACCTCAGGTGATCCACCCACCTTGGCCTCCCAAAGTGATGGGAATACAGGTGTGAGCCCTAAGTGAGCGCCTGGCCCTAAGTGTCCATTTCTGTGTCCAAAAGTCAAATGATTTGCTCAAGCTAAGCTGTCTGTTGTTTCCCCCAAAGATTGATGAACTTCTTCAAAAATACACAATGAATGAGAGTGACCTATAATTTCAGAGAATTGCTGCTTGAGCATAGTTTCATTAAAAATGCCTGCCAGACAATGTTCACAAAACAAAGACTTGGAACCAACCCAAATGCCCATCAGTGATAGACGGGATTAAGAAAATGTGGCACATATACACCATGGAATACTATGCAGTCATAAAAAAGGCTGAGTTCATGTCCTTTGCAGGGACATGGATGAAGCTGGAAACCATCATTCTAAGCAAACCATCACAAGGACAGAAAACCAAACACTGCATGTTCTCACTCATGGGTGGGAATTGAACAATGAAATCACTTGGTCACAGGGCGGGGAACATCACACACCAGGGCCTGTCAGGGGGTGTAGGGCTGGAGGAGGGATAGCATTAGGAGAAATAACTAATGTAAATGATGAGTTGATGGGTGCGGCAAACCAATATGGCACATGTATACCTATGTATCAAACCTGCACATTGTGCACATGTACCCTAGAACTTAAATTAGAAAAAAAAAAAATGCCTGCCAGAATCCAGTTAAACAACCAGCCTGCAACAAACAAACCATGGTCAATTAGATATAGAAGGAAGACCCCTCTTCTAATTGAGAACCTATTGCTGCCATGAACCTCATTGTACAATGTCTCTTTGAGACCCTGCTTTCAACTCTTTTGAGTATATACCCAGAAGTGAGATTGTTGAATCATATGGTAATTCTATTTTTAATTTTTTTGAAACATTGCCTTACTGTTTTCCACAGCAGCTGCATCATTTTACATTCCTGCCAACAGTGTACACGGGTTCCAATTTCTCTACATCCTTAACATCCTAGTGGATGTGAGATGGTTGGTATTTAATTGTGATTTTGATTTACATCTTCCTAATGATTAGTGATGTTGAGCATCTTTTTATACGCTTTTTGGCCATTCATAGATCTTCTTTGGAAAAATGTTTTATTTCAGTCCTTTGCTTAATTTTTATTTGGGTTGTTTGTTGTTTTATTGTTAAGTTGTAGGAGTTCTTGATACATTCTGGATATTAACCCCTTAACAGACTACATAATTTGCCAGTATTTTCTCCTCCATAGTTTCCTTCTCACTCTAATTGTGTCTTTTGACGCACAAAAGTTTTAAATTTTGAGTATTCCAATTTATCTATTTTTATTTTGTTGCCTGTGCTTTTAGGGTCATATACAAGAAATCATTGCCAACTCCAATGTCAAGAAGCTTTCCCCTATATTTTGTAAGAGTTTCAAAGTTTAGCTCTTATGTTTGTCTTTGATTCATTTTGAGTATTTTGAGTTTTTGTTTGTTTGTTTGTTTATGGTGTAAAGTAAGAAGAGTTCAACTTCATTCTTTCGCATGTGGACATCTGGTTTTCCCAACACCATTTGTTGAACAAACTGTCATTTCCTCATTGAATGGTTTTAGCAACCTTGTTGAAAATCATATGAATATATATGTAAGGGTTTTACTTCTGGGCTTGCCAAATCTTTTGATATTTCAAAACAAACCAGATTCAGAATTTCATGTATAATAGTATTTTAAAGTATAAGAATGTAAATGTAAAAAAAAAAAATAAAAGGACTACAGAGCTAAAACAAACAAAACACAAATATACAAACATACATGGGCCATTTTTGAGTCCATTGGGCATTAGCTTGTTGCTTTTATTCTGAAGAGAACAGAGATAGATGGATATATGCATGCATACAAGAAAATGTTCTTCTTTACTGCATTTACAGTTAAGCTTTTTTTTTTTTTTTGGCAGGGTTTCTTTTGCCCAGGCTGAGCGCAGTGGTATGATCTCAGCTCACTGCAACCTCCACCTCCCAGGTTCAAGCAATTCTTTTGCCTCAGTCTCCCATGTAGCTGGGATTATAGGCGCACGCCACCACGTCCAGCTAATTTCTGAATTTTTAGTGGAGATGGGGTTTCGCCATGTTGGCCAGGCTGGTCTCGAACTGCTGACCACAGGTGATCCACCGCCCCCCGGCCCCCGGCCTCCCAGAGTGCTAGGATTACAGGTGTGAGCCACCGCACCTGGCCGAATGAAGCAAATTTTTGTAGAGAAGTATTAGTCTGGAAAAATAGGTCATTTTAGTTTTGCTAGAGGGGTGAAGTAGTAAAGTGGGATTCTGAAACCATTTTCTCTTTGCAAGGGTAGGCAACTTTGCCCATGGAATGTTACCCATGTGTCTCTCCAAAAGCTCAATTTCTCCGAGGCTATAAAGATGGAAAAAGAGAGAAGGAAGCTAGCATTTGTTCAGTGACAAATCTATGTCAAGTGCTTTACAAATTTTAGCTTATTGTCTTACAAAAATTTCCCTCTAGATTGGCTTTTATTATTCCCTTTAAAAAAAACCCCAAATGCTTAAAGTTAAGAAGAGGTGGGGAGTTTATTTTAGGTTACAGTGAATGGCAGAACCAGAATTCGGATAGTTCAGCCATCCTCCAAAATTTGCATGATCCATCGAGATACTACGTTGTCTTTAAATAAAAGTTTCCCAGTGACTGAGATGGGAAGCCAGGTGGCTGAGTGCAGAAGAGATCATGCTTCTTCATTAGTTATTTTAAAATAATCAACTAGATTTAAAGTAAATAAAGATAAAATCAGGGCCATGCATGGTGGCTCATGCTTGTAATCCTAACACTTTGGGAGGCCAAGGTGGGAGGATTTCTTAAGCCCAGGAGTTCAAGACCAGCCTGGGCAACATATCAAGACCCTATCTCTACAAAAAATACAAAAATTAGCCAGGCATGGTGGAGCATGCCTGTAGTCCTAGTTACTCAGGAGGCTGAGGTGGGAGGATTGCCTGAACCCAGAAGCCCGAGGCTGCAGTGAGCTGGGAGCACGCCACTGCATTCCAGCCTGGGCAACAAAGCAAGACTCTTCTTCTTAAAAAATAAAAATAAAAAATAAGTAAAAAGAAATAGAATCTTCCTGGCTTTGCACTGTGTTGCTACCTTAATATAAGCCCCAAATCCATCAATTTATGCAAGTGTTTGCACCCTATAATTAGATTTTTTCCTTTTAACTAAGTTCCTAAAGTGTGGGCACTTAGTAATTGATGACAGTTATTATTCTGCATCATAATAATGAAAAATTTGAAAAACCGTAATTACTGAAAGCAGTGGTTTTTCAACTACCACCTTTTGGGAATATGTGTGTGTTTCTGAATGCTTATATAGGAAGCTTTTAAACTTGCAAGTCCCTTCTTATGTCAACAAGCCACATGTGCTTCTTTGAGGATACCAAAAGCAGGGCATAGCCCACGGAATCACAGAATCTGAGCCAGAAAGGACCCCGGATAGCTCAGTTCTCAGATTTTCCTCATGGTGAAACCAAGGTTAAGTGTGTTCTTTATGTCCAGAGCCAAGACTAGAAGTGAGCTCTCTTCAATCTTAGTGCAAGACTTTCTCTGACGCATCTTTCTTTATTTGCTAGATGCTGCTCTGCAGCTAATGCAAGAGGCCCCAAAATTCATAATGGCATCGAATGGTATCTGTAGACTAAATATTCTACAAGTCTGTGTTTCTTCTTCCTAAAATATATGTAGATGTTACTGTGATTTTTAGTGTTCATTGAACAATTCAGCAACTTGCTGAGCACTTACATGAACAGGGACTGTGCAAATTGCTCCACATACAGTAATGAGCTTAATGACAAAGCCAACACCTTCATGAAGTTTATATTCTGATGAAATGAGACTGACAATAGATGGTTAAACAAGCAAAGCTAAAGCATTACAGTTGGCAAAACATTCTATGAAGATACATAAAACAGGGTGAGGTTAAAAAGTGCAGGCAAGTGAGGTTTGCTCTTTTTTATTGACAGGTTCAGCAGAGGGCTCACTTAGCTGAAAGGGTAATGTCTGAGCAGAGACTTGCAGGAAAAGAGGGACCCAGCCATCGGGATGTGTCTTGGGAAGGGGAATTAAAGGAAAAGGAAGACCTTGGATGTCAGTTTGCCTGGACTGAAGTGAAAAAGAGAATTATATATATCATAGACTACATATGATAAGTCTATGTGTTGAGGAAGTTAAAATTTATATGAAAATTCTAATTCTTAGGAAAAACATCTCCTAATCAATGTTAAAATTTTGATCTACAGCTTCTGATCTGCTCCAATATTATATATTGAGGACATTATAATTTATATGGAAATATTAATTCTTAGGAAAAACATCTCCTAGTCAATGTTAAAAATTTGGTCTATCTTTGGCTCCGACCTCCAATCTTGTCATCGACCAAAGCATTTTTATCTTCCTTCTGTTATAGAAGCTTCAGAATAGCAGGGATCTTGCCTATTCTGTTCATTGTTTTATCCCCTCTGCCTAGAAGCATTGTTAGTGCCTAATAAGATGTTGAAAATACCTGTTGATATAACATAAAATGCAGATAGCCCCATACATTTATTGCAATAAGCTTTTTTCCCAAATAATGTGTCCATACACTTTAAATATTGAAAAGTGCTATTGTAAAGAAGGAGATGAGCTATAGAATCTTATGATCTAGAGAAATAGTATTAATAACAGACTATTTCCTAGGGTTTTTGTGAGACATAGATATGGTAGTAATACAAACTGAACGCCTCATATAGGGTTGGCAGATATAAAGTGCTCAGTAATGATTCCTAATGGCTACATTCCTCTTGCTCCCCAGCTGTTTCTCTTTACAGATTCTGCTTTTGGAATGCATCTCTGATATGAGCAAGTAAACATTGAGCAGAGAAATTTGAACAATTGTTCAGTCTTCTAAAATTCCAACCACTTTCATGATCTATTGAAAACAGAATTGGATAAAATTGTGCACAGCCACCTTATTCTAGGGTCCTGGCATGAACTTGAGCCCTGTTCCTCCTTCTGTCACAATATGTCAGAAATCCTGTGGAGACTTTCCCTCTATAGATCTTTCAATAACTGACAGTTCAAAGATGAGTCAAATAATTAAGACAAGTCTATTTGACATAATCAAGAAACATTGCTTTGGGAGCTGGGGAAAAGATAGTATAGCTGCCCTCTTATATAGCAAGCCTGTTGAATTACAAATGAATGAACCAATGGTAAAGAGAGAATTCAGAACTTGATGCTAAGTGCCTGGTCCACACTGGGCATTTTGCTAGATGCTGTGAGAAATGTGGTAGTGAAATAGGATGTTGGAATCAAGTGGACAGAAGAGACAGTTACTAACAATGAAAGAAGTGTGTGTGGGGACAGAATGAATGATGAGGAGGCTGAGAATGGATTGGAATGGCTGAGGGAATTAGGGGAGGTTCAGTGAGGAGCTGGCATATTAAGTGTGTCTAGAGGAATGAGGAGAATTTTGTAAGAGGAATTCTAGCAAATGCAGCACTGTGGTCTGCAGGTTAAGAGTTAAATCTGGGGCACCAGTAAACTTTAGCTCTAAATTGAGTCTACCACATTCTTAGTCGTCTGACCTCTTAAGTTTCAGCTTTCTTGTCTGTGCAATGGAGTGGGGTTGGAAAACAGGCTTGGCATAAAGATTAAATGAGATGATCCACATCGGGAACTTGCACAGGCTTCAGACCTGGGAAGGACTCAATAAATATTAGCTACTATTGTTATTATTATTATTTTCCATTTTAACCAGATGCCAATTTTTGTGCAATGGCGTAAGACCAGAGAAGCCAGGCAGAACTCAGATGACAAAGAGCCCATTCTGGATTTGAGTGTGTAGTTAAATTCTGCCCAGTAGGGTACAGAGGAAGGAACACCCTCATGTTGAGTGCTCACACGGCTCCAGGTGCTGCAGGTTTTGGAAGGAACAAATGCAGCCCTACCTTCTAGGTACTTAGCTTAGTGAGATTCAGGCAAGAACCCACGTCATTCTGAATGCAAGAAAGACTGTGATTAGGTTCTGTAAAAGGGGTGCAAAGATATCACGAGAGCATAAGTGGGAATCATCAATTTCACTTCAAATACTAAGAAGAGGTGACATTAAAATGCATCTTTAAAAAAGAGCTATTAAAAAATGAGTCCAAACCTGTTTCTGATTCTAGAAGTGCCATCAGTTTCCTGGCTGTGACATCTGGGTGAATTGCTAACCTCCCTAAGCCTCAGCTTTCTTATCTATTAAACAGGGATAATATAATACCTATTGCTTAGAACTGTTGTGGGGTTTATGGAAGATAATCCATGTAAAGGGGCTTACCCAGGACTATGCCAGGAACTGGTTCAATAAATCACTGCTATATATTAGTATTATTTCAAGACTGTTTTATAGAATACAAAGCACTTTCTTACAGATTATCTCGTTTGATCCTTAAAACATCCTTGTAACATTGGCAAGATCAACAACTATCATTCTGCTTTAACTGGCGAGGAAACTGAAGTTTGAAGAGATAAGTTTATCAAATCACAAACAACCGGTATGGGTGCTAGTAAGGGCTCAATGCCAAATCCAATACCCTGAACACATCTCCCCTCATTTTTCTCTGGTGAACGCCCTCAGAAGATGTAATTGTTGTATTGGTTTTAAAGCTATGGTTTCTTTTTTTTTTTTTAAATCAGAATCAAATTGTTTTATTGTTATTGGGATGTGGTCATTTCTTCAGTCAAATCTTCTGCTTATGGAAGTACGTAGGATCAGATTAAAATCTAAATAAAATGAATTTGCAATAATTATGTGGAAAATCATAGCTGAAAACAATTTAGAAGATTGACTTGGTTCACTACAGCAGTATTCACATTAGCTAAAACATGGAAGCAATGCAAGTACCGATCGACAGATGAAGGGACAAGCAAAATGTGGTGTATACTTACAAGGGAATATTAGCCTTAAAACAGAAGACAATTCTGACACATGCTACAACATGAATAAAGCTATGGTTTCTTTATAACTTCAGTGCTTCTTTCATTCAAATGAAACCTCATGGAAACCCCTAACTTAGGCAATAGTAAATAGAACTGCTCTGTTGAAAGACTGAAGACTGTAAGATTCTCTCCTTTCCTTTTCCCCAATGGCTCCATAGAACCCAACTTGAGAAAATAAAAAAAGAAACAGACTTTAAGAAACAGACTTAAAGGAAAGTTGTGGATTTGGAGTGTGGAGAACAGCAAAGGCAAGGGCTTTGTGGCCTGTAAGTTCATGGTCTTTTCACAAGCGCTCAAAGAGTCTGATGCTTCATTCTTGGCCAGATGAGCTTGCACAAGGCAGTGTGGTTGTCTGGAAGTCTAGTGGCCTAAGCCTTATAGAGTCAGAGTGCATGATGTTTCCTAGCTGTGGGACCCTGGGCATGCTTCTTTTTTTTTTGTTTTAAAGATGGAGTTTCACTGTCGCCCAGTTTGTAGTGCAGTGGTGTGATCTTGGCTCATTGCAGTCTCACCTCCCAGGTTCAAGGGATTCTCCTGCCTCAGCCTCCCAAGTAGCTGGGACTACAGGCATGTGCCACTGCCCCTGGCTAATTTTTTTGTATTTTTAGTAGAGAAGGGGTTTCATCATGTTGGCCAGGCTGGTCTTCAAGTCCTGACCTCAGGTGATCCACTTGCCTCAGCCTCCCAAAGTGCTAGGATTATAGGCGTGAGCCACTGCATTTGGCCTTGCTTCTTAAATTCTCTCTGGCTCATCCTCTGATTCACAGTATGCAAGTAAAAATAACATTGACCTCATGGGTTATTGTGAGAGGTAAATTTGATAATAAACATAGCATTTTGAAATATGCTTGCCATATAGTAAGTGCTCAAGAATCATTTATTGCAAATACTTTCACCTTTTAGGGCCTCTCATTTCTGCAGAATAAGAATAATAATTTGTCAAGCGAGTTTTTGTCAGACTTAAATGGGGTAATGTATACAAAATGCCTGGCACAGTGCCTGGCACATGACTAACTAAATAGAAGTCATCATAATGAGAAGAATAGTGAAAATGATAATTATCTGGGTGACTTTACTCTTTTCTCTGAATCCTAACTTTCCCCATTAAAACACATCCTGTCTTGTGTTCCCAGTTTTCTCTTCTCTCCACTGCCCCTGCTCACACATGAAGGATCTTTGCTGTTTCTGACGTCAGTCCCTGGACCCTTTCCACAGGAAAGGCTCATGTCCTCCAATTACACCAATACCATTGACCCAGGCCCTTTGGCAATCCTGGCGCTTTCCATATTAATTTGACATCTGCACTTCACCTTGAAAATATGCTAATTGCAGCAGGGATCTGAAGACTGTATGAAACACGGGTTTGCAAGAGTCTATGGTGTGCTAGCGATAATTGCAAATTTAATTCCCTTTGAGGAGATGTACAAAACCCTCTGACCACTCCCATCAGCCCAGAAGAAATTAGAATCTCTGAAATCAAGTGAAATGAACCAAGTGAAAGGAGAAAATATCATTTCTAAAGAAAAAAGCTCTGAACTTTATTATTTAAAATCTCCCTAAAAAAGTTTGATTCAGAAACAGTGATTTTTAGCCCATTCATTTACATTAGGCAATTAATTTTTCAGAATTAGTATTCTGAAAAAAAATGGATCCAATCTTATTTTACAGAGACAAGTTTAATTTAAAATATAAGTAAATAAAAAGGAGAATTGTAGGCAAAAGTTCATTGTGTTTTATTATCATCAAAGGAACACTAATTTAAACTAAGCTGGCAGTGCCATTGAATAAGAAAAAATATAATCTTAAATTTGAAGAACAACTTTATTGAGGTATTTTTTATGTATCATAAAATTCTCCTATTTCACGAGTGCAACTCAATGAGTTTTAATAAATTTACTGAGTAGTACAACCATCAACTTAAATCAGTTTTAGAGCATTTTCACTCCCCTAACAAGATCATGTTTATTTACAATTAATCCTCATTTCTACCCCCGGTCCCTGGCAACCACTAATTTACTTTCTGTCTCTATAAATTTGGCCTTTATGGACATTTCATGTAAATGGGATCCTGTAATATGTGGCCTCTTGTGTGTGGCTTCTTTGACTTGGCATAATGTTTTTGAGCTTCGTTCATAATGTACTATGTGTCAGTAGTTCCTTTTTATTGCTGGATAGTGTTTCATTGTATCGATAGACCATGTTTTGCCTATCCATATGCCAGCTGATGGCATTTAGGTTGTTCCCAGTTTTTGTGTATTGTGATGTAATCTTATTTTTACAAGACCAAATGTTTTACAGTCTGGTCCTCTGTTGGCTCTTCTCTCCTGAGCCTAAACAACATGGGAAGTTATGGAACAGAGCGGAAGGCAGCACCTATTACAACCGATGGCTTCCGAAGTGTCTATCTTCCTCAGCTTTCTTTGTTCCACTCTGTTTAATATACTACATCAGAAGAAGAGCAGCATTTTCGAAGCCTAGTTCAGGTCCGTAACTATAAGGAACCACAGATGATTTTAATGGACAACGGGGAAGGCAGAGTGCTGAATGTTCTGTGGTGCAGGTCAAATCCCCCACCCACATTTT
The DNA here is from genome assembly GCF_029289425.2 of Pan paniscus. Taxonomy (NCBI): domain Eukaryota; kingdom Metazoa; phylum Chordata; class Mammalia; order Primates; family Hominidae; genus Pan; species Pan paniscus. The sequence goes on from NC_073267.2 coordinate 68,385,424, forward strand.
GCAAAACTTCCTCTGTCAAAATTTTCTTCTCATCCCAATTGAGGCCATATGTTGAAAGTAAGTGGGTGAGCAACCCCCCAGCTGAGATTATTCATTTTGTCTATTCTTGCCCACATTTTAAATATAAATGTGAACCTATCATGAAAGTGCCAAAAGCTCAGTTGGTTGTACTTTCATGGTTTACGCTTTGCTGCAGCAACATTATTCATCTTGCCCAGGATGGCATAAGAGAGAGTATTTAGAACCCCAAATATCTCCAAAGGATCTCAGGCAACGAAATGAGAAAGAGATAGAGAGAGGTAGAGAGAGAGAAGCAAATAGAAAATAGGAATGAATTCAGCTGTAGATATTTTCAATTGCATGGTCTGCATTTGATAGAATCCATTTACTTCTGAGCAGCCAACATTAGCCAAGTGCCTATTACATGTAGAATGCAGAATCCTCAACCATTAGCTGGGGGTGCAAAGATAAAAATGTTCATCCATTCGATTGCTAACAATATTTATTGAGTAACAATTTTGTTCAATGCACTCTAAGTACTAGGCATTTAAAAGTGCGAACCAACTTGGTGCTTGTCCTTGTGGACCTAGCAGCCAACTGGGGAGCAAGATAAAGAGTCAATAAAGAAATATACAAAAGAACTACATAGCGATAAATGCTGTGAAGAGATAAGAAACCAGGCTATTGAGGAGGAGGGTAAGGAGAGGGTGACCTCTGAGAGGGTGACATTTAAGCTGAGTTCTAAAGGAAGGGAGGAAATAGAGTGAGAGAAAGAACATTCCAGGCAGAATCAACAACAAGGACAAGGGACCCTGGAGGAAAGGGACACAGCATCGTTCTTACCCTCAGGGATCTCACATGCTCCTAGGGAAGATGGACAAAGTAGTATGTGAAAAAAAAAAAAACATACATGGGTACTGTGTGGACGAGAAGTAGCTCAGAATGATCTTTTGTGGGTCATAGGAAAATAAGAGTTTAATGGCTGAACTGATGAATGAATAAGTTACTGAATGGACAGATGGACAGGTGACTGAGAGAGACTGACAACACAAGGATGCATAAATTGAAAGAAGCCTTTTTGATAGATGGAGAGAGAATGATTTATTTATACTCCAAGGATAGGATTGTGTAAGAGAGAAGGCATATAGGATGGATGGGAAGGAAGGGAGAGAGAGTTGAAAGTATTTTCCAGTCTTATGCTTTTTTCCCCCTTAGGGGCTAGCTCTGAGTGGCTTCTTGCATTCTAATTTGAAGAACCCTTCTCTACACAATTTAGGCATGAAATGAGAGCATCTTCCGCCTCTGTGACAGCTGTCTGGCGAGCAAAGGAAAATTAATTAACTGGCACGAATGGCCTGCAGGTCAGATTTTCCACATAAATGACGCATAAAACAGTTGTATCTTTTAAGATTGGATTCATTTTGAGAGAGTAGGGGAGGCAGAATATATGAACCCAGAGTAATTCAATGAAAATGATCTTTATCTACAAAGCCACTTATACCTGAATTCACACATACGACACACAAATATGTTTGTTGACCTTTTTTTCTTTCTTAGCTTTTGAGCAAAACCTTGTCTTAGAAGATTAACAAGAGAGGCAGTAGATATTATGTCCAGTGCTGCTGGATTGCACCGCTCTGGGTTGCAACATCCTTCCGTGTTATGCCACATGGCAGTCCTGACAACTGTATACATTATGTGATAGCCTCCATGGGCCAAGACCAAATAGACTATCAGTATCAAAAATCATTCGAACCACTCACAGTTGGCCAATTTCCAACCTGATGGATTCTCTACACATCTAGAGAATAAACAAGGGTGGTCCTTGGAAACCTGAACTTTTTGATTTCCCTTCAGAATTATTTGCTTCATTCCAAGAGGAAATGAATATATTCCATCAATACAGGAACCCCAGAGTGCAAATGCAATTTCCCACAGCACAAGCAACAACTCCAGAAAAGGCTCTTAAGCTTCCCACTCATGGCCAGTAAAATTCTTTTGTCTGATAGCATTAATAAAAATGACACATGGAGCATTCGCTCAAGTTGCAAAATGGGACATTTCTGGCTCTTACTTTGTTTAAATTATTCTCTTATTATATTTTATTCTTTCAGATCAAAATGAAATTAACATACATGGAGGCCACTGCATAGTGGTTACCATAACAGGCCACAGCCCCAAATTATTTCATTTTGCTCTCTGTAAGCAGAGAGCAATTGTTCTCCAACAGGCAGAGATTTCTGGGTGGACTGTCCTGATGCCCAGTCCTGAGATAAAAGAAGGGATAGAGGTGGGAAGTGGCGTCAGAGCCTGCAGATTAAGCTTGACTCCTTTGCATGGCTATTGCCTTCTAAACCTTATTTTTTCTTTCTCTTCAGTTTCACCCACCTCACAATGACTTCTGATTTGTTTTCAAAGCACAGCATCTCTTCTTGTGCAAAGCATTCTTGTACCCTTCCTTCCCTGCCCTAGGTACCTGCTGGGGTCTTTCTTCCTCTTTAGCATTTTGCACTTACTATCATTGCATATGAAAAATTTATATAAATTGAAATTATTTTGTTAATCTCTCATTTGGGCTCTGTGATTCACAAAACTAGGGGCTGATTGTGAAACCACCTTTGCAAAAACTGTAACAGTGAGAAAATTATGGCAATGAAGGAGATCTGATCTGGCCAACTCTCATGTTGCCTTTGGCCTTCAAGCTGCCCTTAATGATTCCTGGGCTTAGGCCAAGCTAACTTTGGGAGACATTTAGTTTATAGTTTAAATGTTAATAGCCCTTCTCCCAAACTCAACCGCCTTTAGTAAAGCTAGTGAGAGACCACCAGGCTAGGATGGTAGACGAGCCTGAATTATACTGAAGTATGGACATAAATCATCACCAGCCATTATTCTGGAGGTCACAAGATACTGCAACTCCCTCAATTACTCCGGCAGGTAACATCACAATTGTAGAACCTAAGATTGCCCTTTTGAGATATCTTTTCAGGTTTTTGCATGTCTGATGACCAGTGGCTCCACCTGGAACACCAACCACTCCTGTGGTCACCCACCCAGAAGGAACTCAGTGCCCAAGAGAACCATTTCCCACACCCCTATGATTGCACCCCCAGCCAATCAGCAGCAAGCACTCATTACCTAGCAATGCCCACCCCTTACTCCCAAACTACCTTTGAAAAACCCCTAACCTCTGAGCCTTTGATGAGATTGATGGGAGTAATAACTTTGTCTCCTATGTGGTGTGGCCAGCCTCTTGTCAATCAAACTCTTTATTTACTGCAATGCCATAGTCTCCATGAATTGATTTTGTTTGTGCAGTGGGCAGGAAGAACCCGCTGGGTAGTTACAATTGTGCTGATTGTTTTCTCCTGTTATTCCTATCCATATTGTAGCCACTTAGAAAATGAATAAATATGTAGTAACACCCAGAAATTTGTCTGCATTCTAGCAATTTTCACTGAATCCAAACTTTTTTCTCCATCTTTATTTCTACTTAGTCTACACTAATTTTAACATGTTTCTGGTATTTCTTCAACTGATTTCCTAGAAAAATTAATTTTAATTTTAGTTGAGATTCAGGGGCATATGTGCATGTTTGTTATATAGGTAATTGTATATTGGTGGGATTGGGCTTCTAATGTACCCGTTATGCAAATAGCGAGGATTGTACCCAATAGGTAATTTTTCAGTTCTCCCACCTGTTCCCCTTTTGAAGTCCCCAGTGTCTATTATTTTTGTCTTCATATCCATGTTTACCTATTGTTTAGCTCCCGCTTGTAAGTGAGAACATGTTTTTTTTTTCTCCCAACCCCGAGTTAGTTCATTTAAGATAATGGTCTCCAGCACCATCCACGGTGCTGCAAAGGACATGATTTCTTTCTCTTTTATGGCTGTGTAGTATTCCATTATGTATGTATACCACATTTTCCTGGGAAAAATTTTTTCAGGTACTTTTAGGTAGAAACTCTGTGACCTTTGCCTGGATTCCTGTAGCAGCCAGCCTTTACTCTTAGGGTAAATGTAGCTTTCTCTCAATGTATCCTCTAAAATGCCTGCAGATTAATATTTCTAAAACCCTAATCCTTACCCTGCTTCAAACAAAATCAAAACCAACCAAACAAAACTTTTGATTTATTTCTGTTGCCTTAAGAGAAAACTTGGGCTGGGTGTGGTGGCTCATGCTTATAATCCCAGCACTTTGGGAGGCCGAGGCAGGTGGATCGCTTAAGTCCAGGAGTTTGAGACCATGAGACCAGCCTGGGCAACATGGTGAATCCCCGTCTCTACTAAAAATACAAAAATTAGCTGGGCATGGTGGCAGGCGCCTGTAGTCCCAGCTACTTGTGGGGCTGAGGTGGGAGAATTGCTTGAACCCAGGAAGTCAAGTCTGCAGCGAGCTGAGATCATGCCACTGCACTCCAGCCTGTGTGCCACAGTGGGACCCTGTCTCAAAAGGAAAAAAAAAAGAGAAAACTTAAGCTCCATAGATAGATAGTATGGGTATTGGGTTAGAATCCCAGTGCCATCCTAACTAGTTCCATAAATTCTCAGCTGTATGAGCCTTGGATAAGCAATTTAGTTTATCCAAATCTCAGTTTATCCATCTGAAAAATGGGGATAATAATAGTAGCTGTCTTTCAGATCAAGTGTGATAAAGCATGAAATGTGTAGAACAGGGGGTGTGGCTTTTAACTATAATAAATGTTGTGGGTAGTGACTATCTGGGGCTGGTGTCGTGTACATGGTAAAAAGAAGTTACCAAGTCATAGGTAAAGAAAGGCAGATTTATTAGAGAAAGTAGGAAAATACATTGTATTTGACAATAGGCAAGTCAGCAAGAGAGGAGCTGACTGCAAGGAGAAAAAGGCTTGCTGGGGATTTTATAGGACGGTGCTTGTGCTGTGTGCTGAAGGGGGCTTTGAGCAGTACTGATAATGCCAAGGTTGCAGTGAACTCACTTGCATTTTTCTGTCAGCCAAGGTGTCTGGTGATAGCTGGGTACAGGAAGATTGTCAGTTATTTGCGCAGGAGGGCTATGTGTCCTGGACCATGAAGAAAGGCAGACTTACTACTTAACTGCTTCTTTTTTTTTTTTGGCTTTCCCTTGGTCCTGCCAGCCCAACTCCTTTTCCCTAATTAGGACCCCACAATTAATATGTAATCCTTCATTTCATCGTTTATTGTTTCTTTTCTTTCTACCCCCATTTCTTCTTACTCTGTTCCTACTTTCCCCTCCTCTTTAAATTCATTCATTCACTTATTCTTTCATTCAACACCAGCAGTTACAGGATTAGTATATCATAGACTTTTCCATGATGAAGAACTTTGAAAACGTTTCTCTGTAGAAATTCTACAGAAAACTGTTAGCAGGATCTAAAATTTGTGCTCTTGCTAATGACTGTGGTACCTGTGCAGAAAAACCTTATAAACACTGGTAGGATTACAGGATCAGAAAGGACAGCAGGTCGCCCTCAGATATCAGAAAAGAGATTGCTGGAAACAAATCTATGGTCTCACTCCTTGGAGAGGATGCTCTGATTTCAAAGGACCAAAGCTTTGGCATGATGAGTTAGCATTATAGCCTTGTCATTTCTGCCTTCCTTTTGTGAGTTCATTCCCAAACTCAGAATGAGCCATTTCATGCAAATGATTTTGCTTCCAGGTTTGGGGGCTCCATAAGTTTCCATTGTTTTATGCAAAACAATACATTTTATTCATTTCTTCTGTTATTTATTCAACAAAGTGTCATGTACCTATTGATTGCCCAGGACTGGGGGTAAAGACAAATGAGATGTATTTGTCTCGAGGGGGACAAATGATGGGGGAAGGTTGTAATGTGGATGGAAAGCAGATGCTTCATGCTTTTTCTTTTAGCATATATTTATGCAGTAGTTCCAAATCAGCTGACTCACTTGGGAAAAATATCACATTTGTGTGCCAATGCAGCAATCTACCTACAATAACTTCAAATTATAAGTATTAATTATATGTTTGATCTCACATGAATCAAGAGGTATTAAGGTTTTTCTTTTCCTGATTTTCATGGCAATGTCTCCTGACCTCACCCTGATTCTCTGTGTATGAACATTGATATGGTTTGGATCTGTGTCCCCACCCAAATCTCATGTGGAATTGTCATTCCTAATGTCGGAGGTGGGGCCTGGTGGGAGGTGATTGGATCATGGGGACAGTTTCTCATGAATAGTTTAGCACCATCCCCCTAGTGCTGTTTCACGAGATCTGGTTGTTTAAAAGTGCGTGGCATCTACACCCTCCTTCTCTTGCTCTTTCTCTGGCCATGTGAAGTGCCCCTCCCCCTTTGCCTTCTGCCATGATTTTGAGTTTTCCTGAGGCCTCCCCAGAAGCTGAGCAGATGCCTCTATGCTATCTGTATAGCCTGCAGACCCGTGAGCCAATGAAACCTATTTTCTGTATAACGTACCCAGTCTCAGGTATTTCTTTATAGCAGTTTGAGAATGGACTAATACAGACATGATGCCAATTGTAATAATAACAGGCCAGATAACAATGTAGGCGGAGCTGAGGCTCTAGAGCCAGAGAGACCTGGGTTCAAAACCAGTTCTAAACAATGCGTTGCTGGACAAGTTACTCAACCTATGCAGAAGATGTAGAATGGACCCATCTTAGGGCACTGTCAGTGCTGTGAAGAATAGGTGAGATAATGTATTTGAGGCATTCAGCCCAGAGTTATTGCATGGTAGTTACTCACTCAATGGAGTCTCTCCCATTTTTCCTCTCTTACAACGTAGTACTGTGCCATTCATGGCAGGGGCTTCACTTTAAGTTGCTGTGGACTTTATCATGTGGTGCAGCTTCTGTCCCTGCTGGGGCAAGAATTGAATGCTCTCACATCTCACCAGGGTTTTCTTCACCTTGGGGGTCTGAGCCCTGTAGATTCACCCTGAGGCTGTGGATTCCTGGGAAAGGCATAAAGAGAGAGCTAAAGGAAGGGATAGAGTGAAGCCTCCCCACTGTTCCTCTCACTGCAGCTCGACACTCAGAGGCCCTGCCTTATGAGGAGCTCTGTGGAGATGGCTTCCTCAGACCCTTTCTAGCTGTATCCCTGGCACAGAGTGAATCAAATGTGGCATACATCTTCCAGGACACCTTTAGCCTGCTTGTGCAAAAAATGTAGAATCTTAATAGCATGGATCTTCTTGATGATTTTTAAAATTAAACGTATCTCCTCTTTTTGCTCCCATCTACTGTTTTACTTCATTAGGAATAAAGATGTGCATATCTCATGAAAGAAAAAAATGCAGACCATTAAATTTAGAGTATAATTTTTAAGTGTGCACCTTGTGTGTGCATGTGCATATCAAGATGCATATTTTGGATGACTACCTGGGGTATGGGGCTGATATATACATTTTTTTTTTTCTTTGAGATGGAGTCTCACTGTGTCAACCAGGCTGGAGTGCAGTGGCGTGATCTTGGCTCACTGCAACCTCCACCCCCCAGGCTTAAGTGATCTTCCCACCTCAGCCTCCCAAGTAGCTGATAGCACAGACGCATACCACCATGCCTGGCTAAGTTTTTGTATTTTTGGTAGAGACAGGGTTTCACCATGTTGCCCAGGCTGGTCTCAAACTCCTGAGCTCAAGCGATCTGCCCGCCTTGGCCTCCCAAAGTGCTGGGATTACAGGCATGAGCCACTGCGCCTGGCCTGATACATATACCTCTGGTGTGACATATCTGGTCTGGCACACATGATGGTTGTGCCTTGGGTGTGTGGGTGTGGGAGGCATGTGTATGCAGGTGGCATGTCATGCAGTGCTCAGTGTGTTTGGTATGAATGTATGGAGGGCATGTGTATGAATGTAATATTGTGAGTGTTAGTAATCCTGTGGTAGGCACTGTGTACATGCCTGTGTGGGTGACATTGCCATGCATGTGTAGTTGTAATAGACATGTGGTGCCATGAGTGTGAAAGGTATGTGTGCCCCTGCATCCACCTTTTTATCTGTTAGTTTTGCATCTTCCAGCTGCGATGCACAAATATGTTATAGCCTAAAATAATTCTTATAAACCAAAACATTTGGCCTCTGCAGCTCAGCTATATGGAAATTGGCATCATACTCTGTGGCAGGGTGTTGATTGCTAAAGGTGAGGCTTTGGGGAGATTCCCAGCTATCTGGAGGCATGTTGAGATGACTCACCTGTGCAGATGGAAACACTCCTGAGATCTTAGTGTTTCACGTTAATCACAGCCCTTGCTCTGCCTTTTGACTTTTTTCACATCCTAATAATAGAACCATCAGGATCTTATTTAGTCTTTGTATTGACTCACAAGCCCCAACTTTCATAATTTGCGAAAAGAACTGGAGAGTTGGCAGCAATTAAAGATATGTTTTTTAAAGCCCCAAACAGCTTAGATGTATTTTCTCAGGAATAATGTCATGTTAATTTGAGTGTCTGCACTGCCCACAACTCCATACTTGGCCTACACTGAAGTGCTTTGTGCCTTAGCTGGGAGGGAATCAATGTGGGATTTTTTTTTTATTATCATTGTACTTTAAGTTCTGGGATACTTGTGCAGAACGTGCAGGTTTGCTACATAGGTATACACGTGCCATGGTGGTTTGCTGCAACCGTCAACCCGTCATCTACATTAGGTATTTCTCCTAATGCTATCCCTCCCCTATCCCCAACCCTGCTGACAGGCCCAGGTGTGGGATGTTCCCTGCCCTGTGTCTGTGTGTTCTCGTTGTTCAACTCCCACTTATGAGTGAGAACATGTGGTGTTTTGTTTTCTGTTCCTGTGTTAGTTTGCTGAGAATGATGGTTTCCAGCTTCATCCATGTCCCTGCAAAGGACATGAACTCATCCCTTTTTTATGGCTGCATAGTATTCCATGGTGTATATATGCCACATTTTCTTTATCCAGTCTATCATTGATGGATATTTGGGTTGGTTCCAAGTCTTTGCTATTGTGAATAGTGCTGCAATAAACATATGTGTGCATGTGTCTTTATAGTAGAATGATTTATAATCCTTTGGATATATACCCAGTAATGGGATTGCTGGGTCAAATGGTATTTCTGGTTCTAGATCTCTGAGGAATCACCACACTGTCTTCCACCATGGTTGAACTAATTTACACTCCCACCAACAGTGTAAGAGCATTCTTATTTCTCCACATCCTCTCCAGCATCTGTTGTTTCCTGACTTTTTAATGATCGCCATTCTAACTGGTATGAGATGGTATCTCATCGTGGTTTTGATATGCATTTCTCTAATGACCAGTGATAATGAGATTTTTTTCATATGCTTGTTGGCCGCATAAGCGTCTTGTTTTGAGAAGTGTCTGTTCATATCCTTCACCTACTTTTTGATGGAGTTTTATTTTTTTTCTTGTAAATTTGTTTGAGTTCCTTGTAGATTCTGGATATTAGCCAGTTGTCAGATGGATAGATTGCCAAAATTTTCTCTCATTCTGTAGGTTGCCTGTTCATTCTGATGATAGTTTCTTTTGCTGTGCAGAAGCTCTTTAGTTTAATTAGATCCCATTTGTCTGTTTTGGCTTTTGTTGCCATTGCTTTTGGTGTTTTAGTCATGCAGTCTTTGCCCATGCCTATGTCCTGAATAGTATTGCCTAGGTTTTCTTCTAGGATTTTTATGGTTTTAGGTCTTATGTTTAAGTCTTTAATCCATCTTGAGTTAATTTTTGTATGAGATAATTTTTGTATGAGTTAAATTTTGTAAAGGGGTCTACTTTTTGTTTTCTGCATATTGCTAGCCAGTTTTCCTAGCACCATTTATTAAATAGGGAATCCTTTCCCCATTGCTTGTTTTTGTCAGGTTTGTCAATGATCAGACGGTTGTAGATGTATGGCATTATTTCTGAGGCCTCTGTCGTGTTGCATTGGTCTATATACCTGTTTTGGTACCAGTACCATGCTGTTCTGATTACTGTAGCCTTATAGTATAGTTTGAAGTCAGGTAGTGTGATACTTCCAGCTTTGTTCTTTTTGCTTAGGATTGTCTTGGCTATATGGGGTCTTTTTTGGTTCCATATGAAATTTAAAGGAGTTTTTTCTAATTCTGTGAAGAAAGTCAATGGTAGCTTGATGGGGATAGCATTGAATCTGTAAATTACTTTGGGCAGTATAACCATTTTCATGATATTGATTCTTCCTATCCATGAGCATGGAATGTTTTTCCATTTGTTTGTGTCTTTTATTTCCTTGAGCAGTGGTTTGTAGTTCTCCTTGAAGAGGTCCTTCACATCTCTTGTCAGTTGTATTCCTAGGTATTTTATTCTCTTTGTAGCATTTGTGAATGGGAGTTCACTCATGATTTGGCTATTATTGGTATATAAGAATGCTTGTGATTTTCGCACATTGATTTTGTATCCTGAGACTTTGCTGAAGTTGTTTATCAGCTTAAGGAGATTTTGGGCTGAGGTGATGGGGTTTTCTAAGTATACAGTCATGCCATCTGCAAACAGAGACAATTTGACTTCCTCTCTTCCTATTTGAATATGCTTTATTTCTTTTTCTTGCCTGATTGCCCTGGCCAGAACTTCCAATACTATGTTGAATAGGAGTGGTGAGAGAGGGCATCCTTGTCTTATGCCAGTTTTCAAAGGGAATGTTTCCAGCTTTTGCCCACTGGCTGGGGGTTTGTCATAAATAGTTCTTACTATTTTGAGATATGTTACATCACTACATAGTTTATTCAGTTTTTAGCATGAAGGGGTGTTGAATTTTATCGAAGGCCTTTTCTGCGTCTATTGAAATACTTATGTGGTTTTTGTCATTGGTTCTCTTCATGTGATGGATTACATTTATTGATTTTTGTATGTTGAACCAGCCTTGCATCCCAGGGATGAAGCTGACTTGATCATGGTGGATAAGCTTTCTGATGTGCTGCTGGATTCAGTTTGCCAGTATTTTATGGAGGATTTTCGTATTGATGTTCATCAGTTATATTGGCCTGAATTTTTTTTGTTGTTGTGTCTCTGCCAGGTTTTGCTATCAGGATGATGCTGGCCTAATAAAATGAGTTAGGGAGGAGTCCATCTTTTTCTATTGTTTGGAATAGTTTCAGAAGGAATGGTACCAGCTCCTCTTTGTACCTCTGGTAGAATTCGGCTGTGAATCCATCTGGTCCTGGGCATTTTTTTGGTTGGTAGGCTATTCATTACTTCCTCAATTTCAGAACTTGTTATTGATCTATTCAGGGATTTGACTTCTTCCTGGTTTAGTCTTGGGAAGGCTGTATGTGTCAAGGAATTTATCCATTTCTTCTAGATTTTCTAGTTTACTGGCATAGAGGTGTTTATAGTATTCTCTGAAGGTAGTTTGTATTTCTGTGGGATCAGTGGTGATATCCCTTTATTATTTTTCATTGTGTCTACTTGTTTCTTCTCTCTTTTCTTCTTTATTAGTCTTGCTAGCAGTCTATCTATTTTGTTAATCTTTTCAAAAAACCAGCTCCTAGATTCATTGATTTTTTGAAGGGTTTTTTTGTGTCTCTATCTTCTTCAGTTCTGCTCTGATGTTAGTTATTTCTTGTCTTCTGGTAGCTTTTGAATTTGTTTGCTTTTGCTTCTCTAGTTCTTTTAATTGTGATGTTAGGGTGTTGTGTTGATTTTAGATCTTTCCCGCTTTCTCCTGTGGGCATCTAGTACTATAAATTTCCCTCTAAACACTGCTTTAGCTGTGTCCCAGAGATTCTGGTACGTTATGTCTTTGTTCTCACTGGTTTCAAAGAACTTCTTTATTTCTGCCTTAATTTCATTATTTACCCAGTAGTCATTCAGGGGCAGGTTGTTCAGTTTCCATATACTTGTGTGGTTCTGAGTGAGTTTCTTAATCCTGAGTTCTAGTTTGATTGCACTGTGGTCTGAGAAACTGTTTGTTATGATTTCCATTCTTTTGCACTTGCTGAGGAGTGTTTTACTTCCAATTATGTGGTCAATTTTAGAATAAGTGCAATGTGGTGCTGAGAAGAATGTATATTCTGTTGATCTGAGGTGGGGAGTTCTGTAGATGTGTATTAGGTTCGCTTGGTCCAGAGCTGAGTTCTAGTCCTGAATATCCTTGTTAATTTTCTGTCACATTGATCTAATATTGATAGTGGGGTGTTAAAGTCTTCCACTATTATTGTGTGGGAGCCTAAGTCTCTTTGTAGGTCTTTAAGAACTTGCTTTATGAATCTGGGTGCTCCTGTATTGGGTGCTTATATATTTAGGATAGTTAGCTCTTTTTGTTGTGTTGATCTTTTTACCATTATGTAATGCTCTTTATAGTTTTTTATCTTTCTTGGTTTAAAGTCTGTTTTATCAGAGAGTAGGATTGCAACCACTGCTTTTTTTTTGCTTTTGATTTGCTTGGTAAATCTTCCTCCATCCCTTTATTTTGAGCCTATGTGAGTCTTTGCACATGAGATGGGTCTCCTGAATACAGCACACTGATGGGTCTTGACTCTGTCTCATTTGCCAGTCTGTGTCTTTTTTTTTTTTTTTTTGATGAAGGCTCACTCTTTCGCCCAGGCTGGAGTGCAGTGGTGCGATCTTGGCTCTCTGTAAGCTCCGCCTCCTGGGTTCACGCTATTCTCCTGCCTCAGCCTCCTGCATAGCTGGGACTACAGGTGCCCACTACTGCACCTGGCTAATTTTTTGTATTTCTTTTTGGTAGAGATGGGGTTTCACCGTGTTAGCCAGGGTGGTCTCTATCTCCTGACCTTGTGATCCACCCACCTCAGCCTCCCAAAGTGCTAGGATTACAGGTGTGAGCCACTGCGCCCGGCCCAGTCTGTGTCTTTTAATTGGGGTATTTAGCCCATTTACCTTAAGGTTAATATAGTTATGTGTGAATTTGATCCCATCATTATGATGCTAGCTGGTTATTTTGCCCATTAGTTGATGCAGTTTCTTCACGGTGTCGATGGTCTTTACAATTTGGTATTTTTTTTTGCAGTGGCTGGTACTGGTTTTTTCCTTTCCATACTTAGTGCTTCCTTCAGGAGCTCTTGTAAGGCAGGCCTGGTAGTGACAAAATCTCTAAGCATTTGCTTGTCTGTAAAGGATTTTATTTCTCCTTCACTTATGAAGCTTAGTTTGGCTGGATATGAAATTCTGGGTTGAAAATTCTTTTAAGAATGTTGAATATTGGCCCGCACTCTCTTCTGACTGGTAAGGTTTCTGCAGAGAGATCTGCTGTTAGTCTGATGGGCTTCCCTTTGTGGGTAACCCGATCTTTCTCTCTGGCTGCGCTTAACATTTTTTCCTTCATTTCAGCCTTGTTGAATTTGACAGTTACGTGTCTTGGGGTTGCTATTCTCAAGGAGTGTCTTTGTGGTGTTCTCTGTATTTCCTGAATTTGAATGTTGGCTTGTCTTGCTAGGTTGGGGAAGTTCTTCTGGATAATATCCTGAAGAGGGTTTTCCAACTTTGTTCTATTCTCCCCCTCACTTTCAGGTACACCAATCAAATGTAGGTTTGGTCTCTTCACATAATCCCATATTTCTTGGAGGCTTTCTTCATTCCTTTTCATTCTTTTTTCTCTAATCTTGTCTTCACGCTTTATTTCATTAAGTTGATATTCAATTTCTGATATCCTTTCTTCCGCTTGATTGATTCAGCTATTGATACTTGTGTATGCTTCATGAAGTTCTCATGCTGTGTTTTTTCAGCTCCATCAGGTCATTTATGTTCTTCTCTAAACTGGTTATTCTAGTTAGCAATTCCTCTAACCTTTTTTCAAGGTTCTTAGCTTCCTTACATTGGGTTAGAACATGCTCCTTTAGCTCAGAGGAGTTTGTTATTACCCACCTTCTGAAGCCTACTTCTGTCAATTTGTCAAACTCATTCTCCATCCAGTTTTGTTCCTTTGCTGTCAAGGAGTTGTGATTTTTTGGAGGAGAAGAAGGCGTTCTTGTTTTTGGAATTTTCAGCATTTTTGCACTGTTTTTTCCTCATTTTCATGGATTTATCTACCTTTGGTGTTTGATTTGGTGGCATTCAGATGGGGTTTCTGTGTGGACATCCTTATTGTTGATGTTGATGCTGTTCCTTTCTGTTTGTTAATTTTCCTTCTGTCAGGCTTCTTTGCTGCAGGTCTGTTGGAATTTGCTGGAGGTCCACTCCAGACCCTGTTTACCTGGGTATCACCAGCAGAGGCTGCAGAACAGCAAAGATTGCTGCCTGTTCCTTCCTCTGGAAGCTTCGTCCCAGAGGGATACCGCCAGATGCCAGCTGGAGCTCTCTTCTATGAGGTGTCTGTCGACTCCTGCTGGGAGGTGTCTCCCAGTCAGGAGGCACAGGAGTCAGGGACCCACTTGAGGAGGCAGTCTGTCCTTAGTAGAGCTTGAGCACTGCGCTGGGAGTTCTGCTGCTCTCTTCAGAGCTGGCAGGCAGGAACATTTAAGTCTGCTGAAGCTGCGCCCACAGCTGCCTCTCCTGCAGGTGTTGTGTCCCAGGGAGATAGGAATTTTATCTATAAGCCCCTGACAGGAGCTGCTGCCTTTCAGAGAGGCCCTGCCCGGAGAGGAGGAATCTAGAGAGGCAGTCTGGCTATAGCGGCTTTGCCGAGCTGTGGCAGTTTGAACTTCCTGGCGGCTGAGGGGAAAACCGCCTACTCAAGCCTCAGTAATGGTGGACGCCCCTCCTCCCACCAAGCTGGAGCATCCCATGTCAACTTCAGACTGCTCTCCTGGCAGCGAGAATTTCAAGCCAGTGGATTTTAGCTTGCTGGGCTGTGTGGGGGTGGGATCCACTGAGCTAGACCACTTAGCTCCCTGGCTTCAGCCCCCTTTCCAGGGGAGTGAATGGTTCTGTCTTGCTGGCATTCCAGGTGCCACTGGGGTATGAAAATAAACTCCTGCAGCTAGCTCGGTGTCTGGCCAAACAGCCGCCCAGTTTTGTACTTGAAACCCAGGGTCCCGGTTGCCTAGGCACCCAAGGGAATCTCCTAGTCCGCAGGTTGCGAAGACCATGAGAAAAGCATAGTATCTGGGCTGGAGTGCACAGTTTCTCATGGCACAGTTCCTCATGGCTTTCTTGTCTAGGGGAGGGAGTTCCCTGACCCCTTGCACTTATCAGGTGAGGCAATGCCCCACCCTGCTTCTGCTTGTCTTCTGTGAGCTGCACCCACTGTTTAACTAGTCCCAATGAGAAGAGCTGGCTACCTCAGTTGGAAATGGAGAAATCACCCGCCTTCTGCATTGATCTTGCTGGGAGCTGCAGACACCAGCTGTTCCTATTCGGCCATCTTGCCAGCCACCAATGTGGGATGTTTCTACAAATCTCCTTAAGGAGGCATTTTCCCACAACATCAGCACCATGCCCTACAGTGACTGTAGTGTATGTCCTGAGTGATACCTTTCCATAAACCTTTCTTAACCACATTGGGGCTGGGGGAGAAATCTGGCTCTTAGTTCCTGCAGCCTAATCATTGCACATGTGGCACCTAAACCCAGATTCATAATGAGGTGTGAGGTCTTCTCCATCAGACTGAGATATCTGAGGGCCAGACTTAGGGGCATCCATCTTCGGTTCCTAAGCACTGTGCGTTCTTTACTGTAGAAGAATAAATGTTGGACTTAGGAAAGAAGAAAGGTAAAAAGGGAGGGCTTAAAAATAATGATAGCCATCACAATTATGCTTACTCAGGGCCAGTCCCTCTAAATGCTTCATGTTATTACCTCACTTAATTTATTTATTAACTCTATTGAGTAGGTTCCATCACTCACCCCAAGTTACAGATGAAGAAACAGAGGCCTGGTAGGGCCAAATGACTTGCCTGGCATCACTCAACTCACTAATGAGGCAGGCTTTGAAGCCAGGAAGTTCACTCTAGATACCAACCTTTAATCATCCTAAATATTGCCTATCTGAGTTTTACATCCTGCCCCAACAGACGTATTGCTGCTTCTGTGACACAGGGAGAGGGGACTTCAAACTCCATCCATGTCATTTGCCTGAATACATTCTGCCCCCCCCCCCCATTTTTTTTTTTTACTTTATATTAGTAAATTTTTTTTTTTGGTGGCAAATACTACATGTCAGATTTGATCTTGCTTAAGATAAAAGGGAATGTATTGGCTTATAAATAGTGTAGTTCAAATATAGGTTAGACTTCATGCATGATGGAAGTAGGCAGGACTTCATAATGTTATTGGCAATCTGTCTTTTTCCATCTTTAAGTTCTGCTTTCTTCTGTGGGTAATTCATGGTTATGTGGATGTGGCACAGTGGAGCAAAAATAGCCACTAACAGCTCTAGGGATAAATGAGTGGAATTTAGCAATTCTAATGTAAAGTGGAATGACTTTCTTTTCCTTGATGATTCCTAAAGAAGTTCTAGAGACTAGTTTTCATTGGGTCAGCTTGGTTCATGCCCACCCTGAACCTATCACTGGCAGGGTTGATGGTGTGTCCTACTGGCAGGACCAACCCCTTCTGTGACCCATAGGAATGGCAAGGGAGGGAGCTCCTCTTAAACCACAGGGGCTGAGGATGGGGAAAGGATTTGCCCCATGGACACACTGGGCATGAGTATTAATATAGGTCCATCAGGGCGTCTCTCCTGATCTCTCTCCCTGACTTATCTCTTTCCATTAACCAACAGAAATGGTTGTGGATCTTCAGTTATTCAGGAATATGTAGATTTGCACTATTTCTAACCCTCTGGGGTCCAGGACATCACAGAGGAAAAAGCATTGTCATCAGATCCAGAGTTCTCATGTTATACCAGCCAATGTCTCCTCATAGTTAGAGTAGACCATGCTGGGCCAGAGATTGACAGATTCAATGACATCTTTGCCCTACAAAAAAAGGCCTATTTGAATTTGAAATGAGGATTAGCATTATACCTCTGAATACAGTCAGAAGGACAAAGGAATCTTTAGGGTCAAAGTAGATGTGACTGTATTCACAAGAGGAGATGGTTCAGATTGTCTTTAAAAGAAATAAGTTACAACAGAAGAGTGAAGGAGCATTTATACACAATGCTGTATTTCCAGGCAATTATGGATCAAACAAAACTGCACAAAACTAACAGTACGTTGGAAACATCATTCTTCCTACTCTCACTTTCCATACATGTACCTGAGGGAAGGTCCTAAAATTCACATGTGACTATGTCATTCTCTGGCTGAATGATTTCTCATTCCCAACAAGCTAAAATTCAAAGTCTTAGACATAACAAAAGAGCTAGGCTAAAACCTTTAGAGACTGTAAGCACTGAAAATATTATAGTACTTACTTCATATGTAATAAAAGATGAAAACTATGCTAAACTGAAAAAGTTATCATTTTTCCCATGGCGGCTACTTGTGGATTTTGTTTGTATTTGTAGTATCAAATTTTCTTTTTCCATCTTCTCTCTTGAGTGCCAGAGCATTTGCTGAGTCTCTGTGTAGTTTATCTATTATTACTTCCCTGCTTTTCAGTCTTAATGTGCATACTGATCACATGGGGATCTTGCTAAAATGCTGATTCTGATTCAGTAAGTCTAGGGTGGGGCCTGGGAAATTTTTATTTCTGACCGATGATCAGGGAGTCTTTCCAACCCCAAAGTCCTGGAGATTCTTAATCACCAGGGGTCCAGGAATCTATATTTCACCAAACATTCTCAGCTGGGTTTGAAGATTAATCAAACATGAAAACCAGTAAATGAAAGAATTCATTTTTTTTCGGTACCAGATGCAGCAACAAATAACCCCACAATCAAGTATCGTAACACAGGGAGTGTTGTTTCTTACTGTCAACTCACTGTGGGTCAGCAGGATCAGAAGAAAGGGGGAACTGCTCCATGAAGTTAGCCAGGGACCGGGCTCTCCTAATGGTTCTGGGGACCCCTAAACTGCGGCATCTCAGGGGTCTGATTAGGAAACGGAAAGAAAGAGTGTGTGCAGTGTCCCGTGAAAGACCTTAGCAGTGACACGCTGGAGCTGGCTCTGCCGGCTTGTGAGAGCTAATTGCTAAATTTTTAGGAATTTTGTGAGCTGGTTTTTAAATATGACTGTTATGAAAAATTAAATTATATAAATCTATGAATAATAAATCACATTAAAAACAAAACATCATTTCCTAATTCTACTACTATATTTTACTATTATCTATGGTCTTGAGGTTATTTACATCTATTGTATCTGTAGAGCAGAAATAAAATCATCCCTTGGTATCTGCGGGGCATTGGTTCCAGGACTCCCACAAATACCAAAATCCACAGATGCTCAAATCTCATATGTTAAATGGCATAGTATTTGCATATAACCTACACATATCCTCCTGTATGCTTTAAATCGTCTCATACAATGTAATACTATGTAAATTATTCTAGTGTATTGTTTTTTATTTGTATTTTTAAGTTCTTGTATTTTTATTTTTTGAGTTTTATTTATTTTTTTGAGACAGAGTCTTGCTCTGTTGCCCAGACTGGAGTGAAGTGGCGTGATCTTGGCTGACTGCAACCTATGCCTCCCAGGTTCAAACGATTGTCCTGCCTCAGCCTCCCAAGTAGCTGGGATTACAGGCGTGCGCCCTCATGCCTGGCTAATTTTTTGTATTTTTAGTAGAGATGGGATTTCACCATGTTGCCAAGGCTGATCTGGAACTCCTGAGCTCAGGCAGTCTGCCTGCCTTGGCCTCCCAAAGTGCTAGGATTACAGATGTGAGCCACCACGCCTGGCCTTTTTTGGCGTTTAAGATATATGTGTGTGTGTGTGTATATATGTGTGTATATATATATATATTTGATTTTCAGTTGGTTGAATTTACGGATGTGGAACCCACGGATACAGAAGGTGAACTGCACTGCTTAATACATCTCTCCCAACTCCGCAGTCAGTGATGTTACACTGGTACCTTGAAATCAGCCATGGTGAAAGTATTTACATAATGGAAAATTAGCAAATGCTACACACATGACTCCTTCCAGCCCACTTCTGCCTCCCCAACAGCCAATACTGGTCTTAGGGGTCTAGGCCTGGAAGTGGCATATATAACTGTGACACATATTCCATTGGCCAAAACTCAGTCATATGTCTTCACTTTGATGTAGGCTCTGAGGAATCTAGTTTAGTAGTGTCGCAAGGGCTACAGACATTGGTAGGCATTTGCAGCCTTGTCACAAAAGGTAACTTAACCATTGAAATGACTACTTTCAAGGACATTGCTGTGAGCAACTTATGTAGGTGTATGTGAGGAGGCGGTATAGCTCAGAGGTAGAACACTGGACTGCAGATCAAGAAGTGTGTGTATATATAACTTATATAGGTGTGTGTGTACAATATATATGTAATATAGTGGTTATATTTGTGTATATATGTAATATGTATGTACATATACATATATTGGTGTGTGTGCATATATAGATACACACACATATATAGAGCCACTTATGAAGATTCATAAAACTGTCGTATAAAACTAGAATTGGGGGTACCCTATGAAGAAAGGCCCATGGTAATACTATGTTTTAATATGTGAATATTGTATTTCTATTTGTCATGTGCATTGCCAGCCTAAAATTCTCCTTCTCCTCAAGATCTGCAATTTTATATTGATCTTACATTTGTGAATCAGGGCATAGGATGTCAATGAAAACACCTGCTTAGAGGATAAACATATTTAAATACCAACCTTTTACTCTGATTGGTTTTGAAAGTTCTACTGATTAGATATGGGTATTTTAAATAATATCTAAAAAAAGCCATAAGAAATCAGTTATATAATTAATTCTCAACTCATTCATCAAAATGCTATAAATTCTCACACTGTAGTAACATATGTGGTCAAACTTACCTGGGTCTCAGATGGTCTTAGGTATGTAACAACATTTTAATATAGATTGGGTTTTTATGTTGTATTAACAATTTTAATTTTGTATTTGTTTATTATTTATCTTTGAAGCTTTTGGGTGATGTTGAGTTATAGTTTGGTCAGTACTAAAATGGATTATGCCTCTAGGAGTCTCCTTCTTTTTGAACGTCCAGCAGAAGAAGTGAACACAATGAATAATATGAAGTGGAAACAAAGCGCCTCTGCATTGCTGATTGGACAAAGGCTCAGTGCTCATCAGAGCAGCATTTTGGGAAAGCAGGTTTGGAGCATATGTCTTAGGTTTAAGGCTTATGCAAGACTGCCAGTTTCTCTGAATCCCAAATCTAGACCACAGGAACTTACTATAAACTCTGTGGGTTGATGCAATATATGGGGGAATGAAACAATGATGAAGAGACTCTGAGATGAGTCTTTTGGTCAATTTACCAACCCACTTACACTGAGGAAGGACATGAAAGATAAGCGTGAGGTACACCCATGTGAATTACTGTTCAGTGCAATAGTTATCCTGCCCATTAATAAACACAGCCCAATTTGTGTCCTAGAAATTGACAAAATATTTTAATAACCCCTTCTCCTTGTGAAGGAGCTGGGAGAGATGTTGGGAGAGGATGTTTTACTCAGTCACCAAACCATTGTTTCAAAACTCAGTAGCTGAAGATTTGGAGAGAATTAAGATATTTCCTCTTTTTTTTGGTATTCATTAATTACTGTCTAACTGCTTTCCACATTAATCATCATATTGGTAAAATACATAAAAAAGAAAATTTTCTTAAAAAATGGAAACCTGTATTTTACCTCTTGTGGCAGCCATAAGACCGTACCTTACAGATCTCCAAATGTAATTGATATGTTTTGGCTGTGTCCCCACCCAAATCCCATCTTGAATTGTAGCTCCCATAATTCCCATGTGTCGTGGGAGGGACCAGTAGGAGGTAATTGAATCATGGGGGCAGGTCTTTCCCATGCTGTTCTCGTGATAGTGAATAAGACTCACAAGATCTGATGGTTTTATAAAGGGCAGTTCTCCTGCACAGGCTCTCTTGCCTGTCGTCATGTAAGATGTGCCTTTGCTTCTCCTTTGCCTTCCGCCATGATTGTGAGGCCTCCCCAGCCATGTGGAACTGTGAGTCTAATGGACCTCTAACCTCTTTCCTTTATAAATTACCCAGTCTTGGGTATGTCTTTATCAGCAGTGTGAGAATGGACTAATACAGTAATTGACCAAGGGTACCAACTATTGTGCTTTGAAATCCATAGCAGCTCCTGTGAACAGAAGATGTTTCCCACCAGCTGCTCCCAGCCAATGAATGAGTGTGATAGGACACTAAGGCAGGCCCATTCCAGGAAGACATGGGACTCCTCTGATGATGACTTTGGCTTGAGGACTCCCCAGTAGCCTTGCCAAAACTTCATATGACAGGGCAGTCTAGGATGCCTCAACCCAATGTCCCCTCCCACTCTTCCTTCATTTGGGATCAGATTGCATGGTGTGCTGATGGTTTTCCAAGGTTTTCTAGGTCTTTCCTCATTTTCTCATACAAATATATTTTCCTTGATAACATCCTTGAATGTTTAGTCTTGGATTAACACATTCTTTTAGAGTGATAGTTTTTATGAAGAGTAACTTTAACCTGAGAATTTAAGAGGGACTTGCAAAAAAGTGATTTCCATAATTTTATTTAAAAATACATAATTTATGATGCCTTTAAGAAAGACTAATAAAAATTGTCTAAATTTTCCTTGTGGTTTTGCCTTGTTATTTAGTTACAATTTTCCACATTAAGGAAGTTGTTTCACTCGAAATCTGTTAAGTTTAATGAGTTGCCTTCAAGGACTGTTTAGTTTAAGCTTTATTGGTTGAAAGTACATTTTCTCAGAGGCCATTTTTTCAAGAAATCATTGATTTGGAACAAACTGAACAATGGAATTTTCCACAGCTTACTTAGCCTACAGTGAAGTAGCTAAGACTTTACTAGGCATGGTCAATCTATCTCTTGGTCAATATCTATCTATCTATCTATCTATCTATCTATCTATCTATCTATCTATCTATCTATCTGTCTATCTGTCTGTCTGTCTGTCTGTCTATCTATCTATCTATCTATCTGTTTATTATTTTAAAATATTGGTTGGTACAGTCTGGCAAATGTAGTATCTTTAGTTGGATTATCTTAATTTGGGATAATGTTCAAGACTGAGTTGTTAAAGTAAATCTGAATTATTCCAAGGAAGAAGTTCATCTATCTATCTATCTATCTATCTATATTATTTTAAAATACTAGTTGGTACAGTCTGGCAAATGTATTTTTAGTTGGATTATCTTAATTTGGAATAATGTTCATGGCTGAGTTGCTAAAGTAAATCTGAATTATTCCAAGGAAGAAGTCTGTCTGTCTGTCTGTCTGTCTATCTATCTATCATCTATCTATCTATCTATCTATCTATCTATCTATCTATCTATCTATCTGTTAGTTTATTATTTTAAAATATTGGTTGGTGCAATCTGGCAAATGTAGTATCTTTAGTTGGGTTATCTTAATTTGGGATAATGTTCAAGACTGAGTTGCTAAAGTAAATCTGAATTATTCCAAGGAAGAAGTGCATACGACAATGAGAGTGGGTGTTGCTGTGGTAAAATTCTTCCTGCGCAGAGTTGATTAATGGTGAATACATGCTTGGCTAAGAGTGTCCTGCTCTCAGGTGGTCTCTGTAGATATGCTTACCCAAGTTCTAATGAAGCTTGAAATTAACATGGCTCTGTCAGTTTAATTCCTGGTGTCTGCTGAAGTCCTTGCAACACTGTCTTGTCAATCCTAAGCAAGGGGCCAGTATGTTTCTAGCAATGTCTCTTGCTGCTGGGAGTTTTGTTAGAAGAAAAACTAATGTCCATATATGTAGTTACATGTAATTTTATTCTGCCTGGTATATTTACAGTGGCTGAGCAAAATTAATGTGTACGTGTGTATTTGTGTGTGTGTGTGCGTATGATGATTCTTAGAGCAGATACATCTCAGTAAATACTAAGTTGTTGTTGTTGATGATGATGATAGTCTGTGCATAATATGTAAGAGTTCATTAACCATATCTGCATGTGTTGTTTATTTCGATCCTAATTGTAACTCTGAGAAGTAAATATAATTACCCATTTTACAAATGAAGAAGCTGAGAATCAAAGAGGTTAAGTGAGTTGAAAAAATCCTACAGCTAATAAGAGAACATAAATCAGGAACACATGACTATATTTCCAGCTTATTATCGAAAGACATCATTTCTGTTTTGATATAGCTTTGATTGTGATTGCAAAGTATATTCAAATAGACATTCTGTGATTTCAGATGGCCAATAATTGTTATAAAGTTTGAAGTTGAGAAATGCTTTTAGTGTTTATAACATGCTAATCAATGATCAGTTATTTTTATGTATATGATCTCACTGGGTCTTTATGATAACAGTTTGAGAACAAATCATTTCTATTTTTACAAAAACTAGGAGGTTTTCTAAAAATGGCCTTCTCTTCAATGTTTTCAGAAAATGTCAAATGTAAAGAACAAACGACTGTGGAAGATTAACTGCGTGTCAATATAGGTCATTTTATTATATCATTGATCCCCTCAATCCCATGAGGTAGGCAGTATAGGTCATGATATCCCTAATTTTAGAGATTGAGTGTAGAAGAGGTAACCTGTCACTCTTGGATGGGGATGCCAGGAAACAACTCTGGCTAACTTATGAAAAAGGGATCACTCACTGGCAGGATATTGGGCAGCTCTGTATTCCACTAAGACTCATGAAAGGAGAGTTTTCTCCAAAACAGGAAGAGGACTCAGTCCTCAAATTAGAACTTATTGACAACTGCGATAATTTGCCAGGGCATCATAGATAGAAGGGTATTGGATGCTCAGTTCTCCCTTCTCCCTTTTACTTAAAAAAATTTAAACTCCAAAACACATGTTTACCCAATTTCAAAGAGGAAAATCTCTTGCTGTTTTTTTTTTTTTTTTTTTTTTTTTGAGACAGGGTCTCATTCTTATCGCAGTGCATTGGCGCCATCTCAACTCACTGCTACCTCCGCCTCCCCAGGTTCAAGTGATTCTCCTGCCTCAGCCTCCTGAGTAGCTGGGATTACAGGCATGCAACACCATGCCTGGCTAATTTTTGTATTTTCAGTAGAGACGAGGTCTCACCATGTTGGCCAGGCTGGTTTCGAACTCCCGGCCTTAAGTAATCTGCCGGACTCAGCCTCCCGAAGTGCTGGGATTACAGTCATGAGCAACCACGCCCTGTTCCCGCCACCCCCCAACACCCCCACCTTTTAAAAAAGGAGAACTCAAAAGATTGATATGCCCATTATCAAGTATCTGTGAATACCTACAACTTGTGAAATTTAGCTTTATGTTTTGTGATGAGTACAAAGAAATAAAATATACCTTTGTTTAGCTTCCTTCAAGTTTCCCTTCGCGGGTGCTGTGCCGTGCAGGGTGGGCAGCACTGAAACCACTATAGTGGCCGAAGCAGGTGTTGAATGGCTGAAACATTTTGGCAGCTAGTCATGCACTAGGTTGGAGAGATAACTAAACACAGAGATGAGGTTAAACTATTAAATCCCAAATGATATGAATGACTACATGGCTGAATGAATGACACAGAAAAACACCAAACCAACAAACCCATAATCTGTATTTAGGAGACAGATTATAGAGACCTCGAGTGCCAGCCCAAGGATGAATAGATTAATGCTGTAAACCATGCTTATTTTGTTAAAAAAAATTCTGTAATGGTTTGCTCTCTTGCACCACAAAATCCTTTTTCATTAATAATAGACTTCATTATTTAAATTTACTGCTGTAAATTTCAAATATCAAGCCTCTTGTGAATTATTACTGGTCTCTAAATAATAACAGCTAATACTTATTAATGAGGATTTAAGATATGTAAACTATGTAATTTATTAATCTAATCCCGATACAATGCAATAAGTAATACATGTGAGTCCACATCACTGTGATGATATTCTCAAAGCATTCCACTTCCTTGGTCTTTCTTATTATGAAATAATTGATCAGTTTGTCATATGATATATAATAAAATTAATAGTGACCCTGCCTGCCAGCAAAAACTTATATTTTACTTTTTCTACCTGTTTCCCCCTTTCCCCCATATCTTTCAACATCGACGCTATGAAAATGAAATGCCATTCAAGATGAGATGCCATGTAGAATAGCATTATAGATTTGTCATCTAGCTAAATATCTTATAAAGTAATAAATACAACACTGCTACCCTTTTAATCTTTCTTCTTTAATTTTTATCCAACTCTGGATTTGAGTGTAAAAACAGGCTGGTTGTACATAGAGCTAAAAATTGGGATGTAAAAATTTCCAATGAAATTATGACAGTTTTTTATATGGAGAAATATTTTAAATGTGTAAAAATAAACATGTTATTTGATTTCAACATTGAATTACATCTGCTTGTGGCATATGATTCATGCGTACTGAATGCTGCTTTTGGCTTGGGTGATTATATGAAAGAATTTTGCTTATGTAACAGGGATATCTGTCTACTTAATAGGAGAATTATAAACGACTTTATCCAAGGAAAACACCTTAGGATGGAGGAAGAGTGGGCTTTAATAATGTAGGCACACATTTCTGCCAATGATATAAATGTCCTCTTTTTTGTTGGAAGCTGCCCATGAGCAAAATTTGTTTCACATGACATTACATACCTTATTCAAATTTGCAGCCATAATCTTGTCAGAGTTGATTATCACATGATTGGAGCAGTAAAAAAAAAAATGAATTGGGGTTTAAACTTTTATGAAAAAGCACTTATATTGTGGAATAAGACTTTTTAATGGAGTATAGACATTAAACAGACCTTATATTAGGCTCTGAAATTAATGGGTCACTGTATAACTTTCTAGTTTTCATAGCTTGATAAGATTAATGCTGGCTTATATAGCAAATTCAATGGCTCATTTAATTTCATATGAATGTTTAAAGTCAAATTGCTTTTGGATTAAGTCTAAACTCATTATTCATTTTAATGTCTGAAAGAACTTTCATTTTTCTTTCATTTTATTTAATCAAGTGCATCATCATTAAGTAAAGGCTAAGGACCTAGATAGCTAAAAATAATGTGAAAAGGAAATTTATTAATTTATATTGAAAAGGGACTTATTTGTTATGAAATTTATTTAATAGTATACCATGCTTATGTATGGTGCTATTTCAGAGAAGATGAGATATTTATAGGCTTTTTATCATGCTTTAAAGCCCCATATTGAAAAGCTGCCTGTTTTGCTGCCTATTATTCAATGTGCATTCTTTGAGCAAAAATTACCATTGACTTTTATTTACATATTTTTAATTCAGTGTCTTAGTCTATTAACATTTATTCAGAACCTACAATCTGTAAATCACTGACCAAGCACTATCAGGATTCACTGATAAAAACCATTGCATATCTGACTTGAAAGAGCTAATGCATCCCAATAGAAGGGAACTTTACTTCAGAGGTCTGTGGAGTTCTCATCTGTATGATGAGGGGATTTTATTCAATGATGTCTACAGTCCCCTTCCATCCTCAAGTTTTGTAATCTCATGGCTATATCATCCTGTGGGTTATGGACAGAAAAGGGGAAAAAAATAAATTGACCTTCAAATTTACAATATTGGTCATATTAATACATCAATTATAAACATAGAGACAACTATATTAATTTCAGTATTCCTTTGAAATATATAAAGCATATTGCCTTCTAGTTTATCATTTTATGTTGTACAAGTAACCATTATGATCTTCGGTTTGGATAACAGTTGTAATATGCATTTATTGATCATGTACTATATTTCTAGGATTTTGCTGAGTCCTATGAGAGCAGGAATGTGTTGGTCTCTCTTGGTCACTGTATTAGTCTGTTCTCATGCTGCTAATAAAGACATACCTGAGATTGGGTAATTTATAAAGGAAGAGGTTTAATTGACTCACAGTCCCACATGGCTGGGGAGCCCTCATAATCACGGCAGAAAGTGAAGGAGGAGCAAAGTCATGTCTTACGTGGTGGCAGGCAAGAGAGAGAATGAGAGCCAAGCAAAATGAGTTTCCCCTTATAAAACCATCAGCTCTTGTGAGACTTAATCACTACCATGAGAACAGTATGGGGGAAACAGCCCTCGTGATTCAATTATTTCCCACTGGGTCCCTCCCACAACACGTGGGAATTATGGGAGCTACAATTCAGGATGAGATTTGGGTGAGGACACAGCCAAACGATATCAGCCACTGTACTGTCCACATGGCCTATAATAGTGCTTGGCATGAGGTGAGTGATCAATAAATATTTGTAAAGTGAATGAACAAAATAGTGAATGAAAGAGTGAAGGAACAAGTGAATGAATGTTCTTATTTCCTTTACTCTTCATGAATAACTGAATGCAGTAGGTATTTTATATGCATTTTATAAATAATGAAACTGAAGTTTTGAAAGGTTAAGTGGCTTTCCCAATTAATACAGGCAGGACAATATGGCGGAGTTGGAACCTCAGTTACTCTTTGTTCTTTCCGTCTTGATGCACACCAGAGATGCTGATTTTAAGATCATAGTGGTTCTCAACTTTGGCTATATATTTCAATCACCTAAACTACCCATGCCTGGATTCCACTGCAGACCAATTAAATCAGCATTGCTGAGAGGTTGGACCTGGGCTTATGCATTTTTAAAACTTTCTCACAGTTCTAATGTCTGCTAGGGATTTGGTTCACTATGATCACAGTCTTGACAATTGTATGAATAAAGACCATTAGCCTCCAAATTCCACTATTTAGAGACTGTAATTTTTCTCTATATAATGCATTTGAGTTGGGATACCATAGCACCAGGATAAGAAGCTAGACAGCCAATGAAGTCTATTCACTAAGGCTGATTGGCCCCTCCTACTCACAGGTCTTGTGGTACAAGAGTTAAAATTACTAATTGGTGTATGTTTTAACCTTACTTTCTCTGTATCTCCTTTCTTTCTTTCTTCTGTTAAAGAAAAAATATTCTGACGCTTGTTAAAAGAAGTCAGAAAGACTTTTTTCAAGACTATTGCAATAGGGGAGAAAGATCGAGCTTAGTTCCAAATACAACAAGGATAAATGAGGATTTACGGCCAATGAGCACAGCAAGAGGGTTGGTGGTTGGAGAATTCTCAAGAGGAGACATCGGGGATAGTCAGATGCTTGCTAGACTGGCCTAACAGGTTTCTTGCTAAAGAGAGGCCAAGGACTTAGACATCAAGAGTGGAGTATGGAGTATGAGGGACTTGATCAGATATCAAGAATGGAGAATTCTCTCCAAATTGACTTAGTAGAATTCTTGCTAAGGGCAGGCCAAGATCAAGGCTAGTCGAGTTAAGCAGCCTAACTAAAGTACGGTCAAGGAGGGGGAGTTTTTCTCTTCTTTTTTCCTTTCTCCCTTCCTTCCTCCCCACCCCCACTTTTTTTCTCCTTTTCTTCCACTAGTATTTTCTGTGCAAATCTAGGAGGAAAGACGTAAAACTTTGCCTTCAAAGAATATGATTTAGTGCAGTTCCTTCTGAATAGTCAAATCTACAAATGGTGAATCTGAGAATGCCAGAGATATATTGTAGTAGATTTCTCACCTGGGTTGACCATCTCTCCCTAAATCATAAATACACTAAAGCCGCTGGTTCAGAGTTAATCTTGGCTCTTGACATCTTAAAAATCTCCAACACACCTGTTTGTAATCAACACCTGGAGAGCTAGAGATTTACTGAATGGGAATCCACAGGGAATGGAGTTGAGAACTTTGTATTCTTTTTTCCAGGCACTTGCAGGTGATTCTTAGGAACAGGTCAGTGTAGAAAACATTAGTAAAACTCAGGGGTTCTTAAAAATATGATTCCCAGAGCAGTAACACCTGGAAACTTTTTATAAATGTACACATTTTCTGATCTCTTTCAGAACCACAGAATCAGAAACTCCAGGGTGGGGCCCAGAAATCTGTATTTTAGCAAGCCCATCAGATGCACACAAACATTTGAGTATCACTGATAATAGAAGACAGTTTTGTATTGGGTCCTAAGGAGATAGGAGCATATCCGGTGCTCACACTTTTCTGAGATCCAGAGGGTTAAAGCAAAAGCAAATCAGCATTGCAGTTGTGGCAGTGGGAAGTCAGGGCGTGTATAGAAAGAAAGAAACTCAACAGGAAGGAGAGGTGTGGAAACTATCTAGACATTCTTCCTCTGTGGGCAGGGAAAGAACTTGAGGCACCATCTACAGGAGTTACCTAGCAAGTGTGCTCATGTCTGTGGCTAGGCTGAGTGTGTTAAGAGGATGTTGATTTAGAGATGGTTTGAAATTAAATAACAGGATTATTTTAGAAGTAGAAGAGATCCAAAATATGGTGTGGCAATCAGCTAGGAAGTTGGTTATGGAGTGGCAAGGCCCATATATCTGTAATACAGAATTTCTTAAACAGAAGAAGAGGAAGAATTTTGTGACATTTCTTATGAGAATTCTAATTCCCCTTCATCTCTTCCTACATAAAGAGTGGCACAACGTGCTTTTTTTTTCTCAGGTATATTGGCTTAGAGAAACATATTAGATAATGAATTATTCAGGGTGATTTCCTAGGCTGGCGGAGAGGCGCACCTGTCTGAGATGCTTATAGATTTGATTAGATAACATTTGTCAGCTGCATCAGCCGCAGGTAACTCCTGACGAGAATTGTATTTCCCTGTAGGTAGTGGAACGAAGCGATGTTCCAAATTTCATGGGGCTGCCGAAGAGGCTTGCAGGAGTGTCATGCCTAAGAGGCTGTACAACAGTTGTCAGGATAATCAGACTATTTGCAATAACCATTTTCTGCTCTTTTTTTCCCCCCTTAAGTACCTAAATGGAAATGTAAGATAGCCAAGAAGAGAAGACACGTGTGTGTGCTATAAATAGATGATTTCCAGTCAAAATGTAATCGATTTATAGTTTTGTTGATAAATTCCTGTGAGTACTTGTCCTCTCTTTCCCTCTCTTGTATGTCTTTGGGTGCAACTCTTGAATTATGAATACACAATGAGCCTTGCTGTTCCTGTCAAAAGCTTGTCTTCATATACCAAATTATAATCCTTATACCCAGGAGATTTTCCATTTTGTGTAAAATGTCTTTTATTTTAGAAAGGTTTGCATTTTCTGAATATTTCTTTTGGAATTGCTTAAAAAATATATCTCCCAGAAAAGCCCAACTTTATTTATTGTGTTGGGTAGGAACATCTGTGGTTTTGCTCTTAGCATCATCAATGAAAAGGTAGAGCTTAAATCACAGTATGTGAGAAAGTATTTGAGAGACAGAGTGCTTGGATTCAAATCCAGCTTCCCCACAGACAGGCCCTGGGAGACCTTAGGGAGGGTCCCTGGCCTTCCCCAGATGGCACCAGTGGCTACTTAAAACCAATGTTGTCGTATTAAATAGAATAATACATGCAAAGTGTTCTGGCTCAATGTTAATAGCTTTTCGTAAATGATAGTTTAAAACTTTGGTAAAAGGTAGCAAGGTAGAGTGGGAAGAGTGTGAGGTGGGGATTTGGAAAAGCTGGCTGTAAAATCTTTGTAATTTCCCTCTAGTCCACAGTTTTGTTATTTGTGCTGGGAAGGGTTTGAATTCAGTGGTTTCTAGGAGCTGCGCCAATGCTTGAATCTCACCATTCTATTAAAAGGACCCCAGGCCTACTTTGAGGAGAGAGAGAGAGAGAGCGAGAGAGCGAGCGCACACCTGCTTAACTAGCTGTTTCCTTCCTCCTTCCTTCTTCTCTCTTTTACTTTCATTTTTCTTACTCTCTCCCCCCAACTGCCCATTACCTTCATATGTCAATTGGCCCTTTGTGTCCACAGATTCTGCATCTGAGGATTCAATCAGCCTCCGATGGAAAGTATCAAAACTACAGCAATAGAAAATACAGTATTAACAATCATTTACATAGCATTTATATTGTATTAGGTATTCTAAGTAATCTAGAAATAATTTAAAGCATACGATAGGGTGTGACACCATCTCCTATCAGGGACTTGAGCATCTGGCAGATTTTGGTATCCTTGGGAGGTCCTTGAACCAACCTTGCATGGATACCGAGGGACAACTGTACATGTCTTTCCTTCTCTCCTTAATGTGTCACCCCAACATTTATGACATCAGAGAGAGGCGTCAATGTAGAAAATTGAATTTCTTCCTAAAAGAACTGGTTCAGCAACCCCTTGTTACCAAGCCAGAAATTTCCACATTGTGCCTGGAACCATGCCATTGACAGACATTAAGATGACAGCAACTACTTGGGTCCATGAAATCAGGGTTTGTTGGGACTTTTGGATTTGCATCAGGGCTGAATAAGGTTGATTCAGTTTGGAACTTCAAGTGGAGCTCAAAGTGCTGTGGTCAATTCGGGTTGTGAAAACATAAATCTTAGATCTCCCTTATTCTAAGAGAAAGGGAAAAAAAACCTATCAGTTATTTGATGGATTCTTAGTATTAAGCCACAAGGGTATTGTTTAGATAATTATGTTTAAGTGTGTGCATTAGTCTGTTCTCACACTGCTATAAGATACTACCAGAGACTGGGTAATTTATAAAGGAAAGTGGTTTAATTGACTCACGGTTCTGCAGGCTTAACAGGAAGCATGGCTAGGAGGCCTCAGGGAACTTAAAATCATAGTGGAGGGCAAAGGGGAAGTAGCACGTCTTACATGGTGGCAGGTGAGAGCGTGTGAAGGAGGAACTGTCAAACACTTTTAAAAGCACCAGATCTCATGAGGACTCACTCGCTGTCATGAGAACAGCATGGGGGAACTGCCCCCGTGTTCCAGTCACCTCCCAGCAGTTCCCTCCCTCGACACATTGGGAGTATGGGGATTACAATGAAAGATGAAATTTGGGTGGGGACACAGAGCCAAACCATATCAGTGTGAGTGATTTGTAAACAAAAAATATGTGCACAACCACAGATGATTGGCTAAATAAAATACCAGAATTGTGGAGCCATTAAAACATATGCAGTAGAAAGAAAACTAAGTGACTTTGAAGGATGATTAGGTAGGAAGTTAAATGGTATGTGCCACTTCCATGTCAACTGAAAATGTGTCTGTATATGAGACTGTAGGTGATGAAAAGTTAGTAGGAATTATCTCCAAACGCTGACAGCTTGAACAAATTGATTGCTACACTTTCACTATACAAACTTTTAACTTTAAAAAGAGGGGTGGAAATGTTTGCCTTTATGACAAAGACAAAACAAATGCCAGACTCGGAGGTGCTGAACTCACACTCGTCAAGGAAATAATTTTGCAGACGAATCTGCACTGGATAAAAGGACATAGAAGGCAGCTCTATTCTTCAGCCAGATATCGCCCTGGGATTGAACTGACTCACTTTCCCAGTTCCCCTCCTCTGAGCTCCTTGTTCAGTCCCCTGACCTTCTTTTATTTCTCTTGGTCAGAACTGAGCTACAGAATGGTGGATTCTGCCTTGAGCTTTGAAAGTGAGTCAAGGAGAGAATTAAGCAGCAATTCCAAGAGATAAACACATTAAGAAATATTGCCTAAGACTAAAAAAATTGCCCCCAGATTTTTCTCAAGTGCTGCAGAAATGAAAGCAGAAAATTGCTCTGTGCCATTTCTGGGGCCCACTGCTATTAGAGACAGATGATAAACCTCACCAAATTGGCACACCAGGCAACGGCTGGAGCAGATAGACATAGCTTGCCCTTTTTAAACAGAGCGAACATGGCAACAAGCTGATTGCAGCTAAATCAGACCCTCCCTCTGAGCTCTTTCTGGAGGCCATCCGTTGAGAGGAGTAAATATAAATACGTATGTGGACGCATCTCATGTTCCTTTACTTAGATCCCTCCAAAAAGGGCAGACAGGATCTAAACAGCTTAAGCTTCCTCCTTCCTGCTTCACTGGAATGTGGTCTCAAATTACCCTGACTTTTAGGCAGATTTAGGGTTTCAGAGTCTCCCAGGAAGGCTCAGTATGCCCTCCGAATCAAACCTGAGTTTTAATCTTAGCTCCAATGTTTATTAGCTGAGTTATCCAGCAGGTCCTCCCTTCCCTGGTCCTTAGTTTGAGGGATAACATGTATTACATTTTTGGTGTTACTTTCCCACCATTCCTGCAAACTAAGTGAGTTATTTTGCTTCTTTTGTTTTTGGTAGTTGGATCTCCTTTAGTAAATGTGAAAAAGGGGTTGAGAGAAGGAGAGGCAGAGAGCCCAAAGAAAGACACAGAGAGTACAATAAAAGACCTTGAAAAGGTGGAATCATAAAGAGGTGAAAGAAAAGGGGAAGGAGAAAGAGAGAGGTAATAATAGGGTCTGGGGAGTTTGAGAAAGTCCAATGAGAGGGTATGGAGTGGCCACAAAATTCCCCAAAGTAGGAATTGGTGGTGGAGAGTTCAGAAACACTGGTTTCAAAGCATAACGTATAAAGTTATACCTATGTTTGATATCCCTCAATTCCAACGGTTCTGGCAGTACCACACAGGAATTGCATGTGCGTAACTGGGCTTTCCTAGGAATAAAAGTGAATTTTCTTCATCGGGCACACTCCATTGGTATAAATCAAAATGTCTTAGATCAAATTTGTACCCCTACGGCATAATGTAAATGATGAAGGGAAGGGACCTCATTTTGTCATTTTCTTTTCAAATATCGACTTGTATTAAAACATTTTTCTCAATCACAGGTGCAGATGTGAAGGATGAGTGACATCTTGATGTCCTTTCTTTGATAAGTCCCCTCCCTTGGCAGCTTCCAGTATACTTTTAGGAACAAACTTCAATTTATCTTTTACAGTGTGGGTCTGTGTCTTGGAGCCAGCAAAGCTGCATTTAAAAGTGTGCTTCCAGCTTGAGATTCTCAGAGGGGCAGCAAAGCAAAGAACAGAACATTGTCCTGAATGTCTGGAGAGCTCATGTGGGGGCTGAGCCATCAAATGTAACTGTTACCATCAGGATCCCTTGCATTTCAGTTTCCAAAACATTTCTTTCTTTCTTTTTTTTTTTTTTTTTGAGACAGATTCTCACTCTGTCACCCAGGCTGGAGTGCAGTGGTGTGATCTCGGCTCACTGCAACCTCCACCTCCCGGGTTCAAGTGATTCTCCTGCCTCAGCCTCTCGAGTAGCTTGGGACTATAGGCATGTGCCACCATGCCCGGTTAATTTTTGTATTTTCAGTAGAGATGGGGTTTCACCATGTTGGCCAGGCTGGTCTCGAACTCCTGACCTCAGGTGACCCACCCACCACAGCCTCCCAAAGTGTTGGGATTACAGGTGTCAGCCACCGCTCCCGGCCCCAAAGCATTTCTTATAATCACTCACTCATTTGATTTCCCTCCATAACAATCCAGTGTGATAATTGGGGCAGGAATATTTGCTCCAGTCTTATTTTACTGGTGAGTAAAGTGAGGCTTAAAGAAGTGAAGTAAATTGCTGGAGATGAAGGCAGATACGCAAATCTGCTGACTTAAAACTATAAATGTAAAATTCTTAATACACTGAAAGGCACATAGTAGGTTCTCAATACTTTTTAATCTTCTTACCATATTGGCCACACCATATATATTTATATATGAATTGTTGAGCTATCACTAGCCAGTATTTAGTGACTTTATTTTCTGTTTCGTTTCTGTGTTAAGTCTCTGTGATAGTTTCAGCAGCCCCTTGACAGAGAATTGACTTATGTTAGGGATGTTTCAGTAGAGCCTGCTTTCCCAAGACCTTGTTGTTTTCTAGCTTTCCCATGGTTATATTTTATGCGGCAGTTCTTGAAATGAGGGAGCTTTTGAAAAAGATAAAGGTGCCATCATGGAGGAACTCAGACAGGATTCCCGGCATTGCTGTGCCTCTCCAACATCCAGATCATTGAGAATCACAGTACTGGTTCTCCAAGTGCTAAAAAATACCAGAAACCCTTACAGAATCTCTGTATTTTTTTTAATGGTGGGGGTGGAGTTCAAAAGTTTGAGGCCATCTAGAATTCAAGCTTTCTATGTGGAACAAGTTTTCTATTGTTATAATGTAGGAGTGCCTCACATTTTAGAAACTAATGGTGTTTGAGAAAGGAGTAGGGGGAGACTATTTCTTTCCTCATCTGAGCAACCAGGGCACCATTTTATGGAATTTGTCATTAACAAGAATGTCATTGCCATGGTCATCTTCTTCTGCTGCTGCTTTTCCACTTTCTCTTCCTCCTTCTAACCCTCCTCCTACTCTTCCTACTCCCACTTTCCTCCTCTCCAATCCTCTATTTCTCTTGTTGCTTATATTAATTTTTAACTGATAAAAAATAACATTTTTTAATTAAAAAAAGTATCATGTATAAAAGTTGTTTTGAAATATGTATACATTATAGAATGGCTAAATCGAGCTAATTAGCACATATGTTACCTCATATACTTATCATTTTGTTGTGTGAGAACACTTAAAATCTCACCACAAACTCTTAGCAATTTTCAGGACTACAATACATTGTTATTAACTATAGTTACCTGTTGTACATTAGATCTTCTCTTATCTAACTGAAATCTAATATTCTTTTGTTTGCTTGTTGGTTTTGAGACAGGTTCTCACTCTGGTATTCTTTAACTAACATCTCTCCAACACCCACTCACCCTCCCCAGCCCCTGGTAACCACCATTCCACTCTCTACTTCTATGAGTTCAACTTTTTAATATTCCATATATTAGTGAGATCATGTGGTATTTGTCTTTCTGTGCCTAGCTTATTTCACTTAAAATAATGTCCTCCAGGTTTATCCATGTTACAAATCAGGGGTCCCCAACCCCTAGGCCACCAACCGGTACTGGTCTGTGGCCTGTTAGGAACTGGGCTGCACAGCAGGAGGAGGGTGAGCGGCGGGTGAGTGAGTGAAGCTTCCTCTGTATTTATAGCTACTCCACATTGCTCACATTACTGCCTGAGCCCTGCCTCCTGTCAGATCAGCAATGGCATTAGATTCTTACAGGAGTGTGAACCCTATTGTGAACTGTGCATGCCAGGGATCTAGGTAGTACACTCGTTATGAGAATCTAATGCTTGATGATCTGTCACTGTTGCCCATCAGCCCCAGATGGGGCCATCTAGTTCCAGGAAAACAAGCTCAGGGCTCCCACTAATTCTACATTATGGTGAGTTGTATAATTATTTCATTATATATTACAATGTAATAGTAATAAAGTGCACAATAAATGAAATGTACTTGAATCATCCCCCAAAGCATCCCCTTCCCCGCCTCCCCCGCCCTCTGCCGCCACCAAAACCAGTCCGTGGTACCAACACGGTTGGGAACTGCTGTTGAAAATAACAGGATTTTCTTTTTTTTAAAAAAGGCTGAATATTATTCCATTGTTCATATATACCACATTTTCTTTATCCATGCATCTGCTGATGGACACTTAGGTTGATTGCATATCTTGGCTATTGTGAATAGTGCTGCAATAAACATGGGAGTACAGATATATCTTTGACATACTGATTTCATTTCTTTGGATAAATACCCAATAGTGGGATTGTTGGATCATAGGGTAGTTCTGTTTTTAGTTTTCTGAGGAACTTCCATGTTATTTTTCATAGTGCCTATGCTAATTTACATTCCCACCAACAGTGTGCAAGTCTTCTCTTTTGTCCACATCCGTGTCAACACTTGTTTTTTGTCTTTTTGATAATAGCCATTCTAACAAGTGTGAGGTGATATCTCATTGTGGTTTTAATGTGCATTCCTCTGATGATGTGATGTTTGGTATTTTTTATATACCCATTGGCCACTTGCATGTCATCTTTTGAAGAAATGTCTATTCAGATCCTCTGTCCATTTTTAAATAATTGGGTTGTTTTCTTGCTATTGTTTG
Source organism: Pan paniscus (assembly GCF_029289425.2). Lineage (NCBI taxonomy): Eukaryota > Metazoa > Chordata > Mammalia > Primates > Hominidae > Pan > Pan paniscus. The sequence goes on from NC_073267.2 coordinate 68,422,143, forward strand.
AATTTTTTGTATATTTTTGATATTAACTTCTTTTCAGATGTATGGTTTGCTCATATTTTCTCTCATGTCTTAGATTGTGTCTTCATCTGATTGTTTCCTTTGCTGTGCAGAAGCTTTTAATTTGACGCAATCCTAGATTTGCTTTGGAGCTTTTCACCTGTTTTCTTCTAGTAGTTTCATAGTTCCAGGTCTGTTTGTTTTTTATTTTTTTTGAGAGAGGGTCTCAGTCTATTGCCCAGGCTGGAGTGCAGTGCTGCGATCATGGCTCACTGCAACCTTGACCTCCTGGGCTAAGGCAATCCTCCTACCTCAGCCTCCCAAGTTGCTGGGAGTGCAGGTACACACCCCTGCACCTAGCTAATTTTTTGTATTTTTTATGGAGTCGGGGTTTCCCTATGTTGCCCATGCTGGTCTTGATCTCCTGAGCTCAAGTGATCTGCCTACCTTGGTTTCCCAAAGTGTTAGGATTACAGGCATGAGCCACCATGTCCAGCCAGTTCCAGGTTTTACATTTAAGTCTTTAATCAATTTTGAGTTAATTGTTGTATATGGTGTGAGATAAGGGTTGGTCTCGTTACATTTTTCTGCATGTGGATATCCAGTTGTATCATCTTTTTTTTTTTTTTTTGATAGGAAATTTTGCTCTTGTTGCCCAGGCTGGAGCGCAATGGAGTGATCTTGGCTCACTGCAACCTCCGCCTCCCGGGATCAAAGGATTCTACTGCCTCAATAGAATCTCCCGAGTAGCTGGGATGCCTGCCACCATGGCCAGCTAATTTTTGTATATTTAGTAGAGATGGGGTTTCATCATTTTGACCAGGCTGGTCTTGAACTTCTGACCTCAGGTAATCCACCTGCTTCGGCCTCCCAAAGTGCTGGGATTACAGGCGTGAGCCACCGCACCCAGCCTTGTCTTTTGTTTTTAATACTGAGAGTTAACAAAATAGTGAAGACTAGTTTAGAGATTCATTATTGTAGTAGCAGTGTCAAGAGTCACTTGTAGTGGCATCAGCTGTCTGGTGACTGTTTTCGTTGCATGTCAGTGGTGGAGACGTCCCCAGACTATCCTACCAAATGATGTTGGCTGTGTTTTATAGCTATGTGGCCTCCCTTGGTTCCTGCCCATTTTCTTAGCTTTGTTCTCAACTTTCTGTTGATTCTATGAAGTGTAGTATATACTTACAATAAGTTCTTTTCTGTGTTTAAGTTAGAATTGATTCTTGTTGCATGTAATCAAGAAAACTGACAGGTAGAGTGACTAACAGCAATTTCTGTACTTTCCTATCTGCTTATCCTTATTTGACTTACCCTACAAGGACTGATTTACATTCCAGCTCTTGAATGGAACCTTCCCAGACTAATTCATTTCCACATTGATTTTGTGCTCTCTGAGTCTGTGTGGCCTTATACTACTTAACATTTTATCATGTGATAACTGGTAATTTTTTCTAACTGAATTAAAGTAATTTATTTCAAATTCAAAATTCCATCAAAAGCTCCTCAAGGGCAGGTTCTTTTTTTTTGTCCTTCCAACTCCCATTTTCTTCCTTTTCCTCTCTCCCTGGTGAAACTTTTTATGAGACTAAGCACAGCAAAGGTCAGGTCAGAAAATACTTTTTTTTTTTTAATTGATATATGTCATAGTGCTTTGTTGATTAACAAAACATTAAATCAAGCTTGTGTAGTCCTGTGTTGAAACCTTCTATGTTTGGGTTTATATCTGAACAAGGATAATATAAGAAACTGACAGGCTTGAGTATGAACTTTGAAGCCAACAGACTGGACTTGACCTTGGAAAGCTTTAACATTTTCTAGCTATATGGCTTTAGACTGGCTTTAATTTGCTCGCCCATAACATGGTTTGTACAACATTTTTCTTGCAATCCAGGTTGGAAAGAGGATTAAGTAAAGTAATACTAATAAAGTCAAGCACTTGATGCTTGTCAAGTCAAGAGCTTAGTAAATTCTGGTCCTCTTTGTTGATGAATGTATTTATCATCCATCTGATGTGTCTCATCAGAAAATTAATGACTTCATAGAATGAGTTAATAGAACTAAAATATTAAAAGCAAGAGAGGTGAAAGTTCTACTGTCCATCAGCCCTTCTTGTCTACCTACAGTGTGCATTTCTGGGGTCCTTTAGGTAGGATGTTGACAGACTAGAACATTTTCAGGGATGAGGAACCAGCATATTAGAGAATTGCCCTGTGGAGAATGAGTCTCACTTTATGTTGGCCTAGAAGTAACATCTGCAAACAGCTTTTTTTGTGGGGGAATATGAATGGTTATCTTCTATTCTGCCATCTTGGTGACATCACTTTTTTTTTTTGGAGACGGAGTCTCACTCTGCAGCCCAAGCTGGAGTGCAATGGCAAGATCTTGGCTCACTGCAACCTCTGCCTCCCAGGCTCCCATTCTCATGCCTTAGCCTCTGGAGTAGCTGGGACTACAGGCATGTGCCACCACGCCTGGCTAATTTTTTGTATTTTAGTAGAGACAAGGTTTCACCATGTTGCCCAGGGTGGAACATCACTCTTTAGATGCTTTATTGTTTCATCTTTCATGTGTAGGTCTGTGACTCTCCTAGAATTAATATTGTCTATTGTTTGAGGTAGGGAGTCAAGGTTCCGTTTTTCTTATTTTCATAGGAATATCCAGTTGACTCAGCCACATGTTCAAAGGCCATTCTTTACCTATAGAACTTCAGTGTCATCTTTGTCCATATTTGTGTGGACTGGTTTCTTATCTCTCTATTTTATTGTAGTCATTTTTTTGTCGGTTCTCAAACTAAAACCTCACTGGTAAGTCTAACACATGTTTTAATATCTGGTAGTGTACATTTTCTAGCTTGTTATTTCTCAAGTACTGATAATCTTATAATAAAATGAATTTTATGATTAAACTTGTATGAGTCAATTTTGATTGCCACCAAGAACCTTGATATAGGAATCAAGTCCTCTTTAAACCAAAGCCTACACCTAATCGTCAGCTCAAATTCATCTCTGCTACTTGAAATAAACATTAATATTAGTAGATGAGTTAGTGTACTTAGAAAGATCTAATGAAAGATACTCTGGTCCCCTAGGAACCTTGTGGGTCATCATTTGTAGGAGAAATAAGGTCGTGTGTGTGCGTGTGTGTGCATGGGTGTGTGTATGATTTAAAATATATGTTTCATTTTTTTTTAACCGAGACTCAGAAAATTCAATCAGCATTATCCAGGTTAGTTTTCTCATGTGAATGATAGACATGATACTTGTCACTTGTATATGATAAAATTAGCCACTTATTTAAAATACTTCTCATAAGTAGATGTTTAAAAATATTCATTAGTGTTCATTTATTTTATTTTATTTTAAATTTTTTTTGAGGTGGAATCTTACTCTGTCACCCAGGCTGGAGTGCAGTGGCGCGATCTTGGCTCACTGCAACCTCTGTCTCCTGGGTTCAAGCAATTCTTCTGCCTCGGCCTCCCGAGTTGCTGGGATTATACGTGTGTCCTACCACACCCAGCTAATTTTTGTATTTTTAATAGAGATGGGGTTTCACCATGTTGGCTAGGCTGGTCTTGAACTCCTGACCTCAGGTGATCTGCCTGCCTTGGCCTCCCAAAGTGCTGGGATTACAGGTGTGAGCCACCGCACCTGGCCTGATGTTCATTTATTGCATCCACTTATGTGAATCTATGTACAGAATCTCTGATGTAACAATACAAAGTCAAACAAACCAGGGAATTAAGGCCAGGTGAAATCAATGCCCATAGTTTTTGTTGCTCTAAAGTGGGTGGAAATCTCTTTAGCCAATTGAAATAAGTTACCCATTGCAGATTCTGGTTAGGACTGACACAAAATTAAGTTTTTCAGGTATGTTGAAGAGTTAAGTACTGGTAACATTTATGTTCCAGATGAGTGATTTCCAAAATGTTCTGGAGAGCTCTAGCATTCTCTAGAAAGCCTCAGAGATTGTCAAAGAGAGGAGGTGATGGAAGGGGCCCAGCAAGCCTGACTCTTGCTCTGTCAGAGCTCTTCATCTTCTCTTTAAATTAATGCCTGAATCATGTCATTCAAACTACACAGTGTGGCTCATGACAATGGACTCAGTGACCAAAGTTGATTTATCTTCCTTCTCATTTGTGCAAACCCAAGTGTTGTGCTTCACTGAGTACTCATCTCTAATGTGTGTACCTTGAGAGGGTCTATGATTGGTATAGTCTTTGGTTACCCCTCATGATGGGGTTCAGTCAGGTGAGGATTTACTGTAGGCTGAATGACATCTTCTCCTTGAGTTTGGTCTTTGTTGATTTGCGAGGGCATCCTGTTCTTTTTTCCTACTTTGGCATTGACTCCCTGTCTGCACAGAGTTGGATGTTGGTGTCTCTTAGGAGCTCAGTATGTGATTCTAAATTCAGATGATCAAATAGCTAAGAAAGTGCTAATAGCTTATGCTTTCATGAAATATGCTTTTTTGTTTTCTGTACATAATTGCCTTTGTATTTTTCTCCCCTTATCCCCAACTGACAGTGTTTTAATTAAAAGTTGAGGGGAGAGAACATAAGGAAGTCTGTGGAGGAACATTCTTGCTTTTTGTTTAATCCTATTCTGCCAAACAATGCTTTAAGCCTTCTGGTAAGCAAGTAGAGAGTCAAAAATGAGAAAAAGCCCAAAACAGCATGTTTTTTTAAAAAGATTTTGCTTATTCTCATCTTTTAAGAAAAGACAGAATTCAAATGCTTTTGTTCTCTCAATTCTATTGCTTCAAGAAATGAAAAGAAGCACTGAATCCTCTTATTCCTGAATCAAATAAAAATAGTCCAATCATATATGTTAACACACATATATATATAAACATTTATATTTATATATAATATGTGTAATTTTTGAATTGCAGTTTCAGTAAGGAACCTAATTTAAATCAAATATGAAATCCAAGCCTGAATCCAGTTGATTAAATTAAAAACAAAGGCATATCCTATAAACTAAAAGTTTTACAGTTCTACTAACTACTCAGTTGCTTCTTGTGATTTTTCTCTTTCTTCTAAAATTCACATTCCGCAAATTGTTTCCTAAATGGATGCTTCTTTATATTACTGTTCATAGGAATACACATTTTATTTCCTCCATCAGGTGGTTTTCTGTGTTCAATTCTGCAGAAAAATAGAAGCTGCAAGATAACTAGAAAAGAAATTTATTTCTATCCTCACTGTCATAACCTTACTCACTTTTAGCTCTTCTCTGCAAGTTATACACATCTCTGTCTAGTGTGATCTTCTTCCTGACATTATTCCTGATCTGTGTTTCCAAGGATAGAAGGAGACATACACAGAAGCCATGTGCCTTCTCCTAGAAGTATATTAGGTTGACTTTTGTCACGTGTTTCTTTTTGTGATTCAGGGTCATTAAAGGATTCTTTAGCCTAATGTTTATTTCCCAAAGTTGAGTCAGTCCATAAATAGTCTGCAAATAATCAGGCAAGAGATGGAAGAAATAAAAGCTATTTTAAGAATTTCCTCTTTCTGTGGATACAGATATTATTAAAGACTTTACTAGATTTCACCATCGTCTATTTTGGGGACTCTATTATTTGCATACGAATTGTTCTTTTGACATCAGTCCACGGTACAGTTAAGATACTTGGTGATCTTGCTACCAATACAAGAAGGCTATTTCTTTCACACCGTAGGGAAAGTCAGTTTACTAGATAAAAATAACAGAAATAGAGATTATGAATGAATTGTTTCAGAACTTTTTTTATTCTAAATGCTTATAAAATGATTTGGACTGGACGCAGTGGCTCACGCCTGTAATCCCAGCACTTTGGGAGGCTGAGGCGGGCAGATCACGAAGTCAGGAGATTGAGACCATCCTGGTTAACACGGTGAAACCCCGTCTCTACTAAAAATATAAAAAATTAGCCGGGCATGGTGGCATGCACCTGTAGTCCCAACTACTCAGGAGGCTGAGGAGGGAGGACTGCTTGAGCTCGGGAGGTGGAGGTTGCAGGGAGCCGAGATAGCACCACTGCACTCCAGCCTGGGTGACAGAGACTCCGTCTCAAAAAAAAAAAAAAAATTCTTGTTGAACTTCTCTATTGCTCAATGATGTAAGAGATAGAACTGAAATGGGCATGGGAGTTCTCTTTAAAATTAATCTTTCTGCAGGAATAGAAAGCCCTAAATCTCAGTCAGTAAGCACACATCTAAAAAATTGTTCACAGGAAAAAAACTGAATTGCAAGAGATGAGGATGTATCAAAAGGACTGACTGGCAGTAAGGCTGAATAGAAGAAACTTGTCTTGGGTTCTCACTACCTTATTTCTGGGTTGCATACTATACTAGTCATTTGTCTATTTGTCATAGATTGATTTCCTGACCATTTCTGCCCTGCTGTGCATTCTGCTTCACTTCATTTTTCATGATTCTTTTGCTCTTGGTTTCTAGGCAGGTTTGTCAGTGGAGGCATGAGCACAGAGCCAGATGCCAAGAAGAGGGAGAAGCCAAAGATTACTCTTCTCACTCTGTCTTAGGGGTTGTCTTTGGTACCAGGTACATCAGATTCAAGGTTCAAGCTTCTGGTGATTGGACCTCTGTGCTTCCATTTTCATCAGGTGGCTTCAGCTGTTGGACTCCAATAACATTGTCACATTTCTTTGTCCTTCCAACTCCAGGTATCTTCCTGTTGTTTCTAATGTCTGACTTGCTTCACAGTCTTCTATTTGGCTTCTTAGCTCTTTCATTACTTATCTAAACAATTCCCTGTACTGAATTCCCTCTGTTTGAAATACTTAGAGTAGTTTCTATTTTCTGGCTGGACCTTGACTTACAGACTCTCTCTTCCTTTCACTACTTTTTTCTTTTCTTTTTTTTTTTCTGTAAGAACATAATGTTTCTTGATTGATACCTGCCTGTCAACATCACATTCTTTATTCATTTTAAAGCTATTTATGGGTGTTTGTGTGTCTGATGACTTCTAGAACACATTTCTTTCTTTTTTTCTTTCTTGAGATGGAGTCTTACTCTGTTGCCCAGGCCGGAGTGCAGTGGCACGATCTTGGCTCATTGCAACCTCCACCTCCTGGATTTAAGCGATTATCCTGCCTCAGCCTTCCAACTAGCTGGGACTACAGGCGTGTGCACCCGGCTAATTTTTGTATTTTTAGTAGAGAAGGGGTTTCACTATGTTGGCCAGGCTGGTCTCGAACTACTGACCTCAAGTGATCCACCCGCCTCGGCCTCCCAAAGTGCTGGGATTACAGGTGTGAGCCACCGTGCCTGGCCAGAACACATTTATTTCTTAAGAACAAAACAGGTAAAGAACACAGGATTCAGATTGCAAACCTAACAGGTGGCTGGACAAGCCATTTGCATCTGACTCTCAATTTTCTCTGCTGAAAAATGTGAAAATTCCCATTAAGAATTATTTTAGCTTACATTTTTAAAAGTGAAAAAAACATTGCTTTTTTCAGACTAAATGATAAATGCCACAAGCTTGGGAGTCCTTTGTTTATTCTTACTTAGCAGCACTATTACTGTCTTAGTCCTAGTAGGTAATCATTTTAAGGTGAAATTTGGAACAAAGGAGCTATTGAGGCATTTCAGATAAATATGTAAGCTGTCTCTGGCTTTAACTTTTATTCCATTTGAAGTGGGGGAGATTATGGGCCTTTTCCCTAAATCTAATTGATGGGTACTTCCTGCCTAGATGCTGGTCAGAGGCATTTGAGAGGAAGGCAGATGAAACTCTTTTTATCCTATTTTCAAGACTGTTAAGTAGCCATTGCCAGATCTAAACCCTGGAAGGGACATTTAAAGTGAAGATATTTATTATTTGTATTAAGAAATATCCCTGTATTCATCCACTCCTCAATACCTTAAAGCCCCTAATTCCTGATTCTCCAACTTTAGTAACATGAAAATCATCTTTAAATAATATGAAATATTCAGAATCTCAAGCTTCAATCACTGAGGTTTAGATCTAGAAGTTCTAGGTGGGGCCTAGGAATCTGCATGTTCATGAATTCTCTGGTACTACAAATGCAGATTTTCTGCAGATGACACTTAACCACTCTGTACAGTAGGACTTAGTTACATTCCTATAGAGAGTATTTCTCAGAAAGGCCCGGATGTATTTGCTAATTAATTTACCTTCAACGTTGTTGTTGTTTTTTCATAGTCTGCCTAACTCCCTGTTCTCTCAACAGCTCTAATTTTCACAATCAGCCTCTTTTAAAGACATTCCTATTTCTATATAGTGGTCATTTGAGGAGCTATGGGGGCAACTGCTAAGGAAGTTAGCATTAGATTAGCCCCTGAAACGTTGTATTATTCAAAGAATGGTCTGTCTTATATGAAGGATATAAGACAATTTGGCCAGGCATGGTGGCTCATGCCTGTAATCCCAGTGCTTTGGGAGGCTGAGATGGAAGAATTCCTTGAGGCCAGGAGTCTGAGACCACCCTTGGCAACATAGTGAGACCCCACCTCTACAAAAAATGAAACAATTAGTTCGATATGGTGGCACATGCCTATAACCCAGCTACTTGGGAGGTTGAGACAGGATGATAGCTTAAGCCCAGGAATTTGAGGTTACAGTAAGCTATGATTTTGCCACTGCACTCCGGCCTGGGCAATAGAGTGAGACCCTGTCTCTTAAAAAGAAAAAAAAAAAGAGAAAAAGAACATAAGACAATTCAATTCTTTTGAAAGCCCTAGACTAAGGAACAAGACAAGAAAAGTAAATGAGCTGTATAAACACATAAAGGCAAGACAAAACTAGCATCTGCAGATGACATAATTTATCAATAAAATAGAATTAACTGAAAACTTTTATAAATAATAAATGAGGAAGATGACCAATAAAAATATATTTACAAAAAATTTTACAATTATGATTGTTGGACTTGGACTTAGTTGGCTGCATGTAATTTTTGCAATAATGTTTGCCATAATTATTGACACACTTGTAGTGATAAATATTTGTTTCTTTTGTTCATTTATCCATCCACCTATAAATTTATCACAGGTTAATGCCCAAAACAGATCCTGAGGTAGTGATTAGTGGTGATGCAATCAGCATGCATTCATTTAGTAGTTTAAAGGCATAGGGAAAAAGGAAGTGAATGAGGTGCCGATGGAGGGCATTCAAAGGAAAGTGACCACTGATTGACAATAAACCACAAGTGATACAGCCAACTGTTCGGCAGATTCAGTTGCTCATGATCACAGAATGCTTTTGGAGTGAGAAACTGTGCTTTAGAATAATACTTTGGAGGAATAAAGGATAAGATAATTTATTCATGGTCTCATGTACTGTCTCTCATTGGTCATTTTTTAAAATTTATTTTTAATTTTTGTAGGTACATAATAGGCATATATATTTATATATATATAGAGAGAGAGAGAGAGAGAGTACATGAGATGTTTTGATACAGCCATTCAATGTATAATAATCACATCATGAAGAATGGGGTATTCATCCCCTCAAGCATTTATCCTTTGCGGTACAAACAATCCAAGTATACTCTTAGTTATTTTAATGTGTACAATTAAGTTATTGGCTGTAGTCACCCTGTTGTGCTATCAAATAGTAGGTCTTATTCATTCTTTCTATTTTTTTTTTTGTACCCATGAATCACCCCCACCTCCTCTCTCCACTACCCTTTCAAACCTCTGGTAACCATCCTTCTACTCTCTGTGTCCTCGAGTTCAATTGTTTTGATTTTTAGATCCTACAAATAAGTGAGAAAATGAGATGTTTGTCTTTCTGTGACTGGCTTATTTCACTTAATGTAATGCTGTCCAGTTCCATTCATGTTCTTGCAAATGACAGACTCTCATTGTTTTTATGGCTGAGTAGTACTCCATTGTGTATAAGTACCACATTTTCTTTGTCCACTCATCTGATGATGGGCATTCAGGTTGCTTCCAAATCTTGGCTGAGTGAAGAGTGCTGTGACAAACGGACTGCAGATATCTCTTCAATATACTGATTTCTCTTCCTTTGGGTATATATCCAGCAGTGGTATTGCTCTGCCATATGGTAGCTCTATTTTTAGTTTTTTGAGGAACATTCAAACTGTTCTCCATAGAGTACTAATTAACACTCCCACCAACAGTGTATTAGGGTTCTCTTTTCTCTAAATCTTTGCCAGCATTTGTTATTGCCTGTCTCTTGGATGTAAACCATTTTAACTGGGGTGAGATTATATCTCACTGTAGTTTTGATTTGCGTTTCTCTGATGATCAGTGATGTTGAGCACCTTGTCACATGCCTGCTTTTTTTTTTTTTCTTTGAGATGGAGTTTCGCTCTTGTTGCCCAGGCTGGAGTGCAATGGAGTGATTTTGGCTCACTGCAACCTCTGCCCCTCAGGTTCAAGAGATTCTGCTGCCTCAGCCTCCCAAGTAGCTGGCATTACAGGCACCTGCCTCCATGCCTGGCTAATTTTTTGTATTTTTAGTAGAGATGGGGTTTCATCATGTTGGCCAGGCTGGTCTCGAACTCCAGACCTCAGGTGATCCATCTGCCTTGGCCTCCCAAAGTGCTGGGATTACAGGCATGAGCCACCATGCCCGGCCTCACATGCCTGTTTGTCATTTCTATGTCTTCTTTTGAGAAATATCTTTTCAGATCTTGTGCCTATTTTTTGATTGGATTATTCGATTTTTTCCTATAGAGTTGTTTGCACTTTTTGTACATTCTAGTTATTAATCTCTTGTCAGAGAGGTAGTTTGCAAATATTTTCTCCCATTCTGCAAAGTTTGTGTTATCAGGAATTAAATCCTCCAAACTTGCTTTATTTATCTCTGTTGGCAGGCAGTATAAAAGCCATATCCAATATCCTTTGGTGTGGCAGTTTGAGTCCAAAGCAATAAGGCAGAGATAAGGCAGAGATTACTTTTAAGACTAGTAATTTTGCATCCCATTTACAATATTTTTTGCCTACCCCAACACCATAAAGATATTTTCTTATTTTTTATGAGCTTAATGTTTTATCATTCACTCTTAGATCTACACTTTAGATAAAATTAACTTTTGTATTTGGTGGGAAGTAGGGGGTCAGGTTTAAAGTCAGTATATCCAATTGACCCAGCCAATTATTGTAAAGGCTATCTTTTTCTCATTGCACTGCAACTTCACTTCTGAACTTTTTAAAAACACAATCTTTCATTGGTCTTTCAGTCTTTCCTTGCCCCAATAACTAACTGTCTAAATTGCATATTTTTATAAGTTTTGATGTTTAATAGTGTAACTGCATGTTTCTTCTTCAAGATTGTTTTGACTATCCTTTGCTTCTCTGTAAAATTTTAGAATTGACTTTTCCATTTATACAGACACATGGAAACCAGCATACATACATTTACAATTTTTATTGGAATTGCATCAGATCTAAAGATAAATTTAAAGAAGACTGATAAGTTGAGATTACTGAGTCTTGTGTCTATGAACATTTCTTTTCATCATTTAGTTCTTCATAGTTCCTTTCTCAATAATGGTTTTTAAATTGCAGCATAAAGGTCCTATATACTGTTCTTAGCTATATTCGTGAGTATTTGTTTTTGGGGAAATAATGTTTTAGTTTGCATTTTTTGGAAAATAATTTTCTTTTGTTTGTTTCTGGTGCTTAGTAATGCAGTTGGTTTTGGTATTGACCTAGCCTCCAGGAATTTTTGTTAAATTCACTTATGTCTAATATATTTTACATAGAGTATTGACATATCTGTGTACACAATTATATTATCTGTAAATGATGACATTTTAAGTTCTTTTCTATACTCTTTTTAAAAAAATCTTAAAGCCATGGCCAAGCCTTTTTCCATTCTTAAATGTTGAATAGAATTGATAAGAACTGTCATTGTTTTTATCATTTTTGATTGTCTTATTCCATTTGGGCTGCTATAACAGAAATGCCACAAGCTGGATAATTTATAAAGAACAAACACTTATTTCTCATGATTCTGGGGACTGAGAAGTCCAAGATCAAGGTACCCGGCAGATTTGGTGTCTGGTGAGAGTCCCTTCCTTATAGATTGCACCTTCTGTCTGTGTCCTCAGTTTGTGGAAAGGGCAACAGGTTCTCTCTGGTCTCTTTTATAAGGGCATATATTTTATTCATGAGGACTCTGCTCTCAGGACCTGATCACCTCCTAAAAATCCCACCTCTTAACACTATCACATTGGGGATTAGGTTTCAACATATGAATTTTGGGGGGACACAAACATTCAGTCCATAGCACTCTTATTGGGGAAATATTTCAATATTTTATTGTGAAGTATTAAGTTTTTTTATATGAAAATGTATGAAACATGAGGTACAGTTTTTAGGTACGATAGATTAAGAAAGTTAATTCCATTTCTAATTTGCTGTTTAGTTTTGCAATCATGAGAAGTTTTTAAAGTTTATTAAATGCATTTTGGGCATCTACAAAAATGATCTTAGGATTTCCCCCTCATTTTATTCTCCTAATTTGGTGAATTACATTGAATTTTCTTTCCTTTTTTTTTTTGGTCCTAGGAAGCCTTGCTGCAAGTACCTGAATTTTCAGTGCTAAATGAATCTTGTTTGTTTAGAAGAAACACAATTTGGTTGTAATATATTTTCCTATATTTATTCTGTCCAGAATTTTGTGTCTATATTAGTAAAAAAAGATCTCTCTTTCTTCTCCAGGTTTTGATGTTAAGCTAATGCTGATATTGTAATATGAATTGGAGATTTTCCTCATTTTTTTCTTCCATTCTATGAAAGAAGTTATAGAATGTTGGGGTTCTTTCTTCCTTTAAAATTTAGAAGAATTCACCAGGCAAATCATCTGTGTTGAAATTGTATTTGTGGGGATAATTTAATAATGGATTCAAGTTAAAAATGTTTTAATAGAGATGGTGTCTCACTGTATTGCCTAGGCTGGTCTCAAACTCCTGGGCTCAAGCGATTCTCTGGCTTCAGCCTCCCAAAATGCTGGGATTACAGGTGTGAGCCACTGCACACAGCTTAATAGATTTAATTTAAAAAATAGATATATAGCTGTTCAGATTCCCTACTTCTTCCTGTATTTCTTTTATTTAAGTTGTATTTATCTAAAAAATTTTTATTTCATCTACATTTTCAAATTTATTCGCATAAAGATGTTGATAATATCTTTTAAAAACAGCTTTATTAAAGTATAATTGATATACAAAGAAGTGTACGTATTTAATATATACAATTTGATGAGTTTGGACATAATGCAAATACCAAGAAATACCATCCCCACAATCAGGGTAATAGACATATCCAACACCTCCCAAACTTTCCTTGTGCTTGCTTTTTAAATTTTTTGATACTATCATCTTATTATCTTGTTAATATGTTTAGGAACTGTAGTGGTATTCTGTTGTTCATTACTAAACTTGATGGTCTGTGCAAATCTGTGCGTTCTTTCTCTCTCTTTCCACTAATAACTTTTGTTAGGAGGCTATCAATTTTATTATCTTTTCAAAGAAACAATTTTTATATTTGTTGCCTTTTTCTTTGGTATGTATGTTTGTCTTCTATATTAATTTCTGCATTTATTTTTGTTTGCTTCCTCCCCAACTCCTGATTTTCCTAGGGTTTGGTTTTCTATTCTTTATTTAAAACATTTTTTGAGATGTATACTTAGCTATTCCTCTTTTTTAATACACATATTTAAGCTGTATCCAAGTGTTTATGGGTATGGTGCTCTGTTTTTGTGTGTGTGTGTGTGTGTAGGTGTGTGTATGTAATATCTAGTTCATTTACATTTACCATAATATTAACTGAATTACTATTTGTTTTCTATTTATCTTACCTCAGCTTTCTTGCCTTTTATTGATTAATCACTTTATAAATTATCCTTTCATTGTCATCACTTATTAAGTTGTCAACTTTACTATTTTTTTGTGGTTCCTCTAAAAATCAAAACACACATCCTTAACTTCTTCCAGTGTGATCTAATGTAGTACTTTTACCACTTCTGAAAAAATCTAGGATTTTATCACACTTTAGTCCTATTTATCTTCCTCTTGCCTGTATTATTGTTAACTTACATTTTTCTATATATATTAAACACCACAATGTATTACTATTATTGTTTTGGACTCAATATTTATTTAGATTCCTCTACTTTTTTAAACCACTGTTTTGGTTCTTCCATCTTGAATTCCCATGTATCCATGTGGGATAATTTTCTTTATGGCTGACCATTACCCTTTAGAAGGAGGCTTATTATATTCTATTTAGTGTTTCTAGTTTTTTAAGGAATTTTTTCAGGATAATCCATCATATTTCCAGAAATAGAAATTAGTTCTTCCTTTTCATTGGACTTACTTTTTCTGCTGCAGAATTCCTACCTTAAACTGGACAAGTGCCTAGATTTTTTTTAAATCCTGCTATTTCAATGAAAATTCAGTAAGTTAGTAAAATTAATTGTTTTGAGCTAACAAGCTCAATAAGACTTCACTTATTTTTTGTAGCATGTAGTGTTGCTTAAGTATGCAGGAAATTAATTTATTTAAAAATTGTTGGAAACACATGGTTAAGTGAGGCTTGCCAAAACAGAATGTACTAAAATCTAAAACACTTCATTTCTTAATCAAATATAACATCTACTTTTTTTATAGTTGTAAAGTTCTTTTCTCCTAATATCCTTATAACTGCTTTGAATTTTCGCTTAATACACTGTGCTGCTTCATTTCTGTTTGCTTTTGTATTTTATTAATTTTGTCCCCTGAAACATCACCTACTTTCTTGTCTGGCAGATTTGTAATAGTAGCAGTTGTTGTTATTTTCTTTCTTTCTTCGTTCCGTTAGAGGGGAAAAAGGAGAGCCCAGGAAATGTTACCTGATAAAACCGTGTTTTGAGTCTATAATAGCATCTACCCTGTTACTTCCTGAGATACTACACACAGGGTCATGGTGTCAGAAATGATGTCAAAAATCTCTATTAGCAAAAATCCCTTCTGCAACCATAATATACTAACTTGGAAGATTGTTATGCTGTTTCTCCCCCTCAGGCTTCATTTGGCATGTGAAATTTATAAACATTGCTGCTGTCTCAGGTCTGCATGTTAGAAAAATACATGTCTTTGAAGAATCTGACAGACTGGCCAAAACCAAATTTTATTTCTATTATAAAACAAGTCTTGTCTGTTTGGATTTATTATATGTAATTAGGGGCTTACTGGAGTCTAATGAAGGCTATCTGTACATCGCCACTGTTGCAAAAACGTATCTTTGACGATCAATATTTCGCGTGTAGAATAGAATTTAATTTTGTGTGTTAGATATATTTTGGTATTCAGGGATCGTCAGACCTTTGGTTTAAGGAAGTTTGATGGGGTTACCGTGGACTCCATTGTGCAAATGAAAAGTTCAGAATAGAGAGTATAATGGAATTTGGAATCTATTCTATCTGCTTTTGAATATGGCCCAGCTATTATATTAATACCAAGACAGATAGGACAGAGCTGGCCCTATGTGCAATTTTTCTTACTTTGAAGCCAGCTACACGAAGAATTTTTATGTTTTGTTTTGGAAAAGCAGGTAGATTATTTTCTTGGTTCATCTTTGTTTCGCAGAGGTAAAATTAGAGGCTTCAGCCTCCTGCTGGCAGAACAAGCTCTCAATTTCTCGCTGTCGAAATTCAATCTGATTTCTATCTTTTTCACTAAAAAGCTGTCAACAGCAAATAAGCATTCCCCATCAAAGAGTCACATTCATTTCTGAGGTATACAAATTCCTCTCATGGGAGAGAATTCAAGTAATTTAAATTGTTTCTGACTTTTAATTTCTTTCTTAGGAAATGGGAAATGATATTAGCATAGACTCTAACTACAGGCCAAAATGGAAGAAGAAAAGGCATGCATGGATACTCCCTAGTGTGACATCTCCAGGACCTTTAAGCCTCAGAGTGCAGCATGTTTACAATGCATAAAACAGGATTTGTATCTGCATTCTCATTTGCAGCTAGTGATCTAATCAGAGCTATCACTGCATGCCCTTAAAATGCATCAACATAGACTCATTTTTTAGTGGCAGACTTGCTATAAGAGTGTGTACTGCCAGCATAACAGAGGAAATGCTTTTGAAATTAAATATATTTTTCTTTCTTAGAATTCTTAGAGTTTAGTTTGGGAAATGGCCTTCTCTTTGGAAAAAGATGAAATTCTAGGTAACATACTCTGCCATATAAAGCCATTTTACACAGTGGCTCTTTCTTTCCTGTTTTCTTATTTTTGCTTTATTTATTTTTTAAAAAATTTATTTAAGGTAAGGGTTTAATAAAGTACATTGGTTTATAGCTGTGCGTTTATGATGAGCATATGTATTACTTTGGTTATAGAACCTCTTTAAATAGGCTTGTAAAAATGTGAGCTTTTCGGTTTTAAACTGTAAATTTCCTTCTTTTATTTTCTTCTGCCAGTTTATGCAAACATTCATAATCTCAGAATCTCATAATTGGGATAACAAGTGGTAAGCACTGTGTACACGTGCAAATGAATAAGCTACCAATCACAGTTAGAGAAAATCTCCCCCGCTGTACAAATGCATTTGATAGTATTTAGAGAAGCAGCAGCATTTAAGAAGATTCAAAGTGAACTAGAAGTCTACTGCAATAGTTATCAGATGACTTCCAGAACTTTTAAAGCCCGTATACCCTTCTTAGGAGAACTATGATTAGTCAAGGTACCACTTAAAATGAAGATACCTAGAATTGAACAAAAATTGCAAATTGTGTTTCATCACACAGGATAAAATGCAATCTTTCTGTCTTATTTGATCCCGTGTAGGGGTGTGTGTGTGTGTGTGTGTGTGTGTGTGCATACAAACGTGTGTGTATGCTGGGTTCTTTTATTTATTCAGTATAATTTTTGAAGACCTAGGAGGTTTCTGGCAGTGAGCTAAGCACTAGATGGTATTGAACAAGCATGAACAAGGCTGAATCTTGTAGTACTGAGTAGGGAAGACATCATTACACATGTGATGCATTTTAACCGTGGAGAAGTGAAGGACATTAAAAGCAGCATGTAATAGGTATAACTAATCCCCAGCTGGGGTTAGGTGTGTAAACAACCTGTTGATGAGGAAGCCTCAGGTGGATAACTGTGAGACCATTTGTTCAACAGGTACCTGCAGGAGAGGCTGAGTGGAGGGGCAGTGAAGGCAGTCCTGAGCCTCCCTTTCCTGTCCTGAGGAATTCAGCACTGGCCCTAACTTGCATGTCCCATTCAGTATAATGGAAATCCTACAGTTAACCAAACCCACCTTCTTAAAAGGCAGGTTAGCTACCGCCTGGTTTTAGATGATCCCTAATGTTGAATTTCACATATACCACCAGTACCCTATTAGTACAGGAGTTATTAAGAAATTATTTTTAGGCAGCTAGAAAGGGTAAAAGATCTTGATGGAATTTTCCTTTAATAAAAAGCAGCCCCATATCATTTCTTCTCTAACAAAAAGCAGCCTGAAAAGTCAGGCATAGATATGCAAACCAGGAGCTTTTATATGTAAATGTGGACAGCTGTACCTGGAAGCCAGGTCCATTCAATACAGCCTCCCCTGCCCTCTTTTCCTTGTCACCAAGTGTGCTGGCATCATGGCAGCCTCTAGGTAAAACCACGTGTACAGGTATCATGGCCCCCCACCAGGTGGAGGCCACATTTGGGTAATAAAAGACTAGGGTGGGAGGGCCAGTCTTTTCCCCGGGTATGTAAATGAAACACCTGGTCAAACCAATCCCCTGAGCCCTATGTAAATAAATCACCACCCTCTCAAGTCTCTGTATAAAAACGATTGCGTTTGGCCACAAACTGGAAACCCTCTTGGGCAGTCCGCCTTCTCAGCATGAGGAAGTCTTTTCTCTCTCTGTTCTTTTTCTATTAAACTTTCTGCTCCTAAACCCACTCCTCGTGTGTGTCTGTG
This sequence comes from Pan paniscus, assembly GCF_029289425.2. NCBI lineage: Eukaryota > Metazoa > Chordata > Mammalia > Primates > Hominidae > Pan > Pan paniscus. The sequence goes on from NC_073267.2 coordinate 68,440,054, forward strand.
TCCTAAATTCTTTTTCAACTGTGGCAAAGAATCAGGGTATATCCCAGACAACAGAGCTGTTTCAATATGACATATGCACAAGAACTTGGTAAATCCAAACTGTCTTCATCTCATTCCGTTTTGAGTGATGTTTCATTACGCTTTATAGATTAGGATTCTGAAATGTTAAGGTCTCCAGAATTCTCCCTGGGAAATGGTGTTTAGTGAGGCCTTAAAGGGGAAGAAGAAGCTGTGCACATGAAGAGGGACTGAGAGAAAGAAAGAATTCAAGGAAGGTGGACTAGCATGTGCAAAGGCCCTGAGGTAGGAAAGGGCAGCTGCTTTATTCCTTTTTATTCTACTTATTTATTTATCTATTATTATGATGTTATTTATGTATTTTAAAAATTCTATTTATGCTGTATTCAAATAGGTCAAAAGAGGGACAGAGAGAGAGGAGGAGGTTGGCTTGAGATGAAGCTAGAAGAATGGGCAAACTTCACTTCTCTTTGTTCATTTGTACCCCAAGTTGTATTCATCCCTTTCTGCCCTGCTGTGGTCTCTGCAAACTTGACCCTTGCAGACTGCAACACCCAGACTCCTTTGCTAGCTGGTGGATTGTTGGATTTGGCTGAGAAGATGCAATGGCAATACACTGAAGTTTGGAGGGAAAGTTGGGTTGAAGTGTGTCTCTTCTGACTCCCTCCTTGCCTTGGTGACCTTTTAAAATTTTTATTTTAATTAAAAATTTAAAAAATAATTTCTGTTTTAGATTCAGGGGGTATAGGGTAAGTTTGTTACCTGGGAATATTGTGTGATGCTGAGGTTTGGGGTATGATTGATCCTGTCACCCAGGTACTGAGCATCGTACCCAATAGTTTTTCAACCCTTGTCCTTCCCCGCTTTTCTACCTCTAGTAGTCCACAGCGTGTATTGTTGCCATCTTTATGTCCATAAGTACCCATTGTTTAGCTCCCACTTATAAGTGAGAACATGTGATACTTGGTTTTCTGTTCCTGCAATAATTTGCTTAGGATAATGGCCTCTAGCTGCATCCATGTTACTGCAAAGGACATGATTTCATGCTTTCTTATGGCTGTGTGGTATTCCATGGTATATATGTGCCACATTTTCTTTATTCAATCCACTTGGTCCCTGTTTTCAGGCAAGAACTGCATCCTACCAGTTCCCTCTGGAGACCTCTCCTTCATGGCTTCAGCTCTCATTGGGCTCCTGGAACATACTAGCTTTGGCTTTAGGGATATTAACATCTTCATATTATTGTAGTTCCTCATTGCCCCACCATCTTTAGTCTGTTCCCTAAACTATGCCTATACTCCTGTAAGCAGTCCCTAAATCAAAATAACTTCATTTGAATAATATGTAATAAATTCTGTTTTATATGTAGATCCCAATTCATTCAGATGGGTTTTAAGGCTTTACACCTGAGGGTATATCTCTTAAATTCAATAAAAGTACCACTTTTCTTAATTCATTCAGGATTTTTGACTCCCTTCTGTTGTAGCCTATAAAGAGATGGAAGCTTAGACAGCCTCATAATTGCTCTTATTCTTCTTTCTGGTATGACTCATATATAAGGCTGGCTAAAGGCAAACTGCAAGGTTGGAGGAAGAGCTTCCATGCCTCCTGATTCCCTCTTCTCTCTTCCTATCTGGAAGGCCATTCCTGGCCTGTTACATTGCTATTGTGTGCTAAGCTAAGGAAATTAAAAAATTTATGCTGAAAGTGACAGACATTTCCAGACTGGCAGCCAACACATATGATATACAGCTCCATAATAGAATATATGTGGTTTATGATGAATTAGTAAGTGATTCCTTTTTTCAGGGGAGGAATCTTACAAGATTCTTGGTGCTAATAACTAGGTTCAGGATATGGTATCTCAAATGTACCTCACTTGTAAGGTAAGTCACAAAAAATTTGTTACCATTTCTAGTTAAACTATTGAAGCTTGCAAATAATTACCTATGGATTCATGGTTATGCTGTAATAATAGAACCTTTCTTGAATTCTGCAGTGCTCTCTTGAGGCAGAGAAAAAGCAATTAAGATACAGCTAATGTGCAGGGAATTGTACAGAACCCCAATCTGCTTTGTCTATGTCACAGCAGTGAATCGGAGTGGTGAGTCAGGTATTTAGCACTTTGGAATAAAAAGACCAAGAACTACTGCCTACATATTTAACTATAACTACAGGCATAGTTTCTCATTTTGTGAAAAGTATGCAAAGAGGTCTTATTGTATTTTTGTGGGGCAGAGTAGATGGTAAAAAATAAAAATCATCCATAAACCATTAATGTTTGCATTTAGAAGCTTCAGGAGTGTGGGGACCTAGTTTGTTTTCTTCACTGCTGTGACCCCACTGAGTAGGCTAATACCTGGCATATATCACAAACACAATAAGTATTTGTGGAAAGAAGGGAGACTTGGACAGTCTCCTTTTGCAGGACGCACATAATCTCTTCCTCCTCAACCTCTCTGCCTAAGCTGTAAGATATGGGCATAAGAGAATAGATTTTAGAGGCCAAGAAAGCTGCTGGCATCCAAATCTGCCCCTCATTCGATGTGCCATCTCATGTGATTTAACTAATTTTGAGATCTTCAATTTTTTCATCGATTCTTCTGTGAAATAAGCTACCAATATTTACTTCACCATGTTATGAGTCAAATAACATGAGGTATGTGGAAATGCAAGTAAGAAGCATTAGGTAGATGACATCATTATTATTTATGTCACCATATGAGTTTATGAGCAAACTGTGTATTTGTAACCTCTGTAGCAGGAGAAACGGACAGATGTTTCTCAATACTGATAGGGTCATTGGGATGGAAGAAGTAACTGTTCAGGCCAGTCTTGTGGGAAAGCGAAGATCTGAGAAATAGAGATTTATACCGAGACCAGGGCCTTTTTTTTCCTCCTATATTTTACTAAATATGGATTAAAGTTGGTTCTGATTAAAGGAAATAATATGTTTTATTAGTTTGGTTCAAGTAATTCTTCATTTCAGGGAAAAAACTCAAATTATTTTCATGAGAAGATGCATAAGAGACTGGGGAGAGCCCTAAGAACTAGGAACTCTAAGTCTCAACTTCTTAAGTGCTTTGCTGAATCAATTTTTTCATCTGTAAAATGGGTATAAAAATTCCTGCCTGCAAAGGACATGAACTCATTCTTTTTTATGGCTGCGTAGTATTCCATGGTGTATATGTGCCACATTCTCTTTATCCAGTCTATCATTGATGGGCATTTGGGTTGGTTCCAAGTCTTTGCTATTGTGAACAAGGACATGGATGAAGCTGGAAACTCTCAGTCTCAGCAAACTAATACAGGAACAGAAAACCAAACACCGCATGTTCTCACTCATAAGTGGGAGTTGAACAATGAGAACATATGGGCACAGGGAGGGGAACATCACACACTGGGGCCTGTAGGGGGGTGGGGGGCAAGGGGAAGGATAGCATTAGGAGAAATACCTAATGTAGATGACAGGTTGATGGGTGCAGCAAACCACCATGGCACATGTATACCTATGTAACAAACCTGCACGTTCTGCACATGTATCTCAGAACTTAAAGTATATATATATATATATACACACATATATGTATATATATACACATATGTATATATATACACATATATATATATATAAAATTCCTGCCTTCAAAGGATACGAACAGACACCTCTCAAAAGAAGACATTCATGCAGCCAACAGACACATGAAAAAATGCTCATCTTCACTGGCCATCAGAGAAATGCAAATCAAAACCACAATGAGATACCATCTCACACCAGTTAGAATGGCGATTGTTAAAAAGTCAGGAAACAACAGGTGCTGGAGAGGATGTGGAGAAGTAGGAACACTTTTACCATGTTGGTGGGACTGTAAACTAGTTCAACCATTGTGGAAGACAGTATGGCGATTGCTTAAGGATCTAGAACTAGAAATACCATTTGACCCAGCCATCCCATTACTGGGCATATACCCAAAGGATTATAAATCATGCTGCTGTAAAGACACATGCACATGTATGTTTATTGCGGCACTATTCACAATAGCAAAGACTTGGAACCAACCCAAATGTCCATCAATGATAGACTGGATTAAGAAAATGTGGTACATACACACCATGGAATACTATGCAGCCATAAAAAATGGTGAGTTCATGTCCTTTGTAGGGACATGGTTGAAGCTGGAAACCGTCATTCTGAGCAAACTATCAACAAGGACAGAAAACCAAACACCGCATGTTCTCACTCATAGGTGGGAATCGAACAATGAGAACACTTGGACACACGGTGGGGAACATCACACAGTGGGGCCTGTCATGGGGTTGGGGGAGGGGGGAGGGATAGCATTAGGAGATATACCTAAAGTAAATGACGAGTTAACGGGTGCAGCACACCGACATGGCACATGTATACATATGTAACAAACCTGCACGTTGTGCACATGTACCCTAGAACTTAAAGTATAAAAAAAAAGTGTTAAAAAAAATTCCTGCCTTCTTCCCCATATAGGGCTGATGGGAGGACAATATCAAAGAATGGACTGGAATGCCTATATTAACCTTTGGAACCCTGTGCATATTTTAGAGGTTATCTTTCTCCCAACCCCAAATTCGATCTAGTTGATTAGTGAATCAGAATGGCTAATCCTGGTATAGTCTACAGCATGATGGTAGGTGAGGGTATGGGATTTGGCAAACACATGACATCCTGCTTTCTTGCAATATGGCCTTTCAGCTCATGAATGGTGCTTTCCACTGCAGAAGCCATGAAAACAAACATCCACCATCCGAGAGAAGGACAGATGCCTTACTGTGGAAAAATTCCTGGGGCTTCTGGGGCTCTTAGGCTGAAAGCACGAGAGTTAAACTCTGTTGCTCATGCAGAAATCAATGCCCTGCCTTTGTTTTGTTCTCAGAGTGAGACAGCTCTGTTCTGATTGGAGTGGGATGTGTGAAGCCTATGATAGTCTGTGCCAGGCCTTGCCTGGCCAGCAATTGTGAAGGAAGCAACTTGATAACCCCAGGTGACTGTGACAATGAAACCCACTGGGGACTTGAAAATGAGAATGTCAGTACATTGCTTCTGTTTATCTATTTCTTAAAGACAGAAGTGGGAAAGGTTTAGAGCAAATATTGTCTTGAACTGACAGAATATTTTCAAAATCCTTTCTTTTGCTGTTAAGCTAGCCCAAGATCTGGGTCTGCCTTACACAGAGTGGTTTCAAACACTTTTTGACAATAGGTTCATGTGTTGATTAGAAAATCTCAGTAAATGATGCAGGTCAAAATGGCCCTGCTCCAGTTGAAGAGGAATAGAGACCACTGGTTTGGTCTCTGAGTACATTATTTTCCCAATGATTATCATCTCTAAGATGGAATCCTATTAGCTTTGTCCACTCTGCTCAGGTTTTCCAGCCCACCTATCGGTTCATTGAAATGATTTCCTTTCCTGATGGGACTCTCAGGTTGAGTCTTGAGGGACTTGGAGGCTCAAGACTATGATGACCTTATCTCTTATCTCCACAGTGCATAGTACACTGCCTGGCAGACAGGGAGGTCGGTGGGCACTTACTGAATTTATCTGGCTTTTTCATCCTGTTTACCATTTTATTACCTGAGTTGTTTCCCATTCTTCTGTTCATCCCTAGAATGTGTCTGTTCCCTGAATTCTTGGCTCTTTTAGGTCTAGATTGTCCTGCTAATGTTGAGACTTGCAATAAAACACTAAGATATAATATCTGGGTGGAGAGTTTGAAACCACTGGGGATAGATGGAGGTCCTGAATGCCAAGCAGAACATGACTAGGTATTAAATAAGACTTCTTTCCACAGATTATCATTCATGCTTGTCTGTGTCCACTCAATGAACATTTATTGAGCACCTACTGTGTGTCTGGCACCCACTATTACAGCTGATGGAAATACAGCAGAAAATAACACAAACATCCCTACTCTTCAGAGCTTACTTTCTAGTTAAGGGAAACAAATATAAACAACACTAAAACATGAACAAAAAACAACAAATAGTAATGCATGCCACAGTGCTAATTAATACGGGGTGATGTAACAGGGCATCTGGGAGCCTCTTTAGATTGTGTGGACAGGAAAAGCCTCTCTGAGAGGATAAAAGGCCAAAAACTGTGTGATAAGAAGGATAAGTCCTGCAGAGATCAGAGGAAGGGCATTTCAACAAGAGGAAGCAAGGGCCTACTGATGCTTAAGGAGGGTAGGAGTGTGGTAATTGATGAGATCAGAGAAATCTCAAGGGCCCTTGTCATGTAGGGCTCTATGAGCCAGGGCAAGCAATGCAATGTTACTCTTAATGGGATGAGAAGCCTTTGGGTGATTTTTGAAAAATCAAACTTGGCTGGGCATGGTGGCTCACACCTATAATCCCAGCATTTTGGGAGGCTGAGGTGGGAGGATTGCTTCAGGCCAGGAGCTTGAGGCCAGCTTGGGCAACACAGCGAGACCCCGTCTCTACAAATTTTTTTTTCTTTTTAAATTACCTGGGCATAGTGGTGCACACTTGTAGTACCAGCTACTTGGGAGGCTGAGGTGGGAGGATTGCTTGAGCCTGGGAAGTTGAAGCTACAGTGAGCTGAGATTATGCCACTGTACTCCAGCCTGGGTGACAGAGCCAAGCCCTGTCTCCAAAAAAAAAAAAAATCAAACTTGTTATTTTGAGATAATTGTAAATTCACACGTGGTTGTAAGAAATAAAAGATTCTTCATACCCCACACCCAATTTCCTCCAATGTTAACATTTTACAATATTGCAATGTAGTATCACTACCACATGCATATCGACATTGATATAATCCACTGATCTTATTTAGATTTCCTGTTTTACTTGTATTCGTGTGTGCGCGCGTGTGTGTGTTTGTGTGTATTCTATGCAATTTTATCACAAGTGGAGAGTCATGTATTCACCACCACAGTCAAGATACAGTTCTATCACCCCAAGGAGTTCCTATGTTGCCTTTTTATAGTCAGACCTATGTCCCTCCCACCCTCTTCCCCATCCTCAACCCCTGGCAACCACTAACCTGTTCTTCATTTCTATAATTTTGTCATTTCAAAAATGTTATATGTATGAAATTTTACAATATGTAACCTTTTTGAATTGGCTTTTTTCAACATCAAGTTGTTGTGTGTATCAATAATTTGTTTCTTTTCATTGCTGAGTAATATTACATGGCACGGATGTACCACAGTTTATTTAATCATTCACCCACTGAGTTGTTTTCAGTTTTTGGTTATTATGAATAAAGCTACTTCGAATGTTTGTATGCAGGTTTACGTGTGAAGATATGTTTTCATTTCTCTTGGATAAATGCCTGAGTGCAGTCGCTGGATTATATGGTAGTTGCATGTTTAGTTTTTTAAGAAAGTGACAGCTTAGTTTCCAGAGTCATTGGGAGATTTTAAGTAGGGGATGATTTGATGTATTATTGTTAGTTTTTGTTAAGACCATTCTAGATGCTCTTTGGGATATAGAGTGTAAGGTTGTCAAATAGAAGCAGAGATACCAGCTCTGAGACCAGGAGAACAAAGATGATGGCTTGGGCTAGAGAGGTATTAATGGAGATGAAGAGCAGTAGACGACTTCAGGCAAGCAGTTTACCTTCCCAGAGCCTTCGCTGACTCTTAACATCCACATCTGTGAAAGGATAACAGAACATCCACCTCATAGGATGTAGAGGGCTGAAAATCAAACACACAGAGGGCTTGACACATATTAGGAGCCCAGAAATTAGGAGCTATCATCTCTGAGTTTAGCTTCTATTTTAATATGTGCAGGTTCCCTATTGCCTTTTTTTTTTAAATACCTTATGCCTGAATTGCTTAGGGATTTCTTGTTTGTTTGTTTTCTGCTAACTTATAAAAAAGAGGCCAAATCTGTGCCTTTAATAATAGATGCTTCACCTTTACAAAGCTCTCTGGAGAATGAGATTTTAGACAGAATTCCTTTTTTTTTTGTTTGTTTTCATCTTGCTGTGCTTCCAACTGCTTGCAACATTCTCTCTGCTGCAGAACCCCACACCCACAATATTTTCTTACACTTAGGCTGATAAAAGGATTCCAGGTTTTATGGAGAATAAAACAGTAACTACAGCTGGTGGGAGACAGTAATCTAGTTAGTCACACCAAGATTGGAATTCAAGTGATTGGAAAACTGAACATGGAACTCAGTGTGTGAGCTGACAACCTCAAGGGCACAATTATGAAGACCTTGTCTGATTCCCTCTCATTGCTGGATTTCTGAGAGGAAATTGGCAATGTAGGAAGTAGTGTATGGAGCATCTACAATGTACAGCACTTCTCACATACTTCATTTTATTTAATTCTCCATCTAATTCTACCTGGTAGTTGTATGTCTCCCCATTTTACATGTACAAATTTAAGGCTGAGAGAAATGAAATAATTTGCTTAACACTAGTTGTGTTAGTGGCAGTAAATCTGTACAGGTCTACAGCAACTGCAATTCTTGCCTCCTCAGAAGAAAGAATTCCACTGAAGGTATAATAAGGCAGAGTGAGAGACTGAGGCAAGTTTTAGAGCAGGAGTGAAAGTTAATTAAAAAGCTTTAGAGTAGGAATGAAAGTGATGCAGGATTTTTCTTCTTGGTCACTTTGCAAGCTGGGGACTCCTGGCCAGCAATGCCCCACCTGGGCCTTGCTCGGCCATGCTGTGTGCCTCAGCTTGCCTGTGTTACAGCTTGTACCTGCGTTTGGTGATTCCCAAGCTCTTGTACCGTGCCCAAGAAGAATGAGGATATGCAGGACATTGGAGGGTGAGGAGGGCAGAGAAGAATTTTATTGAGTGATGAAAACAGCTTTTAGTGGAGAGGGGAGGGGAGGGTAGGGGGAAGGATGGTTCCCCAGTGTTTCTGGGTCTGAGACTCTTTATGGACTCAGGATGGGGAGTGCATGCTGATTGGTTTGTAATTATGCAAAAAAGGTTAAAGTGAAGACACCACTCAAAGGTGGGCATGACAGTGTAGAAAAACCAATTAGGAAAGGGTTGGTATATGTAAAATAAGTGAAGGGTGGGGACCAATTAAAGGAAAGTGCACCAAATGGGAAGACAAGTTCTCAATCTGGTCTGAGGATTTAACTTGCAGCTTGGCTTTCAGGCTTTCAACTCTCTTCAGCTTGGAAGTAGGGTTTAGTGGGGGACCCACCCCTATCTGTCTAGGCATTGTCTGCCTCTATCAAAAGGAAGTAAAGTACACTTGGAAGAAGGCCAAGTGGGCAACTTTAGAGATCAAGTGCATGGTTTGACCTTTGACTTGGGGTCTTATACATTGGCATTCCACATGCACAGTGGCCTGGCAGCACTTGGGAGGGGCTGCATGTGTGGTGTGTTTACTGGAGTTGTTTGCATGCTTGTGTTCTTCCCTTACCAGTCGAGTGTTCCTGTAAGGTCATATAGCAGTTAAACTTACCATTTTGCCTCTTAGTGCACATGCTTGAACCCAGTTACCCAACTCCTGAGATCTTATCAGGAAGCTGATCACCAGTTTCAGGTTTTTCTATCTATTGGGAGACTGCCTTTCTCTGGTACTGGCTGCAACCAATTATTATTTTAGAGAGACAGTTTAATAACTGCTTGAGCATTACCTGATGGTCATCTGAGAGTCCTGGTTGGCAGAGGAGGGCACTCTCCTGCCCTGCTCATGTCTGCCTGACTCTCTACTGTAACAGTTGCAACACTAGTAATTTGTAGAGTCAAGATTTAAGTGAGTTCTATGTTCAACATTTGTTCTTTCTTTTATCATGTGCAACGGTAGGTCTGAAGTATCTGAGCCTCTTTCCTACTTTCTGTAATCATGTTAATTAGGACTCTTTAGTCTTGGTGATAGAAACTCAACTCTAAATTGGCTTCAAATTAAAAGGGAATTTATGGGCTGACAACAAAAAATATTAGTTTCAGATGTAGCTAGATCTAGATGCTCAGATAATGTCATAAGAAGCTAGCTTTCTGCATTCCTAGATTCTGCAAATTTCATTTTGCTTTCATTTTCAGGCAGGCTCTCAACTCAAAATGGTTCCAAAACACTGATGACTCATTTTAATTTTTTTCACTTTCCAAATGTGTGGAGAAGGCTTCTTGCCCAATTCCTTTAGAAAAGTTCTGAGATTGACTTTGACTAGATGTGGGCTTATACCAATCCTGAAATAATCACTTTGGCCAAAAAGTGGAACTAAATGATTGCCGAGACCTAAGATCTGGACCCATTTCCCCTGAATATAGGAAATGGATCAAACCATATAAACACAAAAGTGGAAAAGAGGTGGCTTCTTGAGAAAAATATTGAGGTGTGATAATCATAAACATGGCAGATGAACATTCAGTAGGTAGAAACAATGAAAGGCCACTATAATACTCTTATTAATACCATCTTACCACAAATTTTCCCCCTTCCCTCCCACCTCTTATTTCCCCCTTTCTTTTATTTTCTTATAAAGAAACATTTAATAGGGACTTAGGAACAAAAGCCTTATCTGTGTCTCTGGCAGCTAGAGACTAGGTGGTGGATCATGCACCATTACCTACCAGACCCAGGGATTACATACCGTAAAGGAGAGGCACACATACTTCGGAGGGGATAGATAGGAATTTGCCCTAAGAGCAGTATTCAAAGTTTGTATTAGGCCATTCTTGTATTGCTATAAAGGAATACCGGAGACTGGATGATTTATAAAGAAAAGAGGTTTAATTGGCTCATGGTTTTGCAGGCTTTATAGGAAGCATGGTACTGGCATCTGCTTGGCTTCTAGGGAGGCCTCAGGAAGTGTACAATCATGGTTGAAGGTGAAGGGGGAGCAGGACTATCACATGGCACAAGCAAGAGCAATTGATGGGGGTGGTGGCTGGGAGATGCAATACACATTTAAATGAACAGATTTTGAAAGAACTCACTATTGCGAAGACAGTACCAAGCCATAAGGGATCAGCTCCCATGCCCCAAACACCTCCTACCAGGCCCCACTTCCAGCCTTGGGGACTACTATTTGACGTGAGATCTGGGCAGGACAAATATCCAAACTCTATCAAGGTAAGTAACTGCCCTTACACAGGGAATAATAGATAAACCGGACATTTCAGAGGCCTTCCTGGAACTGAGGTTAATCAGAAGCAAACATGGTGGATTAGCGTCCAAGATGGAGATGCTTCAGCCTCTACACTCCTCCCCCTAATCTGGCTCTTACAATCTCATGCACCTTCCTCTTCTGCGGTGGTCTTTGAGACTTTGGGGAGGGTGCTTGATATTTTACAGCTTTAGCAGCAATGCACTGGCAATGGAAAACAGATCAGGCCTAGTGGGATTCCAAATGGGGTAGATTCACAGGCTGTTGAATCATTTCTTGTCTTCAGTTTTCTCGGAAGAACTGAAACAATGAGAGATACATAACGTTAATAATTTGATTAGTAGAAATATAATGCACACAAGGACTAGAATCAAAAGAGAGTTTGTTGCAAGCACAACAACAACAACAACAAGGAACACTTTTCATTAAGGAGCCAACTAAAAGCATCATGAAGAAAAGTAAAACTTGGTTCTATTTAGAGATTTCTTGTAGTCAGGAAATAATTCAGGGTTAGCCCAAATTGTAGGCAAATGATAAAAAACTCACACCATGGTCAGGGCTAGAATCTAAATTTTCTCTCTATCTAGTTTCCCCATTTCTACTAAGAATAAATAATAGTAGGAACAATTTATTTGCAAACTAAATTTTGGTTTCATTATGCTTGGCCTGATTATTTGCATAAAGTGTAGCAAGAATAGTGATCAGCCCTATAGGCTCTTTTTAAGTTAGCTTTGCTGGAACTTATAAAAGAAATTTTGGATTCAACTTTTTAAAAGCCTCAAGGCCAGAAGCTAAGCCAAGGATTCACTATTAGCCTATTCTTATAATACGTGTATGAATTCCTTTCTTCAGGAGGTCCTAACATATCTTGAGGTTCCTGGGTCTGTTAGTAAGTGACTACAGGTCAGAAGCCTTGTAAGGGAACAATTTAGATGAGGTACTAGGCCAGACTTTCCAAGGGGCTTTTATTAGCTCTATACAGTCAACCTCACTTCCTCAGTCTGGTCATATCTGAAAGTATGTCATTCCAGTCAAAGCCTTGGTAAAAGAACCAGTGTCTTCAATTTTGTCCTATTACAAAAGAAAGCAGATGCTTACTGAACTTATGTGAATAACTACATTGCCATAAAATAAGAATATTCACAAATAGTTTCCAAAATTCGGAGAACTCAGCTACAGAGAAAAGTAAATTTTGCTCACAAAAGTATACTTTATCCAACTTCTCTAAGCTATAAATATCTCAAAAGAAAAAGGTTTTCTTGACTCTCTTTCGATCAGAGAAGCAGCCTTCCGAACAGGATGTTGTCCATTCACCTTGGAATTGCCATCCACAAGCCAAGCAGCTCTGTCAGGTGAGAGCTGTTTATCAGGCACTGTAGAAACCAGCAGTTCCTTACACAGTTCCAGAGTCAGTCCTAGGGGAAAAAGTGCTCCCCGCTTGTAAATATCTCCTCCTTGCACTCTCCAGGGAGTAAGTCCCTATGTAAATGATTTCCACCTTATCATGGAACTCTTTTCTTCCTTTCCTTCTATAATGCTAAGTGCACATAAATTATTTTTTGGATCCTTTTTTGTACATTACAAAATAGATGAGATGTGTTCATTGGCCAGACATAGTTTCTCATGCCTGTAATCCCAGCACTTTGGGAGGCCAAGGTGGGTGAATCACTTGAGGTCAGGAGTTTGAGACCAGCCTGGCAAACATGGCAAAACCCTGTCTCTACTAAAAATACAGAAATTAGCCGGGTGTGGTGGTGCATGCATAGTCCCAGCTACTTGAGGGGCTGAGGTGGGAGGATAACTTGAACTCAGGAGATGGAGGTTGCAATGAGCCAAGATCACACCATTGCACTCCAGCTTGGGTGACAGAGTGAGACACTGTCTCAAAAAAAAATGTTTATTATCTTTATTCTCATCTTATACAGTAGGTCATTGAGACCTATACAACAAAATGATCTTTTTTTTCCCTACTAGAATTTGTCCATGGAGGAAATATAGTGAGAACTGGTAACATTCTGTGACATTTATATGTCTAAACAAGAAAGGGATAATCATTTTTGTCCATAAGAGATCAAACCTGGGACTTTGACCTCATTATCACTGAGCTACTAGCTCTTTGGAAATATAAGGCAGTGAATGGTATTAGAGAATCAATGCGCATCCCAAATGTCTAATGTGTTACTAGACTGAGAAGGCCCAGGGGCAAATGTGCCTCATTCTGTATCTACAATATGAGTTATATGTCATTAGGAGCCCTTAGAGAGGATTTATAAAGAAACACACTCTATGTAGTTAAAAGGGAACCCTGTTTTTTAATACATTGTTGACTGTTTTTCACATTGAGGGAATTGATGCTTAGTCCAGAGAAGCTATAGATGTGTTTCGGGCATAACAGAATGGGATCTGTGGTTCTTCTGGAAGGTCGATAAATCACAGGCACCATTAGCCTAGCTCTCCTTGATCAAAAGGTGTGTCATGGTGAGCTTAGAAAATGAACCACCATTACCTAGTGTGATTATGAATCTGGGGTTCAACAGGCTTTTTACTGAATCATCTACAGCTTTAAGAGATGTCTTTTTTTTTCTGAGGTTTGTGCTATAAAAAATGTAGAATCACATAAAATATCAAACATTAGCTAATTTTTCTTCACTTTCTATTATAATTAACCTATCAAAAGGCAGCATACTCCTTGTGAACAGTCCTTCATTTAAGATACACTTGAAGTGTATCTTAAATTTACTTCTTAAATCTAAATCTTAAATTTACTTCAAGAAATATTTGTTGTGTACTTTGTGTCTGTCAAGTACTTAAGTTAAAATGGTAAATAAGACACATGTGGCTTATGCTCTCACAAAGTTTATAATCTGGATTGGGATGGGTAAAAGAATAATGTAAGCATACAGGCTGAATCTGGAGTCTCTTACTGGAAAATGGTAAAGTCTTTGGCCTTGGTTTTCTTATCTTAAAGTAAATATTATGTCCTATGGAAATAAAACTAAATAGACAATTACTTTAGAATGCCTGCTATGTGGCAAAAATTAGGATATCAGATTTCTTAGCACTCTTCCTACTTTCTACCATTCTGTCTTTACAACTTATCTTTCTCTTCTTCCTCCCTTTCCATTGATCAAAAACTGAAAGCAAAACTTGCTCTCTCAGTTGGGAGCAGTCACTCTGCTCAGATTCTTCTACAATCTCCCTATACCAGGACTTACTGACTGAGTGAAAGATGCGGCGATGGAGCACAGACATGCCCACCTTAGAGGAAATGTATATTTTTCCTCAAAGGAAAAGAAGCATCTTAAATCTAGGGAGCATTAATGCACTTATTTTTTAAATCTAGGAGGAATCTTTATAATCATCTACCCAGATATATATCAGAGCCATCTTGAGGATCTGGTTAAAATACACATAAAATGTCTGATGCAGTAAATCTGGGTTGGGCTTTTCTCTTTAAAAAATGTTCACCACTGTGATATATCCACACAATGGAATATTGTTCAGTGTAAAAAAGAAACAAGTTACCAAGACATGAAAAGACCTGGAGGAACTTTAAGTGCATTTTGCCAACTGAAAGAAGTCAATCTGAAAAGACTACATACTGTATGTTTTCAACTATGTGACATTCAACTATGTGACATTCAACAATGGAGACAATAAAAAGATCAGTGGTTTCCAGGGGTTTGGGTGGAGGCAGGAATGAATAGGTGGAGCACAGAGGATTTTTAGGACAGTGAAAATACTCTGTGTGTTACCATAATGATAGATTTGTGCCATTGTACATTTCCCAAAACCCACAGAATGTACAACAGAAAGAGTGAACTCTAATATTAACTATGGACTTAGGTTGATAGAAATACGTCAGCGTTGGTTCATCGGTGGTAACAAATGTACCACATTAGTGCAGCGTGTTGATGGTAGGGGAGTGTCTGCAGGAGCTATGTGGGAACTCTCTGTACTTTCCACTAAACCTGACTGTGAACCTAAAATTGCTTTAAAAGATAAAAATCTATTCATCAGCAAGATGACAGAATAGAATAGGTGTTCTCTAGCTTCACTCTCCACAACATAAATTCCTCTAGCAATTATCCACTGGCAAGAATATCATTGCAAATACCCTAGAACTTGAGAGTGAGGCTGAGACAGCCTCTTGAACTATAAATCTGAGAGAAGCCATGTTAAATGGTAAGAGGAATGGCTCTCTTTGACTGCATTGCCCCTGCTTCAAGCTGGCACAGTGCCACACACAGAGAATTCCTCCAGACCCAAGCTTTTACAGTGGGAGTAGTGAGCTGGAGGTAGACATTCAGCTTTCCACTATTCTGAGACCTTTTAATGGAGGCTCAGTCTTGTCTTATCCCACAGGAAACACTGGGAGTACCAGCCAGGCTGGACCACCTATGGTCAGTGAGAAACAAAGAACAAGGGTGGGCTTCACAGTGGTCAGTGCAGATCTTGGCAGTTGCTTTGCATTTTGCCAGCTGAAGGTACCACACCAGACAAACTAGCGAACAAAATCAGGCTGTAGGAAACATGGTCCTTTGGTCTTTTGGGCTTGAATACCTAGCCAGCTTCCCCATACAGCTCAGGTGCTCTTGTTAAGGCTTCCCCAGGTCAAGAGGCAACTGCAGGTTAGAGATTACCCTCAGAGGGAGCACTTCGCCCTGCCTAGCCCTGGTAGCATAGAGGTAATCCAAATAAGTCCTGGTGCTCTCATTAAGTCTTCCCTAGACTGGGAAGCAACTTCAGGACTGCAGAGGGAACATCTGGCCCTATCCAACCTCAGCTGATGAGTGGCGACTCCATCAAACTTGGCGCTCTACTTAAGCTTATCCTAGGCTGGGATATAAGCCCAAGTCCACACGTATTTGTGGAGCATAGCCTCTGGCCTGCCCTCCCATGTCGCTGAGCAGCAATTTCAGAAACCTCACTCAGTCTCAAAGCCCAGGACATAGCCAACTATGGATCCAAACAATAGTACTGTCTAGACGGAGAAGACAGCCTGCCTGATTTGAGATGTTCACAGAGTCCAGTTATCAGCTTCACCTAATGGCAGAGTCAAGTCAGTGGTTCCACCAAACCATGGAGCACAACTAGAAGTTTATTCAAGCTCAGAATATAGAAACTGACCCAGTCCAACAAAGAACCTGACATCAAAGTCTGACTGTTCAGGATTGCTACCAGTGGCTTATTTAGAATGTCAGGGCAGACTAAATACTAAAGGTATGTCACCACTAAAGCACACTTGCAAAGGCAGATATGCAGGCATTAATGTAAAGATACAGGGATTATGAAAAATCAGGGAAATATGACATTACCAAAAGAAACTAATAAGGCTCCAATGAAAGACCCAGAATAAATGGAGATCTATGAAATTACTGACAAAGAATTCAGAATAACTGTCTTTTTTTTCCTGTGATAAATAATCTTTTTTTTATTGTTATACTTTAAGTTTTAGGGTACATGTGCACAATGTGCAGGTTAGTGACATATGTATACATGTGCCATGCTGGTGCACTGCACTCACTAACTCGTCATCTAGCATTAGGTATATCTCCCAATGCTAGCCCTCCCCACTCCCCCCAACCCACAACAGTCCCCAGAGTGTGATGTTCCCCTTCCTGTGTCCATGTGTTCTCATTGTTCAATTCCCACCTATGAGTGAGAATATGCGGTGTTTGGTTTTTTGTTCTTGTGATAGTTTACTGAGAATGATGCTTTCCAATTTCATCCATGTCCCTACAAAGGACATGAACTCATTATTTTTTTATGGCTGCATAGTATTCCATGGTGTATATGTGCCACATTTTCTTAATCCAGTCTATCATTGCTGGACATTTGGGTTGGTTGCAAGTCTTTGCTATTGTGAATAATGCTGCAATAAACATACGTGTGCATGTGTCTTTACAGCAGCATGATTTATAATCCTTTGGGTATATACCCAGTAATGGGATGGCTGGGTCAAATGGTATTTCTAGCTCTAGATCCCTGAGGGATTGCCACACTGACTTCCACAATGGTTGAACTAGTTTACAGTCCCACCAACAGTGTAAAAGTGTTCCTATTTCTCCACATCCTCTCCAGCACCTGTTGTTTCCTAACTTTTTAATGATTGCCATTCTAACTGGTGTGAGATGGTATCTCATTGTGGTTTTGATTTGCATTTCTCTGATGGCCAGTGATGGTGAGCATTTTTTCATGTGTTTTTTGGCTGCATAAATGTCTTCTTTTGAGAAGTGTCTGTTCATATCCTTTGCCCACTTTTTGATGGGGTTGTTTGTTTTTTTCTTGTAAATCTGTTTGAGTTCATTGTAGATTCTGGATATTAGCCCTTTGTCAGATGAGTAGGTTGTGAAAATTTTCTCCCATTTTGTAGGTTGCCTGTTCACTCTGATGGTAGTTTCTTTTGCTGTGCAGAAGCTCTTTAGTTGAATTAGATCCCATTTGTCAATTTTGGCTTTTATTGCCATTGCTTTTGGTGTTTTAGACATGAAGTCCTTGCCCATGCCTATGTCCTGAATGGTAATGCCTAGGTTTTCTTCTAGGGTTTTTATGGTTTTAGGTCTAACATTTAAGTCTTTAATCCATCTTGAATTGATTTTTGTATAAGGTGTAAGGAAGGGGACCAGTTTCAGCTTTCTACATATGGCTAGCCAGTTTTCCCAGCACCATTTATTAAATAGGGAATCCTTTCTCCATTGCTTGTTTTTCTCAGGTTTGTCAAAGATCAGATAGTTGTAGATATGCAGTGTTATTTCTGAGGGCTCTGTTCTGTTCCATTGATCTATATCTCTGTTTTGGTACCAGTACCATGCTGTTTTGGTTAGTGTAGCCTTGTAGTATAGTTTGAAGTCAGGTAGTGTGATGCCTCCAGCTTTGTTCTTTTGGCTTAGGATTGACTTGGCAATGCAGGCTCTTTTTTGGTTCCATATGAACTTTAAAGTAGTTTTTTCCAATTCTGTGAAGAAAGTCATTGGTAGCTTGATGGGGATGGCATTGAATCTGTAAATTACCTTGGGCAGTATGGCCATTTTCACGATATTGATTCTTCCTACCCATGAGCATAGAATGTTCTTCCATTTGTTTGTATCCTCTTTTATTTCCTTGAGCAGTGGTTTGTAGTTCTCCTTGAAGAGGTCCTTCACATCCCTTGTAAGTTGGATTCCTAGGTATTTTATTTTCTTTGAAGCAATTGTGAATGGGAGTTCACTCATGATTTGGCTCTCTGTCTGTTGTTGGTGTATAAGAATGCTTGTGATTTTTGTACATTGATTTTGTATCCTGAGACTTTGCTGAAGTTGCTTATGAGCTTAAGGAGATTTTGGGCTGAGACAATGGGGTTTTCTAGATATACAATCATGTCGTCTGCAAACAGGGACAATATGACTTCCTCTTTTCCAAATTGAATACTCTTTATTTCCTTCTCCTGCCTAATTGCCCTGGGCAGAACTTCCAACACTATGTTGAATAGGAGTGGTGAGAGAGGGCATCCCTGTCTTGTGCCAGTTTTCAAAGGGAATCCTTCCAGTTTTTGCCCATTCAGTATGATATTGGCTGTGGGTTTGTCATAGATAGCTCTTATTATTTTGAGATACGTCCCATCAATACCTAATTTTTTGAGAGTTTTTAGCATGAAGCGTTGTTGAATTTTGTCAAAGGCCTTTTCTGCATCTATTGAGATAATCGTGTGGTTTTTGTCTTTGGTTCTGTTTATATGCTGGATTACATTGATTGATTTGCATATATTGAACCAGCCTTGCATCCCAGGGATGAAGCCTACTTGATCATGGTGGATAAGTTTTTGCTGTGCTGCTGGATTCGGTTTGCCAGTATTTTGTTGAGGATTTTTGCCTCAATGTTCATCAAGGATATTGGTCTAAAATTCTCTTTTTTGGTTGAGTCTCTGCCTGGCTTTGGTTATCAGGATGATGCTGGCCTCTTAAAATGAGTTAGGGAGGATTCCCTCTTTTTCTGTTGATTGGAATAGTTTCAGAAGGAATGGTACCAGTTCCTCCTTGTACCTCTGGTAGAATTCGGCTGTGAATCCATCTGGTCCTGGACTCTTTTTGGTTGGTAAGCTATTGATTATTGCCACAATTTCAGCTCTTGTTATTGGTCTATTCAGAGATTCAACTTCTTCCTGGTTTAGTCTTGGAAGAGTGTATGTGTCGAGGAATTTATCCATTTCTTCTAGATTTTCTAGTTTATTTGCATAGAGGTGTTTGTAGTACTCTCTGATGGTAGTTTGTATTTCTGTAGTATCGGTGGTGATATCCCCTGTATCATTTTTTATTGCATCTATTTGATTCTTCTCTCTTTTCTTCCTTATTAGTCTTGCTAGCAGTCTATTAATTTTGTTGATCCTTTCAAAAAACCAGCTCCTGGATTCGTTAATTTTTTGAAGGGTTTTTTGTGTCTCTATTTCCTTCAGTTCTGCTCTGATTTTAGTTATTTCATGCCTTCTGCTAGCTTTTGAATGTGTTTGCTCTTGGTTCTCTAGTTCTTTTATTTGTGATGTTAGGGTGTCAATTTTGGATCTTTCCTGCTTTCTCTTGTGGGCATTTAGGCTATAAATTTCCCTCTACACACTGCTTTGAATGCATCCCACAGATTCTGGTATGTTGTGTCTTTGTTCTCGTTGGTTTCAAAGAACATCTTTATTTCTGCTTTCATTTCTTTATGTACCCAGTAGTCATTCAGGAGCAGGTTGTTCAGTTTCCATGTAGTTGAGCGGTTTTGAGTGAGATTCTTAATGCTGAGTTCTAGTTTGATTGCACTGTGGTGTGAGAGACAGTTTGTTATAATTTCTGTTCTTTTACATTTGCTGAAGAGAGCTTTACTTCCAAATATGTGGTCAATTTTGGAATAGGTGTGGTGGTGAAAAAAATGTATATTCTGTTGATTTGGGATGGAGAGTTCTGTAGATGTCTATTAGGTCTGCTTGGTGCAGAGCTGAGTTCAATTCCTGGGTATCCTTGTTGACGTTCTGTCTCGTGGATCTGTCTAATGTTGACAGTGGGGTGTTAAAGTCTCCCATTATTAATGTGTGGGAGTCTAAGTCTCTTTGTAGGTCACTCAGGACTTGCTTTATGAATCTGGGTGCTCCTGTATTGGGTGCATATATATTTAGGATAGTTAGCTCTTCTTCTTGAATTGATCCCTTTACTATTAGGTAATGGCCTTCTTTGTCTCTTTTGATCTTTGTTGGTTTAAAGTCTGTTTTATCAGTGACTAGGATTGCAACCCCTGCCTTTTTTTGTTTTCCATTTGCTTGGTAGATCTTCCTCCATCCTTTTATTTTGAGCCTATGTGTGTCTCTGCACATGAGATGGGTTTCCTGAATACAGCACACTGATGGGGTCTTGACTCTTTATCCAATTTGCCAGTCTGTGTCTTTTAATTGGAGCATTTAGTCCATTTACATTTAAAGTTAATATTGTTATGTGTGAATTTGATCCTGTCATTATGATGTTAGCTTGTTATTTTGCTCGTTAGTTGATGCAGTTTCTTCCTAGTCTCGATGGTCTTTACATTTTGGCATGATTTTGCAGCAGCTGGTACTGGTTGTTCCTTTCCATGTTTAGTGCTTCCTTCAGGAGCTCTTTTAGGGCAGGCCTGATGGTGACAAAATCTCTCAGCATTTGCTTGTCTGTAAAGGATTTTATTTCTCCTTCACTTATGAAGCTTAGTTTGGCTGGATATGAAATTCTGGGTTGAAAATTCTTTCCTTAAGAATGTTGAATATTGGCACCCACTCTCTTCTGGCTTGTAGAGTTTATGCTGAGAGATCAGCTGTTATTCTGATGGGCTTCCCCTTGTGGGTACGCTGACCTTTCTCTCTGGCTGCCCTTAACATTTTTTCCTTCATTTCAACTTTGGTGAATCTGACAATTATGTGTCTTGGAGTTGCTCTTCTCGAGGAGTATCTTTGTGGTGTTCTCTGTATTTCCTGAATCTGAATGTTGGCCTGCCTTGCTAGATTGGGGAAGTTCTCCTGGATGATATCCTGCAGAGTGTTTTCCAAGTTGGTTCCATTCTCCCCATCACTTTCAGGTACACCAATCAGACGTAGATTTGGTCTTTTCACATAGTCCCATAGTTCTTGGAGGCTTTGCTCATTTCTTTTTATTCTTTTTTCTCTAAACTTCCCTTCTCACTTCATTTCATTCATTTCATCTTCCATCGCTGATACCCTTTCTTCCAGTTGATCGCATCGGCTCCTGAGGCTTCTGCATTCTTCACGTAGTTCTCGAGCCTTGGTTTTCAGCTCCATCAGCTCCTTTAAGCACTTCTCTGTATTGGTTATTCTAGTTATACATTCTTCTAAATTTTTTTCAAAGTTTTCAACTTCTTTGCCTTTGGTTTGAATTTCCTCCTGTAGCTCAGAGTAATTTGATCGTCTGAAGCCTTCTTCTCTCAGCTCATCAAAGTCATTCTCTGTCCAGCTTTGTTCCGTTGCTGGTGAGGAACTGCGTTCATTTGGAGGAGGAGAGGCGCTCTGCTTTTCAGAGTTTCCAGTTTTTCTGCTCTTTTTTTCCCCCATCTCTGTGGTTTTATCTACTTTTGGTCTTTGATGATGGTGATGTACAGTTGGGTTTTTGGTGTGTGTGTCCTTTCTGTTTGTTAGTTTTCCTTCTAACAGACAGGACCCTCAGCTGCAGGTCTGTTGGAGTACCCGGCCGTGTGAGGTGTCAGTCTGCGCCTGCTGGGGGGTGCTTCCCAGTTAGGCTGCTTGGGGCTCAGGGGTCAGGGACCCACTTGAGGAGGCAGTCTGCCCGTTCTCAGATCTCCAGCTGCGTGCTGGGAGAACCACTGCTCTCTTCAAAGCTGTCAGACAGGGACATTTAAGTCTGCAGAGGTTACTGCTGTCTTTTTGTTTGTCTGTGCCCTGCCCCCAGAGGTGGAGCCTAAAGAGGCAGGCAGGCCTCCTTGAGCTGTGGTGGGCTCCATCCATCGAGCTTCCTGGCTGCTTTGTTTACCTAAGCAAGCCTGGGCAATGGCGGGCGCCCCTCCCCCAGCCTCGCTGCCGCCTTGCAGTTTGATCTCAGACTGCTGTGCTAGCAATCAGCGAGACTCTGTGGGTGTAGGACCCTCCAAGCCAGGTGCAGGATATAATCTCCTGGTGCACCGTTTTTTAAGCCTGTCGGAAAAGTGCAGTATTCGGGTGGGAGTGATCCGATTTTCCAGGTGCGGTCTGTCACCACTTTCTTTGACTAGGAAAGGGAACTCCCTGACCCCTTGCGCTTCCCGAGTGAGGCAATGCCTCGCCCTGCTTCGGCTCATGCACGGTGCGTGCACCCACTGACCTGCGCCCACTGTCTGGCACTCCCTAGTGAGATGAACCCGGTACTTCAGATGGAAATGCAGAAATCACCCGTCTTCTGTGTCGCTCACACTGGGAGCTGTAGACCGGAGCTGTTCCTATTTGGCCATCTTGGCTCCTCCCCAGAATAACCCTCTTAAAGAAGTTTCAGGACCTCCAAGAAAATATGAATAAAAAATTAAATAAAAATTGAAAAACAATTCATGAACAAATGAGAAGTTTGATGAAGAAGTAGAAACAGAAAACTCCTAACCATATAGACATCCTAGACATAAAGAGTACAATAAATGAACTGAAAAACTCAATAGAAAGCATCAACTGCAGACTTGATTGGGCAGAAGAAAGAATCAGTTAGCTCTAAAATAAGACACTTAAAATTAGCCAATCAGAGGAGCAAAAAGGGAAAAAAAATAAAACAAAGGCTTGTGGTAATTATGGGACACCATCAAGTGGACTCACCGTTATGTAATAGAAATTCCTGAAGGAGAATAGAGAGAAAAAGCCCTAGAAAGCAGATTTAAGGAAATGCATATGCATGTATAAGGAAAACATATTTAAGCACATCTAAGAAAAACGTTTCAAATCTGGGGAAAGATGACAACATTCAGGTACAAGAAGCTCATAGGTCATCAGTGAAATTCAACCCAAAGAGGAGTTCAACAAGACACATTTTTGATAATCAAATTGTCAAAAATCAAAGACAAAAAAAGAATATTGAAGCAGTGAGATATAAGAAACATGTCAAATTCAAGGGACCCCACATATGGCTTTCAGTAAACTCTTCAGCAGAAACTGCAGGCCAGGAGAGAGTGGGATGATAGATTCAAAGTACTGAAGGAAAAAAAAAAAACAAAAAACCTGCTAACCAAGAATGCTTTACCTGGCAAAGCTGTCCTTCAGAAACGAGGGAGAAATGAAAGCTTTCTCAGACAAACAAAAACAAAGGAAACATGTAAAAGTGAAAAAATAAATGGTATAAGTAATATATAGTCCCACTCAGAATTCTCTAATACTGTTAAGGTGGTGTGTGAAGCAATCGTATTACTACTAGGAGGGTTAAGAGACAAGACTATTAAAAACAACTGCAGCTACAGTATATTGTTAAAGGATACAAATTTTAAGTTTACATCAAAATCAGAAAATATGGGAAGGAAGGAATGAAAGTGCAGAGTTTTTGTATGTGATTAAAGGCAAATTGCTATCAGTTTAAAGCCTGTTTTAATGATAAAATATTTTATGTAAGCCTCATGGTAACCACAAAGCAAAAACCTATAGAAGTTAAAGAAAACATGAAAAGGAAGGATTGAAAACATACCACCACATAAAACCATCAAACCACAAAGGGAGACAAAAAAAGAGAAAAAGAAGCAAAGGGCCTACAAAATGATCAGAAACCAAATTATAAAATTGCAATAATAAATCTTTACCTATCAGTGATTACTTTGGATGCAAATGGATTAAATTATCCAATAAAAAGACAAAGTAGCTGAATGGATGAAAAAACAAAATCCAGTTCAGATGCTACCTACAAGAGATTCATTTTACTAGTAAGGAGACACAGACTGAAAGTGTGAAGGGATGGCAAAAGATGTTCCATGGAAATGGAAACCAAAAGAGAGCGGGTTTAGCTGTACTTATATTTCACAAAATGGACTTTAAGTAAAAAACTCTAAAAAGAGACAAGGTCATTACGTAATGATAAAAGGGTTAATTTACCAATTTATAATTGTTATTGTTACAGTTGTTAAAATTGTAAATGTATATGAACCTGATATTGAAGCATCTAAATACATAAAGTAATTATTAAGTGATCTGAAGGGAGAGGTAGACTGCAATACTATAGTAGTAGGGATTGCAATACCCCACATTCAACAATGGACAGATCATCTAGACATAAATTCAATAAGGAAACATTGAACTTGAATTACACTTCAGACCAAATGGACCTGAAAGACATACACAGAACATTCTATCCAACAGCAGCAGAATACACATTCTTCTTAAGTGTACACAGAACATCCTCCAGGATAGATCATATTTTAGGCCACAAAACAAATCTTAACAAATTTAAGAGGACTGAAATCATATCAAGCATATTTTCAAATCACAATGACATAAAACTGGAAATCAATGACAGGAGAAATCTTGGAATATACACACATGTGGAAATTAAATAACATACTTCTACAGAACCAATGGATCACAGAAGATATCAAAAATGAAATAAAAAATACTTGAGATAAACAAAAATGAAAATACAGTACACCAAAACTTATGGGATGCAACAAAAGTAGTCCTAAGAGGGAAACTGATAGCAATAAATGCCCTTATAAAAAATAAGATCTCAAATAAACATGTGAAATACAGCTTCTAAGAGAGAACACTGGAATTCAGCAGGGAAGTGACAGGGAATATCTTAGGCAGGGAACAAAATGGAGGCAAAGCAGCTGACCCGCCAGGATTGGCTCAGAGCCAGGAGGTACTCTCCATTGTTGGGGAAAAGGTAAGTGAGAGATCCCAGCAGTCTATATTGCCATTGCAAACTCCTGCAATCCTAGCCATGAGAGAGCCCCTTGGCCCTTGCAGGCCCTGAGACTAGTACAGGGAGCTCCCTGGAGTCCATGAACCGATATTATTCCATAGAGCAAGTTAGTGCTGGGTCCCACACACACCCCAAGACCCAAGCAGTTGCAGCAAAGTGCCATTTTGACATTCTAGTCCTCAAGAGACTACATCCTGCATTTTACAGCCCCATTCATCTCCACATCCCTGGAGTCCCATTGAAACCCCCTCATGTCCACACAGAAGTTTGCAGCATCTTGATGCCACCTGAACCCAGTGGTGCAGCCTGATACCTAGCAATTTAGCCCATATGTTCTCCCATACCCTGGAGAATAAGCAGTGCAGTGCAGCAGTGAGGCTGCCCCCGAGACAAAAGAAGTCAATCCATGTGCTCCCCAGAGCCTGAGGGCTATTGCCAGAGACAGGAATCCCACTCCTTCCAGTGGCAGAGCCAATGTATACCTGCACTCAACTTCAAGGGGCATGGGAACCAGCCTGTCTCACCCATTGCCACCCCTGCAAGCATCCACGCATGTCATCTGGGTACCTGAGAAATGACACATCCTGCCCGCAGCCACCGACAACTGCCTGCACCATTGAGGGGCCTGAGAACCAGCCTACTCTGCCTGGCTCCCTCATTACCAGTGCTTGTGCATGTCATCTGGGGCCTGAGGATAGGCTTGCTCCACTCAGTGCCACCACTGCTGACATCTATACATGTTGTTTGGGGGGCTGGGGATGTATCTGCGTTGCCTGTTGCTGCTGGAGCCCACCTGCACCATCCAGGAGCCAGAGGACAGGTTCACTCTGACCATGGCCACCAATGTCAGCACCTGCATGTGACGTCCAGGGGTCTGGGATCACCCCACTCTGCCTATCACCACCAGTGCCCATGTACATCTTCAGAGATCTGGGGACAGGCCTGTTCTACTGCTGCTACTAGTGCCCATTTGTAACATCCAGGGACATAAAAGTGGGTCTGCCTGGCCCACTGCCAGTGCCCACATGTGCCTCCTGAAGTCCTGAGGACCAACCCATGCAACCTACCGCCACTGCTGCAGGCATCTACCTGTGTGAGCCAGCCATGGGCCTGAGTATTGCTCTGCCCAGCCCTCCACAAACACCACTGATGCCTGCATATGCTGCTCAGGGGCCTGAGGGTTGGCCTGCTGCTGCTACTGCCACTGTCACCAGCAATCCTGAGCACCCTATGGTAAGCACACCACCCAAGGGCCCAAGGACCTGCCCATCTGGCTTGCTGCTGACACCACTGGCACCTATGCACACCTCCTGGAGGCCCAAGGACTGGCCCACCCAGAAGTACCACTGGTGCCCACATATGTCATCTGGGAGCCTGTGGACCAGCATGCCTGGCCTCCTGCTGCCACCACTGGTTCCTGAGGACTAGCCCACCTGGCATTCCTGTCCCCAGCAAAACCTCACCAAAGTCTTTACTAACAACCACAACCCAAGCCACTGAGGAACTCACAGATACCATTGATGCTGATTACAGCCAAAAAAATCATATGGAGATTATACTACTGCACCCACCCAGAGGCAAAGCCAAAACACTCTCCCCAGCCAACACTATAGACATATCTACAGAAAAAATATTTTTCTATAAAAGCTACTCCATACAAATTGGAAGAGCAATTGTAATACTAGATGTGCAGCTATCAAAGTAAATACACAGGAAATATGAAAAAGCAAGGAAACATGACACCTCCAAAGGAAGACGATTTTCCAATAACAGAGTCTAAAGAAAAATAATTCTATGAAATGCATGAAAAATAATTCAAAATAATGTTATTAAAGAAACTTAGTGAGATACAAGTGAATAAGATAAGCAATACAAAGAATAAAGCAATTCATGATTTGAATGAGAAATTCAACAAAGAGATAGATATCATAAAAGAGAACCAAACAGAAATCCTGGAACTGAATAATTCAGTGAATTAAATAAAAAATAAAATTGCGCTTCAGCAATAGACTAGATCAAACAGAAGAAAAAATTATTCCTTTACACCTAGGCTAGAGTGAAGTGGCATGATCATAGCACACTGCAGCCTTGAATTCCTGGGTTCACTTGATCCTCCTGCCTCAGCCTCTCAAGTAGTGGGTACTACAGGCTGGCTAATTTCTTTTTATTGTTAGTAGAGATGGGATTTTGCTTTGTTGCCTAGGATCTTCTCAAGCTCCTGGCTTCAAGCAATTCTACCATCTTGGCCTTTCAAAGTGCTGGGATTATAGGCATGAGCCACTGTACCCAGCCAGAAAAAATTTCTGAACTTGAAGACAGGTCTTTTGAAATAACCTGGTCATCCAAAGATAAAAAAGAATGAAGAAAGCCTATGTGACATATGAAACACCAGAAAGTAACCAAATATTTGAATCTGGGGGTTTTCAGAAGAGAAGAGATGGGCAAAGGCATAGAAAACATATTTAATGAAATAATAGTTGAAAAATTCTCAAGTCTTGAAAGAAATATAGGCATGCAGATACAGGAAGCTTAAATATTTCCACATAGATGCAATCCAAAAAGATCTCCTCTCAGGCATATTGTAGTAAAAACTCAAAAGTCAAGCTGTCAAAAGTCAAACTAACAAACAAAAAAGGAATTCTAAAAACAGGAAGAAAACTGTCCAGTCACATAAAAGGGTATCCTCATCAAGATAATAGTGGATTTCTTGGCAGAAACCTTACAGGCCAGGGGAGAATTGGATAATATATTCAAAGTGCTGAAAGAAAAAAAATGTCTGGCAAGAATACTAACAAGCAAAGCTCTCTTTAAAAAGCAAAGGAGAAATAAAGTTTTTCTCAGATAAGCAAAAACTAAGGGAATTCATCACCACTAGAATGACCTTATCAGAAATGCTTAAGAGAGTCCTATATCTGGAATTGCATGATATTCACCATCATAAAACACAAACATATAAAACTCACTGGTAGAGCAGAGACACAAATGAGAAAGAGAAAGGAGTCAAATGTTATCACTATGAAACCCACCAAATCATAAAGGAGAAAGAAAGAAATGAAGCATATATAAAATAATCAGAAAGCAATTAACAAAATAACAGGAGTAAATCATCACATATCAGTAATAACTAAATATAAATGGTTTAAATTCCCTAATTAAAAGATGAATTAAGAAACAAGACCCAACTATATGCTGCCCACCAGAAACCCACCTCACCTGTAAAGACACACATAGGCTGAAAGTAAAGGAATGAAAAAAAAAAATGCCATGCAAATGAAACCAAAAGCATGCAGGAGTAGGTATACTTACGTCAGACAACATAGCCTTTAAGTCAAAAACCAAAAAGAGACAAAGAAGGTAATTATGTAACAATAAAGAGATCAATTCAGCAAGAGGATATTACAATTTGTAAATATATATACAACTAACAACAGAGCACCCAGATATATAAAGCAAATATTATTCAAGATAAAGAGAGAAATAGACCCAAAACAATAATAGTTGGGAACTTCAACACTCCACTTTCAACACTGGACATTGAACTTAATCTGCACTATAGACCAATGGGACATAACAGACATTTACAGAATATTTTATCTAACAGCTGCAGAAAACACATTATTCTCATCAGCACATGAAATACTCTCCAGGATGGACTATATGTTAGGCCACAAAACAAGTTGAACAAATTAAAAAAAATCAAAATCATACCCAATATCTTCTCAGACCACAGTAGAAAAAAACCTAGAAATCAATAACAAGAGAACTTTGGACACTTACAAATACACGGAAATTAAGCAATCTGATCCTGAATGACCATTGGATCAATGAAAGAATTAAGAGGGAAAATTCTTGAGACAAATGAAATGGAAACAGCATATCAAAACCTAGTGGGTACAGCAAAAGCAGTGCTAAGAGGCAAGTTTATAGTAATAAATGCCTACATCAGAAAAGTAGAAAAATTTCAAATAAACAACCTAATGATGAACATCAAGGAACTCGAAAAGTAAGAACAAACCAAACCCAAAATTAGTAGAAGGAACAAAGTAATAAAGATCAGAGCAGAACTAAATGAAATAGAAAAAAAATTTACAAAGGATCGTCAAAATGCAAAGTTGTTTTTTGAAAGTATAAACAAAATTCATAAAGTGTTAGTGAGACTAAACAAGAAAAAAGAGATGACACAAATAAAATCAGAAATGAGACATTACAACTGATACCACAGAAATTCCCACAATCAGTAGAGACTATTATAAACAACTATATGATAACAAATTGGAAAACCTAGAGTAAATGGACAAATTCCTAGACATGTACAGCCTGAATAGACTAATAATGAACAACAAGATTGAATCATAATAAAAAGTCTCCCCACAAAGACAAGCCCACAACCAGATGGCTTTACTGTTGAATTCTACCAAACTTATAAAGAAAACATAACACCAATTCTCAAACTATTTCAAAAAATTGAAAAATAGAGAATTCTTTCTATATCATTATATAAGGTCAGCATTACCCTGATACCAAAATCAGACAATGACAAAAGAAATAAGGAAATCTACAGGCCAGTATTCCTGATGAACATCGATGTAAAAACCTTAACAAAATACAAGCAATCCAAATCCAACAACACATCAAAAAGATAATACATGATGATCATGTGGGATCAAGAGAAAGAAATAAAAGGCATCCAAATTGGAAAAGAGAAAGTCAATTGTCCCTCTTTGCAGATAACATAATTTTGTATATGGAAAATCCTTAAGACTCCAACAAAGAACTCTTAGAACTGATAAATGAATTCAGTAAAGTTGCAGGATACAAAATTAATATAAAAATCAGTAGTAGTTCTACATATGAACAACAAAATAGCTGAAGAAGAAATCAAGAAGGCAATCTCATTTACAATAACTATGAAAAAAGAAAAACATCTAGGAAAAAATTTAATGAAAGAGATGAAAGACCTCTACAAAAAACCTGTGAAACATTGCTGAAAGAAATTGAAGAAGACAAATGAAAATGCATCCTATGCTCATGTATTAAAATAATTAATATTGTCAGAATGACTATACTACCCAAAGCAATCTACATAATCAATGCAATCCATATCAGAATACCAATGACATTCTTCACAGAAATAGAAAAAATAATTCTTGTGGAACCACAAAAGAGCCTGAATAGCCAAAGCAATCCTGAGCAAAAACAAACAAACACAAACAAAAACAAAACGAAGCTGGAGGCATCACACTCTCTGACTTCAAAACGTATTCTAAAGTGATTGTCATTAACACAGTATGTCACTGGTGTAAAAGCAGACACATCAACCAATGGACCAAGATGGAAAACCCAGAAATAAAGCAATGAATTTACAGTCAATTGATTTCTGACAAAGGTGCCAAGGACACACAGTGAAGAAAGGACAGACTCTTTAATTAAAGGTATTGGAAAATCTAAATATCCACATGCAAAAGAGTGAAATTAGATTCTTATCTTACACCATGTAAAAACATGAACTCAAAATGGATTAAAAAGACTTCCTTCACTTATGAAGCTTAGTTTGACTGGATATGAAATTCTGGGTTGAAAATTCTTTTCTTTAAGAATGTTGAATATTGGCCCCCACTCTCTTCTGGCTTGTAGAGTTTCTGCTGAGAGATCCGCTGTTAGTCTGTTGGGCTTCCCTTTGTGGGTAGCCCGACCTTTCTCTCTGGCTGCCCTTAACATGTTTTCCTTTATTTCAACCTTGGTGAATCTGACAATTATGTGTCTTGGAGTTGCTCTTCTTGAGGAGTATCTTTGTGGCATTCTCTGTATTTCCTGAATTTGAATGTTGGCCTGCCTTGCTAGATTGGGGAAGTTCTCCTGGAAGATATCCAGAAGAGTGTTTTCCAACTTGGTTCCATTCTCCCCGTCACTTTCAGGTACACCAATCAGATGTAGATTTGGTCTTTTCACATAGTCCCATATTTCTTGCAGGCTTTGTGAGTTTCTTTTAACTCTTTTTTCTCTAAACTTCTCTTCTAACTTCATTTCATTCATTTGATCTTCAATCACTCATACCCTTTCTTCACGTGATTGTATTGGCTACCGAAGCTTGTGCATGCGTCACGTAGTTCTCATGCCATGTTTTTCAGCTCCATCAGGTCATTTAAGGTCTTCTCTATGCTGTTTATTTTAGTTAGCCATTCGTCTAATCTTTTCTCAAGGTTTTTAGCTTCTTTGCAATGGGTTTGAACATCCTCCTTTAGCTTGGAGAAATTTGTTATCACTGATCTTTTGAAGCCTACTTCTGTCAACTCGTCAAAGTCATTCTCCGTCCAGCTTTATTCTGTTGCTGGCAAGGAGCTGCGTTCCTTTGGAGGAGAAGAGGTGCTCTGATTTTTAGAATTTTCAGCTTTTCTGCTCTGGTTTCTCCCCATCTTTGTGGTGTTATCTACCTTTGGTCTTTGATGATGGTGACCTACAGATGGGGTTTTGGTGTGGATGTCCTTTTTGTTGATGTTGATGCTATTCCTTTCTGTTTGTTAGTTTTCCTTCTAACAGTCAGGACCCTCAGCTGCAGGTCTGTTGGAGTTTGCTGGAGGTCCACTCCAGATGCTCTTTGCCTGGGTATCACCAGCGGAGGCTGCAGAACAGCAAATATTGCAGAATAGCAAATGTTGCTGCCTGATCCTTCCTCTGGAAGCTTCATCTCAGAGGGGCACCCAGCTGTATGAGGTGTCAGTCGGCCCCTACTGGGAGGTGTCTCCCAGTTAGGCTACTCGAGGGTCAGGGACCCACTTGAGGAGGCAGTCTGTCTGTTCTCAGATCTCAAACTCCATGCTGGGAGAACCACTACTGTCTTCAAAAGTCAGACAGGGACGTTTGAGTCTGCAGAAGTTTCTGCTGCCTTTTGTTCAGCTGTGCCCTGCCCCCAGAGGTGGAGTCTACAGAGGCAGGCAGGCCTCACTGAGCTGCAGTGGGCTCCACCCAGTTCGAGTTTCCCAGCTGCTTTGTTTACCTAGTCAAGCCTCAGCAATGGCAGATGCCCCTCCCCCAGCCTCGCTGCCACCTTGCAGTTTGATCTCAGACTGCTGTGCTAGCAGTGAGCAAGGCTCCGTGGGCATGGGACCCTCTGAGCCAGGCATGGGATATAATCTCCTGGTGTGCCGTTTGCTAAGACTGTTGGAAAAGTGCAGTATTAGGGTGGGAGTGTCCCAATTTTCCAGGTACCATCTCTCACGGCTTCCCTTAGCTCAGAAAGGGAATTCCCTGACCCCTTGCACTTCCCAGGTGAGGTGATGCCCCGCCCTGCTTTGGCTCACACTCCGTGGGCTGTACCCACTGTCCAGCAAGTCCCAGTGAGATGAACCCGGTACTTCAGTTGGAAATGCAGAAATCACCTGTCTTCTGCGTTGCTCACGCTGGGAGCTGTAGACTGGAGCTGTTCTATTTTTTAATTTTTTAATTTTTTAAATTTTTTATTTTTATTTCATTATTATTGTACTTTAAGTTTTAGGGTACATGTGCACAATGTACAGGTTTGTTACCTATGTATACATGTGCCATGTTGGTGTGCTGCACCCATTAACTCGTCATTTAGCATTAGATATATCTCCTAATGCTATCCCTTCCCCCTCCCCCCACCCCACAACAGTCCCCGGAGTGTGATGTTCCCCTTCCTGTGTCCATGGGTTTTCATTGTTCAATTCCCACCTATGAGTGAGAACATGGGATGTTAGGTTTTTTGTCCTTGCGATAGTCTGCTGAGAATGATCGTTTCCAGTTTCATCCATGTCCCTACAAAGGACATGAACTCATCATTTTTTATGGCTGCATAGTATTCCATGGTGTATATGTGCCACATTTTCTTAATCCTGTCTATCGTTGTTGGACATTTGGGTTGGTTCCAAGTCTTTGCTATTGTGAGTAGTGCCGCAATAAACATACGTGTGCATGTGTCTTTATAGCAGCGTGATTTATAATCCTTTGGGTATATACCCAGTAATGGGATGGCTAGGTCAAATGCTGTTCTTATTTGGCCATCTTGGAGGGAACGGGAGAAAGACTTCAATACAAGACCTGGATCTGTAAAGCTACTGGAAGAAAATATAAAAGGAAAAGCTCCATGACATGGGTCTGGGCAATGATTTTTTTGGATATGACTCTGAAATCACAGACAGCAAAAACAAAAATAGATGAATGGGACCATGTTAAACTATAAAAGCTTCTGCACAGCAAAGGAAACAATCAGCAAAGTGAAGAGACAATTCAGAGAATGGAAGAAAATATTTGCAAACCATACATCTGATAAGGGGTTAATATCTAAAATATATAAGAAACAGAACTCAATAGCAAGAAAACAGAAAGAACTGAAGAGACGTTTCTCAAAAGAGGACATACAAATGGCCAATAGGTGCATGAAAAAATGCTCAGCATCACTAATCATCAGAAAAATGCAAACTAAAACCACAATCAGATATCACCTCACACATCTTATGAAAAAGATGAAAGGCAACAACTGTTGGAGAGAATATGGAAAAAAGGGAACACTTACACACTGTTGGTGGGAATGTAAATTAGTATAGCCATTATGGAATATAGTATAGAAGTTCCTCAAATATCTAAAAATAAAACTATAATATGACTTAGTAATTCCACTTCTGGGTATTTCTGCAAAGGAACTGAAATCAGCATGTTGAAGGGATAGGTGCACTACCATGTCATTGCAACATTATTCCCAAAGCCAAGATATGGAATCAGCCTAAGTGTTAATCAACAAATGAATGGGTAAAGAAAATGTGGTATATATACGCAATGGAATACAATTCAGTCTTAAAAAAGAATGAAGTTCTGTTATTTGTGACAACATGGATGAATCTAGAGTATATTATCCTAAGTGAAGTAAGCCAGGCCCATATAATCAAAAAGTCAAAAAATAATAGATGTTGTCATGGATGCAGTGAAAAGGGAATGCTTTCACACTGTTGGTGGGAATGTAAACTAGTACACTGTGGAAGACAGTGTAGAGATTGCTTAAAGAACTAAAAGTAGATCTACCATTTGATCCAGAAATCCCACTCCTGGGTATCTATCTAGAGGAAAAGAGGTCATTATATGAAAAAGATACTTGCACACACATGTTTATAACA
This sequence comes from Pan paniscus, assembly GCF_029289425.2. Classification (NCBI taxonomy): domain Eukaryota; kingdom Metazoa; phylum Chordata; class Mammalia; order Primates; family Hominidae; genus Pan; species Pan paniscus. Next base: position 68,474,154 of record NC_073267.2, read on the forward strand.
GCACAATTTGCAATTGCAAAAATATGGAACTAGCCCAAATGCCCATCAATCAACGAGTGGATAAAGAAAATGTGGTATAGATATCATGGAATACTACTCAGTCATAAAAAGGAAAGCAATAATGGCATTTGCAGCCGCCTGGATGGAATTGGAGACCATTATTCTAAATGAAGAAACTCAGGAATGAAAAACCAAACATCGTATGTTCTCACTCATAAGTGGGAGCTAAGCTATGAGGACACACAGTCATAAGGATGCTGCAATGAACTTTGAGGACTGGGGAGAAAGGGTGGGAGGTGGGTTGCGTACAGTGTTTACTGCTCTGTTGATGGGTGCACCAAAATCTCAGAAATCACCTACTAAAGAACTTATTCATGTACAAAAAAATAAAAATAAAAAAAGAAATAAGCCAGGAACAGAAAGACAAATGCCACATGATCTCACTTATATCTGGAATCTAAGAAAGTTGAGCTAGTCCAAGTAGAGAGTAGAATAATGGTTACCAGTGGCTGCGGGGGGTGAGGGATGATGAAGGGAGGATTGGGGTGTTGTTGAAGGATACAAAGGGTAAAAAGTTTCAGATAGACAGGAAAAATAGCTTCTAAGATCTATTGCACAACAGGGTACCACAGTCAATAATAATGTATATTTCAAAATGACTAAGAGAGTAAATTTCAAATGTCTCACCATAAAACAGGATAGGTAGGTGAGGTGCTGAATAAATTAGTTAGCTTGATTTTGTTCTTCCACGTTGAATACATATATCAAAACATCCCATTGTAGCCCATAAATGTGTACAATTATAATTTGTCAATCAAAAACAATAATAATCAATAAAAATAAAGTCTTTTAATTAAAAAATCATATGATTATGATGCAGAGCAAGTTTGAGACCTGCTGCATTATTTTGTAGATGTGAAAGAGAGAAACAGAGGAAGAGAGAAAAGATAGAATGCATTGGTGAGTTAGTGGCAGAGGCAGCAACAGAACTCAAGCCTCTTGACTCCTTTTCCAGTGCTCTTTCCCCCGTTTTCCACCTTACGTTGATGGACGCTTGCAACATCCCCCCGTTTCCCCTTGTTCTGGGTAAGCAAAGAATATATCTCAGCTTTATATTTGTTTGATTTCCCTGGGAGCTAGGGAAGGAGTAAAGCTGATCCCTACCACATATTTCTTCATTTCTAAATTTCATAGTAGGTTAAACATTGCATATATATTTCTGCTCAGCTCTGTATATAAAAAGTGAATAAAAACAAACTAATTAAAAAGGAAATAAAATATGTACACACAAAATAGGACAGAACAGAAAGTAAAACAATACAGAAAAAGTGTCATGGGAATATAGCACCATTAATTGCTTCCGAAGCCAGATTAGTGGGAAAAAAAAATCCTGGAGTTGTGGGGGGTATTCAGGTGACCTGGCAAAATTAGAAAGTTTTGCTTCAACTTTCTGAAGGGCAGTTGGCATATTATTTTACCTCCCCATATCTCAATTTCAGCAGCATTTGCAATGTGCTATGTCCTTTTTATACTCCATGAAGTTGGTAGGAAGATGAAGGTGATACCTCTTTTTAAAGAGGGGCTCAGTAGTTCTTGTACACAGACTGTATTTCCACTACCATGAAGTTGCCTTTAGACATTATTTCACTGAATTATTGCAGTGTTCTTCCACTGTAACTGTTCACTTACCTTATATAGGAAGATCCTGATGGTCAAGGAAAATAAAGCACATTGCATAAGGTTGCAGCTATAGTAGGTAGCAAGCTCAGGCTTCAACTCAAATCTTTCTGACTCCAAAGCCCATGATGTTTTCTTTGAACTAGACTGCAAAAGAGTTTGTAACCACAGAGGTCTTACCACTGCTGTTTGCCCATGGGCTCTAGGAGATAAATCTTCCAGAAGAGGAAAGCCAGGCTGTTCTTAGCACATCTGAAAGGGCTGTCCTGTGCGTCTATAGGAAGTTCTATATATTTCTTGAAATTTATAACAAGAACAAGGAGTGTTCCTGGAGTCCATTTGGTAATTTATTTTAGGATGTCTGGCACTGGGAGCTCACGAGACGCGTATAAAGCAGGAAGTCAGGCCTTGGACTGAATAAACAGCTGAAGATAGAAGTGGTGGATCAGCTTCAGTCAGGGCAGAGGGGACTTGGTATCAACCCAGCCAATGTAGTTCCTTTCATTTCTGTTCATTTGGATCATTATTAAATGTATTGCCTTTTCTTTTGATTTTTTTTTTCTTTTGGTTTAGAAGAGGGATATTTATCTCATGATGGGGTTTTTAAGCAGAGTGTCAGGTCTTGGGTCTCTAAATGCCACTCCACTATGAACACCACAAAATACATTACCTTTTCATGTATGAGTGATAAAAGCAACACATACCAGACATCCAGACTTGAGAATGCTGGGCTAGGGAGCTATTTGTTTTCCAGTGCAATTCTTTATTTCACTTTGTAGTTATGGTAGGCCAGAACGACACTGACTCCAGAGAAGAAGTGGCCAGGTAAAGGGGACCTGGCAGCTCATTGCAGAGAAATATTAATTAATATTAATACTGCAACATGAAAGTGCAATTCATAAATTAGCATTGTTAGAAATGAAGGTTGGAGTGAGAATGGCCAGTGTGTAAATTCCAGCTCTTTCATCCGCTAGTTTCATCACTTTAGGGAGTTTCAGTTTCCCCAACTGTTCAACTGGAACATACTGAGGATTCACTGGGATAAGGCATGCAAAGTACTCAAATGCTAGACAGTGTGACAGTGCTCAGAAAATGTTAGTTCTCTTTCTTATTTCTATTGTTCAGGGCTGATTTATATGGTAAAGGCTAATGAGGAGGAGGAGGAGATTGTTGCTTCTACCTTTATATTTCATTTTAGAACTTTTTTTTTTTTTTGAGATGGAGTCTCACTCTGTCGCCCAGGCTGGAGTGCGTGCAGTGGCATGATCTCTGCTCACTGCAAGCTCTGCCTCCCGGGTTCACGCCATTCTCCTGCCTCAGCCTCCCGAGTAGCTGGGACTACAGGTGCCCGCCACCACGCCCGGCTAATTTTTTGTATTTTTAGTAGAGACGGGGTTACACGGTGTTAGCCAGGATGGTCTCGATCTCCTGACCTCGTGATCCACCCGCCTCGGCCTCCCAAAGTGCTGGGATTACAGGCATGAGCCACTGCGCCCAGCCTAGAACTTTTAATTAGCAGGGAGATGTATGGGCTATACAGCTGAGGAGGGGATAGATGAAATTTGTAGCCGGGTAGCATGATAAGTAGAGAGTTAAGGAGATGAGAGGGTAGAGTGAAGTGTGAGGGAGAGGACAAAATGCAGAATATCTACTGGGGCCATCTTTTATGGGCTCTCGTATAATTTTCTTTGATGGGAATCGAAGAGCCACACTCAGAAAGATGAGAAAAAAAAAAAGGACCTGCCTTTATCCACCCTACCTGTATTGAGTAGTTTCAGCTATTTAACCGTCATTCCTCTCTCTCCATTTTATTTATTTATTTATCTATTTATTTATTTATAGACAGAGTCTCTCCTTGTTGCCCAGGCTGCAGTGCAGTAGTGTGATCTCGGCTCACTGCAACCTCTGCCTCCCGGGTTCAAGTGTTTCTCCTGCCTTAGCCTCCTGAGTAGCTGGGATTACAGGCGTCTGCCACCATGCCTGGCATTTTGTTTTTTTTTGTGTTTTTAGTAGAGATGAGGTTTCACCATATTGGCCAGGCTGGTCTTCAACTGCTTATCTCAGGTGATCCACCCACCTCGGCCTCCCAAAGTGCTGGGATTACAAGCATGAGCCACTGCGCCCGGCCTCATTTATTCTTACGTTTACCTGACTCCAGAGTTTTGGTTTCTTTTCTATTCTCATCCTATGCCTTTCTCTTGAGTAAAGCCACTGTTTGACTCTTCTCTGGTTTGCCATTGTTCTCCCTCCTGGATATGGTTCAGTCCTATCTTCTCCAGCTGCCTTGTGTAACCCCCCAAATGAAGCAGCCCTAGTTTCTGAAACCAACCAAGCCTTGACTGGCTTGACTGGGATCTGTTGATGAAATTAAGTCAGCACCTTGTAGAGGGGAAACTAAAAAACTTCGTTTTTTTCAGCCAAGGAATTTTGAAATGGTCGTGGAACTTTACAGTCAAAACAAATTTTAAGGACCTCAGCTTGTTTCCAGCAGTAATACGTTTGAAAAGGCTTATTAAATTACAAATTTGTTTTCGCCTCTTTATCCAAGTATCAATGCAGAAGAGAAACAACCTAATGTAGAGAAAATAAAATGAAATAATTACAAAGTTGCCGAATGTGAAACGACTAAGATAAAACCAAGCAGGCCTGTTGGAGATAATGGTTATCTGTTTGCAATAAACATGAAGTGAGAACAATTCATGACCTGCGATAACATTCAACTGAAGGGAGGTAAATTAGATGTAGACAAGGCCAGGAGAGCATTACAAAAACATCCAGAGCCAGACAGTACAAAGGGAGAGCAGAGGCTGGATTTTATCTTTATCAGGTAATTGAAATAATGCTTTATATTAACAGGATGAGTTCAAAGTGGAAACTGGAGTCAGGAGGTATGGAGAGCGACAGATAAAATGCAAAGAGCACTGGAAACTCTATGGGCTGGGAAATGAAAGAATCACTGAAGGCCTAATATGTGTCACATACTTTTACATATACAACCTCATTTAAGCCTACGGCAAACTTGCACACTGTGATTAGCAGTCAAATTCTTGATGGGGAATGTGAGGGTCAGATACGTAACTCATCTAAGTCTTTATAGCAAGCAGGTGGTGGATTTGGGATAAAAGCTCACGTTGGCCTGACTTCAAAATCATGTTCTAAATATGCCACACTATCTCACAACTGCCAAGTTATATTGTACTCTTGAATCACTTTATAAAAGTGATTACACAGGCTCCGACAGTTTTAACACTTTCACTAATCAGCTGCCAGAGCATGGATGGGGCAATTACAGAAGTAGCCACTCTAGGTGTTTCTCTCTCTCTCTCTCTCTCTCTCTCTCTCTCTCTCTCTCTCTCTCACACACACACACACACACACACACACACACAATTTAAACTCCGCATCAAGCTGCTAACTTCATATATTTATTTGGGTGTCCCACAAACAGGTCAGATTGAACTTACCTAAAAATCACTGCCTTAAGTGTCATATTTTATGTCTTCTATCCATTTTCTCATCAGAAATTTGAGGTTTCCCTTGATCCCTTTCATCTTTATCAACCCCATGCTCAATGACTCTTCAAGTCTTGTCAATGCTACCTCCAAAATGTCTCCACTTTCCTTCTTCTCTCTATTCATTGTCTGAACTTTGGTTCAGACTAATGTCTTCTGCCAAGAATACTATAGCAGCCTCTTACTAGCCTTCTTGTCTTCTGTTTCCTTCTCCCCAAATCTACTTTCCCTGTTGTAGGCCCAGAGATATTTACAAAATACAAATGTATATCACCCTTCCATGCCTCTCCTTTTCTTGAGCATAAAGTTCAATGTCGTTAACATAAGTCTTTTTTTTTTTTTTTTTAAGACAGAGTCTCGCTCTGTCACCCAGGCTGGAGTCCAGTGGTGCGATCTCAGCTCACTGCAAGCTCTGCCTCCCAGGTTCATGCCATTCTTCTGCCTCAGCCTCCCGAGTAGCTGGGACTACAGGTGCCCGCCACCACGCCTGGCTAATTTTTTGTATTTTTAGTAGAGACATAATAAGTCTTTAAAAAAACTATCTTTGCATGGGATTTCACCTCTTTCCTACCTCTACTTTATGAGCAAGTGAAAAAAATTGCATTCTTTATAGTGTCATTGTGTTTTCATAGTCATCCTGCTGTTTGAACATGCTGTTCCTTCTTTGTGAAATACCTTTCTGCCTTTCTTTTTCTTTTTATTTATTTCCAGACTAGTTAGCTCTTACTTGTCCTTTAGAAGCAGTGTAGATATCTCTTCCTTTACAAATACTTTTTTTTTGTATTTCTGGTCTGAATTTTTCTTTTTTTTATTGTTATTATACTTTAAGTTTTAGGGTACATGTGCACAACGTGCAGGTTTGTTACATATGTATACATGTGCCATGTTGGTGTGCTACACCCATTAACTTGTCATTTGGCATTAGGTATATCTCCTAATGCTATCCCTCCCCCCTCCCTCCATCCCACAACGGTCTCCGGTGTGTGATGTTCCCCTTCCTGTGTCCATGTGTTCTCATTGTTCAATTCCCACCTGTGGGTGAGAGCGTGTGGTGTTTGGTTTTTTTGTCCTTGAGATAGTTTGCTGAGAATGATAGTTTCCAGCTTCATCCGTGTCCCTACAAAGGACATGAACTCATCATTTTTTATGGCTGCATAGTATTCCATGGTGTATATGTGACACATTTTCTTTTTTTTTTTTTTTTTTTTTATACCTAGCTGAACCCTGTTATTAGGGCGTTTTTCTTTTTTTTTTTTATTTTTTTATTTTTTTTTTTATTTATTTTTTATTATACTTTAAGTTTTAGGGTACATGTGCACATTGTGCAGGTTAGTTACATATGTATACATGTGCCATGCTGGTGCGCTGCACCCACTAACTCGTCATCTAGCATTAGGTATATCTCCCAATGCTATCCCTCCCCCCTCCCCCCTCCCCACCACAGTCCCCAGAGTATGATATTCCCCTTCCTGTGTCCATGTGATCTCATTGTTCAATTCCCACCTATGAGTGAGAATATGCGGTGTTTGGTTTTTTGTTCTTGCGATAGTTTACTGAGAATGATGGTTTCCAATTTCATCCATGTCCCTACAAAGGATATGAACTCATCATTTTTTATGGCTGCATAGTATTCCATGGTGTATATGTGCCACATTTTCTTAATCCAGTCTATCATTGTTGGACATTTGGGTTGGTTCCAAGTCTTTGCTATTGTGAATAATGCCGCAATAAACATACGTGTGCATGTGTCTTTATAGCAGCATGATTTATAGTCATTTGGGTATATACCCAGTAATGGGATGGCTGGGTCAAATGGTATTTCTAGTTCTAGATCCCTGAGGAATCGCCACACTGACTTCCACAATGGTTGAACTAGTTTACAGTCCCACCAACAGTGTAAAAGTGTTCCTATTTCTCCACATCCTCTCCAGCACCTGTTGTTTCCTGACTTTTTAATGATTGCCATTCTAACTGGGGTGAGATGATATCTCATAGTGGTTTTGATTTGCATTTCTCTGATGGCCAGTGATGATGAGCATTTTTTCATGTGTTTTTTGGCTGCATAAATGTCTTCTTTTGAGAAGTGCCTGTTCATGTCCTTCGCCCACTTTTTGATGGGGTTGTTTGTTTTTTTCTTGTAAATTTGTTTGAGTTCACTGTAGATTCTGGATATTAGCCCTTTGTCAGATGAGTAGGTTGCGAAAATTTTCTCCCATGTTGTAGGTTGCCTATTCGCTCTGATGGTAGTTTCTTTTGCTGTGCAGAAGCTCTTTAGTTTAATTAGATCCCATTTGTCAATTTTGTCTTTTGTTGCCATTGCTTTTGGTGTTTTGGACATGAAGTCCTTGCCCACGCCTATGTCCTGAATGGTAATGCCTAGGTTTTCTTCTAGGGTTTTTATGGTTTTAGGTCTAACGTTTAAATCTTTAATCCATCTTGAATTGATTTTTGTATAAGGTGTAAGGAAGGGATCCAGTTTCAGCTTTCTACATATGGCTAGCCAGTTTTCCCAGCACCATTTATTAAATAGGGAATCCTTTCCCCATTGCTTGTTTTTCTCAGGTTTGTCAAAGATCAGATAGTTGTAGGTAAGCGGCGTTATTTCTGAGGGCTCTGTTCTGTTCCATTGATCTATATTTCTGTTTTGGTACCAGTACCATGCTGTTTTGGTTACTGTAGCCTTGTAGTATAGTTTGAAGTCAGGTAGTGTGATGCCTCCAGCTTTGTTCTTTTGGCTTAGGATTGACTTGGCGATGCGGGCTCTCTTTTGGTTACATATGAACTTTGAAGTAGTTTTTTCCAATTCTGTGAAGAAAGTCATTGGTAGCTTGATGGGGATGGCATTGAATCTGTAAATTACCTTGGGCAGTATGGCCATTTTCACGATATTGATTCTTCCTACCCATGAGCAAGGAATGTTCTTCCATTTGTTTGTATCCTCTTTTATTTCCTTGAGCAGTGGTTTGTAGTTCTCCTTGAAGAGGTGCTTCACATCCCTTGTAAGTTGGATTCCTAGGTATTTTATTCTCTTTGAAGCAATTGTGAATGGGAGTTCACTCATGATTTGGCTCTCTGTTTGTCTGTTGTTGGTGTATAAGAATGCTTGTGATTTTTGTACATTGATTTTGTATCCTGAGACTTTGCTGAAGTTGCTTATCAGCTTAAGGAGATTTTGGGCTGAGACGATGGGGTTTTCTAGATAAACAATCATGTCGTCTGCAAACAGGGACAATTTGACTTCCTCTTTTCCTAATTGAATACCCTTTATTTCCTTCTCCTGCCTGATTGCCCTGGCCAGAACTTCCAACACTATGTTGAATAGGAGCGGTGAGAGAGGGCATCCCTGTCTTGTGCCAGTTTTCAAAGGGAATGCTTCCAGTTTTTGCCCATTCAGTATGATATTGGCTGTGGGTTTGTCATAGATAGCTCTTATTATTTTGAAATATGTCCCATCAATACCTAATTTATTGAGAGTTTTTAGCATGAAGGGTTGTTGAATTTTGTCAAAGGCTTTTTCTGCATCTATTGAGATAATCATGTGGTTTTTGTCTTTGGCTCTGTTTATATGCTGGATTACATTTATTGATTTGCGTATGTTGAACCAGCCTTGCATCCCAGGGATGAAGCCCACTTGATCATGGTGGATAAGCTTTTTGATGTGCTGCTGGATTCGGTTTGCCAGTATTTTATTGAGGATTTTTGCATCAATGTTCATCAAGGATATTGGTCTAAAATTCTCTTTTTTGGTTGTGTCTCTGCCAGGCTTTGGTATCAGAATGATGCTGGCCTCATAAAATGAGTTAGGGAGGATTCCCTCTTTTTCTATTGATTGGAATAGTTTCAGAAGGAATGGTACCAGTTCCTCCTTGTACCTCTGGTAGAATTCGGCTGTGAATCCATCTGGTCCTGGACTCTTTTTGGTTGGTAAACTATTGATTATTGCCACAATTTCAGCTCCTGTTATTGGTCTATTCAGAGATTCAACTTCTTCCTGGTTTAGTCTTGGGAGAGTGTATGTGTCGAGGAATGTATCCATTTCTTCTAGATTTTCTAGTTTATTTGCGTAGAGGTGTTTGTAGTATTCTCTGATGGTAGTTTGTATTTCTGTGGGATCGGTGGTGATATCCCCTTTATCATTTTTTATTGCATCTATTTGATTCTTCTCTCTTTTTTTCTTTATTAGTCTTGCTAGCGGTCTATCAATTTTGTTGATCCTTTCAAAAAACCAGCTCCTGGATTCATTAATTTTTTGAAGGGTTTTTTGTGTCTCTATTTCCTTCAGTTCTGCTCTGATTTTAGTTATTTCTTGCCTTCTGCTAGCTTTTGAATGTGTTTGCTCTTGCTTTTCTAGTTCTTTTAATTGTGATGTTAGGGTGTCAATTTTGGATCTTTCCTGCTTTCTCTTGTGGGCATTTAGTGCTATAAATTTCCCTCTGCACACTGCTTTGAATGCGTCCCAGAGATTCTGGTATGTTGTGTCTTTGTTCTCGTTGGTTTCAAAGAACATCTTTATTTCTGCCTTCATTTCGTTATGTACCCAGCAGTCATTCAGGAGCAGGTTGTTCAGTTTCCATGTAGTTGAGCGGCTTTGAGTGAGATTCTTAATCCTGAGTTCTAGTTTGATTGCACTGTGGTCTGAGAGATAGTTTGTTATAATTTCTGTTCTTTTACATTTGCTGAGGAGAGCTTTACTTCCAACTATGTGGTCAATTTTGGAATAGGTGTGGTGTGGTGCTGAAAAAAATGTATATTCTGTTGATTTGGGGTGGAGAGTTCTGTAGATGTCTATTAGGTCCGCTTGGTGCAGAGCTGAGTTCAATTCCTGGGTATCCTTGTTGACTTTCTGTCTCGTTGATCTGTCTAATGTTGACAGTGGGGTGTTAAAGTCTCCCATTATTAATGTGTGGGAGTCTAAGTCTCTTTGTAGGTCACTCAGGACTTGCTTTATGAATCTGGGTGCTCCTGTATTGGGTGCATAAATATTTAGGATAGTTAGTTCCTCTTGTTGAATTGATCCCTTTACCATTATGTAATGGCCTTCTTTGTCTCTTTTGATCTTTGTTGGTTTAAAGTCTGTTTTATCAGAGACTAGGATTGCAACCCCTGCCTTTTTTTGTTTTCCATTTGCTTGGTAGATCTTCCTCCATCCTTTTATTTTGAGCCTATGTGTGTCTCTGCACGTGAGATGGGTTTCCTGAATACAGCACACTGATGGGTCTTGACTCTTTATCCAACTTGCCAGTCTGTGTCTTTTAATTGGAGAATTTAGTCCATTTACATTTAAAGTTAATATTGTTATGTGTGAATTTGATCCTGTCATTATGATGTTAGCTGGTGATTTTGCTCGTTAGTTGATGCAGTTTCTTCCTAGTCTTGATGGTCTTTACATTTTGGCATGATTTTGCAGCGGCTGGTACCGGTTGGTCCTTTCCATATTTAGCGCTTCCTTCAGGAGCTCTTTTAGGGCAGGCCTGGTGGTGACAAAATCGGTCAGCATTTGCTTGTCTGTAAAGTATTTTATTTCTCCTTCACTTATGAAGCTTAGTTTGGCTGGATATGAAATTCTGGGTTGAAAATTCTTTTCTTTAAGAATGTTGAATATTGGCCCCCACTCTCTTCTGGCTTGTAGGGTTTCTGCCGAGAGATCCGCTGTTAGTCTGATGGGCTTCCCTTTGAGGGTAACCCGACCTTTCTGTCTGGCTGCCCTTAACATTTTTTCCTTCATTTCAACTTTGGTGAATCTGACAATTATGTGTCTTGGAGTTGCTCTTCTCGAGGAGTATCTTTGTGGCGTTCTCTGTATTTCCTGAATCTGAACGTTGGCCTGCCTTGCTAGATTGGGGAAGTTCTCCTGGATAATATCCTGCAGAGTGTTTTCCAACTTGGTTCCATTCTCCGCATCACTTTCAGGTACACCAATCAGACGTAGATTTGGTCTTTTCACATAGTCCCATATTTCTTGGAGGCTTTGCTCATTTCTTTGTATTCTTTTTTCTCTAGACTTCCCTTCTCGCTTCGTTTCATTCATTTCATCTTCCATTGCTGATACCCTTTCTTCCAGTTGATCGCATCGGCTCCTGAGGCTTCTGCATTCTTCACGTAGTTCTCGAGCCTTGGTTTTCAGCTCCATCAGCTCCTTTAAGCACTTCTCTGTATTGGTTATTCTAGTTATACATTCTTCTAAATTTTTTTCAAAGTTTTCAACTTCTTTGCCTTTGGTTTGAATGTCCTCCCGTAGCTCAGAGTAATTTGATCGTCTGAAGCCTTCTTCTCTCAGCTCGTCAAAATCATTCTCCATCCAGCTTTGTTCCGTTGCTGGTGAGGAACTGCGTTCCTTTGGAGGAGGAGAGGCGCTCTGCATTTTAGAGTTTCCTGTTTTTCTGTTCTGTTTTCTCCCCATCTTTGTGGTTTTATCTACTTTTGGTCTTTGATGATGGTGATGTACAGATGGGTTTTCGGTGTGGATGTCCTTTCTGTTTGTTAGTTTTCCTTCTAACAGACAGGACCCTCAGCTGCAGGTCTGTTGGAATACCCTGCCGTGTGAGGTGTCAGTGTGCCCCTGCTGGGGGGTGCCTCCCAGTTAGGCTGCTCGGGGGTCAGGGGTTAGGGACCCACTTGAGGAGGCAGTCTGCCCGTTCTCAGATCTCCAGCTGCGTGCTGGGAGAACCACTGCTCTCTTCAAAGCTGTCAGACAGGGACATTTAAGTCTGCAGAGGTTACTGCTGTCTTTTTGTTTGTCTGTGCCCTGCCCCCAGAGGTGGAGCCTACAGAGGCAGGCAGGCCTCCTTGAGCTGTGGTGGGCTCCACCCAGTTCGAGCTTCCTGGCTGCTTTGTTTACCTAAGCAAGCCTGGGCAATGGCGGGCGCCCCTCCCCCAGCCTCGCTGCCGCCTTGCAGTTTGATCTCAGACTGCTGTGCTAGCAATCAGCGAGACTCCGAGGGCATAGGACCCTCCGAGCCAGGTGTGGGATATAATCTCGTGGTGCGCCGTTTTTTAAGCCAGTCTGAAACGCGCAATATTCGGGTGGGAGTGACCCGAGTTTTCCAGGTGCGTCCGTCACCCCTTTCTTTGACTCGGAAAGGGAACTCCCTGACCCGTTGCGCTTCCCAGGTGAGGCAATGCCTCGCCCTGCTTCGGCTCGCGCCCGGCACGCGCACCCACTGGCCTGCGCCCACTGTCTGGCACTCCCTAGTGAGATGAACGCGGTACCTCAGATGGAAATGCAGAAATCACCCGTCTTCTGCGTCGCTCACGCTGGGAGCTGTAGACCGGAGCTGTTCCTATTCGGCCATCTTGGCTCCTCCCCTATGTGACACATTTTCTTAATCCAGTCTATCATTGTTGGACATCTGGGTTGGTTCCAAGTCTTTGCTATTGTGAATAGTGCCGCAATAAACATACCTGTGCATGTGTCTTTATAGCAGCACGATTTATAATCCTTTGGGTATATACCCAGTAATGGGATGGCTGGGTCAAATGGTATTTCTAGTTCTAGATCCCTGAGGAATTGCCACACCGACTTCCACAATGGTTGAACTAGTTTCCAGTCCCACCAACAGTGTAAAAGTGTTCCTGTTTCTCCACATCCTCTCCAGCACCTGTTGTTTCCTGACTTTTTAATGATTGCCATTCTAACTGGTGTGAGATGGTATCTCATTGTGGTTTTGATTTGCATTTCTCTGATGGCCAGTGATGATGAGCATTTTTTCATGTGTTTTTTGGCTGCATAAATGTCTTTTTTTGAGAAGTGTCTGTTCATATCCTTCACCACTTTTTGATGGGGTTGTTTGTTTTTTTCTTGTAAATTTGTTTGAGTTCATTGTAGATTCTGGATATTAGCCCTTTGTCAGATGAGTGGTTGGAAAAATTTTCTCCCATTCTGTAGGTTGCCTGTTCACTCTGATGGTAGTTTCTTTTGCTGTGCAGAAGCTCTTCAGTTGAATTAGATCCCATTTGTCAATTTTGGCTTTTGTTGCCATTGATTTTGGTGTTTTAGACACGAAGTCGTTGCCCATGCCTATGTCCTGAATGGTATTACCTAGGTTTTCTTCTAGGGTTTTTATGGTTTTAGGTCTAACATTTAAGTCTTTAATCCATCTTGAATTGATTTTTGTATAAGGTGTAAGGAAGGGATCCAGTTTCAGCTTTATGTTTTTAACTCTCCAAAGATTCAGCTAGGAATACCTCATGTGGCCTTCATAATGTTTACCCATCATAGCTGTTATTACTTTGCATTCTAATAGATACATTTCTGTTTTCCCAAATTGTAATCTTTTGTGAACAAAGACCATGTCTTACTAATCAGTGATGATTCTGGTGCCTGAAACATAATAGATGCCTAATAAACATTTTTGGTTGGGTGTTGTCACAGATGGAGAATGATGTGCAAGGCAGTTATCAGGGAGCCCTCCTGAAGTGGGGATTGTGCAGAAGAAGAAGTTGAGCCTTGGAACAGCCTTGTGAAAGCTTCAGCTGACCTATGGGGATCTCTGAAGCTTAGCTAATCCTTCAAAGTGATCTCACATGGGGCAAAGAGACCAGACATTTTTCACTTGTGTTGATTAGTAATTGGCCTTGAATGTGACCTTGAGTGAGGGTGCTCTTTCCCACCAGGGCACTCTCCAAAGGGAGCTAATGGCTGAGGACTGCCTACCATTAGCATGTCCAACAGCTGGGGAATGAATTTTTCATTTCTGAGGGTGTATGTTTTTGAGTATTTATAATCTGTGTTTTAATATAACTTATTTAATTGTGACTTTATATGCTTCAAATTTTAATCACAGTTGTGTTTAACAGTCTGCTCCCCAAATTCCTGAAAATTTAACAATTGGCTCTTGCAAGTTAGTAATGAACCAGCTCCAGCACACAAGGGAACACGTCTGTCAAATTACATTTGTATTCCAACCGGTTCTGTTTCATTTATGACCCATAGGTTTCTTAATTTAGCAAGAAAATCACTCTGACAATGATAATGTATTAGATCAAAATCTCTATTTGCAGTACTACTGCAAAAAAAAACCTTCTTCTTTAATACTGAACTTATACATTTACTATAAAATATCATCTTTCACCCCCAAAGAATGATTTGAGTCCATCGTGGGTGTCACTCAACAAGCACTCACCCCAGTCCACCCACTCCAGGCTTGGCTAAAATAAAGAATGTAGTTGTGGAAACTACAGTAATATTCCTTCAGGGAGCTCTTGAGGAGTCATGCTTATGTGTTTTCTGGTGAAGAAATAATTGAGGAAATGGTTTCAACTCTTCTAAAATTGGCTATCCTCTTCATACTTTCCGCAACTCCTAGTATAGGGTCTCCTTAACAAGACATTCAGACACACAAGACCTGAATAGGTAACACCTGGTACCAGTTTAATCAGATGGCTATTGGACCAGAAACATAGCACCTCACTTGGGCTGTGTCAGGCATTTCTTTTCAAAGGGAATAATCCTTATAGCAGAACACCTTCTGTTCTCCCTTGCACTGCCCCTGCCTCGTCCCCGCATGAGAGCTTAGGTGTGAGAAAATAAGACTCAGGTTAGGCCGGGCATGGTGGCTCACGCCTATAGTCCCAGCACTTTGGGAGGCTGAGTTGGGTGGATCACTTGAGCCTAGGAGTTCAAGACCAGCCTGGGCAACATGGTGAAGCCCCATGTCTACAAAAAACACAAAAACTAGCTGGGTGTGGTGGCGCATGCCTGTACTCCCAGCTACTCTGGAGGCTGAGGTGGGAGGATCACTTGAGCCTAGGAGGTCAAAGCTGCAGTGAACCAAGATCATGCCACTGCACTCCAGCCTAGGCAATAGAGTGAGACCCTGCCTCAATAAAAAAAGACTCATATTAGACAGGTGCAGTAGTTGCCCTGGCATAGAAATATTATGCCACATAGAGACCAATATCTCTTGTAATAGGCCTAGGTATAGCTTCTAGATCCCCGCAGGGATATGACCTGTTATGAGCCTCCATATTCAGGGAATCCTAGAGCCATGGCTTCCCACCAGGCATTTATGCTGCATTCACACTTTTCCAGGTCAGGTGCAATTTCTCTACCATGGGCCTTTCTATCCATAAATAATGTTGCCTAGCAATACAGGTGAGATCCTACCTTTATCAAGTTTTCAGGGTAAAGAGCAAGAAAGTTAACCTAAGGTGAGATTTGTCTTTAGAGAAGGAGAAAGGGTTTGTTCACCCTTCCCAAGCCCCATCTGAACTTCATAGTATCACAGAGTACAGTCAGAATACCAATTGATATGAATGTCAGGGTAGATAAGCCTCTAGTAAGTTGTTTTCTGCCTGGTTCACCTCTTCTTTTCCTGATTCTGAATATGAAGGAAATTCATTAATCTTTCTCACCCTGGCGACTAGTATAGTGCCTTTAACTCGGTAGAAAAATTCATTCAGTTAACAAAAAAATTGAATTGAGAAAAATCAGAAGAAACACTCCTGTATTTCCACCACTAGACATAACAATGGTGAATATTTCAGTAAATATCTTTCTAGTCTTTGTTATATGCACTGCTATATGTTATATGCACTTTGTTATACTGCACTGCAAATTTCTTACCTTTTTTATAGAGGGACTTTTTTAAGAATAAGAAGATTAGGCTGGGTGCGGTGGGTCATGCCTGTAATCTCAGCACTCTGGGAGGCCCAGGCGGGGCGGATCACGAGGTCAGGAGTTTGAGCCCAGCCTGGCCAATATGGTGAAACCCTCACTCAACTAAAAATACAAAAATTACCCGGGTGTGGTGACACGCACCTGTAATCCAGCTACTTGGGAGGCTGAGGCAGGAGAATTGCTTGAACCCGGGAGGCAGAGGTTGCAGTGAGCTGAGACCCTGTCATGGCACTCCAGCTCTGGGTGACAGAACAGACTCTGGCTTGGGAAAAAAAAAATAAGATTATTACATTACTTGGAGGTTGATTCTGCCTCAACCTAACCTTAACATACCATCTCTAAATGTAACCCATTTCTAAACACAATCTTGTTTGGAGATGCTTGGATGATGGGCATAACATTTATTGAAGGTACACCACTTCTGGACTATGTAGTAATAGGTACATGAGGAAGGAAAGAAAAAAGGTTTTATTCTGCCCTCAAAGCAACTAAATGTCCTCCATGGGGAAAGAAATTTCCAATTTATATTTTATTTCCCATAACGTGACTGTCTAATGTTGTCTTAAGCTTATTCTGTTTAGTTGGGATTATGCTTTGAAAGGACCAGGAGAAAGAAAGACCCATTTAACAAGTTTCTGCCAATAAGCCAGTTTCTGAAAAATAAATGGATAAATAATCCCAGAAGATTATCCGGTCTTGGTAAAATAATTTTAACACAATATCCAGCTCATCAGTTGGGATGGAAGCACATCAGCTGGTGAGGAGTGAACATTAGTGACTTGATTGTCATGAAAACATTTCTTCCAGACCAGGAAAAAGACAGTCATGGGGAAACATGCCATGTGGAAAAATAACCCATTTCTTCGTGATCTATTCTCTCTGTTGGTCACAGGTTGACATTTTACTGGCGCTGGGAGTGGAGGGAAATGCAGGCTTCCTAGTCACACAGAGAAAAGAAATGTTTTCCTCTGTGCAAAGAGAGACCCAAGAGACACGGTTTGAACAAGAAGTGTGCAGATAAAAGTTGGAAAGCCAAGGTCATGAATTTATTTTATTTTTAGTCTTTTTTACTTTTTTAAAAAAATGATTTGTTGCAAGTTGTTAAAAAGGCTCATTCTCAGTCACCCACAGATACAAAGTGGGGAGGGCTGTTGTTGATACGAAACCTTGACTAGCATTTGAAATACTGGTTCAAGACACAGCACAGCATGTCTTGCCCAGAAATGAAGTCTGTGATTTGTTTAACCCCATTAGAAAAAGTCAGAATCAAGAAATGATGGAGAAGGTGATCAGTATTATAGGGAATCCTTAAACTGGACAGAAGTGTAAAAATTACTTTTAAAACTTAGTCTAACTTGATTATTATATTGTTTATAAGTGTTTACCATTCTTGCCAATATCTCTCTGTATTTGTCCCAATTAATCTGAATGTACATAATCTTAATAATCAAAATAATTTTAAAAAGATAGTTATATATCCCCACCTATGCATCCTTCTTCTGAACGTATCCTAGCTATTTGTTTATATTTCCAACTCGCTTTTCTAAATTGAGAGGTCTTTAATGCTTTGGATGGTACCTTGTTCATCTTTGTAAACAATACTAGCATGATGCTCAGTTGATAAGTGTTTGATTTATAGTCACTTTTTTTTTTTTTAATTTTTTGAGACGGAGTCTCACTCTGTCACCCAGGCTGGAGTGCAGTGGCGTGGTCTCGGCTCACTGCAATCTCTGCCTCCTGGGTTCACGCCATTCTCCTGCCTCAGCCTCCTGAGTAGCTGGGACTACAGGCACCCACCACCATGCCAGGCTAATTTTTTTTTTTTTGTATTTTTAGTAGAGACGGGATTTTACCGTGTTAGCCAGGATGGTCTCGATCTCCTGACCTCGTGATCCACCCGCTTCGGCCTCCCAAAGTGCTGGGATTACAGGCGTGACCCACCGCGCCCGGCCTGTTTATAGTCACTTCTATGTACAAGACTCTGGTATATACTGGTAAACAATGCATGTTCAAAGTGTAACTGGTCAAATGACAGAATGGAGGATGAATGGATGGATGGATTGATAAATGGGTAGATGGATGGTTGGCCATATCTGGATTTTCTTGGTTTTCTGTGTTTTGGAGAGCTAATTAATTATTTCACAAAAGCAAAATCCATCACACAGTTATTTCCCTGGTTGCAGCTTTGCAAACTGAAGAAAATAATTAAGATGAGACTTCAGTAGGAATTACTTGATAAATCATCATAGGGTCGGAAAGTCTTACCTCTGTTACTATTGTTTTTTTCATTTGAAGTCATTGTAAGTTAAATGAAATCGATTGATCTATTCATTCTGTAGAAAGAATCTATAATGGTTTCATCAGTATACATTTCTATTTATGTACAAAGACTCTACTCACTACACAAAACTTACTTGTTTTACTGACAGTCAAGTGACAATAATTCAAAGTATCTTTAGTGGCAGAGGTTGCTTTCTCTGACCACTGTATTCCCCAGTCTTTCCCACTATTACACTGACCTATTTATAATCTCCTCAGAACATCAGTCTTTTACTTTGCATCGCTTATCTGCCTTTTCACACAACCAAAACCACTTCATCTCAACACATCCTCATCCCTTTGTTTATTCATGACTTCGGCTCTGCCAAACCTCAGTTTTTGTCTGATTCGTTCAGTTCTTTTTCCAAGTTGTAAAACATTTCTTCAATATGTATATCAATAATATTTTTTGAATAGTTCTTATGTATCTGGAAACTGTGCATCAGAGACAGGATTTCATTTATTTATTTATTTATTTATTTTTCAGACAGGTTCTCGCTCTGTCACCCAGGCTGTAATGCAGTGGGGTTATCGTGGCTCACTGCAACCTCTGCCTCCGGGTTCAAGCAATCCTCCCACCTCAGCCTCCTGAGTAGCTGGGACTACAGGCATGTGCCATCGCACCCAGCTAATTTTTGTATTTTTTGTAGAGATGGGGCTTCGCCATGTTGCCCAGGCTGGTCTTGAACTCCTGGGCTCAAGTGATCTGCCCACCTCAGCCTCCCAAAGTGCTGGGATTACAGACATGAGCCACTGCACTCAGCCTAGAGATAGAGAGTTTTATATGATTTGAGCCTTTCTCTCCTCAAGGGGCTCACAGTCAAATACAGAGATCGTAATCTGGGGGTAAATGAATCCTTGAAAGCATTTGAAAATATTATATAGTTGAGCATCTATTATTTTCTGGACAAAAGGTCCATATGTTTTAAAAAAATGTCTAGTGGATAATATAGACTAGAAAACAATCAGATTTTCATATAATAAATGCTATTTTTGAAAGAGGTAAGAATAGGAAGCCAGTGAGGGTGCCTTGGTAGAATCAGAAAAGGCAAATGCTCGGGACTGTGCCAGAATTTTCACCAGAATTCACCTGCAAGCAGGTCCCAGCTGGGGCCTCAGTGCCTCTCAGTAATCCTGTTTCTCCACTGGTCCTTGGTCACACTGCTCCTAGGTTTCTGCTCAAACCTTCTCAATGTGTTCTTCTCAAACCATATCTTCCAAACCATTGTTACTTCTCATTCACCTTCTTTAAAATGTTATCACCAGCTTCAGATATTTTGTTGAAAAATTAAAAGGACATGTTTTTCGGAGTCTTGTATGTTCTTAAAGGTAAGTAAACCTGGAACTAATATCATTTGCAAAGTAATTTAGGTAGGAATGTGTAATTCTGAAGGGGGAAAGTCCTGCAAAATAAGCAAGTAAACTTCTGGGACAAAAGAGAACATTGTGTACAGAAGAATATTTTGTTTAACTTGTATGCTTTCATTTCTACTATGTTGAATTTCTGCTCATTATCTCTAGGGAGTCTACAACCTGCTGAAAATGAATGTATTTGAGTGTGGGAGGGTGGGTATGGAATTTTAGAAGCTAACAAATCTGTTACTTTATGTAATCTTCACACTTCTTTAAGAGGGTCTAGATTATGAACCTTGTGCAAAGTCATGCCACTAACAAATTGTAAACTAAGGTTGGAACCCAGGTCTGCTTGATGGTGTTGCCTATGTTCTCCCTACATCAAGTTCTTTTAAGACATTGGAGAAATTACCATACCTCCCAATTGGAGCCCCAACTCTAAGGCTTATTTTCAGGTTGTTAATGTGGGAATGTGATCCCCGAGGGAAGGAGTGAAGGACCCAGGTAGTGGAACAGGAAATGAGCAGTCGATATAAGAATGTGTAACCATTTGGCCAAGGATATGGATGTCTGGTTTGATGGGATCTTCTGAAAATCTTAATGAGTGCCTCAAAACTCAGAACTGTCTGAGGTAGTGGGGAGTAGGGAGGACCATTCACCCATAAGCTCATATCCCCCACTGATCCAGTTCAAAGGTTTCCCCACAGGCCTTTAGTTCATGCATTCCAGGTTGCTCCCACACAAGGGTCAAGCACTGCATCAGAGATCCTTGGAAAAGGATGAGTGTATTAGTCCATTCTTATGCTGCTAATAAAGACATACCCAAGACTGGGTAATTTATAAAGGAAAGAGGTTTGGTTTAATTGTTCACCATGGCTGGGGAGGCCTCAGGAAACTTACAATCATGGTGGAAGGGGAAGCAAACAAGTCCTTCTTAACATGGTGGCAACAAGAAGTGACGAGTGAAGGGTGGGGGGATGCCCCTTAAAAAACATCAAATCTTGTGAGAACTCACTCACTATCATGAGAACATCAGCATGGGGGTAAGAACCACCCCATGATTCAATTACATCCCATTGGGTCCCTCCCATGACGAATGGGGATTATGGGAACTACAATTCAAGATGAGATTTGGGTGGGAGCACAGCCAAACCATGTCAATGAAAAATGTGCTGTCGGGTTGTACCTGCATGAATCTGCTTGCAGTGTTACTGATTGGAAAAAGAGATGAAGTGGGTATGATTTGAAGCAATGCATAAGAGATGTTCCATACAGAGATAAAATAAATAATAATGATAGCAAGCTTCTGTGCATCATAGGATCAGTGAGTGGAATTCAAGGAGTCCTTTTGTGTGGATTAAAGTGGGCCATCTTCATGCATGCACTAAGTGTCTGGGCACTCTGCTGAGGTATGTTAGACATTGACTCTCTGCAATTCAGTTCTTACTCAGTTTGTGCAGTTGTAGGGCTATATCCTCCAAGGGGCTCTGCAGTTTGGAAAACACTTATACTCTGTGGCCTGAGTGATAGCTGAGTCTTTGAACGTCCATTATGAAATCTTTGTCATTGGAGTCTTAGCTCTTTCCCCGTACACATCCTGCATTTTTCCCTTTTGTGGAAGGCAATGGGTAAATGAAATCTAATAAACTCTAATATGTTGAACCCTAAATAAAGCTTCTCTGTTTGAAGCAGGTAATTTCTTAGAGAATTGATTGCTGCAGAATAGAAAGTAGAGGATATGGAGACCGTTATCTTTTGGATACCATTGATACATCATAAAAATCCACTGAGAATCAATTGAACAGCTAGAAAATCCTTGCCTTGGGGCTTGAGTTAAGGATTCTGACAACTGGAGCTTTTACAACATATAAAACCAATTCCAAAATGTGAGCTCCATGAAGGCAGTGACATCGTTATGTTCACTTGTGTATTTCTAGAAATTCTAAGAGTCTGTGGCACATGCTAGGTGTCAGTATTTGTTGAATGAATGCATGACTGCTATATTCAAGGTGCTATTCTACTATTGGTAAGTTTGGAAAAGCTACTTGTGATTCATCTATACTTTTAGTTCCTTGGTCACCATCGTTATTTGTGAAATAGATGGCCATGATTAGAAGGCTAGTCAATTAACCTTAAATAAAGCAGTACTAACTGGCTTTGGGAACTCAAATCCATGACCTTAGTCTATTGAAAAGTATCTTCTAATGAGACTTAATCAAATACAGACATCAAAATGAACTGGGAGGGAACTAGATCCATAAAACACGGAGTTTGGAAAAAACAGACGTGGAGAGGACAAATCTGTGAGGTTCTGTGAGGAAAAATTATTTTTTTCTAGCTTTATTGAGACAAATAAAAATTGTATATTTTCAAGATGTACAACATGATGATTTGATATATATACACATTATATAATAGTTATAATGAAATTAATTAACATATCCTATACACATAATTATCGTTTATGATATGCGTGTAAGTGTGTGGGAATGAGGACACTTCAGATCTGTTCTCTTAGAAAATTTCAAGTATGCAATACAGTATTATTAACTATAGTCACCATGCTGTACCTTAGATCCTCAGGACGTATTTAAAAATGTAGATGTATTTAGTGCAGATACAATGCTGGAATTTTTTGATGCCTATATAAAGAAAATAAGTGAATAAGTAAAACCGTTGATTTAAACCATGGTAAGGAACTGGAAGTTCTAGAAAGCATATTTAGTAGAAAGCTCTGGTCTTATGACACTAAAAGTGCTCTTGTAGCTATCAACAAATATTACTTTCTTGCTTATTAAATGCTTAATTATTTTCTTGCTTATAACTTTCACATTGTACGTTGCCACATAGGAAATGTATTCTGTATTGATGTTAGCAACAATATAGTTCGATAAACTGACAATATTTGAATTCCTACCAAACTTCTGGTTTTCTAGAGAGAATGGTTTATCCAATGAGGATGGCAAATGGCAATTTCTGGCAGCAATGCTAGTGATAGTAGATTTACTGGAACACAGCTTGGAAGTATTTTTCATATCCAAAAAGGAAAATTGTCTTTGTATATTATGAAGTCCATAATGACCAATTTGTAATTGGAAATCCTTGCCACCGAACAAGCTTATGTTGTAGCATATTGGGGGAGAAAATTATTTCTACAGTGGTATGTTTTAGCAACAAAATGGTTCATGCAAGATCTAGCAAAAGCGGTTTATAATCCTGATGAAGTCCCTTGTGGAATCAAACTTATTCTTTCATTTTACATTATACCAACGCTGTTTTCAAAAATACAATTTATTTTTCAATTATAAAAGTAATACTTGCTCATTATAGAGAAGTAAGTGTAAAACATAATCTCAAACACCTAGGGACAATCACTGCTTTCATATTTTTAAACTTTAATTTGTTTTGATTATACAAGTTAAACATGTTTAGGGAAGAAATTTAGAAAATTCAGACATGCAAAACATAAAAAAAATGAAATCACTTGCAATTTCACCACTAAGAGATGACTACTTCTAACATGTTGGTCTCAATTCCTATCTAGCTTATACATGCACGTATTTAAGATAAGCATTTTAATTTTTAACAAAAAGGAACCCCATGTATTTGGTTAATTTTTTTTTTTTTTTTTTTTTTTTTGAGACCGAGTCTCGCTCTGTCGCCCAGGCTGGAGTGCAGTGGCGCGATCTTGGCTCACTGCAAGCTCCGCCTCCCAGGTTGACGCCATTCTCCTGCCTCAGCCTCCCGAGTAGCTGGGACTACAGGCGCCCCCCACCACGCCCGGCTAATTCTTTTTCTTTTTTTTTTTTTTGGTAGAGACGGGGTTTCACTGTGTTAGCCGGGATGGTCTGGATCTCCTGACCTCGTGATCTGCCCGCCTTGGCCTCCCAAAGTGCTGGGATTATAGGCGTGAGCCTCCGTGCCCGGCCTGGGTTATAATTTTTATTATCACTTAACACTTCATTTTTCATATTCGTAGGCCAATAACATGTTTTTATAATACCACTTTTACTGAATATATAGAATTCCATTATACTACAATTTATTTTACTAATCTTTTATTATTGGCATTTTATAGACAGACCTTCTAAACTAAATCTTTACACCTACACCTAAAATTAGTTATAATTTTTGGATTAATGTTTACAAATGAAATTTCTGTGAAGGAAACATAATTTTCATTTTCACTGAGAGCATATGAATTTTCATATACACTGTATATCAGCATGCTTGGGCATTGCATATAACTGTATAAATATTTGTTAATGTTTTGGTCAAAAAAGGCAGTCTTATGATGTTACAGTTTGATGACTTATAAAGTCTGGTGATTGTAAAGAGAGAATTATTGAGCATTTGAGAGAGATATTATTGAGCATATAATTATTGAGCATTTGAGAGATACATCCAATGGCCAGATAACATTATAAGACTGGAAAGAACTGATGTTCACTTACATTGCTTAATGGAATGAGGGTTTTGTGAGGAAGCTTATGTTAACTGCATCTCCTAGAGTAATAAAGCCAGACGCCAAAGAGTCTGGTACTGAATTGGAGAGAGGAAAGTTTTTCAAGATGAAGTACAACTCTAGTTATCAGATCTTCTCATCTTCTCCCTTCAGTAAGAAGTTTTTTAGTTAATTCTTTTTCTCCCTTTAGTTTTAATTTTCTTTAGAGATGGAGTTTCACTGTATTGCCCAGGCTGGGTTTGAACTCCTGGGTTCAAGTGATCCTCCTATCTCAGCCTCTCAAGTAGCTGGGACTACAGGTTTTACTAATTCTTCAACACTTTTCTGTTCTGGTGCCCCACAGGCTATTTCTTATTGCTTTCTGCCCTTTTTTAAAAATTAAAAAAGTGTTTTTTATAGATGGAAGTCTTGTTATGTTGCCCAGGCTGGACTCAAACTCCTGGGCTGAAGCAATCTTCCCGCCACAGCCTCCAAAGTAGCTGGAGCTACCAGTGTGTGCCACCACACCCGTCTTGCTTTCTGCTCTTATTAGCAAGTGTGTACTTTCTGTTTCTCACATTTAAACTTAATAGATAATACTATCGGTTCAGAGCATCATGATTGTTCCTTTTGGGTCATCCCTTCATACCATCTCAATTGTCAGCTGGACGTCCAAGCCTTATCATTTACCACCAGAGAAGCAGAGTCACGGATAGTAAACTGTGTGATAACCCCATCCACAGAACGACCTTTTATTCTTTTCTGGCTAAAACTGAGAGCAAAATCGGCTTCTCTCTGACATTGTCCTTTTAATTTTTAAATTATATTTCACTGAATAAATTTCATATATCCACTGGTCATTTGTATTTCCTTTTTGTAAATTAAGCATTAATGTGTTCTATTCCAAGATTAAAGTAAAAAATGCAAACCTATTACTGTTTAACAGAAAAATAATTAACATGATATTTTTGCTTCCCGTTTGTTTTAATCAAGCAGTTTTGAAGTTGGAGAGTATTGGAATTTCTTAAATCACTTAAAATAATTTAGACCTGCTATTAATTTTATATCACAAGTGAGTAGTTAATGCAGACTTAGCAAGCTCATCACTGTTTTTTAATTAAACATAAGTTGATTGTAAAGAGAGAATTATTGAGCATTTGAGAGATATATCTAATGGCCATATAATTAGATTAAAATTACATAAGCAAGAAATGCCCAATTTAATTTTTGGTATATTAACTGTATATGAAATGTACAGATACTTTCTTCACATTTATATGCGAAGAATAGCCTACAGCAAGATAATTAGGGATTACTTTTGAAAATGAAGGTATTTAATAGACATATTAATTGATATCACTCTTCCTACAAATAGCCCATTAAGTCAAAAACTGTTATATAGAAAATAGTTTATCAATAAAAATCAAAATGTACATTTTTTATATGCAAAGTTAATTGCCTGCTGCTCATATATTTTCATTTATTAAAATTAAATAATGATTTTCTTTGCTTTGCTGATAATTAAATAACCGTAACAGTCAATGAATCTCAATTAAATGTTGATGGTAGCTTACAATCAATTTACAAAAATTATAAGAATAATATACCAGGCAATCAGAAACAATACAATCTATATGTATTGTACTAAGATAAGAAAACTATATGGTTAAGTTTTATTTGCATATACTTAACATTAGGTAAACTTCTAATAATTAAAAAATAGCCTCTTTAGGGGAATATGCAATCAGTTGACGGAATATCATATCAGAACTTTTATAAAGATGCTGGTGACTGAGGACTATTCTTAGGGAAAGTGAATATTTCAAGTCAATTCACAACATCTATTAGATGCCAGTTTGTAAAAAAAAATTATAAAGCTTAAAAGTAAATAATAATAATAATACTAATAAAACATCAAGGCTTGGGACAAATATAACTGACTCATAATTAGTCGTTGGATCTACCTGATTACTGCAAAATTGCAATCAAATATAATCAAAAGAAAAGCCAGAAAAAATGATAGCAATCCTAGAGGAGAGTGTTAGAATAAATGGATCCAAATGAACATTACATCATTTTGTTTTTCTAATAGAAAATCATACCTATTAATGGATCATAAAATTTATTTGAGTCACATAAGCATTAACAATAAAATAGGAAAAAATTGAGATAAAGTAGGTATTATTACCCATAATAACGATAAACATTTTGCTATGAAACTTTGGTTTTAGTTTAGTTATATATTTAGGGGTATGTATGTGTATTGGGTGGTGACATAAACTGTATTTCTATTGTAGGTCACAGCCAAAGATGAAAAAATAGATATATGTTATAAATGTCTTGTATAATGATCAAAATTTTATAGTTTGTGGTTTGTCTTGTAATGTGTGGTGATATACAGCTATGAATATCAACTTGAATCAAACTGTCCAGAGTTGAAACATGGCTGTAGCATTTAATAGTTCGGTGACAAAGGATAATTTTCTTGAACTCTTTGTGTTTCCCCATTTGTAAAATATATACAATAATAGTATCTAACTGACTGGGTTGCTGCAAATTTAAACGGAATAAATGGAAATGAACATGTCAAAAGTTAGGCCATAGTGAACTCAAAATAGTAATACTAAGGTTCTCGTAAATGATTCAAATAAGGTTATTTAGAGAGACTTCCACTCCTGACCAAGATGGAGTAAGAGGTGATAAATCTATCATCCCACCTGGAAAAAACACAAAGACTGGACAAAATATATGAAACAATGGTTTTCAAGACACTAGCCCTGAGGCAGTGGAGCACAGGCATCCCTGAGAGATGGGAAACAAATGAGATGACCCCAGTGATTGCCCAAGTTTACTGCCTAGAGACAGCCTCAGGTGGAGCCAGAAGACCCCCCTGATGGAAGACAGAGGTGAGTGTCTAGAGAGATGAAGGCAGCAAGAGTTTATAGGAGACAGTACTGAAGATGTGAGAGCTTCACACACAGAAATCCAGAGATTGCAGAGTACTTCTTGAGTATTTAGCTGAGTACTAATCAATGTGTGTGTCTGTGTGTGTGTGTGTGTGTAAAATCTACCCAAGGCTACAAAAAGGGCCACCTGAAAGGATTAAAAGGAACAGTACTCAGATCTCACACAGGGCCAGTTCCCACAAACCAGAGTGAAAAAATTCATAATTCATGGGGCATTGGGTAGAGTACTCACAAGTTTCTTGCCTTAATGTTGGGAAATAATTAGCATTAAACTAAACATGGCTGTAGTTTTGCCTAATAAGTGTTAAAAGCAGAACCTGAAAGTATCAAACTGTTTACAGGTGACTTAACTATATCCCAGAACAAAGCTCAAGAATATTTGTGGTACTACAAAAATACCCAGTCCGTAGCCACTTATGCCTAGTGTTCCATTATTGGAACGCTAAGCATGTGGGAGTTATTTATATCCTACTGCTCAAGGTCACCGACATGGTCTGATTGCAAAAATTCAAAAAATTGTGACCCCCCCCCCCAGGCATAAATGAATTAAGAAGGTAAAATTCACAATATCTGGCATCCACTAAGCAATTATGGGGGAGGTAAAGAAGCTGGAAAACATAACCTATATTGAAGAGAAAAATGAATCATTTGAAATCAACCCAGAACTGACAAGTATTAGAATTAGCAGAAAAGAACAAAAAAAGTCCTAATAACTGTATTCTATATACTCCAAAAGTTAAATAGAAACATGGAAGATACAAAAAGGACCTAAATGAAACTTGGAGATGAAAACTGCAATGTTTGAAATGGCAAACATAGTGAATGGGATGAATGGCAGATTAGACATTGCAGAATAAATGATTAGTGAACTTGAAGGTATAGCAATAAGAAGTATCCAAAATGGAAGACAGTGACAAAATGAATCAGTGACCTGTGGCTCAACCTCAAGTGATATAATATATATGCAATGTAGTCCACACAGGAGGAGGCACAGAAAAAATAGTTGATGAAATCATAATTAAAAATTTCCAGGGTCAGGCACAGTGGCTTAGGCCTGTAATCCCAGCACTTTGGGAAGCTGAGGCGGGCAGAACACAAGGTCAGGAGTTCGAGACCAGCCTGGCCAATATGGTGAAACCCCGTCTCTACTAAAAGTACAAAAATTAGCTGAGTGTGGTGGCAGGTGCCTGTAGTCGCAGCTAGTCGGGAGGCTGAGGCAGGAGAATTGCTTGAAACCAGAAGGCGGAGGTTGCAGTGAGCCAAGATCGTGCCACTGAGCTCCAGCATAGGTGACAGAGGGAGACTCTGTCTCGAAGAAAAACAAAAATTCCAAATTGAGGAAAACTATAAACTCACAAATGCAAGAAACTCAAATAACCCAAGCACAAGGAAAATAAAGAAAATGACACCAAGGTACATCATGATCAAATTGCTCAAAACCACTGTGCTCTGCTTGGCCAAACCCACGGCTGGAGTCACCCTAAAAGTGTTGGCAGGGGAGTTCCCTCAAGGACCACCCCAAACCATCATGAGTTAGGGCCAGCTGGAATTCTAAAAAATGAAGTACTAAATGCTAAAGGGTGAACAGTCCAAGTATTGATTAGGGGAACTTTTGGGAGGCTGCAGCATCCTTGCGTTGGACAGCAAGAAATATGTTCTACCCAGGTATATCTGTAATGAGGGGGTCGGGTTATGGAGTTTATATGGGGGTTTAAGACGTTTGGCTCAGGGTTGGGGCTAGTTTCTATGTGTTTAGCAACACCTTTAATCTTTCACTGTTTTGGGCAACAACCAGAACAACTTTATCGGTGCCTAGGAATGTTCAAGGCCCCTGATTTGGTCCAAGCCTGCAGGACAAAAACATGCAGCTGAATGGGTCACAGGGTGGTCAAGACATTCAGTGTTTTTTTGGTCAGATTAATGAAAGAAAGTGGGGGTGGGGGGGACCCTACACACAGTTAAGAGGAAATAATTGAAAAGAGTCAAGAAAAAAGCTACATTACCTGCAGAGGAACAAAGATAAAGATGCCTGCAGATTTCTCGCTGGAGAATGAAATTGAGAAGATAGAGGAAAAACATCTTTAAAGCAATGGAAAGAAAAAGACAAACCCAAACCTGTCAACCTAGAATCTTATCCCCTGTGAAAATATTTTTCAAAAATAAAGACGAAATAAAGACTTTTTTAGAAAAAAAAAAAAAAAAAAAGAAAAAAAAACCACCAGAAAGAATGGCACATGCCTGTAGTCCCAACTACTCAGAAGGCCAAGACAGGAGAATCGCTTGATCCCGGGAGGTGGAGGCTGCAGTGAGCTGAGATCACACCACTGCACTCCAGCCTGGGTGAGACAGAGAGAGACATCATCTCGGGGGGGAAAAAAAAAAAAGTGCACAGCATTCCTGTGTTCTAAGAAATGCTAAAGGAAGTCCTTTAAGGAGAAATAAAACCATACCAGAGAGAAATATGAATCTATATAAAGAAATGAGCACTGGAAATGATAGTTACATTGGCAGATATACAAGATTATTTTTAAAAATATCCTTAAAAGATTATTGGCTATTTAAACAAAAATAAAACAATTTATTGTGAGATTTTGACATATGTAAAAATAAAATGGCTAAGTGGAGAGAAATGGAAATATACTGTTGTGAGGTTTTGATATTTTACATGAAGTGGTAAAATATACCTTGAAGGTTAACTACGATAAGTTAAAGATCTATATAGTGAACCCTAAGGCAACCACTAAAATAAAAAAGACCCTAAACTAAAAGGTAAAGATTATCATATTGAATTTAAAAGCATGACCCAACTACATGCTGTCTACAGAAAACAAAATTTAAATATTGGAACACAAATACCTGTAAACTAAAAGAATAGAAAAAGACATACCATGCTAACATAATACCACTCAAAAGAAAGTTGGAGTGTCTATATTAATTTCAGATAAAGTAGGATTCGGAGCAAAGAATATTACCAGGGTAAATGAAGGTCATTTTATAATGATAAAGGGGTCAATTCATCAGGAGAACATATCAGTTTTAAACGTTTAAGCATCTAATAACAAAGCTTAACATACATAAAGCAAACATGAAACTGCAAGGAGAAATGGTCAAATTCACAACTGTAGTTGGATTATTTCAATGTCCCTCTCAATAACTGACTGAAAAGGTAGACTGAAAAATCAGTTAGGATATGGAGGACTTAAATAGCAGGATCGCCATCTTAATCTAATTGACTTTTATACAATACTCCACCCAACAACAGCAGAATTCTTTTCTAGGAGTCATGGACCATTTACGAGGTCACACAGTATTTCGTACCATGAAACTAATCTCAAAAAGGACGTAAGACATACAGTGTATGTTCTCTGAAATGACCAGTCAATGACAAAAAGGTATCTGGAAAATCCCCCAATACTTGAAAACTACGTAAGACGCTTCTAAATTAACCTTAGGTGAAAGAAAAAATAAAAGGATATTAAAAATTATTTTTAATTGAATGAAAATAAAAATATACAACAAACAAAATTTGTGGCATGCCATTTAAGCATGAATAGGGGAAATGAATAGCATTAAACACCTAGACATTATAAAGCTGCAATAATTAAGACAGTAAGTTATTGGCATAAGGACAAATAGATCAGTGGAACAGAGAGTCTGGAAATAGAGCTATACATGTATGGGTATACATGATTATAAAAATGATAAAAATGACTGTAGTTTATGATATTTATGCATTTTTATGGAGATATAAACCTAGAAATGTAGGAAGGGATCTTGCATATCTTTTTGGGGAGTTTGAACATATTATCATGAAGATAATATATAGCTACTGAAGAATTATAAAGGAAGAGTAACAGGATAAAATTTATTTTAGAAACATCAGAGGGAAAGTGGTATGGAAGATGGATTATGGAAGCATGAGACATGACAGGCAGTATAATCAGGAGGCAGTGAGGTTGAATAAAATAGGGGAATATTTGAGATATATTTAAGAGGACAGAACCTGTGGTCTTTTCTGGGTGGTTTAATAAGGTGAAGGATTATGGAGTAGAAGGTATCAAGAAACAGATCGCAGATTTCTAAGCAGAGATCAATACCATTCACTGGGATAGAGAACAAGAGAAGGAGTAAGTTTTAAAGGGCTCGTGATGATTCAGTTTTGAATTTGTTGAGTTTGAGATTCTTTGGGGACTCCTTTGGGGAGTTGTCCAGTAGTCGGAAGGATACTTGGGACTAAAGATGTCAAACGAGAGGACTGGTTTCATGGTAAGAATCTGGAAGCGGTCAGTATTTGTATGGAAATGAAAGCCACTGACTTGAAATTTCACAGAAAAGAATGTAGAAAATATAAAGCGAAAAGTATGGAAAATGTAATTAAGTCTGGAAAGTAACAACATTTAAGGAATAAGCAGAGGAAGAAGAGTTACTGGGTGAATCCAGAGTTTATTTTTTGGGGATGTGGGGGCAGAAAACAGATTAGAAGTGTGTGTGTGTGTGTGTGTGTGTGTGTGTGCGTGCGCGCGCGCGCGCATGCACGTGTTGCTGGCAGTAAAAGTGCTGCATAGGGAACTTGTCTTGAAACTGTGTTTCCATCAAAACTTACAGGTTTTACTCAGGCTACGTGTTTATGAGAGAGGACTGTTGGAGATGAATATTGTCACCTTTTCTTCACCACACAAAGACAGACTCACTAAGGAGACTAAGCAGGTAGAGTCAGAGATAAGAAGGGAGGGGACATTGTTATCCAATATTGGAAAGCAGGCAAATAAGATAAGGAATGTAGTTTGTCAGGTTATCAGCAGGCAACATTGCACTCTCAAATTGGGTAAGATGAGGCAAAGAGGCTTGATAAGGACACTGTTTACCAAGGTGTGGGCAGAATGTAAGGAGACTCCATGCGATTGTGCCTTTCACCAGGGCGGGAAGATGGTGATGCTGTGACTGCCTAAAAGGGCAAGAGGAGGAGCAGTTACCCAGAACCTGGCATGGAGAGCTTTGTGGAGACTGTTGCTGAAGGAGTTGTGGACCTCCCCAGCAGGGAGGGCCTGGAGGGTAATTCCCCTGACCCTCTGTTGACTCCTCCCCTCACTTCTCTGGTCTGTGCTCTCCATTGGCCAAGTCCAATTGGAAGCAAGGGAATCAGTTACTGTAGTCCATGTACAGCAGCCTCTGGGTGCAGAGCAGGTTGGAAGAGAGATGGGCGTGGATCTGAAGGGGGCAAACAAAATACACGGAGCATAGACTGAGGGATATTGTTACTAGAGTTCATCCCAAAAGGTCACTGGGGACTCTAGTTGAATAGAGCTTTCAGGGCAGCAGTGGGGCAGGAGGTAGATTACAGAGAGTAAACTAAGGATGAACCAGGAGTGAGGAGGAAGAGCTACTGTTGAGGGAGGGAGTTTGGGGAGTGACTGGAAGTAAATTTGCTGTCATGGGTGGCAGGCACGAGTTAAGATGGTAGATTCCTATTTATGACTATATGGTGAGTCATACAAAATCACGGACTCAAAACGGTGTCTGTTTCCCAAGATCTCCTTGTAATTTTTAATTTTCCAGAACT
Organism: Pan paniscus; assembly: GCF_029289425.2. Lineage (NCBI taxonomy): Eukaryota > Metazoa > Chordata > Mammalia > Primates > Hominidae > Pan > Pan paniscus. Next base: position 68,506,603 of record NC_073267.2, read on the forward strand.
GTGAGAATGATAAGGCTGGTTTGATATAAACAGACATATATTAGGACTAATCTGTAATAGAATGTGTCTTCCTTTCTCTATGTTCCTTGAACCTCGTATACGCGTGTAAGTTCTGCACACACTGTATTGTGACTGTTGTTTTATGTGTCTACCTCCCCTACAAGACAGAAGATATACCACTTTTAAAATTTAAAAATTTTAATTTTTATGTGAAGCAAAACAAATTATTTAAACAGTTGACACAGTATATTATATTTAAAGGAAAATAATTTTTTTTTTTGAGACGGAGTCTCCCTCTGTCTGTTGCCCAAGCTGGAGTGCAATGGTGCGATCTTGGCTCACTGCAACCTCTGCCTCCCATGTTCAAGCGATTCTCCTGCCTCAGCCTCCTGAGTAGCTGAGATTACAGGCATGTGCCACCACATCGCAACGGCATAGTGTAACTCATTAATGCAATTTTGCTATATTTAGGATAGTAAAATAAGCTATTTAGTTGTGAAGTATAGACCCATCCCTCTTTACTATATACCACATACCTTGCTTTTATCATCCACTTTCTCCTCAAGAAATAGTTTTCCTTAAATAAGTTTTAACCCCTTATTTCAGGGGAGAGTTTGATTCTTGTGTGACAAGTCATATCAGCTTTGCACAAATATTGGAACATCTCTTATGTGAATTTAAGTCTAATTGCTAAGCCATTTCTCTCCATGAAGGATCTTTAGAAGACTTTGTAGGAGTTTCCCTCCTGTCTTAACTAGTTCCATTTCCAACCTGGTATTACAGTGCCTGAGTTCTAAGACTGAGAAATATTCCCTGTCTAACTGACTGTAAGAGGGTAGAAAGTTGCTTTTAGCTACTCTGTGACATAAATATGGTTCTCTTGTTTAAGAAATACTTTGACGTATTTAGAAATTCTCAGTAATAATTTTTGAAAGAAAAGTATGAAAACAATCCTAAGTCTTCCAATCATTTGATTTTTGACAATTCCCATTTCTGTCTTCAAAGTTACATTATTTAAAACCAAATTCCATTTCTTATTTTATTCATAAAACATAAATATCAGGATGTACCATAATAGCACATCAGCCAAAACAACAAAATATTAAAACATAATCAAACTAAGAAATTCGAATTCTAAAACAAAAGGTGAAATTAATATCTCTCTTAGGAAAAGGAATCTGGAAAATTTCAGTCTGGTTGCTGGGGTCCTTCCTACAATAGGCAGAAATATACATATATAAAAGAAGGTAAATCAAGTTGAGCTTAGTGCTTCTTTGATTTTAATGCTTTGTGTTTAACCCTTAAGACCAAATTCTCCAAATGGTTGTTTAAATTAGTGTAGTAGAGCCAGGTGTGATGGCTTATGCCTGTAATCCCAGCACTTTTGGAGGCTGAGGCGGGTGGATCACCTGAGGCCAGAAGTTCAAGACCAGCCTGGCCAACATGGTGAAACCCCGTCTCTACTAAAAATACAAAAATTAGCTGGGCGTGGTAGTGTGCGCCTGTAATCCCAGATTCTTGGGAGGCTGAGGCACGAGGATTGCTTGAACCTGGGAGGCGGAGGTTGCAGTGAGCTGAGATTGTGCCACTGCACTCCAGCCTGGGGGACAGAGTGAGACTCTGTCTCAAATAAATAAATAATAAATAAATTAGTGTAGTAGGTTTAAGTAAGCATAATTGTGCAGCAAAAGCAGAATTGTCCGCTTCTGAAATGTATATACCTCACAAAGTATGTACTTTCACATACATTGAAGTTTCATTTGTTTAGCGACAGCTTCATTTTTAAGCTTACAAAATAGATTAGCTAAACTGATTTATATTTTAACGTAAATATTGGAGAGGTTGAAGTTGCCAAGGTGGATCTGTTGTGGAGATTAGACACAGCGGAATTATATGTTGTACATATTCCTAAGACTTTGTGATTCTAAACTGTGTCCTGCTTATAGAATATGTTATAAATAGGTTGCTCCTCAAATACTCATTTACCATTTTATTTTTACTAAAATATTGAAAATAATCTACATATTATTTTTTTTGTTGTGTATAAAAGACTATTTAAGTAACTGAGTGTCATTTTCCTACTATTTTGAGTGCTAGAATTTTAATCTTCTGTAATTAAAAATAAATCTTCAGACTGAACATAACAGTTATTTTCCCATATACTTCATTGAAAGTGATAAAAATGGATAACATTTAGCCATGAACTGTGCCTATTTCCTATGAAATGTCAAGCTTCCATTTCATTAAATTTGGAGAGTTTTTTTGAGGAAATAATATGATGATACTGAAAGAAAGGAAATAAAATTCTTAGAAAACTCTCAAATGAGTATTAATAGATGAAATTTGAATAAGACTGATCAGATGCTGGAATAGATGCTTTTTTTTTGATTGCTTACATTGTCTGAAAACTGTTCAGCAGAACAAAGGGTTTTATGGATGAAAGACTGGTATGAAGAAACATGAATGTCAACCCAGGCTCTGAAAGACAGTCTGCTAATGAAATATTCTAAAAGTCATTTTCAAGGTGGTTGAAAGTTCTCACTGATGTGCACCAATGCTTTTGATTAAAAAATTATATATATCAAATTATTATGCAAGTATTAGCTCTGGGTACAGAGAAAATAAGATTAGCTCACATGCACTCAAATATTATGGGAATGTTTATGTGTCATTCTTTCTATGATTGAAAATGATCAGATGCCAGATAACATTATTTTGGTAGTAAATTTCTTACTTCTGACTTGTGAAAAATGCCTTTTTCTGCTATCTAGGTTATGCTAACTAACTTTGGTCTATGATTTACTACCTTAATGGTTAGCTCTTTATGTGCAAAGTGTAGAAAGGAGATGATTATCATTCAAAATTGAACTTTTTCAAAACATCCTTGAGTGAACTTTCCTGATACATGCAAGAAGTAATGGCTTTTCCCTGAAGGTCCACTGATCCACTCTGTTCTGCCAATGACACGTGCCTATCCTCTATTCTACAGTATGCATTCTTTCTTAAGGCATGTATGTGTATGTATGTGTCATATATATATGACACACACACATATATATACACACACATATATACATATGAGACACCTATCATTATGTGGGTTTATAATTTGATGGAACTTTGTGTTCAGATGTCTTTGGGATCTGGCTGCGTCTGTTTTCTGTGAGTTTGATTTTAATCATACAAGGATGATGGGGATGCTGTTTCAGCAGTGTCTATGATGGTACCCCATGCAGAGAGGCCTTTAATGAAGGGTAGCAATGGTTCTATGACATGACCAAATTAGTGAAAGCATGATTTATAAGGTTTTTTAAACATTCTATATCACACGGACAGTGGGACGTTAACCTTCTTTCCCTGTCCCAGTCCCAGATGACTGACTGAATTGCAGTGGTCTGATGACAGTGTCAAGCTTTGTATGTCTGGGTCTGGCTTGAGCTTGTTTTACAAAAGGCAACTGATCTCTGGTAGGTAGATTCTATCTCCATCCTGTTTTATACTTTCATAAATAAAATTTTAATTACCCGTATCATTGATACAAACATAAAGAAGAATTTTGCATGAGTTTTAATGCTCTTTGGGACTGACCTGGTCCCAGACTCTCAAGCTGTATTTGCCTGAGTATATAATATGCTATTGCCAGTTTGTTATGCACTTTCCCCATGCTCTATCTTTCCAACTTGAAACTGCTCATCAGCCTAGATTCAAACATAATGATATCTTTTCTGCAAAACTTCAACGGACATTTTTCCAGTAAAGGTAATCTCTTTGCACATGTTTTTATAGTGTTTTTACATATGTATATGATGACAATTTTATATCACATAGTAATTTACAAGTATCTTTATGTGTACTAGGGAGATCTAAAGGAGAGGGGCTAGAACTTACTCAAAATAAAAAAATAATCAGGATCAAAAGTAGGTACTCAGTAAATATTAGTTTAAAAAATTTTTTCAATAGTAACTAAGAGTACGTAAATAGGATCTTTACAAGTAGTAAGGAAGTTTAAAAGAAAATAGAGTCCAAGATGCTGTGACATTCAGAAATAATGTAAAAAATGGGACCATCTTCATGAAGAAGTCGGGACCCTTATGCACTGATGGTGGGTATGCAAAATGGGGCAGCTGTTACGGAAAACACTATGATGCTTCCTCAAAAAATTAAACGTGGCATTACTCTATGTTCCAGCAATTCCACCCCTGGGTATCTACACAAAATAATTGAAAGCAGGGCCTGAAAGAGATACTTGTCTACCCATTTTCACAGCAGCATTACTTACAATAGCCAAAGGTGGAAGCAACCCAAGTGTCCATCAAATGATGAATGGGTAAACAAAATGTGATAGGTACATATAATGGAATATCACCACCCTTAAAAAGGAAGGAAATTCTGACATATTCTACATGGATGAAACTTGAAGACATTACGCTAAGTGAAATAGGCCAATCAAAACAGACAAATGCTATATTATTCCACTTATATGAGTTACTGGGAGCAGTCAAATTCATATAGACAGAAATTAGAAGGGTGTTTGGCAGGAACTCGGGAGAGGGAAATGGGAGATTGTTCAATTGGTATAGAGTCTCAGTTTTGTGAGATGAAAAGAGTTCTGGATACTGTACAAGGTGAATGTACTTAATGCTACTGAGCTGTACACTTAAAATGGTTAAGATGGTAACTTTTATGTTAGATGTATTTTACCACAGTTAAAAAAACTGAAAAGAAAATGAAATCATCCTCATGATCACATTACTGATTATATCAGACTGAGCCATCCTGAAGGTGCTTTAACATCTATAACTGTAGTTACAGTCTTTGGGCAGGTAGTCTGCATAGGGATCATCTTTTTTTTTTTTAGGGATATTCACATGAGAAAGAGAAGTTATTGTTATATAATTTTGATACCAATCCATCAAGATTTGTTTATTGCATACTCAAATATGCAATCCAGGGGCAGTAGGTCAGAGGAGATAAATAATACTGGATCTAGCACTAATAGACTTAGCTAACAATAATCATAGCTAACATTTGTGGACCAGAGACTATATCCTGAGCCCTCTTTTAAGCGCTTTTTCTTGTATTAATGCCATGAATCTTTTCAATGTTTTATCTGATAAATACTGTTATTATTTCCCAATGTGGTTTTGAGAAAGGATAACAATGAATATCAAGGTGGTGGTTATCCAACTATATTCTGAGGGCTTTTATATAGCAAAGCCATTGCTCATAAAACATTAAGAGAATTGACACAGCTCCTTTGTCAAGTCAGACATTCTGGAATTGTTCTAGAATTAATCTTAGTTGAAAATTAACTTAAGAAATTCAGAGGGCTGATACTGTTAAAAAAGGAGAATGAACTTTCCAGTAACATGGGTACATGCTCAGATGGATCTAGTATCACTGGCTTTAAATGCTCACCTAGGAATTGCTTTTGTAATATACATCTCTGAAGGAAAAGAGGCAAAACTGGAAAATCCATGTCTTTCCAACCATGTTTCAGCAATAACACAAGTCTTTTTAGTTAGATTTGTTCAATTTCACTTTCCTACCTCTGAAGCTGTTAGAAATGGCCCAGGTTGGTTCATTCCAGTGAAGGACAAGTTGAAAGACAAATACCAAAAGTGAGTTCAACAGGAGGTGGGGAACTCAGTCTAGAAATTTCAAAGTGTGTCATTGATTGAGTGGAGATGGAGACAAATATCAAGCGGAAAAGTGCGAACCTAAATAGAGAACCAGGATTGGCAAAATCCAGGGGCAGTAGGTCAGAGGAGATAAATAATACTGGATCTAGCACTAATAGACTTAGCTAACAATAATCATAGCTAACATTTGTGGACCAGAGACTATATCCTGAGCCCTCTTTTAAGCGCTTTTACTTGTATTAATGCCATGAATCTTTTCAATGTTTTATCTGATAAATACTGTTATTATTTCCCAATGTCTTAATTTGTATTACTCCAAGAGGAGACCCTGGGACAAGAATTCAGGTGCAAATATTTTGTGTGAGAAATGATTCCAGGTTTTCTATTCCATGTCTGTGAGTGAGGAAGTGAGACAGGGAAAGAAAGAAAATCAAATAAAGTTAATTAGTGGGTTTGTGCTATGGGCAATAAAGGTTCAGGTACCTCTGGAGACTTCATGGAACATGCTTCAGTGTTCCACTGAAGGATGAGGGAGCTGGGAATGATACCAACTCCTACACCTCAATGATTAGGGGTTGCTTCTGGGAAATTAATTCTTAGGCACTATCATATTACCTTATTCTAAAAACATCCTAAGGCAGAGAGACACAGGGAACAGTTCATGGTATGTAAGGAGCTGCAGCTGGTGTTTGTGCAGTGGTATTAATAGCATGTGCTTCATTGAGTCTGCATATGAGGAACATGGGACACAAACTTAACATTCATGTAATTTGTATTTATTCTAGAAATATAGACCATTGACTGAAGGTAGGTTTCTACATTCTGCTTGTGTTTACAAGGGTAACTCCAGTACAGCTAAAGCAGATAAAACAAACAAGAGTAGAAAGATATCTGACACATTAAATCCATAGGCACCACTGATACATAGTTCATTTGTTCATTCATTCATTCATTCACTTCTTTGTTCTTTGATTCAAACATTTGTTAAGGGTCAGCTTGGAGTCTGGTAAGGTTTTATGCACAGGAGATGAGGTGGGGAAGAGATATGATAAAGAGCACTTATGACAAAATTTCTGCATCACAGAGCTGACATGTTAATGGAAAGAGACAAAGAAATACAATTTCAAAGAACAATGAATATATTGAAGAAAATAAAATCATATTGAAATTAGTCAAAGTACCAGAGACTTGGCCATACTTGCTAAAGGAAAAGGAAACTTCTACTTCTTACCAGAGTTAGACCCCTAGATAGGATATTGAGGAGTTTGGAGTCAGTAAGTGGTAGCACACCAAAGAAGAGATACATAATGAATGGTAAACCTGTTGCCAGCAGGGCTTGGTGCATAGCTGCCCTCATTAGAATGATGATGGATTTTGATGCTTTGTAAAGAAGGAAGTGGTTTCACATATTATCCTATGTTATGCTTTGCATAAAAGGTTACAAGCATTTCATCACAAATTACATGTTGCTCATTTCAGTACATCAAGTATGTGCTCAAACATGCAGTAACTTTAGGTCAGGTATTAAGAAATTCTGAGCCGGGCGCAGTGGCTCATGCCTGTAATCCCAGCACTTTGGGAGGCCGAGGCGGGTGGATCACCTGAGGTTGGGAGTTTGAGACCAGCCTGACCAACATGGTAAAACCTTGTCTCTACTAAAAATACAAACTTAGCCAGGCATGGTGGCGCATGCCTGTAATCTCAGCTACTTGGGAGGCTAAGGCAGGAGAACTGCTTGAACCCAGGAGACAGAGGTTGTGGTGAGCCAAGATCGTTCCATTGCACTCCAGCCTGGCAACAAGAGTTGGAGACCATCCTGGCTAACACGGTGAAACTCTATTAAAAATACAAAAAATTAGCCGGGCGTGGTGGCAGGTGCCTGTAGTCCCAGCTACTCGGGAGGCTGAGGCAGGAGAATGGCATGAACCCGGGAGGCGGAGCTTACAGTAAGCCGAGATCACGCCACTCCACTTCAGCCTGAGCGACAGAGCGAGACTCCGTCTCAAAAAAAAAAAAAAAAAAAAAAAAGGAAATTCTGCAGGGCATGGTCCTTTCTATGGGATGTTGTTCAAGTTACATGCTGTAGGTCATATTTGGAAACTAGTCTGCAGTGAGGTATCTATAATCTATAAAGGAATGCATCTTTAATAAGCAATGTTTTATAGTGGGGCCTTAAGAACCAGGAATCAGGTGTGTTGAACAGCCAGGGGCAGACTGTTCAGAGCATGAACATAGAAAGTAGTCAAACACCAAGATCCTGAGTTTTGAAAGAGCTTGGCTTATCTGAGATTTAATAAGTCAGTGAATGAGGGTGAGGAAAGTCCGGGGAATTGGAAAAGGTAGTCAGGGGCTATACCAGGCAGGGCCTTAGAGGCCTTACTTTGGCTCAGCTAGGCCAGTTTATTTTTCATGTGATAGAATAAATTTAAATTTTCTCTTTTATTCCTTATCCTCAATGCAAACAACAAACAAAACCAACAAAGCTACATCTCTTGAAAATTAAAGGGAGAAATATCACATTCCTGGAACTATGCGCTAATATGTCTCTCTCCTCTGCACATGGACCCTGTGAACACAGGATTGCTAGCTCCTAATTAAATGCTTGGCCTGTAGTAGGTGTTCAATAAATATGTACACAAATGGTTTGTAACTCACATAAGGTATTTTATGTTTCTTGTTTTACAAGGCATCCTTAACACTGTGGGATCAGCACATAGGATTAAAATGATGTTTAAGACGAGATTTTAAGACAATATGCAGTCTTTGAGTGACCACTGAGCAACTAGAAATCATAAAGAGAAACTCCTGGGGCTCAAGATTGTTGGTTAATTTTGACAATTTACTGACCATTTAAAATTAACTTATTATTTTTCTTTGGCTATGAGTTGGTCCTTATCTCAATTATAATATTGGTTAAGATGTTTTTCATTTATTCATCCATCTAAGGTACATACTGGGCATCTATTGCATTCTAGGCATTTATGCTAAATGCTGAGAAAACAATACGTGGTCACTGTTCTTACTGTTTAAGGAATACATTTAATATAAAAAAGGAAATGTAAAATATCTGTCACACAATTTTAGAATCTCTGGAATGCGAGGTGTTATCATGTACCGTGGTACAGGCAGGATCTTATCCTCCCTGAACTCAGAGTCTGGAAAGGAACCTATGCAAAGTAACATGCAAATCGCGGCATGCTGACATTTATCAGCAACCACTGTTGGATAATGTCAAATGATAGGCCTGATTGTACATGCAAACAACAGAAGTATTAATATATATACATAGCAGATTCTTGAAAGTGCACTTGTTTGCAGAGAGTCTGAATATTTCACTAAAGTAATGAGGTAAAACATTGAAGGTTTTAAAAAATCAACAGATTTTATTCAAAAATTATGAGAAAAAAATTGTGCAGATCTTGGACCTCACACATATATTCCTGAAAATGCTTTCCAAAGATATTAGGATACAAGTAAAGATTTTACCACACAGATTTTTTTAAGCTTTTTTCTCATTTTTATTAATTCACGTGCCAAGCATGCTTCCTCTTCTGTCTTTTATATTACTGAATCTGGAAGGCTTGTCACTCAGAGTTCCGGATGGCCCATGCCATATAACCTCATTCAGATCCCTGTTCGAAGGTCATCTTATCATAGAGATATCTATCACTTCCTGTCACTCTGTCTTCTTTCTCTGCTTTAGTACGATTATTATAGTTTCATTATAGGACTTAACCACTGACTGCCATATTTAATGGCGTGCATTGTTCTTCTCGTCTATCACTCAGTCCCCAGAACAGAAGCTCCATGAGAAAAGGGAAAAGTATTCCCAGTTTGGGAAAAGGTAGATATTGCACAGTGAGAAAATATTTCATAAATATTTGTTGAATGAATAAGTTACAAAAACAAAACAAACTAGATGTCCATCAGTAGGTTATTGGCCAAATATTTTAGGTAAGCATATAATAAAATTCTATACGGCCTTTAAAATGGCATTTTTAGAAATAAGTATATATAGTTTTTTAACATGGCAACACGTTCATAGTAAAAAAAAAAAAGTACAATTTAGAAAACAGGCTTTTTACTGTTCAATATTATTGTTTCTCTGTTGCTCTCTTTGCATGCATATATATTTCTGTGTGTGTGTATGAAAAAGAAAGATGTTAATGGTAAGTATTTTTCATATAAAAAAATAAAATGATAAAGACATTTTTAATCCCCAGATAAATTAAGCAGTTGTGTTGAGGTTTAAGAATTTTGTGGGTTTTGCTTGTTTGTTTCTCCAGAGTGACCCATATTGACTACATTTCAAAGTACTGTCACATCTAATATCTTTATATAGGCAGCCAGTTATTTAATACTTAATTCAAGAATTTCATAGAGATTGTATGTGCAAAAGTACTTGCGAAATAATATTACTGTAATATGCAATATTTTAGCATCCTAAACACACAGTTTTAAAATTTACCCCTAATATATGTTTTCAAATAAATAATATATATATTTTTTGAGACAGAGTCCTGCTCTGTTGCCCAGGCTGGAGTGCAGTGGCATGATCTTGGCTCACTGCAACCTCTGCCTCCTGGGTTCAAGTGATTCTTTTGCCTCAGCCTCCCAAGTAGCTGGGATTACAGGCACACCACCATGCCCGGCTAATTTTTTTATATTTTTAGTAGAGATGGGGTTTCGCCATGCTGGTCTAGGCTGGTCTCGAACTCCTGACCTCAGGTGATCTGCCTGCCTAGGGCCTCCCAAAGTGCTGGGATTACAGGTGTGAGCCACCGCACATGGCCTCAAATAATAAAAATTTAATGTAAGTAGCAAACTGTCTTCTGATTTCAATGTGGCTTTTGAGTTTTGCTTGCTTACTTTTGTCTTCTCTCTACCAAATTTGGCATTAGTTTCTTTACTTATGAAAAACAACCTGTTTGTCTCCTCAGTTCCTGGATAAGTCTGAACTCTTCAAATATATTTACAAGAAAATTCTGGTCCTACTGCTTTGAAAATCTAGAAGGATAATTTTTATGAATATAATACCCCATCTAAATGATATTCCTTAGGCAATCTTTCAGTATTTCTCCCAATACGGATCAGTTTGTGAATTCCCAAGAAAGACCAAAAATACATTTTAAACTTCTTGAAACTTTTTAAATCTTAAATTAAATGCTTAACTCTCTTTAAATGTGTGACACCATCCATCACAATTTTATATTTAGACACATAATAATGTATAATCTCAGCTTTCTGTCCACTTGTAAAAATGGGAATAGACTTGGAGAAATAAGCAATTTCCCAACAGAAAATTGGAAATTCTGCCAACCAATTCCAGGTGACCTGCCATCAATCAGTGTTAAATTCTCTGGGGCTATTGTTGAAGGGCATTGCTATTAGTGAAGGGCTTTACCTGGTGACTAATGGTATATAACAAATACATTGAAGAACTATGAAAACCCGCCGAATCTGTAATTGTCTGGTAACTTTCAGCAGAGACCTTTCCTGGTAATCGAGAAATAAAGTGAGATTTTATAACCTCCTTGCAGTTCTCTTATTACAATCTCTTTTTAGAGAAATAGGTGAAATGATTATGCCATGCAATTAAATTAAATTAGCTGACAAAATATTTCTTTATGACTAAGCTGTTTAACGTAGGCATTTGGAAATATGTGGTATCATTTAGAACATGTGCAAATGTGACAATTATTCTGATTCTAAAGTTAAATAAGAAGTCTAAGTTTGTAACAATCTCCCTGTTTGATATTATTAAGTAATTATGATTAATGTCTGAAATGTAATGTTCCATGGTTCTAATTTCCTTGTTTGCTTGAGTGAGTACATTAGGAATTCATTAAAAATGCAAACTCTTCAGATACCTGAAAACTACAAATATAATGAGGACTTTGGTGGAGGTTAGAAAGCATTTTTCAATAAGAAACCATGACTGGGGTGAACCAACAGCTGGCAGATAAACTATGATGGATTTCTAGTACTGAAATGAAGGACCAGACAAATGGGTTTGTTCATTGATGTCAAAAATCAAATCCATTCTGTTGTAAAGATCTAATCGCCAGGCAAAGCTGCCATTCCTCCAATTCTTACCTACAAAGATTGAAGCAGGTAAGACTTAAAGCTTGCAAAAGTGGCTCATGCTGGAGGGTAAGCCATGGATATATGAAGGCAGCTAAGAATCTGATGTTCTCAAAAAGCAGTTTGTCTTAAAGTAGTGAAAATAGTAAAATCAATCAATTGATTGATCAATCAATCCAGGAGTCATGAAATAGCTGCCTCACCAAGTGGTTGTGCAGATTAGAGGAAATGAAGTACATAAAACACCCAATCTTGTGTTTGTTCTATCTGGAAACTGTCATTTAAAGTGATGCTCTAGAGTTAGTTGTGTGGTGGTCAATCAATTGGCCTTTGTCCACTTAAGATGAAGTGATACAGTGAAGAGCAGGGTCCCTCCACCCTTATATCTCTTGGGAATATTGTCTCCAACCAAAAGAAGGCTGAAATTGCAAAAGGATTATTGACTACAGAAAAGCAAAGCATGGACTAATGAGAAGAGAGCCTTGAAGGATTTCTTCTGAGCAAGCATGAGGCTGTACCATGGGAACCCATCAGAAATACAGTGTTGGGGGCATATGGTGATGGTTGTGAATGAAAATCAAATACCTGATTCAAGTTGGAGAAGGAATCTGTAAGGACTTACTTAAGAAAATCTCAAGACATAATATTTTTGCCTACTATTATTACCAGCAGTGTACAAAATAGATCGTGCATGGGGTTTATATTTTGAAAGCTGTGCATAAGCCCTGAATACATTATGGGATTGGATAAAATAATCCAGATTTAGGAAAGTGACATTTAACCATGGTCCTTCTGTAACTTGAATATAATTCTGCTTTGTTAACTGCAAGATATAATCAGTAGAATCAAGGAGGCCCTAAAACAGGCAGCTAAAATAATCAATGGAATGATGCATTATTAGGTACACACTGTAAAAATTAGAATTTTATTATAGAGAAATAAGATTATCTTAGTCAGCTTGGGCTGCCATAATAAAATACCACAGACTGGGTGGCTGAAACAACAGACATTTATTTCTCATGGTTCTGGAGGCTAGGACGTCTGAGATCAGGGTGCCAGCATGGTCGATTCTACTGAGAGCTCCCTTCCTGGTTTGCAGGTGGCTTTTCTCTTGCTGTATCCTCACATGGTGTGGAGAGAGGAAGCTCTGGTGTCTCCTCCTCTTTTTATGAGGGCACTAATCCCATGATGGGGGCTCCACCCTTGTGACCCCATCTAAACCTAATCACCTCCTAAAAGCTGCTAATAACATCACATTGGGGATAAGAGCACCAACATATAAATTTTGGGGGGACACAAACATTTCATTTATAAGGGTTATGAAGGCATATCCTTAAAGCCTATGAATCATAAGGTGGGTATACAGAAGAGAATTTCCAGAAGAGTAGGACCAAGATAGCCCTTCCTACTACCATTTCATAGCTTGAGAGAGTTATAAGGCAATAAAAGGGAGTATTGGTACAAGAAGTGATGAAGATAGAACCTGTTATCACAGACAGCGTGCTGTAGTGGAGAGATGGTTGAACAAGAAATCAAATTTGCTTTACAGTCTTACCTCGTTGTTTTCCTTTAAACGCATCTATTCAACTCTATAAAACTCAGTTTTCTTATCTGAAAATTGGGAATCATGAAAGTTTTGCCCAACTCAGAGGAAGATTACAAGAACCAAATTGCATAATGTCTGTGAAAGTGGTACCAAATGATAGGCAAATGGAAGGGATTATTACTGGCTTTAAAAGTTCTCCATTGCTGCTGTAACAAACCACTATGAACTTATTAGCTCAAAACAATACGGATTTATTATCTTGCAGATCTGGAGGTTAGAAGTCCAAAATGAGTCTAATGGGACTAAAATTAAGGTGTTGGCAGGGCCATGCTCCATCTGGAGGCCCTAGGGGAGAATCTATTCCTTACCTCTCCCAGCTTCTAGAGGCTGCCCATATTCCTTGGCTCATGGCCCCAAATCACTCCAACTTCTGCTTTCTTTGTCACATTACCTTCTAGGACTGTGACACCCTTGTCTCCCTTTTGTAAGGACCCTGTGATTATATGGATCCCACCTAGATAACCCAGGCTAATCCTCTCACCTCAAGGTTCATAACTTAATCACATCTACAAAGTCTTTTTATATTCATAGGTACCAGAGATTAGGATATAGACATCTTTGGGGGGATCATTATCTGACTACCTCAATTATCCCATGATGTAGTTTGGGTGGTTAATATAAGCAATGAAGAAAATCAGAAATAATCAGAAATGTCTAGGAGATGCCAGGCATAGTAGTTCATGCCTGTAATCACAGCACTCTGGGAGGCCAAGGTGGGAGGACTGCTTGAGGCCAGGAGTTCAAGACCAGCCTGGGCAACATAATAAGACCCTGTCTTTACTAAAAATATAAAGAAAAAAATATTAGCCAGGCATGGTGGCTCACGCCCGTAGTCTCAGATACTTGGGAAGCGAAAGCAGGAGGATCACTTGAGCCCAGGAATTTGAGGCCACAGTGAGCTATAATGGAGTCACTGTACTACAGCCTGGGTGACAGAGTGAGACCCTGTCTCAAAAAACAAAAGACAAAAAACCCCCAAAAATGCCCAGGAGAATGAAACATCAACTTATTTTGCATAAACATATTTTCTCTTCTAAAACTAACCTGTTTTCTGGGAAAATGGAATTAGATACATTAATGGGTGGCAGTCATATGAATTAAGGATATGGCTTAGGGCTTCTTTTTATTGTCATTAGAAACAAATTAGCTTGTTCTTATGTTTGAAGAGTTTCCTAAAAATACTGCCTGAGTATTAACTGTTGTGTGTTTGTTCTATAGGCTAGGGCACATTATATTTACTAACTAGATGGGAGTATAAATTAAAAAATAAAGCTAATTATCTTTTCAATACTAGTTTCAGTTAATTTTCTCTTTAATATTAATAAGCCATATGCTCAGGTCTATGGCTAAGAGACCAGCCTTCTACAAGTCTTCAGCCTTACATAAAGTCTCTGTGGCATTTTTGGCAGGGAAGAGAAATTTGGGCTTGTCTTGGCCCCTTTAATTTTAAAGCTCTAGAGGGCAACTGTGCAATTTGAGGTGCTTCTGATATTGTCTTTCAGATTTGCCAAGGGACAGGACAGGTGACAAGATATACAATTTTTTCTGAAAATTGAGCAGCAGGAGTATTACAGGATCTCTTCCAGTGAGAACAGAGACTCCGAAAGAATAGAACAGCAGTCTCCTCTTTGGTGTGGAGGCATAAGCATGCTGAGTCTATATGCCGTGAAGGCACAGACATCTTTGCTTATATTGTTATTCCGCTAGAGACTTTATCAGGTGGCACAGTGTTTTGGGTTATGCCTGAGAAGAGAGGATGAGTGGTCCACACTGAGCCTTCAGAGTGTCCCTTAAACATTAAACTCACTGGAAGCTTAGCAAGAAACAAAGAAATAAGCACAGAGAATTGGCTTCCCAGTATTTCAGTTCTGCTTCATATTTGGACTAAATTTTAAGTTGGTGTAAAAGTCATCGTGGTTTTTAACCAACCTAGTAGAAAGGAGGCAGCCTTTAAATTTGGGAACCTCCAAAATGAAAAAGGTAAGATTAAACATGCAGGAGCTGGGATGATTGCCCTTGCTGGATTCTTCACAAGTTTTCTGATTGCTTGGTCTTCACATGGGCAGTACATGAAACTCTCCAGTATCTGGACCCTATTTTGAGTCCAGAAGACCATGCCTCCATGGGAATTCTGATCTCTTAGTTGTAAACCTGCTCCTCCCATGCTCCCTCTGAGTCCTACACTCAGGACTAGCCTTCTGAATACAACTCCATGACACAATGCTTCTTTGATTACTGCTCATCCACAAACTAGGTCTCTAGCCAGGTCTGCCTAAAATACACTTTCTCCTTTTATTATCTGACACATTTTTTTATTATACTTTAAGTTTTAGGGTACATGTGCACAACGTGCAGGTTTGTTACATATGTATACATGTGCCATGTTGGTGTGCTGCACCCATTAACTCTTCATTTAACATTAGGTATATCTCCTAATGCTATCCCTCCCATCTCCCGCTACCCCAGCCCCGGTGTGTAATGTTCCCCTTCCTGTGTCCATGTGTTCTCATTGTTCAATTCCCACCTATGAGTGAGAACATGCGGTGTTTGGTTTTTTGTCCTTGAGATAGTTTGCTGAGAATGATGGTTTCCAGCTTCATCCATGTCCCTACAAAGGACATGAACTCATCATTTTTTATGGCTGCATAGTATTCCATGGTGTATATGTGCCACATTTTCTTAATCCAGTCTATCATTGTTGGACATCTGGGTTGGTTCCAAGTCTTTGCTATTGTGAATAGTGCCGCAATAAACATACATGTGCATGTGTCTTTATAGCAGCATGTTTTATAATCCTTTGGGTATATACCCAGTAATGGGATGGCTGGGTCAAATGGTATTTCTAGTTCTAGATCCCTGAGGAATCGCCACACTGACTTCCACAATGGTTGAACTAGTTTCCAGTCCCACCAACAGTGTAAAAGTGTTCCTATTTCTCCACATCCTCTCCAGCACCTGTTGTTTCCTGACTTTTTAATGATTGCCATTCTAACTGGTGTGAGATGGTATCTCATTGTGGTTTTGATTTGCATTTCTCTGATGGCCAGTGATGATGAGCATTTTTTCATGTGTCTTTTGGCTGCATCAATGTCTTCTTTTGAGAAATGTCTGTTCATATCCTTCGCCCACTTTTTGATGGGGTTGTTTGTTTTTTTCTTGTAAATTTGTTTGAGTTCATTGTAGATTCTGGATATTAGCTCTTTGTCAGATGAGTAGATTGCAAAAATTTTCTCCCATTCTGTAGGTTGCCTGTTCACTCTGATGGTAGTTTCTTTTGCTGTGCAGAAGCTCTTTAGTTGAATTAGATCCCATTTGTCAATTTTGGCTTTTGTTGCCATTGCTTTTGGTGTTTCTGACACATTTTTAATTACTCTTTCAATTTGGTCCCTGTATGACTTCCTCCAGGAAGCTTTCACAAGGCCCAGTGTGGTGTACAACACTATGACCTCCATCCGCACTTCTAAGATGCTTCTCTTGGCATTTTGTACTTGTTTTTATCGTACTCAATTTAATGGAAGTGTTTATTTACTTTCTCTTAAACCTGCTCAGCTGTTAGTATTTTATCCTTCTCCATATTATACCTAATATAGGTTCTAGCACATAATACACATACTTAATGAATGTGTAAATAAATGAATTAGTGTATGGATGCATGAGAGCTGTTCCAGCCTGAGTTTGTGCTGCTGAAACATAACTGCACAACTTTTTAGAACCATGCTTGTTACCATGAGATTTTTCTGACAAAAGAGAAACTCATTACTGCTTAAATTTAACTCATGATTTTACTTAATTGGGAGAAGCCATAGGTAAACATGTTGGCCATTACAAACTTATCTTAAAAATAAATACTATTTCTATCTCTTCTGGTTTTGAGAGCAATAGTCAAGTGAGATGTTTATTTTGAAAAGAAAAGTGATAACACATATTAATAATATCAGTAACTATCTTGCATTAGACTCTTGGGCATCAAGTACTGTGAGAAGTACACTGGTGCAGAATTTCATTCTTAGAGCCATCTGTTTCTGTTTACACAAGAAGAGCTAGGATTAGAGAAGTGAAGGAACTTGGCTTTTTTCTTTTTATGTTGTAAAGCCAGCACATGCCTTAGTTGAGGATCTAAACTTGGCTACTTTTACTTTAGAAGCTGTGCTTTAAACTGTTATGTTAAGTTATGCAGGATTGAATAATCTGAAAAACCTAAAACGCTTTGGTCATACTTTTTATTTATGATATTTACTTAAGTTACAATCTCTGTAGCAACAACAGGGGGAAAGAAGACCACAGTACCACACAGCCAACAGGGACAGGATCTTCTACAACAACAAGTGAAGCAAGATATATATCATAAAATTGTGGAAAAAAAAAAAAAAGCAAAGCCATGTGAATTTAAGGAAATGATTAGTTCCGGAGGTAGGGGGCTGGGAGAAGGGACTGTATTACACTTCCCATAGTCTAGCTTTTGCCTAATTTCAGTGCCATCTCATGCCACTCGCTAGACCCATCACATTGCAACTGTGTTCATCTCTTTCTTGATCCTTGAATTAATCAGATATTTCTGTCTCTGGGCTTTTGCGCCTACTGCTCCGACCTTCTGGAACTCTCTTTTCTTGGCTCTTTAAATGTCTGGATTATTGTCATCTTTTGTGCTTGGAGCATAATAGATAATAAATATTTTTTGAATAAAGGAAAAAAATCAGGGGCAGATGAGTTGCTGGCTTATTTAGCATCATTTTTATACTAATTTGCTTCCAGGGCTCTCTCTCCTACTGCACTTGGAGATATCATTGCTGTTAAGCATGTGCCTTTTAAAAAAATTATATCCACAGAAGAGCGAGAGGGGAAGTGAACCAATATTAATTATTTGAGCATCTTTGATATACCGCATTTTTACATGTAATTGCCCCTTAAATCCTCAAAACATCCCTTTGTAGCAGTTTACAAATGTGAAATTTGAGTTTCAGAGAAGTAAATGGTGCAGTAACAACTGTTAAAATGTAGAGCCAGCATTATAACCTAGGTCTATCTGATTCCAGAGGCCGTCTTCTTTCCACTATACCAGTGATCTGTATTAATGAAAGACTCAGAAAATTTTCCTGTGAAAGAAAACAGGTAAAGCAATAGAGACTAACATTAGGAACTGTTAAGAAAGATGTTTGCGAAGGGTGGATTTTACTGAATTTCTCTACTTAATTCATCCTCTTCCCTCTCCTGGGATAACTGGATTAGCCATATGGCCATTGTGGACAAAATTTATCTTGGTGGAGTGTTAAGAGAGCAAGAGATTATCTCAGCCAAAGCAAAAACTCAATTTTTCTCTGCTGGTAAAGTTAGAGAAACAGCAATTAGGACACGGAAGTGGAAGCACTGGTCCACCGGATACATTACATCAGGCCTCAGCCACCAAGGATTGATGGATGAAAGAGAAAACAGAAAACTGAGGGTAAAGAACACAGAATGCAAAGCTGTTCTATCAGCAAATGCCGTCTTGGGCTAGTACGTACAGAGAAACACCTCTTTACTATATTAAGCATGTTATCCTTGAATCCTGTAACTAGTGGACATGTGGGACAAGCCCAAAAGCATGGGTTTTGGAGTCAGGCAAACATGCAGTGGATTCCCAGGTAATTAATTAATTAGATTCCCAATTATTTCTACTAATTAGTAGAAATTGACACTTAGGTCTTCAAGCCAAGCTCTCTTGGTTTCAATTTCTTCAGCAATAAATGAAGAGTAACTCTAAAGTGATGTGAATAAACTTCAGTAATGCTGCAAAACACTGCACAGAAAAGGTGCTTCATGAAATGAGCTATTGTTATAGTTAATGCTGTTAATAATCACAATAATAATCTATTATAAGGATAAATATATTAGAAATATAATGGTACATTATTTTATATATAACATAATCATTAAATAGAATTAATTGTAGTTTGTTTTTGATGAAATGGTAAAGTACATAAAGAAAAATGCCATACTTGCATTTATACCACCTGTGTACTTTATCTTAAAATGAGATATTATTTCTTTAATATATATTTATGTGCAGTTACGGATTGTGCTGTCTTCCTTCATTTGTTTGAATAATTACTTCATGACTGAAACTTATAGAAACCTGATTAAAAATCACCAATAATACTGTTTCTTTCCTGCTCTTCATGTTATTTAATAAGGTGTAAAAAACAATTATATCTCTTAATAAAAAGCTATCTAAGCAACTGAGTAGTCAGTATCATTACCTTTTTTTTTTCTTGCCTGGATTTTCAAGATAATCAATGATCATTTTGTAACACTGAATAATTGAGCTCTCTTTGGGAACCTGAAAATGGAAAAATAGAAAAAAAAAAAAAAGGAAAACTGACTTTTAAGAAGTCATGAATTAGGTTCTGCATACTAATCTCTATCTCTGCCTGAGGGTTCTGCCACCCTCCCGGATTCTGGTCCCTACCCTCAGGGCTCTCAGGGGAGCAGAAGTTTGGAATCAAACAAGCATCTATGCTAATAATACTTAAAAAGCATTTAAGGAAACCATTAATCAGAATCAGGATGTTTCTAAAGTGGTGTTTGTCAGCTGAGACATTTAGACTTGTTCTAGAGACAAAGAAGAATGAGGTTAAATTAATCAAGTAATAACCAGACTTTTGCTTTGGTAAGGAAATTAAACACTCAATCTGCAAATCAGATGAAGGGTCCTTGTAGAGCTGGATCTATATGGCACTGGAAAAGTATTTCAGAGAGGAATAACAACATGTGGCTTCATAGAATACTGAATCCTATTGGAGACTTTCCTCTTTTTTGGTAAGAGCAAGGCAGTGAGTTTTTCTCAAAACAAATTTTGCTCAATTTAAAAGGCATGTTATTTTGAGATTATATCATATTGTATCTCTATCTATACAATCTATTATCCTTGAATCATCTGTCTATCCCAAAATGTGGAGGCAAGTCTAGATCATTCTCATCTGACTTTGCAACTTAACTGGTCTTTGAAATTCCCATTCTGGGTACCAGTGATGTAGAGCAAAGACTTCAAGGATGACCTTGTAGCTCTGACTGCTAATTGGTTAGATAAGCTTCTTAGTCTCTTTTGAGAAATACAAATACAATTCTAAATGCCCCCCTCCCCAACTGACTGAATGGATCATCTCTTGGCCAAGGGGACTGTGAGAGAAACCCTGGAAGCTGAGTTCTCAGCCATAATGGGGTGAGAGGTCGGACTTGCCTGGTTATACCCTCTCCCTCATTACACCACCATTAGGCTTTCTTTTTAAAGCCTAAACAGAAACCACCCCTTTCAAAGCACTCCACTGCTGATTTCAGCCAACTGCCTGATTGCTGCCCTTCCCTTTTGTGGCTTTGGCATAACCACCGACCAGCTTTTCTTCCTGATAAGACTGAGTGGTTCTTGCCAGTTTGCAAAGGATGCATATTGAGAGTTTTGGTGTCCTCTGCTTCACCTTTTGACATGAGAGGGCTGAAAACTCCACCCTTGGATTATACTAATATGGCCATTCTTTGAACATGGGTCCCATGGAGAGGCATGAAGCCCAACTGTGCATGTGCGTGTTTCTCCTTTCATAAATATTCATGCTCTTCCAATAGCTGTTAGATATGTATATTTGGTCACCTCGTTCAGCATAAATTCCTGTCTTATTCTTCCTACCTTAAAAGTGTCTGTTTTCATCTTCTATCCGGAGGCTACACTCCCCAACCTGTTGGAAGGGCCACCCTGCAGGCTGCAACACTTTATGAGAAATAAAGCTCTGCTTTCCAAATTCATGAACCTCATCATTCTTCAGTCAACACTTTCTCTAACTAAAACTCAGTTTCTCATCAGAGATTTATGTCAGTGATGAAGATGATCTGGTCCAGTGCTAAACACAGTGTGGTCTGAGGACCTGAAGCATCAACATCACTTGGGAGTTTGTTAAAGATGCAAAATCTCAAGGTCTATCCCAGACCTGAGTTAAAAATGTGTATTTTAACAAGCTCTCTGGGTGATTTTGATGCATTCTAAAGATGAGAATTACTAATCTCGCCCACATATATGATGTTCTTGATTTGTAGCCACAGGATTATTTAATTGCAAATTTTATTCTTGTTAGAGAGATTGGCTGTCCTGCTGAGATATCTATACCCTTTCACTTCCTAACCACAATAGGTGGATAAATGACACTTTGTGGGTCAGGTTCCTGTAGACATTGGTGCCTTCTGGTTTGGAGGCTCTAAGAGATGAAACATTTCCACTTGGTTGAGAAGGCCTTCACTGTTTTACCCCAAAGACTCAGTAGTTCTTCTTGATGAGAAGAAAAAACTTTACATGGGCCAGGTGCAGTGGCTGCTGCCTGTAATCCTAGTACTTTGGGAGACCAAGATGGGAAGATTGCTTGAGCTCAGGAGTTCAAGACCAGGCTGGGCAACATAGGGAGACCTGGTCTCTACAAAAAAATTGAAAATTAGCTGGGTATGGTGGCATGCAGCCATGGTTCCAAATACTCAGGAGGCTCAGGTGGGAGGATTGTTTGAGCTTGGGAGGTGGAGGCTGCAGTGAGCTTTAATTGTACCACTTCACTCCAGCTTGGGTGACAGAGTAAGGCCCTGTCTCAAAAATAAAATAAAATAAATAATAAATATAAAAAATAAAAGACTTTGTGAAAGAAAGGAAATAATACGGGTAAACTAGGTAAGAATGCAGGTTGTGGAATTATTTTCTATATTTCTATTACACAAGGTCAATAGCAGCTTCCCTTATTAACCTCCTTGAGCCTTTGTAAATGGTGATAATTATAGATTTTGTTAATATTAAATGAGATAATTCATGTATAAAACTTATCCCTAGTCTTGGTACATAGTAAGCACTAAATACATGTTATTTGTTCTTAGAGATTAATAGAAACTTTCCTGTAATGGGAATGGGGGCCAGAAGAGGAAAAATGTTGTGTGATTTTCACTCTTATGAATAAAATTGAAAAAAATACATAGGGACATACATTTACCCTATGACCCAGCAATTCCACCTTCTGGTTATTTACCAAAGAGAAACACAACATACGTCCCCAAAGGGCAAGGCTGTTCATAAGAGCTTTATTTTTAAAATTCTAAAACTGAAACAACCAAAATGTTCATCAACAGGTGAATGGACATACAAATTGTGATATTTTCATACAATAGAATACTAGTCAACCACAAAAATAAATGAACTCCTGATATACACAACAACAGGGATAACTCTCAAAACATGTTGGGCAAAATAAGCTAGACATGAAAGTGTGCATATTATATATTCCATGTATATAAAGTTCCAGAACAGGTAAAGCTAAGCTAATGTGATAAAAATCAGAGCAGTGGCTGCCTTGTGGGGAGGGTGGACTATAGAGGGGGCACTGGGAACTTCCTGGAGTGAAGGGAAATATTCCATATATTGATTGGGGTGGTAGTTACAAGGGTATATATGTTGTCTAGATGCATCAAGATGTGTACTTAGAATATGAGCATTGAATTCAATGTAAATATAAGCTCAATAGAAAACAACCCCCAAGAAAATGCACCAGGCCTCCTAGTTCCCATTTCAGAAGTTAATGTGAGATCACAGTCTACAAGAATTTTGTAAGATTTCACAATTTGTAGGAATTCACCATTGTGTCCTCCCAAGTGTAATTCTCCATGATGAATATCAATCCAACCCACAAATGAGAAATAGATCAACAATTCATCACTGGGAGCAAAAAGAATCTGGAGAAACTGGGCCATCTCCAAACCATCTTTAGAAGGAAATTGAGTCTTAGGCATCATTTACTATCTCCAGTTCCCAAGGGGAAATTTTGTTATGTTTTATTTTCAAATTCCCTTAGAAATATTTGATTAAAATTAAGAGTGGGTTGCTTTGGATCTATTCCTGTTACAATCCAGTAACTATTGCAATTACACCTATCTTACTGAACACCTTCATCCAGCAAACAGTCAGCAAGCACAAACTGAACGCCTACCACTTGCTCAGTAGAGTCTTTAAAGGGGTAAAAAAAAATTGGTGTTAATATGACATTTTATAGCTGGGCAATCCAGGTGGTTAAATAACCTCTCATAACTGAAAATTGCAACACAGAGAGGGCAATTGACTTAATCAAGGTCACTTTTCATGCCTGGGCTTAAATATCCTGAATGCCAATCAAAGAATCTTCTCATGGAATTACACTGGTGTAGTCCTTGCTTTTAGATGATTTATAATCTATTTGCAAGCCAGAGATTAATTAGAACATAAACAAGGAGAAAGGAGAATAGGGAGAAGAGATTGAATGTTTGAGCATCTATTATGTGCCAGACAATTTTCTGTGTTTTAATTCTCTTCACTATCTAAGAAACGAATGCTGCTATTCCCATAATGTAGTTGATAAATTTGAGTCTCACAGAGTTTCTATGACTTACCCAAGTTTCCATCAATGGAAAGTGGCAGAACCCAGGAATATCAGGCTCAAATTCTTTACATGATATAACTCCGAATCATTATAAAGCAATCATTTAAGGAAGTGATGTCAGCAAGAAAACACTTAACAGCCCAAACAAATCAGTTACATTTCCTTGTTTTCCGTAAGGAAAACAGGATTTCAAAGCCACTTTGGGATTTCCAGTGTAAAATAGGAATTTGCATGTTCCCAGGGAAGAGAAAGGCAAACTGGGGAAGATAGGACGTGAGAGGGGAGCATTCACTATTAGTGACATAGAACTTCTTAATCAAGCATTTAATACTTCTGTTTGCCACTCGGTAAAAGGCTTTTCATTTCAATTCACCTTTTAGGTGTTCTATGTCAGGCAATTACTCTACCAGAAAGTTTTCAGTCTAAGAAATTAAATGGGTGGTTCTTAAAGCAACATTCTCTTGAAAGCATAATTGCAGTTAAGTAGTAACAAACCCGACTCACAAATCAGGTTTTTTTCTTCCCTTGGTACCCAGGGCTGCTTCATTATGGTGAGTGTGTGTTCCTAGTATTTAGGAAAGAAAACCAGAACCTCATACCTATGATCAAGAAAGAACAATCGCCTTGGATCGAGAAATGAGAAGATGCTACCTAACTATATCATATTAGATTTGTAGAAGATTAAACCCCCTTTTTGCTGGGTTATTTGCTTAGTTTATGGCATTTGTGTAGCTGGTAGATAGATTACTTGAAGCTCCAGTGGGACCAAAGGACGGAGATTGGGCCCTGGAAGTGCTTAGCAGGAACCTTTGGGGCAGTAGACGGAGTACTCAGCATTAATTGTCTTGGACTGTCTTTGTGGTTGGTCAGATCCACCAGCCTGACCAACCACAAGACAGCACAGCCTCTGGTCATGCGAAGAATCTTCGCATGGTGCTGTTTACGAAGCCTCCGTAACAGTCATTTTATAACATTGTGGTAGGCAGAATTCTAAACACAGTTCTAAGATTCCTGCTCTCTGGTTATGCAATCAAACAAGAATCTGGGTACTGCTGTGAAGAGATTTTGCAGATGGAATTAAGACTTTGTAATCTTAGGTAATCTTAAAATCAGTTGACTTTAAAATAGAGAGACTACCCAGGAGTGTCAGGGTGGGCCCGAGGTAATCACATGAGCCCTTGAAAATCAGTAGGGGCTAGGTGTGGAGGCCCATGCCTGTGATCCCAGTGCTGTGGGAGGCCAAGGTGGGAAGATCATTTGAGCCCAGGAGTTCAAGATCAGCCTGAGCAGCATAGTGGGGCCCTAGCTCTACAAAATAAATTAGCCGGCATGGTCGCACAAACCTGCAGTCCCAGCTACTTGGGAGGCTGAGGCGGGAGGATTGCTTCAGCTTGGGAGGGTGAGGCTGCAGTGAACCATGATTGCACCACTGCACTCCTTTCTGGGTGACAGAGTAGGACCCTGTCTCAAAAAAAAAAAAAAAAACCAATAAAATTAAAAAATAGGAAAACAAAGTGACTTTACATAGAATTAAAAAAAAAATTGGAAAAAAAGAAGGTAGAAGAGGAGGCAGAGGAGATGGGCACGGATCTGTCTCCCCGTTGCTGGTTCTGAGGTGTAGGGGGTGCTATGTGCGACTGGAGAAAGGCCTCTAGAAGCTCAGGTTGGTCCCCAGTTGACAACCACCAAGAAAACAGGACCTCAATCCTACAACCGTATGGAACTGAATTCTGCCAACAATTGAATAAACCTGGGGAAACAGATTCTGCCCCTAGAGCACTCAGAAGAAAATACAGCCCTGCTGACCCCTTGCTTTCTGCTACTGGAAGCTCTAAGCAGAGAAACCAGCTGAGCCCTCCAGATTACTCATCTACAGAATTATGATATAATAAATAGATATTGTTTGAAGGCACAAATCTGTGGTAGTTTGTTATGACAGCCATAGAAAATTAACACAAACCTCTTCTGATGGGGGCCTGAGGAATCTCTGTTATTTTCAGCCTCACTTCTTTGTGCTTTTGGATAAGGCACCCTTTTTGGACAACTGGCCACTGTACAGAGATGGCAGTTAAGAGCATCCATCTTTTGTTCTGGGTTGGCGGGAGTAATACAATGTGCATTGAATGAAAACTTCATTTGGATGGGCTCACCGTGCTTACTGTTCTCCCCTCCAAATTTTTTTCACTCTGCAGACTCTGAAAGGTTCGTTTTCAAAGTAAGGATGGTGAGTGCTTCAGGAAGTCTCTAGAAGATTGTTATTCAACTGATCCTATATAATAGATTAAAAATAACATTGTGCTAGTTTCCTAGGTTGCTGTGACAAATTACCCCATGCTGAGTGGCTTGAAACAACAGAAGTTTATTATTATGTAGTATGTATTAAATGCATATATAAATATAAATTTATATATTATATATAGTGTGTGTGTGTGTTTTATTAGAGCAGAGAACAACAATCTTGGAAGGGTTCTTGTGATCGCTGGGAGGTAGATGCCTTCCAAAAGCCAACATTCTATAACTCTAAACTAGTTATTATATCCTTCTGTGAGGAAATGAAAACGTGATTTTTGTTCTGTTGCCTTAAAATATTGTGAAATACTTTAGTTAAGATTTAAGTTTCATCTACAGCCCGGTGCAGTGCTCACGCCAATAATCCCAGCACTTTGGGATGCCAAGGCTAGAGGATAGCTTGAGGCCAGGAGTTTGAGACCCGCCTGGTCAATATAGGGAGGCCCTGTCTCTACAAAAAATAAAAATAAATAACTGGGCATGGTTATTTATGTCTACAGCACATGTCTGTAGTTCCAGCTGCTCAGAAGCTGAGGTGGGAGAATCGCTTGAGCCCAGGAGTTCAAGGCTGCAGTGAGCTAGGATCATGCCACTATACTGCAGCCTGGGTAACAATGAGACCACCATCTCTAAAAAATCAAATCAAATAATAAAATTCATTTTATTTTAAAATAAATAAATCTCATCCACTCTGGCTTGGCACCACATAGACAAAAACAATAGATTAACCTTTTGAAATGTTTAACTGAGGAAAGCACTGTGAGCTTAGATTTTTCAAATGCTGTCTTAGATGTTTTATTTTTCTTTCCAAAGCTAAAGTAGCAGGTGAACTTTATGTCTGTACTGGGTTGAATAGTGTCCCACCCTACATTCATGTTCACCTAGAAACACAAAATGTGACCTTCTATGGGAATAGGGTCTTTGCAGAGGCTATTTGTCAAGTTAAGGGGATGTCATACTGGATTAGCGTAGTCCCTAATCCAGTGACTGGTGTCCTTATAGCAAGAGGGAAATTTGGGCACAGCCACACAGAGGAGAAAGTCATTTGAAGACACATAGAACACCATTTGATGAGGGGGTGGAGACTGAAATGATGTGTCTACTGCCAAGGAAGGCCAAGCATTGCTGGCCCCCTCAAAAGCTGGAAGAAGCAAGGAAGGAAGTGGCTCTGGAGCCCTAGAGGGAGCACGACCCTGCCAACATCTTGATTTCAGACTTCTGGCATCCAGGACTGCGAGATAATAAACTTCTGTTGTTTCAAGCCACTCAGCATGGGGTAATTTGTCACAGCAACCTAGGAAACTAGCACAATGTTATTTTTAATCTATTTTGTAGGATCAGTTGAATAATAATCTTCTGGAGACTTCCTGAAGCACTCACCATCCTTACTTTGAAAACGAACCTTTCAGAGTCTGCAGAGTGAAAAAAATTTGGAGGGGAGAACAGTAAGCACGGTGAGCCCATCCAAATGAAGTCAATGCACATTGTACTATTCCCGCCAACCCAGAACAAAAGATGGATGCTCTTAACTGCCATCTCTGTACAGTGGCCAGTTGTCCAAAAAGGGTGCCTTATCCAAAAGCACAAAGAAGTGAGGCTGAAAATAACAGAGAGATTCCTCAGGCCCCCATCAGAAGAGGTTTGTGTTAATTTTCTATGGCTGTCATAACAAACTACCACAGATTTGTGCCTTCAAACAATATCTATTTATTATATCATAATTCTGTAGATGAGTAATCTGGAGGGCTCAGCTGGTTTCTCTGCTTAGAGCTTCCAGTAGCAGAAAGCAAGGGGTCAGCAGGGCTGTATTTTCTTCTGAGTGCTCTAGGGGCAGAATCTGTTTCTCCAGGTTTATTCAATTGTTGGCAGAATATATATGTATACATATATATATAATATATACTATATATAGTGTAAATATATATACATAAATATATTTATATCTATATAGTATAAATAATATTTATACACTATATATATATTTATCCTATATATAGCATTATATATACTATAGTATATATAGTGTATTATTTATACTATATATAGTATTATATATACTATAGTATACTATAGTATATATTATGTACAGTATATATAGTATATATATTTATAGTATATATACTATATACATAGTGTATATGTATACACTATACTGTCTATATGTAGTATAAATATATTTATACAATCTGTCAGAATCTGTTTCGCCAGGTTTATTCAATTGTTGGCAGAGTATATATAGTATATATATACTGTATATATATACTATATATACTGTATATATATACTATATATACTATATATATACTATATATACACTATATATACTATATATATAGTATATATACTATATATATATAGTATATATAGTGTATATATACAGTATATATAGTATATATAGTATATATATACAGTATATATAGTATATATATATTTATATATAGTAAATATATATAGTGTATGTATATTTATATATAGTAATATATATAGTAATATATATACATTTAGATATATAAATATATGTGAATATATTTAGATATATAAATATATGTGAATATATTTACACTATATATAGTATAAATAAATATGGTATACATATTTATGAATATAAATATATATTTATATATGAATATATATTTATATAGTGTATATGTATAAATTATATGTATTAGTTTGATTGGGTCTGTATGGGACAATGTGAATGGAGAGAATTCCTAATGCCAAAGGATTAATTAATG
Source organism: Pan paniscus (assembly GCF_029289425.2). Lineage (NCBI taxonomy): Eukaryota > Metazoa > Chordata > Mammalia > Primates > Hominidae > Pan > Pan paniscus. The sequence goes on from NC_073267.2 coordinate 68,535,365, forward strand.
ACAGAAATTGTTTTATGCCAAAAGGATATATTTAACATTTGATTAATAGTCTAAAATTTAATTCACAATTTTTATTGTCGAAAATCAAGCACACCTCTACAAATTACATATGCTCACATGCTTAATTTGTGTGAACTTTGCTATTTTCCACTCTCACATTAAGACTCAAGTTTCAAATATTTGGATGACTGGAAACAACATTTTCACCAGCCCTGGCTATTCAATATTTTGTATTTGCCTGGGTGTTTCATGACAGATGAATAGATTAACATATTTTCATCAACTTTTGTTTTTCACTTAAAATGCTGTGCATTAGTATACTTTGTTAAATGCTTCAAATTACTCTTTAGTAACAATGCCAGGTGGTGTTAAAAACTTAAATGGGCACCCTCTTCATTCCTGTTTTGTCCTCTTTAAAGGTCTGCTGCAGCCTGGAGAAGTACATCGCGCCCTGAAGGAGCAGCTAATGTCTGTTCAGTGTGCGTGATCTTGGATCCTGAGTTGTCTTGTTTCACCCACTTCTCCCTTTTCTTCTCCATCCTCCTTGTTTGTCTTGCTCCCTTTTGGTTCTGACTTTGCCTAATCCCTTCAGGGAGATGCACTAATCAGATCTCTCTGGGCTTCAGAAGCTCTGCTTCATTTTCTTATTAGGGATCTTGTGTTTATTTTATTTTATTTTATTTATTTTATTTTTTAGACAGAGTCTCCCTCTATTGCCCAGGCTGGAATGCAGTGGCACAATTTCAGTTCACTGCAACCTCCGCCTCCCAGGTCAAGCAATTCTCCTGCATCAGCCTCCTGTGTGGCTGGGATTACAGGCGTGCACCACCACACCCAGCTAATTTTTGTATTTTTAGTAGAGATGGGGTTTTGCCATGTTGGCCAGGCTGGTCTCAAACTCCTGACCTCAGCCTTGGCCTCCCAGAGGATCTTGTTTTTTGAGACTTCTGTAACAGCTGTGCAGACAGACGTCAGGAAACTCCTCATCTCTGAACCTGTGCATCTCTTATTGGGTCTCTCTTCCTCTAGTCTTGCTCTACTCTGATCTCTTCCCCAAATTGCATCCAAAAGAATCTAAGACATTAATCTGATTCTCCAACTCCTGTGGCATTCAACATCTAATTCACTGATATGACTTATGAGATTCTTCATGATTGTTCCCTGCTTACCCCTGTGGTTTCATCCTTTGTGTCCCTACTCTGTGACCCCATTCCGTACTGCAGGCATAATGGAATAATGGATTACTTACTTGCAGGTCTCCAGTTGTTCTGTGTTCCTTCTTATCTGTGTTCCTTCTTACTTCTAAGTGTTAGTACATTTTTTTTTCCTTTTCTATCTGGCACATTCCTTTCTTTATTTATTTGTAAATATTTGCTATTTGTCCACATTGACTTAAATGTCACAGTCTCCAGGTAATATGCTCCGACGTCCGAGGATTTCATTGGGGAAACTTTTCTGTACTACATCACTCTAAACTTTCCCTAGTTAGTGGATATAACAGAGATCATAAAGATCTGTTAATTTATCATATCTTCCCAAGGTTAATGGTAAGCTTGGATAAGTCTTTATTCGCAGCAAGGCACGGAGAAACCAAGAAACATTTATCAAATGAATGTTGAAATGTGTAAGTAATTACTTTAACATTTGATAAGCATTGAAATTTTTTACGGCAGTGGTGTTCTCTTATAGACACCCACAGTATGTGAATGGTTGAAGCTCGTGGGCAAATCCAAGGCATGTCTTTTATAACATAAAATAGATGTTTTGAGAAGTGAAATGCTATTGGTAGCGAGCAAGGATTAGGGTCGCTGGTACAAGTTTGAACGCAGGAAAGATAAGTCCGTTCTAATAGGTTCAGTTCAGAGGTCAGAATGTGTGTGTTAATGGACCATCCAACCGTGATCACCATAAACACGCAGCCCCTCATTTGCAGGTCTCTCTCCACTTAGGCTGATTAATAGTTATGGTTTCCATGAGCCAGGTACAGATTGACAAATTGTGTTCCTACTGATGAGCAGAGTCATTTTAGTTGCATTTGAATTAGAATGCTTGCTGGGCTTGTTTAATCCCTGCACAATTAACAAATACTCATTTTGCAATCTGCGCTGCCATTGCTCTGTTTGGACCTGACAGAGGGACAGGCAGAGGAGACTTTATTGTGTTTCTCCTCATGACGGAACAGACTGGAACAGTGCAACTCAATCTTTGCATGGGGTCTCCTGGGGACCTTGTTCAAATGCAGATTCTGATTCAGTGCTTCTGGATTGGGGCCTAAGGGTCTGCATTTCTAATAAGTTGCCAGGTAATTTCAAGAACCCCTTGGAAACTTGCTAAACAGTAAGTTCCTAGAAAATAAGAAATGAGGCTTTTTAGTTTTTGTGTGTTTTTCTTCTAACATTAGCCTTTCAAAATAGATGTGAGAAGGTAGGCTGGGGGACCCAGATGGGGACTTCAGAGAATGGATCTTTGGCTTGTTGTCTGGGGCAGATTGACAGAGTTGAGGGAATTCATAAGCCATTTTCTATTGTTAGTCAAAACAGAACCATTCACAGATTTGTTCCCTTGCCTCTGTTTCTACCTTGGCTTCTGAAATTGCAGAATTATTAAGACAATATTAAAGGTTGTTGCGACGGTTAATTTTAGATGTCAGCTTGACTGGATACAGGGATGCCTAGATGGCTGATGAAATGTTTTTGAGTGTCCTTAAGGGTGTTTTTGGAGGAGATTGGCATGTGAGTTGGAGGAGTTGGCTTGTGAGTTGGTGGGTTGGCAGGTGAGGAGTTGGCGTGTGAGCTGGTGGAAGATCCTCCTTAATGTGGACAGGCATCTACCATTCAACTGGGAAACTGGATGGAAAGAGGGCAAAGAAGGCTGAATTTTCTCTCTCTTTTTTAGAATGGGATGCCTTTCTCCTGCCCTTGGATATCAGAACTCCAGGTTCGTTGGCCTCCAGTCTCTAGGACTTGCACCAGCAGCTTCCTGGGGGCTGTCAGACCTTTGGCCTTGAATTGAGAGTTACAGCATCTGCTTTCTTTGTTCCCAGACATTCTGAGTTGAACTGAGCTAGGCCACCGGCTTCTGTGGTTTTCCAACTTGTAGAGAGCCTATCGTGGGAGTTATCAGCCTCCGTCATCCTACCTGCCTATCTCCTATTGGTTCTGTCTCTCTGGAGGACCCTGATTAAAATAGTTGTACATGCCTTTTTCCTTTCTTACTTATGATCTTCAAATAATAAAAATAACAAGTTCCACTTATTTCCAGAGTGATTTCTCTGAACCCCTCTCCAGTATAGAGGCTGTAGTATTTTTAGTTCTGCCCTTGATAATTCCATGACTTAGCTCTAAAGAACACTTTATTTTTGTGTTCTCCTACAGGATTGTCCTCCAAATGAGAAACAGAAACAAAAATAACTCAAAAAATGCAAGCATTTTGCCTCCACTGCCTTTTGCTTTTCCAAGTTTGTACTGAAAGAAAAAAACTAGCACTACCACCAAAAGCAGTAAAAGCCTATGCTTCCCTGCCATGCACTTTATTCTAATTTAGGGTCTAGATTGGCTAAAATTGCAATGGTTGAACTTAACCACTTCCTCCGAGTGGATTCATTGCCAGAGGTTCTTTTCACTTGAACTCAAAGGTTCTTTTCACTTGAACTTTTGACTCCTATTGTCTTAGTTGGCATAAAAAAATACTGTGGGCTGGGCACAGTGGCTCACGCCTGTAATTTTAGCACTTTGGGAGGTTGAGACAGGCAGATGACTTGAGGTCGGGAGTTCGAGACCAGCCTGGCCAAGTTGGTGAAACCCCGTCTCTACTAAAATTACAAAAATTAGCCAGGCATGGTAATGCATGCCTATAGACCCAGCTGCTTGGGATCCTGAGGCAGAAGAATGGCTTGAACCCAGAGACAGAGGTTGCAGTGAGCTGAGATCACACCATTGCACTCCAGCCTGGGCAACAGAGTGAGACTCCATCTTAAAAAAAAAAAAAAAATATATATATATATATATATGTATATATATACACACACATGTATATACACACATATATGTATATATACACATATACATGTATATATATACATATATATGTGTATATATATACACATATACATGTATATATACACATATATATGTGTATATATATACACATATATATGTGTATATATACATATAAAAAATATACATATACATATACATATGTACATATAAAAAATATATATACATATACATATGTACATATAAAAATGTATGTGTATATATATATAGTGGAGCTGTATTGTCCACAGGAAAAAATAAATTAAAAAATGAAAACAAATACTGGTTAGCTCTGAATGCTCTTAGGAGGCTGAAAGATACAGTTTTCCACATGGCCATCAGCAAGCATGGCTAAGATCTCTACCAAGAGGTAGACCTGATGAGGCATGATTAGCTCCAGCATTTTTCTACATGTTTCTGCTGGTAGTTTCTCAAATCTTTGCTTTTATATACTTAAAAAATGAGCCCAAATCTTTACTTAACATAAAACATATGATTTGATCAGCTTTAGTGCCTCATCTATGTTTGAAAATGAATATACTGTATTTGTGATGCCCTTTACAGCTAGTCAGCAAACATGATCAGACTTTACCTTCTTGTGTAGTTAAGTTTTATTTCAGAATAAAGCAGGTCTGTCAGATCTAACAGTCTGATTAGGGAGATATATTCAAAATTCTGACCTTCATAATAAGACCTGTCATTTACTAAATACCTCCTGTGTGGCAGGGACTGTGCTAAGTACTTTATATTTGTTGTATAATTTAATATTATAGCAACACCAATAACTGGATGAGGTTGTCATATTTATTTCTCACCACCCTCCAGTCAATCAGTACACAAACCTTTTAGAAATAAGGTGAAAACAAAAACCAAAGCAACATTCAGAAAAAATAAACACATCACTCAAAGCTACATAACTAGCTAGCTATGGTTAAAAAAAATCAAATCTAGGTTGGGTGCAATGGCTCACACCTGTAATCCCAGCACTTTGGGAGGCCGAGGCGGGCTGATCACGAGGTCAGGAGATTGAGACCATCCTGGCCAACATGGTGAAGTCCCATCTCTATTAAAAAAAAGAAAAATTAGCCAGGCGTGGTGGCAGGCACCTGTAGTCCCAGCTGCTCGGGAGGCTGAGGCAGGAGAATGGCATGAACCTGGGAGGTGGAGCTTGCAGTGAGCCAAGATTGCACCACTGCACTCCCACCTGGTGACAGAACGAGAGTCTGTCTCAAAAGATTAAAAAAAAAAAAAAAAGTCAAATCTAGGTTTGTTGCTGGTGTGAATGTTTTAACCAGTAGGCTGAACTCTGGACTGCCTCTGCATCTACGATATATATTTTTTGAAGGTGCATTTCTAAGATATGGCCTTCGTAATGCAGAGTCACTTGAAAAATGTAACATGGAAATAGCACTGAAGTGAGACAACCATAGTTCGATTTCTGGTTTTGTCAGAAGAATGAGGTACACTGGAGAGTCACTAGTCATTTTACTTCCTGAGACTCCTTTTTAAAATCTGTAATGGAGAAATTAAGCTAGATTCAAACAATTTATTTACATTACAGTCATGCAGGTAATTTATGGATTATATGGTAGTTATGGACTGGGATTTTGGCTGTATACTACTTTCTCTTGCTGAAAGGCATCTTTTATTCACCTTACTCTTTCATCCCGCCCTTCTTTGCAAGGCAAACAATTTTATCTCTAATCTCATCCCACTTTTTCATTCTTCTCTGCTACCACATTTCCTGTTTATGAGTCCATTCTAATTGTTTGTATGCAAGAGGCACAGCATGGCACAGCGTGGAATCATTGCAGTTTGAAAATATTTTTTTGAAAATTGACCCACCACATGTGCAATTTCTTGGGTCAACTGCCAAATCTTGCTATACCTTTGGTATGCTGTCAATTTAACAGAGTTGTAACTTAAGTAAAATGACAGTCTTAGCCCTGTGAAGCTGAACTTAGAATATGTTTTGTCCAAATAAATGATCTGAATTAAATAATTTGAGCTGCTGTTTAACTTAATTGTAGGTAGCAGGTTTAGAGGAAACCTGGCTGGTCCAGATTAAACACATATTCTACTATTGGGCTCTTGGCTGACGCTAATAAACCCTTAGACAACATCATTACTCACTTCATGCTATGACACTGCAATAAATAGAGATCTGTTTATAACAAAGGCCACCTGGTTTTTCTGCTTTGAAGGCAGAGTGAAAAGTTAATCGTAGCTCCAAATTCTAACTTGGGCGTCCCTTCTTATTTGGATGCCATCATTGATTTCACCTTTTGTTTAGATTTTGTGAAAATCTGTAGCCTCTGTAATGGTGATGGCTGAATAGATCAGGCCAAGCTCTGATAGCCAATGAACTTTTCATTAGTGAGCAGATGAATACACAAAACCTTTAGAAAAACTCATAACCCTCCCTACAATTTAATGCACACCTGTAATGTTCCAAGAACTGTGCTAAATGCATGGGATATATTTCTCATTTAACTCTCAGAACAACTCTCAATTGACAAATGCAAAGTTGAAGCACAAAGCTGGTTTTCCAGTGCCATTTTCCACAAGGTAATAACTATATTTAGTAACAGCAAAGCTGGAATTTAACTTCATGCCTGTATAATTTCAAAGCTCATGCTCTTTGCCTCTATGTCATGAATGCATGACAGTCCTATGGGTTCAATTTTAATGAAAACAAAACAAAACAAAATCAAACCAAACCATGAGGTGTCCTTTAGCAAGAGATTCTCTTTTATGAAGAACCCAAGAGTTAAATATTACAAAAACATTAAAAACTGCAAAAATACTGCAGTGTGATTGCTCTTCCTCATCTAGGTTTTTCCTTCTATACATGAGTTTTCAATTATATTTAAATTTTAATAAATTCACTTATTTTCTTGTAAGCATCTTGAACTTCTATCACCTATTCTATATTTATTAATGCTCCAAAATTCTTAAAAGTTATCATCACAATTTAATGTAAATGCTTGAGATACAAATGCTGTTATATGCTGGTCTCCATAAATATGTTTCCTCATATTTTCCATCTTGCCATTGTTTCTTTAAGGCCTAGCATGAAGCTCTGCAGAAGGTAACACTTGCTCATTGCTCACTGTGCTGTTCTGACCCACTTGCTTTATTCTAGTCCTTCAATGCTTTCTGACTTTTTCTCAAAGTCTCTTGATCTTGTTATTAGTTCTCACATTTCTTGTTTATTCTCACCCTTGGACTTGACACTGTTTCCTTGGATATTGACTTTCTTCCCTCTAAACCATAATTTGTATTCACTCTGAATGACATTTTCTCATACTGTCTTGGAAAAATAATCTTGGTAGCACATTAGTGGATAACATTCCTAACCAAGCTTTTGTTTTGGCCCCTCAAAGAAAAGACAGTCAACATTCATTCTGAATTTCTTTTAAAGCTTTAAAAAGGTATCTTCTTGTTATAATAGCCTATATTTTAAAAACCATTGAACTTGGAAGTCAACTGGAATGTCACATGATAGAGCTTCCTACCAATATCTTGACTTCCCTTCTTAATGTATCTTTTTAATGATTGTTATTTATATACCTGACTATTCCAGGGGGTTACTGCTTTCTGAAGCAGCCAATCCATTTTGTATTGCACTCTTTTGGAATGCTTTTTCTTATATTAAACAAAATTATATTTCACTGGTCTAAATTCTAAGCCATGCAACCACATAGAACAAGTCAATTTCCTCTTACACAAGACAACATTTTAACATTTGTCAATAACTTTCACTATTCTAAATATTTTCATTTATTTTTATCATTCCTCATAGGAGCTGGTTTGGAAACCTTTATGTCTTTGTCTCTTGTCTTGTGGGGTGGAAGGACTCTACTCTTTAAATATTTATTTTAAATGAACTACCTTGAATTTCAACGTGATCTGCTCGGAATAGAGTGAACCTATGTGATAGTTAATTTTTCTCTCCCTGCCTGTACCTATGACCTCATGGGAAGTTTCCTACAATCAGTTGACAAAGGAAGAGAAAACGGGGGCCTGGTTTACACATGGCCTGGTTTACGCATATCTGCATGATATGCAGGCACCACACAACAGTGGACAGCTGCTGCATTACAGCTTCTCTCTGAAATAACGCTGAAGCACAGTGGTGAAGGAAAGTCTTCTCAGTGGGCAGAACTTTGAGAAATTCAATAGTTTCTCATGTTGCTTGGAAGAGGAAGTGGCCAGATGTGTGATTATATACTGATTCATGGGCTGTAGCCAATGTTTTTGCTGGACAATCAGGGACCTGGAAGGAACATGATTGGAAAATTGGTGACCAAGAGATTTGAGTAAGAGATATATTGATAGACCTCTCTGAATGGGCAAACAATGTGAAGATATTTGTGTATCATGTGAACGCTTACCAAAGAGTGACTGCAGCAGAGGAGGATTTTAATAAAGTGGGTAAGATGATCTGTGGTTGCTGGTCAGCCTCTTTCTTTAGCCATCCATTTCATCACTCAATGGGCTTATGAACAAGGTGACCATGGTGGCAGGGATGGTGGCTTTGTGTGGGCTCAGCAACATGGACTCACCAAGGCCAACCTGGCTCCAGCCACTGGTGATACCCTATCTGCCAGCAGCAGAGACCAACACTGAGACCATCAATACGGCCCCATTTTGGGGTAACCAGCCAGCTGCCTGGTGGCAGGTTGACTACACTGGATCCATTTCATTATGAAAAGGGCAATGTTTTGTCTTTACTGGAATAGGTAATTTGGATATGGATTTGTCTTCCATGCTTGCATTGCTTTTGCCAAAATTACCATCTGTGGCTTAGAATGTCTTATCTGTCATCATAGTATTCCACCTGGCATTGTTTAAGATCAGGGAACTCACTTCACAGCAAAAGTTCAGCGATGGGCCCATGGCTGTGGAGTTCACTGGTCTTACCATATTTTCTACCATCTGGAAGCAGCTGGCTTGATAGAATGGTGGAATGGTCTTTTGAAGACTCAATTACAGTGCCAGCCAAGTGACAATATCTTGGTTGGCACTGTAATTGGCCAGGGGTGAGGTCCTCCAGGAGACTGTATATGCTCTGAATCAGTATCTAGTATATGATGCTGTTACTCTTATAGCCGGGGTTCATCATCTAGAAATTAAAGGATGGAAATGGAGTGGCACCACTCACTAGTACCCCTAGTGACCCACTAGCACAATTTTTGCTTCCTATTTCTGTGACTTTGTGCTCTGCTGGCCTAGCCGATTTAGTTCCAGAGGGAGAAATTCTTCCTCCAATAAATACAACAATGATTCAATTGAACCAGAAGTTAAGACTGTGAACCAGCCACTTCAGGCTCTTAATGCCTCCGAGTCAACAGACAAAGGAGGAGTTAAGGGATTGGCTGGGCTGATTGATCCTAGTTGCCAAGGAGGAAATTGGGCTACTACTCTACAGTGGAGGTAAAAAAAAGTATGGTTTGAAATACAGGAGAGCCTTTAGGGCATCTCTTATTAGTATCATGCTATGTGATTAAGGTAAATGGAACACTACAACAACCCAATCCAGGCAAGACAACAAATGGCCCAGACCCTTCAGGAATGAAGATTTGGGCTACCCCAGCAGATAAAGAACCAAAACTACCTGAAGTGCTTGCTGAAGGCAAGGAAAATACATAATGGGTAGTGGAAGAACGTAGATATAAAGACCAGCTATGATCATGTGACTAGTTGCAGAAAGAAGGACTATAATTGTTGTGAATTTTCCTCCTTATTTTGATATGAACATCTGTTGTGTGTGTATTTGTTTTTCTTTTTCTTCTCACTCTTATTCTCTTATCACGTAACATAAGACATATTGACTTTATATATAGTTTTATAGTATTGTTAATTTGACACCATAGTATTTAAGTTATAGGATGGAAAGAAGAAGAGTAATTATCACTTAAGAACTTTACCTCTTCTTTTGGGAAATGAGTTAATACATTCTGGTAAGCAGGATAGTTGTATCATGTTAGGTGGAATTATGACCTTATTATTGTCTTTATCTGGAGATTAATTGTGGCTTAAGGGAATTTGTGTGAATGCCGAGTTGATGAGGTGGACTTGAGAAAGCTGATTGTATATTTCAACTTGAATGAATCAGGGAATGCACAGATATCTGGTTAAACATTCTTTCTGGCTGTGTTCATGAGGATATATCTGGATGAGATGAGTGTTTGAACCAGTGGACTCAGTAAAGTAGATTACCCTCCCCAGTGTGAGTTGTCACCATCTAACCTGTTGAGGGCCTGAACAGACAAAAAGGTGGAGGAAGGAGGAGCTTGCCTTTTTTTTTTTTTTTTTTTTTTTTTGCCTCATTGCTTGAGCTGGAACATCTCATCTTTTCCTGCTCTTAGAATTGGATTTTTGCTCATTTTTTTGTTTTTATTTTTTCTTTTTCACATAATTTTCCTTTTTTCTTTCATTATGTTTCATTATTTGGTTGTATCACAATTAGTCTAATATCTCCGGTATTTTGGCGGGCACATACTTTTCTGAGATTCTTCCTACAAAACCAGAAGGCATCTACAAATGGTAACACTGTGAACTGTTTCCTTTCATTTGCTTTTTAAAATTTCTGCTTTTATTTTAGATTTAGGAAGTGCAGGTGCAGGTTTATTACAAGGGTATATTGCATGATGCTGAGGTTTGGACTTCTACTGATCCTGTTGTCCAAATAGTGAATGCAGTACCCCAGAGGTAGTTTCTCAACTCTTACACCCTTCCTTCCCTTCCTCCTTTGGAATCCCCACTCAGAGTGGGATTTATACCATTGGCTCACCTGGTTCTCAGGCCTTCAGATTCAGATTGAATTTCACCACTGGACTTTTCTGGGTCTCCACCTTGCAGATGGCAGATCTGGGACTTTTCTGTCTCCATAATTACATGAGCCAATTCCTCATAATACATTTTCTTATATATATTTATATATGATATTTATTATATTATTTATATATGACACGGTATATATATATATGTGTGCGTGTGTGTGTGTGTGTACAGATGCATGTTTTCTATTGGTTCTGTTTCTCTGAGAACCCTGACTAATAAAAATCTGTTATCATCTTTGTTATAGACACTAAGTATTTTGTTCATTTGGGCCTCTTTGGTCATAAGGTACAAAGCAATCTAACAAAAATATATTGCCCCTCAGAAAAGAATTTATATTAGGAGTTTACTGAGGTGTGCACCAGTTTAACTGGCCTCAGGAAGACCTGGAGCCCAGGACACAAACGGCCGGATGTTTTGAACCTAGCTCTTTTAAATTTTGGCTAGAATAATAGAGTAAATAATAGGGCAGAGTACTGTGTATCTGGCTGATGTTTTCTTCTCAATACCTCTCTGTGCTATCCCCAGCCCTTCATCTCCTGCTAACACACTTTTTGTGGCAACATTTAGATTTCAATTGGGTTACAGCAATAACCTTGAAAGGGAGGCGGTGACCATAGCAGTTCACAGTATTACCATTTGTAGATGCATTTCGGTTTCATAGGAGGTAAGAATCTCAGTAAATTACATGCCCCCAAAATACCAGAGAGGTTAGACTAATTATGGTACAACCAAATAATGAAACATAATGGGCCCTTCAAAATCATGGATGGAGAATTCAAAATGACATAGGAAAATGTTGATGATATAATTTCAGCAAAAATTGAAGGGCAAGAAACTGCATAACCTGTATGATTCCAATTACATTAAAAATGAAGACATCCACCTGAAAAATGAATATAAGCTTAATCATGATTATATGTAGACTGTAGATTATAGATGATTCATAGTTCCCTCTGAATATCTTCCAAGATTTCTGTGGGGGAACATCTATTAGTTTTTATAAAAATAAAATCTAAAAGCAAAAAGTATAAATATGAATCTATTAAATAAGTGTAAATTTTGATTATGAGGACTACAAAACTTAACATATGTGAAAGTCTTAAAAGAGTGACTAGCCCACAGTAGGTGCTCAGTAAATTCCCTTTTCTTTTAAAATTTTTTCTGTTCAGTACTGAGCCTTTATATGAAAGAATCCATCTAGGATACTGCATACAAAGGCCAAATTGACATGGAATAAAATTTAAGCCAATAAAATAAGAATGAAATGTGTCATAGAGAGGAAAAAACATTTTATGGGTTGGAGTAGCCTCTGAGGTGACTTTTAAACTCCAGGTTTTCTTTGATTCCGTAATCTACTCCAGTATAGTTCCATTAAATGTAGCATAATAAAGGGAATAAAATTTACATCTAAATTCACAATAGTGTATGTGTTTACATGTTCTCCAGGCTAATTGCCATTTATGAACATCATTTAATGTGGCAATACTCTTTAAAGCAGAATTATAACTTCACATATAAACTTTTCCCATGAGGTTAAGGCCAAAGTATTAGAGTCTCCCCTGGTCTTAACTTATAGATGTCTAGATTTGAGAGTAAGTAAATGTTCTTCAATGTAAAATACAATTGAAGCCATGTGGTGGAAATATTTCCTCTTCAGTTTTCTTTTTTTCTAAAGTTGGAAACTCTTTGCTAGTTCGTTGTTCTGTCAGGAGTTTCTTTTCTTTTTGCTTTTAATTATCCTTGGCTTTTGTTTAACAGGTCTCATGTATGTATTGGATCTATGCCCCCTCTCCTCCACGCACCACTTTGCTTTCTTAGCTGTGAATTTGACGCAGTTAAAGTCTGCCTCAATGTACCAATTACCAGCATTTAAGATAAAACCAAGCCACAGATTATACAAATGAAAGGAGAAAAAAAAATAACAGCACTTTGTATAAACAAGGGCAGAGAGACAATTTGTTCTAGTCAAGGATAAATAAAGTTAAACTCTACCCAAATTACCACGTGTCAAGCTAATCAAGGAAATGTTGTTCCTTCAATGCTATTGTGCAAAAATAATTGAAATGACATTTTATAAAATCTGGCAGAGGTAAATGTTTTTTAAAGCAGGGCTGCAAACTTTCAGATATTTCAGCTCACCCTAAGAGCTATTTGTATTGTGTGCTCGACTGAAATAATTGGAGAGCATAGCTTCAAGATGGGTTTTTTCTGCTTGAGAGAATCAGGGCCATCTCTTGGGGTTCGAAAGTAAACCCAGGTATGTTAAAGGGACCTCCCAAATCCCTGAGGGTATCCTCATGAGAATCACTCAGTTACATGTTTTTGTTTTTTGGTTGTTTGTTTCTATCCCTTCATATTATCCTTCAATGTGCTCTTTGTGAAATCCATTTACCTGTTGTGTTTTCTTGCATATTGTACATGAAATCTTGGTAATAAATCAACTTTCTTGAAAGAGTTTGTTCGAGTCTTATTCAGAAATTAATTTTGACTTTTATTGGGGCAGTTATCAAGTAGAAAGACTAGAACAAAGGTGAATAACATATTCATTCTTTTTGTTCCTCATTCTATTCTTTTCTGAGGTCAATATTGCTTAACGTTATAAAATGAAAGTTCTACAAATCACAATCGCATAACTGTCAGGCACCTTATTAAATTTCATTCAATCCCATATCAATTCTTAAGGGACCGTCACTATCTTCCAATTTACACAAAAATTGAATAAAAACTGATCAAAAATTTATGGGAATGAAAAGTCATCCTAAATTTGATCTACTATTGCTGGAGAGAAAACTAGGCCAAGAAGTTTAGCCTATTAGGCAGAGGGGAGCCATGAACGGCTTGTGAACAGAGGAGTGACATGATTAAATCTGGCAGTGACACACAAAATTGACTCTTTGATCATTGCTTACACTTTTTTTTCTTTATTATAAAGGCATAAAATGTATTGTAACAAGGCAAAGCATTCAGACTTGGGAAGTTAAATCCCGGTGCAGACATTGTTCACAAAATATTCACGGAGTCTTTTATATTTTCTAGGCATCCTTGGAGTTGAGTAACTAGTTCTGGCTGCTGGTCTCCAGGTGACATGTGTCACATTTGAGCTAAGGTAGGAAAGAGCTAATGTGTCTCTTCCATCCCTTTCTCCCACTCACTGGTAGCATTGGAGGCCAATGGTTGAGTTACAGGGTCAGGAGATTGAAGCTGCTGGTAGCAACCAAAAGAAGTAGAGTTTTCCCGGAACAATGTCCAACAAGAAAGATACAGCCATTCTGGAGATCAATTTGGCAGTTAGTAGTGAAATTAAGAATGACATGATTATGGATTAGCAGTCCCCACTTCTGGTTATTTGCCTTGTTAAAAAATATCATACAGGTCTATTAAAAAGAAGTGTCCAGGATCATCAGATTTCCCCTTCTTCCCCTGCTGACATGCTTTTTGTGCTGAACTTTAGATATCAATTGCAGTACAGTGTATTTATGGTAATGAACAATTTGAGGTGATCTATGTGTTCATTTCTGGAAAAATAAGTAATATATCGTAATCAGTAAGCTAGATACATATAGAAAAATGGATAGATTTTAAATGTACCATATAGCATAGATTTTATTATTTGTATAAATTTAGGGGGGACAAGAAAAGTTTTGTTACATGGATGTATTGCATAGTGGTGAAGTCTGGACTTTAGTGTAACCATCACCTGAATAATGTGTATTGTACCCACTAAGTACCTTCTCATCCAACACCCCCACCCTTCTGAGTCTCCAGTGTGCATCATTCCACACTGTATGTCCATAAATGCATAGTTTTGAATTATAAATTAAGAAACAGCCAAGAACTGTAGAATAGCATCATTTATATAAACTGAAAACACAAAAACACCCGTGTACAATAACATGATATGTTTTACAAGGTTACATATATGACCAAGATGATGAGCAGTAAAGGGAAAGGAAATGGACACTAAAAATTAAGCAAAAAATATAAATAAAAAGTAAAACAAGGGAAGGGCTTTTCATAGAACAATTGAGAAATATGTTTAACTCAGCTTTATAAATCTGAGGTGACAACAAAATTAGAAGGAAAAAATAATTACCTGTCCACTTCAAATTCCACCTTGTGATATATCCACGTTAATACAATGGTGAGCTTCGTCCTATGCTGTGTTCACACCACCACCTTAGATTCACCTTTGCATAAGCCTATATTATCTCAATTGTTGGGATATATCTTATTATCAACATGACCTTGGTCAGAGGTTCATAAAACATCAGCTGAAAACTTTCTTAGCACCTAGTCTAAATAACCTCATTTTACCTAATGCTGACTCAAATAACTGAAATTACTTTTTCAAACCAAAAGAAAAATTCAAGGGTCAGGGTCAGCATTGAAGGTCAGATCTCCCATATCCCTAATCAGCACTATTTCCATTATGCCCTGTTACACATAAGAATATGGGGAGTGTCTGAAAAGATCAAAATAAACATGATCAATCTAAATACTAGACTAATTCATGTTATACCAATTATGCCTGCCACTTGAAAAATATATTTTAAGATTATTTTTCAAGTACTCAGGCAATATTTACAGAGAAAACTGTGATGGTATTAGAGGCTAAGCTATTGATTACAAACAGGTGAATTTTCGGCTTTATGTAATTTGCTTAGAGGCAGCAAAATGAGTTGAAGTGGCAACAGTCCACTCTCTGGCCCTATTCATCCTTATGGAATTTGATCCCTATGTTCGAGTAAAAGAGAGCTCTTTAGCTCTCATTCAGCATTGTCATTATGTTGGTTCAAACATAGGAAGTGTAAATAATTAAGAAATTTTAAAAGTGTCCAATTATAAGTGCATTCAAAAACTTTTCTCTCCCTAAAAGGTATATCTACTGGAATTTTAATCAGAGAAGACAGACATTTTAAGTCTTTTTTTTTAAGACTTTTTTCCCATAGTATTCAGTCTCTGGAATATCTCCAAGAAAATTTGCATACTATATAGAGATGAGATAGATTCAAAGAGTGGGGAGAATTAACTCCTGAAACTGCTACTTCCCCAAGTCTTTCATTGAAGGTGACTTTGATGATGGCCAGCATATGTGTAACATAAACCATAATGTGTATTGCCTTGGTAAGCCAAATTGAAAATGTATATGCTCTTTAGGGATTTTATATAGGTGTAATCTCCGTATTCCCATATAAATTTGCAAATATAGATTATTTCGAGTAACACTAAAGTCTTTATAAACTCATGTCAAAGAATAAAAGAAAAATAATAACAGATAATGAAATCACATGACAACAGATGATTTCGACCTCATAATACTGTTGTCTGTATTCTATATTTCAGTCTAACCTTTGATCTCGACTTCTATGGTCATATAAGTACCATACATTTTAACTTTTTTATCTGAAATAAATCTTTTTGCTAAGAAGTCCAGAAGTAGAATAAAATCATTTAATATCTTGCTTGATCAAATAATGTTATTTAAATGACAGTTTTTCATGTTGGTACCAGAGTGCGAAGTTGATATTTTTTGTGGGATTGTAAATTGATATAATTCTTATGATCAATTATGTATGTGAGTTAAAAGGTAATTTTTAAAAATCAATTTTATGTCTACCAGCTGTGTGACCTTGAACATATATTGGTCTTTGTGAGTTGACTTAATTATACAATACCACTACCCCGAGAGCTAACATATATTGTGCAGTTACTGGGTTAGAATTATACTGAGAGGCTTATACATCACACTAGAACTGTGCAAGGTAGATGCGATTAGCTGCTTTGAGTTTCAGTTTATCTGTAATGTAGGGAAAATTAAGTTATCCACAGTCTCATGAGTAGCCAATGGCAAAACCAGGAATTGAAGCAAAGTCTGTTGTGCTATACTTTTGGGCACTTTTCACCGCATACTATACTGCCTAAGGTTTGTCCTTTTCCTCAGCCTTCCATGGCAAGGACATCCCAACCTTGTGTGCTCTGTGGGCTGACATTGGTGCATTATTTCTTCTTCCTTCCCATATGTGTTTGAGCTTCCTTCTAATGTTACCGAAATGCCAGGGTTTCAGTCTAGATCTTGTTGCTTGCCTCACAGAAAGCCAATTACTGAAACAATGAGTATTGCCAGGAAAGGAGAGTTTATTTGGGTGCTGCAGCTGAGGAGAACAGGAGATCAGTCTCACAGCTACCTCCCTGATCAACTACAGTTGTAGGGTTACATAGAGGGTAAGGAATGTAACTAAGTATGGAAAAACAGGAAGTAGAGAGGAGGGGTAAGGAAGTTGAGTTGGCCAACAGGAAGCAGGTGGTCAGTTAGGCAGTCGTGGCAGGTGAGAGGTCTGCTATCTCATTGTCCAGATGCAATGATCTGGTGAGTTTCAGTTCCTTGATACTCTCTGGAAGGCCTCATGGTTGGTTTCCTGGGAAAAAGGTCAAGTAAGATAAATGCAAGTTTCAAGCTTTAAGACTAGAAGGGTCAATTCCTATGTTTATTCAAGAAAACAGTAAACATCAGTTCTGTGGGACAATTGGGCTGGTTTCACTAATATACTAATTTAGGTCAAGGACAACTAGATTTTCATCTATTTTTTTCTCTTTCCTTTTGAGATTTTGGAAGAAACAACAACAAGAACAACAAACCCAACAGTCTTTTCAAAACGCAAATCTGATTATGTTACTATCCCATGGTAAAAGTCATTAAGTGGCTTTTGATTGCTCTCAAATAGTCTAAAATACTTACCAAGGTTTTCAAACTTTGCTTGATCAGACCCCCTGCCATCTGCCTGGGCCCTCCTGCCCCACACGGTACTCTGAACTCTGATGCTCCACACGTCTTCCATTACAAGTCTTTTACAAGCACTCTCTCTTTCCTTGGAGAGATTTCTCCTACTCTTCACTTATTCACTTTCTTAAGCAAATGTTTTCTCTTATATAGCCAGTCAGTTTGCATGGTTAAATGTTTGAAATTAAAAGCACTGCATTACTTCCTTGCACTGATCTCAGTTCATAATGTTTTCTGTGCATTTGTTGACTATCACACAAAAAATCCACACCACCATTCTATTAATCAGGGTTTTCCAGAGAAACAAACAATGGGAACTATATATATCTTTAAAAAACAATTTTATGTCTACCAGTTGTGTGACCTTGAACATATATCACATATAATATATAGAGAGGGGTTTTTATTTATTTATAACATTTCAGCTTCTATTTTAAATATAGGGGGTACATGCATAGAATGGTCACATAAGTATATTGGACCCAGGCAGTGAGCACAGTATCCAATAGGTAGTTTTTCAGCCTATGCTCCCTCCTTCCCTCCCACCTCTGGTAGTTCCCATGTTTATTGTCCCCATGTTTATGTCCATGTGTGCTCAATGTTTAGCTCCCACTTAGAAGCGAAAACATGTGGTATTTGGTTTTCTGTTTCTATTTTAGTTTGCTTAGGATAGTGGCCTCCAGCTCCATCCACGTTGTTGCAAAGCATATGATCCTGTTTTTTTTAAGGCCGCATAGTATTCTATGGTGTACATGGACCACATTTTCTTTATCTAGTCTACCATCGATGGACATCTAGGTTGATTCCGTGTCTTTGCTATTGTGAATAGTGCTGCAATGAACATACGCATGCATGTGTCTTTTTGTTAGAACAATTTATTTTCCTTTGGGTATATACCTAGTGTTGGGATCGTTGGGTGAAATAATGGCTTTAAGTTCTTTGATAAATCTCCAAACTGCTTTTCACAGTAGCTGGAATAATTTACACTCCCACCAATAGTGTATAAACATTCCCTTTTCTCTGCAGCCTTGCCAGTATCTGTTGTTTATTGGCTTTTGTATAGTAGCCATTCTGACTGGTATGAGATAGTATCTCATTGTGCTTTTGATTTGCATTTCTATGAGGGCCTTTACTAGGGGAATTGGCTGATGTGATTATGGAGGCTAAGAAGTTTCATGTGGTCTACCACAGAGAGATCCAGGGAATCATGGTCCAGTCTGAGTCCAAAGTCCTGAGAACCAGGGGGGCCACTGGTGCAAGTCCCAGAGTCCAAAGTCTGGAGAAACTGTAGTCCTTATGTCCAAGGGCAGGAGAAGGTAAATGTCCCAGCTCCAGAAGAGAGGTAAAATTTACCTTTCTTGTGCATTTTGTTTCATTGGGGCACTCTGTCAGTTGGATAGTGCCCACCCACTTGGATGATGGCAGGTCTTCCTTACTCAGTCCACTGATTTAAATGTCAGTGTCTTCCAGAAACCCCTCACAGACACATCTAGAAATAATGCTTTACTAGCTATCTGGGTATCTCTTAATTCAGTGAAATTGACACCTAACATTAACTGTGACAACCATTTTTGAGAGATGGAGAAGACGTCTGCATCTGGTCAAGATAGAATGGCAAGGACCAGATTTACCTACCCTTTCATCTGCAATAACCAAAAAACTGGCAAATATATGAAAAATGGCTTTGAAGATATTGAACTTCAGGCAATAAAAGAGAGTGATTCCTGAGAGGTGGTAAACAAATGAGATGAGCCCCACCTCATAGAACAACCAATGCCACTAGAGATCACAAAACACAAAACCGGAGAAGAGAAAGTTGCACAAAGAAAGCACTCCAGAGCTGGGTGCAGTGGCTCACGCCTGTAATCCCAGCACTTTTGGAGGCCAAGGTGGGCGGATCACTTGAGGTCAGGAGTTTGAGACCAACCTGGTCAACATGGGAAAACCCTCGTCTCTACTAAAAATACAAATACTAGCCGTATGTGGTGGCACATACCTGTGGTCCCAGCTACTTGAGAGGCTGAAGCGTGAGAATTGCTTGAACCCAGGAGTTGGAGGTTGCAGTGAGCCGAGATTGTGCCAGAGCACTCCAGCCTGGGCAACAGAGTGAAACTCTGTCTCAAAAAAGATAGCACTCCAAAGATCTGCAGAGGGTTCTGCTCAAGTATCCAGCTGAGTACTGATTAGTGTATGCATGTGAGAAAACTATGTGATATTAGAGAAAGAACTACCTGAAAAGAAGAGAGGTAATAGCACTTGCTGATCACACAGGGTCAGGAATAGTGTCTGTTTCCACTACCAGACTGGAAAAGCACATGATCCATGAAGTATTTAGTAGAGTGCACAAAAGATTCTTGCATCAGTGGTGGGTAATAGTTATCCCTGGACTGAGCATTGCTTCAGTACCATCTAATGATTATCAATGGCAAGATCCCAAAAGATCAAACTCCTTTGCAAGTAACTAACTGCATTCAAGAACAAAGCTCAAGAATATTTGTAGGGAACACAAAAATATCCAGCACCCGAGGTAAACTCTCAATGTCTGGTATTCGACAAATACTTATGAGGCTGGCAAAGAATCACAAAAATACTATTTATAATGAGGAGAGAATCAATCAATAAAAAGCAACTCAGAACTGATATTATATATATCAGAATTATCAGACAAGAACATTAAAATAATTATTATAATTGTATTATATATGTCCTCAAGTTAATTAGACATACAGAAGACATAAAACAGACCCAGTTGAACATCTGGGGAGAAAACTGATGAATGAGATGAAAAATACACTGGAAGGGATTAACAGCATATTAGACATTGTAGAAGAAAAGATTAGTAAACATGAAGACATAACAGTAGAAACTAAAAAAATAAAAAATGAAACAGATAAAACAATGAAAAATGAACAGGACATCAGTGAGCTATAGGAAAACTTCAAGTAGCCTAATATGTGAATACGTGTATGACTGGAGTCCCTGAAGGGAGAAGAGGAGGTTGTTAGAACAAATAATGAACAATTTTTTCCCCAAATTTGTTGAAAATTATAAGCTTACACTAAAGGGACTTCAAGCAAGCATAAGAACTATTAAGAATACTATGGCCGGGCATGGTGGCTCACGCCTGTAATCCCAGCACTTTGGAAGGCTGAGGGGGGCAGATCATGAGGTCAGGAGATCCAGACCATCCTGGCTAACACTGTGAAACCCCGTCTGTACTAAAAATACAAAAAAATTAGCTGGGCTTGGTGGCGGGTACCTGTAGTCCCAGCTACTCGGGAGGCTGAGGCAGGAGAATGGCATGAACCCGGGAGGTGGAGCTTGCAGTGAGCCGAGATCACGCCACTGCACTCCAGCCTGGGTGACAGAGTGAGACTCTGTCTCAAAAAAAAAAAAAAAAAAAAAAAAGAATACTACACCATGATATGTTTTATTCAAATTACTCAACACCAGTAATAAAGAGAAAATCTTTATTACCAGAGGAATGATGAGGGTGAAAGCACATTTCTTTTTTTTTTTTTAATTTTTATTTTAAGCTCTGGGGTACATGTGCAGGATGTGCAGGTTTGTTACATAGGTAAACATGTGCCATGGTGGTTTGCTGCACCTGTCAACCCATCACCTAGGTATTGAGCCCAGCATCCATTAGCTGTTTTCCCTAATGAAAGCACATTTCTTATCTGAAACAATGAAAGTGAGGAAATGGTGAAGCAACATCTTTAAAATACTGAAAGAAAAGAAGTCAACCTAGAATTTTATATTCAGTAAGAATATTTAAAATGAAGGCACGTAGGCTTTTTTCAGACATCCAAAAATGGAAAGAATTGATCACTAACAGACTCTCACTACAGAAATGTTAAAGGAATTCCTTCAGGCTAAAGAAAAATGATACCGGATGGGAATATGGCCCTAGACAAAAGAAGGAAGAGTACTGGAAATTGTGACTACATAAATAAATATAGAATTTAAAACTTCATTTTTAAATATCTTTAAAAGATCATTGACCATTCAAACAAAAACAGCCACATAGTGTGGGTTTATAAAATATGTAAAAGATATGACAACACTAGCACAAGGGGGAAGCAGATAACTGAGAGTATGATATTATAAAAATATTATGCTGTATAGGAGGTGCTATAGGGTCACTTTAGGGTAGAATGTAATGAATTAAAAATGAATACTATAAACCTTAAAGCAACCACTAAAACTACTAAAATAAAAAGACAAAGAATTATGGGCAGTAAACCAACAAAGGAGATAAAATGGACTTATAAAAATACTCAATTTATCCAAAAGAAGGTAGAAGAAAAGGAAAAAAAGAAACATGAAAGATAAAACTAATGGAAAACAGGGTGGAGCCAAGATGGCCGAATAGGAACAGCTCTAGTCTACAGCTCCCAGTGAGAGCGACGCAGAAGATCGGTGATTTCTGCATTTCCAACTGAGGTACTGGGTTGATCTCACAGAGGAGTGCCGGACAGTGGGTGCAGGACAGTGGGTGCAGCACACCATGCATGAGCCGAAGAAGGGTGAGGCATTGCCTCACCCGGGAAGTGCAAGGGATCAGGGAATTCCCTTTCCTAGTCAAAGAAAGGGGTGACAGACGGCACCTGGGAAATCGGGTCACTCCCACCCTAATACTGCACTTTTCCAACAGGCTTCACAAATGGCACACCAGGAGATTATATCCCACACATGGCTTGGAGGG
Source organism: Pan paniscus (assembly GCF_029289425.2). Classification (NCBI taxonomy): domain Eukaryota; kingdom Metazoa; phylum Chordata; class Mammalia; order Primates; family Hominidae; genus Pan; species Pan paniscus. Next base: position 68,557,734 of record NC_073267.2, read on the forward strand.
TCCTATGCCCACGGAGCCTTGCTCATTGCTAGCACAGCAGTCTGAGATCAAACTGCAAGGCAGCAGTGAGCCTGGGGGAGGGGCGCCCGCCATTGCTGAGGCTTGAGTAGGTAAACAAAGCGGCCGGGAAGCTCGAACCGGGTGGAGCCCACCACAACTCAAGGAGGCCTGCCTGCCTCTGTAGGCTCCACCTCTGGGGGCAAGGCACAGGACAAACAAAAGACAGCAATAACCTCTGCAGACTTAAATGTCCCTGTCTGACAGCTTTGAAGAGAGTAGTGGTTCTCCCAGCATGCAGCTTGAGATCTGAGAACAGGCAGACTGCCTCCTCAAGGGGGTCCCTGACCCCTGAGTAGCCTAACTGGGAGGCATCCCCCAGTAAGCGTGGACTGACACCTCACATGGCCGGGTACTCCTCTGAGACAAGACTTCCAGAGGAATGATAAGGCAGCAGCATTTGCGGTTCACCAATATCCGCTGTTCTGCAGCCACTGCTGCTGATACCCGGGCAAACAGGGTCTGGAGTGGACCTCCAGTAAACTCTAACAGACCTGCAGCTGAGGGTCCTGACTGTTAGAAGCAAAACTAACAGAAAGGACATTCACACCAAAACCCCATCTGTACATCACCATCATCAAAGACCAAAGGTAGATAAAACCACAAAGATGGGGAAAAAACAGAGCAGAAAAACCGGAATCTCTAAAAATCAGAGCGCCTCTCCTCCTCCAAAGGAACACAGCTCCTCACCAGCAACGGAACAAAGCTGGACGGAAAATGACTTTGACGAGTTGAGAGAGGAAGGCTTCAGAAGATCAAACTACTCTGAGCTACAGGAGGAAGTTTGAACCAATGGCAAAGAAGTTAAAAACTTTGAAAAAAAATCAGACAAATGGATAACTGGAATAATCAATGCAAGAAGTCCTTAAAGGACCTGATGGAGCTGAAAACCACGGCATGAGAACTACATGACAAATGCACAAGCCTCAGTAACCGATGCGATCAACTGGAAGAAAGGGTATCAGCGATGGGAGATGAAATGAATGAAATGAAGCATGAAGAGAAGTTTAGAGCAAAAAGAATAAAAAGAAATGAACAAAGCCTCCAAGAAATATGGGACTATGTGAAAAGACCAAATCTACGTCTGATTGGTATAACTGAAAGTGACGGGGAGAATGGAACCAAGTTGGAAAACACTGCAGGATATCATCCAGGAGAACTTCCCCAATCTAGCAAGGCAGGCCAACATTCAAATTCAGGAAATACAGAGAACGCCACAAAGATACTCCTCAAGAAGAGCAACTCCAAGACACATAATTGTCAGATTCACCAAAGTTGACATGAAGGAAAAAATGCTAAGGGCAGCCAGAGAGAAAGGTCAGGTTACCCACAAGGGGAAGCCCATCAGACTAACAGCTGATCTCTCGGCAGAAACTCTACAAGCCAGAAGAGAGTGGGGGCCAATATTCAACATTCTTAAAGAAAAGAATTTTCAACCCAGAATTTCATATCCAGCCAAACTAAGCTTCATAAGTGAAGGAGAAATAAAATCCTTTACAGACAGGCAAATGCTGAGAGATTTTGTCACCATCAGGCCTGCCCTAAAAGAGCTCCTGAAGGAAGCACTAAACATGGAAAGGAACAACCAGTACCAGCCACTGCAAAAACATGCCAAATTGTAAGGACCATCAGTGCTAGGAAGAAACTGCATCAACTAATGAGCAAAATAACCAGCTAACATCATATAATGACAGGATCAAATTCACACATAACAATACTAACCTTAAATGTAAATGGACTAAATGCTCCAATTAAAAGGCACAGACTGGCAAATTGGATAAAGAGTCAAGACCCCTCAGTGTGCTGTATTCAGGAAACCCATCTCACATGCAGAGACACACATAGGCTCAAAATAAAAGGATGGAGGAAGATCTACCAAGCAAATGGAAAACAAAAAAAGGCAGGGGTTGCAATCCTAGTCTCTGATAAAACAGACTTTAAACCAACAAAGATCAAAGGAGACAAGGCCATTATGTAATGGTAAAGGGATCAATTCTACAAGAACAGCTAACTATCCTAAATATATATGCACCCAATACAGGAGCACCTGGATTCATAAAGCAAGGCCTTAGTGACCTACAAAGAGACTTAGACTCCCACACAATAATAATGGGAGACTTTAACACCCCACTGTCAACATTAGACAGATCCACCAGACAGAAAGTTAACAAGGATACCCAGGAATTGAACTCAGCTCTGCACCAAGCAGACCTAATAGACATCTACAGAACTCTCCACCCCAAATCAACAGAATATACATTCTTTTCAGCACCACACCACACCTATTCCAAAATTGACCACATAGTTGAAAGTAAAGCACTCCTCAGCAAATGTAAAAGAATAGAAATTATAACAAACTGCCTGTCAGACCACAGTGCAATCAAACTAGAACTCAGGATTAAGAAACTCACCCAAAACCACTCAACTACATGGAAACTGAACAACCTGCTCCTGAATGACTACTGGGTACATAACGAAATGAAGGCAGAAATAAAGATGTTCTTTGAAACCAACGAGAACAAAGACACAACATACCAGAATCTCTAGGACAAATTCAAAGCAGTGTGTAGAGGGAAATTTATAGCACCAAATGCCCACAAGAGAAAGGAGGAAAGATCTAAAATTGACACCCTAACATCACAATTAAAAGAACTAGAGAAGCAAGAGCAAACACATTCAAAAGCTAGCGAAGGCAAGAAATAACTAAGATCAGAGCAGAACTGAAGGAAATAGAGACACAAAAAACCCCTTCAAAAAATCAATGAATCCAGGAGCTGGTTTTTTGAAAAGATCAACAAAATTGATAGACCACTAGCAAGACTAATAAAGAAGAAAAGAGAGAAGAATCAAATAGACACAATAAAAAATGATAAAGGGGTATCACCACCGATCCCACAGAAATACAAACTACCATCAGAGAATACTATAAACACCTCTATGAAAATAAACTAGAAAATCTAGAAGAAATGGATAAATTCCTCGACACATACACTCTCCCAAGACTAAACCAGGAAGAAGTTGAATCTCTGAATAGACCAATAACAGGCTCTGAAATTGAGGCAATAATTAATAGCTTACCAACTGAAAAAAGTCCAGGACCAGATGGATTCACAGCCGAATTCTACCAGAGATACAAGGAGGAGCTGATACCATTCCTTCTGAAACTATTCCAATCAATAGAAAAAGATGGAATCCTCCCTAACTCATTTTATGAGGCCAGCATCATCCTGACACCAAAGCCTGGCAGAGACACAACAAAAAAAGAGAATTTTAGACCAATATCCTTCATGAACATTGATGCAAAAATCCTCAATAAAATACCAGCAAACTGAATCCAGCAGCAGATCCAAAAGCTTATCCACCATGATCAAGTGGGCTTCATCCCTGGGATGCAAGGCTGGTTCAACATATGAAAATCAATAAACATAATCCATCATATAAACAGAACTAAAGACAAAAACCACATGATTATCTCAATAGATGCAGAAAAGGCCTTTGACAAAATTCAACAACCCTTCATGCTAAAAACTCTCAATAAATTAGGTATTGATGGGATATATCTCAAAATAATGAGAGCTGTCTATGACATACCCACAGCCAGTATCATACTGAGTGGACAAGAACTGGAAGCATTCCCTTTGAAAACTTGCACAAGACAGGGATGCCCTCTCTCACCACTCCTATTCAACATAGTGTTGGAAGTTCTGTCCAGGGCAGTCAGGTAGGAGAAGGGAATAAAGGGCATTCAATTAGGAAAAGAGGGAGTCAAATTGTCCTTGTTTGCAGATGACATGACTGTATATCTAGAAAACCCCATCACCTCAGCCCCAAATCTCCTTAAACTGATAAGCAACTTCAGCAAAGCCTCAGGATACAAAATCAATGTGCAAAAATCACAAGCATTCTTATACAACAATAACAAACAAACAGAGAGCGAAATCATGAGTGAATTCCCATTCACAATTGCTTCAAAGAGAATCAAATACCTAGGAATCCAACTTACAAGGGATGTGAAGGACCTCTTCAAGGAGAACTACAAACCACTGCTCAATGAAATAAAAAAGGATACAAACAAATGGAGGAACATTCCATGCTCATGGGTAGGAAGAATCAATATCGTGAAAATGGCCTTACTGCCCAAGGTAATTTATAGAATCAACGCCATCCCCATCAAGCTACCGATGACTTTCTTCACAGAATTGGAAATAACTACTTTAAAGTTCATATGGAACAAAAAAAGAGCCCACATTGCCAAGTCAATCCTAAGCCAAAAGAACAAAGCTGGAGGCATCACACTACCTGACTTCAAACTATACTACAAGGCTACAGTAACCAAAACATCATGGTACTGGTACCAAAACAGAGATATAGACCAATAGGACAGAACAGAGCCTTCAGAAATAATGCCACATATCTAGAACTATCTGATCTTTGACCAACCTGACAAAAAGAAGAAATGGGGAAAGGATTCCCTATTTAATAAATGGTGCTGGAAATACTGGCTAGCCATATGTAGAAAGCTGAAACTGGATCCCTTCCTTACACCTTATACAAAAATTAATTCAAGATGGATTAAAGACTTAAATGTTAGACCTAAAACCATAAAAACCCTAGAAGAAAACCTAGGCATTACCATTCAGGACATAGGCATGGGCAAGGACTTCATGTCTAAAACACCAAAAGCAATGGCAACAAAAACCAAAATTGACAAATGGGATCTAATTAAACTAAAGAGCTTCTGCACAGCAAAAGTAACCACCATCAGAGTGAACAGGCAACCTACAGAATGGGAGAAAATTTTCGCAACCTACTCATCTGACAAAGGGCTAATATCCAGAATCTACAATGAACTCAAACAAATTTAGAAGAAAAAAACAAACAACCCCATCAACAAGTGGGCAAAGGATATGAACAGACACTTCTCAAAAGAAGACATTTATGCAGCCAAAAAACACATGAAAAAATGCTCATGATCACTGGCCATCAGAGAAATGCAAATCAAAACCACAATGAGATACCATCTCACACCAGTTAGAATGGCAATCATTAGAAAGTCAGGAAACAACAGGTGCTGGAGAGGATGTGGAGAAATAGGAACACTTTTACACTGTTGGTGGGACTGTAAACTAGTTCAACCATTGTGGAAGTTGGTGTGGCGATTCCTCAGGGATCTAGAACTAGAAATACCATTTGACCCAGCCATCCCATTACTGGGTATATACCCAAAGGACTATAAATCATGCTGCTATAAAGACACATGCACACGTATGTTTATTGCGGCACTATTCACAATAGCAAAGACTTGGAACCAACCCAGATGTCCAACAATGATAGACTGGATTAAGAAAATGTGGCACATATACACCGTGGAATACTATGCAGCCATAAAAAATGGTGAGTTCATGTCCTTTGTAGGGACATGGATGAAGCTGGAAACCATCATTCTCAGCAAACTATTGCAAGGACAAAAAACCAAATACTGCATGTTCTCACTCATTGCTGGGAATTGAACAATGAGAACCCATGGACACAGGAAGGGGAATATCACACACCAGGGACTGTTGTGGGGTGGGGGGAGCAGGGAGGGATAGCATTAGGAGATATACCTAATGGCAAATGACGAGTTAATGAGTGCAGCACACCAACATGGCACATGTATCCATATGTTAGAAACCTGCACGTTGTGCACATGTACCCTAAAACTTAAAGTATATATATAAAAAAAGGAAAACAAATAGTAATACTGAAAGCTTAACATATAAATAATTACATGAAATGTAAATACTTTAAATGTCTCAAGTGAAAATCGAGGATTCAAAAAAACTTTTAGGTTCAGGGGTACATGTGCTGGTTTGTTACATAGATAAACTTGTGTCACAGGAGTTTGTTGTACAGATTATTTCACTACCCAGGTATTAAGCTCACTACCAAATAGTCATTTTTTCTGCTCCTCTGTCTCTTCCCACCCTCTGCCCTCAAGTAGATCCCACTGTCTGTTGTTTCCTTCTTTGTGTTCATAAGTTCTCAGTATTTAGCTCTCACTTATAAGTGAGAACATGCAGTATTTGGTTTTCTGTTCCTGCATTAGTTTGCTAAGGATAATGGCCTCCATCTCCATTCCATGTACCTGCAAAGGATGTGATCTTGTTCTTTTTTACGGACAAGCAGGGATTCTTTGATTAAGCAGCAAGACAGTGTGTATGCTGTCTACAAGAAATGCACTTAGGCTGGGTGCAGTGGCTCATGCCTGTAATCCTAGCATTTTGGGAGGCCGAGGTGGGTGGATCCCCTGAGGTCACGAGTTCAAGACCAGCTTGGCCAACATGGTGAAACCCCATCTCTACTAAAAATACGAAAAATATTAGCCAGGCATGGTGGCATGCACCTCCCAGCTTCTTGGGAGGCTGAGGCAGGAGAAACACTGGAATCTGGGAGACGGAATTTGCAGTGAGCTGAGATTGCACCACTGCAGCCTGGGCACAGAGTGAGATTCTGTCTCCAAAAAAAAACAAAAAACAAAAAACAAAAAAACAGAAAAAGAAATGCATTTTAAATATAAAGAAGTGAATAGGTTAATAGTAAAAGAATGAAAAAATATATGTTGCTTATACTAACCATAAAAATCAGGAGTGATTATATATAATCAGACAAAGCAGCTTTCAGAGAAAAGATTCTTACTAGGGAAAAAGATCATTTCATAATGATAAATGGATCCGTTTATCAAGAAGACAACAATTCTAAGTCTTCATGCACCTAATAATAGATCTTCAACATGCATAGCACAAGAAATGGATAGTACTGCAAGTGTAGACAGACAAATCCACAATTTTAGTCATAGATACTAATACTGCTCAAATAGTTGATAGGATAATAGACAGAAATTTGGTAAAGAAGACTAAAAAATATTAAGATAAAAATTTTACACAAATATATTTATAGATTCAATGCATTCTCAATAGAAGTTCCAGCAGACTTTCTGTGTATGTGTGTGTGTGTGTGTGTGTATGTGTATAAATAGACAAATTGATTCTAAAATTCATGTGGAAATGTAAAGGACCTGGAATAGCCCAGACTGCTTTGAAAAAAAAGTAAAGTTGGAGGACTTGCATGACCTAATTTAAGACAATGTAATGCTGTATCATCAAGATAACATAGAGATTGTGGTTATGGTTTCCTGGGTGTGTACTTATGTCAAAACTAATCACATTGTATACTTTAAATGTGTGCAGTCTATTGTATATCAATTATACCTCAATCAAACTGTTAAAAATGATTATTGCTAAGAAATAATGAATTTCAAGTAATATCAATAATTCAAGAAAAAAAAACACGAGAAAGTGACAGAGCTACACTTCTACTCTTAGCACAAGCAAGGTTAGAAACAACAAGCCAATAAAGTCAAACACTAAGTAGGCTGAAAAAAAATAAATTGATATGTAGATTGAAGACACAGTTATTTTTTTGAAGACACAGTTATTAATATATCACATTCTACTTGTTTTGCCTTGATATATTGATTAAAGCTTGTATGAAATGACCACCTGTTTCAAGATATTTAAAAATTATACATCCAAAACACCAAGTGAATCCTATGCAATTGATAAATGAGTATCAAGACTTATTTTGCAAGATAATCAGGCTCTCCTCCCCCCGACACCCCATTTAAAGATTTTTGTGCTTTGAGAGATAGCTTGTTTAGCTATGTTGGCCACTAAAACCTAGTCTTGAAGTGAGCTGGACTAAGAATCAGACTTAGATTAAAATCACAGTGATATTATCTTTAGTGATAGTAACAAGGATACTTGTTCTATCAATTCATAAAATGTTTTAAAAATATGGCTTATTTCATCCTTATTTTTGAAAATCTCTTGATGTATTTATCATGTATATTATATGAGTAGAGTTGTATATACATAAAATTTATAAATGAGTATGCATATTGTAAGGAAGAATCCAAAGTAAAAACAAGTCTCTTGGGAACATTCATGAAGCATGCAAACTGTCCAAGTGAATGCTGCTGAATTCAGAGAATTTATGAGTGTGTTTCTTGCAGTTCACCCTGCAGGGCTAGTTCAAGTTTGAGCTTAATAATATAGGAACTTAATAGCCCTGAAAAATACAGCATTTGGACACGTTCTATTTTGTGTTTTATAGAAATGTTGTTGAGATGCTTGACCTACAATACAACTATTTGTACTAAACCCGAAAAGACTTCAAAGTGAGAAAAATACTGGAAATTTTATGTAGTCCTACTGAATGGTGATGGACATGCAGAATGTGGAATTAAGATCATGCCTGTATCTTTCCAATCAGTATGATTTATTAAGAGAAGCAAAAGCTTGAAAAGAGTCAAAGAACAATAGCCACACACCCAGAGCTTACTAAAACATCCCTAAATCAGTTAAATAGCAAATTTATTGCAGTTTTTGTTGTGATTGAGGAAATATTTTGATTCATTATTTAAAAAAATCAAAATACACAACTGTGTGGTAATTATGTTTTCAAGTGTGTGTGCTAAATATTTTGATATCTGCCTTTCTAGTTTTATTTTTAAACAAACAGCAGTTGCCTTTGACATATGGAATTATATATTATTATGATTATGCTTTTAAAATCTATATACTTTATGAAAATTTTATGTGAGCATGTGTTTTCTTAAATATCAGAAAAATGTTCACAGATAAACATATAAGGGAAACTTTATATATCATTTCATATTTTTCACTTTTTATAAAATAAATATATTTTATTCAATATGATTTTAATTTTATAACTTTTCTGAGTTTTTTAATATAAAAATTCAGAAATTAGAAAGTCTTTTGCTAACTTTGTATACTTGATCTTTGATTTCAAATATAGAAACTAACATTATAGGACATTGATAGTGAGATGCATAATATATTCTTTGCATCTCTACAGGTAAGTTGTTTCAATTGCCATATTTTCCTCATTATAAAACATTTTCATATGTAATATAGAAGGCATAACTTGTACTCTCTTTTCTGTCCTTTACTCTCTTTTAAAAATTGTTATATTAGTATGACCAGACATTTCTCAAAAGAAGACATACAAGCAGCTAACAAATATATGCAAAAATGATTAGTATCACTAATTGTCAGAGAGATGAAAATCAAACCCACAGTGAGATTCTATCTGACACCTCTCAGAATGACTATTACTAAAACTTCAGAAAATAACATGTGTTGGTGAGGTTGTGGATAAAAGAGAACACATACATTGTTGGTGGGAATATAAATTAGTTTTGCCCCTGTGGAAAATAACTTGGAGATTTCTCAAAAAACTAAAGGTAGAATTACCCATCAACCCAGCAGTCCCCTTCCTGGGTATATACCCAGAGGAAAACAAATCATTCTACCAAAAAGATACCTCCACTCATATGTTTATTGCAGCACTATTCACATTAGCAAAGACATGGAATCAGCCCAGGTGTCCATCAACAGTGAACTGGTAAACTGGATAAAGAAAATGTGGTACATATACACCATGAAATACTACACAGCCATAAAAAGAAAGAAATCATGTCCTTTGCAGTAACATGGATGGAGCTGAAGGCCATTATCCTAAGCAAATGAAAGCAGAGGCAGAAAACCAAATACCACATGTTCTTAGTTATAAATGGGAGCTAAACGTTGGGTACACATGGACACAAAGATGAGAACAATGAACGCTGTAGATTCCAAAAGGCAGGAGGGAGGAGGAAGCCAAGGGTTGCAAAAACTACCTATAGGGTACTATATTTACTATTTTGGCGATGGCATTATGAGAAGCCCAAACCTCAGCATCATGCACTATATCCATGCAATAAATCTGCACATGTACATATCCCCTGAATCTAAAATTTAAAAATAGATAAAGTTGTCATATTAGGGATGCATGCGTTTTTTTGATAATAGCCTTATTGAGGAGAGATGACATATGACAAACTACACATGCCTAAAGCATACAAGTTTGGGTGTATGATGCACCCATGAAATCATGACCACAATCAAGATAGGGTGCATATCTATTACCCCCAAAAGTCTTCTCATGCTTCTTTGTCATCCCTCCCTTTCAGGCTGCACAAGCCTCCTCCTCACCTCCACTATGTCCTTAGGCAACCACGGATCTACTTTCTATCACTATAGGTTAATTTACATTTTCTATAATTTGGCATACATGGAATTACACAGTAAGTACTACTTTTTGTCTGATTTCTTTCACCCAGCGTAATTTTGAAATCCTTCCATGGTTGTAGTATATACTAATAATTCTCTTCTTTTTATTGCTCAGTAGTATTCCATTACAGGGTATACCATAATTTGTTCATTCATTTACTTGTTGATGGAGTTTTAGACTGTTTACAGTATTTGGCTGTTACAAATATATTTCTTATAAATATTTATGTACAATACTTTGTGGTATGTACATCTTTAACTTTTTTTTTTTTCTTTGAGATAGAGTCTTGCTCTGTCACCCAGGCTGGAGTGCAATGGCCCGATCTCGGCTCACTGCAACCTGCGCCTCCCGGGTTCAAGTGATTTTCCTGCCTCAGCCTCCTAAGTAGCTGGGATTACAGGCGTGTGCTACCACGCCAGGCTAATTTTTGTATTTTTAGTAGAGAGAGGGTTTCACCATGTTGGTCAGGGTGGTCTTGAACTCCTGACATTGTAATCCACCAGCCTCGGCCTCCCAAAGTGCTGGGGTTACAGGCATGAGCCACCACGCCCGGCCACATCTTCAACTTTTACAGAAGCTTCCAGACAGTTTCCAGAGCAGTTCTACCATTTTCTGTTCTCATTAGCAGGATACAGGAGTTGTAGTTCTGCCATATTCTTGCCAATACTTCATATGCTTACTTACTTTTTTTTTTTTAGCTGCCTTAATGGGTGCATGGTGGTATATGGTTGTGGTTTAATTTGCATTTTCCTAGTGACTAATACTGAATATTGTTTCATATGCTTTCTTGTCACTCATATTTTTTTTTTGTTTAAGTATCTGTTTAAATCTTCTGTCCTCCACCTTTTTAAAAACTGAGTTTTTTCATTTCTTATTGCTGAATTTTGAGGGTTCTTTACATATTCTGAAAACAAGTCCTTTTTCAAATATATGCTTTACAAACGTTTTCTACACGTCTGTTGCTTGTCTTTTCAGTGTCTTAAGGATGTCTGTCAAGGAGAAATTTTAAATTTTGATGAGGTCCAATTTATCAATTTGTTCTTTTGTAAATCATGATTTTGGTGACATATCTAAGAAGTATTTGCCTAACCGAAGTCAAAAAGGCTTTCTGCTGTGGTTTTCTTCTGAAAGTTTTTTTAGTTTTTACATTTAGGTCTGTGACCCATTTTGAGTTAACATATGTGGTGTGAGCTGTGGATCAAAGTTCTGTTTTGCATCGTTGCAGCAGCATTTGTTTAAAACATTTTCCTTGCTCCACTGAATTGTCTTTGTGTCTTTATTGAAAATCACGTGTCCATATATGTTTGGGCCTCTTTCTAGACTCTCTATATTCTATTACAGTGATCTTCTTGTTTATCTTTATAGCAATGTCTTACATTCTTGATTACCGAAGCTTTTAGTGAGTCTTTAAATCAGGTAGTACTCATCCTTCAATTTTGGTCTTCTTTTTCAAGTTCATTTCGGTATTCTAGGTACTCTGCCTTTCCATATGAGTTGTTAGAATCAGTTTGATAATTTCTACAAAAAAAGCCTGCTTGGATTTTGATCGTGATTTGATTGAATTTATAGATCAGTTTGGGAAAAATGGACAGTTTTACAATATTACGTCTTCTGATTCATAAGCATGGTGCATCTTTTCATTTATTTAGGATTTTCTCAGTTTCTGTTAACATTATCTTTTAGTTTTATGTGTTCATGTCTTGCATTTATTTTGTCCTATTTATTCCTAGTAATTTCATACTTTTGGTGCTATTGTAAATGACATATTAAAAAATTTCAACTTCTAATTTTTCTTTTTCTGGAAAGTTGAAATATAATTTATTTTTGTGTGTTAATTTTGTATCCTGCAGCTTTTCTAAATTCATGTATTAGTTCTAGTTGCTTTATTGTACATTCCATTGTGTTTTGTGTTTTTTACATAGACAATCATGTCATCTGTGAAAACTGACATCTTTACTCCTTTTTTTTCCAAACTGAATGCCCTTTAGTTATTTTTCTTACCTTATTGCCCTTGCCAGAATCTCCAGTATAATGTTGAATGTAACTGGTCAGAATTGACATCCTTGCTTTGTTTCTGTTCTCAGGGAAAACATTCTGTCTTTTATCAATACTTTTGATGTTAGCTGTTTGTTTTATGTAGCTGCCTTTTATTGAGTTGAGGAAGTTTTCTTCTACCTGTATTTGGCTAAGTTTTTATCAGGAATAATGTTGGATTTTGTCAAATGTACTTTCTGTATCTACTGAGATGATAATATAGTTTGTTTTCAATGTTAGAACATGAAGGTGAATTACATTAATGTTTGAGTGCTGAACCAGCTGTGCATTCCTGAGATACACTCAAGTTGATCATGATGTATTATCATTATTGTAAAATGTTGAAATCATTTTGCTAAAAATTTTCTTAGAATTTTTATATCCGTGATCGTAAGAGTTATTCATCTGTAGTTTTCTTTTCTTACAACATCTTTGATTTTTTGTACCAGAATAATTCTTGTGTCATGAATGGGTTGTAAACTATTTCTTCAGGTTTCACATTTCTCCAAGAGTTTGTGTAGAATACTATTTATTTGTTAAATGTTTGGCAGACTTCAACAGTGAAGTTATCTGGGCTTGGAATTTTGTTTTTGGAAAAGCTTTTAACTCTAAAAACAATTTAATTGATATGGGTCTATATAGGTTGTCGATTTCTTCTTGAGTGAGCTTTGGTAGTTTGTGTCTTTCAAAGAATTTGTCCATTTCATCTAAGTTATTGCATTTATTAGCATAAAGTTGTTTATAATATTCCCTTATCTATAGAATCTGTAGTGATTTCACTTCTCTCACTCCTGAGACTGGTAATATTAATAATTTGTTCTCTGTCTCGCTCTCTTTCTTGCACGTGTGCGTGTGTGTGTGTGTGTGTGTGTGTGTGTGTGTGTGTAAAATGTCTGGCTAGAGGTTTATCAATATTTTTGGAAAATATAAAGAACCAGATTTTGGTCTCATTGTTTTTCTCTTATTTTTCTGTTTGTATTTCATTTACTTCCACTTTCATCTTCATTGTTTATTCTTCTATGTTTCAGTTTAATTTGCAGTTCTAATTTTTCAAAATAGAGGCTAAGATAATTCATCTGAGGCTTCCTTCTTCTACTCCTCCTGCTCTTTATTTTTGAAATAGGTCTTCAGTGCTATAAATTTTGTCCCAATTACTGCTTTAGAAGCATTCCTCAAAGTTTGATATGTTGTGTTTTTATTTTCATTGAATTAAAACAATTTATAGTTTTTATTAGTTTCTTCTTTGACATGGGTTATTTATGAAGATGTTATTTTATTTCTACATATTTTTAGATTTTTCCAGAGATATTTCTGTTGTTGATTTTATTTTAATTTCATTGTGTTCAGAGAACATACTTTATCTGACCTGAATTCTTTCACATTTATTGAGACTTATGTTATGACCCAGAGTATAATCTGTCTTTGTAAATGTTTCATATGCACTTGAAAAAAACGTGTATTTTGCTGTTGTTGGGAGGAGCGTCCTAAAAATGTCAATTAGGTCAAGACATTTGTTTATAATTTTCAAGTCTTCCATCCTTAATGATATTCTGTCTACTTTTTCTATCAATTATAGCTGGCTATAATTGTGGTTGTCTACTTCTACTTGCAGTCCTGTCTCTTTTTTTTGCTTCATATATTGTTAACCTCTATTATCAGGTACTTAAATGTTTAGGATTTTTAAAATCTTTTGCTTGGCACATAATGGACAAAGCTTTTCCATGTATCTTAGCAAGATACATGGAAAGATATGTGCAAAATGTAACAAAATGTAACACAGCATAATCTACTTGGATATGTCTTCATTTCATATGCTCCATCGTGCACTTCTTTTTGTTTTACAAGGCAATATTGGAGATATGATCGTTCCTCTTCCTACAAGTATTAGCCTGACTAATGTTAAACTTACGTTCTGTTTCTGGTATTATGTGTCTATTACTTTCTAGGTGTCCAACATTTAAATTCAATGCTCAATCATCGAAATCAAAGATATTTTATGTAATCAATTTCAAGGGTATTTTATATGGCAATTAAACTCTACACATGTAGTTTCAACACTATACAGACTCCATTGAAGAGATGACAATGTCGGTAATGATGACCAAGTTTGTGCATGTGTAGGCAATGTCAATTATGCATTGATTGCTATCTAAATGATACTAAGCATAAGACATATACCTTGATGTTTAAATGTGAAAAAATTTATTTTAAGTCTATGAAATATGGTTCATGCCAGATAGGAGTATTGTATTCTATATAGTGATGGATGAATCAGCCAAGTTACTGTCCCCATAGAGCTTATGTTCTAGTGTGTATAGGCCAATATGAAATAAGCACAAAATAAATGAGACAATTCTTACCTATGGTATATACTAAGAAGAAAAGAAAGAGCAATGCAGTAGTAGGTTAAAGGGGTAGGGTGAAGGTGCTATTAATTGGGTTGTCAGTGAAGGCCTTTCTGAGGATGTCATGAGTGAGATGAATGACACTGAGACCTGAATAGGGAGAGGAAGCCATTGGGGATGACATTGGGGAAGAGCATTTGAAGCAGAGGGAGCAACAAGTAGAAGGGCTCTTGATCAGGCATGAGCTTGGTGCTGGAGAAACATAAAGAAAATTAGCATGGCTGGAGTTTAGTGAGTAAGAATGGTAGCAGGTGAAGGTAGAGAAGTGGGTTGTGAGGCTGTTTTTGCTTTAGTTTCTCTAAAGTCGAACCAGAAGATTAAGTATTCTTTTAGAAAAACACATTAGACACATTACTGCACGTGGATGTGTTTCATTTCAACCCTGTGTAGGGACTAAAAAAAGAAGGAAATAAGCCGAGCCTCCCAGGGTGCTTAGCATCTGTACTACATGCAATTTAGCACTTGGATATATGTTTCCATGTGTTACTTGCAAATTGTATAATCTGTTTTAGCCTTGTCACTCTGAGGGGAAAGGGCCATGTTATATTGGTTCAATTAGTATGATATGGCTTCTCAAGGGATAGTTATGGCTTGGGTGAGGCAGGGGGTAGAAGAGGGTTGATGCAAAATCAGCATGTTTCCTGGCAATTATATTAACCAGTTAGCACTTAAAAGGAGCATAATTGGAACATCTTTCTGGAGGGCAATCTTGAAATACGTATCAACCAATCCAAGTTTTTTTTTAATGCTTTTATTTTGAAAAGTATATGAAAGAAATGATCAGGGCAAAGATGCTTCAACAGGGATGTTCATTGAACTGCTTTTTTTGTAATAGCAAAAAAGTTGTCAACAAGTTAACGTTGGAAAACAGAGTTACTATAAAATATTATTTAGTATTAAATTTGTGAGGTAGATTAATACTTTTTGACATAAATTGTGTCTAAAGTATTTTAAATGTAAAATATGGGCAGAAGCAGAGTATAATTCCACCTTTGAGAAACAATAAGTTGTTTATATGAGAAAAGAAAAAGAAAAAATATCTGGCCATCTACAAAGATCAAAACTGCAGTTGTTTCTTTGTAGTGGGGCTTTACATAGGCTTCTTTTTATCTTTACAGATGTTTATATTGTCTGAGCATTTTACAATGTTATACATTTTGTACATAAGATTATTAGAAAAAATTCTATTTCTATGTTGAAAAATAACACAAGGCAAGCTGCTTGTTGAGCAGGAGTTGAGTTAAAGGGTAAAACAGTTTATGAGGTAATGCCAAGAACACACTTGGGGCACATCCAGAAGAAAGTGGTTCTGGCATTACACTTGACACATAATAGAAAACAAATGGTGAGTGGTTGTTATGGGTTGAACTGTGTCCCCTACAAAATCCGTATGTTGAAGTCCCAACCCATAGTATCTCAGAATGTAACCATAGTTGGAAATATCGGATGCCGAGCGCAGATCGTGTGCAGCTCGCTAGCGGTGTTGGCTGAGAGGTCTAGAAGGGCTAGACTTGCTAGAGGATGACTTTGGCTAGAGATTTACTACCTCCGTCCTTGGAAGAGGAAAAGAAAAAACATAAAAAGAAACGGCTAGTGCAAAGTCCACATTCTTACTATATGCATGTAAAATGTCCAGGTTGCTACAAGATTACCACGGTTTTCAGCCATGCTCAGAGAGTGGTTCTTTGTGTAGGTTGTTTAACAGTGTTGTGCCAGCCTACAGGAGGAAAGGCCAGCCTCACAGAAGGGTATTCATTTAGAGGAAAGCAACACTAATGATCCACACAGCTTCCTGAATTCGTGTTATCTTTCAGAAAGCCTTATCATAAGTTCCATAATTTGAATTAATCTACCAAGATAATGTAATTACATTTGGTTTTGTAAGGTATACAACAGTGATCTCCCATTTTGATGTCAGGCTTTCAATAAAGTTTTGGTTATGGGGAAAAAAAAAAGAAATATCACCTTTACAGAGGCAATTAAGTTAAAACGAGGCAGGTAGGGTGGGTCCTGCTTCTAGTATGGATGTGCACAAAAGGAGGAAAGTCCATGTGAGGACACAGTGAGAAGGCAGCCATCTGCAAGCCAAGGAGAGAGGCTTCAGGAGAATGCAAACCTACTGACACCTGGATCTTGGACTCGTAGCCTTCAGAACTGTGAGACAGGGAATTTCTGTTGTTTAAGCCACCCAGTTCATGGTATTCTGTATGGCAGCCTTAACAGACTCATACAGTGGTCAAAAAATGATGGCTGCTATTATTAAGAAGAGTTATTCAACACTAGGCACTGCACTAAGGACTTTACATGCATTATCTTATTTCTTCATCACATAATCTTATGAATTAGATTCTATGATTCATACATATTTTGCAAAAAAAGTAACTGAGGCTTAAGGGTCTTAACTAATTCATTGCATAGCTAGCAATGTGGCAGAGCTAGGTTTTGAATGTTGGTTGTCTGATGCTGTAACTTCTGCCCTTAGGCGCTGCACTAATATCAACATGACTTTGTGACAGTACACAAAGTTAGGATCCAAGAAAGTTAACATGGCAACACCAATAAAATGGCACATGATTTCACTCTAGGTAATAAATGTATACAATATTTATATCTTTTTTTGTTGAATTGAAAAACCCTTCCTCTTTATTACAAGGTAAAGAGATTTCATGATATTTTATTTGTTTGGTTGTGAACTACTAGGGGTATAATCCCATATAACTCAGTGGGAAGAGTAGTTGAGTACTAGAACTGGGACCAGGTCTCTTGGAAACTAAATAGAGACAAAGAACAAATAAAGGAAGCTGTCATTTGGAATTTGAAACCCTTAAATATTCAGTGCCCCATTACAGTTTGCTTGGCTCTTATCTTCGGGATGCTCTGTCATAAACTCTTCAAGTCAATCTTCCGAGGAAGGTCTTACCGTCAGTGAAGAAACTTAGGTTCTGAGAGATGAAGCAACTTTTCTGAACTCACAGGTCTGGTCAGTGTTTTTTATCTCCAAAGTCAGACTGGGATTGTGGACATACATCTTCTTGCTCCCCGGCCATGCGTGAAGAGGACGGCCGTGTTTATCCAGGGAATTAACCCTTTCTCTGTTACCATTAATTTCTACTTATTTTATGTTCACTCTTTAGAAGATATTCTGCATTTGACTGTATAGAGGAAAGTCTGAGTTCCTGGCCCCTCAAAACTTTGAACTTCAGATAACTGAAACTTGGAAAGTTTACTTTCCAGAAATAACTTATTGGAGACTAATTTGGAGAAAATAGGGAATCCCTCTTCTAATTCAAGAGCTTAATAACACCAAGATTGAATCATTTAGTGAATGCTTGCAATGTGCCAGGAACCATGAAATGCACTTTCCCGTTAAACATGAGGCATGTATTTCTCCAGCTTCTGGGAGGGTTGGCTGCTAACAGCTCAGAGCTGAGCCTCTCTCTAGGAATTTCCTTTAACCAAGTGGGTGGCCCTTATCCAATGACTAGTTGATTAGGGTACAAAAGAAACAGTATAGCTCTAGAGAGCCATGCGGAGATCCCCCTAGAGTTGGCTGGGGCTTCTCTATGGGTTATCTTCTCCCTCTGTCCAGTCCTTGTTCCTCTAACTGCTTTCTAATACACCTCCTGCACTTGAATCTCCACCTTAAAGTCTAGTTCCTAGCAAACCTGATGTAAGTCAGAAGCCAAATAAAATTTCATCCATCTATCCATCCATCCATCCATCCATCCATCCATCCATCCATCCATCCATCCATCTGTCCGTCACTCCCTTGACTTATTTACCAGATACTATTAAACACCTGTGATTTGCCAGGCAATATTCAAGGTCTTAAGGGTATAGTGGAATTCCTGCAATTCCTGAAAGCAAGATCTCTGTTCTTATAGAGTTTCTTACTGTTTCTATGTTTAAAAAGTGCTTTAAGCTAGGAGAAAGGCTTAGCACCATATCATTATTAAATGTTCTATAGTTCTTATCTTCTGATTAAATGATAAAAAAATTACCCCAGTCAGTATAAATCCTGATTTGGGTTACATCATCTCGCACCCTGAATTACTAAATAGGATCTTCCTAGGTGTTTCCTAACTAAAATCCCTTCATCTCAGTCTGCCCTGACTTTTCTCTTCTTCAAAAGCACGTCTGATAATTTAAAGCATTCTCCTTAGCTACCTAATACAATGCAGTTTTCACAGAGTGGCAAGCAGGCTCTTTATAAACTGGTTCCATTCAATTTTTTCAGCTTAAACTCTGATTACTGGTCTACTATAACCCAACCTCTTTCCATTAGACCCCACTGATACCTCTTTTCCTTCTCTGTATAGAATAATTGCTATGATCATATTATTTCCTGTTCTTGAGACTTTCTACATTATTTTCTCTTTCTGAGAGGCCACTCTGTCTCCCAGGTCATCTGCAGTGTCCCCATCAACATTTCTATTTACTAATCTTCTGGCTTGAATATCACCTTTTAAGTTTTTATCGTTAACTATCCCCCAAATATCAACTGAACATGGTAGGACCATTTCTTTCTCTTCCATTCTCCCGTGATATTTTGTGTAGCCATCCTTTGTACATGTTACCACTTTGCATTGCAGCTACTTGTTTGTGTCCTTCTCCCTTAATCAACTGTTACATCCTTGAGTGCAATGACTATGCCTTGTTAATTTTTTTTTTTTCCAGACGGAGTCTTGCTCTGTCGCCCAGGCTGGAGTGCAGTGGTGCCATTTCAGCTCGCTGCAACCTCCGCCTCCCAGGTTCAAGCGATTCTCCTGCCTCAACCTCCTGAGTAGCTGGGATTACAGGCACGTGCCACCATGCCTAGCTAATTTTTGTATTCTTAGTAGAGATGGGGTTTCACCATGTTGGCCAGACTGGTCTCGAATTCTTGACCTCATGATTCACCTGTCTTGACCTCCGAAAGTGCTGAGATTACAGGCATGAGCCACCGCGCCCAGCGTTAATTTTTATATCTGTAGAACTTTACAATATGTATACAGCAAAAACTGGATATATTGCAGTTGAATGCATTTCTCATTCATCCAATTCACTATTGGAGATACAAAATTAGCATTTCATTCCACTGAATTTCTTTTAAACGATGAAAGTAATATTTTCATATTAGTTCCTCTAGGGTAAATTTCAACTGAGGAGAAATGGATACACGTTGGTGTTAGCTCTTTTCCTTTATTTAAATGATCTATTTCTTTGTTTTGGCTGCTATTTACCATTGTCTTGTTGCAATGACTTAGTTCATAATGCAAATCTCTTCAGTCAATAGATACGCTTGAAGTAGTTAGCTTGTGGTATGCTGTTTGAATAATTTTTCATCACATTCAGCCGTCCATCTGCATACCAAGCACTGTGGAAGGGATGTGGGGGCTTCTGTTGGGAGAGGGGAACGACAGGAGAAGAAAAATTATAATGAAGACAAGGAGAAGGAAAATCTGGAAATCTTTTCCAGTTTGGCAGTGGCAATCATGGGTACCATAAGTAGTAACAGTTTAATTTTAATTTTTAAGACTGGTTGTTTTCCCTGAAGACCTGCAGATATGCAATAGGTACTGACTGGTATGTAAAAGTAGAAATGGCATTAGCTTTATCCCTTCACTCCTTCCCTTCTACTTCCCCTTTCACTCATAATTAGGCACCTTGTGGATCATTAAATCTACTGTGATCCCCCTGTCTCCCCACATTGCACCTGCCTCTCCATGTCCTCCCCTACATCATGCCCCTGAAATGCTCCTATTTAGTGTCCAAATGTCACCTCTTCCATCAACCTTCTCAGACTCCCCACAAAGCAGAACCATTTGTTTTTTTATTTTGTAATCTTATGTTAGTTTGTCTGTCCCAATATTTTTATTCAGGTAACAACATCTAATTATTTGTTTGTATGCCTGTCTCTCCTTTACAATCATTGGCTCCAAAGAGAGGATGTCTTACCTTGGCATTCTTAGCAGTTCCATAGGAATGGAATAAAACGGTTGCTAGGTATATATGCACAGAATAAATGATTAAATGATTCAGAAGAAATACTTACTGAGGGTTTTTTTTTGCATATTACCTAACACAAGTCTTCTAAAATGTCCAACCATTTCAACGATAATTAGTCTCATTGAAGAATGTTATGAAATGGTTAGTACATGGAAAAAGTACATTATAATTAGAAATACCATATATGTTTTTCTGTTTGTTTCTCTTCTGCCAAGAAATAAAAGCATTTTTATAATTTAAGCCAGAAAACTTTATTTTTGGATGTAAGTGGATATCATTAGATGTGGCATAAACCTTTTCATATGTTGAGCATTTCAGAAACTAGAGCTTATATGTAACTTAAAATGTCAATGATGAAAACTTCATGGAATCTAATTCTTCATGGAAATAAATGGTCCAAGTGTGCACAGTAGTCAGAATGTGAGGATTGCATCAGATAGTATGTGTTATGTGATATATATTATATTTTGTGTATATTTAATGAGTTTTGTGATTGATCATTATTGTCCCACCATGTCCATTACTTCTTTAAAAATATTGGCCAATGGCTAGTTTAACCTTGTGTATACCTGCTCATTCTAAAATCTTTCTCTTGTTACTTTTCAGTATTATGAGTTTTTTATTTTGAGGAGGAAAGAACATGTTGATCAAACTTCTAAATAATCTCCTCCCCTGAACCATTTGCAAAATATAAAATGTATGTCAGTGGCCCATATCAGCTATACATGTTGAATGACATGGGTGAATTAGCTTTCCCTTAAACAAAAGTTCTGTACTCACCAATTGTACTATTTAAAATTCAGTTTCCAGACTAGCTTACAAAAGTTCTGTACTCACCAGTTGTACTATTTACAATTCAGTTTCCAGACTAGCTTCTGCTAAAGTGGAAAACCATTTCTGTCTAATCTCTTTCACTGAGTTAAAAAACAAACAGAACTTTCTGAATATTTTAAATGGTGGCTTTGAAGAATAAGGTCTGGTTATTGAAACAGAAATCCCCTAGAACTCACCAGAACATAGGGCACTGAAACTGGAAGAAATGTAATTCTGATGTATGGTTGTACTTTGAGGCAAGCTGAACTCAAGAGGTGTTTGGGGAATTGTAAACCAAAACGTTCCGTCTTGAGTATTCAGTCAGGGTTAATGGAAGGAAAAGTGTCAGAGTCCCAGCTAAGGCAGCTGGTCCCTAAGGTCTGCTGTAGGTTACAGTGTCATCTGCTTGGGTCTCTTAGGAGGTATGCAATTGACAGGGTGATAAGAAGCAAACTGGAGAGAGAAACAAGCTGTAGACTAAGAAACAGCACCAACAAGCTGATTTGGCTCAAATGCAATACTCTATCTTGAAAATATCACGATACTATCACTGGTGTGTGTGTGTGTATGTGTGTGAGTGAGAGAGTGAGATTATGTATTTACAATTTTGTTTTCCCAATAGACAGTGAATTCTTGGAGGGCCAACTTTTGTATCTTTAGTGACAAGGACAATGGGACACACATGTCCCTACTCTCTGACACCTCCCAAACATGCAAATATGTAGGAAAAGAATTAGTTTCTTGCCTTTAATCCTACATTGATTTGACAGGCACTCAACTAATTATTGCAGAAGAAACACAAGGAGGGAGGAAGGAAGGAAACTTTATTCTGAATCTTGACTTTTCCAATAATCTTGACTTAATCTTGCCTTTTTGTTGGGCAAGTCAATTCTTATATCTCAGATTCTTCATCTGCAAAATGGTTAGGCAAGGCTAGATCCATTTCATAAGCATTTTCCAGAATTAATATTTTATGGTTCCATTGAAATCTATAAGTATGAAAAGAAATAAAATTATAAAATGAATTTGCTGGGGAAGTACTTTATCCAATCCAATGTTGAGGAAGTAAGTGGTACTAATATCTGCTGCCATTTTCAAGCTTACTTATTATCAGTCTTTAGTGAAACACATGGGCTGCCCTGAAGCTCGTGTCACTGGGCTGTCAGAGGGGAGTGAAACTGAGGAGGACAATTCAGAGAAAGTTACTTCTTCGGTTTCAAAGAAAACTCAAATGATGTCCAGCCTAGGTACCTTCCTTTTCAACAATGCCAGCACTTTTTAGGGGATAAAGAACTGCTTATGGAGGGCTTTCAGAATCACAGAGAATAGTCATGTGACACAGGGCAAATTTTAAAGAACAGGGCCTGGTTTTAATATTTCTGAGAAAATGTCTAAAGTTTGTATAAGCTGTAGGAACTATACAGAAGCTGAGAATATTGATGATGATGATTATTATTATTACACATGTTCTTTATTATTATAATTACTTCATCTTTTAAGTGGAGATGCCCAACCCATTATCATTATTCTCTGACAGAAGCTCATAAAAAATTTTACTAATGCATTATTAATACATTTTAAAATCTTGTGATAAACTCAATTTCATGTAGGAAGAGATGATGCTAAAGTAGATAGCACAGGAATTTTGGGACCATATATACATATGAAATAAACACCAACTCAATCTTTTAGTGTATATGACATGTTGGCAAATCAATAAACATCTCTGTCCCTATGTGTTTGTTAATACAAATAAAAGAAAAAATACACACACAGAAAATAAATATCTATGAACCTCAGTTTACTCTGTGTAAGTTTGTCTTCGTATTTCAATATCAGTGCATCTTGGAGGATTAACCGAGAAAACACATGGTCACCTTCTAGTAGAGTGTTGAGAACAAAGCAGACATTTGGTTTTGCACCCCAAATGTATTGAAATACCCATTATTTCCCAACAATAAAATAAGAAAACACAATCTCTGTCTTTATGAATATTACTGTTTAGTTAATTCCTTTAAACTTCCCATGTTTCTGAATTAACAGAGAACATATACTCAAGGGAATATGTATTAGGATGATGAATATTGACAAGGGTAGCATGGACTTGCCAGTCAAGAACAATGGTCTCTGTTCTAGGGTACAGGCAAAAAAAAA
Source organism: Pan paniscus (assembly GCF_029289425.2). Classification (NCBI taxonomy): domain Eukaryota; kingdom Metazoa; phylum Chordata; class Mammalia; order Primates; family Hominidae; genus Pan; species Pan paniscus. The sequence goes on from NC_073267.2 coordinate 68,581,361, forward strand.
AAAAAAATCCAATGGCAAAAAAGAACCCAATGCCAAAAGGGGCTAACATGATTGAAGAGCAGCCTAAGTCAATCTTCATACTTTGGTGGCAATAATTATATTTGCAAATAACAAAGTTAATTATTTGAATATAGCCTGTTACTAGACTCAGTTATTTAAAGATCACAGGGGGTGGAGCCAAGATGGCCAAATAGGAACAGCTCCAGTCTACAGCTCCCAGCATGAGCGACGCAGAAGACGGGTGATTTCTGCATTTTCAACTGAGGTACTGGGTTCATCTCACTGGGGAGTGTCGGACAGGGGGTGCAGGGCAGTGGGCACAGTGCACCGAGCGTGAGCCAAAGCAGGGCGAGGCATTGCCTCACCTGGGAAGCACAAGGGATCAGGGAATTCCCTTTCCTAGTCAAAGAAAGGGGTGACAGACGGCACCTGGAAAATTGGGTCACTCCCACCCTAATACTGCGCTTTTCCAACGATCTTAGCAAACGGCACACCAGGAGATTATATCTCGCGCCTGGCTCAGAAGGTCCTACGCCCACAGAGCCTCGCTCATTGCTAGCACAGCAGTCTGAGATCAAACTGCAAGGAGGCAGTGAGGCTGGAGGAGGGGCGCCCGCCATTGCCGAGGCTTGAGTAGGTAAACAAAGCGGCTGGGAAGCTTGAACTGGGTGGAACCCACTGCAGCTCAAGGAGGCCTGCCTGCCTCTGTGGACTCCACCTCTTGGGGCAGGGCATAGCTAAACAAAAGGCAGCAGAAACCTCTGCAGACTTAAATGTCCCTGTCTGACAGCTTTGAAGAGAGTACTGGTTCTCCCAGCATGCAGCTTGAGATCTGAGAATGGACAGACTCTCTCCTCAAGTGGGTCCCTGACCCCCGAGTAGCCTAACTGGGAGGCATCCCCCAGTAGGGGCAGTCTGACACCTCACACAGCTGGGTACTCCTCTGAGACAATACTTCCAGAGGAATGATTAGGCAGCAACATTTGCTGTTCACCACTATCCGCTGTTCTGCAGCCTCTGCTGCTGACACCCAAGCAAACGGTCTGGAGTGGACGTCCAGCAAACTCCAACAGACCTGCAGCTGAGGGTCCTGTCTGTTAGCAGGAAAACTAACAAACAGAAAGGACATCCACACCAAAACCCCATCTGTACGTCACCATCATCAAAGACCAAACGTAGATAAAACCACAAAGATAGGAAAAAAACAGAGCAGAAAAACTGGAAACTCTAAAAATCAGAGCGCCTCTCCTCCTCCAAAGGAACGCAGCTCCTCACCAGCAATGGAACAAAGCTGGACGGAGAATGACTTTGACGAATTGAGAGAAGAAGGCTTCAGACGATTAAACTACTCCAAGCTAAAGGAGGAAGTTTGAACCCATGGCAAAGAAGTTAAAAACCTTGAAAAAAAAATTAGATGAATGGGTAACTAGAATAACCAATGCAGGGAAGTCCTTAAAGGACCTGATGGAGCTGAAAACCATGGCATGAGAACTACGTGACAAATGCCAAGCCTCAGTAGCCAATTCGATCAACTGGAAGAAAGGGTATCAGTGATGGAAGATCAAATGAATAAAATGAAACGAGAAGAGTTTAGAGAGAAAAAAAAAAAGAAATGAACAAAGCCTCCAAGAAATATGGGACTATGTGAAAAGACCAAATCTACATCTGATTGGTGTACCTGAAAGTGACGGGGAGAATGGAACCAAGTTGGAAATCACTCTGCAGGATATTATCCAGGAGAACTTCCCCAATCTAGCAAGGCAGGCCAACATTCAAATTCAGGAAATACAGAGAACGCCACAAAGATACTCCTCAAGAAGAGCAACTCCAAGACACATAATTGTCAGATTCACCAAAGTTGAAATGAAGGAAAAAATGTTAAGGGCAGCCAGAGAGAAAGGTCGGGTTACCCACAAGGGGAAGCCCATCAGAATAACAGCTGATCTCTCGGCAGAAACTCTACAAGCCAGAAGAGAGTGGGGGCCAATATTCAACATTCTTAAAGAATTTTCAACCCAGAATTTCATATCCAGCCAAACTAAGCTTCATAAGTGAAGGAGAAATAAAATCCTTTACAGACAAGCAAATGCTGAGAGATTTTGTCACCACCAGGCCTGCCCTAGAAGAGCTCCTAAAGGAAGCACTAAACATGGAAAGGAACAACCGGTACCAGCCACTGCAAAAACATGCCAAATTGTAAAGACCATCAAGGCTAGGAAAAAACTGTATCAACTAACGAGCAAAATAACCAGCTAACATCCTAATGACAGGATCAAATTCACACATAAGAATATTAACCTTAAATGTAAATGGGCTAAATGCTCCAATTAAAAGGCACAGACTGGCAAATTGGATAAAGAGTCAAGACCCATCAGTGTGCTGTATTCAGGAAACCCATCTCATGTGCAGAGACACACATAGGCTCAAAATAAAGGGATGGAGGAAGATCTACCAAGCAAATGGAAAACAAAAAAGGCAGGGGTTGCAATCCTAGTCTCTGATAAAACAGACTTTAAACCAACAAAGATCAAAAGAGACAAAGAAGGCCATTACATAATGGTAAAGGGATCAATTCAACAAGAAGAGCTAACTATCCTAAATGTATATGCACCCAATACAGGAGCACCCAGACTCATAAAGCAAATCCTTAGAGACCTACGAAGAGACTTAGACTCCCACACATTAATAAGGGGAGACTTTAACACCCCACTGTCAACATTAGACAGATCCACGAGACAGAAAGTTAACAAGCATATCCAGGAATTGAACTCAGCTCTGCACCAAGCGGACCTAATAGACATCTACAGAACTCTCCACCCCAAATCAACAGAATATACATTCTTTTCAGCACCACAGCACATCTATTCCAAAATTGACCACATAGTTGGAAGTAAAGCGCTCCTCAGCAAATGTAAAAGAACAGAAATTATAACAAACTGTCTGTCAGACCACAGTGCAATCAAACTAGAACTCAGGATTAAGAAACTCACTCAAAACCACTCAACTACATGGAAACTGAACAACCTGCTCCTGAATGACTATTGGGTACATAACGACATGAAGGCAGAAATAAAGATGTTCTTTGAAACCAATGAGAACAAAGACACAACATACCAGAATCTCTAGGACACATTCAAAGCAGTGTGTAGAGGGAAATTTATAGCACTAAATGCCCACAAGAGAAAGCAGGAAAGGTCTAAAATTGACACCCTAACATCACAATTAAAAGAACTAGAGAAGCAAGAGCAAACACATTCAAAAGCTAGCAGAAGGCAAGAAATAACTAAAATCAGAGCAGAACTGAAGGAAATAGAGACACAAAAAACCCTTCAAAAAATCAATGAATCCAGGAGCTGGATTTTTGAAAAGATCAACAAAATTGATAGACAGCTAGCAAGACTAATAAGAAAAGAGAGAAGAATCAAATAGACACAATAAAAAATGATAAAGGCGATATCACCACCGATCCTACAGAAATACAAACTACCATCAGAGAATACTATAAACACCTCTATGAAAATAAACTAGAAAATCTAGAAGAAATGGATAAATTCCTTGACACATACACTCTCCCAAGACTAACTCAGGGAGAAGTTGAATCTCTGAATAGACAAATAACAGGCTCTGAAATTGAGGCAATAATTAATAGCTTACCAACCAAAAAAAGTCAAGGACCAGATGGATTCACAGCCGAATTCTATCAGAGGTACAAGGAGGAGCTGGTACCATTACTTCTGAAACTATTCCAATTAATAGAAAAAGAGGGAATCAGCCTTAACTCATTTTATGAGGCCAACATCATCCTGATACGAAAGCCTGCAGAGCCACAACAAAAAAAGAGAATTTTAGACCAATATCCCTGATGAACATCGATGCAAAAATCCTCAATAAAATACTGGCAAACCGAATCCAGCAGCACTTCAAAAAGCTTATCTGCCATGATCAAGTGGGCTTCATCCCTGGGATGCAAGCCTGGTTCAACATATGAATATCAATAAACGTAATCCAGCATATAAACAGAACCAAAGACAAAAACCACATGATTATCTCAATAGATGCAGAAAAGGCCTTTGACAAAATTCAACAGCCCTTCATGCTAAAAACTCTCAATAAATTAGGTATTGATGGGACTTATCTCAAAATAATCAGAGCTATCTATGACATACCCACAGCCAATATCATACTGAATGGGCAAAAACTGGAAGCATTCCCTTTGAAAACTGGCACAAGACCAGGATGCCCTCTCTCACCACTCCTATTCAACATGGTGTTGGAAGTTCTGGCCAGGGCAGTCATACAGGAGAAAGAAATAAAGGGTATTCAATTAGCAAAAGAGGAAGTCGAATTGTCCCTATTTGCAGATGACAAGATTGTATATCTAGAAAATGCCATCGTCTCAGCCCAAAATCTCCTTAATCTGATAAGCAACTTCAGCAAAGCCTCAGGATACAAAATCAATGTGCAAAAATCACAGGCATTCTTATACACCAATAACAGACAAACAGAGAGCCAAATCATGAGTCAACTCCCATTCACAATTGCTTCAAAGAGAATAAAATACCTAGGAATCCACCTTACAAGGGATGTGAAGGACCTCTTCAAGGAGAACTACAAACCACTGCTCAAGGAAATAAAAGAGGATACAAACAAATGGAAGAACATTCTATGCTCATGGATAGGAAGAATCAATATCGTGAAAATGGCCTTACTGCCCAAGGTAATTTACAGATTCAATGCCATCCCCATCAAGCTACCAATGACTTTCTTCACAGAATTGGAAAAAACTACTTTAAAGTTCATATGGAACCAAAAAAGAGCCCACATTACCAAGTCAATCCTAAGCCAAAAGAACAAAGCTGGAGGCATCACACTACCTGACTTCAAACTGTACTACAAGGCTACAGTAACCAAAACATCATGGTACTGGTACCAAAACAGAGATATAGACCAATGGAACAGAACAGAGCCCTCAGAAATAATGCCACATATCTACAACTATCTGATCTTTGACCAACCTGACAAAAAGAAGAAATGGGGAAAGGAGTCCCTATTTAATAAATGGTGCTGGAAATACTGGCTAGCCATATGTAGAAAGCTGAAACTGGATCCCTTCTTTACACCTTATACAAAAATTAATTCAAGATGGATGAAAGACTTAAATGTTTGACCTAAAACCATAAAAACCCTAGAAGAAAACCTAGGCAATACCATTTAGGAAATAGGCATGGGCAAGGACTTCATGTCTAAAACACCAAAAGCAATGGCAACAAAAGCCAAAATTGACAAATGGGATCTAATTAAACTAAAGAGCTTCTACACAGCAAAAGAAACTACCATCAGAGTGAACAGGCAACCTACAGAATGGGAGAAAATTTTTGCAATCTACTACTCATCTGACAAAGGGCTAATATCCAGAATCTACAATGAACTCAAACAAATTTACAACAAAAAAACAACCTCATCAACAAGTGGATGAAGGATATGAACAGACACTTCTCAAAAGAAGACATTTATACAACCAAAAGACACATGAAAAAATGCTCATCATCACTGGCCATCAGAGAAATGCAAATCAAAACCACAATGAGATACCATCTCACACCAGTTAGAATGGTGATCATTAAAAGTCAGGAAACAACAGGTGCTGGAGAGGATGTGGAGGAATAGGAACACTTTTACCCTGTTGGTGGGATTGTAAACTAGTTCAACCATTGGGGAAGTCAGTGTGGCAATTCCTCAGGGATCTAGAGCTAGAATTACCATTTGACCCAGCCATCCCATTACTGGGTATATACCCAAAGGATTATAAATCATGCTGTTATAAAGACACATGCCCATGTATGTTTATTGCAGCACTAGTCACAATAGCAAAGACTTCGAACCAACCCAGATGTCCAACAGTGATAGACTGGATTAAGAAAATGTGGCACATGTACACCATGGAATACTATGCAGCCATAAAAAAGGATGAGTTCATGTCCTTTGTAGGGACATGGATGAAGCTGGAAACCATCATTCTCAGCAAACTATCTCAAGGACAAAAAACCAAACACCGCATGTTGTCACTCATACATAGGTGGGAATTGAACAATGAGAACCCATGGACACAGGAAGGGGAACATCACACACCAGGGCCCTTTTTGGGGTTGCAGGAGTGGGGAGGGATAGCATTAGGAGATATACCTAATGTAAATGAAGAGTTAATGGGTGCAGCACACCAACATGGCACATGTATACATATGTAACAAACCTGCACATTGTGCACATGTACCCTAAAACTTAAAGTATAATTAAAAAAAAAAAAAAGAAAAAAAGATCGCAAGCATTCCCAAAAAATCTCTGTAGCTTTTTCATGCCTTGTTTGAAGCCTTAATTCCAGGAGGAACCCAGCACTTGTTGAGCATCTTAAGGTTGTGTTTGTTCATTTAACTGTCTCATATTTATTTGAAAGTAGCATTTGTAAGCATCCCCATTGTATAGATGAGGAAATTTGAGAAATTAAAAAATTTTCTCAGGGTCAAACATTTAATACGTGTCTCACATGGAATTGAACTCAGATCTATTAGGTTGATGCAATTACTTTTGCACCAACCAACCTAATAGTTGGCCTAAAAAAGTTATCCCACTGCCCTTTGTTAAAAAATATCGAGGAAGAAAGGAAAAAAATAAGTGGAATGAAATATTTGAGGGATGGAGTAAAGAGCAGAGAAATTCCTTGTACCTTTAGGATGACAATATGCACAATTTATCTTCTCAAATATGGTATGTAAGTAATAAGGAACAAGTTGTCTGTCCAATAATAATGAACTCCTCACAAATCCAAAATTTTTCAGCAGCTGCTGAGTAAAATAATCAATTGGTCACTGCTCATTTAAGTTGTTATATGTTTTTTTTACTTGAATTCATTTTTTCTCTAAATTATTTTCGGAGTTGACATTCTGTTATTTGCACAAAATATCTCAGTAGAAGATCTTTGGCATTTTCCTTAGTATTGACAATAGTTTGTGTAATTATGTGTAGGTGTTTCTGAATGCTTTGAAAACTGATTTGAATGGCTAATTTAGCCACATAAAGGATGAGAAAGTTTCTGTGTCATGATTGTATAAGTGTGAGTGTGTGTTTTCTCAACTGTTTAAATAATTCTATCATGAATAAAATGGCGGGGGCCTCTCTTAAGGCCTATATATCATCTATCAAAACAAGAGATGAGTCAAATGTAAAGAAGGTAAAGAATATAACTCAAGCAGGGAGGAGAGGGTGAGAAGCAGGCAGGACAAATAGCTAATGCATGCGGGGCTTAATACCTAGGTGACAGGTTGATAGGTACAGCAAACCACCATGGCCCATGTTTACCTAGGTAACAAACCTGCACATTCTGCACATGTAGCCTGGAACTTAAAGTAAAATAAAATTAAAAAATATATATATAACTCGAGCCTGCTGTCTTCATTCAGGAAAGGAAGGAAGGGAAAATATCCTAGGAATTCTGTCTTCTTGGAGATAGGAAATTGTCTGGAGATATACTGGTAGAAATCTCTAGAAATACAGCTTCCTAGAAATTCTTCCTTCCTTGCAGATTTCTGGCACAAGTAAGGCATACAAATATACTATTACTGGTTGGAGATTTAGTCCCAATCACACATTTCAACTTCCTTTGGAGGACTCTTTTTACCTGGACAAGTTATACCTCCATATCGCACCATAGCTAAAACACATACCACAGCTCTTATCACTCAAGTATGAGCAGACCCAAGAGAGGAAAGGGGAAAAACAGTTCAAAATGTGGCGGTTTAAATATGACTTAGGTGGCTCTCATTATCCCCACTGTAATTAGCAACATGTGTTAAAAGAGAGTACTTAGTGGGTATGCTTGATATTTTCACTGCTGTGAAATCTCCAGCCTCTTAATCTGTGACATGTTAAATTGCTCTAGAGTTTGACCAGTTCAGATCAGCATCCTTCTTTAAAATGTAGGAAAGAGGAATGGGATCAAGAAGAGCCTAGAGCTTCTTTTAAAGCTTTTATATCTTATAGGATTTTTGTTAGGAGAAAATATGGTAGGTGAACGAATGCATATTAAACAGCCCACTGTATGGCATTTGTGACACCTTGTAAACAAATTGTTATTAAAACTCCTAGCCTATTATTAGCCTAATTATAATTATTCCTTAAATATAAAGTACATAATACAGGACTAACAGAATAAATAAGCCAGCCAGAATTTTAATTAGTTTCATGATGTTGCTACACTATAGGAGAAATTATAGCATATAAAATTAAAAAAATAAGATGTTAAAATATATAAATAAGAATATATGGCATTAATGTTGTTCTTAATATTAAGTATTCAGCAAATATCCTAAAACTCAATGCTATTGTTCTTTTTTATTATTATTATACTTTAAGTTTTAGGGTACATGTGCACAACATGCAGGTTTGTTACATAAATGCTATTGATTAGATACATCTGTTCACTTAGAAATCCATGGGAACTGATATAGTTTGGATATTTGCTCCACCCAAATCTCATGTTGAAATGTAATCCCTGATGTTGGAGGTGGGGTCTGGTAGGAGGTGATTGGCTCGTGGGGGTGGGTTTCTCATAAATGGTTTAACACCATCCCTTTGATGCTTTCCTCCCAGTAGTGATTGAGTTCTCCTGAGATTTGGCTGTTTAAAAGTGTGTGGCATCTCCCATCTCCTCTTGCTCCTGTTTCCATGTGATCTGCCTGCTCTCACTTTGCCTTCTGCCCTAATTGTAAGCTTCCTGAAGCCTCCCCAGAAGCCAAGCAGACATTGCCACTATGCTTCCTGCAAAGCTTGTGGAACTCTAAGCCAATTAAATATATTTTCTTTATAAATTACCCAGCCTCAGGTATTTCTTTATAGCAATGCATGAACAGCCAAACACAGGAACCAACTCTCCCATAACATTGCCTCAATTAGAACATAGCTGCCTCACTTCTGTTCTCCATCAAAGCTAGACCAGTTAGATGTAATGTTTCAGGCATTGGCTCCTGTATACAAAACTGCATACAGTTGTTCCTCCATAGCCATGGGTTCCATATACATGCATTCAACAAACTATGGATCTAAAATATTTGAGGGAAAAAACTGTATCTGTGCTAAATGTGTACAGACATTTTCTCTTGTCATTATTCCCTAAACAGTACGATATAAGGCAATTTTCGTAGCATTTCCATTATATTAGGTATTATAAGTAATCTACAGATGGTTAAAAGTATATAGGGGGATGTGCATAGGTTATATGCAAATACTATGTCATTTTATAGCAGAGACTTGAGCATCTGCAGATTTTGGTGTCTGCAAGGATCTTGGAACCAATCCTCCATGGACACTGTGGGATGATTGCATCTGTCTTTCTCTCTCTATATTCTGTTTCCCGTGAAACTGTGTTGAGAACAAAACCAATGATCAAAATCACTTTTAAATAACATTTCCTCAATCATTCAGAGATTTTTGGTAAAAACTGAGTTTTTGTTAGTCATTTAAAAAATGCTCTAAAACTACCCAAACTATATTTTTTATAACTTTTTAAAAATGGGTGCATTTAAGTCTGGTAGCTAAGGTATAATCTCTTCATTTTCTCATAATCAATTTAGGCGATCTATCTGCTGAAATAAATAAAAACATAAACTTACTCAGAAATTAAAGACAGGCTTGTGTTGCTCATGCTCCATGGGCCCTGTCTTTAAATATATTAAAGTTGTGCAAATAATCATTTTTGTCCTCATAGTCAAGTGATCCATATTTGATTAAGCATTAAATCACAATTGAATTTATTTTTTTCCTGTGCTATCCCACTCTTGCTTCGAATTTCTGTGATTTGTATTGAACTTGTATCATGTATTTTACTTGTACAGTCCTATAATTTTCCTTTTTATTTGTTCACACTTCATTGTTGGCATAAGAGAAAATTTGACCCCATCAATTTTCTTTCTATGCCTCAATTTTAATGACTGTATGCTTTAAAGAGTAAATTCTAAAATTTTAATGTTTTTCTCTTCTGTTGCCTGAAAGCTGTCATTCAGATAGGAGCAAAACATTGTATTTTAAACAAATAAGGATGTTCCAATGTGTATATGATAGTGTAATGTGATGTGGTGTGACAACTATACCTTAATGCAGAAAATACTATCTATTATAACTCTAAATGGGAAAATTAGTCTTCATTCTGAGAGTAACCATATGCAAAATGCTCAATGGGGTATTCCAGAATCTTTGTGATTTGGGTAAAAACTTTGACTCTTGATCTGACACATCTTTATGTATCAGCTTTGATAGCAAGTGCATTAACAAATTGTAATTTGACAACTTCTTCCTCAGTATATTTTTGGAAAACCTTAAGATGGCTTACTCTCTTGGAGACTGCAAGGTCAAAACCGTGGGAGACATCTGTTCTGTACTTGTTGAGGAGATATCCGTTGAATTCTGATGCTTCTCTCCATCAGAACAAAGAAAACAGTGCTTTTAGGGCCTCACAAGTGGTGACTTATTAGGGGCTTTCTAAAAATGAACAGCTGCTAATTTTCTAATAACTGGAAATGAGGATATAAAGGTATTTTTCAGGGGTGAGATTCAAGGCCTTCAGGAGCATCACTCCAAGAACTCACACACATGCACGTGATTGTCCTCTGTCTTTACTTCTTGTTTCTCTTGCTTGGTTCTGTGGAGAACTTGCTGCCAGCCTTTGGATGCAGACCTTATTCAATTGGGGCAAATCCCATTATGACACTTAAACTTGGTGTTTCTTTTGATAAATGCTTAGCTTTGGCATCCGCCAATATTCCTCAGAGGTCCAATCACCAGTGTACTTTTTATCCTATTACTTAAGTATTGGTGATGACCACTTGTAACTGGAAGGGGTAAATGTGTTTCTCACATATTACAGAGTTTCATGCACATGGAAGTTTGAAGCAAAAAAAAAAAAAAAGAGTGCATTAATCAAGATTCTCCAGAGAAACAGGAGCAATAAGAGATACATAGAAATATAGAGAGATAGAGAGTATCTGTCTATTCATCCATCTATTCATTCATCTATTATCCATCCATCCATCTATTTATCTATCTATCTATCTATCTATCTATCTCTATCCATCCGTCCATCTATCATCTGTCTATCTAATCTATTTAACTATCTTTATTATACAGAATTTCTTCACATGATTATGGAGGCTGACAAGTCCCAAGACTCACAGTCGGCAAGCTGGACACCCAAGAAAGCTGGTGCTGCACATATTACCAGTGATGTAGTTTTAGTCTGAATCTGAAGGCGTGAGAACCAGGACAGTTGATGGTGTAAATTCCAGTCCGAGGTCAGGAGAAGCCTAATGTTCTAGCCTAACATCTTGCAGCTTTTTTGTTCTATGCAAGTTTTAAAGTAATTGGATGGGACCCAGCCACATTAGGGAGGCCAATCTGCTTTACTCAGTCTACCAATTCAAATCTAATCTTATCCAGAAACACCCTCGTAGACACATCCACAGTAATATTTGACCAAATATCTCAGCACTCAAAGGCTTAGGCAAGTCGATATGTAAAATTAATGATCACAAGGAGGGAGAATGGGTTCAACAGGTATTTAAAAGTATTCATAATAGAAAAGTATTTATTGTGTTTATTTATGTGGCAGGCAGTATTCTGAGTGCTGTTATTGTATCTCAGTTAAAACACTAGTTAGGTAAGAAAAGCGTCACCTCTGTGAGGTGGTTACTATTATTGTCCTCATTTAGCAGATGAGAAAACAGAGGCAGAGAAAAATTTACATGATTTGCTGGCACGCATGCAACTGATAAGTATCTGAACTGGGATTCGAACCCAAACTAACTCAGAGTTTAAGCTCTTAACTGCCATTCTAGAGTCCTCCTTGGGGACAGGTGATTGTAGGTAGGAAAAAGAAATATGGGGAGAGGCATGCTGAATTGAAAAAAAAAACCTCTCTAAATGAAACTGAGAACCACATCTTCTAGTACTAATTATAGGTAGAGCACTCTGCTGAATATTTTGCAAGCATTATCCAATTTAATAATAAAAACCATACTGGACATGAGAAGCCATTATATCCATTTTACAGAAAAGAAAAATGAGCTGGGTTGGAATTGCAGCTGGGACATTTTTGATACTGTGATCTTAGATACATTCATCTGTCAGACTCCAGCTGATTCCAAACTCCTTGTTCATTCTATTAGGTTGTGCTATAAGAAAAAATTCTGTAAGCTTTAAAAGTGGTAAGTCAACTCAAGGCACAGCCAATAAGCATTTATATGACTGTACATTATTTACCTAACTCTGCAGAGGGAGCCAGATATCCTTTAGTGTAGTAACGAAGAATGGCTCCTGCATATCCCCAGCAATTCTCAGGAAAAGGTGGGTATTATATTCTCTTAAATAGAGAGGCGTTTTTTTCTTAGTCCTATTACTGGCAGCTTCTAAATTTAATAACAAAATGCTCACCTACAAATAAGAAGAATAAAAGCTTAACTTGTCACAGGGGGAAAAAAGTTCTATGATGTAACAGACCCAGGAGTAAGTGATATTCTTGGGAAGGTCACTGCCTGAGGCTGCTTGATAAACTCCAGCCCTTTCCTGTATCCACTGTTTAATGTTTAAGCTTTGGATGCTAAGAGTGGTTATAATAAACTGTCCAACAGTTTCTCACTTAGACTTCCCAAGAAGGTGACAAAATAAAATCAATGGAAAGCTGTCAAAAGAGAGGCTCATCACTGAAGTATATTTTGCTCAATCACCCATTTGAAACCAAGTATTTCCTTTAATCAACTCTTTTGAGAATTTAGCCAATGGAACACCAAGAGCCTCCAACAATCGTTTCCCATCTACATTCTTTTTAAGAAAAATGCAGGCAAATTCCAGAATCGACCTTGTTCTGATAAGTCTCCTTGAGGTAAGGTCGTCATGATTCTCACCCACATTTTTCCACTGTCTTGTCAGATGAATCCGTGAAATTCACAGATTAACCTAAGTCCCTCACTCAGACATTCTAAATGCACCAAATGTTCAAGTGTAACAAAAAATTACACATCTGGTAATTCTGCGTGTTATTTATAGCCTTTCTGATAGAGGCATAATTGATTCAGAAATGTAATTTACAGCTTGGCATCTCCGTTTCAAAGCCTCAATTCTATGACATCCACCAAGAGAGTAATCTCACTTTTGTGAGGAAGCAAACATACTAATTGTAAAGAATTTTTTTTTTGTATGATAGTTTCACGCTTTTGCATAAAGTTTTTCTTGCTCCTTGTTTTTCATTTGCAAAGTGGGCAATATTCATGTCAGCCACACACTTTTAATTCTACAGAATGGTTTATGAAGGCATAAATGGAGCATAAAGTTGATCAACAAACCCTAGGGTGATGGCAAATGGCTAAGGCAAGTTTGTCTTGCCCTCTAGTTTTAATTGCAACCCTCATAAGAAAACACTCTCTAATTTAACTAGGTAATTGTTTTCTTCAAAGAGAACATTTGTTATTTAGTGCCATTTTGAAAACTACTAAAGAATACTGGAATTTTTTTTTTTTAATCCAAGAAGAGTCATAAAACCACTTTTTCTTCTTCAGTCTCTGTCTTCTACACCCTTCTTAAGTATAAAATTGATGCCTTAATTATTGCCCTAGTCTCTTGTCTTGGGCACATTTTGAGGAGGATAAGCTTATGTGAGGGTATAATTTCCTCTAGCTAGTGGGGGCCCAGCATGAGTTTTATTGAAATAAGCCTAGGTATCTAACCTTCATCATCATGTCCAAAAATTAGAGTTACATAACTGCAGAATGAGCCCAGTTTAGTTCAACTTTGTATAATAAAGTTGTGAGTTGTTTTTCAGTTGCCACGAATCCCAGGGTTGCAAGTTTTGCAACCTGAGCATGCCTGATGAACCAAGAGTGCAACCATGGGTAGAAACAAAGTGCTTGTGTACCGGTGAAAGGTATCTGAGTTACTTGCGGTGAATCCGCATGGGTCTGCAGCAACCTCAGTTCTTGCCTTCTCAGAAGAAAGAATTTGACTGAGGATCATTAGGCAGAAAAAGAGACCGAGGCATGTTTCAGAGAAGGAGTGGAAGTTTATTTTAAAAGGCTTTAGAACAGGAAAGAAAGGAAAGTATGCTTGGGAGAGACCCAAGTGGGCAACTTGAAGGACAAACATGCTGTTTAACCTTGATCCTAGGACTTCATAGGCTGGCTCCTTTCCCAGGATTCTTCCCTTAGGATGGCTGCCCACATGTGCAGTGCTCTTACCCTTGGGAGGTGAACACATGCAGTGTGTTTAGGAAGTTGTAGGCGTGCTCATCTGAGGCTTTCTTCCCTTTCCTGGTGGAGTGTAACTGGGAGGTCATACTCTGCCATTTTGTCTTTTGATGCGTATGCCTGGGAAATTGCTTCTCTCTGGCACCTGCATTCAGTGAACACTGTAGTGTGATAGGTGTGGACCATTAGGAAATGGCCTCTTCCTGGTGCCAGGTGCCAATTTATCACTTTTGGAGAGGCAATGTGATCATTGCTGAGCCATCACCCGACATTCCCAGTGGGTGTGGGGAGAGCCCTCTCCTGCCCCCTTCATGCCTGTCTGTAACACTTGGGACTAAATTATGAAACAAACACCTAAGGCATGTGCCATACTCCAATCAGATAGAGTCCTGGCATCACCCTATGGCATGATCCAGTCAGATCATGCCTCCCAGCAGCACCTCATTGCAAGATCCAATCAGGTCATGCCTTGTTATCCTCTACTTATAAAACTTACCTCAGCCTCATCTTAGGGAGACAGGTTTGAGCATTGTCTCCAGTCTTATTGCCAGCCAACTTGCAATAAAGCCTTTCTTTTCTCAAAAGTAAGTGCCACACTATTGGCTTCTTTGTGTGTTGGGCAGCGAGCCCATTGCTTGCTTGGTAATACTTATCCTAATTCTGGCCATGCATATCTGATCTATATCATGTAAGTTTACTTCAGTTTCTAATTAAAAGCTCAGGTTTCTCTTTGGTCATGGAAAATAATCTGTTCAGAACTATCCCCTTAGCATTGCTGGCCCACTCTGATTCCTAGGCCAGACTGTTATTTATGACACTAGGAGCAATTCTAGGAAATTTCAACAGCCCCTTGGTCCTTCATTGAGCCCTACTTTCTGGACTTGCTCTTCACTCCCTGCTTTCCATTCCTGCCTTGTTACTTGTGTCTGACACTAACACTGCTATTCAAGCGTTGCCTCTGTCCTAAGAATCCAGCTGTGATGCTCCATACCTGCAGATGTGATTTCTTTGTTTACAGAGATGGCCAAGATAAAGTCAGAATTCACTGTGAGCTTTTGCATTTCTCTTTTTTTTTTACTTGACTCATCACAGAAAGTCAGAAATATACTTCAAACTATAATATGCAAACAAAAGTACACATAAGACAAATATAAATGCTGTTATTGTATTTGTATGTTTTCTCCGTATGTCATCTCTCTCTCCCTGCTCTGTCATCTGTCTATCTATCTATCATCTTATATCATCTACAAGCTTGACATCATATTGTTAATGCAAATTTTATCTGTGATTTTCACTCAGTATTTCATCATTTTTATGCTCCTATTTATAAAAAAAATTTAAAACCTTTTTTGTTTTGAGAAAGAAATGTTTTCTGCATTATAAATGTGTCAAAATTTACTTACCCATTTCCATATTTAGGCATTTTGATTAATTATCAAGTTTTTATTTTTCATAATCAAACCTTGATGAATATCTTTTTACTCATGAAAACTCTCTATTGAGGACTTATGTGTGAGGCCCTATTTTATGCACTGGAAATTCAACAATCACAATAGATGAACTTAAGCACATCAGAAAAAAGAAGTCTAGGGTAAAATGGGGAAAAAAGGCAATTCTATTACTGTTTGAAAAGTGTTAAGGGCACATAAAAAGTACTGGATACAATTGGAAGTCAGAGAATACTTCAAGGGAGAGGTAGTCTCTAGACACAAATGTGAAGGATGAATAAGAGTTAACCAGATAAATGAAAACATTGGGAAAGAAGTCACTTTTGTAAACGTAATGAACACTAAGTGCAAAGTCCTATGAGGAAGAAAAAGCATAAGTATGAAAAAGTACAAGTAACTTAGAACATTTGGAACACTGAATGTGAGGACTTATAAGACTGCTTAAGAATATAGTTTAGGGCCAGATCATAAAAGGACTTCCACAAGATTTTAAGGAATTTATTTCTTATTCTGAAGACAGTGAAAGTCTTTAAAATGTTTTAAGCAGAGAGAAGCATAATTGAAAATGCTTTGTAGAAAGATTATTGGTAGCTTTGTAAAGACTGCACTGGGGAGGGGCAAAGTAGACAGAGGTGCTAGTTAGGAGATTACTCCCATAATGCAAACATAGATGATGATAGCTGGACCGAAGGTGGTAGGAGAGTGGGAATTAGGATGAAGAAAAAGAATTTTAAAAATTGCCTTGATATGACATGATGATTTTACTTAGTAAGTATGGGAGAAGAGGCAGCCAAGGATGATGTCCCCTGGGGAAATTGTGATGCCACGTGCATAGAAAAGCAACAGGGAGAAGCAGCCAGTTTGTGGAGATGCATTGATTTAAAAGTTGTGAGCTATTTCTGAAGAATAGGCAATTTCCTATGTGAAGTTTAAAAGAGAGATCTGAGTGGGAACAGAATAGAGATTTGAGTGAGAGATATATCAACTCTGATAATTTTATTGGGAGATAATTCTAGGAATGAAATTATTCATCAAAGATTGTTGATGCATTTGACACGGTGATATCTAGAAAGGTCACAGATGTTGGCCTGTTGGCACAATAATTTAGACTTCAGATCAGCCTATCACTGTATTCTTAGGAACCTTTTGTCCTCTGGGTCTATGCTTGAGCCCCATCATATTTCTTTCTCTCCATTCTACCGTTGCAGGACCAGCATTGTCTGAACCATACTATATAATGATGACTCATTCCTCATGGGATGGGTGTGGGGGGTTGGGGGGTGGGGTTTAAACACATGACATCTTTGAAGTATTGTTTTAGCATTCTGAGCAGTGGCTGGAATATTTATATCAACAATAAATAACACAACAGAAGAAAGACCTTTTTCAATATCTGGCTTCTACTCAAACTGTAGGCTCAGCTGTGATTCCTAAATGTTTTAATTAATGTCTCTCAAAGGGAGGTTTTACTAAAGCAAATGAGAGGCACCTTGATTACATATCCATTTATGTATCAAGGCTTATGAGCCGGGGGTGCTGACACTCCCTGAAGATCTTACCTCTCTTGAAATGGATGATGCTTCCCACGCTGATGATGGGGCCTGCATTCTTTTCATTATATCACTGCATTCTCAAAGAAACAGAAAGCAATTAATTAATTAATCAGATGGTAAGTCATTGAGTGTTGGATAATTGGCTTTATATTAGGATACATTTGGAATTTTAGAGATGTCTATTTATATAGTTAGGTAGTTTATCAATGTCCTGAAAGGACAGAGTGACTGGGAAGAAACACTGTATATGAACCCACCCCAGACTCATGATAAGAAGATTTGATACTGTCTACCTAAGGAGAGTGTATGCTGTTTTGTTTTATGTAATAAGTACTATTAAATATTGACTATTATGTTAAACACTTGACATGTATGATCTCTTCTAAGTCTAATCACAGCCTGTGGTGTACATACTATCAATATCATCTTGTTACAGAAGAGGAAACCAGCTTAAAGATTAAATAACTTGTTCAAGACTATACAAATGGTAAGTAGGGGAACCCATATTCAAACCCAGGCAAACTGATTCTAGATGAACTGGAGGTTGTCCACAATTCAGAGTAAAATAGTTCAAGAGTGTCTAGAAAAAATCATTCTTTGTCCTCATTCTGGAGCTCACAGTAATAGTTTCACAAAGGAAGACAAGTTAAAGTATGGTAATGGTGTCAGTGTGTATGAAAGACAAGAGTTTCTAAATGTCTTGTAAAACACTTCAGAAGATATCAGCCTCCTTGTATGATTTCCAGCAAGAAATAAGCAGATTGACCTTCTGGTTCTTATCCTCAATTATCTATTCTTATCTTTAATTAGCAAATATTTGTCTTCTATGAGCAGAAACTGAACAGTCACTGGGGTTAAACAAATCATAATCTACATGAAAAGAAAATAGTAATTTTTTTTAGAAGCATATGGGATTTCATTATTTTATTGGGTTCTTAAGGTCTCCACCTAGTCAATGGATATTCACCAAATCCACAGTGGATATTGGCTCTAGCCAAAGGCCTGACTCCTCTCTTTGATTAGTAAAGAGGTACTTCAGACAGAGTCAATATGAACTCTGAATGTGGCTGGCTAGTTGAGAAGGGCCATAGACAATCTCCTGTACCACTGAACTCTTCCTAGCCAGCTCTCCATTTACTTTTCATCCTTGATTGACCTTTAAAAAGTTAGTCATTTTCATATTCATAGGCATATATATTTTAAAATTCTTAATCATCACTTTTAATAGCGTTTCTGTAGTGGTTGGTGCTGTCTCTCATATAACAAGCTGGCATTAATCTCTTGATGTTTAATAATACTGATTAATTTTCCTGTAATATTTCAATATTCATCAGTAATGAATTTTTATAAGGGCTGATCTTTGAGTCTCTCTTCTGCCATCTAGGACAAACCTCAGTCGACCTGGTGTGTCTGTGTATGGAAGATGATATGTGGCATTTAAAGACTTCTAAAGTCAAACAAAGGAAGTTACCCACTGTGTTGATATATGGATGTACTGTCAATAGTTGACACACCATGCTAAGATCACTCATGAACCTAAAGGATAAAACCCAGAAATGCTAGCAAACTAGCTAACAAAAGGCAGTACCCACATTACAATTTAGTGTCTATTTGTCAGTATTTATTGGGGGGTCAAGTGCTCTGTTTACCTAGAAGTACTGATTCAGATGCCTTTTTTCCAATAATCACCAATGATAACTTTTTGAGGAAGTGAAAGTTTTGCAGGTAAGATTTCTTTATGCAAGCCTCTAGGTTAAGTGGCAGAATTGCAAGAATAGTTTGGGGTTCTTAAGTTTAAACCAAGGTTGAGCTTCTGTGAATGCCCATGCTAGTCTTGGTCTTTTTCTAGCCTGGCATATCAAAGGCTAAGTAGTCCACTGGAGAATGACATTGCTGAGACTGGAATATTTATTTTCTGATAGCTGAATTCTTCACTTGCAATGCTAGTATTTTATGCAGCACTCATGACAATTTTATGATATTCATAGATATATTCATGTTGGAACTTAAAACTGAGTGTGTGGTTGGGGATGTTGTTATGTAATAATAAGAAAAGAAAAATAATAAAAGTAACCTTTGAGGTCAGAAAAACTCAGAAGAGAATTACAACCCTACCATTAGCTACCCATGCAACTTAGACAAGTCATTTATCTCTGTGTTAAATAATTCTAATTGCTTACCCAATATCTAGTGCCAATTCTTTCGTTCTTTCATTACTTTATTCCTTCATCTATTCTTTATTCTTTGCTAATGGCATAGCACTTACTTTGTGTTAGATCTGATTCTAAGAACTACACAAATATAAAGTTATCACTAACCCTGATTTTATTCAGGGCTGCACTGGAGTTTGGAATACTTAATTCATTGGCTTTCCTTACAGATATAGGTGGTTATGTGATGTAGTTTTGGACAACAGAGATTAAACTTTGGGTGGGGCCTTTTGAAAATATTTTATCCTTCTTATAAAAAGGGACAGGCTTGGCTGGCACACAGCCCTTTCCTGTTCACTCTCTGCTTATTTATATTCCTTTATCTTCCTACCCAGAGCACATTTACAATGCCCAAAGGCTGGCAGCCATCTTGAAAGACTAAGGATAAAAGCCATGTGCTGGGCATGGCATACCAAGGAGCCCGAGTCCCTAATGGGAATGTTGACCCTCTGCATAGCATCTCCAGCCCACCCAGACTTTCTGTTGAAGAGAAATGATGCTTCATTTGTCTGAGCCACTGTTAGTCAAGTTTTCTGTAGCTTGTACCTGAACAATCCTAATTGTTAAGCATTCTTTGGGCTTCAGTTTGCTCATCTGTAAAATGGGATGTAAATGTAAAATCCATGTAAAATGTAAAATCTCTGAAAGGATTGTTAGGATTAAACAAGATAGAACATGTAAAACACAAAGGACAGAGTATTGTCCAATAAACCCTAGTTCTCCTTGACATGTGCATATAAACCTTTCTCTATTCCAACACATGGGGGTAGGAAGAAGTGTAGAACATTAGATAATCTTGATGGTCATTAGTGTTTTATACTCATTTGTTTAGCTTTTCTTTTCTTTTTGCAACTGCTTTTGTAAAAATTATAAGTGGGAAAATTATGGCAGTGAGAAATCTGATTTAAACATCCCCAGCCTCTTTTTCTTGTCTCTTAATTGTTACTGGGCTTTTGGGCCGAGCTAATCTGGAGAGACATTTGATTTATAGTTGAAATGATAATAGGCCTTCCCAAAACTCAACTGGCTTTGTAAAGCTAATGAAAGGACATCAGGCTAGGGGGAGGAGAGGAACCTGAAGATATGCAACACCACTATTGTAGATTGGTGGCCATCACTATTGTAGATGGGTCTTTTGAGATATCTTTTCAGGTTTTTTGCATGTCTGACACCCATGGTTTCACCTGGATCTACTGACCCCCCTCAGCCAACCAGTCTTGTGAAGAAGTGACTCAGCTGGAGGACAGCTTCCACCCTCTGTGATTTTATCTCCACCCCAGCCAATCAGCAGCAAGTACCCATTACCTGGCAACCCCCACCCCTTCCTCCAAAGTGCCTTTGAAAAACCCCTAACCTATGAGCTTCAGATGACTTTGATTTGAGTACTAACTTTGTCTCCCAAGTGGCATGACTGGCCCCGTGTCTATTAAACTCTTTCTTTACTGCAATGCTGTGGTCTTTCTTTGTGCAGTGAGCAGGAAGAACCCCTCAGGTGGTTACATTCTTTTCTCTTTTTGTTCTGTGTTGTCCCTACAGCCATTGCTATGAGGTATGACATCTGCACACTCAATGCATAATCATACCAAATTTGCCTTTTAAAATTCCTTCTTGGCCAGGCACCGTGGCTCATGCCTGTAATCCCAACACTTTGGAAGGCTGAGGCAGGCAGATTATGAGGTCAAGAGATTGAGACCATCCTGGCCAACATGGTGAAACCCCGTCTCTACTAAAAATACAAAAAATTAACTGAGCTTTGTGGTGCATGCCTGTAATCCCAGTTACTCAGGAGGCTGAGGCAGGAGAATCACTTGAACCTGGGAGGCAGATGTGGCAGTGAGCTGAGATCACGCCACTGCACTCCAGCCTTGCGACAGAGTGAGACTCCATCTAAAAAAAAAAAAAAAAGAAAAATTTCTTCTTATACACAAAGGCAAGTTGGGGGAGGAATAATATTTATTGAGCTAGGACTAGAGAATGGGGCATTGCTCTGCTTCTGAAAAATATGTGCTTTAATGATAGAATAATCTGCTTTTGAATCCCATCTCTTCAATATATGAACTGTGTGACCACACTGGCAAGTGGTTTAACCTTTCTGAGTCTCAGTTTCCCACCTGGAAACAATGAGGATAAAGCCTATCTCTCAGGCTCCTTGTAAATGTTAAGTAAGTGAATGCCCTTGGATGCATAGTGCCTGGACTTCAGAGGGGTTCTGGAAGCATTCTCTTTCTTTGTCTACTTCTCAATTTTTTTCTCATTCAGTATAGTTAGGCACTTTTTGTTGCTGTCAGTGTTTGCAGCAAATTCCAAGAATTCACTTAGAGCATACCCTCTCAAGTGGCCACAGAGAAGGTCTTTGCATTGGGCAATTTCTGTAAGTATGGAGCTCCGTTATGATACAACTGAAATATTGTTTTAATGTCTCTCTCAAAAAGATTTGCTCTAAGTCATGCTTTGCTCTGTGGGAAGGTGGATTTTATTTGTAAAACAGAAAATAAAAAGCTTTGAACAAGAAAATTTCTTTTAGAAATGGAATCCTAATAAACATTGCATTCTGAAGAGGTCAAAGTTTAGAAAATAAAGTGGAAATGCAGGCAAAAATAAGAAAAAGACAAATCTGAACCTCTCTCCTTATAGGTCACCCCTCATTGGCTTAAATACAGTGGAGATTTGCTCTGTGTGAAATAACCATTGACATCAAAATCTTTGCAAGTGAGTAACCCAAACAGATATGGGAGAATTACACAAATCTTCAAGCTATTTTCCTTGTCTGCAGTGGGTGGGTGGGGCATAAAGCGAATGGGAGAAAAAAGTGGTTGAAATCATATCAAGTGATGAAATTTCCAGAAGCTCAAAAGATTACAGATTTTTAGTCACTTATTAAAATTCTGAGTGGCAGCAGATATCATCTGTGTTACCTTACAAGACAGTGGCCTCATATGGTTCCCAAAATACCCAGAGATGGAGAGAAATATTTAGAACTATCCCCAGATGGAAAGGCTGCTTCTGAAGAAAGTGTTTTCTTTTGCACCAGAAGAATTGCAGAGGGCATATCTGTCATATTAATTTAGACTATTCCTTTGGTCTTCTTGGCAGACGGGGTCTGATCAGTGGGAGGTTTCTCTAAGGCTGAGACCAGGGCAGCCATTTTGTGCCAGGCAATCCTCCCTCCTTGGGAAGAGATGATTGAACTAAGAGTTAGACGTCCAGTCCAAGTTGGATCAACCACATTCTTTGACAATTTACAATGAGAAAAACAGAGACTGGAATGTGGGAGCAGAGCCAGAGTAATGGTGGATTTCTAAATGGGAGGTCTATTGACCTCTAAAACTGAGGTCCTGGGGGTTTCTCATTCTTCTCATTTATGCTTCAAATTTTCACAGGAAAAATACCTATACAACTACTCAGCACAGAATAATAAATGAAAACAAATTTCTACAGTGATCATAGTATACTTTGCTATTGTCTTGTATTCCATGGTACTCCTATCTCTGACATCAATATTATATTACTAACTGACATGGACATATAAAACACCAGAGATAAGTAATAGCTATTGGTTAGCAGTTAGAGAATGTGCCAATAGATACTCATTAGTAAAAATTAAACATGAGTCTCATGAGGAAAATGAGGCTGTTTTGGACTGAAAATTAATAGCATGAGCCAAGATTTCTTGTAGCAAATTGGAGATCTGCAAGGAACATTCTTGTGATCACCACAGTCCACCCACTTGCCTCACACAGATCTACTTTTCCACACGTGTTCAGGAAACAACTCCTTCATGGTTTCTGGAGGTCTTTCTTCTTGAGGAGAATTTCAAAAAGAAAGAGGTACATGGAATGAACTACAGCTTCTACCACTCCCGTCGATCCCGGGGCTGCCCCTGGTACTCATCCTCTCCTTCATTATCCATTCTAAATTCTTCTCACCTCTAGCCTTCACCTTCTCAGGACTGGGTAGCTTATCTGGTGGTGTGACCAAATCTTCATACCTGAAGCATCTGAACTGAACTTGATGGATAATCATGCCCTTCTCAATGCAGGGTTTTTACATATGTGTGTGTTTACAGTTGTGCCTGGGCACAAGAGGACCAGGAGACACTCAGGGAATCACCTGGATTCCACACGTATTTCTCCCTGCCCCTATTGTGTCAAAGCAGCCCTACCTCCTCTTGCTGATCAGGATAAATTACTCCTACAAGTATGCCGACTCCTCTTTTTATCTACTGGCCCCAATAGAACAAATCCTGCTCAATAGAACAAACTCTAGTGATGTCTGCCCATAAGAGTGTGCCTTTTTTGGGACCAGGACCTCCAGCCTTGCATACAGGGGCAGGAAATACAAAGTCCTCCTCTGGATCATTGGGCATGAGGGTAAGTGGCCACTTCTGCTTTCACTCTTTGGTTCTCAAACCCATGTGTATTAGTCAGGGTTCTCTAGAGGGACAGAACTAATAGGATAGATGTATATATAAAGGGGAATTTATTAAGGAGTATTAACTCACATGATCACAAGGTCTCACAATAGGCCACCTGCTAGCCGAGGAGCAAGGGAAACCAGTCTGAGTCCCAAAGCTGAAGAACTTGGAGTCCGATGTTTGAGGGCAGGAAGCATCCAGCATGGGAGAAAGACGTGGGCTGGGAGGCTAAGCCAGTCTAGTCTTCTCGTGTTCTTCTGCCTGCTTTTTATTCCAGCCACTCTGGCAGCTGATTAGATATCCGCCCCCCGCCCCCTCCAGATTGAGGGTGGGTCTGCCTTTCCCAGTCCACTGACTCAAATGTTAATCTCCTTTGTCAACACCCTCACAGACACACCCAGGAACAATACTTTGCATCCTTTGATCCAATCAAGTTGACACTCAGTATTAACCAGCACACCATGTATCCTTCCTGTTGGGAAGGAAGCATCCTATAAGGGTCTGTAATTCAATGGGTGTATTATATCCTGAAGAATGGCACCCCATCCTTTCGGAGTGTTTCTTCAAGCTGGCACTTTAGTTATGCCTTTAGAAGCTGTTTCAATGTTGTATGAATTCAGATGCCTCTGGAGAATATAGTATGTGTGATATGACCAGTAAATTCCATAGTCATGGGTCCACTCCTAGGCCTCTTGCTATAAAGTGGGTCCTCTGGTTGCATGCTGTGCTAGGTGGGACTTCATGCTTGTGGACCAGGAATTTCCTAAGTCCCCAAATAGTGAGGAATAAACCTTCCATGAATGAAAGGTAAATTCATAGCTGGAATAGTTGTTATCCCTGTAGGTCTGTGAGGCATCTTCTTATGGTTGCCATAATTTCTTAACCTAGATTTTGAAGCTCCCAATGATTCATCCTAACCTTATTTTTTTGAAGGTTAATTTTTCCACTACTGTATTTCATGAAGCCTGTATTCTGGTTAGGACATGAACTTTCCTACCTGGTGCCTCAACAACAGTTTGATAGGAGAAAGGGAAGAACTAACTCACACCTATAGGACCCCTCGTAAATTAGAATTTAATCTTACTATCCTTTTTGCTTATTTGCTTTCTTTTTTGTATGTTTGCTTTATTGATACAGGAGCTGAAATTGGAAAGAAATTTCATGCCATAGATTCATTTGCATGTTGGAAAAAGGCATAGAGTTATTGAGGATAAGACAAGTAACTAAAGTATTCCAGTAATCCTCATAATCTTGACTTTTTGTTTTATAATCTTATTGCCAAAGCAAGCTTGAAGATTTTTTTTTCCTCTAGAGAACATGGATCTTTTCCTAGACTAGAACTGTGAAGATTTTTGACTTGCTGTTTGCAGAATGTTGGAAAACTGATGAGCCAAGATGAGACTACAAAATCCCTATGAGTCATAGAAAATGTTAACATAGGCCTGTATGGAAATAAATGCACATTTTTTTGCCAGAGTTCAAAGGATTTAACATCTGGTTCAGTCTGCTGAAGTAAACTTGAATAAGATCTCCTCTTCCTCCATTCCCTTTTTTCCTCAACAATTTTGCTACATGAAATCAAGCCCTGAGTTTTGTTTTGATTTAGCTCTAATTGGAGCTATGCTTTCACTGAATCTAATTTCAGTTGGAACTAATTACAGGGGAAAAGGTCATAGCTGTACTGAGAGTAGTACTCTGTTCAAAATTTATTGGCACCATATAATAATAACTCTACTTCTGCAGAGATATAAATGAAGACAAAAATAAATTGCCAAAACATTCTGGATCTTCTTTTTGTTTAAATCAGTAGGGAAAAATCCATACATAGTTATTGACAAGAAAATCTTTCTTAGGTATGAATAAATATAAGCTTTTCAGTTGATTTGTGTCCATTTCCTGACAACAATCAGGGAATTGCCAAGAAAGAGACATATTTTGTGCCTTTTGAGCTTGAGATGATGATACAATTGTGTTTCAATTGGTGTACCATGCTTACCTATATAAAATGCTCTTTTATTATAATCTGGCAGCCTATGGGGGAAAAGAAAAAGTAAAACACTCTCCATTGGTTTTTTTTTTTTTTTTTGAGGATAAAAATAAATTTACTTGCATGTACAAGAGAAACATTCATCCAAACTGAAAGTAAGTCTTTGACTTCCAAATTGTTGCATGACATCTTGGCTAATGCTATTACCTTTCAGTCCAAAGCAGCCTCATTTTCCTCTTGAGGTTCGTGTTTGATTTTTATTAATGAGCATCTATTGGTGCATTCTCTATCTATCTGAGAACCATTAGCTATTACTCATCTCTGGTGTTTTATGTGTCAGTGTCAATTAGTAATATAATATCGATGTCAGAGATAGAGTACCATGGAATAAAAGACAATAGCAAAGTATACTATAATCTCTGCAGAAATTTGTTTTCATTTATTATTCCGTTCTAAGTAGTTGTATAGATGTTTTTCCCATGAAAATTTCAAGTATGAATGTCTGACAACATGTGTCAATTTCTCTACTGTGAGGGGAACTGATGCAGTGTGAAGAAACACAGATTAGATTAAACTTGAGGTTTCCTAGCCTCCCTTCTCAGGGTGAGCCTCTGCTCACATTTCCTTTCTTGCTCTCTTTTGGTGGTCGTGGTGTGTTGAGAGCATTATTTACTTATCACAAAGGAGTAAGAGGTTGGTAACTGACTATCAAGTAACAAATGCTAATAAATTTTTTAAAAAATCAGTGACTTCCATGAACCTACCAGGGTTGGGGACTATTTGTCCTGGAATGCAATATATAATTTTTTTTTTTTTTTTTTTGAGACGGAGTCTCACTCTGTCACCCTGACTGGAGTGCAAGGGTGTGATCTTGGCTCACTGTAACCTCCACCTCCCAGGTTCAAGCGTTCAAGCAATTCTCCTGCCTCAGTGTCCCAAGTAACTGGGATTACAGGCGCACGCTGCCACGCCCAGATATTTTTTTTTTGTATTTTAGTAGAGATGGAGTTTCACCGTGTTGCCCAGGCTGGTCTCGAATTCCTGAGCTCCGGCAATCCACCCGCCTCAGCCTCCCAAAATGCTAGGATTATAAGTGTGAGCCACCACTCCTGGCCTGCAATATATAATTTTAAGGCAGAGTATTAATACTAGAGGCCACATGCAGGCCCTGGAATATCCATTAAAATAATTGCTTTGATCCTAATATACGTGATAAAATATTTTATTTTAAATGAAGACTTCATTGCTTTGAAAATATATGTGTCATTTAGATGCTGGGTGTATTCAGACTTGAAGTACCTAGATAGTGAACACTAAAATGTGTGCAGTGGTGAAGGGAACAAAAGACCCATCAGAGTCAAATATCGTTATGCATTTTTATAAAATTATTGACAGAAAGGCCCCCTTTTATTTATTTATATGCTTATTTGTTTAAATCTTTTTATCTGGTATTCAACACTGCAGGCCTAAGGAAGGGAGTTACATAGGAGTGATTAATGGACCCAGAGCTGCCAGGCAGGCTCACTATTTGAACATAAGCAATCAATCAATTAGTGGAGCAGCACAGTTCTCTTTGGGGGACCTGCAGTTGCCTTGGTCCTATACAGACCTTGTTTATTCCAAAGCAGTCAGTCCCATATAGAATGCCCCAATGAGCAATCATGCCCCACTATAATTCATTAATTTTGCAACTTATCCTATGAGGTTTCTCCTTGAGTCTTCTGGTCCATATAAAACTGTGAATTATGACCTTATGTATTATTTCAAATGAGCTAATTGCCATCTCCTGGTAATAATGAAACCATTAATCAGGGTAACTAAACACAGTTCTAGTACTTTCACTGGAGAGGGGAAACTTCTAAAAGAGTTGTACTTCACCAGGGTCCTATAACCCTATTTTCCTCTCCCACTCAACACACTGACATTTTGTAATGCTAACATGAGTAAAGAATAATCATAATACTTAGCATTTATATAGCTCTTAACAAACATTCACTAATTAATCCTCATGCCAGCTCTACTCGGCAAGCACCGTGTCTATTGTTATCCATGCTTTTCAAAGCCTGGAACTGCAGAAATGTTAAGAGATTCTCAGAAAGGTTAAGAGACTTGCCAAAGGTCACAAAACAACATAGTAATGGAAGTTAATTCCAGCTGAGACATCATGTCATGCAAACATGTGGTCTCTTGGAGGCTTGAAGGCCCATTAGTAATATGAGGCCTGGGCTATGGGAAAAACCCAGTTGTGTTGTGCAGAAAACATAATTCAATAGCTGGAAACAGGTGACATGCATTTGTCAACATGTGGTCAGAAGAAAGAAGCAGTCTGAGCCTCAATTTCTCAGTCTGTCCTTGGTAGGAGAATGTGTACCCTGCAAAGCAGCTTTCTTCTCTGTTCTGCTCTTCTAAGATTATACAATGAAATATGCAAAGCTCTTAAAAATTACTAAAAAGTCGAGACGATTTCAAAAATATACTGCTCTTCTCTGGGGTAGTGTCAGACTACTAGACTCCCCCATTGAGAAATAATGTGAGAAGTGGTGGCAAATTTCACATTTACAGACCCAAGAAAACTCAAGAGGAGTGATAATTAACAATTAATCAAAAACACCTCCTAAAGTATACCTATTCAAATGTAGGAAAATGTCTTGATTTAAATTAAAATCATATTCCTTTTAATAGTCAATTTACATGAGCTAGTAATACAGAATAAAATACATTTTAAACTACAAAACTGCATTTCAGAGGTTGAAAAAGTGAGATCAGGGACTGAGCTCATAGGAGGAATGAGAAAATGTTTGGGAATATTTGAGATGTTTTCCCAAATGAAATACTAAAACTCAAATTTTATTTTCTCACAAATCATTTTCCCCCTACCATTCTTTTTTTTTTTTTGAGACAGAGTCTTGCTCTGTCACCCAGGCTGGAGTGCAATGGCGTGATCTCGGCTCGCTACAAGCCCCACCTCCTGGGTTCAAGCCATTCTCCTGCCTCAGCCTCCCTAGTAGCTGGGACTACAGGCGCCTGCCACCACACCTGGCTAATTTTTTTGTATTTTTATTAGAGACGGGGTTTCACCATGTTAGCCAGGATGTACCATTCTTTACCATTACAATAATTAATAATAACATAAAAATTTTGTTTGATGTTCTGAAAAAGAAAACTTGCCTCCCTTGATAATTTAGTATCTGGAGCAGCTCAAAAAAAATACCTTCAGATAGAGAAAATCAGATGGGAAAGATAGCTCTAATTAAGTTATGAGATGTCATCATCACACTAGTTGACAGAGAATTCTAAATACCTGCCATGCTGCCCACCCCCTTAAAACACTCAGTGCTGATGTGATAAAATCCCTTGATTTGTAGAGTAAAAATGAGATAACCTGAGACTTTCAGAAAAATTTTATGAAAGAGAAAAGGTAAGCAGAAACCAATTAAACCACAAGACCGCAGGAAGCAAGAAAATCTGCCCATTACTCAAGCTGCGTTAAGAGAATCATGCTAGTTTACAAAGCCCATCATCTATTTATTGGCTCCAAATAGTTGGCATACTTTTCCAGGCATTTTCCATGTGCAAGATTACATACTTTGGATGTAATTGCATGTGCAAGATTACGTACTTTGGACAAGGTAGATTTGGACTGCTTTTAAAGCTTAGTTGGTTGAAAGTCCCCACTATCATCTGTTGATCAATATAGAGATATTTATTCTCAACAGAATCTAACTCAAGTATTCAAATGTTTATTTCAATCCTATTGATCACTCCTATATAGAAGATACAGTTAAAGGGATAATAGTGAACTTCTCATTCAAATGACAGTTTTTTTGTTTGCCAAAGATTGATAAAATCTGTTACCAAAGGGACTGTGTTTGGCAATAACACAGCTTACTCCTGAGCCATGGTAGGTTGTATTAGAGGCTGGGCATAGCATGACCTGAACGACCACCCTCACTTTGTAATCTAATAATATATTACATAAGAACAAGCACACCAGCCATCAGGAGAAGCACATAAGAAGAAACCCTCTGTGAACTCAAACTTTGGTGGCAATCTTGAATCATTTGTGGTGAAATTTTAAATTGTTTTTTTTTCTGTATTCAAACATGGGCTGCAACTTTGAATGACTTTAAATGAGATAATTGTGATTTTGTGTGACATTGTCATAAATCAAAACAGTCTTTCTTAGGCATCAACACATAGTCTTCATCATCTTGTAATGAATCTCTCAGAGTTCAAGGGTGAAGGTGGCACTTCATAAACAAATAATACAAGATTGCATCATCTAACCACTTGTCTTGGTATCAAGCAGCATCCAACTTTCCTGCATATTAGTGCCATATGGTGCCTTTGTCTGATAGGACAGAAAAGTATTTGAATCATTAGTATGCTCGGGCTGAAGCCAACAGGGTACACACTTTCAATTCTGAAAAGGCTCTCTCTTAAAGGTGACTTATATTCATTATATTCTGATGCTTTGTCTATGTAAATTAGCAATCAAATATTCTAAGTACGTGATGGAAAATAATTTTATCTACTGCTCGCATCCTAAATCATAGTCGTCAGGTTTAAAAGTCTGATTGGGGAGTTTTGTTAAAATATCTTCCAAGTGTTAATTTGGTACGTTTTCCAAGTTAGTGAGTCTTCTTCGAGCATGTGAAAAAAATCCATATATGAAAATGTAAAATTTATTTAGAAGGCAAATCAAATTAGACACAAAAATCTTTCACTGCGCTTAATTTAGTCAGTTTCTTCCTCATGAGATGAGCTAGTAGAATGAATGAACTTTAATTAACTTATTGGCTCCTGGTCACATGATTGCTGTGTTAATCTATCATTTTAATGGCTGTCTTCCATGGGTATTTTTATAAATGTTCGACAAAATGAACCAACAAATTAATTTCTAATAATTCTCTATTTTCACAATACTTCAAATGGTATCCATCATTCTCTGATTTTAATTACACTTCTGTAAAAGTGTGAGTAGAAGGTGCAAATTCTCCTTTGATTCTAAACAATTTGTGAGAAAACAAGTAATTTGAGTAATGCCAGATAGAGAAGATTTAGCAGTAAAATTTATCTTTTTTCGTGTGGAGTTCTGACAAAACACAGTCATGTAACCACCACCACAATTAAGAGATGCGAGAGTTTCATTTTCCTCCAAATTTCCCTCATGCCCTTTGTAACTTTCACTCAGCAAAATGCACGTAAGATTTGTCCATGTTGTTGTGTGTAACAGTGCTTCAATCCGTTTTACTGCTGAGTTAGCATTCTGCTCCTGTGGAATGGATGTACCACAGTTTGTTTATCCATTCACCAAGAGATAGTTCAATTGTTTCCAGGTTAGGTGATTATGAATTAAAACTTCAAATATTTATGTCCAACTTTTTGTGTGAATCTTAAGTTTTCATTTCTCATGAGTAGTGGGACTATGTGGTCATAGGGTATACAAACGTTTCATTTATTAGACTTCCACACTTTTCCAAAGTGACAGTAACATTTTGCATTCCTATCAGTAATGTATGAGAGCTCCTAGGGCATATTTGCCAGCTCTTGGTATTATATCTCAGTTTGTTTTTGTTTTTGTTTTGAGACAAGGTCTCGCTCTGTCATCCAGACTGGGGTGCAGTGGTGTGATCATGGCTCATGGCAATCTCGAATTTCTTGCCTCAAGCAATCTTCCCACCTCAGTCACCTGAGTAGCTGGGACTACAGGCTCGTGCCACCAGGGCCCAGCTATTTTTTTTTCTTTTGTAGACACAAGGGTCTCGCCATATTCTCTAGGGTGGTCCTGAACTCCTGGGCTCAAGCAATCCTTCTGCTTGGCATCTCAAAATGCTGGGATAATAGGCATGAATCACTGCATTGGGCCTCATTTTGTTTTCAGTTTGCATTTTCATGACTAATAATGTTAGGCATCATTCATATACTTATTTGCCATTCCTGTATCTTCTTTGGTGAATTGTCTGTTCAAATCTTCTGCCATTTTTTATTGCGGTGTTTGCTTTCTTGAGTTTTGCAAGTTCTTTATCTATTCTGGATATATGTTTTGGATACAAATCCTTTGTCAGATATGTATTCCGCAAATATTTTCTCAGTCTGTGGCTTGCCTTTGCATCTCTTAACTGTTCTTTTGCAGAGAAGTTTATAATTCTGATTTATTCAACTTCTCAATTTGTCAATTTTTTTAAGGATGAAGATTTTGATGTTGTATCTAAAAAAATCTATGCCTAATCCAAGGTCACAAATACTTTCTCCTGTTTTTTTTTGTGGTAGAAATCTTATAGTTTTACGCTCTCCATTCAGGTCTATAATGTATTTTCTATTAATTTTTATGAATGTTGTGAAGTATGGGTTGTGGTTCTTCTTCTTCTTTTTCATATCCATTCATAGCATACATTTCATATCCATCCAGATCATGCTTATCTGTTCGAGTGGCATTTGTCTAAAAGGTTTCTTACTCTATTGAATTGCATTTGCATCTTTGTCAAAATCAATTGATGCTAGGTGAACATTTTCATAGATGCCTTTTAACAAATTGATGAAGCTCCTTTCTATTTCTACTTTGTTAAGATATCTAGAAAATCAAGAATGAATTTTCTAATTTTGTCTAATGTTTTTTTCTGCATCTATTGAGATGAAATTGTTCTTCTTATTTAGTGTATTAATAGGGTAAATTACATTGTTTGTTTTCTGAATTTTAAATCCACCTTTTCTCCCTGAAATAAACTCCACTTGGTCATATTATTATTATAATAATATTCTTTCTTAAGGTGATATTTGCATAACATACAATTAGCCATTTTAAAGTATGCAACTCAATGACGCTTAGTGCATTTACAATGTTCTGCAACTATCACCTTCTCTGTAGTTTGAAACTTTTTTTATCACCCCATTGGTATGGTATCACAAACCAATACGTAATCATTCCCCTTTCCTCTCTGCCACGAATTCCTTGGCAACTGTTAATCAGTTGTCTAAAATAAATTAAATTTCTTTTTCCTTAGCTTTATTAAGGTATCATTGACAAATAAAAATTGTATATATTTCTGGTCTACAATATGATGTTTTGACATGTGTTATACATTGTAGAATGACTAAATCAAGCTAATTAGCATATGCATTACCTCACATACATATCACATTTGTAGTTAGAACACTTAAAATCTATTGTCATAGCAATTTTCAAGAATTCAATATATTGTTGTTACCTCTAGTCACCATGTTGTACAATAGATCTCTTGAACTTATTTCTACTGTCTAATAAAAATTTTGTGTCCTTTGACCAACATCTTCCTAACCATCCTTCACTCCACATCCCCATCCCAACCCCTGGTAAACACCATTCTAGTCTCTGCTTCTACAATTTCAGCCTCTACATGTAAGTGAGATAATGAGGTTATTTGTTTTTCTCTGCCTGGCTTATTTCACTTAACAAAGCATCTTCCAGGCTCATGTATGTTGTCACAAATCACAGGATTTTGTTATTTAAGGGTGAATAGTATTCCATTGTTTTTATATGCCATATTTTCTTTATCCCTTCATTTGTTGATGGGCACTCAGGTTGTTTCCATATTTTGACTTTCGTGAATAATGCTGCAACAAATGTGACAGTGCAGACATCTCTTCAACATAGTGATTTCATTCCTTTGGATATAAACCCAGTAGGGGGATTGCTGGATCATATGTAGTTGTATTTCGAATTTTTGAGGAAACTCAATGCTGTTTTCCATAATAGCTGAACTGATTTATATTTCCACCAACAGTGTATAATTGTTCCCTTTTCTCCACACCCTTGCCAGCTTGTGTTACTTTTTGTCTATTTGATAATATCCATTCTAACAGGTGTGAGGTGATATATCACTGCAGTTTTAGTTTTCATTTCCCTAATGATTAATGATGTTGAACATTGTTTAATATACTTGTTGACCACTTGTATATCTTCTTTTGAGAAATGCCTATTCAGGTTCCTTGCTCATTTTTAAAATTAGATTATTTATTTTCTTGGCATTGAGTTGTCTGAATTACTTGTATATTTTAGATATTAACCTCTTATCACATGTATGGTTTGCAAATATTTTCTCTCATTTTGTAGGTTGTTTCCCTTCACTCTGTTAATTACATTTATTTGTTTTGCTGCAGATGCTTTTAGTGTAATGCAATTCTATTTGTCTATATTTTCTTTATTTGCCTGTGCTTTTGAAACGGTTATATCCAAAAAATCATTGCAAGCCCAATTTCTAAGAGTTTTTCCTCTTAGTTTTTTCTAGTCATTTTACAGTTTCAGGTCTTACATTTGAGTCTTTAATCCCTTTTGAGTTGATTTTTGTGAGATAAAGGTCCAATTTTATTTTTCTGCATGTGGATATTGTTTTTCCACCACCATTTATTGAAAAGATTATCCCTTTTTCATTGGTTTTCTTGGCACCTTTGTCAAAAATCAATTGACTGTCAACGCATGGGTTTATTTCTGGGCCCTTGATCCTGTTCCGTTGGTCAATGTGTCTGTTTTTATGCCAGTACCATGATATTTTGATTACTGTAGCTTTGTATTGTATTTGAAAACCAGATACTGCAATCCCTTCGGCTTTGTCCTTTTTGTTAAAAATTGCTTTGGTTATTCTGGGTCTCATGTGGATTCATGAAAATTCTAGGATTTAAAAAAAATTTCGTGAAACATGTCATTAGAATTTTGATAGGGATTGCATTGAATCTGTAGAACAGTATAGACTATTTAACAATATTAATTCTTCTAATGTATGAACATGAGATCCCTTTTCATTTAGTTGTGTCTTCTTCCATTTTTTTCATCAATGTTTGATAGTTTTCAGTGTGCAGGTCGTTCACTTCCTTGGTTAAATTTTTTCCTAAGTATTTTATATTTTTTAGCTACTGTAAATGAGATTTTCTTAATTTTTTACCAGATAATTCCTTGCTAGTGTATAGAAATGCCACTAATTTTTGTATGTTGATTTTGTATCCTGCAAATGTACTGAATTTGTTCAGTTTTTTTGTGTAATGCTTAAGATTTTCTTTATATAAGATTGTGTTGTCTGCAAATGAGACAATTTAACTTCTTTCCTTCCAATTTGGATGCCTTTCATTTCTTCCTCTTGCTTAATTTCTCTGGCTAGGATGTCCGGTACTATGTTGAATTGAAGTGGTGAAATTAGGCATCCTTGTCTTATTTCTGATGTTAGAGGAACAACTTTCAGCTTTTCCCCATTCACTATAATTTAGTTGTGGATTTGTCATATATGGTCTTTATTGTGTTGTAGTATGTTCCTTTTATACTCAATTTGTTGAAAGATTTTTTGTTTATCATTAAAGAACACCGAATCTTGTCAGATGCGTTTTCTGCCTCTATTGAGATGAGCATATGGTTTTTTGTCCCTCATTCTGTAATACGGTATATGACATTTGTTCATTTGCATATGTTGAACCATTCTTGCGCCCCAGGAAAAATCCCACATGATGGGATCATGATGAATGATTTTTAAAATTCTGTTTCCTAGTATTTTATTGAAGATTTTTACATCTATATTCATCAGGGGTATTTTCTTTTCTTGTAGTGCTTTTTTCTGACTTTGGTATCAGGATAATGCTGGCCTCATCAAATAAGTTTGGAAGTATTATCTCAATTTTTTGTAAGGGTTGTAGAAAGATTGGTATTTATTCTTCTTTAAATATTTGGTAGAATTCAGTGGTGATGTCATCAGGTCATGGACTTTTCTTTGATGGGAGGCTTTTTATTACCGATTCAATCTCCTTTCATGTTATTGGTCTGTTCAGCTGTTTTATTTCTAGGAATTTGTCTATTTCTTCTAGGTTATCCAGGTTGTGGGTGTGTCATTATTCATAGTCATCTCTTATAATCCTTTGTATTTTTGTGGCATTGGCTGTAATGTTTTATCTTTCATTTATTTTATTTGAGTCATCTCTTTTCTTTAGTTAGGCTAGGTAAAGGTTGGTTGATTTTACTGTCAAATTCCCTGATTGTTTCTTCTGCTTGTTCAAACCTGTTGAAAATCTCAACTGAAATTTTCATTTCAGCTACTGTACTTTTCAGCTCTACAAACTTGATCTCTCTTTTATGATTTCTTTCTCTTTAATAATACATTCTACTGGCTCATACACCATTCTCATTATTTCCTTTCCTTCTTTGTCCATGAATTCCTTCAACATTTGAGCATATTTAAGATGATCAATTTAGTCTTTTTCTACTAAGTACTATGTATGGACTTACTCAGGGACAGTTTCTGAATAATTTCTTCATTTTTTCCCGGCTGCAAATGGGCTAAACTTTTCTGTTTTGTGTGTGTGTGTGTGATTTGTAATACATCTTTAGAACTGGAGATTTTGAATATTGCGATGTGGTAACTCTGAAATCAAATTCTTCTCCCTCACCTGGGATTGCTGTTATTGCTTGTTGAGGGCTGCAATTATCCAGTTGTTTATTGACTTTTCAACAATGGTTTTCTCAAAGAATATATTTCTTGTCATGTGTGGCCACTGGAGTCTCTGTTCTGTTACCTCTATATTTAGCTAGTGATGGCTCAGAGATTTCCTTGAATACCTAGGTCTAATTAAAAAAGGAAAAAAGGCAGTTTGTCGCTTTAAATTATTTTGACATATACTGACCAGGAAGTTGCTTCAGTTCGAGGGTTTTCCCCTCAATGTGTTTGGCAATGTCTTTTTTTGGTTCTGATATCAAGTTAATTCTGTGTTCATAAAGTAAACTGGGAAATATTTCTGCTCTTTATCTTTTGTGTAGGATTTCTATTATTTCTTCTTTAAGTGATTGTTGTAATTTATCAGTGAGGCCATTTAGACCAGATGTGTAAGGTTTTAGACTACAAATTAGTTTTCTTTAACCGATGTAGAACTTTTTAGGTAAACTATTTCTTCTTGAGTGAGCTTCATTAATTAATGGCTTTCAATAAATTTTCTTTAACAGTTGTAGAACTTTTCAAGTTAATTATTTTTTCTTGAATGAGCTTCATTAATGACTTTCAATATATTGTTAACTTCATGTAAGTTGTTATATTTTTAATGACAATGAATGTGTAGATTAACAAGCCCCCCAATTTTTTTTTTCTTTTTTTGAGACAGAGTCTTGCTCTGCCGCCCAGGCTGCAGTAGTTCAGTGGCATGATCTCAGCTTGCTGCAGCCTCCGCCTCTCAGGTTCAAGCAATTCTCATGACTCAGCCTCCTGAGTAACAGGGATTACAGATGTGTGCCATCACACCCAACTAATTTTTGTATTTTCAGTAAAGACCGAGTTTTGCCATGTTGGCCAGACTGGTCTCAAACTCCTGACCTCAAATGATCTGCCTGTCTTGGCCTCCCAAAGTGTTGGGATTACAGGTGTGAGCCACTGCGCCTGGCCAAGTTATTTATATTTTTAAGCGCAAAATTGTCTATAACTTTATTTTTACTTTATTGTCTATAGGTTAGTAGTGATGTCCCATTTTTCATTACTTATGTTGGTAATTTATGTCTTCTCTATTGTTTTTAGCTAAAAGTTTCTCATTAGAAGTTTTTTTTTGTTCATTTCTGAGAAATATATTTTCTTTTTTAAAATTTATTTTACCTATTTTTCTGCTCTCAGTTTTATTCATCTCTGCTTGTTTCTTCATTACTTCCTTCCTTTTGTTTGTTTAGAGTAAGCATCCACTGTTCTCCCTCTAGTTTTTTAGAGTAGAAACTTAGATTATCGATTTAAGATTTTTTTTTTTTTCTGGAGTACAGTGGCGCGATCTCAGCTCACTGCAACCTCCGCCTCCTGGGTTCAAGTGATTCTCCTGCCTCAGCCTCCTGAGTAGCTGGGATTACAGGCACGCACCATCATGCCCAGCAAATTTTTGTATTTTTTATAGAGACAGGTTTTCAGCATGTTGGCCAGGCTGGTCTAGAATTCCTGACCGCAAGTGATCCACCCATCTCAGCCTCCCAAAGTGCTGGGATTACAGGTGTGAGCCACCTTGCCTGGCCAATTTTTTATTGTTGAAAATATTTTCTAATTTTCCTTGTGACTTCATTTGCATTCTTTGGATTACTTAGAAGTGTGTTGCTTAATTTTCAAATATTTGGAGATTTTCCAGATATCTTTCTATTACTGATTTTTAGTTTAATTATATTTTTATAAAAAATATACCTTGTATAATTTTTAACTTTTAAGAATATGTCACAATATATTTATGAGTTAGAAATAAGGTGTGAATATTCCATGTGCACTCCAGAATGTTTTGTTCTGCTATTCTTGGGTGAAGTGTTCAAAAAAGGACAATTAGGGTAATTTTGTTGACAATATTATTCAGGCTTTCAATGCACTTTTGAATTTTATGTCTACTTTTTATTGATTACTATGAGAAGAGAGAGTTTGGTGGATTTTTTTTAAAATTGTCCCTTGATTTTGCTTCAAGTATTTTGAAGCTCTGTTGTCAGGTGCACAAACATTTAGGATTGTGATGGCTTCTTGGTAAAATGACTTGTTTATCATTATGTGATATCTCTCTTTGTCCCTGCTGATATTCCTTTTTCCATAGTTTTGTCTGATATTATTATAGTCACTCCACTTTTCTTTTGGTAGATATTGTTATGATATGTCTTTGGCCACCTTTTTACTTTGAATATGTAGATGACTTTATATTTAAAGTAGGGTTATTTTGAAAGCATATAGTTTGTTGCCCCTGTTTATCCAGTCTGATTATCTCTGTGTTTCAAATGGTATGTATAGCTGGGCACGGTGGCTCATGCCTGTAATCCTAGCAATTTGGAAGGCCAAGGTGGAGGGATCCCCCGAGTCTAGGAGTTTGAGACCAGCCTGGGCAATATAGTGAGACCCGGTTTCTACAAAAAAAAAAAAAAATTAAAAAGCCAAGCATGGTGGCATGCACCTGTAGGTTGAGGTGGGAGGATCAGTTGAGCCTGAGAGAGGGAGGCCAAGAAAGCAGAGCGAAGATTGCCCCCCTGCACTCTGGCCTGAATGACAGAGCAAGACCCTGTCTCAAACACACACACACACACATACACACACACCCCCCCCAAATGGTATGTATAGACCCCTTATACTTAGTATAAATATTGGTGTATTTGGATTAAAATCTACTACCTTACTAATTGTTTATTTGTTCTGTTTTTGTTCCGCTTTCTCTTTTCTTTCTTCCTTTGGATTATTTTATGACTCCATTTTTTTGCCTCTACTGTTGGCTTATTACTTATGCCCCTTAAAAAATTTTGTTTTGGTGATTGCCCTAGGATTTATTATATGCATATTTAATTAATCATAGTCTATCTTCAAATAATATCACACTACCTCAAATGTCTTGTAACCACCTTACAACAATGTACTTCCAATTCTTCTCTCCCATATCTTGTGGTTTTAATGTTACACATGTTACTTTAAAATAGTCTATAAACACACAATGTATTGCCTCTGTATTTTCTTTAGTTACCTTTTACATTAAAAGTAGAAAAAATAGTTCAATATTTGCATTTTAAAAAACTATTTTTGGCTAGGCACGGTAGCTCATGACTGTAATCCCAGCATTTGGGGAGGCTGAGGTGGGAGGATCACAGGCGGTCAAGCGTTCAAGATTAACCTGGGTAACACCGTGAGACTCTGTCTCTAGAAAAACTTTAAAATTGGCCAGTTTGTTGTGGTGCGTGCCTGTAGTCCTAGCTGCTGAGGAGGCTGAGGTTGGGAGGATTGTTTGAACCTGGGAGGTCGAGATTGCAGTGAGCCATATTTGAGTCACTGCACTCCAGCCTGGGCAACAGAATGAGACCCTGTCTCAAAAACAAAAAACAACAGCAAAACCAAAACAAGTCTACCCCTTGTCAACTTGGTACTCACACACATTTCCTTAAACACCATCTCCAAATAAAGACAATAACAATGTCATAATCTCACCGAACATGATACAACTATCCTGTCTCAAAAAAAAACCCCAAACCAAAAAACAACTGCAAAACTACTTTCAATGCGTTTATTCTTTATTTATATTCAAATTTCTATCTATTTATATTTCAGTTTCTATCAAGATACCTTATGTATCTTCCGGAAGAACTTGGTTTAACATTTCTTGTAGTGGAAGTCTGGAGGAAATGATTTTTTTTTTCTGCAAAATTTTCATTTCTCCTGCTATTTGTGGAGTTTTAAGTTTTTTAAAAAATTATATTCTGAATACAAGCTCTTTATCAGATATATGATTTTCATGTATTTTCTTCCAGGCTGTAATTTTTATTCCCCTAAAATTAATAGGCTTTATTTTTCAGAGCAATTTTAGGTTTACAGAGAAACTGAGCACTAAATATGGAGTTCCCACATGCCTCCTCCTTGGCCCATCCCCCCTGCAGTTTCCACTGTTATTAACATCTTGCATTAGTGTGGTATATTTGTTACATCTGGTGAACCAATGCTGATACGTTATGATTAAAACGTGTAGTTTGCACTTGTGTTCACTGTTTGTATTATGCATTTCTCTGTACAGGTTTTGGACAGATGTATAATGTCATATACACATCATTACAGTATCATACAGAATAGTTTCACTGCCCTAAAAATGTCCTGTGCTCTACCTATTTATCCCTCTTTCCTTCCCTTGAGCCCCTGGCAACCACTGTTCTTTTTCTATCTCTCTACTTCTGCCTTTTCCAGAATGTCATCTATTTGGAATCATAGGGTATGTAACCTTTTCACACTAACTTCTGTTACTTAGCCATGTGCATTTACGGTTCAGCCATCTTTTTATAGCTCATTTCCTTTGAGCTGGAATAATATTCCATTGTATATATGTACCACAGTTTGTGTAAATATTCACCTGTTGAAAGACATCTTGGTTGCTTTCAACTTTTTGCAATAATTAATAAAGATTCTATAAACGTACATGTCCAGGCTTTTGTGTGGATGTGGTTTTTCACTCATTTTGGTAAATACCAAAGAGTATTATTGCTGGGTAATATGGTAAGATTATGAATCAGAATTGCTATTGTCCCACATTTTTATTTTTTGTTTTTATTTTTAATTAATTAATTAATTGATTTTGAGACAGAGTCTTGCTCTGTCACCCAGGCCGGAGTGCAGTTGTGCGATCTTGGCTCACTACAACCTCCACCTTCTGGGCTCAAGCGATCCTCCTACCTCAGCCTCCCCAGTAGCTGGGACAACAGACGCATGCCAGCATGCCCAGCAAATTTTTGTATTTGTTTTGTAGAGACAGGGTTTCATCATGTTGCCCAGGCTCGTCTTGAACTCTTGGCTTCAAGCAATCCACCCACCTCAGCCTCCCAAAGTGCTGGGACTGCAGGCGTGAGCCACCATGCCTGGCGTTTGCCCCACATTCTTGCCAGTATTTTGTGTTGTTAGAGTTTTGGATTTGAATAATTCTAGTGTAGTGGCATCTTGTTGTTTTATTTTCCTTCACTTTTAAAGGATATTTCCCCCTATTACAGAATTCTGAGTCGAGGAATTTTCTTTTTCTTTCAGCACCTTAAAATGTCACTTTGTCGTCTTCTCAGTTATGTAGTTTTGGAGGAGTAATTTTCTGTAATCAGTGTCTTTCTTTTTTTAATATAATGTGTCTTTTTTCTCTGGTTGCCTTCAAGATTTTCTCTTTATATTTGTTTTTCAGCAATTTGAATGTGATGTGTCTAGTTTTATTTTTTTATTTTAAAAAATCCTGTTTTGTGTTCTAGGAGCTTCTTGGAAATTTAATTTGACATCTTCTATTATTTATGAAAAATTCTCAGCCATTATCTCTTCAAAGTTTCTTTTGACCTGTTCTATTTTCCTTTCAAATGTCTTAATTATGTGTATACTGGATCTTTTGATACTGTCTTAAAGTCTTAAAGCTTTTGCTTATTCTGTTCTTTCTTTTTAAAATTCACTCATTTTCCATTGTGTTCCAGGTTGGCCAATTTCTATTGACTTAACTTGAAGTTCATGGATTCTTTCCTCAGTTGTGGAGTCTACTGATGAACCCACCATAGACATTATTCATTTCTGTGGTCATGCTTAAACAAACATTCTACCATCCCATTGGTTCTGTCTTATAGTTTCTGTCTCTCTGTTGAAATTCTCTACCTGTTCATGCAAATTTTGCATCTTTACCACTGGTGTTGTCTTAAGGAATTTCTTAATGAATTTTAAATTCCAACATTTGGGTCACATATGAATCAAATTCTGTTATTGACTTTGTGTCTTGACAGTGGGTTGTTTTTCTTGCTTTTCTTGTATCTTGTAATTTTTGGTTGAATGGTGGACATCCTATGTAGAACAGTAGATACTAAGATTTGTGACTGCAAATAGACATATCACTTTTTCTACTAAGCTGCTAGTGTGAGGAATTCAATTAATTTACTCAAGAACTAAGCTGGGTTTTTGTTTTGTTGTTACTATGTTTCCTTTCAATGCATCACTAGCTTCAAATTCCTTCTTATTACCTTTTGGTTAGAGTGGGGTTGGATATTGGAGAATTTCTCTCAATGCTTTGGTTGACCCTCAGATTTAGACCTTTCTTATGAGCATGCCCCTTAGCAAAGGCCTTTCCTCACTCTTGTGCCTTTCTCCTGGGATTACACTGTTGTTACCTGTTAATTGCTACTTGGTGGTGTGTGTTGGGCAGGTATTCTCTTTTGTTTTGTTGCGGCTTCATCCTTAGGCAGATCCTCTGTTCCTTGGTTTTGACAATGGGAATTTTTCAGTGATCCTGCCCTTCCACAGTGGTAGGGTATCTCTAATGGTCTAGGTCCAGGAGGGATTCTTGCCCCTCCTCTAGAGGCAGATGATTTTTTTGTTTGTTTCCTTTTATCTGCCTCAATGGGGCAGATGACTCTGGGAGCCCCAGAATTTGCTGCTTATGGCTTTTGCTGGATAGGGAGGTAGGAGAGAAGGATCCAGTTGGATCTTTGTGCCTTATCTGCAGTGAAGGCTACTCTTTTGCTCAAGGCTGGCAGCACTAGGAAAAGCTGTCTTTGGTTTCCCACTCTACACCTATTTTCCTCCTGAGCGATCTTTTAGTTTGCTAGTGCTGCCTTAACAAAGTACCAAAAACTGGATAACTTAAACATCTGGAGCCTAGAAGTCCAAAATCAAGGTATTGGCAGGGTTGGTTGCCTCTCAGGGCTATGAGGAAAGTACCTGTTTCAGGCTTCTCTGATGGTAGATAGCCATCTTCTCTCTATGTCTCTTCACATTGTTTTTTTCTACATGCATCTTTGCCTAAATTTCCCCTTTTAATAAGAGCACCAGTCATATTGGATTAGGATCCACCCTAATGAACTCATTTTAACTCCATTACCTCTACAAAGACCCCATCTCCAAATAAGGACATACCTTGAGATACTGGGCATTATGACTTAAACATATAAATTTGTTCTTTGTTTTTAAAAATTAATAGTTTTTATTTATATAGATGTATGGGGCACAAGTGCAATTTGGTTACATCCATAGATTGCATAGTAATTAAATCAGGGCTTTTAGTGTATCCATCACCCAAACAACATATATTGTACCCATTAACTAATTTCTCATCCCTCATGCCTCACCTCCATCACACCTCCTCTCTCTCCCAAGTCTCCAGTGTCTATTATTCCACTCTCCACATCCATGCATATGCTTTTTATAACACTCATTTATAAATGAGAACATTCAAGATCTGATTTTGTCTGGCTTGTTTCACTTAATATAATGACCCCCGTTTCTATCCCCATTGCTGTAAAAGACATAATTTTATTCTTTTTTATGGCTGAAAAGAACTAAAAATGATATTTTTAGTTCTTGAAAAATCTCCATGCTGTTTTCTATATAGGTTGTAACTACTAATTTACATTCCTACCAACAACATGTGAGAGTTCTCTTTTCTCAACATTCTTGCGAACATCTCTTAGTTTTGTCTTTTTAGTAATAGCCATTCTGCATAGGGTAAGATAATATTCCATTGTGGTTTTAATTTGCATTTCTCTGATGATTAGTGATGATGAGCA
The DNA here is from genome assembly GCF_029289425.2 of Pan paniscus. NCBI lineage: Eukaryota > Metazoa > Chordata > Mammalia > Primates > Hominidae > Pan > Pan paniscus. The sequence continues at coordinate 68,625,238 of NC_073267.2, forward strand.
TTTTTTACATACTCAGGTTGTTTCTGTGCAGGATCATTTAGAAGTGGGTGATATAGTTTGGATATTTATCCCCTCCAAATCTCATGTGGAAATGTGACTTTTAATGTTGGAGGTGGCCCTAGTGGGAGGTGCCTGGGTCATGGGGATGGATCCCTCATGAATGGCGTAGTGCTGTCATTGTGGTAATGAGTGAGTTCTTTATGAGTTCATGCAAGATCTGGCCATTTAAGAGAGCCTGACACTTCCTCCTTCTCTCTCTTCTTCCCTCTCTTGCGATGTGATATGCTGGCTTCTTTGCCTTCTGCCATGATTGTAAGCTTACTGAGGCCTCATCAGTAGCCAAGCAGATGTTGGAGCCATGCTTGTACAGCCTGCAAAACTGTGAGCCAAACACACCTCTTTTCTTTATAAATTACCCAGTTTCAGTATTCCTTCATAGCAATGCAAAACGGACTAATACAGTGGGTATAGACTCTCCTTGTGTCTGCAGCTCCTAGGAGGTCTGTGCTCTCACACTGCCTGCAGCTGGCCTTTAGCAATTTGTTGAAACTTTTAACTGATATATTTTTACCTGCTTCTACAGTGTCTATATCTTCCTCTGGTGCCTCAGGTAAGGCAGTGCGTATGTCTGCATCTTTCCTTGGAGTTGCCTGTTTTTTTCTAGATTTTAGGCTACTTGGTTGCTGCGACCTCGGCTCGCCCTTTCCTTCCTTCCTTCCTTCCTTCCTTCCTTCCTTCCTTCCTTCCTTCCTTCCTTCCTTCCTTCCTTCCTTCCTTCCTTCCTTCCCTCCCTCCCTCCCTCTCTCCCTCCCTCCCTCCCTCCCTCCTTCCTTCCTTCCTTCCTTCCTTCATTCCTTCATTCCTTCCTTCCTTCCTTCCTTCCTTCCTTTTTGATGGAGTCCAGTGGCACGATCTCGGCTCACTGCAACTTCCGCCTCCTGGGTTCAAGCAATTCTCCTGCCTCAGCCTCCTGAGTAGCTGGGATTACAGGTGAGTGCCACTACACCTGGCTAATTTTTTGTGTGTTTTTAGTAGAGACGGGGTTTCACTGTGTTATCCAGGATGGTCCCGATCTCCTGACCTCATGATCCACCCACTTCGGCCTCCCAAAGTGCTGGGATTACAGGTGTGAGCCACCATGCCTGGCGTGACCTCAGCTCTTTGATGGGTTTGAGAAAAGTTGTGGTTTTGTTAAATATCTGGACTTTCTTTACAGTTAAGAGGTGGGAGTGATACTCTTTTCAGCTTTTTACATACTGAGAGAAGGTGACACTATTTTTTAAATTTAAATTTCTAATTGTGTATTGCCATATGTAGAAATACAGTTGATTTTATATTAGTCTTGCATCTTGCAACTTTGTTAAACTCACTTGTTAGTTATAGTAGCTTCTTTGATAGAGTCTAGGATTTTCTATGTCATTAATTTTATAATTTTTAAGTAGATGTAGTTTTATTTATTCTTTTCCAATCTATATGCTTTTCATGTTTTTTTCTTGACCAATTACACTGGCTAGGACCTTCAATACAATGTGGACTAGCAGTGGTAAGAGCAGACATCCTTGCGTTCTCCCCCATCTCAGGAGGACAGCATTTAGTCTTTCACCACAATTTATGATGTTAGCTGAAAGTTTTCTCCTAAATGTTTTTTTTAATCAGGTTGAGGAAGTCTTCTTCTCTTCTTATTTTGCCATGAGTTATTTACTGTAAACAAATGTTCACTTTTGTCAAATGCTTTTCGACAAAGTATTTTCGACTTGGTTGATTATTTTTACTTCTTGAGAAGGAAGACTTCTTAGACAAAAATTATTGAATGACTTGGGTAAGTAAAAAAATTCAATAATGGGTGTGACCTCAGCCTACCAGTAATATAAAATTAATATACTATTACCACATTCTCAACCTCTGATTTATGGACTTATTGTCCATTATAGATCAGATTACTAGAGATTTCTAGTCAAGTGGGAGCTTTAGCTACAGAATTACCAAAAGGCTGCACTGTAAGTCATATTCACCTCAAAAGTAGTCCTGTATCAATACAGTTTGGAGGCTTGTTCCCTCCACATCTTGTGTTGAAATGTAATCCCCAGTATTGGAGGTAGGGCTTGGTGGGAGGTATTTGAGTCTTGGGGGAGGATCCCTCATGAATGTCTTGGTGCCCTCCTCCCAATAATGAGTGAGTTTTCAGTCTGTGGCTTCATGCAAGATCTAGTTGTTTAAAAGAGTTTGGGACCTCCCCACTTCTCTCTCTTGTGTGCTCTCTCTCTCCATGTGACACTCTGCTCCTGCTTCTCCTTCTGCCATGAGTAAAAGCTCCCTGAAGCCCTCACCAGAAGCCAAGCAGATGCTAGCACCATGCTTCCTATACAGCCTGCAGAACCATCAGCCAGTTAAATTTCTTTATTAATTATCTAGCCTCAGGTGTTTCTTTATAGCAACACAAAAACGAATTAACACACCTATGGGTTAGCCAAAAAAGCATTTATAGCTATTTTTTATTTCATTATTAGCAACTCTTTTAAATTTTTGACTATGTTTTGGGCATTGTGCTGGGTGCCTGATATGTAGTATCTCATTTAGCCCTAATAAGAACTCTGGGAAATTGGTATTATTGTTTTCAGCATATCAAAATATTTAAGTGTGTGGACACTAAGGACTCACTGCCAAGGTTAGTATTTCAGCTTCACCACTTACTTGCTGAATGACCATGAGCAAGTCACTTAGCCTCACTTAATCCATTGTATCATGCGTAAAATAGGGAAAAATGATAACGACATGGTTTAGTTGTTCTGAGATTTAAATAAAGCTATTCAGTGTTACAGTTTTGGCATGTTTTCTGGTGCATTTGAAACACTAAGTCAAAGTTAGATATTACCTCCGTTATCTTGAAAGTGAGAAAAAGAAGAGATATGGAAACAAATGCACACAACTAATACATGTCAGAGTTTAGATTCTAAGCCCAGCTGCTTCCAAAGCACCCCCCCTCCATCCACCATGCTGCTCTTATTTTATATGCTTATTAGGGAGAGGATTTTTTTGCTAATGTATAAGTATAATTGGCATACATATTGCTTTATGCCTGTTGTCTCACTGTAATTATCAATAATGCCCTTTTAATTCTCATGAATGTCTATTTTAGACAATAAGTTATATAATCACGTTATTAATAATCCACATTTTAATTTATCTTTTGGTGGCAAATTATTATTTCTAGTTCTAAATTTACTTGTGGCCCAAGCTCTCCAGCACACACACCTACACACACACACACACACACACACACACACACACACACGTTTATGGAGGATTTTATTAAAAAGTTGCAGATACTATGTAATGATATAACTTGAAGCATTTTTACATTCAAGATTAATCACAATTTAGCAACTTGTGGCTTACGCAGGATGAACACACACGATTTTGAAAGTCTTGCCTTACAATGACACAATAATAAATCAATTCCTGGTGGTGGGAGTGCAACGTCAGTTTTACATGAATGGATACTCATAAAAGTTGATCACTGTTGAAATAAATGTGGGCTCTTAATAAAATGCTATCAGTTGTCCAAACCAGAGAAACATAGTATAACAGACATTCATAGTCTATGGATGGCTTCTAGGTGTGATTCTTTGGGTGCTGGTTCCAGGCAGGGAGGAAGATAAAGGCTATGAGGATATTTCTCACATACGATTTTTTTATCCTAAGGAGAATGTAGCTCATATCAGACTTTTTGTATTTTCTTAGTAATTAGAAACTTATTTATTAGATGAACATATATTAGATCTTATGAACATCTGCATTGTGAGAAAAAAAGTCTTCTTCAGTTGCTTCCACCTTTATACATAGAGTTTATAAATATCAACATGAGTGAGGTGTCTGTGTTCCTGTCATATTTGAAATATTTGTATTAGTGAGACTCAAAGTGAGATTCAAGAAATTTTCCTGTTCCTTATACATTAAATTGTTATGGAAACCCAGATTCAAACAATTTTATTTTTATTCATTTGAGACTTGATATTTCCCTATAGCCAGCATTTTATTTACAATGTGTATTTCAGTTTCAACATAGTTAATTGCTTTTGTACCACATTTTATAAACAATTTTTTTTCAATAGTCATTGGAGGCCAAACTATAAGCAATGTGTTTAGTTTTCTGCTCAGCCAGTCACATTGAGCCTAAAAAATAGACTTGCACCTAAGGAAATTCCCTGTGGAGTAGGAAACACAGCTGTTTTATCCTACTAGGAAGCCTGCAGAGAGATACTATTTTCCTTGGGGGAAAGGACACTCAAGTTTTGAGAATCTAGGTACTGTACCATTGGGGAAAGAGCAGAAAAGAAAATAGACCATCTTTTTCAGTTCTGTTGTACAGACTATAAAGAAGTCCTTTGTTCAGACTCTATGTCCTCCTTCTTCTTGCTGAATCTTTAGTCTTTTAAAATTCTACCCTTTACTAAATGGGTAAAGCTGCAAAAAACATTAAACTTAAAAATATACCAGGAATACAGAATGAGGAGAGGTGATTGATCTTTGAGTAGGTATCCAACAGTGCAATGAAATTCTCAAGCAGGTTTCTTTTTATTTCAAAATGAGTTTGATTCAGAGGGATTTTATAGCTGCTAAATCATGCAATTGGCAGAGATTGTGCGTGCGTCTCACAGTTACTTTGAAAGATGTCAAATTTGGCAAAGGCAGTAAAAATACTGGGATTTACTGAGCTTGCTTTTTTTTTTCTTCCCAGAGAATGCTCTAAAATCTAGCATGCTCAGAAGCAATACAGTGCAACAGAAGTGTGCAGAATTGCAGTTTCCACAGAAAGAGTATGACTTTCTCAACCAGTGTTTTGTGATTACATCTTTGGCAAAAGCCTGGCAGCCTATGCTTGTTGTTACAAAAGGCTCCTTTTTATCACCAGTGGACATGGTGTCCTGTCATTGTCATTGACATGTAAAAGCTGCTCTTTTTTTTTTTTTTTTTACAAAATAATGTTATTCGTACATATCTCTGTAATGTTGCCTTATGAATATATGCAAGCTTCTTTAGGACATACACCTATGTATGAGAATTTCTAGGCTATTGGAATAACATTTTATTTTATTTTATTTATTTTATTTTATTTTACTTTAAGTTCTGGGATACATGTGCTGAATGTGCAGGTTTGTTACATAGGTATACATGGTGGTTCGCCGCACCTGTCAACCCATAATCTAGGTTTTAAGCCCCACATGCATTAGGTATTTGTCCTAATAAAGCTACTAATTTTTATATTAATATATATATTTTTACCAATCAAAGGGACCATAAGCTTGGCTTTAGAAGGAAAATTAGCTTTAGAAAGAAAGCTAATTTTTTTCTAATAAAGAGAAGGAGAGAGAGAGTTATCAATCTGAATCTGATCAATAACAAAGCAGCATATATGCACCTGCAAAGTGTGCACCACTTTCTCTCAAACAAGACAGAGACGACACATTGTATTATAAGCTGCTGAACAGCCTTACTTTGCTCATCCAAAGAGATGTAAGTCTGAAGGAGCGCCTCTGGACTGGTAGACAAACCTGCACAGGACAATGGCCTTGGACCATGTGTGCTAAAACCTGGACAGAGGGACCAGCAGCAAATGAAAACCTGTGTTGGGCTTGGGGGGTATTCAGATTGTATAAACTGCTGGATAACTTCCCTAAAAGAGGATATTAGGGTGAAGGATTCCCAGAGCTCTGAAAACATGAGTGATAACTAGGATAATCACAGAAGAAAGTTTATTACAGCTGGTGAGACATTGGCTGGGATGGGTCTAATTTGAAGTCCAATAGGGCAGTGATCAACATCTGGACATCTGTCCAAATGAAGCGACACTTTCTTCTGTGGATTAGGGATGTGCAGAAAATGTTCAGTTTAAGGAATGAGCAAAGACAATACTCAGCAAGTCATCAGATGGAGCCACAGGAGCACTGTGCAGCTTTTCTAAGAAAAGAAGAAATGAGAATCTATAGTAGCGAAGATAAGTCTACCGTCATGGGCTATCACACTTGCTTTGCATTATCTTATTTAGTACCCACAAATAAGCCTTCAATGTAGATGAGAATATTCCTGTATTTGCAGTGAGCAAACAGAGACTCATAAGAGTAAAGTAACCTTGCCAAATTCACAGAGCTAGTAGGTGCTGAAGGCAAGACTTACACCCAAACATGCTGTATCCAGCTCATGTCTTGACCTGCAGTGATGTTTTCACTGGTGTTTCCAGTGGTGTATCTCTTTGGTTCTGAAAAATACTTGAGGATAGGGTAGTTTGAGCTCCAGTACTTAGATGTTCAGACTGAACCCTTGGATCCCTGAAATAAAATGAAATTAGTTTCTGTATATTTAGTGCTCACATTATTGAAATAATTCATCTGCTCCTCTGAACACAATGACTAGAATCACTTTTCACAGTTGAAGTCTCTGACTGCATAAAATCTTGTGAGCAGTATATTCATTCTCTCCCACTGCCCTCTAGAAGATCTGATTTTATTTTGTCCTTGGGGGTCATTGCTAAATCGTGGGAAGGGTGAGCACATGAGGGAAAAGGTGATACACACCACGCCTCTCCAGGTATTAAATGGACTTGAGTAGGCCGGGCGCAGTGGCTCACGCCTGTAATCCCAGCACTTTGGGAGGCTGAGGCGGGTGGATCACAAGGTCAGGAGTTCGAGATCAGCCTGATCAACATGGTGAAGCCCTGTCTCTATTAAAAATACAAAAAAAAAAAAAAATTAGCTGGGCGTGGTGGCGGTCACCTGTAATCCCAGCTACTCAGGAGGTTGAGGCAGGAGAATTGCTTGAACCTGGGAGGCAGAGGTTCCAGTGAGCTGAGATCGCACCACTGCAGTACAGACTGGGTGACAGAGTGAGACTTTGTTTTGAAAAAAATAAAATAAAAAATGGACTTGAGTATAAGAAAATGCCTTTTCTTGGACCGGGTGTGGTGGCTCATGCCTGTAATCCCAGTACTTTGGGAGGCCGAGGCAGGCGGATCACGAGGTCAGGAGATCGAGACCATCCTGGCTAACACAATAAAACCCTGTCTCTAATAAAACTACAAAAAATTAGCCGGGAATGGTGGTACGCGCCTGTAGTCCCAGCTACTCGGTAGGCTGACGCAGGAGAATTGCTTGAACCTGGGAGGCGGAGGTTGCAGTGAGCTGAGATTGTGCCACTGCACTCCAGCCTGGGTGACAGAGCAAGACTCCATCTCAAAAATAAATAAATAAATAGAAAATGCCTTTTCTTTTGCAACTTTATACATTTATGTGAATCCCCTCTCCCCAACTAATTAAGGACATTTCATTCTATTTCCTCCATTGTGTAGAAATTCAGGAAAAATATAAATAGACATGGTAGACTCTAAAATTTATTTCAACAGGAAAAGCTGCCTCTCTCTAAGTTTCTAGTCCCTTTTTTCTGTTATGCGTGGACTATGCTTTCGTCACTTTGACACCAGTGTGATTTGCAACTGAAAAGCACGGGGAACAGTTCTCAACTTGGTACTTGGCTCAGCTTGGTTATAAGGAAAAATGAAAAATAATCTAGGTAGAAAAGTATTTTTAGACCTTTCTTCTTAAAAATAGTACTCATCACAATAATAGCAATCTGAATGCACACCTACCACAAACTTGGCACTGTGCTGGCCGAATTAAATAGTTGTTACAATGAGCAGGTGCTCACCTGTAGTCTTAGCTACTCAGGAGGCTGAGGTGTGAGGTTCACTTGAGCCCAGAAAATCAAGGCTGCAGTGAGCCAAGGTCATGCCACTGCACTCCATTTTTGGTGACAGGGCAAGAACCCATCTCAAAAAAATAAAAAAAATTTGTCACATCTAATACTCACAATGATTTTGGTTCCTCATTCCTTAATCATAAATTGAGATTTGGAGAAGTTAAGATGTTACCAAGGTCACATGCTAAGATAGGGATCTAGCTGGGATTCAAACTCAAGCTTGTCTGTTCCTCAAGTTTGTTTTTTTTTTACTGTGAACATACATCAAACTTCCTGAAATCTCTACAAAGACATGTGCTGCTCGGTGAGCCACGAGACAAAGGGGAACCCTACGCCGTCTACCAGAACGGCAAATTTGTAAGTCACATGCAGTGAGAGAATTTGAGTATCAGGAATTCCAGCTGGAAGAATGGCCAACCAGATGAGTTGAAGCCTCAGGGAACCCGCATGAGAATTTGGACGTTTTCTCATATTTTAACGAGAAACAGCAGAATTTCACACACACAAAAATACCATTTGACACATGCAAGAAACTTGTCATTGGGTCAAAAATTCTCCCCTGGGATCTTCAGGCATCTGTTTTCCAGCATCCCCTGCAGGTCAAAGACTGTTTTCCCTTCTGGTTCTTAAATCTACAAGACCGTCTCAGAGCTACATCTAGCAGCCGCCTCTTTCCAGATGGAACACTAAACATATTTTCTCTCTTGTTGTCTCCTCTTGCAGTCAGTCTTCTTCTATTGCTAGCTTGAGGGGTTATCTCTTTTTAGTCACAGCACAAGGGATACATTTTTGTAGCCTTTTCATGGAGTCATGTTCCATGTTTTCTCTTTTATCCAAGCAAGTCTGACTAATGGAATTGTAATGCACAAAGCCAGCTTGCCATCCTCAAGCAATGTTTCATGGCACATAAGCCTATGTAATGGCTAGAAAATATCCTCCCAAGCCTGAGACATGATGGTTTTGTGACTAGGCTTAATTGGATAGAAAAAAGCACTGGAATAATTTCTTGATGCCACTTCTCTCAAGGTTCCCCAGCCTTGGCACTATTGAAATTTTGGGCTGAAAAATTTCTTGTTGTGGACACTGTCCTGTGCATTGTAGGATGTTTAGCTGCACCCCTGGCCTTTAACCACAGAATGTTAGTAGCACCCCAGGTGGGACAACGAAAAATATTTCCGGACGTTCTCAAATGTCCCGTGGAGGGCAAAATCACCCCTGGTTGAAAATCACTGTTCTCTTGTCTCTTTCCCTCTCTGCACAACCACACTTACATACACATGTACAACAGCACTTTGAAGGGGCAGTTTTCTTACTAAAATTATCATTTGTATAGATGGTATGTATATGCTTTCTGACTATAGAAGAAATTCTTCTATTAATGCCTCTGAAATATACTGCTAACGGTTTCTTTAAAGACAAAACTTGGGATTGTGTAAATTCTTAGGTCTGTGCAATAACTTGAAACTGTTCAGGAGCTGAACCAGCCCCAAAGCCTGACACACCTGCCCTGGAACTTGCAGATGGAAAGCTGGGAGGAGGGGAAATAATCTCAACTTTATAAAAATGAAAGCCTAGGAATAAATTGCTTTTAGCTCTCGAACAATTCTAGCTTCTGGATTTCAATTCAAGACAGTAATAAATGCTTCTTTCAATTGCTCTCCACTTCAAGTAATAGTGCAAGGTCAGAACAATAGCAGGGAGGTTCTGTGTGCAGAGAGGCAGTTTACAAATTAGTTGTACTGATGCCAAACAAGAAGGGTCCAGCTTCACTTGGGGATTGGTGTAAATGGAAGTCCTCTTCACTCTTTGGGTGGGAATTTTTTTTTTAACATATCAATGCAAATTACCTGTTTCATCTGTGTAGCTTTCCCAGAGGACACTGAATTTCAGGTCCATCATGTATACTAACCCACCAAACGTCAAGTAGAGGTCCTCAGGGCCTCTATGGGCCTTCATAGTCAGAGGCCTCAGGGCCTTTGACTATGAAAAAAAGGTCTGTTTCTTGGATTCAAGTGGCTTACACATCATTTTAGGAGACAAAATCCTGATATACTACATCCCCTGAAGACTTCCTTTATTCTTACTGAGAAGTTAATTTCTTCCTCCTCATGGTAACTCAGTATCAAATCGCGTTCTAGTGTGCTCTTTTCCCACTCTATTGTCACATAATTATTTACCTATCTATTTCTCTGCAAAGTCTAGGATGAGAATGTATTCAAATTTATATTCTTAGTGTCTTGCAAAGGTCTTGGCATAAAGCTAGTGGACCTCTCTGCTGCATTTAATGATAGGGAACAATAAAGCCTTTCTGAAATTCTTTACTTCTTGGAGTCCATGTCCCTTCTTATTTCCTCTCTAATTATTCTTTCATTTTTTTCTTTGTTTCCTTGGTCATTCCTATTTTGTAAAACTCTTTCTTTTTTTTTTTAAAAGAGTTAGAGACTCACCCTGTTGCCCAGCCTGGAATATAGTGGATCAATCATAGCTTACTGCAGCCTCAAACTCCTGGGCTCAAGTGATCTTCCTGCCTCAGCCTCCCAAGTAGCTGGGACTACAAATGTGCACCACGATATCTTTCTTTCTTTCTTTCTTTTTTGTAGAGACAAGGTTTTGCTGTGTTGCTCAGGCTGGTCATGGATTCCTGGCCTCAAGTGATCCTCCTGCCTCTGCTTCCCAAAGTGCTTATAGGCATAAGCCACCACACCCAGCCTATAAAACTCTTAAACACCAGTGTTCCCTAGAGATTCTCCATTTTGCTTATTCTGCATCATTTCCCTAAGTGATCTACTCTATTCTCTTTGGTTTAATTGTAGAGATTGTTGATTCTCAAATCTATTGCCCTCCATTCATCCTGACGTCTTTCCCAAACTTTAGGTTTGTGAAGGTTTGCTGGCTATATCCACCTAGAATCTCAAAGGAAATTTCAACTCATCACAGTAAAAACTTGATGGATCATGGTATCTTCCTCTATCACAGTTAAATCTCTTCCTTTATTATTCTAAATCTCAGTGTTCCAATCATCTTTCTAATCAGTCAGTCAAAAACATGGAAGTCATCACTAATTTTCCCTTCACCCTCCCTATCTCCCATACTAGATCCTATTCATTCTGTTGCCACAAAATGGTCTGGATCCAGACCCCAAGAGAGGGTTCTTGGACCTCGCACAAGAAAGATTCAGGGCGAGTCGATAGAGTAAAGTGAAAAAGCAAGTTTATTAGAGAAGTAAAGAAACAAAAGAATGGCTATTCCATAGACAGAGCAGCCCCAAGGGCTGCTGGTTGGCTATATTTATGGTTATTTCTTGATCATAGGCTAAATAAGAAGTGGATTATTCATGAGTTTTCTGGGAACGGGGAGGGCATTTCCTGGAACTAAGGGTTCCTCCCCATTTTAGACATACAGGGTAACTTCCCCACGTTTTCATGGCATTTGTAAACTGTCGTGGCACTGGCGGGAGTGTCTTTTAGCATGTGAATGGTTTAATATTAACATACAATGAGCAGTGAGGACAAACAGAGGTCACTTTCTTTGCCATCTTGGTTTTGGTGGGTTTTGGCTGACTTCTTTACCTCATCCTGCTTATCATCAGGGGCTTTGTGACCTGTGTTTTGTGCCACCCTCCTATATATCTCGTCCTGTGACTAAAAATGCCTAACCTCCTGGGAATGCCTCTATTTAAGATGGAGCTGCTGTGGTTTGAGTGCCTCTGACAATTCTAATTGTATTTTAACTGTAACTAATTACCATAGGTTAGAAAGGGTAGCAGGGAGGTAAGATAAAGTGGGGGTGGTTAATGCGGTCGGGGGTCATGTTTTAAAAACTATCACACAGTTATTCCCTTAAGCTATATACTCTATGAAATATAACAGCTGTTTCTTACAAATATTTATTAACCCATATACTCTTTTACAAATCTGTACCTTAGCTCATTGTGTTTTCTTCACTAGAATGTGTTTTCTATTCTGATTCACCTGATTAATAGAGGACAAGGAGCAGGTCTTCTTCTTCCTTATACACTCAGTAAAATTTAATAAATGGCAAAAGTCAATCATGACTTTAAATTTCTTGATAGCTGAGTATTTAGGACTTTGTTCACATTTCTGAGGTATTATTTTTATAGTAGGTAGGTAGTCAGGCATGAGCAGGGCAGGAGGGGGCTCCCCCCACCCCACCAGGAATGTCAGGTGACCATCAGTGAGTAGATGAATGGATGAACGAATAAAATATTTCGTTGTGATGAAGCAGCGTTGTTGGTCTGGGGTAAATATCCGAGGTTCGTCGTCTCATGCCAAGGAAATCTAGCATGTGGACACACAAGAAGTGGTTTTAGAAGTGGAGGTTTAATAGGCAAAAGAAAGAGAAAGGAGAACAGCTCTCTCCTAGGGGAGAGAGGGGTGCCCAAGTGAGACTTCTGGTCCCATGGTGAAGTGCACGGGGTTTTATAGACTGGCTTGAGGAGCTGCTGTCTGATTTACACAGGGCCCAAAGATTGGTTGGACCAGGCATGACGTTTACATAACTCGGGAGGACGCTGGCCACTCCACCCTAATCTATTATGCAGATAGGGTCTTTGCCTGGCCAGGGTCATGTTGGCTGCTCCTTACTGTTTTACAAAGAAAAAGGAAGATGGAGCCACAATTTTGAGCATGCCTAGTCTCCAGGTAGCCCCTGTCCTATTGGCACAGCTGTTGGCATTCACCCGTGCAAGCTTCTAGCTTGCCTTTCTATGTCTGCAGCTTGATTTTACAGGCTGCTCTTAGAAAAGAAAATGATTTGGGGGCTGCTTTTCATTAAAAGGAAAACCTTACCAAGGACCTCCTTGCCCTCACTATCTGCCTAAATAATTTCTTTTTAACTCTTGTATCAGTTACACTGTCCCTATAAAATGATAATTGGTTGCAGCTAGTGCCAGGGAAAGGCAGTCTCCTAATGGATGGAAATATCTGAAACTGGTGATCAGCGCTTCCTGATAAGATCTCAGGAGCTGCATGAGTGGACTCAAGCATGCAAATTAAGAGGCAAAATTGTGGAGTTTAACTGGTTTATCACCTTCCAGGGATATTTGGTAAGGAAAGAACACCAGGTGAGCATAAGTACAACTCCAGTAAATACAATGCACTTGCTCACCTCCCAGGTGCTAGCAGGATGTTGAGCATGCAGATAGCCTACCCCAAGGGAGAAGGGATGCAAAACTCTAGAAGTGTACCAATGTATAAAACCCCAGTCAAAAGGTCAAACAGTGCACTTGATCTCTCAAGTCGCCCGCTTGGCTCTCTTCCAAGTGTACTTCCTTTCATTCCTGCTGTAAAGCTTTTTAATAAACTTTCACTCCTGCTCTACATCTTGCCTCAGTCTCTCACTCTGCCTTATGGCCCTCGTAAGAAAGAAAGTCAAATTCTTTCTTCTGAGGAGGCAAGAATTGAGGTTGCTGCAGACCCATATGGATTCGCTGCTGGTAACATTATGCTGAACATATTTCTAAAACATGTTGGTCCAGAGACTATTACTATATGGTATGCAAGCAGCCACTGTTCCTTCTGCTGCCCATGTAGATATTGTTAACTGTTCAGGACACTCTACCTACATGGTTCACACTTGACCTCACAATATTTTTTATTTTTTTCAAAGTCCAGTTTCCAGGCTTACAGAATATTTTTCAACACAAACTTCAGAAAGGTATTTCCGTGTGTTGAATCACACACTTTCTTGTTTTTATTGAAAAATTAATTTCTGGATGATTTGATTTTTATATCGATTGATGTACTTCTCTTTAATGTGTTACTGAAATAAATAGAGTTGGTAGGCAATACAAAGAAGGAAGCTGTAATTAATTGGATACTTACTACATGTCACGCCATTTGCCAATATCACATTCTATAATTCTATGAACAGCTATCTCAGGTAAGTGATGCCTCCAAGATACAGATGAACTACCTGGAATTCAGAGGGTTTAAATCATCTGCCCAAGGTCATGCAGCTGGTAAACGTGGTGCATCCAGGAGGTAAACACAAGCAGTTCTAGTTCCAGAGTTCCTTCTTTTGCATTTCTCTGGAACACCAACTGACTCAGTCACTGTGTCTCTGTATAAAACACCCATCTCCCTTGCCTCTCACTTGATTGCTGGACACTGGTGCTTTCATCACGGTGTGTTAGCAAGAGTGAGATTATTAAGAGGCAAGTAGTCCCTTGTCTATTCATCTACTTCCTCCTCTGGGGTAGCCTGAATAAGTATTAATTTTCTAATTTTCTCAGAGGCAAAGCTAACAAATAATGAATAGAGTGGAAGTGAGCTTCAATGCCGCCTGTTATCCTCCTCTCTAGATCCTGATAAGATAAAAGGTGAAGGGAGTTAATCATTAGTTTCTCCTCCCTTCAGGTAGTGGCCAAGAAGGAGCTGTCCTTCTGTCAGCAGCAGCAGGGACCTTGTTTAGTCTTTGTTGCCTTTGGATTCTCCAGGGGGAGAGGGTCATTGGGTTTTCTCTTCATGAAATTCACTGACTATTATCCTGACTGTTGTCAAAAGAGCCAAGAAACAATGGCTAGGCTCATCCACTATATTAAATGTAATTAGAGAATCAGGAGCTGGGCCACTCAGGCACAAATTCTTTCTTAAAAAATGTATGTTTAAATAAATATGTGTTTATATATTTTATATAGGCTAAGCAAACCCTTCCACTTCAAAAATAGTACTGTTGCCTAAACTCAAATTGTGCTATTATAATCAATGGCACTGAGCAGATTTATATCTAAGGCTTATGGGTTTCAATTACTTCAGGGGACAATCTGGTAACTGAAGATAGAAATTCTTACCTCAAAGTGGCATTCAGTAAGAATTTCAGGCCCTACAGGGGATGGTTCAGAGGATCCCTACCAATATACTTCCCCTCTCCAAAATACGGGGCACACATATAGTCAGTGTGTGTGTGCGTGTATGTTGCTTCAGCGACAAAATATTAAAGATGCAGGCATTGTATATTCAGGCACTCTCAGCTGTGATCGTAGAGCATTATATACAAATATTTAACAGCGCATTTAACTTACTGAATTGTTACACTGTGCGTATAACTCCTCATTTTCTAGTTTCTAAACTTTTAGAGTACTTTAGTAGTCATAGAAGTGGCAGTAATAATAATAAAATAATGATAGTAAGGAGAAGATCTAACTTACTGGTTCTACTATTAACACTGTAACTACTATTATTAAGAACTACCTTGATAAGGGGCACTGTTGCATGTACAGCCTCATCTATGTAGTTATTCATTTATTTCATCCTTATGATTGATCCTTCAACATTGGTACTTTATTATTCCAGCAGTTGAGGAAATTACAAGAATAATGGTGATTCTAATAAACAGAAATGTGGATGGGCATAGAAGAGTAAGAAATTGATAGCCCTCCAGTTAAAAACACCCAGAACTAATTAGTGGTACACAGAAGCCAAGAATTGAGAAGACCAAGTCTAAAGCCAGGAGGTGTAAATAAAGAAGCAACATGTGTAACTGAAAGAGTATGCTCATTAGAGTCAGAAAAGTATGGTTTTAAATTTTCTTTTGAAGGTCAAGAGTAAAACCAATCTGCAAAAGAGGATAAAATTGGAGCTAACTTGGGAAATTGTTGCAAGAATTAGAATGCCTGTCATTCTAGCTGCTACCAATGATTAGTGGGATAAGAATTTTTGTAAATTGTTTCTAGGAGTGAAGATGTAAGAGAACATAAGGGTTAAGGGTTCAGTTGTAAGGACTCTCCATTCTTGGGATGGGAGAAAGAAGAGGAGACTAAAGATGGGAACTGATGAAAGAAAAACCTCAGCTGAATTAAATTTAAAGGAGTTTAATTGAGCAATGAATGATTTGCGAATTGGGCAGCCCCAGAATCACAGCAGATTCACAGAGAGTCTAGCGCAGCCACGTGGTGGAAGAAGATTTATAGACAAAAAAAAAGGAAATGACGTACAGCAATTGGTAGTGAGGAATAGAAATGGCGGGATTAGTTACAGGTTGGCGTTTGCCTTATTTGAACACAGTTTGAACACTTACAGTCTATGAGTGGTTGAAGTATGGCTGCTGGGATTGGCCAAGACACAGTTATTGTTACAGGTGCGTACTCCTGAGTTAGGTTTTCAATCTTGTCTGACTATTAAGCTAGGTTATAGTTCATCCACAAGGACTTAAATATAGAAGTACAGAGTCCTTAGGCCATATTTAGTTTGCTTTAACAGAACTAAAGAATGATTAAAGAGGCAGGAAGAAAAGCATAACAGGGATCTGTTATGGAAGCCTAACCCTTTGATCAAGGGTAACAAGGTTGGGGAAGATACAGGCCAACCGCCTTGTTAAGAATGAAGTCATCTCTGACAGGCAGGACCATTCTCATAGGACTGGAACTTTAAACACAAACATGAAAAAATTATTTTGTGCTTATTTCCCACAAACCCAGTGAGATAAAAGTCCAGGCTCCCTAGGAACCAGCAACTTTAATTGCAGTGAGAAGTTGCATAGGGAGTAAATGGCCAAGGCAGAATTTGGGCCCAGATTTTCCTGGATCCAGGTCCACAGGAGTCAATACTTCCAAAGCCAGGGGCCAGTGGGGAGAGATGTGAAATGATGATTTTTTTTCCTTTTTCTTCAGTAGTTATGAATAGCAACTGAGATCAGCAGCCATTATGTAACTAACAGTTTGATAAACTCTTTGTTAGAACCTTAGGCATCTTTAAAAAGGCATAGATTTAACTGGGAAGAGGTGCCACAGATCAATAAATCGACACGTCTTATAATTCCTGGGTCCTCCTCTGCCTCAGTGTCAGTAAACACAAGTTCAGGAAATACTTGCTCGTGTATCACAATGACATAACCATAGCCTGACAATGCAAGGAGTATGACCATAACATGTTTTCAGTACCTTTTAAAGTGAAATGCAAGTGAACTGGCCTTTTTTTGTTCCCCAACAGTGGTTATGTAAAACAAATATTTATGATAATTTTTAAAAGTTTGTTTCAGTGCAAAAATAAAGCAATTTATAAGACAAAAGAGACAAATGGCTAAATTAAGAGAGTTGAATGATTAAAATGCACCCACACACACGATAAAAAACGTAGTTAAATTGCACACACTGAAACCACAATAAAAGAGGATCATTTTATTGTCAAACAAGTAAACCTCTCCTTAAGTGTACTTTTTCTATATAAGCAAAATTATAGTCTTACTGGGTCTTGTTTTTAAATTTTTTTAAATTGGCAAAAATTATACATATTTATGGCATACAATATGATATTTTGATATATGTATACATTGTGGAATGCTAAATTAAGCTAATTAACATATATATTACCTCACATACTTGTCATTGTCTTTTTGTGGTGAGAACACTTAAAATCTACTCTTTTAGCAATTTTAAAATATACAGTATATTGTTATTCACTGTAGTCACCATGATGTACAATAGATCTCTTAAATTTATTCCTCCTGTCTAACTGCAATTTTGTATCTTTTGATGAGGTCCTTTTTTTTTTTTTACCCTCAGAAAAATATGTTGCCAGATTCTATCTTTATCATCAGCTTGCAGAGTCCTCAAGAGTGTTTGGCTAGTTTTGTTTATAAAAATGTCCCATGAGACATTTGCAGGTCTATTTTTCATTTAAATTGGGTGGGCAAGCAGGTAAAAGAAGTTCCTAAAGACATGAACTTCTGTAGCTCAATGAATAATAACCACAATTAACATTTATTGAGCATTTACTAAGTGTCAGAGACTGTGTTAATGCCTTAAATGGATTGTCTACTTCAATTAACTCTATGAGTTAAATATGAGAAAATGAAAATGTAGAGAGATTAATTTCCCAGAATCAAATAATTTGGAAATGGGTAGGCTGATTTAAAGCAAGTAGATCTGGCTGGGCACAGTGGTTCATGCCTGTAATCCCAGCAGTTTGGGATGCTGAGGCAGGTGGATCACCTGAGGTCAGGAGTTCGAGACCAGCCTGGCCAACATGGTGAAAGCTCATCTCTACTAAAAATACAAAAATTAGCTGGACATGGTGGTGGGCACTTGTAGTCCCAGCTACTGTGGAGGCTGAGGCAGGAGAATCACTTGAATCTGAGAGACGGAGGTTACAGTGAGCTGAGATCACGCCATTGCACTCCAGGCTGGGTGACACAAAGAGACTGCATTAAAAAAAAAAAAAAAAAAAGCAAGTAGATCCTATACTCCTAACCAAGGGTTACATTCTTCATTTTCTTGTCAATTTGAAGAAAAAAATTCCACCCACTGTTTGCTAGACCAGTGCAAGTTTAACATTGACAAAAATCCATTATCTCTAAAATTAGTGCCTATGACAGTCTTCCTGATTGATAGATCTGAATTTTCCAGCATGAAAAATATTTTTAATGAGCTCATGTTATCAATAGCAGACAGCTTTGTAACAAGATTTTTATTACTATTAACAATAACAACGACATTAAAGGATAAGATAGTAACTCCTAACAGGTACTGAGCATTTACATATACCAGGAGTGGTAATATGAAAAATACCTTTGCTGTTGCTTTTTCATTGACCATTGGTGATTCTAATAAGTCCAAGTGCTTAGTATGATGCCTGCTCCTCTTCTGTCCCTGTCATACCACATTGCCCAAAGGGAAGATACATGACTGAAGCTGAGCTAATCAACTTTCCCCTGCTGCGAATGTGAATCTTGAGCATAAAGACAGAAGGCAATTGGAGATGCATTATTCAAAACAACTCTAGAGATGGTCTATGAGTTCCCATGTCTTAGATCCCCAGAACTATTCTACTTCTGACTTTCCTGTGTTGATTATTTAACTATTTCTTAGAGTCTGTAAATTTCCCCAAATCCTTCCAGTACGTTTGTGTCTGTTTTATTTTGTATTGTTTTCTTGTTATCACAGTGCTGTGATAGATTCCAATTTATGATATTCAACATAGTCCTCTCTGTTCTCAATTTGCCTCTACAAACTTATGCTTTGTGGTACATATCATCATTATGATCAAATCCTTATTTATGTGGATATTTGCTGAATATCAGGCTTATTTGGTCGCAAGTGAATGAATACAATTCTGGCTTAGAGTACTTGTGGTTGGAATTGTGATCTCAGGGTTCAAAAGACAAAAGTAAAGATCACAAAAGTTAAATGGACAGACAGACCTGGATATAGTAGATCCTAATGCCAAAATTGTTATCTCATGTCCAGAACAGTGAAAGGTTTCTGATAAAGTTTCTGATTCTACTCTACTTACATGCCAAAAAGTTAGCCTGCCACAGTATCATTGTTACTGGCTGAAGACATGCAATGTGTGGTCAGAGACAAGGGACAGCAGAAGCAATATCAAAGCTTCATGTTCATTTGTGTTAGCTCCCTTTGTACCCGGCCAAGTCTAAGGGGGTGACTCAAAGGGCCCATGGTAAATTCCTGCACACATAGTGAGGTGCATTACAGGAAAGAAAGTCTGAGTGGTGGGATTTACCACTTTCATAATAAATGGAAGAAAGGCTGTGCTTTGTTGGCAGGGGTGAGGGTGACGGGGTAGAGTGGGACAGGGAGAGGTTACCTCATCTCTCAAAGTAGTTTCTGCAAACATAGCCCTGAAAAAATGGTCCAGAAAAATAAAGGTCAGGGTTTTGCATTCATAGCAGATGCTGCAAGAATGTGCAAGGATGCTCAAAGTCCATGGCTGGTAGCCTCTCCCAATACTTAACGGTGATCTATCGCTTTTCATGTATTAAGGTGGAGGTGTTAGTATTCCAATACACTGTAAAATAAATCTCCTACTCCTCTTCTGCCTGCACCCCACTCCTGCTTGTCCAAATCAAATGAGACAGGCTCAATTAATAGGGGCACTAGCTTTGCTTGGGGATATTTCAGAACCTTTTCAGGACAGTTAAGAGCAGGCATAGATTTGGTGGAGCATTCAGGAAGCACAAATGTAGAGAGACTGTGAAATTATATCTGATTTGATATCGTTGCTGACATTTTGTGTTTTGATGCCTTGGACAGAAACAACACAGGATCCGAAATCAAGTAATGTATGTGTACACATCATTGTACACACCTGAAAAATAAAAGTATAGTCGATATTAATGGGTATTTTATTTCTAGATATTTATTAAGCATCTCTCTTTGTCCAGGTACTCTGTTAGATGCTAGGAATGCAGGGGGAAACAAAATAGATTTGGCTTCTGTGCTCAAGGGTCTTGCCATCCAGTGATATTTATAGGGAAAAACTAACTCGTAGGAGACTTTACCAGTTTGTGTGCAGCACTTTACAAGACAAGTGCGTTCATGTTCATTATTTCATGCGATCCTAAAAATAATGTAGAGATGTCAGTATTATAAACAATAGTAGCCTACAAATAAGGAAAGTAAGGCCTAGACAAATTAAGTGATTTGCCAAAGACTGCACTGCTGGCATGTAACTGAGCTAACACTCACAAAATACTTCTGATGGATTTCATTTTTTTCATTCAACAAATATTTATTGACATCTATGTGCTCGGCACTGTGCTATGTGCTGAGTATTCACAGGTGATTGGTATCTGAGGCCCTTATATCTCAGCTCTATCAGCTATTAGCTATGTGATCTCAGGGCTGCATTAAGGCCTGGGGCAAGGGTGTGTTAGAGGCTTTACCCACCAAAGCAGAACTCACTTTGGGGAGTGACTTTCCATGTTGCTCAGTCCATGTGGAATGCTTTTTTTTCTCTTTTTCACCTGGCAAATTCTCTGTCCTTCAGATTCCAGCTCATGATATTCAACATAGCCTTCTCTGTCCTCAATTTGCCTCTATAAACTTCTGCTTTGTGGTACATATCATCATTATGATCAAATCCTTATTTATGTGGATATTAGCTGGATATAAAAATTTCTAATTAGACTGGACATTCCAATGGGGGGAGGACTAGGGCTACTTTAGTTTACCATGTTTTATTTGACATGTAGCAAAGTTTCTGGCACTCAAGTATTTGTTTGAATGAACAAATGCATGACTTCTAAAAGTACCCCAAATACAGTTTAGAATAGTTATTTCTTTATTTTTATTTCTTGAGATAGGGTCTCACTGTGTCACCCAGGATGGAGTGCAGTGATGTGATCAGGGCTTACTGCAGCCTCAACCTCCCGGGCTCAGTTGATCCTCCTACTTCAGCCAAGTAGCTGGGACTACAATTGTGCACCACCATGCCTGGCTAATTTTGGTATTTTTTGTAGAGACGGGTTCCGCCATGTTGCCTGGGCTGGTCTTGAACTCCTGGGTTCAAGCGATCCTCCCGCCTTGGCCTCCCAAAGTGCTGGGATTACAGGCATGAGCCACCACAGCCAGCAATAGAGTAGTTATATAATTTGGCATCGTAATAGGTTTTCTTAAGTCTATTTTTCAGAAGAGGAAAACTAGACTCACAGAACTTCACAGAGTTCCCTGGGGTCACACAGCTCACAGTTGGCTGAGCTGGGATTAGAACCCAGGTCAACACAGCACTCAAGCCAGTGTTCCTAACAACCACAACAAAGGTTTATTGTGTCCTCAAGGAAAGCATTTTGCTCCAAGCAACATTTTTTCTTTGTATGCCACAAGCAACTTGCGTGGACCTAGATTGTCTCTTTCACAGATCCCTAGCTTCATCTCCAGCTTTATATTTTCTTTCCTCCTGTTTTCAGCTAAAAGCCGAAGCAGCACACAGCAGGAATTGACCAGAAAGGAGAGCTGGCAGGGGAAGAATCTGTAATTAAGCAAACAAGCAACAGCAGACAGTATCCACGGGCAGCACCACCTGGACTGTCCTTCCAGCCAATGCAAATGTGACCTTCCAGAGGCCTGGGCAGGAGGGTGTTAGAGGCTTTAGCTGCCACAGCAGAAATCACTTGGGGGAGAAGTGAGGAGCACTGGAGAGAAATGACTTTGTTACCTGGACCGTTGTTCCCCGGGTAGAGACTGCAGGCCTGGTCTTCAAAGGCTTGCTGCTGTTTTGTGTGTTCAGAAGCAATTTAGAAAATGCTGTCATGTCAACTTTATTTCTTTGCTCTCTAGGGGTAACTCAGTGGTTGCCCAAAAATAATCCCCTATGAGGCTGAAACTTACTGTAAGGTGTTCACTTCACTGGGCTTAACTTCAAATGTACAGGAGCCAGAATTTTTAATGAACTTTATTTTATAAAGCCTATTGATTTTTTTTCTAATTATAAAAGAAATGCACACTCATGCTAAAAAAACCTTGAAATTTTAGACAAGTATCAAGCAAATAAAAAATCATCTGTAATGCAGGTTTTGTCTTATAGTCACTGCATAATTTACTCTGAGTTTCTCAAGAAATATGCTCCAGTCTCTCTGTGTTTATACTAAAATGTATTTAGGGGAGTGAGTATTTGAAGCATTAGGCATCTTGTGAGGCATCAGCACCCTAAAACTAACACATTGTTGCTTTTTGTCTTTTTTTAATGCCAATACATAAAGCAAAATTTTGGTGAATTTAAGTGCTGTGAATACTCTTCCCACAGTTCGTGAGTTCCTAAGACAGGGTTTCAGACTTACTTGGTTTTTTATTTTATTTTATTTTTGAGACAAGTTCTCATTCTGTTGCCTAGGTTGGAGTGCAATGGCACAATTGTGGCTCACTGCAGCCTCAACCTCCCAGGTTCAATCGATCTTCCCACCTCAGCCTCCCACGTAGCTGGGACTACAAGTGCGTACTACTGTGCCCAGCTCATTTAAAATTTTTTTGGACAGACATCGTCTTGCTTTGTTGCTCAGGTTGCTCTCAAACTCCTGGGCTCAAGCAGTACTCCTGCCCTAGCCTCCCAAAGTGCTGGGATTACAGGTGGGAGCCACTACACTCAGCCAGATTTACTTGGATTTTGCTCTCTCCTGGACTTACCAAATCCTTTCTAGGACTTAGTCCATAGTTACACCCCTCAAATAACTGTAAAACCAACTCTCTGTAAGAATGATATTTACCGGGAGGCAAGATCTACTGCTCAACCTGCAAGTGCTCAGAAAAGAATGACACAGTGAAAGAAAGAGCTGATGAATGAGTGAATAGATGCATGGAAATAAATTCTGTTGGGATCTTTAGAAGCTGTACCTTAACTTTTTTTTTTTTTTCACAATTTACTAAATGGGTATGGAGTGCTTTCATAGTGGTTCTCAACTTGGGTGGGGGCTGATTTGCCTCTCAGGGGACCTTTTGGAATATGACATTGGACATTTTTGATGTCACAACTAGGGGGTGGGTGTGCCCTTTACCTAGTGAATAAAGCAGGGATGCTATTAAACATTCTGCAATACATGGGGCATCCCCCCACAACAAAGAATTATCAAACTGCCAATTACTAAAATGTTAATAGAGCCTAGGCTGAGAAACCCTGGTGTAGCACAAAGGTGGGTACATTTCATTGATTTTGTAGGGAGGAGTAGGGAACTAGAAGACTATCACACTGAGCAGAGTGGATACCTACAGGTCAAACACGAAGGATTCCTGTGCAGATAAATAAGACCATAAAAGTGATGATAAAACAATGCCATCTCTTCTATTAAGAAAAGAAATCATCTTTTTTTCTTGGCACAGATGGTCTTAGGCCTGTAAATCTGCCATTCTTTCAGTAATCACATGAAGAAAAGGGATGATTTAAAGCAGTTATAAGGTTTATCTTGCAGAAGGAAAGTGTGGGTGTGTGAAGAAGAATAGTAAACATAAATTCTGTTTTACATCTGAGAAGCAAAGCCATTTAGACTATTACACAGCTTCCATCTGAGCTATGGCTGAAAGGGAGGTGTAAGATATGGTCAATGATTTTAAATGATTGATGAGGATTTCTGTAAAAGGAATACAAAGGCCTGGGTAAAGCCAGGACTTTCTGATGTGCCATAATAGAATTTTATACTGTTTTTACCACAGTCAAATAAAGTTCAGTAGTATAGATAAATTGTTACCTTGTATTAGTACTTTCTAGGCTGCCTGTCAGAATGCTTTATTCAAAGAGACAGATTTATATTTCACAAGGAAATGATTTCTAAAGCTCTTACAGTTAATAATTTTTCATCTAGAGAAAAGCCAGATTCAGCCATTCCACCCAGAGATTGGGAGATTAGCCCAGAATGAGCTCAGTACATGAAATACTTTTTTTTTTATATTTAAATCGGGAATCATATCTTAATGTTGTGAAAGAGAGCACAGAAAAATGACTGTTTTTTTATTACATAAAATTTCTACTTATGTCTTCCTTTGGTTTTTTTATGGCCCTGAAGTCAGATGATTGAGAGTATCCCTAATAATTCATGTTACCCAAGCATTTACCTATTGATACAACATACTTTATCGGCAAATATTTGCAGGGTGTCCAATCAAAGTCATTTCTAGGGAGAAAAACTCATAAATAGGAAGAAATAATATACTGTTTTCCTGAAACAACCTTTTTCTTACTTTTCTCTTTCTCTTCATTAAACAATTCTTTTATTTCTACAACTGTTATGAGGCACCTACAGTATTCTGGTACTGAGCTATTAATAGAGTCAGAGAACAAACAAAAATCATTCTGGTTCCTGGTGCCATGCACTGTCCAGGGTGCTGAATGGATGGAGTCAGCAAGCTCAGGTGGAATAATTTGTGTATAGAGAAGAATGGTTTATCGGAAAAAACCAACCAAACAAACAAAAACTGGATCAGAAACTGCGGACCCTTGTTTTTATCCAGTATCATGGCCCATCACCTCTGTGGCTTTGACTAAATTATTTAAACATTCCTATATAATTCTTTTCCAAATGGAAAGTTAAAATCCTACCGAAGTGAGATTCATTGTTTGATAAAAGGGCTCTGATAAACACTTAATGCAATTCGCTTTAATAAGAATTCATAGAGCAACTACACTGAACTAAGCACACGTGGGATAGAAGTTAGAACTGAGATACAATAAGGAATGAGTCCTTGCCATCGGAGAATTAGCAACTAGAAAAATAAATATATGAACTCATATTTGACTGTCAAGCTGAAAGAAACATGTTCTCACAACACATGATGTAACAGAAGAAAACTGTATATCCAATTTGGTAGTGAACATATATATTCCCATGTGTTCTATGCACATATACAGAGGCTAAGCTATTTAGATGACCCTGAGTGGAATATCTCCCACTTGTCTTCTCATATCCACTTCCTACCCTTTTCGTCTTTGTCTTGTGCCATGAGAGGCTGAACTGTGTAGGCTACGTCCATAGGAAGAAGGAGAGTGGTGAGTGAGGTCTGGATATTTAATCCCTTAGACACTCACTGCAACTTGCTGCAGGCTTGCTCTCTCTTTTGGCTGAAGTTTTCAGCGGCCACAGGATGGACCTCTGCACACAGTCCTGCCCAATTTGAGCAAACTGTTCTCTCCTCTTACTCCATCAGCCCTAGGGATGGAAATAGAGCATCAGGGTACTGTAATATCTTCCATGAGTCCTACGGTAACACCTTCCATGGGTTTTATACCCTCTTTATCATGTTTTAAAAGAGGCCCTTTGTTAAACTCTCCTCAAATCATCCTAATTTCAAAGTGCCACGTTTTCAGGTGGGATCCCACTTTTATAGACTTCATGTCACCTTATAGTAGTACCACATTACCATTTATTGGACACTTGCTATATACTGGCCAATAAAAGTGTTATGCAAATGTTCTCTTCTAATATTTTAATAAGAAATAGACAGTCACCAACTTTATTGGACACCTGCTATATACTGGCCAATAAAAGTGCTATGCAAATTTTCTCTTTTAATATTCTAATAAGAAATAGAGAGTCACTAACTTTCTTTTTACCTACCTGGAATCAAAGAACAAAATATGGCCATTAAAAGAGGCCATTTGGGGCTCGGCACGGTGGCTCAGTCCTGTGATTACGGCACTTTGAGAAGCAGAGGTGGGCAGATCAGTTGAGGCCAGGGGTTTGAGGGAAATAATAATTTCCTTATTAGAGTCTATGTAATTTTACCAAGATCGTCAAAGTCCTTAGTAAATTTCTGCTTACAATAGAAATGATGTCACATTATAAGTCCCCAAATTCTAGAGCAATGGAGAGTGAGGTTTGGGAGGTAGGCAGGCACCTCATTATGATAAAGGTGATGATAATAACCTTGTCATTTGGGGGATTTTATTTTATTTTATTGCCTTAAAATTCAATGCAGAGAAGTTGTTGGCTGTAGGGGAAATAAACAATTCAAATTTTCTGTTTTTTAAAAAGTGTATTAGTCAGTTTTCATGCTGCTAATAAAGACTTACCTGAGACTGGGTAATTTATAAAGAAAAAGGGGTTTAATGGACTCACAGTTCCACATGGCTGGAAAGGCATTACAATCATAGTGGAAAGTGAAGGAGAAGCAAAGGCACATCTCACATGGTGGCAGGCAAGAGAGTGTGTGCAGTGGAACTGCCCTTTATCAAACCATCAGGTCTTGTGAGATTTATTCACTATCACGAGAACAGCATGGGAAAAACCCACCCCCCATTATTCAATTACCTCCCCACTGGGTCCCTCCCATGACACATGGGGATTGTGGGAGCTACAGTTCAAGATAAGATTTGGGTGGGAAGATAGCAAAACCATATGAAAAATGAAAGAAAAGAGTGGACTTTAATCTTTATTTACAGGACACTGCAAGATATAAAATTCCACATAGAAATAAGAAACCCATTCAGAGGACAAGCTTCATATAGTATGTACAGTTTGAAACTGTTCAAGTATAGTTGCAGTGTAAGAAGTGCTACAGCAACAAACTACATTTAAAAAGAGTTCTTAGTAGAGAAATAGTAAGACAGACTTATATCAAACATAGTACACAACAACTTTATGCCTCAGCTACGTGACCTACAAGTTAAGGGTCCCAGGAGTCCCACCCTGCCCTTGGAAGGTACAGCCTTCAGAGGTAGTTTCTGGCACAACATTTTGATCTTCCTCTTCCTCTACAAGAAATACTTCTCAATTAAGCTAAATGAGCCTTATACACAGACTCATTTTCAAGGTTTTGTAGGGCTTCAATTTTGTCTAAGCCTCCACATTCTTCAATCATTATACTAAGCTGCAGTATAATGATAACACTTATAATGATGATGATGATAGAGACTTTAAAACTTCAAATTTATGGAGTATGTGCTGAGCTAAAGTGTTTTACATAGTTCATCTTTAATCTTCACAGCAAACCTATGATATAGGTAGTATTGCTATTCCCATTTTTTATATGGGGTTCCATAAACTCCATTTTGTACTTTTGCTTATGTCACCCTGTCCCACATCTTTCCACTACTCAATTTAAGTCCTACTCTTATCCATTTCCAAATGAATTTCTGTCAGTCTTTCCTGGAAGCTTTCTTCCAGTCCCTGGATATAACCTCCTTTAGGCTTCAATGAGTGTGTTAGGAAGGTCTTCCTGATATGTGGATTGATCATGAAACAAATTGAAATATCATCTTAAGGACATGTGCATAATATGAAGCAGTACAGGACATTGTTTGAGGGTACCAGTTTAGAATGGGACTTTTTGGATAATCTTGGGCAACTTGCTTAATTCTTCTGTGCCTCAGTTTTCTAATATACAAAATAAATGTTGTGATAGAGCTATAGCAGAGGGCCGAAGCGAAAATTAAACTAACAAATGCATGTAAATTGCTAAGATTAGAACATTGCCTAGATTTAGTAAATGCTCAATTAATATTAGCCCTACTATTGTTGTTATTATTTGTCCTTTTCTTCTCAGCTAATAGAATTCGAAAAGCTATGTTAAATAAAATAAAAATGTCTACCTAAAGACATTGGGAAAAAAATAGCACATATATCTGTCAATAAGACTGTGGGTGGGAAAAGTGGAGAATGTGTGCTTAAGACTTAAAATGTCTTCTGTGTCACTGAGGAAATGGGTCACTGACCTTTTCCAACTTAATAAAATTATTGCTTCATCTCCTATTGTCCATGTGGTCTTGGATAAATAACTTAAACTCACAGAATGTAAGTTTCTTCATCAGTATAAAAGATAACCATGAGTTAGTAAATCTAGGCCTTGTATTAGGTAATGTTTTTCATTTGTTTGTAAGATACAAAAGCAACTGGCTATCTGGAGCCCAAAGGGAATTTGCGTTACAGAAAACTTTGCATTTTAGGAAGGAGCCTGCAGCCCGAAGAGTTCTTGAACATCAGAAGCAGAAATTACGGGGTATCCCTTTAAGGCATCATGGTAAAAATGCCTCAGCTACAATTAGTTCTGTCTCTGAGTCTCCAATAAAGTGTTATACACCAGTAGGGAAGACTGATCTAGCTGCAGATCCTTGTGCTTAGTGGCAGAGTCTTTTGTTTTAGCCCCAAAGAATACTAGAATTGGGAAAAGTCAGAACCCAAAGGTCAGGTTTATGAATAGATCTAATGCCTGACTCAGTTATAAATCTAGCATTCCTCTTTTATTGCTTTATGACCTTCAGCAAGTCACTTTTCCCTCTCCAGGGGCCTCTGGGAGAAGGATGAATGCAACCAGATTAACTTTACATTTACTCCCAGCTATGACTTATTTTTAAAATATGGCCTGTAGCTTAGCTCTTGCTGGCCTGTAGCTTTGCTCTTTGCTAGATCACACGTATTCTAGTTTTAACATCTTTCTCTCTGCTTCAACAGTGATTTATGCCTGAATCTCCTGATGTCATTTTATTTGACTACTGAAAACACAACTAAAATGGCTACAATGGCTGCAGTTTAAAAATAAAAATTAAACATTACTGTATACACAAGTGGTGAGATGATTAACTAGATGACAATCACGACTGTGTATGCAGAATGGAAAAAAAAATACATTCTAGGAATTAATAACGGAATGAATGAGCCTTGGCAGTTGCCACTGTCGTCTCAAGGGAAGAAAAAGCTATCATTTGTAAAGGAGGAGTTGTTAGTTGAGAAAGTCAATATTGTGGGGGTTACAGTTTTTAAATCAACTGTGCTTAACTGGCTTTTTCCAAACTCTATCCTAAAAGTTAGACCATCAGAATGCAGACTGTAGTGTATCTTTTGCCCTCGACATTTGTTGAAAGTTAATGTGATAGTGAATTGAATAATGTGGAAACACCTGCTTGTAAAACCGTGGTTAAGTATATGACTTGACGCAATGTCTTCAAGAAAAGTCTGAGTCAATCACTGTGTTAATTAAAGAAGATAACAATGAAAGCCTCAGTTTCATTTGCTTTCAACATTTACTAAACAATTAACTACTTGCCAGGACTTGCCCCGTGATAACAGTGACTCCACTTTATCCGTTATCGCTTTCCCTGAGTCAACCACACTGTTTGGCATCCCCATGAAAAGCACTTTCTTTCCTTTCCTTTTGGAGCCTTCCATTGTAGTAACTTTCTCCTTTTCTTTTCCTCCCTTCCTCTTGGTTCTTATAATCTCCCACATCTTCATCACATTCATTTCTTCTTTAGGTGGATTTATATGATGCTTCCTATTAAAAATTAAAGAGGTGGAGATTTACATGACGAGTCAAAGTATTTGAGTTTTTTCCCCCTTTTTTAAAAAAGATAATAGCTAGAAAATATAGAACACCTATTTTTTTTTTCCCAAAGCAGTACCTGCATTAAATCTGGCTCTGAATGTGCTCATTCCTCCTGCTCTTTTTTGATTAAACTTGTGATGTGTTTATGTCTCACTTTATCTGTGCCTTCATCTGCAGACATTCTCATGCCCCTTTGAAGCCAGATGGGGCATAAATCTTAAATAAATAAGTAAAAAATATGATAAAAGATCACTACTCGGGTGAGCTTATACCATAAAAATGAATTCCATAAGCATATAAATATATATGTGAATTCTGAAATAAAATACCATCTGCTTTTATAGAAAAAATATCACGTTAATTTTATATCACAACATGTTATCCTGTGGAAATTCAATCCAGCAATATAAATAATGAAAATATCTAAATATGTGGAGCTGAAATGATCTTCTTGCTTCTGCCAAATTAAAAGAATTTTTTTTTTTTTTTGCAATAATGTCACTTCACTGAGTTAGATTTTAAAGTCTGGAACTGGCAGATTTCCCCAGAGTTGCATCAGATATCAGAATCAAGGGTTATTAACATTACAAAGAGCACCACTGTCCTACAGCGTCCCCTTTATCATTTTGAGCAGCTGCCTCAAGGCAACACGTTTAACCTTGGGAAATGTGATGGAAATTCTGGGTAGTCAAAACCTGCCAGTAGATTCCCTCAACTGGGATCTACTGTAAAGCTTTATTTAGCTGCAACGCAGGAGGATGAAACCTTTATCATTTGATGTTTATCATTTTCATTCATGGCTTCTAAATCCCCTGTATACTGTTACTGTTACTTATTAACAGCAATATTGCGTTTGCTGGTAGGACACTTTTTCCTCTACTGAGAATGCCGCTACAAAGAAAGGTCTCCACGAAGGGCGTGCTAAATAATTAAACGTAGGTGCCCAGATTATTTTCTTCCAGGTATTTTAGACCAGGGGCAAAATTTGACTTTCTTTTTCTTTTTTTTAAGAAAGTGGTCTATTTTCCGTTTTGGCTGAAAAAAGCTGCTGCTTTCGTGGCTACTTGTTTAAGATTAGAAATCAATTAGAAAGAGATCTGGTGACTGAGTAGTGAATGGGTGTGCTTAAACATGACTGGTGGCATTTACCATTGACAAAAGCAAAGTTGGTAAGATTTCTCAAGAGATTGAAGACTTTTTATACATGTGATCCAGTAATTTCAGTTCTAGGAATCTATCTTATGAGGATACTATTAATTCTGAAGACTGTGGGCTACTGTTTTTTGCTGGATACTAATCTCTTTTAATTCTTAAAACAACCCTATAAATTCAACATTATCAATGAGGAAACTGAAACACAGAGAGTTTTAGCAGCTTTCTGAGATGCCACAGGTAGGAAATAGTAAAGTCAGGTCTTTAAGCCAGGAAATCAAACATCAGTGTTTGAGCTTATAAACACTAAACCTCAACACTTTGTGCAAAATTTATCTCCTAAATTATATATTACTATTATATTTCTGAATATCTAAAAGTTAAAAAAAATTAAAGGGAATGATTATGTGAAGTACATTACATCAAATGTTATAAACTGAGTTTTTATATTGACAGCTTTTAAAACATACTCCTGAATGTTAACGTAGAATAAATGTTAATGCGAAATAAAAACACATTTATTTAAGCTATGAGTAGCACAAAGATAGAAAAAGCACCAAAATGCCAATAATGATTGTATTTAAGTTGTGCAAATATATTAGAATATTTATCTCTATTCTACCTTTTTTCTGTTTTGTAATTATCTCTAATAAGTGTATTATTGTAGAAATTATAAATACATTTATTTTGAAGTTGGACATTTAAAAAATATCTGTCAAGGACACTGGAAACATGTTTTTAACTTTTTAAAGTTAAAAATCTTCTACTTTCTTTTTATAGGTCACTCTATAATCAGAAAAATAGAGAAAATATTGACTTTCATCCTCAGTTTTAGTTGGTATATAAAGATGTATAGGACTTTCTGATACCAAGGTCAATGTACTAATCTAGCTGAAAACTTAAAGAGAGAACAAATTTTGCCTCAGGTCACAAAGAGGTTCAGATTTACAAAACTTTCAGATTATGTATATGTAGGGACATCTGGTGTTATACCTTATGCTAAATCTCGAGTTTCAAAAATATTTTAACATTTCCATTTTAAAGCCTTGGCTGTTTGTATCTGTGAACTACCTGCCTACTCAGATAGCTTCATTCAGGTATGATTGCTCATCTAAGAAAATTAAGAGTAAATGTATACTTGGCATGCTCTAGCATCTGCCCTATGAAACTGATCAAACAACCTGATCAATTAGCCAATTTACAGTATATTTTATACCAGTTCCATTGAAAAACAACAACAATTATTACTACGCTTTTTAAGCAGATGAAAACTCCTCACCTTGGGTGCCATATCTCTGATCCCCAAATTTGTGGATAAACTTTGACTCTGTATGTCACCTGGGCCCCATTACAGATTCCACTCTCTCCTTCCCATCTCTAATCTTACCTCTTACTTGTTTCTGGTATAGGAAGATTTATCCATTAAATGCTGATCTACATCTTTATTGGCTTTGTGACTACTTTTGTCCTTAAGATCCTATTGATGTAACATACTTCCACCTGAATCAGTTTATTTTCTCTTTTTTTTTCAATCCAGAATTCTATGTTTCTTCCAGTATGGTTAATGTTTCTTATTATTTTGCTCACCAAATTAAAGCTTGGAAAAGCTCAAGTTGGTTCCTCTTTTTTACAGATCACTGCTATCCAATAAACCTGCAATGGTGGAAATGTTTTGTATTCACACAGCCCAATATGGTAATCAGCAGCCACATCTGGCTACTGAGCACCTTGAATATGGCTAGTGCAACTGAGAAGCTGAATTTTAAGTTTTGTTTAATTTTACTTAATTTAAATTGAAGTAACCACGTGGCCGGTGGCCACCATGTCAGACAGTGCAGATTTAGTATATCCCTGTAGATTAATAAAATCCTAACCTATTGCTATGTTTAGAGAAAAACTGGAGCACACTGAAGCATTCATCTATTTTCACATTCCATTGATTATCTCCCCTGTCTGTTATAACCTTTCCATTGTTTCTCCTTTCTTCTCTTCCATTGTTCCTCCCTCTTGCAACAGGAGCCTTTGATACAGGGTCAGCAGTGTGCAGATAGAGAACGCTGAGACTATATGGAATAAATCATAATTGTTTGCCCACAAAAACCAAGTGGAGAGAATTGACCATGGAGAAGGCTCAAGACTTTCCTCCTTTTTAATCAATTCTACCTTCTAAGAGGGAGATTTCTGTTCAAGGACAAAACAATATAAATTTGACAGGAGCATCCTCCAGGGTTTCTAATATTCGTGAATCCAGACCAGCCAATACATTCTCTTCTTTGTGTAAGCTAGTTTAAAATTAGTTTCTTATCAACTAAAAAGTGCTCCCTAATTCTAAAAGTTAGGATGAAGATCATTTGAATGATAAATGTGAAATAGCATGGCACTGTGATTACATAAAAAGTATTTTTCCCCCAGATTTCATCTGATACCATGCAGAATGAGACACTCTTTTAATGGACCTGTTCACCTAGCACATTCATGGAAATCCTGCGATTCTCTGGCTTTGGAGCACAGAATTGTATCTTAGAGTCCATGATTGTTTCAAATGTTCTGTCCTCTGGTTCCCTTAAAGACTCTGATAGGTGTGAGTTGTTTTTGGACCTTATTAAGTGTGTCATTGATATTTTCCCTTGGCTTGATGCCACATGATGGGCTACAAGGTCTGCTGCAGCTTGGCGGTTTCCATGCTGGGCACAGCTGCCAGCATCTCTTTGCCTTCATTTCAGAGAATCTGATGCAACTGGCAAGAGATCAGAAGGCGAGCCAGAGAATAATTGGGGTTTCTCTTTAGCAAAGGAGAAATGGAAAAATCATCTTCTAGACCTTTTCTCTGCCCCAGCTGTTTTTGGGCAGTTCCACCATTTCACTGATGAAATATCGGATTTCTTTCTTTATTTTTTTTCCTATTCACATGCCCCAGCTCACAGTGGGGAAACAGAATTGTCCCGTTTTTATTACATTACTTGCTGTTTTAGCACAACACTGTGCTTGAAGTTATAGCAAAAAGAGACAGCTGTTACACAGAAGGATATGCCCTGCCTGCTGGGAACAGACTCTCCACATTCATCCCTGAGCCATGGATTGTGAATCAACTTATTAGTCTTTTCTAAAAGGCAAATGGAAGTGGAAGGACTGTCCTCTTCAGTTACTCAGTTGACTAATACTTGGCTCATTAATATGATTTGGAGTTGGAAGTGAGAGAATCAAGAAAAGCTGAAACGTGTATATCTAAAGGCAAAGGGGAAGATGTTGGAGGGTCACAAAAGGGAACAAGTAATGATACTATACAAGATGAAGAGAGAAGAAATGTAAAACTCTTTCAAGTTAGTAAAATAAAAAGAATTAGGATGGGGATATAAAATTTATAAGAGGCCAAAATGCCACTGGGATGCTTGGTGAGTGTTCAATATGATAAATATTTAATGCAAAGCCAAACGATCTAAATTGTCTTGGGAACATGTTCATATCTAAGTAAGGTCTAGAATATTGATGGTAGCAAGGCTATGTTCACCTTCCTATGGTAATGCTAAAAGTTTAATATGAATTCTACACCATGCAAAGTGATTTGCTAACATCGTTGTATTTACTCAGCATGATGCTTTCATGAAATAGATATTATTAATTCTATTTTACATATGAAGAAACTGAGACTAAAAGTAGATAAAACCTTGACCATACTCACAGGGAGTTGGATCCAAACTCATGGGTGTCTGAACCCAAGCCTATTACCTTATCTCTATACTGACGCCACTGCGCAATGGCAGCTGGTACTCATGAGCAATGAACAATGACCAGCAATCCTACATAGCTGATCCTCTTCAGCCAACAAGCTCTAAGCTCTTGACTTCATAATCCCTGACACATTTCCTATTCCTCTTCTCTCCTTTTTGTCTATGGGCTTCACCTTTTCTTTGCCTCTTTGCTGCCAATGTCTCTATTGTGTTACACGGAGATGGGGAAGGACTTGGGTATTTGGTGTAGGGGGAGAAATACTTTAAGGAATGGAGGGTTGTGGGTGGGGTTAGAAAAATTGGCATGAAGTTGATTTATTTGAAAGTATTGAGAAAACCAAACTAGTTGAAGTGAGTAAATAAGGATAATTTTTTAAAAAGTTATTTTAAGTAACAAATTCTTTTCCTTGGTTTGTTTGCTGTAAATACATACCAGTTATTTTTTAAGGCTTTAATCATTATCCAGAAATTTAAAATAATATTATTATGTCATCTAAAATTATTTTTCCTAAAAAATTTCAAGTTTCTATTATGAAAATCAAGATATATCATGTTATTCTTAAGTGTTAGAGCAGTACTGCTAAAAGCAGTTTGGGAAAAAGTGGCCTAAGATGATTTCTTCCTTATTGTGATTGGATCTTGTTTTGTTTTGTTTTGTTTTGTAGAAGACAGGTTAAATTCTTTTATTTCAGACACAAAGCATTAATTCTTCCCTACTTTCGTTTCTCCATCTCTGTAGGAGTAAATGTTGGCAACTTCCAGAGTGTATTTGATTTCAGGTGAATATCCTAAGGCTTTGGAAATGAAATTAAGAAGGACTTGTGGGCAAAAGATCCCATCCGTAGGTTTGTTTTTTTGTTTGTTTTTGTTTTTGTTTTTATTGAGGTAAAATTTACATAACACAAGATTCACCGTTTTAATAATTTTAAAGTGTACAATTCATTCACTTTTAGTACATTCACAATGCTGTGCAACCGTCACCGCTACCTAATTCCAGAACATTTTCATCACCCCAAAAAGAAACCCCATACTCATTAAGCAGCCATTCCTTATTCTGCCTTTTCCTCCAGGCCCTGCAAGTCACCAGTTGGTATAATTTGCCCTGAGCCCCCTATCTGATTTTTCTATGCTCACATAAGCTTTTCCATAGGTTGAGCGATTTTCATGACTGCTTTGTCCTTGCCAGGACACTATCCCAAATCATATCCTCGACCTTCTTGGGTTGATCACTCCCATCTTTTAGAGTTTGCTGGACTTGTAATAAGCAAGTTTGTTTCATTCAATTGTGTTTTGTATGTTTACTACAGTGAACATGACTTTGCTATGGTTGAGGTAGCTGAGAAGGGGATACCCAGATCATCTGGTTGGGCGAGGAGGTGATAGTGAGAGATAGGAACATTTAAATAAACTATAACAGTGTATCATAGTGAAGGACCATAACACATGAAGGGTTAGGAGTCATGAATAATCAGAGCATGCTCTTTATAGAGGGTAGTCTGGCATCATTGTGGCTTAGTATCATTCCTTCGTATACACCAAGTCAGGGAGAAAAAGCAAAGCTGAGGCCAGGTGCGGTGGCTCACGCCTGTAATCCCAGCACTTTGGGAGGCCGAGGCAGGTGGATCACTTGAGGTCAGGAGTTCGAGACCAGCCTGACCAACATGGAGAAACCCCGTCTCTACTAAAAAAAATACAAAATTAGCCGGGCTTGCTGGTGCATGCCTGTGATCCCAGCTACTCGGGAGGCTGAGGCAGGAGAATTGCTTGAACCCTGGAGGCAAAGGTTGTAGTGAGCCGAGATCGCACCATTACCCTCCAACCTGGGCAACAAGAGCGAAACTCTGTCTCAGAAAAAAAAAAAAGCAAAGCTGAAGGCAGGCCATGGTGTTCACTGAGGACCACCTTTGTACTTGTTCCCCTGCCCTGTGATTGACTGCTTTCTTCCTTTCTCTCCAATCACTGGCTTTATAGTCCAACTTTTGATAATTTTTTATGACTTTTCTTGCTTTGCGAACTATTATATATGAAATGTATTCCTTGGCTTATACATTAAAATAACAAAACAAAACAGGAGAAATAAACTTATTTTGCTGCTTGAATCTAGGATTAAATATAACTACAGCACATGCAGTCCGTGACGCAGTGCCCCCTGAGCAAGACCATCTTTCTTAATGTTCTCGTTAAATGAGAAGGTGTAGGTTTTGTTTTCCCCAATTTGTATCTGTGATGGTGGCTCCAGACTTAGTATTTTCATATGTTAAAATGCTTTCTCCAACTACTCACTCTGGTAATTGTAGCTCTTCATGACATTCTGAATTCCATTTAACACCTCCTGATATTTTAAGAAACTCAGAATTTTATTCATTGATTTCTTAAATTTTATATTATTGCAAAAAAAAGTAAAGATAATTTTATGAAATGCAAATGATGCAAAAAGCCTCCTGAATATATAAATGAGTGATAAAATAGGGGCAAAGAAAAAGAAAAAGTGAGAGAGCCAGGCGCAGTGGCTCACGCCTGTAATCCCGACACTTTGGGAGGCCGAGGCGGGCGGATCACCTGAGGTCAGGAGTTCGAGACCAGCCTGACCAACATGGAGAAACCCCGTCTCTACTAAAAATACAAAATTAGCCGGGTGTGGTGGTGCATGCCTGTAATCTCAGCTATTCGGGAGGCTGAGGCAGGAGAATTGCTTGAACCCAGGAGGCAGAGGTTGTGGTGAGCCCAGATGGCGCCATTGCACTCCAGCCAGGGCAACAAGAGCAAAACACTCTGTCAAAAAAAAAAAAAAGAGAGAATCCAGAGTTGATTAAAGATGAAAAGAAGCACATTGTGAGTTAGAGATGAGCTACCTATTTGTCTGGCATCCTCCAGGGAGTTCACAAACTTCATCATTCATCACCC
Organism: Pan paniscus; assembly: GCF_029289425.2. Taxonomy (NCBI): domain Eukaryota; kingdom Metazoa; phylum Chordata; class Mammalia; order Primates; family Hominidae; genus Pan; species Pan paniscus. The sequence continues at coordinate 68,662,267 of NC_073267.2, forward strand.
CTTTTAATTATTTGTAACTTCTTCTTCACTTTCATGAGATGGTGAGCTCATTATGAGCTTCTTAATAATACTCTGCATCCTGTCCAGCAAAACCCAATAATAGGTCCTTGGTCCAGAAAATTTCTAGAAAATGTTTGTATAAATTCCTTGCACTGTGAGAATTAGTGTGAACTAATAAAAGAATCATTGAAGGAACAAATAACTGGCAAACATTTGCCTAATGTGGAATTTGGGGAGGTGCCAGGAGGTGAAAGTAAATGGGTAGAAATTCCTGCTTGGGACTAGTTCAGAAGATAAGACTTCAGTATTTCTTTATGGTCAAAGTTAAGAAGCCAGTGCCACACAGATGTGGCTCATGTGATCTTTGGGAACACAGGATGTGGTGAACTCTGAGGTTATACAAACTTGGAGAACATTATTGGTTCTCTAGCATTCTTTATGGGAGCTTAGTAATGTGGATCAAGCCCAACTGAGAGATACTTTTACAATGATTTATATGCCCCAATATTATGATATTATCTCTAGTCTCTTCCCAATTCCATCCCTGTCCGTTACTATGAAAACTGATATAATCAAAGGGACAGGGGCAGAGGCGAAGGGTATCTGGTGTTTTATCTTGTCCAAGGGTCATGTTTCAGGCCTTGCTATTTTATCATGGACCCCACCATCAAATAGGCTGTGCCCAGGTAATTAAAGTCCTAATTACTTAAAAAAAAAAAAAAAAAAAAAAAAAAGCCAGTGCCCTAGACTCAAAATACCATGGCCCAAAGGGTGCTACAGATAGGAACAGATCTGACCATGGATTCAGTCAACTTTGGTGGAAACACTCTCATGCTAATTAGGAACTCCGTGGCCCTGCACAGACCCCCTAGCTTTTCCCAGTTTGAATCAAATTTACAGTTCCCAAGATGTGAAATTGTGACACTGCAATCTGTGTTTCAGAGCATATAGCTTCTCCCAAGCTTCACTTTTACTAGCCCTTCTCTATTTCTCTTTGCCTTTATATTTTTACATTCTTTTAATTTTAAAGAATTGTAGTGTAGCATTAGCTTTAAGCCAAGTGTTTTTTATTTTTTTTTCTTGAAATGGCTAGTGCTTCAGTTATCTATTGCTGCATAACAAATCACTGAAACTTAGTCATGGGAAGAAGCAACAATGATTTTGTTATGTTCATGGATTCTGTGGGTCAGACATTCAACAGGACACACTGGGATAGATGGCTTCTTTCTGTTCCATGATATGGGGCCTGTGAGACTTGAATGGCTGGGATCATCTAGAGCAGGGGTGTCCAATCTTTTGGCCTCCCTGGGCCACACATAAAATACACTAACACTAATGATAGCTGGTGAGCTAAAAAAAATTGCAAAAAAATTCTCATAATGTTTTAAGAAAGTTTACGAATTTGTGTTGGGCCACATTCAAAGCCATCCTGGGCTACATATGGTCCGTAGGCCACAGGTTGGACAAACTTGATCTGGAGGTTTCTTCATTCACATGCCTGGGGTATGGGCTGAGATAAGTCAAAGGCTAAGCTAAGCTGGGACTGTGGATAGGAGCACCCACGTGGGGACCTTCTCACTCGTGTTTTCCCAGAAGGGGAAGCAACCTGAGAGCAGGTGTTTAAGAGAACTAGGCACAGTGCCTCTTCTGCCACATTCCCTCTGTTGAAGCAGTCACAAGCTTCCCCCTCTATCCCTCAGGTTTGAGGGAAGGAGACATATACTCAATCTCTCAATTGGGAGGAATGCCAAAGAATTTGTGACTATTTTTTTCTTGTGTTTCTACCATAACAAGGTATTTACCTGCTTGAGGTTCAGTGGTTCAGTGCCTGTCTGTATAATGAATGTGGCTTCCAGGGTTATCAGAAGGATTAGAAATAATCTTTGTCAGGATTCTGCACACTTTTTCCTTAAAGGGCTAGATAGAAAATATTTTCAGCTTTGTAGTCATATGGTTTTTGTAGACACTACTCAGTTCTGTTGTTGTGCACTTCAGCAGCCATAGACAATGCATACATGAATCCTTGTGACTCTGTGCCACATTTTTATTTATGAATACTGCAATTTTGAATTTCATGTAATGTTCGTCTGTCACGAAATATCATTCTTCTCTTGATATGTTTTAACTATTTGAAAATATAAAGAACATCCTCAACTTGTGGGCTATACAAAAGCAAGTACCAGGTTTGCAGTTGAGCCATAGCATGTGGATGTAAGAAAATAACCTTTCACAGTGCATGGTATGTGTTAGGTGGTGAATAATTATTACACATATAGTTATTATACTGGTACATTCATACAGTCATATCAGAAAGGCAGCTGACTTGGTTTCGTTTTCTCAAGGGCACGGAGGTTACATAATACAATGTATATATAGATAGATTAAAATAAAATTGTCATAGATATTTTAGAGATGACACAAATACTTTGCAGTGTCATGGGTTAGTGGACAGTGAACAGATACTGTTATTGCAAGTTGAACTTTCCCCACTTACTGTTTACTTGAACTTCGTGAATCATTGACCCTCAGTGGCAATTAGGGCCTGATGCCAAAACATTGTGGAAATATCTCAATATGCATTACACTGTTTGGTATAGACATTTCTTCATATTTGTTACTAAGATGCCCACCCTTTCCTTTTATTTATTTTTCTATTGCAACTCTGTCATTTTTTCCTTGAAACCATTCCTCAACCACGTTTTTATTTACAGAGTACTCACACATGGCTTATTAAATGAACACATAGTGAAGTGGTTGAAGATTTGATCTTTAGAGTCTAATGTCTTTGTCTTCAGTACTTGGCTCTACCACTTGTCAGTTTTGTGAACTTGGGCAAGTTATTTCACTTTTTTGAGTTTCAAGGCTTTCATCTCTAAAGTAAAGAAAGGAATCTATGTATCCTGTAGAGCTCCACAAGCATTCAATAAGATTATGTATGACAAGTGCTGGTTTGTAGTAAATGCTTAGTAAATATTTGCTAAACCACACAGAGTACTGCAACTCACCTTGAAATTCCCTGGGCTATGTGTTTACTTTATTGGGCCATTAGAGCTACTTCAGTGGCATAATTCATGAAGCCTGAGTCTGATGTGTTTGGTCAGCAGCAGAATTTAATGTCTTGTCTTTAGTTAAATATTCATGTATAATTTTCTGGAATAATAGAATTTTAACATAGTTATTACAAAATAACTGCTAATAACCATGTTATTACAAAAATAAAATGAAAAAATATATTTAACAATTATGTATTGGGCCCCTATTATGTGTTAGACAATATTTAGTTACTGAAGATATCACCAGTAGAGCTTTTAAAAACAGAACTTGCTAGACTCTGCTCCCAGAATTTCTGATTTCATGGGTCTGGAGTGAGGGCCTAGAATTTGCATTTTTTAAAAATTATTTTTTTGTGACAAAAATATTATTTATTTATTTATTTCCAATTTTTATTTTAGGTTCAAGGGGTACATGTGTGGGTTTGTTACATGGGTAAATTGTGTGTCTCAGGGGTTTGGTGTACAGATTGTTTCATCACCCAGGTAATAAGCATAGTACCTAGTAGGTAGTATTTTGATCCTCACCCTCCTCGCCTACCCTCCACGCTTGAGTAGGCCCCAGTGTTTATTGTTCCCTTCTTAGTGTTCATGTGTACTCAATGTTTAGCTCCTACTTATAAGTGAGAATATGTGGTATTTGGTTTTCTGTTCCTGTGTTAATTTGCTTAGGATAATGGCCTCAGTAGCAACCATGTTGTGGCAAAGGACATGATTTCATCTTTTTATGGTGCCATAGTCTTTCATGGTGTATATGTGCCACATTTTCTTCATCTAGTCTACCATTGATGGGCATCTAGGTAGATTCCTCGTCTTTGCTATTGTTAATAAAGCTGCATGCATGTGTCTTTTGGTGCATGGTCTCTGTACATAATTCCGTATTTCTCAGAAGTTTTGTCCATTCCTTTTTGATCTTTTTTCTTTGATTTTGCCTGACTGAGCTGATTCTAAGAATTGATCTTTGAGCTCTGAGATTCTTTCCTCAGCTTGATCTAGTCTACTGTTAATACTTCTGATTGCATTACAAAATTTTTGTAATGAGTTTTTCAGTTTTACCAGATCAGTTTGGTTCTTTCTTAAGATAGCTATTTTGTCTTTGAGCTCCTATATCATTTTATTGAAATCCTTAGATTCCTTGGATTGAGTTTCAACTTTCTCCTAAATCTCGATGATCTTTGTTGCCATCCATATGCTGAATTCAGTGTCTGACATTTTAGCTGTTTCAGTCTGGCTAAGAACCATTGCTGGGGAGCTGGTGCGATTGTTTGGAGGTAAGAAAAATTCTGGCTTTTTGAGGTGTCAGAATTCTTGCAGTGTTTTTTTTGTTTTGTTTTGTTTTGTTTTTATCTCTGTGGGCTGATGTTCCTTTTATCTTTGAAGTTGCTGTCTTTTGGCTTTTATGTTTTTTAATGCCCTTATGATTTTGACTGCAGTATAAGTTGGGTTTAGTCAACTAACTTCACTTCTGGATGGGGGCCAAGCGTTGCCTTAGCACTCCTGGGCTGTGTGCTCTAACCTTGAGGGGCTGGAACCAGGCCCATGGTTTTGTTCTCTGGCTCCTAGAGGTTAAGTACCTGCTGTGCTGAAGTGTTCCCAGTCTGCCAGCAACAACACTGTGATGACAGGTGCTGGCAGAGGCTCTTCGTTGGGGTGGTGGCAGTGGGATGTGCACTTGCATGTGCACGCTGGTGGTGGTGGGGCACTAGTGCAGTGGTTGTCCATGTGCACGCACATGCTGGTGGCAACGGGGTGGCTGAATGATGGCGTGATGTGGTCCGTATGCTCATGTATGCTGGTGGGGCTGGGCAGTGGTTGCACGGTCTGCGTGCATGCCTGTGCCAGTGGCAGTAGGGTGGTGAGGTCCACACATGTGCACTGTTGGTGGTGGGGTGGCTAGGTTTATGCATGCATGTGCAGCAGCAGTGTGGTGGGGGAGGCTGCAGGCAAGTGTGCACTGGCAAAATGGAGCAGGGAGGCTGCATGCAGGTGCATGTCGGCAGGGGCTCTTCTGCAGAAGCTCTCTGATGGTTTGATGGTTAGACAGCATCTACTGGTGAAGGAGCTATGGCATTGACTACTGGGAAGTGCCCTGGTTGAGCATCTGAGGCTGTGTTGTGAGTGGGTGAGGCCAGGCAGAGACCTTGAGAAAGGCCATCAGACAGTAGGGTGCTCAGATCAAACTGGCCCCATCCCTCTAGCAGGATAGCTCTGTTATGTCCAGGTTCAACAGTCAACAAAGACCAAAGACACTTGGCTTGTGCCTGTAATCCCAGCACTTTGGTAGGCCGAGGCGAGAGGATCACCTGAGGTCACAAGTTCAAGACCAGCCTGGCAAACATGGTGAAATCCCATCTCTACTAAAAATACAAAAAATTGGCAGGGCATGGTGGTGGGCACCTGTAATCCCACTTACTTGGGAGGCTGAGGCAGGAGAATTGCTTGAACCTGGGAGGTGGAGGTTGTGATGAGCCAAGATTGCACCATTGCACTCCAGCCTGGGCAACAAGAGTGAAACTCCATCTCGAAAAAAAAAAAAAAAAAAAGAAAAAAAAGAAAAGAAAAGTGTGGTGAACTTTGGGGGATGGGTGTCCCAGGCCATGCTCCATTGCAGGTATTCCTGAGCCAAACCCTCTGGGCTCTGCACAGGGTAAAGTCCTGTCACTGCCAACTCTCCAAGCATTTCTTGCTGCCAGCTCAAATGTCTGTAGGGGTCATGGAGTCTCCTTCAGCTAGGATTCTGGAGGTCTATGGTGAGAGTGAGCCACTCTACATCTATTTAACTCAGCACTTTCTTAGGAGCTGCTTGGGGCCAGGAATGAGTGCTGGTGCTCAGCCATGCAGGTTTCCCAGCTTCCTCCCACTTCAGCCCAGGGTCTGCATGCTCTCTTTGTCCACTCTCGGTGCCTTCCTTCTGAAGATCTGCTCGGAGTGTGCTGGTCTTCTTGATGGTCTGGTCTCTTGGTGGCATAAGCCCTTCTTAGCTGCATCTAGTCGGCCATCTTGGCTCTTCTTGTTTAGAATTTGCATCTTACAAGTTCCCAGGAGAAGCTAATTGCCCCAAGGTTACTCCTTTGATAACCACTGGTCTAGGTGACCTATAATTTTCCTCCTATTCTCTCAGTGCAAATGCTTTTGTGCACAAGAGCTCTCATTCATTGCACTGGAACTGTATTAGGTATTACAGCCACAACAGTCAAAAATGCAGACAAAAATTCCTGCCCTCTTTACTTTGACATCTCGGTACTTACAATGGATAACATACGTAAAGGACTTACTATGTGTCAGGAAACTTCCAAAGCATTTTATAAATATTACCCCACTTAAGCTTTTAAAAGACCCTGTGATGGAGATACTATTATTATCGCCATTTTACAAATAGGGAACTTTAAACTCAAAAAGGCTAAGCAATGTGTCCATACTCTTATTGTGACATGTGACAGAGCTGAGAATTTAACTCAAACGGATTTGTTCCAGAGCCCTGCTCTTAGGCTAACATTCTACATGAATGACTATTAGGTAGTGATAGTTTTAGTCTGTTCAGGCTGCCATAAACTGTGTGGCTTAAAAACAATAGAAATTTATTGCTCACAAGTCTAGAGGCTGAAAAGTCAAGATCAAGGGGCCAGCAGATATGGTGTTGGAAGAGGGCCTGCTTCCTGTTCATAGACTACTGTCTTTTCACTGTGTCCTCACATGGTGGAAGGGTGAGGGAGCTCTTCAGGGTCTCTTTCATAAGGCCACTAATGCTGCTCGTGAGGGTTCCACTCTCATGACCTGATCACCTTCCAGAGGCCCCATTTCCTAATACCATCATGTCGGAGCTTAAGATTTCAATATATGCATTTTGGGAAACATAAACATTCAATCTATAGTATTCCACTCTTGTACCCCCCAAATTCATGGCCTTATCACATAAAAATACATTCATTACATCCCAACAGCCTCCAAAGTCTTAACTTGTTCCAGCAACAACTCTAAAGTCTAAAATCCAAAGGCTCACCTAAATATCATCTAAATCAGGTATGGATGAGACTCAAGGTACGATTTATTCTGAGGCAAATTGCCCTCCAGCTGTGAACCCGTGAAGCCAATAAAGTTATGTGCTTCCAAAATACAATAATGAGATGGGCATAAGCTAGACAATTTCATCCCAAAAGGGAGAAATAGAAAAGAAGAAAGGAGTAACAGATCACATGGAGTTTGTCTTGTAGTCCAAATTACAATCATGTGGAATTTGTCTTGTAGTTTGGACATGTGATCTGAAGGCTCAAGAATAATTCTCCTTTTCTTAGCTTTTACTGTGAGGGCAAGAAAAAAAAAGAGTAATTCTCTTTGGCTTAATGCTTTGACCTGAAGGCCCACTGGGTTAGTGATGTCACCTCCCATGGCTCCATGGGAAGGTCCTACAGTGCCTCTGTCTGGGCCCTGCTCTGGTTGTGGCTGTCTCCTGGGCCCCTACTCCTGTAGTTTCTTAGGAAGAGGTCACTATTCTATGGCTTCAGGTGGCTGTGTCTTTTGAAACCTAGGTGGAGGCATCTATGCCCTCTGGCCTGTGCACTCTGTGCACCAGCACTATGCAGACACTGCCAAAGATGGAATTTGCTGCTTGTGCCCTCGGAGGGGCTGCCACTGTAGCTTGCACCACACTGTGGCCTGCTGAAGCTGCCCCTGTGACAACTGAGGAGCACAGCACCAGAGTGTGGGCAGTGGAGTTCCTGATGTTAGGCAGTGCTGAGCCAGCATATGCCAGGGTCCTACAGGTGATGGCAGCCCCTCCTTTGAAACTGCTGTGGCCCTTGAACCCTCACACTCTGGGTCTATGATGGGAGTGGCAGCTCTGGTGGTCTCTGAATTGTCTTCAGAGTTATTTTCCTGTTGTCATGGAGAATTGTTTCTGGCTTTTATTGAGATGGCTAATCCAAATGAATCTCATTATCAACACTTGGCCACATCCTTATCATTCTCATTTTTTGCAATATGGATAGACTGGAATATTTTTCATTCTTTTAGTTCTGATTCATTTTTGCATAATAATTTAGTCTGTAAGTGATTTCTCTTTTCTCACTTTTTGCTATATATATATATTCATGAGGAACCAAGCCATACCTTCAACACTTTGCTGAGAAATAGCTTCAGCTAAATACCTTCTACAAAATACTAGGACATAAAGATAAGGTCTTTGCCACTTTATAACAAGGATCACCTTTTCTCCAGTTTCCAATAGTGTGTTCCTAATTTCTGTGCAAGATTTAATTACCATGGGCTTTACTGTCTATTTCCTTTTTTTTTTTTTTTTTTTTTTTTGAGACGGAGTCTCGCTCTGTCCCCCAGGCTGGAGTGCAGTGGCGCTATCTCGGCTCACTGCAAGCTCCACCTCCCGGGTTCACGCCATTCTCCTGCCTCAGCCTCCCGAGTAACTGGGACTACAGGCACCTGCCACCTCGCCTGGGTAATTTTTTGTATTTTTAGTAGAGATGGGGTTTCACCGTGTTAGCCAGGATGGTCTCGATCTCCTGACCTTGTGATCCGCCTGTCTTGGCCTCCCATAGTGCTGGGATTACAGGCGTGAGCCACCGCCCCTGGCCTTTACTGTCTATTTCTACCAACATTCTGTTCATGATTACTTAGATATTCTTTTAAGAAGATTGAGGTTTTCTTCATAGGTCTCCTCTTTTCTTCCTAAGCTGTCATTGGAATATCGTTTAATGGTCTGTTCAAGGCAATGCAAGGCAATGTAGGCTTTTTCTAGCTTGCACCTCCAAATTCTTCCAGCCTCTACCCACTACCCAGTTCCATAGTCACTTCCACATTTTAGGTATTTGTTACAGCAGCACCCCCACTTCTCAGCACCAATTTCTCTCTTAATCAGTTCAGGCTGCTGTAACAAAATGTCATACAATGGCTGGCTTTTAAACAGCAGAATTTTATTTCTCATTGTTTTGGACACCATAAGTCCAAGGTGAGGGTGACGACATATTGAGTTCTGGTGAGGATTCTCTTCTGGATTGCAGACTTCTGACTTTTTGCCATTGTTCTCACATAGTGGAAAAGTGAGGTAGCTCTCTGGAATTTATTTTAGAAGGGCACTAATCCCATTCATAAGAGCGCCACTCTCATAAGTTAGTCACCCACGAAGGACCCACTTCCTAATACCATCACACTGGAGTTAGAATTTCAACATATAAATTTGGGGAGTGTGAGACACAAACATTCAGTCTATAGCAGTGAAAATACAGCTGAAAGGCAAATGGCAGACAGCAGAACAAATTTTTGCTTAATTGATGGTGGTCATCATAAATTTGATACCAAAGAGTAAGTTAGAATAAAGAATTGAAAGAAAAAAAAAAACAACCTTATAATCAACACAGCTAGGGAGTACTTGGTTTTTTTAAAAACTTGAAAACTGTAAACATCTAGGTCCTTTCTTCAATGCCCCTGAAATACAGTTAAAATTACAATAATGTTATTTTTTAAGTGTAGAAAAGCTCTCCAGAAAGTACTAAGTGGTATGGGAGAGTGGAGGGGGGCATTAAGGTAACTGCTCCAGGCATCAATTTGCATTTGAGAAAGAGTCTTCCATAAGTAATTATCTTTTTAAGACTTCATTTCTGCTAGGTTTACATCATCTGTCTTGTGATGGGAAAAAGCCTCCAAGGTACAAAGATTGGATTTAGCCTGTCCTGCCATTTAGCTTGCCTTGGAGTCTCCATCTTTTAGCTAGCATTTCTATCCAAAGCCTATTAGTTATCAATATGAATCATATATAAATACACAGAAAAATGCCTGGGGCAGCGTATATGCCTGATATAAGTCTATCTTTTTTTTTCCCCCTTTGGAGATGGAGTCTTGCTCTGTTGGCCAGGCTGGAGTGCAGTGACATGATCTTGGCTCACTGCAACCTCTGTCTCCTGGGTTCAAATGATTCTCCTTCCTCAGCCTCCTGAGTAGCTGAGACTACAGGTGCACACCATCACACCTGGCTAATTTTTTGTATTTTAGTAGAGGCGGGGTTTCACCGTGTTGTCCAAGCTGGTCTCGAACTCCTGAGCTCAGGCAATCTGCTCACCTCAGTGTCCCAAAGTGTTAGGATTACAGGCATGAGCCACCACTTCCGGCAAGTCTATCTTTTATTTTAAATTTTAGGTAAAAACACCTATTACTGAAAAATAAGAAATGTGAATTTTATGATAGTTGCACCTTCAACCCCTTAATGAAATTATATTCTTTCTACATTTCTTGATGATCTAAGTCATCCGTCCATTTTTAACGTCATGCTCAAGGCCTGCTTAATCATGGAAAACAACTCTGACAAATTCAGGCCCACGTACAGTTTTCTCTCTGAACACTTTTAGTATGATTGGCTAGGTTCCTTAACAGTCAAATAGGCAAGTCTAAGGGAGGGAAAATAGTTTGAAAGCGTGGATGAATGTGAATATAAAGTAGACTTCTCAGGCTTAGTTCTTATCAAGGAATCAAGACAAATGTGTGCAAGGTTTTTAAAAAGACTACTTGGTTTGGTTACACATGTGTGGCTTGGAGGCAAGTTGGAGGCCACAAAGACAGCACGTATAAAGATGGCCTCAGGAATTAAGCAGAGACGATGATAGGAATTCAAGCTGTAATTCAACTCAAAGACAGGAAAAGAACCAAAGGCTTCAGAAAATCAAGTGATGTAGGGAATGTGAAGGCAAGTTAGCGTGGATATACTTATGGGTTTTGTTGTTGTGGGTGGGGGGGGTGTTCCTTAATTCTTATTAATTCTGTATTTTGAGATATCATGAGTCTTCAGCTTCTACTGTATTGCACAATAAGTAGAAAGTGTGATTCTAAATTGACAGGCTCCAAAACCAAACTCGACTCTTGTGTGACTTTGAGCAAATCACCTTACCTCTTTAATCTTGTCTTTTTACTTGCAATGAGAAAAATAATTATCCCACAGTTTTGCTACAAAAACGCTGCTTTGGGCCTTCAAATGTTAAACTACTTCTCTTATATCTCCTTGTTTTTATGATGCCTGAGGTTCTTGGTGGAAGTGCATGTACTTAAGCAAAAAGTAAGTTAATTGTGCCATCATTTCACGTATTTCACATATGCTTTTCTTATCCCTAGAGGGCTTGCTAAAACTCCTAGGGGTAAAAATTAAATGCTGTTCCTTTTTCTCCCCAATCTCAGGATTCTTTGTTCACTATGTATACTCACTATATCTTTTCTGATGATGATTGACAAGAACAAATTCAATTGCACGCTTCATCCTTATGAGAGATGCTTGCCTCCAGTAGATTTCTGCATTCACTAACTGTCTGATCCCTTCTGTGAGTTGTGCTAAGGCTAAAATCTAAACAACTGTCCATTTTTCAAGTACTTCCCTTATTTTATTTCTGAGAGACAGAGGATATTTCTGGGAAGTGGGGATAAAGTAGAAACCTTTATTCTGGTACATTTTTGTCTCCTAAGTAGCCACTAAATCACAAGAACTGATCCAGATTCCTGTTCCTCCAAGACCCCTTTTATGCTTTTGGTTTAGCTTAATGGCTTACTGAATGTTATGTCTCAACATCCTACCTATTACTTTCTTTTACCTTAGTTCCACCTTAGTTTTGATTGGGTTTACCTATTTAACCACTCAATTCACTAAAAGAAAGGTGATTTGAAAACCATGTGTTCTCTCCACCAAAACTCCCATTGTGAACAATGAGAAAAATAATAACCCTGGATTAGACCCTCCCAGTTCCAAATCCTATCTTGATGATATGTTGCATATCCCAGTTATTATTGTTCCAAATCTTAGTGGCTTAAAGCAGGTGTTTTATTTTGTCATGATTTTCAGAAATTCTTAAATTTTAAAGGGCCAGGCTGGAAAGTCCTCATTTGGGGTCTCTCATGTAGTTAGAGCTAGATGTTGCCTAGGGCAACAGTCATCCGACGGCTCAGCTGGGCTAGATGTCCAAGCTAGGGCACTCACATGGCTGGCAGTTGATGTTGGCTGTTGGCTAGAAGCTCAGCAAGGGCTATTGACTGGAACACTTGCATGTGATTTCCCAAGGTACTTGGACTTCTTACGTGGTACCTGGCTTTCCCCAGAGTGAGCATCCCAAAAGGGCAAAGCAGAAGCTGCATGGCCTTTTGTGACCTAGCCTTGGAAGTGAAATAGCACCACATTCACTGCTTCTGCCATACTTAATGGGTTACAGTACTCACAAGTTTACCCAGAATAAAGGGAAAGAGCCATAGACTTCACCACCAGGTCACATTGTAGAGGAGCATGTGGGATAAGAGATTTTGTTGCAATTATTTTTGCAAAATATAATTTGCTACATCATATGACTTTTATCAAGTTACTGATGCTCTTGGAGCCTCAGTTTCCATTCCTAAAATGGTGATAGCAGTGTTCAACTTGAAGGGAATTTTATGACAATTGGAAAAATAAGGAAATATTTGCCAAACTTTTTTCTCTTAAGAGTTTTATCTCTTACAGAATTATTTGGGATTCCAAAATCCAGTTTATCTGTGGACACTTTGGACCTTCCACGAATGCATGGCTCTGCAAAGATAATTTTAAGTTTATATCTGCATTTCATACAAGAAAGGGCCTTAAGATCTACTGTGATTGTAATCTATACAAATACTTCAGGAACATTCCCTAACACACTGTCGTATCCTATGTAGTTAGCCAGCCAAATTTATTATTTTTTTTCAAGCAATGAGACCTAATATTAATTTTCTTGCAAAGAAGTTGGCTTTGGGTACCTACTGGTATATGCCAGGCAATAGGTTATTATTGAAATAGGAAAGAAGTCCTGACTTCCATCCTGGTTCCAGAATGGAGCATTTATAGGGTAGGATCATGGTTGCTGGATGCATTAACAGTGTTTAAGTCCATGCTGACCAATCCCAGGAATTACATAAGACTTAAAAATGAGCTCCACACTCTCATTTCCACCCCAATCAGCAATTCACAAGACCAATTGTCTTCTTCAATTATAATTAAGAGGAAAGCAAACAGTACACATTTGCAATGATCTTTTATGTCATATTTATTTCCTTATAAATTATTAAATGATTTATCATGCAAATTTAGTTAATGTACCTTCTAATTTGAAGGTGGAAAAGACCCAAATCACATTCCTTTATTGAAAGTAAAAGGTTATTTGCACATAGCACTAACTTTCCAATCAGTTGCTTGGTGGAAAGCTCAAAAATTGACATGAAATGAATGGCATATTAAATAACAATGCCAACTGTAATCGTGTGTGTGGGTGTGTATGCATGAACATTGTGTTATTGTCATAAAACTAACATGTCATAATTTTTTGGACTTTTAATAAGATAGGAAAGATCTCATCTTTTAGTTGGATTACATGCCTTCTGGGATTACAAATCCCAAATGGAAAGCTTGGGAATGCTTTCTAGATATAAAATTGTTATTGGTTAACTCACATCATTTTTACAAATTGGGCTCTGTGCCGTGGGATGCATCTTATCCTGACAATCTGAGTCCAGAGGCAGAAACAAGTCCTTAGACTGGCATATTTTATTCTCCCTAAAACAAAAAATCTTAAATTTAAATCATTGAAAATGAATGTTTGGGAATATTTCCCTGCTGTTCAATTTCAAGACAGAAGGCAAATGCAGTTTATGGAGAAAAAAGTGAAGAAGACACTTAAAATTCTGCTTCTCTATGAATGATGTCTCTGGATCTTAAATGCATATGGAAATGTTGCATAATTAATATCTAATATATAATATTAGGGTAAAATAATATATGTCATCCAAGTTATCTTGTATGATGATATAGCAAGAATAGTAATGCAATTTTATGTTCTTTTTTTATTAAGTCATACTTATTTGAGTGCTTTTTGTGCCAACTAGTGTGCTAGGTATTTTAATTGCAATATCTCATGTAATCTTTGAAATAATATAATAGTTATTAATTACAGCTGGAAATTTAGTAGGCTAAATTCTAAAACATAAATTCCAAAATAATAATAATTTAAATTTAGCTTTCTTTCTAAATTAGTGACATTTTGAACTTTATTAAATTGTTAGGCTTATCTTAAAATTGTATTTCCTTTCTGTGGAATCCCATCACTTAGAGAAACAGGCACCTTTAATTCTGAGCTGCCCATGCAAAGTTTTATTTGTTTGTTGACTTGATTGAAATTGTAAGCATGTGAAAGCCTTGACCAAAACTAGTCCTATGTGAACTGAGAGAAACATGGCATGCAAAGCTTTCCCAAAGAAGCATGATCAATTTCAGAGGCAATTGACACAATTGGGCTAGAAATTAGCCTGGAAAGATGGAGCAATACCAAAACAAAAAATTATAACTCTGAGCACTTGCTATATGCAGGCAACATTAGATATTTTATTTCTAATTTTCATAAAACCCCTGAAAATTAGAAATTATTATTTCCATTACAGATGAAAAACATGGGCTCAGAGGGATTAGGTGCTTTCTTCAAAGTCACAGAGTTGGTAATAAATCTAATTAGCAGTATGTGCCTTCAAGGATCCTTTACTTTAGTATCTCTTGTGTTTGCCCCTCTGCCCTTTCATTGATTATTAATGGAAGCATCTGCTTTTAACATAGAGTTGTCTGGTCTTAATATTTGACATAATATATTTCAAAATGCTGAGATGGACTGAGAAAAATCAATGCAGTTGATTAAAACTCTGTTGATTGTGAAAATGGTAAAAAGAAAATCAAATGACATTGCAGTCAGTTCCATTAATGGAGGCAAAGATTCAGGAGAGATTAAAGTGGTAATTCGGCATTTGTATCATCAACACAGGTGCAATCTAGTCCTTATGTAACTTTATGCCTTGTATTATTAGATTGGCCATCTATTTTGATTAAATTATACCAAATAATTACCAGATTTCTTCTTCAGTCTGTGTTGCACAGACAGCTCAAGGGATAAGATTGAACTGGAAAAGCATTGAAGATAAATTATTGGCTATAGTTTTTTCCTGTCCATGAAGCAATCTGATTAACTGTGTAGATCCTTTTTACTTTTGTGATCACTGCTTTAGTCCCAGAGCAGATGCTGTAAATGCAACACAAACACCTACAGAAGGTCTACAGTTAACAGACACGCCTGAAAACGTCAGTGTAATGCAAAGAGGTGTTAAGCTGCAGGCGCTGGAACTGAGTATTACAGCTGCCTGGTTGCATTGCCTTTTAAAACATGGCATGGCAAAGGATGCCATGCACCATCTTTTTTTTTTTTTTTTTTTTTTTTTTAGCATCCTGAGGAATGTTGACAAAGAACGTGTCTTAATTTGGGTTGCCCTAGATGCTGACCTACGACAAGAAGTACAACTAGTATATGTGGAAGGTGATTCCAAGAGGCACCAGTAGGGGGAGGCAAAAGTGAGACAGGGAAGGGAAGGAAGAAAATATAGACTGTAATAATGAGACGATTAGTGCTGCGAGCCCCTGGGATCAATTCCTCTACGAAGCTCTGGTGGGCTTTGCAGACTGTCCCTCAGAGTTTTCCCACCCAAGATCTGAGGATGCTGAGATATTTCTCCACTAACTCCTGCTGTCAATCAATGAAGGCTGTATCTAGTGATATGATAGTAAACACCTGGCCAAGACTGCTTGGGTGACCAGAAAAATCTTTAGGCGGACAGTTGCATCTGTTTGCCATTAAATGCCATTGGTGAGTACAGAGCTCAGAAGTGAGAGCTCAGGACTTAAGAATGAAGCACTAATTATACCTGCTACACGAAGATAATGTTAGGCAATTCATTTCATTCAATTTCATTTTCATTTTCTACACCTCAAACTTTACTAAACACCTACCTAGCTCCTCTGCCTGAAGAACTGGGTTGGGTGCTGGGACATGCAAAAATGAAGAAACATTACCTGTGTATAAAGATTCCCGATTTTTAACAGTCCAGAATTCACCTAAAATGGTTGCTTATGGTTTCTCCAGGGTTCTGCCACATGGTCTGAATTAGTCTGAAGCAAGTAAGTGGTCGGTGGTGTTTCAGGTGCCGTCAGCATGACAGATCGCTGATATTCCCTCTTGATTCAAGGATAAAGAGCTATGTGCCATTCCTTATATTCACTGCTACTGTTCCCACTGAATATCACATTACATTCTATCATTCCCTTCTTTTTCTTTTCTTTTTTTTTTTAAAGTGCACTCAGGAAAATATTTTCTCTTTAACTCTAAACTCCTATGCAATTATTGCCCCCTTGTTGACATTTCATGGTTACATCCATATACCCAAAAGAATAGTTACAAAAATACAATGTGAAAAAAGAGAAACATCATCATTTTAATTGGTGAGAATTAATCACAGCATAAAACCACTACATATTAACCTCAATGAACTATTTCAGACTCTCACCTCCAAAGTTGATATAAAGGTAAGCTGAGCACTCCTGTGAGAGCTATTCGTATCCATTAATTGTTACAATACAAGATACATTGGGTCTCAGCTGGTTGCCATTTCTTCTGTATTTGAAATGTGCTTCTCAGCAGAGATAGATCGGAGGACACCATTGGGACTCATTTGAGTCTGACTTTCACATTAATTTTGCTGTGCTGTGAAGAGCAAAGACAAAATCAATGTCCATCGGTGATTATTCAAGGCAAAATATCTAGTGATATTGAATACCAATGGCAGCACCAGGCATAAAATTTACTTAAGGTTTGTTGAGTTGACAGCCATTTATTCCAGCCCTGCTTTGTTTTCCTTGTTGTACTTATTTTTTGGGGAAATAAAACAATTACAAGGAAAAATAAATTCTACTTACTGACTTAATTTGCCAGAAACGGGATCTATTTCAAAACGGTAGAGAGGAATGAAAGAGGTAGAATTTTATAAACCTAGCTAAGAATAATATCTTTCCAATTGGCAGAAGGAAAATATTTTATAGTGCATATTGACACAAAACCACGTGGCTCAATTAAACTTTCATAACGAAGGCTCTTTGTGACTCACAGCTGAACTAGAAAAAAGGAAAAGCCTGGAGCTATATCTTGTGTCCTGAGTAAATATTCTTAAACCGAACAGATGCTCATGGCAAAAGAGTACTAATACACCTGGTTTTAAAAGTTTCTTTGTTTCAACTGTTATTATGACAAAATTCAAGTATGCTCTCAATGATGTGTTTTAAAGAAATTGTAAGTAAAAAACTAAAGAGCAATAGCAAGAAAATGTTAAAACCGTCTTCATTTTATCATGCCTGAGGCACCATGTAGCAGCATCTAACTTTTTCGTTAAATAACATTAGAAGAGGTGGGATGGAAGGAGAGTCTCCAATCAGTCAGTGCTTGGACCGCAAGTATATTGACAGATATTCTCTCCCATCAAATTAAGCGAGGTGGTTGTGCTAGGTAGACTCACGCACCACTTTTGTTCTTTCCATTTGAACTACTGTCTACAATGCAATGTTGTTGAGCAGGAAGGAAAGGAAAAAATATGTAAAGTGCCAGGCTTTTCTTTGTCTTTCTGACAGCAATCAGTTTGGGTTGTCTATTTCTTCATTAACTATTTTGTTACGGTGTAGTCACTCCTCATCATCGTATACGAGAATGATTTTCCAAGGAAAATCATTTTTTACTCTGCTGTGTTTTGTAATTTCACAAGAGAACTTTAGAATATAGCCCTGAGGGCTGTTCACTCCTTGTTTGTTCAGATGACTGCTTCGAGGAGGGCAAGGGCAATGTGCTGAATCAGGTAAAGCCTCATCCTTTCCACATTCCTTTCAAGAGTCCTAGATTTGACTTGATCTCTACATTGGATGAGGAAGGGCTAATGATGAAATAAAATGGATGATCCTAAGGCCATGGAAGGACATCTGATGTTTGGGGACTCTGGCTTAACTCAAGATCAACCCATACATGTCTTATATTGGATAATGTGGCCATTATCCCTCCAGAGCATAAGACACATGGGGCTATAGAACCTGGAGTAAGAATTCAGCACTGGATGATGGAAAGGGTCCAGATTGCCAGGCAGGTGTATGGTCCAGCCAATAGGCACAGGGAGGTGTAGGCATCATTTTTGGCTCAGTGGATGTTGAGATGAATGACGTCATTCTCTCTCCTCAAGTAATTCACAATATTGTTAGGGAAGCAAGGAGAGGCTAAAACACTACAGTTTGGAATAATAAAGAGAAGAGAAATAAATTCTTAGCTTTCACAAAGGAGATGAAACTGGGGAGGAATTTGAAGATATAGCAGGAAATGGTGGACTCATTTCCTATGGCTGCATTTAAGAACAGACCTCCAGCTTCTGTATCCTCCTGAGAGAAGATCAGTACCCAAGGACTAAAGTTGTTACCTAGAAAATTCCTCTCTTGGGTATGGGTAAGGGTTTAAAGATGTGAGATGAACAATCTATACCCTGATAAGAAGTTTTCTTTTACATGTGATCAACTCAATATATTTGCTTTGCAGTAAATATGTTCTTGCCCTCTATGCTTTATTGCCAATTAGGGCATAGGCCAACTTTATTTTTACTATTTGATTTTCATGCTTGGCACGGTACCTGGAAAAGGGTAGGCTCCACAAACGTGTTCACTGCATAAATAAGAGGTGGGAGAAGGCAGCCTATGTCTGGAAATTCACATCTCAGTTTCATTACCAATTATCCTCATAACCTTGCCAATTGACTTCAGCAGCATCAGTTTTCATTATGTGTAGAATGAGAGGTAGAACTATTTGTACATCAAGTGGGATCAATAAAAATATTTGGCATTAGTTTTGCCTGTTCTTGGAGTTCAATATAAATGGAATCTCAATATGTCTATTTTATATGGGACATATTAAACCCCCTTCATTCCCCCCCGCCACAATGTCTATTTCCTTTTTAGATTTGTCCTTATAAAATTTGAATAAATGAACTCCCTATTAAACAGGTGGACATTATTACTTTTCACTCAGAAGATATATTTTAAAAGAGAAATATATGTAGTTCTTTGTTTCTGACTTCTCTGAAAATAAAGTTTTTGAGATTTATTTGTGTTGCTGTGTGTATCAATAGTTTGCTAGTTTTTTTTTTTTTTTCCGAGACGGAGTCTTGCTCTGTTGCCCAGGCTGGAGTGCAGTGGCGTGATCTCGGCTCACTGCAAGCTCCGCTTCCCAGGTTCACACCATTCTCCTGCCTCAGCCTCCTGAGTAGCTGGGACTACAGGCGCCCACCACCACGCCCAGCTAATTTTTGTGTTTTTTTTTAGTAGAGACAGGGTTTCGCCATGTTAGCCAGGGTGGTCTCGAACTCCTGACCTTGTGATCTGCCCGCCTCGGCCTCCCAAAGTGCTGGGATTACAGGTGTGAGCCACTGTGCCCGGCCGTTTGCTAGTTTTTAAAATTGCAGAATAGTGTTCCATTATATCAAAAAACATAGTGGCCTGGCAAGGTGGCTCATGCCTATAATCCCAGCACTTTGGTAAGCCAAGGTGGGAGGATCACTTGAGCCCAGGAGTTTGAGACCAGCCTGGGCAACATAGTGAGACCTCGTCTCTACCAAACAGACAAGCAAATAAACAACAGCAACAAAAAAATCCCACCACAGTATATCAATTTGTAAGAATATACCATTCTCCTGTTGATGACCATTTGGATTGTCTCTACATGTTAGCTATTAGGAGTATTACGAGTAAAGCTATTCCGAATATTTTTGTACAAGTCTCTTAAAGTGTATCCTCCCTTACTCCTCACATACTTACTGTATGGCTGCTAATAATTGAGTCTATTTTATATGGGACATATTAGACCCCTCTCCATTCCCCCCCCCACAATGTCTATTTCCTTTTTAGATTTGTCCATATAAAATTTGAATTAATGAGCTCCCTATTAAACAGGTGGACATTATTACTTTTCACTCAGAAGATATATTTTAAAAGAGAAACATTGCAGGTGTTCAGCAAAGATAAGCTTTTTCCAGTGGCAGATTCCATCGAGTTCTCATCAGATAGCTCCATTTTCTTGTCACTGTTGCCAGTTATTGATGGTTCAGCATCCGACCTTCTTGGAAGTGCCAAAAGTAGGCTCCCTGGCTGGTGTCTGACAGTGACATGCAAATTGATGTTAAAGTTTCTGATACTAGAAACTCTTACAGTTTCTTTGTTAGGGTCTTACTATGGAATAGAAAAACTATGTCACAGAAAATGGCCTCTGTTCATGTACTTCTGGACCAGTCCAAGCATGAAATACAATTGCTCCTCCAATAGCTATCAAAGAAAGAGGGAACTGAAACGTAAACTATTGGCTAGAATTCAAATGGCTTTACAGTAGGCTGCTGTCTGAAATGCCGATGGGTAGAAGAGGGCAGATAATTGGGATTTAAAAATTAAGGTATCTGAAAACCAGAATAATCATTCTTGATTAACAATATTCCCTCGTTCTTGATTTTTTTTTCTTGAAGTAATTCTTTAATGTCTTTTACATTAGAAACTCATCCACATACTTGGCTGCAAAGAAGTTGATTGGAGCAAAGAGTAGAGTGGAAGTGCTAAGTGCTTTATGCATAGAAGTGTTTAGCACATAAATCAACATACCTCCCATACCACACACAGAAAATCATACATAAGCAGCGGTCCCCAACAGTTTTGGCACCAGGGACCGGTTTTGTGAAATTTTTCCACGGATGGGGCGAGGGTGGTGGGGATGGTTGGAGGATGAAACTGTTCCCCCTCAGATCATCAGGCATTAGATTCTTGTGAGGATTACACAACCTAGATCTCTTGCTTGTGCAGTTCACAATGGGGTTAGCACTACTGTGAGAATCTAATGCAGCAGCTGATCTGACAGGAGTTCAGGTGGTAATGCTCATTTGCCTTTTGCTCCCCTTCTGCTGTGTGGTCTGGTTCCTAACAGGCCACAGGTTAGTACTGGTCTGCAGCCCGGGAATTGGGAACCCCTGTACATAAGTGTAACATTTTCTCTCTCTTTGTCCTTAGATGTGCAAAGTTGAAGAAAATCATGTGGGAAAACCCTTATAGTTGACTTTCACTAGTGTGTTTAGATAGGGGCCTGTCTTCTCACTAACGTACAGGCTCCTGCAAAGCAGGAACTTGAGCATAGTAGGCCCAGAAGGAATAGTGGTATAATGACAGTGTTTGTATGGATATTATTATTTTCATTCTCTTCATCACCCCCCATTACCTATACCCACATCTTTTCAAAGCTGTAGAAGCAGAACAGTCACCATCTGTGAAATGAATAAGCTCCAAGCAGAGACCTGTAATGCCAAGACAAACTTCCTAGTCTCCACTTAGAAAAACAGAAAATGGCATTGTTAATTGGGGAATGGATATCTGGAGAGTTGTGCCAATATTCTCTTATCTAACTGGCCTTTTAAAATTGAATGCATTCGCTGGAACTGCTGGATCAGATACTGTCACTCTTCACATTCTGGGGGAGATAATTTCAGGACTTTTCAGTCAGTTTCTGTTCTGCTCAGATTATATCAAATTTGAAAGAAGGTGAAACCAACCACGTTAGTGTCATTCCACTTCATGGGAGATATGTGAACCCCATTATGACAATCTCCTTTATGTTTCATCTAGAAATTTTCATCAGACTTGGTGCAGAGTTAATCAGCTCGTAGACACAACAGTTAGTTACCGCAAGTCTCTAAGATGAAACATGCTATAAAAATGTATAATGGTAATAATTAGAATCATAATATTAATGATTGCAAAATTAACATTTTGACCTTCATCTTCTTCCACAGGTAAAAACATCAAAATCTGAGCAACATCCCTGAAGGTATAGCTGAAAAAAGCTTTTCTACACCTTGTCCTTCTTAAAAGCAATTCATTTCCACATAAGAAAGTATTATTAGACTTCACAATAGTTTTGAAATATAATATTAATTTGCAAGGTTATTATGGCCAATAGCTCAAAATAACTCTTGAAACTTACTAATGACATCATCCTGTTTATTATTCCATGGAGCTAGGTGGCAAATGGTAGGCATTTCATTTTAGTGCTCTTGATGAATAAATGAACAAACAATTATATTTTTTGTTGAGTGTTCTTTATCTACTGGTATTTAAAAATATTTTAGTATACTCAATGTAGCAAATTTGGAATATAAATATTAAAACATGTTACCAAAGATAAATAATCATACCTAATCCCACTATGTGGAAGAAACCATTTGTGACATGACATGATGGATCATTTACTTTTAGTATTTTTTCTGTGTGTAATAAAAGTAATAATATGCAAATGCAATGCAATTTACACATATGAGGAGTCTTTAATTTATAAACAAATTCATATAAAATTATTTACATTTAAAATTTATTTTATTTTATCTATTTTTGAGACAGAGTCTTGCTCTGTTGCCCAGGCTGGAGTGCAGTGGTGTGATCATTAGTCACTGCAGCCTCCGACTCCTGGGCTTAAGGGATTCTTTCACCTCAGCCTCCTGAGTAGCTCAGACTACAGGCACGTGCCACCATTCCTGGCTAATTAAAAAAAAGAATTTTGTAGAGACAGGGTCCCATTATCTCTCCCAAGCTGGTCTCAAACTCCTGGGCTCAAGCGATCTTCCCACCTTGGCCTCCAAAGTGCTGGGATGACAGGTGTGAGCCACTGTGCCTGGTCCATAATTTTTTAAATGTTAGGCATTTCTTAGGTAAGATGATCTTGGAAAATAAAAATAAATTGAAAAGCAAAAAAAGTAACAATAAAGGTAGCTGTGATTATATTCAGTGTGTAATTTTGTATATTAATCCATTTTCAGTTTTTAATTGAGCTCTTTGGATCGTAAGGACTTGAAACTAATTCACTCAAAGGAAACTAGTTCACTCAAAGGAAACAAACCAGCCAACAAAAAACAAGCAACAATGGAGGATGTGATTCTTGAATGGATTTGGAACTGAGAGCTGTTTGGAGTTGAGGCAGCTCTGGTCAGTTTCTTTCTCTCCTTTTTGACTTTATCTCCTTCCTTCCAGGAGTCTTTTCTTTTCTCTTTTCTTCTTCAGGCAAAGTTTCTGTCTGTCTCCAGGCTGGAGTGAAGTGGTGCAATCACAGCTCACTGCAGCCTCGACCTCCTGGGCTCAAATGATCCTCCTGCCTCAGCCTCCTGAATATCTGGGACTATAGGCATGCACCACCACCCTCAGCTAATGAATCTTTTGTCTTCACCTTAACACTTGGCTCATACTTGCGAGAATATCTAGAAAAAGCTCCATAAAAAGCAAGTCTGATTGGCGTGATTATTTACCATTTCCCTTATTCAGTAAGAGAGAGACCACTTGTGCTTTACTGCTTCACCCACTTGATGGTCATGGCCCCTCTTGGGTCAGTGTCCATCTCTAGTTAAATCAGTGGCTGAGCAGGTACAATGACCTGATATGGCTTCACTAAGTGGGTATTTTTGGTTAAGGCACTTACTACTAGAAGCACAAGCTGAATGGACTTGTCCAGTGTATGCCATATATTGTTATCACAAACTCTTTATTAACATTCATTAATTTGGCAGATATTTATTAAGTGTCCACTATACACCAACACTGCTCTTGGTGTTGAGGATACAGCAATAAAAAAGCAGACAAAAAAATCCCTCTTTTCATGGGACTGATATTCTACTGGGCAGAGGCAAACAGTAAACAGAATAAATAAATACATTACATAGAATGTTCGATGGTAGTGAGTGCTAAGGAGGAAAATAAAATAGAGAAAGACATTCTGAAGAAAAAAAGTGAGGAGAGAGAGTACCTATGGTGAGGGATGTGGGCTGAATGGGAAAACTTGTTGCGCTTTTAGGTTGGCCAGGGAAATGCTCTATGAGATGAAATTTGATTTAGAACTTGAAGAGGGTAAAGGAGTAAGCCACACAGTTTAAATTATATAATTTACATTGCTTTTGTTAAATAATCATTGTAGCAATTGTAACTGCCTGATGGGTTCTTCCTGCCCTCTGCACAAATAAAGACCAGAGCATAGCAGTGAAGAAAGAGTTAACTGCATGGGAGGCTGGCCACACCAAGCGGGAGATAGAATTGTTACTCAAATCAATCTCCCTGAAGGCTTGGAGGTTAGAGGTTTTTTGTTTTTTGTTTTTTTGTTTTTTTTCTTTTTTCTTTTTTTAAGATAGTTTGGTAGGCTGGGGGCTAGGGTAGGCAGCATGCTAATTGGTAGGGTCAAAGATGAAATCACAGGGAATCAAAACTGTCCTCTTGTGCTGAGTCGGTTCCTGGGTGGGGGCCACAGAACTGGTTGTGGGTCCAGGTGGGGCTATCCAGTTGTCAGAAATGCAAAAACCTGAAAGGATATCTCGAAAGGCCAATCGTAGTTTTTACAATAGTGATATTATCTCCAAGAGTAATTGGGAAAGTTGCAAATCTTATGACCTCTGGAATAACGAGTGATAATTATTTAGAACTCAGACCCCTCTCATCCTTTTAACTTGGCGGCCTTTCATTAGTTTTACAAGGGCAGTTTAGTTTTGGGGAAGGGCTATTGTCATTTAAATTATAAACTAAATTTCTCCCAAAGCTGGCTTGGCCCATGCCTAGGAATGGGCAAAGACAGCCAGCCTGTAAGGCTAGAAGCAAGATGGAGTCAGTCATGTCAGATTTCTCTTACTGTTGTAATTTTGCAAAGGTGGTTTCACAATTATTAAAATTGTGTGCCAGGGACAATTCTAAGCATTTTGTCCCTATTTCTCAATACTTAGACCATCTACTTGAGTTAGTTACTGTTATTCTTCCCATTTCACAGGTGAGAAACTGAAGCACAAAGTGATTTGGCAGCTTGCTGATGGGTTGTAAATTAGTAAACAGAAGAGCTTGGATTCAATAGTCAGACTCTGGAGCCCTGCTCTCAAATGATACTGCTGCTTTTTGAATGACACACTAATTTTAAAAAGTCAAACCCACAACTCTACAAAGAGGAAAGATAACTGCAACACAAATTCCCTATTCAGAGAAGTAAATAATGATGCATTTTGATTAATATTCTGCCTAGATGCTTCTCTATGTCCCTTGGGGCACATCAATGATTATGCACATTTCACTTAAGTAAAACAGGGCTATATATTATATATACGCTGTGCTGTGAACTGCCTTTCCACTAAAAAAATATGTCATGGACATATTCCCAAGTCAATAAATATAGATCTATGCCATTATTTTTATTGGATTTCTAATATTTCATCTTATTCCATTGCTTATTCTATTTCATCATCTTCCATTGCTATGTAGTTAGGCAGCTTTTCAATGCTTGAACATTTTAAGTCTTTCACAATATTTAGTTATGGAAATCAGTCTGTGCTCATATCTACCTTCTCGCTCCCTCTTGCCACTCCTAACAGCTGGTGTGGATTACTAGAAGATCAAAACCGCCCTTCAGCAGTTAGTACCCATTGTAAAGATGACTAGAATGAAAAGACACAGCTATCATAGGCTCCTACAGGAATGGAAGATACTTATGACTTTCATAAGCAGTGGTTCAGAGATATGTTCACTCAGGATATAGAAGTAGACATTTCCTTAATGTTCCATTTGTAGAATATTGATCCTAGTTATGGGGTTTGGGTAAGTCAATTTGTGGTAGGATATTTAAACAGGATCAAGCATCACCTCCTCTGGGAAGCATTCCAGGCCCTTCTTGTTAGGGTAGATGTCTTGTCTCTGTGCTCCTGTGGTGCTCTATCTTTATCCCTATTCCCACATTTACAATACTTTATTTTGGTGATTGGTTCACTTGCCTGTTTTTTTCCAGTAAATGATAAGATCTTTACATAAATAGAATGCTGTCTTAATTTCTGTGTCTCCAACACAAAATTCACTATCACTGGCATCTAATGTACAGCTTTAAAATGTTTTTGAAGAAGAGAAAGGAATACATTAAGGGGATAAAGAGAAGTTTAGTGACCAAAGAAGGGCAATGGATAGAAGTTGAAGGATGGAGGAAGGAATAAAAATCAAGGAGAAGAAAGAAGAAAAGCTGCAAGGTAAGACAAGTGAACAAAAATATTGATACTGTCAAATAAACAATATTGCTTCTGATAATGAGCAATAGTAAATACTAATATAATTTGATAAGAATAAAATATTTATGCTGGGGATAATAAATTCATTTATTCAATGACAATATCTGGAAAAGATCTACTCTGTATATTTTACTAGATTCTATAGAAGAGCTATTGTCTCTGGCTTGAAATGCTTTATAGTCAATTTTGAATTACTGTGGTTATATTGGATTCATTTAAAGTATTTTATTGAGGGTCTACTCTGTGCATGGCAGTCTATCAGGTAATGGACATTCAAGCTCTGCTCTCATGAAATATGTGTGGAATAGGACATTCAGAGGGTAGTGTGATAAGCACAATTATGGAAACATGTTTATTGTGCAAACCTGTATACTTTGCAAGAATCTCAGAGAAGAGAAGAGACTTCTAAAGGAGGTGGCACCTTGGCAGGGTGATGATAGGAGAGTATGGAGAGAGAAAAGCAGATGAGCCTGAATTGGTAAGCATATGCCCGATCATAGAAAGCTTCGTGTACCAAGCATGAGCAAGAAAAATTTGACAGAGCAGCTACTTCTTCTTTACGCCAAATGGCTATAGTCTTTGTGGCAAGAGAATCTTAAAGTAAAAAGAACAGAAATGCCCAACCCTTGCATCTTTGGGCTTCTTTGAATAAGGTTTACAAATTTTAACGGTCTTTCTGAAATCAAGACTGGTTGAGACAAGCTGGACCTTAGGGGAAAATCTAATGAAATCACTAACTTTTAGGGCTGAAGGAGTCTGTAGAAGGCCCACTCCAACTCCCTTATCTGACTCCTTCCTAGAACAGACCAGAGAATGGCCTCTTCTTGCACAGGTAGCTCAGCTGCTCCTGAGAGTACATCTCAATACAAGATATTTTTAGAATTTAGAAAGGTCTATAGGTTGAGCCAAAATCTTGTTCCATCTGATGTCATACTCACTGGCCTTAGTTATTTCTTCTTGAATGCCACAGATTTTAACATATTTTATTTTCTAGGATAGATATCACTACATCCTTTAGTCATTATGGCATTCTATGATTTTACTTCCTCCTTCTACCACCTTTCTATGATCTTATTTATTACCTTTCTCCAATTGTGTCCTCTTTTGGTGATATGCCTTTTAAATTGTGCAATCCAGAAATGAAGTCCAAGATGAAAATTCTCACTATTGTTGGTGTAAAAATGATATACTCATCTACAACCTTCTGGAATTAAGGAAGAAAAACAAAACGCCACTACATTTGCATGTTGAATATAGATCTAAGGAGAGAGGAACTTTTCAGAGGCGATTTTCTGTGCAATATTAGCATTTATTCAATTCTGACCTTTGAGTTATGGGCAATGAGAGGCAGCTTTTATGTTTCCCTTCCCTAATGCTGATTTTCCAGGCATGAAGATGCCAGCAGGGGCCGGTAAATAACCCAGCCAAGCTTTTCTGCCATTCCCTTCACTCTCCCTGACATCTCGTGAAACACTCTCTCGTTTGATCAATACTTTCTCACCAAGTAAGGGAGAAGCCTACAGAGCCTGCCTCAGCAAGACTTCCCAGAGCCTCCAAATGAATATTGAGTGGCTCCCTACAAGCTCACAAATCTGGTGAGATGTAACATGAGTCAAAAAGTTCTGAGATGCTTAATGGCAAAAGAAAAAAGAAGGATCTTAACAAGAGTTTGGGGCAGCTTTCCTTCGGGGCCACATTTTAAAATTGCATCCTGGTGGGACAAACTCATAACAAACAGGAAGGATAGTGTTTCTGGAAGAACCATGTTCAAGTCCCTGAGTTAGTGTGGAGGTAGGGGAGTTGGAGAAACAGAAGGCTGGTGACTTGAATAGAGAGGGCAGGGAGCAGAGTGGCAAGAGGAGAGCAAGAAGGGGAACCTTTTGACAGTTACATAAGCATCAACATGGATATGCATTCATTTTTGATACAAACAGCGGGTACAGTGTCTTTTGGGGGACACACAGAAAGAGATTGCAAAGATAGTTTTGTCTTTTCCTCTCTGTAGTCCATGGAGTTTAGCTAGGGATGGGAGGCCCCCAAACTATCACAGTGGCTGCCAACTTAGAAAAATTAATTTTTCTTGCAAGTCAGATTGCCACTTATCCATCCCCTGGCTGCAGCAGGAACCACGGGAGCCATCCTGTGAATCATGTCCAAATAAAACTGTGAAAGACAGCAGGACATGGACTTTACACCATGTAAGAGTCAGGTGCCAAGTGGTTTCCTCTGGGAATCACACCACTATGTTGCCTGCTAGGTTTGCATCAAGAAGGCTGAGTATTAAGTGCAGAGGGAGAGGACATGGAAGTCGTGAAAATGAACATTGTGGAATTACGATCTCACTTCAACTAAATTCCCTTGGACTTAGTATGTGTAAGAAACTGAATTTTAGGCCATTTATGTCTTCAGTTTGGCCACCACTATCCCCAGGGCCTTTCATATGAAAAATGTATTTGGATTGATCTGTGTTTATCTTCTTGACCTTATTTCTATTTCCTTTACCTTGCCTTAATTACTGTCAAGTATAGAGGTTTCTATTTCTTCTTTTATTTCACACTTAAGCCCTGAGCCAGATTTCCTCTCGTTATAGTGATTAAATGATAATTATTTTTAGTTTTTATTTTTTGAATTTCATGTATAGATTGTCGTTTTAATCCTTAAAAATCTTTGCAAGGTAAGTGCCTTAACTGCATTTTAAAGATAAGGAAGCTGGGGACCGGGCACGGTGGCTCACACCTGTAATCCCAGCACTTTGGGAGGCCGAGGTGGGCGGACCACCTGATGTCAGGAGTTCGAGACCAGCCAGACCAACATGGAGAAACCCCGTCTCTACTAAAAATACAAAATTAGCCGGGCATGGTGGTGTTGCACGCCTGTAATCCCAGCTACTTGGGAGGCTGAGGCAAGAGAATCGCTTGAACCCAGGAGGCGGAGGTTGCAGTGAGCCGAGATGGTGCCACTGCACTCCAGCCTGGGCAACAAGAGTGAACCTCTGTCTCAAAAAAAAAAAAAAATATATATATATATATATATATGTATATACATATATATGTGTATATATGTATATACATATATGTGTATATATGTATATACATATATGTGTATATATGTATATATGTATATATATATACATATATACGTATATATATGTATATATATACATATATATACATTTATATGTGTGTGTGTATATATATATATATGGAAGCTGAATTGTGGCAAATTAGTAATCTCTTTGAGTCTCATTTTCCTTATCCCTAAAATGAAGGTGGCAATAAGACTTAACTGACGAGCTGATATAAATATTTGATGAGTAACTAGGTATAAAGGACTTAGTGCAGTGTCTGGTATGCAGTAAGTACTAACTGCTAGTTGTTGTTAAATACCGGGTGTGAATTTCAGTTGCAGAACTTACTAGCTTTGCATACTTGGGAAAATTCATTAACATTATTAAATTCATATGTTGGCTGGGCATGATGGCTCATGCTTGTAATCCCAGGGACTTTGGGAGGCTGAAGTAGAAGGATCGCTAGAACCCAGGAGTTTGAGACCAGCCTGGGCAACATAATGAGACCCCATCTCTACCAAAAAATAATAATAATAATAATTAGCAAGATGTGATGGTGCATGTCTGCAGTCCAAGCTACTTGGGAGGCAGAGGTGGGAGGATCACTTGAACCCAGGAGGTCAAGGCTGTGGTGAGCCGTGATCACACCACTGCGCTACAGCTGGGGTGACAGAGTGAGACCCTGTCTCAAAAATAAATAAATAAATAAATAAGTAAATAAATAAATAAATCTATATCTTTCGTATTCTTTCTACCAGGCAATCTACCAAAGCATTATTGTGATGATTAAAGAAGACTATCTTTGGTGGGTATGTTGTATTTTGCATCATACCTGGCCTAAATGAGCATTGTATGAGATGAAGTCAGGAAGGAAAATGTTGTGCATGGTTTTATAAATCTGAGGAAAGTTTTGGATTTTATTTTAAACATACTAGGCAAGCACTGGAGGGTTTTAAGGCAAGAAGTACTGTGAAATGTTTTCAATTTTAAAATGATCTCTTGGGATACTTTAATGGAGAGGTTGTTATTGGGAGGTGAAATGGAACAGCCAGAAGGCTATTTCAGACATCCAGTCAAAAAGTGCGGTGCCCAGAACTACAGAAGACATAGAGGCTGTGAGAAGTGTTCTGATTTAGAATCTATTTTTGAAGCAACATTGAACACATTTGCTCATAGATTGGGTGTGGGAAGTGAAGAAAGGTTAGAAGCTGGTGCTAACTCCTGGAGGATGATGGCGCCATTTACTGGGAAAGACAAGAAGGGAGAGGCTGAGGGGGTGACATCAGGACATCTGATGAGGCATTTTAAGTTTGAGGTACTTTGCTTGATATGAGATGCTACCTGATTAATAAATAAGTGTTTGATATGCTCCATCGGATTTATTTATGTCACAATCACCACTCCCTCATACCCCTCAGAAAGTTGAGGAGCTTTACATTGATATTAACATTGACAGTGCTTCAGCTGGACTAGTAATAAGAGATCAATGTCCATGGAAGGAGGAAGACAGCAAGCACTCTAACAATAAAGTTAATAGAGCTGTGATAAAATATGGGTTTACATTTCAGCTACTCGTAAAGAAATATGTGATCATTCACAACATCCAAGCATCTGAAAGTCAGATGCCTGGAAACCATTTGCATAAGGAAGAGTATGATTTTTCCTCTCAAGAAACTGAAATAAGTAGCATAATTAACAGTGTTTGTACCAAGCAAATCACAAGCAAATGTCACATGGCCATGAATTTTAACCATCTTATCTTAAATGAGGATAATCACATTGAAGCACAGCCTCTCAATGTACGTGAGAGGGATCACAGTGGTGTTTTTACCATCTTTAAGTCATTGGTAGTTAGCATGGCTCTGGCAAAGAGCTTGTGCTTTAGAAAATTGCATATAGAATGGAAGAGGGAGGAGAAGAGGAAAGAGGTAGTGGCAGGAGCTAAGCCATAATCTATGCTCCTCTCCCCATGATACCCATCTTGAGCGTACAATAAAGTCTATCAAAACTCTCCAAAAAAGTGGCATCATAAGAATTCACAGGCTGGGCATGGTGGCTCACGCCTGTAATCCCAGCACTTTGGGAGGCCGAGGTGGGCGGATCACGAGGTCAGGAGATCGAGACCATCCTGGCTAACATGGTGAAACCCCGTCTCTACTAAACAAAATACAAAAGATTAGCTGGGCGTGGTGACTGGCGCCTGTAGTCCCAGCTACTCGGGAGGCTGAGGCAGGAGAATGGCGTGAACCCAGGAGGCGGAGCTTGCAGTGAGCCGAGATTGCGCCACTGCACTCCAGTCTGGGCGACTGAGGGAGACTCCGTCTCAAAAAAAAAAAAAAAAAAAGAATTCACATGGGAACCAAAGATTAGTGTCATACCCAGGGTGCTACAAGAGTGAGTGTGATAGCAAAAGCTACATATTAGCCCAATGCTTGATATTTGGAAGATCATAACAGATACAGTTTGTTTGTCCTCTCCAAATCTCATGTTCAAGTGTAATCCCCAGTGTTGGAGCAGGGGCCTGATAGGAGGTGATTGAATCTTGCGGGTGGATCCTTCATGAATGGCTTAGCACCATCCCCTTGGTGATAAGTGAGTTCTTGCTTAGTTAGTTAATGTGAGATCTGGTTGTTTAAAAGAATATGGAACCACCCTTTTCACTCCCTTGCTCCCTATATTACCACGTGGCATGCCTGCTCCCTCTTCACTTTTTGCCATGAGTAAAAGCTCCTCTTCTTGTGAGGCCTCATGAGAAGCCAAGAAAATGCCAACCCCACCCCATGCTTTCTTTATAGCCTGCAGAACCATGAGCCAGTCTCATGTATTTACCCAGTCTCAGGTAATTCTTTAAAATAAGTTACCCAGTCTCAGGTATTTCTTTATAGGAACACAAAAACAGACTAACATACTGATATGGTTAGGCTTTATCTCCCCACCCAAATTTAATCTTGAATTGTAATCCCCAAAATCCCCATGTGTCGAGGGAGAGACCAGGCGGAGGTAATTGAACCATGGGGGCGGTTTCTCCCATACTGTTCTCGTGATAGCGAGTGAAGTATCACGAGATCTGATGGTTTTATAAGGGGCTCTTCCCCGCTTTGCTCGGCGCTTCTCCTTCCTGCCACCTTGTGACGAAGGTGCTTTGCTTCCTCTTCACCTTCCATCACGATTGTAAGTTTCCTGAGGCCTCCCCAGCCATGCTGAACTGTGAGTCAATTAAACCTCTTTCCTTTATGAATTACCCATTCTCAGGAAGTTCTTTATAGCAGTATGAAAACAGGCTAATACACACATATACGGAAACATAGGAAATTCCGCAGTGTTATGGGTTGAATTGTATTCCCCCAAATTTGTATGTTGAAGTCCTATAATGCCCAGTGCTACGGAATGTGACCTTATTTGGAGATAGGGTATTTACAGAGCTAATCAAGTTAGAATGAGGTCATTATAGTGGACCCTAATCCAATATGGCTGACAGGTGTATTAAAAGAGAACAGAGACACACATAGAGGGAAGATGATTTGAGGAAACATACGGAGAAGACAGCTATTCACAAGCCAAGGAGAGAGACTTGAAAAAGATCCTTCCTTCTGAGTCCTCGGAAAGAATCAACACTGCTGACACCTGATTTCAAACTTCTAGCCTCCAGAGCTGTGAGCTGTTTAAGCTCTCTATTCTGAGGTGCTTTTTTATGGCAGCCCTAGCAAACTAATACACTCAGGCCATGGAATCCAGGTTTCAACAATTGTATTTAGATCTCAAGAGCCAGATAGTTTTCTGAGTGGCATTTAGCTATGTATAGCCTAGCACAGTGCTTCTCAAACCCTGTGAGAGTCACCTGCAGAGCTCATTAAACCAGAGAATCCCAGGTCCCTGCCACTGGAGATTCCAATTCAGCAGCTATTGGTGGTGCCCCAAAATTAGCATTCCTAGCGAGTCTCAGGTGCCGCTGACACTGCCAAAGTGCAGACTGCACTTTGAGGAGCACTGTTTTAGCACGATACCAGGACCTAATAGATGCTCAATAAAAATCAAACATGATGATGGATATTCCAATTACCCTGAATTGATCATACACATTGTATGTTTCTATCAAAATATCTCATGTACCACATAAATATGTACAACTATCATGTATCTATAAAAATTAAAAAAAATGAGTTAATTTAGGAACTCTGCTTAAGCTGTGAATTAAATAGACAAGTGATCGCTCATGTCATTCAATGATTCTTAATGGAGGATATGCATAAGATTTACAGAATTTAAATTGTGGAGAAGTGTGTTTAGAATATGTGTATTTTGATTTAGACTGTGTCAAAGACAGCAGCTCCAAGCAAGGCATCATTTGAAGCAGAGTGCTTTAACAAACTTATTCTGATGTTGTTGAGGAGGAAAGTGTTTTGAAGGATAGGAGTAATTGCTGCAGCCAGAAGTCTATGGTTGCAAGTGATTGGAAATGGTGGCTGGGTCAGAGAATGCTAATCAGCCATGAAGTGGGCTTGCCATGACTCTGACACTGTATCTCCTGGTGCACTCTGCGGTAGGTGCATCTTTGCTGAGTAAATACAAAGTGAACTTGACGGGAAAGGAGACCTCAGCAGTCCTACAAAGGCAATTTTGCAAGCTGTCTGGCTGTGGAATTAGTGGAATGTTTGCTCAGGAAGAAACAGCTGACGTCAACTTTGCTCCCTTTGTAATTCAAGGGCAGTGTTAGCCATGCCTCTGGCCTGCACAGACACCCACAGAGGGAAGAACAGCTTCCAGAGGGAAAGGTTAAAGAACAGGTCAGCTGGGCATCCACGCTCCCTTTTCCTCCCTCCCCGTTTGTCATCTTTCTGGCAAGGTGAATTCAATGCTCAGTAATTCCTTCTGACTTTCTAAGAGCTGTGGGACACACAAGTGTGAGAGAAGTCATTGCAGCACTAACAGGATTAGCTCAGCTTCATAGCCTAATTACTCTGGCCAAAGAAAATAAAGAGGAGGGCAATGGCAGGAGGCAAGAGATGTAAGAATGAATGGGAAAGTTTCTTTGAATACCAAAGGGTGTGTGTGTGTATGTGTGTGTTTTGTTCGACTCACAGAGGCTGACCTCTTTTCCATTTAAGAATCTGTGAAGTATGAATGGAACGCATATTTTATCTCTGTAAGATCTGGAACATAAGGTGCTACAAAGGCTTTGTTGAATTATTAAATCAAGACCATTCTGATATTACCTTAATAATAATAGAAGCAGCAATTAATTAAGAGAAGCAGACTAGTGTATCAGAATGAAGACTGGACTTGGGGACAGACACCAGGCTCTATTTCTGTTTCTAGCATCATTTGCCAGAGGGACTTGAGGACATTACTTGATCTCTAGGGAAACATTTCTATCTGGGTAAAACACACAAAAAGATTGGACTAGTTGTTCTCTCTGATAATTCTATGTCTACATAAATATTTACAGCACGATGATGTTCTTTTGGGGACATGCCAATGAGTAGCCTATAGTAAGTTAACTTTTGACTGTGTGTCTTCTATATCAATCAATAAGTTATACTCCTAAGGCTAGGGTTTGTCTGTGTTTTGATATGCAATTTTAAGCAACATAAATATCTTCTATGAGTGCTTCAGATAATAAACCAAAATAGTATAATAATTAAATCATATGAATTATGGAATTCAGATGTAACTGGTGATTGACTTTTTGTCACATACTATCTGAGTGACATTAGGCAAGTTGCTTAACTTCTCTGATTTTCAGCTTTCTTGTCTAAAAAATGGAGAAACTGATAATACATGACTGTAACTTTAGACATCATAGTTCTTCATATTCCTTGAAGAAGGTGATGGGAGGTTAAAGTCTTTAGGTGGACAGATTAGGAAAGTCCTGTGCTGTCTACTTAAAGACTTTGTCATTCACTTAACAGGTACATTTTGCTCATTCACTTAACAGACATGAATGGGTTAAGTGACATGTGATAAGTGTATCTTTGACACAAAGATAAATAAGACATAGCCCCTTGCATTCAAGGAGCTTATGGTCTCATAGACGCAGATAAGTTTTCACAGCTATATTCTCTGGAAATCAAGAGGACAGATTGCTGAGTCCTTCATGGATGAATAAAATGGCCTACTTTCTCCACATTTTAATATCATCATATGCAGAGGTAGGGGTGATACTGCCTACTTTGTGGACTGGACACACAGTGAAAGCCACAAGTAATTTCATGTCATGCAGCTGTTTTGCCTTTCTCTTTCCTTCCTCTGATTCACAGATTTTGTCTCCTGATTTCACCACAGGCTTTGAGAAGTAGTATGAAGAAAGACTGAACTTAGCAAAATGAAGACAGGTGGATCGCATGTCTGGGAAGGGAGTAATACCAGAAACTTTTTGACTAGGTGATGAGCAAATGATGTGGGAGGAAAGGATACTACCTAACTAAGATGGGCAAAGTCTAGCTTTTCTAGAGGTGTACATGATACTTATGGATGTGACACGGATGGGTGGAACAGGCTGCCTGTTAATACTATTGAACTTATCCAGGTTACACATTAAAGAAATAGAAAAGTAGAAAGCATAGATTTTGAGCATTAGGAGAAATTAAGATTTTCATGTTAAATCAAAGAGATTGACCTGTGACTCATTGGCAGAAATGACAGAAGTTCACTTCTGATAATTTTATGTTAGATTCTCATGAACAATTGCTCATTTAATCAAAGTTTTATTTGATGTCCTTTCTGTGTTAGGTACAATCTGAGTCATGGATAAGAAGTAGAAAGAAATATATTAAAGTGTGTTTGGTAACACATGGTTGTAAGACATGACAATAAGCAACATGATTCAATACTAATTACTAGAGTGGGGGCATATGCAGGTATTGCAGTAAGTAGACATAATGCATGAATTGAGGTATTAAAGACCCAGTTTCTCAGAAGATGTAACGTTTGAATGAAGACATCTGTCTCTAAATGGATTATCAGTTATTCTCATCTCCTTATCTTAAAGGTAAGATAAGGTGTGATTAATCAAATACAATTGATCAAATAATCCACATGTTCAAAAACTTGATCATATATATAGATGGATATTAATATAAGAGTCAAGCTTCAATCATTAGAAATCCATTCCTCTGTCTCTATGTGTATATGTGTCTGTTTCTACTCCCTGTCTCTCTTCCTTACTCCCTCTCTCTTTCTCGCCCTCTTTCTTTCTCTGAGATCGGAGAGTCCTTTTCTAGGAATGTGTTTGCAGAATTCATATCAAATACATTTCATCAAAATAGAATCTTTAGAGTAATCTCTTCCAAATCTATTTTTGCAGGGGATGAGAGAAGGATAATGTGCAGCTTTTAGAATGACTGTGAATGAATCATGGATTCTGATTTTTGCCTAGCTTTTTTTGTTGTTATGAACATTTTATGGCTATTAAAAAAACAAAAAAGAAACATTGTACTGTTGTAAGCCATAATGAAAGAATATATAATTTAAGCAAAACTCAAACGAAAACATTGTAGGCATATATCTAAGTTTTTCATTACTAAGAAATGTAAACTCTTTTAAATTTTTCTTTCTAAATGGAAGATACCAGATGTTCATCTGTTACCATGAAAGTCTACTTTAATTGGCAGTTGTGGTCTCCAGAGTAATTTTAAATTGCTACCGGGCTGTCACTTCTGCTTTTGCTGACTTGCAAGGAGGTTTAATGCTTCCCCCACTGGTCTAGACTTTATCTCTCTATTTGGAACTGTTGGATCACCTCAATTTATGACAAACTTAGAAAACATTTAAATAGTCCACAGAAATGCAATGAAAATGCTTCTAGAGTGGAAGTAGGATGTTTTAAAAGTGCTCTGAGATCTAGAGATAAAACTCATTATGAGAAAACTTGTGCAGCAAATAGAGGCATCTAGGATAAGGAAGGATAAGTCTCCGAGGTCAGATTGAATTATTGTAGTGTACTCATAATAACTGTTGGTTAACAAGAGATTGCTCCCTTCCCTACCAAATCTATCAAATTTGGTCTTTAGTGTAGCTGATGGGACTAGAACACTACATTGACTTTCTGTCAGTTTCCTTGCTTTGTTCATCTTGATGAATGCATAGGTAATTTTTTATGACAATTTTGGGTGACTAGGTGTTTAATCAAGTGTGGATGTTGGGAGAAACTGGGATGGGAAGATTGTAGAGGAAAGGCAAATATTTACAGCTGGGAATTGCAAGATCTGGAATTTAGCTTAGCTCTTCTAGTTGGCCATGTGATGACTTGTTTGTTGACTTGTGAAGTGGGGGGATTAGGCCATATGATTCTAGAGATTTTCTCCACTTAAAAGAATTTATTATAATTTATATTCTCACTTCATACACTGTGAATGTTTCTGGCTTTTCCTCTAATGACTTTGGGGCTTTTATCTTTTCTCCAGATATGTAGCCCCAATGTTTCATGTGTTTTCTGAGAAATAATCTTGTGCATAGTACAGAAACTTTGGAGCATAATAGACCTGGGCATGAATTTTAGATCTTGGACAGATTGTTTTACTTTTTCTGAACTCCCTTTTGTCCTCACTTATAACATGGAGATTTATGCCTAGTGAAATGCTTTGTAGCGTAGAAGTCCGGAGCGATAGGGCCAGTGTATCTTAAGCATTAGTCCATATTGCTCAGCTGTTTTCCAAAGCAGTGGTGCCCCTTTCTACTCCCACCACCAACAATTTCTGAGAGTCTCCTTTCCTCCCTCCACATCCTTGCCAACACTCTGCAATGCCCATCTTTCTCATCTGTGCCATTCTGTCACATTTCTATTTTAGTTATCCTCATGACAAAAGAAGTTGAGCATCTTTTCATATACTTACTGGCTACATGCATACCCTCTTATGTGAATTTATTTTTTCTTTCTTTATAGTGCAACAGATACTGACAGCTTATAACAAATTTATAGATTTGTTCAACTGTAAAATAGAATGTCTGTTCACGTACATAACAGTCAATGATTTTATCTTTTTATTTAAAATTTTTTTATTTCAATAGCTTTGGGGCTACAAGTGGTTTTTAGGTACATGGATGGATTATATAGTGGTGAATTCTGATTTTAGTACACCCATCACCTGAGTAGTGTACATTGTACCCAATATGCAGGTTTTTTTAAAAAAAAATCTCACATTCCCCTCCCAATCTCCCACTTCTGAGTTTCCAAAGTCCTTTATATCACTCTCTATGCCTTTGCCTACTCATAGCTTAGCTCCCACTTGTAAATGAGACCATACGATATTTGGTTTTCCATTCCTGAGTTACTTCACTTAGAATAATGGCTTCCAGCTCCCCCAAGTTGCTGCAAAAGACATTATTTTGTTCCTTTTTGTGGCTGTGTAGTGTTCCATGGTGTACATATATTACATTTTCTTTATCCATTCGTTGGTTGATGGGCACTTAGGTTGGTTCCATATCTTTGCAATTATGAATTGGGCTGCAATAAACATACATGTGCATGTGTATATTTTCATATAATGACTTCTTTCCCTTTGGGTAGATACCCAGTAGTGGGATTGCTGGATCAAATGGTAGATCTACTTTTAGTTCTTTAAGGGATCTCCATACTGTTTTCCATAGAGGTTGTGCTAATTCACATTCCCATCAGCAGTGTATAAGCGTTCCCCTTTTACCACATCCACACCAACATCTACTGTTTTTTGACTTTTAAATAATGGCCATTCTTACTGGCGTAAGGTGGTATCTCATTGTGGTTTTAATTGCATTTCCCTGATGATTACTGATGTTGAGTATTTTTTGAATTTCTTGTTTAAGTATTGTGTCCATTTTTCTACTGGTTTTCTATTTCATATTGATATATGTAAAAGAACTTGTATTTTGAATGTAAGCCTTTGCTATTTGCATGTTGTATTAATTTCCTAGTGCTATGGTAAAAACTTTGTATAAACTTGTGGTTTAAAACAACAGAAATTTATTTTCTCACAGTTGTGGAGGCTAGAAGTTTACCAAATGTCAGCAGGGCTACATTCCCTCAAGAAGTTCTAGGGAGAGTTTCCTTCCTTGTTTTCTCCAGTTTCTGGTGGGTGGAGGCATTCCATGGCTTGTGGCTGCATGACTAGAATCTCGGTCTCCACCCTCATGAGCATCTTCATGTGGCCTTCTCCCTGTGTCTCTGTCTGAAATGGCTCTCCCTTTTCTCTTATATGGACACTGGCCATTGGATTCGGGGCTCACTGTAAATCCAGGATGATCTTATATTAAAACTCTTGCCTAATTACACCTTCAAAAACTGTATTTCCAAATAAGATCACATTTACACATACCATGGGTTAGGATTTGGACTATATTTTGGGGAGACACTAGTCAACCTTTTACATAGGTATTACAAATATTCTTCAATTTGTGGCTTGCCTTTACATGCTGCTAATTGTATCTTTTGATGAGTTGAACTTCTTAATTTTAACGTGGCACAATTTATATATTTTTTCCCTTCATGGTTAGAAGTTCTGAGGTTCTGTTTAAGAAAAATATGCCTGAGTATATACCCAAAGGAAAATAGGTCATTCTACCAAAAAAGACACATGAACTCATATGTTCATTACAGCATTATTCACAATAGCAAAGGCATGGAATCAACCTACATGCCCATCAAATTATGGTGGATTGGACATGGAATCAACCTAGATGCCCATCAGATCAACTGGTGGCACATATACACTATGAAATACTATGCAGCCATAAAAAAGAACAAAATCATGTCTTCTGCAGCAACATAGATGCAGCTGAGGCTGTTATCCTAAGTGAATTAACGCAGGAACAAAAAACCAAATATTGCATGGTCTCACTTACAAGTGGGAGCTAAACATTGAGTACACATGGACATAAAGATGGGAGCAATGGACACTGGGGACTGCTGGAGTGGGGAGGAAGGGAGGGGTATGAAGGGTGAAGGACTACTTATTAGGTGCTGTACTCACTGCCTGGATGATGGGATCATCTGGACTCCAAACAGAGTGTTCCCACATGACAGACCTACATGTACCCTCTGAATCTAAAAGTTAAAATTATTGAAAATAAAAAGACATATATGCCTATCCCAAATAAATAATATGCCTATCTCAAGATTTCTCATATGTTTCCTACTCAATGTTTATTAAACTTTTTTCTTGTACACTTAGGTCTACAATCCATTTGGAATCAACTTTTGTGTATGATAGAAGCTAAGTTG
Source organism: Pan paniscus (assembly GCF_029289425.2). Taxonomy (NCBI): domain Eukaryota; kingdom Metazoa; phylum Chordata; class Mammalia; order Primates; family Hominidae; genus Pan; species Pan paniscus. The sequence continues at coordinate 68,702,552 of NC_073267.2, forward strand.
TTTCCTCCTATTGGATATCTAAGTGACCCAGCACTAATGATTGTAAAGACTATTCTTTTCCTGGCATACTGCATAAACATACACAGAAAACAAATTACTCTGTGTGGGTGTTTTTTTTGTTTTTGTTTTTTGTTTTTGAGATGGAGTCTCGCTCTGTTGCCCAGGCTGGAGTGCAGTGGTGCGATCTTGGCTCACTTCAGCCTCCGCCTCCCAGATTCAAGTGATTCTCCTGCCTCAGCCTCCTGAGTAGCTGGGATTATAAGTGCCTGCCACAATCCTCGGCTAATTTTTGTATTTTTAGTAGAGATGGGGTTTACCATGTTTTTTGATATTCTAGTCCATTGGTCAGTTTGTCTAACTTTCACCAATACTGCACTGCATTCATTATTGTAACTTTATTATTAGTTTTGCAATCTGGCAAAATAAACCCTCCACCATTGTCCTTCTTTAAGATAGTCTTAGCTTTTTTTGACCTTTATGCATTTCTACATAAATTTTAGTATTAGCTTAAAAAGTCACACACACACACACATATACATATGCACACTCCTGCTGGGATTTTGATTAGAGTTGGATTTAACTTACAGATCTTTTTGGGGGAGAATTGACAATAGTACTGAATTTTCTAGTCTAGGAACATTACCTCTCCACAATTTCTTTGTTTTCTTTAATTTCTCTCAATATTGTTTTATTATTTTCAGTGTAGCAGTTTTGCACATCTTTCATTGGATTTATCTTTAAGTATTTAATTTTTGAAGCAATTATAAATGGTGTTATTGTAGAAATTTAATTTTTGTTGCTGTATAATTTTTATGTATTGACTTTATATTGAGTCACCTTGTTACAGTCACTGATTTTTAATAGTTTGCCTATTGGTGCCAGTCCTGTCACCTAAGAAAAATGATGGTTTTATTTTGTCATTTCTAACCCTTACGCTTTTTGTTTTTCTTGCCTTATTTCCTTAGCTAGACTCTCCAACGTGGTTGAACTTCTGGTACTTCAATCTCTTCTTTGAAATGTTATAGTCAATTTTTATGCAGTATTTTCATTTCACTATATGATGTCCTACTAGAACTTCCACCTCAACTACATTTATTATATTTTATCCTGCTTACTTCCGCAGTTGTTTTCCTTTGGAAGCATGTAACTGTATCACCTCCTTCCACTCACCCTAACCCAAACCTGGAAAGCTCTCTAGATTCTACTCTGTGTCTCACACCTCAGATCAGTTTTGTGCATTATATTATGTCTCTCTTCTTTCTTCTTCCGTCTCATCACTGCCTTTGATTAGTACCTTCTTTTGTCTTTCAATGATCTCCTGAAATATTCTGATATCTGTAGCCTCTCCACTCACCAATGCTTCTTCAACTTTGGCATGATTTATTTCAGTTTCCTCAAAGTAACATCAATATCCTCTCATTGAAGAAAAAATAAAATTGATGTTTATTAACATGACATTGTTGGCCATCGAGCTCTAAAGAGACCACAGAGCCTGTGACCAAACCCTGGCTTCAGGAGCACATTGCCTTGGTTTGAATTCTGACTACCACTTACTAATCAGATAATCTTGGGCATGCTATTTCCCTTCTATTTACCTTGGTTTCCTTATCTGACATAGTAATAATGTCTACCTTATAGGGTAGTATGTGGATTAGATGGATTAATATATGTAGAGCACTCTGCATAGTCACCTAATAAGCTTTATAAACACTGAATTTACTAGTGCATTGTCAAAACCTTTCTCTCCAACAATAACATTGACAGCAAATTATAACCAACATTTACTAAACACTTCGTATGTACCGAGAACTGTGTGAAATACTTTACTTGCATTATCCAACTGAATCTATAACTGTGTGTTATAAGTGTCAGAATGTTGTAGGAAAATACAGTGATCAGTGGCTTCTTTTCTGACTCTTTCCATGTATACTTTTCTCAAACTTATGTTTCACTCTCCTGTATCCATAACTTTGCTTACAATTTCCCTAATTCCTTTGAGGCCATTGCATTTTATTATCCTGGGAGAATCCTATTCTTCTTTTTGTGCTCTGTGCAAACTTCTGTTATGCCAAGGTAAAATAAAATAGAATGAACAACAACAACAAAAAATAAGATTCAGTGTTACTAAACAGACTTACTGTAAAATAAAAGTATTAATTCCTTTCTCCTGTAGGATCAAAAGACAGCCTTACACCAGTGAGTTGGACTTCTCTGGCCCCTTCATTAGCCAGGTTGATTCTTTACAAACTGACTACACTGACCCTCTGGCTCTTTTTGCAGTTTCAAGACAGCCTCAACTTGGTTCTTCCAAGTGCCTCATCAGACTGAGCTGAGTTAGTGCTGAGCTTCCAACCAAGTAAGGCATCTCAGCACGAGGTGTCAAACATAAGACAGCTAATGCTGGGAGCCAGAGGAAGAAGGCTCTTCTTGACCCTGCTCTGAGACTAGTGCATTCACAGAGAAGTGTCTGGCAGCCTCCCTTTGATGCAGTGAACAATGAACAGCAGGGATTAAGTCTCCCCATATCCACATCATGCCTGTATGTGTGTGTGTGTATGTGTGTATACATTCACACACACATTTGATTCCTAGCAAAAGACAGTGTGGATAATTTGTGATGTGTTGCTTGAAAATAACGCATCTGGGATCACAGCTGGGGAAAAAGATACCACAGGCAGGATGATGGTAGTGGTAGAGCTAAGATTCCTTAGAGACCATTTTACATGTCAGGAAATTGAGGACAAATGAAGGGTAATCAGTTGCTTATGTGTTTGTTCAATATTCTCATCATCCCCAATATGGCTAGTTGGATACAAGGTTCACAAACATAGTTGCATTTAGTCTCCATTGGGTCCTTCTTGAATGAAACAGTAACGATGCCTATGCAAAACTAGATGATGATGATGTGGACGTAATCCTCCCCTTACAATTTCTATAACTCAGTTCTTGCTGGACGGAGTTTCTCATTCTAGTGATTTGTAGACTGGGAGTCACATGTTTGGAGCTGTAGACTTGTTTGTCAGCACAGTGTTAAAGACAAATATGTAGAGTTTAAATTTTTAAGTAGAACACATACTCTTTTTTTTTCCCTTTTTAAAAACTTATATAAATTTAAAAGGTACAAGTGTGTTTTTGTTACCCCGATACATTGAGAAGTGGTGAAGTCTGGGGTTTTGGTGTAATCATCACCCAAATAATGTACATTGTGCCCATTAAGTAATTTCTCATCCCTCACCTCCGTCCCGCCCTCCTACCTTTCCAAGTCTCCAGTGTCTATTATTTCATTCCTATATCTACATGCACACATTATTTAGATTCCACTCACAAGAGAGAACATGCAGCATTTGACTTTGTTTCTAAGTTGTTTCACTTAAGATAACAACCTCCATTTCCATCGATGTTGCGCAAAAGATGTAATTTCATTCTTTTTTATGTCTGAATATATTTCATTGTGTACATATATGTTTACCACATTTTCTTTGTAGGACATGCCCCCTTAAGTTGCCACAATTAACATTACCTATATAGTCTCAAACCAGTTTATTTTCAAACAAAATTATTGATCGCATCTGGCCCCAGAAAGCATACGCACTTGTAATTTCTACTCTAGACACGCTACTACTTATATCAACCTTCACAATCATCGAATCAGAAGACTATAAAAATTACAGTCATGTGGCTATCAAACTTGATTTTTAAAATTTATTGTAAAAGTTGGAATATTTTCTTTAAAGATAACTTTGACTAGAAATCCAAGATATATAACTGATAGAAATGCAGCATTCTGTTTGAAGGTGTGTTGTGGGGTTGGGTGGATGAGATGGGAGTGCTAGGAGCAGTGCTGCGTCACTTGCCTTTCTCCTGGGCCTCTGGGGTACCTCTATAGAAAGCAGAGCTCTGAGGTACCCAGTTTGAAAACCACTGATGGAGCCTGCTTTTTCAGACTAGAAGACTGGGGCCTGGAGGTTGCTTGGACATAATATCAAGGAAAGATTCTCTTTCTTTTCAGTGCATCTAAAATCTTGACTACTATATTAAATCTACTCTATTTTTATTTTTATTTTTTTTTTGAGAGGGTCTTGCTCTGTTGCCCAGGCTGGAGTGCAGAGGCATGATCATAGCTCACTGCAAGCTGAAACTCTTGGGCTCAAGCCATCCTCCTGCCTCAGCTTCTTGAGTAGCTGTGACTATGGTCGTGCCACCATGCCCTGCTAATTTTTTAATTTTTTGGTTGAGACAGGGTCTGACTATGTTGCCCAGGCTGGTTTCAAACTCCTGGGCTCAAGTGATCCTCCTGCTTTGGCATCCTGAAGTGCTGTGATTACAGGCATGAGCCACTGCACCTGGCTAAAGCTACTTTAATGATAGCTTTATAAATCACCAAAGTGAAGAGGTTTAATTACCTAAGGACCAATTTAAAATTTTTCAACATCTTAATAATTTATAAATGTATAATATATTTTAAAACTAAAACTAATTTAAAATGTATATTTCATTTATTATTTATTTTGGTTATATATTTTGTTTAATTTAAATTTGATTTATAAATTTTCCTTATGTTTTTCCTGTAGTATATTATGCCATAGTACTTGCATTGGAGGTTGTAGACCTGTGGTATGTGTATGTACCTTTTTGGAGTTCTGAAGTTTGAATATCTGTTATCATAGAAGAGCATAAGGGTCGTGGGCAAAAAGATAAGCTTGAAATCAGAGTCTGTGGTCTTCTATCTATGTGACCTTTGGAAAGCTATTTAATTTTACCAAGTCTCATTTATCTTTTTAAAAAGTTTTTAAATTGATGAATAATAATTGTGTATATTTATGGGGCACAATTTGATGTCTTGGTCTAGGTGCACATTGTAGAACAATTCAGTCGATATCATCACAAAAATGCTCTTGATGAAGTCTTTCTACAGTGTATACATAGAACTCACTAATATCATTTTTGTGATGAAAATGTTAAAAATCTACTCTTTTTACTGCCTATTTTTGGGGGTGTTCTCAATATTAAATTATGTAATGTCAGTACAGGGCTTACTCAAGGTTTGGAATGTAGAGGGCAGGCAGTAAAAGTTATTTCCACCATACATATAGTTTAATCATAAGAGACAAGTTGTTGTAGCCATGTTGGGCACCCAGAAAATGTTTGTGGGTAATGAATAAATGTTATTGAAACATGAGGAATGTGTCTTGTCTTCATATTCAAGCAAGATATACAGTTAAAAGTTTTCCTATTCTCAAAATAAAGGGTAATGGTGGGGAGAGAATCTGTGAATTTCTGCCTGCCATAGTATAGGCATATTGCAGACCAAAGGAAGCTATCTCAGAGGAAGGAAACCTTCCTAAATAGAAAAAGAAGAAAAAAAAAGATGAAAGATTTTTCTTTTAACAAAGAACTGCTAGTACTTAACTTGTCAGGACAGGATTTTGAAAAAACAGCATTCCCAAGTATACCTTTGTAAAAAGCCCTAAAAAGAAGCAATGCAAACCTGGTTCCTACTAGCCTTTTATTATCTCTCATTGATAATAGCTTGCAAGAGCCTCATTTTATAAAACTCAATACACTACTGTGAACATGAAAAGCAAACCCGCTTTTATAAAGCTGATGTTCCATTGGGTAAGTGAGGGCTCAATGATAGCTGGGCCAATTATAGATTCCGGCTGTGTCTGCATGGTACCCAAACAACGGAGGAAAACACAAAAAATTCACCCCAAACACAAATGTTTTTTCAAAAAGAAAGAATAAACTCTTGCTTATGTTGAAGGCATCATAAAGCACACATAGCTGAAACACTTATTCCCATATATATGCCACTTTAATGAGAAAGAGAAACATATCTGATCAGAATTCTAAAATCCTTGAACTGTGCAGTAATTACTAACATTCCCAAAGATAATCTGGCAAGATTCTTAAGTAACTTGTAAATCATCAAAAGATGTTTACATAGTCTGAAAATCGATGGTTCATTAACTTATTCTTCAAATAATTCATCAAATATTCAGTTGCCAGGTATTGCTCAATTTTCTGGTGTTACAGAACTGAACAGAACAAAATCCTTCTCTCATGGGGTTTATGTTTTACTCAGAATAATTGAAAACTAGTTTTTAGGTATATTGGAAAGAGCACTAAATTAGGTACTAGAAGATGATTATAATCCTAGTCCTTGTCACATACTAGGTACTTGTTAAAATTTGTTTACAGAATTACTTTGGCCACTCCCTGTCTCTGTGACCCTGAACAACTCAATTCACATTAAGTTACCCACTGAAAATTGGACTAAGTAGTCTATAAGGAAATGTTCAGTTTTAAAATCCCATAATAACATAGATATGATTACTTTGTTTTCCAGAATCTTTAATTTTGTTCTAGAAATATCTATTAAACAAATCATGCATGACAGCTGTAAGTTTCATAGGAAATATACAAATAGAGGAGTGATGATGTTTATTTTAAAAGGCATTTGTAAGATTAATCTACAGAAGTTGTTAGGATGACTAGAGGAGAGTGAAGGGTGAAAGGACAACAGGAAAGCCTTAGAATGCAACAAAATATTCCATTTCCCCAATTAAACTGTGTGTGCATACATATGTATGCATGTTTTAAATATATATATATAATTTATTATGTCACAAAGTCAACTAATAAAAATTATATGCTAATCGTTCTTGCATTATAAACAGAAAGGTATATGGTAAAATTTATTTTGAAGGCAGACAGAGATTTCTTCTCAACATTCAGTGTTTATTTAGATAAGTTGCTTATTTTCTTTGAGCATCAAATTTTTCATCTTCAAATGAGTAGTAATGATGACTTCCTTGTAGGTTTGTTTTATGGATTCAGTGGGATAATAGAAGCCAAGTCCTTGCGTAGGTTCTAACACATAATCAGTGCTTTGTCGTCAGTCTGGAATGTTAGGAACTTTGCTTTTCCATTGAAATCTTTATCAAAAAGCTTAAATCACTGTAATGTAAACATTGATTCTTTTCATAGAATCCTCTTTGCAAGTAGGAAAACATCACATTTGTTGTGCATCTCAAAAAAACTTTCTACAGCTTGATTGTCATTAAAAACTGCCCTATTTTATCTCATTAGGACTTCATTGATTATGAGATGCAGCTGTTCATAAGGGAGACTCCGTATAGCTATTGGTCAGAAACTGAGCCACTGGTATGATCCTGGGAGGTACAGGCCCTCTACCAGGACCTAGAAGCATGCCAGGATATTTTTTTCCCCTAAAAGGCATGTAATTATTTGCTTTAGATGGCATGGTCCTGATCCAGAAAGTTAAAGGTCTTCATTGTAATTTTTCACTTTGGGGCTTGTCATAAACACCATACAGCATTTTTTTTTTACCACAATACTTCCTAAAACTGTATGTTCTCCTGGCTAAAAAATCCCAAGGAGTAGAGCTGTTTGCACTGTATCCTGGGCCTTCTACAGTATCCTTTTGTGCTCTGGTCCCCACTCAAAGATGCTAGTCTTTTGTGGCACCTGGTGTATGGTGTATGGCTAAGAGTAGAATTCCCAAATAAAGAATATGTGGTGTCCAGAACCCGAAGAGGCTCACCAGGTGTTGCACTTCATTCTTTGTGGAGTAAGGTATAAGATGTAATGATTTATTCTTTACTTAGGCAGGCAAATCCCTGGATGCTCCTGAACACTGGATCCCTAAAATTTAACTCATATAGCAACTCCTGAAACTTTGTAGAATTTATCTTTCTCCTCTAGAGCACACTAAACTTGCCCAGGCCTCCAACCTGATAGACACTTACTGTTCATGTCTTTTATATGTAATTGTTGCAGTGGAGCAAGACTCCAAAGGATCAGACTGTTTTCAACTAATTTAACTATGTCTCAGAACAAAGCTTCAGAATATACATAGGAATATTAAAAATATCCAGCGTCAATAAGGTAAAATCCACAATGTTTTGACCTCCAATTAAAAATTATCAAACATGCAAAATCCAGGAAATTTCTACCCATGATTGTTGTAGATGAGAACATAATCAGTAGACAAGGACATTAAAACAGTTTTTATAACTGTATTCTAAATGTTCAAGAAACTAGAGGAAAGATTGACCATGTTAGTAGACATGGATGATATTAAAATGCAAATAAAACATTTAAAAATGGAAACTACAGTGTCTGAAATAAACTGGATGGGAGTAGTGGCAAATTGTGAAAGAAAATATATTAGTGAAATTAAAGACACAGCAATACGCAACTACGCAAAATGAAACACAGAAAAAAATACCAAAGAAGAGTACATCATTGAGCTGTGAGGAGATTTTAAAAAGTTTTATATATTTTCTGTCTACCACTAGTTATGGGTAAAATTTTCCCATTTTGCATGCCTGGCAATTTTAATTGGATGTCAAATATTGTGAATTTTACCTTGTTTGGTGTTAGATTTGTGTGTGTGTGTGTGTGTGTGTGTTTGTGTGTGTGTAGATAGATAGATAGATAGTAGATAGATTATAGATATATATTTGATATTCCAAAAAGTGAGGAGGGACAAAAAATATTTGAAGACATAGTAGCCATCATCATCATCTACATATATATATATATAATTATATATATACTATTATTATATATATATACACTATTATTATATATATATATAATTTGACAGACATTCTAAAGCCATAGTACCAAGAAGATCAATGAAACCAACCACTGGAAACATGAAGAATACTAAGCTGAGTGCAGTGGCTCATGCCTGTAATCCCAGCAATTTGGGAGGCTGAAACAGGAGGATCACTTGAGCCCAGGAATTCAAGACCAGCCTGGCAACATAGCAAGACCCTGCCTCTACAAAAAGTGAAAAAACTAGAAATTAGCCAGCTACTTGGGAGGCTGAGGTGGGAGAATTGCTTGGACTTGGGAGGTTGAGGCCGCAGTGTTGCTGTACTTGTGCCACTGCACTCTAGCCTGGGCAACAGAGTGAGACATTGTTTCAAAAAAAGAAAAAAAAATGCTACACCAAGACACTGCTTAAAATTAGTAACAAAGAGAAACATGTTAAAAGAAGCCAGTCAAAAAAAATACCGTAATATACACAGAAACAAAAATAAGGATGAAAATAGATTTCTCACTGAGAACAAGGCAAACTATAAGACAAAAAATGCAGTGTCTTTAAAGTACTGATGGAAAAATAAACATAAAAGGCCTTGCCAACCTAGCATTCTTACCTAGCCAAAACATCTTTCAGAAACAAAGGTGAAATAAAGTCTTTTGAACGTGAGAAAGCTGGAAGATTTTGCCACCAGTGTACCTGCTTTATAAGAAATATTACAGAAAGTCTTTCAAGTAAAAATGGTAACTAAGTGGGTAAATATAAAAAGAATTATTATTATCACCTAAAATGACTTGGAAGATCATTCAATCAGCTTGTCTTTAAAGCAATATGTTAATGTATTATTAGGTTTATGACATACATAGATGTATGACAATAAAAATACAAAAGCCTGGAGGGGATAAATGAAATGATATTGTCAGGTTTTTATGTTATTCATGAAGCGGTATAAAATCAATTGAATGTAGGCTGTGATAAGTTAAAGATATTATAAACACTAAAGTAACCACTAAAATACACACAAAAAAGTTATAGCTAGCAAATCAACAAAAGAGGTAAAAGAAAATCGTAAGGAAAACTTGATACAAAATAAGGCAGAAAAAGAGAAAAAGGGAACAAAAAGCAAATGAGAAAAATAGAAAACAAAAGGCAAGAGGGTAGATGTAACGCAGATCATGCTAATAATCACAGTAAACGTAAATGATATGAACAGTATCCCCTCCAGCAGCCTGGGCAACATACTGAGACCTTGCCTGTACAAAAAAAAAAAAATTAGCCAGGCGTGGTGATGCGTGCCTGTAGTCTCAACTACTTGGGAGTCTGAGGTGGGAGGATAGCTTGAACCCAGAAGTTTGAGGCTGCCGTGAGCTATGATTGCACTGCTGCATTCCAGTCTGGGTGACAGAGTAAGACCCTCTTTAAAATCAACAGAAATTTAGAAGCATTAAACAATACTATCTACTATTTTTTTAAAAAGAACAATTAAAAACGAACAGTGTCCACTCCCAATAAAATGAAGTGATTATGAGATTGGTTAAAAAAAGACTATATAGTAACTACTATATGTTGCCTGGAAGAAACCCACATTACATATAAAAACACAAATAGGTTTAAAGTAAAAGTATAGAAAGACATAACATGTTAACACTAAGCAAAAAAAAAAACTGGAATGGCTTTATTAATATTAAAGAAGTATGTTTCAGAACAAAAGGACTTATCAAGAATAAAGAGGATCATTTCATAATGATAATAACATCAGCTTATCAAGAAGAAACACCATATTTATGCACCTAATAAGAGAGCTTCAAAATACACAAAGCAAATCTAATAGAACTGCAAGGAGAAATAAGCATGCTCACAATTGTGGTTGGAGATTTTAATATGCTTGTTTCGAAAATTGATTAAGTAGACAGAAAATCAGTAAACATTCAGAAGCATTAAACAACACTATCTACCAATTTAACCTAATTAACAATTATAAACCACTCTTCCCAACAATATCAGAATATGCATTCCTTTTTAAGTGTACATGGAACATTGACCAAGATTGATTGTACTTTAGTCCGTTGAAAAAATTCAAAAAGATTAGATACATTAAGTCGTAGAAAGTATGGTCTTTGATTGCAGTGAAAATAATTTGAAATCAATAACAGAATGTTATCTACACATTGGTATAGTATAGGAAGTTAAGAAAAAATAAATTTAAAATGTTATAAAAATCTTCCAATATCTGGAAACTAAAAAACAGCCTTCTAAACGCATAGGCCAAAGAAGAATAAAAGACGAAAATAAAAAGTAGTTTGAACAGAAGGAATATGAAAATATAACATCAATATTTGTAAGAAGAAGCTAAAGTATGTTGAGAGAATTTTATTTTTATTTTTTTTTGAAGTGGAGTTTCTCTCTTGTTGCCCAGGCTGGAGTGCAATGGCATGATCTTGGCTCACTGCAATATCTGCCTCCTGGGTTCAAGCAATTCTCCTGTCTCAGCCTCCTGAGTAGCTGGGATTACAGGCATGCACCACCGTGCCTGGCTAATTTTGTATTTTTATGGGGTTTCTCCCTGTTGGTCAGGTTGGTCTTGAACTCCTGACCTCAAGTGATCTGCCCACCTCAGCCTCCCAAAGTGCTGGGATTAGAGGCATGAGCCACCATGCCCAGCTTGTTGAGAGAGTTTTTATAGGACTAAATGCCTACAAAGGAAAATGAAAACAAGGACTGACCAAGTCACTTTAAGAAACTAGAAAAAGAAGAGCAAATAAAATCCAAGGTGGCCAGGTATGGTGGCTCACTCCTGAAATTCCAGCACATTGGGAGGCCAAGGCGGGTGGATCATGAGGTCAGGAGATCGAGACCATCCTGGCTAACACGGTGAAACCCCATCTCTACTAAAAATACAAAAAAACATATTAGCTGGGTGTGATGGCGAGTGCCTGTAGTCCCAGCCACTTGGGAGGCTGAGGCAGGAGAATGGCGTGAACCTAGGAGGCGGAGCTTGAAGTGAGCCAAGATCGTGCCACTGCATTCCAGCCTGGGTGACAGAGCAAGACTCCATCTCAAAAAAAAAAAAAAAAATCCAAGGTAAGCAGTAGAAAGGAAGTAATAAAAATTAGACTAGACATCAATAAAGTAAGAAAGTAGAAGAAACAATAATGGAAATCAAGAATACTATAAGCTGGTATTTTAAGAAGATTAATGAAATAAATAAACTTCTAGCCAGACTGATCAGGAAAAAAAGAGAGAACACTCAAAATTAGCAATGTCGATTATCTGCAAGATGGCTGAATAGGAAGAGCTCCAGTCTACAGCTCCCAGCATGAGTGGTACAGAAGACGGGTGATTTCTGCATTTCCAACTGAGGTACCGGGTTCATCTCACTGGGGCCTGTCGGACAGTGGGTGCAGCCCATGGAGTGTGAGCCGAAGCAAGGCGGGGCATCACCTCACCAAGGAAGCACAAGGGGTCGGGGAATTCCCTTTCCTAGCCAAGGGAAGCCATGAGAGATGGTACCTGGAAAATTGGGACACTCCCACCCTAATACTACACTTTTCCAATGGTCTTAGAAAACGGCACACCAGGATATTATATCCTGCGCGTGGCTTGGAGGGTCCCACGCCCATGGAACCTTGCTCACTGACAGCACAGCAGTCTGAGATCAAACTGCAAGGTGGCAGCAAGGCTGGGGGAGGGGCGCCTGCCATTGCTGAGGCTTGAGTAGGTAACAAAGCAACCAGGAAGCTTGAACTGGGTGGAGCTCAATGCAGCTCAAGGAGGCCTGCCTGCCTCTGTAGATGCCACCTCTGGGGGCAGGGCATAGCTGAACAAAGGGCATCAGAAACTTCTGCAGACTTAAAAGTCCCTGTCTGACAGCTTTGAAGAGAGTAGTGGTTCTCCCAGCACGGAGTTTGAGATCTGAGAACGGACAGACTGCCTCCTCAAGTGGGTCCCTGACCCCCGAGTAGCCTAACTGGGAGACACCTCCCAGTAGGGGCCAACTGACACCTCATATGGCCGGGTTCCCCTCTTAGATGAAGCTTCCAGAGGAAGGATCAGGCAACAACATTTGCCATTCTGCAATATTTGCTGTTCTGCAGCCTCCGCTGGTGATACCCAGGCAAAGAGGGTCTGGAGTGGACCTCCAACAAACTCCAACAGACCTGCAGCTGAGGGTCCTGACTGTTAGAAGGAAAACTAACAAACAGAAAGGACATCCACACAAAAACCCCATCTGTACATCACCATCATCAAAGACCAAAGGTAGATAACACCACAAAGATGGGGAGAAACCAGAGCAAAAAAGCTGAAAATTCTAAAAATCAGAGCACCTCTTCTCCTCCAAAGGAATGCAGCTCCTCACCAGCAATGGAACAAAGCTGAACGGAGAATGACTTTGATGAGTTGAGAGAAGAAGGCTTCAGACAGTCGGTAATAACAAACTTCTCCGAGCTAAAGGAGGATGTTCCAACCCATTGCAAAGAAGCTAAAAACCTTGAAAAAAGATTAGATGAATGGCTAACTAGAATAAACAGCATAGAGAAGACCTTAAATGACCTGATGGAGCTGAAAACATTGGCACGAGAACTATGTGATGCATGCACAAGCTTCAGTAGCTGATTTGATCAACTTGAAGAAAGGGTATCAGTGATTGAAGATCAAATGAATGAAATGAAGTGAGAAGAGAAGTTTAGAGAAAAAAGAGTTAAAAGAAACAAAGCCTCCAAGAAATACGGGACTATGTGAAAAGACCAAATCTACGTCTGATTGGTGTACCTGAAAGTGATGGGGAGAATGGAACCAAGTTGGAAAACACTCTGCAGGATATTATCCAGGAGAACTTCCCCAACCTAGCAAGGCAGGCCAACATTCAAATTCAGGAAATACAGAGAATGCCACAAAGATACTCCTCGAGAAGAGCAACTCCAAGACACATAACTGTCAGATTCACCAAACTTGAAATGAAGGAAAAAATGCTGAGGGCAGCCAGAGAGAAAGGTCAGCTTACCCACAAAGGGAAGCCCATCAGACTAACAGCAGATCTCTCAGCACAAACTCTACAAGCCAGAAGAGAGTGGGGGCCAATAATCAACATTCTTAAAGAAAAGAATTTTCAACCCAGAATTTCATATCCAGCCACACTAAGCTTCATAAATGAGGGAGAAATAAAATCCTTTACAGACAAGCAAATGCTGAGAGATTTTGTCACCACCAAGCCTGCCTTACGGGAGCTCCTGAAGGAAGCACTAAACATGGAATGGAACAACTGGTACCAGCCACTACAAAAACATGCCAAATTGTAAAGACCATCGATGTTAAAGAAACTGCATCAACTAATGAGCAAAATAAACAGCTAACGTCACAATGACAGGATCAAATTCACACATAACAATATTAACCTTAAATGTAAATGGACTAAATGCTCCAATTAAAAGACACAGACTGGCAAATTGGATAAAGAGTCAAGACCTATCAGTGTGCTGTATTCAGGAGACCCATCTCACATGCAGAGGCACACATAGGCTCAAAATAAAGGGATGGAGGAAGATCTACCCAGCAAATGGAAAACAGAAAAAAGCAGGGGTTGCAATCCTAGTCAGACTTTAAACCAACAAAGATCAAAAGAGACAAAGAAGGCCATTACATAATGATAAAGAGATCAATTCAACAAGGAGAGCTAACTATCCTAAATATATATGCACTCAATACAGGAGCACCCAGCTTCATAAAGGAAGTCCTTAGAGACCTACAAAGAGACTTAGACTCCCACACAATAATAAGGGGAGACTTTAACACCCCACTGTCAACATTAGACAGATCAATGAGACAGAAAGTTAATAAGGATATCCAGGAATTGAACTCAGCTCTGCACCAAGCGGACCTAATAGACATCTACAGAACTCTCCACCCCAAATCAACAGAATATACATGCTTCTTAGCACCACATCACAGTTATTCCAAAATTGACCACATAGTTGGAAGTAAAGCACTCCTCAGCAAATGTAAAAGAGCAGAAATTATGACAAACTGTCTCTCAGACCACAGTGCAATCAAACTAGAACTCAGGATTAAGAAACTCACTCAAAACTTCTCAACTACGTAGAAACTGAACAACCTGCTCCTGAATGACTACTGGGTACATAACGAAATGAAGGCAGAAATAAAGATGTTCTTTGAAACCAATGAGAACAAAGACACAACATACCAGAATCTCTGGGACACATTTAAAGCAGTGTGTAGAGGGAAATTTACAGCACTAAATGCTCACAAGAGAAAGCAGGAAAGATCTAAAATTGACACCCTAACATCACAATTAAAAGAACTAGGGAAGGAAGAGCAAACACATTCAAAAGCTAGCAGAAGGCAAGAAATAACTAAGATCAGAGCAGAACTGAAGGAAATAGAGACACAAAAAAACCCCTCAAAAAAAATCAATGAATCCAGGAGCTGGTTTTTTGAAAAGTTAGACTGCTAGCAAGACTAATAAAGAGGAAAAGAGAGAAGAATCAAATAGATGCAATAAAAAATGATAAAGGGGATATCACCACCGATCCCACAGAGATACAAACTATCATCAGAGAATACTATAAACAGCTCTAAGCAAATGAACTAGAAAATCTAGAAGAAATGGAACTGGATCCCTTCCTTACACCTTATACAAAATTAATTCAAGATGGATTAAAGACTTAAATGTTAGACCTAAAACCATAAAAACCCTAGAAGAAAACCTAGCCATTACCATTCAGGCCATAGGCATGGGCAAGGACTTCATGACTAAAACACCAAAAGCAATGGCAACAAAAGACAAAATTGACAAATGGGATCTAATTAAAGAGCTTCTGCACAGCAAAAGAAACTACCATCAGAGTGAACAGGCAACCTACAGAATGGGAGAAAATTTTTACAATCTACCCATCTGACAAAGGGCTAATATCCAGAATCTACAAAGAACTTAAACAAATTTACAAGAAAAAATCAAATAACCCCATCAAAAAGTGGGCAAAGGATATGAACAGACACTTCTCAAAAGAAGATGTTTATGCAGCCAACAGACACTTGAAAAAATGCTCATCATCACTGGCCATCAGAGAAATGCAAATCAAAACCACAATGAGATACCATCTCACACCAGTTAGAATGGCAATCATTAAAAAGTCAGGAAACAACTGCTGGAGAGGAAGTGGAAAAATAGAACACTTTTACACTGTTGGTAGGACTCTAAACTAGTTCAACCATTGTGGAAGACAGTGTGGCGATTCCTCAAGGATCTAGAACTGGAAGTACCATTTGACCCAGCCATCCCATTACTGGGTATATACTCAAAGGATTATAAATCATGCTTCTATAAAGACACATGCACATGTATGTTTATTGTGGCACTATTCACAATAGCAAAGACTTGGAACCAACCCAAATGTCCATCAATGATTGAGTGGATTAAGAAAATGTGGCACATATACACCATGGAATACTATGCAGCCAGAAAAGAGGATGAGTTCATGTCCTTTGTAGGGACATGGATGATGCTGGAAACCATCATTCTGAGCAAACTGTTGCAAGGACAGAAAACAAAAAAACGCATGTTCTCACTCATAGGTGGGAATTGAACAACAAGAACACTTGGACACAGGGTGGGGAACATCACACACTGGGGCCTGTCATGGGGTAGGGGAGGGGGGAGAGATAGCATTAGGAGATATACCTAATGTAAATGACGAGTTAATGGGTGCAGTACACCAACATGGCACATGTATACATATGTAACAAACCTGCATGTTGTGCACATGTACCCTAGAACTTAATGTATTAAAAAAAAAAAGAACAACTATATGTTGGGCATAAGACAATGCCCTATCATCAGAAACTTATAATTAAGTTAAATAAAAATTATGACAAAAAATTAAAATAATCTTAGCTAATTTGTCCTAGCTTATATTTCACGTGCCGTATTGGAACGTAAGATACACAACTAATGGGTTCTTGTATTTTGAGAAAAAATAATTTTTAGAGTTTCTTATAACTCCTGAACCAGCCACAAGTGCCCTTATTTGGATTTCATTAAGACAAAGGCCTACTTGGGCTACTTTTAATTTGCTTCTATTCTGTAATATGATACTAAATGCAGATGTCTTTCCAGCATTAATTTCTATCTACATGGCAGAATTTCATTAAGTTCGGCCAGCCCCATTTTAATTAAGCATCCTTACATTGGTTGTGCACTGTCTGTGCTTTTGACCCACCAGAACAAGCACTTAGTCAATTAACTCTTTTATTAACCAGTTGATTTTTGCTGTAGGTCCCTAGCTTCTCTTACCAGTTAGAAATGAACATGAAAGGCAAAGAAATTGGTTCCTTTCATCTCTAAAAGGCAACAATAAATAATAAAACATTTCAAACAATAAATAATAAAACATTTCAAAAATTTCAGTGGGGAACCTAAACGCAAATAAAAAATACCTGCCATTTATTCTGGGACGTAAAAATGGACTGCTTGCGGTAGCATTGTATTTGAATAAATCATATTGTCACACTGACCTTTATTGATATACTGTTTCCCAACTTAAAGCATCAATCCTGCTGCTTAAAAGATCTTTTGTTGTACAAGACCTGCAGATCCATCAGGTAACGAAATAATGATTTGCCATCTGTGGACTACCTAAATCAATAATTTAACAATATCCTCAGTAGCTTCCTCCCAGCCCCTCACCCCACTCTATTGCCTATGTTTGCAATTTCAGTTACGCAATTTAATGCTGTCATTAGGGACAAAAAAATTCTATATAACTGAAGGAAAATACAATGCATAGCATTTGGCATCTCCAGGTTTTGTGTGTTTCTAGAACATACTGTATGGCTTAATTTGAGTGAAACGACCATGGCTAGTAAAGAATCTAATTTTTGTTTGTTTGTTTGAGACAGGGTCTCATTCTATCGCCCAGGCTCACTGCAACTTCCATCTCCTGGGCTCAAGGGATCCTCCTACCTCAACCTCCCAAGTAGCTGGTACTACAGGTGCCCGTCACCTCACCCAGCTAATTTTTTTTGTATTTTTTGTAGAGATGGGGTTTTGCCATGTTGCCCAGGCTGGTCTCAAACTCTTGGGCTCAAGTGATCCACCCGCCTTGGCCTCCCACAGTGCTGGCATATAAATCTATTTTAATATAATTATTTTAGGCAAATAAAATTGTTCCCAGAGGAATCAAAGGGCTTAAACTCAATATACCCTTCCCCCAATTTTGTTTTGGGTCAGAATGATTTATGCAAATATAAAAAATGTATTTTTCTAAAGCCATCATTGGGATAGATATGTGTGTATGCTAATTCATGAAAATTGGACCTAATTTGGAATATGTAGTATGCTTGTTTACCCTAATTACTTATAAAATACATATTTAAAAAAGTAAAAGATGGATGAAAGGCTTTCTATGTCCTCATTCTCTTATAACAACTATTCTTATTGTCAGTATTCTCCCAGTGGAAAAGGGTATTTAACATACTGGTTTTCTAAGAACTCAAGGGAAGGACATGGAAATCTGATACTTTTACTAGCTGGCTGTGTTATCTTAAGCAAGTACTATTAACTGATTGAGTCCAGTTTCCTCATATTTCTTCCTGAGTGTTTTATATATGCCCTGTTTAACTTTAGAGTTAGCTTTGAGGTTCTGATGATACTAGTGTGTTGGGGCTCAGAAACTGACACTCCAAAATACGACATTGTGACATGTTGAGCTGAAGAAACCTCAAGGTCTCTCTAATCTTCCCTCTGCTACCCACCATCTCTTCCAAAGAGACTGAAGTTCCTTCATCTGCCTAATATCCAGCCTCACCAAGGAGAATAATTGTTTTTTCTTCCTCTCCCTGTTATTTCCTTATTTATTGTGGAAAAGAAGACCAAAATGTGACCACACCTGAACAGATTTTTTTTATGAGTATAATGACAGTCTTCAAAGATCATTTAAATTCCAAAGAGAGCTGTTTCCAAGTTTTCTGCTCCAATCATTCTCCCCAGTAATTATTTATTACCCATCAATAGAATTTTTTTCTCCTACTCTCATAACCTGTTTTACCAGGATCCAAGCTCCCCTTCTTTCTATAGCCTCAAGACGATATGTAAGTTTCTGTAACTCATTAGGAAGTTGAGTCTTCATTCTGAAGGCTCTGGGGTATACATGCTAAATAAATTCATATGTCTTCTCCTATTAATCAATCTGCCTCATGTCAGTGATTTCTTAGAGAACCTTTAGAGGGCCAAGTGTCTAAGGCCCCACAATAGTAATACCAATGGTCATTCATTACTGAGCATCTACTGTGTTACAGGTACCTTATAAACATTACCTATAACCTTCACTATAGCCCATTAAGATCAGTATTATTATCCTCATTTTCCAGCCAAGGAGCCAGAGGTGTTAAGCAATCTGTTTAGGGTTGGCTGGACTTACATGGCAGAAGTGAAATTAAAATCAAGGCCTGCCACACACTGTCTTATGCTTCTCCTGCTCTGCCATACTGCCTCTCCATGATGTAATGTCTATGAAAGTGCCATGGAAAAGCTAAAGGATTAGATTAGACAGATGCACAGTGGTATTCTATCCATTATAGTGATTAATAGGCTTCATGAAACGTAGGACCTGACACTCAGAGGTGATGTTGCCTTTTCCTTGAATGGGAGTTGCACTATGCTGTTAGACATATAATTATAGTGCAGTTTTTCAAAGGCAAATTTTTGCCACCATCTTTCTGCATGGCCTTGCTAGCTCTCCAGGAGAAGCAAAAAATAACAACGCTGATTGATTTCCCTTTGCCACTTGCTTCAAGTGGTTTCCATTTTAATGCCCGTCCCAATTGGGCTTTCATTGTCATTCGGAGCTGCTGGTATTTCAGCCTCCACATAGGCTAAACAGTTGGGCTCCTCAGCAAGTTCAAAATGTCTGCACAGCAGGGAAAAAAAACATGCTATCTTTTCTAAAAGCTGTTTTGGTGGTTCTATTAGAAGGCATAACTCTTTCTCTTTTATATAGTAGTAGGGAACAGTCTTGTCATTCCCTTCACCCCTGACCACCCCTCCAAAAAAGAAAAGCTCTTAATTGATGAAATTTTCAGAGATTTCTGTGACCAAACTCAAATGTCACAATAATATAAGGTCAACTGATTTGAATTGTTATGTTCTTTATTAAATAGCATATCTGTGGATTCCAAAACCTAGATGAGAAAAAAAGATCCATTTTATAAAGTGCACTCATGCTATTTCATGACAAAGTAGAAAGGTTACACAGAAGTTTTACAAAATGGCTTATATAGTGCAATGTTATTACCTAAGGCTGGGAAATTATACAATCCTGGTTTGCATCCCAACTCTGGACACAATTTCCTGTGTCCTTGACTGAGTGCAGCCTTGGATCCTAAGGATGGTGGGAATATTTGTTTCTTTAACAAGTAGGTTGCCTCTTTTGAATATCTTTCAATTGACTCTGGGTACTTTAGACATTTTCTGTTTTTTATCTTCTTCCTCTAGTGATGTCAATCAGGCACACAAACTTTATCGAGTATATACTGTGATCTAGGCATTAGACATCAAAAGAAAATGACTAGGCAGCATGTAGACGTGGGCAGCTCTCTCTGTATCTGCATTACTTACTGTGTCATGTACTGGATTAATATATGTTAGACTGAGTTGGTAGGTTACATCTCACTGAAACCTCCTTTGCAAAATTATGACAGTAAGAGAAATATGACATAACTGACTCCATCTCGTTTCTGACCTCCAAGCTGCCCTTGGTCATTCCTGGGCATAAGCCAAGTAACTTTAGGTAGAATTTAGTTTATAATTTTACTTAAAAGCAAGGACAATAATAGTCCCTCCCTAAAACTAATGCCCCTCCTTGCTCAGGGGCCAAAAACTGCCTTTATAGGACTAATGAAAGGCCACAAGAATAAGACTATGTGAGAGGCCTGAATTCTGCTAAGTATGAAGGCATAGTTTCTATAACCCATTACTGCTCAGGAGTCCTGTGGCCAGAGGTCACAAGATTTGAGACTTCCCTAATTTCTCCTATAGATAACATCACAATTGTGGAAGCTAAGATTGCTTTTTTTGAGATATTTTTTAGACTGACCCCATCCAGACTTGTGTGACTCAATTGCCCCTATAGCCCCACCCAGAGACCGACTCAGTGCACGAGGAAGGTTTCCCACACCCCTGTGATTTCATCTCCACCCAGTCAGCAGTACCCATTACTTAGCTCCTTGCCCATCAAATTGTCCATAAAAAGCCTAACTTTTAAGCCTCTAGGGAGACTGATTTGAGTAATAACTCCAGTTCTCCTGCATGGGCCAGTCTTGTGTCAATTAAACTCTTTCTGTACTGCAACGCTGAGATCTCAGTGAATTGATTTTGTTTGTGCAACAGGCAGGAAGAATCCACTGGATGGTTACACTACCTGGGACAAAAGAGGAACCATGCACTAGACAAAGCTACATTTAGGTTAAAAAAAGAAACCTGACTATTTGAGGGGTGGACGGGAGGCTTGTCTACTTCCCATTTGTCCTCCCCTAACAGGTAAAACTACTGGCAGTCTAATTTATAAATTGTAAACGAATTGGGTTCTTAAAGCTGTCTTTGTAATAGGAAGAACAAAGAATTTATGCTTTATTAACTACCAGCAAATAAAGCAAAAAGGCAAAAAAAAAAAAAAAAAAGTCCAAGTTGAGAAGGAGGAGAAAAAGTGTGTTCTATTTTTTTCTACATCAAATCCAGGCAATATTTTGTAACAGAAGTTTAATTAGCTATCAGATTTCTCCGAGTTCAGTCCCCTTGCTCAATTTCTTGTCATCCTCTATTCCAGTGCTTAGAAATACAGGTTCATTATTAACTGTTGGATCATCACTAAAACACCCTACTGTGCTCTACCTAAACTTCAAAGTGCTTAATGGCACCAAATAATTATTTCCTAATTCCAATCAAATTTATTATTCTATCACTATCAGTTAATATTTAACAGATAGATTTTTATTAAGTTAATTTATACCAATATATAAATGATTAATATCCCTTTAATGTTCCTGTGATAGTTTCTGTTTTGAAGATGAATGCCTGTTATCACAGAGGGTATCCTAGAGATATGCAATTAATGAAGTCTGAGACAAAACTGCAGAAAGTATTATATAAAGGGAATTTGATCAAAACATTTTTTAGTAATTTATTTATTTAACTGCAACTTTCTATGTATGAGACTGTGTTGGAAACAATATACAAGACAAATTTCACCTATTTGTAACTTCAATTTAAAGAATTTCTCCTTCCAATAGAGGAAATAGATCATTAAAATAATGAGTGATAAGTGCAATTGTAAAGATATAAGAAGTCATTTGGCACATATTTCAAACGTTTTTCCTTCCAGATAATCTTTTCTGGATTTTCAGGTTCAGGTGAGTCTCAAAGGATGAATATGAGCCAGCCATAGAAAGAAAAATGGGAATAAGGAAGTGGGAAACATGTTTTGGTCAAAGGCATCGTACAGGTCAGAGTCTCAGCAGGTAGCACACACCATAGGGATGATCAAGGAGACTTTAACAGAGAGACCACTTATGAACCCACATGCAGGGTCAAGAGAAATCGGCAAGGGAAAAGCTAGGAGCTGTAACCACCCTTAGGCTTGAAGGGGCAAGAGGAAGGAACAATTACCTACACTGAGCAAGACCTGTAGCCGTGGCCCTGAAGCAGAAATATGCCCTTCATCAGAGAAACAATAGCCGTTGCCAAATCATGGCCTGGTAGGAAAGAAGCCAGGGAACAACTATCCTGACTTATCCTTCTTCTAGCCCTCTGATCTTCCAGAGTTTCCTATAAGCTGAAGCAACACAAAGCCAAAGGGTGTGAGAATCGTGTTCTTCTGAAGCTAGAGAAAGAAGAAGAGTGAAACTGGAGGGAAAAAATTAGGACAACCTGCTGGGCATTGTGGCTGACGCCTGTAATCCCAGCACTTCAGGAGGCTGATGTGAGTGGATCATTTGAGCCAGAAGTTCAAAACCAGCCTGGACAACATAGGGAGAACTTGTCTCCATAAAAAAAAAAAAAAAGCCAAGCCTGGTGGTATGCACCTGTGGTCCTAGCTACTCGGGAGGCTGAGGCAGGAGAATTGCTTAAGTCTGGGAGGTCGAGGTTGCAGTGAGCCGAGATTGTGTCAGTGCACTCCAGCCTGGATGACGAAGTGAGACCCTGTCAACAACAACAACAACAACAACAACAACAACAACAATAACAACAAAAGCAAAAAAAAAAAAACCCAGCACAGACATGGAGAGTTTTAGTAAATCAAAATCATTATGAATTTTCTCTTGCTGGAGCATAAGTTCTGAAGAGGAAAGTGGCAAGAATAAAAACAAGTGTGATCCTATGCCTTACATGCCTGGAAACTTTCCATAGTTTTTCATCACCATTTGAATAAAGCTTGTAACATGTCATAAAAACCCATCAGGTTCTAGCCTGCTCTGTGAAGCTCCAGACTTATGGGTGATTCTAGAAGCCCTGATGAGGGGGAAGCGGAGCTGGCCTGGAGGTGAACACAACAATTTGTGATCTAGGAGAAAAATGATGACTACTTGAACTAAGGCAATTGAACTAATGGAAATTAAGATGGTAAGGAAGATCAAGCTTTGAGAATGTGTTGAAAATAAAATCATTAAGACTTAGTGATTGAAGTGTAGGAAATTATAGCCAGGTGGCAACGGGGACTATCAGATTTCTGGTTGTTCACCAGAGGGATGGAACTGCCAAAAATCAAATGAAAACATAATAAAAAAGTTCGAATGTTCCTTTGCACATATACAGCAAATAACTGATGCTCAAGTATAGTATGATGTGTTCAGTAGAGATTTGGGTTGGGATATAGATTTCAGAGGACTCGCCATAGGAAATGTGCAACATGCATATTCCTAGAACTGCCAATAACTTGGAGATGGTGTAGTCGAAGACCATATGGCAAACAGAAAGGAAAAATAGTCTCCTAGTATAAGAAGAATGAGGAGAGGGAGTGGTTAAAAACTCTGTTGGACATATCAGTTAGAAAGCCATTGGTGACTTTTGGAAAATGCGGCTTTACTGGAATGGTCAAATACATGATCATGAAGTTTGAGGAGTAAAAGAGAGGTTCAGACATGGAGGCAATGGGTACAGACAATTCCTCTGAGAGGGGAGATACAATTTGGGTGATTAAGGAAGACTCAGAGTCAAGGAAGAGGATTGATAGATGAGCAAGGGAGACCTGCTTAATTGTTGCTGAGAAAAAACAACAGTGAAAGAAAATTTGAAGATACAGGGTACAGAATGTATAATAGATGAAGAGCTGAATTAAGAGTTGACAAAGTTTGGGTATTTAAAATTTCAATGGATATTGATATTTCCACATTAGGTATATGAAATGTTTTTAAATTGATTTTTGGGACTGCAATACAGTTACAACTGAATGATAAAATTGTTCCCATAGTCTGTCTATATAAGTAGAAATCCAAAACCATTGTCAGAAGCAATTAGAACATATTTATAGAACAAGTAATTTATTATTGTATTAAATTATAATAATATAATAAGTAATAATTTATCATTATTATTGCTAGTAAGCAGCCAGAGGATGGAAATGACTTGCCAGAAATTGTAAATGCCAAGTAGGGTCTAGAACTGAGCACCACCATTTCTGATTGTGCTCATAATTCCCACTCATTCTTAACCTTTATTTTAAAATCAACTTAGGTTTTACTGGTTAAATCACTTCTCTTTCTCTCTTTGTCTCTTTCTCTCTGTGTATTGGTGTGTGTTCTTTACTTTTCTTATATATAGACTTTTACTTATTTTACTTTTCACAAGTTTGCTCATTAAAAATATGAAGCCATTCTACTCCATCCTACCCTGGCCACTAAATTAATGAACAACATT
Organism: Pan paniscus; assembly: GCF_029289425.2. NCBI lineage: Eukaryota > Metazoa > Chordata > Mammalia > Primates > Hominidae > Pan > Pan paniscus. The sequence continues at coordinate 68,727,052 of NC_073267.2, forward strand.
AAAATGCATATTATTAAAATCAAGTAGTGGCTAAGAGTGTGGGTTCTGAATTTATGCTACATGGGTTCAAATCCTATCTCAGCCACTTAATGGCTATTTAACATTAGACAGTACTTAACTGCTGTATGTCTCAGTTTCACCATCTGCATATTAAATCAACATATTAAATCATAGCCATGGGAGGATGAAAGAGCAAATGCATGTAATTAACACAAAACAATGCCTGACTTTAAAAAAATAAACTGATGTTTATTTTTTTTTCTGAGTAGTAGCATGGGTGGTGGTACCAGTAGTTACACTATGACTAGATCAAATAATAAGTCAAGTAATAATTTGCTCAGGAAAATAATCCACTTTCATTAAATAAACTCTTGTCATGCCATATGGTTCATATTCCAAGCAGACAATCCTTCCCAAACTGGGCAAACATCCAGCCAGCCATAGTTGTAAGACGAAATAAAAAAAGATATAGATCCAGGCAAACAAAACTGAGTTTCTATTAGCATCAGTATTAGAAGAGTCTTTTCCTGGAATTGCGTGATGACAGCTATCATCTTCTGCACTCTGCCTCAACCAGGGAGGAGAAATCCACTGGGCAGGGTAAATGACCTGGGGCTCACCACAAAGTACATCGTCTCTAAATGTGAAGCTCTGTGTTCATAGGGGATAAGTTTTGCTGACTCGGTGTGTGGTTCTCGTTCATGCTGGCTAAGACTGAAAACTTGGGCAGCTAAAATGTGATTATCCTCTTTTCAAATAGAAAGTCTGGTCTGCCTTGAGCTCTAAATTCTATATTCATGCCTTCCTATGCCCTTATCATTCATATCAATGAAGATAGAATGTAAGTAGCAATGGGTATTAAATCATTTGAATGCGTTAAAAAATAAATCCTCATATCTTTTCACTTGGCAAGATATATTTGATAGCTTATCTGCTCTGACCAAAGATTTCCTTTGACTAATATTGAATCTCCCCATATCTTGTGGGTAGATGGGGGTAGGGTTTCTGCTGGAGAAACTGTCAACCAAAAATGGAAAATTTGGCAATAAACCTTCCTGCTTGGTATTGGAGTTTCAGCACTGTGTTCCCTGTTTGTCTGAAAAGAATGAACTATACTTTATATCTGATTTTTCAAAGGTTCCAAAGATTATGGATAGGCCAAAAGTGATTCATGGTCTATCATTTAAAATATTTGATGAAATGGAATACGTTTAGAAAAGAGCTGAAAAAATTAGGGGCAATGAGCTCTAGAGGACTTCATTCAGAGCAATCATAAACTCTTTAAAAGACAAAACACAATTCAATCTTTCCAAAAATGTGTTCCTTGAGGCACAAACTTTTTCAGAGTACGGGCAGGGGGAATTCATGGTCAAATAATTTTGAGACACACGGAACAGTAATTATTCCTCTTAAATGTACCTTCAACACAAAAAGAAGAACTATGTTTACCTTTGCTGTTTTCAACCCTTATACAAAAACACTCATTTCAGATTTTTTTTAAAGAAACACTGATTGATATCCCATGGATCAATCTAGAGTTCTGTTGAATACACTGTCAATTGCTTAGATTGAAAAAGTATTCCGTTTGTAGTGAGTAGAAAGTAGGAAGCCACTATGTCAGATATTCACAGCGTCCTTCAAAAGAGTGTTCTAGGAAACCTCTCAATGACAAAGTTTTCCTATATTGATTTCCATTTTGTTCAGTACTAAAGATGGATCTTTCATCAGCAAGAACTCTGGAAAAGATGATTAAGATGGGGACACTTACCCTCTCTGAATTAAAAATTATTAAAATTTAATTTAGGTTTAATTTACTTTATATATTTGAAGGTTTTGATTTGCATTTCTCTAATAACCAGTAATGATGAGCTTTTTTTTTCATATGTTTGTCGGCTGCATAAATGTCTTCTTTTGAGAAGTGGCTGTTCATGTCTGTCACCTGCTTTTTGGTGGGGGTGTTTGTTTTGTTCTTGTAAATTTGTTTGAAGGTGATATTGTTATAGTCATAGCTTTAAATTTCTTTTAACATTTCAAGAAGTCTCATACCCACTCTCTTGACCAAGAGAGAAAGGGATAGAATTACAACAACATTTTTTGGTGATTACATGACTTTCACTAAGTATGTCCTGGCAGGAATAAAAGGGTTTATAATCATTGGGGTGGTGGGCAGCTGTGATGAGGTGGTTTAGAGTCAGACTCAGCCTTCTCTACTGGCTTTGAATGGTGAACCGTAGGAGGTGTATTATTGCATTTTTCTGAATATGAGTTTCTCCATCTGGATAGCAAGGATATATTACTGCCTATCTTAGAATGCAGAATAGTAGAATTAGAAATTCTACTGGGAATAGTAGAATTAGAAAATGTAGGTAAACTGCTTGGTACATTCAGGTGCTCTTCAAATATTGGTTAGTTTAGTTTATATTTTTTTCCTGCACAGCAGTGATTCTCAACTGGGAGCAATTTTGTTCCACCAATCACACCCCCAGAGGACACTTGGTGATAATATCTGGAGGCATTTTTGGTTGTCATAACTGAGGGGAAGTGCTATTGGGGCCTGGTGGGTGGAGGCCAGGGATGCTGGTAAACATCCTGCATATACAGGAAAGCCATCATAACAAATAATTATCCAGTCCCAAATGTCAACAGTGCCAAGACTGAGAAACTGTGCTCTATAGCAGGGTAATGACACACCGTCTGCTTCCACTACCAAAGCAGACGGTATTTAGCTATTCCAGCACAGATCAGAGCACGTAGAGGCATCTCTTAAGGGGAAAAGAAACAACACTTTGGAGACCAGAAGCATTCAAAATCATGAAAGTTTAAATTCTGAATACTGTATTCATTTTAATCAATTAGCAGTAATGAATGCACTGTGTTACTTATAAACAAAAGTCAGTGACAAAGAAAACTCCAAGAAAAGAAAAAAGAGACTAGAAAGTGTTCTGCAGATCCAGCAAGTTAAAAATGTTGAACTTCCTTTTCCCCCTTTTTGGCCATTGAGCATGTTTATTTCCCTATGGAGTTGGAGAATCCACTTGATTTCAAGAAAAAGATCTACCATATTGTACGTCTAAACCGTGCTTTTTACTTTGAGAAAATCAGGCATTAAAATCCATGTCATGAAACTCTGGGGGACATTTTGGCTTTCAACACAGATATGTTAATAACACTAGACACTTTGAGATGCCATGCTCCATACCATAAAATAGTAATAAGGGGACTAAAAAAGAGGAAAGTGTATGTGTGTGTTTTGTGTGCACATGTGTTATTTCCCTTGCATGCACACACACTGAGTATTTGCTTGGAGATGCTGTATATAGCATCATTTAAGTTGGCTGTAGCTCACATCACCAATAATTTGGAAAAACTTTAGGAAGGACAGAGGTTTATTATTTTTTAAATGTGGTAAGTTACAAGCAAAAGTAGAGAGGCTACTTATAGGAACAGTTTGATTTGCCTGTAATGCAACTCCAGTGAGACAGCAAGATAGAGTATTGGTTTCTTAGAGTTTTGAGTTCTACAAACCGTTTGAAGGAAACTAAAGAATCAAGGTGAAAGAAGAGAGAGTAAAATTTTTAATAGATAAGCACTTACTTATAAGGAAGCATTTCTTTTGAAAATTGGAAGATATATAGAGAAGCCCTAAGGCATTCTCACACATGGAATAAAAAACAAATGTAGGTGTTTTCAAGGAGAATAAGAAGATAGCAGGATCCAGTAAACTCATCTTTCACTCAGTTTCTGATTAGATGAATACAAACAGAAAGGCAATCTGCTAGCGTCCTCCAAACCTAGAATGCAGACATCTTCAATCTGGGCATTGATGGCATTCTTTACCCTCAGCAAGGAAGACTTGTTCTGAGCTGTTCATTTGGATTTCAGTGCCTTTTTAGGCCAGATTCCCTTTTGATCTTTCCTTTGCTTGTTAGAGCTGAGATTCAAAAAAAAAAAAAAAAAAAAAAATGAAAATGTATTCACTTGAGCCCTGATATAGTGGCTTTCCAAATTATTATAATATTAAGTCTTCATTATTGCAGCTCTGGGAGCTCAGAAAAATCACTTCCTCTTTCAATGCCTCATTTTCTTCATCTGTAAAAAGGGATATTATTATTAATAGTGGCAATCCCAGGGAATAGTTTATGGGAATTAGATGTGAAGCTCTGAGCACAGTGTCTGGCACACACAAACCCCCATATTGCTTGTTGTGGTTGGTATTGTTAATTTTATTTTTAGTATCATTATTATTTAGGACCTCTAATTACCTCTATAGATGAGACACTCAGTGTCATCCAAACAGTCATCAAACATTTGTTATTGTACTATGACATTCTACAGAATTTCCCAGGCGTTGAAATTTAGAGAAATGATAAAACAATCTGCCATCAAGGAGCTTGCAACAGGAATGGAGGCAGGCACGGAGGCATGATAGCATTATCATGCACATGCGATATGGCTGTCCTATCAGGCTGGCAGCAGAAAGGGGTATCAAAAAAGGATTGTTGCAGGAGGTGCACTTGAACAGGTCATGCTATATAATGTAATTTGGATGTTTGTCCTCTCCTAATCCATGTTGAAATGTGATCCCTGGCCGGGCGTGGTGGCTCATGCCTGTAATCCCAGCACTTTGGGAGGCCGAGGTAGATGGATCACGAGGTCAGGAGTTCAGGGCCAGCCTGGCCAAGATGGTGAAACCCCGTCGCTACTAAAAAATAAAAACTACAAAAATTAGCCGAGAGCGGTGGCAGGCACCTGTAATCCCAGCTACTTGGGAGGCTGAGGCAGGAGAATCGCTTGAACCCGGGCGGCAGAAGTTGCAGTGAGCCGAGATCTTACCACTGCACTCCAGCCTGGGCGACAGACAGAGTGAGACTCCGTCTCAAAAAAAAAAAAAAAAGAAAGTGATCCCCAATGGTGGAGGTTGGGCCTAGTGGGAGGTGTTTGGGTCATGAATGGCTTGATGCCCTCTCCTTGCTGATGAGTGAGTTCTCTGTTAATTCACTTGAGAGCTGATTGTTTAAAGGAGCCGGCATTTCCTCCTCTCTCTTGCCCCCTCTCTCACTGTGTGACACACTGGCTCCCCTTTGCACTCCTCCATGATTGGAAGCTTCCTGAGGCCCTCACCAGAAGCAGGTGCTGGCACCATGCTTCTTGTACAGCTTGGAGAACCATCAACCAAATTAACCTCTTTTCTTTATAAATTACCCAGGCTCATGAACTTTTTTATAGCAATACAAAATTGACTAACACACTATACAAATAGAAATTAGCTAGGGGAAGTGGATTCGGTAGGGTATGATATGGTGGTGGAGGGAAACAGCATAAAGAAAAGCCTAGAGGTCATCTACAGGCCTCTTCAACTGCCACCCGTTGATGTATTTCAGCCTCAATTAATTATGAACAAACATAGTAAGTGCCCTTCCCTTTTACAGGACAGGTACAATATCCTAATTTGACATGCATAACCATATTCAATCTTCATCATTCCCTTAATTAATTAATTTATTTAGAGACAGGGTCTCACTGTGCCACCCAGGCTGGAGTGCAGTGGGGTGATCATGGCTCGCTGCAGCTTCGACCTCCTGGGCTCAAGTGATTCTCCTGCCTCAGCTCCCCAAGTAGATGGGACTACAGGCATGCACCACCACTCCCAGCTAATTTTTGTATTTTTTGCAGAGATAGGGTTTTGCCATGTTTCCCAGGCTGGTCTTGAACTCCTGCACTCAAGCAATCCACCAGCCTCGGCCTCCCAAAATGTTGGGATTACAGGCGTGAACCATCCTGCTCAGCCTATTCGTTATTATTATTGTAATTTTACAGATGTGAAAACCAGGGCCACAAAAAATGTAAACTTCTTGCCCAAGATTTCAGGGGTACTAAGTGGCAAAGTCAGGGTTTGAAACCTACCCAGTCTCTGCTTGTAACCTACTTGAACAGTATAAAATACTGTGACTAAGTAAGTGGCCTTTAGTTTTCAGCCAAGGCCACAGAAATCAAACCCAGTTCTTTCTGGCATCAGTAGCCCATTTGCAAGTTTGGTGCAGTGGCGAGGCCATCTGTTGTGAGGCTAACAGACCAGGCTTTTCCCATGCCTTGCAGGCAGGGTGAAGAGCCCATAGAGAGAGCTGAAGCTCTTTCCTATACCAGCTGAAATCCCTCAAAGACTGTGAAAAATGTCAGAGGACCTGCCGGTCTTCATCAGCAATGACTTTATTATCGCACCTTCTGGTACATCTTATACCTTCAGTTACCAAAAGAGACCTGAACAATCGGATCAACACAGCACACATGTGGTGAAGCAGAGACATCACAGTTAGCCAGGGATGCATTCCTTCTGCATTTTCCCAAGCTAGCACTGTCAGACGTAGGAAATAAAAATACAAGATGTTTAGTTAAATTTCAATTTAATATAAGCAATGAATTATTTGGGGGAGGGGAGTAGGTAAGTCCCATGCAATATTTGTGACATATTTATACTTAAAAAATTATTTGTTGATTTTCTGAAATTCAAATGGAATGGAGCCTCCTGTATTTGACAGTCTCACCCTAAGCATTAAGAAGGGGAAGAAGAACAAATGTTATCTGGAAAGAATTCAAAGATGCATCAACAATTTGAGCCAAACCCATGGACGTTCAGAAAATACCTACTTTGTGGAAATTGTTGTACTCAGGGTTTCGTACATAGAATTTCCCTTTCAAAGCAGCTTACAGTCTAGCTGGGCAGCTGAGAGAATGGGAGACAGCTGTGGGGAATGTGACAGGGTGGGTTCTGTTCCTGTCTGCTTCAGATCTATTTCTTGCCCTGCCCCTGCCGTAATCTGCCAACTGTAGGGACCAAATTGTTGCAGGTGCTTTTCAGAGCTGGGATCAGCTGGCTTCTGGCTGGGCTGTTTCACTGGGGACACTGGTCAGAGATCAGGCTGTGGGAGAGGGTGTTCCTTATACCTCACTGCCTGGGGTCACGTCTTCTCTGTGCCTCCAGCTCCCTCCAGAGGCTTAAGATACTTCAGGTGCACAGGTCCCTACCTATGGGACAGCCCAGGAGTGGCGCAGCTTCCCTTTCTTACACAGCCCCACCCTGATTGACCCCCCAGCTCCTCCTTCACCCGTGTAACTCTCTGTATTAAATTATCTCTGCTTTAAATATTCTGCTTCAGAGTGGTCTCTACTTTTTTTTTAGTGGTCTCTATTTTCCTAGTTGGGTACTGAAAATTAGAGCGCTATAACTGATATGGAAAGAAGAGCTGGGAGGAGCTATCTTCCTTGCCTAAGAGGGAGTGGAGTAAGTCTTCCCAAAAGACATGAAGCCTGAATTTAGGGTCCTAATAATAGTTCTTATTTATTCATTTTAGGATGATCTGGAGACTGTGCTAAGTGTTCTTGCTGGTTGATTTTATGTAACTTGACTTGGTCACAGGGTGCTCAGATACTTGGTCAAACATGATTATGGGTGCGTCTGTGAGGGCGTTGCATTTGAATCCATGGACTCCGGGAAGCAGATTGTCCTCTCGCACGTGGGTGGGCCTCACCCAATCACTTGAGGACTGAATAGCATGAAAAAGCTGAGTGAGGGAGTATTCCTTCTGCCTAATTGTCTTTTGGCTGGAAATTTTTTCCCCCGTCTTTGAACTAGAACTACACCATCAGGTCTTTTGGTTCTTGAGACTTTGGACTTGGACTAGAACTACGTCTTTAAAATTAACTCTGCTAATTCTCTGTAGTGCTGACTGTAGATCTTCAGACTTGTCAGTCTCCATAATTGTATGAGCCAATTCCTTCAATTCCTTATACAAAAGCAATTCTCTCATCCTGTCTCTCTCTCTTTCTACACACAATCTCTCTCTTTCTCTCTCTCTCTATACACACACATAATATATATACACATATATATGTATACACATAATATATATACACATATATGTATGGATGTGAGAATTCTGACTAATACAGTGTTCTTTATGCCTTAGCATATTTAACCCTTAGACCTCATCCTCCCAAGTGATGTAAGTAATCCCAATTTACAGATGAGAAAAGTAAGTCTCAAGAAAGATGAGGACACTTGTCCAGGATCAGGCTGTAATCATGTGAACACAGATTTTCCTGGCTCCAAATAAGATGTTGTAACAACTGTTATACAGGGAGGAGTCATGTTTGCTGGGAAAGACCCATCAGGTAGGGGCCGAATAAACCAAACTTACAGTAAGATCAGCTCTCACATTAGTAAGAGTTCTCCCTCTTCCTCCCTCTCTCATTCTCACATGCCCTCTTTCCCATACTGGGTTTAGGGTGTGACTATGATACTTGTAGTGGAAGAAGATGGGTTGGAGCTCAATCACCCAGGACGTCTATAGTTCACTTTAATTGCCCTACATTTGGCAATAAAAGCATGACGACAGCCTCCCAGAGACAGTGAAGTTCCTGTGTCTATTGCAGAAAGAAAATTAACCTGGTTCCCAATGATGTTACTCAAGGGGGCTCAGAATCAAAACCATTATTTGTGCTTTAACCACTAATATTCACTTTTTTGACACTCAGTTTGGAGTGGCCTTTGGAAATAAGTCACATATATTCTTTTATGAACCCAATCATGCATTTAACTTGTTTTCCAAATGTTTATTGAACACTGACTATATATATATAGATATATTTTTGAGGTCCATTCTCCATTTATTATTGGTTCATTCATTTAATTGAGTACTCACAATCTTCAAAATGTTATCTTATAAGGCAATCAGTTGTTAACATGAGTTAAGTATGTGATCGATAATAATGCAAACTTTAAGGTACATATGCAAAATATAATAATGGTGTTGTGAGTTATACCACTACCCAAATCCCAGAAGACATTGTTCCAAACATTAAAATCATTAACATGTGTATAGCTAATTCTATCCTTGGATCTCCCCCAAAATAGTTGAATAATTCACACAAAAACTCTAAACATTTTAAAAATAGATTTTCTATATCTATATTGCAGTTATATTAATGTTTACCGTTTCCAGTAATAAAATAAATACATATTTATTATGGAAAAACTAAAAATAAGTTTGAGATCGGTATCTAGATTTTATATAGTACACCAGAGTTATACATCAGCAGTTCATCAGAGAAATTTTTTTTGAAGTTCTGATACCACTTTTTTAATTATACTTTAAGTTCTGGGATACATATGCAGAACGTGCAGGTTTGTTACATAGATATACACGTGCCATGGTGGTTTGCTGCACCCATCAACCCATCATCTACATTAGGTATTTCTCCCAATGCCATCCCTCCCCTAGCCCCCTACCCACCGACAGGCCCTGGTGTGTGATGTTCTCCTTGCTGTGTCCATGTGTTCTCATTGTTCAACTCCCACTTATAAGTGAGAACATGCGGAAACACTGACTATATTTAAAGTCATGCGTATATTGTATTATTTCCATTGAGTTAGGACATTTGAGGCATGGAGATTCTAGAATCCAGACCTCACCGTGGTACATGCAAGCCCATGACTTTGACATTCTCCCAATACACTTTGGCCGCCTGATTAAATAGGCGAGGTTTGATCAGACATTAAAAGATTATGTCCCCTTTTAAGGCCTTATCAAAGATTTAGTATGTTTTTCTAAATGAACTAGGAAGCCACCCTTTGAAGCATCTACTCAGAGATGGAGTATTACCTATCAAGCAGTAGAAGGAAGTGGCAATGCAAAGATTTAAAAAAATGTAAAGTCCACTTTGGGAGGTTGAGATGGGAGGATCACTTGAGCCCATGAGTTTGAGACCAGCCTGGGCAACATAGGGATACCTTGTCTCTCTACATAAAATTTAGAAATTATCTAGGCATGGTGGCATGTGCCCATGTTCCCTGCTACTTGGGAGGCTGAGGTTGGAGGATCACTTGAACCCAGGAGGTCAAGGCTGCAGTGAACCACGATCACATCACTGCACTGCAGCCTGGGTGACAGAGCAAGACCCTGTCTTAAAAAACAAAAACAAAAACAAAAAGACAAAACAAACAAAGGTCCAAGGGAAGTAAAAATGTAGCAATAGCAGAAAGATTGTGGATAGTTATGAAGTATAGACAGCCTCAGCCTCCCAAAGTGCTGCGATTACAGACATGAGCCACTGTGCCTGGCCTGAGAAAGAACTTTAAAAAGACACAAGAGGGAGCAGGGAGACTGGTCAATTGACTGCTCTACTGATTGGGGTAAGAGGTGATTAGGATTCAAATAGCACAGGGGCAAAGATGCAGACACCCATAGTAAGGCTTCTCTTACTTGATAGTACGTAAAATCCTCAGTTTAAGTCAGTGAGTTGCCAGTCCTTGAAAAATGGGGTTCCAGTCCTCCCAACGGTGCCTGTATTCCACTTTCCAAGCCCAGCCTGCTGCTGACTTAATATTTCCAAGTTTCTGTGTAAACGCTTGCTCCTCTAAGTGTGGTCTGCAGACCAGCAACATTGACATGATGTTTAACTTGTGAGCTGATCAACAGCAGACCAACTTATCAGAAATGCATACGCTTAGGTCCCATTCCAGACCTATTGAATCAGAATCTGAATTGTAACACAATCCTCAGGTGAACAATATGCACATTAAAGCTTGAGAAGCCCTGGAAAAGCCACTCAAATTAACTCAGGTGTCTTTACATATTATTGTTTGCAGCTTGTTGGCAATCAACAAATAAAAAAAACTCATCTCAGAAATACATAACTCTTTAGAAGAATCAGATCAATTGCAAAACAGTTAAAAGTGGTAAAAGCCCTCAAAATGTTGATTATGAAATATGGGTAATGTAAGTAGCAGAACAAACTGCATGGCTCTGTAATTATCAGTTTTACTGAGAAAAGAGCAGCTTTTTTTATGTCTCATTTTTATTTTCGAGTTGTCCAGTTTATTTTCTGGTGTATACAACATCAACAATCAGCTGCAAGAACATTCCCCTGAAGAGTGCTTTCTTTCAGGCCAGGAGTGGTGGCTCACACCTCTAATTCCAGCATTTTGGGAGGCTAAGGCAGGCAGATCACATGAGGTCAGAAGTTCGAGACCAGCCTGGCCAACATGGTGAAACACCCTCTCTACTAAAAATACAAAAATTAGCCAGGCATGGTGGTGGTCACCTGTAGTCCCAGCTACTCTGGAGGCCAAGGCAGGAGAGTCATTTGAACCCAAGAGGCAGAGGTTGCAGTGAGCCAAGACCATGCCACTGCACTCCAGCCTGGGTGACAGAGTAAGACTCCATCTCAAAAAAAAAAAAAAAAAAAAAAGTGCTTTCTTTCATCACCATGATTCCTTAAGATCCAAATTAGCATGGTAACCCTAGAGCTGGTGGTCACATATTGTGATTTCCAAATGAAGAGCTGTCACACATAAATTTCTTGCCTTCCTAAAAGCTTTATTATTGGGCATAAGCATCTTGTTTGTCAATACCTGGATAATGTGTTGGCTGCTGTTTAGTTCTTTAATTGTGAGTAATTTCCCACTGTGGAATAACTAATTGGACCAATGCTTAAATTAATCAAAGGGTGCCATTTTTGATCAAAAGTTACTGGCGATAGTAAACAAGACCATGCAGCATTAATACAAGGTTAAAAAGCTTTATTTTTAAATAGAGAAAATTAGAGTGCCTAGAAAAAACTCATTTACATATGGCCAATTGATTTACCAAAAGGGTCCTGAATTAGTTAGATACATAGATCAGTTAGATCTTAGATATCAATCAATGAGATCAATTAGACAGAGATTAAATACATAGAATAAGAAGGAAACTAGTCCCTGAGTCCAGCAAAAAAGTTTAGGGAATCTGGAAGAAAGGGCACTTATAATAATGTTTTGTTTACATTAAAAAAGAAGTACTTTAATACTTTAGTGCTAAAGTTCTAAAGAAGTACTACTAAATTGCTAAACTGAACAGCATGTTGGAGTTTAGTCCTAAACTTGCCATTCTTCCTGTTTTCACTTTGTATTTTTCACTTACTGTTCTCAAATTGCTAAATCAATCTATGTAGATATACCTCTGTTTTGTTTCAGCTCAGATTTTAAGTTTTGTTGTCCAGTTATTCACTCTGGATCTTCCACATTGTGCTTACAAATAGCTCCTGAAGCACATCTTTTCCTTCTTGTTTTAATGTTGCTACACATTACCCTATGTAGCCTATATGGGACACCCAGCATTCTGACTAATGTTTCACATATGCGACCTTAATGTTAAGTCTCTTAGGACTGAGAGATACTCTGCACTGAAAGTTCAGCTGGAGCTTCAGAGTGTGAGAGTAGATGATTGTAGTGGAAATCTGTTGTAATTTTGTAGGAAATCTCCTTGTGGAATGAAACTTTCTGACTCTTTAAGTATGTACGTGGTAGATTGTATTATTATCCTAAATGTATTCTTTTTTCTAGGAACAAGAATTCTCACCCCTATCCATTGCCATGATGGTTTCTTTCAGTGGGAGAAGTGTTATTTAATATTTCCCTACTGCATTCTTAGGCTTTTCCCTATGACTTGCTTTGGTCAATATAATGTAAGCAGAAGTAGCATATATCAGTACGAGGCCGAAGCTGCAAGTCGTTTACAAGCAAAAAAAACTCTTGCTCTTTATTCTCTACCTTGAATGTGGCATGTCCCAAATAGAGTGGTTCCTTCGGCCTAGACCCCGGAATGGAGAAGATACATGGCCAGAAACAGAGCCATAGTCTATCCACAGCTGATATCACAAATTTCACAAATGAGAAACATTTGTTGTTGTGAGCTTTGATTTTAAGGTCTTTGTTATTGCCAGATAATCAAGCAAAATCTGACTAATACAGGGCACTTTGAGTGAGGCTCATCCCAACACCAGTATGGGAGTCAACATACAACTCAGTCTAGGTTAGCCAAGCATTGCAAATCTGTGGACACAACTACTTGCTTGGGAAATGGAAAATGGAACTTAAATCAAGTTGGCGGGATTTAATATTGGAACTTCTGTTGGTGTTATTTAAAATAGCCACTTGTTTTTATTCAAGAGTTACTGAAAAAATATTTTGTAAATGTAGAAATTACAGAGAACACCAAGAAGGGCAGCCTGTCTGAATGAGACGTTTACACAATAGAATTTAGAATTAATAGGTGAGTAAGCATGTCAAATTCCTGATGACATGATTATTCAAAAGTCCATCTGAAGTCTCTCCCAGAGCTTTTCACAGCAATTAAGTTCCTGACCAATAACATAAGAAATGTGTGTGTAATAAAATTTGGTTATATGAGGTACAGATTGTCAAATCGTAACTACTAGATGTGTGTGGATAATGTAATTTTTCCTAAAAGAAACTAATTAGGACAAAGAGTTTGTGTAGATAATACCAAATTCTGATTATCATAATAATCAGATTATTGAAGTTTATTTTTCCTTGATATTTAAAAATAATATAATGCAGAAGTTGTATAATAAGAGACAGGAAAAATACATACATGTTTTTCTTTGGATTAGCCTTATGTTGAAACTTACTCAGCTGCATAAAGATAAGTAATTTAAAGGTGGAATATGGCTGTGTCCAAAGTTGATCAAGGGAATCAACCCACATTTATACAAACAAACTGAGAATAAGGTATTACCAATATTGAGGATTTCTTTTTACTAGTATATATTCAGCTGTAAGAGTAACATGAATTATATAGTAAACTCTTTTTCGAAAATTTCAAAACCATTTAAAAAATATTTCAAAACAAATACCGCACATTTTATTGATGAATGGCCTTAAGCTAATTCTATGAATAATTAGGCAAAAGTATTTTTCTTTCAGTATTATATAGGTAATTTAGTTAAAGTATAGTATATGAAGGAAGATGAAAAAAGTTAAAAATTTAAGTAACTTTCTATGTTGCCTTAATCTCCTCTTCTGATTCAATTAATTCTGGCCTAAATACTCTAGTTTTATTTTTTAAGCATGCACATTCCTGCAACCACAAATAGTTTGGTCTCAGTTAATGTAATAGTCATGACCCACTTTGACTGGGATATCAAGATATCAGGGGGAAGGACAGTTTCTAAACTTTAATAATCTAGATAATTGCTTCAGCTCTCTTACTTTGCTGATGAATCTAGCCATAATTAACCAATTAAATCACATCAGTATTTCACTTTTTCCCTAACCATAGAATTTAGAGAGATGAAAGAGGGAGAAAGATTAGAGAATCTATCTAAACGTGAATGTCATTCCATTATAGAACCTTATTAAATGCATTTAAATGTTTTAATTTCTAGCACTCTGTTGTTCATAATGAACTCTGCAGGGATTGAAAATGAATTTTTTATTCTGAGATTTTTGTCCCTTTTGAATTGCAGAGAGCATTCCTCTTGAATTTCCAGTAGATAAAATAAAACGTATTTTAATATCACATCAAGCCAGTCCCCTGGGGAGACAACTGTCAAAAATTCATAGTATCTTTAAATCACTTTAATTACATTTTGCTGAATGTAAAATAATATGTAAGAAACTGTTTGTTTAACTTTGTTGATGCCATAGTGTTTTTCCTACAGTTAAGTTATATGCTGTCCAAGTAAGATTGAGTCGTTTAATTAGGCTGAGGTTCATGGTGAATGGAGATATACAGTAAGAGATGGATTTCAAAAGGAAGATTCAGACCAGAATATAAAGCTCTTTGAAGGCCTGTGAAAAGTTTAAAATTCAGGGACAAATATCACATCTAAAAATAAAATAACTAAAATTCATGTAATTCTTACTAGTGCCAGATACATATTATGCACTTTAAATATCTTACCTCAGTTAATGTTCACAGTAGTTCTTTTAGGTAGTAACTGTTATTATAATTGTCATCTTACAGCTATAGAAACTGAGGTTTAGAGAGTGTAAGGTCACACAACAAGTAATAAATTTAATTCATAGAGTCAGATATCAGTTCTTACTATACTTTCTATACTTTGTAAATGATAAAACTTGAATTTCTACTAAGACATTCTATAGTCCATGCTTCCTGGAGAAAGGGAATTAGAAGAGCTTGTCTATTTGCATTCTAAAATTAGTGATGGCAGTCACACAGTTGGGTAAGGGGGAAAAAAGGATAATTAGTTGAATGTCAGGATTCTGAAGAACCAGTTGACTGAGTCTCACCTGAGACCAATTCTGGGATGGATTTGTGTCTAGGGAGATGTGAAGGCCTATGAAAGGAGGAAGAACTACCATAACTAAACCTAATGGAACCCCACCCATCACCATGTCATCCAGGAATGGAAGCAACACAGCCAGTAAGTGTCCCATTGATGTAGGCCTCACCTCCTTTGCCTTTCAGAATTCCACATTGTCACCATATGAAAGGACATTTGCCACTTCTACTCTTCTAAACCCAATTTATCAATCTGCCAGTCCATTCCCAATGTCATCCCAGAAACTCATAGAACACTCCTCAGAACACTTGTCAAATGCTTTTCCTGCATCTATCGAGATGATCATTTGATTTATGTCTGTTATTTTATTAATATGGTATATTACATTATTGAGATTTGAAAGTCAAATCAACCTTATATTTCTGGATAAGCCCAACATGGTATAGTGTATAGTCATTTTTATATGTCCCTGAATTCAGTTTGTGATTGTTAAGTATTTTTGTGGTTACGTTCATAAGAAATATGGATTTTCTTTTGATGTCATTGTTTGGCTTTAGAGAAAGCTAATATTATTTTCAAAGAATGAATTGGAAAAGTCCCCTTCCTCTCTATTTTCTGAAAGAATTTTTAAAGGATTGATATTTTCTTCCTTGAATAGTTCATAGAATTCACCAGTGAAATCTTCTGTGTAGGAAGATTTTAAATGACTAATTCAATTTATTTATATGTTATTGTCCAACTCGAATTGTCCAATTTCTTCTTTAGACAGTTTTGTAATCTCAGTTTTTTAAGAAATCTGTTCATACCATCTAAGTTGTCTAAGTTGTTGTCATAAAGTTGTTGATAATAGTTCCTCATAAACTTATAATTTATGTAGGGTCAGCAATGATATTCTTTCTTTCACTCCGAATTTGGCAATGTGAGCCTTCCCTCCTATTTGTTTGGTCAATTTAAGTAAGAGCATGTCAGTTCATCTTTTAAAAAGCAATTTTTGTTTTCATTTTTGTCTATTGTTTTTCAGTATTTCATTTCATTAGTTTTCACTGATATTTATTCTTCCTTTCCTTTCCTTCCTTCCTTCCTTCCTTCCTTCCTTCTTTCTTTCTTTCTCTCTCTCTCTCTCTTTCTTTTCTTTCTTTCTTTCATTGTCTCGCTCTGTCGCCCAGGCTGGAGCGCAGTGGCGTGATCTCAGCTCACTTGCAAGCTCTGCCTCCCGGGTTCACGCCATTCTCCTGCCTCAGCCTCCCGAGTAGCTGGAACTACAGGCGCCCGCCACCTCGCCCGGCTAATTTTTTGTATTTTTAGTAGAGACGGGGTTTCACCGTGTTAGCCAGGGTGGTCTCGATCTCCTGACCTCGTGATCTGCCCACCTCGGCCTCCCAAAGTGCTGGGATTACAGGTGTGAGCCACTGCGCCTGGCCGATATTTATTATTTCTTTTATCTGCTTGCGTTGGGTTTAGTTGGCTTCTGTTCTTATTTCTGTTTTCTTATTTTTTTGAGATGGAGTCTCGCTCTATTGCTCAGGCTGGAGTGCAGTGGCACGATGTTGGCTCACTGCAACCTCTGCCTCCCGGGTTCAAGTGATTCTCCGCCTTCATCCTTCCGAGTAGCTGGGATTACAGGCGTCCGCCACCATGCCCAGCTAATTTTTTTGTGTTTTTAGTAGAGACGAGGTTTCACCATGTTGGTCAGGGTGGTTTCCAACTCCTGACCTCAAGTGATCCGCCTGCCTCGGCCTCCCAAAGTGCTAAGATTACAGGCGTGAGTCACGGCGCCCAGTCACTTCTATTTTTTAAACTTCTCTTCCTAGGGTTAGCCTCTATGTCTGCAAAGTGACTAGTCAAAACATTGGTCGGAGGTTGTGTTCAAATGCTTTCAACCAGCAAGCCTTCCACTTTCTGAGGATGGATTTCCAGACTCAGGATTACATTAAAAACTTCAGGCCATATTAAAGTCTGGTCAGACTTTTACTTTCTGCTGAGATTTTCTGCATCTCTTCGCATGTGCACACAGTGTCTGCTAACCAGCAACGTACATGTGGATTAAACCCTCTCCCGTCTCTGCTGCACATGTGCACATCCTTGCATCAATCTGGGTTGTGTGACGAGTTTATCAAGCTTATCTCAGCTTATTTCCCTAAGTCCATTTATTACTCCAAACAGGACCACAATCTCAGGCTAGCGGGAGCACTATCTCCCTATTTGCTTGCCTCTAAGATTTTCTCTTTAAACTGAAGTTTTTAAACTCCAAATCAAGCGAACACCCTCTAGTAGCAGAAGCAAAGCTGTGGTTTTTGTGGTTCTGCCTTGCCTAGTTGAACTAGTGCTGTCACAGAGCTGGAGAGTGTGTGTTGGAGGGCGGGACTTGTGGGTGGGGTGGGATGGGGGGGTGGGCAGTGGGGGAGGGGGCTGCACGTGGAGCTAATAGCAACAGTCGAGAGCATGAATTCTGGCCTTGCTGCTTGCCTTTGGTCAAATTACAGAATTCTGAAATGGTTATTTTTGACTGTTTTGTCCAGCTTCATAGTTGCTTTATGTGGAGAGAATTTCTAAACATCCCTGCTCTGTCATACTGGAAGTCTCATGCATAAACCACAGAGTTGTCTCATCTTGAGGAAAGAGGGTGGTCTATTTGTGTCCCTATGTTGTCATTATTTATGAACCAGCCTCATTTCCACACACCATGACTTCCATCAGCAGGAGGAACTTCCCAGAAGAGGGTGACAGACAACACTCAAAACAACTGGTGCATAGGTGCAAGACAAGCAGAGAAAATGATCTGGGTGGATGCTAGAGTTAATTTTAGTTGTCAACTTAATTGGATTAAAGATTACCTGAAGAATTGGTTAAGAGTTAATTCTGGGTGTGTCTGTGAGGGCATGTACAGAGGAGAATGGCCTGTGTGTCAGTGGACTGGGTGGGGAAGATCTGTCCTCAGTGTGGTAGACATCATCCAATCAGCCAAATAGAACAAAAAAGACCTGAATAGAACAGAAAGACCATTTCCTCTCTCTCCTGGAGCTGGGATACACTCTTCTCCTGTCCTCAGTCATCAGAACTCCAGGCTCTCTGGCTTTTGGACTCCAGAACTGTTCCAGTGGCCCACTGGGTTCTCAGGCCTTCCACCTTGGACTGAGAGTTACACTATCAGCTTCCCTTGTCCTGAGGCCTTTGGACTTGGATTGAGCTATGCTACAAGCATCCCAGGGTCTCCAGCTAGCAGGCAGCCTGTCGTGGAACTTCTCAGCCTCCATAACCTTGTGAGCCAATTTCCCTAATAATTCCCTTCTCAAATATCTACATCTATATCATCCATGTCTATATCTTATCTGTAGCTATAGTCTTTTGGCTTATCTGTAAACCAAAAGACTATCTATAGTCTCTCTCTGAAGAACCCTGACAAATATAGTGGGCTATCATTTATGCTTACTGTATTAGTCTGTTCTCATGCTGCTAATAGAGACATACCTGAGACTGAGTAATTTGTAAAGGAAAGAGGTTTAATTAACTCACAGTTATACATAGCTGGGGAAGACTCACAATCGTGGTGGAAGAGCAAGGGACGTCTTACATGGTGGCAGACAAGAGAGAGTGTGTGCAGGGGAACTCCCCTTTATAAAACCGTCAGATCTTGTGAGACTTATTCACTATCACAATAACAGAACGGGAAAGACCCACCCGTGTGATTCAATTACTTCCCACCAGATTCTTCCCACAACATGGGAGAATTGTGGGAGCAACAATTCAAGATGAGATTTAGGTGGGGACACAGCCAAACCATATTACCTACTATATCACTTGAATACTATTCCTTGCTCCAGTTCTTACACTTGAAAAATGGATACAATGCCACTTTATTTGGTTTTCTCCTGTACATATTGAGAGTAAGAATTGTTTCAAGGATCATTCATATGAAGAAAATAATTGTCATGCTTTTTTTTTTTTGTTACCATGACATTTATTTTAGAGATTTCAGGGGCACTGAGTGGGCAAAGTGTCCTAGTGTCAGAAAGTAGTACAATAATTATTACAGAAAGATAGCTCAAAAGACCAGGGATGTAGGGCAGCAGAATAATGTGTGTTTTTTTCCTCTCTCTAGTCCTCTCTTTTTCTTTCTTCATCCTTTTTTTCCTTTTATAAAATGCCGCCAAACCAAGATTCTCTTCTTTCTTGAGCTAAATCTTGAATAAATATTAACAACGTGAGAAGATATACTGTGATGAGCACCTGGTTTGAATGATTAGGATGAGAATATGGTCTTTTTTGGGTCATTTCTTAGTTATGTGACCTAGGCCATGCCCCTTAATTTTTGATGAAATGTGAGTCAATTTTATGGTGTGAAAAAGAAAAATGGAAAACAAAGGTGAGGATGTCTCCCTTATATTTATTTAGGATTCTACAAATGTTTCTGTTTAGTATCAGGCCTACACTAGAGCCAGGGCTTAAACACTGGTCTTTCATGTCATCCTCTCATTATACTAGCCTTCATTATAAAAGTGGGCCCTTTGCTCAGTGTTTTTTTTTTTTATTAGTTGGTACAGTTTAGGTAGTTTATTTGTTTATTTATTTATTTTGAGGTGGAGTTTTTGCTCTGTTGCCCAGGCTGGAGTGCAGTGGCATGATCTCAGCTCAATGCAATCTCCATCTCCTGGGTTCAAGCGATTCTCCTGCCTCAGCCTCCCAAGTAGCTGGAATTACAGGTGCCCGCCACCACAGGTGGCTAATTTTTATATTTTTAGTAGAGACTAGGTTTCACCATGTTGGCCAGGCTGGTCTCGAACTCTTGACCTCAGGTGATACACCTGTCTCGGCCTCCCAAAGTGCTAGGATTACTGGTGTGAGCCATTGCACCTGGCGAGAGTTTAGGTAGTTTAGATATTCCTGGTAGTCTCACAGCTTCCCTCAAGGAGGAAGGGAAAGGTGAAGGACAGGGTGTCACTTTTTCACCTAGGCACCATCATGGCTCACTGCAACCTTGAACTCCTGAGCTCAAGTCATCCTCCTATCTCAGCTTCTCTAGTAGCTAGGACTACTGGTGCACATCACTATGCCTGGCTAATTAAAAAAAAATTTTTTTTGTAGAGACGAGGTCTTACTATGTTGCCTAGGTGGCCTTGAACTCCTGGCCTCAATTAATCCTCCCTCCTCAGCCTCCCGAAGCACTGAGATTACAGGTGTGAGTCACTGCACCCGGCCAAGTCATTGGTATCTTTACCTCAGCAACAACTGGATTGATGTCTTCAGTTTATATGTTTTATGCATTCAATTTACATTTAAAATCATATTTAATCAAATGGTGATACAACAAATAAAATGTGAACACTACTGTCTTAGTTGAAAGCTGGCTTTTCAGGGTCCTTGATAGCCCAGGGACACTACAAGCTATCTTGTAGAGATTTGGAGTCAGCCACTTTCTGCTCATGATTGGGCATAAACCATAATAAGTAAGCCAGGGAATGGTGGACACCATTGTTTTTAGGAACAACCTGAAAAGAAGCAGATTGCTGATTGACTAACCTGGTGCCATCTTTCTCATTGGCCTTAACTTCAATTCATTCTTCTGTTCAGTGTAGTCAGACAATCTCAAGAAAGGCAAAACTAACTGTATTTTCATGTAAGTAAATCCTACCTGGGAAGCCTAAATGGTACGAAGGTACAAATACCTACTATAATACCTCTCCAGGATATTGGACCTCTCTACCTTTTGATGCTGTCTGGCACACATCATTTTATTGTATCTTTTCAATAGCTTTTATTGTTCTACCTTTGGCTTGGAAACAGTTCTGCCTATCCAAAGGAAAATAAAAGCCATCCTTCTTCATAATTCATTCAGCAAGCATCACTGCTCCATTAGCAGAGCACTTACCCATCAGGGGAAGAGAAGTAAGAATAATTGCAAGTGTTATCTAGGGCTGGAGATATGTATCTATAGATTTCCAGCATTATAGACCTAAGGACTGCAGGCTGTCCCCTAACATGTGTTTATCCTTCATATACTGTTTAAATTTCACACCTTTTCTGTCTGTTTCTTGCTTGGACCAGGCAAACAGGATAGTAGTATATTTAGCCAAACCATGTCAGTTCAAATAAAGAATTCAGAGGCATCTGGGAAATATATATACACGAGTAATTCTTTGAAAGCTCTTACTCTCCCACAAAATGCCTTTCCCAAATATCCATTCAGTTTATTCTTCAATTTCCACAGCTCCCTCTCCAATCTGATACTAAAGCCATTGGTACTGACAGAATACTAAAATCAAGCAAATAACAGCCACTCACCGTTTTCTCCATCACTTAGCTGGTTAAATGGCTATATATTTCCATCGCTTATATCCTAGGATGTAACTAAATAAACATTTTAAACTGGCAGTTTTAAATTTTATAGGATAAAAGCCTGACATAGGTTCAGGTTTGTAGAGGGGAAAAAGCAAATGTGCAAGAATAATGTTTACAAATTTCTGAAACAAGGCTTGTCAGCAGGATGAAGTTGCTAATACAAGCCATTTTGGACTGAATGGTTTTTATCTGTTTATAATAACTTGGATTTGTCTCCTGTTAAAATGTCACAGGGATAAAGGAATAAATTCTAACAGCTGTGACAGGATTATCATTGCTACGAAACTCCGATATGGTGGATTTATGTGTCAGAGACATCTACTTCACTGTCTTTCACTCAGAATAATCCAAATATTCCCTTCCATACTCAGGAAGACTAACAATAAGACACAGATAAAGGCCCATGATTCTGACATCTCATTCCCTAAGTCTGTGGTTAACTGAGATGATTGGCACCAAATGTCTAACATTTTCCTGAGGAAGTTAATGGGGAAACTCATGATGAGGTCCCTTATTATTTTCTCAGTGCAGCTATTCCATAAGCTGGGTGGAATTAATGACAAACTTCAGCAGGAATACACCAACAATTGTGATTTATTTTTAGTGTAACATAGAAAAATAGACAAAGAGAAGTGCTGGATAGTCAATAGAAATAAGCATGTGGAGAATAAGTGAGACAAATGACCCAGGACATCCTAAGAAAATAATATGAGATGACATTGAGTTGGAAACCTATTTATTGCTGGTAAATGTTGTAAGAAATTGTATCCAACTGAGACTTATACTTCATTCATTTACTCATCCATTCATTTGTTCATTTAATAAATATATGCAAGGCACTGGAATTAACATTGGTAATGAAAAAATAAATAAGCCATGGGCTCTACCTTCCACACATCATATTTTATCGAACAATGTATGCACAACTAACACTATGAGAAGTGTCATAGTGGAGATGAGTTTAAGAAAATCATGTGGTTAAAAGAGGGAGAATGGGCCAGACCTGGCGGCTCATGCCTGTAATTCCAGTACTTTGGGAGGATGAGGTGGGAGGATCACTTGAGCCCAGGAGTTCAAGACCAGCTTGGACAACATAGTAAGACCCCATCTATACAAAAAATACTAAAATTAGTCGGGTGTGATGGCACATGCCTGTAGTCCCAGCTACTTGGGAGGCTGAGCTTGGATCACTTGAGCCTGGGAGTTTGAGGCTGCAGTGAGCCAAGATTGTGCCATTGCACTCTAGCCTGGGATACAGAGCCAGACACTGTTTAAGAATATATAAATAAAAGAGGGAGAGTACCTATGAGGGTCTAAGAATAAATCAAAGGAGAGATAACTGAGCCACATTTTGAAAAATGGGCAGGAATTTACTGGGTGGACGAAGCAGAGACAGTCTTCCAAGGAGATGAAATATCCTGAAGTAATGCTTAGAGGCTTTTGAATTCCACAGCGATCCCAGGGATGAAATCTGATTAGTCCAAGTGAGTTCATGTGCCCTTCCCTGAGCCAATCACTGTCTCTGCTTGAATGGTTTCTCTGATTAGACCGGCCTGTAACATGTCATAGAAAATCACATTTTTGCCCTTTATCTTTCTTCATAGAGATGCAGCTGTGAAGGTTAAATCAGCTAATCCATTGAAAGTAATTGATACAGGGATGGGCAAATAGTAGGTACTCTAAATGAAGTTTGTTTTTATAGTTGTTATGATGATTTTTTTTTTTGACGGAGTTTTGCTCTTGTTGTCCAGGCTGGAGTGCAATGGCATGATCTCAGCTTACTGCAACCTCCGCCTCCCAGGTTCAAGCTATTCTCTTGCCTCAGGTTCCTGAGTAGCTGGGATTACAGGCTCCCGCCACTTCACCCGGCTAATTTTTTGTATTTTTGATAGAGACAGGGTTTCACCATGTTGGCCAGGCTGGCCTCGAACTCCTGATCTCAAGTGATCCACCTCCCTTGGCTTCCCAAAGTGCTGGGATTACAGGTGTGAGCCGCCACGCCTAGCCTGTTATGATTTTTAATATCATGAATGTTTTAATTAAAAAGAGTGACACACACGCAACTAGCTGCATTGCAGACCCTCACTGAGTGTCTCTTAGAGACCTGAACAGGTGGGTTACACACTAGAAGAACAGCACTTGAACAGCGGTCACCACATCTCCCAGGAAGCCTCCCCTGCTACCCTTAGTTCAGACTTGGTGACTCCTTTATACTCTATACCTAGCTCCATCTGACCCTGTCATATTGTAATTGAAAAATTTATCCCATTACACGGTGAGTTCCTCAAAGGAAGAAGTGCATCTCATTCATTATTTTATCCCAAACACTTGGGATATTGTTAGATACTAAATATGTCTGTTCAAAGAACTTATGAATAAGCACGTCAGAGAACACTTCATGGTGGAGATTATACCTGAGCTGGGCCCCAAAGGATGGGAAGGGCTTTTGAAATGCAGAAATGGGAAAAACCACATCAAGGAGATGGAAATGCTCAAAATAAGCTCGGAGATGGAGCAGTGTCCAGCGTGTTTGAACATGTCAGTTAATGAGATGCAACTGAAGGGAATAGTGAGTGAAGAAGATTGTAGGGCAGATCCCAAAGGACCTTGAATGCTAATGAGATTAGACTTTGTATTCTATGAAATATAAAGACTTTGAGAGGTTTTCATGTGGGGATCGATACAGCCAAAATTCTTCATACAGACACATGCACACACATATACACACATCACCAGACCCACTCACACACATAATACAAGGCATTTATTTAGGACCTACTAAGTAGATGAAAGATGGGTTACACACATTAAAGAAGCAAAGGTCCCTGCTCCTAGGAGTTTGTGATTTAGTAAGGGTTTATCAAGAACCTAATTATGTGTAACTTTCAAGTTATTTGTACAGACCCCTTCTAAATAAATATTCACGTTGGTATCTAATTTTGTTTTTTAAGAGAAGAGAATCTTCCCTTTGATTTGATGGAACAAGGGCTCTAAAAACACCACTAGGGTTGAGAAACAGAAAGGAGCAAATTGTCCTGATGAGAATGTACCAATTATGAATAAAGAAATGGGCTTTGGAATTCTCCAATCCATAGGATTTTGAGTCCTAGGTTCGAGACCTCCTCAGGGAAAATCTACCTTAGCCTTTCTGTTCTTTGGCTATATGAGCAAATAAATGTTCCTTTGGTTTAACCTAGTTTGAGCTAATTATTCTGCCACTAGCAATTTAGAACCTTTGTAGTTATTATTATTTAAATGATCATTTTATAAATGTGAAAAAGAGGGCACAGGGAGATTAAGGAACTTGCCTAAGGTCACACAACTAGTAAAAAAGGTGAACCAGGATTGAAATTGAGATCAGTTTAATTTCCAGAGTGTAAGCCTTTATATGGTGTGCAAATGGAGTCTCAATATTTTCATTGTAAACGAAAGTCATTGAAGTTATGACTCTGTCTTAATTATGTTTTTATCTCCACAGCCACTACTATAACACATAGTAGGTACTGGTTTAATGCATGCGCAATCCTTGAACAAAGCCTAAATCTATAAATATTCCAGATCTACTGTCTTTTTGTTACCATGAAATAAGGATATCTGCATCATTCATGTTGCAAATATTTCTTCCTGTTTATTAAATCAAAATATTGTTTGTGTATACAGATATGCGAAACTGGTTACTGCAGAGAAAAATGTTTTGTTGTCAATTCTTGTACTTTTCTGCATTTTTGTCTCTCTACCACTTTTCTTTTATCAGCAAAATCTTTTCCAAATGAGGGAAACAGTGAGCATTTTATAAACCTGTCTAGGGCTGTAAAATATACATATACTTTTAATAGTGACAGAGGTTATCTTTGGAACTTCCTCCAGAGTGAAATCTACTTCAGAAATTTGCATTTAACAGGCAAACATAATATTGTTGAAGAACACAGAATTATAAATTCATGGACATTTGAGTACTGGGGATACTTTATAATCCACACATCCATACTTCTAACTGTAATTTTTATAGCTATATTGTTCAAATTGCCCAAGATGGATAAAGCTAGCACTTTTACTATTAACTGTATTTGAGGGGTTTGTAGCAACTGCTCCATGAAAGCTCTTTGTAACTTGAAACTCACACAGGAAGTTTCAGGCCACGTAATGTGCTTTCTGCTTTAGGGTATGAATTTGTCACCTCCTGATGTAAATCTCCTAAAGTTGATTGGTCTTAGAAGTATTCATTTAATACAACATTCAAAAAGTCTCCTGCTTTAAAAATGAAAAATTGCAAGTGATTACTTTACAGCCCACTTAATTGCATTTGGAGATTTTCTGCCCCTAAAAATTCTCCTGGATAACCATATTAATGCTCTCCCCAAACACACTTTTGAGCAGAGTTTTATTATGGGTAGCACCTGACCTTTCAGCATAATTGCATGTGGTCCCAATTAATTGTTCTGTTCTACTGTGCATGGAATAATTGGTATTCAAAAATGAGACTAATTATGCAGATACCTGATAGAAAGGAGAATCTTAAAAGTGAGCTCTTTTGGGTGCCTGGAATTTAGAAAATAAGGTATAAAATGACACTTAATTAACTAATAAACCAACTGACATGGCTGACTCCACAGGAGACTTCTAGTCAACACAATTCAGACAATTAGAAGACTTTTCCCTAACTGAAACACAATGAGATAGAGCTTACAAGCCAAACTGAATATTGCCATAAATCAACATGCTCGTGAGAGACCCATTTAATACAGGTCTGCTTAGAAAAATATATTTTAAAATTTTGGTTAACTATTTCCATTGCTTTAAAAATACATACTCCACTCATTTATATTTAACTCTCTTGATGCCTTTTAAAAATATTTTTATGAGTGTTATTATGGTATTGTAGAGAAAACACCAAGGTGCATGTCTTTAACCTAAATGTGATGCCACTTTGCTGTGTCATTAACTGATTTAAGGATTTCGGTAATTGTGTAACTAATTTAGGTTTCTGAGATTATTTTCTCCTCCTCTGAAATGACTTGTTAGATTTTCTCCCTACTTGATTGTTGGAACAAACTGTTAAGGAAATGAGTAGAAAAGTTGGCACATAGTGTGGAGTGCTCTGAGGTGCTGGATATGAGGAGAAGGTGGATCTCGTGCCCATCACCCATCCTTCCTCATTGGTGTTAAACTGACCAAGACCT
Source organism: Pan paniscus (assembly GCF_029289425.2). Classification (NCBI taxonomy): domain Eukaryota; kingdom Metazoa; phylum Chordata; class Mammalia; order Primates; family Hominidae; genus Pan; species Pan paniscus. Next base: position 68,753,652 of record NC_073267.2, read on the forward strand.
CCTGAACATTCCCCTCAGTTCTACTAAACTCTGGGCAGGGTTCTTCCTAACTCTAGACCCAGATTTCCCTTTTCTTAGAGTATTTTTTTAAGAACATTCTCCTGTAATTGTATATTCTTTCTCTGCCTCTTGGAGATGTATGTAAATCTTTTTTAAAAGCCTGTATTGAAAATACAAAAATTAGCTGGGCATGGTGGTGCGCACCTGTAGTCCCAGGTACTCAAGAGGCTGAGGCAGGAGAATCACTTGAACCCGGGAGGTGGAGGTTGCAATAAGCCAAGATCGTACCGCTGCACTCCAGCTTGGGTGACAGAGTGAGACTTAATCTCAAAAAAAGAAGTAAAAAAAGCCTCTTGCAGGTTTGACAATGCAGGGATGTCTTTCTCAAGGATGTGGGAGGCATCTCTTTAAAATGTAAACATCGATGGAGATAGCACCCCTATCTCCCAGTTTCTGTGAAAGAGTAGGAACCTAAGTTTAGTGGGTGCCTTGCTCCAAGTTGTAGAACTACCTCCTGTCACAAAGATAAGAGGAAGTTTATTTTTTAGGGGATTAAAGCTAATTAGCAAATGCAGATGACCTGTGTTCTTCTCACTACAGCACTCAAAATTACTGCTGGTTGTTTCAGCGGAGTGGAGTTCAGACTTCTCCCTGCCCTTTGCAATAGACTTGAATAAAGTCTTCTTGCTTGTTTAATTTTGTAGGTGCAATTTTTGCTTTGACAGTCCCTACTGTCAACATTATGCTCTGCTACATACGACTATTTCCTGGAGTTGTTCCTTGGAGTTGCACAGTAGCTGTGTTGAACATATAACCTAGTGTAGTGAAGATGTCATTGATTTCAATTATTTTGTTGTATTTCCATCATGTATAATGCACATGATTTTTATGCCACATATTACAGTTGTTTTGCTAACTGTAGTCATACTAATAGCTTAAATCTTTGAGTAAGGAAGTTAACATTTGTGATGCTCCAAGGATGTGCCACATGAATTGTTTTGTGATCCACATATTTTATGGCATTTAATCCTGTCAATATCCTTGTAAAGTGAGTAACATCTCTATCGTGCAGATGTGGAAACTGGCAGGTTATTTTCTTGCACAAAGTCAATCAGCTGAAAGTGTTAAAATGCAAGGTAAGCTTGACTTCAAGCTTGAGGAAGAACCTGCAGACCTAAATTTGAGTCTTGTTTTTCTCACTTAGTTCTACCTAATCAGCCTACTTACTAATTAGCTCCCATTTTACCTATGGGAAAACCAAGGTATGTAAAATGTAATGAACTTTCCCCAGAGTGTACAACTAATAATGATCTTGTATGGTTTTTGTGAGGCTGGAATGAAACGATGTAGGCAAACTGCTTAACAAAGATCCAAAATGTGATAAGTAGCCAATAAATGTAAAATGTCATACTTAATGGTAGTAAAAGTATACATTTTACTGTCTCTTCCTCTGGGAATGAAGACACTACCAGGGCAGCACAATTCCGGGTGACTTAGAATCCGCAGTACTGTCAGTATGACTTGTTGATTGTTTGAAAGATGGTGGATAAAAAACATGCCTTATACAAGGATATTCCATGATGAGGAGCAAACACTTATACTGAGTGGGTAGAAAAACTTTCGTAAGGTCCAATGATGTAAGTAAGTGTTTGTGAGAGAGGCAAGACAGCTTCTAGAAATGAAGGAAATCATCACCCTTTCTGGCTTGTTGAATTGGGAGTCTTCAGTTTGGTTTTGGATCCAGTTCTGTTGAGCCAAATTCAAGGGCCATGACATTTACAAGATTTTAAATACTTACAAATGCAAAGGCAGTATTATTTTTCACTTTTGGGGCATCAGAAATAAAATTCCTTTTAATTTATAGTTAATAAAAATGGTTCCCATGTTAATTCATTTCAGTACGTAAATAACTTTTAATGATTAACTTTTTGAATACATTTTTGGATTAACAGCCTAAAATTAGCTTAATTTCAACAATTAACTAATGACTACATGGCAATTTAAAAGGCATTCAAAGAATCCAGAATATGTCAGTGTATGACATATTAATTTTTCCCTCTATAACATTTTCCTATGAGCTAATTAATTCTTTTCACGTAATAAACAAATTATATATACGTTATAGTATTTTAAGAAATTGACTCAATTCACTTAATTGTTCATAATTATCGCAGTTTTTTTGGACTTGGAACTATGTAGTTTCTTCATGTTAGGGTAAAGAATAAAATATTAGAAAAGAAAAACTGGAAATTTTAATTGTCAATTGAGGTTATCTGAGAATTTTGCTATGATAGTGTTAAATTTTTTTTAGTTGATTAATTTTGCTCAGTAATTGCCTGTTTGAAGGTAATCATGCAACACCTAAGAGAACAAGGGTAGAAATTGCTTCTTTCTCCTAGCCCAGAATACCTTTTATAATTCATAAAGACAGAAAAGTCCACATTAACTCTCATTGTGTTGAAAAACAATGATGTTATGAGAGCTTGAACATAGAGATTGAACTTTTTGGCTTTGGAGAGGTACTAAAATGTACATTTTAAAACTTTAATTCTGGTGTTGCATTGGGTGAATATGTCTTCCTGGGAAATTTGATTGAGCCGAATTGCTATGAAATACATGCATTTATGCAAAGGTCAATTATGGTATAGGCAATCTATTTTAGTGTAAGCTTCCTCACACCTTTGGAAATGATTCCTTTTCTTTTTTTTTTTTTTTTTAGCTAAGTGAGAGTCTCTCAAGGAATACAAAAATTAAAGAAAAAAATCAAGCAGTACACTCTTTATAGTTTTTTTCTAAGTCTCCCCAGTAGAGGCCGTCATATGTGTTTATTCAGCAAAGGCAGCAGATTGCTGCATCTAAGGTGCATTTAGTGACCTCAAATATCTGGGTATATCCTTTTGGAAAGAGAGATCAGCAGAAATCTAAGGCCGAAATACAATGATAAGGAAAATGTTGCTACAGCATTAATGAAAAAAAAAAGCAAGCTAGAAAGTAAAATTTTAATTTTATATTTAAAAATGCTTATACACCTATTTATGCATTGCAGTAAAAACACTGGGAAGAAATGCGTCAAATTTTTAATGATCTTTATCTTACCATACAAATGGTGGTGTTTACATTTCTTAAATTTTTCCATATTTTTACCAAAAATATATCTTTATCATTAGAAAATGAAGCAATGTTATAGATTTTTAAAGAATATGAAGTAATGGAAATATAATTTCTCTAAAAAAGCCTCTAGTTGTCATTTTAAGGACCATGATTAAATGAAGATGACCTGGGAAAAACAATAGATTCCTGTTCTTTCCTTTATTTTAATCATACTTCTTAGCTCCTCTTATGTGACAGGCAAATAGGATACAAACTGAACATTGATTCTACAGACATCATTCATGTGGAAGATTTTTGATATTTTATATATATATATATATATATATATATATGAACACATACAGTCTTCATTACTTGCAGTTTTCAAATAATGCAAACTTTCAAATTCACCTGCTCATTAAAATGTATTTGTAACCGCAATATCAATAGTTAAGGTGCTTTGGAGGTCATTTGTCGACATGCACATGTGCAAAGTGGTGAAAATTTGGAGTCATCCAGTATGCAAGTTCCCAGCTGAGCTTGAACAAGGTGACACTCTGCCGTCTTGTTTTGAGATCTCATACTGCAATGAACTGCCCTTTTCCTGGCCTATTTAATGCCAAATTTGTTGCATTTCTGTGCATTTGGTTGGCACCTTTGCTGTTTAAAATGGCCCCTAAGCATAATACTGAAGTGCTGTCTGGTGTTCCTAAATACAAGAAGGCTGTGATGTGCCTTACTGAGAAAATACATGTGTTAGATAAGCTTCATTTAGGCATGAGTTATAATGCTGTCGGCTGTGCATTCAACATTAATGAATCAACAATATATATTAAATAAGGTGTCTTTAAGTGGAAATGTACACAAAACAAGGCTATATATTGATTGTTAGATGAAAATGTTGTGACAGGAGGCTCGCAGGAACCTAATCTTGTATTTCCCTTAGGAGCAATCATTTAGTATTTGCTAATTCAGTGTTTGGGTCAATTTTGTAGAACATAACTACTGTGAATAACAAGAATCAATTCTGTGTATGTGTGTCTATGTAATTTTATCAAATTTAAATATTAATACAATTTACATATGCAATTTAGAAATACACACACACACACACACACACACACACCCCGTTGCATGTATTCATTTTTTTCTCTCCCATTCTTTTTCTCTAATTTTCCTGGTTCATATACAACACAATGACTTATATTTAGTTCCTCAATTACTGAATATTGAAATGTGAATATAAGTCTTTAGAGTGGCTTTTTTTTTCTGAAGAATATCCTATCCAAAAATTTAAACTCCCTTAAGAAACAACAAAAACAATGATGATGATAACAATAGTAAATTGCAAGCTTTTGACAGTTTTTGGCGGATATTAACTAGGTGGTAGCCATCAAGGGATAGATGACTACAGAGGAAATTGCACTGAGAGGCCTCAGGGCTTAATTGGAAAGCATAATATTACAAAAAGAGAATTAATAACACTCTACATAATAATTTTGAGATGCTATCTCAATTGATAACCATGAAAGTAGTACAGGTTTTGTTGTAGCTAAGAGAATGTTTTTAATCCTGAATGTAAACGTTTTGACTCCTCTTTTTCAGAAGCCTAATGCTGATAAAGTAAAGGTATCTGAATGTTTGTGTATGTGTGTGTGTTTCATCCGATTGATATCCAAAGGATGACCACAAAGAAGAGAAAGTGTATCTGCAAGCCACATAAAGGGGCAAATATTTATTTACATTCTGAATCTGAAGTACTTAAACAAGTTTTGAAAAATAAGGATGGATATTCCAGGCAGAAGAACAGTATGTGCAAAGCTATGGATAAGTAGGAGAAAATGAGATGTTCTTCGAATTGCAAATATTCCACCCAGTGCATCCGCCATAATAGTCCTGAGTCCATGGAGAAGATGTGAAGGAAGACTAGAGACTTATGGAGCCTGACAAAGAAGTTGATGTTTCTGACACAAGCCTTGTTCCTTATTCAGAAAGCCTTGTGGAGCCATTGTTGAGCCCTGAGCAAGCCAACTTGGTAAGATTTCTATTTCAGAAATCTGGCAACCACGTAGAGGAAGCTGAGACAAAGAGACCACTTAGGAGTCTATTTCAGGATCAGGCAGGAGCTGAAATCAGCTTTGATAATCCCAGTGCCTATGGACTTTGTTTGAACTTCCCTATGCGTCCACACTACCTGCTGGGGGCTCCCTCATATCTCCACAGGGGCCTCCTCTGTCTGTCCTTTTAAGCTCTGTCCATACTACTCATTTGAGTCCCGGAACTCCTGCAAATCTCTCAAAGAAGTTCACATGGGCTAAGCCAAAATATCCAAAGTTTGCAATTTATTAATTCAGGGTCAAATTGTTGGATCTTTCTACAGATAACGCATCAAGTGAGAGCGGAATATAAATACATTGTGTCCTTCGTTAATTTAATAAACAATTATTTGTTAAATGCTTGTACCTACCAAATACTGACTTAGGCGTCTAATGAATAAACAGTGACAAAACATAGAGAAATTCCACTCCTAATTCAATTTTTGTTCTAGCAGGGGAGGTAGAAAAAAATAATTACCTATAGTTATTTGTATTATGAAGAAAATAAACAAGATGATGGTTTGATTGTAAATTTTAAAAGGAAGGATTTTCTAAACAAGGGAGGGAAGTCAGGGATGTTCTCTCTGAGAAGATGATATTCAAGCAAGACTTCCAGAATGAGAAAAAAGCAGACCGATAAAGAATTGGGAGAAAAGTGGTTCTGGGAGCAGGTACACAAAGCAGCAATATATATATATTTTTTTGCTTGTTAGTTAGAAAATGCTTGCAATTTCATTTTTTTCTTTGTAATATCATTTGTACATTTCAGATTCTTTCTCTATCATCATAGTATACACAGAAAGAGTTAGTGTATTCTTTTAAATTCTAGTTTGAAAAATGTAAAAAGAGCCTGCCTTTTAAGTTTTGTGAATTATTCAAGGTGGAAATGGAATTTTCTGATTTCGTATGTGCACGTATGTGTTTATATATTAGTATAAAAATGATTTCTCTTAATTTTGAATTTGCAATGATTCTGCAATATACTGAAGACTTCTTTGGAAATAATAATAGGAATAGATGACCTTAATTGATTCCCTATTAGTTCCAGGCACGATTGTACACATAAACATATTAACTCTTTTAATCCTCTTCGGGTTAGTATTTTAATTATTCTCATTTCGTGACTGAAGTCCAGAGACATTATCTAATATGTCAAGGTCAAGGTCACACAACTTTTCAATGTCAGTGTTCTGATTCAGATTCCAGGCAGTTTTCTTCTAGGACCCACCTTTTAAATCAAACAGAAAATATTTCCTATGCTGGGGACCACGTGAAAATATAGCAGCAACATCATCCTGCCCTTAAGTGAAAGAAAACTTTTTTAATGTAGTGAGTAGAATTTCCTCACTTGTATTGTCTTCTTCCTTTATTTTTACTTGTATTGTCTTCTTCCTTTATTTTTACTTGTATTGTCTTCTTCCTTTATTTTTTAAGTATTGGCAAGTACAATGTCTTGTTTATGTTAGTAAAGGCTCAATAGACATCCACAGCCAGGCGTGGTGCCATACACTTTCCACGACTTATTAAGTCTCACAACCACTCTTTGACAGAATTGCTATTAATATTGCCTGGACTTAAATTTTTACTTTGCCACATTATAATCATATGACCTTGGGCAAGAAGCTTAATTTATCTATGTCTCAGTTCCTGTATTTGTAAAATACAGTCTGATTTCAGAGCTTATAACCTTAGCCACTTGGATATTGCCTACCACTAATATAAGATGCTATTGATTGCATAAGAATAATATATTTAATTATTCTTAACATCTTATAATTTGTGGTGTTTTTTCAGAGCATCATAATTTCCAATTGCTCTATCAACAGAAAGATATGAGAATCACTGATCTACTATCTTTTGTGAAAATGGCTTCCGCAAATCCAGGACTTGGGTCATGGAGAAGCAGTGAACCTTTAACTTGAGTTATTACTACATTTAAATCTGTGTAATTATTACCCTGAATTTACTGAGCATAAGCTAGATGACACAAAATAACATATTTTCATTTTTCAGCATTTTAAATTGAATAACAAATATGTTCATTTGTTGGTAATACCAATCTCAAACCTATACCAAAACAATCAAAATGTAAAATGTAAAATCCAATTATGTAATCCAGATTGAAATTTTATTTCACTTTTTAAAGTTGAGCTATATCTGCGAAATTTAAATAACCAGACTATGATATTTTAATGGGTGATTTGGCTTACCCAATGGCCAAGTCAATAAACTGCAGAAATTGACTGTTTATTATGGCACATGAAACCAAGTCAACCCTGAATATAAACAGGCAGTTTCTCTTTTGGAGCTATAGTTAGAAGTAAATACTCTTCACATATGGGGAAACTGATTAAACAACTTAGATTGAGTCTAATTTCAAAATTTATATTTATATACATGTATAAAACGACTGGATAAAAGGTTTTGTATCTATATTTATAATATATATTATATATGTCAAATGTATATATGTCTATAAAATATACACATAGATACAAAAACTTTTATCTTTATATATTTATTTTTATACACAGTATATATGTTTTACTAATTCATTTGCTCTATCTGGATAAACTAATGAACAGAATGGTAACTACTCCAAAGTAACTAACTAACATAGTAGTCAGGCTAACTCCTGTTATATGCCAGGTACTGTGTTAAGTGATTCCAGCTCTGCCAATGGGAAGAGCATTTAATCTTTACAGCCATTCTCTGAGTTACAGTTTGTCTCTTTTATAAAGGAGAAACCTGAGGTTCAGAAAATGTATTTAACTTCTATGAGTTGTCACATGCATTAAATCAGGGAATCAAATTAGAGCCCAGCATTCTGCTTTTATTGTTTTGTTTTTTTTCAAGACAGAGTCTCCCTTTTGTTGCTCAGGCTGGAGTGCAATGGTGCAATCTCAGCTCACTGCAACCTCCTCCTCCTGGGTTCAAGCGATTCTCCTGCCTCAGCCTCCCAAGTAGCTGGGATTACAGGTGCCCATGACTATGCCCAGCTAATTTTTGTATTTTTAGTAGAGACAGGGTTTCACCATGTTGGCCAGGCTGGTCTTGAACTCCTGACCTCAGGTCATCCGACAGCCTCTTGCCTCCCAAAATGCTGGGATTATAGGTGTGAGCCACCACACCCAGCCTCTGCATTATCTTTAACCCCACAAAAATATATTTTTTCAAGACTTAGTATCACTATTTAGACCAATGCACAAATTAAACTAAAATATTTATTTTCAATTTTGATCTCTAAAGAATGTCTTCTGTAAGGAACATCAATTTCTTTTTAAAGGATATGATTTTTCCAGGTAACTGAAACTGGTTGCCTCATGCATTGTTCTTCAAGGATCTGCACTTAACGTTTTCTCATTCCAGTATGCAGATTCTCTTTGGATGGTCTTGACTATGTCTTTGCTTCTAATAATTAAAAAATCTTTATTTCTGCCCACATCTCTGTTATAAGTTCCATGTACTTCCAATTGATCAGTGGATATGCAGACATCTTAATGCACAAAGGACCTCAAATAAAATAGGTCAATTACTGAGCATATCAACTGTCCCCAGAAGGTAGCTCTTCCTCCAGCTATGCCTATCTCAGTGGATGATCCAGTTATCTTCCATTTGCATAGTGAAGAAACCTGGGCTTCATCTTTAACAACTTACCAATCACATCCTAGAGTTCTGTCCATTCCATTTCCTACATATTTTCAATTTTTTTTTTTGTATATCCGTATATCCATGGTGACTCAATTCTTTTTTTTTTAATTTTATTATTATTATACTTTAAGTTTTAGGGTACATGTGCACAACGTGCAGGTTTGTTACATATGTATACATGTACCATGCTGGTGTGCTGCACCCATTAACTCGTCATTTAGCATTAGGTATATCTCCTAATGCTATCCCTCCCCCCTCCCCCCACCCCACAACAGTCCCCGGTGTGTGATGCCCCCCTTCCTGTGTCCATGTATTCTCATTGTTCAATTCCCACCTATGAGTGAGAACATGCGGTGTTTGGTTTTTTGTCCTTGCCATAGTTTGCTGAGAATGATGGTTTCCAGTTTCATCCATGTCCCTACAAAGGACATGAACTCATCATTTTTTATGGCTGCGTAGTATTCCATGGTGTATATGTGCCACATTTTCTTAATCCAGTCTATCGTTGTTGGACATTTAGGTTGGTTCCAAGTCTTTGCTATTGTGAATAGTGCCGCTATAAACATATGTGTGCATGTGTCTTTATAGCAGCATGGTTTATATCCTTTGGGTATATACCCAGTAATGGGATGGCTGGGTCAAATGGTATTTCTAGTTCTAGATCCCTGAGGAATCGCCACACCGACTTCCACAAGGGTTGAACTAGTTTACAGTCCCACCAACAGTGTAAAAGTGTTCCTATTTCTCCACATCCTCTCCAGCACCTGTTGTTTCCTGACTTTTTAATGATTGCCATTCTAACTGGTGTGAGATGGTATCTCATTGTGGTTTTGATTTGCATTTCTCTGATGGCCAGTGATGATGAGCATTTTTTCATGTGTTTTTTGGCTGCATAAATGTCTTCTTTTGAGAAGTGTCTGTTCCTATCCTTCACCCACTTGTTGATGGGGTTGTTTGTTTTTTTCTTGTAAATTTGTTTGAGTTCTTTGTAGATTCTGGATATTAGCCTTTTGTCAGGTGAGTAGATCGCAAAAATTTTCTCCCATTCTGTAGGTTGCCTGTTCACTCTGATGGTAGTTTCTTTTGCTGTGCAGAAGCTCTTTAGTTTAATTAGATCCCATTTGTCAATTTTGGCTTTTGTTGCCATTGCTTTTGGTGTTTTAGACATGAAGTCCTTGCCCATGCCTATGTCCTGAATGGTAATGGCTAGGTTTTCTTCTAGGGTTTTTATGGTTTTAGGTCTAACATTTAAGTCTTTAATCCATCTTGAATTAATTTTTGTATAAGGTGTAAGGAAGGGATCCAATTTCAGCTTTCTACATATGGCTAGCCAGTTTTCCCAGCACCATTTATTAAATAGGGAATCCTTTCCCCATTGCTTGTTTTTGTCAGGTTTGGGTGACTCAATTCTTGCAGACCACCATCAATCTCTTGCCTGTATGTCTCTGTCAGCCTTTAAACTCATCTTGGTGAGGAGGCTTCAAGATGGCCGGCTAGAAACATCTGGTACTCACCTCCTCCACGAAGAAGAGCCAAAATGGCAAGTAGATTACCACATTTGAAATAGAGCATCTGAGAGAAAACACTGGAATTCAACAGATAAGTGACAGGAAACACCTGATGCATAGAAAGATAGGGATGTGAGGCAGCTGGCTCAGATGGAACTGGCTGGGAGTCTGGAGAGGCTCCCCAGTGAAGGGAAAGGGCAAGTGAGAGATCCCCAGCAGTCCACATTTCCACTGTACACTTCTGCAATTCTAGCCACACTAGAGCCTCTCATCTCCTGTGGGCCCTTAGACTAGCATAGGGAGCTGCTTGGAGAATGAGTGATGACATTGCTCCAGAGAAGGAGCTCATGCTGGGTCCTACACACCCTCCAAGTCCTAAGCAGCTGCAACATGGTGCCATTTTGAGAGCCGAGCACACATCAGACTGCATCTTGCTCTGGGGCTGGACAGCACCTGCATCTCCACATCCGTGGAGCTCCACGGATTTCCCCCCACATCTACCCAGAGGACTGCAATGGTATAACACCTAGCAATGCTGCAAGGTCCCAAGCACTCTAGCCTACACAGTGTCTTGCATCTCAAGAAATTGGCAGTGCAGTGCAATAGGAAGGTGACCCCTGGGACAAAGGGAACCAAAGCCTATGCTCCCCAGAGCCTGAGAGCTGTCTGCCTGGGGCCACTGCCACTGACAGCATTCCTCCTCTTCCAGTAGCAGAGCCACAGCCTACTTGCAAATACCTTGAGGACAGTCTCTCCTTTCCCACTGCCAGTGCTGCTGGGCACCAAAGCATACTCTCCCAGAGCCTGAGAGCCATCTTCCAGGGGTCAGTAATGCTAATTGCAAACTTGTCCCCCTCCTGCAGGCAGCAGGGCCACAGCACACTTACATATGCCCTAAAGAAAGGCTCTCCCCATGTGCCATTATTGCTGGGGGCTGAAGTGAGTGCTCCCAGAGCCTGAAAGCCATCTGCCAGGGGGAGCCATTGTTGCTGACTGCAAACCTGCCCCTCTCCTGCAGCAACAAGGACACACCACACTTACACATGTCCTAAGGAAAGGCTCTCTCCATGTGCTGCCACTGCTGAGGGCCAAAGTGTGTGTTCCCCAGAACCCAAGAGCCACTTCTTCTGCTATAGACAGCAACCCTGCTGCTGCCTCCAGCAGCAGGGCCACCATACACCACAAGTGCCTGGAAGACAGGCTCTTTCTATCCACTTCCACTACTCCACTGCCAGCCAAGTACAAGGCCCAGGAGCCTGGGGATGACTCCAGTGGCCCATATGCCTGTGCACACCAACAGGGAGCCTGAGGAAAGCATTGCTTGGCCTGGCATTGCCCCTTCAGTGCTCAAGCATCTGTCCAGAGGCCTGGGGGCTCACCTTGGCCTGTCCATCACTGCTGTCATCTGTGCACTTCCCCTGGAGGCTGAGGACACACCCACTCAGCTTTCTGCCGTGACTACATTTAGCACCCAACTTCATGCACCCCCCTGAAGGCCTGGGGATTGGCCTATCCAGCCTGTCACAGCCATTGCTAATAACAGCGTATTCCATATGGGATCTCAAATATTTTTCCACCCCACTATACTATTGCCCATGTAACACATGCTGCCCAGAGGCCTGGGACCTGGCCACTAACTCAACCCACTGCTGCCACTACTGGTACCTAAGAAAGTCACCTAGCTGGATGCAGTGGCTCATGCCTGTAATTCCAGCACTTTGGGAGGCCAAGGCAGGTGGATCACCTGAGGTTGGGAGTTCAAGATCAGTCTGACCAACATGGAGAAACCCCATCTCTACTAAAAATACAAAAAATTAGCCAGGCGTGGTGGCACATGCCTGTAATCCCAGCTACTCGGGAGGCTGAGGCAGCAGAATCACTTGAACTCGGGAGGCGGAGGTTGCGGTGAGCCAAGATTGTGCCATTGCACTCCCGCCTGGGCAACAAGAGCAAAACTCTGTCTCAAAAAAAAAAAAAAAAAATGCCACCCAGAGGCCAAGAATCAGCCCACCTGGACCTGATAACAATGGTGAACTCTGTATGCTGCACAGAGGCCCAAGAACAAGTCCTGTTGGCCCACTGCTGCCACCAGTGAGGCCTGAATACTGGCACATTTTGTGTCCCCATCTCCCAGCAAAGCCTCACCACATCCTGAACTAACAACTGTAGTAAGCCACTGGAGAAATTGTAGACACTGCTGATGCTGTTTATAGCCAAAGAAATGTTTAGAGTACACACCCAGTATCAAAGCTAAATTGCCCTATCCAACCAATGCCATAGATATAGCTTCAAGAAAAAGTTCTCCCCTACAAAAACCAATCCAAAAAAAAATTGGAATAGCCTGTTACTCTAGATGCACAGATATCAATGTAAGAACACAGGAAACATGAGCAGGGAAGTATGACACTTCCCAAAGAACATAATGATTCTCCAGCAACAGATTCCAATCAAAAAGAAATTTATAAAATCCTAGAATAATTCAAAATAATGATGTTAAAGAAGTTCACTAAGATACAAGACAACACACATAAATGATATAAATAAATCAGAGAAATAATTTAGGATATGAATGAGACATTCATCAAAGAGAGATTAAAAAAACAACCAAACGGAAGTCCTGAAAGTAAAGGAATTAATGAATGAAATAAAAAACACTTTTGAAAGCTTCGACAGTGGACTAGATCAAACAGAAGAATGCATTGAGAAGAAGACTTGGTGACAGGTCTGTTGAAATAACACAGTCAGACACAAAAAGAAAAAGAAAAAAAGAATTTTAAAATGAACAAAGCCTATATGACATGTGGGACACCATAAAGTGACCAAATATCCAAACTTTGAGTGTTCCAGAAAGTGAAGAGAAGGCCAAAGTCACAGAAAACCTATTCAACAAAATAATAGCTGAAAACTCCCCAAGTCTAGCAAGAGATTTAGATATCCAGACATAGGAAACCCAGATATCCCCAAATAGATACAACCCAAAAAACTATTCTCTATGGCACATTATTGTCAAACTGTCAAAAGTCAAAGAAAAAGAGAATTCTAAAAACAGCAAGAGAAAAGCATCTAGTCACACATAAGAGAACCCCCATCTGACTAATAGCCAACTTCTCTTCAGAAACCCAAAGTGCTGAAAGAAAAAACTGTCAGCCAATACTATTATGGTCAGCAGTTATCCTTTATGAATAGAGGACAAATAGTCTTTCCTAGAAAAGGAATTCGTCACCACTCTACTGGCCCCACAAGAAATGCTTAAGGGAGAGCTTCACCCAGAAGTGAAAGCACAATGTTAACATCATAAAAGCACATGAAAGTATAAAATTAACTGGTAGAGCAAACACACAAATGAGGAAGAGAAAGGAGTCAAATGTTACCATTACAGAAAACCACCAAACTGCAATAATAAGCAATAAGAGAGAAATAAAGGAACAAAGGGTAGATAAAACAACCAAAAACCAGTTACCGAAATGACAGGAGTAAGTCTTCACATATAAATAATAACTTTGAATGTAAACAGATTAAATTTTCCACTTAAAAATACAGACTGGCAGAATGGATATAAAAAAGTGACCCAACTATATGCTGCCTACAAGAAACTCACTTCACCTGTAAAGACACTAATAGATCAAAAGCAAAGCAGTGGAAAAAGATATTACTTGCACACAGAAACTAAAAGTGAGCAGGAGTAGACATACTAGTTAAAACAGACTTTAATCAAAAACAGTAAAGGGAGGTCATTTTATAATAAAGGGATCATTTCAGCAAGAGGATATCACAATTATAAATATGTATACACCCAACATCAGAACACCCAGATGTGTACAGCAAATATCAGATGTAAAGGGAGAGGTAGACTCTAACACAGTAAGAGTTGGGGACTTCAACACCCCATTCTCAGCACTAGACAGATGATCTAGTCAGAAAATCTATAAGGAAACATTGGATTTAAACTGGACTTTAGATCAAATGGACCTAATAGATATTTACAGAACATTTACTCCAACAGCTTCAAAATACACATTCTTCCCATCAGCACATGAAACATTCTCTAAGGATAGACCAGATGTTGGGCCACAAAACAAGTCTCAACAAATTAAAAAATATCAAACTTATATCAAGTATCTTCTCAGACTCTAATAGAATAAAACTAGAAATCAATAACAAAAGGAACTCTGGAAACTACAAATATATGGAAATTTAAACACATGTTCCTGAACAACCATTGGGTCAATGAAGAAGTTAAGATAATTAAGGACAATTTTTTGAAACAAATGAAAATGGAAACATAACATACAAAAGCTTTGGGATCCAGCAAAAGCAGAGCCAAAAGAAAAGTTTGTAGCAATAAATGCCTACATCAAAAAGTAACAATAAACAATAAAATGGTTTCAAATAAACAATCTAACACTGCACCTCAAGAAACTAGAAAAGCAAGAACAGATCAAAATCAAAATTATTAGAAGGAAAGGAATAATAAAGATAAAAGCAGAGGTAAATGAAATAGAGACTTAAAAATACAAATGAACAGTGCAATGAAAAGCTATTTTTTAAAGATAAACAAAATCAATAAAATGCCAGCTAGATTAACCAAAAAAAAAAAAGATAAAGACCCAAATACATAAAATCAGAAACAAAAAAGGAGGTATGATAACTGATACCACAGAAATAAAATAGATAATCAGAGATTATTATGAACAACTGTACACAAACTGGAAAATCTAGAGAAAATGGATAAATTTCTGAACACATACAACCTACCAATACTGAATCAGGAAGAAATAGAAAACTTGAACAGGCCAATAACAAGTAGTGAGGTTGAACCATTAAAAAAATTCTTCCAATAAAGAAAAGAAGCCAAGGACTAAATGGTATTACTGTCAAATTCTACCAAACTCATAAAGAAAAAAACAATTCTCCTTAAACGATTCCAAGAAATTGAAGAGGAGGAAATTCTCATTAATTCATTTCATGAGGCTAGCATTACCCTGCTACCAAAACCAGACAAGCACACAATAAAACTACAGGCCAATATCCCTGATGACTACAGACACAAAAATCCTCAGCAAAATACTAGCAAATGGAATCTAACAGCACATCAAAAAGATAATACACCATGATCAAGTGAAATTTATTCCAGGGGTTCAGGGTGGTTCAACATACACAAATCAATAAATGTGATATATCACATCAACAGAATGAAAGTCAAAAACCATATGATCATCTCAGTAGACATAGAAAAAGCATTTGATAAACTTCAACATCACTTTATGATTAAAAACTCCTAATAAGCTAGGCACAGAAGGAATATACATCAACATATTAAAGGCCATGTGTGACGAACCTATAGTTAACATCATACTGAATAGGGAAAACCCAAAAGCCTTTCCTCTAAGAATGCCAAGAAGACAAGGATACCCGCTTTCACTACTGGAAGTTGTAGCCAAAGCAATCAGTGAAGAAAAAGAAATAGTAAGCATTCAAATTGGAAAAGTGGAAGTCAAATTGTCCATCTTTACAGATGATGTGAATTTATATTTAGAAAACCCTAAAGACTCCACCAAACAACTCTGAGATCTGATAAACAAATTCAGTAAAGTTGCAGGATACGAAATCAAGATAAAAAAAATCAGTAGCATTTCTATACACCAATAATGAACCAGCTGAAAAAGAAATCAAGAAGGTAATCCTATTTACAACAGCTGCAAAAAACACCAAGGGATACATTTAACTAAGGAGGTTAAAGACCTCTATAAGAAAAAAAAACCTTACAAACACTGATGAAAGAAATTGAAGAGGACACAAACACCTGGAAAGACATCCTATGCTCACGTACTGGAAGAATTAATATTGTGAAAATGACCATACTAACCAAAGCAACCTACAGATTCAGTGCAATTGCCACAAAATACCAATGACTTTTTTTTACAGAAATAGAAAAAAAATCCTAAAATTCATACAGAACCAAAAAAAAAAGAGCCTGAAGAGCTAAAGAAATTCTGAGGAAAAAGAACAAAGCTGATGGCATCACATTACCTGACTTCAAAATACAAGACTATACTAATCCAAACAGCATGATATTGATTTAAAACAGATATGTAGACCAATGGACAAGAATAGAAAGTCCAGAAATAAATCCATGTATTTATAGACAACTGATTTTCAATTAAGGCATCAAGAACATACCTTGGGAAAAGGACACATTCTTCAAAAAATGTGCTGGAAAACTGGATATCTATGTGCAGCAGTATGCAACTGGACTCTTATACCACATAAGAGTGGTATATGAAATGAAGGATTTATTAGAGACTTAAAAGTAAGACCTGAAACTATAAAAAGACTAGAAGAAAACATTGGGGAAACACTCCAGAACATTGCTCTATGCAACAATTTTATGGCTAATATCTTAAAAACACAGTCAACAAAAATAGACAAATGGGACTTAATTAAAATAAAAACTTTCTGTGCAGCACAAGAAACAATCAATAGAGTGAGCAAACTGTTGAATGGAAGAAAATATTTGCAAACTATTCATCTGACAAGAGACTAATAACCCGAATATACAAAAAACTGAAACAACTCACTAGCCAAAAACCCAACTAATCCCATTAAAAAGTGGGCAAGGAACATGGGTAAACATTTCTCAAAAGAAGACATAAAAATGGCCAACAAGTAGATAAATGCTCAACATCACTAATCATCAGGGAAATGCAAATCAAAACTATAATGAAATACCATCTTACACCACTTAGAGAATGAGTGTGGATAAAGGAGAGATTTCTCAAAAAAACTAAAAATGGAACTACCATATGATCCAGCAGTTTCACTACTGAGTATTTATCTAAAGGAAAGGAAATAAATATATCAAAGGGATACCTGCATCCCCATGTTTATTGCAGTGGTATTCACAATAGCAAAGATATGGACTCGAGCTAAGGGTCCAGCAACAGATGAATTGATAAAGAAATGTGGTGTACAGACACAATGGAATACTATTTAGCCATAAAAGAGAATAAAATGCTGTCATGTGCAGCAACATGGGTTGAATTGGAGGTCATTATGTTAACTGAAATAGGCTAGGCACAGGAAGATAAATATCACATCATTTTCACTCATATGTGGGAGCTAAAAGGGTTGCTCTCATGGAGGTAGAGTAGAATGATAGTTATCAGAGGCTAGGAAAAGAGCATGTGTGTGGTGGAGGGAGGCCATGAAGACAGATTGGTACAACAGGTACAAACATACAGTCAGGGGAAGAAATAGGTTCTAATGTTTGATAGCTATGTAGGGTTACTATAGTTAATAGCAATGCATTATATATTTGAAAATAGTTAGAAGAGATGACTTGAAATATTTCTAACCCAAATGTTGAGGTGATGAGATCCTAAATGCCTTGACTTGATCATTACACATTCTATGCATGTAACAAAATATAATATGTACCCCATAAATATGTACAAATATTATGTATCAATGAATAAATTTTTATTTTTAAATTAAATTAAAATTTTTTTTTTAAGAGACAAGGTCTTCCCATCTTGCCTAGGCTGCTCTCTAACTCCTGGGCTCAAGTGTTCCTGCCGTCTTGGCCTCTCAGAGTGCTGAGATTACAGGCATGAGCCACCACGCCCAGTCTACAAATAAATTTTTTTAAAACTCTCACCTTTGTGCCATTTAAGACTTGCCTTTCCCATCTAGCCCCCCTCCAATTCACTCTTTATAGCCCAATAAGAAAGTTCTTTTGAAAATCAAATATGATCATAACTTGCTCTATTCTAACCTTGGAATGAACTCATCATTGCTTTCAGAATACTGTCCAAGCTGTTGATCATGGTTTGCTTGTCCCTTCATAATATTTTCTTTTCCGTCTGATCTCATCTCTTGCCATTCTTGCCATTGTTATCAGACCTATCCATAATACCATGCATTATCAAAGATGCTTTATTTTTGTTTTTCCCAGACTGTTGCCTCTTGTGAAACACTTGCTCTTCCTTTTTTCCTTTCTGGTTAACTCCAACTCATCCTTTAAATGTTAGCTTAAATATCCACTCCTCTTTAGAACCCTCCATAAGCACCCTGTCTGGATAATGTATTAGCCCATGTGCTCTTATATCATCCTTAAATTTCCCAATACTCTCCATTGAGCATGGTTGGGGCACTTTGGAGACTGCATTACAATCGCATATATTCTTGTTTTATCTCCAAATAGATTGTAAGCTTCTACAAAGCCGGGAACTCATTTCCTGTCACATAGCAGGTTTTCTCTCTCTCTCTCTCTCTCTCTGTATCTATTGAATCACTAATACATATTAATATATCCTACTAATGTGCCCAACTAATTTACTTTCCTTATTCAACTATTTTTCCCTGTGATAACACTCAGTCTGCATTAACAAAAAAAGCATGGGAGTTTAGGTTTGAGAAGGACCAGCAAATTAAATGTTGTTTATCTGAGCTCCAGGCCAGTCAGTGACTTATTTTTTACATAAACTTAAGACATACCGTATGCTCTCTCTGGGATTTAGGGGCCATCTGTTTAAATCCCTCCAGATTAAGTTCTGTCCCTATCTGTGATTCTAGGTTACTTTAGAGGTGGCCTCAAATCACTCACATGCGTTTAGCATATGTCAAGCATAAACAAACAAACAAACAAAAAAAGCTATGTCTTTATGCCTACAGATAAAGTAGTTATTTCACCATAATTTTTGTCTGTCTTGTTTCTGACAATGTTGTTAGCATTTTAAAATAAAGCCTGAAATAAAATCTCTAATTTCAAACACTAAAGTCTAAAGTCTATTCTTACTTTGTTATAAGTTTGAATATTATTTTTTTGACCACAGACAATGGATAAGACAATAAGACATAGCATGTTTAATAAGTACGGTTAATTAGATACATGTACAATGGGGTTTTGTATATTTATTGATCTATGTTATAAGTATAAATATTTTTTTAAAATTAGCTTTTTCAGGAAAAGCATCTGTTCTCTCTTTGAGTTTTTGAGGAATGAGCAACAGTCCCTTCCTTCCTTTCTTTTTTTTTTTCTTTGAGACAGAGTCTCCCTCTGTCACCCAGGCTGGAGTACAGTGGCGTGATCTCGGCTCACTGCAACCTCCGCATACAGGCTTCAAGCGATTCTCCTGTCTCAGCCTCTGGAGTAGCTGGAATTACAGGCATCTGCCACCACGCCTGGCTAATTTTTTTGTTTTAGTAGAGATGGGGTTTCACCAGGTTGGCCAGGCTGGTCTCAAACTCCTGACCTCAGATGATCCACCTATCTTGGCCTCCCAAAGTGCTGGGATTACAGGCGTGAGCAACTGCGCCCAGCCTATAGCATTTCTATTCAACATTAACCTTTAATATATCAAGAATAATCACAAAGATGCCTTTTCCAATTCACACTGGTAAGTGATGAATGAGAATGACTATTTGGTCAGTCCTTTATACTAAATAGAGTCCAGGGATAATTGGCCAGTGAAATTTTCATCTAAATCAAACAAACCAATCTTTCAAATATAAAATTAATCATTTCATTGATATTAGCCTTCAATCCTTACTCCATTAAATCTCTAAATTCATGCTAGGGATTGCATAGGAAGCAAATTAAAATGGGATTCTTATAAAATGAGAAAGATAAAATTGTGCCTTCTGAAGAAGCAATTTAATCTTAATAAATTATTTTTTAATATTCTTTTTTCAATGAGGCATCACACTGACCATAAAATAAAGTGTAAAAGGGCACTGGTTGAGGAAACTGAGTTACAAAGAGACCACTGCACCCTTGAACAGTTACACCTGTGATAATTTGCGTCATAAATTTTTATGGTGCATTTTACATTTTTTAAGAAAGCGAGTATTCCCAACAGTGTCATAATTAGAATTGTGACAGTGTGAGCGCAACTAAAGGGAAATTATATTTGATCTCTGGAGTATTTAGCTAACTAGTTTTAAATAGGAATTTGTTGCTTTGTTGAAGACAGATTAGAGTCGACACAGAAGATGTTCCTTGAATGGAGGGCTCACTGCTCTCAGATGGCCCACACCTGCAAACACAGCTTCAGAGAAGAGCTAAGTGAAAATTAAGGCAACCCAGGAAGTGAAGATCATTGGCCTATGAGATTTATGAGGTAGTTACTGAAATAAAAGGTCTCAATCTTTAAATGTCAAATGTTAATATGCACCGTATGCTATCCCTTTCTTCTCAAAATTGTATTTTGTGGTGCTTTATCTCGTAGTTTGAGAAGCCAAATCTCTCACTAGAAAATATCCTTCTGAGGCACATTCTACATTTAACAAGCCCATTTCTCCCTTTTCTCTGTAAAATGGCTCTCTATACTGTATACCATGGGGATATTTTTTGAAAGATAAGATGGAGCTGACCATCTTGGAGTTGCCAAGATTCAGGTATTTTTCATAAAAGACGTGCTCTCTTCTAATCAAGTCAGCATCTATTGCTTAAGCACAAATATGCTCTTAGAAACCTTTTACCAACACCTCTGGGTTGCTGGGGTCAGTGCCCAGCATACTACAGCTGCTCATTAAATGGTAGTCCTTGTTTCTCTAGTTGTTCAATGTATGTGTTGTATGATAGGGCCTGGGCTGGAGAACACAGTCTTCCATAGCCAGCAAATCAATCGGCAGAAATAACAGCATAATTAAACAAATAGGAGCTTTTTTTAAAAAAATAGGACTCTCCTCTGTTCTGCCTATAATTAAAGGAAAAACATCTTGAATCAACATCTGATGTATATCAGCTGTAGAAGTTTATGCTATTTTTCCGTAAGGGGTTATTCTACTCTCTCTTAATGAAAAACAAGAATATAGGGACCCTTTGCCATAGAATAACAGTGGATCTGATCTGAATCTTTTTTGACTTGAACATGGATGCCACTCTCTGTGACCCCAAGTATATAAAGCTGTGAAAGAATCCTGTGGACTTTTGGGAGATAAGAGATTGAAAATCTACTCTCTTCCTTCTGGGCTTCACTGTGAGCTATTGTTTCACAGTTAACTAGGATAGCCCTAACCAAGATTATTGATAATGGAAAGAGAGACACTCTTCAGGAGAACATGGGGATACATTGGCTAGATCACCTGAAACAGCTTAAGAATGCAGAGTTCCTGGAGGAGGGCAGTTTTGACCCAACATGAGGCTAATGTGGTCATTTCTTTGGTAATAAGCCAACCTGGTGCAGTTGGGCTTGGAGAGAAGTAAGTTGAAATGTCACAGAACATCGAAATCGTAATTTGGAAGCCCCAGCATGCAGCAGCCTTTGATAAGATTAGCTTTTAGGGACAGGTGTCATCTTACCTTGCAAGCTTGTTCAGAGATTGGTACCAATAAGAGCCTTTCTCCAGAAGTGGAAAAAATCATACCATGCAGCTATGAGAAACAAAGTGTAATGAACTGACCATACTCTTTGGCATTTGGAACTTTGACCAACTTCCTTTGGACTAAATCCCCAGGTTCCTTAGAAGATTAGTGGAGGCTCAAAACGTGGACTCCCCACTAATAAGGCTCATGAGACTTGGAAAAATTAACTAGAAAAAAATAAAAGAAATGGATCTTTGGAAAAAGTCATAGCCATTAGCAATCTTACGTCATACACAAATATCCATAGAACGTCTTTCTATTGCCTCTAGGCACATCAAACTCAACTACAACATGGAATTCAACATCTATCCCAATAACCAACAACTTACTATTTCTCTCCCATCCCTTATCTCTATTTTCCCCCGTGTTATCCTTCCAGGCACTAGAAACAGAAAGCTTAGTGTCATTTTAAATGTTTCTGTCTATTTTATATCTCATTAATCAGTCGTGATTTCTAGTCTTTTTTTAATATATATTTTTTTGATAGAGATGAGGTCTCACCATCTTGCCCAAGCTTGTCTCCTGGCTTCAAGCAATCCTCCCACCTCAGTCTCCCAAATCACACTGGGATTACAGATGTGAGCCACTGCACCCGGCCTTGTCTAGCTGTTTTTAATATCAAATGTACCTCAGATTCATTGTGTCTGTTGCATCTCTGTGACTACTGTCACAGAACAGTCCTCATGAGGCTTTAGTCAGACCATTGCAATAATTTCCTAAGGGGATTCCATATGTCCAGCCCAGCAAACTTCATTCCATTTTCTATTTTGTTACAGACATATACATGTATATATGGGTGTATGTATGGCTTAACTAGCATTTCTTCAGATTGAAGTCCAAAACCCTTATAAGCATACACAAGGCCTTCAGTAAGATGAATTTTGCCTTCCTCTACCACTAGACTGAGATTCTTGCAGGAAGGACTAAATGCATTAATTTTTTAAAAATGTCCCAGAACCTAGTATGGTGTTTTGTATATCACAAATCCTCGTATAGTTATTAAAATTGAATGGAATTAAAAGAAAGCTGAAACTTTATAGTTTTCAAGTCTATTGTGTAATAATTGTCTTTGGTGCCATTTCTGGCCTGTGATGTAGTTTTAGTTACCCTGGAGAAATTCTCCTCATGCCTCCTCTCTCTCTGTTGGTGAAGATTATACCTGCTGCTACTTTATTCCAGAAACTGGATAACCTTCTAACTTCTTTTTTTGTGCCGAGTGACCCTTTTGACAGACCCTGTGGCTCTGACCCTTTAAAGAGTAGAAGTATCCTGGCGTTTTTACTCAGCAGTGGATCGTGATATTTAGAAATCCCTTCCTCAAACACCTTTGATTCACCAGGGATGCCCATAATAAATATTTGCATTATTAAAGGAGTTATGAGCACAGTATAAAAAATGAGTACACAGGGATGTCACCACTTGGCTTCTGATTATGTCTACCCAAATGAAAAATGAATGAGCAATTAATAATAAATGTTCTTGTGTTTTTGTTTTAATTTTAACTCATCAGAGGATGTTACAATTAAAGTGGAACCAACATTTGCTTTGCTGTTTTATTAAAGGCAGAGTGTGGCCCTCATGTAGCCAATTTATGCAGCTTCATAGAGCATAGCATTCTAATATTTGTATTGCCACTTAATAGCTATTGACTTTACTCATGCTGCTTATTCTCTCTTAACTTCAGTGTCCTCATTAATAAATGTTATAGATTTCTTGATGGTATTGAATGAAGTAATTCACCTGATTTATAGTCATCACTAAATATGTATTAGGATGACAATTGTATTTAGGTTGGTGCAAAAATAATTGTGATTTTTGCCATTTTTGTACCAACCTAATATTTGAGCCTCACTCATTGTGAGTTGGTCTAGTCTAGTATTTTTCCTTTTTCATTTTAGAGGTGGAGTAATATTTTCCTTTCACAGAATTGAAGTATTCTGTCAAACAACACTTAGCTCTTCTAAATCCCACTATATCTATTTTTTTTCAGTTGAGAAGAGTGTGTCAAGAAAAATCTCTTTCTATGCTCTCTAGCCTCCAGAGAGGTGAGAAGTTTGTACTGTATTTGTAGCTAATGATTGAGATAGGAGTGGAATTTCACAATTCCTCCCTCTCTGGCTTTTCTTTTACCCCTTGACTGCCATGACTACAACTTTATTTTTCATCAGGAATGGTTTTCTAGACCTGTCTGGACTTCCCTATATCAGCAGCTTGGTGATTGGTTCTAGCTAAAGCAATTCTAGAGCTTTCTGTTCCACAATTCAAGGCTATCCTTGTAAATGTGATATTTCTTTTCATTTTTTAAAAAATTTTACTTTAAGTTCTGAGATACATGTGCAGAATGTGCAGGTTTGTTATATAGGTATACATGTGCCATGGTAGTTTGCTGCACCTATCAACCCGTCATCTAGGTTTTAAGCTCTGCATGCATTAGGTATTTGTCCGGATGCTCTCCCTCACCTTGCCCCTCACCCCATGACAGGTCCCAATGTGGGATGTTTCCCTCCCTGTGTCCATGCGTTTTCATTGTTCGACTCCCACTTATGAGTGAGAACAGGTGGTGTTTGGTTTTCTCTTCCTGTGTTAGTTTGCTGAGAATGATGGTTTCCAGCTTCATCCATTCCCTGCAAATGACATGAACTCATTCTTTTTTATGGCTGCATAGTATTACATGGTGTATATATGCTACATTTTTTTAATCCAGTCTATCATTGATGGACAGTTGGGTTGGTTCAAAATCTTTGCTATTGTAAATTTTCTAAGAGATCATGCCAAAGCAAGCATCTCATCAGGATTCAGAACCTTCTGTCAAGACCTTATAGGTGTGTAAACATTTTCCCATGGGATGAAACCAGGTGAGAGAGAAATTGTCACTCATTTGGATAAGTATTTAAAATTCTTAACCCTGTCTAATGTGGTTCCCTAAAGATAAGGTATGACAGACAGGGGCACAGGCCCTTTCTGCTTAAAGTTTATGGTTGCCCACAAAAGAACTTATCTTCAAAATCAAAAGGAGCTACTCTAACAGAGTCCATTAAGAAAACCTAACTGCACATGATGACTTTTTTTTTTTCCTTTCCTGTCCTCAGTTTCCAGGGTATAGATCATGGGGCTGTGAAAATTGAGGGGAAGAGTGACATTTTCCTCATCACTATACCTTTAGCATCTCTATAGTTTTAAAAGCATTTGTGGTTTTGCTTTGACAATTGATGAATGGATGAACACTTAACTCTGCTGCTGCTTTGAAGTTATTCGTTTTACATTCTCTACCCTGTCACACAATATTTCACAAGGGAACCTGGACAAAGGGAATTGGTGGCAGAAGGATGCTACCCTTGCCTCTTATGAGCTCCCATTCACTTCAAGAGCTACACATGCTCATAGAGACTCTCATTCTGCCTCCACATTCTGAGTATATCTAAATATGTAGAAGAACAGTACCCTCACCTTACCTCCAGTATTGGAGGGCTGGGTACGCATGATGGTATCATTGTTCTAGTAGTTCATGTTCACTGGGGGACAATGTGGCCCAGGTTGTTGACGTGATGCTTGCTTGTTACATGAAACTTCAATGCTGGAATTTGGATTGTATTTTATGCCAGAAGTCGGTGGGTAGAAATACTCTGGATAGAATGGATAGATTCTGTTTCACAGGGAAAGACAAAAATTAATAATGTGGCAATTAATACTTGGGCAAAAGTCTCCCATGATGGGAGATATTTCTTACTTCACTTAAATGGGAACTAGTAAAAGCCTGTATCTGTGGAAGGATGGTATGTATCTTGTTGAAAAACTTGTGGATTTTTTCTCCACATCTCCCACACCCTTTAAACGTTGGGAGACATGAGGATAGTGAGTTTTATATAGTATATTCATCATGTTATTTTAAAAAAATATATAGTCCCTAAGCCAGTTTTTAAACAGCTCTCTGCTGGAGAGTAGTGCTTATGTCAAGCTAAACAGGGGGCAGTAAATGAGGTAAGTCAAGTCCTTCATGAGAGTCATGCCTTCTTCTAACCAAATACAAAGGAGGCTCATCACCCAGGAGAGGGAAGCTACTTTTAGTTGCTTTTGCAGCAACATGATTTCAGGATGAAAACAGAATATACTCAAGTCTTTCTCTGCATATACAATTTCTTATCTTCTTATTAGAAGCTAGTTGGCCATTTCTCAGATGAAAATTGAAATGTTACAGATGTTCTTTCCAAAGGGTCACAAGGGCTGCAGTCCTCAAGCAAGTAAATATCAGCATTAAGGTTAGGTGGCTAGGATCTGAAAGGGAATAATTAACTCCATGCTTTTGATTTTGACACTGAAGAAGAACTGGTGCTTCTGAAGATATGAAGGATTGAGAGAAGGAAGAAAGAGGGAAGAAAATGGAGAGAAAAGGCAGAGCTGGTGGTGGGGAGAAAGACAAGAAAAGGAAAGAAGGAAGCAGGGAAAAGGGAGGGAGAAGAGGGAGAAAGAGAGAAGGAAAGAGAGAAAGAAAGGAAGGAAGAAGGAGAAAAGGAGGAAGACTGAAAGGAAGGAAGGAAGGTAAGAAAGAGAAAGAAGGAAGGAAGGAAGAAAAGAGAGAAAGAAAGAGAAAGAAGGAGGAGATAGAAGAAAGAAAGAGAAAGAAAGAGAAAAGAGGCTAAAAACTGTGGGAGATTTTGTGGAGAAAAGCACCAGGAAAAATAATGCTAGCTTGCCTCTAATTAGTGTGAAGAAAAACACTGACAAAGTGAACGTTCTTTCCCTTTTTAAGAAAAGAAGGCACTACCGTTTGAAATTGGAACTGTTTACAAGACAAACTAAGTTACATGTGAACAACATTATCAGTGTCCAATGCCCAGTCTTGCACCTTATTGTGTATCTACTTAAGAAAAACTGGCTCCAATTAGGGATCTCCTGTCGAGCGTCTTATTTATCAGCTTCCAGAACAGCTGTGAGCCATTCAGGATGCCACCAGTTTTTCCTCATTACACTATCCTTAGAATTACAGATGTGCCTGGCTCATCCCTAGGGAGCCACATTCTAGTAAACACATTCTTCTCTGTTTCAGCGGCTTCTCTGAAATAAGCTGGTGAACACAGGCTGACATGGTCAGTTGAAATTGGCTTAAGAGTCTTAAGGCTGTAAATACCCCCTGTAATTTTTGGGGAAAGAAAAGCTGGATAATGAAAGGGATTTAGGATGTATGGAGAAAGGGAGAGCTGGTTAAAATAACACACTTTTATTTTTAATCAGCTTTACCAAACAAGTTGTATTGAGAATTTGTGACTGAGAAGCCACTTCTGGAAGTGCATACTTTGTCACAAGTTTATTTAATCAGAGGTTAAGGAAAGAGGCAGAGCCAAGTAAAAGGGAATGAGTAAATCAACATATTTCAATGAATGTACATATTTTTGCTTTGATAGTACAAACAAGTGTCTTTTAAAATCTTGGATGGTGAATTCTTTACACTTCTGGAGAATGACTTAGTAGCAAATACATGATATATTTAGCAAACAGCCTCAAAATCTATTTCCTCTCCTCTTCCCACCACTA
This sequence comes from Pan paniscus, assembly GCF_029289425.2. Taxonomy (NCBI): domain Eukaryota; kingdom Metazoa; phylum Chordata; class Mammalia; order Primates; family Hominidae; genus Pan; species Pan paniscus. Next base: position 68,780,894 of record NC_073267.2, read on the forward strand.
CTTGCCCTCAACAGCGAATCATTCTATTAATGAACACAGTCATAGTTGAAGTTATAATATTATTAACAGAAAAAAAAGAAGGTCCTTATGCCAGCAGACATGGAGGCACCTGTGGAAAAGAAACAATCCATCTAAGATGCAAGAATGAGATACAGGTTTTATTGAGAAAGAAAACTGTGGTGAGGCTTCATATTGGTCCCTAATTTGTTCACCTCTCACTATAGCCTCACTCCTGGGCTGTCCTTCTCACACTGGTTTGTCTCGGTTGTGTGACTTGCTGTGGCCAACGGGATGTCTCCATACAAACAGAAACGTGATGAGTACTTGCACACTAGGGTCTTTCTGCTTATGCTGCTCTTGGGAACCCTGCAAGTACCTTGTGAAAAGTCCCAGGCTAACCTGCAGGTAACTGCTGACCCATTAGGGATTCCAGCAGAGATGAAAGGAGATTAAAGGACCAGCATGATCACACAGCGGGCCCTCAGAGACCTAAACTAAGTGAATCTTCATTGTCTTAAACCATTAGATCTTGGGGTGTTATTGAAAACAGCAAAAGTTAACTATTAATAATACAGAAAGCCAGATCATAAAGTGGATTTTAATGTGTATTGGAGTCATACATCTATATTCAGAATTTTTCATTTGCCAAACACTGTGCAAAATACTGTAAAACAAGACAAACAACCGTCTTTCCTTCCATTTGTTGTGGAAAACAATGTTACTAGCTATTACATGAAAGGATTGTAAATATTATAAAAAGAAGAGACTAGAGTACAGAGATAGGGCACCTGACCCCACCCTAGGAATGTGCAACAAAGCTTCAAAAGCAGAGCCGCAAGGAAGCGTTGATGTTATTTAGGTGAAAGGGGGCAGAGGTAAGGGGTGCAGAGTGGGGCTGGGTGGAGCTCCAGACGTAATGAATAACACACATAAAAGCCTGGAGGTGAGAATAAGGATCATCTGCTGGAAGAAATAAAAAGAGTTCAGAGCCAGGTCTTGAACTAGCTTTCTATTGTCACATCTTTTATGACCTTCCACTGAGCCTCACTCCAGGAAGTTTCTGCTCCATTTATCAAGGTCTGGAAAACTTGCTGAAGTTTTTCTTGTGGTCTATGCGGGCAATGGCAGAGAGATTGTTAGAGCTATGTAGCCAATGAATGCAGCTTATTTGTTGGGAGATTTGTAACACCACTTTAGAATAGTGGCAAGCCCTAGGGTATCATATATCCATGTTTGAGGGTCCGAGCCCATCCAATGGCAATTGTAGAGGGAAATGTGGTGCAGAAGGACACACATGTCAGATGTGCTCCCTGATGCGTGTCTATCATGCATAAACACTGAAGTGTAGGCAACTGAATTGCTGTGAGTATTTCACAGTGTTATTTTAAGGATAAAGGAAGATCGTTAGGGCAGAAAGCCTTGATTGAGTCTTCAAGTGCAAGGAGATATTATAGCTTTAATTTAATTGTATCTGATGGGGCCTTATTATAATATTATTAACATGATAGGCCAAACATATTCTATTAATAGATTTCTAGAACAGAAATAAAGTAATAATGGAAGCGTCTCATAATACCGTCTGGATTTAGAAACTTCAGCTTCCCACCACTATTGTACCACCATTTTGGACATTTGTTGACTAGTATAATTTGTGTGTCTTTTAGCTTTTCCAGGTCCAGGTCCCTGTTGTACACTTTTCAACGTTCTCATTTATTTGCAGAAGGTACCACTAAAGAAAAGTTTGTTCATCTTTAATATTTGACGCTCACATTCATTTAAATGAAGCATGTGGGTTTATCTGGAACAATGACTGGCACTCATTAAAAACTGGTTTCTTATCCAATTTCCTAATTCTGTATAGGCAATCAAACTGCAGTTCTACATACTTCCCTAACTTTGGAGGTAGAAATGCCTCTGACAGAGAGTATAAATAATAATGGTATTCATAATACCTCCTGATATTTCTTTTGTGTTTTAAAATTTGTGAGGAAGAGTCCTATACACGCTCTTTTGTGCAACTCACAGCACCCCTGTGTGTGGGCAGCACACCATTTAATATACATGCTTTTCATATGAGGAGATGATAATTGAGAAGATAGTATAATATGGTTAAGTAGTCTACAACCCAGAGTCAGAAATAAAATCTAGCTGCGTATAATCTTGGGTAAGTAACCTTAAGAACCTGCGACACAGGAGTTGCAGGTTAGAAGTAATTAAACTAATATTCAGGGAGGAGAGCCCAGCTTGAGTTCTTCGATCCCCCTTCCTCGTGCCCCACTGCTCTATGGAAGTGTCTTTGTTGTACAGAAGACCTCACAGTATCATGCAGTCTCTCGGGAATATAGCAGTTAATTGATATGGGAATGAAAATTGGACCACAAAGACTGTTTTCTCACTGTTGAGTGTTGTTTCCTTCTTGAAATCATCAAAGAGACTGAATTTAACAAACTGAAATAACCTTTGCCTCCTGCACTTAATACTAAATGAGAAAGATCAGAAATGAGTAATCATTAGTCAGAATTTTTCATTTTTGATTCAATCATTAAGGATTTTTGAATGCCATTTACATATGGATACCTTAAGGTAGTGATTCTCAACTGGGGATGATTTGCAGCACCCCTCTTCCCAACCCTGGTGATGTTTGGCAATGTTAATGTTTGATGACATTTCTGGATGTCACAACTGTGTGTGCAGGGGGACAGTGTTCTGTTGATGTCTAGGGATTAGATGCCAGAGATGCTGCTAAACAACCTACAATGCACAAAGAATGTAGGGATCCCTCTACATTCTTTGTTCTAGGGACCAAAGGAATGCTACCTTTGAAATATTGAATAGTCTCTGCCAGTGCAGGAAGAGCTTCTAAGCATGTTCTTTGGTTATGCATTGCTATTTAATAGGCAAGAATTAAACTTCAAGAATAATGATTTTCACAGTATCATGCAATCTCTCTGGAATACAGCAGTAAATTGATATGGGAATGAAAATTGGACTACAAAGGCTGGTTTTCACTGTTGAGTATTGTCTCTAATATTTTCTTCTTGCCCCCGCAACAAAGAATTTTCCAGCCCTCAATGTTAATAGTGCTGAAGTCTAGAAAGCTTTCTTCAGGAATTTTTTAAAGCATCATTTATTATACTATCTAAAAACAAAGCTACACATACTCATTGTAGAACATATGAGGAAAAACAAAATAAGATTACAAAACAGAAAATGAAAATCATTCCTAATTCCATACCTAGAGGTAGCATCTGTTAATAGTTTTTCTATCTTACCACCCCCCTCATGTTTAATTACATGTTTTAAAAAGAGGATTGTTGTATGCATATTTGGTTACTTATTTTGCAACTTGCTGCTTTACTATACCTTAAACACCATTCAGTATCACTAAATAGTTTCTGCAAAAATCACTTGGAGTATGGTGTTCTGATTTGCAAATTTATACAGATAATTCAGCCACTCTACCGTGGTTGGATTTTTGGTTATTTCCAAATAAATGATACGATTATGAAGGTTTCTGAAGTTACATCCTTCACAATACTAAATATGATTTTCTTAGGATAAAATTCAATGCCCAAAGTGTATTCAGTTTTTTTTCTTCATTTATGATTTGAATTTTCACACTGTATGCTAAGAAAGTGTTCGTCAAGGTTTCTTTCCACCAGCAGCATGTAAAAGCTCCTGTTTCTCACCTCCTTGCCAACTTGAATAAGACAGTGTCTTAAGGTGAAAATCATTATTCTTGAAATTTAATTTTTGCCTATTAAATAGCAATGCATAACCAAAGAACATGCTTAGAAGCTCTTCCTGCACTGGCAGAGGCTATTCAATATTTCAAAAGTAGCATTCCTTTGGTCCCTAGAGGACCTCCCTTAAAGCAATTATTGATTTGTGTCATCAAAAACCAAGTATTCAAGAAGAAGACTCAGACTCTGGCTAAAATCAAAGTATGTGGCTTTCCCAGGAGTCCCATCTGCAAAAGGATCATTGATTTTTGACCTTTTGGGATGTTTCATCTCTCTCTCTCTCCTTTTTAAAAATTCTCCCAATGTTTTATTATGTGCATGGATAACATGAGGAGGATGAGAGTAAAACTGAGGGATAAACGACACAGTTTCCCTGGTTTGTGATTGGTGCATACCAAGCACCTCTCAGGCATATTAAACTTTAAACATTTTAAACAATCAAATAAAAATCAATGTGTCTAGGCAGATGTCCTTCTCTACTAATCAGTAAAGGTACTTTGTTTCTGTTTGATTTTATTAAAACATTCCAAATAAGTAAGGACAAGCTTTCTAGAGGCAATTAATTAATACAGCCTCTGTGTTCATATAAAGATGTTTATCTCAAAAGTGTCAGATGTAGTCCACAAATTGCAATCTAATTTGTGTATAAGATTTTAATGATCCAGGTTCTAGATCTTCAAAAATTGCTTTAAGCTCTTCTCTTCTAAATTTGCTTTGACAATTTTTGGGGTGCTAGAAAATGATATACTTTGCATGACAAATTTCGTATTCTAGGCACCTAACATAATAGATACAAATCTCACATTGATATTAACTAAAGGCGGTAAAAATGTCACTTTCTAGACCTTTAAGTGTCAAAAAGCTAAATACGTTTCCCTCTATACTGATACATGATGTATTCATCAGTTTTTGACGTATAACAGCTGACCTCAAGATCTCAGTAGCTTATAGCACAAACATGTATTTTATTGTGCAAGATTCTACATATCTCATGATGCTTTGCTGGCCGTGCTCTAGGTTGCTTGTTGGGTCATGATCTATTCTACCTATTTCTTCATTCACCTTGGATCTGCAGCCACTTGAGACGTATTCTCCTCAGGACAGATGGCAAAAGTGTGAGAGGCCAAGCCAAACACACAGCTTATTTAAAGCCTCTGCTCCTGTCATGTCTCCTAATAGTCCTTTTCCCAAAGCAGGTCAAGTGACCAAGACTAACCTCAATGGGAAATATGCTTCGACTCCTCCATGGAGGGTTCTGCAGAGGCACAGTGTCTAAATTAGTTGCTTAGTAATTTAATCTACACCTAGTGCTGTACTGTGCTGTCTTCATTTAGTTTAAATTGGTTTCTATTTTGAACAATCATAATCTGTTCATATGGCTGTTCTTGTGTCCCAATTAAACAGTGATATTCTCAAGGAAGAAACTGTATTTTCTTCTTCATGCCAACCACAAACATAGCATTTGTAGAGGAAATCTATGAACTCAACAATAGTTTAAGAAATAAATTTAATAAATTAATTCTAGTAACACATTGACAACCCAGTCAAATGGCTGACCAGAGACATATTACACAACTCACTTTAAAAATGTAAGACAAATGTTCTCTAAAAATGAACCATTTAAAATGCCTATGTTTATGATACTATAGTTATAGTCATTTCAGCGAGTCCATTTGAATCTGTTGTCAATATGGCTAATGATAATGATAATAAAAACACCCAAGAGCAATTTTATAGCCACACTCTCTTAAATTATTTTAACCCACTTTTTCCTGAGTCGCACCTCTGTTGTGTTTCACTTTCAAAGAGAAATTGCAAAAATAAAGTAGGAGGTTATTAAGTAAAATGAATACTTAACAACTCCCCAAACCCTCACTGTGGCCTTCTCCTTGAGACCTAAGTGGCAGTCTTGTGATTTCCTCATGATTTTCAGGTTCTGGGTCACAAGAGTGACTCATTTGTTACTAAGACACATGTCTGCTGCACAATTCCAAATGCAAGAGGAAAATGGGAAAAGGTTCTGTTGTTTTCTATTTCTTTAAATGTTTCATTAGCAATATTTGGAAGAGAAAGACAGATATCTTCTTATTACTTTGAGACTTAAAAAGGTGCATGAATGTCATACAAGTATGTACACACATACACAACTACTTATGTTTATTGGTTGGTACCAACACAAACAAAAGTTTTCTGAGAAGAAATGCCAAAAAAGGAAATGGATAGTAAATCTTTCATTGCCTCTTAAGATGTATTTATGTTCATACATGTCAAAATTTGGGGGATAAGAGGACGTGGATCATAGTCTCTGCTGTGTCAAACTTAAATCATCAAATAGTATCAAAATCATTCAGCGCAATGAGGAAAATCATTTACAAATGAGGATCAGAGACAGTTGCAGGGATCCACAGTCTCTTTTTATAGATCATAAAAATTATGGCTTCCAGAAAGGCAGTCGTAGGTTTGAATCCTAACTCCATTACACTTTACACATCTTCAAATATCACAAAGTTACATTTTCTGAGCCTTAGTTTCTTCATCTTTAAAATGATCCCAGAGGGCTGTTGTAAGGACTTACAGATGCATAAAGCAGATAGTTTAATGTGTGGCAGCAAGCCAGGTTCCAGTCAAATTGTGTTCCCCAAAATGACCACATAGAATTAAAGAAAACTTAAAGTTAAATCAAATTGCATTTATAGTTTTAGCATTAAAACTAAGGTGGAAGTAGGACACAAACCCATCTCTGAGCATATTTACTTCTAATAAATAAATGTAGTGATTGAGGACTCATCCTTTAACACACACACTTATAAATAGATCATGAAAACCAGAATGACTATTTTAGGCTATGTTGTACAGCAGAAAAATCCTGGCCTTTGAAGTCAGAAATTTATCATTTACTAGGTGTGTACCTCAGACAAATTATTTAACCTTCCCAAGCCTTGATTTCCTGATCGGTAATTGTAGTACATTTATGGGGGAACACTGTGTTTCAGGCACTGTATTAAACCTGTCAACATGTTTATGCACTAGTTTATTAATTCATCCAGCATCTTCAAGATGTTAGCCATTGTGAGAAGCCCTGAGTATAGAGGGGTGAATGGTATTATCACCATCCCAACTTTCAGCCAGGTAGAGGAAACATGATTTCACCCTTTGTGGTACTTTCTCATTTTAAAATTGCATATTAATAGTAAATGGTAAAAAGGATTCTGGGAGAGATAAAAGTACAGTGAGACAGGCATTTAAATAGAGTTAAAACTGATGTCTTCTCTAGTGAGGCTTTATTTAAGTTGAGACTTGATGGATGAAATGCAACTAAGCAAACAATGTTTGGACATGGAAGACAGCTTGTTTGAAGCATAAACAAAAACTCTAATACTCCTTAAAATGAACCTATTTAAATGTGAAAAAAAATTCTGATATTGTGATTCCATGTAAAGCTGTTAGATTTCTAAAGACATAGGTTGAGTCTAAGCTCTATTTCTTAATGGACTTTAATATTTCATTAACTTTTCTGAGACTTTGTTTCCTCATTTTGATTTTCAGTAAATATTAACTTTCTTATAACCTCTGTTCCCCATTGTTCAGTCTTGGCATGTTGAAATAGATAGAAGGTGATAACTTGTAAGTGAGAGAGGTGATGACAGAGAAGTCACTGAAAATCATGTATTCACTTAGTGCACATAATCACCCAGAAATTTTAGATATTTATATAACTTTAAATTTTGTTCATGCTTACAATAACAGAAAAAATAGTACTGTAGTCTACTCGTGGATAATACTAACTGACGCACATCAATCTTATTTATTTTCCTAAGCATACAGAATTACTACATTTCCAAGCCTCCCTTGCAGTTAGATTGGGATCATGTGGTTAGATTCTGACAACTGCAATAGGGACGTACACATATTCCACTTACAGGTTGGGCCATAAACTAATTTATACAATTGTCCATGCTATGTCTTTCCATTCCATGAAAATTGAGGAGGTCATATGTAATGGTGAGCAGAAAAAGTCTGAATCCCTAAGTCATAATTTGGAGAAGAGCCACCAGGAGACCTAGATTCTGCCATGTGAGCAACAAATAAACTTGAACCACTGAGATTGGGGATTGTTTATTGTAACAGCTAACATCCCATATCCTGACTAATGCACTAATCGTGTGCATGTCAGAGGCCATTATGGCAAAAAGACTTTGAATAAAAATTTGATATTTAAGGAAGTTATTATCTCTTTTTTTCTAATCCTTTCTTTTAAAAAAGGTACATTACAATCTATCCTCTTTTCTTAATTAAAAATCCATTTTTGAGACCATCTTAAAATGAATCAGATAGGATGGGGTTTGAGAGACCAAAGCACTCATACTCCATTAGGTTGTGTTTTAGCCACAAGATGATGACTAAAATCCCAGTATATTTCTGTCTTTATTCTTTGTAAATAAATGGAAATGGCTAATGCCCCCATAAAATATGAACAAAAGGAGTTCATAATAAAGGCAAAGAAAGCTCCACTACGTTAGATGTATTTTGCACAAAAGAATTAAAATACACATACACACACAGAAGAGAGAGAGACAGAGACATACAAACTTTCTACAACACTGACATTTCCATTGTCCTGAGAAATGGCCCTTTTCTAGGAACATATAATTATTAAAATCCTTAGGCCTAATTGGAAACAAGTGGTGTAGGTTAACATGGTGGATGACCACCAAGGAGAGAGTGTAATATAGTGAAAAAGCAAAGGACATGGGGTCAGGCCTGAACTTTGCCTGTTTCTATCTGTATCACTTAGATAAGGCATGAGTTTCCCCATCTGAAAAGACAAAATAATTATTTTTTCAGTATAGTCTTTTTTGTTTGTTTTTTGTTTTTTTGTTTTAGACAGGAGTGAAGTGGCATAATCTCAGCTCCCTGCAACCTCCGCCTCCCGGGCTCAAGTAATTCTCTTGCCTCAGACTCCCTAGTAGCTGGGATTACAGATGCACGTTACCATGCCTGGCTAATTTTTGTATTTTTAGTAGAGATGGGGTTTTGCCATGTTGGGTAGGCTGGTCTCAAACTCCTGGCCTCAAATGATCTGCCTGTCTTGGCCTCCTAAAGTGCTGGGATTACAGGCATGAGACACCACACCCAGCCAGATTTTTTTTTTTTTTTAAGTATAGTCTTGAGCACTAAATTACTAGTCTGACATTTCTCTGCCTTTTTAATTCTTACACTCTGGGTGCTGTGCTTGAAAGAGAATTACACGATTTTGCAGATTTATGTTCTTTATCCTAAAGGCCATTCTGTACCCTAAGGATTATTCGACAATTCTTCATAGATCTCTGGTCAGCTACCTCCCACATATCTCAAAACATCCATTACAAAACTTTAATCACTTCCTTCTGACTGTCTATTCTACTACTCTCAGTCGCTGTCCTGGCCTCTTGGAGGCTTCAGGGCATGAACCTGCCTCCTGCCATATCATGGACATTTCTATTTCTTCAACTTCGCTTTCCACAATCAAGGAAGAAGTCCCTTCTCTCTGGGCAGAGACTAATCTGCCTGCTTGTGCTCCTGAACTCATTCCTTGTGTCTCATATGTGAGCTTGTTTGGTTGGTGATGATTCATCCTCTCCTGCTCCTTCAATCTTCCCTCTCATCTGCCGCTCCTCCACAGCATATCAATGCACTGAAATCTTCACGTGAGGGAAAAAATAAAGACAGAGAGGGTATTTCCCCTCATTTTTATTTTTTGTTTTGCTTCTCCAATCTCGCTCCTTTCTGTCATTAGCAAGCTCCTCCTATGAACAATGGTATCAACTTATTGTTCTTTTACATCTATTGCAGGAGGCCTTCTCCCTTGTTTGCAGCACTAGAGCTGCTCTGGAAAATGATCTTCTAATTGCTAACTTGAAGTTAGTCCATTCAATTATTTTTTTATTTAACTTCTCTGTAGCATTTGATGCTGTTGAGATTCTGTCTTGACACTATCACTTCCTTTCCATTTCTGATATTTGGTTTATTTGCTTTCCCTCCTACCCCTTTGGTCTTTTTCCTTATTTAAATAGTCTATGATATACTATCTTTTGGCTAGCATTTTAAATGCTGGCATCAGCCAATACTCTATTTGTCAGCTTCTTTTATTCTCTGCATTTTTCTTTTTAAAATTTTAACCATTTATTTTCGCTACAACTGACAAAAATATTTCCTAAGTTTGTGTCTCCAGCTTAACTTCCCTAATTCTAGACCCAATAGTCTACTCAACCTCCACACTTAGATGTCCAGCAGCCATCTCCAGCTTGACATGTGAAAACTTCAATCTTCGCTGCTCTTCCTCTAACAGCTCTTTCTCTTTCAACCTTGGTTGACAGTGTAACTTTGACACTTTTAGGCTTTCTGCTTTATCTGAAGTTGCTTAAGAGTCTCAAATTTCAATTTCTTCATCTATAAAATGAGAATAATGCTAGTCAATGGAATAGAATGATATAATAATGACAAGAAAAACTATAATTTACTGCCTATTAGTTTTGTTCTATGTGCCAATCACAGTCTTGATATTTTACAATGGTTATTATTTATGGAAGGAGAGTAGGGTGTATAAGTGGTTATTGCTTTTGCAACTAGGAGCCTGGGATTTGAAACACACTTCTGTTTTTAATTCCATTCTCTCTGAAGCATAGAACTTCGGTGTCTATATCAGATGGTGCTTTTCCGGAAGAGAGAAAAGCTATTCTTTCAAGTCTATATTCTTGGAATCTTGGACAGTTTCATTCTTCCTCTACCCTAAGCAAATCTTTAAACCTATGGGATAATTCTGCATACCAAATTTGCAATCCATAGTTGGATTCTTGATTTCAGTGATTAACACTTAAATAATCATCAAAATTTCAAAGGCATATGTAAAAACTGATATTCAATTTTCCAAACCATAACCAGTCAGCTAATAGAATAAAAAAATAGGAAGTTATGGCTTTGCTTTGGTATTGTGAGATCGAACATACCCAACTCAGGTGCAGATAGAATAGAAACCTTTTATGAACATAGGAAAGACTTATTATTTATAAACAAAAATAAATACCATTAGTATTTGCCTTTCAATATTAATTCTCCTACCAGTGATTTTCAAGTTAATCCCACTGATTTATAAAATAACTTGGATTTCTTAATATTTTGCAGCACCTCATCACTTTCACATGGTGAGCTAACTCAGTGGCAATGGGCTCTATGGGCTCACAAATCAGTGCTTCTTAAGCTCTTTATTAGCTTTTTTTGGTTCATTTATTTAATTTTACATTATGTGCCAAATTTAATCACTGACAAAATCTTCCCAGAAAAATTCATGAATGCAACTTCACAAATACTTGTCAAATATCAAATATTACTTGAAGAAATAACAGGCCATCTGAAGCCCATCTATTAACCCCTTATGAATCTACAGACCCTAGGTCAAAATTCTTTTGTATTAAAAGATCTTGGAGGGTCTAGGAATCCAAGCTTCTCCAAATACAGGAAGCAGCCAAATTCATTAACTACATATCCATTTATATAATTTTATAAAGTCATTTACTCAATTTTTTTTTCACAATATAACTGGTTTCCTCAAGCTTTCTTAAAGTCTAACAATTATTTAGAAGGGTTTCTGTTTGGAATTAAAGAATTTTGCTGGCCAGGCACGGTGGTGCACGCCTGTAATCCCAGCACTTTGGGAGGCCGAGGTGAGTGGATCACCTGAGGTCAGGAGTTCGTGACCAGCCTGACTAACATGGTGAAACTTTATCTCTACTAAATACAAAAAAATGAGCCGGGCATGGTGGTACATGCCTATAATCCGAGCTACCTGGGAGGCTGAGACAGGAGAATCGCTTGTACCTGGGAGGTGGAGATTGTAGTGAGCTGAGATCGTGCCATTGCACTGCAGCCTGGGCAACAAGAGTGAAACTCCATCTCAAAAAAAAAAAAAAAAAAAATTTGCCAGAAGTCAATAAATGAGGCACTTTTTTTTTCTATGTCTGTTGGGGGAGACTGTATCTTTACACTTTTCAGAGAAAATTTCTGGACCTGAAGAATTAACATTAACCATTAAGAAGCAAAATGGAAAAAGAGACACATATGGTACTGTAATAGTCTATACACTGTAGAAAAGTCAAGAATATTTGTTTTTATTTATTTTATAACATGGTTATTTTCAAAGCATGTTTTTGACTTGTCTAAGTGGATTATATGAAATGTTTTACAATTAGCTTCAAAGTCTTTTGCAGATGCAGTCACTAAAGTATCATTTATGGAGAAATAATTTAAGTTTTCACAAACTGCTATTGGTTGTATAAAACAAATCTTATGAGGTATTTTTCTAAATTTCAAAATGACACATATAATACATATTCTTCTTTAATGAATGTTGTTCTCATTATTTTTCTGCCTTGCATTTTCTTTAACAATTTCTAATTTAATGCTTAGTGATGTTGAGCCAGGATTCAGAGATGCGGAGGTTTTTGGGACTTGGTCTCAAATAGAAGTTTATAAAGTGAAAAGAAGACATCTCAGACACAAGTGGGAAGGGCAGGCAAAATCATAAAGATGTGAAATACCACCACGTTTCATAACACATTCCCTTACTCCAAGCACAATCAATTCATTTAAAAAATTTAGGGTTGCAACATTGGTATGTCTTATGTGTCTTTTTGTTTTGGTCATGGGTTTATCATATCTAAATGATAAAGAATTCCAAACATAGCATCAACCATCTTTTCATCTTCATTTTCAATCTACAACCACTAACAGACCCACCGTACATTATGTAACGATGCTGCTATCCAACATTTAATAAGTTCTTATAATGTCCACACATGATGTGTGATTTGCATTGTGTCAATAAACTTGCTCAGTGACTCTATGCAGCTAGTAGATACTACATTTTATTTAAGAGGGGAAATTAAAGCTCAGAAAGATGATATAAAAAATCCAAGACCAAACAGCTAAGGGCAGACCTAGGATTTGAATCCAGACATGGCTTCAGAGCAGATATCCTTATTCACTGTAGCATTGTTTGTGATATAGTGGCAACTTTGAACAGAAAATATAGCAAACGTATAGCATTTTCCCCCTGTTTGAACTTTAATCATCTTCTTTTTCCTTTATCTTATTATACCTTTATTCTCCTACCCCTCTAGCCTCACCACTCCCCTCCATACAATTAGAGACCCATCTTTTGGGATTAGAGACAGATGTTCCAAATCACAGTGGGATAATTTTTTTTTCTTATGGGATCACTGACCTATATTTTCCTTTGCCATAGGACTCTATTTCTGGAATTCTGATGCTTATACAAAGGGGGAAATTCTCCCGTTGTGTTTATGAATACTTGCTCCTCTCTTTTTCTCTGTTTAGCTTTTTTCATTGGTCTGATAGACAGAAACCCTCTTCCTCATTGCATTTTGGTACCAGTTAAATAGAAATATAAAATAATAAGCTAGATAGGGACAAAAATATTATCTTTCCATTACTAATACAAGCTGATATTAGAAAATATAGCTAATATTTCTAGGAAGAATATCTTTCAAATAGTTAAAACTAAACAGACATTGCTCAGTCCCACATAACACTGGTCTGGGACAACCTGCAACCCCACGAGGGCAGAGTATACTCTATGGCTTCTACAAGCAACTTGTACCTAGAAGGAAAAGGAAAAAGAGCGAGGGGCTTATACACACGTTGTTTATCATTCCAAACTACCAAATCAAATGTGTCCTCCTTACCCGCAAGAGAGGAACTCATTTGGGGGCAGGAGGAAAGAAGCCAGAGGAGTCTCTGACAAATGGAACAAAACTTCTGAAGTGGAGAACTGCCTTCCCATTCAACATTCGCATATTGTTAAAATAGTATAAAGATTCAATTGTGAGATGAGCCAAATAAAAGCTGTGGCTATCACCAATAGGAAGACAGTATAAAATTAGAATGAAGGCAAATGCCACCCAAAATGATCTTTTAAAGTGGAAAATGGAGGGCATTTCTTTAATCTAGAGAGATTGTTCCCTTGCGATAGATAAAAGTGGCCAGTAAATTTATTATATTTCTACTATATAATCACAGTTTTTATAAGTGTTTTCTGAAATTGTATAACCTGACCAAAACATCTCAGGTCAGAAAAGTATTGAAAATGATTCTTCGGATGCTTTGGTTTAATGTTTGAAAGATGATAGGATTATGATTTGTCCTAAACTGCTCAACAGAGCACACATTTTAAGAGCAAAGCACATTATAAAAAAAAGTGTCTGTTTCTTTTGTCAATTGCTATGATCCCAAAAAGAGCTGTTGAAAATTGAAGAATAAGAGAACAGACCTCTTCTTTTGTTGTAGGAGAAAGTTAAAAAAAAAAGTTAAGAGGCGAATAATAGCTGAAAGTTGAGATTTGGCAGACTGTATGATATGATCTGATTTCCAATCAATCCTGAAACTGAGAATTTAAACACCTCCGTCTGATATCAAATAGAAATGACCCACCGGTCATGCGGTCAGTATTTCTGAGCTCAGGATGTCTTGCAATAGAAGATTTTCTGCTTTATTTTATTCTTTCTCCAGCTCTAGCACATTCCCAAACTCCCTTACCTGCTTGATGAGACAGAGCTGCAGAGTAGAAATAGTGTTAGGATAAAGTAGAATGCTCTTCAATATCAACATGTTTAGTTCTACAGTTATAGGAGAACTATCTCTGAGCTTCCAATTAATGTGTAATTGAATGATAATACTATGTTGCTGCTTTGTTATGAAGTATTTTTAATCTATGCTCTGGATAATTCATTAGAGCAGGTGTGTGCTTCTTGTCACCCAATGTGTCTTAGAAAAATAGCACTGTGGCATGGCACGTAATAAAATGTCAATTAATTTTTCAGGCTGGGTGCGGTGGCTCACACCTGTAATCCCAGCACTTTGGGAGGTTGAGGCAGGTGGACCACTTGAGGTCAGAAGTTCGAGATCACTGTGGCCAACATGGTTGAAACCTTGTCTCTACCAAAAAGTACAAAAATCAGCCAGGCACGATGGTGTGCACCTGTAGGTGCAGCTACTCGGGAGGCTGAGGCACAAGGATTGCTTGAGCCTGGGAAGCAGAGGCTGCAGTCAGCCGAGATTGGGCCATTGCACTCCAGCCTGGGTGACAGGGTGAAACTCTGTCTCAAAAAAAAAGAAAAAAAATCAATTAACTTTTTAATTGAATTATATTAAATTGAGCAGTGAGAATGAAATATGAAAATGTATGTAGAGCCTGAGTCACACACAAGGTAACACTTGTTTCCCAAGTGTTGAATTCTGTCATTTTTGTTTCAGTAACCTACATGGAGGACACTTGTGTAGAAAATGGCACGAGATGTTTAAAGGAATAGAGAAGTGTGTCATACTTTTTATTTTTGCATTCATAAATCTGAGAAGATAGGAAACCAGCAAAATTTATCCTTTTTCTGAGTTTAAGGAATTTGGGGTAGATTCAACACTGCTTTAAAAAAGTAGGAATTTATCTCACTCACCACACATACTTATTTTTTGTTCCAAAATAAGGTGTATGATAATAACTTCATTTGTAAAGATTTTTAAATTAAAATATATATATATATTTGCACAACACCTTGTTGCATAAAGAGCTAATTTAAAAAAATTTAATTAGTAGGCCAAATAAATATATTATGGTGGATAAAAGCTCAGATTTTGGAGTTCTTGCAGCTGAAGTTTAATCACCTGTGGGACCTTGGAAAAATTACTTAAGTTCTCTGAGCCTCATTATCCTCATTTTGTAGATCGGGAATCAAATCGTACCTGCCTCATATTGCTGTTGAAGCTAAGACACCACATGTAAAGCACTCTTTGCGGTGGTAAATAGAAAATGTTAGTTAATTTTGGCTTTTGTTTTTATAAGAGAACACCTATTTTTGTCTCAGGCATTATAATAGGCAGATAGTATCACTTATAAACATAATTAGAAACTGAAGGTGAGACAAAATGACTTGTTTGAGGTCACAAGACTAGTTCGTGTAAAACAAAGACTAACATCCCAGGTCTTTTGGGCATTAGTACACCTTTCTTTCCTTCCTTCCTTCCTTTCTTTCTTTCTTTCTTTCTTTCTTTCTTTCTTTCTTTCTTTCTTTCTTTTTCTTTCTTTCTTTTTTTCTTTAAGTTCTGGGATACATGTGCTGAACATGCAGGTTTGTTACATAGGTATACATGTGCCAGGTGGTTCGCTGCACCTATCAACCCGTCATCTAGGTTTTAAGCCCTGCGTGCATTAGGTATTTGTCCTAATGCTCTCCCTCCCTTTTCCCCACCACCCCCGACAGGTCCCAATGTGTGATGTTCCCTTCCCTGTGTCCATGTGTTCTCATTGTTCAACTCCCACTTATGAATGAGAACATGCCGTGTTTGGTTTTCTGTTCCTGTGTCCAGTTTGCTGAGGATGGTGGTGTCCAGCTTTATCCATGTCCCTGCAAAGGACATGAACTCATTCTTTTTTATGGATGCATAGTATTCCATGGTGTATATGTCCACTAGCACACTTTTCAAGATGCAACAAATCCAAGAGGGTATGTTGCTCAATAGTATAGCAGTTTGGTACCACAATTATGGACTATGCTAAAAGTGATCAATGGAAGATAAGACTCTTCCTCCCCACCTGCCCCTACCCCCACCCCATACACACATTTTAACTTTGAAGAGTTTAAAATTGTGTGCCTTGTTGTAGGTGTTAATGATGACACTGGCCACAGGGGGTCTGATCAGGTGGGAGAACCTCACAAGGCCTCCCTTCCTTCTGGGGTCCACATAAAGGCATGGAGCCAGAGTCCCAGGTATTATAATAGCAAGTCTGATTGTCCAGAGTATAGCTTCACTCATGGCATCAAGTCTGCAAGGTAGAAATTAACATCCCCATTTTATAGATGAGCAAACTAAGGCACAGTATGACTAGACAACTTGCTTAAGACCACAAAGCTAGTAAGTAGTAGAGATGTTATTAATGCCAAAGTCAATCCAGTGTAATTGTCCTCAAGCAGTGTGTATTATATTTCTAAGGTACTTTTGTGCAAATATGCTGCTATAAAGATGTATTAAATTATAAGATTCATTTATCTGGGATGTTCACGTGTCAGAACAATGCTAGCTGGTAAATTTTAAGATTATCCCAAGGCTGTAGAAAAAAATCTTCAAACTTTTTTGGGTGTTAGGCCTCTCAACGGTGAGATGGCATAGTAGAATAGAAATTTTAGGACTAGGTAAGTTCTGGATGGTATTGAAGTTCAAAGATTTTTTTATAATCAGTCAAGTATTAGAATGCCTTGACTTGAATGAGTGATTAACTATCAATAAATAGTCAGTCTGTGACTATTATCTTATACCAGTAGAGACTCTATATAGTTTTCAGGTTTTAACCACATTTCTGGTGCCTGATAACCATTATGCTGCTTCTTTGGAATAGGGTGTTTTTTTGTGCTAATAACCATGGTGTTTATACTACATCTATTTTAGAATGATATTTTATTTTAATATTTAGGATATGAATTATTTACAAAATCATATGTGTTGTGTGGTCTGATCCTGTCTCCAACAACCTCACAATATGCTTGAACACTAATAACCAGAAAAAAAGACCCTGCATACCTGTAACTAACTAAAAAGCCTGAGAGTTATCTCACTGGTGGGCAGGCTGGAAACCAAGCTTGATACAACCTTTGTACTTTTATGTACTTTGTTTTCTCAATCACATAAAAGAAGGGGATGTCAGATCTGTGTCATAGCATTCCCCTCTTAAACACCTTGGAATACCTGTTATAGAGGTTCCTTATGTTTCAGTTCAATCCTTTCTCTAGATCATACAGAAATAAAAATGTAAAGAAGTCAAACACAAAATGAGAATAGTAAATCGACAGGAAAAGTGCTCAGAAACCATGAGGCCAAATCTACCATAGAAACTCTTTGGTCTTTTAGGCAGGACACAGTTTTGAAGTTCAAGGGCAGAGTCCTTGTGTTAAAAGGTGAATATTTTCAGAGTTAAAAGCGACGATCTTTTATATGTTTTTTTAAATGTCTCTGCAAAGCCCCAAAGACCCAGAAAAGAAATAAAGGGGTACTTTATTCCCCCCTCATTTCTCGTTTTGTTTTTCTTTGTTAATAAGGACGTGGAGCTACAGTTGAGGTTATGACTGTGACCTCTTTGTAGTGTCCCATTAGAGAATAGGCCCCATTTTCAGGGAGCAGTTGTGCTGAAATAAGAACCAGTGCTCATTCTAAGATGTAGCCTGAACTGGCCAGCTCAGAACTGAGGATATCTGTGTCACATCTTTAGAACAACGAAGGTGGAAATATGGGCAGGGTGAAGGTAGAAGTCAGAGAGGAGCAAACATTTGTCCTCTGATAAATCCTACTGCACTGAAAGTCATCATGAGGTACTTCTGAGCGATGACATTACGATTTCTTGCCCCAAGAGTACAACTGAAGCAAAAAACCTAGAAACAGAAGTTGAACTTCAGACACAGTTTTTAAAAAGAAAAACCTAAAGACATAGCAAAGATGACTGTTTGACATTCTGTCTCTCTGGCAAAATTACCCCTAAGGAAATGATTACTTGATTCTTTGGTCAAAGGGGAAATAGAAGGCTAATACAGAGAAAAAACTATTATAGCCAAAAATGTCAGGCTGGGTGGAAGAAAGTTTTGGGGAATGGAGATGAGAAATAAAATCTAGTCCAAAATGTTACTGTGCAATTAAATAGAATAAAATATATACTAATACAAAAGGAAATTTGTGACGTATTCTTGAGTCTAAAAAGTACATAGATCTACCTTTTTTTTTCACATGTCCATATATATATGTACACATATTTATGGACACATACACATATAAAATTCCTTCCATGATTATAGCTGGGGAATGAGGATAGAAGATGACTCAAGGGGAAAATGTTCCTTTTAAAAAAATAGACATTGTTTTGTGTTTGAATTTTTTTCAAGGTTTAAATGCCAAATTTTTAATAGAGCAACAATTTAAAAATATATCATGTGGGAAGACACTGCAGTATATTTAAAAAGGAATAAATTTTGTTCTTTTTAGGTCAACTTGGGAAATAATACTTTCATCCTCTTCTCTAGTGTGTGAACTCACACGGGGCAGGATCTGTCTTTAAAAATTTGGAATTTCCAGCATTGACCATTTACTCTGGCAAGTATGGAGTCTCAATAAGTTTTTGTTGAATGAATGGCACAGTGAATGGACAAATGAATGGAGAGAACTGAATAGCTAAATGGCGAAGTGAGGGCTTTCCATCCAGATCCTTCAGTTCATCTGACTTTCAGAGTTAAATGTGGTATTCTCTGAGGACCCTCCTTGAGCAGGGAGTAAAGACAATGGCTGTTCTGGAGCAGAAGCTGTCCTGGAAGAGGAGCAGGGTCATCTTTCTGCCCATTGACAGCCCTTTGGTTGACATGTCCAGCAGCTGAAGATAGAAAAGCTGTGAAGTTTCTTTTTTTTTTTTTTTTTTTGAGACGGAGTCTTGCTCTGTCACCCAGGCTTGAGTGCAGTGGCGCGATCTGGGCTCACTGCAAGCTCCACCTCCTGGGTTCACGCCATTCTCCTGCCTCAGCCTCCCGAGTAGCTGGGACTACAGGCGCCCGCCACCAAGACCGGCTAATTTTTTTGTATTTTTAGTAGAGACGGAGTTTCACCGTGTTAGCCAGAATGGTCTCGAGCTCCTGACCTCGTGATCCACCCGCCTCGGCCTCCCAAAGTGCTGGGATTACAGGTGTGAGCCGCCGCGCCCGGCTGAAGTTTCTGTGATTAGCCAGAATTGGATTCTGGTGAGCAAAACAGATAACATTTGTTTATATTAATCTCATTTATAAATTAGATAAGTCACAGTCACAGATATTATCAAATAGGTCTCAATATGTAGATCAGAAGGAGAAGGTATAGAATATGATTCTTTAATACAATGAAAATTATTATTAACTAATAGGAATATTTCAACATTAAGTGATAAAATGAGAACAATTCCTCCAGAAAAAAGTAGAGCTAATTTGTATTAAGCGCATGCTACATGCCAGCTTAGTTTGTGGTACTTTACATGAACTGGGCATTAGTGTTTATTTGTTTGTTTGTCTTCTTTAAATACAGTGAGGAACTGGAATTGGGGGCAGAGTAATTAAAACGCAGGACTATAATTCAAAGTTAACTAAATTTTTAAATCTGCATCTTTAGCTGTGATGAGGGCAAGAAAAGTAACCTCTTGTATGGAGAGGAGGAAGGCAGAGAACAAAGAATAGAATTTCCACTACTTCTTAGAGATAGGGTTTTTATAAAGACAGATACTCTCGACCCAGCAATCCCACTACTGGGCATCTACCCAGAGGAAAAGAAGTCTTTACACGAAAAAGATACTTGCACATGCTTGTTTATAGCAGCACAATTCACAATTGCAAAAATGTGGAACCAGCCCAAATGCCCATCAATCAATGAGTGGATAAAGAAACTGTGATATATAAATATATATATATATATACACACACACACACATATATATACACACACACATATATATACACACACACACATATATATGATGGAATACTACTCAGCCATAAAAAGGAATAAATTAACGACATTCGCAGCAACCTGGATGAAATTGGAGACTTGTTCTAAGTGAAGTAACTCAGGAATGGAAAACCAAACATATGTTCTCACTCATAAGTGGGAGCTAAGCTATGAGGATGCAAAGGCGTAAGAATGACACAATGGACTTTGGTGACTCAGGGGGAAAGGGTAGGAAGGGGGTGAGGGATAAAAGACTACAAATTGGGTGCACTGTATACTGCTCGGGTGCAAAGGCATAAGAATGACACAATGGACTTTGGTGACTTGGGGAAAGGGTGGGAAGGGAGTGAGGGATAAAAGACTACAAATTGGGTGCACTGTATACTGCTCGGGTAATGGGTGCACCAAAATCTCACAAATCACCACTAAAGAACTTATTCAGCCAGGCACAGTGGCTCACGCCTGTAATCCCAGCACTTTGGGAGGCCGAGGCAGGTGGATCCCTTGAAGTCAGGAGTTTGAGACCAACCTGGCCAACATGGTGAAACCCCGTCGCTACTAAAAATACAAAAATTAGCCAGGTGTGGTGGCCGGCACCTGTAATCCCAGCTACTTGGGAGGCTGAGGCAGGAGAATTTCTGGAACCTGGGAGGCAGAGGTTGCAGTGAGCCGAGATCACACCATCGCACTCCAGCCCCGGCAACAACAGCGAAAATCTGTCTAAAAACAAACAAAAAAAGAACTTATGTGACCAAACACCACCTCTTCCCCAATAACCTATGGAAATAAAAAAAATTTTAAAAAGGACAGATACTCTCAAACTATTCCTCATCTCCTGATAGTATTTGTGATGTGAAAACCTGGGTTTTCATCTTGCCCTTCTTGTCTGTTGGGGTGTCTGTCTGTCTGTCTGTCTGTCTGTCTGTCTCTCTGTCTCTCTGTCTCTCTGTCTCTCTCTCTCTCTCTCTCTCTCTCTCTCTCTGTGTGTGTGTGTGTGTGTGTGTGTGTATAATATCTACAGGTTGGCTTCTCTGGGAAACAAGACAAGACAGAGTAAGGAGTGCAAAAAGTATATTGGGAGTAACACCTGGGGATCTCCAGAACGGATATGAGAACTGGCTAAGCCCAAGGCTATTTACCACACTGCCTTGCCAGGTCTTGGCCAGGGAATGCTTGAGAAGAAAATAACCTAGGCTGTAAAGCTCACATAACCCCAAGGAAGCTAAGATCTAGAGGACATTAGCCAATTGCACTGCTTGTACCAGATGATGAGTTCTTTCTTGAAGGAAGATTTGTGCAGTGTATCTCCAGCTCTCATTTCAGTCTAATAGATTTGGACCTCCTGGTAATATTTGTTGATCAAGTTTTGAAAATATATGAAAATATATAAATGTTCTTCTTGTCTTTACACAAGCTTATCTGACAAATGGATATGTCCAGATTCTTAAAGTGATTGTAAAATAAATTCAGTATTTCATCTCAAAGAGTGATTTTTATCATTTCACCAATCTTTGGTTATTGCATGGAATTTTACACTTCTGAATTTCAGACTACAACTACTAACTCTTTAAAAAATTTCTTCTATAAATTTATGGGTACAAGTGTGGTATTGTTACATGCATAGGTTGCACAGTGGTCATGTCAGGGCCTTTAGGGTATCCATCACCCAAATAACATACATTGTACCTTTGAAGTAATTTCTCATCCATCCCCCTCCCACCCCTCACCCTTCAGAATCTCCATTGTCTGTCATTCCATACTCTACATCCACATGTATACATTATTTAGCTCCCACTTATGAGTGAGAACATGTGATATATGTCTTTCTATGTCTGACCCACTTCACTTAAGATAATGGCCTCCAGTCCTAACCATGTTGCGAAAGAAATACTTTTATCCTTTTGATGACTAAATATTATTCCATTGTGTGTGTCTGTGTGTGTATGTATTCCTTTTTTGTGTTTGTTTCTATTTAGTGTGTCCACATTTTCTTTATCCAATCATCCATTGATGAACACTTAGGTTGATTCTATATCTTTGCTATTATGAATAGTGTTGTGATAAACATATGAGTGCAGCTATCTTTTTATATAACATTTTTTTGTTGTTGAATAGATATCCGGTAGTGTGCCTGCTGGATCAAATGGTTGTTCTACTTTTAGTTCTTTGATAAATCTCCATACTGTTTTCCATAGAAGTTGTACCAATTTGCGTTCCTGCCAACAGTGTATAAGAGTTCTATTGTCTCTACATCCTGAGAAACATCTGTTATTTTGCAAATACTAACTCTTAAAACATATTTTTCAGCTGTAAACTCTTTATAACATTTTAATTTAAGTAATATGGCCAGAATATCTATTAGTATTTTTATTACGTTAATCAATGTAAAAATTTTGAATCCACTATATATTTATTCAGATATGCTAGACATGATGCCAGCCATGATTTAACTCATGCTTTGGGAAGTGGGCAAGAAAATCATTTGGTTAAGTATTTAATTTAGTTAGCTACTTTTTGTAAAGAATTTCAGATTTCAAGATAAATAATATCTGAACTGAGTGTTTAAGGAGTAGGAGAGGATCACCAAGTGAAGAAGGGGCAAGGGAGCTCCAGAAAGGTAATTTATCACATCAAAGGAGTGAGGAATAGAGCGTGTGACCCCCCTAAGGACAGGAGTGAAGTTTGCATAAAGAGATGGTGAAAAACTCACTGGATCTAGATGGTGAAGGGTCTGTATGACAAGGCTGCCTTAAGAAGCAGTTAAGAGTATGGCTTCTGGTGTCATAAAGAGCTGGACTCTAATCACTGTTCTGTCATTTTCCAAATAACAATGATGTCTTTGTATAGTTCCTCTATCTTCAGTTTCCTCATCTGTACAATGGGAATGGTAAAGCCTACTTTAAATATTAAGTGATATGAATATAAAGTACTTATTCTAGAGCTTGGCATATAGTCAACATTCAATGATTAGGTAATATTTAAAAATCAGGCTATACATATCATTAATGTTATAATTATTTTATATTTCAATACCATATTTCATCAATTAATAGTAATCAGTAAACATGTATATCTCCCCTTTATATAAGACCTTCTTCCATATGGCAGGATCCTCATGGCAGCCTGCAATCTGAGCAGTGGGAGGGAGATTCAGAAATTGCCTTTACTACTGGAAGCAGATTGCATGGTACTGATTAGATATGCAGAGGGGAGCACAGCAAATGTCTCCACAGCACTCATTGCTTTGGCTTGCTTTCACAACACCTCCTAGAGGAACAGTCTTAACCTGCCTGTTTATTGTATATCCTTTCCTATAAGTTAGTGAAAAGCCTGTGGCTATAATCTTGAAATAGTTAAGAGAAATAAACAACTCAAATAAAGTCCTTAGTTTATGCTTGTTTTCCTCTCTCTCTAATAATTAGGAATAAGTCATGCCCTGGATTTATTCTCAAATGGGAAATGTTTGTAAAACTAGCAAGACACAAGCAGCTAAACAGTAGGACAGTAGATGGCAAGTTTTTGCCAATCACACATTACTTTTCTCCTGCCCTCACCTTCTACACACCTGCCTTCAAACTTAACCAGAATATGTGGTTATGTGTTCATTTCACGAGTGTGAGATGACCCAAAACTTCAACATGTCGATGAATAAGGACACGTATAGAATAGTGGTGCCTCCTAGTTTGTGGTTCCACTTTTAGTCAACTGACCCCTATACCCATCCTTAATACTACTTCCAGTGTGACTTTAAGAATGCAAATCTGATAATGCAGGCACCCTGCTTCAAAACCTTAAGGAGTTCACTCTTGCTTTCTAGATGAAGTTCAAATTTCTTAGCTTAGTGCTCAGGCTATTTTAGATTTAGGCTCCAACTACTGCCAATCTCATCTGACATTCTTTCATGTTGCGTGGTTCACTGCAGTTGGAGTGAGCTACTAGAGGCAGCACATTTGCATGACACTGGAGCCCCTCTTTTGTTTCCTCTAATGCTCACTGATATTTCAAAAGTAACTCTAGGGTTGTCACTTTTTCCTAAATGCCTTTCTTGACACCCTACCTGACCTGGCTACATTTGGGTTCTCTTTTCTCTGTTCCCATAGATACCTGAATAAACAGCCTGAAGAGTAATTATAGGGCTGGGCATGGTGGCTCATGCCTGTAATCCCAGCACTTTGGGAGGCTGAGGCGGGGGGATAATGAGGTCAGGAGTTCGAGACCAGCCTGGCCAATATGGTGAAATCCTGTCTCTACTAAAAATACAAACATAAGCCGGGCGTGGTGGCGTGCGCCTGTAGTCCCAGCTACTCAGGAGGCTGAGGCAGAAGAATTGCTTGAACCCAGGAGGCGGAGGTTGCAGTGAGCTGAGATCATGCCACTACACTCCAGCCTGGGTGACAAGAGTGAAACTCTGTCTCAAAAAAAAAAAAAAAAAAAGAGTTATTATAACTACCTGTTGAAATACAATGACATTCATAATTTTAGACAAGGAAAGGGAAGGGAAGGTTAAAATAGGATTAATAACAAAAATATATCAGCCCTGATAAAAAGGAAATTAAAGAAAAATTAAAGATAACATCATAATTTTATGAATATTTTGCAGATCCAGTGAGAATTACTGTAGGACATTTCTTGAACATACTTGCCCAGCCTTGCTTTGTGCAAATATTATTGACAAGGTGAAAAATAAGCAGAAGGTCTAGGCTATGCATGCATATATAACATAATACTAAAATTAATAATTGATCACATTTATTGAGTGTTTACTATGCTGGCCACTTTTCATACATTGCCTTTGAAGCTTGTGATGAGCAGTAAAATATGCTTCCTTTATGCAGATGAGAAAACTGACACAGTGCAAACCGTGTCAGATCTTGAAGTCAACGAGAAGAAGAATTGAGAGTAAAACTCGTGTCTACTTGATCCCTAGTGGTTACAGGGATAACGTTGAAGATACCTTAGTGAATCAACAAAGGTGAGGTCAGCTGCGATGAACACCTCCAATGTGATTTGACCAACCTGTATTATTCAGTATAACCAAACCTAAGGGGAGAATAGGCTAACCTGATGTCTCTTTAAATGTCCTGCTTATTATATGATTCCAACAACCACTGAGAGACTATAATTCATTGGAGGGAGTGGGGAAGGAGTCTTTATACGAACATAATATATTTCAGTGATCCTTCAATTTGGGTTTTTCTAGCCAACTGTGGGGAGAGATCCATTCTCTTTAATTCTTGTATCCCTAAAGTCAAATTTAGTAGGTACCACATGGAAGAAAGTCAATGTTTCTTAAATGGTTTTGAATGAGTGTAGTTTATCACTCTTTTTGGTAGAATCCAGTGCTAAATGAAAAGTTTAGAGCTCTCTTGACAATAGATTTCTAGATTTAAAAGAAATGTAAGAGTTAAATTCAATACCTTCATCTTATAGGTGAGGAGACTGAGATTGATGGGAGCAGCTGACAAAACTAAGGTCACACAGTAAATTAGTGACCAATTCACACTTACAAACCATGCTTCCAGCTTAGCCACCATCATACCTTCTTGCTCTTTTGCAGTTTAGTTTCCTCAGAACTGAATAGCTCTTAGACTGATAGCATTGATATTGATGTGGGATCTTGGTGTTCAAATAGCCCACCCTCTCATGCATTAAATAACACCTTTGCATACTTCTCTGCTCATTTTAGGGTCTCGACACCAAGAATTGTAACTGGAGAAGTGTCTTTTTTACTTGTGCCCAGGATGATGGCAGAAAGGCAGTGCATGGAGCCTGTTGTTCAGGATTCCCACTGAGAGTCGAAACAATGGGCATTGCCTGAAAAGGTTTCCTAAGATTTTTGGCTACAGCGTTTCAAACCAAAATGTTGAGATGTGGCATATGGCCAATATTTATAGCCCGCTTAGCCAATGAACCTTTACAGAGCTATTACCAGAAGGATTTTCATGATTAATACCATCACAATACGAAGGAAATTTATTTGAGAAATAAACCCTTGGGCTCAGTAAACAAAAACACAAGCACATCCAGAAGCCTGAGTTACCTTTGCCAAATTCTCTCCCATCATCAGGCAAATGCCCAAAGAAACCCTGACTTCCAGCCAACATGGGTTCCATAGAGAAATATGGAAGCTTCTGTTTTAACTTTCTTCTTCCTTTCATGACTGCCTTTTAAGAAATATTTACAGAAAAAGTTTATAGATTTGTATTCCTAAATCTATAGTATTATAGATAGAGTTCTTAGATTTTGGAAGATAGGGACATATGATCAAATTTTTAATGAAATACTCTGATTCAGTCAAGATGCCAGTGTCTCTTCACGTTGCTGAGACCTAGAGACACTCAGAGACAGAGGGCAATTTTCCTGGGTATAATCATGACTCTTTGAACTGGGGTCAGCTAAAAACACTTCAGTCTATTTAGTTCTCTTCCCCAAACCACTTTTCCTTCATTGCAACAATATGTTCCTCATGTGAGGAGAGCGGATCTTTTCAATCCATGTACAATAGGGAAATTCATAAGAGAGGCTGCCCAAGATAAAGTTTAACAAACAGCGGTGTACTAGAGATGGCTTATGAGAGCTAACTGTTAAGTTTTCAGGAATCTTGAGAGCCAATTGCTAGCCATGGTAGGAGTATTGACAACATGGAAAGTGTCAAACACAACAAATCAGGGCTTTTTGCTTTGTTGAGTATCCCACTGGAAAGTGTTTGTATATTAATTCATTCCTTCAAGGCTGTGTTAAAATGCTACCTCCTTTTTAAAGCTTTCTGTGACCCACCCAGGTAGTCTTAACCTCTCTCCTCTAAACTCCCAATAATACTGGATTTTGAACTCCTTTTAGGAGATGCATCATTTTCAACCACAAAGCATGGAAGGTCATTCCCATCCACATACTTTATATTCTTTCTGGTATATCAGTTTATTGGGTATTGGATTGCTATATGATTTTTTAAAAACATCCTGTAGTTAGCATGATGCCCAGCAGGTTTGGCAGGCAGAAAATATTTTGCAAATTAAGTTGATAAAACATTAGCACACCAGTGATCCAAGACTTTACTTAAGCTCAATTATACCATTGCTGTCATTAAAATCTCAGTTGTCATTCTACCAGTGGAAGCCATGGCAGCATCAGGATGTTGATATGACATGTCATCCAAGAAAGGTGGGAGTAGGTGTGAAGAGGAGGGTCTCAGCCCCTGTACTTTAGCTTCTGCGGAGATAAACTCCTTATCTTTTAAAGGCTGGTCACTTGCTCTAGTTTTCTGTTTGTTTGTTTATTTTTGTTTGTTTTCTTTTTTGAGACAGAATCTTGCTCTGTTGCACAGGCTGGAGTGCAGTGGCACGATCTTGGCTCACTGCAACCTCCGCCTCCTGGGTTCAAGCGATTCTCCTGTCTCCAAGTGATTCTCCTGTCTCAGCCTCCCAAGTAGCTGGGATTACAGGTGAATGCCACCATGCCTGGTTAATTTTTGTATTTTTGTAGAGAAGGGGTTTCACAACGTTGGCCAGGCTGGCCTAGATCTCCTGACCTCAAGTAATCCACCCCCCTCGGCCTCCCAAAGTGCTGGGATTACAGGCATGAGCCACCGCGCCTGGCCTCTAATTCTTTAGTTATAAAATTGCTCTCACTAGGGAAGCGGGCAGAAGAGGATATGCCATCTTGTGCTTTCAAAACATCAATTATTTCAGGAAGTACGGAATATAATGAGAGAAAACATTTTGGCAACATAGGACAGCTGTCTGCATGTTTAAAGAAAGGAAAAGTATTCAGAGAAGAGTGAATGATTAAAATTTCGGTGAGTCATTCCTTCAGTCATTCACTGAACTAACATGTTATTGGGTGAATAATACATGCTAGACATTCTTTCAGGGACTGGGGATACAAAGATAAATAAGAAGTTATGCATCCCTTTGGAAATCAAAGACTATTAGAAGAAGTCGAAGGTGGAGGAAATATATTTAGGAAGAGATTTCATCAAGATTATGGGAAATTTAAGAATGGTAAATTAAAAGACCAAAAGAAAGACAGTTTTAAAGTGAAATGTGTTATGTCTAATGGAGAAATAGACAAAAAACTTTTTTGTATAATTAGAGTTGAGACAGAGAGAGAGAAGGGGTGGCGGGAGAGAGAGAGAGAGAAAATGACTGTGGGTTTGAATAAATCCCTTATTCCTCTTGCCCAAATTTAGACTTCCAAAGGTATATGTAGATGCTATCTATACCCAGTGGAGCCATTAGTGCTGAAGAGCTCAGCTACATGGCTAGTAATTAGGAAGAGGCAATGAGGAAACCTATTTCCCTGAGGTCTTCACCCTACTTCACTCCCACAACTTCAATCTGCCCAGTTGTGCCATGGAGACAGCTACAGCAATTCCATTCCGATAGTGGCACAAAATAAATCACTGGAAACCGTTTTGCACTTGCCCAGAGACTTTCAAGAGAGAATCTCAAAGTGGATCTGGGCTGCTGTGTGCCACAAAGAGGACCAACATTTCTCTTTGGCTTTAAAGGATGTCCCATTGTGAGAATGAACTTTGGGTTTTATCTCTCCCTTTGAAATAGAATACATCAAAGTGAGACATCTAAAGGCAAAGACACAATGATCCCCAATCCAAAGCCAAGTTCAAAAACACAGAGATGAGTTGTGTTATTGTGAAATTGTATTTGCTGGCTGAGATGGGGGACAAAGAAAGATTAAGTTGCTAACAAAAAATGGGTCTTGAAATTCCTATTAGTCTCGGGCCCCAGGGCACAAACGTTTTCAGCTAGACAATTACTTTTTAGAAGTATGGGAGCAATGGCACAGGTGGCGCATGAGGCTTCCCTTTCCTCTCATTCTGAAACGTACAGAATTATTAATGTGAGATTTATTAATGATTGGATGATGGATGAGGAAAATTAGTTTTAGAAAGTTGTTAGCATTGAGAATTGTTTCCTTTAGGAGGCCCAAGTTCATACTATGAGGGGTGCCTCAAGTGTTAGGTTTTATAAGTACAGCAATAACTTTCCGCATACCAACTTCTTAAAGCATATATCTAAGTAAGATATACCTACCTAATTGTAACTGTGCTTTAAACCTGACATTTCAGTTAGATTATATATACATCAATTGTGTTAAAGGATAAATGCTTTCTAGCCCAGCTGGATTTCAGTACAGAGAAAAGCATTTCAAATTCATTCACTCATTTTTTTCTGCTTGTCATCTATTACCCTGTCTACTTTTTGTTATAGTAATACTAAAACAGTTTTTTTTTTAAAAAAAATTCATTCTACATTCAACACGTATTTACTGAGTATCTACCATGGGACGGGTAAATTTTTAAAAAAATTTTGTGGGTACATAGTAGGCATATAGATCTATGGGATACATGAGATGTTTTGATACAGGCATGCCATGTAAAATAAGCGCATCATAGAGAATGGGATACCCATTCCCTCAAGCATTTATCCTTTGAGTTACGAACAATCAAATTACACTCTTTATTTTATTTTATTTTATTTATTTATTTGAGATGGAGTCTCTCTCTGTCGCCCAGGCTGGAGTGCAGTGGCGCGATCTCGGCTCACTGTAAGCTCCGCCTCCCAGGTTCGCGCCATTCTCCTGCCTCAGCCTCTCGAGTAGCTGGGACTACAGGCGCCCACCGCCACGCCCGGGCTAATTCTTTTGTATTTTTAGTAGAGACGGGGTTTCATTATGTTAACCAGGATGGTCCCAATCTCCTGACCTCGTGATCCGCCTGCCTCGGCCTCCCAAAGTGCTGGGATTACAGGCTGAGCCACCGCGCCCGGCAACTTACTTCCTTTCTTTTGGGTATATACTCAGCAATGGGATTGCTGGATCATACGGTAGCTCAATTTTTAGTTTTTTGAGGAATCTCCAAACTGGTCTCCATAGTGGTTGTACTAATTTACACCCCCACCAACAATGTACAGGGGTTGTCTTTTCTCCACATTCTTGACAGAATTTGTTATTGTCTGTCTTTTGGATACACTGAATAGTATACTGATCATCATCTGATGATCAGTGATGTTGAACACTTTTTCAAATGCCTGTTTGCCACTTGTATGTCTTCTTTTGAGAAATGTCTACCAAATTTGTTGCCCATTTTTTTATTGGATTATTACATTTTTTCCCTACAGAGTTGTTTGAGCTCCTTATATATTCTGGTTATTAATCCCTTGTCAGATGGGTGGTTTGAAAACATTTTTTCCCATTCTGTGGGTTGTCTCTTCACTTTGTTGGTTTTATCCCTTGCTGTGCAGAAGCTTTTTAACTTGATGTGATCCCACTTGTCCATTTTTGCTTTGGTTGTCTTGTAGAGTGTTGCTCAGGAAATTTTTGCCCAGAGCAACGCCCTGGAGATTTTCCGCAATATTTTCTCTCAGTAGTTTCATGGTTTGAGGTCTTAGAATTAACTCTTTAATCCATTTTGACTTGATGTTTGTATATGGTGAGGGCTGGGAGTCTAATTTCACTCTTCTGCATATGAATATCCAGTTTTCCCAGCACCATTTATTGAAGAGACTGTCTTTTTCCCAGTGTATGTTTTTGGCACCTCTGTCAAAAATGCGTTCAGTGTAGGTGTGTGGATTTGTTTCTGGGTTTTCTATTCTGTTTTATTGGTCTATGTGTCTGTTTTTATGCCAGGACCATGCTATTTTGGTTACTATAGCTCTGTAGTATCATTTGAAGTCAGGTAATGTGATTCCTTCAGCTTTGTTCTTTTTGCTTAGGATAGTTTTGGCTCCTCTGGGTCTTTTGTGATTCTATATAAATTTTGGGATAGTTTTTTTCTATTTCTGTGAAGAACGTCATTGGTATTTTGATAGGGATTGCACTGAATCTGTAGATTGTTTTGGGTAATATGAACATTTTAACAATATTGACTCTTCCAACCCATTAACATGGAATATCTTTTAATTTTTTTGGTGTCCTCTTTAATTTTTTTCATCAATGTTTTATAGTTTTCATTATAGAAACTTCTTTGGTGAAGTTAATTCCTAGATATTTAATTTTATGTGTGGTAAATTTTTGATTTCTGGATCTGAAGAAGCACAGGAAACTTTACCCCAAAACATGGCTCCTTTGTATAATAAGATTTTGAATTAAGGCCCTTAGAGATCAAAATATGCTGGAAGAGATTTTTCCTCTGGAGTTACCATTATTGTTTGTACTGGACACTGGGTAACTATTATGTCACCATCATCCTGGGTAACTGGAGTAACTATTACTGTTTGTACTGGACACTGACTCTCTAGGGCTCATCTTCCTTGTTGGTAATCAAATTCACATCTTGCAGGATTGTCTTAAAGATTAAAATATGCAAAGTCAATTACTAGGTACCTGACACATAATTATTGAATGCCTACCATAATTATTATTATTACGCCGACATAATTACTGAATAAATAACATTTTCATGGAGCTTCTGAAGAGAAACATTGTCTCTTTTTTTTCCAGCTTCCATTTTAGAATCTAGGGGGACATGTATAGGTTTGTTACCTGAGTATATTGTGTGATGCTGAAGTTTGGAATATGAATGATCCCATCACTCAGGTACTGAGCGTAGTACCCAAAAGTTAGTTTTTCAGCTCTTGCCCTCTCCCTTCCTCCCTCCTCTCTTTAGCAGTCCCCAGTTGCTATTGTTACCTTCTTCATGTCCATGAGTACCCAGTGTTTAGCTCCCATTTATAAATGAAAACATGTGGTATTTGGTGTTCTGTTCCCACATTAATTTGCTTAGGACAGTGACCTCCAGTTGGACCCATGTTGCTGCCAAGGACATGATTTTGTTCCTTTTTATGGCTGCACAGTATCCCATGGTGCATATGTACAATATTTTCTTTATCCAATCCACCACTGATGGGCACCTAGGTTGACTCCACGTCCTTGCTGTTGGGAATAGTGCTGTGATGAACATGTGAGTGCATGTGTCTTCTTGGTAGGATAGTTTGTTTGAGAGACATTGTCTTAAAGGTAAAATTATTGTGTCATATCAGGGAAGTGAAAAAATCTATATTTTATATCTTTTCTCTGAGTCTGTACACTCAAGATGCGATCTTCAATTTTGTTCTACTAATTGCTTTCATTTGAAGCTGCGGGAGAGTTTACAACTCTTTCTCATCTCACATTGAGAGTGAAAAGGCATGCTTTCAGAGATGAATGAAGTCCAAGTTAAGTATGAATGAGAGAAGCTAAGGAAGTTCCCTTCTGGCACCATTTCAGAGATTTATAATTTTTGAAACCATGATGATGCAAGGAACAGCATAGAAAGTCATTTCTTTCCCCTTTGTCCAGTCTAAATGCAAATTTGAACTTTTAAGGCAGTTTGTTTGCATGTTAATGCCTATAATCTGTCGCCCTGGAGATTGCTCTAGATTTCCTAAATTAGGTTGGTGGCTGGCTTAAAGAAGAGGTCATTTCATTACAATACTTGGAAGTGGAAATCCACAGAAGCTTCATTTTATCCCAGGGATGACAGCCTTGCCAGGGCAGGAGAGGAGGGTCAAGGGCCAGCAGCTGGTCAGAAGTAGCCTCCTGCATGTTTTCCTGAAGATGGAAAAATACAATGAAAGAAAAAAGGCTAAGAGTACACCGTGGTCTAATTAGCATTTGCTTCTTGTAGCCCTCGAAATGTCAGTCACCAGTTGGTAGCAAAATAAAGATGTAATGTTAGTGATAATGAATTAAATTGTGGCCATTTGCATTGGAATGCCATGATAATGATCTGAAATTACCATTGTATATATTCCCCTTGACAGTTCAAAATTGGACTCCAAGCTAATAGTATTTTGGATGAACTTTAAACCAATGAAAATGCTGTGAGTGTATACACTCCTTTTGGCAAGCCAAGCCATGTGGATTTCAGAAAGTTAATTTACCTCTGCTTTGTTCAAGCTGTTTGGTAATTGATGAACATACCATAAAAGTTTTAATGAATAACCACAGGGACCATTTAAATTATTTACTAGGTAAAAGTGAAATGCATTTGATTACCCTCCCTAATCTGGTTTTCCAAATGAAGCCGCCCCAGAATAAATACTGTCTTTTTTTTTTTTTTTTTTTTTAGTGCAATCTCTGTTGCACAAAACATCGCAGGCAAATATTTTCAGAAATTCTGAATGAAGGAGTTGCATTTTCTCCCATTAGCTGCAATTTATAGTTCTACTGCAAGCATTAGATATTGCTTAGGGAGAAGTTATGCCTATGTGCATAAGGACTAGAGGCTCTGTTGCAGTGGGGTTATGTAGCAACCCACAGAATCAGCACATATCTTCACAGCATCTGTTGTGTGAATAACTCTCCAGCAACATTCCATTATTGTGAAGCAGTTAAAATAAGAGCCACTTTTTTTTTCCTTTCTGGCCTTCCGGCATCTAATTACACTATAGCATCCTTTCATAAGTAGAATCTTATGAGATAAATGCCCACATGTATCTTAGTTTCCCATTAAATTGTGTTCCTTGGCATGTCTTTGTAGAGTGTTTTTAATAGCTTAGCCTACACGCAAACAAAGAAGGTTGCCTTGCAATTAGTGGCAGAGACAAAAGACATGCTCTTTCCCATTCATACCACCTCAGCAGGAGCTCTTACAGACAGGGGTGAGATTTCCAGCCTTATCACCTACTAGCTGTGCCTTTTGGGGAACATTAATTCAGCTCCCCATGCCCCAGTTTCCTCATCTGGAATTATGAACTGACATTAAAAGTCTGTTATAAGGTGAAATGACATAATTTACTGTATTGGTCTGTTCTCACGCTGCTCATAAAGACATACCTGAGACTGGGTAATTTATAAAAGACTCACAGTTCCACATGGCTGGGGAGACCTCATAATCATGGCGGAAGGAAAATGAGGAGAAAAGTCATGTCTTACTTGGCAGCAGACAAGAGAGCTTGTGCAGGGAAACTCCCATTTATAAAACCATCAGATCTCATGAGACTTATTTACTACCATGAGAACAGCATGAGGGAAACCACCCCCATGATTCAATTATCTCCACCTGGTCCCACCCTTGACATGTGGGGATTATTACATGTCAAGTGAGATTTGGGTGGGGACACAGCTAAACCATATCAACTTGTGAAACCTGTGATCAAGCACCCAGAGCAGTGGTTGGTTCTTATCTGGAGGGCCTCGCTAAACAGATTCTGGATCCCAACCCCAGAGGTTCTGATAAGTAGGTCTGGGGTAGGATTCAAGAATTTGCATTTCTAAAAAGATCTCAGGTGATGCTAGTCCAGGAACTGCACTTTGAGAACTGCTAACTTAGAAAAGATACTTGAGAACCAATAAAATTGAGCTGTGAGTTTTCGAAACTCTAGAAATACATATACACATTGTTGTATAGTTGGCCAAACAGCAGAAACTAAAGCCAGACTGCTTTCATGTGATCCCAGCTCTGCCATTCATTTTTTATGTGTTCTTGGGTGAGTTTTAAACTCCTAAAACATCTGTTTTCTTATCTATGAAATTGGCATAGTAATAGTGTATTCCAAAGTGCTTAGGCACAAAGAAGGCATCCAGATATTTCCAGCTATCATTATTAGTCTCTACTTCTACCCCATCCTATGCCCTTTCTCCTCCTATCAGATCCTCACTGTGGTCCTGGTTTTGAAAACTGTCGTGTCACATTAGAGGCATTTCTGTGTTTTGATACATACCTCAAAATGCAGCTTTTCCTGAGAGTGATGACAGGGTAGGCATTACATAAATTTACATTAAGAAATAGTTATTCCAAATAACTTAGCCTCTTTACATATGGAAGCAGAAGTCCTGAAGAAATAGGTTTTGAGGATGTAACTGGATGTACCGGGCCAAACAAAGTTATCAATTTATGGTGGTGAAACTGGCCCAATGCTCCCATAAACTGTTCTTTTGGATAAACATAGACATTTACCTTTCTTTGTATTTGTTGTATCTGAGTCCCTTCCTCAGCAAAGGACCTTTAGGCCTCTCAAAAAAAGTATCAAAGAGCTGAAACTCACCAGACCACTGAAACTCACCAGACCACTGAAACTCACCAGATCACTGAAACTCACTAGACCACTGAAAGTTACCAGACCACTAAAACTCACCAGACCATTAAAACTCACCTGACCACCAAAACTCACCAGACCACTAAAACTCGCCAGATCACTGAAACTCGCCAGACCACTAAAACTCACCAGATCACCGAAACTCACCAGACCACTGAAACTCACTAGATCACCGAAACTCACCTGACCACTGAAACTCACCAGACCACTAAAACTCACCAGATCACCGAAACTCACCAGACCACTGAAACTCACTGGACCACTAAAACTCACCAGATCACCAAAACTCACCTGACCACTGAAACTCACTGGACCACTAAAACTCACCAGATCACCAAAACTCACCTGACCACTGAAACTCACCAGACCACTAAAACTCACCAGACCACTGAACCTCAACAGATCACAGGGGCAGATGCCTCCTTGCTCCTCCCTAGTTCCTGTTTTCTTACAAATTGCTATATAAACTCCTGGTTTTAGTTAATCAGGGAGATGGATTTGAGGCTTAGCTCCCATCTCATCAGCTGTAGCACCTGATTAAAGCCCTCTTCCTTGGCAATAGTCGTTGTCTCAGTCTTTGGCTTTCTGTGAGGCAAGCAGCAGGATCGACAGTGGGAATTTAGGTAGTGGGGTGGTCAACATAAATAACTGAGACTGACTCGTGTGTGTGCAAAGGGGCATCAAAATTCAACTTCTGCACTTTTGTGTCTTGGTCTAACCCTATTCACAAATAAGGATTCTGAAATCAAGATGGACTTGGAATAAGGATGAGATATAGCTGCTCCCAACCTTTTACATGTAAATAAATTGCAATTATTAAAATAACATGTAATTGAGGAAAATAAAGAAAAGATAGAAGAAGAAAATGAAAGCTGTTCTTGTTTTTATCTTCCATGGGAAACCATGTTAGTGGGGCAGAATGCAGTGGCTCACACCTATAATGCCATTACTTTGGGAGGCCAAGGCAGGTAGATCACTAGAGGTCAGGAGTTCAAGACCAGCTTGGCCAACATGGTGAAATGCCAACCCTACTGAAAATACAAAAATTAGTCAGACATGGTGGTTCGTGCCTGTAGTCCCAGCTACTTGGGAGGCTGAGGCAGGAGAATCGCTTGAACCTGGGAGGCAGAGGTTGCAGTGAGCTGCGATCACGTCATTGCACTCCAGCCTGGATGACACAGCAAGACTCTGAAGAAAGAAAGAAAGAGAGAGAGGGAGGGAGGGAGGGAGGAAATCATGTGTTTATATTTCTTGAATTTTTCTAGGAAGACACACATACATAAAAACACATTCATCTATCAGCTAATCAAAATGATAATTTTATCCACTCTGCTTTTAATATGCTTTTTTCCTTATCAATAATATGGACAGCTTTCTATATGAAAAATAACATTATTTTAATGTCTATAAAGAATTCCATTATGTGGCTATATCATAATTGATTTCTAAATCTATGAACTGCACTATGATTAATACCTTGGAAATATATGTCAGCAGCAGTGAATCCCTGCAGGTCTGCAGCAACCTCAATTCTTGCCTCCTCAGAAGAAAGAATGAGAGGGAGGGGCATAAGGCAAAGTGAGAAACTGAGGCAAGTTTTACAGCAGGGTGAAAGTTTATTAAAAAGCTTTAGAACAGGAATGAAAGGAAGTAAACTACATTTAGAAGAGTGCCCAGTGGGCGACTTGAGAGATCAAGGGCATGGTTTTGTGTCCAGAATTGGTGGGTTCTTGGTCTCGCTGACTTCAAGAATGAAGCCACTGACCCGTGCGCTGAGTGTTACAGTTCTTAAAGATGGTGTGTCTGGAGTTTGTTCCTTCTGATGTTTGGACGTGTCCAGAGTGTCTTCCTTCTGGTGGGTTCGTGGTCTCACTGTCTTCAGGAGTGAGGCTGCAGACCTTTGCAGTGAGTGTTACAGTTCATAACGGCAGTGCATCCGGAGTTCTTCATTCCTCCTGGTGGGCTCGTGGTCTTGCTGACTTCAGGAGTGAAGCTGCAGACCTTCACGGTGAGTGTTACAGCTCTTAAAGGTGGTGTGTCTAGAGTTCATTCCTCCTGGTGGATTCATGGTCTCACTCACTTCAGGATTGAAGCTGCAGGCCTTCCTGGTGAGTGTTACAGCTCATAAAGGCAGCGTGGACCAAAAGGGTGAGCAGCAGCAAGATTTATTGTGAAGAGCGAAAGAACAAAAACTACACAGGATGGAAGAGGACCCAAGTGGGGTGCTGCTGCAGGCGAGGGTGGCCTGCTTTTATTCCCTTATTTGGCCCCACCCACATCCTGCTGATTGGTCCATTTTACAGAGAGCTGGTTGGTCCATTTTACAGAGTGCTGATTGGTCAGTTTTACAGAGTGCTGATTGGTACATTTATAAACCTTTAGCTAGACACAGAGTGCTGATTGGTGCATTTACAATCCTTTAGCTAGACAGAAAAGTTCTCCAAGTCCCCACCCAACCCAGAAGCCCAGCCAGCTTAACCTCTCAGTTTGACCCTTGACTTAGGGTTTTATATGTTGGTGTACTTCCGAGGTCTTGCATCCCATCTACCCTGATTCTTCCCTTGGAGTGGGCTGTCTGCATGTGCAGTGGTCTGCCGGCATTTGGGAGGGGCCCCACGCACAGTGTGTTTACTGGAGTTGTATGCATAATCACTTGAGGCATTCTTCCCTTGCCAGTTGAATGTTCCCAGAGGAAGGTCATGTACCAGTTAAACTTGGCCATTTTGCCTCTCAATTCCCATGCTTCAGCCCACTTGCCCAACTCCTGAGATCTTACTGGGAAGCTGCTTATCACCAGTTTCAGGTTTTGTCTATCTACTTGGAGACTGCCTTTCCCTGGCTCTGGCTGCCACCAATTATTATTTTAGAGAAACAGTGTAACAACTGCCTGACCATCACCTGATGGTCACCTGACATTCCTGGTGGGGTGAGGGGAGCCCTCTCCTGCCCTGCTCATGCCTGACCTTCTGTAAAACATATATATCTTTGTAACTTTTTAAAACAAATTATGTTTATGACTTATAAAAAGTTGAATCAAATACTATGCCAATTTTAGGGTTTTTGAGTAGTGAGTTAGTTACATAGAGTAGGAGAAAAACTTATTTTATTGTAATATTTTTGCTAACTACTGGACTTTCAATCATTTCATATAAATGAATTCCTGAAGTGAATCAGGCCTTTGATTATAGCAATGAACAAGTAGAGATTAAGTTTGTTCAACATAGTCCAAAAGTTATAACTGGGGGTACAATGGGCAGGAAAAATACTTTGTTCAGATCTGCTTATGTTATCATGGCTATGCATTAGACTCACCCAGAAAGCTTTTAAAAAATACAAATGCCAAGCACTCGCCAGAGCTCTACTTCAGTTTATGCTGGGTTCTGAGTATCAGGTGTTGTCAAAACTCTTCAGTTGATTCTGGTGAGCAGCCAGGTTTGAGAACTGCTAAGCTAGGAGCCTCCTTTCTCATCTGCTACTAAGCAGCAGCCATTCTTACCATTTGGAGGATGTTGTTATAGACAGTGAGCACCACTGCAAAATTTACTGCTTCCTGCTGGTTTAACAATGATGTAGGATTTTTCTTCTCAGTCACTTCACAAGCCAGGGACCCTCAGCCAGTGACACCCTGCCTGGTCCTCACTCGGCCATGCCGGTGTGCCCTAGCTCACCTGTGTTGTAGCTTGTACCCACGTTTGGCAGTTCCAGAGCTCCTGTACTGAGCCTAAGAAAAATGAGGATGTACTGGACATTAAAGGATGAAGAGGGCAGAGAAGAATTTTATTGAGGGATAAAAACATCTTTCAGTGGAGAGGAAATGGGGAATTGGTGCCCCTACCTGAAGGTAGGAAAGTTCCCCCAAGTGGCTGGGTCTAGGGCCTTTTATGGACTCAGAATGGGGAGTGTGTGCTCATTGGTTTGTGAGTATGCAGAAAAGGTTAAAGCGAAGACATCACTCAAAGGTGGGCATGACAGTATAGCAAACTAATTAGTAAAGGGTAGGTATATGTAAAATAGGTGAAGGGTGGGGACCGATCAGAGAAAAGCATTCCAAATAGGAAGACAAGTTCTCAATCTGGTCCGAGGATTTAACTTGTAGCTCGGCTTTCAGGCTCCAAACTGTCTTCAGCTTGGAGGTGCGGTTTTACCAGGGGCCTTCCCCATCTGCCAAGGGATTTGGCTGCCTCCTGTCGCTATCATCAAGACCTTGCCCACAAACTCCCAGTCCAACTAAACTTCAGTCAGGCTTTGTGTCCAATTCTCAACCTACCTGGGGAATATTTTGTAATTCCGAGGCAAGAACAAATAGCTTTATTTTCATTGTTTTGCAGAGTTAGTGAAGGTTTTTTTGCATTTGAGATGAAACTGAAAACCATCAGTATTGCCTTTCCATCTGAAACTTCCTAAAATCTGAGGCATATGTGAAGGATCTGCAGTCTTTGGCTGTGATTTAAACACACGCCCACACCCCCACCTCACACCCCTTTGACTTTTATATGGTTGGTTTGTGTCAGTGTATCACTGGGAGACTAAATGTCAAACAATCCTGAGAGACTGACAGTCTGGTTTTTACAGCGTGTGGTAAATACTTGCTTTATGCAAATCAAAATATACTTCCAAAATACATTCCATTCATTGGAAGGACATGCAAGACAAAAAAAAAATGCATTCTAGAAGAGCAAATTGCTTGGATGGAAAAGAGGATTTCTATGAATCTCAATAACAATGAGCCGTGCAAACCTTCCTGTAGTGTTCTACGGCCAGCCAGCAGGATCCTATCCATGCCATTTCCTGCAGTGTACTCAGAATCCCTGGTGTGTGGATGAACCTAATATTCCACATGTGCTACAGAATAATTGAACTTGTTTTCCCTGGATAGAGATGTTAGGTTTTGAAAAATAGTAAAATGTGCTTGTCTTGAGCAGTGTTTGGGAAAAATAGGAATTTTCTTGTTACTGTCTATTAAGCCTCTCAAGAAGCTTACAGAAAGGTTCTGGCTACAGGAATTTTCCTGAGTTTATTCCATTATAAATACATGTGATATTCAGAAAAATAATCAGCAACAACAATAAAAATTGCATTTTAATGTTGTTGCCCCATCTGAATAAACATTCCTGCCACTTGTTGGTAATATTTATTAAGAAATTGTTTTCTAGTCTCCAAATATAAAAGCATAATCCCCCCTTATTTATAGGATTGTCAAAGCCAATCTGAATTCAATGCTTTTTATGTGCTAGATGCTGTGCTTGGCATTCTGTGTTGTATCTCATTTAATCTTACATCTGGATGCTACAGTACAGTTGTTTGTGAACGGTAGCCAGTTAAGTTCATTGACTCCTAGGTTAGTCTTGTACACTGGGATAGAAGAAAAAGGAGAATATATCCTTAACCTTAGGGTCATATGGTGGAAGAATCTCTGATGGCTTCCAATAACCAAGTTTACTTTATGGAAAAGAAGAATAATTGCTTTTTTCTAAAAGGTGGTACTATTCAGTGACCTGGTGAAAATTCCTAGGCTTCCGCTATTCTATCTCTTTTGGGTATAAATGACTCAAATACTCATGTGTTCATTAATGATGGGTAAGACCTCAGATATTGGGCTTGCATCTCTGGAATGTGTTCAAACCGCTATGTACTGCCCACTCAACTGTTAATTCACTCTCAACATCTCTGATTCTCTGATTCCATATTTGATTATGTGTGTTAGATCCAGGGCTTTATCTATGACAACTTACCTTAGGGCCTTCCTGAGACATGGTCTCTGTGTCCTTTCAACTCAGTGATTTAATATGTATTTGTGTAACACTTGCTACATACCAGCACCCTGATAAGCCCTGTGGATATGAAAGTGGAAAGCAAACATCTTTGAACACAATGTTTATGTCCCATGGTAATTACCATTCTTGCTGGCCATCCCTATGGGAGATACCAGCCAGATTTACTTCCCTCCAAGGTCCCTGTCCATGAGATGATAAAAATATGAGGAATTTTTATTTACATATCACTCTTCTGCCTCAACTAGAAAACATGTATTAAGTGTCTTCTATGTATCAGATGTGGTTTTGGAAACCTTATATTAACTTTTCTCTGATTTAGGTTTACTGTGTATATTGCCTACCAAAGAAAGAAGTAGCAATGTTAACCATCAAGATAATAGCATGATTCATTTACGGCTGTGTGAAAGGAAAAAAAAAAAAAAATATCAAGACCCCAAACTTACTATGCCAAGGGGAAAAGTCAGGCTCGGGAACTGAGTCATGCAAAACTGTCTCCCATTTTGTTCCTAAATAGATAGTGGCAAAGATGGAAGGCTATATACCTTCCCAGGGGACCTCTCTCACAAATTGCTCACTAGGAAATTCCTTGTGGGCCCATATATCTTTACCCTAAAACAGTTTTGTTGAATTTTCCCCCGATAATGTAAATTATCTTCACAGGTACAGGACAAAGACAAGCCTGGGAGTCATCCCTCTGCTTACCGAGACAAACACATACTTGACTTCTTCCTCTACTATATGTTCATTTTATCTTATGTAAAAATGCAGATTGGGCACCGTGGCTCATGCCTGTAATCCCAGCACTTTGGGAGGCCAAGGTGGGTGGATCACTTGAGGTCAGGAGTTCGAGATCAGCTTGGCCAACATGATGAAACCCCATCTCTACTAAAAACACAAAATTAGCCAGACGTGGTTGTGCATGCCTGTAATCCCAGCTACTTGGGAGGCTGAGGCAGGAGAATCACTTGAACCTGGGAGGAGGAGGTTGCAGTGAGCCAAGATCTCACCACTGCACTCCAGCCTGGGCAAAAAGAGTGAAACTCTTTCTCAAAAAAAAAAAAAAAAAAAAAAAAAAAAAAAAGCAGATTCACCAGGACTGAGATGCATGCATAACTGATTCTTTATCCACCACCTCCTATCACATGTAAAATGTGGATTCAGTGAACACTGATCAAAGCCTCAAAAGAATGCAACTGTTTGCCCATTCTATCTACCCTCCTTTTTTTTTCTTTCCTCTTTTCCCTATTGCTCATTCTTTCCCCTTTAAATATTGAAGTCCCCAAACCCTCTTTGGAAAAAGTATGGATCACAGGTGTTCTTGTGATTTTGTGTTTTTGTTTTTGTTTCCCCCCGGGGGGAATCCTCAATCTTGGCAAAATAAACCTCTAGAATGATTGGCAGTCACCTCAGTCATTTTCTCTGATTTACAGCTGTGATAGTGAGAACTGGTGGAGGTAGCATTTAGAAAGGGGTTCAAGCACAATTCGTCTTTGGATTTTCTTACTCTCCAGTGTGTACCTAGAGCCTCATCATTCCTTGCCACGTATTTTTTTCTTAATGTCTTCCTCTACCTTACTCTTTAATCCTTCACTCACATTTGGTAAAGCACACTTGTCTTATAATTCAATGCTCTGTGCTTGCTCTGGAAACAATTCTTGCTTCTGGCTGCATACATTTACCTTCTAGATAATGAGTTCTACTTATACTGTTTAGGAAATGTCACCAGAATAAGTAAGCATGATGTACCACATAAAAGTCAATAGGCTGAAATGGGATGACTTATTCTGTCACTGTATCACTTATGCAGAGCCTGGGAAAGGATATTCTGGCAGCATCCTACTGCTTCTACAGGGCCTCCAGAATTTTTTCTTGCAAGGCAGTAGAGGGACTAGGTGTGCAGCAGTAGAGCCTAGGATTAACGATTATTGCCTTTGATAGAAAGATGTGAGTTATGTGAGTGGTACTTGGGTGATTTCAGGGCTGTGGGTCAGGAGGACTACCAGCAATGCTCTGAACTCTAGATGAAGTGATAGAATGAGAACCAAAGATGGTTGTGTCCTTAAATTTGATACCTTTGACTATTGGTTTGAAGGATTTTCCTGATATTAAAAATTTTAGAAAATCCATGTCTCTGTATTTTGCTCTTTAGTAAATATTAGAAACATGAAAAGGGGAAGCAAGTGGCCTGATTCGGATAATCACTTCCTCTGGGAGAGTCTAACTTGTTTCTGCAAATGAAAATTAGCACGTGGCACTTGGTGGATACTTAAAAACAATTGCACCAGACACAGCAAGGAAAACTTTACTCAAAACTACTGCAACAGAGGTTAGGACTGTGTTAGAGGAGAAAGATTAAACTGGACTTCTTTGAAACAAAAGACAGGAGGATTTTTAAGGGCTTTGGGTGAGCTAGTGGAAAAGCCCTGGAGGACATTAGGGGTAAGACTGACCAATGTGTTGAGGTCGTCTGTGTGTGCTAATTGTTACTTATGGAAGTTAGGCTCCTACCCTCCCACAGAGGCTGGGAGACAGGGATCCTATTTTTCTTGATAATTACATTTCAAAAGGATGGCTCCCAGGTTGTTGAGAAAGACTTTCCTGGGTTGTAAAACTGGCAAGAGGCTGGGAAAAGATTTATATCTCAAAAGGATGGAGAAAGAATGCACAATTACAAGTTTT
The DNA here is from genome assembly GCF_029289425.2 of Pan paniscus. Classification (NCBI taxonomy): domain Eukaryota; kingdom Metazoa; phylum Chordata; class Mammalia; order Primates; family Hominidae; genus Pan; species Pan paniscus. Next base: position 68,824,676 of record NC_073267.2, read on the forward strand.
CTAAAGTAAAAGTTTCTTTAGTAAAAGAAAAAGGAGGTCAGGTGGCTATAGTCAGGAAGAAGTCTATCTAAAGTTAGTCAAGCTGGGGAACATTAGAGACTTCTTGGTCAATAGTCCAGAAATGCTATTTCTTTTTCTTCCTTTCTTGAGGAGTCTCTTGTATACAAAAAACAGTCCTAAGGCACCTTGGACCTGCTTCTTAATTCCTGTAGTTCAATTACGAGCAGTATGAATTTCACTTATTATTTGATGTGTCTCAAACTTGATTTCTTTATATGTACTGTGGAGATCATACAATAATATCTAACTCATAGGTTTATTATTGAAATACAGAAATGCAAGAGGGAGGAAAAGTGATAACTTAAGAATTTAACATTAGAGAATAAAAGAGAAAAGCAGTGCAATATTCATGTAATGGAATAACATAGGACAACTAAAATCAATGTACTAAGTTGTCATGTATCCATATGATTGTGACAATAAAAACAAAAATGTTTAATGAAAACTTTAGATCCAAGTAGAAGTATACAGTATAAAGCTATCAACAGACAGTACAAATATAATTCACACAAAACTATTTCCTATTGGTTATAGGCACATACATATTAATAAAAGTGTATGCAGTTGGGTGTTAAGGATAAACACCAGCTTCTTGATAATATTGCCTCTGGAAGCAAAGGAGGGAAATGAGCTTGGGTGGGACTAAGAGTTTCCACCCTATCTGTAGCATTTAATTTCATATGAAAAGGTTGTAATCAAATATGACAAAATGCCAATCTAGCATTTTAGGAGTGGATTCATAATTTTTCTCATTCTCTTTGAAATTTAAGTACTTTATCATGGAAAAAAAGGAGAGAGAGAAAAAGAAAGGAAGCCCGCCTGGGTGGCTCATGCCTGTAATCCCAGTACTTTGGGAGGCCGGGGCGGGTGGATCATGAGGTCAGGAGATCGAGACCATCCTGGCTAACACGGTGAAACCCCGTCTACTTGAACCTGGGAGGTGGAGGTTGCAGTGAGCAGAGATCGCGCCACTGAACTCCAGCTAGGTGACAGAGTGAGACTCTGTCTCAAAAAAAAAAAAAAAAAAAAAGAGAAAGGAAGAGGGAGTCAGAACCAGAGATTCCTCTCTCTCTCTATCCATAGGTCTTAGAGAGAAGTGAAGGGGAGAGAAGCTGAAAATAGATTTAACAAACAGTCCCACACTACATTATGCCTGAGGCATCCAGTACACAGAGAGACATTCAGATAGGCTGTTGGAGAGGTGCTGATTGTTTTGGCTGTCTCTGCTCTCATTTGATTGAAGCAGCACAGGTTTTAAGAGCTTCAAACCCCAGCTCTGAACTGAAAATGAAGTTAGGTGTTTGAGAAACAGCTGTTAGAAACAGCTCGGCTCCCTCTGGAGCCTCTAGTGGGCTTCAAAGCAGCTGCTGGAAGGGAGGGAGGCAAGCAAACTATCTTGGGCATATTTGTATGTTAATAAAAACAAAATGTCTCTTCCTACATAAAACATTGCTGCTTTCCGTAGGATGAAGAATTCAATTTTAATCTCACCTTTCTTTCCCTTTCAAGATTTTTAACAAGAATGTAGAGCACTATCTTTCCTTACCCTGAGTGTCTTTGGATTCAAACAGCTCTGGATTTCTACCCCAGCACCAGTTCGGGCACTTCCAATTTATAGGAACTGGGACAAAGTAATTAACCTCTTTGAGCCTCAGTTTCCTCTTTTGTCAGTTAGCTTAGACCCTTATTGTGATAATGCATATAAGGAACTTGAAAAATGGTAGAACTCAATATGAGTGAATACTTTCCACTAACATCATTCAGGTACACATTCATTTTACTGAAATATCTTTTGCTTGCTTTTTTCAATAACAGGATGATTGGCTTGTCTTGGTTTGCCTGAGACTTTTCTAGTTTTAACTCAGAAAGTCCTGTGTCCTTTTTGGGAAACTTCTCAGTCCTCAGCAAACCAGGATGGTTCATCATCCCACATTGTATTCTGCACAGGACAGAGACCTTGCCCTCAGGAAGTTAATAATCTACCTTTAATGCTTAATTCCCTCATCATTTTTGGTGTATAAATTGTTATTACTGTTTATTTTAGTATGGTTATTTCTCTATAGCCTCCCACACTAGACTACAAATTCATAGACAGAAGAGAATGCATCAATTTTCTTTTAAAAATATTTATCATCAAGTTATTTATATTTGCTAGGGATTCAACAAACATATATCATATACATTAATACATGAGATCAATGGAGTCCTTTTATTCCCAGTTTTGATGTTTTTAGTCATATCGCTGAGATATTTTGGTTTTAAAATTTCTATGTGAATTTTACACACACACACACACACAAACATTGAGCTTGACTGTGTCAATCACTGGTGCTTAAACTTTAGTATGTTTAAGAATTACTTGGTGGTATTGTTAAAGTATAAGTTTAGGGATCTCTATTCCTGAGATTCTGATCTGGTAACTCCGGGAGAGGGCTCAGGAATCTGTAAACATCCAAAGTGATCCTCATGCCTCAACAATGTTGGGAAAACACAGGTCTGTTCTTGCCATGGTTTAGTTACGGTTTATTTGTCCCTGCTAAGTCTCCTGTTGAAATTTGATCCACAATGTTGGAGGTGGAGCCTGGTGGGAGGTGTTTGGGTCATGAGAGCGGATTCCTCATGAATGGCTTGGTGCTGTTCTCATGGGAATGAGGGAGTTCTCATTCTTATTTCATGGGAGAATTGGTTGTTGAAAACAGCCTGGCACCTCCTCTCTCTCTTGCTTCCTCTCTCACCATATGATCTGCACATGTCAGCTTCCCTTTGCCTTCCACTGTGAATGGAAGCTTCCTGAGGCCCTCATCAGAAATAGATGTTGGTGCCATGCTTCTTGTACAGTCTGCAGAACTGCAAGCCAAATAAACCTCTTTTCTTTATAAATTGTCCAGCCTCAGGTATTCCTTTATAACAACACAAACAGACTAAGACAGTCAGACAAACAAAGACTTTTGCCTCATTAATAGGCAACATTGATTTATACCTGTTGGTCCACCGAAATTATCAGTAGTGCCCTCTTTCACCTTGAGTGTCCCTGATGGATACCTAAACAGCCATTTCACTTACGAGCCTATGTGGGGATGCTTAATGCACCCTACAGATAGAGCTCTTCTGTTAGCTACCTCTCTGGGGACTTTATTTATTTTTTTTAAATCTCACAGCCTCCCTCACTCATCCATCTAGTGAAGTATGCTTTCCCACTTTAAAAATCATGCATCACCTCAAAACTTATGAGTTCAAGAGACTGTTTTAACCTATGTTCTATTCTAAGTGGAAGAGGAAAAGCAACTCACTCCCATTTCTTAATACGTTGCTTAGATTTTCATAATGGAAATATTCTAGCCTGGAGTTTCAACAGAAATATGATTGTTACAAAAAAAATCTACTTACCCTTTTAGATGGGAATATCTTTTCTGTACAAACAGCCCCAGGAGGCCAATCCAGAAATCTTGGTGGATAGTTTTATTAGAAGCTTTCACTGGAAATGCCATAACTCAATTGTGTGGTAACAACTTCAACTAAATCCTCTAAATTACTGAAAATACCTGATTCTTAAAGATGAGTTAGGGAAGTCTAGTTAGCCATGGGTTTTATACTTGAAAAAGGTTTCTTTGCATTTCTTAGCAAAGTAAAAATGAGTATATTAGACAAGAGATTGTGGAGATTATGTTCCTGGTGGCAGATAATACAGTGGTTAAGATTTCAGGTTCCATACTGCTTGGATTTGAAGTCCTGCTTCACCATTTACTAACTGGATGAAATATAACGTAGGATATTTGTTCTCTAAGCCTTAATATTCTCTTCAGTAAGTGGGGATGAGACTGGTATAATAGCATGTTGTGAAAATTAAATAAAATAAGACATATCACTGATTTTCTAGTTGCCTTTGCAACATCTCCTTGGCAATCTTTAATTCCAATCACACCTCGGGTGGGCAACTTAGACTCTCATAGATCACATTCCATTTCAAGTACTGCGTACCTTCCTGTTTTTTTGCCCCAGGGCTTTCTTCAAACTTTGGGAGTCTACTCAGCTCCTGTGCAAGTGCAACTGTGAAGTGCAGAGGAAATAACCTTTAAGCATTGAAGTTTGGAAGCCAGTGGACACAGGCTCCAGCCTCATGTTGTTTAGAACAATTCTGGAAGTCATTTTGCATGCTTCTCAGAAGTCTGGGCAAGGTGAAGACCTTGTTGCCAAATTCAGTGATTTAGGTAAGAGATATTTTTCTCTTTTTGGAGACAAAGTCTCACTCTCTCACCCAGGCTTGAGTGTAGTGGCACGATCTCAGCTCACTGGAACCTCCTCCTCCCGAGTTCAAGCAATTCTCGTGTCTCAGCCTCCCAAGTAGCTGGGTCTACAGGTACCTGCCACCACGCCAGGCTAATTTTTTGTATTTTTAGTAGAGACGGTATTTCACCATGTTGCCCAGGGTGGTCTCGAACTCTGGAGCTCAGGCAATCTGCCTGCTTCAGCCTCCCAAAGTGCTAGGATTACAGGCGTGAGCCACTGTGCCTGGCCCAGGTGAGAGATATTTTGTTAATGTTTGCTTCTTCGCTATCTCCTTCTCCTCATTCCCTCACTACTGTTTCTAAGGATCATCTCCCAGAAAAACTCCCTCCCTTCAAACCCTAGTTTCAAGCCCTGTTTAAAGAAAAACCAAACCAAGCCATATAAAGCACTGAGCACAGATTTTATTGTGTAGTAAGCTCCCAATGAAAGTTAGTGACTACTACTAATGGTAATAAAAATGATATTTTTCCTTTGTGCTACAGGGTGAGCTAGAGATCTGTTTAATTTTAAAGGGTAAAGGAACATTTCTAATTCATTTCTGAAATAGACTTGTGATAAAGTCTCTTTTTTTTGTTCATCCACATCCAAACAGTTCACATACCCTCTACAATGCTCATTTTACCAAGATAGATATCTATTGTTTTTTACATTCTACCTCGCAGAAATGTTCTAAGAATCTTAAGTGAGTGCTTTTACTGGGTTCTTTTATCCTCCAGGCAGAAGAAAGGAAACCATGAACATTTAGGGGAGTCGTCTGTATCAAACACCTGTTAATTTTTTTTATATTTTATTGCCGCTTCTGCAGCATTACAGCCACTGGCAAATATTATTATTATTTGTTGAACATCCATTTGTTCTTATATTTCAGAGATGTAAGCCACAATTGGTTTATTTTGGTCTAAAGGCTATGCAGAAATTCTTGTGGGTATTCTGAAGCCATAACCATCTTTTTAGATCATCCTAAACGTATATATTTCATCCTCAAGGGACAGAAGATTTCAAGAGGAGTTTAGACCTGCTTCTTGATGAGTTCTTTAGTTAAAGAAGATTCTGGAAATTTATGGGGCCGAAAGGGGTGCATTATCACTGTGGAAAGGCTATTTCTAACACTCTTTTTCTCTCCGAATGTTCAATTCCTAAACTTTTTCCTCACTGAAGATAACAAGTTTTGATAGGTCCTTGATGGAGTTAAAGATAGATAATCTCAGTTTAGTTTATGAAACCTTTTTTTATAAGTTTCTTTTCCTCAAAGTAATAAGGAAAATGTGTTTTCTTTGTTGGCTTTTACTCTTAAAGGGTCATTTGTATGAATCCTCATTCGTCAAGGACACTCGTAGCTAAGTTAGGTGTTTGTCTGGTCTTATAACACCTTGTACTTATCCAATCACAGTCAAGTTAAATTGCCGTCATTGTCTTTCCTTCTGAACTGCAGGCTCCTTGAAGAAAGATCTGTTCTTAATTATTGGTTTCTAACACATGAAAAAGCTTCATGAATCTCTCATCCCATGTACATATTGTATTTACTTCCTTTTCACAAATTCCATTATATAGCTTCTCGTTGTGACAAAAGTGCAAGAATTATATAGAAAATCCTGTAATCAGGTCACTTATGTCTATTGTAGAAATCATTTCATTTGGGAAAGACATATCTTCCATGTAGTGTAAGTGATGGAAATGCACATTATGAAAAAGAAAATTATAAAAATTATAACGAGCTAGTACAGTAGTCCCTCTTTATCTGCAGTTTCTCTTTCCAGTTTTAGTTACCAGTAGTCAACCATGGTCTGAAAATATTAAGATATTTTGAGATAGAAAGGGCAAGAGAGAGATTACATAACCTCTATTATAGTACACTGTTATAATTGTTCTATTTGATTATTAGTTATTGTTGTTAATCTTTTACTATGTCTAATTTATAAATTAAACTTTATGATAAGTATGTTTGTATAGGAAAATACATCATATATATAGGGCTTAGTACTATCCTTGGTTTTAGGCATCTGCTGGGGTCTTGGAAAATTTCCCTTACAGATAAAAGGGGACTACTGTAATAGCTAATATTTGTGTAATACTTGAAATATCACTAATAATTTAAAATATAACAATAAATAACATTTACTAGCAGCTCTGTTTCAAGCACTGTGCTAGGCACTGTGTGTACCTTGTTTGTAATTTGCAATGGTCCTATGAACTACGTGCTATACTGAGATGAAATATTGACTTGGAGAGCTAACATAGCCTGCAAAAGATGGATCTGGGATTCCAACCAAAGTTTGCCTCATTCTACAATCTACATATTAACCATGACATAATCTATCTTGTGTCCTATCCATTATCTCATTTCATTCTTACTACCCACAGGCTATTTATGTTCCAGTTTTAGAGACAGGGAAACTGAGATTCAAGAAGGGTCAGTGCACAGCCTTAACTCTCCATACTGAAAGGGGCAGGATTAGTAGTTGGTTTGTCTTATTTTTCTTCCTTGCCTCATCATTCCTCTACCACCTGATTTATACATTGTTTAAAACCTTGAAGACTCATACCTTACACATCAAGGCTACACATGCTTTTTCTACCTAAATAAAACTCTGCTGGAGAATTTTCTTCAGCCGGGTTCTGTAGAAAGCAGAACCTAGGGCACGCACTTTGTGCTAACATATTGTTGGGGAGAGCAATTCTTAGGGAGCAGAAGTAGAGATGAAGCAGAAATTGAGTGGAAAAGGAAAGAGGGCAAATACAAGCAGATCCATTTCCTATGTACCTGGCTGGTACCTGTACATGTACTTTGTATAAGTGAGGGTGATTGCTCAGTTTCATCAGGTGCCTTCCAAATGTCTGTGTGGACTTTTTTTTTTTTTTAATTGTGAATCTTGGGAGAGGAATGGAAAAGAATATTTCCACATATTCTCATCTCCCATGGTCTCAAGTTATCCCCATTGCATGCCAACTGCCCCACACTTCTGGGTTATTGCACTCAACCTTTCTGTAGCAGCTCTTTTGGAAAGTTAGCAGGAAAAACAATCCCCAAACAATGGAAGTGTCCATATAGCAAGTAGAGTATATGAGGTAATCCATGGAAAATCTCCATCTGCCCACCTGCCTCTTAGAGGTCCATGAACCCCAAGGGACCAGCCAGGGCCCCTGCATAGGCACTGAGCCAGTACTCACCAGCAACAGGGAAAGGTGCAGGATGTGTGTTAACGATGCACAAGAAATGATGCTCTCATATTATGCTTGCACGGGGCATCATCATAAATCCGGAAAGCTCTTCAATGTGTGGCTCATTTGAAAGGGGAAAATACTAGCAGATTGAAGAGAATCAGGAATTCTCAAAAGGCTGGGGCCCTGTGCTGTACCTCATGCATGTAATCCAAGCACTTTGGGAGGCTGAGGTGGGTGGCTTACTTGAGCTCAGGAGTTTGAGAGACCAGCCTGGTTAACATGGTGAAATCCTGTCTTTACTAAAAATATGAAATTAGACAGATGTGGTGGCACATGCCTGTAATCCCAGCTACCTGGGAAGCTGAGGCAGGAGAATTGCTTGAACCTGGGAGGCGGAGGTTGCAATGAGCTGAGATTGCACCACTGCACTCTAGCCTGGGCGACAGATGGAGACTCCATCTAAAAAAAAAAAAGAGAGAGAGAGAGAGAGGCTTAGAATAGGCTTAAGAAAATAATTTCTTTTATCCTCCAAGGAAGAAGTTATCATTTTCCCGACTCAAAGCAGAGGTCAGAGGTTATCCCTACAGCCCTGGTGAGGTTTAATCAAATACCAAGTGCATGTGCATATTGACAAATTTTGTCAGGTTGTTTTGAACTTCCATTTAAATAAGAGTTTACTTTAGGCAGGTGCTCGGGATTATCGTTACCTCTGTGCAACTATATTCTCAGATGTCCAATAGTAGCCAGGCTTCTCCACCCCTAGTGGGCCTTACTACATCTTACTAATGCATTCCCATGAGCTCATGAAGACACAGCCCCTACCAGAAGGATAGTGGCAGAATTTAACAGCCTTTCCTGCAAAGAAGCTAAAAACCTGTCGCCTACAGCCTATTAGAGTGTAGTTGTTTCCAGGCAATCTTCCTGGAAGGTAATCGGAAGCATCAAGCAGAAAACCATGGTTGAGAGAATCCAGGGAGTTGTCTAAAGCACAGGTTTCAAGTTTACCATGTCCCCTTGCTAAAATACAGCTAAATCTGGATAAGTCTAGAGGGCCTTGAGTCAGGTGTGAGGACCCCCTGGCATTTATTGATGTGACTGTCTTGGGTACTTTGGGAGAGACAATTTGTACCAAGGAAGAGAGAATGAAAATAGAAATTTGGTCCAATGACAAAGCATGATTCAGAAGGAGGAGAGAGTTGCCCCTCAGATTTGCACTGTCCCCATTCTCCTAGACTCTGTAAGTCCTATATAAGCAGGCTGTTACAAGTAAATGCAAACTAAAACAGCTGTCCACCTATACTTTCCATAGGGTACTGTCAAAACTCACACTGGTCATGCGGGCAGGGATGTGGTGCATGTTTCATCCCAATGGCAGTATTCGTTGTTTGAAGAGCAAGGATAGCAATTCTGGCAGCAGCAGCAGCAGCAGAAACACTGTCAGTGGAGTTATCCTCCATGTTCCCCAAATTAGGAACTGGCATCACCGATACAGACATTTAAGTCCTTGGCCTCTAGCACCAGCAACATTGTCTCACTCATCAGCAGCCTTAGCATCTGGAGCTAGTGAAGCCTCCAGCAGATGTGAATAGCTGGGGTCACACATTTGTTAAGGGAGATAAGGGTCTCAGAGACAGACAGTCTTGGTACAAATGCCAATTCCAACTGAGCCTTGATATAGTTTTTAACTCTCTAGGCCTCAGTTTTCTTCCATAAATGGGGATAATAATAAGACCTATCTCCAAGGGTTGTTATGAGAACTAAATAAGAAAATACGTATACAGTTTTATCTAGCCAAATATCTAGAACATAGTGTGTGTCTAATTAATGAGGGTAGAGGTTAAAAAATATTTGTTGAATAAATTAGTATTAACATTTTTATTGCTAATATGCTTCAGGCAAAACTATAGACCCTGATGATACAGTAACAAAATACACAGAGCATAAGGGTACTAGAGGCAGACAGCCTGGTACAGGGTTGTGAGTGTGCTTCTCTGTGTTCTTGAAGGACGGGCGACTAGTTATGGGGAAGGACTGACTGTGCCTACCATGCCCTTTAATGGTGATGGTGCTGAGGCCATCTCAGGACCACCTAGGTGCCTAGAAACACTTGTGCTACACCTTCTAGAAGGGTTTGGGCTAGTTTAGGACTTGCAAACTTTTTCTGTAAAGGGCCAGTTGATAAATATTTTAGGCTTCACGGGACTTACTGTCTTTGCTACAGCTACTCACCTCTGCCATTGTTGCATAGAAGTAGTCACAGAAAATATGTAAAAGGATGAGTGTGGCTGTTTTCTAATAAAACTTTATTTACAAAAACAGGTCATGGGCCAGATTTAGCCCTTGGGCTACCATTTGCCTAACCCTCAGCTAGTTAAAGCAACAGCATGGTTAGACTAAAGTAGAAGCTTCTGTCTTACTCCTAACAGATCAGAAAACAAACTCCTGCTTCTAATATTGTGCCATTTCTTTCTCTGCCATTAACATTTTATTTTGACTTTATAACTCTTTAACTGCATGAAACATTTACATAAAACAGTAAAGTATAGTGATGTATTCATTATTTTTTAATACCTAGAGGAAGAGTGAAAATGAAATGTACTCACTAGCTGCCATAGTCAACTGATAAAATTATATGTTCTCCATTCATCGATCAGTATATAAATGATATGTGAAATATATATTCTATTATTTTATACGGATAATGTGTGAAAGTCATAATTACATATAACACTAAATTCCAACTCATTCTGTGAGAGACATGAAGCCAGGGAATAACTGAAAAATCATGTCCTAGCCATAATATAATCTTCAGGATTATGTTCAATATGTACATTAAGTAAAGTGAAAACAAGCTATAAAATTTAGCATCAAGGGAGTACTTTCATACAAGTCAACCTGAGTATCTAAATATTCCCCGTTTATATAATATGTAGAGTAGATATTTGTCTGTAAAGGAATGCAGGATGCTTCAAGTATTATTAAAATAGAGTTTTACAAATACATGGTGCAATGTATGTGTTTATGTATATACATGCATATTCATAGACCCTCATATATACCACATCTACTCACAATATACATATGTACATGTATGTATATGTGTGCATATATTGTGCCTGTGTGCACACATACATGCACACATGTATTCATATTTTTGAAGCTCTGTTGACTTAATCTTCTTTTATTTAGGCTTAGGCAGTGTTAAAGACAATAAAAGAAGAGAGCTTAGACATCAGCATCCATCTTATTTTTACTGGATTACTTGCTAATGATGATGACCTGCAAGTTAAGTATGGTCTATTCAAGATACTATGATACAGAGTAAGTCAGCATTCTTTTTTTTTTTTTTTTTTGAGATGGAGTTTCACTCTTGTTGCTCAGGCTGGAATGCAATGGCACGATCTCAGCTCACTGCAACCTCCTTCTCCCGGGTTCAAGCAACTTTCCTGCCTCAGCCTCCCGAGTAGCTGGGATTACAGGAACCTGCCACCATGCCCAGCTAATTATTGTATTTTTAGTAGAGACGGTATTTCACTATGTTGGCTAGGCTGGTTTCGAACTCCTGACCTCAGGTGATTCGCCTGCCTTGGCCTCACAAAGTGCTGGGATTACAGGCATGAGCCACCCCGCCCAGCCCAGAATAAGTCAGTATTCTAAACATCCTCTTCTCCACTCTCGCTATCACACCATGCCTAAGCTCTCCTCATCTCTACCTCCAGTCAATAACTCTTCTCCTGGCTGGAAATTTCCTTTTAGTTTACTACTCTTTTCATTATACTGAGACTTTATTATTATTTTTATTTCAAGCTTGTGTGGGCTTCAGACCGCATTTATCATTAGAAATGCAATAATGCAATCACTTGTAAAAGATTTATGGTTTTCAACAGTGAAGTACATTTTCTACTATTCTGCTATCATGCCTTTGTAGATATTTGTAAGTATTCTGAGATAGCAAATGAGCTCTTAATAAATATTACCATTTGCAACTACTTATTTAGGTGATTCAAGGTCTGCTGAATGTTATGAAATCAAAATAAATTGTGGAAATTAGCTGAGGCTAACAAAAGGCTTGCTCTCATGCTTAATTCTCATTTCAAATGATTTTACTGATTGAAATGATCTTATTCTTATGGATTAACTTGTAATATTTCATCTTTGAACTTATAAGATAAATATGCACTAATAAAATGTAACTTTTATCAATTTTCCAAAGTGCATTTAATGTAAAATATCTTATTTTAAAAAGTTTCTTGGTATTGAAAACACAAATTAAAATGAGCAAAATAATAAAATAAATATAATGCTAAAAGGAGGCTGTTGACAAGTGAATGTGCCATATCCTGAGATACTTAACCAAACTTAATTCGGTAATGACAGCTTATTAAATAAATAACTTCCAAGACTAGTTTTCTGAAATGGTTGCAGAAAGAGCCCAGATACTCACACAGAAACTCATTTATGGGTCCCCAGTGTAACCGCCCAATGGGTTCACCTTGCCCGCTGCCTAGAGAGAGCCAATTAATCAAGATGAAAATTGCAATGGAGAAAGAGTAATTCACGCAGAACCAGCTGTGTGGGAGACTGGAGTTTTATTTTTACTCAAATCAGTTTCTCCAAGCATTTGGGGATCAGAGTTTTTAAAGATGATTTGGCAGGTGGGGGCTTGAGAAGTGGGGAGTGCTGATTGGTCAGGTTGAAGATGGAATCATAGGGGGTCGAAGTGAGTTTTTCTTTCTGTCTTCTGTTCCTAGGTGCAATGGCAGGACTGACTGAGCCAGATTACCAGTCTGGGTGGTGTCAGCTGATCCATGGAGTGCAGGGTCTGCAAAATATCTCAAGCACTGGTCTTAGATTTTACAGTAGTGACATTATCCCCAATTTGGGGAGGTTCAGACTCTTGGAGGAGAGGCTGCATGACACCTAAACTGTAATTTCTGATCTTATAGCTAATTTGTTAGTCCTGCAAAGGCAGACTGGTCCCCAGGCAAGAAGGGGGTCTTTTCAGGAAAGGGCTGTTATCAGTTTTGTTTCAGAGTCAAACCGTGAACTGAATTCCTTCCCAAAGTTAGTCTGGCCTATGACCAGGAATGAACGAGGACAGCTTAAAGGTTAAAAGCAAGTGGGAGTCGGTTCACCAGTATACAAAATAGCAAACACCGGACATGTTCTGTTAGAACTGGACATAAAGCAGTTGGATGTCTCTAGGCCACTCTGAGTTGTCTCTCTTTTGTTTAGTTCAGTCATCCAACATATTTCTAATGTATACCAGACACTTTTCTAGGCACTGGGTTAAACAAAACTGACAACATCCTTCCTCTCATGCAGTTTACATTCTAGTGAAAGAAAACAGTCAAGAAGTATAATACATATATACATTATTATAATAATGATAATATTAATAACCTAATAATAGTGTAAGATAAAAACCATAGAACAGAGTCATCTCTAATGAGTGGTGCTAGGCTGGGAATAAGTGTTTTGAAAGGTTATTTTGGGTAAGTTCCTTTGAGAAGGTTCATTGTGGACTCGAAGTTGAGGGAATGCACCATGTGGATTTCTGGGAGCAGGGCATGATAGGCAAAAGCAACGGTCAGTTCACAGGTGCTGAGAGAGCAGGGGGTACAGTAAGAAAGCCTATGTGCTGTGGTGGAAAAATCAAGGGTGAAAATACTAGGTCACGATTACTCACCTCTCCCCACTGCCATAGACCCTGTAATAATTTCCAGATCGATGGTTTTTAAACCATTGTTATAGTCTTATGTATTATTTGACAGATGATGAAACTGAGCCTTAAGTTCACAGAAATGTAATTTTGTGGGCATGTTCAGCTTTTATAGCACTGCCCTTCTCTTTGAATCTTAAAATCCTATTTTCTCCAAAAGAAATCTTAAAAGAGTTCTGGTTGAGTAACTCATGATTGCATAACTAATAAATGTTAGAGGTGGGACTAAAATCCAGTTCTGTCTGTTTTTAAGATTGATGTTCCTCTACCTCTCTGGTTTAGATATTTGTCCCTTCTAAAACGCATGCTAAAATTGAATCCCCAATGTGGCAACACCGCGAGGTGAGGCCTTTTTTAAAACTTTTATTTTAGGTTTAGGCGTACATGTGCAGACTTGTTATATAGGCAAACTCATCTCATGGGGGTTTGTTGTACAGATTATTTCATCAACCAGGTATTAAGCTTAGTACACAATAGTTATTTTTTTCTGCTCCTCTCCCTCCTTCCACCCTACACCCTCAAGGAGACCACAGTGTCTCTTGTTCCCTTCTTTGTGTCCATGTGCTCTCATCATTTAGCTCTCACTTGTAAGTGAGAACATGCTGTATTTGGTTGTGTATTCCTGGATTAGTTTGCTAAGGATAATAGCCTTCAGCTTCATTCATGTTCCCACAAAAAAATATAATCTCATCTTTTTTATGACTGCATAGTACTCCATGGTGTATATGTACCACAGTTTCTTTATCCAGTCTGTTATTGATAGACATCTAGGTTGATTCCATGTCTTTGCGACTGTGAATAGTGCTGCAATGAATATTAGCATGCATGTGTCTTCATGGTAGAATGATTTATATTCCTCTGGGAGTATATCCAGTAATGGGATTGCTAAGTTAAATGGTAGTTTTGCTTTTGGCTCTTTGAGGAATCTCCATATTGCTTTCCACAATGGTTGAACTTATTTACACTCCCGAGGTGGGAACTTTAAGAGGTGATTGGGTCATGGGGGTTCTGCCCTTAAGAATAGACTAATCCAAAGCCAAGTGCAGTGGCTCATGCCTGTAATCTTAGCACTTTGGGAGGCTGAGGCAGGAAGATCACTTGGAGCCGGGAGTTTGAGACCACCCTGGAAAACATGACAAGACCCCATCTCTACAAATAATTTTTTAAAAAAAATTAGCAGGGTGCAGTGGCTAATGCCTGTAGTCCCAGCTACTCAGGAGGCTGAGGTGGGAGGATTGCTTGTGCCCAGGCTTCCAAGGCTGCAGTGACCTAGAATTGTGCCACTGCATTCCAGTCTGGATAGCAGAGCAAGACCCTGTCTCAAAAAAAAAAAAAAAAAAAAAAAAAGAATAGACTATATTCATATATTCATAGATTAATTGATTAATAAATTAATAGATTATGATGAGCATGGGACTGCTGACTGTAAAGAAGAGGAAAAAAGACCTGAGCTAACATGCTCACCTCCTCATCTTGTATAGTCTTGGGACTCTGCAGAGAGTCCCCACCAGCAAGAAGGCCCTCAGCAGATGTAGCCCCTTATCCTTGGACTCATCAGCCCTCATAACTCTAAGAAATAAATTCATTTTCTATATAAATTACCCAGTTCCAGGTAGTCTGTTCTAAGCAACAGAAAATGGACTAATGGTAACAGACATCTGCCATCTATGTCTCAGGGCCTGCACGTGGGGAGAAAAAATCTTGTGAAATTGACTAGTAAATTATACCTAACATGCAACTACAAATGGGCAATGTGAAGTTTAGTAAATTTCCCAGGAAGATGAATAGTATTTTGAAGCACACTTTGTCGCACTGAAGAATCTGAGTCTTTTAATGACTTACAAGAGAGAGAAGAGATCTTTTTAAAATGTGTAAGATGGCTTTGCTTAGAGAGAAGAGAATACAAACTCTTTTGAAGTTTTAACTGCTGGTTAGATTCCTTAAGCCAGTGGTTCTCAACTGGAGGCAATTTTGTTTTTCAGGGAACATGGCCAATATCTAGAGACATTTTCAATTGTCATGATTTGGGGTGGGGGAGTGCAACTGGTATCTTGTAGGTAGAAGCCAGAGATGCTGCTAAACATTCTACAATGCACAGGACAGCCCACCTCCTACCCCTCAAGGAATTATCTGATCCAAAATACCAGAGTGCCAAGGTTGAAAAACCTTGTTTTAGCAGACAGGGGAGATTAAGGTGTAATTTGGGAACTAGTGCGTCTAAACTCAGAAAAGCTGCTACAGTTGGCTACTACTACTTAGTATCCATGGTGGATTGGTTCCAGGACACGACATCCTGCCTTTTCTCCTGCAAATACCAAAATCCCCAGATGCCCAAGTCCCTTAGGGGGCCTTCCAAATAGGCAGATAGGGAGGGCTGACTGTATTAGTATTTTGCTTTTAATCAGGGAGACTGATCTAGTTGATTTGCATAAACACACAGCACTAGCAACATTTCTCAGCAGGGAGGAGGATGATATAGACGGAGGAAGAGTACAAATTTCAAAGCGTATAGACATAAAATAAAATTCTGGAGTTGCTCCATATTTTAGCTGTGTGATTACTTCTAAAATTCTCAGTGTCTTCATCTATTAAGTGGGAAGTGCACAAAGATGTACTTTGCATTGTTTTGGGATTAAAAAAATATTTTCACCAAAGTTGAGAACCACTAAACAAATGTTAATTATCTTTGCCGAACACCTGTTCAAATTGAGCAAATAATACTATTAAATGATGGGGAATGAGGTACAAATTACAGTCTCCGAGTTTCCATGAGAAACTGTGAGCAATGTCCTAAGTCAGATGCAGGTTTTATCTGGGTGAAACCAGACTCAATTTTGATTGGCAGGTGTCAGCTGTTTGACGTATGTTCTACTGATTTCCTACTCTCCCAAATCTTAGAAGAAAGGAGTATTTCACAGAACGAATGCAGGCAATATTTGAAAGACAAAAATCACTTAAGATATTTTTGAGGGCTGGTAACTAAAAGCTTACCTTGGTTGTTTTTTTTTCTCTTCTAATTATAAAATAATAAATTCTAGAAAGGGAATTGTACATTGTAGGATATTTGTGAAATATCATACTACACAAGAAATAAAAATCACTTCTAAGATCAACACGTAGCAAAAAAATCAGTGTTCACATTTGGATTTAGAGCTTTGTCTCAGCAGGTGGCTATTTGCTGTCCCTGTTTTAGATAGGTTGATTTCTCCCTGTTTTTCATTCCTGAAAGCCAAAGTAACCATCAGGCTCCCTGTCACTTAAAGAGGAGGAGATTTATTGCATTTAACTGAAAGGGCACTGTTGGAACAGGGACAATGTAGTAAGTTAACTGTAATCAGGGAGGTCCAGACCAGCTCTCCTGGCCTCCCAGGTCATTTCTTATCTGTTCCTGTTGCTTGGTCATCAGCAGTTGGGACTCTTTTCACAGAAATGCTGCTGGAGGAAAGGCTCAGCAGGGATCAGCTTTCAGCTGGTTGTGTGTCACAGGCTGGGTGACTACTGATTTTTTATGAGACCTGTTTTATGCTATCAGCTTTATTTTTCCACAGGCAGAGGAAAGCATGTCAAGTAATTACTCCTTCAATAACTTATAGGAAAGAGGTAAAGTGAAATAAGCTTTTGGTTGGAACTCAAACACAGCCAAGAAGTACTAGAAGACAAAATTCCACTTCAGTCAAGCGTAGGATATTGGGGTCAACATATATCTTTGTTCCTTATTTTTGGCTATAAGGAAGTACTTAGTTTTCAGCATATGAAACAGAGCCATGTCCTGGTTTTCAGGGCTCCAATTCCATGGGCCATGGCCTCTGTGTGTACACGAGGGTCACACTGTCTTAAAGGGTCTTTTTTCTAACACCATGATGATTGTGTGTTTTAAGAGGCCTTTTTAGTTTTTTGTTTGCTCATTTTGTTTTCGAGACGCTCTCATGAATACATGTTACATATAAACACATGCATTTTAAACATAATCAGAATATATAATTTGGTGGTAATTATCATTACAGTTTTAGACTACAACATATTTTATATTAACATAAGAAATTCTCCAATATTTCTTAACCAAGAGCTAACTTCAAATGTAATAATGGGAAACTTTCTATTTAATTAAAATACATACTTTCTGGCTAAAGAATAAAGTTTCTTCTTTTTCTTTTTGAAAATAGGTTCTATGATAATATAGATATCATATAATTTCCCCTGTATTCAGTCCATTGTAACTTAACAAAGAGAAACTTTGCCTTTGAATTTGAGGAATGTATTTCCTCCAGAGATAAACTTGTATAATGTTTGCTTAAGAACTCTGGAGTTTAATTTATAATTCCCCATTATATTTGGCAATTGTCAGAGTGGAAGGCAATAGCAGATTTAACAGTAGGGGGAAGGGGTGTGAAAAACTGATGTTATTGGCATTAAACTTTAAAACTTTCTATAGGTGCATGATTTATATTAGAATGTGGCATTGGTGGCATCTTGGGTTTCCCTGAAAGTGCTACCTTTGGGGCAGTGGGATGTACTTTAGGGGAATTAGTTTACTCTACTTTGTTCAAAATGATCATGAACCCTGCACATTTTATTTGTTAAGGCACTGATATAGGAGCAGAGTTTAAAGTAAGAGTTTTTACTTTACTGTTTTTCTATGTGAATTAAGTAATTAAATTTTAATATGAATTAAAAAGTACAAAATTCCCAGTTTTATAGCTTGGAAAAAATTAACTTCACCCATATCAAGAAAGAGAATGTTAACAATACTTTAAAATACCCTTCATGATTCCTCCCTGTCACTAACCCTTCTTCCCCAATGATAACTTCTGTCCTGATCTCTAAAACCACAGATTAGCTTTGTCTATTTTTGAATTTGGTTTGATATGAATAAAATCAAGTGTTATATTCTCCTTTGTGTCTGCTTTTTTTGTCTCATTGTTTTGTTTGTGAGATTCATCCATGTTTCTGTATGTAGCATTAGGTAATTTATTTTAATTGATGTATGGCACATGTAATAAAATGTCGTAATTTAGTTATTTGTTCTTTAGTTAATGAATATGTTCGTTACCTGCAAATTTTGCCTATTATGAATAGTTCTGTTTTCTACCAGCACTTTAAAAACACCAATATTTCTGCAGAAATATAAAGCTATTAGTCTTTTTCATTATGAAAAAATTTTAAAGGTTTTCTTTATTTTTTGTTTTGATCAGTTTTGCTAAGATGTATTAGTTGTGCTTTTCTGTGTATTTATGCTGCTTGAGGTTGATAATGCTTGATATCTATTGCTTAATATCATTCTTCAGTTCTGGAAAATTTTTGGCTATTATGTATTTTGAATTGCTTCTGCACATTCTCTTTCTTTCCTTTTTAGGTTTTTCATTACACATATGTTCGTCCTTTTCATGCCCCTTTACTCTATTTTATTTATATTTCATCCATTTTCCCCTTTGTAGTTTAAGGATGGTTTTACTGACATCTATTCCAAATCATTAATCTATTCACCTGTGTCTAATCGGCTGTTAAACCCATTTTACTGAGTTCTGAAATTCAATAATTGTTAGGTCCACATCTATAATTTCCATTTGATTCTTTTATAGAGTCCAGTTCTCTGATGGTATTCTTTATCTTGCCTCTTATTTTTGAAGATATTAATAAGCTATTTAAGTCTTTGCTTGATAGTCATAATACCTGGATCACCTGTGAGTCTCTTGCTATGGTTAGTACTTTTTCTTTTAGTCCTTTCTCTTGGGATTTCTATTAATATTTCTATTAATATTTCATTGAATGATGGTTATTGGCCACACAAAATTGAAGAGGCTTTACCTGTTTCTGGGCAGGATTATAATCTCTGTAGAGACTTATCTTTTTATAACTCGTCCTTACTTCCAGGGTTTGGTCTTTTAGGGTTTCCTAACTGAAAGCCTGATGTATTTATAAGTGCCGTTATCCCTTGTTGGGACCCTTCACCAGCTTTTATAGTCTCATCATTATGAAGCTGCCTTGTCAATTCTTCTGCCTCTTGGTTTCTCATTTTTGTGAAACTTTTCTTGACCTATGTCCATACAAGTTAGTGCAAAACTCAAGGGAGAAAATTGAGTAGAATTTGGGCTTATCTCAGTTTGTCATCTCTCCAGATCTTAGTCCCTCAAGTTTGGCTGCCTTGATAGCTCTCATGACTTCAAGTCAATATTCAGAGCTTCATCTGCTGCATGCCAGTCCACCATTACTAGAAAGGAAAATTCAAGATTTAAAAAATATATTCGTATTTCATCATCAACTTCTATCTCATAGTACTAAACAGAATTGCAATTTTACCTTATTTTTGTGGTGCTTTGAATAATATATATCTCCCCCATTAGACAGTAAATTCCAAGAGGAAAAAATCCATGTGTGGTTTTGTGCATCATTGTGTCCCAAGTAACTGGTACAGTGCCTGATGCAGAGTATGGAATCAAATAGTATATGAATGAAAGAATGATTATGGAGTTTTTGAATGTATGGTGTGGATAGACTGAAACAATAATTTCAAGTAGCAAGGCAAAAATAAAATCTTCACCCAAAACAAATGAGCTAACAAAGTCATCAGGAAACATATTTAGTTGTCTTATGAGATGGAACTTAAAATGATGGCCTCAGACAGTGATGTGAAATGAGAACAATATTTTATTCCAGCCTTTAGGAGAACTTATAGGCAGAGAAGGTGTTATTAAAGACTCTGATAATTTAAATATCTGGGCTTCAGAATATTTATGAGGACTAAACAAGATATTGCTTTGAAAATTTCCACTGCAGTGCTTAGAGAATATAATAGCTATTCAGCCCCAACACCTATTATATTCTATTGGTTGGGTTGCCACTGGCCATTTCCAAGTAGTGAATACTAACTTTTGAAACTCTGTGTGCTTAAAATTTTCATACTCCATATTTTTAGAGGACAAAGTATTGTTGATTATAGACTCTCTTATAATCTCATGTTTGAAAGGGACTTTGGATACCATCACTATAAGATAAAATACACTGGAGGCATATAGACTCCCAGAGGGTTATAGTTAAAAACAAATAAGTGGAAGTTCTATTTTTTTTTTTTTTGAGACAGAGTCTTGCTCCGTCTCCCAGGCTGGAGTGCTGTGGCGTGATCTCGGCTCACTGCAATCTCCAACTCCCTGGTTCAAGCTATTCTCCTGCCTCAGCCTCCTGAGTAGCTGGGATTACAGGCATGCGCCACCACGCATGGCTAATTTTTGTATTTTTTTAGTAGAGATGGAGTTCACTATGTCGGCCAGGATGGTCTCGATCTCCTGACCTTGTGAGCCGCCTGCCTTGGCCTCCCAAAGTGCTGGATTACAGAAGTGAGCCACCACGCCCGGCTGGAAGTCCTATTTTATAACTTTGGCATTGGGATGTTTTAGAGCCAGAGAAAAATTAAATTTGCTAACTTTGTTTAAATGAATCAATAGTGAGTAGAATATTTCATACAAGATGGTCCAAGTTAAAAATAAAAAACACTATTTTTCAAATTCTAATTATCATTGATCCCTTGCAAGTTAAATCAGAGGTTAAAAAATTATCTTAGAATGTCAAACAGCACAGCATTTTGCTAGAGCTGGGCATCAGCACCTTATTTCTTTAATTTTGAAAGGAGAAGATTTATGCATTCATTCAGTGCATTTTGTTGAGTGAACACTAAGTGCCTGGCTCTGTCCTGGGCCTTCAGGATATAGCCAATTTGGTAGAAGACTGTGTTTCACCTGAAGCATCGCCAGGTACTCCGATATGTTGAGTGTATATAGCTGCATGTTGGGAAGGCCCAGAGAATCAGAATGAAAAGCCTGAATTCATTATCTCAATGAAGAGTTCAATAGGATACATTTAATGCCAGGAACTGCAAGTGTGGCATAAACAGATTTTGGTCCTGGACTGCTGCACGGCCTAAGAATTTCTTTGTTTTACAATAAAGCAACTTTTAACGAATATCTCCATAGAATGGTACAAGGCTGGATGGCTGGATTTAAGAGCAGGGGCTAATGTCACAGGGAGCAAATTCTATAGATGCCTCTTCTATGAGGCAGTATAGCTTAATGATAAGGAGTAGACAGACAACCTAATGTTAAATCCTAGTTCAGTAACTTGTTAACTTGATAACCCCCTGGCAAGATTCTTAACATCTGCATCTTCATCTGTAAAATGGTAGTAAAATGGTAGTAAAACTAATGATTGTATCTATTTTACAGGGTTGTTATTAAGGGATGATATGGTTTGGCTGTGTCCCCACCCAAATCTCATCTTGAATTATAGCTCCCATAATCCCCGCATGTCATGGGAGGGACCCAGTGGGAGGTAATTGAATCATGGGGGCAGGTTTTTTTTCATGCTGTTCTCATGATTGTGAATAAGTCTCATGAGATCTGATTAAAAAAAAAAAAGGCAGTTCCCCTTTACATGCTCTCTTGCCTGCCACCATATAAGACGTGCCTTTGCTCCTTTCTCGCCTTCCGCCATGATTGTGAGGCCTCCTCAGCCATGTGGAACTGTGAGTTCACTAAACCTCTTTTTCTTTATAAATTACCCAGTCTCAGGTATGTCTTTATTAGCAGTGTGAGAACAGACTAATACAAGGGATGAATGAAATAATGCGATAATGTTAATCCTTTAAGAAATGGAAGCTGTTGTTTCTTCTTAGATGGGACTTTGGACCTGATTTATTGGGAATGAAAAACGTAAATAAAAGAAGATGTGCTGAATGACAACCTTGCCCTCCCCAACCCTACAAAAAAAGCACATTGACAAAGCAACACCATTTTCTGTTTTTAGAACTGCCACCTTTTTCCTGCACTTTTATTCAGAAGAGGTGTTATTGTTGGAACATCCTTGCCAAAATGTTAGTGGTCCTTGACAAGCACCATTAGGGGAAACTCCAGCAAGCACAGTGTGCTCAGCAGGGGTCCACAGTAACTCCTCAGGTTGCATTGTTTTTCAACACATGCCCCAGAGCCAAACAATCTGTGCAGTAGGTTAGTCCTACCTACATGTCATCTACATAAGTGACATAAGATATATGCAATAATTACCAGGGGGAAAATATGGATACGTAACAGACTACATGAAATTGTTATTTCCAATTATAAGTTCCTTGTAAGATGGTTAGAGCACCTGATAGCAAGAGGATACTAAGAAAATGTAATCGGTCTTTTCCTTTGGGTCTGAAATATTCTCTTTTGCTCACCTACTGCCATGTCAATTTCTCTGTGACCAAGCAGAAAAATATAACCCAATTTCACAAAGACAAAAGCAATTAATAGTGAACTTTATTTTTCCCTGAGTATAAACTTTTATACACACAAAAAACTTAGCCTTGTAAAGGAACTATTATAAGGCATCTGCCTACTTGATCTATATATTCTGCTCATATAATGAGAGAAGATTCCAGTTGACTTCATGATGGAGTTCCTACCATGTGCAGGGAATAGTTATATCAGGTCTGGAATACAGAAACTAATAAGAGAAAGTTTTTTTTCCTCAAAGAGCTAAAAGAGTAGTGTCGGATATATGCACAAATATACGTGTACAACAATGTGAACAAATATGCACAAATATGTGTGAACAAGGGATGGGGTAGCGAGTCCATGAAGAGGAGAGGAATGAGAGGTCATTTACTATTACGACCAGATTTGGAATATCTCATATTCACAGATATTAAAATCTATGAGAGGGCAGCCAAGATGGCCGAATAGGAACAGCTCTGGTCTACAGCTCCCAGCGTGAGCGACGCAGAAGACGGGTGATTTCTGCATTTCCATCTGAGGTACCGGGTTCATCTCCCTAGGGAGTGCCAGACAGTGGGCGCAGGACAGTGGGTGTAGTGCACCATGCGCGAGCCGAAGCAGGGCGAGGCATTGCCTCACTCGGGAATTGCAAGGATTCAGGGAGTTCCCTTTCCTAGTCAAAGAAAGGGGTGACAGACGGCACCTGGAAAATCGGGTTACTCCCACCCTAATACTGCGCTTTTCCAACGGGCTTAAAAAACGGCGCACCAGGAGATTAAATCCCGCACCTGGCTTGGAGGGTCCTACGCCCACCGAGTCTTGCTGATTGCTAGCACAGCAGTCTGAGATCAAACTGCAAGGTGGCAGCGAGGCTGGGGGAGGGGCGCCCCCCATTGCCCAAGCTTGATTAGGTAAACAAAGCAGCCGGGAAGTTCGAACTGGGTGGAGCCCACCACAGCTCAAGGAGGCCTGCCTGCCTCTGTAGGCTCCACCTCTGGGGGCAGGGCACAGACAAACAAAAAGACAGCAGTAACCTCTGCAGACTTAAATGTCCCTGTCTGACAGCTTTGAAGAGAGCAGTGGTTCTCCCAGCACGCAGCTGGAGATCTGAGAACGGGCAGACTGCCTCCTCAAGTGGGTCCCTGACCCCTGACCCCCAAGCAGCCTAACTGGGAGGCAACCCCCAGTAGGGGCAGACTGACACCTCACACGGCTGGGTACTACTCTGAGACAAAACTTCCAGAGGAACGATCAGACAGCAGCATTCACAGTTCACGAAAATCCGCTGTTCTGCAGCCACCGCTGCAGATACCCAGGCAAACAGAGTCTGGAGTGGACCTCTAGCAAACTCCAACAGACCTGCAGCTGAGGGTCCTGTCTGTTAGAAGGAAAACTAACAAACAGAAAGGACATCCACACCAAAAACCCATCTGTACATCACCATCATCAAATACCAAAAGTAGATAAAACCACAAAGATGGGAAAAAAACAGAGCAGAAAAACTGGAAACTCTAAAAAGCAGAGCCCCTCTCCTCCTCCAAAGGAACGCAGTTCCTCACCAGCAACGGAACAAAGCTGGACAGAGAATGACTTTGACGAGTTGAGAGAAGAAGGCTTCAGAGGATCAAACTACTCCGAGCTACAGGAGGAAATTCAAACCAAAGGCAAAGAAGTTAAAAACTTTGAAAAAAATTTAGATGAATGTATAACTAGAATAACCAATACAGAGAAGTGCTTAAAGGAGCTGATGGAGCTGAAAGCCAAGGCTCGAGAACTACGTGAAGAATGCAGAAGCCTCAGGAGCCGATATGATCAACTGGAAGAAAGGGTATCAGTGATGGAAGATGAAATGAATGAAATGAAGCGAGAAGGGAAGTTTAGAGAAAAAAGAATAAAAAACGAACAAAGCCTCCAAGAAATATGGGACTATGTGAAAAGACCAAATCTACGTCTGATTGGTGTACCTGAAAGTGACAGGGAGAATGGAACCAAGTTGGAAAACACTCTGCAGGATATTATCCAGGAGAACTTCCCCAATCTAGCAAGGCAGGCCAACATTCAGATTCAGGAAATACAGAGAATGCCACAAAGATACTCCTCGAGAAGAGCAACTCCAAGACACATAATTGTCAGATTTACCAAAGTTGAAATGAAGGAAAAAATGTTAAGGGCAGCCAGAGAGAAAGGTCGGCTTACCCACAAAGGGAAGCCCATCAGACTAACAGCAGATCTCTCGGCAGAAACTCTACAAGCCAGAGGAGAGTGGGGGCCAATATTCAACATTCTTAAAGGAAAGAATTTTCAACCTAGAATTTCATATCCAGCCAAACTAAGCTTCTTAAGTGAAGGAGAAATAAAATCCTTTACAGACAAGCAAATGCTGAGGGATTTTGTCACCACCAGGCCTGCCCTAAAAGAGCTCCTGAAGGAAGCACTGAACGTGGAAAGGAACAACTGGTACCAGCCACTGCAAAATCATGCCAAATTGTAAAGACCGTCGAGGCTAGGAAGAAACTGCATCAACTAATGAGCAAAATAACCAGCTAACATCCTAATGACAGGATCAAATTCACACATAACAATATTAACTTTAAATGTAAATGGACTAAATGCTCCAATTAAAAGACACAGACTGGCAAATTGGATAAAGAGTCAAGACCCATCAGTGTGCTGTATTCAGGAAACCCATCTCATGTGCAGAGACACACATAGGCTCAAAATAAAAGGATGGAGGAAGATCTACGAAGCAAATGGAAAACAAAGAAAGGCAGGGGTTGCAATCCTAGTCTCTGATAAAACAGATTTTAAACCAACAAAGATCAAAAGAGACAAAGAAGGCCATTACATAATGGTAAAGGGATCAATTCAACAAGAACAGCTAAGTATCCTAAATATATATGCACCTGATACAGGAGAACCCAGATTCATAAAGCAAGTCCTGAGTGACCTACAAAGAGACTTAGACTCCCACACATTAATAATGGGAGACTTTAACACCCCACTGTCAACATTAGACAGATCAACGAGACAGAAAGTTAACAAGGACACCCAGGAATTGAACTAAGCTCTGCACCAAGCGGACCTAATAGACATCTACAGAACTCTCCACCCCAAATCAACAGAATAAAATCTACTAGGAGTATAATAAGAAGTAGTTTGTGTAGGGGTTGATTGGGATCCTTCTTTCATGGCCTTAAGCAAATTTCAGAGACTGAGGGGACAGTTGCCACTAGAGAGTAGGATGAACTTTAATCAGAGAGAAGAAAAATGATGGTCCAGTAGTTGGAACACAAGTGTGGATTCCCTCATCACAACTAATAGGCTGTGGGTAAATGATTGGTCTGCACTGGAGAGGAGTTGAATAAGAACCTCATTTCTGTTAAAATAGAAGACAGAGAAAGCCATTTGTGAAATTTAGAGGTTGAGGAGGATTTAGAATATAAGACTTAGAGTTACAGAAAAAAGAGTTAGGGAAGAAAAGCAGAGTTATAGAAGAAAATAATTTACTGGGAAGGTTACCCTGTTTGATGACTAAGAATTACTGTGATGAAAGGGATCACAGAAAATGATTAACTTTCAACCTCTTAAAGTATTTTGCTGTCAAACTGACTTAGGCTCAGGTTCAAGGTCCTAGGTAGTAATTTTGGTTTGGCCTCAGAGAACTCTGTAACAAAGTTTATAGCAGCTGATGGGTTTCCTGTCCTTGATGATAGTTATCTTTCAGCATAAAGAGCAACATCAGTGGCCCTGGTTAGGAAATTTTGGAGAGTGACTGATTCTGAACAAGTCTTAAGCTGTTTGGAGCAGCTCCATGAAAACTTCTCAGAGATATTTGAAACAATGCAGTGGCTTTTTCACAAAGAACAGCATACACATGGAAGAAAAAAAGAATTCAGTGAGACTCACCAACATTTTCTGACTCTTGTAATATATAAACACATCTTTGTGACTGGAGAAATAGTGAATTGACATCATTAAGATATTATCAGGTAGATTCGCCAGTATTTTGTCATCAAGTGAAGATACATGGGAAAACCCCGTATGAAGGGTTGCAGGTCAGCTGTTTCTTTGCTCTCAGATTCATTGCCTTCCTTTCCCTTGCTTTATTTTTTTGCCACAGGTTAGTGCATTTACTTTGCTTCCTGGCCTCCAACTGGGTTTGGGCTGTGGGAGGCACTGGCAGAATACTGGAGAGCAGGAGAAGAGGACAACTGGGATGTCTTTCCTTCCTTTCTGTTTCTGATGTCATCTGCATGAGGGACTGGGTCTCCTCTTTGGTTCTGATATAGGAGTTAAGAAGAACTTACTTAGGCAGTTAAGGCACGGGAGTCCTCAGTAAGGTTTTCCTTTTAATAAAAAGCAGCCCCCAAGTAATTTTCTTTTCTAACAAAGAGCAGCTTGTTAAATTGAGCTGCAGACATAGACAAGCAAGCTGGAAACTTGCACAGGCAAATGCCGGCAGTTGTGCCAATAGGAAAAGCCTAACTGGGAAAAGCCATGTTAAAAATCATGGCTCTGGCCGGGCACAGTGGCTCATGCTCGTAGTCCCAGCACTTTGGGAGGCCGAAGCCGGTGGATCACTAGGTCAGGAGTTCGAGACCAGCCTGGCCAACATGGTGAAACCTCGTCTCTACTAAAAACACAAAAATTAGCTGGATGTGGTGGCGCATGCCTGTAGTCCCAGCTACTCAGGAGGCTGAGGCAGGAGAATGGCTTGAACCCAGGAGGTGGAGCCAAGTTGGCAATACTGCACTCCAGCCTGAGTGACAGAGCGAGACTCCGTCTCAAAAAAAAAGGCAGCTCCATCTTCTCTTTGCCAGCCACATGTACAGTAAGGAGCAGATAAGATGGTGCTGGCCAAGTAGAAAGCCTATTTGCATAATAATAAGATTAGGGTAGGTGCACTATGTAAACTCACACCTGATTGAAGCAATCTGTGGGCCCTATGTAAATCAGACACCACCTCCTCAAGCCTGCCTATAAAATCTACTGTGATCCCTGGCAGGTGGGCTTTTTCCTTTCCGATGCCTCTCTCTTGCGACAGAGACAGAGAACGGCTGTCCTCTTTCCTTTCTTCTGCCTATTAAGCTTTCCACTCCTTAACCCATCCACATGTGTCGGCGTCGTTATCTTCTTGGTCCGAGATGACAAACCCCAGGTATTTACCCCAGATAATGATGCTGCTTCAGTTCCATCTCCCACTGGAAAAACCTTCCCTCTATGGTACCGTAGTTTCCCCTTATCCATGGCGAATACGTTCCGACACCCTCAGTGGATATGTGAAACTATGAGTAGCACTGAACCCAATTCCTGTCAATCAAATATATTTCTTCCACTAACACATTTAATGTCTTTTCTATCTTAACTAAGCACTTATCACACACTGTGGCCATAAGTTTTGCATTTTGAGGTGCAACAGCAAAACTAACACAAATTTTTCTTTTCTTCACAATTTTATGGCTAGAAGTTTCATTCTTAGTGTGAACATTGGAAACCTCAGCATAGATATTTTTTTCCTTTTCTTAAGAACTTTCACTTTTTCACTTAAAGGAAGCACTTTACAACTTCTCTTCCGCATATCCAAATTACCAGCATCGCTATTCTTGCGGTTTGGGCCCATTATTATGTAAAACAAAGGTTAATTGAACAAGAGCACTGCTATACCAACAGGCTATCTGATAACCCAGAGGGCTCCCTAAGTGACTAACAGGGAGGTAGCACAGACCACGTGAATAAACGGGCAAACAAAAGGAAGATTCATGAGCTGGGTGGGATGGTAATGAACACCCTGAGATTTCATCACTCTGCTCAAAATGGTGCGCAATTCAAAATTATTAAATGTTTGTTCTGGAATTTTTAATTTAATATTTTCAGACTGCAGTTGACCTTGGGTAACTGAAACCACAGAAAGGAAAACCATGAATAAGGGGGGACTAATATACTGATACCTTTGCTATAGTTTTCACTCCTGGGATGTGCTTGGCTTCTAGGCTCTAAATCACCAATTCCTCCTGTCATTGCACAACCCTGGTGTGACTGCACCTTCCTGCTCTTGCTAATCTCTGGGTCACCTCGCCATTATCTTCGGCTCTTTATTTTTTCTAACACCTAAATAACCAATTTCTTTGAATGCAGTTCCTCCGTTTGAAAGACATAGAAAGATTTCTTATTTATTTTCTTTTTTTTTCCTGACATAGCCTCACTGTTCTAGAGGGCAAAGATTCCATTAAAAAAAATTAAACAAAGATAAAGAATAACAGGAGAAGCAAATTTGAAGTAAAAAACACAAATAAAACAAAACAAGATTATTGGAACAAAATGCCTCGATTGCAATTTTCCATGGTGAGGTATGGGAGCAGGTGAGTGGTGGATGTAGGTTAAAGCCCTTTCCTGACATGGCTTTGGTGACTTGTGTATTTCCAGATGCATAAGCCTCTTACAATCACCTCCCTTTCTTTAATTAAAAAGAAATTAGACCTTTAAAGCCTCGTATAATTAAAGTTAGTTTAGTTCAAGTGCACACAAGTTTTTACCATGCGTTTGCTAATTTGTTTAGGCCATATTTTTTTTTTTGGCAGGGACGATAGGCTATTTGGAAACTGGAGGCAACTCTGGTTTTTGAGGCAAACTTCTCTGTATCTGGAAGTCTTTATTTGAGGTTTTTAAATCTCAGCATCTGCTCATAACCCTCAGAAGTGAGCCTTTTTTGATGAGTGCTCTAGGAAAATAAAGACAATTCACAATGCGGTTGAAAATAATGACTTGATGTCAAAGAATACAGGGACAATGACAATTGCCTTGGACGCTCAGAACAGCTTTTTACTGCTCCCTAATACCGTCCGGAGTTTCCTGGGTGATTGTCTTCCATTCTGTGCCATTAGCCTTCTGCTTTAAGTAGTGGCAGTGGGTATTTTACAGGAAGAGAGACTCCCTGATGGGAACAAGCAAACACTAGATTTTCATACAGGGACAGAATACTGATGCTGTGATACTTTATAAAGCCATTAAGCATCATCCCTGGCTGCTACGACTCAGACTGAATCAGCAGTCCCTGCATCTAACACCAGAAGGTGACAGAAATACCATGGAACGTGTAGATTCTGAATGCAGGCAGTGAAGGTTATTCAACAAGCAAAGTTTAGTTAGTACCTTGGATTCTACAGTCACATGTTTGGAAGTCAAAATTGCTGAAACTCTCTATTAGCCTCTGAAGATCTAATGACTACATATTTTCCCCCCACAATTAATACTTTAGAATAAAAAAAAAATCAGAAAGGTGGCTAACAAATCTAATCCCTTTTTAGTCTGAATTAATAAGCTTTTACTGTATTAGGAACTTATGATACAAAAGTCATTTTATAAGCTACTAAGTTCTAATCTGCTTGAAAGTAGAATCTCTTCCTATCCTTACTCTAGCCTCTTTCTTCTTCTAATGCTCTGCCTGTAACAAATCTCCAGCCGGCAACCTCCTCCTGTTTCAGCTTAGCTGGCCCCCTCCTGACACAGTCATTTTAATTTCCATCTAATAGTTTCCCAAATTTCTTCTCATGCCTCAGCTACATTCTTTACTAGTGCTTTGGCTGGTTATATTTTCATACAAATTAATACTGTGAGTCTCAATTTTTTTTTTTTTTTTTGAGACAGAATCTCTCTCTGTCACCCAGGCTGGAGTGCAGTGGCATGATCTCAGCTCACTACAAGCTCCGCCTCCCGGGTTCACACCATTTTCCTGCCTCAGCCTCCCGAGTAGCTAGGACTACAGGGGCCCACCACCACGCTCGGCTAATTTTTTTTTTTATTTTTAGTAGAGATGGGGTTTCACCGTGTTAGCCAGGATGGTCTCAATCTCCTGACTTCGTGATCCACCCGCTTTGGCGAGTCTCTATTTTTTAAAACAACGCTCAAATGACTCATTATCAGGTCATTTGTATATAACTCACAGATTATCTATTTGGGGGTATTTTAAGTGTGTGTTTGCCTAACTGGCCCCCGTGCAGTCTCCCCATAAGTCTTTGGATTAAATGAAAAATCATTCATTTCTGTATCTCCAGTGCCCTATACAATGTCTGACAGGTAGTAAAGGTTCAATCACGATTTTGTTTTGTTTTAAGCAAATATTTGTTGAGTAAATAGACGATGGATGGGCAGAGGAAAGACTTGGCTTTTAATAAAAGAGGATTGTTGGGAAATTTAATGATTCAGGAAAGGACCGTCTATCTTTCACAATGCCACCAGTGATTTTTCTAAGGCAGTTTCACAGTCTTTTATCCAAACTTCTTTGGAGTAGTTGTAATTTAGGCTTCAGAACTTAGAAGATGGGGGCAGTTTTAGAAAGGTAATATGAAACATATATGTGTTATATAGTATGAATCAGCAAGAGTAGGATAATGTCCCAAAATCAAATAAATTAACATTTCTGTATTAAAAGAGATAAACACTAACAATAAATAAAAATTTAAAATAGGCTTATATCAATTCAAGTGCAGCTTTGTAGGCAAACGAGTTTACTGTGAATTTATGGAAAAACAAACAAACAGACAAAAACCATCTGTTTTGAGAGCCTCTTGAATTTTGGAATTGTGGGTAAGAGAGCACCTGAGAGCACACTCGATCATCTAAGAAATTTTCCATTGCTTATTGCAGAAGTTGCAAACTGTTGGCCTGGATCTGAAATCGTGTGCACAGACATGGTTTTCTTTGCCCTATATAAAGAGAGAGTCTTGTGTTTAAATAAATAAGTAAATAAATAGTAGGTAAAGTTGGAAAATTAGAAAATTTCATGTTAAAAAATTATACTTTGAAAATTTCAAGTGTTTCTTAACATTAGATCTTAATCCAATTCCTGAGCAATTTAATTAACTTTGTTAGTATTAGTTTCCTCATCAAAACAATAAGAATGGTAATAGCTTTCATGTAGGTTCTTTTTGAAGATTAATTGAGAAAAGCACACTGAAATTTTAGTGGAATCTAATTATTCAACAATGGTTACTGTTGTTTCATTATTGTTGTTTAAGTG
This sequence comes from Pan paniscus, assembly GCF_029289425.2. NCBI lineage: Eukaryota > Metazoa > Chordata > Mammalia > Primates > Hominidae > Pan > Pan paniscus. Next base: position 68,856,168 of record NC_073267.2, read on the forward strand.
AAGTCTTTAGTCAGTTTCCCATCTTGTTTTATGTCACAGACTTTACGTAAGTTATAATTTTTGTATGACTCTTGGCTTAAACTGTAGATGTGTTGGAGCATGTGAGAAAAATGCATTTTCTTAAAATGAGGTAATTATGATGATGAAATAAAACAAAAATTAGTAAAGTTTTAAAATACTGAACATAAAGATTAAATGAGAAGTTGGACTTGCTTTTGTGAATGTAACTATTTATTTATTTGTAATACTTTTTGTTTGGAGACAACTGTAGATTCACATGCAATGTAAGAAATAATACAGAGAGATCGTGAGTACCCTTTTACCCAGTTTCCTCCAATAGTCACTTCTTGCAAAACTATAGGACTGTATCTCAACCTGGATACTGATTTGATGCAGTCTGGATGCAGAACAATTTATCATTTTGAGCTTTCACATAGCCAAGCCTACTTCTCTACCTTCTAACCTCCTCTTGAGTCACTGGAAACCACTACACTGTCTTCATTTCTATAATTTTGTGATTTCAAAAATGTTATATAAATGGAATCATACGGTGTACAACCTTTTGGGAATGGCTTTTTTTCGCTGAGCATAATTCTCTGGAGAGTCACCCAGTTTGTTGCACATATCAGTAGTTTGTTCCCACTTACTGTTCAGTAATGTTCCTTGGTCTTGGGCGTACTGCAGTTTGTTTAACCTCTCACCCATTGAAGGACATAATGTTTCCAGAGCTTGGCCATTAAAAATAAAGTTCTAATGAACATCTGTCAACAGGTTTTTGTGGAACCTGTCTTAATTTCTCTGGGATAAATGTCCAGGATTGCAAATGCTGGATTGTATTGTAGTTGTGTGGTTACATGTTAAGAAACCACCAAACTGTTTCCAGAGTGGCTGTACCATTTTACATTCCCACCAGCAATGAATGATGATCCAGGTTCTTAACATCCTTGCCAGTATTTGGCATTGTCACTATGTTTTGCTTTGGCCATTCTGATAGTTGTGTAGTGATACTGAACTGTTGCTTTAGTTTGCAAGTTCCCTGATGGCTTATGGTGTTGACCATCTTTGCCTGTGTGTATTTGCCATCACTTTATTATTTAATCACCACCACCAAAACCACCATTGCCATTAGTTCATCATTTCATTAGTGAAATGTCTCTTCAAGAGTTTTATCCATTTTCTTATTGGACTGTGTTGTTTTGCCTATTGCATTTTGGGAACTCTTTATATACTCTAGATACCAGACCTTTGATGGATTGTGTGGTTTGTGAATATTTCTCCCACTCTCCAACTTGTCTATTCATCTTCTTAACAGGGTCGTCTGTGGAGGAAAAGTTTTAAATTTTGATGAAGCTCAATTTATTGATTTTTTTAAATAGATGGTGCTTTGGGTGTCAAGTCTATAAACTATTTGCCTATCCCTAGACGTTAAAGACTTTTCTCCCAGGTTTTTTCTTTTTTCAAAAAGTTGTACAGGTTTACCTTTTACATTTAAGTCCATGACTCATTTTTATTTAATTTTGTATGAAATGTGAGACTTAGATCAAGATTGATACACTTACTCCTTCCTTCCATCGATCCTCCCTCCATCCCTCCCTCCCTTCTTCCCTTCCTCCCTTCTTTCCTTTTTTTTTTTTGCCCATTGATGTCCAGTTTTTCTAGCACCCATTTGTTGAAAAAAAATCTTTCTTTTATTACATTACTTTTGTACTTTCATAGAAATATCACTTGATCATATTTGTGTGGGTCAATTCTGGGGCTCTCTGTTCTGTTCTATTGACCTGTGGCTCTATCTCTTGGCTTGTATCACACAGTCTCGAATACTGTAGCTAAATATTGTCTTAAAATTGTAGAATGATCTTTCCAAATACACTTTCTTTTTAATAATTATTTAAGCTATTCCAATTCATTTGTCTTTCCATATACATTTTAGAATAATATTTTATTTATCTACAAAATATTTGCTGATATTTTTAATGGGAATTGCATTAAACCTGTATATATATTTGGGTTGAAATAGTACCTTTACAATGTTGAGTCATCCTTTCTTCTTTTATTTAGATCTTCTTTTATTTCTTTCATCAGTATTATATAGTTTTTAGCATACAAGTCCTGTACTTATTTTGTTTGATTTACACCTAAGTATTTTATTTTTTGAGTGATGTAAGTGGTATTGTATTTTTAATTTTGGATATCAAAATGTTCATTGCTAGTTTGTAAAAATACATTTTTTGACATTTACATTATTCATATGACCTTGCTGAGCTTACTTATTAGTTCTAGGAGTTTTTGTAGGTTCCTCATGTTTTCTACAAAGGCCATGATGTCATCTGAAAATAGAAGCAGTTTTATTTCTTCCTTTCAATTTATATGTATTTTCTTTTCTTTTCTTGTTATACTGATTAGAATTTCTAGACTCTGTTGAAAAAGAGTAGTGAGAGTGTCCATCTCACATTGTTCCTACATGTAGAGGGAAGCACTCAGGTTTTCACTGATAAAAATAATAATAAGTATTGTTTTTTTGATAGGTGCTCTTAATGAGTTGAGGAAGTTTCCTTCATATATTTTAGAGCCCTTATAAATACATGTTTAATTTGGTCCAGTTCTTTTTCTTTATTAAGTGATGTGATCATATGGTAGATTACATTGATAGATTTTAAACCAGCCCTGCATCCCCGGAATTAACCCCGTTTGATCACGATGTACACTTTTTAAAAAAAATATATTGCCAAATTCTATTTTGTTAAGGATTTTTGAATTTATATTCATCAAGAATAGGGGTCTGCAGTTTTTTGTTTTGTTTGGTTTGGTACAGCCTTATACAACATTTACAACAAAAATTTGGGCAGTGTTTCCCCCTTTTCTACTGTCTGGATAAGATTGTGTAGAAATGTTAGTTCTTCTTTAAATGTTTGGTAGAATCCTCCAGTGAACCCATCTAGATCTGGAAATTTCTATTTGGAGAGTTTTAACATTACAAATTTGAGGAAGTAGTCAATTTTATCTAAGTTGTCAAATTCGTGTGTAGAGTTGTTTGTAGTATTTCGTTGTGATCTTTTTGATATGTGCAGGACTTATATTCTTGTTTCATTCCTGACATTGGCAATTTATGTCTTCTCTTCTTTTTTCTCTGCTAATCTTGCTAGAGTTTTGTGGATATTATTGATATTTTCAAAGAGCCAACTCTTTGTTTCATTGATTGTGTCTATTGTTTTTCTGTTGTTAATTTAATTGATTTGTGACCTTGTCTTTATTGTTTATTTCCTTCTTCTTGCTTTGGGGTTATTTTGCTTTTAAGGTTCTTGATGTGGGAGCTTGGATTATTGATTTAAGACTTTTCCTGCATCTTTTGACATTTATGGATTTCTAGCTTCTTTAGCTCCAAACCAAGAAGTGCCTTGTTACTGCTGGATGGAGATAAAAGTCCAGGTTCCTTACCTGGCCTCCTTTGATACCCCTGGATGGGGTTGTTGGGGCACCTTTATACCGTCTTGCAAGGGTGGAAGTCTTGGCTTCCCTGTTGAAGTTGGAGGACCAGTCCAAACTGAGCCTACTCTTTTGATAACAAAACAGTGAGTTACCTTATAGGTATAACAGAGCCCAAAACTGTGAGTCATGAAGCCCAGGCATGAACAATGAAAAACAAACAAACAAACAACATCAACAAAAAAACACCTTTGACCTCTAACAACACCCAGAACCAACAATTCCCCCCTCAGAACCAAGAAGATTAGGATATGACCAGAAGTTCAATGCTGGAACTCTTTCAGAAGCAAGTGTTCCATTGGCCCGGAAGATTCAGAACTAAAATCTGCCTCAACAAATCTTACTGTAAATGGTCGAATTTAAAGGACTTCAATCAGATTCAGCCAAGCCATCATCCTTAAATCCTTTGCTCTATGATCCTTTGAAACTTGCCCCAGACACCAAATTGAGGAGACAGATTTGAATCTGACCCCTATCTCCTTGTGGGTTGATTTTGCAATTAAACCTTTCTTTTCTCAAAAGCTAGTACCACAGTTATTGGCTTATGTGTGCATCGGGAAATGAGACCATTTGCTTGATAACAACATTTGCTTGCATGAGTGGGAGTGTGTGGCCAGGCCACACTTTCATCAGTGGTGTGACCAAGACAACTTAGTGTTTCCCTCTCCTTGACCAAATTTTAGACAGGCCTTTTTCCTGCTTTTATGCTACTGGCCTCCCTCTCCTTAGAGCATTTACTTTAAAAAACTTGTAATACTTTGCTCTGCCTCTCTGAGATGTACATTTTTAAAAAGCCTTTTGCCAGTTTTACAACCCAGAAATCTTTCTTCAGGACCGGGGGACCATCTCTTTGAAAGGTAAACTTGGAGGGAGATTTTACATGGATCTCCCCATCTCTGGTGGAGGAATGGGAGCAGGAGAACTTCCATAGGCACCAGTTAGCAAACACAGATGGCCTAATTCCAGAGAAGAACATTTGCAAATTCAGGAATAATTCAATGTGCTCTACAGGTTCTGTTGATCAACCTCTTCTCAACATACCGCATTATGTTTCTACTTTCTCACCCCAGTGCTTAAAAACCATCATGCTTTTTGTTTAATGGAGGTGAGATTAGTTCTTCCCCCTGTATTAGTCTGTTTTGCATGGCTCTGAAGGAATACCTGAGGCTGGATAATTTATAAAGAAAAGAGGTTGTTTTGACTTACCGTTCTGCAGATTGCACAAGAAGCCTGATGCCGGCATCTGCTTCTCATGAGGCCTCAGGAGGCTTTTACTCATGGCAGAAGGTGAAGTGGGAATAGGCATGTCACAAGGTGAGAAAGGGAGCAAGAGAAAAAGGGGCAAGGAAGAGAGGAGGAGGTGCCATGCTCCTTTAAACAACCAGCTTTTGTGTGAACTAACAGAATGAGAATTCACTCATTACTATGAAGAGGATGCCAAGCCATTCAGGAAGGATCTGTCCCACCCTTCCCGTGACCCAAACACCAGGCCCTACCTCCAACACTGGGGATCACATTTCAACATGAGATTTGGAGGGGACACACATCCAAACAATATCAGTCCCCTATTGGAATAGTCATGAGTAACTGTTTGTTTAGCAGAATGTTTACTTTTAACAAGTGTGTGATTGGAGTGGTGTGACTACTGTCTAATAGTTTGTGTCTTGCTCAGATGCCCCTTTCCTGGTCTGCTGGCTGGAGAGAATGGGAACTTTTTGAAGCTTTTTTGTTTGTCTGCACCTTTTGGCATCTCTGGATTTCTGGTTTCTTCAGCCCCAAACCTGGCATATATGAGCCAAAAAGAAAAGCCACGGAACTCACTACTGTGTTGTTCCTCAAGTCTCATGATCTTTAGTCAGTCTGCCTCCTTCTCTCCACTATTCAAAGTCTTCTGTTTGTTTTAAACATATTGTCCAGGGTCAGTCCAGGCTGCTATAACAGAGTATCATAAACGGAGTGGCTTAAACACAGAAATTTATTTTTCACAGTTCTGAAGGCTGGGGAATCTGAGATCAAGGTGTTGGCTGATCAGGTTTTGGGCGAGGGTCTGCTTTTTTGTTTGCAGATGGCTGTCTTCTTGTATCCTCACATGGCAGGGAGCAGAGAAAGAACCAAGTTTTCTCATGTATCCACTTATAAGGGCACTAATCCCATCATGAGCCTACCACACTTATGACCTCATCTGACTTTATTACCTTCTGAAGACTCCGCTTCCTGATACCATCCCAGAGTTTCAACATATGAATTCCGAGGGACACAAATATTCAGTGCATAGCTGTTGTACTTGGAGGAATAGAGGGGAAAACCCCACCTCTCTGCTTCATTATTCCAGAGTGAAATTCCTAACTCTTTATTTTTTTTACATCGCTTTTGTTCTTCAGATAGCTACTTGACCTCTTCAAACTCTTGGAAGTTGTCATTAAGAGAGGAACTTCATTCACATAAGTGATAACGTAAATTTTTTTTATAGTCATTCAAAAATTTGTGGCACTTGACATTACATTTAAGGAATCAAACTGCTTTTTCTTATCTTTCATAGCTAAATGTAATGTTGAAACAAGTTATCATAATGGGAATGGGTTTAGAATTTAATCAAACTTTTTCATGTCAAATATTTCAAAACCCTGATGAAGCCATAATTTGTAGAGTATGTCCCTTTTACTAAAACAGTCATCTGGAAGTTAGCTTGTATGCTGCAAAAACAAACAAACAAAACAAAATAAATGGACAGAAATGAAAGAAATATGAGAAGACAGTTTTTGCCCTGCATCCTGGAGCTACTCGTCTTCAAAGTCCCTACTTGGCTTGGTGATCTTTTCCCCAACATCAACAGACCACACTTGAGCCCACCTGTCATGTTCTGTGGGTGCCTGGAAAAAAGTCTCCCTCAGCAGTTCCTCAGACACGATTTCCAGAAATCCAATAATAATACATTTGCATCTGACTGTTGACATATTTGCCCAGATGGTGGAGGAACTCCTTGGCCACCTGCAGCATGCCATGTTGGGTAGTACCAGGTGATGCTCACTGGATCTGTCAGCTTAGTGAGTTGGAGGAAAGAGAACAGTCAGATACCACTCAGCTAAGGCCAGACTCCCAAGAGCCCTAGAAAAGACTACTCATGGAGGAAAGTGACCTGCTAGGAAGCCTGATGACCTCTGGTCATTTCTGCTTCTGTGGAGGCTGAGGTGATATCAATATCTCACAGAACACCTGTAACCAATTTGCTGCACATCAGTTGGGAAGCGTTTCCTTAAGTGCAGACAGAGGTTATGGCTTCTTCACCTTACTCTTCTCTCCAGCTGGTACCACAATGCCTGGAGTCTGGTAGTGGTGATCATTAAATAAATTTACAAAAAATGGATGTAGTCACCTCTACGTTTTCTATGCCCTGGATAGACAGGTCGTTTTAACCTTTTATTATTTGTAAAAGTCTCCCAATAAAAAGAAGTTGTTACGATGAAAATAGATTTTTTTTTAAAAAAAGATAAATAACCATCTTCCTATTTGTCAAGTTTTAGAACATCCATATCCAGGGAAGAATGGAAACAATATCAACTAAATTGCCAGACCAATATATTTCAGCTTTTAGTAACATAGAAAGCATAGATTCCATCTCCGTACCTAAAATGAGAGGTACTTTGAAATTTCTCTACTGTGCACAGATGTATTCTGCAGTTGTATACATCAAACACTAGGCCGACAGCTCACATCACAGATGTTTCAAAACAAACAAAAGGCAAATGCGATTTGATTATTTGTTTATTTCTGAAAGTTCTAAGAACAATGCACTGACACTTCATTTGGCTAACGGGAGAAAATAAAAGACGCCGCCTATACACCATTTCCCATCTCAAATGGGCACGTTTTCCACTGTGCCTGTTTTCTCTTGTGACTGCTCTACATTTCCTTGAAACACATCCCCAGTCTGTTCTTCTAAAACTGGTATTTCTTAAAAAGCTCAGCTTCAAAAATGTCAGACATAATGAAAAATGAAAATCACAAAAGAGAAAATTGTTCACAGCCACTCCCCTGGGGTTCCCTCATGTTTCCGGGTCACCATGCTGACTCTCCATGTGTTAGAAATAACATCCGTAGTGTACTTAGCAGGTAACCCTTGTGATCAGGGTCAGAGTGGTTTCCAAATAAACAAAGCCAACCCTTTCCTTGAAGACAATGCACCATCTGTTCAGAAATACTCTACAACATCTACCAAAGCAGTTCCAAAAGAAGTTCTTATCTCAAAGTATAAGAAAAGGAAAGCTCCTTTGGAAAAATTATAAAAGCATACATCATTTTCATCACTTGGGGCTAGAGCAGATGAAGAATATGGGAGCAGAGACCTTCCCATAAGCAAAAGGAACTTGGGTGAACTACAGTCTGCAGGAGTGAATAAGCACTCAGGCTCTGGTGAATTGAGGACCTGTAAGATCCAATCAAGATAGAGGAGAAACAAATGGCACAGAATCACAGTGGATTAAAGTCAGAAATCAGCTTTAGAGTTTATAAAATTTACTCCTGTCTTTTAAAGATGAAGCATCTAAAACAGACAAATAACCTGCACCAATTTTAGCCCCTAGATACTTCTATGCTTATATTATTAACATTAATATCACTGATAATCTTAGCTATAGCTTATTAATCATGTGCTATTTGTGCCAATAAATAGCACAAGTATGCTACTTATTAGCTAGGTTACTGTGGCCAGACTATATCATGAATATCTCTCAGATGCAGTTCCTTTATTTGCAAACTGTGTGAAATAATAGTCGTTTTCTCCTTGGTTGTGACTGCAGTTAAGTAGAGAATGCAGGTAAAAAGGTTAGCACAGAACCAGGCATTTTGTAAATAATCCACCAATGTTAGTTACACTTATTTAATCAGTTATAATGAACACTCTTTTCATTTCCTACCTGCTGAAAAGGAAGATAGTCATATGCCTAACTTCTGAAAGTCCTCAATATCAGGCATTGGCAGCTTTCGTGCAGAGCTATAGATATATCTGACAGTATTGGACTTTGAATCCAATTGGTATAATACTTTAAATATCGAATATAGTGAATATTAGTATAGTATAGTTGATGTCCTATATATTATGCATCTATCAAAACTTTTCCTAGCTTTATTGATTGTTATTGCTTCTGCTATAGATTCCTCCATCTTGACATTTGCAACAGACCCTATAGTATCTGTATTTCTCCTAATTCTCAAAATCATACTGTGCAGTGATTTTATAAAGGGAACTCACACAGAGAAGAAACACCAGGCAATCAAGTCAAATACAAACTTGCACTACTTCCAATAAGTTGCCTCAATGGCCAAATGCCCTTCACAGCTTTTTAGAGGGCCATTCTGTTTGCCAGCTTTGTTCCTAACTGTTTCATTTGAGAACATCCATGGCATATGAGTGAGCTGTTGGCATGCCTGAATATGATCCTGAGTGTCAAAGGCTAGGTCCTTCCTAGGGTTTGTCTCAGCTGTCGGTTTGGTTTGGAATATCCTGGAGGAAAATGACCACCATTTCCTAACTGAATTATGTGGTGAAATCCAGAAAGTGCGCCATTTGGCAATGCTAATTAATGAGTTTTACCTCAGTATGACCTATATAAACAGATGGTGGGCATGCCAGGAGCTGTGATGGCTCAGAGATTTTTATTCTCCACAAAAGCTAACAAGTTAGTTTGCTAGTTTCAGAGATGCTAGTAGAAGATACAGACTTCTGGGCCAGAGGCAGAGGACTTTATTACTCACAGCATAGTAGGCAGCATACACTTCACGGTGACAGTGTTTTCTCTTGCCCCCACATGCCATGGGATGAGGCAGAGGTGGGCCAGCTGAGAAACCTGAGCTTGGGAAAACATCCAGTCTTCTAAGAGCTGATGGTGGGAGGTGCTAACAGACCTGTCCAAACTTTGTCCCAGAGACCTTCTGCTCAGGCATCAAATCCACCATTTGTCTTAGAGGGAGATACTGTCTTTATCTTCCCAGACTGTTTGCTAAAGTGTCTTTGGAAAGATTATTTAGAATTAAAGCTCTCAGTGCCATTGCTTGCAAACTGGGAGAGACACAGAAACCCATGGAGAATTGTCTTTCAGTAGGGACTAATACAGTGTGGTTTTGTGAAAGCGACTCATTTTTGCCTCCATGGGCAGGATGAGATGGAGATCTAAGAGCAGTCACTTCCATTTCATGTTTTACATAGAGGATTTCTCTGTAAGCTTTCACTTAGAGAAAGATTTCCACGGTTAAAACTAAACCAATCTAGGAAACAGAAAAAAGCTCAAAAGAAAATAAAACAAACATGTAATATGACATTATTGTGGAGAAAGGCAATGATTAGCTATGGGTTAAGAGGATTGTGTAGTATAGAGTCTCACACTAATGTGTGATGGTGAACATATTGCTTAAGCACTAAGAGACTCAAATTTATTTGTAAAATGGTGCTAATAGCAATGTCTATCACACAAGGTAATTGGAGAGTATGAAAAAGATAATGTATTGGATTCTGACACATGGCCTCCAAAAATAGTGCCTCCTTTCTGTGGCAGACACCGTTGGCTCACTGTTCAGATATTCTGGGTTCCCTTTTATCTATTTGATGCATACATCCACCTGCTGCTGTAGGTAATACTGTGAAGGGCTCACCCCCATGTCTTTCTCAGAGAGCTGTTCTTGGGTGATTGGACAGCCTTTCCTGATTGTATCTTGGACTTATGTTATCTTCCTGCCCCTTGACTAATGGTCGATTATGGCAAGGATTCAAAACTCCAGCTCCCTTGCATCAAGGTGGGAAAACCTCTGCAGTGCACTTTATACCCTAGAGCTCCTAGATCAGGCTGAAGTTAGACTTCACCGCTAAGCACATCTTTGCTTAGTTTCTTCTCATTCTCCATCTTGTACCCCTTCCTTCCTTATGCATCTCTCCTTGAGAGCACTCCCTTAATAAACCACTAATTTATTAATAAATAGAGAACATGAATAACTCTCTCATGTTCTGTTTCCAGGAGAAGTTGCCCTAAGACACTATTCAAGCATTGTGTCCATGTTGACACAAATTCTTCAGTGTTCAGCTCTACTAGAGAAATTTATATTCTGATTTCCTCCATTACTGGAGATGAAAGACATATCCCTTCCTCTGTACTCACTTAAAACAAGAAATATTTCCCCAACCTAAATATTTTGAAAGAGAGTAGAATATTGTAGCAGGGCAATCAGGGGGCATATAGTTTTCTTTATTTTGTTGACCCAGATCTGTAATTAGCACTTTAATCTGTAATCAGCACTTTATTTTGCTTTATACACACACACACACACACACACACACACACACACACACAGAAGTTCTGCTATAAATGTCTATTTTAAAATGTGAATTTGTTCCAACATCATTGATATATTAGGGAACAATTTGAGCAAGATGTGAAATTTGTGTTTGCTTATGTTCAATTTCATCCCTGAGAAACACTAGTTGAATTCAGGAAACTACACTGAGCTGACCTGAGTCTTGCAGGGATAGAAAAAAATGCGTGCACCTAAACACACACACACACACACACACACACACACACACACACACACACACACACATCCCCTCTTGTCTTAGACTGGGAAATTTATAAGGAACAGATATTTATTTATTTATTTAGAGATAGGATCTCCCTGTGCTGCCCAGGCTGGAGTGCAGTGGCACAATTATGGCTCACTACAGCCTCAATTTCCTGGACTCAAGCAATCCTTTCACCTCAGCCTCCTGAGCAGCTGGGACTGCAGGCATATGCCACCATGCCAGGCTAATTCTTCTTATTTTTTGTAGAGATGGGGTCCCACTATGTTGCCCAGGCTGGTCTCAAATGCCTGGAATCATGTGATCCTCCCACCTCAGCCTCCCAAAGTTCTGGGATTACAGGCATCCACTGCATACAGGTGAGATTTATTTCCCGCTGGAGGCTGGGAAGTCCAGCATCAAGGGTCGACATTTGGCAAGGGCTTTCTTGCTGCATCATCTCATGGCAGAAGGCAAAAGGGCAAGAGAGAAAGTGCAAGCAAGCAAGAGAGCAAGAGGGGACTAAATTTGCTTTTATAACAAGTCCACGCTCATCATAACTAACCCATTCTCTCAATAACTACATTAATTCATTCATGAGGGCAGAGTCCTCATGGTGTAATCACCTCTTGTTAGGCCCCACCTCCAACACTGTTGCATTGGGGATTAAGTTTCCTACACTTAATCTGCTGGGGGGCAGATTCAGACCATTGCACCCCTCAGACAGTAGACCAGTTACCTTGATTTGCTGTACATGTTGTCTTATAATGTTGCCTTTTGCTCTTCTTTTGCATTTATGAGCTTTTTTATATCAAAAAACAAAACAAAACACTCCCTCAATATGCCAAACGTGTTTCAATGTAGTGGGTCAAAATCACCAGCAATGGATGCAAAAGGAAAGCTTTATGTATTGAAAGAGAAGAGAGAACATGCGATATCTCCTGAGTAACAGGCTTAAAGGAATCTACATTGCAGACCATCAGAGACAATGCCATGAAAATAAAAGAAAAGTCTGTGGCTTCAAGTGCTGTGAAGTCAATAAGAACATGGCCTGAAGAGATAAAAGAAGTGGAAAGATTGTTAAGCATATGGATTGAAGACTAAAGAGAGAAAAAAAATCAGGAACAATCTTTCTCATAATCAAAGAGAAAGTACTACCAATATATGAAGACCTTAAATGAAATCATCTAATCCTACAAAAGCGGCTCTTTTTAGTGTTAGTAGAGGCTGGTTTGAAGGTTTCAAACATTGCTACAATTTCCAAAGCTTTCAGCCGTTGGGTGAAGCCCTGAGTGCAGATGAGAAAGCCACGAAAGGAAATCTTCCTAGTGCTGATACCAGAAGTTAATTGAAGAAGGTATTCACTGGATTGAATTTTCAGTTTTGACAAAATAGGTATCTATTAAAAATGCATTTCCCAAAGGACTTATATCTCAAAGGCAGAGAAACATGCCTCAGGATTTAAGTCTGCAAAAGGTTTCAGATTTTGATAACCTTCCACTAATTCCAGTAAGTGACTAACTACAATCTAGTTTTCTTTTCTTTTTAAATATTTTTCTTCTATTTATTTTTAATTGATAAATAAAAATTATGTATATTTATCTTGTACAACATGTTGTTTTGAAATATGTATACATTGTGGTTACTGGGGGCTGGGGGGCTGCAGTTTGGGGACAAGGAGAAAGGATGCAAGTTTCAATTAGATAAGAGGAATAAGTTCAAGAGATCTGTTGTACAACATGGTGACTATAGCTAATAGCGACATATTATATTCTTGAAAATTGCAAATGGAGTAGACTTTAAGTGTTCTTAACACACATACACACACACACACACAAAATGATACGCATGTGAACTACAATTTTCTTTCAACCCCTTCCGCCAATGGTTTATGCACCATTTAACATGTATACATAACCATGCAACCATTTTTAACTGGGTTCCTGTCAGTTTGGTATGCCACTCATGACATCTTTGAGCATTTTGCCCCTAATTCCAGTGCGCGATTTTGCATGGCATAGTGACACTGAGGAACATATGTGTAGTAGTATATGTTTGTGTGCCCTCCATGTCGTTCTCTCTGCCTGGAACATGCTTTCCTTCTTATTTTTCTACTTGAGTCCTGCTCTTTCTTCAGACTTACCTCTATTTCTCTAGAAAAGTGTAATATCTTTGGCTTATTGTTCATAGAGTAGACTAAGACACAAGGATCTGGAGTGAATATAGTTTATTTGGGAGGTAATTCTGGGAAAAGCCTGGAGAAGGTAGAAGCCATTCCATGAAGGGAAGGAAGCCCATTTACAAGGAGCATTAGCAAGCAGCTTACTTCTGAGGCCCAAGTCTGCTGGGCCCTTTTGAGAGATGGGGTGGAAATACCTTTTAGAGTTGTCTTACCTGGGGACAATAAAACTTGGATGTTCACCCTCCTACTCCCATTTGTCATTGTCTGAGGGTTGCACCCAAGGATGTTTTTTCCCTGGCACTTCTGGTCTTCTCCATGTGTGGGCTGAGAGAAAGCCCTCAGATGGAAAGTCTCAGGTGTTTGCCGTAGAATGCTATTAGCATATAATGAAATGGTGAATGCCAATAGGATACGGGGTGTGTGTGTGTGTGTGTGTGTATGTGTGTGTGTGTGTGTGTGTGTGTGTAGGGAGCAGACACCAGCACCTGCTACTCCTCTATTGACTTCATTGCCAAGGAAAAATACTGCAGTTATACACTTCTTTGCAGCACTTACCACATTGGTCATTTTACATTTATTTATGATGTGCTGCAGTCAGCTGGCACTGGTTTGCAAAAGCCCATTGTTCTAAGAATTTATTAACATTATGTTGACAGCTTAGAATAGGCTTTGGTGGGAGTATTTAGATCATAGAAATTGGTAAACATTACAAACTGTTTCCTGCCCCCTAGTCTCCCACCTGCTGCTGGAGAGCCAGCTGTTAACCTTTTGTAAGCACAGCTACTGCATGAGCCTGGTTTGCCTCACTAGGGCATGAATACCTTCCTTTCCTCTTAGCCACACAGTAGCCTGGATTCCTCCTATGGCTGAACCGGCTCCCTGACTGGATGAGGCGACTGAGAATGCTTGCCTGAATTGTGAAGAATGTCTGCCAAAAACCACATTATTAATCTTAGCAGAGTGGATACTGACCTCTTCTTGGCAGTAATTAGGACGCAGGAACTTTTGCAATTTGAGGCCACCATGTCGTCAGTGGTCAGCAGAGAGGAGGATATTTGTCATCCTAATTGCTCTGGGGAGAGGACACTCATCCAGCACATCTTAATGCTGAATATTATTGACTCTAAGATCTCAGAGAAGAAAGAGGGCTATAAATGTTTGAGACAGAACTTACACCTCTAAAGAACATGCTTACTCTTGTTTCTAAAGTGTTATTATACAGACTTTGCTAAACCAAATAAAATCACAGAGATGGAACTTTATAACCGATTAAGTTCCTTATGATTCTAAATATCTGTGATATACTGCCAATAGCTTCCACTATCTTTTAAAAGTGTAATGTTAAGATATATTACTTGGGCTGAAACTTCAGCAACAGTAATGAAAATCCCCAAAATAATAAGCTATATGTCAGTGAATACTTCAGGAAAATAAAATAACCTCCAAAGAAAAGGATCTGAGGTATATGACTGGCTATAGTTTGATATACCTGCACACTTCCAGAAACAAGTTTCACTGGGTCAAATTGACTCTCCAAGTGTCTGATGCTCATATTCATACTTTATTTATTTTTATTTTTATTTTTTTGAGACGGAGTCTCGCTTTGTTGCCCTGGCTGGAGTGCAGTGACATGATCTCGGCTCACTGCAACCTCCGCCTCCCCAGTTCAAGCGATTCTCCTGTCTCAGCCTCCTAAGTAGCTGGGATTACAGGCACATAACAACACACCTGGCTAATTCTTTTTGTGTTCTTAGTAGAGATGGGGTTTCATCATGTTGGCCAGGCTGGTCTTGAACTCCTGACCTCGTGATCTGCCCACCTCCGCCTCCCAAAGTGCTGGGATTACAGGCTTGAGCCACCGCACCAGGCTCAGTCATACTTTAGAGATAAAAGGAACTTGCTATAAAACAGGTAGGTTTCTAACTCCAGTGACCAGCCAAGAGGCAATTAGTTTTGACATGGAAGATATTCCTAGTGTGCAGTCTTTTGTGATATTGAGAGAAATCTGGAGCAATCAGACTCATAGAAGAGAGTACAGATATTTACATTTTGGGGTTTGTGAGCTTGTCTATGTGTGTGCATGCAAGGATGGAGGATGGGACTATATATAAGTAGCATTTACATTTTTTTCTATTATTTAAAATGAAATCCTTGCTTTGACTCTAAACATAAACAGCAACATTACATCAATCCTAGAAATCCCTGAAAAACGTCTCTACTTGGAATATTGCAGACATGTAGGTGTTAGGTATTTGGTTTCAACCATACAAATCTCACATCTGGGTAATAGAAAATGTTTATCTATTCAAGTATCCTTATCTGATTCAAATAACGGCTGGTGGTCTTCATGTCTGCAATTCAATGGACCAAGAACTCCCAACTGTTTCTTTTATGTAAATGATCAAAGCTGCACTAGGATAGCCACCATTAGGTTGAACAGAATAAAACATTCCTATTTCTTCCTTGAAATCAAGATCAGAATAGAAAACAATCCATGCATGTTTACTTTTAATTTCTTTTTAATCAGCTTCATTTTAATCAGAAAATTATATCTAGAAAAAACTCATTGAATGGTATCTAGAAGAAATGACATGAACACTTAGTATTGTGTTGACATATCTTTTAATGTAACATTTCAGCATGAATTTATGCTAGACCAGTGAAATATTTTTAAGAAGATGAGATTTAAAGTGCAAAGAAATAAGGAACTTTCTAATCTACATCTTGCAAAGAATTAGCCTCAGGACTTATATTTCTATAAACTTTCAACACTTTAAAGCCTCATTTTCCTATACAAATAGTGTACAGCAAATACAAATACAAAGAATTTAAAAATTTTCATAATGTAAAACATTTTTCAGGCATGATATCAAGTTACTTTTAACCAACCCTTTTCAATGTATACGGCCTGTGTTGGTTTCACTTATTTCTCCAAGAACCCATTCATCTAACAATCATTGGTCGGTCACCTAGTGTGTATCAGCCCATGCTAACTAAACATCTGTAAATGAAAAGAGTCCAACTCTGTAGAATATTTGAAGAAATTTATTCTGAGCCAGATATGAGTGTCCACGGACCATGACACAGTGCTCAGGAGACCCTGAGAACATGTGCCCAATATGGTTGGAGTGAAGCTTGGTTTTATACCTTTTAGGGAGACAAGAGGCGTCAATCAAATACATTTAAGATGTACCTTGGTTGGGTTCAGAAAGATGGGACAACTCAAAAAGATGGTGGTGGGGGGCTTCCACGTTATAGGTAGATTTAAAAGTTTCCTGATTGGCAATTGATTGAAAGGGTTATTATCAATAGAAAGGAATACCTGGTTAGGATGAAAGGTTGTGGAGACCGAGGTTTTGTCATGGAGTTGAAGCCTCGGGGTAGCAGGCTTCAGAGAGAATAGATGTAAATGTTTCTTGTCAGACTTAAGGTCTGTGTTGACGTTAAATGCTGGTTGGATTTTCCTGAATTTCAAAATGGAAGAGGGCATCATGAGGCTTGTCCAACCCCCTCTTCCCATCATGGTCTGAACAAGTCTTGAAGGTTAAATTGAAAGTGCCCTGGCCAAGGAGGGGGTCCATTCAAATGGTCACAGGGAGCCTTCGAATTTTTTTTTTTGGTTTACACGTCATTCAAACTTCTCAGAGGATTTACAAGAGATTTCCAACACAAGTCAGCTTCTTTTTGCTTTGAATTCATCATCTGCGCTATGCATATTAAATTTCATAATTTTAAATTGTAACATAATACACTCAAAAGTATGCATTAAAACATTGCATTATAGTGGCAAAATCAGGGACAGTAGAACCAGATCATCTGGGTTTAAATTCTAGCTCTGTCTCTTACTATCGCTATAACATGTGTTTCAGTTTTCTTTTTATTACTGGTAGAAGAGATCCAAGTTACTGGTGGCAAATCCATACAAGTTTGCAGCAATCCCAATTCTCGCCTCCGCAGAAGAAAGAATTCGGCCGAGGGGCATAAGGCAGAAAAAGAGACTGAGGCAAGTTTCAGAGCAGGAGTGGAAGTTTATTAAAAAGCTTTAGAGCAGGAAATAATGGAAAGTGCACTTGGAAGAGATCCAAGTGGGTGATTTGAAGAACAAGTACAGTGTTTATCCTTGATCCTAGGACTACATAGGCTGGCCCACCTCTGGTGTCTTGTGCCCCTTATCCCATGACTTTTCCCTTAGGGTGGGCTGCCCACATGCACTGTGCCCTCCTTACCCTTGGGAAGTGAGCATGCCCAGTGTGTTTAGGAGGTTGTACGCATGCCCATCTGAAGCTTTCTTCCCTTTTCTGGTGGTGTGCCCCTGGAAGGTCATACTCCACCATTTTGTGTCTTAATGCGTACGCCCAGGATCACTCGCCCAATACCTGAGATTTTATTGGAAACCCTTTTTGCTTCTTCCTAGTGCCTGCATCCAATTAACACTTCAATGCAACAGGTGTGGACCCTCAGGAAATGGCCTCTCCCTGGCACTGGGTGCCAAATTATCATTTTTAGAGAGGCAATGTGATTATTGTCAAACCATCACCTAACATTCCTATTGGGTGGGGGAGAGCCCTCTCCTGCCCTGCTCATGCCTAACTACCTGTAACATTTCCTGTAAAATAAGGATTTTAATAATAAATATTAAATGCAATGACTGTCTGTACTTATACTATTAGAATAGTTCCTAGCATATGGCAATTATATAATTACTAATAATTTACAAATGTACAATGTTTACGGGGTGCCACACACTGATTTGTGTTACTAACTAGAGAGGACAATTTCTAAAGCAAATAAAAATCTGACATTCTAATAGGGAGACACATCCACCCCTAAATAGCTGTTTCACAAAACATAAACAATATAGCAGGCGAACATGTTCATATGTGGCAGAAGTCAGAGAAAGAAGCAAAATTTAAGCTGAGATCCAAAATACAATTCCTATTTCTACAAGCAAAGAGGAAGGAAGTTTGTTGTAAGCCTAAGAAACATGTTCTAATTCGAAGAGGAATCCAAATACATGACAGAACTGTGTGTTTTACAGAAAATTAAAACACATTTATAATGTTATAATGTATGTTTTGTGTGTAGGTGGTATCTTTATATTTAGAGATGATTGCTTCGGTGATAGAATAAAATATTTTGTAGTGCTGTAGAAAAAACACTGGCTTGAGGATGTAAAGCCTAGATTTTCTTTGCATCAGCTAACTGTGAGACTTGGAAAAATTTCCCAAAGGGCTAAATGCCCTCTAACGTCCTTTTACCTCCCCAGTTCTGCTTTCTCTTTTTAAACACTTTTTGAGTTAAGTTTGCAGTTCAGTGCAAACACTTGACAACTTCTATGCAAAATGAGTTTTCAGATCTGTAAATACAATCTAGTGTGGATGCCAGGGAGAAAGAAAAAATGGATTTTGATGCTTGCTTTGTTAATTCACTAGGGTTTTTATATGACAGGCAATGATGAAGAAGAAAACCACTGTTTAGTTTGACTATTTATTGATAAATTGATAACAATAACATATATCAATTTTAATAATTGGTTAATGGCTAGTTTTTTCCCCCCAGACTATAGTCTTATTTTAATTCTCATGGTTACTGAATTGGTTCACTAAATTAATAAGATATTTCTTCTACTGTGACCAAGATTTCTCTTATTAGAATCACACCAGGGAGCAAAATGTATGGACCATAAACTCCTCGAGGCCATGCATTGCAGAAGCTTCAGACTCACATTCCTGTGAATTGGCATTGTTGTCTGGGATAAATATCCAAGGTTCATTGTCTCACGGCCATGGAAAACTAGGACATGGACACGCAAAGAGTGAATTTCAGAGCAGAAGTTTAATAGGTGAAAGAAAGAGAAGAGCTCTCTCTGCCGCACAGAAAGGGGTCCTGGAGAAATGGGTTGCTGCTTCTGTGGTGAAATGCAGAAGGTTTTATAGATGAGCTTGAGGAGTCAGTGTCTGATTTACATAGGGTATGAAAGATTGGTTGGACCCGGTGATCTATTTGCATAAGGTGTGAAAAACTGGTTAGGACTAGGTATGCCATTTTCATGGCAAGAAAAAAAAAAAAAGGCCACCGCACCCTAATCTTTTATTATGCAAATTATTCTCTACCTGTCCCACTGCCATGTTACCTGGTTCAATACTGTACACGTGGTGACAAAGAAAAGGGAAGACGGAGCCTTCATGTTGAACATAACTGGTTTCCAGGTAGCCATTTTCTATTGGCACAGCTGCCGGCATTCACCCGTGCAAGCTTCCAGCTTGCTTTTCTATGTCTGCAGCTCGATTTTTCAGGCTCCTCTTTGTTAGAAAAGAAATGATTTGGGGGCTGCTTTTTGTTAAAAGGGAAATTCTGCCGAGGACTCTTTTACTCTATATGCCTAAATAATTTCCTGTATCACCTATAAACTTAGCAAGCTCTGAGGAGGAATGTTCTCTTTCCTAAATGTTCTAGCAAAAGTCCCAGAATTGAATCTTCTTGGCTCTCAGTGGCCTTCCATGTGTCAAGTGTCTATCCTGAATTATCTATGGCAAGAAGACATAAGGCTCTGATTATGTTGGCTTTTTATCATAAGACTGCCCCTGGGGCTGGCAATAAGTCAGTATCCATGAACCATGTGCGCTAAGATCAAGGAAGGGTGGTTCCCAAATCAAATCTGGGTAGAGTGACCCAAGGCAGTGAAAGAAGATGCTGGTTGGCAAAAAGCAACAAACAGCCCTGCAGACAAGGTCGAGCTAGACACCTGGCTCCACGAAGGAACCACCTTCCATCTATGAGTCATAAAATCATGATGGAAGCCATCAATAACTTGACATTTTCTTTTCACTCAGTTGTCTCATTTTAGAGCTCTCTTTCATGAGGAAGTTGAAGAATTATTATGCCCATTAGTATCTGAAATGATGTAATGGCACTCTATCTGTCAAATTGCTTAAAATTATTTGTATTAAGGGCACAGAATGTGTCCCTAGCCTTTGCTCAAATAACATTTGCCTTCTTATTTAAAGATAATATATCTTCTAAACAGAGGATAAAAGGAGAGTAAAACAAAATCTAGAGGCATATTCTAGGCAGGCCAGAGAAATTAGACACTGTAAAAGTTAGGTTTAGAAATTAATCATTATTGATAGCTCTTTTAGATTAATTCAGCTAAAATGTTTAATATTAGGTTATATCGCTTTTAGTTATTTTTCTTCCTCAAATACTATGTTTAACAAAAAAAGAATTATACCCAGGTCCCAAACACATTCTACTAAAATATAGGCAGAGTTTGAGCTACAACAGGTACTACTCTTATTGAAAAGGATGAAAAAATTCAGTTTACTACATAGTCATATTTTAATTTTTTAAAGTTTTACAGAGCAGATAAATTTTGTCTCTGGAATATATAAGACCTTGATATGTATCCTCTTTCTGCAAATTATGAGCTGTGTGACTTTGGGCAATTCACTTTAATCTCTTTAAGCCTCTGTTTTCTAATGAATAAAATGAGGAAGGAATATAGTGCCTCCCTAAAGGAGTTATTGTAAGGATTAAATGGCATAGGCTATTTAAGGCACGGAGTATGCTATCTTGCTCAATTACCATTATTTTTATTTTTGTGGTAGCTATTATACAGGCATAGTATTGTTTATGCAATCATTCTGTTATGGCTAAAAATTTGATTGGTCTTAAAGATTTCTGAATAACCCTGAAATGTGCATTTTTGTATATAAAGTATTCTTGGTAACTTGGCATATTTCTTTAGAATAAAATCCTCAATAGGTGCTCCCAGGTCAAGCACTTGTAGAGTTACAACAATATTCTGAAATTCCATTCTGGTGCTCCTGACCAAGAGTGACTGGGTTTACTTGTGGACTGGAGCTTCTTATTGCATTGCAAATAGCCACAGGAACATGGCTTGTTTTCTGTGGAGTGACCCACACTCAGTGGTCTATTTTCCTGGTTGCTGGCCTTTAAAAAGGCGAACTAACAAGCTGTTAGATTGCTGCCCTTTGAAAGGGCAAATCCCAGACTGCATTCCCAGACCAGAATTGCTTATTTGTTCTAGCCTGACATTTTTGTTCTGCACATGCTAGAAGGTCTTCAGGTTGGTCCTGGTGTTTGTCCCTGAAAGCTGTAAGGGTTATGGGTAACAGGGAACAAATAAAAACGCGGCATAAATGCACCTATCTGATAATGTTGCTTTCCCCCCAATTAACGCATTGGTTGTGTCTCTGGATTTGTGGCCATGTTTGTTGTCCTTAAGGAAATAATCTTAAAGAGAGGAAGAGAGAAACATCTCTCTGTTTCTCTCTCTACCTACCTATATATTTATCAATCATCATCATCTATGTAGCTATGATAGATAGAAGGACTTAAAGTAATTTTATAAAGAAACAGAATTTAAAAGAATTAAGAGAGAGATTTTCCATGCACGGAATCGGAATAAGGCAGTATACAAGCTGACCTAGGGTGATCAACTATACCAGTTTACCCAGGACTGGGGGATTTTCTGGGTTAGGACTTTCAGTGCTAAAACTGGGAGAATCTCAGGGAAACTGGTGTGGTTGGTGAACTTAGGGGAGATTTTAAGCCAGAATAAAACCATCTTACTGGTCAATACTCTTAATAAAAGCCCCCTTTGCATAGTGTGTTTTAGACTAAATTTATGCCCCTTGGTGTAAGAAGAATTATAATTAACACACCTTGCTCCCCCTCTTCAATGCCTGAGACAACCCTGCTTGCATCAGGTTGTGGTAGGGACTGAAACATCTCTGTAAAACACATCTTCCTAAAATTGCTTCAGTCCAGTTTAGTTGGTCTCATGGGTTTTTTTTTTCCTTCTTTCTTTATTTTGAATGGAGTCTTGCTCTGTCACCCAGGCTGGAGTGCAGTGGCACGGTCTCGGCTCACTACAAGCTCTGCCTCCCGGGTTCATGCCATTCTCCTGCCTTAGCCTCCAGAGTAGCTGGGACTACAGGCGCCCACCACCACGCCCAGCTCATTTTTTGTATTTTTAGTAGAGACGGGGTTTCACTCTGTTAGTCAGGATGGTCTCAATCTCCTGACCTTGTGGTCCGCTCGCCTCGGCCTCCGAAAGTGCTGGGATTACAGGCATTAGCCACCGAGCCTGGCCAGTCACAGCTTGTTTTACTTCCTGTCTTCTGCGGAGTCAGGAAAACTTGACTGGCTAAGATTGTTTAGAGCTTTCCTTCTAAGTCACTCAAGAGGAGGAACAGGATATTTTGCAGGAAACGTCTCATTAAAATGATAGTGGTAGGGACATGGGCATGTGGTCCTTTCATTTTTTATTCTTCTTGTGCTTTACCTTTAACATCAACATTTGTCCCAGATTCACTTCCTGTGATAGCTGTTGTCTTCCAATTACCTGTGAAGAATATAAGCATTTTACTACTTGTGATGGTTAATACTGAGTGTCAACTTGATTGGATTGAAGGATGTGAAGCATTGTTCCTGGGTGTGTCTGTGAGGGTGCTGCCAAAGGAGATTAACATTTGAGTCAGTGGACTGGGAGAGGCAGGCCCACCCTCAGTGTGGGTGGCACCATCTAATCAACTGCCAGTACAGCTAGAATAAAGCAGACAGAAGAAGGTGAGAGAAGCCAACTTGCTGAGTCTTCCAGCCTTCATCTTTCTCCCTTGTTGGATGCTTTCTGCCCTTGAACATCAGAGTCCAAGTTCTTCAGCTTTGGGGCTCTTGGACCTACACCAGTGGTTTGCCAGGGGCTCTCACACCTTTGGCCACAGACTGAAGGCTGCACTGTCAGCTTCCCTACTTTTGAGGTTTTGGGACTCTGACTGACTTCCTTGCTCTTCAGCTTTTGCAGATGACCTGTTATGGGACTTCTCCTTGTGATCATGTGTGTCAATACTCTTTAATAAACTCCCCTTCACGTATACATCTATCCTATTAGTTCTGTCCCTTTAGAGAACCCTGACTAATACACTCCTCCTCCTCCTCCTAATTATTACTAACATAATTATTATCACTTGTTATCATTATAATCTTTCTTTTCATCATTATAAAGAGCCAACATTTACCAAGCAAATACTGGTGTAGGGACTTTATATATTTCACCAAGAATTTCACCATGAATTCTATGAATTAGACAAGATTATCCTTGTTTCACACATGGAAAAGCAAAGGCTCAAGAGTTTAGGTGACAATATTTTAGAATGAGGAACATGGAGGTTTGGTACGTTGGGTGAACTCAGGTCCAAATCCTGGCCATTTTCCCTTGGCAAAGATCTTGCAGTCGTGAAGGATGCAATAGTCCTCTGTAAGGAAGATTCCACTGAATGCTCCTGGAAGTGGCACATGAAGCTGTGCTTCTCAAGCTTCCACATACATTAAAATTGCATGGGGACCTTGTGAAAAGGCAGATTCTGATTTAGCAGGTTTGGTGGCAGGCCTGAAATTCCGCATTTCTAACCAGCTCCCAGGTGATGCAGATACTGTGGTTCTGCAGATGACCAGCAAAGGTGGGAGTATGAACGCCTAAAGCCACATTGCCCATGAATTAGTACTGGAGGTGGTCAGAAAGATTAGATGGTCCTCTTTGTACATAGATTCTATACATTTCTATTGACCAATGGCAATATTGCTATATCTAATCAAACTCTTTGAAACCTGCCAGTAAAACCAAAAGCGCCTGTCTTCAGCCAACTGC
Source organism: Pan paniscus (assembly GCF_029289425.2). Classification (NCBI taxonomy): domain Eukaryota; kingdom Metazoa; phylum Chordata; class Mammalia; order Primates; family Hominidae; genus Pan; species Pan paniscus. Next base: position 68,880,048 of record NC_073267.2, read on the forward strand.
CAATCTTTGCATCACAATGCAGGGGGCCTTTGCTTGCCTCACAAATTGGATTTCCCTTCAGTGATACTTTCTTGTGAAAAGAAAAAAAATCTCCTTATAGACAGGCAAAAAGCAAAGACAACAGCAGTTGGCATCCTCCTGAATGCCAGTACTTGGGGTAGAAGAATTCAGCGCTAGCCCAGGGGATGCCAAAGAGTGTTACTGAGCTTTCTTTGTTTCAACCCTTCTCCTAATTGGTTAGTCTAATAATTGATTAACCAGTCCTCTGTCACACTGCACATTCCCTAGGACATCATGAGCATTCAATAACTGAAAGCTTGTTGAATTCATTGTATTCACATACCCCTGAATGGTCTATAGAACTTCCCACTTTTTAAGATGCGTCATAAAACAAAAGCAGTCTTTTTCCAATAAGTTTTGGAAACTGCATAGCATATCCCATTCCTGGAGGTTCACAGTACGCTAGGTGTAAAATTCTCTGGGAAACTCTGTAGTAATAACTCTATTGCACAGATTGCTTTCTTCAACGATCTGGCCAAGATTTAGGGAGCTTGGAGTTTGGATTATATGGAGGAAGTGTGTTGCAGACTCATGAGCCTAGAGTTTGGATTATATGGAGGAAGTGTGTTGCAGTCGATATTCTCCGAATGAATCCCATGAAATTCCTTCAATAGAAGTCAAGAAAGCTCATATTGAAGAGATCATATTGCAAAATAAGACTTTTATAAGTAATGATCTTTTCATTTAGTGGAAAGAAGACTGCACTGGGAATAAGAGAAGTTGGGTTCTAACTCTAGTTCTGCTCCTTTAAACATGTATGCCTTTGGACAAGCTCCTGTACCTCTCTGAGTTTCCCCACTTTGTCTATAAAAGGAAGGGGGCACTGAGAGCTTCCTTTGAGAAGTGGCAGGGATAACACTGGAGTGCCAACACCTTGATTCAATGGTTATCATGTTGCTGTGCACATTGAATTAGAGTCTTTCTGTTTTCTGAATCTCAGTATTGCCTTTTGTCAATAGATTGCATTGAAATTGACTAGATGATTTTGTTGTCTTTCCGGGTATGTTAAACCCAGAATCCTCAGCCTTTGGATCATACAACCTTAGAACTTAGTCCCTATATTAGTCAGAGTTCTCTAGAAAGACAGAGCCAATAGGAGATAACACACACACACACACACACACACACACACACACACACACACCCCGGGAGAGAGAGAGAGGAGAGGAGCTTTATTAATGGAATTGGCTCACATGATTATGAAGGCTGAGAAGTCTTATGAAAGGCTATCTGCAGGTGTGAGAACCTGGGAAGCAGCTGGTACAAGTCTTGGAGTCCAAAGGCCAGAGAACCTGGAGTTCTGACGTTGAAGGGCTGGAGAAGAAAAGTGTCTCTGCTCCAGGAGAAAGCAAGCATGCATTCACCTTTCCTCTGCCTTTTTGTTCTATCTTGGCCCCCTCGCCCCCAGCCAATTGAATGATGCCCACCTACATTGTAGGCAGATCTTTCCTATGCAGTCCATCAACTCACCTGCCAATTTCCTCAAGAAACATCCTCCTCACAGACGCAGCCAGAAATAATTTTTTACCTTTTGTCTGGGTATACGTTAATCCAATCAAGTTGACACCTAAGATGAACCATCACAGTCCCCTTTTTTAGTTTGGAGGCACAGGAGAGATATAATTTCAGCTGAGAGCCTTGACCCTGGAAAATAATGTTGTTTTTGGGAAAAAGGAAAATAAGTGACCAGTACTTTTCAGGAGATTGTTATTGAATCTAGCATGTTATATTTATGTGGAGATAGAATTCCTTCCAAACTGTATGTATGCTCCAGGAGGATAGGAGTTTTTGTTTTGTTCAGTCTCACATTTCAGCACCTAGAACAGTACCCAAATGCAGTTGTTGAATGAATGAATGAATGAATGAGTGAATGAGTGCTCTTGGGGACACCTGAAGTAGTGGTTGACTAGTTTCTTTGTGCATCCTTGACCTTTATATGCTAGCAGTTTGTGGTCATGATAATTTGCAGTGATAAAGACTGCTCAAAGGAGTTAGTGTTAATGTCTGGAGGTGTGACAACAACCAACACCATAGCTTCCCAAAGGGGCTACGATCTGTGTGATGATTCTAAACTGGGGATTGTTTTCCCCTGCTTAACACTGTCAGTGTTGAGAGCATGGTAACTTATGGGGGATGACAATGTCTTTTTCACTTTGGTAGGGGTGGCCAAATCACCATGGTGATTACTAAAATTATGACATGGCCTCATGAGGCATGTGAGCAGAGATTTCAAAATTGTCAATCATGAGTGTTACCACACATACAGAGTCCACAGTGAAACCAAGGGGTATTGTAAGTACTATTTCATCTATTAGAGTTACTAGAAAGACTAATGTCAAAAAAAGTAAACCACTAGGTTTAAGTGAACTCTTCTTCCCTTTGCTCAATTCATTGTGTTTCACATCTATACCTCTCAAGGGTGGGTAAAATCTTGTTCATGATTTCCCACTGCTTTAGAATAATATTCAAACTTCTCGGAATTGTATTTGAGCTACTTTCCATGTTCTACATGCTCTATTTATCCAATCTTATGATGCTCTCTCTCTTGCCGTTCTGCTTTAGCCCCATGGCTTTCTGACAATTTCTTAAGCGTAGAAAATTCTGCCCGGGAATTTCTCTTGCTAGTTCTCATTTTGGAAGATATTCCATGTGCTGTTTTCCTGCCTGGCTCCTTCTCAATCCTCAGGGCCCCATTCAAATGCCAACTTCCTGAAGAAGGCTTCACCAACCAGCTTATCCAAAGGAGGTCCACCCCCTGCAATCATTCCAAACTGCACCTTCCTTGTTTCCTGTAGATCAAAAATTATCCTGATGTTGTTTGAATTATTTGTTCTCTTGTTACTTGCCTGCCACCTGCCCTCTCTTCCACCACTAAAATGTGACTTCCATGAGGGAAAAAACAAAAAATGCTTATTTACACTTTGTTGTGTTCAGGCTTTATGCTAGAGGGTTATGAATGTAATACTTGTTGAATAACAATAAACCTAAGTAGACAAAAGGAAACTCCGTCTAGCAAATCTTGATGGCTTCGGGTATAGGAAATGACCATGCAGGATATGGTACATAAAGTTCTAAAAAGCTTTGCTCTGGAGCCCTGGTCCTAGTCTTTCCACATGAAATATTTCCTCAACTCAAATTTTGTAGAACTCCTTAAGGCTTTGGGGCTGTGAAGAGCCACACAAGGCTGAATGACTCCTCCTGAAGGAATCAGCTTATGATCTTTCAGGTATCTAACTATTTGATTAATAATAAATTTATGGTTTTCTCGAAATAAAACTTCTATTGTGAGAGTGAAAGAAACAATAAGGAAAGAAAGTCTATTTTTGTTTTATTTGAGCTGGCAGCCCTCAAACTGAATTTTTTTCAAGGCATTAGTGCTGTCTTATTTTCAAGAGTGTTTGTAGGTATGTTTGAAATCAAAGTGATGCAAATCATATTTTTTATTAATGTAAAGTGTAGAATTATTTATAGCCAAGATTTGAAACACACACACATAGATGTCTGTGTGATTATGTAGCAGCAGTGTGCCCTCCCTAAGATAAAAAACATAATTCTCTAGCACAGGGTTGGCAGATCACTGTCCATGTGTCAAATCCAGCGCAATACCTGTTTTCATGTGGCCCATAAGTTTTGACTAGTGTTTACATTTTTTTTTTTTTTTGAGACTGAGTTTCACTCTTGTTGCCCAAGCTGGAGTGCAATGGCGTAGTCTCGGTTCACTGCAACCTCCGCCTCCCAGGTTCAAGCAATTCTCCTGCCTCAGCATCCAGAGTAGCTGGGATTACAGGCATGTGTCACCACACCCAGCTAATTTTGTATTTTTAGTAGAGACGGTGTTTCACCAAGTTGGTCAGGCTGTTCTCGAACTCCTGACCTCAGGTGATCCGCCTGCCTCAGCCTCTCAAAGTGCCGGGATTACAGGCATCAGCCACCTCGCCCAGCCATTGTTTACATTTTTAAATGCAAAACATAAACTCTAAAAGATACTGTTGGTGTTTCAGCAATAATAGTTGCTCAAAGAGTTGAGGGCATTGTCCATTGGCCCCCACAATATTTACTCTCTGGCACTTTACAGGACAAGTTTGTCAACTCCTGGTTGAAGACATAAACTTGTAGCACAGTGTGCCTGTTGGAAGTCCTGCTGGAAACCCTGTAATAATAGTCTATTGTTATAAAATATTCTTCACTATATAATTTAGGGAAATAGTATGTATACTATTCTATTGCTAAAGTCTCTAAATTATGCCTTTAATTTTCTGATTGCTAAGTAATAAAAACATCAATGATAACAACAATAAGCACTAATAATAATAAAAACATTTACTGAGTACACACTGTGTTCCAGGCACTATTCAATGAATTTTTAAAAAATCAGCTGTTTCTTTGACGTTTTCTTTACTTACTGTATTAGAAAGTGGATGCCACTATTAAGGCTACTCCAATCATTCTGATCAACTTCTAAGTAAAGTAAGGGCTCTGCCTGACACAAGCATTCCTAATATGCTGAAGGAATGTTACAGATGATGAGACAGCTCCAAAGATCCAGATGCCAGGGGTTAGAAAGCAGCAAGAGAAATATGTGTACTAAGGGACACACCTGTGCCATCTCTCACCATGCTATTATTTAGTTTCTTCATCAAGGTTTCTAAGAATGAGTACTTCAGGAACTTCCTTATGAGAATCCTCTACAAGTATAAGTCAACGTGAACTGTATTTCTGCTTTCAAGAGGAACATAGGGACTTGCATTGCTTTGGCGCCTTCTATATTCCCAGATCATGAGCTAAGGATGTTCACTCTATAATCTCATTTACTGTTGAGTGCTGTAACATCTCCTACAATTGGTCCTCTTGGGTCCAAGGATATCTAATTACTAGCTTCTTCATAAAGGTCAACAAACTAACACAAACATTACATGGACTTAGTAGGTCACCCTCAAAGTTCTGAGTAGAACACATAGGAAGTGTTTTGTAAACCCTACAGATGAAATTAGAATAGGCTCCTGTTGATAAATTCAGTAAATCCTCATTCTTTGAGCATTTCCTAATAGCATTTTGAGATTATTTTCCCCATCCTGTGAGTCACCTGTCAACACAAATAGAAATTCACTGCTTTTTCACAATTGAGGAAAGAGATGATGCATGCTATTCTTTTTATTTATTTTTCTGCCTAAGGAATAATGAATCAAGCATTGGGTTAGTAACTGAACTTGAATCTTCTTGACCAGTACTCAATTTTCCTCCATGTCCTGAAAAACCTCACCAAACTGAAACATTTTAACATCAACAATAACCCATCCTCAAAATTTAAAAGGAGATGTCTTTTTAATGCTACCATGTCTGATAATGTCTTACTAAAAGCTTTGGAATAACTTTTCTTAATCTATACTTTATTTCACTGTTGATGCGCATATGCTGGCGAGTATATAATGTGGAGAAAGGAAAAACATTTTAGAAGCTCTTGGCAAGCCAGCAGGGAGCATGTGGATGCCCACTAAATGAATCAGGGGAGTACTTCTGTCATGTACAGCATGAAGGTACAGAAGGACTAGTTAGTATGCTTAACATCACTGGTCTTTTCTACTCTTGTTTGGTATTAAGAAATATATTAATATTAGGTAGACTTCATAATTGCATATTCCTGCTCCAATTTCGCCACATTGTATATTCCTGCTCCATTTCATTTATTCTACTTTTACATGTTTCATTTTACTACCTCCAAAAGAGAGTTGGTAATATTTTAGTTTCCAGGAATTCTTTACATTTTAATGTTTGAGGACATGTAGAGGATTCCTAGACTACTCTTCTTCCTCACCTTCCTGGTTCCATTTGACCAGTGAAGCCCAAATGCCCCTTTAAAGCCCAGACAAACATTCCCTTGAAGTGAACCTAACCTGAGATTGGGCTTGTTCTTCTTGTCCTGTCCTTGGCAATTTAGAGCTTTTTCTTCTTTCTTTTTTTTTTTTTTGTTGAGATAGAGTCTCGCTCTGTTGCCCAGGCTGGAATGTAGTGGTGTGATCTCTGCTCACTGCAACCTCCGCCTCCGCCTCTCGGGTTCAAGGGATTCTCCAGTCTCAGCCTCCTGAGTAGCTGGGACCACAGGCGCCCGCCACCACGCCTGGCTAATTTTTTGTATTTTTAGTACAGACGGGGTTTCACCGTGTTAGCCAGGATGGTCTTGATCTCCTGACCTCGTGATCCACACACCTCGGCCTCCCAAGGTGCTGGGATTACAGGCATGAGCCACCGCACCTGGCTGAGCTTTTGTTTTATTTTATTTATTTTTTTTTGAGACTGAGTCTCGCTCTGTCACCCAGGCTGGAGTGCAGTGGCCTAATCTTGGCTCGTTGCAACCTCCACCTCCTGGGTTCAAGTGATTTTCCTGCCTCAGCCTCCCAAGTAGCTGGGATTACAGATGCGTGCCAACACGCTTGGCTAATTTCTGTATTTTTAGTAGAAATGAGGTTTCACCATGTTGGCCAGGCTGGTCTTGAACTCCTGACCTCAAGTGATTTGCCCTCTTCAGCCTCCCAAAGGCATGAGCCACGGTGCCCGGCCCACTTTAGAGCTTTTGATATCTTCCTGTACTGAAAACACAAACACATTGCACAATTGGACAATGGCTATTTATTTGTGCCTCTTGTTCTCCCATCATATTGTGAGTTGAGCCTTCTTCATCATTGTACCTTTAAAGCCAAACTCAATGCCTGGAAGAGAAGGCAATTATATAAATATTTGTTAAATGAATAATGAAAAATGAATAAATGAAAAACGATTTCCTTTTTAGATTTATCTCTGGCTACTATTCTATTTATACAGTGAACTCTGCTAGCCCCAACTGAATAGACATTTCCCAAGTAGGTCAAGTCCTTTCAAACTTTCTTGGTATTCCTCTACGTGACTGAATCTTACAGTCTTGTTTTCCTAGGAACTTTCTATTCCAAGCAACTTGCTTGCACATCATGACCTTTCCTGTGAAGTATGTTCAACATGCAAAGACTGAAATGATAACTCCCTCATGTCCTTCTCTCACACTTTGTTCCTTTCTCTATCCTAGCAAGAACTCCTTTTGGTGGGAATAGGAGTTGTTAGCTTATTCTGCCTCCTCATGACATGGAAACCCTTTGATGGCAGGAATTATGCTTATTTAAAAAGGCAGAATTGGTGTTATATAGTAGTCTATTTAATGTGGATTCTAGCAAACCCAACCTTTATTGGAATACCATATGCTGGAATACATCTTATTATTTCAATTTTCATTGATTTCTTTAAGGATTTGGGGAACAAATGGTTACAATGAATAGTAATTTTGCAGAATTCTAAGGATCTCACAAATATATCTTGCCTTTTTTTTTTTTTTTTTTTTTGTGACAGACTCTCTCTTTGTTGCCCAGGCAGGAGTGTAGTGGCACGATCTCTGCTCATGATCTCTACTCACTGCAACCTCTGTCTCCAGGGTTCAAGCCATTCGCCTGCCTCAGCCTCCTGAGTAGCTGGGATTATAGATGTCCAACGCCACACCTGGCTAATTTTTGCATTTTTTGTAGAGTCGGAGTTTCACCATGCTGGCCAGGCTGGTCTTGAACTTCTGACCCCAAGTGATCCACTCACCTCAACTTCCCAAAGTGCTGGGATTACAGAGGTGAGCCACCACACCTGGCCATTTCTTGCTTTATCATCTCCTTTTAAACTAACCCTTTTCCCAGGATATATTTCACCTTCTTTTACAAAATGGTGCAAGTGTTTGGTTCACTTGATCTGCCACTTTCATTTGTCTTTGATCACTTGGATTTCTCATTTTTGACAACTGTTTACAAATTCAAATGATAATATATTTTGATAAGATGATAATTTACTATAAATGAAACATGGAGTTCAACTAAAAAAAGTTATTTTCCATCAGGTGCAAACTATTTCAAGGAAGTGAACATTGCAATTCATTCTTAGACATCCAGTCAACTATTATTGTGGATAATTGTGCATAAAATGAAGCGTTTTAAAGAAATTTGTTGTAGACACTAATTTTTAAATATTATTTAATCCTGTTCTTCTGTCAACTGACCTTACCTTTGTCTCCATCTATCTGTTTACTATGAGTGATAATGTATTAGTAAGATTTTTATTTACTAGGAATTCATTTTGAAGAAATAATATTACAATATGAAATGTGAACCAGGGGACTTTTTGATATCATTCTGCTAAATAAATTGAGGAGAAAAAATTTCAAGGAATAGTGAGGCCAATGCGGAACAGAGGTAGAAATAACATATAAAAAGACAACTAGTTCCCTCAAAGCTATTGTGGCACATCAAGAAAACCCCTTTTTAGCTCAAGCAATTTAAAGTTTAGTTTCTGTTACTGAAAGTAAGATTTCTAACTTAGAAAAAAATTCAAAGTCACATTCTGATATTTGAAGAAAATGAAGAGTTTGTATGAATATGCAGGGCATAATTTAGCTAGAACATTATCTCTCTTTCTTCTATTCTGCCTCATTTCAGGTGGCTGTGTCAGCTCATTATTTATAGAGTAATAACCTCCTACCAATGAAATACTTCAAGTCACTGACACCCACCTCCAGGGTTGTACCTTGAAATTAATCAATTAATCAATCTATAGAATAAGTCATAGCTACAATATGCCCTACACAATGAGGAATGATTTTAGGAAGAAGGGATGGAATTACGTTATCAAAATTTGAATGTTGATACTTCATTGAAGTTACTGATGCTTTTTGTAAGAAAAGTAGCATGATGATGGTGTGTAGGTTGTAAATACCTTGCTTAGTGTATCTCTAAAACTCATGAAGTTTTCTGAAGCTAAGCAGATACATACTCATAGTTTCACATTCTGCAGTCCACTCTCCACTGTCTCTGATACATATCACCATTTTTACAGGATCAAATATTTTGAGGACACATGTGTACTATGAAGACAGTTTCATACTTTGTTAAATTCTCCACTGTTTCTCAACTCTTGTTTTTTTGTATTGTATAATAAGTATTAATAACCTGAAGTAGTAGTTTAATATTAATCTTATTGATATTTATTAATTAACTTAGGGATTAATATTCTTATGTGTTCACTTAGTCACGTGTAATTGCACAGAAGCAATTGCTTACCAATAATATGAAACATTTATTGAGAGATTTTTGTATTTCAGGTAGTCTTGCAAGCACTGCTGGTATATTATTTTATGTAATCCTTACAACTCAGAATGAGGTAGGTACTTCTACTATCATCTTCATTTCACAAATTGGAAAAATAAAGCAAAAAGAGTTAAGCAACTTGTCTCAAGTAACATAGTAAGTGTCAGTCAGGATATAAACGAAGATATTATATCTGTAACCCTATACTCAGCACTTCTTATGTTAAAAAGGCCACTGGATTAGGAGGCCTGAGGTCAAGTCCTTACCCAACCATACCATGTCCTGGTGACTCTTAGCTTAGTTTCTGATCTGATGTGTTCACTAAGACATACCTTGTTGGGTTGTGGTGGTTAATGGCAGCTTTGCTTTTGCAGTCCACAGGAGTTGATCAATATGTTTTCATTGGATGTAAAATCTACATCAAAGACTCGCAGCTTGAGGTTGCTGGTAAACTAGATCCAAATGTTTTATATATATATATATATAAGCATATATATATATATATATATATATATATATATATATATATGCTTTTTATGGATGGGTTGCCTGAGTTTGTAAAATATTATCTAAAGAATCCACAATACCAAAAAGATATAGATGAGGTGAATATCTAATTTACCCTCTAAATCAGGAGATCTTTGAGAAAGAAAAGAGGCATTATTAATAATTACATTGAGACAACACGTCCAAACCAGCTCCTTCTGAAAATAATATAAATACACATCTCTGAGTTTTAGTTCACTCTTATATACAAATGAAGAGATAAAGTTAAGTTTTCCCTAGGCATCCTTCCAGTTCTAGGATTATATGACTTTTCTCAGTTAAATTTAAATTCAACCAGCTCAATATGCCAGTCAGATCATTTAAGACTGCCTGTCGTTGTCATCTGTCATTTGAGAAGATAAACCACATTTACTGTTACAGTTAGCTAAGATATGATTATGAAAGCAAATGTGCAATGACAACAAAGAAAAAAATCAAAATGCAAATCCAAATATAAATGGATTTCAAGTTATTTTGTTATGTATCATTCAGGATGCCACATTTATCCATCTGCATAGAGAATTATGGAATGACACACTGGTTTCTTCAAAGTCCTGAACATCAGCATCTTATATCAGAGTAGAAATGTTCAGATATTAACTAAGGTTTAGATTGGCAAGGCTTTTCATCTAACTCTGAGTGTGATATCATAACTCTACACTTGTTCTAAAGCCTTACAATAGCATCAACACACTTGATGTGTTGTTTGCTAGCTCCAGTGGTCAACTATCTTTAATGACAAAATGGACCAAGTGTCCCAGCATTTTTGGCGCATTATAAGATGGTATTATTAGCATGTTGGACCACTGGCAAGGTTCTATTACTATCTATCTTGATCCAGGACCCATGTCTTCTCTAAGTATACCTTAGGACTCCTTCAGAGCTTTGAGTTTATGATAAGCGTAAACACACAGACCAGTGTCTGGAACCAATAAGCTGTTAAAAAAATATTTGTTGGGTTGAAGGGAGAAAAAATTATAAAATTCCCAAAGAAAAGAAAACATAGAGAAGGAATAGCATTAACTACTATTTTTGCTTGAGGTCGTATGCTATTTATGTCATTAAATATAATAAAATATTATAAGCTAATGGTTTGATTCAGTACATGTCTCCAGAAAGCCATGCTGCCTTCTTAAATTGTAGTAAGATAAACATAATATTAAATTGATCATTTTAACAATTTTAAAGTATGCAATTCAATGGCATTAAGTACATTCACAGTGTTGTGCAACCATCACCACTATTTAGTTCCAGAACTTTTTAATTTCCCCAAATGGAAACCCTGCACCCATTAAGCACTCACTCCATATCTTCTCTTCTTGCTAGCTGCTAGTAGTCACAAATCTGTTTTCCATCTCTATCAATTTTTCTACCCTCAATATTTAGTATAAATGAAATAATATGTGGCCTTTTGTGTATGGCTTTTTTCACTTAGCGTAATGTTTTCAAGGTTCATCCACGTTGTAGCATGTATGAGTATTTTTATGATTAAATAATATTCCATTGTATGGATATACTACACTTGTTTACCTATTTATCATTTTATAGATATTTGGGTTGATTCTACCTTTTTGCTACTGCAAATAGTGTTGCTGTGACTATTTGTGTGTAAGTTTTTGTCTGAAGACTGTGTACTATTCTTTTGGGCATATACCCAGGAGTAGAACTGCTGGGTCATATGGTAATTCTGTGTAAATTTTTGAGGAAGGAACTCCCATATGTTGCCTTTTTAACTAATTAAAACATGAACTATCTGACACATGCTGCAACCAACCCATCCATATTCATGCTCTTCCTCTCATAGTGTAGGGCTGCTATTAGGAAGCAGTTGCCCAATCGGGGATTGTATTTCGCAGTGCCCTGGCATTTAGGTGAGGCCACGTGACTAATTCTTGTGAGTAGAATCTGAGTAGAAGTACATGTGTAAGGCAAAGACTATGAGAAAATGAGAGTATTTTCTCCATCTCTGTTACCCTTTCTCTAGCTTGATGTAGATGAGTACATTGAAAGTCACATGTGGACAATGATAGAGCAGCCAGGCATGGGGACCTTGGTCCCAAAATTATTTCTGGAGGAATCTGTTCTTGATGAAAAATGCCATTTAAAATTTTTACATGAGTAATAAATACACTTTTAATATCTATGAGCTATGACATATACTGGAGTTTGTTTAATTCAACTGCTAGCTTTATCTTTTTTCTATACTTTAAGTTTTAGGGTACATGTGCACAACGTGCAGGTTAGTTACATATGTATACACGTGCCATGTTGGTGTGCTGCACCCATTAACTTGTCATTTAACATTAGGTATATCTCCTAATGCTATCCCTTCCCCCTCCCCCCACCCCATGACAGGCCCCAGTGTGTGATGTTCCCCTTCCTGTGTCCATGTGTTCTCATTGTTCAATTCCCACCTATGAGTGAGAACATGCGGTGTTTGGTTTTTTGTCCTTGTGATAGTTTGCTGAGAATGATGGTTTCCAGCTTCATCCATGTCCCTACAAAGGACATGAACTCATCATTTTTTATGGCTGCATAGTATTCCATGGTGTATATGTGCCACATTTTCTTAATCCAGTCTATCATTGTTGGACATTTGGGTTGGTTCCAAGTCTTTGCTATTGTGAATAGTGCCATAATAAACATACATGTGCATGTGTCTTTATAGCAGCATGATTTTTAATCCTTTGGGTATATACCCAGTAATGGGATTGTTGGGTCAAACGGTATTTCTAGTTCTAGATCCCTGAGGGATCGCCACACTGACTTCCACAATGGTTGAACTAGTTTACAGTCCCACCAACAGTGTAAAAGCGTTCCTATTTCTCCACATCCTCTCCAGCACCTGTTTTTTCCTGACTTTTTAATGATCATACCAGGAAGAAGTTGAATCTCTGAATAGACCAATAACAGGCTCTGAAATTGAGGCAATAATTAATAGCTTACCAACCAAAAGAAGTCCCGGACCAGATGGATTCACAGCCGAATTCTACCAGAGGTACAAGGAGGAGCTGGTACCATTACTTCTGAAACTATTCCAATCAATAGAAAAAGAGGGAATCCTCCCTAACTCATTTTATGAGGCCAGCATCATCCTTATACCAAAGCCTGGCAGAGACACAACAAAAAAAGAGAATTTTAGACCAATATCCTTGATGAACATCGATGCAAAAATCCTCAATAAAATACTGGCAAACCGAATCCAGCAGCACATCAAAAACTTATCCACCATGATCAAGTGGGCTTCATCCCTGGGATGCAAGGCTGGTTCAACATATGAAAATCAATAAACATAATCCAGCATATAAACAGAACCAATGACAAAAACCATATGATTATCTCAATAGATGCAAAAAAGGCCTTTGACAAAATTCAACAACCTTCATGCTAAAAACTCTCAATAAATTAGGTATTGATGGGACATATCTCAAAATAATAAGAGCAATCTATGACAAACCCACAGCCAATATCATACTGAATGGGCAAAAACTGGAAGCATTCACTTTGAAAACTGGCACAAGACAGGGATGCCCTCTCTCACCACTCCTATTCAACATAGTGTTGGAAGTTCTGCCCAGGGCAATCAGGCAGGAGAAGGAAATAAAGGGTATTCAACTAGGAAAAGAGGAAGTCAAATTGTCCCTGTTTGCAGATGACATGACTGTATATCTAGAAAACCCCATCGTCTCAGCCCAAAATCTCCTTATGCTGATAGGCAACTTCAGCAAAGTCTCAGGATACAAAATCAATGTGCAAAAATCACAAGCATTCTTATACACCAATAACAGACAAACAGAGAGCCAAATCATGAGTGAACTCCCATTCACAATTGCATCAAAGGGAATAAAATACCTAGGAATCCAACTTACAAGGGACGTGAAGGACCTCTTCAAGGAGAACTACAAACCACTGCTTAATGAAATAAAAGAGGATACAAACAAATGGAAGAACATTCCATGCTCATGGGTAGGAAAAATCAATATCGTGAAAATGGCCATACTGCCCAAGGTAATTTATAGATTCAATGCCATCCCCACCAAGCTACCAATGACTTCCTTCACATAATTGGTAAAACTACTTTAAAGTTCATATGGAACCAAAAAAGAGCCCACATTGCCAAGTCAATCCTAAGCCAAAAGAAGAAAGCTGGAGGCATCACACTACCTGACTTCAAATTATACTACAAGGCTACAGTAACCAAAACAGCATGGTACTGGTACCAAAGTAGAGATATAGACCAATGGAACAGAACAGAGCCCTCAGAAATAATGCCACATATCTACAACCATCTGATCTTTGATAAACCTGACAAAAACAAGCAATGGGGAAAGGATTCCCTATTTAATAAATGGTGCTGGGAAAACTGGCTAGCCATATGTGGAAAGCTGAAACTGTATCCCTTCCTTACACCTTATACAAAATTTAATTCAAGATGGATTAAAGACTTAAATGTTAGACCTAAAACCGTAAAAACCCTAGAAGAAAACCTAGGCAATACCATTCAGGACATAGGCATGGGCAAGGACTTCATGTCTAAAACACCAAAAGCAATGGCAACAAAAGCCAAAATTGACAAATGGGATCTAATTCAACTAAAGAGCTTCTGCACAGCAAAAGAAACTACCATCAGAGTGAACAGGCAACCTACAGAATGGGAGAAAATTTCTGCAATCTACTCATCTGACAAAGGGCTAATATCCAGAATCTACAAAGAACTCAAACAAATTTACAAGAACAAAACAAACAACCCCATCAACAAGTGGGCGAAGGATATGAACAGACACTTCTCAAAAGAAGACATTTATGCAGCCAACAGACACATGAAAAAATGCTCATCATCACTGGCCGTCAGAGAAATGCAAATCAAAACCACAATGAGATACCATCTCACACCAGTTAGCTTTATCTTAAATAACACAAACTATAATTTGAAAAAGATAAGGATACAAAGATGATAAGAGTCCTCTCACCTCCTTTCTGCCCTCAGCCTATCCTGCCTGCCTTCAATTGTTAAAGCTTTGCTGAGAAGCTGGAAGAAGAAGGTCAGGAAGCTCATCTAAACAGGGCTTTAAAGGGATGCACAGGCTTTATTGTCAGACACAACTTGCATGGAAGTGAATTTGAAGCAAGTTATTATAGCATGTGTATTAGTACAAAACCTCTTGATCTTTTTTTTCTGAAATTAAAGGCAGTAGGCTATTGCTGGAACTTGGATGGAGATTGATGTGGTTGAGAGGGTTGGGTTGTTGGAGACAGGTGGACAGAGAATGCATAGGGGTCACAATATGGAGGGCTCTGGATACCACATGCAAAGTTAGCAGTTTTCCCTATACGTGATACTCGACCTCATTTATAGTTTTTAATAAATTTTAGAAGTGTTGCCCATTTTGGTGGCTAAGAAGTATTTCTACTGTGACAGTAATGCTTTTGAAGGTTGGCTCTGAAACAGCATAAAGAAAGGCAGAAGCTACAGATTATTAGAACTGTGCAAGCTGGCCATGGTAATGTCCTAGTCCAAATTTAATTTTACTGGAAAGTCTTTCATAAATGATGAATGAACAAGGCTTCTACCACCAGTTCTTCTCCAATAAGCACAGAAACCACACACAGGAGAAGGTGAAGAACACATTTTCTGCAGAGACTGGTGATATTAAGCAAGAACCTGTCCTTTGTCTTGAGATATTTTTTTCTATCATTGTGTTGGACTGCAGAGATTTTGAATATCCTGCTGTTTGTCACTCCAAAATAGGTCTTGTTGGGTGAGACTTTTTGACACCGTAAGTAAAATATAGAAAATAATAAATTACCTGCTTTCGTCCATAATTCTAAGCCAACATGCCTCCAGTCTTGAACTGGATTAGTTTAACTCGCCAAGCAAAAAGCATGCTGGTTGAAGCTCATTGCTCATCCAAAGCTCCTTGAACTCGCTGTCATCTCTTAGGGGTGCAGTCAGATTTGACTAAGATTTTGATCCTTTTCATAATTAATAGCAGACCATAATGTTGTTCCTATATTTACATATATTTAAAATATTTTGGTGTAATATAAATACTGTGTTCCTTATTGGTTTAGAGACAGAATATGATATTGATTTTTAAATAAATCCATTAAACTATTTTCCAACTGCAACCTTTATCAACTTTTATAATAATGGTTTAACTGTGTACCTTTCAACTATTATACTTCCAGTTGGACTTTATTAAGGCATTACTTGCTTTCCTTAATGAGACAACATGCAGTTTCCTTTTCTTTCTAATTTTTCTTTTTAAATGCATTCTTAAAAACACTATTTATTTTGCCTTAGAAACCATTTGTCCTTTATTTTTTCCAACAAAAATATTTGGGGTTTAATTAAAACTATCAAAAATGCCATTAAAAGATCATTAGTAAAAACACCTGCTGCCATTATTAGAAGCACTATTTTCCCTAGAGCCCAAAGGAAGCTTCAGCTTGCGCAAATGTGTATATCATGTACTTTATGGAATTGCACTGCTGGATTTCTGCCAGGGTTTGGAGATTTTTATCCATGCATCTCAGAAACTGCTCCACTTTATACAGCCTGAGAAGTGCTATACCAAGTGAACAAAGTGCCTTACAATTTTGAATAAACTAATGGATCCAGGCTCCATTAGAACCTCACCTTCAATTTTAAATTGGAAGCAAGAGAAACTGGTAAAGTACAGGGAAAATCTTTACTCACCATTGCACTCCTGTCACATCAAAAGAATCCCAGATTTCTGCTGTCTGCAGCACATCTGTGGTTTACCACTGGAAGGAGCTAGAGTAAAGAGATTGAAAGAGCACACCGTAACCAGGTATCAATGTGGTTAAAAATGACATAAAGGAAAATGATGAGCAAAAGAAAGACTGACCTTACCTTCTGAAAGACAGAGACTCGGGTTTGAAATTCCATGGCACTGAGATACATAAGATCATTTAAAAATTTTGAAATGTAGAACTTGTGCGTATAAGTCGTAAGACAAAAGCTTGAAAGCCTGTCATTTTCTTTTATTTTGCTTGCATCAAAGATTTGAAAGGGAAACAGTAAAAGAGATGGAGAGGAAATCAGAGGCTATTACTCTAACTCAGAGAACCTTTAAATCTTTACACAAAAGGGATCTCAGAAGAAGAGATCTGCCACAAATATTTAACTCTTTATTGGGCAAACCTTACAAACTTCTTATCTCAAATAAAGCTAAAATTTATTTGGCTTGACAGCAAAACTTTTTTCAGTTTAAGATGACTAACAATTCAGTAAGTATGAGAATACAGGTAGAATTAAAGTTGAAATTGAACTGATTTTAAAAATATTATTACCTACTCCTTTTTTCCTGAAATATAAATTACTCTGTACTGATAGGAAATCCTGGGGTCTACATTCTTTTTTCGAGATGGAGTCTTGCTCTGTTGCCCAGACTGGAGTGCAGTGGCATGATCTTGGCTCACTGCAACTTCTGCCTCCAGGGTTCAAGCCTCCTGAGTAGCAGGTAGCTGAGATTACAGACACGTGCCACCATGCCAGGCTAATTTTTGTATTTTCAGTAGAGACAGGGTTTCGCCACGTTAGCCAGGCTGGTCTTGAACTCCTGGTCTCAAGTGATCTGCCCACCTCGGCCTCCCAAAGTGCTGGGATTATAGGCATGAGCCACCACACCCAGCCAAGTCTACTTTCATAGTTAGAAATTTCTTCCCAATTTCTAAATTAACACAACTATTGATATTTCTTATAGAAAATAGGTAAATTAGTGAGTGTAAGTACAGAGGAATTACAGGCATATCTTGGAGTTTGGGTGCCAGGTCACTGCAATAAAGTGAGTCACAAACTTTTTGGTTTCCAGTGCATATAAAAGTTATGTTTGCACTATACTGTAGCCTGTAAAGTATGCAATAGCATTATGTCAATAAAAACAATGTAGATACCATAATCAACAAATATTTTATTGCTAAAAATGCTAATGATTATCTGAGCTTCAGTGAGTCATAATCTTTTGGTAGTGGAGAGTCTTACCTTGATATTGATGGTTGTTGACTGATCAGGACAGTGGTTGCTGAGGGCTGATGTGGCTGTGGCCATTTCTTAAGACAACAATAAAGTTTGCTGCTTTAAGTTTTCCTTTCATGAAATATTTCTCTATAGCATCCCATGCTGTTTGACAGCATTTTTACCCATGGTAGAAATTCCTTCAAAATTGGAGTCATTTCTCTCAGACCCTGCCACTACTTTCTCAACTAAGGTTATGTAATATTCTAAATCTTTCATTGTCATTTCCATGACGTTCACAGCATCTTCACCAGGAGTAGATTCCACCTCAAGAAACAACTTTTTAAATTCATCATGAGAAGCAACTCCTCAACCTTTCCAGTTTAATCATGAGATTGCAGCAGCTCAGTCACATCTTCAGGCTCCACTTTTAATTCCAGTTCTCTTGGTATTTCCACCACATCTGTAATTATTTCCCCTACTGAAGTTTTGAACCCCTCAAAGCCATCCATGAGGATTGGAATCAACCTCTTCCAAATTCCCATTAATATTGATATTTTGACCTCTTCTCATGAGGTACAAGTTCTTAATGGCATCTAGAAGGGTGAATCCTTTCCAGAAGGTTTTCAATGTACTTTGCCCAGATCCATCAGAAGAATCATGATCTTTGGCAGCTATCATCTTATGAAATGTATTTCCTAAGTAATAAGACTTGAAAGTTGAAATTATTTCTTGATTTATGGGCTACTGAATGGATGTTGTGTTAGCAGGCATGAAATGAACATTAACATTTTTGTACATCTCCATCAGAGCTCTTGGGTGATCAGGTACATTGTCAATGAGCTGTAATATTTTCAAAGGATTTTTTTTTTCCTTAATGGTAAGCCTAAACAAGGTCTAAACAGTGGGTTTACAATATTTGGTAAACCATGTTGTAAACAGATATGCTGTCACCTAGGATTTTTGTTTTATGTCAAGAGCACAGTTGGATTAGAATTAGCATAATTCTTAAGGGATCTATGATTTTTGGAATGGTATATGAGCATTGGCTTCAACTTAAAGTCATCAGGTGCATTACCCCATTACAAGAGAGTCAGCCTATCCTTTGAAGCTTTGAAGCCAGGCATCGACTTCTCTCTAGCTACGAAAGTCTTTAGATGAAATTTTCTTTTAATATAAAGCTGTTTCATCTACATTGAAAACTTTTTGTTTCGTATAACCACTTTCATCAATTATCTTAGCTATGTTTTCTAGTTAACTTGCCACAGCTTCTACATTAGCACTTGTTGCCTCATCTTGCACTTTTATGTTATGGAGACAACTTCTTTCCTTAAACCTCTGAACCAACCTCTGCTAACTTTAAACTTTTTCTCTGAAGTATCCTAACCTCTCCCAGCCTTTGTAAAACTGAAGAAAGTTAGAGCGTTACTCTGCATCAGGCTTTAGTTTAAGGTTTAAGGGAATGCTCTGACTGATTTGATGTTCTATCCAGACTCAAATCATTTAGGACCTTACAAAAAGCAAAACTCTGATATTCTATTGAGATTTATTAATCCATTAGCAGATCATTTGTATAAAATACTGAAAATCTTGCATCTGTCATTGCATTGATCTTTAGGATTTATTTGCACAATCTTCGGGCTTGTTGAATAATAATTCCTTATCAAGATCCTTGAGCATTTCCACTCCACTCCAAAATACATATAAACTGGGTGAAAGATAAAGACTTTTCCAGATAAAGGATAGCTATTCCTCAGTAATGAGTTTATGGGCACTCCCATTTCTCCACTGGAAGCCTAACATAAAACTGGGTATATGAGGGAAAATACTAAAAGGGCTGTCATGAAAACTAAAGCGAATTGTGAAAAAAAAAAAAAAAATGGCAAAGCCCTATTCATTATTTTCTAGTGATCTAAAGTAGCAACTATACAACCATTTGGCAAAATTAAGTTTTGACTTTTGCATCACGAGAAAAATCTTTGTAAGCATTACTTTTTCATTATGCTCTTTTTATTGGTCATGGTTCTGTGGAATACCTATGGTTGTGAAATTTATATCTGTTTCAAAGCACTTGGAAATGATATTTAGTGCTACTTTTTCAAAAGAAGAACTGCTTTTGTATTTGCTCAAATGTTTGCATTGTTTTTTCATTTAGCTCCAAAATGAATGCAATATGATTTATCAATCCAAGTATCAAAAGGATTCCTCAGAATGGCAAATTGTGACCAAACTTTAAAACACTAATTTAGAGGGAAGAATATTTCAGTGAAATCATTGAGTCCTGGCATCATCAAATTCAGCACCATAGAAACACACTTTCTAAGGAAGTCATCAAAATGAGTATACTATCTTTGGAGTAGAATATAGATTTCTGCATTTGGAGGTCAGATTCCAGAGTATACCAAAGACAAAAAAAATCATGAGTAAACCTAAGTTTTGTGTCAATATATCTGATACAAAAAGTCCATAGAAAAATAAATGCCAGTGTGTTCCATTGAAGTAATTTGGAATGGGATCAAGAGTACTGGATTCTGCTCCCAGCTCTGCCACTAAGTAGCTGTGGACAGTTTTGTAAATCACTTCACATTTCTAAATTTCAGGATTTGAATCCCAAAAGAAGGGGTTATATGGCCTAAAAGTCAAAAGTTCCTTACAGACCTGCTGCTTTGTAATCAGTGGGCCTCTCTTTATTTGCGGGGCTGACAGTGGGGAATAGGCGGATGATATTTTCCATGGCATATAGTCAAGCCCCATATCTCTTAGAATTTCCAACGCATACTCATACCTGAAAGGCCACTATCTGGAAAATAACTCAAACTTAACCTCTCTAGATTCTACGTGATCTCTATTATGTCTGTATACATACATTTGTCAGTGTAGCTCCCCAAATACCTTAGTTCTTTTTTATAGACCAGTCTTGAAATCAAGGGATTCATATAAAGGGCCTCCATAGGGATCAGTCAGCAGGCAGCTGGTTAAGTCTCACATGTTGAGCCTTCTCTAGGAGTATATTTTCAATGTACTGAAAAGTAACACTAAAGAAGTACAGAATTTAAAGTACGTATTCTTGGACTTTTCTGTGAGTAACTTTGAAAGAACGAGAAAACAGTGGATGCAGTTGCCTGCATGACTTGGGTAATCAATGTGGCTGAATCTACTTCTAAAAAAGTACATAACAAATCAGTGGCCACGACTTTTTAC
Source organism: Pan paniscus (assembly GCF_029289425.2). NCBI lineage: Eukaryota > Metazoa > Chordata > Mammalia > Primates > Hominidae > Pan > Pan paniscus. The sequence continues at coordinate 68,900,979 of NC_073267.2, forward strand.
TTAGGATACTGTGGCAATATATTTTACTCCTAATAATTGTACACCTCTCTTCTTTTTATCCCAATTGCCACTTGCCTTATTCAGACCATGTGTGACCTAGAACTTGGATGTTTCCCCCTAACTTGTCTTTTCCCTGAATGTATCCATCAAAATACCATTTTAAGCATGTTGCTTCCTGGTTTTAAAACCTTCAATGTCTCTACATGGTTTATTAGTAATGGCTAAAACCTACAGCTTGGAATTTAAGGTCTTCCATTCTCTGTCCCTATCCACACTTGCAGCCTTATTTTCTACTCTTACCTACAGCAAACTGTAGTCTTATTTACATAGGTCCGGTAGATCCCTCCGCGGTATTCACTACCACGTATTTGCTCATTCTGTCTTTTTTATTTTATTTTTTTTGCCTCAGTGCATTCTCTCTCCTCTCCATTAGTGACATTCCATTCATCCTTAGAAACCCAGCATAAAAGCCAGCCTCCCTCATGAAGGTCACTCTGTTATCCTTAATCTCTGCCTTTTGACATAAAAAATTATGTCCATTATTGCATTATCACATTATATTTTATTTCCACAACCTGTGTACATGTCTCCCTCCAAAGATTATTCCATATCCTGTTCATCTTTTAATTCTCAGTGGCACTCAGCAGAGTTCCTTGTGAAAAAAATTTTAAAAGAACTTTAATAAATTAATTCAATCAATCGCTACATCATTTTGACCATTTAAAACCATTTAAAATGAGTTTTTTGCTTTGAACTTATCCATTGAAATTTTAATTTACTCTACACTTACTTTTCCTTTTAAGTACAATCTGAGAGCATTTATATGGAAATTGTGACATTAAGTAATGAGTTTGATCCTAAATGAATAACTACCGTGGGAGTGATGTTGCCTTAGAATTTATCCAGATATTCTCATGTTATCAAATATATACTTATGTATATTATATATATATATATTTACTATCTATATATATGAAAAGAAAAATACCTCAAGTCAGGGAATCAAGTTGAAATTTTGGCACTAGTCACACTTTTTCATTATTATTATTAATTAGAGATTTCAAAAAGTTGTTTTTCCCCATTAAATATATAGCACACCATAAAATTGTTTTTGAACAATCCTTGACTGACTAATCACAAGTCTTATACAGTAAGAGCATACACCCTATGTTCAACATAGAAAATCAGCCTGTAAGTGAAAGAATGTGTATGCATGTAAGAGAGAGAGCCAAAGGCAGTTGAACAGCTGAAATGGGGAAGAAAAATGGTTAAAGGGAGCATATCATCTGCCAGGTAGGCAAAAGGTAATGTCTAAATGACTAACGATCCAGTTAGAGAATTCTTTTAAGGCAAAAATGTGGCAGAGTAGAAAGTTATGAACTACGTTACATACTGTGACAAAAATACCCAGGGCAACCAAGTACCATTCCATTTTCAAATATATGTATGAGAAAAGCCATGAATAATGGATTTCATATAACATCTTTGCTATGCATTATTTAAAATATTTGTGCTGACTGAAAGTGATCATAGTCTTTTTTCATTACAGTTTTGTGATGTGGTTAATATGCTCTGCTTGTTATTAGTGTAGGGACATGATACTGGACATGTTGTTTTGAAGCCTACAACAGATTGTCAGAATTTAGATGGAATCGTAAGCATTTGAAAAAAAAATCTGTTGTAAAACATTAAAAAAGCTTTTCAATATCTGTACATTGTTTTGTCAGTAAAGGATAATGTAAAAATAGAATAGGTGCATGCTGAATTGTGCCTTAGTTAATTCTTCAATTGAGTGTCATGGTTTATTCTGCATTTCACATCTCAGCAAAATCTTAGGAAAGGGCTCTTTTCCCCCCCACACCTATCTTCAACTTAATGGAACTTATCCAGGCAAGATAGAGTTACAATGCAAATAACTTTGTTGTGTGAAAATATCAGACTCTCCAACCAACATTTATACGTTTAAACTTACTTCTCAGTTGGAAAGCATCTTAAAACCTGATGCCAAGTTTGGAAGCTACCTCAGAAGTTATTAAGATTGAATTGATTTTCTCACAAAGGAAGGTGCTGATGCATACTGGATATTAATTAAGGTATCATCAGATTGTTTTTGCAGCAAAAATATGTTACATTTGCTTAAAAAATATTTAACAAATGTCCTCCATGTTCCAGGTACTGTGCATATAGTGCACCTATACAATATATATGTATATAGCAGCCAATTATATCTCTGTATATGCATATACATATATGAACATATATGTGTTATAGAGCATATATTACAGAACTTGTACATGTATATGTATATGTATTTATATATGTGTTTATGTGTATGTATAAAACAGTACAACTAACAGACTTTAATCCTTACATACAAATACCATTTCAGGGTCATACTGAATCCTAGGTCCACTGAGGGGTTTGAATGTTTGTAAATGTAGTTCTGATTGTTGAAATAGGCTGTTCTAGTATTCAGTCTAGTGTTTTCTCAGTGGTTGCTTTTGTTACTTAAAGTATGCTTCATACTATGCTGCATACATTTTTATGCATATACAATGAGATTTTATCACAATTTTATGCACAACTTAATTCATACATAATCAGATTTAATGCTGCTGCATGTTAACAGAATTACAGCTGTTTGATTTACAGCTCTATCTGTAGAATCCAGAACAGTGCTCAAACATAGTAGATGTTCAATAAAATTTGTTGAATAATAAATGAGTGCATACATTGTTTGCATGTGTGTGCATGTATGTGTGATTACTGTTTTCCCCATTTTGAAAGATGGTTGAAACTCAGGTTCAAGAGGAATTATAATAATACATAATAATTGTAATGGAATATACATAATACATATTTAATAACTAAAACCATCTACCCTTTTTGAGTGCTTAAGTAAGAGCCATGTCCTGGGCTCAGCCTATTCCATAATTTATCTCATCTAACCTTCACATACCATGTAGGTGGATTATTATTCTCATTTTACAGATGGGAATACTGAAGCTCAGAGGGATTGAGTAATTTTGCATGGTATCCTAATGTGAGCTACTGGCAGAGCCAGAAATTAAAATGATTCTTTTGTTTCAAAAATTATTTGTTTATTTCAATAGTTTTTTGGGTTATAGGTGGTTTTTGGTTACATGGATGAGTTTTTTAGTGGTGAATTCTGAGATTTTATTATTATTATTATATTATTATTAATTTATTTTTTACCCTTGCTCCACCTTTTCCAATTCTGAGATTTTAGTGCACCCATCACCCGAGCAGTGTACACTGTACCCAATATGTTGTCTTTCATTTCTCATCCACCTTCCAGCCTCCCCTCCCAAGTCCCCAAATTCCACTATATCATTGTAAGTTTTAGCATCCTCATAGCTTAGCTCCCACTTATAAGTGAGAAGATACTTTATTTCCATTCCCGAGTTACTTCACTTACGCATTAGTCAGGGCTCTCCAGAGGGACAACTAATAGGATGCATGTACATATGAAAGGGAGTTTATTAAGGAGAATTTACTCACATGATCACATGGTGAAGTCCCATGATAGGCTGTCTGCAAGCTGAGGAGCAAGGAAGTCAGTAGTGGCTTAGTCTGAGTCCCAAAACCTCAAAAGTAGGGAAGCTGACAGTGCAGCCATCTGTCCGTGGCTGAAGGCCTGAGAACCCCTAGCAACCACGGAAGAGTCCAAAGGCCGAAGAACCTGGAGTCTGATGTTCAAAAGCAGGAAGCATCCGGCACTGGAGAAAGATGAAAGCTGGAAGACTCAGCAAGTCAGCTTATTCCACCCTCTTCCACCTGCTTTTACTAGCCCTGCTGGCAGCCAGTTGAATGGTGCCTTCCCAGATTGAGGGTTGGTCTTCTTCTCATAGTCCACTGATTCAGATATTAATCTTCTCTGGCAACACCCTCACAGACAAACCCAGAAACAATACTTTACATCCTTCAATCCAATCAAGTTGACATGTTGACATTTAATTTTAACCATTATAACTTAGAATAATGGCCTCTAGCTCCATCCAAGTTGCTTCAACATATATTATTTCATTCCTTTTTATGGCCAAGTAGTATTCCATGGTGTTTATATACCACATTTTTTTAAAAATCTACTCGTTGGTCAATGGGCACTTAGATGGGTTCCATATCCTTGCAATTGTGAATTATGCTGCTGTAAACACACATGTGCATATGTCTTTTTCATACAATGACGTCTTTTCCTTTAGGTAAATACTCAGTTGTGGGATTGCTGGATTGAGTGGTGGATCTACTTTTAGTTCTTTAAGAAATTGCCATACTGTTTTCCATAGTGGTTGTACTAATTTACGTTCCCACCAACAGAATAAAAGTGTTTCCTTTTCACCACATCCATGCCAACATCTGTTGTTTTTTGACTTTTTAATAATGCCCATTCTTGCAGGAATAAGGTGGTATCTCATTGTGGTTTTAATTTGCTTTTTCCTGACGATTAGTGATCTTGAACATTTTTTCATATGTTTATATATTTTCTTTTGAGAAATGTCTATTCATGTTCTTTGCCCACTTTTTGATAGGATTATTTGTTTTTTTCTTGCTGATTTGTTTGAATTCCTTGTGGATTCTGGATACTAGTCCTTTGCTAGATGCATAGTTTGTGAATATTTTTTTTCCCATTTTGTGGGTTGTCTGCTGACTCTGCTGATTCCTTTTGCTGTGCAGAAACTTTTTAGTTCGATTAGGTTTCATTTATTTATTTTTGTTTTTGTTGCATTTGCTTTGGGGGTCTTAGTCATGAATTTTTTTGCCTAAGCCAATTTCCAGAAGTTTTTCCAATGTTATCTTCAGAATCTGTATGGTTTCAGGTCTTAGATTTCAGTTTTTGATCCATCTTGAGTTGATTTCCGTATATGGTGAGAGATGGGGATCCAGTTCCATTCTTCTACATGTGGCTTGCCAGTTTTCCCAGCACCATTTATTGAATAGGGTGTCCTTTCCCCAATTTATGTTTTTTTGTATGCTATGTTGAAGATCAGTTGGCTGTAAGTATTTGGCTTTATTTCTGGATTCTCTATTGCATTCCATTGGTCTAAGTGTTTATTTTTATACTAGTACCATACTGTTTTGGTAACTACAGCCTTGTAGTATGATTTGAAATCTGGTAATGTGATGCCTCCAGATGTGTTCTTTTTGCTTAGTCTTGCTTTGGCTATACAGGCTCTTTTTTGGTTCTGTATGAATTTTGGGATTGTTTTCTCTAGTTCTGTGAAACATAATGATGGTATTTTAATGGGAATTGCATTGAATCTGTAGATTGCTTTGGGCAGTATGGTCATTTTTAAAATATTGATTCTTCCCATCCATGAGTATGGGATGTGTTTCCATTTATTTGTGTCATCCGTGATTTCTTTCAGCAATGTTTTGTAGTTTTCTTTGAAGAATTTTTTTTTTTTTACCTCCTTGGTTAAGTATATTTCTAGGCTTCTTCTTCTTTTTTGCAGCTGTTATAAAAGGGATTGAGTTGTTGATTTAATTCTCATCTTGGTTGTTGTTGGCCTATAGCCATGCTGCTGATTTTTGTACATTGATTTTTGTCACCTGGCACTTTACTGAATTTGTTTATTAAATCTAGGAGCCTTGTGAATGAGTCTTTAGGGTTTTCAAGGTATGCGATCATATTATCAGTGAAGAGCAAAAGTTTGACTTTCTCTTTTCCAATTTGGATGCCCTTTATTTCTTTTTCTTGCCTGACTGCTCTGGCTAGGACTCCCAGTACTATGTTGAATAGAAGTGGTGAAAGTGAGCATCCTTTTCTTGTTCTAGTTCTCGGGGAGAATGCTTTAAACTTTTCCCTATCCAGTAGGATTAAAGTAAGTTTTGTGTTCTGATGCCAAAAGTCCCACTTTTATAAAGTTTGCAACATTTCCAATAGTTCAGATGCCAGCATGTTCTGACCATTGGACCTAATTGACTATAATAAAGAAGGCATACTGTAAATTTTGCCATAAACTAAATTGTTATTAATATTAGTGTTAGTAGAACCATGAGAGCCTGCCTAAAATTATTTAGAATAAGGGAGCAAGTGTTTGGCTAGGCTTCTTCCCTTGATTGCAAAATTCTTTGGTATAAGGACTTTGATTTTAACTTCATAAAGTAGAAATAAATTCCCAGCCAAACATCTAAATTAGTATTTGAATATTTTATCTAAGCCAAGCCAAGAAAGAATGATTATTTTTTAACTTAGAAACCTTAAGCACAGAGTTAGTATAATATACATACAAAAATGTATGTATTATAAACATACAGCTAATTGAAGTTGCACAAACTAAACACATCTATGTATTTGACCCCAAGATTAAAAAAATAGAATGTTACCAGAACCCTATCAGCACTCTCTTCTCCCCTCCACCTACCCATGATCCCTTACAATCATGAATTCTTTGCCCTGATCCCAGGATAACCACTATCCTGACTTCTCAACTTCAATCAGTATAGATTAGCATTGCTTGTTTTTGTACTTTATATAAGTGGTACCATGATCCTTCTTTTTTTTGCATATGGTTGTTCTTCATGTTTTATTTAATCATGCAAATAGACTACAGTTTATTTATTAGTGCTTCCAGCAATGAACATTTGGGTTTTTCCAGTTTTTGCAGTACTCTTCTGAATATTCTAATACATGTATTTTGATGAACATATTTGCACATTTTTGTTGAGTTTATATTTAGAAGTAGAATTACTGGGTCATAAGATATGTATATATTCAACCCAGTAGTTACTGCCAAATATTTTTCCAAATTTATGTTGCCACCATAGTATAAAAGTTCTGGTTGCTCTACGTCCTTACCAATATTTCATCTTTTTCATCTTTTTTTAAATGTTAGCCATCATAATGGGTGTAAAGTAGTATTTCATTATGATTTTAATTTACATTTCCTCATGACAAATTGATATCGAACAGCTTTTCATATGTATATTGGTAATGCTTTTGTGAAGCATGTATTAAAGTTTTGGTCCATTTTTCATTTGGGATGTCTGGCTTTTTGGGTATTAATTAGTAAGGGCTTATTTTATATTTTGGATACAAGCCCTGTGTTGGAGATATATCTATATCTATATCTATATTTATATCTATATAACTATCTCTCTCTCTCTCTATGTATATATATATCATAGTACTTCTGCTTTGTGGAATGAGAGTAAAGGTTGTATATAGAGTGATAGTTTAAATTTATATGTATTTTCTTGTGTGTGTGTGTGTGTGTGTGTGAAAGAGAGAGAATAAGAAGACAGCAAGAGAGAGAAAGGCTAAATTTTCTGAACATTATGTAACAAATGCTTGAGTTCCTATGACTATTACTCATTTTATCTTCTTTACCATGTGGGTCCCTAACATAGCGCTGTTGAAGACGTATAGGGAAAAAAAGGTACGGACTTCCTGGTGATTTGCAAAATAAAATTCTTTGAGATTAAGACATTCACATTTCTTCCAGACTAAAAATGAAAAAAAGAGGACCTGGAAATTGTTTGTCAGGAGAACCCTAAGCAATGTAGTTGGCAAATTCATATAGTAATAAAACTCTGGACCTACATAGGGTTGGGTTAAATTTATTTCAAACATTTTCTACTCTAAAGCAAAACCAAGAATTAAATGAGAACAACTTTTACAAGCCTCAGTTGAGTTTCAATGCTCGAATGTCAAACAATATTAAATCTCAATTTCCAAGGGTTAGACACAGCAAGATGCCACTTGCTCTTTTCATGGCAAGACTCTCAATATTCTTTGTAGAGCTTGTCATGGTGTGTGTCCCAATTGCTGTCAAACAGGCTGCTATGCATTTTGCTAAATGTAGGTTTGAATTAAAAATCTTCAGACATTTATAGAAAAGTAGTTTAGATATAGCTGAGGGGATTCTGGAAAAGACAAATGACCTTATGTTTTTCCCATTAAGAACGGACCAGAAAAAATATAATGACTGTGTTCTGTTTAGAGTAACAAAAGAAGACTGATAGTTTAATTAGCCTAAAATAAAGATTATAAGTGACAAGTCCTGTGCTGAAGCTAGCAAGAAAGATGTCATGATATATTTTAAAACAAAAGTACTTCTTGCCCCTCTGCTTCAAGGAAGGAAATGTATTTTTTTTTTCTCCAGATACAAAAATCCTTTTATGAACCTGTCTGACACAGCACCTTTAATCATTGTCACACACATTCCATTTCTTAAGTAAACTTGCTGATTTCATGAATTGTGTTAGAAAGCGGGAAGGCTATATTTTCCATTTTCATTAACTGACTCATTTATGCATTCCTAGCAAAGAAGAAAATATCTGTGAAAAGGAATGAGTGGAAATGTGCTATTTTTCTTCTTTGTAAAGTGGGAATCAGGAGGTTTGAGGCACACAGGGCAGTCCTTGCTGTTCAATCTGCAAGTCTGTTCTCCATCTACAGCATGCTGTATTTATTTGGATAGCCTTATTCCTCTTTCATCTTTGAAAAGAAATCAGATCCTATCTATATTCAGGTTGGACAGTATTCAAAATCTTGTCTAAATCCCCAGTTGTGTAAGCAGTTTTCATGGTTCATGTTCATTTGAAAGAGTAGTTCTCAAGTACTGAAACATATGTTTTCAACACAGACCACAGAATTTTCAGAACACTTTCAAAAGGTTCACAGATGTTTTGAAGCCCCTCCACACATCCCAAAATAAGAAACTTTGAAATAAAGGCAGATCACTGGAACATTGTAACTTATTTCAAAGCCAATGGTAAAGACATATATTAAAGCCATGGTTTTCCATACACCATAGTTGCCATGCTCATTGTAATATACCAGATCTAGGAAGTGAATTGGTTAATATCAGGAGCTCTCCTGCAATAAAAGATTTCAATATAAATTGCTTCTGGTGCAGAATCTAGACAGACTTGATTTATTAGGGCAAGCCAGGAGAGAGAATAGAAAAAAATGTAGAATATAGTCCAGGAAGAAAGTGGGCAGGACCCAATTTATAGATGAGTAACTGAGATTCAAAAAGAATAAGTTTGTTTGAAATTACACAGTTTAAGAGAGTGTATGAAGTTTGTAAAAGCAGCTCTAGATGATTTGAAATTCTTATTCTGAGCTTTTTCTCACTGTTCCCTAATTATACCACCAAGATGATTAGCTCCAAAAGGTTCACTTCTTCTGAAAAACAACAAAGATTAAATTAAAATGGAATAGATTTGACAGTTTTAAATGACCAATGACATTTTGACCAAAATAAAAGTATCTTATATTTAAATAGGGCTGTGTAGTATGCATTAGTTTCCAGATATGCTCATTAAACTCTTCTCACCATTTTTGTAGTAAGAAGATGATGTTACATCGTTGTGCTATCAGGCAAATCAAGAATTGGTTACATCTAGGTCCCTTGAGTGTAGTTTTGAAGTCTGAGAGTACAAGGGTGGATGTTTGGGAGAGAAAGTTTAGAAGGCGATGCCTTATTTCTTGTACATCAATCTAAGAGAAGAAAACAAAATTTCTGAAATATTCCGTGGTTATTTTCTTAAAGAGCAATAATGTATATGCAGAAAATAAAAGAAACACATGATCTTTCCATTCAGAATTTTTTACCCTTAAATTTTAACTCTTGCTCTCTCTTTATATATGTCACTCTATATAAAAATACACACACCCATATACATGCACACACATACACACACACACACACAAACATATAAGCAAAGTAAAAAATAAAAAATAAAAATTCCTCAAATTACTTTCAAAAATATAATTCCCACTACATATGTAGCTTTTAAAGATTTGCTTACCTAAAGGGGTCAAGTTTGTACATTATTCCACGTCTTCCTTTCATTCTAGCTGATGAAGGGAGCTGTCCAAGTCATGTTCAGTGGAAATTATTTAACTCATTCTTTTAAAAATTTTCCATGTCATTTTGTTGTTTTGCAGCCATTATTACACATCAAGCTTCTAAATATTCATATGAAGCAATGATGTCTTTGACACCAAACTACATCAGTTCCTAAGTCAGAGACAAAGATGGTGGTTTGGTGAGATCCGCATCAGATTCCAGGATAGTGAACATTATCGTATGTTCTATTAAGTATGTTAATTAAGATGACTATATAACTATCATTTAAACAGGAGTGCTTTTGAAACGAAAGGGGTGCTATCCTCATCCCTTTTGTGCTGCTATAATAGAATACCCGAGACTGGGTAATTTATAAAGAATAGAGATTCTTACAGTTCTAGATGCCAGGAAGTCCAAGGTCCAGGGGCTTGTGTCTGGCAAGAGCCTTCTTGCTGTGCTATCCCATGGAGCAAGGTGAAAGGGCAAGAGAGTATACACATGCAAGAGAGGGAAGGTTGCTGAATTCATCCTTATAAGGACACTGCTCCAGTGGTAACAAACCTACTCTCTTGATAATGGCATTGATTCATTCATGAGCACAGAACCCTCATGACCTAATCTCCTCTTAAAAGGTCTTACCTCTCAACACTGTTGCATTGGGGATTAAGTTTCCAACACTTTGATAGGGACACCTTCAAACCATAGCAGGTGCTATTAATAATTACATCTGGACAAAAGGCATAAGCCAGAACTGTGTAGGACAAACCAGGATATATGGTGATGTTCAATAAAAATACGAAATACCTCCCTTTCTTTTCCTGCTGTGCCCTAATATCACTTCCAGTCATTGCCGCAATTCTAATCTAAGTGACGTTCTGTTAGTATACATTTGATGACCCTCTTTCCAATCAACATTTTGAAATAATAGTTTTATAGGAATTTCTTGAAAATATAATTCTTTTAAGATTTCCTATTTTAGGGCCTTGTTTAAAGGGATGTTCTGTGCCAAAAATATTTTATTTTTCCCTTTCTACTTTAAAATTCTCATTTTCCAGTTCAACTATTATTTCCTTGTCAAAATATTCTACCTCCAGTTTTTCTTTACTAGCTCTGGGAATTTGGGGAAAAAAATTAACCTAGAATTCATTATCTTTAAGTGTAAAAGAGCAATTCCAATAAATTTTAAGTAGATAAAATGACAAAATATTATGTTGCATTGCCTATAAGTTGTAGAAAACAAACAATAAAACTAAACTAAAAACCTTTGAACTGTATTCAGGTTTTAAAAAATGCTCAAAAATATTTTATTCATAAACTGATTCAGCTGGAAGATAAGACAGTTAATTGACCATCTTAAATACCAAAGGGCACACTAAGAATTTTATATATGAGAAAACAATAGATTCAAAGGGAGAAAGTTAATAAGCTTATCATTGATTGATTTCATTAACTGACATAATTTATGAACTAACCATTGATTTTATCATTTGATGCAGCTATCAAAACATACCCTGAAATCAACTCAGATATACAGGTTCCTAATAGCTATTTCAAAACCTGAAATCTAAAAAAAATGATATTAATATTCTCTCTCCAGGGGCTCAAGAGTGAGAAAGGATTGCTTATAACAAAAAATCAATCCAATTTTAAAATATTTTTATAAATTCCAACTGGCAGGGGAAAAGTTACTAGTTGAAAGCTACTTACCATTTTGAGAGGGTGTGTCATATTTCTGAGTTCATATTTTCATCTTGTAAAAGATGGTTATGGTCACCCTATCTCCGCAGCATGTCAAATGTTCACCTCAAATTTGGTTGGTTCCAAAGCAATTCATCTTCACGAAGATCTTAGCTATTGAACATGAGAGGTGGAAACACTCAGCTCCCCTAGTATTGTCAACCATTATGAGAGACATTCACAATGTTGCACTTTTATGTCTGTCCTTTTCATTTGTGTAAACCTCTTTCAGGACAGGAACTGTGCTTTCTTTTTTCCATTCTTAGCTGCAAGTAGGCACACACTCACTAAATATTTGAATGAATGGATAAGTGGCTTTCTCCTGAACTTTCCTACGGTTGCAGGCCACACTGAAGAGAACCCAGTCTATTCCTCCTTTATGTGCTTTTAAAAATAAGATTTAGAATGATGAGATAAAACACATAGTAATGTATACATTTTATCTAATTACAGATAAGTCTATTGTAAAAGCTCTGTCTCTAAATCCTCTTTTTATACATAACTGTCTTTTAGAGACTTAAAGATGCCAAAGATAATGGAACCATTTTATAAATTTAATGGGAAGAAATTTTCATTAACAGCCACGATATGCACACAATCTACATTTGACTTATTCTCTTTGTGAGGGTCAAGCAGTCTTTGCCATTTCTTTTTAAATCCTTGTTGGAAAATTCCGAGTGTTATCATAAGATCATGTCATTTGAAAGAAACTCCTGTAGAATAAGGTTACAAAAAGCCACTTAGATTACTTTTGAGAAGTAAGAGTTGTTTTAAAATATCTGAATTCTTTACTCTTTTGAGAAAACCCAGCCTAGTGGGAGAGTCAACTCCTGTGAGGTAGTTTTTAGACAAGCCTGGGATTGAAGATGCCACATAATAGCTATCTGCACCTCTTGTTATTTATCTCTTGGTATGGGAAACATAGGCTTATATGTGGAGCTTTCACACAAATTCAAGAGAAGCTGTCCATTGTGAGAAGTGAAATAAAATGATGGAAAAGACTGCTGCTTTCATCCTGGGTGGGTGTGCTATCCACAGGTAACAGAGTGGCATTTGACAAAAGAACATATTCTCTGTCCTTGTTGCCTTGGGAGAAGAAGTAATTCTATGATTTGAAGGCAACTCTCTGGGGGATATTTTTTTTAATTGTTACCCTGCTATTCTGACAGGGATTTTAGATGGCTAGGTTTTAAAGTCTGCTTTCACAGCAAGGCAGTGAGTTGGAACAGAGAAAGTATATTTTCATTGCCATGTACTTAATGCTCATACTTACAGTCAAATACTTAATCTCCCTGATATTCAGTTTTCTAATCTGTAAAATGGAAATAATAATACCACCTATTTCAAAAAGTGTCTGTGATGATTCAATGGAATGATTCTGTGTCTACATAGAGTGAGTTATTATTATATGTCAGCTATTATCATTTGTTATTAGTATCAATTAGTTATTTATCATTTGAGTAGGTTCATGGTCTGGGCAATGTGCTGGGTGGGGTGGGAGGTGGGGAGTGCTAATAAAGTGATTCATGCTTCTTACATTCAAGGACCTGACAGAGCAAGGAGATAATGCATACAATAAAGAGCAATTCTATTAACAAATAATCCACCGAGTAACTAAAAAGGGGCCTTTGGAGTTCTGATTTGGATGAGATTATTTTCAGCTTGGGGTGGGAAGTATGTGGGGGGCTGGGATTACTGGTTTGGGGCACATTCTCTTAAATATGGATCTGGAAAGATGAATATGAGTAAAAGACATGATATAGGAAAACACTACATCCCACAGGGAACACCATAGACATGTGAAAACATCTGGTGGATGTGGGAGAATTGACAAGGAATTAGGTTTGGATAGATACTAATTTGCAAGGGCTATAACAAAATAGCAAAGACTGAGTGGCTTAAACAACTGGAAGTTCAAAATCAAAGTGCTGGGGATAATGGCTTCCAGCTCCATCCATGTCCCTGCAAAGGACATGATCTCGTTCCTTTTTATGGCTGCATAGTATTCCATGGTGTATGTGTACCACATTTCCTTTATCCAATCTATCACTGATGGGTGTTTGGGTTGATTCCATGTCTTCTCAGCAAACTAATGCAGGAACAGGAAACCAAGTCCTGCATGTTCTCACTTATAAATAGGAGCTGAACAATAAGAACACATGGACACAGGGAGGGGAACGACACACTCTGGGGCCTGCCAAGGGGTGGGGTGGGGGGAGGGAGAACATTAAGAAAAATAACTAATGCATGTTGGGCTCAATACCTAGGTGATGTGTTGATCTGTGCAACAAACCACCATGGCACACGTTTACCTATGTAACAACGCTGCTCATCCTACACATGTACCCCAGAACTTTAAAAAAAGATTAAACAAAACCCCCAAATCAAAGTGCTATCAGGGTTGGGTTTTTCTGAGGCCTCTCTCCTTGGCTTGCAGATTGCCATCCTCTTGCTGCCTGTTCATGTGGTCAACATCCCGGTGGCCTCTTCCCCTTCTAACAGCCTCATTTTCATGTATCACTTCTGTATGACCTTACCTGCAAACATGGTTACATTCTGAGGGGCTGGAGGTGAGACTTCAATATACAAATTTTTGGGAATCAGCCCATAAGAAATAAAAAGATTGAAAATGTGATTTGGTGACTGACTATTGTCAGCTTTAAGTGGTTCCCTTGGCCTGTGGAATTTATTTCATAGACACCTGGAAGACACTAAGTGTTTTTGACAGAGAAAGGATCAAAGCAGTACTTTAAAAAGACTAATCTTCTTTAATATATAAATTGGATTAGAAAAAAGAGAAACAGAAGGATGAGACTCCATATAAAAAGTGGTTTTCTAAACTAGACCACAGCACTTTAAACTTGATAAGAAGTATTATAGAGGACCCAAGGGGAATCAAGTGAGAAAAGACTACAAAAGTAAAAATGATCAGGTTTGAAGATAGATTGACACCTACATGCAAAGAGAACATTATGATTTTGAACTAGAACCACTGGGAATTTTCCATGGTTGGAGGAAAAAGTCAGGGAGAATTTCTGAATTTTTTAAGAAAAGATGACTCTTTCAGTTTTGTACAATGGAACATCTTGGGTGTGCTCTCTGTCAGTCTTCTGAAATGTGGGTCTGGACTTTAGAAGTTGGATTTAGGGATGGACACAGAAAAACTGGAGGTGACTGGCAAATGAACTTATGCTCATTAACTCAGATCTTAATTTTAATCCCTAACAGTACACAGACATCCCCTTTAAAATGTGATCAGCCTCTTGGAAACAACTGACAAATGGTACAATCTGATCAGAGTTTAACGTTTTGGCTGTAAGTAAAATGTCTGTGGGAGACTTAAACCTCATATTAAGGGAAATCTGCTTTAGAAGAATGTTCAGATGAGGAGACATTGTGGAGCTCTAATATTGGAATTCTATTTACACATATCATTTGTGATGGCTTCATACAATATGAACAGATTGGGGAAATTCAATCTTTTGATTCATTTCTTTTAGAGGATGGTGTAAGTGCTTTAAGAAGGTTACTGTTTTCTAGTTGATTGTTACAGAGTAAAAGAAGACAAATGGTGACACAGACAGTCCCCATTAACCTCTTCACAAGCACACAATTTCACATGGACAAAATAGTAAATGGATTTCTTGTGCTTCCCATACATTCAATGAACATCAAAAATTAGAGTTAGGAAAAGTGGAATTTTGTCCTAATTTTGGCCCAGTTGGGTATGGCAGTTTAAGCAAATGATTTAGAATCTTTGTCTTTGTTTCTGTACAATTTAAAACACGGTTCTGTAAGGAAACATTTTTAGTTAAATGACCTCATCAGTGTAGAAGGCACCTCGTATAATAATAGGGCATATTTCTGAAGACATTCACTGAGTCCCAGAATGCAGCATGGGTGTCTGCATTTCAGATAGGTGACCTTAAGAGAAAGCATGAAAGTAATGCCTACCACAGTAGCTGAAACATGTGAAGCACTGTATAAATGTGTGCCATATGGGTGAATGAAATTCAACAGACATATGGGAAAAGGCAGGAAGAAGAAACAGTCAAGGCATGGTGGTGTAAATGTGGAACTTTCTAAATTAGTCAAAGCCTTGGAGGTCTAATTGAGTTTCTACATCTTCCAGAAACTGGGAAGTGATTTAAAGAGAGAATCTATCATCCCTATTAAAAAATTATTTTACTCAAAAATGACCCAGACTAACTCAATTTGAACATGTCTGTATATGTAGCCCAACACTTGCTCACATATTAATAATAAACTTTCAAAGCAACTGCATTCACTGGCTACTGTTACGTCGTTTTTCCAAAGATGACATCTAAGTGAGAAACGGTAAGTAACTTGCAAAAGGTTATCTATAGGAACACTGAGTTCTGACTGTGAGCTGCCTATGCTGAACTTTGAAAGGACAACTTTGTTCATTCTTTTCTAGTACTTACCAATTGTGATAGAGTCGTGGAAATTCCTTGGCTACCTAGCAATACAGTTCTCATACAGGCTTGCTCACTTATTTGAAGTAGTAGTTTAGCAAAGCCAGAATTTCTTTTCGATTCCAACTGAGTTTCTTCCAAGCTCTGAGACTGTAAGGAGTCGCCAGTGCACAGGGCTGGGAGATGTGATATAATGGTGCCTGCAGGCTAGGAATCTGGTCTCTGGGACATATTGTTATTTACAGAGTTGCCATGAAACTTGGCTGGAGACCCAGCCCTCTCTGTTGGAGCCAGACTCTGAGTGTCTTTGGCTAATCAGCATGCTTCCAGGGAGAAAAAAATAATTGCTGGTAAGCAAAGGCACTGTTTATCATTATCTGTGTGGCATCTGCTTCCACAATTACATTTCTAGAAGATCTGGATAATCACATTCTTTTGCAAATGGTCTAATTAATGTGATTTTTGCTATTATTATATTTTGAGCATCGGTAATACCAAAGCTAATCATTAAAGGCCTCCAATTTTGCAGTATGCAAAGACATCTTATTGATTGACACAGAAATCTACAGAAAGTGACATGAAACAACTGGGACTATGACGACTCAAGTGCTTGCCAAACCCAAGGAAGTAAACTGAATATTGTGTGCATCTTTTTATTTCACAAGTTAATATCTTCCTATGCACACATGCAGAAAGAATAAAAAATAAGGCCACCATGTAAAATTGGGTTTGAATCTCAGTCCTGACACTAACCATCTGTGTGGCAGTAAACATATACATTCTCAACATTGGTTGCCTCTCCTTTACAATATAGACTCTAATTTGTGCCTTAAAGCATTCTTACAAAGATTAAATGAGATGACACATGTAAAATATACTGGCACAATAAATTATACTCAACAATTGACTTAGTATTCAATAAATTATAATTTCCTTTCTCCATAATATTAGGCTATTGGTACAATGTCTCTATTTTTATGTTTTATGACTTGGCAAGTAGGAGTTTACTCATATAGACAGTGGAACCAAACACTGCAATTTGGCCTGTCCAGGATGTGTGGTTCACAAAGCTAGAAGACATTAGTTGACTAAACTAAAAGTAAGCGTAATGGCCTCAATGATAACTGCTGAAGCACTGAATATCAGATTTAGCAATAATGATCAACAAGACTCGGGCCTTTTCCGATGGGCGCACCTGATACACAAGCCACCAGTCCTCTGATACATTTCATTCAACTATGAATGAAGTAGGAGAGTTGACAAACTCAAAATGAAACCAACTGACCAGCCGTATTCCAGATCTGAAAGAAAATGTGACACGTCTATCCATCTGAGGCTTAGATATTTTCCCTTTAGAAAAAGATTTCTAAAATTAATATTAACATGATTACTATTGACTTTTATTGTTAGTTTATTCTACGACAGTAATTATGCCAGCTTTCTATTTTTATTCTCACTGCAAATATGTCAAGTGGTTACTATATTTCTGCTTTTTAATAGATAACGAAACCAAGATATAGAAAGGTGATATAAATTGTCATAGAACAATACTTGTAGGTAATACAGTTGGGATTTGAATCCAGAGCCTGTGTCTATTCAAAACTGAAAAAAAAAAAAAAGATATTTCAAGCCTGTAGAAGTTTTAGACGGGGTTTCTTCAAGAGGCCTGGAGCTTTTGATCTCAGGAAACCTCGAATTCCAGTGAATTTTGTTTGGTTTGGTTTGAACACTTGCCTGTGCTTTGAGGAACCATATCGGTTCTTTCATATCACAGATATCTCACAGCAAGTCAGATATGGGGAGCAAAGATTTGTATCTTGTTTTTTGTTTGCTAGTTTTATGTTTTTGTTTTTGAAACGGAGTCTTGCTCTGTCGCCCAGGCTGGAGTGCAGTGGTGTGATCTTGGCTCACTGCAACCTCCGCCTCCCAGGTTCCAGCAATTCTACCACCTCAGCCTCCTGAGTAGCTGGGATTACAGTCATAAGCCACCATACCAGGCTAATTTTTGTATTGTTAGTAGAGATGGGGTTTTGCCATGTTGGCTAGCTGATCTTGCACTCCTGACCTCAAGTGATTCCCTCGCCTTGGCCTCTCAAAGTGCTGGGATTACAGGTGCGAGCCACCGTGCCAAGCTAAGATTTCTATCTTGTAAAGAGAGTATTTTACTTGAGAACAGTGAGAGTCCATCAGTAATCCTTTGATGGGAATCAAAGATGCTTTGGAAGTATACACAGGAACTTCATAATTGCTCAGTATCTTGGTGCTTGCTAAAAGAAGCAGCAAGCTTTCTCGTTTTGTCAGCCCTTCAAACCTTATTTTCCAGATGAGAAGCATTGTTTCAGCTTTCTGAGTCTGTTGGTATTCATCCACCTTCTTACATTTCCCAGCTCATGGGCTTAGAAAAATGCATGTAGTCAGAGTCTGTTTAGCAGAATAGAGCACCTGGTATCCTTGCTTGTATGTGTGTGTGTGTGTGTGTGTGTGTAAGGAGCTTCTTTGTTTTTAATTACTTTTATTACGAAAATAACACTTCACATGATAATAAATAAATAGGTAATATAAAAAGCTACAAATGAAAAGCTAATTACTTCTACACTCTGGACCTACTATCTCTCCTCAGTCAATAACTATACAGGTTCTACTATATGTTTATAGAGGAAAAATGTGTACATATTATAAACGGTAACTGTACTCTGTACAAACGTATACTTATATCATTTTTGTTTTTACATAGATGCATGTACCTTTCAGATAGTTTTGGCCTTATTTTTTTCATGAAATGTATCTCAGAGGGAGATTTTCAGATAAAATGCAAACGGAAAGCCAAATGTCCTAATAATGTTTCCTCCAATACCTAATCAAACAAACAACAATTTGAATACAACAAAAAATAATGATCCGCACTACTGGTGATTCAGATGCAGATGTGGTACCCAAACCATTTGACCAACACTTCAGAAACCCTTAGGGCAGAATACAGGCAATCAAATTCTGAGATTTATCATTAATTTAAATCAAAATTTGCAATGGTAGTTAAATCACTTCGTCAAAAAAAAGTATGGCTGAAAGTTTTGCAGATTTAGAGATAAATACAAATACAGATCCAGGAAGCTCAGTGTACTTCAAGTGAGTAAGTTGTGGAGGAAACCACATTTAGGCAAATCAAACTGCTACAAATTAAAGACAAAGTGAAAAGCCTTGAAGCAGCTACACAAAAATAAAATATTTTATAAAGGGAAAGAATAATTTGAATAATTCATCAGAAACCATGGAGGTCAAAAGACTGTGAAACTACATTTTCAAGTGTTGAAAGTAAAAAAAAAAAAAGCCATCGCTTTTTATCCAGTGCAAGTCTCCTTCAAGAATAAACGTGAAATAAAGACATTTTTAGATAAAACTAAGAGAATTTTTTTGTCAGCAGACCTGCATTCTAAGAAATGTTAAAGGAAGTTTCTCATACTCAAAGGAAATCATATCAGATGAAACTCATATGTATAGGAAATAATGAAGAGCATCAGAAAAAGTAAATACCTGACTCAATAAATAGACCTTTTTTCTTCTAGTTAAAAAAAATATATATGACCACTTAAAACAAAAATTATAGTACTTTCTTGTGGGCTTTGTAAATGTATAGATATAATGCATATTTGAACTAGAGCATAAAAGATGGGGCTAAATGCATTCATATGATTAGAAATTTTCTATATTTTACATGAAGTAAAATATTTTATATATTCATGAAATATTCATGAACTATACATAAAATATATTTTACATGAATTAGTATAGTATTAATTATAAGACATCTGTAGAAAAGATAAAGATATATATGGCAATAACTAGATCAACCACTTAAAATATAATAGGATATATCCAAAATCCCAATAAATAAATTAAATGGAATTCTAAAAATAATTATATAAATGTTAAAAAAGTTAGAAAAGGGAGAAGAGGATAACCACAACACTAATCTAAACAAAAGAAAACAGGAGACGAAGAAAAAAACAAAAATAATAAAAATGTACACCTAAGTCCAATCGCATTGATAATTACAATAAATGTTAATGGACAAAACATTTCAAATAAAAGTAAATATTTTCTGAATGGATAAAAAAAGCAAAACCCAATTTTACATTGTCTATAAAATAAATAATTTAGCTACAAAGACACATATATTAAAAGTAATGGATACAGAAAGATATGCTATGTACGTAGCTTAAGAAAGCTGGAGTGACTATAGTAATATCAGACAAAATTGATTCAAGACAAAGAACATCACCGGTAATAAAGGCATTTCATAAAGTTAGAAAGATCAATTTGTCAGAAAGACATAACAATCATAAATGTGTATGTACCTAGTAACAGAGCTTCATAATACAGGAAGCAAGAACTGATAGAATTAAGAGATAAATAGTTCAAACTCTTTACTTTCTACATGATAAACTGTTTAAAATAAGGATACATTTGTATGAAATTCTCAAACAGGCAGAACGAATTAATGGTAGAAAAAACAGTATAGTAGTTGCCACTGGGAGATAGAGACAGTGACTGACTTGTGCCACCAGCCCTGGCTAATTTTGTATTTTTAGTAGAGATAGAGTTTCACCAAGTTGGCCAGGCTGGTCTCAAACTCCTGACCTCAAGTGATCCACCCGCTTTGGCCTTTCAAAGTGCTGGGATTACAGGTGTGAGCTACCATGACCAGCCAGTTTTTTTCTTTTTATTGCTGAGTAGTGTTCATTGTATCTTTGTAGCACAATTTATCTATTCACCCACTGATGTAGATTGGATGGTTTCCAATATTTGACTATTATGAATATAGACATTATAAGCATTTGTGTACAAAAAAAGATACATAAAGGTGCATGAATAAACCTTCTGGGGTGATAGTAATTAGTAATGCCCTTTATGTTAATAGGGATTTGGGTTATACTTATGTCTGTATCAATCTATACTATGAAATTTGTGAATTTAATCGTGTGTATATTTTTCAGCGGAAGAAAATATAAGTATAAGCACATGAACTCCTGTTAATGATATGTGTGTTGAAGTATATAGGGAGAAGTATATTGACATCTTTATTTTAAAAGGCACTAACAGTAAAGTGGATTAATGTATGGATACAGAGATGAATACATGGATAGTTATTTTATAAACAAATACAGTAAGATGTTAATATTTGAATTAATGGTTGAGTATGCATATTGTACTCTACTGAAGTGAATAGTGTTCCCCCCAAATTCATGCCTACCTGGAAACTGTGAATGTGATCTTTTTTGAAAACAAAATCTTTGCAGATGTCATCAAGTTAAAATGATGTTACAATGGATTAGTGTGGCCCCAAATCCAATGGTTGGCATCCTTGAAGAGGGAAAGGTAAACACAGATCACAGGGAAGAATGCCATGTGAGGACGAGGTAGAAATTGGGGTGATGTGTCTATAAACCAAGAAATGCCAAGGATATCCGGCAGCCAGCATAAGCTGGGAAAAGGTCATGCAACAGATTCTTCCTCAGAATTTCAGAAGGAACCAACCCTGCCAACACCTGGATTCTGGACTTTTAGCCCCCAGAAATAAGAGAGAGAAATTTCTGCTGTTTTACACTGCCCAGATTGTGGACTTTTGTTACAGCAGCCCTAGGTAACTAGTGCACATGTCCACTGTAAATTTGAATCTAGATGGTGAATATACATTTGGTCACTATAAAATTCTTTCAGCTTTTTTGAATATTTGAATATTTTTACACTGAAACTTTGGGAAATAATAAATAAGCAGAAGCTGAATTCTGTTACCCAATAGATGGTCATAATCCTTTGCCCAGATTCAACATCTGAGCTGTTTTTCAGAGCCACAATCTTTGGATTATACGAGAGTCTAGTTCTAATGGGAAAGACTCTGCAACTCTTTGGCAGATGTTACAGCTGCGATTCCTTCATTCTCTCTCTGAAGAGAATTACAGCCATTCATCTGACCATACATAAGGCAAGAGGAAATACCTAAGTCCTTTGGTTTGTTTCCTGGATGATCTGAATTGACATTGATTCCTGGGTACGTAAAGTACCAACATGGCTTGTACATGGAGTAGGAGTGTATGAAGGTCTGTTAACAAATAGAGTATTGTCCCAGTCTACCTCACAGTGTGGCTGCTAATCCATTGGTTATATTCACAGATGTATAATGTTAAATAATATAATTAACAGTTGGACACATCCTCATGTGGAACAAAAGCTTGACCTGTGGAATAAGAGCTATTTTAATAATAAAGGCCATAAAAAGCCCCTGAAACACTTCCCTCCACCCCGCTAAGATGATCATCTTTGCATCCCAGGCTAATGGCAGATATTAGTACCACAAAGTCTTAAAAGATGCAGGGGTCATAGTTCATCCCCATTTAATTCACCAGTCTAGCCTGTACTAAAACAGATTATGGGGAATGTCAATAAATCATTGTAAATTTAATCAAGTATTGGCCCTATGTTCGTCACTGTGTTGGATGTGCTTTCCTGACTAGAACAGATGAACAAAGCTTCATGTACCCTGTAAGTGGCTACCGATCTAGCTAGTGTGATCTTTTCGTTACCTAACCGGAAGGAGAGTCAGAAGCAGTTTGCATTCACCTGGGATCTACAGCAGTATACGTTCAGTCTTGCCTCAGAGTCAGATTAATTCACTCTGCCATAAAGATAACATTAATTCACTCTCCAAGGAGGTCCTGGCAAGGTGGACAATGTGCAGAACACAATATTGCTTCACTCTCAGACCCCGTGGACAAAACATGATAAGCCCTCTGAATGTCTTGGTAAATATATGGGCTCCAATGGTAAGGAAATAAAGATTCAGAGTCTGTCACATTGTTGAATATTTAGAGGTGCAGTGGTCTAAGTTATATCAGAACATAGTCTCCAAAGCTGTGGACAAATTATTGTAGTTGTATCCTACTTCCATTGAAAAAGAGAGAAGTACTGGGTTTAAGTTTTTCTTTAAGTTTGCAGGCAGTGTATTCTGCACTTGAGAATACTCATACAAGCTATATATTGCTGCATAAGTCTTCTAGGCTTTCGTGAGACCCAGGGGAAGAAAAATCATGAAAGCAGCTCTACGTATTATGAGTTAAATTGTGTCCTCTCAAAATTCATATGTTTCAGCCCTAATCCTGAGTCTCTTGGAATGTGAACCAATTTGGACATAGGATCTTTAGAGATGTAATTAAGCAAAACAAGGTCATTAGGGTAGGGCCTAATTGAATATAACTGATGTCCTTATAATAAAGGGAAATTTGGACACAAATATATACATAGAGGGGAGATGACGTGGAGGCAACATAAGGAGAAGGTGACCATCTATATGCCAAGAAAAGAAGCCTGGAGGATCCTTCCCCACAGACCTCAGAAGAAGCCACCGCACCAACACCTTGATCTTGGGCTTTTATCCTCCAGTGCTGTGGGGAAATAAATAAATTTCTGTGAGGAAATAAATAAATTTCTGTGATGTCACACAGTTTGTGGTATTTGTTATAGCAGCTGTTGCACACGAATGCACTAAGTTATGCCCTGCTGCTTGGCATATTCCTGCATGCACATCTCATCTCAGAGATTTCTGGAGAATGTGAACTAGACAGAAAACTCTCCTATTTAATTCCTGAATACTAGTATTCATCTTCTGGTACCATAAGGTGTTTTACAGTAATCTTGTACATTTCCTAGCCAAGAGTTGTAATCATTTCTTTTAAAGATATGTAGAAATTGGTTTTTGTGCTGAGGGTCACTACTGCTACTGTTGGTCACTGTTTTTAGGCTTTTTTGGTGGAAAAAAGTAAGGCATACTTTTTCCTTTCCTCTTTTCCCTTTCCTTTTTCCTTTCCTTTCCTTCCTCTCCCTCCCCCTTCCCCTCCCTCCCTCCCTTTTTTCCTCCCCTTTTCCCTCCCTATTTCCCCCTCTCCTCCCCTCTCCTCTCCTTTTTCCTTCCTTCCTTCCTTTCTCTCTCTTCCTTCCTTCCTTTCTCTTTCTTTCTTTCTTTCTTTCCTTCTTTCTTTCTTTCTTTCTTTCTTTCTTTCTTTCTTTTTCTTCTTTCTTTCTTTCTTTCTCTTGAAAAGAGAAATGTGTTATACATTTACATTGATATTTTCAATTAAAATTCAAGATTATGGAGATCTTAGTTAACTTCTTTCATTTCATATTTGTATCTCTTGAATTCTTGCTTCTGACACCACTGACATAATTTCTTTTGTACTCTATATCTGATCTTACTTCCCATCCATATGATGGATTAAAATAACTAGATCTATTTTGTCTTTGGTAGTTTGACTGCATATCTCTGATCCTAACTAGGACATGTACTTTTTTTAATTCTAAAAAGTTCTTTAATTCTAAAAAGTTTTTTTTACTTGTAAAGAGTACATAGTGCTTACTATGTACCAAGCACTGTTTTTTTTTAAACTTAATTAACAATAATATATTATATAATTTCAAATAGCTAGGAGGAGGATATTGAATGTTTCCAAAACAAAGAAATGATAAATATTTGAGAGGATGGATATGCTACTTACCCTGATCTGATCACTAGACATCATATGTCTCTAAACATTATTATGAGCCCCATGCATATGTAAAATTATTATTTGCCAATTAAAAAATAAATATTTAAAATGTGCGTTAACTCATTTCATCCTCACAGTAACCCTATGACATAGATACTGTTGTTATCCCAGTTTTACAAATTAGAAAACTGAGGCATATACAAGTTAAGTAACTTGTGAAAAATCATACTGCTAGTAAATAGCAGAGCTGCTGTTTGGACTCAGGCATCTGACTCCAGAGCAATGTTCTTTAACTAAGTTGTACTGTCAAGATATCATAATGGGCTTAGAGAAATGGTCCAAATAAAATAAAAATAGTTTTTGATGAATTATAATCACTAACCTTCACATAACTCTTGGTGTCTCATTTTGCAAGTGTTTTTGTAGCTAATATCTTCTCACTTGCTGCTCAGAATCTTGAGAGAAAGAGATGCAGCTCAGAGACGGAAGTGACTTGCCCAAGGACACACAGCTGGTATGTGGGAGCATCAGGATTTGAACCAGAGTACAAATTATTTTTATTTCCTGTATACATAGATGGAAACTGAGATTAAGAGGAGTTAAACTATTTATATTCTTCTGTCCTCCAGAGGCTTGGCATGGTGATTTGGAGGGAGTCCATGTAATACATGTACTAAGTCCAAGTTAGCATCCATGTCTATACTGAATAATTAGATGCTACTCAACTCCTCTGGTTCCTCTGGGGACACAGGACTCCCAGTGGCAACTTATGTTGCTGGCAGCAGCTTGGCCCTTTGAACCAGGGTGGCCCTGTAGAAGCAGGGAGTAAGCAGGTCAGAGGTTTTCTGTGAATTGGAGGCTCCAGGCTTCTGTTTGCAAAGGATGACTTGTGAATCCTTGATCTGTACAGACAACCAATGACAACTTTGCTGTTGAAAGCAAAAGGCTGTAACTTACTCCTCTCATCTTAGGTTTGAATCCTAGCTCTACCTTTGGGGGAATACAGTTTCTGTTTCTGATAAAGGCACAATAACTCATCTCTAGATAATCAAAACACCATCTTAACAATTAAACAAATCAAAACAATTTTGTTTAATTTTACTTTGATTTTTAAAGCTTGCATTTATTTTCATTACAATTTAATTTTGTTTCACAATTTTGAACCACTTATATGGTTTTCAAAGTTGAATCTACAAAACAAACTACCTTCAGAAAATATTAGATTTTCTATATATGCCTTTTATTATTTTTCTCAATGAACTCCTCACTCTTATTGTCTAGAGTTTTCTGATTATTACTTAAAATTTTTTCTAAGTTTTTGTTACTTATCCATATTTTATGGAAATTATTACTATTATATATTTTAGAAAGAAATTTTTTATCTCTAATAGGCCAATGGTATTTATTTATTTACTTATTTTACATTTTTAAAAGTTAGTAAAATTTTCAGTTTTTTTTTTTTTTATGGCTTCTAGGCATTGTGTTTGGTTTGGAATGTCATTCCTACTCAGAAACTACTTTCTTTTTTTATATGTATATTTATTATACTTTAAGTTCTAGGGTACATGTGCACAATGTGCAGGTTTGTTACATATGTATACATGTGCCATGCTGGTGTGCTGCACCCATTAACTCGTCATTTACATTAGGTATATCTCCTAATGCTATCCCTCCCCCCTCCCCCAACCCCATGACAGGCCCCAATGTGTGGTGTTCCCCTTCCTGTGTCCAAGTGTTCTCATTGTTCAATTCCCACCTATGAGTGAGAACATGTGGTTTTGGTTTTTTGTCCTTGCGATAGTTTGCTGAGAATGATGGTTTCCAGCTTCATCCATGTCCCTACAAAGGACATGAACTCATCCTTTTTTATGGCTGCATAGCATTCCATGGTGTATATGTGCCACATTTTCTTAATCCAGTCTATCATTGTTGGTCATTTGTGTTGGTTCCAAGTCTTTGCTATTGTGAATAGTGCCGCAATAAACATACGTGTGCATGTGTCTTTATAGCAGCATGATTTATAATCCTTTGGGTACATACCCAGTACTTCAAACTATACTACAAGACTACAGTAACCAAAACAGCATGGTACTGGTACCAAAACAGAGATATAGACCAATGGAACAGAACAGAGCCCTCAGAAATAATACCACACATCTACAACTATCTGATCTTTGACAAACCTGACAAAAAACAAGAAATGGGGAAAGGATTCCCTATTTAATAAATGGTGCTGGGAAAACTGGCTAGCCATATGTAGAAAGCTGAAACTGGATCCCTTCCTTACACCTTATACAAAAATTAATTCAAGATGGATTAAAGACTTAAATGTTAGATCTAAAACCATAAAAACCCTAGAAGAAAACTTAGGCAATACCATTCAAGACATAGGCATCGGCAAGGACTTCATGTCTAAAACACCAAAAGCAATGGCAACAAAAGCCAAAATTGACAAATGGGATCTAATTCAACTAAAGAGTTTCTGCACAGCAAAAGAAACTACCATCAGAGTGAACAGGCAACCTACAGAATGGGAGAAAATTTTTGCAAACTACTGATCTGACAAAGGGCTAATATCCAGAATCTACAAAGAACTCAAACAAATTTACAAGAAAAAAAACAATCCCATCAACAAGTGGATGAAGGATATGAACAGACACTTCTCAAAAGAAGATATTTATGCAGCCAACAGACACATGAAAAAATGTTCATCTTCACTGGCCATCAGAGAAATGCAAATCAAAACCACAATGAGATACCATCTCACACCAGTTAGAATGGTGATCATTAAAAAGTCAGGAAACAACAGGTGCTGGAGAGGATGTGGAGAAATAGGAACACTTTTACACTGTTGGTGGGACTCTAAACTAGTTCAACCATTGTGGAAGACAGTGTTGCGATTCCTCAGGGATCTAGAACTAGAAATACCATTTGACCCAGAAATTACTTTCAATGGCATGTTTCTTCTAATAATAGTATTTTATTTAACTTTTTCTAAAATTTATTAGATGTGCAAAGATAAAATTATAGAACCTTAATCCTAATTGTTATCCAGTTTTCTCCACACCATTTATTAAAAGGCTCATCTATAACATTTAAGTGCCACTTTTATCCTATGAGCTGTCCCCATGGGTGTTCAATTGTATTTTTAGAATCATCTTTCATTGTCCAGTTTTTCTTCTTCTTTTTTTTTTTTTTTTTGCCAAAGTCAACATGTTTTAATGTTCATATCTTTCTTTAACATCTGGTAAGGCAAGTTCTCCATTATATCACGGTCTTGGAATCTTTATGGCTGTTATTGGATGTCTAATTTTCCATATCTATTGTAGATTTAGCTGATTACATTCCCTCCTTAATTTTGCCAATATTTTGAGTAGGATCTTATTGAATAGATAGTTTGTATTAGAATGAGTTCCCTTCTGGTAATTTCAAGAAATGTGTTTCCAGTTATTTGTTACCACGAATAAGGTGGTAATAAGCTTTAACATCACTAGTTCTCTCAGAATAGAATTCTAGGAATGAGATTACAGACTGTGTCAAGGGGTATAGATATTTGTGTCAAGGGTTATAGAAAAGCAAATTCACAATATATGGTTTTCCGTATTGTGAATTTGCTTTCCTGAAAGATTGTAGCAGGTGCAAGACCTGTTTTTCTTTGCCCTCTGACCAGAACCGAATGCCTGAACATACTATGTCTAAGTAGTTCAGAAATTTCCCCCACCAAAACACCCATAAAGTATGATGGGGATGAGACTCACCAGTACAGTTTGGAGGTACTATCGTAGATTTGCTTCCTTTGTTGTACTGATGGGAAAATCAAGATCCAGGAATGATTAAGGCCTGATTAGAATTACACAGAAGTTCACATTAAAGAAGGGACCAGTGGCCAGGTTCTTGACTTCTAAGAACATCTGTATGTGCGCACATACACAAATGTTTTCATCTTAGATATATTCCCTAGTTAGAGTTCAAGCTATTCTTCATTAATATAGTGGAATGTTATTTATAATCTACAAAGTAACAACCAAGTAAGATTTTTACCCTCTTAACAAGTTTTTAAGTGTACCGTATCAGCATTAGTAACTATATGCACCTGTAGTATAGAAGATCTCCAGAACATTTTAATCCTGAAAGACTGAAACTCCATTGTTTCCATCCATAAACTTGGTAGCTTCTTCTTTTTTTTTAACTTTTATTTTAAGTTCAGGGATACATGTGCAGGTTTGTTATATAGGTAAACTCGGGTTGCAGATTATTTTGTAACCCATGTATTAATTAAGCCTTGTACCCTTTAGTTATTTTTCCCTGATCCTCCCCCTCCTCCTGCCCTCCATCCTCAAGGAGGCCCCAGTGTGTTGTTCCCCTCTTTGTGTCCATGTGTTCTTATCATTTAGCTCCCACTTATAAGTGAGAATATGCAGTATTTGGTTTCCTGTTCCTGTGTTAGTTTGCTAAGGATAATGGTCTCCAGCTCCATCCATGTTCCTGTAAAGGATATGATCTTGTTCTTTTTATGGCTGCATAGTATTCCATGGTGTATATGTACTACATTTTCTTTATCCAGTCTATCATTGATGGGCATTTAGGTTGATTCCATGTCTTTGCTATTGCAAATAGCACTGCAATAAACGCATGTGTCTTTATGATACAACATTTTATTTCTCTGGGTATATACTCAATAATGGGATTGCTGGGTTAAGTGATAGTTCTTTTTTTTTTAGGTCTTTGAGGAATTGCCACACTGCTTTCCACAATGGTTGTACTAATTTACACTCCCACCACCACTGTATAGCATCCCTTTTCTCTACAATTTTTCTAATATCTATTTTTTTGACTTTCTAATAATTTGCCATTCTGACTGGTGTGAGATGGTATCTCATTGTGGTTTGAGTTGCATTTCTCTAATGATCAGTGATGTTGAGCTTTTTCTCATATGCTTGTTGGCCTCATGTATGTCTTCTTTTGGAAAGTATCTGTTCATGTCCTTTGCCCACTTTTTAATGGAATTGTTTGTTTTCCTGCAATTTCTTTAATTTCCTTATAGATGCTGGATATTAGGCTTTGTTAGGTGCATAGTTTGCAAAAATGTTCTCCCATCCTCTAGGTTGTCTGTTCACTCTGGTGATAGTTTCTTTTGCTGTGCAGAAGCTCTTTAGTTTAATTATATCCACTTTGTCAATTTCTGCTTTTGTTCAAATTGCTTTTGGTCTCTTTGTCGTGAAATCTTTTCCCATTTCTACGCTCAGAATGATATTGCCTAGGTTGTCTTCTAGGGTTTTGTAGTTTTGGGTTTTACATTTACAATTTTTAATCCATCTTGATTTAATTTTTGTATATAGTACAAGGAAGGGGTCCAGTTTCATTGTTCTGCATATGGCTAGCCAGTTATCTCAGCACCATTTATTGTATGGGGAGTCCGTCCATTCCCCATGGCTTGTTTTTGTTAGCTTTGTCAAAGATCAAATGGTTGTAGGCATGTGACCTTATTTGTGGGCTCTCTATTCTGTTCCATTGGTCCATGTGTCTGGTTTTGCATCAGTATCGTGCCATTTTGGTTACTATAGTCTTGTAGTATAGTTTGAAGTTGGGTAGTGTTATGCTTCTAGCTTTTTTTTTTTTTTTTTTTTTTTTTGCCTAGGATTGCCTGGGCTATTCAGACTTTTTTTGGTTCCATATGAATACTAAAATAGTTTTTTCTAATTCTATGAATAATGTCATTCATAGTTTGATAGGAATAGCATTGAATTTATAAATTGCTTTTGGCAATGTGGCCATTTTAATGATATTGATTCTTTCCATCCATGAGCATGGAATGTTTTTCCATTTGTTTGTGTCATCTCTGATTTCTTGGAACAGTGTTTTGTAGTTCTCATTGTAGAGATCTTTCACTTCCCTGGTTAGCTGTATTCCTGTGTATTTTGTTATTTTTTTTTTTGTAGTGATTGTGAATAGGATTGCATTCCTGATTTGGCTCTTGGCCTAACTGTTGATAATGTACAGGGATGCTAGTGATTTTTGTATGTTGATTTTGTGTCCTGAGACTTTACTGAAGTTATTCATCAGTTTAAGGAGCTTCTGGGCTGAGAATGTGGGGTTTTCTAGATAGAAAAACATATCATCTGCAAACAGGAATAGTTTGACTTCCTCTGTTCCTATTTGGATGCCCTTTCTTTCTTCTCTTGCCTGATGTTCTGGCCAGGACTTCCAATACTATATTGAATAAAAGTGGTGAGAGAGGGCATCCTTGTTTTGTGCTGGTTTTCAAGGGGAATGCTTCCAGCTTTTGCCCATTGAGTATGATGTTTGGATAGTTTCTAAATAACAGAAATGTATTTCTCAAAGTTCTGGAGGCTGGAAAGTCCAAGATCAAGAAGTTGCCAGTTTTGGTGGCTAGTGAGGACCCATTCCTCATTAGATAGCTCCTTCTTGCTGCATCCTCATGTGGCAAATGGGGCAAGGCAGTTTTCTAGGGCCTCCTTTATAGGGGTACTAATATCATCCATGAGTGTTCCATCCTCATGACTTGATCATATCCCAAAGATTCCACCTCATAATACTATCATATTGGGGATTAGGTTTCGACATGTGAATCTTGGTGGGGGACAGAAGCATTAAGAGCATAATACCTACTAAACAGCAACTTTGCATATGCCTCTCCTCAGCTTCTGGAAACCACCATTCTACCTTCTGTTTTGATAAGTTTGATTACTTACTTACTTCACAGAAGTGGAATCATGCAGTATGTGTCCTTCTGTGACTGACTTATTTCACTTAGCATAATATCTTTCAGGTTCATCTGTGTTATAGCATATGATAAGATTACTTTCTTTTTATGCCTGAATAATATTCCATTATATGTATACACCACATTTTAAAAATCTGTGCATCCATCAGTGGACATTTAAGTTGTTTTCCCCTCTTAGTTATTATGAATAATGCTGCAATAAATACAATAGTGCAAGTATCTCTTGGAGACGCTGATTTCAATTTTTTGGGACAAATACTCAGAAGGGAGACCGCTGAATCATATGGTTGTCCTGTTTTTAATTATTTATGGAAACGATACCATTTTCAATAATATCTACATCATTTTATATTTCTACCAACAGTGCCCAAGGGTTCCAAGTTCTCCACATTGTTGCCAAGACTTGTTATTTTCTATTTTCTTTCGTAATGCCATTTTAACATTTTGATTTACTTTTTTATGATTAGTGATGTAGAGCAGTGCATCCTCTTTGCAGAAATATCTGTTCAGGTCCTTTCTCCACTAATAATTCAAATTATTTATTTATTTTTTGCTATTGAGTTGTAGAACTTCCTTATATATTTTGACTATTAACCCCTTATCAGGTATATAGCCTGCAAAAATTTTCTCACACTTGATAGTTTATCTCTTTACTCTGTTGTTTGGTTAATTTGATGTAATCCTACTTGTTTATTTTTGGCTTTGTTGTCTGTGCTTTTAATGTCATATCCAAGGAATCTCTGGGAAAGCCAATGTCAAGAAACGTTTCCTTTATGTTTTCTTTTAGAAGCTTTATATTTTTAGGTCTTATATTTAAGCTTTTAATCTATTTTGAATTGATTTTTATGTATGGTGTAAGATAGGGGTCCAATTTTATGCTTTGGCATGTGGTTATTCAGTTCCCCAGCACAATTTTTTGAAGATGTTATTCTTTTCCAATTGTTTATTTTTGGCATCATTGTTAGACATCAATTGACCATAAATGTGTGGATTTATTTCTGTGCTCTTCATTCTGTTCTGTTGGTCTGTATGCTTGTCTTTATGCCAGTATCATAATGTTTTGATTACTGTAGCGTTGTAATATATTTTGAAACTAGGACATATGATGCTTCCAGCTTTATTTTTCTTGTTCAAAATTGCTTTGGCTTTTCAGAGTTTCCATATGAATACTAGGACTATTTTTGTATTCATTTAAAAATGCCAGTCAGATTTTGATAGAGTTTGCATTCAATATGTAGATAACATTGAGCACTATGACATTTTTAAAAATACTATTTTTTTCAGTTCATGAATACATGATATCTTTCCATTTATTTGTGTTTGCTTTAATTTTTTACATCAATGTTTTGTGGTTTTTAATCTTCAAGTCTTTCACTTCTTCTTTTTTTTTTTTTTGGAGTCTCGCTTTGTCGCCCAGGCTGTAGTGCAGTAGTGCAATCTTGGCTCACTGCAACCTCTGCCTTCCGGGTTTAAGCAGCTCTCCTGCCTCAGTCTCCCAAGTAGCTGGGATTACAGGCATGCACCACCTCGCCCACTTAATTTTTGTCTTTTTAGTAGAGACAGATTTCACCATGTTGGCCAGGCTGGTCTTGAACTCCTGATTTCAGGTGATCCATCTGCCTTGGCCTCCAAAGTGCTGGGATTAGAAGCATGAGCCACTGCACCTGGCCCTTTTCACTTCCTTGGTTAAATTTATTCCAAAGTATTTTATTCTTCTTGATGGTATTGTAAATGGTATTTTCTTAATTTCCTTTGCAGATAGTTCATTGATAGTGTGTAGAAATGTAACTATTTTTTGTACGTTGATTTTTTTTTATCCTGCAACTTTTCTAAATTCTTTTATTTTTTCCAACTTTTTTTTGCTTGTGTCTTCAGGGTTTTCTACATATAAGGAAATGTCATATGAAGAAGTAATATTACTTCTTCCTTTCTGATTTAGGTGCCCCTTAATAATTTTTATTATCTTATTGTGCTGGCTAGCACTTCCAGTACTATGTTGACCAGAAGTGGTGAGAATGCTCATCCTTGCCTTGTTTCAGCACTTAATAAAGGAAAAATTTTCAGTTTTTCACCACTGAGTATATTAGCTGTGGGCCTTTGATATACGGCCTTTATTATGTTGAGGGAAGTTCCTTCTATACCTAATTTTTTGAGAATTTTTGTGGTGAAAAGGTATTGAATTTTGTCAAATGCTTTTTCTGCAGTTATTGAGATGCTCATGTGATTTTGATCTTTCATTTTCTTAATATGGAGTCTCATTTTGGTTGATTTGCATCCAGGGATAGATCCTACTTGATCATGGTATATGACATTTTTAATGTACCTGTTCAATTTGCTTTGCTAACATTTTGTTGAGAATTTTTGCATCTACGTTCATCAAGGATATTGGTCTGTAGTTTCCTTTTCATGTGTTGTCTTTGTCTGATTTTGACATCAGGGTGATGCTGGCCTCATAAAATGAGTTTGAAAGTTTTCTCCCTTCAGACCATGTGTTGTGACTCACACCTGTAATCCTAGCACTTTGGGAGGCCACGGCAGGTAGATCACGTGACGTCTGGAGTTCTAGACCAGCCTGACCAACATGGTGAAAACCCGTTTCTACTGAAAATACAAAAATTAGCTGGGCATTGTGGTGCATACCTGTAGTCCCAGCTTCTTGGGAGGCTGAGGCAGGAGAATCTCTTGAACCCAGAGGCAGAGGTTGTAGTGAGCTGAGATGGTGCCACCACTGCATTCCAGCCTGGGTGACAGAGCAAGACTCCTGTCTCCGAAAAAAAAAAAGTATTCCCTATTTTATTATTTTTTTTGAAGAGTTAAAAAAAAAGTTGGCATAATTTTTCTTTAAATGTTTGGTAGTATTCACCCATGAATTAGTCTGGAGTTTTTTTGATTACTGATTTGATCTCTTTTTTTGTTATTGGTCTGATCAGGCTTTTGACTTCTTTATTTAATCTTGATAGGCTGTATTTCTAGGAATGTACCCATTTCTTCTAGGTTGTCTCATTTATTGGCAATTACGATCTTCCTTCTGCTGACTTTGGGCTTAGTTTGTCTTTTTTTCCTAGTTTTTTGAGGTGTAAAGCTAGTTTATTTGAGATCTTTTTCTTTTTTTTTTTAATGGGCCTTTATTCCTATAATAGTCCCTCTTAGTACTGTGTTTGTTGTATCACTACATTTTGATAAGTTATGTTTTGTTTTTCTTTGTGCCAATATATTTTCCAATATATCTTTTGAATTCTTCTTTGACAGATTGGTTGTTTAAGAATATGTTGTTAGTTTATACATATTTGCGAATTTCCCCTTTTTAGTTCCATTATTAATTCTAGTTTCATTTTAGTGTGGTCAGAACAATTACCTGTTATAATTTAATATGTTTTTAAATCTGTTAAGACTGGTTTGTGACCTAATGTGTGGTCTATGCTGGAGAATATTTGTGTGGCTTCAGAAGAATGTGTATTCTACTGCTGTTGGGTATAATGTTCTGTATTTATCTTCTAGGTCCATTTGGTCTGCAGTATTATTAAAGTCCTCTATTTACTTATTGACCTCCTGTTTGGATAGTCTATTTATTACTAAAAGTAGAATACCAAAAATCTTCTGCTATTATTATGTTGCAGTCTACTTCTCCCTTTAGTTCTATCAATGTTTTCTTCATGTATTTGTATGTTCTGATGTTGGGTGCATGTATATTGACAATTGTTCTATTTTCCTGGTGAATTTGTCTTTTTATTGCTATATACTGACCTTCAGTTTTTTACTTAAAGTCTCTTCTGTCATATATAAGCATGCTCTCTTTTGGTTACCATTTTCTTTTTTTTTTTTTTTTTTTTTTTTTTTTTTTTTTTTTTTTTTTTTTTTTTTTTTGAGACGGAGTCTCGCTCTGTCGCCCAGGCTGGAGTGCAGTGGCGCGATCTCGGCTCACTGCAAGCTCCGCCTCCCGGGTTCACGCCATTCTCCTGCCTCAGCCTCCCGAGTAGCTGGGACTACAGGCGCCCGCTACCACGCCCGGCTAATTTTTTGTATTTTTAGTAGAGACGGGGTTTCACCGTGTTAGCCAGGATGGTCTCGATCTCCTGACCTCGTGATCCGCCCGCCTCGGCCTCCCGAAGTGCTGGGATTACAGGCGTGAGCCACCGCGCCCGGCCTTGGTTACCATTTTCATAGAATATTGTTTTTCATTCTTTCACTTTCAGTGTGCATGTATCCTTAAATAGAAAGTGAGTTTCCTATAGAAAGTAGATACTTGGATTTTTAACATTATTCATTCAGCCATTCCGTGTCTTTTGATTGGGGTGATTAAAGCATTTACACTAAAAATAATGATTGATAGTGAAGGAGTTATGGTTACTATTTTGTTAATTGCTTTCTATTTGTCTTGTAGTTCTTTAGTTCCTCCTTTTCTCTCTTGCTCTCTTCTTTTGTGCTTCAATGATTTTTTGAAATAATGACATGCTCTTTTTAATATTTCTTTCTGACTTTATTTTGTGCATCTTCTATACGTGTTTTCTTTGTAGTTACTGTGAGACTTACATAAAGCATGTTGCGATTATAACAATTTATGTTAAGCTGATGAGAATTTAACTTCAATTACATATATGAATTACATATTTTTATATTGTGAATTTATCATATTTTATAATTATAATTACTTTTTATACTGTTGTCCTTTAGCTTCTGTATCATAATTAAAGGTGATTTGTACACCACTGTTAGAGTATTAAATTAATCTGCATTTGTTTTTATGTTTACCTTTATCAGCGAGTTTTATACTTTTATATGCTTTTGTGTTGCTGTTTAAAATCCTTTTGTTTCAACTTGAAGGACTCCCTTTAGCATTTCTTGTAAGGCAGGTTTATTGGTGATGAACTCCTTCATCTTTTGTTTATCTGGAAGTCTTTGTTTTCTTTCATTTATGAAGGATAGTTTTGTTGGATATGATATTCTTCATTAGTAAGCAGTTTTTTGTTTGTTTGTTTTTGTTGTTCTTTTAGCACTTTGAGTATGTTATCACATTCCCTTCCGGCCTGTAAGATTTATACAGAGTAATCTGCTGGTAGTCTTATGAATGTTCCCTTGTATGTGATGAGTTGCTTCTCTCTTGCTTCTTTCAAAATTCTATATTTGTCTTTTATTTTTTACAATTTGATTATAATATATCCCATTGTGAATTTTTTTGGATTCACTCTAGCTGAAGGCTTTTGGGCTTCTTGAATCTTGATGTTCATTTTCTTCCCCAGATAAAAGAACTTTTTAGCTATTATTTCTTTTCCCTTTTTCTTTCTTTCTTTTTTAAGTTTTATTTTATTTTGAGACAGGATCTCAGTCTGTCGCCCAGGCAGGTGTGCAGTGGTGCAATCACAGCTCACTGCAGCTTCCACCTTTCAGACTATAAGCACCTGTCACCACGCCAAACTAATATTTGTACATTTTGTAGAGATGGGGTTTTGACATTATTGCCCAGGCTGGTTTCAAACTCCTGGGCTCAAGCAATCTGCCTCCTGAAGTGCTGGGATTACAGGCATGACCCACTTGGCCTGGGCAATCCATTATTTCTTTAAATAAGCTTTCTGCCCTCTTCTCTTTTCCTTCCTCTCCTTGGACTCCCACAATATATATTTGGTTTGCTTAATGGTGTACTCTAAGTCCCTTAGAATTTCAATTTTTTATTCTTTTTTTGTTCCTCTGACTGGATTATTTCCAGTTGCTTGCCTTTGAGTTAGCTGAGTCTTTCTTCTGTTTGATTAAGTCTTCTGTTGAATTCCTGTAGTGAATTTTTCCATATAGTAATTGTATTCTTCAGCTCCAAAATGTGTTTTGTCCTTTTAAAATATTTTTTGTCTCTTTGTTAATATTCTCATTTTGTTCATGTATCATTTTCTTGAGCTCATAAAATACTCTATAGTGCTTAGTTTGAAATATTTCTCAGGGTATTCACTTATCTCCATTTCTTCGGGATTGATTTCTGGAGATTTGTTTTTTTCTCCTTTGGACCATGTTTCACTGTTTCTTCAGGTGTTTTGTAAATGTATATTAAAATTCACACATTTGAAAGAAACAGCAACCTCTCCAGTCTTTACAGACTAGCTTTGTGCAGGGAAGACCCTCATCACCCAGCCTGGCTAAAAGATTCTTAGGGCCTCTGAAGCCTTTTGTTTTATAGGAGGATGATATGACTTCTCTGGGCCTGTGTGTGCAATTCCTCAATTAGAGAGGCTTCCTGTTTTTTTTTTTTTGTTTTTTGTTTGTTTGTTTTTTCAGGAACTCATAATTTCTTGCTTTCTCTGGTGTCTGTGCAATACTGCAAGTTATTTGATTCTTTAGTTCTATAGCAGCATGCCTCCTTGCTCTTCCTTATTCTAGTGGCCACCAGATATCTGAAGTATGCTGGCTCTCTGTCAGCACCCCAAAATCAGGTAAGACAGAAACCAGTTCCTTGGGCAGACCTCAGAAAAGCTGGAATGTTGGATGTATGTGCTACCTTTCTTTTTTTTCCCTCGAGGGAGAAGTTACCAGTCAGGACATTCTCTACCAGCACTGAGATTTGCTGGCTGGAGGGAAGGGCTAACCTGGTTAAAATGAAATTGTTTGCTGGGCATGGTGGCTCACGTCTATAATCTTAGCACTTTGGGAGGCCAAGGCTGGAGGATCACAGAAGATTGGGAATTTGAGACCAGCCTGGCCAACATGGTGAAACCTCATTTCTTTTAAAAATACAAAAAAAAAAAAAAAAAAAATTAGCTGGGTATGGTGGTGTGTGCCTGTAATCCCAGCTACATAGGAGTCTGAGGCAAGAGAATCGCTTGAACCCAGGAAGCGGAGGTTGCAGTGAGCTGAGATGGCACTCCAGCCTGGGCGACAGAAGGAGACTCCATCGAAACAAATAAACAAACAAATAAACAAACAAACAAAATTAAAGTGAAATTGCTTTTCTTAGCCATTTAAATATATTTATTCTTGTCTTTTTGCTTGCCTACGGTACTTCAGCTTCTTACCTGGATTCTAGAATTCTCACAAAGGTATTTTGGTCTATGTATCATTGCTAAATTGTTTTTTCTGTGGGAAACAAGAGCTGAGACTTTCTTTTACACTATCTTATTGACATCCTTGTTTTTTTTTTCTTCCAGAGTTTCATTGATAGCAAAACTCTAGAACTTCAGGAAGAGACTATATGTAAAATAAGATTCCAGCATTTCTTCCAAATTACAGCTTTCTAAAACTTAAAAAAAGAGGGAGAAACAATCATGACTAGAAGTTTCTTTTTTGCTTGATTTATTTATTTTCAAATCTCCCTTTAAGGAAAAATATGTATACTGCCCATAATATTTTTCCAGTATGATAACACTGAAAACAATGACAATAAAAAGATAAAATAGGGGTTTCTTACACATTTTATAGTTCTTTTATGAGTTATAGATCAAATACTTTTGTGAAGATCATACGAGGCATATTTCTTTGATATAAATATTTAAAACATAATCTTATTTTAAAAAGAAAAATTCTAGCCATAGCCATAAATTATAATTACATAATTAGTCCCTGACATAATTGATTATTGCTGGGTACACTAGTAAACTGAATTGTAACAGTGGATTTATGGTTGATACCTCTAAAATATTTGCATAATACAATTTTGAAAAATGATGAAATTATAGTTTTTTAAACAATAACTGCTTCAAAGATTTTTTTCAGGTACTCAAAATGCCATGGAACATGAGCCAAACAGACAAAATATGGGCAATTTTCACCCAGCAAAATTGAAAATAAAAGAGACAAGCATTTTCCGATAACCTGTCGTCAATCTGTGTCAACTTCCCATCAAATTCACAGGGGAACAAAAATGCCCTTTTGGCACTCTCCTTGACAAAGAAGCATCACTCTCTGACTTATGGGAAAGAATAAGTGCTCCTGAGAGCTGCTCCAGCCAGAGCTGGCTCTGAAGAGTTATAAGTCCATAAAAAATGTTTTCTTTAAGTGGCCTTCAGAACCCCAGACTTCACAACATCTCATTAGCTTTTGCTTTCAAGTATTCTTAATTGATAGAATAAATTTTCTTTAGAAGCTACATTCAAATCTCCTTTTAATGCTTTTGTAAGTGATTATATTAATAATCAGGGAATGAAAATGATTTAAGGAGATGCCTGTCAAGTTTTTTCATATTTATTTTGTCTTATTTAGAATTTCTCTATATACATTTACTTTACAAGCTGACTAGAGCTAAGCTAGAATGCCAAAAATGTGATACAATATTATTCATTAAGTCCTTTTTTTGGCACTCTACTATTACCCATAGTACTTGCTTAGAACTAAAAAAGATGAACACAACATGCAAAGTTCTTGCTTTCTAGGTCTCCCCAGTCTGGGTGAGGGGGACAATTAACCAAATAAAGTTTATTTCAGATAGTTGTTCATAGTTTTACTATAATACAGTTTCCAGGAAGGCAGGACTTTTTTCTGTTAAACTCAATAATAGATTCCATATTTCCCAAACACTGCCTGGCGAGTAGTAGACACAGGACAAATATCTATCAAATGGGAATGACTGTGATGTGATGGGAAATGACAAGAATGGAGAGGGCTATGCTGACATTGTGGTCATGGGAGTTCACTTCGAGAAAGTCAGATCACATTTTGGCCGAGATCCGCAGGATCAGGCCAGTCGTGTGCTGGTCTAGACAGAGAGAACATCCTAGAGCATAGAGCTAGTGCAAAGACAGAACTGGGCTTGGTAAGTTCAAGGAGCAGAAATACCACTGTGTCAGGAACATCATGAGTGATCATTACCTGATAAGGAGAGATACGTAAGCAGAGCCAGAGTGAAGTGTACTATCATATAGCAAATGTTTGGTTCTACTTTTATCTTTGGGTTATTGAAGGATTTTATGCAGGGAAGTAAGCAAATATGATTTGCTTTTTTTAAAAAAAAATTATTTGGGGAAGCCCAGAGAAGGTTCTTTTTTTTATTTCAATGGGTTTTTGGAGAACAAGATGTGTTTGGTTACATGAACAAGTTCTTTAGCAATGAATTTCTGAAATTTTGGTGCGTTCATCACCTGAGCAGTGTACACTGTACCCAGTGTGTAGTCTTTTATCCCTCACACTCCTCCCACCCTTTTCTATAAGTCCCCAAAGTCCATTGTATCAACCTTATACCTTTACTTCCTTATAGCTTAGCTGCCACTTATGAGTGAGAACATACAATGTTTGGTTTTCCATTCCTGAGTTACTTCACTTAGAATAATGGTCTCCAATTTCATTGAGGTTTCTGTGAATGCCTTTATTTCATTCCTTTTTATGGCTGAGTGGTATTCCACAGTATATATAGACCACATTTTCTTTATCCACTTGTTGATTGACGGGCATTTGGGATAGTTCCATATTTTTGCAATTGCAAATTGTGCTGCTATAAAAATGTGTGTGCAGGTATCTTTTTTGTATAATGATTTCTTTTCCTCTGGGTAGATACCCAGGAGTGAGATTGCTGGATCAAATGGTAGATCCACTTTTAGTTCTTTAAAGAATCTCCACACCGTTTCCCATAGTGGTTGTACTAGTTTACATTCCCACCAACAGTGATTTGCTTTTTAATAACAGCCCTCTTCAGGGAGCAAGATTGGAAACAGGAACTACTGTGGTAGTCTTGTGAGAGAAGGTGAATTGTAGCGGAATAAAGATGGAAAGAATTCTATTCAGTATAATGGTAGATATAATAGCACTTATTAATGGTATGAATGTGGATGATGGGAGAAAGCCAACTCCAAGATTACTTCTTTGGGTTTTATACTGCTAGAAATTTTATTCCTTTTCTGAATTTATTTAGTTAGCAGGTAACACATTTTCCAAAAAGCCTTGTTAAGCAAATTACGAGTTTTTGAAAAAGGCAAGCAAAAAAATGTATTGCATAAGGAATGCTATTGCCTCTCCATGTCCTATGTATATTCAGGACTAATTTTTCTAGGAGATATGAAAGATTGCTAACGGATTGAAGAGAAAATCTATGATTAGAGAGGCTTCAAAACCTGTGAGGAGGGCATGATCAAGAGGAAGATTGGAAGCAGAGAACTGTGTACCCCTCAAAGTAGTACACTCTATACTTTAAGGTGCATGTGGACCATAAAACATCATTTATTCGAAATGCTAAAAGACTGAGCTTTTCTACATGGCAAATTGTCTGAAGAACTGAGGGTTTGCTTTTCAACGCACCTACTTTTAAATTTTAATCTTTCTACTTGGAAATTATCCTATGATATATTCAATACACCTTGGCCTTCTAATTTGAATACAATTTAAACTTATCCTGAATAGCCAGGTAACTTTAATGTAATAATAACTACCATTTATTGAGTGCTTATTGTATGCCAGGCACGGTATGAAACACTTTCACTTGGTCCTCTTTATAGCCCTCTGCAGTAATGGCTGTTATTATTCCCACTTTTTAAGATGAGGAAATTGTGGCTCAAGAAGTAGGTAACCTAAGTGATGTTATACAGCTAATCAATGACAATACATAGAATAAACAAAAAGTCTTAGTAGTTTTAGAAAATGTATAGAGTTTATTGAGTAAAGCATAAGTGATTACATATCTCTTTCTCTAACAATGAGAACTCAGTGATATTATTATCAGTAATGTTCTATAAAATGAACATCTTTTTCCTTCCATTCCAAAAGAAGAGAGACTGTAATGGAATTACAGTGCCACCTCACAGACCAGAAGAACCTGATTATGCCAGTAAGGACACAGACAAGGAGGTCTCGATTTGGAAAGTAAGGAGTCTCTAGAATCACTCAGCTCAACTGGCATTTTGCAAAGTACTTTTTTTGTGAGGCAAAATTTGTTATAGGGAGCAATAATAAGAATTCATCTTATGCAACAACAAAATAAGTATAATAATAAAAATTAAATTTAATAATAAAAAATTAAAATGAAAACTAAGAGATGGAGGAAGAGAAAAAAGACAACAAGGGAAAGAAAAAGTAGAGAAAAAGGAGAAGAAGAAAAGGAACAGGAGGAGGAGGGCAGAAAGGGCAGGAGAAAGAGGAGGAAGAAATCAATGACTAATGAAATCTATGAGGCAACTATCATGGTAAATACATTATGTACATCATCTCCTTTCAGGCTCACAATCACCTCATTTTTCACATGAAGTGACTGTACACAGGGGGGTTAGTAATGAGAAGAATCTCACTCAGTGAGTAAATAACATGTCTTGAATCCAGGTCTTTCAGATTCAGAAGGCTGTGCTCTTACTAACATGTAAGGTCTATATAGGGAGCAAATGCATATAGAACAAAAAGTGACTTTATTATTAGCTGAATTAGAAAATTCTATGGGAATCCATTGTCTTCATTTTAGATTTTATTGCATATAAATAAGTATAATGCACTTTACTTTGTGTCTATTTTTAAGTAGGGTGTTATTAAAGTAGCCTCCAGTTAAAGACCTCCAGGACTAAACACGTGTGCCTGCATGTACACACACACTCAGATAGTCATTTAGTTCCTATCAACTGTAAGTCAAGATTTTGACTCCCCAGAGTAGACTAAGCCAAGGGAAAACTGCATAGAGCACATAGCTGACGACTTTCTGAATGGTCTGCAAATCCCTTTAGAGCTTACACTTTTAAAACTTAATTTTAAATTCTCATTATATGGTTTTTACCCAGGAACCCCATCTGGATTTCAAAGGTGTGTTTTTATATAGAAACATCGTGGAAAAAAGAAGAGTCTTGGATTTAGTTGCCCTAGAATTAGACACTGAGATAAGTGGATGAGTGCAAGTAATTTGTCTTGGGGGTGACCCTGGGAAGCAGATTATGGAAGGAGAGCAGTGAGGTATGGAAGAAGCGGGACCAATAAAAACACATTATTGAGCCAACTACTGCTTTGAACAATCAAGGCTCAATTCCACGGAGAAATTTTGAGAGACAGATCAAAATTCATTTCAGAATTATCCTCACTGAGGTACTAAGGAGTTGGACTATTTGTCCAGCAACTTGTATCAGCTATTGATGGAGGGCTAGTCCCCAGGGGCATTAACCTCAGACCTTGGGCCTGCTCTGCAT
The DNA here is from genome assembly GCF_029289425.2 of Pan paniscus. NCBI lineage: Eukaryota > Metazoa > Chordata > Mammalia > Primates > Hominidae > Pan > Pan paniscus. The sequence goes on from NC_073267.2 coordinate 68,944,314, forward strand.
TTGTGAGACGAGCAAACTCCCACGACTAAAGTCCTCTTGGGAAGAGTCATAGCTGCACATGAGCATGCAAGGGAATGAGAAGTGCTGAGGAGATACAGGGAAGGACACCAACAGTGTCAGTGACACATGCATCCTCACCCAAACAGAGGTAGCCCACCATAGGCTCTGGTTTCCAGGAAATGATTCGTCTCTCTTCTGTGTAATCACATCCTCTCCTCCCTTCAGAGCGTCACAATTTTCACAAATGCTCTCCCATATTTTTCTGTCTTCTATGAAGCAGCCATGCAATATGAGATTACCTGAGTCAATACTAATTGCTATTTTAATGTGGTTTAATCATCAAATCAAATACTATTGACCAAAAATAAAATATATACTATTATAATTGGCCGGGCGCGGTGGCTCACGCCTGTAATCCTAGCACTTTGGGAGGCCGAGATGGGCGGATCACGAGGTCAGCAGATCTAGACCATCCTGGCTAACACGGTGAAACCCCATCTCTGCTAAAAATACTAAAAATTAGCCAGGCGTGTTGGCAGGTGCCTGTAGTCCCAGCTACTCGGAAGGCTGAGGCAGGAGAATGGCGTGAACCCGGGAGGCGGAGCTTGCAGTGAGCCGGGATCGCGTCACTGCACTCCAGCCTGGGCGACAGAGCACGACTCCGTCTCAAAAATAAATAAATAAATATATAAATAAAATTATAATTAAGGCACTGTATAAGGCAGTATTACAGTTGATACAAAGATAGATAAGATGATCCTTATCCTCTGAATATCTCCCAATCTTCGTATGTAGAAGATAGATACACAATGAACTAAGATAGAAGACAAAATAAAGTCTATTTATTTCCAGTGTGAACTTTTCCTGATCAATCCAGCCTAAAGTTATCACCACTATCTCTAAATTCCTATTATGTGATTTTACCCAATTTGCCTGACATTAAGTCATGACGGAAGAGTTTTAGTACTATTGGTGAAAATGGTGTTAAGAGAGAGCATTATGGGCTGGGTCTATGCAGTGACGGAAGTCACAGAAATAGGAATGGCATGTCTTGACTTTGTTTGCATTCAAACTGGAGCACACCCCATCTCTCCTAATTGGGCAAGTTTGAGTTCATTTTGTTTTATAGAAGATACTGGACCATTGAAGCTCACATCATTGAGTAGGGGTCCCCCTTCAATAAATGTCCAGCGTGTACTGGTGTTTGGGTAAGAGTGATTGATGATCTTAATATATCATTTATTTTGAACACAGAATAATTAGAGTGAGTTTTGGAAGACCTACACTGTTCTCTTTTCTAGTGAAAGAGCAGTTTAGACTGCATTGGGTCAGGAGAGTCTAGGCTTTTATTTCAGTGTAAAGGGAAGGTGGAAATTTAGGGTGGGTTGCCCATATCAAAGATCATTTTGGGATTTTTATCTATCAGAATAATTATATTAAAAAATCTCTTTAAGTTGATGAAGTACATAATCATAAATCTACCTTCTAATGTTAAACCAAACTTACATTTCTAGGACAAATCCAGTGTGGTACGAATGTATAATTATTATACATAAATTTTACATTGCTGTGTTCAGTTTGCTAATATTTATCTAAGATTTTTTTGTTAATATTAATGAGAGATTGGCTTACACTTTTCATTTCTCATACTGTCTTTGTCAGGTTTTGGTGTCTTGGTCAAAAAAAGCATCAATAAATAAGTAGAGCGTCTGTTTTTCTTTTTGCTGCTTTCTGGGAGTATTTATGTATGATTGGAATGATCTAATTTTTGAATGTAAGTAGAGCCTGACTGTAGTCTGTCGTATTCCTTATAGACATATTTATACTACTGATTCAATTTCTGCAAAATTTATGGGACAATTTTCTGCTTTTATATTTATTTGAGCCATATAGATTTTATCTATTTAAACCTAAGTTTTAAAATTTGTTGGTACACAATTGTTCATAATATTCTTTTAAGTCTTTGCTGCAGTAGAATGCCTGCTCATTATTCTTTTTCATATTCTTAATGTTCTTTATGTATGCCTTCTCACACTTCTCTTTATCAGTCATGAGAGGTTTGTTTTTCAAATAAACCAAGGTTTTTGTATCATTATTATATCTTTTAAACTGTATATTCTAGTAATTTCTACTCATTTATGTTTCTTATGACTTTTTCTTTGGGATTAATCTGTTTTCTCTGTTTTTTCTAAATTCTCCAGTTGAAACCTGCACGTTCAGCCTCCCTTATTGTCTAATGAGTAATTTTGCCTGTATTATGTTCTTTTTTATTGATACTTTAACTGCATCCTACTTTTAAATATAATAATTTTATTTATTTTAATCATTATAATTTTTATCTTTTATGTCAACTATTTTTATTAGACCTATTAGTCATTTAGAAATGTGTTTATAAACTCTAAAACATTTAGAATTTCTCCATGTATACACATATGCACATAGAAAAAAAATCTTTACATCTTTATATGTATGAATATTAATTATATTCTTGCTGTTGGCTTCTAATTTAATACTTTTGTTATTTAAAGGGATCTGTGTGATACTGCTGTTTTGAAATTTGTTTACAGATTTAATTTGACCATAAATATTCTAAAACAAATATTTCATGTTTGCTTTATTTGAAAATATATTTGGAAATTATTTCCTATAATATTCCATATACATCCACTAGATTTACTCCCTTAGCTTTATATTATTTGAATCTCTAAGAGAGTTATTAATTTTCTTGTGCATTAGGTATACACAATAAATAGAAATATAAATTAGAAGAATGTTCTTTGTTTCTAGTAATGATTTTTGTGTTATTTTGTCTATATAGCAAGTCAAGCATTTTTATTTTAAATTTTCTATTATGTGATTTTGCTATTTGTTTTAATGCTTTCCTCTCTCCTGTCCTTTTGCTTTCAATTTTCGCTTTATATTTTCTTATAATTTGAATATAATTTTATTTAAAAACATAGGCGTTTATTTACTTTGATGTAGTCTGTTAGTCTTTATTTTAATAACTTGGTGCAAAAGTACCAAGTTAAAACAGTATGAAATACTAAGTTTTTGCACCAACCTAATAATACTGGATTTTAGCCAATTTCAATATATATTGAAGGTATATATCTCTTCAATTTTATGTTGTGGTTTTCATTTTTTCTTGCAAGTTTTAAGAAATCTTTTCTTTTATATAGTTTTCTTTTGGGTAAATTGCTTGATTTTCTTTTTCCTTATTCAACTCTCCCTTCATCTTACGTCCCAGGAGTGCCTTGGAAGTGACACATTGCATTTCTCTTGCATTAGTAGATAATGTAATATACTTATTTTTAGTTATAAATTCTAACTTTCATTCATTTCTTTACTCTTTTTTAAATAAAAGAATTTAGATACGTTAACTCTGATCATTTATCTGTTGACTTAGATGTTATCCAGCATTTTAGTTTATCTTTCTTTTTTTAACACTTACCATAATACACTTACTATTATAATTTAATACTATCATTGGTTATTTATATTCTCTCTGTTGTGTTTACAGATTTATTTGCTGACTCATTTTTGAATCTCAGCTCTTTCTCTTGGAATAATGTTTCTTTTTCCTGAAGTTTATTTTAAAATATCTTCCTTTGTAAGGATATGTTGGAGGTAAACTCTGAGTTTCTCTCTCTCTCTCTCTCTCTGTGTGATTATGAACCTCACTAGATCACTGTGACTCTTAAATGATAGTTTCCCTCTATATGATACTGCTCCATGCAACTTCAATCCAATGTCTTTAAAAAACAATCAACTGTCTTTTGCTCTAGTGGATTTCCTTTTATTTACCTTGCTTAAGAATAAATATTACCTTAAAATCTGAAGTTGTCTTTTATCAGTTTGAGGAAATTCTCGATCATATTTTTTTCACTATTGCTTCTTACATTATCTTGAGTTCCAACTTCTAGAATTTGGAAGGACAACTTCTCATTGTTTTATCTGTCTCAGATTTTCTTTCAGATATCCCATCTCTTTGCCTCTTTGTGGTTTATTCTGGGTATTTTCCATAATTCTGTCTTCTAGTCAATGGAATTTTCCTGTTCTGCTATTCAGAATTTCCACTCAGTATGTATCTTTACGATATATGTCTTTTGTATGTTTGTATATGAATCATAAATTATATTTTTTCAATTTGAATGATTCATTGAATGATTCATCTTTATTGTCTCTTATCCACCCTCATATTTTTAATTTATAATTTTTGTTCCTTAAATATATTCTGCATATAACTGTTATTTCTGGACTGTTGCTCATGGATCCTTCTATCTACCTTATTTTATTATTTTAATTCTAATATGTATTAGAACTTTATTGGTAGGTGGTTCTTGAGTTTTAGATAATTAGTGTATGCTTCCAGTGATTATGTGAGTTCCCTCTTCCAGATATCTGGGAGTATTATCAACCTAAATCCTTTAAACTAAATTCTTGACTTGAATTTGGGTCTGAAGGCAAATGATAGCCAGTGAATAATTATGATTCCTCATGGGACACTTTGTTTTTCTCCTGTACTTACAGTTAGAGTTAAGATGATTTTCCTCCAGGTCCCCTCGTGGAGTAATATTTTTTTTTCCTAGTTTACAGTTGCACAGAAGGTTTGGTACCATGGGGGACTCGGCGTTATGTGGGAGATTTATGATTCACTCTCCATGTTATGTGGATTTGGGGAATGCCTTTTGTGCACTTGATGTGATTATTAAAACCTTGGCTTACCCCTCTGGATTTCTGTTGCTGTTTTATTTTTGGACTCTGGGGACTTCTCTTTATTTCAGCAAAGAGTTTTCTAAAATGTATTATTTAGTATCTTTAGCTATTGTGTAGTGAGGTAGTTTCTTATCATATCTAATGTGCTACATTGCCCGAAATGAAAGTCTCAAATTAGTTTTCAAGGTTTATATCTGAATTGTTCACAAAATGGACAAACTTAATTATCTTCTGACAATTACTGAAGCGGCTGGGAGGTAAAATAAAATCCCACTTCCTTCCTTCGGTTGAATATTCTCTTCCTTTTCTACTTTATGTATTTTTTATTTATAACCTCTCTTGATCTGGATTTATAAATGAACACTGATAGATAAATATTGATCAACTCTGAAACTTCTAGAGTGAAAGACAATGGAGAGGAGGGTGAGTGTTTGCAATTCAGAAAGTTTTCCTTTCTTTTTTTTGTTTTGTTTTGTTTTGTTTTTTGAGTCGGAGTCTTGCCAGGCTGGAGTGCAGTGGCACCATCTCGGTTCACAGCAACCTCTGCCTCCCAGGTTCAAGCGATTCTCCTGCCTCAGCCTCCTAAGTAGCTGGGACGACAGGTGCCTGCCACCATGCCTGGCTAATTTTTGTATTTTTAATAGAGACGGGGTTTCACCATGTTGGCCAGGATGGTCTTGATCTCTTGACCTTGTGATCTGTCCGCCTCAGCCTCCCAAAGTGCTGGGATTACAGGCGTGAGCCACCGCGCCCGGCCCAGAAAGTTTTCAAAGCCCATAAAGAGCTTAGACTGCATCTGATGTTTCTGGTGCTATGTCTTTATGTTTAGTAATCTTTTCTGCTTAGTGCCAGGAAGTGCTTTTAAGTCAACTCATAGTACAAGCAAGAAGATATGCAACAAGCAATGGGTCATAAAGAAATTTAAGTTAACAATGCAAATATGGAATTATGTTTTACTTCCACAATTACCCACACTGAGCTTCTATTTTCTGTTCTCTTATTTTACAGTATTAGTGTTTTTTGTTTGTTTATTTTTTGATGGAGTCTCATTCTGTCACCCAGGTTGAAGTGCAGTGGTACGATCTCAGCTCACTGCAACCTCCACTTCCTGGGTTCAAGTGGTTATCCTGCCTCAGCCTCCCAAGTAGCTGGGATTACAGGTGTGTGCCACAACACCCTGCTAATTTTTTTCGTGTTTTTAGTAGGGACGAGATTGGCTAGACTGGTCTCAAACTCCTGACTTCAAGTAATCCACCTGCCTCGGCCTCCCAAAGTGCTGGGATGATGGGCGTGAGCCACCATGCCTGGCCACAACAGGACTAGTTTTGACATTTTATTTTTGACTAGTATATGAGATTATTCTCCTCTTAGAAATTTCTCTCTTGAGAAGGAAAGTGACCCTGGATTTTGCCCTCAGGCTACCCTAACCACAAAAGCAAGATTTGATAATGCATTGCTTTTGTTTCTGAACTCATGATTTAAATTATACTCCCACTAATTATGTTAAGCAATACCCACTACTATAGCCTTAATAATTGCCACATAATAAACTTAAAGATACTGGGGAGGCTGATAACTGTATTTTTCTTTGTTGATTAGGCTTGTTGCTTTGTTTTGCATTAGTTTTCAAAGCAATTGTAGAAAAGAGAACATCCATAACAGCTTTTGTACTGAATCAGTGTGTGCATACTGCTGATATTCTGGAAACACTTTCACTCATCTTATTAATTTATACTTAGGGAGTAGGCAATTTTCACATTTTATTTGGAGATGATAAACCATAATGGATCTAAACATGTGAAGATACATATTTAATGCACTTTAATGCCTTTATGGGCTCACTGTTAAAATGTACAGCCCTAAATAAATCTATGTAGGAATGCTTACGCTATCACTGCTACATTCCCTACAGAGCTATGAATATGTTTTAGTCAAAGCTCCACGACTCCAACTTGTTGAAATATTTCTATCTCTGCAAGTTTTGCTTGGTATTAGGATTCCATTGGTCAATGAGTTTAATGCGCTATCGTGTATTATGAATACAAAGTTAAAGACCAGCCTTGATTTTGCTTCCAACAAAACATTTAAGGCTAGTACTTTCTGGACAATAACTTGGGAAACTGATGTAATTATTATTGTGGATATCATCTGCTTGTTTTTATTATTAATGATGTTGAATGTCTCCTCTTGCCATGGATATCGGCTTTTAATTGTACAAAATCCGTGCCATTTTTACTGCTATTCACATTTTATATTTGTTTATTGCTTGGTTTTGTTTTATTTTTGGATATGGAGGTCTCACTCTTTCACCAAGGCTGGTCTAAACTCCTGGCCTCAAGTGATCCTCCCGCCGCAGCCTTCCCAGTGGCTGGGATTACAGGCATGAATCACTGCTCCTGCCACACATTTTATATTTGGAGAATACAAATAAACAATTTTGAATAATAATTGGCTAAAGTTTATGAAGACATTATCAGTAAAAAGCCATGACTTTTATTATTGCCTTGTTTCCTTTCATACAACAGAGTTTTAATGTGGGTGTTTTGATAACTCTTTTTTTACATGAAGAAACAGTCTTCCTGAAGTCACACATTCAGTAAATACTGGAACTTATATTGCAACTCAGATCATTCTCCTCTAGAAATGAGCATGGCCTTGAGACAATGATTTAGGAAGAAAAAAAGAGCAAGTACAACATATACTGTCATGTAGAAACCTGAGATCTTGTTAAGGTTTTATTACTGGTAATAACTGCGACCTTAAGCAAACATCCAGGAAAAGATCTGTGTGCCTATCATTAGTTTCATTTTATGGATTACTGCGCCAGAAGTGTAGAATTAAGAATACTAACTTTAGGAGGTCCTTTTAGAGATCGTGCAGATTAAGCTGCACATTATGCCAATAGTAAATTTATACTTTTGAAAAGAGAAATGATGTCTTCTAAATACAGGCTTGTTTTCTTCTTTTATTTCACATTTATTGGTGATTTTATGTACAACAGAAGGTAAATTGCTTAAGGGTAGACATTGTGCATGCCTTATCAGGCACAGAGTGGAGTCTTGACAATGTCTTTCTGTAATATATTAAGTGAATGGAAACTATCTGTAAAACATTTGACCCACCCTGTATATACTAGTTCAATAACTTATCAATTTAACTGATGCATAACAAAAATCAATGAGATAATTTATGTGTACATGTTTTAATTATACATGAAGCTCTGAATTTTCTTTTTTATAACTGAAGTTCAGGGGTAAAGTTCAAGTTTGTTATACAGGTAAATTCATGCCACTGGGGTTTGTTGTACAGACTATTTCGTCAACTATTAAGCCTAGTACCCATTAGCTAATTTTCCTGATCGTTTCCCTCCTCCCACACTTCACCCTCCGATAGGCCCCAGTGTGTGTTGTTCCCCTCTATATGTCCATGTGTTCTCATCGTTTAGCTCCCACTTGTAAGTGAGAATATGTGGTATTTGGTTTTCTGTTCTTGTGTTAGTTTGCTAAAGATAATGGCCCCCAGCTTCATCTATGTTCCTGCAAAAGACATGATCTTGTTCTTTTCTGTGGCTGCATTATATTCGATGGGCCACATTTTCTTTATCCAGTCTACCATTGATGGGCATTTCGGTTGATTCCATGTCTTTGCTATTGCGAGTAATGATGCAATGAACGTATGTGTGCATGTGTCTTTATGATAGAATGATTTATATTCCTTTGGGTATTTACCCAGTAATGGGGTTGTTGGGTTGGATGGTAGGTTTTTTTTTTGTTTTTTTTTTTTGAGAAGCAGTCTGGCTCTATCACCAGGCTGGAGTGCAGTGGCGCCATCTCGGCTCACTGCAAGCTCCGCCTCCCGGGTTCACGCCATTCTCCTGCCTCAGCCTCTCCGAGTAGCTGGGACTACAGGCGCCGCCACCACACCCGGCTAATTTTTTGTATTTTTAGTAGAGACGGGGTTTCACCGTGGTCTCGATCTCCTGACCTCGTGATCCGCCCGCCTCGGCCTCCCAAAGTGCTGGGATTACAAGCGTGAGCCACCATGCCCGGCCGTTTTTTTTTTTTCCAGCATGTGACTCCAGATTATATTCTTGGTGACCAAAATGGTCTCTCTGACTTTTGTCTCTCTGTTGAAAATAGCAATAATAAATGATAGCTACTGTAATCATCATCATTATTATTAATGAGTTTTTATAAAGTCCTTGGCTCTGCCCCAAGTTCTTCTAAAGTTACTTTCTCAAATTATTTCACAAACCAACTCTGTGCAGTAGATAATATTCTGTCAGTTTTACGGATGAGGAAACAAAAGCTTAGAGAAATTAGATAACTTACCCAAGCGAGTGAATAGCAGAACTGAAATTTTGTACCCCTCTTCCTCTGGATCATTCTTCTCTCTTTATCTTGGTCTCTTGATTACTTACTTAATAGCATCTATAACAATATGCAGTTATCTACTTTTTCTTTCCTTTCGCTTCCACCAAAATGCAAGCTTCATGGCAGCAGGGTCTATTTCTGTGCTTTCTCTGTTACATCCCCAGCGTGTAGCACACAGCCTGCCACACAAAAGATACTTATGTCAACAGTATTTTCTGAAAGAGTGAATGAATATTTGATTCCAATGTCACCTCTGGGGCTGCTATACATAGGAGAGAAAGTTTCTACTAAGCAGATATTCCATTTTAAGGAGGGAAATCCAGGTTTTAATGTAGCTAATGATTTAGTTTGCTAAAAATAGAAATGAGGTAATTTCATAAGAATTTTATGTTACAATTTAGTATGTTGAATTACTGAGTCTGGAGAGCACAGTTGAAATGTAACTTAATTACTGCCATCATCTATTTGAGGGAAATTGTAATGAGGAGGGTGACCAGCTGTTCCCCATGTGCACTGAGTGTAGAACAGGAAGAAAAGGGCTTATATCAAAAGCACAAAAATTAGGCCAGTCTCAGAAAGGGCTGGAAGATACTGGAGTAAGTTTTTGAGATGTTATAAAAAATAAATTATTCCACCTTTTTTCTTTCTTTTCTTATTTTGAGACAGGGTCTGCTTTATTGCTCAAGCTGGAGGGCAGTGGCACAATCACAGCTCACTGCAGCCTTGAACTCCTGGGCTCAAGGAATCCTCCCACCTCAGCGCCCTGAAAAGCTAGGCATGTGCCACCATGACTGGCTAATTTTTCAAAATATTGTTTATTTTTTGTAGAGATGGAATCCTGCTATGTTGACCGGGCTGGTTTCAAACTCCCGGCCTTAAGCAATACTCCCACCCCAGCCTCCCAAAATGGGATTACAGGCATAAGCCACCACGCCTGGCTTCCACCTACTCTTACTGACTTGTCTTTATGCCATCAGGTGATGTGTTCAACAGTTTGACTATTCCCTTTCTGAATCCCAGTAGCCCTGGTCTCGCTAGAAATGTGAAAGGCCAAGCTCACAGCCATCACTGTGAATGGTGCCCCTCTTATATTTAATTCTATATGTTCTTGTACCAGCCAGTGAGATGAGAGATAATTAGTTTTATAAGTGAGGCAATTTGCAGCTTGTGAAAAAGTAAAGGACTTGTTTGAATACCATTTAGATTGCATAACCATTCTGGATTTAATTTTCTTAATGTATTTGTACTTCTCATGTTTGATAATATCACTAAGAAATAGATGTAATCTTCCAAAATGATGATCAACTCTGAAATGGACAATTAGTTGAATCAAATATCCAAATCTGTAATTGATTACATAAGGAAGAAGCATAATTGTCCCTGGCATTCTCACAGATGTTAAAATGAAAGAACATTGGGTAGGTCTGTTTTTCACTCTTGTAGAACTACATTCTTTGTTTTGTTTAGTTTGGGGTAAAGCTAATCAAGAAATTGGCATAAGCTTCTTGTGGGCTGCAATTCTACCCAACATACTTTCTCATGCATGTTTTTAATTCAATTAATATTTTTGAGTGCCCGTTATTTCAGGTGGTGGTAGGTTGACCAAAATTGAAGGCAAAGTACAGACAAAGTTTTAAAAGGAACTTAAGTCTTAGCTCTGGTTACTCACAGATGCCAAGCACCAGAAAACACCACGTGAGTGTAAAATATTTCCAACATGTTTTACAAGTGAAAGAAACACAGTGCTGCCTGTACATTTCAAGGAAGAGCTATGCTAGCCTAGAAGACTTTTTAAGGACGTAACTCTAAAGCCAGTTCAAATATTTTTCTTTCACTAATTTGCTGTATGACTAAACAAGTTACTTAATATTTTTGTGCACAATTTTCTCATCCTCTGAGTGGGGATAATAACAGGATCTCCTTGTTGGTTTGTGATGATTAAATGTCATGTATACATGTGTGTATACGTGTGTATATGTATACACACAATTACCAAAATGGTTGGTGAACTAGTTTGTGGGCCAAATTTGGCCTACCACTTGTTTTTGTAGAGTTGAGGGACTAAGAATAGCTTTTACATCTTTTAAAGGTTGAAAAAATTAAAAAGAAGTACAGTACTTTGCAATACATGAAATATTCTATGAAATTTAATGTCCGTACACTTAGTGTTCATAAATAACGCAATTATGCTCACTTATTAATGCACTGTTTATGACTACTTCACTCTACAAAGGCAGAGTTAAGTAGTTGTGACAGACACCCTATAGGCTGCAAAGACTGAACTATTTATTATGTGGCTCTTTACAGAAAAAAAAAATGCTGAATTCTGGCTTGTAACTTATAACCTTGGCTGACATGTAGTAATTGCTACAAATTGTTTGTTATTATGCTTATTTAGCTATTTTCTAATTTAGAATAATAATTTAGTTTGAACTTGTGCATAGAGACTTCTTTGTTTTAGAGGCTTAATGTAATAAATGAAAGGATAGTCATGTGATTGTAAAGTACAAACAAGCATATATTTGATTCAGATGTTTGTTTTCTTGTTGTAACTTGGAATTTCATTAAGAATGAATTTATCTTAAACCTCTTAATCTAGGCAGGTGGACCTTTAAAGCTATGTGGGCCTAATAAATTTGGTAACCGATCTAACCAATATAATCGTCATATCATAGATTACAGTTGTAAAATCCTAACTAAAGCTCATGGGTTTTATCCACTATACTTCTCTTCTCCCACCCTTACCCCACTATGGAAAATGAATTATCTTTGAAAGTACCTAAGTACTGTGAACAAAGAGGAGATAGAATTAATATTCCTGAGGCAGACCCAATTATCACCTCTGTAGGAATCTAACTCAAACCAACAGATGGATGCCAGGTCAGCATTCACCTTCTCTCTGGTGCAAAATTTCCTCTCCAATGTCTTTCTAATTGCAGCCTCATTTTGGCTCTATGGCCACCCAACACATTTGAGTTGTTGTAGGTGAAAGGCCAGTTATTGAAAATATATTCAATATACCATTATTTCAACCCCTGCCATGAAGTATTCTTTAGCGAGGTGACTCATTCATACTGTTATTATTTATTCATGTGTAGACTTCTTATATAAATTGCTTTACTTACTGCTTTTGGGCTCCCAATTCCAAAGCTCTCTTTTGAAAATCAATAACGCCTATCTTCTGAGGGAAAGTCTCAGTAAAGCAAGCTGTGATGGCTTTTGTTGCACTCCTTGGCATTAATTATTCATGGTTATTTATTGAATAATTCAACATATATGATAATTTTTAAATTCTCTACCTTGTTACTGAAAAGTGAGGACTTTTTGAGCTATCATTTGATTCATGCCAAATGAAGCCATTATCAGTGAGAGCATACAATATGTACAAAGGTGACATTCAGTTTTCAGGTCTTCATTAAATAAAATAAAGGTGATCTGAGTATATTCCAGGGCCCTCAAGGAGAACAGGAGACTTATTCCTACTCAACCAATACTCTAGGTAAAGGGGAATCAGCATAATGTTTAAGCAAGACGTAGAGAAAAAAGGGACATTTTCTTATGTGATAAAGTGTCAATGAAATAATGAATTACAACATCTTTTTTATACAATGAATTAAAGATTACACAGAAACATTCTCTACAAAGTGGTCTCTTCTTTCTCCTTTTTTCTTCTTCATTTTCTTCTTAGATTTTAATTGGTAAAAAGCAAAAGAAGCTTCATAATTATTTGTTATAATTGTTAATTGTTTCTATGTTTTTATCGCTCAGCTTTATGCCATACCTTTGTTCTAACAGTCAAATGTTAACTGACTTTCTGAATGCTATAGATCTTTTGTATATGTGTGACCCCATCATTTAAACAATGTATAAACTAGTATTAATCCACAATGTCACTTAAGCTGTTTAATGTAAAAAAAGAAGTAAAATATTTCTGTCTTTCCTTCATATACTTCTCCCAGGATTTCCAGGGGTTTTTTTTACAGTAAATAATTATCCTTCTAGCCTGGCTTCTGAACAGTTTTTATCAGAACTAAAATATCTCTTAATAGTATATAATTTCCAAATCTTGTAGCTATGATTGAACCAATAGCCTGTTTCAATATTGTATTATCAAGTTGCATATTGATTCTTACTGGGATGGGGCTGGGTAGCTGAATATGAATTAAATTATTTTAATAGCCAAATATGAATTAAAGTAATTTACAAGCAGAGTGTCACATGAATAAGAGATGCTAAATGGGTAATAAAAATGCCAGTATTTATCAAAATTTTTCATTCAAACAGGTCCAAAATTATTTAACAAACATGCACATTGTCAAGAAGAGCCAGTTTTATAGTTGCTGCAATTTACATTACTGGTAGAGCAAAAAGCTAAATGTGATGTAAGTTACTTTAACATGAAGTTAGACAAGGGAGGTTTTAACTGGTCGTGTTCTTTGGTCTAACAATTTTGCTTATGGAGTTAAGTGATAAGCTGTTATCACATAAGGAGAGTTAAAGGCAAAAACCATATGATCATCTCAGTAGATGCAAAGAAAGCATTTGATAAAATTTAGCATCCCCCCAAGGTAAAAACCCTCAATAAACTAGACATAGAAGGAATATACCTCAACATAATGAAGGCTATATATGACAAACCCACAGCCAACATCACACTGAATGGGAAAAAGTTGAAAGCAATTCCCCTAGCAACTGAACAAGACAAGGATGTCCACTCTCACCATTTTTATTCAATATAGTACTGGAAGTTCTAGCCAGAGCAATCAGGCAAGAGAAAGATATAAAAAGCATCCACAATGGAATGGAAGGAGTCAAATTACCTGTTTGCTGATTATATTATCTTATATCTAGAAAATCCTCAAGACTCTACAAAAAAACTATTGAATGTGATAAATGAGTTCAGTAAAGCTGCTGGATACAAAATTAATGTACAAAAATCAGTAGCATTCCTATACACCAATAATAATCAAGCCGAGGACCAAATCAAGAAGGTAATCCCATTTACAATAGGTACAAAAAATACCTAGGAATATGTTTAACTAAGAAGGTGAAATATCTCCACAAAGAAAATTACAAAACACAGATAAAAGAAATTATGAATAATGCAAGCAAATGAAAAGACATTCCATGCTAATGGATTGGAAGAATTAATATTGTTAAAATGATCTTACTACCCAAAGCAGTCTACAGATTCAATACTACCCCTACCAATATACCAATGTTGGTCAGGGAGGGAGGGGAGAAAAAATATATGTATATGTATACCAATGTCATTTTTCACAGAATTAGAAAAAAGAGTCCTAAAATTCATATGGAACCAAAAAAGGGCCCTGATAGCCAAAGCAATTATAAGCAAAAAAATAAAAAAAGATGGAGGTATCACATTACCCAATTGCAGATTATACTACAATGCTACAGTAACCAAAGCAACATGACACAGGTATAAAAATAGATCAATGGAACAGAATAGAGAACTCAAGAATAAAGCTACATATTTATAGCCAACTGATTTTTGACAAACTTAACAAAAATATACACTGTGGAAATGATACCCTTCTCAGTAAGTGATAGTTGAAATCCAGAAAATTGGATTGTCATCTGCAGAAGAATGAAACTGGACCCCTATCTCCCACCATATACTAGTACAAAAATCAACTCAAGACCAATTAAAGACTCAAATGTAGGACATGAAACTATAGAAATAGTGTAAGAAAATCTAGGGAAAACTGTTGTGGACATTGGTTTAGGCAAAGAATTTATGACTAAGACTGAAAAAGCACAAGTAACAAAACAAAAATAGAGAAATGGGACTTAATTAAACTAAAAAGCTTCTGCACTGCAAAAGAAATAGCCAACAGAGTAAATAGGCAATCTGCAGAATAGGAGAAAATATTTGCAAACTATAAATTCAGCAGGGGACTGATGTCTAGAATTTACAAGGAACTCAAATAACTAAACAACAAAAAATCAAATACCCTATTAAAAAGTGGGCGAAGGACATGAACACACATTTTTCAAAAGAAGGCATGCAATGGCCAACAAGCATATCAAAAAATGCTCAACATCACTAATCATCAGAGAAATGCAAATTAAAACAACAATGAGATGTCATCTTATCCCTGTCAGAATGGCTATTATTAAAAAGACAAAAAATAAGAGATGTTGGTGAGGATGCAGAGAAATAGGAACACTTCCACACTGTTGGTGGAAATGCAAATTGTACAACCATTATATGTTGGTGGGAGTGTAAATTCGTTTAACGATTGTGAAAGACAGTGTGGCTATTCCTCAAAGCCCCAAAGATAGAAATACCATTCAACCCAGCAATCCCATTACTGGGTATATACCCAAAGGAATATAAACTATTCTATCATATAGACAAATGCATGCGTACGTTCATTGCAGCACTATTCACAATAGCAAAGACATGGAATCAACCTAACTGCCCATCAATGATAGACTCAATAAAGAAAATGTGGTCCACATACACCATGGAATATGATAAGCCATAAAAAAGAATGAGATTATGTCATTTGTGGGAACATGGATGGAAATGGAGGTCATTATCCTTAGCAAACTAATGCAGTAACAGAAAACCAAATACCACATATTCTCACTTATAAATGGGAGCTAAATGATGAAATGCTTGGAAACAGAGGGAACAACACACATGGGGCCTATCAGAGGGTGGAGGGTGGGAAGAGGGAGAGGATCAGAAAAAAATAACTAATTGGTACTAGGCTTAATACTTGGGTGATGAAATAATCTGCACAAGAAATCCCCATGACACAGAGGGGTGCCGTGGCTCACGCCTGTAATCCCAGCACTTTGGGAGGCCGAGGCGGGCAGATACAAGTTCAGGAGATCAAGACCATCCTGGCTAACAGTGAAACCCCGTCTCTACTAAAAATACAAAAAACTAGCTGGACGTGGTGGCGGGCACCTGTAGTCCCGGCTATTCAGGAGGCTGAGGCAGGAGAATGGCGTGAACCCGGGAGGCGGAGCTGGCAGTGAGCCAAGATCGCGCCACTACACTCCAGCCTGGAAGACAGAGCAAGACTTCATCACAAAAAAAAAAAAAAAAAAAAAAAAGAAAGAAAAAAAAGAAAAAGAAAAAAAGAAATACCCATGACACAAGTTTACCTATGTAACAAACCTGGATAAGAACTTAAAATAAAACTCATAAAAACAGTATGGAAATTTCTCAAGAACTAAAAGTAAAACTACCATTTGATCCAGCATTCCCACTACTGAGTATCTGCCCAAAGGAAAAGGAAAAGGAAACATTATATTAAAAATGATACCAGCATGTGTGTTTACCAGAGCACGATTCACAATAGCAAAGATACGAAATTAACCTAAGTGTGCAACAACAGATGATTGGATAGAGAAAATGTTCTCTCTCCTCTCCTCTCCTCTCCTGTCCTCTCCTCTCCTCTCCTCTCCTGTCCTCTCCTGTCCTCTCCTCTCCTCTCCTCTCCTCTCCTCTCCCCTCTCCTCCCCTCCCCTCCCCTCCCCTCCCCTCTCTGTCTCTCTCTCCAATACAACTCTATTCAGCCATAAAAAAGAATGAAATTATGTCTTTAGCAGTAACATGGATGGAGGTCATTATCTCAAGGGAAACAACTCAGAATCACAAAGTCAAATATTACATGTTCTCATTTGTAAGTGGGAGTTTTAGCTTTAGTGGAGTAATAGTCATTGGAGAGTCAGAAGGGTGGGAGGAGGGTGAGAGATATGAGAAATTACTCAGTGGGTATAATGTACACTATTTAGGTTTGATTACATTAAAAGCCCAAACTTCTTCACTATGCAATATGATCCACGTAACAAAACTGCACTTTTACCCAACTAAAATTACATATATAGTGTGTGTGCATATATATATATATGTTGGCTTTGGCTTTATACAGAGAAAACACACTTTTAGTTGGTGGTTTTCAATTTGGGGATAACAGAGACTTCATATCATCAAAAATTATAAATATGAAACCTTTATTTCATATTAACAAGTAATTATATTTAAAAATTATCTCCATCTCTCTCTCCTGCCATAGACAGTTCAGACTTACTAGTAACAATGTTTGCTCACAGTGAAGCTACGTGACCATTCAAAAGGGTGACTTACATGATCACACTTCACAGAATACAGGAAAGCACTGTGGCCTGATGAAGTCTAGGACCCAATCTAAATGCTAATTCCTGCTCAGGGAAGGTAAAATGCAAATATATAATCAGGTACAAATTTAAAGCTTTTCACGGGGGAGCCTACCTTTCCAAAAACTGAAATTCTAGAATAGTTATCTCTCTCCAGAGATATATTTAGGGTTCCTATGAGGCAAATTTAGAAACCAGAAAGTTTTCTTGTGATTGTGGAATCAAAATAAAGAGAAATAAATAAAGTATATATTTATTAATTGATTGATTTCTCATTGTCTTCCAAGAACTTAAAGTGGTTCAAAAAATACCAAGGAAATAAATCTTAATGACAAATAGATTTAAGATCATGTAAGAGGTGAAATGAAGTGACAAAAATCATGTTCTCTCAGCATGGTGGTCACACATCAGCTGACGTCTTCCATGCAGCTACTGAAACGTGGAAAATATGATCAAGTGAATGCAAACAAAAAACTGCTAACCACTGGGGCGTGTACATGTCTACACCAGCCTATGTATTGGGGGTAAACTGGTACACTGTGAACAAAAATTGATGTTGAAAAATTAATATTTAGGATAAAGTATAAAATCCAGAGTGTGCTAATTTTCCATAATTACTGTGAATACTACCATAAATGTTTCTAACCTGTTCAATTTATTATTTCATAAAAACATCTTTGGGTAAATTTTGTGATGCAAAAATAAGTACAGTCTTCTCTTCAGGCTTTCAGCTATACTGTTGCATTCCAGATGTTGCCAGGTACATGAGAAACTCAACTGAGAATCTTCAACATTGATGTTTGACAATGTCCATTGTATAACAACCATTAGATTATTATACAAAGTACCATAATTTATGATATTGAGTCCTAGAAATGGTTCCACCTACAGAGGACTCTGTAAATTCCAGTGGACAAAGATATTTTCAATAATTTAATATTCTCCATGTAATTACCTGAAATATCTCAAATTTAACTTTCTAAATGCAATTTTAAGGTGGTCAGTAAAATACACTCCAGTTATTCTGCTTCATGGAGATTCGGCTTAACTCCCAAAGGGTATTAATTGATTATAGTGGAGTAAGAAAATAATAATATAAGCTTTGATATTCTACTTTTGGAGATTTTGATATGTGGGATTGGTGAGAAAATGTATCTTTTAAAAAATATTTGCTGGTGATTTGATTCATGGCTCCATGTAGTGTAATAATTTTTAAAATGTATATATATTATATATATATATATGCATGCATATGTGTGTTATATTATGTTCCATAAACATTTGTAACATAACGGTTTATTTGAGATTGGTGTCTTATATAACTGTTACCATAGCCTGAAACATAAATATCACTCATTGCTCTGTGGTTTATTAAAATAAAAGATTTTTCTTTGCCCTTGTCCCAGTCCAATGCTGACGGGGGCAGGCACTCTGCTCCTCACAGTCATTCAAGGACCCAGTCCCAGTCCTACATGTCTAATGGCTCTATCTTCTTCTAGGGCCTTTGTGTTTCCTCACTGAATCCTCTGCTTCTGACTGGCAGGTAAAGGAGAGAGGGAAAAAATGAGTGGAATAAGCCCCAGGTTTGAGGGTGCAGCTGTAGAAGTGGTGTACATCATTATGCCGTCATTTTATTGTGCAAACCTGCCACCACATAGGCAAGGAAGCCTGGGAAACGTAGTCTTCTGTATGCCAGAAGAAAATTAAGTTTTGTGATAATCATCTTAAAGTAAAGAAGAGGAAGTAAGAAGTTAACATAGTGATTCGTAACAGGGAGGATCTTGCCCAGTTGGTCAGCAAAATAATGTGGGTTGGAGATGAGGATAAGCTTATGACTGGAAAGACAGCCAGGATCTCCAGCTTTGCGTGACAAGAGCTGAGCTTGTCCAAGCAAAGCCTCCTGAATCTGTGGACCTTAAGGAAGACATCTGCACATCAAGCTAATCAAGAATGGGAAAAGGCATAATGACGGTCTTCCCTCAATTGTAGCTTCTGATAAACAGTACAGAACAGTCAATGTCACAATTATGTAGCAGAGAGGAACAATGCCAGAGATTACAGCATTTTTTACAGACTTTTAGCTCCATCCACATGCATGTGGATAGCATACCACATTCTGCTAGAGCATCACTTTGGAGATTGTGTTAAGAGGTATATCTGTTTCTGGTAGTAATAATGGGTGGTCTGAGAACCAAATTTCCATTTTTAGTTTGAGGAACACTATATGAGAAATCTTCTTTTTCAGGAATACACAATGTACACAAGCATATTGCATGTTTCAAATTGCTAATTAAAAGAAAGCTCGATGTTAAGACAACTGCATGGGAAGACACTATCTCTATGCCCTCTATATTGTTTTGAACACTAATTTGAATACAAATGTAAGCTATGGTTAGACACTTTCTAATATCTTTTTTTATTTTTAGTCAAGTTTTGGCTAGGTCTCTAGGCCTTGATATTTCTTCTTTTTTGCTGTCTTCTAAGGCAACATTGAGAAACAGCTAAGTTTATTATTTATATATTGAATGTAATTTTGAGAGGCTGATAAAATTCCCAAAGCCTTGGAGAATTTATACAATCGGGTGCCCTCAGTTCTTCATAGTTGGTGATAGTAAATGTCATATGAAAATATATTTTCCTGGAAAATACAAATACTGCTTATTTTCTTGAAATGTACCATTAGAATAGAAAATATTACTGTGTCCAATTCTACATCACAAACAACCAAACATAACATTCATTTTCAATTGAAAGATATATATATCAAGGTAATATTTTTGTAATCTATTAACGAACTACTATTCTTTACCACATAGCTTTTTTTTTTTTTTGAGACAGAGTCTTGCTCACTTGCCCAGGCTGGAGCGCAGTGGTGCGATCTCGGCTCACTGCAAGCTCTGCCTCCCGGGTTCACGCCATTCTCCTGCCTCAGCCTCCTGAGTAGCTGGGACTATAGGCGCCTGCAACCACGCCCGGCTAATTTTTTTGTATTTTTAGTAGAGACGGGGTTTCACTGTGTTAGCCAGGAAGGTCGCAATCTCCTGACCTCTTGATCCGCCCGCCTTTGTCTTTCAAAGTGCTGGGATTAGAGGCGTGAGCCACCGTGCCTGGCCAACAGAGACTTTTATATCCCTGGAGAAAAGTGAAACTCTAATTTCCTAATAAATATATGTATCAATTATTAGTAACTAGAAAAATTATAGCAATCACTTTATCCAAAATTGCTAAATAATTCCCACTTTTCAAAGATTGAGTGGGCAATTTCTACTGCCAGGTGTGGCAAATATTTTGTATTCAATTCAATGCTTTACGTTTTCAGATTTCAGGTCAGTTTTATGCTTTAGGTAGCTAAAAATTCTGATAGTCAGAGGCATATCAATGAAGAATCACTTTTCTGGAACAAAAAGATTTGTTGCAGTTTAAACTTGTAAAGCTTGTCCAGGGCAGTAAATTCCTTAAGATGTATAGTTATAATGAGAAGGATGTTTTCTTTTGACTTTTCTTTTTTCCTCTTATTTTTAGTTGACATGTAATGATTGCACATATTTATGAGATACAAAGTGATATTTTGATACATGTGTACAATGCGTAATGATTAATTCAGGGTGATTAGCATATCCATTACCTCAAACATTTACTATTTGTGTTGCGCACATTCGAAATCCTCTCTTCTAGCTTTTTGAAAATATACACTAAATTATTTTAAACCATATTTATCCTACAGTGCTACAGAGCACTACAACTTATTCTCCTCATATAGCTGTAACTTTGCGTGCATTAACCAAAGTCTATCTTCCCCTCCCTGCTACACTTCCCAGTCTCTAATAACCACAATTCTGTTTCCTACTTTTATGAGATCTTTCTTTCTGACTCCCACATATGTGTAAGAATATGTGGGCTGGGCGCGGTGGTTCAAGCCTGTAATCTCATCACTTTGGGAGGCCAAGGCGGGCGAATTGCCTGAGGTCAGGAGTTCGAGACCAGCCTGGTCAACATGGTGAAACTCTGTCTCTACCAAAAATACAAAAATTAGCCAGGTATGGTGGTGGGCGCCTGTAATCCCAGCTACTCGGGAGGCTGAAACAGGAGAATTGCTTGAACCTGGGAGGTGGAGGTTGCAGTGAGCTGAGATCATGCCAGTGCACTCTAGCCTGGGCGACAGAGCCAGACTCCTTCTCAAAAGAAAAAAAGAAAAAAGTGGTATTTATCTTTCTGTCCCTGACATATTTTATTTAACATAATGTTCTCCTGGCTCATTTTTGTTGCCATGAATGATACAATTTCATTCATTTTTTTATGACTGAATATATTCCGTTATGCATGGTGTGGTGTGAATTTAACAAATTCATTCATCTGTTGTTGGATACTTACGTTGATTCGATATTTTGGCTATCTATTGTCAAAATTGCTGCAATAAAAGGGTGCGTAGATATCTTTTTTATATACCCATTTCCTTTTTTAAGATAAATACCCAGAAGTGAGATTGCTGAATCATATGGTAGCTCTATTTATAGTTTTTTGATAAACCTCCTTACTGTTTTCCATAATAGCTGTACTAATTTATATTCCCACGAACAGCGTATGAAAGTTATCTTTTCTGCATCCTTGCCAGTATTTGTTATTTTTTGTTTTTGATGATAGCCATTCTAATGGATGAGATATCTCATTGTGGTTTTGATTTATGTTTCCCTAATGATTTGTGACATTGAGTTTTTTTTTCATATATTTTTTGGCCATTTGAATATCTTTTTAAAAATTTTTTATTTTATTTTATTTTTTTGAGACAGAGTTTTTGCTCTTGTTGCCCAGGCTGGACTGCAATGGTGCAATCTCGGCTCACTGCATCCTCCTCCTCCTGGGTTCAACTGATTCTCCTGCCTCAGCCTCCCAAGCAGCTGGGGTTATAGGCACTCGCCACCACAACTAGCTAATTTTTTGTATTTAGTATAGACGAGGTTTCACCATGTTGGTCAGGCTGGTCTCGAACTCCTGATCTCAGGTGATCCACCCGCCTCAGCCTCCCAAAGTGCTGGGATTACAGGCGTGAGCCACTGTCTCTGGCCCATTCGAATGTCTTCTTCAGAGAAATGTCTAATCAGATTCTTTGCCCATTTTAAAAATCAGATTTGTTATTGTTGTTGAAACTTTTGAGTTCCTTGTATATTCTGGATATGAGTCCCTTGTCAGATGAATAGTTTGTAAATATTTTCTCTCATCTAAGATTGTCTCTTCACTCTGTTCATTGTTTTCTTTGCTCTGCAGAAACTTTTTGGCTTGATGTAATGTCTCAAACTCCTGACCTCAAGTGATAGGCCTGCTTCGGCCTCCCAAAGTGCTGGGATTATAGGTGTGAGCCACCATGTCCAGCCTCAGTAGCTTTTATGTGCCCAGAAAATTATCAATTTCTTTTAGGTTTTTGAATTTGTTAGTGTAGAGTTGTTCATAATAGTCATCGATGATCCTTAGTACTTCTGTGGTATCAGTTATAATGTGTTCTTCTTTATTTCTGATTGTATTTATTTGAGTATTTTCTTTTTTTATAGTTAGCCTAGTTAAGAGTTTGTCAATTTTGGTTCTAAAAAAAACTGTTTTGTTGATCTTTTGTATGTTTTTTAGTCTCTATTTTGTTTGGTTATGCTCTGATCTTTATTATTTTTTTCTTCCTACAAATTTTTGGTTTGGTTTATGCTTGCTTTTGTAGTTCCTTGAGGTGCATTGTTAGGTTATATACTTGAAATTTTTGTACTTTTTTGATGTAAATGTTTATTGCTATAAACTTCCCTCTTAGAACTACTTTTGATGTATTCCATAGGTTTTGATATGTTGTGTTTCCATTTTCACTTATTTTGAGAAACTTGACTTTCTTCTTAATTTCTTTGACCTATTGGTCATTCAGAAGCATATTATTTAATTTCGATGTACAGTTTCTAGAGTTCCTCTTGCCACTGATATCTTGTTTTACCCTATTGTGGTCTGAAAAGATGCTTGAAATGATTTTGATTATTTTTGTGTTTATTGAGATTTGTTTTGTGGCCTAACATATGGTCTGTACCAAAGAATGTTCCATGTGGTGATGAGAATAGTGTGTATTCTGCAGGTATTTGATATAATATTCTATAAATGTCTATTAGGTCTATTTGGTTTATAGTTTAAGCCCAATACTTTGTTGACGTTCTGTCTCGATTATCTGTCCAATGCTGACAGTGGGGTGTTGAAACCCCCAACTATTATTATATTAGGTTTTATCTTCTGTTTAGCTCTAAGAATATTTGCTTTATTTATCTGGATGCTCTGGTGCTGGGTGCTGCATATATATTTAGAATTGTTATATCCTCTGGATGAATTAATCCCTTTATTATTGTATAATGATCTTCTTTGCCTTTTTTTTGCTTTTTAACCTAAAGTCTATTTTGTCTGATGTAGGTAAAGTTACTCCTGCATGCTTTTGTTTTCTGTTTGCATTGAATATTTTTTCCATCCTTTCATCTTCAGTCCGTGTGTCTTTTCAATTATCCTAACACGTATCTTTTATCTTCCATTCATTTATGAATTCTTTCATGCAATAACATTTATTGTTTAATATGATAAATAAACAAAATGGAAGATTCTTTCTGACCTTGACTCAATTACAGTGTAAGGAGTGATTAAAAATGAATAATATGATTAATATCAAATTGAATATTAAAATTGTATGCTGTGTGTATTGTGAAAAATGCTTTCTCATTCCCTTTTGGAGATAGGAGACCTACAAGGTGGCCTTGAAGTATTGATATTTTCATTGCAGATAATCAATGTCAAATATGTGACTGTCAAGAAAAGTCAAAGCCCTTTGCTATGTAGATATTCTGAGATGAACACAAAACTTAGCAGGTCTCTCTCACCTTTGTTAGTTTTACTTCTCACTTCCCTTAAGGTTGGCTGTAACAAAACCAAAATTAAAAGAAACCTGGAAAACAAAACCAATACCCTGTTTGGCTGCCCGAAATATCATTAAAACATTTAAAAATATATTAATAAATACATTATTTGAGAGTATTCTACATATTGACCCAACCAACTTTTTTTTTTTTTTTTTTTTTTTTAAGGAAAACTAGGTCCTATATGCTGTGTAGTCATTGTGGTATAGCCATACACTAAAGAGCTTATATCTAACTAAGGAAGATAGAATTATTTGTTAAATACAAAACTGTGATAAGTATTATGAGGATACATTAGGTGGGATTTCAGTCTAGAACAGATTTTCTCAGCTGGGGCCAATTTTGCAATCTAGTAGCCATTTGACAATAACTGGAGGCATTTTTTGATTGTTAAAAGTAGGGAAGGGGATGTTACTGGAATCTGGTGGGCAGAGGACAGTGATGATGCTAAACATTTTACAGTGCACAGGACAGACTTCACAAGAATTTACATGCTCTAAAAGTCAATAGTGCTAATGTTGGGAAACCCTTGTCTAGAATGATGAGAGGGAACAGAGAGAGAATGGAGGTTTGAGAATCACTGTGGCAGCTATTCAGCTGAGGAACTGCCTCTGGGTGAGGATATCTTTTAAATATTCCATTGGTAGATGTTTAATTCAATAATCTCATTGTGTACTGTGCCTAAATAAAGCTTTATAAAACTTGGTTGAATAAATAAATTATAAAATAGCAAATGTTAATATGAAACAGATGGTACCCAATCTGCCATCAACTTTCCTACCCTTTTATTCATTGGCAGAATAATTGATGTTTCCCAGGTTTGATCCTGGCCCCATGAGCTACAATTGTTACTGTGACTATAAAGTGGAAATAATGATAGCTTCTCTTACAATTGTTGTGAGAATTAAGTGAGAATGTTCAATAAATATAAAGTGTCCTGCACAGTCTCTGAATAAATGGCAGCTATTAATCAGAGAAGATCACATTATGCTCCAAATGATATAAGTCATAGAGCTTTTGTGGCCCCATAAATTACAGAATTATTATATCTTACATGAAGACAGAAATGGAAATGATTACCTCTTTTGATGGAGAACTGTGTTGTGAATTGCTTTTTTAAACCTTCAGATAGATGAGTTATATGTGAAAAGCCCTGGAACGCTAAGTGTTTTTACAAGATTTGTTACTGGCAAGAAATGGACAAGCATAAATGAGATCAGTCCAGAAAGATTACCCTGCAAACTTGCTGATGTGCTGTCTGCTAAAGTAGTGACAGGTCATAAAACTACTGAGAGAGAAAGGCAGAGGTATAGGGCACTGGAGAAAAAAGGCTCCATCCTCGGATCTTTACACATGCAACTTTTTCAGGATTTATTCTGCTACACTGCTATGCTTAGCATCATGGTGTCTTTTATGTGTGGTACAGGAAGTTGACCTGAGTTTTGATGAAAGTGAGAGAATTATTGGGGATGACTATGACACTATTACCTGGCCAGTATCATGTAGTTATTATGAGTCCAGGGTTTGAAGTGAGCTGAAACGTCCCAGCTTTGCTGCATTATGGCAGTGTAACCTTGAGGAGGTTCAGCCTTCTGATACATTTTCTCCTCTGTACAATGGGAGTATCGATGCTACTGCTTCCTCAGTGGCATTGATTAAATTGGATAATTCATGAGAGGCACTTCGCACAATGCTTGGGACTGTAATTATCATTATCATCATCATTATTTTCATCAGTGTCATTTTTACTATAATCTCTTAAAAGCTTTCTATTATTAAAATAATTTGTACCACTTAACTTTTAGCTTTTTAAAGGGAAGAAGCCTTAAAGTACTTTTCTTATTTATTTTTAATTTTTAAGATAATTTCAACTTTTATTTTAGATTCGGGGGTACATGTGAAGGTCTGTCACATGGGAACACTGCGTGATATTGAGGTTTGAGGTACAAATGATCCTATAGGCAGTCCCTCAGCCCTCACCTTTCTCCCTCCCACCTCCAGCAGTCCCCAGTGTCCATTGCTCCCATTTTTATGTCCGTGTGTATTCAGTGATAAATTCCCGCTTGTAAGTGAGGACATATGGTATTTGGTTTTCTGTTTCTGAGTAAATTCACATAAATAATAGCCTCCAGCTGCATCCATATTGCTGCAAATGACATGATTTTGTTCTTTTTAATGACTGCATAGTATTCCTTGGTGTATATGTACCATTTTCTTCATCCAGTCCACCATCTATGGACATTTAGGTTGATTCCATGTCTTTGCTGTAGTGAATAGTGCTGCAATGAACATGAGTGCATGTGTCTTTTAGACAGAATGATTTATTTTCTTTTGGGTATATACCCAGTAATGAGATTGTTGGGTCAAATGGTTCTACTTTAAATTCTTTGAGAAATCTCCAAACTGCTTTGCACAAAGGCTGAACTAATTTACATTCCCACTAACTTTGTGTAAGTGACCTCTTCTCTCTGCAGTCTCACCAGGATATGCTGTTTTTTGGCTTTTTAATAATAGCCATTTGGACTGGTGTGAGATGATATCTCATTGTGGTTTTGATTTGTGTTTCTCTGATGATTAGTGGTATTGAGTATTTTTTTCATATATTTGTGGGCTGCTTGTATGTCTTTACACATGCAGCTTTTTCAGGATTTATAGTGCTACACTGCTATGCTTAGCATCATGGTGTCTTTCATGTGTGGTACAGGAAGTTGACCTGAGAAAACGCCTTTTCATGTCCTTTGCCTATTTTTTTAATGGGGTTGTTTGTTTTTTGCTCGTTGATTTGTTTAAGTTCCTTATAGATTCTGGACATATTAGATCTTTGTCAGATGTATAGCTTGTAAACATTTTCTCACATTCTGTACATTCTGTGTTTACTCTGTTGATAGTTTCTTTTGCTGTTTAGAAGTTCTTTTGTTTAATTAGGTCCCATTTGTCATTTTGTTGTTGTTGTTGTTGCAGTTGCTTTTGAGGACTTAGCCACTAATTCTTTGCCAAGGCCAATGTTGAGAAGCATGTTTCCTAGGTTTTCTTCCAAGGTATTTATTGTTTGAGGTCCTACATTTAAATTTTTAGTCCATCTTAATTTATTGTTTGAGGTCCTACATTTAAATTTTTAGTCCATCTTAATTTAATTTTTATACGTGGTGAAAGGTAGGGGTCCAGTTTTATTCTTCTGCATATGACTAGCCAGTTATCCCAGCACCATTTATTGAACACAGAGTCTTTTCCCCATTCTTCATTGTTTATTTTTGCTGACTTGGTTGAAAATCAGATGGTTGTCAGTATGTGGCTTTATTTCTGAGTTCTCTCTTCTGTTCCATTGGTCTGTGTGTCTATTTTTGTGCCACTACCATGGTGTTTCAGTTATTGTAGCTTTGTGATATAGTTTGAAGTTGGGTAATGTGATGACTCTGGTTTATATATCTTTTGTTTTTTTTTTTTCTTTTGCTTAAGGTTGCTTTGGCTATTTGGGCCCGTTTTTGGGTTCATATGAATTTTACAATAGTTTTTTCTAATTCTGTAAAATATGAGGTTGGTAGTTTGATAGGAACAGCACTGAATCTATAGATTGCTTTGAGCAGCATGACCACTTGAAAAATGTTGATTCTTCCAATCCATGAAGAGCATGGAATGTTTTTCCATTTGTTTTTGTGTTATATATGATTAGCTGGTACTACAGGAGCACATCACCATGCCAAGCTAATTTTTATATTTTTAGTAAAGAAAGGGTTTCACTCTATTGGACAGGCTGGTCTTGAACTCCTGACCCCATGATCCACCCGCCTTGGCCTCCCAAAGTGCTGGGATTACAGGCGTGAGCCACCATACTCAGCCATTTGTGGATTTTTAAATCTGATAATTCTTGAATCTGATCACTAATATCTATAGAATCTCTTCACAATAGTTTGCTTTTTATTTTCCTATATGCCATTATCTACTTATTTTCTTTCCTCAATGTATCTGATTGATCAGTCAAATAATATTCATGATTTCATTAAGCTTTGGAAAAACATCCAAAATACTTCAAATTTGGACATTTGTAGAGTGAGGTGTCTCCTGATTGTGTGAGACTTCTCAAAAAGTAGAAGACAAAAGCAGAAAGCAGCCCACAAAAGGCATAAGCTGACAGTGTATATGGTATCCAAAGAAACTTTCACACAGTATGTATTTGATATCTCAGCTCTTTAGGTGACAATGGCCTGCAGGCAGCCATTTCCATCTCTCCTACCCATGCTGGGATCCCTAGGTGATTATAACATTTATTTTCATCAGCCTCAGAATACTTTTCAATTCACAAAGGAGCCATTACCTATTGATCAATGTCAGTAAGCTTATTGAAATCTCTTTCTCATCTCTAGCTGTATAAAGGAATAGAAGAGTGATTGGTATGTGAAATGGTAAAGCCAAGATTCAAAAATACTGGTATGGATCCTAAGATAAGCAGGAGGAGAAATGTACCATATTTAGATTGTATCCAAATATTATCTACAAAAATGCAGGATAGAGGCAGCAGGCAGCAACACAACAGGAACATTTACAAGTAAGACTTTGGTTTATTGCAGGCTTGGTATAAATCAACAAGCACAAACACTTGTGAAATCAGATGCTAGAGGAGTGATTGGCTGGTCATCAGATGAGAGAATATGAAGACGCACAATCTTGAAGAAAACTTATGGACAGATATGAAAAAAACACTCAAAACATTTGAATTTTGTAGATTTGATAGCTAATGTTAATAATCAAAGATGTCTAATGACCTCTATTTCATTACAAAAATATCCCATCCATTTACTTCTTCTGATGCACCAGTTATCTAAAGAGAGAGGGGGGAACACAGAAACCAAGCCAAAATTATTTTTACTTTTATGTAAAGGAAAAAAATCAGAGTTCTCTGAGTAGGCATAATTACTTAAAGTGATGAAAAAAGTGATGGAGGGGAGTGTGTAATGATTGAGGGTTTTGCTGTATTTGCTATTCTTTCTGCTATTTGTTTGTTGCTTTGATTGTCAGATCTTTATTTCCCAGAGCTCATGAAGAGGCAGTGGATTTAGTTTCCAATGGTTAGTCCAGTCAGAAGAGCAACACCCAGGCCTGACTCTTCTCCTTTGATTAGGACTGTGCAGGGAGCACAATAAGGCATGCGATCCTGTGTGTGTCTCTGTCACCACTGGGTCCAAAATCAAGTTCATTGATTTATCTTCATGGAATAATCACAAAACAAACACTGATTGTCTATAGATGTCAGGGAATTCTGCCTATATTATGTTTTATTATGTACTTTCTCATTTAATTCTCAAGGCAATGCTGGCAATAATGAATGCTTTTGAGCCCCAGCTTTCTGACATATAAAATGCAAATTGAAGCGAATGCATTTCTTAAGGACTTACTGCTAAAAATTGAGACAAGACTTGATGTTATGAAAATTTTATTCTAGTAGTATTTCTAACATGTGATGATAAATACTGGAGAATACATTTTTTAGCTTTACTTCCAACCATCTTTATAACTGAGAACCCATTAGAACCCAGTCTGTTTCTTTTCTGCAATCTTAAAGTAAAAAATGATGAATGTGAGGGAATAACACAATATTCCAAAGCATTTTTTCAGAAAGATACCTGAAAATTCAAGTAACTTCTATAGCCACAGGTGGTGTATTCTAAATTAAAAGGTTAAAGAAATAGTATAACACTTATCTTTTAAAAAGGAAAAATGATGTCAAAAGTATTAAATGTGAATCAGTATTCAAAGATATATACTAACATAAATTTACCCTTAAGACTAAATTTGCGAAATTTTATATTATTTTTATCAAGTAAAATATGAGATAAATTTTGGTAAACAATATTTTAATATATTACACATACACACACAGACATACATGCACATCAGATGTTGTTATCCAACTCAATGTTAAACTAGTCCCATGGGCTTCACAGTGAGGGGTACTTGGCTCCGTTAAATGGGTGAGGAAATTGGTTCAGAGAGGTTTCGTGAGTGTAGGCAAGCCTTTCAGCCATTCACCTTTTTATTTACTCATGAATTCTTTCCGTCAATAACTTTTTTTTTTTTTTGCCTATTATAATGAAGAAGAAGGGGAGGAGAAGAAATAAAAGGAAGTGATCCTAATACATGTAAAATAGTATCTCTTTAAATGGTCACGTCAACCGCAAAAAACACTTACATAATCTTGTCTCTCCATTTTGGCTGGTTTTTACCAACTGTGTTACTTTTTATGCAACTAGTTACTCTGTGTAAGGCCCCAGGTTCTTTACCTGTGAAATGGGATTAACGATGGCTCCTTGCGCTCGCTTTCATATGCCCTGTGTCATCAACAGTCAGCTTTACATTCTTCAGGTCCAGTGCAAAGGAACCACACTGGGCTTCAAGGGCTCAGCTTGACGACAAAATAAATAAACACTGGAAATATAAATTGTAACACGGCTCGGTGAGCTTCATGAGAGTTTAAGCCCAGCCCTGAGGCAGCAGAGAGGAGGCAATTCTTTCTGCCTGAAAGCATTTGGAAAGATTCAAACTCACACCAGAAAGGGCATTAAATCTAGGTTCAAAAGGATAAGGAAGAATTTTCCAGGGGTTAAAGAGCAGGAAAAAGGAATTTTACGTATTTAAAACATCTCATCTAAAGACACAGAGTCAGGAAGGGGGAGAATATATTGATTACACATGAAACATAGTTTAACGAATGTGAAATGATCAGAAAGAAAGCTATGGTCAAATTAGTAAATGCCTTGGCTATTTTGGCTAAAGAGGTTTTTTTTTATTTTCAACTTTTATTTCAGATTCAAGGGGTACACGTGCAGGTTTGTTACATGGGTATATTGCACGATGCTGAGTTTTGGGGTCTGATTTATTCCATCACCCAGGTATTGAGCATAGTATTCAATAGGGTTTTTCAACTCTTTCCCTCCTTCCTCCCCCTCCCCTGCAGGAGTCCTCAGTGTCTATTTTTCCATATTTATGTCCATGTGTACTTAAATGTTTAGCCCCCACTTATAAGTAAGAACATATGGCGTTTGGTTTTCTGTTTCTGCATTAATGCAGCTTAGGATAATGACTTCTAGCTGCATCCACGTTGCTGGACATGATTTTATTCTTTGTTATGGCTATATAGTATTCCATGGTGTATATGTACCACATTTTCTTTATCCAGTCCATAGGTAGGGAACTTGTAATCTAACTAGTAGGAACTTTTAATCAACTTGTTTTCAAAGAGATATTAGAAGTCTTGGGTATTTTTTTGCTAAAATTAGTGGCTTATCTATAGACATGACTTTTATATTATTATACTTATTACCGCATTTATTATAATATATTATAATAAGTAATTATGTATTAAATATTATATATAAACAGTATATAGAGATGCTATTATATGTAATACTACCTATCTAACTCCTTATTTCAATTCTTTGCAGTCACTGAAGATATTGTGGAGAATCGCCTCAAAATATTTTAATTCTATAAATATTCATTAGTTTTAGTGGTAAGTTATTTTTAAACAGTCTTCAATTTATATTTGAACAAAGAGTCACACTGTAGATGAAGCACTGTTGCTTATGCTTATTTGAATATATAATTTTCTTGTAACAACACTTTCTACCGAATCCTGTTTTCTGAAAGGAAGCTATTACATACATGAAGGGGAGCTTTAAAAAGTGAGGTGCGAGATTGGAGACATGTTTCCAACGACAACTGATGGGTCTTGTTTTTTGTGTGTGAATAAATGAGAATACATGAAAAAAGAAACCCACACTTCATGTTTCATGTAGAGAAGGCACTCTGCAAATTTGAGGTCCCTATGGGATGTGGATGGGGATATTTTGGTTCCATTAATGTCTCCTGAATAAACATGCAAACACAGAAAGGAAATAACAAATGGTACTGAACACTAATGTGTCTTTAAAGACTAATGCAGAATTTCAAGGAAACAATCCAACAGAAGGATGCATGGCATGGAAACACCTCCTGGGAATGGTGGCAGACCCTGACTGCTCTAAGCCATTTAAACTGAACCTGAAAAACCCCAGCAGAATAATTACATGATGGAAAGCAATCCTTGTTAAGAAGCTGCCTTATTAGCTTACAAGTGGCCTTCCTCTCCTTCATCTAGTCTAGCATTTCATGGCACTTTTCAGCTGAAAAAACTTTTAAATGCTGTTGACAAATTGGTGGAAGGACTTTATGCAAAAGCTGAGTCTGTCTTCGGCAAGCATTTGTAATATTGATTAAAAGCAAATGCTATTTCAGTATGTGTCCCTTAGAAATAGCAAACAATGATTTCAAGTCCTTAACTAAGCTCTATTGCATAAAAATACAAATACGAAAAAAGCAAATTCAATTATTTTTAGAAAAAAGGCTTGTAATTTGTTTAATAAAATTAAGTTTTTGTTAGTCCTCAAACTATGTGCCTATATTCACATATACCAGTGATATTTTAATATTAGATTCATGATATTGTTTGTGTATATTTAAGATGAGAATTACAGAAAAGGTAAATGTTCTTCTTTTTATTATATATGTATTTAAAATTTATAGAAAGAAACACTACTTTTAGAATTCAGAGTTTCAGCAGAAAATAGGATTCTTCCTAGTTAGTTCATCTATAGAGATTTTAAGGGAACAAAGAGTGGTAAAGAATTCAACACACCAGTCACATCGGGAAGATCAAAAGGCTGAAAGTAGATGAGGAGGAAATTAGGGCACCAGAGTCCAGTGAGAACTGAATTGTGGTGGCCACAGGGTTGTTCAGCAGATGGGGAGCTGTGGAGCAAGCAGTGTTGATGCAGAGTTGCAGACAGGGAGGCAGGAATAAGAGCATTGCACTCTCTCTCCTCACTTTTGACTCTCCAAGGAGTGCCTCCTATTTGCTGACTCAATATAGAAGCCAGAAGGTGAGGACTCCCTGATGGTGCAGTCCGTAGCTACAGGGAACCTCGGGGCAGAGAGTGGGGAAGGATAGATAATGGATAGTGGGAGACATAGTGGCCATAATGGGGATAATTTCACTATGTGTGGGAACTTCAGGACTCTTAATGTTTTCCTGGACATACAAAGCGAGCTGAAGCCATGTCACCCAAGGCTTGTCCATATATTTCTACTGAGAGATAACTCTGCTAAACACAAGGAGGATTCATTTGTGGTCAAATAGATTAGTGCATCTCCAAGAGTGGGAGAGTACCCTATTAACAAGTTGCTGTATTCCCTTGAGACCTCTTGAGCCTTTAGATTTTGGAAATATTGGGTTTAACAAAATTAATCTGATAGAGATTTCAATTAATGTTTAACAGAATAAATGTTTCATATAAAATATGAAATGCTGAAGTTGTTGGATCAAAGTAGAAGTCCAAGAAAGAGGTATCTTTGATGGTTGGGAGATAAGCTCTATGCCATCTATAGTATTGTCTATACCTTTCTTATCTGTGAAGCTTATAGTACATTACACTTAGAGTCAGAAGAAATGGAAAATCAAAAGGAAAATTGTCCTCTCTTCCTCTTCTGCTTCAGCTGTGAGCATTCCTGCAAATTCATGCTTCAATGCTGTGATCTTTATATTATCTCTTAAAAATGCCCTCTTCCCTCTGGTTTCAATTATTGTCTCCATTCTTATTATACCCTAATCAGAATCTGCCTTCCCAAATTCTAGTTCAGAATCTCTAGGTACAGATCTTTTTAAATGAATATTTGTTTTAGGATATTTTCAGCATCTTGAATTTAGCATTAGGTTACCTAGTTATTTAGACTTGGTTGAGTTGCTTAACCCCTTTAACTGAATTTCTGTATCTGTGTTATTAGGGAGTTAGGCTAAATATAATTAGTGGGGAAATGTTGCATGAATATTTGGTTATGACCTTTTTATTCTACCAAATGTCAGTGAGTCAGTTAAAATCTTCTGGAGGAAGTTTTTACATCCCTCTAAATCCATAACTTCTGCAGAATGAAGAATGGATATACAAAGTTGTTGTTTTGCAATACAGAAACAGGATAGGGGTTTGGTAGTAGACCCAGAGTTGCCTATTTGGTTCAATGGTTTGCCTCTTTGGCAGAGGATGGGTCAAATCCATCAGTTTTGAGGCTTTCAGAAGGAGTCACCCAACAGACAATAAACAATCACCTCAACATGTGAAGAGGGATTGTCCTGCCTATATGTGCCACATAGGGTGCATAGAAGGAGGGCTGCCCAGTCCTGCTGACACTGGTGGTCCTTCTGAAGGAGTGTCCTTGTCTATGGCCATACCACCATGAATGCTCCCGACCCCATCTGAAGGAGCGGCCTCTGGTGGTCTGGATCACTGCTATTCCTTGCCTCCAAAAGAGAATGCTACCCTCAGCTAGCAAATGGAGAAGACTGCTAAGATTAACCACTCGGAGTCTTCAAAGAAGAGTCCCAGTTTTTCAGTTGGGATTTACCAGAATAGCAATCACTATAAACTACAATATTTCCACTTCTTTAAATTTTCTGCTGCTCAAGACATCAAAACTTGACTATACAGATGTTTCAGAAACCCACATTAGTGTACAGGCAAAGAAAACCTTGGTCCACTTAAGGATTCTCAGTAGTTTGAGAGAGAAATCAAGGTCCAGCACGCTTATAAGTGATGATTATTAAGACAGAGAAAATGGGAAAGATTCAAATGCATTTGTCAATTTTGTTCAATGTATTTACTTATTTAAACATTCCAATAAAAATCAAAGCTATCATAGAATTATGATAGAATCTTTCTATATCTAGCCATCCATCTATCTACCTTCCAACCAAAAGGTCATCACTGTTTTTAGTTCCCTTGAATCCTTCCAAAGCATTTGCTATGTGTGAATGCTAAATATAAATATTTACACATCCCCATTCTTCAGAAAAAACTGGTAGCATATTATACAAACTGTTCTGTACCTTGGCTTTTTTGCTTAACAAAATATAATATGTATTATAGGTCCTTCCAATTCAATGCATAGCTTATTCTCAGTTTTTAAAATAGCTCTATGGTATTCCATTACATCAGTGGGTTTCAATGAGGGAGAGCAATTTTGTTTCACATGACACGTTTGACAATGTGTGAAGACATTTTTGGTTGTCACAATGGGGAGGGGGACTGCTAATGGCATCTAGTTTGTAGAAGCCAGGGATGTTGCTAAACATCTTATAAAGCCCAGGACATCCCATCCTCCCCCAAAGAATTATCTGACCCAAAATATCAGTAGTGCTGAGGTTGAGACACCCTACATTATATGAATGTACCTCAGTTTATCTACTCCTTTTGATGGACATTGAGTTACTTCCCAAAGTTAATTACAATACCACAGTGAATAATTCTGCTTGTTTTATTTTATGTGATAGAGAATATTTGTAAGAAGGCTAAATGATTGTTAAAAGTTAAGAACATTTGTCATTTTGATACTGACAAATTTTATGCATTAGGTTTTTCTTCAGGTTACAATTCTTTCAGCAAATTGTGAAGGTTTGCTTCCAACAGCATTGCCAACGTTGTCCCTCATCAAACATCAAGAAATTTACCAATCTGAACATGTTGTATCCAAGTCTGTTTTAAATTTTGTTTTTTTTTTCATTATGAGTTAGGTAGAGCATCTTTTTGTACTTAAGAACCTAAATGTTCATTTTTCTGTGCAAGCTTGGTTACATAATTTGTCCAATTTTTAGAAAGTCAGTTTATCTTTTTATTGGTCTCTAGAAGCTCTTCATATATGAGGAAAATTAGTCTTCTTTCTGTTTAGTGATTTGTAAGTAATGCTCCAGTGTGTCATCTGCATTTTAACACTTTAAAAAATGTATCTTACATATGTATTTTTGACATAAAAGTTTTAAATTTTAATTGACTCATCCTTTCGTAGCTTCTATGTTATGAATCACATTTAGAAAAAGTCTTTCTGCATTGAGATTATAAATTAATTTGGAAACCAAAATTCTCTTTTTATTACCTTTATTATTTTATTATTACCAAGAAATCTTGGATATTTGGAACTCTGTGTTGGTATTTGATATAAGGTACGAATCCAAGTTTACTTCTTTCCTGTCCCCGATCTAGCTAAGTAGCTAGTCTCAGTAGATATTTTGAATAGTCCATGTTTTCCCGCTGATTTTATATATCTCTTACCACATGTATAATATCCTCATGGTATCTGGGTTTACTCTGTGTATTGTGTCCCATTTATCTGTCCTTTGTTCATGAGCTGGTATCATAATCTCATACTTTTTTATTATTGGACTGAGTTTACCTCTATTGCTTTTTAAAAAGTTTTTTTTTCCCCTAGTCATCTTGCTTACTCATTTTTATAAGATTTCTAACAGTTTTATTGAGATAGAATTTATATATCTTGCAGTTCACCCATTTACAACGTATAATTTGATGATTTTCCATGTAATCACAGGTATATGTGACCAGTACCACAGTTAGTTTTAGAATGTCTTCATCACCTTGAAAAGAAACACTGTACCCTTTAGCTGTCATCTCCCTATTCACCCATTCCTCCCCAAACTTAAGTAACCAATTTCAGTTTCTATAGATTTCCCTATTCTGAACAATCATATGAATGGAATCACATGTATAGTCTTGTGTAACTGGCTTCTTTCACTTAGCATAATATTTTCAAGGTTCATCCATTTTGTAGCATGCATTAGTACTTCATTTTTTATGGCTGAATAATATTCTATTAGATGGATATATCACATGTCATTTATCCATTAATCCCTTAATACACATTTGGGTTACTTCCTCCTTATGGCTGTTATGAGTAATACTGTAATAAACATTCAAGTTTTTGTATGGAGATATGTCTTCATTTCTCTTGGGGCTATAGCCGGGAGGAGAATTGCTGGATTATATGGTAATTCTATGCTTAATCATTTGAAAAACTGCCAGACAGTTTTCCAAGATTGCTGTATATTTATTTTCCTAAAAGCAGTTTAGGAGGGTTCTAATTTCTCCACGTTCTGGCCAACATATTATTATCTGACTTTTCAGTTCTAACAATCCTAATGGATGTGAAGTGGTATCTCATTGTGGTTTTGGTTCATAAGAACTTTAACTCATTTGCTAAATTCAAAATAAATTATTAATACTTTACTGAAGTCA
Source organism: Pan paniscus (assembly GCF_029289425.2). Taxonomy (NCBI): domain Eukaryota; kingdom Metazoa; phylum Chordata; class Mammalia; order Primates; family Hominidae; genus Pan; species Pan paniscus. The sequence continues at coordinate 68,981,583 of NC_073267.2, forward strand.
TGTAATTTAGAGATAATTGACATATCTTTAAAACAAGCAGGCAATTATTATATATGCTAAACTTTCATAGTTCTTATAGATATTTCTCATTAAATTTATCCTCACAGGCTTTATATTTCTTTTGTAAATTCAAATATTTAATCCGTTACATCTTTTAGCTTGTGTTTGCTTGTAGAAAGCTATTATTTGTAATAGTAAAGTTGTATCTTGATAAATTACTGAAGTCTATTGAATATAGTGGTTTCTAACTGATTGTTTAGAGTTCCATATGAAAACTTTACTTCCCCCTTTCCAATTTTATTCTTCATTTTTCATCTTTTTAAATTAGGTATAATGGTGTCTTTTAGATTCACATATTTTATCATAATAATATTAATATTTGAGAGTTCTTTAAAATAAAATTATATGTTTAATTGTAGCAAACGCCTTTTCATTGTTTGAGAAGGTAAACAACACTTGGCATGATGTATTATTCTTTTGATGTGTGACTGAATTCTAATTGCTAATATTTTATTTAAGATGTTGGCTTTGATGATGAGAAATGAGATTTGTTTGTAATTATCTTTTGAGGGCTAACATTGCCAAGTTCAGTATCAATGTTGTTAGACTTGATTAAAATAAATAATTAAATTTTATTTCTTTTTATGCTCTGAAGAAGTTTAAAAACATCGGAATTATTTGCTCTTTAATATTTTGGTAGAATTCTCCTGCAAAAGAGCTTGGTTATTTTAGTAGGCAGAGTAATAATCCTTCAAAGATGATTATGTTCTTTTCCATGGAACCTGTCAATATGTTAGGTTACATGACAGCAAGAGAGAATTAAGGTGGCTGATCTAATTAAGGTTGTTAATCAATTAACCTTAAAACAAGTTTAACCTGGTTTGCCCATGTGGGTTTAATTGGTTTACCCAGGTGGGCTTAATATAACCAAAGTGAAAGATGGAGACAGAGAAGGTCAGAGTCAGAGAAAGATTTAAGGATGTTATGTCGCTGGCTTTGAAGATGGAGGAAGGAGACACATGCCAAGGAATGTAGGCAGCTTTTAGAAGCTGGACAAGGCTAAGAAGCAGATTCTCCCTGGAGTTTCCAGAAGGAGCACATTCCTGCTGACACCTTGATTTTGCCCACTGAGACCTATTTCGGACTTCTGACTTCCGGACTGTAAGAATGAATCTTTGTTGTTTTAAGTTACTAAGTGTGTCTGAGATGAGCACGTGCACACACACACGTATACAAATACATGTAAATATGAATATGAATATGAATTCTTACCGAAATTGCCAGTTCTAATCCAGCACCACAGTGTTCATTCTAGCTTTATCATCTTGCTTATTAGTTACTAGTTTGTCTAACCTGGGTCCTATTATTTATAATTTATTTACTTGTTCAGTATTTACTTATTTGTTGAGTATTTTTTTTTCATACATTTGTTGGCCATTTGCATGTCTCTTCTTTTAAGAAGTGTCTATTTAGGGTTTTTGTTCATTTTAAATTTTTTTTTGTTTTCTTGCTATTGAGTTATTTAAGTTCCTCATTTATTTTTTATATTAACTCCTTATGATATATATGGTTTGAAAATATTTTCTCCCGCTCTGTAGGTTGTCTCTTCACTCTGTTTTTTTCCTTTGCTGTGCAGATACTTTAATTTTTATGCAATCCCATTTGTTTATTTTTGCGTTTGTTGGCTGTGCTTTTGGGGTAACATCCAAGAAATCATTACCCAGACCCATATCGTGAAACTTTTACCCTATGTTTTGTTCTAGTAGTTTCATAGTTCCAGGTCTTACATTTAAGTCTTTAATCCATTTTACGTTGATTTTTGTTTATAGTATGATAATCTAATTTCATTCTTCAGCATGTGGATATCCAGTTTTTCCATCTCCATTTATTGAAGAAACTGTCCTTTCCCCATTGTGTGTTCTTGGCATCTTTGTCAAAAATCAATTGATCGTAGTGTGTGAATTTATTTCTGGGCTTTCTGTACTGCCGCATTGGTGTATGTGTCTGTTTTTATGCCAGTTCCATGCTGTTTAAATTTTTATAGGTTTATAGTAAATTTTGAAATCAGGCAGTGTCTTGCCTCCAGATCTGTTCTTTTGGTTCAAGATTGCTTTGGCTAGTTAGGGTCTTTTGTGGTTCCATGCAAATTTTAAGTTGTCTTTATTAGCCTAGTTTATTCACTTGTTTTTGGCTTGAATTCAACCTTATCAAGAGCTCTACTTCCCTTTTGTTTGTTTTTTCCCTCTAAATATTGTCAGTTTTTATTTTCCATGTGTCCACTCTGAATTTTTTCATAGGCAGTCTCAGTCTGTTGACATGACAGATATATCTGGTTTTATCATATCCTATTTTTGTTGTTAAACCTATTTTAAACTTTTTATTTTTACTGTGAATTGTTTGCTTGCTCTGGGTTTTCTTTACTCTTTTTGTTTATTAGTTTACCTTTATAATTATTTTAAAAATATGCTTAGCTTTCTATTTGTTTAAAAGGTGTCAATGGCTTGGCTTCTTAATGCAAAGCTGTGAGATAAAGTACCTTCCCAAGGTTAGTAGTGATGGTGCCATAATTTGAATCATGTTAGATTTGTTCCATGCAGTTTTTTTGGTTTTGCTTTGAGGCAGCATAGGTGTTAAAGATAGTCTTGATTTGTATTTCAATGATCTTGTAAGTCTTCTCTAATCTCCAACCCGTATCCTGTACTCCAACTTATATAAACAAACTAACTAAATGAATGGATAACTTGAAAAAAATGATTGATAAAATGGAGAATTTTGGGGTTGTTAGCTTAACATTAAGATAAGAAACATCATGAGATTTTTTGATGCAAAATTTCTCTTTGTTTTGTATTTTTCCCATTTTCTTCTCTTTAAAAACATTTATGTCTGAAATATATTGTGCCTCTTATGAATTTGCTAGCTTTTGAAAGGCTTTATCCCACCCTGGATGGAGAAAACTGAGCTGTTGTTTTGTCTTATCCATTTGCCTTCTCTCAATCCTCTGCCTGTATCCATAGAGAACTGGAAATTTTTAAATGCATGATTTGTTGCTAATCCATTTTAAATGAATGCTTTTCTATAGATTTAATAGTTACAAATGACAGATCAGAGGCACGCTTGTATCATGTATTGTGCGGAGGAAGAAAAAAATGCGTAGCCTACCTGACAGCCTCTGTTTAAAATGTCTTTGAATGAATTGGTATAAAATAAAATCTGTGCTAGATTTAATCACACAAAGAAAGTGTTCTCAGCTTAACATTTTCTTTCATAAAATGACCAATTCATCCCATTCAGAAACTTAATACATTTGTCATTTTGCTCAAATGCAATTTACAAAGGAAAAGGTCCTAGGTTTCTCAAGCTAGAAAGAGCAGGCAGGAAAGACCCAGCTGTTTTAGAATAGGGGCTCTATCAACTGATGGCATGTTTCTTAATGCCATCTCTGGTGCTCAGTTTTAGGATCTATAAAATGGGGATAATGATATGTATCTTCCAGAGGTGAGCGGGCTTAGATGAGTTGGTATATTAAAGTAGCTGGTGTAAGTGAACAAGAACAACAATTTCCCTATCTACAATCCTTGTCAAATGAAGCCAGGTGTTAAGACTTCACAGATAATCCAAAGGCTTCCTTGGAACAGCCCAATTCGTTTAAAGACAATCAGGAAGCTTTTACTCAACAAGCTGACCTTTGTTTGGCTGTCACGAATGCTCTGTATCAAAGGAGAAATAGGTCCTATAGGATTATAACACTCCCCAGCTGTAGGCTTTGGTTTATTTTCCAAACTGCATTTTATTTTTCTACCTATCAGGCCTATAGAAAAGGAATTTAGCATAGCTTTCTTAGCCAAGTTTCCCAGTATAAACGTTCATATTGGTAAATTTGCTTGCTAATACACGAAAGGCTAATAATAGACTCAGCAATGAAATTAAGCTTGCTTTATTAATTTTTCAATATGAAATTTCACTAACAGATTCATTAAAAATTAATTGTCATCTTTATTATGCCAACTCTAATGAAAAGACATACATCATTAGTGATATACTTATAATATAAAGTATGTAAGAACATTTATGAGGGAAAAATCGATAACCTCATTAAACATATTTATATTTGTTCCTACAGTGTCAATTATCCCGTTATTAGCATGTTCACATTATGACATAAAACCAATGAATAGCAATTTTTCCTCACTGTAATCTGATCTTGTCTATATTTCTTTTAATTTAACTTGTGTTTCATATTTTGTTTTATATGCAAAATCTTAATATTAAAAAAGTTTATACTTGAGAATGAATCACAGAATTATTTTACATTTGAATTGAACACTTCTAAGAAGTCAAAATCATCCTGAAACTGCCATTTGTATTAAAATGACACATAGATAAATAGTTTAAATTTCTAAATTCTACCTATAGAAAAAATCAACCAAAATTCGGTCAAATAGCCATATCTGGCAAGTCTTTTATTTAAATTTGGATCTGGCAACTGAATTATACCCTATTATGTCCCCAAGATTTGGTATCCTAAAAGACCACTCTGTACTGCTGTGTATGACTTTCAAAATATTTTCAAACGAAATAATTGCATTTAAACCACTGGTTCCACAACAAAAGAAACGATAGATTCTTGGAGCAACAGCGTTCTATTAAAATTTTAAAAACTTGTTATTTAATAGGCTTAAGTCCATATGGTTTATGTGTGTATGTATGTGTGTGTGTATTTCTGTGTATATGCGTGTGTTTCATTTTATAGTTTATTATTGCAACAGTTTTGTATTGAAATTTATTGCCTTTTGTAGAAAATATATCATGACATGTAATTGTTTTTAGTCAATGATAAATGAAATTATACCCAAGTGTTGGAAAGATAAGTTAGTGAACAATAATGCAAGATAGAAAAATCTTATCTAGGTGAATAATCAGTAAATGTGATTGTATTTAGCAAATACTGTAAGTAAGTGTTAGCTTCTGTGATTATGGAACTTAAAATAATCAGTGGTTAAGAGAGGGCAAGAAATGAAAAGAAATAAGGATAAAAAGAAATTGTTGTGAAAAAAATTGATCAATGACTCCACTAAACCTAAGAGTAAAGGAATTTCAAGACGTAATATTTATTATAATTGTTGTGAGGCAGTTTGGAGTTAGGTCAAGGCCCTCCAAACCTTGTGATTTAATTCCGTGGTTATAAATAAACCAACAGGAAGCTCACCCACAGCAATGACCCTCCGAAGTTGTAACGGAGTGTAATTATGACCTAGTACTTGGCCTCCGGTGCCACAGTAAATGTGCTATAAGAATGTCAAATTCACACGATACCCTTTGTAAGAGATTTTAGTGGCACAGACTGAAACTTAAAAAGACCTATGTGCAAGCAGAGTTCTATAATTCTAAGAAGAAGACAAGGGCTGTGAAATTGACAGGCAAAATTTCACCTCTCTTCATTTTCCCCAAGTATATTACATTAGCAAGGATAGTGGGCTCTGTATTTTGAATTCTAAAAACCTGATTAAATATTTTGCCTTACCTATATTTTTCTAAGCTTTTTTCTCCTCTTCTACCAAAATTCCAGAATAGAATGCTGGGTTTACTAAGAAAAAAATCACAAATTTTTAAGTCATTAAAATTTCTCCTGAGATATTAAAAAAATGTTTAAGGTAGATTAAACCTAGACCAAAAATTAAATCAAATTATATTCTGTGTGCTCAATTTTCTGTAGGGAACCAAAAGCCACTGGAGTGTAAAATTCTAATTAATTATGTGGAGTGCTAATGGATTTTAAATTAAAAATACGTGCTGTTTAACACCCCACTCCACACAGTTTTGCAAGTGGATATTACAATGAAACTGTCCTATGAAATCTGAAATGCATGGGAGGTATAATTGTCACTTCTCCAGTTGAACCTAAAAAGAGCTGTACTCTTCATCAATTTGGGACTCTACGATCTCCTTCTTTTGCCATTCAACTTGAACATTTTCTAGTCCACTTCACATACAACCATGATTAACCAGTGATGTAATTTTAACAATCACAAAGTTTTGTTACAGTTTTTCTAATTTTATTTTAATTTTTGTATTTTGTTAAATTATACTTTAAGTTCTGGGATACATGTGCAGAACGTGCAGGTTTGTTACATAGGTATACACGTGCCATGGTGGTTTGCTGCACCCATCAACCCGTCATCTACATTAGGTATTTCTCCTGATGCTACCCCTCCCCTATCCCTCCACCCCCTGACAGGCCCCAGTGTGTGATGCTCCCCTCCCTGTGTCCATATGTTCTCATTGTTCAACTTCCACTTATGAATGAGAACATGCGGTGTTTGGTTTTCTGTTCTTGTGTTAGTGTGCTGAGAATAATGGTTTCCAGTTTCATCCATGTCCTGCAAAGGACATGAATTCATTCTTGTTATGGCTGCACAGTATTCCATGCTGTATATGTGCCACATTTTCTTTATCCAGTCTATCATTGATGGGCATTTGGGTTGGTTCCAAGTCTTTGCTATTGTGAATAGTGCTGCAGTAAACATACGAGTGCATGTGTCTTTATAGTGGAATGATTTATAATCCTTTGGGTATATACCCAGTAATGGGATTGCTGGGTCAAATGGTATTTCTGGTTCTAGATCGTTGTTTTTAGGACTACCTTCTTTTACAGATACGGAAACTGAGACTCAGCATGTTTATTCCAGATGATGTGTCTAATTATCATCAGAGCTGACATTCAAATGCAAGGTTTCCCATCACATGTTAGATATTTAATTCATCACAGCAAGCTCAGTGGAAAGGACACAACAATAAATTCGTCTTATTTTATTAATCTTTTGTTTTTTGATTGACAAGTAAAAATTGGATGTATTTATAGTGTACAAAATGATGTTTTGATATGTGTATACATTGTGGAAGGGCTAAATCAAGCTATTTAACGTATGCATTACTTCACATACTTATCATTTTTTTGTGGTGAAAGCACTTAAAAATCAACCGTCTTTGCTGTTTTATTTATTTATTTTTTATTTTTTTGAGACTGAGTCTTCCTCTGTTGCCCAGGCTGGAGTGCAGTGGTGCAATCTCAGCGCCCTGCAACCTCTGCCTCCTGGATTCAAGCGATTCTCGTGCCTCAGTCTCCCGAGTATCTGGGATTACAGGCACGTGCCACCACGACTGGCTAAATTTTGTATTTTTTGTAGAGATGGGGTTTCGCCATGTTGGCCAGGCTGGTCTCGAACTCCTGGGCTCAAGCGATCCAGCTGCCTGAGCCTCCCAAAGTGCTGGCATTACAGGCATGAGCAACCGTGCCTGGCTGTTTGCCATTTTAATATATATGTTAATATTGTTATTAACTATAGTCACCATGATGTACCGTAGATATCTTGAACTTATTCATCCTGTCTAACTGAAACATTGTGCCCTTTGATCAAGACTCCCCAGTCTCGGCACCCCCAGCCTTTGGGGGACACCATTTTACTGTCTGTGTCTATGAGTTTGGCTTTTCTTGCACGCCACATATAAATGAGATCAACTGCATGCAGTTCTCAAACATCAGCTAGGAACTCTTTACTCTATATCAGGTCATTGCCAATGTTCTCCCTAATACTGACCCTTTGACATTGCGATGCTCTAAGAAAAAGCTGAAACAATCTAGCGTCAGAATAACTTCACTCATTCATTCATCCATGTGTTCATTTGAGGAGCATCTACTTTGTGCCAGGAGTTGTCTTATGTACAGAAGATTCAGCAGTGAACCAAAGAAAGTCCCTTTCCCTTATGTAGTATAGAGCTTAGTGGAGGAAGACAATTTTTATAAAAAGGAAAAAAGAAACACATGTAATTATATTGTGCTAAGAATTAAGAGGCAAAAACTAAATTAGGGTTCAAATGATAAGGTAAATGGTGGTTGCTGTTTATACTGGTGGTCAGAAAAATTCACTGACAAAATAACATTTTAACAGATAGTTGTAGGACATAGGAGAGCAAATCATGTAAATATCAGTAGAAGAAAGTTCCAGGCAGAGGACACTACAAGAGCAAAGGCCCTGAGGTAGAAGAACCCTTAAAATGAGACATGCAAGCATTCCAGGGATTGAGGCAAAAGGAGAATTTGGGGTGCTTGTGACCAAATTGGCAGAAGTAAACAGTGACCAAGCAAAATGGCCATTGAATAGGACAAGGCAGAATATGGTCTGTTCCTGTGGTATAATCATGGCTAAAGACATACTGAGTATGGGCCACTGAAAGAGTAGGCCGACTCCATTGTCTTAGAAGCGAGGATTACCAGGGGAGGAGGAAAGATGCAGAAGCCAGGAGAGCTCTGAGAAATCTCTTGCTGACTCACATCCCCAATGCCTGCTCTTTTTGAAGAAGTAGTCCCCAGAGCCAATGGCTATCATAAAAAAACACAAAAGAAAACATGCGTTGGTGAAGACATAGAGAAACTGGAACTGCTGTACACTGTTGGTGGGAATAAAAAATGGTCCATCCACTATGGAAAACAGTGCAGAGTTTCCTTAAAAAAGATTAAAAATAGAACTGCATGTGATCCAGCAATCCCACTTCTGAGTATACATCCAAAAGAATGGAAATCAGGATCTCAATAAGATGTCTGTACTCCTATGTTCATTGCAATATTACTCACAATAACCAAGAGGTTTAAAACAACCTAAATCTCCATCAGTGGATGAATGGACAAACAGAATGTGATCTATATATACAATGGAATATTATCAGTCATAACAAGAAGGAAATCCTTTATATGCTGCAATATGGATGAACCTTGAAGACATTATGCCAAGTGGAAGAGAATAAAGCACTAAGCCACAAGACCTGCCTGGTAACAGCATCTGTGTACCAGACAGTAGAGAGAAGTAGAGGGGCCATCAGACCTGAGCATAGGGAAACCCTCCAAAGAGCCATTCATTTGAGAACAGGAGATGAAGGTGGGAAGGGTTTTGCTCAGTCGAATAATAGCTCCATGGTAAAAGCTGAAGAAGTTGGAGCAATCTAACTTCAATAAACTCTCAAAATTGACCAACCCAACCCAGTTTCTCTCCTAAGAGTGTTCCCCCATTGAGGAAAAATTTGTGGAAAAATTTGTGGAAGGAGAAGAAAAACTGAGGAAAAAAAAGGATAATAGAAATGAAGGTACTAAATGGTCAAGATAAAAGAGACAATGCTAATAAATCCCAGTAAGCAAGCTACCAAATGTAAATACTACAAGGAGAAAAAAAAGAAAAAAAAAAAAAGGAGAGCTCTGTGGCATAAGAAGGCAGAGCCCAGGAGGCCAGGCACAGTGACTCACCACTGTAATCCCAGCACTTTGGGAGGCCAAGGCGGGTAGATTACAAGGTCAGGAGATCGAGACCATCCTGGCTAACACGGTGAAACCCTATCTCTACTAAAAAGACAAAAAAAAATTAGCCGGGCGCGGTGGTGGGTGGTAGCTACTCCGGAGGCTGAGGCAGGAGAATGGTGTGAACCCGGGAGGCGGAGCTTGCAGTGAGCCGAGATTGCACCACTGCACTCCAGCCTGGGTGACATAGCAAGACTCCATCTCAAAAAAAAAAACAAAAAACAAAAAACAAAAAAACAAAAAACCAGAGTCCAGGAAAATCAATTCCATATAAAAATGAGCTTGATTAAAAACAACAGCAAAAAACCCAAGGTCAAATGTGCAAAATTATGATAAGAAATAACACAATAAGGAGTGTAATATCAGCTCTACAGACAATAAAAACATGTCAGAAAAACGAGATCACAAAACATATCAAAATGGTAAGATTCTATTTAAAATGAGCTATTTAACAAGAAGAAAAAGGTACAGAGCATGAAAGAACATAAATCAGAGTAAGAAGAACTCAGAAATGAGTTGATAGATTAGAAAAAAATACATAAAAGAAAAAAGATATTTCAAAAAAGATGAATAAACTAGAAGGAGCACAAAAGAAATCACATAAACTGTTCTCAGTAATTTTATTACTGGTAGTAGCAATATCGTTATTTAAAAATGAGTTGATGGGAAATATGAGATAAAGTAAATGAATAATTTTGAGATACTTTATTATTCCCTGAGTCATTGAGTGCCAGGTTTCTCAGTGTAGGAGAAAGAAAATACAAATATATTGTAGAAGGGGTTAAGTTCAAACAAACAAACACAAAACCCTCGGTCCTGAATCTGAAATGAAGTCAGTAGGAGCATATGAGGCATTTTAATGTAAAAGGGTGTGTGCATTAAAGTCTCAGCTCTGTTCACTAAAGTGGCTTGGAAACAATCACCAACTCTGTAATAATGAGCATGCTTAGCAGCCATATAATGGTCTTGAAATGCCATTTCTGCTAAAAGAAGCCAGAGCAAACAGTTTGCAATATGTGACTGAAAAATCGTGATATACCAGATAGCAAAGAAACCATCAAAGACTTGTAGTTTTATATCGAAATGACTGAGGAATCAGCTTGATGAGGCTTCTTCTGGCTAAAAATAGACAACTTATGCAAAACAAAAACAAACAATAATTGCAAATAATTGAAAACCACCAAACATCTTTAAATGCATGAGTTGATAATGATCTTTCAAATTAATTGGGTATCTTCACAGTTTGATGGATAACCAGATTTGATAAATGCAAAATCAAGCATTTATCTTTCCTGCGTGATTTGCACAATTGGGTAACTAACTACTAAATGTGGGAAAGCATCTTATAAAAGTATTCCCAATGATAAGAGAAAGAAAAATGAATATAACCATTTTGCAATGAAATAATGGAGCTAGGCATTGAGCTTCAGTAGCCACTAACATCACAAAAAGCTAGAGAGCCAGATGTCCTGTGCCTCCTGATAAAAGAACCCAACACAGCCTAGGGTTTTGCCAAGGGGATTGAACATGCATCTGATCAGGTCTTGGGTCTGTCAATTTTCAAGAGATACAAAGGACTGAGAAACACACTAATCTGTGTAATGAGTACACAATCTATGAAATGCAGACTGTGACAAATTCTATTAGTTAAATACCCTGGGTTCTTCAACAAATAAATTGTCAGGGAAAGAAAAGGAAGAAGTGAAGCCTTTAGAAGATAAGAAATTTAAAAGACAATTTTTTAAGTGGTCAAGTCTAAGCCATCATAATTATAGATACACACTAGCATGAAAAAATAATAAACATAAATGATTACTGTAAAAGTTGAAATAGCTGAGTTGACTTATGGCAGGAAAAAGGGGGTTGTGATTGGAACAGGTCTTGTGGAGCAGCTTGTGCAGTGGCTGTCAAAAAGTTCTATTTCTTAATACGAGTGGTGATTTCAAAGGTGTTTGTCTTGTAGTAACACATCAACTTGCGTATTTGCTTTGTGTGGCCTTCAGTAGCTGTGTTTTATTTCATAAAAAATTTCTTTTAAAAAATAAAAATATAAAAACCCCAATCTTACAAGGTTATTATAAAATCATGCTGAATTAAAAAACATTTGGTATGTAAGAGGCTCTCAGTGGCTGATGGCTATTATTGTTGTCCCTGCTAATGTTAATAAAGGAGTGGAAGAACACTGCTATTAACATGCCTTTGGATAATGGCATCAATATAGCTACTAGTAAAGGAGTAACCTATCCTGGGAATGTGCTTGGAACACGACTGGAAACATATTGCAGCTGTAATGAGCGTGATACAAAATTAACCAGTTTGTATCCATGAAGACCAACACGTGGATACTTCTCCCAGTATGATATTTTCCCTGGTCTGGGATCAATCATGTATTGATACGATTGTCTAGGGGCTTATGTACCTAGATAAAATTTAATTTTATTAAACTATATCATTCCAACTACCATGTTTTAAAGCAAAGCCTTGTTATGTTTACAAGTTAAAGATTTTTTAAAAACTTTTTTTAAGTTAACAATTCTGCAGACTCAATATGCGTAAATTGATTTATGAAAATTATCTATGGATAGGTCAATTGATCTATCATCTATCCCATTGTTTAAAAAATTCACATAAGGGCTGGGCATGGTGGCTTACACCTGTAATCCCAGCACTTTGGGAGGCCAAGGTGGGTGGATCACCTGAGGTCGGGAGTTCGAGACCAGTCTGACCAATATGGAGAAACCCTATCTCTACTAAAAATACAAAATTAGCTGGGTGTGGTGGCACATGCCTGTAATCCCAACTGCTCGGGAGGCTGAGGCAGGTGAATCGCTTGAACCCAGGAGGCGGAGGTTGCAGTGAGCTGAGGTAGCGCCATTGCACTCCAGCCTGGGCAACAAGAGCGAAGCTCCATCTCAAAAACAAACAAACAAGCAAAAAATCTCACATAAACCAGTTTATTTGGCATATTAATGATTCCTGTGGCAGCACTGATTTCACTGTGAATCTGAAAGAAGGGGGTAAATATACAATTCTCCTCTTTCCTGGTGACTCCCACTAAACAATTTCAGCACTAGTTTTGCATGAAACATAAACTTTGGTGAATATATATATTTTTAATTTTTATAGGGTGAAAATTTCAGAAAGTCATATTGTGTTTAGTTAAAAATAAAGCTTAGAATGAAAAAAAAGTTGGTAATTGGAGTTGGATGATGGAGATGTGGAAATTCATAATGTAGTATTTGTACTTTCACAAGCCTGAAATTTGTAGTAAAATAAAAAGATCTGTTTTAAAAAATGGACGGGTTCTCATTTCACTTGTTCTCTCACTGCTAGGCTCAAGAAGTTTTGGTTATTTGAAATGTTTTCACCAAAAACGCCATTAAGATATTTTCTTAGTAGTGGAGTGGTCCTATTCCCACATCATCCAAACCAGACCCCTGCCAAGAATGAATGGAGATGCTCTTCATGGGTCAGGACCATGGTTACGAACAAAGCTTTTCAAGACAAACTGAGATGGATGGTCTACTACTTGGTAGGAATTCTACTGAATAGTCTCAAAAATGCATCGTCTAAAAGTCAACAAATAAATGACTAAGTATAATGAGCAAATAAACCTCAGGAGCAATGCCAGTTTTTGCTATTTCTGTGTTTACTGACTGCTTGAACTTGTGGGTGAGGCAGTTATTCATGAAGGGAGGTTTGTGTCTGCTTCTTTGGGAGAATACTTTCCAATCATAGGCTCCCTGGTAACAATTGCTGCGTGGTTGGGCACGGTGTGCATGGCTAACCCTGTGAGAGTTAAGAAGCTCCCAGGTGCCAGTTGGCTATTGAAGATTATGCAGCTCCCTGCCAAGGCACTGCTCCCATGGCAGTCATGGAAAACCTTTTCCTGATTCAACCATTGTGTCCAGCCAGCTGGCAGGGGTGTGATCACTGGGCTGTGAGTGGGTTGCTGGCAGTGAGTGCCATGCCTCAGGAGCCTCTGATGAATGCTTCATATGGTGGGCACACAGTTTCTCAACCATAATTATTTAGTTTTGATACCAGTGTGAACAAGGCTGATATAGTTATATGATATAAAACTCAGCTAATCTACTTTCGTGATAACAAACTATTTTACATTTTCAAACTAAATTTTATTTACTAAAGTCACTTTCTCCATTTTTTTCTTTTCCAAATAGTATTAATCATAACTCCAGGTCTAAGTAACTAAGTAATCACAACTCCAGCCTAAGTAACGATATAATGAAAAGTGATACTTAAATGTATAATGTGCTTTTTGAGTGCTCTGTTGAACATACTTTATCTTAGTAAAGATTTTACTCGAAATTAATTTTGACCCTATATTATGGTAGATTTTAAGCAAAACATTTGTCTCTTAGTAAAATATTCATTTTCATGTAATTTAAATCAACACCAGCTACTATAAAAATCAGACTTCTACTTCACCAAGAGCTATAGACATATCAATACACATTAATACAGAAATCCAACTTTGAGAAATTTGATCCTGAGAAATAATAAGAAAAATAGCCAAGTGTATGTCACAACTTTATTTATAACTGTGGTTAACAATTATTTAAGTATGCAATAATAAAGTAGCGAAATATTTTGGCACATTCATACCTGAAATATTAGGCAGTCTGTGAACCACATTTAAGAATATTTAATGAATTTTGAAATATTCATATAACTTTGGTTTTGGATGACTTCTTTTCATCTAGCTTTATTCAATACCATAAATACACATGTATAGAACACTGGAAGAAAGTACTATAAGATATTAATAGTTATCTCTGAGTTTGTAGTTGATAGATAATACTGTTTCTATAAATTTTGTCTTATGAGTGAGTTTTCTGAAAAATTATTCATTACTGTTATCATAATCAAATTTAACTATATTAAGATCCATATAAATTATTTATTTATCTATGTAATGCATCTACAGTTAACCCTTGAATAATGTAGGGGTTAGGGATACTGATCCCCCACACAGTTGAAAGTCCACATGTAACTTTTGACTCCACCAAAACTTAACCATTAATAGCCTGCTGTTGACTGGAAGCCTTACCAGTGACTTACATAGTCTGACGCATATTTTGTATGTTTTATACTTATGTACCACATTCTTACAATAATGTAAGCTAAAGGAAAGAAAATGTTAAGAAAATCATTAGGAAGAGCAAATGTTTACTCTTCCTTAAATGGAAGTGGACCATATAAAGATCTTTATCCTCATCATCTTCACATTGAGTAGCCTGAGGAGGAGGAGTAAGAGGGATTGGTCTTATTGTCTCAGGGGTGTTAGAGAAAGAAGAGGTGGAGGAGGTGGAAGGGGAGGCAGGAGAGCCAGGCACGCTCTGTGTAACCTTACAGAACTACATCATAATTTCTGTCTGGTGCCTTTGCTTTTTCATTTGTCTACAAATGTTTCTATATGATACTAATTATTCTTTCACCGTTTGCTTTAGTTTCAGTGCCTATATCATAGAAGGGATTATGTTGTAAAGAAGTCAAAAGAAGTCTTAATAATTGGAACCCTCTGTCATATTTTCTGAGGTCAGTTTGTTTTTGACAATGCTTCTTCTACATCTTCTTCCTCAGCATCTGCCACGATGGTTAGGAAGACTCATTTCCATCAAGTTGTCATCTGTTAAGTCCTCTGCTGTGGTGTCTATTAGCTCTTGAATTGGTTTGAGATCTCTATCTTGAAACCCTTTACCCTCTGCCTTTATTTTGTGTGCCATATTCACAATCCCTGTCATGGCTCTCTTGTGAATCCTGTGAAGTCATGCACAACATCTGGACATGCTAGCAGGAAATTCCAGCAGGAATTTATTGTTTAAGGCTTGATGGCTTTCACACCTTTTTCTATATCAGCAATGGCATCTTCAGTGATGTAATCCTAGATATTCATGATGTTCTCTCTGTCGGAGTTGCCTTCCATAAGATTGACAATTCTTTACATTACTGTGTATAATGCAGCATAGAGGTTCTTACGGCACTCTGATCTGGAGACTGATTTAGAGATGCTGTGTTTTGGGGCATGTAGACCACTTTGACACCTTCAGTATTGAGTTCATAGGGTTCTGGGCAGTCCCTTACTGTCACGGTACTTTATGACTTCAGGGACAAAATATTGATGGAACCAATCTAGAGAAAGGGTTCTTATTATCTGGGCCATCTTTTTGCACAACCCAAAGACAGGCAGATGGTGTTTATCCTTTCCTTTCAAGGTTCAGGGATTACCAGCTTTATAGATAAGAGCAGTCCTGATCATAAACCTGCCTACATTTGTACAAAACAGTAGAGTTAACCTGTCCTTTATGCCTTAAATCTTGGTGCTTGCTTTTTTTCCCCATGCTAATAAATGTCCTTTTTGCCATTTTTTCCCCCAGAATAGGACACTTTCATCTATATTAAATACTTGTTCAGGAAGATATCCTTTCTCCTCAATGATTTTCTTAATGGTGCCTGGGAACTCATTTGCTGCCTCTTGGTTGGTAGAAGTTCGTTCTCCTGTTATCTTAATATATCAAAAGCCAAACCTCTTTTTAAAATTATCAAACCATCCTTTGCTGGCATTACATTCTCCAGCTGTAGAGCTTTCACCTTCCCTTTGCGTTAAGTTGTCATATAATGTCTTCATTTTTTCTAAATCATATTAGAGTTTATAGGTATGTCTTTCTTATATTAATAGCAATCCTGCATGCACATAAAAGCTGCATTTTCAATATGAGATAAAAGTATTTTTCAAAAAGTGTAAAGCTTTTGCACCTACTGGTGTAGCTGCAGTGACAGCTCTATAAATTTTCTTCCTTTTTTACAATCATTCTTATGTTGAATTCATTAATCTTGAAATGGCAGGCAACTGCAGCTGCAGACTTCAATCTGTAGTGCGTATCAAGCAATTCAACTTTTTCTTGTAATGAAATGCCTTTACTTTTCTCTGCTTTTTGGGAGCCACTTCCAGCATCACTACTGACACTCCAAATGCATTCCATGGTGTTATTCAAGGTTTATGGTATTGCAGTAAACATGATGAAAAATACACAAGAACCACAAGAGATTACTTTTTACTCTGATACACAATTTATTGCAGAGATGAACTAACTGCACACGTGGAGGTGATTAGCATCACATGACATTTTAAGAAGCTACTCACAAACTTGAGCTCACTTTCATGCACGTCCCTGTGAAGAGACCAGCAGACAGGCTTTGTGTGAGCAATAAAGCTTTTAATCACCTGGGTGCAGGCGGGCTGAGTCTGAAAAGAGAGTCAGCGAAAGGAGATAGGGGTGGGGCCGTTTTTATAAGATTTGGGTAGGTAAAGGAAAATTACAGTCAAAGGGGGTTTGTTCCCTGGTGGGCAAGAGTAGGGGTCGCAAGGTGCTCAGTGGGGGAGCTTTGTGAGCCAGGATGAGCCAGGAAAAGGACTTTCACAAGGTAATGTCATCACTTAAGGCAAGGACCGCCCATTTTCACTTCTTTTATGGTGGAATATCATCAGTTAAGGCAAGGACTGGCCATTTACACTTCTTTTGTGGTGGAATGTCATCAGTTAAGGTGGGACAGGGCATATTCACTCCTTTTGTGATTCTTCAGTTACTTCAGGCCATCTGGGCGTATACGTGCAAGTCACAGGGGATGTGATGGCTTGGCTTGGGCTCAGAGGCCTGACATTCCTGCCTTCTTATATTAATAAGAAAAATAAAACAAAATAGTGTTGAAGTGTTGGGGCAGCGAAAATTTTTTGGGGGGGTGGTATGGAGAGAGAATGGGCGATGTTTCTCAGGGCTGCTTCAAGCGGGATTAGGGGCAGCGTGAGAACCTAGAGTGGGAGAGATTAAGCTGAAGGGAGATCTTGTGGTAAGGCGTGATATTGTGGGGTTGTTAGAAGAAATATTTGTCGTATAGAATGATTGGTGATGGCCTGGATACAGTTTTGGATGAACTGAGACACTAAACGGAAGATACAAGGTCCGAATAAAAGAAGGAGAAAAATGGGTATTAAAGAACTAAGAAGTGGGAGGACCCAGGATATCCAATTAGAGAGTGCCCAAGGGGATTCAGCGTAATTACTTGCTTGGTTGGCAAGTTTTTGGGCTCTATCCTTGAGTTTTTTTATGTTGTCATACACCTGGCCAGATTGATTTAGGTAAAAACAACGCTCTTCATTTAAGAATATACAGAGTCCTCCTTTTTCAGCAGTGAGTAAGTCAAGGCCTCGGCGGTTTTGGAGGACAACTGCAGCTAAAGAGTCAACTTGGGCCTGGAGGACTGATAAAGTTGTGATATGTCTGTGATGCTAGCAGAGAAGTCATTAGACAGGCTACGGAAGGTTGTGACAGAGGTTGAAATGCCTGCTATTCCAGTACCGAGAGCAATAGTGGAGTAAGAAAGTCCTAAACCGACCATCAAGGGAATTAGTAGAATAACTCTTTTTTTCTCGTGTCGGTGTCATGAGGGGAACAGGGAGCTCTTCGGTCCCATTTGCAAATTGTATTTTGGGGGTAAGGAAAACTAGTGTGAATGTGCCTGTCCAATTAGCAGGTAGACACATGTAGGTAGAGGATCCACAGAGGAAGAAGAGACCTTGTGCGAGGCAAAACTGGAGATGTAAAGTAAAAAGCTGAGAAGGAGTGCTGAAAGGGGTGTCTTGTACCCAGACTCCTAGGGATCCAGCTAGGGCGGCAGCTGTCAGAGGTTGTAATGGGGACTGATGGGGTAACTGCATAGAGGAGGAGGTTCAGTTTTCATGGTGTATGAGAAAACGTTGAGTATCTACGAGCAACCTTTCACTGTTATTTTCGGGGCTGGGTATAAGTAAACAAGAAGAGGGCCTGGGAGGAGAGTCTGACGAGCAAGGGAAAGTAATCAAGGATGGAGTGAAATACAGGGTAAGTGTCTTCCTAAACAATAATTACTGCTAATGTTTTTGAGTTTGTCAGTATTGATAGAGGGTTTGTCTGTAATATGGAGCTGGAAGGCTCCAGTTGTTTCAATGATGTGTGTAGTTGGGCTTTGGAGATGGAGAGTAAAGGAACATCGAGAAGGTGAAAGATTACCTAGGGGAATTCCAGTGGGTCTTTGCCAAGAGATACATAAAGGGGCAGCCACAGGAGTAGTAGTTTGTGTTGTGAGAGGTCCAAATATGGGGGGAGTAGAGTTAATATAAGGAGAAAGGTTTTTTAAATAAGTGCGGAGGAGGGCGGCAACTTGCTGATGTGAAAGGTCTGGGGAAGTCTTGCTGGAACTGTCTAGAAAGTAAATGAGTTCTTCAGGAGGGTAAAGGTGAGGGCTGTTAAAGGAGGTTCAGAGGTGTAAGGAGACAGGAGATGTTGCCCAGTCTGTCTGTAAGGTGGGGACAGCTGTGTAGGCACTGGAAGAAAGGGAAACGCAAAGCCAGCAGTTGTTCACTAAGGAGGGATTAGAAGCGGCTAGGAGAGAATGGGTAAGGTTGATAGTGTGGTGGAGATAGCTGGGGAGAGGTAAAGGGTGGCATAAGAATGGGAATGAGAATAAGAGTAAATATAAAAGTAAAGAATAGAACTTCATCAGGGTGGAAGTATTGGAGGGTGCCCTGCCAGCAAAGATCATCTACCCATTCTAAGAGGGAATTAAGAGTGGCGGTTTGGGGATAGCACCAAGAGATATCAACTGTGATGGCTTGAAGAAACAGTGTAAACCAGCAGTGTAAACAAGAGTAGGGCATTTGTAAGTAGTTGAGAACGGAGAATAGGAGTATGATTAGACAGAAAATAGTAGGGATGACTAGTTTTTTGGGGCTCGGCCTAAGTGGTGGGGGTGACTTCATAAAGCCCTGTTGCAAAAAGTAGGGTAAGGACAAACAGACCTAAGAGAATGAAGGGATGTATTAGGCTCATAAGGGTCATTACAGTTCTTCAGAAATACGAGTGAGTTTAAGGGAAGTAGGGGAGAGTACTTGCGACTTCCAGGAGGAAGAGGAGGGATTAGGCTGGCTGTCCGATGGACAGAGCTTTATTCTGGAATGGTGAACCTAGTGGGGAGGATCCTGAAGGCAGACAGCAGTTGGGGTACTATAGATGACTAAGTAGGGTCCAGTCCATCGAGGTTGTAGAGTTTAAGGGGTCAGATTCTTAAAAAGAACTGATCGTCCAGCTAGGGTGTCTTCATATGGCTGGGGATCTGGAGTAGGCAAGAGAAGATTAGCAGCCTGGGGAATTTCCTGTCTAGCCTGTTGGAGAACTGGAAGATAGTCACCTAGAGGACTGGTGTCTGTGAAGAGGTTGGGCCCAAGCAAGAAAGTGCATCTATATAAAAGTTCGTCCATATAAAAGTTCAAATGGACTGTACCCTGTAGCATCTCGAGGACAGGCTCTAATTCTGAGAAGGGCAAGAGGTAAAAGTACTGTCCAGTCCTTTTTAAGTTGGAGGCTGAGCTTGGTGAGGTGTGTCTTTAAAAGACCACTAGTCCATTCTACCTTTCCTGAAGATTGAGGATGGTAAGCGATATGAAGGTTCCACTGAATACCAAGAGCCTGAGAAACTGCTTGGGTGATTTGACTAGTAAAGGCTGGCCCGTTATCAGACTGTATAGAGGTGGGAAGGCCAAACCGAGGAATTATGTCTGACAGAAGGGAAGAAGTGACAGTGGTGGCCTTCTCAGACCCTGTGGGAAAGGCCTCTACCCATCCAGTGAAAGTGTCTACCCAGACTAAGAGATATTTTAGTTTTCTGACTCGAGGCATGTGAGTAAAGTCAATTTGCCAGTCCTGGGCAGGGGCAAATCCCTGAGCTTGATGTGTAGGAAAGGGAGGAGGCCTGAACAATCCCTGGGGGATAGTAGAATAGCAGATGGAACACTGAGAAGTGATCTCCTTGAGGATAGATTTCCATGACGGAAAGGAAATGAGAGGTCCTAAGAGACGGGCTAGTGGCTTGTAACCTACATGGAAGAGGTTATGAAATGACGACAGAATAGAATGGGCCTGTGAGGCTGGAAGGAGATATTTTCCTTGGTCTAAGAACCATTTGCCTTGTGTGGGAAGAGATCGATAGGTGGAGGTTTCAGCAGGGGAGTAGGTGGCAGTGACCGATGTGAAGGAGAAAAACCGGCCGTGTGGGACAGAAGTTGGAGAGCTAGTTGCTTGTGTCGCCACCTTATCAGCATAAGCATTGCTGTCAGAGATAGAAGTTGGAAAGCTAGCTGCTTGTCTAGCCACCTTATCAGCATAAGCGTTGCTGTCAGAGACAGAAGTTGGAAAGCTAGCTGTTTGTCTAGCCACCTTATCAGCATAAGCCTTGCCTAGAGCAATGGGATCTGATGACTTTTGATGCCCCTTGCAGTGAATGACCCCAGCTTCCTTTGGAAGTAAAGCGGCCTTGAGCAGAGTTTTTATTAAAGAGGCATTAATGATGGAGGACCCTTGTGTAGTGAGGAAACCTCTTTCAGCCAATATGACCGCAGGGTGGTGCAGAATATGAAAGGCATATTTAGAATCAGTATAGATATTGACGCGTAGTCCTTTTGCAAGAGTGAGGGCTTGAGTTAAGGCAACTAGTTCGGCTTGCTGAGAGGTAGTGGAGTGGGGCAGAGCGGTAGCCTCAATGATAGATGTGGAAGATACTATAGCATAGCCTGCTTTTGCTGGTGAGTGGCGATTAGGCCTGGTGGAACTGCCATCAATAAATCAAGCGTGATCAGGGTGAGGACAGGAAAGAAGGAAATATGGGAAAATGGGGTGAATGTGAGGTGGATCAGAGAGATACAGTCATGGGGGTCAGGTGTGGTATCAGGAATAATGTGGGAGGCTGGATTGAAGTCCGGGCCAGTAACAATGGTAATTGTGGGACTTAACAAAGAGTGAGTACAGCTGAAGGAGCCGGGGAGCAGAAAGTATATGCGTCAGGTATGAGGAAGAAAATAGATTTTGGAAGTTATGAGAAATGTAGAGAGTGAGTTGAGCATAGTTTGTGATTTTTAGGGCCTCTAAAAGTATTAAAGCAGCGGCAGCCGCTGCATGCAGACATGAGGGCTAGGCTAAAACAGTAAGGTTAAGTTATTTGGACAGAAATGCTACACAGTGCAGTCCTGGCTCTTGTGTAAGAATTCTGACGGCACTAACCATGCCTAGGAAGGAAAGGAGTTGTTGTTTTGTAAGGGATTGAGGTTTGGGAGATTAATTGGACACGATCAGCAGGGAGAGCACGTGTGTTTTTATGAGAATTATGCTGAGATAGGTAACAGATGAGGATGAAATTTGGGCTTGACTGAAGTAATAGGGTCTGTCTGTGAAGCCTTGCGGCAGTACAGCCCAGGTAATTTGCTGAGCCTAATGGGTGTCAGGGTCAGTCTAAGTGAAAGCGAAGAGAGGCTGGGATGAAGGGTGCAAAGGAATAGTAAAGAAAGCATGTTTGAGATCCAGAACAGAATAATGGGTTGTAGAGGGAGGTATTGAGGATAGGAGAGGATACGGGTTTGGCACCATGGGGTGGATAGGCAAAACAATTTGGTTGATAAGGCGCAGATTCTGAACTAACCTGTAAGCCTTGTCTGGTTTTAGGACAGGTAAAATGGGGGAATGGTGAGGAGAGTTTATAGGCTTTAAAAGACCATGCTGTAGCAGGTGAGTGATAACAGGCTTTAATCTTTTTAAAGCGTGCTGTGGGATGGGATATTGGCATTGAGGGGGGTAAGGGTGATTAGGTTTTAATGAGATTGTAAGGGGTGCATGACGGTCGCCAAGGAGGGAATAGAGGTATCTTATAATTGTGGGTTAAGGTGGGGGGAATAGGAGAGGAGGATGCGAAGGAGGCTTTGAACTGGGGAAAGGTGGCAATGAGGTGTGGCTGTCGCCCAGGAACAGTCAGGGAAGCAGCTAATTTGGTTAAAATATCTCGGCCTAATAAGGGAACTGGGCAGGTGGGGATAAATAAAAAAGTGCATAAAAGAGTGTTGTCCAAGTTGGCACTAGAGTTGGGGAGTTTTCAGGGGTTTTGAAGCTTGGCCGTCAATACCCACAACAATTATCGGGGCAAGGCAAACAGGTCCTTGAAAAGAAGGTAACGTGGACTGGGTAGCCTCTGTATTGATTAAGAAGGGGACAGACTTACCCTCCACTGTGAGAGTTACTTAGAGCTCTCTGTCCTGTAGGCTTCCGAGGCAATCTGGCAGTGTCAGTCTTCAGCTGCTAAGCCGAGAAGATCTGGGAAGGAGTCAGTCAGAGAGCCTTGGGCCGGAGTTCCAGGGGCTCTGGGAGTGGCTGCCAGGTGAGTTGAACAGTCCGATTTCCAGTGGGGTCCTGCACAGATGGGACACGGCTTAGGAGGAATCCCGGGCTGTGGGCATTCCTTGGCCTGGTGGCCCGATTTCTGGCACTTGTAGCAAGCTCCTGGGGAAGGTGGTTCCGGAGGAACGCCTGGCCACTGCGGTTTAGGCGTTTGGAAGTTCTTGTGTGCTGGAGATGTGGCTGGGGTTTGTCTCACAGTGGAGGCAAGGAATTGCAACTTTTTTCTATTATTGTACACCTTGAAGGCGAGGTTAATTAAATCCTGTTGTGGGGTTTGAGGGCCGGAATTTAATTTTTGGAGTTTTATTTAATGTCGGGAGCAGATTGGGTAATAAAATGTATATTGAGAATAAGACGGCCTTTTGACCTTTTAGGATCTACGGCTGTAATGTGTCTCAGGGTTGCTGCCGAACGAGCCATGAACAGGGCTGGGTTTTTTATATTTGATGAAAAACAGTCTAAACGCTCACTGATTTGGGAGAGGTCGGATAAAGAAAAAGGAGCATTAACCGTGACTATGCCTTTGGCTCCAGCCACCTTTTTAAGAGGAAATTGCTGGGCAGGTGGGGGAGGGCTAGGCGCCGAACGAAACTGTAAGCCGGACCAGGTGTGAGGAGGGGAGGTGATAAAAGGATTATAGGGTGGAGGAGCAGAGGCTGAGGAAGAATTGGGACGTAGCTCGGCCTGGCGAGGAGCAGCCTGGGGAGGAAGGGAGAGGTCAGATGGGTCTGTAGAAAAGGAAGATTAGAAAGACTCAGCGACGCTTGGGGTTGGGACTGAGGGGACAGGCGGGAGGGAAAGGAGGAAGATTTGGGATTAGTTGCTTTGGGCACAGAGACTAGGAAGGGACCAATGTGTAAAAGAATGCCTGAACGTCAGGCAGCTCAGACCGTTTGCCTATTTTACGACAATAATTATTTAGATCTTGCAGGATGGAAAAATGGAAAGTGCCGTTTTCTGGCTATTTGGAACTACTGTCGAGTTTGTATTGGGTCAAGCGGCATTGCAGAAGAAAATAAGCATTTAGGTTTTAGGTCAGGTGTGAGTTGAAGAGGTTTTAAGTTTTTGAGAGCACAGGCTAAGGGAGAAGAAGGAGGAATGGAGGGTGGAAGGTTGCCTGTAATGAAGGAGGCAAGTTAAAAGGGAGAGTAGAGACATGGAGGGAAGCGGTTCAGGGGTTCCTACCCTCCAGAAAAGTGGGAAAGGGGTTGGGGCACAGAGATACGAGGTCGGTGCACGGAAATAAGGGATCAGGGTGCAGAGATATGAGGTTGGGGCACGGAAATAAGGGATCGGGGCACAGAGATATAAGAGGTCGGGGCACGGAAATAAGGGATTGGGGCACAGAGATAAGAGGTCAGGGCGCGGAAATAAGGGATTGGGGCGCAGAGATATAAGGTGAGATGTTCCTTGGGCTGGTGGGTCTGAGGACCTGAAGTTGTAGGTGGATCTTTTTCACGGAGCAAAGAGCAGGAGGACAGGGGATTGATCTCCCAAGGGAGGCCCCCCGATCCGAGTCACGGCACCAAATTTCATGTGCGTCCGTGTGAAGAGACCACCAAACAGGCTTTGCGTGAGCAATAAAGCTTTTAATCACCTGGGTGCAGGTGGGCTGAGTCCGAAAAGAGAGTCAGCGAAGGGAGATAGGGGTGGGGCCGTTTCTATAAGATTTGGGTAGGTAAAGGAAAATTACAGTCAAAGGGGGTTTGTTCTCTGGCGGGCAGGAGTGGGAGTCGCAAGGTGCTCAGTGGGGGAGCTTTTTGAGTCAGGAAAAGGACTTTCACAAGGTAATGTCATCACTTAAGGCAAGGACCAGCCATTTTCACTTCTTTTATGGTGGAATGTCATCAGTTAAGGTGGGGCAGGGCATATTCACTTCTTTTGTGATTCTTCAGTTACTTCAGGCCATCTGGGCGTATATGTGCAAGTCACAGGGGATGCGATGGCTTGGCTTGGGCTCAGAGGCCTGACACTCACCACAATAGCAACAGAGGGCGTTGCTAGGAAACACTTCCTCAGAAATTATGACAGTAGACACTGTGTACTCCAGTTGGTTTTATGAACTTATGGTTTAATGCTATATCTTTACATTTGTCTACTTTTCTCTCGACTGCCAATGTTGTTATGTATGGTCCGTTACGTGTTGCTGTGCATATGTCTTGTTAAATTTTAACTTTTTTACAGTAGATTTGTATATATGTTATGGTAGCAAACAATAAAATAGACTAGAATACATATATTTTGTGCATTCATGACACATATAAATTTTTCTTAATTTTTCAATATTTCTAGGCCATGTAGCTCATTTGTGAGTTTTTCCACAAATGCAAACCTCCAAAAACTTTTCTGATGTATTTATTGACAAAAAAATCCATGTATAAGTGGACACATGCAGTTCAAACCCATGTTGTTCGAGGGGCAATTGTATATACATACATATATACGTGTGTATATGTATGTGTGTATGTGTTTGTGTATATACATATGTGTGTATGCATATACATGTGTATGCATATGTGTAGATGCATCTCTACACACATGCATATATAGCAATATTTATTCCCACTAATTGCAAAGCAGCTCAGGTAATTTGACCTTATTTTTAAATCCTGTCACTTGGTGAAGTGGTTTTCATATTGAGAAAAGTCCATGCTCCATAATAATGGCAATCTTATGCTCATAGCAGTTACCACTAGTTTATTTAATACTATGGATTTGAGATAATTTATATCATGTGTTGACAATAAAATTCTTCATATCTCTTTCTTCATGTCTCTAAGAAATAATAAACGTATCTTAGCGAACTAGCTAAGAGACAGAATAAGGTATTTCTATGTCTCTAGAAAAATGTTTTTCTAGATCATTAATATTATATGTTAATGGATCATCATTTTCATATACTCCCTGTTTTACTGAGTTCTGTGTAGTCTTCAAATTAGCATAGACACACTTACATCTCATTTATAAAAGACACCAAATTTAAACTTGATCTCTGACTATGAGTTTGAGATCTTTGAAGATCAAAATAATAATATAAAATATCCTTTATATATTGTAAATTTATGCATGTTTATGTACATTTGTAAAATAATATAGTGCAAGTTGAAGAAACATACATGTAAAATATTATTTATCCAAGTTTGTGCTGTCCATGTTTTTAATAGGCTCAAACTGAACATTTTAGTTTACTTGTTTAATTTAGAAGACATACAAAGTTAGCTTCTTAGGATATTAAATCAAAATTGTGCTTTGATTTATGTTTCTTATTTTGTGCCTATTAGCAAACGTCTCAGGAAAAAAAAGTCCTTTTTAAACAAGGGCCTCAGAGTAAGGTTTTGGGAATAGTATTGAAAAGAGAGAAAAAAGCCAACAGTAATTTGAGAAGTCTAGATCATTTTTTCATTCATTTAGCTTTTTCCCCCTATATCTCAGGTTTCTTTTCCTTTACCTACCATGTTTTGTACATACTAGACCAGTGAAATACTACTAATGCATCAAAGCTTACTTCAAAAGCCAACTTATCCGTCAACTCTTCTCTAATCCCTCATCAGCAAAAGTTAATTTTTCATACTCATGCAGTCTCTTCATATTAGTGCCCCTATGGCACACCACTATATACTTCATTGTGTATGTGTGTGTCTGTGTGTACCTGCACAGGTTTTCATATATACTTTCAGTTTGAGGAGAAAGTATAAGCTTTGAGCTCTAATAGATCTTGATTCATATATACATAACCTTGAACTCAGAATATCAGTCTGTATTGGAACTAAAAAGGTGAAGCAAGTAGGTTCAAAAATAGTTTGACACTACTGGAACATAGCAACAGTTCAACTATGGTCAGTCTATTATTATTCTATTATATAATAAATTAATAAATATTATTTAATTTTTGTATTCTGCAATGTGCCAATAACAGGGTTTACATTAGAAGTTCAAAAACATTTTAAATTTTAATTGGTATCCATTTTAATACATAAATGACTGTGTTTAGTGTTGGGAGCTGATTATGCAATATGCCTTGTTTTTAATAAATGTCAAACCATTTAGCAAATGATAAATGCATTATTTCTTAATTTGTTTAGCTTTCTCAGCTTATTATTAACTTTAACCTTTTAATTTGTAAGCACATTACATCAGATAAATAACTACTTACAGCTACTCTAGTATGCTTTGTGCTAACTGATTATTAATCATCTAATATGTACCTGCATATAACTAAGTAGCATTTAGGGATTTCAGTAGTAAACATTTGGTATTTTGTTAATAATGTATTTTAGTAGGTTAGGGATAAAATCCAATTATATTTTTTTCTTATGATTTGCAACAACCACAAATCCTCACAGAAGTATTTAAGTCTCTTATGATCAAATACTAATTTTTGAGTTTTTCCATATAAATTTGAATTTTGTTTTGCTGGTGTCCATTTTCAAAAGGGTGCTCTTTGTTAAGTCTTATTCACTTGCGGGTGATACTATCCTAAAATTGGGATGCCTAAGGGAACAAGATGTTTCATGTGATTTTTGTCATGAAATAAGTTCTAGCTTAGAAAAGAAAAAGCAGAGGAGGGAACATTTTTAAAAGTCTAGCTTTCAGATTTCCTTACATTTATTATGACATTCTCAATAATTAATTCTTTATCCATCAGCTGCTGTTTATAAAGCACCTACTCTATGTCAGGGACTGGATGGAATGAAGGCTGGGGACACACTGTGAAGATATGAAAGAACTTGTCCTATGCTCTGTTTTTAATCGCTAAGATTCTACTTTTGAATACGGCATGCTGTATACTCCATTAAAAACAATTTGTGCAGGCGGGCGGGTCGTGAGGTCAGGAGATCGAGACAATCCTGGCCAACACTGTGAAACCCCGTCTCTACTAAAAATACAAAAAAAAAAAAACAAAAAAAAATTAGCCGGGCGTAGGGGCGGGCGCCTATAGTCCCAGTTACTTGGGAGGCTGAGGCAGGAGAATGGCGTGAACCCGGGAGGCGGAGCTTGCAGTGAGCCGAGATGGCGCCACTGCACTCCAGCCTAGGCGACAGAGCAAGACTCCGTCTCAAAAAAAAAAAAAAAAAAAAAAAAAGTGCTTATGTTTTGACTTCAAAATAACACAGCTTGTAATAGTCAGACTTCAATATTGTAGAAATGAGAAGACCCCACAACTGATTGATGAGATAATCAAGAGATTTAGGATTAAACCTCTATCAAACTTTTTTGAAACTTCTAATTCATGAAAATTAACTAGGAAGTAGAAGACATCTCACGACCTTTGAATTTTCTGAAATACTACAGTATATATCCTTTACAATAAAAAGGAACCTCAGAAGGGAAAACACATTCAATTTCACCCCCAGCCTTTTATTTCGTAGTCAGGAATAAAGCCCTCCATAAGTAAACTCCATGCAGTGCTGTGTCTGCTAGTGTGTTTCATTAGACTCAATACAGTAAGCACCAAAATGTTGGGAACTGAATAAAGCTGACTTTTGTTTCTGTTGTCCTTCAGTAAGGATAAAATAAACATGTTTTCTGTGGAAAGAAAAAGAAAGCATTCTTTCTCAAAGTCAAGTAGGATAGCCCTTACCAAAAATATTCTGAATTTTCTTTGTGGTTCAAAACCACCTTAATACACTAGATGGTCAACAGGATTAATTGCATGTACAGTTCAAAAATAATGAGAAGGCAATATATTTAAAACTAGTTATCAACTAGTAATAAAGTTAAGCCACATTTAGCCTAAGTAATTAACCTGGTAAACTCTCCAGTTTTTCCCACATAGCTATCTTCTCTTATGTGCTTGCAACACATTGCATCTTAATGAAATACACAGCTATATACAGTGAATTATAAATTAAATACTTTGCCTATGCTCTGTTCAACTTGACTGCCTTTATTCTGATTTTAGTCTTGTAAAATATGTAACATTTTATGTACTGAGTATATCTTTCCATAACCAACAAATTACCCAACAAATGTATTCTACTTCTGTCTGCGGAAGCTTTATAGTGAAAAGCATGCAATTTAAGTGGATATTAACCTGATGCCTAGATTCAAAAAAACAAATTTTTTCAGCATTACTAATTGTATATCAGTTCAACCTTAAAATTCTCTTACTTTAGTGATCTTCCTACTTAGAAGGCCAATTTAGTATTGTTTCAACTTTTCCCACTCTAGTGACACATTCTTCAGTTAAGCAGTTTCCTCATTGCATTTGCTACAAGGAACCAAGGATGCAGGTTTGCATTTCCCTGTACGTGAAATGAGGGAAAAACACGCTGAGACAGTCACCTTCACCATCACACATTCAGTTTAAATCTACGGTAATAGACTCGTACTCCTAGAAGGCTTGCTGTGTTTGTTTGCAAACTAGCATGCAGTACTTACAAGTCTGTGGTTTTATTGACATATTCCTTTCCATTCCTGTGGTTTTTAATTGAAACCCCCACTGTTTTGCCCAGCTTCAGGAATGCGGAATATAGAAGTTTTACGTTTACTTTTCTACTAAGACCAGAGGAACCCCGAAGCTCCAGTTCATGCAATGAAACTTAGATTTTAGTGTTCCTTTTGGTCTCTAATAAAATGATGAGCCTTAGCAGGTATGTTGGGAATTGTTGCCTGAATTAAATCTGACTATGAGACGTTTCTGTTTCAACCTCTGAACATGAACAATTGTCATTACCTGTAGAGTCTGGATTTGTTTCCTTAACAGACTTTAATCAACATTTCCTACTTGCCACACTCTGTAGTAAGTGCTAAGACTCAAACATGAAGAGATTGTCTAAGTCAAGTTATTAACACAGTGGTTGTTATTACTCAGCACCAAGAAGCCTGTATTATTTGGCTTTAGTACTACGTTGCAATGTAATAGTTGTGTATATCCATTTCTCTCATTTCCCCTCTGTCTCCTGTGATTATATTTTGGTACAGACTTGAATGTTCTGTATTGGTAGCAAATCTTATAACAAATGACCGAGGGATTCCCAAGGATTAATTTTGGACAGCTCTTTCCTTTACTCCTCCCCTGACTCCTGCTTATCTCTAGATGTTAGCTGGACCAGTTTACAAACAGTGTCAGAAGTAGAATCTTATGATTTTCATAAAACATTTACAGAAACTGAAAAAGCATGAATACATAAAACTATTTCTTCACTACCTGGAGAGGAGAAGAGAAACCAAGAGTATATCTTTCCTCTTATATCTCCTCTGCTCAGATCCCAACGTTGTCTCAACATGGCCTACTGAGAGGACAGAGTCTAGGACTCTTTAATTTACACTGTACCCTGACCAAGGATGGAGAGTAGAGCATTAGAAAATGCCAGAGATATCCAACATATTTCCTAAGTTTCTTGGTCAGAAGTTCAGCTGGATATAAGAGAAGAAAATGTACATATACGTCAATAAAAACTATATTACCCAATTTTCTATAAATACTAATTTGAGTTCATAGACGATATGGATTATAAGTTGATTTTCTTAGGATATGTTGAAAAGTCACTTGTTTTCAAAGATTAAAGCAACAAAATTGATTTTGTAATTGTAAGTACTAAAATTTTTCTAGTTTTACAGGAAAAATGTAAGCAAAAAAAGTATCCCTTAATTATGGTGATTGAAAACTAGCTATAGGTTGAGATTCATGGTGTAACACATATAAATTCCATTCATCCTATTAGTAAAATAAGTTTTTTTCCTTTGACAAAGTATTAATGATTTTAGGAAGTTTCTTTAAAATACTTAAGTGATATCATTCATTTAGTATAACATTATATTCATTAGTAAGATATAAATGCTTAATCGAACTGTGCTTTCATTATATCTGAGTGATAAATAGTCTGTCACTAAATTCTATATTAACACAAACTTAAATGATGAGAATTATAATATTTGAAGTGAATAAAGTGAACTTTTGGTTCTATTTCTACTCCTCTTTCTCTCTTTTCTAAGGTAATTGCGCAATATGTTTTTTTTTTCCTGCTGAGATATTGGCAAAATAAGCATGTCTAATGCTAGTGAGCCAATAGTAATGATACTAAAGTGTGATGAAAAGAATAAAAATGAAATGTCTAAAACAAAGTACTACTGGATTTCTAACAGATATTTAAGGTTTTCCCTATTTCAATAACTTTTAGTTAGAGTTTAAAAAGCTATAGAGGTGGGAACATTTCAGATTGATTATTTATCTATCTGCTCATCTGAGGGAGGGACAATATCATACGCAAGATAACACAGGCTTGACATTCACAAGGAATGATGTTCAGAATTTGTGCACTCATTTTGAGATCAGTTAACCCACATGCAAAAAACCAACCAACCAAACAAAGAAAAAAACTTTGCAAAAATTTTGTAAGGATGACAAATCATTAGGGTGTGAAACCAGCCTTTTAAAGATCTATTTCCAATTCATATATCCTATTGTCTGCTACTTTTCTTAGTGTGCACGGTTTCATTGACCACCAATCATTGAGAATATAGGTCTCATCTGATACTGATTTGATATAAATTTTAAATTATAAATTAAGCATTATATGCTAACAAGATTATAACCTTAATTTATTAGGACCATTGTTCTGTTTTCTCATCAAATCAAACAAAAATATTACCTAATAGTTATTTTATAACTTGAATGATGAACTCATCATATTCCATGAACCTTGATTTCTTTGTACTATTTTTTTTTTTTTTAATTTTTATTTTTTTCGAGACAGAGTCTTGCTCTGTTACTCAGGTTGGAGTGCAGTAGTGCCATCTTGGCTCACTGCAACCTCCACCTCCTAGGTTCAAGCGATTCTCCTGCCTCAGTCTCCAGAGTAGCTGGGATTACAGGCACCCTCCACCACACCTGGCTAATTTTTTGTATTTTTAGTAAAGATGGTGTTTCACCATGTTGGCCAGGCTGGTCTTGAACTCCTGACCTCAAGTCATCCACCTGCCTCGGCCTCCCAAAGTGCTGGTTTATAGGTATGAGCCATGACTCCCGGCCTCTTTTTACTATTATTAATAATGGTGATGGTCTGCATTATGGTATCTGTATTATTGCCCAATTTGTAGGGGAGAGATTATGATGAGGACCAATATCATAATCACTGTTGGAAAGATTGATTCAAACCAAAAAGAAAGAGGAGAAAAAGGACTTCATTGACAAGAATGTAAAGGCGACATGCCAAAATGATAATAAGAGGATATTATAAACTTTGGTGCCAGCAAAGTTTTAGATTTAGGTGAAATAAATGAATTCCTTTAAAATCACCACTTAATACCAAACTGACGCAAAAACAAGCTGAAAATGTCTCAGATATTAAATCTTAAACACTTTCCTATACATTCACTAGAAGCCCAGGTGGCAGTACGTCCAAAGAGAAAAAGAAAAAACATTACAAACAAGGAGGACCTAATAAATGGAAGCCTATTCCATATTCATGGATCTGAAGACTCGATATTTTTAAGATGTCAATTTTCCCCAAATTTCTCTATAAAATCAGTGCAATCACAAAGTTCCAATAATTTTTTTTGTGTTAAAACTGTACTTTTATATAAATTTTAGAATCAGATTAATAGCATCAAAGAAGCTTGAAGACTTACAGTACCACATATCAAAGCTCACTATAAAACTACAGCTAAGACAGTGTAATATTGGCGTGAAGATCTATGAACACACCAATTAAGTATGATAAAGAGTAAGGAAACAGACCCACATATGGTCATTTTCTTTACAATAAAGTTACCACTACAGTGCATAATTGTAAGATTATTTTATAAATGGTTCTTCGTTAATTGGATGCCCACATGACATAGTTTAGCCCCTGTGTATTAGGTTCCAAATCACCACAAACTTAATGGCTTAAAAGAACGTGAATTTATTATCTTACAACTTGGATAACTGAAATCTGAAATAAATATCACTTGGCTAAAATCAAGGTGTTGGCAGGCTGCATTCATTCTGGTGCCTGTAGGGAAGAATCTGTTTCTTTGCATTTTCCAGCTTCTAGAGGTCATCTGGATTCCTCAGCTCAGGAGCCCATTCCTACAATTTGAAAGCCAGTAACATTTAGCTGAGTCCTTCTTGCTCTGCCATCTTTCTGGCTCTCTTCTGTCTCCTTCCTCCAGTTTTAAGAACTATTGTGGTTACCCTGGGCTTGCTTGGTTAACCTAAGATAATCTCTTCATTTTAAGGTCTGCCGATTCAAAACATTAATTATACAGACAATCATAATTGCCCTTTGACATATAACGTAACATATTTGAAGTTCTGGGGATAGGGCACAGACATCTTTTAAAGGGGGGCTATTCTGCCCGCCACATCAACAGGATTGTGTACATATTACATCCATAGAAATGTAGAGCACTAATTTTAGAAGCACTAAACATAATGGCACAAAAGTGGAAGCAAGAGAAATAATGTTAAAGAAAATAAGCTAGAAATGAAGGGGTACATACACATGATTCTGTTCACATAATGTAGAAACACGGACAAAACTAATTTATAGCGACAGAAGTCAAAATAGCAATTACTCTTTCAGAAGCTATTGACTTGGAGGGTCCAAGAAGGAGGACTTCTGGTTCTGATAATGTATGATATCTCAATTTATGTAATTATTACATAGATGTGCTCACTTTTTGAAAAAATCTTTGATTTGTACAGAGAAGTAAAGCTGTACTTTGCTGTGTCTATCTCTATCTCCCTCTCTGTGTCTCTCTCTCTAAACTAGCTTCAAAAGCTGTTTACCTATAATGTTAAAGTTCAATTTGTCTCCTCAATACTCTTTCAATGTTTAAGATTCTTCCTTATATGTAAAGTACAACATAGTTACATATCAGAGAGAAAATACATATTTTCAATACACCTCAGGGTACTAAGACCTACTACTTTTAAAAGTATATGCATCTTATGTTATTATTTCCATCTCTTCATTTCTCTGAGAGATCTAGCAATTTTTACTTTATGTAATTGAGCTCAATGGAATGATCTTATTTACTCATCAATCATTGATCACACTTAATGATTATTATATTTCTTAATAATTAGCACCTACTCTGATATCATGTGCACATGAATGTCTATTTTCTCACATGTATTTAAACACATATATATGGACAACTGCTCTCTGGACCAGGAGAGTACCTTGTTTATCTTACTGATTTGGCCCCAAATGTGCAGCCATTTACAGCTATTTTAGGTGACTTTTATCAACCCTGTATTCACGAATAAATATGGAATGGGAAAGTATCTTTTTATTGCTGTAATTCCATGTCAACACCAAATTTTTATGATAATGAGAACCATATGTTTCTTGATGATGTATTATGAGTTGCTTTTGTTTGTCCTAAAATTAGCTTCTGTGGGTAATAAGCATTTCAAAGTTAAACAGAGATAAATGAAGTATTTGGTTCTATAAAACATTTATTGATTTCTTTGTGAAATAAACATGCACATAACACACACACACACACACACACACACACACGAATGCTTTAAAAAAAACCAGATGATTGGGTGGCACTTACTCCAAAAAGAAAATTCAAGTGTTGGTTACCTACACCCCTGTGAAATAGTTTTTTCCTTCCTAGTACATGCTTATTTCAATAAAATGTCTAAATTTCATCTCATTTACTTGTAGTCTGAACAAGATTCATTTTTACAGATTTAAAAAATGTATAAATAGTTGCTTTGAAAACCCATCCAGCATATTCAAGACAGGCATTCAACTCAGAATTATCTTTTTTTTTTTTTTTTGATATGGAGTCTCGCTCTGTCACCCAGGCTGGAGTGCAGTGGCACGATCTCAGCTCACTGCAACCTTTGCCTCCTGGGTTCAAGCAATTCTTCCTACCTCAGCCTCCTGAGTGGCCACCATGCCCGGCTAATTTTTGTATTTTTTAGTAGATACAGGGTTTTGCCATGTTGGCCAGGCTGGTCTTGATCTTCTGACCTCAGGTGATCCACCTGCCTCAGCCTCCCAAAGTGCTTGGATTACAGGCGAGAGCCACCATGCCCGGCTGATTATTTTTGTGTAATAGCTTCTGTAACAGGGGTCCCCAACCCCTGGGCCATGGACCGCCACCAGTCCATAGCCTGTTAGGGACCAGGCCACAAGCAGATCAGCAGCGGCATTAGATTCTCATAGGAGCACAAACCCTACTGTGAACTGTGCATGCGGGGAATCTAGGTTGCATGCTTCTTATGAGAATCTAATGCCAGATGATCTGAGATGGAACGGTTTCATCCACAAACCACCCTGTAACTCCTTGAAACCCCCACCCCTACAAAACTGGTTCCTGGTGCCAAAAAGATTGGGGACCGCTGTTCTAAAATATTTTAAAGTCTGATTTTGCCCTTAGGAAATGATGAAGCACTTTCCCATACTTCTGTGTTGATTGGGGCCAATTTTCTCTCCTGTCCCCACCATTTCTACCACTACTTGCCCTGCTTCGAATCTCATTGATCTAATCTTTCTATCCTGCTCAAACTCAACATGCCTCCATCCACCGAAGGCAGCCCTGCATGTTTCCCAGAGGCTTCTATATTTAGAAAGCTCTGCAGAATCCTCCTTTGGCCCTTACCTACCTTTACATACTAAGTGTTAAGTGTAATTTATTTTTTC
Source organism: Pan paniscus (assembly GCF_029289425.2). Classification (NCBI taxonomy): domain Eukaryota; kingdom Metazoa; phylum Chordata; class Mammalia; order Primates; family Hominidae; genus Pan; species Pan paniscus. The sequence continues at coordinate 69,016,793 of NC_073267.2, forward strand.
TTTTAATAAGCGATCTTTCCTGACTGCTGCACTTAAGTCCTATTGCCATAAAGTTTCACGTATGCATGTTCCTTGGCTTTGAAACACATACCCTGTTTTGTCGTACTTCATTTGTGTTGGTAATGTTTGCTTCTCTATCTTGACTGCAAACGTTGTGCAAGTCACCCATGGACATTTTAATTCGCAATGTTATCTGTGCCTAGACATTATCTATAGTGTCTGGCATGTAGTAAAGATTAATCAAATACAAGTTGAAAGACACATTGAGTGATCTGTTAACTCTCTGAAAGGAGGTATTTGTTTTCCACTAGTTCAGCTTTCAGACAGCAAGTAAAGAAGTACTTTCGAAACTATCTTTGCAAAAATTATAACTGTGGAAATTATGACAGTGAAAGAGATCAGACCTAACCAACTCCTTCTTGCTTCTAACCTTTAAGCTGTCCTTGTTCTTTCCTGGGCTTAGGCTGAACTGGCCTTGGGAAAAAATTTAGTTTATGGTTTGACTCTGAAGCAAAATTAATAATAGCCCTTTCCTGAAAAGACCCACTTCTTGCCTGGGGACCAGCCTGCCTTTGTAGGACTAACAAATTAGCTGCAAGATTAGAAATTACAGTTTAGGGGTCATGCAGCCTCTGGCTGCAAGAGTCTGAAACTCCCCAAATTGCTCCTGGGGATAACATCACTATTGTAAAACCTAAAATCGGTGCTTGGGATATTTTGCAGACCATGGCACTCAATGGCTCAGTTGACACCACCAAGACACATAATCTGGCTCAACAAGTTTTGCGATTCCAACCAGGGACAAAAGACAACAAGAAAGCCTCACTTTGACCTCCTTATGATTTCATCTCCAACCTGACCAGACAGCACTCCCGACTCCCAACTTCCCAAGCCCCTACCTGCCACATTATTTTTAAAAACTCCCGTCTCCGAATGCTCTGGGAGACTGATTTGAGTAATAATAAAACTCCGGTCTCCCACACAGCCAACTCTGTGTGAATTATTCTTTCTCCATTGCAGTTCTCCTGTCTTGATAAATCGGCTCTGTCTAGGCAGTGGGCAAGGTGAACCTGTTAGGCTGTTATACTTTATGTAAAAAAATGAAGCAAATAGCTCTAAATTAAATTATTTCTTCTAAGGGAACATGGAAAGTAACATTGAAAGTAAATGCATGAGTAAATTCTAAATCTCATTAAAAAACAAACAAACAAAAAAAACAACTTCACTTTCCTCCATTGTGTATCTAACTTTAAGTGTGTTGGGACTTGGGCGTTGCCCCATTCAGGCAATGTGGTGGTGAAGAACATTACTGTATACTTTGGGCTCAACATTCCTCTGCAGGTGTGCTTAGTTCTGTAAAAATTAATGAGTAAAAATAGGAAGCTTGGCCCGGCACAGTGGCTCATGACTGTAATCCCAGCACTTTGGGAGGCCAAAGTGGGCAGATCACAAGGTCAGGAGTTTGCGACCAGCCTGGCCAACATAGTGAAACCCCATCTCTACTAAAAATATAAAAATTAGCCGGGCATGGTGGTGTGCACCTATAGTCCCAGCTACTCAGGAGGCTGAGGCAGGAGAATTGCTTGAACCCGGGAGGCAGAGGCTGTGGTGAGCCGAGATCATGCCACTGCACTCCAGCCTGGGGAACAGAGTGAGACTCCATCTCAAAAAAAAAAGGAAGCTCATACTATTTGTCAGGGTCACAGAGTAAATGAATTGTCGTTGCCAAATACATCACTGAACACAGTTACTGGAGGAACTATTTATAAAGGCAGCTGTAGGGTAAATGGAAAATAACAAGACATGGTGAAGCACTGCAGGGCTAGCACCAGCGGACAGCCACTAATGCAAATTAAGCCTTTAGAGGCAAGAGAAGGAGCCACTACTAGATTCCTGAGAGAGCTATAGGAGAGGGCCACTTGACAGAAGCTAAATCTTCAGTCTTCTAATATAGCCACTCTCAATCTCTGACCAGGTAAATATCTGGACGCCACCCTCTTTTTATCCTCCCACTATCTTGCCAGTTTTCTCATTGGCTGAACCCAACTGGAATCCAGAGAGCTAGAAAAATCCTCAATTCAATCTACAGGATGGAAAATAATAACGAGAGGATATTAAGGAGCAAATGAAGATATCAAGTAATCACTATTCAAAGAGTCTGCACATCTTTACTCCATTTCCATTTGTTAACAAAATTTAGTTTTAAAAATACAAACTACAATTTCAGCTCCTATATTTTTGGGGAATTATTATAATGTAGAAAATTATGGAAGAAATATAGTAACTTTATCACTTACAAAATGTACTTCTTAGTAAAATTATATAAACACATATAAATATTTTTATAAAGATATGTTATATTCATTTCTACATTGTTCTTGCTAGGGAACATCAGCATTATCTGTGTTGTTAAAATCATATTTATTGTGCATATCATTTTAATGCTATGTAATATCCCAACATGCAGCTATACCATAGATATGAGCATGTGTATGTGTGTATATATTTGTCTGTGCTGATAATTGTTTTACTTCTTCTCTTTCTCCTTCTTCTCTTTTCTCCTGAACTTAACTCAGGCAGTTGTGAAACTTGGACAATACTTACTCCTAGTCATCAAATTCCTCTTTTGGAAATACAGTAATAATTGCACTTTAAACTGTCAACAGAGAAAAGGGAAGAAAACCTCAAATCCAGTGAGAGATTGTCATCAAGAAAGGAAGCTCTGTTTAATTAGAAGTTAGAATTCTTAGAAATTCTCATCTGGTCTGACTTTTCTTCCGTTCCTGCTTACTGAAGTAAGGGCAGAGGGAAGTCTGTGTTCTCAGTATTTTCAGTTTTGCTTAGAAAGCAAACCTGTGGGACTTTCTTATGCATAAGTTTAGTTTCATTCAGATGAAAGTTAAATGGAAGATTTTTACATAGAGTTGAGGGTTTCAGATTCAGCACAAATTCAAGTGTGAAATGATGATTGTATGTTAGAGAAATTATCATAACCAGGGGGACTTGCAACTTTCTTCTTCATTGATAACTAGAGTAGTTATGCATTTAGAACCATTACCAAGCTGTAAGACATAAATTCATGTTGCATGCATCAAGACAGGCTCAATGACTGAAGATTTTAGAATACTTTGAAAATGAATTCATGAAATATAAATTACAGAACGTTGTTTCTTTTTTGTGTTTTGAATTAATCTTCATATAGACATTTTACAGACTAAAACTCATATAGACATAGGTAAATGAATGATAATATTTAATCTATAAATTACAGTGTGTGTACATATATATTATTAATGCTACATAATATCCTGACATTTTTCTCCAAAATAATTGTTGTTCTTGCTTTTGAATGAGCTTTCATAGTAGAATATATAAGAAAGCTCATTCAAAAGCAACAACAAAAAATATATTTAAGGCACCACATTAGATACTATACGTTTAAAATTGTAAACCTGTCACTCTGGGACTCCACACTCCTGAAACTTTCTGAGTAATGAATAATCACAAAGAACCCAAAGAACTGCAAGAAAAGATTTGTTGAATTCAGTATCTGGCATTTATCTTTTTTAACAAACAAGGAAAGTATTCCTCTTAGTGGAAATAGAAGCCTAAGGAGTACGGCCATAATATAGCAAGAATCTTGGAATAGGCAGAGATGAGAAGTCCTTTTATAGCTACTGAAGACATCTGATGATGAAGTAGACAGGCTCTAAGAAAAAATGGCTTCTTTTTTATAGGATATCTCAGCTGGTAATAAAATGTTTTCTATATATGAATAAACAACAACAAATGGGGAACACAAGGTCCATTAAAAATTCGACACTTCCTTAATAACTGCCTATTGAAGATACTTAAATATGGATATTATATTGATTAGCCCTTATATAACATAGATGATAAAAAGCAATTGCATGTTCCTCAAGGCATCCAAAATCTGAAATTTACAGTTGCATGGTGAAGGGCAGACATTTCTTGTACTTGAAACAAAGTCTTGTTATGAGGGTAAGAAAGGCAGTTATCTGAGAATTAGAGTTTTATTTTTGCATTTCCCATTTATTCTACTTTATTTTTGGAGTGAATACTTTAAAAAGTGATACTGCAATTTATCATTTATAATGTGTCAGGCGCTCTTTTGTGTGTTAATTATTATTCTTACTTAGTTTAGGAAAAATGATGCTACCTATGGTTCAAGTTATAGGAATTCTCTGAGTTGGTTTATGAATACAAACGGATAAAAATATTAGTTTGCTTCTGCATTTTTTATTATTTATTATATAAGAGGAAGCAAAGTATATTGGTTAAGAGTATAGGCCCTGGAGTTAGCCTTTCTGGGTTGGAATCTTGTCTCTACCAATTACTCAGGCAAGCTACTTAATCTACTGTGGAAGATCAAAGATGGTTGCAAATTCTCTTTCCCTCCCCTCCAACTTGGAACAAATCTTTTGACCGGTAGAACACAGCAGAAGTGACACAGTGCCCGTTTCTTTTTAAGTTTTATTTTAAATTGACAAATAATAATTGCATAGATTTGTGAGGTTCAACGTAATGTTATGATATGTGTACATAATGTGGAATGATTAAAGCTAATTAACATATTTATAACCTCCATAGTTATCAATTTGTAATTGCATCAGACCAATCTGGTTCAACTTTTACATAACAAAGTTGTGGGCTATTTTTCAGTTGCCATGGACCTCTAGGTTAAAGGTCACATAATCTGAACATGCCTGGATGAACCAAGCATGCCATCATGCGGGGGGGATCTAAGCACTTGGACCCAGGAATGGGGGCTGAATTAAGATGTATTCACTACATGGCAGGATTCAGGATTCAATCGGATTGCACCCTGGCATCATCCTGTGGCGGGATCCGGTCAGATCTTGCTTTCCAGCACACCTCACTGCAAGAGCCAATCAGATCACATCTCATTACCCTACTCTTACAAAACCCGACCCAAACCCCAGTGCAAGGAGACAGATTTGAGTGTTTCCTTCTTTCTCCTTGCTGGTTGACTCACAATAAGGCTTTTCTTTTCTCAAGAGCTGGTGCCATGGTATTGGCCTCTCTGTGCATTGGGAAGCAAGCCTGTTGATTGCTTGGTAGCAAATTTTGTGGTGAGAACATTTATTGGTACTCCCATGTTGCTTGCAGTGGTGCCAGTTTCTAGGTCCATGCTTTAAGGACAGACAACTTACACTTCTTTATTTTGGAACCTCTCTCTGAGATTCTTGAGCTACTATGTAAGACATTAAACCATCTGAGACCACCACATTGGAGACAGCATGTGTATGTGCTCTGGTTGGCAACCCCCAATAAGCCCAGCCTTCCAACCATTCTTACCAATGTATCAGATGAGTGAGTAAAGCTGCTTTGGATTTTCTTGACCCACCCATCCTTCAGCTGAATACAACAAGTGATCTCCATCAATGTCATGAGGAACAGAATTATTCAACCCAGACTTGCCTGAATTCCTGATTCCCACAATCATGAAGTTTAATAAAATAGATGGTTTTATAAGTCACCATATTTGGAGCAAATATAATAGTTTCTACATTGTGGATTTTTTCTGAGAATGGAATGAGATACGATATGTAGTGCACTTAAAAGTGTCTGATACATATTATGTATCAAACATTAGCTACCTTAATAGTTAATATTTTTCTCTACATCTTACTGAAGGTCTTAGTAAGCAAAGAATGGCTGTGATCTAGTAAACCTAGAAGTTCTTGGATCTTGTGCTAATTCTAATGCAATTTTCTAATGTCTTGGTCTCAATCTTATGTGTAACTACATTGATTTCCCTACTAGCAAGCAGACTCAATGTCTTAGTTTGGATTCCCCTAGAAATAGAAACTGAATAAAGATGTAAATGCAAGGACTTTACTTAAAAGGTGAGATAAACACTGGTGTGGGAGTTGGAAAGTGAGGTAGAGAAGGGGAGGCACTTAAAGATGCCTTATCCACAAAGAGATACCATCTCACACCAGTCAGAATGGCTATTATTAAAAAGTCACAAAATAACAGATGTTGGCAAGGTTGCAGAGAAAAGGGAATGCTTTAACAGTGTCAGTGGGAATGCAAATTAGTTCAGCCATTGTGGAAAGCACTGTGGTGATTTCTTAAAGAACTTAAAACAGAATTACTATTTGACCCAACAATCCCATTATTGGGTATATACCCCAAGGGATATGGATATCAATTATTCTACCATAAAGACACATGCACACATATGTTAATCACAACACTATTCACAATAGCAAAGATACATAATCAATCTAAATGCCCATCAACAGTAGATTGAATAAAGACAATGTGGTACATATACACCATGGAACACTATGCAGCCATAATAAAGAAGAGATCGTGTCCTTTGCAGCAACATAGTTGAAGCTGGAGGCCAGTATTCTAAGCAAACTAATGCAGAAGCAGAAAGCTAAATACTGCATATTCTCACTTATAAGTGGGAACTAAACAATGAGAACACATGGATATAAAGAGAGGAACAGCTTTGCCCAGTGGCGGCATTGTAGCCAATGAGGTTTACCTGAGGTACAATTATTGCTAATTGAAAACTTTTCCCAATACCCCTCCATGACGACTTGAAATATAGTCAGCACTGGCAATTTTTGACTGTCTCTACAGAGACTGAAAAAAAAAAAAAAAAAAAAGAGAGGAACAACAGACACCAGGGCCTACTTGAGGATGGAGGGTAGGAGAAGGGAGAGGATTAAAAAAACTACCTGTTTGGTGCTAAACTTATTACCTGAGTGATGAAATAATCTACACACCAAACTCCTGTGGCACACAGTTTACCTATATAACAGACCTGTACATGTACCCCTGGACCTAAAATAAAAGTTAAAAAAAAAAAGATGCCTTATCAAACCACTTCCCATGGGTAAATAGAGCTTAATTCTAATAGGAAACTCTGGGCGTCAGTGTAAAACTTGTGCCTCTGAATGATCTCACCCACGGGGCAAGGTAGCCAAGCCATTAATACACCAATTCTGATTATTGATTGGGGCTGCCAGGACGAGGTATGCTGAATACAAGACACTTGTAAAGTGACCTTCCAGTTAAACAGCCACGTGGGCTCCGGTGGCAAAAAACACCCCCAGGAAGTGAAATGCTGGTGCTATCAGTCTGCAGTAGTGAGTAAGAGTGTAGGTGGGGGTGCAAAGTCATATGCTGTGGTCAGTGAAATGAGAAATGCCTGATTGTTCATCTGCCTAGCGTCCCCGTGTCGAGATCTTCCACCCAGTGCAACACAGATCACTTTTATTCCTGAGTGACTACTCATTGAAACTGTTCATGACGAGAATCTGACCTTGGCAAATTAAATCTCTGCCGCCCATATTTTTAGTGATATCTAATGAGACTTGTAATTAATCCTGAGCTTAGATTCCTTGAGAGACCTACAAGTCTCCAGACTCTCTTAACACATCCAAAAGTGCTGACACTTCACAAAATCCCCAAAGCTTGGAGAATTCACTTAGAGTGCGGATGTTCCTGCCACCCACTGACATCCAAAGTGATTAACTTCTAGAGGTGGTATTGTTTGAAATCATTGATTTAACTGTCCACTGCAAAGGGACTTGCCTTTTCTCTGTTGAAGTGTTTTTATTTAAAAGGACTTGGCTTTCTATAGATGAGTGAAGAAACCTTTCACACTGCAGAACTTGAGTTATTGAATGATATCTGAACCATTTCAGTCTCCTTTTTGTTAAAAAAAAAATAAGGCGGGGGAGGGGTAAAACTATTGTGTATATTTACATGTTAAAGTGTGCAATCATGTTATTATCTGAAACTAATACCATGCTGTTAAAATTTAGATAAAGTGTCCTGTAATGCATACAAAATGTTCATTTGCTGAAGGCCATTAAGTTAATTTCCTGGCAACAAGATTAAATGCAAGGCATTTACATAATCATTAGTCGTGAGGTGTAGAAAAGATAATTAAATATTCCACCACATTAATTTATATTTAATTAACTGTGCTTTAGTGATCCTTCTGTCTGAATATTAATATTGTGTAAATAAACAATTAGAATGCATACTGATTTTATTAAAGGCTTATTCTTAAAATTATGTAGAAGATGCAATTATTAATTTAATTGTATCTTATTCTGAAACCTAATCATGTTAATAGAGTCTAAAAAGGTCTATCACTAGCCTCAGTGATGACATTTTCACATTTTATATTTCCAACTACAATGTAGCTTATAGACTTTAAAATATGTTCATTTAGTTCACCCTAACCGTTAATTGCTTTCCTAGTAAGTCCATTCTATGGTTCCTGTAAGTCAGTACTGACACTGTACCTTTAAAAAAGAGAATTATTATGATACAGTAAGCCCATCATCTGTGGCCACACTCACTTGGGACGTGATATTTCTGGGAAATGACTACATCATATAGAAAGGAGCAAAAATGTAGCAATTTTAAATAAGATCAACTGGGTAGAAACTATAGCCAATGAAAAGTCTACTAGTAGGTAAGATTTCTGAGAGTTTTAAAAGTTCTTTTTTTAAATGTAATGTTAGGGAAATTCTTGCAAAGGTAATCAGACATTACTAGAAGCAAGAATCTACTCATAAGAATTTTCTAGACTCAGATGCCAGACATTTGTGGAGAGCTTAGATGGTAGTAAAGCGAAATCTGGACAATACATTCACTATATCTTAAGGATTCTTGCCTTTATCTGTGTGGACCATTTGGGAGCCAGTAAGTGAAAATATCTAAGTCTTCATTAAACATTATTTAATAGGAAAAGAAACAAAATACCATACGGAAAGAAAATTAAGGAATCCGTGATTTTTCTGAATCATGAGAGTGTAACTTAGCTAAAATACAAAGTTACATTAAAATATCTCTATGAAGCAGTTGTATTTTCCTAACAGGAGAAGTTATTTCATATTAAATTGTAACATCTCCAGTAAAAATGTTTGTGCTTTTCACATATAATATTTATTTGGGCAAACAATTCAATACCGATTTTAACTGTCTAAATGGAATTTTTAGGGAAAATGATGTGTGGCAGTAGCACATATTTCCTAATGGAAACATTTATTTCTTAAATTATAGACGAGGGAATAATAAAGTTGCTTTTATTTCTTTTCAAGGCTGTTGGGACTTTAATACTTGCAGTATGATATGGTTAGTGTTCCCCTGGGCTGGGCAAAATGTATTCCCTTCTGGTTTGTGAAAATAACTGTTCTATAGGTTGGAAATAATTTCTGTTTGTGTGATAAATTCATACTTCCATACTTTTCAACCCAAAATATGCCAACCATTATGCTAGTGCCACTTTCACAGGCTAAGTTCTGAACTACTTGAGACAACCTGTAACTCGTAAGTCTAAGAGCGATTTTCCAGCCAATATTTTCTGACTTCGTTTTTGCCCCCTCTTCCAATCCTGTCCATGTTAGAATCACACTGCTGACCTCTCTGACAAAGCTTCAGTATCACTCTAGACATTTGGATTTATAGCTCATCCAGGTAACCATGCTGTTTGCTCATTCATTCAACAAACATCTTTTAAAACCCACTTTTCTAGTTTCTGCCACTACCAAGATAATTAGACAACTTCCTGACTTCAGAAAGCATTTATAAATCCTAGTGGAGGGATGTTATATAATACACAGGTAAACAAGTAAATATTTATAGATCCTTTTTCTGAGTAACTAAACAAGACTCTCCAGTGTTGGAGGCTGAATACAATAGTTTAGGTTGGACCAGGAGCGGGGGCTCATGCCTGTAATCCCAGCATTTTTGGAGGCCGAGGCAGGTGGATCATGGGGTCAGGAGTTCGAGACCAGCCTGACCAACATGAAGAAACCCTGTCTCTACTACAAATACAAAATCAGCCGGGCGTGGTGGCACATGCCTGCAATCCCAGCTACTCAGGAAGCTGAGGCAGGAGAATCTCTCGAATCCAGGAGGCGGAGGTTGTGGTGAGCCGAGATCGCGCCATTGCACTCCAGCCTGGGCAACAAGAGCGAGAAAAAAAAAAGTTTAGGTTGATAATAAGTTGAGCAGTGATTTCAGAGACTACATTCCCTTTACAAGAGGAAGTTTGCTTTTTCTAAGCCTCCAACTTCATTGAGGGATAAAACCTATATTGCCAAGCAAGACTCGAAACCAGAAATTATAGGAAACGTGTTATTTGATTCTTAGTCATGGAATGTTTCACTGTTGTGATTGATGAATCGCTGCCCACAGCTCTTGGGACAGGTGTTCCCTATTCTCTCTGTAATGCTCTAACCCCCCACGGAATGCACAGATCATCACATATAAATAATTCAAAAACAAGTCTCAGTAAATGCTTCTTCTTTCTTCTGTTTGAAATGTTAATTTCCTTTTTGAAGTTTTTCCCATTTGATAGCAGGACGCAGTTTTGCTTGTTTTATTGCCAAAGATAGACTGGTAGAACTGTGTGAATGCCTTCTGTGCTACAGAGAATGGAATTTCCAAATTAAAAAAAACAAAACAAAAAACCATATCCATTGTAGCCAGGTTTTTCAACCTTCTTTTTTATCTTTTAAAAATTGGATGTTTTTGACAAGATCTAAATTCGGCTTCATTGCAAATAAAATTATATTTCTTGTAGAAAAATTATATTCCCAAACTCTCACATAGGTATTTGCCATGCATGTATAGTATCTATTTTATTTTGTTTATATAATCTTACACATTTATGTTAAATATCTCTATATGTCTTCATTCAAATCTTTATTATTATATTCGTGAAATCCTTTAGATTAAAAAGAGGGGGCTTTTTAAAACATTAAAAACCAAAGACAAAATAAGAAATCTCAAGCTCTGCACCTTTCTTTGGCACTAATGGTAGAACACTTCCTAGCAGAATGTAGATGTTATAACAATTCTGCAGTTCTGGCAAGCATAAGGAATACAACTTTTAATTTAATCACTAATTTTGGTAATTTACCCAAGAGGTACGAATGGTTGTATTGTATTTGAAACCTTCTAGAAAATTGATCATCTCATCTTTTTCTTAGAGATATTTATCATGTCACAATTTGCTTCAGAGTATGATTGAGTTGAGATCCACCAGGGAGTCAGTGTTAAAATAAATAATGGAGACAGTGAGAAGTAGTAAGTAAGAGTGTGAGTTTAGATGTATGTTTCAATTTAATGCTCAAGTGTGGATGCACCACACACTCACATGATGAACAGGACCTCTCTGAAAGCTAAAAGGACCACTTGTCTCTTAGTAAAACAATAACTGATAATATGGAACTCTGAGAGGACGCTAGTGTCACCATATGAAAGAACCTTGACTTTGGAGAAGGTGAAATTAGAAGGTGAGGATTTGCATCCCAGCTCTACCACATACCAGCTGTGCACCATCGGACACTTTCTTTCAACTATTTGAGATAAATTGGGTATAAAATAAAAAATTACCTATGTAATCAAATATTAAACTATTGATATTTGATTAATATTAATAAAATATTATGTGCATGACAGTCACTAGACAAATTAGTTAAAAATCCCAGATTCCACATTGCACTTCCTAAACTTTCTGATCCTCAGAATCTCAATTTTCAAAAGTTACCCAGGCAATGATGATACAACAAGTCCACTATCCACTTTCTGGCAATTTTATGATCTTGGTGATTGTTTTTACCTTATCAAGTGAGACAAAGTTATCAAAATATCTTGTTGCTTTGCAACTTTGCTAAGCCTGTTTTGTGGCAATGTTTTGATTACTTTTATTTTCCTGATTTTCTGACAATGAATTCCAACAACTTGAGCAAGTAGTTTCACCTTTGTGGCTCAGTTTATGTAGTCATAAAATGAGTAGGTTGAGCTAGTTTAACAGTTTTATATCAAGCTAAGTTTTTAGGTTTTATATCAAGTTTATATCAAGCTAAGTTTCTGGGGTTTTTTTAATCCCTATGTTTGATTATTGCATTAAGTTTTTGATGCTGTATTTATGTAAAACTCCATGTTTATGTGTGTATATGTTACTATCATGATAGTGGGACCACTTTTGGAAACTTTCCAGAGTTGTAGATAATAGAATTAATTTTCTGTCAAAAAAGTTTAACCAAAATTTCTTTAACAATTGAAGTAGAAAATGCTGAGGTTATGATTTTCTCTTGTATAATTAGGGGAAAATGAAGGGAAAGACCAATTTTCCAAATGACTTCAATTTGAATAGGAAACAGAAGTCTGAGTAAATGGCAATTCTTTCTACACGGAATTTCCTTGTGTAAATAAAAATGTGGCACTAATTTTAGTCTGCTGTCTATTTGATTTACTTGCTCCTTAAATGGTAAAATAAGTAACAAATCAATGAACTGTAAAACATGTTTAATTTTACATGGGAAGGGGAATGCATGGAAGATTTCACAAAGGATTTATCATCTACAAAATGTTTTGAAGAATGAGTAGACATTCCACTGTACGTTTTTGACCCATTCAGAGGCTCCTTGTTTCAAAGACAATGCAGGGCCGGTTGCAGTGGCTCACACCTGTAATCCCAGAACTTTGGGCAGCCGAGGCAGGTGGATCACTTGAGGCCAGGAGTTTAAGACCAGCCTGGCCAACATGGTGAAACCCCATCTCTACCAAAAGTGCAATAATTAGCCAGGTGTGGTGGCGCATGCCTGTAGTCCCACTACTCGAGAGGTTGAGGCAGGAGAATCTCTTGAACCCGGGAGGCAGAGGTTGCAGTGAGCTGAGATTGTGCCACTGCACTCCAGCCTGGCTGACAGAGTGAGAACCTGCCTGAAAAAAAAAGAAAAAAAAAAAAAGGAAAAAAAGAGACAATGCAGGAAAAGTTTGGAAGAATCATTCTGGTAATATTTTTTTTTTTCTGTTTTTCCATAGGTTAGCATGACTATTTCCAGAAAAGAAACCTCAGATAAAACCATATCTTAATGTTATTTTCCAACTACCTAATGATGCCACAGTGAGATTATCTCCTAGTAAGATTATTCTCTGTACCAATTTTTCTGTGCCAAGTTATCTATGGAGATTATTGTAACTAGCCAAGGATGTGGAAAGATGCATACTGAGCCATAAATGAAAAGAAAAGGAATTTTCTACTAAGTGGTAACTTCTTGTTTAAGGGTCCTAAAATTTTGATGTTTTTAAATTTCACATAGACTCCATATCCCAGTTTGCCTATTAATGAGGATAAGATACATTTTATAAAATTTCCTTAAATTCTCCTGTGATGTCAATGCAGCCTGCACTCTGAGGTCAAGTTTCTTCCATTAGGAAGGTGTTAATTTGGATAAAGTTAAACTATTTAAATGTCCACAGAGATTTGATGAAACTAATTGAGTTCAAAATATATTACAAATGTTGAGTGATTATATTATCATAGTAACATATTCATGCACACATAAGAACAATAACAATAAAATGAAACAAATGGCAAAATGAGGATTGTACCCAAGTCTCCTGGCCTTCTGACTTAAAGGAAGATGTTTTTGACATTTAATTTTAATTTTGCTTTAAGTTTAGTGCGTATTTACTATGATAAAGAGATGACAAGGCTGTAGGGTGTAGTAGCATGACATTATAATTGATCTTTTTTCCTAGAAAGCATAGGTTAGTTGAAAATTGATATATGCATAATTTTCAATGAATGGAGGTGTTAATGGAAATAGATCTAAAATAATTGCTGAAAAGAAAACCCCTCATGGTTCCAATCGTGTCAGTTTACTATTCTGATATACGGCTGTCTTCCACATTGTCTCCCTCTGAACATATTTGAACTATATATTTTGTATAGCTGGTAAATTTGGAAACCCATTCTCATTTAGCTCTAAATAATTTGGAAAAGGAAGATGTTTAGCTGTGGGTAGCGGAGAGGCGTTAAGGTGGGAAAAAAGCCCTGATTTAGATAGAAGTGGAATAAATCCTCACCTTTGTCCTAAATCCTCACCTTTGTCCTAAACCTTTGAATTCGTTGACTCACACTCTTTCCTCCTTGCTCCTTTTTTCTTCTTACTTTACCTCTTTTTCTTTCTCCCTCCTCCCTTCCCATATCCCTCCTTCCTTCCTCCATTCAACCTTCCCTCCCCCTTTACTTTCTTCTTTTTACTTTCTCTGTCAATCTTTCTCTCTTGTTTTAAAAACTAATTTAGTGTGTGACACTTCACTCTGTCTTACACCCACTGGGTGTTTACGTTGGGATTGGTTTGCAGGTGGGGTGCGTATGGGCAATAGTGAATAGTGATTAAACCATCTCTGTTGTTTTTCTCAGATCTCACTCTGAGCTGGCTATTTCATTTCTGTGATGGTTCAGATGTTCTGATTGTATTGAATAATGCAATTATTTCTCATATGTTTATTCTTTTAGCCAAGCATTCATCTAAATATTGATGATACTAAAAACTGAGTATGTGTTTATTTACTTATTCATTCATTCATGAATTCATAATAGGCAGAGGGTTCAGCACTGAGGATATAATTGAAAAGCCATTGTCCACACCTACAAAAAACTTAGACTCTACCAGAAGAGAGTATCACATAAGCAGGAAATTATAATACAGTGTGCTTCATGTTATAAATGTCATTGACACATGGAAGGATCAGAGGGGCATTAGAAGAAACACTTACAAATTTGGAGGAGGATCCCTGATGGGGATCAGAAAACACTATTACTTTCTTTTCTTTGTTTCTCTTTCTTTTTTTTTGAAATGGAGTCTTGCACTGTCGCCTGGGCTGGAGTGCTGTGGCGCAAATTCAGCTCACTGCAACCTCCACCTCCTGGGTTCAAGCGATTCTCCTGCCTCAGCCTCCCAAGTAGCTGGGATTACAGGCGCCTGCTACCACACCCAGCTATTTTTTTTGTATTTTTAGTAGAGACGGGGTTTCACTATGTTGCCCAGGCTTGTCTCAAACTCCTGACCACATGATCCACCAGCCTCGGCCTCCTAAAGTGCTGGAATTACGGGCATGAGCCACCGCCCCCAGCCAGGAAACACTATTTCTAACAGATATTTCATATTGAGCCTGACTTCCATCTGAAGGTGATATCAAAGTTAACACATGGTAAATGAGTTGATGTCTTAGTCCATAGTCTCTAGAAAAAAAGAACTTGAAGCAAACCTAAAACTTTACCCCTGGAAAACATGAATGAGGGAGAAAGGGAAGTAAGCAAAAAGAAGTCAGGAAGAAAATGCAGAGGGGTGTGTAGCTTAACAGGAAAACCCAGTAGGTCACTTAGTGAGGTTGGATGTAGGTGGGAGCTACAAGGAACTTCTACACCTCCCATTCTCATCTCTGCTCTCTTATTGAGCAAAGCTTGCTTTATGGGTCAAGTCCACCGCACTTCTGGGTTATGTTATCTAGCACCTCTGGGCAGATGCAGAGCCTTCATGGGTATAGTTGTGACTGCCCAGGGCACTAGATTGGCCATTGCTAGGCATTGACAGCCTTCCCAAATCCAGAGTCCTCAGAAGAGGCTGAGAAAACTGCAATTTTCAAGAGACGAAACAACGGCTTTGACTTTGGGGCCAGGGAAAGAGTATGAGGTATTACTGGTCACCTCTAGCACAACAGTAGCACAATTGACAAAGGCCAGTTGGCGGGCAGGCCTGAATGACTCTTAGCAAGTGCACACATTGGTTCTAAGGCAGAGAATCCAGGCAGAGGCAAATGTGGAGTGGGGGACATTATACTTCATTTTTACTGTTTCCTTGTAGTCTCATAAATGTCTACATATGGCCGGGCACAGTGGCTTACGCTTGTAATCCCGGCACTTTAGGAGACCAAGGTGGGCTTCATGAGGTCAGGAGTTTGAGACCAGCCTGGGCAACATAGTGAAATTCCGTCTTTACTAAAAATACAAAAATTAGCTCGGTGTGATGGTGGGCACCTGTAATCCCAGCTACTCGAGAGGCTGAGGCAGAATTGCTTGAAACCGGCAGGCGGAGGTTGCAGTGAGCCGAGATCACACCATTACACTCCAGCCTGGGTGACAGGGTGAGACTCCATCTCAAAAAAAAAAAAAAAAAAGTTTACATGTATTATGCATATAAAAGGTAATAATAGAGGTGATTAGGAAGATAGGTATAGCCAGAGCCTACAGGGAATTATATGCCAATTTGTACTTTTTCTTGAAGAAATTGGGAAACCATTGTAGTACATGGTAAGCATTTGCAATTTAAAATATTTATAAAATAATATGTCTAACTCCAATAAATTAGTTCTAATTCAACCTTTATATCATCACATGTACTGGGCTCTAGATGCCAGTTAAAACCTGTACATGAATCATCACCACAAAAACACTAATGATAAAAAACACCAATATTAATTTTTACTGTATTACCTTTTAAAGATGTATCCTCATGTGTATAATGAGGATATTAGCAATGTCTTCCATGGAGCTATGGTGTGAAGGATTTACCCACCATTAAGGAATTATTCAATAAGGCTTGTGAAAGCACAGTAAAGAAAAACCTTATTCAGCACCATCGTGGTACACATGGGACCATGGTAATGGGTTTTTCCAGTGGGGGAGGAATTGGGCTCAACTCCAAACATAGCATGGGGAAGTAGAAATGTATAGCCAAGGAGCAGGGTGAGGGCCAGTGATTGGAAAATGACTAAAAGGAAATATCAGAGCTAAGGGGGATTCTGGCTAAACCAACCTAACAGGATTCTAGCTGAAGACAAGCCAGGGTGATCAGACATCATCTGAGGGGTGGTGAAGGATGAGGCACCTGATCAGATATCAAGGGTGGTCAGATACCCAAGGTGAGGAGTTCTTGCTAAAATGATTTGTCAGGGCTCTTTATCTAAACTGGATTTTACAAGGATATGCACAGATGAGCCTAGGTGAAGATTCGATCTAAGGTTTTGACTGAAGTTTGGCCAAGCGAAGAATCTTTGTTACCATCATCTCGCAGAGAGTAATTGTCAGGCAGGGTCTAAATCTAAGGCTGACCTTATCCAGATATTGGGCCTTTAACTGTGTAGCTACACTCTGTTCCTGTAGCTAGTATAATGCCCTGCACCAATACTCAGTCACACATTTTAATATTTGTCCCTTTAAGTATCATGTCACTTTCATACTTTTTTCATTTTTAACATATGTGAATCCAGGAGCCAATTAGGTGTTAGTAAATGATGAAAACACTAAAGCTGTGGTATAGGTTGACCAGCGACATTTGGCTGCAGTTTGTTTGGCTATAAAAAAAAAATATATAAACACAGGCAAAGACCTAGAGGTAGATGCACACAGACATGCATACATAGACAGATTTTCTTCTTGATCTTCTTTTGAAAATCAATAATTTTGAATACTAAGAAACTAAATTATTCAAATGAATCTCGGATTATCTGATGCCTTAGAACTGTTTTCTTCCCTCCAAGGTACATTCTGAATAGATTGACTATTTGACTTTAGGACTAAAAAAGTAAATCACCTCCTTGTCTCTTCAATTGTTATCACCTTCTTTCATATCTCTGTTTGCATTGCTGTGTATTTCCTGAAGCAAACAAAGAAACAAAAAAATTTATTTGTGTATAGTAATTGCAGATTGTGATTCATAAAAATAAATGCCAACTTTAGGTGGAGTCTATTCTCTTCCTGCAGGTGAAATTATGTAGAAGGTTTAGATTAAAGTGCAAAAAGCTTTGCACATTAATTTAAGAGAATATATTTACTATAACTGAGTATTTTAGTTAGACTTTTCTCTAGCTACTTCTAATATTAAGAAAGGCATTCTTATTTACAATTCAATAATCAACTCTTGCTTACATTTAGTAGCAAGCATTATACAAATGTAACTTCAACTATGTGAGGATTTCCCCTTAAAGTGTAATCAAGCCCATCTTATCTCTCTACTTTTCTTGCATAGAATCTACTTAAAAGGAGTTTACAATTCACTGCCTACCCTACCTTGCCCAGCTATGCCTCAGCTTCCTGTATTCTTACTGCTGCATATTCATTGTTGCCCAGAAACTTCCCTCACTAATGCATTGATGATTTCTCTTGGTATAGTTTAGTGAATAATATTAGTTTTTATTTTAGCTGAACTCCTCATGGTCTTTGACTTTGATTTCTCTCGCCTGCTTAACACTTTGTGACTTGTGCTTCTTTGACACGCTGCTCTCTTATGGTTGTATTTGTGCCTCTAACAGTGCATTTTTAGGCTTTATTCTTAGATTCCTCTCTCACCTACTTACCTAGGAGGAATTCCCATCTTTTCCCTATGTCCAGCACCTTTGCTTCCTGTACACACTCTCTCCAGAGGAAAATTCCATCCACTCAAATTCCATGATGATCTTCAAACACGACTCTCAAATATTTCCAAAGCAGACCTCTTTCCTGCAATCCATTTCCATGTTATTTCTGTCTTCCTAATTGGAATCTTAACTAGAACATCTATGGGTACTTCTACTTCAAACTTTGTGTGTGTGTATGTGTGTGTGTGTGTATCTCCTACAGAACTGGGTTGTTCCAGATGAGTTTCTGGCAACTTTAAAGAGACAAAACAGGAATGATAATATAGATTTTTTTTTCCTTTTCTTTAAAATCATATGTACTAAGTATTGTGAATGCTTTCTTCTAATTTTTATGGGTTTTTATTGTTTCTTCGGGTTTTTTTTGTATCCAACAACATATCTTTAGACTCGTGCATTTAAAAAATGTTTTATAAAATACATTCTGGACTATGAACTATTTTACCTAACTAATTATCATCTTTTTACTTGTAAAGACCATGGCTACGCTTTGTCCAAGGATAGGTCAAGGTAAACATCCAGAGTGACTCAGCAAGTTTGGAGCTCAGGCGTGTAACTCCACTTGTTATCATAGCATGTAGCCATAACATGGAAAGGCCATCCCTTGGTTCTAAGCCTCTATTGTCTGTAAAAGGTATAATTGCCCTGCCTACACTGTACAGGCACATTGGTGCCCAGAGAAAGAGAGAGAGAGAGAGAGAGAGAGTCAGAGCTGTCCATCTTTGCAAACAAACAAGGGGTTGGGGGGCAGAGAGTGCAGGATACAGCTTGGCTCGCTTGTGCCCAAAGAGAGAAAGAGTTAAGCTGCTGACCCTGAAGGCGAGGGAGAGCCAGCTGCGCAGCCGTGTTTGTGGGAGCCATCAGACTATGCAGCCAAGACAGGATGGCCAGTGTGAGAAAGCTGTTGATGAGAGCTGCTGCTGAATAAAATAATCTTTCACCTGCCTACCCGCCGCACCCCCCACCCTCCCGAGTGTTCTTTCTGCTCATCCACCCACTCCCTCAAACCTTAGCATGGTCTGAAACCTGACCCTGAGCATGACATTACTGTATTTCTATAATATTTTTTCTGTACCTTTCCCTTGTTGTGCTACCATAAGCACATCCCTTGCATACTTCTGTGATCCATGCCACACTGTATCATAGCCACATACTTAATCTTTTGTCTCTTATACTATGAGCTGCTTGGGTGAAATGAGTTCTTTTTGCCTCTATCGGTATCTCCTATGCAGGCTAATATTGGTGATAGATATAGGTCTATTCAGTGTATTTAGCTGCTGCCTAGTATTCTATCATATGAATACATTACATTATATTTATCAATTCCCAGTTAATATGCTCTTCAGTTATTCTCATATTTCATTGTTTCAAATAATGCTGCAACGAATATTCTGATGGTTTTCTAATCCCCAGTTTTCTTTTTATAAATATATTTAAATTAAGAACACTTGCTTAAGTACTAGGATGTTGTATTTCTTTTTAAAATATGGGAAACAAATGTATTTTTTAGCTGTTAGCAAAATGTAAATACTCCTATTTAGATAAGCCAGCTTAGTGTTTATGGTTGGCTAGATACTTTTAAGAATCTTACACTGGGTCCTATTATACACATGTTAACATGCCACCCTTCATTCTTAGTGTGTGTGTGTGTGTGTGTTTATATCTATATATCTATATAGGTAGATATAAATAAAACATCAATATAGAATATATATTATATATATTCTTCTTGTGTGTATACATAACATTAATATATAATATATATAATTAATGTTACCGATCACATTGCTTTGTTTATAATGTTAATCTGCTTATATTAAGTATTTTTTGATCCTTACGCACATTTTGAAAAGGACTGTAGCTGAAACCATCATAATAAAACATATCCCTCTTTGTTCAAAGACCAGCTTATGTCTCTGCATTAATTTTCCTTCTTCTCTTTCACAGATAATTAATAGAAGATACTGGGAAGTACTTAACTTTACTTCAACCTATTTGAAGTTTATTACCCTTGTGACTCATGCATCACAACCACCAAAAATGGATAAATTGTAAAATCTACCAGAATAAATCCCCCCTTCAAAAACTGCAACTCCCAAACCTGCTAACAGTACATTTTCAGACTGCCCTCTCTAATAACTGTTTCCCACAGAGCAAAAAGCTTTTAGTGCATTGCAAATGATGCACTCTTCTCAGCAGCTTGATTCTCAAACTCTCATTTCTGATATGCTTCAGGTTGCTGCACTCTGATCTACTCATTCAGTGCTCTCTCTTCATGCCATTAATATGAAGCTTTCTGTTTTGACATTTAGTTGTTTCAGGAAATGGGCATTTGATTCGTGGAAGAAAAATCTGTATCTCTAAGAGAGCTGCATTGAAAAAGAAATAAAGGTGTAGTGTATTAAAACCCTGCTTATTTAGCAACCCTTTTAATTTCAGTGAATTGTTTAGTAGGTTTTATGCTGATAAAAGTCTGCATCATGATTCATTTTTCTTATGTTCCTTCCTAGATGCACTATCTTTCCATCTCTCACTCATTGCTGCACATTTTTTTCTGGATAGTGTCTTGCTTCTAATCAATCTTCTTACGATTTCTCTCCCACACACCACCCTTTCTTGTACCCAAGGCTAATTCTTGATGTCTTCGTTGCATGGTGCAACAAGGAAAGTTGTTCTCAATTAATATTTCAAATGCGCCCCCAAATCTATCAGATCCTTTGCATTAAGGCAGGTCCACATTAGTTCTTGATGATGGGCTATTGGTGAGAGCAAAATAGGGAACTTCAATGGAAGCACGGAGGAGGGGTTAGAGTATGCTACCCTCTGTTGGTTTCTTTTTTAGCCAATGAAGAGCCTGGTCCCTGAATGACCTTGAACAGTACATGACAACATGTGATAGACAAATGGAAATAAAATCTGTTTTGTTGAATCCCTCAGATTTAGGGGGTAAATTGTTCCTGAAGCATACACTAGCCTGTCTTTGCTAGTAAACAAGTCATAGCTCTCTGGAGTCTTTTGGTTAGAGATCCAAAAATTGTTTGTTTCTCAAAGTCTTTCAAAATCAAATTTCACTCTCCTAATTTCATAGAACTTTATTCTGGATAATCTAATCTATTCAAATCTTCTGTCCTTGACTCTGTTGTTGTTGTACTTTATTTTAATTTTATTTTTTCTATATTACTCTTTTGCTCACAGTCTTTCAATTGTTCACCATTGTTCTTAGGATAAATTTCAAACTCCTTTATAAAGCTTATAAAGTCCTTTTTGTTCTGGTTGTTCCTACATTTTCAGCTTCATTGTTTGCTGGTCTTCTGTTTTCCTTCTCTTTTTCCAGCCTGGAAGCCTTTTCTCCCTATCACTACCCCCAACCTACATACTGCTTTACCACCTCTGTTTTGTGCTACTATAGCACATCCCTGGCATACTTCTGTGATCAGTACCACACCATATCACAGCCACACGCTTAAACTTTTGTCCCCTATACTGTGGGCTGCTTAGGTGAAATGAGTTCTCTTTGCCTCTATTGATATCTCCTTGCATGTTTATCCTTATATGTGATGTCTGCTGTACATGTTGACCTGTATTTACAGGTTTCCACTAAACAGTGAGTTACTCAGAGACACCTGTTCTTGTCTCCAGTTTAGGACCTTTTGCAGATACTGCTAGGCAACATTATACTTGCTTCACAGTAGCTCTCATGCTGTATTTTCATTGTTTGGTTGCTTCTTCATACATGACACTAACTTGTAAGCTCTGCTTCAGTCCCTCTTGTTGGTGTGTGTTTTTAATGGCCAGCACGGGGCCTGGCACATGAAGAATGTTATTTAGAAACACTCTTAATTTCAGTGAGTTGTTAAGTAGGTTTTATAATGATAAAAGTCTGCATCATTTTGATTCAGCAGTGCACTGATCAAAATGTATTCTTCATGCTGGTGAAGGCTGTTCCCTTTTCTCTAAATGTTTTCTCTTCCCAGTACATATCATGTCTCTTCCAGGGAGCCTCCTGTATGATTTTATCCCACCGAGTTCTCTTAGTTTGAGATACTCTTATAGACTTATTCACTACTATCCATTTTAGCATTCTTTTCAACCTTAGTTGTTTAATTGCCTGAGTGTTTTTTCCCCAGTTATAGCCTTTGAAAACAGGGTCGATTTAGAGTAAATTATGGTATTCAACAGACACTTAGCTTGATCTAAGTAGTATGTTGGGACATAAGTATAAATGAGGAAATGGTCTGTCCTCAGGACATTTGGAATCTAATAGATAAAACAAAATATAAGCAGATACACAGAGGTGATGATTTTACTTTTATAATAGATGTATGAGCAATGATCTGTGTGCCAAGATAGTGTAACTGCTAAAAATATTTTAATGTACAAAAACCATAGAAAACCTTTTAATAAAAAGCAATACATGAAATCATGGAAAGTAGAGTTATTCACATTGATTGTCAATCCTGGTCAAGTGAAGTAAAACCTCAAAGAATAATTTTATTCAGAATTTCTTGAACTAGGCACAGTGGCTCATGCCTGTAATTCCAGGACTTT
This sequence comes from Pan paniscus, assembly GCF_029289425.2. NCBI lineage: Eukaryota > Metazoa > Chordata > Mammalia > Primates > Hominidae > Pan > Pan paniscus. The sequence continues at coordinate 69,039,578 of NC_073267.2, forward strand.
GGGAGGCTGAGGCAGACAGTTCACCTGAGGTCAGGAGTTCAAGACCAGCCTAACCAACATAGTGAAACCCCATCTTTACTAAAAATACAAAAATTAGCCAGGTGTGGTGGCAGGCACCTGTAATCCCAGCTACTCAAGAGGCTGAAGCAGGAGAATCTCTTGAACCCAAGAGGTGTAGGTTACAGTGAGCCAAGATTGTGCCACTGCACTGAGGCCCAGGTGACAGAGTGAGATCTGTCTAAAAAAAAAAAAAAAAAAAGGAATTTCTGAGTTCTGTTTTCATTATTTGGAAGGAAAGAAGGAAGGAAGGAAGGAAGTTAGTCCCATTGCTTTCCATCTCTTTTTCTTTAACTATTTCTTTTTACTTTACTGTTCTTACTTTTCTTTCTTCCCAACTTGCCATTTCAAGCCCCACCTACTCTACTCTCTAAAGATAGTTTTGATCATTTCTAGCCTTGCTGTTTCTACCCTCTCCACCCCAATACACACACATACACACACAATCTAATTAGCTAAACCATTTATCCATCCTTAAATACTTCTCCATTTTTTTCTATATCCTTCATCATCTTGGCCCAGTTAAAAGTATGTGGACAATAAAAATAGTGCCATTATTAGTATTTCACTTGTGATCCAAGACTGTGCTAATTTTCGCTGTAGATGAATTTGTGATGCTTTAGAAAGATCATTCAATCTTCAGAGATATGTTGATTCTAAGTAGAAAGAGATAAAATACCCACTACTGTATCAGCACTGGGATAGTCATGAGAAAAAATGTAGATTAATGCCCTTACTAAGCTACTAAGGAAGGTGGTTTGTAAACCAACAGAGAGGTAAAAAGCCCAATTTATTTGACACAGACTCTATTTAAAGAAAACTGAATTTTATATTATGAATATTCACTCTCCTATCTTATTCTGAACATAGGAAATAGCTCAGAGTTTTATTTATTTATTCCTCACTTTGTTCCAAAAAGGGATTTAAGATAGCTTATGAGGATATTAAAATACATCAAAGCACGTAATTAGAAATAGGTGAGAAAGTAGAAAAATAACAAGAGCAGCAACCTGATGTAGAACCAGAAATAGGGCAAAATAGAAGTATACTTTCAGAAAGTTTTATATACTTGCTACTATTTCTAAAATTTTCAGCAACCCATGTTGAAAAAATTTAATCAGCTATGACATTCATGATATTCAGAATATCAAAACAAACTATTGAGGAAGAGACAGTCAAATGAGGTAGGGTATTCTCCCAAGAGGGCTCAGGAAAGACACTATATAATACAATGCATAGCATTATCAACAATATTCACAACATCTTTGCAGTAACCATGGTGAGTTCCACAAAGCAGCTCCCTGTAGCATCCTTCTATATAGGCTGATGGCACCATATTAAATTAAAATTCAATGTAAGACACTGTTGTTCCTCTCTGTAGGAGGGGGTGGGGATGGAGGAGTAAGAAAGTCTAGCTCAATATGTAACAGTTTACTGGTCTGGCTGAATTATTGGTGGGGATTATAGACTACTGAGTGCAATGGGTTGTTATCATATTCTTCATTGAATCCTCAATAAGTATTATTTCAAACTGTTGCCCTTTATCTATGTAAAATTTGATGGCTATTTATTTGCCAATGAAATCAAAACTTACCTGACCTAACAGATATTCCAGTTAATAAGTCCAGAAAAGCCTTGCCTTGGTTGTGGGAAAATATAGGCAAAGGCTATAAACACTTAGCAATGGCTTTTAATCTACCAAACAGAAACAGGAGAACAAATATGTCTGAGGATAATAGAGAAAATACGCGTAAAATACTCTTTAAGGATATTGCCATACTTTTCAAATTTCTGTTAATTAATGTCTATCTAGATGTGGGCCTGTGAAAATTAGAGGGTGAGATCTGGGAGGTGAATCCTCAAATTTAGACATGGAAGAACTGAGTTTTATTTCTAGCCTTGAAATTAGTTCACTTAATTATGTTGTATCTCAATTTTACTATGTAATGATGGCTCTAGTATTTCCTCCTCCAAACATCTTATGACTGCATTGTCAAGTTGATCAAGTTGTTGGCATTACAGAAGATTTCCACCTGGTCACAGGATTCCACTGAGCATAATCAAACAAAATTTAAAATATACACAAATGATACTTTTTAAAAGTATCAGTCTTGTCATTGAACTGTATCTATTCCACAGTTACAGGCATGGAGAGGCAGAGACTCTCCCTTGGACGTAATTCTTTGCCTATTCTCTGCCTGAAAAGTTGCCCCTTCTCTTTGTTGACTTTCAGTCCTCAAGGATAATTTGAAAGGTGGAGCTTATGGGAGCCCTAACATGGTGATGTGATGTCTGTTTTCTAATGCTCATTTGGCCACTCACAGATGTCACATTCAACAATTTTATTTCCCCTTTGTGAGAATCAGTATCTTCCATGGAAAATCATAGATTGAATTGAACTGAGTTTTTTGATGATATGACAAATTGTCTGATCTTAACTATAAAGCTCATTATAAGAAAAGTACTTGGAGAAGACAAGACACCCATTGGATGAAATATTTATTTTGTATCAGGCATGTTGATATTTATCTAAACCTAACCACAATCCTTGAATAAAGAAGAACTGCAGCTATTTTTTTGAGAGACTTATTTACTGTTTCTCAGCATCAAAATTATGCAGCTAGTGACTGGTAGAGCCCAGATTTCAACCCAGATATCCTGTTTCAAGCCCCCTACACTTTCACAGACTATGCGACCATTCACTTTTTAAGATCACAACCAAAAGCTCTTTACATCTAGGGCATCCAAATAGTCTCGAATTTTATCACATTTCTTTTTTTTTTTTTTTTTTTAGATGAAATAAAGTTTATATCTTTATTTTTATTTTTATTTTTATTATTTATTTATTTTTTATTTATTATACTTTAAGTTTTAGGGTACATGTGCACATTCTGCAGGTTAGTTACATATGTATACATGTGCCATGCTGGTGCGCTGCAGCCACTAACTCGTCATCTAGCATTAGGTATATCTCCCAGTGCTATCCCTCCCCACTCCCCCCACCCCATAACAGTCCCCAGAGTGTGATATTCCCCTTCCTGTGTCCATGTGATCTCATTGTTCAATTCCCACCTATGAGTGAGAATATGCAGTGTTTGGTTTTTTGTTCTTGTGATGGTTTACTGAGAATGATGATTTCCAATTTCATCCATGTCCCTACAAAGGACATGAACTCATCATTTTTTATGGCTGCATAGTATTCCATGGTGTATATGTGCCACATTTTCTTAATCCAGTCTATCATTGTTGGACATTTGGGTTGGTTCCAAGTCTTTGCTATTGTGAATAATGCCGCAATAAACATACGTGTGCATGTGTCTTTATAGCAGCATGATTTATAGTACTTTGGGTATATACCCAGTAATGGGATGGCTGGGTCAAATGGTATTTCCAGTTCTAGATCCCTGAGGAATCGCCACACTGACTTCCACAATGGTTGAACTAGTTTACAGTCCCACCAACAGTGTAAAAGTGTTCCTATTTCTCCACATCCTCTCTAGCACCTGTTGTTTCCTGACTTTTTAATGATTGCCATTCTAACTGGTGTGAGATGGTATCTCATTGTGGTTTTGATTTGCATTTCTCTGATGGCCAGTGATGATGAGCATTTTTTCATGTGTTTTTTGGCTGTATAAATGTCTTCTTTTGAGAAGTGTCTGTTCATGTCCTTCGCCCACTTTTTGATGGGGTTGTTTGTTTTTTTCTTCTAAATTTGTTTGAGTTCATCGTAGATTCTGGATATTAGCCCTTTGTCAGATGAGTAGGTTGCGAAAATTTTCTCCCATTTTGTAGGTTGCCTGTTCACTCTGATGGTAGTTTCTTTTGCTGTGCAGAAGCTCTTTAGTTTAATTAGATCCCATTTGTCAATTTTGGCTTTTGTTGCCATTGCTTTTGGTGTTTTAGACATGAAGTCCTTGCCCATGCCTATGTCCTGAATGGTAATGCCTAGGTTTTCTTCTAGGGTTTTTATGGTTTTAGGTCTAACGTTTAAGTCTTTAATCCATCTTGAATTGATTTTTGTATAAGGTGTAAGGAAGGGATCCAGTTTCAGCTTTCTACATATGGCTAGCCAGTTTTCCCAGCACCATTTATTAAATAGGGAATCCTTTCCCCATTGCTTGTTTTTCTCAGGTTTGTCAAAGATCAGATAGTTGTAGATATGTGGCATTATTTCTGAGGGCTCTGTTCTGTTCCATTGATCTATATCTCTGTTTTGGTACCAGTACCATGCTGTTTTGGTTACTGTAGCCTTGTAGTATAGTTTGAAGTCAGGTAGTGTGATGCCTCCAGCTTTGTTCTTTTGGCTTAGGATTGACTTGGCGATGCGGGCTCTTTTCTGGTTCCATATGAACTTTAAAGTAGTTTTTTCCAATTCTGTGAAGAAAGGCATTGGTAGCTTGATGGGGATGGTGTTGAATCTGTAAATTACCTTGGGCTGTATGGCCATTTTCACGATATTGATTCTTCCTACCCATGAGCATGGAATGTTCTTCCATTTGTTTGTATCCTCTTTTATTTCCTTGAGCAGTGGTTTGTAGTTCTCCTTGAAGAGGTCCTTCACATCCCTTGTAAGTTGTGTTCCTAGGTATTTTATTCTCTTTGAAGCAATTGTGAATGGGAGTTCACTCATGATTTGGCTCTCTGTCTTTTGTTGGTGTATAAGAATGCTTGTGATTTTTGTACATTGATTTTGTATCCTGAGACTTTGCTGAAGTTGCTTATCAGCTTAAGGAGATTTTGGGCTGAGACAATGGGGTTTTCTAGATATACAATCATGTCGTCTGCAAACAGGGACAATTTGACTTCCTCTTTTCCTAATTGAATACCCTTTATTTCCTTCTCCTGCCTAATTGCCCTGGCCAGAACTTCCAACACTATGTTGAATAGGAGTGGTGAGAGAGGGCATCCCTGTCTTGTGCCAGTTTTCAAAGAGAATGCTTCCAGTTTTTGCCCATTCAGTATGATATTGGCTGTGGGTTTGTCATAGATAGCTCTTATTATTTTGAAATACGTCCCATCAATACCTAATTTATTGAGAGTTTTTAGCATGAAGGGTTGTTGAATTTTGTCAAAGGCTTTTTCTGCATCTATTGAGATAATCATGTGGTTTTTGTCTTTGGCTCTGTTTATATGCTGGATTACATTTATTGATTTGCGTATATTGAACCAGCCTTGCATCCCAGGGATGAAGCCCACTTGATCATGGTGGATAAGCTTTTTGATGTGCTGATGGATTCGTTTTGCCAGTATTTTATTGAGAATTTTTGCATCAATGTTCATCAAGGATATTGGTCTAAAATTCTCTTTTTTGGTTGTGTCTCTGCCTGGCTTTGGAATCAGAATGATGCTGGCCTCATAAAATGAGTTAGGGAGGATTCCCTCTTTTTCTATTGATTGGAATAGTTTCAGAAGGAATGGTACCAGTTCCTCCTTGTACCTCTGGTAGAATTCGGCTGTGAATCCATCTGGTCCTGGACTCTTTTTGGTTGGTAAGCTATTGATTATTGCCACAATTTCAACTCCTGTTATTGGTCTATTCAGAGATTCAACTTCTTCCTGGTTTAGTCTTGGGAGAGTGTATGTGTCGAGGAAGTTATCCATTTCTTCTAGATTTTCTAGTTTATTTGCGTAGAGGTGTTTGTAGTATTCTCTGATCGTAGTTTGTATTTCTGTGGGATCGGTGGTGATATCCCCTTTATCATTTTTTATTGCGCCTATTTGATTCTTCTCTCTTTTTTTCTTTATTAGTCTTGCTAGCGGTCTATCAATTTTGTTGATCCTTTCAGAAAACCAGCTCCTGGATTCATTAATTTTTTGAAGGGTTTTTTGTGTCTCTATTTCCTTCAGTTCTGCTCTGATTTTAGTTATTTCTTGCCTTCTGCTAGCTTTTGAATGTATTTGCTCTTGCTTTTCTAGTTCTTTTAATTGTGATGTTAGGGTGTCAATTTTGGATCTTTCCTGCTTTCTCTTGTGGGCATTTAGGGCTATAAATCTCCCTCTACACACTGCTTTGAATGTGTCCCAGAGATTCTGGTATGTTGTGTCTTTGTTCTCATTGGTTTCAAAGAACATCTTTATTTCTGCCTTCATTTCGTTATGTACCCAGTAGTCATTCAGGAGCAGGTTGTTCAGTTTCCATGTAGTTGAGTGGTTTTGAGTGAGATTCTTAATCCTGAGTTCTAGTTTGATTGCACTGTGGTCTGAGAGATAGTTTGTTATAATCTCTGTTCTTTTACATTTGCTGAGGAGAGCTTTACTTCCAAGTATGTGGTCAATTTTGGAATAGGTGTGGTGTGGTGCTGAAAAAAATGTATATTCTGTTGATTTGGGGTGGAGAGTTCTGTAGATGTCTATTAGGTCCACTTGGTGCAGAGCTGAGTTCAATTCCTGGGTATCCTTGTTGACTTTCTGTCTCGTTGATCTGTCTAATGTTGACAGTGGGGTGTTAAAGTCTCCCATTATTAATGTGTGGAAGTCTAAGTCTTTTTGTAGGTCACTCAGGACTTGCTTTATGAATCTGGGTGCTCCTGTATTGGGTGCATATATATTTAGGATAGTTAGCTCTTCTTGTTGAATTGATCCCTTTACCATTATGTAATGGCCTTCTTTGTCTCTTTTGATCTTTGTTGGTTTAAAGTCTGTTTTATCAGAGACTAGGATTGCAACCCCTGCCTTTTTTTGTCTTCCATTGGCTTGGTAGATCTTCCTCCATCCTTTTATTTTGAGCCTATGTGTGTCTCTGCACGTGAGATGGGTTTCCTGAATACAGCACACTGATGGGTCTTGACTCTTTATCCAATTTGCCAGTCTGTGTCTTTTAATTGGAGCATTTAGTCCATTTACATTTAAAGTTAATATTGTTATGTGTGAATTTGATCCTGTCATTATGATGTTAGCTGGTGATTTTGCTCGTTAGTTGATGCAGTTTCGTCCTAGTCTTGATGGTCTTTACATTTTGGCATGATTTTGCAGCAGCTGGTACCAGTTGTTCCTTTCCATGTTTAGCGCTTCCTTCAGGAGCTCTTTTAAGGCAGGCCTGGTGGTGACAAAATCTCTCAGCACTTGCTTGTCTGTAAAGTATTTTATTTCTCCTTCACTTATGAAGCTTAGTTTGGCTGGATATGAAATTCTGGGTTGAAAATTCTTTTCTTTAAGAATGTTGAATATTGGCCCCCACTCTCTTCTGGCTTGTAGGGTTTCTGCAGAGAGATCTGCTGTTAGTCTGGTGGGCTTCCCTTTGAGGGTAACCCGACCTTTCTCTCTGGCTGCCCTTAACATTTTTTCCTTCATTTCAACTTTGGTGAATCTGACAATTATGTGTCTTGGAGTTGCTCTTCTCGAGGAGTATCTTTGTGGCGTTCTCTGTATTTCCTGAATCTGAACGTTGGCCTGCCTTGCTAGATTGGGGAAGTTCTCCTGGATAATATCCTGCAGAGTGTTTTCCAACTTGGTTCCATTCTCCCCATCACTTTCAGGTACACCAATCAGACGTAGATTTGGTCTTTTCACATAGTCCCATATTTCTTGGAGGCTTTGCTGATTTCTTTTTATTCTTTTTTCTCTAAACTTCCCTTCTCGCTTCATTTCATTCATTTCATCTTCCATTGCTGATACCCTTTCTTCCAGTTGATCGCATCGGCTCCTGAGGCTTCTGCATTCTTCACGTAGTTCTCGAGCCTTGGTTTTCAGCTCCATCAGCTCCTTTAAGCACTTCTCTGTATTGGTTATTCTAGTTATACATTCTTCTAAATTTTTTTCAAAGTTTTCAACTTCTTTGCCTTTGGTTTGAATGTCCTCCCATAGCTCAGAGTAATTTGATCGTCTGAAGCCTTCTTCTCTCAGCTCATCAAAATCATTCTCCATCCAGCTTTGTTCCGTTGCTAGTGAGGAACTGCGTTCCTTTGGAGGAGGAGAGGTGCTCTGCTGTTTTGAGTTTCCAGTTTTTCTGTTCTGTTTTTTCCCCATCTTTGTGGTTTTATCTACTTTTAGTCTTTGATGATGGTGATGTACAGATGGGTTTTTGGTGTGGATGTCCTTTCTGTTTGTTAGTTTTCCTTCTAACAGACAGGACCCTCAGCTGCAGGTCTGTTGGAATACCCTGCCTTGTGAGGTGTCAGTGTGCCCCTGCTGGGGGGTGCCTCCCAGTTAGGCTGCTCAGGGCTCAGAGGTCAGGGACCCACTTGAGGAGGCAGTCTGCCCGCTCTCAGATCTCCAGCTGCGTGCTGGGAGAACCACTGCTCTCTTCTAAGCTGTCAGACAGGGACATTTAAGTCTGCAGAGGTTACTGCTGTCTTTTTGTTTGTCTGTGCCCTGCCCCCCAGAGGTGGAGCCTACAGAGGCAGGCAGGCCTCCTTGAGCTGTGGTGGGCTCCACCCAGTTGGAGCTTCCCTGCTGCTTTGTTTACCTAATCAAGCCTGGGCAATGGCAGGCGCCTGTCCCCCAGCCTCGCTGCTGCCTTGCAGTTTGATCTCAGACTGCTGTGCTAGCAATCAGCGAGACTCCGTGGGCGTAGGACCCTCCTAGCCAGGTGCGGGATATAATCTCGTGGTGCGCCGTTTTTTAAGCCCGTCAGAAAAGCGCAGTATTCGGGTGGGAGTGACCCGATTTTCCAGGTGCCGTCCCTCACCCCTTTCTTTGCCTCGGAAAGGGAACTCCCTGACCCCTTGCACTTCCCAAGTGAGGCAATGCCTCGCCCTGCTTCGGCTCGCACACGGTGCGCGCACCCACTGACCTGTGCCCACTGTCTGGCACTCCCTAGTGAGATGAACCCAGTACCTCAAATGGAAATGCAGAAATCACCGTCTTCTGCATCACTCACGCTGGGAGCTGTAGACCGGAGCTGTTCCTATTCGGCCATCTTTCCTCCCCCTCACATTTCTAATTATAGATATTTATTTGCTTAGAAGAGGAAGTTGACTATTAAAATTTTAATAAAAAGAAATGATAGTTATTAGATTATGAAATATTATAATGTCACTCTAAAGCATGTTTGGTATATTCTGATAATAGATAATGAATTATAATCTTGCTTGTGCAACTCCTCGTTTAATGAAATGGCTATTTCTCTGTGTGACATTTCATTACACCACCAGAATCAAGGAGTTGAGAATTTATTTTTCCCCCTATTATTCAAAAATATTACAAAGTGCAGTTTCACTGTCATTAGGATGTACTTAAACCACAAGGTGTTACAAGATCTAATCTCTGGGATAATGTCTGCATTAAAGAATTTGTGTCAGCTCAACCCTTTCTCTTCTCTGTGAAGAATAACAGCATAACTAAATGATCTTTAAGATGGCAATAAAAGCTTTTCCTGCTTCACAGTTCATCACTGGCTTCTTTTCTGATGAGCTCTAAAAATTCTGAAAGCTAACACTTTGCTTTAGAGAGATGAGAGAAACATTTCCCCTCAGTTGTTCAAACTTTTTCCAACTGTGTCTATTTCCTTCCCAATAATTGTACAGAAGATAGTAGACTTGAAAGAGGTATGCATTTGAATCTCTATGTTTCTAGTTCAAAATAGAGGTGAAATCTCTATTCACAAATATTCTTAATTAGAGGAATATGAAGTATGAAAGCCTAGGAAGAAAATATTTTATTAAGAGCCTTGCTTGTGGAGTGAATGACTGTCTTTCTTGGATAGAAATTCAATGGTGGGAGTCTGTTTGAAGGTTAAAAGTCTTGGACTAGGCGCGGTGGCTCACGCCTGCAATCCCAGCACTTTGGGAGGCCGAGGTGTGCGGATCATGAGGTCGGCAGTTTGATACCAGCCTCACCAACATGGTGAAACCCCGTCTGTACTAAAAATACAAAAATTAGCTGGGTATAGTGGTGTGTGCCTGTCATCCCAGCTACTCAGGAGGCTGAGGCAGAAGAATCGCTCAAACCCGGGAGATGGAGGTTGCAGTGAGCTGAGATTGCACCACTGCACTCCAGCCTAGGTGACACAGTGAGACTCCATCTCAGAAAAAAAAAAAAAGAAAAGAAAAGAAAAGAAGGTTAAAAGTCTTGTTGGACAATGTATTTTCTCTATCTTTGAATTGGAACTCTTCACTTGAGGAGAGAAGGACAAGAGAGCTCCACAAAGGGAGAGTTTTGATCATTACTGGCACATCTAAACATCTGTGTTTAGATGCAAAATACTTGTGAATGATTCATGTAAGTGGGGCACCATTCACTTCTGACCAATCTGCCTAAGTGCCAAGATAGTCAAGCCAGCTGTAATATCCAATTTATACTAAGCCCCTTCCCTATCATATTTCATTTAACTGTTGAGCTTGTCATTTATTTATTACAACACGGCAGTATTACAACAGGTCCACATTTCACTCTCCATAATGAGAAATCTCTAAGGGAAATCTTCATTTTCTTTTATGGCTGAAGAACAACTCATCTTCCATTTTTCATGAAGTATCATGAGTCCTAAATTCAGGAAAAAAATTCTGGTCCAAGGTACTAGATGTAAAACATATATCTCAAAAGGCCTAGATGTTTTATTCAGGGATGGCTATATCAATTTCCTATATATTGTCTACACGGATATCCTTACCAGAACCTGGTTAACATGGGTTTACTGCTGCAGAGAATCAGAGTAAGATTACGTATCTGGAAAAATAACAACCATCATTTTTTTCAACATATGTTTATTGAGCTTCTACTGTGGGCCAAGCACTCTGCAATGGTTGGTGAGGATAACACAGATTTTTTGGACCAGATTCTGCTTTTATATAACTTATAGCCAAGAAGGACATTTATACCCATAAGTGCCAATTGTAAGACAGAGTGATACATGACCCAAGTAAGGGAGTAGGGAGAAAAGTGTTATAGATATGTAGGGGAGAGCTCGGGGAAAAGTTAATGGAGAAGATAGTATAATAATATTTTTTAAAGAACTGATAAAATTGGAGACCTACATAATTTACTTATCAAGTGATAAAATTTAAAAATGAACTGGCAGGAAGATATACATGTGCATTTAAGCAAGATGTGGAGTTGACTTCTAGGTCACTCTAGGAACAAAATGCCTCTGAATTTTCAAATGTAATTTGGCTTGGGGATTTTGATCCCAATTTTGTTGATTATCATGACAATAATCATAACCTGTCGTGAAGAATGAAGTTAGCTGTTAGCCTCCAGCTTCAGTTCCTTCAGAATCCACCCGGCTGCTCCAGCCCAGGCCATGCCCTTCCTGGTCAGCTCTCAGCCAGTAACTGAATATAATGCGGTCCTAGGCCCTGCTCATTTCTCCCCAACTCTGTTCTCCTCTCAGGCCATCCTCCTGCTGGGACTCCCTGTGGGGCTGGCCTAAATATCCCCAGAGCTCTACCACCATTGAGGCTCTTCCTTCCGGACTCCCTTCCTTCTGCCCTTTCACATTGCAGCCTGGAGGATCCCCCCAACATATCCCAGGTCCCTCTCTTTTCTCTTTAAGGAGCATCAGCCCCAATTAACTTCTTGGTGTCTGCTTTCTGGAAGACCCAAACTGACAATGTAGCTGTCACGTCTTTAGTCCTCATAAACATTGATTAAATATTGGGGATTTTACTTACTCACATTTTATCGTCAAAGGGACAGACAGGGAAGTTAAATGGTTTGTCCATTTTCTCAAAACTGTTAAATGGTGAAAGTGACATTGGATCGCCTTTCTGAATAGAGTATGCATGTCCTTAGATATACTTCAGTGTTTAAGAGGAGTCTATTGTGATTCTTTTTGTTTAGTGAATTCTCATTCTAAACGTCAATCAATCAATCACTTGGGGCACTCACTCTTTTTCTTTTTGGTGAATCTAGATTTGCACATGTTGGGTTAAAAAGGACTCCTGTGAGAACATATTTTGTGCTGATTTAGATGTCTTTTTTTTTTTTTTTCTTAACAGAAGGGTCAGCGTGTGTCTTTCTGGCAGGACTGCCATTAGCTTCACTCCAGGCTGGAGTTTTAGCAGCATTCTGATCCCCAGCTTAAAACAAACAAACAAACAAACAAACAAACAAACAAAAAGCACATCGGCAAGACATTGCACAGGCTCTTGCTGCCCTGATCGCTTTCATTGTTGAAGCACACCTATTGCTTTTCTTTCGCAGGTTCTTCATCTTCAATCAGACCGATGCCATCACCCCCTAGCCTGATATTCAAGGCCTCAGTGCCTGCTCTCTCCAACTCTGCTTCATAATCTATGTGGCAACAACAACCAACTTTTGATTAGTCCTCAAAAAGCCTTTACCCCTGAGCATTTTCAGATGTCTTTCAAGCTAAATACATTCTGCCCTCCCTCAAATCAAGGCTTTTTCACTAAGAGCTCTCTCTCTTTCTAAACATTTTAAGCTAGGTGAATGGGGAAGGAAGGACCTACACATGCCTAAAGTCCTTGCTAGATAACTTCTATCGGAAGCCTTTAGTCACTCGCTAAAATGGATTTGTTTGTCCCTACGATTAGCTCCACAGTCCAAAGAGTATGTACTTGAAGCAGGAGATACTCCTAAGAGAAGAGGTGATCCTAATACAGCACCTGGCACACAGTATAAAGGCACTGCATGAATTAATATTAAAATGATGTACATTATAAAAATATCTATTTGTGTCACTAAACTTTGAGTCGCCGAAAAGTTAGAATTCTATAATTTTCATTTTGAATCTATTTCCTCCAAAAGAGTCTTGTACCTGATGGCTCCCCAATACATGTATAACTGGCAAATTCAGATCAATGTGGAAAAATAATATTTATTGCTAAACATGATTGCCATTTACTGTAGACAGTGAAGTATAGTGAGAAAAAACATACAGCAAATTTTCAATATTATCTGTCTCCAAGAATTAAAATAGCCACAAAACTATTATGTATTATTGTCCTTTTGTAATAAGTAATTCTGCTTTGTTAAAGATTTTGTTTCTTCAATGGGAAAAAGCATCATAAACTAAAAGTTGTCAGGAATTGCCATTCTTTTTCAGTCATCAGATGTTGATAGTTACCCAAAGGTTTTTGTAGCCATACCATTAATTGGAATCGAGCAGGGGAAATTACCCGTAATGGCATTAACCTCTTGAACTTCTTTTAGTATCTCTGCCTTTAAGGGAAAAAAATTCCCTGGTGTAGTTGTTTGGATCTGGTCAAATTCTCTAAGAATTGTTAAACTCTCTGGACAACATGTCCAGTGTAAACTTTCCTCTAAATAATAAATTTGTAGTTCAGCAACAAGCTAGACATCTCTGGGTGACATTTCCACCTTCTTGTATACATCGTATGTCCAGCCTTTGGAAAAGCGTTTGGTAGAATATAAACTGGTTGGAAAAAAAAATAAAATATCACCAACACTATTTTTAAAAGAGAAATATTTATAATAGCTGGAAGTCATACTTAAGATTATAACATTTTAGGATATAGTGTGTTTGCAGTCAGATGTGAAATCAATGTACAAAGGGTCAAGACAAAGAATATTTCTCCTCCAGGCATTTCTAAAAAGAAAAAAAAGACCACTATATAGCCTCAATATCTCCAATGACCTAAATTCTCCAGGCAGTTAATAGAAGATGAAAATTTAAAAAGAACATGAGAGAGAACAACATTTCATGATTCAGTGATGTTTCTTGAGGGAGGCAGGCTGCAGAAACAGAATAGGAACTTCATTTGAGGCTTGCTGTACATCCAACCACTACTTCTCTCTTGCTTCTGCCCATTAAGCTTATAGTAAGTTGCACCATAAATACAATGACTTATAAGAAGAAAAGTGACACATTCTACTTATAAAAGAAAAAATCTGTAAAGCTAGAACTGAGAAAATAAAACCAAAGTACTCAGCAGATAAAATGTAAGTCATTTATCACTAGTCTAGGACTTTGTACAAGGAGAGGCTCCAGAGCTCATAAAGTTGGCTAGACAATTGCAGTGATCTATGGAGACTGACCAACACCTTTCTGATCCCTAAGGCTCATAAGTTAGAAGAACAACCAGAGTGTAAGCTCTGGATCTGACATTAGGAAAAAAGCAGATATAAAACAAAATTAAAACTGCAGTGGTCATGGTGGTAATACATTGTTCATCGGTGGTTTGTAGAATTAAAAAAGATTGTCACTGGAGTGGAAGGATTCAAGTTTAAATGCCTTTTGTATTTGAAGAAGTCTGAAGTTAACAGCATACCCTTGAATGTCATTATTTAATGACATTTTACACCTACATAATCTCTCCTCTTTCTTATAATTAGGGTTGGCAAGGATCAGGGTCAGAAAAACCTCATATCCAGCAAATGTAGATATTAAATATTAATAGGAGGTAGAAATAAACAATCCCAAATTGACTAGCTCTATAAACATAGGCTGGCCTTTGATTCATTTTTTAAGGCCATAGGTCATGATAAAGAATATTTATCCTTTGGACATTTCTAAGAATATATGAGCTGTAGTTTATCTTCCTTGCCTCACAATTCCATACATTTAGAAAAAAAGGGCCAATGGACTTCATAAATTGTCTTCTCAAAAAAATCCTTTACTTTACTGATCAGGATATTAAGGCTCCGAGAGCATAAGTGAGTTATATCCTGAAAGTTAAAGCAGGCATAAGCCAGGAATAGATCTCAGCTATCCACGTGTCACTATCATAAATAACTATACAAGGTTATTTGTTAGTTGTACTCTTTTTATTTCCCAAAAGAAAAGCTGATATAAATTCTTGGATGCCTGGCTATTCCCTAGAACATGATCTTTCTTTTTTTTCACTTAACTTTTTTAAATGAATGAAGAAATCTCTTAGCTTTTTAAACAAATATTTACTGATGCCATATAGGAATTTTGCTAGCTCTAGGCACTGGGTATGTAGAGATATATAAATCAAGGATATTAATAAAGGAATGGACTTTATTCCAATGCTACCTATTAGTAGGTTTAATTTTTTCCCGTTCCTCATAGCTCATTGGCTGCTGCACAGATTCTCACATGCTGAGTAGGATGTCTTGAGACAGCCAGCTTGCTTCTGATGGTCAAAATGGTGTCAGGACCTTCTGGAACACATCAGTAGTTGCCTGCATGAAGTTTGATATGTGTTTATACACAAAAGGTGACATCTTTGGAAGAAAGGAGAAATGGGTTTTGTTACTCATCTGCCTCTGATAAGCTGTGTGATTTTGAGAAAGTCACATTTTCTCAGTGAACCTTGGTTTTATCAAGCAATAGTTTTCCATCCAGTTTTTTTTTTTGAGTTGGGGTCTCACTCTCTCGCCCAGACTGGAGTGCAGTGGCATGATCACAGCAGCTTTGGCCTCCAGGCTCAACCAATCCTCCTACCTTAGCCTCTGGAGTAGCCAGGATTAGAGGCATGTGTCATCATGCCCAGATAATTTTTAAATTCTTTGTATAGACAGGGTCTCCCTATGTCGTCCAGGCTGGTCTTGAACTTCTGGCCTCAAGCAATCCCCCTGTCTTGACCTCCCAAAGTGCTGGGATTACAGGCATGAGCCACGGCACCCAGCCTCTGGTTGCTTTTGCTTCTAATGAACAGCGGGTGATTACAGGAATTTATTATCAAGGATTGACTAAAATATAAGAATTATAGCTAAAGATGTTGAACAGATGACATTTGTAAGTTTAATTATTTTTGTTATGAATGCAATTATAGTTGCAGGTCCTTGAAAGAAAAGCGTTTTTACTGAGTAATTGCTCATTATAGCATGGTGTTAATGGGCATTAAGGCCAGGGGCTTTTCCTTTTTTCAGCCACACCGGTGATGTTTCTCCATTACTCCCCTGAATTGCTACATTGAAGGACATGATAGCAATGCTATTGCCCCAAGAAGGGCAGGTTGTGTAAACTATTAAGAGATCCCTAGACTGAAAAATAGAGACAGCTGAATTCTACTGTCTGTCCCACTATTTATTAGATTTTGGGTAAATGGCTTAAATTCACTGAACCCAAGTTACCACAATCATAAAGTGAAGTGATGGTGCCAGGTTTATTTCAGCACCATTTTTCATAGCTACAGGACTACAGTTTACTCCTTTCACTAGGGTATTCCTTACTGTGGCCTGCCAGGTATGCTGTGGAGTGGGAATAAACTTGGGTTTCATCCCCTTATGCCTTGGATTGCTAACATTCCTACTGGAACACTGTCTGGGGGACTATTGGGAGACCTCATCTGGCAGAGGAAACGGCCACTAACATCTATATTTGATGGCTGTTAGGAATACTGGAATTGTGTGCCACATCTGTTTCCTGAAGATCACGTTAACTTCTAGAATGTTTCTTGGTGTCAGGTGTTTCCGCACAGTGATGCGGATGATTCCTCCCCTTTAATATGTTGGGAGAGAGTTAGGGTGTGGGAGGAGTCTAGGATGAATACCTGAGTTTTGTCTTAATATGCATCATATATATCATGCAATAGGTATCAATTGTTTGCAAAACACCATCCTGTGTGCAATATGCCTATTAAACAGTAATGAGATATTATTTCAACTATTTCAAGAAGAGAACAGAAATTAAGGGAAAGTAAGTAATCGAAGTACACAAATGTTGAATATTTTTATAAGATAATTTATTACTAACCAACAATTCCAGAATTTGAACATATACCTGGTGGATTGAGAGTCTAACTTTGAACATACAGAAGGTAATATGCCATAATAATATTAAAATCAGGAAAATTTATTTCAGATAATATCTTGTCAAACATCTTAAATTTACAAATGAGGTCAAATTTACAAATGAGAGCCAGGGGTTGAATGTTTATCTTCCCAAGGCCAGCAAGTATCCACACTAAAAATATCTAAGCAGGACTCTCTAGCTACCAACCCAATGTTCTCCTCACTAGAGAGATATTTTTTTCATTCCAGTTTTCTTACCTTCCCCAATACCAAAAGTGCTTATTATATATGAGTTTGCAGATGATGACATCAAGAGGGAAGTGAGGCAAGATATTAACTGACCACCTATTTTGTCTGAGATTCTAGGTGAGTCAGTTTTGCCATTTAATCTTTAAAAATCATGATGCGGCAGAGACAGACAGGGACGCTGAAGTCAGAGGTTATGTCACTTCATAAAGATGAGAACAGAGCCAGGAAAAATTCAAATTCCTTATTGGATTGTCTCAAAGACTTTTTAGATAAAACACTTTGGAAAGTTTAAGTTGAAATTATAAATTAAATTTAAAATTTTAAATTTATTTAAAATGCTAGACAGTTTGAATTAAAAGATACGTTACCTCATTAATTATTACATTTCATAATGCCCCTCAAGTTTTTATGTTCAAAATTTTCCCCCAGAAGGCAAGAATAGTTTCTTTGAACTATGACTGCTACTGTTTTACTCTGAGTTATTTTTGGTGTGTAAATTGTGCATATTTGAATAGTTCGTAAGCTTCTGCAATCTATATCTGGGACAATTCCATCCTGCCTAGTTCTAAAACCATGAGAAAAGCGAAAAATTCAATTCATTTGAATTTCTCTAATAGCTGGGTAAGGGCTGATCATTGACAGAATTGTGGAACCCTGTTGAATATTTACTTGTATGGATAGTAATTATATGAGCTTCTCGATCTCACCAGAAGGATATATTTTTAGTATATTTATTGTCTTGGTTTTAAGGTAAAGTAAAACCTATTTGGTAATGAGTTTTGTGGATCTATCGCAGAGAAGTTTAAATTATTCTCTTATTCAGGCCAGGGACAAACAAGGGAGCAAGAGGGATTAGATAAATTAAATAGATGATTAACTGTGAGTAAGAATTTTATCAACTCTTAGCAAGGGTTCAGACAGTCAGACATCATATACCAGGCAGAGTGAGAGAAAAGTTGCTTCTCTAATCTAGAGAAGAATAGATGGCTGCAGTTTAGGACCTTGCATAATTCTTTGAAAGGCAAAACAAACAACAAATAAACAAACAAACCCAAATATGACTAGAAATAGAGACCTCTTTGAGGGCTTTTACGTGTAGGTCCCCACTCTGAATGCTCCATCTATTGATTCTCGTAGGACCATCTTTTCTTTAGCAAGATACACATATTTGGCCCTTTGGGGATCAGTTCTCATTTTTGTTGTGTGAATAAATAATCTTGATTAAGAAAAAATGCTTTCTAAACTCACTTGCTCCTTTTGCTGTGGTTTTTAAAAAAAGCTGCATATTGTAACGACTTTATGTGTAAATATTTTAGAATAAAAATTGTAAAGTACAACTGTGTTTTGCTTAAAATGTTAAAAACTCAGAACAACATGATTTAACAAATAAGCAATTTAGAAAGGAGATACTCAAGAACACAGGTCAGCAAACTACATCCCTCAGGCCATACCACTCTGCCTGGAAGCTAAGAATCGTTTTTAGATTTTTAAAGGTTGTAAAAAAAAAAAAAAGAGAAGCATATATGTATATGTCCCACAAAATCTGAAATATTTGTTGTATGATCCTTAAGAAAAGAGTTGCTTTGACTCCTGATTTAGAACATTTAAAAAATATTTAAACTTTACAACTTGTTTATATTCTTATTAAAATCTTTTTCCATGAATTATTATACTTGAGGTTACATCTTGGTGTAGATAAATTGTTAATAGCCCCATTTTACAGATAAGAAATTGAAATTAAGTGATACATCCATGACTACTTAACCTTTCAAATATGTGAATAATATGATCCTCTAAATTGTATTTACTGCTTTAGTGCATTATCATCAATGATTATATATGCTAATATTTAATCTCTACATCAAAAATATTACATCAAAATGCATAAATCTTCCATTTATATTCAAATAATATAATTTACACAAATTAAATATAAATAAAACTTGATTTGAGAAAAATCTGTAGAGCAAAACCTACATGGGTTTTTTGTTGTTGTTTTGGACATGAGTCAATTATGAACTAAGCATGTACTATTATTGTTAAAAAATAGTTTATAGATAAAGATAATCATAGTCCCTTGGGGACAATTTGGTCCTTCCAAAGATCCAAAACTATGAGAATTACAGAAAATGCAAGGGACATTTAATAACACACATCTGGACAGTGAATGTGTTCATATAATATAAAATTAATACTAACTAGACTTATTTAATATGAAAACAAAATATATTCAGAAAATGAGAGACTTAAGATGTAAAAGAAAGATAAGATTCACTGTGTTCCCTGGATCAATAATTGCAATTATTCAAAATATGTGGTGAATTCTGAAAACAGATGAATATTGGAAAACTTCCTAAATGACACACACCAGGTGAATTACAGACACTTTCTTCATTAGAATATAATCAATAATGTGGATGATGATTTAAGAAGCTTCATTAGCAAATATGTAAATTTCACAAAGAGAGGAGTATCCTGCTCAATGGTAGGCAGTTGTATCTGTTCTAATATACTTTTGTTTTTTTGAGATGGACTCTCGCTGGATTCCAGGCTGGAGTGCAGTGGCACGATCTCAGTCACTGAAATCTCTGCCTCCTGGATTCAAATGATTCTCCTGCCTCAGTCTCCCGAGTAGCTGGGATTATAGGCACCCACCACCAAACTGGGGTAATTTTTGTATTTTTAGTAGAGACGGGGTTTCACTGTGTTGGCCAGGCTGATCTTGAACTCCTGACCTCAGGTGATCGGCCTTCCTCGGCCTCCCAAAGTGCTGGGATCACAGGCGTGAGCCACTGCACTCTGAATGCACCCAATCTCGTCTGTTCTAATATACTTTCCTCTTTTGCCTAAAAATATCTTAATATATCTTTTAGTCAACTAGCCACCATGAAGTTTCAAACTATCAGTTGCAACAATAGCTGTTTTAGACATTTTGCTTGATATATGGCATGGCTGTTGTCCTAAGTGATATTTTAAAATGCATATATTAACAAAAGCACACTCTCAGTTTACTTAGCACCAGTTATTAAATTTATGATTAACTAAATTTAAAAAACTAAAATGATAATTTATGTAAAGCATGTAAACAAATGCTCACACTTGGTCTGTCAGTGTACTGTGGCAAATGGGGTCATTAAACACTGAATGCAATATTACAGACGATAAATTGTAGTCGGTTTTAGGGGGTTAGGTAATGCTTAGTATACTAGGGTAGATTGAAAAGACAAAAGTTATAGTACTTATTTAATTTATTATAATATTTTATTTAGTTATAATATTGTAATTTATTATAATTATTTATAATATAGTTATAAATCTGAACATTTATCATTTTATCCTTGTACTTTAAGTTCTAGATGAGAAACAACCTAAAATACTATACTTTGGCCACTTCCTATGGATCTATACCCTGGACTTTGTCGTCTAGCTCTTAACATTCTGATGGTGAGAAAGGAAGGGAACAACAATTTGGTAAAATAATTTCTTTTCATTAACCAAAATAAGGCTTGCTTACGTCATATACACATCTAGTGTTCTCTTTATTCTGTTGCCATGTAATCCTTTTTCTAATGGTCATTGTGGATCCAAAAACTTCTTGAGATTTCTCTTACCTAGACTTTCTATGTAAGTCCTAGGGGAGCTGTGGCAATTGTTCACTATGATTTTCTGAACCCAGGAACAACAATGAAAACTTGAGGAATTTAGTCAAAAAAGAAAATATTTAGCCCCAAACATTTTGCTCACTAATTTGCAAATTTTCTTCTTGCATCATATGCAACGTGATATTTTGAAGTATTACATTGTAGAATGGTTAAATCTAGTTAATTAACAAATACATTTCCTCACATGGTTATCATTTTTTTGTGGGGAGAACATTTACTCATCTTAGCATTTATAAGAATACAATATATTATAAACTGTAGTCACCACACCATAAGTATAGAGCACCCTTGACGTAACTAACTTATCTTAGAAAAAGACTCCATTTTATATTTCATAGAGCACTTTGCCAACAAGGATAACATGTTTTGTTTAATAAACAAATAAATAAGGACTGCCTCCAACCAGATAGGGACCCAAACAAAGGCATTCTTTCACTCTCAGTTCCCACTAGAGGACTCCTTGGCTATAAAAGACCAAGCTTTCGCAGCTCAAAATGGCCGTCTTAACTGACACCTTCTTGTAGTCACTTATGATAAGAATTTGGCATCTGCCAGCCTGGCGCAGTGGCTCACACCTGTACTCCCAGCGCTTTGGGAGGCCAAGGCAGGTGGATCACCTGAGGTCAGGAGTTCGAGACCAGCCTGGCCAACATGGTCAAACCCCATCTCTACTGAAAATACAAAAATTAGCCGGGCCTGGTGGTGTGTGCCTGTAATCCCAGCTACTCGGGAGGCTGACGCAGGAGAACCACTTGAACCAGGGAGATGGAGGTTGCACAGAGCCGAGATCGTGCCACTGCACTCCAGCCTGGGTGACAAAGTGAGACTCCATCTCAAAAACAAAAACAAACAAACAAAAAACCCCAAAGAATTTAGCATCTGCAGCCAGGCACGGTGGCTCACACCTGTAATCCCAGCACTTTGGGAGGTCAAGGTGGGCAGATCATGAGGTCAGGAGTTCAAGACCAGCCTGACCAACATAGTGAAACCTCGTCTCTTCTAAAAATACAAAAATTAGCCAGGCATGGTGGCAGGTACCTGTAATCCCAGCTACTGGGGAGGCTGAGGCAGGAGAATCGCTTGAACCTGGGAGGTGGAGGTTGCAGTGAGCCGAGATAGCACCATTGCACTCCAGCCTGGCCAACAGAGCAAGACTCCATCTCAAAAAAAAAAAAAAAAAAAAAAAAATTGGCATCTGCCACCAAAGGCACTATCATCTCATAGACTCTTCCTTGCAAGACCAGTGGACTGTCCAGCCCAAACCAGGATTCATTTTGTCTTCTTAGTTCTCCCTGGACTGGTTTGTTAACCCTTTCTCCGATCCCTTTTTCCCCTTGATGTTATATGTTACTCTGTTTGTTGTGGAATAATTAACCTATAACTTTTATATATGGATCAAATATTCTATTATGTATGGTTTGCAAAACTGACTGACTTGTGGAGTGACTTGAGCCTGTGTGCTGGTGGCTCTGACTACTGAGTGTATGGTAATTACTAAGGAGATTTGCCTTCTGGGAACTCCATGTAGCTCGTGGCTTTTGTCATTGAAGTAGCAACAGTAAAACCCTACATTGTGGAAAGACACGAGCATGCATGGACCTTGTTATCTCTAACTTTGCACCATTCGTGACACTGTACAATAGATACCTTGAACTTATTAATTCTATCTAAGTGTATATATGTGTCCTTTGGCCAACAAGTCCTCAACCTCCTCTTTCCACTAAAAACCTAGCCTCTGATAATTGCCATTCTACTCTCTACTTCTATGAGATCAACTCTTTTAGATTCCACATGTGAGTGAGATTATGTGGTGTTTGTTTTTCTGTGTCTGGATTATTTCACTTAACGTAGTGTCCTCCATGTTCATCCATGTTGTCACAAATGGCAGAATTTCTTTCGTATAGTTGAGTAGTATTCCATTGTGTGTATATAACACATTTCCTTTATCCATTCATCTGTTGATAAACACTTAGGTTGATTTCATATCTTAGCTATTGTGAATAATGCTGCAATAAATACGCAAGTGCAGATACCTCTTCAACACACTGATATCATTTCCTTTGGATATATGCTCCGTAGTGGGATTGCTGGATCATATGGTAGTTCTATTTTTAGTTTTTTTGAAACTATCATACTGTTTGCCATCATGGTGGTACCAATTTACTTTCCCACCAACATTTTCAAGGGTTTTCTTTACTCCACATCCTCCCCAATGCTTAATATCTATTGTCTTCCTGATAATCGTGATTCTCTCAGGAGAAGGGCTATTATCAGAAAGGCAGGTGGAGTTGTCAAGAGAAAGAAAGAAAAGTCATCCAAATTGGAAAGGAAGAAGTTAAATCATCTCTATTTGCAGATAACATGATCTTATATATAGAAAACCCTAAGGTTCCACCAAAAAGTTGTTAGAATTAATAAACAAATTCAGAAAAGTTGCAGATACAAAACCAACACACAAAAACTATATATACTAACACAGGACCAACTAAAAGAGAAGTCAAGAAAACAATGTTATTTACAATAGCTAAAAAAATACTTAGATTAAGAATAAATTTAATCAAGGAGGTAAAAAATATCTATTCTGAAAATTATAAAACATTACCGAAAGAAAGTGAAGAAGACACAAACAGATATTTGTTCATGGATTGGAAGAATTAATATTGTTAAAATGTCTGTACTATTCAAAGTGATCTACAGAATCAATGCAGTCCCTATCAAAATACCAATTAGATTCTTCACAGAAATAGAAAAACAATCTAAAATTTGTATGGATCCAAAAAGACCTCTAATAGCCAAAGCAATCTTGAGGAAAAAGAACAAAGCTGAAGGCTTGGCACTACCTGACTTCAAAATACACGACAGTTAGAGCAACCAAAACAGCATGGTACTTACATAAAAACAGACTCATAGAGTAATGGAAGATAATAGAGAGAGTAGAAATAAATCTACATTTACAGTCAACTCGTTTTCAACAAAGGTGCCAAGAATACACAATGAGGAAAAACAGTCTTTTCAATAATTGGTGTTGGGGAATGCAAAAAATGAAACTAGACTCCTATCTCTCAGTATATACAAAAATCAGCTCAAAATGGATTAAAGATTTAAATGTAACGCCCCAACCTATGAAACTAATAGAAGAAAACATAGAGGAAAACTTCCTGATACTGGTCTGGGCAGTGCTTTTCTGATTATGACTTCAAAAGCATGGACAACAAAAGCAAAAATAGACAAATGAGACAAAATCAAACTAAAAAGCTTCTGCACAGAAAACAAAATCCACTCAACAGAGTGAAGAGACCACCTACAGAATGGGAGAAAATATTTGCAAACTATACATGTGATAAGGGGCTAATATCCACAATGTATAAGGAACTTAATAGCAAGAAAACAAATAACTTGATTTTATAATGGGCTAAAGACTTAAATAAATTTTTTTTAAAAAAACATACAAATGGCTAACAGTTGTATGAGGAAGTGCTCAATATCACTAATTATCAGGGAAATGCAAATCAACACCACAGTGAGAAAAAGTTTTTAACGTAAGCAATTCAAGAAATTGTAAAAGGGGCGACTTAATAAACAAAAGAAGGTAGAAGGAAAGTAGTATTAAACTAATATTAAATTTACAAGCATAATTGTGCAATGAAAAAGCAGGCAAGCGATAGTATGATCAGAAACATTTTCTTCTTTGAGGAGAGTAACTAGATAGACAATTCATTGGCAAGATTGTAGAACAAACATAAATAATATTTAAAATATTAGGTATAACGAAGAGCATCACTACTGTTATAATCTGTATAATTTCTCTCTGTATCTATACAGATTATTTTTAAATTCAAATACTAAAAATAACTTGATTTCAGATATGATAAAAACAGGATAAGATAGAGAAATTAAAGACCAACAATGTACAATGCATCAAATTCATATGATTGTGTCACTAGAGAGAAAAAAATTAGCAACATTTCTTATGAAAAAGTTTAATTGTATTCTGTGTGTGTATATAAATATACTCTTTTTTTAGTTCATTCTAAATGCCTGTTTTTATATCAGTCTTTTCCCTACTCTATTTTCTGTATTATATTTTGTAAAAGTAATTTCACCTTTTATTTTAGATACGGGGGTACATATTCAGGTTTGTTATAGGGGTATATCATGTATGTATATACTCAATGTTATTGAAAGATACAGCAAGTGTGATACTGAATTGTGAAATGTTCATGTATTCTCTAATGCTTATTAAAGCCAAGAACAAGATAAGCTAACTATAAAACTTGCATTTAACAATGTATTGAAGTCTTACCAAAAGCATAACACTCAGTATGGATATGAAGTGTAAAGATTTTCGAGGGAGTTAAAGAGCCATCATTATTCTCATGTATTTGTCCACATAATGTAATCTTTAAATATCATAAATGTTTCTTTTAGAACTAATAAGAAAGAAAGCAAGTTTGCTAATTTTAAGTTTAGTATACAAATATCAAGAGCATCCTTATATATCAGCAATGAACAATTTAAAAATATATTTTTAAAATGTTATTCTAATCACAATAACTATCATAAATGTACCTAGGGAAAAATGACAATAGATAGGTAACAACTTTATGAAAATAACTTTGTTAGAAAAAATAATATGAGTTTTTAAAAAGAACAAAAATATTGCTTATTTATGAAAGGGAAAATCTATTATTATAAAGAAAAAATTTTTAAATTAATCTATAGTTAATTAAAATTCAAATAAAATCTCAACTAGGTTTTCTATTGTAACTTGACATGATTCCAGGAGTGCAATGGAAGGGCTAAATTAATAATGTGAAAAATAAAGAGAGAAAATACATCATAACATATATCAAGTTTCAGTTTAAAGATAAAGTAATTACACAGTATTTATTGTGCAAGAAGGAACAAATAGACTGCTAGAGCTTAGAAGCAGACTTACCCATATAAATGTAAAGTACTGATTATCCAAAAAATGTTGCTGGGAGAATTTCTATTCATATGGAAGTTGAGTGGAAATTTTGCTATCTGTCCAATAAATAAAAAAATAAATTTATTTTAGTTATATTAAAAACCATAGAAAAGGCTGGGCGCAGTGGCTCACACTTGTAATCCCAGCACTTAGGGAGGTCGAAGTGGGCAGATCACTTGAGGCCAGGAGTTCGAGACCAGCCCAGCCAACATGGTGAAACCCCGTCTCCACTAAAAATATAAAAATTAGCTGGGCGTGGTGGCGGGCACCTGTAATCCCAGCTTCTTTGGAGGCTGAGGCAGGAGAACCACTTGAACCCGGGAGGCTGCACTCCAGCTTGGGCAACAAGACCAAAACTCTGTCTCAAAAAAAAAAAAATACAAAAACATACCGTAGAATAAAAAAACTAATTAAAAATAGGATACACTTATTATTTCAGTATAGTACAAGAATTTTTTTATAAGAAAAGTACAAAACATTAAGGCAATATTGTTTTCAGTCATACTGTTATGTATACTGTTAATTTTAATGTCATCAAATTTGCCAATTAAATAAACCTTACTTTTGCATATCTAAGTTTTGTTGCATAGAATGCAGGCACATTTCTTATGATGGCTCTTTATAAGACTTGACTCTGCATGAAGCGCTCTCATTACATCCTAATTCCTAATTAAAAGTGCTGCTTCCATGTGTTTGGGATAGAAGATTGAATTATATGGTTGTTAAGTGCTTTCCCAAATTGGTACATCATGGATGGAAACATTCCACACTTAACAACCTGTGGTTTATAACTATAGTTACCAAATTGGGAACTGAGAGAAATATGCTCTAATATTGACTTAGACTGCTCCTGACATGTAGGTACATATATGTGTGCATGTGTATGCAGAAAGGGCAAGATAAGTCATCTATCATAGCTGCATTATCACGTAAAACTTAAAATCACCTCTCACTGGTGATAGCAATACAGGTTCAAGAGAGTGGAGCTTTAGATATGACCAGTTGCTCATCAGATACATGGTTGAAGGAGAGCTGAGGTTTCCTGATGTTAGAACAGATAGGAGTACTGTGTACCACCAAACCATTAGGAAACAATCCTTTAAAATATGAAATCAAATTTCTGGGGACAGAGGCTCTCCAGAAAAGGGAAGGACAAATTCATATCATTTAATGCAAAATTGTTGAAGGTATTGAACTTTCTTGAAAGCCTCATTCTTTTAATATAACTTTTCCTACAACCAACTTCTATTTTTTTTCTTCCTGAGAACTGTTCTCCAAAATATGAATTTGGTTGCTTTTTTTCATGATAGACAATAGTCATAAATTTAAAGAATATTCATAATGTGGAAAACTGCTGTTCTTGTTTTAGAATTGGTGTAGGCAAACTTGAAAGGAGATGAAATTAGGCCTTCTGTGGAGGAAAGTATATTATACAGAACAACAGAGTTATCTAAACATATAAACATAATGTTGCTGAACCATGCTGATGGAATCAGGACAGCCCTATTGGAATGTAAATTATATGGGGGCACTATTCAAGTCTGCTGTGTTCTCCATTGCATATTGATGATCCAGCACAGTGCTGGACACATGTTAGATACTCAGGAAATTGTGAAAGAAACACACAAATGAGCTAGCAAGTTTGAGAGGCACTTCCTAAGTTGTTTCAGTAGGATTTATCTTTTTTCCTAATAAATGGAACAATTATTTTGTAGATGGACTATTTCCCTCTAGGGTTTTATATGAAGGTAATGCTTTCCAGCAAGCTTGTTTTCATGCATTTTCCCTTATCCTAACACCATCAGGGTAGGTATTTTGTGACTTTTGTCTATTTTCATATCATTTAATGGATTTTATTTCTGAGCTGCATTAAATTGTTTATGCTCTTTCAACACTCATAAGCACAAATAATGAAAATATAAATGAAGAGCATAAATTTACTTAGAATTAAATAATAGGCATACCACCTTGTATTACAGGTATTATCTCATTTAATACACACAGCAATCCCTTAGTAGACATGATTTACCATTTCACAAATTCTCAAACTGAAGCTAAGAGAGATTTGATAAACTTGACAAACTCTCAGAATTAATAAGTGCTTAATTTAGTGATGAACCAATTTAGGTATTTCAGAGCCTTCGTTTTTAAATGCTTTTGTTCTTCATGTGGTTTTTCTAAGGAAAACTCATGTCTTTTTTGTTATTCAGTAGAATAAGGGTGAATGATTTAGCGTGAATTAGAACAAAATTGAATCAACAGCAAACTGAGAAGTAAAAGGGAAGTTTCCATGCCTTAGAAAAAGCCCTTTTGCAGAAGACATACATGTGGCCAACAATCACATGAAAAAAAAAAAAGGTCAACATCACTGATCATTAGAGAAATGTAAATCAAAACCACCATGAGATACTATGTTACAACAGTCAGAATGGCCACTGTTAAAAAGTCAAAAAATAACAGATGCTGGCGTGGTTGCAGAGAAAGAGGAAGGCTTATATACTGTTGGTAGAAGTGTAAATTACTTCAACCATTGTGGAAGACAGTGTGGCAATTCTTCAAAGTTCTAAAGACAGAAATACCATTCGACCCAGAAACCCCACTTACTGGGTCTATACTCAAAGTAATATAAATTTTTCAATTATGAAGATACATGCATGGGTATGGTCATTGCAGCACTATTTGCAATATAGCAAAGATGTGGAATCAACTTAAATGTCCATCAATGATAGACTAGAAAAAGAAGATGTAGTTCATATACACCATGGAACACTATGCAGCCGTAAAAAAGAATGAGATCATGTCCTTTGCAGGGACATGGATGAAGTTGGAAGCCATTATCCTCAGCACACTAACACAGGAACAAAAAACCAAATACCACATATTCTCACTTATAAGTGGGAACTAAATGATGAGAACACAGGGGCACATAGAGGGGACAACACACACTGGTGCCTGTTGAATGATGGAAGGTTGGGGGAGGAGAGAGAGGATTAGGAAAAATAACTAATGGGCCTTAGGTTTAATACCTGGATGATGAAATGATCTGTATAACAAACACCCATGACACAATAACTAATGGGCCTTAGGTTTAATACCTGGATGATGAAATGATCTGTATAACAAACACCCATGACACAAGTTTACCTGTGTAACAAATCTGCACATTTGCTGAACTTAAAAGTTAAAAAAAAGAAAAAGCCTTTTGCTTTGCATTGTACTGATAATGACAGCAGAATCAGTGAGCATCAATATGCTACCTACAACCAAAGAGAGTTTAGCACATGTGCTTTGGAGAATCATTTAGCAGCATTCAGATCCCATGGTTTCAGCCTCTCCTATCATCTTATTTTCAATCAGCTTCAGGGCAAAGTGACAGAGAAACTGAGTCAGACGAGAAGCCATGTGTAAGCAACTCAGAAGAATAGAATTGTTCACCTCTTTGCATTTGGAGTCTGTGAGATCCTGCTTCCCTCCATATTGGTTCTGTGGTCTATGAGTGGCATGCATTCTGGCTAGAAAAAGAAAATACAGGTGGGACGTGGTGGCTCACGCCTGTAATCCCAGCACTTTGGGAGGCAGAGGGGCAGATCACGAGGTCAGGAGATCGAGAGCATCCTGGCTAACACAGTGAAACCCCGTCTCTACGGAAAATACAAAAAATTAGCTGGGCGTGGTGGCGGGCACCTGTAGTCCCAGCTACTCGGGAGGCTGAGGCAGGAGAATCACTTGAACCCGGGAGGCGGAGGCTGCAGTGAGCCAAGATTGTGCCACTGCAGTCCAGCCTGGGTGACAGAGCGAGACTCTGTCTCAAAAAAAAAAAAAAAAAAAAGAGCAAATACAATAAACACAACTTGAAGTAGCTCATATCCCTGCAAGCAAAGCTCTTAAACTACTTTGTCTTGCCACATGTGCCTATGAAAGAGTCACAGCACTCATGAATTGAAATAGCTAAGCTAAACAGCCACACACAAGGCTTTCAACTTATCAGTTCAAAATTTATGGCCAAGAATACTTGCAGCACAAATTTGCAAATTTGTACTCAGATTAAGAGAGTTTAAATCATCTCAAATATTGACATTGTGTATCTCTTATAGCTAAAATCTTCATATTTTCATTACTTCCAGTCATTAACAAAGGATATTAATTGTTTTCTTTTACCAGTATGTGCACATTTTTATTCCAGTTTAATTTAAAAAAGAGAAATCTATGATGCCATAGTCTTTGGAAATTATCACCATAATTTTTATGGTTGACATAGGTGTTCATGAAAGTAATTATGCTGAATTCATCTTTCAGCATAATAAAAATAGACGATGTTCACTGAACACTTATTATGGGTTAGGCAGTGTGCCAAACTCAGCATACAGTAACTCATTCGATGTTCTTACTACCCCATATATAAAGTAGTCTTTATAATTATTGCCTTACAGAAGAACTAATGGAAGCTTAGAGAAATGAAGTAATTTGCCCAAGTTTACACATTTAGCAAGTGGAATAAAATCAGAAGTCCAATTTAGGCAGAATTCCAAATGATTTTACATCCTGTATCCTTAACAACTGTGCCATAATGCCCGTGAATACAAATTTAAAATAGTAAATTATTAAAACAAAAACTAAAAAAAAAAAAACACACACTTTTAATTCTCCACCCTCATTTGTTGATTTCAGTTACTCTTTTTTGTAATTTCCCCTTAACAGAGGAATCATGCATGTATATTTGAAATAGTGTCCTTGGCCAGGCATGGTGGCTCATGCCTATAGTCCTGTAAAGAGAAAAAAAAGAGTGTCCAATAAATCATTTTATAGTTTTTTTATTTAAGCAAATAACACAGTTTTTATGATAATATTATTATTTAGGAAGCCATAATTGTAATGTTTGTTTAAATTTTGATCATGTGGAAAAATGATTTAATGGGCCATTTCTCTCTCCTTGAACTTACAGGTTATTGCCAAATCAATAGTGTTATATATGAAGTTTTACTTTGTATTATTTCCTTAGAACAAGCTACCAGAAAAGTGACTCTTGAGTCATGTTCTATTTTTTGTATAGGTGTTCAAACTGCATTTATATATGAATTACATATGCCCCTTCTGAATTTATTTTATTTTATTTTTGTGGGTACATACTAAGTGTATATATTTATGGGATGCGTGAGATTTTTTGATATAGGCATACAATGTGAAATAAGCGCATCATGAAGAATCCCCTAAAGCATTTGTCTATTGAGTTGCAAACAATGCATGTATACTCTTTCAATTTTTTTTTTTTCGAGGTGGAGTCTTGCTCTGTTGCCCAAGCTGGGGTGCAGTGGCACTATCTCGGCTCACTGCAAGCTCTGCCTCCTGGGTTCACACCATTCTCCTGCCTCAGCCTCCAGAGTAGCTGGGACTACAGGTGCCCGCCACCATGCCCGGCTAATTTTTTGTATTTTTAGTAGAAACGGGGTTTCACCATGTTAGCCAGGATGCTCTCGATCTCCTGACCTCGTGATCCGCCCGCCTTGGCCTCCCAATATTTTAAAATAATTGTACAGTTAAATTATTATTGACTATAGTCACCCTGTTGTGTTATCAAATAGTAGGTCTTATTCGTTCTTTCTGACTGTTATTTTTGTACCTGTTAACCATTCCCGCCTCTCCTCCACCCTCCTTACTACCCTTCCCAGCCTCTGGTAACCATGCTTCTACTCTCTGTGTCCATGAGTTCAACTGTTTTGATTTTTAGATCCCACAAATAAGTGAGAAGATGCAATGTTTGTCTTTCTGTACCTGGCTTATTTCTCAAAGGAAGACATACAAATGGCAAACAGGCATGTAAAAAGGTGCTCAACATCACTGATCATCAGAGAAATGCAAATCAAAACTATAATGAGATACCATCTCACCCCAGTTAAAATGGCTTATATCCAAAAGACAGGCAATAACACATGCTGGCGAGGATGTGGAGAAAAGGGAACCCTTTTGATTTTGTCTTTGCATTGCTATAAAACACTAGTGATTGTTTTTATGAACATCTGTTTGTGGCATCTTCTTGACATAAATTGAAGGGCTTATCTGGTTAAATTGGTCAGTGAGTAAGTTCTCTTTCCTCTCTCACTGCTATGTCTAAGTGCCCCTTGATCTTGGTGCCCTGTTGAACTTGTCTAATAAGGGCTGACTTGTTCTTTGCCAAGATGTAGCAGTAACTATGTTTAACTACAAGAACATTTTTAATAATTATCATCTGTCATCATGAAGAATATGCAAATTAACCACATAAGGAAAATGCTTGTAAAGCATGATGCAGTTCTTTAATAAAATCTAATAAAAGTTTATCTTTATAGGAACTCACAAATATGAAGTAAGTAAAATAACCTCTTGATACTGGTTTTTAAATCTAAAACACAGAAATAATTAAATGGGCTTAAATTCACACAGTTCCTAATAGCAATCAACGAGAAGGATCCTTGGAAAGAATCTTATACTACACCCTGCATTAACTTGGCCTGCCTTTTTCACTGTGAGTGTTGCTGTAGCAAACACCTACACATGGTAATCCTGTTAAATATGCAAACCTGGAAATAGGAGAAAGTGAATACTCCATGGGACAACCCCTGACTAGGTGCTGCTATGTAAGTCCCAGCTGTTCACATTGATGACTAGATCACACTTTTAGGCTTGTTGTTCCTCAATCCTATTCCCCTCTTTCGATTCCTTGAATCCTATTCCTTGGAATAATTTCTAAAATTAAACTACCTGCATGAAAACACTTACTTGCATTTGCTTTTTGGAAAAACCTAGGCTAGAACATGGAGAGTTTGTGCATCTGATTTAGATGAATTGAAAACTTCAAAGGGGGATTTTAAGATGAAAATTTTGAAACTCAGGAGAAATGATAGATGTTTTCAATCTAGGCATGTTGATTGTTCTTTGTTTTCATTATAAGCTCATTGCAAAACATTAAGAGGAAAAACTATGGACTTAAAAAAAAGTACTAATATTTTCAATCCCCAGAAGCAATGGTGGTTAGTATGTTGATATCCAGTTTCATTCATGCATATAAATATATTTTCTTTGCAAAACTTCATGAACTATATGATCCCAATTTTGTGCATAAACATCATTTGTATACATCTTTGCACTGTATAAACTTTAAAATGGACCTTACATTTGCAGCACTATATTGCATTACATGCATTTGCTGGATTTCTTTTGCTATTCCCCTAGTTTTGGACATTACCTATAGATCTACAAATATTATCATTAATTTTAATATTTACAGAAATATTATCAAAATAAAATAATAATGAATGGGCCACATTTCTACTGGAAATGTTGCATTACATTATATTTCAACTGGTGGTGTATGTGAGTTCTCCCTTTGCTATTACCATTGTAGTTGTTCTGTGTGTATATGTGTATAATTTGAAGGGCAATTGGTATCCATCTTTACTCCTTGGCATTTACATGATTGTTTGTAAAGTTGGGCATTACTTCAAGCTTTTCATTTGTTATTAGCTAGTTGTACTTTTTATTTTTTTAAATTAGCCTGTTGTCTTAAGGAATTCAAACCAAAAAAAAGAAAGTTCTATCAAAAGTTTATAAAAGAGAGGAAAAGGACAAGATTAGTGCTCTCAATAAAGGTGACTGTGATGGTTAATACTGAGTGTCAACTTGACTGAACTGAAGGACAAAAAATATTGTGCCTGAGTGTGTCTGAGGGTGTTGCCAAAGGGGGTTAACATTCGAGTCAGTGGACTGGAAAAGGTAGATCTGCCCTCAGTCTGGGTGGGCACAATCTAATCAGCTGCTGGCACAGCCAGAATAAAAACAGGTAGAAGAACGTGGAAAGACTAGACTGGCTTAGCCTCCCAGCCTACACCTTTCTCTGGTGCTGGATGCTTCCTGCCCTTGAACATCAGACTCCAAGTTCAGCTTTGGGACTCAGACTGGCTTCCTTGCTCCTCAGCTTGCAGACAGCCTATTGTGGGACTTCACCTTGTGATCATGTGAGTCAATACTCCTTAATAAACTCATAGATAGATAGATAGATAGATAGATAGATAGATAGAACCTATTAGTTCTGTCCCTCTAGGGAACCCTGACTAATACAGTGACCTAAACCTCCTGCACACAACACACAGACACACACAGACACACACAGACACACACACACACACACACACACACACAGACAGGTATTTAAAACATACTAAACCTATGAAATATAAATTGTCCCAGTCAGTATTTTAGTCTTGAGTGAACATAAAGAAAAGAAATTTTTAAGAACTGTCACAAAAAAGAA
The DNA here is from genome assembly GCF_029289425.2 of Pan paniscus. Lineage (NCBI taxonomy): Eukaryota > Metazoa > Chordata > Mammalia > Primates > Hominidae > Pan > Pan paniscus. The sequence continues at coordinate 69,073,362 of NC_073267.2, forward strand.
GAATGAAAAGAAAAAATAAAGGCTATCAAGGTATTTCACGTCTTAACTGGCCAACATACACATATACACTAAGCACATACAAACTTGTTTTCACACAGAAATCTGGAGAATATGAGTAGAAATGGATATTAAAAGTGTGGAATAATGGTGTAAGAAACATAAAGTTGGATCAGGATGAATTTATTCATATGGGCCCACTAAGCAGAGATTCTGGACTCCATCTTCTAGGGCAAAGGGTAGGAAAGTGCTCTAACAGTTTGTTTGATTGTTTGACTGAAACATGGACCAGAAGATGGACTACATTAAATGAAGTTGAAATTCCAGAGTTGCCTTCATATACTGAAGGGAGGTATCCAAAGGCCTTAGGGTGATTAGAATGTTAGAGAGGATTTATCTTGTAAGACCTGCTCACCCACCCCAGGAGTGTCCAGAGGACACACCTGTCACCATGACTGTGAGAAATAAATTTGTGAGGGGAGCCCCAGCATCACTGAAGAGCACCATAGGTCAGACATTACAGTGGGAGATGCCGTCACCAAACTAGGATCCTTAAAATATAAGGGAGATAATTAGTGTCAGGGGCCGGGTAGCAGCACTTAATCACCAACGACAAGGTGGGCGTGACTACCATAACGCACAGCACAGTCAAAGCAGTAATCAGAACAGTCCGACTTGCTGAGACCTATGGCATTGGCTAGTTTGTCATTGTGTCCCTAGAAGAGAAATAGATGGGCTTTCTACTAAATTCTCTCCTGATCCTTATAGACAGAATTCTAGGTCAAATGAACTAAAGACCAATTTGAATCACCAAGACAGTGTCATGGCCCCTCAGTCAGTTCCCAGACTTGAACCAGTTTACAGACCCAGAATCCCTTGAATGACGGAGAGGCTGGGTCCTTTTGAGGAAGAAACCTATTCCATCAACAAAAATGTATACTGCTATTACTTCCAGCCTTTCCCAAAAGGACTTGAGGCTTCACATCAGACACTGGGAAAAAGAAATTAATCAGATTCTTCAGGAACTAGTGGGTAATACTATTTCCAGGAGATCCAAAACATCACTGTGGCCCAGTGGTCAGAGTTGGGGCTTATAGTTTTCATGTCATCAATGGAATTTTAGTTCAGGTCTATCTCATAGTGGACTCTGTAGTTCTCAAAACCCATTCAGTGGCTATTTCCCCAGTTCTGGCATGCATAATTGGAATAGACATACTCCACAGCTGGCAGCATTTCTACATGGTAATGCTTCCTCTTAATACATGATGACTCTCTCACATAAAACTGAAAATATATGCTTCTTCCTCAAACTAATGCCATGCTCATGAAGTCGTCAGACTTTGGACAATGCCCATCCTCCTTCTTGTATGCCTTAGAGTAATATCAGCGACTCTTTGATTTTGTGATCATTAAATAAAACTGCACACACAATGTTTTTTTAATAATCTTTGGTTTCATTTTCTGTGGCTTCAGTTATCCATGGTCAACTATAATCAGAAAATATTTAATGAAAAATTCCAGGAACAAACCATTCATAAATTTTAAATTGTGTGCCATTCTGAGTTACAGGATGAAACTGCATTCTGCCCTGCTCTGTTCTGCCTGGGATGGAAGCAGTCCCTGTGTTCAGTGTACATATGCTGTAGACACTCCCTGCCGATTGGTCATTTAGTAGCCATCTCCACTATCAGATCAACTGTCAGGAGATTGCAGTGATGTGATCAAATAATCCTCATTTTACTTAATAATTGTCCCAAAGCACAAGAGTGGTGATGCTGAAAACTTAGATATGCCAAAGAGAAACCATAAAGAGCGGCTGGGTGTGATGCTCACACCTGTAATCCCAGCACTTTGGGAAGTTGAGGTGGGTGGATCACCACCTGAGGTCAGGAGTTTGAGACCAGCCAGGCCAACATTGTGAAACCCCATCTGTAATAAAAATACAAAAAATTAGCTGGGCATTGTGGCAGGCGCCTGTAATCCCAGCTACTCGGGAGGCTGAGACAGGAGAATCATTTGAACCTGAGAGGCGTAGGTCACAGTGAGCCGAGATCATGCCATTGCACTCCAGCCTGGGCAACAAGAGTGAAACTCCATCTAAAATAAAATAAAAAATAAAACATAAAGTGCTTCTTTTAAGTGAAAAAGTAAAAGTTCTTGACTTAATAAAGAAGAAAAAATTGTATGCTGAAGTTCCTAAGATCTATGGTAAGAATTAATCTTCTATGCAGAAAACTGAGAAGAAGAAAAAAGAAATTTGTGCATAGCATGTATAGGATACTATCCAAGGTTCAGGCATCCAGTGGGGGCCTTGGAACTTAACCCTCACAGATAAGAGAGGACTACTGTATTTGCTGGCAGTTTCTACCATCATTGTTACCATCATTATTCAAGACCTGCAGGAAATATATGTAGGAAAAGATGAGATGAAGTCAACTCATGATTAACATTGCTTGGGTTTATGACTATTTTTTACATCCTTGGAGACTAATATTTATCATTTGTCATAATACAGCAGTTGCTGTATATTCTACCTCATGTTGAGAGAATAGTTAAAATGTGATCTCCCTAAAGGTTGGCATTTAAGTTACTCTTCAACAAAAAAAGATTCAAGTGGCTCAGCTACATTTCTGCACACCCCATTTGGTACTGATTTTACTGAAAACCACACTTCTAAGATGTTTAAATTGTATTTTTGCCCAGTGAAGTGAAAAGCTACCCTTTCACAAATGGGCTGTGCTGCAGTTTAGTCCATCAACCAGTTTATTCCAGCTTTGTCCATTTAGAATTGCTAGAAGCATCTTGAGCACATGATGGAAGAAATTCCTAGGAAATCAATATGAAAACAATGATCTTCTTGCTAGTGTCCCCAGAGCATTTCCTAAAGGCATTTTTCAGTCAAGAAAGGGCCCAAGATTTCAAATGCATTATGAAATCTGATGAGGTTGAGGAAGATGTCAACACTGATGATCAGGAAGTGAAATACGCAAAGCAATGCCAACCTCTTCCACAGAGCAGTGACTGAGACACATGTTATGATAGACTGACAATTTATAACATGCTTTCTATATGATTCAGCAGAGAAGAGAGAAAGTAATGTTAGGAAACTACAGAATAACTTTCCCGGTTCTACATTTTGACTGCTCTGAAGTACATGCAGTGGCAGTCTTTCTTGTTTTATGTAAAAGTGTACATGGGTGGAAAGGCAAGAATTATGGCTTATAGAAGGCTGTAGCTATCAGGGGAAATCCCTATTGCAAAGGCAGAGGAACTGAGTTGGGAAAACACACAATTTATTGGCCCCTGTCTTATACTTTTCTCTTTGCAAAGCAACTTCGATAGTTAGAAGCTGCTTCACAGGAAAGAAAGAAAACAACAATAATGTATTCCTTTGTTTTAGGACTTTGGTTTTGTCTTTCTTCATATTTCTTTTTCTTTTTTATTTTCAGAAAAAGGTATCAGAGTAATGCATCTTAATTGTAAAAATGGTATAGTTTGTGAATTTATCCAATATTAGGAAAGAAAGCTATTTGATGATTAATTTATTGGCATTAATCTGTGAAGATAAGGATGCTGCAGTCTTGGTCTTAAATGCTCTGAGAACTGCGTGCCTTGTTTTCTTATAGAACATGGATGGATTTTGAACTCTGTTAGCTTTGGCCTCAGTACAAATAACCATTTTTGTTTGTTTCTGAATGGGCAGCGTATTTGCTAAAATGCTCTGGACTCTAAATGCGCACAGACACAGTTTCCATGTTACCAAAATGTAGTAGCAATAACAGGAAACATATATTCCAACATACATTTGATGCGGTATTTTATGTGGACATAGCTTGACCGAAAGTCTTACAAGTCAAAGAAGTGTCCATCACCTTAAAGTTATTAATTTAATGGACAATATAATATAAAGTAAAACTATACAAAATTTAAACTGTGACAAAAATAAAGAACGTATTGCTCCTGTGGTTAAATTGTATTGCATTAAGGCAAAAGTAACAAAAAAAGAAACAGTACAAAATACAAAGGTGCTTTGCTGGAACATTTAAAAGAAAAATCCCACCTACTCCCCCTACCCCACCCCTACAACCAGTGGGATTCATCCTGACATACAGGGAAAGTAATCAGAATGGACTCAGTGTAGACTTTGGTACTGAAAGTTGTACAAGTGTGGCATTCTATAACTCAGTTACTCTTTGTTGCTCTCTGTCAACAGTATATTGGGTTTCAGATATAAAGTTAAAAATATCATTCTCTTGTATAAGACCATGGTGAAGGCAGGTGAAATATGCTAAAAGCAAATACAGTTACTGATCATCAATACTTAGAAATTATGGATTTAGTAATGGCTTAGGCTGGCCTAATTAAAGTACCAAACCAGTGTGGGTTTCATATGACAACATCTTAATGAGAGAAAACATTTATTATGGAATAGAAGGGGAAATGAAATAAAAACAGTCTGCTGCAGGTCACCTTCATGGCCACTGAAATACCTGTGCATGGCCATTTTTTTCACTCATAGAATATACTGGAACTTTGGCTTTTATTGTCTATTGGGATTCACCCTGGTTGGCTATTTGAGTGAAACTAAGAGAAACATTTTATTCTACTTGAGGCTGTAGATAATGAACCAAAAGGTCTGTTGATGAATGAATCTACACTCTGAACAGAGAGATAGGTCCATTTGTTTATACAGTTACTTAAACTATAGCTCAGCATTAGGAGATGGGGTCACAGCATCATGTCCTCTGCTTTGGAGTAGAGGTTCTCTGTTTCTGTGATCAATCTGTTGCATTTTTCGATAACTCTTCTTGGGCCACCCAGAATTGGGATTGGAAAATCCCCTCTTAGCAAAAGAGTATACAAACAAAAATGGAATCTTTCAAAAAAAATTTTTTTTCATAAAGACTGTGAGCTAGACTTTCCCTTTGCCTCTACATATAAATTTGTTTTGGTGCTTGGGAGCAGTATCTCTTTACCACTATCCACCTCTTTACCTGTCCTACCCCTACACAGCAATTAATTTCCCTCTCTTAGTAGAGGAGAAATGGTAGTTTTCCAAGGACACACTAAAGCAATGCAGGATGAGTTGCATACTCTTTTAAATATCAAAGAATAAATCTTAGTATGTATCTTTAAATAATCAAATAATACAATTTTTAAAGATTCCTCTTTTGTTGTTAAAACAATATCCTCAGTGAATAAGATGAATCAATCAATCACCTATACCTTGATAAAACATCTGTTTTATGCCAAAACATGTTCTTGGCATTGAGGAGAGGAAAGGATAACTATACCCTTGCATCTCACGGTCTTGTGGAGAAGAAAATGAGAGAAGAAAGACTTTCATAGTGGCAGAAGAGTTAAAAACTCTACAAAGCACCAAGAAAATTGACCAGAAGAGTAATGAACAAATAGAACAAAATTGGAAGATGAGGCTGGAAAGTAGGATTGGTATCTTTTCATGGAGGATCTCTAATATCAAGTTAGTTAAATTGAAGTTTGTTCACTTCATTTTGGGGAACCGTCAATGATTTTGAAGTAATAAGTGAGAAAAATGTACTGGGTAATATGTGTAGGTAATGTGTGTTGGAAGATAATGGAGACAGAGTAGATTTTCCAGCAAGTCGGGCAAGAGGTGATGAAGTCTAAATCAATATGTGTCAGTGGGAACAACCCCACAATAATAATGTGAGCCTTTAAAAACCATTTCCTGTGATTAGATTACATTCAGAATATTCAGAATTTAAATAACCTATCAAATTTTATGTAATCATCCTTATATAATGCTATCCATATTAACCTATATCTACTGGGTCAGTTACTTATTTTTTATTAACTCTAGGCACTGGAGTCTGATAAATCCAACACTGTTTTTAACAAACTTTCACAGCACTGATACAGAGCAGGATTCACTATGACTTTAACAAATAGGAAATAATTTACATTCTTGCCAGGAATTCAATGTCAACAGATATCAACTCTTAGAAGTAGACTTGTTATTAAGGTAGTGACAGTATATAAAACTCATCAATGACTAAAGGGGAAAACAGACCTTGATGTAAAACCAAACTTAAAAAGCAAAAAAGGAACATGATTATTATTGATGTCATTTGTTTAAATTCCCTATTCGAAAAAACCACTTTAATTACCATATGCTTATCATGTTGGTTGAATTCATTTATAGAGAGAATACAATCATTAATTATCATAATTAAGACACCTGAATTCAAAATGAATAGCATTCATTCTAACCCCAGTTGTAGCTATGTTTTATCTCTGACGGTTGGGTTTCCAATCAAATGTTATCTGATTTTTCCCCTTAATCATTAAGAAATGCTTTACTAATTAGCACATGAAATTCATGCAACATCAGACTGAATTGAATCAAGGCCTATTATCTTGAGCAGTAAGACACTTTGAAATTCTCAGTAATAGGGCATGAATATGTTATACGGTTCATACACATTTCATGAGCCTCCGCATTAGCACTATTTTTTTTTTCAAGACAGTGCCATTAGTTATGCCATTTTCAGGACCTTTAATTCGATCATGCTGCTTAACAGCCTGTTACATTGTGGTGTATAAAGTCATACATTAATTTATCTTTGGTTACACTTCGGCGAAATGGTTGTATTTGGTTGTAAATATCCTGTTTGGAATGAGAAATAGCAGGCCACCTGAAAGGTACAAAGCACTGTTGAGTGCTTTAACACTTTTTGAACAACAGTTTACAATTTGTTCAACATATCCTCTCTTAGCTTGCCCTTCTCCACCTTACTGTCTGCCCAGGGGACTGATCTGTGTGATCACAACCGTGGACCTCCTCTAGGGCCGGTTTCTCTTGGGACTTGGCTAACGGGCATCTCTGACCAGAGATTGAGGGGACCTGGCTCCTTCCTTCTGATGTCACTTGAGAATGGCTATGTCCTCAATTGAAGGTCCCTGCTTTGGTCAAAAACAACCTCGTGTTGAGGATTCGTTGTTTTCAGATCCTCTTTTTCATCCGTTCTCGTGCTTCTTCTCTTCCTAGTACTGCATCAGTCCTTGTGGTTCCTGTACATCCTGTCCACACGTTTGTTAATACGTGCTCCTCAGCTGCCCTGATCTGAGTGTGCTGTCTGTTTCCTTTTGGGACTCTGATTCCTGCTGTACAGAACATTCTGCCACTTTGAACGCTAAAGGCAGGGAAAGGAATGGCCTTTTGTGTAGCTGAAGCTCCCAGACATGGCACATAAAGTGATAGCCATCGGGGTGTTAACAAATAACCATAAAGACAAAAATTAGCAACATAGTTGTTGTTTAACACTGAGAGACTACCAACAAAATCTGGATTTCTTGCTAATGATCTGACAATGCAGAGCCCACATTCCCACATGGCAACAGTCAGTGGAGGCTGAGCAGGTCTGTATACTTTGGACACCTGGAAGGTGTACTTTCCAATCTGCCACATTTCTTCTTAGTCCCTATGGCCTCTCTTTTGCATTATGGCTAGCTTCAATCTTTAGTACTCCTTGCAATACTTGGCATTCGTGGTAGGCATTTGACTTTTTACCTTCTGCACTAAAGAATCTTACAGTCAATGGGTGGTATACAAGTGCAGTTGAAATATCATTTGGGAATTAATATATTTTAATCTATATTTCCACAAGGATTTAATAATGTTTGGGTGATAAACTTGCTCTATTTGACTGTTCACATCTTTTTCCTTCCCTCCTCTTCTCTCCTCTCCCCTTTCCTTCTCTTTCTTTCTTTTCTTTCTTTCTTTTTCTCTTTTTCTTTCTTCCTCTTTCTTTCTTTCTTTCTCTCTCCTTCCTTCCTTCCTTCCTTCCTTCCTTCCTTCCTTTCTTCCTTCCCTTTCTTCCCTTTCTTTTCTTTCTTTCTAAGTCTCACTCCGTTGCCCAGGCTGGAGTGCAGTGGCATGATCTCAAATCACTGCAACCTCTGCCACCCTGGTTCAAGCGATTCTCCTGCCTCAGCTTCTGAGTAGCTGGGATTGCAGACATGCACCACCATAACTGGCTAATTTTTGTATTTTTAATAGAGACAGGTTTTACCATCTTGGGCAGGCTGGTCTTGAACTCCTGACCTCAAGTGATCCACCCGCCGCGGCCTCCCAAAGTCCTTGGATTACAGGCGTGAGCCACCATGCCCAGCCTGGCTTATTCATTTCTTTGATTAGGTCATTGGTACAAGTAATTTTTAGTTGAGACTGTTTATTATAATATGTACTATATTAATTAAATTTTGTTAAATACAATATGATGCCAAGTTAGCAAATGTTTTACTATATGTAAAATTTTAATTTATTATATTTGCAAAGTATATAATGTTTTTACAAGTAAAGTTAAATCGGTTTCAGACAACTACACACTTTCCATTTTAACTTTATTTAACAATTATAGCTGTGTATATTATTGCCCTTTAAAAATGAATCATAGATTAATAGATGCCATATGATTACATTAACCAGCTTTTAATAGTTTGTATTAAATATTGTGCTATGATAAATCCTTGGGTTGATCATTCTTATACATATATTTTTTGTATGTATTACTTTTTTGTGGAATGTTCACAATATAATCCCAGGAAAAAACAAAAAGCTGGGCCTTTTTAACAAATATTAGAACACATTTTCTTAGTTCAAATAAATAGATTAATTAAATTTGAGTTTTGCCTGTATCAGGCACTGAGCAGACTGCAGTGTTTTTACATGTATTAACTTACCTCTTCCATTCAAATAATTATAAGCATGGAGTCACAAAATTCTAAAGATCAGTGAATATTTATTTAGTATCTACTATGTGCAAAGGAAAGCTTCAAGCTCTAATAAGACATAAAGGTGAATTAGACCAACATCCTTCACCTTTTAGACTCTTAACATAGTTGAGTTTTTATTGCTGTTGAGTTAATGAATTTCTATGCTCCATCATGAAAATATCATAAACATATATAATAACATAACATACACATATGGGTACTTTATATAATAAATGATAACTACTTTTCCTCACTTTTCCACTACAATATTCATTAATTTTTTTTCTTTTTAGTAGAGATGAGTTCTTGCTGTGTTGTCCAGGTTGGTCTCAAACTCCTGAGCTCAAACAATATTGCTTCGGCCTCCCAAAGTGCCAAGATGATGGGCATAAGCCACCACACCCAGCCTCAGCTACAATATTCTTTCAATAATCAAAGAAAGCCTGGATTCTATAAAATCAAATCTGGAATTAACTGTTAAGCAAATGTTTCATTTTGCGATTATGTCAAAGCCTTGATTTAATATTATGTGCGTTGGGGGTGTCTGGAAGTCTGTGATGGTGCATGTATAGACAAGGCAAAACTTCTGGAGATGGGTAGATTACTCCACAATACTGAACTCTGTGCAATTCAAAATCTGAGTTCATGGTTCATAGATGTCTTCAGTCTAGGAAGTTCTTTAGTTTTCATCAAATCTATTCCTCCTTTATACAAGTGAGAAAACTGAAGATCAGCAAGCTAGAGTGCCTCACCTACTGCAATGCAGCTAATTAGCATCAGGACTGTTTCCTACAACTTATTAATCCAGAGGCTGTGGTCCAGATGAAGTTTGAAAACATACTGGGTTTTTGTAGTTAACTTTGTTTTCTTTTATTCATAGAAAACGATGAGATTTGCAATCATGCTATGTGGGGTCTTTCACATTGTCCCAGTAGTCTGAATAAAAAACTGTGGATGGTATGCAATGTTATTTCAAGATCATAAGATGTTTTGAAAACAGATGGCAGTATACATGAAAGATCACAGGAGATAGCAGTTCACAGCGGTAATTAAAAGGATCCTGTACAATAGAAAGGCTTTTAAATTAAGCAGTAAACTTTACATAATTAGGCATTGTTTTTTATTGTTCATATTTGGCACACGTTTTAGACAAATTTTTTTTTCTGCCAACAGTATCTTTTTGTTTATTTTAGGCAGAAGAGGCATTTGAACATTGTACTCAGTCAGAAATCAGAATGGGAGAGTAAAATGGGTGACAGAGAAATCACTGAAACACAGAATAATTTAGGAATTTTCCCAAGGCCCTATAATGAACCCATTCCATCATTTGAAAAAAATGGCAATAGTATCGTTCATAAGGATAGGATTGCTTTGAAGAGGAAATGTCATAATGTGAAAATTCTTTGAAACATTAAACATGGACGTCATTAAAATACACTTTCATCAATTTGCAGTTTTGAAAAATGTGCTTTATTTCTAAAACAAAACACAAATGAAAATGTAAAAAAGATCTGGTACAAATTTCATGAATTTACTTGATAAATGGTACAAGTAGAAACATACATATCAAAAAATGGCCAGACCTTTAAAATCACCTAGCTCAAGATTTTTCAGTGTTTTGATGTAATGTTTACCGGGTAACTACTGTGGGCCATCCACTGAATTAGGTACTGGTGGTTGCTAAGACAAGGACAGTTATCTGAGGTACTTCTCTCCTAGATTCAAGTCTGTGTTTATGTGTTTTAATAGAGTGTGGAATATGAACCAAAATCAGCTTTTATGAATTAACAGAATCAAGTGTTTAATATGGTAAAAGACAGGGTTATTGTGATGGAATATAGAACATTTACAAATCCTTCTGCAGAAATAAACTTTGTTCCAATAAGGAGTTGAAATTATCCATGCGGTGCCCTAGTACCATACATGAGGCAGTGCTTTTTACCTCTTTAAAGTGTAATCCTGTACTAATCTTCAGATTCTTCTTTGATACTTGCCTGCTCTTGATTTTTGGCAAGTTGGAATCTTGCTAAATTGTGATCTTCCAACTTCTTCACTATTTGAATTCCACCTCTTTATCAGCTCCTTGACTTTATTGAATAGAAAGTCTCTCAGGTGCAGGAAATAGGATTTGTGTAGTGTCAAACATGAGACTGAAATACAATATGGCCTTTGTGAAGGTCAAGCTGCTCTCCATTGCCACCTATTCTGAAAATTAAATGAAAGTTTTACCTTTCCAACTACTTAACCAAAGCCAGATTTGGTGACTAAGTAGGTCACAAGTGACATTCTTTTCTTGTCTCTTCACTTGTGCTACAATTTTGCACCCATTTTTAATGGACCTACATGGATGCCATTGTTTTTTTGGAGGACTTTTCCTCCTCAACACATGCTGTTGGGGCCTGTCCAGTAGCAGCATATCTTATGCCTGGGCCAATTCGGACTCTTCCAGGAAATGTGATAGTCGGACAATAGGGAACTGACTGCATTTGCTGAAGTCACAGGCTGGGAGCCTAGAGTTGCCAACGATTGTTTTCACTGAGTGCACAAAATATTCATATGAGACGGAGACAAACAGCTTAGAATGGGGGGATACAGAGCCTTGATGGATTCAGAAGGGTGACTGGTACAGCCCACCAGGATGATGGATCTTTTTCTTTGTCTTATTTTTTCTTAAGCTACCATAAGAGCTTGCTAAAGGAAAATTTCTGACAAAAGAGAGAATTAATATACTTGAATTCCTAGTATTAGGCCTTTTATGTAAGACAATTTATCTGAATTATATTGATAAGCAAATGATTAAATAAGACATGGCATCTACAGTGAATTATGATCTAAGCGCAAAATTGTGCTCCTGTATCATCAGTTAGGTACCACTGAGAAGGGTCTACATAACCTGCCCAGGGACTAGGGGGCAGTTTAGCAGGTATTTCTAGGTGTGGCCATGCTTGACCCTGTCATGAAACTAGGAGTTATTTAAGTATAGAGGTGTAGGACTCATTTTGTGTAAAATAAGAATGGAAAACCTAAGTCAAACAGTAAGGCACTTTCTGGCTGATTAAAAAATCACAATCTAATAGTTTTATCTTCAGAAATATCTTAAGTGATTGCCTCCTGAAAGAAGAAAGGTGCTGTCCCATTACTGAAGGTGTTCAAGCAGATGGCTTTATGCCCTTTGGCTGGAGAATTAGCAGAGGAAATTCAGACATTAGGTAGAAAATGAAAACTTCAAATTCTGTTTGAGAATCCATGATTTATTTAAAATGCAGATGATAAATAAAATGCATATTTATTCCTGTGTAAACAGAAGGTGTAATCCCCTGAGCACATGGGTCCTTTGTAGAAGCCATGCCACTTTCAAGATGTATCTTTCTAGGAAGAAAGAAGCATGTTTATTGCAAAATGTGGGAGCAATTCATCTGTCAGATAACAGGATCCAGCACAGCTCACCATGGGCCACTTGTCAAGCCAGCAACTCAGAACACCCAGAAATTCAGATAAATCAGACCAAATCATGCCACTGAATCTGACAGTATTATAAGCACTGTAATCCTAGCTGTTAATGATATTGTGCCATTTATATCCAAAACAGGGGTAAAATTACTGTGGACATTCTAAAGCTGCTAAAAGTGAAAAAAGCAAAAGGGTAGTCATCGTGAAAAACTTTAACAACTAAAAGCAAGCAGGGAATAGGCTTTAATTAAGTAATAAATTAAGTAGTACTAATAGGCAGGGTTTGGATAAGAGTTCACTGTTGAATCTTTGATCATTACTATAGATTAGCAAAATGGCTGGAAAAAAAGAAAATAAATGAACATTTTGTTTGGGAAATAAATGTTTATTTTTCCTTGTAATTTATTCATACAATGAAATATTCAACATCATAAACATACCCACAAATTTATATTTATGTAAACATGTGCATGTATATATAGATAGATAGATGTATACGTTTGTGTATGCATACACAAATGCACACTTACCTCCTTTCTAAAGCAAAATTTACCTAACACAGAGAATCTTTTCTTTGTGACATGAGGTCAATAAGTATTTGCTAAATAAATTAACTAATGAGTGCTTGCTATTCTAGAGGCTGTGATTACAGTGGAGCATTAAATGGACACAAATCATGACTAAGGGGTTTCAATTGTTCACAGACTAGAGTCCTCATTGTTACTTATTCTAATTCTATAATCCAGAAGGCCTGCAGGCTTATTGCTAGGTGGGGTGGCTTTGCCCTGTCCCAAATGACCCCAGCATACTGGATATTTTTAGTTTCCTAGTGCCGTTAGTTTCCTTTATCCACAGCCATCAGTGCACTGATGGCTTAAGGAGTTTGAGACAGTTCAGAAGCCTCTGTATGGATGCATCAAAGACCATCTGTATTTAAGATAACTACTTTCATTGTTCAAATCTTTGTTTATATCTTTTCTTCTTTATGGGTCCATGGCTACAAAGTTGTTATATATATGGTCTTTGATGGGGCAAGGAGTTACAGTAAATAAATATGGTCAAAACACTTTAGTGGAAAGAAGAAAGTTGATGTTTTGTAAAGAAGTGAGCAAAGAAATCTACTTTGATCCAGGGTGATCTTTGCAGATGTTGCTGCCCTTTTGTGAAATAAATACAAACTTTGGACTAGGAAAATTTCATGAGCAAACCAGAAAGTGAGACAGTTAAGTAAGGAAACAAACTAAAGCCTATTTCATTATTGAAAAATGCTTTTTTTAAAGATCTAATATTAACTTTTGCTTCGTATATAGCAAATGTATTGTCCTCTCTCACAGATGACTAATTAAGATATAGGCCTGAAATATCTTATATAGAACCATCTAATTTATATAAATAATCTTTAAAGAATTTATTCTATAGCAATAATATATTAAATTTGTGATGTTTGTTCATTAATCAGAGAAATTCGTATAAAAACAGGGACTATGTGTGGATAGGTAGAGACACACACACACATACGCATGCACACAGATGCATGCATGCACACACACACACACACCAGTGAACAGTTGTACTGAAGTCTTCATTTTTCTCTTAACCTGATGTCTGTTATAGTTGAATTGAAAATAATATATGGCAGAAAATGCATTTTCCAAATAGAAAATCTGTTGGTAGACCTTAAAGCTATGAAAAATTTAGGGCATCATTTAGCACATCATAAGTTTAAGTATTGATAACAAATACACTTTAGGTTACAGATTAACCTACATATGAAAAAATGTTTTAGATGATTATAGCACACATGGTGTTAAATTCCTTTAGTTGACTTGACCTTGAAGATTTTGCAATAGCCGAAAGTTACTGAGATTTCACAAGGAAGATTCTGCCTGCATCCTCTTGTTCAATGCAGTCCATTTGCTGTGACTTCTCATTTTGTCACTCTGGTTTGATTCATGAAGGATACATAAAGCTGTTTGAATATGCATAGGAGGCCTTGTATTCAATCTAATGTTCTCTGTTCACATCTGCAATTCTCTGAATATTCTAAATGAATAATATATCAAAACAGATGGCAAACTTTTTTCCTCCATAACTCACCTGAAATAGTCCTTGACCTCAGTGTGAGTTTGGTTGACTTGAATCCACAGAATTTGTTCCCACAGGAATTCTGAGTATAGGAGTATGGGTAAAATTTGTGGCTTATATTTATTTTCCTCTCCCAAATTGCACCAATTAATCCTGAAGACTGATAATATAGGTTTTCATGTATCAGGTAATTTTAATAAAACCTCACAAATTAACATGAAATAGATTGACATATGTTAAACCCAAGCCTCAGTTTCTCTTCAGTGGTCAGATGGTACCCAGACTATTTGTGTTTGTTGTGGACTCTTAAGAAACTTTGCCTTTTATTGTAATTCTAACATGTGTCAGGATAACTTATATATTTAAATATCAGAAAGACTTTAAAATTGACATATTTTGAAGAGATATCTACACTCTTTGTTCAATTAGGCATTATTCACAATAGCTAAGATATGGAAATGATACAAATGCTCATTGACAGATTAACAGATAAAGAAAAGGTGATACACACACGTATATCAATAATATTTTATCTCTCTCCATGTATATACAGTCTGTCTTTCGTATCTCTGGATTCCACATTTGTGGGTTCAAACAACCGTGAATAAAACATAAAATATATAACATAAAACCCTGAATAAAACATAAAACATATTTGAAAAAAATAAGAATTCAACAATAAAAAATAGTACAAATAAAGTAATAACTATTTACATAGCATTTACATTGTATTAGTTATTATAAATAATTCTACACAAATTTAAAGTATACAGGAGGATTTGTGTTGGTTATAGGCAAATATCATTTTATTAATTCTATATCATTTTATTAATATATGAGATATTTGAGCATCTGTAGACTTTGGTATGCATGGAGGTCTTGAAACCAATCCCTGTGGATACTGAGGGATGACTATATATGTCATATTTTTCAGACTTAAAGGAAATCCTGCCATTTGTAACAACATAGATGAACCAAGGAGACATTATGCTAAGCCCATCACAGAAGGACAAATATTGCATGATTCCATACATATTTGTTATCTAAAATTGTCAAACTCATAAAAGCAGAGAATAGAATGATAGTTGCCAGGGGCTGGGGAAGAGGGAGATGAAGAATTGTTCTGTGATGGGTATAAAGTTTCAGTTATGCAAGATGAATGAGTTATAGAGATCTATTGTACAACATGGTACCTATCATTAACAATATGGCATTGTGCAGTTTGAAAAACGTTGAGGACAGATCTCACGTTAAGTGTTCTTACCCAAAACACACACACACACACGCACACACACAGATACTGACACACAAACAAATCTGAGATGATGGATATGTTTGTTAACGTAATTGTAGTGATGGTATCATGAGTTTAGGCATTATGTCCAAACTCATCAAGATGTATACATTCAATATAGGCAATTTTTATATGTCCATTGTACATCAATAAAGCTAAAAATGAATTAAAATACCTACTTTCAGTGTGAAAACAGGAAATGGAAATCTCACTGTTTTGTATCCTAGAATTCTACTGATATGAACATCATCTTGCTCTGGCAGAGGTCAATAGTGGTGCTCTTAGTGGAAGCAGATGACAGAACTCCTCACACCAGAAACACACATAGGTACACTGGAAACATACTCCACAGTGGCACGTGGTGTGTCACAATTTCCTACATAGAATAGAATTTACTCTAAGATGAAGCACCAACTGACACTTAGATGTGTGGGCACAAGTGTGGGTGCATATGTGTGTGTATAAGGAGGGCAGAAAAAAGGGCTCTCAATCTATGAAATGATAGAATGTAGTTTTACTTTTTGAAATAAAAAAAGTATACTTTATTCAAAAATTTCTCCATTCATCTTGATTTGGCAAGATAAGTTTTAGATTTCTTCGCTATGGTCACTGGAATCTTCACTGGAATCTTGGTCCATCTCATGAGTTCATTTTCAATCATTTCATAATAAATATTTGTTGAATTAATTGATTTTTTAAACAAGGAATCTAAAGCAAATGAGCTGGTATTTTTCTTTATGAAAAATACTTATGAGCAGTATCGCAGTCTACAGATGAAATGGATCCTACAGTTCTTGGAGCTTTCCAAAACCAGATTCCTTGTGACATGGTAAACTCTTTACCTAACTAAATTTGAATTTGACAAACCTCAATTATGCATAGATGCCATCATCAGATTCCTTCCCTACAAATGAACACACTTAGCTCTGTGGAGATCATGGGAGAGTTGTGAACAACGATATTTTACTTAAAAAAAATTTCCTTGAAATATTCAGGTATAGTGTGATGCTAAAGGTGGAGGGTTTTGAGTTAAAAAGCTTGAATTAGAATTCTGGCTCTACTACTTTATGTGTGACTTTGGACAGTTTACGTAAAATGGGAATAATAGGAATAGCCATTTAGGATTATTGTGATGATTAAATTAAACAAAACAGGCACCATGCTTGGCACTTAGTAATCACTCAACAATGTTAATGTAACTGTTATTATTATTTCTTCTTTTTTTGTCTCCTTTTCTTAAACTTTTAAGTTGAGGAGTACATGTGCAGGTTTGTGACACAGGCTAACATATGTCATGGAGGGTTGTTGTGCAAATTATTTCATCACCCAAGTATTAAGCCTAGTACCCATTCGTTATTTCTCCTGATCCTCTCCTTCCTCCCACCCTCCACCCTCCGATAGGCCCCAGTGTGTGTTGTTCCCCTCTATGTGTCCATGTGCTCTCATCATTTAGCTCCCACTTATAAGTTAAAACATGCGGTATTTGATTTTCTGTTCCTGAATTAGTTTGCTAAAGATAATGGTTTCCCAGCTCCATCCATGTCCCTGCAAAGGACATGATCTCATTCTTTTTTTATGGCTGCATAGTATTTCATGGTGTATATGTACCACATTTTCTTTATCTAGTCTATCACTGATGGACATTTAGGTTGATTCCATGCCTTTGCTATTGTGAATAGTGCTGCAATGAGCATACACATACATGTGTCTTCATTTTGAAGCTAAAGGTTAATATATCAATTATAGTTTCTACATGCATTGGTGCTATAAACCTTGAATCTAGATTATTAAAAGATTTGCTTATATGGGCTTCAAATATGTCTTTTTAATGGGTGGGTAAATTTGTGAACCACTTATTACTTAAGGCTAAAATACTTCCAGAGATCTTTTGCCTCATCAAACATGACTGTTTTTGTTTGTGGAATTCAAAGAAACCTATCATAACCTGATTCTCTTAAGACTAATTGGATTTGTTGGAGAATTATTAAACAGACACACATGCACAGAAATATAATTTCTGACATTTAATACTCTAAAGTAAAAGTTGAATTAAATGTAAGTAAAATGTCATTTATTTTTTAAGGAGAGCATAAGGTGATAAAAATAGCCTCTCAATTAATGTTCATGCCCTCAGAGTCATACTTTAGAATTAATATAAATTAGTCCCCAGAAATCTATTTTAATAAGTCATTTGAGAAGAGAGAAAAAAAATGACATAAGCATATCCCCTGAGAAATAAATAACTCTTCTCTTCTTCAAGTTCAACTTGAGCTTCTGGACCAAAAGTGACTGGATCAAGAAATTCAGGTTAAAACAGAAGTATAAAAAAAAATGAATATTATTCTTAAACGGGATGGTCTACTTCTGAGGAGATTTGCATAAATCCCAAAGTCCAGTGGAGAAAAGTGGGCAAGAAAAAAAGACAAGTGAGATAAAAATTACTTAATAGAATTCAGAAGTCTTAGGGGATTAACAGGAAAACAACAAAAGACTGCAAAGCCATTTCTCTATCCTTAAGAGGAGATCATTCAAAGCTATTTTAAAATCAAAGAAAACAAAAGTAACTTCTCAAATCCATCCTTAGGACAAAAAGAAGTTAAATCTGAGCCCAATTTGTATTGAATTTTGTTCCTAAGAACAAATTGGCTTAGAAGAATATATAACTTCACTTTGGTAGGAAGGCACCAGAATAGGAGAAGACATCATTATTTGAGCCCTTTGCTAATTCTTTTAAAAATATTATTTAATATTTTATAAGCTTGATAACTTCATCTTTCTATAAAATCATGTCTCTGAATTGATATTTTCATTATCAAATTACATGGTGATTGAATCCATGTAATTTGTAAATCTAGTCCATTCACACATACACCCACCCCAAGGTATCATCCAAAATTCCAAGTTTGTTTCTAACTTAAAAGTATAATAAAACAGAATATTGTTCTGTCTCTCAACTTATTGTACATTTGTTTTTGTCTCAAACATAGAGAAACCAAAAGCATTCTTTTCTAAAGATTTTTTCTTTGTTTCATAATTCATATTTATCTAGATATTTTCTTTATTTTTTCGTGATTTTTTCCACCAGTGAGTATTTCCAGAATCCAAACTGTATTGCCTTAAAGGGATGCACATAGGAAACGTGTTATCAAGAATCTTTTCATAATTAAAAAATTGTTTCATTGCTGCTCAGGCCACACTTAGCAGAAAGAATCCTGCTAAGTAGAAAGCTTGAGGTTCTGATTCCGGTTAAGTTAGGAAATCAGAATCAGTTGTGTTTGCTAATAAGGGTGGCCCTTAATTATAATGAATAAAGTCAAAGGATAATGCTTAGGAGATGAGAGTAAATTTAGGATATTAACAGACCAAAACATCAATTCAAAGGGAGGGGGCAACACATGCCCCTTTTTCCTGAGACTGCACACTGCTAGTTAACAATTAGGGGGCTAAATAATGACAAGTATGTTCTTGAGGCTTTACAGCAATACATAAGCTGGACTGTATACAAGAATTGCTTAGGAATCTTGTCAAATATGATAATCCCTGGATTTTTACTGTGGAGACCCTAATCCAAGAGGCCTGGGTTAGAGTCTGAGGATCTGCCTGTCTAAGGAGACTCCCGGTAAATCTAATCATGAGAGATGTTTGGCAAACTCTGTTTTGAGGTATAAAAAAGGAGCTGATGAGGCAGAATGGCTTTCTCTTTTTTTGTTTGTGTTATCAGTTACTTTCCCTTTTCTTCTCTCTCTCTCTTTGGTATCAGCTGCTTTGAAGCTGTGACCTCTTTGTTGTACTTTCTCTTTGTACTTTTAGAATTCTTTCCCTTTTCTTTCTTAATTTTGCTTTTCTGAGATTTTATTAAAGGTTTCACTACACAAACTTCATAGCTTAGTGCAAGGGGCAGCAAACTATGGCCCCCAGGCCAAATGTGGCCACACCCACTCACTTATAGGTGTCTGTGGCTGCCTCTGTGCTACCATGATAGAGGTGAGCAGAGACCATATAGCCCAGAAAGCCTAAATTTTTATTACCTGGCTTTTTACAGAAAAAATTTGCTCAACACTAGCAAATTCAGGACGGAGGGAATCATTGAGCCTACTTTAAGAAATCTCAGAAGCGGTAGCTCATGCCTTTAATCTTAGCATTTTGAGAGGCTGAGCTGGGAGATTTCTGGATAACTTGAAGGTTTTGGAGGCCAGCCTGGGCAACATAGTGAGATCCTGTCCTTACAAAAATTTAACAAATAGCCAGGCATGTAATCCCAGCTACATGGGAGGCTAAGGCAGAAGAATCTCTTGAGCCCAGGAGTTGGAGACTGCACAGATCTATGACTGCACCACTGTACTCCAGCCTGGGCAACAGAGTGAGACCCTGTCTCTAAAAATGTAAAAAAATAAATTAAGAAATCTGAAAAGGGATATGAAGGC
The DNA here is from genome assembly GCF_029289425.2 of Pan paniscus. NCBI lineage: Eukaryota > Metazoa > Chordata > Mammalia > Primates > Hominidae > Pan > Pan paniscus. Next base: position 69,093,369 of record NC_073267.2, read on the forward strand.
TGGCTTGAGAGCAGCCAAGATGGGTTCTTCTAAGCCCATACATTGGACGCAGCAAAGGATTGTCTAACAGTGGTAGGACAACTGATCCAATTTCAGCAGTGGAGTTTTATCCAGAATCTCAGGATAAAAGACTTCAGTCACAGAGACCAATCTTGCCTTAACCATGCTGAGTGGGTAGCTAGCTAATCAATTGTTCATTTAAGTCTAAAATTCTTTTGTATCATCTTGAGTCTCCTAACAGACCCCCTGGTCTGTAGCAGCCAGCGCTTACACAGATAAGAATCAAGTTGATAAGGCATTAGAAAGGGATTATGAAAGCCAGCTTAATTAAAGAAACTTCAATGGGATCATAAATAATCAGTGCAAGTTATTAACTTTTGACAACTGCTCATCCGTATTGAGTTTGAATGACTTCTGGCCTATAAAGTCCTTAATCTAATTCTGAGTGAATACAGTTCGTAAGAGAAAATGCTCCTTAGAATACATTGGCTCTAATCAACAAATCTTTGAAGCAGAACTTTCCTCCAGATATACCTAAAGATACTCTGAATTTTTTTATATTCGTATCTTTGATCTATTGTCTTTTTCAACTGAGAAACTTCACTGGCCAAGCTTTAGGAACTTCTGTATAAAGCAGATCAAATGTCATTTTCTTTATAAACCCTATCTTAGACCTTGTTGGAATCACTTTTTATTTTCTCTTTATTCATTCAACATACTTGGATATTTGCCATGATAGCCATAGTTTGATTTGGCAGTTTTAGTTATGTATGACTATGCATTCTTATTAAAGCATAAACCCCATGCAATCTCGCAGACCATAGTTTATTCTGCTCTGACTCCTCCAAGATGCCTCTAAAAGTGCCTTGCATGAAATAGATGATCAATATAATAATAGAACTAATCACAGTTTGTTCTCCTGTCCCCCATAGGCATACTTCTTATATGTTGGTCATATGTAGGTATCTAAGAAAAGTTTTCTCAGTAGGAGGTGTGTAACTTTTTCTTTTTGCTCATAAAATTCTCCTGAGAATTCAGGACACTTTTCTAATTTTGTTAATTTTTGTTTGCTTATTTTTTAAACACATCAGAAACTCAGCAAAATAAAGAGTGGTTATTTTGGAAAGAAAAACCAAGCTGCTTGATTTAATTTTTTAATTGGTGAGATAAACATTCTGTTCTGTGTTCTGCATGCTTTTCCATATTAGTGTTAATTTTTACCCAATGTGTCTATGAAATAGGTTGCTATGTGGTTTTTAAAAAGTGGAAATATGGAAGCCTGAAGGATAGTGTAGGTCTGACTAATGCAATGACTCCAGGAACACTAAGAGACCACAAAGGACTTGCCAACACTATTTCTAAAAGGTTCTGGCAGGTGTAGTCTAGATCCAGATTTTCCAAACTGTGCTAGAAAGATTATTGATAGATGTCGTAGACGACAGTTCAGGTAACTATACTTACCTCATTAGATACACTGCGTTTTTCAATCTGCAAAATTTATATTGATGACTTCTGGATTTGATATGTTGTGGAAAGAGTGTTCAAGTACAAAAAAGTTGCTGCAAAAAGGATAAAAAGTACAGAGTTATTTGCATTTATCAGAATGCAAAGTATAAGCACTATAAATCTCATTTACTTCTGTTACCTTGACCTTAGATGATAGCAGATAGCGAAGTTGGTGTGTGTGCACACACAGACCTTATACTTAAGTTTCTAGCTGAGATGATTCCTGAAAAGAGTGAGAGAGAATTAGAGAGTAAGGGTGCGCTAAGCATGGAGAAGAATCCCAGAGTGCCAGGAAGATGGGTGGGGAGACCCCCCTCCCCCCTCCCCCCCCAGTTCTGACAGGGGAGCTCCAGGATTCCCCTTTAGACTTCTTTTTTATGCACAGGAAGATAGAGATAAGGAAAGGAACAACTACTAAACAGCATTTAGGGAAGTTAAGTGTCTCAGCCCTGGGGCTAACTTAAATGTAAAGAAACAACACTACTCAGAAAATAGTAACAAAAGCAAATAAACCTTAATTACGATTTTGAAATTCAAACCCAACATAATATGCCCTCAGGTCAATAATCTGTTTTATTCCAATGAACTTAGTAACTGCTCGGTGAAAGGATAAATTTATCCTTTTGGTTAATTTGTTTTTGAATACAGAATTTCACAGAGCTACTAGAATATACCTCTTGTTTTTCCCAGAACAGACATTCTCAAAGAGGGGTCTAGGAAGTTTTGCCTTTCAATGACACTTGTTTGTGAGGCCAAATTTTCTTCATTTATTTCAACCAAAAGGATATGCAATAGACTGAACACAGAAGCAGCTATGATACTCCAGCTGTCTTTTACTGAGACATTAAAATTTGAAAAGTATAAAACAATGCTGCATTTCTAACTCCTTTTTTGTAGATGTTAACATGTTATTTATGTTAACATGTGCTATGGTCTGAATGTTTATGTCTCTCCAAAATTCATATGTTGAAATCCTCACCTCCAAGGTGATGGTATTTGGAGGTAATAAGAGAGAATTAGGTGATGAGGATAGAGCATGAATGAATGGGGTTAGTGCCCTTTCAAGAGAGACCCCCTGGCCGCTTCCACTGTGTCAGGTTGGAGGGAGAAAAAGGCTAAGAGGAATGGCGCCTTTGCCAGAATCTGACGGTGTTGGTGCCCTGATCTCGGACTTCCACCATCCAGAACTGTAAGCAATAAATTTCTGTTGTTTATAAGTGTCAGGCCTCTGAGCCAAAGCTAAGCTGTCATTTCCCCTGTGACCTGCACGTATACATCCAGATGGCCTGAAGCAAGTGAAGAATCACAAAAGTAGTGAAAATGGCCAGTTCCTGCCTTAACTGATGACATTACCTTGTGAAATTCCTTCTCCTGGCTCAGAAGCTCCCCCACTGAGCACCTTGTGACCCCTGCCCAGGCCTGCAAGAGAAAAACCCCTTTGACTGTAATTTTCCACTACCCACCCAAATCCTATAAAACTGCCCCACCCCATCTCCCTTCCCTGACTCTTGTTTTCAGACTCAGCCCGCCTGCACCCAGGTGAAATAAACAGCCTTGTTGCTCACACAAAGCCTTTTTGGTGATCTCTTCACACGGACATGTGTGACAATAAGCCACTCAGTCGATTGTATTTTGTTATAGTAGTCCAAATGGACTAAGACAACATTTAATGGGTTTATTGTTATTTTTAAATGAATTAATAAATAAAACCTTAAACAATTCCTCATTAAAATTTTGAATACATTAAATATCAACAGATATAACCCACATGAAGAAAACCTCTTTGGAATCCTCAATAATTTTTAAGAGTGTAAAAGGTCCATAGCCAAAAAAAAAAAAAAAAAAAAATTGAAAACTACTATCTTGGAGAGAAGTCTCATATGATTTGTTTTCCAAAATTATTTGAATCATTACAAAAAGCAACCACACTTTTGTGTGAAACTATGTCATCAGCATGACAAGGCTGGAATCCTGGAATATGAAGACAGTGATGGATGCTCTGAAAGGAAAGAGTTGTATCTGATTAATCTGTCTATCTCTGTGTATGGAAGAGTTAATAGGAAAATAGTTCTTCCCAGAGGGGAAGATTATGGAAGATTATTCTGAAATGTAATTTTATTATCCTCTGTGCATAGGGCACATACCAGGAGTTAAATCTTGGAGAAAGGGCCGGGTGCGGTGGCTCATGCCTGTAATCCCAGCACTTTGGGAGGCCAAGGTGGGCAGATCACATGAGGTCAGTTCAAGGCCAGCCTCAAAGCAGGGAGAATGATCTGAATAATTTCTGGAATCAGAGTACAAGCATCCACAGAGCCTTTTCATATGGCGAACAAATGGGCTTGAATGGAAGGGTCAGGTTTGTGATAGAACCAAATGGATCAGGCTGAACTCACAAACAAGAGACCTTCTAAATATCTGTTTGAACATGAAGGAGAAAGGAAGAAAGGCAGGTCCAGATGAGCTTAAGTAAAGGAAGAGGGTGGTTCAAATGGATTTTAACTGACTTATTTTTATAAATGGATGTTGGAGACAAAAATATCCCTGGCACAAAGATGTCCATGTCATCTTGAACTTGAAAGGAAATTGTAAGTGGTGACTGAGAGGCTCTGCAAGTCCTGGCATCTCAAAGTTCTGCTTGTTCTTGAGATAAACAAAATTACCATAAGTCACTATTCATTCTCCCTTTGAGAGGCCAGTGCAAGTCTGGCTTTGTTTGTTTGTTTGTTTGTTTTATGATGTGCAATGTTATAATAATGAGGATGTGAGTATGGAGGGAAGAAACCAGAAGGACACTGGTGCTCGCAGTGGTGGTGGTAGAAGGGTGGACAGAAAAGAAGGATTGGTTATTGCAATGTGAAGGAGAGCAAGAATGGTTAAAGCTTTAAGGTTTGCAAAACTTTCCTCCTGGGATATGGTTTTGAGAGACTGCTTTTAGCACTTCTCCCTCTGAGCTGCTGGCATATCGTGTTGTCTTTTGCCTAAGTTGCTGTCAATAGACACTTTGTGTCTTTAACACAAATAGACAATGTGTCTTTAACACATGACTGTGATGACCCTAGGGAAGACATACCACTAGAGGGTGTAGGGGAGGATGCGTTATCACAGGATCAGTTCTATACATCACATTCATGCAAAGCAGGCCTCCGAGAACACCAACCTTGTGCAATGACAGCATGAGTATTGAAACATTTTGTTTTTAAAACATGTGATGTGACTTTTGCCGTCAACGAACAAGGCTAAATGATATACTACTCACAGCCTGCTCCTCTTTTTCTTTGTGATGAAAAGGACTGCAAAATAAGATTTTAAGTATTTACAATCATCTAATAAAATGCTTCATGAGTATTTATGAGGTACTTCTCTAACAGGATAAATTATAATATTAATCAAAATCAGGACTACTACTTGGAATTCTTCCAGAAACCCAGATCATAGACAAAGCTTTGCAGGTATTTCCCAATTCATTAATTCTCAGTTGTTTATTTCATTCTTTCTGCATGTACAAGAATGCAGCTATTTGACAGGAAGTCAAACAATCTTAATATGAATTGCTCTTTGCTGGTTTATTAGCTAAATCATGATGACTTGGGATATTGTTAATAATAAATAAAATATCTTCTAAGTGAATATACATGAATGCAATTTCATTATGTTACGATTTCCTCTCTGTTCTGTGATTGAGACCCCAAGGGAGGCAAATCCGTACATCACAGTTAATTCTTTGCACACCCTTCTTTCTCTGTCCTTCCCTCTTTCACCAATCAGCCCACCCTTGAAGTCATCCTCACAGGGTTAATCAGAATTCTAGACAGAAATATATTTATAATTAAGCATTACTTAGACTACACTTTGACCCACTTCTTTGTAACTGAAAGTCACAGGAACACCAGATCTTGACCACTTGTATTGTCACTGTTCCTATAAATAGGATCCTGACATTAGAATCATAAGGCTTTTGTTTAAGAATTGCTTCAGATGCTTTTCAGATCCTGAACTCCAGCAGAATAGCTGATACTATCCAGTTTGAAGACCCTCACAGAGGAATGAAATCAGCATGATAATTCAGTTTCTTTGTCTTCCTGTCCCATGACTTCACCTTGCACCCTTCGACCAATCAACAGTCTCCACACTTTGGCCCACTCCAAAATCATTCAAAATTCTAGCCCCAAGCTCTTTGGGGAGATGGATTTGAGGTCTCCTCCCATCTCCTCATTTGGCAGCTCTACAATTAAACCTCTTTCTCTCCTGCAACCTGGTGTCTTGGTTTATCGCCTTGTCGTGCACATTGGGCAATGAACTGATTACAGTTCTACTCTTAGAAGGGTAGGGATTGAGGCACAGCATTTTAAGGGAGTGAAACAGACCATTCAATGGTTTGGGGAGTTAGAAACCTAAAGGCATCCTTATTTTAAAATCATCTGTATTAGACCCAGAAAAAAATATCAGGAAGGAATTAGGTTGCTTTAACTTTTTGAAGCCCAGTCTGATAACATATAAAATGAGTGAATATTCTGCAAGATTTGTGAGAAACCATGCAATAATTTATATGAGAATAAATTTTCATTTTGTTTTATTTGAACCCTAAGTTGTGTCAGCAAAATTGGTTTTATATCTAATTGAAATCTCACAAACAATGTTTACGACTTACATAGTTTTTATTTTATCCCACAGCGTTATCACTGTTAAAGCCATCACAAGTAGAGAAAAAAGGAAAAAGGCAGATTTAAATAATATGACCTGCCATGCTAAGAATCCTCCTATTCCAAAAAGGCCAGTGACAATGTCAAACTTTATTTGAGCCCTATGCTCTGAAAAACAGGGACAACAGGAACAGCCAAGAAATCTTCCCATCCCTTTTGTGTTCCCAGAAGTGCTTAGTGCAAAGGACCACCCTTTTCCATATGGCTTGGATAAGAGTCAAAGATGACCCCTTGTACCTATGACAAAGCCAGATATATCGATCCTCCAAATTTCCATTCTGTGTCTCACAAGCAATTAGCTGAATGGTTTGTCTCTACTAACCTATCGGGACAAAATGTCCAGTAACTTTACTTATCTAAATTTTAATCAAGTTTCTCTCCTTAACTCAGACCTGTGAACCCTGGCCTATCCTTGAGCATTGAAATAAGGAACAATCCCTCTTTAACAGCCCCTCCTGAGGCTTGGTTGACCTCAGGGAAACACATTCCCTAACAACTGTCCAGTCACATCACCCTCATATACCACTTCCCCACACCTAATATTTTCTGGCCTTGTTTTAAAAGGGTACCTGAGATTTGTTTCAATCAGGTATGATAAAATACACAGGCATGAAAGTGACTGGCATTGAAAGAAGTCTTTTCCAGTCATTGATCCCAAAAATCAGGAGGCACAGAAGGACATTCAGGGCCATATGAGGGAGCACCAGGGTTCATCAGGAGGCAGAGGAAGTGGAGGTGTGATATGGTTTGGCTCTGTGTCCCCACCCAAATCTCACCTTGAATTGTAATAATCCCCACATGTCAAGGGTGGGACCAGGTGGAGGTAATTGAATCATAGGGGTGGTTTCCTTCATGCTGTTCTCATGACAGTGAGTGAGCTCTCATGAGAGCTGATGGTTTTATAAGCATGTGGCATTTCCCCTGCTGGCACTCACTCCATCCTGCTGCCCTCTGAAGAAGGTGCCTACTTTACCTTCTGCCATGACTGTAAGTTTCCTGAGGCCTCCCAAGCAATGCAGAACTGTGAGTCAATTAAACCTCTTTCCTTTATGAATTACCTGGTCTCAGGTATTTCTTCATAGCCATGTAAGAGGGGACTAATACAAGGGGAAACCAAGAACAAAAGCCGTTATTTTGGTTTCTGCAGGAAGAAATGGGGAGGCAGGGTAAGCAGGTGTAGAGGTGGCTAATCTGAATAATTTCAGCAGACTCTGCAGCATGGTGGCTGTCCCTGTTTGTCTGGTTCCTAGTCCTGGGGTGATTAGGTCAGAGGAATAGCAGCCCATGGGTAAAGCCCTGTGAGATATTAATAAAGGAGGTGGTGAAGGTATGGGCTCCAGATTGGTTTTCTTGCATATGAAAAGTGTGTTCATTAACATGTGAGTTGTTTACTGTCTCTAGGAATTGGTTAGCTCTGGGAGAGCCAATCCCTCCAGGGCCAGCAAGGGCCCAACTGTCAAAGCATCAAAAATACAGAATGCAAAGACATGATTTGCCTTATAAACATGATTATTAAGCACTAATTGACTCCTCTCTACAAAAGAAAAGATAATTTTGCCTGACCTCTGGGATCTTTGCTGATATCATGGTCACAATAGTCTCCCTATTGCTATTAATATAATCCCCCTTTCTTTTATTTCAATAACCTTTTGAATAAAGTGTCTCTTTACCCATGTCTGGATTTCTTTTTTATTCAGTACTAAGGAGACTGACCATTAGGTTCAGCTTAGTCACTTTAGCGGGTTTCGGAGGTGTGGTGGGTTATGGCGGATGGGCCCAATGCAGGTCTGTATGAGATTGAGCCTGCTGCCTTATGATTTATCAGAAGAAAATCTTTTATTTTAAAGAGTTTCATCAGAGTTAGTATATTGGTTTCCTATTGCTGTGTTAACAAATTATCAAACATGTGGTGGCTTACAACAATACAAGTGTATTATCAAACAGTTATGGAGGTCAGGAGTCTAAATTAATCTCACTGGGTATCAGCAAGTTCCTTCTGGAGGCTGTAACCATTTTCAGCTTCTAGAGGATGCCCCCACTCCTTGGCATGTGGCCCCCTCCATCTTCAAAGCCAGCAATGGCCAGTTAAGTGTCTCTTATATTGCATCACTCTGCCTCTTCTGTCTCTGTCTTCCACTGTTAAAGTACACTTGTGATTACAGGGGGCCCACCCAGAAATTCCAAAATAATTTATTTATTTATATATTTATATGATTTTAGAGATAGGGTCTCCCTATGTTGCCCAGGCTGGTCTTAAACTCCTGGCCTCAAGCAATCCTCTCACCTCAGCTCCAAAAGCGCTGAGATTACAAGTGTGAGCCACCATGCCCAGCCTATTTAAATTCAGTTAATTAGCAACCTTAATTCCATCTGCAACCTGAATTTCTCTTTGCCATATGATGTAATGTATTCATGGTTTGCAGGGATTAGAACGTAGACATCTCTGAAAGACCAATTATTCTTGTTATATTCTGGCAAAAGTGCCCTATAAATGCTGGCCTATTCAGCCCCATCAAGGTTGGCCTTACTTCTCCACCAAATGAAAAATAATCTGAGATGTTCCATTGAAATAACTATTGCATAAAGGAAATCTGCAAGTATTAAAAATTATTTCAACAGAGAAAAATGGCATAGGTCTGGCTCATCCATTTTGAGATTTAATGTCAGAAACAGAATTTTGATTTTATTTATAGAGTTTTATAGATTCATACAGTACGAATGAATTAAAAAGAGGATTGTTGCATGGGCAGGAACCTAGCACTTGCCCAGGTTTCCTGCCTCAGTTTCAATATTCGTTTCCATGTAATCACTGTAGGTACTTCAACATCATTGACAGAGCAAGAGTTTCATTAAACAGAAACAGAAAGTGACAAAGTTGGAATTCGATCACAGGTCCAGCTGTGAGAACTTGAGTCAATTACTGAAAAATGATGATATAATTATCTATCATGAAATATTTTGTGGTATTCATGAAGATAAATGTAAATATATTATATTAGAAAATTTAATCTACGTTACCTTTTCAAAACTAATAATGAATTTCATACGTAAAAATGACTTTTACCCTCCAGCTCCTTGTTTCTCCCACCTGAACCATTATTTTTCTTTTTTTTTCTTTTCTTTATTATACTTTAAGTTCTAGGGTACATGTGCACAATGTGCAGGTTTGTTAAATATGTATACATGTGCCATGTTGGTGTGCTGCACCCATTAACTTGTCATTTACGTTAGGTATATCTCCTAATGCTATCCCTCCCCCCTCCCCCCACCCCAGGACAGTCCCCAGTGTGTGTGATGTTCCCCTTCCTGTGTCCAAGTGTTCTCATTGCTGAGCCATTATTTTTGTAATTGTGTTTCTGCTTTCACTCCCACCTATCTTTAATCCACTTCACCAACTGGATTTAAAATATGATAAAATTTAAAATTTAAATTGAATCATGTTGTCCTTGGTTAAATTGCTTAGTGATTTGACATTGCATATTACCTTATCTAAAAGGACACATTAATCCATTAATTCAATTAACATTTATTATCTTAGTCTTTTTCAAACAAGTTAGTGAGCAAGCCACAATTCCAGAACTTACAGATTTCAGAAAATGTATCTATTTTCTCCACTAAAGAGTCAATTATAGTCCAAGGCCACACCAACCTCCACTCACCTGGTCTCCACCATACTCTGAAGAGTCAATTATAATCTAAGACACTATGACTAGAAAAAAGTGTAGAAATAATGAGCATAAAAAGTGCCTGCATAAACACCTTTATATGGGTGTGCATGTGTGTGAGAGAGAGAGACGGCTAACAAATCATGTTACATGATATAAAAACATGATAGAGACCCATAGGAAAATAAAGGGCTTGATCAATTCAACGTGCATAGCAACACTGCACTTCAAAGTAACTCTCCTCAATAAGGCTGAAGACCCTTCCTTTAGCTGCAGTGCCTGTGGATTCCATTATTGTACGTTTTCCTTTTGGTAAAGGGATTATCTGATCAGTTTTCTAAAACAGGCATTTTTTCTTGTAACATGATTTGTTTTAAGAGCTCTTCTAGTATTTGGTCAGAAGCTTCAGGCAATATCACAAAAGCTATAACTGAAAGAAGGTGACACAGAAGATTAAGTCACTTTTTACAGGTGTCTGGGCACTTTTTACAAAAATGTTGATTCCATATTGTCTTCCTCAAAGGAATCCTAAAAAAATTTTTTCATACCAACATAAAACCATGTGGTGTAGGAGAAAGGAAATGGACTTTGAAGAGAAATGAATCCTATTTTAGCTCTTGCATTAACAAGTTGCATGGACTTTGGCAATTAATACCCTTTCTGAATCTCTTTTCTCACCTTTATACAGATAATGTCTGCATCAAAGGCTTTTCTTAGAAGGTTTAAATATGTCCTACACATTGCTTAAGAAACACCCAATCCATTCTCTTCTACCTCTACTCCTTATTTGAATTATTTGGATAATTTTTTATAAGTTGGCCCATATTTGGGAAGAAGAGTCTGGAATTCTTACAGAAATTCTTACAAGACTAGAAATTTCTGGATGGTATCTTCTAAGAAACGAAATATTTCAAAATATTTTTATTTCACCTATTTCCAGAAGGATTTTCAGTAGCTAGAACTCTAGTTTTAAATTTAAAAAATGCTTACAATCAGGAACCATAATTATTCTTTTTTTTTGTTTTTCTTAATTCTCAGTACTTAAGTCAGTGCCTGACACATGGAAGGCAGGCCATAAACAAGCTGATAAAATAGCAAAATCATGTTATGAACAGAACTGATAGAATAAATATGGAGGTAAATAAAAATAAAATTAAGACTAAACTTATCTATCACATATGTGGTAATCAGGAGTATTAGACTAAGAACTGTCATTATCATTATTGATATATTTTATTATTACTATATTATTTTACAAAGCACTTAATACAAGTTAATAACCATAACTGTACTTGGCTTTTTTTCTAAACTTCTTTTATGAGAGATGAAGCAATCTGGATTCAGTAGTTCTCATTATTCTTTAGGATGAGAGACATATATTATTTATCTGAAGAAGAAACTGAAAAAAAATTCAACTCAAGATATCCTCTCAAAACAGAGCATGTTGTCATTACATTATTAGTTTGGTGAACAAGGCCAATTGCTACTCAAAGCCTTTTTATAAGCAACAGTATCCAGAAATATATATATGTCTATAGTGGCTAAGGTCAAGCTTATTATATTAAAATCATGTATGATATCGGGGGAAATTCAGCCAGATATTGGGCAAAATTCACACCTGATATTTCCCGTAAGTTATTTTCTATTTTCCCTAAGTGTCAGCTGGTCTGAGAAATGGAGGGAAAGAGTATAAAAGAGAGAAATTTTAAAGTTGGGTGTCTGGGGGAGACATCACATGTCAGCAGGTTCCATGATGCCCCGTGAGCCGTAAAACAGCAAGTTTTTATTAGTGATTTTCAAAAGGGGAGGGAGTGTATGAATAGGGTGTGGGTCACAGAGATCACGTGCTTCACAAGGTAATAGAATATCACAAGGCAAATGGAGGCAGGGCGAGATCACAGGACCATAGCACCGGGGCAAAATTAAAATTGCTAATGAAGTTTTGGGCATGCATTGTCATTGATAACATCTTATCGGGAGACAGGGTTTGAGAGCAGACAACCGGTCTGACCAAAATTTATTAGGCGGGAATTTTCTCATCCTGATAAGCCTGGGAGTGCTACGGGAGACTGGGGCTTATTTCATCCCTACAGCTTTGATCATAAAAGACAGCCACCCCTGAAGTGGCCATTTTAGAGGCCTACCCTCAGGGGCGCATTCTCTTTCTCAGGGATGTTCCTTGCCAAGAAAAAGAATTCAGCGATATTTCTCCCATTTGCTTTTGAAAGAAGAGAAATATGGCTCTGTTCTGCCCGACTCACCAGCAGTCAGAGTTTAAGGTTATCTCTCTTGTTCCCTGAAGGTTGCTGTTATCCTGTTCTTTTTTCAAGGTGCCCAGATTTCATATTGTTCAAACACACATGCTCTACAAACAATTTATGCAGTTAACGCAATCATCACAGGGTCCTGAGGCGACATACGTCCTCCTCAGCTTACGAAGATGATGGGATTAAGAGATTAAAGTAAAGACAGGCATAGGAAATCACAAGGGTATTGACGGGGGAAGTGATAAGCGTCCATGAAATCTTCACAATTTATGTTCAGAGACTGCAGTAAAGACAGGCGTAAGAAATTATAAAAGTATTAATTTGGGGAACTAATAAATGTCCATGAAATCTTCACAATTTATGTTCTTCTGCCATGGCTTCAGCCGGTCCCTCTGTTTGGGGTTCCTCACTTCCCAAAACATCTCTCCCTTTTTTTTTATATAAATGTGCCATGGCGATGAAGGTTTGTTCGTTCTCTCGATTTTGATGCAGGATTCTTTGACTGGTCTGGCACACTAAAAACAAACCGATTAAACAGAGAAATGTAATTCCAAAATTTACTACAGTGGAGCCCCAATAGACTTAATTCAAGTCGTGGGGTTTAATCCATAAAGATTTTCTGCCACCCGATCTAACACCTCAGCTCCAGGCACAATGGATAAGTGAGCTTGAGAGGCTTCAAAAATTTGTTTCTTTAAGTTAGTTATGTCCAGTGATAAATTATCTTCCCTACCCAGAAGGTGTCATTTGACCATTTCCCATGAATGATCAGTCTCGTTATAGGAATACGAGGTGATACAGAAATCTGAAGTATTCCAGTTGCACTGCATTTGCATGCGATGTTCCAGACTCACCACCGAATCTCCAAGCCAAATAACAGACTGTCTTAAATCATTAATTTGATTTGCCAATTTTTGATTGATGCCTTTTTGAGAATTCCACATTTGGGTGGAATTGGCTTGCCAATCATTAACAAAATGAGCCATTTGAATGGATTGGTGTAATGCCATTCCGGCAGTGGTGGCCATTGCAGTGACTGTAATTAGGCCCATGGTAACAGCGATTAAAGTGAAAACAAATCTCTTAGATCTTTTTAGAATTTGCTGTAACACTTCATTTAATAAATGTATTGAATGGGATGATTCCCAAGGTCTGGGCAAAGTTATCAGAATCCAGATTCCTTCTCAAGCTCGAACCAACATTACACATTTCCTGGAGTCAAAATAGGAGTTAATACAAGTGTATAAATGACAATTAATGCATTGGGCAGTTTGATTGTTTGTCCAAATTTTGATATTTCCCACTAACAGCATGTAAGGAGGCTTAACACAACTCTGTATGGAAACAGGTTGGATTTAAGTAAAACAGAATATCTGGATCTACGTTCATACTGAGAGAGGGGGACGGTAGAGGGGACAGTAGACAGAATAGTTTCCCTTTCCCATACTCGCAGTCCAGACATGGCAATAGCCAATTTCCAAAGTCCTGGGTGTTCTGGGCTCAGAATGGGGAGTATCATACGAGGCCTGGGGTAGGGGGTAGTAATGCCTTTATCTTCCCATTTTAAGGGAAAGAATGAGCTGAACCTTCTATGCAACGTAGAATGATGATTCTCATTCTCCCAATAAGAAATAAAATAAGTAGCCTCCAGGCATTCCCTTCCACCAGAGGAGCAATTGTTTTTTAAATAGCCCTTTGGTGCCCAGTCTATTACTAAACCATGTGAGTCATTTTTTAATATTACTGCATGTGAGTTAACACAATCTTCCCAAATTAAAGTTTTAGATGGGCCCTCAAAATTTTTAGGGCATGGTTTTCCTGCAGGTTTATATTAAAAGTATGGGGTATCTCCCATTACTCCCCCTTTCATTTGTTTTAAAGGAGAAAGGGAGAGGTCAGAGACCAAATGTCCCAGTTTATCTGTAGCTGATCTTTCCAGAGGATAAGCAGCCCAGACTTGAGTTTCTAGATGGATACAACCAGGTGCATGTCCGAGGCACAGAGGGGGGTATTTATAACCCATGGTAACATTAAATGCAGTGCCTTCTTCATGCAACAGTCATCTGTAGCTCTAGGCATCCACCCACTATTGTTAGTGTAGATTTCTGCAGGAATGTCAATCCAGGTGAGAGGCCGAATAAGTGGAGGAAAAGGCACATAAGCCCAATAAGAATAATTATGTGTAGCAGGTAAATCAGTGTAAGAGGAAACTGGTGAGACAGAAAGTATAAGGAGGAGAATCATTAAATAAAACCTATTGTAAGCGAGATTGAGTGTTGAAGGAGAAAGAGAACAGAGGGATGTTATTTTCAGGCTAATAGAAATGGTGAGATTTTTAGGTTTGTAAGGAGAAAGAGAAAGGTAATCAGGAGAAGTGGGATTAGTTAGATGGGTCTCCATTGCCATCAGGGAGGATTGATCAGACCCATTGTGATTTGGTGTGCCTGCTTCTGAGGAGTTGGCACAGATTTTACCACGTCTGAGGGCAGTCTCTAACATGGACATCTTTTCTCTGTGGTTTTCTTTTGATGATCTGGTGAAACACAAGCATATCCTCTTTCCCAAGTTAAATAGAATAAGAGACAATATTTAAAGGTTTGGGAAAATCCTGTAAGGCAGTAATTACAGCAATTAACTCTGCCTTTTGAGCAGAGGTATAAGAGGTAGAGATAAGTTTGTCTGTAGGTCTTAAATAATTAATGTTACCCAAAAGTTTTGGAAGTCATTTAAAGTTTTCAAAGAATTTCTCCTAATTTGAACTTTTTGAGGTTGAATGCATCTTTCTCAGGGATGTTCCTTGCTGAGAAAAAGAATTCAGCGATATTTCTCCCATTTGCTTTTGAAAGAAGAGAGGTATGGTTCTGTTCTGCCCGGCTCACCAGTGGTCAGAGTTTAAGGTTATCTCTCTTGTTCCCTGAACATTGCTGTTATCCTGTTCTTTTTTCAAGGTGCCCAGATTTCATATTGTTCAAACACACATGCTCTACAAACAATTTGTGCAGTTAATGCAATCATCACAGGGTCCTGAGGCGACATACGTCCTCCTCAGCTTACGAAGATGATGGGATTAAGAGATTAAAGTAAAGACAGGCATAGGAAATCACAAGGGTATTGATTGGGGAAGTGATAAGTGTCCACGAAATCTTCACGATTTATGTTCAGAGATTGCAGTAAAGACAGGCATAAGAAATTATAAAAGTATTAATTTGGGGAACTAATAAATGTCCATGAAATCTTCACAATTTATGTTCTTCTGCCATGGCTTCAGCCAGTCCCTCCGTTCGGGGTTCCTGACTTCCTGCAACATCATAACACATCTACAAGGAGCTTGTATAACATTACCTCGACCAAGTAACTTTTTGAAGCCGTAATCTGGTCTAATTCGGTACTGTGAGAAGCTAGAGGATTGAATAATTCTCATTCCTTCAAATTGAGTAAAGCCACAACTAATTTTGTATCAACAGAAAATTCCCCATCATCTTGAACTGAGTTGTCTAATTTCTGTTCTTGCAGTGTCCTGGTGGTGGGCCCAGTGTCCATGCTTCTTGATTATGTCCCCTGTCCCACAGGGTAATTCTAATACTACGAGGCTTGCCTGCTACTGAGCTCTCTCTCTGCCTGGTTCTTCCTGTAATAATGAATAGTTTCAAGTTCACCTTAATTTCCTACATATAGGATTCCTAGGTTTGATCTTGAGGTTGGCAGGGATCCTGAGTGTGTCCTTCCTGTAATAATGAATAGTTTCAACTTCACCTTAATTTCCTACATATAGGATTTGTAGGTTTGATCTTGAGGTTGGCAGGCATCCTGAGTGTGTCTATACTTGGTTCCTCCTTTTCCTTATATCCAGTTCTCTCCTCAGCTCATTCTAACACACTGGACTTTGTATATAGCTATGGCTCCCTACATCAATGCCCACTTGGAAGTTTTAAAGCATCTTTGACTAATGCTACATGAAGTTAAACTCATTATTTCTACTAAATAAAACCAGACAAGAGCACATTATCCCATCTGCGCTGCTCTCCTTCCATTCCATCCTCGGTGTATTTCTAGAAAATTTTTTTTTAAAATTATAGCAATGGGAATCTACTATGGAATCTTAACTACATACATACAATTTGTATTTTTCTGACCATAATATTTATAGACCCAAGGGCTTGCATGGCCTTTCTGCAAGTGGCACCACATTACTCTTGGCTTTCTGCTCAATAGTGATTTGCCTTTCCTATCTCTAAGCCTTTTTGTGTGTTAATTCCTTTATGTGGAAAGACTCTTCCCCACACTCACCTTTAACTCATGATGATCTAGTAACTGTTTTCAAGATATTAGCCCAAACTGTAAGAACATCTTGCAGAATTGCCTTATCAGGTCCTATTCTTCTATGATTTGCTCTCAAAAGTCAGTATCTGTTTCCTTTCTGACATGTACCAGAATATTATATATGTGTGTGTATGTGTGTGTATACTATATATATGTGTGTATACTATATATGTTTGATTAAAATATTAAACATATATTAAAATAAAATATAAAATAAATATATATTTAATTTCAGTGCCTGTCATCTGCACTAGACTATGACATCCATTAAGGGTAGGATATTTTCTGTCTTCTTCACGATTGAATCCCCAGTGTCTTCTACACTTTCTGGGACAAAGTTGGCACTCAATAAATACCTGTTGGATAAATAAATGTTACTCAAAAATAACCAAACACATTTAAAACCATTGTATACAATTCTAAAGTATAATTTACAAGAAGGTTAAGTCATGACTCAAACAAATATAAAATGATAATCTGTCACAGATTATGATATATTAATTAATGGGAGAACCAGTAAGATGCTAAAATTAGGCTTAAAGGTTAATCTGAAAGACAAAAGTATTATCAGGCAATCAGGGATGCTAAAATAAATGTAATAATAGATGAAAGACTGGCTAAAATCCCATAAGGTAATAAAATACAATGTTTGGCATCATTTTTTCTACAGATTGGATAATCATTTATATTGTTTCAGGACTATGCTCATTTTTATTGTTATAGACAGTAATCATTTGTATGATATTGTTTTCTTCAACTAAACTTCTACTCACTATAGAGCTACATATTATAGATGAGTCAATAAGAAAGATAATCAAAGGTGTTTACCCTACAGAATCAGCTAATCCCCCAGGGGGGCCCCACCCCTCTGAGAGAATAACCAGTAATCTTCCTTGCCCTTTGACAAGTATTTGACACCTTTTCCTAAAAGGAAAACCAATTTATTCACTTCTGTAAAATTTACTTATTATATTCTCACCCCATCACCAGAAGCCGAGACTACTATTTGAATAAGGCTATTGTTACCCCTGGTAAAGCTTAATCTTTAGATCCCCAATCCAAGAAACTGTCTCTTAATCCAACTGCCAAAAGGTATTCGAATCCTTTTGTATTAGGTAAAAACTCAGAGCATCCACATAAAGGATTTTGTTAGAAAATGTCATGTAATTTATCCACTATTTCTCTTATCACATTTGTCTCTTTTTGGGTGGCAAGGCTGACCGTATTGACATAGTCAAATCTACGTTTCTCACTTACATAAATGTTTCACTGAGTCTAGTCAACTGATCAAACAATACGTGGTTATATAAATCATTGCAAAAATATTTTTATGAAAATGAAAATGAAAATGAAGGCGAGAAGGGTTAATTCTCCAAAAGTACTATGGCACAATGGAAACAACAATAACAAAAAGAACAATTCAAACCAGAAGGAACATAGCTCAATTTATGCAAATGGGTGGTTGTGTGATGATTAAACAGTGGAAGTAACCTGCTGAAGGTTATGCTTTTAAGAAGCAATGGAATTTGAACCCCTGTGCTTGACTCCATGCCCAAGCTCTTAACACTTTACTAACATAAAGAACATTAAAAGGCAGTATGATGTAAGTAGACTTGGAGAGAGAGCATTTATGTTCCTATCCTGGTTGTTCCCCAACCTAGCAGGTGGCTTAAGGAAAGTTACTCCAGCACTGTGTGCTTCAGGTTTCTTGTCTTTGGAAGGGCAATGGTAATAACTCGTGACTCACTGTTAGGGCTATGGCGAGGACTAAATACTTGAACACATGTGGGGACCTCAGAGTAGTTATTTAATAAGTATTAGTGTTATACTTATTATTTTTCAACTTTTTATTAATAGCATTTCAAGAATAGTGAAATTCTTCCATAGTAGGAAAGATCAAGAACTGAAAAATCCTTACAAATACTGGAAAAACAATGTTATTTGCATGAGCATTAGTGACAATTAAATGATTTTTTAATGTCTCCCAAACATAAACAAACAAATAAAAACCCACCTTTCCGTATATAGCTGCCTTTACTTTCTTCCTCTGGCTGCTGCTTCTTCATCTCTGAAGTGAAGCCTTTATCAGCAAATCACGTCCAGAAGCTCCGCAGACCAGGAGCTCATTGTGTAGAACCCTAGTTTTATACTCTCTCATCTTAACCCTGAGGACAGAAGTTTCAACAACAATTGCTGCAATAAAATGAACAAATCAACAAACTGAATGTTCAAAACCTGTGTGTTGGCTAGCAGACTTAGCAAATGAGTATAGTCACCACTTCATTTCTTAAGTCAATAGGCAAAAATTTGTTATGTATCTTGTCCTCAATGTCCATAGCTTGATTTATGATGATTTTTTCAGGAATAAATTATTAACCCAATGTCTTATTTGGTAATTTGTTTATGTTCTAGAACCATAATGCATATTTATTAATCTACTCTGGCACACAAAGATAATCAGTGTATTCTAAGTCATTATAGAAAGAAAATGCCCTTAGCATATGAAAAGAAAAATTTTAATCAGAGGGTAAGAGAGCAACTGAAATAAAGACAAATACGTGAATTAGATTAATCAGATGCTTTAATTATAGTTTGTAAACAAATATAAGCCTTTTAGTAGGTCTTGTATTTCCATGGACCTCAGTATCCTCATCTTAAAGATTAAATTACACGTTGCCTCCAGTTCCTTGAAGTTTAAATAATTTATCATTTTATAAAATACATAAGCTATCCAAAGATTTCCCCCACACAAATACACACTCCCTCCTAGTCTTAAGCCTAAGGTAGGAGGTCCACCCTGCCTTTGTCATTTGGGAAGTGGTTCTGGTTCTCATCAGAAGAGATAGTGTGGGAATATCTCGGCAAGTGTGAAGAGGCTTATCTATTGTTGCCCCCAAGAACTCTCTGTTTTTTTATGTTAACTGGATTGCCCACTTATAAATCCAAACAAGGCTGTGCAGATGTCAGCTCAGCCAATAGCTAACCTCTCCTTTTTGTCCAATTATTAATAGAATGAGAATTGAATCACATGAGTGAACTGACTGTATGTATATATAGAAAGTATTAAAATAGGGAGCATAAAGCTTATTGCTAATACTTTTTTGAAGCCACCAGAAGCTGGGGCCCATCTCTGTTCATATGTATGAGATTTCTGCAAATAAATCCCTTTTTCAGTTATGAGAAATAAATATCTCCTTGTTTGGCTGGTGGTTGTTACTTTTCCTTTGGCTTTTGACAAGTTTATAAAAGCGGAAACTAACTCACATCGTCTCCAAGAGAGGTAATTTGTCAAATATTAGGATTCATATCAAGGCAGTCCTGAAATAATAAAAAAATATATATACTATATTCACATATGCAGTCCCATAAAAAAGCTAGATTTTAGGCAATTGATGCTGAAAGCATTCACAGTATTTTCACGTGGTGCATGTAGCTACCTTTTCTAAGACAGCCTTCTTTGATGAAGTTGGTGGCGTCTTGCGTTTCTGCTATTACAAAGTCAAATGATTTGCTATTGATTTTGCTTTGAACCTGAAGTAATGATATGGTGCTGGCACACACTATAATGAATGTGGATAGGAGTGTTGCCCCAGGGTTTATTCTCAGAGTAAGCCTTTTTCCCATGTAGCCAATGTGGGTTTTTTAAAAAATATTAAATAAATTTGAAAAGATTCATGTTATCTTCTTGTTCCCAGTAAGCCCAGTATTTTCAAGGTGCTATCTTAAGATGAGAGAAAACCCTCAGATGTAAGTAATCCTACTGGAAAGATTATATAGGATTTGGTCTAATCCTTATTTTTTTCCCACATTTTTTAGCTTTGACTTTCATCAAACTAAATCAATGAATATGACTAGTATCGAGGATCTTCTTACCTTAATGGACTTTTTAAAACATCAGCTAAAGCTTGTTATATTTCTACTTTAGAATCCTAACTCCCCTTAATGAAAAGTGTTCCTAAATTCTTATCAGATATTTATTTTGAAAAGATTTTTGTAGCTCAGAAATTTTTTGAGGTAGAAGTGAGAAATGTTTAATTTATTTGATTGAAATATTATTTAAAATATTTATTTTAAAGCTATATTTTTCTCTCCCTTTGATATATTACAGTTTTTTTTTTTTTAATTTTTGTAAAAAAATTCTCCTTTCGCATCTCTGGGTTTAAAGTTTAAGTAGTTTTTGATTTAAGCTGGAAAAATGACTTTTAATTATAATTTAATTTTAGCTAAATTTCATCAAATGTTTACTAGGTACCAGGCTCTTAGGTAAGTAATTCATATAAAAATGTATTTATTTCTTGTAACTCCTCCAGAAGGCAGGTATTCTTTTTCTTTTTTTTCTTTTTGAGACGGAGCCTCGCTCTGTCACCCAGGATGGAGTGCAGTGGCATGATCTCAGCTCACTGCAACCTCTGCCTCCTGGGTTGAAGTGATTCTCCTGCCTCAGCCTCCTGAGTAGCTAGGATTACAGGTGCCCACTACCAATCCCAGGCAATTTTTGTATTTTTAGTAGAGACGGGGTTGCACCATGTTGGCCAGGCTGGACTCAAACTCCTGACCTCAAGTGATTTGCCTGCCTCGGCCTCCCAAAGTGCTGGAATTACAGGCATGAGTCATTGAGCCTGACCAAGGGAGGCATTCTTATTATCCCATTACAAAGCAGGGAAACTGAGTCTTCTGGGGCATAACTTCCCTAAGGCTATACTGCTTAACAAGTGGAGAAGGGGGATTTGAACCAGCTTTTTCTAAACCAGCACATCAGCCAGGAACCTAACATAAAAAGACTAGCACAATCTAACTGGGTACTGTTAGAGAGAGTTTCATAAATCTACCATTTACAAAAGTGGGGCAAGGTATAGGGAAATCACTGGGGATAGTGCCACTCCCTCGGACTAGCAAGAACCAGGACTTTTTTTCATTCAGAGGTTTGAAGGTTCAGTGGAAAGAAGTGATTGCTGGAAACCTGAAGTGGTTACTAGAACCTGGGCCCCTGAGAGGAGCTGCCCTTTGGTCAGAGCCCATCCAACTCTTTTTCTCTGATCTCCTGCCTGTGCTTCCAGTCATATGAATCTAAAAAGTAGCCTAAGAGTCAAGGATATAGTCCGTATTCAGCCTAGGAAAACACAGAGCAGAGGGAGAAGTGGGGAGAGGGTACCTGCAGAAGTAAACTGTGGATATTCAACAAAAGTGTGGTGGTCTCACCAATGCTCCAAGATGTAACAGTCTCTCATTGTCTGAGATAATGCTAGGAGTTCTTTGTCTCACATCCAAGATGATTAAGGAGCATGGACACAAGGGTGAGTTTGGAGCAAAAGTTTAATAAGCAAAAAAGAAAGCTCTCCACTAGTGGAGAGTGGACCCAAATGGGTTGCCTACTATGAGGCCGGGGTCTGGGGTCTTTATGGACTGGGAAGGGGAAGGAATGTGCTTAGTTTGAGGGCTGTCTTGGATAAAATGTGATTCAGCTTGGCCCCGGGACCAATCAGGATGTGAAGTGATGATTTATAGGGGCTACACAGCTTGGCCTAAGACCTTGGCCCAGGACCATTCAGGAGCTTAAGTGATGATTCATAGAGGCCAGGCTCACAGTCCAAAAAAAAAAAAAAAAAAAAAAAGGAAAGTGCCCACTGGAGCCCTCTGTGTTCATGCCCACAAAAGGAGACAAAACATTTTCCTAGGAGCCTGCTGATTATACAAAAGACAAAGACCAAAGACATTTCTATGTCAGGCCTGTTCCCTTATCTGAGTGAGCCAGCAGTTTGTGCATGTTTTTATCTGAGTGGGCTGGAGGTTCTCCTATCTGTGCAGCTGCGGGCATGTCTCTAGGCTCAAGCCCCTGTGCTAGTTCCCTTATTGGTGCCTGCAGCTTGATTTTTACTCCAGACTGTTTTTTGTGTTATGTGGGGCTGAAGCACCAGCCCATGGGTCAAGGGCTTTCCAGGGACCCTTCCCTTGCTGTCTACCTAAAGCAAGCTCACTAACTCCTCTCACTAGTCCTTTCGTTGTGCATCTTTCGATGACCTATGTCAAGATTCTAGGATTGTGAGCAAAAATTCAGATTTCTGAGTCTAGAGGTAATGCCTGGGAGTCTGCATGACAAGAGTCATAGAATTTTATATAAGATTGTATATAACTTTTCAGAGAAGACTTGAAGAAAGTAGCAAAAATAACCTTTAGATTTCAAAGGAGCTATTAAGGTATGAGATGTTTAAAAATGCTCAAGCAAGAGAGACCAAGGACTAATGAATGAAACTTACAGGATGATAGGCATCTGTTTAACACAAGGAAGAACTATTTTGTGACCTAAGCTGTCGATCTATGGATGATACTACAAGAGCTGTTTCTGTTATTAGAGGTGTTGAAGCAGTAAATGTTTGATGAGATAATAAATGTAAAATGCTTTGGAAAATGTAAATTTAAATGATGATAATGATGACAACAATGATGAGGAAGACAGCTGAAATAGTTTATTTGCAATGAAAAACTGAACTGTAAAATTTTAAAGATGTTAATAGTGAAGAAAGGGAACAACTATAAATATACTGGCAGGTATCATGCCAAGTGCTTTATGCTGCCTTATCTAATGGGATCTGCAACAACCCTGGAAGATAAATGTAAGTATCCTCAGTCACAGCTGAGGAAAGAGAGGTTTGGAATAATTATGTAAAAGGTAGTAAGAACCTAAGGATTTTGGTTTCATAACCTAGATTTCTATATCGTATGCTGTATTGCCTTTATATTGGGTAGATTGAATTACTGAATCTCTCACACATTAGAGTAAGGCTTCTATTATTATCTATTCTACTTCCAAATCAGACATTCTAAGTATTCTATATGTACTGTATGCACTGTTCTCTATTCTATTGAATACAGAACAGGTAGCCACTAGGTTATATCATTGGTTCAGTACTTGGGATGAAACCTAACCAGCAATCTTGCTCAGAGTCAATAAATAAACAGCTACAAGACATCAATTTATTAAGCTGTATAATTCTCCTCCACAGTCTGGAATAGGATGAAGAGGTCTCAGTAAGGGTGTAGATCTTTAGGTTTGATAATGCAAAGTTCTAAAGTGTTGAGTGGAGTGTTCAGAAATATCCCCTGAGACATTGGAAGCACTGAGAGCCATTCCTATTGTTAAATTTAGTTGCCGAACAATTCTTGTGTTTTGACCTTCTTATTTCTCTGTGAGAAGTCAAGCCAGCAGTTCCTAGGATGAGTTCAGATTTCTGTGGAATGTGAGGGTTGAAGATTTTTTGCTTTGCTCATTTCAGCATAATCACTGGAGAGTGATTCATTTGTATAATAAGAGAGCAACTTGAGAGGAAAATGGTCACAGCCTTTAAAGGGCAAGCTCATTTTTGTCTTGTGTTAGACTATGTCAGGAATGAAAGGCTTTTAAATTGTGACAACTGCCTGCCTCTTGCAATAGCATTCGTCACCATTATCACCTTCAGACAAGACTTGGGGTACAAATTGAAAGGCAATTGTAAGATATTTCACAAATTGACTTGAATATTGAAGATTCAATTAGACACATTGCTTTGACTTTGTTTGCATAGCTGTTGAAATGTGTGCTCCGTGAAAAGATTTCAGCTTTTAAGTGCCAGAAAAAAGGAGGGAAAAATCCATGTGATGCTTTAAGCCTCTTCACTCATAGCTTTATCATCCAGCCTGTTTCTTTTATAGAAGAAAATTTTTTACACACAAATAAACATCCTGATTAATGGCTTCAGTGAACAGATTCAGCTTTTTGCATTTTTCTCTTGATTGTCCATTTCTGGTCTCAGATTCTCTACAATTTTGGAATATCTATCCATCTGTCTATATCACTTTTGTATATGACTTGTGTTTGTTTGCTTTTTTTTTTTTTTTTAAATCTCTCTTCAGAAAAAACTCTAGAAGTGTAGAAACTGTCAATGTCATGTACACTGGGTATTTGGAGATTGCCTAGCATAGTATTTGGATATTGCCTAGCATAGTGTTAAGGACTCATGGCTTGTAATTAAAATGTTGGTATCAGCCAAAGAGGGTAAAAATGTTGTCAAGATTCAGAATAGAAATACAGAGGTGGTTGGAAAGCTAGATCCTGGAGGCTGAAAAAACAATTCAAACTAGAAATGAGGTCCTCACGTCTCTGGTAGATTTCTTTGGCTAGTTTCCCAGCAGTTTGTACTTCTTCTATTTATCTTCTTCCATGGAGGTCATGACCAGAGCAGAGCTTACTGACAGAGCCATGGCAAAGTTATAGGACAACATGGATTATCTAGAATAGACCTTGATCTTTCCTAAGAAGGAGAATGAGGAGTTTGTCCATACATTGAATCTGACTTTCCTCAGCTTCAAACTGTGAAACCTAGATCCAACCTCAGCTAAATCATAACATCTAATTATTCCCCAGTGCCTTGAAAACCACAACTATCTCTCTCTTAGAGCTCCACACATTCCAATTTTCTAAATTTTATCTACTTTTAAAATATAGCTGGAACATAATCTCTAAAGACTAACTTCTCTAACCTTTAGAGCAGACAAAATCACTATTTTGTCTAAAGCTAAATTCTTTATTATCTTATAATAATTACTACCATTTCCTAAATCATATGTTTCACAGGAATGCATTTCTCTTTGAATGCATTTCTCTTAGAATCCCCATAAGTCTCAGTGTGGTGCCAGATATATGGTAGTACATAAAAGATACTCTTCCTTGACCTAATCCTTACATATTGGAGAGATCACCTACTAGGATTTTCCAGGAACAGAGCAAACAGTCTATCTTTCTCTTCTCAGTCTCAGTTCTTCCAGAAGCATTTCTCACTGAAGGAAGAGCATTCCAGGAAGCTTAGCACTAGGCTAAAAGTTTAGAGTTCATATAATTGAGTAACAGCTGATACATGAAAAAAAAAATGCCAAGCTGAGAAAAATTTAAAGAAACAAAAACATTTATTAGATCAAGATGATAAAGGTTGAATGACACAATCACAGACCATTTTCCTCAAGGCATTGGAAATGAGGTATTTGACCTCTGCCATTTCTGAGACTTGTAGCTGCTCAGAAAATATTTGCTGAATGAATAGTTACATATACAAGGCACTGAGAATATAAGGTACTTAGGAAGATTGATATAAATATTATCTTCAAGTTATTTAGGATAAAAAAGCCCTTTTAACCTTTGTGCTATATATGAATTTTGTTTTGTTTTGTCTCAAATGACAAAGTTTCTGGATCCTTAATGTTCCTGTCAAACTCCTCTACATGGTCTCTAGCTATCTCTGGAAGCTGATATCATTATTGTCACTTTCTACCTCCTCGTAAACTGTATATACAAAAACACTGGAGTCTAGTAAAATTATAGCCTCTTTCCTAAGAGTTCCATAATGACTTGGGATAGATACAAAATGATTTATACTACTGAGTCTCTGTGGAAACACATCACATCTCATAAGATATTTTTAACATTTTTAAGGAAGAGGCATAGGTTGTGAATCCCAAAGCAGCAACCGGTAGTGACTGGAAGGCAAAGCTATGGGTTTGCAGCAACTGTAAATTGTGTTTTAGGGATCCCAGTGGAGCCAGTAGGAAATGAAGAGGAAAAGTTAGTGTTAAAAATAAAGAGAAAATAAAATAAAAAGGCAGGTGTGATGTGCCCACTTTCAGGCTTGGCACTTTGAAAATGGACAAAAATTATTGCGGATATAAAAAAAGTAAAAAAATCTCTTGGCAAACACCACTGTAAATTAGCAATAAATAAATTCAGTAATAAACATTTAAAATTCAACTGTGAAAGGAATTTAAATTATGCCTGCTCAAACTTTGGATGGCCTTTCTGATGGGAAAAAATAATTGGCCTTATTTAGAAGATCAAAAGTAATTCCAAATAAATAATTATCCCACTGAGATTAAAGTCTTTGGAGATTATATTCTGAGATAAATTGAAAAATTCATGATGACGTAATTGATTTTTTAGAATTAATTATATATAAATGTTCTTGTTGCCCATTGATCGTGTTAGTGAGGCTGCATGATTGATTGGGCAAGATGCAAATATAAATGAAGGCTATTACTTTACCTCTGTTATTTAAAATTTTATTTTTTACAATATACCAACTCCATGCTGTTTCCTTTATAAGAACAAAAAATGACCAGGAGGAACCAACAAGCTCAAGTAATTAGAGTTAGAGACTGGAACTTTTGTTATATAAGTTTAATAAGAGTCTTCATTTTATCATTGGCTCATGAAGAAATCCAGTTTGGTGAACTTAATTATCCCCTCTGGTGTTTTTCCATATTCTATGCTAAATATTAGGCCATGATGTTATATCATTGAGTGGAACTTCTAGACCATAAAAAATTACTGTAAGCCTTTCAGAATTGCAATTTCCAAAAGGGAAAAAAACATTAATAATAGAAGTATCTAACTGAAGATACTTGGTATTAAACTGGGGGTACAAGAAATGAAAGGGTGGGTTCATGAACCTTAAATTTCCCAGTGAACATCATTGTACCTAAGTAAACCCTCCTTTCATGAGCCATTTTGTTGAGACATTACTTTCCGTCTCTACCTTTGTAATCTCAGTTTCAGGTAACCAATTAAAAAACCAGAAGGTTATATAACTGTTACATCAGTAACCAGGTCTGCAGATAATTATGTATTTAGAAGTATAATAAAATATGTGATTAAGGTATGTGGGCTGTGGGGTGCCACTGACTCAGATTCTTTAAAAACATCAAGGAGAATGAAGTTAATTTATTTCAACAACAGACAAGTTCATAACAGAAAAGGAATGCTGCATCTCCCTTCCTTTGATTCCTAATAACAATAAGGAAGAAAGGAAAGATTGCTATTTTGACCTAGCCAGACTTTGAGTTGGCGGGAGACATGAACTAATCACCATCAAAGTTACAGAAAAGAACAAAATGGAGGAAGGAGAAGGAAAGGAGATGGAGAGGATTTGGAGGAAGTTCAGGTGTCACAGGGTGTATTGAAGTTTTGACAAATGGTACTGATAAGGCTTCCATATTTTGTTTATACACATATTCCCAAGTGAAAACAGGGAACCAGTAGATTAGCTTGAAGATTAAAATGAGAGGTAGTGCTCCCTTTAAGCTATATGTGTGCATAGACATACTCAGCGTGGAGACTCTGCAAGGAGAGGGTCTACAATCATCATTGAAAGTTTGATTCTTTCTGAAGTATTAATCACGACAGGGCCAGGACTAGGATAAGGCAAAGAGGGGCCTGGGATGCAGATTTAAGGAGGTGCTTATTCTCAGGGTTGTACAAGTGCAAGATCAATTCTTGCAGAATCAACACCTGCACAAACTTGAGAATGAATGTCTTATTAAGTATTTTACCAGAATTGTCTCCCTTGCCTCATGCTAAGTTTAACCTTGAACTGCAGTCAGACTGTTTTATTGCTTACTGTCTTTTTGACTTTGGGTAAGTTATATAATTGCTCTGATAGATCCAGAAAGATAACAACTTGGGCTGTCAGTTACCTCCGCTCCCTGCGCAAGAGAGCTGACCTGCACATTTTCATGGCTGCCACAGGGCTTCTTTATAAGCCAATGGGCTTCTTTAGCAGCTTACACAGATTGAATGATGCCTCAAAGACGCCACAATTCTTTTCGTTTTTATCTAAGCTGATATTTAATTTAGGATCAAAATCCTAAAGGAGCAGAGTTAAGAGAGTTTTAGGCTTTGGGGTGCTGCCAAAGGCCCAGAAAGCCCCTCTGTGTACTAAGGAAATGTGATGAGGTGGTAGATGAGGGAGAAGACAGTGTAGTGTCAGGCTAAGTGCTCTGGTTCTGGAGTAAGCTTGCCGTGATTCAAACCTCACCTCTACCGGTTGGGCAAATAATTTAACCTCCAAGGCTCAATTTCCTTATCTAAAAAACAAAGGCAATAATCTTCACAACAAATTGATATGTATTAAGCGATTAAAAAATTGCATAAAGCGCCTACTCATGACACATAGTTGATTTTTAGTACATATTTATACAATCAAATTTAGTGACCTTTTTCTCCATATAGAATCTAAGTAATTTTGCTAGGTTTATAATAGTATTTACCTTATAAAGTTGTTGTGTAGATTAAAGACAGTAATATATGTAAATCGCCTACCACCTGCCTGCCACATAATAGGCTTTAACTAGCTGTTAGCTATTAGCATTCTTTCTTCTTGGGCAATACTTGGGCAGTCATTTCCACAGTGACTAGCATTACGTGAATATTTAAAAGGCACTTGTTGATTTAATTTCTACCATTTCCAGTTTTTCTGTAGCTATAATCAAATGGAAGAAACCTTGGCACAGTCTGACCATAGGAGCCATTTTGATGAAATAAGTAATCTCCTGTTGTTCAAAGATTTCCATCATTCTTTTTTTCCCTCCATGATATTGTTTATTTTTAAAATAAATTTTACTGTATATATTTAAGGTATACAAATGATGTTATGAAAAACATGTAGTAAAAGGATTACTGTGGTGAATCTAATTAACATATCCATCATCTCACAGTTACCCAGTTTTCCCCCTGTAGTGAGAGCAGCTAAAATCTCCTTTTTTAGCAAAAGTCTTGAATACAATACACTGTTATTAACTATAGTCCTTATATCATGCATTATTAGATCTTTAGATTTCCATTATTCTTATTCAAACTCTAAATTTCATAAGGAATAATACTCTTTTCCAAGGACAGATACACAAAATGGCCGGCAGTTCTGTTGCTCTTGCCTTTCCAATCCTTGAAGTAAAATCTTACAAAATACTATAGCAGAAGGAGAGTTCCTCTACATTTTTGCTACTTTTGATTTGGTGGAAAAGACACTTCTAGGTAAGAATCGCAATTGCAATATTTTCAACGAAAATTTTAGAAGTCTTCTCTTCGAGTGCACTGAGTCTGGGGTGGAGTTCTAAAGAAATATAGCAAATACCCAATTGATGGAATGTGTCTCAACCTGAGGGGAGGATAGAATATTAGCCTGTGCTCAGTTTTATTTGTCTGCAAACCTAGGAATCGTACGGAGAGATTCCATTAGCCTTCTTCCTTCTTTAGTTGTAAGGAATAGCTTAAAATTGCGTTTATAAATTAAATGCAAAATGGGGAAGCATTTCATATTTTATTTGGATACGATTTTGAGGTTTTAATTAAATTTTAATATGTTGCTTTTTATATTATATATGAATATATTTAAATTATAATTATATGATTTATTATTTAAAATAATGTTTCTATAAATATGTGTAGTTCATTGAAATTCATAAAATGAAACATACGCATATGTTCATTGAACATATATTTATGGAGATTCTACTGTTCCAAATGCAATAACAAAATAATTTCTCTCATTTTTCAAATAACTCTCTGAATTGAATATCTATAAAATGATTGTCTTATAGACTTTTGTGTTGATTGACTGCAACACCAGAGGTCTTTTAGTATAATCTTGACGCATTACACTAAGCTCTATTAAAGCAACCCTAATTTCTGTTGATCTGTATTCTCCTTCCATATTCTTTTTTTGGCTTCTAAATATATTCTTTTTTAAAACTTTTAAGTTTAAGAGTACATGTGCAGGTTTTTTATATAGGTAAATATGTGCCATGGGGGTTTGTTGTGCAGATTATTTAATCACTCAGGTATTAAGCCTAGTACCCATTAGTTATTTTTCCTAATCCTCTGCCTCTTCCCACCCTCCATCCTCTGATAGGCCCCAGTGTGTGCTGTTCCCCTCTATGCGTCCATGTGTTCTTCTCATTTAGCTCCCACTTATAAGTGAGAACATGCGGTATTTGGTTTTCTGTTCCTGCATTAGTTCATTAAAGATAATGGCCTCCAGCTCCATATTCTTAAGTTAAACACTTTATTTTGAAATAATTGTGAAATCACATGAAACAATGCAGAAAGATTTTGTGTACCCTTCACCCAGCTTCCCCTGATGGTAACATCTGCAATACTGTAGTACAGTATCACAACCAGGATATTGTTTATATGGCCCTATCAACACAAGGATCTTTTATGTGTTACCACACCTACTTTTCTCCGACCCCCATTCTCTCCTTAGCCTCTTATAACCACTACTCTGTTACCCATTTTTACAATTTTGTCATTTCAAGAATGTTATATCAATGTAGGTAGGTAATCTTTTGGGATTAGCTTTTATTGTTGTTTCATGTCACATGATTCTGTGCAAGTTTATCTAGGTTGATATGTGCATTGATAGTTCCTTATTTTTATTGCTGAGATTATTTGTGGTCTGGATGTACACAGTTTGTTTAGTCATTCACCTGTTGAAGGATATCTGGGTTATTTCCAGTTTTTTATTTGGTTATTTCCAGTAACTGGAATAAAAATAAATAAATAAATAAATATTTATAATAAATATTTAAATAAAGCTGCTATAAACATTTGTGTACTGGTTTTAGTGAGACATAATTTCTCATTTATTTGATATAAACACCCAGAAATGCAATTGGTTGGCCTTATTCTAGTTGCATGTTTAGTTTTTTTTAAAGAAGTTGCCAAACGATTTTCAAGAGTGGTTGTACCATTTTACATTCCCACCAGAAATTTATGAGTGATCCAGTTTCTTCACATCCTTGCCATCAGTTGATATTGTCATTATTTTTATTTTAGTCATTTTGATAAATGTGTGGTGGTATCTTATTGTGGTTTTAATTTGAATTTTATAAAGTCTAATGATATTAAAAATCTTTTCATGTATTTATTTGTCATCTATGTATCTTTTTTGGTAAAATATCACTTCATGTTTTTTGTTCATATCCTAATTGCATTCTTTGATTCTTTACCATTGAGTTTTGAGAGTTCTTTATGTATTTTAGATACTTGTTCTTTGTCAGGTATGTGATTTTGTAGTTTGTGTAGTTTTAACTTGTGTAGCTTGTTTTTTTATCTATTCAACAGGGTATATCACAGGTTTTTAGTTTTGATAAAGAAGTCTAATTTATTGAATTTTCTATTCATGGATGGTGCTCATAGTGTCAAGTATAAGAACTCTCTCTTTGCCTAGCTTTCGATCCTGAAGATTTAAGATTTTCTTCTGTTTCTTTTCTTCTTCCAAAAGTTTTATAGTTTTACATTTTACATCAAACTCTATGATCCATTTTAATTTTTTTTGTGTGGTTGAGATTCTCTCTTTTACCTGTGGGTATTCAATTACTCTAACACCATTTGTTGAAAAGGGTAACTTTCTTTCATTAAAATACTTTTTCATGCTTGTCAGATATTAGTCAGGCATATTTATGTGGGTCTATTTCTGCTTTTGCATTCTGTTTCATTGATCTATTTGTCTACTGTCTGCTAACACCACATAGTCTTAATTACTGTAACTTTATGATATGTATCAAAATCAGGTAGAACTTTTCCCAATGTATTCTTCTTTTTGGAAATTGTATAGCTATTGTAATGTATTTGCCATTACATATAAATTTTAAAGTAATCTTATATGTACCTAAAAAATCATAGTGGGATTTTGAGAGAAATTGCATCAAACCTGTATATAAATTTAGGGAGAACTGACATACTTACCATATTGAATCTTCCAATCAATGAACATAGTATGTCTTTCCTTTTATATAGATCTTTGATTATATAATTTTTGGCATATAAGTCTTGTATACGTTTAGTTTAATTTGTATTAGAAATGTTATTTTTTGATCAATCATAAATGGTATTATATTGTTAACTTTGAGGCTTTGAATTTATTGCTAGAATACAGAAATGCACTTTATTTCTTCTGTTTCCCTTTCTTGCTGTAGCACTGGCTAGAACCTCCAGGAAATATGCTTGCCCCACTCCCACCAGTTTTTTTTTTTTTTTTTTTTTTTGGCTTAGGCGGGAAGCACTCAGTCTTTCTCCACTGAGTATAATGTTAGCTGTAGGTTGTTTAATGTGCCCATTATTGAGCTGAGGAATTGAGGAAATTTCTCTCTATTCCTTTTTTTGGGGTTTCTATTATAAATGGTTATTTATGCTTTTTATGCATTGATTGATACGATCATATGATTTTTCTTATTTAGAATGATAATATGGTGGATTACATTGATTAATTTTTAAATATTAAGACAGTCTTTCTAGGAATAAACCCCACTTGGTTATGGTGTATAATTCTTTTTATGTATTGTTGAAGCATATTTGTTAATATTTTAAAGAACTTTTGTATCTATATTTATGAATAATATTGGCCTGTAATTTTATTTTTCTGTACTGTGTTTCTCTGGTTTTGGTATTGATATGGTTTGGGTTTGTGTCCCTGCCCAAATCTCATGTCGAATTGTAATTCCTAATGTTGGGATGAGGGACCTGGAGAGAGGTGTTTTATTTTTTTGAGAAATATTTTGAGTTTATATTTTGGAGAAATTGGTTTATTTATTTTAAGTTGTCAAATTTATGTAGAGTTGTCTGTAGTATTTCTTATTATCCTTTTAATATCTGTAATTTCTACAGTGATGTCCATATTTTATTCCCAATACCAGTAATTTGTGTCTTCTCTTTTCTTTCTTTGTTAGGTTTGATAGAGTTTTCTCAATTTTTAAAATATTTTCAAAGCACTGGCTCTTTGTGTTATTAATTTTGTCATTTTCATGTTTTAATCATGTTTCATGGATTATGGGGGCAGACTTCCTCACTGCTGTTCTTATGATAGTGAGTGAGTTCTCATGAGAACTGGTTGTTTAAAAGTGTGTAGCACCTTCGCCTTTCCTCTCTTTTTCCTCTGGTTATGTAAGACGTGCCTGCTACCCTTCACCTTCTGCCATAATTCTAAGTTTCCTGAGGCTTCCCTAGCCATGCTTCCTGTACAGCCTTCAGAACTGTGAATTAATTAAACTTTTTTTAAAATGAATTACTCAATGTCAGGTAGTTATTTATAGCAATGTGACAGTGGACTAGTCCCTCCTTAGCTGTGCTTCCTGTATGGCCTGAAGAACTGTGAGCCAATTAAACCTCTTTTCTTTATAAATTACCCAGCCTCAGGTAGTTCTTTATAGGATTGGGAGAACTGACTAATGCAAGTATTAAGGTAATGCTAATTTCAGAAAATGAATTCTTAAGTGTTCTCTCCTTTTCTATTTTATTAGATAAGATTCTGTAGAATTGGCATTAATGCTTTAAGTATTTGGTAGAATTCTCCACTGAAACAATTTGGGCCTGGAGATTTCTATTTTGCAAGTCTTCAAATTAGAAATTCTATTTTCTTAACATTTATAGGTCTTTTCAAGTGATTTGTTCCATACTGAGTGAGTTATGGCAGTTTATATTTTCTGAGAAATTGGTTTATTTATTTTAAGTTGTCAAATTTATGTAGAGTTGTCTGTAGTGTTTCTTATTATCCTTTTAGTGTCCGTAATTTCTAGAGTGATGTCCATATTTTATTCCCAATATCGGTAATTTGTATCTTCTCTCTTTTTTCTTTGTTAGGTTTGATAGAGTTTTCTCAATTTTAAAAACATTTTCAAAGCACTGGCTCTTTGTGTTACTAATTTTGTCATTTTCGTGTTTTAAATTTTATTGATTTCTGCCCTTATCTTTATTATTTTTTTCTTCTTGCTTGCTTTGGGTTTTTCTCTTCTTTTTTCTAAGTTTTTGAGGTAGAAGTTCAGATTATTGACCTGGGAATTTTCTTCTTTTGTAATGTTTACATTTACTGCTATACATTTCATTGAATCACTACTTTAGCTGTGTTGCAAAAATTTTGATATATTGTATTTTTATTTTATTGTATTTTTATTCAATGTAATGTATTTTTTGTTATTTCCCTTGGCACATCCTCTTTGACCAATGTGTTTGCTCTGAAGTATTTGGTAACTTTTCTCTTATCTTTCTGTTATTGAATCCTAGTTTAATTGAATTTTGTCAAATAACACACTCTGTGTGATTTCAATTGTTTTAAATTTTTTGAGGTTTGTTTTGTGGTCCAGGATATGATGTACTATGTTATGTATTTCATGCACATTTGAAAATAATGTGTATCTTGCTGTCACTGTGTAGATAGTTCTGCATATATGAATTCAATCTTGGTGTATTTAAGTTCTTCTGTATTGTTGGTGATTTTCTGTATAGTTGTTCTATCAATTTTTGATAGCAGGTCATTGAAGTTTCTCATAATTATGAATATGTTTATTCCTTATTTCAGTTCTACCAGTTTTTGCTTCACCTATTTGCGTTATTTTGTTGCCACATACACATTTAGGTTGCTATGTCTTCTTGGTAGATTGGCCTTTTTATCCTTTACAATGTTCCTCTTACTCTCTAGTAATTTCTTTGCTCTGAAGTCTATTTAATCTGATATTAATATAGCCACTTTTTCTTTCCTTTGGTGATTTTTGCATGATATATATTTTTTTCCATCTTTTTACTTCCAGGATGCCTATACAGTTATATTTAAAGTGTGTTTTTTGTAGAAAGTATAAAATTGGGTTACTTTCTAAATATGCATTACCAGCCTCTGTATTTTTCTTTGTGTAGTTATGCCATTTACATTTAATGTATTTATTAATATGTTAGGGCTTAAGTCTACCATTTTGTCAAGGCTTTATTTGTTTGCACCTATTGATGCTTCCTGGATGCTGACTTCTTCAGCTTCAGTCCTGGTATAAGTCAGACAAAAAGAAAACCCAGGAAACATACCACCATGTTGTTTCTTGGGTTCTGCAGTCCCTAACTGGTCTTTTTCTTTCCATATTTAGGGTATTGTGTTTGTTTGTATATTCTGCCCAGATTTTTAGTTATATTTAGCAGAAAAAATAGGAAAATGTACATTTATCTCATTTCAGAAGTGAGGTAAGTATGTTAAAAGAGAGGAGACTTCAGCAAATAGCTCATTTCATTTTTAATTTTTCTAATTTCAGAGAGGTATTCTTACATTAGATTGACATACTCCATCTACTGGCCAATTCTACATGTTAGTTTCTTCTCCTGTCTTTCTACTAAAGTCAACTCCCCAAAACACGTACGTATAAAGACATATGCATACACATAAGTCCTTTCCCAATCGCTTAAAATATACTATATGTGACAAAGTTCTTAGATTAGGAATCAATTTAAATCAAAAAAGTAATTCCATCTTAAGTTCTAAACAATTTTACCTTAGTTTCGTTTTTATTCCTTTCCTAATAAATATAAACTCATATTTCTTGAGCCAAGCTACATTGTTTTATGTTTGTTTGAATTTGTTAAGTATCTACTACGTGCCACATCCCCCGGAAGCCTCATGAACCCATCTAGAAGATGTTTGTTTGTTCATTTAACAAATAAACCCCTATTAAACATTCAAGTAGAGATGTCAAGTGGTCGGTTGCTACAAATATATAGTTCAAGTTAGAGTTTAGAATTATAAAATTTAAAGTTATTAAACATAAAATAGTATTTTAATCATGGCTTAACATAAAATTACTGAGGAACTGGAGTTTGTAGAATAATCACAAGGGCCCGGAGCTGATTAATACTTAACAAAGCAATAGAGAAACAGGAGTAATTAAGAGACATAGTCTCTGCCCTAATGTTACTTATAATCTGAAAGAGAAGAAGTATAAATCTCGCTATGTTCTTCTAATTAAGAAGTTTTATGTGATAAAAATTTAAATCTAAATATCGTTTTTTTATGGCATAAATAGTAAGTTTTGTTTCAAGCATTTGTAAGAGACATGAGAGTGTACACATTGCCCCTATTTTTGAGGCCTCTCTGATTGTTCTATTCTCATTGTCTGTACTATCCTCCTCCTGTCTTCTTCCTAGCTAATTGCTATTCATCTTTATAATCCAGTTTTAACATTATCTCCCCTGAAATGCCTTCACTAATGCCCCCCTCCTATCATCCAGAATCCTAAAATTGTATTTTGTAAGTAAAATAATAGTAATAAAAATGGAATAATAGTCATCATCCATCTTGTCAACCATTCATACTAGATCTTCCTCCCACATGGGTAGCTCTTGAACTAGTCTAGGTGGCTTGTCTTGTAGTGTTATACAACGCCATAAGAAATATGAACCTATGGTTTTACTTTTTAGTTTATGGGATGCTTTACATCCCTTAATTCGTAGCTGCATATACTTAGGAATGGAGAGAGTGTTTTAATTGATCAACATTAGAAAGTTATTAAGCTCTCCAAATCTACAGCGCTTGATAATTATTATGAAAGGGACTGATTAAGACTGCTCTCAAAGAAGGGAGGTGAAGAAGGCAAGGTATGTCAGGAAAATGAAGCTAAGCAAGGATGCAGACTTGGCTGGCAATGATTTAAACCTTGTCCCACGTAGAGTTCTACATCAACAATTTTATCACAGTGTTAGTTCTGCCTTGAGTTAAGGGGTGTTAGCCTTTTTGCCTCCTATTAAGCAGTTATTGGTAGCCAGCTGGCTCCTATAAGGAATGTAATATCCTGGGAAAGAAGGCTTCCATTTATCCAAGGGCAGCTCTGAAGTACAGGGCATTTGTAGATCGTTGGCAGCTAATACGTGGCATTCAGGGGATGAGGGCACTGGCCCAGTGAAGGATATCTGGGACGGTACCAAATACAGCTACTATAGAGCATCTCTTGGAGTGATCAGATATTCTTAAATTCAGTTCATCCATGCATAGCTTCTCTGGGATTCTGATTGATCACAGAAATGTGATGAATATTTTGAGAGGAATATTTTGAGAGGAGAGTCATTAACACAAACCAGACATGCCAGTTTCAACCCTACCACATAGGATTTTGTAGGGTGTATGGACCAAGCTGTAGATCTTCTTGTACTGAAGATTAGACCTAATATGAATTCATTTCTTGCTCTTGGATATAGTCAAAATTAACAGCAATATTAGTCGATTCTCATGCTGCTATAAAGAACTGCCCAAGACTGCGTAATCTATAAAGAAAATAGTTTTAATTGACTCTCAGATCCACATGGCTGGGGAGGCTTCAGGAAACTTACAATCATGGTGGGAGGGGAAGCAAACATACCCTTCCTCACATGGCAGCAGGGGAGAGAAGTGCTGAGCAAAGGAAGAAAAATCCCTTATAAAACCATCAGATCTGGCGAGAGCTCACTCACTATCACAAGAATAGCACAGGGGTAACTGCCCCCATGATTCAATTACCT
Organism: Pan paniscus; assembly: GCF_029289425.2. Classification (NCBI taxonomy): domain Eukaryota; kingdom Metazoa; phylum Chordata; class Mammalia; order Primates; family Hominidae; genus Pan; species Pan paniscus. The sequence goes on from NC_073267.2 coordinate 69,130,924, forward strand.
CCTACCAGGTCCCTCCCACAACATGTGGGGATTATGGGAGCTACAATTCAAGATGAGATTTGGGTGGGGACGCAACCAAACTATATCATGCCACCCCTAATTTTTCCCAAACCTCATGTCCTCACATTTCAAAACACAATCATGCCTTTCCAACAGTCTCCCAGAGTCAGCTCATTCCAGTATTAACCCAGAAGTCTAAGTCCAAAGTCTCATCTGTGACAAGGCAAGTCCCTTTTGCATATGAGCCTGAAAAATCAAAAGCAAGTTAGTTACTTTCTAGACACAATGAGGTACATGATTTGGGTAAATACACCCATTCCAAATGGGAGTAATTGGCCAAAACAAATGGGCTACAGGCCCTATGCAAGTCCAAAATCTAAAGGGCAGTCATTAAACCTTGAAGTTTCAAAATGATCCACTTTGACTTTATGTCTCACATCCAGGTCACTCTGATGTAAGAGGTGGGCTCCCACAGCTTTGGGCAGCTTCACTGCTGTGGCTTTGCTGCTTTCACAGGCTGGTGTTGAGTGTCTGTGGCTTTTCCAGGCACACAGTAGATCTACCATTCTGGGGCTGAGAGGAGGGTGGCTCTTTTCTCACAACTCCACTAGGCAGTGCCACAGTGAGCACTCTGTGTGGGGGCAGTGCCACAGTGGGCACTATGTGTGGGGGCTCTGACTCTGCATTTCCCTTCCACACTGCCCTAGCAGAGGCTCTCAATGAGGGCTCAGCTGCTGGAGCAAACTTCTGCCTAGACATCCAGGCATTTCCATACATCCTATGAAATCTAGGTAGAGGTTCCCAAACCTCAATTCTTTTTTTTTTTTTAGTTATTATACTTTAATTTCTGGGGTACATGTGCAGGTTTGTTACACAGGTGTACATGTGCCATGTAGGTTTGCTGCACCCATCAACTCGTCATTTACATTAGGTATTTCTCCTAATGCTATCCCTCCCCCAGCCCCCCAGCCCCCAACAGGCCCCAGTGTGTGATGTTCCCCTCCCTGTGTCCATGTGTTCTCATTGTTCACCTCCCACTTGTGAGAACATGAGGTGTTTGGTTTTCTCTTCTTTGGTTGCTTTGGTGAGAATGATGCAAAGTACATAAACTCATTCTTTTTATGGCTGCATAGTATTCCATGGTGTATATGTGCCACATTTTCTTTATCCAGTCTATCACTGTTGGACATTTGGGTTGGTTCCAAGTCTTTGCTACTGTGAACAGTGCTGCAATAAAAATAAGTGTGCATGTGTCTTTATAGTACAATGATTTATAATCCTTTGGGTATATACCCAGTAATGGGAGTGCTGGGTCAAATGGTATTTCCAGTTCTAGATCCTTGAGGAATTGCCACACTGTCTTCCACAATGGTTGAACTAATTTACACTCCCACCAATAGTGTAAAAGCATTCCTATTTCTCCACATCCTCTCCAGCACCTGTTATTTCCTGACTTTTTAATGATTGCCATTCTAACTGGTGTGAGACGGTATCTCATTGTGGTTTTGATTTGCATTTCTCTGATGACCAGTGATGATGAGCATTTTTTCATGTGTCTGTTGGCTGCGTAAATGTCTTCTTTTGAGAAGTGCCTGTTCATATCCTTTGCCCACTTTTTGATGGGGTTGTTTGTTTTTTTCTTGTAAATTTGTTTAAATTCTTTGTAGATTCTGGATATTAGCCCTTTGTCAGATGGATAGATTCCAGAAATTTTCTCCCATTCTGTAGGTTGCTGGTTCACTCTGATAATAGTTTCTTTTGCTGTGCAGAAGCTCTTTAGTTTAATTAGATCCCATTTGTCTATTTTGGATTTTGATGCCATTGCTTTTGGTGTTTTAGTCATTAAGTCTTTGCCCATGCCTGTGTCCTGAATGGTATTGTCTAGGTTTTCTTCTAGGGTTTTTATGGTTTTTGGTCTTACATTTAAGTCTTTAATCCATCTTGAGTTAATTTTTGTATAAGGTGTAAGGAAGGGATACAGTTTCAGCTTTCTGCATATGGCAAGCCAGTTTTCCCAGCACCATTTATTAAATAGGGAATCCTTTCCCCATTGCTTGTTTTTGTCAGGTTTGTCAAAGATCAGATGGTTTTAGATGTGTGGTGTTATTTCTGAGGCCTCTGTTCTGTTCCATTGGTCTATATATCTGTTTTGGTACTAGTACCATGCTGTTTTGACTACTGTAGCCTTGTAGTGTAGTTTGAAGTCAGGTAGCATGATGCCTCCAGCTTTGTTCTTTTTGCTTAGGATTGTCTTGGCTACGCGGGCTCTTTTTGGTTCCATATGAAATTTAAAGTAGTTTTTTCCAGTTCTGTGACGGAAGTCAGTAGTAGCTTAATGGGGATAGCATTGAATCTATAAATTATTTTGGGCATTATGGCCATTTTTGCGATACTGATTCTTCCTATCTATCAGTATGGAATGTTCTTACATTTGTTTGTGTCCTCTTTTATTTAGTTGAACAGTGGTTTGTAGTTCTCCTTGAAGGGATCTTTCACATCCCTTGTAAGTTGGATTCCTAGGTATTTTATTCTCATTTTAGCAATTGTGAATGGGAGTAAACTCATGATTTGGCTCTGTTTGTCTGTTATTGGAGTATAGGAATGCTTGTGATTTTTGCACATTGATTTTTTATCCTGAGACTTTGCTGAAATTGCTTATCACCTTAAGGAGATTTTGGGCTGAGATGATGGGGTTTTCTAAATATACAATCATGACATCTCCAAACAGAGACAATTTGACTTCCTCTTTTCCTAATTGAATACCCTTTATTTCTTTCTCCTGCCTGATTGCCCTGGCCAGAACTTCCAATAGTACGTTGAATAGGACTGGTGAGAGAGGTTTACTTGACTCACATTTCTGTGTAGCTGAGGAGGCCTCAGGAAACTTACAATTATGGTGGAAGGGGAAGTAAACACATCCTTCTTCACATGGCAGCAGGAGAGAGAAGTGCTGAGGAAAGGGGGAAAAGCCCCTTATAAGACCATCATATCTCATGAAAACTCATTCAATATCATAAAACAGCCTGGGGCTGTTTTATGCCCCCATGATTCAATTACCTCCTACTGAGTTTCTCCCGTGACATGTGGGGATTATGGGAAATACAATTTAAGATGAGATTTGGGTGGAGACACAGACAAATCATATCAATTGTCTTTTCTGTCACCAAATAAACTAATTAGAGCAATATTTTCAAGTGTGGAATATCTCCAATAACTGAAGAGATCTTCTAATATACTTTTCTTTTGGTGACAGGTGGCTCAAGGTGCAGTAAGATACCCTTTACTTTGGGGAGGATGCCCAAGCATGCACCAGACCAAAAATTTCACCAATATAGTAAGCTGCTGAACCTTTTTAGGTCCTCCCAACCTCTGGAGATTATGTGGCTTACTATGATACCCAATACACATGCTCCTCAGTTGCAGTGGGCATGCTGTCACTAAAAGAGTGTGACAGTGTGCTATTCTGTGGATTGTCTAGATTAGCATGGTTTAATAGAAATATAGTACAGGCTGCATATATAATTAAAATTTTCTGGTAACCATATTATAGAAAAAAAGGTAAATTAATTTTAATAATATATTTTATCTAATTCAACCTATCCAAAATATTATCATTTTAACATGCTATCAATAGAAAAACTTAGAAGGCATAATTAATGTTTTTTTCCCCTTGCTCTGGATTTGAAGAGTGAATTTTTAATGAGGTTCAATAGTCTCTCTGTCTTTGTTTAGAGTTACTATAAAGAAATACCTGAGGATGAGTAATTTATAGAGAATAGTTTATTTAGCTCATGGTTCTGCATAGTGTCCAACAAGATGGTGCCAGCCTCTGCTTCTGGTAAGGGCATCAGTCTGCTTTCACTCCTGATGGAGGGTGAAAGGAAGCTGGCATGTACAGAGATCACATGTCAAGAAAGGAAGCAAGAGAGAGAATGGGGAGGTGCCAGCCTCTTGATAACAACCAGCTGTCCCAGGAACTAATAGAGGGAGAACTCACTCTCCCCCTCCTCAGTAAGGGCATTAATATGTTCATGAGGAGTCTGCCCCCATGACACAAACACTTCCCATTAGGTGATACCACCAACATTGGGATCAAATTGCAACATGGAGTGTGGTGGGACAAAACATTCAAGCTATGGCATTCCTCTCCCTATCCCCCCCACACAAACTCATGTCATTTTTACATTGCAAAACACAATCGTTCCTTTTCAATAGTCTTCAAAAGTCCCACAACTTGTTCTAGCAGCAACTCAAAAGTCTAAAGTCCCAAATCTCATCTGAGACACAAGGCAATTCTTTCCAGCTATAAGTCTGTAAAAACAAGTTATTTACTTCCAAGATACAATGGTATAACAGACATTAGGTAAGCATTCTCATTCCAAAATGGAGAAATAGTCCAAAAGAAAGGTGTAACAGGCCCCCACACAAGTCTGAAACCCAGCAGGGCAGACATTAAATCTTATAGCTCCAGAATAATCTCCCTTGACTCCATGTCTCACATCATGAGCACATTAGTGTGAAGGGTGAATTTTCAAGGTCTTGGGCAGCCTTATCCCCATGGCTTTGCTGGGCACAGCCCATGTGGCTGCTCTCACAGGTTGGATTTGAATTCCTGTGGCTTTCTCCAGGCTGCAGTTGCATGCTACTGGTGGCTTGATTATTATGGGTCCTCACTGTAGCCCCACCTCAATGGCTCCACTAGATATTGCCCCTGTGGGTATTCTTTATAGTGGCTCAGCTTCTGTGGCAAACTTCTGCCTGGGCATCCAGGCTTTCTGATACATCCTCTAAAATCTAGGTAGAAGTTGCCAAGCCTCTATCACTCTTCCATTCTGGGCACTTGCAGACTTAACACTGCATGGATGCCACCAAGGCTTATTGCTTACACCCTCCAGAACAGTGGCTTGAGTTGTACCTGGAGCTGTTTGAGCTGTGGCTGGAACCAGAGCAGTGAGAATATAGGGAGCAGCATGTTGAGATGGTGCAGAGAAGCAGCATTTTGGCCCTGGCTCCCCAAACCATTCTGTTCTCCTAGGCTTCCGGGCCTGTGATAGGTGGGTCAGTCTTGAAGATTTCTGAAATGTCTTCAGGTCCTCGTTGGCATTTTCTTGATGATTAACATTTAATTTCCGTTTATTCATGCTAATCTCTCTAGCAAGTTGTTGCTCATCTGCACCCTCAGAGTCCTCTCCTGATAATGCTCTTTCTTTGTCTGCCACATGGCCAGGCTGTAGATATTCCATATTTTAGTGCTCTGTGTCCTTTTTCATTATAAATCTCACCTTTAGGCCATTCCTTTGCTGCTGTATATGATCATAAACTGATAAAAATAACCATGCCAGTTCTTGAAGTCTTTGCTGCTTACAAATTTCTTCCATCAGATACCCTAGGTCATCACTCTCAACTTCAGCCTTCCACAAAGCCCTCAGGCATGAATACAATGTAGCCAAGTCCTTTGCTAAGGTGTAACAAGGGTGACCTTTGCTTCAATTCCCAATAGGTTTTTTATTTCCATTCAAGACCTTATCAGCTTGTCCTTTACTGTGTATATCTTTTTTCATTTTTTTTTCTTCTTCTTCTTTTTTTTTTTTTTTTGTAGAGACAGGGTCTTACTATGTTGCCCAGGCTGGTCTCAAACTTCTGTCCTTAAGAGAGCCTCCTTCCTCAGCCTCCCTAACTGCTAGGATTGCAGTCATAAACCACCAAGTGCAGCCAGTACTGTTTATAGTTCTATCAGCATTTTAGTAACAACCATTTGACCAATATCTAAGAAGTTCCAAACTTTCCCTCATCTTTTCGTCTTATTCTGAGCCCTGAAAACTCTTCCAACCCATTACCCATTTCCAAAGACATTTCCACATTTTCAGGCATCTTTATAGTAATTCCCCAGTCCTAAGTATCAATTTCATGTCTTAGTCTGTTTAGCCATAAAGGGATACTTAGGGATGGGTAATTTATAAAGAGAAGAAAGTTATTTTGCTCATGGCTTTGCAGGCTATACAAGAAGCATGGTGCTAGCATCTGCTTCTGGTGAGGGCCTCAGGCTGCTTCCACTTACGATGTAAGGGGAAGGAGAGCCAGCATGTTTAGGGATTACATAGAAAGAAAGATGGGGGTGGGTAACAGGCTCTTATAAACAACCAGCTCTCCTGGGAACTAACAGAGGGCATGAGGAGTCTGTTCCCATGACCCAAACACATCCCATTAGGCCCCTACCTCCAACATGGGGATAAAATTGCAATGTGAGTTTTGAGAGGAACAAACATACAAACTATAGCACTGTCTCACTAATTTATTCCTGTGCAGACAAGTCAAATAAAATGCATAAAGATATGTCTAATTCTTCTCTCTTAAGGAAGAAACCTGATAAAAAGTATGGAGAGAAGCGCTACGAACAAACATAGAAATTTCGCCATGCTCTGGGGCTAATATATAAGTGAGTAGCATACATATCTCCACTCCTCCAATAGCATCCATGCTTACATGGGCTTAGGATACTAGCTATAATTTAATCACTTTCTATCTTAAGAAAGTATAGTCAAAATCAGGACAGCAAGCGTGCCATCATTACAGGAATAATGCTGAACTTGTTTAACTTATGAAGAAGTAAATTGTTTGCCAACTTTAATACTTTATTTTGTGTCATGACATGTTGATCTTTCCTAAGACCTAAATTTATGGCTGCTGGCATTTAGAGCAGAGCTGTAAAGGACATTAGAAATTATGTATTTTGATCCCCTCATTTTTCAGATGACTTCCCAGGTAAGCCTTGGAAATGTCTGGATTGGCAGTTATTTTTATGGTTTTTGTTGTTGGTGGTGGTGGTGTTCAGTAGTTGCCTCTGTTTGCTCAGCATTTATTTTTATGTTTTACAAAAGAATGTGTATTATGTTATATTATAATTGAAAGCCGCCAGGATAAGCAGCCTAAATCCAATTCCTCTTCATTTCAGTAGTCAAATTTCACATTTCATTACGACAGAATTAATTTGATGGCCAAATCTGGTGTGTTACTGCTTTCCAGCTAGATTTGCTTCCAATTTAACATCCTAACTATGCTTGTAAAATAGACAATAAAACAATCTTTTCTGACTTGGGAAACACTCTTTATTCTTCATTTCTCTCTGCTCCACTGTAACATTTTAGCTGAGTTTTATGGAACAATCACTTTCCTCATCTAATTACTGCAATTCCCTGGTAGATGGCCTCCCTTGCCCTGCAACAGCAAAATTATCATAAATACACAATTCCACTGCCAGCATCTCATCTTGCACATGTGTCAGTGAGCAGAGCTAGGTTTTCCCCTCTCTAAATTGTGTTCTTGCTAAATTAACAGTTTTCATGTGAACCACTCAAGACTTTTTCCGACATTCCAACAAATACCCAAGAAAGTTAATCTTGCCTCATAGGTACTTTTCAGGCTCAGCTCCTAGTGCTTACACATAACTGTGCATACAGATGAACACTGAGCCAGAAGATGCCTAGTTGAATCCATAGGTACCAAGACTTTTCCTATATGGACTAGTTAAGGATAGCTCTTCAAAGGAGATCGTAGCAAAAAATTATAGGTGCAGCAGCACCAACTTCACAGATCAGCTGCAAATCTTCATTTAACAAAAAACTTTACCCAGGTTATGCTAACGAATGAAAACTTGCTTTAGAAATCAACACAGAAAAGAATCTGGTCTACAATCCAGATATGGTTTCAGAATTGAAGAGGGAGCTGCTGATTCCAGCAAAGACCTGGACCTGAGGAGGCCTTAGAATCAAGCCAAGGCCAAGAATATCCTGAAGAGGAGATTCCAAGCAGAGTAGCCAGACAGTGTCTTACCACTTACACCTTCTTCCAATCACACACTATCATCAAGGTATTTATAAACAACTCTAAGTCTGGGATTAAGTCCAGAAAACAACTTGCTAAAGAATTTGGGAATAGGAAGGGGAACATCACACACCAGGGACAGTTGTGGGGTGGGGGGAGAGGGGAGGGATAGCATTAGGAGATATACCTAATGCTAAACGATGAGTTAATGGGTGCAGCACACCAACATGGCACATGTATACATATGTAACAAACCTGCACGTTGTGCACATGTACCCTAAAACTTAAAATATAATAATAATAAAAAAAAAGAATTTGGGAATACATAGTCAAGCGTCCAAATTTCTTTTCAAAATCAAAGATCTAGATTTCACGTCCAGAAAAAAGGGAATGATAAGACCTGAGAACAAAGAAAAAGCCAGGGACAAAATCTCCAAGGTAGGTTTGAGGTTTAGAAGCTATGCAAGGTAGCACCAACCTCACTAGCAACTGTCTCATTTCTCTGGAACCAAAACAAGGTGGACACAAAGACAAGTTCAGACTACTAGATGTCATTAGCTTAGGCTCTAGATCTTTCTTTCACTCTTCTGGAAATGTACATTTCCTCTGGGACTGCAAGCTGAGCCCTCTGCAGATGGTGAACAGGACAGCAGGATGTAGACAGGTACAAAAGGCACCACATAGTCCAGCTGACATAGCCTGGCTTGAGAGTGCAGCAGACCTTGAGAACAATAAAAATAAACTTAATAATATCAGTTTTTAGTTGTTATAATTATGACTGATTAAGCAAAATTCATCAATAGAAGTTAAAAACATTGAATAAATACTTGACGAGGAAACAAAATTATACATTGTCTCAAAGAATCTCCTCATTGATTACTGATTAATTACAAAAGGAAAATTGGTAATATTGTAGAAACCTGATTGACTTCACCTTAGCTAAAGGACTGAAATTCACTTCACAGTAATGGCACAAACCTACATGAGGTCTCTCCTGATATAATGTACTAAGAAAAACACAATATCTCTTTTGTAGTATTAGTGCCAAAAAAGTACATAAGCTGAATCTAATCATGACAAAACATGAATCAAACCCAAACTGAGTGACAGTCTTTTCAAAGTAACATCCCTGTATTCTTCAACAGGAGTGGAATAATAGAAATGAACAAACAGTAGGACTCAGGAGATATTTAGGAAGTACATCTCCCAAGGACTTTTCTTCTTTGTGTAGTATGTGCCACCATTTATGTGCAGGGGAAGAAAGATAACACATTCAGAGGTCTATTTGTGCCTAAAATTTCTTTCCAAAGATGATCAAGAAATTGTTAATATTGGTTATCTTCAGAGAAGGGAGGTAGAGGACTGGGTTGGGAGACAGAAGAGTTTTTCACTGTAATCTTTTTATCCTATTTGAATGTTTAAAAATCATTTCAATGTATTATATATTTAAAGTTTTTTTTTTTAACTTCAAAAGGCGATTTTCAAACATAAGATTAAATGAAAGAAACCAGACACAAAAAGAATGCATATTGTATTATTTCATTTACATAAATTTCGAAAGTAACCAAAACTCATCCATGGTACTAGATACCAGGCTATGGATTATTGTCGCCCTGAGGTGGATACACTGGTTGGGAGAAGCACAGGGCAACTCTGGGGGCCTGGTCAATTCAGTTTCTTAGGCTGCTCTGGGTATGTGTACGTGTGCAATTGGAGAATTGGAGAATTTGGCAAACTGTATCCTGGTGACCTATGCAGTGTACTCAATGTGTGTTATACTTCAACTTTTTAAGAGTTTGTGATTTGTTTTAAAAAAAAAAGAAAGGAGAAAAAACAAAGCCTAACTACATTGCAAAGCCGTTATTTGTCCCTTTCATTGAAGTAAAGGTAAAGAGCCATTGGCTCTTACCAGGTAAATTAGTTATTCTTTTCAAAGCAAGAAAACACCAACTTTATAAGGGGAGTGTACAAACTGATCTTCACTTATATTTCCAGTCTAATTTACTGCCACTTCCAATGATGAATTTTATGTTTCCATTATTTTGCAGACTTGTAGTCCCCTGAATATGTATGCACTTCCATGTACCTGTGCCACTAGGAAACGTCTTCTCACTGCTGAAATGTTGTTCTCTTTACTTGTCTTCTATTCAATTTACATTCGCCCTGAAATTTCAGCTCAATCAACTTGCTTTGTAAAGCCTACCCTGCTTTAACCCCTCACACACTGGTTAAGGCACTTTTCATATTGCATTATAATGCTTGGGTTACATGTCTTACCTCCTTCACGAAATTGGTCATTAGGCTTTGAAGTAAGCAATGTGGGTTCAAGCTGGGCACAGTGGCTCATGCCTGTAAACCCAGCACTTTGGAAGGTCGAGGATCACTTGAGGCCAGGAGTTTGAGACCAGATTGGGCAACATAGCGAGACCTCATCTCTACAAAAAATTTAAAAATTTAGCTTGGTGTGGTGTCACATGCCTATAGTCCTAGCTACTCAGGGGGCTGAGACAGGAGGATAATTTGAGCTTGAGAGTCAAAGTTACAATAAGCTGTGATCACACTGCTGTACTCTAGCCTGGGCGACAGAGCCGATCCCAACTCAATGAAATAAAATACAGTTGAATTAAATTAAACAGTAAAATAAAGTAAATAAAATGAAAGGGAAATGTGGGTTCAAGCCCAAACTGTACTTCTTAATAATTTTGCATTTGTTGACAAATAACTTAAACATGCAGTTTAAAAGCTTGGGATCCAGCATCAAACAAAATTCAGGATTGGCTTCTGGCTCCATTACTAAATTGCTATTTAACTTCTGGCCAGTTTCTTAACCCTGTAATTCTCAGTTCGCTCCTCAGTACAGTAAAATACTGACCTCATCAGATTGTTGTGAGGATTAAATGAGATGACACGTTCTCTCAGTCACATAGTGAATACACAGAAAGGTAGCCATGTTATGAAAATGCTGAGTCTCACTTTTCTCATCTCTAATATGGGAACATCAATCTTCTATTCACAAGGCTGTTGTGAACAAAGAAACAACATGTTGCCGGACACTTTATTTGTGCTCAATAAGTTTTATTGAATGAATAAATAATTAATGGTGTATGTAGAGCGTCTGCTGAAATGTAGTGATGATGGCTTGCTTTGTTCTGATAAGAGGTTATTGTGGGAAGAGCTGAAGTTATGGGATTAGAGTCACACATCCCTTGAACAGGTAGGGAATTTCCCTCACTCAGACCTCTAACATTCTGAACATAAAATACTAATGAATGTCATTCACATGTTTTCAAATATGTAGTATCCAGTAAATTCCACATTTTTTAAAATAGGTATTCCAGAAGGCTAACTACTTACTGATTAATTTTGTTAATTGGTCCAATAATTGCAACATTCTTTTTTATTTCCTCAGATAAAATCTACTGTTTTAGTGTAATTGTTAGTTAAATACGCTTTTAGATTGCCAGATCAAGCGATGGGAAACAATATTTTGAGTCTCAAATGACTGCTTGAAAATAAACTTTTGTAAACTAACCTGTTTGTATGGAATATATATATGTCTTCTATAGACACACATCATACACACACACACACACACACACACACAGAGAGAGAGAGAGAGAGAAAATTTTAAAACTTGATGGATTTTTCTAAAAATGAACTTTGCAATGAATTCTTAGAAATTTTCTTTAAGATTATGTCTGCATTAAAAATGAGAAAAAAACTCTGTTAAAAAAGGATGAAAATGTTTTCTACAGAACACTTGTCCATCTGCATCAAAAGCATTTTATTTCCCCAGCTGCTATTAGTTTATATTGAATGCATATTCAGATGCGCTTCTACATACTCAGTCATCTCTTTTTTTCTTCAATGCACGTTGAGCAATGTTTGAAACAGGATTAGTTTTCAGCTTAACTGAATATGGCATTTTGATAAATTCAAGGAAATGGCTAACTCAAGTATATTCAGAATGCATTATTTACAAAACTGAGCATTTTTTCTGAATCCTTTTATATTTGTTTTCTTTCTTTTTGTTCTTTAATACATATCTTTCATGATAAATGTAAAGAAATTTCAATAAGCTTTGAAAAATGTTGATTTCAAGATATTGGACCTGAACTCAAATTAATGTTTTCATTAGCTTATAATTCTGAGCATCTTCTATATTATTAGCAATTATTTATAAATTAGTTGTGACCTTACAAGATCCTGATCGAGTAGGCATGATTATCTCTTATTTTAAACTAGTTTCTTCAGAAAATTTATTGTGATGAGAAATAAATATGTAAGTAAATAAATATTGATATTCACAACTTCTTACTTTCCTCTTCCTAATATTTGATCTTTGTTTTCTTGATTACTGGACCTTGTCATATTCACTAAGAGAATGGGTGAAAGGGAGAATTGAGAGGAACCAAGGAAGATTTCATTAATTTCTAATGGAATAGAAACAATGTTAATGTAGAACAGAAAGAAAAAGCCTGAAATGAGAAAGGAGTAAGGGAGGCCTATAAAACGAGGTAAGGTAGAATGGAGGGAATTTTCAAAGATTTTTGGAGGGGAGTGAAGGAGGAAGTAAGGATGGGGGAAGATAGAGAGAATTTGGGTTTGGAGAAAACTGTTATCATAACCTTGTAAAGCTCATTGGACACTGTGTTAAGTTTTTATTACTACTGTAACAGATTATCACAAACTTGGCAGTTTAAAATAACACACATTTATTATCACATAGTTTGGAAAATCTAAAATCAGTCTCACTGGGTTAAAGTGAAGGTATAAGCAGGGCTGCATTTCTTCTGGACCTTCTAGGAAACTATACACATCCTTGCCCTTTCTAGCTTTGAGATGGCCTGCATTCCCTGGCTTGTGGTCCCTTACATCTTCAGAGCCAGCGGTGGCTGGTGGAGTCTCACACTGTAATATTCTGACACTGGCTGTTCTGCCTCCCTCCTCTACATTTAAGGCCCTTTGAAGCTACACTGGAGCCACCCATATCCTCCAGAATAGTCTCATTATTTTAAGGCTATCTGATAACAATCTTAATCTCACTTGGAACCTTTATTCTTCTTTGCCATGCCACAGGTCCTGGGAATTAGAATATGGACATCTTGGAGCCACTGTTCTGCCTACCACAGACATTAAACCTATATCCTTTATTTTACACAGGACAAAACTGTGCTCTGAAAAATAGAATTACTTCCCCAAGATAAACATTCTATAATAATAAGCACTGATGCAAAAATATTCTGCCACTTGACTCATTAAAAAGCATGTAGAAATTCAATTTAACTTCAATTATTTTTAGTGGCTTTGTTTTCTCCGTAAAGAATATGTATTAGTCTGTTCTCATGCTGCGAATAAAGACATACCTGAGACTGGATAATTTAGAAAGGAAACAGGATTAATTGACTCACAGCTCTGCAGGGCTGGGGAGGCCTCAGGAAACTTACAATCATGACAGAAGGGGAAGCAAACACATCCTTCTTCACATGGTGGCAGCGAGGAAAAGTGCAGAGCGATGGGGGAGAAGACCCTTATAAAACTATCAGATCTCATGAGAACTAACTCACTAACACAAGAACAGGATGGGGGAAACCACCCCCATGATTCAGTTATCTCCACCTGGTCCCTCCCGTGACATGGGGATTATGGGAACTACAATTCAAGATGAGATTTGGGTGGGGACACAGCCAAAACTAACAGGATAGTATATGCTTATAATCAATGATAAGTGTTTATGTTTTTCATGACTTTTTGTTATACATGTCTTTGATTTCTGTGCACTTTTTCTGTGGAATTTTTTTTTCTTATAGAGTTATAGTGAGAAACAAGTGATTTACTATAGCTCTCTTGCACCATGGAATACTACAACTGTTAGTTTCATGTCTTCAATTGAGGACTGCATTACTTGAGGACAGGTGTTCTTCTCTTATTGATCTCAATTTACACATTTTATTTTATAGTTCTTTTTAGAATGTGTACAGGTAAGCAGTTAAATACTCTTTAAGTGCATGTATGAATGTAGGACAGAAGGAATGAGATAGCAATAAAATCCCTGGATGACAAGTAAATAGATCTTACTGGTTTCTAGTCCAAGCCTTGCCACCAGTGTTTGGTGTTGCCTTTCAATAACCCATCAGAAATGATGCAGCACAACTGGATCTTTTTCAAGTTTCTTTTTTTCCTAGTTCTAAAGTTCTGTGATTTTAAAGGTGTTGGAAACACTTTTTCGATCTCCCACCCAAGGTGGCATATAAATGCCATCTATGGGAATGTGATTTTGATTTTACTGAGCAGCAAGATTATCAAGATCCCATCATCCATGAAAGGCAAAGCTAAGTCAGTCAGTGGGAGGAAGAGAAACCAAAAGACCCAGAAAAAAAGAACATGGGAAAAAAAGTAAAGGTAAATTTCAATATCTGCGCCTTTTCTTTTCTACAATGAAGAGTACAATGGCTAATAGTTTGCTAATTTCTCATATTTTTGTTTGCTTGACAAATTGTTTGAAGGTAAGGATAATATCGTACATCCTCCCTGTTCCATGGGCTTGGTCTATACACATTTAATTCTGAGTCCTGGCACATACGGAAACTGGGTTAACAAAAGTTGCCCCTGAAAATGTGGCTTCAGGTAAGAAAAATTAAAAAAAAAACAGACTCCAACACAAAGATATATTGAAGTATTGTGATAAAGCTTGATTATCTTGGATGTTCCATTTCCAGTATTGAAAACTTTTTCCCAACCACAACTTGATATCTATATATTCACTCAAGTGCCCAAATGCATACACTTGTGGCTCACTGACACATATGAACATGCACAAACACATACACACATACCTCACAGAGTAAAACAAGAGGAAAGTGAATGATCATTTCTATTCATAGGCTGAGGGAAAAATGAGGTCAGATTCTGGACAAAAGCGGTAAACATATGCAGTGGTCCCAAGGAACAGACCTATGGATCTCTGTATGTCCAGTTCATCTGCACTTCCAAACCCATTATTCCCATACACTCTTTATAACATTGGCAATCACAACTTGAACCTGAAACAAACACTGTTCTATAACATTGTTTTTGCTACAGTTACTATAAGATTGACTAGCAATGTTTAAAAATAGATCTTGTTGCCGGTCATTTTCATTATCTGGAATGAAGCACTGAGTTCACACTTGATTTTTGCAAGCAGATCTGTTCATTTGTTCACACATTAGTTACCAAAAAACAATTGATTTGGTAAAGGTCTTATTTTTGTAGATGACTTTTTTTTTCAGTTTTGTATATATGCCTTATTTCACTTTTGTTATTGTCTTCATTTCACCCCATGCAGTGTTAACAAGAAGGGCTTACTGTCTTTATTGTAAAGAAAGTGAGATGTGACTTTTTATTAGCATTAACAGCAATTTAACCTATCACCCATCATATCCTGGTCTATATGCTCAGGACAGAGAGAGCCCGGTTTATCATACCGGGCCTCCAGGCATCTTGCCAAATGTATAAGGAATCAAGGGCTCAGTGGGCCCTAATATTATAAAGATATTTCCCTGCAGGTTTTGAGCTGGAAGGGTTGGTTATGCCTGTGCTGGTGTCCTCAGATTTTCTAGCCACAGGGTCAGAATTAACAATGCCCAGAATTGCCACTTTCTGAGTGTGTCCCAAGTGGCTTGTTTCCCTGACTGTAAATCGCCTATCTTTCTCTTTTGTGTGCAGAGATCTTTGGAAATATTGAGATTCAATATATACACTGGAGCTTGAGCTAAAAAACGAGAAATAATGACAAACTGCAAAAAAAGTCACCATGATTATCTTAACAAAATATCCTCTGGTTTCTTCCAGTGACATCTATATGAACATAAGTCTACTAGTCTAAATTTGAAACTTTTCTCTAATTATGATGGCTTAGGTTTACAAAGTGACACATGCTTCAAGGTGCTGTGCTCCTTACTGCCTCTCTGCTTTCACTGATGTCCTGTTTTTTTTTTGGCCTTTTCTTGTTTTGCCCATCTTTGAAGGCCCAGCTCATGTATGTAGCCTTCTGTCAATTAAATCAAGGCAAGATACTCAATTGCCTGGGTTATCAAGTTGCCCTGTGTTCCTTATTCTGATTCCCCATTCCTTGTCCTATTCAAGCTTGTGTCCTTTTTACTGGTTGTGTGTGCCTCTCATCTTGCTGGAGCTCTTTGAGATCAGGGACTGTGACTCATTCATCTAAACATGGAAGGATGTGATTTTCTGTTTTCTTCCTCAACTTGTTTCCTGCCCACTCTTATTTCTCATGGGAAAAGAGATTTTAGAAGAATATTAGGTATTCCAGATTTCTATAGAGAATGATTTTTTCCTTTTCTTATTTTTTAATATTTTTAGGTACATAGTATATATATATATATATATAAAATACATGTATATATAATATATATATACATATATACTATATACTATATATATATACTCTATATATAGTATATATATATAGTAAATCAGCTATCATTCTCTTTTGTGTGCACAGATCTTTGGAAATATTGAGATTCAATGTATACACTGGAGCTTGAGCTAAAAAACAAGAAATAATGACAAACTGCAAAAAAAGTCACCATAATTATCACAAAATATCCTCCAGTTTCTTCCAGTGACATCTATATGAACATAAGTCTACTAGTCTAAATTTGAAACTTTTCTCTAATTATGATGGCTACTAGTAGTATATATATATACTACTAGTAGTATGTGTATATACATATATACACTATATATATACTATATACTATATATATAGTATATATGTATATGTACTCATCCCCTCAAGCATTTATCCTTTGAGTTACAAACAATCCAATTACACTCGTTAGGTTATTTTAAAAATGTACAGTTTATTGACTGTAGTCACCCTATTGTGCCATCAAATAATAGGTCTTATTCATTCTTTCTATGCCCATTAACCATTCTTATGAACAAAGCAGAGGCTTAAAGATGCTCCTCACTAAAGACTACCTATTGCCATCCAAATTGGAACCAGGGTGAATCCTAACAATCTCAATTATAAATAATAGGTTCGAGGTTAAGTTAGAGTCTTTGAAGAAGTGAAGAGGAGCAGAAACTGAAAGAAGAGAAGGGAACAGTAAATAAGGAGCATTTGGGCCCTATCTATGGTTATGGTTAAAAGGACTGATAGAGTTTGGCTCTGTGTCACCACCCAAATCTAATCTGCAGGTATCGAGGGAGGGACCTGCAATCCCCACGTTTCAAGGGAGGGAAGTGTAATCCCCATGTGTCGAGGGAGGGGAGTGATTGGATCATGGAGGCAGTTTCCCCCATGCTGTTTTTCTGATAGTGAGGGAGTTCTCGTGAGATCTGATGGTTTTAAAAATGGCAGTTTTTTTCCTGCTCTCTCACTTCCCTTCTGCTACCTTGTGAAGAAGGTGCCCGCTTCCCCTTTGCCTTCCACTATGATTGTAATTTTCCTGAGGCCTCCCCAGCCATGTGGAACTGTGGTCAATTAAACCTCTTTGCTTTATAAATTACTCAGTCTTGGCCAGGCACAGTGGCTCACGCCTGTAATCCCAGCACTTTGGGAGGCCAAGGTGGGCAGATCACCTGAGGTCAGGAGTTCAAGACCAGCCTGGCCAACATGGTGAAACCCCATCTCTACTAAAAATATAAAAATTAGCTGGGTGTGGTGGCGGGCACCTGTAATCCCAGCTACTTCAGAAGCTGAGTCAGGAGAATAGCTTGAATCCAGGAGGCAGAGGTTGCAGTGAGCCGAGATCATGCCATTGCACTCCAGCCTGGGTGACAAGAGCAAAGTTCCATCTCAAATAAATGAATAAATAAATAAAAACTCAGCTCTGATATTTCTTTATAGCAGTGTCAAAATGGACTAATACAAGGACTGAATATAGACTCAGTAGGTAAAATAAAATTATCAGTACCCTCATTTGGGACCTTGTTACATGAGATTATATCCTGTCTGGTTTTAGATTATATCTGTAAACCCTTTGAAAATAGTATGGGACAAAAGACCAGAGTTTAATAGATAGATATGGATAGAGAGCCAGAGAGCCAGAGAGATACATGCTGTAGGCACTTTGTACCTAACAGTTGTGCAATATAAATATTTGACAAATTCAATGGCTTGCAATTCCTGAAAAAAAAAATTACAAACATCATTTCATCCTGAGTTCATCCTCAGTCAAGTGAGCATTACAGAGTGGCTTAGTGTAATCCTCTGCTTGAGATCAGCAGATTCATTAGCTCAGACAGGTGGAAAAGAGTAAATACGTGAGCTGCTAGACTGCAGCAAAAGCCTGCTTCTCTTGTTCCCGCTCGGTGGACCCTGGCACACCAGCTCTCTGCTCAGAGTCCCTATGTTTGAAGGATGGCTCAGTATAGCTCAGTTGCAACATGATGACACTTGCCTAGGATAAAGGAAGATGGAAAGGAAGATGGAGCCACTGAGCTTGCAGTGGGTGGGACATGACAAGTATAGCTTTATTTATTTGGACTGAAAATCACAGCTGGAAAGTGACTTGGAATATGTACCCATATACATCATCGTGGGGTGCAAATCGCCACAAACTTTTAGACAATACTTTGGTAATATTTGTTAAAAGTACAAATGAATAACTTTTCAGCAAGCAGTTCACCTTCTTTAAAGAATATATCCTATAGAATTAATAGCACCAACGCAGTTGTGTGCACAAGGATGAGTATATAGCTATTAAAAAGAATGAGTTATTTACATAATGACCTGAATGATGTATGTTATATTGAGCTTGAATGCATATGCCTGAGATACACAAACACACACACACACACACACACACACACACACATGCTCTCTCTCTCTTATGGACACAAACATATATATTTTATTTATATATATATATATATATATGAATTTTTCCATTATCAGAGATTGCAATAACAATATATGTATTTATGCATATTCTTATAAGCATAGAGGAATGTATAGAAGGAACTTTCTAAAACCGGATTAGCTGTAACATCTCTGGCATTTATACATAGATAGTTCTTTCCAGTCCTAGAGAAAAAAAACTGAATCTCAAAGTGGTTATGAACATTTTCCAAAGTAATAAAATGGGAAAGAAGAGGAGATGGAGCTAAAATACAGTCTGAACTACACTGCTTCCTGTAAGTTACACTTTTATTGTTATGTGCGTGTATGTGTGTGTGTTGTGTAGATATTTGTGAAATGATAAATTGGCTCATTTTATAGTTTGTAGAAAAGAGTTTGCCCTTAGGGTTGGAAAATCTGGGCCTGGGCCTAAGTCCTTGCTGTGTCCTTTGTCTCTTTGATTCGAGCTATTTACTTAACATTTCTTTTTCTTCTTTTCTTTCTTTTTTTTTTCTTTTTTCTTTTTTTTTTTTTGAGATGGAGTCTCATTGTCACCCAGGCTGGAGTGCAGTGGCGTGATCTCAGCTCACTGCAACCTCTGCCTCCCGGGTTCAAGTGATTCTCATGCCTCAGTCTCCCGAGCAGCTGGGACTATAGGTGTATGCCACCATGCCCGGCTGATTTTTTTGTATTTTTGGTAGAGACGGGGTTTCACCATGTTGGCTAGGCTGGTCTCGAACTCCTGACCTCAGGTGATCCCCTGATCTCGGCCTCCCCAAGTGCTGGGATTACAGGCGTGAGCCACTGCGACCGTCCTTCACTTAACATTTCTAAGCCATTGTTCCCTCAATTCTGAAAAGGGAATAATAATTCCAGCTCACATCTCCTTACAAAATTGTTGTTAGGGCTAAAAAAGATAATACAATACATATAAAATATGACTAGGTTATATGATAGCCCCTTTATGTAACCAGGGGCTATCCATGTTTCTGTTATCATTGTGTATCCAGCACACAACACAGTGCTTAGAATAGAACAACTGCTTCATAGTACTTTTTTAAGAAAATGTAAAGCTTATTGAAGTATAATTTCCATGTAATAAAATTCACAAAATTTAAATATAAAGCAAACATGTATACTTCTTCTTCTTCTTTTTTTTTTTTTGAGACGGAGTCTTGCTCTGTCACCAGTCTGGAGTGCAGTGGTGCAATCTCGGCTCACTCACTGCAACCTCTGCCTCCCGGGTTCAAGTGATTCCCCTGCCTCAGCCTCTCGAGTGGCTGGGACTACAGGCATGCACCACCATGCCTGGCTAATTTTTTGCATTTTAGTAGACTGGGTTTCCTGACCTTGTGATCTGCCTGTCTCCACCTCCCAAAGTGTTGGGATTACAGGCATGAGCCACTGTACCCAGCCACATGTAACGTTTTATAACAACCGCTTGATTAAGGTAGAGAACACTACCATCACCCAAGAAAAGTTCATTATGCCTGCCTCACTTGGTAAACACTAATCTGATTTCTATCACTAAAGAATAGTTTGCCATACTCTAGAAATTTATATATTATCTTTTGAAGAACATAAGCTTTTAATTTTGACAAAGTTTAATTTATATATTTTTCATTTATTAACTTTTAATGCTTTAAACATATTAATTTTCGGTGCTATTTTGTACTAAGAAATAATAGTTTACACCAAGTTAACAAAGATATTGTCCTGCTTTCTTCTGGATGTTTTATAATTTTAGCTTTTACATTTTGGTCTGTGTTATAAGTTTAAATGTTTTGAATCCTGTAACATAAGGGTTGTGTTAATGTGTGTCTATGTATGTGTGTTTATATGTCTGTTTATACTGGCTGTAGTCCCAGCCAGTTGTTTCAGTACAAGTTTTTGAGGAGACTATTCTTTATTTATTGGATTTCTTTGGCACCTTTGTCAAAAATCAATTGATCCAAAATTAGAAAAATGCATATCAAAACTATGAGATGCCACTTCATACCCACTATGATGGCTATAATAAAAAAAGACAATAACTATGTTTTTGTGGGGAAAATGGACTCTTCATACACTCTAGTAAAAGTATAAAATGATGCAACTGCTTTGGAAAACAGTTTGGAAGTTCTCAATATGTCAAGCATTAAGTTACCATTTGACTGAGCAATTACATCCTAGATATAGACCCAAGAGAAATGAAAACATACATCCACAGGGAAATTTATACACGTGTGTTCATAGCATCAATATTCATAATAGCCAAGTGAAAACAATCCAGATGTCCAACAATTAATAAAGGGATAAATAAAATGTGGTACATCCATACAGGAGAATATTATTTGGCCATAAAAAAGGAATGAAGTACTGATACATGCCACAATACAGATGAACCTTGAAAACAGTATGCTAAGTGAAAAAAGCCAGTCACAAAAGAAGACCACATATTGCACCATTCCATTTATATGAAATGTTCGAAATAGACAACTCTGTGCCAACAGAGAGTAGATTAGTGGTTGCTTAGGGTTGGAGGAGGTGTTTAAGGAGAAAGAAGACTGTGGGATTTCTCATTGGGGTGATAAAAATATTCTAAAGTTGACTGTGTTGACTGTTACACAACTTCATGGATATACTAAAAATAGTTTAATTGTACAATTTAAATAGATAAATTGTAGGATGTGACTTGTTTATATTACTGCAGTAAAGAGTTTATTAAAAAATTAATTGATTATATATAATCAATTAATTATAAAACTACAGTATTCAAGACACGATGGTATAAACATAAAGACAGATATATAGATAAATGAAGCAAAATGGTATTTCTGGTTTATCTATTTTGATTTATTTATCCATATCTATCTTTATGTTTATATCATCGTGTCTTGAATACTGTGGTTTTGTGATGACTAACGGAAATAGAGAATGTAAGCACTTCAACTTTGATTTTTCCCCAAAATATTTTTGACTCTTTTAGATCCTTTATAATGTGCCACATAAATATTTGAACTCAGTCTGGAAATTTCTACAAAAATGCTTGCTGCGATTTTCAGTGAGATTTCATGTGGGAAGAATGGGCATCTTAATAGTACTGAATCTTTCAATGTGTAAATGACGAACATCTCTTCATTTATGTAGACTTTTAAATATTTCTCTCAGCAATGACTCTTTCCCACTAGTTTTCTGTTTTTAGTATAGAGGATTTTAATGTTTTTGGTGAAATTCACTTTTTATTATAATTTTTTTTTTGTTTTCCAATCATTTTTTGCTGGAATCTAGAAACATGAATGGTATTTGTATATTTGCTTTATATCCTGCAATCTTTTTACAAGGGGACTTCAAAAAGTTCATGGAAATTATTATGAAAAACCTAAGCATGAATTTCAAATTATTTTTGCACCAAAATAATTCGGACTAACTTGTTACAACACATCTGAACAGGATCCAGCTTGAGGCACTAAGAAGGATAAGACATCAGTTTCAAAAGAGCTCCTATCAGAGCAATATGAATTCTGCTCAAATTGAAGCAAGGACAAACATCAACTTTGTGGTGAACCTTGAATGGAAGAATGGTGAAACCATTGATGCTCTACAAAAAAAATTATGGAGACAATGTCCCAAATAAATTAGCAGTCTAGAAATGTATAACTCATTTTAAGAAGGGACCAAATAATGTTGAAGCCAAAGCCCACAGCAGCAGACCATCAACATCAAGTTATGAGAAAAAAATTAATATTGTTTTTGCTCTAGTTAAAGAGGACTGACAGTTAACAGCACTAACTATAGCCAACACCACAGACATGTCTATTGGCTCAGCTTACACAATTCTGACTGAAAAATTAAAGTTGAGCAAACCTTCCACCTTACAGGTGCCAAAATTGTTGTGACCACATTAGCTGAAGAGCAGAGCTTTCAACTGAAATTATATATAAGCGAGGACAAGATCCTGAAGCATTTCTGAAACCATGCAATGGGTTCTTCTTGCCCGTTGCCTAGACAGAGCTGATTGATCAAGACAGGGGAATTGAAATAGAGAGTTTAATTCTCCCAGAGCTGGCTGTACGGGAGACTGGATTTTTATTATTACTCAGATCAGTCTCCCAAAAAATTCACACATTGGTGTTTTTGAGGATAATTTAGTGAGTAGGGGTTTGGAAAGTGAGGAGTACTGATTGGTCAGGCCGAAGATGAAATTGTAGGGAGTCGAAGCTGTCCTCTTGCACTGAGTCAGTTCCTGGGTTGGGGCCACAGATCAGATGAGCCAGTTTATCAGTCTATCTGGGTGGTGTCAGCTGGTGCATTGGAACACAGGGGCTGAAAAATATCTCAACCATTGACATAAAATTTTACAACAGTGACTCCTAAGTCATAATTCCTAATCTTGTAACTAATTTGTTAGTCCTGCAAAGGTGGTCTAGGCCCCAGGCAAGAAGGGGTTTTGTTTTGGGAAAGGGCTGTTATCATCTTCGTTTCAATGTTAAACTATAAACTAAGTTCTTCCTAAAGTTAGTTAGATCTATTCCTATGAATGAACAAGGGCGATTTGGAGGTTAGAAGCAAGATGGAGTTGGTTAGGTCAGGTCTCTTTCACTGTCATAATTTCCTCAGTTATAATTTTTGCAAAGACAGTTTCATTTCTTCGAAGATTTGTAACAGCAGATGAAACACAGCTTTACTAGCACAATCTTGAAGACAAAGCACAATCAAAGCAATGGCTTCCAAAAAGTGGAAGCGGCTCAGTCAAACCAAAAGCAGACAGGTTCAGATCAAAGGTAATGGCAACCATTTGGGGGGGATGCTCAAGGCATTTTGCTTGTTGACTTTCAGGAGGGCCAAAAAATGATAAAATCTGCTTATTAAGAGAGTGTTTTGAGAAAGTTACCCAAAGCTTTAGCAGAAAATCGCCCAGGAAAGCTTCACTGGCGCATTCTTCTGCACCGCAACAATGTTCCTGTTCACTTCTCTCATCAAATAAGGGTCATTTTGTGAGAGTTTCTATGAGAAATCATTAGACATACAACTTACAGTCTTGATTTGGCTCCTTCTGACTTCTTTTTCTTCTTAATCTTAAAAAAATCTTTAAAGAGCACCCATTTTTTCTTCAGTTGATAACGTAAAAGAGACTCTTTTGACATGGTTAAATTTCCAGGACCTTCAGTTCTTTAGGGATCAACTAAATGGCTGGTATCATCGCTTATACAAGTGTCTTGGCCTTGATGGAGCTTATGTTAAAAATAAAGTTTATTATTTTTATTTTTATCTTTTAATTTCATTTTTCCATGAACTTCTAGACATCTCCTTGTAGATTCATTTACTAAGTCTAGCAATTTTTTGGTGTGTTCCTTATGATATACTATTCAGACAATTATGTTTTGCTTTCTTTTTTCCAATCTTTATGCATGTCATTCCTTTTTTGTATTATTGCAATGGATAATACAATACTGAATACAAATTTTAAGAGTGAACATACTTTTCTTGTTTCCAATTTTAGAGAGAAATCATTTGGTCTTTAACCATTATGTATAATGTAGTCTGTAGGATTTTTTTATAGATGCTCTCTAACAAGTTAATAAAATTTTATTCTACTTACAGTTTACCAAGAGGTTTTATTTATTTTTTAAGGAATGGTGTTAGACTTCATCAAATGCTATTCTTTTTCTATTAATATGATCATGTAACTCTCTATTCTATTAGTGTGGTGGCTTATAATAATTGATTTTTGAATACTAAAATGAGCTTGGATGTATGGGATAAACCCTGCCTGGTCATAATATGTGTTCCTTTTTATGTACTCCTAGATTTAATTCTCTAACATACTCTTAAAGATTTTTGCATCTATTTTTATGAGAGATATTGATTGTAAGTTTCTTGGAATTTTTTCTTTGGAGTCAGATTTTAATAGCATGATTACATTGGCCTTGCTCAACAAGCATGGAAGTGTTCTTGATTTCCTAAAAGTGTTTGTGTATTGGTCTTATTTCTTCCTTGAATGTTTGGTAGTCACCATGATGCTGATTAGTAATTTTTTCCAAATTGATTTTCTCTTTTGCTTGCTTCTTTTCTATTCTGTTGATTTCTGCTCTTATCTTGAACATTTCTTGTGTTTTGTTTGCTCTTTAAGCTTCTTAAGCTGGAGAGCAACATATAGTGCTTGATTTCAGCCTTTCACTTTTTCTTAAATATCCACTTAGATTTATAAAATTCCCTCTTGCAATGACTTAAACTGAATTACAAAGGTTTTAGTGTTGTTTTTTCATTAGCATTCAATTCAAAATATTTTCTAATTTCTTTAGTAATTTCTTCTTGGATTCTGGGTTATTTAGATGTATGTTTTTTAATTTCCAAATATTTGAGAGTTGTCTGAGTACCTTATTGTTACTGATTTCAAATTCAATTCTGTTGTATTCATAGTATATACTTTGTAAGATTTTAATATCAATTAAAATAAATTTAAAATAAATAAATGAAAATATAAAGATTTAATTTCTTGAAATGTATTGAGACTTTTTTTGCCTATTTCCCAACATGGTCTAATTTGTTGAACATCCCATCTGTATTTGGTCAGTGAGGTAAGGGTAATTTATACTGTGATTTAGATTATATATATTTTTACTAATTTTTTTTCTACCTGTTCTTCCCTTACTGAGAGTGGGATGCTAAAATCCCTGGCTATTCTTCTATATTTGCTTATTTCTCACTCTAGTTCTATCAGTCGGTGCTTCATGCACTGGGTGCTTAGTTATTATAAGCATACGTGTTTTTGATTGATATGTCTTCCCAGTAAATTGTTTCTTTCATCGTTATGCAATCTCCTCCCTTATCTCTCATAAAACTCCTTATCCCGATATCTCTTTTAATTTGGAGTTAAAATGGTAACATCTATCTTCATATGCTTACTCTATGTACCCTGTATCCTTTTAATCTCTTTATTTTCTTTTATTTTTTTTTCTTAGAAATTCAAACGTATTTATTTTACTTCACTTTAGGTAAAGAAGTTTGAGTTAAGCATAGTTTCATTTTAAGGCGTGTTATCACCATTAGTTTGTGAAAGTCTCTTCTCTTCTTTCTATGTATTCCCTAGTAGGCCTATTCCTCCCTCCTTCAATTGGCAGCCATTTTGCTGTTCTTTAATAGTATATCATTTTTGAGGTAAGTTCTTGAAAAATGTGTATTATTGTCCTGTATGCATATGTATTTTTAATTTACATGAATGAAACTATACCTCTTTTTTTCTTATTTTCTTCACTGTGTTGTTTTTAAGATATATCTATATTTCTGTATGTACATATAGTCCATTACTTATTGCAGCGTGGTGTCCTGTGACACGTATCTACCACAATTTACCTCTTCACTCCATTCACACCATAAATTGTACATTGCTTCATGCCATACACACCATACATCTTCACTCTTCAGTAACAGACCCTTACAATTGCCTTCAAATTATAACTATTCCACACATAACACTATAAACAACCTCATAGTGCTATTTTTAGAACAGTGGTTCCCACCCCAGGGCCACAAACCAATACTGGTCTGTGGCCTGTTAGAAACTGGGCTGCACGGCAGGAGATGAGCAGTGGGCAAGTCAGCCAAGTCCTCCCATTACTGTCTGAGCTCCGCCTCCTGTCAGATCAGCAGTGGCATTAGAGTCTAATAGGAGCATGAACCCTATTATGAACTGCGCATGCGAGGGATCTAGTTTGCCCACTCCTTGTGAGACGCTAATGCCTGATGATCTGTCACTATCTCTCATCACCTCCAGATGGGACCATCTAGTTACAGGAAAACAAGCTCACCAATTCTACATTATGTTGAGTTGTATAATTATTTCATTATATATTACAGGGTAATAATAGAAATAAAGTGTACAATACATATAATGCACTTGAGTCATCCTGAAACCATCCCTCCACAACCTGGTGTATGGAAAATTTGTCTTCCATAAAACCAGTGCCTGGTGCCAAAAGGCTGGAGACTGCTGTTTTAGAATATGTGTAAGACTTTCTTGAGATAAATAGTTACGAATGTAATCGTTGAGCCAAAGAGTTTCACTATACTTGATTTGATCAGGTATTGTTATATTAGCTTCAGAATAGCTCTATTAATCCTTACATCCTTCAATAGGGTATGAGGATTAACATAGCCCCACATCTTTGCCAATTCTTTTTTTTTCTTTACAAACTGTTTACTGTTTTTATTTTGCTATTATGGTAATAGACAGAAAATTATATAAAACAATATTTTGAGGGAATTTTCTCCTGGTTGGTTTTATTTTTATTTTTTTATTTTGTATTTATTTTTTATTTTATTATTATACTTTAAGTTTTAGGGTACATGTGCACAACGTGCAGGTTTGTTACATATGTATACATGTGCCATGTTGGTATGCTGCACCCATTAACTGGTCATTTAGCATTAGGAATATCTTCTAATGCTATCCCTCCCCCCTCCCCCCACCCCACAACAGTCCCCGGTGTGTGATGTTCCCCTTCCTTTGTCCATGTGTTCTCATTGTTCAATTCTCACCTATGAGTGAGAACATGCGGTGTTTGGTTTTTTTGTCCTTGTGATGATAGTTTGCTGAGAATGATGGTTTCCAGCTTCATCCATGTCCCTACAAAGGACATGAACTCATCATTTTTTATGGCTGCATAGTAATTCTTGACATTATCCTACTTTTAAATTTTTGCTGATTGAATAAATTTTTTACAAATGTTATTGCATTCTTATTTAAATTTATATTTATTTGATGACTAATACATTTGAGCATCTCTACATACACATTTTAGTCTCTTGGGTTTTTATATCTGTAAATTTACTTTTTCTATCATTTGCCCATTGTTCCATTGATGTTGACTTGCTCAAGTTCTTTGTATATCCTAGATAATCATCCTTTGTTGGTTTTAGATATTTCAAGTATCACTTCCAAATCTGTCTTTTGTCTCTTAGCTTTGTCCATAGTGTTCTTTGTTGAACAGAAATCATTAATTTAATTTTATATCAGATTCACTGAGATTTTATTCACATACAGCAAAATGCACTAGAGATATGTGGTTCTATGACTTTGGACACTTGTATACAGGCATGTATTAATCAAGTTGTAAAATAGTTCTGTCATCACAAAACTTTCTCTCAGGAATCTTTGTTGACAATCTTCTTCCCGTCTCCAGCTCTGGCAATCAAAAGTCTAATTTCTGTACCATTAGTTTTGCAGTGACCAAACTGTTGTATTAACAGAATTTTAGAATAACATGTTCTGAGGATTATCCACATTACTAAATGTATCATCACTTTTTTACTTTTATTTCTAAATAGCATTTCATTGTTCAGATATATCACAGTTTGTTTATTCGCCAATTGATGAACATTTTAAAGGTCTGTTTAAAGGCTAAAGCCGGCCGGGTGCGATGGTTCACACCTGTAATCCCAGCACTTTGGGAGGCTGAGGTGGGCGGATCATGAAGTCAAGAGATGGAGCCCATCCTGGCCAACATGGTGAAATCCCGTCTCTACCAAAAATACGAAAATAATTAGCTGGGCATGGTGACGTGCGTCTGTAATCCCAGCCACTCGGGAGGCTGAGGCAAGAGAATCGCTTAAACCCAGGAGGCGGAGGTTGCAGTGAGCTGAGATCGCATCACTGCTCTCCAGCACTCCAGCCTGGGTGACAGAGCAAGACTCCGTCTCCAAAAAAAAAAAAAAAAAAAAAAAAAAAAACATAGTTAAACCCATACTTTACCCGGGCACGGTGGCTCATTCCTGTAATCCCAACACTTTGGGAGGCTGAGTTGGGTGCATCATTTGAGGTGAGGAGCTCAAGACCAGCCTGGCCAATATGGTGAAATCCCATCTCTATTAAAAATACAAAAATTAGCCGGGCTTAATGGTGGGCACCTGTAGTCCCAGCCACTCGGGAGGCTAGAACAGGAGAATTGCTTGAACCCAGGAAATGGAGTTTGCACTGAGCCGAGATCGCGCCACTGCACTCTAGCCTGGGCAACAAAGCCAGAATCCATCTCAAAAAAAAAAAAAAAAAAAAGTCCATACGTTAATTTTTGTATGCCTCACATCTGGCCCTTTCTCACTTCCTAACTCACTCTCTTTCCCCACCCCCAGCCCTGCTCATTTCCTACTTTCCTTACCACTTATTGTTTCTTGCTTCTCACTCATATACTCCACACTGCAAAGTAATGATGCTACCACTCTGTAGTTGTATGTGTGACCTCCAGTCCTTCGTGCAATTGTCATCACACCCTTTACTTCTAAATATTATACATTATATTTTTGCTTTAAATAGTTGGTTGTATTTTAAGTAAATTATAAGTTGACAAATATTTTTTAAAATATTTATATATTTTAAAAATGATTTCTAGTGCACCTTATTCCTTCCTGTAGATTCAATTTTCCACCTTTCTCTTTTGCTTGGGTATCATTTATCTTTTGCCTGAAGACATCCTTTAACATTTCTTACAGTGCATATCTATTGGTGACCAAGTATCTATACTTTTATTTATCTTAAATTATCTGTATTTCACCCTAATGTTTGAAAAAAATATTTTTTAGATATAGAATTGTGTCGAAAGTTTAAAACATTATTTTTATCACTACAAAGATATTATTTCATTATCTTCTTTTATCAATTGTTTCTGATAAGAAAGTCTGTATTCATTCCATTCCTGTTCCTATGCACATGATATATCTGAGATTTTTGTGGTGCGGTAGGAGGTTAGTGGTTCTTGCTGCCTTGAAGAATTTCCCTTTATCGTTGGTTTTCAGGAGTTTCACTATTATATGCTTAGGTGTGGTTCTCTCTTTATCCTGCTTGGATTTTGCTAAAGATTCTTGAACCAATAAGTCAGGCTTTTTGTTTATTTGTTTGTTTAATTTTTCATCAACATGTTGAAGACTTTGAACATTATTTCTTCATTTATTTTCTACTCCAGTTTTTTTCTTCTTTTATTTCAGGTGATGATTCATATTATCTCACAGTTCTCTGAGGCTCTGTTAATTTTTCTCCCAAATTTTTACTGCTATTTTCCAAATTGGATAAGTTCTATTAATTTGTCCTTAGAATTACTGACTTTTTTCTTCATTTCCCAATCTGATCTTAAGTTCCTGCAGTGAATTTTTCATTTTAGTTATTTTGCTTTAGGTTTTCCAAATTTCCATTTGCTTCTTTTCACTATAATTTTCTTTTTCTTTTCTGATGAGTTGCCCTCTGTTTGTTAAGACCACATTTTCCTTTAATTCTTGAATATAGTTATAATAATACTTTATATTCTGTCTTCTAATTCCACCATGGACCGTCAGGTTCAATTCCTGTTGACTTTTTTCTTTATCATGAATCACAGATTTTTGATTTTTGTTTTTTATTTATTTATATTTTTATTTTTTTACATTTTGGAAAGTTTAGATTTTTGTATTTTTCCCCTGGAGAATGTTGACTCTTTTTTTAGCAGTCAGTTCAATTACTATCCGATCATCTTAAACTTATATAGGCTTGGCTTCATACTTTGTAGGTGGGAATTTGTGTACAGTGTTTCTCAAATGATTTAATACTGTTGAGGCTCAATTTCCTAGAAGATTGTTCTAGGACTTGTTTTATGCTTTGTAAAAATAAGTCTAGGATAGGTTTTATTCTAGGGCATGACAGAAAGGTCTAGTCATGACCTTTCTGTGATCTCTGCTGAGTGGCAGGTATTTTAATAGGGTATGAAGAAGATCTCTTTAGTCTGACAGGGCCTGAATTATAAAGTCTTCCAGCTGGCTCTTCTGTGTGACTGATTATTCTCCAGTATTTTTGATCTCCTATTAACCTCACAGCAGCTGAGACTGGGCAAGCCTTGTGATCTTGACCTGCCTATGTGCATCTCCGTCCTCTGCCAGGGACTTGTGTGAGACCTCCTTGTAGACTCCTCGGCCTTCCTCTCTGCAAAAGTTCCTCCTTTCCCATTCCCTTTTCACCAGATTTTCATTTGTTACCCATGAGTTCCCCTCAAATCTAATCTCAGAAGTACTGCTATATCCTTCTTGGAATTGTTTCTGTGCTGTTTTAGGAAATTGTTCCTTGTTAGAGAGCTGGGGGATTGTGGTGATTGCCTCAAGAGTTTTCCTTCTGTTTGAGATTTCATGCTTGCATTTCCTACTTAAGAACTATTGTCTCATAAATTTTATCCAACTTTAATGTTGTTTAATTGAGAGGTTTAGTTTGGTGCCAGTTTAATTATGGCCAGAAACAGAAGTCTCTGCTGCATA
This sequence comes from Pan paniscus, assembly GCF_029289425.2. NCBI lineage: Eukaryota > Metazoa > Chordata > Mammalia > Primates > Hominidae > Pan > Pan paniscus. The sequence goes on from NC_073267.2 coordinate 69,161,843, forward strand.
AAACTTTATTGAAGGATAAATAAATCAGTGAAAGAAGTAGATACTTCTATTTGTATGACTCACTAGATAATGATGACTTTCTAGATATATAATGCCCTCACCCTCTCCAGCTGACATAATCACCTGAACTTACCTATTCTTGGGCAAGGAGTAGGCAATTTGATTCTAGAAAGAGATATACCGCTTACTTTGCTTAAATTATGACTCTAGTAAGACTCTTCTGTCAAATGTGGTGTGCAAAGCTCTTATACTTACTTTACAAGTGAAGATTACTTGATCCTAAACATAAGTTTATAGATGAGACCGCAGAACTCAATATGGACCCTGAGGCTGTGTAAAATCTCCACTCTTATCTTGCTGGTGTCACTCTGATCTCATCCCTCTTGTTTAGAACTTTAAGTTGTACCAACTCACCAGTACACTGTGTGATCATCTACCCATTAGATGACACAGGCCCTTCCATGCCCCCCAATAGCCACTACCATTCCTTACTTCTATTCCAGACTTTCCTCCTTTTCTGCTTCTTTCTAGTTTTCACTCTTCTAAATATTTAGCTTGATTCCCATTTCCAGCCTTTTTTTTTTTTTTTTGCAGTTTTGACCAGGGTTGAACATAAATTAAATCCTTACTGTTAAGGACATTCATGGCTAAAAGGCTAAAAATTAGGGAAATCCTCTTCTTCTTGCTGTCCCTAAATTAATACATACATTCTTTTAATATGGCAGTAAAAAAGAATCAGAAATTTTCAGTAGACATCAGCCAGAAAGTTTTTCTTAACTATGCCCTTTTCTTTGTGTACTTGAAATAATATTAAGCAATGATTTCAAAAACCCTTCTTTGTTTTCTAAGCCCTCTTCTGTTACAATTTATCTTCTTACGTTGTTTTAGGAGTTGGAACAAGGAAGATTCCCACCTCTTTTGTCTCCATCAACCACAGTCCAGCTCCATGAACATGACCTGCTTTCCTAGCATTTAAGGTTACCTATATCCCTTTTGAAATCCACAATGATTGATGGTTATCCAGCTTTTACTTTCTTAATTTGGAAGTTCTTTTAATAGAAATATTACATATAACCAAGCAATAAATGTTTTTATAATGTTGAGAAAGAGATATTAAATGTTACTTAACATTAACACCATTTGCTCTTGCCTTGCTATAATCTATGTTGATTATTTCTAGGGAGTGGGATGGCTCAAGCCTTTCTTCAGGAGTGGGACTAGAGTGAGGCAAGTGAGATACCTAGGGCACAACGTTTATGGAGGCTTTCACTCTCAGAATCATTTAATCACCAATTTTAACCTGGTAACAGTTGATCAAGCCAAGGCCATCTTTTACAATGTGGTGAAAACTTGTCATATAGCAAATAATTCAGTACCTCCACTAACCACCACACTTAATTTAGCACAATTATATCAATCTGTTTTGACTGTCTCACAAACTCAGATCTTCCTGCCATCTACCAGCTGGCCAGTACTTTTCTTCCTTTCTTTTTCCTCCTCTCTTCAATTCTTCCTTTATCTGTTGTCTTTAAAATATCAATTCAGACTCAGTTTTTTTTTTTAATTATTACACTTTTTTTTGTTTATTATTACACTTTAAGTTTTAGGGTACATGTGCACAATGTGCAAGTTAGTTACATATGTATACATGTGCCATGCTGGTGCGCTGCACCCACTAACTCGTCATCTAGCATTAGGTATATCTCCCAATGCTATCCCTCCCCCCTCCCCCCACCCCACAACAGTCCCCAGAGTGTGATGTTCCCCTTCCTGTGTCCATGTGTTCTCGTTGTTCAATTCCCACCTATAAGTGAGAATATGCGGTGTTTGGTTTTTTGTTCTTGCGATAGTTTACTGAGAATGATGATTTCCAATTTCATCCATGTCCCTACAAAGGACATGAACTCATCCTTTTTTATGGCTGCATAGTATTCCATGGTGTATATGTGCCACATTTTCTTAATCCAGTCTATCATTGTTGGACATTTGGGTTGGTTCCAAGTCTTTGCCATTGTGAATAATGCCACAATAAACATACATGTGCATGTGTCTTTATAGCAGCATGATTTATAGTCCTTTGGGTATATACCCAGTAATGGGATGGCTGGGTCAAATGGTATTTCTAGTTCTAGATCCCTGAGGAATCGCCACACTGACTTCACAATGGTTGAACTAGTTTACAGTCCCACCAACAGTGTAAAAGTGTTCCTATTTCTCCACATCCCCTCGAGCACCTGTTTCCTGACTTTTTAATGATTGCCATTCTAACTGGTGTGAGATGGTATCTCATTGTGGTTTTGATTTGCGTTTCTCTGATGGCCAGTGATGATGAGCATTTCTTCATGTGTTTTTTGGCTGCATAAATGTCTTCTTTTGAGAAGTGTCTGTTCATGTCCTTCACCCACTTTTTGATGGGGTTGTTTTTTTCTTGTAAATTTGTTTGAGTTCATTGTAGATTCTGGATATTAGCCCTTTGTCAGATGAGTTGGTTGCGAAAATTTTCTCCCATTTTGTAGGTTGCCTGTTCACTCTGATGGTAGTTTCTTTTGCTGTGCAGAAGCTCTTTAGTTTAATTAGATCCCATTTGTCAATTTTGGCTTTTATTGCCATTGCTTTTGGTGTTTTAGACATGAAGTCCTTGCCCATGCCTATGTCCTGAATGGTAATGGCTAGGTTTTCTTCTAGGGTTTTATGGTTTTAGGTCTAACATTTAAATCTTTAATCCATCTTGAATTGATTTTTGTATAAGGTGTAAGGAAGGGATCCAGTTTCAGCTTTCTACATATGGGTAGCCAGTTTTCCCAGCACCATTTATTAAATAGGGAATCGTTTCCCCAATGCTTGTTTTTCTCAGGTTTGTCAAACAGACTCACTTTTCTGACAGGCACTCTTGTAGGTACTGGGAATGCAATGGTGAAAAAGATTAATGTCTCTGTTCCCATGGAAATTGGTTTTTGGGAGAGAGGAATTAAACACATAAAAACTTTGATTTTAATAATTTCTATAAAAAATAGGACAATATTATTATATTTATTTGATATATTTAATAGATGACATTTCACAGATATTTTAATCTGTGTGGTCAATGAAGACCTCTCTGATAAGGTGACATTAGATGATACTGAATAACTAAAAGTTGTCCTAATGATAATCATTAGGGAGAAGATTTCACAAAGATAAAACAGTAAGAACACATACCATAAGGCAGGAACAAGTTTTGCAGGTTCAACAGAAGGCACAAAATTCTTGTTTTTGAAAGTGAGGTGAATGAGCACAAGACTATTAGGATATGTGGATAGTAGGTACCAATCATGTAGGGTGCATGCCCAGGCAGGGCTCTCCCTGCTCCCCTATTGGTTTAGAATTTTACATATGATATTGAAATTATTTTTAGATCTCCCATACCTCTGACACTGGATGGGAGATTAGAGAGGCAGAAAAGATGAGCCAAGTTGAACATCTCAATGATATTTCTTCTCCTATTGTGTGGTTATAGGACTGATTAATAAGAAACTTGCCCTGGATATATCAGCTAATGAGTAAATACATATCTAGAAAACCTGGACATAAAGTTTAAATGCCAATATGTTTAGGTGTCAAATGAATTTGATAGTAGCATTTGGGAAAATAACTTGTAGTCCAGGGAAGCCAAAGAAAGCCTTGTGATTTGAGGTGTATGCTTCAAAGCTAATCAGACTTCTAAGCTGAATAAACATATGATCTCATTTCTCATATAACTTTCTGCAACTTACTGGAAAATTCCAAGAGTCAGAGAGTTTATCTGTAAAATAGGAATATGACACCTGTCAGTCTCAGTTTGAGCAGAGTGGAAATATAAAGGATTTAATTTAGAAAATAAAATGCTCACAAAACCTTTAGAATTGCTGAAGGAAAAGACTTCATGTTGAGCTTCCAGAAATGATGACTGCCTGATAAACACTACATATTAGCTACCGCTGCAGTAATAAAGAAAGTGGTAATTTGGAAATTGCTATCTGTATTAGTTTTCTACTGTTGCCTAGCAAATTACCACACCTGTAGTGACTTAAAAAGTAACATAATAATTATCTCATGACTTCCATGGGGTAGGAGTTCTGGGTAATCACAGCTGGGGCCTCTTCTCAAGGTCTCATATGTATGCAATCAGAGTGTCTCATCCAAGGCTCTGGGTCCTCTTCCAGGCTCAAGTGGTTGCTTAGGGTGGAGATTGTAGGACCAATTTAGAATTTTGCTCACCATACTGCCTGTCTGTTGGATTCAGTACTACACTGCTTTAGCCACAATCCCCTCAAGCAAAATATATCTCCTGTGCCCTGTATGCTCACACTCATGTTACTGAATGGATGATTTATTCCACCCTTGCTCACCCACTATGGTATTGGTAACAGAAGCATTGCACAGCTTTTAAATATACCTGCCAGCAGAAACAGGTGATATGAAGCTTTTGCTTGCTCTTAAATATCATGCAGATGGCCGGGTGCAGTGGCTCACACCTGTAATCTCAGCACTTTGGGAGGCCGAGGCCGGCAGATCACGAGGTCAGGAGATCGAGACCATCCTGGCTAACACGGTGAAACCCCATCTCTACTAAAAAAAAAAAAAAGTACAAAAAAATTAGCCGGGTGTGTTGGCGGGTGCCTGTAGTCCCAGCTACTCGGGAGGCTGAGGCAGAATGGCGTGAACCCAGGAGGTGGAGCTTTCAGTGAGCTGAGATTGAGCCACTGCATTCCAGCCTGGGTGACAGAGTGAGAATCCATCTCAGAAAAAAAGAAAAAAAAAAAAAAAGAAAAATCATGCAGATGTATTGTTTTGAAGGACTTTAGAAGATATCCAAAGTAGTAAGGGACTCTAGGAAATTGAGAATTTAACTTTCCATCTTTCTGTATACAGTAAGGATAGTATAAGGATGATGGAATAAAATTGATCCAGCCAGTTTACAATCTTTACCCAACTTTCACAGGGCTATTGGGAATAGTATATGTATAGCCCAGGAATTAGTGTCCAGTGCCTTGGCCAGCAGTGTGCAATAAGTAAATGTTGGGTCACTTCTCATTTCATAAGACTAGACTTAAGATGACACATCAAAGACAGGTAGAAATCATAATTCTACTTCTGTTAAGTAAACTTCATTGAATGCTTACCTTGTGGATGGTATTTTTCCTGTATTTAATATCCATTAGCTCATTTGATTCTCACAATAAATCTATAAATTAGGTACTATTCTTCATGAGACATGTAGAGCTTAAGCAATTTGCTCAAGTTCACATAGTGGTGTCAAGATATGAGCTGAGGCAGTCTGGTGCCCGAATTCGTGAACGAACTTCCTACCACCCATACAGACTTCCTTAGATTACAAGAGAATTGCTCTTCTAAAGTGTGAGATAATGAAGTCTAACAATAGTTCAATAATAGGCAATCGACCAGGAATTTTGATTCATGTTTGTATCAGGGCCCACATGGTACAGTGCCAGGAATCTTTTATACCTATTTCCTGCGTGGCATTTTAGGTGGCAACTCTAATATAAAGACTTCTCAAATCAGAACATCTCGTTGTGAGTCCTTAGGCACCCAGATATGGTGCACTGTAGATATAGTTGAAGTAAACGCACTTGTTCATCCATGTATTTCAATACCTGCTTGCCATCTATATATTTTTCTGGGCTGGTGTTTCTCCTTTGAGAGAAACTTCATTATTCATATCTCCAATTTTACTAAACATCATTTAATACAGAAAATAGGTGGTAGAACATTGTGTCAGAGCAAGTTCTTTTCATTCACTTATTTGCATATATAGTCAATTCCTCATTCATTAGATAAGGAATACATGAGGACAAAATCAGTACCAAGAATTCAAAGATTACTAATAAGGTACATTTCATAAAGACAGGCATGCACATAGTACAACAGAGCAGGGTGTGTCTATGTGTCTATTAGATTGTACAACATTTTACTGAGAAATTTACCCGTCTATATGAAGCATTGACTAAACCCTTGTCAATTATCTAACTCCAGGAAATTAATTTAGATGTCATTGTATTATTCCACTTCATAGATGAAGAAGCTGAGACCCAGAAAAGTCAAGGAAATTTTAACTTTTACTTTTTTCTCTTTGGACCAGGCTCACAGTAATAAAGTGGGGGTTGAAATTTTGGAATGCTAAACTCTGTGGTCCTGAGTATATGACTCACTCTGTTAAATATGAATGTCAGTCTTCTAAGCATTGGTCTTAATATTGCACGTTCTTTGCAAAATATAAAGTGTTGTAGAAATGTATGACTGAATTGTGGGTATTGCAAGTTCCTGCTTGTCTGCCTTACTTTAAAGAAACCCTGGTTTCAGGGCAAAATTGAATGGATTAGATATTATTAAAGGGTGCATTGTTGTTTAGGACTAGCCAGTGTTTTTCTTCTTTTTTTGCTTATAGCACCTGGATTAGTCTGTTCTCACATTGCTACAAATCACTACCTGAGACTGGGTAATTAATAAAGAAAAGAGATTTAATTGGCTTATGGTTCTACAGGCTGCACAGGAATCATGGCTGGGGAGGCCTCAGGAAGCTTACAATCATGGCGGAAGGTGAAGGGGAAGCAAGCACATCTTCACATGGCCAGGAGGAGAGCGTGTGAAGTGGGAAGTGCTACACACTTTTAAACAACCAGATTTCATGAGAACTCACTCACTATCACAAGAACAGCAAGGAGAAAATCTGGCCAATGATCAAATCTTCCACAGGTCCCTCCGCCAACATTGGGGATTACAATTCAACATGAGATTTGGGCGGGGACACAGAGCCAAACCATAAATGATATGAATGCTCCCATGGCCCCTTCCAAATCTCATGACCTTCCCACATTTTAAAACAAATTGTGCTTTCCCAAAAGTCCCCCAAAGGCTTAACTCATTCAAATATTAACTCAAAATTCTACATCCAAAGTCTCATCTGAGACAAGGCAAGTCCTTTCTGCCTATGAACCTGTAAAATAAAAAACAAGTTAGTTACTTCCAAGATATGATGGGGGTACAGGCATTGGGTAAATGCACTCATTCCAAAATGGAGAAATTGGCCTAAACAAGGGGCTAGTGGCTCCATGCAAGTCTGAAACCCAGCAGGGCAATCATTAAATTTTAAAGCTCCAAAATAATCTCCTTTGACTCCATGTCTCACATCCAGGCCACAGTGATGTAAAGGGTGGGCTCCTAAGGTCTTGGGCAGCTCTGGCCCTGTCACTCTGTAGGGTACAGCCCTCATGGCTACTTTCATGGGCTGGCATTGGGTGCCTATGGCTTATTCAGCTGCACAGTGCAAGCTGCCTGTGGATCTACCATACTGGGTATGGAAGATGGTGGCCCTCTTTTAACAGCTCCACTAGGCAGTGCTCCAGTGGGGACTCTGTGTGGGGTCTCTGACCCCACATTTCCCCTCTGCAACTGCCCTGGTAGGTAGAGATTCTCCATTAGAGCTCTGCCCCTGTAGCAGACTTCTGCCTGGACATCCAGGCATTTCCATACATCCTCTGAAGTCTAAGCTGAGGCTCCCAAGCCTCAGCTCTTGCCATCTGTGTAGTCACAGGCCCAACATCACATGGAAGCTGCCAAGGCTTGGGGCTTACACCCTCTGAAACAATGGCCCAAGCTGTAACTTGGCCCCTTTTAGCCATGGAGCTGGTGTGGCTGGGACACAGGGCACCATGTCCCAAGGCTTCACAGAGCAGTGGGGCCTTGGGCCTGGCCCAGGAAACCATTTTTGCCTCCTGGGCCTCCAGGCCTGTGATGGAAGGGGCTGCCACGATGGTCTCTGAAGTGCCCTGGAGGCATTTTCCCCATTGTCTTGGCTATTAACATTCAGATCCTCTTATGCAAATTTCTGCAGCCTCGAATTCCTCCTCAGAAAATGGGTTTTTCTTTTATACCATATGGCCAGGCTGCAAATTTTCCAAATATTTATGCTCTGTTTTCCTTTTAAATATAAGTTCCAATTTCAGATCATCTCTTTGTGAACACATATGAGTTCACAAATATGAGTATAAACATATGAGTATACACAAAGCAGCCAGGCCACATCTTCAGTGTTTTGCCCCATAGAAATTTCTTCTGCCAGATACCCTAAATCATCTCTCTCAAGTTCAAAAGTTCCACAGATCTCTAGAGCAGGGGCAAAATGCTGCCAGTTGGTTTGATAAAGCATAGCACGATTGACTTTTACTTCAGTTCCCAAAAAGTTCCTCATCTCCATCTGAGACCACCTCAGCCTGGACTTCACTGTCCATATCACTACTGGCATTTAGTCACCACTATTCAACAAGTCTCTAGGAAGTTCCAAACTTTCCTTCATCTTTCTGCCTTCTTCTGAGCCCTCCAAACTGGTCCAACCTCTGCCTGTTACCCAGTTCCAAAGTTGCTTCCACATTTTCAGTTATCTTTACAGCAATGCCCCACTTCTCTGGTACCAATTTTCTGTATTAGTTCATTCTCACACTACTGTAAAGAACTACCTGAGACTGGGTAATTTATGAAAAATATTAATTGACTTACAGTATTACAGGCTGTATAGGAAGCATGGTTGGGGAGGCCTCAGGAAACTTAAAATCATGATGGAAGGTAAAGGTGAAGCAAGCACCTTTTTCACATGGTGGAGCAGGAGGAAGAGGGCAAAGGAGGAAGTGCTATACACTTTTAAACACTAGATCTCGTGAGAACTCACTCACTATCACAAGAACAGCAAGGGGGAAATCCACCCCCATTATCCAGTTGCCTCCTACCAGGTCCCTCCCCCAACACTGGGGATTACAATTCAACATGAGATTTGGGAGAGGACAGAGCAAAACCGTATCAGCACCCTAATTTTACTTTGGAAAATGACCACATCCTTATTTCATGTTCTTCTGGTGGGAATGTCAATCCCTGGATTACAAGTGTTTGCTTCAAGGCTGGGGAGATGTCCTAAGGCTGACTAATAAGTGCCCTTGCCCTAGCCCCTCCTCACTCTCAACCCAGGGTTTTGGCCAGAGCTATTGAGAATGATTATTTTCTAAAGATAGACCTTGGAGTGCCCATGCAAAGTGAAATGCAGGTTAGTTGCTTGCTGCTTGCAGTTAACAAGAGCAAGGTCTGGTATAAAGAAAGTGAATTACTCTAAAGCTAGCTTAGGAGAAGTAATACAGGCTTCCTGCTTTAAGGGTACTGCTTTGCTTTTGGATAAGAAAGAAGGCACTTTTTAAAATGCAGGGGAGGAAGAGAGCAAGGAGTGTGGTCTACATGCTAGCTCTGGTGCTTTATCTACTGGGCAGTTAAGCTGGTGACTGCTGGTGCCTTCCTGGGCAGGACTAGGCGGAAAACTCCCAGGTAGGAGAGAGTCTTGTATCTCTTGAGGCAGTCTTCTGGTGAGAGGGAGTCTCATAGAAATGGTCTGTTATCTCTCAAGGCAACCTCCTGGTGGGTGAGAGTTTCTTTCTGGAATTTGTAAGCACAGAGTTAGATGAACTTGCCCTGGAGTGACTGGTGAATGGGAGGTAAAAGGCTATATTTGCATTTCTAAGGGGCAAAGTAGGAAGTGGGGAATTGGGAGGCAAAGACAAGAGGAAAAAATTATTAAACTATCTCTTAGAAAAATGGTGGTACTAAGTTACACCCAGTTTTATAGGGCAAATTATTTCCTTTTTGTATGTAAGTTAGTTGATGTCCTTTTATCCCCCTAAAACTTTGCACATGGCCATCTCCTCCATGAATGGTAGATTCCTGATAATATCAATGCTTTATTCATAGTAATTTTTCTAGCACAGAGTACAGTCCTCAGAACATGGGAGACTCTCAGCAAATATCTACAAATTGAAAGGAGTTTATTTTAATACTTGCAGATGTTGACTTCTTTAGGGCAGAGAAAAAGTCATCCTAAGTACTCAAGGGCTTAATATGTGGGCACCCCAACACATCCTCCTAACACCACACCCCGGCACATCCAACCAAAACGGTGCCCAACACACATCCAGCTTGTACCAATATTAAAAGAGCTCCTCTCACCAATTGCTACTGAGCATGGAAATGTGTGTTTATGCTCTGAGAAAAGGCCCATTATTTTTTCTTTATGTAATTATGTTCAATAGTCAGGTATCAAAGGGAAGGGGGATCTCCAACTAACATGGGTGCTAAGTAATGGTTGGTGTGTCCTTTGCATTTCTAATGCTCTCTTGTCTCAGAGGGAGGGAGGAGGAAAGGGAGGCATAAGTGAGCTGCTGAATATTTTAAGACTGATGAACAAATGACTTCATTATGGAAAAGATTGCTACTCCTCTTGTGGAATGTCATAACTTTTGGTATAATTCAGCTTTTAAAGACTCTATAGGGAAGGCTGACTCTCAGAATGAACTGCCATTAATATTTAACACACACATACACACCAAAAAATATTAGCCCCTTAAGCTTTTATGAAGTCTTTATGGGAAAAAAGAAGACAAAACTACAAGTAAAGTCACAGTTCCAAATAAAAAGCAACAGTCTTAACTACAGCAACTGTGGGGAGAATTAAGAAACCAATTCCAACTTTGAGTTCTTATGTCTGCAATAAATAACTATTTAAGTCCTTGGGAAATGACACAAATTCTTTTTATTTTTGTTTTTTACTCTCTATTGATTTGATTTCTTTGGTTGAGAGTGCAGTTACAGAATTATAAACTAATGATGTAACAACTATAGTTGTCACCAAATATGACCTATCACTGACCCGTATATTTTATTATAAATCACTGTTTCTTTTTAGAATTAGAGTGCTAGATATGTAGCATTGTGGAGTAAGTCCTCCCTCTCCTCTCACCCCTCAACCAAACCGGAAATGTTGCCTAATTAGACCTTGAGCTCCAAAGCTGGGGCTGAGCTGGAATTTTCTTGCTCTCTGTTTAATATTAAGGCCCCCAGAATCCTTGCCCTCAGTCCTTGCTTGTGTCATTCGTGGGGACATTGGTAGGTAGTTCCATAGGTACAGAGAGCTATATTTAGACAGCTAGCATGTGTTTGGTTGGTACCTTCACACAATTTCCATAAATAAATAAATAGTAGTAAATAGTGTTTGCCCGAAAAGGCAGTTGAGCTGAAGCACTGAAGGTCAAAATGCAAAGCACTCTGTGAGGATTTTTTTAAAACAATTTCTATATTTTTAAATTACCAGATAACATTGTATGTTTTTATCATGTACAACATGATGTTCTGAAGTACGTATACATTGTGGGATGGTTTAATCTAGTAATTAACAAATGCATTACCTCATACCATTTTTGTAGTAAGGGCACATAATATCCACTCTATTTTTCAAGAATACAACATAACACCATTAACTATAGTCACCTTGCTGTACAAGAGATCTCTTGAAATTTATTCTTTCTATGGAGGATTTCTGTTCTGAGTCTGTCTACCTGGTGGCAAAGGACAGAATCAAAATAGTGTGGAAGAACTCTGAAAACATTAAAGGCGATCATCGCTGCTAAAAGCCCCTTGGGGCCAAAGGCAGAGACAGATGGATGAGGAAGCAGCAGCAGATTACAGTGGCCGATTCACAGCAGCAGGTGTTGAACTTGGACTCAGCTTTGGTTTTTAGCCAGTTGCTTACCTTTCTGTGTTCTCTTATTAATTTTAAAAGCTGTGAAGTTGTTATGAGTCTTGAGAGTTGTCAAATTCCATCTAATTTATTATGGTTTCTTGATTTCATCAGACACTATATAATGATATATTCATTCTTCAATGCTAAATAATAGTCACGTACATGTTGCATTCTGATCCTTTTGTAGACATATGATTCTTATTGTTCATTTGCTGAATTCTTCCTCATTCATCAAGATCAATTATTTTTGCTTATAGATAATAGTAATTATTAAAACAGCATAAAACAAAAATGATCAAATGATCATTCAGTGACTGCTCAATACTCCTCAGGCACTTGGCTAAGCACTTTGATTTGGTCACATCACCTGATCTCCATAACAACCCTATGAAGTAAACTCTTGATTTTATCATGTATAAAATGAGGCTACTCAGAAAAATCAAGAATTTAACCAAAGCTAACACAGTTATAGGGGCAGCGCCAGGATTAAAACACAGGTCCACCCATGTGACTCAGAAGCTGAATCCTTAACTGTCATGCCATATGTAAGGGCTGACAGTTCTCACCACAGTCCTCCTGCTGCCATATCAAATGCATGCCTCCATTACTACATTTATCATATTGTGTCACAATTATTGTTTTTAGTATTATTTTAATGTTTTGAGCCCATGCAGATCACTGAGAATGCAGGCACAGAACAGGGCCTGTTTTCTTAAAGAGGTCACGCCCAAGCTTGAGCTCCTGTCTTTCTGCAGCTACCTCCTACTTGTTCTTGCTGCTTCAATTCCTGCCCTGTTTCAGGGTATTTTCCACAACGCAGCCAAAGTAATCATTCCAAAATCCAAATCTGAACATGTCACTTGCCCGTTTCAAACCAACCCATGACCTCCATTGCTCTTAGGACCAAAATGGAAATCATTAGTACAACTTACAATATGATCAGGTGTGGTCCCTATGCATTCAGTGCCCTCCCTGAGATAACTCACCCTGTTCTCTGCTCCAGTCACACAAGCCTTCTTGCACATTTCAGATGGGTCACCTTCCTCAAAATACCTGGTCTGGAAGCACTAACTCCCCTTCAATTACACGCCTCCCTCTGCATAGGATATGTCTGTTTCATGTACTTCATTCCCAGCCAACTTTCCTATCTGTCTTCAAAAGCACTTCCTCAGGGAAGTCTACCTTGACCTCCCTGAATAAGCAACATCTTCCTTTCATAATTACACACAATTCCATGTATCTCTCTTCTTTTGAGGCTCTTTTCTGGTTAATAATTTCCTATTTTATAGTGTGATTATCTCATGTCCCTATAGATTCTAAGCCCTAAGAAGGCAGGAATTGTGTCTCTTTTTTGCCCACAAGATCTAGTGAATTAAGAACTCAATAGATAGACGGACGTACAGGAACAGTGCATGGAGGTGCACACAGGAAATGTGCACTGTGGTTAATAAGGGAGGTTTATTTGTCTTTTCTTAGCTATTATATCTCAAATATACAAAGAATCTTAAAGTCACCGCATCTAATTCCCTTGGCTACTTGAGTTCAGATACCATTTTAGACCTTTGATTAATGTTGGTAACTTTGATCTCCAAAGAGGTTGGTAATACAGAGCCTAAGCGTAAGTAAACAGAACTTCAACACTTACCATCTTCCCGCCTCAGGTCTGCAGTGCTTCTTACCTCACTGTGCTGTCCACGTGTATACTTCTGTTCTAATTTTTTTTATGAGACTGTAATTGTGATAGATTTCATCATTAAAGCAACAGTGTGAGAAGGGTAAGGAAGTTATTGTTATGCAAATCATGTGACAGACAAAGAAATGGAAGTTCATTGACACTGAGCAATTATCAAGAGTACACACCCAGTTCCAAAGCAGGGTAGAGTTGAACCAAGGACACTAACTTTCCTGAATGACGTTTTAGTTAAGGGTGTGTTAATAATTTTGATCCTGCCACTTGCTAACTCTACAATCTCGTGCCTTCTACCTCACTGCTCTGTCCTTAAGTTTATATTTATAAATGGTAATTATATATAACAGTTACACATATATTAATATATGTTTGTGTGCATGTATACACACACACACATATTAGAGACAGTGTCTTGCTCTATTGCTCAGAATGAAGTGCAGTGGTGCAATCATAGTTCACCATAACCTTGAACTCCTGGGCTCAAATGATCCTCCTGCCTCAGCCTCCTGAGTAGCTGGGACTGAAGGTATGTGCTACCATGTCCAGCTAATTTTTTAAAATTAGTGTTGGTAGAGACGAATAGCGCTATGTTGCCCAGGTCAGATTTCACCTCCTGGACTAAAGTGATCCTTCTAGCTCAGCTTCCCAAAATTCTGGGATTACAGGTGTGAGTCACTGTGCTCAGCCAATAGCTGGACATGTTAACTTAATCATATAACTAATGAGCATTGTTATTATAACCATTAATATTGTTGGAGCTGTCCTTCCTGTGCCTGCTTTAGTGGTATCTCATTCAATATTTATGAAATCTGAATATTCAATTTATACTGTATCTCTTTCTAAAATCCATTGTGTTTCTGACAGCTGAGAGAACCTATTGGTTACAGCTCTGCCTTTGTGGTCACACAGCAAATTTCCATTCCCTTAGCCCAGCTCTGTAAGTACTAGCTGTGTGACCCTGCTCAAACAACACAGCTCTTCCAAGCCTCAGTGTACCCTTATCTGTCAAATGGAAATAATATTTCTCCTACAGATTTATTTTTAGAAATAAATTAGCATCACATATAAAACATATTTATCCCTTTTTGTGCTCTTTCTGAATGCTGGGCTAATTGTTGTAGATAAAGTAATTAATAAGAGAAATAAAGATTGTTATTGTAAAAGGACGCTGTTCTTCAAATTGGGCCAAAAGTATATGAATTAATTTAGCAATATACTTCTCACATTTTAGAATAGAAGTATTTTTCGATTTAGCATTTGTGGTTGTATACTTATATATTCATTCAAAATAGACGTGATCTCCATTGTTTTGTGTACTTCTTTTTCCTTTCTTTTTTTTTTTTTTTTTTTGAGATGGAGTCGCACTCTGTTGCACAAATAAGAGCCCCGATAACACAAAAAGCCCAATTTAAATAGCTAATAACAATTTCCAATGTCACTGAATGTTTCAATTCTGAGGAAGACTTAATAGATTGGGTTTCTTTCAACAGGGCAAGGGAGGTGACTTGAGGCCTTGGTTAAATGGACAGGAAAGAATAGTTCCTGATATCAGTGTAGTTGGAATCTCATTACTATTCAAGGCTCTTGCTGTCCCTTTGTTCTCTGTACTTTCTAAGGCTCCAGGCATTTTTTGGGGGTTTCATTTTCATTTCATTAATTTTTTGATTTCTTTCCCCTCAGCCTGGAGACTTAAATAAAATTTTGCCTTGGTCATTCAAAAGCAAAGGGCAAGCTCCTCTCTTCAATAGAAGAGTAGGAATGTCCCTGTTTGTTTGCCTTTTAACCCTGTCTATTTCCAAAGAGGTTTTCAGGCAACATATAGCAAGCATGCAAGATATGATATCATAAGCCGTCTGCACAGATTAGAAGTCAAAATCAAGTACTAAAAAAGGTAAGAAAGGAAAACTATATAAGGAAAAGGAAGCCAAAAGAAGCTATAGCGTTTAGTGGATGTAAAACTGTGTTTTCTATTTTTCTTTGGATGATGGAGAGAATTGCTTTCACTTTCTTTGCTTTTTTCATTTTTGGTGTGTGTGTTAAGCCCTCGAGCATTATTTAAGTTAAAATTAAGAAACAGTTACAGGAATGTAGACATTTTGGGAGGAATAGTCTTCATTACATCTTGGTGTCCCTTCTGAAGACCTGCTAAAGAAATGTGCTTTAGAATTCACACCTGTAATCCCAGCATTTTGGGAGGCTGAAGCAGGCAGATCACAAGGTCAGGAGTTCAAGACCAGCCTGGTCAACATGGTGAAACCCTGTCTCTATTAAAAATACAAAAATTAGCCAGGCGTGGTGGCGGGCGCCTGTAGTCCCAGCTACTTGGGAGGCTGAGGCAGGAGAATTGCTAGAACCCTGGGGGAACGGAGGTGGCAGTGAGCCCAGATCTGAGATTGTGCCACTTCACTCCAGCTTGGGCGACAGAGTGAGACTGTCTCAGAAAAAAAAAAAAAAAAGAATTCAACTGTAGAAAAAGCCTTAAGGAAGTAGAGTTTTCTCTACTGTAATAAAGACCACCAGTATGAACACCCATATCCTCCCTTTTCCCTTGCCTATCAGGGAGCTCAGAACGTGAGGTTATAGTTGTAACTACAGCTTAACAGCTATAACTACTGTTATCTGGATAGTTGGTATGTTGTTCCTTTTTAGTGAACAACACTGATTGATTTTCTTATTCTATTTCTATACTTTCTATATACATTTTTTTTTTGCTGTATACTACTTAAAAGTTTTTAGAAAGAGGTTATATATTATAACAACAAATTTGTTTTTCCTGCCAAGAATCATGGTGCACAAATAAGAACTCAATTTCTTAGGCAGCCCTCATTTTGAAAGACTACTACAACTTTTACTATTAGTGTTACAACTGTTATTCATAGTAAACAATGTCATCTGTCATCAGGACCAAGATATTATTGTTTTGGTTATCTTACCATATGCTCCTAGAGGAAATTGCACCTGTGTTCTTTATGCATACATTATTGGGCAATATTTTTAAAAGTTCATGTCCTTGAAAACACTTTTATAAATATCTGAAGAAGTTCCTGGTATATCCACCCTCACCAAATCATAAGGTTGATAGAGACCTCTTTACTTGCAAATCACTGGAGATATATGAGAGGCAGCACAATGTAGTTCTTATGTGTAGCTTTGTAGATGGTAGCCTACATAGTCTTGGAACTTAAACATTCTTGGAGTGGGCTGGGCGTAGTGGCTCGTGCCTTTAATCCCAGCACTTTGGGAAGCCAAGCCGGGTGAGTCACTTGAGGTCAGGTGTTCGAGGCCAGCTTGGCCAACATGGCGAAAACCCATCTCTACTAAAAATACAAAAATTAGCCGGGCATGGTGGCATGCACCTGTAATCCCAGCTATTGGGGAGGCTGAGGCAGGAGAATCGCTTGTACCCAGGAGGTGGAGGTTGCAGTGAGCCGAGATTGGGCCACTGCACTCCAGCCTGGGCAAAAAGAGCAACACTCCATCTCAAAAAAAAAAAAAAAAAAAAAAAAAATTCACAGTGTGAATAGTTAGGTTTTATTGTTTTATTGGTTTATCCCTAATGCATATATGTAAACTGTTGACTTTTGCTTTTTTAAGGAAAAACCACTAGTTGAATTTTTCCACTGATCAGTTTTTAAAATAGTGTTATTTGTTTCTCTGTAATCCTTCAAACTGATAAATGAGTTTTGTTTTTCAGAATTATCATGAATCTGTGAATTGAAACACCTATGTGTTTCAGGCTATTGAATGTACTGACTTGATGCTTAAATTACCCTAACTTCTGCTAGTAGAACCATATGCAATTTGACTCCACATGTACCTATTTTCTTTGAAAGTGTCTGTGCTCTGATCTCCATCATTTTGTGTATTTTTTTTTTTTTTTTTTTTTTTGAGATGGAGTCTCTCTCTGTTGCCCAGGCTGCAATGCAGAGGTGCAATCTGGGCTCACTGCAACCTCCATCTCCTGGGTTCAAGTGATTCTACTGCCTCAGCCTCCCAAGTAGCTGGGATTACAGGTATCTACCACCACCCCTACCTAATTTTTGTATTTTTAGTAGAGACGGGGTTTCGCCATGTTGGCCAGGCTGGTCTTGAACTCCTGACCTCAGGTAATCTGCCTGCCTTGGCCCCGCAACAGGCTAGGATTATATGCATGAGCCGCTGTGCCTGGCCCATTTTGTGTATTTCGTACTCTAGAACTGGAGTGAGCTGCTTCTTTAAGGAAGACTGGCTCCTAATAGAAGGGAATGAATGGTATTTATGCACCAAACTCTAGGCCTTAAGAGATGCTTCTGGCTATGGGGTTGGTCAGTGTTTCCAGGTCTTTTCAGCAGGCATAGGTAGAATGTCTGTTTTATTTATTTTTTTTTAGGATAAAATACATCACAAATTCATACTGATATTTTCTATTCTATTTCAGGAGTACGGGATTGTTCTTTAACTACATTGATCTTACATCTTCCTTCTCCCAGTTTGGAAACCTGGTTTTCAATGATATCAGCATAAATACCCATTTTCTTGATCCTATAATAGCAATATACACAATAATGTTAATATGGCAATAGCTACACTCCTACTTATAATATGATTACTAAAACAAACAAACAAAAAATGAGGTTTTGTTTTGTAGTGTTTTTGCCTTAAGGTATATTCTACTACATACATGTTGTAAAGGTCTTGTTTTATTGACCCCTGGGAGACTTTCTCACTATTGCTGAAAATAAGATATATGGCTATCTGTTCATTTGTTGAATTGTACTTCTGATTTTTAAAGGAGTGTTTTGTTATGAAATTGTTTTATGATTCCATAAAATATTTATGTTTTCACAGTCAGATCTATAAAACAAGGTATATTCAAAGTAGTCTAGTCTAGTTCATCCCTGATCTTTTCATCTCATAGGTAATCTGTATTTCATTATGTGATTTATGCTTCTGTTGAAAAGAAGAGATGAGATAGAGAGAGAGACAAGAGTGTATGTGTGTGTGTGTGTGTATATACATTCTTATCAAGATATGGTATCACTGGCTGTGCGTGGTGGCTCATGTTGGTAATTCCAGCATGTTGGGAAGCTGAGGCAGGTGGATCACCTGAGGCCAGGAGTTCAAGACCAGCCTGGCCAACATGGGGAAACCCTGTCTCTACTAAAAAAATTAAAAAAAATTAGCTGGGCATGGTGGCACACGCCTGTAATCCCAGCTCCTCTGGAGGCTGAAGCATGAGAATCACTTGAGCCTGGGAGCCAGAGGTTGCAGTGAGTCAAGATTGCTCAACTGCACACACACACACACACACACACACACACACACACACACACACACACACACAAAAGAAAGAAATAGTATCATTATATTTCCCTCCTTACGGCTCCTTGCTTCTTTTCATTTTACTGTATTTTCCGGATATCATTTTACAGTAATTTATAGATTTATTCTGAATTACTTTATCCTGTTTCATGATACTGTGGATACTGTGATGTGTAGTTGTACAGTATTTTATTGAAAGTGTCCTGAATTGATGAAAATTTGTTTTACCTCAGTCTTTTGCTATCACAAATAGTGCTGAAGTAAATGGTCTTGTGCATATCTTTTAAATATTTTTTCTAAGCATCTTCCAGTAAATTCCTGGAAATGGGATTTCTAGATCAAAGAGTAAATACACATTTTATTTTGCTAGATATCGCCAGATTCTCCTCCACAGGAGCTTGTTTCATTTTGCATTTCCACTGTCAATGCACAAGACTTCAGCTGGGCTTTTGACCACAGATATTCACAGGTCAAGTCTTTGGTGAATATCTGAAGGGTAGATGAACTATGCATTGCCTGAAAGAAAATGCATGTCACGTGTGAACTTCAAAAACACAGATCCTTCAAGACTCAGTTCCAGTTGTATCATCTCCTAGATTTAATATTTATGATAGCTATCCTCCTCTATTTCCAGCTATAGTCTGGGTAGTTTGTTTGCTTTTACATTTCAGTAATAACCTGCATTTAGCTCTTTCATAGCTCTTGTGATACTTTGTCATTGTTATGTATCATATTGTAGATCAGGAGTCATTGATGCTGTGGACCATGAATGCTGATTTCTACAACATCAGTGCCTAACACTGTGTCTTGCACATCATAGGAAATTAATACATGATTGGCTAATTTTTTACATTGGCCTTTCGAGGTTTCTTTTAGGTCCTTAGGTCATATTTGTACATCTTTTTATAAATATATATCAAGGAAGTTATATTATTTTACTCCTAGAAGTGACTACACTCTGTAGAATCTGGCACAATTCCCACCTTGTGGTTCTAGGCCTCCAGCCAGAAGCTATATATATTAAATTATGAGTATTTTTCTAAAGGGGATTTCAAATTCCTGATAGATTGAAAAGACTTAACACCATTTGTTGGTCAGAAGCAAGATTCTTTTTGTTGTTGTTGTTAATATGCCACAACGAGTTGAAATGGACTGTGTACAATCCTCGGGAGGCTTAATTCCAACAACCTCTGTATGCTTTTCACCTTCAGTAAAAGCATAGCCTAGTTACTCAAGAAGAGACACCACAAGCATTACCCAGTAATCTCCCAAGGCACTGTGGATTTATTGTAACAGATGGTTCACACACTAGACCCTTCCTAAAATTATATGACTTGGTATATGTGTGGGAGTCATTAAGTGATTCAGTTGCTGAATCATGGAACAATTACAGCAAACCAATACACTGCTCCTGTCCTGTTCTTTAACATAAATATGCAGGTATAACACTTGCAACTGCTGCAGACAGAGCTGCTGAAGAGAAAGTTACAGTAGCTGCCATCTGTTAATTTCCAACATGGAATACTTAATGTGGTGTAGCAGTTTACTACTTTCTCATATTATCTGATTTGATAGTGATCAACTAAATCAAGCAAATGTTGCACTTTGAGGAATTTTTGTTTTCTTTAAATCCAAGAGTACATGGGATGGTATGTTGCATAAGATCATATTATTCTTGTAATACAGCATAAATAAAATAAAACACACATATGAAAGAAGCAACAGAAAATCATAAAAAGGAACCACTGCACAGCCAAGACCTGCCTTGCAGCACAGGGCAATAGAACAGGTCAGACTTTGGATTAAACAGACTTGGTTTGGAGTTGTGCGAACTGTGGCAGGTTAATAAGTTTCTCTGTCTCAGTTTCCTTATTTTTGAAAGTAGTGATATTAATTCATGACATATAGGATCATTCTAAAGATGAAACATAATTATGTATATAAAGTGTTAACTATAATGCTTGGTCATATTGATAGTAGACAGAATAAATGGGAGCTATCAGTTATACAGCAAGGTATTTAATATTTGAAAACATTTCTTATGATAGCACTTTTTATTTCTTTGGGATATTTTATATCTATCTATCTATCCATCTAAAATAGCATTATTATCTGGCCTTAGAAATATTCCACTACACATTAGCCTAAAAATTAATTATACATATATACATACAATATATGCACAAATATAGCTATATCTGTATACATACTCATACACACATACCCATGTATGTGTGTGAATGCTCTTTTCCAGTGGTTCTCTCCCATGGTTTAAGTTCAAATGTTTGACTCTCTAGTGTTAAAACTTTTACTGTATTCTCTCTTTCCCATTTGGACATGTTTTGTTCTCACAGATTTCTCCCCTATCAATTGAGTGCTATTTTTCTAAACATTGTAGGCAATATCTATTCACCAAACTACTGTTATCTGCATTCTATCTTTCAACATTAAAACCTGAGTTAAACATTCAGTACCTGATCATATACTTGAAAATATGCTGACCCCATCACTATTTAGTTTTCAGAGATAGCTTCAAACCTTATAAGGACAGAGGCACCTGCAGAACTCTACATAGAGTGTGGGTTGGGAGAAAATAGTCTTGACTGATTCTTTACTCTGTCAGAGCCTGCTTCCTGTTGGTAATAGATGGCAAATGATATGATGTTCTCAGGATTTTCATGGGATTTAAATGAGCTAATATGTTAATCTAGATAACTTTGGCATGTCACATTTCCCCATGACAGGCACTACCACTGTTTTACTGGTACCTGGCCCTCCTCCACTCCCTTGCTCACTAAAGGATTGTACTTAACCCTGTATTGGCCAGCTTGGGCTGCTATAATACAATAGCATAGACTAAGACCACAGTGGTAATGCTTTTACCAGTACAGTTTCAGTTTCTTTGAATATTTTTAAAAGGCAAAACTTAATGTAATAAAACACTCAAAAATTACAGTTTCTATGCATTTAATGCTATTTTTTTCAGATAGCAAATGAGGGTGGTTGTCTGGAACATGACTAGGATTGGTATGAACAAAGTATAGCTCAGAAGAGTGTGGAAGGACTTAAATTCTTATCTCACCAATGTTATGAATTTGCTGGGAGATTTACAAGAACATTTCAGTACTTGATTTTCTCATCTTTCAAAAGGATATATGAGTGACAGCTCATCCTGTGTCAGGGGCCTGTTGTGAAGGCCAGATAAAGGCAAAAAAAGTTTAAAAATGTTACATATTATTCTTAAATTTCTCCATCAATAGATTTGTTTTTATTATTATTTATGCTTTCACAATTACTAGGGGTCATCAATTTCATTTAAATAGCAAATATAATCTCAGTGGTATTGTATACTGCTTCCTACTGCTTCATAATGAAGGAATTGTATACTAATTTGCAAAACTAATACATGGAAATTTCAATTTTGTCAAAAAATGTACTTCATTGATAATAACAATTAAAATACAATCAAGAAAAAAGTAGTTCATCTCGGCACACCTGTGAAGAATGTGACTTAATTGAAGAATAAATGTGTTACTATTTGGAAAATGAATTAACAAAACTTAGTTTTCATGATTAGAATTTACTTTTACTTATTACCTGTTTATATAAATGTCTAAGTTGTCAAAACTTCAGGAGCTTCATTCCAGCAGGCTTGTTTTTATTATCTGAATACTTTATAAAAGCTGGGTGTGTGTGTGGGGGGTGTGTGTGTGTGTGTGTTCAAGACAAGTAAAAAAACCCTGCTTCTTATCCATTACAATGATTTTTCCTCTGACACCCAAATACTAATTTAATCCTAGATTTAAACCAAATAATAGAAGAAACATCATAATAAATGTGTACATGATCCTTTACCATTTGTAATGAGTTCTCAGCATTATGCCTCATTTGCCCATCACAACTGTCTTAGGAGGTTAGTCATGTTATTTACACAAAATCTACAGGAAAGTGAGACAGTAAGTTTGAGAATAGAGTCTCATCCAAATTCAGTACTATTATTTTTTGTTTCCCAAAAATACAAAGTCCCATAAACTTAAGAGAATTTTATGTTTAAATCCTCGAGTCTTCGTCTTTCATCTATACATTTTTTTTTCTTCCAGGTTTGCACCTCAGCTTGGTTTTTAAAAACGAGAATATTTTCTTATTATTCTCAAAAAGGACTGTATTTCTTGGGAGAAAGAAAGCCTGTCCTGCTGCCTTTGTGTCTGTCTAGAATTCTCACTGATGGCCATTTATAACTGATCAGAGACCTGAGATTTTTTTTTTCTGGTTACACCTTAGTGACTGCTGTTTTATAGCTTATTTGCCTAACATTTTCAAAATCTGTTTATATGCAAAATCATCAAATATAGTCACCTTCTGAATGAATTACACTTTTGACTTTGTTTTGGTCAGTTTGCAAATGCCTTTCTAGAACTATAATCTTCTCTGTGTAATTTATGTCAGAAAAGATTATATCTTATTTTGCATGTTAAGATTTCTTTAAAATTATTTATTATTCATGTTACATTTTAAACTGGTGCTGGTCTATGCAGACTTTAAATGTGTTTGTCATATACCATTAGTCACTGTGTGAAATCTCTCAGTAATAGTTAGCCCTTGAATTTTCTGCAGCTAAAGAGAATTTAACACTGATTGATAGCAGATCACTTAGCTGGTTGGCAGACTTTCCAATTTATGGTGGGGAAATTGCTCTTTTCTTTTTGTTCATTCCTTCTGCTGCTTGTGCTGAGCAATAAGACATATGTGTCAGACTTCATGCAAGAAGCAGCAATGGATTGGCAATACGGCTTGTCTTGTTTACCATTATGATTTTATCAGTTTCCCAAACTGTACAGGGAATGTCAAATATCTTCGATGACATTCTTCCATTATCACAGGCAGCTTATTTATGTGTCTTTTATACTCTGCCTCCCTATATGCACTGCACAGCCTACCATCTCTTGCATGATAAACTTGCCCTGAGCCGGGAAGAAAGAGAAGTTTGTGTTGTGCTCAGATGTCCCGGGTATTTTGCTTATGGGCTGCAGACTGACTCTACTATCAATTTTACCTTTTTCCCCTCCACACATGCTGAGGAGAAATAGCTCTCCATCATGTTGCCTTACCTATATTAGTTAGAAAACACAGTGGCCTCAAGTAACACAAAATTCAACCTAGAGTAGCTTAAACAAATGGTGGATTATTTCACTTTCATAATGAGAAATGTCAAAGTAGATGGAATCTGTTACTAGTTCAGCTGTTCACAGATGTTTTTAATGATATGAGCTTTTCTTGTTTTTGCATGCCTCCATGTTTACACAATGAAAACCAGCCAATGTTATAAATGGTGGTCTTTTGATTTCCTGGGGAGTGTTACTTTAGAACACTGGCCTTATTCTTCATGAGTGTAGAATGGCCATGGCACCCTTACATGCTAGAAAGAGAGGAAAAAAGATTAAAAGGCAAAGGTGTTTACCTAATAAGGTTTTGTCTATATATAATTGACCCTTGAACATAGGTTTGAACTGTACAAGTCCACTTATACGTACATTTTTTTCTGCCTCTGTCCCCCTGATACAGCAAGACCAACCCCTCCTCTTCCTCTCCTTCCTCAGCATACTCAACAAGAAGATGATAAGCATGAAAACCTTCATAAGGATTCACTTCCACTTAATGAATACTAAATACATTTTTTCTTCCTTATGCTTTTCTTAATAACATTTTCTTTTCTCTAGCTTCCTTTATTGTGAGATGACAGTATAAAATACATATAACATACAAACTACATGTTAGTTGACTGTTTATGTTACCACTTCTGGTCAACAGTAGGCTATCAGTAGTTAAGTTTTGGGGGAGTTAAAAGTTATGCACAGATTTTTGTCTGTGCAGGAATTGGGGCCCATGACCCCTGTGTTGCTCAACGGTCAATTATATTCAGGTCGGGAGTGGAAAACCCTCCTAAGAAGACTTCCTTAAATGCCTCATTAGCCAGGAAAACAATACATTGCCATACTTGGACCAATCAATATCCAAGAAGAATGAGGTTGCCATAATGTCTGTTTTGGAGGAATCGACTGGCTCTGCTGTAGTTGTTTTATTTGTACATTGAAGTCTTCCAAATCCATATTTTAAGAAATAACTCTTCTTAATTTCTGCCTTCATTTGATGTAGCCTATTAAGCATCTCAAATTTAACATGCTGTAAAACTGAGTTTTTCCTTTCTCCCTCCATAAACCCACTTACCACAACTGGCATAGGTCAATATATGGAAATATATGGAAATTTCAACTTTGTCACAGAATATAAAACTCTTATTGATAACAGCGATGAAAATTCAATCAAAGGAACGTGGTTCCTCATGGCATACCTATGTGCTTCAGGCCTGGAATTTCACCTTATATTTCAGGACTATTCCTTAAACAGTCTTTATGTTACAGTTCAAACTTTTTCTTGTTGTTAATGCAGAACAAATAATAGTAATGTAATGATAAAAATACACAGCCATAAATACCACTTACTAAATACTTTCTATATTACAGGCATTGTGTTCTACCCCTTCATACATTATAACATTTTGTCCTCCCAAGACAATATGAGCTGGGTATTAGCATCCCCATTTTCCAGGCACGGAAACAGGCACTGTTACTATTAAGTAATTCACAGCATAGACAGTCTTTCTGCAAAACACACTTCTTAACTATCTTGCAATGTCCTCTCCTTCCCAGGACTAAATTATTCAAAAGGGTGGCTGTCACTGAATGGCTTTCTGATCTCATTCAGGTAGGGTGGGTACTGGACACACAGGGATACAGCTCTAAATTGATGCTTTTTGACCCTCTTCTTGCCCTTCACCCACAGAGCTAATCCTTAGGTTCAGTAATTTTCCTTTTGCTCTCTGTGTGTTTTCAGGGCATGGGAGCATTTACTGCAAAGAGTAGATTCAGGAGCATTTCCACAAAACCTAAAGCTCAAGCCCTATAAAGGATGCCTCTGTGCAGCACAAGTCAATGTCCCTAGGATAAAATTATAGACTATTTCTACTGCTGTAATTGGAGCATGGGACAGTCTTCTCTACCCCCTGCCCTTTCAAACTTACCCCCATGCAGTTTCAGGGTCCTGCTGGAAGCTCCAAAAGGAGCTTTGGTTGCATTAGCTTCAAAGGATGTGCAAAGTCATTGGTGAGATCCCACTCTAGTAAGAACCCCAAACTGACCTGTTGGCCTAACAACTGCCATGCTGTTTGCTTCACCAACACTTTCAGATGACTGAGGTCTCTGGTTGGGCAAGACACTCACCATTCTTCTTCATTTTTAAATACAAGCAGGGGGTAAAAATTGTGTGAATGAGATTCAATTAATTGCCCTTTTCTCCAGTCCTCACCAATGGAGGCTTTTTAAAGTTGACTTAGCATTGCATTCAAAAGGCCTCTGAAATGTGGTTTTTATTAAAAAGTTATCCATTTAACAAATATTTAATGAGCACTAAGTACACATCCAGCACTCATCTTAGCACCAGGGATAAAATATGGAATTAAACAGACAAAAATCGGTGTCCTCATGGATCATATATTCTCCATGCAAATTGTCTTATTGAAATAATTGCTTCATAATGAACAGATTAACTGCTACCTTTTCTGTAAGATCTTCTTACAACTTTACCTATCTCACCTCAAAATGTCCCATTTAATGGTGGGCTGAAGCCAGTTGATATCAGCATTCAAGAGAGCCAGTTTTTTAAATTTTCAGGAATTTTGCAAACCAATTGTTAAACGTGGCCATTGTTTTAAAAATAATTATATATGAATTTATAGTTAATTAAATTATATTAGAAGCCAAATTAATACATAATAAAAATCATTATTTCCTGATTATTTTACTACATTGCTGTAATCTATGTTCTGGGTTTTACTTATGTATATTGTATGAGAATGGTGGAATTATAGTACAATAATGTGTTACTGCCTCCCACCTCCATGTTCAGTGACATGATGTTGAAATGAGACATAGCGGGAGATTTACATAATGAAAACCAGCCAATGTTACAAATGGTGGTCTTTCGATTTCCTGGGGAGCCAGCTATTAAATATTTGCCAGCACAACACTAGTCCCATCCTACTGTGACTCTTTTCTTTTATAAACTTCTACGGCATTTAATTTTGTTATAACATATTCGTTAATTCTTTCCACCAACATTTGCTCAGCACGTATGGAATGTTAGGCACTGAATAAGATGCTGAGGAGTCAGAAAGAGGACGATATTGTCTTTGACCTCCAGTCATTTAGAAACTAAGATGAGTCAGAAAAATGCATAAATAATTATGCTATAGGGTAATGGATATTATAACAGTATAACCAGAGCTAAGACAATAGAAGTAATTAATGTTGGGTAAGTCAGAAGTTCTTGAGGTTTGAAAGAAGAGAAGGTGTCTGCCAGGCAGAAGTGGCAAGAAGGGCATTCCACATAGAGGAAAATGTTTACAAAAGATCTGAGGCTTTGAACAGCTGGGTGAGTCTGCACAGTAATTGCTCAGTATGGCTGAAGGTTTTAGGGGAATGGTGGCAGACGAGGTGGAACAGGTATGCCAGCATTAGATCACAGAAGATTATGTTTTCATCATCTTTGCACCCCAAGAGCATGCATGTTGAATAAAGATTATTCAATAAGTTTTCGCTCAATAAATATTAAGAAATTTGAAGTTGTAAGATCTCCCTGTTCCCCCATTGTTGTTGTTGTTGTTTTCCTGTGTCCTGACTGAAAATGACCAAGTGCTTTGACAACTGTCAGTCAGTCAGCTGCAGGTTTTCCCCAGCAGGATTGAACCCAAACCAGGTCTTGAATATTCCTAGGCACTAATAAAACCATCTAGGTTGTTGCCCAAAACACCGAAGGAAACTGGCCCTGGCCTTGAGACAAGTTCCTTAAACCCTCAGAAAGACTCCATATCCTGATCCCCTCTCTGGAGACATACCTAGGGAGAACACCCATTTTCTCTTCCATTGCGAGGATTGCTGCAGCACCTCTCTAAGGAAGTTCTCCTAATAAATGCTTTGGCTGGATCCTCCAGGCGTTGATTGCTTCTTTCTTTGGAATCACAACTGGCCTCTTCCCAGGATGGTTTGGGGCACTCCCTTGTGGGAAATCCGCTGCTGCTGCTTTTGGGGTGAATCCAACCATGGGTTTGGCAGGACAAAACTGTTGCCTCTCCTGGCAAAGGGGAGCTACCAACTGTGCCTGGTATTTTAACTTTTTTATTTTTTTGCCGAGTACAGTATCTTAAACCACTTTGGTATTCTGAGAATTTTCACTTTTTCTAAACTTTCTTCCTATAATGGAATTAAAAAAAAAAATAATACTTCAACAAAGGTGGACAATTTGCAATAGGGGCTCTAGACTGACTCCAAGTAGCCATAAAATGACATACACCCTATAGGCCAACAATGTATGTGTAATTACCAACCAATGGTATTCCTGTAAACCAATGAGAATTCCTGACAAACAACTTTTGTAATTTCCCTCTTCTCCTGATTCATCCTTTAAAAACGTGAGCCTCAATTAGCCGGGCCTGGTGGCAAGCGCCTGTAGTCCCAGCTACTCGGGAGGCTGAGGCAGGAGAATCGCTTGAACTCAGGAGGCAGAGGTTGCAGTGAGCCGAGATTGCACCACTGCACTCCAGCCTGGACGACAGAGCGAGACTCCATCTCAAAAACAAACAAACAAAACAAAACAAAACAAAAACAAACAAAAAAAAGTGAGCCTCTCTCTTGTTCTCCAGAGCATTAGGCAACTTGGGCCTAATCCTGGGCTACAATCCTCTACCTTGGCTCAAATAAATTCTGTATTATTTTTGTTTCCGCTACTTTCTGTTAGGTTGACGAGAAGAGAACAGAGTCCTCTGAAAGAGGGGGCCTTATACAGCACAGAATTCATTAAAGCAGAAATATGCTAGGTTCCCTTTAAAAGGCTGCATCACTGGTGGACCCGAGTCTGCACAGAATGTATTAACATATCTGAGGAAAGAGTATGGATACTCCAAGGCACTTTGGTCAGCAATGGAAGTTCTGGAGGAGAGTGAGTACAAAAGCTAGTTTGTATTGTCCAGTTCTATCTAGTTAAGTTCCAGCGAGGATGGAGGAAGAATGAACTCTTGTTCTACAAGCATTTGCAATGGTCAGAATGCTACATTGCACTTGTCAAGGATATTGTATAAATAGAAGCATCAATCTATCAAGTTTTCCAAAGGAGAACTCTCTCTGCTCTGAGTCATGTTCACAATTCATCCTTCTGATTATCATGTGCCTAATCACACAGTCTATCCTCCCACAAGGAAACATCCAGCTCTATCAGAACTTAATTAAGCTCGTACTAAGTGTCAAGAACTTTGTAGAAAGGAATTGTAATATTTGAGTTTAAGGACATTCCACTTCAACGGACAATTAAACTTTTCATTGTGCATAAATAAATTGTCCTTTTGATTTTATTCATTGGTTATATGAATTTGAAGACTATGAACAGCCACTCCATTTCCCATTAAGGCATGCACGTACACAGAACTGTTTTCTTTGCGTTGACAAAAGCATTGTTGAGACTACAGGAACGAAGTGGGTCCTGTGCTGTGGTAATGAATGCAATCCCAGTGAGGGCCATGGAAGGCTGGCAGCTGGTCTTTCCTGGTGACCCTCCCCAGCATCAAAGATCATCTTTCCAGAAGTTTCAGCATTTTCATGAGTTACAGATCAAATAAAACGGGAATAGTAAGTTAAGTAGAAAATACGTTGTATTCAGGACAGTCGCTAGCATTTCAAAATAAATCTATAATCTCCAGTGTTTTATTTTGATTCTTCTTTGCTATTTGCTTGCTTCTTTTTCTGGAAAAATATTCAATAAATAAGTGGTACAATAAGATTCCATCTTATCAGTCACCTCTGTAGCTACCTCTTAGAATGTTTTGTTCCTCAATATTCATTGACTCTTTCATACTATTCTTATTTCTGTTCAATGTTTTTCTCCTCCTATTTAACATGACACGTTTCATCAGTCTTTATCCCCAGATTCATGTTTTTTTCTTCATAATACTTGCACAATACAATGCCAGATATTGATAGCTATTTCTGTTTCTTCTCTCAGAAAGTAAGTTCTCTGGTGACAGAACTTTTGTCTTATTTTCTTTACTGTCTCCAACCCCACTATTGTTGTAATTTTTTGGGAACTATAGGTTGAATATCCCTTATTGGAAATGCTTGAGACCAGAAGTGTTTCAGATTTCATTTTTTTTTCAAAATTTTGGAACATCTGCACATAACATAATGAGATATCTTGGGGATGGGATCCATGTCTAAACACAAATTTCATTTATGTTTTACATACACCTTATAGACACAGGCTGAAGGTAATTTTTACAATATTTTAAATAATTTTGTGCATGAAACAAAGTTTATGTACATTAAACCAGCAGTCTCCAACCTTTTTGGCACAGGGACCAGTGCCAAATTTTTCTATGGCCGGTGAAGGGTGGGGATGGTTTCAGGATGAAACTGTTCCACCTCAGATCATCAGGCATTAGTTAAGAGTCTCAGAAGGAGCACGCAACCTAGATCGCTCACCTGTGCAGTTCACGATAGGGTCCAGGCACCTATGAGAATCTAATGCCTCCGCTGATCTGACATGAGGTGGAGCTCAGGTGATAATCCTTGCTCGCCTTGCTGCTCACCTCCTGGTGTGCCGCCGGGCTCCTAACAGGCTGCGAACTGGCACTGGTCCTGGGCCCGAGGGTTGGGAACCCCTGCATTACATCATCAGGAGGCAAAGGTGTCACTACCTCAACCATCCATTTGGCCAATCTGTGATTGTGTGGCATCACCATCATGCTGTGCATGGAAAAGATATATCACAGCTGAACTGGGCTAGGAGGGCCTTTTATCCCTTGGGGACGCTGAATAATTGCACTTGCAATTTGATCCAGAAACTTCACATGAGTTCAGGTATAAAATTTTCCACTGTGGTGTCATGACAGCACTCAAAAAGTTTTGGGTTTTAGATCATTTGGAATTTCAGACTTTTCAGATTAGGGATGCCCAAACTGTAGTTATTTTGCTTACTAAAGTCGATTTAGATTTACATTACTCCAAACAAATCTCCATCTTACCTATTTTTTATAAAGGTTTCCATCCAAATTATTATAAGGAGATTACATTTTTATTCCCAGAAAGTCACTGTAGTATAATGAACTATTAGAACTGTAAAGCAAAATATCTGAGTTCATCTTGATCCCATATATTGGACTGTCTTCTATAATATTGGACAGTGTATTATATAGTATGCTGTGTAAGTTTGGATGTATCATTTTTTTTCCCTATGGATTTTCTACTTTTCCTCCCTACTTTCCAGGTTCATGGTGAAAATCAAATGAGAGCATACATAAAATACTTTTTGAATTTTTAAATACAATGTTATTAGGGTATTATTATTATTATTATTATTGAACTAAGATGGCCCAAACACTTTCTCTTGACAGCTAAGAAAACACTCAAAGGAAAAAAGAAATATATATACACATTTTTTTTCTTAACTCAATCATATCTCAGTCTTAGGCTTCTTCAGTTATTCAGCAGACAGGCTTTCTTGCTTTTGTTGTCATTTTATTGCCTGTGAGTGCCTATTGTCTCTATTCAAACCTGGGAAATACACATGAAGTCATGACAAGTACATGAAGTTAGGCGATAATAAGTTTTACATGTGTTTCCCTTATGTGAAATAGCATCCTTACCTCCTTAAGTGGGGAATGATTTCCCAGCCTTGGAGATATCCTGCCAGGTGTTTATTACAGCTCCACGTGAGTTCCAAACCCTATGACAAGAAATGCAAATTGAAGTATTTATGTCATTGGTTTGTGGGGCAGCCCACAGAGAAATAAAAATGTGTTTGTAAACTCTGAACATAGGTAGGCATTTTTGAAAGCCTCCAGATCTGACAGAATGAGTTCCAACTAAGAGTGTGGTATTGTTTATTACAACTTTGAGTGGCAGTCAAATATATTAAATCCATTCCAAAGATTGTAAAATGCATTAGCATTAGCAATTTAATACTGTCAACAAATTTAACTGTCACTCAGGAGCTTATCTTCCCTTGTTGTAAAAAAAATAGCCAAAAATGAAACTCCTTTCTTGATGGACAATAATGTTCAAGGAGACAAAAGCTTTTCCATGTACACATCCACACACAGGAAGGATAGACTGCATTTAGTAAAATTAAGTGGCACAAAATTAATATAGGCATTTGGCTATGGCTGGACAACTTGAAGCCTTAAAAAATAGTTTGACAAAATGATTAACTGGTCACCACCTACTACTCAGGAAATCTGGCTCATAAAAATGCATGGGAGATGTCTCTCCAGGAGAAAATGATCTTCCAGCATCCATACGCACCTGTCAACATAGTACTTCTTCCATTAATGGGGACGTTTATGAAGTATTCTTAATAGCATGGTAAATGTTACTGCTCTGATATTAATTGAAAAAGAGCAGAACATAAAATTCCTTATAAAATATAATAACAATAATATTAGTAAATTATTATCAAAAGCCTATAAAGGACGACTCACCAGCATTGAGCATTATTTGCCAGACATCGGAATAAGCACTTTATTTATTCCATATTAGCCTTTCAGACAGGTTTGTGAGATCCATTTTTAGGCAGAGAAACTGAGGCTCAGAGAGTAAAAGTAACTTGCTTAAGAGCTCCCAGCTCCTAAATGACAGAGCCAGGCTTTGATATGAAGTCTATTAATTCTGTTAATTATAAACACTCTGCTAGGTTATCTGAGACATGCTACTTTAGTATGCCAGGAGTCTTGCATGCATTATAGACATTAATTCTCACAATCACAATACAGTAAAAAAATATTTTTTCCCATTATACAGATGAGATATCTATAATGATAAAAATAAATAACTAGCAAAATTCTCACAGGGCCACAATACTCCCTAATCATGTCATTATTTCTCAACGAGACTTGCAAAAGAAAAAATGTTACCCGTGAATATCATTTGGAGAATAGATTAAGGTTATTTATTTATTATAGTGTTTAAAATTTTTAAGCAGGGAGTGCGTGTGTGGATAGACAGAGAGAAAGAAAGAGGGTAAATATTATCTGCTTAGCAACTTGTCAATCATATGCATAGTCAGAATGATCTGGCTATTCAACAGCTGAATGAGGAGTAGAAAAGCGAATCCTTCCCATAATCCTCATGCTCACCACCTGGAATGTTTTGGTTTATTTTGTGCTCCTTCTACCCCGGCCTACCTTCTGGATCCTGTGAAAGTTAATGCTGCTTTCTTGCTTCCCAGTGTTTTCCACGTGCATGGAAGCTCCTGTATCTTGTATACCAGGAATAGATGTACATTGAGGCATATTTTAGATTGAAAGCAGCCACCTTGTTTTTTACTCAAACCTAATTGTCATACATAATTTGAGCTAACACATGCAAATCTCCTAGCACAAATTTCTGGACTATAATAAGCAATCAACAAATTGTAATTTTCTTTCTTGATTCCCAAAAGTTCCTCCTCAACAAAATCTAAGAAGCCTTATAAGGATTTCCTCTCTGTAAGAAGAAAAAAATCCTCAAGCTTGCCTTCGTTTTTACTTTTAATAATAGTAATTTATAAGGAATAATTTTGAATATATACAAAAGTAGAGAATAGAGTCTAATAATCCTAATAAGCCCACACCTATCTTGCTTCATGTGTATCTTACCTACCCCAATATCCCCCACCCATAATATTTTGAAGCAAATATCTTCTTATAAATATTTTAATATGAATTTCTAGAGATAAAATTAAGAAAAAAATTGTCATAACATCATCACATTTACAAATAAGATTAATTCCTTAATATAATCAGTATCCAATTGAAACTCACATTTCCTGATTTTTAAAGATTTAGTCATTTGAATCATTACCTAATAAGGTCTATATATTATTAGACTTTATTCGATGTCTTCTACATCTTTTATTCTCTTCATTTATAGGCTTCCTTGAATCTGTTCTCACAAATTTTTGTTACAGAAATTTAGCTGTAGTCTTGTAGATTTTTCCACAAGCCATACACTTACTGCCGATATTTCTCGAGCATTATTTAGTGATCCTCTTTCCCTTGTATTAGCCCTAATCATATGAAATTACTAATATTCAACTGGCCCTAATTTACAAAATGGCGATTTTAAGTGGTTCAACCTAGTATTTCTTGAAAATTGGCAGTTAGGTCTAGACTAGACCTAGTCTGCCTTTGATAGCTTGCCTGCTTTCAAATATGACAAGATGTTCCAGGCTCATATTTTATAGGTCCTGCCCGAGATTGGCAGTCAGGATTTCTTTAAGTGTTGATTTCTTCTTAGGAAACGGTAATTAGCGATCAGTTTAGATACCATGAGTGCATTCTGGTATTTTAAGTTGGTTCTTCTTTCTGGGACTTTTCAATGCACCAAGACACTGTATTTTATAATTTTAAGGTAAAATGCATAATGAGCTCATACTAATACTTTCAAATAAAATTCAGGCTTTTACTTAATCTCCTTCATCTTATATCATATTGCTATTTAATCATGGCAAAAATTCCAATTAACAACGTTACTCATTTTCTTTATGCTATATCATGTATAACAATACCAACAGTAGCACTAAAAATCCGATTACTGAAAAGTTTGTTTGATTCTCTTATTTATCTATTTACTTGCAGTTCTTTATATCGAGAAGATTATATCCTACTAGGATGTGCAGGAAAATTAGCATTTTATAGTTCTTTGGAACAACTTTCTAGGTGGTTGTGCTGACAACTGAATACATAATAAGATCATTATTCCATGCCACTTTTATTTCTTATGAGTTGCTTTTTAATTTTTGGAAAATAGTTACATAAAAAATGTGTATAGTTCCAAATTCAAGTCTACT
This sequence comes from Pan paniscus, assembly GCF_029289425.2. Classification (NCBI taxonomy): domain Eukaryota; kingdom Metazoa; phylum Chordata; class Mammalia; order Primates; family Hominidae; genus Pan; species Pan paniscus. The sequence continues at coordinate 69,196,348 of NC_073267.2, forward strand.
AAACAAGGTAGATACATAAACGTCTGGATTCTATCTTTGTTTTCTCGACCCTTCTCCCTCCCTTTGCTTAAAAGCAGCCCTTTTATTTTGCAGTTTATTGTCCCATTGCCTTTTCTTGAGATGAAAGATAATATATGAATTAGTGTGGTAGCATAGTAACACATTCCCTCCATCTTGATTCTCTTTTTACTTAACAATGTACCCTAAAGAATACTCCATTGTTGTTTACAGCCATGTCCCTCATTTCTTTCTACAGGTGCATAATACACTGTGTGCCAGTATCCTATTTATACATTTGCTGCAACTGATAGCCTTGTTTATATGTCTTTTTAATATGTTGCCACTATATCTTTGGGATAGATTCCTAGAACTGTAATTGTTTCATCAAATAGTAAATGAATATGTAATTTTTTCTAGGTATTGCCAAATTTCCTTCCCCAAGAGTTTTAGCATTTTGCATTACCATCAGCAATGTAGGAAAAGTCTGCTTTCCCACAGCTTTGCCAGACTGTGTTGTCAAACTTCTGGAACTGTGCTGATCTGATAGTTAGAATAGCTATCCTAGCAAAGTGTTAATATGCACTTCTCTTTCTATGAGTAACGTTGAGCATCTTTTCAAATGGTTGAGAGGCATTTGTGCTTCTTTTTATTTGAACTGTCCAAGTTTTTATAGCACTGCTAGCATTTTTCTTCTCTATTCTTGAGGTGCTCTTTGTATATCTGGGATATGAATACTTCATGAAATAAGTGGCAAATAGTTTCTCCCACTGTGTTATTTGGCTTTTTACTTTGCTTATGTCATTTTAATTAATTAAATTTTTCGGTCATCTCATCTTTTAAAAGCTGGTTTCTTTCATTGGCTCTGATGAAAACTAGTTTCTTAATCTCTTGGGACTCTTTTAAGGGTTGGTTTCAATCCCTTCCAGCCCAACATTATAAACAGAGATTCTATTTGCTTTGTGTCCATATTCAATGAGGGTAAGCTGAGATTTATAGAATGTTTTCCACGTGAGACACTTTGTGCTTCCAGACACTTAATTAAAACCAAAAAAGTTTATGATATCTTCTCTGGCTTTCCCATTACCCATATAAAGTGATGCGATTGGCATCTGACAATTTAAGGATTTGATATTAATTATTTAAGCTTCCCAAAGAATGTGCTATTCCTTCGTAGCTATGCATAATAATTTTGCTATAAAAAAAGTGGAATGTCACATGGAGGAGGATTACCTGTGTTACCTGTGGGGCTAATGTTGCTGAACAATGCTAACAGAGATCTGTGCATGTCACCCATGGGAAGAAAATAGTCCCGAGATTTCCAGCTAATCTTGAGGAATGAATTATCACCCATAATTTTTTTCCTTGGGTGGGTATATTTTTATTGCTAATTATCTTTATAATGTCATAATCTGATGGCACTGAGTTTCATATTTTGCTTCTCCTTTGCAAATAATTTATTTTTGTATTTGTAATTAAGTATGCACAATATGAAAGCACAATTAATTGATCACATGGCAAAATATACACATAGTTCCCTTTTAGTTTGACAATAAAAATATTAAAAAGACTTCATTAATCATCTACAAACAAAACACTGTACACATTTAAATGACATAAATTTCTCTATCCCCTGTCTCTATCTTATAAAAATAATTTGAAATCTAGTTAGACAGATAAATTATATGTTGTTGTTTCAGACATATGTCTTTAGACATCTTAATAGGAAAACTAAAAGGGATATTTACTATCTTAACATTTTGAAATTAGACAATTTTTGATTTTGCAATTAAGTACATCTTTCAAAACAAATATGAGAAAACTAGTTTTGGTTTTTAGCCTGATAATAATAATGCTAAACATTATAAAGGTAATTTGCAGCTTTCATGAAGGCACTTTATGTATTTGACCATGTTTTCCTGAGACTGAGATTGCTAAATCATTGAAGCAGCTTTTTCACAGAGCCTGAAACATTCACATGTAAAAGTCTGATCCTACGTCCACCATTTTCAAGAGAAAGTATGTTTTGTACTTCTTACTATGATGACTGTGACTTAAAGAAACACAAACAGGAATATTAGACATATTGGTTAGAAATTTGATTTGTTCTGAACTTGGTGATTTATTTGTTTGATCTGAGGCAAACTAGGTGTTTGATATGTTTTTTTGTTTTTTCTTTTTCTCCAATTCATCTAGCTAAATGAGGACTGTTTCAAGTGGTTAAGTAGAGTCTTTGTGTTTATGCCTTTTAGGCTCATCTTAATTCATTAAAAGGGTAACTGATTATGATTTTTTACTTATGTTGCTGTTTCCTTTTGATTTATTATTTACTGTGCCATCTTAAATTTTTTAAAAAAATATGCTTTCATAAGGCTATTGGTTTCCATAATATTTAATAATGTAGGTATAGGTCTCAGATATTTGTGATGCCCAAAATTAACAATTTATTGTATCATTTTTACTATGGAAGTAACCAGTAAATATCAATAATGTTTTTCTGGTAAGAAATTCATATAGAGATAACTCCTATTCTGAACACTGTACTGTATATTTGTCTTATTATATTTAATCTTTACAAGGACCCTATGAATTTTCCCAGTTTTCATTTGCACAAACTAAGTCTCAGAAATTAACCAAGTTTACACTCCTGTTAAATAGACAAGTTAGGAATTGGCTGCATAAAGTTTAGTTCCAGAGTCTATGACTTAACTAACACAGAGACCACATTACTTTACTTTGAATCAATTAGTCCATTTCCCCATCACATTTGAAATGAAATGCGTGTTTAAATTTAAAAAATTTGTGAAGATATTCTGTTGTGGATTATCACCACATATCAACGTCATTCAAAAAGTCAATCTATTGATAATGACCATGGTTGTGACCAGGATAAATTAAGATCTACTGACTGTAAGATACATTTTGCCAGAATGAACTCCATTAAAATTAATTTTCAATGAGTAGAAAGATGAGGATGGGTTTATTTTTAGATTTAAAGGAAGCAGTCAGACTCCAAATCTCAAATAATATCACTGTAAAGTTGGAATTTCTATAATGAAAACATTTGCTAAGATTTGCATTTAATTCAGTATTTCAATAGCAGGTTATATGGTCATCAAAATTCCACAGGAAATGATGTGAATTTCACTAAACTGGTAGTGGAAACTTTTGGAGAGGTGACGTCTCTGCTTTGTTCATTATTCTGCCTCCAATGTTTTGCACAATGGCTGTCTTGTTATAAGAACTTAGCTGAATCCAAGTAAGTAATTGATGTATTATTAATAATTGATCATTAATCATCATCTTTAACTCTAGTTCAGCAGCTCCCTGGCTTCTGATCATTTTTGTTATTCCTACTGGGATCATTCCTTGGGCTACATTCATGGTCCTATTAGATTTTCCCTTCACTCTGATCCTCAGAATTTTCTAGGACAGAGGTTTTATTTAATCCTTTGGGGCTTTCTAGTTCTAAACTTTGAATGACCATTTATGCCTCTGGAAATATCAGCCTAATATTAGTACCCTGACCAGAAGCCCTGCTAGGTTCACTCCTACAAAATATCAGAGACTATCAGAAAGAACTTGACAACTACAAAGAACTGTACAAGGAATGTCTACTTGCAAACCAGAAAACCCACTGCTAGTCTGGGTTGTTTTCTGCGTGTTTTTTCCCTAACTATGAAAACCTTATTTAATAGAGTTAAATGACACTACTTAACTCACAGTGAAATGTATTGATTTTCTCTGCTTCTGCAAAGGTGACCTCTAGGCAATGGTAGACTCCAAATTACAGCAAGGCAAACAGGTATTATAAGTTTAACTCAGCAGTTTGAAACCTATCAGCCAGTTAATTCCCACCTCTCTTTACAGTCCATTAAATAGTCTATTTTTAATTGAAGTTATAATATTTATTTTCTCATTCTCACCTGTTTGGGTATGCTACATTTCTTTGGTAATTTCTCTAGAGATTTTTGCTTGGATTAAATTTTTTTTTCCATTATCCTCAGTACATTTGTCCTTTTTTCAAGTGTGTTTGGAATCAATTGTCTAGAATTTAGAATAAACTCTTTTGAAAAATGGAAAAGACCTCATAACTCTAAGTGAGGCAAACAAACCAAACCCTTCATTGTTCAGTACAGGAAATAGAAACATCCTTGCTATGGAGGAGAAAGTTAGTATAACTAAAATATCTGATCCTAAGTTTCAACTCACGTAATTAAAAGGTGAGGATTTACTTGTTCTCACTGTCAAAAGTATTAGAATGAAATGACTATCCAGACTGTTACAAAAAAAATTATGAGTGATGACTGAATATTTGTAAAATACAACGCACTGTATACATTTGTTCTTAATCATAGATCTAATAATTAATTTCTACCTCCAATACCACTTAAAGTAAGAAATTTTGTTTTGGTGTACTTTATAATCAGAATTTCAGCTTTGAGTGTGATTTGTAACTACAAAGAAGAAATTACGTTTAGGCTGATTTTTATTGTAATACAAGTTGAGTAGCCTTTATTAGAAATGTGTGGGACCAGAAGAGTTTCAGATTTCAATTTGTTTTCAGATTTTGGAATATTTGCATAAACATAATAAAAGATGTTGGGCATGGGACCCAAGTCTAAACATGGAATTTGTTTGTTTTATATATACCTTATACATATAGCCTGAAGGTAATTTTATACAACATTTTAAATAATTTTGTGCCTGAAACAAAATTTGTGTACATTGAATTATCAGAAAGCAAAAGTGTCACTATCTTAGCCACCCGTGTAAACAATCTGTGATTGTTTGGCATCACCATCATTTCTGATTTTGAATTTATATATACTACTGATAAGCAATCATCTTCTTACACTTATTCACACATAAGTACTTAACAGTAAAAAATATATGACATACCATTAACATAGTGAAAAAATGATGTGTTCATTTTTCTGGTAGCTAATGCTTGCTTCCCAACACTTTGGGATGGCAAGTCGGGTGGATCACTTGAGCCCAGGAGTTGGAGAACAGCCTGGGCAACATGGTGAAACCCCATCTCTACAAAAATTAGTTGAGTGCCATGGCGCACACCTGTAGTCCCATCTACTTGGGAGGCTGAGGTAGGAAGAGCCCTTGGGCCCACAAGGTTGAGGCTGCAGTGAGCCATGGTCACGCCACTGCACTCCAGCCTGGGTGACAGAGTTCGACCTTGTCTCAAAATGAAAACAAAAGCAAAAACAAAACAACAACGACAACAACAAAACGTGTTCAGGGTATTAAGTGGCACAGTAGCATCCTCAGAATAACTGTATGTGTGTTAAACAATAGCAACAGCAAACAATGGCAGGCATTCAGTCTCCACCTATGATGCTATGTTTTGGTAAAAAGGTTACTGTGCATTGTATTATTATTATTATCTTTAGGTGAGAAGAAACACCAGAAGCAGTTGAGGGACCAGGACGAGGGCTCTCTTGATTCCTAAAGGGATAAGGAAACATTCTGCTAGATGGTTTTTTAAAGTGTTTCTACCAGAGTCACCTGTCTTGTTAACAATGCTTTTTTTTTTTTCTTAGAATTCCTCTCTTTGATTTTTTAAACTGTCATTATTCCTTGTTCTGCTATGAATGCGTGCTACTCTAGTCCCTCAATAAGCCCATCATCTGTCTTCACTAAATCATCTACAGGCACTTTTTCAGCGTTAACAATGTCACATGAGGTCGGTTGTAGAGTTTTCCACCTTTGGCATCATGTTGGCTCTCAACAATTTTCAGATATTGGATCATTTCAGATTTTGTAGTTTTAGATTAAGGATGCTCAATTTGTAACAAAAAAATATTTAGTTAATTGAATTAATCCAGTTTCTAAACGGAGAGTCATGCAATATGTTGTAATATGGAAGGACACTAATACAGTGTTAGAAGTATTACTCATTTATTTGGCAAGCCTTTCTTCAGTTTTTCCTGTAAGCCAAGACCTATCTCTTGTTCTTCAACACTTAGAATTCAATGTGGAAGCAGACAGACTGGCTTCTACCCCCAAAGTTCTGAGCCTTCGCAACCTCTTCATTAGTAAAACAGCTATATAATCATCATCTTTTATAATTATATACTGTGTTCTAGTTTTTAATGTGAATTCGCACCTGTTGTCTCATTTTATTATTACTTGGCATTCAAGCACCTTATACACAGGCCATTACTGAATACAAACCTGGATGGTTAGCAGGGGATAGGATAAATGAAAATATGAATAAAAATAAAATAAGAATAAATAATTGGCCAAAACAATCCCTCCTGATAATTCAGAAGTAGTGTACAGATTCCTTGGGTTTTTCCTGTTTTGTAGTTTCCAGAAATTTCCAAATAGGAAATTTACTTTATATTGATCTGGTGTTATCCATGTTTTCATTTTTGTAATTAACCTCACCGATATAACTCCTTTTTATATTAGGTGTATTATTTTAAATACTGTATACTTTGGATAGTTACCCATGCAGACATGTCAATTTGCTTGGAAATTTCTTGTTTTTCTTTTTTTATTTATTAGCATCATTCTGACTCTAATTTTTGACATAATTCATAGAAAGAGGTCATTGAAACATTCATTACGTAATGAATAAGGGAAGCAATGAATGTTTAGCTTTATATATATATATAATTTATAATTTTTGCATACTGCCTTTTATTCCATAATATTTCTGTATGTGGTATATTAACTTTTTTTCAGTGTCTTATGGCCATTTAAATCAAATAGCACTGATATATCTATGTTTAGTAGCATGTATTTGAATGTTTAATACATATATTTGAAAATTTGAGTGAAGAAGTTAGAATCTGGTTTCAAAGCAAATACTTAAAGTGATGGTTTCTGGGAATAATTAATTTTTAAAAAGACTATCAAATATGTCAGTTATAAATAAATTGCAGCTTTGGAGACAATGAGGTGTTTGTATTATAATAAAAATACTTTGAAATATTCCTAACTAAAAATAAATATTAGAGATAAGTTGTTAATATAAGTATGGCTGTAGTGTGGATTGCTAAAAAGGGAACTGGACTAGCTGTCAGGAGACCTGGTTTCTCAGGTTGGTTCATCCCTTGATTTTAGGCAAGTCATGGGAGTTCTCCAGGCATCAGTTTTTTTAATCTAAAAATCAGGATTTAATAAATACACTATGATTCTTATCTAGTTCATTTAGTGCATTATTCAATGATCCCCACATTAAATGTTGAGTAGTGGTTATAATACTAAATTCTCATACATTGAGAGAAAAATAATATGTGCAATACTAGACCAAAAATATGTGGACTACTAAACCATCAATGACTATTGGAAAAATGCAAAAATTATTATGATATATTGCAGAAATAACCATAAATTATCATCCTCCCTGTAATAATGCCTTTACGGTGTGACTTCCCAGATCCTACTTTAAAAGGTCAAGTCTATTTTCCAATTTCTTGAATTTGTGCTGGTTGTGTGACTTGCTCCAGTCAACACAATGCAGTAGAAGCAGCATTGTACCAGTTGAGAGTTTAAGCTCCAAAAGGTCTTGCAAATTTCTAGCCTCTCTATTGCAACTCTGAGAAGAACCCCAGGCTGCAGCATGGATGAATGGCCATATTGATCAGATAGTAATCATCCCAACCATGTGTGCACGCCCAGCCCAAATTGGCACAGGTACCCAAGCTGCTGACTGCAGATGCCTGAGCGAGCCCAGCAGAGACCAGAAGAACCACCTCACTTCACCAAGCCTAAAATTCCAACCCCAAAATAATGAGCTGAATATATACTTTTAATAAACCACTACACTTTGAGATGTTTTTCTATGCCGCAAAAGATAACTGGTGCAGCTATGAAGTCCTAATTTCTCCCAAATACAATAAAAGTTACTGTAGAATAGATGCAGATATTAGATGGAATCATATTTTGCCCTCAATATTTTATATCTGGTCACTGTTATAAAAAAGTGATCTCCATAGTATAAGAAAGTGGTAACATTCTATAAGAAGGAAACAAGATAGGAGAAGGAAAGTCATAGAGTAAGACTGTATGGTGACAAAAGTTAATAATTACATGTTGTATACTTTAAAATTACTATAAGAGTAGATTTTAAATGCTGTCACCACAATAAAATAAGTAGATGAGATGATGGATATGCTAATTATTTTGATTTAATCATCTTACAATGTATACATGTATGAAAACATCACATTGTAGTCCATAAATCTCTACAATTATTATGATTAATTAAAAATAAAATAAAAAACCGAGCCCAACAAACAAAATTGTTGAAATAAAGATTGTTCCTATTACTAGGCCAGATTACTTCTTTTTCTATTGCTGGAAAATAGAGGAAATACTCAATTTATTGAGACAAAATAAGTCAACTCCTTGCTACTCTTAAATACTTCTTTCTTGCTTCAGTCTTGCTGACTTTTATTTCCAGTAGTCCTCCAAGATGATTTATTACAAAATGTTGTGTGGTTATATATTATCGTGTATGGCAAATGTGATTTGTTTTGAATTTTTGTTGCTTTTATAATTAGGAAGAGAACTTATATCTCTGTTAGTGTAATTCAATTTTGTGGACATGACTTGACAGGAACTATCTTTCTCATGCTACAAAGTTAAATAACAGATTGCATAAAACTGTGAAAAGTAAAAGCTCTTTCAACATATTAGTTAGAAAATATTCCATGAGCCAAGAAGAGCATATACATTTTAATATAATACACATGTAATCTGGGTTTTTCTAAAATTATTTCATATCTAATAACTGTTCTGTTATACTCACATAATATATGTTATGATTATCAGAAAATGTGTGATGTTTTTGTTTGGAAAGATATAGCCATTGTATATTAACTATTATATAACATTAAGATGAATATATTTGCATCAAAGAAAAATATTTTTTAAAATGGAAATGTTGATAGGTTATATTGGTATAGATTCTCCAGAGAAATGGAATCAATAGGAGATTTGGAAATTGGTTAATGTAATCATAAAAGTTTCATCATCTGCTTTTTCCAAGCGGGAGAATCAGGAAAGCCAGTGCAATTTCGTATAAGTCCAAAGACCTGAGAACTGGGTTGGGCCGCTGGTTTAAGTCCCAGATTTCAAAAGCTTGAAAACCAGGATCTCTGTTTTCTTGGGGCAGGAGAAGATGGATGCGCCAGCTAAAGAGGAGGGAATAAATTTACTTTTCCTCCACCTTTTTGTCCTAAGAGTGCCTCAGTGGAATCTATGATGTCTGCCTACATTGCTGAGGGTGATCTTCTTTACTCAGTCGGCCAATTCAAATGCTAATCTCTTTTGGAAACACCCTCACAGATACACCTGGAAATAATGTTTTGTTAGCTATCTAGATATCCCTTACCCCTGTCAAATTTATATGTATATTAACCATCTGAAGTCTACTCCTTCTTAACTTGGCACCCATATCCATTTCCTTAAACCATATCTAATTTCCAAATAAAGACAATAACAGGGTTATAATTCCACCTCTCATGATAGAACTGTCCTGTGTACAACTCAAAACACAGTAACCCCTTTCCAGAAAGAGCAGTCAAAATCCTTGAATAATGTTTACTCTTCTTCTGATAGCAATACATCTTACATTACATAGTAAGGGAATATGAGAGGAAATAGAACAAAGATATTTCTTAATATGTGTATATATACACACAAACATACTTACAACAAAATAAAGAGAAAATACTCATGACAATTACAATCCCCATTTCTATAACTGGTCCTATGGTTATAGCTGGTATTTATAAGTACTTTCCAATAGCCAATTTATTTTCCCATTGCCTTCAGTAAACACCTCAGCTTGTTGCAGTTCTTTTTTTATTTTATTTTATTATTATTATACTTTAAGTTTTAGGGTACATGTGCACAATGTGCAGGTTACTTACATATGTATACATGTACCATGTTGGTGTGCTGCACCCATTAACTCATCATTTAGCATCAGGTATATGTCCTAAAGCTATCCCTCCCCCCTCCCCCCACCCCATAAAAGTCCCCAGAGTATGATGTTCCCCTTCCTGTGTCCATGTGTTCTCATTGTTCAATTCCCACCTATGGGTGAGAATATGCGGTGTTTGGTTTTTTGTTCTTGCGATAGTTTACTGAGAATGATGATTTCTAATTTCATCCATGTCCCTACAAAGGACATGAACTCATCATTTTTTATGGCTGCATAGTAATCCATGGTGTATATGTGCCACATTTTCTTAATCCAGTCTATCATTGTTGGACATTTGGGTTGGTTCCAAGTCTTTGCTATTGTGAATAGTGCCGCAATAAACATACGCGTGCATGTGTCTTTATAGCAGCATGATTTATAGTCCTTTGGGTATATACCCAGTAATGGGATGGCTGGGTCAATGGTATTTCTAGTTCTAGATCCCTGAGGAATCGCCACACTGACTTCCACAAGGGTTGAACTAGTTTACAGTCCCACCAACAGTGTAAAAGTGTTCCTATTTCTCCGCATCCTCTCTAGCACCTGTTGTTTCCTGACTTTTTAATGATTGCCATTCTAACTGGTGTGAGATGGTATCTCATTGTGGTTTTGATTTGCATTTCTCTGATGGCCAGTGATGGTGAGCATTTTTTCATGTGTTTTTTTGGCTGCATAAATGTCTTCTTTTGAGAAGTGTCTGTTCATCTCCTTCGCACGCTTTTTGATGGGGTTGTTTGTCTTTTTCTTGTAAATTTGTTTGAGTTCATTGTAGATTCTGGATATTAGCCCTTTGTCAGATGAGTTGGTTGCGAAAATTTTCTCCCATTTTGTAGGTTGCCTGCTCACTCTGACGGTAGTTTCTTTTGCTGTGCAGAAGCTCTTTAGTTTAATTAGATCCCATTTGTCAATTTTGGCTTTTGTTGCCATTGCTTTTGGTGTTTTAGACATGAAGTCCTTGCCTGTGCCTATGTCCTGAATGGTAATGGCTAGGTTTTCTTCTAGGGTTTTTATGGTTTTAGGTCTAACGTTTAAGTCTTTAATCCACCTTGAAATAATTTTTGTATAAGGTGTAAGGAAGGGATCCAGTTTCAGCTTTCTACATATGGCTAGCCAGTTTTCCCAGCACCATTTATTAAATAGGGAATCCTTTCTCCATTGCTTGTTTTTGTCAGGTTTGTCAAAGATCAGATAGTTGTAGATATTTCTGAGGGCATTATTTCTGAGGGCTCTGTTCTGTTCCATTGATCTATATCTCTGTTTTGGTACCAGTACCATGCTGTTTTGGTTACTGTAGCCTTGTAGTATAGTTTGAAGTCAGGTAGCGTGATGCCTCCAGCTTTGTTCTTTTGGCTTAGGATTGACTTGGTGGTGCGGGCTCTTTTTTGGTTCCATATGAACTTTAAAGTAGTTTTTCCAATTCTGTGAAGAAAGTCATTGGTAGCTTGATGGGGACGGTATTGAATCTATAAATTACCTTGGACAGTATGGCCATTTTCATGAATTGATTCTTCTTACCCATGAGCATGGAATGTTCTTCCATTTGTTTTGTATCCTCTTTTATTTCCTTGAGCAGTGGTTTGTAGTTCTCCTTGAAGAGGTCCTTCACATCCCTTGTAAGTTGGATTCCTAGGTATTTTATTCTCTTTGAAGCAATTGTGAATGGGAGTTCACTCATGATTTGGCTCTCTGTTTGTCTGTTATTGGTATAAGAATGCTTGTGATTTTTGTACATTGATTTTGCATCCTGAGACTTTGCTGAAGTTGCTTATGAGCTTAAGGAGATTTTGGGCTGAGACAATGGGGTTTTCTAGATATACAATCATGTCATCTGCAAGCAGGGACAATTTGACTTCCTCTTTTCCTAATTGAGTACCCTTTATTTCCTTCTCCTGCCTAATTGCCCTGGCCAGAACTTCCAACACTATGTTGAATAGGATTGGTGAGAGAGGTCATCCCTGTCTTGTGCCAGTTTTCAAAGGGAATGCTTCCAGTTTTTGCCCATTCAGTATGATATTGGCTGTGGATTTGTCATAGATAGCTCTTATTATTTTGAGATACGTCCCATCAGTATCTAATTTATTGAGAGTTTTTAGCATGAAGGGCTGCTGAATTTTGTCAAATGCCTTTTCTGCATCTATTGAGATAATCATGTGGTTTTTGTCTTTGGTTCTGTTTATATGCTGGATTACATTTATTGATTTGCGTATATTGAGCCAGCCTTGCATCCCAGGGATGAAGCCCACTTGATCATGGTGGATAAGCTTTCTTTACTTGGCAGGACCACCCAAGCTTTCATTACTGAAGAGTCTGGGCCATTTGTTGTCTTTCCTGCATTGGGTTACTGTAGTTTTTATTGACCTTAATTACAGGCATGGTAAAATACTATCAGAAACCCTAAAGGATCTCCTGGGTTTCAGATACACTCTTCCTTACCTCCGTTGTGGAGTAGTGGTTCATTTTCCCCTTGGTGGACCAGATCAATCTCCCCAGGCATCATCGCAACTGCTTTCTTTTCCTGTGGACTCAGAGGCATGAGGAACCCCAAGTGGCCAGGTGGCATCTTAACTTCCAGTTCAGTGGGATCACTGTTGTGTTTCCTGGAGGAACCATTCCTCGCTCTGAAACTAAGACCTCTAGGACAGCAGAGCCATGAGAACAGAAAGCAAAATTTTGCTAGTGGATCACGTGGGGTAACAGTGAGTGGTGCCACTCCCATTTCCACTCCTTTATTTCTGGATTTTTGCTTATATAAATAAAAAAACTCAAGTAGTTCTTTTGGAGTGTAGCACATTTCCTCATCACACTTTCTACCTTACATCTAGAAATCTTCTGGGACTTATTATACTATTACACTTATTAATATGTTTTATTATTGTCAGACAATATGCGTTGTTGCTGTTTGGAAAGACAAAGACATTTTATATTTACTATATAACATTAAGATGAATACATGTATATCAAAGAAAAATATTTTTTTGAAATAAAGATATTGAAAGGCAATAAGATATTCAGGGGAAAAGCTTAAAAATTAGCTTTGTGTTTGAGATGTAAATGATGCTTTACTTAACTATGGAATGGGACTCAATGCCACCTCCTGGGAAGTCAGTATGGAGGATAGGGAAGGGTGAAGAAGAGGAAGGTAAAAAAAAAAAAAAAAAAAAGAGAGAGAAGAGAAGATTCTGAGATTAAAATATTAGGAGGAAAATGTAGAGAGAGGTCTGACAAGTAGTGACCACTGAGACAGGTTCAGTGGTGTAAGTAGATATGCAACTCAGAAAGAAGGAGAATGGGAAGGAACTGAAGACAAGCTGGAATGGCAGAAGTGAAAATGAAGAGAGTAGGACATTCTTTACTAGGGTTGGGTTATAAAAGGGAAAACAAAAAGATTAGAAAGCTGGAGGAGAAAGTAGTTTCGAAAGAAGTTTTAGTTTGGTTATTTTTAAAGGTGGAAGGTGTCAACATCTTTATTTGCTAATAGAAGGATGAGAGAGAGAAAACTAAATTATACAGGAGTAAAAGGGGGTCATTTAGCAACAAAATCATGGTTTAGATGAGAGCAGACAGGTTCTGGAATCATAAACTTTGCCAGTCGTTCTGCCAAGTCACTGAGCCCTTTACAGGACTGCACGGTATCTTTGAGGTGCCTTCTAGTTGTGATTCCCAGTGCATTAGGTAGTGTCATTCTAAGGGGCAAAATGTCTCCTTAATAAAAATAATAGCACCAGGAAGGGTGCACAGGCATTAGTCCTTTCTGCCTACACATTCAAAGAGACTTTTATTTATAATTTTTCTTCAAAATTTGCATTTTCTCCTTTCTAAAAAAAAAAAACCTCTGTTAGGTAACAAATGTGTTTTTAGAATATTCTTAACTTAAAATTTTTTTGTGTGTTATTGAGTACTTTAAGATTGTGGCTATAACAAATCATTACCTTAAAGGGTTTTATCATCAAATCTAGAGTGAATCTAAGGGAAAAAAGGAAGAAGAGGAGGATATAATACAAAAATCAGATGTCTTTTTAGATCAATGATCAAAGGCTTTGTTTTGACGCTTTTGAAAATATGAGTTGTTATTACTCATTCTCTCATAGTTGGTATTTTTGCTCCATAAAATACCTACTGTTTCTTAGACATAACACAAACATTTTATTGACTATTTGAACATTATGAATAAAAGTGACTCATTTGGCCTAAAAACATCTAATTTAGTTTTGATTTTCCCCCCTTCATTTTCCAAAAGTCTGTAACTTTTTTTTTTTGTTTTAAATAATCTCATCTCCATTTTTCGCTAATATCTTGAAAGTGAATCACATTCTCTATTTGTCTTTTTATATACTTCAGCTTTGAAATCTATGTTATAATCTAAAAAAATAGTTATGTTTTAAAATTTGGATAAGAAAATATTCTCAAGTTTACAGTTAATATCCCTGACGATGGAATTTCCATTAGGTGAGGTCCAAGGAAATGGGTGGATAAGAAAAACCCTTCAATGGTAGTGGCTCTGAGAGTCAGAATATGTAAATATGTAATTTCACAGTAAAAAAAAAAGTTTTTGTGCACATTCCGTGCATTGAACAGTATTTTCTAGAGTCACAGAATGTTAGAGATAAAAGGAATCTTAATGATTACTTATCTCCTTCAGTAGATAAGGAAACTGAGAACTAAGGAGTTCAGCGACTTTCACAAGATTACATATCTGGCTTAGGATGATGATTCTCCAGAAGGATGATGTTTTTACATAGAATTATTGTTTTAATGTCAGCAAGCAGGGTGAAAACTACCCTCAAAAAGCCTTTAAATCACTCATAAACTACAACATAGAACAAAGCATCTGCAAGTGGGTCAAGTAGAGCATTTTTCTCTTTTTCTTTTTTTTAGAATGGAAACATTACTTTCTCTCCTACTGAATCCCAAGGGAAGCAGTCATCTTGTTTTCAAAGGGCTGCATTGTACATAAAAAAATTATACAAAATATCTGGGAAGTGAGACCAACTGAGGGAATAGTCGTGTTATGTTCTCTGGGTTAAGATGTGGGTTGAAATAAATCCACTCATTTGCCGTTAATTGATTTTTGACAAAGATGCTGAGAACACACAATGGGGAAAGGATAGTCATCAATAAATGCTGGTGAGAAAACTGGATATCCACATGCAGAAGAATGAATTAGACCCTTATCTCATAAGACGTTAAAAATAATCTGAAACTGTTAAATGACTAGAAGAAAACATAGGGGAAAATCTTCATGATGTGGGTCTGGGCAAAGATTTTATGGACATGACCCTTAAAGCACAATCAACAATAGCAAAAACAAAACAAAACAGAAGAGAGGCAAGATTGCTGACTAGATCAGTTAGGAGGAACATCTGCCACCAAGGGACCTGGACACCAGGAAGGCTGGTACACTCCGAGAAGATCTTCAGAAGGAAGCCATTGAGAGTGGATGAAGGGAGGACACAGGGTGCATTGAAGTAGGAGGAAGCTAGGAACCCTACATGAGGCTACCATGCACTGGGACTCATTCCTAGCCCCCAACAACTGCTGGGGAAAGAGTGAGTTGAGCAGGTAAGGGGCGACCCATTCTCACTATGGACCTCTGGCATCCTGGCAGCAGGAGACCTCATAGCCCCATGGACACTTGAACTCTCAGGGAGAACTGCTTAGAGAGATAATAAGGGCAATATTCCAGCCTGTGCAGAGTCTGGAGGTTTTGTGTAGGTATGTCTGCAGGGACCACAGCCAAAGTTACCCATTTCTGAAGGCTTGCTTTGGAAGAGCAAGCCTTTCTCTAGGAGACTCTAGCCTTAGGGGAACTGTCAGACGTGAACTGAGGAACTGTCAGAGGTGAACTGAGGAACTGTCAGACGTGAACTGAGGAACTGTCAGACCTGAACTGAGCAGGGTGATCTTGCCTATGAGATGGGGCCAGTCTGATCTGAGTGCTCTTCTCTCTGCTGGCCTCTCCCAGGGCCTTAGCCTGGTCATGCGTGCTTGCAGTCCAGCC
Organism: Pan paniscus; assembly: GCF_029289425.2. Classification (NCBI taxonomy): domain Eukaryota; kingdom Metazoa; phylum Chordata; class Mammalia; order Primates; family Hominidae; genus Pan; species Pan paniscus. The sequence goes on from NC_073267.2 coordinate 69,212,301, forward strand.
TCAGATTCCCAAACAGGGTATATCCTAGGAGCCTGCATCATAGCTTCTGCACTGGTGGACCACACCTGACCATCAGAGAGCTCCAGCAGAGCAATCTCTACTGAATTGCACAAGGTCACTTCCACTCGCACCCCACCACAGCCTCCTCATGCCACTTTGCCAGTATGCACTTGCCCAAGGGATACCCTCTCTTCACTTTGCCAGTGCACGTGTGTATGAGAGCAGACCTCACCTCTCCTTCCCTGCCAGTTGTGAGTGTGTGTGCACCCCACTGTGCCATTGTTCCTGGCATGAGTGCACCCACCAGCCCCCTGCGGCTGCACTGCCATTGCCAGTGGGATCATGCAGAGGGACAGTGATGGCCCTGCCCTCTGCCTCATGCCACCATCATAGCTGGCATGAATACACACATGGAGGCCTCCAGCCCTGTGGCCACTGGTGCCTTGCCCCTGTGCTGACACTGCTACTGGTGTGAATGCAAACATGGACCCCAGCAGACCCCTCCTGCCTTCCCCCACTACCCTCTGGATGGCCAATGCTGCTGCTACCAAGATCTACATGGAGGCCAGCAGCCCTGGGCCTGCTAGAGCCCCTTCCCAGCTGATGAACTTGCACCCTGCTGTGCTGTCGCTGCTGCTGGCATGGGCGAATGAGCACAGATTCTGCTGCCACAGTCCAACAAAGCTCTTTGGCTGCAACCACTGTTCAGAGTGGTGGCCAGTGGTCCAGGAACTCCTTGACCCCTCTAGAGTAGCAGGTTTCCAACCATGAGGGGCTACAGACAAAAGCTGGATGCCCGATACCAGTCACCCAGAATTAAAGCACATAGCCCAGGGGTGCTGAGCTGAGCCTTGGACCCCCCAAAATCTACAAGAAATGAAGCTAATCAACTGAATCCACCTCATACCATAATCAAATCCCTAAGAACATTAAAGAAAATAAAAGAAAAAAAACATTCAAAGGACAGCAACTTCAAAGACTGAAGGAACATCAGCCCACACAGATGGCAAAGAACCAGCACAAGAACTCTGGCAACTCAAGAAGCGTGAGTGTCTTCTTACCTCCACATGATCACACTGGTTCCCAAGAAATGGTTTTTAACCAGGCTGAAATGACTGAAATGACAGAAATAAAATTCAGAATATGGATAGGAATGAAGATCCTTGACATTCAGGAGAAAGTCAAAACCCAATCCAAGGATTCTAAGGAATACAATAAAATGATACAGGAGATGAAAGATGAAACAGCCGTTTTAAGAAAAAAGCAAACTGAGCTGACAGAGCTGAAAAATTCACTTCAAGAATTTCTGAATAGAATCACAAGTATTAACAGCAGAATTGACCAAGCTGATGAAAGAACACCAGAGCTTGAAGACCAACTCTCCAAAATAACTCAGTTAGACAATAAAAAGTAAAGAAAAAACAAAAAGCCGAATAAACAGGGCCTTTGAGAAATATGGGATTATGTAAAGAGATCAGATCTATGACTCACTGGCATCCCTGAAAGACAGGGAGAAAAAGCAAGCAACTTAGAAAACATATTGCAGGATATCATCCATGAAAAATTTCCCAACCTCACTAGAGAGGTAAACATTCAAAATCAGGAAATGCAGAGAACTCCTGCAAAATACTACACAAGGAGACCATCCCCCAAACACATAGTTATCAGATTCTCCAAGGTTGAAATGAAAGAAAAAAATGTAAAAGACAACTAAAGAGAGGGGGCAGGACACCTACAAAGGGAACCCCAGCAGGCTAACAGGGGGATTTTCAGCAGAAACCCTACAAGCAGAAGAGATTGGAGGTCTATATTCAGCATTCTTAAAGAAAAGAATTTATAATCAAGAATCTCATATCCAGCCAAACTAAGCTTCATAAGCGAGGGAAAAATTAGATCCTTTCAAACAAGCAAATGCTAAGAGATTTTGTTACCACCAGAACTGCCTTAAAATAGATCCTGATGGGAGTGCTAAACATGGAAAGAAAAGACAGACCAGTCTACGGCCATACCACCCTGAGCGTGCTGATCTCTTGTGATCTCGGAAGCTAAGCAGGGTCGGGCCTGGTTAGTACTTGGATGGGAGAAAAGACAGACCATTATCACTACAAAAACACACTGAACTACACAGAACAGTGACACTATAAAGGTATCACACAAACAAGTCGGCATCATAACCACCTAACAACATGATGACAGAACCAAACTGCATATATCAATACTAACCTTGAAAGTAAACAGGTGAAATGCCCCAAGTAAAAGGCATAGAGTGACAAGTTGGATAAAGAAGTTGGGCCCAATGGTGTGCTGTCTTCAAGAGACCCATCTTACATGCAATGACACCATAGGCTCAAAGTAAAGATAATGGATAAAAATCTACCAAGAAAATGGAAAACAGAAAAAAAGCAGGTGTTGCTATTTAAGTTCAGACAAAATAGACTGTAAACCAACAAAATAAAAAAAGACAAAGAAGGGCATTACATAATGGAAAGGGTTGAATTCAACAAGAAGACCTAACTATCCTAAATAATATATGCAGCCAAAACAGAAGCACTCAGATTCATAAAGCAAGTTCCTAGAGACCTATGAAGAGACTTAGATAACCACACAATAATAATGGGAGATTTCAACAACCCACAGGCAGTATTAGACAGATCATCAAGGCAGAAAACTAACAAAGATAATTGTGACCCAAACTCAACACATGGCTAAGTGGAAGTAATAGCAATCTATAGAAAATTTCACCCCAAAACAACAGAATATACATTATTCTCATCTGCACTTAGCACATACTCTAAAACTAACCACATACTTGGCCATAAAACAAACCTCAGCAAATTTGAAAAATCCAAAATCATACCAACCACACTCTTGGACCACAGTGCAATGAAAATATAAATCAATACTAAGAAAATCACTCAATACCACACAATTACATTGAAATCAACCTGCTTCTGAATGACTTTTGAGTAAATAATGAAATTAAGGCAGAGATCAAGAAACTCTTTGAAAGTAATGAGAACAAAGATACAACACACCAGAATCTATGAGACACAGCTAAAGCAGTGTTAAGAGGGAATTTTATAGCACTATATGTCCAAATCAAAAAGCTGAAAAGATCTGAAGTTAACAACCTACAATCACAATTAGAAGAACTTGACAAGCAAAAGCAAATCAATTCCAAAGTTATCAGAAGACAAGAAATAACCAAAATCAAAGCCGAACTGAAGGAAAATGAGGTGTGAAAAACATACAAAAATCAATGAATCCAGAAATTGTTATTTTGAAAAAAAGAAATATGATCGACTACTAGCTAGATAAATAAGGAAAAAAGAGAGATAATCCAAATAAACACAATCAGAAATGGTAAAGGGGAAAGTATCACTTCACAGAAATACAAAAAACTCTTAGAAATAGCTATGGACACCTCTATGCACACAAGGTAGAAAGTCTTGCAGAAATGGTTAAATTCCTGGATACACACAACCTCCCAAGACTGAATCAGGAAGAAAATGAATCCTTGAACAGATCAATAATAAGCTCCAAAATGGAATCAGTAATAAGAAACCTACCAACAAGAAAAAGCCCAGGAGTAGACGAATTCAGAGCTGAATTTTACCTGGTGTATAAAGAAGAGCTGGTACCATCTCTACTGAAACTATTCCAAAAAACTAAGGAGGGAAAACTCCTTTCTAACGCATTCTATGAGGCCAGCATCATCCTGATACCAAAACCTGGCAGAGACACACATGCAAAAAGAAAACTTCAGGCTAATATCCTTGATGAACATAGATGCAAAAATCCTCAACAAAATGCTAGCAAATGAAAACCAGCAGCACATCAAAAAGCTAATCCACTATGATCAAGTAGGCTTTATCCCTGGGATGCAAGATTGGTTCAACATATAGAAATCAATAAATGAAAATTATTATTCACCACATAAACAGAATGAAAAACAAAAATCATATGATTATCTCAATAGATGCAGAAAAGGCTTTTGATGAAACCCAACATCTCTTCATGTTAACAATCCTCAACAAACTAGGCATTGTAGGAACATACCTCAAAATAATAAAAGCCGCTGTGACAAACCCACAGCCAACATCATACTGAATGGGCAAATGCTGGAAGCATTTCTCATGAAAACTTGAACAAGACAATGATGCTCTCTGTCATCCCTCCTATTCAACATAGTACTGAAAGTCCTGGCCAGAGCAAGCAGGGAAAAGAAAGAAATAAAAGGCATTCAAATAAGAAGAAAGAAAGTCAAACTATCCCTATTTGCAGATAATTTGATTCTATGCCTAGAAAACCCCATAGTTTCTGCACAAAAGCTCCTTGCTCTGATACACAACTTCAACAAAGATTCAGGATGCAAACACTAATGTACCAAAATCAGTAGCATTCTAATATATCAATAACATCCAAGCTGGGAGCCAAATCAATAACAGAATATCATTCACAATATGTATATGTTATATATATTTTGTTTTATTTGAATTTCAGGATACATGTGCAGGATGTGCAGGTTTGTTACATATGTAAACGTGTGCCATAATGATTTGCTGCACCTATCAACCTATCACTTACGTATTAAGCCCAGCATGCATTAGCTATTTATCCTGATGCTCTTCCTCCCTTTGCTCCTCACTGACAGCCCCAGTGTGCGTTGTTTCCCTCACTGTGTCCATATGCTCTCATTGTTCAGCTCCCACTTACAAGTAAGAACATGTGGTGTTTGGTTTTCTGTTCCTGTGTTAGTTTGCTGAGGATAATGGCTTCCAGATCCATCCATGTCCCTGCAAAGGACATGATCTCATTCCTTTTTATGGCTTCACAGTATACCATGGTATATATGTATAACTTTTTAAAATCTAGTCTATGATTGATGGGTATTTAGGTTGATTCCATGTCTTTTCTTATGTTATATTTTTAAGGAATGAAATATTATTGGATAATGATTTAGATGGTTTAAGTGTTTGGGTTTCAGGTGACTGATTTCAACTTGAGCATATTTATATAATAACATGTGATACGGTTTGGCTTCATCCCCACCAAAATCTCATCTTGAATGGTAATCCCCATGTGTGGAGGGAGGGAGGTGATTGGATCATGGGGACTGTTTCCCCCATGCTGTTCTCATGATAGTGAGTTCCCACAAGATCTGATGGTTTTAAAAGGGGTTCTTTGCTCACACCCTCTCCTGCCACTTTGTGAAGAAGGTGCCTGCTTCCCTTTTGCCTTCTGCCATGGTTGTAAGTTTCCTGAGTCTTCCCCAGCCATGCAGAACTGTGAGTTAATTAAACCTCTTTCCTTCATAAATTACCCAGTCTTGGGTATTTCTTTATGGCAGTGTGAAAATGGACTAATACACCATATATGGATTGCATAGCCCTTGTTGAGCTTATCATCTTGCTGTAGTTTCTTCTGCTGATCATGTATCAGTAGGTCTTAATTGTAACCAGAAGCAACCATTAGCCAAATCAGCATACATATAAACACCACACTCTAGGCTCTAGGTGGTGGGATCATTACAAGAGTAAAATATAGAAAATACTATTAATCAAAATCTAAAATGTTTATGACCATTTCCACGTAAGTCTTTATGGTTGTTACCCAAAAAATTGTCTTTGAAAGTCCCATTTAGGAAGTGTCTTAAAGGTTTTTGATGGAAGCTTTGTTTGAAAATCATGGAAATTGGGGGGAGGAGAGAGAACCCAGAAAGTAATTTCAATTTTATACATAAATTCATGTATTGCCACGTATTTTCACTCAAGTATGTGTTAATTTGATAAGGGTGATAGTTGGGACACTTAAGATGTGAACTCATGTAAAGAGAGGAAAATTACAGGACTAAGATATCTGCCCAGTAGAATTTCCTGCACCCTACTCTGTATCTTTGTTTACCCACTAAAATCCATGCTTTTTTTTTGAGATGGAGTTTCTCTCTTTGTTTCCCATGCTGGAGTGAAGTGGTGCGATCTCGGCTCACTGCAACCTCCACCTCCTGGGTTCAAGCGATTCTCCTGTCTCAGCCTCCCAAGTAGCTGGGATTACAGGTGCCCACCACCACGCCAGGCTAATTTTTGTATTTTTAGTAGAGATGAGGTTTCACCATGTTGGCCAGGCTGGTCCTGACCTCAGGTGATCCTCCCGCCTCGGCCTCCCAAAGTGCTGGGATTACAGGCATGAGCCACCACGCACGGCCCCGTTTAATTTTCTTTATGTTTGGTTCTATGAATCTTTTTCTTGGCAGTGAGATTGTTTGGTCCCTACTCATGTCAGTTAAAAAAAATCTCTGGCTTTAATTGCATTACGTAGTCAAATTCACCACCACGGTTCCATCTATTTTTCTCTGCACTTGCTATTGCTCATCCTTATGAAAATCCCATCACTGCTGCCTTCCACTCAGCTCACTAGTATCTCTAGGATAACCTACTGCCTATCATTCTTGAGAAGTGTCAACTTGGCCTTAAAAGTCTGGCATGTTTTGGAAGGATGAGGAGGGAGAATTTCTTGAGGCCAGAAGTTCAAGTCCAGCCTGAGTAACAAAGTGAGACCTTCTCTCTACCAAAAAAAAAAAAAAAAAAAAAAAATTAAAGAAAATTTTTGAAAACTTCTCTAGGAATGGTGGTATGTGCCTGCAGTCCCAGCTATTCAGGAGGATGAGGCAGGAGAATTACATAATCCCCCCGAGTTCAAGGCTGCAGTGAGCCATGATTGTTCCACCACATGGAAGCCTAGGTGACGGGAAAAACCCTGTCTAAAAAATAAATAAATGAAAATAAAAAAATAAAATTTAAAAATAACCAGGCATATCAGGTAGTATTGACACCTGGGGTTTAAAACCAGTCGACAAGGTCCTAAGAAACTTGCTTCTTTTGGCCCTCTACTTCTTATTCTGAAATTCTTCCTGGAGTGCTAATATGATAAACATAACAGTCTTTCCTGAGATATGTGCATAAAGTACACTCTTCTTCTTCATAGACTCTCCCCACTCTTCCCCTTCCTCCCACCAAGCAGAGACACACAAGCGATCACATTTTAACAAGAAATATATCAATGTGAATTTTAAAAGTAGAGGATATGCAAAATTTTTACAGTTAGTATCACGTAGTTTAAAATCCAAGGAAAGTCTATGCATTCAAAAAATATTTGCAAAGTAATATTTGAAAAAGGCAAGACAATTCAGCACAGGGAATCTTTTAGATTTAGAGTTATATTTTACTTTGCAAATGGCAAAGACTCAACTAGTGGTAGTTGTGCTCCCAAAGAGTAATGTTGACTTTGACTAAGTCATTTACTTTCTTCCGTAAACTTACCTGGCTTTGTTACCTCCTATATACTCCACAGCATGTTCATATGTCCCATCACACCTTCATTATTACAGCATTGATAATGGAAATTAAGTATGCATCTTAGCACTTTAAACTCTTTGGACCAAAAAGCACTAAATAAAATTTGTCATTAAAAAAATCTTGCAAATACCCTCAAGGTCTCAAGAGCAGTAATGAAAATCAAAGATGATGTTTGAATCTTTATACTCAAATGCAATAACATGCATCAAGAAATACTAAGTTGCATCCTTTGCAGTTCTCTCCATCTTCTGTTTTTAGATCTCAAGACAAAATCCTTTGTTTAGCTTGTGTGCATATTAGACAATTTTTCAGATATTGTTCACTTTTGGCACATACAACTAATTAAGAACCCCGTTAACAGGCTAACATGAAGATGATGTTTTTCTAATACATTGTTTTATTTCTGAACATGAATAGGGATATTTTTAGCGGTTTGGTTATACACTAAATAAAATATTTTGTGCCTTTTAAAGGATCCCTTTAATGCATCTATACTCTTTCCCAGAAGCCCACAATATAATTCTGATTTTATTTTTCAAAATAATCTTTTTCTCCCTTTATTGGAAAATGTCACTTCATCAATCCTTTAGCAATAAACTCCTGCTGTGGCTTGACCTCCCTCTGTAACTTTTGTGACTTTACAATTCATCCTTTAAGTGGAGCTGTCATTTTGGTATGATCCTTGGTTTAATCCTGTTAAGCTCCTGCAAGCATCCCATTTTATATATGTTGAACACTTCGTTGAAATGTAAGACACTTTTACAATCCATTTTTCATTTCCAAAGCTGCTGCTGTAGAGTAAATTCACCATTCACTCTTTCTGAAACTGTGCACTTTCCAAGGAGATTGACATTCCTGAAATTGTATCATCATTTTCTTCATTCATTTTACCTGTCATTTCTTTATCTGTTCTCATTCTATATGGTCCTCAGTGTGTCCTGTAACTTACCTACATTTCTTAGAGACTAATAAAATTCACCCCAGCTTCTAATGGGTGCAAAAGAAATCCCCCTTTATGTTGAAGACAAATACAACAACATATCTGTAATTCATAGGCCTGGTTTTCATTCTAGTCCTATCATTTAACAGCTATAGGACTTGAGCAAATCACTTCAATTCCCTTTATTAGTTATTAGTATCATCTACTTCAAATAATCATGAATGATTCAATGAACCTGATATGAAAAATACACAGAAGAATAGGCATCATTTGTTTTACTACTAAGTTTATTTGATAAAGGATTAGAGAACTAAAATGTATTGAGCACCTAACATGTACCAAGGACTGCACTTGGAATTTTACAATTATTCACAAATGTTGTCATTAAAGTTGCTTCAAAAAAGGAATGCGAATTTGTCTTTGCTCCTGTGTTATGTAGATCCGTGCTGTTATAACTATGATATAGTGCATTCAGTCTTTCCATCTCTATAAATTTTAGTCTCCTCATCTGAAAATGAAGATAATATTACTTAATTTTAGGATTACTTTGAAGACTAATGAAATTATATAAAGACCTTAGTAAAATATCTTGCAGATGTATGCTTTAAAGAAAAGTTTGTTATCTGTATTTATTGTAGTCACAGTGGCCATGGTCGTAGAGGTAATAGGCAGAAATATTTCAGCTTATGAACAATTTGTGTACTCCAAATGTTTCTAAGATTTTTAATATTGTATGCATATTGATGTGTATTTCATTTTAATATTTGTTGTAAGGTGGTGTTGTAATTAGATGTTCAAGAAGACCCACAAAAACCCCTTTAATCTGTAGTAGAGCTGGACTGTTTTATTAATAGGACTATATATTTCTCTCATTCTAATGTGTCATCCCTGTATATTCATGGACCCATTTAAGATTTCAAATATTTTCGGCCGGGCATGGTGGCTCACACCTGTAATCCTAGCACTTTGGGAGGCCGAGGCGGGTGGATCATCGGATGTCAGGAGCTTGAGACCAGCCTGGCTAACATGGTGAAATGCTGTCTCTACTAAAAATACAAAAATTAGCTGGGCATGGGGCACCTGTAATCCCAGCTTCTTGGGAGGCTAAGGCAGGAGAATCGCTTGTACCCGAGAGGAGGAGGTTGCAGTGAGCTGAGATCGCACCATTGCACTCCAGCCTGGGCAACAGGCCAACTCTATCTCAAAAAAAAAAAAAAAAAAAAGATTTCAAATATTTTCAAGGAAACCATATTAAACTGATTTTGACAGAGAGTCTTAAAGAATAAAAATATTCTGTAATGGTATACCCAAACTAATGATAACATAAAGCTATAACATTAAGCTATAGACCTTATAAATATTGAGTATTTTTACTGTAATTTGTTGCCATGAGGAAGCAAATGTCCAATTCAACTGGATATGGCACAGTCCTAGAAACAAGGACCCCACATCAATCCTTGAATTGGTCATCTCTGACTGAAATTGAAAATCAAAGGGAGATGTCTGTCTTGTTTACTTATTTTCAAATATCACTGAAAATATAGTTTTCTTACTTGTCAACTGCAATTACAGTGTCTGAGTATTTTAAATATTTTATCTTCTGTTTGATTGTTTTTATGCTCTCATTAAGGTCTTTATTTTAGGGTATTTATTTTTCAATTAAGGTTACCTTCAAGACATTACTGATTTGTTTTTATTGAACCTTCTTAAATATCTTAATTACTAGTAACCTCTATAATTTTACATGAATTACCTAGGAGGAAGCTGACTTAAAATTTATATTTTTGTTTAACTGAGAATTCCAACTGTTGTTCTAGGATATCTTGGTATTTTGCATCTATAAATGTGGTCACAGAAAAGAGAGAGATTTTATTATTTAACTCACTGTTTCTCAAAGTGTTCTGCCCACACACTTATAAAATGTGAGATGATTTTAGGTAGTGCATGAACTTTCCTTAAAATATGTATTATCAAATCCCAAAAGCACCTCAATCCCATTATGTCACAAATGTTTTACTTAGATAATTGCAAAAAATTATTAAAGTGGATTTAGAGAAAATATTAACTATATATGTTTACATATATAAATACATACATAATTTTCCAATATAGTATGGGCTTTAGAAAATTTGCTAAAGAAATAAAATTTTGTAAACTATTGGAAAACTCAAAGATTGTCGGGGAAAGCTGGCTTCATACTTCCAGTTGAGGATGTGCTGGGCACCTTTGTCATGCACCTCTCTGGGAAAATATGTGTGATTGAAAGTCCAGTTGTGCCTAAGGCTAGAAGTAAAAACATACAATCATTAGAATTTGTATTAGTAGATATCAACATGAGAGAAAAATAAAGAGTAATGTTATTAAGGAGATATTAATATGTAGCAAGCACACAAACAAACTATAACAACAATAAGTTTCATGGCTAATAAACTCAAGCAAGTTTCTTTGATACAGGTTTTCTTAGCACCATTATGCTAATCGCAGTGCAAATCACCAAGAAGCAGACCAAATATAAGCTATTTCCTAAGTATGTTTGATCATGAGGCCCTTCCCTTCAAAAATTCCTATTAATATTTCAGAGAAGCGAGAGTGTGAGGCAATACTTGGTGACTGTTAAAGGAATAATGTTTGAGAAAAACACATGTAATTCAGTTTCTTGAACTTCTTAATGGCAGAAACTAATTTTTACAGGTCTCTACATTTTGTATGCATGAACATAGCAACTGTCAAAAAATATGAATGAACTAGTCCAATAATTCATCAGATTTAAGATATTAGAAAGGATAGGATAAGAAATCATTGTAATTGTGAATTAAATTGAGTTGCTCAAAAGAGAGACTTTTGATCTTATCTGTAATCTTCACTTTTATTAATTTTTTCTATATTTGCTCTGAATTCAGAAACAAGTGTCTCCATATAGATGACCCACGAGGTCCTGAAAGTCAAGTCGATTCTCACTTCTTGCACTCTCTTTTTCTACTCTTAGTACATGTAGGATACTATACTGTGTGTTTGCCAAAGTTCTCAATGTATTATAGATGCAGGACAGGTGGGGCCCAAAATTGAAGCTCAGCCTGGGAGGGTTATTGGTTTAATCCAAAAAGGAATTAAAGGGTAAGCCAGTGGTGTTGGACAGAAATCTTTTATTGAATGGTACTGCTCCTTGGGGAGTGGGGCTAACTCATAGGCAGTGTGCCCAGAGTAGGCAACGTTGGTGACTGTATTTATACATACTTATACCCACTTTCAATTTTATGCAAATTAATGGGAAGGTTAATGCAAATTGAGGGGTGGGTTTCTAGAACTTCTTTAAAAAGGGGTGGTAACCTCTGAGTCATTGCAATGGAAAGGGCTGGTAATTTCCAGTTGGTTGCCATGGCATTTGTAAACTGTCATGGCACTGGTGGGAGTGTCTTATGCCTATGAGGAATGAGGGCAGCTGGGATCCCTTTTGTCACTATCTGCTGGTTTCAGCTGATTTCTTCACTTTATCCTGTCTGAACCAGATCCCATTTTGGTCAGTAGGGTTGTGACCAGAAAATAGGCCCTGCCAGTCTCCTGTCTCCTTATTATATAATAGAATGAATGACTGAATAGCCAACTTTAAAGCACCCTGTATGGTTCAGCTTAGACTTTTCTTTGATCTGAAAAATTATCCCCTGATATTGACTTAAGGGGTACCCTTTATATGTATGTAATTCCATAGCATTCTCCACTTATCCATTAATAAAAGTAATGAAAAATTATAGCAATTATCGATGTAATTATCTCTTTCCATTGAAATTCTTTAAGAGTATACTCATGCTGAATTTATCACAGGCACATTATCTGGCTCATAGGAGGTGTCCAGTAAATATCTGATGAATGAAGAATAATGAAAACTTTATTATTAAAAGAAAATCCATTTGACATAAAGGCCATTGCCTGTCAAACACAGTCGCCATAGTACTGGGTATGTAAATAAGACAAATAAAATGTAATAGTCTAGAAATGTGATTTGGACCACTTATGCAAACCATTGTATTATGGAAGTTACAAGCAGTATGAAGTAATTATTGGTGCCTATTAAAAACAGGAACTTAATGGCATTGAGGCAAACATTTGCTGTTCACTAGCTGTGTATGACCTTTCTCTACACATTTCTTTTGTGTCACATTTTTTGACTTCTCTTTACATGCATTATACAAGCATTACATTTATTTCTCATTAGAGCTGGAGATGGGTGGTAGGGGAAGGGTAGGGGCTCATAAAAAAAATAGCCTGAGAGAGCACAGGTGACTTTAGAGAGTTCAACAACGTCAACAGAACAAGTGACACAGCAGCATCATAGTAAAGAGAACGTCATGTACATGGGATGCCCACCAAGAGTATGAAGCAATCTTATGGATGAAGCCATCTTCAACATCTGAATGTATGCTGGAGGCAGCAATATGGAAGGATTTCACATGTGTCTGCAAGGGCCCACGTTTACAGAAGAAACAATGTCACGAAAGCATGAAATGGGGAAAGCTGAGTGAAAATGAACCAACCTGATACCCACAGAAGACCAGGTTCTGGGTAGGAGCAATTGGTGAGGTACAGCATGTAGTACATTTTTTTTTTCAAATTCCTCAGCAATTTGATGTTATGCTAGATATTCTAATTAGTGAGATGATCTTGCAGTGTTTTCTTCCTCTCCTAGTGACTTCTGATTTTAGTTGTCCAGTTACTTTTTGGTTATGACTCATTCATTTAAACCACCGTGTATTCTGATTATACCTATATTATGAAGTGATCTGCCTTTATATCTTTTCAGTAAACACAATGTAAGAACATAAATTCAGGGTGAAAATGTCTACAAATATTAAGTAGCATTATCTATACTTGGCTAATCTAATTTCGAAGTATTTAATGCTTTCATGTACCCTGACATTTTACTGCATTCCTATCAGATATTTTCCTGTATAAGAAATGTGATATATGTTGTTGTATTTCTGTACACCTTCTTGGCAATCTGAAGGAAACGAGTTTTCATATAAGTCAACCAATTTGTGGGCCCATTAAGAAAATGAGCAGGTATACTTGTGCTTGTAGTCTTATAATGCATATGAGAAAGAATATTCCAAGACATGTATATAGAAAAGGACTAGAAAAGGAAACTGGGGAGAAGGGAGATGGGAGACAGGAGTTAACCTCTGGAGACAGGAGTTAACCTGTAAATGTATCACATAACCAGGAAGATGAAACAGAAAACAAACAAAGAAAAAACAAGGGAGACTCTTAGCAGTCACATTATCCTCAACACAACTGAACACAGTTTACACTTCACTGAGAACCTCCAGGAAACTCATCTTCAATGGCTTAACATGTAAAAAACAAATAGTGATTTTTTAAGGCTTGAGGAATTTGACTAGTCTTTAGTTAGTTCTCTGGATTTCTCTAGTTAGTTAATATAATGATATAATAGATTTATTCCTAAACTTGTTCACTCTACCTTAACTTTATTTTCATAACAGCTTATGCTCCTGAAAATTGTTCTCAATGATGGAGAACTTGCAAATGTGAACTGAACTCTCAAGGTTGGGTGGAGAATTATGTTTTAATTCATCTGCCATTTTCCCTCCAATAGTATAGCATATGATCAAGTTAAGATATAAAAATAAGATTTACTTTAAGCTGAGAATGGCTCTTTAGTTTAGAATTAACTGATGGTAGATGTATGTCACTTCTGGTGTCAACATGGTAAGATTTCTCTATTGATCAAGTAGCATTCCAGAGGGGAAAGCTGTTTCCAGAGGACAGACGCTATGCTACACAAACTGTCACTTTCTTGCTATTCTGGAGCCAGGAGTAACTCAGCTGCTAATTAAACTGGGAGGAATTAAGGTAAATTGAATCTTCCTGCACATCTGTTCCAGGTCTGCAAATAGGACCATGAGGCACAGCAGACACAGCTCATTTGACAAGAGCCTTCTTCTACTTTCAAATCAGTCCCAAAGAATCTTAGCACCTCAGGTCATGGAATCCTGAGGTAAGAAAGAATGTGAATGAGAGAACACTGACAACTATCTTGTGCATGACTTGACACTAGGAATATGCAAAACAATAATTCCATATTCACAGAAAGCCTGGAAGGCTTTCAAAGTTGGGTCGTTTTAGAATATGGACTACATGGCCAGGCGCAGTGGCTCACGCCTATAATCCCAGCACTTTGTGAGGGTGAGGCGGGTGAATCACGAGGTCAGCAGTTCAAGACCAGCCTGGCTAAGATGGCGAAAATACAAAATACAAAAATACTAGAATACTAAAAATACAAAACTAGCCGGGCGCAGTGGCAGGTGCCTGTAATCCCAGCTACTCTGGAGGCTGAAGCAGGAAAATCACTTGAACCCCAGGGCGGAGGGTGCAGTGAACCGAGATTGTGCCACTGCACTCCAGCCTGGGTGACAGAGTGAGACTCTGTCTCCAAAAAAAATATATATGTATATATGGACTACACACACTTATAAAACAAAATCATTAGATTAAGATTACATCAGTTATCCCCTGATGACTCCTTTAAACATAACTTGAAGGATAGTTTGATACTATTATTTCTGTGGCTACCTAAAATATTCATATAATTTAATCTCATTTCTTTAGTTAATCCCCTATTGTTGGAAAATGTTGTGGTTTCCATTTTTGTTTCTTTTTACTGTTGTTATGGGTAAAGCTGTAATTATTTCTCATACATATATAAACACACACATATATGTGTGTTTGCGTGTGTGTGTTACACATATATTCCACCTACACTTGTGGTTATTTACTTGAATTACACTTCTAGGACTAAAATTTTGGGGATCAAATTTTATTTCCAACTTTCCATTTGTGTATACATCACTAAATTACCAGGAGATATTTTACCTACTTTATCTATTTCCTGATATTTACAAATTCCTTTCCTTCCCACCCTCCCTCCCTTCCTTCCTTTCCTTCTCTATTTGTCTCTTTATTACACAGACTTTCTTTCAATGGGTTCACAGTAATGAAAATCAAAATATGAAAATGTAATACAATTACATTGACAATCTCTAATTACAAATAAATTAATCAAATCTTGCAGAAAAGTTTACATTGTACATTTCCAGACAAAAGAGTGCTAATTCTTATATTCACATGAAAAATGATTCTGTATGTAGGTTTTTCATCAAAGTGAAAGATCTGGATTATGATGTTAAGAAAATTAGATACCTACGTAATAAGCAAAAAGAAATATGAGAAATAAGAATAATCTCTAGGTTGACTATATCTATAGCAGTATAAATTGGTTCAATTAATTATTGATTCTAGTGATCAAGTGCTAATGGCTTTGCTAGGCTCTCAGATTAATACAAGAAGACATAAAGATAATCTTTGCATTAAAAAAGTTTGTTTACTTGTTAGCATCTTCTCTGCACTGGAGGCATAGAGCATTAAAAAGCACCTTGTATTCAAGAAACGGGGTTAGTTCTGTGTGGTAGAAGCAGGAGAAGCGCTAGGAGGAGTGAGAAAAAGTATGGAATAGTAAATTGTACTACAAAGTGAAAAATCTTGAAATCCAACCTAGAAATCCCCAAAGTAAGTTTCCCAGGACACTAGCAGCTGTATTTGTCCCTCGAAAATGTGACCCATGGATATATACGATTAGAAGATTCTGACTTGATATCTTCCCCTTGACAAGTTAAAATGTACATTAGCATCTAAGCAGATCTGAGAAGTCTTTCAGTAAGAAATCAAATTACCTTGGTTTAATCCAGCATTTCCTATACCTAGTTAATCAATGGAACTGCTGAGATGTAAAACCCGATGCTATCTCACACAAAGAGAAAAAACTCTTGTAGACAGTACAGAGCCCCAAAAAGTTTTTGACAAAAATATGATATTATTCCAATCTCAACCATACAGGTATTGAACAGAGAAGAAAGAGACATATCTAAATTTAAAGAAGAATATACAGGAAAATGCATCAGAAGTAAAATAAGCTCCTGGAAATATGGGAATTCCCAAAATATTTCAAGAGGCTGATGTAGTTAGTAAGAATCTCTGCCTGCAGAGCTGGTGTTGGTATACTTGACTCTCGCCAGGTACTTGGGCACCTATGTCTATTACCTCAGTTTGGGGTAATATTTGGGTCAGACACCTCCTTTCTCCTTTTCAAGCCCATCCCACTCATCACCACCCACGCATGGAATGCAGGCCAGAAAGAAATGACTAGGAGCTTCCACTGCAAAGAGTTCCCTCAAAAAACTCAAGGTTAAGGTTGATGCTTATCCCTAAAAATTATGAAATTTTCCAAATGTCAGATAAGTTTCAAGAGTAATACTACTTTGAATAGAAATAAACTTCAAAGATTTGGACTTCGACTTGAGTTCGAAAGTTGGAAAAATGATATATAATGCAAAATGAGTTAAATGATCACTTCTTTTAAATATCCAAGATAAATATTTGCTGATCCTCAAGCTCTAACAAAGCACTAAACAGAATTGATAGGGATGAGAATGATTTTATTTATCGCAGGAGGTCATACTTTCTGTCTGGCACATTGAATCATGAAAAGGCCTTGGGCATGTATGATGATGAGGATTGCTCTAGGTAGGAAATGAAGGTAAAGTGCATTTCTGTTAATTCTTGCCATTCATCATCACCTTTCTTGATCAGTTCATGTGACATCACACAGAAGCATATGAGGAGCCTTTTAAAATTGTTTTATTTTCTAGTTTAAAAATTGAGGATACTACCTTTACGACCTCATTCCCCAAATTAGTACATTTAAGGTTCTCATTACATATTATCTTCTAAAATAATAGTAATACTGTTAGCTGGGGGTTCTTCTGTTTTTCAGTCACTCTACTAAGTACTTGTTTTAAGGGTCACTTTGTATTATTTGACTTGACCCCCACAGGAAACTTACAAGCAAAATCCAATTTTACCTCTAAGAGAAAACTAAGGCTTAGATGTTGAGTAATTTGTTAAAATCATGGAGCTAGGCAGTGGCAGAGACAGGACCCAAATCATAGTGCAAGCTACTTTTATTTCACTTGGAGTTACTTTGACTTAGAGGACCATTTATGATCTGACAGTCTCTCACTGCCCATTCTTTCTCTAATTTAATCTCCTTCATTTCATTGCTAGATCACTCCTCTCCTGCCACCCAGGCCTCTTTACTCTTCCCCAAATATGTCAAGTATGCTCATTTGTGCCTTAGGGACTCTACACTTGTTGTTCTTCCTGAAATGTCTTCTCCCAAAAAGTCTGTGTGATGTGCTCTTTCTAACCTCCTTCTGCTTATTTGAGTATCAGATCAAATGTCACATTGTATCCACCTTCCACGTGTCTGCCTCCAAAAGTCTTTCTCCTCTTTCATCTGCTTACTGTTTGCCAATGTACATGTAACCATCTAACATACTTGAGTTCTACTTACTTATTTTCTTACTAAACCTTCCCACCGTGAGTCTGTAAATTTTCTGAAGGTAGGTACTTTGTGTGTTTTATTGACTACTGTACTCTGAGAACTTACAACAGTATTTGGCAAATAGTATTAAATTACTATGTGTTGAGTTAATTAAGAATTATTTTCTCTTCTCTTTATTCTTACGTATGTTTCATTTTCCAATTTTTATATTTTTAAAATTTATCTTTCATCTCTAAAGCCTTATTACTGCAAGCAAATCAATCTCTAAGTATTTTAGTAAACAATAAGCAGATGCGACAAACTGTATGTAGACCTCATACCCAAGGATGCTAGAATATGGCCAATGCATTTCAACGGTTAGGAAATCACATGTGGTCTCTACAAAACAAGGCAAGAAGAGATTGCTTTGGTTTTTAGGTTTTGTTTTGTTTTTTTCCTCTTTCAGGCTTATAATTTCAAATATATTGGAATTAAGATAGGAAAATGCAAAAAAATATTAACCAAGTCATTTGAAGACAATGATTTTTAAGTATTAATATAACTGAATTGTATTGAAAGAATGTGAGTAGATGAGAAATAAAAATAATTTCCATGAGTTATGTCTAGAAACAAATACAAAGGGACATAAAAGCCCAGTGCGCATGCACCATATTGACTCCAGACAAGTCAAAAGTAATCTCTAACGTACTTTTTGCCTCATATCAGCAGTGACTGGATTTCTCTATACATATAAAAATAGAAAAACATGCTTCTTTGGTATCAAAATGTACTGAATATGTAAAAATATTATTTCGTATTACCATGCATTTCTTCTACTATGACTTGTTAGGTGCTTCGTGCTGTTCTTTTTATCTTTGGTTGAGTCACTTCTATTTGCCCTAAAAAAGTACATTGTACATTTCCGTTTCTTTTATTCCTGTGATTACTGTATTTGGGTGTTTGTCATCCATAATCTGGAATACTGAAAGAAGCTGTTCATTATTTTTTCTACCATCTTTTCTAGACTTCCAGTCTAGCCTGTGGATATTATGAGAAAATATGCTTGTAAAGCTCACTATCTTCAAGGGTCCTCCATTACGTATGGAATAAACCCAAAATTTCCAAGCAGAAATTCCCAATGGCCTGGCCTTGACTTCTCACTGTGTTCTACAGATTAAATTTTCTGATTATTCTGTTCCAAGTGTCATTTCCAAAAGAAGCTATCTAGCTTGTTCATATGATTTCCTTTCTTGGAACATTATTGTCTACTCTGGATTCTCTATAAATATTACTTATTTATTTTTTTATTTTTAGACCTAACTTGAAAGAGACTTTCTTCTTTTTCTGATTTCTTTCAGAATCAGAAACAACAGCATATATGCCTTTTTTTCTTTGTAGATTCATATTCAGGGACCACACGTATTTCAGCTTTGTTTTCTTCAGAATATTTAGAATTGTGCTTTGCATTCTGCTGGATCTCAGTTTGTTTATTTGTCTCTATTATTTTTGCTGTACAACAAATACGCCAAGATTCAGTAGCTTAAACCAACTCATTTATTATGCTCACAGAATCTGAGGCCAGGAATCCAGGGAGAGCACAGGGTAAGCCCATCTGTGTTTCACAATGTTTGGGTTTTCATCTGGGAAGGCTAAAGGGCTGTGGGTTTCATTCAATCGCATGTGGATTCTGGCTGGTGTGACTCAAAGACAAAGACTGCCAGCCAAAGCATCTCCATGTGACTTGACTTTCTCACAGCATGGTGGCTTCGGGGAAGTCAGACTTCTTATTGTAGTTCTGGTCTCTAAGGGGAAGTGTTCAGCAAACATAGAGAAAGTCCCAGTGTCGTTTATGGCCCTTCTCAGAAACCACTGAGCATCACTTCTGCTTCACTCTATGAGTAGAAGCAGTGACAACTCTTCCAGATTCTAGGCCAGGGCACATAGACCCTGCCTTCTGTGGAAAATGGGAGGAATTTTGGTGCAATGTTTTGAAATTCTACACTTGCGTTCTACATATGGCTACTTTTAAGGTACAAAAAAACTTTGTGAAATGATCATGGACAAGCTCTTGTATTTCTGATAACAGAAATCAGATTTGTTTTTCTTCTATCGATGGCTGCTATTTCTTCAGTGCAGCAGAAATAGAACAGCTTGGACTTGGGAGTAAGATAAGCCTGGGTTCAAATCCTGGCTGTGTAGTTCATCAGTATGCGTCATTGTACAAATTATTCAACACATCTAAGCCTCTGATCATTCAATTATACCCCGGAGAGAACGATATCTCAAATAATTGAGATGAGGATGAAATACAATAATGCACATGAAATGTGTGAAACATAGTTGGCCCTAAATAAATATTAATTTCCTTTAGCCTTTCTCCATCCAAATCAAGCCTGCAGTTATCTTTACATAAACACATCTAGAATAAAAATATTCCAATAAGAAGATAGTATTTGAATTCCTTGTGTAGAATAGATAAGGAATTTATAGGAATGCTAGGCAAAGGTAAGAAAGATGTGACAAAACCTGGTTAGGTGACCTTAGTTTTATGGTCTGGAGTTTAGTGGCTAGAGGAAGGGAGAAGAGATAAGCCCAGGGAAGTAGCCATGGGGACAATTTAAATTAAGATTTCTATTTTTCTATCATGTTTTTCTTTTCCTATCTTTATCCCAATAGATAATAATTTCAATTCTGTACAGTGATAATTCTCTAGTCCTTTCTGTAAGTAACATGGCAGGGAGTCTCCTCAGTGACCATAATGCTGAACAGTTGAGTTTTCTCATTGTCCCCTATTATATCCTTCACCTCACAACTCTGTGGGAAGAGCAGCTGCAGGGTGCACTGAATATTAATCTCAAAGCAGCAGGCTGATCAGGGAAGGAATATACCATCTAGAGACACCCAGGAGGAAAATGACTCCAATTAATGTGACAGCTTATGATTATTTATGTTATTATTTTTGTTATTTATTTCTTTTAAAGGGGATTGATTGCTTCATTTGAAACTGGAAGCAAATAAATTTAACCAGTAAGGGGAGAATTGAATAATGGTTCTGGAAGATGTATTTCAAGTGGTGCTACGAAGATTTTTAATTATTCAGGGTTGGATCTATCATGCAGCACCCAGAGAGACCCTGTTTAACTCCCCACAGGAGGGAGACTGCCTTTTAACAGGATTAGTCAGCATCATCACCAAAGTCACATTGTGTACTCATTATGCTATGTGCATATGATAATTATGCTGCACCTGTATAGGATTCAGAAATATGTATGGACAAATTCTATCTATATTGGTGATATATATAATATATATTATATGTGATATATATAATATATATTATATGTGATATATATAATATATATTATATGTGATATATATAATATATATGTGATATATAATATATAATATGTGATATATAATATATGTTCTGTGATATATATAATACATATGTGATATATATATAATATATATTATATATAATATATATATGGGTTGATAGAATATATGCTAAGATAATATAAATGTTAATAGTGCTTAATCTGTGCCAGAGTGTATTTGTCCATTTTCACACTGCTATAAATAACTTCCCTGAGACTGGGTAATTTATAAAGGAAAGAGCTTAATTAACCCACAGTTCTGTATGGCTGGGGAGGCCTCAGGAAACTTACAATCATGGTGGAAGGCAAAGGGAAAGCAGACACCTTCCTCACAAGGTGGCAGAAGAGAGAAGCATGTGAAGGAGAAACTGTCAAACACTTATAAAACCATCAGATCTCATAAGAACTCACTCACTATCACGAGAACAGCATGGGGGAAATTGCCCCCATGATCCAGTCACCTCCCTCCCTCTACACGTGGGGATTACAATTCAAGATGAGATTTGGGTGGGGACACAGGGCCAAACCATATCACAGACTTTATATATATTAACACATTTAATTCTCACAATAACGCTAAGAGGTACATTCTATTGTCATCCCTATTTTACAAAAGGGAAACTGACACACAGAGATATTAAGTAACTCACACAGATCACAAGTGGCAGAACTGGGATTCAAACACAAGCAGTTTGGTTTTAAAAAAAATGTATGCATCTCTGCATATTTTATATATGCACACACACTTACATACAAGTATGTGTAGTTAGGTTATTTTATGAATAAATGTACAACAATGTAGATAAGAGACACAGATAAAGTTAGACCTAAAAATATAGATGTGTATAGATGTGGCTACTAGGATACATCCCTTCTGCTTCTGTGACCTTAGTGTTCTGTAGTAACTTAAAATAGACATTTGAAATAGATCACTAGACCAGAAGATTTTTAATAATATCTTATTGGTCATAAGACATTTAATATGTCCCATGAGTCAGGAAATGAACTAGTTCAAGCTTGAAGCAAAGACAAAATAAACAAAACACAGATTTGATAGTCTCTGAAACTGAAATAAATTTCCATCTTTTTACTCTAGTTTCTCCTTTCAGCCTATCAACCATTTAAAAAATATAGAAGAACTTCAGGCAATTCTCTTTAATTTTTCAAGATTTATACCTCCACCAATAAGTTTAGCATTATAACTTATAGAAAAAATTTTCTAATATGCATATATCCTTGGCATTAAGTCTTCTCATAGGGTTATAAAATGCCATGGTTAGTTATCCAGCATGTCTACATAGTCTGCATGAAGGCAACAATGCTAGACAGTCATTAGATCTTAAAATACAAGTGTGGCTATTAGGATACATTCCCTCTGCTTCTATGACCTTAGGGATGTAGAAGGCTTGAGAAGAGAGAGTAAGCATGAAAATATCCCATTTGATTTATTCAGCTGCTTTGGAGCTTATTTCTTTAAGATTATTAACATTGTAGTACAACAAGCACTGTAATTTAAAAAGGATTCCTTAGAACTGTTCCACCTGAAGTGAGAAGAAACTGGGTATTGGTCCTTCAACTCTTACCTGTCATTGACAGAGAGCTATTTCTTGGGAATATCAAACCCTGCAATCCTTGTGTCTATCACCAGCCCAGAATGCCAGAGAAAGCCCTCAAGTGCTTGTTTTTGGAAGCCACAGCTAGTACGGGATTGGTGGGACCTGAGGAGACATGGGTGAGGTGTTAACAGCATCTGCTACAGATAAGCAGACACTTTCCATTCCTGCACAATGCTCAGTCATCACAACGAGTATTAGAAGTACATATTGGCCCTCCCTTTGGAGAAATGTCATCTTATTAACATTAACATCTTACATGTGTTTTCCCATGAATTAGCTCATTTAGTTCTTAAGAGAATAGAGTTAATGACACGATGTCTAAATATTTTAAGTGTGTTGCTCAAAAACAAATAACAAATGAAATATTAGAAGTCAGGTTACCCAAGCTGAGGGTGCCCACACGACACTTCTCGAGAGACTGAGGAATTTTCTTCAGTTAAGATTGTACCAGGGCCCCATCTTCTTAACCAGCAAGGTAGGGTGGCCTCAATTCAACATCAGCTGAATTCAAGGCTGTTTTCAGAAACTATAGTGTTACTTGGGGCAGAACATTCTCAAAAGCAACAACAAAAACTTTCTCAGGAAAGTTTCATGGAAAGAAGAATGTAATTAACATCTGGTGGAAGTTAATTAAGGATCTCTGGTGTAAAGGCAATGAGGTGATATGGAAATTACATTGGGTCGAGGAGGCAGAGACCTGGTCCTAATGTAGTGTCTGCCATCAACCAGCTGTGTGACATGGATTAAATCACTTGTCCTCAGGAAACTTCAGGTCCTAATTTATAAATAAAGCTCTTTGTGCTTAAAGTGTATTTTGAGACTCTGAAGAGGGAAGCAACAAGCAACATTACATTTAAGTAGTACATTACTTTACAAATGTGGATGGTTATATGTATTTTGAACCAGGCACTTTGGAGTATTAGTATAGAATGCTTTGGGTAGTTAGACTTTTGTATGCTGATTGAACCTCATAAAATGCCACATGCCTCATCTCTCTCCTTCTCTGTCTCCCCTCTTTAGTTTTCCTCATCCTGCTCTCTCCTTGGCTTAACGTTCTTGTCTCCTGGTTCTATACCAGTGAAAGAGAACCACAATATTGCCTTCTCACCCACCTTTGGCCATCATAATGGCTTTTTTTCATGTAAAATGATTACATATCCAATTAAAGTGAACACCTGGAGGAAATAATAGCTGGACTACTCAATAATTTTAGGTTATGCTGAAAAAATAATTATTTCAGTCTTTTCTTCAGGTCAGTTTACTTGAAAAGAAATAATGCGTAATGGGTTCAGTCAAAGTCAGCCTGGCAATTTGCCTACAAACTATTGTCAGGCAGTAAATTACAGAAGTAGTTGATCATCACACATGCTCATCAGCTCACTAATAGAGAGAAGCCAATGACAATTTAGGGAGAAAATAACCAAAATATATATCACATTTATTCTATTCAGAACAAATCATTTTTTAACACTTATTTTTTTTTTCCCTAGTTAAGTTTCAATTTATCTGGGGCTCTGTCAGGATGACAGAAACTCATTTAGAATCCATGAAGACAGCTGACAGAAAGTGCATTAAAAATTAGATTTTGAATTCAAAGAATGAAAGCTTTAAATCACTACAGTCAAGTCAGTGGGACAAGACTGATACCAGATGCTATTTTGTTCATATTATTAAGGAAGTATTCCAGCCTTGAAGAGACCTTGTCACTACACAGCTTCTGTCTATGTAAATAAGAATGAAGTGAGTATATCTGTTGTCAATGATAGAAACAGCCATCCATTGCCTCAAAACAACAGGCTGGTTCATTAGAGGAGAATGCTAAAAGTTAGAAGAACCCTGAAAGGTCATATATGCCCAATTCCCTCATTATGTGTATGGGAGGACTGAAATCCCATAGGAGACGGTTAGCAGGTGTATTAGACACACATGAACTCTTCAATTTAAATCGAGGGGTCTAAGTAAGGGTTAAGCCACTCTGTTGATAGGGGTTTCGGGCAAGTCACTGGACAACCCTGGGCATCATTGTAGAGAATATTCATTTACCCTATGTGTGTTTTTAGTCTGTTCAGCAGCCATTCCACCTTCCTTCAGCACCTCACTTTATTCTTTGGGAACTACAGGAATCTTGAATTGCCTATGCTTTTTTTTTTTTTAATTTGGGTTTTAATTATGTAAATAAATAGCAACATGAAAACGAGGAGTTCTAAGGTTTGTACATTATCCCTAGGTGAAAGGATTTCAGATTAGTTTGCGTGTAGGATGGTACCACCCAAGATAACAGAGGTCTGATCTAGTATTTCCTGAAGAAGAAAGCCGATTTAATACATTCAATACTGACTTCTCTGACATTTTTCTGTAGAAATACTGATTTAGTCTGTGGAGTTTCCAATGTGTACCTATAACTGATTAAGTTGTAGGTAACTTAATATAGGTAACTTAAATAAGTTAAGATGGGCAGAGCATGGAGTTTTCTACTTAGTTCCAGGTGAATTCTTCACATTTCCTGGCTTTTGAAAGTTCTCCTTCCACAAATCTTAAACTCCAGTCATATAATCTCTCCCCACTGACCTAGGCAAACACGATGGTTTGTTGTGGATAATACAGGGAGGCAGCTAATCTCATGAAACCAGGCAGATACACTAGCTTCTTTATTTTTGAACCTCTAGTCAAAAGGAGTCCAATAAGGCCAGCAAAACCAATAACACCAAGTCTCGGAAAAAATCCAGGAGGTGCATTTTGGAGATAGTCATAGCTGTCTAACCCCCACTGAACCAAACTTTGCATCTTGGGCTTACTTTGGGAGTACGTGTCCTGACACCAGCTTGTGTATGGCTCGCAATAAGTGTCGGAGCTGTGAGAAGCTTTCTTCAAGCTGGTTCCTTGACTCCTCCACACACTGCGATTTGCCCTCGCGAAAGCTCGTCAACCTTCACGGAAGTTTTGGGAGGTGAGTCCTTTTTCGGTGCTGCACAGACTCTGAAGGTGAACACGCTCCGGCTGGCTGGCCCCACGGACCCCTCTGAATTACCTTGAACGTGTCGCTGGCAACTGCAGCTCCGGCAGGCTCACCCCAGCCTCGGCCACGCCCACAACAGAGAGGTGGCCCCGGTAGGGCCTTGATTTCTCCAACCGTAAGCGAGCCGCGGTGTGGGTGACTGCAGTAGGGCAAACTCGGTGCGGCGAAGCCTTGGTTCAATCACCCCTGCCTGTGCTCTTGATGGAACCTTCCATTCAGGTATCCTGCCCTCCTCTGGCACACAGTATTAATTGTTGTCACAAGCTAAGTCCACCAGTCTCTCCCTACAGGGAAATGAAGTCCTGAGCGAAGTGACACAAATATGGAAAAGGTTTAGAACTGATTTATTCTGGTAGTCATCCCCAAAGCACTATCCATTTGTCCTGGTTAGTACACCTCCAGAATTCCAATGTCCGAATTTTCCAATGTTTGTATTCTCTTTCCAATATCTGATTGTTTACGTTCTCCTTCAGTTCTATGGAGCTGCCTACGAACCTTCCACTAACACCCATTTTTAAGTTAATTGCAGTGGTCTCTGTTGCTTGCAACCAAAAACAAACCTAACTGATATATCGTACATGTGAAATTGTAACTAATATATTGTACATGTAAAATGGGAATAATTATACTTCGCTCACAAAGGTGGTGTCAGTTTTTTTTTTTTTTTTTTTTTTTTTTTTTTTTTTTTTTTTTTTTGAGATGGAGTGTTGCTCTTTTTGCCCAGGCTGGAGTGCAATGGCACCATCTTGGCTCACAGCAACCTCCGCCTCCTGGGTTCAAGTGATTCTCCTGCCTCAGCCTCCTGAGTAGCGGGGATTACAGGTATGCGCCACTACGCCTGGCTAATTTTGTATTTTTAGTAGAGATGGGGTTTCTCCATGTTGGTCAGGCTGGTCTCGAACTCCTGACCTTAGGTGATCCGCCCGCCTCGGCCTCCCAAAGTGCTGGGATTACAGGCATGAGCCACCGCACCCGGCCCAGTTTTTTTAATATATAAAAATAATGTATATTAAAACTACTGGCTTGGAGAATAAAACTTAAGAGGAACCCAGTAAGTATTGTTTGCTTGGTTTTTAAGATCCTTCCTATGTAGTCTCATCTTTATTCCTGGATTCTGCTGAGATGCTCAATGGATCCATGAGTCACATGCTTAATCTCCTCAAAGAACTCTCTGGGTGAGAACCTACGCACACCTTTTGGTCTTTTTGAGACACTGGGTGATAGTTGTTTAACCACACCCTTGACTTTCTCTTCAGAACACACTTTCCTAAGTATGAATCTTCTCGTTTTAGCTTCTTTTGCAAAATGAATAGGCAGAGAATTTCCCAAATCATGAAATCCTGGTTTTTGTTTAATAGTCTTCCTCAATTTATCTCCCTCCTCTTGCATTTTATTATAAGCAGCAAAAAGAAATCTGACCGTACTTTCAACATGTTGCCTAAAATATTCAGAAAAACAACCAAGTTATTTGCTTACAAGTTATGCTTCCACATAATTGTAGGACACAATTCAGCTAGGCTTTCTGTCACTATATTACAAGGGTCCCTCTCCTTCAGCTCCCCAAATCAAGTTCCTTATTTTTTTCTGAGTCCTCAGCAGCAAAGCCTTTAATGTGCATATTTCTACCAACATTCTATTGATGATAACATACATATACTCTAAGATGATAGAGAGTTTCTCTCCTGTTCTCTTAACTTACTCCTGAGCCCTCATCAACAGAGCCTATAATACCCATTTTTCTACCAATAGTCTGTTTAAAGCAGTATAGGCTTTTCCTAAGTAGCACCTCAAAATTATTTGAGTCTCTACCTATTACCCAATTCCACGGCCATGTTCACATTTTTAGGCATTTGTTACAAGATTTTTAAAGACATTTGTTACAGTTTTTAGGTATTTAGTTAAATATAGCATTTTAGATACTTGTTACAGGTTTTAGATATGTAGTTTTTAGGTACCAAAATCTGTATGTTTCCCATGACTCCTATAACAAATTATCACAAATGTGGTGGCTTAAAACAATTATTCTCTTAAAGTTTTAGAGACCTAATATCTGAAATCGGTATCACTAAACTGAAATCAGGGTGTCAGTAGGGTTACACTCCCTCTGGAAGCTCTAAGTGATAATCTGTTTCTTGCCTCTACCAGCTTCTGGTGGCTGCCACCCTTTCTTGACTTGTGGTCACATACGTCTGATCTCTGCCTCTGAAGCTACATTTCCTTCTCCTTCTGTGTCAAATCTCCTTCTCATAAAGACACATGTGGATTACACTGAAGGCCCACTTTGATTATCCAAGATAATCCCCTTATTCTAAGATCCTTAATGTAATCAAATCCACAACATCCTTTTCTGCCACATAGGGTGACATTCACAGATTCCAGACAGTAGGATGTGGATACATTTTGGGGGTCATTATTTAGCTTACCACATGCTTCCTCTCTTTTTCTGGTTTTGCCTTTTCCAACTCTGTACAAAGTTATCTCTGTAACCGGCCTCAGTGTGACATTCTGGAAACTTTAAAATTTAGCTGACTAAAATAATTTCATTTAGGATAATATATGACATTGAAATTTAAATTTTGTTGAAGGGGCTTTATTTACTCTTGTTAATAGTAACTTTTAAAATATAGAACCAGATGGTGATTCAACACACACACACATACAAATATGCACACATCTGCCTGTTAGCATAATGTAAATCTTCCACTTATAATTTTACAAAAATCAGTTGAGGACATGCATTAATCTGTAGTAAATCTGGCAGGAGTTCTTCAATACAAGATTTTATATGAAGATGGAAATGTTTATTTAGTTTGAAATGAACCAAACCAATCTGTACAGAAGAAACAACATAGAATTTTACTATTCCACACAATTGAACATTATTATGTTCAAATACTATAGAGGATAAAGAAGTGAATTCCAGTATTTTTCCAATTCTTTTCCTTCTAAATAGTTGATGTACATTCTTAACCTATTTTAGCTATTAAATTGTTTTTCTCTATTATTCCAGGTTTCTCTTCATCTCTTTTGATCCACAGTCTGTACATCTGAGTCTTTTGTCCCATAATTTTTAACATGAAGTGTATACATTATTTTGTATTGCTGCTGTAAAAAATCATCACAAATGTAGTGGCTTTAAACAACCCAAATTTACACTCTTGCAGCTCTAGAGGTCAGAAATGTAAAATGGGTTAGCAGGGCTGTGCTATTTCTGTGGTCTTGAGAGAGAATTCATTCTCTTGCCTTCTCTACCTTCCAGAAGCTTCCTGCATTTGTTGATTTATGGCCCCAACTTTCTTCCAGCAGCATAGCATCTTCCAATCTTTGTCTTTCTTTGCCCAACACATCACTTTTTTCTGACTCTAATCCTCCCCCCTCTCTCTTTGTGATTACAATGGGCCCATGAGCATAATCCAGGTTAATCTCTCCATCCCAAGATCCTTAAATGAATCACATATGCAAAGTACCTTTTATCATGTGTGGTAACATATTCATTGGTTCTGAGACTAGGATTAAAACATCTCTGGGGGTGGGGCACTATTCAGGCTATCACATGGAGTTTGCCAAAGTTCAAATCCATGTCTTTATTACTATTTGCAAAAAATCTTCAATGTTTGCTATCACTAATGGTCAAAACTGCATTGTTTGGTTTGTGTAATGAATAACTTTGAAGTGGAATCTGAGACAAAAATTGGACCTTTCATTTGATAGAAGCATAGGCTCCATGACTCTCCTAGGGTAAGATAATTAAACATTCATCTTAATTGCAATACATTTCTGACTTCTGTTTTAGTACTGCATGGCCCAGAATGTGTGGGCTATTTATACCCTTTTTGTGGGCCGTTTATACCCTTTTTGTGAGAGGCAGAGCAAAGAAAAGGAGGGCAACATTTGGAGCAGAGGAACCCTCTTGCCCTGGTTAAGTTAAGAAGAAATGAACGAGGAACTCGGGGCAAGATCAAGAGAGGTGATTCATCAGCTGACCTTCAACTAGAAAGGAGAAGATAATCCTTTCTAGTGGTGTAGTGGAATGAACATGACAGAGCTCCCAGGTATGCAATTCTTTTAGCAAGCTGGTAGTATTGGTCAACTCACTTCACCTGTCTGGGTGAAGAGGCGAGCTCAGCTCATCAACCTCTAAAATCTTAACCAGTAGTAACTCTGAAGGATTAGCCTTGACATTTACTAATGTTACCTCTTTTGCTTAATATTTTATACTCATGAAAATATTAGTTTGTAAGTACTGGGGAGGAATGTATTTTAACACCTAACAGAATTGCTACTTCTGAGAAAGTGGTAGAGAGGGATTTATCAAAGTCGTCTTGCTTGTAACAATAAGAAATGTCAGCAGAGGAAAAAAGTGAATAAAACAGTTAAGTATTTTGTAATCTGAGGCTGAAAGATGCTGCCTGAGTAGTGACGATTCATATTAAGGAAAAATTCTTCTCTTCCAAATCCCATCAGACAACATTACGTGTTCTGCACAGATTTTTACTGCTTACATGACTATATTTAATGGAAAATACGCAATCACTGGAAAACGCTGAGTGACTCGGGGCTTGTGGAAGTGTGTTCTTTGGTGGCAGTGAGAAATAAAAAGCAGTGCTTTCAACTGTGAGGGGAAATCGCTTTAATATTGCCCAAGGTTCTAGAGTGTCGTTGCACAGCATTTTAAATAAACATTTATTTGTTTCCTTTTATTTATTCCTTCATTTAATCAATCAGCAAATATTTATTAAGTGGATAGACCACACACTACACTGAATGTTAAACAAGATGTAATGAATTAGATATAAACCCTATCTTTTAGGAACTTACTGTCTGTCTGGAATAAATAGGTATAGCCACAACTAAAGAGGAAATGAGGTATAAGGTATAATTTGCCACATGGACCATACAGAAGTATAGATTAAGTGAGTGTCCTCTGTAGTAAACAGCCAGAATTTGAATCCCAGCTATAGGATTCATCAGCTGTGTTACCTGAGTGAATTATTTAGATTATCTCTGTGTGTAGAGCTCAATAGTGTTGAATATCTTACATGTAAAGTACTTAAAATAATATCTGCCCCAAACTAGTCTATGTTCTTGGAAATCAGAATAATAGTTACCTTTGGGGATAGAAGAAGGAATATGATTTTTTTAAAAAGGAGCAACAAGAGATTTCTGAGATTTAGGTAACGTTCTGTTTCTTGTTCTGGATGCTAGTTACAGTGGTATGTTTTCTTTGTGAAAATTCAACAAGCTGTATACTTATATTGTTTTTACTTATATATTGTTTTTTAAATTTAAAGAAGCTTTGAAAAGCAGTGCCTCCATCGTGGCATGTTCAAAACAAATATTTGTTATGCTCAAATCACAACTCTTAGAAACTCCAAGTGAAGCAGGGAAGGTTCTTGGCTTCCCTCAGGAAGAAATTCAAGAGCAAGCTGGCGTAGAAAAAAACAGCTTTATTGAGGTGGGCAGCAGTGTTACAGCTCTGTGAGCTCCTGCAGAGCAAGGCTACTCCATAGGTAGTCATATTTATACCCTTTTATGGACATGTTAATTAAGGGGCTGGTTATTCAGAAAAAGCTAGAAAGTAGGCAGTAACTTCCAGGTGTTGCCATGGCAATGGCAAACTGTCATGGCGCTGGTGGACATTCCTTATAAAAACATACTTTCAGTTCCTCTTTCCAGTTTCTGCCAGTCTCCAATCTAGTCCCCAATCGAGTCTCACCTACCTCCTGCCTAAAAATGAGGGGAACAATCACTTCTGACTGAGGCAATGGGCAGTGATTTCAGGGAATAGGCCACTTCAACCAAATTCTCAAGGTTAGTTGGATTATGTGTATACAAAAATAGGTGTGGAATTTTTACTTTTAAAAAGTATGCCATGTATTCAGGAAAGCACATTGATTCAGGGTGTCGACTGTGAAGTCAGATATCAGTCTGAATAGCAGAACTATTGTTACTAGAAAAGGGCCCTGCTCCAGACCTCAGGAGAGCGTTCTTGAATTTCATGGAAGAAAGAATTTTGGGGTGAGTCCATAGAGTAAAGTGAAAGCAAGTTTCTAAAAGAGAAGAATTTTCAACCCAGAATTTCATATCCAGCCAAACTAAGCTTCATAAGTGAAGGAGAAATAAAATCCTTTACAGACAAGCAAATGCTGAGAGATTTTGTCACCACCAGGCCTGCCTTACAAGAACTCCTGAAGGAAGCACTAAACATGGAAAGTAACAACTGGTACCAGCCACTGCAAGAACATGCCAAATTGTAAAGACCATCAATGCTATGAAGAAACTGCATCAATTAATGGGTGAAATAACCAGCTAGCATCACAATAACAGGATCAAATTCACACATAACAATATTAACCTTAAATGTAAATGGGTTAAATGCCCCAACTAAAAGACACAGACTGGCAAATTGGATAGAGTGAAGACCATCAGTGTGCTGTATTCAGGAGACCCATCTCACATGCAAAGACACACATAGGCTCAAAATAAAGGGATGGAGGAAGATCTACCAAGCAAATGAAAAGCAAAAAAAAAAAAAAAAAAAAAAAGGCAGGGGTTGCAATCCTAGTCTCTGATAAAACAGACTTTAAACCAACAAAGATCAAAAGAGGCAAAGAAGGCCATTACATAATGGTAAAGGGATCAATTCAAAAAGAAGAGTTAACCATCCTAAAAATATATGCATACAGGAGCACCCAGATTCGTAAAGCAAGTTCTTAGAGACCAATAAAGAGACTTAGACTCCCACACAATAATAATGGGAGACTTTAACACCCCACTGTCAATAGTAGACAAATCAAAGAGACAGAAAATTTACAAGGATATCCAGGACTTGAACTCAGCTCTGGACCAAGTGGACCTAATAGACATCTACAAAACTCTCCAACCCAAATCAACAGAATATACATTCTTCTCAGCACCACATTGCACTTATTCTAAAATTGACCACATAATTGGAAGTAAAACACTCCTCAGCATTTGTAAAAGAACAGAAATCACAATAGAATGTCTCTCAGACCACATTGCAATCAAATTAGTACTCAGGAATAAGAAACTCACTCAAAACTGCACAAATACATGGAAACTGAACAATCTTCTCCTGAATGACTCCTGGGTAAATAATGAAATGAAGACAGAAATAAAGATGTTCTTTGAAACCAATGAGAACAAAGACACAATGTACCAGAATCTCTGGGACACATTTAAAGCAGTATGTAAAGGGAAATTTATAGCACTAAATGCCCACAAGAGAAAGCAGGAAAGATCTAAAATCGACACCCTAACATCATAATGAAAAGAACTAGAGAAACAAGAGCAAACAAATTCAAAAGCTAGCAGAAGTCAAGAAATAACTAAGATCAGAGCAGAACTGAAGGAGATGGAGACACAAAAAACTCTTCAAAAAATCAGTGAATCCAGGAGCTGTTTTTTTTCTTGGAAAGATCAACAAAATAGACCACTAGCAAGACTAATAAAAAAGAAATGAGAGAAGAATCAAATAGATGCAATAAGAAATGATAAAGGGGATATTACCACTGATCCCACAGAAATACAAACTACCATCAGAGAATACTATAAACACCTCTATGCAAATAAACTAGAAAATCTAGAAGAAATGGATAAATTCCTCGACACATACACCCTAAGTCGAATCTCTGAATAGACCAATAACAGGTTCTGAAATTGAGGCAATAATTAATAGCCTACCAACCAAAAAAAGTCCCGGACCAGATGGATTCACAGACGAATTCTACCAGAGGTACCAAGAGGAACTGGTACCATCCCTTCTGAAACTATTCCAATCAATAGCAAAGAGGGAATCCTCCCTAACTTATTTTATGAGGCCAGCATCATCCTGATACAAAAGCCTGGCAGAGACACAACAAAAAAGGAGAAGTTTAGGCCAGTATCCCTGAAGAACAATATCCCTGATGAATGCGAAAATCATCAATAAAATACTGGCAAACCGAATCCAGCAGCACACCAAAAAGCTTCTCCACCACAATCAAGTCAGCTTCATCCCTGGGATGCAAGGCTGGTTCAACATATGCAAATCAATAAACATAATCCATCACATAAACAGAAGTAATGACAAATACCACATAACTATCTCAATAGATGCAGAAAAGCCCTTCGACAAGATTCAGCAGGCTTTCATGTTAAAAACTCTTTAATAAACTAGGTATTGATGGAACCTATCTCAAAATAATAAAAGCTATTTATGACAAAGCCACAGTCAATATCATACTGAATGGGCAAAAACTGGAAGCATTCCCTTTCAAAACTGGCACAAAACAAGGATGCTCTCTCTCATCACTCCTATTCAACATAGTATTGGAAGTCCTGGCAAGGGCAATCAGGCAGGAGAAAGAAATAAAGGGTATTCTATTAGGAAAAGAGGAAGTCAAGTTGTCTCTGTTTGCAGATGACATGATTGTATATTTAGAAAACCCCATTGTCTCAGCCCAAAATCTCCTTAAATGATAAGCAACTTCAGCAAAGTCTCAGGATAAAAAAAATCAATGTGCAAAAATCACAAGCATTCCTATACACCAATAACAGAGAGAGCCAAATCATGAGTGAACTCCCATTCACAATTACTACAAAAAGAATAAAATACCTAGGACTCCATCTTACAAGGGATGTGAAGGACCTCTTCAAGGAGAACTACAAACCACTGCTCAAGGAAATAAAAGAGGACACAAACAAATGGAAGAACATTCCATGCTCATGGATAGAAAGAATCAATATTGTAAAAATGGCCATACTGCCCAAGGTAATTTATAGATTCAATGCTATTCCCATCATGCTACCACTGACTTCCTTCACAGACTTGGAAAAAACTACTTTACAGTTCATATGGAACCAAAAAAGAGCTCACATAGCCAAGACAATCCTAAGCAAAAAGAACAAAGTTGAAGGCATCACGCTACCTGACTTCAAACTATACTACAAGGCTACAGTAACCAAAACAGCATGGTACTGGTACCAAAACAGATATATTGATCAATGGAACAGAACAGAGGCCTCAGAAACAACACCACACATCTACAACCATCTGATCTTTGACAAAACCTGACAAAAACAAGCAATGGGGAAAGGATTCCTTATTTAATAATAAATTGTGCTAGGAAAACTGGCTAGCCATATGCAGAAAGTTGAAACTGGATCCTTTCCTTACACTTTATACAAAAATTAACTCAAGATGAATTAAAGATTTAAATGTAAGACCTAACCTAGAAGAAAACCTAGGCAGTACCATTCAGGACATAGGCATGGGCAAAGACTTCATGACTAAAACACCAAAAGCAATGGCAAAAAAAAAAGCCAAAATAGACAAATGGGACCTAATTAAACTAAATAACTTCTGTACAGCAAAAGAAACTATCATCAGAGTGAACAGGCAACCTGCAGAATGGGAGAAAATTTTTGCAAACTTTCCATCCTACAAAGGGCTAATATCCAGAATCTACAAAGAACTTAAACAAAATTACAAGAAAAAAACACCACCATCAAAAAGTGGGCAAAGGATATGAACAGACACTTCTCAAAAGAAGACATTTATGCAGCCAACAGACATACGAAAAAATGCTTATCATCACTGGTCATCAGAGAAATGCAAATCAAAACCACAATGAGATAACATCTCACGCCAGTTAGAATAGCGATCATTAAAAAATCAGGAAACAACAGATGCTGTAGAGGATGTGGAGAAATAGGAATGCTTTTACACTGTTGGTGGGACTGTAAACTAGTTCAACCATTGTGAAAGACAGTGTGGTGATTCCTCAAGGATCTAGAACTAGAAATACCATTTGACCCGACAATCCCATTACTGGTTATATACCCAAAGGATTATAAATCATTCTACTACAAAGACACATGCACATTTATGTTTATTGCAGC
Organism: Pan paniscus; assembly: GCF_029289425.2. NCBI lineage: Eukaryota > Metazoa > Chordata > Mammalia > Primates > Hominidae > Pan > Pan paniscus. The sequence goes on from NC_073267.2 coordinate 69,247,899, forward strand.
ACTGTTCACAATAGCAAAGTCTTGGAAGCAACCCAAATGCCCATCAATTATACACTGGATAAAGAAAATCTGGCACATATACACCATGGAATACTATGGAGCCATAAAAAAGGATGAGTTCATGTACTTTGCATCATTCTCAGCAAAGCAACACGAGAAGAGAAAACCAAACACTGCATGTTCTCACTCATAAGTGGGAGTTGAACAATGAGAACACATGAAGATAGGGAGGGAAACATCACACACTGGGGCCTGTTGGGGGGTGGGGAGCTGGGGGAGGCATAGGGTTAGGACAAATACCTAATGTAAATGACGAGTTGATGGGTGCAGCAAACCAACATGGCACATGTATACCTATGTAACTAACCTGCATGTTGTGCACATGTACCCTAGAACTTAAAGTATGATAATTAAAAAAAAGAAAGTAAAGAAACAAAAGAATGGCAACTCCATAAGCAGAGCTTTGAAGGCTGTTGGTTGGCTATTTTTATGGTTATTTCATCATATGCTAAACAAGGGGTTATTTCATGAGTTTTCTGGGAAAGGGAATGAGGATTTCCCAGAACTAAGGATTCACCTTCCTTTTAGACCATATAAAGGTAACTTCTGGACGTAGCCATGGCATTTGTAAACTGTCATGGCACTGGTGGGAGTCTTTTGGCATACCAATGCGTTATAATTAGGTATAATATGCAATAATTAGTATGTAGTGAGGATGACTGGAGGTCACTTTCGTTGCCATCTTGGTTTTGGGGGGTTTCTGCAGCCTTCCTTACTGCATCCTGTTTTATCAGTGGGGTCTTTGTGACCTGTATCTTATCCTGTGACTAAGAATGCTAATGTCCTGTGAATGCAGCCCAGTAGGTCTCAGTCACATTTTACCCAGCACCCACTCAAAATGGGAGTCAGTCTGGTTCTAATGCCTCTGACACTATGGTTTAATATGTTTTTATGCAAACTACTCAAACTTTTTGAAGCAGTTTTCTCATCTGTAAAGTGGGGATGAATGTTCCTACTTCACTGGATTATTATGACATCTAAATAAAATAGCCTATGCAATGCCTTTGTCATTAGAGATAAGAGCATTAGAAAAATTCAAGAAAAGTTGTGATGATAATGTAGAACAATGATACCTGAGCTGATAAATGTAGGTTTATATTGGGTATTGATAAATATCAGTTTCTCCTAAGGCGTAGCCTATAGATCTTATTTTTTTCATGAACTTTAAAGACATTAGATTATTCATTAGTACCAACAGACTTTAGAGATATTGAAGTGAAAAAAATATTGTGAGATTGTATGCTCATTTTTTCAATTTTTATTTCTAACAATCATTAACATTGTATTTTGTGTTCTATTTTTATCTTCTCTGGTACTATATTTCTGAACTTCAATTTACTTAAGTAAAAAGTAGTAATTACTACTAATTTTCAATTTCCTTTGAAATTTAAAATATTACAAAAAAGCATATACATATCTTGGTATGAAATTTCACTCAACATCTCAAGCCCCAGTGCATTATTCATTACAAACAACAACAAAAAGCTAATGGGAAAAACAACTGGAATCCATTGAAGTTGAATTATCAGGACATATTTAACAAGACAGCATCTACCAGAACTACGGTATGATGATAGAAATACTGCATCTGCCATTCTTGATTTGTGTAAAAATCAGCATAAAGGAAATTTCAGTTAATTCATTTGGTCATTCATTCACCCAACACTAGTCAGTGAATATCTGTTCACATTTGTGGCTCAGGCACTAAAGGTAACATGATATGGATTACACGTACTTTCCCAGACTCCTCCAGCCAATACCTGCTCTTTGGAGGCACACTGACTTTCTTGTTATTCCAAGGTCTACTCACATGTTTGTGCAATTGTCTCTACTTGGAATGCCTTTGCTGTCTTTCTAATTAACCTTCTCCCTGTAGGTCTCCCTTCCCTTCTATTCAAATATAACCAGCATACCTGTTTTTCTACACTGAGTATGTATGTTTCTTATTCTGCCTTTGCTCAACCCTATCTCTATGTACTCAGATACATTGTCTAGACGTTTCTTTCCTGCCCCAATGCTCAGAAGTCTGATTCCAAGTGCTTCCCCCATTTCCCTACTCTTGCTTTATGTCATTTGTTTTGGCTAAGTCTATGGTACCCAGAAAAAAATCGCAAGTTGTGGGATGCAGGAGTCAGTGGGAGAGGAGGCCATTCCTTCCTGTGCTCTACCTATTTTAAGCTTTGTTCCTGGCATGGTTGTGTCCTTCGATGATCCCTTTCCTGTTACACAGCCTTTCCTCCATGGCTCCAGTTCACATTGTACTCCAGTAACTCTCTATTTCTTCTTGCTCTTTATGTAATGTTTTTTCTGTTTTTATTATTTTTTTAAATTTTATTTTATTTTGTTTTACATTCTGGGATACATGTACAGGATGTGCAGGTTCATTACATAGGTAAATGTGTGCTATGGTGGTTTGCTGCACCTATCAACCCATCACCTAGGTGTTAAACCCCACGTGCATTAACTACTTATGCTTATCCTCTCCCTTCCCCTGTCCCCTGACCGACAGGCCTCAGTGTGTGTGTTGTTGCCCTCCCTGTGTCTATGTGTCCTCATTGTTGAGCTCCCACTTATAAGTGAGAACATGTGGTGTTTGGTTTTCTGTTCTGGTGTTAGTTTGCTAAAGATAATGGCTTCCAGCTCCATCCATATCCCTGAGAAGGACATGATCTCGTTCCTTTTTATGGCTGCATAGTATTCCATGGTGTATATGTACCACATTTTCTTTATCCAATCTATCATCGAGGGGCATTTGGGTTGATTTCATGTCTTTGCTACTGTGAATAGTCTTGCAAGGAACACATGCATACATGTATCTTTGTAATAGAATGATTTATATTTCTTTGGGTATATACCCAGTAATGGGATTGCTGGGTCAAATGGTATTTCTGGTTCTAGGTCTTTGAGGAATTGCCACACTGTCTTCCACAGTGGTCAGACTAATTTACATTCCTGCCAACAATGTAAAAGCATTCCTATTTCTCCCCAACCTCGCCATCATCTGTTGTTTCTTGACTTTTTAATAATTGACATTCAGCCTGGTGTGAGATGGTATCTCATTGTGGTTTTGATTTGTATTTCTCTAATGATCAGTGATGTTGAGCTTTTTTAAAATATGTTTTTTGGTCGCATAAATATCTTTTTGTCTTAGGGATGATAATGCATTACTACTGTTGCTAGTCTTTGGGTGCCTCAGTATCCCTTAACTCTGTTCACATACATGTGTGTATTCCCTCTGCATGTGGTTTCTTGGGCTGGATCTTCTTTCCTGCTGAAGGTCTTACTCATACATTATGTATGGTGTGTAACTTTGCTAAAATTTTTAATCAAATTATAATAATCTTTTTAAACAAACAGATTTTTCTTTACAAGGATCTTCTGATTGTTAAGCATTTCTACTCTTTTTTGAAAAGAACAGTGCCTGCATGTAGTGGGATTAAATAAATGTTTTCTAAAATATATAAGTAAATACTATTTATACCTATCTATATGTTTTTTCCACAAATTTTATGTAACAATTGAGGAGTTTAAAGTCTACCAGATAATGTATAATACTATAGGATGAACAGTAAGTGCTTTGTAGAATATTCGATACCATACGATACTTAATACTACAAGTATTAAGAGGAAACCAGAGTTATTACGAGACTTATTAGAAGTGTTGGAATTGGATTTTGAAAAAAATCTTTTTAGGTATAATTGATGACTTTGAAAGAGGTTGAGGTTGGTTGCTTTAGTTCCCTACTTTTAGAAGAACAAACAATCATCTGATATGTTCCACCAAAACGATTTTAGCAGAAAGGAAGTCTGAAATTATTTTAATAGAGAAATGGTACAGGGCTGATTCATCCATTTTGGAAGTTAATGTCAGAGGTATAACTTGCATTTTATTATTTGTATAGCTTGAAAAATAAGTCCTAAATAAAAGACCCTTAACTATGAAGACACCTGCAAAGTTTATTTTGTCATGTAAGGTAATATATTCACAGATTTGTGGGATTAGGACATGGACATCATTGGGAACTTGTTATTCTGTTTATCACAGAATTTCTTATGTACGGTGTTTTCTAATGAAAATGTTATTTTCATTAGAATAATTGGATCTCTCAACTACAAATACCAGAAATACATTAAGAATTTTCGAAACATATCATATGTCAAATTTTGGAACTCCCCATATGGAAATTTAATGGAGCTGGTATTCATCCAACATTTACCGAGTGCCAGAATGGGGCTGAGAAAAAAAATACACAACAAAATAAAACAACAAAGTGGCAGGTAGAATTTACTTTAGTTGGTTTTTTTTTTTTTTTTTTTTTTGAGATGGAGCCTCCCTCTGTTGCCCAGGTTGGAGCGCAGTGGCGCGATCTCCGCTCACTGCAAGCTCCGCCTCCCGGGTTCACGCCATTCTCCTGCCTCAGCCTCCCCAGTAACTGGGACTACAGGCGCCCGCCACCACGCCCGGCTAAATTTTTGTATTTTTAGTAGAGACTGGGTTTCACCGTGTTAGCCAGGATGGTCTCAATCTCCTGACCTCGTGATCTGCCCGCCTCGGCCTCCCAAAGTGCTGGGATTACAGGCGTGAGCCACTGCGCCCGGCTAGTTGTCTTGTTTTACAGGTGAGAAAGTTAGAAAGTAGATGTCAAATGAGTTGCTTATGTTCACGTCCGTAGTAAGTGATATGACAGGAATTTGAGACCAAATTTGGTTTTAGAGTCAGTGATGTTTTAAGGGTACCACATAATTTTAACTCCTGCCATTTTATAGTAATGGATTATATATGGTCAGCAGGGATCAAATAATATCTAAGTTAGGGAACACCTGTTTTATTATATAGATTTAACATGTTTACGTTCAATATCAGTTTAAATTATAGTACAAATTAATAATATTAGTCAAAAGTTTACAAGTCAAATTGACATACATTATGCAAGTGCATTTTAGGGATTTTAGCATTTACAAGACAAACATTGACCTACCCAAATCAATATCTACTTACTATTTTGAGGCTTTGCTAGAAGAATCTAAAAATTAAAGATTGCAGTCCTTTTCTGCAGACACTAAATATTACCAAAAATAAATGATTACAAATGTATCAAAGATTGCTAAGTGGGTTTGGAACCCTTGCTTCTTGGTAAGAATTTTTAAATTGGCATTTTTTCAGCCTCTGCTTAATACAGACATGTTTTTGCTCTAAATATAGTAAACATCCATTCCACTCTATTCAAAGGACTGAGAAGTGTTTCAAAGATAGCCCACAAAATATCACATTATTTTCTGAGTATAGTCTTTAAAAAAAACTATCTTGCAATCACTATTTACCATGATCAGTCAATATGTAGTCTTTGAGAAAAGAACATTAGCTTGTTGAACCATAATTCAAAATAAGTCACAATTTAATCTTATTTTAAAAACACTCTAGTTAATTGTAATTAATGTTTGACAGTTTGAAAGACATCTGTTATATTAACATAATGGTCTTATTGCACATGAAATGCTGCACGTTAAAAACTCAGCAGAGTTGAATGAGTATTTTGCAAGTTAAAGAAGAAAATCCTTGATAAAAACATGTAGTTCTGTCTATTGTTTGCTAAACAAATAGGACTTTTTTTCTCTTAACACGATAATTAATGAAATATATCTATTTCTTTAGAAGGGAAATAAACTTCCTGCTGTTTTGTTACAAATTGATCATTCTAAAGACAGTTTGGTTCTATGTTTTACAGTTTGAAAGTCATTGCTATACTTTGTAATTTCATGAATTTACTCATTGCCAGCTGTGATTGTTAGAGGTCACTTAGACTCTTGGATTATTCCATGCTATTTCAACAGTATTCTAAATAAACAAATAAATGAATGAAGCAAACTTCCTATACCAGATTTCAGAGATGATGCTAAACATCCTATATAAAGCCTCTTCCCCTCATCCAATCTAAGATGTCAATAGTGCCGTGGATGACAAGCCCTTTCTTAAATCTATAATAAAAATCAAAAAGAAGATTTTAAAACATCAATATATCGATGCAGTAAGGAGTAACTCTGACATAAGAAATGTGTGGAGGCAAACTTTATAAATGCAAACAAATCTACATTATTCTCCTGTCTATTATCTATAGATTTGTGTTTATATAAAGTTGTTTTCAAATGTAGCCTTGTGACTCACCTTCCAAAGCAAAAACCTAGGAGTGACTAATTTGGCAAAGAATTTATTTCACTAGGTGTTAATGTTTCTCCCTGTTTTAAAAAAATTGGGAACCTGAAATAAAGACACTAATTCGGTGTATTAAAAATGATAAAAAATAGGGGAATAATTTTAAATTGGGACAATGTTAATACACAAAGGTGAACACTTACTAGAATTGGGCTGAATATTTTACTTAAGTTTCCTCTTAGGAAATTTAAAGAGGAACTCTTGGTAAGATGCAAGACTTTCGGGGTCCATAAATTTAATATTACCTATAGTTGATCCTACATTATTCAAGTGTTAATTAACACAGTGCCTGAAATGTAAAAGTCACAAATACATACGTGCTGAATTATCCAGTTTGCTGTAGACAGTGAGAAAAAAGTGGTTTGAAAATTCTTTGTAAAACTACAAGCCACTATTTAGAAGCATGGCCCAAATATGCCACTTCTATGCTCATGCTTCCACCTTTCCCAGAAATTTCTTTCCCTTCCTTCTGTGCTTCGCTACCTCCTACACATATCCATGTGTGCATGGGCACACATAGCACAAAACAGTCTGATAGGTAAACAAAAAATCAAACTGTTCGCTAGGCATAAGACGTAGCTAACAGTTACTACATACTAGGCACTGTTCTGGTGCTTAACATATTTTGATATGTTTATTTTTACAATAATCCTATGTTAAAAATGCTTTCACCGTATGATGTAATATTCTCTGTCTTTTAAACGGTGTCCATAAAACATTCTTCTAGTACCCCCCAGAGTTGATAACTGTGGGATGGTTCTACGTGCTTGGAATACTGCTTTGTAAATATTATTGGTTGAATTTTAGTTCCTCCAAGGATCAGACCAAAAGCCGTATCTTATAGAAAAAATATTTCCCTATTCTCCCAGTTCTGGGAGCTCTTCTCTTTACTCTTAAATAAATTTTATGAGAAAGATACTCAATGTATCAGTTAACTTTATTTGTATAAAAAATCCACTCCCAAAGTTAATTGCTTAAAATGGCAACCATATATTAGCTTTTGTTTTTGTAGTTTGGCAATTTGAGCCGGGCTCAGCTAGATGGTCTTTTGGTCTTGGCTGAGTTTACTCATGCATCTGTGGCTCTGCTTTAGAGACTTGGCTGGCCCTTGGCTGCAGTGATGGGGAAAACTGGGCCATATGCCTCTTGTCATCCAGCAGGGTAGGCCAATTTATAGTGACTAGACAAGTTTCCAAGAGTGAGCTGATGCACTGACTCTGAACGGGCGCAATGTTGTCTATGTTGCATTCTACTTGTCAAAATAAGTCACATGGACAGCATGGATTCAAGGTGGGAAATAAAGTCTACTTCTTGGTAGGAGGAGCCATAGAATCACATTGCAAAGGGTCCTGTATACAGATAGGGGAATAATTGTAGCCATAGTTGCAACCAATCTGTTCAGTCCACCAACATGTTGGATAATCTCCTTGAAGTTAAGCACATCATTTTGTACAGAGGGCCTGGAATATATTAAAGGTTAAATATAAGTTTTATGTCAGTGAATGGTGATTTTTAATTGCATACTTTTCCTTTATTCTTGGTTAAAATGATTTAAAAAGGAATCCAAATCACAGCTAATTTCCTGGTTGACTGTAATCACTTTGGGTCTTAAATCAAGACTAGCCTGTTTCTAATAGTTAATAGCGTGATTTCTCATTCTCACAAGAAGTATAATTTAAAGGTGAGAATCCACCAATGCATGATACACTTGGAATTAATTTTTTTCAGTTTACATTTTTGTGGAGAAGTAGATAGCACTATACATCAAAGTTAGAAGCATCTACTTTTGGTCAATGACACTTCTAGTAACTAATCCAAAGGATGTTTTGTCTTAAAGTTACCAAAGACATGTTTAAAATGATGTCTGTAGTATTGTTGTTTACAATATATACTTCCCTTTAGTTTCATGCTAAAGTGTATACTTCTCTTACATATAAGTGAGATCATACAGTATTTATCTTTGTGTGTTTGGCTTATTGCACTCAATATAATGTTCTGTATGTTGTAGCAAATAATGAGATTTCCTTATTTTTTAAGACTGAATTGTCTGTGAACATATATATAGATCTCAATTTATTCATTCATCTGTCAATGGACACTTAAGTTGATTCCCTATCTTGGCTATTGTGAATAATGCTGCAATAAACATAGGATTGTAGACATTGTGCTTGAGAAGATGATTTCATATCCTTTGGATATATACTCAGTGGTGGCATTGCTGGATCATATGCTTGTTCTATTTTTAATTTTTTAAAAAAGCCCTGTAATGGCTGCACCAATTTACACTCCCAACAGTGTAAAAGAATTCCTTTCTCTCTACATCCTCACCAACACTTATGTTTTGACATTTTCATAATAGCCATTCTAACAAGAGTGATGTGTTATCTCATTGTCATTTTGATTTACATGTCCTGATGATTAGTGATGTTGAGCAGTTTTTCTTATGCCTTTTGGTCATATGTATGTCTTCTTTTGAGAAACATCTATTCAGATCCTTTGCTTATTTTTAAATAAGGTTATGTGTTTTTGTGTTTTTGAGTGGTATGAATTCCTTATAAATTTTAGATATTAACTCCTTATTAAATATATGTTTTACAAATATTTTCTCCCAATTTGTAGCTTGCCTTTTCATTTTGTTAATTATTTCCTTTGCTGTGTATACATTTTTAGTTTGGTATAGTCCCAGTTGTTTATGTTTGCTTCTGTTGCCTGTTTTTGGTGTCATATCCAAAAAAATCATTGCCAAGATTTATGCGAAAGGATCTTTCTCTTAAGTTTTTCTATGTTTTCTCTTATGTTAGCTTCTAAGGAGTTTTATGGTTTCAGGTCTTACGTTTAAGTCTTACGTTAAGTCATCTATTGTGAGTTGCTTTTTATGTATAGTGTGATGTAAAAATCCAATATCATTCTTCTGCATGTTGAGATCCAGATCAATATCATTTATTGAAAAGGTTGTCTTTTCCTTATTATGCATTCTTGGTGCCCTTGTGAAAGGGCTTATTTATCAAAGATGCATGGATTTATTTCTGGGCTCTCTGTTCTGCTGGTCTTTGTGTCCGTTTGTATGCCAATACATACTATTTCAATCACTATAACTTTATAATGTAGTTTGAAATAAAAAAGCATGATGCCTCCAGCTTTGTTAATCTTGTTCAGGATTACTTTGGCTACCTGTGGTCTTTTGTGGTACCATATGAATTTTATACTGTGGGGTATTAGGTGATTATATATATATAATATATAATATATATACACTATATAATATATAATATATATACTATATTATATATACTATATAATATATAATATATATACTATATTATATATACTATATAATATATAATATATTATATATACTATATAATATATAATATATTATATATACAATATATAATATATATAATATATAATATAATATATAACATATTATATATAACATATATATATAATATATAATATATACAATATATAATATATAAAATATATAATATATAATATATATTATATATACACACAGTATATATATAATATATAATATATAATATATATACACAGTATATATATTATATATACACACAGTATATATATAATATATATACACATATATATTATATATGTATATATAATATATATATAATATATATATACACACACAGATTTTTTGTCCATGTTTCCTGGCTCATAACATCCATTGCCTTTGTTACAGTATTTTGTTATAATGTTTGGGTGCTTTAAGCCTTAGGAGCAGGCCTCAGGAAATAGAATCTCTCTCTCTCTCTTTCTCTCTCTGTCTCTCTGACCTTATCCTTCCCTCCTTTCACCTGCCCAAGGTAAGACTTTAATCTGATTTTGAGGCATAAGACCCTTATTCCAGAAAGTGTCCTGCCCATACTTTGGAAAAAGAAATGCTAAACAGAGAGACCAAGAAGAATCTCTACACACAGGCCTTGCTAGGTTTACATCATACCCTTTTTGTCCAATCACATTTTGACATGGTTGTCCATGCTTCAATCATGGTCAACCAATGACATCTCCATAAAAGACCCAAAGGACATGGTTCAGAGAGTTGTGGACAGCTGAACACGTGAATGTTCCTGGAAACTGGCGTGCTTAGCGAGGGCATGGAAGCTTTGTGCCCCTTCTTCCATACCTTGCCCTACCCATCTCTTCATCTCTACCCTTTGTAATAAACTGGTCAACATAAGTAAGTGTTTCCCTGAGTTCTAGGAGCCACTCCAGAAAATTAATTGAACACAAAAACGGGGTTATGGGAACCTCAACTTGAAGCCAGTCTGTCAGAAGTTCCAGAGGCCCAGACTTGATTATTGGTGTCAGGATGGGGCAGTGCAGGAATTATGGGGAGTCCTGGGAACTTAGCCCTCAACCTGTGGGGTCTGACACTATCTCTAGGCAGATAGTGTCATAATCGAATTGGAGAATACCCAGCTGGTGTCCACCGCAGAATTGATTGCTTGCTTGCTGGTGGGGAGAAATTCTCATATATTTTGGGATCACAGAAGTTTTCTGTGTTGATTGTTGTTATGTTGGTAGGAGAGCAAAGGAAAAAGATGGTTTGAAGGTTTTTCCAGAACAGATACTTTTTTTCTATTTCTGTGAAAATACCATTAGAACTTTGACAGAGATTGCATTGGATCTGTAGATCGCTTTGATAAGTGTGGACATTTAACAAGATTAATTCTAATCCATAAATACTGCATGTCTTTCAATTTATTTATTTATTTTTCAGTTTATTTCATCAATGTTTTATAGTTTTCATTATGCAAGTCTGTCACCTCCTTGGCTAAATGTATTCCTTAAATATTTTGTTACTTTTGATGTTATTGAAAATGTAGTTGTTTTCTTGATTTCCTTTTAAACAGTTCACTGTTGATGTAAAAAAATGCTACTCATTTTCGTATCTTAATTTTATATCCTGCAACTTTACTGAATTTATTTATTTCAACAGTTTTTAAAATAGAGTCTTTAGAGTTTTCTACTATATAATCATGATGTCTGCAAACACAGACTTTTTGGTCTTCCTTTATTATTTGGGTGTCTATTATTATTAGTTTTTTATCTAATATTTCTGGCTGGGACTTCCAGTAGTATATTGAATAAAAGTCACAGGAGTGGGCATCTTTGCCTTCTGCTGAATCTTAGAAAGAAAGCTTTTGGTTTTACTTCATTGATTGTGATGCCAGATACAGACTTTTCACTAAATGGCCTTTTGTGTGTGTGTGTTAAGTTCTTTCTGTACCTATTTAGTTGAAAATTTTTATCATGAATGGATGTTGAATTTTGTCAAACATTTTTTCCCATATCATTGAGATTATAATATGGTTTTCATCTCTTATTTTATTAGTGTGATGTATCGTATTGATTGATTAGTGTATGTTAAACTAACTCTGCATCGCAGGGATAAATACTACTTGCTTAAAGTGCTTTCAACACTTCGAATACTTCATCTGATTCCCATCTAACCTTCAAGTTCTCTACTGAAATATTCTATGCTAGTCTAATGATACTCCCTTGCATAAAACTAGTCACTTTTCTGTTGCTGCTTTCAAAATTCTTTTTGTGTTTATTTTTTGACAGTTTGATAATAAGGTGTCTCAGTGTGGGTCTCTTTGGATTCATCTTATTTGTTGTCTTTTGGGCTTCCTGGATCTGTTTGTTTATTTCCATCTCCAGATTTGGGAAGTTTTCTACCATTAACTCTTTGATTAAGCTTTCTGCTTCTTTTAGTTTCTCTTCTCCTTATAGAACTCTCACAATGTGTATATTAGTCTACTTTATAGTGTCCCATAAGTCCCTTAAGTTGTCTTTATTCTTCGTTTTTATTTCCTTTTTGCTTCTCTGACTGGGTGATTTTTAGTTCACTCATCCTTTCTTCTGCTTGACTGAGTATGCTGCTAAACTCCTCTACTGCATTTTTAATTAAGTTATCATAGTCTTCAGCTCTGTTTTCTGCTTGGTACTTTAAATAATTTTTTTCTATCTCTTTGTTGAAATTCTCAGTTTGTTTATTCATTGCTCTTACAACTTTAGTGAGCACCTTTATGACAGTTATTTTGATTCTTGTTGGATAGGTTACATATCTCCATTTTATTAGGATTGGTTTCTGGAGATTTATCTTGTTCTTTAGTTTGGAGTATATTTTCCCATGTCTTTAGTTTCCTTAATTCTTTCTTTGGTTTCTACACATTAGATAAAATATCTATCTTTGCCCCTCCTCACAGACTGCCTTGTACAGAAGATGAACCTCGCCAATCAGCCCAGACAGATATTCTGTTTGCCTTCCAAGCTTTGGTGCTTGTCCAAACCACTGCCTTTGTTCTTAGTGGCTCCCAGTAAACGACAGTATGCCAAATTCATCAGTGCACCAACACAGGTGAGACAGAAACCAGTTTCTTGAGTAGCAGCCAGAAAAGTTGAGGTGCTAGATGCATGGCCCAATTCCTTCTTTCATCGGCGAGAAGCTAGGAGTTGAAGTTTATTCTCTGTTTGTAGTGAGCATGGAGAAGAATTGTGGCAAATGCCTGCATTCTCCTTCAGATCATATGCAATTTCAAACCATTGCTTTGCTTTCTGTCCCCCGTGGACCTAGCAAATGCTGGGCCGCATCAGTTCTCAGAGACAGGAAAGTTAGAGGTCAGTTCTTGGGTAGCAGCTAGAAAAGTTGGGGGGATTGATGACTATAAGCCCAGTTCCCTATAGTGAGAAGCTGCATTCTTGGTGTTATCAATGGAGTGAGCTGAGGAGAGGAGCCGAGGGAAGTGCTCACATGCCTACATGCCTGTTCAGTCTCCAGGCCATAGGAAGTGTCCACATACCCATTCAATTTCAAGGAAACTAGTGATTTCTTGCCCTGTCAGCTCCTGGAGACAGGCAAGTTAGAAGCCAGATCCTCTGGAAGCAGCTAGAAAAGTCAGGACATTGGATATGCGGTCTAACCTCTTCCAGGGAGAAGCTGAGAGTTCAGCTTTGTTGCCTCCTTGCTTGGTGATGAGCTAGGAGGAAAAGGCAAGGAAAGTGCTATGCATTTGTTTAAAGCTACCTCTTTTTTCTTTCTGGTCTATGGAGACTAGTAAATGCTGAACGTCATTCAGAGATAGGTGAGTGAGCTTGGAGCCAGTCCCTTGGGTAGCAGTCATAAAAGTTGTAGTGCTAGATATGTAGTCTAAACAAACTCTTTTCTCCTCAGGGAGAAGCTTGGAGTTGGGGATTTCCTCCCAGTTGTATGGTGCTGTGCTGATAATGAGATTTATGACAAAAGTGTGTCTTACCCATTTTCTACCCATGTCAATGTGGAATAATTTTCTCATTTACCAAGTGTGCAGGAGACTCTCAACTAGTTTATGGATTTCTGTTAGAGGTATTCATCCATGCATAGCTGTTTATTCAGTGTATCTGTAGCTAGAGGGAGAGTCCAGAGCCTACTCCTCTTCTGTCATGTTGCTGATATCACCCAGGATAACTTTTCAAACAATGATAATTACTTTCCCAGGGATTAATGGTGGTGTTTGGATTCCTAAGTGTTTGTTCTCTCAATGTCCCTCACATTGAAATTCTTCTGATTAATTTTAGTGTTAGTCTGTTACTTCTTTTCCTGTTCCTTTAAATTTCTTTCTTTCTTTCTTTTTTTTTTTTTTTTGAGAGGGAGGCTCTCTCTGTCTCCCAGGCTGGAGTGCAGTGGTGCGATCTCATCTCACTGCAAGCTCCGCCTTCCGGGTTTTACGCCATTCTCTTGCCTCAGCCTTCCAAGTAGCTGGGACTACAGGTGTGCACCACCTACGCCCGGCTAATTTTTTTTGTATTTTTAGTAGAGACGGGGTTTCACCGTGTTAGCCAGGATGGTTTCGAACTCCTGACCTCGTGATCCGCCCGCCTTGGCCTCCCAAAGTGCTGGGATTACAGGCGTGAGCCACCGTGCCCAGCCCCTTTAAATTTCTTAATATCTTTTAGTGTGCCTAACTCAGGTGTAGGAAAACAGCATGTTGCATGGTGAGAGTGATGCCACCTTGAAGCAAAACTGCCATGATGACCACTGTCTGACCCTCACACAGGTGTTCTGCAGGAAGGTCTTTAAACAGTGCCTGTAGCATAGATAAAACCTCATAAAGATGCTTCTCTAACCTACCCAAATGTTCATGATCCTTTGGCAAGAAAGTTTGAAGACATGAACAGCTTAACCTGTCTTATCCTAAAAGCTTGCTACTTAAAGGCTATTTTCTGGATGGTGAATATAGAGGATCCACTGTCTCACAGTCACTCAAGGCATCATTTCTGTTCTTTAGTCCCTATTCCTTTATTTCTTTCTGAAAAACTGGATTTGTCAGCCTCTTTCTTTGGCCTCTCATCTCCCCCAGCCTTTGGGAATAGGTTTGCATATATAGGAGTTCAACCCAGAACACTCTAGTAACTGATATTTTTAATTTGATATAAAAGTATTTTGTAAACCAAGATATCAAATAGCAACCATTATCACAATTGTGGCAAGACAGGAATACATGGATTCTGAGTGAATATTCAAGAGACTCCCTTTTAGCAAAGAGTAATTGACCTCAGCGCATGCCCTCTGCAACATACATTTTAGAAATCCTGAGTTCTTTTTGCTTTTTTTTCCCCGATACTCAGTTGTGCACAAAGAATATTGAACATGTTTCTAAGCCAGAAGATTTTCAGCGTGAGAATTTTTAACAGAAATAACATAAATGTTGCAATTCACAGAGCATTTAGGAGTCTCAACATTTGTAACTTTGAAGAGTAGAGGGGAAAGAAAATGAAAGAACTTGAAATTTTAACATTTTCAAAGCTGTTCCCTTCATAAATTTTTCTTGTCTTAATATGGTGAAAAACTGATCTGACTAGTCATCTTTCATGCCTGGCTTAGATTTTTTACAAAGCAGTATTTCCCTGGCCAAATGGACCATTTACTTATTTATAAAAAGTGTTGTGGTGAGAAAGTTAAAACATACTTTCTCATTCTTACCTATGTGAAAAGAAAATAGATTGTTCCCTTAAGGACCTTCTCCAAATTGTCTATATTGTACAACACACTTACTATTTATTGAGCCCTTGGTAAACACGCATCATTGTGAGAAATATTTTTCTTGAATTAACTTGCTTTGGATTTTTAAATGATCCTTTGGGAAGGAGAATATAATAATACTGATTTTATAAATGAAGGTACTGAGGCTCAGAGAATTTATGATATAGAGGTGACAGTGAGACAGAATGAGATAATTAAATGTCCAGATAAGTGATTTTTGAACCAATATTGATTTTCATGGGGGCACTTTGGAGTCTTGATATTTATAATTGTGAAGAGCAGATAGGGTCCAAAAGATTACTATGAACTGGCCTGAGTTATTTTAAATCACAGATATAGGGGAGGGACTTACTACCAAAGTGACCTTCATATTGCTATGATACTTTCTTGGAAACACCATTCTAGTATTATAGACAGAATGGTTTGCTCTGGATGTGAGACCTTTGGAAAGGAAGAGTGTCAGTCCCCTTGATCTATCTGAGAGTATCTCTGTTATGTTGATAACTCATCTATTAAATGCTTGGCTTAGTTTAGGATACTCTATACCCTCAAGTTCAACCCATTGTAGGGTGGAGCAAAGATGCCCCTTGAAAAGGGAGGGACAATTTGGAGTTTTACATCTTGTGAAGTGGTACATTGGATTTAATCCAGAGTCATTTATATCAGTCTACTCTAAATGGGAGGCTTTAGGGAGAAGTCTGGCTAGGAATGGAATTGAGAGTTGCATCAGTTTTGACGTTTTCTTTAATAGACAACTTAAAATAAGAAGAAAAGCATTGTGAAGTTTTGGATGGGATGAAAATTATGGAGATGGGTATGTGCAAAGTCAATGTGACACTAAGTTTAGAGTGAGATCCTGAAAGAGAAAAGCTTCTGTCCTTGGCATCCAATCAGAAAATATTAATACTGGGGGTGATGATCTTTTTTCCTGACAGGTAGAACAGCATTGGTGGAAAAGAAGAGCAGTGCAAAGAGAAAAGAGAATAATTGATGAGAAAACTATCCAACCCCATTTCCTGACAAAGCAAACCCACTTCTTCAGAAATAACAGGTAGAGCCAGCATAACTTAAAAAGACCAGTGATGTCAAATCCATGACTATTCAAGCTGCAGAAGTTAGCCTTGGCAAATAAAGAAAAGGCTCCCAAGATATCAAGGGAGAAATTGTCATCAGGGGATGCTAAGGAGAATTGACACTGTCAAGGAAAAATAAAATTCATTCAATTAAGCCAAACTCACTTGAACACTTTGGTACTGAACATTGTGATAGGCTGGGAAAACAATGATTGCAGGATGTAATCATTACCCTCAAGGCAAATTCAGTTTGATAAAAATGAGGTTCTAGGAGTTGCACTTAAAAGCCCCAGAGTTACACAACTTACTCATTCTCATTCTCTTTTACTCACTCTCACTTGATTACACTTTCCAAGCAACAGGTGCCATTGCATAGTAGCTTTCATATTTTTAAGATGTAATTTACAGAAAAGATTGCACACTTTTTTCAACCTGCATGTCAGATTTTGTGGGGCTGTAGAGCCTCCTGCTGAGAAGAGATGTAAGTCATGAATGAACTCTGTGGGAAACAGCATTATGGAACAGAGATTTGGGTATAAAATGACAGCAGGGATGCCTATATACCACACACTCACCTCTTCTGTCTGTTAGATCTTTTGTTTTACACAAGCCTGTCTTTGGAATATTGAATATAAAAATGACTTGTGAACTTCCATGTACTGTATAAGCATAATGATTAATCATAATTTATTATTTCTACAATCCACTTTTATGTGTGAAGCAGTGAGTGAGTCTTGATGCCCTGTGCTAAAACTTTAAGGCCAAATATCTCCTTTATTTGGTCCTTGTAGGAGTAAGCAATAAAAAATGTTGCACACACCTCAATTCCTCTGAAAATCTTTCATAATAGGGCCTTATTTATACCTTTGTTATGGTACTTAATAAGTCATAATACATTTTGGAAGAGTTCTCAGACTATTCCAAAATGAGATGAGTTCCTTAGGGAAGAAGTTGTGTCATTGACTCTGGATGTCATTTTTATACACAAAACATTTTCAAAAGATAAATGAACAAAGAAATTATTACAAGGGAAATTGAAAAGAAGAGAAGAAAAATGGAAGGGAGGAAGGAAGGAAAGAAGGAAGGAAGGAAAGAAGGAAGGAAGGAAAGAAGGAAGGAAGGAAGGAGATTTCTATTAGAAAAATTGGAAACAAGGAATAAACAACTCATACTTTCTTTGCTTATGAAACCACATGTTTTGTAGCATTAGTATCACCTTTCTACTACTGGTAGGAGATGAGGTCTGGGGTGAAAGGTGCAGAAATGGATTAAAAACAATGTGCTATGGGTAATGTTGCATGCACTAATATTACATGCTTCACTGCTTATCTGGTTATTCACTTTTTACACCTGTCCTCAGGGACCACATAGACAAGACATTTGATGTCATGATTTTGTGTGATCATCATTGTTAATTTGGAGGCGATGTTCACTTTCTCTTTAGTTAAGTTGATAGGCCATGCTGGCAAGCATGGTGTATTAAGCAGAACCTTGAATAGAGTAAATGTGGATTGAATATTGATAACAGATAAGCATTCAACCTGGGCTCATGTGGAGAGGAAGAGAATGTGGAATTATGGTAATTAAAGGCCCAAAATGTTGGTGATGTTTTCTAATGCAGGGATTGGCAAAGTTTTATTGTAAAGGACCAGTAATAAATATGGTGAGTTTTGAAAGTCATACTCTGTTATCACTACTCAACTCTGCCATTATAGTATAAAATCATGGTTGTGTTCCCATAACACTTTATTTACAAAAACAGGTGGCCAGCCCACAGGCCATAGTAGACAGTAATATAATATCCATGTGCTGCTAGAATTATAGTACTGCATCACTGTTAGTCATCCAGCCTTTTAAAAAATTATTCTGATATCTCACTACCATATGAGTCAAGCTTTTCTAAATAAAGATGTGTGCGTGTGTAATGTGAAATTGTCATTTTTGTTATATGTCTGGACTGTGACCACACATTAATTTAGATCTAATCTTGGAAACAGCAGTGGAGAAGACAACTGCTTTCATGTGGGATCCTCTCCAATATTTGAAGATGGCTGCCATATTCTTTTATTTTAAATAGTCTTTTAAATTTAGAACACTTTTATATTTACAAATATCATTGTAAATATAATACAGAGATGTTCTACATATTCTATATGGTTTCTTCTATTGTAACATATTAGAATAGTACACTTGTCACAATTAATGAACAAATATTGATACATTATTATTAACTTAATTTTATACATTATTCAGATTTCCTCATTTTTTCCCTAAATGTCTCTTTTTTTCCTCCAGGATCCCATCCAGGATACCAAATTACATTTAGTAGTCATGTTATATCAGACTCCTCTTTCCTGTGACAATTTCTCAGACATTCCTTATTTATAATGACCTTGAGAGTTTTGAGAATTACTGGTCAGTTATCTTGTAGAGTGTCCTTCAATTGGGATTTGTCTGAAGCTTTTCTCATAATTAGACTGGAGTTTTGGGTTTTCAAATGAAGACTATAGAAGTAAAATACCATTCTCGTCACATCATATCAAGGGCACATACTTTCAACATGACTTACCACAGTTGATGTTAATATTAATCACCTGTAGATGTTGTGTTTGTCAGGTATCTCCACTGGAAAGTTATTCTTTTTTTTCTCCTATTCCACACTGTATTCTTTGGAAGGCAATTGTTATGTGTAATCAACACTTGAGTGAGGAGTTATGCTCTGCTTCTTTAAAGGTGAAGTGTCTTCACAAACTGCAATTCTTCTGCATTGGAGATTTGTCTATCTCCCATTTACTATCTATTTATTTAATCATTTATATCAGTTTAGACTTACAGACATTTATATTTTGGATTATAATCCAAAACTACTTTATGATGTTGCTCAAATTGTTCCAGCTTTGGTCACTGTGAGTTCTTTCAGTTTGCTCTTGTGTCCCTTTGACATACCTCAGTGACTGTGTGTGTGTGTGTGTGTATTTATCACTTCCTTACCTTCTGGATCTATAAGATGTTCCAGGTTCATCTTGTATATTTCTTATCCCAGTCCTAAAATCAGACATTTCTCAGAGAAACCCTCATTCTTTTTATTGGAGAATGGTATTAAAAACCAAGTTCTGAGTGTTGGATGTGCTCATTGCTACTGAGATATTACAGCTTCCAGGACCTCTCAGTTGACAAGGAGTTACGTGTGTATGCTAACCCATGCACACACTCATACCTGCAAGTATTTCTGTGCCTATAATAAGCTAAACATGAGTTTATACTGATGTCTCCAATTCAGTTCCATTACTACATAAAATGCTCTTTTCATCTTCCATTACTTATCTGCAATATCCCTTTCCAACAGTGAAAAAATTTGCTTCTACCTCTGCCATTCATGTACTTAATTGTTCAATTCCAGTATACATGACACAGTGGTTTTAGAACCATTAACTTGTATACTTATGGGGAGCAACTTTATCAACTAGAATACAGTACTTATGTACAGTTCTTTTTGCCTCTAGTCCTACAGACTTTATTCACATTTAAAGTTACTTGTATCAGCAACTTATTCCACCTATCCCACCACCCACTTCAGTGAGGTTGTTTCATAAATCTGTAATGAATTGCTTTTTGTCACATTCTACATTGGATCTTGGGATTCTCGAGCCTCTTAAATTTTTTTAAATTTGCATTGGTTAAGTATATTCATTTTTGAAAATGTGAATATATTAAGTATAGTCATCATTATAGTCATCATTACAGTGGCTTACAGAATAGTTTCACCACCCTGAACATGCTCAGTGTTTAATTTATTTAACCCTCTCCTTTTCCCTACCCACTGTGTTCCTGGCAAGCACTGAGCTCTTCATTATCTCTGTAGATTTGCATTTTCCAGAATGTCATATAACTGCAATAGTACAGTATATAGCTTTTTCAGACTGACTTATTTTGATTAGCAATATGTATTTAAGATTCATCCATGTCATTTCAGGGCTTGTTAGTTCATTTTCTTAAATCTCATATTTGGTTGTATGAATGCTCCACAGTTTATTTACCAATTCTTCCTTGGCAGAACATCTTAGTTGCTTCCATTTTTATGATTACAAATAAAGCCGCTGTAAACATTTATGTGCCAGTTTCTGTGTGGACATAAATTTTGAAATTAGTTGGGTAAATGCCTAGCAGTATGACTACTGAATTGTATAATAAGATTTTGTATGGTTTTGTAAAAATCTGCCAAGCTGTCTTCCAAAGTGGCTGTACCATTTTTCATTCTTGTCAGCAATGGATGAGAGTTCCTGTTCTTTCACATCCTCACCAGTAATTGCTATTGTTAAGCTTTTGGATTTTAGCCATTCTAACAGGTGGAGAGTGGTATCGCATTTTTTAAAAAATTAATTCCTTAATGACAAGTGATTTTCAATATCTTTTCATATGCTTTCATTTCATATGCTTTCATTTGCCACTTGCATATCTTCTTTGGTGGTTTCTTAAATCTTTTATCTATATTTTAGTTATTTTTATCATGAGTTTTTAGAGTTCTTTATCTATGTTGGATACAAATTCTTCATTAGATACGTCTTTTGCAAATATTTTCTCCTTGCCTATGGCTTGTATTTCATTTCCTTAATAGAATCTTTTGCAGATACTTTTAAAATCATAATGTTAATAATGTTCAATTTATATTTTTTTCTATTATATGGTGTATTATTGATATTGTATTTTAATCTCCCCCCACTAAACCCAAGGTGATGTATATTTTCTCCTATGCTTTCTTTTTAAAGTTTTAGAGTTTTTCATTTTAAACTTAGATCTTATGATTCATTGAAATGAGTTTTTGTGCAAGGTTTAATGTCTGGCTTTGGTTTTGTTAATATTATTTTGTACATCATTATTATTTAATAGAGTGTTCAGTGTTTCTGGATTATTTCTTGTAAAGACTATCGTTTCTCCTTTGAATTGCCCTTTGCTCTTTCATCAAAGATACATTGACCATATTTTGTGAGTCTATTTCTTGGCTCTCTTTTCTGTTCCATACTTCTATATGTTTTTTCTTTAGTTCCTACTATACCGTCTTATTTACTGTACCTTTTTAATAAGTCTTGAAATTGGGTAGTGTAAATCTCCCAGCTCTGTTTTTCTTCAGTATTGTGTTGGACATTCTAGGTCTTTACTCTTTCCATATAAACTTTATAACCAGTTTTTCAGTATCTGCAAAAGAGTGTGCTGGGGTTTTATTGAGGTTGCTTTGAACCTTTAGAGTATGTTGGGAAAAAATGACATTTTAACAAGATTGAATCCTCCAATTCTTGAATCTAGAATATCTATTTATTTCAGTCAAAGTATTTATTAATTTAGATTTTTTATATTCTTATCAATATTTTTATAGTTTTCTCCATATATATCCTATATACATTTTCTTAGATTTATACCTAGATATGCCATATTATTGTGCTATTATAAATATTAATTTTAAAATTCAAATTGCAATTGTTCATTACTGGTATGTAGAAAACCAATAGACTTTTGTATACTAACCATATATCCTATCTCCTTCTATACTTGCTCATTAGTTACAGAAGTTTTGTTGTTATTATTGTTTTGATGATTTTTTAAAGATATTCTAGATAGATAATCATATCAGCTGCAAAGAAAGCTTTATTTCTTACTTTCCAGTCTGTATACTTTTGTTTTCTTTCTTATTTTATTGTACCAGCTAGTAATTCAGTGCACTGTTAAATAAGAATAGTGGCAGGAAACATCTTGCCTTCTTTTCTAAGCAAGAAAGCATATGGTTTCTCGCCAATAAGTATAATGTTTTCTGCAGAGTTTTTGTAGATGTTCTTATCAAGTTGAAGAACTTTCCCTGTGTCATTAGTTTGCTGAGAATCTTCCTCATAAATTAATACTGGGTTTTGCCAAATTTTCTGCTTTAGTTAATATAATCATGTATTTTTTTTTCATCAGCCTGTTGCATTGGTTACATTTATCAATCTTGGAATGTTAAAGCAAACTTGGATACTTGGACTAAATCCCAACTGGTTGTGGTATGTTTATTCTTTTTATCCATTGTTAGATCAATTTGCAAATATTTTATTGAGAATTTTTGTATCTGTATTCATGAGAGATATTAGTATTTAATTTACTTAATTGTTATGTCTTTATCTGGTTTTGGTATTAGGGAAATGCTCACTTTAAAAAATTTTCTTTTCTTGTTCTAATTGACAAATAAAAATTATGTATTTATGGTGTACAACATGATGTTTTGAAATAGGTATATGTTGTAAAATAGTTAAATCTAGCTAATTAACACAGTCATCATTTCACATATTTATTTTTGCAGTGAAAACACAAAATCTACCCTCTTAGTAATTTTGAAGTATATAATCAGTTGTTATTAATTATAGTCATCATGTTGTACAATAGATCTCTTGAACGTGTTATTCCTGTCTAACCAAAATTCTTTATCCTTTGATTAACATCTCACCAATCTGCCTCCACTCCCTCCCTAGTACTTGGTAACCATTGTTCTACTTTGCTTCTATGAGTTAGACTTTTTTGAGTTCATATATAAGCAAGATCATGGTATTTGTCTTGCAGTGCCTGGCTCATTTCACTTAACACAATGTCCTCCAGGTTCATCCATGATGTCATAAATGACAGGATTTCCTTCATTTTAAGGCTGAATAGTACTCCATTGTGTATAAATTTTATATTTTCCTTATTCATTCATCCACTGATGGACACTTAAGTTGATTCCATATCTTGGCTATTGTGAATAATGGTGCAATAAACATGAGAGTGCAAATATTTCTTTGACATACTGATTTCATTTCACTTGGTTATGTACCCAGTAGTAAGGTTGCTGGGTCATACAACAGTCCTGTTTTTAATTTTTTGAGGAAACTTCACGCTGTTTCCCATAATGGTTGTACTAATTTACATTCCCAGTAACAGTGTGCAAGGATTCTCTTTTCTCCATGTCCTCTCCAACACTTACTGATATTTTCAAATGCGTCAGAAAGTGTTCCCTCTAATTTTATTTTCTGAAAGTGATTGAGGAGAGTTGCTACCACATTTTTACTTGTTTCCTACAATTCACCATGTAAACCAGTTGGGTCTGGTAATTTATCTTTAAGATTATTAATAATTGATCTAGATTGTCTTTCTCTTGTGTGTGTTTTCATAGTTTGTGTCATTCAAGGATTTGGTTTATTTCACTAATTTATTAAATTTGTGGGCATAGAATTGCTGGTAGTGTTTTTTACTTTCATTTTAATGCTCATTGGATCAGTAGAAAAAATCATTTTTTAAATTTTCTGGTATTTTATGTCTGATAATTTGTGTTATCTCTGTTTTATTCTTGGTTAGAGGTTTATCCAGTTTCATTGATCAATCAGCTTTTGGTTCAGCAAATGTTTTCTATTTCATTAATTTCTGCTCTAATTTTTATTATTTTTCTTCTGCCTGCTTTATGCTTAACTTGTTCTAATTTTACTAGTTTCTTAAGGTGGAAGCTTCAGTTATTGATTTAAATTATTTTTCATTTTGTAATATGTACATTTCATGCTATACATTTCTCTCTAAGCATTGCCTTTTCTGTGTCTCATACATTTTGATACATTATGTTTCTATTTGCATTTACTTCAGAAGATTTTAAAATTTCTCATAACACTTCTTTTTGACCATTGTTATTTAGAAGTCTGTGGATTAATTTCCAAATACCTTTGGGGATATTCCAGCTATATTTCTATTGTTGAATTATAACTCAATTCCATTGTAGACTGAGAAAAGATAGTATATGATTTCTATTATTTTATATTTGCCATGATTTGTGGCCTAAAATGTGGTCTACCTTGGTGAATGTTCCATGCAAGCTGAGAAGAATGTGTATTCTGCTGTCGTTCAAAGACCTATTCTATAAGAATCAATTAGATCAAGTTGGTGGTTAGTGCTTTTCAGGTGAAATATACTTTTATTGATTTTTTTCTGACTGATTTATCTAACAATTGCTGACAACGGGTGTTGCAATCTCCAACTATAACAGATTCTTCCATTTTTTCTTTTAGTTTTATCTGTTTGTGCCACACATATTTTGATGTTCTGTTGGTAGGTGCAGACACATTTACTATTATTTTGTAATTTTGTGGAATCAATCGCTTCATCATTATATAGGACCCCTTTTTATTACTGATGATTATCCTTCTTCTGAAATCTGCTGTGTCTGAAATTAATAGTTACTCAGCTTTCTTTTGATTAGTATTAATGTGGTTTATCTTTCTTGATTTATATATTTTGAACTTCTCAGAGTTTTTCCATTTAGAGTGAGTTTCTTATACTGGGTTTCTCTCTTTTTTTTTTTTAAATCTAATCTGTCTTTCAATTGGTTCATTTAGAGAATTAACATTTAAAAGGATTATTGACATATTTGGATGAATATCAGATATGTTTGTAACTATTTTCTCTCCATTACATTCTTAAAATTTTTACTTTTCCTGCCTTCTCTTGTTTTAACAGCATTTTATTTGATTCTGTTATATCTCCTTTATTGATATATCACTATTCTTCACAAAAATAATGGTTGCCTTGGAGTTTATAATATGCATTTTCAACAAGTTTCTAACCTGTATCATTTTCCTTCTGCCTGAAGAAAGTCATTTAACATTTCTTGCAAGTCTGGTCTCTGACAAAGAACTTCTTAATTTTTTTTTGTCCTGAGGAAGTCTTCATTCTTTACTTTTGAAGCATAATTTTCCTTGATTTAGAATTCTAGATTTGTGTTTTTATTTTCTTTCAATATTTTATTTCACTCTACTCTCTTTTTGAGTGCATGATTTCTGGCAAGAGGTCTACTGTAATTCTTATCCTTGTTCTTCTTATAGGTAAGTTGTCTCCTCCACCCCCACCAACTGACTTATTTCAAGATTATCTCTCTGTGTTTGGTTTTGTGTATTTAAATGTGACATCCCCAAATGTAGGCTTTCTTTTGTTGGGGGAGAGGGTATTATCCTATTTGGTGCTTTCTTAGCTTTTTAGGTCTGTGGTTTAGTGTCATTAATTTTGAAGAGTCCTTGTCCATTATTACTTCAAATATTTCTCCCACTCCATTTTTTCTTTCCTCACCTTCAAGTATTCCAATTATGCCTGTATTACAGCTTCTGAAATTGTCCTACAGTTCTTGGATACTGTTGTACTTTTTATTCATTGTTCTCTTTGCATTTCTGTTTAGGATATTTCCATTAACCAATGTTTAAACTTGCTAATTTTTTCTTTGGCCATTTTTAATTACTAATGAGCTCATCAAAGGCACTCTTGATTTTTGTTATAGTGTTCTTGATTTCTAGCATTTCCTTTTGATTCCTTATTGGAGTTTTTCCTCTCACTTGCTTATATTATCCGTTTGTTCTAGCAACTTACCTATTTTTCCTATTAAAGCCTTTAATATATAAATCAAAGTGATTTAAATTCCTTGTCTGATAATTCCAACATATATGTCTTATCTAAGTTTTGTTCTGATGTTTGCTTTGTTTCTTCAGACTGTGTTTTTTGGTGTGTTTTATAACTTTTTATGTTTAAAGCTGGACATGTTATATTGGGTAACAGGAACTGGAAAACATAGGCCTCAAGTGTTAGGATTTTGTGAATCTGGCTAGGAGTTGGACTTTGTTTACTGTTTGCTGGTGCTGTACAGTTCAGAGGCTTTAACTTCCTTTAGTGTCATTGTTTTTGTCTCTCTTCTTGATTTTGAACTTCCCCAAATACTCCTCCGAGGGTCTATTTCTTGCAGCTCCTTTAACTGTTATCCACTGTTGGTATGGTGATAAGGTTTGGAGCAGGGAAGTTCTATATAATCTTTTAATTAAACCTAAGTCTTTTAGTGGGTCTGTTTTTCTTACCTATGACCTTCAAGATGTTTCTTCTTATATAGCCCCCTCTACTCTCTTCAGTTAATATAGAGAGACTCTATGTGGCTGCATGGCGAGGAATTCCCTTTTCCCATGTCTTTAGGACAGGCTCTGATAAATTATTTTTGCCTGGAGGGTTATAGATAAAATTATTGGCATAGTCACAATTATTCTTTATTCCTCCCCCTGCCAGGGCCATGTGAGGATCTTTCTTATATCTTTACCAAGAGCACTTGGTAATGTTTCTGAACACAAAGCCCATGAATATGTGGGGCCCTCCCCAAACTAGTCCACTGTCAACCTCTAGCAGTTGATCAAAATTGCCCTTTAAATGTTTCTACTTCTTTATGGCTTCAGCAGCTTCTGCTTCAGGTAAGCAGATCCTGGCTTGATTCTCTGGATTTGCCCTTCTCTCCAGGTTTCAGAGTATTGGTTTGTCCTGCTAACTCTATTCACAAATAGCCCCCCAAAAGATTATTGTTTTTCAATTTACTCAGCATTTTCTTGTTGTTAAGGATGGGACTGATGACACCCAAGCTCTTACAGCTAAAACTGGAAGTCCGTTATATGCTTTTGAGGGTTTGTTTTTCCTTTGTCTGGTTAAATGCCAGTTCTTTCAAATTTTTTTCACAGTTTATGATTTTCAGGTCCTTTGAAAACATTTGAAGGGTGGCCAAGAACAAAATTACTCTCTTAATTTGGGATGAACCCAACTGGCATAGAATATTCCAGGTGTAGTCTAAGTAATATAGAGAATGATCATCTCATTTATTAATGACCTGAAGTAGCTTTTTTAGAAGGCTTAGTATTTTGTCTTCATTTTCCTCAGTGTTGACTATGGTAGTGGAAATATTATGGACACTTAGTAGATTCTGTTTCTGGATGATTTTATGGAACATTCTGTTTTAAAATAATTCTTGTAAGTGTGTAGAAAAATCATGAGCTATGTTATCAGGTTTTTTATGTATGTGTGGTATTAAAGTAGATTAGGTAATTCTTATACATTTTATGAAGAAATTAAAGTTTTATTCAACAATTTATGGAGCATTTTACAATATACAGTTTTTAAAATTATATCAACTTTCTAGTCTATAGAACAGGTCTTCTGTAAATTACAATGCAAACACATCTTCAACCTACCTTTTGGGATTGTTGAAGGATTCAATTTAATTTTTGAAAATATATGGTAGAATGATTTGTAAATAGTAAGAGAAAATCAAACTATAGCTTGTCTCATCCTCATTTTATTGGCGAGAAATCTGTAGTGCTGAAAAACTACTCCCATTCCCAAAGTCATGCAATTAGTAGATAGATGACTAAACCTTTTATTGGATTCTGGTCTTTTCCCACCTTTCTATCAGACACTTTACAAAACACTACTATTATTTTGGGATATTTTTACTCTTCTTCCAATTGAAAAGCTACAGAATAAACACCAACAATTCCAAGATTCTGATTGTCTTTGATGTATGCATGAATCCCTTTCACAGCAAAATTTTCAAGAAACGTAAGCTGGACTAGGTTTTCTAAAATCCAGGTAGAGTGAGTCCTTCCACATTCCCAAGAGCCTGGCTGTGCTCACAGCAGGAAAGGACGTTGTTTGAGCCTCAGCCACACAGCAGTGTAGCCCTTAATTAAATGATGCTGCAACATATGGGAATTAGCAAAGAGATTAAGAAACTAATAAAGCAGAACGTAGTAATGTTGATGTAAATGGAGGGGAACTCCATGTTGGCAAATCAAAAAAAGAACAGAGAGGGAGAGGATAACCCATGACAAAGTATAGGATTATAGAACAAGGATCTAAGCATTGAGTGGTAAACAGGGACCTAAGGTCATTTAGCCCAAATCAGATTCTACATTCCAACTAATGAGGACTTTTAATGGGGAGGTTGCCTAAATGCTTTTTGAAAACTCAAGTAAATGGAAAGATACAACATTAAGAGGCAGCTTATTGCCTTACATTATTCATTTTCTCAGTCTCCCAAGTTCTCATTACTCTGTTCAACAGATGCCTATTGAAGCTTATCATGTGTCTCTGCTGTCCTAAGCATAAAATTTATGGGAAATAAGACAGACATGGTTCCTGACCTCATGAAGAACACGTTCATGCCTGTGAGAAAGAATTTCTTATATTAAGCCACGATGTGTCTCTAATTGTTCCTCATGATTTCTTTTAATCCTTTTAATTCTGTAAGACAGTATAATTTCTTACTATGTGACAATGTGTCAAATAATCAAAAGTAGCTATTGTGTTCTAGAATATCTTCCACCTTCTTGGCTAAATGTTCCCATTTTCTTGAATGTCAGGTTATATATTTTTGGATTTATAACAAAGGTATTAAGTTATCCAGATAATTTCAGAAGGAGTAAAATGGAAAGGACCTATCTTTACTGTATTTCTACCATGTGCTATACCCATGGATAGTCTCGTACATCCAAAATGTGAGGCCCAAGAGTGTGTAGACCTTGTTCACTGCTATATCCCAATGCCTCAAGTGGCATCAGGAATATACTATGCACTCGGAACCTACATGAAGAACGAAAACACCTGATCTTTATATCCCTTTTAAGATGAGGAAATTTGTCAGGTATAAGAGAAGTATTATTCCAGCAGGTTGACAGACCCTACATAGAACCTAGTATAAGCAAAGTACTGCTACTATGGCCCTCACTAACACTGCTAATATCAAGAATTATTATTTAATAGGTCATAAAGATGGGAAGTGACATAACTAGATCTAGGGTTCAAACGATGTCTTCAGAGATGTATTTTCTTTCTATCTTGTAGTGTAGCTTGATTTCCACTGACTTATTGTTTTCTTTTCTAAAAGCAATATCTTCTCTAAGTACCAAAGGGGGCCACAAACAGCTCTAGGCTTACTATACAAACCTGTTATGAGTCACAGTTTTAGCACAATGCATAACTTCGAAAAATGCTTTGAACAGATGTATTCATGAAAAATGTTGCAGACTAAGTTTTACTTTTAAAAATTATTTTTGTTGGAAAGAAGACAAATTTCATGGAACATGTAAGTTATTTAGTTATAGCAGAATTGTGGAATAATCAAAATATTCCAAAGAATTGAATTCTATTTTGTAATGTTTGGAGAAGCTGATAAAGCTGGGCTGCTCCCTAATTGGATTTACCTTTGCATGGAAAAACAAGAAACCAATGTCCATATTTCCTTGAGAGACTAATGAAGTCTGGAAGGCAGTGAGCACTGGTACAAATGACAAAGCCGAAGGATGAGCAGTATGATCTTGAATTAGAGTAGTACAGAAGATCATTATTATTCCAGGCAAAGTATTAGGGTGTGAAATGTTAACAATGTAGTGGGTTTCACCTAATTTTCATATTGTATTACATATGCAGTAACAGAGATACAATAAAAATAGCTAACAATTATTGAACAGTTTATGTCAAGCACTACTTTTAAAAAATTTTTGGTATATACCTTTATAATCCTTACAAAAGCCATGTGGACCGGCAAACTACATTTCCATATTTTGGATACAAATAAGATGCACTGGTAGATTCAGAAATGTACCTAAGGTTAAGGTTGCACAGCAAATATATAATGAAGCCAAGGCTTATAATCTGACAATCTGACTTTAGAACCCACACAGTTAAGCATTAAAATATACAGCTTGAAAATGCAATTCCAAGATAGAGTTAATTTAGCAAAAGCTTTGATTAATTACATTGCAGTAGTGCTTCTAAGAGTAGTTGGATTTCCAAGCATAAATAGAAGATAAGGGAATGGACATTTTAGACATGTGCAAAGGCATGGCATATTTGGGGAATTATAGTTCGTTATTCTTCACTTTTAATGGGTGAGGAGAAAATGATGGAAGGATATGTTGGAAAGAACAATATGGACACTTTACATTATTTCTTTTATGCCATATTAATAATGAAAACCACATTTTGAGTCACTCTGCATTTTCAGAGTATTTTTGAACTCAGAGATAGCAGTATTTGCCACTCTGTATTTCTCACCCCCACTCTACTCCAATTTAGAACTTGGTCAAGGGGAAGGAGAATAAATGAGCAACTCCAAAAAGGAATTACTGCCATTCACAGTATCTCACCACAGCCCATTTACTGTATATGATTTTATATGTTCCATGAAAGTGTTCACATTTCAGAGCATTTAAAACAAATGAGACATTTATTAGTGTAACCTTTATTCTGGTGATGATCTAAGCCATTTCAAAAGTAACTAAAAGGGAATCACCATTTCCCTCACACTTCAGTCTTCCCCATGTCCCCACCAGCCCACAAAATGCTTCAGTAATTTTAACTTTCTGTACATCTTCCCAAATACCTGCATAAATAATCTATTGTTCTAAAGGTCACAAAGGCAGAAGATCACTTTGAAATGTCAGGAAAGTAAATGAATTGGCAATGTGGTGCCATAAGTTTGGAAATGTCCATTACCTCTTTATCTTTAGATACAGGTGGGCATTGGAAGACATGAGATAGTTGACCTGCACATGAAAGCTTTGGGGTACTTCAAGAAACAGAAGAATGCCTAAAATTGTGTAGGCTCTAACATAGCCTAACCACTTCTCCCCAGAACAAAAACTATCAAGTGTCTAGCAGACATAGCATTTTTGCTGGCCTTCTTGTCTCTGCTCAGATGGGATAAAACCTCATTAAAACACCAAGTCTTAAAGACAAAGTTCAGCCACAGACCTATTTCACATTAAAGGCCACCCCGTGACCATGGTCTTAAGAGTTCACTCACAACTTTCAAACATCCCACGAATTTGCAGTTAATGGGAAGTTTGATAAATTCTCTCATCTTAACTGCTTTTCAGAACTGCCGTCTTTCTTGATAGATGTAACAGCCTAAAGAAAAGATTTCTAAGGTGTTAAATATTACCACAGGGTTGAACATCCCAAATTATTTTTGCATATTACCTCGGTAACTTTTAATCACATTCTCATAGACATATGGAGCATTAGAATTGGACAGATTGTACAGACCTCAGAGCCAGATCTGAACTATGAGGCTTACTGTGGGCGGTGGGGGGCGCATGGGGGAGGGCAAAGACAGATCAGGTACATAATAAAGGACTCAGAAATAGGATAGGAACCATGACCTCTTCCTAGAGATTATGTGTTTTTTCCAACATTACAGGGATGCCCACTCTCCCACTTTGCAAATTAACCACTTTCCCATGTGGGCTGGAAACCAGAAGACTAAATGACCTCAATTATAGCCTGTAGCTGTAAATAAATAAATTTTTTAACATTGAAAGTCTCCCTCCAGTACCATCTGTCAGAACTGAGCTATGTCCAGCTACAGAACTATGAGGGCAAGGTCTATTGCCCATAGGAAGCTTCATCCTCATTTAGTCCTGGTGAATTCACAGCCCATTTCTCAAGCAGGTACTAATCTTTCAGACTGGGATTTTGATCAAAATATTTTGTCTGGCAATGGTTGTACTGAGCACACCTTTCTGCAGTTATTATAAGACAATCAAGGGTGATTACACCATACTTGATCATTTTCCTTTGTCAGACTTTACTATTCCCAAATTCAGACAAATCTTTATGGTGACTCATGATACTCAGACTCAATGAAAAACTGCTTATTAGTTGGGTGGAAAAATAATCCGTACAGCAAACCCCCATGACACAAAATTTACCTATATAACAAACTGGCACATATGCTCCTGAACCTAAAATAAGTGTAAAAAAACAAAACAAAACACTAGATTCAAATGGGAAGAGAAAGGTCTGAGGTATCTATTATGTGTTACACAATGTGTTAGCTCCATATAAGTAATGTAGGTAATAATAGCCCCATTATTCAGAGGAAGAAGGAAGGTTAGATAGCTTGTCCACGTTATTACACAGGTGTTATGCAGGTCCAAGGTGTTACACAGGTAGTATATAATAGACTTACACTTGAACCTATGACCATCTGACCCATGAATGGAAAATTACAACTTAGCTAAAGAAGAACCCCAATTTAAGAAAAGCAGATCAAGCATTGCCTAAAAATAGGGTTAACATCTTCTTTCAGTTTAGCATTCTTATTTATAAAATGTGTAGAAGAAAATGTTTTCACAAGAGAAGTAACCCATAAATCAGTAACCCATAAATCACCCTCTAAGAGCTTTAAATGTATATTTATGTGCAAAACATAATAATAATGTGAAATCATGAACTATTTTCAGTCTTAGAATAAAAGCCTTGTTTGTCAATTTCTAATGGGGATGTAAATAGGAAGAAAAACAGATCACACATGTGCTTCTTGTGGGCCAGTGTGTGCTCCTGATGAAAATGTGGCCCTCCTTGACTAGAAAACTTTCAAAGGATTCCCAATGAGAATGAATCTGGGTCCTTATCCCGACATACACAAACTTGCCTTCCTCTCCAATTTCATGTCTTCCCCCACTTGCTCTCACCTGATTCTCACCAGCCTGCACCAAGCTTGAAGCTACCTTTGCACATGCCAACATTTTCCTGTTTCAGGATCATTACTGGAAAGCTCTTTCCTCTAAAATCTCTGTGGCTCACACCTTCCCATCCTCTGAGTTCACACTTATGTAGCACCTACTCAGGGAGTAGTTTCCTGTGCTTCCCTTGTCACTCTCTACTCCCTTGCCCTGATTTATTTTTTATTCTAAGTAACTCATTTACATTATTTTTATCTTATCTGCCTAGCTGACTAACTCACAAGCTTGACGAAGACAAGGGCTTTGAGTGTCTTATTTATTTATTTATTTATTTATTTATTTTTATTCCCATATGTTTTTGAGGAACAGGTGGTGTTCGTTTACACAAGTTCTTTAGTGGTGCTTTGTGAGATTTTGGTGCACCTCTCACCCAAGCAGTATACACTGTAACCAATTGGTAGTCTTTTATCCCACACCTCCCTCCTACTCTTTCCCTCAAATCCCCAAAGTCCATTGTATCATTCTTATGCCTTTGCATCCTCCTAGCTTAGCTTCCACTTATGAGTGAGAACATACGATGTTTGGTTTTCCATTCCTGAGTTACTTCGTTTAGAATAATTGTTTCCAATTCCATCCAGGTTGCTGGGAATGCCATTATTTTGTTCTTTTTGATGGCTGAATAGATAGATAGATAGATCCATCAGTCAATGAGTGGATAAATAAATTGAGGTGTATATATATATATATATATATATATATATATATATATATATAACTGTGTATGTACATCGCAATTTATTTATCCACTCATTGATTGATAGACATTTGGGATGGTTCCATATTTTTACAATTGAGAATTGTGCTGCTATAAACATGTGTGTGCAAGTATCTTTTTCATATAATGACTTCTTTTCCTCTGGGTAGATACCCAATAGTGGCATTGCTGGATCAAATGGTAGTTCTACTTTTTGTTCTTTAAGGAACCTACACACTGTTTCCCATAGTGGTTGTACCAGTTTACATTCCCACCAGCAGTGTAAAAGTGTTCCTTTTGGCTGCATCCCTGCCAACATCTGTTATTTTTTGATTTCTTGATTATTACCATTCTTACAGGAGTAACGTGGTATCACATTGTGGTTTTGATTTGCATTTCCCTGGTTATTAGTGATGTTGAACATTTTTTCATATGTTTCTTGGCCATTTGTATATCTTCTTTTGAGAATTGTCTACTCACGTCCTTAGTGCATTTTTTGATGGGATTGTTTGTTCTTTTTTCTTGCTAATTTGTTTGAATTCCTTGTAGATTCTGGATATTAGTCCTTTGTCAAATGTATACATTGGGAAGAATTTCTCCCACTCTGTTGGTTGTCTGTTTGCTGATTGTTTCTTTTGCTGTGCAGAAACTTTTTAGTTTAATTAAGTCCCACCTATTTATTACTGTTTTTGTTGCATTTGCTTTTGAGTTCCTGGTTATGAAGTCTTTGCCTAAGCCAATGTCTAGAAGAGTTCTTCCTATATTATTTTCTAGAATTTTTATGGTTTCAGGTCTTTGATTTAAGTCCCTGATCCATCTTGACCAGATGGATTCACAGCTGAATTCTATCAAACATTCGAAGAAGAATTGATATCAATCCTATTGATACTATTTCATAAGATAGAGAAAGAGGGAAGCCTCCCTAAATCATTCTATGAAGCCAGCATCACCCTAATACCAAAACCAGGAAAGGACACAACAACAACAAAACTACAGAGAAATATCCCCGATGAATACAGATGCAAAAATCCTTAACAAAATACTAGCTAACTGAATCCAACAGCATATCAAAAAGATAATCCACCATGATCAAGAGGGTTTCAGATCAGAGATGCAAGAATGGTTGTGATACACCACATAAACAGAATTACAAACAAAAATCACATAATTGTCTCAATAAATGGAGAAAGAGCATTTGACAAAATCCAGCATCCCTTTATGATTAAAACCATCAGCATAGAAGGGACATCCCTTAATGTAATAAAAGCCATCTATGACAAATCCACAGCCAAGATAATACCGAATGAGAAAAATTTGATGGTATTCCCTCTGAGAACTGGAACAAGACAAGGATGCCCGTTCTCACCACTTCTATTCAACATAGTACTGGAAGCCCTAGCCAGAGCAGTCAGACAAGGGAAAGAAATAAAGAGCATCCAAATTGGTAAAGAAGAAGTCAAACTGTCACTCTTTGCTGATGATATGATCGTATAATTAGAAAACCATAAAGACTCCTCCAAAAAGCTCCTAGAACTGATAAATGAATTCAGCAAAGTTTCAGGATACAAAATTAATGAACACAAACCAGTAACTCCTGTATATACCAACAGTGACCAAGCAGAGAGTCAAATCAAGATCTCAACCTCTTTTATAATAGCTTCAAAAAAAAAATAAGTAAAATACTTAGGAATAAACCTAACCAAGGAGGTGAAAGACCTCTACAAGGGAAACTACAAAACACTTCTGAGAGAAATCATAGATGATACAAACAAATGGAAACACAAGCCATGCTCATGAATGGGTAGAATCAATATTGTGGAAATGATCATACTGCCAAAAGCAATCTACAAATTCAATGTAATTCCCATCAAAATATCACCATCTTTCTTCACATAACTAGAAAGACAATCCTAAAATTCATATGGAACCAAAAAAGAGCCCACATAGCTGAAGCAAGACTAAGCAAAAAGAACAAATCTGGAGGCATCACATTATCTGACTTCAAACTATACTATAAAGCCATAGTCACCAAAACAGCATTGTACTGGTATAAAAATAGGCACATAGACCAATGGAAAATAATAGAGAGCCCAGAAATGAAGCCAAATACTTACATCCAACTGATCTTTGACAAAGCAAACCAAAACATAAAGTGGGGAAGGGACATCCTATTCAACAAATGGTGCTGGGATAATTGGCAAGCCACATGTAGAAGAATGAAACTGGATCCTCATCTCTCACCTTTGAGTGTTTGGTTCACTGTTGTATCCCACCACATGGGAGAATGCCTAGCACAGAGAAGGCACTTAATAAATGGTTGCTAAATTAAGAAATGGGCTGTTATTGTCACTCCAGAATAGTCATGTCTACCCAGGTTGCCATCTTCCAAAAAAATGTCACTGTCAGTTAAACCTTGGAAACTTCATTATAGGCTTTTGAAGACCCACAAAAACCACCAGATTATTGCCATTGTAATGGCAATAATGCAAAAACAAAGTAATAGTAGAAAAAATAACTACTGAGCATTGATTATAAGGCTGATATTGCACTAGAATCTAAGTTCCGTAATTCAGGCTTTGCAAACATCTTTACTGATGAAGAATCTGAGGCTCTAAGAAGTTACATAACTTGCTCAAGGTCATCTATTGTTAAATGATGTGGTTTAAATTCAAAACTACTTTATTTGTCCTTATATCCTCCTCTTTGTATAGTACTGTTAGTCTGAATGGCAGTGATAAGAAGAATAAGCAAGATTACACTATATTATGGCAAAACTACTTTGAATTGCAGTCATTGGTCACCTTCCCCAACTTCATGTGCTACAGTAACTGAAAGATCAGAAAACTACTAACGTCAAACAACGGTATACATCACATACATAATAAAAACACAATCAACACAGCTGCTCCGATGATATTTTGACCTGAAAGAATGCGTGCTTGAAACTTTTTTCTGTACCATGCCCAACAGACCACTTATATTTCCAAGCTAATCAGAGGGGCAATGTGGGAAGATTCAGACCCTTGAAAAGCCTTAGCAATATCCACTGTTTTTCCATATAATGTACTAAATCCTGCCTTTCAATGTCTTGACAGCTTTTTATTTGAAAATCTTTCTCATCTTCAAATACTTTACTATTTAGTTTTTTATCCATTAATTCAAAAATATTGATTGTGATTTCTCTTACATGCCATGCACCACAGTACTAAGTGAGAAAAAAATGTTCAGATTCTCTGCACTTCAGGGGCTTGCAGTATGGTTTGGTAAAGAAATCTCAGCAAGCAAATGAACAATGATCTAATTTTAACTTGCACTAAACATCGTGAAGGCCTCAAGATGCTATGATAGAGAATAATGGGTGAGGGGTAACCCTTAAATAGGGTGGAAAATTAAAAGATGCTTTAAGTGGGAAAGCCTACATCGAGGACTGAAGGACAGGAAGAAGCCAGGCACATGAATGCCATGAAGAGACTTTCAGATAGAGGAAGCAGTAAGTGTGTAAGTCCTAACACTGGCTAGCTCAGCGATGTGAAGACCTGAATGGAAATTGGGTAGCTGGCATAGGGCAGGTGAATGGAAGAGTAGAATGAGCAGAGATTTGAAAAGTCTACAAGGGTCAGACTGTACACTATGTAAGAGCTTTGAGTTTCATTTGAAATGTAATTAGATCCTTAATGCTGACTCTAGAAGAAGCTTTAAGCAGAAGAGTAAAATAGTGTGCAGTATACATTTTAAATGCTCACTATATCTCCTATGCAGAGAGCAGATTTGTGTGGAGCAAGAATTAGGAGGCTGTGAGTCAGTTTGGTGGCCATGGATGTGGTAGAGGAGAAATGAAGACAACTGGACTCCAAGACTACCAGCCTAAAATTCAAGACAGATGGATTCAAGGTTCGTAATGGACTTCAACAAATTTCTTTTTCTTCCAGACTAGGTCATTCATGCTTTCTCCTCTTAGACATGAGTTGAGTTTGTGAACAATGAGATATCATATTGCCAAAGAGAAACACATTGATTTTTCTTACAGTGCTAGTCACAAAATTTAAAGGAGAAATGAGTGCATTATCAAATTTGCTAAAAGTGACAATAATAGTAGTAAAAATGATCTGAACAGTTGAGGAAAATGCAGAACTTTGCCCCACTAGATCCTGTCACTTCTTCTTCCTGCCATTCCATTTTGCAACGTGTTTGTGTAGCAGTAGAGGGCTAATGGTATTCCCAGAAAGGCAAAAGAATGTGGAATAGCAAAGTATTCCCTAAATAATTTCCACAAAGAAAATGAAGAGAAGATTTGTATGTATGAATTAATTTCTGTCTACCATACACAGTGAAACACATTTCATATGTGTTCTCTTATGTATTTGTGGTCCCATCTTTCAAATGAAGAAATAGATCTTTCTTCCACAATCCTCAGCCATCAAATGGGAAATTAGAGGTACGACGTTACCTTCAAGACAACAAATAGCAAGCCTTTATTGCCTTACCACATAGTTTCTTATTTGAAAATAATAGAAGTATACACAAAATGTTTTGGCTTTCTACGTTTTTATTACCATTGACATTGTAACCTTGAAAACTATAAAGGCTCACAGCTATATAAGATAATTTTAAAACACTGTCTCTATTCATAGCATTTACATCTCCTCCAGACCTACAACGTTAAGTCAAAGACAAATCATAGCTATGTTTTATTACCTGGAGAGGGTTACTGCAGTATTTTAACTATGAGCACCTGAATTTCCTTCTTTTTCTCCATAGATTTGGTTTGGACAGTACTGTATAGTGGAGGTTGGCCCAGGAAAGACCGAGAGAAGAGTAGGGAACTGAGATCAGGAAGAAAGAAAAACTAATACATTTTGTAGTTTCAACCAAGATATCACTGTGAGCAGCTGCAGCTGAGGTGAAACTTGCTGGGGAATATTGGAGAACAGTGTAGAACATCAAAATTATTCTATCCAAGGGGGAGAAAGCTAGAGTATTTATATAACCATTCCCATCAATTATTGGTTGTGGGTTGCCATTGGGGTGGTAAGGAGCATTAATTCCCTGGCATTTCTTACCTGCTATGCACACTGAAAGAACTGGTTCCAATGTCCAGAGATGCTGACAAAGAGATGAAGGTTCTGGGAGTAGGAGGGCAAGTAGGTGCACAATTGGGCACATAAGGGCAAAAAAGCATCAAAATGTTAACAGTGTTATTTATTAATGGTGAGATAATGGACAATTAATACATGTATTCTATTTATGTATTGATATTATATAAATATTTTATCATAAACATGTACTACATATGAAAATAGAATAAAATAATAGCCGAGGGATATTTTTTCCTGACACTTCAGCATTATTCTCTAGGTACCATGCTATTAAGAATAGACACTTACGTACTTTTTAAAAATGCCTTCTAAAGACTCCATTGCTGAAAATCTAGTGTCACATTAATTAATTGCTTTCTATTTAGTTCTTCCTTTTTAGAGGGTTCATATAAGAATTGGGTTTGATTTCATTATTATTATCATTTTTCAGTTCACCATTTTACATCAGAGGACACATACACTGAGCCAAGACCCTAATTTATACCATCACTGTAAGACATCTCAACTGAACTCTGTGTTGTTAAATGGTGGCGGTGGGAGAAGGGCTTCCTGCAGAGGAAGGAATAAGTTTCTGTCCTATCTGAAGCTTTCTGCCTGTAAATGTAACAATAATCCCTTTGGGCCAAGGGAACTATTGCCCAGATTAATATTTAGGTATAAATTGGAAACAATTTTAATCTAATAGGAAATCAGAAAGTTTTCATTATTGCATATTTTATATAGTCAGATTCACAGATGTATTACCCAATGTTGGGTATGTTACTGGTTTTGACCTAATTTCAATACCAAAAAAATCATACTAATGTATGTTCTTCTTTTATTCTTTAATTATTGTCAGAATGTGACACTTAAAAGGCGAAAAGTTTTAATAGAAGAATTATCATTTATTATTAAATTACACCATGATAAATACTTTATGTTAAAACACAAAGAAATAACATTTGAAGTTCTTTTCCTATTTTATTCCAAATAAGAGATATTAATTAATTACTTCAATGTTCTGTATCCATGATCCTTTTTGCCTTCTATTTATCTATCTATCATCTATATCTATCTGTCTGTCTGCCATAAAATGCTTAAAATTAATGACTCAAGTTTGTGCTTTAAGAAGTTAGAGAAGGAGGAGGTATTTAAAATCAAGGAAAATAATATAGCAGAAATATGAAAAAAATAGAACAGAAATCTATCTAAGATAAACAACATTAAAAAATCAACAAAGCCAAAAGTTGGTGCTTTGAAAATGTTAATAAAATTATGAACCCATCTCTAGTCTGAACCAATCAGAGAGCTAGAGATGGCACAAGTGTGAGAACAAGCAAGCAAGTGACCAGCAGGAGAGAAAATGTGCAAAACATGACCAAAATTGAAGAGGAGATTCCAATGTAAACTTTAGTCATCTTCAAGGGACAATAAGGCAGTATTGGAAATTAAATTGGATAACTTAGATGAAATGTACAAATTCCTTGAAAATCCTACCTTAGCCCAAACTGAAATACAGAAATGGTAACTTTTGTTGTTGTTGTTGTTGTTTTGAGATGCAGTCTCACTCTGTTACCCAGGCAGGAGTGCAGTGGCATGATCTCAGCTCACTGCAACCTCTTCCTCCCAGGTTCAAGTGATTCTCCTGCATCAGCCTCCTGAGTAGCTGGGATTACAGGTGTCACCACCACTTCCAGCTAATTTTTTTTTTTTGTAAGAAATGGTAACTTTGAAGGGCTCTATAACTACTAAAGAAATTAAATTTTTAAAGTATGATTTTATTACATAAAAATGAAAAATAGAACAAACTAATATATTCTTTAGGGATAGATGATAAAACTATAGAAAAAAGTGAAGGCATAGTCATTATGAAAGTCAAGATTAAGGTTACCTATAAAAATGAGCTGGAGCAGTGGGGAGGGCTTTTAAAGTCCTGGGAATACTTTACGTCTTTAATTGGCAGGAGTTTTATGTGGATATTTCCTTTATGATTATTAAATACTCATACTTTCTCTAGTGTGTGTGTGTGTGTGTGTGTTTCAAATAATCACTCCTCTTTAGGTAGATGTTCATGGGACATAATCAGGAAAGCTGTTTTCATTGATATTTCCCAAGGTCAGCCTTATTATCTTCCCAGGGACTTCCCACCACTCCCCTGGTAAACTTACCATATCTCCTTCCAAGATGTCTCTTCACCCATAAATCCATCATCATGACTGATGGGCCCATGCTCTGATAACCCAATATCTGAAAGCAAGCCATGCAAGAGTGAACATAGTGTCTTTTATTCCTGATATCACTCAGAAGACATTCAAAGGCAAAGCCAAATCCTGGAGGACAGAAGGTAGTAATGCAGTCTCATTACCCTTTGAGATCTGTTTCCTCAATCACAGCTTCCCGCAACACACCCAACTCATAGCATCCTTGCCTCCTTCAATTCTGCTGTGCCAAGCTCTCCCCATGGGCACTCAATCCCCATCACTTGTCTTAAAGCAGATGCCTGAGGGTTATAAACCTTTCTCATCTATCCTTTTCTAGGACTTAAGCCTTAGTTAGTGATTTTTAAATACTAAGAAACCTTCTTGAAACAGGCAAAATATAGCAAGATATTTTTGGCTTTTCTTTTTGATTATGTCCCAAGCCCTCAACAGTGAGCATTGTAATGGGCACTTTATAGATGTTCACTCATCAACTTTTAATTAATTAACTAACCCCTGTGAAGCATTCCACTCTAAACTTGTGGTTCTGGTAGAACATGGGATTGCTTTAGACACCCAGCTATCAAATTATAAATAATTTAAAACATTCTCATACAGAAGCACCAATTCTAAATGGCTTCACTAGCTTTCAAGTAATAGAAAATTAATTACTAATATTATACTTAAAGAAAGACAAATGGAAAACAACCACCAAAACTTTAACAACATATTTAAAAAATTGAATTTACCAGAATATAAAATAGGTAATACATTCTGACCAAGACAGATTTATTACAAGAATGGTTAGAGTTGATCAATATTTTATGCAATTTACACATTGGTGCAGAAAAAAAGTCAAAATTTAGCATCTATTATTGATAAATACTCTCAGAAATCTAGATATAGAAAGGAATGTTCTCAAAGTAATAATATGCATCTATAAAAAGCCTTAACTGAATAACATACCCACTGGTTGGCCCTTTGGGAAATCAGAAAAAAATAAGAATATCGCCTCAAGCATTTCTCTTCAACATTATACTAATGATCCTAAACAAGACAATAAGGAAAGAAAAATAAATGAAAGATAGAATTTAGTAATTATGAAGTAAAAAATCTTTTGACTTGCAGATGATTATTTATCTAGATAATCAAAAGGATCTCAAAATAATAAACAGATGTAATAAATTAGCAAGGGAGAGTGACATCAGCAAGATGGCAGCATTGGTGATGTAAGCCTTTTTTCTCCCAACAAATAACAACAAATAACCACAAATGATGTGAACCTAGTGAGAGCTCAAGGGTCCATTTAAAAATCTGCAGCAATGCAGCAGGACAAAACAAACAAACAAACACAAAACAAAAAACAGGAGACTAACCACACAGAAAGAATAGCTGGGGACATTGGCATACCTGAGAAGTCTGGTCATGGCTAGAAACAAGGAAGGATGGAGGCTATCAGTGTCATTTATGCAGCAGGTCCCATCATGGTCTGCAGCAGA
Organism: Pan paniscus; assembly: GCF_029289425.2. NCBI lineage: Eukaryota > Metazoa > Chordata > Mammalia > Primates > Hominidae > Pan > Pan paniscus. The sequence goes on from NC_073267.2 coordinate 69,290,125, forward strand.
CTGCTCTGCAAAGGACATTGACATTTTTTTTGACACTGAGGTAACTAAGAGCCCCCACTCTGCCACAAATCCCATGGTGAGGGAGAAATGGCTGTGTCCACCTCCAAGGAGTTGCTATGGTGCCACACTAGGACTGAAGCTGCCACTCCACCCAACCCTATGTGTACCCCTGACCCCAGAGCTACAGTCACTCCATACATGCCTACACTCCAGAATCCTGCTCTGTGGCCTCAATGCATTTGTGCCTCAAACACTGGAACCACTGCTGCTGTGACCTAGCCTCTATGTGAACCTTGGAGCCCTGATCACTCTGTGCATACCTGTGCTTTAGACCTTGGCTTGACAGCTGCAGCAGTTTCTATAAATTTATGCTTGTTCACCCTCCAGATACCAGGTCCCTGACTGATCAAGAAGACCATAATCTTACAAACCACTATGAATGTGATAGTAAGATATTTGTGCCTCAGACGTTGATGACACTGCTGCCCCAGATCCTGGAGCCCCAGTAGCTCCACAAATACTCATGCTTTAGAACTTTGATCTGTGGCTGCTCCAAAGGTGCCTCACATCAGACACCAGTGCCACCACCATTGTGAGCATATCTGTAATCCATATCTGGTACCAAGAGTCCTTGTACATGACTTCTTCAATAGGAGAAAAATAGATCAGGAGGACCCCAGAAGCCTTTGTCACCAAAGACCCCAACATCCCTGCAGACACCCATAGCCTTGGCAACTGGACACCTTTGGACACCTTTGGAATCTTTACCAACATTGATGTCAGCTAACAGAGATGTCTGGAGACTACACTGTTGTGTCCTCATGAGAGGCAGAACTGCTGTAGCCCACCAAGCTGGTGCCCTCACACCCACACCCACGGGGGAAAATCTTTTCCCACTAAAACCTATCCATAAAGTCTGGAAGAGGCGACTGCTGCATCCAATGCACAGATAACAATGCAAGGCAGCAAGAAACAAGAAAATCCAAGGAAATACCACCAAAGAACACAATAATTTAAAATAACTGCAAGCCCCCATGGAAATCTACAAGTTACCTGACAACTCAAAATAATTGCTTTAAGAAGCTCAGTAAACTTCAAGAGAGCACAAAAAGTTAATTCAATGAAGTTTGATTATTTGAAAATTAAATTCAATAAAAATAATACATGAACAAAATGAGATGTTTAACAGAGATATTGAAATCATAAAAAGAGCCAAAAAAGTCTACACATGAAGAATACAATGAATAAAGTAGAAAATGCAATAGAGAGCATCCACAACAGCATTGATCAAGCAGAAGAAAGAGTCCATTAACTCAAAGACAAGATATTTAAAACTATTCAGTTAGAGGAGAAAACATAAAATAAGAGTAAAAACACCCCTACAAGATTTCTGGAACAACATAAATAGATCTAACAGTTGCATTTTAGAATTAAAGAGGGACAAGAGAGAGAAAAAAGCACAGAAGATTGTTTTAAAAAAAATACTGAGTGAAACCTCTCCAAATTTGGGAAAAGTTATAAACAATCAAGTACAAGAAGTTCAAAGGTCTCCTCAGATTCAACTTAAAGAAAACTACACCAAAACATATTATGATCAAGCTATCAAAAATCAAAGATAGAGCAAGAATCCTGAAAGCAGCAAGAGCAAAAAAATAATGTCCTCCCATACCAGGGAACACCCATAAAGCTATCAGTGAATCTCAGCAGAAAATTTGCAGGCCAGGAGAAAATGATAATATATTCAATTGGATGAAAGAAAAAAAAACTTGCAAAATAAAAATATTTTACGTAGCAAAACTGTCCTTAAGAAAGAAAGGAAAATAACAACATTCCCAGACAAGCAAAAGCTGAGGGAGTTCATCACCACTAGATCTACCTTATAAGAAATGCAGGGTTTCTGTTCCAAGTTGGCCAAATGGGAACAGCTCCAGTCTGCAGCTCCCAGTGTGGCTGACGCAGAAGATGAGTGATTTCTGCATTTCCAGCTGAGGTACCTGGTTCGTCTCACTGGGACTGGTTGGACAGTGGGTGCAGCCCATGGAGGGTGAGCTGAAGCAGGATAGGGCATCGCCTCATCCGGGAAGCACAAGGGGTCAGGGGATTTCCCTTTCCTAGCCAAGGGAAGCTGTGACAGACTGTACCTGGAAAAATGGGACACTTCCGCCCAAATATTGTACTTTTCCAGCGGTCTTAGCAAATGGCACACCAATAGATTATATCCCACGCCTCGCTTGGCAGGTCCCACACCCATGGAGCCTTGCTCACTGCTAGCGCAGCAGTCTGAGATCGACCTGTGAGGCAGCAGCCTGGCAGGGGGAGGGGTGTCCGCCATTGCTGAGGCTTGAGTAGGTAAACAAAGCAGCCAGGGAAGCTCAAACTGGGTGGAGCCCACCGCAGCTTAACAAGGCCTGCTGCCTCTGTAGTCTCCACATATGGGGGCATGGCATAGGTGAACAAAAGGGAGCAGAAACTTCTGCAGACTTAAATGTCCCTGTCTGACAGCTCTGAAGAGAGCAGTGGTTCTCCCAGCACAGTGTTTGAGCTCTGAGAATGGACAGACTGACTTAAGTGGGTCCCTGATCCCCGTGTAGTCTAACTGAAAGACACCTCCCAGTAGGGGCCAACTGACACCCCATACAGATGGGTGCCCCTCTGAGACGAAGCTTCCAGAGGAAGGATCAGGCAGCAATATTTGCTGTTCTGCAGCACAGCCTCCACTGGTGATACCCAGGCAAACAGAGTCTGGAGTGGACCTCCAGCAAACTCCAACAGGCCTGACTGTTAGAAGGAAAACTAACAAACAGAAAGGAATAGCATCAACATCAACAAAAAGGACATCCACACCAAAACCCCATCTGTAGGTCACCAAGATCAAAGACCAAAGGTAGAAAAAAAATCACAAAGATGGGGAGAAACCAGAGCAGAAAAGCTGAAAATTCTAAAAATCCAGAGAGCCTCTTCTCCTCCAAAGGATTGCAGCTCCTTGCCAGCAACAGAACAATGCTGGATGGAGAATGGCTTTGAAGAGCTGACAGAAGTAGGCTTCAGAAGGTCAGTAATAACAAACTTCTCCGGGCTAAAGGAGGATGTTGAAACCCATTGCAAGGAAGCTAAAAACCTTAAAAAAAGATTAGATGAATGGCTAACTAGAATAAACAGTGTAGAGAAGACCTTAAATGACCCGATGGAGCTGAAAACCATGGCACGAGAACTATGTGACACATGCGCAAGCTTCAATAGCCATTTTGATGAAGTGAAAGAAAGGGTATCAGTGATTGATGATCAAATTAATGAAATGGAGCGAGAATAGAAGATTAGAGAAAAAAGAGTAAAAGAAACAAACAAAGCCTCCAAGAAATATGGGACTATGTGAAAAGACCAAATCTATGTTTGATTGGTGTACCTGAAAGTGATGGGGAGAACGGAACCAAGTCGGAAAACACTTTTCAGGATATTATCCAGGAGAACTTCCCCAATCTAGCAAGGCAGGCCAACGTTCAAATTCAGGAAATACAGAGAACACCACAAAGATACTCCTCGAGAAGAGCAACTCCAAGACACATAATTGTCAGATTCACCAAGATTGAAATGAAGGAAAAAATGTTAAGGGCAGCCAGAGAGAAAGGTCAGGTTACCCACAAAGGGAAGCCCATCAGACTAACAGCGGATCTCTCACCAGAAACTAGAAGCCAGAAGAGAGTGGGGGCCAATATTCAACATTCTTAAAGAAAAGAATTTTCAACCCTGAATTTCATATCCAGCCAAACTAAGCTTCATAAGTGAAGGAGAAATAAAATCTGTTACAGACAAACAAATGCTGAGATATCTTGTCACCACCAGGCCTGCCTTACAAGAGCTCCTGAAGGAAGCACTAAACATGGAAAGGAACAACTGGTACCAGCCACTGCAAAAACATGCCGAATTGTAAAGACCATCGATGCTAGGAAGAAACAACATCAACTAATGGGCAAAATAACCAGCTAACATCATAATGACAGGATCCAATTCACACATAACAATATTAACCTTAAATGTAAATGGGCTAAATGCCCCAGTTAAAAGAAACAGACTGGCAAATTGGATAAAGAGTCAAGAACCATCTTGTGCTGTATTCAGGAGGCCCATCTCACTTGCAGAGACACACAAAGTCTCAAAATAAAGGGTTGGAGGAAGATCTACCAAGCAAATGGAAAGCAAAAGAAAAAAAAAAAGCAGGAGTTGTAATCCTAATCTCTGATAAAACAGACATTAAACCCACAAAGATCAAAAGAGACGAAGGTCATCACATAATGGTAAAGGGATCAATTCAACAAGAAGAGCTAACTATCCTAATATATATATGCACCCAATACAGGAGCACCCAGATTCATAAAGCAAGTCCTTAGAGATCTACAAAGAGACTTAGACCCCTACACAATGATAATGGGAGACTTTAACACCCCACTGTCAATATTAGACAGATCAATGAGACAGAAGGTTAACAATGATATCCAGGAATTGAACTCAGCTCTGCACCAGGCAGATCTAATAGACATCCTCCACCCTAAATCAACAGAATATACATTCTTCTCAGCACCACACTGCACTTATTCCAAAATTGACCACATAGTTGGAAGTAAAGCACTCCTCAGCAAATGTAAAAGAATAGAAATCACAACAAACTCTCTCTCAGACCACAGTGAAATCAAATTAGAACTCAGGAATAAGAAACTCACTCAAAACCGCACAACTACATGGAAACTGAACAACCTGCTCCTGAGTGACTGCTGGGTAAATAACGAAATGAAGGCAGAAATAAAGATGTTCTTTAAAACTAATGAGGACAAAGACACAGCATACCAGAATCTCTGGGACACATTTAAAGCAGTGTGTAGAGGGGAATTTATAGCACTAAATGCCCACCAAAGAAAGCAGGAAAGATCCAAAATCGACACCCTAACATCACAATGAAAAGAACTAGAGAAGCAAGAGGAAACAAATTCAAAAGCTAGCAGAAGGCAAGAAATAAATAAGATCAGAGCAGAACTGAAGGAGATAGAGACACAAAAGACCCTTCAAAAAATCAATGAATCCAGGAGCTGGTTTTTTGAAAAGATCAACAAAATTAATAGACTGCTTGCAAGACTAATAAAGAAGAAAAGAGAGAAGAAACAAATAGACGCAATAAAAAATGATAAAGCAGATATCGCCACCAATCTCACAGGACTACAAACTACCATCAGAGAATACTATAAACACCTCTATGCAAATACACTAGAAAATCTAGAAGAAATGGATAAATTCCTGGACACGTACACCTTCCCAAGACTAAATGAGGAAGAAGTTGAATCTCTGAATAGACCAATAACAGGCTCTGAAATTGAGGCAATAATTAATAGCCTACCAACCAAAAAAAGTCCAGGACCCGACGGATTCACAGCCTAATTCTACCAGAGGTATCAAAAGGAGCTGGTACCATTCCTTCTGAAACTATTGCAATCAACAGAAAAAGAGGGAATCCTCCCTAACTCATTTTATGAGGCCAGCATCATCGTGATACCAAAGCCTGACAGAGACACAACAAAAAAAGAGAATTTTAGACCAATATCCCTGATGAACATCAATGCGAAATTCCTCAATAAAATACTGGCAAACCAAATCCAGCAGCACATCAAAAAGCTTATCCACCACGATTAAGTCGGACTCATCCCTGGGATGCAAGGCTGTTTCAACTTATGCAAATCAATAGACATAATCCATCATATAAACAGAACCAACGACAAAAACCACATGATTAACTCAATAGATGCAGAAAAGGACTTTGACAGAATTCAACAGCCCTTCATGCTAAAAACTCTCAATAAACTAGATATTGAGGGAACATATCTCAAATTAATAAGAGCTATTTATGACAAACCTACAGTCGATATCATACTGAATGGGCAAAAATTGGAAGCATTCCCCTTGAAAACTGACACAAGACAGGGATGCCCTCTCTCACCACTCCTATTCAACATAGTGCTGGACGTTCTGGCCAGGGCAATCAGGCAAGAGAAAGAAATAAAGGGTACTCAGTTAGGGAAAGAGGAAGTCAAATTGTCCCTGTTTGCAGATGACATGATTGTATATTTACAAAACCCCATCATCTCAGCTCAAAATCTCCTTAAGCTGATAAGCAATCTCAGCAAAGTGTCAGGATAAAAAATCAATGTCTAAAAATCACAAGCATTCCTATACACCAATAACAGACAAACAGAGAGCCAAATCATGAGTGAACTCCCATTCACAATTGCTACAAAGAGAATAAAATAACTAGGAATTCAACTTACAAGGGATTTGAAGAACCTCTTCAAGGAGAACTACAAACCACTGCTCAAGGAAATAAAAGAGGACACAATCAAATGGAAGAACATTCCATGCTCATGGATAGGAAGAATCAATATTGTGAAAATGGCCATACTGCCCAAGGTAATTTATAGATTCAATGCCATCCCCATCAAGCTACCAATGACTTTCTTCACAGAGTTGGAAAAAACTACTTTAAACTTCATGTGGAAGCAAAAAAGAGCCCACATTGCCAAGACAATCCTAAGCAAAAAGAACAAAGCTGGCGGCATCATGCTACCTGACTTCAAACTATACTGCAAGGCTACAGTAACCAAAACAGCATGGTACTGGTACCATAACAGAGATAGAGACCAATGGAACAGAACAGAGGCCTCAGAAATAACACCACACATCTAAAACCATCTGATCTTTGACAAACCTGACAAAAACAAGAAATAGGGAAAGGATTCCCTATTTAATAAATGGTGCTGTGAAAACTAGCTAGCCATATGTAGAAAGCCGAAACTAGATCTCTTCCTTACATCTTATACAAAAATTAATTCAAGATGGATTAAAGACTTAAATGTTAGGCCTAAAACCATAAAAACCCCAGAAGAAAACCTAAGCAATACCATTCAGACATAGGCATGGGCAAGAACTTCTTGTCTAAAACATCAAAAGCAATGGCAACAAAAGCCAAAATTGACAAATGGGATCTAATTAAACTAAAGAGCTTCTGCACAGCAAAAGAAACTACCATCAGGGTGAACAGGCAACCTACAGAATGGGAGAAAATTTTTGCAATCTACCCATCTGACAAAGGGCTAATATCCAAGATCTACAAAGAACTTAAACAAATTTACAAGAAAAAAACAACCCCATCAAAAAGTGGGCAAAGGATATGAACAGACACTTCTCAAAAGAAGACATTTATGCAGCTAACAGACACATGAAAAAATGCTCATCATCACTGGTCATCAGAGAAATGCAAATCAAACCACAGCGAAATACCATCTCATACCAGTTAGAATGACGATCATTAAAAAATCAGGAAACAACAGATACTGGAGAGGATGTGGAGAAATAGGAACGCCTTTACACTGTTGGTGGGACTGTAAACTAGTTCAACCATTGTGGAAGACCGTGTGACTATTCCTCAAGGATCTAGAACTAGAAATATCATTTGACCCAGTGATCCCATTACTGGGTATATACCCAAAGGATTATAAATCATGCTACTATAAAGACACATGCACATGTATGTTTATTGTGGCACTATTCACAATAGCAAAGACGTGGAACCAACCCAAATGTCCATCAATGATAGACTGGATTAAGAAAATGTGGCACATATACAACATAGAATACTATGCAGCCATAAAAAAGGATGAGTTCATGTCCTTTGCAGGAACATGGAGAAGCTGGAAACCATCATTCTGAGCAAACTGCCACAAGGACAGAAAACCAAACACTGCATATTCTCACTCATAGGTGGGATTTGAACAATGAGAACACTTGGACACAGGGCGGGGAACATCACACACTGGGGCCTGTCATGGGGTGGGGGCCAGGAGGAGGGATAGCATTAGGAGAGATACCTAATGTAAATTATGAGTTAATTGGTGCAGAAAACCAACATGGCACATGTATACCTATGTAACAAACCTGCATGTTGTGCACATGTACCCTAGAACTTAAAGTATCTATAAAAAAAAAAAAAACTTTCACATACCAAAAAATGGATTCAAAACCTCAAAAAAAAAAATGAAATGCTAAAAGGAGTTCTTCCAGTTTAAAGTAAAGGATGATAATTTGCAACATAAAAGTACATGAAAGTATAAAACTCATGGCTGGGCATGGTGGCTCACATCTGTAATCCCAGCACTTTGGGAGGCCAAGGCAGGCAGATCACCTGAGGCCAGGAGTTCAAGACCAGCCTGACCAACATAGAGAAACTCCGTCTCTACTAAAAACAATAAAAAATTAGCTGGGCACGGTGGCTCATGCCTGTAATCTCAGCTTCTTGGGAAGCTGAGGCAGGAGAATCACTTGAACCCAGGAGGCAGAGGTTGTGGTGAGCTGAGATCACGCTATTGCCCTCCCGCCTGGGCACAAGAGCAAAACTCCATCTCAAAAAAAAAAAAAAAAAAAAAAAGAAGAAGAAAAGAAAAAGGAAGAGGAAAGGAAAAAAAAGTATAAAACTCTAGTAAAAGTAAGTACATATTAAAATTCAAAATATTCTAATACTCTAATGGTGGTATATAAATCACTTATAAATTTTTTATAAAAATTGACCGTCAAAATTATTTAAAAATATCTATAGCTATAATTTGTTTAGGGATGTACAATATTAAAAGGTGCAAATTGTGGCATCAAAAACGTAAAATATGATTGGGCAATAAAAATGTAGAGCTTTTGTATGCAGTCAATGTTAAGTTGTTAATACCTTAAGACACCCTGTAACAACTATAGTAAATTTTATGTAAGCCTCATGGTAATCACAAAGCAAAATGTGTAGTAGATATATAAAAGATAAAAAGAAATCAAAATATGCCACTGAAGAAAATCATCTACTTACAATGGAAGACAGCAAGAGAGGAAGAAAGAAAAAAAAAAAAGATCTTCAAATTAACCGGAAAACAATGAACAAAGGGCAGCAGTAAATCCTTACGTATCAATAATTATCTTGAATGTAAATGAATTAAATTCTCCAATGAAAAGACATATAGAGTGAATGAATAAATAAAAATACAAGACTCAACTGTAAGCTGCCTACAAGGGACACTCAGCTTTAAGTACACACATAGACTATAAGTGAAGGGATAGAAGAATATATTTTATACAAATGAACCAAAAGAGAGCAGAGGTAGCTGTATTTATATCAGACAAAACAGACTTTAAGTTACAGACTGGCAGGGCACAGTAGCTCACACCTCTAATCTCAGCACTTTGAGAGGCTGAGGTGGGCAGATCTCTTGAGCTCAGGAGTTCAAGACCAGCTTGGCAACATGGTGAAACCCCATCTCTATCGAAAAATACAGAAAAATAGTTGGATGTGGTGGCATGCACCTGTTGTCCTGGCTACTTGGGAGGCTGAGGTGAGAGAATTGCTTGAGCCCGGGAGATCAAGGCTGTAGTGAGCTGTGACTGTGCCATTGCACTCCAGCCTGGGTGACACAGTCAGACCCGTCTCAAAAAAGAAAAAAATGTAAAAACTGTAAAAAGAAAAAAAGAATGTCGTTATATCATAATAAAGGAGTCAATTCATTAAAATAATATAATAATTGTAAACATATGTACACAATATTGAATTGCTCATATATATAAACCAAATATTAGTAGATCAGAAGGGATAGATAGATGGTAATCAAAATAATAGTAGGAAACTTAATATCCTACTTTCAACTATGGACAGTTTATCCAGACAGAAAATTAATAAGGAAACACTGGATTGCAACTACACTTTAGATCAAGTGGACTTAGTAGACACATACAGACTATTTCATCCAGTAGCAGCAGAATACACTTTCTTCTCAAGCACAAATGGAATATTCTCCAGGATAGATCATGTTAGAACACAAAATGAGGATTAACAAATTTTAGAAGTTTAAAATCATATCCAATATCCTTTCCAATCATAATGATATGCAACTAGAAATCATTAATAGGAAAAATTTTGAAAATGTATAAACAACATACTTCTAAACAAAAAAGTGCGTCAAATAAGAAATCTAAATGGAAATTTGAAAACATCTTGAGATAAAAGAAAATGGAAATACAAAACACCAAAATTTATGGGATGCAGCAAAAACAGTTCTAAGGGGGACATTTATAGCAATAAATGCCTACATTAAAATAAAAGAATTATCTCAAATAAACAATCAAATATTATACAACTAGAAAAACAAAATCAGACTAAGTTCAAAGTTAGTAAAAGAAAGTAAATAATAAAAATCACAGCAGAATTCAATCAAATAGATACTAGAAAAAAAGATCAACACAACCAAAATATGTTTTCTTTAAAAAATAAAACGGACAAATATTTAGTCTAAAAAAAGAGAAGAGTCAACTAAATAAAATCATGAATGCAAGAGGAGATGTTGAAACTGATACCACACAAATACAAAAGATCGAAAGAGACTACTACCAACAATTATATGCTAACAAATTGAGTAACCTAGAAAAAAAAGATAAATTCCTGGACACATACAACCAACAATGACTTATACTGTGATGAAACAAAAAAAATCTGAGCAAATCCATAATGAATAAGAATACTGAATCAGTGAAAAATAATCTGTCATCAGAGAAAAACCTGATGGTTCCATGGTTAAATTCTACCAAACATTTAAACAAGAACTAATACCAATCCCTCTCAAACCCTTTTGAAAAATTGAAATAAGGGAATACTTATAAACTCATGTTACAATGCCAGTATTAGCCTGATACCGGGACTAGAAAGAACACTACCAGAAAAATAAAATTACAGGCCAATATCCCTGGTAAACCTAGGTGCAAAAATCCTCATGAAAATACTGGAAACCTAATTCAACAGCATATGAAATGAATCATCATGAATAAGTGGGATTTATCCATGGGATGCAAGGATGGTTCAATATACCATAATCACTAAATGTAATACTTCACATTAATAGAATGAAGTTTAAAATAATATGATTCTTTCAACAGATGCAGGAAAAGCATTTGATAAAATTCAACATGTCTTCATAATAAAAGCTGTCCACAAATTAAGTAAAAAACAAATGTACCTCAACATAATAAAGGCCACATATGATAAACTCACAGTTAACTTCATACTCAATGGTAAAAAGGTGTAAGCATTTTCTCTAAGATCAGACAAGACTAGGATGCCCATTCTTGCCACATCTATCTAACATAGTACTGGAAGTCTTATCCAGAGCAGTTAAGCCAAAGAAAATTTAAAAAGACATCCAAATTGGGAATAAAGAAGTTAAATTGTCTCTGGAGATGACATGATTGTATATATAGAAAACTCTAAGAACTGTATCAAAAAGCTATTAATGACAATAAACAAATTTAGTAAAGTGGCAAAAGACAAAATCAACATACAAAAATCAATACTGTTTCTATATACTAACAACAAACCATCTGAAAAAGAAATCAAGAAAACAATTCCATTTAAAATAGCATAAAAAAATCAAAGACTTATGAATAAATTTAAACAAGAAGAAGAAAAGCTGTACTCAGAAATCTATAAAACACTGATGAAATAAATTGGAGAAGACAAATAAATGGCCATATATCCTGTGTTCATTGATTGGAAGAATTGATACTTAAAAGTTCTACACTACCTAAAGTGATTCCCTGATTGAATAAAATTCCACTCAAAATTCTAAAGACATTTTTCATAGAAATAAAAAAACACAGAAATAGAGAAAAATCACAGAATAAAAAGTATGAAATTACAAAAGACAGTGAGTAGCCAAGACAATCTTGAGTAAAAAGCAAAACAAAAGAAAAGCTGGGACATCATCTTGCCTAATCTCAAAATATACTATAAAGCTACAGTAATCAAATAGCAATCTTAATTGAATGGTATAGTAACAGACATGTGGGCCAACAGAACAGAGTAGATAACCCAGAAATAAATCCACACATTTACAGTCAACTAATCACATACAACTAGAACAGACAATGGGGAAAGGGCAGTCTCTTCAATAAAGGTTGTGAGGAAAACTGTATATTCACATGCAGAAGAATCAAATAGGGCCTTTAACTTCCACCGTATTAAAAAAGTCACCTCAAAATGGATTATAGAATTAAACATAAATTTGTAAAACTACTGAAAGAAAACACAGAAAAACAGCTCCTTGGCATTAGTCTTTGCAATGATTTTTTGGATATGGTCCCAAAAGCACAGTCAATAACAGCAATAATAGATAAATGAGGTTGCATTAAACTAAATAGCTTCTGCCCTCTAAAGGAAAATAACCCAACAGTGTGAAGGGACAACCTAAATCTACAGAATGGAAAAAAATATTTGTAATTCATACATCTGATAATGAGTGAATATCTAAAATAAATAAGGAACTCAAACAACTGAATAGCAAGAAAACAACCCAATTATAAAACTACAAAATGAGCAGAGGAACTGAATAGACATGTTTTCAAAAAACAAGACATACAAACAGCTAGCAGGTATCTGAAAAGGTGTTCAACATCACTAATCAACAGGGACATGCAATCAAATCCACAATAATATATCACCTCACTCCTGTTAGGATGACTATTATCAAAAGGCAAGGGTGGAGAGATCTAAATTAGTATAGCCATTATAGGAAAGAGCATAAAGGTTGCTAAAAAATTAAAAATTGAACTACCATATGATCCAGTAATCTGACTACTTGGTATATGTATTTAAAGGAAATTAGTATGTCAGAGATATCTACACCCCCATGTTCATTGCAGCACTGTCCACAATAGCCAAGATATGGAATCAACCTGTGTCCATCAACAGATGAAGGAATTTTTAAAATATGGTATATATACACAATGAAATATTAATACCATTCATCCATAAAAAAGAAGAAAATCATGTCATTTGTGAAAGCATGGATGAACCTGGAGGGCATTAAGCCAAGTGAAATTAGCCAGGCACAGAAAGAGAAATACTTCATGATCTCACTTGTATAAGGAATCTAAAAATGTCAAGCTCTTAGGACCTGAGGATACAATTGTGGTTACCAGATCCCAGGAGAGGGAGGATCAGAAAGTGTTGGTCAAAGGGTACAGAGTTTCAGCCAGACAGGAGGACTAAGTTCTGGAGATCTATTTTACAGTATGGCACTTATAGCTAATAACAATATATTATATACTTAAAATGTGTTAAGAGAGTTGATTTGTAATCTTCTTACCTGAAAAAAGTATGTGAAGTGATGGATGTGTTAATTAGCTTGACTTAATCATTTCACAATGTATTCATATGTCAAAAGTTCACATTGTACTCCATAAATGTATACCATTTTTATTTTTCAATTCAAAAATAAATCCAGAGGGTAAGAAATGAGATGCTTAATTACTGATGTGTATAAGAGGAGAAGTGGTCGAATTCCTAAGGCAAATTGTGCATAACTTGAGTATGGACCAAAGAGGGGCCACATGTAAGAGAGATGGCAGTAGACTCATCTTGCATCTTATCTCTGAGGACAACCTGGAAGAGTAGACAGAACTTTAGCAGAAGCTGAAAATATTACTAGATTCCTAAGAACTGAGGAAGGAATATGAACTAGTGTATAGATGCATTTGCACATATCAAATAACTCCAGAATGATGGAAGGTTGCTTAAGGACCCATGAAAGTGCTACGTCATCTTTCAACCTCTGCAATATCCAATAAGCACACAGCCCACAACAGTACCAATCAAGTAAGGTCTTTTCTTACCTTTCCTCTCTCTCCCAGCTCCAAACTTGGAGGAACTCTAGGTAGTTGATATGAAGGAAAGGGGAAGAAGAGGAAATTGATCATGCCATCTTTCCGCACTGTAGACTTTTTGGTGTGAAAGAGTAAGAATGTGGAGAAGGCAAGATTTAACTTTAAATCCAGTTCAGATTAAATTCTTAGCTTAATTATATGGAATTATGCATTTTAATTTCTAAGTTGTGACTGTGTTTACACAAATATAATCACAGAACTTTTTTTTTCCCCAAAATGTTATGGGAGTTGGATGAATTTTCAACCAAGACGGAGAACTAGTTCTTTATGAGATTGAAAGTGAAAATGCTATATAAAAACAAATTTACTTATTCCTTCAAAAGTAAAAGTAAATAATTGAGTTCCCAGGATTCAACATCAATGTACACACAAAATTTTATTTCTATATGCTAGCAAGAGATATTGGAAAATAAAATTAAATAAACAATGTTATTTCCAATGACATATACAGAAATTCTTAGAAATCCTTTCACAACAAGTTGTGAATAATATATACTATAAAACTCACGAAATATTGCCAAGACATTTGTTTATTTATTTATTTTTGAGACTGCATCTCCCTGTCTCCCAGGCTGGAGTGCAGTGGCGGGATCTCTTCTCACTGCAGCCTCTGCCTCCCGGGTCCAAGCGATTCTCTCAAACTCCAGGCCTCGGCCGGGTGCTGTGGCTCACGCCTTTAATTCCAGCACTTTGAAAGGCCGAGGTGGGCGAATCACAAGGTCAGGAGTCCAAGACCAGCTTGACCAACATGGTGAAACCCTGTCTCTACTAAAAATACAAAAATTAGCCGGGCTTGGTGGCATACACCTGTAATCCGAGCTACTCAGGAGGCTGAGGCAGGAGAACTGTTTGAACCCGGGAAGCAGAGGTTGCAGTGAGTTGAGATTGTGCCACTGCACTCCAGCCTGGGTGACAGAGCGAAACTCCGTCTCAAAAAACAAACAAACAAACAACAACAACAACAACAACAACAAAACCTCCTGGCCTCAGGTGATCTGCCCTCCTCGGCCTCCCAAAGTGCTGGGATTACAGGTATCAGCCACCGCGCCCGGCCCAAGACAATTTTTTAAAATGTACATAAATGGAAGGACATACCATGTACCTGAATTTCAAGATGCTATTTAGTAGTATCTTTTGCTGTCAATCCTCCCTAATACATACATTAAATGTAATCATGATCCAAGTCCCCACAAAATTTTTCTTATAAATTAAAACTTGATTCTTATTTTAGAAAAATTCAAAGCGTCTCATGTTAAATTTAAAAAATTTGCAAAACAATGGTGGAAGAGTTGCAAATCTAATTTTGATATGTATTTTGTTTTGAGATGGAGTCTTGCTCTGTCAGCCAGGCAGGGGTGCAGTGGCGCTATCTCAGCTCACTGCAGCCTCTGCAAAGACTCAAATACATGTTTGGGTCTATTTTATAAAGTGATGACAGGGTCATTCCACTGGGAAAGGATAGTCTTTCAACAAATGGAGCTGAAACAGGTAGATATTCATTGGGAAAAACAGCAATCTTCCCCTGACACCATCCAAAAAATAATTAAATATAAATCATAGACCTAACTATAAACTGTAAAATTTCTATAATAAAAACTTTACCATCTTGGGGTAAGTAAAAATTTTACAAACAAGACAAATTGCACTAGCCCAGTGATAAAAAAAAATGATAAAGTAGACTTCATCAAAATTTACAAGAAATGTCCAGAATAGGCAAATCCACAGAGACAGGCAGCAAATTAGTGGTTGCGCACGGCTGGGGCAAGGGAGAAATGCTTAATAGGTATAAACTTTTTTTGGGAGGGTGATTAAAATGTTCTGGAACTAGACAGTAGTGATCGGTGCACACCGCTCTGAATGTACTAAAAGCCACTGAACTGTATGTTTTAAAATGGTGAATTTTATATTGTGTGAATTTTAATCAAAGATCTGCTCTTCAAAAGGCACCACTAAGAAAATGAAAAGTTAAGCATGGAGTAGGAGAAAAGATTTGCAATACATAAAACCAAAGGGGTTTATATACAGGATAAGACACCATATGGAGAACTAAATGAAAAAACAAACAATGTCAGATTAAAAAATGTTTAAATAGACTTGAATTGATACTTCATAAAGAAAAAACATGGCCAGTGAGCTTATGAAAAGTCGCTTAGCGTTATTAGTCATCTCACCACCTGGTATAACACTTTATGACTTACAACAAATAATATTGATCACAATAATAACAATGAACACTCCGGAAATACTAATTGTTGTGATGATGCTGGTGGGAGTGTAAAATGGCAAACCCACAAAGTAAAAATATTTGGAAGTTTCTCACATATTTAAACAGACACTTCACCCACGATCTAGGAGTTTCATTTCTAGATATTTACTTTAGTAAATGAAAACGTGTCTATAAAATACTGTGCAAGAATGTTCATAGCAGTTTTATTTATAATAATTGAAAACCAAGGCAACCCAAATATTTGTCAACAGATGAAGGCATAAGCACATTGTGGTATTCACACAATGGAATCCTGCTCAGCAATTAGATGGAGTCACTACTGATACACATAACTGCATAAATCAATCTGAAAATATTTTTAAAGGAAACCAGAAAAACACAGAATACACATGGTATGATTTCATTCATACGAGGTTTAAAAATATGCAAACTAAACTATGGTAGTGAAATGGTGGTTGCTTCTAAAGGAAAGGATTGACTTAAAAATGGTCCTGAAACAACTGACTAGTATGATGAAAATGTTATATATTTTAATTACGATGATGGATACAAAACTCATTTAACTGCACACCTAAAATCTGTAATTTTTAAAATAAAGGCTATATAATTCAATTAGAAAAGAATAAGTAATTTTTTAAAAGTCTCTGTACAATCTTATAGAAATCCTTCCTCTCTCCCTCTCTATTTTGTCTTCCTTATGGAGCACAGTTAAATATCCCTATCTATGGTACAATTTAGGTATAAACTATTTATTTAATAATTTGTTGATCTTAGGAAAAAATAGGCTTGATCCTTTAGGCTAGAGTTAAGTTCCAGCATCCCATACTCTAGATAATTCAGGAAGTACCATGATACAGAAAGAACATGGCATTTGGAATCAAAATGACAAGGGTATTAGAACCAGCGCTGTCACTGATGAGCTGGATTTTGAAAAGATTAAATTGTCTAAGTCTCAGTTGCTTTATCTGTTCAGTAAAAGAGGACCCTATGTAATTTTCCCACAGAGTGGGAAAAGATCAAGATGATATTCATAGAATATTAGCACACATTAGTTAGAGCTCCCTAAGTGATAGTTTTTTTCTCTTACCCAATTCAAAAATTAATTGAATATTTTTAATTAAATAATTTATAAACCTTGAATTGAACATGATTTCTGATTTTCTTAGGTTGCTTAATTTTTCCTGTATCTGACATATCTAAGATGTTACTGGTCAACACTTCAAAGAGTACTCAAAAAACGTTTAAGAGTTTAACCAATTGCTGACACTGGATTTCATAATCTGGGGCATGTGTGATTTTCTCTGTGTACTCCAGTGAAAGGGAGCTTATTGGATATAAACAAGTTAACCTGTAAGGGGAAAACAGTTGCAGAGTTGTTACGAATGGGTAAAGAGGTAGGTAGTCATTACTCTTGCTGTTACTACTATCGGGAAGTCAGGAAATTACCCCATTTACTAATTTATCAATTCACTCATTCAGTCAGTTATTCCTTTGGTCATTTATTTGTTCATCTGTATAATTTTTCAACAAATATTTTGTGAATGCCTAATGTACTATGTGCTAGGTGTATGTAAAACAGAAACATTAAACGTTTCTTTTATATTTTTAATAATTTTACACAAGGGAAAGTGTACATAGATTCTTTGAGACAGCTTTAGCTGCAAAGGAGTCTACTGAAATTCCTCATGCTAACATGCTGTTTTCAGAATGTCAATGCCTAAGGTAGAAATTAAAAACCTCTGGGAGTTCTGGAGAGTACAGCCATTGGACAGACCTTAAAACAAGGAGACAGTATTGTCCCAAAGGTGAGAATATGACAATTGCTATGTCATGCCCATGAGTAATCACTGAGTTAATGCCTCCTTCAAAAATTCTGCCAGGGAACTTAGTTGTGTGCAGCACGTCTTGTTTGTTCTCAGGTTTGTAGTACTAACAAGGCTTCTTAACAATTAATTACACCCCTGTTTTACAAGTGTGAATGTTTTGATTTGTGAACTTTCT
Organism: Pan paniscus; assembly: GCF_029289425.2. Taxonomy (NCBI): domain Eukaryota; kingdom Metazoa; phylum Chordata; class Mammalia; order Primates; family Hominidae; genus Pan; species Pan paniscus. The sequence goes on from NC_073267.2 coordinate 69,308,132, forward strand.
GGAGAACTTCAGGGAAATTTAAATTGCCCTCCAACAACTACCCAGTTCACTGCTCTGCACTACGCAAATTTGATATTAAATGATCAAGTATGAACCCGAAGCCTCATGAGGTCATGGAATCCCTTGATTTGGGACCAGGTGTATAGAGATGTTCAATTATTAAATAATTAGTTTGGAAACAATAACTAATGTAGTTTAGGTCTCTTGCTGATTTCCTAATGTTTGTTAATTTAAGCACCTGTGTCTTCCTGTAACACTTTCCTACAGAATGCTTACCAGGATATGTCTAGCATGTAAATTAACAATGAATATAATTACCTTTTTGCAACTCACTCCAGGTGCCTAAATGAGTAGAAATGAATTATGACTTTAATTGTCAGAAAGAGTTCAATATTCTGAATCTAATGATTTACAAAATCATTTAAATGTTTGGCTAAGTAATAATGTTAGTGTTAATTAAAACACCAAAATATTATATTTTTAGGTTAACCAAAGGTTCCATTAAAGATTCAGATAAATAATTATATAGTAAAGAGAAGCAGTTTGTTTTAGCATACCTAATCTGTTCTCTGACTATTTCAAGGATGACTGAAGTTGTAGATGCATTTTCCAGCCTTCAGCAAGGTCCCTAATTCTTTCCTTTGACCTTCCCCATTTTTCTTGGAAGTAAAACAAAATTCATCTTTGCAGAGAAATCATCCCATTGGCACTTAAAATTCATGTTCAAAATTGCACTCATTATCTTCTTATAAAGTCATCTCAATAATATCATCACCATTCCCTCATGTGACTAAAAAAGAATGTGAAAATCATTTTAGATTTATCTGTCTCACTTCAGCCCTACATCCATTAGTTAACAAGTTCTGGTCATTTTTCTTCAGACTCATCACCAAATTCCCAACCAAACTCTCATCTTATCTTGCTTACTCTATCCCAGTAGTGTCTTCCTATTGAGTCATATTGTCCCGTCTTTAGGACCCTTGTCTCTAGCCTTAGCTGTAACCTTCAGGCCATCTTCTGAATATAAGAGTTATTTTTCCAAAGTGCAATTAAAAATAAGAGAAGGAAGAAAGTTCATGTCCCAAAGGTGCGGTTGCTAATGAGTTGGAAATGGGAGGAGTTTGTTTTGAGAGTTAAGAGGAACACATATTGTCATTTTGAAACTATTCTGGATGTCAGCTCTTTATGGAATCTTATTCATCAAAAATTATTCAACTAGTCATTTCACATTTACACATATTCCACATGTGTACAATGGATATCTTTAATGGATATAAACACTAAAAATAAGATAAAAAGTTTAAAAGTATAACATCTTCCTAGTATTGAAATATGCAGATAATGCCTTTAATTCTCAAATGAAATGCTCATACAGAGATAGTAAAAGACATATAATCTTATGGCATAATTAAAGGCAAATCATCCCTAATCATTATTTCACAATTTCACCCTAAGTCTTAAGGTCAGGCAGTGGATTTATAAGTAAGATGTTAAATTTGTTAAAGTGCCATGTTAGCACAAATTGATTTGATAAAGACTGGTAGAACTTTTCCTAAAATAGAAAGAAAATGGGTAAAATCTTTTAAAAAGTCTGTGACTTTCATGGCAGATTGGCAGGGGTACCCCATTATGTAGTGTAACATGTATTACTACACTCATAACAGTGCATGTTAAAATGCCAGGAAATAAACAGCAGGACTGAGGTAGGAATGAGGTTGCCTGCATAGAGCATTTCTTAGAAACATAATTACAGCATCATTGAAGCATGAAGGTAGCCACACATATTTGCAGCTGCTATAATCAGTGTAATTGGCCTGCCATTTCCTCTGCACACCCTTCTTTGGTTAAGACTTTAGGAGTGTTTCTGCTGGAATGATATAGTTAATGCCCATTTGTTCTCTTCATGCATTAAATCATGCTGTTCCTCTCTTCTACTCATATTGCTACTGTATCATATGATATTGTTTGTGGAGTAGATTCAACTGTCAAATGGACTTTCAGATTTTCTATCAGAATGGAGTTTATAAAACAATTAAACATAAGACTTGTTTTCATTGTTGTTATTATTCTTTGCATCATTTCTGGGTCCAGTTATGAATATCCACCTCATTAGCCCCTCTCTGCGTGGATACCTTGATTGTCACTGGCAGAGAAAGAAAGAGGAAAATTATTCACAAATTGCTAGAGTCAACCAGGGCAAATTCTAAGGCAGGGTATCTCAAACTTACCTCCTAATGGTTATTCTACCAAAAAGACAAATGTACTTATAATGGAATAAAATAATTTGTTTTTGCTGAAAAGATCATATGTAGTAGATTTACAAAGATTATATGTAGATAGTTACCTTTAGCCTTGACAATAATCATATATTTATAGTCCAAGTAATTTTAGAACATCACCAATCTTTTCCCTAAATATTGAGAAGCAATGCTAATAGATATGGAAAGTCATTTAAAGTTTAAGTAAGGAAAAAACATAGTAGTTAGAGAATACAGTATTATTTTATATTAATTATGGTTGCAATGGTAATTAATGGGCTCAGAACTGGGAGAAATAAGACAAATTATAAATGATTACTGATTCCTTCTGCATCTGGTCATGGTGAATTAACAGGGATTGGACTTATCCTCCTACAGTAAACACTGAACAAATGATATAAAATGACTTATTTTAGACAGCGGGAAGAAGCACCATAAGATCGTGACCCCTGAGAAAAGCGAAATAAGCAGGGCGAGCCCCATGATCACGTCAGTTTTCCTGCAGACACATTCCAATCCACAATGTTGGCAGAAAAATCCAGAGTGTAGCACAGTGGTTTGATGAAATGAGGAGGCAGATATCTCACTGCAGAAAAATTGAGGCAATTATTGAAGAATGATTGAAATAATTTTACCTTAGTGTTCTAGTTCCTGTGGTATCTTTGAAGCAGTGAGGAAAGTACAATGAGAACTGATCATAATACCTAAGAACTAAGAAATAAGAAAAGAAGGAAAGCAGGAAAGAAGAGAGAGAAAAGAGAGATGGAGACAGAGAAGGGAAGAGAAAGAGGGAGGAGAAGCTAAGGAAGGAGAAGGGGAGGGAGAGGAAGAGGGGCATGGGAAGAGGGGAGAAAGAAAAGAAAGCAGGAAGAAAAGGTAGAGGGAGAAGGAGGGGAGAGGAGAAAAAAGGAAGAAAAGAAAAAAAGGAAAGGGGGAGGGAGGGACAGAGGATGAAAGGAAGGAAGGAAGGAAAGGGGGGAAGGAGAAAGGAAGAGAGAGAAAGAAAGAAATTAGCATTTGTAATATGCATGCTATTTAAGATTTCCATAGTGATCATGGATTTCCCAGCAATGAAAATATAAACATTTCATGTTTCATCTTTTCTCTTTGCTGTGTGCTTAGGATGATGAAGGTGAAGGCATAGTCAGAGGAGGGAAGCTGAAAACCATGTAATACTATGCAGCCATAAAAAATGATGGATTCATGTCCTTTGTAGGGACATGGATAAAGCTGGAAACCATCATTCTCAGCAAACTATCACAAGGACAAAAAACCAAACACCGCATCTTCTCACTCATAGGTGGAAATTGAACAATGAGAACACTTGGACACAGGAAGGGGAACGTGACACACCGGGGCCTGTTGTGGGGTGGGGGGAGGGGGGAGGGATAGCATTAGGAGATATACCTAATGTAAACGATGAGTTAATGGGTGCAGCACACCAACATGGCACATGTATACATATGTAACAAACCTGCACATTGTGCACATGTACCCTAGAACTTAAAGTATAATAATAATAATAATAAAAAGTTTATGTTCCCACTGTTTCGAAACCCTTTGTTAGTGTGGGTAATCTTAAACTACCAATATATGACAAGTACTAATGTTGCCAGATAATCAGACATATCATTTTTTAAGAAATGCTGTTCAGATTTTATAAATCCATTTGCATATTTGCATAGCATTCAGTGGTATTTCAGGGGAGGAATGATACTTGGGGCAGGATCCGGTTTCTTTGGATGGGCTATTTGTTCTCCTTATAGCAAGTTCTGACCTGAATTCAGAGAGGCTATACAGGCAAATGGACCTTCAGATGAAGAATTTAAGTGTAAGAAGAAAAATAATCTTACTAAATAAAGTACCTTACTACATCTTGGCAAACATAACCATATGGCGCTCTTATCTCCTAGAGGTACAGATGTTATCTTTCAGGATATAGAATAATCCACTCACATCTTCTTCATTATACTGGTCTATCTTGATAGATTAAGGCCAATCTTATAAGTTCATTGGGATAGAGGTGGCAAATAAAACTTAAATTTTCCTCAATTTTTGTCTCCTCACACCAGTGTGGTCTTAGTTCTCTAAAGAATTATCACTCATAGTTTATAATAGAATCAATTGATAAAATAATTATTAACCATTACGGGTCATTAATACTTTATAAAGCATGCTCGCATATATATTGTTCCAAAATAACTTTTTTGTGAATTTATATTTCAGACTTGGTGCTCTGCAAGTGAAATATGATTATACTGAACTCCTTTAGTCTTTGAAATTAATTATAGGTGCTAATAACTATCCCTATTTTAGAGAGAAGACATAAGCGCTTTAGGAAGGAACCTAGCCCATGTTACACAACCCGAACTTGAGGGGCAATGTAAAGACCCAGGTTTGCTCTGCTTCAAACCTCAAGCACCTAAATATCATGATGCCTCTTTAGTATCATGTTTTACATTTTATAAATGAAGAAATGAGGGGGTCAGAGAGGTGCTTCACCTAGGAACATGGAGTTACCTAAGGACATGCAGTTACCTAAAGAGGACAATTGAGATCTATATTCAGATTTTTCATAAAAAATCTTTGAGTATTTTTCCTACTCTGTAGCAGCTTCTCAAATTATTGGTCACATATAAGCATAAGAAATATTTCTCAGGTACCTTTCCTTTTTAAAATGTGTAAGTGTTCCTATGTCAGAAAGGTCTTCAGGTTGCACATTCTATATAAATTGTAATGAGATACATGTGGGCATAAATATATTTCTAACTGTAAAATATAATTACTTAAAAAAATAACTGTACTAATTTTTAGGGGGTCTAGCATTGAAAAAAAATATGAGAGTAACAGATGTAGATGTAATTTTAATCTAAGGCCAGGTACTTCATCTGAGATAATTTAAGTGACAAATCCCTGGACAATTCAGGGGGAAAAGAAGCAAAAATTAACATTTTCGGAGCTTTATTAAAGTCAGCCTATTTTTTTTTTATACTTTAAGTTTTAGGGTACATGTGCACAACATGCAGGTTAGTTATATATGTATACATGTGCTATGTTGGTGTGCTGCACCCATTAACTCATCACTTAATATTAGGTATATCTCCTAATGCTATCCCTGCCCCCTCCCCTCACCCCACAACAGGCCCCGGTGTGTGATGTTCCCCTTCCTGTGTCCATGTGTTCCCATTGTTCAATTCCCACCTATGAATGACAACATGAGGTGTTTGATTTTTTGTCCTTGCGATAGTTTGCTGACAATGATGGTTTCCAGCTTCATCCATGTCCCTACAAAGGACATGAACTCATCATTTTTTATGGCTGCATAGTATTCCATGGTGTATATGTGCCACATTTTCTTAATCCAGTCTATCATTGTTGGACATTTGGGTTGGTTCCAAGTCTTTGCTACTGTGAGTAGTGCCACAATAAACATACGTGTGCATGTGTCTTTATAGTAGCATGATTTATAATACTCTGGGTACATACCCAGTAATGGGATGGCTGGGTCAAATGGTATTTCTAGTTCTAGATCCCTGAGGAATCGCCACAGTGACTTCCACAATGGTTGAACTAGTTTACAGTCCCACCAACAGTGTAAAAGTGTTCCTATTTCTCCACATCCTCTCCAGCACCTGTTGTTTCCTGACTTTTTAATGATTGCCATTCTAACTGGTGTGAGACGGTATCTCATTGTGGTTTTGATTTGCATTTCTCTGATGGCCAGTGATGATGAGCATTTTTTCATGTGTCTGTTAGCTGCATAAATGTCTTCTTTTGAGAAGTGTCTGTTCATAACCTTTGCCCACTTTGTGATGGGGTTGTTTGTTTTTTTCTTGTAAATTTGTTTGAGTTCATTGTAGATTCTGGGTGTTAGTCCTTTGTCAGATGAGTAGACTGCAAAAATTTTCTCCCATTTTGTAGGTTGTCTGTTCACTCTGATGGTAGTTTCTTTTGCTGTACAGAAGCTCTTTAGTTTAATTAGATCCCATTTGTCAATTTTGGCTTTTGTTGCCATTGCTTTTGGTGTTTTAGACATGAAGTCCTTGCCCATGCCTATGTCCTGAATGGTATTGCCTAGGTTTTCTTCCAGGGATTTTATGGTTGTAGTTCTAACATTTAAGTCTTTAATCCATCTTGAATTAATTTTTGTATAAGGTATAAGGAAGGGATCCAGTTTCAGCTTTCTACATATGGCTAGCCAGTTCTCCCATTTATTAAATAGTGAATCATTTCCCTGTTTCTTGTTTTTGTCGGGTTTGTCAAAGATCAGATGGTTGTAGATATGTGGCATTATTTCTGAGGGCTCTGTTCTGTTCCATTGGTCTCTATCTCTGTTTTGGTACCAGTACCATGCTGTTTTGGTTACTGTAGCCTTGCAGTATAGTTTGAAGTCAGGTAGTGTGATGCCTCCAGCTTTGTTCTTTTGGCTTAGGGTTGACTTGGCAATGCGGGCTCTTTTTTGGTTCCATATGAACTTTAAAGTAGTTTTTTCCAATTCTGTGAAGAAAGTCATTGGTAGCTTGATGGGGATGGCATTGAATCTACAAATTACCTTGGGCAGTATGGCCATTTTCACAATATTGATTATTCCTATCCATGAGCATGGAATGTTCTTGCATTTGTTTGTATCCTCTTTTATTTCATTGAGCAGTGGTTTGTAGTTCTCCTTGAAGAGGTCCTTCACATCCCTTGTAAGCTGGATTCCTAGGTATTTTATTCTCTTTGAAGCAATTGTGAATGGGAGTTCACTCATGATTTGGCTCTCTGTTTGTCTGTTATTCATGTATAAGAATGCTTGTGATTTTTGCACATTGATTTCATATCCTGAGACTTTGCTGAAGTTGCCTATCAGCTTAAGGAGATTTTGGGCTGACACAATGGGGTTTTCTAAATATACAATCATGTCATCTGCAAACAGGGACAATTTGACTTCCTCTTTTCCTAATTGAATACCCTTTATTTCCTTCTCCTGCCTGATTGCCCTGGGCAGAACTTCCAACACTATGTTGAATAGGAGTGGTGAGAGAGGGCATCCCTGTCTTGTGCCAGTTTTCAAAGGGAATGCTTCCAGTTTTTGTCCATTCAGTATGATATTGGCTGTGCGTTTGTCATAGATAGCTCTTATTATTTTGAGATACGTCCCATCAATACCTAATTTATTGAGAGTTTTTAGCAACGAAGTGTTGTTGAATTTTGTCAAAGGCCTTTTCTGCTTCTATTGAGATAATCATATGGTTTTTTTCTTTGGTTCTGTTTATATACTGGATTACGTTCATTGATTTTCATATGTTGAACCAGCCTTGCATCCCAGGGATGAAGCCCACTTGATCATGGTGGATAAGCTTTTTGATGTGCTGCTGGATTCGGTTTGCCGGTATTTTATTGAGGATTTTTGCATTGATGTTCATCAGGGATATTGGTCTAAAATTCTCATTTTTTTGTTGTGTCTCTGCCAGGTTTTGGTATCAGGATGATGCTGGCCTCATAAAATGAGGATTTTATGAGGGAGGATTTTTAGGGAGGATTCCCTCTTTTTCTGTTGATTGGAATAGTTTCAGAAGGAATGGTACCAGCTCATCCTTGTACCTCTGGTACAATTTGGCTGTGAATCCATCTGGTCCTGGACTTTTTTTGGTTGGTAAGCTATTAATTGTTGCCTCAATTTCAGAGCCTGTTATTGGTCTATTTAGAGATTCAACTTCTTCCTGGTTTAGTCTTAGGAGGGTGTATGTGTCGAGGAATTTATCCATTTCTTCTAGATTTTCTACTTTATTTGTGTAGAGGTGTTTATGATATTCTCTGATGGTAGTTTGTATTTCTGTGGGATCGGTGGTGATATCCCCTTTACCATTTTTTAATGCATCTATTTGATTCTTCTCTCTTTTCTTCTTTATTAGTCTTGCTAGCAGTCTATCAATTTTGTTGATCTTTTCAAAAAACCAGCTCCTGGATTCATTGATTTTTTTGAAGGGTTTTTTGTGTCTCTATCTCCTTCAGTTCTGCTCTGATCTTAGTTATTTCTTGCCTTCTGCTAGCTTTTGAATTTGTTTGCTCTTGCTTCTCTAGTTCTTTTAATTGTGATGTTAGGGTGTCGATTTTAGATCTTTCCTGCTTTCTCTTGTGGGCATTTAGTGCTATAAATTCCCCCTCTACACACTGCTTTGAATGTGTCCCAGATATTCTGCTATGCTGTGTCTTTGTTCTTGTTGGTTTCAAAGAACATCTTTATTTCTGCCTTCATTTCGTTATTTACCCAGCAGTCATTCAGGAGTAGGTTGTTCAGTTTCCATGTAGTTGATCGGTTTTGAGTGAGTTTCTTAATCCTGAGTTCTAGTTTGATTTCACTGTGGTCTGAGAGACAGTTTGTTATAATTTCTGTTCTTTTACATTTGCTGAGGAGTGCTCTACTTCCAACTATGTGGTCAGTTTTGGAATAAGTGCAGTGTGGTGCTGAGAAGAATGTACATTCTGTTGATTTGGGGTGGAGAGTTCTGTAGATGTCTATTAGGTCCACTTGGTTCAGAGCTGAGTTCAATTCCTGGATATCCTTGTTAACTTTCTGTCTTGTTGATCTGTCTAATGTTGACAGTGGGGTGTTAAAGTCTCCCATTATTATTGTATGGGAGTCTAAGTCTCTTTGTAGATCTCTAAGGACTTGCTTTATGAATCTGGGTGCTCCTGTATTGGGTGCATATATATTTAGGATAGTTAGCTCTTCTTCTTGAATTGATCCCTTTACCATTATGTAATGGCCTTCTTTGTCTCTTTTGATCTTTGTTGGTTTAAAGTCTGTTTTATCAGTGACTAGGATTGCAACCCCTGCCTTTTTTTGTTTTCCATTTGTTTGGTAGATCTTCCTCCATCCCTTTATTTTGAGCCTATGTGTGTTTCTGCATGTGAGATGAGTTTCCTGAATACAGCACACTGATGGGTCTTGACTCTTTATCCAATTTGCCAGTCTGTGTCTTTTAATTGGAGCATTGAGCCCATTTACATTTAAGGTTAATATTGTTATGTGTGAATTTGATCCTGTCATTAATGATGTTCGCTGGTTATTTTGCTCGTTAGTTGATGCAGTTTCTTCCTAGCCTCGATGGTCTTTACAATTTGGCATGTTTTTGCAGTGGCTGGTACTGGTTGTTCCTTTCCATGTTTAGTGCTTCCTTCAGGAGCTCTTTTAGGGAAGGCCTGGTGGTGACAAAGTCTCTCAGCATTTGCTTCTCTGTAAAGTATTTTATTTCTCCTTCATTTATGAAGCTTAGTTTGGCTGGGTATGAAATTCTGGGTTGAAAATGCTTTTCTTTAAGAATGTTGAATATTGGCCCCCACTCTCCTCTGGCTTGTAGAGTTTCTGCCTACAGATCCACTGTTAGTCTGATGGGCTTCCCTTTGTTGGTAACCCGACCTTTCTCTCTGAATGCCCTTAACATTTTTTCCTTCATTTCAACTTTGGTGAATCTGACAATTATGTGTCTTGGAGTTGCTCTTCTCGAGGAGTATCTTTGTGGCGTTCTCTGTATTTCCTGAATTTGAATGTTGGCCTGCCTTGCTAGATTGGGGAAGTTCTCCTGGATAATATCCTGCAGAGTGTTTTCCAACTTGGTTCCATTCTCCCCATCACTTTCAGGTATACCAATCAGATGTAGATTTGGTCTTTTCACATAGTCCCATATTTCTTGGAGGCTTTGTTCGTTTCCTTTTATTCTTTTTTCTCTAAACTTCTCTTCTCACTTCATTTCATTCATTTGATCTTCCATCACTGATACCCTTTCTTCCAGTTGATTGAATCGGCTACTGAAGCTTGTGCATTTGTCACATAGTTCTTGTGCCTTGGTTTTCAGCTCCATCAGGTTCTTTAGGGACTTCTCTGCATTGGTTATTCTAGTTAGCCCTTCATCTAATTTTTTTTCAAGGTTTTTAACTTATTTGCCGTGCGTTCGAGCTTCCTCCTTTAGCTCGGAGTAGTTTGATCATCTGAAGCCTTTCTGTCTCTATTCATCAAAGTCATTCTCCTTCCAGCTTTGTTCCATTGCTGGCGAGGAGCTGCGTTCCTTTGGAGGAGGAGAGGCACTCTGATTTTTAGAGTTTCCGGTTTTTCTGCTCTGTTTTTTCCCAATCTTTGTGGTTTTATATACCTTTGGTCTTTGATGATGGTGATGTATAGATGAGGTTTTCATGTGGATGTCCTTTCTGTTCGTTAGTTTTCCTTCTAAGAGTCAGGACCCTCAGCTGCAGGTCTGTTGGAGTTTGCTGGAGGTCCACTTCAGACCCTGTTTGCCTTGGTATCAGCAGTGGAGGCTGCAGAACAGCAGATATTGGTGAACAGCAAATGTTGCTGCCTGATCGTTCCTCTGGAATTTTGTCTCAGAGGAGTACCCAGCCGTGTGAGGTGTCAGTCTGCCCCTACTGGGGGGTCAGGGACCCACTTGAGGAGGCAGTCTGTCTGTTCTCAGATCTCTAGCTGCATGCTGGGAGAACCACTACTCTCTTCAAAGCTGTCAGACAGGGACATTTAAGTCTGCAGAGGATTCTGCTCCCTTTTGTTTGGCTATGCCCTGCCCCCAGAGGTGGAGTCTACAGAGGCAGGCAGGCAGGCCGCCTTGAGATGTGGTGGGCTTCACCTGATTTGAACTTCCTGGCTGCTTTGTTTACCTACTCAAGCCTCAGTGATGGCAGGCGCCCCTCCCCCAGCCTCACTGCCGCCTTGCAGTATGATCTCAGACTGCTGTGATAGCAATGAGCGAGGCTCCACTGGCATAGGACCCTCAGAGCCAGGCGCGGGATATAATCTTTTGGTGTGCCGTTTGCTAAGACTTTTGGAAAAGTGCAGTATTATGGTGGGAGTGACCCGATTTTCCAGATGCTGTCTGTCACCCCTTTCTTTGACTAGGAAAGGGAATTCCCTGACCCCTTGTGCTTCCTGGGTGAGGTGATGACTTGCCCTGCTTTGGCTCATGCTAGGTGTGCTGCACTCACTGTCCTGCACCCACTTTCCAACACTCCCCAGTGAGATGAACCCAGTACCTCAGTTGGAAATGCAGAAATCACTCGTCTTCTGCATCGCTCATGTTGGGAGCTGTAGACTGGAGCTGTTTCTATTCGGCCATCTTGGCTCCACCCCCCAGCCTATTTCTTTTTTTGGGAGATTTCTTTGTTCTTAAAAGGAGGGGTTGAGAGAGTGTGGATGAATCCACAAAGCACCATGAAAGAAAGCCTTGGACTTGAAATAAGGATGACTGGAGGTTGAGGTTTTAAATTTGTCACTGATGTCAGGTATGTTGCTTAATCTCTCCAATTTTCATTTTTCTCATCTGCAAATTTAAATCCTAAAGCCTGGTCTAATGGACTATTTTGAAAATGGAATGTCATAATGCACATTAGAATAGAATGACTCTCTTACTAGATGAAATTTCAATTATGTGATGAATGGAAGAAAATGTGAACCAACATTTTCAGGAGCTTGGGAATGGGTGCACTGGCCCAAAAAAGCAAATGTGAGGAAAGAGGAAACAATAGCATTTACTGCATGACCCTGGGGTCTATAACATTATCATTTTCACTGAACTGTAGATAACATATAAATATTCTCTTGGGCCCTGATTCTTAACAGAACAATTTTACCAATCAGATACCTAAAACATTAAATGAACTACATTAAACTATAATTCTGCTGATCATATGTATCTTAACTCTTTCCAGCATTATATATGTTATGTAAATCAGTACAAAGGTATGCATAAAGGGAGAAAAATGAAGTAGTTAATAATCATTACTTCTTCTCCCCAACCTCCTCCTTCTGCTCTCAAAGCAGTGAAAGTAGCTAACAGTAAGTGTTGACTATCATTCTTGTATATTAACTTAGTGAATACTCATACCAACCCTGTGGATTAGCTACTATTATTATCCCCATTTTTCAGGGGAGAAAAACAAGACTAGAAAGATTAAATAACTCATTTATTAATGTATCTGGATTTTAAAATCTAGCTTTAAATCTTCCAGCACTTGAGTCTTAGTATATTCTTTGTGTGTGTTTTCCAAAGTCACACAACTGGTGTCTGAAGTAGATGGAATTTAAAACCAGAAATTCTCACTCTGGAGTTAGTGTTGTTAACCAAAGTCCTTACTGTGAGAAAGACATCATGCTACAACTTTTCATATATGTTGTCTCATGAAATTCTTACAATAATCTTATGGGAGATGAATATTAATACCTATATTTATAAATAAGAAAACAGGCACAGAAAATTTGAAATCATTTTCTAAACTACATTGACAAAGCCTGTATTTGCCTGTTTTTTTTTTTTCTTTTTTTTGAGACAGAGTTTCACTCTTGTTGCCCAGGCTGGAGTGCAATGGCACTATCTCAGCTCATTGCAACGTCTGCCTCCTGGGTTCAAGTGATTCTCCTGCCTCAGCCTCCCCAGTAGATGGGATTTCAGGTGCCCACCACCATGCCTGGCTAATTTTTTTTTTTATATATATTTTTAGTAGAGATGAGGTTTCACCATGTTGGCCAGGGTGGTCTCGAACTCATGACCTCAGGTGATCTGCCTGCCTCCGCCTCCCAAAGTGCTGGGATTACAAGTGTGAGCCACCACGCCTGGCACCTGTATTTTTTCAATAATATTTTGCTGTCTTTGAGTCACCTGATTATTTGATTTCTCTAGGGTGAATAGCCAAATAAGTGAACAAAATGACAAAGGGAAATATGGGTGCTTATTGGATAACATTAAAGGTGCATATTAACAGAATATTAATGGAAACTTTGGTATCTGGTCAGGAGAATAAGTGTGCCATTGATAGGGGAAGAAACTGAAAAAGAGGCCAATTTATAGATATTAGAGTTCATCATAGGAGGGAAGAGCTGCCAGTCCATGACACACAGATTGAAATCAAAGTTTCCTTCTACTGAATAGGTTGGTAGGGGATGAGAAAAAAATTAGAAAACACTGTCAGAACCACTGGGATAGACACATAAAGGAGGAACTACAAGGCCAGGTAAAGCCAGGAGTGAAGATGGCTTAACCCTGAGACTATTGAAAGAGGCTTCACCTGATTCAAAACTTCTGATCAGCAGTCAGGATGTGGGCTCAGGTGTGGAGTCAGGTGGAATCTGAATTTAGAGACATTAGTACTATCACCTATAAGAATATAAATATTAGCCCATTATTCTTGGCTGCCTGCTTTTGATTGTGTGTGTATCCTTTGGCTGTGCATAAATGTGTGCTTTTGCTCATCTGCAAATTCACGCTATGTCTACAGAAAATACCAGATCAACGTTGAAAAGAATAGAGTCTAGAAGATAAAGTCTGCTCTGTTTGAGATGTCAGCAGTCTGGTTCAGGAATTTGACAGGCCATGGCCTCCAGATAGCATATCCCTAGTCATCTTTCACTCAATTCTACCTTGTACTCCACAAAAATTCTGTCCATGTCTCTCACATGGATATAATTTTTTGTGTATATTAAACTCAGTAAATGACTGTAACGTTACTCTACATCATACTTTACTGAATGTTAAAGTGTTGGAATCACTCCCAAAGTAGTTACCAAACTCAAATAATATAGTTGAATATGCCAGGCGCTGTGGCTCACGCCTGTAATCCCAGCACTTTGGGAGGCCAAGGTGGGTGGCTCATTTGAGGCCTGGAGTCTGAGACCAGCCTGGCCAACGTGGTGAAACCCTGTCTCTACTAAAACTTCAAAAATTAGCTGAGCATGGTGGTGGGTGCCTGTAATCCCAGCTACTCGGGTGGCTGAGGCAGGAAAATGGCTTGAACCCAAGACGAAGAGGGTTCGGTGAGCCAAGGTCGTGCCATTGCACTCCAGCCTGGGAGACAAGAGCGAAACTTTGTCTCAAAAAAATATAGTTGAATAAAACAACTTTACAGATACAGACAGTTCAAAACATTTTTTTCTGTTGCTTAGTTGTACCCTCTGAGGGGTTATAAATATGTCTGAGAAGAATTACGTGATGAGATAAAATAGCAAAATTTTTTGTTCTTAGTATCTACCACAAAACACATATTGTTATAACAAAATATGAACTGTGGTTCTAAAAAAAATAGAAAGTGAAATCAAAAAAACAGGCAGTTCGTCTTCTTTCATCTTCCTTTGTTTTACCAGAATCTTAAACATGATCAAAAAAACTCTGGATTTACTCCTTTGATGTTTATTGAATTTAGCCCAAACAAGGTAAAGACTCCTCATCCATAGCATATTATTTTAAAGTCATGCAAAACAATTGTGCTTCAGCTAAATTATTTTGTAGATTGTGAAAGCATTTTTAGCAATGAACAAAAATATTCTGCTTTTGATGTTTTGGAGGGGGAAATCAATAAAACCTCTTAAGTATGTGACATAAAAAAAGGAGTATTATATAGGATACAAAAAGCTTTATACTACAGTTAGTCTAATGGTCATAACTGTAAATGGTATTGGAAAATGTATATAGTAAATTAAGTCTCACAAGCTCTGAATTTGCGGCGGGCAATTTAAAGAGGATTTCCTCACTTCTTCCCTAGGGGAGATGGGTGGGGGATCTCTCACACAGGCCTGCCTCTTCACCATCCATCATTTCAAAGAGACATATATCGGTCTCCAAAGTGCTTTAAGGCAGCTGCAAGCAAGTGTCACTTTGAGTTAAATGCATTATTGAACTGTTGGGAAATTTCACATCATGGGTCATTTATCTATGCTAAATTGGGTCAAAAGCCTCTACACATGCCTAGATAAATGAGAGAGAAGAGCAAAATTCTCCTGTGGGAAGTAGTACTTTGACAAGCTTTATGAGTGTGGTTTATTTATTTATTGAGTAGCCATGGGGAAGGGAGGTTTTCTTGTTTTTGTTGTATATGTGCATGTAGTTATTTTAAGAGCTCATCAAACAAACACAGCACAGAAATAGTCTTATCTAATAAATATAGTTAGTATTTACCACCCCTACAATGCCACAAATTAGATTTTGTGGAAAGCATAAATCATTAAATATTCATTCGTTTAACAACCATTTGAGTGTGTTCTGTGTATCATACATTGTATAAGAAGTAGGGAGTGTGAAAATAATTATTTTAGGTGTAACTTTAAATCCTAAATTCTGCAGTTATTTCAAGCATGATGGGAAATACCTGATTGCCTTAGATTTATATTTTTTAAAAATGGAGTGGGGATGCAGAGAAGGGAAGGATTAGTTCTTCCAGACTTTAAAAGAGGCAGTGCAGGAGAGAGAGCAGGGCCTTCAATGATGGGTAGTGATTTGCCAGATAAAGGAAGTCCAGGAGTCCAGTTCCAGGATGAAGGAACAGTGGGAGAGAAGAAAGAGGGAAGCAGAAATAGACTTATGATGATGATGTAATTAAGGACATAATTATAGAGTGCCCAAATTAGGACACTTTATAGAACAAAAGGGGGCACTATTAATAAGTAAACTGGGACAACAGATATAAACCAAATCTGTCCCAAACAAATGGAAACACACGGTTAACTGAGGTGTGTCCTTATCCTTGCAAGGGCTTACATGCTGATGTTACAGTATTAGTAAAAGGTCATTCAAATCTAAGAATGTGAATGTACTTACTGCCACTGAACTACACATCTGAAAATGGGCAAAATGGTAAATTGTATGTTATGTATGTTTTACCACATTGTGGTATTCACACAATGGAATCCTGCTCAGCAATTAGATGGCTTCCCAAAGTGCTGGGATTACAGGCATGAGCCACCATGCCCAGCCTTTGTTATTGATTTCTGATTTAATTACATGGTAGTGGGAAAGTATACTTGGCATAATTTAAATTCTCTTAAGTTTATTGAGGCCTGTTTAAGGCCCACCACATGTCCTATGATGGAAAATATTACATATCCACTTGAGAAGAATGTATTTCTGCTGTTGTTGAGTGGAGTGTTCTAGGTTCTAGGTTTATTAGGTCTAACTGATTTATAGTCTTGTTCAAGTCCTCTATTTTTTTTTTTTGACATACCTTGTTGTTCTATCCATTACTGAAAGTGGGATATTTTAAGTCTCCAACTATTGTAGTTGAATTTTGTCAGTTTCTGGTTTATCTACTTTGAGGCTCTGTTTTAGTTTTATGTATACATATTTATAATTTTTATATGATGCTGATGGACTGACCCTTTTAGCAGGATAAATATCTCTTGTAATCTCTAGTATTATTTTTGTTTTAAAAATCTATTTTTTCTATTTCTATTACTATAGGTATGTTAGCTTTTTTTTTTTTTTTTTTTTTTTGAGACAGAGTCTCACTTTGCTGCCCAGGCTGGAGTGCAGTGACACAATCTTGGCTCACTGCAACCTCCGCTCCCCAAGGCTCAAGTGATTCTCTTGCCTCAGCCTCCCAACTAGCTGGGATCACAGGCACATGCCAACACACCCAGCTAATTTTTGTATTTTTAGTGTATATGAGGTTTTGCCATGTTGTCCAGGCTGGTCTCAAGCTCCTGGCCTCAAGTGATCCCCCCCGCGTCAGCCTCCCAAAGTGCTGGGATTACAGGTGTGAGCCTCTGTGCCCTGCCACTCAGCTTTCTTTTGGTTGCTATTTGAATGATATATACTTTTCCACCCTATTACTTTCAATCTATTTGTGTCTTTGGATCTATAATGTGTATCCTATAGATAACACATAGTTGAATCATAGTTGTTGTTTTTAAATCCAGTCTGAAAATCTCTGTTCTATCCACTCACATTTAATGTTGTTATTAATATGGTTGGATTTATGTATGTCACTTAAGTTTTTGCTTTTGGTGTTTCGTATCGTTTTATGTTTCTCTGTTCCTCCATTTCTTTCTTTTGCATTGAGTGAGTATTTTGTAGTAGAGCATTTTAATTTATTTAGTTCTTTTTTCACTGTATTTTTTGAGGTTTTTAAAAAGTGGTTTCTATATGGTTTCCCCACAATATACATCAATACAGATGATCAGAAGCAAATTTAGATTTACACCAACTTCAATGAGAAGTAGAAATCCTATTTCTAGATAACCCTATACTTTCTTACCCTCATTTCGTGCTATTATTTTTAAATGCATTATATTTACATATGTTACAAGCCCAAAATAACATTATAACACTTTACATGAATGTATGCTATCAAAGGAGCTGAGAAAACAAAGGAGAGGAAGTATATATTTCTAGAGTTTTGTTATATTAACCTTATTTATCATTTGATCTATTTCTATGGATTTGAGTAACCATTTGGTGTCCATTCCTTATTCAATACAGCTTTTCTTTCATTCTGCTCCTTTGTGCTGTTACTGTCAAATATAATCCCAACAAAACAATTACAAGTACGTATCAGCTGTTGAATACAATCGCTCTTTAAAATTCATTAATGAAGAAATAAAAAGAAATATGAATTTATACTCTCTTTTATAATTACATAATTATCTTTATTGGCACTCTGTTTTTTCATGTGGATTTGAAATACTTTCTGGGATTACATGTTTTCAGCCAGAAGAAATTCTTTCAATATGTCTTATAAGGTAGATCTGCTAACAATAACAACACAAAAATCTGTTTTTATTTATTTTTGAAAGTCTTTATTTTGCCTTCATTTCGGTAAGGTAGGTTTGCTGGATATAAGATTCTTAGTTGAAAGACTTTGAAGATGTCATTCTACTTCCTTCTGGACTCACATTGTTTCTGATGAGAAATCAGCCATTCATGTTATTGGAGCTTACTCACAAGTGATAACTTGTCTTCTTCTTGCTGCTTTTAAGATTCTCTTTGTCTTCTGACATTTTTACTAAGATGTGTCTGATATGGCTCTTATTGTGTTTATCCTACTGGGTGGTTATTGAAATTCTTGGAAGGGCAGGTTAATGTTTTTCATCAAATTTAAGAAGTTTTCAGCTATCATTTTTTTGAATATCTTTTCTACTCCTTCCTTTCTCTATTCTGCTGATGGTCCCATTATTCATGTGTTGCTGAGCTTCTGACTGGTGAGAGTTTCTCTGAGGGGCAGATCGTTTTTCTTTGTTAATTTTTTCTCTATTTTTCAGATTGCAAAATCTCTGTCTCCAAGTTCATTAGTTCTTTCCTCTGCTTGCTAAAATCTACTGCTGAATTGCTGTAATAAATGTTTTATTAAAATTATTGTACTTTTCAGTTCCAAAATTTTTTATCTCTTATAATTTTTATATCTTTATTTTAATCCTTTATTTGATGGGACATTATCACACTTTACTTTTTTTAAGCATAGCTTTCCTTAGTTATTTGAATATATATATAAAATATCTATTTTTATATTTTTGTTTTTATCTAGATCTAACATCTGTGCCTTCTCAAAAGCAGTTTCTATTGCCTGTTTTTTCTCCTGTTGACTTAGAGTTACATTTTTTTCTCTTTATTTGTGTGTTTTGTACATTTTTGTTCTAAAAATTAGACATTTGTAAAAAGTCTTGTAACTACCCAGAATGCTAATTTTTCACTCTTTCCCAAATCTCTCTTTGTATCTTTTCTTGATTTCTCTGTTAAGCTGTCTGCCTTAGTTTGTATCACAGAAAGCTGTTAGCCTCCACTAATTTCCAGTTGTTTGTTTTATTGTTTCCAATTATTCCCTGAGGATATAAATTGCTCTAGCCTGATTCACTTAAATGCAGGCCATTTTTCAAAGGCAAATTTTGAGCCCAGTTTTTGAGGTTTGTTCCTTTTTCTAGCCGTCACTTCTTGGTTCTCTCATTAAACCTATAGCTTGTTTGTAGCTTTTCTGGAGCTACCAGCATCCTCTTAATTGCTAGGCTTGACCTTTTCTACATTTATTCCAAATAAAGTCAGTTTCTGTGTAGAATTTCTCCACCCCTTAAGCAAACCTCTGCACCACTGCTCAGGAGCTTGGGAAGGGGAGAATGATCCACTTTTCGAGGAATGACACCCCCACTTCACATGTGGGGCAATGAGGTGGAGAAGCAGCCTCTGGTTTTCTTGGTTGCCTGTTCCGAGGTATAACATCTACCCTATGAGCAAACTGAGTGGAGGGCCCTTGGGGCCACTGTATTCTCACTCTACCACCCCTGGGCCCTTGCTTCTACCTATGAGTGGGAGCTGAATGGATGAAGAAAACCCAAGACCTCTTGGCCAGTCTTGTGTAGCATAGAGGTCCTGCAACATGTAGCTTGGAATATGAGAAACACTGGCAACCTGTGTCTTCCAGGGAGGTAATGTCGCCCTTAACTGAGAAGTGGAGGGAAAAGGAGTCCTGTGTTCTTGACTGCACCCACCAAAATGGAGCCCCTATCATGCTGAGTTGGGTGGCGGGGAGTGGGGGAGCTAGTCTTGGCTCAATTACCACAGGATTGCTGTTCTTATTGAGATTTAGTAGATTTTTAAAAAATAAGTGTTTCTTCACTGGCTGCATTGCCTTAAGAAAATTTCCAGAGATTTGCATTATTTTAAACTATACACTTTCGCCGGTTATGGTTGTTTCCCTAGTGACAGGGTCTGTGTTACTCTTCATATCACCATCTAAAATTATCTTTTGAAAGGAGTTTATCCAATCTGAAGGCAATTCCCTAATCATTTCTATGTCAAAGAAAGGGGCCTCTAGGTATAAAAAGTAAATTTTAAAAAGAGCCCTAATATTCACACCAGAACAGCTCTTTCCTCTTACTATCTTGATGCTGCCAGCATGTGATATCTCTCTGGTATTAATACTGGCACCTGAGCCATTTTCCAGACACTGAACTTTGAAACTCATCAGAAGAATGATTGAAATACTAACAACTGGGATGTTTTTATTCTAAAAATGTTCAGTTCGTATTCTGAAATTATCTCAGTTCTCTCCTTACATATAGTAAATACAAATAAAGGAGATAATCATATCTGGATAATATTGCATTATGTGACCACAGAGGTACTTCTGAATTTTCATGAAATGCTTTGTTATTACTATAACAATAACAATACATAGCCAGTTCTAGTCCTCTAATACTGACATCAGTGCTAAGAGGTAGGTACCATTTTACCCCCATTTAACACGTGGGGAACTGGAAACTTAAGTTCACATAGCAAGCAAGTAGTAGAGGGGAGACTGAGAACATGAATCTCAGACAGATGGATTCCAAAGCCTCAGTCTTTAATCACCTTATCATTGTTTCACACTGCTCTAGTGTTAACCAATGCTAGAAACATTCATTAACTACTGCATCTTACAAAATATTGTCCAGAGATCCCTGAAAGTCCTCAATACTCATTCAGGGATCCATGAAACTGTTTCATAAAAGCTATTTTCATAATATAAAGATATTATTTGCCTTTTTCATTCTGCTTCTCTCACTGGTATACAGTGGGGTTTCGAGAGGCCACAATACCCTGATTGGGAATGCTTCATTTGTTTGTATAGCTTTGTATCCTATATCTCCCTTTCTATTGCTAATGTGTTAAACATTGATAGATATAACCCAAACATATGAGGATCTTTGAGGCTATTTTTAAAGTTGCAATGGAATCCTAAGACCAAAAAGTTTAGTTTGAGATCCACATATTTAATTAGTGCTACTGTAAATTATTCTAAACCATGTGGAACCATTTTTCTCCTATTTCTATGTATTCAATATTTTTAGATTCCAAATACATGTGAGATCATGCAGTATTTTGTTTTTCTGTGTCTGGCTTGTGTCACTTAGTATAATGTCCTCTAAACCGTTCCATGTTATTGTAAATTGTACCATATCTTTCCATTTTCAAAGCTGAATAGCATTTCATTGTATATGTATAGCACAATATACAATTTAAAAAACATATTTGGAAGGAATTGAGTTTACATAACATAGAATTTATAATTCCATGGCTTACAGAAAGAAAAGAAGTCCTTTTGCCTGTGATTTGACATCACTAAAATTTTACTATTTTTACATTTTCTTTCTTAATTTGCCTTGCCTATCTTTAAGTTTAGAGTTAAAAGTGTAATTGTAGTGACAATTTACCCTAGTTGTCTGATAACATATTATATTTTACTTATGTCAAAAATTTGGGGGTATCCTTTTTAGATATTTTATTGGTTCTATGTTATAATGTGCTTTGAACTTTTTAAAAATAGAAGTAACTGTAAATGTGAATTTTGCAAATTCAATACACTTCTTATGTTAATGAAAGTGGTCTGAATTAACACTCTTCCCTTGCATCCTTTTTTTTCTTATTCATAAAATGACACTCTGTGGATGTGGGATAATGGAGGAATCAATTTTCATAACTGTGTGTTGTAAGAATTTCACAAAAGTAAACAAAAACTTAGCTGGTCTGGCATCTTAAATAGAGTTTTTTCTGTTTACTTACAGTAGTTTTGCTGCATTAATTGAAACTTAATCCCTCAGGAAATGGGGTACAGCACATCTCAGAGTATTTCACCCAAGATCTGAGGAGTCCAGGGCATCATTTAAACATCAACTCCTGACAGTCATTGTTTGAGGGCCATATTAGTTTTCCAGTGCTGCCACAACAAAATACCACAGACTGGGGGGCTTACACAATAGAAATTTGTTTTCTCACAGACTTGGAGGCTAGAAGTCCTAGATCAAGGTGCTGGGAGACTTAGTTTCTTCTGAGGCCTCTCTTACTGGCTAGCAGATGGCTGCCTTCCAATATGTCTTCACCTAGTCTTTCCTCTTTGGCCATGCATCCCTGGTGTCTCTCTGTGTGTCCAAATTTCCTCTTCTCATAAGGACATCAGTCAGATTGGATGAGGGCCAACCCTACTGGCCTCATTTTAACTTAATCTCTTTAAAGGTCCTATCTCCAAATACTGTCACACTCCAAAGTCCTGGAGGGTAGAGTTCCAACATATGAATTTTGTGCCGGCACAATTCAGCTCCTAGGAAGGGATGTGCTGAGGTAGGACGATTTTTTTTTGAACTACTTCTGATGTAGGCAAAGCAGGCTCAAGCTGCCAGTATAAATCTATGACAAAGAAATGCAGCTGTTCCCAGCTAGAAGTCAAACATGCACTGCAACTGTGAGGGCAAGGGTATATGGGTGGGGCAAAACAACATCTTCCATCTCTACAGACAAAATTACGAGTATCCTAAGGTTGACCTTATCAATTCATACATGGTGTAGTCTCTTTGTTTCAAGAGAGTAATGACCATATACATGCACATTTGACCAAATACATCCATCCACATTCTGTGTAAGTACCGAGAGAACAAAATAAATGACACAAAGGGATCATAGTCTATTGGGGTATATGATGTGAGTTCATTCATGGAAGAGATAGAGCCATGGGACATGGTGCCATGGGAGAGGGTGGGGAGATGAGGATACAGGTCATCGAATAGTGAAGGCTTGCATGCAGTGGTGACTCTTGAGCTGATTCTTGGAAAATAGATAGAAATCCATAAAATTGGCAAGAAGTTTGAGACAGAGATATGGAAAGAATTTTGCATATGGAGTAAGCAGGATGGAGGTGGAAAGATAAGGATGGTGCATTAGTGCACTTAAATGTCCTATGGCAATGAGCTAGCATTTTTCAGTAGAGATGCTGGTAGAGAAGGCAGCTCTACTCTCCACTTCTTAGATTATAAACCACAGAAGGAACTTATTCACAGGTATTTTGTACTCAGCAATGCATTCAGAGGCTTTTCTCTTTCATTTTTTTTTCCTCATACAGTTGCAGAAGAGCAAAGTGACAAAAAGCAAACTAAGGCTTTCTCTGCAATTAGGAGTAAGCAGTTAAAGTTGTTCTCTCTCTCTTTGTCTGTCTCTCTCTCTCTCTCTTTCTCTCTCTCTGGAGAACCCAAAGCTGCTGGCAGCTGAGAAAAGCCACATGGAAGGATTTTTTATGCCAAGCTGGCTTGAATCCCAGAGTCATGCATATTCCTTTGAAAAGGGGTTTTGACTCCAGGCTAAGAAACCAGACTATGTTAGAAGGGAATATTCTCATCAAAGTCAGAGCATTTGCATTTAATTCAGCATTTTGCTCCATCCCAAGATAGCTTTTTTAGCTATTGCAAAATGTAAGACACTATTCCCCTGAGAAAGAAAAAAGGAATCATCCACTTGCCTTTTGAGACTTAAAATGAAGTGATTCCACAATTACCATGGGCTTGGTTAGAACTGTCTTCCTAAGTAAAAAGCGATCCTGTTTACTTACGGTGCATGCATGCATACATGTGCTTGTCTACTTTAAAAAGGGAAACAAGCAATCTAAAGTAGAAATCTTTAGAATTACATGGACTTTAACATTTTTAAGGTTTAATGCATGGCTAAATTAAGGGCCAGCACTAATTGTCCTAAAGCATAATATCTTCACTTGTAAAGAACGTTAGAAGAAAAATTATAGAGAAATTGGGCAATTTATGTTAACTTCTGCCAAGGATATTACTAGCCCAGGCAATATGTTACTCATCCCATATTACATGAGACATGCTTATACTAAAAATTATTTGTTGTTTATCTAAAAACCAAGTTTAACTGAATGTCCTGTATTTTTATTTACTAAATATGGCGAACCTAGGTCACTCAAGTTCTAACTGCAAGTACCAGAACTCAAGCCAGGATTGCCTAAGCAAAGGTAACATTGTGAAGCATTGTGAACTATTGATAGAAATATATCGTGGCACTATATTCAGTATTTTCTTTTCTTGGCTATGGAAAATGCTTGTGTACCGGTGTGCATTTATTTGTATGATAGTTAAAAGGCCAGTGTTTGAAATTCCTAACACCGAGGTTGGAATTAATGCTCTTCCACCTGTCACTTATGCAATGTTACTCATATTTCTCTCAGAACCTCAATGTTCTTACTTGTTAAAGGGGGATTATTTTGCCTCCACTGATATGTAGGTAAATACAAGTTGACCAATTGGCTTCTGCCTGACACTGCATGAAAAGTTAAACTTGAATTATTTCATTAAATCTTCACATGAAAACTCTGAGGGTAGACACTTGTAATAAGAATTCTGACTCCATCATTGTTGTTGTTGTTTTCTTTCTTTTCTTTTCTTTTCTTTTTTTTTTTTTTTTACTTTAAGTTCGGAGACACATGCGCAGAATGTGTAGGTTTGTTACACAGATATACATGTGCCATGGTGGTTTGCCGCACCTATCAACCTGTCATCTAGGTTTTAAGCCCCACATACATCAGGTATTTGTCCTGATGCTCTCCCTCCCCTTGCTCCTCACTCCCCTGACAGGCCCCGGTGTGTGTTGTTCCCCTCCCTGTGTCCATACCAGCTTTAAAGCTTCACCTCTCCTTCTTCCCTGCTGCCTCACATCTGGGCAAGCTGGTAAGAAAGCCAGAGTTCTCCCTCCTTTGGTGTTAGAAGGGAGTTCAAACAATGGAAACTCTCATCACATCCCCACCCCAACTATCATAAAAGCCCCAAGCCAATCTCCTTTCCTTGATCTCTCCAACCACTTAAGGATCAGCTTGGGAAGCCTGCCTTTTTCTCCCCGGAAAGACTCATTTTGTGACTAATAAACATTTCACACTCTTTTGGGGTGTGCGTGTGTGTGTGTCTTCAGTTTTAACATCTGAACCAAACTTTGGAAGGCAGTCCATCCTATTTCTTTGGAGTGGCTACAAAACAATACTATTATTTCCATAATTTAGAGATGAGAAAACTTGGGCTTAAATGAGGATTAACTTGCCCCAATCACACAAACTAGTAAATTATGCATCTGACTTTAGAGCCGCAGCTTACGGTGTTAGGAAGATAAAATGAGGTCATTCATAGGAAATGTTTAGTCCAGCACTCAACACATGTTTAATGCCCCATAAATACCACCCACATCTAGGTAAAACGGGGAGGTCAGCATGTGTGGACATTAAAGTAGGTTATCGATTCACTGTTGTGCCATCTGCACAGAACTCAGAGCTTTCCTAGAAATAAAGGTTTACATGTGTAGCAAACAACCACCTGATGCTTGCAAACACTCTATGGCTCGCTTTTCAAAGCACTGAAAATGCACAGCTTCCATAAGTCCAAGACAAGAAGTTTATTTTGCAGTCTCACATCTTTCATCTCCCGGTTGTTTGTTGGCTGGCTGTCAACATGGCAACCCTCATCTGTCATCAGTGTATGTGTGCCTTCTATGCATGGCCTTTCATGGAGACTTGTAGGATATGTCTTCTATTTGCCTGAAAGGTGGACACTCTGCCAAGACACTTATGAATCCTAGTGTTCTCTGCCTTTCTGTGTAAGGTACAGTCAAACCTCCCCTAATCTGAGAATGACATCTCCTGAAACCTCTGTGATACACCAGGAAATCACTAGGGGGACAAGCATAGACCAGTAGAATGGGATGGCTGGGAAAGTAATGGATTCTCTGTCTTAGAATAATTAGAAACATTATTGCAAATACTTTTGAGCTAAAACCATCCCTCTAACTCTCTGGTAGTTGGAGAACAGGTGTTCTCTACAAAGAACCCCTCAGATTTTATTTTGCATGGCAGAAAAATATTTGATAGGTAGCAAAATTACCATTATAGCTAAAAATACTTTTCTTGAAAATAGAATCTCATCAAGGACAAAGACACGTATACTCACAGAATCCTAGAATATTAAGCTGGTCTTTCTTTTTTTTTTTTTAATTTTATGTTAAGTTCTGGGACACATGTGCAGAACGTGCAAGTTTGTTACATAGGTATACATGTGCCATGGTGGTTTGCTGCACCCATCAACCCATCTAGGTTTTAAGCCCTGCATGCATTAGGTTTTTGTCCTAATGCTCTCCCTCCTCTTGCCCTCCACCTACCGACAGGTCTCAGTGTGTGATGTTCCCCTCCCTGTGTCCATGTGTTCTCATTGTTCAACTCCCACTTATGAGTGAGAACCAAAAACATGTTTGGTTTTCTGATCTTTCTAACAGCCAGTACTATTTCTCCTCCTCCTCATTCAACTCAACTGCTGCTACCACTGTTAGTACAATTACTACTACTACTGCTATTAGTAATTGTAAGTAAGCATTCCCTAATAGTAGCTAGTTTATATCCTACATGCTATTCTGTGTGTGCTTTATATGCAGGATTCCATCTTCATTATTATACTATTAAGTAGACTTTATTACCTCCCGCTTTTTTGAATGAGGAAACTGTTACATGAAGCTGTGCCCATGTTATTCAGCTACTTGCTAGCCAAGCAAGGATTTGATCACTGCTTCTTTGGCATCTAATTATCTTTAAATATCACTTTGTTTGGTATTGTAGTTTAGATATCTGTCCACTCCAAACCGCTTGTTGAAATTTTATCTCCAATGTTAGAAGTGTGGCCTAATGGAAGGTGTTTGGGTCATTGAGGCAAATCCTTCATTAATAGATTAATGCCCTCCCTGGAGGGAGCAGAGGTGTGAGTGAATTTTCAGTCTCTTAGTTCCCATGAGAGCTGGTTGTTAAAAATAGCCTGGCTCTTTCCCCAGTCTTTTGCTTCCTCTCTTGCCATTTGGTCTTTACATACATCATTTTCCCTCCATCTGTCACCACGAGTGGAAGCAGCCTGAGGCCCTCACCAGATCCCCAATCTTCATCCTTCCCCCCAGCAGAACCATAGCTCAATTGACCTCTTTTCTTTATAAATGACCATCCTCACATATTCCTTTATAGCAACACTACATGGAATAAGAAACCTGGCATCTTCTGGTAGAGAAATCTGAATCCCAGATAACATGGTAACTAGTTCAAGGTTATAGGATAGGGTTTCTAGAATTCAAGTTTGCCTGGCCACAGATAAATACTGACTCTCATTTTCTTTCCTTATAGAACAGTAAAATGTTAATTCTATATCCTCAGTGGTGCCTTTTCTAGCTTTCGTGCTAAATAAAGGTCCTGATATTAGAAAGGACACTTTGCATACTGCACTTACGGAATGCTACTGCTCTGAGAGAGAAGGTGGGAGGTGCTCAGTGTGTGAGTTAGATATGCTTGTATCTGTAGCAATACTCTATATGTCCTTCTCTATCCTTCCCTCTCCCTCTGGATTTTTCTAATATTATATTACTTTCCCTTCTTTCAAGAAGAAACAGTTATCTATTCTTTTTGAGATAAGCCCACGACACATTGCATGCATCTCTTTTAGCATTTTTCACATGGCTCCTCAACGATTTTCACATCTATCTGTGTCTCCTAGACGGCAAGCAACCTGAGGATGAGAAGTGCATTGTGTGTTTATTGGCATCTCAGGTTTCTCAAATAACAGGCCCTTAAAGTCTCTGTGATGATTTTGCAGATGACTGACTGAATGACACTGAAATTGCCACTAGTTGGCAAAAGTGTTTTTGCTTGCTTCATTGGGGAGGGAGAAAAGGAGGTAACAGGTGAAACACAGGGGCTTGAGGGTCAGAGTGACATTCAGAGAGATATAGAGGAGATAGGTGGATGTTATCTTGCACACTCAGCTCCATAAAGTTGTACGAAGGACAAGCTAACATTAAGCGGAATCTGTAAGGCTATTTCTAAATAGATTATTCAATTACAGACATTTCTCCTGAATATAAGAGTTTCATACTGATTCACAGTAAAGGATACTTGGTAGCGTCAAATCTTTGATGTTTTCTGGGAAACAAAGAATGTGTTCAGCGAATGCTCTTTCATGCATAGAATACGATCAGTGCTATTCACCAGGTGACCCTTAAAGTGTCACAGAAAGACGTGAAGCTTCTGAGGGTGAAAAATTGCATCCAAAATATGCCTTTGATTTGCTTAAGGCACGTTAGAGGGAAGCATTCAGAATAGGAATGAAGTTTTAAAAGGACACTAACGAAAATAAGAAGCAACTTTAATATCTTCACTGTTGAACATCAGGAGGTATTTTACTAAGTGGCTTAAACGGAAAATATTTTTTTAAAAAGGAAAAGGATGACAGGCATTATCGAGCTGAACTGCAGAAAGAGTTTTAGGTAAATCCTCAGTGGTATTGTAGAAAGAAGTATTATCAACTCCTGGAATCATAGCATGGTGTCCATACATATTCAGGGCAAATTTTTCCTCAAATGTCAGCATATTACATTGCAAGTTTATATCTGATTTTCTGTCTGTTCTCATATCTTGGTCTCTTTTGGAATTGTTGATTTCAAACCATACTTTCCCCTCCCCCTGACTGGGTAACACTGAATATTTAAGGCGCTAAGAAATCAAAACCCAGAAGTTGTCAGTACTGAGGCACCTGCTGTGTACCTGCCCTGAATGTGTGAGTGGAAGACGGAAGCCTATGTTGGTGGAATTCATGTGGCAGTGAGAAAAGATAAATGTGACACACTAGCCTCTACTCTCTATAGGGGATGAAATGATTATAAACACGGAGTACTACTCCAGGGGTGTTTGTAGATATGCAAGGAAGACTCTTCAGGCCGTTTTCATTTGGGGGGAGTAGAAAAATAAAGCAAAGCAATAAAACGATGGCTATGTGAAAAGATGGACTAAAGAGAGGAGATGGCATAACTGAAAAAAAAAGTTGCCTTTTTGAATACATCTAAAATGCAATGGCTGAAGGGCATCTTCCTAGTCCGTCTCCTTGTGCCATTTGTGTACCTCCCACAAAAAAGAAAAAAAAAAAAAAAAGAAAAACCAGGATGGTTTTCAGTTGACTGCAATCCCTTATGCCCTTCCGCAGATCCTGAACCGCACACAAGCCTCTCTTGGTTAATGTGATATGTTAAGCATGTGACCAATTATCACATAACAATCCTCACAACCACACACTGGAAAAAATGATCACCACTAGTTTTATAAATGACTTAAGATTTTTTTTTTGAATGGATGCTCACTAATGTACTAAATCCCACACCCACCAGCACCATAACAGTTCTGGGAACATTCGTATTTGGTGTAAAAATGAGTGACACCATGGTTCCGAGAAATCTTCACTTTTTTCCAGAAATCTTTTTGAATATTCTACCCTTTGGTTAAAGAAACCTGTAAAGATAGGAACCCCAAACTTGAGTATGTCCGAACTCCCTTTTCTTGAGTGTGTATTTTAGCTTTGCTGTTAATTCCCATACTTTCAGTATTCCCTGATTTGTTCTTGATTTACCTCTGGTAACAAACAGTGTCTAAAAGCCTGGACACTGGCCTGGGTAAAGGTCCCGCTGGCATTTGGGGATCTCTCTTATCCCACTGGTGTCACTTAGACAGATGGCGTTATTTCTCTGAAACCCTTTCTTATATTAAAATGAGAATAATCATAGTTTCATAAAGTCATTTTAAGGATTGGCTATGATATGTCAAGTATTTAGCATAAATGTAGGATGAATGAAGGGCAGTGGTGGTGCTGGTGGTGATGACGATGGTGTTGAAGATAATGATGCTTAATATGCCTATGCAAGAGGGAAGGGAGAAGCAAGTCTGATTTTTCCATCTTCTTTTAGAAATGCTGCCATCAGCAAAATTCATACTAGCCAAGAGAGGTTATGTGTGGTTCAGGGTCTCTGGAAGAGCATCAGGGATTGCAATGAACTGAGAACCATCCTAGGTTGGGGTGGGGGGGTCCACAAAAGGCACAGGAGACGGACTAGGAAGAATGTTCCTCAGACAATGAGATTTCGGTTACACATATTCAAATCTGTGTGAATCTGGCATCAGGAGAAACAGCTCATTAGTATTTAATGCTGACAACGTGAATTCTGAATTTTTTTGTGTCAATTAAACCTCATAAGATAACTGTGAGCTAAGGGTGCTTAACAAGGTATGAGGTGTTGAGGACACAGAAGAGTGCAGTATGTTTG
Organism: Pan paniscus; assembly: GCF_029289425.2. NCBI lineage: Eukaryota > Metazoa > Chordata > Mammalia > Primates > Hominidae > Pan > Pan paniscus. The sequence goes on from NC_073267.2 coordinate 69,338,049, forward strand.
ATGGTCCTGCTTGAGCCATTTGTTCCAATTGGATCTGGTAAAAGTAGCGTGCTTGGAGACATATAAACATTTTAAAGAGATGGGAGATGTTTGATTGGACCTGAATAGAACTGCCATCTGTAAGAGATTCTGCACAAGTCCTGTGGGCAAAAGGTGAGTGAAAACTATAGGAGGCAAGTTTCAGGTTAGCACAAGGGGATGGAAATACCTAATAATAATAATAAAAATTATAGTAATACTAATAAAAGTATTTTAAGGTAGCATGGGCCACTAAATGTGTCCTATCCTTTCCTTAAAAGCATCCAAAAGATGCCAGGTATCCACTAAAAAATATATATTTTTAGAAGGAAAGACCTGCCATGAGTGCAATATTGAGCTATATTACTCAAAGATTACCTTCAACCCCAAGATTTAAGAACTTTGATAGAGTAAGCTATTCATTTTACATGGTGTTTGTATTTTCACTTTATTAATACCTCCAATAGGTTGACTCTGCGAGTGCTGGCAAAACACAGTGAAGAAAACCAAAATATTTCACTACAAAATATACTTCTTTGACATATTAACAGAAGTTGCCTTGCACAGCTGTTTTAAGTGGGGGGAGATTTGCATCTGTAGAGAATCTGTACTCTACAGATTCTGCACTCTCTGAGGTCCTCCCTCATCTGGATCTAGGAAAGATTGAGTCTGACATCTTTAAACGTCCAAAGAAACATTTGCAGCTCTTATATCTGGAGGCTGCTACCTGTGAGGTTCATCTAAATAACAAGACCATCTTTGCCAGCCAGGCCTCCTTTTCTCCCTTTCCCCTAACCTGGCCACGTCTTTGAGTTCTCATATTTTGTATGACTCATATGCACGTTATTAGATGCATATGCCTTTTCTCCTATGTTAAAAGAAAAATATTAGACAAATTAAATTTAACAATTTAATTGAGTAAAGAACAATTTGCAAATCAAGCAGCCTATACCCTGAGCCAGAATAGCTTTAGAGAGACTCCTGTGCTGTCCTTTGGTTGGAGAGGATTTATGGACGGAAAAGTGCCATAAACGAAACAGAAGTGAGATACAGAAACAGCTGGATGGGTTACAGCTCAGTGTTTTTCTTATTTGAACAGTTGGTGCCCTGTGATTGGCCAACACTTGATGATTAGTACAAGATGAATTACAGCCCATTTATATATAGTTTACAGGTCACTGCATATGGAGAAACCTTTAGGCCATACTTCCGAGGAGACAGCTTTAGGTTAAACTTAATTTAACACCTATTAATCTGCCTTTTGCCAATTGACTTTTCAGTGAATCTTCAGACGGCAAAGGGGAAGTTTTCCCTTGGCCCCTACAACAAAGATGGGCAAAATAGCAACTCTTACCATTATAAATTTTTAACTAAGTATGTAAACTTAATTTTTCTTAAAAGAAATAACCAAATCCCATCCTAACATGTATCTTGAGTTTTAAAAGTATCTATTTTATTCTTTCCCTGCCTTAGTCTAATTAATGGCTGCTGGGTATTGTAAGCAGGTCAGGTGTATTCTTCAAGTATTTTATGCATAATAGAGGTTGAGATAATGTTTTTAATCTAAGGTAACAAAGATGATTATTAATAAATGGCACTGACTTTGTGTATTTGTGCAAATTTAAGAGCTAGAAAATCATGTTTGGGAATAGAGAATTTTGAATTACCTAAATTTTCCCAGTAATTTGATAACAATTATTTCTCATTCAGTAATTATTTTTTGAGGTGCTAAAAATGTAATAAAATAAAATCTTCATGATTGCCAAGAGCAGAATGAATTACAACTATAATCTCATTGCCACTCAAGAGTAGGGAATTAGAATAGTCTAATGGTGTCTATGGCATGTGTGAGGTGGATGCTTCCATACGATGAGGAGCGTTTTCTATAAATGATTGACTGGGTCCTATCTCTGGTGTGTGACTGGAACATCCTGGATACCACACGTACCCCAAACTGGGTAGCACACAAATTTACATTTGCATCCATCTGTGTCCTTTTGACTATCTCTGTTATTAGTCTCCTGGTGGCTCACCATCCATGGGAAAATGAAGCAGCTCAGAAATGAACTCATTAGCTCTCTTTTGCATCTAATAAGAGTGGTGATAACTACAGATTTCAATCTGTAGTCCCCTGTAGAGTAATTCTCATTTTTCTAACCTGTCATCAGATAACATTAAGTTCTCAGTGAAAAACAATTGTCTTACCAAATCGTCTTTTGGGTAGCTGAAAGTAAGAATTAGGCCACTTATTTGTCTGATTTTCCTAACTAGAGGTAATAAGCTTGTAAGGAAAATAAAATTTGGTAATTATACATATCAAATGTCTAGCATGTTCTCTGGAAAGGTAAATTATATGTTGCCATACAAACATACAATAGGCAGAATTTCTCAATTACTGTGTAATGAACATTCTGAGAGGAAGGCAGAAGAATATGAAATTGTAACTACAACATCTTAATACATGACATTCTGGTGTCTTTTTTTGCATTTTCTTTTTTTATTTTTGTTGTTACTATTATTATTATTATTATTATTATTGAGACAGGGTCTCGGTCTGTCATCCAGACTGGAATGCAGTGGCACAATCTTGGCTCACCACAACCTTGGCCTCCTGGGCTTAAGTGATCCTCCTACCTCAGCCTCCATTCTGGTGTCTTTAATTGAACCCCTGAAACAAACTTAAAATTCTCTACTATTCCCACCCCCACAAATATTATGTGACAAGTATTTTACAATCACTTCTATTTCAGAGGAATTCTAGATATTCCTGCACTGGAATGTTATAGCAATGTCTTAGATTAATTACTCAAAACATTTCAGCAATCACAAGATTTGACTTATAATCACCAATAAACCATATATAATTAATATTGATGACATATGAAATGTAGCTTCCATTGTGTACATTTATCCAATAATGGCATGAGATGGTCACTATCCTGATTGTAAGTTTTACTGAAGGTCATGTGGTAAGTCAGGAGTGTTCTTCACAAACAGAAACATCTCAGGTAATGAATTGAATGTTAAGCCTTTGAATGATGACACATACATACACAACCTGAATTTTTTAAGCCTTTCAGCAAGTATAAATCAAAGCACATTAAATGTTTAGGCTTGGAAATTCAGCTCAGCTTCAAGTTGGGCTTTGTGGTTGATTATCCTTTTCCAAACTGTTCAAAGACATCATCAATCAGATTTGAGAATCCTGGAATAAGTATTAAACTCAGCACATGAGTAGATTAGAGTCCAGCAATGAGAAGAAATGTATATTTTGATTTATTTCATTAGGGTTGCTTTCTGAAGACATTACAGATTGCAAAACTGTTCTCCTGCATTACCATGATGAGATCATTCTGCAGAAGTGGTGCTAATGTCTGTATTTAACAGAGAACGTTTGCAATGATAGATAGAAACCAAAACATAAAATCTGCAAATCAATATGTTTCTGGTTATTTCTAAGTGTTGCCCACATTTGCTGGAGACTGAATCTACTTTCAACTAAGGAAAATATATTAGCAAGAACATCCTGAGAATTAAATTATAAATGTCTGTTATAGATTTTCAATGTTTCGCAATCATGATCTTGTGAATAGTTATTTCCTGTGGCTTTGGCCCATTGCAGTTTACAATTTTTTCTTTCCCAATAGCTAACTATGAAGTGGACGGTAGTAACTATGATCATTATTTTTTTTTCTTTTTTATCCTTTGCTTTCTACATTGCTCTTGATGTCTTAATAGAAACATATCTTATTATGGTAACATCACTGTCAGTCATTTTATAAACTGCTGATACTAGAATCAGGTCTAAAAGCTAGCTCACGCTTGTAATCCCAGCACTTTAGGAGGCCAAGGCAGGCAGATCACGAGGTCAGGAGTTCGAGACCAACCTAGCCAACATGGTGAAACCCCGTCTCTACTAAAAATACAAAAATTAGCTGGGTGTGGTGGTCGTGCGCCTGTAATCCCAGCTACTCAGGAGGCTGAGGCAGGAGAATCGCTTGAACCCGGGAGTTGGAGGTTGCAGTGAGCTAAGATCACATTGTGTAATCTTATGAAGTTTATCAGCCTTTTGGAAGGTCTTGGTCTGGTCCCTAAGGTTATGTTAGATCCTTGACATCTACTAAATTCTATTAAATGATGCACCCTGAAGGACGCAGGAAGCATTGACATTAGAGTAAAGGAATAACTGACATTAAAGTAAACGAATAATTGTCTAAAATTTAGGCCAATGCTGGTAATTATAATAATAAACAACTGATGGTATTTGAACTTTTACTATATGATATGCCAGATGGAAATACTTATTTAACATGGATGATCTTAATTCTCATGATCTGCTCAACCTTATGAGGTAGGTACTATTAACCTGATTTAGAAGTTGGAAAACTGAGGCTAAGGGAAGTAACATCTCCCCCAAAGTAGTATGACTGCTAAGAGTCAATATTAGGATTTGGTTGTAAGCATCTACCTTCAGGAATAGCACTTGTAACGCCGCTGTGCAAAGACCAGCTGTCTGAGTGTCTGTGTAGAGGCATGTGAAAATGCCACATGATGTTTTACCAAACATGTTCTGGTCTCACCCAAAGCACCTGGGACCAGTCTGGCAGCATGGTGCCCTGGTTGGATGGGTAAGGATGCAATAGAAGAAAAGAAAGAGATAAAAGTATTTTTTCTTATCCATATTAGTTAGACTACTAAGGACCCTGACTTGTAGTACAGTAAAATGGTATTCAAACTAGAAATGCTTAAAATTCTTTGGCAATCATTTAAAAATTGTGAAGAATATTTTTTCACTTCCCTCTAAGGGCCATTTGTTCTCACATTCTAGTATGTTAATTCAATAGAGTTGTTGGCATAAACAAAGGCGATTGATGTTATAGGCTAGTTTTAACACGATCTCATTCATAAGAATATTAAATTATTTTAGGCAAAGTGGCTGTGTCAAACTGAATAGAAATAAAAGGAAAGCGGTAATTAGACTATGTTAAAATATAACCTCCGAGGATATAAAGTATGCAAGAGCTCATCCATGAAAAATTAGACTGCAAGAGGTTATACCACGTATTAGGTTATTTTGTAAGATATCAAATTACTTCTCATGAATAAATATGACTAATAATGGTAACTATAATTTAATGCTATAATATTAAAAATACTTTTTGACTTAAAAAAACCAAACTAATTATATATTTGATCCTTTTTATTACCCAATACTAAGTTAATATGAGTTAAATGAATCGTTTCTGCTAACTTTACCAAACTTTGAGAGATTCTACATTTTAAACCCTATTTATAACATATTTTAATAAATACTACTTAATGAATACTGAGATTTAAATTTCAAACGGAAATAATACACAAATTATTTTACCTTGTGGTAAGTATGTCAAGTAGCCTGACAGAGTAAAATGAGGGTCTTTCTTATGTGTCCGGTATTTTGCTAGGTCCTGAGGTTATATGACAAAATAAGAAAAGATAAAACAATTGCAAAGAGTTAGTCATATTTAAAAAACTTACCATTTTATATATATATACAGACACATATATATATACACACACACATATGTATGGCTGCACTCCAGCCCAGGTGACAGTGCAAGACTCCGTTGCAAAAAAAAATATATCAGTATACACACACGCATATATATACACACACACATATGTGTATGTATACACATATATACATATATACACATATATACATATATATACATGTATATACATAAGGTTGAGCAGATCATGAGAATTGAATAAGATCATCCATGTTTATATATGTATATATATGTGTATATATATACTGAAATATTTAACATGGATGATCTTATTTAATTTTCGTGATCTGCTCAAACTTATGTATATATGTGTATATATATACATATGTGTGTGTATGTGTATATATGTGTATATATATACATATGTGTGTGTATGTATATATGTGTGTATATATATATTTTTGAATATATACACACACATATGTATATATGTGTATATATATGTGTGTGTGTATATATATATGTGTTTGCATATATATATATATTTTTTTTTTTTTTGCAACAGAGTCTTGCACTGTCACCTGGGCTGGAGTGCAATGGCGCAATCTTGGTTCACTACCTCTGCTTCCCGGGTTCAAGGGATTCTCCTACCTCAACCTTCCGAATAGCTGGGATTACAGGTGCCCACCACCACGCCCAGCTAACTTTCTGTATTTTTAGTAGAGACGGGGTTTCACCATGTTGGCCAGGCTGGTCTCTAACTACTGATCTCGTGATTTGCCTGCCTCAGCCTCCCAAACTGCTGGGATTACAGGTGTGAGCCACCATGCCCGGCCCCTTCTAATATTTTTAGCTGTGAAAATAATGCATCAAATATAATGACATCCCTGTCTCATTGATGTGAAGAACACCCACGGGGAAATAGGCTAAGGAAAAGGAAGAATCTGCGAGGGGATGGAAGTGTACAGAGAAGGTGCTGTCCATTAGATTCTGGGTAGCTGATAGTCTGGGTGCTGGTTTGCTTTGAATTTCTCTCTTTCGAGGTTTTGCTCAACCTCTTCCCCATCTTGCTTTTGTCTCATGTTCATCTGCTTTGTCATTTCACTTGCTTACAATACTGTCGGAGGCATTTGAACCAGAGAGACTCCATGTTGAAGAGGGGCTGGATAAAATAAGGCTGAGACCTACTGGGCTGCATTCCCAGACTGTTAGGCATTCTAAGTCACAGGATGATATAGGAGGTTGACACAAGGTAGATACAGGTCATAAAGACCTTGCTGATAAAGCAGGTCTCAGTAAAGAAGCCATCCAAAACCCACCATAACCAAGATGGTGAACAGAGTGACCTCTGGTCGTCCTCAATGCTACACACCCACCATGCCATGAGAATTTATAAATGCCATGGCAATGTCTGGAAGTTACCGTATATGGTCCACAAAGGGGAGGCATGCATAATCCACCCCTTGTTTAGCATATCATCAAGAAATAACCATAAAAATAACCCTTGGGGCTGTTCTGTCTATGGAGTAGCCATTCTTTTATTCCTTTATTTTCATGATAAACTTGCTGTCACTTTGCGAACTCACCCTTAATTCTTTCTTGCATGAGATCCAAGAACCCGTTCTTGGGATCTGGATCAGAACCCCTTTCCAGTAACAATATCATTTGCAGAAAATTCTTAGTAGTGAGGGCACTAAGAGAATACTTCCCCTTTGCCGTCTGTTGACTGAAAATCATTGACAAGAGGCAGATCCACAGGAGAAAAGGCATACAAATTTTCCTGGTCATGGTTTTATGTGACATGGGAGCCTTTAGAATGAAGAACCAAAGATACAGGGGAAACTGTTCATTTTTATGCATGGGTTCAACAACATATGGACAGCCATGTAGAAATATTTCGGGACAAAAATGAAACCACCCTGACAGGGTTGACAAAAATTGCATGTCAGTTTCTTGACAGAAATATAGTTATAATTAAGCATGAATCAGGCTGCATTCTGGCCTGTTTCCTTGTTGCTGAAAGTCAGGTAACACCAGATACCGACCCTTTCCATCCCCATTGTTCCTATAGATAGGAGTTCTGACATTAGAGTTACAAGAATGATTGAGAATTGATTTGCATCCCCATTGTTCCCACAGACAGGATTCTGACATTAGAATCATAAGGCTCCTGTTTAAGGATCCTTGGAGATGTTTTTTAGACACCGAATTCCCGAACCCAGTTTGAGGACTCCCACAGAGGAACAGGATCAGCATGTGGATACAACTTCTTCCTCTCCCTGTTCCGTGACTTCACCCTGCACTCTTCAACAATCAGTGATCTCTGATCACCACACTTCAGCCCACTCCAAAATCCTTAAAAACTTAACCCCAAGTTCCTCAGGGAGATGGATTTGAGGTTTCCTCCTGTCTCCTCATTCGAGGGCCCTACTATTAAACCTCTTTCTCTGCTGAAAGCTGGTGTCTTGGTGTATTGACTTGCCATGGGTATCAGGCAATGAACCTATTAGGGTCAAAAAAAGGTTGTAACCTAATGCTAACAGACTTAGTGGCAATGTCTAGCAAGACCTGTCTATCTAGATTCGTCTTGGCCTCTCTGCACATTCATTTCTCCTCTCTGAGCATGGAACATGACCCTCTCTGGAATAGGGGTCTTATGACTATAACGAAACAAGGTAGGTCAGATAATTTCTGTAAGGCCAGGTTTTACACAGGAAGGTAGGGAGGGAAATTGGAGTAATATTTTTAGGCTTGGGAGAAAAGGGGTTCTAGTTTTTATGACTAGCCTCAGGGGAGAATGAGGGACGAGAGACAGGAGGTCAGGGGAAGGTCAGAGAGAGTTGCTTCTGAGGACTTCATTATGTGGTATCATTTTCTCAGACCCTACATTAGCTAAAGAAACCATTGAATAAGTTTCCTAGTAAAAAACTCCATCCCATGCACTTCTCAGGCCCAAGGATGAACAGATAAAACTACTGGCACTCTGCCTTTCCTTAACTATATTTAAGCCTATTGGGAAAATACACATAACAGCAAATAATCCAAATGCAGCAAGGCATCCGTCCCACTGTTTATAGAGTGAAGTAAGAACTGAGAAGGAAAATAAATTCAAATCAGTCAGGGGAAGGTCAGAAATTTTTCACAGAAAGCCAAGCATTTAAACTGATGATTAAAAGTTTCGTAGGTACTTACTAGAAAGTCTAGCATAAATCAGGCAGCCTAAGTGAAGAGAAATAGTGGGAAAAGTGAATGGGGGTAGTGGACAGCACAAAATATTTGGGAAATTCAAAGTTTAGCATCCCTGGAGTATGAAGCTGCATGGGTGTTGGATTTAGCAGTGGAAGGAGTTTAGTCTATGGGGATACACAGAATTATTCCTATGGAGAGTGCTGTAAATATCCAGCTGCAGGCTTCTTACCATTGTTCAAACTTCAGTGCCGTGTTTATAATCGCCAAAGGCACATTTGTCTGGAATTTCAAATATCACACATCTACAGAATGATGTCATAATTTCTCCTAAATCTACTCCTTCTCTTGTGCTAGGAACATTTTTTTAAAACCACACTATAGGCCTGGGCCCGGTGGCTCACGCCTGTAACCCCAGCACTTTGGGAGGCCAAGGGGGTGGATCACTTGAGATCAAGAGTTCGAGACCAGCCTGGCCAACATAGTGAAACCCTGTCTCTACTAAAAATACAAAAATTAGCCAGGTGTGGTGGTGGGCCCCTGTAATGCCAGCTACTCGGGAGGCTAAGGCATGAGAATCACTTGAACCCGGGAGACAGAGGTTGCAGTGAGCTGAGTTCGCACCACTGCACTCCAGCCTGAGTGGCAGAGCAAGACTCTGTCTCAAAAAAACAAAAAAAACACTCCATACTACACACAACTTTGAGTCACTCATGTTTGAAGTGTGTTGTCCAATATACCACCAGGAGGGATAAATTATAGAAAGAAGAGTTTTATTGGCAATATTAGTTTGCAAGCCAGGAAGAGACAGTCTCCAGCATGGCCCAAGGAACTCTCTTTGAAGAGGGAAAGGGCAGTTTGGGTTTTATGGCATTATAGCACCTGTGTCACAGAATAGATTCATACATATTCAGCACTTTTGGGGGAAAAGATATACATATTTATGAGAGGAGTCAAGAACATGTGCAATGAGTAAACATATATGTAACAAACATCCCACATTCACTGCATGGCAGGGTTTTAACATTAAAATGAGGTAGAATTTGGTTCTTCACATCAAAAGATGACCTGTAGGACACAAAGTTTGTGTGTCGGCTCTTTAAGCTGCCTGAAACTGGCTCAAGGTCTGTAGTTGCTTTTCCAGAAAAAGAAAAAAAGAAGTTTGTAAGGCTGGTCCTTTGTCCAGTCAGAGTTGTAGTGGTTTAGGTTGTAAATCTGAGTTAGGATGGGTCTGATGATGTGCCTGATAGGTCCTATTAGGGAGTTTAGCAATAGTGTGGTTTTTCTCATAGCCATAGGAATTTAGGAAGGTGCCACACCAGCTGAGTCCTGAACACAAGTAGCCAACTTTTGTTTTCTTAACCTGAGGGTCCATCTTAGTCCATATAGGGGGTATCTATTTTGGTCTCTCAGATCACAAATCTCAAAGTCATATTGATAGGCTTTACCTCCCCAAGCCTGCCTATATCACTAGTAGCCTGTGATATTGTGAAATACAGCCATCCCTTGGTGTCTCTGGGGGCTTAGTTCCAGGACCCCCTGCAGATACGAAAATCCATGAATGCTCAAGTCTCATATACAATGCTATAGTATTTGCATATAAGCTATGCACATCCTCCTGTATATTTTAAATCATCTCTAGATTACTTATAATAACTAACATGATGTAAATACTATGTAAATATTTGTTATACTGTATTATTTAGGAATTAATGACCAAAAAAAGTCCATACATGTAGTACATGTTCAGTACAGATGCAACCATCCTTTTTTTTTTCCTCAAATACTTTCGATCCAAAATCGGTTGAATCCACAGATATGGAACCCATAGATACTGAGGGCTGACTGCATATATTTTGGATTTGATCCGCAGTTCCTGGCTCAGAGGTCCTAAAACCTCTGTAACTCTTAAGTGACTAGACCAATAGAAGTATCCTTTGTTAGAATATTTGGCCTTTTGTCCTGGATTGTAGAACAGCTCTGGAGTGATAAAGGAAAGAGGAGTGTCTTTTGTTATCCCTGACAAAACCAATGATGTTGTTAAAAGACTGGAACTTTCAACCCTACCTTCACCTCCAGGGAGAAAAGAAGGACTGAAAGGTGAGTTGATCACCAGTGGCCAGTGATTTAATCAATCATGCCCGTGAAATGAAGCCTCCAACAACCCAGAGGACTGGGTGTAGTGAGCTTCCAGGCCAGGGAATATGGTTGTATCCCCTCTGGGACAGAAGCTCTCGTACTCATGATTCATCCAGACCTCACCCTATGTATGTATTGATCGCGCTGTTCATTTGTAGCCTTTAAAATAGCCTTCTGGACCAATTAGTAATTGGTGAATAAATTATCTATTTTATCCTTGAAAATCAAGCTGCGTCATGACTTCAGATATTTGGTAATATATGGGTAGACGTAAGTAAAGTACTGGTAATATATGAGTAGACATAAGTAAAGTATTTCCCCGAACTCTAGTAAACATAGTAAGGGAAGCCTTCTTACTAGTGTCTACCAAATTTAAATATATAGACAATTGGAGATTTTATTATGTATTACACATAGACATAAATTTTTTTCTTTTCATTTAAAATTATGCAACCTAATTTCAGGTGAAGAATTAGAAGATCTGGAAATCATAATATAATAAATGAATCTTAAGAATTAATTTAGCTGTCCATTTATGTTAGCATTAAAAGAGTTTGAGAAATTTAGAAGCAATATCATCTGGATATTGAGAAATAGAGCGATATCAGATGTGATATCTAGTAAAGTGTTTACTAAAGTTTTTTGAGGCACTCTAGTAAATTAGTTGAATTCCAGTAGGGGTGGTGGGATCTCTGATTTATAGCCAGTTGGTCAGAAGCACCAGTCATAATCTGAGGGTAGTGATTGGCATCTGAAGTGGGGAGAAGTCTTGTGGGACTGAGCCCTCAACTTGTGAAATCTGATGCTATCTTCAGGTAGATACTGTCAGAATTGAATTAAATTATAGGACACCCCACTGGTGTATGCTGCCAGAGAATTGCTTGGTGTGCTGGAAACACACACACACACACACACACACACACACACACACACACACACGGTCATAGAAGCATTCTGTGCTGTGTGGTATGTGTGAGTAGAGAGAGGACAATTTGCTTTTTCCTGTATTCGAATGGGCCATACACAAAGACCTACAATGATTTATATTTTAGAACTTTCTGACCAAAACTACTGCAAAGATAAATAGGATTGGACCAAGTCAAGGATTCCTCCATCATGCTTTTTGTAGTTCTTCTGCAGTTCTTTATGTCTGGAACATTCTCATTGCCCATCACATTCCCTAATCTAATGCTGAATTCACAGATCTCATGAAACTTTTTTACAGGTTTTTAAAAGGTGATATTCTTCTCTGAACACCTATAGTACTTTAATATCTTCATTTTTTTTTAGGAGAGCGGAATTTATATTTATTTTATTTTATTAATTTTAAAAAATTTATTATTATAATTTTTTTTGGAGATGGAGTTTCGCTCTTGCTGCCCAGGCTGGAGTGCAGTGGTGCGATCTTGGCTCACTGCAACCTTCACCTCCCGGGCTCAAGCGATTCTCCTGCCTCAGCCTCCCAAGTAGCTGGGATTACAGATACCCGCCACCATGCCCAGCTAATTTTTTTGTATTTTTTAGTAGAGACGGGGTTTCACCATGTTGGCCAGGCTGGTCTCGAACCCCTGACCTCAGGTGATCCGCCAGCCTCAGCCTCCCAAAGTGCTGGGATTACAGGCATGAGCCACTGCACCCGGCCGAGAGTGGAATTTATTTTAAAAAATCTCCCAGTTAAAAAAGAAGGGGTCCTGCCAACAGGCTCCCACCTCACAGATTAAATACCAGGCCACCACACACAGGAGCTGAAAAGGCCAGGCTCCTCCCTTCTGCATAAGGCACAAATCCCCAGTGGCTCCGCCCCATTCTCCCAGTGTGCAGGTGGGCCCCCAGTCCATGGTGGGCATGTCCACAGAAAGCCTTAAGTTCCCTCATTCACAAAAGCATCTGATGAAAACACTTGCAGGGCGGGTCGGAAATTCTCCCGGGGCCCTCTCTTACCTGCCTCCTGCATCTATCAATATCATTTGCAGTAACATGGATGCTGCTGGAAGCCATTATGCTAAGTGAATTAATGCAGGAATAGGAAACCAAATACTGCATGTTCTCATGTATAAGTGGAAGCTAAACATTGGGTACACATGGACATAAAGATGGGAGTGACACACACTGGGGACTAATAGAGGCAGGAAGGGTGGAGGGGGCAAGGTTTGAAAAACTACCTATTGGGTACTATGCTCACTACCTGGGTGAAAAGATCATTTATAGCCCAATCCTCAGCATCACACAATATACCTAACAAAGCTGCACACATACCCTGAGTCTAAAAAAAAAGTCGAAATTAAAAAAAAAAAAAAAAAAGAGTATGCGCCTCTAATCCTAGCTATATGGGAGGCTGAGGGGGGAGGATCAGTTGAGGCCAGGGGTTTGAGACCAGCCTGGGCGATGTAGTGAGACTCTATCTCTACAAAAATTTAAAAATTGGGTGGCTGTGGTGGCGCTTGCCTGTGGTCCCAGGTACTCTGGAGGCTGAGGCGGGAGTCAGCCAGGAGTTCAAGGCTGCAGTGAGCCATAACTGCACTACTGCACTCCAGCCTGGGTGACAGGGCAAGACCCTGTCTCAAAAATATATATATAAATAAGATAAATAAATAAAATTTAATTTTTTTTTTGAGACAGAGTCTCACTCTTTTGCCAGGCTGGAGTGCAGTGGCACAATCTCAGCTCACAGCAACCTCCACCTCCCAGTTCAAGCAATTCTCCCGCCTCAGCCTCCTGAGTAGCTGGGACCACAGGTGCGCGCCACCATGCCCAGCTAATTTATATATATATATATAAAAATATATATGTATAATATATATAAATATATATGTATAATATATATAAATATATCATATAATAAATATATAATATATATAATTATATATATATAATAAGTTCTAGGGTACATGTGCACAACGTGCAGGTTTGTTACATATGTATACATGTGCCATGTTGGTGTGCTGCACCCATTAACTCGTCATTTACATTAGGTATATCTCCTAATGCTATCCCTTCCCCCTCCCCCACCCCACAACAGGCCCTGGTGTGTGATGTTCCCCTTCCTGTGTCCAAGTGTTCTCATTATTCAATTCCCATCTATGAGTGAGAACATGAGGTGTTTGGTTTTTTGTCCTTGTGATAGTTTGCTGAGAATGATGGTTTCCAGCTTCACCCATGTCCCTACAAAGGACATGAACTCATCATTTTTTATGGCTGCATAGTATTCCATGGTGTATATGTGCCACATTTTCCTAATCCAGTCTATCATTGTTGGACATTTGTGTTGGTTCCAAGTCTTTGCTATTGTGAATAGTGCTGCAATAAACATATGTGTGCATGTGTCTTTATAGCAGCATGATTTATAATCCTTTGGGTATATACCCAGTAATGGGATGGCTGGGTCAAATGGTATTTCTAGTTCTAGATACCTGATGAATCACCACACTGTCTTCCACAATGGTTGAACTAGTTCACAGTTCCACCAACAGTGTAAAAGTTTTCCTATTTCTCCACATCCTCTCCAGCACCTGTTTTTTCCTGACTTTTTAATGATCACCATTCTAACTGGTGTGAGATGGTATCTCATTGTGGTTTTGATTTGCATTTCTCTGATGGCCAGTGATGGTGAGCATTTTTTCATGTGTCTTTTGGCTGCATAAATGTCTTCTTTTGAGAAGTGTCTGTTCATATCCTTCGCCACTTTTTGATGGGGTTGTTTGTTTTTTTCTCGTAAATTTGTTTGAGTTCTTTGTAGATTCTGGATATTAGCCCTTTGTCAGATGAGTAGATCGCAAAAATTTTCTCCCATTCTGTAGGTTGCCTGTTCACTCTGATGGTAGTTTCTTTTGCTGTGCAGAAGCTCTTTAGTTTAATTAGATCCCATTTGTCAATTTTGGCTTTCGTTGCCATTGCTTTTTGTGTTTTAGACATGAAGTCCTTGCCCATGCCTATGTCCTGAATGGTATTGCCTAAGTTTTCTTCTAGGGTTTTTATGGTTTTAGGTCTAACATGTAAGTCTTTAATCCATCTTGAGTTAATTTTTGTATAAGGTGTAAGGAAGGGATCCAGTTTCAGCTTTCTACATATGGCTAGCCAGTTTTTTAGGGGCTTCCTGTGTTCTGCTAGTGTTATATTTCAGAAAGAGAAACATGCACAACTATAATTATAAGGTTTTAAAGAGAGATACTGAGACTCACCCATTTACTTTGTTATTTCCAACAGTTTTTAATCTTTGGTTGAATTAAAAATAAAAAGGCGCATGAACACAAACTACTAAATGTTAACTTTTAAAATTCATATATTTGTTTGGAAGATCAAGGCAAGTTCTCTGCAAGGAACACTGGGATGCTGACAAGTTACATTGATCTATTATAATGATCCTAGCTACTTGGATTGGCATGGCAGATTAAAGTTTCTTTGTAAATTGAGAGATCTGGGCTGGGCACGGTGGCTCACGCCTGTAACCCCAGCACTTTGGGAGGCCGAGGCGGGCGGATCTCTTGAGGTCAGGAGTTCAAGACCAGCCTGGCCAACATGGTGAAACCCCATCTCTACTAAAAATACAAAACTTAGCTGATCATGGTGGCGGGTGCCTGTAATCTCAGCTACTCAGGAGGCTAAGGGAGGAGAATCACTTGAACCGGTGAGGCAGAGGTTGCAGTGAGCTGAGATCGCACCACTACACTCCAGCCAGGGCAACAGAGCAAGACTCTGTCTCAATTAAAAAAAATAAAAATAAAAATAAATAAATAAATTGAGAGATCTGGAACAATGGGAACAGCACCACATCCTATATTACTTTTTTTCCCTCAGAAAATCTGCTACACATTGTGTATCTACTATGCATTTTCCCTTGGAAAATTGAGTTTTCCTCTCTCCTATTCATTCAACTCAATACAAATTTCCATGACTCAATCTAATTTATTACCCACCTCGTTTGGGTGAGCAAGAAAACTTTGGGAAAATTGTCTTTGCAATAAATTATGAATATTAGCAAGATACCAACCACAGAATTAGATATAACCTGAATCACATCTGATATGTATTTCTTAATATCTAGATAATATTGCTTCTAAATTTCTCAATTTTTTTTAATGCTACTATGAATGGACAGCTAAATTAATTCTTAAGATTTATTTATTATATTTGGATCTTCCAAATCTTTTTTTTTTTTTGAAATGGAATCTCACTTTGTTGCCCAGGCTGGAGTGCAGTGGCATGATCTCGGACCTCAGCTCACTACAACCTCCACCTCCCGGGTTCCAGCGATTCTCTTGCCTCAGCCCCTTGAGTAGCTGGGATGCTACCACGCCCATCTAATTTTTGTATTTTTGTATTTTATTTTATTATTATTATACTTTAAGGTTTAGGGTACATGTGCACAATGTGCAGGTTAGTTACATATGTATATATGTGCCATGCTGGTGTGCTGCACCCATTAACTCGTCATCTAGCATTAGGTATATCTCCTAATGTTATCCCTCCCCCCACCCCCAACTCACAACAGTCCCCAGAGTGTGATGTTCCCCTTCCTGTGTCCATGTGTTCTCATTGTTCAATTCCCACCTATGAGTGAGAACATGCGGTGTTTGGTTTTTTAGACTGGGTTTCACCATGTTGGCCAGGCTGGTCTCTAACTCCTGACCTCAAATGATCCACCCATCTTGGCCTCCCAAAGTGCTGGGATTAGAGGCATGAGCCACTACGCCCGGCCTCCCAATTCTTGGTCTGAAATTACGTTTTATAATTTAAAATGAAAGGAAAAAATATTTTGTGTCAAAATCCCCAATTGCCTATTTAAATTTTGTAAACCCTGGTAAGAAGGCTTCCCTTACTATGTTTTCTACATGGCTTCAGAGATCAGAATGTAGGCTCCAAGAGCATGGTCTAGCAGGGCATATACAACGAGTTCTATATATTTTTTATGGACCAATTAGTAATTGGTCAATAAATTATCTATTTTACCCTTGAAAATCAAGCTGCATCATGACTTCAGATATTTGGGTACTTTTGGTACTTGAGACAGATTATAGGGAAGAAGGTTCTTTACTATGCCAAATTCATAACTTTAATAGTAGCCTTTCCTTCCTCCCATGAGCCAGAAACTCTGCAACTCTGTCACACACACAATGTTACTTCGTCTCAAATCTTCTTGGGTTATTGATCAGTTTCTGCATGAGAAATGGAGTTCCTGTAAGGAAAAATAACTCGCCCAATGTTACTCAGAAAGTTAACTGCAAGCATGATATTGAAACTGAAAGCTCTAGCCACCTTAGCACACTACCTCCATTCCAAGCTACAACAAGCTGTATTCTAGCCTATCTTACTCTCTAGAGTTATTCCTAATAATTCCCTTCCTCATGGCCACGTAATGTTGTATCTCTCAGTCAATACTACTGCACTAGTCTCCTTATACTTTATTCCATCAATATATTTTTTATTAGACACGTTCCTAAAGAGCTCTCAAATTCATCCACTCATCTTTGCTTTAATTATAGCTGTCATCTTATTCCAAACTACCATTAATTTTATCCAGAAGAATGCAATGACTTTTTTTTTTTTTCCCCCCAGACAGAGGAGTCTTGCTCTGCCACCCAGGCTGGAGTGCAGTGGCGCGATCTCAGCTCACTGCAACCTCTGCCTCCTGGGTTCAAGCGATTCTCCTGCCTCAGCCTTCTGAGTAGCTGGGACCTCTTTATTGGTTTTATCAAAGACCTCTGGACCATCTCCAATATTTTCACATCACCCTGCCTACCCTCTTCCTCATCGGCATTAACCCATCCGTGGATTCCCATTGCTCTGAAAAGAAAAATATATATATATTTACGAGACCTACAAGGCCACTGCAAGCTTCGTCCTGTCTAACCCTCAAATCTAACCTCACATCAGTTTGTACTTTGCTATTTGACTTAATTTTTAAAAGTATTTATTTCTTAATAATTCATATTACATAACATATTTGGGGGTATGTACCACTGACTTTATATTCAACATGATTCTAATGCTCAGGCCCTGGAATTAGTCTGAGTATAAAAACTACTTTGTCTTACCTGGTGTGGGGGTTTGTCATCTTCAATTCCTTCTTTTTCTTCAATTTTATTATTATAAAGTGGGTGCTAATCATAGTAACTATCTCATAAGGCATTTGTGAGAACTAAATAAAATAATATAGATAAAATGATTAATGCACTCAAGCACTGTATCTTTTATGTTTATTCAATTAATGTTCACCCCCTTCATGGAGTTGAGATTTTTAAGGTAAATGACAGCACATATTATGTCTGGTGTTCATTACCATGTATCACAAGTGCTTAGGATAGAGCTGACATAGTATCTTGATAAATGCTTATTAAATGAGAGAATAAATGACTGGATTTAAGTTTTACAGCAAAACGGGTAAGATTGTCTGAGCTGAGCCCCTTCATCTGCCAAGTAAATGCCTCGCATTTTTTGAAGACCCAGCGTGTAGCTTATTGCCTCTTTGAAATCCTTCTGTGTTCTCTGGGGTATTGAAGAACTCCTACCGAGATAACTCCACCTACCTTATGCAAAGTTCTATAATTACCTTTGTAACACTTCGTATGTTAAATATTTTTTATAGATATTTCTCTTAAGATCAGAGTATTCAGGTCAAATGATGAATTAGAGAAAGTTTCTTCTCTCTAAAAATTTACAAAG
This sequence comes from Pan paniscus, assembly GCF_029289425.2. Lineage (NCBI taxonomy): Eukaryota > Metazoa > Chordata > Mammalia > Primates > Hominidae > Pan > Pan paniscus. The sequence goes on from NC_073267.2 coordinate 69,356,543, forward strand.
TAGTCGAGGAAGACAACTGTTTATTAATTCATTCATCCAGTGAAGTAGTAGGGATACTATGGTGTTTATTGTACTGGAAGAAAAAAGAACAGAAAAATTAATAAGTAAGTGTAATGATGGAGATAAATAAGGGATAAGTGACTTGTATAAAGAATAACAGAAAAGGATTTTCTTTAGGTTAGAATAACTTTAATGAAGCAATGATATTTAGCTGGAACTCATTGACAGGAATAAGGAGCCAGAGAGAGAAGTAAAGATATGATTGTGGTCTCAAAGCATAGCAAGAGACTGGCCCACTGAGGACACCTGATGCTTGCTGTCAGAATGAAAGAAGTAAGATATGGTGGGGACAGGGAGTAAGGGATAAAGAAAAGCAGCAAAGCATTTTTAGCATGATTTTAACTTTTCTCAATTTTTCCCAAAATCTAAAGGTAACTATTACTTAGTACTGAATTCAAATTTTTATCCTTCCATCAACATATTTTGAAATATATGTTGACGGAACATATATTTCAATATATGAATATTGAAATATTCATATGATATATGAATGATGAGTATTTGTCTCCCTGAACATCTGCATCACTTATTGGTAACCCAATAACTTCGCAACTCTGGAACAAGAGATTCAGTATGAATCAAAAATGTGTTTATTGTAGTTAACCCCTTAGTTTTGTGATTTCTTGTGAAAGTATTGCAACTGGCCAGGCATGGTGGCTCATGCCTGTAATCCCAGCACTTTGGGAGGCTGAGGGGGGGGTCAGATCACTTGAGATCAGGAGTTCGAGACCAGCCTGGGCAACATGGCGAAACCCCATCTCTACTAAAAATACAAAAAATTAGCTGAGTGTGGTGGCGTGCGCCTGTAATTCCAGCTACTCAGGAGGCTGAGGCACGAGAGTCGCTTGAACCCAGGAGGCAGAGGCTGCAGTGAGCTGAGATGGCAGCACTGCACTCCAGACTACAGCCTGGGCAACAGAGGGAGACTCCTTCTCAAAACAAACAAACAAACAAAAAACCCACCAAAACCGAAAATGTATTGCAACTGTTGAAAGAGTTGATCCCATTTAAGTATTTTCTGTTTGTAAGTTCAGAATATAAAAAGAGTTAACTAGAACAAGCCCCTGTCAACTTATTGCTGCATGGCTCTCAGCTGCCTTTTATCACCACATTTTCCCTTCACCATGCTTGATCAATTTGAAGATTGACACAGAATGTGTTTCCGTGATCTGCTTTAGCATCTTTACTTTATTTTGGTGTCAATCAATCCACCAACAGTTGGATCTCAAAAATGACTGTTTAGTTTATTGAAATTATAATTTTTAATTTCTTATCCATAGTCAGAGATTCCTCAGGACTTTTGGATTTTTTTCCTCTCTTCCAAAGACTAGTGCCACTATTTTAAATCCCGGCTTTTTCTTTTTTCTAGATAGCTAGGAATTAAACCGCAAGACGTTTTTTATTTTAATAATGAAAAGTTACATTTGGATCAGTAGTCTAAATACTACGAAGATGCCAATTCTCTGAAAATTTATCTACAGATCCTACCAGAATTTTCTTCATAGGTATCAATAAGCTCATCATAAAATTCATACAGGAAGGCAGAGAAACTCAAAGGGCCAAAACAAACTTGAAAAGAATATTGAAGCAGGAAAGGTCAAATAACTGATTTCAAGGCTTACTATAAAGTTACAGAAATTAAGCAGTATAGGATTGGCCAAATAATAAGTATATATAGACCCATAGAATAGAATAAAGATCTGTAGAGATTAACATGTACAAATCTAGTCAATTGAATTTTGACAATAAAGAATCACATATTGCATGTTTTTTAATATTAAGTTCCAGAACAGGCAAATTTAATCTATGGGGGAAAAATCAAAATAATGGTTTCTTCTGTAGCCATGGGAGTGATGACTGACTTGGAAGGAACATGAGAAACACTCTTAGACAATGTTAAGGTTCTATTTTTTGATAAGAGGTTGGGCTACACAGGTGGATGCATGTCAAAATTCAGTAAATGTGTAATAACTGTAAATTTCATTGTATTTAAATTTTACAACAAATAAAAATAACTGTAAACTCAAAAAGAGCAATATATTTTAAACAACTGTCAAAATTGTCTAAGATGAAAATTTGCAAGAACAAAGTATTGCTAAACACACAGGCAAAATTTACAATGATTTCTTGAAACAGAGACCTCCTTACTTAGATGTTATTGATATCTCTAATAGATTTTTTTTTTTCAGTTAGAAATTTCACAAAAAGAATGGGATGTGGAGAAAATATTGAAGCAGGCCTCTAGAATATCAACAAAGAGATAAAAGGGATAGGAAATAGTCCTAGTGAAGAAAGATAAAAGGATCTTGGGTCATTTTGTGTAATTTTCAGAACAGAAGTTGAGAAATTGCTTAATGGCCATCTTCCCCATTTATAAAGGTAATGTATTGTGTTCATAGAGACCCATGGAACTACTGGGAATTTCGAGTTCATTTAATCCATCCTCCTTTATTACAAGTGACCACACTGATGTCCAGGGAGCAGATATGACTTGCTGAAAATCTTGCAGCTCATTAATGGTTGAGCTTGGCTACAGACTTTAGCATGATTGAGATTCCAGGTATCAAGCTAAAAGTGAGTACCGTGTCTGCAAATGTGAGAACTCAGAGAGGAAGTCTTAGAAAATGCTATTCTATTAATACAGACATATGCAGTCTACTGGTAGAATATTGTCCTCACAATGCTTCATTCATATATCTGTATTTCCAAAGTCCTTAATTGCTTCCTAACTGTCCTAAATAGATAATTCAAAGTTCCCATAAACCCACCTCCAGATCTAGAGACAAGGGCTCTGATTGAAATAAGTGGGTTAATCATATCTTACTTGCCACAGTGTTTGGATCAGTTCATCCAAGCCTAAGCCAACTGCTACCATGGCTTCCTCTAGATATATTAGCTGATTTGAGTTGTGGTCCAATTACAAAGTAAGTCAACATTTTGCCTTAGAATCTTAAACATATTGATCTCATTTGGGACACCATGGGATGCAAACAGGAAATATAGGATTTCTACAGCCACTTTTCTTGAAGTGAAGGTTCTTTGAACACTCAGTTGAAAACAATGAAGTAAACTGAGCCAAGAAAATTACAATTAAAAAAAAAGTAAGGATAAATAAATCATAACCTTGACCAAATTATACCTAAACTCACTCTGGATATTTAAATTACGTAATCCACTGAATTCTCTGTAACTTTTAATTGTCTTCCATGGGTTTTTTTTTTTTTATATTTACAACCAAAGATATTCCGACTAATATCAGCCAGAAGAAATATTTCTTTTAAAGAATAGATTACTGAGTTATTTATTTTTAACAACTTAATTACTAAAGTAGATAAAGAAATATTTATTGTAAAATGCTAAGCACTTTGCATACATTATTGTGTTTAATTCTGACAGCAGCCTCTTGAAGTAAGCAATACTGTTATCTTCATTTTACAAATAGGAGAAATGTGGCAGGTAAAAAAGAATGCTTCCTATGGATCGTGCTTATGTTCACACAGCCAAAATGTGGCAGTGTTGGCATTCAGCCCAGATTAGTTTGATTCTAGGACCATGACTAAGCACCTCTGCGTAACACATGCATTGACTTGAGGTGGGTAGGATACAAAGCAGTTATTTATTGGCTTACTGATATTTATAAGAGGCAGAAGACAGGGTCAACCCTTAAAGTCCCACGGAAGTCTTGGAGTCTACAAGTTTCTGGGACACCATCATTTCACAGAAGAAGAGGAGGGGAGGAGAGAGAAGGAAGCAAAGAAAACAAAACAACACTCTGTTTTTCCTATCTCCTTTGCTGGAAAGAAAGAAAGTTTTCCAGGCTTTAAAAGTACTGAGGACATGGTGGAGACATACATGTCTACTTAGGCTTGTGTTGTTCCTCATGTTAGGCTGCCCTGCGTTTACTCCAACTTCATCTATTGTCATCTCCGCACCCGGGGATGCACTCTCCCATTGAGAAGCGCAGAGAGCTTCTGCTCCAGACACAGCTGTTTGGAGACAAAATGCCTGCTCTTCCCATAATGCCTTGCCAACAGATGGGACCTCATGAGGAATTCATGATGAAATCCAAAAATGTGACACCAAGGAAACATCTACCCATAGATGATTCACAGTAACAGAATGCCAGTAAATCAGTGCACCTTGCTTCCTGCGACTTCAACCATCTGAGACTTCTGTAGCTTCAAGACTGAGTCTTTAATGGCCGAGTATGGTCAAGCACAGGTGTTTCAGGAGTTTAATAACCATAACAAAAAAAATTACAAAGTTAACTGTTAACCACTATTTTAATTGAAAAAAACATGTAAGGGTTACTTAAAATAAGGTAGAATTAGCACTGTTTTAATATTGGATTTTAATTTCCAACATTCTTCTTTAAATGTACTTCAATAAGGATCCCATTCTTTTCTTTCGTTTCTTTTCTTTTTCTTCTGGCAAAGTCCTGAAAGTTTTTTTTTTTTTTTTCTTTTAGAGACAGAGTCTTGCTCTGTTGCTCAGGCCGGAGTGCAGTGGCAAGATCTTGGCTCACTGCAAGCTCCGCCTCCCGGGTTCACGCCATTCTCCTGCCTCAGCCTCCCCAGTAGCTGGGACTACAGGCGCCCACCACCATGCCCGGCTAATTTTTTGTATTTTTAGTAGAGATGGGGTTTCACTGTGTTTGCCAGGATGGTCTCGATCTCCTGACCTCGTGATCCGCCTGCCTCGGCCTCCCAAAGTGCTGGGATTACAGGTGTGAGCCACCGTGCCCGGCCAGTCCTGAAAGTTTTTATTGACTCTATACACTGGAGTACTTGTATACTGGACGCTTTTAAGAACTCGCCTATTTAAATAGACTCTCTGTTGCTGCACTAAAGTTTGCCCATGCTATATATGTATCTACTATCTGTAAGGAGTAATGGTTTTGTCTCCTCTTTTTCAAATTTTGTTCTTTTTATTTTGGTTTGCTTTTGTTTCTGCTAAGTATATTGAATGCAACCTCCAGAACAATGTTTAATAATAGTACCATTAAATTTTAGTCATGCTTCTGATTTTAATTAGACTACCTTTACTATTACACTATAAAGGTAATATTGGTTGTTGTTTTGAAAGAGATTATTTCTTTTTTAAGAAACTATATCCCTATGACTATTTTACTAGATCATTATTATTTTAACGAAGCTACAAGTTGATGTTTATACATTTTAGATTTTTTTTTTTTTAAATGGTAGGAAGAGAATTGTCAAGTTACCTGTTTGGTACAGACCCAAGACTTGAATGAGGGGATGGAGAGTTGAGGTAGAAAGTACTGTATCTTTCTACGTTTTAATATCTGAGCAGTCTTTGTTGCATAAACCATAGTACCCCTTCTCCATAGTCTATCAATAGGTGCCTTTTAAACATTCATTCTGGAATGTAGCCTATATATTTGTCAATCTTAGTTTATTGTTGTGATGTGATTTTTATTGTTTTTCCATGTCTTCATAGACATTTTTTAAGGGACACTGTAAAAGGCTACATCAAAACCTGATGTGGACATGAAATCTCAGGCCTCAAACCTGGTCATTTCTCAGCCAGTCGTCACTTTCACAATACTCAATTCCTTTTAGAGGAAAAGAATCTATATGGTTTTAGAGATTAGGTTTCTGGCCTGGAATGCCTGCTAGTTTCCTACTTACTATGCTAAATGTCCAAAATGCTTGTTCATTCATGCATTTAAGTGAAAAAACTGCTCAGTAGCTTTGGGATGGTGTTCTAGTCTCTCTTGTTTTCTGAAAGACAAACAATAAGTTACAGAGATATCTTATAAACCACCCTTTGCTTGCCTTGAGGCATTTATTGAGTCAATGAATATTTTCCCGTGCCATCTGAGCACCAGGCATTTTGCTGGGCACCAAGGATACAAGACTGAGTAAAGAGGACATAGCCTCTGCCCTAATACAGACTAAAGAGTAAACAACTCAGCTAGGAAATAAATACGTTTCTCTGCTCTTGTCTGTACTAACCAACAATGTAAGTACTCTAAAAAGAAAGAACTGTGCTCAGAATTATAGAAAGACAAGGATATGTATCCATTAGTCAAGTTATCATGGGAAGCAAATGGCACACTCAATTGGAATCAATAAAAGGGAATGTGAAAGGGAATGATAAGAAGACCATTTCCAAAGATGTGGGCAGGGTGGAGGAAACTACAGAGGACCATGCGGAATCCTGAAATCAGAAACAACTGCAGGTTTGGAAGGGTGAGGGAAGGAATGGTTTTCAAGACCCAGTGACAGAGAAGCCCAGGTGAAAGGGCCGCCTGAAAGAACACAGCTACCCTCCCGCACATGGGAAAGCCCAGACCATAAAATCCATGGCTTCCCTTATGTCTTCCTCTCTGCCCTTCTTCTGGTGCTCATCGTGGACTGGATTCATTAGGAAGCACAGGGCCAGAGTGTCTTTGCCTATCACACACTCTTGTCAGCTCCCTTTGGAATGCAGCAGGGTGTGAAAGGGTGGGGAGTGGATCTGGAAGAAGAATGGAAGGATCCAAAACATAAGGAAGTGACCTAATCTGAGGACTAAGAGAAGTTTGTAAAGTCAGAAAGCGCTTAATGAGAATGCAGAACTGATGGTGACACTGATACTCAGTGACAGCATTGCTTTGAGGAAGTCACTTATTCTTCCCCTAACCCAATGCCATATCAGAAAGTTAATAATGATAATATGTACTGTTTGGGCTTACTATGAGGATGAAAAGAAAAAAATGATGTAAAGCCCTTTGAGTTGTACCTGGTCCATATAAAAAGCTACATGCTAAATGTTATCATGAATATTAGTTTATTTTCTGCTATAATTGTTCATAGTAGTCAGAAATGTCTCTGCAATTTCCTGGACAGAAGAGTAGTAAGTCAAACTGGCACACTTGAAATTAATTGGATGAAAGAAGTGGATACTGCTGCTAAAAGAGAAGTAAACCATATTGCATTTTTGTAAATTAGTAGTTCTGCCAATGCCTGGCCAGGAGAATTGTGAAGTTCTAAAGAGATAATTCATTATTTAAAACAGAGCAAATATAGCTACAACCTAAAAGCAGGTGCAGGTTGACCTAGAAGGAAGGATTTCTGGAAGACAGCTGAAATATTTGGGGTTTTCACTATATCTGGGCTCTTATGATGCATACTTTAATTCTCACAACACACAAGAATCATGCAAGATGTATGTTTATGTATGCATGTATCTGTATATATGCACAAAAACACACATAATATACAAGGCACAATCAACTTTTCTTGCCACTATCCTACCCCCTCAATCTTCCAGAGACTTAGGAGACCAAAAAGGGGAGGTTCTCTAGGCGGAGAAGAGTGTTAACACTTAGCTATGCATTTGGTATGGCTTGATGCTTTTTAAACTCTAAACGGTAGATGATTGAAGTTTCCTCTAAAATCACTTTTGGCTTCAAAGATGATTACTTGTATAAATTATTTTTTAATGGAAGAGGGTGGGAAGAGTGGATGGGGATAACTAATGCAGGCTTCTTTTCATACCAATTTTCTATCTCAAAGTAAAATTTAATTTAAGTTCTTGAGGCCTTCAGTGTTAATGAGTATTTATTCCTCTTTTTCTTATTAAAAAAAGATGAGCATTTTTAGCATGATTAAAGTTGATGACAATCAATTTTCCATACTTTTCCATAATTACAATGTATAGCTTTATAAAAATGTAACCAAAATAATGTTCTTTGTGCGTGTAGAGTGTGTGCATTTTCTTTTTCAGTAGAAAAGTGGAGAAAAGAAATGGAGATTTGTTTGAAAGGGAGAGGTTTTCATTTCCCGATATTTTCCCATTGGAGATCAGGTGTTGGTAGATGGTTCACGTGAGTGACATGCTGTCTTCTAACCCTCAGCATCCTCATCTCCTGTACAGAGATGATCATACCTAGGTGGCAAGGTTGTTATGAGGACCCAATAAGATAATGAGAGGAAAGAGGAATTTTAACAGGAACAGAGTCAGAGTAATATTTAGTATGATATTTATAATTCTCAAAAAATGATGCAGTGGTTGAGTTCAGGCACTGAGACAGAAAGGGCTTAGGTTTGAATCTGAACTCTGGCTCCATTAGCTCATTAGTTCGAGAGCAAGGTGCACGACCTCTGTAAGCATTTATTCCTTAATCCGTAAAATGGGGTAACAGTGGATCCTACCTCAGGGTATTGCAGTGGGTCAATGTAAAATGCTTCAATCACAGTGCCTGACACATCATAAGGACCCAATAAATGTGTCTATTGTTAATGATAATATTATAGTTGCTGTTATTATTGAATAAGGCAATTTAAGAGAGAAATATTTGAATCTATGTTCTTTTTGTTGTTGTTGTTCTTTCAGTCTCAATTTTCTGCAACACTTAAGTTTCCACTGAGGACAGCACCTAAGTGAAGTGAAAAAGAGCAGCTAGGTTAGATCTTGCCATATTATTCTTTCCAGTACCTTCAATGACTGGGTTTAAAATTGTTATGTAAATGTAACAAAAAAAGTTACTAAGCATGACATCCAATATAAAATGTAGCCCATTAGAATAAGCATATGGATACAATATTTCCTGTGGGTAATCTGGTTTTACCATCAGCTTTGCCGATGTGTGCCACATAGTTCCTCACTAAAATAAGTCTGAATGAAACATTTGGGTCCCTCTGGCAGAGTTGTAGCTTTTGTATCTGAAATATTAGATAATCAAATTCAAAATTATCTCTAGCATCCTATTTCAATTCCACAAACATGATGAAATATACAGTGTAGCATCAAGTGACACAAACCGCTTCTCAGCCCATACCTCTCTGATTCAAATACCTTCACATTTTCACTTGAAAATTCAGGTCTCCTGACTTCCAAGGCTGCATAGAGTAATGGATATAAGCATGAGCTTTCCAGTCATAAATGTGGGCTTGAGTCTCTTCTTTCTCGTCTACTGGCTGTGTGACCTTGAATTAGTTATTTAACCTGATTGTCTTCATCTGTAAGACTGGGATAATGGCTCCAGTATCATAGGCTGTTGCAAGGATTAAATTCAATCATGAGTGTCAAGTCCTTTCCACATAATAAGTATCAATAAACGGTGTTTTTTATCTTTTCTAAGCCTTGGCTGTGCTAAGTTCAAATATGGTGTGGTGGTGAGTGATTAAACTTCACTCAGAATTTTCCATCACTGACATTCTAAAAGTCAATTTATAAAATATATATATATATACACACACATATTTATGTGCTGAAAGCATGTTCTATGCCAGCTTTATTTTTATTATTTACCCATGTGTGAGTCAGCTTTTGAATCAAGTGGTTAATAATTTGAATGGAGTTAGTGGAATCCTGATATTGATTACTCAATGCTACATTTTTATCATTTCTGACAAATGGGAATTTTTAAGATAACCTTGGTAATTTATCTTTAAAAATTTGACATACAGTCCCTTGAGACAAATTCATTCCATTTACACAAGCCTATTGGAAGATCTAAGCATTTGCTGCCATTTTTCTTAATGAAAAATCGAACTGCAAACCATCAAAGTTACCAGGAAAACATGATTTTATAAATGAAGGATTTTTAATTCCCTAATATCCTGAAGGTGATTTTTGTAATGGCTGCATTGTTCTGGAAATCTTTGTTTTCTTGCATGTTGTATTTAATTTTTCCAATCAAAATTACCACCTCTGATCATATGAGTATATATGAAGGGCCTATGGCTGTTGGTATGACATAAAAGCTTTAGTTCATTTAGTTATATAAAGTCATCATGTCATTAAAAACATATTTCACATATGGAAGTCATTCTGTTGCCACAACTCTCGAAGTTAAAATTTTAGCATAAACTGGTGGAATATTGCATTTTCAAAAGCGTATTATATAGCACCTTTAGTAACTTGCAAAGGTTTTTTTTTTTCCACATACATTCACTGCCTTAGTCTATTTGGGCTGCTATAATAAAATACCATAAAATTGATTAGCTTATTCATGATGGATATTTATTTCTTATAGTTCTGGAAGTGAGAAACTCCAAGATCAAGAGACTAGCAGATTCGGTATGTGGTGAGGGGTGTTTCCTGCCTCATAGATGGTGTCTTCTAGCTTTGTCCTCATGTGGTGCAAATCACGAGGCAATTTTCTAAGACGTCTTTTATAAGGACAGTAATGCCATTCATGACCCACCCTTATGATCAAATCACCTGCTTAAGGCTTCACCTTCTAAGGCCATTACACTGGGGATTAGGTTTTGAACATATAAATTTTGGGGAGACACAGCCATTCAGACCACAGCATTTACCATATTTTTTCTCCCAAAATTTCTACAGGAAAGATAAGGCAGTTATTTCCATTTAATCAGTGGGAAAAATTGTAACTGATGCAAAGCCACATGGTTAATAAAGAGTAGAGCACAGTCTGCAGCCCAAGTTTTTTGGTGTATTTTGTTCAGTGTCATTTCCACCTAAATTACAAATAACTCCTTCTGAGTTCATTCCTTTATCTTTGTATATTTGTTCAGATGTAACAGTGGATCCAATGCAAAATGAATTAACCATATAAGAAAAAATACGATCATATCTTACAACAAGAAGTCCTAACATAAGTAAGCTAGTTAGAGGTTTGATAACCTAGTTAGAGGTTTGATGTTGACATGAAGGATCCGTCTCCATCTTCTGCCCTGCTGTGCTCTAGCAATGAATATGTTCCTCAGGCTAGTCCCCCTAATGGTCAAAAGATGGCTAGCAGAGATGTAAGGAAAAACTTGCTTCATTGAAAGGAATGGCTGAATTTGAAAGCAAATTACACAGAGAGATTATTGTAAATAGCATCAATACAATCCAGTCAACACTGAAAGCTTAAATTCAGCCATTATTGGGATGATTTAATTAAGTAAAGTTCCTTGTGCAGGCAGATTTTAAAATGACATAACCTGATTTCTGAAACCCATAAAAATCTAAGAAGCCAAAGACAATTATTTTTTCATTTATTCACATCGTAAAAACAGATGCAGTAAATGGTTGGGGCCATCTGAAGATATTTTACAAGCTGTTCCATCTGCTTGCTGGCATTCTACCCAAGCAGTGTGGGTGGTTCTGAGCTCTGAGTCATCTCTGTCAAACAGTTGCATAACTTGGCAGGAGATGGAACCATTTTCTTTCCTTTCTTTCTTCCCTTATTTTTTATGTCCTGGAGTGGATAGAAGCAGGTCATTTATTTTGTTTTGTTCCACTTCTAAGACAAAGGGGGAAAAAATGTTCTTTTTTTATGTACTTGTTCAATGTTTCAGAGTGCCTTGGCTGGTAATTTCCTAGAAGGGTGGTTTTAGGTGTCCCTTGAGGGTGAAATAGAAGCTGTCATCTATTGCTTGCTTGCCAGCATAAATCTTTTCACTGGCTATGTCCATCTACTTATATACATCTTCCACTTGCTCTGCCCCTGGTGTATTAGAAGTAAAATATGTGCTGAAATTCATCAACATAAAAAAATACATAAGTTCTTATCTGATATTTACATTCTTCCTGTTCAAAAAAAAACTTCATACGTCAAATTTCACCCAGATAGTGGCTCGCGACACTATATAGTATGAGGACATGAGAAACAGGCATGAATTCAGGCTTAGGCAAACGTAGGAGCTTAAGTGAATCCTTTTTTAGGTGGTCTTATACAATAATTTTTAATTGCTTCATTCATTTCATTTTCCTCTCATCAAGACGTGAAGGAGTAAGTTAGAGAAGATTTTACACTTTCTACACGGCAAGTAGATATGCGGATGACTAGAACGTCAAGTGATTTGTCCAAGATAATAAATATTTGAATTGCAAGTGGATTCTGGTTTTGAATATATCCATAAAACACTCAGTATTGGTCAGAGAAAGTATGAATGAAGAATCTCACCGGAGAGTCTAGTCTAGAATATCACATTGTTGTGATGTATGTGCAGATCCTTTTTCCAGGCTGAAACACACATTCTCCCAACTACCTGGAGTGTTGTCAGCTGATAGCTGAAATTTTCTCTGAGAATTTGTCCTCAGATCGAAAAAAAAAAAAAAGGCCCCCTCTTCCATAGTCATGCCTTTTCCTTTGGGACATTTCTCATCCACTGATTGTTCAATATGGGGGTGAAAATGCCTAGTTTCTTAACCTCAAGTCATGACAACTTTAATGAAAGTTTATCCAAACCCAAAGCTCCCCATGGAATCAGCTGATAGCTTTGTTGTTGATGCATTGAAATTAAATTGCTCCAGACCTCTGTCTGATCATACTTCCATCACTTTCTAATAATCTTTCTACATGCAAATCTTTTTAGAATTTGTCTCCTGGGGGATCTAGCCTAAGGCAGGTAGTGTCAAGAAGAATGAAGATCTGACAAAGGATTTTGGTGTTAGACTAAATGGAGTATGCCCTATTGGCATACTATGGTTGTGCAATTTTAAAATTTTTCAGTCGTGGTAAAATGAATAAGGTATTGGTGAAAGAAAATGTGCTGGCAAGGGTAATGTCTCTGGTATACGAGAAATTTTAGGGGAGGTAGTAAATTATAGGACAATGGAATTAGATGAATAACAGCTAACTGTAAAGTCAGCAGGCACTGTTAATGTCATATGGAGAAACTCTTATCTCATGCAATCAAAAAGCAGAAAGTAATTCAGGTCTGGCCTAGGACTTAATGAATGGCAGAATATTAGAACAGGTTGAATTCTGCATCTTAGAAAATAGATTTTGCCAAAATCAGACTCTTGATTTGGAAAGACTAGGATCTTCTGAAAATATGAAATGGAAATATCTTGGTGGATGTATCCAAATGTCTCGAATCTCCAAATGCCTTACTATGCTCTGGGCTTACAGAAGTGGGCCACTGTGACCTGTTAAGGAAAGTATTCCAGTCTTCCTTGACAAAAATATAGAGAACTTTGCCTGCAGGACCATGAAAAGAATACATCTTGGAATGTACCTTCAATTCCATTTTGACCACCAGACCAATGAGTCAGGTCAAGTCATAACACAATTTGGCAAGGGAAGTGCTGGGCATGAAAGGAGAAAAAAGAACATACCCAAAGAGGGGTGCAGGACCTAGCCAAAATGTACCCGAGGAAAACCAGATTTTGTATGGAAGGATCTTGATGATGCTGCAATTGAGGGGGTCATAAAGTTGCGTAAGAGGAGGTTTAGTATCCCATGATACATACTTTAACATCCAGGCAAGGACTCTGAGGGCCAGTGATAGTATACCTTTAGGATGGTTCTTGGAAACTTGGATAAAAGACTGCCTCATGCTAAAAGACATAAAAATGCCAGGATTTCCATGTTAGACAATGGAAGAAGGGACCAAACGGCTCAGTGAGGTGGGCATGATAGAGTTGACATACTAGGTAAGCTAGTGGTGTCCATAAGAAGTCTGTGTACCCTAGGAGCTTAGCAGTAAGGGATGTAATAGTGAGAGAGCATTGGCATTGTTGTGAAAGTCAAAGGTGGTTGTGTTTTATAGACCAAAACCAATGGTAGGAAATGTTTTTAGGGAATTGGGCTAATTGATAGCAATGCAGTGATAGGATCTTAAAATAACAGTGACAAGGTCACTGTTTAACTGTCAGATAAATGGCAAGGTCAAAGTGGCAGTCAGGAGGAGTTACTTGAGGAGATCAGTGGAGTTGGTTAATAGAAAATAATATTCTTAAGGGCAAGATAGATGGGCAGCTAACAAGGCTATACCTTGAACAATATAATGGAAAGAAATTATTAAAAAACGGTTGATTAAGAGGCAAAGTGCAACTACACAAATTAAAAAAGTGTTATCCCTTGACTAGTTTCTGATCCTGAGCCAGTGCTTAGGCCTAGAACCCACTGATCAAAAAAAGAGGTTGAATGTACAGGACTATGGAAATTGCATTCAGTAATAATCTTTATCCTTCCACAACAAAACCTAAAGCCCTTTTCTAGAATTATTATAAATTTGGTCAAAGAAAATGCCCAAACATTTCAAAAACTGATGGATACAGGGTCTAAAATGCTCTCTATCATGACTACAGTGGAAGACGCATGATTCTGTACTTGTCAAAAACCACAGAATTATGTCTCACAAAAAAATGAATTTTACTGTATGCAAATAAAAACAAATCAACAAGGATATGGGGGGAAGGGTATTTCAATTGGATACTGTAAGACTAAAGGCAAACTGTACATAAACACTGCCCTGTAGTTAGTAAAGTTATTTCTTTCAAGGGTATGGGCTAGCAATTTTAACTATTTTATGTATATTTAAATGTTGAACAAATAATTAAATATATTATTTATAATGAGAACCAAGTTTCTCATGTTGATAAAGAAGTTGCAAATAACGAAAAAAAATGGCTGAAATAAAATGTGTTTGATTGAAATTGAAAGTATCAGTATGAACTTATGGTTTCAGAAATATATAGAGAATAGGAGGATGATTACCAGAGTCTGGGAAGAGTAGTGGTTGGGGGAGTGCTGTGGGGGAAGGTGGAGATGGTTAATGAGTGCAAATATAGTTAGAAAAAATAAGACCTAGTATTTTATAGCACAACAGGGGGATTATATTCAATAATAATTTAATTGTACATTTAAAAATAACTAAAAGAGTATAATCAGCTTGTTTATAACACAAAGGATACATGCTTGAGGGGATGGATATCTAATTTTCCATAATATGATTATTACACATTGCATGCCTGTACCAAAATATCTCATGTACTTCATAAATACATACACCACAATGTACCCACAAAAAAAATAAAAAAAGAAATACATACAGATAAAAAATGTTGACTGTTGCATTTGCTGTGCCGAAACTATTTAATTTGATGTAGTCCTTGTTTATTTTTGCTTTTGTTGTCATTGCTTTTGGTGTCATCTCCAAAAAATAATTGCAAAGACCAATGTTAAGGAACAAAAGCTCCCTATGTTTTCTTCTATGAGTTTTAAAGTTCCAAGTCTTACATTTAAATCTTTAGTTCATTTCTAGTTAATGTTTGTCCATAGGTATAAGGTAGGTTTCAATTTCATTCATTTGCATATATATATATATATATATATATATCCACTTTTGCCAACACCATTTATTAAAGAGAACTTTCTTTTTCCATTGTGTATTATTTGTGCCCTTATCAAAAATTAGTTGACTGTATATGCATGGATTTTTTTCTGGGCTGTCTATTCTGCTTCATTCATCCATGTGTCTAATTTTATGCCAATACCATACTGTTTAGATTACCACAGCTTTGAAATATATTTGAAATCAGGAAGTGGGATGCCCCCAACTTTGTCCTTCTCTCTCAAGATTACTTTGATTATTTGGGGTTATTTCTAGTTCTATATGAATTTCAGTACTTTTTTTATTTCTGTAAAAAATGCCATTGGAATACTTATAAGGATTATGTTGAATCTTTAGATCACTTTGGATAGTGTGATGGTTAATATTGACTGTCAACTTGATTGGATTGAAGGATGCAAAGTATTGTTCCTGAGTGTGTCTGTGAGGGGTGTTGCCAAAGGAAATTAACATTTGAATCAGTGGACTGGGAGGGGCAGATGCACCCTCAATCTGGGTGGACACCATCTAATCAGCTGCCAGCACAGCTAGAATAAAGCAGGCAGAAGAAGGTGGAAAAGAGCAGACTTGCTGGGTCTTCTGGCCTTCATCCTTCTCCTGTGCTGTATGCTTCCGGCCTTCAAACATCTTCAACTCTTAGACTCTTGAACTTACCCCAGTGGATTGCCAGGGGCTCTCGGGCCTTTGGCCACAGACTGATGCTGCTCTGTCGACTTCTCTATTTTTGAGGTTTTGGGACTCAGGCTGGCTTCCTTGCTTCTCAGTGTAGATGACCTGTTCTGGGACTTCACCTTGTGATCATGTGAGTCCATACTCCTTAATAAAGTCCCCTTCATATATACGTCTATCCTATTAGTTCCATCCCTCTAGAGAACCCTGACTAATACAGATAGTTCAGACATTTAAAACATTAATTTTTTCAATCCGTGACACATGATATTTTTCCATTTATTTGTGTCTTCTTCCATTTTTTAATAGTTTTTGCTTTATAGTTTTAGTGTACAGATCTTTTACCTCCTTTGTTAAATTTCTAATTATTTTATTCTTTTTGATGATTTTTAAATGGAATTGACTTTTTATTTCTTTTTCAAGTATTTCATTGTTGATATAAAGAGGAATTACTGATATTTGTGTATTGGTTTTGTACTCTGGAACTTTGCTGAATTTATTTTTTAATTTGAATCAATTTTTATGAAGTCTTAGTGGTTTCTACATATAGAAATATGTAATCTGCAACTGGAGGTAATTTTAATTTTTTCCTTCTGGTTTATATATCTTTTATTTTTCTTTCTTGTCTAATTGGTCCTGCTAGGATGAGTACACTGTTTAATAAAAGTGGCAAGAACGGGCTTTCTAGTATTGTAGTGAAGCATACAAGACAAACTTTCAGTTTTACTCCATTGATTATGATATGATGGCCTTCAGTGTGTTGAGATAAGTTTCTTCTCTACCTATTTTGGTGAAAGTTTTTATTATGAATAGATGTTGAATTTTATCAAATACTGTTTCTGCAACTATTGAGATGGTCATGTAATTTGTGTGTTTCATTCTGTTAATATGGTGTATTACACTGATTAATTTGAATATGTTGAAACAATATTGCATCCCAGGGATAAATATTACTTGGTCATGGTGCGTAATATTTTCTGTTGTGCCACTGAATTCAGTTTCCTCATATTTTATTGTGCATGTTTATATCTATGTTTTTTGTGGTGTCTTTGTTCAGCATTGTTATTCGTGTGACGTTGGCTTCAAAAAACGGCTTTGAAAATGTTCTCTTTTTTTCTGTTTTTTGGAAGAGTTTAATATGAATTGCTATTCGTTCTTTGAGTATTTAGTAGAATTCACCTATGAAATTATTTGGCCTCGGGCTTCTCTTTGTTGGAAAGGTTCTGATTCCTGCTTCCTTAATGGTTTTGGTCGGCTCAGGCTTTCTGTTTCTTCTTGATTCACTCTTGGTAGGTTGCATATTTCTAAGAATGTATTCATTTTTCACAGGTTATCCAATTCATTGGCATATAATTTTTTGTAATAATCTCATGATCTTTTTTATTTCTGAGGCATCTATCGTATTGCATCTTCTTTCATTTCTGATTGTATTTGAGTCTTTTCTCTCTTTTAGTTAAGCTAAAAGGGTCCCTCAATTTTAGATACAGGGTCTTGCTGTGTTGCCCAGGCTGGTGTGCAGTGGCATGATCATAGAACATAGTTTACAACAACTTCAAACTGCTGGGCTCAAACAGTCCTCCTGCCTCAGTCTCCCAAAGCATTGTGACTACAGGCATGAACCACCATGCCTGGCCTCTATCTATTTCCTTTCTATTCTCTGTTTGATTTACTTCTGCTCTGATCTTTATTATTTACTTTTTCTTTGGACTAACTTTCACCTTAATCTGTTCCTCTTTTTCTTTTCTTTTTTTTTTCAGAGCCTCGCTCTGTTACCTGGGCTGGAGTGCAGTAGCAGATCTAGGCTCACTGCAACCTCCGCCTCCAGGGTTCAAGCGATTCTCCTGCATCAGCCTCCAGAGTGGCTGGGACTACAGGCACGCACCACCACGCTCGGCTAATTTTTTTCGTATTCTTAGTAGAGATGGGGTTTCACCGTGTTAGCCAGGATGGTCTCAATCTCCTGACCTTGTGATCCACCCACCTCGGCCTCCCAAAGTGCTGGGATAACAGGTGTGAGCCACCGCGCCCAGCCCTGTTCCTCTTTTTCTGGTTCCTATAAGTATAAAGTTGAATAGCTCATCTGAGATTTTTCTCTCTCTCCTTTCTTTCTTTCTTTCTTTCTTTCTTTCTTTCTTTCTTTCTTTCTTTCTTTCTTTCTTTCCTTCTTTCTCTTTCCTTTCTTTCTCTTCTTTCTTTCTTTCTTTCCTTCCTTCCTTCCTTCCTTTTCTTTCTTTCTTTCTTTCTTTCTTTCTTTCTTTCTTTCTTTCTTTCTTTCTTTCTCTCTTTCTCTCTCTCTCTGTCTCTCTCTGTCTCTCTCTCTCTCTCTCTCTCTCTCTCTCTCTCTCTCTCTCCTTCCTTCCTTCCTTCCTTCCTTCCTTCCTTCCTTCCTTCCTTCCTTCTTTCCTTTTGGAGTTTCACTCTTGTTGCCCAGGCTGGAGTGCAATGGCGTGATCTCGGCTCACCGCAACCTCCGCCTCCCAGGTTCAAGTGATTCTCCTGTCTCAGCCTCCCAAGTAGCTGGCATTACAGGCATGTGCCACCACGCCCAGCTAATTTTGTCTTTTTAGTAGAGACAGGGTTCCTCCATGTTGGTCAGATTGGTCTCGAACTCCCGACCTCAGATGATCCACATGCCTCGGCCTCCCAGAGTGTGGGAGCCACCACACCCAGCTGATTTCTTCTTTTTTAACGTCAGTGTTCATCATTGTAAACCGTCCTCTTAATACTGGTTTTGCTGCATCTAATAAGTTTTTATTGTTGTGTTTTCATTTTAATTTGTCTTATTTTTAAAATTTCCTTTTGATTTATTCTTTGACCCAATGGCTGTTCAAGAGTGTGTTGTTTAGTTTCCACAAATTTGTAAATTTGATTTTCTTGCTGTTATTGATTACTAATTTCATTCCATCGTGGTCAGAAAAGAAACTTGGCATATTTTGACCTTCTCATATATAAGAATGTATAAAGTGAACATGGAGCATTCTCAGAATATATCACACTAGGTCTCTTGGGTGGAAATTTCTATATATGTCTACTAGTTCCATTTGGTCTAATATGTAGTTCCCAACCAACGTTTTCTTATTAGTTTTCCTACTATTATTATTTGAACATAATAATAGTAGCTGTTAAATCTATGAAGAATAATGGAAATAAAATATTTTGATTTAATTTATTCCTTTTCTAATGTTCTTTTTTTGTTTATATAGATCTGAGTTTCTGACCTATATTATTTTTCTTCTTTCTGAAGAATTTCTTGTCACATTTTTTGCAAGGTGGGTCTATTGGTGACAAATTCTGTCAGTGTTTGTTTGTGTAAGAAAGTCTTTATTGCTCCTTCACTTTTGAAGAATGACTTCTCTTGATAAAGAATTAGAAATTTGTTGTGGGGGGGGGCGGCGTGTATCAACATTTCACTTCACTCTTTTCTTGCTTCCATGGTTTCTGAGAAGTCTCATAGAATTCTTACCTTTGTTCCTCTATCGGTAAGGTTTGCTTTTCTTTTGGCTTCTTTAATGATTTGCTCTTGGTCTTTGATTTTCTGAAGTTTGAGTATATGTCTAGGTTTAGTTTCTGTGGAGTTTGCTCTCTCTCTGTTACTATTGTTATTTTACTATTATAATTTATTCTTCTTGGTGTCCTCTGAACTTCCTGAATCTGTGGTTTTGTGTCTAATTGTAATGTAATTTTTCTACATTTCTTGATCATTTGTTTCTTTTACATTCTTTTTTTCTCTTTGCATTATCGTTTAAGAATTTTTTCTTGCTATTCCTTCAAGCTCCCCGATTCTTTCCTACCCTGTGTCCAGTCTATTTAGCTCAGCAAAGGTATTCTTTCTTTCTGTTACAATGATTTCAATTTCTAGTATTTCTTTTTATTCTTTTGTAGACTTTCCATCTCTCTGTTTACATCACCCATCTTTTTTTTTTTGCAAGCCATACTCATTTTTTATTAGAACCCTTAGCCTATTAGTCATAGTTGTTTTAAATTACCACTGTGAAGATCTAACATCTCTGTCATATCTGAACCTGGTGCTAATTCTTGCTATGTCTCTTCCAACTGTGGGGTGTTGGGTTTTTGTTTTTTTTTTCTTTTTTGGCCTTTGATTATACTTTGCAAATTTTTGTTGAAAGAAGTACATGATGTGCTGGGCAAAAGGAACTGAGGTAAATAGGTGTTTAGTGAGATTTTCTGTTTATATGGATAGGAGTTTGATTGTGTTTACTATTTGCTTTAGCTACAGGTGTCAGAAGCCTAAATTTCCTCTGGTGTTCTTCACTTTCTCTCCCCTATTTTATGGGAGTCTTATGTTAATGTATACATGTGTGGAGACATTCTATAATCCTATGATCAGGTTTCAGTCCTTTAATGAGCCTCTGTCCCTCACAAGTGCTCCTCATAATTTTTGCCCCCTTGAATGTGACAGGAAGACTAAAACTTACTGGAGTTGGTTATTTCCCTTCTGGTTGGTGGGGTTCTGACAAAATCCATCAGTTAGGTTATGGTAAAATAGATTTTCCTCAAGGCAGACCTTTTTGCTGTTCTGGAAGTATTCAGAATGGCCACTTGTCCCCTCACTCTGCAGATTTTCACTGTGAGAACCTGGTAGGGCTCCTGGAGGTAAAACTTACAAAAGTATCTCTCCTAAGTAGCTTTCCTAAGAGTGAGCCTCCCTGGTGTTTTTAACACTTACACTTGCCTACACTGGGCCTCCAGGAATTTGGCAATTACAATTTAGGTATTCTTACCCTAGAACTTGTTTCTATGGGGGTTTCTATTACAGGGCTTCTACTCTTGTATGTTGTTATTCCCTTTAACTACCTGTATGTATCTCCAATTTGAGGGGCAGTAGTTTCCCCTGTGACCTTCGTTGTTTGCCAGATTTAGGAAGAGTTGTTGATTTTCAACTTGTTCAGCATTTTTTTTATTTTGTTTTTTGGTTAGGTGAGTGATGACTTCCCAACTCTTTACATGCCAGACTGGAAACTGGAAGTCCTCCTCAGATTTAACTGCTAAGAAATTTAGTACTTCTTTGAGAAAGTCTTTGGTGTTTATTTTAAAAAGAGTAGGGTGTTCTCAGCTAAACATTTTTTTTAACCAGCTGAAGAACAAAGCCAAATTGTTGTTGATTGAACAACTGAATTCCTCTTTTTGAAAAGCCTTTTGCACAGTGACACTATACCTGCTTTATCCAATTTTACTTTATCTTTTTAAATTTTATTTTTTTTAATAAAGATATGGTCTCACTCTGTCACCCAGGCTGGAGTGCAGTGGCATGATCATAGCCCACTGCAGCCTCAAACTCCTGGTTTCAAGCAATCCTCCCACCTCAGCCTCTCAAGAAGCTGGGACTGGCTGGGTACTGTGGCTCACGCCTATAATCCCAGCATTTTGGGAGGCCAAAACAGGTGGATCACTTGAGGTCAGGAGTTAGAGACCAGCCTGGCCAACACAGTGAAACCCCATCTCTACTAAAAAACACAAAAAATTAGCCAGGTATGGTGGCGGGTGCCTGTGGTCCCAGCTACTCAGGAGACTGAGGCATGAGAATTCCTTGAACCCGCAAAGCAGAGGTTGCAATGAGCTGAATGAGCTGAGATCGCGCCATTGCCTTCCAGCCTGGGCAACAAGAGCAAAACTACATCAAAAAAAAAAAAAAAAAAAAAAAAAAAAAAAAAAAAAAAAAAAAGGAAGAAGAAGCTGTGACTACAGACACATGCCACCATAAAAATTTTATATTTATTACAAGATTTATATTTAGTTTATATTGATGCAAACATTTGTGCAAGCTGCCTCAATTTCAAAAATTAAAACTATAGGTTTATACATTATATTTTGTTACTAGTTAACAGAAAGGGCTGAATTCTATGCAAGGAGAAAAAGGGAGGAAAAACGTGTATTTTTCCCTTGAGGGTCTCAGTTTTAATCTTAGGTTTGTTCATCTAACTGACATCACCCAGTTCAAATCACTTCTCCACAACTCAGTTTCTTCACCTACAAAATGAGAAGTTAAAGTTGGAAAGGACCTTATAAATCTTTTCTGGAATTCTCTCACCTTCATTTAAATGGATGTTTCACAAAAGACAAAGAAACAAGGAAAAATCACCAAACTTCCACTATATGTGTGATTTCTACCACACTACAACATTGCTTATGGGAAAAATTGTACCTATTAACTCTTAATTCAAGCCTATACTCAGGGAATGTAACTTTCATTACAGAAACTCAGATTATACATTCTACCTTTTTTTTAAAAAAATGGGATAACATATACAACAGATCTTTTGTGTTCTTTTATCACCTAAGATTTTCTCTGCAGTTCTCTGAATTTCTAAATAGAAAATTCAATTGTATACCTTAAATTGTTGGGAATGAATGAATATAATCATTAAACTAGGATTATTAAGGATTGAACATGAGGTGTGTGTGTGGAGGAAGCTGTGGAGGCAGAAAAAAATATATTTCACCCAATTAGTACCTTAAACTTTATAAATATTAGTGCATTTGATTAATACAAGTAATGTATGGAATAGCCATTCTGTGTTGTATTCAGTATGGAAATATTTGAGAGCAGCCTCTGTTTTTGTTTTTCCATGTTGTTCCTTTTCTCACTTGAGAAATTTCTGGGTCACTAAGGGAAAAGCACTTGGGTCTAATTCAATTTCTAGATGGTTAAACAATATCAGAAATGCCAAACTGTTGAACCTCAACTCAACTTAAAAACTGTGCCCTGCACACTCAGTAAGCTAATGGTCTGCTTCACTCTTTTCTCTACCAGATTGCCCCTTTGCTTTTTCATTCCTTTATAATGCAACATTTCTTCCAGGTGAACACCCCAACAAGGGCAGGCGTGGAGAGTGGCCTCATCTATTAAGGTGACAGAGTTAATCACCTTTGACAATATTCATTTGTGGCTGAAGTGAAGCATTTCCAGATCAGAAATGACATTTAATATTATAGTGCTATTAACACCTACATCCACAAATGCAGAGATTTTGCCCAAGAATGCTAAAATTCTCTTCAAAATAAATTATTTGACACCTAGATTGGTTAATGCCTGGTCAAATATTAACATAGACTTTTCAGGGCACATATAAATATGAACAATGTTGTACAAAGCTTTCTTAAAGTAGTATGAAGAAAAGAAGGTAGGAATAACCAAGTAGTAAAAAGATTGGGAGTATTTGCTTCATTGTCAGTACTGGATGATATAGGTACAAATATTAATGTTCTTGCCACTTCCTTCATGCTCATGGGGAGGACACACAAATAGATAACTCCAGCCTACCCACAAATAGATGCTTAGTGCTAGAAGAATACTGCAAAGTATTGTGATGGAGGATGAAACAAGGATCCAGCCTGCTAAGGAGTTCATGTAATGCTTCTTAGAGCAGGAGGACTCTGGGCTGGATGATGAAGAACAAGTAATAGCCATCCAAGTGAAGAAGTGAGAGTGCTGCATTTTAGCGTGGGGATATGCACAGAGACCAATAGAAATAGAGTCAGTAGAGTAGTTGAAGTAGTCCAAGAAGTAAAACGGAGTGAGATATGAGGCTGAATAAAAAGTAAGAACAGGGTCTTAGAAAGCTTGGTATATTGGTTGGGTGCAGTGGCTCACGCCTGTAATCCCAGCACTTTGGGAGGCCAAAGCAGCAGATCATGAGGTCAGGAGTTTGAGACTAGCCTGGCCAACATGGTGAAACCCCATCTCTACTACAAATACAAAAATCAGCTGGGCGTGGTGGCGGGCACCTGTAATCCCAGCTACTGGGGAGACTGAGGCAGGAGAATTGCTTGAACCTGGCAGGTGGAGGTTGTAGAGCCGAGATCGTGCCATTGCACTATAGCCTGGTGACAGAGCGAGACTCCGTCTCAAAAAAAAGAAAAAAAAGAAGAAGAAAGAAAGCTTGGTATATCACATACAGATGCTCAGAATTTATCCTGTAAAGCATGAGGTTTATGCAGTTTGAAAGAGAAGAATGATTACCAATGAAATTCTGTATGTCCCAAGGGAGACTGCCAAACTCTGATCACTGATCTTACCTCCAAAATAATAGGATTATAAGAAAGCTTGCAGATAACTTTTAATTCCTCCTTGCTTTTAACAGATGAATAAACTGACACTTAGAGAAAGGTGAAAGTGATTTGTTTTAGGTCACATGGCAGAACTGTGGAAAATGTATGGTTAAAATTAAAATATCAAAAATCTCAGCATAGGATTATTCTCATGCAAATTAGATCCTTCTCCAGATCTAGTCAAATCTAATTTAGTGCTACAGTACCTTCCAACTCAATATAAGGTTATCATTTTCTAATTTAAAATAAGACAAAACTTAGGAAGTTAGCCGAACAGTTTGGAAGTTATTATTTGGAAGAATCAGCAGCATTCATGTCATAATTCACCAGTTCAGAGTGTTAAATATCTGGCAAGAAGCCAAATTGGACATCAGAAGAATTCTGTTTTGTCTGCTAACTAAATAGGTTATTATAGGTAATAACCTTTTGCCTCAGTGTTTTAATCTATAAAATGGAATTAAGTCTAGACTATCAACACTATTCACCTGCATAAAGAGTGTAAGAATAACATGTGATAATAAATGTGGAACTGTATATTTAAAACTGAGTTTTTCCCTTCCTGTGTCCATGAGTTCTCATTGTTCAGTTTCCACCTATGAGGGAGAACATGTGGTGTTTGGTTTTATGTCCTTGCGATAGTTTGCTGAGAATGATGGTTTCCAGCTTCATCCATGTCCCTACAAAGGACATGAACTCATCATTTTTTATGGCTGCATAGTATTCCATGGTGTATTATGTGCCACATTTTCTTAATCCAGTCTATCATTGTTGGACATTTGGGTTGCTTCCAAGTCTTTGCTATTGTGAATAGTGCCACAATAAACATACATGTGCATATGTCTTTATGGGGGGGCGGAGGGATAGCAAGAGGAGATACACCTAATGTTAAATGACGAGTTACTGGGTGCAGCACACCAACATGGCACATGTATACATATGTAACAAACCTGCACGTTGTGCACATGTACCCTAAAACTTAAAGTATAAAAAAAAAAAAAAACCAAAAAAAACTGAGTTTTTCATGTCAGTGTTTCCCATATGGTGCATAACCCACTAGGACTACACAAGATGATTTTAGGTGGTAAGGGAAAAAATAAGCGAGTGATTACATTGCCTCTCAGCTCAAAATCCATTCTTCTTTGCCTTGATGTATTTTCTCAGCTTGACCAAGTAAATATTTCTCCCTTGACAGGTGGTGCAATACTGGGCTTTGTCAATAGAGGATGTGAGAGAAATGTGGGAAGGTGTAGAAAGAACAAAGCACTTGTCATCTTTGTTCCTGTATTTTCCTTCCTCTTGTGGCTCTCAGTGGTGTGCAGGACATTTAGTGGCATTCAATGTTTAATCAGTTTCTTAGGCCTCTTCTTTTGGGCTAGCTCCAGTTCACTGACATCTTAGTTGGTGGCTTCCTGTGCATAAGCTCTTCCCCAAGTCATGTCAAACCTTTCCCCCTTCCAGAGAGCTGCATTCAAGGACAGAATCTCAGCACTGGGAGCTAGGGCTCTTCAAGTTGCATTCACTTCTTGAGTTCTCCCTCAGCCCTGGAGGTAGCAGCTTTTCCCTCTAGCTGCTATGTCCCAATTTCTTAGAAAGTTTTTTTTTTTTTATCTTGTTTAGTAGTTAACCACTTTTACTAGTTAATACCTTTTTATATTAATTTTTCTCCGGCTGAAATTACTTGTGTGATTTCTGTCTTCTGACTGGTCTTTGAATAATACAGAATATGTATTATTTAATATTTTAAAACTATTTAATATGTTGATTACAATTTATGATTACTATGAAATTATAATTGACTCAAATTTATTATTTTGTGGTAGAAATATAAAGTTTTCACCTCACGACAACTCACTTTTTAAATGTAAAGAAATGACTTACGTATAATATTATGTAAATAAGAGTAAAGGTAGCTAAAAATATGGCAAATTCATAGCTGTTCTATAAATGACTAGATTTGAGGAAAGTCTAAACTGTTTAATAAGCAAAATACTTAAGACATTTAACAATAGTTCTTAGATTTCTAAATTATGTCCCTTATTAAACAGTTACATAGAATGTACTGTCAATTTATGTGCATAATCTTATTTTGGTCTTACAACAACACTGAAAAGTTATTTTATTCCCCATTGTATGTATAAAATGAAAATTAGCTTTAGATAAATTAAGTAAATTGCCCAGATAAGGTACCTAGTAAATGGTAGATATGCAACTCAAACACTAATCTGATGTCAATGTCTGTGCATACTGTTTGTAATGGAAAAATATTGAAAATAAGCTGCAGGTCCCAATACACTAGGGGTTGGTTAAATTGTTCACCAAAAACAATAGAATGATAATTAACAAAAATAAATGATGAGTTATTAACTGTGTATTGACCTTAAAATATAACCATGGTGTATTGTGAGTTGGAAATTTAAAAACAGAATAAGTTAGAGTTGTATGTATTGAATGATCCTAATTTTGTAAAACAAAATGATGCATATGCACGTACATGTGTACATATAATTATGTTTATGAAAGTCTGGGAAAAACAAAGAAGGCTGTAGATCAGATTCTTAGAGCTGGGATTTTGGAAGTGGAAGGATGGAATTTCCTTTTTACTGAAATATATTTGAGACTGTGAGTGACTTTTACTTTCTCTTTAGCTTTTTTCAGTAATTTTTGAGTGAATTTTGAAGGACATTGTGTTCTTACAACTATGCCAATTGTCTATTTTGCATAATTCTCCAGTAAAAAGAAACTTAGCAGATGCTTTCACTGAAGGCAGCAGTGGAAGATCAGAAGAAGTAATTCCTTGAGTGCAGTATCATCAAAATGCCCAGAATGATGAGTGTTTCCTCTATCAATTTCCCATGCCAAGCATATTCTGGTCTCTAAAGCTGGTTAATCTGGATGAGTGGATTTCTCACCATATAGATATTGGCTAAGCAAGTTTGACTTATGGAGTCTTCTCTCAAAATATAGATATTCCCTGTTAACTTCTTCTACCATGAAGAGCTCAGCTAGATTTATAGAAGTTACAGATTGTAGGCCGGTCATGGTGGCTCACGCCTGTAATCCCAGCACTTTGGGAGGCTGAGGCGGGCGGATCACGATGTCAAGAGATCGAGACCATCCTGGCCAACATGGTGAAACCCTGTCTCTACTAAAAATACAAAAATTAGCTGGGCGTGGTGGCACGCACCCTGTAGTCCCAGCTACTCAGGAGGCTGAGGCAGGAGAATCGCTTGAACCTGGGAGGCGGAGGTTGCGGTGAGCCGAGATCACACCACCACACTCCAGCCTGGAGACAGAGCGAGACTTCACATAAAAAAGAAAAGAAAAGAAGTTATAGATTCTAAACATGAAGAGTGAAAAGAATGGCATAGTGTTTTAATCACCTTCCAACTACTCCATTGGTGAGGGGAGGATTCCCTCCTCAGGGTTATAGAGATGGTTAAACATAAGACACCCTACACTGGACAGATGAAATTCCTAGTGTATTGGCCACATGTTCTCACTCATAGGTGGGAATTGAACAATGAGAACACTTGGACACAGGAAGGGGAACATCACACACCGGGGCCTGTTGTAGCGTGGGAGGAGGGGGGAGGGATAGCATTAGGAGATATATCTAATGCTAAATGATGAGTTAATGGGTGCAGCACACCAACATGGCACATGTATACATATGTAACTAACCTGCACGTTGTGCACATGTACCCTAGAACTTAAAGTATAATACAAATATATATATATATAAAATAAATTATTAATGTATTGGTTACATGTACTCACAGTCTGCAAGAGAAGGAGACTGCATGCCCTGTGGGGCTACACGGATTGCACAAGGGAACAGACTGCACAACCAGAGGATATGGGAGGCAGGCTTTGTAGTACCAAAAGGAGGAGATGCCCTCTAGTTCCTGTAGGAAAAATGTGATTGGCTTATTTCAATAGTTCCATGAGCCAACAAAAAAACGTAAAACTTGCTACTCCAAGACTGTACTTGATCCTTTGACAGTAGGATTGTTTGGCTAAGGGACCTTATTCCCAGGAGCAAAGTGGAGAAGTGAACCTGTGGTTAGGCCATTTGAGGCCCTTTTGAGTTCATCAGCTGTCAAAGCAGTACATAATTGTAGACCTTAATTGTAGCTTTTACATCACACGTGGACAATGGTTAAACTACAGTTTAACCCTAAAGGAGTTGGATTCAAACAGGGCACACTTAGAATGTGTGACTGAACTAAAATTCCAGTACAGTATCACCGTCTTATCCATGGTTTCTCTTTTTGTGATTTCAGTTACCGGTGATCAACCCAAGGTCCAAATATATTAAATGAAAATTCTGGAAATAAATAATTCATTCATAAGTTTTAAATTGTGGGCCAGGCACAGTGGCTCACACCTGTAATCCCAGCACTTTGGGAGGCTGAGGCGAGTGGATCACCTGAGGTCGACAGTTTGAGACCAGCCTGATCAACATGGAGAAACCCTGTCTCTGCTAACAATACAAAATTAGCCGGGCATGGTGACCCATGCCTGTAATCCCAGCTACTTGGGAGGCTGAGGCAGGAGAATCACTTGAAGCTAGGAGGCGGAGGTTGCATTGAGCCAAGATCATGCCATTGCACTCCAGCCTGGGCAACAAGAGCAAAACTCCGTCTCAAAAAAAAAAAAAAAAAATTGTATACCACTCTGAGTAACATGATGAAATCTTGCATGGTCCTGTCCAATCCTGCCCAAGACATAAGTCATTTCGTTGTCCAGTGTGTCTACATTGTACATGCCACCAACCTATTAGTCCCTTAGTAACTATCTCTATACTGCAGTGCTTATGCTGAAGTAACCCTTATTTTTACCTAACAATGGCCCCAAGGTGCAAGAGTACTAACATGGCATATTGTTATAGCTTTTCTATTTTATGATATTAGTTATTATTGTTATCTCTTACTGTACCTAATTTATAAATTAAACTTTATCATAGGTATCTATATGGAAAAACATCATATATATAGGGTTCAGTATTCTCTGTAGCTTCAGTGATCCACAGGGGTTTGGAACTTATCCCCCGAGCATAAAGGGACTATTGTACTTTTCTAAATCCAGCAGGTTATTTATTCTAGGAGTTGTGTGGCAGTGTTTGCTTTTTGTCTTAAAATGTATTTGTTGACTTTGTAGAATAATATCACATATATCATAGAAAAAAAAGCACTTTATGTATTTCCATCAGCTTCCATAAATTGCTCTCAACTTCACACCTAAAAATTAATTTCTGTCCTTGGATTAGAACTTAGGCTGTTTAAACTAGGAGATCCTTTATAAAAATAAAAAACAACAATGGCTTTTATATCATCTGGCATTTTAAATAACAAACTTAAAAATTATTTTATTACAGCACCCATAAAAACATGAGCATGGGCATTATAATTAATCTACAGCTGGGCCAAGAAACAAACATCTGCACAGGGAACGGATTGTGCAAATAAGTACATTCTATTAAAAAGCCAGACAGATAGTAACATGTGGATTTAACTACCAAGGCACTGTAGGAAAAGCATATTTTCAGTAATAACCAGAAACACAAGTCATAAAAGTTTGTAACTCATGAAACCAACTCAGTTTGATAAACATAAATTAGATAAATAACCCAGGAAGTACTTTTTTTTTTGTTTTTTTTTTTTGAGACGGAGTTTTGCTCTTGTTGTCCAGGCTGGAGTTCAATGGCATTATCTTGGCTCTCTGCAACCTCCACCTCCAAGGTTCAAGTGATTCTCCTGCCTCAGCCTCCCGAGTAGCCGGGATTACAGGCACCCACCACTATGCCTGGCTAATTTTTTGTATTTTTTGTAGAGACGAGGTTTCACCATGTTGGTCAGGCTGGTCTCGAACTCCTGATCTCAGGTGATCCAACTGCCTTGGCCTCTCAGGAAGTACTTTTAAAGGACAGTATGTAAGAATTTGTTAAGAAAAAAGAATTTGTTAATCCTTCAGGGGCCATAAGATAGGCTTTGCAATGGACAGGTTGCTTTCTATCATCTGCCGGCTGTGTGACTGACCTCTTACAAGCTTGATCTCTCTAAGACTCTATTCATCAGGAAAATGGGAATAATCAAACTTTTTCATATGTTTGCTGGAAAGAGTAAATAAGATTCTGCATAACAAGGGTCTGGCAGAACCCTGGGTATACAATGAATTCTCAGTGAATGTCAGTGTCATTGTTCACGTGCACTAGCAATAGTTTGACCCTTAGAAAAGCAGGCAAATTATACGTGATCCAAATGGTTCCCGAGTTATTCAGATTGATTACCTATAAATTGAACTCTTCCTAAACCCTACATAGGAATCACCTGGAAAATCTATTAAAATGCAGTGCTCTTGATCCAAAATTCTTGGATTCTGAATCAGCATATGAGCCCATGACTAATAGAGCCCGTGAATCTACCTTTTAAAAAGCAACTACTTCAAGTAATTCCTAGGTACACCTTAAGACACATTTGTATTTTCATCCCAAATAAGCAGATGTTTCCCAACTGCCTCCTTCACATTACCAGGATACTTAAACATAAGCACTAGTTACACTAGCTATGTTTTAGTGAGTAAGAAGCAGAAAAGAAAAAGGCACAGAAATAATATTTGTATTACAGATACATTCAGTAAAATATGCTGTCTGGAAGAAAAAGTTGCTGAAAGGTTTCTGTAGGGATACAACAAGACTCGTATAAAATATGTCCGTAGTCCTTTTGGGGGATATCACAAGATTATTTTCTAGTCGTTGCCAGGATCCTGCTTCAGAGCAATCGTCCCTCCCTAACAGCCTCCAGGAATGGAATGGCCTGATTCATTAAGGAATGGACGTCTATTCAGATTTCAATACCCCTAGGGAATATAGGAAAAAAAATTACTGAGTTTATTTTGATTGTGTAACTCCAGTGGATATAGAAACTCTACTAAATTCAGAGATCAGTGCCTTGTAAACATTGAGTCACAACTGGAATTCTGAAGAATGAATAGGGGAAAAAAAGAGCTGGAGAGAAATGCACCCCACTGTAAACTACTTGTGAGTGATGCAGGAGGTTTGGAGCATCCGAGGAAGGAACGAGAAGCTGTTCAAAGGGAAGATCCCAGTAGAATGTGTGTGTGTGCACATGTGTGTGCGTGTATGCTAGAGAACTGCTCCATATCACCTTGCATCTGCCTCCTTTAAGGATGCAGCTATTACTACTACCCTAGGTGCTCATCTGATTCCCTTGATGATCCTAAGGTTCAGGCATTACTGTCCCAACTCTAGAAAATGAAACTGAGATTCAGAAAGTAACCCGCCTAAAGTCACCTAACTAGAAAGTGTCAGAAATGGAATTGGGACTTGTCTGTGTTAGGACACGGCTGTATTATTTCGAACATGCCACGTTATCTTAGAAGCAAAATAAGCAAGGATATAAAAAAGCCCCAAGCCCTTCCTTTCCTCATGCCCACTAAAATAAAAGTGTGGACAGTGTATAAAACAAAATGGAGCATGCCGGGGAAGTAAGATATGCCAGCTACATAATTTAAAACCATGGCAATAATAATCTTCCTCCCTCGGTTTTCTTCCATTCCTTCCACAAGGTATTCAATCAGTAATTGCCGTACATCAGTCACTCTGCTACAAACTGTGTAGAGAATGGTGCTTCTCTGAATTCTTGTTTCATGCTCTCCTGGATTCACTGTACTCCAGATATGCTACCTTACTTACTTTCCCTCAAATACATCATCAGTTTTTGACCACTTTCCCATGTGCTAAGGCCCTTTTGCTTTACAATTTTGTTTTTTTAGAAATGGGGTCTCAGCCTGTTGTCCAGGCTGGAGTGCACTGGAGCGATCACAGCTCATTGCAGCCATGAATTCCTGGGCTCCAGTGATCCTCCTTCCTTGACCTCCCAAAAGCTGGGATTATAGGTATGAACCCTTGTGCCTGGCAAAGACCCTTATATATTTAGTCTTATTTTATTCTCAGACTTATACTATGATCCTCTAATTTCTCTTAATATCACAGAGAAAGTATTTGGTATATCAAAGATTCTTGACTTTCCTGGGGACAATCCAAGCAAATAAGGTGGAGGCAAAGGAGGGAAGCTATGCTTTCAGATTTTGTAAAACAAAATTGGGGGCAGCAACGGTTATTTGAAATCTTGTAACTCTTAAGCAGTGATGCCCTACGGCCCCTTTAGCCTTCAGCACAAATAAGCTTTGACTCCTCCAGCACGTGTTAAATTTATAATCATGGTTTATAAATATCTTCAGCCTGTAGCAAATTGCTACCACTATTTTCTGTTTCTATCCCAAGGCATTATGAGATGAGTACTTAAACACATACACAGACATACCTATATATTATTTGTAAAATAATGTATATCCCCTTTATCCGCAAAGCAATCTGCAGTTAGTAGTGGCATGTCGTGCTTTACTCCAGACGACTAAAATTATACCATACTAAACCCTCCAAATGATTTGATAAATCTGGTAGAGGCAGCCCAAAAGAATGAGTATTATTGTGTCATAAATGGCCCATTAGATTGATTCCGGTAAGCAGAGAGCTTTAAAAGGCATAAATTAGGGGAATGAATTGGACTTCCCTTATGGAGTAACTCAGTGGCATTGCCAATTCCGCATGAAGCAGCCCAAACACTGCTATTCTAAGGGATGATGGCCCCAGTGACAAATTAAGTGCACATCAGGGGAGAGATGCGGCGCTCCCCACTTAATGGTTTCATTTCTCTGAAGTTGCTGGAGGTGGCCAGTACAGGACAGGCAGGGCAACCTCCCAAATATCAAGTCTCACATTGCTTTGTTGTTTAATTACGTATGCATAAATGCCAAGTGATCTATAAAACATGAGCCTCTGACTTTTAATTGGGTGTTTTCCTGTTTCACTATCCTCTGCTGTTCCCTCTCATGTCTCTAAGCTGCTCTTTTACTCCTCTATTTATAGGAGAGACATTCCCAGGCCTCACGGGGCTCTGCTCCCCTTTCCTGCAGCTAGTTGCAATTATGTGAACACACAGGTCATCTTGTTGCCATGCACTTATTTTCAAAGGAAACCCTGAAATGACTCCTTGATGGAACTTATTGGAATCCAAAATAAATCACCTTTTACTTGGGCACGGTAAACATAAAACTTAAGGAAAACAACAAAAAAAAAACCCTAACTCCAAAAAAATCAATAGATCCTTATATATTAGTTTTATTAGTGACCTTGTCGGGGTAAAATAACAACTTTCGTTTTCTCTGGCACTGAACACGCTATTTCATGGGCAGAACAAAATGGCCTTTATTTTCACCTTTCAGGGGCCGGAGGGCACATGGCTGCATAGAGGAGAGAAGAAATGCACTATATACCCCTCTATCCAGGCAGCTGGCAGATCCTCCCTTGCTTCAAGGCAGTCATTGCCTCCATGGTGTTTTCAGCCCAGGGCTAAGATTAATGATTATGTTCATTTCATGATGGATATTGCTTTCCTACCAGGTAAACTTATCTGAAAATTACCCTGAATTAGTAAATACTTACTGAGCATTTACTACATTCTAACCATGATACTAAGCACTTCATATGCATTATCTTTATTGCAGTTATCATTTCTTCACATTTTTCTATATTTGTTTATAATCTGCCTCCTCTAACCAGATTATAGGCTCCAATGGGTCAAGGGCTTTGTCTATTTTGTTTATTGGTATATTACCAGGTCATTGAGCAGTTTCTAGCTAGAGTAAATAAACAATAAACATTTATTAAATAAATGCATTATTTAATCAATATGAAAAGCAAAAGCTCTATGCTATGCTCTGGTTGTTTTTGTCCTGCCCAAAATTCAGATGTTAAAATCCTAACCTTCAAGGTAATGGTATTAGGAGTTGGGGTTCTTGAGAGGTAATTAGATCATGAGAGCTCCCTCATGATGGAGATTAGTGCCCTTATAAAAAAGAACACAAAAAGCTAGCTAACACCTTCCATTGTGTGAGGTCTCAGAGAGAAGGTGCTATCTTATTGTGTCCCCTTATTGAAATTAGGAAGCTCTCAAAAGTTACAGTATTTCTATAATCATATGTTTCTTACAGTAACATTGTATTTGGACACCCCTTCATTTCTACTTATATTTAATACAAAAGAAAGTTCATAAACGTACATAATAAAATGTTAGGCATTTACATAGTTAAGGAAACATGTCTTTACCAGACACCGAATCTGCTGGTGCCTTGATTTTGGACTTCCCTGATTCCAGAACTGTAAGAAATAAATGTTTGCTGTTTATAAGTCACCCAGTTTATGATATTGTTATAGCAGCCTGAACAGACGAAGACACACTGCAAAGATACATAACTTCCTCCAGGCTATATAGGTAGTGAGATTCAGGATTTGAACTAATGCTGTCAAACTTCATAATCCATGCCCCCTTTTACATTCCAGTGATAACTAGTGTATTGGCTTTAGGCTCACAGATAAGATTGTCATGTATAATCGAGTAACAGAGAAATTCCACTACTCGTATGTCTATGAATCACAATTTTGAGCAATGTGGTCTGTTACTCTAGAAAGCAAAGCATTCCACTCTAAGATTCTTCTCAATTATACTCACAGTTGCTATGTGAATGTGAAAACTGGTGGGGGGTGATGGAAGGAAAGAGAAAAGAGAGTGTAGGAGAAATCGGGAGATAAAAGGGAAAGTGAAGGGAGAAGCAAAAGGTGAGGGAAAAAGAGAGAAACAGATAAACCGAGGGAAAAGAAGCATATTTTGGTTTTGAAGATTTATTCCTCTCCTGAGAAATCTGAACCTCTCCTCTGTGTCGTTCAGTCTCTGTAAACGGTTGAGTGGTATAGATTGTTGTGAATCTATTAGCAGTGATTTGCAGCAGACCAATTTAGAGGTCACTTAGGCATGAAAACACTGAGCAAGAAATTGTATACCTAATGAAACAATATCAGTAATAGCATATTTAAATGAACAGTATCAGTAATAGCATATTCTGAATGTTTCATTAAGTCTGAATTGTCAGAATCAGATCACTGCTGCTTAATAGATTTTACCTTCTTTAACAAGTGTTTCCATATTAGTCATATCGTGTCTCTTTATTGAAGTTAGGAAGCTCTCAGAAGTTACAATTTTCTTATAATCATATGGTTTTTATAGTAACATTGTATTGGGGCATCTTTCTTCATTTCTACTTATATTTAATACAAAAACAAGTGTATAAAAAATCCAACATATGTTCCTGTGGCAAGAGTGTGCATAATAAAATTTTAGACATTTACATATTTAAATTAAAATACCTTTAAAATAAAGTTGCCAGTTCAATCTAGTTTTATATTCCGGAGAACATGATATAGGAAAAGTAATGCTATCAACCAATAATAGGTGCACTTTCATTTCAAGATCATCAAGTAATAATATTAGACCTTCAGAGACCGTAATAAGAACACTTTCATATTCTTGGGAACATGTTTCACATTTTTATTGACTGCATTCAAGCTGTCTTTCTGGATTATTCTTAGGTTTATATGAAAAGAAGGGGAAATATTGAGAGCAGTTTTCACAAGAGTCAATCAGTGGAAAAAAATCAATCACCTGGGCTGTCCACGAAGGAGATTCTATGTACTCTTCAAAATAATTTCATAATGGTTCCATGCCTGTTTGCATAGAGCCCAATTATCTATCTTATGCTCCCCAGTACAAATGCTGACAAATGAGGCAAAAAGGTCTTAATACCTGACATTAGTCTGCAACTGTGCCAGTTGCTTTATTTTCATTGCACTTGATCTCATTGAATGCTCACAAAATTACTGCAAGGAAGGTGTACATTTCACAGAAGGAGGAATAGCTTATCAAGGCAAAAACTGTAAAAGTGGTAGAATTAAAGCCCAGATCTCTGACTTCACAGTTTTGGTGCTCTTAATGATGTCACACTGCAAATGGCCTTCAAGCAGATTCTGTGCAGCATCCTGCTTGTCCTCTGCTTGTTGCAGAGTGAAATTTTAGATAAGCTAGGTCTGTGTTAGAATGTATCCACATAAGCTAGGCCACTGAATTATTTAAGTGATTTTTTTTAAGAAGTGCTTCATATAGAAGGCAGGTTGATGTCCTGAATGTCATGGACACATTTTAGTAAATCACAGGTTGATTTTGTAAGGTACATTAATCAACAGAAGACCTTTTACTTGCCAGAAAAAGCGTTTAAAACATAGCATGTTTTCTCGGACAAGAGAAAAAGTATGCAAGAGTAATATTCCTATGCTGGTTGCAACTAGAGCTACAAAAGCTC
Source organism: Pan paniscus (assembly GCF_029289425.2). NCBI lineage: Eukaryota > Metazoa > Chordata > Mammalia > Primates > Hominidae > Pan > Pan paniscus. The sequence goes on from NC_073267.2 coordinate 69,392,659, forward strand.
AAAAGTTGAGGTTAGGAAAAGATTTTTGGCTCCACTGCCTTGTCTCCTTAGGTCTTTCTCCTAAAGATGTCATCATCCTCCAAAAGTTCAACTATATATTATAGTCCCCTGCCTCCTGCTGAGCTCCTGGCAATATTTCTAACATTCGAGGGGGCTCTCTTTGCTTCTTCTTTGGGTCTCTCATATATGATACTCTACATTCAAGTTCTTCTTCCCTCCAAACCATCACTTTCCCTCCAAACCAGCTTGTTATCTGTTTTCCTACTTTATAATAAAACCCAGACTTGAAATATTGAATCCATCTTTCATTTTACACTGGGAATTGGTAGAAGTACTGAATTCACAGCGTAACACAGCTGACCACATGGAAGAGATTCTGCAAGCAACACAAAAGTTAGCCTTGAGTAAGTTGTACTAAAAAAGATTTATATTGGGCATTTTAGTTTTCTCTTCTCCCTCCACCCCCTGTTATTTTAGAGCTATGATTCTTAGAGATGAAACCTTAGAGATCAGAATTCTTTCTTACAGAAATTCTTTTAGGTTGGTGATCTTAATTCCGTTTTTTAATATAAGCAAACTAAGGCTTAGTGCTATTAGATAACTGTAAAAATGGCATGGCTAACCAGTGGTGGGATTCAAACATCTTGTAATTTTTATTAATGACTTAATATGACCAATCTGAGTTTTCTAAAAATATGCATAACTACTGCATATCTCTATTCAATGAAAACAATGTACTTTATAATTTGTATTTAAATGCAAATGTGCCTAGAAGTGGTAAATTTTAGTAGTATTTTGAAGATAGAGTCAGCATGACTTGCTGATATATTGGATATAGGGCATGAGAAAAAATGATGAGTGAAAAATAATTTCAATATTTTGACCTGGTCAACCTAGACAACAAACAGAAAGAGGCTCTATAAAAGTAAAGATGTTTATCTGGGAGTAATGCATCACAATGGCAATATGCATGTGATAGTAAACTATGTGCATAGTTAAGGGGGTAAAAGAATACAAAGATTTTTAAAGGTCAAAATGAGGAAGATTACATAATTGTTCTGGAATAATTATCCTTCAATAACAAGGGTGACACGAGTCTGAGGTTGAAGAGGCAGCTGCTGGGAGGATACCCTTGCAGAAGTATTTTTGGTGAAAGATTGCAATGGTCTTTTTGCCAGATTGTGTTTTTTGCAGTCTTTCGTGACAGTTTTTGTTCTCCGGCATATAAGCACGACAACACTCACTTCGTGGCCTTTCCTGGCTCTATTTGTCAGGGTTTTCTTAACATTAGTGCCTACATTTTGAATCTGACAACTTTCACAGCCTCGACAACTAAGAAGGATGATTGCCATTACTGTGATTAGGAAGGCTATAGGTGGGGCAGGTTTGGGGAAAATTTCAGGAGTTCATTATACAATATGCTGAATCTTCAATGTCTCTTAGACATTCAAATGGTGATTTTGAGTAGGCAGTTGAATACATGAATCTGGAGTTTAGGAGAGAGGCCTTTGCTGGAGAAAAATGAGAGTTTTTAGATATGGAATTTTAAAGCAATAGACTAGATGAGCTCATCCAGGGAGTAAGTACAGATAAAAAAGAGAAGCTAACCGAGGATAGAGCATTGAACATTTCAACATGGAGCTGAGAACAGAAATAGGAACCATCAAAGAAGGCAGAGAAAGAGAGGCAGTGAGGGGAGAGGAATACCAAGGATATTTGGGGTTCTGTGAGCCAAGGGATAAGATTTCATCAAGGAGGAAGGAGCGTCTGCGTAAAATGCCAGTGGTGAGTCAGGAGGAAACGTGGATTTTCCATTGGATTTAGTAACATGGCAGTCGTGCATATGCGTTGGAGGGTAAAGGGAGAATTGCAGAGGTAGAATGGATAGAAAACCTGTAGAAAAATCTATAGTCAAACATACATAAAGTATCTATTGTTTCTTAAATAAGACTTTAAATATTTTATTTTGCTTCACTCAAGCTACATAATTAGTTCAAACTTGAGTGAATTACAATGGACCTTGAGCAAGAACAAAAATAAAAGAGAAACAGAAACAAATATGTCTAAATAGCATAATCTGGCTTTGTTTAGTTTTGCTCTGGAAAAGTATTTTAATGTAAGAATATCACATTTTAGGGTAAATTTTATAAAAAGTGGAATATCAACCTAATATGCTATTTTCTCTACAGTATATCAAATAAAATTATCTCTGAGATTTGTGATATTTTGATTAGATTTTTCAAGTTGCATTCAGGTCCTTTTTCAGAGAGCAAATAATTTTCATTCTTTATGTTGGTTTAGGGAATAAATCAGCTTTAAGTGTTCTGAGAAGTTTCAAGCAGGATCAAAGCAAAAGTTGATTATACTTTTAGCTAAAGAACTTGCTGAACCTTGAGGGCTCAGTGACATTATTACATGGACGTGAGCATGGATTGTAAAGTGCTAATTCTCAAAGATACAGCTTACCATGTTTCATAACCTTTAGGATTATTTCACAACCACAATGTAGAATATATTTTATTTGGTGTGGTGGGTTATACTATCTCTGGTGGATCAAGAATTCTATTGAAAATCTAGCCTCATAAGATAGCCCTTCTTTGGACATGACGTGGAATTCACTTTTAACTAAGCCAAGGACAATAAGAGTTAGTGCTCCCTAAGTGTACTTGCTTATCATTATTTAGCATATTAGATTGAAATGCACAATGTGTGAATCATAGGGTGAATATGTGCTCAAGAAGTATCCAAACAGGTCAAATATTCAACTAAAATAGTTCCATACCTATAATTACTGTTGAGTCTCATTCACTAAATACTCTTAATTTTCATTATAACTTAAATTAAGATAATTTAAATATAATACAAATATTTAGTGAGAACATAAAGTTGAAAGCACAATAGAGTTTTATTTTAGACTCTTGAGGGCAAGCAAAATATACCTACTTGTCCTTATGTAAGTAAAAGGTATTTTATTATAAGAGTTTGATTGGTTAGGATCTTAAGACACGTCTAAAAGTAGGTCTCGGGAATGAATTGAAATCAGATACTTGGACGCCAGCAGAAAAGTTTTTCTCATCTTTTTGCATATTGGTTTTATTTTTGTTTCTTGTTGGAAACTGACATTTGCTGTTTTTCAGATTTCATGGTAGAACATGCATTACATTATATTTCCAGTTTTGTATCTTCTCTCCCTAAGAGAACAGAGAGACGAGGCTGGAATATCTTAATCCTATTGCCAAGCTCCCCAAGAAGAGATTCTGGCTCAGTATGGTACAGGTACTCACCCCCCTTGAAATCTGAGTCAGACTGTACAATATTCTTGTTTTCCCATGTTCATTTGAATGGAACCATGAAAAAAAAAAGCATCCAGAAAATTGGGAAATGCTGGATTGACAATAAAATCATCTTCCAATAGTATATTTTAAATTAGCTCTTGATATATATCCACTGGGCATTGAAGTCCTTAGCACAGTTTACAAAGATGTTTCTGTCTCTTTCAGGGATTTTATCATGACCCCTGATTATGCAGTTCAATCAATGAAAGTAGCTGCTTGGGTACTGATGCAAATAGAAGTATATTAAACAAAGCTAAGTATTGACTATCACCAAAAACTGGATCTTATGTATTTCACCATGTGATTCATCCAATTTTCTCCACCTATTCTCAGATTACACACTTACTTTTAAAGACATAATAATAACACACATAAAAATAATGTGATATAAAATATAATACATTCAATTTACAACTATCACAAGTGACTTGGACCATTTTTGCAGAAATCTAGTTATCCTACAATTTTGTCTTTTTAAGGTAAGTTTCTCTATAATGAAAGAGATTTTGTCAGAGCAAATATGGTAACTTAGTTGTATTAAATTGTAGCCAGGAAATAAAAATATGGACCTACTTACCATAGTGAAGGCCTTAGATCCATAGTTTGAATAAGTTTAACAACAGAAAAAATATTTATAGAATACTCTGTATAGATGACAAGTAGTTATAATAATTAAAAATATTTACTTCGTTATCGTTTAAGGTAATGTAATGAGCTATTTAGTTTTCATTTCTGAATTAAGTTCAAAGTATAAGCTCTCAGTTTATAATTACATGGTCAACAGAAATATGCACTACAAACAATGTTAATTGGTTATGTAGCATGTTAACTCTAGGAGAAGTTGAGTGTATAAGAACTCTTTGTAAAATATTTTTAACTTCCTATGTATGCACAGTTAAACTGAAATATTTTTAAAAAGTAAAGAAAAATACTTGTAGTAGATATGTCAAGATTGCATTTATGTAAGTTTCAAGATAGGCAAATCTAATCTATGGCAATAGAAATCAAAGCAGCAATTGCCTTGGGAAGAGGGCAGCAGCAGGAAAGAAGCACAGAGAACTTTCCAGGGTAATGCGTGGGTACACAGGTTAGATGAGTGTATACATTTTTCAAAGCCCAAAGGACTATGCACTTATGATTGTCTATGTGTATACACGCATGTACATATCATCGTATTTAAATTATAAGGCCAGCCGTGGTAGCTTATGCCTGTAATCCCAGCACTTTGGGAAGCCAAGACAGATTAATTGCTTGAGCCCAGGAGTTAGAGACCAGACTGTGCAACATGACTAAACTTCATCTCTGCAAAAAAATTCAAAAGTTAGCCCTGTGTGGTGGTGCACACCAGTAGTGCCAGCTACTCAGGAGGCTGAGGCAGGAGGATCGCGTCAACGCAGGAGGCAGAGGTTGCAGTGAGCTGCGATAGTGCCACTGCACTCCAGCCTGGGCGACAGAATGATTGATATTAAATAAATAAATACATAAATATGTAAAATTATGTTTATACTTAAGGAATAGCAAAAATATTTTGGAGTAGAAATCATAAAATGCACAAACTTATACAAATCTTGTAATTTTATTAGAAATTACAATTTTGCCACCCAGCAAGAAGTAGTTAAGCTTCTCAGTGCTTTTCTTTCACTATACCAAGTAGATTTCTGAACTAGTTAGGGTAACAAAAGCTGCTAAAAATAGCCTCAAAACACATAAAGATTCAAACACAATAGAGGTTTATTTTGGCTTTGCATACAAGTGGCACTCTTCTGTGTCTCGGGGAGACCTATTCTGTGGAGTGCTGCCTGGACCTGGCTCCTTTCATCTTACCCATCTGTCATTCTCTAGGGCATTGTAGTTATTTAATGCTTCTGTACAAGATATGGGTAAGAACAAAACCAACCAAACAAACAAAAACGTGGAGGAGACACATTCTCTCTCTTCTTTAAAAAAGCCTTGGCTGAGAATGGCACACATCAATTCTTCTCATCTTCCATTCACAATCAAAAGTCTCATGGACACATATAGAGGTAAGAGGAGCTAGGAAATGTAATAACTGGTTCAACAATTATTTACCAATGACAACCTCATTCTGCAGAAGAGAGAGCATGAAATTTGGTGAACATGTAAAGCTCTGTAATACAATAGCTATTGCATCTGATTTTCCTCCTTAATATTGAATTGTGTTTTCTCATGTCAATAACAATTTTGTTTTTGACAGATAATCTATCTAATTTTCCACCCTTGCCTATATCATAATTTATTTAAAGATTCTGCTTTTTGTACATTTCTTGTATTTCCTTTCTATTTTGATTTTTTTAAACTTTGCTATATTTTGTTATCATTAACATATTGAGAAAAATATTCTTACAAATCTATTTTTTTCTTAAAAGTTAAAGCTAGTTAATTTAGTATTACCAGATTAAATACTGGTTTTGAAAGCTCTTGATAGATGCTGATTTTAAGAATGAATATACTTATTTTATCAGTGAATGATAGAACAAATGTACCTCACCTTCACCAGAACTTGGTAGTACCACTGTAACAAAAGTCAGTGTGATATATAGAACATAATTATCTGTCATGAATTCATGCAAGCATCTGTAATCTTACTGAGAGGCAAGCCAGTGCAGCTGTACGTCTCTTCCTTCTCTTCATTCATTTCCAACTTTCCTTCTAGGTGTTGCTTGAGAATCAATGAACAAAACAAAACACAAAATTCTCTAAGTGAAATAAAGTAACTTGAATGCATTCCTCTGTGGATATATTTAATTTGCATTTATCTTTTAAATTAAAAATTTATGTTTAAAGAAATGCATTCAGATTGGCTTTTGGTTTAAATATTGACCAAAACTTATGCTTCAAAGTTTTACCCTCTAGGTACAAGGTCAATTTTGTGTCAGAAATCTGTTCGTATGACCAAGGCCAAAATTTTCTTCTTTTTTCATGAACATGTAACTTTTTATTCACTAAAACCCCTGAGTTTGGAAATTAGCCACTCTTCATGGCTGATTAAGGTTTACCCTAGCATAACTTTTCTTCTAGGAGCCATGGATGTATTTTTGAGGTTTCTCCTGCATTTATATCACAGCTATCCTTTTAGAGGTAATAAAGGAATACTCTGCACTCCACCACCTGCTCCCTTCATCCCCCAATAACATTCTTAGAAATGTATCTGTAGATATCATTTTCCATATAAACTTTACACATCTCAGCTAGCAAAAAGAATGAAAAATGGAGAATCTTAAAAAGGGCCTTCTATTATTTTTTTCTTCAAACACACCAGGTTTGTGGCACCATAGAATTTTTGCACCTGTGGTTTGATCCCCCTCGAAAACTATTCATCTCTGCCCATGCCCCCAATTTAGCTTGACTCTCTCCTTCTTATCATTAAGGACTCAAAACCCATCTAAATTAACTCTGTTCCTCCCGTTCTGTGCATTGCACTCTCTTATTCTCTTCATAAGATTTATCACTGGATGACAGTATCTAATAGCTATCTTAATAGCTTGAGCTCTAAATAACAGGAATTTGGCCAGGTGCGGTAGCTCACACCTGTAATTCCAGCATTTTGGGACGCCGAGGCAGGCAGATCATTTGAGATCAGGGTTTGAGACCACCCTGGCCAACATGGTGAAACCTGTCTCTACTAAAAATACAAAAAAATTAGCCAGGAGTGGTGGTGTGTGCCTATAATCCCAGCTGCTCAGGAGGCTGAGGCACCAGAATCGCTTGAAGCCGGGAGATGGAGGTCACAGTGAGCTGGGATTGCACTGCTGCACTCCAGCCTAGGTGACAAAGTGAGATCCTGTCTCAAAAACATAAATTAATTAAAATTAAAATTTAAAAAAAACAGGAATTTTTTTTCTATTTTGTCCACCACACTAATTCTAGATCCCACAATAGAGCCTAACAATAAGTAGATGCTGAGTGAATGAATGGGATTAATTAAATAAACTAATAGATGACAAACAGATCTAGGATGGATAACTTTTAGATATAGTTTGTTAAATATATCCTACCACTTGTATTTTGTTTTTCAAATGACACATCTCATTTACATATATTGTTCATTCATTAGGAAATAATCAGCAGGAATGTTGGCAGAATATTGAATACAGACTTCATGAAATTTCTGCATGGGACTCAGATTATGTATCTTCTCCTAGTCTCCCAGTGCCTTCTTCCCAGCACTGCACATTCTGGAGAGGTCAGTTTGTGGGAGTATGGAAGGTTGGGGCTCTTCTTTCTTAGAGGGGCAAGCTTAGACCAAGGAGTCCAGGAGCTGGGAAAGAGCTGGAAGATAAATTCCTCTTTCTTACTTCTTCCCATAGACCTTTCTGAAGCACAGTGATTCCCTACACGTCTGAAGTAGTCCTGATCTTGTCAATTCAGTAATGTACCACTTGTATCTGCTTTCAGCCCCTCTCAAACCCAATAAATTTTCAACCTTGTTCCTGTTGCCCTGGGGATATAACTCAGGCACTATTGTACCTGAAGCTTTCCCTCAGGCTTTGTTTTCTAGGAAATTTGGGCTAAGTATCTGGTTCTGGACTTTTCAAAACATTTGAAATAATATCTATGTTCCCAATCGATGTGACAGTATGTTTCAATGAACAGATCAGATTGAATTCATTTCTCATTGAGTGAGAATAAAACAGAGCATGCTAAGCCAAAATTGAAGCTCAATTATCAGGTTCCTATGTCCTCAACAATGCTACCACTACTCAGGAAGAAGGCTTTAAGCAATAATAAGCTGAGATTCAAATTTGAAAAACAAATATGTTACTGTGTTGCCTATGTCTCTGAAACATGCCCTTTTCCAATAATATTTTTTATGCATTGTGTATTGATTAAGAATACCATTTTGAGGGGTCAAGGAGATACATGGTTTCATATATCAGCTCTTCTACTCTTTCATAGTCTCACGGATTAAAAACTCACTAAACCTTCTCCATTCTCACGTAAACCACATTTTCATTAAAAGGGCATTACTCTTTAGTTTCATTAGTATGAGGATTAAATTAAATGAGGTGAGTAAAGCATTTAGCATAGTTTCTAGCTGTATGCTAAGAAGAGGCCCATTTTGCCCAAGTAGAAAGTTTGGTTGTCCTAAAATTGCTCCTCTCACGAGATCTGAGGCTGCACCTCTGTCTCCGTATCACTTAGAATGCAACCCAATTGCCTACGAATTCATTCCCAATGTGATAGAAAATAGAAAAGATGGGAATTCGGACGATATTTTACAAAGGGGTTAGAGATCAGGAGCTATTGATGTAGAAGATAAGAGAGGCACTATGTTCAAAGGAATGAGGATTTTTTTTCTCTCCTGAACCTTTTATAGCATCTTGCTCATTGAGAAGCTAGTGATGCTCAGACTGAAAAGTTGTGGGAGAATCTCCTGTATCAGCCTCTATACAATCCCTTCTTGCTTCATCTTGTGATGGTAAAACCCTACGAACAAAACAAAATGAAAACAAACAGGAAACCCAACACACAAAACTGTAGAGTTCTCTCATTTTGTTATGAGCAATAACATAAACAGTTATTTGTATGAATTTATTTGATTTTAAACTTACCATTATTCAAGGGTTAAAGTTAGATATTATGCTATAAGATTAATTGGAAATCTAAGGGACTTTCAAGGTACCAGTCCTTACCAATAAGGTAAGAATTACCTTATTTTAGAAAATAGAATGCTGTTACAGCAATTTAACACTTTTCATTGTGTATGAGGATAAAGGTCATGTTGTCCTATTTTGATCTCTCTTTTGTAGAAATAAATGATGACCACCCAAATGAAGACAGTCAAAGGCTGTTCATTCAGGGCTTGCTATATAGCCAGGGAGTCAGTTGCTATCACTTGAGTTTGGCAAAGACTCAAAGTTGGCAGGGGTTTGGGAGAGCTTCATAGTGAAAAACATAGAAGGCTTCAGGTATCCTTTGATTGGAAGTTGTTGGCACAGAGAAACTGGAGGTGGACTCACTAGACATGAAACATCTGATGTGAATAATTTGTTTGAGTATATTTAGCTTTCTTTTATTGGTCCTGCATTGAAAGCAGAGGCAAAATAGGAAAGCTGTGATTTAAAACTAAGTTCTAACCACTCTGGGTTGAATAAAAAGAGCTTATGGTCTGGCTTTCTGGAATGGTGTTGCAGAGCTTGTGAGTAAGAGTTTTTCCCATTGTCATGAATGGCTTGGCCATTGCCTGTTTTTATGTTCAGTCTCTTGCTTTATTCACGTAAACTAGGGAGACCCTCTTCCTATGAGGGAGGAGCTTGGACCCATATTACTAATCATCTCTTACTTTCTGTCTTATGTCCTTTTGTGATCTCATAGTTAAAAGAAACATTGAGTAAAGCTGTTGCCTTACCTCTTTGGGAGAAGTTCTAGCCATTCTTCTTTTATTTTTTTCACCAATTGGCCATTTTTTACCCTCTGTATCACATAAGAAAGAGAGATGCATGTGATTGTTAACCTTGATCATACCTCACCAAATTATTATCCCTCCACTGTTTAAAGTGTTAAAGTTTGCTTCAATAGAAAGAAAACCTAGACATCTTTTTCTGTTGTTTGTGAAGGTGCAGTTTCCTTCTCTTAGGAAATTATTTTTCTTTCAAAATAGTAGCTAAGCAAGGAAATAGTAACCATGGTCTATGATGATGCTAGGTCATAAACACACATTTTCTTTTGATGTTTATTTTCCCAACCAGTTGTATTCTTGGCCAATCTTTTCTCTTTCTCTGCAATGCCAATAATTGAGAATTGTGTCGGTTCTTTGGGGTGAAAATTGACAAAAACCAACTGTTAGCCTTCTTTATTATGGTTTAACATAGGTCATCAAAGGAGATTAAAAAATGATTTTTCCAACTGTTCCTGCCTACATCACTAGTGTTCTTCATAGGGATTTGGGGACAAATGACAGCCAATAATAAAGTTTTACTCTGCCTTGCTTCATTCTTGTGTATACATCTCCTTAGAAGAACTCAAGAGAGGGCATATTGGCCAAATGTCATCTCAATTTCATCTCACTTTATTATTTCCCAAAGAGCAAACTAGATAACATTTTAACTCCCAATAAGAAAATTAATGTATACAGATTCAAAACAGAATGCAAGTGACCCAAGGCCAAAAACTGAGAAAAAGTTTTTGAGGCATTTATTGAAATCCAGGTTTTTTTTTTTTCTGTACATTCTCCTTTCACATATTTATTTGCTTAGTACCCAGCATGTATTTGGCACTTGTCTATGGGAAGTCAGTAGAGTAGTGGCCAAAATAGATTTATTCTATATCATCCTTTGTAGAGAAGGCTGAAAAATAGACAAAATAATAATTTAACACAGCGATATGCTCTTAGAAATAAGCAAGTCTGCAGTGTGGTTTGGAAGTAAGAAAGATCTCTCAGTTTAACATTACTCTTTCTGCTTCCATCTCCTGTTGCTTACATGACAGTTACTCTTATAAAGGAGTGATGTGTGAACAGGAAACTAAATACTAGAAGGCCATGTCCCTGGACAAGAGCATTACAAGCAAAGGGAACAGCATGAGCAAAAACAGGATAGGGTTAAGTTTCGCATGCTGCTCAGAAAACTGGATAAAAAGTCAACGTATTTAGAATACAGTGAGTGAAGCAAAGTACTAGAAAGCCAAACGTTTAGGGTCATGGATGACTTGGTGATCTTTTCATTTTCATCATCTAGAGAAAAAAATGTAATTCAATCACGATGTGACCAACCATCAAATATTGTTTTTCTCAGGATTTCCAGCTGTGACTTAAATTCTTAAAGATCTCTTGTATTAGAAATTCACAAATCATGAAAAAAGGGACTTTGGATGTTCATACTTTAGGTATCACTGTACACGTAGTGTCCTACATTTTCCTGCTATAATAAAACTATTTTAGCATTTTCTCTGATGGTTATTTTAGACATCAACATGTTTCTCAAACCTTTGCTGTCCCTTTTCTTTCTCACAATTAATAATCTTGTTCTTATTTCATTAAGGAAAGTTAAGCACTGCCTTTTATTTATAACAATAAAGGACTGCCTTTTATTTATACCGATAAATCTATCAACCCATCCTAATCTTAATCCACATGATGTATATTTTTCTGTATGACAATAGATGAACAATTTTTGCATGTATTGTGGTTGTGGTTGTTGGTAGTAATTTTGTTTTCATTGTGAAAATAAGCTTTTCACTTGCTTGTGAGATCCCACCTCTTCTTGTAAAGCAAAGTAAAGCAAAAACTAGATGAAATGCGAATTTGGCAACTTGAGGAGAGTTAAATGAAGGAACTGTTTCCAGAACTTCATAGCTAGTAATAATGCACCATAACCAGCCCTAGAGCTGAGAGAGAAGAGAAGGAAAGCCATTAGAAAAGGAATACTTGAAAGAGTTGTAAAGTTGCCCTAGAGTATCAGGGACTGAATTTACCTTTCCATCTGAAAAACTAAAAAAAAAGTAGGATAGAATGAGTCAAATGGTTTTTAAAACATTGAACATCAGACAGCAAAGAAGAATCTCTAGTGATGGAAAAGAAATGAGCCAGGAAATTGCCCTATCTTATTATATCAAGACAGTTTCCAGTGTTGGCAGGGGCAGAATACAGGGAGAGTGGTCTCAAACTCCTTGCTGTCTCCCAGAAGAGTTGAGGAGAGGGAGCTAAGAGTCCATAAAGACCAAGATGGATAGGTGTGGATATGTGCTATGGCTTGAATGGGTCTTCCAGAATTCACATGTTGAAAACTTGGTCCCCTTGTGTGGCAGTGTTGAGAGATGGAGATTTTGAGAGGTGATTAGGTAATTAAGAAAGATTAATACCACTCTCACTGGACTAGGTTAATTCTTGTGAAAGTGAGTACTTGCTCTCATCACCTGGTTTAATTACCACAAGAGTGAACTATTACAAAAGGAGGTCTCCCTTTGTGTTTTGCTCTGTTTTGCACACATTCACCTGCCCTTCAGCTTTCCTACCATGTTTTGATGCTGTACAAAAGTCCTCATCAGAAAATGCCACCAGGACCTTGGACTTCGCAGCCTTCAGAACCATGAGCCAAATAAACTTCTTTTCTTTATAAATTACTCAGTCTGTGTCATTCTGTTATAGTAAGAGAAAATAGATTAAGGCAATAGATTTCACAGGACAAGTTACAGAAATAGGAGAGCTATGAAGCGAGAATTCTGATGTTCTTTTTGCAGCAAGACAGTATTTATCTGTGCATGTGTGAGGAAGGAATAACCTGAAATGATTAGAGAAAATGTTACTCAGGGCTCACGCAGCATCAAGAAGAGTACTTATTTTCACCAGCCAAAATGGAAAATCTCGTAATTCATGAGGCATTAGGTCAAATTATCTACAGGTACTTCCCTTAATAGTGGGAGAGTAACTAGCCCTATCTTCACCACTGATCTGTTTCCACCTAACAAAACTTCAAAACAAAACTAAAAGAAAAATCATGATCTCAAACAAATCAAACTGTTTGCTGTACTAAAATGTATCCCAGAACAAAAACTCATGAATATTTATAGGAATGTAAATTATAGGCAATTATACATAAAAATTACAATATCTGACATCCCATAAAAAATAAACAGATATGTAAAGATGGAAAAATATGACTCACAGTAATGCAAAAATATCGACAAAAACTGATACAGAAATGACGCAGGTATTATAATAAGCATGTATGAATAGTGTAACCTTATTATCATTTCAAAACTGTATATAGAGAATGGATAATATAAAAACAAAATTTCTAAGATTAAAATATTGTACTGGAGTATATTCTAGTAAAGCAAGTTTGGTTTGACATTCAAAATACAACAAATGTAATTTATTATATTTACACAATTAAAAAATCTTATATGATTATCTCAATATAATGCCCCAAAATGTTTATCAAAACTCAACACCACTGCTTATCAAAACCCAACACAACTGCTGATAATGACTCTCAGAAAACTAGGAATAGAATGAAACTTCCTTCAAGCTGATAACAGTCATCTAAAACAAACTTACAGTTAATATACTTAGTGGTGAAAAGTTGAACTCTTTGTCTCTTAGGTTAGAAACAAGACATGACGCCTCTACCTACTACTTATTGTATTCAACATTGTTTTGAATGTTCTCTCCAGTGCAATAAAGCATAAATACATAAAAAACTAAAATTACGTTTTTCTGGTAGATTACATCAGTGTTTATATAGAAAATCTTATCAAATCTACCAAAAAAACCTTGCTACAAATAATAAGGGAATATGTAAATATCACAGGATACAAGATTAATATTAAAAAGTCTATTTTTCTATATACTAGTAAAAACTATTAGAAAATAAAATTAGGAAACAATACTACGTAAAGTAGCATCAAAAATATGAAATATGGATAAATCTAACAAAAATGTATACTAAAAACTAAAAGCACTTTTGAGAAAGAAACTAAATAATAATTTAAATAAAGGTGGAGATGTTCTTTAGTCTGAAGAGTTGAGGTTGTGATGATTAATTTTTTGAAACTGATTAATAGTTTCAACATAAACTTAAACAAAGTCCTTGCAGGCACTATTGGAGAGATTAAGAAGCTGACTTTAGCATTTATATGGAAGTGCAAATAATTAAAGATGGCAAACAACTTTAAAAAATAAAAGAATAAATTTGGAGAACTACCACCACCCAATTTAAATATATATTAAAAAGCTAGAGTAATCAGGACAGTATGGTATTGCTATCATGATAGACAAACAGATCAATTAAATGGATTAAATAGTCCAGGAAATGATCCACACATATATGGAAAATTGATTTTGGAAGAGTTGCAAAGTCAATTTAATAGATAAAAAAAAGTCTTTTCAACAAATAGTGTTAGAGTAATTGGATATCCATATGCCAAAAATTTCAACTTTGATCTGAATCTTACCAAATTTATTTACTCCTAAAACTATAAAACTTCCAGACAAAAATAAAAGAGAAAATTTTTTGAAACCTTAGGTTAGTCAAAGATTTCTTGGACACAATATCAAAAACGTGCTCTGTATAAATAAAAAAATAAGTTGGACTTAAAGTTAAAAACTTATTTTCAAAAGACACTGCCAAGCTCATTAAGATACAAGCTATAGATTAGGGGAAATATTTTTAAATTATATACTCGATTATTTAGACTTTGTCTGGACCGTCTAAAGACATTTCAAAACCAAATAACATAGAAAGCAAAACAAATGACCAGAAAATAAAAAACGGAAAACAGATTTGATCTGACATTTCACCATGGATGACACAGGATGACACATAAGCACATAAAAAGATGTTCAACATCATTACCCATGAAAGAAATGCAAATAAGAATCACAAAGAGATATTACTATACACCTATTAGAAATATTAAAATTGAAAAGATATTAACCATACCTGGTGTTATATAGTATGTGGAGGAAGTAGAACTCTCATATACTATAAAGGGAATGGAAAATAATACAAAAATTTGGCAATTTCTTAGAAATTTGAACATATATCTACCTTATCATATAACCATCCCATTGATTATTATTTATCTAAGGGAAATAAAAGTAAATGTCCCATACAAAAAAAATGTACATGAATGTTCATGGCAGCTTTATTTGTAATAGCCCAAAACTAGAAGCAACTCAAATGTCCATTAATAGATGAATGGATTAAAATATTTAAAAACCTGAAATAGAGGCATTACCTTTAAGAACTTATAAAGCTGGAGTAGTATACTCATTATGCTCTGTGTTAGAGCCTCAGAACTTCCTCATTTTTTTAAACTTTTGTTTTAAGTTCAGGAATACATGTGCAGGTTTGGTATTTAGGTAAATTTCATGTTGCAGGGGTTTGGTATACAGGTTATTTATTCAACCAGGTAATAAGCATAGACTGCAACAGGTAGTTTTTTGATCCTCACCCACCTCCCACACTTCAACCTCAACTAGGCCCTGGTATCTGTTGTTCTTTTCTTTGTATGCATATTAATTTAATGTTTACCTCCCACTTATAAGTGATAACATGTAGTATTTGGTTTTCTGTTCCTGCATTAGTTTGCTTAGAATAATGACCTCCAACTCCATCCATATTGCTGTAAAGAACATGATTTTATTTTTTATGGCTACATAGTATTCCATGGTGTATATATACCATATTTTCTTCCAGTTTACCATTGATGGACACAGGTTGATTCCATGTCTTTGCTATTGTAAATAATTATGTGATTAACATACATGTGCATGTGTCTTTATGACAGATGATTTATATTCCTTTGGGTATATACCCAATAATGGCTAGATCAAATGGTATTTGTGTTTTAAGTTCTTTGAGAAATTGCCAAATTGCTTTCCACAATGGCTGAACTAATTTATATTCCCACTAACAGTGTATATGCATTCCTTTTTTTTCACAAACTTTAGTAACAGCCATTGTGACTGGTGTGAGATGGTATCTCATTGTGGTTTGGATTTGCATTTCTCTAATTATTAGTGATGCTGGGCATTTTTTTGTATGCTTGTTGGCTGCATGTAAGTCTTCTTTTGAAAACTGTCTGTTCATGTCCTTTGTCCACTTTTGAATGGGCTTATTTGTTTTTTGCTTGTAAATTTGTTTAAGTTCCTTACAGATTTTGGATATTAGGCCTTTGTCAGATTCATAGTATGCAAAAATTTTCTGCCATCCTGTAGGTTGTTTGTTTACTCTGCTGACAGTTTCTTTGGCTGTGCAGAAGCTCTTTAATTATGTCCCTTTTGTCAATTTTTGTTTTTGTTGCAATTGTTTTGGCTTCCTCCTTATGAAATTTTTGCCAGGTCTTATGTCCAGAATTGTAATACCTAGGTTATGTTTTACTTGTAGGTTTTTACAGTTTTTATAGTTGTAAGTTTTACATTTAAGTCTTTAATCCATCTTGAGTTGATTTTTGTGTGTGGTATAAGAAAGACTTTTGTATAAGGTGTAAAGAAAGTTTCAATCTTCAGCATATGGCTAAACAGTTATCCCTTCACCATTTATTACTGTCTCCATGCCCCTGTTTCCTTTGTTGAGTGTTCTAGTCCACAGGACTCACTCAGGCAGGGGCCACAGTTGGCAGAGAAGCCGTATCCTTGCTGTGTTATTCCTAGTATGCTGTACATGTGCTTGCTGGGAAACTTTCTCATCTTATAACAGAGTTTGTACTCTTTGACCAATATCTCCTCTTTCCCCTACCATCCCCTATATGTGCATTATATGTGTAAATTTATTTCTAGGCTCTCTGTTCCATTAGTCTATGTGTCCATTTATATGCCAGTACCATACTGTCTTGATTACTATATCTTTGTAATGTAATTTAAAACCTGAAAGATGATTCCTTCAAATTTGTTTTTTTTACTTAATATTGCTTTTATTATTCAGGGTCTTTTGTGGTTCCTTATGATTTTTAAGATTTTTTTTTAAATTTCTGTGAAAAAAGTCATTAAATTTTTGATAGGGATTGAATTAAACCTGTGGATTGCTTTAGGTAGTATGGATATTTTTACAATAATTCCTCCATTATATAAGAATAGGATTTTTTCATGGATTTGTCTTCTTCAGTTTATTTCATCAGTGTCTTATATTTTGGTGTATAGATCTTTCACATAATTGTTTCAATTTATTCTTAAGTCCTTTATTGCTTTTGATGCTATTGTAGATGGGATGTTTCTATAATTTATTTTTTCTCATGGTTTGTTGTCAGCATAGAGAAAGGATACTCATTTTTGAATGTTAATTTCTTTCCTTATGACTTTGCTATAATTCATTTATTCAAAGAGCATGTCAATTTTACTTCTGCCTTTACAATTTAGATAATAAGTAAGGAGATATTTTAATTACTTTTTCTTGATTAATTGCTCTGACTAGAACCTTCAATAATATGTTAAATAGAAGTAGTGAGAGGGGACATCCTTGTTGGCTTTTCACCATTGAGTATGATGTTAGCTATGGGTTTATCATATATGATCTTTGTTATGTTGAGGTACATTCCTTCTATACCTAATTTGTTGAGTGTGTTTATTATAAAAGGATCTTGAATATTGGAAAATGTTTCTGCACATATTGAGATGATCATATGATTTTTACCTTTATTAAATTAATGTGGTATACTGTGTTTATTGATTTGCAAATGTTGTGCCATCCTTGCATTCTAGGGATAAATCCCATTTGATCATGGCAAATGATCCTTTAATGTGCTGTTGAATTTAATTTGCTACCATTTTATTGAGGATATTTGTGTCTATGTTTAGAAGGAATATTAGCTATAATGTTCTTTTCTTACAGTGTCCTTATCTGACTTTGTTAACAGGGTAATACTGGCCTTGTAAAACAAATTTGAAAGTGTTCTCTCCTCTTCAATTTTTTGCAAGAATTTGAGAAAAATTTATATTATTTAAATGTTTGGTAGAATTCAGCCATGGAAGCCATCAGACTATATTCTTTGTTTGATGAGAGATTTTTTATTATCAATTCAATCTCCTTACTTATTATTGGTAATGATTTCTTCATGATTAAGTCCTGGTGTGTTGTATGTTGTTCAATAAGCTCCTTATGTTTCTTCATTCTTGTTGTTGTTGTTGTTGTTGTTGTTGCTCCCACTGGCTAATATTAAATGACTTGTCTTTGAGTTCACTGTTTATTTTTTTCCTGATCCTGCCTACTACTATTGAAGTTCTCTATTGTACTTTTTAGTTCATTCATTGTATTATTCATCCCCAGTATTTCTGTTTGGTTCTCTTTCAGGGTTGCTATTTCTTTATCAAACTTTTTATATTTGATGTATTATTTTTCTGATTTTGTTTATTTGTCTATTTGTGTTCTCTTGCATCTCACTGAGCCTTTTAAAGATAATTATTTTGAATTATTTGTCAGGTAATTCACAGATTTCCATTTCTTTAGGGTCAAATACTGAGGCTTTAATAGCTTGCTTTGGTGGTATCACGTTTATCAGGTTCTTCATGATGTGTGGCCTTACATCAGTGTCTGTACTTTTGAAGGAGCAAACATCTTTTAATCCTTAAAGACTGGTTTTGGAAGGTGAAGGTTTTTTTTTTTTCTGTCAGGTCCCAAGGCTAATGGGATTGCCTCTGCAATCTCTGACAAGAAGAGTTAAAGGCAGGTCACATGGCTGTCACTGAGTCTGCAGTGGGGTTCAATGTTGGTGGGCCTGTTACCAGGGACTTGGGCAGCATGGATCTTTCTTGGTTCCTGGGAATATGGGACTTCCTTCAGGATCTTAGCCAGTAAAGCTGGTGCTAGGACACAGATCTATTTTGTGGTCTACAGTTAGGTCTTCAGATCATGGGCCTGTTTCCTAGCACATACATGGATAACTCACACCTGGTTCATGACAGGATTCTCACCAAGTCATTTTGTGGGTCCTTGAGTGGGCAGGACAGGCCCTGCACCATGGCTGAGACTTGATGGAACTGAGTTGCAAGGCTGCTTCAGGATACACAGTGAACTAAGGTCTGCAGATCTGACTCTGGGGTATTAGGTGGCTTTTGATATATTTCTCTTCATTGATTATTTTCAGCAATTTAATTTGCATGTAATGGCCAGACATGTTTGTGTATGTGTTTATTCTGTTTGACTTCATTGAGCTTTGTAGATCCATGGGCTTATAATTTTTATCAAATTTGAAACATTTTCAGCCACAACTTTTTCAGATATTTTTATGTCTCCTTAGTCTCCCTGTTCTCTCTAGGAGACCATTTATATATATTAGGCTATTGAATATAACTTGCACATCATGAAAACTCTTTTTATTCTTTCTAATCTTTTGTTTTCTCCTTCTTTTGGTTTGATTCTATTGCTATGCTTTGAAGTTCGTCATTATTTTTATTTTACAGTGTCTAATCTGCTATTACATCTAAGTGTCTTAATTTTAGATATTATTGTTTTACTCTATGGAAGTACCGTTTTTTTATATTATCAATTTCTCTCATTTCTTCATATTTTTAATTAAATCCTTGTTTATAGTTATAATAGCTATCTTAATATCATTTTCTCTCATTATTTCCATTATTTTTTTGTTTATTTTTATTAAATATTTTTTGTTGGTAATGCATTACTTTTTCTTGCTTCTTGGCATGTATGAATATTTTGATTAGAGATTGGGCCTTATTAATCTTATGCTACCGTTTGGCAGTTAACTTGGCAATTAAATTATTTTGGATAGATTTTATGACTTTGAGGCCTGTTTTAAGTTTTTGTAGTGTATATCTGGGGTAGTCTTTACTCCTGGCATAATTAAGCCATAATTAAAAAATAGGACTCTGCTGAAGCTTCCACCAAATGTCCTGGCTGATCACCAAGGACAATACCTTCTGGCTGGTTAGACTTTAAACAACTCCTTGCCTGGTGTGAAATTTGCCAAATTTTTATCTTACAACTTTATGATATTTTTGTCTAAGACTTGTGGAGTTTCATATTATGCATATATAAGCAAGTATTAAGTAGAGACTTAAAGAAACCCTTCTATAGATTTCTTGTTACTGCATACTTCTTTCTTTCTAGAATGTTTCCCTGCTACTTTTAGCCAGCTAAGCCTCGCTGAATTCTGGTCTCCATGTACTGAATTCATTGAGACTGCCTGGTTCTGTTTGTGTTTCCCCTCTCTGCGCTACAGCCTAGATAAAGCATCCAGTCTAGAAGTCAAGGGCAAATGTAGGACTCAACTCATTTTTCCTTTCTTTCAGGGATCATATGCTCCATAGCACATTGGAAAATGTGCTACCTGCTTTCCAATGTGCAAAAACATTTGTTTTACATTTCATATATAGTTTTCTAGCTGTTTACAGTGAGAGATTAAGTTCAGTCCTTGTTCCTTGTTCATGTCTAGAATTAATGGCACACATGTGTTCATGATCTTTTAATGGCTTCACTGAATCAAAACTAAAAGTAAAAACAATAACAAAACACACACACACACACACACACACACACACACAAATCTTACCTTGGCCTACAGAACTCTATATCATCTGGCCTTAGTTACCTCTTCAATTGTATTTTCCAATATTTCCTTTCTCCCTCCATTAGCCATAACTAGAACACTGGCCTTCATTGTCTTCTAGCATAATAAAACAGCTTGAGGCTCTGGGAACATTTACTTTGTACATCTTCTACCTGGAATACTTTTCTCTTACAAATTTTCAAGACTCATTCCCTCAATTCACTAAGGTTCCTGAAGTAAAGTTATTTGGTTATAGCAACTTACTATGACCTCACTATCTAAAAGAACCACTCCTTTTTACTGGCTATCCTCTTTTCCTGCTAATATTTTCTGAATAACACTATTTACCACGTAGTGATATATTATAGCTTTATTTGTTTATATTTTTTGTCTCTACCATTAGAATGTAAGCTGTTGAAAGAACTAGAATTTGTTATATTTATTGTTGTATTCCCCATGGCATACAGTAGTCCCACAGTGAACATTTCTTTAAAGAAATAATAATATTTCTTGGATATAAAGTACCAGATACTGTTCTCCCTTCAATATTTGGAGAAAGTAACTTAAAATATAAGAAGTGAATTAATAATGAATTTTTCCCAGTTTGTATAATTTAAAATGGAAAGCTTGTTGAGGCCATCTATTTTAATTTTTTGTGATATTTATAAATATAAACATTGATCTTCCTCCTTCTAATTATATGTGATATACTATAATAACTAATGTTGAATGATGAAGTGCTGTGTTTTGAAAGTTTTTCTAGCGGACACTGCTTATGCTATTATATACCAAACTCCATTAGGCTCCTTTTACCCTTACCTGTTTTTGAGCACATTTTTTGAAAACTACCCTTTGAGCCTGCTGTGGTTTGAATGCATTCCCTGAAAGCTCATGTGTTAGAAATTTAATCCCCAGTGTAACAGATGAGAGGCAGCATGTTTAAGAGATGATTATGTTCTGAGGGGTTCATCTTCACAATTGAATTAATGCCATTATTGCAGGAGTTGGTTACTTACTGTGGAAGTGGATTTCTGATAAAAAGTATATATTTGTTCTGATTTTCTCTTTTGTGCTTGTGCTCTCACCATGTGATGCTTCTGGCCATGGAATGACCCTCACCAGATGCTGGCAGCCTATGGAACCGTGAACTAAATAAATTTCTGTTTCCGTATGTTTTGCAAATATAGCAGAAAACAACCTAAGATAGAGTCTTTGCCCACACACAGAGGTATTTAAAAACCTTATAATTATCAAGGAATGCTCATTATGAAACTGAAACTCTCATCTCATTTGCAGACAAACTCTGAGATGTCACTTCTATTCCAGAGCTCCCTCTGATAAATCAGGATAATGCATCCTAAAATTATTATTTTTTTCTTTTTTAGCAGACCTATTTAGTATCCAGCATCCTAAAATTCTATCCCTTTTGTTTTTCTTTCTTCAATGTCCACTCTCTTATCAGTTTCTCCTGGGAGAATTTCTTAGAAGAGCAGGTGCATATGAATCATTCATTATCTAGTTTGATATGTGTATTTGTCAGGAGAGGTTACGTTTATAGAGTCTTAATAAATAATCCCCACATTTTAGTGGCGTAATATATCAGGTATACTTCTTCTTAAAGTTATATATTTATCATAGATTGGTGAATATGGGGGGTTGTTTTCTACATAAAACTCTTGGACCTGGCCTAATTCGGTATCAGTCAGGGGCCCAGCAAGCAACAGATTGGATATTTAAATTAGTGTAATTCAAGGAATGTTTCATAAAGAGGTAATTCACTAAGGTATTAGCAGAGTATAAAGGAACCACAAGAAATAGTGCAGCACTGACAAAGATGCTGCCATATTTCACCTGCCCTACCTAAAACATGTTGTTTCTTTGATTGCAGAGCTGGGAAAGGATTCTAAGAAATCGAGCATAAGCTTTATAGTTCCTCATACATCAGAATAATATATATCAATTTTACTCACATTTTATTGGCAGAGCTTGTCATACAGATTCACCTGACAGTAAAGGGACTGGAAACAGACATTTCCAATTCATATGGTCTTATTTCATTCAAATGTGATTTATATTGGCATATCTAGTATGCAAACAGCAATGTGAATTCTCTTTCAGAAATGTGATATTTATTGCAGAGAGTGTGCCTTTTTTCAAATGTACTTTTCAACTTTTTGAACTTTTATCAGTCTTAAAAGGTAAATGCCTTCAGCTGTCAAGTTATCATATCTCTATTTTTGATCAGTATAATTTTTTAATTTTTGATTGGTGTCATAACAGCATGGCAGATAGGATTCTGGGTAAAATTAATAATGAAACATTTTAAATCAAAGGATTTTAAAAAGTAACTTTCTTTTAACATGAGTGAAGTGACAACTTGTTGACAGATGACTGTTACATGCCCTCTAATCTGGTGAAATGATTTTTTTTGAAGGAAAAGAGCATATCATATCATTCCATGTTAAATTATATGCATTCAATATTTGATATTTTATTCATTCTCATGTGGCTTTGGAAAATATGAGCTATGTGTTTCTTTTTAGAAAAAGATATAAATGTAATAACAAATGTATTAGTCAGAATACGTTATATTATGCTGTCATAACAAACAGCCCTAAAAATGTCAGTAGGTTAAAATGACACAGGTTTACTTCTTGTTCATAGTACATTAACTGCACAGGGTAGTTGATGGGCTTAGTTCTACAACACCCTCATTCAGAGACCCACCATAAAGTAATTTCGATGTCTGGCTATGCTCTCATGATTGCAAAGGCAGAAACATTAAATATGGGAAATTTTGCATTCCACTTAGAAGTCAAACACATGATTTCCATCCAGGTTACATTGGTCATTGAAAGTCACATGGCCATATTAACTTCATGAAGTAGAGAAACACAATCCTACTGTTAGATTAAATGGGGAACCAGAAATACTTTGTAAACCATGATAAAGACTGATGTACTTAGGAATAAAATGTAGCTGAAATTTACATTAAGTAATGCTTTGTCATTTCAAATATCTGTAAAATTCATTTAGGTGCTGAAATACCTGTTTAACACATTTAAATATATATTTCTAAGAAAAAATATTTATCCATCTGGTGAACTGAGTATACAATGCCACAGAGCATATTTTATACTTTTCTTAAACATTATTTTAGCATAATAAGAATACCTAACTTTACCTTTAAAAGATTTTTAAGTGTGCAATACAGAATTATTATCTACGGGCACAATGCAGTACAACAGAGCTTCAGAACTACATGTTGCATAACTGAAGCTTTCTACAGATAGATTAGCAACTATTCATTTTCTGCTCCCCCTAGCTCTTGACAACCACAATTCTCTATTTCTATAAGCTTGGCTCTTTTAGATAACTCTCATAAATGGAATCATGCAGTATTTGTTCTTCTGTGACTAGCTTGTTTCACTTAGCACAATGTTCTCAAAGTTAATCCATGTTGTCACATATTACAGGATTTCCTTCTTTTTTAACGCTGAAGAATATTCCATTTTATGTATATGTCACATTTTCTTTATTTATCCATCAGTGGACACTTACTTGTTTCCCCATATTGGCCATTGCAAATACTGTTGCAAGGAACATGAGAGTGCTAATATCTCTTTGAGATCTTGATTTCAATTCTATTAGATAAATGCCAAGAAGTGGGACTACTGGATCGTATGGTAGTTTTATTTTTAATTGATTAAGGAACATCCATACTGTTTTCCAAAGCACCTGCACCATTTTGCATTCCCATCAATGGTGTATATGGGTTCCAATTTCTTCACATCCTCACCGACACTTGTTGTCTTTATGTTATTTTTGTGTGTGTGCTAGCCATCCTAACCAATATGAAGTGATATTTCATTGCTGTTATGATTAGCATTTCCCTGATGATTAGTAACATTGAAAATCTTTTCATATATCTGTTGGCCATTTGTACAACTTTTTTGAAGAAATGCCAAGTCCCATAGTTCACTCTTCTGTATATCTTAGGATCACATTTATTTATGTCAACATTTTTGTCCCCAAACTAAATAGGCCCAAACACTAAATGAAAATGAGGTGCATGTTGTATTAGCAATGTTTGTAACTATGAAAGAAAATTATTGTTTCTTCAAGACAAACTCAATCTGGATCATAAAGTTGGTTTTCTGCCACTGTCACTGTGGTGCTTTTGTTTTTATTGTTGTTATTATTGTTTAATATTGGTTAAAACTCAGATACAATGCTACATTCTTTTTCAAATAAACTTTTTATTTATAAAAGTTTTAGATTTATAGAAAAATTACAAAAAACAGTACAGAGAGATCCTTTATTACCCAAACTCAGTATCTTCTAACTTACATTTGTATAGTTTGTCATAATAAATGAGACAATATTAATGCTTTATTATGAATTAAAATGCATATTTAATTAATATTTCCTTAGTGGTTTTCTGAGGCCTTTTTTGTTATAGGAGTCCACTCTGGGTACCACATTGCACTTAGTCTCTATAGCATCCTCTGAATTGCAAAAGTTTCTTTGACTTTTCTTATTTTTGAAGACCTTGACAGTTTTAATAGGTAATGGTTAGGTATTTTGTAGACTGCCACTCAAATAAGATTTGATTGATGTTTTTTATCACAATTAGATGGTACTTACAGGTTTTACGGAGGATGATCACACAGGTAAAATGGCATTATTATCAAATCATATTATTATCTTTAGATGATACCAAATCCTATCATCAAATCACAATACAGAGTATCAACATGACTTATCACAGTCGATGTTGACCTTGATCACTTTGGCTGAGGTAATGCTTGTCATATTTCTTCACTATAAAGTTACACTTTTCTATTCTCTTTCCACACTCTTCTTTTTGGGAGGAAGTCATTATATACAGTTTCCACTTAGGAGTGGAAAGTTATACTTGTTTCTTTCAGGGTGAAGTATCTCCACAAAGTATCTGGATCAATATATTTGTTTGGATCAAAGATATTTCTATTCTTTTCAATTTATTTTTTTGTTTTCAATCATTTATTTATGTCAGTAAAGACTCATGGATACTTGTTTTATGTATTAGGTTATAGTTATTACTTCTTTATATATTGTGTTGCTCGAATTTGGCCATTGGGAGCTCTTCCACTTTACTACAATGTCCCTTTAATGCAACTCCTTCATTATGGGTTTTTGTGTTTTGTTTTGTTTTTAGCATTTTATTTATTTTCTAGCACTATAAGATGCTCCATCTACTATATTTTCTAACCTAGTTCTAGAATAGGCCATTTCTTCAAGGAGCCACATTCCTTTTATTTCAATATGGCATTAGTAACCAAGATCTGGGTACTTAGTGAGCTCATTGCTACTGGATTGTTTTTTCTAGGATTTCTTAGCCAACAGAGCAACGACAGGTGATTACACTAGCCCATATATATATGCATGCCTATATATATTTGTAATTTTAACTATATGTATCACCACTAAACTGATATATCACTGCTAAACTGATCTGCTAAACTGCATTCGTATCACTGCTGAGTCACCAACTCTAATTTGTTACTACATGGATCATTCTAGCCTTATCCTCTTATTTGTTACTTTCTGCTCCAACAGTAAGAAAACTCTCACCATCTGCCATCATTTAGGTAATTTTTCAGTTTCATTATATGTGTATAATGATTTCAGAATTGTTAACACATACTCATGTGGGGAACAACTTTACTGACTATAATGCCACACTTATATATAATTTCTTTTGTCTTTACCCTTACATATTACTTTCGATTCCAAAGTTGTTAGTACTTTATTTCCTCAACACCTTAAGTAAAACTGTTTCATATAGTTGTAAAACAATAAGATTTTTTTCATCACATCCTGCCTTCCATTTTGGGATTCCCAATCTCACTATTTATATGTATATATATGGTATTCACTCTTACTCTATAGTTCTATGGGTTTGAGGAGTTTAGTGTCATGTATTCAGTATTACATTATTGTACAGAATAGTTTCAGCACTTTGAACGTTATCCTGTGCTTCTCATATTCTCCCCTCACCTTCTAATCTATGCCAGCAGCTGATCTCTTTACCATCTTTATAGGTTTGCTTTCGCTAGAAGAGCATATAAATATCTCCATACATTATTATTAGCAATATGCATTTAAAATTCATCCAGGTCTTTGAGTGATTTGATTGCACATCCCTTTTTATCAATGAAAGATACCATTGCATGCATGTACCATAGATTGTTAATCCATTCACATATTAAAGGGCATCTGGATTGTTTTTAGTTTTTTATAATTATCGTAAAGTATCTCTAAACACTTGCATACTGGTTCTTCTGTGGACGTAAATTTTAAAGCAGTTGGGTAATACTAGGGGCATGAATCCAGGATTGTATGGTAAGACAATATTTAGATTTATAAGAAACTGTCAAACTGTCTTCCAAAGTGGCTACATCATTTGCATTCCTGCTAGCAATGAATGAGATCTTCTTTTGTTGTTCTGCATCCTCACCAGCAATTGACATTGTCATTTTTTAAAGATTTTTCTCTTTCTAGTAGTCATGTAGTAGTATCTCATTTGTTATAATCTGCATTTCTCTAATAACAAAAGATGTTGAATATCTTTTTATTTGTTTACTTGCTGTCTATACATTTTCTTTAGCAAGGTATCTTCAGATATTTTGCTTATTTTTAAATTGGGTGGTTTTCTTAGTTTTAAGAGTTTTTATATATTTTGGATAGAAGATCTTTATCAGTTATGTATTCACAAGTATTTTCTCCCAGTCTGTGGCTTGTCTTTTTATAAAAGTGTCATTCACACAGCAGAAAATTTAAAAATTTAAAAGTTTAAATTTCAAGATGGGCTTATAATTTTTTGTATTCATTGTGCTTTAGATGTTATATCTAAAAACTCATCACTAAACCCATGATCTTATAAATTTTCTATTTTTTCTTCTGCAAATGTTATACCTACACATTAGGTTTATGATCCATTTTTAGTTAATTTTCTGGGTAAGGTGTAAGGCCTGTGTTTTCTAGGTTCTTTTTTTTTTTTTAATTTGGACATTCTATTGTTGTAGAATCATTTCTTGAAAAGTTTAGCCTTTCTCAATTGAGTTTCCTTTGTGTCCTTGAGAAAAATAAGTTGACTATGTTTATATAGATGTAGTTATGAGATTTTTACTGTTTCATTTATTTATTCTTTTGCCAACGCCATGCTGTTTTGATTACTATAGCTTCATAGTAAGTTTTGAAATATAGTAGTGTGACTATTCCATCTTTTCTATTCTTTAGTATTGTGTTGGCTACACTGGGTCTTTTTCTTTCCATGTAAACTTCAGAATCTCTAAATAGCATGCTGGGATTGTGATTGAGATTTCGTTGAATCTAGAGATCAAGTAGGGAAAAATTGGCATCAACAATATTAAGGGGCTTGTTATGAATAACAAAAGATAACCCCTATCACTCAGAAAATTCCAAGATTTTAGGAGCTCTGTGCCAGAAATATGGGCTAAAGACAAAATATATTTAAAAGTTATCCTGCACTTAGTATTCCCAATTATTCCCTCTTATTCATTGTGACATTAATGCTGTTCATTTCACTTATTCACATGCAATATTTTGCTACTATTATTGCCATTATGGTTTGAATGTATGTGTCCCTCCAAAACACATATGTTGGAATTTAATACCCAAGATAATAGTATTGAGGTGATGCCCTTGACAGGTGATTAAGCCCTGAGGGCTCTGCTCTCATATATGGAATTGGTGTCCTTATAAAAGGGCATTAGGAAAAGAGTTCATCTCTTTCTTGCCCTTCTATCTCATCTGCCATTTGAGGACACAGCAAAATGGTGCTATCTTGGAAGCAGAGAGTGAGCTCTTAGCAGACACAGAATCTGCTGGCTCCTTGATCCTGGACATTTCAGCTTTCAGAACTGTTTAAGAGATACATTTCTGTTCTTTATAAATTATGAAACCAGTCTAAGGTGGCATGTGGTCAGAGGTGGGGAAAGGGGGATATTCTACAATCTTACAATAAAATCTCAGGGTTTTATTGGGGCTATATCTTGGGTCTATGACCTTTGCAAGCATTCAGTGTCATAGCATTCTCTCCTCACCATGCCATCCCTTTCTTGTGTGCAGGATTCCCAGTCTATCTCCTTGAAGTTCTGAGTCCTGTTGACTATGTTGTTTCTTTTTCTTCACCATAGGTGAGACAAAAATGCAAGATAGGGATAAAGTAGGACAAACTTCCTTTTTCTAAGTGAGATAAGGCTCTGGGAAAATATTTAATCCTTGGAGATTTGGCCTTTGTTATAAGGAAGACTTGGTGTGTGTGTGTCACGTAACTGGTCTTTCCGCGTCTTGCCAGAGCCCTGTGATTATCTTCCTCAGATCTTCACTGTGAGAACCTAGTGGAGTTTCTTGGGATAAATTCTATAAAAGTGTATCCCTCCAAGACTGCAGCCACCAGGAGCTTCTCACTCACTCAACTCCATGGTCAGCCTCTAGCAATTTGTCAAAATTACCATGGAAATGTTTCTACCAGTTTGTGCCTTCAGTGGCTTCTGCTCCATGTAAACAAATCTCAGCTATGTCTTTCTGGATGTACCTGTCTTTCCAGAAATTGGGGTGGTATTTTTTCCTGCAATGTCACACCTTTGATAGGTCCAAGAAACGTCATTGATTATAAGTTTGACTAACTTTGTCTTGTAGGTTTGTGAGTGTTGACTTCCAAAATCTTCAGATGTTGGAGCTGAAAATTCTGTTCATTTTTAGCTATTTGAGCAAAGTATGAGAAATTAAGCAAGGACTATTATTTGTTGAGGTATCTCTAAGTGCTTTTGAGTTTTGTATGTTTCTAGATAGTATATGTGTTTGGATTAGGTATCTAATCCAAACCTTAGGTATCTAAGGCTTTGGTTTTCAATTATTCATAAATATAAAAGTATATATTTTAATGATAATAAAATTAGAATACATTATTAAATCAGGAAAAAAATCAAGAAAAGTTTTATAATACATATTTATTTCCAAATTTCCCCGTATTTTCTCCCTAAACCAAAACAGGATATGTATTACCATTTCCTAGAATGTTGCATTGGGAAATTAGTTTAAGTAGAATGGTTTTTATATTAGATACACACCTCAATTTACATGCCATGTTCTGACATAACTCTTTATAATTCCTTGGTGAAGTTTGAAAGACAACTCATCTTTCCAAAATATAAATGTCTGTTATTCTTGGAAGGACAATAAACTTTCCATCCTTTTTTTAATTCCAACACATCATATCACAAAGTGAAATAGTATCTAAAAATATGAGATTTTTCAAATGAAACTTTGTGTTACTGATAGCTTATTCTTGCCCTCATCATTCTATCATTCAAGGTTAACATTAGAGACCTCACAAAATGTTGTTTAATGTTTATTACTTTAACAAAACATGGAGTTCTAACAAAGCCCTATATCGACATATCTGCCTTAAATTAGATTTTTTAGGGAAATATACATATATATAATTTCTATTAGTGGAAACCTTGAGCCAATTTATATTTGCATATACCTTCAAAATGAACTTGGTACCTTTATTGTTAATATATTAAATATATTATTAAACTTTATGAAGTTTCTATTAGTCATTCTGTTTGCATTTCATACTATTTAAAGAGCGTAGAGAAATAAAACCCCAAATAGAATAGTGAATAATTTGTAGGTGTATTTCATTTAGAGTTATTCAGAACTTACTGGCTGCACAGTCTTATGATTGTCCAAATCCTCAAAAATATTGACTAACTGTTCTGTTTATAGAATAAAATGCATCTTTAAAATCAAATGCAAGCTCTGTGATTTCTTTGTTCTATGCCACCCAATTGTTTGCTATTTTGATTTGCTATTTGAGTCACTTGTTTAATCAAAAAATCCATGTTGTCTACCAGAACCTGGAGTTCCCAGGAATCTACAGTCTTAATGGTGGCATAACAATTACTAACAGTTTTTACCAAGAAATGTTGCCTTATGAAAATTTGTTAAGAGTCATTGAACTCAACTTGCATTTATCTCAATTGATCGATTGCACTTACACCAGCAATTTTCATATTTGTTACAATATACACAGAAAAGAAAAATAGCTGAGGGTATAAATTAGTTCATATTTGCTCTAACTACAAACATGAAAGGGAGTACATTAAAGCTAATCATCCTTCCATTACCTTGTCATTGCCACATTTTTACTGATACACGATGTGAAATGAAAAACACAGAGAGCTTTAGGAGCATGGTGATGATGGAGTGGATGAGTGATCAGCTTCTCTCTCCTGCTTGCTTCCGTATCCTGTCATTTGGGCTGTGTAAATCCAGTACTGAACCACAGGATTTTGGTTTCTTTATGAGAAATAACAAAACCTGGGCTTTGAGAACTAGTGAGGAATTGAATAGACAAAGCGTTAATATTTTTGAGGATTGTATTAATGTTATAAAGACCAGAAATACATCATTCTAATTTCACAAATACATTAGCTATTATAATGATGATAAACTTATCTCAAAATTAAAAAAAAGACAACATCTAGTAAAGAAACGTAATCTAATTTTGTGAAAAACATTTGTATTAGCGTTCAAACTTCTCGAAGATATATAACGTTCTTAGGAACAATAGAGCTATATGGAGACTGAGGAAGTAAGTGGTGCAAGGGGTTAGGCTTATTTGACACTTTGTCTTAATAAATCATCTTTCCATTTTATTTTTATCACTTTAATCATCTTTTGAAAGAAGGGTATCCAAACACTAACCTGCAAAATACTGTTTATGTGGTAAGTTCTGAGTATCCCAAATGAGCCATTCTCTACTGAATGAGATCTGTTTTGTTTCTTTTTTTCCCCTATTGACAGCAGAATCCCTAGCTCATTTCCTGCCAAGTAATCTACATCATCTGAGAAGAGTTTTCTACATATGAGTGTTTAGTACAAATCTCCATGGATTTTAACCTATCTAGATGGTAACTTGTTATAAATAGTTCTTTTAAATTAATTGATTTAATAATTTTACTACCACTAAGGCATCCTTGTGATAACACTTTGGTTAGAGGCACACACACTCACCTAGGTAAGGCTAAATTACTAATACCTACTTACCTAGTTAAGAATACAAAGACTCCGGTGGCTCACGCCTGTAATCCCAGCACTTTGGGAGGCTGAGGCAGGTGGATCACGAGGTCAGGAGATCGAGACCATCCTGGCTAACATGGTGAACCCCCATTTCTACTAAAAATACAAACAAACAAACAAACAAACAAATTAGCCAGGCGTGGTGGCGGGCGCCTGTAGTCCCAGCTACTTAGGAGGCTGAGATAGGAGAACGGCGTGAACCCGGGAGGCAGAGCTTGCAGTGAGCCAAAATCGTGCCACTGCACTCCAGCCTGGGAGACAGAGCGAGACTCCATCTCCAAAAAAAAAAAAAAAAAAAGAAAAGAAAAAAAGAATACAAAGACTCTTCAGAATGGAGGTGTCCCCAAATGGCAGGCATAAATGTAGCTTATCTCAACATGGCATCCTTTATCCTGGGATTCCAGGGGTAGCATCAGCTAGTACTAAAATTGTTCTTGGAAAGATATGTTTTCTCCAGAGCTGACAGAGCTGAATACTTAATGTTCTGCTGCATTTTGACCATGAAGATTACATTGCCATTTCAGAAGAACTTACGCTAGTGATCTATGCCCTTACTTTTCAGTTGTTTATAAATATCCATGTATTCTTCATTCATTGATTCGAAAAATATTTATATTTGTTGTACCCAGCACTAATCAAGGCAGTTTGGATGCAGCAGTTAAAAAAATAAAAAAAGAAAAGTAAAAGAAAAATAAATTCTCTCTTTGGTTGGAAGATAGAAAATAAATCAGATAAGAAAATTACATATTACATATTAAGCTATAGGGAGGTAAGAACAAGGGAGGGAAACCAAGTAGATATTTGGGACTAAAATGCCAAGGTGGTAGGTTCAGGATGGATATAGAGGTGTCGTAATCTTTAAAAAGTAGTCAGGGCAGGGATCTTTGAAAAGATGAATTTAAGCAAGGAGAGGAAGGGATATGCTGTTTAAGTATTAAGGGTAAAGCGTCTCAGGCAGTAGGAACAACAAATGCAATGGATCTGAGAAGAGATGGTGCCAAGGATGTTCAAGGAACAACTCTACAGCAGCCAGGGGTTGGGTGCAAGATGAGATTTATAACAGATGATCAAGTAGAAAACCATCAGCCAGATCTTAACATGGCATTGCAAGCAGAACAACTTTCATTCTGAGTAAAATGGTGAGATGTTGGAGGATTCTAACTGGGACAGCTACATGATTGGTTGCCTTGTTTGTTTGTTTGTTTGTTTGTTTTGAGACAGAGTCTTTGCCTGTCACCCAGGCTGGAGTGTTGTGGTATGATCTCAGCTCACTGCAACCTCTGCCTCCTGGGTTCAAGCGATTCTCCTGTCTCAGCCTCCTGAGTAGCTGGGACTACAGACGTGAGCCATGATGTCCAGCTAATTTTTGTATTTTCAGTAGAGACGGGGTTTCACCTTATTGGTCAGGCTGGTCTTGAACTCCTGACCTCATGATCCGCCCTCCTTGGCCTCCCAAAGTGCTGGGATTACAGGCTTGAGTCACTGTGCCCTGCTGATCCAATGATATTTTTAATGGAACACTTTGGTTGCTGTTTTGAGAATGGAATGTTGGGGAAGAAGCAGAAACTGACAGAGCAGTTAGAAGCTGTTGCTATAATTGAGGTGAGAGATGATGGTGGCTCTGGCAATGGAGGTTGTGGTTGAAATAGTGAGGATTAGAATCCAGACACATTTTAAAGATGTAGACACCAATATTTGCTGATGAATTCCATTGTGAAATCTAATTCAGACCCTATAAGAAGATATCTTTATTCAGGGGCAGAAAGCTCAGGCAGTGATTGTGTGTGTCTCATTAAGTCTTCAGAAGAAGTTTTTCTGCAGTCTGGAAAGCCTGTTTCTCTATAATTATGAATAAAAAAAATCAGTGTCATTTGACACACAAAAAATTTAAGATAGTTATAAAAATAAATACAAAGAAAAAGCAACCATACAACTATATTCTAACAAGGCAACGTTCTTGTATGCAGGCTTCGCACTGTAAACCTACTCTGTTAGATTCAGCAAGTCCTAGAAGTTTAGGTCAAACTTCTGAAATTTTTGATGTATTCAAAAGGGGTGAAAGGTTTATTGAAAGGAAAATGACTTTCTCAATATAGTATTTAATTTTATATTTTGCTGTGCTATTATCTGAAATCATTTTATGTACCACATGCCGAATGAGTTTGCACATTTATTTAAATAGTGGTTCACAGCACCAGTGTGTAAGCGTATGTAGCCACAAATCAATTCACGCGTCCCACATTATGATCCTGCATAGAATTTGTGAATGATTCACATTAGGATTTCCTTCAATGCCTCTTCTGGCCTTCTTATCAGTCTAGTTGACCTTTGTTTCATCATTCATCATACTATATTTGTGATCCCCTCGTGGGTCTGTAAACACTTCTATTTATCCCTATGTTCTAACCATTCACAGTGAGACATTACTTATTTAAAAAGTTATTGTCACTCAGCAGAAATCTTGATTATTTATGATAAATCATTGTAATGTTATAAGGTTTACAGAGTTTTAGTAACTAGTAGTCAAATGTAGAGTTATGTTTTGTTAGGACAAAAAACATATTTTCCTAATGTATTTTTTACAAACTAAACTTCAAGAATGGGATCAATTATGATTTTCCTCATTTGAATTTACATATTTCCAGTTCCAAAGACAAAAAATGCATGGATTTAGTGACAATTGACTGACAAGGTTTTCAGAGTTTTTTTAAATCAAAAATTACTGGACACATTTGACAAAAAGTTTATGAAACAAAGTATGGATGTATGTGGGAAACCTATTGACACTAACCTAACACTTAGTAAATTTTACATTAGGTAATTCAATTTTTATCATGTAACCACATCTTTGTGATCAAGAAAATTGTGGGTATTACTACTGACATCACTTCTTGCTATCTAAAATCACTGTCATGTTCATTATTTGATATAATCCATGATACTTAAATGTGTTTCTATGCTGACATTTTAACCCAGAAATTAAGACACATGACTGAACAGATTAAAAAATAATGACTGTAAATATCTCACAGAAAATAACAGAATTTTTCAAATGTTTGTATTTTTCCTCCAAACTACAAAATCCTTGGGGAGAAATCATGTGCATTTCTCACCATTGCAGGCTTAATGCTTAGCACAGTGCCTGGCACCTAGTAAAGCCCAAATTAAAATATATTCTTTGCAGTGAAGAATGGTTTATTGATTGAGTGACTGAATAAATGAATAATAGTTGGTATATTTTACATAAAAGAATTTAAAGGAATACCTGTTTTCCTCTGAATACATCCACACATTTGTATTTCTTTGGGGGAAAAAAAAACACACATTCCTGTTCATGGTGAACTGCATTTGCAAAAAAGACTGAAGTTTATTTTAATTAACCAGAAAATAATAGACAAAAAATGATTTCTCTGGCCATGTGAAACTCCTTGCCTCTGTCACTTCTTCAGAGGTAAATGTATTTGTTCCAGTGACCTATTTCTGTATATGAAACCATAACAAAACAATAACCATTTTATTGCATGCTGTGATTTTGTGGGTTAGAAATTCAATCAGGGCTTGGTTGAGTGATTCTTCTGTCTACATGGTGCTGTCAGATGTTGGTCAATGGTTTTAAGATGGCAAATGACCAAAGGGCCCGGGACAGCTTCATTCAAATGTTCAGGGCTTGTCAGAATTGGTGCATCTCTCCAATCAGGATTATCTTGGAGTCAGTGGACTTGCCATGTGGTGACTCAGGGATTCAGGGATGAGTTTTCCAGCAAACAAGGAAGAAGCTACATGGTCTTTAATGAAGCAACCTCAGAAGTCACATTGTATCATTTCTGCCATATTTTAATGTTTAAAGCAGTCATCAGCCTGTCCAAATCCCAAGGGATGGGGCTTACCACACTTCTCATGGGGAATAGTGTCAAAGAATTTGCAGTCATGTTGTGAAACTAGTAGTTTATCTCTGATAATATATAGACTTTCTGCAATGTGCTTAGCACATGATGTAATTCTGTCAAAATGTGATATGGTTGTAAAAGTAAAATAACATATTATTTTTTGATTCAAAGTAGTCAACTTTTGGGTGAAACTATCAATGGTCTTTTATGTTAAAGGTATGGAATCTGGAGTTGCATGGTTCTGAGTTGTTCCTAAAGTGCTTGAATTCTAGATGGAAAGATAAAGCCAACCTATATAAAAGGAAGTCATGAGAAGCTATATTGTGTGTTGAGCTGCTGTGATTGGAGTTGTGAACCAAATATATCCTTAACCACCTCAGACGTTGTTGCAGGAATTAGTTAAGAAAGCTTCTCTGCTCATATTTTTTTAAGGTTGGAAGCTTTACCTATTTATGGATTTGGGTGGCTCTGCCTAGAAACATTTACATGGTTTCCATATTTCGGCCTTAAGGCACGAGAATAACATACTTTGAATCAGTATCCCTACCAACACTACAGAGAAAACTACTAATATAATAACTTTATAAACCAAAACATTGTGAAGGAGAAATAAGGGGAGAAAAAGGGCTAAATTTGAAATGTTGGACAACATCAGTGGATCTAGACGAGAACACTTTTTTAAAAAAGAGATAGTCTCACTCTGTTGCCCAGGTTGACATGCAGTAGTGTGATCATAGCTCACTGCAGCCTTGAAAACTTCTGGGTTCAAGCCATCCTCCCACCTCAGCCACCCAACTACCTGGGACTGACTGAGAACACTTTTTAATATTTGTAGTCTTAGGGTAATAACTTGGCTTAAAAGGGAAGAATGAAAT
This sequence comes from Pan paniscus, assembly GCF_029289425.2. NCBI lineage: Eukaryota > Metazoa > Chordata > Mammalia > Primates > Hominidae > Pan > Pan paniscus. Next base: position 69,428,881 of record NC_073267.2, read on the forward strand.
TATTAATTCTCTCATATGTATATTTATGGAGAGTTTAGTTTAATTCAGTGTGGCCACTGGAATCAGGGATGCACACAGCCTAATGTTCAAATACTGGGTCCAGTTATTTTCACAGCATCCTCGGGCAAGTTACATGACCCATCTACTTTCATTGATCTCACCAGCAGAATGGAGATGATAATAGTATAAAAATGATTGCATTGTTGGTTAATGAAACAGTATGCACTGAGAAAGAGAAAAGCAGTCTCTAACATAAGAAGCTATACTGGTACTATCACCTACAAGTTGTCTCAGCACTCACTGCTAGGACTTGCTCTTCTAGTGTTGAAAATAAATGATTTCATAGAATATCAACATCAGACAAGAACACTGTGGTCATGATGGATCAAGATGAAAACAAGACCCTCCATAATCACGTCTAAAAACTGACAAAATATGAATATTATCCAAGCCACAAAATACCAAACAACTCCATCTCCCAGCTAGTGTGACTGACTGCTGCTGTTTTTTTTTTTTTTTCTTCTTCCCAATTACAGCTTTAGCCTTCCTCTATTTGACCTTCCCTACACACAGGAATTGATGAAATGCTCAAGCATAGAAACATCCCCACTCTCTGACATTCCTAACAAAGAGCAAGGCCCTTCTTTTTTGGATCTGCTACAACCCAACCGAAGCACAAATCCTATCATAAATCCCTCTTAACAGGTTATTGCTGAGATATTTCATGGCTCCTTGTGGTGTGAGAAACCACACACCATGTCTTTTGCTGTGAGTAATAAATACAACTTGTTGAACCATAGATATTTACTTGGTGGTTTTAGCTGGAGGTCCTTGACAGCATGACTGTTATAAAGCTGTTAATAAAGTAAGTATAAATAAATGTTAGCTGCTATTATTGTTACCATTAGCATTAGTATAATTAATATTATATTTTCCTTCTTTTTTCTTCTTTTCTGTCCATGAGAATATATTAGTCACAGATTATATACCAGAACCAGCACTAGCAGGCAATAAATTTTTAGGATGTGATGTTTGAACACACACAAGACAGAACTTATTAGGACAGAAAATGTGAGGAAGGGGGTGGAGGGGAGGTTATCGGGTGTGGAATAAGCACAAAATGTGTGGTGGGGAAAGCAGAAGTCTGTCCTAGATATTTTTTTGCAGGAAAATGTTCAGCTGAAAGATTTCATCTAATATATTAAGAACACTAATTGTCAATGAATTACAAATAACTACATAGACAAAATGATAGTCTCTGATGCTTTTTCCAGAAACAAAGTTAGTTCAAATTAAAAATATATGGTAATTTATGTTTGGGGAATTTGAAGGCAGTTCAAAGTCAATGGCAATTTATCCTACTACATGATCAGTATCATTGATTATGTAATCAGCATATTAGCAAATGCATTCAAAATTTTCCAATATTCATGCAGCTTTAGAGCTTAACTAAAAGGCTTATTTAAATTACGTTGAGAAGAATGTTATATTCTTAATTGGGACATTGCAATGAATATTCTCGTTTGCATAGTTGGATAATTTTCAAATAGTGTGCCTAGGTTAAGAAATCTAAAACCTGTACAACACTACGCCAATACACCTTTAATAAAGAGTAAATTATTTTTAAATGCTTGCTTTTTTAAAAAAGAGGTATATTTTATTTTGTATTTCTTGTATTTTTAGTAGAGACGGGGTTTCACCATCTTGGCCAGGCTGGTCTTGAACTCCTGACCATGTGATCCACCTGCCTCGGCCTCCAAAAGTGCTGGAATTACAGGCATGAGCCATCGTGCCTGGCCAAAATGAAGTATATTTTAATAATAGTATAAGAGTATCACAAGGATGCAGTTTAAGTTTGTATAATTTTAAAAGCTCCCCATTTGAGTCATACCTTGATCACCTTGAAATACTCTAACATTGGAACTGTGGAAAAAACACCGGATTGGAATCAAACCTACCTGGATTGTTTAATCCTGGTCTTTTACTTACATTTGTGGTAACTTCAGCAATTTTGTTAAGCACAGCATCTTAGATTCCTTAAGTGAAACATCATGATTTTAATTTTTCACTAAGGTATGTGATGATCATGAAAATTGAGTAAAAGAATGCCGTATCTTCAGGACTTGGTGTTAATAAATGAGTAGTTATATTCCTGTAAAAAAAAAAAAAAGCATGTGAAATTCCAAAATTAAGCATCAGCTGCTTTGTCAATGTAAATCCACATCCTCACCTCATTTCAGCATCAGTAATAATCCTGAACTAAGTGACTAACACTTAACAGAGTTCTAAGTTAGAGTCGGTCTTGGAAGCCCAGAGATGCAGGATCAGAACATCTCATTACAAAGCTGTAAAGTACTTTCAATAAGACAGTAAGTTCCTTGGTGAAAGGGAGTGAATCTCTGCATTATCAGTATTTAGTTTAATGCAATGCTTATTGTAGACAATCAATTCATGATTTTTTGAAACACAATCACCAACTTTAGGGCCCTTATGAATCGTCTACTCTAACCACATTGTATCAGAGTAATTCTCTTGATCTGTTCCATTGGAAGAGTCTCTTCTTTTCTTGACTTCACTTTCCTATTGTTCATCTTTCTCCAAAATCCTGAGGAAAGTTTCTAATTTATCAATGGGTAGCATAAAAGGGTTATAGGATATAGCACTACCTACTGTCTTGGGTTCATGGATCAATAATTTGCATGGAGCCCAATAAAATACACCACCAATCCATAAATTTCAATCCATCCAAAAGATGCTAGGCAGCCTTTTCCAAAGGGGGTAGTTGGTGGTGAGTTGCTTGAGGACCCGTTTTCTCAGTAGCTACTTCCTTGTTTAAAAAATGATCTTTCAAAAAAGACCTTTGAAACTTCTTTATCAAGGATCCTGAGCAAAATGGCAAAATTGCTCCCTTGTCCCATGCAACAAACACAAGTTCTCTAACACCATTCAGCTCTGCAAGCCAATGTTGAACATGAATTTATTTTTGTTTCCTCCCCCAGACTAATTTTATTCTTGTGAAACATCTGCTTAGTTTTTAATCTCCTGGACTAACAGGTCATTACTCATTTGTTTATGGACCAAATGATTCACATCAGTGTAAATAACTCCTGTAATATTGTTCTCTCAATTGAGTGACTCTTCAACAAAACCATAGTGAGTAGGATGTGTAACTTCTGCTAATCTTGTTTATTATTTGTGGGCCATGCCAATGGTTTCAGTTTATTAAGATTTCTGGCAGGAAAGCAGAACTCACAGCCTTCCAATTTCAGATGAGCTAACATTCTTAAGAATCTTGGTAGACATTTTTAAATATAATCCTCGAAGCTACATAATTTTCGCATTCCACTAGCAGCTCCTAAGGTCTTTTTTATATTTCTAATCTGCTTTTGGAAACTATAGGTAAACCATGACATTTGGCTACTATCCTGTTGGAACCAAAGGTTGTGGGCTCTGGCCAACCCTCTTGGATTTAAGGAAGAGTCCCCAAGGAAAAGAAGTAGGTTTTATATTTCAAGGTATGCATATCCACAAAATGCAGTACCAATTTTTTATCCAAAGCTATTCTCTCATACCCTTTCATTCTTTCATAATTTTTTTCTTTTGAGGACAAAAATTGATTTGAATTTTAATTTTTTAAAAATAAAATAGATTGATCATAGTGACAATGGAGAAAAAATAAAACAATCATGTGTATTCTGATATTTCTAATAGGGAAAACTTGGAAAATGAGTCCACTGATGAATAATCCAATGGATACAGAATTCTTAATCGTTAATAACCTATTAAAAGGGTAATGTCACAATCAAAATGTTTCTATACAGATTTATAAAACTCACAGGACAATGTTATTTAAATATTCTTATTAAATGTAGTATTTAATAAGAATATAATATAAATTATAATATAAATTCTTATTAATATTCTTAAGTATTCTTGTATTCTCTTAGATTTTTAGCAAAAGAAAAAGTGTTGCTAAGAAGGCATTTTATTCATAATTCTATTAGACAATGATGTTTGCTTTTCCACTGGCCAGACAGAAAATCCATCAAACAACAATAAAAAAAGCAGGGAGCATTAACGATGCACTTAAGAATAAAAGAATTACCAATATGTTTAAGATGTGTCCCTGCCCTCAAACAGTGCACATTTTATAACACCAGCTGTTTTCTAAACATAGGCAGGGAGCCATGGCTCACACTTCTAACCCCAACATTTTGGGAAGCTGAGGTGGGAGAATCACTTGAGCCCAGGAGTTTGAGACCAGCCTGGACAACATAAGGAGACCCCATGACTACAAAATTTTTTTAAACATAAAAAATAAAAATTAGCTAAGGGGGTGGTGCACACCTGTGGTCCCAGCTACTCGAGAGGCAGAGGTGGGAGGATCACTTGAGCCTAGGAGTTCGAGGCTGCAGTGAGCCTGGGTTAGAGGGTGAGACCCTGTGTCAATAAATGAATAAGTAAATATAGATAAATATTAATTATGCATTCTGAGAAGCATTTAATACCAATGGTTTGTCAAAGTAAAGCAGAGTCCCAAGAAATAGATGCCATTTGGCTTCATAAAGCGTATTTTTTTCCAATAAATGAATAAAGTTATTAAAATATTTACTGAATGCCTATTTTGTGACAGGCACTATTTGGACTAGAGATAACTCATGAGTAAAATCAGACACAGTCACCGTTCTCAGGGAGTTTACACAGAGCTTGAAGAATGGGAACAGGACTCAGGGATTTGGAGAGGACATCCGAGAGGGAAAATAATGTACATTCTTGTTATGGCATTACTATAAATAACAGGCAACAAACAGGTCTTGAGCTCATTAAAGAAAGGAACTGGGGGCTGGGCGTGGTGGCTCACGCCTGTAATCCCAGCACTTTGGGAGGCCGAAGCAGGCAGATCACGAGGTCAGGAGATCGAGACCATCCTGGCTAACAAGGTGAAACCCTGTCGCTACTAAAAATGCAAAAAAAAAAAAAAAAAAAAAAATTTGCCGGGCGTGGTGGCAGGTGCCTGTAGTTCCAGCTACTCAGGAGGCTGAAGCAGGACAATGGCGTGAACCCGGGAGGCGGAGCTTTCAGTGAGCGGATATCGTGCCACTGCACTCCAGCCTGGGCAACAGAGCGAGACTCCGTCTCAAAAAAAATAAATAAAAGAAAGGAACTGGGTTTTAGCGTTTACTGAACCCCTAATACCTTCCTTGGCACGGAAGGCATTCATTATGTAGTCATTAAGTGAATACATGGCTGAATGAGAGAAATACACACTGCTCCTAAAATACCAATAGGTAACTAAGGACATCTCAATACAAAGCATCGTTTGATAAATACTTTTTTTAAAAGGTCCCATATATTATAAAGAACTAGATTGAAAGCATCTACTCATTCCATGTGTGACTGAAAGTTCAGAAATTCTTTTGAGCAATTATTAGAAAGGCCAAATGGAAACACTGTTGAAACCTGCATGAGTCTAGGCAGCTATAGGAAAAATAAAGCCTGAGAGGATTATTTCCAAGGACAATAGGATTAAGGCTCCTGTTTTCATGATTTTAATCCATCATAGCAGAGGAGAAGGCAGCTCTTCAGAGCTTTAACAAATGTTAAACTCTCTTTGCTTTGTATATAAAGCACTCCACACCTCTGCTCCCTTTAGAAGAGAAACTGATGAGGTCCTTGCCTGAAAAGTTCAGAAACCCATAGAGTAATATTAGTGGTTTCTAAGTCTTTGGTACAAGAACAAAAACAAAATGGAGGAGACGCTGGGCCCTGAAGGAGTTTGGCGAGTTAATGAGTGATGGCCTCTTTCCATTTTCTGATATTCAATTGAGCCACAGCAGATGGGCAGAGGCTCCATGGGAAAAATGAATTATGCACATCAGACCGTTGTTGCGTTTCTCACAATCATATTTTCATCACTTCACCTGTTGTATGTCTTGGGCTGATTAGTTATGCACCTCATCTCATATTGGCATTCCTGGTTCAGAGATAATCTTTAATTGGTTTTTCCCTTCCATATGTGAGTCTGTTAAAGATTTTTGTCTCTCCTTTCCCTCGTGAAACAAAGTTTGCACACTGACTTATTTTGGAGAGGATGATGGTGAGGGCTATAATATTAATATTTATTGTGAGACTTGGATGGAATGATTTGTGAGCAAAGCATATTCTAAGTGGTAGGCAAGAGGAAAGTTTATTGGTGCTAGTATCCATCCTGTGCTTAGGGAATGGATATTTTATAAGACACTTTTTGAACCAAAACAACAAAGTTGGCAAAAGTTACTGTATCAGGGTAGATCAGACATCAGATTAATTAAAGTCGTGCTAAAAGGCACATTCACCTGCTTTCTATTTGACATCTCCACAATTAAATTCATCATTTTACTTCCTAAAACTCTTCTTGCAACTTTAAGATCAGATAAGGATTTAATCATCAAGGAAAGCAGGACCTTGTTGTGGAAAGAGCTTAATTTGGGGTTTAAATCTGGTTTTGGATGCTGATTTACTGTGTAGATGTAGGCAAGCCACTTCACCTTTTTAAACCTCAATTTCTGAATACTGCTTCCACCTTCAAAGGGTTGATGAGAAGATAAAGCAAAACAATGTGGGTAATGTCCCTTACAATGCTTGGGGAGAAAATAAAAGACCTGGGTCTGTTTAATAAAAGATTGCTGAATCTGAAAGAGTGTAGTAGAAAGTGAACTGTACTAAAAGTTAATCCTTATCTGAGATTTTTCTGTAATATTGGGAAAGCAAATATATCTATGGAATACTTTTTTTCTGAACAAAACCAGTACATATTTACAGTGATTTTGCAGAAGCAAGGGTAGGAGTTTCACAACCCTACCCATTTGGATCTCTCCCCTTTCCCACCACACATTGGAGTCTGGCCGTTTGGCTCAGCAATCTCTAAGGTCCTTTTCATCTCTGGGATTCTCTGAGAAAAATAATGCATTAATATAAAAAATTATGCATCTTAAATGTAGATCCTTATTTTTGTCGGGATCTATTCAGGGAAACAGAAACCATAAAAAGCATGTAGGATGGGCGCAGTGGCTCACGCCTGTAATCCCAGCAGTTTGGGAGGCCGAGGCGGGTGGAGCACCTGACGTCAGGAGGTCAGGAGTTCAAGACCAGCCTGGCCAACATGATGAAACCCCGTCTCTACAAAAATACAAAAATTAGCTAGGCATGATGGCAGGTGCCAGCTACTCAGGAGGCTGAGGCGGGAGAATCCCTTGAACCCAGAGGCAGAGGTTGCAGTGAGCTGAGATCGTGCCATTGCACTCTAGCCTGGGTAACAGAGCAAGACTCTGTCTCAAAAAAAGAAAAAAAAAAAAGTATGTAAGTCAAGGGGATACAACAATGGGAAAATTTATTACATGGGTGATAGAATTGCTAAGAAGCCACGAGAAGATTGGTGCAACTCAGAGACTGACAAAAGCCTTTACCACCCTAGGCAGGAGGTACCAAGGGGGGGCAGAATTACCAGATTCCAAGGGCTAGAACCATAGTTTGAAGGGAGCTAGAACCACGAATGTAATTTTGATGCTCTCCAGATCCAGGCTGAGGCAGAGAAAGAAGATGAATACATTTGGATTTCCTATTTCTCCTGTCTTCCAGTTTCTCACCAACCTCTTCTGTTGGCTTAACCTACCCAGAAGTTGGCTATTCTGAGAACCTTCAGAGAACAGCTTTCCTGTCACCCAGAGCAGAATGGACAAAGGGTAAAGAATTAGATCTGAGAGCAAACAGGTCAGGGACTGGTCCATGTCAACTGACTCACTGATAGTAGAAAAGGATTATTCACAGCAGCCTTCAGTTACATGAATGGGTAACCCCATGACGTATCTAGAACTTATTTGTATTTATTTTTATTCTTTAATATTCTACATTGCAAAGCAACCACATTTTAAAAAAATTATTTTGAGCAAGGTTAATGAGAAGGCAAAAAATATCTTGGGATCTCAGATCTATGAATTTTGAGATTATTTTTATTCATATCCCTCTCTTTCCACTCATTGCTTGGAGATGTACAATATTATCTGAAGTGTTCCGATAAGTCCTACAATAAAAAAGTCCACCTGAATTTAACCCAGTGTTTTCCAATAACATTCAATAATATATTATTATATTTTAAGGAGCACCATTTAACTTAACCTGGATCTACTCACCTTGTAAATGTAAGTATAAACCACAGACATAGTACAAACAATATTTGGAAATACTTCACTTGACATTCTTGCTTGAAGTGTTCACATAATAGAAACTCATTCGTACATAAGATATGCTGTTCTAGTTTTGAACACATTTGAAAATTTGGGGAGGTAATTTTATTTTATCTTCTAATGACTGGTTTTGTCTTTTAGAAGAAAGTTAAAGAACTAGTAAATAGATAGTGACGATTTTCAAATATCTCATAAATTATATCTAGCATGTGCCCACCTCACTTGTCTCATTCAAATCCCAACAGTATTATTTTCTCCTCCAAATCCTCAAATGCTTGGTTTTTCTGACATCATTCTGGTCATTCTCCTGGAAATGTTATTGTTTTCAATATCTCTACTACCATATGGTTGTCAGATGGTGCATATCATAGCTGGTGGATTCTTACCAACAAAGAGCAAAACTGAGCTATCATTCCTCTTATTTGAAAAATATTAATTTCCCTGGGTAAGTTGGTGTGAGAAATACGTCATGTAGTTGCATATCAATTTTGTCACCCAAACTATTAGAAGGAAATCTGGGCTAGAAAAATGTGGAAAACCCCATGTCTACTATTGCATGTAAGTGGTCAGAGACGGATAAAATCTAGAAATTCTGATTCTGAGATTGTTTATGTAACTATTTTTCCAGGAAACGTTTGCCTGCCAAGAATGGGCAGTAGAACACAGATTCAGTAGACACTTCCTGTCCCCTTGCAAAAGATTCTGATATTTCCTCTTATTTGAAGGCAACTGCCATAGTAAACTCATTAGAAGGTGTCGTCCCTCTTGATTCTGTTGAGAAAGCTCAAATGTTGACATTCAACACTTATCTATACACTCTCCTTCTAGTTTTGTTTTGTTTTGTTTTTTGTTTTTGAGACGGAGTCTTGCTCTGTCACCCAGGCTGGAGTGCAGGAGTGCGATCTTGGCTCACTGAAACCTCCGCCTCCCAGGTTCAAGCGATTCTCCTGCCTCAGCCTCCTGAGTAGCTGGGAATTATAGGCGCCTGCCACCATGTCACGCCTGGCTAATTTTTTGTATTTTTAGTAGAAATGGGGTTTCACCTTGTTGGCCAGGCTAGTCTCGAACTTCTGACTTCAGGTGATCCACCCACCTTGGCTCCTTCTTCCATCACCTACATCACCTGTGAGCACATAGCTCCCTAGGTTCCGTTTCATGCCATCTTGTACTGCATGGTCATTTCAGTTGTTGTCCATGGATGACTGTCTGCCTTAGACTAAGCAAAATTAAGAATATCTTCCTAGTCTGGAACTAGGAAACTAAAACTACCCTGAGAGGCTTAAGAGAAAACCAGAAATTGTAAATGCTTAAAGGAACAAACCAGGAATATTCCATAACTTAGTGACTATTATGAAGAAAATGTTGATTTTAGTGCTTGATACATGATGGCTACAAACAAAAGCTTATGTGTCATTCTTGTTTAAAATATACTTATATTGTTTGTTCGTTAGCACATTCTGAAAGGTAATTAGAGGGTAGTGGACCATTACTCTATAAATATGAGTTACATGGATAAATTAGCAAATTATTCATTTAAGTATATATATGTGTTTGTGAGAGAGTATACACATATGCATTTGTGCATGTGTGTATATACATATATAAAAAATAAAAATGCATAACTCATAGAATTGCTTGAAAAAATAAACAAATCAGTCCATATATTCATGTAATGCATATAAAAGACTTAGCTGACAACTTTGTGCTGTTATCTTTATCTACCAAATACAACCCTAGGCATGGGAGACTTTGTTTCACTTGTGACAATTAACTGCAAAGTATCTTTTTATTATTATTATACTTTAAGTTCTAGGGTACACGTGCACAACGTGCAGGTTTGTTACATAGGTATACATGTGCCATGTTGGTTTGCTGCACCCATCAACTCATAATTTACATTAGGTATTTCTCCTAATGCTATCCCTTCCCCAGCCCCCCACCCCCCGACAGGCCCCAGTGTGTGTTGTTCCCCACCCTGTGTCCAGGTGTTCTTATTGTTCAACTCCCGCCTGTGAGTGAGAACATGCGGTGTTTGATTTTCTGTCCTTGTGATAATTTGCTTAGAATGATGGTTTCCAGCTTCATCCATGTCCCTGCAAAGGACATGGACTCATCCTTTTTTTATGGCTGCATAGTATTCCATGGTATATATGTGCCAAATTTTCTTAATCTGGTCTATCATTGATGGACATTTGGGTTGGTTCCAAGTCTTTGCTGTTATGAATAGTGCTACAATAAACATACGTGTGCATGTGTCTTTATAGTAGCATGATTTATACTCCTTTGGGTATATACCCAGTAATGGGATTGCTGGGTCAAATGGTATTTCTAGTTTTAGATCCTTGAGGAATCACCACACTCTCTTTCTTAATGTTTGAACTAATTTACATTCCCACCAACAGTGTAAAAGCATTCCTATTTCTCCACATCCTCTCCAGCATCTGTTGTTTGCTGACGTTTTAATGATCGCCATTCTAACTGGCATGAGGTGGTATCTCATTGTGGTTTTGATATGCATTTCTCTGATGACCAGTGATGATGAGCATTTTTTTCATATGTCTGTTGGCTGCATAAATGTCTGCTTTTGAGAAGTCTCTGTTCATATCCTTTGCCCACTTTTTGATGGGGTTGTTTTTTTCTTGTAAATTTAAGTTCTTTGTAGATTCTGGATATTAGCCCTTTGTCAGATGGGTAGATTGCAAAAATTTTCGCCCATTCTGTAGGTTGCCTGTTCACTCTGATGATAGTTTCTTTTGCTGTTCAGAAGCTCTTCAGTTTAATTAGATCCCATTTGTCAATTTTGGCTTTTGTTGCCATTGCTTTTGGTGTTTTAGTCATGAAGTCCTTGCCCATGCCTATGTCCTGAATGGTATTGCCTAGGTTTTCTTCCAGGGTTTTTATGGTGTTAGGTCTTACATTTAAGTCTTTAATCCATCCTGCATTAATTTAATGCAAAGTTTTTTTTTAAAGGTGAGGAAACTGAGGCTAAGAGAGGTTAACTAATGTGTTCATATTTTTGTAGCTGAGTAACTTTGGATAGAGTAGGCTAAGAAGTGGAGCTAGAATCAAATGGTACCTGATTGCAGTGCCAATGAAAGTATGCAGTAGGATAGCCAGCTGATGCATCTTGGTATTTGCTAATGATGCTGATTTAGCCAGTGAAGGTGGAAATACAGGCTGCAAAGACTCACTAGGGCTTATGCATGTTTGGTTCTGAATACTACTTTGGACAAAATACTCCCTGCTTAGAACATAATTGTATTAACCTAGTAGTGGGATCTAAAAGGCCCTTTTCTAATGAGTAGGTAGCACGTGGCTTGCCAAGTGTTTAGAGAATACAAATCAAGTAGTTCTGAACCATATATCATAGGAATCTTACATTATTGTTACTTTATAGAAGATATGTAGGGAACCAACTTGTCCCACTTTGTTCAAAACTTTCCTGGTTTTAGCACTAAGTTTTGCATCTGAAAATACCCTAGGTCCCAGACAAAACAGATAGACAATTGGTCAATCTAATCCAGAAAGGGATATTTGGGTCATAATTGCATAATCTCATTAGAAGAAGAATAAAGTCTCCTCATTAATATTTCAATACTCACCCATCCTCATTCTTAATTAAATGTATGGGTTTGGAGTCTTGATAGCTTTATAATTGCAAGCCATTCTCTGCCATTCTTTGCCAAATAAAGGCTGAATCTGTTATTTCCTTCAGGACTTAGTTGTTATTGTTCTTCTTTATTGCCTTAGTGTACTTGGAATACTGATTTGATATTAAAGGTTACTGTAGTTCTGTTTATCTTCACAAGGGCAAAATCTTTCCCAAAACCTCTTTGGAAGTCATGCCAGGCATGAAAAGTTTTTTAAATTTAATGATTTGTTATTCAGAACCCAGTAATGTTAATGTTGTGATGATACAGTGTTGCAAATGGTTGAACACTGAAAAGTGATTGTTACTCTTGACTTTTTAATCAACTTGCATCTCCACCTTCCTTTCAATAATGAGATTAGTCATGTCTGTCCTGCTTCTTATGGAGGAAAAAGCTGCCGGTTATACACACTGTTATTATTCTGTATTTTCTTAAATACTAGTTTTCACAGGTATAATTCTATGTTTATTTAGTACCATTCCATGAAGTAGAAACAGGCCTGTCTTGTTGACCAGTGTATTTTCAGTACTTACATAAAAACTGAATGTATTTTGTATACAGTACATATTGGTTGAATGCAAGTATCGATGAAGGACAGATGGATGGATGGATGGATGGATGGATGGATGGAAGGATGGATGGTTAGATGGATGGATGGATGGATAGATGGGTGGATGGATGAGATGAACGGTGAATGGATGAATAAAGGATGGATGGATGAAATTTTTAGCCACAGCTAGCCCAATGTGGTTATAGGCTACATTATACTTCTGTCATGACATGACGTTTTATATAGACCTTCACTTTTCTAAACTATGCATTTAAAAGAACCTAGTGAATATCTTCATTCTTTTCCTCTGGCTGAGAACAGTCATGTATAAGTGTTGCCCTGCTCATGTATGACAGGACAGGAAAAATGTCAGAGAACATATAGTAGGTCTGCCCACTAGTCAGATAAATTATTTTTACTATGTGCTCACTAAATCTGTCCCCCTTTCAAATAGAAAAGCTTGGAGTTTGAAGGAATCTTATAAATCAGACAATTCAAATCACCTTTTTAAAGATGAGGAAAAGGACCACAGATGTGTTAGTTTACTTGTTAAAGGTTACATAGCACATTATTAACAGAGCCAATAATAATAGCCAGATCTGCCATGGGCAGCTCCGCGTTACCTTATGCTGTCTGCTTAAATATAGTATTTTTTAATGCTGCTTCTTTGAGCCAGATTCGCTGAATCAGTCTCTGGTCTGCCAGACCCAGGATAACAAAACTAACTAGCCTTTAGTTTTTGCCACTGCTTCTTATTTAACTAGATTTCTAATCTTCAGCCTCTTCTCGTCAAAATAAATCTGATTCTCCATGCATTGGGGGAAATATCAGGGAAATTTCTTGCAAACATATGACACAAGAAAAACAAGAGCACATCCAAGAAAACTTTCACGGCTAGTGACAATCTAGCAATTCATCCCATAAGGATCAAACACAAAAGGATTTCATATTCACTTTCAAAGTTATGCAATTCATTTATACTTCACACACTTAGAATTCTGGATTTATATGGAAGACCTCTTTTTTTCCTGTATTCTCTATAAATTGTGAATGCTGTTCCTGAGTTGAAGGTTAGCCCCAGTAATAGAAATGCAGTCAGGTGGAAATTGTCTACAGCAGAACTATTACTGGATCCATGATGCGATATCTCTACATACAATATGCTTTGGGCATAAATGAGAAGAGGAAAGAATGGCACTGAAATAGGATTTCCCCTCTAACTAAGGCCATTCTAACTAAGGAAGAAATTACCGTATTGGAAAGATGCCACTGCCTTCTATTCAATATTCATTTAAAAGGACCATTTCTGATAGCTTCATTTATGCACATTTTCAACAAACAACAACCCAAAGAATCAGAACTTGCCATATTCAATTTTATGCAGCTCACTAAATGACCAATAAGAGAGACAGAGGGCACTTGTACTTTTTCATGCTTAGATTACTGCAAAATGGAACAATTAACAAACGTATGCTGCTAGATTCAGACTCTTTTCTTCCAATATTTTGCACAGATGCCAAATGCAAAATGCAAACACTTTCAAAATGCATTATATTAAGAAATAATTGGTCTTTATTCTAGAAGTTAATTTAACTGATAATTCTAAACAGGTGGCTTATGGCTCTATAAGAACTCCTATTAGTTACTTTGCTTGAGATTATTTTCTAATTTTCTTCTGGAAAAGTTGGGCAAACTGAATGCTTGAACTTCACTCCTCATGTCTGGTACAGTATGAGAAAATATTCTTGTTGGCTACTTGACAGGGTAAATAAAATAAGGAACTACTGGGAAAAGAGAATATATTGCTCCCTGAAGGTGCAAGTGTTTCTTCAAGCTGAAAATTACACATTTATGAGAAAAGCCAAGTGCTTCCCAATGGAGAATTGGGTATCTCAAATCAGCTGAAGTTAAATGAAATACATATATTGAATAGATAACTAAATTCCACAATTGGAACTTAAGGAAATGCATTCTCCTCTGTCAAAACGTTTCACATAGGTTCAAATAACTGGGATCGTGCATCACGTCATGGAATTAATTCAACATAAAAATAAATTGGTTGAAAAATCAAGGAAAATATTTTAAATTAAATTGTTCGCTTTCTCCCTTTCCCAATTCTGTCTCTTTTCCTTTCCAGAGGTTTCTAAGAGACTTTGATTTAAGTGTGCATCAAGGGATTTTCTAGCTGTTTTCACGGTTGATATATCTCAAATGTCCCTATACTAATCTTCCCTTTTGCTGATAGCAAATAATATAGATGTACTCCTTTTTTATTATTGCTGCAAAAATGATTTATCTTCAACATTTAATACATTAAAACATTCATAAAAATACAAATAGTTCTACGGTAAAGGCATGGGTTTGTCATGAGCACTGATTGAATGCGCTAACTATTCGCCAAGACTGTGAAAAGATTGTCCCATTCTGATGCTAGCGATGACACTGTGATTTTGGACATTCTATGTTTCAACTTGACTGTCTCTTAAATCATGTAACTCTCTTCCTGTACAATCTCAACTATTCTAGACCTTTGTATATTATTTTTCTGCTGATAGTTCTAAAACTGGCATCCAGATCATTTACTTTTCTTCCGAGAAGTGCCCTTTAGACAATTTTATGTGAAATTTTACTGGTGCTTCATATCTGTTATGTACAAAACTGAGCTCAGGCCCTTTATCTGCTGTGGCTGTGGTTTGTGGCAGGCTCCTACTAGGCCCTATAAGGGAGCTGCATCAGTTGGAAGGGAGGGACATCTGTTCCTCTATATGAAGAGGTGGCTGTTGACAAAGCCATGGGCCTGTGGGACTGCATCAATCCAGAGGGGCTGTCTTTTCCTAATCTGTACAAAGGAGCTCCAAAGTCTAATAGGGTCCTTGATTGAACACTCTATATTCTTTCTCACTTGCTTCATTTCCTAAATTTCCTGTTTCTAGTAAAGAAAATTTAAATTTGGTAATTGAAGACACTTCCTTACCTCTACCACTCACTTCTCTCCCTATCCAGTTAGTTTCTAGATTCTACTGAAGGGTATCCTACAAATGTTTTTTGCTGTTCATTATAGGGGTGTTTGTTCTGTTAAAGAAATGGGGAGCAGTAGTCTTAGATTTAAGGTTGTACATTATTAGACTTGGAATAAGCCATTTTTCAACAGGAGCCCAACAATTGCTTTTTTAAAAACAACAAGAAAAAGCCCTCCTCCCCTTCTACGAGGCTGATACTTCTTCAAACTAACTCCCATTGTGTCAGAGAGCTCTTTCTAAAATATAAAAGTTTTCATGTCATATCTCTACTTATAGTTTGTAATAAGTTAAAAATAATAGCCTCCAGAAGATGTCCATGTCCTAATTCCTGAAACTTATTAATACATTACCTTATATGGTTAAAAGGACTTTGCTATTGTACTTAAGTTGAAGATCTTGATTTGGGAAGATTATCCTGAATTATTCAGGTGGGTCCAACGTGATCACGAGGTCTTTATAACAGTGAAACAGGAGGAAGAGAATCACTAGCAGGAGATGGGATGATGGAAGCAAGAGGTAGGGGTGATGAGCGGAAGGGGCAGTGAGCTTAAAAATGCAGGTGGCTTACGGAAATGATAAAAGGCAAGAATATAGATTCTCCTCTCAGAGTCTCCAGAAGGAACCAGCTAAGATAACACTTTGACTCTATACCAGTGAAACTATTTTGGACTTTGAAAATTCAGAAGCACAAGATAATAAATTTGTGTTGTATTAAGCCACTAAATCTGTGATAGATTTTCACAGCAGCAATAGGAAACTAATGCATCAATTTTGATCAATGGCTCTTTATAATTTTCAGAATAAATTTCAAACTTCTTAATTTAGCACAGAAGTCCTTCCATGATATATCACTGCACAGCTCTCTGATCTTACTTTCAGCTACTATCCAGTTCTAAATTACTTTTACAGTTGCTGAAATTTCAAGCTGATAGACCATTTCCAAATACTTCCTTTTGTGGGCATTAGAAACATTTATTCCATCTCTCTTTCTCTCTCTCTCTCTCTTTCTGCTAAAGCCTACTTATCCCTTCCTTCAGGACTCCTTTTTTGGTACTCAAATCCAGTGTGGAAAATTCACAAATGAAAGAAAAACTGATGAATAAGAAATTCATTAAGAACACTTTTTTAAACCCAACTCTTTGCCACAGTGGGTTTTTTTGTTTGTTTTGGGTTTTGTTGTTGTTGTTGTTGTTGTTTTTAAGATGGAGTCTCGCTCTGTCACCCAGGCTGGAAGGCTGGAGTGCAGTGGCGCGATCTCAGCTCCCTGCAACCTCCGCCTCCCAGGTTCAAGTGACTCTCCTGCCTCAGCCTCCCAAGTAGTTGGGATTACAGGCATGTGCCACCACGCCCAGCTAACTTTTGTATTTTTAGTAGAGATGGGGTTTCACCATGTTGGCCAGGCTAGTCTTGAACTCCTGACCTCAGGTGACTCACCTTCCTTGGCCTCCCAAAGTGCTAGAATTACAGGAGTGAGCCACTTGTGCCGGCCTGCCACAGTCTTAAGGTACAGCTATTGTCACCGTCTCAATGTATGGCATGATAATTTAGATCTCAGTCTCCATAAATCATTTTCAAACTTAAATACCTTCTCTTTCATGAGATACTTTTCTACTTTGAAGGATTATATCAGTGGATTCATAAGGAAGCAATTTACAAATTATCATTAGAGAAAAGTATTTGTTAGTTGTCTGGGCAGATGAGTTTTACTTCTATGGCCAGAATTAAATTTCTAGCTTATGGTGACCACTAAAATATGGTACCAGACTGATGACTCATGCAACTTTTTGCTCTTACTATAATTACACTATCCAGGACAAAGTCCCCACTGAGAGAAATGCCTGTACTCTGTGTACAATACATACAGCATGTAGTGTCATTTTTGAGGTTATGTCATGGGATTCCACGTCAGGACCACATTTAAATGACACTAAATTACACACACGCTTACACACAAATCCAACAAGCAAAAATTTAGTGTACAATTAACGATATAGCTCAGTAGTAAGTCTGGTTATCATTAAAAAATCCTTGAATATTTAATAGAACCTAATTAAAATTAATAGAGAAAACACTATGAAAACATTAAATAAGAACATTTTTCTTTTTTTTTTTATGAGAGGAAAATGCCCATTCTTAAAATAGGCTTTTAATGCTCACATTTAATCTCTGTACTAGCTTCTTTTGTCAAACAACATAATGAACTCTCAGTCAATAAACAATCACGTGATATTTTAAAGAACTTTGTTGTGCTAAGTACTATGCAATGTGTTTTCATCTTCATTGTCTCGTATCCCCTGCTGTCTTCCAACACTCACACAAATGTTAGATGTGTCACTTTATACATTACTGTCCAAAAAAGTAAAGGTCAAAATGGCCAATGAAGCAGCAAGTAGAAGAGTCTGTTAGATTTAAACCCCTTTTTCCTAGTTCCTGGTTTAGAATTTCTCCTCTTACTACACATTGCCTCCCTTAAGAATATCTCTACGATAATTAACTTATTAGTTTAGTCATGTTTGAAATGCTTGTTCTCCGGTGCCATAAAGAAATAGCACTTGAACATAAATTTAATTTATTTAGTAAGGCCATTTTTACTTCCTGCAGAAAGGGTACACTCGCCAGCAGTTTTGCCACGAGAGTACACCGAACAAAGGAGACAGGGTCATTTATAACCTGACGCATCCACCCTACTGCTGTTTCCGGTTTCCATTGGCTGGAACGGAACCTCACATTCTGTGTTTATCCCAATTGGCGAGCACCTTAGAACTTTTTAAAAGAGGCAAAGGTAGACGAGAACAAAGGAAGGAGGAAGTAACTTGCGGAATGCTAAGAGTAAAAACACTTTTAAATAAGGAAAAGGAACAGGCTATGACCCAATGCTTGCTTGGACCAGTATAAGCATGCCAGGGCAAATATTTAAGCTCAATTGTGGATAAGCTAAGAACTTAAAGTACATTGATTTCTCTGTTATGGCTAGCAGATATTTAAGAATGTTAGCACAAGTCTTCGAATAAATTTTGCTTTTAAGAGAAGTTATTACTTATTCCTAATTAGACAGGGAGGAAAGTCTTTGAAGAGGAACCTCTATTTTACTTTTTACAGTCAGATTCTCCACTGTTCCTTTTGAAAAAGTAGCTGACGGATGTGTGTAGCCTGAACATCCCCAAAAACTTTACCCTCACTTCTTTCACACCTTTATTTTGATTTTTATACCAGTCATGTCTTGTCCACATTCCAGAGATGTGCCTAATTATAGCACCCGTCTAAAGTAATAATCCAATGAGCAAAAAATTATAATCAATAAATAAATGTTGGTGAGTGCCATTTGGAATTGTTTGCACTTGAGTGTATAATATTGGAAAAGACTTATGACAAAAGTTGTTTATAGTCCTAAATTCCAATGACAGACACATGACAGACTTTCCCAAACTGTGAGAGTCAACATGGGTGATAGAATATGCTTCATCTTCAGAGACACAATACATTACTTTGAATTTTTCTCTATTTTTAAATAGTTGTGTGATTTTGGACTGATCCCATAGCCTGAGTTTAATTTTTCTCTGTTTTAAAATAAGAGTAGCAATACCTCCCCTGCTAAATACGCAAGAGCTACCATCTCTGTCCTTCAGAGCCAGATAATTATCCTTCACAAAGATGATTATTTTGCAAGGTGATATATAATTTGGCATTTTCATAGATGTTTTTGTCATGGGAAACTTGTTTTGATAATTCTCTGTCTTCAGAGTAAACAGGCTTTCATTTGATATCAATGGTGTTTGATGGAAAAGGAGAAGGTGAGTGTATCGGGAGTTAGAAAAGAGAAATGGATATATACAAGATGTGTAAGTTCCTTAAAAGTAAGAGATTCAAGCAAAATAAATTCTGAAAGAATACACAGGAGACTATATAGTTTAGAGGAGCTGGTCATTATCTTTGCAATCACTGTTTCCAAACTACATCTCCGCAACTCACTAGCTGTTCAAATTCTGATTCGTTCTTTAATCCCCATTTTTTCCTCGTTATGTGGAAACATTAATACATATTTCATCGGTTTAAATGAGATAAGGTATGATTTCTGTCATGCACAAACTATCAGGAAACAATGATAGTACTAATAATTATCATGCATAAATTCTCACCTGCTAATGAAGAACCTTGGGAATTTATATAAAAAGATATTTACTTTTGCCTAAGTCGCTTTTTTGTTTGAGTTTTTCTTATGGTTACAGAGTGCTATTTGTTTTTACTCATTGTTTCACGCATCTTCCTTCTGAGTTTAGTTTCCTTCGTACTGAAATACGTCCTTTAGAAGTTCATTCAGAGATGCTTTGTTAGTAATAAATTTTTCAATCTTTTAGGACCAAAGTTGTCTTGATTTTGCTCTTAATCTTGAATGATGATTTGGCAGGCTTTAGAATTCTAGGTTGGCAGTTTCCCTTATTGCCTGGAAAATATTAATCCATTACATTCTAGTCTTTTATTGGTGTTAAAGGAATGTACATTAATTATTAAAATTGTTTATTTGTATGTAATCTATTCTTCCTCTTTTGCTTCATTCTTGATTTCATTTTCCTCTTTTGTTCTGCAGTTCACAACAGTATGTCCCAGTAGGGATAACTTTTATTCTCTTTCTTTATTGAGCCTTTATTTGATTCTTTAAGGATTCATATTTTGTTCATTCTGCAAAATTCTCAGACTTTTTTTTAGATATCTATTGCTTCCTAGCTTCTTCCTCAAAATTTAATGGCTTTAAGCCACAAACATTAATTATACCTCATGATTTTAAGCTTCATAATTCATGCAAAGCTCAGCTGGATATTTCTGCTCCCTGTCGCATTGAGAGTTTACTCAGTGGTATTCAGCTGGTGATGGGTCTCATCTGCAGGGTCCAAACAGGCTGGGGCTTTGGCAGAGGTGATTGGAAAGCTAGGCTTAGCTCCATATAATCTGAAGATTCCTACCTAAAGGTTCCTACTTGAGATATTGTTTCTACAGCAAGGCACTAGAATTTCTTACATGGCCGCCCAGAACTCTGAGCCAGTAAGAGGAAGTAGCAAGTCATCTTAAAGTCTAAGTCCAAAACTTACTGTACTCTGTTGGTCAAAGCAGTCATAGGTTTATCCAGATTCAGTAGGAGGGAAAAGGATGTTTTAGGCCATTTTTGCGTGGCTATAAACGAATACCTGAGACTGGGTAGTTAAAAAAGAAAGAGGTTGAATTAGCTGACAGTTCTGCAGGCTGTACAAGCGTGGCACTGGCATTTGCTCGGCTTCTGAGGAGGCTTCAGGGAACCTGGTGGAAGGTAAAGTGGAAGCAGACATGTCACATGGTGAAAGCAGAGGCAAGAGAGCAAGTACAAAGATGCCATACACATTAAACAGCCAGATGTCACAAGAAGTCACTCATTATCACAAGGACAGCACCAAGGGGATGGCGCTAAACCATTCATCAGAAATCTGCCCCCATGACCTAATCACCCCCCACCAGGCCCCATCTCCAACACTGGGGATTACATTTCAACATGAGATTTAGAGGAGACAACATTCAAGCTATATCAAGTGGGCTCCACCCTATGATCAGAGAATTTATAGCCATCTCTAACTCTCCACAATTACTTCTACTACGGCTTATTCCCCCTTCTTTCTCTTACCTCCTTCTGGAATTCTAATTATATGTGTACATGTTGAAATTTGCCATCTGATCCTCAATGTCTTTTAACCTCTTTCAGATATTACCCATCTCTCTCTGCTGAATTCTTAAGTCTTCCTAATAATCTTATAAACCAGTAATTATTTCTTTAATGTCAAATATGTTGATAAACTTATGTAATCAGGTTTTCATGTGGTATATACTACAGAGATATATTCCTTTCCAGAGGCCTATTTTGCTCTTTTTCATATTTTGCTGGTTTCTTTTATGATGTCTTGTTTCTTTGTTTCTTCATTTCTTTCTTACTCAAGGCATGTTTTTTTGTTTGTTTGTTTTTGTCCTTTTTTTTTTTAGTTTGAGTCTCACTCTGTCACCCAGCCTGGAGTGCAGTGGCACAAACCTCAGTTTGCTGCAACCTCTGTCTCCCAGGTCAAGTGATTCTCTTGCCTCAGCCTCCTGAGCAGCTGAGATTACAGGTGTGTGCCACAATGCCCAGCCTATTTTTAAATTTTTTTAATTTTCAATTTTTAAAAAAATAGTATCAACTTTTATTTTAAGTTCAGAGGTACATGTGCAGGATGTGCAGGTTTGTTACACCGGTAAACATGTTCCATGGTGGCTTGCTGCACAGATCATCCTATCACCTAGGTATTAAGCCAGCATCCTTCAGGAATTCTTCCCAATGCTCTCCCCATCTCCCGCCCCAACCCCAACAGGCCCCAGTGTGTGTTGTTCCCCACTATGTGTCCATGTGTTCTCATCGTTCAGCTCCCACTTATAAGTGAGAATATGTGCTGTTTGGTTTTCAGTTCCTGCATTAGTTTGCTGAAAATAATGGCCTCCAGCTCTATTTATGTCCCTGCAAAGGACATGTTCTCATTCCTTTTTATGGCTGCATAGTATTCCATGGTGCATATATTCCACGTTTTCTTTATCCAATCTAATGTTAGTGGGTATTTGGGTTGACTCCATGTCTTTGCTATTATGAATGGTGCTGCAGAAAACATATACATGCATGTATCTTTATAATAGAATGATTTATATTCCTTTGGGTGTATACCCAAATGGTCAAATGGTATTTCTGGTTCTAGATCCTTGAGGAATTGCCACACTGTTTTCTATAATGGTTGAACTAATTTACATTCTCACCAACAGTATGGAAGAGTTCCTTTTTCTCCACAACCTCGCCAGCATCTGTTGTTTCTTGGCTTTTTAATAATCACCATTCTTACTGGTGTGAGATGCTATCTCATTGTGGTTTTGATTTGCATTTCTCTAATGATTACTGATGTTGACCTTTTTTTCATATGTTTGTTGGTTGCATGGATGTCTTCTTTTGAGAGGTGTCTGATTTGACCTGAAATCCCAAGCCAGTGGAGTAGCAACACCAACTATATCCAGCTTCCGTGTCTGTCTCCCCACTGGACACACAGACACGCACACACACACACACACACACATGCATGCACGCAGCTTGAAATAAACACATATTCCAGCTCTTGTTTTCAGTTACCTCTTTGTTTCTATCAACTTGGGGGCTCTCTTTTTTCTCGTAAGCTTAGCTATTTATTATAAATACTTTTCAAATAGTTTATCCAATATTTTAACATACTTACAGTGATAGTGTTAAATATTTCTTAGTCTTCCATCTTGCTACAGTGAGAAATTCTATCTTTACTCCCTAATTAAAGAAAAAAGAAAGAAAAAATAAGAAAAGAAATATCCTGAATCATATACATTTTTATATTACAGCAGAATGCAAAAAAATGTGAAGATCTGTGAACACAGAAATAACTAAGTTATGGATTGGTATGGGCAACTTAAAAGAAAATCCCTATTTAAAATACAACTATTGTGAAGAAGTTTATCTAATTAAATAACGATCAGTATGAAGCAAGTTCTTCCTAAGAGCTACTTCACTTGATAATGTATGAATGACTATTTTTATAGAAAAATGTTGTGCCAAGTTAGTTGCTCTCTGCGTTAATATTACAGTCAGAATAATAGAGAACAATAAAATTAGTTCCCACTACCTAAGTTTTATACTTCAATATGACAAAGTAATGTTTTTTATTTATCTTTTTTCCCCCATGCATAGTCTTCTGTTGACAACCCCAATGTTTCTTGTGTACATCTGCAACCGAATAAATAACGAGCTAACAATTTAGCACAATATACACCATTTTATGGATAATCATGCTCATTTACAAAGGTAAGCATGTTTCTTCATCCAATAGTTTTCTCAAAGTTCCTCCAAAATGAAAACTATGTTAACACAGAGTAGCTTAACTGCCCTAGAAATGTTGACATTGTACTGATGCTATCTGAAGGACTCAGTATGTTTCTGGCTTTAAGAAAACTGCTGGTACGAATATTATGATAATAGATATGCCAATATTCTTTTCTTTATAAATTATAAGTACCCTTAAGGGACAGTGCCAATACTAGTTCATTTTTGGGCATGAAAGAAAAACAAACAAACAAACAAAATTTTTCTAGTCCAGCCTCAGGCGTTTTAGAAGAAGGTGTTGTGCTCATGGTCATGAGCACCGGAAATTAGCAAATGATCTTGCTGAAAGTTTTGCAATCCTAGCTCTGAAATTCACCAAAAACATTTGCTTTTGTTTGTTTTGCTTAATTTTTGCCTTCTTAGCTGGTTACAGGAATTTCTTGTCTTTGTTTCAACATTTCGGTCCCTGCATGTCCTCCTTGTCTTTTCCTAGAGGAGGCATAGTTTAAAAAGCAAGGTTAAATGAGATCTTTCCTTTGTATTTTTTATCATTCTCTTCCTCTATACAACATATCATTTGTGTAAGGCACCCACCCAGCCTTAGGAATGACTTCCTAAGGCTTCCGTAGGAATGACTAATATCCTTTTTCCATGGCTCTGTTTACTGTTTCCTGCCAGTTACTCAAGTTCTTAGCAATATGCCACTTCTTCAAAGAACCTTTCCCTGAAACGGGAGGTCACAACCAAATGCTCTTTCCACCTGTTCTCTTGGTACCTGCTCTTCATCCCATAATGACGTGCATAGTTCATTATTCTTCATTAAGCAGTAAAGAAGGTTATTTATTTAAAATAGCATATTCTGTGCTACCAGAGACTGTATAGAATGTACAATTCAATCACATTCCTAGAATGTAGAAGACAATCAGAAGTTACTTTTAAATGAGTGAATGTGTTAATGAAGGAATCCATCAATAAATTGACCAAAGTTTGAGTCACACTCAATGGACAATTAGGAAGAATAAAATTCTGTTAAATATAAATGAGATGAAAACGTATACCTGAATACCTGATTACTCCACCAACTCACAATAAATGATGGGAACCTTATTTTTAATATCATTTTATATATATTTGATATATATGTGTATGTATACATTAATGGTAATGAGATGAGTCCTGGGGTGGGTAAGAACAAAAGGTTAACAAGATGTCCTTAATATTTAGGACATTTTGTATTGTTATTTTGCAATCCCAGAATTGGAATAATAAATTAGGTATTCGGCAAATGAGATAAAATAAGGTGGCTCACGCCTGTAATCCCTGCCCTTTGGGAGGCCGAGGCGGGTGGATCACGAGGTCAGAAGATCTAGACCATCCTGGTTAACTTGGTGAAACTGCGTCTCTACTAAAAATGCAAAAAATTAGCTGGGCGTGGTGGCGGGCGCTTGTAGTCCCAGCTACTCGGGAGGCTGAGGCAGGAGAATGGCATGAACCTGGGAAGTGGAGCTTGCAGTGAGCCGAGATCGTGCCACTGCACTCCAGCCTGGGCAACAGAGCGAGACTCCATCTCAAAATAATAAAATAATAATAATAATATAATAAAATAAGTTTCACAAACTCTTTTATAAAAGCCCGTTTTCATATATATATGAGAAACAGAGAAGGGGAGAGAGGGAGAAAGAATTTATTTCTCTTTCATAAGTTTAAAATAATAGTTCATCCAGAAAACTGAAAAGTGAAATGGCAGACACTGGTATATTTTATTGAGGCAAGCCAAGCACGGACTAATCACTAACATTTTTATTGGTGACTAAATCAGTATAACAGAAAAAAAGTATTTCAAAACAGACCTAATTTCATCTTATAAGAACTCACTGAGATAGGCAGGGAAATTATTGCTCTTATCATTGCATACATTTTTCTGAAAAAGGAAGCTAGGTAAATTTTCATTGAGACAAAATGTATAAATTGTATACCTGGGGCTGGAACCTTGTTTTCTAGTGATGCAAATAATAACAATTATTTAGTTACTTCTATGTTCCATGCTCTAGGCTATGTGCCTTAAATATCTATATTTTTAACTCTAAAAAATATATATTTACAAGAAGTTGCAAATGGTATAGGCAGTTCCCTTGTACTCTTCAGCTAATTTCCCTAAATGGTAACATTTTATAATACACAGTATAATACAATATCAAAATCAGGAATTTGACATTGTTACAATTCACAAAGCTTATTCTGGTTTTATTATACTCATCTGTATACAGGGGTGTGTGTGTGTGTGTGTGTGTGTCTTTCCAGGCATTTTTTAACAGGCATAAATTTATGTAACCATCTCAATCAAAACACTGTTCCATCAACATAAAGATTCTTCAAGTACAAAACCACTAAGTTGCTCTCTGGTTTTATGATTTTGTAATTATAAGAACACTATATGGAATTATATACTATGTAATCTTTTGATATCAGCTCTTTATTCAGCATAACTCCCTCAAGATCCATCCATGTTGTTGTATGTGTTGATAGTTTATTTCTTTTCATTGCTAAGTAGTATTACCTGGTATGGATATACCATAAG
Source organism: Pan paniscus (assembly GCF_029289425.2). Lineage (NCBI taxonomy): Eukaryota > Metazoa > Chordata > Mammalia > Primates > Hominidae > Pan > Pan paniscus. The sequence continues at coordinate 69,454,777 of NC_073267.2, forward strand.
TTGTTTAACCATTCACCAGTTGAAGGATAGATGAGTTATTTGCAGTTTTTGGTTATCACAGAAAAACACTAATGTGCATGTTTTTGTGTTGACAGAGTATACATTTCTCTGAATAAATACCCCAAAGTGCAATTATTTCATCATATAGTACATATATGTTTAGTTTTTTTTAATGCCAAACTGTTTTTCAGAGTAGCTGTATTATTTTAAATTTTCATTAGGAATGTGTGAGAGATCCATTTTTTCTACATCCTTTCTAGCATTTTGCTATTTTTTATTTCAGCTGTTCTGACAGACATGTAGTGGTATCTCACCATGGTTTTAATTTGCAACTTCCTGGTGGCTTATGATATGGAACATATTTTTCTGCACATATTTGATTTGCTATGCATGTAAATTATTCAGTTAAATGTCCATTTGTAAATATAGTAGTTCCCCCTTATCTTCATGTGATATATTCCGAGACCCCCCCAGGGGATGCCTGAAAAGCCACAGATAACACTGAACCCTACATATACTATGCTTTTCCCACACATACATGCCTATGAGAAAGTTTAATTTGGCATAGTAATGAGATTAACAACAACTAATAATACAATAGAGCAATTATAACAATATACTGTAATAAAAGGTGTATGAATGTGGTCTCTTGCTTTCTAAATATCTTATTGTACTGTACTCACTGTTATTTTCTTGTGGTGCTGTGGAATAACTGTGTGACTAATGGGCAGGGAGCAGCATCTACAGCGTGAATACGCTGGACAGAGGCTGATTCAAATCCTGGGCAGGATGGCATGAGATTTCATTACGTTACTCAGAACAGTGTGCAATTTAAAACTTAAGAACTCTTTATTTCTGGAATTTCCCATTTAATATTTTCACACCATGGTTGAGTGGGAGTAACTGAAATTGAGGTAAGCAAAATTGTGGTTAAGGGGAAACTACTGTATCTATATTTAATAGTTATATTTAAATATATCTATAATTATGTGCTTGCCATATTATTAGCATTCGATGTCTCCTTTTCATGGGTATGGTAAGAAAACTACAGAGAAGTTAAGTATGTGCCCAAAGGCACACTGCTAAGAAGTGGCAAAGCCAAAGTTAAAAGTTCTGCTGTAATAGCAACCTTGTGTTATTGCACTTTGCTGATTTTTCCACTTACTTGATTATTTTATTGTGCTGGCTACTTTGCAGAGATTCAAGGCCACAATCGTGAATAAAGCAAACATGTTACATCTTTACCATGCATTTATAAATATCACTTTTAAATACTTTAGAAGTTAAAAATCTCTTTAAAAATGAAAGATGAGGCTCTGTGTGGTGGCTCACACCTGTAATCCCGCACTTTGGGAGGCCAAGCCCAGCGGATCACGAGGTCAGGAGATGGAGACCATCCTGGCTAACATGGTGAGACCCAATCTCTACTAAAAATACAAAAAATTAGCCGGGCATGGTGGCAGGCACCTGTAGTCCCAGCAACTTGGGAGGCTGAGGTAGGAGAATGGCGTGAACCTGGGAGACGGAGCTTGCAGTGAGCCAAGACTGTGCCAGGGCAACAGAGCAAGACTCCATCTCAAAAAAAAAAAATTAAAAATTAAAATAAAAAATCAGAGATGACAGAATATGTGGAATATGCATTTTATGAACACTTTAAACACTTCTTGTATTAATAAACCAAAATGGAGTTCACACTAACGTTTATGATTCAAGATATAAACCTAAAGTAAAAATACCTATGTGAGAAAACAAATAAAATACATATTTTATGCTTTAATTAATTTTAAAAATTCCATTTAATACTTGACAAGGGAAGTCGGATGGGGTGGGAGGATGAGAGAGTTTGAGGTGGAAGAAGAAGCAACCAAGAGGTGTGTTTGTTTGCAATTTGCCTTCACTAATCACCTTGTACTTCCTCACCACAGTGGAGGATTAGAATGTGGTAGGTGCACATATTGTTAATTACAGACAAGAAGACATTCTCCAGCTGAAATTAATTAATTACTTTCCTCTGGGTGGCAGAAGCCCAGAGTGGTGTTTGAGATGTAGGGTCATGATTCCTTGTATCAATTTTGTATTTGATTATATTAGTCCTGACAAGCTATTCACTAAGGACATTATATGTTTCAGTCAATAGTGATATTCTTCAGCTATGTCAACACCAAATTACTGGAGATTAATCTTTGATAACCTTGGTGCTCTGTTTTCCTAAGATTTTTGTTCTTATTCATTAAATACAGATATTTATCATTTTTGTATGAATGTCTACTTAGAATTATTGTCTAGTGATTGGCATATCTCATTTGAAAATGATCAAATACTTTCCCATTATACATAATTTTTAAAAACAGAGGCTGGGCTTATTTTAAATCTGAAAGAATATAAAAGTCACCACAGTTAAGCTCAACAAAGCCGCAAAGGAACATATTAACATGTTACCAGCTCATGTCTGGAATAATTCATCTACTCATCCATTTGGCTGGACATTTATTAACTAAAAGCATAGTTAAATAGCATTCTAGAATGAGTATGCTACAAAGAGGAAAGCATGAAATGGCTGTACAATGAAGACACAGGGTGCTACCGACAAACAGTATGTTTGATATTGCCATACGGGGGAAACATAAAAGTCAGTATCTTCTGTTCAGTAGGGGAGCTGTTTTTAGGTCACATACAACTTAGAAGTCATTCTTGCTCCAGTCAGAATCTACAGCAGCCACTTCAACATCAGAGGGTTCTCAGAACAGCATGAACTCAACCACAAGTAGAAGGGTAAATTGCAGCAGGCATTTTCTAGACTAGACATTGGGAAGTCAGCTCAGCATGGATATTTGTGGTAACCAGTTTGCAACAGGCTGAGTAAGAGAAATAAAAGTACAATTGAAAATCTTCGACTTAAATTCATAAACATTGAACAACTGAAGTTGAAGAGATTGAAATAGTCTCACAATACATGTATCATTGAATATTGCAGGTAAAACAAATGACATGAGACACAGAGTCAAATGGGAAACAGAAATAAATCAGAACAGTCCTGGAAACCATTGACTAAAGATTATTTCACCACTGTTCAAAGATGAGCCTTTGATAAAGCCCATTAACTCAGCCTCAACTCACTAAGGCTTTCTTTAGTAAGGAGATATTGAAAGTTAAAAACAGGGGGAGGAGCCAAGATGGCCGAATAGGAACAGCTCCAGTCTACAGCTCCCAGCGTGAGCGACGCAGAAGACGGGTGATTTCTGCATTTCCATCTGAGGTACCCGGTTCATCTCGCTAGGGAGTGCCAGACAGTGGGCTCAGGTCAGTGGGTGCGCGCACCATGCGCGAGCTGAAGCAGGGCGAGGCATTACCTCACTTGGGAAGCGCAAGGGGTCAGGGAGTTCCCTTTCCAAGTCAAAGAAAGGGGTGACGGACTCACCTGGAAAATCGGGTCACTCTCACCTGAATATTGCGCTTTTCCGACGAGCTTAAAAAACGGCGCACCACGAGATTATATCCCGCACCTGGCTCAGAGGGTCCTGTGCCCACGGAGTCTCACTGATTGCTAGCACTGCAGTCTGAGATCAAACTGCAAGGCAGCAGCAAGGCTGGGGGAGGGGCGCCAGCCATTGCCCAGGCTTGCTTAGGTAAACAAAGCAGCTGGGAAGCTCCAACTGGGTGGAGCCCACCACAGCTCAAGGAGGCCTGCCTGCCTCTGTAGGCTCCACCTCTGGGGGCAGGGCACAGGCAAACAAAAAGACAGCAGTAACCTCTGCAGACTTAAATGTCCCTGTCTGACAGCTTTGAAGAGAGCAGTGGTTCTCCTAGCACGCAGCTGGAGATCTGAGAACGGGCAGACTGCCTCCTCAAGTGGGTCCCTGACCCCTGAGCCCCGAGCAGCCTAACTGGGAGGCACCCCCCAGCAGGGGCACACTGACACCTCACATGGCAGGGTATTCCAACAGACCTGCAGCTGAGGATCCTGTCTGTTAGAAGGAAAACTAACAAACAGAAAGGACATCCACACCAAAAACCCATCTGTACATCACCATCATCAAAGACCAAAAGTAGATAAAACCACAAAGATGGGGAAAAAGCAGAACGGAAAAACTGGAAACTCTAAAAAGCAGAGCGCCTCTCCTCCTCCAAAGGAACGCAGTTCCTCACCAGCAACGGAACAAAGCTGGATGGAGAATGACTTTGACGAGCTGAGAGAAGAAGGCTTCAGACGATCAAATTACTCTGAGCTATGGGAGGACATTCAAACCAAAGGCAAAGAAGTTGAAAACTTTGAAAAAAATTTAGAAGAATGTATAACTAGAATAACCAATACAGAGAAGTGCTTAAAGGAGCTGATGGAGCTGAAAACCAAGGCTCGAGAACTACGTGAAGAATGCAGAAGCCTCAGGAGCCGATGTGATCAACTGGAAGAAAGGGTATCCGCAATGGAAGATGAAATGAATGAAATGAAGCGAGAAGGGAAGTTTAGAGAAAAAAGAATAAAAAGAAATGAGCAAAGCCTCCAAGAAATATGGGACTATGTGAAAACACCAAATCTACGTCTGATTGGTGTACCTGAAAGTGATGGGGAGAATGGAACCAAGTTGGAAAACACTCTTCAGGATATTATCCAGGAGAACTTCCCCAATCTAGCAAGGCAGGCCAACGTTCAGATTCAGGAAATACAGAGAACACCACAAAGATACTCCTCGAGAAGAGCAACTCCAAGACACATAATTGTCAGATTCACCAAAGTTGAAATGAAGGAAAAAATGTTAAGGGCAGCCAGAGAGAAAGGTCGGGTTACCCTCAAAGGGAAGCCCATCAGACTAACAGCGGATCTCTCGGCAGAAACCCTACAAGCCAGAAGAGAGTGGGGGCCAATATTCAACATTCTTAAAGAAAAGAATTTTCAACCCAGAATTTCATATCCAGCCAAACTAAGCTTCATAAGTGAAGGAGAAATAAAATCCTTTACACACAAGCAAATGCTGAGAGATTTTGTCACCACCAGGCCTGCCCTAAAAGAGCTCCTGAAGGAAGCGCTAAACATGGAAAGGAACAACTGGTACCAGCCGCTGCAAAATCATGCCAAAATGTAAAGACCATCAAGACTAGGAAGAAACTGCATCAACTAACGAGCAAAATCACCAGCTAACATCATAATGACAGGATCAAATTCACACATAACAATATTAACTTTAAATGTAAATGGACTAAATGCTCCAATTAAAAGACACAGACTGGCAAATTGGATAAAGAGTCAAGACCCATCAGTGTGCTGTATTCAGGAAACCCATCTCACGTGCAGAGACACACATAGGTTCAAAATAAAAGGATGGAGGAAGATCTACCAAGCCAATGGAAAACAAAAAAAGGCAAGGGTTGCAATCCTAGTCTCTGATAAAACAGACTTTAAACCAACAAAGATCAAAAGAGACAAAGAAGGCCATTACATAATGGTTAAAGGGATCAATTCAAGAAGAAGAGCTAACTATCCTAAATATATATGCACCCAATACAGGAGCACCCAGATTCATAAAGCAAGTCCTGAGTGACCTACAAAGAGACTTAGACTCCCACACATTAATAATGGGAGACTTTAACACCCCACTGTCAACATTAGACAGATCAACGAGACAGAAAGTCAACAAGGATACCCAGGAATTGAACTCAGCTCTGCACCAAGCAGACCTAATAGACATCTACAGAACTCTCCACCCCAAATCAACAGAATATACATTTTTTTCACCACCACACCACACCTATTCCAAAATTGACCACATACTTGGAAGTAAAGCTCTCCTCAGCAAATGTAAAAGAACAGAGATTGTAACAAACTATCTCTCAGACCACAGTGCAATCAAACTAGAACTCAGGATTAAGAATCTCACTCAAAACCACTCAACTACATGGAAACTGAACAATCTGCTCCTGAATGACTACTGGGTGCATAACAAAATGAAGGCGGAAATAAACATGTTCTTTGAAACCAACGAGAAGAAAGACACAACATACCAGAATCTCTGGGTCACATTCAAAGCAGTGTGTAGAGAAAAATTTATAGCACTAAATGCCCACAAGAGAAAGCAGGAAAGATCCAAAATTGACACCCTAACATCACAATTAAAAGAACTAGAAAAGCAAGAGCAAACACATTCAAAAGCTAGCAGAAGGCAAGAAATAACTAAAATCAGAGCAGAACTGAAGGAAATAGAGACACAAAAAACCCTTCAAAAAATTAATGAATCCAGGAGCTGGTTTTTTGAAAGGATCAACAAAATTGATAGACCGCTAGCAAGACTAATAAAGAAAAGAAGAGAGAAGAATCAAATAGATGCAATAAAAAATGATAAAGGGGATATCACCACCGATCCCACAGGAATATAAACTACCATCAGAGAATACTACAAACACCTCTACGCAAATAAACTAGAAAATCTAGAAGAAATGGATAAATTCCTTGACACATACACTCTCCCAAGACTAAACCAGGAAGAAGTTGAATCTCTGAACAGACCAATAACAGGAGCTGAAATTGTGGCAATAATCAATAGCATACCAATCAAAAAGAGTCCAGGACCAGATGGATTCACAGCCGAATTCTACCAGAGGTACAAGGAGGAGCTGGTACCATTCCTTCTGAAACTATTCCAATCAATAGAAAAAGAGGGAATCCTCCCTAACTCATTTTATGAGGCCAGCATCATTCTGATACCAAAGCCAGGAAGAGACACAACCAAAAAAGAGAATTTTAGACCAATATCCTTGATGAACATTGATGCAATAATCCTCAATAAAATACTGGCAAAACGAATCCAGCAGCACATCAAAAAGCTTATCCACCATGATCAAGTGGGCTTCATCCCTGGGATGCAAGGCTGGTTCAATATATGCAAATCAATAAATGTAATCCAGCATATAAACAGAACCAAAGACAAAAACCACATGATTATCTCAATAGATGCAGAAAAAGCCTTTGACAAAATTCAACAACCCTTCATGCTAAAAACTCTCAATAAATTAGGTATTGATGGGACGTATTTGAAAATAATAAGAGCTATCTATGACAAACCCACAGCCAATATCATACTGAATGGGCAAAAACTGGAAGCATTCACTTTGAAAACTGGCACAAGACAGGGATGCCCTCTCTCACCACTCCTATTCAACATAGTGTTGGAAGTTCTGGCCAGGGCAATTAGGCAGGAGAAGGAAATAAAGGGTATTCAGTTAGGAAAAGAGGAAGTCAAATTGTCCCTGTTTGCAGATGACATGATTATATATCTAGAAAACCCCATTGTCTCAGCCCAAAATCTCGTTAAGCTGATAAGCAATTTCAGCAAAGTCTCAGCATACAAAATCAATGTACAAAAATCACAAGCATTCTTATACACCAACAACAGACAAACAGACAGCCAAATCATGAGTGAAATCCCATTCACAATTGCTTCAAAGAGAATAAAATACCTAGGAATCCAACTTACAAGGGATGTGAAGGACCTCTTCAAGGAGAACTACAAACCACTGCTCAAGGAAATAAAAGAGGATACAAACAAATGGAAGAACATTCCATGCTCATGGGTAGGAAGAATCAATATCGTGAAAATGGCCATACTGCCCAAGGTAATTTATAGATTCAATGCCATCCCCATCAAGCTACCAATGCCTTTCTTCACAGAATTGGAAAAAACTACTTTAAAGTTCATATGGAACCAAAAAAGAGCCCACATCGCCAAGGCAATCCTAAGCCAAAAGAACAAAGCTGGAGGCATCACACTACCTGACTTCAAACTATACTACAAGGCTGCAATAACCAAAACAGCATGGTACTGGTACCAAAACAGAGATATAGATCAATGGAACAGAACAGAGCCCTCAGAAATAACGCCGCATATCTACAACTATCTGATCTTTTACAAACCTGACAAAAACAAGAAATAGGGAAAGGATTCCCTATTTAATAAATGGTGCTGAGAAAACTGGCTAGCCACATGTAGAAAGCTGAAACTGGATCCCTTCCTTATACCTTATACAAAAATCAATTCAAGGTGGATTAAAGACTTAAACATTAGACCTAAAACCATAAAAACCCTAGAAGAAAACCTAGGCATTACCATTCAGGACATAGGCATGGGCAAGGACTTCATGTCTAAAACACCAAAAGCAATGGCAACAAAAGCCAAAATTGACAGATGGGATCTAATTAAACTAAAGAGTTTCTGCACAGCAAGAGAAACTACCATCAGAGTGAACAGGCAACCTACAGATTGGGAGAAAATTTTTGCAACCTACTCATCTGACAAAGTGCTAATATCCAGAATCTACAATGAACTCAAACAAATTTACAAGAAAAAAATGAACAACCCCATCAAAAAGTAGGCGAAGGACATGAACAGACACTTCTCAAAAGAAGACATTTATGCAGCCAAAAAACACATGAAAAAATGCTCATCATCACTGCCCATCAGAGAAATGCAAATCAAAACCACAATGAGATACCATCTCACACCAGTTAGAATGGCAATCATTAAAAAGTCAGGAAACAACAGGCGCTGGAGAGGATGTGGAGAAATAGGAACACTTTTACACTGTTGGTGGGACTGTAAACTAGTTCAACCATTGTGGAAGTCAGTGTGGCGATTCCTCAGGGATCTAGAACTAGAAATACCATTTGACCCAGCCATCCCATTACTGGGTATATACCCAAAGGACTATAAATCATGCTGCTATAAAGACACATGCACACGTATGTTTATTGCGGCATTATTCACAATAGCAAAGACTTGGAACCAACACAAATGTCCAACAATGATAGACTGGATTAAGAAAATGTGGCACATATACACCATGGAATACTATGCAGCCATAAAAAATGATGAGTTCATGTCCTTTGTAGGGACATGGATGAAATTGGAAATCATCATTCTCAGTAAACTATCTCAAGAACAAAAAACCAAACACCGCATATTCTCACTCATAGGTGGGAATTGAACAATGAGATCACATGGACACAGGAAGGGGAACATCACACTCTGGGGACTGTTGTGGGGTGGGGGGAGGGGGGAGGGATAGCATTGGGAGATATACCTAATGCTAGATGATGAGTTAGTGGGTTCAGTGCACCAGCATGGCACATGTATACATATGTAACTAACCTGTACAATGTGCACATGTACCCTAAAACTTAAAGTGTAATAAAAAATAATAAAAAAATAAAAAGGAAAAAAAGTTAAAAACAATTTTATTATATGATATGTAATATATAGAAACCTTATATATGTGCGTGTATATATATTACATGTATAATGGTACTATATGAAATGTATACATATGTAATGTGTATATATATGCGTATATATACACCCACACATATATATACACATACATACATATATCAGAAATATTTTGTCCATCCTAGTATTTCAAACTATAGAGACAATAACAGAATTAACTGAGGAGGTTTAATTACAGAAGTTAAGATTTTTATTACAGGCATGTGAATGAGGCAGACACCAAAAATTGATTTGGTATGGAAAAGCAAAAATTTTGCCTAAAGGCTTAGAAATGATGCTAACTGACCAAATGGTTAGGCCTAAACCATAATAGAATCTACCTTGATTGGTATTCCAAGATCCAGGCTCTGCTCTTCTCTCCAAATTTATCTTGGGAAAGGCTTGATTAGACCATTGAGAGTTCATCAGATTTAGGGGCGACTCATTTAAACTAACTGGATGCAAGGAACACTAATGTTTATAAACATAAATCCTTGTTAATTTTTCTTAATAAATATTTCTTGCCAGTAATAAAAAGTATTTATGTACATTGTCCATGGAAAATACTTTCCATTATTAGAACACCTAGGAGGAATAAGATAGCTTGTTGCTGTGTATGAAATCATAACTGACATAGTCTTGACTGTGGAAATCCAAAACAATTTGGATAATTTTAAATTTGTAAAATATTCAGCAAAATTTACTGATAATCTTCATGTAAAAGGGAGACATCATTTGGCTTGGGGTTCTTTATCAACCTTTTTCCAAATACAGAGTACTTCTTCTCCTGAGAGTCACCTATAGCTAGGGCACAGCAAGATTTAAAGCTGTGTTTCTGTGTCTTCTCCCTCAGTCACCTCATGTTATCACAGACAATGGAGCTATGAAAGGGTACTTGTTTTATTTCCCCAGCCCAGCTTAATGAATCCAAAGGTCAGGAAAATAATATCTAATGAAACAATTACCATGTATAGAGATAACTTCTAGCCTAGAATGTGAGAAAAGATGCTATGGAAGCATCAAGCTTTCCTTTATACAGTTACTAAATCTGAGACTCAATAATAATCAGAAGATTTTCAGAATAATATAGGAAAAGAATGAGCATTCAAGGAAAAAGATACATCAGGTACAAAGGTAGTGAAAAGTGAGGAATCTGAACTATCAAAAACTGTAAATAAATCTATGAAGTATAGGAAACTGGAAGGAGTGAATTAAGAAATAGAAAAGAGCCAGATCATAAAGGGTCTTGTAGGTCAAGCGTTTTTAATTTATCTTGTATTTGATGCATGACGAGGTAACATTTTTGAATAGACTCAAAACTAGAGGATTGAGAGACTGCCTTCAAATTTTTATTGCTGGCTGTGACTATGATTTCAGCAATGAAAGATGAATTAAACTAAGCATTGGCTGTGGTTTGAAATTTATGGAAATTTGAGCGACATTTATAAATCAGTATCAGCAGAGCTATTGAACAAGGAGTTGTACGGAATAAGAAACTAAAGTCATGTAGAATGAATCTCAGGTCACTCGCTTCATTAATTGTGGCACTGCCAGCTACAAACGAGAAATAATGCAAAATGAGGCAGTGAATTTTAAACTTGGGTGATATTTCATGTGTTAGCTGTACTATAATATTTTTCCAAAGACCTTGACAATGAGATTCTGAATAAAACAAATTGCCATAAGGAGTACACTTTTAATGAAATACTTGTAATTTTTAAAAGTCAGGTACTGTGTTCATAGATTGGAAGACTTAATATTGTTAAGATATCAATACTACCAGAGTGATGTACTGGTTCAACATAATTCCCATCAAAATCTTATGGTGTATTTTGCAGAAATAGAAAAATCTATCCTGAACTGTATATGGAATGTTCGGGTACCCCAAATAGCCAAAACAACCATGAAAAAAACAAAGTTGGAGGTCTTACACTTCCTGATTTCTAAACATATTACAAAGCCACAATAATCAAAACAGTAATCAAAGCTGGCATAAAGACAGACAGATAGACCAATGGAATAGAATAAAGATTCCAGAAATAAACTCTTAATTATATGGTCAAATGATCTTCAACAAGAGTACTAAGAGCATTCAGTGAAGGAAGACAATCTCTTTAAAAAATTGTGCTGGGAAAACTGAAATATCTGAATTAAAAAAGATGAGGTTGAATCCTTATCTTACAGCATACACAAAAGTCAACTAAAAGTGGATTAAAGACTCAAATGTCAGCCCGGTCCCACATGGTGAAACCCTGTCTCTACTAAAAAATACAAAAATTAGCCAGGCAAGGTGGTGGGCACCTGTAATCCCAGCTACTTGGGAGACTGAAGCAGGAAAATCACTTGAACCTGGGAGGTGGAGGTTGCAGAGAGCCAAGATCACACCACTGCACTGCAGCCTCGGTGATAGAGCGAGACGACTCTGTCACAAAAAAAAAAAAAAAAAAAAAAAGAAAGAAAAGACTCAAATGTAAGACCATAAAACTGCTAGAAAAAAAACAGGGAAAAAAAACTTCATGACATTGGAACTGGTGATGATTTCTTGAATATGACACCCAAAGCTCAGGCACAACAAAAATTAGACAAATCGGACTATGTCAAATTTAAAAAGCTTTTGTATGTTGATATGGTTAGGCTTTGTGTCCCTACCCAGATCTCATCTTGAATTGTAATCCCTGTAAGCCTCGCAATCCCCACCTGTCAAGGGAGAGACCAAGTGGAGGTAACTGAATTATGGGGGGCGGGTTCCCCCATGGTGTTGAGTGAGTTCTCACAAGATCTAATGGTTTTATAAGGTGCTCTTCCCCCTTTGCTCAGCACTTCTCCTTCCTGCCATCTTGTGAAGAAGGTGCCTTGCTTCTCCTTCACCATCCACCATGATTATAAGTTTCCTGAGGCTTCCCAAGCCATAAGGAAACTGAATCTAACCTCTTTTCTTCATCAATTATTTAGTCTCAGGCAGTTCTTTGTAGTAGTGTGAGAACGGACTAATACCTATATCAACAGATAAAATCATCGGAGTGAATATGTAATCTATGGAACAGGAGAAAATATTTGGAAATCATATATCTAGGGAGCGACTAATATTCAGACTACAAAAAGAACTTTTACGACTCAACCAAAAGAAACCCCAAATAACCCAATTAAAAAGGGGGCAAAGGACTTCAGTAGACATATCTCACATGAAGATATACAAATGACCCACAAGCACATGAAAAGATGATCACGATCACTAATCATCATGAAAATGCAAATCAAAACCACAATTAGATATAACCATACACCATTAGAATGGCTACCATAAAAAGTAATGCAAAATAACAAGTGTTGAGGAGGATGTAAAGAAATCGTACCCTTTGTGGCACTGTTGGCATGACTGTGCAATGGTGTAACCATTATGGAAAACAGTAAGTTAATTCCAAAAAAAATTCAAAATAGAACTATCATATGATCCAGTAATCCCACTTCTTGGTGTATATGCAAAAGAACACAAAGTGGGATCTCAAAGAGTTATTTGCCCACCCATGTTCATAGCAGCATTGCTCACAATATCTAAGAGGTGGAAGTAACCAAATGTCTATTGACAGACGAATGGATAAACAAAATGAAATATTATTCAGCTTTAAAAAGGAAGGAAATCCTGTCACATACTACAACATGGATGAACCTTAAGGACATTGTGCTATGTGAAATAAGCCAGTCACAAAAAGACAATACTATATAATTCCACTTATATGAGCTATCTAAGGTAGCCAAATTCATAGAAACAGAAAACAGATGGTGGTTATCGGGGGCTAGAGAGGAGGTGGGAGGTGATTGTCTAATGGGTACAGAATTTCAATTTTACAACATGAAAAAGTTCTGGCAACAACGTAAATGTACATAACCCTACTGAACAGTATACTTAAAAATGGTTGAGATGGTAAATTTTATGTTACGTTTTTTACCAAAATTTTTTAAAAGTCAGGGAAGAATCCTAAGTCCAAAAGAGCTATCAGAAGGTTGTTTTGCTCCAAATACGTTATGCAGATAGATTGTGTGTGTGTGTGTGTGCATGTGTGTGTGTTCACTCATTAAAAAGGAACTGAGAAAATATACTATTTGCCTAAACTCATCTCTTTGAAATAAAAAACATCAGTATATAAATTTGTTTCCATTGCTCAGATTTCATTGTCCTCTCTAAGGTAAACTTTGACTAATCACTAAATGTGGCACTCTCTAATGCATATGATATATTAAAATATTAAAAGTTTGACCCAGGCTTACAGAGAAATGGGGCTACATGCTTTAGCTGTATGTCTCAGGGAAGGTAAGTGGTCTTTTTTCTGTGCTTTATGAACACTGAGCAGGGTCAGAGATCCTTTAAGAATTTCTTTACCAACTAATAGAGAGCTTTAGTGAAAACATCATCAGGAATATTCCAATTTATTTCTATTTGATTTCATTTTACCATGTCAGTATTTCTTCAGCGCTATATGTCAAAGTGTCCCTTAAGTTATAGGAATAGGCTTCAAATGTTAGACATCGAAAATAATATTATGTTAAAATAAATACATTACTTCAAGGAGATTTGGTTTAAATACTTTTAACCAGAGAACAAAAAGATGTGTCTTGGTGTTTCAAGAGCCCAGACTCAGTAATCAGACAATCTTGTTTAAGTTTCATCCTGGCCATTTACTATAGGTGCTCGTTAAACTTCTTAAGTCTCTATATTTAAAAATCTATAAATTTAGAATGATAATTCATACCCAGTTGAGTAATTAAAAGGATTACCTTTGTCTAATAAGGGACCTGACACATATAATATTTAATAAGTGGTAATAATTCATTGTTATTATTACAGTAATTTAGAAAACTAAATATAAACAGTAATTATAGTATTATATAAATTTTAGTAGTACAAAACTATAAAGTAAAAGTGCAGGTATAATAAACGGTATTTATATATTGTAAATATAATATTTATAAATAATAATGATACAGTATTTTAATATTTATTAGTCATTATTATTTAAAGGCTATAAAATGATAATAATGTAATAGTTTTGATGTTAAGTCAAAGCTATTCTACCCAAGTTATGCCGTAGTACAGAAGTAAATTACTATAACCTTTTGTATTACATGCATTGTCAGCATACCTGGGAGAATTACTACATCCAAAAGGACCACTCTTATGTCCCTGCAATTTTATAACTCTTTATGAGATTGTAGCAATCTGTCCACAGTACAATTCTGAACTTGGTGGTGATGGTGGTAAAAGCTGTTAGTAAAATCTTTCCCTATTTTTCTTTATGCATAGTCAAGACACAGCATTTCTTGGCCAATAAAGCCAGCAGCACAATATCACACTTGTGTTTATAGCATAGTAAGAGTCTCTTGTATTTACATAATGCTCTAATGCTTTATAAAGCTCTTACCCATACAGTAAATTACTTGAGCTTCACAATAACCCTGTATAACCACCTCCACTTTACGGCTGAGGAAATAAAATTCACTAGAAGTGAAAATCTTGTCCAAGGTGAGACATCAGTGAAATGTTTGATTTGAGGTTTGATCCCTTTACTTGCAGTGTTTTTTTCTTTCTCATTATACCATTCCTCCTAAGTATCAGAATATCACTTGTGTATGTTGAGAGAAAATTTAGACAGTCGCTGAGGTTAGAGAATAAATTAAGTAAACCTGAAAAATGTTCGCGAATCCTGGTTTTCCAAACTTAAAATGATATTGCTCATGCTCACCCTAAAATCAATACAGTACAACGCTTTCTTTCAAACCTAAGTTGGTTCTATTTAATCATATCTATTTCCTGGTTTGCTCAGTCTATATGCCTGTACAAGTGATCATCCATCCAGCTAACCCTCGTCACCCCCTATAATCTCTTGTTCATAACACTCATCTCAAGTGAGCTACTTATTTAACATTTGTCTCACCCATGAGATTTTTGTGACAGTAGAAACTCCAACCATCACACATCTCTGTATTTACCCTCTTTGCAATGTGAATTGTTGATATCTAACATTGTGTCAATTCTGACCCTAGGCTGTAAAAACGCTTTCATGTTTCCTCTTGTCTCTGCCAGCACTCTGAGATGAACATGTTTAGACAAGCCCAGTAGTCACAGATGAAAGATAAATGACAAGTAGAGAAGAGCCTAAATCAGGTAACATCTAGATATGTGAGACACAATGTCAGCAAAAATGGTGAATGGAGGACCTCCAAAACTTCTCTGCTCTTTTCCACAAAAGCAGCAGGAATACTGCAAGAAATTATCATTATCAACATGTTCAGTGCCCTATAAATTAAAGGTTGCAGCATTCTGGAAAGCATTTGTTCCAGAAAAATGGCTAAACTTGATGAGAACAGCAATCCTTATGACATTTAGCTCACCTTATTTTTATGACCCCCCAGTTCCTGCTTCATGGTAATCTTGGAAACTAACTGCCCATAATCACAGGAAAACCAGTAACTTGAAAGCCACTGGAGAGGGAAGAATGGGATGCAGCTCTTTCAAGGTCCCATTCCCAGGGAATTATCATTATTTGTCTTGTCTGATGGTTCCTTAGATGACCCTATTCTTAATGCTGTCTTTCCTTGAGATTTCTCAGGACAAACAGCATTCTCCCCTGGGAGCATTTGTTTCAAACCATCCGAGGCAACTGTTTAATTTAATGGCTGACTAAGGTGGCTTATGTCAGCTGGGAGAAGCAATTGAATGAGATGTTCATAGGGAGCTTTGCAAAGCACTGACAGATTCCTGAAAATCTAGAAGACTGTGTGCATGTGCAAGAATGTGCATTCTCAGGAAACACCTGAGAAGGCTATAACTTCTCACCTATGGTTCATCTTGAGACTCAGCATGAGCAAGAAATGAAAATTAAGGTGAATTTGTAAACTACCCAGTTGAATGTTGAAGGCAGGCCTCAAAATGCACACCAAACCTCTTAGCAAAGATTTGAAACTTACTGGTTTCAAGCATTTGAGGAAATCTCTGCCTATTAGTTGACCACAAATTGAACTGACAACAACTGCATTAGACACACACACACACACACACACACACAAGTTATGACTTATGACTTCAGGCAAGTCATAACACAACAAGCAACAACAACAAGAGCAAATTCTGAGTAAGTGTCAAAATCTGATTTTTATATTTGTTAAATTATATTGTTTAAAATATCCAATTTTCAACAGAAAATTGCAAGACATGAAAAAATTAAGAAAGTAAAACTCATGCACAGGCAAAGAAGCAGTTAACAGAAATAGTCCCTCAGGAAGCCCAGATGTTGGACTTAAATCTTTCTGATTTTAAGTCAGCTATTTTAAATACATTCAGAGCATTAAAGGAAGTCATACCTACAGAAATAAAAGAAAGTATACAAACAATGTCTCATCTAATAGAAAATATCAATAAAGAGAGAAGTTATTAAAAAGAAACCCAATAGAAATTATGGAGTTAAAAACTGCAATAACTGAAATGAAAAATCCACCAGAGGAGTCAAATGTAGATTTTAAGCAGGCAGAAGAAAGAACTAGCAAACTTGATGAGTGGTCAGTTGAGATGTGTGAGAGGGCCAATCAAAGATCAGCAGTGCCACTCAGCTGGACCTCTCTTAGGTCAGCCAACTTCCAGCAAATCCCCATATTTTTGTACTGTATAGATACTGTTGTGATTCTGAGATTTGATGGTTGTATGATATGCAGCATTTTTGTGGCCATAGTTGAGCAATACAGACTGTAAGGACCATGAGGGCCACTGATACATTTATGCTGTTCCCTGCTATACATCCAATGTCTGAAACGTAATAGATATTTATATCTAAATATTTGTTAAAATTATTTCCTTTTAATTGAAAAGTGCCCTGTTAGTTTAAGTTTAGTCTCCTCATTCATAGAATAAGCAAATTAAAGTGGTTTTTAAAAAGATTATTCTCAAGACTTAAATTGCCTAATTGTTTACAGGTTGTCTGTAAAAACTTCTCAGCCTTAGTTGCATTGTATAGGATGAAAAAGTTCCACATAAATAATAGAAATATTTATTGAATATTCCTAATGCCAGATATTGGAAGTGATTTAAGAACAATATTGACAAGTGGTTCTCCTATGCTTAAATAAAAAGAAAATGTCCTATAAATGGGCTATATCTTGTTAATTTTCTCAAGACATGATATTCCTAAATATCAAGACATGATATTCCTAAATATCATGTACTCTCTTAGTTCTCCACCACACACCTAAATTGCACTTACTTCATGGAAAACAGCTTTGTTTCCATAGTTACATTTCAATAGTATTATTTCAGCCCCACTCCATATAGTTTTTCTCAAAAAGGTTATAGCATCTTGATGGAAAGTCAAACTGCATTTAACATTTAACTATAAAAGTGTTTTTTATTGACTATAATTCTTTCATTTTCTGATCTGTAATGTGAAATTTGAGGAAGATTTCAAATGTAATCCCAAAATTAATGTACAAGAACAAAACTCTTTGAGATATTATCTGAAGTATTATATTTTGAAATCCAATTCAATATTCAGAAATGATTATTTTACCCATTAAGTTGTTGACAGACAACATTGCTGATAAATGTGTTTCTTCAGAGTCACTTCATAATTTAATATGTGACATCATATCAAATCTGTCTCTGGCATGGCTTCCCCCTTTTACTGTCAAGTCCTCTTGCTGGCTGCCTCTTGTCTTTGATTCTATGATGGTTGAGGGGAGATGTGCCCACTTTGAAGCATAGTATTCTTGACCATCTCATTTTCCTCCTAGCAAACCTCTGTCTCTTTTGTCTGTTCCCTCCCTCCTCAAATAGAAATAATCCAAGTATTTTGTCAAGTATTATAGATCTTAATGTCTAAATATGTTTGACGTGTAAGATAACTTTTCTGTTTAGCACATTGACTGACATGTTTATGACTGTTTTATTGAATGTTTACTATTTTTATTATTGTTATCACTTATTATGAAAATTGAAAGGCAGAATTTGGAGCACAGTCTCTCTAACCCAACCTGCTTCCTTGCTAGTTTCCTATGTTCCATACTGACATATTCTTCAGACATATTCATACATGTTCTCCACTCTAAGTGTAAAATGTCGTACAGTCTGATTTACTTGAAAATAAAATCTGACACTCCAATTTCAATTACTCTTTTAAAAATTTTGTTTTTCCACAATTTCCTGTTCAATAATATTCATTGTCTCAATATTCTGGGAATATTTAGCTGATCATCTTCACCAAGAAATGAGTCTGATGATAATTCTGTCTTGTTTCTTGGCAATTTTTTTTCCATAAATTATTGGGGTATGGGTGGTATTGGCAGTTCTTGTACTTGGATGTCTATGTCTCTAGCTAGGCCAGGGAAGTTTTTCTTCTTTATTCCCCCAAATATTTTTTCCAAGCTTTTAGAATTCTCTTCTTCCTCAGGAACATCCATTATTCTTAGGTTTAGTCATTTAACATAATCCCAGACTTCTTGGAGGCTTCATTCTTATTTTCTTATTCCTTTTTCTTTGTCTTTGTTGCATTGGGTTAATTTGCATACCTTGTCTTCAAGCTCTGAATTTATTTCTTCTATTTGTTCAATTCTATTGCTGTGACTTTCCAGAGCATTTGGCATTTCCAAAAGTGTGTCCAAAGTTTCCTGAATTTTTGGTTGTTTTTTCTTTAAACTCTTTATTTCCTTGAATATGTCTCCCTTCACTTCTTGTATTGTTTTTTGGATTTCCTTGCATTGGGCTTCTCCTTTCTCTGGTGCCTCCCTAATTAGCTTAAAAACTAATCTCCTGAATTCTGTATCCATTGCTGGTGAACTAGCGTAATTTTTGAGTGGTGCTGAAGAGCCTTGTTTTGTCATATTACCACGGTTGGTTTTCTGGTTCTTTTTGATTTGAGTAGGCTCTGTCAGAGGGAAGCTCTAGGGCTGAAGGTTGTTGTTCAGATTTTTTTGTCCCATGGGGTATTCCCTTGATGTAGTACTCTCTCCCTCTTCCTAAGGATGTGGCTTCCTGTGAACCGAACTGCAGTGATTGTTGTCTCTCTTCTGGGTCTAGCCACCCAGGGAGTCTACCTGGCTCTGGGCTGGTACTGGGGGTTGTCTGCACAGAGTCCTGTGATGTGAACCGTCTATGGGTCTCTCAGCCTTGGATACCAGCGCCTGTTCTGATAGAAGTGACAGGGGCACTGTGCAGTGGACTCAGTGAGGGTTCTTAGCTTTGGTGGTTTAATGCTCTATTTTTGTGCTGGTTGGCCTCCTGCTGGGAGGTGGCACTTTCCAGAAAGCATCAGCTATAGTAGTATGGAGAGGGACCAGCAGTGGGCGGGGCCCTAGAACTCCCAAGATTATATGCCCTTTGTCTTTTGCTACCAGGGTGGGAAGGGAAAGACCATCATGTCGGGGTTGGGCTAGGTGTGCCTGAGCTCAGACTCTCCTTGGGCGGGTCTTGCTGCAGCTGCTGTGGGGGATGGGAGTGAGAATCCGAGGTCAATGGAGTTGTGTACCTACAAGGATTATGGCTGCCTCTGCTGAGTCATGCCGGTTTATCAGGGAAGTGGGGGAAAGCCAGCAGTCACAGGACTCACCCAGCTCCCATGCAAACAGAAGGGCTGGTCTCACTCCCATCATGCCCCCGCCCCCAACAGCCTGGAGTCTGTTTCCAGGAGGCGGGTGAGACAGGCTTGAAAGCTTGCCCCAGGCTCCCTACTTCCCAGTGGCGAAAGAAAGGGGCTTGTTTCTTCTCCAACCCGTGGAGTCTGCACATTGGATTTGTGCCCTCCCCCAAGTATTGCCCATGGGGCTTCTTGCCCCATTCAAAATGTTACAAAGTTCAGCTGGCAATTTCCTTCTCCCTGTGGAGTTTTACACCCCTGCTCCTCTGGCCGCCCTCCTGATGGATTCCTGTGGTGCCAGGCAGGAATGGCCTTCTTGGGGACCCACTGAGCTCCCAGGGCCTTTCTGCTGCTTCCTCTACTCGTGTAATTCCCTCAGCTCTCTAAATTGACTCAGCTCCAGGTAAAGTCGGAAACTTCTCCTGCAAACAGACCTTCAGCTTCTCCAGTGAGGGTGTATGTTCGGGAGAGGAGGGTCTCCCTTTCCCACTTCCGCAGTTGGGGCACTCACAGCCATGTTCTTGCCATTGCACGCTCACGTGGGTGTCTCCCAGGTCCTGCGGGAGCAGTCCGCTTCCTTCAGAGGGTCCATGGGTCTATTCGGGATTGCTGGTTTGTTCTTGCAGTTGATCTGGAGCTAAAATTCACAATGCAAGCCTCCGCACACTGCTCTGTCTGGAGCTGCAATCTAGTCCTGCCTCCCATCCGCCATGATGATCCACAATCTGTTTCTTGGCAATATTCTTAATTTAATTTGTTGAGGTTGTAATTCCTCCTCTTCAATTCTTTTATCTAGTGAGTCACCAAATTCTGCTTATTATTCCTTTGAAGTCCTACCTATTCATCATTCTACCAGCAGAATGGCTTCAGTATTTAGGGCTGGGTTTGCATAAACCCAGTATTTGTGCTGGGTTTGCAGCACAAAAAAGGGCTGCACTTTTCTACTTGATTGTTCTGATCTCACTCTTTCCCTAGTTAATCCTTCTGTTATTCATAATCTGATAAATCGTAACATCTTATGTTTATGTCTCTCAAAGATCTATAAGAATGTCTATACCGGCTAGCTCTAGGGTGACCAACCATCACAGTTTGCCTGGAACTGAGGAGGTTCCTAGGAAGTGGACCTTTCAGTATTAAAAGCTGGAAACTCCCAAGCCAAACCAGGGCAGTTGCTTTCTTTACCTGTGCATCACCAGACATGCTCTCAGTGTAGGCTTTTCTGTGTTGTCAAATGAAATCTCATTTTTCTAGCTACACAAATATTGATGCCTTCATTTAGAGCTTTTATTCTGAAAAGTGTTCCATCATATCAACTTTAGCAGAGAAAACTTGAGACTCAAAAAATAATAACAAAAAAAGAAAGTAGTTAAATGCAAAACAATTTAAAGTCACTTTTGCTATTTAAATTTGATTCCAAAGGATATGCTTTTAGTATTTCACTGTACTACTTCAGATAGGTCCCTTCCTCTAGCTATGTTCCAATTTAGAATAGGAGAAACAAATGCATAATTTTAATTATGTTAAAAATATGTTATCAACTATGCGCAGAGCACAATTTGAGTTGAAAAGGAAAAAGACTCCAATTTTGCTGGGGAAATAAATAAGGGAAGGTTTCAATGATAATGAGACATTAAACAAGACCTTAAAAATTAGAGAGTAAGACATGGCTGGAATGCAGACAAGAATAAGCACAGAAACAAAGATGTAGAGAGAGATTGCAGATCACGTAAAAATCCAGACGAAAACATATAAGTTGAAGACTGGGAGATGGGTTCAGAAAAGATGAGAAAATATGGGATATCTTGAAAGACAAGTAAGGAATCAGTGCTTTATCCTTTTATTTCAGTTAGAATACTTGAACCCAATCATCTACATTTCCAGCCCAACAAAGAGATGCCCTATGAGTACTTAACACCATTTTTCCTGTGATTTCAGAAGACTCCACTGCAGTGATACCTAAAAAGAGTTGCAGACAAGTGGAGAGTAATGTGGAGCCTCATTAGATGGCTATGCCCATAATCCAACTGAGAATACTGTGGGGCCAGACATGGTGGCTCACGCCTGTAATCCCAGCACTTTGGTAGGACAAGGCAGGCAGATCGCTTGAGCTCAGGAGTTCAAGACCAGCCTTGGCAACGTAGCAAAATCCCATCTCTACAAAAACAAAAAATTAACTGAGTGTGGGGGTGCATTCCTGTAGTTCCAGCTACTTGGGAGGCTGAGGCAGGCGGATCACTTGAGCCTTGAAGGTCCAGCCATGTTCGTGCCTCTGCACACCAACCTGGGTGATAATATAAGACCCTGTGTCAAAAAAATAAATGAATAAATAAAGGAGAAAATACCATGCATGGGACTTAAAAGCAGATTTTTGAGTCTCAATCATTTTCCTACCTTACATAATTTTTTTTTCTTTTTTTGGGGCGGAGTCTCACTCTGTTGCCCAGGCTGGAGTGCAATGGTGCAATCTTGGCTCACTGTAACCTCCACCTCCTGGGTTCAAGTGATTCTTCTGCTTCAGACTCCTGAGTAGCTGGGATTACAGTTTCCTGCCACTATGCCCAGCTAATTTTTTTTTTTTTTTTTTTTGTATTTTTAGTAGAGACGAGGTTTCACCATGTTCACCAGGCTAGTCTTGAACTCCTGAACTCAAGTGGTCTGCCCACCTTGGCCACCCAAAGTGCTGGGATTACAGGTGTGAGACACAGCACCTGTCCACCTTACACAAACTTTAAGCAAACATTTACTAAATAGCTATTGTGGGATAAGCATTAGGCTGGATGCAGAGAAACAAACTTAAATGTAAAACAATCCCTTTCTTCAAGAAGTACATAGTCCAGAGGGGAGGGAAAAAACAGACAAATATATTGCATTTAAGTCTTAAAGTTTCTAAATTATGTCGACCATTGATGATAGATACTCAGTCCATCTTGGGGAATCCAGGGAAAGCTATTCTGAAAAAGCCAGGCCTGAAATGATTTATAAAGAGTTAAGATACTAATAAAGGAACAGTAACATAAGAGATAAGGAGGGGACAGAACTTCTGGGCAAAGTGATCAGCAAGAGGATTGTGGAGCGCTGACTTTTACATTTTTAAGGCAAGGAGATGAGACTAGAAAGCAGGATGTGTAAGCAGGATCAAGATAATGGAGAAACATTGTAAGCCATGTTGAGGAACAGCCTGTCTCCTGCTGAAAGTCACAAAGCACTGTAATGGTATTACAATTAAAAAAAAAGAAACTCAAAAAATAAACCACAAAGAAAACAGAAGAATGACATGGTCAGCATTACTTTTTAGATAGTACCTGCTAGAAGTCCTATAGGCAATGTTCCCATAACTAGGTCGAAGCTAGAGGCAAGGAGACTAGCCAGCAGGCAATTTTTGTACACTGGAAAAAAAAAGGGGGGGAAAAGATGATGGGATCCATGCTAATATTCCATTTTCAAGGTCTTGCCTGTAATTCCACATGCAAATGTTATGATATTTGGTGGCTTAACCTCATAATCAATATATTACTTGAGTCCCCTTTCATTTTACCTTAAACAGTGTTACTCTTCTCAGTAACAGAACAGTTCAAAGGAAGAGTTAGCAGTGTTACATTTTAGGAAAGTGTACCTAGCAACAGCACAACCAATCTATGGGCTCCTATTTCAAATTTAGAGTGTGATGCAATGTAAAATACAAGTAAGCCTCCAAATCATGATTCTTTGTGCTTCAGAGTATTTTACCTCTCCTTTGGAGTTGATTCCCCTTTCCCAAAAGAGTGATTATGCACAGACCACAAGTTTCAATATCATAGAATAGAATTTATTTGGGAACAAAATGATGGGATGAAAAATAAATAATCTTTATGCAGCAAAATCCCTATAGACAACTAGAGGGCCTGCTTTGCTTTGAAAGAGCAGATTCCTTGTTCCTTGTAAGTCAGTGGAAAACACATATAAAGAGTAGAGGGTCTGTTTTCTTCAGATTTTAAAAATTAGAATACTTTTGTGAAAACAAACATATTTGAAAAATGAAATATTAAAGTGATAAATTAATTTTTAGTTTTTGATTTGACTTTCTTATTCTATACCCCGTGTCTTATAAGAAGTGTTAGACTTTAAAAAGAATGTTAACCCATTGAAATCGGATTATGGATTCCCAGCAGACAGTGTAGCGATTTCAGAAAAAAAATTTTAAAAACCTCTAGGTTAGACATGTTTTATAATGATTGATACTCTGCTGCTATATTAGAAAATATCAACTAATAACCATGCTAAGTATTAAGAAGCAAAGACTAGAGGATCTTTAAAAAAAGAAAGGAAAAGAAAAATATAACGTTTATATTTAAAGGTTGGGACACGAGTTTTCCCACTGTGACACAAGAGGACATAAGAACTAAAATATGAAGCCAGCTCTTCTTAAAAGTTTGTTGCCTTCAATATACAAGAAACTTGTGTTCTAAATTCCAATAATTGTTCTTTTCAGAGAGAAATGGAACATAAAAATTTCTACGTTAAGTCAAGAATTTCCTGATTAATCAATATTTTCAGCAAGAACTAGTGATTAAATGCTGCCACAGCAAAAATGGATGTTGAGTTGGAGTCCAAGTGCTCATCCAGGTTCACTCTCTGACCAAGGGACTCTCCCTGAACTTCAGCGTCATAATTCACACATTTCAAATTTGAACACCAGGAAAATGAAAAATCACTGCATGCATGTGTCTTCTGGAATGGACGTGAATAGTCAAAACCATACTGAAAGCTAGCAGCCACTGAATTGCTGGAGAAAAAGCTTAACAACTAGGCAAAACACTATAAGGAATATAGGTAATTTAAAACACTATCATTGGGAAGATTCTATTATTTAATCAGTTAATAACAAAATAACAACTTTAACAATTAAGCTGTTTAAAAATGTCCAAGAGAAAAAAAAAAAAAAAAAGCAACCCCTCAGAATTATTCAAAGGCTATCAAATGCCTTTCAAACAACCTGGAAACAGGGATAATAAACAGTTTTGAGACAGCTGGGAAAATCTAGGGACAGCTGATAGAAAAGGGTAGTGGTAGAGGAGAGAGAGAATAATAGAACAGTAAGAGTATAGTTTCTACTTTCAAATTACAAAAATATTTTTGTCCATTTGAGATTCATGGACAATGACAATAAAGCCACCCCAAAACAACAAAAATGTAGTCTGTATATATAAGGCACATTAGAAATAGATAACAGGACACAGAGCTATTCTGTATGGATGTATTACCTGCCACTGCTATTTTAATTATGAACATAAATCACTCAAACTCATATTCACACTCATGGAGCTTGCAGTTGCATAGGAAGGAGAAGTCATGTGTATTAGTGTCTATCTAAACTTTGAGGTATTTCTCATATGAGGAAATGTCATCAGAGGATTGGAAAACTGCTAAATTCCAGCCTTGAGAAGAATTTCAGCAAGGCTGCATGGAGGAAGTATTTTTTGTTGTTGTTTTTCGTTCTTTTTTTTTTTTTGAGACAGAGTCTCGCTCTGTCACCCAGTCTGGAGTGCAGTGGTGCGATCTCCGCTCACTGCAACCTCCAACGCCCGGGTTGAAGGGATTCTCCTGCCTCAGCCTCCCAAGTAACTGGGATTACAGGCACGTGCCACCACGTCAGGCTAATTTTTGTATTTTTTATACAGACGGGGTTTCTCCATGTTGGTCAGGCTGGTCATGAACTCCTGACCTCGTGATCTGCCTGCCTCAGCCTCCCAAAGTGCTGGGATTACAGACGTGAGACACTGCGACCGGCCGGAAGTGGTTTTTACGTGTCTACATTCTATGTATGCTTCAAACATTAGTTCAGAGTTTCAGAGTACAGGTGGCGGGAAAGGACGGATACAACATTCCAGAGGAGAAAAAACACAATAAAGAGAAATGCATTAATAGTGTGTGATTGTTATGCATATTGTTAATACAATGTGAGTCTTAAGTAACTCATAGGAATTTAGTTAAAATACTGAAATTTGCAAAGGATTTTCTTGTACTATAAATGGGAACAAAATCAAGGTTATTCTTAAAGTAATTTAGTCTCTCCATGAAAAGTATGCCACAGTGAGTTAGAAAAAAGAAAGAGTGTTGAAAGGGGAAAGTATGTTTAATAGACCTTGTAATAGAAGTTATCGGGCTTTAAATCAGGGAAGATACGCTGGACTAGTGAAGACTTCGACTTCCAAGAGAGAAACCAAAGTCAAACTCGATTCCGCAGAAGGTGAGATTTATTGGTTAAAGTCACTAAATCACAGAGATTGGAGGGGAACAGCATAGTGTCATGGGCCCTGGAAGACAGGACTTATGCCACCAAGTTGCTTCCTCTTTTTCCAGCTATGCTTTACTCGGGGCAAATTCATTCTCTATTTCGCCTCCTCTGCGTGGGTGAAAATGTGACTGTTGGCAGCACCTATCTTCACACCTTCTTCATCAACAGAAATAAACTGAATCCCAAATAAAAATACTATTAATAATAACAACAATAATAAAAGAGTACTGATTTGCCCATCAACTGGGGCTATGGCTATGGGAGTAAATTATTGTGATTGGCTGAGCTGGGTCTAGATTTTTATTCAGAGTTATTTATAACATGTATGAAAAGGACAGCATCCACTTTCACTCCTGACCCTCAAACCCTATTAATAACAAAAAGCAAGGAGAACTAGTTGAGAAAAGCAGGATGCTATTCTGGGGAGATACAGTAGAAAGTATATGCTATTTGGTCTCTTTTATACAAATTCTGTTTTGTTTTGTTTTTTTTTAAACATACTCCATTCTTTCATCAACCCTTACTGCCACTCTCTTTTTAGCTTTTACATTTTATTTAACTTCATTTTTTCTGTTTACTTACTATTTTATCTCTGAATGTCTACTAGAGGAACACAGTAATTGCTCTTAAAATAAAATTGTATTGGTAATGATGATTCTGTCAGACATTAAGCCATACTCTTTCAGATTCAAAGAACACTGGGTACTTGTTAGGCTCTGCCCCTCAGAGTCACTGGGGAAAGGCAAAAACGCTGAAAGAGGAGAAGTGAGATGGTTTGACTGTGTCCCCACCCAAATCCCATCTTGAATTTTAGTTCCCATAATACCCCCGTGAGGCGGGAGGGACCCATTGAGAGGTAATTAAATCATGGGGGCAGTTTTCCCCATGTTATTCTCAGGATAGGAGTAAGTTCTCAGGCGATGTGAGAACTATCTGATGGTTTTATAAGGGGCTTCCTCCTTTGTGTGGCTCTCATTCTTCTCCTTCCTGCTGCCAGGTGAAGAATAATGTGTTTTCTTCCCCTCCTGCCATGATCCTAAGTTTTCTGAGGCCTCCCCACCCATGAAGAACTGTGAATCAAACCTCTTTCCTTTATAAACTACCTAGTCTCAGGTATTTCTTCATAGTGGCATGAGAACAGACTAGTACAGTATATTGGTACCAGTAGAGTGGGGTGCTGCTATAAGGATACCCCAAAACCTAGAAGCAACTTTCGAACTGGGTAATAGGCAGATGTTGGAACAGTTTGAAGAGCTCAGAAGAAGACAGGAAAATGTGGGAAAGTTTGGAACTTCCTAGAGACTTGTTGAACAGCTTTGAAAAAAATGCTGATAGTGATATGCAAAATGAAGTCCCGACTGAGGCGGTCTCAAATGGAGATGAGCAACTTGTTGGGAACTGGAGCAAAGGTGACTCTTGTTATGCTTTAGTAAAGAGATTGGTGGCATTTTGCCCCTGCCCTAGAGATCTGTGGAAATTTGAACTTGAGAGAAATGATTTAGGGTATGTGGCAGAAGAAATTTCTAAGTAGCAAAGCATTCAAGAGGAAACAGACCATAAAAGTTTGGAAAATTTGCAGCCTGATGATATGATAGAAAAGAAAAACCCATTTTCTATGGAGAAATTCAAGCCTGCTGCAGAAATTTGCATAACCAATGAGGGGCTGAACGTTAATCACAAAGACAATGGGGAAAATGTCTCTAGAACATGTCAGAGACCTCTGCCTGGAGGCCTAGGAGGAAAAAATGGTTTTGTGAGCCCCCCCTGCTGTGTGCAGCCTCAGGACTTGTTGCCCTGAGTCCCATCTGGTGCAACTGTGGCTGAAAGGGGCCAAGGTACAGCTTAGGCTTCAGAGGGTGCAAGCTCCAAGCCTTGGCAGCTTCCACATTGTGTTGAGCCTGCATGTGCACAGAAGTCAAGAATTGAGGTTTGGGAACCTCTGCCCAGATTTCAGGGGATATATGGAAACTTCTGGATGTTCAGGAAGAAGTTAGCTGCAGGAGCAAAACTCTCATAGAGAACCTCTAGTAGGGCAGTGTGGAAGGGAAATATGGGGCTGAAGCCCCCACACAGAGTCCCCACTGGGGCACTGCC
This sequence comes from Pan paniscus, assembly GCF_029289425.2. Classification (NCBI taxonomy): domain Eukaryota; kingdom Metazoa; phylum Chordata; class Mammalia; order Primates; family Hominidae; genus Pan; species Pan paniscus. The sequence continues at coordinate 69,483,012 of NC_073267.2, forward strand.
TAGTGGAGCTGTGAGAAGAGGGCCATGGTTCTCCAGACCTAAGAATGGTAGATCCACCAACAGCTTGCACCCCATGTGCCTTGAAAAGCTATAGGCACTCAACACCAACCTGAGAAAGCAGTCTGGAATTGGGCTGTACCCTGCAAAGCCACAAGAGCAGAGCTGAACAAAGCCGTGGGAGCCCACTTCTTGCATCAGCATGTCCCGGATGTGAGACATAGAGTTAAAGGAGATTATGTAGGAGCTTTAAGATTTAATTACTGCCTCACTGGATTTTGGACTTGCACAAGGCCTGTAGCCCCTTTGTTTGGCCAATTTCTCTCATTTGATGCCTGTACCTGAATTGTATTTAGGAAGTAACTAATTTGCTTTTGCTTTTGATTTTACAGGCTCATAGGCAGAAGGGACTTGCCTTGTCTCAGATGAGACTTTGGACTTCAACTTTTGGGTTAATGGTGGTATGAGCTAAGACTTTGGGGGACTGTTGGAAAGGCATAATTGTGTTTTGAAATGTCAGGAAGTGAGCTTTAGGAGGGGCCAGGGGCAGAATAATATGGTTTGGCTGTGTCCCTACCCAAATCTCATCTTGACTTGTAGTTCCCATAATCCTCACAAGTCATAGGAGGGACCTGGTGGGAGATAATTGAATCATGGGGCAGTTTCCCACATGCTATTCTTATGATAATGAGTAAGTTCTAACGAGATCTGATGGTTTTATAAGGAGCTTCCCCCTTCACTTGGCTCTCATTCTTCTCCTTCCTGCCACCATGTGAAGAAAGACATGTTTGCTTTCCCTCCCACCATGATTGTAAGTTTTGTGAGGCCTCTTCAGCCCTCCAGAACTGTGAGTCAATCAAACCTCTTTTCTTTATAAATTACCCAGTCTCGAGTATTTCTTCATAGCAGCATGAGAACAGACTAATACAAGGAGGAAAAAAAGATTATGTTTCTTTCTTTTTTTCTTTTTGCTTTATCTTCCTCTCAGTGTGAACACAGAAAGGTTTCAGTCTGTAGATTTTCCATCACCTGCAGAATCAACCCCATCACTTCCCTTTCACTCCCTTAAGAGACAGCAGAATTATCTGATTGGCATCCACCTGGGTCCCAAACACATGGGCCTTTCTCTGAGCTCAGAAACATACCAGCACCTTCTGTCCAGTCCTGCCTCCTGGAGGCTTGAATCTCAGTTGTACAGGGCTCCACTTTCAAGCTTCTATGTTTCAATAATTCTTCTCTGGGTTCTCCCAATCCCAGGGATGGTATCTGCTTCCTGAGTTTGTTCCCTCTTTAATATTTTAGTGTTATCTTCTTCCTTTTCAGTTTGTCAATACCTAGCTAACAATAGTTTATTTTATATAAAATCTTTTATGTTAAAATAAATGTATAGTCTCTGTTTCCTGACTGGTTTCTGCCTGATGCAATGATGATATTTTTTCAATGCAGTTTTGTTTGTAAGATTTCACCTCAGGCACTCATACCTCAAATACTTTCAATGAATATTTACTTGCCTATTGTACATGGGATATTTGTATGTTGGGCACAATACCAGAAATCTCATCTTCTTCTGATTCAGTAGAACATTCGCCAGATCAATATTGTTAAAAGGAAAGTTCTATAGTAGAAAGAAAAAAACCTAGATTCACAGAACACATCTTTCCAGGAAATTATATGTTCTATTAATGACATTAAGAACTGTTAGAAGTTTCTGAGTAATCATTGTCTGGAACACAAATAGAGAATCACATCTCTAGGAAAGCCACCTTATCTCATTTAGCTCAAAAAGCTCAATTAGATGTTGTGGAAATAGGTATTTTATTAGTCAGGTTTCTCCAGAGAAACAGGACCAGTATAGTAATGTGTTTTTTAATGAAGGAGATACATTCTGAGAAGAGTCATTAGGTTATTTCATTGTATGAACATCATAGCATGCACTTACACAAACCTAGATGGTATAGCATCCTATATATACAAGCTATGTGGTATAGCTTTTTGTTCCTATGCTATAAACCTCTACAACATATTACTGTACTGAATACTGTAGGCAATTGTAACACAATTGTAAATACCTGTGTATTTAAACTAGTAAAGACAAAAGGTACAGTAAAAGTAAAGTAGCTGCACTAAATTTATTTTTTAAATTATTTCTTCAATAATTGCCTTCTATTATTGAAAGTCAAAAACCTACAAATTATTGTAATTTTTCACTTTATAAACTTTCAATTTTTAAAAACTTTTTGACTCTTTTGCAGTAACTCTCAACTTACAGTACAGATATGTTGTACAGCTGCACAAAAATATTTTATTTTTTATGTCTTTATTCTATAAGCCTTTTGTTATGTTGGGTTTTTAAAAAATATTGTTTTGTTTTACTTTCTAAACTTTTTTGTTAAAAGCTAAGACACAAACACACATATTAGGCCTACAAAGTGTTAGGATCATCAATATCATCTCCACATCTTGTCCCACTGGTAGGTCTTCAGAGGCAATAACATGAATGGTGCTGTCATCTCCTATGAGAGCAATGCCTTCTTCTGGAGTACCTCGTGAAGGACCTGCCTAAGGCTGTTTTACAGTTAACCATTTTTTCATAAGCAGAGGGAATATACTCTAAAAGAATAATAAAAAGTATAGTATAGTAAATACATAAACCAATAACATGGTTTTTATAGTTACTACTGGGTATTATGTACTATATGTAATTTCATGTGCTATACTTTTATACAAGTAGCAGCACAGTAGGTTTTTTTTACACCAGCATCCAACAAACACGTGAGTAATGTGTTGCTATGATGTTATGATGGCTATGACATCAATAGGTGCTAGGAATTTTTCAGTTCTATTATAATATTTTGGGACCACCATGGTATTTGCTGTCTGTCTGTCATTGGCTGAAACATGTGCTGCATACGACTGTGTACACACAGAGAGAGAGAGAGGCAGAGAGAGAAAGAGACAGATTTATTATGAATAATATGTTCTTATGCTTATGAAGGCTAAGCAGTCCCAAGATCTGTCATCTGCAAGCTGGAGACCCAGAAAAGCCAGTGGTGTAATTCAGTCCAAGACCAAAGTCCTGAGAACCAGAGAAACTAATGGTATAAATCCACCAAAAAGACCTTAATTTAAATCTTTATGTCATTTACTAGTCAGGTGGTCTGGGACAATTTCACAGGATAGTTAAAAAATGAGTTATCTTGTTATTTCTCCTGATAATCTTGCTAGATGTTTTTTAAATGTTTAGCATGGGTCCAGCAAAGAGCAGGTGTTCTTGCCGTCTTTGCCTCCCAAAGTGCTGGGATTACAGGCGTGAGGCACTGTGTGTGGCCAGAAGCCTTTTCTAAAAAACCTGTTGCTACTGTAGGGCTAACACTGATTGAGCACGTGCTCTTTGCTAGACCCATGCTAAACATCTTAAAAACAGCTAGCAAGATTATCAGGAGAAATAACAGGAGAACTCATTTTGTAACTATCCTGTGAAATTGTCCCAGACCACCTGACTAGTAAATTACACAGAGATTCAAATTAAGGTCTTTTTGGTGGATTGGAAAAACTATGGGCTTTGGGAGCTAACTGCCTTGTTCTTACCTGATTAGATCAATAAACACACTCCAGAAATGTATTCAGGTATAACATATATGCAATAGAAGGCCAACATCACCTTTACTCTGAAAAATATATTTATCTTTACTACTAGGAGTAGAATTATGCAGCTGTTTTATGAAGGTTTAAACTTAAGGAGACAGAAGAATTTCATGACAATAGAGGTTGTTCAATGATTAGGATTTTTCTGTGAAATTTACAGGAGAGTTAAAGAAAGATGCAATAAAAATCATAGAACAGGCAGAAAGCTCTATAAACTTACTTTTATATGGGATTGGGGAAGGAGAGGTATACAAAGTTAATTCTAAGAGGAAACTTTTCAAAGTCCTAAATATTTCATTTAAAAGTCTAAATTCAAAGTTAAAGCAATGATACTATGGGCCACATGTGATATATAGATAGACATGTACAGAGAGATGTAGATAGATACAGATCTAGATAGAGATATTTATTTAATTTTTAATCAAGCCAGGTAATTCCCTTCTTCCCTAAACATAAAACATGTCTGCCTAAATTAATCACAATAATATTATCTATTTTTCTATTTTTAACACATTTTGCCTTTTAAGATAATTCAATAATACATTTTTTCCTTTTTCTATTAAATAAAAACTCTTAAAACCAGATGGTTGGTCTTAATTAATTCTTATCACAGAGACATCTTCATCATAAAGCATTTTTCACAGATGAACAGTATTATATAAGCTCCTTTGTTTACTGACTTACTAAAAGAATGATTTTTCATGAGGGAAGCAGTCACTGTAATTTTATTTTATTTCTTCAACTTCTTTGGCACTTAAAAGCAATTATAACATAGGGAAGCAGTCACTGTAATTTTATTTTATTTCTTCAACTTCTTTGGCACTTAAAAGCAATTATAACATTTAGTCTATTGAGTATTCACTGAAGCAAGAGATATGTTTGTTTTAAATGCTTGTGTTTTCAAAAAATAAATAAAATTTTCAGGATTTTTATGTACTGCAGTGTTTAGTTTCAAAATAAATATTGCAAAGGCCACGTTTGTCAGTAGGCTGTCCATCTCCATGCATAAAGCTTGCACTCACCATCAAAACATCCGGTAGATGGAGGTTTTTATTGTATTTCATTTTATTTTAGAGACAGGGTATTGCTTTGTTGCCCAGACTGAGGTGTAGTGGTGCTATCATAACTCACTGCAGCCTCGAATTTCTGGGCTCAAGTGATCCTCTCACCTCAGCCTCCCAAGTAGGTGGGACTAACAGGTATGTGTCACCACACCCAGCTAACTTATCTTCATCCTGCTTTTTCTTATCCTGCTTCCCATCTTACCCAGCTAAAATATCAAGTGAAATCACCAGGAAACAACATTTTCTTTCAGAGACAGATGAGCACTTAATGCCTCAATTAGATTTCATCTAGGAAAGATAATATAATTATGACCTATATACTTTGAAAAAATCTTTGAGAAAATGAGCAACAAACAGTGGCATGTTCTCTCTCTCCTTCTCTCTCTCTCTCTCACACACACACACACACACAGACACATATAAATAAATCTACAATAAAATTAAATTTCTTGGAAGAAAAGTTTTCAATCACACAGTTCCTACAGTATGGACAAGGCTGAGTTTAGTGTTGTTACATATTAACTTCAATTTTCAGAGCAACTCTTCAAGGGAGGCTGAGCAACGTCACATGGTGAATAAATGATGAAGACATGTTTGGAACACAGGTTGTCTGACTCTAGGAGCCAAAGTGATTTGTGTTCATCAGCCTCCTTTCCTCCCAACTAAAAAATACGTATTCGCAGAGTTTTTACTTTTTTTCTGAATTCACAAATGATTTTTGTATGGTTTCAAGTAAAACACATGGATTCATTTTTCCCTAAATATATATTTAGACAAATACATTCAAATTTATCAAATAACTTTGAACTGGTATGTGTGTGTATGTGTGTGTGTGTGTATTTTCTTCAAGTCATATTCTATTTGTATAAAGGCACTGCTTCCCCCTTTATTGGCTGCATGATTAAACATGCTGATTCTTCCTCTTTTGCTTCAAATTATCATTGATATTAGTCTGGTCAAATATATTGAATTATCATTCGAGTTTATTCTATTTTTGGAATATAGTCCACTGCCTGATGCCAAGATTAACCTCTGTAACAGCTCCCATTTTAAAATATAAAAATAGTATTATTTTCTAAATAAGAAGCATTGAAAATGGCATGACAGTTTTCATTTTTCCTTTTCCTGCTCAAACTCTCCCTCACCTCCCCCTAATCCATAAACTATATCAGTGAAAGAAAGGGAGAAGTTGAGGAGGAAAGAGGGGGATGGTAGAGGCAATAACTTTTATAATTTTACAAAACTGATTTATTCATTCACTCATCAAATATTTAATAAGTGACTTTTATGTTTCAGGCACTGTGCTAGAATAAATGTTACTATGGTAAGGAAAAACAATACACTATTTTACATACTTATTTATAAATTGATTAAATTCCATGTATTTCTTTTATACAACATGTTTTCAAGTATATGTTTACACTGTGGAGTGGCTAAATCTAGCTAAAGGTATGCATTACCTCACATAGTTATTTTTGTGGTGAGAACACTTAACATTCACTTTCTTAGCATAGATAAATTATTATAGACCTTATAAAGGCACTTAAAAAGTTCTATATAAAGATGATGGAAGGCAAAGAAATGCACGATGCTTAATAAGTGCTTTAGTAATTTTTTGAAAGCAAAACAATTTTTACTGTCAAATATATTTGTCAATTGTAAAGCATGCTTATGTTCTGAATTAAGAATTTTTGAAATATTTTAAATTATTTATTCAAGGCAACCAATTAAGCCCATGAAGAGACGCTTTTTATAAAAGAGATACATTGATAATGACTCTATGAAAGGCATCTATAATGGCATTTTGATCACAATTTGAGAATTTAATCTCTATACATTGCAGAATAAGAAATCCATTTTCTAGTTATTTTTGCTCAAGCGGCATTGAATGCAGCCTAAGGGACAAAGAATGTGTGTGACCATCAAGCATGGCCCACTCTGAACTTGAATTTCTGCTTGACTCTCAGTCTCTTACATGCTGCAGTTCAGTGGCGAGTGAAGGACAGCTTGAGTGCTGAATGGTAGTCTTCATAAGTTGTAAATATACCATCAGATGTGAAAATGCCACCATTTTATTTCTGAACTTGTAACAATCAATGCAATATTATTTTTCTCCTAAAAACAAATCATTATTGGGATTCCTCACATCTCTCCCAATTGTAATCAGGAGTTATAATTGTCTCACACTTCTGAATCAAGTGAATCACTTCAAATTGCACAAGAATAGCTCTGCTGTGTGAAGTAATACAACAGTTTACTCTTGTGCCATTCAATCATAATATGAAATAGAACATGCTATTCCTCTCTGAACATGTAACAACTAGTGCAGTCATCTGAAAAGGCAGGTAACTCCAGATCAATAAGGCTGGACTGTGGCCTCTATGAAAAAAGTAATAGAGAGAGACAGAAACAAAGAGGGAGAGAGAGAGAATGTGTGTATGTGTGCATGTGTGTGTGTGTGTGTGTGTCAATCAGAAGAGAGACTAATTAACCTGGTTCATAGGAATTGATTTGGGGTGGAGAAGAGGCAGGAAAGTGATGGTGACTACTGCCCTTCGAAACAACATTCTTTGAAGGTTGTGAATTGATTCAAGGACAAACCTGTCAGGTTCTAGTACTTTCAATCACTCAAAACAACAACAACTAAATGTCATTGTCCTGGTGCATTTATGAAACAAGTCCACTCCACGGCATGCATAAAATTATGTCTCTACTATGGAATGCTGAGTTACACCAAGGTGATGCGAACTCATGGACCACCTTGTGGAACACTGCCCTGATTCATTACAGTTGCCTCTTATTTTGAGTTTAAAATGCTACATTTTGAAAAATTGACTTTGTAAAATTACATTTAAAACATTCGTAATTCAAAAGCAAGAGTGTAGCTATCAAATATTAGCCACTCAGTGAATATTGGCTATCAGTAAGCTTTTTACACATGATCTTTTAACAAATAGCTAGTGAGCATCTACTATGATTGTTGGTAACTCATTAATATTACCAAAAACCAAAACTGCATGAGTTAGGCACTAGTACTATAATTAATGCCTAACCTGTGAATAAACCCGAAGTTTAGAAAATTTCTACCTATGTGACATTGGGCCAGAAGTGGTGAAGCTAAGATTTAGCACCAAGTTTTCTGATGCTGAAGACTAACTTCTTGTTACTATGTTATTTCACTATGATTCAATAATATTTCAAATGTGAAATTGACTTGAAAATAAATCACAGGTCTGTTGACTGAATAAAGACTACCACTCTCAGGTAAACAAACTCCAAGCAAACTTTTATACATGTGATGCACAATATTGCTTGTGCATTGTGGTAGATATAGCATAGGATGAAGAGACAGATTAAGTGATTGATGAACTTTGATTTTGCCACAAAGTATCTGGGCACAATTTCAGGGAGTCTCATTGGATGGGGTTCGGTTTCTTTATCATTCATGATAATAAGAATACTAAATAACAATAAGACCATGTTTACTAACTGCAGGAACCTATTTACCCTAATGAGTATCATAAATAGATACAACTTTATAGTTTTCTTGCTCAGAAACTTTTGTGATTTTTTCTCTGTGTGTATACATGTGTGTAAAAGGTAATTTGTTGGATCATAGATAGCACAGTTAATTTTTATTTTTCTTTATCAAAAAAGCCACAGATTGAGAAGCCATAAACTATTTTGACAAGTATTTTTATGAGATAAAATGTCATATCACATTACTCATTTCTGTAGTGAAAATAATTTGATAGGCAATTATAGTTTTCTTCTGTGTGCTCTTTTGGAAGATGAGACCATTGAGGTTACCTGTGGATCAATAGCACTCATTATGTTGTGAGCAGCCTTGTCATAATGCAATACCTAGGAAAGTGTCTTTTGGAGCTAAATTTAGCTTTGGGGAAATAGTATAAGAAAGCTGGGGGACTTCTAGCCGTGATAAGAGTCGTGAGTCGCTGAGACCAAACTTTCCTTCTTGACACAACACACACACACACACACACACACAGAAAATGGGACAAACTGAACAAAACAACTACTTTTACAAAGTGGAAACAGTAGGAAGCACAGGAATGTGATATTTGAGAAAAGGCAATATAGGGTGAATTCTACAGCCATTCTAACTTTCTTCCTGGAAGCGCTTTATGGACCTTGCTGAGGAGAGGCAAGACATAATAAAAGCACATTGGCCTTTCTGAGTTGAAGTGACAGAGCTAGGAGCTCAGTAAGGCTCAGACAGCTGGAATATATAAAGCAGAGTAGAGAGAAGGAGACTACACCAAGAAAAAGGTTCAGAATCTGCCCAAGGGGTCTTCTTGATTCTCTTGCTGAGTAATAACTCAAGTTGGGTCAACCTCCACGAGGATAGCCAAAAAACAAACAAACAAAAAAAAAACAGATCTATAAGCTGAATTTCACTTTCAACCACAGGTGGACTAACATTCGCATTTGCTCTAGACAGTGTGAAACAAGGAATTAATTCAGTAGAGATGCCAGAGGATTATGCCTCAATGGCAGGATGAAAGTTGCTGGAGAGAAAGTATACTCTAGATCTTCCTTAATAAAGCTTCAAAAAAAAAAAAAACCCCTCTAATGAACCAAATTCATTCAAAGATAACTGCATGCTGATGAAGTTTCATTATACTTTAAAAGAAAACAATAAAATCTAACATCTTCACAATATAAAGTTACCATGTCCAGCATTTTATTAAAATTTACCTTGGGCCAGGTGTGGTGGCTCATCCCTGTAATCCCAGCACTCTGGGAGGCCAAGGTGGATAGATCACAAGCTCAGGAGATCAAGACCATCCTGGCTAACACAGTGAAACCCCATCTCTAATAAAAACAGAAAAGATTAGCTGGGCGTGGTGGCACACGCCTGTAGTCCCAGCTACTCAGAAGGCTGAGGCAGGAGAATCGCTTGAACCCAGGAGGCAGAGGTTTCAGTGAGCCGAGATTGAGCCATTACACTCCAGCCTGTGTAACAGAGTGAGATTCTGTCTCAAAAGAAAAAAAAAAAAAAGAAAAAAGAAAAAAATTATCATATACCACATTCTGTCAAAATGTAAAAACTATGGTGATATGTGACCTATATCCAGAAAAATCCATTTTAAATATGCTCAAGAATTTAATGGAAAACATGAGCTTTAAAAAAATTGAAAGAAAAAAGAATCAGAGGGAATTCCTAGGATGAAAACTATAATGTCTGAAATTTAAAAGTCATTCAAAAGATTATCAGCAATTGAGACATTGCTGAAGAAAAAAAGCAGTGAGCATGATAACATAGATATAGAGCCTGCTTAAACTGAAGCACAGAGAGAAAACTATATTCGGCAATATCAAGCAAACTAAAATAAGTGTAATTAGGGTCCTAGAAAAAAAAAAGGAGAGAGGGTTTATTGGAAGTTAATTATTTGTTAAAAATTATAAATCCACAGATCCAAGGAAATCCACAAGATTAACAGAAAAATCCGTCAAGGTACATCACAATGAAGTTGCAGAAAACCAATGATAAAAACAACATCTTAAATTCAGATTGAGTTAAACGTACACGATACATAAGAATAATAGAAATAAGAATGGCCTCAGATTTCTCAACAGAAAAAAAAAGCAGAAAAAATACAGAATGGCATTTCAATGTCCCCCCAAAAATAAAAAAGGAATTCTATAATCAGGACAAATGTCCTTCAAAAGTGAAGATTAAAAGACTTTTTGAAACAAAAACAGAAAATTTGTTGTCAGCCCACTGACATTATAAGAAAGACTAAAGGAAGTTTTTCAAGTAAGAAGAAAATGAAAACAAATTAAAAGTTGTGTATACACAAATAATTAAACAATACCTGATATGGGGATTAGAACGCTAATTACATGAGGTTTCTTTCATTAAAAAAAAAAAAAAAACCCCTGGATTTGGGGAGGGGCCAAGATGGCTGACTAGAAACTGCTTCGGTCTACAGCTCCCAGCAAGAGGAATGTGGAAGGCAGGTGATTTTCTGCATCCCCAACTGAGATACCAAGTTCATCTTATTGGGACTGATAGGCGGTTGGAACAACCACGGACAGTGAGCAGAAGCAGGGTGGGGCTTCACTTCACCCCGGAGCTGCACGGAGGCAGGGAAACCTCCCTCTCCCAGCAAATGGAAGGGGTGAGGGGTACATGCCAGGGGTACTATGCCTCTCCCACGAATTTTTGCAATCTGTGGATCAGGAGATTCCCTCGTGAGCCCACACCTCCAGGGCCCTGAGTCTCAAGCACAAAACTGGGCAAACCAACGACAGCCTCTCCTGTCAGTGGCTGTTTGGGCAGACACTGAGCTGCAGGAGTTTTACCTAGTCCAGCGGCGCCTGGAACTTCAATGAGACGGGAGAACAGTGCACTCCCATGGAAAGGTGACTAAAGCCAGGGAGCAAGTGGCCTTGATCAGCGGGTCCCACTCCCATGGAGCCTGGCAAGGTAAGATCCCCTGGCTTGAGATCCCCACAGCCAGCACAGCAGTCTGGAGTCGGCCTGGGACGACGGAGTTCCTGGGGGGCTTCCAGATAGAACTCTCATCTCCCTGGGACACAACTTAGACTTTCCTGCCTCCTGGCTCTAAAGAGACCGCCTTTCCTGCCTGCTGGCTCTAAAAAGACCGGCTGATCCCAACGAGGGGTATTCTCCCAGCACACTACACCAGATCCTCTAAGGGACAGACTGCTTCCTTAAATGGGTCCTTGATCGGTGCCTCCTGACTGGGTGAGACCTCCCAACGGGGGTCGCCAGACACCTCATACAGGAGAGTTCCAGCTGACATCAGGTTGGTGACCCTTTGGGATGAAGCTTCAAGAGGAAGGAGCAGGCAGCAATCTTTGCTGTTCTGCAGCCTCCACTGGTGATACCTAGGTGAACAGAGTTTGGAGTGGATCCCCAGCAAACTGCAGCAGACCTGCAGAAGAGGGACCTGACTGTTAGAAGAAAAATAAATTAACAGAAAGTAACAACAACAACAACAATATTAACAAAAAAGACCCAACAGAAACACCATCCAAAGTTCATCAGCCTCAAAGATTAAAGGTAGATACATCATGAAGATGAGGAAAAACCAACGCAAAAAATGCTGAAAATATCAGAAGCTAAAATGCCTATTCTCCTCCAAACAATCGCAACACTTCTCCAGCAAGGGCAGAGAATGGGGCTGAGGCTGAGATGGATGAACTGACAGAAGTAGGCTTCAGAAAGTGGGTAATAACGAATTTCATGGAGCTAAAGGATTATGTTATAACCCAATGCAAAGAAGTTAAGATCCATGATCAAAGATTATAGGAGCTGTTAACTAGAATAACCAGTTTAGAGAGGAACATAAACGACCTGATGGAGCTGAAAAACAGCACGAGAACTTCATGATACAAATACAAGTATCAATGGCTGAATCGACCAAGCGGAAGAGTGAGTATCAGAGCTTGAAGACAATCTTGCTAAAATAAGGCAGGCAGATAAGATTAGAGAAAAAAGAATGAAAAGGAATGAACAAGACCTCCAGGAAATATGGGACTATGTAAAAAGACTAAACCTACGACTGATTGGAATATCTGAAAGAGATGTCCTTTGCAGGGACATGGATGAAACTAGAAGTCATTATCCCTAGGAAATTAATGCAGGAACAGAAAACATAACACTGCAAATTCTTATTTATAAGTGGGAGCTGAACAATGAGAACGCATTGTCTCATGAACACATGAGGACACAGGGCAAAAAACAGCATGTGTTGGGGCCTCTCGAGGGGTAGTTGGGGAGGGAGAACATCATAAAAAATAGCTAATGCACGCTGGGTTTAATGCCTATGTGATGGTTTGACAGGTGCAGCACACCACCATGGCACATTTTTACCTGTGCAACAAACCTGCAGTTCCTGTACCTGTACCAAGAACTAAAAAGAAAATTTTTTTTTTTTTTTTTTTTTTGAGACGGAGTCTCGCTCTGTCGCCCAGGCTGGAGTGCAGTGGCGCGATCTCGGCTCACTGCAAGCTCCGCCTCCCGGGTTCACGCCATTCTCCTGCCTCAGCCTCCCGAGTAGCTGGGACTACAGGCGCCCGCTACCACGCCCGGCTAATTTTTTGTATTTTTAGTAGAGACGGGGTTTCACCGTGTTAGCCAGGATGGTCTCGATCTCCTGACCTCGTGATCCGCCCGCCTCGGCCTCCCAAAGTGCTGGGATTACAGGCGTGAGCCACCGCGCCCAGCCTAAAAAGAAAAATTTTTTAAAAGCAAATGCTAAGAAAGTAATCATAAGAATTGTCTAAACATTCAATTAAAAAGCAGAAACTAAGTAGTCAGAATGTAAAGAACAAACTACATGCTTTCTATGAAAACTCATTTAAATAGAATGATATAGACAGCTTAAATGTAAATGTTTTTAAAAAGTAAACCACACAAATGCTAATGCTTCAAATGCTTCAAAAGAAAGCTATATTGGCCCTGTTAATATAAAAGTAGACACTAGAAAAAGGAATAAGTAAAAGGTCACATTTTGTAATGATAAAGGGGTCAATTCTTCACAAAGACTTATAAAACTGAAATGTGTGTGCTCATAATAGAGATTCAAAATGTATAGAACATATACTGATAGAAAAAAAGGACAAACATAACTCTACATTTATAATGACATATTTCATACACGTCTCTCAGAAAATCATAGAAAGTAGATAAGCAGTAGGGATATAGAAGATGCGAACACTGTGAATACATGTAAAATAATTGAAATTTATAGGATACAGAAGAACTATGAACATCATTAAGTAGAAGTGTCATCTTTAGAAATGCCATATGACCAAAAACAATTCACATATTTTTCAAATGCTTCTGCAAGTGTATCAAGATAGAGTGCATTCTGGGTCATAAAATGAGTCCCAACAAAATTAAAAGCATGAAAATCATACAGAGCATATTCTTTTATCACAACATAATTAAAATAGAAATCAGTAACAGAAAGATTTCTGAAACACTTTTATATATTTGAAAATTAAACAATGGATTTTTTTAATAACCCATGGGTCAAAGAAGAAATCAGAATGAAAATTAGAAAATATTTTGAAACTGAAAGAAAATGGAAATAGGGCATATCAAAAGTTGTGATCTACAGTAAAGCAGTGCTGTACTAGTCTATTGTCATATCGCTATAAAGCACTGCCTGAGACTGTAATTTTAAAAGGAAAGACGTTTACTTGACTCATAGTTCTGCATGGCTGGGGAGGCCTCAAGAAGCTTACAATCATGGCAGAAGGTGAAGGGAAAGCAGGCACCTTCTTCACAAGGAGGCAGGAGAGAGAGAGAGAGAGTGAAAGTGAGAGAAAGAGAGAGTGAAAGAGAGAGAGAGACAGAGAAAGAGAGAGAGATGCAGGGGAAACTGCCACTTGTAAATCATCAGATATTGTGAGAACTCCCTCACTATCATGAGAACGGTATGGGGGAACCCCCCCACCACCATGATCCAATCACCTCCCACCAGGTCCCTTCATCTACACATGGGGATTACCATTTGAGATGAGATTTGTGTTGGGACACAGCCAAATCATATCATTCCACCCCAACCCCTCCCAAATCTCATGTTTTCACATTTCAAAACCAATCATGCCTTCCCAACAGTCCCCCAAAGTCTTAACTCATTTGAGCATTAACTGATAAGTCCAAGTCCAAAGTCTCATCTGAGATAAGGGAAGTCCCTTCTGCCTATGAGCCTGTAAAATCAAAAGCAAGTTAGTTATTTCCAAGATCCAGTGGGGGTACAGGCATTGGGTAAATGTTCCCATTCCAAATGGGAGAAATTGGCACAAAGGAACCACAGGCTCCATGCAAGTCTGAAACCTGGCCAGACAGTCATTAAATCTTAAAGCTCTCAAACCTTCTTTGACTCCATGAATCACATCCATGGCATGCTATTGCTAGGGGTGGGCTTCCATTACCTTGAGCAGCTTCATCCCTGTGGCTCTGCAGGGTATGGCCCTTGTGGCTGCTCTCACAGGCTGGAATTGAGTGCCTGTGGCTTTTCCATGCACACAATGAAAACTGTCAGTGGATCTACTTTTCTGGGATCTGGAGGACCATGGCCCTCTTCCCATAGCTCCACTAGGCAGTGACACAAGGGGACTCTGCATGGGAGTGCCAACTCCACATTTCCCTTCCACACTGCCCTAGCAGAGGTTCTCCATGAAGGCTCCACCCCTGCAGCAGACTTCTGCCTGGACGTTCAGGCATTTCCATACATCCTCTGAAATCTAGATGAAAGTTCCCAAAGCTTAATTCTTCTGCACACCGAAAGGCCCAACACCATGTGGAAGCCACCAAGATTTGGGACTTGAACCCTCTGAAACCATGGCCAGAGTTGTACCTTGGCCCCTTTTAGCCAAGGCTAAAGCTGGAGTGGCTAGGACACAGGGCACCAAGTCTCAAGGCTGCACAAAGCATCAGGGCCCTGAGCCTGGCCCAGGAAACCATTTTTCCCTTCTGGACCTCCAGACCTGTGATGGAATGGGCTGCTATGAACATCCCTGAAATGCCCTAAAGACATTTTTCCAATTTTCCTAGCTACTAACATTCGGCTCCGTGTTACTTATGCACAATTCTGCAGCCAGCTTGAATTTCTCCCTAGAATATGGGTTTTTCTTTTCTTCCACATGGTCAGGCTGCAAATTTTCCAAATTGTTATGCTCTGCTTCCCTTTTAAACGTAAGCTCCAATTTCAAATCATCCCTTTGTGAATACATATGACTATATTCTTTTAGAAAAAGCCAGGTCACATCTGGAATACTTTGCTGCTTAAAAATTTCTTCTGCCAGCTACACTAAATCATCTCTCTCAAGTTCAAAGTTCTGCAGATCTTTAGGGCAGGGGCAAAATGCCACCAGTATCTTTGCTAAGGTATAGCAAGAGTGACCTTTACTCCAGTTCCCAATAAGTTCCTCATCTCTATCTGAGACCACCTCAGCCTAGACTTTATTGTTCATATCACTATGAACGTTTTGATCAAAACCATTCAACAAGTCTCTTAGAGGTTCCAAACTTTCCCACATCTTCCTGTCATCTTCTGAGGCCTCCAAACTGTTCCAACTTCTGCCTGTTACCGAGTTCCAAAGTTGCTTCCACATTTTTAGGTATCTTTATAGAAGTGCCCCACTTTGCTGGTACCAATTTACTGTGTTAGTCCATTTTCACACTACTGTGAAGAACTGCCTGACACTGGGTAATTTATAAAGGAAAGAGTTTAATTGACTCACAGTTCAGCATGGCTGAGGAGGCCTCAGGAAACTTACAATCATGGGGAAAGGCAAAGGAAACTTCTTCACAAGGCAGCAGAAGAGAGAGAACACACAGGGGAAACTGCCACTTGCAAACCAACAGATCTCATGAGAACTCCCTCACTATCACAACAACAGCATAAAGGAACTGCCCCCATGATCCAGTCACCTCCCACCAGATCCCTCCTTCAACACATGGGGATTACAAATGGAGATGAGATTTGGGTGGGGACACAGAGCCAAATTATATCAAGTACTTAGAGAATAATTTGGAGACTTCTTTTTTATTTATTTATATTAATTTATGAGGTGTAAGTGCAGTTTTATTATATAGAGATATTGCACGGTGCTGAAGTCTGGGCCTTTAGTGTAATCATCACCTGTATAATATACATCATACCCATTCAGAAATTTTGAATCATCCACCCCTTCCTCCCCCTCACCTTTCTAAGCCTCCATTATCTATCAATCTACTCTCTACATCCATGTATACATATTTATTAGCACCCACTAAGAAGTGAGAACATGCCATATTTGACTTTCTGTGCCTGGCTTGTTGCACTTAAGATAATGACCTCCAGTTACATCCATGTTGCTGCAAAAGACATAACTTCAATAATTTTTATGACCAAATAATAAGCCATTGTGTATGTAGTCCACATTTTCTTTATCCAATCATACATTGAGAAATACTTGGGTTGATTCCATATCTTTGTTATTGTGAATAGTGCTGCATTAAACATCTACATGCAGGTATCTTTTTAATGTGTTGATTTCTTTTTTTTCCCTCTGGGTAAATACCCAGTAGTAAGATTGCTAGATCAAATGGTAGTTCTATTTTTAGTTCTTTGAGAACTCTCCATACTCTTTTCCATAGAGTTTGTACTAATTTACATTCTCACCAACAGTGTATGCTAGTTTCCTTTTGTCCACATCCTCACTGACATCTGTTATTTTTTATCTATTGACATCCATTCTCACTGGGGTAAAATAATATGTCATTGCTTTTTTAATGTGCATTTCTCTCATGATTAGTGATATTGAGCAATTTTTCATATATCTGTTGGCCATTTGAATGTCTTTTTTTGAAAAACGTCTAATGACCTTTGACCACTTTTTTAATGGGATTTTTCTTATTGTTGTTGAGTTTTTTTGAGTCCCTTGTGCATTCTGGATACTAGTCCTCTGTCAGATGAGTAGTTTACAAACATTTGCCTCCATTCAACATATTGTCTCTTCATTCTGTTATTTCTTTTGTTGTGCAGAAGCTTTTAAGTTTAACTAGGTCTCATTCGTTTTGGTTGCCTGTGTTTATAAGGTCTTAGTCATACATTTTTACTTAGACAAATGTTCAGAAGAAATTTCCATAGGTTTTCTTTTAGTGTTTTTATAGTTTTGGGTTTTATGTTTGTCTTTAATCCATCTTTATTTTTGTATATGGGGAGTGATAGGGATCCAGTTTTATTCTTCCATATATGACAATCCAATTTTCCCAGCAGCATTTATTAAAGTGACTGTTCTTTCTCAATGTGTGTTCTGATCAGCTTTGTCAGAGGTCAGTTAGCTAGAAATATGATTTTATTTCTGATTTTTCTATTCTGTTCCATTGATCTATATATCTATTTTTATACCAGTACAATGCTGTTTTGGTTCCTGTAACTTTGTAGTACAGTTTGAAGTCAGGTAGTATGATACCTCCAGTTTAATTCTTTGTGCTTAGGATTGCTTTGGCTTTTTAGACACTTTTTTTGGTTCTACATAAATTTTAGAATTATTTTTTCTATTTCTGTGAAAACTGATGTTGGTATTTTGATAGGGATTGCATTGAATCTGTAGTTTGCCTTGAGCAGTGAAGTTATTTTAATTTTGATGATGTTAATTCTTCTGACCCATAAACATGAAATGTTTCTCCAATTGTTTATGTCCTTTTCAATTTCTGACATCCGTGTAGAGACATGTTCCCTGTAGAGATATTTCACTTCCTTGTTTAAATTTATTCCTAGGTATTCTTTTTATTTGTTTGTAGCTATTGTAAATGAGATTGCCTTCTGATTCTTTTCTCAGATTGTTATTGGTTAACATAAATCAATTTGTACATTGATTTAGTAACCTGCAACTTTATTAAATTCATTTATTAAATTTAAGAGGTTTTTTGTTGAGTATCTAGGTTTATTTAGATATAAGATCATATCATAAGCAAACAGTGACAATTTGTCTCTTTTCCAATTTGGATGCCCTTTCTTTCTCTCACCTGGTTGCTCTGACTAAGACTTCCTGTACTATTTTGAATAGAAGTTGTGAAAGTGGTCTTGTTTCAGTACTTAGAGGAAATGCTTTCAACTTTTCCCCATTCAGTATAATGTTGGCTGTGGGTTTGTCATATGTGGCTTTCATTATTTTGAAATATGTTCCTTCTATATCTAGTTTGCTGAGGTTTATTATCATAAAGCAGTGCTGTATTTTATTGAATGCTTTTTCTACCTCTATTGAGGTAATCATATGGTTTTTGTTCTTGATTCTGTTCATGTGATGTATGGAATTTATTGATTTGTATGCTGAACCATCCTTGCATCCCTGGTATAAAATCCACTTGATCATGGTATGCTATCTTTTCTATGTCCTGTTGGGTATGATTTGCTAGTATTTTACTGAGGATTTTTGTATCTATGTTGAGGACACTGGTGTACCATTTTCTTTTTTCATTGTGTCCTTGTCTGGTTTTGGTATCTGGGTGATACTGGCCTCATAGAACAAATGACAGAGAATTACCTCCTCTTCAATTTCCTGAAATAGTTTTAGGAGAATTGGTATTCATTCTTCTATGTATTTTTGGTAGAATTCAGCTGTGAATCCATCTGATCTTGGGCATTTCTTGTTGGGAATAATTTTTTAAAAATTTTAAAAAATAATTTTAAAAAATTTTAAAAAATTTAAAAATTACTTATTCAATCTTGTCTCACTACTTTTGATTTTCTGTTCTGGATTTCAATTTCTTTCTGGTTTAAGCTTGAAAGAGTGAATGTTTCCAGGAATTTATTCATTTCCTCTAGGTTTTCTAGTTTGTGAACATAGTTTTTCATAGTGGTCTCTGATCACAAACCCATAGTTAACATTATACCAAATAGTAAATATTTGAAATCTTTTTCTCTAAGATCTGGAAAAAACACAGCTGTTCACTTTTACCACCCTTATTTAACATAGAATTGGAAGTCTTAACCAGAACAATCAGGTAAGGGAAAAGAATAAAAAGATCCAAATTTGAAAAAAGAAGTCAAATTGTTCCTCTTTGCTGATGGCATAATCTTTTATACAGAAAACCCTAAAGATTCTACCAAAAAACAGTTCAAACTAATAAAAAATTCAATAAATTTACAGAATACAAAAAACTTACAAAAATTTTGTGGAAACTGTAACATTCATTTATCGATGGATAAAAGACAGCTGGAGGCATCACACTATCTGCATGCATTTGGCAAGGGGTTAACAGAAAATAGAAGAAACTTAAACAACTCAACAAAATGCTCTTTTTAAAAAATGGACAAAATATCTGAAAAGACATTTCTTAGAAGAAGACATACAAATGGCCAACAAGTATTTGAAAAAATGCTTAACATCACTAATCATAAAGGAAATGCAAATCGGTACCACTAACAGTGACTCATAAAAGAATGTTACAATAGCTACAAAAAAAAAAAGATATCTAGGAATAAACTTAAAGAAGATAAAGGATTCCTACACTAAAAATTAGAATACATTGATGAAAGACATTGAAGGGCATACAAATAAAATGAAAGACAGACGGTGTTCTTGGACTGGAAAAACTAATATTGTTAAAATGGGCATATTATCCAAAGCCATCCAGAGATGTAATGCAATCCCTCTCAAAATACCTAAAATTCACAGAAGGTTTTTTAAAATCCTAAAAGTCACATGGAACCACAAAAGACCCCAAGTGGCCAAGGTAAGTCTGAGCAAAAAGAACAAAGCTAGAGGCATCACATGGTAATGACATAAAAACAGACACATAGAAAAATGGAATAGAATAGAATGCACAGAAATAAAATCATATACCTATAGCCAACTGATTTTGCCAAAGGCACCAAAAACACACATTGGTAAAATGCAGTCTTTTCTATAAATGGTGCTTAGAAAATTAAATATACATATGTAGAAGATGTGGAAGAAACTAGGTTTCTACCTCTCAGCATATGCACATACCAACTAAAAGTGAATTAAATAGTTAAATGTAAACTCAAAATTATGAAACTACTAGAAAAAAAGAAAATGTTTCATAAAATTGGGCTGGGCAAATTTTTTTAATATAAAATCTCAGAAGCAGAGACATGAAAGCAAAAATAGACAAATGGGATCAAACTAAAATGCTATGACACCAGAGAAAACAATCAACAGAATGAAAAGACAGCCTACAAAATAGGAGAAAATATTTGCAAATCATGCATCTGACAAGGGGTTAATAGCCAGAAAATAGAAGAAACTTAAATAACCAGATGGCAAAAACAAAATAATCCTATTTAAAAATGGGTAAAATATCTGAAAAGAAACTTCTCAGAAGACATAAAAATGGCCGATAAGAATATGAAAAAGTGCTTGACATTACTAATCATAAAGGAAATGCAAATCAATACTACAATGAGATACCATCTCACTCCATTATAATTGCTATTATAAAGAAGATAAAAGAAAATAAATGTAGATGACGATATTGAAAAAGGGAACACTTATATACTGTGTACAACATACTGAGATTGTAGATTAGTAGATTCATTATGAAAAACAGCGTGGAGGCTTCTCAAAACATCAGAAATAGAACTACCATATGATCCAGGAATCCTATTACTGGGTATACACTAAAAGGAAATAAAATACGTAAAAGAGATATCAGCACTCTCACGTTTATTGTAGCACTATGCACAACAGCCAAGATATGGAAGCAACCTCACTGCACAACAAAGAATGAACAAAGAAAGAAAATGTGATCTATATTCACAATGGAACACTATTCCACCATAAAATGAGTGAAATTTGTCATTTCCAGCAACATGTTTGAACCTGGAAAACATGATGTTACATGAAATAAACCAGAAATAGGAATATACATACTGTGTGATCTCACTCATATGTGGAAGCTAAAATAAATGACACAAACAAAAAAGCCAAAAAAAGTTGATGTCATAGAAGCAGAGAGTAGAATAGTGGTTACCTGAAAAGAGAGGCTTTTTAATATTCTTACCACAAAAGAAATGATAAATGCATGGGGTGAGGGATACGCTAACTATCCTAATTTGATTATTATATAATATATATGTATTAAAACCTCAAATTCTACCCCATACATATGTACAATTACAATGTGTCAATGAAAAAACTATATGTATATTGTATATATGAGACACATCTCATTTTCTTTTTTGATGGGTCTCTTTTTTTATAAATATCAGGATATTAAATATTGATATATTAAAATATCCTGATATATTAAAAGATTCCGATATATTAAAATCTTAAAATATCCTGATATAACAGGAGATTTAAAAAAAAATAAAAAGACCCATTGTCTTTGTCCATTTTGTGTTGCTGTAAGAAACTACCTGCTGAGATTGAGTGATTTATGAAGAAAAGAGGTTTATTTAGCTCATGATTCTGCTGGCTGGAAAGAATGAAACATTCCACAGGCATCTGCTGAGCTTCTGGTGAGGGCCATGTACTAGATCAAAACATGGCAGAGAGGGTCAAAAAGAAAGTATCCATGTGGGAGGAAAGACCAAACAGAAGGAACTCCCTTTATAATAACCTACTCTCACTGGAGTTAATTCATTTTCAGAGAACTAATCCCATCTCGCCAGAGTGAGAATCCAATACCATAGGAACAGCACCAAGACATTCATGAGGGCTCAACACCTATGACTTAAACACCTTCCACTAGGCCTTACTTCCCATCACTGCCAATTGAAGATCAAATTTCAACAACTTTCGGTGGGGACGAAACAATCATATCCAAACCATAGCACACAAATTTTCCTTTTGATTTTGGTTTCTAGGAAGTACAAAATAAATAATTAATGTAATAAATACTATATTTCTGGTCCCAAGACAATTATCCTCCTCTTATTTGGCCTAATTCCCTTAATAGTGTAAGTCATGTCAAATCATTTTTAGATATAGATAGAGTATGATGTATTAATTACTCCCACACACAAATTAATTGTGCTGTTATAATCCAACTCAATGAGTTCATATGACTGAGAAAAGGTTTAAAAAGTGAAGGTAGGATGGTTGACATGAGCTAAATTAAAATTTAGTATCAACTTTAACCATCTGGAAAGTGTACATTTTTAGAGTCCATTATTTTAATTTATAACTTAATAGAACATGTATATTGCTGGCTGCATAAATTTCAGGTGTCCTACATATTAAATGATTAAACAAACACATTCCCCATTTCAACACTTGCATAAAATAAACTAAAGTCATGCTCTGCCTATGACAAATATTGATTTGCTTTGCTGTTTCAAAATACTTTTAAAAATTATGTCTATGATGGACAGCTTACGTTCCTTTCTTTGCTGCATGCATCCCAGAGTTAGTACTCAAATGATTGAGTATTTTTTAATACAAAGAAAATTTTATTTGTACATCAAAGACTCTAAGAAATGATGACATAAATTAGCAGAGTTGATGTCAAGACACAAATAGGTTTGACGTTATAGATGATAAATCACTTTGTTTTAATGAACCTTCCCTTGATTAGGTTAGAGAGCATCCCTGGTACGCTCTCAGTTGAATCTTAAGCACGATGCGTCCAGGTGATATAATCGTAATTCCTTTCTGTTAGTTCTTGTGATCTCCCTTTTTTTTTCTTTTTCTTCTTTTTCTCTGGACTAGGAATTGTTGTACTGGTACATGGTTCTTCCTCAGAAAGTGGTTCTTCCTTAATGTGTTTCTTTTTACCTTTTTTTCTTCTTCTTCTTCACAGGTGTTTCTTCTTCTGCCACTTTTTCTTCTTATTCCTCTTCTTCAGCTTTAACTTTAATCTTGGCTTTTTTTTTTTTTTTTTGCATTCTTTTCAGTAATTTCATCCTCTTTATCTACCTGTTCTATTTTGCATTTTTTAGAACAGGTTGGAGGTGTGGAGTCACCAGAAGAATCATAAGTCTTCACTTCAATAAGCATGCATTGTTTTTTCATTTTAGTGGCTTTGGGGTAGTTTATGAAGACTAATAGTTTCCAAAAAGTAAAGGTATTAATATTTTTCAAGTAGGTTAGTCACATTCAAGAGAAGTGGTGAGCTAAATGAATTCTTTTTTGTTCATATTTTTCTGTTTTTACTAATGCCTTTCCTGTTCCACTTACTTTTCTTATCCCTCTATCTTCCAAAGTTCTCAACCTACCTTCTAATTTAAAACATCATTCAAAAGAGTATAAGAAAATTATCTGTATTCCTTCTTCTGTGGCATGAAATGTTTAAAGGGACTTCCTGTTTCTAGCAAAGTGTATCTACTGGCTATGCACCCCTTTCATTTTGAATTCAGAAGCATATTTTTCTGACTTCTAGATTCTTCTAAATTATTGAAATTCATTATTCTTCATTATTTTCCTTTCAACTCACCAATAGGAGAAAGGACAAGGAATGTTCTCCCAAAGGGCATTTTCCCTACTTGGCCCTAAAAATGATATTAATTAACAATCATGGTAAATAATATTGATAAAGTAAATAATGAAATTAATAAGAATTAATAATGATATTAATAACATCTCTTTTTTATTAAGAGAGTTTTTAAATAAAATTCTATATGTTTTATGTTTTTAAAAAATTCTATATGTTTATGTTTTTTAAAATTCTCTTTTTTTTAATAAAAAAGAGATTTTTAAAAAATAAAAATCTAATTTGATTAGTGTTGGGAAAAGTGAGGGTAAAAGGGAAGGAAGGAAAGAGCAATCAAAATTGCATCCCTGACAAGATGACACTTCACATCACTTAAAAATCTACATTATTTTAATTTTAGTTATCTATGAAATAGATTGACAGATGATATTATTAGATTTCTGAACAAACATGTATATATGAGGATACTTAGTATTATTTTAATAGTTTACAACTTTAAAAAAACAAAAATCCAATTGAAGGGTGATTGAATAGACTATAGTACACAAATTACTTTAATGGTTCCATGTTCTCCATATTTTCAAGCAATTTTAAATGTATGATGTTGCACACTTTTTTTCATATAAGATAAACAAGCATAAGTACACATTTTAAAAATACACACATATTCACAGAAAAAAAATATGAATGTCACCTCCTGGAGGTGGAATTGGAGTTTCAATCTTTGATAAGAGACTACTAAATGGAATCAAAAAGTGTAATAAAATCATAAATGTTGATGAATGGATATTTAAATCTTGAACTTATAAACACACAGGGTATTTATCAGAGTTCTCCAGAGAAACAGTAACCAAATAAAAACAGATTTATTACAGGAAATTTGCTCATGTGATTACAGAAACTGACAAGTCCCAATATCTGCAGTCAGCAAGTTGGAGACACAGGAGAACCACTGGTGTTGTTCCAGTTCTAATCTGATGTCTTGAGAACCAGGGGAGCTGATGGTGTGGTTTTAGTTTGAAGACTAGCAGGCTCAAGACCCAGAAAGAGCCAATGTTTCAGTTCAAGTTCAAACACAGGAAAACATATGTTTCAGCTCAAGGCAGTCATACAGGAGGAGGAAATAATTTCTTATTTAGGAAAAGCTCAGCCTTATGTTCTACCTAGGCCTTCAACTGATTGAATGATTCCCATCCACATTAGGAAGGGTGACTGGCTTTACTCAGCCTATCAATTTAAATGTCAAAGTCATCCTGAAACCTCCAGAATAATGTTTGCCCAAGTATCTTGGCACTCCATGGCCCAGGCACATTGACACATGTAATCCTCAATCACACAGTTTGCTTTTGAAAAGTGAGTAGCTCCATATTAATTTTTAAGGATTATTGGCATAAAGTTATGGGTTGGTATACTGAATCACAGGAAGCCAAAGGTTTTGTCAATACCTTTCTTAGAAATAAAAGACAGTGAGACATACTCTAAAAATGATAGAATTTCAAATTTTGTATGAGCCTTGTCCCTCTCCTTTCGAGATTCTATTACTCATTCAATGCTCATAGAATGTCTTTCATTTAAGGTTTGTGAGGCCATGTTATCTCTTAGTCCCAATATTATCAATCTTATCTCCAGCTTACCCCTTTTAAACTACCGGGACAAATTGTCAAAGATTTGGAAGTGGGCAAAGGTGATTACTGGGTGTTCATTTGGAAGAATGCTGGATATTATCTGATGATTTATGGGATTATCCGATTCTACAGGCATGTTTTTAATTCTCCAACTGACTAGGCTATATTACAACTATTTAGAGATAGAAGTTAACTTGAAGAAAACTCATAGTAATGTAAACACTTTCTCTTTAGAACAATGCAAATTATTACTGTTCATAGTAATGGAATAAATTTTATCAGGAAGATGGCATAAATCTCTCTAAATTAAATTATCATTTGAATCAATTTCAATATATTTCTGATTCCCTTATTAATTAAAAAATGTGAAATTTTAACATAATTTTGTATTATATAAAATTAAAATATTTGCATTATGCCTTTAACTTTTTTGTTAACTTCGCTGTTCTTTTAATTACTTTCTCAAAAATCTGTTTTAGTCGGTGGATTACAAGCTCAGTGAAGGCAAGGACCACATTTGTCTTGTTTATTGCTGTATCCTGAGGGCTTACTATTAGGAATTTAGGAAGGGCTTGGAAAATGTCCTCATGGTTTCCTGAATTAGTAAATGCAAATGAATCACAGATAACTTCTGAGCAATGAAATGAGTCCTGAGGGAGAAAGTTTCAGTGGTATTAAGAAAGCATTGAGTGGCCTCATTAAATCAGAATATGCAAAGTGTTTACATGCAAAATTTATAATGAAAAGCCACTATTTAGAGAGTACCTTAAGTATCACTGCTGGGGAACTGCAGTGTTTTTGGAGAGGAGTCCTATAGTGTCTATGCACTGTTACTATTTTAACTTGGGATAGAAACATATCAGGGAACAGTGCAAAATAATCTATTATATCCCTTGTACCTAGACATGAAAAACACACATATTTCTTATTCATTTTTATATGATTAAATTTTTATCTTTAAAGATGATTTTGGTTTTCCTTAATTAAAAATTATTATTCTGGTAAAAATATTTTGCAGGAATCAAGAAAGTCAAGCCAATAAAATATTTGAGTTTTTTACACATCTAGATTTAGATCTATTATAAGCTGATGCAATTTGCTTAGTACTATATAGGTGACTGAAGGAAACCAAAATATACTGCCTGAAAATATACTTCTTTAGCATATTTTGAGATGGCTATTCAGAGGGCTGCAGATACTGGAATAGCTCTGACAAGCTGTCCTTTATAGGGGAGATTTGCATCTGTAGAGGAAATCTGTATTAATGAAGTAAAAAATGAATGCAAACAGGTTTACTCTGGGGCCCTTATATCTACCTTATTCAGATCTAGGAAAGATCAACTCACAGAGCAAGGAGAATAAAAGTCTAACGCTTTTAAAGGTCTGACAGAGACACTTTCGTAGGCTACCATCTATTCTTTCAGAGGCCCACTACCTGTGAGCCTTTGCTCACCATGCCTTTCCTCCCCTCTCACTCCCATGACCTTTCACCATGCTCCAAGCATGTATTTCTTTCTCTACAAAAGAAAAACTTTAGTCATGTGGGTCTTCCTCAAGTCTCACATTTTGTGTTTTTGCTGTGCTTATGTATGTTAATAAATTTGTATGCATTTTTTTCTGTTAATCTATTTATTGTCAAATTACTTTACCAGGATGACTCAATTATTGAACCTTCAGAGGGAAAGTTTAAACTTCCTTCCATGATCTTATAAAGGCTAACGGAAATATTATATATTTCCTAATAGACGCAGTACTCTTGCTAATATGCACATCTAAATTTTTGACACGTATGTTCTCAATGAACATTGAAATTTAAAAATCTAACATTTCTTTGCTCTATAATATTTGTAATAAAATTCATTATTCTGTGACTGTCTGTGGTATTTGCATGTTATAGAAACAGGGAGATGAGATGATAAAAGAAAAACAAAAACCTTGCTATAGAAGTAGTAAATCTTTTCTGTAAATACACAAAAACATGCACTAA
This sequence comes from Pan paniscus, assembly GCF_029289425.2. Classification (NCBI taxonomy): domain Eukaryota; kingdom Metazoa; phylum Chordata; class Mammalia; order Primates; family Hominidae; genus Pan; species Pan paniscus. Next base: position 69,510,225 of record NC_073267.2, read on the forward strand.
AATTTTTTGAAAATTAATTTGTAATTCTAATTAGGCATTAGAAAACCCAATACCCACAGACCTTCCAACGTACATTAAGATGTTAAAATATCCAAAGATCTTTCTAGTATTATCTTTTTACTAAGAATTCCTGCTTTAGAGCTGCAAGCAGGATACCTACAGGGAGGCTGTTTTGCCTTGTGTCAGTATATTTAGTAACCATAGAACATCAACTGCTTTTTTTAGCATAACTCCTGAGTACTTTTATTTTTAACAACCACAGAACATTTCTGATGCGTTAATTATAATTTCCAACTGACAAATCTCTCCCTCCAATAAATGATATTGGGTAAATTTAATCACTGTGATTATCATGTAGATTTCTCTAATTAGTAATTAATATGTTTAAAATTTTAATAAGATGAAAATGGTCAGACAGTGGAGATAACCCAATTTACCATCATTGTTTTCCTTATCCATTTATGAATTAATAACTAACCTGCAAAGGCCTACAAAAGAGGAAGCTTGCTAAAGCATACTTTTTCTATGGGAAATTATAAAGTATTATTTGTGTCACCATAGAATATACTTACTGGTGTATTAAGATCTGGTTTCATTTCTGATCCCCTACTTAAGTAACTAGCCCAACGTCATGTAATTTTTACTTGTCTGAACTTCAGTTTCCTTACCTGTCAGCATGGAGCTGGGGGATCAAATGAGATAATACATGTAACACACATTGCACAGTACCTGATCTTTAGCCAAAATTTAATGTGGTAGGATCAACTAAATTTGTTAACACTTTTGAAAATTGAAAGTAATTGCTATGGCTTGTCTTTTTGACTGAGATAGTTATTTCATCCAAAACTAGTACACAAAATTTTTAACAAGTTTTTAAAGAAATGAAATGGATATCCAGGAAGAGAGCCAGATGGAAAAACAAAGGAAATCAAAACATAAAATGAAAAATTGACAAAGACAATGACAAACTGGGTAAAAATCAGGCAATGAAGAAAGAAAAAAAATGCTGAGCACTATTTTGTGTCAAATTGGTGCAGCTATCCATTTGTTATATCATATTTTCTCACTTATACTCAGATTAAATGAGCAGTTAAGAGAAATGGATAGTTTTCATAATAACAGGACTGGTGGTCTAGAAAGTTGAGGCAAATTTGCTATTTATGGATTTTGTATCTTTAGGCAAGGCACTTGATCACTCCAGGTTACTTTGTTCATCTGAGGGTCTTAAAGCAAATATATGCTAAACTTCCTTCAAGCTTGACAATTTCTATGTCTATGATTTTTGAATTCTAATACCCCAGTTTAACCTACCAAGCTCAATTCTATTTGAGTCCAAATTGAGGACTAGCTAAAACAGAAACAAAGTGGAAACACCTTTCCATAAAACACACCCACCAGTGTGCCATGTCAGTTTACCACTGCCATGGCAATCTAGAAGTTACTGCCCCTTTCCATGGCAATGACCTGGCAACCCAGAAGTTACAATTCTTTTTCTAGAAATTTCTACAAAATCTGCTCTTTAAATTTGATATAATCAAAAGTGGGTATAAATATGACTGCAGAACTGTCTTTGAGCTGCCACTCTGGGCACATTGTCTATGGGCGTAGCCCTGCTCCTCCAAGATCAGTACTTTTGTTGCTGCTGTACACTGCCGCTTCAGTAAAAGTTGCTGTCTAACACCACTGGCTCATGCTTGAATTCCTTCTGGGGAGAAGCCAAGAATCGTCCCAGGGTAAGCCCCAGTTCTGGGGCCTGTCTGCCCTGCATCAAAATAGTCCAAACTTTTAATCTTTAAACCAGTCTTTCCTCCCCATTTTTGTAACTTTATCAGTATCCTCTTTACCCTGTTCTTAAAAGAAAATACCCTTGGCTGGTTTGTGAAAAAGGGACAGTGCATGCTTAGAGAATACCTGCAAAGTACAATAGCTGGCTAGTCATGAAATTCTTCCATTACCAATTAGTCAACTTGGATAAACAATGTTATAATTAGCTATACCCATAATTATAAGTAAGATAAATATCATAGCTAATATTGGAGTAAGTCCATGAAATACTTATCTGTGTAGTATCTGAACCACCCCTTCTCCTATTGTTCTATAGAGTAAAATTTGATGTCTGATGTTTGTGAATTTCCAAATTCTTACGTGAAAAAAATAGCAATTGAACTACATTTTGTGGGTTAGTTTATATTTTTTAGGTAGGCTAAATCATGAAAATCACATAAGGCGGTTAGGGATTCCTAAAACTGTTCTTCCTAGGTGATAATATGCAGACAGATAACATGAAAAATTATCAAAATAATGCAGATTCCCATTCAGTAAGTCTTGGGTCGGAATTGAGTACCCGAATTTTTAACAAGGTCTCACATAATGCCATTGCTGCTGGTCTGATGACTAGCTGTAGAATGGGGAAGGTGTAGATTGAACAGTCCCAGCCCCTTCTGCCCTCTCCTTAAATGTAGTTTAAGAAGACGTAATTACAGCTGCTCTGCCCTCTTGCTTGAATGACCCATAGGCTAGTTGTTTTGCATCTCAGTTTTCTTCTCTGAAAGAGAAAGCAGGAAGGAATTTCACTGGTTCTGGGAAACAAGTAACATATCCAGTGGAAATTATCCAAAGGAATAAAATACTTTGAATAAAGTAGTGGAATCCTTTCAGGATGAAGTCATTTATCACAAGACTAAACATATGAGCTGTTTTGCTTCATTCACTCTGATCCTCAGACTAGAAATTTCAGTGGACTCCAAAATGTATAATTATAGTTGATATTTATCTCTAATATTCTGCTGATAATCCTTGTCTCAAGTTCTAGCTAGAGGTACCAATATAAATTCCATGAATTTCTATTCTAAACCAAGAACAGTTTTGTGGTTTAAATGGTAGCTTTTTCTTGCATTTTTTAAAATATGGAGTTTAAAATCACATGGCTTTTAATTTTAAAAAGTTCAAGTTTGGATTATTTTTGAGTGGCTATGTGTGAGGCACTCTGCCAAATGCTTTATTTATATTTTTATTTGATTTCCAATAGAATCCAGCCAGGTAGATGTTTTTAATCTTATTCTACAGAGAGGGAAACAAAAAATCTATTATTGTACTCAAAATCCAGGACTGTCTGGTACAAAAATAAATTGTTATTCTGAATTTTTCTACAGCCTAGTATAATTGGAATAATTGGAAATGCAATTCAGAGCAGCAACATTAAAAATAAAATTAGAGCATTTCCACTTCCAGAAAAATGGTGTAGATGTGTTTGTCCCTACTTGTCTTGCTAAGTACAAATTAAAATCCTGGATATTATACAGAAAACAAACACAAGACTCTGAAAATTGTCTAAATGAAAGCATACTGACTAGGAAACTCAGGACCCAAAAAATGGTAGAGCGGTGAATTGTCTAGGTTTTCTTCCTGTCTCATATGCCTCAGACTTGGAGTTGAAGAAACCAGCAATCCAGAAATGCCAACAGGCACAGACAAAAACAAACAACAAGAGTCTGCTTTTCATAGCTCAAAAACAAGGGAACGGGTAGCTTAGCAAGACAAAAAAGTTTTAGACAATAATTATTCTCTATTAGCCACATGCTCTAGAAAAAGCTATAACCTCATGCTTGCCCCACTATTAAAGGCCAAATGGAGAGCCTAGACTTCAACTTTTACCTGGTTGTAATAAGGTACTTTGACGCCAGTGATGGAGTACTGCTAGAGTAGGCCAAGTCAGAAGCTGTAACTTTTATTCCTACTGACAATAATTAAACCCTCCTCCTCTCCTTTACAGTGAGACCAGATGGGGAGCCTGAACTTTTATCCCTGCTTTGCAGTAATGGGTTGTTCATTCCCCTCTCCCCATATTGAGTTGGTGTCATAAGAAACCTAAGGGATAATTAGGAATTTCACCATGGTTCAGCAATAGGAAGACTACTTCTACAACCTTGGTATATATAAATAAAGGAGAAGTTAACAAGGCACACCTACCTTACCCAACCAAGAAATTATCAGTGGGGACCTAGCGAGGATGCAGAATTCCCACTCCTCTCTAGAAGTAATAAGGAGATCCCCCTTCAGGTATAAATGGAGGACAAGTGGGGAACTTGGATGTCTGCATGCACCTGACAGTGAGAAGCACTGTCACTTCCTTCTCATCCCAGAACAGTTCAGAGGAAGCTAGCTGAAACAAAAACTTAATTAAGATCCAGAGTCTTATAACATAATACTCACTGAAGATGTCTGGGTTACAATTAAAAAAAAAATTACTTGTATTTCTAAAAGTCTGAAACTTCTCAAATTGAATTAAAAAAAGACAACCAATAGATCACAATACTGAGGTGATAGAGATATAAGAATTATCTGATAATTATTTTAAAGCAGCTATAATAAAAACATTTCAACAAGTAATAGTGAACATGTTTGAAACAAGTAAGAAATCAAAAGTCACAGCAAGAAATAGAAATTCTTAATTTAAAGAAATGGAAAATAGAGGCCGGGTGCAGTGGCTCATGCCTGTAATCCCAGCACTTTGGGAGGCCGAAGTGGGCAGATCACAAGGTCTAGAGATCAAGACCATCCTGGCCAATATGGTGAAACCCCATCTCTACCAAAACTACAAAAATTAGCTGGGTGTGGTAGTGTGCACCTGCAATCCCAGCTATTTGGGAGGCTGAGGCAGGAGAATCGCTTGAACCCGGGAGGCGGAGGTTGCAGTGAGCTGAGATTGTGCCACTCCACTCCAGCCTGGTGACAGAGTGAGACTACGTCTAAAAAAATAATAAATAATAAAAAATAAAAAAATAGAAAGAAAAAATGGAAATTTATGACTAAAAAAATTAGTAACTAAAATAAAATACTCAGTGAATAGACTGAAACACAGAATGGAGGAGACCAAGGTAAAAATGGGTGAACTTGACAATAGAACAATAGAAATGACCCAATATGAACAACAGAGACAAAAGAGAGTTAAAAGAATACAGAAATAAACAGAGCCTCAGGGATCAGTGGGACTAAAACAAAACATCTAGCATCCATGTAATTGCAATTGCAGAAAAACAGAAGAAATTGGGAGGTACTAAAAAAGTGCTCAAAGAAACAATAGCTAAAACTTTCCAAATTTGGCAAAATATGCAAAACTATACCAGTCAAGAATAGGATAAAAATCCAAACAGAATAAATCTAAATAAATCTACCCCCAAACACAGTCTAATCAAATTTAAAAAAAATAAAGACAAAAGAAAAAGACTTAAAAGTGTTGAGAGAGAAATGATACCTTATTTATTGGGTAAAATCAATTAAAATGGAAGTGAATTTCTTATAAGAAACTATGGGCCAAATAAGAAATAATGACATTTTTCAAGTACTGAACAAATAGAACTGTCATTCCAGAATTGTATTACGTGGCAAAATATTCTTCAGAAATGGAAGGAAAATAAAGATATTATCTCTCAGATGAAAGAAAACCAAAAATATTTGTTACCAGTAGGCCTACCCTTAGAAAATTGCTAAAGGAAGTTATCTAAAGGAAATTAAACAATTTTTAGAAAGAGTCTTGAAACATTAGAATAAAAAAGAAAGAATAATGGAAAAAGTAAAATGTGGTCATCATAAGGCATTTTCTTCCCCTGTTGAGTTTCCTAAATTATGTTTGACATTTGAAACAAAAATTATAGCACTATCTGATGTGGTTCTAAATGCTTATATAAAAATATTCAAGACAATTACATTATTAAAGATAATGATAAAAGGATAAAATGGGAAGCAAGTTTCATGCAGTACTTGAGTGTGTAAATTTATGACATCAGCAACTGACATTGTGGCATATTGTGATGACTTATGAACTAGTAAAATAATACCTACAACAGTTTAAAAGCTATAAAGAGACACACTCAAAATCACTTTAAATATAACAAATAAATTTCTAAAAATTGTTAAAGTAACCCATGAGTAGGCAGAGAAGAAAAAAAACTACACAGTGAGAATAGTCACAATCCAAACATAAAATGGCAAACTTATGCTTTGTCATATCAATAATTACATTAAAAATAAATGGTCAAGTTTTCTGATTCCAAAATAGCAGCATAAAGCAAGCTGGTTTCACTCTCCCCTCAACCCTACAAAACCATAACAAAACAAGACAAATATACAGCACTACGATTATTACCAGCAATATCCCAGAACTTAAATAGTTAATTCTCAAGAACACAGAAAAATGGAAAACTCTGAGCAGAAGGTGAGAGAACTAGACATCCATATCTGTGTGGCCTTTGAGATTGAAGTGGGCAACCAATTTTTCTACCATCTTGAATTCACTGGGCCAGAGGCTTGTCCCTGCCTCAATCTAAGGAAAACATAATGAGCACTGAAAGAAGTACCCTAAGGACAGCCAGAGACAAAGGGGAAAGTGAGACTACCACCCTCAATGGTGGAAACTACTCTATAACTTGGGGGAAGGCAATGCCAAAATTAGAGTTGCTGTTCAGCAGCATCACACTGTACATGGCAGGTTCCACAGGTCCTCTGGGTAGAAACCTTTAGCAAGCCTTACCACTCTGCCTGGATATCCCCTTTGGGACCTCCTCTCATTTGGCATGGGAAGTGCTCTGATAGTTTACTAGAGTTGAAGCAAACCTGGGCTTAAGGCACCATCTAGCACCAAAAAGGAGGGGATAAATCTAACTGGTATATTAAGAATCTCTAAGCAAACATATGCAACAAAAAGTAAAACATGCCAAACAGAAAACACTGGAATAAATAATACCTCAATACAAAAACATAGATGCATATCCACAAGAAACAACAGCAAACAGGGAACCATGACCTCTCCAAATGGACGAAACCAAGAACCACTGACTGACAGTAAAGAGATGGAGACATGTGAGCTCTCTGACCAGGAATTCAAAATAGCAGCTTTAAGGAAACTCAGTGATCACCAAGATAACACAGAAAAGCAATTCTGAAATGTGTCAGAAAAAATTAACAAAAAGATTGAAATAATAATGAAAGTAAATAGAAATCTTAGAAGTGAGAAATATATTTGATGAACTGAAAAATTTATCTGGGTCTCTAAATAGAATGGATAAAGCAGAGGAAAGAATAAGTGAACCTAAAGATAGGCAATTTAAAAATACACAGAGGAGAAAAAAGATAAAAAGACTGAGAAGTAATGAAGATTCCCTGGAAGATATAGAAAATCACCTCAAAAGATTAAATTAAATATTGGTTTTTAGCAGGAAGTTGAGAATAAGCAAGGGGTAGGAAGCCTATTCAAAGAATAACAGCAGAAAACTTTTCAAAACTTGAGAAAGATAGGAATATCCAGATAAAAGAAGGTTAGAGAACACAAAATAGATTTGATCCAGTTAAGACTACCCAAAGGGTTATAATAATCAAACTCTCAAAGGTCAAAGACAAAGAAAGGATTATAAAAGCAACAAGATAAAAGAAACAAATAACATATACAAGAGCTTCAATTTGTCTGGCAACAGACTTCTCAATGGAAACCATATAGGCAAGGAATAAGTATTTCAGCATTTTCAAAGTCTTGGGGAAAAAACTCCCATCTAGTAACTCTGTATCCCACAAAGTTATCCTTTAAATAAGAAGAAGACATAAAGACTTTCTCAGGCAAACAAAAGCTGAGAGAATTCACCACCATCAAACTCATCTTATGAGAAATGCTAAAGAGAATTCTTCAATCTGAAAAAAAAAAATTAATGTGCACAAAGAAAACATTTGAAACTATAAAACCCACTGATAAAATTAAGTATCAGACAAATATACTGTAGTCTAATACTGTAATTGTGGTGTGCAATCAACCCATAACTATAGTAAAAAGCCCAAGACAAATTTATTAAAAATAACAAATAACAATAGCTAGAGTAGCCTGTGAAGAGGAATAAGCCATATAAAATATAAAACTATGTACACTGAGATTTTTAAAAATTCAAAATGTTGAGAGGAATAGAGTTAAAATGTAGGGCTTTCTTTAGTTCTTTAAAATTTGTTTATTTCTATTCTTTGTGATCTAAGATAGGTCATCATTTCTTTAAAATAGCTAGTGTGTCTATAAGATGTTTTTGTAAGCCTCATGATAAGCACGATGTAACATTTACAATAGATTTACTAAAATTAAAATGCAATGATTTTAAATGTCACTTAACCACAAAGGAAGACAGTAAGAAGGGAAGAAATAAAGAATTTACAAAACCAGAAAACAAGTAACAATATGGCAGTAGTAACTCCTTATTAGCAACAATAACACTGAATGTAGCTGAATTCAATTTTCCAACTAAAAGAATGTATGAATGGATAAAGAAACAACTCTATGCTGCTTACAAGAAACCCACTTCACTTATAAAAACATACATAGACTGAAAGTGAAGAGATGAAAAAAGATACTCCATGCAACTGGAAACCAAAAAGAAAAAAAAAGCAGAAGTAACCATACTTAGATAAAACAGATTTTAAATCAACAACAGTAAAAAAAAAAAAAAAAAAAAGATTAAAAAGATCATTATATAATGATAAAAAATTAATTCAACAATAAAGTATAACATTTCTAAATATATACACACCTAACACCAAAGCACCTATATTTATAAAACAAATACTACTGGACCTATGAAAAAAGATGGACAGAAATACAATAATAGTGGGGAAATTTAATACTACACTCACAACACTAGACACATCATCAAGACAAAAGAAAAGTCAATAAAGAAACACTGAACTTAAATCGGACTGTAGACCAAATGAAACAAATAGACATGTATAGAAAATTCTACCCAGCAACTACAGAATATATGTTATTCTCATCAGTGCATAGAACCTTTTGCAAGATAAATTATATATTAGGCCACAGAACAAGTCTCAATAAAATTTTAAAAATCAATACTTTCTCATAAACTGGAAAACATAGAGGAAATGGAAAAATTCCTGGAAACATACAACCTCCCAATATTGATTCTGGAGGATACAGGTATCTGGAGCAGACCAATAATGAGTAGTGAGACTGAATGAGTAATTTTCAAACTCCCCACCCCGCCCCCGCCAAAAAAAAACCGAAGACCAGAAGAATTTACTAGACATACAAAGAACTGGTACTAATCTTCCTGACAGTGTTTCAAAAAATTGAGGAGTGGGGAACCTTTCTAACTCATTCTTTGAAGCCAATATCACCCTGATACCAAGGCAGGTAAAGACACAACAAAAAAAGAAAACTACAGACCAATATTTCTGATGAATATAGATGCAAAAATCCTCAGTGAAATACTGGCAAACCGAATCTAACAACACATCAAAAAGATAATGCACCACAACCAAGTTGGTTTTATCCCAGAGATGCAAGGATGGTTCAACATACACAAATTAATAAATGATACTTACCTTATAAACAAAATTAAAAACAAAAACCATAAAATTATCTCAATAGATATAGACAAAGCCTTAGATAAAACTCAGTATAACTTCATGACAGAAACTACCAGAAACTAGGCATAGAAGAAGCATACCTCAAAATAATAAAAGCCATATGTAATGAACCCACAAGCAATACTATTCTGAATGGGGAAATATTGAAAGCATTCCCCTAAAAACCAGAACAAGACAAGGATTCCTACTTTCACCACGACTATTCATAGCACTGAAAATTCTGGACACAGTAATCAGGCAACAGAAAGAAATTAAAAAAAAACACATTCGAATTAGAAAGAGGAAATACAATTTTCTGTTTGCTGATGATATGATCTTATGTCTGGAAAACACTAAAAACACTAACAACTCCTCCAAAACTCTTCTAGATTTAAAGAATGAATTCAATACAGTTTCAGGATACAAAGTCAATGTATAAAAATCAGTATCATTTCTATACACCAATAAGGATCAAGCTGAGAACCAAATCAATAACTAATTCTCATTTACAACAACAGTAGAAAAATGAAATACCTAGGAATACATTTAACCAAGTAGGTGAAAGGTACATCAGTATCCAATACAAAACACTGATGAAAGAAATTGTCAAGGACACAAACAAATGAAAAAAATCCCATGCTCATGAATTGGAAGAATCAATATCATTAAAAAATGACCATACTGCCCAAAGCAATCTACAGATCTATCAAAATATCCAAATTATTTTTCACAGAATTAGAAAAAAACTATTGTAAAATTCATATGTAACCAAAAAAGAGCCTGAATAGCCTAAACAGTCCTAAACATAAATAACAAAGCGGGGGTCATCATATTAACTTACTTCAAATTATACTGCAAGGATATAGTCACCAAAGCAGCACGGTACTGATATAAATATAGACATATAAATCAAAGGAATAGAATAGAGATTTCAGAAATAAAGCTACGTACATACAACCAAACTGATCCTCAACAAATATGACAGAAACATATACTAGGGAAAGGATACTCTATACAATCAATACTGGTGGTAAAATTGAATAGCCATAATCAGAATAAAACTTGATCACCATCTTTCACCATACAAAAATTAAATCAAGATGGATTAAAGACAAATGTAAGATCTAAAACTCTAAAAATTCTACAAGAAAACCTTGGACAAACCTCTCAGCAAATGGCTTAGGCAAATAATTCATGAATAAGACCTCAAAAGTAAACGCAACAAAAACAAAAGTAGGCAAATGGGACTTAAACTAAAAAACTTCTGCACAGCGAAAGAAATAATAAACAGAGTGAAAAGATTCTGTCAAATGGGAGAAAATACTTGCAAATTTTATATCCAGTGAATCTACAAGAAACTGAAACAACTGAACCAGAAAAAACAAACAAACAAATAACCTAATTAAAAAGTGGGCAAAGGAAATGAACAGAAAATTTTCAAAATTAGATATATAAATGTCCAACAAATACATGAAAAAACATTCAACATCACTAATATCAGAGAAATACACATTAAAACCACAGTGATATACCATATTACAGTAGTCAAGATGGTTACTATTAAAAAGTCAAAAAGTAACCCACACTGGTGGGGGTGGAGAAAAGAGAATGTTTATACACTGTTGAAGGGAATGTGAATTGTACAACTTCTATGGAAAACAGTATAGAGATTTCTCAAAGAGCTAAAAATAGAACGGCCATTTTATCTATCAGTTGAACTACTGGGTATCTACCCAAGGGAAAAAATCATTTATCAAAAAGATACTTGTCCTGGTATGTTTATCACAGCACTATTCACAGTAGCAAATATGGAATCAACCTACGTGTCTATAAATGGATGACTAGATACAAAATGTGGTGTTTATATATATCATGGAATAGTACTCAGGCATAAAAAATAAAATCATGTCTTTGGCAACAACATGGATGGAACTGCAGGCCATTAATCTTAAGTGAAATAACTCAGCAACAGAAAGTCAAATACTGCATGTTCTCACTTTTAAGGAGGAGCTAATTAATGTGTACACTATAGATATGGTCTATATAACAAAACTGCACTTGTTAGCTTGCATTTATTAGCTACAAAAAATGATGAGTGGATATTAAATCCTCATCACAAAAATACTATGTGAGGTAATAAATGTATTTGTTAACTTAACCATTCCACAATGTATAAAAGTTTGAAAACATTATGTTGTACATGAAAAATACACACAATTTTATATACCCATTTAAAAATAATTAACTTAATTTGGAACAAAAAGCAATGAATGGCAAATCTAAATAAATGAAAAGACATACCACACATATGCGTGGATTGGAAGGCTCAACAGTAAAGATGTCAATTCTTACCAAGCTGATTTACAAATTTAAAGTAATTGCTTTTAAAATCCTGCAGGGTTTTTTGTAAACATAGGCAAGATTATTCTAAAATTGGCATGGAAAGACACAGGAATTAAAATAATTAATACAATTTTGAAAAAAAAAGTAGGAGGGATCAGTCAATTCAACTTCATAACTTATACAGTTCCAGTAATCAAGATTGTGTGGTATTTGTGAAGGAATAAACGTATAGACCCATGGAATGAAACAGAGAACTCAGAAACAGACCTATGCAAATACACTCAACTAATATTTTGCAATAGTGCAAAAGCAGTTGAATGGGGTAAAGTTAGTCTCATCAAAATTGATGTGGGAGGAACTGGACTACAAGGGGGTGGTAAATGAACCTCAACCTAATCTCACACCTTTACAAACTTATAAGTAAAACTATGAATCTTTTAGAAAAAAATTAAGAGAAAATCTTTGAGGTACACAGCTAAGCCCGTTCTCAGTCTGCACACCAAAAGCACAATACATGAAAGGAAAAATGGGTAAATTCGATTCCATAAAACTTCAGACCTTTGCTCTGCAAAAGACCCTGTTAAACAGTTAAAAAAGGAAAGTGCAAAATGGAAGAAAATATTGTAAACCACATATCCAACAACAGAGCAGAATCTAGAAAATACAGAGAGCTCTCAAAACTCAACAGTACAAAAATAATCTAATTAGAAAATAGGCAAAAAACTTGAAGAGACAGTTCACCTGAGAGTATGTACAGATAGCAAATAAGCACATAAAAATGTTCAAATGATGAGTCATTAAGGAAATGTATGTTAACAGTATAATGAGGTATCTCTATATACTGATCAGAATGACTAAGGTAAAAAACACTGATAACGCCAAATGCTCTGCAGGATGAAGAGAAATTAGATTATTAATACACTGCTTGTGAGAGTATAAAATGGCATAGCCATTCTGAAAAAGTTTGGCAATTTCTTTTTTCATTATAAATTTTATTTTAGGTTTAGGAGTACATGTGCATATTTGTTATATAGGTAAACTGCATGTCACGGGGGTCAATGTGTAGATTATTTTGTCACTCAGTTAATAAGCATAGCCATTCTGAAAAATTTTGGCAGTTTCTTAAAACTAAGCATAAAATTAACCATACAATGTAGCAATCGAACTCTTGTGTATTTATTCTAGAGAGGTGAGAACTTATGTTTACGTAAAGTCTATATATAAATTTACAGTAGCTTTTTCATAACCCAAACTGAGAAGAACCTGGGTATTCTTCAATGCACAAATGAACTGTGGTGCATCTCTGCCATGAAACACTACTCAGCAGTAACATAGTATAAACTATGGATACAGGCAGTAACTTGGATGAATAGCCCAAGAATTATTCTGAGTGAAAAAAAAGCTAATCCCCAAATGTTACTTAATATCAGATTCTTGAAATAACCAAAATTACAGAAATGGAAAAGAAATTTGTGGTTGTCAGTGATAAGGAGAGAGTAGGAGTGGGATGGAAGTGATTATTGCTATCAAAGGGTTAAGGATCCTCGTATGGATGGTAATGTTCTGTGTCTCAATTTCATCAATGTCAATATCCAGGTTGTGATATTATTCTACAGATTTCCAAGATATTACCATTGGGTGAAACTGAGTAAATGTACAGAAGATCTATTATTTGGTACAACTGCATGTGGATCTATTTATCCCTCAAAGTAAACATTTCTTAAAAAAAAAAAAACAACAAAAAACTAAGAAGCTTTGAAGTGAGTATGAACTTTAGTAAATTGTCATTTATCAATACTGGCCAATTCATTTTGAAGTTGTTAACAAACAGGGGAGACCATGCGTAGGATGTAAGAGAACTCTCATGTTCTACTGACTTTTCTATAGATCTAAAACTTGTGAAGTAAATACTTTACTGAGTTTGTAAATATACACATAAATAAAATGGGAAAATGTGGAGATACACTTATGTGTTGTGCCATTTAGAAAGTGGCATTGTTTTTATAATAAAAATAGTTTGTATAGTTTTCATGATTGTTTTTATGGTAAAAAATGTAAAAATATTTGAAATAAATCACATTATAACTATACATTGGAAAATATATGTATGTATGTTACATATGTGTGCATATAATATAATAATATTTGCTAAATTTTTTTTAAAAGGCAAAGATATTGGTGATAACAAATCATATTGTGTCAATGGGTGAAATCTGGTATCACTCAATATTTTTATTGTACCAAGAGAAGTATATATAACCCCATATTTGTCTATGGCTATGCTTTTTAAAATATTTCATACAATGTTCATAATAATCAGGCCGTTTAGCTCCTCTCAAAACTCAGGTGTAATTATCATACTCAATCTTGGGATCACTAAATACACAAAACACTTGACTCAAAGAAGACATACAACTACTGTTTGTTCAACCAAGATTTGTGTTGTCCAGGATATCACAATTATTGAGTGGAAGAGGGAAGGAAACCACAAACATATCCTTCTTCTAAAAGTGGAGTTCATTTCACCACAGTTTAATTTCTGGTATGGCTAAAAAGGAAAGCTTTCCTCTGTGTTTTATCTTTGTTTTTCCCATTATCTTTGGCAGATGTCGCATACATAGTAAGTGCTCATTAAGTGTAAGTTGAAGAGAACGAAGTCATTTCTCCCTCTAAGACAACTCTCTTGCTTCTCATGGTCTCACCATTTCATAGTTGAGACAGTAAAACTTGGCAATTTTCATTCACAGTTTTGAATGATTTAGAATTCTGTTTTGCATTTCAGTTTTGTCTGAACCCATATGGTAAAGTCAAAACTCCCAACAAATCTGATAAATTCCATCTTGTGCTAGCCATTCCCTGTGGCTTGGTACAGCACTACAAGCTTTTGCACTACTTAATTTTTCCTTGTTCCATGACCATCTGTATCTGCATCTTTAGACTTGAATAGGTCTTGCAATTGTCTGAAACACAGTATAAAAGAGCTCTGATATGTTCATTTGTTAAGGATGAGTCTCTAAGAGGCTAAGAGAGTAATAAACCAATCTGAGAACACAGAGTTTGTAGTACTAGAGTAGCATCATACCTCAGCACAAGTATGCTCACCTGTAAAGGATAACTCTTGGAGTTAGCTCAGATTTAGAGTTAATAAATTGTCACTTGTTGGTATGAATGCTTACCAAGTAATTAATATGTATCCAATACTAAGGACAAAATGTACTAGATACTTTTTAAATTCTCCAAGCAAACCTTTGAACTAAAGACTAACATTAGCCCCACTAAATTATCAGCTTCATTTTATTATCTATCAAAATGCTAGGCACTACAAATTTAGTTATTTTGCAGGGTACAAATTGCATCTATGAAGATGCCGACAAAAACATTTAGGTAGTCTTCATGGCGGATTTTACGTTTGAGCTGTATCTTGGGGAATGAGTGGGGTTTGAGCAGGCAGAGCATGATGGAAAGGATATTCTGTTTTAAAGGATCGTTCTGTACCAAAGATCCAAAAGAACTTGTAATTGAATGATATATTCAGATAACAATGTGGCAAAATGCATGGCTGAAAGTGGTATGAGATATCTGATAAGTAGGAAAGTAACTTTAGATCTAATTATGGATGGCCTTGAAGGCTAGATGAAACGTTCTGGACTTCATTCACTAGGTTACAGTGAACTGAAATGTGGAATGCTATGATCCTCTGGCAGCAGCGTGAATCATGCATTGAAGAGGAATCAGAGATAGGAACACTAGGTAGGTCTTCTCAGATTAATTGGTTGAGGGTGAACAAGAGCTTTGAGCTCATTAATATGCTTTGCTCTCTATTAGACTTTATGTCCTGTGGCTCATTAGTTCCCTGTTGATATAGCCTCAGGCTGTGTTTCTTCCTGAGTGAGTTCATGGGGTAAAGATTTTCCTCTCCCTCTTAAAAGTATATCAACATCCAGCCTTGCTGGGCTGTGCAGCATTTGCCGATTCCTTTGTGAGCACTTCTGACCCATAAGAGAGTTCAGTTTGAAATGTTAACTTAAAAGCTGGGAAAAAAATTAATTAGCTATCGTCAGCTCTGGCTTAGGTATTCACAACATCTATTTCTGAGACTTTCCACAACAGAAACATGGTTTCTTTGTTATGCCATTGGTCTTATTTCTCCAGAGGATGAAATTTAATAATTTGGGGGGTGACTTTTATTATTCAGCTTGCTCATTTGATGAGAAGAGATGGAATAGGCCAAGGCAAAGGATAGATAATATTTTTCTTTTTTCAATACATTGAAAATATTTACATAATTGTGTGTCTCTTGTTACATATAAACACCTAAGATAAAAACAAAATCTAAAATAAGAGAGAGAAGAAATTAGAACAAATGGAAAATGAGACTTAGAATGAGATAATAAAAATGGGAATGACGCTAGTTACGGCAATTATTATCCTGAAAACCTGCACCCTTTTCAGCGATGGGCCATCAATTGGGCTCTAAACTTTCTCGTAATTAACCCTGGGACCGTAAGCCTTTTCAAATGTCTATAGAGGGAAGAAAGGGAAAAGTAAATAAAACACATGTGCCAAAAAAAAAAAAAAAAAACCTTGTATTCATCATTTCTGTTTGTTCAATTTCTCTAATATCTAATGGTACCAGGAGGATATTATAGGTTGTAATGAAAACAGTTCTTCAAAAATATCCTTGTAGTACAGATGTCATTTCAAAGAATTTTTCTCAATTTGCCCATTAGTGTAAGGTTGAAACACATTTCAATAACATAAATGGAATGAAGTTGGGTGACAGAAGGAAGAACACAATATTGCTGTCTAAATATGGAGTTTTCTATTCATCCTATATAATCCAAGACTAGGTCTTAAAAAATGCATTCCAAATCTCCAATGATGTTGGTCTCCAGAGAATCTTCTCCAGTGCATAGTTAAGCCTACCATCAGATCTGTTAGAATGTTCCATCTTGGATCAAGTTTCTTTTTGGAATATCATTAAGACAAACTGGATGCAAAACATACAGCTAAAGAAGCAAATACATTAATTTGTGATGTGATAATAAATATGTCAGTTTAATATTGAAAAACTTCACTAAAATTATTGACTTCGATTTTACAATAGTTAATTATAATTTTTGACTTGTTAATTATAGTTGCTTGACTTCTTGAGTAAATACCTAATTTATTTGTTTTTCTTTAAAGCTAAACACAAGGCATTTCTTAGAAAAGAAGACAGGGCAATGAAATAGATTCAGTCCCCGAGCAACCTGACTGGTTGATATTGGGAGCTAAGGAGGTGGTGGGGAAGAAGGGGAGCATAGGATGCATTAAACACAAACTTCTGTTTCATAGCCCTGCAAGAAGCTATTTCAACTTAAGAAACACTCAAATTGGATCCCATCCAGTGGTAGGTGTAAAATGAGTTTTATTTCTTGCTTTCTCTATTGAGCATTTTCAGCATTTTTGCTGCAGAACCACCCAAAGTTATTTACTACAGGTGTGTTCGTAATTATGATATATTATAAACATTTACATTGTATAATGGTCCTCAACATCTTGCATCCGTGACCTGGTACCTGCATACCAAGCAGTCAGGCAAAGCAGGTAGAAATACAGGCTGCCAACTTCTGGTAAAAGGGCTTTGTTTTGTATTTTCTTTTCTCAGATGTGACATTCTCTTAGGACATTAATATTTGTGTAGCAATTTTTCTCTCAATTTTCTACATTGCTTCAGTTAAATGCATCTTTTTAACTTAAAATATTAACAATGTTTAACAGAAACCTTTCTAAATGACATGCATGCTTCATTGTCTTCTTAAACCAAGTTAAGATAAATTTAGATTTATTTTCTAAATGACCCACAGCTTATTGCATCAATAATTGGACCATGATGAAATGAGTCCCATTGGTGAGTATTAATGATGCATAAACAGATTTTGCTTGGTCACATATGTCCTTACCTTATGAGCTCTTGACTTTGTTATATAATAATAATAATAATTCATCTTCTATATTGCAAGTCCAACTGTCAGTGATTATGCCTACTGGTATCTCTATTCCTACATCTAGTATCATTTCCCCAGGTCCACCCCCTTTAATTGACATCATTCTTTCTTTCTTTCTTTCTTTCTTTCTTTCTTTTTTTTTTTTTTTTGAGATGGAGTATTGCTTTTGTTGCCCAGGCTGGAGTGCAGTGGTGGGATCTTGGCTCACTGCAACCTCTGCCTCCTGGGTTCAAGCGATTCTCCTGCCTCAGCCTCCCAAGAAGCTGGGATTACAGGCACCCACCACCACATCTGGCTAATTTTTTGTATTTTTAGTAGAGACGGAGTTTCACCATGTTGGTCAGGCTGGTCTCAACATCACTCTTTCTTAAAGCATACCTACCATAATAGCAACAGCATTGGTGACATTCACCACCCACAGCACTTATCTAGCACTTAATGTGCCTCCAAGACC
The DNA here is from genome assembly GCF_029289425.2 of Pan paniscus. Classification (NCBI taxonomy): domain Eukaryota; kingdom Metazoa; phylum Chordata; class Mammalia; order Primates; family Hominidae; genus Pan; species Pan paniscus. The sequence goes on from NC_073267.2 coordinate 69,528,405, forward strand.
CTATCAGGAGCTCTACACGCATTTTCCTTCACAATTGCTTATGCGGTAGCTAATTGACTTAGGTGAGGAGAAAAATACACAAATTTCAAGAGGGATAAAAATGTGCTTTTCACACAGAAACAACACAAATACACACAACTAAAAGAGGCACAACAAAATATTTTTGGAAGGAAATCTGTAAGAACATCTGTCATACAGGTAAACAAAACGAATATGTCTAAACAAGAGAATTCAAATCCCACACAGGAAATTCCCCAGATATAAGAAATTTACATCTAAGGGAAAATAATAGGAACTTTTAGATTTTATTTTATTTCTCAGTATAACACTTATCTTTAATGCCGTTCTGTTTATGGTACTGTTATTGAAATTCAATCAGAGGGATAGAAGAGGACCATGGATGCAGCAGGCAAGAAAGATGAAGGAGCCAAACAGTAATCAGGAGAATACTATCCTGGGTGCTAAAGATGCTATTAAATGGCTTCAGAGATCAAGAAAAGATGTTGGTGTGGAGATAAAGAAAACGAGCATTTGAGGCCGGGCCCAGTGGCTCTCGCCTGTAATCCCAGCACTTTGGGAGGCTGAGGCGGGTAGATCACTAAGTCAGGAGTTCGAGAGCAGCCTGGATGACCTGGTGAAACCCCGTCTCTACTAAAAGTACAAAAATTAGGCGGGCATGGTGGCGCGTGCCTGTAATGCCAGCTACTAGGGAGGCTGAGGCAGGGGAATCGCTTGCACCTAGGAGGCGGAGGTTGCAGTGAGCTGAGATCACTTCACTGCACGCCAGCCTGGGTGACAGAGCAAGACTCCATCTTGCAAAACAAACAAACAAACAACAACAACAACAAAAAACAAGCAATTGGTATGTTGATTCTGAGATGCCACAAGTGCACCTAGAAGGCAATATGACAGCTGGTTATACTCTTCTTGAGATCCTCAATATGGGAAGTCTGAGAAGATTAGCCAGTAGAAGAGAGGAGACAAAAATCAAGGCTAATGCACTCTCTCAGAGGCCGAGGAAGGAGAGGACTTCAGAAGGATGGGGGTGGTGGTCAGGAAGGCCCAATTATTTTTTGCAATTACTAAAATAGTAACATAATTTTGGTGATTCTTCTATGTGACTATGTGGGGTGAACCCCAATGTGCTAGGAAAACATCAAATTTGTTGGAAATTCTGGTCTCTCTTGAAGTTAACAATCTTTCTTGACCATTCTTTGAGAACAGTCCATAAAAACTAATTTGCTTTGCATCTATATTCCCCAGTATTTAACCTAGATGTTTATCATTCATTCTTTCTGCACTTTTTCATCCTTTGTAATTGCAACTAGGGTTCTCTGTCTAAATTTCCACTTTGACTTCTCTCCACAGTATTTCTGGTTTACTCCTCACATTGACTGGGCTGTTTCACCAGCCTCATATAAGAACCTCACAATTAAAAATGTCCTCTCTGCCTATCTACTCCTGTACCATCCTCATGGACAGGTTTCTACAGGGCACAGGTATAGACTGTGTATCAAAGAAGCCGGCTATACCAGGAATACATACAAGCAACTGTTAATTATTTGGATTTTATTTTGTTACTGAAGTGTTTAAGCATCAGAGCTTAAAATGAAGCGTCTTTTGTAGTTTTTTTTTTTTTTTAATAATAACCCTATTGGGGTGGGTGTTGTTTATTATTAGATGAGAAAATTGAAGCATAAAGAGGTTACATTTCTTGTCTGAGATCATGCATGTAGCAGGCAGCAAAGCAGGGAATGTTTATCTTTGCTTTGTGTATCTCTTCATTCTTAAGCTTGCTTCTTTCCATGTTATAGGAAAGATCTTAAGGAATATTAATCCTGTAGTGGCATCACATATGAACGGTATTTCTCACCTGTCCTATCATCAGATGACCATCTAATAAAGTATAAAAAAAAAAAAAAACCAAAAAAAAAAAAAAAGAAATTAGTTTTGTTTTAAGTTTTTATGTGTAAATTAAGTTATTCTTCCATTTCACAGTTGGTAACACCTAGAAAACCTGATTGAAAAAAACACATCCTGACCTTGTTCTGTACATAAAAACTAAATTGCTTGGGAGAAAGAGGACACAGATATCATCTGGAAAGGAAAAGATTTGTGTTAACAAGTATATAATGTGCTCACAATGGAAAGCTCCCGCTTCTCACTTTCCCTCCTCCTTCCAGCTAACATGGGTTTGGGTTTGTTTTGTTGTTATTTTATAAGCTGTCACAGTGGTAGATGCAGATTGAAGCTCCAGGCAATTGCAATTAAATCAGGAAAAAGATATGCATTCACCAAGGTTAACACAAGCTGCAGCTTAATCAGGGTGAAACAAACAAACACATCCAAGGACCTCAAAATAAATACAGCCATTTCAGTCACCTTCTTTTAATATCCACCTCCCCCTGCCCCCGCAACCCCTGCAATAACTTAAAAAAACATGCGCAATGAAAAGCTAAATAAATAAGTTCCGAAGTCAATATATATGTCATGAAAATTTTCAAGCTACCAATGTAACACATTATTTCAGTTTATTGGCTATTGATCTCAAAACAAGTCATTATAGGATTAAAGACAAATTTTGATACAATAGAGACTCCTCATATATAAGCCATAGACACATGTATAAACTTAATATTGATTGACTTTACAGATAAATATTCATAATGAGCTCATTGTTTTAATTTGTGTTTGAATACGTGTTTCCTTTTAAATTTGGTTTGAGGATATAAATTTTGGTAAATGGCTTATCAGCATTACATCTAAATAGATGTGCATACAAATACATTGAGGATGGTGGTTCGAGTGTAGTAGGCCATATGAACTTCATATGATTGGTTTTTTGTGATGGCATTACATTTATCATCATCTCTTGTCATTATTATTTTTTAAATGACCTAGGTAATTTGGATACTTTCAGTCTCTATAGGTAACTCTCCATATTGCTGCCAGACCTATTACGTTAAAAAAAAACTTCTATTTTTCTCAAAATGTTGTATGGCTCTCTGTTTCCTACAGATACAAATTCTAAACTCTTTAGCTTAATTTCTAAAGTTACCTATTTTTCCCTATGCCGTTTTTTTCTGATTAAATTACTTTATAGGAATGTATTTATACAAAGCTTAGACCTAACAGTCCTGATTAACTCATCTTTAACCAAGCTTCTGAGCCTTTGTTGGTGCTGCTCCTACAGCTTGGGACAGTATTTTCACTGCCCCCAAAATTATCAGTCTCCTAGTATTTCTTAAAGACTGAAGCCCGGGTGTGTGATGTTCCCCTCCCTGTGTCCATGTGTTCTTATTGTTCACCTCCCACTTATGAATGAGAACATGCGGTGTTTGGTTTTCTGTTCCTGTGTTAATTTGCTGAGAATGATGGTTTCCAGCTTCATCTATGTCCCTGCAAAGGACATGAACTCATCCTTTTTTTAGACTGAAGGCATCCTTCTGTGATGCCTTGTCTAACGCTCCCAGTTAGACTCACTCGTTCCTTTGCACTGCCAGCTGTACTTTGCTTACACTTTTTGAAATAGCATGTGTTTTATTCTCCTGCCTTGATTTTAGTCATTAACACATGCATCTCTTGATAGAAATTTTTATCATCTTAAGGTAAGGGGCCACATCCAATTTAATTCTATATGTCACTCCCATATTATCTAGATTACTATTGGTACCTGGTAGGTTTAGACTTATTAATTTATATTTTAATCCACAAATCTAGCCATCTATTTATTCAATAATTTATCACCTCTTGCATAAATATTGAGCTCTTTATATGATACTCAATGGTAACAAAGATACAGTGAATGAACCATAACGAAGACACAGTGAATGAACAGACAGTAGTACCTATCCTGGCTTCACTGACATTCTTGTCTGAAAGACAAGCTTTAACAAGTAGTTGCAAGGAAGTGTGCAATGAGTGTTTGGTCTAGTTTGAACACTAGGAAAAGAAGAGTGCCACAGTCTAGGTACCATTAAAGTCCACCTTGAGAAAGTGCTCTTTAATTTGAAGTTTGAGTGATTAGAAAATGTTCACCAATTTAAGAAGGGGAAGAAGGCAGAACAGAGTGTTTCACTCTAAAGAAGAAAAAGAATGTGAAAATCTGTAAAGATAAAAAAGATTTCTTTATAGTTATTTTCTAAAAGAGAAAGTGAGAGAAGAGAATGAAGGAGAGTGACAGAAAGATACTAAAATAAGAGTTTTATGGAACAAGACCTCAAAAGGATGTAGAAAAGCCATATAAATTTATAATCTTGAGTAATAGCAAAATAAGTAAGACAATTTTGAAAATATTATATTATATTCTGACTTCTCCAGAAGAGAACTTAAGGATGCTGTTAAACAATGGTCAAATTATACGTGAATAGGGAAGGTAGGAATTGATTCTAGCATCTACAGATAAGACCAAATATATTTGTTATCACCAAACAATGGTATGACTATGTACTTAATTGGCTATCTGTAGTCAACTCTGAAAATCTATCCCATATCTAATTCCTCATTTCAACTATAAGACCCCAACCTAGTTGGTATACAATAAATCATTGTTGAGTGATAGAAAATATATAAAACATTGCATATCTTCCCAGATGTGTACAAATTGTTACATTGCCCACGTTATAGAAATATATGACAGCTTTCACTTACATTTCTCACATCTCTCAGATGCACATTTTTTGCTTTATTGGCTTCAAACTCATATTAATACCATAAAATCAGCCCTGGGGGCACTGTTAGGCTCTAAACATTTCTCTGATTCAAATGTTATATATCCATACTCCTACATCATTACTTCCCAGTGTCTGTTATTTTCAGAATTTTCTGAAGGCAAGATTCTTGCCCTCCTTCTCTGTCATTTAGACTTAATTTATTCTCTTAAAAATTGCATTCAAGTCAGAACCAGTTATTACTAAATGGTACGGTTTGTTCCTTTTGTAATGTTTTTCTTTTGTTTTGTTTCTTTTCTACACTTCTTTTTAGAAGGAGCTCCAAAGATCTGCCACTTCATTTTCCTCTCTCACTCTTAAATCCTTTCTGCAGTAATGGCAACTAGTGGTCCTTTTGTTCTGTTTGAGCAATTTATGGAACAGCTTGTCCCCACCATCCCAATAATTTTGTACATGATTAATTGTCAAAATAGTCTTTATTTTAATGAACTAAACTTAGCCTCTTTGTCACCTTTGTAAAAAAAATTCTACATTATGCTTTCTAGAGACATTAAGAAAAAATTAAATAACATGACTCTCTTTCTTGCATGGTAGAATTCCACTATTTTAAGACAATGTTTACAGCATACTTTTTTCTTTCTAAACACAATATGGTCCATATGACAGGTATGTGTTCCTGATCTCTTGAGAGTTACATATCCCTATTTCAACCCCTGTCCTCTGTTCCATGGAAGTTTAAATCAACCACCAATATTTCTGGAATTTAATGGGTTAACTGCATTCTCAAGGCTATCTATGTTTACGGTTTGTATTTCTATATACAGTCATTCTTATTCCAACCTAATTAGTCAGGATAGGGAATTTCTCAATTTCTTGATTCCATTTAACACAAATGATCTGCAGAATATTGAAGATTCTGGGAATACAGTAGTGTAGAGGAATGGTTTATTTCTATTTTCCAATAATGTATACCCTTGAAACAGAACACTTAACATTCCCGTTCTTATACTGCCTTTTACTGTCTTATACTCTCTTTTTCACTGATTAACTTTATTCTATGCCATTCCCAGTCTCTTTGTCTTCTCATTGGCTTACCTTCTCACTACACTACCTTCTCTGTCTTTTCCCTTCTCATTGAAATTGTGGATAGATTCTCTCTCCCCCCTCTCTCTGTAACTCTCTCCCTCTGCTTTACCCTTTCCTTTCTTCCTCTCTTTCTTCTCCTATCTCTTCAACCTCTTCACCATCTCTCTCTTACCTCACTGTTAGTTCTAGTTTATAAATTCAGAAAATGAGTCTCAGAGAAGTTAAGTGACTTGTGCAAGTTCACCTGGTTAGCAAGATTAAGATTCATACTCTGCTCTGTCAGCCATCTATTTTTGTTTAGTTTGACCTTCTTAAAATTAATGTTGTTAAATCTGACCTATGATGACGCCTTGTTAGACAGTAAAACTTATTGAATTACATATTTTATGCTTTTTGGAAATGTGACCAATGTATAATGGATACTGTTAACAACAAATTGAATAAAAGGTACACCCTTAATACCAGAGTGAATTAGGGCAAGCTACAAACCATGAGATATATTACTGGAGTCATTGTTATTGAATTAAAGCTTTCCTAGTATTTGATATATGGATTACTAATCAAACATATATATGTATTTTAATGTGGTCCATCTCTGAATGATGAAACATGAAAAGAAAACATTGCATCCGTCATTGTTGCATTATTTTTAATTTTGAAAGTAGCTAATGTATTTATCTAGAAATAAAATCATATTAACCCATACAAGCTTATACATAGCATAAAGCATTATATAATACACATTAAATGCATAGATATTTTTACATGTGTCAAGATTGAAAGTGGAGTGTGGGGTGTAGTAATCCCAGAAATAAGGAAGCTATGAGTGGGGGAATCATAAAAATATGGAAAGAAACTCCTTCCAAATGATTGAATGATTCCTAAAGTGTGCATATGCAGAGTAAAATTTCAAACAAAAGCAATAGCTATAATTGAACAGTTTCAGCAATTGCCTTTTAAATTTATGCTTTTAAATTTTATACTTTTAAATTTTGATGTAACTGGAAGCTTACAGGAAAACTGTAAATGCTGTATCCAGATTCACCAAGTGCTTTTATTGCTCTCTCTGTGTATGAATATATATGTAAAATAAATGTTACACATATAAAACTAATCTGCAGATCTAATTTTACATACACATATTTTTTGAAGTAATTGAGAAGTTGTAAATATCATATCCTTTTTTCTCTAAATACTTCCTAGTGGAATTCCTAAGAATAAAGATAGTATCTTACATATGCACAGTACTGTGGTCAGAATTAGAAAAATTTACGTGGATACAATGCTATTATGTACTCTACAGTCCATATTTAAATTTTGTGTGTTATCCCAGTAATGTTTTGTATACTATTTTATTATCGGGCCAGGATCCAATGCGGGATTACATAGCGTATTTAGTGTTCACGTTTCTTTACTCATAAATGGGATTAATGCCCTTATAAAGAGATTTCAGAGAGCTGCCTTGCCTCTTTGACCCCTTTCACCGTGTGAGAATGCAGCAATAGGGTGCCATCTATGGAGCAGAAATGAGCCCTCATCAGACACTGACTCTACTAGCTTCTTGGTCGTGAACTTTCCAGCCTTTTTAACCAAGAGAAATAAAATTCTATTATTTATAAATTATCCAGTCTAAGGTATTTTGTTATGGCAGCAAGAACAGATTAAGACACTTGGAGTGTCTGAGTTATATCTCCCATGAAGTTACGATTTTCTCCTTGTAATTAATGAGTCGCTTGTGGACAGATATCCCAAAAATATTCAAATAATCTCTTTCTTGAGAAAGTATCACTCAATAGCTTCAGTTCCATTGATAGTTTTCAAAAGCCACCATTCGCTCTGTATTTATTAGTTAAATTTCAACTGTAAGGAGGATTTTCTTTTTCATTTCTTATTTATTCACTTATTTATCTATATAATTTTGAACTCATGAATCCTTTTGTTACTCAATGAGTCATAGCCCATTACTCTTATTATTATTTTGCTGTCCAAATTGTCTTTAGTTTTTGGTCAGTCAAGTCCCTTTAAGCTGGCTTCTGTGTCACTTGGATATGTACTTATCTTTCTTTACATATTCCTTACTTCAAGGCATATCAAGAGTATCAAGTTTATTGCTTACTTTCCTGGACCCAGCCCTGAATTCAATCTTTCCTCCAAGCCACCTTAACTTAGTTTAAAGAAGGGTTGCACTTAGAAAACCGAATCCGAATGCTATGCATCCTTTTTGCTAAGGGTGTGCCATTACTTTTAATCTCTTTAAGATGGAAGAAAATGACAAAATGTGTGTGTCTGTGTGTGTGTATTTTTATATCTATATTTTAAAATTATTCTTTCATATATTTTTCTATCCCATTCTCCCTCACCTCTCCCTCTCCTCTCTCTCTCTTGTCTTTCTGTCTCTCCACTCCAGCCCTATGGTTTGATATTATTCCACAGGTCACTAAAAACTAAAATTTCATCTCTTTTATCTTTCTTTTTGTCTTTATAAAATTTATAAATATCTTCCCATTTCTCTGTGAATTTACTGACCCTTTTCTTTAGTGCCTCCACTTCTCCACTTTGCTGTTAAGACTTTCAAATGAATTCACCTCAAATGTTATACTTTTCCATTTTATTATATTTTTATTATTTCCACTTTACTGTTAAAAGTCTCCATATTTTCACCCATTATGATTATCTTTGTTAAAAGTTGTTAATATACTTATTATAGCTGCTTTAAAGCCCTGTCTGAAATTTAAAATATCTATGTAATTTGGGGCAGCTTCTAGTTACCTCTTTTTTGCTTAATTATAGGTTATATATGTATCTATCTATATATGTGAAAAGATAAATATATCTTTATGTATATATCTTTTTTTCTTATCTCATACTAAACATTGTAAATAATACATTTTAGAGACACTGGATTCTGTTATTTTCCTCTGCTGAGTATTTAATTGGTTAATTAACCAGTTAAACTGTCTAGACTTAAATCCTAAATTTTATGGTGGCAATTGCTGAAACTGTTCAATTATAGCTATTGCTTTTGTTTGAAATTTCACTCTGCATATGCACAGTTCAGGAATCATTCAATAATTTGGAAGGAGTTTCTTTTCACAGTTTTATGATTTCTCTCTCTCATAGTTTCCTCATTTCTGGGATTACTACACCCCACACTTCACTTTCTCTCTTGACTTGAAACAGTAAACTACAAAAACCCTCAAACACTTTCAGCTAAAGTCAGCATTCTCCCACACATGGAAATCCCCTTTTATCTTTTGAAAACAAAAGCCAATGAAATATAATTTAGGCAAAGCAAAGCAAAAATATCACAAATGAAATCAAAAGGGAGATGAAATATTTCACAGATTCCTCTGTTGTAATGCTAAAGCCATGGACAGATACCGCTTGAAGGAGAACAAAATTCAACAAATACCATTGGTGTTTATACATGCAATATTCTAATTGGACTCCAAAATGTTTTGGTTGACAGCAATACGTGTTGCTGGGAATCAATCTAGTAAAAATGTGTACTAGTACATCTTTTTATAGGTTTAGCCATATTCATAATAGAAAAAATAAATGATGTTAGATCGATGAGGTTACTAGAAGACTTTTTTTTTTTGAGATGGATCTCACTCTGTTGTCCAGGCTGGAGTGCAATGGTATAATCTCTGCTCACTGCAACCCCTGCCTCTGAGGTTCTAATGATTCTCCTGCCTCAGCGTCCTCAGTAGTTGGGATTACAGGCGCTCACCACCACACCCAGTTAATTTTTGTATTTTTAGTGAAAACAGCGTTTCACCCTGTTGGCCAGGCTAGTCTCGAGCTCCTGATCTCAAGTGATCCACTGCCTCAGCCTTCCAAAGTGCTGAGATTACAGACGTGAGCCACCACACCCGGCCAAAGAGATTTTAAACAAAATGAATTTAAGAATGCATTTAGGAATACTGGAACGTTTGATCTTTTACTTAAAAATGCTCCCCTGCACATGGAAACTGATACAGGATGTATGCGTAATGTTTTCGATTCTCATTTTTCTTTTGCTATTTTCCCTTTTACTCCTTTCCTTTTGCCATTATAGATATATACTCCATTCCTTTAACACTCCTCACTTCATCCTGGTGATATAAAATAAAGATTGGAAGTTCCAGAAGTTTTCTTTTAGCTCATTCTATGATTAAACTACACACTTATTATTTAGGAAATCATAGTATACAGAGAGCTAGTACTTCCTAAGAGCTCTCAGGTAGCACATGGCTGTGTCTGGACTGCAGTTTAGCTCTCCTAACTTTAAGTTATGTGCAATTCCTACTACAACTGTCTCTTATTTTACCTTCTCTTCTGGGTAAATGATACAAATCCTTCCTCAACAAAATGTTTCAGGCAAGAACCCCAGGACAGAACACCAGCAGATAATCTCTAGTTATACATGAAAATGACAATTTCCACTACATCTTTGAGATATGAAGGAGGGAAGTATTCAGTAGCGAACCTGCATGCTGCTGGCTCAGTGGGTCTTTTATTCAATATTCATTAATTACTATAGCCTGGTGTTATGCTGGGCACTGGAGAGAGGTGATAAACAAGATTCAGAGCTTATCTTCATAAAGCTCATAGCCTAGTGAGGCTTGTGACAAATACTTTTCTAGAGGTGTAAAATATATAATAGACCAATGATGGTAAGAACAACTCTAGATGAGTGATTACAGATGGATTCACAAAGGCAATGGTGTTTGCCCCATATTTGTCTTGTGTAAAGAGCCTAGAATGGCTTTACAGGCTAAGGGGGACACTGTGGTATTTCACTTAGACTCATCTTTTAGACCAAGGAAGTTATCCTTCCATCTGTCTGGAGTTTTGGCTGTTGATGGCTTACAGCTGAATCTCTGTTGCTTGCGTTCAGCCAAAGAAAGGTGCCTTGTTCAAGACCCACCCTCCATACACCCCAGAGAAATACCATATTTAATGACAGGTCAGTTTTGTCTACAAAGTCCTGGTTTCTTTGCTTTAATTCAGAAAAATGGAAAATGAGATTTTCTAAGGTCTCTGTTTCAATGATTTCACAGTTTAACTTCTCCTGCTACCCAATTCTACTTCTCTTACTCCTTTCAGCTTTTGTCCCATAGACCATGCTCCAGTAAACTTCCTGTGGTCCAAATATCCATCTCATAATCTGTTTCCTGGAGAACTTTATCTAAGACATAGAGAAAAGGAATTCTTTGTTAAAAGTACCAAGAAGAGGCAAGAGGCAAAAGGCAATGGTTAAGCAGGCATAATGCATGGATTTGGTGGGGTTGGAGGGAAGGACTGAATATGTGGCTAATAGAGAAGAAGGGATCATAATGACCTTGGCTGGGGAATTCAGAGCTAATCTTGTGGACACTGGGAGGTCACTAAGAGTTTTCATTTGTTGTTTTTGTTGTTGTTGTTTATTTTTTATGGTACATGATGGAAAGAGAAAGATCAGTCAAATGGCCATAGGAAAAAACACAGATAGTGATTTATCCTAGCTCTGTTTCCTCTTCTATTATTAGAATTTTTATACTAAATTTTGTTTCTCATTTAAAAAATACTTATAAAAGATGTTGCAGTATGTAGTAAAAATAGTGAGATCATGGCTTCTGTTATCAAACTTTAAAAAATTACCTTTGACTCAAATTATAAGAAAAAAAGTATTTTAAGTTTCTTGTAACAGAAAGAGCACCCACATGGTGTGTCTTCCAATCATGGGGAATGAGAAGGGTTTTATAGGTGCAATGAGGTAGGCTTTGGTCAGGAAGATGTTGCAATCATGCCGAAAGGAATTGTTTTCCTTTGCAATTTGGCCCATCTCAGTGCATGATGTCCTGTTTTAGGAACTGTGAAACTGAAGAAGGAATTTAGAGGGAGAGGGTTTATTCTGTTTTCTTGAGAGCAAGGGGGTTAGGGTAACCATGGAACAATAAGTTTTGCAGGTCTTCATACTTAAGATGACTGAGCAAGAATTGGAAGGATGAATTCGGGGCTCTTGAGAGTTAGAAATGAAAGGATCCTTGGCAACTAGATGAGGAGGAGGATGAAAGATGAGTCTTGGATGACTGGGGGCCAAGAATGAGTTGGGTTTAGATGATTGGTTGACAAGAAGTGATGATTCTTAACCCTGATGTGTAGTGCTGCTGGGGAAGTGGATTTGTGAAAAGCTAATAGATTAAGCTAATGTGCTGAGTTTGAATTTTCTGTGTAGCAGAGTGCAGTGAAAAAGGCATGGCCACACTGTTTACTAGCTCTTTGATCTTAGGAGAGTGACTTACCCTCTTGGTGTCCTGAGCTGAAAAATGAAGACATGAAAGAATTCTGACTTCATAATGATGTTAAAATTGAAATGGAATCATGCACATGAAGCACTTCATACACTGAGGGTTAGAGAAAGTAAGTGATTACATCATATGTATATATGATTGTTACATTCTGGTAATTAGTCTTTGACAAGAAAGTGAAAGGTAATTTGAATTGTAATAGCAAGTGTCAAGGGAGGTGCCTATCATGGTAGCAGTACAACTGACTTGTAGTTTTGAGTAAAGTACACATAAATGCAGAAAGGTAAGTTTCACCCATATGTTACATGAAGTTTTATAGACGACCTCAGTAATGACATCAGATAAATATTTCTCCCTATTAAAAATGAATATAATAAATAAAATGTCAGAAAAAAATTTACAGAATCTCTTTTATGTGTCTTATCTTGTGTAGGTGGTGGAAATACTGGGGCAAAGAGTACAGTCATAGTCACTGCCTTCATAGACAGACTCATGGCCACAGTGCTTCTACCTTCTAAATGTAATGATTAAATACATGGATAATTACATTAAGGAGCCAACTCTGGTGCCTCACACTCCTCCTCCTGCCTGGGTCACAGCTGGAGAATATAAGTATAAATTAATACATTTATCGCCAAATACTTAATGAGCATCTTTTGTATTCAGGGCACAGTACAAGGTACTTTGGAAGCTCCTGAGACAAATTAATCAAATATTCTCAAGGAGTTTCTGATGTACCATGAGTAAAATATATACATATAATGAAATTACAAAGTAGAAAATGTCCTACACTATAAAAGAGAAAAATTCTGCAGCGATCTTGAGATATATGGAATTGTTTTTATTTGAAAGAAAAAAGGTCTTCAATGATATTTTTCCTGGGACTTAATGAGTGAGACGTCTTTGGATATGATCTGAAAGTCTTTCCATATACTATTTTCATACACTATTTCTCTTCTTCCTCCCTGGAGTTTGTAATTCAAGGTGCCACCATGAGAAGATTTCTGGATGCAGGGTCAAAAAGATCTGAATTCTAGTCCAGTTCTTTGTTTTTCCACTTACATGTATCTAATACATAGAATCATTATCTTCATGCAAATCTTACATTTTAATAAGCACATCTGTGCATTTTCTGTCTCTTGACTTCAGGAGGAACCACTTAGAATTCTGAGCTTCAGTTTCCTCAATAGAAAAACGGGAAAATTAACCCTTCTTTGTGTACATCTGAGGAGCAAGGATGTTAGGAATATGACAGTCTTGTACAAACTGTAAAACATCATATGGCCGTGTAGAGTTGTAATCAGAACAGTAAAGTCCTGGACAAATCAAGCAACTCATTACACAAAGTGTTGGATGACTGAGTTTTAAAGCTTCAAGCTCTTAATATACTATTCAACACCCTGAAAACATAAAGTTGAGAAAGGGGGAAAAAAGAAGGAAAGGACAGCAGCTTCTTCTCAGGGGACCCGAATGCCCATTAAAATGCATCTAGCAGGGGACATAAAACCAATGAGAAGGAGCAATTTACTTTTACTGCTGGGGCAGGAGCCATGCAACTATTTTTACTAACTACGGCTGTTCCCGTCTATTAGAGTACCTAAAATATTTATGATCACTGTCTCTGTGTGAAACACTCTCTGTCGCAAGCAGAAACATTAACCTGTGTTGGAATGTGTTTGTTGTCATTTTCTTGTCTGATAATTAATGCAGTGGAAATAGAGAGGGGCTGAGCAAAATCCTCATATAGCACATGAAGAAAAGAAAAATGAGGAAGCCGTGGCACCATGCCAGGGGCAAGAGCTTTGCCAATTTGGCATTTTGCCTACCTAGACTGGGGGATTACCCTGTAGTATATTAAAGTATCAGCTTTTTAATTTACCAAATTATTTTCCAGATGTTTTTGGCAAAAAGGGACTTCTTGGCAAACATTTGAGTACTTGTCAGAGAATTACACACTTAATATTACACTACTTATTATTTTAATTAATGACAGGAAGAAGTTTGCTTGAAGACAATTCTTAGCCACGCAAAAAAGAATGTTAATATTTTATGAGGTGAGGAAATTATCTTTAACACTGAAATGTTCAGAAATTATAACAGAAGGAAATGGAAATTTTATACTGGAAAAAATGAGCTGGTTGTAGTTACATTTACTGTTAGCAATTCTGACAAAAAGAGTTCATAAGGAATATTGATATTCAGGCAGCATGCTGTAAGATTAGCAAGAACATATGTGAAATTAATATGTTCCATGCATAAAAGGTCAATAAATAATAGTTCAATTAGAATTTGAGAATAGATGTAAAAATAGTGTTGGATGCAAGTGACATCAATCCTCATCTCTGGTCTGTTAGCAACTTTGTGTACTAATGTTCCTGCTATCATTTCTTGAATGCTCTCTATGTGTCAGGCATTCTGTTAAGCACTTTACACAAATGTTAGAACTTGGAACAAGTACTTGTTATGCTCAGGAGAGTGAGTTTCATAGAATTTAAATCATTTGCTCAAACGCACTGAGCAAATAAGTGGTTGAGCCATTCCACAGTCTAAGTTTTAAACTGTGTTATCATTACCTTTCTAAATCATTCAGGAAAAAAAGAAGCTGAGTTTCTCGATCTTTCAAAAGAATCAGCTGCCATAGGAATTCTAGTTGGTGCCATCCATTTTTGAGGTCTCATATTCTACACGTATTTAGTTCCTTCCCTCTGCCAGTCCCTCTGCCAACCAATGATCAATTTCACTTCAATGTACTTATTAAATCCATGCTTAAAGATACCTGCTGAATGCTCTCCCTTTTGCCCCTTCCAAAATTTCTAGCTACTTAGAAAGCCTTCCTGCCACCTCCACCTCCTGAGTAGCTATGACTATGGGCCATAGCCTTATTGTTTCCAACCAGAAACATCTGGAAAATAATATAGTAGCATTTCTAGATACTTCTTCAATCTAACCAGGGTGAAAGAAATGAAACATATATATCTTGAGACATATAAACTTCTTTTTATAACAGTTTAACCTCACAAGATATTAAGTTGCCTATTGACACCCTTCTGATTTTTATCACAATGGTCAGTTGCTGGATCCTCTTTGTTCCTTTTTAACTGGCCACCACTTTGATAGCCTTGTGAACAAAATTGTGTTTTTGCTTTGTTTTGTTCTGTATTTTGAAGGGTTACAACCTTGGTTTTACTAATAATGTGGGTCTTTTTTTAAATAGCTGAAGTGTCACTTTTTTGCCCAAGCTGGAGTACAGTGGCTTGATCATAGCTCACTGCAGCCTTGACCTCCTGGGCTCAAGAAATCCTCCCACCTCAGCCTCCTGGGTAGCTATGACTACAGGTGCACTGACTCTAATATATATATTATATATATAGGTGCACTGACTCTAATATATATATATATATAGTATATATATATATACTATATATATATACTATATATATACTATATATACTATATATATACTATATATATACTATATATATACTATATATATATACTATATATACTCTATATATATACTATATATATACTATATATATATACTATATATATACTATATATATACTATATATACTATATATATACTATATATATACTATATATATACTATATATATACTATATATACTATATATATACTATATATATACTATATATATACTATATATATACTATATATACTATATATATACTATATATATACTATATATATACTATATATATACTATATATATATACTATATATATACTATATATATACTATATATATATATACTATATATATACTATATATATTGTGTGTATATATATATATATATACAAGATCTCGCTATGCTGACCAGGCTGGTCTCACACTCCTGGCCTCAAGGAATCCTCCTGCCTCTGCCTCCCAAAGTGCTGCAATTTACAGGTGTAAGCCATCATGCCAGGCCAATGATGTGGATCTTGAGAAATGTGACTATTGGTGGTAACAGTATCCATGTTAGAGGACTATTCCTTTTTGTAATAAATTAGTACGAAAGCAAGCAAGACATCTAATGTCATGCTCACACAGTTATATTTCTATAATAATTTCTTGAGTAAGAGAGAAAAATGATAGAGTTATAGCTAGCATGCACAACAGTGGGCACACTAATATAATTTATATTTCACAGATATAAAAATCAAACATTGTTTTATAGTAGAAAAAATTTAAGAATGGTGGCTATATCTAAATGTGAAGATCAATATGACTTCTTTCTCAGTCTTTTAATGTTGAACTCATCCAATAATGACTGCCAGCCTCAGCTTTCCTTAGAGTAGTATCATGGAGTATAAAATTAGTAACACCCCAAACTCCGCTCAATCTGAACCAACATTATCAGTGTACATGGAGAGTCACCTCTGTGCTCTACTTCCACATTCAAAGTCACAGCCTCAGCCAGTCGTGGAGTTCTGCTTACACTCCTAGCTCTCCCTTCCCCTGCACACTTAGCTCATCTTGCCACCAACCCCAACACCCACTTTTATATTACTTTTCTTAATTACTCTGTCCCTTAAAATGAGCTTTTATTCTTTTAAAAATAATTATTTCAGCATTTGGAAAGAACAGCACAGAGTATACTTTATGATTTAAGGGATTTATAAGCGAAATTTTACTTTTAAAACTCAATGCATGAACTGTTTGAGCATTCAGTTGCGTCGTTTTCTCAGCTGTATAGAGAAGGCAAAGATAAATGCTGTTCTCATTATTTAATGTGAATGCTCACATATGATTTAAATAAATATAGGATCTGAAATATTCGTTATATTTTAAGGGATATTTGATATGCAATTTCAGGACATGAGAACCAATGTCTAGCTATTGTAATACTTGACTTGTCATTTGGTGTTAATATGCCTAAAACATGTGTTGTCAAGTTCCATAATAACAATTTTTTTTGCCAGGACTCCACTTCCATCCAGGTCCATGAAAGGTGACTTCTATCAATACCATGAAGGAATTAAACCCCAAAAAAGAGATTCAAGTACATTCCCAGGATAACATTTCATATTCGGTCAGAAATATACAGGTAAACGGAATGTAACAGGAGCCACTCTCAGCTAATGAATAAATCTACCAGAAAAGACTGGATTATTTCCCTAACAAATTCACCTCTATGAATAAAGACAGAACTTTAAGCATTTTAAAGAGAGCTGGTTGCAGAGAATAAACTGCCTTAAAAAGATTTCCAGTTGGAAGCTGTTCTGTTTGTCCATTTTTCTTTTCCCCAAACCTGCCTTGCCCGTCATTCAAGCCATAGCACCTGGTATTATATTTTACCATTAATAAAAGATGAGGTATTTAAAAGAGGTCAGGAGAGTGTTTTAATTGCCTATTGCTTCCTAACAAATGTCCTCCAAACTTAGCAGCTTAAAACACTAAGCATTTGTTATCATGCAGTTTATATGGTTTGGGAAACCAGGGATGACTTAAATTGGTGGTTATGACTCAGGGTCTCTCATGAAGTTTCAGTTAAGCTGTTGCTTAAGGTTCCAGTCATCCCATAGCTCAACTGGGGATGGAGATTCTGCATCCAAGATCACCTATACTCATATTGGCAGGCCTTTGTTCCTTGCTGGCTGTTGACTGGAAGTCTCTATTCCTTACTATGTGCTCATGATGGGGCTACTTGGCAGGGCAGTTGGCTTCCTAAGAACAAGGAATCCAAGAGTGAGAAACATGAGAACAAGAAAATACCAAAGACAGAAACCGGTCTTTTATAACATAATCTCAGAAGTGAGATAATACCATATGCTTTGGATCACACAGAACCAAACTCTAACATCATGGAGGGACTATACGAGATTGTGAGTACCAAAAAGCAAGGATAATTGTGGGTCCTTGCAGTGGTCACCTTGCAGACAGGTGACCACAATCTCCCCTTTGACCCCCAATGATTCCTTTCCCTCAAACATGCAATATATATGCATCCTTTCTCCAGGCACCTCAAGTTATCATTCTATCAAGCATCAGCTCAAATTCTAGAATCTCATCTTCTATGTCAGACCCGTATGTTGGAGAAGGTTGCTAAGGCTCAGAACTCTCAGTAATCCTTCCTGTATCATGAAAAGCATCACATGTTTGCAGCCGAGTCATTTTCTTATTCTGCTTCTTGTCAGTAGAAATCGGAGTGTCTAAAAGTTTTTCATTTTGCACTCTATCAACTCAGTTCAAACTGACTGTTTCTGCATTTATAGTGATTGTAAAAGTTTTATGGATCTTCTGTGAATCTTTTTGGCATCTATTTCATCAGCAGAAACAAAAACAGAAACAAAAAACCCACACTCACAGGTATCTCTGTGATAATCCTTTACCTTTAGCTTCTGCTAAGATTGCTGAGGACAGTGCCTTTAAACGTCCTAGAAGCTGATTGTTGCATATAGAAGATATGTGTACACCTTCAATTCCTTTAAAACATGTTTTGTCTGACCTAATCGTATTCTGTGATACCGTGTTTGATCTTTCTGAGGTCTTAAAAAGAGATTTTAGAGTCATACTTTCAGTTTTATCTTTGGATCATGTTTTGCTATCTGTAGAGGCTGAGAATTTTCAAACCCAAGTTTTAGATATTTTTTGTTTCACTGTCCTTGTATTTTATCTATCTCTTCTTACATTTTACTATAAGCACCAAGAAACCAGATGGCAGTTTCAACATTCTGTTTGGAGATCTCTTTCGTTAGATTATCTTGTTCATTAGGTACTTTTACCGTATTCCACATAATTGCAGGCAACAGTCTTGCTAAAATGTCTGTGACTACTTAAAAAGGATGCCTTTTCTTCAGTTTCCAATAGCACTTATCTGACTTTCTAAAGCCCTCATTTACAGCTTTATCAGACACCACAAGTCTTCTAGTAACATCTTCACCAAGAAACAGGGCTTTTACTAACGCTCTTCTCAAGTTCCACCTCCAATTTCCAAAGCCCTGCCCACATTTTTAGATTTTTGACACAGCAGTACTCCGCATTCAGGTACTCAAATCTGTTTGGGTATAAATAGTTTGCTACTGCCGCATAACAAATTACCTCAGAACTTAACAGCTTAAAAATGATATATATATATTTTTTAATCTCACAGTTCTGTTTATCCGGAATCTGAATATGAACAGTTTGGCTGTGTGGTTCTGGCTTATCGTCTCCATTGAGTTTGCATTTAAGTTGTTGGCTCCACTGGACATGGAGAATCAGTTTCTAAGTTTACACGCATGGTTGTTGGTAGACCTTGGTTCCTTGCTGACTGTTGTTTAGAGGCTTCTGTTCCTCACCACATAGGCCTCTCCATAGGGCTATACAACATTGCAAGTGAAGCAAGTACTAGAGAGAGTGTGTGTAAAGGAGAGAGTGCTCACAACAGAAGCTGTAGTCTTAGAACTGACATAGCTTCATTTATGCCATGTGCTGTTGATCACACAGACCAACCCTGGTGTGATTTAGGAGGAAAATTCACAGCACGTCAATGCCGAGAAGCAGTAAAATTTGGGGACCATCTTGGAGGCTTGCTACCACAAGTTCCCAGCCATAGGCAGAGCTCAGGACATGAGAGAGATAATATAGAACGATAACATCTCTTTATTAAGAGAGTATTTTGAGTAAGTTAGCTAAAGCTTTACTGGGAAGACACCCAGGAAAGCTTCACCAGAGAGCCATTCTCCACCACGACAATACTCCTGCTAATTCCTCTCATCAAATAAGGGCAATATGGCGATGGTTGCAATAGGAAATCATGAGGTATCCATCTTACAGCCCTGAGTTGGCGCCTCCTGATTTTTTTTCTTTCCTAATTTTAAAGAATCTTTAAAGAACGCCCATTTTTCTTCCATTAATAATGTATAAAAGACGTCATTGACATGGTTAAATTCCCAGCACCCTCAGTTCTTTAGAAATAGACCAAACGACAGGTATCATCACTTGAAAACTGTCTTGATTTTGATTGAGTTTCTGTTGAGAAATAAAGTATATATTTTTTATTTTTATCTTTTAATTCCATGTTTCCATAAAATATACTTGAAATCATCTCATATATACTCAGCATTAAGAAATGATCTGGAGTAGTCAAGTCAATCAATAGTTTTATAAAGATAGATTGGTGGATGGGTAAGTGGAGTTTAAGGGTGGGTAACGGATTCCTGGAAACTTTCCCTAAGTACACTAATTCAGAGAATTCTTTTTTCTTCTATAATTCCCCAGAGCATATTTATATATACTAGTTCTATTTCTCCACTTTATGTACTATATTATATCTCTGAATTCACGGATATATACTTACCTAGGACCTACAACTAAAATCTACACCAAAAAAGTTTTAAAGATGTATTAATAATGTGGCTTAATTAAAAAAAATGTATTGAAGTGTGCTTGTTTAAACAGTATTCTAAACAACCATTTTGATATCCAATTTATCCACAGTTCCATTTATGCACGCATAAAATATTGACTCTCCAATTGGTTCACCTGATAAAGGACTGCAATTAAAATAGGAAATGACTGTTTAAGAACTTGCATATTAATAGGTTTTATGTTTTAAAATAACTCCTTCATCAACTCTCTTTGTATCAAAATTTCAACTTTGCTTTTGAAGTTATGGGAGTCTAGTTTTCCAGTTTACTTTAATGCTGGAGATTTCTGAGTTCTGAAGTACTTCAGCTCTGAATAAGCCTAAGACACTTTCAGATTCCCAACTGAATTTAACTATTTGAAGAAGGTATGAAAATAAAATTAATAAATGAAGGGAGGCAGCATAAATATGCTGTATAGCTTTATTCAAGAGAGCAAAGGCTCTCTGAGAGTGGCTAAAGAATTATTTGATATACAGCTTGGTTTGATGTCACAGTGAACAGTTCGGACAAATCTAAACATAAGCACTTTATGTCAAAATTATTAAGAACGATTTATACTTTGGAAGATATTTTTCTGAGATTATCAGTATCTTATTTAATGTGTGTCTCTTTTATCATTTCTTAAAGTAAGGACTCTTTTCAAAATAATTCTGATGCCTTGATACCAGAACTCATATTGAATAAAGCTCATATTGTCTCATTCTCGGGGATGTTACAATTATCTGTCATATAGGCATGTACATTTTAGTGTCACTGAAGAAGTTTCACTGGACATAATTAACACAAAAACAATTCCACTTTAGTAAGAATTTTTGTTTTCTTTTTTCAATTGAGCACTTTTTTTCTGTTTAATGATTCTCTCTGAAAAAGAAAATTATATAATCTCAGTTTTTTTCTTCTTCTCCTTTTAACCCCAGACAACTGAGGTACAGTGATTATGTTGACTGGATTTCAGGATCTGTTATAATTATATATTTGTCTCCTGTGAATGACAATATAAACCCTTCCTCTTGCAGTATTGAGGAGTTATTTTCAGTCTTGATAAAATATTGCTCCTTTTAACACACGCGATGTTTTACATTTGCAAACTGCCATAGTCCTCATTTTTCTGCAGGTGTTGTTGTTGTTGCACAATGAGTATGGAGATTCTCTTTGTCACTTGCTTGATTAAAATAATGGAAAACATAAAGTGAAAAAATATTCCAATACAATTCATTCATTAACATAGCTTTCTTTTATGAGTATTGTTCTTCCAGTAGCTTCACAAAGAATATTAGTCTGTGTGTTCTCAGAGGTGATTTACAAAACTCATTAAAGATATGAAAATTATTTTAGAAACTATGTAAATTGAATTTAGAAGGGATGGTAAATCCTATATATGATTTTAAGTAGTACACATATCATGTGAAGCAAAGCTCTTCCATAAATACAGAAATATGAAATTGGATTTTCCAAGAGAGATAAAATTTCTTCTGTTTTCCATGCTGTTTTCTAAATTTGAATTCAGAAAATATTATCATCCTATTTAGAAAAGAGAATTTGGAAAAGCATATGAAGTTTTTATTTACTAGACCAGTTGTGCCATTCATTGGTTCTGGAATTCTACATATTTTAGGGCAAAGCTAATCTAGTCCTTTTTTTCTGTTTGCACCCAATGGCTAGCTCCACTCTGAAGAAGAAAGTTATCTAAGTGGTTCACTAAGTTCTATTTCTGTCTATGCCTTTTCTATTCCTGTGTCCGTTGTTACTTTTCTGATGGCAATTGTCACATTGAACTAAAATTCCTCAGTACTATGATCTCTGTGGTCTTGTCACACGAGTTGTCTGTACTCGAACACTCACATTTCTTGATCTCACTTGGGCAATTCCCAATTATAACTCTTAATTGATCAGAAATTTCAGTGTAAGTGGCATCTAAACGGAATAGCTCGTCTGCTTGCTCTCATAGTCCGCTACCCTTCCGTGGACCATATCACGTTATATTGTATTTTCCTTTTTCTTGATCAAACTTTGTTAGTGTACTGGAGGCAATGTGAAAGCAAGTACAATATCTACAATATCTACCATGGCACTAGACATTGCTTTCTTTACACCTCAGAAAAAAAAATCAATAATATTGTTAGCTGCCCTAAAGAATGAGTGAGCAAAGAAAAGATACAGTGAGTTTGAAAATTTTATCTCAGTTTTCTCTTCTTAAATACTTGGATAAGCTCACAGGTTTGTTGGGAATGGTGTCAGCTAGTTGTCTGTCTCCAAGTCTTTTGTTTCATTCTCTTCCTCCTCCTTGGGAATACAACTGTGATATTATTCGGGGATGAAATGTGCTTATTCTCTCAGTCTGGTCAAGAGATTGTGTTCTGGCTAATGTAATGTTAGCAGAAATGTTGCATGGGATTTCTGTGCAGGTTAAAGTTTAAAGGTGCTGTCTCACATAGAGGACCCCTCTTTGCCCCTCTGCTTTTTCTCCACTTCTGTTCTGTGCAGAAGGAAGTTGGCATTAATGACTGGAATTTCAGCATCCATCTTGAACCATGTAGTGGTCTTGAAAATAGATGAGGCACTGGATGGCAGAACAGAAAGATGGCACAGCTTGAGTCCCGGGTATCACTATGAAGTCAACAAGCCAGCTCTGGACTATGTTCAAACTTACTTTATATGTGTGAAAATAGACTTTAATTCTCTTTCAGCTCATGTTATTTTGCAATGTTCAATTATGCAATGGAAAACTGAACTTAAACTATTGGTGTGAAATTTTACTGAAATCCATATGAAAAGTACTAGTGTGACTTTATATAGAGAGAAGAAAAGAGAGGAAGACAAGGAGACAAAGTCACTATTCTTTCTTTTGTTATTCTCCAGGAAACAATCAACTAACTTAATGAAGAAGTAAAAGAAATCTTATATAACAAAGTGTGTAGAACGTGAACCTAATCTTTGAGAAAATTCAAGTTGTTGCTTATTCTAAACTTACCAAGATGTTAAGAGAAGCTAAACAAGTTTTCTTCTGCCTAAAAAGATAACAGAGTAGTGTGATCTTTGTAGAGTTATAGCCTACAAGTAACTTAGCGTCATGATATGTAGACCAGGCTTCTTTGAGTGCAGTCATCATAAGCCCAGTGGATGAAGATGGATAAAATCTGAAGGACTGATGCATAAACTGTCTAAGTTTCCTGCACCTAGACGTTTAAGGAAGTTTTCAAACAAAGTCTTCTCTGTCTCTGTATATTAAACAGTTAATCAATGAATGCTAAGAGATAGCCCCAAGTTTAGAAGGGCAGCTGTTTTCCCTCATCCAATGGAACTAGGTAGGGAGACACCTGCTTTTTACTTTCTGTCATCTTTATACTCACCAGAAAAATCATGGGCTAATATCAGAATCCCTGCCATTTTTGCAAGTTTTAGAGGTCCCAGGTGAGTGTGAACTCAGTCTAAGCTTCCACCTTCAAGGTTTGTTCCCTTAGTGGAGTGAAAAGAACAATGTTTATCTCTTGAACACTTACAGTAAGACAATCAAAAGGAACTATTGGAAATGTTCCTTTTATTGGAAATGTTTAATAATAGAGGCTTATCATTTTTTGATTGCTATAGTACTAGCTAATAGATTATTGTTCTGAATACACATAATGCATATTTTTGTTAATTCCTTGAAATGCTTATTGATAAATACTTGATTGTTTGTATTAACATCTTGTCCTTGAATTCAAAGGCACTATTTTCATCACGTCCTCTTCTTCTTCTTCAATATGTTAAAATATAAAAAAAAAAAAAACAGAAAATATCACTAGACTGCCTGCAGTGTTCCTCCAGAGCAGAATGTGTGCCTTAATGAAATTTACATTTCAAGCAACAAACACAGTGTCCAAATCACTGTGGTACTCAAAAATATGCTGACATGATTGTGGAGTACTTAAAACATTTTTGTATAAATTTGTTACAACATATTAAACTCTAAATTGATATCTTGTTTCTGATGGTTCAGGCTTTTCCAAGAAATCCACATAGATTTTCCTTCACCTCTCAAATTATCATCTTTGTCAGTATTGATTAAGTATCTTCCTGAGCTCTGTTACTTTGTACACACTGTGCAAAGCAAGTTCAATCAGCATAGTTTCTTCTCTTAAAGAGCCTTACACCTAAGAGACACCCAGTTCTGAAGGGATCCGAGGCTGCACATGAGTGTTCCATTTTTCATCCCAGCGAAAGGGTATTTGCGAAACTAAAGAAGGAGGATGGCACAGAATTGAATAGGAGAAGGTGGGGTCAGCGTTTATCTGGCTTTAGGTCTCTATGCAATTCGAAAATGGGAAAAGACTGCAAAAGTAAATGTTTATGTAAAGTGTTAGAGAACATAGTATTGTTTTCTTTGAAAAAAAAGTTTAGCTCTGTCTAACTTGGAGGTTTACTATACTGCTTTGGAAATGGCTGAGCACACAGAGAACATTAGCTGAAGATGCAGTATCACTTTGTCTCTTCATGGCCTAGTTTATTATTACAATTACAACTAGTTAAGGTCTTATACTTAGGAATCTCTTCCCCTATATCAACTTCAGTTAAAACATGTGTGGATAAGAGTAAAAAGCTGTGGATAGAAGAGATAAATTCAAATACTTTTATAGCACTTCTTTCATGAAATTGAACTCTGTAAAAATCTAAACATTTTAAAGATAATAATGGTGATAATAAGGATGTTAATAATGTTGGTGATAATACTGTTTTCAGTCCATATTTTGGGCATGTACTATTTTAAGCACTTTGTAACAATAATCTTATGTAATCCCACAATAATTCTACAAAATATTTCCAAGTCTCCAAGTTAGCCTGACTAGCCATTTTCTTGAGACATATATTTTTTCTTCACTGTAAACCCTCAATTAGGCAAAAAGGGTTTTGTGATGGTGTCAGATATAATGATGTCTTGAATTTCCCTTTTCTGTTTGCAGACAATTTATATGACCCTCTCAAAAGTTTGTTGTGTTGTTTGCTGATGATTTGATCCCAGAGGAAAGAATAAAATAACAAAAATTTGTCATACATTTTATAGAATTGCTTCTCATGGTAGTGAACCATGAAAATTCAATATCAATATTTGAAGTTTTCACAAGCCTACTTAAAGAAAAAAATGACTAAAATACAGAAATAGTAATTAAGTTTTAAAATATTTGTTTTAACAATTATTTCATTGTTTTTCTTATAATAAATTAACCTCTTGTGTCTCCTCTTGTAGGTTATTGAAACCTTGGGATTATTATCATTTCTCATCTTTACATAGTTTGCTTAGTACTCAATACATATATGAAATTGTAGTATTCTTTTTTTTTTAACCTACTAATATAATAGCACAGTTTCTACTTGAAAACAGTCTTCCTCTAAGGAACAAATTGATGGAAAATAATGAAACTACATAAATTAGAATAAAAAAACAGTTAAATTACAAAATGCCAGGCTGTTATGGCCAGTAGAGTATGAAAATATTTACTGGTGAAAAATAAATATCATAAGTTCATTACAGTGATATATGTATGCTGTTCAAAGAATTTGTTCAAAAATATATGCTAGCCTTTAAAAAATGAATATTCTGCTAAGTTCTAGAATAAAAATAGCACCATTTGTTGAGTGATGAATATGAGATACGCTAGCAGTGCTTTACATACATTATTTTATTTAACCCTTGTATAAACCAAATTGTTCTAAATATGTTTTTGCTTATATTAACTTTGCTAAATTCTTTGATGTTAATTGTATTCTTCTAAACTATCCCTTTATGAAACTGCTATAAATTTCTGAGTATAACATGCTCCTTTGGCCTTTCTAAAGACAAATCAGAATGACTGGATGGTGACCAAAGCGAACAGATAGGATATTTATTTTTGTGTTATGTAATGTATGAACACTTCACTCTTTATACCAAAGAATATGTCATTTGAAATAGAATGTACATTGTTGTTTCTCTCAGATACAGCTTACTTAAGATTCTAAATTCCTAATGTTAATGTTTATGCAATTAAAATTTTTTATATGAATTTGAAATGGTGCACCAAAGCAGAAATTTATATTATAGGGTTCAAACCTATGATGTTGCTTTCCACCTAACAGATAGCCAACAATTAAAGCCACTAGTGGAATTTCAAAAATATATAACAATGTATACAAGAAATAATTATATTGAACTCGTTGTCCAAAATAAAGTAAATTTTAAGATGGGTAATACTTTTTAAAATTTATGCAAATACATTTCTTATTACATGGCTATTTGGGCCCTATTGGTTTTACCATAGGTTGATTACAAAATTGGTCCTTTTTTTTCCTTTTCCTATATTCAGACCCCATGGAGTGCAATTTTGAATCTCCTCCCATCAAGAGGTAGCATGTTATTTCACCATCCCTTGTATTTATACTGTCTTTGTGATTTATTCTGGCCAACAGAATGTGTCAGATGCAATGCTGTGGTTTGTGCTTTCTTAGAGTGCGTTGGAACTCTGCCATTGCCATGTAAATAAGCTGAAGCTTATCTGTGGGAAGACGGGACATAAGTAGCCCAGTCACCTCATTGTCCAAGCTGACCGCCATCCCATCTCCAGGCACACAAGTGAAGCCATACTAGAGCAGTCAGTTCCTGCCAGTGTTGAAGCAACACTGAGCCAGACCAAATCAACCCTGAGGACCTGTGGACTCAGGAGCAATAATGAATACTTATTTTTCAAAGCTACAGATTTTGGGGGTGACATTTTTTTACAGCAAGAGCTGAGTGATATAGAATTTATATAAGAAAATGTCTTAACTCATTTAGAGGATAGCAAAAACTGACTTACAAAGAAGCACTATAGCAATCAAAAAATGCTGTCTCCATTATTAAGCCTGTCTTGTGCATTTCCAACAGCTGCTTTTGATTGCCTTACTATAAGTGTTCAAGAAATAAATATTGCTTGTCTCACTCCATTAAGGGAACAAACCATTGAAGGTGGAAGCTCAGACTGAGTTCACACTCAACTGGGACCTGTGAAACTTGCTAAGAATGACAGGGATTCTGATATTAGCTCATGATTTTGCTGGTGAGTATAGACCACAGAAAGTAGAAAAACAGGTGTCTTACTTGTTCCATTGGATGAGGGAAAACAGCTACCTTTCTAAACTTTGGGCTATCTCTTCGTGTTTATTGATTAACTGGTTAACATACAGAGACAGAGAAGACTTTGTTTGAAAACTGCCTTAAACATCTAGGTGTTGCAGTGAATTCAACAGGAGGCTGTCACAGGACAATGGGGCTTCTGCTTGGAGGAAAAAAAGATCAAGGTGCAGGAACATCATTTATCAATATATAAGTGTGAAGGCAAAGATGAGAAGTTTCAATGGAAGGTATTTATCATGAGATATTGTTCTATTAAGCTGGCTTTATTTTGGTTATGTCAAGTGATTGATGTGCAGTAGATGTAATCATTTTGTCGAAAAGATGTTAGCCCGGCAATGTGTCAACCGTTCAGTGTACCATTATTAAACAGTGGCATTCTGATTGACTTCCAAGCCAGAGACTTTCAACCTTCTGTTAATCAGAAATAAGCAATCCAAAAGCAAAAAACAAGGCAAAAGGAGTGACAAAAGTACTCAATAGATCTTTAAACTGTCAAAGAAAAGAACCCAATTACATTAAATACATCTTATTGTTACAGAAAAGGTAAAAAAGCAAAAACCACACATACTAAGCAATAAATGAAAAATAATAAATTCATTGTTTTGTCACTTTAGGCTATAATTGCCTATTGTTATCTCCCTAAAGGAAGGTAATTAATCTTGAAATCGTTGATGATTTTAAAATGTAAATTTCTTTGAGTAAATTGAATAGTAGAGTCCATATTTTTTAAAAAGCTATTCTGATCTTGGACCTTATTATAACTGAATTTCCTTAATTTGCTGGCATTTACAGAAAAAAACAATTTTTTATTTTGACATGCATGAGTCTTGAGGAAGAAGGCATTTGTTTTTTGTGTGTTTGTTTGGGGTTTTGAATTTTTTTTTTCTCTTGGAAATGCAAGCTATAACTTGGCTGAATAATGGAAAATATGGAAGGTCACGAGACTCATTTCAGGGTATATATTCATATAAAAGCAGAATGTAGGCATGGAAAGATCCATAACTGATCAAAAAAAATACTTTACACTAGAGGTAATTATCTCTGTGACTTTGACTCAGTCTTATAGCATCCTTTGGCCTTTATTCTCTCTGTGGTGAGCATAGGGCCTGGTCTAAGATAAAAAGCAAGTGAGAGACTTCCCTTGAACACAAAATTTAAGGGACACCAAATATCCAGCATTCAAAATAAATAACATTTTAATGCAATACGTTCTTTTTTTAAATTATACTTTAAGTTCTAGGGTACATGTGCACAACGTGCAGGTTTGTTACATAGGTATACATGTGCCATGTTGGTTTGCTGCACCCATCAACTCATCATTTACATTAGGTATTTCTCCTAATGCTATCCCTCCCCCAGCCTCCCACCCCCGACAGGCCCCGGTGTGTGATGTTTCCTATTCTGTGTCCATGTGTTCTCATTGTTCAACTCCCACTTACGAGAGAGAACGTGTGGTGTTTGGTTTTCTGTCCTTGTGATAGTTCGCTGAGAATGATGGTTTCCAGCTTCATCCATGTCCCTGCAAAGGACATGAACTCATCCTTTTTTATGGGTGCATAGCATTCCATGGTATATATATGCCACATTTTCTTAATCCAGTCTATCATTGATGGACATTTGGGTTGGTTCCAAGTCTTTGCTATTGTAATTATTGCTGCAATAAACATACTTGTGCATGTGTCTTTATAGTAGCATCATTTATAATCCTTTGGGTATATACCCAGTCATGGGATCACTGGGTCAAATGGTATTTGTAGTTCTAGATCCTTGAGGAATCACCACACTGTCTTCACAATGGGTGAACTAGTTTACAGTCCCACCAACAGTGTAAAAGTGTTCCTATTTCTCCACATCCTCTCCAGCACCTGTTGTTTCCTGACTTTTTAATGATTGCCATTCTAACTGGTGTGAGATGGTATCTGCTTGTGGTTTTGATTTGCATTTCTGTGATGACCAGTGATGATGAGCATTTTTTCATATGTCTGTTGGCTGCATAAATGTCTGCTTTTGAGGAGTGTCTGTTCATATCCTTTGCCCACTTTTTGATGTGGTTGTTTTTTTCTTGTAAGTTTGTTTAAGTTCTTTGTAGATTCTGAATATTAGCCCTTTGTCAGATGGGTAGATTGCAAAAATTTTCTCCCATTCTGTAGGTTGCCTGTTCACTCTGATAATAGTTTCTTTTGCTGTGCAGAAGCTCTTTAGTTTAATTAGATCCCATTTGTCAATTTTGGCTTTTGTTGCCATTGCTTTTGGTATTTTAGTCATGAAGTCTTTGCCCGTGCCTATGTCCTGAATGGTAATGCCTAGGTTTTCTTCTAGGGTTTTTATGGTGTTAGGTCTTATATTTAAGTCTTTAATCCATCTTGAGTTAATTTTTATATATGGTTTAAGGAAGGGACCCAGTTTCAGCTTTCTGCATATGGCTAGCCAGTTTTCCCAGCACCAATGTCCATCAATGATAGACTGGATTAAGAAATTGTGGTACATATACACCGTTTATTAAATAGGGAATCCTTTCCCCATTTCTTGTTTTTGTCAGGTTTGTCTGATGGATCAACGTCCATGATTAACACAGTATCAAAATTGGTTTGTTTGTTTCAGATAGTGTTTCACTCTGTCACCCAGGCTGGAGTGCAATGGCACAATGTCGGCTGACTGCAACCTCTGCCTCCCAAGCTCTAGTGATCCTCCCACCTCAGCCTGTCAGGTATCTAGAAGTACAGGTGCACACCACCATGCCTGGCTTATTTTTTAAATTTTTTGTAGAGATGGCATCTCACTAGGTTACCCAGGCTGGTCTTAATCTCCTGAGCTCAAGCAATCCTCATACCTCAGGGTCCCAAAGTGCTGGGGTTACAGGTGTCAACCACTGTGCCCAGCTATCAAAAATTTTAACACAGGATCAGTATTATTGAATTTTCCTTTTGCTTCAGGAAATGTCTACACCAAATTTTGTGGATAACTTTGTAGCTCAACATATTTTCACCAAAAAAACACAGTCCTTGAAATGAGCACTCAGATCAAGAAACAGAGCATAACCAATATGTCCAGAACCTCTTATGTGTTTTTTCAGTCACTCCTGCTCTTTCCTCAAGAGTTACCAAAATCTTGCCTTTTAACATTATCAGTATCACCTATTTTTGCAATTTAAATAATTAAAATCATATAGAATGTTCTCTTTTGTCTGGCTTCTTTTGTTCAATATTATGTTTCTGAGATTCAGCCATATTTGTGTGCATTTATAGAAGGCATAGTCTCCTTGCTCTATAATGTTCCATTGTGTGCATATATCAGACTTTATTCACTTTATGACTGATGGACATTTGAGTAGCAAAAAAAAAAAAAAACCAAACAAAATCAAAATGGTGTTTATGAGCATTGTTTTCCTTTGTCTCCTTTTTTGTAACAGCACCTCAGTTGTCATTTGGGAATCTTCCACTCCTACATTCTGTATTGTGCTAGTGAGACTCCTATAATAATTCCCTTCCTCCATCTCCCAACTATGGTGAGTTCAAGACCTAAACTAAAACAATTCCTACAATTAATTCTTAACATAAGAACACACAGCAGATGTCCCAATGCTATAAAGAGATTGTGCATTAGTACTTGTTACAGATGTATTTCAATGTGTGATTAGTTTTCTCTTCCCAGGTATTTAGGTGTTGTATTAGTCCATTTTCACACTGTTATAAACAACTACCTGAGACTGGGTAATTTACAAATAAAAAAGGTTTGATTGACTCACAGTTCCACAGGCTTAACAGGAAGCATTGTTGGAAGGCCTCAGGAAACTTAGTCATGGCAGAAAAGGAAGAGGAAGCAAGCACTTCTTTACCATGATGGAGTAGGAGAGACTGAGTTCACTAAGGAGGAAGTGCCGCACACTTTGAAACAACCAGATCTTATGAGAACTCACTCACTATCAAGAAGCCAACAATGGGGAAGTTCACCCCCATGATTCAATGGTTTCTCACCAGCCCCCTCCCCTGACACGTGGGGATTATAATTTGAGATGAGATTTGAGTGAGGACACAGAGCCAAACCATTTCAAGTGTTCAGCTTTACATTTGATTCTGTGAGTTACCTAGTGACCTTTCAATCAATTGCTTGAAAAGATTAAGCTAGCCAAATTATGTTTTTGTTTCTTGCATCAAAAAGAACCTTGACAAAGAGAGAGAAGTTAAAGCAATTCACATGGGAGGAAAGAGACAGTAACCTGAATAATCATACAAAGTAGAAAATGTAAACCTGTGTTACTTTGTATATTAGTTCATTTCCACTCTGCTGATAAAGACATACCTGTCAGGCCTCTGAGCCCAAGCCAAGCCATCGCATCCCCTATGACTTGCACCTATACGCCCAGATGGCCTGAAGTAACTGAAGAATCACAAAAGAAGTGAATATGCCCTGCCCCATCTTAACTGATGACATTCCACCACAAAAGAAGTGTAAATGGCCAGTCCTTGCCTTAAGTGATGACATTACCTTGTGAAAGTCCTTTTCCTAGCTCATCCTGGCTCAAAAAGCACCCCCACTGAGCACCTTGCGACCCCCACTCCTGCCCGCCAGAGAACAAACCCCCTTTGACTGTAATTTTCCTTTACCTACCCAAATCCTATAAAACGGCCCCACCCCTATCTCCCTTCGCTGACTCTCTTTTCGGACTCAGCCCGCCTGCACCCAGGTGAAATAAACAGCCATGTTGCTCACACAAAGCCTGTTTGGTGGTCTCTTCACACAGACGCGCATGAAATTTGGTGCCGTGACTCAGATCGGGGGACCTCCCTTGGGAGATCAATCCCCCGTCCTCCTGCTCTTTGCTCCATGAGAAAGATCCACCTACGACCTCAGGTCCTCAGACCAACCAGCCCAAGAAACATCTCACCAATTTCAAATCCGGTAAGCGGCCTATTTTTACTCTCTTCTCCAACCTCCCTCACTATCCCTCAACCTCTTTCTCCTTTCAATCTTGGCGCCACACTTCAATCTTTCCCTTCTCTTAATTTCAATTCCTTTCATTTTCTGGTAGAGACAAAGGAGACACATTTTATCCGTGGACCCAAAACTCCGGCGCCGGTCACGGACTGGGAAGGCAGCCTTCCCTTGGTGTTTAATCAATGCAGAGACGCCTCTCTGATTATACACCCACGTTTCAAGGGTTTCAGACCACGCAGGGATGCCCTCCTTGGTCCTTCACCCTTAGCAGCAAGTCCTGCTTTTCTGGGGAAGGGGCAAGTACCCCAACCCCATCTCTCCTTGTCTCTACCCCTTCTCTGCTTTTCCTGGGACAGGGCAAGTACACCAAGCCCTTCTCTCCTTGTCTCTACCCCTTCTCTGCTTTTCCAGGGACAGGGCAAGTACCCCAAGCCCTTCTCTCCTTGTCTCTACCCCTTCTCTGCTTTTCTGGGGACAGGGCAAGTACCCCAACCCCTTCTCTCCTTGTCTCTACCCCTTCTCTGCTTTTCTGGGAGAGGGGCAAGTACCCTTCAACCCCTTCTCCTTCACTCTTAGCAGCAAGTCCCACTTTTCTAGAGGGGCAAGTACCCCAACCTCATATCTCTGCACCCCAATCCCTTATTTCCACACCCCAACCTCTTATATCTCTGCACCCCAATCCCTTATTTCCATGCCCCAACGTCGTATCTCTGTGCCCCAATCCCTTATTTCTGAGCCCCGACCTCTTATTTCTGAGCCCCGACCTCTTATTTCTGAGCCCCATCCCTTATTTCCATGCCCTGACCTCTTATCTCTGTGCCCCAACCCCTTTTCCCACTTTTCTGGAAGGTAAGAACCCCTGAACCCCTTCCCTCCATTTCTCTACTCTCTCTTTTCTCTAGGCTTGCTTCCTTCACTATGGAAACCTTCCACCCTCCATTCCTCCTTCTACTCCCTTGGCCTGTGTTCTCAAAAACTTAAAACCTCTTCAACTCACACCTGACCTAAAACCTACATGCCTTATTTTCTTCTGCAATGCCACTTGACCCCAATACAAACTCGACAGTAGTTCCAAATAGCCAGAAAATGGCACTTTGAATTTTTCCATCCTGCAAGATCTAAATAATTCTTGTTGTAAAATAGGCAAACGGTCTGAGGTGCCTGACGTCCAGGCATTCTTTTACACATCAGTCCCTTCCTAGTCTCTGTGCCCAGTGCAACTCGTCCCAAATCTTCCTTCTTTCCCTCCCGCCTGTCCCCTCAGTACCAACCCCAAGTGTCCCTGAGTCTTTCTAATCTTCCTTTTCTACAGACCCATCTGACCTCTCCCTTCCTCCCCAGGCTGCTCCTCGCCAGGCCGAGCTAGGTCCCAATTCTTCCTCAGCCTCTGCTCCTCCACCCTATAATCTTTTTATCACCTCCCCTCCTCACACCTGGTCAGGCTTACAGTTTCGTTCCATGACTAGCCCTCCCCCTCCTGCCCAGCAATTTACTCTTAAAAAGGTGGCTGGAGCTAAAGGCATAGTCAAGGTTAATGCTCCTTTTTCTTTATCCCAAATCAGAAGCATTTAGGTTCTTTTTCATCAAATATAAAAATCCAGCCCAGTTCATGACTTGTTTGGCAGCAACCCTGAGACACTTTACAGCCCTAGACCCTAAAAGGTCAAAAGGCCGTGTTATTCTCAGAATACATTTTATTACCCAATCTGCTCCCGACATTAAATAAAACTCCAAAAATTAAATTCCAGCCCTCAAACCCCACAACAGGATTTAATTAACCTCACCTTCAAGGTGTACAATAACAGAAAAATGTTGCAATTCCTTGCCTCCACTGTGAGACAAACCCCAGCCACATCTCCAGCACACAAGAACTTCCAAACTCCTGAACCGCAGCGGCCAGGCGTTCCTCCAGAACCTCCTCCCCCAGGAGCTTGCTACACATGCCGGAAATCTGGCCACTGGGCCAAGGAATGCCCGCAGCCTGGGATTCCTCCTAAGCCGCGTCCCATCTGTGTGGGACCCCACTGAAAATTGGACTGTTCAACTCACCTGGCAGCCACTCCCAGAGCCCCTGGAACTCTGGCCCAAGGCTCTCTGACTCCTTCCCAGATCTTCTTGGCTTAGCGGCTGAAGACTGACACTGCCCGATTGCCTCGGAAGCCCCCAGACCATCACAGACGCCGAGCTTCGGGTAACTCTCACAGTGGAAGGTAAGCCCGTCCCCTTCTTAATCAATACGGAGGCTACCCACTCCACATTACCTTCTTTTCAAGGGCCTGTTTCCCTTGCCTCCATAACTGTTGTGGGTATTGACGGCCAGGCTTCTAAACCTCTTAAAACTCCCCAACTCTGGTGCTAACTTAGACAATACTCTTTTAAGCATTCCTTTTTAGTTATCCCCACCTGCCCAGTTCCCTTATTAGGCTGAGACACTTTAACTAAATTATCTGCTTCCCTGACTATTCCTGGACTACAGCTGTATCTCATTGCCGCCCTTCTCCCCAATCCAAAGCCTCCTTTGCGTCCTCCTCTTGTATCCCCCCACCTTAACCCACAAGTATAAGATACCTCTACTCCCTCCTTGGCGACCGATCATGCACCCCTTACCATCTCATTAAAACCTAATCACCCTTACCCCACTCAATGCCAATATCCCATCCCGCAGCATGTTTTAAAAAGATTAAAGCCTGTTATCACTCGCCTGCTACAGCATGGCCTTTTAAAACCTATAAACTCTCCTTACAATTCCCCCATTTTACCCGTCCTAAAACCAGACAAGCCTTACAATTTAGTTCAGGATCTGCGCCTTATCAACCAAATTGTTTTGCCTATTCACCCCGTGGTGCCAAACACATATCCTCTCCTATCCTCAATACCTGCCTCTACAACCCATTATTCTGTTCTAGATCTCAAACATGCTTTCTTTACTATTCCTTTGCACCCTTAATCCCAGCCTCTCTTCGCTTTCACTTGGACTGACCCTGACACCCATCAAGCTCAGCAAATTACCTGGGCTGTACTGCCGCAAAGCTTCACAGACAGCCCCCATTACTTCAATCAAGCCCAAATTTCTTCCTCATCTGTTACCTATCTTGGCATAATTCTCATAAAAACACACGTGCTGTCCCTGCCAATCATGTCTGACTGATCTCAAACCCAAGCACCTTCTACAAAACAACTCCTTTCCTTCCTAGGCATGGTTAGCATGGTCAGAATTCTTACACAAGAGCCAGGACAACACCCTGTAGCCTTTCTGTCCAAACAACTTGACCTTAACTATTTTAGCCTAGCCCTCATGTCTGCGTGCAGCGGCTGCCGCTGCTTTAATACTTTTAGAGGCCCTCAAAATCACAAACTGTGCTCAACTCACTCTCTACAGTTCTCATAACTTCCAAAATCTATTTTCTTCCTCATACCTGGCACATATACTTTCTGCTTCCCGGCTCCTTCAGCTATACTCACTCTTTGTTGAGTCTCCCACAATTACCCTTGTTCTCGGCCCAGACTTCAATCCGGCCTCCCACATTATTCCTGATACCACACCTAACCCCCATGACTGTATCTCTCTGATCCACCAGACATTCACCCCATTTCCCCAAATTTCCTTCTTTCCTGTTCCTCACCCTGATCACGCTTGATTTATTGATGGCAGTTCCACCAGGCCTAATCGCCACACACCAGCAAAGGCAGGTTATGCTATAGTACAAGCTACTAGCCCGCCTCTTAGAACCTCTCATTTCCTTTCCATTGTGGAAATCTATCCTCAAGGAAATAACTTCTTGGTGTTCCATTCTGCTATTCTACTACTCCTCAGGGATTATTCAGGCCCCTCCCTTCCCTACACATCAAGCTCCAGGATTTGCCCCACCCAGGACTGGCAAATTAGCTTTACTCAACATGCCCTGAGTCAGATAACTAAAATACCTCTTAGTCTAGGTAGACACTTTCACTGGATAGGTACAGGCCTTTCCTACAGGGTCTGAGAAGGCCACCGCAGTCATTTCTTCCATTCTGTTAGACATAATTCCTCAGTTTAGCCTTCCCACCTCAATACAGTCTGATAACAGATGAGCCTTTATTAGTCAAATCAGCCAAGCAGTTTTTCAGGCTCTTAGCATTCAGTGAAACCTTTATATCCCTTATGGTCCTCCATCTTCAAGAAAAGTAGAGTGGACTAAAGGTCTTTTAAAAACACACCTTACCAAGCTCAGCCGCCAACTTAAAAAGGACTGGACAATACTTTTACCACTTTCCCTTCTCAGAATTCAGGCCTGTCCTCGGAATGCTACAGGGTACAGCCCATTTAAGCTCCTGTATAGACGCTTCTTTTTATTAGGCCCCAGTCTCATTCCAGACACCAGACCAACTTAGACTGTGCCCCAAAAAAACTTGTCTTCCCTACTATCTTCTGTCTAGTCATACTCCTATTCACCGTTCTCAACTACTCATACATGCCCTGCTCTTGTTTACACTGCCAGTTTACACTGTTTTTCCAAGCCATCACAGCTGATATCTCCTGGTGCTATCCCCAAACTGCCACTGTTAACTCTTGAAGTAAATAAATAATCTTTGCTGGCAGGACTATGCTGAATCTCCTTAGGCACTCTCTAATCAGATATCCTGAGTCATCCCAATTCTTAGACCTTTTATACCTGTTTTTCTCCTTCTGTTATTCCATTTAGTTTCTCAATTCATCCAAAACTGTATCCAGGCCATCACCAATCATTCTATACGACAAATGTTTCTTCTAACATCCCCACAACATCACCCCTTACCACAAGGCCTCCCTTCAGCTTAATCTCTCCCACTCTAGGTTCCCACGCCACCCCTAATCCTGCTTGAAGCAGCCCTGAGAAACATCGCCCATTCTCTCTCCACACCACCCCCCAAAAATTTTCGCTGCCCCAACACTTCAACACTATTTTGTTTTATTTTTCTTATTAATACAAGAAGGCAGGAATGTCAGGCCTCTGAGCCCAAGCCAAGCCATCGCATCCCCTGTGACTTGCACCTATACGCCCAGATGGCCTGAAGTAACTGAAGAATCACAAAAGAAGTGAATATGCCCTGCCCCACCTTAACTGATGACATTCCACCACAAAAGAAGTGTAAATGGCCAGTCCTTGCCTTAAGTGATGATGTTACCTTGTGAAAGTCCTTTTCCTAGCTCATCCTGGCTCAAAAAACACCCCCACTGAGCACCTTGTGACCCCCACTCCTGCCCGCCAGAGAACAAACCCCCTTTGACTGTAATTTTCCTTTACCTACCCAAATCCTATAAAACGGCCCCACCCCTATCTCCCTTCGCTGACTCTCTTTTCGGACTCAGCCCGCCTGCACCCAGGTGAAATAAACAGCCATGTTGCTCACACAAAGCCTGTTTGGTGGTCTTTTCACACGGACGCGCATGAAATTACCTGAGACTGAGACTAAGCAATTTACAAAAGAAAGAGGTTTAATTGGACTTACAGTTCCATGTGGCTGAAGAGGCCTCACAATCATGGTGGAAGGCAAGGAAGAGCAAGTCACATCCTATGCAAATGGCGGCAGGCAAAGAGAGAGCTTGTGCAGGGGAACTCCTCTTTATAAAACCATCAGATCTCGTGAGACTTATTCACTATAGTGAGGACAGCAGAGAAAAGACATGCACGCCCACATGATTCAATTACCTCCCATTGGGTCCCTCCCACAACACAAGAGGGAAATTCAAGAATGAGATTAGGGTGGAGACACAGCCAAACCATAACATTCTTCTCCTGGACCCTCCCAAATCTCATGGCCTCACATTTCAAAACCAGTCTTGCCTTCCCAACAGTCCCCCAAAAGCCTTAACTTATTTCAGCATTAACTCAAAAGTATACAGTCCAAAGTCTCATCTGAGAGAAGGCAAGTCCCTTCTGCCTATGAGCCTGTAAAATCAAAAGCAAGTTAGTTACTTCCTAGACACTACAGGCATTGGGTAAATATAGTCATTCCAAACAGGAGAAATTGGCCAAAACAAAGGGGCTATAGGCCTTATGCAAGTCCGAAATCCAGTGAGGCAGTCAATCTTAAAGCTCCAAAATGATCTCCTTTGACTCCACGTCTCATATTCAGTTCAAGCTGATGCAAGAGGTGGGTTCCCACAGTCTTGGGCAGCTCCACCCCTGTGGCTTTGCAGGGTACAGCCTCCCTCCCAGCTGCCTTCGTGGGCTCATGTTGAGTGTCTCAGGCTTTTCCAGGAGCACGGTGCAAGCTGTCAGTGGATCTACCATTCTGGGATCTGGAGGACAGTGGTTTTCATGTGCATCCGTGTGAAGAGACCACCAAACAGGCTTTGTGCGAGCAACATGGCTGTTTATTTCACCTGGGTGCAGGTGGGCTGAGTCCTAAAAGAGAGTCAGCAAAGGGAGATAGGGGTGGGGCTGTTTTACAGGATTTGGGAAGGTAATGGAAAATTACAGTCAAAGGGGGTTTGTTCTCTGGTGGGCAGGGGCAGGGATCACAAGGTGCTCAGTGGGGGAGCTTCTGAGCCAGGAGAAGGAAATTCACAGGGTTAATCACTCAGTTAAGGTGGGGCAGGAACAAATCACAATGGCGGAATGTCATCAGTTAAGGCGGCCTTTTCACTTCTTTTGTGATTCTTCAGTTACTTCAGGCCATCTGGGCATATACGTGCAAGTCACAGGGGATGCGATGGCTTGGCTTGGGCTCAGACGCCTGACAGTGGTCTTCTCACAGCTTCACTAGGTGGTGCCCCAGTAGGGACTCTGTGTGGGAGCACCACCCCACATTTCTCTCCTGCACTGCCCTAGCAGGGGTTCTCCATGAGGACCCTGTCCCTAGAGCAAATTTCCTGCCTGAGCATCTAGGCATTTCCATACATCTCCTGAAATTTAGGTGGAGGTTCCCAAATCTCAGTTCTTGACTTCTGTGCACTCTGAGGCTCAACACCATGTGGAAGCTACCAATGCTTGGGGCTTCCATCCTCTGAAGCCATGTCCTGAGCTGTACCTCAGCCCCTTTTAGTCAAGGCTGGAGAGGCTGGGATGCAGAACACCAAGTCCCAGCACTGGGACCTTGGACTGGGCCCACGAAACCATTTTTCTTCCTAGGCCTCTGGGCGTGTGATGGGAGGGGCTGCTGTGAAGACCTCTGACCTGCCGTGAAGACATTTTCCCCATTGTCTTGGGGATTAACATTGGGCTCCTCGTTACTTATGCAAATTTCTGCAGCCAGCTTGAATTTCTCTTCAGAAAATGGGATTTTCTTTTCTATTATATTGTGAGGCTGCAAATTTTCCAAATTTCTGTGCTCTGTGTTCCTTTTAAAACTGAATGCCGTCGGGGCGCGGTGGCTTATGGTGGCTCACGCCTGTAATCCCAGCACTTTGGGAGGCCGAGGCGGGCAGATCACGAGGTCAGGAGATCGAGATCATCCTGGCTAACACGGTGAAACCTCGTCTCTACTAAAAATACAAAAAAAATTAACCAGGCATGGTGGCGGGCGCCTGTAGTCCCAGCTACTTGGGAGGCAGAGGCAGGAGAATGGCATCAAACCGGGAGGCGGAGCTTGCAGTGAGCTGAGATTGTGCCACTGCACTCCAGCCTGGGCAACAGAGTGAGACTCCGTCTCAAATAAATACATAAATAAATAAATAAATAAATAAATAAAAATGCCTTTAACAGCACCCAAGTCACCTCTTGAATGCTTTGCTGCTTAGAAATTCCTTCTGCCAGATACCCTAAATCATCTCTCTCAAGTTCAAAGTTCCACAAATCTCTAGGGCAGGGGCAAAATGCCTCCAGTCTCTTTGCTAAAACATAACAAGAGTCACCTTTGCTCCAGTTCCCAATAAGTTCCTCATTTCTCTCTCAGACCACCTTAGCCTGAAATTCTTTGTCCATATCATTTTCAGCATTTTGGTCAAAACCATTCAACAAGTCTCTAGGGAGTTCCAAACTTTCCCAAATTTTCCTATCTTCCTCTGAGCCCTCCAAACTGTTCCAACCTCTGCCTGTTACCCAGTTCCAAAGTCACTTTCAGATTTTTGGATATCTTTTCAGCAGTGCCCCACTCCACTGGTATCAATTTACTGTATTAGTTTGTTTTTATGCTGCTGATAAAGACATACTCGAGACTGGGCAATTTACAAAAGAAAAAGTTTTAATTGGACTCACAGTTCCACATGCTTGGGGAGGCCTCACAATCACAGTGGAAGGCAAGGAGGAACAAGTCACATCCTACATGGATGTCAGCAGGCAAAGAGAGAGAGCTTGTGCTGGCAAACTCCTGTTTATAAAACCATCAAATCTGGTGAGGCTTACTAACTATCATGATAACAGCATGGAAAAAACTTGCCCTGGGTCACTCCCACAGCAGGTGGGAGTTCAAAATGAGATTAGGGTGAGGACATGGCCAAACCACATCACCTTGTTTATAGAAAGTTTTTAAAATTCCCTTAGAATGTGCCACACTATGAATTAAAAGTATTTTTAAAATCCAACAAACATTTATGATTTAAATGGAATTTTAATCATCATGGCTGACATCTTGTCTTTGGAGGCTTTGGAAAATGATGACCATGACTTTTTCAAAAGTCTACCCAGATGTTTTATAATATATATTTCAGCCTTACACAAACAATGCAATATGTAGTGTCCTGCCACTGGCCTCTCCTTAGGGACTACAGTGTCTGGTAATAGAGCTAGGCTTTAGTGTGGTTTTCCCAGAAACCTGTCTAAAACATGATTGGGCATGACTTTAGGGGAGCACAAAGCATGAAATATTTGTTGGTAGCAGCATGGAAAACAATCTATGTCATATTTAGTTTTCTGTTCCTGAAGATTTGGAAACATTTTTTCAGTCTTTAAAGAGAAACACGATAGTTCACCATGAAATGTTGCAAAAGAAGTTGTCAATCTAATGAGACTCAAAGTCACTCATCTCTTCTGAATACATGGAAAAAAAGTAATCTATTATTTTGGTAGGTAAACATTCCCATATTTTTTTCTGCCTACATATTTTTCAGCTCTTAGATAAATCATATAGGCCTGATAACTGAAAACTTTCCTATGGCATAATATTATCTGAGAAGCTGTCAAGCATAAGAACATATATAGAAATCATGAAGATTGTCACTGTGAATCTAGTCCACTTCACCTCTGTTCTTTTGGGTAGAAGAAAAGGCTACTTGCTATAAACCATATGTGCTAGTATGGCATTTTGCAATAAATAGCTCAATATTCAAAGGTAGATATTTTGTAGTCAATTTTAGAATGAGCTTTAAACATTTAAATGTAGAAGTGAAAAAAATGGAATGTGTTATCTATTTTTCTCTACTTAAAACAGGTTGGATAATTTGGAAGCATCTGTCAGCCTTCTTAAATAATTTCAAAGCTAGTCTCTGCTTGCAAGGAAAGTGTAGGATGCTGGCTAATTTTAATACCATCACTTAATATTCATTCTACCAATAAATAATGGGCCAAAACTATTTAGACATTAATTTGGAATTTCCACATACAGAATCAATTGATTCATCTAGATGCTTAAAGTGTATCAATTTATCTAATTTTCATGCTAAACTGCCCAAGGAAGCTCTTATGATTGTTTGCTAATAAACTCTGCATTTTAATTGAGATTGAGTTTGATTTCAATCAAGAAATGTGAGATATGAATTCAGTGGCTGTGACACCTTGGGAAAGTCAGTCATTCTCACTAAGCACTTGTCTTCATATTTGACCCTAGGGAATACAACAGTACCTATTTCGTAGGGTAGATGTGAAGATTAAATGAGATAATATATGTACGGTGACTGGAAGATGAATGAGGCTTTATAAGCTTTTGTGTTATGCTCCCTCCAATCTCAAAACCTTTACATTTACTGTTTCCTCAGTCTAAAATGCCCCTTATTCCTCTTTACTTTTCATATAGAGAACGTCTTTTGATTCTAATTGCTTCTGAAATGCCCTGAGCTTCCAGACCACGTCTGGTTCTCATACTGTGCACATTCATATCTGCCTCGATTTCTCATAGGCATTGATCAGATAATCACGTGCCTATTTCTCATAGGCATTGATCAGACAATCACATGTAATTTGTTTAACTTAAATCAACTATAAATTCTCGGATGATAGGACCCATATCTGTTTATTTTGTTTCCCATTAGATCACAGAATTGAATTCAGCAAATGGCACATGGTGAAGGTATAGCCTCTTCCTTAAGAGACTTCTCCTCCACCAAAGACCAAAATCCCCTCTGCTAGTTCTTCTTTTTATTAACAGAATGGTAGCAGTGATCTAGACAGCAAAGGATTCAGATCTCCTAAACAATCCCTGGGTGGAGATAGTTTAACCAAATCATAGGTAGCTCTACAAAGTTAGCCTCTTGGTCTTCAGCTTTAGACTTTGGTATGTTGGGTGGATTTTCTTCTGTTCTTTCAGGAAAGTGGTCAAGTAACCCATGTTTTTTTAATTCACTGCAATTATGTCTTAACTACGAATTAAAACAATCACTCATTTTTTAAGGTTTCTCCCAAACCTCATTTTGTAATTCCAGCCATATCAATGATTGCTGTCCACAATCTAGGCTTTTTACATTTAACCTCATGAGCTATCTTGTTGGAGACAAGGGAGTGAGGGAAGTTATTATCTATCAAATGACTGTATTATTAGGCATGTATTCCTAACCATTTCCAAATAATTGAAAAATTCTCAAAGCATCTAAATAGATATTTCTAATAAGATGATATTAATAGTTACAGAGTTAACAGAGTGACAGGTCTAATGTTACCCCCAGAGTCTGGATGAACTACCAACCAATCTCAAACCTATCTAATTCCAAAAGCTCCTCACAAGTTCCACAATAGATGACAGTATTGGTTGAAATTTGTACTTTTATGTTTTCCATTTGTCTTTTAGCACAGAAAAGACTACTGAGAGAAAGCTTCATATTTCTCAGTCCATGATTATGATTGTGCTACTAGTATGGCATCTGATAATTAGCTTTTCAATCATTGTTAAGAATTGAATATCATTGCTGAATTTAACCAGAAAAATAGACAAAGTCTCTGCTTTTCATCCTGGAGTTTACTTTCTATTGGGGGAGCATATTTTTATATTTATAATTTTAATCATAATTTTTTTTTTTGAGATGGAGTCTCACTCTGTTACTAGGCTAGAGTGCAATGGCGCCATCTCGGCTCACTACAACCTCTGCCTCCTGGGTTCAAGTGATTCTCCAGCCTCAACCTCCCCAGTAGCTGGGACTACAGGCGTGCACCACCACGTCCAGCTAATTTTTGTATTTTTAGTAGAGACGGGGTTTCACCATGTTGGCCAGGCTGGTCTCGAGCTCCTGACCTTGTGTTCCGCCCACCTCAGCCTACTAAAGTGCTGGGATTAGAGGCGTGAGCCACTGCGGCCGGCCTATGATATTATTTTTAAAAGAAAAAATAAGTATCCATGAGAGCACATAGAAGGAATCTAACCTGGTCTGAGAGAAGGAATGATTTTTGTGGTGATGGGATATTTAAGATGAGCCTCATAGCACTCTCTAGAGAGGGAGCTTGGAGAAACTTTTCTCTCCCTTTTCCCTTTTTCATAAATTACAGAGATCTAGGGTGGGAAGGAGTTTGGCCTATATGAAATGATCAGACAGTCGATGCCAACAGGATGAATAAAAAGAGTATCACAGGAGAAATAGTCATGGGCTAAACCAAACAGTGCACCTAAGCCTTAATTTTCTCATCTGTTATATGAGAATAATGTTCTCATCTGGAGCTAATGATGATTCTGTACATATGTGACAAAATTGTCAGAAACCAGTGACACTCTCCATTAAAAGGTATGCATAAAATTAAATTTCATATATAAAATGCTAAACAGCTACATTATGTAATATCATATACATATACATGAGTTATATAATGTGAGAACAATGCATAATACAACTGTGCAAATAGAAAATGCCTCTCTGTGAAGCCCATGCTCTCGACACATGGAATGAAACTCAAATTTTTCAATGAGAGAGACCCTGATAAAAGGAAACTTAACATTCATACCATAACTCACAAGCTGGTACTGTAACAAGATTTTGAGCAGGGTTTATTTCAGACCAATTTGAACTATTGAGTACATACCAATAAGAATGCCAGCATTCATTACATTTGGAGAGACAGATGGTTTGGACTGAGACAACCAATTAATGTAAAATGTGTTCTTTGTTGG
The DNA here is from genome assembly GCF_029289425.2 of Pan paniscus. NCBI lineage: Eukaryota > Metazoa > Chordata > Mammalia > Primates > Hominidae > Pan > Pan paniscus. Next base: position 69,573,058 of record NC_073267.2, read on the forward strand.
CACTTACCACAAAGGAGGATCTTTTTTTGAAATAACTTCTTCTTAAAGTTTATTCTATTTTCAGACAAATGCGTCTTTATGTAGAAAATCAGAGTACTTAAGGCATCTATGGGCAACATTTTACCTACTTTTTATGACATCTATAGAAAAAGCTAATTCATATTAGTTATTGCTTTTTTTAATTTTAAAGAATGTAAAATAAGCTATTCACTTGAAATATTCTGATGTTCCATTAATCACATTTTTCATCTGGTAGGAAAGTATAAGGAAATTGCTTTTCCAAAGATTGCTCAATGAGGTCATTTCCTGCCTTCCTAAGAAACTTTCGTTAAATTATGTTGGTGTCAGCGGATGTAAAAATTACTCTGAATTGTTTGAAAAAAAAAACAAAACACAAGTGTACCCTTTATTTATGATACATATCCTTTAGGTCCTGGCTGTTTAGTCAAAGCACAAGAAACATTTTTATACTTTAAAATGTTCTAAGAGATATTTGCCAAATGTTCTATTATTCAAGAGTTATTGACGCTCAAGTTCACACAGACTGTTGTCACTTTACTCCCTTTCCCAGGTCAAAGCCCATGCAAAGAAAAACATGTCTGCCTGGAATGATAAATGATGAATAGGAGGTAGAGTTAGGGCATTATTTTGGTATCATTGTTTTACATTAGACCATGAAAGCTAGAGTTCAGAGATTATACATTATGTTCTGAGCCAAAGTGAAACGAGAAATAAATTTTTTGAAATGTGGAAAGCAAATGTGGTAACTTATTTTCACATAGCTTATCAACTTTTAAATGTTTTATTTTCTGTATATTTGATAATATACAGAATATATTAGTGCAGAAGTCCTTGTATATTATTTGCAAATAAAAATGCGTAAATTGGGGATACATGCTTACATATTTTACTGATGAGTACCTGCTAAAAAATGTTTAGATTGTTACTCATCTAGGCAATGGTAAACCAATCAAGTACATTAAACCTGAGATATTGCTTTTAGAAAATTAAAAAAAAAGAGGCAGGAGAAGAGGAAAGGAAAGAAGAGGAGGAAGGAATAATCACAATGCCCATCACATAAAAATACATGTACATAGAAAATAAAATTATCATGTATCCAGAAATAATTCAGTAAATGAACTTTTAGCATATCAATTTCATAAACTGGAACAAAGATACTCTTTAAAGCAAGACCAAGTCAGCTTGGTTTTACCCCTAGAAGTGACATAGGCACTTGTGAAAAGTCATCTATGCCTCTGGTTTCATTGTTTTGTGATCTATTATGTGTTTTGTTTCTGCAGATTTTTATAGTTGTTAATGCACAATACTAGAATATTATGTCTCAAAAATCCAAGAGAGGTGAGAATGTAAAAAGTGCAAATAAGAGTAGCATCCAATTATTACAGAAATAAAGGTAGAAATGTAGGTGGTTAATGCAATAATTAACTCAAAATGGTGTGATTAATTTTATCTATGATTATGGCACAAATTTCTCAACAGAAAAGCAATTTATAGAGGAAAAGAAATTTGTATAAAATATGAATAGTCCTATGCTTAAGTTGTAAAAAATAGTATTTCTGGGGAGTAGAAATTTTTTCTTTTCATTTTCTGATTTCAGAAATTATCAATGTGCACATATTTTTGGACAACATAAAAGAACAGGGTGCATTCAGGGCATGCAGTTTCTAAGAAAATATAAATGTCATGGCTAGAACATGAAATTATAATTCAAATGAAAACCAATCTGTCTGATTCCAAAGCTTGCCACTAACAAGCTGTTAGACATGAAGAAACTACTTAAACTCTCTGGTCTCTAGGTCCATTATCCACTATATGAGAATAATAAAACCCAGTTAAGAGCACTTCAAATGATTCATGTAGAGTCCCTAGCTTGTGGTGTAAGGGAGTCTTCAACAAATTACAACTATTATTGAAAAATGTCTTCTAATCTCCAATCATAACAATCAATCACCAGAATAAAAATATTAGGCAGAGAGATATTTCACAACATCTCACACTTAGTAAGGCACAGAATTATTGTTACCTTTGTTACCTTTTTTGCCTCCTTTTTATTTAATTCCATTAATTTTAATAGGAAATGCAGAAGAAACGCATTTATAAGGGGAAAAAGAGAGCAGTTATTATACATTTGTTTATTCTTTTAATTTAAAAAATTGTGGGTACATAGTAGGTGTATATATTTATAAGATACATGACTTATTTTGATACAGGCATACCATGCTTTATAATCACAACAGAGTAAATGGGGTGTACATTGCCTCAAGCACTTATGCTTTCTTTGGGTTACAAACAATCCAATTATTTTAATTATTTTTAAATGTACAATAAATTATTGTTCCCTGTAGCCATCCTGTTGTGCAATGAAACACTAGATCTTATTCATTCTACGTAACTATATTTTTGTACCATTAACCATTCCTACTTCCCGTCCCCCAACCCAATACTCTTCCCAGCACTGAGAAAAAAATCTTTGCCCAGTCTAATGTCCTGGAGAGATTGATTCCCCAGTTTTTTTTTAAAGTAATTTCATAGTTTTTGTTCTTAGATTTGAGTTTTTAATCAATTTTAATTTAATTTTTGTTGTTGTTGTTGTTTGAGACAGAGTCTCACTTTGCCACCCAGCCTGGAGTGCAGTGGCGCGATCTCGGCTCACTACAAGCTCCGCTTCCCGGGTTCAAGAGATTCTCCTGCTTCAGCCTCCCCAGTAGCTGTGACTACAGGCACCTGCCACCACACCCGGCTAATTTTTGTATTTTTAGTACAGATGGGGTTTCGCCATGTTGGTCAGGCTGATCTCGAGCTCCTGACCTCAAGTGATCTGCCCACCTTGGCCTCCTGAAGTGCTGGGATTACAGGCATGAGCCAACATGCTAGGCTGATTTGATTTCTTATATGACTAGAGATAGGAGTCCAATATCATTCTTCTGCATATTAATATCCAGTTTTCTCAGCACCATTTATTGAAGAGATTGTCCTTTCTCCAATGTATGTTCTTGGCACATGACATGATTTGGCTGTGTTCCCACTCAAATCTTATCTTAAGTTGTAGTTCCCATAATCTCCACGTGTGGTGAGAGGGACCTGGTGCGAGGTAATTGAATCATGGGGATGGTTTCCTCCATGCTATTCTTGTGATAGTGAGTAAGTTCTCAAGAGACCTAATGGTAAAAATATGGGGCCTACCCTTCACTTGGCTCTCATTCTTCTCCTTCCTGCTACCATGTAAAGATGGATGTGTTTGCTTGCCCTTCCACCATGATTGTAATTTCTTGAGGCCTCCCCAGACCTGGGGAACTGTGAGTTGATTAAAACCTCTTTGCTTTATAATATACCCAGTCTCGCGCAGTTCTTTATAGCAGTCTGAGAATGGACTAATACAGCACCTTTGTAAAAAATGAGTTCACTGTAAATGTATGGATTGGTTTCTGGGTTGTCTCTTCTGTTCCGTTGGCCATGTGTCTGTTTGTATGCCAGTAACATACTATTTTGGTTACTATATCTCCGTAGTGTGATTTGAAGTCGGGTAACATGATTCCTCCGGTTTTATTCTTTTTCCTTAGGACAGTTTTGACTATTCTGGGTCTATTCTGATTCCAGAATATAAACTTAAAGGGTTAAGTTTATATTTAAATATAAATATAAACTTTAGGATTGTTTTTTCTTTCTGTGAAGAATGTCATTGCTTTGGGTAGTATGGGCATTTTAATAATATTGACTCTTTCAATCCATAAACATGGAATATCTTTCCATTTTTTGGTGAGTAGTTCAATTTCTTTCACCAGTGTTTTATTGTTTTCATTGCACGTTCTTCATTTATTTGGTTAAGTTTTTTCCTAGGTATTTAATTTTATTTGTATCTATTATAAATGGAATTGCTTTCCTGGTTTCTTTTTCAGATTGTTTGCTGTGGGCATACAGAAATGCTACTGATTTCTGTAAATTGATTTTGTATCCTGCAACTTTACTGAATTTGTTTATCAGTTCTAATAATTTTTCAGTGTAGTCTTTTAGGTTTTTCCAAATATAAGATCATATCATCTGCAAACAAGGAAAATTTGACTTTTTCTTTTTCAATTTGGATGCCTTTTATTTCTTTCTCTTGTCTGATTGTTCTAGTTAGGACTATGTTAAATCACAGTAATGAAAGTGGGAATCTTTGTCATGTTCCAGATCTTAGAGAAAAGGCTTTCAGTTTTTCCCCATTCAGTATGATACCAGCTGGGGTCGGCTCTGCATAGCTTTTATGTGTTGAGGTGTGTTCCTTTTGTACCCAGTTTTTCAAGGTTTTATTTTCACTATGAAGAGATGTCTAATTTTATCAAAGGCTTTTTCAGCATCAAGTGATATGATCATATGGTTTTTGTCCTCCAATCTATCTATATATATCACATTGATTGTATATGTTGAACCATCCTTGCATCCCTGAGATAAATCCCACTTGGTCATGATGAATGACCTTTTTAATGTGTTGTTGAATTTGGTTTGCTAGTATTTTGCTGAGGATTTTTGCATCAATGTTTATCAGGGATCTTGGCCTATAGTTTTTTTTTTCTTTTGATGTTTCTTTGTCTAATTTTGGTACCAGGGTAATACTGGCCTCACAGAATGAATTTAGAAGCATTCTTTTCTCCTCTATTTTTTGAAATAGTTTGGGTAGGATTGGTATTTGTTTTCCTTTAAATGTTTGGTAAAATTCAGCAGTGAAGCCATCAGGTCCCAGACTTTTCTTTACTGGGAGGCTTTTTCTTACAGCTTTGATCTTGTTAATCGCAGTTCATTTGTTCAGTTTTTATTATTTCTTTATGACTCAATCTTGGTTGGTTGTATGTGTAAAAAACGTACTCATTTATTCTAGTTTTCCAAATTATTGGCATATAGTTGCTCACAGTAGACTCTAATGATACTTTGAATTTCTGCAGTATTGATTGTAATGTCTCCTTTTTCATATCCAATTTTACTCATTTGGTCTCCTCTTTTTTTGTCTTAGTTGGTCTGGTTAAAAGTTTGTCAATTTTATCTTTTAAAAAATAATTTTTAATTTTGTTGATCTTCTGTATTATTTTCTTCATTTAAATTTCATTTATTTCTGCTATGATCTTTACAATCACTTTTTTTCTACAAATTTGGGGTTTGGTGGCTCTTGTTTTTCTATTTATTTAAGATTCATCATTAGGTTGTTTATTTGAAGTTTTTCTACCAATTTGATATAGGTTCTTAAAGCTATAAACTTTCCTCTTAGCACTGCTTTTGCTGTATCCCACAGGTTTTGTTTCCAATGTTGTGTTTCCATTATCATTTGTTTCAAGGAAATTTTCAACTTCATTGTTAATTTCTTCATTTACCCACTGGTCATTCATAAGCATAGTGTTTAATTTCTATATATTTATATAGTTTCAAAAATTCTTTTCATTATTAATTTCTAGTATTATTTCATCATGATCAGCAAAGATACTTAATGTAATTTCAATTTGTTAAACATTTTTAAGACTTGTTTTGTGCCTAACGTATGTTCTATCCTTGAGAATGATCCATGGGCTGAGAAGAGTATTCTGTAGCCACTGGATGAAATGTTCTTTAAATATCTACTATATTCATTTGGTCTATGGTGCAGATTAAGTCCAATGTTCCTGTTTTGACTTTCTGTCTGGAAGATCTGTCTAATGCTTACAGTGGGGTGTTGAAGTCTCTAGTTATTATTGTATTGGGGTCTGTATTAGTCAGGGTTCTCTTAGAGGGACAGAACTAATAAGACATATATATATGTAAAGGGGAGTTTATTAAGTGTTAACTTACACCATCACAAAGTCCCATACTAGGGTGTCTGCAAGCTGAGGAGCAAGGAGAGCCAGTCCAAGTCCCAAGACTGAAGAACTCAGAGTCTGAGGTTAGAGGGCAGGAAGCATCCAGCATGGGAGAAAGATGTAGGGTGAGAGGCTAGGTCAGTCTCATCTCTTCAAGTTTTTCCACCTGCTTTATATTTGCTGGATGCTGATTAGATAGTGTCCACCTGATTAAGTATGCATCTGCCTTCCCCAGCGCACTGACTCAAATGTTAATTTCTTTTGGCAACACCCTCATAGACACACCCAGGATCAATATTGCATCCTTCAATCCAATCAAGTTGGTATTCAGTATTAACCATCACAGTGTCTGTCTCTCTCCTTAGCCCTAATAATATTTGCTTTACATATCTTGGTGCTCCATTGTTGGGTGCATATATGTTTGTAATTGTTATATACTCTTGCCACATTGACCCCTTTATCATTATAGAATGACCTTTTTTGTTTCTTTTTATAGTTTTTGTCTTGAAATCAATTTGTCTGATATAAGTATAGCACTCCTGCTCCTTTTTGGTTTCCATTAGCATGAATAAACTTTTTCCATCCCTTTGTTTTCAGTCTATACATGTCTTTATAAGTGAAGTGTGTTTTTTGTAGGCAACAGATCCTAGGTCTTGTTTTTTGGTTTTGTTTTGTTGTTTGTTTAATCCATTCAGTCACTCTGTTTTTTGATTGGAGAGTTTAGTCCATTTATATTCAATATTATTATTGATAAGTAAGGTCTTACTCCTGCCATTTTATTCTTTGTTTTCTCACTGCTTTGTTGTCTTCTCTCCCTTCTTTCCTTCCTTCCTGTCTTCCTGTTAGTGAAGGTGATTTTCTCTGATGGTCTGTTTTAATTTCTTGTTGTATGTTTTTTAATTTGAGGTTACATGAGGCTTGCAAATGATGTGTTATAACCCATTTTAAACTGATCACAACTTAACACTGATTGCATAAACAAACTAACAAGTAAAGAGAAAACTAATAAAATTTCCACGCTTTGGCTTTGTCCCCCTCCCTTTTTGACATTTTGTTGTTTCTCTTTATATCTTATTTTACTGTCTATATCTTTAAAAGTAACTGTAGTTATTATTTTTGCTTGGTTCATCTTTTAGTTTTTCTACTCAAGATATGAGTAGTTTATACACCACAGTGACAGTGTTATAATATTCTGTGTTTTTTTATATACTTACTATCACCAGTGAGTGTTGCACTTTCAGAGGATTCATTATTGCCCATTAACATCCTTTTATTTCAGACTGAAAAACTCCCTTGCGTATTTCTTGTATGACTGGTCTGGTGTTGGTGAAATCTATCAGCTTGTGTTTGCCTGGGAAAGTGTTTATTCCTCTTTAAGTTTATACTATTCTAGTATTAAAGCTTTTTTCCCTTCAGTACTTTAAATATGTCATGCCTGTCTCCTGGCTGGCCTGTAAAATTTCCATTCAGAAGTCTGCTGCCAAATGTATTGGTGCTCCATTGTATGTTATTTGTTTCTTTTCTCTTGATGCTTTTAGGATTTTTTCTTTATCCTTGATCTTTGGGAGTTTGATTATTAAATGCCTTGAGATACTCTTCTTTATGTTAAATCTGTTTGGAGTTTTATAACCTTCTTGTACTTGAGTGTTGATATCATTCTCTATGTTTGGGAAGTTCTTTGATATGCCTTTGATGAATTTTCTGTATCAATCTCTCTCTCTACCACCTCTTTAAAGCCAATAACGCTTAGATTTGCCTTCTTGAGGTTATTTTCTAGATGTCCTAGGCATGTTCATTCTTTTTTATTCTTTTTCCTGTTGTTTCCTATAACTGTGTATTTTCAAATAACCTGTCTTCAACTTCACTAATTCTTTCTTTGGCTTGGTCAATTCTCTTGTTAAGGGACTCTAATGCATTCTTCAGTATGTCCATTGCATTTTTCAACTCCAGAATTTCTTTATTTTTTTAAAGTATTTCAATCTCTTTGTTAAATTTATATGATAGGATTGTGAATTCCTTCTCTGTGTTATCTTGAATTTTGTTGAGTTTTCTCAAAACTGCTATTTCAAATTCTTTGAAAGGTCACATAGCTCTGTCTCTCCATGATTCATCACTGGTGCTCCATTTAGTTCAGTTGGTGAGGTCATGTTTTCCTAGATGGTCTTGATGTTTGTGGATTTTCATCAGTGTTTGGACAGTGAAAAGGTAGGTATTTATTATAGTCTTTGCAAGTTGGAATTGTTTGTACCTATCCTTTTTAAGAAGACTTTCCAGGTATTTGAAGGGACTTGAGTACTATAAACTAGGTTTTTGGTCACTGCTGCTATATCTGTCTGAGGGGTACCCCAAGCCCAGTAAAGATGTGGCTCCTGCAGACTTGTAGATATACTGCCTTAATGGTCATAGATAAGATCTTGAAGAATTCTCTGGCTGAGTTTGCTCAAGGTTGTAGGATTTTACAATCAGCAGGTTGTGAAGCCAGCCTTACCTTCAGAGCAGTGAGTTTTCCCAGGTCTTTGTTGAGTCCAGAGATATCATCTGGGAACCAGGACCTAGAGTTGGAAACTTTAGGAATCTACCTAAGGTTTCTATTCTACTACAGCTGAGCTGACACCCAAACCACAAGACAAAGTTTTTCCCATTCTTCCCTCCCCTTTTCACAAGTAGAGGAGTCTCTCCCTGTGGCCACCACTGCCCCAGGCTTGCAGTGAGTACTGCCTGGCTGCCACCAATGTTCACTCAAGGCTCAAAAGATCTTCAGTCAACTTTCAGTGAATTCTGCCAGGTTTAAGACTGTCCCTTTAGACCAGTGGGATTCCTTCTGGCCCACAGAATGTCGAGAAATGCCATCCAAGAAACAAATCCTAGAATTTGTGACTTCAAGATCCTGCTTGGTGTCCTACTCCACTGTGGCCAAGCTTGTACCTGAGCTGCAAGAGTCCCCTTTACTCTTTCCTCCTTCATTTTCAAACCAGCGTTCCACCTTATAGCCACCACAGCTGGGACTGTGTTGGGTCACACCTGAAGCCAGCATGTCTCTGAACCTCACTCAAAGACCACGGTGAGTACTACATGGGTGCCACTGCTCACCATTCAGGACTCGAGGGCTCTTTAGTCAGCAGGTGTTGAATCTTGCCAAGACTGTGTCCTTCCCTTCGTGGCAATAGATTCCCTTTTGGCCCAGAGCATGTCTAGAAATGTCATCCTGAAGCAAGGTCCTGGAATGTGGGCCTTATGACTCTGCCCAGTACCCTATTCTATCATGTCTGAGCTGGTATCTAAGTTGCAAGACAAAGTCCTGTTTACTTTTCCCTCTCCTTTCCCCAAGCAGTAGGAAGGAATCTCTCCTGGAGCTGTAAGCTGCACTACCTGGGGATAGGGGAGAAGTGGCATAAGCACTCTCTTGACTAACCCGGCTGGTGTCTTATTGTCATGTGCCCCCTCAAAGTCCACTGGCTCTGGGCCCCGCATAACAACAGTAATTGCCCAGGAATTGCATTACTTGTGGCCTAGACTATTTTGGGGGTTTATTTAGAACCTCAGAGCACTTTAGCTCACAGTGGTGAGGCCTGCCAGAACTCAGGTTCTGACTGATGAGATGGGTGATTCCCCTCTGGCTAGGGATGGTCTACATGCTCTCTTCATGGACGCTGGCTGATTTCTGTCTGGTGTTGCTTTCCACTGTGATAAGGTAGCACTGAGTTCAAGTGCAAAGTCCCACAGTCACTGTGCTCGCTCTCTCCCAAATGCACAGATTCTCTCTCTATGCCATGCAGCTGCTGCTGGGGATGGGCAAGGGGTGGCATATGCAATTTAAGACTTTTTTCAGTGCCCCTTTCAGTGATATGAAGTTAAAACAAGGTACTGTAATGACTCACTTGATTTTTGGTTTTTATGAAGATGCTTTTTAGCTGTTCAATTTGGTGTTCCTACAGGGAGGACGATCAGTGGAGGCTTCTATTCAATTATCTTGTCCTGTCAACAATCTCCATTTGTTTATTCTTATGTCATGATTGACTGAATTCTAATCATTTCATCTGGCTTGTAAATGATGGTGTTTTGCCACAGCACATTGGACTTGTAGGGAAGCACTGATATGATCTTTTCTTTATTTTTATTAGGATGACTTTTGTAATGGTCAACCAAAAATGTGGATACATATTAGGAGTGTAAATAAACTGTTAGTTATGGCTCTTATAGATGAGCAAGGATGTCCAGAAAACACAGTGAATGAAAAATAGACTTCTCAGTCATCACCAGATTCCATGAATGTGCCTAAGTCAAGAAAAACAGGGAGTACCCAATTTTAAAGTGTACAGAATAAGGTATATTTGAGAGAATCTTAACTATTTTGAGTATAGTTTGACAAAGATGTTTGGGGAGCAGGCCAGATCAATAACCTATCTCAGTTCTGGCAATAAACTGGAACTAGAATGAGGGTGATACCTCAGATAATTCTTTAAAATTCCTTAATCTGATTGTTTCAACTCTCATTTTATCATGATTCTGTTTATTTTGATTGTTTGGAATAAAAATATTTTTATTCTTTTTTTCATACAATGAAATACATATTTGCTGAACAAGAAAGTTAATAAATGTCCTGGCATTGACTCTATGTACCGAATGTGGGGAGTTTTATGTGAGCTTGTGTAGATGTGTGTTTCTTCTTCCTGAAAACAATATGGATATGTCAAAGAGTATACCTGCTTTTGTTGATTAAGGGTGTCAAGATATATTTACTGGCTAGGGGCGAGAGCGTGAGAGCACCATACAAAGATAACTCTATAAACATTTATTCATTTCTCCAATGGTCTCAAATGCATGCTTTTGTGAGAGATATAAAGGTTATCTGCATGTGATGTCTCTAAACAAAGAGGTAGCTAATTGGCAGCCCCTTAATCCACACTGATAAGTAGTCTGTTCTCTTACCAATCCCTACCTCTCCAATTTTCCTATATGCTTCTTCTCTTCCCAAGATAAAAGTAATTATCTAAAAGGGACTGACAAAAGCAGGGTAGTGTCAGAAGATTCTTTTCATAAGAGGAAGGGTTGATATTGTTCAGGCATTTTTCTAGTGGAGAGGACACCATGGTTTTGAAATCTCAGAACTGAGATTGAAGATAATGGATGAAATTAACTTTCTCCAAGCAAAAGAAGGGGAATTCTGATACAAAGAGTAAGCTCATTACCATCTAGAAGAAAGGATCAGAGAAACAAGCGAAAATATAAAAGTGTTTTAGGAAGAAGATTCAAAACAATCCATAGTCATGACATGCATTATAAATGATTATATTCCTTTAGCAATTTGGGGACATATAATACATTATTATTATCTATGGTCAGCATGCATGATAAGTTAGTGAAGTGAAGAATATGTTAATTAGATTAAAATTTTCCACAGTGTTTTCCAAATAGGTCAAAACATCACGTTGTACTCAAAGATGTACACAATTAATAGTTTTCAACTAAAAATAATTTAAAAAGTTATTTCAAGAGCTTTTCTCCAGAGGTGGCTAACAGAAGCCTTCCTAAGATTCCTATTTATCATCAGTAGCCAATGCTTTGTTAACTAGTTTACTGAATACTGTCATGGAGTTTCACTGGGGGAATCTAGCAGCATCTTGTAAAGTAGGGTGATGAAATGAGCTCTCAATGGCAACATTAGGGATAAACAAGATTTGTGACTTGACTAAAATAATTTAGAGAAGTGCTATTCAATGTGGAGTTTGTACACTAGCAGCATTGACATGACCTGGGAGCTTGTCAGAAATGGAGAATCTCAGGCCCTACCACAATATTCCTGAATTACAATCTGTACTTTAACAAAATGCCTAGGTGATATATTCGCACATTAATTTTTTTCTTTTTAATTTAATTATATTTAGTTTTAGGTTTTGGGATACATGTGCAGGACGTACAGGTTCATTACATAGATAAACGTGTGCCAAGGTGGTTTGCTGCACTTACCAACCCATCACATAGGTATTAAGCCCCACATGCATTAGCTATTTATCCTGATGCTCTCTCTCCTCCTGCCTCCCCTACAGGTCCCAATGTGTGTTGATCCCCTCCCTGGGTCTATGCATATGCACGTTAATTTTAAGAGCAGTAGTTTAGAGGAATCTTTCACCCTTACAAGAACAAGTTATGACACTCTAGCAAATCTTAGGGATGATGGCTTGGGCTAAATACTGAATCAGATCAGCGTCTAGTCACAGCTCTTAGATTCTGATAGTTAAAGATCCTGCTGCTGGAATACTGACGTTTGCTTCATCTAAACCTTCTACTGAAAATGATGATAATGATTGTATCCCAAATGGAAACTTTATATTCAAGGTAACAAAGTTAGCGTGATTAAATTCCCATGTTGATTCCAGTTTGTTTTTCCTGCTCTCATTGTTAATAGAGCCCTATTTTACCCTCACATATATCTAGATTTTGGAGATGGATTACATAACTACCCTAAAAGGTAATAAATATACATATGCTTATTAAAAATAAATAGATAAATAAAAACACACGAAATGAGCCCTTTCATGATTTTCATGTAAATCACATGCACACAAACATCTTCTTGGTAGCAATGGGTAATAGAAGACAGTTGAGGTTGATAGCGATAAGGGCTCCCCTAATGGGTGCTGGCTGCCTTCACATTTGTGCACCTAAAATTATTTTCCAGGAAGAAGTGACAGCCCACCCCAGAGGAGCATTCAAGCCTCTGACTCCTGCAAGACAGATGCTTGCTTCCGAGTTTAAAATGACATTTCATTCCAGATTCTTCTCAATTTGACCACTAGGGTTTTAAGACTGTTGGGCCAAGTTTTATTCGGAATTCAAACTGGAGGTGTTGTATTTTCCTTTCTCAGCATTCTCTGTGGGAAGAAACATTTGCTAGCTGCTTGGCCAAGCAGCTCCGTCTTTGATAATAGTAAGTGAGGTTTTATTTCTAACCTCCTTTTCTTAGTGTATGGAATGACTACAGTGACTCCTATGACACCTTTTTTTTTATAGGTAGTCTCACTTGCTTTTAAAAAACATCTCTACTTGCTTAAGCATAAGTGCTATTGCCTTTATTTCCTCCTACCATCTCATACATCTAGCAAACTCTTTAGCAATATTCTTTCTTTTTCTGCCCCCAACAAATATTAAAAAAAAAACTACTCAGAAGTAAAACAACAATTAAATAGAAGAAAATGCCAGTATCAGTCATCTAAAATAAAAAATATCAAAAGAGAGTATTTTGTAAATCAAAATAAATCTTTCCAACTCTATGGGCTCTCTTTGAAGTATTAGATATTTATTTTACACCAACCTCAAAATATTGTCTAGGGAGACAAATACCTAGACAAATGATAAGCATATTTTTGTAATAAATTTAAAAATTCTATTTCCCCCGACAATGCCAGAAAAATAATAACAAAGCTTTAAGAGAAAAAAACTGCAATGATAATCAATATGATGACAATCAGTACAATGCGTTGCTACTCACGTATTTGCCAGAAAACATTGTTAGCAATGATTCTGAACACAACATAGGACATTCTCATTGTTGGCACCACCTCATTGTATGTTAAAGTCAGCAAAGAGAATAAAAAAACCCAAAGGAAAAGAATCAGATCACCATCCTGCTGTATTCTTTGAAATTTATTCAAAATTAATTACAAATGCTAGTATCTGTTTCATGTTTGCTTTGAATTAGCAATCTGCTTCTCTAAAAGGTACTTGAAATTGTTCATAATAAAATCAGTTGTATAACACTGTAAATGGTATGCAAGGATATAGAAAAAAATAGAAAAACAGGTATCATTAATAAGAAAGTGTTAAGTTCGTTCCAAGGCAGAGCTGAGCCATTTGCTCAGTATATCACACTCTGTGCTCCCTGGTAGCCAGTGCAAAGAGGGAGAGAGAAGGAGAGTGAGAGAGAGAAGGAGAAAAAAAATAGAAAGGAAGAAAGGAGATAAGTTACATAGTTACTGTTTCATGACACAAGACAACTCTGCAACTCTTCAGAAAGTACTACACAAGCACTAATGTATAAACAAAGTGGTATTGCTGATTGCCTAATCAGTGTCTCTAGGTAGCCTCAGCCTACACTTCAGTATCCTTATACGTAAGTAAAATTTATGTAGAGCATATGTATTGCCAGAAATATTTCCCTGCCTTACATATTTCAGTTTATGGTTCATTACTCACATTTGTTCTTAAATACTGTAGTTTTAACAGCTGCCTCTAGTTTCTATCAAAGTACCCTAAAAATCCTGTAATAATATTTTCCACTTCATTTCCTCCTTTCTTTTGACTGCATTGTGATAAAGCACTGTGTCCGATAAGGGAAAGTGACAGCCTTGTCAAACTCTAGACCAAGCATTTGCATACCATTATTTTATTCACATGATTAGAGCAGGCACCAGAAACTGAAGGAATTTGCTTTCCCTAAATAATACATTTTCACTGATTATGGTGTTTTATCCTACAATCTGTCACTCATAAACTATCTCTTTCATAGTTCTGGGGTTGTTTTTTGGAGAAAATGCGTTCTTTATTTTCTGCCAAAAATTTATTGTTGTGGAAACAAAATTAATACAGGAACACTGGACACCATCTTATTTTTGATGAGCAACTGAATACCAGTCATTAATGTTAATATGATGATAAACCCACCAAATGCTTTAGTGTCTTTAATCCCAGAAGACAAAAGTGCTTTATAAACCTTAAGTAAATATTGCAAATGTCAGTAGTGCTTCGTCAGAAGACTTTAATAGCTGCTTCAGAAAAACATTTTCATTTCTTGTCTACAAATTGCCTAATAATCACTTGTAGGAAAAAATAAATAAATCCCTTATTCAAAGTCTCCCGTATTACTTCCTCTCAAAAGGGTAGAATATCTTTTCACATTGAGCTTCTTATTTCTCCAGTTCATTCATTCAGATGGTAAAATTCATGAATTGAACTATTTTTCTCATCAGGTTTTGTTCTGGTCAACCTTGAAGGGAAGACTTATCAACAAACAAGCTCTGGCAGAAATTATTCTAAGAGCTAGATCTCTCGCCTGTTAATTATATGAGTGTTAAAAGGCTTACTCGAGGAAAGAATAATTTCCACAGCAAGAGGTAGAGATATTCTGTAACAGTTGCTTATAGTAATTGCCTCAATTCATTTGCAACTTAGCTCCTGCTCTTTTGTCTAGCTGCATGTAAAAAGGCACAGCAAAGAGCATTGTGTCTGAGATGCGACATAATATGTGTTTGAATCCTTGCTCTTTGTACTAGCTCTGTTACCTGGATCTTGCAAAACCGTAGAAGAGTTCCATTATTATCAAGCACTGGTCATCTTTCAGTATCCCTCTTCCTAACATGCATTAGTTCTGGTGGCTAATTCATGTTTGGGAAAGTCACCTAAGTATCCTCTTTGTTTTTGCCTCAGTTTGTTTTTGGCAAAAGTTACCTAATATTAATTTCCTGTTTGTTCCTGTAAGAGTGTGTGTCTTGGATGCTGGAGGCTGGAAAAGCTTTGCAGATCCTCTGCCCTAAGTGTAGAGATGCATGTTCCCTCACCTATGTAGAATAAAGAAAACTATAGCAATTTCTTTTTGTTTCCTCTCTCCCAGCGCACAGAGATATTTGGATTTAGCTATGTGGATGATGACTTCATGCAGAACAACTCACATTCCCCGGTGATTTTCCATCATTTCTGTATCAGTAGTCCCTGTTCAAGGTTTTCTTCTTATAATGTTACCAGTGGTGGATCTTGACCCTCAGTAAATAGAAGTAAAACAAGAGGCTGGGTGTGGTGGCTCACACCTGTAACCCCTGCAGTTTGGGAGGCCGAGGCAGACGGATCACCTGAGTTCAGGAGTTTGAGACCAGCCTGGTCAACATGGTGAAACCCCGTCTCTACTAAAAATACAAAAGAAGTAGCTGAGCGTGGTGTGTGTGCCTGTAGTCCCAGCTACATGGGAGGCTGAGGCAGGAGAATAGCTTGAGCCCGGGAGGCAGAGGTTGCAGTGAGCCGAGATCGCGCCACTGCACTCCAGCTTCGGCGACAGAGGGAGACTCCGTCTCAGAAAAAAAAAAAAAAAAAAAAAAAAAGTAAACCAAGAGTCTGAAATGGGCTTGAACAAGGCAGTTTATTGGGGCTTTCAGCTTAAGCAGAAAGGGAGACAACAACAGGAAGGAACCTGCTGCTGGCTTCCCCAAATCAGGTTAGTTTGAGCTTTTCTTTTCCTTTGAGCCTCCTCCAGGTGACATTATTGGGGTGGTTCAGCGGTTGTGCCTGCACAGTCTCACGTCATGGCTTTACATACATGGTATGTCTCATTTGCATCTTAAATCTCGACCCAGAAATGTAACTTTTACTATTAAAATGAAGCAAAGTTCAAGTTAGGACAAACTAAGATATTACTCAGCATTGGGGAAGGTCTCTTGGAAAGTCTCTACAGTTGGCAACCAGGATGTTTGCGGTTAAAGTACTTTGTTTCTTTCAGGCCTAATTGGTTGATTTTGTGAGAGCAAGTGTCTGTGGTGGTGCAGCTTCCAGGCTGAGTGTATCTAGTCCATTAGGAGCTTGCAAGGAAAAACCTGGAGGGATCCCTGTTCTGTTCTCCCTGTCTCAATTGCATACAAGGGATATTGTTCCCAGTCTGTTACTAGTGGAGGGTCTTGACTATGAGTTGTCCAGGTTCTTGGCGTTTTGAACAAATAATTGGACAAAACACACAAACAAAGCATCAAAAGAATGAAGCAAGGAAAGCACAGATTTATTGAAAGGAAAGTAAACTCCACAGAGTGGGAGTGGGCTCAAGCAAGTAGCTCAAGAGTGCTGGTTACGGAATTTTGTGGCGTTTAAAAATACCCTCTAGAGGTTTCCCATTGGTTATTTGGTTACACCTTATGTAAATGAAGGAGTGGCCCATGACCAGTCTGATTGGTTGTGGGAGGCGACCAATCAGAGGCTGAAGAGAAGTTAGGAAGTTACACATAAAGACTTGGCCCCTGACCAATCTGACTGATTGCAGGAGGGGGCCAATCAGAGGTACTTTCCATTTTTCACCTGGAAAATGGGAAACAGGGGTGAGGGGGCAGGGCGTTCCAAAAGCAGTAGGCTCTAATCCTTTTGTAACTTGAGGGTGGAAAGGTGGGGTTTTCCCTTTGATTCAGTTCTAGAAAGTCCTACTGAATTGGCCTTAGGTTCCCTGCCTCCAGACCTATTCTCCTGCCTCAAGGCTAAGCATCTCCCCTACAACTGCCCCCACCCTGCCACTCCTGCCAAACTGCCTCTCTGAAGGCCAACTTGTGAAATTCTCTATTCTTGCATGAAGATAAGGAGGTATGTATCTAAATACAGCTGTACCTGTCAGTGAATCCTGGTCCAGCCCCTTACTGGAGATATGACATTCAATAGCTAACTTAACCATCCTGAATCTTCTTTTTCTTATCATCTGTGAAATTGGGCTTATAAGAGTATCTACGATAGACATTAGTTGTGAGGATTAATTAAATTTAGAAACTAATATTTATAAAATATAAAATATGACATCTCCAGAATAAAGACTAGCACTCTGTAAGATATTATAAACTTTACCAGTAGTCACCTTGTACAGCACTCCATTCAATTTCGAAATCCTTTAAGCGTGCTTTAAAAAATTTTCGAAATCCTTTAAGGGTGGTGTAACGTGACCCTTACTCCCTAGGGTCACCTATCAGTTTATTATTCATAAATTGACAACTGAACCTTTACTGTCTTCATCTCTTCACCCTACCCTGTCTTCCCTCCTTTCCCAGGACACATTCTTTTTTCACTGTCTGTAGCTTGGGCAATCAGTCATTCCTATTTATAAGAATTTCCCTTTGACGAAGCTGGAAATAATTTCAGTTCTGCACATAGGCAGATGGGGTGACATGAAGGGAGAGAAATATCTTAGTTCCCCTCTGCTTGTATTATCTTTTGTGAAAACATAACAGTAATTTAGTTAACAAAAACAACTGAGGTATGAAAAATCCTTCTTAGACTTTCGTGATTATTAAGAGCTAATGATTTTTCAGTATCTCTCTGCCTAACATTAATCAGCTCTAGTGTGTGGTTTTTGCAAAAGTCTGGGATCCTTTTTTTTTTTTTGGGTTTTTTAAGAGACAGGATATTTCACTGTCGCCCAGGCTGGAGTGCAGTGGTGCTATCACAGCTCACTGCAGCCTCAAACTCCTGGGCTCAAGTGATCTTCCTGCCTCAGCCTCCTGAGTAGCTGGGACTATAGGTGCATGACACCACTCTGAGTTAATTTTAAAAAATTATTTGTAGTGGTCTTGCTTTGTTTCCCAGGCTAGTCTCTATCTCCTGGCTTCAAGCAATCCTCCCTGTTTGGCTTCCCAAAGTGCTAACAGGTGTGAAACACCATACACGGGCCTAGTCCCTGATTTTTATCTCCAACATATGGAGTATGAGGCTGAGATCGTCTTATTTGTTGTTCACTTAAACTACAGCACAATCTACGTCCCACCAAGAGGGAAGAATAAGCGTCCTTGAAGATGATGAACAGATGAGAAGATCCATTCTGTCCAAATTTGTATTTTCTAATTGTTATGAATATTTAAATAAGAGAATTTTGTAAACAGATTAGAACAGTGCTAACATACGCTTGGTGGTTGACTTGTTTCCATTATCCTTGTGCAACATTCTAGCTGAGGCAATAGGGAAGTTATATGTATACTTATGCCTTCATATTCAGTCTACTAAACCTTACT
The DNA here is from genome assembly GCF_029289425.2 of Pan paniscus. Classification (NCBI taxonomy): domain Eukaryota; kingdom Metazoa; phylum Chordata; class Mammalia; order Primates; family Hominidae; genus Pan; species Pan paniscus. Next base: position 69,591,617 of record NC_073267.2, read on the forward strand.
TCTAGAATTGGTGTTTTATAATGATGAAAGCTTAAGAAGATTTTAACGTCTTAAATTTGGGGGAGCCTAAATCATTGTCATTTTTGTATTGCTGCTTTTATTCATCATATTAGTGTCAACAAAAATGGTTGGCAAGATAATTTCGTGAAATGATGCCACATATGAAAATGAAATGAACTGGCACCTTAAAACTTATATAAAAACTACGGGAAAGGGCTGCTACATTTCTTTAAAATTGTCCTTTACAAAAGAATAAAATTTCTTATTTTATAAAGTAAAAAAACTAACATTTTACACCTGTTTGTAATTATTGCATTTTTACACATGTGTATTTCATTTCTGTTACAATTAAATGAATAATCAAAATGCAGATATTTTCCTTCTGCTTTTAGAGCTCTATTGCATTACAGATAGACTTCAGAAATAGCTTTGTTTCTCTAGAGAAAAAAACTTATTCCATTCAAGAATGCAACTATTATTATAACACATGCACATTTTTAACTGATAGGAAATATAAATATGTAAGCCTGACCTTAAAGTCAATTGTATTTACTTTATAATCACCAAAAACATTAGAAAAGAAATTGATTTACAATAAATTCACACTCTGTATTATTTTTAAAGAGGGAAAAATAGATAGATAGTTAATCCTTCCAGATTCTGATGGGATATTGAACATCCTCTGTTCTAGATGTTTTATGTATGTGTGTTATTTATCTTTCCTTGGCCTCCCTTGACTATTTGTCTCAACATTACATGCCAGCGGCTTTTTCTCTTGCTTGAGGGCAAACAGCATATTGTTCATGTTGATCATGGTGAATGCTTGTTTTCTCATTGTAAAATAATTTACTAGTCATCAGCATCCCCACAGACGCTGTAGAACTGTCCTTCTTTTACACAGCAATGGCAAAGGACTGCACTTCCTTGAAAACTTGGGTAAGGCTAACTAGAACAAAATCACTTGCAAATAAATTAAATGGTAGAAATTTAAACCAAATATCAGTCACTTTCCTAACTCATATGAATGGGTAAGAAGGGTGCAGATAAAATAAACGTGACAAGGTCAAGCTTGTTTCTAAATCCAAAGAGTTCTCCCAATCAAATTTGGGGTTACAGAGCAAGAATTGAAATGAAACAGCAGAGGAGCAGAATACCAACAAATTACAAATCCTAGGTCTCTAGGCAAGATGTTGAAGCCAACTGGTAGGAGAAGGCCTGATATCAGAGAAGAAGCTTGAGCTTTGAAGTCAGATATACTGCACTTACATTTGAATTCTAGCTCTACTGTTTCTTAACTTCAACTGAAGTATATTACTTAAATTCTCCAAAGTCTCAGTTTCTTTATGTGCATAAAGATAGTAATACCTATCTCCAAAGCATTTGAAGAATTGAATTGGAAAATGTGGATAAAATACCTAGCACACTATCTGGCACGCTGTAGGTATTCCAGTATTTGTTCCTTTCCCTACTTCTCCTCTCAGGAAGTGGCATTAATTCCTGCAATCTGTTTTTCTCCGGAAAAACCAGAACTCTTTCTATCAGAATTCAGCTAGTGCTGAATTAACGTTAGGTCCTGCCATAAAGCGGCTTTATCATTTCCCAAATTCCCTTTAAGTATGTGTGTGAGGGGGTAGTAACTTGCCTCCATTTACTCTATTTTCAGAGATTCCTCATGCAAGGCTGTGGGGGAAACACATAAAATAGTGAAATTTCAATTTGCAGGGAACAAAGTAACAGAAAATATTTCTTTGAGACTCTTCAGTGTTATCTATCAAAAAGTCACTGGTTTGTTTTCAAAGGAAATAGCCTTTTTTTTTCCTTTGTGGAATAAATTATGAAAGTGCTCCTTGATAACTGCCGGTAATACAGAACTTTTTCCATCATTAGAAAATCCACAGAATTATTGGACAACTTCAATTGTTATACAAATAAACAAAAATCTTTAGAGTGGGCTAAGATGGCCACCTTAGAAAGAATTATAGCACTTATTAAGAAGCAGTAATAAGACAAGTATTTGAAGAACTATCAGTTTGCAGCAGCATTAAAAAAGACAGCTCTGTACTTACCTTTATCAGAATGAACAGAGATTTTCATTTATTTTTAAAATGAGTGTAGATTTGGATAACACATTTGTATTCTACTCATGGCTTTGCCAGCAGTAGGACCTTGGAAAACCTGATTTTCTGGTTGATTCTGTTTCTACTTATATGGAAAGTAAGATAAACAAGTTCCTTCTAGCTCATGGAAGATGCCCAATAAATGGTAATACGTATACATGTATACCAATAGAACTAAGGTCATTATCTTCTTCAATTCTGACAGAAGGCTACAGATTATTCTCTTGTGTGCAAAAGATAAATAACACACATACATACATGAGAAAATTGGTTATATGTATATAATATGTTGTGATCAAATCAGGGTCTTTAGGGTGTCCATCACCTGAGTACAGTACATTTTTGTTACGTATCGTCATCCTACTCTGCAACAATCATTGAATTTATTTGTCTTACTGTATGTTTGTACCCTTTAACCCACTTCTCTTCATTCCCATCCCCCCTACTCACCCCTCCCAGTCATGTTGTCTATTTTTCCACTCTATACCTCTCTGTTCCATGTTTTTAGCTCCCACATCATGAGTGAGAGCATGCAATATTTGTCTTTCTGTTCCTGGCTTATTTCATTGAGACATTAACCTCCAGATCCACCCATGGTGCTGTGAACGAAATGATTTTTTGTTTTTTTAACTGCTGAATAGTTAGATTAAATAGTAATAGTGGATCCAGGATTTGAAATCAGGACAGCTACCTTCTTTTATACCATGAAACTGTGAGTAAATTGCAGATCAAGCAAGACGATAGGCACAGATGTTCTCTGAATGTTCTAGCTTGGTTTGTAGCCCCACCAGGGGCAAGTGTGAGGTTAGTGAGAGTTCTAGACTTCATGCAAAGCAATGTTGTCAGGTAGCCATTCCACATGATAGTCGTGTACAGTGATAAGGAGGGATATTACACATAAAAGCAAGACAACATTCAGCTGTTAAATTTATTCCTGCTGATTTTTGTTCTTCACTACAGCTTGTTGAGGTTATTTTGGATGTTGGCCCTGGTTTTGATTTAAATTCAAACTGCATGTGGCTTTCATATCTTTATCCAGTTTTTGATCAAGACAAAGCCAAAGATGCCTCCTGAAAAGAGGTCGCATAGTGAAATCTATTACAAAACACTTAGTGGATAGGGTTCACAATGAGCTGTAAAGTGTGCTATTCATATTTACAGTGTACTTAGAAGCCCATTTAAAAAATCTAGTTCACAAAGTTGCAATAATTTTTTTTCTAGTTGAAATAATTCATGTTATAATACATAGTATCATTCACTTGTTTGGAATCTCAAAAAGAAAGGAAGATGGTAACCAAGCTTCAGAAACAACAAATTCCAGAAGAATGTCTGCCTTATTTGTCAGTGTTATCCTTGGTTTCTAGCACAGTAGCTCACACACACAGTTGCTCAAATAATACTTATGAAATAATTATTTTTTTAAACCACAAAATTAGTTGTTCTAATCATTACACATAGATTTGTTCTTTTTATATATGATTTTCATCAAATATGGGATTACATATTTGATGAAACTAACTAGTTCATAGCACAAATTCCTATAAAAACAATTTTGTGAAGGAAATCTAGTCTGGACCACAGTAGAGCTAGAACTTGACCCTGTGCTCTGCACTTACCTATTTTTTTTTTTTTTTTTTTTTTTAGTAGAGACAGGGTTTCACCATGTTGGCCAGGCTGGTCTTGAACTCCTGAGCTCAAGTGATCCACCCTCCTCGGCCTCCCAAAGTGCTAGGATTACAGACTTGAGCCACCACGCCCAGACTGCACTTAACTATCTTTTGTTCTCACAAAACTACATCTGAGTTATGAGTCCTGGACTCACAGACCTTCATTATGCTTCAAAACAATTTACTTGTAGAAGTAACCATTAGCATGCCAGTTGTTTTACACATATTCTGTCAACCAGTCATCTAAATTTTCCACTAAGGTAGATGCTATTCTGATCGTGTTACACAGATAAGTAAAATGAAGCTCAAATAGTTTGTTTTTGCCAAATTCTAATAGTGCTAAGTGTTATTTCTCATGATTTTTTCTTATCTCTAGATACTGCAGTTTTCAGAGACTTTGAAGGCTGAAGATGAAAATAAGAAGGTAAAAATAAATTCTGCATTAGTCAAGTTTTTCCAAGCTTAGAAATGTCTATATAGTGGGGATTGGAAAGGGGAAATTCCAGGTAAAATAGGAATTTGGAAAATAAAATTTAGTTCATTAGTAAATCTAGTATCTCTGCCTCGAAGAATGAGGTTATCATGGCAAAAAATATAGGAAATTCTTAGCAATTATTACCAAATTCGTAAGATAAATTTCGTCTTGCAATCAGTATCCAAATAATCCAAATTTAAAAGAAAATGAAAGCTAATATGTAAATGATTTCCCCAGTGTCTCTTTTGTCTTTACAAAATGAAATTGGTTCCCATAAGTGTATTCATTTTCCTATTATTAGGAACAATCACTTAGAATGATGTTTTTACTATTATAAGAATGATCACATATTCTGATATGTGTACTTTTTGAAAACAACATCCCTAGAGGAATCGTCTTAACTGAGTGTTTCAAAGTGTTTAACATAGTGCCTGCTATATATCTGCATGTAAATATATGGACTTTTTTTTAGAGAAGTCACAATTGGAGAATTGAATGCTGGAGAAACACTAGTAAAATGACAAGAAAATTAGCATGCGTGTCTCTCGGTTAAATGAGCATGCAGTGTGGAAAAGGGGGTCACATTAGTTAATTCATTGAATCTCTCAAATCACTCACTGATTAGATACTCTGAATTCAATAAAAGTTTGATTTGAAAATATTTTAATTGGGTGTTACTGGTTGGCTAGAATTGGCTACATAACACAGATGATTCTCACTATTAGATAACATATTATTGTTAAAAAATGATCACACCTTTATTATCTGTGACATTTTGTGATACAGATGTTGCATTTTTATGCAAAATGCAATCAATAATTGTTATAAAATACTATAATTAAATTAGGCTGATTGCTCTATTTGATTTAAAATGTCATATAGTAAAGGTTATTTTCACTCATGAAGATTAAATGCATGTGGCCATATGTTAGCACAATCTTTTGAATTGAAAATATACTCAGCTGAAAATTGTCTACAAACTCAGAAATATCCAAAGAAAAATAGCTTTCTTTTTTATTTGCCAAAGCATCTTCTCTCAATTAAAATGTCATTATGTTACACTCATGGATGACACTCCATTATGACAAATCTCGTATCAGAAACAGTAAATTATTCTATATATAAATTTGATGGCATTTTGATATGAAAATGTGTAAAATCTGTCAATACCCCGGAAATGGAACATCAACAAAGAGGATTATTGGTCTACCCAAATAATAATGTAACCATTCAGAGGATAATGTTTTCCAATCGCAATTACTGCTCTAATTTTAAAGGGGCTATCATTTACAATAATTTGGCAGATTTGGCTCATATTTCTTTCAGAAGTTCATTTCTTCATTATGCTTCAAAACAATTTATGGTGCATTTATGTTGGGGAAGATAATTTGCTTATTTTACTGTGAGTGGAAATCAGTAATTACATACAATCCCATTTTCTCCAGACATAAAGTTAATTCATAGTGGTAATTTTATACAGAATATTAGCTTGCGTTAGTTATGATGAAAATGTAACTGTAGTAAATGCCTCTATTATAACTGAATTTCCTTGGACCTGATGAAAAAAGGAATGTTGACTTAGTAATAACAATTCCATGATGTTGTGGCAAGCCTATGGATCATTTGCCCTACTAGCAGTATGTGGGAAATTATTACTGCCAACACTCTGGCTTTGGATACAACTGAGTTTGAATCCAGACTTCTCTATTTCTGTGCTATGCAACTTCGAGCAAGTAACATAGCTTGTGCAAGCCTTAATTTTGTCACCTGCAACAGGGAAAGAATTACAATACCTATGTCATAGCGTTCTTGTTAGGGTTAAGTGAAAAGATACGTGAGCAATTTTAGTTTTTTCCCAAATTTATGGATATAGCAGTAGTGTTTTGAAAAGGACCTGACAAAAATGCATCAAAATATGTATTTATCTTCACCCAACCCTGACTAGAAGATCCTTATACTGGAGGAAAGCATACAATAAAAATAAAGGAAGGAAGGATTTTTAATTTCTATACAAATGTTTGTTGGGATTTTGTTAGGAACTGGACTGGCACATTAATAATGTTTTCCAATTCATTAACATGGAATATCTCTCCAACATTGTAAGTCTTTATAAAATTTCTCCAGTCTTGCAATCTTTTGTATAGTGGCCTTATACATTTTTAATTAAAAGTAATGCTACATGGTTTATAATTTCTTATGCTGTTGTAAATGCCAATTTTATTTGATTTGCCAATTGTTCATTGTTAGTGTATGTAAATAACATTGATATATCATCATTCTAGTCTGCAGTGTTCATTAATTCACTTGTTAGCTCTAGTAATTACTTTAGAATTTCTTTAGGATTTCTACATGTACAGAAATGAACATTTTATGCCTCCTTTTTTTAATCTTTATACTTTTAATGTTTACGTTCTTTATTTTTCTCGTTATTATTGCACTGGATAGGACATCCAGAACAATGCTGAGTAGCACTGGTCAGGGCAGCCCATCTTACCTTACTCCTGATGTTAGAAAGAAATGATTTGTCTTTCAATATTAAGTATGATATTACTTAATTACTAAATTAAGTAGGATTTTCACAAAGGCCCTTATCTAGCTAAGGAAGTTCTCTTGTTTCCCCCTAGTTTGTTGGGAAATTTTATCATGAATGTAGGTAAAATTTTGTCAATGCTTTTCCTGCATTTGTTGACATAATCATATTATTTTCTCCTTTATTTTGTTAATGTGGTGAATTATATTGATTGATTCTCAAATGTTAAATGAGTTTTTCATTTAGGGATAAACACAACTTGATCATCATATATTTTCTTCTTTCCTTCTCATATATTGTTGCAAATATTTTGTTATTTGTGTCTGAGGATACTGGTTTGAGTTTTTATTTTCTTGTTATGTCCTTGTCTAGTTTACTCATCAAGGTTATATAGACCTTATAAAATGAATTAGAAAGAGTTCCATCCTCCAGTATTTTCCAAAAGACTTTAAGATTGATACTATTTCTTCCATTAATGTTTTCTAGAATTCAACAGTGAAGCCTCTGTACCTGAAGGTTTCTTTGTGGGAAGAGTGTTAATTACAAAAATACAATAGATTTAGCAAATACAGAGTTATTTTAATTATCTGTTTCTTCTTGTGTCTGTCTATTAACTTGTGTTTTTTGAACAATGAGTCTTTTTATATGAGTCGTCAAATTTACAGGCATCAACTTGTTTATAATTATAGTACACGTATTGATGCTACCTCTTTCTTTTCTGATAACTGTGTTTCTTTTAAATCTTTTTTACCCTTGGTTACTATAGTTATGGGCTACTTAGGTTTATTTTATATTAATCTATTTTATATTTTGGAGAAGGAGATAATATTTCCATACCACTAATAATTAGTTTCATTGCTTTTCCTCTATGTTTGACTGTTTGTTTCTTTAATTTTCCCTCTAATCATTATTATTTGCTTTTATTTTTTTTGAGTCAATTACATCATGTTTATGGGGTTTTTTATGATAGAAATTTGTATAATTGATTATATGCCTTTCTTCTCTCCTAATGTAAGCAAGCGATGCTACGATTTTTTCTCTAAACACTATGAGAGTGGTACCCTACATATTTTTATATGCTATGTTTAAATTGTCATTCAGTCCTAAGTATTTTCTAATTATTTTTAGCTTTTGTTCTAACCGTAAGTTATTTATGAGCATGCTGCTTGATTTCCAAATGTTTTGGTATTTTTATACCTCTTTTTTTATTTCTAAATTAATTCTGTCTTAGAATACATACTATATGATGTCAAACTTTTGAAATTCAATGAGACTAGTATTATGGTTCAAAATATGGTTTATCATTGTGAATGTTCCATGTGCTCTTGTGAAGTGTATGTTCATATTGGTTGTACATAGTATTCTATAAATATCAACTAGGTTATTAGTTATATTTGAATGGCTAAATCCTTTCTGAGCTTTAGTCTACATTTTCTATCAATTACTGAGTGTGGACATACTGAGTATGTCTTCTTGATGAATTGACCTTTATCATTACAAAATGCCTTCTTGTCTCTGATAATAAGCCTTTCCTCTGGAGGTCTACTTTGTTTGATATGCACATAAGTATACCTGCTTTTTCTTACTATTTCCATTGCTTTCCTTTAACTATTTACTAAAAGAATAAAGGGCACCTCTTGTGAACAGTATATAGTTGGGTCTCCCTTTTTTTATTTAACCTGAGAATCTCTGTCTTTTTATTAGACTTGCATTGAATTTTCATATAACTATTGATATGCTTTTGTTTATGTCTACCATTATGTGATTTTTAAATTTAATATTTCTGTCCCATCTGTTCTTATTTTATCCTTCTCCTGAATTTTAGGGGGGTTAACTAAGTACTTTGTTTTCCTTCACCTTCATCTTTTTGTTTAACTTTTATTTTAAGGGGTACAAGTGCAGGTTTGTTACATAGGTATACTTGTGTCATAGGGGTTTGTTTTATAGATTATTTCACCACCCAGGTATTAAGCCTAGTACCCATTAGCTGTTTTTCCTGATCCTCTCCCTCCTCCCGCCTTCCACCCTCTAAAAGGCCCCTGACTTTTTCAGTTTTATTTGTTTAACTTTCTGCTGCACATCTAGGGATTATAATATTCAATGTTAATATCTACAATGTACTATGTTGTGAATTTACCACTTCACATATAAGGATTTTAAAATAATAAGCCTCAATTTCCTATCATCTTCCTTTCTGTTTCAGTTGTTTTCTACTCTATTACACTTATTATATATCCCAAATACATTGCTGTTATTTTGTTTTAAACAATTACCTTTTAAATATTTTTTAAATGGGAAGAGAGTAGTCCACAGTACTTGCACACAAATTCTCAGCTTGCTTTCTCTTCTTTCCATTACGTGAATATGATAGTATCAGATATTACTTTCCTTTAGGCTGAAAAACTTACTTTAGCATTTTTTTAACTTCCTGTTTATTGGTTCCAAATTATGTCAGTTTTTTTTTTTTTTGACAGAGTTTCACTCTTTTGCCCAGGCTGGAGTGCAGTGGTGTGATCAGCTCACTGCAACCTCCGACCCCAGGGTTCAAGCGATTCTCCTGTCTCAGCCTCCCAAGTAGCTGGGATTATAGGCACCCGCCACCATGCCTGGCTAATTTTTGTATTTTTAGTAGAGATGTGGTTTCGCCATGTTGTCCAGGCTGGTCTCAAACTCCTGACCTCAGGTGATCCACCCACCTCGGCCTCCCAAAGTGTTAGGATTACAGGCATGAGCCACCACACCCGGCCTCTATCAGCTCTTAAACTAAAAATGTCTTTATTTTGCCTCCATGGTTAATGCCATTTTCTATGACCAAAGAACTCAAGAATCATTTTTTATTTTTAGCAATTTAAAATTTGTTAGCTCCTTGCTGCATTATTCTCATGAAACATTATCACCCATTCTTATCCATGAACCCTAAGGTGTTTTTGTCTTCCTTCATTGAGTTGTTTTATGATTTCATCTCTTTGGTTTTCAGCAATGTAAGCAATAATGTGCTTAGGTTTGTCCTTTTTTATATGTTTATTTTATTTATTTATTTATTTATTTTTTGAGACGGAGTCTCGCTCTGTCACCCAGGCTGGAGTGCGGTGGCGAGATCTCGGCTCACTGCAAGATCTGCCTCCCGGGTTCACGCCATTCTCCTGCCTCAGCCTCCCGAGTAGCTGGGACTACAGGTGCTCCCCACCACGCCCAGCTATTTTTTTTGTATTTTTAGTAGAGACGGGGTTTCATCGTGTTAGCCAGGATGGTCTCGATCTCCTGACCTCATGATCTGCCCACCTCGGCCTCCCAAAGTGCTGGGATTACAGGTGTGAGCCACCGTACCCGGCCTGTATGTTTATTTATACTGTTTGGGGCTTGTTTTGCTTCTTAAATCTGTAGGTTAATATTTCTATCAAGTTTGGAGACTTTTTTATTTCCATCTGCCTTTACTTTGAGTTTATGGAAGGTATCTTTTTATACATTATTATATCCATCTTTTCTGTTGAATCTTTGAACATATTCACATAGCTGCTTTAAGTCACTACTCTGCTAATTCCTACAATAGCATAATGACTCAGTATGTTTCTATTCACTGTTTTCTCCTGGGTATGTGTTACAAATTTTTAAACTGCACTGTGTGTGTGCTGTGTCCTTTAGAATCTGGATTTCTTTTTCAAGAACCTTCACTTTTGTTCTGTCAAGCATTTAACTTACTGTTTGATCAGCTTAATTATACTCAGGCTAGTTTTAGGTTTTATTAGGAACCATCTAGAGTTACTCTTATTCTAAGGCTATATCAGCTCTATTTATAAAGAAAGGCTTTTCTGGGATTTTACTTGAATGACTGGGTGTTCAGTGATATCTCTTTATATGGTTGTTTAGAACTCCAGTTATTCCCAGTGATACAGAGGAGGGGGAGCAGGAAAGTGCTGGGTAGAGGAAGGCGTGGTACCTGGCTAGGGCTCCACTCCTGGGCCTGTGCCCTCGAACCTAGGTGAGGACAGGCACTCCTGCCTTCTTGCCCAAATGTTGCATGTCCCAAGACCACCCCGGCCAGCCACGCCCCCATCCCCTGCCGATGAAAACCCCGAGACCCTAGTAGGCAGACACACGGGCGGCTGGACTTCAAGAGAAGCACATTAGCAGAGGAACACACGGGCAGCTGGATGTCGAGAGGAACACACCCGCATAAGAGCACACAGACATGCCGGCAGGCCATCAACTGGGGTCAGGAGGCAGAGTTTAGCCGTGGCTGTCGGGGAAGAGTCAGGTCATGGGGCGTGGTGAAACGATCTCCCTCTGGCTTCCCCATCTGCTGAGAGCTACTTCCGCTCAATAAAATCTTGCACTCATTCTCCAAGCCCATGTGTGATCAGATTCTTCCAGTACACCAAGGGAAGAACCCCGGGTTACAGAAAGCCCTCTGTCCTTGCGATAAGGCAAGGGTCTAATTGAGCTGACTTTAACACAAGACACCTATGGATGGCTAAACTAAAAGAGCATCCTGTAACACACGTCCACTGGGGCTTCAGCTGTAACCATTCACCCCGTACACTGCCGTGGTGTCGGAGCCCCACAACCTGCCCGTCTTACTATGCTCCCCTAGAGGTTTGAGCAGCGGGGCACTGAAGAAGCGAGCTACTCCCCCATCGCGTGCCCTGCGAGGGGGACAAGGGAACTTTTCCCATTTCACCTGCACTATTTGACCTTCATAAAAAAAGTTATTTCCTGCCAGTCTTCCCAGAGTCTCACCTTGAAAGTACAAATTAGTATTCAGCAAAGCCTCAGGAAAAGCACTATGCAGATATTTGTGGCTCTTTCCCTTCCTCACAAATTTCTGCCTGTTTAACAACACCAAATTCTGATGTCTTTTTTTCCTGCCGGGTGAGACTATTGTTCTCTGCTTGACCGCTACTCCCCTATGACAAAGTTTGGAAAATGCCTTCAGACAGACAGAATATAGGGTAGATGTTGAGCTTATATCACGTACAGAATTTCCCTTCTTTCTGTTGTCCAATGCCTACAAATAGCTGCTTCATAAAATTTATCCACCAGTATAGTAGTTTTATGGTTGGAGTATATGTAGGCTATCCGTAACTGTGTCTTCACCAGAAATGGAAATCCATTTTCGTTGTATTTACTTCCCATTAAATTTTGTGGAACCTAGTCACCATGTCCAAAGTAATAGCCTTCCTGAGGAAGTCTCCCTATATTTATAGAAGCAGAAGAAATAGATTACTTGGCCAACATAGATACGTTTTCTTACAAGCATCTGTGCAGCAGGTTTGAGATATTTGTATAGCTTAAAAAAGTACAAAGAATCTTTAGACTTGGTAAAATGAAGCTTCTGTATTGCTAAATGATATGTCAGGACATATTTAGTGGGTGAGAGACAGATCTGAGATAAAAACTTTGGGCTGGGTGTGGTGGCTCACGCCTGTGATCCCAGCACTTTGGGAGGCTGAGGCGGGCAGATCACTTGAGGTCGGGAATTCGAGACCAGCCTGACCTACATGTAGAAACCCCGCCTCTACTAAAAATACAAAATTAGCCAGGTGTGGTTGTGCATGCCTGTCATCCCAGCTACTAGAGAGGCTGAGGCAGGAGAATCGCTTGAACCCAGGAGGCAGAGGTTGCAGTGAGCCGAGATTGCGCCACTGCACTCCAGCCTGGACAACAAGAGTGAAACTCTGTCAACAACAAGAACAACAGCAACAACAACAAAATCAACTTTGAGTTTCAAAAGTCACTTTCAGAACCTTAATCTTGGCTGGGTGCCGTGGCTCATGCCTGTAATCCCAGCACTTTGGGAGGCCGAGGGTGGCGGATCACCTTAGGTCAGGAGTTTGAGACCAGCCTGACTAACGTGATGAAACCCCATCTCTACTAAAAATACAAAAATTAGCTGGACATAGGGGCGGGTGCCTATAATCCCAGCTACTCGGGAGGCTGAGGCAGGAGAATCGCTTGAATCCGGGAGGTGGAGGTTGCAGTGAGCCAAGATCCCACCATTGCACTCCAGCCTGGGCGACAGAGCAAGACTCTGTCTCAAAAAAAAAAAAAAAAAAAAAAAAAATAGGAACCTTAATCTTCTGGGCTGTATTTAGGGCTAAAGAATAGCAGGAAATAGCATGGGGTGAAGTTTTTAAAGAATGGTAGTGTCTCAGAGGATTTTGTTTAAATGTATCTCATTTAACACATTGCATTGTCTCTCTTAGAGATGGTTAAGAGAATGTTACACCATTTAAATGTCTGATCACAAAAGAAGAAAAGAAAAAACTACTGAAGATTTCCTAGACTATCTGTTGCCCAACAGCCTTTTTCTAGGGGACATTTTGTTCTTGTTAAATGTATACATCATCACATGTATTTACCAAGATATTTGTGAATGCAGAGTCGAGTCATTTTTTTAACGATCAGTGTGTGCAATGGTAAAAGCGAAAGGTTACTTCAGGACTTTTCATTTGTTCATTTAATATTTTTGAAAGTACTAATGAGCAATTGGAGTTAATTATCAATTAAAAATAAATGTATTTCTTCAAACAAAAAAATTGTTCTGAAATCACATGGTCCCATTATAAAATGTTTTCTTGTTCCCCTTGAGAAGAGCTGATTTACATAATATGTTAACTATCATAGTTTTCTTACATTTAGGTATAAAATTCCCATGCTAGAGTTCTGAATGTGTAACATTAAAAGGCTTGAAATCCATTTCTTTTCTTCTTCTTTTTTAAGTGGCTAACTGTGAAGATATAAGAAACAGACTGACACTAACCACTTCAATGTTTTGCTTAAAAATGGAGCAATGGACTGTGCACAATGCAGCCCATTCATGTTAGCCAAGAACTGAACTCCTCAGGGAGCCAAAGAGGCAACATTTCACTTTTTATGGTTTTTCACAAATCTTGGACCTGTATTAAATAAATTTTTTGACATGGAAGCCCTTGAAAAATTCCCATGCCCATTATCAGCCCAGTTCTAGCTGCTTCTAATTATCTTGCTTAACAATTCGAGGGACTTTTTGTTGTTGTTTCTCACGAGAAACTGCCAAACAAGAAGAGGTGGTTTAGCATGGTGATTTGGCTGGGGAAACCGTTTTTGGAATCCTCTGAGTAACTGAAACCAGACTTTACACGTTTGAAAGATGAAAAGATCCCTGCAGCCTTATAGGAGGATGATTGACTCTCTTTCTATGTAACTATGAAGGAGTTTACCAAGAGCTTACCTGAAAATAGACTCTACTGTAAACAGACCTCTAAATAGCAGAACTTATGTGACCCAAGCTAAAACTTACTAGTATTTTCAAATACTATTCACATCCTTTTCCTAAAAGAAGAAAGGAATGCATGTTTTTGAAAGCCTTACAATGATATTTCTGCCATTAATATGCACCTATATGAATAAGATCTCAAAACTATAAGTAATTTATATTAATTCATAATATATATTATGAATTTATATTAATTCATAATATATATTATGAATTTATATTAATTCATAATATATATTATGAATTTATATTAATTCATAATATAAATTATGAATTTATATTTTGTGAGAATTAGAAATTCTCACAAATAACTATCTCATGAAGTTATATCTCCACTTTTTATATAAAAATGATCAATTTCTGAGACATTAAAAAATGTATCTAACTGCATATAGCTAATGGTAGGAGAGAACCTAGATTAAAAAAATTTGGTCTATGTGATTTTGACCTGACACACTTCATATTACACATTTTTAATTAGATATCTAAGAAGACAAGAAAGATAACGGCATCCTAAAACTAGCTCTTTTTCATTCTGCATTGTTTTCCAATGTTATATTCACCTTCACAATCAGGCTCAAAATTTTAAAATGATCATTGTCTTTTCTCCCTAACTTATTTTCTTAATCACTTCTGTATTCAATTTCTCTATTTTTTGTCTCTCACAAAATAATCAATGAAATCATCTAATTGTGATACCGTTTTCCTTGAACTCAATATTTTGAGAACTCAACATTTTATCCTTGATTTTCTCTGTATTCCCTCTCCTTAAAATATAGTATAGTCCTCCTTACTCTTTGTTAGTAATACTTAATAATTTAATTCTAACCACTGCTACTTAACCCTTCATCATTATCTCCAAATCACTCATAAACTTGAACACAGTTTGATGTTTGCTTGTCTTTATGTGCATTTGTTTCCATTTCATTTCTAGAGTCAACCACAGGCTTCTAGCATGTACATTTTGTATGCAAACAAAAAATACTGTATTCTAAACCCACAAGAGAAAGGGAGAAGAGAACAAAACATTTTCTGAGGGTCTATTTTACTTAAGACATAGTCTAATTTTTTTTGTTTATTATTTTATTTAATCTCCTAAAATACATCCAAGGTAGACATAAGGACCCTTTTATAAAAATTATGAATGTGTGGGTCTAAGGTATTTAAGTACTTTGTTTATGTCACTCAAATAATAAAGGGTTGAACCCAATTTTTTTTAACACCAGTCTCCCTGATTCCAAAACCTGTGCTAATTCTATTTTACCAAAGAGTTTATTCCAGATTTCTGATTAGTAGACTTTGTATTAATTCAGTTTCACAATAATAGAGGGAGTTTACAGAGCCAAATATTTTGACATAGCATACAAATGTGTATTTCTATTAATAAACTCAGGAACTCTGTGAGTATAAATTAAGAATATCAGCATTTATTGACAAATTATAATTTGAAAAAAACACATTCTATAGAAAATGAGGAGTGTGGAAAGTAGATTAAATAATGTAAAATGTGGAACTAACATGCATAACTTCAGCGATACAAGTGGACTCATTACCAAAGCAGAAAATATATTCCAAATGGTCTATGTAATTTGTAAAACTACCAGGTATTTCTGCAACAAAATTATGACCATATATTCACTGAAATCTCTTTGAGTTCTTTTTTTTTTTTTTTTTTTTTTGGCATTTTCTTTTTTCTTTTTTTTTTTTTTATTATACTTTAAGTTTTAGGGTACATGTGCACATTGTGCAGGTTAGTTACATATGTATACATGTGCCATGCTGGTGCGCTGCACCCACTAACTCGTCATCTAGCATTAGGTATATCTCCCAATGCTATCCCTCCCTCCTCCCCCCACCCCACCACAGTCCCCAGAGTGTGATATTCCCCTTCCTGTGTCCATGTGATCTCATTGTTCAATTCCCACCTATGAGTGAGAATATGCGGTGTTTGGTTTTTTGTTCTTGCGATAGTTTACTGAGAATGATGATTTCCAATTTCATCCATGTCCCTACAAAGGACACGAACTCATCATTTTTTACGGCTTTAAACCAAATGAAAAATATATATATAACCTGTAACTTTAAAAGAGATTTGAAGGCATGTGATGCAGCTTGGGTGATAAATTGAAATCTTCTGTCTGTACTTATCCATTCATCTTCATTTTCTGTGGGTAAACAAGGTTTGCCCACAGAGCTGGCCCAGTAGGCACACCTAATAACAAAAGGTTATTCTTACAGGAGTGGTTCAGATTAACTTGCAAATCAAAGGGAATTGTTACCACTAGCAAGATGAAATCAGTTTACTTATTTAGGTAAAGTTTTTGGAGCTCTGTGTTTATGTCACTAAATAGGTATAGCAATATATTTCACAATGGGAGAATGACAATGTTTAGAGGGAATAAACTGTATCTTACCACACCATGGAAAATAGAAGGATAAAGTTGAAATTTTAGCTGATTTATTTGATATCTTTTTACATAATACATTGTTGTCTCAGTATACTCACACATTCATTTTTCATTTAGCCAGAATTTTTGCTCTATTTTCTCTATATTTCCCCCATATCCCAATATTTACTAAAGATATGAACCAGAATTTTATATATCTGGTTGTTTAATATAAATTAAATCTTTAAAATGTGATTACTAACAGCTTTATTGAGATGTATTTCATATACCATTGTAGGTGGTAATTCAAATTGTTTAAGTCAATACTCTTCAGTATATTCACAGAGTTGTACAATCATCAAAATCAATTTTAGAATGTTTCATTACCCCCAAAAGAAATTCTGTCAAACATAAGATGACATATCTGAGATGATGTCATAGCTAAGATAATTGCCTAACCCAAGGTCATAAAGGTTTACTCCTATGTTTTCGATAACATACATGTGCAGAATGTGCAGGTTTGTTACATAGGTATACATGTGCCATGGTGGTTTGCTGCACCCATCAACCCGTCATCTAGGTTTTAAGCCTTGCATGCATTAGGTATTTGTCCTAATGCTCTCCCACCCCTTGCCCCTCACCCCGCGACAGGCCCCGGTGTGTGATGTTCCCCTACCTGTGTCCACGTATTCTCATTGTTCAACTCTCACTTAAAAGTGAGAACATGTGGTGTTTGGTTTTCAGTTCCAGTGTTAGTTTGCTGAGAATGATGGCTTCCAGCTTCATACATTTCCCTGCAAAGGAAATCCTATCATTCTTTTTGATGGCTGCATAGTATTCCATGGTGTAGATATGCCACATTTTCTTTATCCAGTCTATCATCGATGGGCATTTGGGTTCGTTCCAAGTCTTTACTATTGTAAATAGTGCTTCAGTAAACATACATGTGCGTGTGTCTTTATAGTAGAATAATTTATAATCTTTTAGGTATATATCCAGTAATGGGATTGCTGGGTCAAATGGTATTTCTGGTTCTAGGTCTTTGAGGAACTGCCACACTGTCTTCCATCTTTTAAGATGTAATACTCAAAGAACATCAAGGAGATTTGATTAAAATTAAAAACAAAAACAAATAATATTAATTGGGGATGCTAAATGGGAACCAATAAGATCACTCAATCCCACACTGTCTAGAATTAAAGCTGTAATATTGGTAGGAACAAATTCTTGTGCTAGATCCTATGTGGAGTCTAGACTGGCGCTCATGGAAAAAGCCTGTGAGTTCCTCCCAGCAATGACTACTGGGAATTTGTACTAAACCATATCCTTTCAAGGGGCAATTATCAGCTTTCTATTGGATATTAATTGAAACTACTGCAAAGACTAAAGGACATCAAATAATCTTGAAACTTGAAATACCCATGTTGTCATGGTGATGTAAGAGAAACATTTTAATGGGGATAGCAGTGCCCAGAAAAGTTTCATAATAAAAATGGGAAGTGGTTTATAGGGAATCATGCTGTGTGGGAAATTGCAAGAAGGAAATACTTACAAGCAGGGAGCCTCCTTCCCCCTAGGGCTGACTCTGGGACAGTGTGAGGAGCGACTGGATTCTATTATCACTTGGACAGTGTCCTGTAAACAAACCAACAAAGAGCTGATTAACTTGGGGATGGCAGTTCCAAAATGAATGGACAACATCTTGTTTGGAAGGCCACCACTATGATTAAAGAACATAAAAACAAATTATCACAGTGGGCTACATTATATGCTGTTTTTCTGACAGTGATGGAAGAACTGAACAGGAGTAGGAGCCCTTATCTTTAGGTTTTTATGATTCAGAACCAATGGCCTGGCCACACAGTCAGGCAAAAGAACAATAGAAACCAGGCCTAGTAAAGAGATGACCATTTGAGGCAAAGCCCTGTGTAAATTACTGTGGGAATTTGAGGAGAGAGGACATTAAAGTAAGAAATGTCAATCAATGCCCAACGGAAGAACTCTCTCCCAGATTCGGAAGGTGATCTCATGTGCTTGTTCAGGGTGGCCACCTGGGTATGTGAGTGAGTAGGCATGTGGCACTGCAGCAATGCCGAGGAGCGCTGGATCTAGACATGTTCCTCATGAACCTCCAAAGCAAAAAAATGCCAATAAGAACTGTTCTGTCTGCCAGCAACAGAGACAGGGACTGCAAATGACTATGTGGAAGATTCCCTGGAAAGGCCTTGAACATAGCTGGCAAGTGAGACTGATGCTAATAGCCTTGTAGGGCTACAAATGGGTCTTCATAGAAATAAACACTGACTCTGCACTGGATTTTGCTTACTTAGTAGTAGATCCTAATGCTCAGAGTACTCAGCAGAATAGAAGATGCAGCTGACTGTTATATCTTCAGAGCAAGGAGTACACTTGATAGCCCATAATATTCAACAATGAGCAGAGAGAAATTTTCCTCAAGGTAATAGTTTGACAGAAAATTGAATGAACAAATATAACATTGGTTATCTAAAACCAGAAGAGATATAAGCATGAAGGGCTCACTTACACACCTTTATGAGTGTGTTCTCACACTGAACGGGTGTTGGCTGAAGGGAGTGTTCTCGCTAGATAAATTCCTCTCTTTTTCTGGTAGATATAGGGAAGAGAGGGTGAAAAAGGATGCTGGTATGACTATGTAATTTTTGCCAGGGAGGGAGGACACTGGTTTAATGACTATATATTTTTTCTTTCTTATCCACATCCCCTAAAAGTATTTTTTTTTTCCCGTTTGATGTAGTAGTCTCAGGACTGCAATTACAAGTGTTGGAAGCAGGTATGATTTCTAAGCAAAAAATTAAGTGCAATTTTCAACAGTAAATTTGGCTAAATAGCCCACTAGTTCTTCACCTATGTAACTTTACACTATTTGAATAAGAATGGAATGAGAGGGAGGTACTTGCTAGACTAATATTACTGCCTGCAATTTAGACTCCCTGTACACTCCTGAATGTAATGTCCCTTCCAATGGTGGACAATTTGGGGTCTAAAAAAAGATAGGAGAAATAGTAGCTGAGGAAAAAAGAATAAATAAATGGGTTATGTAATGAGGGAAATCCAATATTACATTAATATCTCTAAAGAGACTCAGAGCAAAAGATGATGTTATCTTTGAGTTCAATTTAATTATACTAGATGCCTGAAAGAGTGAACTGTAAGTTTGCTGAGATGACTCCTGCTTTTGGCTTTAGAATGGGTTTTAGTTTGTTTAGGCTGCTATAACAAACCATCTTAAACTGGGTGATTTATAAAAAGGAATTTATTTCTCACAGTTCTGGAAGCTGGGAAATCTACAATCAGGGTGCCAGCAGATTTGGAGTCTGGTGAGGACTTGCTCTTTGCTTCATAGATGGTATCTTCCCACTGCATCCTCACACTGGGGAAGGGGCAAACAGCCTCCTTCAGGCCTAACTTATGAAGACACTAATCATATTCGTGAGGGCTTCACCCTCATGACCTAATCACCTCCTAAAGTTCTACTATTTCATTGGTGATTAGATTTCAATATAGGAATTTTGCAGGGATATATACATTCAGGCCTTAGCAAAACATTACAACATTTCTAATAGCAACCTGCAAACTTGGGTAGCCTCACCCTGGAGATATTTTATATGACATGTTGATGGACTGGACTAATTACTAAATTATTAATAGCTAAATGGGACTTCTTGTGATGTTTATGACCATTTTCCTGTAAGGGATCTGTGGCCAGAAACCAGGATTGGACTGTGTCATAATAAATATATATGTGGTCTCTACGCACATTTTCTGGCACATGGCTCCCAAAATTTATAGAATCTTCTAAGTGATAAAGATCTTATTGTACTCGAAGATACTGATGGCTGAGAGCTTCTGGATAACCTTAGGAGGGAGGCAGGTTTCCAGAGGGACCAACCTTGTGATTAGAGGATTGAAACTTTAGCCCTATCCCCTGATCTCCAGGGAGGGGAGAGGGGCTAAAAGGTAGAGTTGGTCACCAATGGCCAATGATTTATCAGTCATGCCTACGTAATATAACCTCCATAGAAACCCAAAAGGGTGGGATTTGGAGAGTTGCTAGGTTGGGCAAATTGTAGGGGGGCTGGGAGTTTCGTAAACATGGAGAAGCCATGGAAGTTCTGTTCCTCTTCCCTCTACCTTGCCTCATGCATCTCTTCCATCTTACTGTTCCTGAGTTGTATCCTTTTATCATAAATATAATTTTTACAAAAGCAGATAAACCAATCTGTGTTACTGAACAATGTAAATTATGTTAAAACACAAGCAATACAATACATAAGGCAAGCAATACATAAGAAACAAAATATCGATACCCAACATTTAAATATATCTTCTTTCCATCAGAAAGAAACAGACAGAAAACCCACCACAAAATAAAAGGCCAACATACACAAAGCAAATCACACAAAAAGTGTCAGTGGCAGTAACCATGTAGAAAGGCACTTAACTTCATTAGTGAACAGAGATATTTATATTAAAATAGCAAAATGCAGTCATATTTTGTGCTCAGATGGACTTTAAAAGAAAATGTTTTCAATAGTGCAGTAAGTCTACCTATCAACCAGCTTTTGTGGCTCCTCAAGTGCCTTGATACAAATCTCAGTGTCACCTCATTTCATTTCAGAAGAGGGAGGATCTATTTTGCTCTTCTTTTAGGCGCTCTGTTACTGACTATACAGAAACAATGGGAAGACATTTATTTGCCTGAAATACACTGGGATATGTTTTATTTTCATAACAACGTCGACAACAAAATCTTTTCTTTTTACCAAATAATGACACTTTATATGCATATGACCTAAAAGTTAGAGTAAATTTGGCTATAAAATAATAGGTGTCAATACCATTGACAGGTAATGGGGGATCTGTGAATTTTATATCATCTCCTGACCACATCCTTTCACACATGAGAAGCCTGTGTTTTGAGAATGGTGACAATAATCATGCAATGGCCATAACAAACAGAATATATTGCAGATTTGTCTATAAAGACTTTATCTCAGTGCCTGGTAGAGAGAATGGTTCTGAATATTAATAAGATAATTCTATGGCATTGACAGCATTATTACACTTATTGAACACTTTATACATTTTTCATTTAACAGATAAAATATCGTGACATGGTAACTCACTCATGCCAACACCAGGTAAGTAATTTGAAGGCCAGGCACAGTGGCTTATGCCTATAATCTCACTACTTTGGGAGGCTGAGGCGGGCGGATCACTTGAGATCAGGGGTTGGAGACCAGCCTGGCCAACATGGTGAAACCCCATCTCTAGTAAAAAAACACAAAAATTAGCCAAGCATGGTGGTGCACGCCTGTAATCCCAGCTACTCAGGAGGCTGAGGCAGGAGAATTGCTTGAACCCGGGAGGCAGGGGTTACAGTGAGCAGAGATTGCGCCACTCACTGCACGCCAGCCTGGGTAACAGAGAGAGACTCCGTCTCCAAAAAAAAAAAAAAAAAAAAAAAAAAGGGCTGGGAGCTGTGGCTAACGCCTGTAATCCCAACACTTTGGAAAGCCGAGGTGGGCGGATCACTTGGGGTCAGGAGTTCAAAACAAGCCTGATCAGCATGGCGAAACCCTATCTCAGCTAAAAATACAAATATTAGCCAGACATGGTTGTGTGCGCCTGTAATCGCAGCTATTTGGGAGGCCGAAGCAGGAGAATCCCTTGAACCTACGGAGGAAGAGGTTGCAGTGAGCTGAGATTGCACCACTGCACTCCAGCCTGGGCAACAGTGTAAAACTTCATCTCAAAATAATAATAATAATAATAATAACAATAATTTGAACCTGAATTCAAGGTCTCCAATATGAGGTCCAGACAGTGCTCTTGCCATTACACCAAGATTTTATTCGTAAAAGCTGTATGGTTTTCTTTTCTTTCTTTCTTTTTTTTTTTTGGAAACGGAGTCTTGCTCTGTCGCTCAGGCTGGAGGGCAGTGGCGTGATCTCGGCTCACTGCAAGCTCCGCCTCCCGGGTTCACGCCATTCTCCTGCCTCAGCCTCCCGAGCGGTTGGGACTACAGGCGCCCGCCATTACGCCTGGCTAATTTTTTGTATTTTCAGTAGAGACAGGGTTTCACTGTGTTAGCCAGGATGGTCTCCATCTCCTGCCCTCGTGATTTACCCGCCTCGGCCTCCCAAAGTGCTGGGACTACAAGCGTGAGCCACCGCGTCAGGCCGAAAGCTGCATGGTTTTATTCAAGATTAGAGAATCCACCTTCCTGGAAAAGGTAGTCATACAATGTAAGCTGAAGTCCTTTAGTCATTGTGTCGACACAGGCTAAGGACATGGTGTTGATTAAAATGCCTTTTTATTCAGTATTACCACATCCTTTATAAGTAATTGGCCTCTGGTCCTCCAGGGGATAATAATTATTTTTAAGTTACTCTCTCTCATACTACTCATTAATACACTTTATATTACACGTTACATATATAAAGTGTATTACACTTAATAAGCATGTTTTACATATATAAAGATTATATTCAAATATAATATATAAACTTTATAAACATAACTTTTCCATTTTATATAGTTTCCACTTTATATACACTTTATACACACACATAGTGTATATAAATACAAAAATGTATATTTAAAAAGTGGAAACTATAAAGTATATATAAAGCATATATAAGTATACATATATAAAGTGTATTATATAAGTAGTATGAGAGTTACTTAAAAATAATTTTTTAATATGAATATGTAGTTTTATTTTATTGTATTTATTTTTGATGTTATTAATTTATTTAAGTACGTTTATATGAAGTTCTCAAGGTAGTGTGTCACATTCATTTCTAGTAATTAGCATAATAGGTTTTCAATTATTTTGATAGGTTAAGTGACCGATATTGCCTTCCTCAATCTATATTTACTCACTCATCCATTCATTAAACAATATTTATTGGCATAAAATATGTTCTGAGCATTGTGCTAGATATTGGGGATTCATAAATAAAGTCAACGTTTCTGTCTTCATAGACCTTAAATGCTAGCGCAACAATGAAATAAACAAATAGACAAATAAAAAATTGATATGGGGATTACCAAACGTTTGGTATGTTAAACAGAAAATATCTAAGATGATGTGCTAGAGGAAGGATAATCACAGAATTTCTCATTGAGGAAAATATATTCAGCAAAGACTTCAAATTAAGAATAAATCAGTGATATGGTGAGGTCTGAAGAATGGCATAGTACAGCAAAGAGTAAGTTAAATGCTTAAAAAATAACTTGGCATGAAAATCAGAAAGTAATCTGGCTGAAGTGACTGAATGAGAGAATAATAAAGCATTTGGGAACAAGGACATGGAATTGAAATTTGTCCTAAATTCTATCTAATGGCATTTAAAGCTCACCACAGTTTTACATAGAGAATGAATTAAACTGTGTGTACAGTGGTGCCATTAACTAGGGTACTAAAAACTTGGATAAAGAGAAAATAAAAATTTCTGTTTTGGGAATGATAAGTCTGAAATGCCTTTAAGATGCAAGGGTGATGGTTAAGATGATGGTTGGGTATATGATTCTGGACCTTGGGGAAAAATCTGAACCAAAGATAGAAATTTGGTTGATGAGTTTATAGATGCAATTTAAACTTTGGGTTTATTGAATAAGGACAGCGTGTTAGTTAATCCAGTCCATTTGGATTTAAATATTTGTTTTTTTGATTTTGGCTTTTATTTTAAATTCAGGGGCAGGTGCAGATTTGTTAGAAGGGTATATTGCATGGTGCTGAGGTTTGGGCTTCTATTGATCCTATCTCCCAGATAGTGAACATAGTGCTTGATTGGAAGTTTTCAGCCCTTGCCCTTGATGCCTCCCTCCCTCCTTTCGGAGTTTCCAGTGTCTTTTGTTCCCATCTTCATGTCCTTTTAAATCCAAGATTAAGCTCCCACTTATAAGTGAGAACATGTGATATTTGGTTTTCTGGGGATTTTTTTGTGTGTTAATTTGCCTAGGATAACAGCCTCCAGCTGTATCCATTTGGTGTAAAGGACATGATTTCATTCCTTTTATGGCTGCATAGTACATACACATGATGTATATGTACCTTGTTTTGTTTATCCACCTCACTGTTGATGAGCACCACAGTTGAATCCATATCTTTGCTATTGTGAATAGTACACTGATGAACATATGAGTGCATGTGTGTTTTTGGTAGAATAACTTACATTCCTTTGTTACCCACTAATTCCTTTGTTACCCAGTTTATACTCACTAATTAGGTTGCTGGGCTAAATGGTAGCTACATTGTTAGTTCTTTGAGAAGTCTAAAAACTGCTTTCCACAGGGGCTGAACTAAGTTGAATTCCCATCAAAAGTGTATAAAATATCCCTTTTTCTCACAAACTTGTCAACATCTGTTTTTTTTTTTTTATGTTTTAATAATAGCCATTTTGACTAGTGTGAGATGGTATCTCATTGTGGTTTTCATTTGCATCTCTCTGATGATTAGTGATGTTGAGCATTTTTTCATATGTTTATTGGCCACTTGTATGTGTTCTTTTGATAAGTGCTTGTTCATGTCCTTTGCCCACTTTTAAATGGGATTTTTTTTCTCGTTGATTCATTTAAGTCCTTTATGATTCTGGGTATTAGTCCTTTGTCAGATGTATAGTATTTGAATATTTTCTCCCATTCTGTAGGTTGTCTGTTTCCTCTATTGAGAATTTCTTTTGCTGTGCAGATGTTCTTTAGATTAATTAAGTTCAAATTGTGTATTTCTAAAATTTTTTTGCATTGCTATTAGGGTCTTCAAACCAAATTATTTGCCTAGGTCAATGTCTCAGAGTATTTCCTAGGTTTTCTTTTAGAATTTTTATAGTTTGAGGTCTTAAATGTAAATATTTAATGCATCTTGAGTTAATTTTTGTATATGGTGAGAGATAAGCATCCAGTCTCATTCTCCTGCGTATGGTTAGCCAGTTTTCCCAGCACCATTTATTGACTAAGGTGTCCTTTCCCTATTGCTTATTTTTGTCAACTTTGTCAAATATGAGTTGGTTGTAGGTATACGGATTTATTTCAGGGGTCTCTATTCTGTCTCATTGGTCTACGTGGCCATTTTTGTAGAGTACCATGCTGTTTTTGGTTATGGTAGCCATGTAGCATAGTTTAAAGTCAGGTAATGTGATGCCTCCAGCTTTGTTCTTTTGGCTTAGTATTGCCTTGGCTATTTAGGCTCTTTTTTGGTTTTATATGAATTTTAGAATAGTTTTTTTTTTCTAATTCTGTGAAAAATGACATTGGTAGTTTGACAGGAATAGCATTGAATCTGTAGATTGCTTTGGGCAGTTAAAAATTTTAACGATATTGATTCTTCCAACCCTTGAGCATAGAATGCCATTCCATTTGTTTGTGTCATCTCTGATTGCTTTCAGCAGTGTTTCTTAATTCTCAAAGAGCTCTTTCACCTCCTTGGTTAGGTGTATGTGGCTATTATAAACGGGATTGCATTCTTGATTTGGTTCTCAACTTGAACTTAATTAGTGCATAAAAATGTCACTAATTTTATATGTTGATTTTGTATCCTTGAGACCTTACTGAAGTGGTTTAGTAGGTATAGGAGCCTTTTGGCAAAATCTTTAAGATTTTCTAGGTATACAATTATATCATCAGCAAAGACAGATAATTTGACTTTTTTTTCCTATTTTTATTTCTTTCATTTCTTTCTCTTGCCTGATTTCTCTGGCTAGGATTTCTAGTACTATGCTGAGTAAGAGTGGTGAGATAAGACGTCCTTGTCTTGTTCCAGTTCTTAAAAAGGAATGCTTCTAGCTTTTGCCCATTTGGTATGATATTGGCTATGAGTTTGTCACAGATGGCTTATTATTTTGAGGTATATTTCTTCAATGCCTAGTTTGTCGAAGGGTTTCATTAAAAAGGGATATTGGACTTTATCAAATGCTTTTTCTGCATCTATTGAGATGACCATATTGTTTTGGTTTTTAATTCTGTTTATGTGGTGAATTACATTTATAGATTTGTGTTTGTTGAACTCTTATTGCATCCCAGGAATAAAGTCCAAGTTGATCATGTTGAATTAAATTTTTGATGTGCTGCTGGATTTGGTTTGCTAGTATTTTGTTGAAGATTTTTGTGTCTATGTTCATTAGATATATTGGCCTATAGTTTTTTGTTGTTGTTGTTGCTTTGTCTTTGCCCGATTTTTGTATCAGAATGATATTGGTTTCACAGATTGAGTTAGAGAGGAGTCTTTCTTCCTTGATTTTTTTTTTTTGTAATAGTTTCAGTAGAATTGGTACCATCTCTTCTTTGTATGTCTGTTAGAATTTGGCTGGTCCAAGGCCTGTTTTGGTTGTTAGATTTTTTTGTATTACTGATTGAATTTTGTTACCTGTTACTGTTCTTCTTTCTGGTTCAATCTTGGGAGGCTGTGTTTCCAGGAATTTATCTATTTTCACTAGATTTTCTAATGTGTGTGCAGAGAGATGTTCATAGCAGTCTTGGAGGATCCCTTGTATATCTGTGGGATTGTTTGTGATGTTACCTTTGGCATTTCTGATTGAGCTTATTTAGATCTTCTCTCTTTTTTATTAATGTAGCTGGAGGTCTATCAATCTTGTTTATGCTTTCAAAGAACAAACTTAATTTCATTGACCCTTTGTATAGTTCTTAATTTTATTTAGTTCTGCTCTTATTTTAGTTATTTCTTTTCTTCTACTA
This sequence comes from Pan paniscus, assembly GCF_029289425.2. Classification (NCBI taxonomy): domain Eukaryota; kingdom Metazoa; phylum Chordata; class Mammalia; order Primates; family Hominidae; genus Pan; species Pan paniscus. Next base: position 69,618,788 of record NC_073267.2, read on the forward strand.
GCTCATTTGTTTTTGTTTTTCTTAGTTCCTTTAAGTATGAGATTAGGTTGTTAATTTGAGATCTATCTTCTTATAGGCATTTAGTGCTATAAACTTTTCTCTTGCCACTGCTTTTGCTGTATCCCAGAAATTTTGGTATGTTCTGACTCTGTTTTTGTTTATTTCCAAGAATATTTTGATTTCTGCCTTAATTTTATTTTGTACCCAAAAGTCACTGAGGAGCAAGTTGTCTAATTTTCATGTATTTGTGTGGTTTTAAGAGTTCCTCTTGATATTTCTGTTTTTATTCCATTGTGGTCTGAAAAGATAGTTGGTAGGCTTTCATTTTTTAAAAATTTATTGAGACTTGCTTTATAGCCAAGAATGTGGTCAGTCTTAGAGCAGGTTTTATGTGCATATGAGAAAAATGTATATTCTGTGATTGTTGGGTGGAATATTCTGTAGACGTATATTAAGTCCAATTGGTCAAGTGTTGAACTTAAGTCCAGTATTTCTTTGCTGGCTTTCTGCCTTGTTGATCTGTATAATGCCATAATTGGGGTTTTCAAGTCTCTCACTATTATTGTGTGGCTGCCAAAGCATTTTCTTAGGTCTAGAAGTAATTGTTTTATAAATCTGGGTTCTCTAATGTTGGTTGTGTATATATTTAAAATAGTTAAAGCTTCTTGTTCAATTGAACTCTTATTATATAATACTCTTCATTGTCCTTTTTTTTACTGTTGTTGGTTTAAAGTGTATTGAATCTAATGAAAGTATAATGACCCCTGCTTTTTCTGTTTTCTATTTTCATGATAGATTTTTCTCCACCCCCTTACTTTGAGTCAATGGGTGCTGTTGCATGTGAGATGCATCTCTTGTAGACATCAGAAGGGTGGATCTTATTTACTTTTATCCAATTTTCCAGTCTATGGCTTTAAAAAAGAACATTTAGGCCATTTACATTTAAGTTTAATATTGACATGTGAGGTTTAATTCCTGTCATATAGTGTTGTTAACTACTTGGTTTGTAGTCTCAATTGTGTAGTTGCTTTATAGGGTCTGTGGGTTATGTGCTTGTGTGTGCTTTTGTGATATTGAGCATTGTTCTTTTGTTTCTATGTTTAGAACCTCCTTAAGCATCTCTTGTAGGGCTCGTCTGGTTGTGATAAATTCCTTTAGTCATTGCTTCTCTGAGAAAGATTATTTCTTCTTAGTTTATGAGGCTTAATTTGTCAGGAAATTAAATTATTCCCTGGCATTACTTTTTTTAAAAAAATGCTAAAAATGGGCCCCCAATCTCTTCTGGATTGTAAGGTTTCTTCTGAGACCTCCACTGTTAGTCTGATGGGTTTCTCTTTATAGGTAATATGACCATTTGTATAGCTGCCTGTAAGATTTTCTTTTCTTTTGGTTTGACCTTGTATAGTCTGATGACTATGTGCCTTAGGAATGATAACCTTGTAGAGTATCTCATAGGCATGCCCTGGATTTGCTCCCTCTGTATTTTGACCTATCTAGCAATATTGTAGAAATTTTTCTGAATTATATCCTCAAATATGTTTTCCAAGTTGATTACTTTCTCTTCTTATCTCTCAGAAATGCCAATAAATCATATATTTGGTCACTTTATATGCTCCCATATTTCTTAAAGGCTTTATTTATTTGTTATTCTTTTTTCTTTGTTATTTTCTAATGTGGCTGATTCAAAGGACTTTGACCTCTGAAATTCTTTCTTCTTCTTGGTTTAGTCTGTTGTTAAGGCATCTAACTGTATTTTGAAATACGTGTAGTAAGTTTTTTAACTCTTTATGTTCTGATTGGCTCCTTTAAAATATAGATATGTCATCTTTTAAAATGTGGATCGTTTTGCTGTTTACTTTGTGCTGATTTCAACTTTCTCTTGGATCTCATTGAGTTTCTTTGCATCCATATTCTGAATTCTATGTCTGTCATATCAGATATTTCATTCTGGTTAGGATTCATTGCTTGGAAGCTGATAGGATCCTTTGGAGGTGACAAAACACCCTGGGTGTTTGTAGTTTCAGAGTTCTTCTCATCTGAGAGAGCTGGTGTTTTTGTTGTTGTTGTTGTTGTTTGTTTTTTTTCTATTGGTTGGATGGGGCTCCTTGATTTTTTAATTTTTTTTCCAAGGTGGAAATGACTGTGATTTATATTGTTTATGATTGACTAACTTTGCTTCTGAGTGCTTTTAGGGTGGCAAGGCTCTGTATGGGTTTCCTTGGTGTGGCTTTCTCAAACACTGTTGTTGTAGTGATGCAATTTCGTTTGGTGGTATAGTTCAAGCTGCAGTCCAATAATTGGCACAAAAGAGTAAAAGTTAGCAGGTGGGGCAGGAGTGGAGGTAACAGAAAAGCATGAAAAGCACCCTCCCTGAGTGCATTTGCCTTCAGTGGGGTGGAGCCACTATAGAAGCCTGAGAAGTGGTCTCTTTCAGCCCACGCTCCCCAAGCCCTGAAGGAAAGAGCCACTGCCAAGTCCACAATAGTGCACTCATGTGGGGAACCAGGGGTTGAGAGATGACCACCCTTTCCATGTCTATTCTTGGCCTATGGTGGTGTCATCTTCAGCAGCTGGTAATGCCTCCATGTTTCCTTTGACCCAAGTGGGTCTTTGGTGACCTACACTCCCCTCTCTCTTAGCGACAGACCATGTTGAGGGTTAGATCTCTGATTCTAGGTATTTTTAGTGGCAAGGAGTCTGTATACATTCCTTGGTTATAGGTAGTCTTTGTATAGTGGCTTACCCAAATGCTGGTTGCAGTAGCGATGTACTGGGTTTCCACAGGCTCACTGGCTCCTGTGGGGCTGGAATGGCATCAGGCTCAGGAAGCTTGTCCCATTCCCCCATGCTGTGTGCTTGTGTCAGCAGATGTTTTATTGTGTTGTGTCCTCGACCTCTGGGCCAGTAGGAGGCTCTTATGGGTAAGAGCCAGCTATAGCCAACATGGCTGGGGAGATACTTGATCCTTGTTTACTGAGAGAAGCTCTCTGTTGCCTCGGGCAGTGCATTGATCCTTAGAGTGCACAGTGGTCTGAGCTTCTTGCTCAGCCCTGGAGGAGGATACCAGGAAGGGTGGGGCTGGACTGTTGCAGGAACAAGCAACAGCAGCAAGGGGGGTGGTCCTGAGGGCAGCTACCAAGCATCCAGAGGTGTGCCTAGGCATGGAGCTAGGAAACTTCCTCTGCCCCATGTTCTCTGCATGGAGAGTGGGTGAAGGGGAGTGGCCTAAACTCCTAATCCAGGAGAATGCCTGGATTCCTCCAAGTGCCCGAAGGTCTGCCTGGAAGTGGGGGGCCAGAGAGGGCCCTGCTGTACCATGTTCTCTGCACCTGAAGAATAGAGAGGCTGAGATTGCTAATCTGGGCAAAAAGGCGCTCTGAATGCCTGGAGATATGTCTGTACGGGAAGCAAAGAGGACACCACCAAGGTCTTTTCTCAGGATGAGTGGGGTGGCTCAGGCTGCTAATCTGGGTGGGCAGGTATTCTGAATGCCTAGAGATATGCCTGGAGTTGGAGTGTAGAGGGCTCCACTTCACCACAAGCTCAGAAAAGCAGGCACCCAGCAATGGCACAGACAGACCGCTTATAGGTTGCCAAACTGGCCCTAGTTGCAAGTCTCATTATCCAGAAGAAACTGTGTCTGCCACAACTGTATTCTCAGTGGACATCTGTGACAGGGGAGAGCACAATTTCAGTGCCTACTGCTGGGATGCTTTCCACACTCGACATTCAATTTTGGCTGTGGAGGCTTCTACCCCACTCCAGAACAAGCTCTCCAGATTGGAATATTTGAAGATTAACAGAAGTGGAGGTTATGGCCAGAAACCCAAGATAGGAGTTGCTGGGAAAGGAGAAAGAAAGACTTTAATGTGGAAAGGAGAGGTGCAGTATGCCAGTGCTCTCAAAAAGCTAAGAACAGAGAATAAGAGAAAGGTCCCCTGGATTGGCCATGTGGAGATCTTAGTGTCATGAAATTAGTGTTACGAGTGCTATGAGGAAACAAAGTAAAATGATCGAAAGATGTATTTATTTGGTTTCCTTTGTGGGTTTTTTGTTTCATTTTTTCTATTTTTATATTTTGTAATTGAGTAGTTATACACCTGGACTTGTTTTAATTAGAATTTTAACCTCAAAATTCCTGTCAACACACACACACCCATAAACACACACACACACACACACACACACACACACACACACACACACACACACATTCATCGGGGCTATTTAAAAGTATGTAAAAGCAACCAGAACAAGGACATTCTGCACGACCCTAAAACAAGGACTCCCTTCTATTCAAAAGATAATCTCTATAAAAACAGGTAGGTCTGATAGAATCAACCCAAATGTCCATCAGTATAGATTGGATAAAGAAAATTTGCTATGTATACACCATGGAATACTGTGCAGCCATAAAAAGGAACAAGATTGTATCCTTTGCAGGGACATGGATGGAATTGGAAGCTGTTATCCTCAGCAAACTAACACATGAACAGAAAACCAAACACTGCGTATTCTCACTTATAAGTGGGAGCTGAACGATGAGAACACATAGCGGGGAACAACACACACGGAGGCCTGTTGGGTTGGATGTGGGGAGGGAGAGCATCAGGAAGAATAGCTAATGGATGCTGGCTTAATACTTAGGTGATGGGATGATCTGTGCAGCAAGGCATTGTGGCACACCACCTATGTAACAAACCTGCAGATTCTGCACATGTACCCTTGAACTTAGAACAAAAGTTGAAGAAACAAACAAACAAACAAACACATAGGTCTAAATGAAAAAACACTAACAACAAACATTCAGAATATGCCCAGCTTTGTGTGACATAACAAAGATGTTAGAACACTGCTTCTACTTTTGAAAAAAAAGAAGGATGGAGGATACTCACAAAATAGATCTGAGAATGAGAAATCTCTCTCTTCCTATAGTTCTTAGTCATCGGGTAAAATTGAAGATATCAGGTTAGAGTTGGCAGATATTTTGGGGAGTAATTATGAAAAGTTTTTCTGAAAGAAATTTAAATAGAGATTGAAAATTCGAGAGATTACAGAAAGTAAACAGAAAGAACTATTAATGTGGATAAAGTTACAGATATAGCCAACTATTTTCACTATTCAACCTTCATATTTGAATGATGAAATACAATTATGCACTTAAAATTTACTCAGTCTTGATGTTCTGAAGAAAAAACATTATTGCATGTAGTTGTAACCTTCTGGCTATCATTCTAAAACATTTCAAATATATACAATAATATAAACATTTTCTTTTAAAAAGACATATATAAAAGTATTTTCATGTATATATTTGGTATATCATGAAAAGTATAAAATGTAAATTAAATTATTTTCTTGTCCTGCCTTTTTCTTTCACTTCATCCTCACTCTTTGATGTTACTAAGGAGTTATTACTGCTAATATGCACTAAATATTTCTCAGAAGGCTTTATTTTAAACCTTCTTCATACTATATACTGAACATATATTAGAGTCCAGATTTGAGCTAACTTTTAAAAAGTTAACTGAATATGATGTGGCTGAATTAGGATAAATCACCTTTAAATGTCAAGTGCTATATCTGAGCTAATAATGGGCTTGCCTTTATTATTATATTATAATATATAATATAAATATTATAATATATAATATAATAAATATATATTATAATATAATATAATATATAATAAATATATATTATAATATAATATATAATAAATATATATTATATTATAATATATAATAAATATATATTATATTATAATATATAATATAATATTTATTATATTATAATATATAATATAATATATATTATATAATATATAATAAATTATAATATATAATATATAATAAATATATATTATAATATAATAAATATTATATATTATATTTATTATTATTATATTATATATTATATGTCATGGTGGTATATTTTTCTCCTGATAATGTAAAGTCAATTAGGTTTTTTAGCATTGATTTATGAGGACATTAATATATCTACTTCTAAAATCAACTTGCTTTTCAAAATCTTATAGAAAAATAATAATTTATGCTCAGATTCCTTTACATAATTTATTTTGCTGAAAACTTACCAACTAAAAAGTAGTTATTTATATTAGGTGTCAACCACCCAAATGGGAAAAAATGGCACATATTGCAGTGAAATTCACTCATAGTAGAATTGTCTCATGAATTGTTGAAGTCTTGATAAGAGACGTGTAGAATATAGGAATGTTTTCTGCACTGGTCTCATACAATGTAAGGCCAAGGCCTTCTTGTCTAATCTTTCCACATTTCTTTTAAATAGCAGCACTCAGATAAACAAGACATTTTAGAATTCTTAGAATATAAAATTTAGAGAGACATTGAAGTAAAAATTATTGAGTTACCAAATTATTGAGTTACCAATCATTAAGTGAACACTTAGAATATTGTATTAGATTAGATAAAAATAGTGGCTCCCTACTGGGGAGTTTCATAACATCAAAACGAATGGTAGGAACATGACATTGTTTTTCCTTTCTCCAGTTCTGTTTCTCCAAGCTGAGTAAAAAATCACTAAGAAAGTACTACACACTGTGAAGTCTCGCATATTTCAGGATTTCCATATATAATTACCAGACATAGATCTTTCCCAGAAATCTTTGCTAATGAAGCTTACAATAAACAAACTAAAAACAGACTCTAAGTGTATAATTGCATATAATTTTCTTTTTTTTTTTTAAAAATTATATTTTGTAGAGGCTTGGGAAACTTAGAGATAGCAAAACCATTTCTTTGTTGCTAGGTCCCCATAATCCTAAAGTCATGCCTAGGCTGATTCATTGTAAGATCATGAAAAACATTTCCCATACCAGGCATTCCCCATTTTAGATAAAATTAACACATTCTTTCCACACATAATATGCGTCCTATGGCTAGTTTTTAAATACTGACTGACAGAGTAAATAACATTGTGGTGATTAATTACGGGCATCTCAATGTTTACTTGGAAGTCATTGGAAAGAATCAGAAACTTTATAAATCCTGTCTCTAGCACCAACTTGTTAACAGATACAGCTCTCAAAATAATTGCATTTTTTACTTATAAGCCTCTTCCATAAATTCTGCTCACTATCTATAAATAAAATTCAAAGAGTGAGCCTAGAAAAGACGAGGTAATAAGTCCTTTCACAGATGAAAGAAGACATATGTCAATTTAAGTCAGGCAATATAGATGGCAAATATAGGCAGGCATAATCTGTAATGTAAGTCAATTTACAGTGTTTTTCTTTTTTTCTCTTTAACAAATAATGTGCCATCTAGAATGGTTGAAATATCATCTGTTAAATGAAAATATCAATTTCTTTCCCACTGTACTGGTTATAAATTGCCTACACATAACGTAGTCACATGTTGACTTCAGATTCTCTTTATTTTGTGGTATTTTCTACTATTTTCAGTGAAGGAAAGTCATTTATTCAAATGCTTTCTCATGCCATTATGAATTCAGAAACCTAAATTATGCTTAAATTATCTATCCAAATAGAGAAGAAAAACGCCCAATGTTGCTTTAAATGTTTGCTCATATAAGCCTGAAAATACAAGTTTTGTCTTTTTTCATTTTGGAATCAGCCTAACACTAAATTCAATGCATTAAATTAGGAAGTTCAGTTAGTTTATTTTGCTTTAAAAAGACTATTTTCAAAGATTAGTAAATGAATCTCCTCTTTGTCTAGAAACTGTAGAATTATATATTTAAGGCCGGGCGGGGTGGCTCACACCTGTAATCCCAGCATTTTGGGAGGCCGAGGCAGGCGGATCACCTGAGGTCAGGAGTTCGAGACCAGCCTGGCCAACGTGGTGAAACCCCATCCCTATGAAAAATCCAAAGTTAACCAGGCATGGTGTTGGGCTCCTGTATTCCCAGCTACTTGGGAAGCTGAGGCAGGAGAATCACTTGAACCCGGGAGGCAGAGGCTGCAGTGAGCAGAGATCACGCCACTGCACTCCAGCCTGGGCAACAGATCGAGACTCTGTCTCAATCAATCAATCAATCAATCAAACCAGAATTATACATTTAAGTAATGTCATGAAATATTTTGTAAGAAAAGCTGATTATCTGTCAGGAGAAAAATTGCTGAACAAGAACCTTAACATTGAAAATTTGGCCTCTACAACACACAAGTGTTATATTTTAATAAACCACAAGTTTAAAACTCTTGTACGCATATTTATTTTCTAAAGATGTTGAAACAATTGTATTCATAAGCTCAATAAGGAAATGAGGGGGAAAAAGGTGATTTGGTAATGGTGATGCTCATGCACATATTTTCAAATAGGCAATAATCACTTAAATGATGGGATTAAATGCAAGCCCCAATTTGAAAAAGTGTGTTCCATTTGGTTTGCTAAAACAATAAGAATAATTATTCTTCAAGTATGCTAAAAAGGTCACCAGTCTTGGTAAAAATGTGTTCTTGCAGTTTCCTTTCAGTTGTTTCGTCTTTCCTAATTAAGGCACATTATACATAATTGAGGTTTCAGGTTAAGCTATGAGTAGATTGTTTTCCTACCTGCCACCTCTTAAATGTCCTCAATCAATCTCCTATTTTTCATAGACCACTGTCTCTCTCTCTATATATATAAAACACACACACACACATATATACACAATTTTTTTTTAATTTTTGCAATAACAGATTCTTTTAGAGTTTGAAGTAGGAATCCTGTCAGAGGCACCTTGAAAGCAATAGCAATGATAGCACTCATAGTCTCATATGGTAGCCACAGTTCAGACTTCTGCTCTATGCAAATCAAAATGCAAATTAAAAAAGGAAAAAATAGGCTGGGTGCAGTGGCTCATGCCTGTAATCCCATCACTTTGGGATGCCAAGGAGAGCAAATCTTCTGAGGTCAGGAGTTCGAGACTAGTCTGGCCAACATAGTGAAACCCCGTTTCGACTAAAAATACAAAAATTAACCGAGTGTGGTGCTGGACTCCTGTAATCCTAGCTAGTTGGGGGGCTGAGGCAGGAGAGTCGCTTGAACCCAGTAGGCTGATGCTGCAATGAGCCAAGACTGCGCCATTGCACTCCAGCCTGGGCAACAAGAATGATACTCTGTCTCAAAGAAATTAAAAAAAAAAAAAAAGGAAAAAAAACACCCTCTCCTTTTAACAATGGATAAAAGTCACCTTCTCTTCCTATTTTTCCCCTCCCCTTGAGAAGAGTTAAGTCTACCAACTTTCTACCTCTCCCCTTGAAGTAGTAGCCACCAGGGTTCCCAGATATAGGGGAATTATCTTAGTAAATATAGTATGTTTAACTGGGGGCTGGGGGGCTCTCTCAGAAACTGCATGTTCATGCTTTAACAGTTCTGGATTAACCTATTTTAGATTTTCTATGTCTTATTTACTGCTCTGCTTTTGTCCTGAGTGCATGAACATGTTCAACTTGACACTTGGCTTTTTTTTTTTTTTTTTTTTTTTTTTTTGGAAACTAATGAATTTCTCTGGATAACTATTGATTTGGAAATGACTAAGAGCCCAAGTCATGGTCTGTTGTTATCTGGGTTTATCTACCAGAAAAAGCAAAGAATGTGAAATGAGGACACCCCCACACAATCCCCCAGCCCACAGAGTCCTTCACATATATTTAATTCAAACTTGATTGAAAAGCTTAGGGTAGCATTCATTATCTAAGGGTAGATTGAAGTAAGGCACTTGGGATAATATCTTGTAAAAGACACTGCTTTAAAAAAATAATTGCTGGCTTCTCATTGGTGACAAAATGGCTAATATTGTCACCTGAGGGGAAAACGATGACAATGTCATCCTGGCAAAGAAGTCAAAAAGGTGATTGGTCTACATAACGTTTCGGGCAGTGGCATCCAGTAATAGGCATGAGCATGATGACACCTAAGATGACCAGAATCTCCCTCATGTCTTTAAACAAACTTTGATTCTAATACAGTTTTGTGACTGTGGCTAATGCATGGGTCCTGGAGTAAAGCTATCTGGGTTTTATTCTAACATAGGATACTTCACCTCCAAGTTTCAACTTTCTTCCTTTATGTAATGGATATTGTAGTATACCAACATGAAAAGGTCAATGTGAGAATTCACACTGTAATCCCATGATGCAAATTATTATTACCAGAACATAGTTTAGTGTACAATAAATTCTACATATTAATGATAATAACCATGACTGTAACAGTTACATTGTCTATTATCTAAATTCAACATTCAGGCACCTAGTTTGAAAAGAAACAAAACAAAACAAAATAGACATGTCTTTCCTGAATACAAAAGTATTCGTAGATGAAGCTAATGAAAACTGAAGGACATCTATGTGACTGAATTGGAATTAAATCTAATAAAGAATGCTTGAAAGTATGGCTATTTGGGATTTTATTATCACAAGATATTTACTCTGCCTACTTCAAAAAAGCTTTGGCACATTTATTTTCTTCATTTGCCTATAATTTGGAAATAAAGGGACATGAAATAATTAAAATTTTTTGGAGAGGGTTCTTCTATCCAATGTGGAGCAACATAGTTATTGAAATAAGTATTGAAAGTAGTAAATAAACATTGAAAAACAATAATAGTAAATATTGAAAAATATCTCCATGATATTTTTCATTTACTATGTATTTGAAGACCTTTTCACTCAGTTTATATATAGGTAGTACATTATGTGTAAAATTGCATACTCTGGATATAGACTAGAATTTATTTAATCATGACCCTACTAACAGGCATTTGTGGACTGTTTTTTCCTATTTCATAATAGGAAAATGTTAGAAAAATTTTGCAGTGCCCATTCATATACATAAGTCTGAGCACACACAGAACTATTCTTCTTTAGATTTCAGAAATAAATTTTTAGATTCAAACATGCACTTTTAAAAAACATTATTATTGCCAAGCAGCTCTCCACAAAGGTTCCTTATCTGTGCCAGATGGGGACGCTTTTCTCTCAGGTTCACATTTACTCTTTTGTAGACTCCCTTCTGTATCGATGGGACTAGAAGTCTGCAAAGTATGTTAGATGACTAGAAAACAGAACGCAGTGGGTAGAACAGAAGGAAGAAAGGCTAGAACTTGTAGACTGCTGTCTGGGGGCAGTAGCAAATCTGTGATATTTGAATTAACAGTGTCTGTCTTCTTTTTTTTCTTTTTTTTCTTCTTCAGCTATTCCTACTTTTCATGCTTTTGTTCTTTCAGTCTTTCCAGTAGCTTTGTAAGAAGTGGCTACTTTCAAAAATGTAGATGAGATAAGTACAGCCGATCCTGAACAAAATAGATTTGAACTGTGTGGGTGCCCTGTACATGAATTTTTTTCAATAAATATACTGGAAACTTTTTTGGAGATTTGTGACCATTTAAACAAGGGCAATCAGGCAAGAAAAAGAAAGGTATCCAAATAGGAAGAGAGGAAGTCAAATTGTCTCTGTTTGCAGATGACATGATTGTGTATTTAGAAAACCCCATTGTCTTAGCCCAAAATCTCCTTAAGCTGATAAGCAACTTCAGCAAAATCTCAGAATACAAAATCAATGTGCAAAAATCACAAGCATTCCTGTACACCAATAATAGACAAACAGAGAGCCAAATCATGAGTGAACTCCCATTCAAAATTATTACAAAGAGAATAAAATACCTAGGGATACAACTTAAAATGGTTGTGAATAACATGTTTAAGGAGAACTAAAAACCACTTCTCAAGGAAATAAGAGAGGACACAAGCAAATGAAAAAAACATTCCATACTCATAGATAGGAAGAATCAATATGAAAATGGTCATACTGCCCAAAGTAATTTATAAATTCAATGCTATCCCCATCAAGCTACCATTGACTGCCTTCACAGAATTGGAAAAGACTACTTTAAAGTTCATATGAAACCACAAAAGAGCCCTCATAGCCGAGACAATCCTAAGCAAAAAGAACAAAGCTAGAGGCATCATACTACCTGACTTCAAACTATACCACAAGGCTACAGTAACCAAAACAGCATGGTACATGTACCAAAATGAATATATAGACCAATGGAACAGAACAGAGGCCTCAGAAATAATGCCACACATCTACAACCATCTGATATTTGACAAACCTGACAAAAACAAGCAATGGGGAAAGGATTCCCTATTTAATAAATGGTACTGGGAAAACTGGCTAGCCATATGTATGCAGAAAGTTGAAACTGGATCCTTTCCTTACACCTGATACAAAAATTAACTCAAGATGGATTAAGGACTTAAATGTAAGACCTAAAACCATAAAAACCCTAGAAGAAAACATAGGCAATACCATTCAGGACATAGGCATGGGCAAAGACTTCATGACTAAAACGCCAAAAGCAATGGCAACAAAAGCCAAAATAGACAAATGGGATCTAACTAAACTAAAGAGCTTCTGCACAGAAAAAAAAAGAAAGAAAAACCCATCATCCGCATGAACAGGCAACCTACAGAATGAGAGAGAAATTTTGCAATCTATCCATCTGACAAAGGGCTAATATTCAGACTCTACATAGAACTTAAACAAATTTACAAGAAAAAAACCAAACAACCCCATCAAAAAGTGGGCGAAGAATATGAACAGACACTTCTCAAAAGAAGACATTTATGTGGCCACCAAACATGAAAAAAAACCTCATCACCACTGGTCGTTAGAGAAATGCAAATCAAAACCACAACAAGATGCCATTTCACACCAGTTAGAATGGTGATCTTTATCTGTTGTCAGGAAACAACAGATACTGGAGAGGATGTGAAGAAATAGGATGCTTTTACACTGTTGGTGGGAGTGTAAATTAGTTCAGTCATTGTGGAAGACTACTCAAGGATCTAGAACCAGAAATACCATTTGACCCAGCAATCCCATTACTGGGTATATACCTCAAGGATTATAAATCATTCCACTATAAAGACACATGCACACTTATGTTTATTGCAGCACTGTTCACAATGACAAAGACTTGGAACCAACCCAAATGCCCATCAATGATAGAATAGATAAAGAAAATGTGGCACATACACACCATGGAATACTATACAGCCATAAAAAAGGATGAGCTCATGTCCCTTGCAGGGACATGGATGAAGCTGGAAACCATCATTCTCAGCAAACTATCACAGGAACAGAAAACCAAACACTGCATGTTCTCACTCATAAGTGGGAGTTGAACAATGAGAACACATGGACATAGGGAGGGGTGCCTGTTTGGGGTGGGAGGGACTAGGGGAGGGATAGCATTAGGAGAAATACCTAATGTAGATGATGGGTTGATGGGCACAGCAAACCACCATGAAATGTGTATACCTATGTAAAAAACCTGCACATTTTGCAAAGGTATCCCAGAACTTAAAGTATAAATTTAAAAAAATCACAGATGAGCCTTGCAGCTTAGAAATATTGAAAAAAATTAAGAAAAAGCTAGGTATGCAATGGATGCATAAAATATATGTAGGTAGTAGTCTATGTGTTAATCAACTGTTTATGTTATTTATAAGGTTTCCAGTCAACAGTAGGCTATTAGTCATTAGGTCTCGGGGGAATCAAAATTTATACATGCGTTTCCAACTGCAGGGGTGGAGGAGATGGTACCCCTAATGCTTGGGCTGTTAGGTCAACTGTACTTTCTCATACATACAAAAGCTGAAAGCAGGTCTTCACTACAAGAAAAGTTAAACTGAAAAAATTTGCTCTTTGAGGAAATTGAAATTATTTGGATAAAAAGTTACCTAAAACCATTTAGAGAGAGAAGAGAGGGGATTTAGAAAGCACCTGAAATAAAATAAGGGCTGCGAACAGAATTTTCTAGCAATCAATGAGGAATAATTGGAGTTGATAGTAGAATAAGGCATAGATTTCTTCTCTTCTGTTAACATCGAGCTTGAATCTATTTATGGAAAGAAAATAAGTGTTATATGCTTTGCTCTGCTCTCAAAATCAGTGTATGTTGGATGGCATGAGGATGTCTATGCTAATGAGAGATACATGGCTTTCTTTCAGAAGACACAATCCTCATCCTAATGACCTACTGACCACCATCAGAAGAGGTGAGCATAGTGACCACTTCTTGCAACCATCAGTGGTGGTGCTGAAAGTTTTGAAATACTAGGCATTTGTTAACTTTAAGTCATTTGTTTAAAATGGCTTTTACTTTAAATACAAAGTTTTCTCTTTAAGATAGCATTTTCCCAATGAAAGGTCAAATTGAATTAAGATGTGCTCATTTCTGGAGCATAAGGGCTGTCTGTGAAAAGCTTTCTTTTCTGTGCTAAAACCACTCAGGATGTCAACTACAAGAGTGGGTCCAATTTCTCAAGGCTAATAGAGAAAGCAAGGTTTAAATCTCACATTTAAAAGCCAAGTCTTACTTTTATTTTACTGAAATAACCTGCCTGTCTAATCCTTCGCCTTGTTGAAAGCAGTGCTGGGATTAGAAAGAAGGTTTTCTTACAATAGACTGATCTTAAAATACAAAGATTATTTTCTCTGGGTTCAAACAAATGAGTATTCATGCCCCATCAGGTACCTCCGAGTAGAGGCTGCCTCATTGACTCTGCTTATTTTTGTTTTCCTCTCACCTTTCTACTTGGCTTCTGAGTCTTGAAATGACATTAGAGGTCTTTATGTTTTGAGATCAAATTAACTATTTAGCCAAATCACTAAAGTGGAGGATATAATGCTCAGAAGTAAGCATTTCATTTACAAAAATGCACGTTATCTAGTGCAATAAATGGTGATATTGTGTCTTTAGGCCCTGGTTTTTCATCATTTGGGGAAATAATAAAGACTTTTCATTTTCTCCCTTAGATCATAAGTGCTGTGTTATTAGTGCCGTCTCAGCATTAAACCAGGTTGCAAGCTGCTTATTCTTCAAAATGAAGCTTTATTTTTCAGTTTAATTGCTTTTTCAGGAGCATTATTAGCTTCCAGAAGGGAAGAAAAAATTAAAGCAGCTGAAGCTGTGGTTCAGTGTATTTGAAGCAAAAACACATTTCAAAAACTAATGCAACAATACTGTACCAATTATCAAGAATATTTTTATGGAATATACATAGTGTGATAATTCTAGAAAGAAAGATCTTTTAAATACCAGGTGTAAGCACCATCTGTATTTTTCTGTTAGGTGCTTTTAACGTGCTGAATAAAGAATTATCCTGTTGTCCTGAGAGACCAGATAATGCCCAAACTCCCTGAACTTTTAAAAATTTCATCTCCACTAAAGTTTACATCTTAATCTATCACCAAATTCTAGATTCAACCTTTTTAATATCTATCAAACTCATAATTTTTTCATTTTCACAAACTTCATTATATGTCAGAACTGGGGCATTTGCTACCATTATCATCCCCTCTCTACTAACTGGCCTCCTTGTCTTCCAATCCAATACCAGTGTCAGAGTAATCTTTCACTAAGTCATTTCTATGCTATTCCCCCAGAAGCGTCAAGCGCCTTCATATATTCCTGTTGTACATAAAGTTAAAACAAAAACATTGGTGTTTATTTTCTGTATTGACTTGGCCATCTCTTTGCCTCTCTTATTTCTAATGGACAATTCAACTACTCTCTTTGTCTCTCTCCTTCACTCTATTTATGCTAATCTACTAGCTTCATATATAGAAAGTGCCACTGTATAGGAAGATTAGAAAATTGAGATAAGAAGACTGTAGGAAGAGGCATCGAAGAGTCCTAAAGAAGTTGGCACAAAGTGTGGGACTCTCGTATTAGATGTTAGTGCCTATCAGAGAGCACCCACTACAAAAGAGACAATGAATAAGAAGAATAGGATGACTCAGACAGTTGAGTTAGCAAACCTCTTTTCTTGACCACCTGGACGCTTATGCAATAGACTTTTGAATGGAGTTGTCACAGTGACCTTTGATCAATGAATCATGAGATAAGCATCCTAGCATAGTCCCCTTTCATCAAGTGTGATTTTTTTTTTTTGATTGTGTATCTCTCTGTCGCCCAGGCTAGAGTGCAGTGGTGCAATCTTGGCTCACTGCAACCTCCATCTCCTTGGTTCAAGCAATTCTCCTACCTCAGCCTCCTGAGTAGCTGGAATTACAGGTGCCCACCACCACACCCAGCTAATTTTTGCATTTTTAGTAGAGACGGGGTTCCACCATGTTGGCCAGACTGGTCTTGAACTCCTGACCTCAGGTGATCTGCCCGCCTCGGCCTCCCAAAGTGCTGGGATTACAGACATGAGCCACTGCGCCCGGCCATCAAGTGTGATTTAGCTCCTGCTGTTGATGAGTGTTCCATCTGTCAGCAAATAAGACCTATACTGTGCCCCTGATATAGTCCCATCTTTCTAGAAGAACAGCCAGCCCTTTGGTGGAAAGTTGATTACATTAAACTCCTTCTCTAACAAGGATGATAACTTATCCAAACAGATATTGACACATTCTCTATATGTGCTTTTCTTTTTTGTCCCCAGTGCCTAACCATTATTTGAGGACTCATAAAGTGTCTGACCTACTGACACAGTATACTGTATAACTTTACTTTGGGTCAAGGGACACACTTTGCAACTTTAAGACAAAGGAGGAGCATCCCCGGGCACATGACTTTGAGATTCACTATGTTTGCTGCAAACAATAGCATTCAGAAGTTGCTGCCCTGAAAGAGTACGGGAATTGTCTTTAAAATATGCTGCTGAGGAATCAACTTGGGGGTGACACTCCCTGAAAGTACTACATCTTTTGAGATGCAGTGTATATCTTAAATTGAGGTAGGTACATAAGACGTAAAAAAAAGTATGAGAAGCAAGTTTTGAGAGTAAGAATGACCACTCCCACCATCACTTCCACTTATCACTTGAAGTATTAGAGCTTTCTGCTTCTTCCCCATATGTAGGCTTTGTGGGCCCAGAAGTTCAGGTTCCAGATAGGGACTTTCCCTACCAAGACACATAGCAAGAGTCTCACTTGACTCAATGCCATGCCCACCATCTGGGAACTTTAGGCTAGAAGGTGAGCAGAAAAAAAAAGGAGTTACAACACTTTAAGTAGCTCTGCTGCCATTTAATGCTGGCAAGGAGGCATACATTTTGCAGTCAGGTGATCCACTGAGACATCTCTTGATATTTCTAAGCCCAAATATAACTTTAAGTGTGGAATTACTGTAGCTAAAGCTTGATAAGAACATGCTAACAAGGACTTGAGGCCCCTCAGGGATGAGAGTCTGGTATTCCACATTGAAAGCCATGTAGACCAATGGAACAGGTAGCCAAGGAAGAGGGGAAATTAGAAAGCTGGTAGAAACAACAGTGTGTTATGGTTTTAGGACCACAGCAAGACTACAGAAATTTGTCTCACCTGCCTTCTTCTTATAAATTTCTCCCCATATTGTGACCAACCAGAATTATGGAGAGGCTGTGCTTGATAAAATAAACATTGGAGAAGCAACTCCTTCTAGCGGTGCAAAGATGGCCTCTCATAGATGCTGCTAAGCTATAATCTCTTTGAATGCCCCAACTGTAATGTGCATTCTCGGCTACCACCTCATAACTGTTTCTTCTGTAGAGAATTGCCTTTGGGAGCCACTTCACTAGGAAGTGCCTGAGAGCATATGTCCTTCCCTGGGGCAGCCTGCTGCCAATAATGGAATGACACTGTACAGCAACTCAGTCCCCTTACCTCCATGTAGTTCAAAACCGTGGGGTCGTTTAGGCTTCAGAGCTTGTAATGGAATAAGCTGAGACTAGATTCCAGCTGATATGATATAGTTCCTTAACTTCTCCTCTCTATCCTGCTTGCTTCACTTTCTTGTGGGATTGTCGTGAGAACATTTCTTCTATGAATGCTTTTCACAAACAGTCTCTACTCAGATTCTACTTCTATAGAACCGTATTGAAGTCAGTATAATACTGAATATTTTAACTCACAATTATATGTGTTGTTACTTACTTAAACCACATTGCTAAATTTTCATTGCTCCTTAACGTTTCCATTTTGAGTATTTATATTGAAGCCCCATTGTATAGCACCCCTGGAAGGAACTCTTGCTATCTTTGGCCCACAACCCATAGGATAGAGGCAGTAGTACTGAGAGGAATGAGCTGAGCAGGCTACCATTGACTAAATAGGTCTCTATGGCATTTTTCATAGTAATCTGCCTTAGTGAAGATGCCATGGGCAATACAAGTTTATAAAAGTTTTATCACGAGCACAGCAACCACAGACACATTGGGATAGATATAGCTTTGTACTGTGGCCCACAAGGATCGTTCTGGGATCCCTCTCTTCCTATTTATTTTCTGTTGTATTCAATTTGCATTCAATTTTTCTTCAAGGGAATGCATTAAATGTGTGTTTTCTAAATACCTTATTTTTTTTTTTTGAGAGAGAGTCTTGCTGTGTTGGCCAGGCTGGAATGCAGTGGTATGATCTTGGCTCAACTGCAACCTCCACCTCCTGGGTTCAAGCAGTTCTCCTGCCTCGGCCTCCCAGGTAGCTGGGATTACAAGCACCTGCCACCACACCCAGCCAACTGTTTTGTATTTTTAGTAGAGATGGGATTTCACCATGTGGGCCAGGCTGGTTTCGAACTCCTGACCTCAAGTGATCTGCCCACTTCGGCCTCCCAAAGTGCTGGGATTACAGGCATGAGCCACCATGCCCAGCCTAAATACCTTATTTTCTTTGGAGGTAGAGTAGGGTTATTTTCACGTTGCATCAGAAAAATATGTGTGAATCCGAGTTGCTGCCTGGATTTTTTTCTCCCAAATAGCTTTTAGTAGCTCTAAAATTGGGTGAAACATAGCAAATGGAGCTGGAACAAATGGACATCCACATGCAATAAAAATGCATCTAGACATAGACCTTTCACCCCTTACAAATATGAACTCAAAATAGATCACAGACCTAAGTGCAAATCAAAAACTATAAAACTCCTAGAAGATAACAGGAGAATATACAGGTTATCATGGTGACTTTTTAAATATAACACCAAAGACATTATCCATAAAAGAAATCATTGATAAGCTGGACTTTATTAAAATTAAAAATATCTTCTCTATAAAAGACATTGTCATGAGAATGAGAAGATAAGTATCATAGACTGGGAGAAAATACTTGCAAAACACATATCTGATAAAGGACTTTATTCAAAATGTATGAAGAATTTAAAACAACCCAGTTAAAAAATGAACAAAAGACCTGGAAACACCTCATCAAAGAAAATATACAGATGCAAATAAGCATATGAAAAGATGCTCAACAGCATATACCATTAGAGAATTGCAAATAAAACAATGAGATACTACTTCACACCTATGAGAATGGCTAAAATTAAAAATGCTGACACCAACTACTGGTGAGGATGTTCATCAGCAGGAAATCTCATTCATTGCTGGTGGGAACACAATATGGCCCAACCACTTTGGAAGACAGTGTGGTTTATTAGAAAACTAAATGAACTCTTACCCTACATTCTGACAGCCACACTCCTTACACAAATAAGTTGAAAATTTATGTCCATACAAAAATCTGCAAAGGAATGGTTATAAAAACTTTATTCATAATGACTAAAACTTGGAAGCAGGAAAGATGTCCTTCAGTAGATGAATGGATAAATAAGCTATAGTACATCCAGGCAATTGAATATTATTCCCTGCTAAAGAAAAAATGAGCTATCAAGCCATGAGAAGACATGATGGAATTTTCAATGCACGTTACTAAGTAAAAGAAGGCAGTCTGAGAAGCCTACATACTGTATGATTTTAGTTATATGAAATTATGAAAAAGACAAAACTGTGAAGATAGTAAACAGATCAGTGGTTGCCAGAGGTTAGAGAAGAGGGAGGGAGGAATAGGCACAGCACGGAAAATGTTTAGGGCCATGAAACTATTCTGCATGATAATGGTAGATACCGATCATTATACCTTGGTCCAAACCCATAGTATGTACAACACCAGGACTGAAACCTAATGTAATCCGTAGACTGCAAGTGATAATAGAGCGTCAATGTAGGTTCATGGATTATAGCAAATGTGTCACTCTAATGTGGAATGTTGATAGTAGGAAAGGCTGTGCCAATGGGGGGACAAAGGATGCAGGGAAACACTGAACTTTCTGCTCAATTTTGCTGTGAGCCTAAAACTGCTCGATAAAAATGAACTATTTTTTTAATGGATGATACCAATTCTGAAGGTGGCATTAAAAAGTCATATATTCCTTAACTATTGTTCCATGTCTTCTTCTCTGTGAAAGAGAGCAGAAAGCAGGAATCAATAAGAATCAAGATATATATGTCTGAATAAAAAGTTTATTTAAACTGCTAGTTTAAATACAATCCTTTTTGACATGTTCGTAAAATATCTCATGCATATTATATATTTATAAAAAGTCTCATTTTAGCCCGTGCTTTATGGTTAAGGATGTTTTCACATATACTAGCTTTCTGAAAATGTTTTCAACAAATTAACTTTGGTTTCTCAGGATCACTTAGTTCTTACATGATAAAGATGAGACTTGAACTCAGGAGCTATCATATAAAATTTAAATTCAGATACTTTGGGAGGCCGAGGTGGGTGGATCACGAGGTCAGGAGTTCAAGACCAGCTTGACCAACATGGTGAAACCCTGTCTCTACTAAAAATGCAAACATTAACTGGGTGTGGTGGCACGTGCCTGTAATCCCAGCTACTCAGGAGGCTGAGGCAGGAGAATCGCTTGAACCTGGGAGGTGGAGGTTGCAGTGAGCCAAGATCACACCATCGCATTCTAGCCTGGGTGCCAGAATGAGACTCTGTCTCAAAAAAATAAAAAATAAAAAATAAATAAATAATAAATTCAGAATCTGTTGTATAGCATGGCAGATAATAGGCAAGCAGTAAAATTTCAGTGAACTTGCTAGCTGTCTTTTCATTCTGACTTTTTATATCAAAGTAATTGGTGGACATTTGCTAGTAGATGAAACTAATCTGGATAGCTAAGCTTACTTATTACAGAATATGCTTTTTACATATTTCAGCATTTCCAAATTTCATAAATGTTAATGTTAATTAAATACATACTTTGAAGGAAAAGGAATTCCCTTAGATAGCATATGTTACAGTTCAGCTGTTTTTGAATATTGTGTAAAAGCTTTATAATGACTACATGCTGGAATGTCATATTCTTTCCCAAATTGTTGGTCTGATGCCAAGTTGTGTGATTTGCTAGTGTTTGGTTCACATGCCCAGGGAAAATGTCAAATATTTTCTAAATTAAGTTGTTTCAATTATGTAACTACCTCCTTTACCTTAGTATCAGTTTTCTCTGCCATTATACTGAATGTCATATGAGAAAGCTATTTAGTTTTAAAGTCACCTGTATTAGCCAGTTTTCATGATGCTGATGAAGACATACTCAAGACTGGGCAATTTACAAAAGAAAGAGGTTTAATGGAGAACTCACAGTTCCAAGTGGCTGGGGAAACCTCACAATCATGGTGGAAGGGCAAGGAGGAGCAAGTCGCATTTTACATGGATGATAGCAGGCAAAGAGAGAGCTTGTGCAGGGAAACTCTAGTTTTTAAAACCATCAGATCTTGTGAGACTTATTCACTATCATAAGAACAACATAGGAGAGACCTGCCTCCATGATTCAATTACCTCCCACTAGGTCCCTCCCACAACATGTGGGAATTCAATATGAGATTTGGGTGGGGACACAGCCAAATATCATTATCACCACCAATCTTTTAACTGTTCAAAATCAAGTCATTCTTTCATGCTTTCAAATTATATACTATGAATTTTTTGTCAGTCACAAATATAGCAGAATATATTTTTAAAAAAGTTCCACCTCCACTATATAATTGTAATACAGAGAGATTGATGCCCCATTTATTGAATTACTACTATGTGCCAAGAACAGGTGTTTCAGAAGGTACCAGCCAGGTAATTGAGGAAGGTTTGGTTTCCTTTCAAAGATAATATTTTAAAAGACCTTCATGTGGTATAAGAGACCACAAGGGATAGTGCAGAATGCACAAGCTCATTGCAACTGTAATGCTGCAACTGGGCCAAAAAGGATATGACAAAGGAGGAAATCAAAATCAGAAGGACCCAGTCACATAAAGTCTTACTAGTCAAAATGTGGTTCACAGACTAGCAGTATTGACTTCACCTGGAAGCTACATGGAAAAGAAACAATCTCAGGCCCAACCCTAGACTGGCAGAATAAAACCTATATTTTCATAAATTCCCAAGTTGATTTGAATGCATGTTAGTGTTTGACAAATACTAGGGTACAGGATGCCTCTTTGAAATCAGTAACTCTGGGTCAAGAACACAGCCAGCTGAAGGTGATCTCATAGGGAGAAAAACTGGGGAATAAGTATCCTGCCATTACTGTCCTCCATAACTTCCTTGGGTCTCTGTAGGGGTCCTCCTTAGCCAAATGTAATAGGAAGCAGGGAGTAAAGTGAACTGTTAGTGTGGTTTATGAAGATCCACTGCCCAAGGCAGAGAATTCAAGGGGGCAAAGTAGAAAAGGAATCTGGAATGACAGTTGGAAAAGATATAGAACAACTAGGCTAGGCACTAGAAATGTAAAGATGAAATATAGTGTCCTCTGACTTCAAATATTCCAAAACATATTTTGCAATTTTTTTTTCTCATAGGCACTCTTAATATTGGAATTGTGACCAAAGGTAATACTATTTTAATACAATGTCCAATAGCCTTTTCATCCTGAAGATACTTAGCACATCCTTTGGTTTTAAATAAAAATATTTTTAAAAATTGTCAGAACTAGGTAACCTAGTTAAGATTATTACATATATTCTCCTGTTCGGCTTCACTTTTAGAATCAGTTTTAATTTTTTCTCTTACCTTTTGGGAGTGAGTCCCTCATTACTATGTGATTTCTTTTGTCTGGGATCTCCTACTAGATCTGGAGCCTACTAGCTTAGATTAAAATCCTATGTATTTTTATCAAGCTAAATAGAAATTTGATAATGTGGTGGCATTTCCCACTGCTTGAACTCAAGGCTATAATCAGTCAGTCTTTCAAAGACTGAATTTACCAGATAACAACTTTTTAAAAGAACAAGGCATGTTGCACAATTAATCTACTGGTAAACCAAATGTGGTAGAGGTCTTATTAAGAAACTGTGTCCCAGGCTGGGCACGGTGGCTCATGCCTGTAATCCCAGCATTTTGGGAGGCCGAGGTGGGCGGATTACCTGAGGTCAGGAGTTCAAGAGACGAGCCATGGAGAAACCCCATCTCTACTAAAAATACAAAAAAATTAGCCGGGCATGGTGGCGCATGCCTGTAATCCTAGCTACTCAGGTGGCTGATGCAGGAGAATTGTTTGAACCCGGAAGGCAGAGGTTGCGGTGATTTGAGATTGTGCCATTGCACTCCAGCCTGGGCAACAAGAGTGAAACTCTATCTCAAAAAAAAAAAAAAAAAAAAAAAAATGACCCGTTTACATTGCCTCACATAGTAAAACTTGGCTTTTATACAAACCATCATGGTTGAGGCCAGAGACCGAGGCTCAGTGGGATTTATGCCTTGAACCCTTCCAAAAATCAGAGATGGTATCTGCACACTCCATACTGCAGAGATTCTACTGTATAGTAGAATATAAACGTTAACTTCTGTGTCAATTACTGAGCATAAGACGTATGTCAAAAATTGTAAAAAATGTTTTATCTATATTACCTTAAAACAATCCTATATGATAGGTACACTTGAGTGTAAGTGATCCTAGAGGGACACCAACAGCATCTATGAGAAACCATCATTGCACAGTTATATCCACTTGCTTAGACTATATACATGTGCTTCTCCCACTAGGCTTATTTCCCTTAGGTCCTACAGCTCCTTGCACATGCATTAGAAGATATCTATAGATCTTCTAATGTATATATGTGTATATATAGATACAGATATATGCTTATGTCTATATATACATAAATGATTATGGATGTTTGTAACAAAAATGTATTTTTCTCCTTCAAGATGTAATTAGTTTGAATTTTTAATATGTTTTTAGCTCCTTGGGAGTGTTCTTTATATAAGATCTTGCTTGAATTACAGTTCTCTAAAGAATATAGCTATGAATAGAGAGTAGAAAAACTAGGATCCTTATCTTGCATGGCCCTTCAGAGTTATGAAAACTCTCCATTTCTCCATTTCTCGGCAACTTTTCCAATAAAATATAAAGTATGAATTATTTTTTCTCCCTTACATCACTTTTGTTCAAAACATGGTTAACAGAAAGGAATACGATATGTTAATCACATTCATGTGGTCAAGGGGGAACTCCACACTTCTCTCTCAGGGTTATGTCCAGGTAGGAAAGGCTATCTTACCATTGATTAAGCTCCTTCATGGAGTTAGTATATAAAGAAATAGCTGACTGATTATAAATACTATTCTAATTTATAGATAAGACACAGATTAATTAAAATGAGTTAAGTTTCCACATTTGCTAAATGAAAAATTTCATTTCTACTTGTGCATTAGAATATTTTCAAATAATATGTACCTCAGACGTTGATTTAAGAGTGTATTTTCTAGAATTAAGATTATGGATTTATACTAATTCTTTCCTCCTTTTTTTCTCATTCCCATTCTGATGAGCTTTCAGCAGCCAGGTGGGGGGTGATACAGCATGCAAGAGTACAGTTATCAGATTAGACAGTGTAAATCATTATGATTGCATTTTAGAGAGTTGTCAGTGTTACCCTAAACACAATATCCATCATCACTACTTCCTTGTTTTCTGATCAATTTAAATTATCAGAAAATTGAGGACTATAAAGTAAATAGTATCATATACAAGTGGTAAGGACAAAAATTCAGTTTATGAGTTTTTTTATCTACCCCAGAGAAATACGGTTTTATCATGAGTAATGGTTAAAAAACAAATTCTAGACAGAAAAGTGAAAAGTTTCTATTTCCCACTTAAAACACATAACAAAGGAGGCTGGGCACGGTGCCTCATGCCTGTAATCCCGGCACTTTGAGAGGCCGAGGCGGACAAATCACAAGGTCAGGAGATCAAGACCGTCCTGGCCAACATGGTGAAACCCCGTCTCTACTAAAAATACAAAAATTAGCTGGGTGTGGTGGCGGGTGCCTGTAATCTCAGCTACTTGGGAGGCTGAGGCAGGAGAATCGCTTGAACCAGGGAGGCGGATGTTACAGTCAGCCGAGATGGTGCCATTGCACTCTAGCCTGGCGACACAGCAAGACTCCGTCTCAAAAAAAAAAAAAAAAACAAAAAACAAAAAATATATAACAAAGGTAAGATAGCTATTAAGAGGCTAGATTTAATAGCTTCTGATCATAGCACTCCCTTTTCTTAGTGATGCAACCTTGAACAATGCACTGAAAGTTTTAATACTTCCATTGTTTTTACTTGAGTCTCTTGAAAGGTATTTGTTCATTAAAGACTTTTTAGGCACTTATTTTGTAGCAAGCAACATTCTAGGTATTAGTGACAAGGCAGTAGAAAATCACATTCTCTGCTCTGTGAAGCTACACATTTTAATGAAGGGAGACATGCCAATAGTTTGTATTATTATCTGTCAGGTGGTAATAAGTGCTATGTTAAGTGTTAGGAAAGGCTTCTCTGATGAGACGATATTTGAGCATGTCTCTCAGCCCAAACCTGTTCACCTGACAGCCTCAGGTGAAATGGAAACTCATTGAGTCATGCAAATGTAAAGGAACAGAGAAGCTTTACTAAAGTTCAGTACAAGTGTTCTGTGTTTTTCACTATGCATCCTGTATTTTTATTTGCTAGACCTGGCGATCTTCCTTGGAGGCCTACCATGCATTAAGGCCTTGATCACCACTTTGAGAGATAGAGAGCTATGAAAGCGTTTTGAACATCCTATTTTAAAAGGATCACCCGGCATGTCTTGTTGCATCTAGTCTATAGGAGGCTAGGAACAGAAGAAGGGAAGCAAATTAGAAAACATGGAAGGATGAAAACTTCAACCGAGGTCTTAGTGTACGTTTTACAAGTTTAAATGACACAATTTGATAATGGTTTGACTATGAAATTGTGGGACAATAGAGTGGTCAAGGACAGGGTCAGCTATTTCATTGTGAACAATTTGGCCACCAAATTGCCCTCATCTACCTCCTGAATACGCTGCAGTTTTTTATATTAAACGCTGGATCTTTTGTACCCTGTACTCTAAGGCTTTGGCCTTCTTTCTCTTAATTTCCTCCTCAGGATTTTATTATTTGTGTCTAGGTATCTTCCTCTATAGGATGCGAAAGGAGGGAGAAATTGGATTGACAATTACAGAATGCTTTGTGGGCTGTTAATGGTTCATTCTTTGGATACTCCCTTATGTACACACAGACACACACACACACACACACACGTATATATCATAGTACACATAATTCTGTCAAAATTTTTTCCAAAGATGATTTTTATATCTTTAATATAATTGTAGATTTTGTCTAAAAAATAATACAAGAATTTTTATCTAAACATTTTTTACTCCAAATACATTAACCAAGAAAATTACAGTAGCTAATATGAGTTTACTTAAAGTAAGATTTTGTATAAGTAGTAGCTGGAGTTATTTTGAAGACTCTTATATACAATAAAAATTGCAATAGTCTTACCCTCCAGATGCACATTTTACCTAGATAAAGTATTTATGAAAGATTATAAAGTCTGTATTATTGAAGTATCATTCAAGTGGTGCTTTCTGTTGAAAATGAAAGTAAAAGCAGCATGGGTATTTGCAATTTATCTATATCAGTGGATCTTTAGATTGGAAATAAACTTGAACACAATTATTATTATTATTATTGTGGATAGTAACTGAAAGATTGAATGCAGATGGAAAACAGTAATGAGCTATTGACTTCACAGAAGAAAATGAGAAAGGAGTTGCTGAGGAGGATGGAACATCAAAGGGCTAATGGATTTGGCTGTGAAGCCCAGCAAATCTCTGCAAGCCTCTCTTCGATGAGGCCGAGTTTTGTTTATCATTAAAGGAGAAAATCAAAGGCATGAGAGTACACATCCTGCTATCTGGGGGACTAGCTGAAGATGCCATAGAAAGCTGAGAATACTTCTAATTGCAGCATCTCATGGATCCACCAATGTCTGACATAGGGATGTGGAGAAGCAGTCATGCTTTGCCTCCTTCAAGGATCACAGAAAGAGAGAGGAGAAAGAGAGAGGAAAAAGGAAATGAATAGCAAAGCTGGGATTATGAGGGGATAGAGTTAGCAGAAAAAGCTTTCAAGGAAACCAATCCCTTAGCATTGCTTAGCTAAAACTTCCCTGACCATTATCCATTATTTCACTTGATACATGTATCTTTTTCTACTTATAAAACTAGCTAGTATTACAAATTTCATGGTGTTTTTCCGGGGGAGGGTGTAGGCAGGATTCAGTCTGCATTTATTTTGAAGTGTAAGTTTAAGTTCTTTTAAATGACAAATCCTAGCTGGGCGTGGTGGCTCACTCCTGTAATCCTAGCACTTTGGGAGACCAAGGCTGGTGGATCACCTGAGGTCAGGAGTTTGAGACCAGCCTGGCCAACATGACCAAACCCCGTCTCTACTAAAAATACAAAAATTAGCCGGGTGTGGTGGCGGGAGTCTGTAATCCCAGCTACCAGGGAGGCTGAGGCAGGAGAATCACTTGAACTCCTCCAGGAGGCGGAGGTTGCAGTGAGCCAAGATCACGCCTTTGTATTCCAGCCTGAGCCGCAGAGTGAAACTCCATCTAAAAATAAGTAAATAAATATAGGATGAGTTCATGTCCTTCGTAGGGAGATGAATGAAGCTGGAAACCATCATTCTCAGCAAACTATCGCAAGGACAGAAAACCAAACACCGAATGTTCTCACTCTTAGGTGGGAATTGAACAATGAGAACACTTGGACACAGGAAGGGGAACATCACACACCGGGGCCTGTCATGGGGTGGGGGGAGGGGGGAGGGATAGCATTAGGAGATATACCTAATGTAAATGACCAGTTAATGTAATGACCAGCACGCCAATGTGGCACATGCATACGTATGTAACAAACCTGCACGTTGTACTCATGTACCCTAGAACTTAAAGTATAAAAAAAAAAGAATTGTGCTGCTATAATAAAAAATAAAATAAAATAAAATTTCACTCTTATAATGTTTCTGATGAGAAATGCATCTGTCAATAAAATAAAATATAATACCAGATTATACTTCAGACATTGTGTGCATGCAGGATTTAATTAATCTTCACAATGATCTTAATATGGAAATCCGAGCTAGATTTTTACATTTCACTTTGAGGAAGCAGAATCCCAGAGAGTTTAGAAATTTTCTTAAGATTACTTAACTAATGGGTGGCAGAGCTGAGATTTATGCTCAGGACCACCTGACTCTAAAACCTATGCAATTTCTAAAGGGCTGCATTGCCTATTGAGAGGCACATACATTATATGTATGTTGTGCAGCATGACCATATAATTTACCTTCTCAAGTGAGTTACTTTTGCCTAAGACAAATAGTAAATAGGACAAGAGGTATAAACCAAGACTGTCCCAGACAATGGGGGCGTGCAGTCAACCTAATTGTGCGTAATGAATGTGTTATTGAGTGAGATCATACAATATACCTACCTGTAGGGTTCTTCTTGAGAATCTGAAATATTACCTAACCTGAATTTATAAAATGTAGACTTGCGTCCAATTTGCAGGAATTATTCATCACAAATGGCTGATTTCCTGCCTTTACTCAGATTTGTGTAAGTGACTCAATTATAATCAAGAAACAGCAGAGCAGAGCACGCAAAGTAACTATGCAATCACCAATATGGATCTCAAGCTCTGATGGGATGTTTCTCTGATATTAAATGCAAGCTGAAAAGAGGACAGAGAGTAAATGAAGGATTTGCACTTCACCATTTCTGACAAACTAATAGTACATTTTCTTTATTTCACAGGATCAGTTCCCCAAATTACTACCTTGGCATATGTAGGTATTCTGGAAATATATCAGTGTGAGAATAATAAATAAGCACTGATAGGGAACAATGTGTATTGGTCAGAGTTCTCCATAGAGACAGAATCAATTGGATGTGTAGATATAGACATAGATGATACGGATAGTGATGATACAGATAGAGATAGAGATATGAGAAGGAATTTATTAGGAGAATTGGCTGACATGATTATGGAGGCTGACAAATCTCACAATGGGCCATCTGCAAACTAGAGACCCAGGGATGCTTGTATCATGGCTCAGTCCGAGTCTAAAAGCCTCAGAACTAGGGAAGGCGATAGTGTAATGCTCAGTTTGAGACTGAAGGCCTGAGAGCCTGGGGATGGGGGAAACTGATATAAAAGTCTGTAATTCTTATGTCAAAGAGCAGGAGAGAGACAAGAAATTACCTTTTCTCTCTCTTTTTTGTTACATTAGGCCCTAGCTGATTGGATGGTGCCTGCCCATATTCATGGTTGGTCTTCCCCACTCAGTCCACTGACTCTAACGCCAATCTCCTCTGGAAACACCCTCACAGACACACCAGGAAAGAATGCTTTGCCAGTTCTCTAAGCAACCCTTAATCCATTTACGTTGACTCCTAAAATTATCCTCACACAATGCAACTACAAAGGCTTTAATGTGTAGGAGAAACAAGGCTCATCAATAGTAAAAGTGATCATTAGCGAATGGATATTTCGCTGTTCTTCTTTTGGTGGCATCATATAGGAGAGCTTGGAAAGCTATGGCTGTCTAGCATCAAGTCTCAGATTTCCATCTTTTTCATGTGCTTGGAGAATGTCACCTTCCTTCTCTGGATCTCTATAAAATGAGGCATTCATTCAGTAAGGTAAGAGAGAACAATCTAGAAAACAGATTGGCTAGACTACCCTGATCCCTACTCACCTATCCAGGGCCCCAAGAAAGGAAGACTTTTTCACTCCATGGTTTCTTCTGTATCAGATACCCACTAAAAGGCACAGCAATGTGAGTAAGATATGATTCACTAACTATAATGATTGGCAAAGATCCAGCAATAGTACCCAAGGCAAATTATACTGGCTTGGATTTATAAATTATACAACATCCTCAAAACATCCTTTCTTTGAATAGAGTAGAAAGAAGAAAGTCCTTCTTGCCAAAGGCAACCTGCCTTGAGACATTCCATAGTACTGCCAATATCCAAACCAAAACTAGACTTGTAGGTACGTCTCCTTGCAGCAACCCATGCCATATCAATACAGTAGATGGTCTGTAAGCTGCCTCGTACCTTGCAGGCCTTCTTTAGTGGTGATTTTTTTTTTTTTTTTTTGAGATGGAGTCTTACTCTATTACCCAGGCTGGAGTGCAGTGGCACAATCTTGGCTCACTGCAACCTGCGCTTCCTGGGTTCAAACAATTCTCCTGCCTCAGCCTCCCAAGTAGCTGGGATTACAGGTGACCGCCACCACGCCTGGCTAATTTTTGTATTTTTAATAGAGACGGGATTTCAGCATGTTGGCCAGGCTGGTCCCAAACTACTGACCTCAGGTGATGTGCCCGCCTCAGCCTCACAAAGTGCTGAAATTACAGGCGTGAGCCACCGCACAGGCTAGTGGCAACTTTTAGTATCTTTAAAGTGAATTGGTGTTAGACTATGAAAAATCAATCTGCCCTTCTGATACCTTTGGGGGTGTTCTTTTAGGACCTACAAGATAGGTTCTGTGATAAGCAATGTTATGGCCCAAGAGGATTTCACAGTGGGAATTTGAGGATCTATTATGCCTGCAAATATATTATCATAAATGGTAAACAATGGCTCATACCTATAATCCCAGCACTTCGGGAGGCTGAGGAGTGTGGATTGCCTGAGCTCAGTGGTTCGAGACCAGCCTGGCCAACATGGTGACACCCCATCTCTACTAAAAATACAAAAATTAGCTGGGCATGGTGGCACAGGCCTGTAGTCCCAGCTATGAGGGAGGCTGTGGCAGGAGAATTGCTTGAACCCAGGAGGCAGAGGTTGCAGTGGGCCAAGATTGAGCCACTGCACTCTAACCTGGGTGACAGAGTGAGACTCCTCTGTCTCAAAGAAAAAAAAAGGCAAACAATAATTTGCATATGTAATTAAGGGTACTAATCAGATGTCCTAAGAAAAGAAGAGATTATTCTGAATTATTTCAGAGGCACCAATGATCACATGATCTCTTAAGAGCAGAGAATATTCTTTGGCTTGTAACAGAAGAGGAAGGCAGAAGGAGAAGATTAATCCAGAGAGATTTAAAACATGAGAAGGATTTGATGATCTCTTGGGTCAAAACATGAGAAGGATTTGATGATCTCTTGGGTCAAAGCATGAGAAGGATTTGAAGGTGGGGGGGCCCTGAAACCTCAGTTCAACAATCACAAGGAATTGAAATCTGCCGAAAACATGAGTGTGAGCTTGAAAGTGTGTTCTTCCCTAAAGGCCTCCAGAGAAGTACCCAGATGGCAGACACTTTAATTTTGGCCTTGTAAGATTCTAAGCAAAGAAATCAGCTTAGCCACACTCTCCCTGGATTTCTGACCTATGGAAAGTGTGAGGTAATAAATCTGTGTTGTTTAAACTGCTAAATTTGTGGTAATGTTATAACAGCATTAGGAAACTAATACAGGTTTTTGCCATTGCCATTTAACCTACAGAAAATTGAGGCTCAGGGAGGTTAAATATATTACAAATGTAGCTTGCAATGTCCGCCTAGTATCATGGATCATATCCAGATGTGCTGACACCCACATTTGAATTCTTGTGATCATAGCAGTAGTTCTCAAACTTTAGCATGGATCAGAACCCCCTGGATGGCTTTTGAATGTGCAGATAGATTTCTGGCTGTCATCTCCAGAGTTTCTGATTCAGTAAGTCTTGAGTATGGCTAAATACTTTGCATTTCTATGTTC
The DNA here is from genome assembly GCF_029289425.2 of Pan paniscus. NCBI lineage: Eukaryota > Metazoa > Chordata > Mammalia > Primates > Hominidae > Pan > Pan paniscus. The sequence goes on from NC_073267.2 coordinate 69,650,668, forward strand.
CCAGATGATGCTGCTACTGCATCTCTGAAAATCTCACTTTGAGAACCACTAGTTTACAGGATGTGACTGTTCTTAATTGCATTGTTATTCTTTGGAAAGGGCTTATTGTCTGTAGTGTAGAGGACATGAGAGTTATATTATGATTCCTTGAGCCCACTTGCTCATTCTTGCTTGAGAAATGGAAGCAAAACCCTTGCAGCATCTGCCTAAACTGCTTTTGAGAGAAAGTTCGATGAAAATCATTTGTCCTATCTTGTGGCAAAAATGTTAGCCACACACCCACCTGTATTCGATTTTACTCAAATTTAGCAAACAAAGATTTTCTGTTCATCTCATCTGGTATTTTTAAACCTTTAGCACATATTGAGTCCCCATTGTCAAGAACTTAGGAATTAAAAAGTCAACAGACAAACAACAGAAAATCTATGCTTCGGAAATTGCCCAAGAAAAGCAGTTTCAACAAGGCAGCCATGTCCTATAGGATATGGGAATAAACAAATTGTTTTACAGAAAAGGAAAACTGGAGTTGGATATATCTTAAGGCAAGCAGAAAAAATATTTTCATTTTTTAGGTAAGGAAAATAAAACAAAGGATGCTTTATATTTCATCAAAAATGTACCCCCTTGACTAAATTCTTTTTAATAACATGAATTTTCATTTTTTAACCAATTTATTGAGGTGTAGTTTACTTACCATAAAGTACACTAATTTCAAGTGTAGAATTTGAGGATTTGGGAGCATATTTACTGAGTTGTAGCCATCAGCATAACCCAGTTTTAGATTTGTATCATCTCAACAAACTCCCTCATGCTGGTTTATTGATAATCTTCATTCTCATCTGTAGTCCCTAAAAAAACAATAATTTACTTTCTGTCTCTATAGATTTGCCTTTTGTGGATATTTCATATCAATGGAATTATATCGTATGTGTTCTTTTGTGTCTGGATTCTTTCCCAGAGCACAATGTTTTCACGGTTCATCCATGTTGCAGCATCTATCAGCATTTTATTCTTTTTTTTCTTTTATCATTTCTGATGAGTATTCCCAATTAATTTTTAAAAATATAATACTGGGGCCAGGTGCAGTGGCTCACATGTGTAATCCCAGCACTTTGGGAGGCTGAGGCAGGCAGATCACCTGAGTCAGGAGTTTGAGACCAGTGTGACTAACATGGTGAAACCCCGTCTCTACTAAAAATACAAAAAATTAGCCGGCGTGGTGGCACGCACCTGTAATCCCAGGTACTTGGGAGGCTGAGGCAGGATAATTGCTTGAACCTGGGCAAGGGAGGTTGCAATGAGCTGAGATCATGCCACTGCGCTCCAGCTTGGGTGACAGAGTGAGACTCTGTCTTAAAAAAATATATATATATACACACACACACACACACATATATACACATATATATACACACACACATATATATATACACATTTTGTGAGCTAGCGTGAGTCTAACACTCCAGACTCAGGAATTTGTCTCTGCACTTTAGTCTCTCTGCTTTTGCTGTTCTGGAATTCTTTCTATTTCTGAACTTCCCCTAATTTTTTTTTTTTTTTTTTGGAAACAGAGTCTCACTCTGTCACCCAGGCTGGAGTGCAGTAGCAACCTCTGCCTTCCAGGCTCAAGCTGTTCTCCCACCTAAGCCTCCCAAGTAGCTAGGGCTACAAGCACATGCCACCATGCCTAGCTAATTTTTGGTATTTTAGTAGACACAGGGTTTTGCCATGTTGCCCAGGCTGGTCTCAAACTCCTGAGCTCGCCTCAAACTCCCTCTCTTTTTTTTAATGCTCATTGCACTTGCAATTATTTGTTTAAAATCTGTACCTCTGTATTAGTGTCAGTTTTCTGGTTATGATATTCTACCATAGTTTGGTAAAATGTTACTATTGGAGTAAACTGGGAAAAGTGTACACAGAATCCTTTGTATTATTTTTTACAACTGCGTGTATATGCAAAGATTTCTCATTAAAAATTTCAATTGAAAACAAAGAAACAAAACCTGTAATCCCTACTATTTAGACGTGGTGAGTCAGGGACTGCATGGGTCTTGCTCATTGCTATATCTTTTCTGTTTGGCCTGGCACCTTGGAAAAGTTGTAGCTGAATTAAAGTTCGTAGAACAAAATAAATCCATAAATACTGGTATCCGAGAGCACATAGCTAGTTAGTGCCAGAGATGATTCAACTGTTGTCTGGTTCCAATGATCTTGGTCTTTTGCTATAATTCCCTTTCTAGGCATAGATTTTTATTTAAAAAAAATCATTTGTTCATTTATTTTTCACAAATATGTACCAGATTCTCTAACTGACCTGCGATGTATTGGCAAACAGGATAGAGATTGGATTTATAGGGATTTATAATCCGATTGGAGAACCGCAACAAACATATTATATGCTGCTAAGACACTGATAAAAACTTAAATTAGTGCAGTGAGGAAAAGAAGATAGAGTAAACGAAAGTGAATATCAAAGGAACTGACCTAGACTGAGAGGTGAGGAAAAGATTCCTGGAGTGTGAGACAACTTAAGTTAGCTCTGAATACTGAGTACGACTTAGCTTTCAAGACAGAAGGAATATGGCTGGCACAGTGGCTCAGACCTGTAATCCCAGCACTTTGATAGGCCGAGGCAGGTGGATCACCTGAGGTCAGGAGTTTGAGACCAGCCTGGGCAAAATGGTGAAACTCCGTCTCTACTAAAAAAAAAAAAAAAAAAAAATTAGCTGGGTGTGGTGGCCTGTAATCCCAACTACTTGGGAGGCTGAGACAGGGGAATGGCTTAAACCTGGGAAGCGGAGGTTGCAGTGAGCCGAGATCGCACCATTGCACTCCATCCTGGGTAACAGAGTGAGACTCTATCTCAAAAAAAAAAAAAAAAAAAAAAAAAAAGACAGAGGAATAGCATGTGCAAGGACCTTCTGACAGGAGGAAACAAAGTGCATCCAAGAAACAGAAAGCCACTGGGGCTGCTACACAAATGGAAAGGGGAGATGACTGCTAGATTATAGCAGGACCTCAGGAGCTCTGCTAATTAAGAATCTGGTCTTTAGACTGAGAGCTATGAAGCAATGACTGTTTAAAAGCAATGATGAGGCCGGGCGCAGTGGCTCACGCCAGTAATCCCAGCACTTTGAGAGGCTGAGGCGGGTTGATTACCTGAGGTCAGGAGTTCAAGACCAGCCTGGCCAACAAGGTGAAACCCTGTCTCGACTAAAAATAAAAAATTGGCCGGGTGTGGTAACACGCGCCTAGTCCCAGCTACTCGGGAGGCTGAGGCAGGAGAATCGCTTGAACCTGGGAGGTGGAGGTTGCAGTGAGCTGAGATGGTGCCACTGCACTCCAGCCTGGGCTACAGATTGAGTCTCCGTCTCAAAAAAAAAAAACCAAAAACGCCGGGAGCGGTGGCTCACGCCTGTAATCCGCAGCACTTCGGATGGCCAAGGCGGGCGGATCATCTGAGGTCAGGAGTTTGAGACCAGCCTGACCAACATGGAGAAACCCCGTCTCTACTAAAAATACAAAATTAGCCAGGCATGGTGGCGCATGCGTGTAATCCCAGCTCCTCAGGAGGCTGAGACAGGAGAATTGCTTGAACCCAGGAAGCAGAGGTTGCCGTGAGCTGAGATCACGTCATTGCACTCCAGTCTGGGCAACAAGAGAGAACCTCCATCTCAAAAACAAACAAAAAAACCCAAGACAAAACAAAACAAAACAAAACAAAAAACCGAACAAACAAACAAAACGATGACGGCTTCATACTGTGTTATTCCAATGATATGTTATTCTGGAAAAGGCAAAATTAAATTATGACGACAGTAACACATCAGTGGTTGTCAAGGGTTAGAGGAGACTGAGGGATGAATAGGTGGAGGACAGAGGATTTTTAGAGCCAAGAAACTACTTGGTATGATGCTATAATGGTGGACTCAAAACACATAGAAGGTGCAACAGCAAGAGTGAATCCTTATATGAACTATGGACTTTGGGTGGTAATGATGTGTCAATGTAAGTTAATCAGTTGTAAGAGATGAACCACTCTGGTTTGGGATGTTGATAGTGGAGGAGGCTGTACAAGTGTCAGAGAGAGGATATATGGGAATTGCCTGAACTTCCCACTCAATTTGGCTATGAACCTAAAACTGCCCTAAAAAAATAAAGTCTATTAAAAGGACAATATAATATGACGAAGAATGTTTTACGTAATTAGTCTTATATTTATAGAGGGCCACTGTGGTTTCTGTAGATAATGTAATGGGATGGAAGAGTAAGGGTGAATGCACGAATGTATTTACATGCAATTGCAGTGGTCTAGGTGAAAGATAATGATGGCTTTGATGGACCAGTGGTTCTCAACCATAGAATCTGGTTTATATTCAGATGTTTATGCTAACTGAAGGTTATCTCAAAGTCACTTTGTTGGGTGATGTGTTCTTGGCTCAATTCTTCTCAGAATGGGGCTCCCAAGTCTCATCTTGTCCCAGTTGTTCCAATTTTGCCTTCTGGATCTGCCACAGTGACATATAATGCTATATATCTGGAAAGCATAGCTTTTCAAACCAGGCAGACCTAAATTCAAATTACATTTCCACCTCTAACTAGCTTTGTAGCATGAGCTAGTTACTTAATTTCTCTGGACCTCAGAATTCTCAGGGATACTACAATCTAAGTCATGACTTTACTGTAAATCAAGATTGAATAAAAATGTATATAGCACAGTATCTGTTATCTCAAAGTTTGTTACCAAATATTGGTTGAATTTTAAAATAATAACAATAGCTGGTAAAACAGGTATACTATATATGACTCTAATTTTGCCTGTACTCTTTCTAAGATCTTTTGGTATCAGAGTACTGCCTAGAAAAAAACTTGAAGGTGAATAAATATGTATTGAAGCTAAAGAACAGAATTTTAAAATTAAGTATGCATTTTCAAGCAGAGAAACAATAAATTTCAAAATGCCCATTTTAATCCTCATTAATAGGCTCATAATAGACGTTTTAGGAGGAGGTAATGTGGAAGAAAATCTCACCATAGGTATATTCATCATAACAATTAGATCTGAAGATTCAGTTCACGTCTCTAATTATAAATGAATGCCGCACATTAAACAAAGACACTGTGGAGTTCACACTTCCTTAATTATAGGTTCATGGGGATGCTAGGTTTGACCACACGAGTTTCATTTTCATTGCTATGTGCTGACATTCTCCTGTAACCTCACCGTAGTTAAGTTTTCTTCCTAGTCATGTACTTTGTGACAGGTTAGCAACAATTCCAACTTCATGCTCCATTTTCTCTGCCTACTGAGGCAATTTGCTATCCATGCACTTTGTTATTTCCTCCACTTTGTGACTCCGACCTGTAAGGTGTTTCATGATGGGAACTGCACTTTGAATACCAACACTTCAATTGCTCTCCCAGCTGAATACTATCTATGCCACTTTAAAAGGAGGATTTTAATATATAGGTCACCCTCTTACATTAAATAGCTGGTCAAGACTGTAGGCTGAGTTGTTTAAAAAAATGTATCTCATTGTACTTCCCAGGCTTTTGGCATTTTACCATTATCATACCCAAGGTCTCTGTGATCTGGCCTCTGCCCACCTCTCAAGGCTAATCTCCTGCCACTGCCTTGATATTCGTGATGGGGGATATTAAACTGTGTGACATGCCCTAAATTCTCGATGCCATTTTGCTCTTCTGTTCCCTTTGCAGAGGCCATTTTTTTTTTTCTGCCTGTAAGAATCAGCTCTTTCCCTCTTGTCTACTTGCTTAACAACTTCTCTTCTTCCAAGATCCCATCTGAGTATCTCCTCCACTGGGTGGCCTTCATGATTCTTTTCTTTGTACTGCTTCACTCTCAGCTGCAATCAAATTCTGTTTATATTTCTCTGGGTCTCTGGGCATCACTCTATCATACAATGCACTGCATTGAATTGAAACTATTGGTTTATAAATGTCTTTCTTCATCTGGACAGTGAATTATTGAGTCCATGTCTAATGTATACCTACATCTCCAACACCTCTCTCTCATGCATACCTACATCTCCAACACCTGTAAGAGAGAGGGATCTCCTCTGACCAGAGCATTAAAGATCAACTGCAGCTCTTCCCTTGAGCATAGGTGTTTGCTTTATTTACATTAGTGCCCAGTTATCCGTAGAGCATAGTCAAGATATTAAATGCTTATTGAAATGATTAATGTGTTAGAATAAAGCAAAGGAAGCAATGTCACTAATCATTTATTTTACCCTGTTGTGGGTACTATGTTATGTGTTGAGCACACAAAATGATCTAGTATAAGCCTTGCCTCTAGATACCTAAAATCTAGAGGAATAGAGAGATATATAAATAGACCATCATAATTCTGTAATGTAGGTAAGTGATATGGTTTGGATCTGTGTCCCCACCAAATCTTATGTCAAATTGTAATCCCCAGTGTTGGAGGTGGGGTCTGGTGGGAGGTGATTGGATCATGGAAGTGGATTTCTCATGAATGCTTTAGCACCATCCTCCTTGGTACTGTCCTCGTGATAGTGAGTGAGTTCTCATGGGATCTGGTCATTTAAAAGTGTGTGGCACCTCGCCCTCTCATTCTCTCTTGCTCTTGCTCCTGCCATCTGAGACATTTCACTCCCACTTTGACTCCTACCATGATTAGAAGCTTCCTGAGGCCTCCCCAAAAGTAGAAGTTACCATGCTTCCTGTACAGCCTGCAGAACCGTGTGCCAATTAAACCTCTTTTCTTTATACATCACCCGGTCTCAGGTATTTCTTTATAGCAATGTGAGAACAAACTAATATAGTAAGTACAGGCTATAAGTGAGGCCTGAGAAAGACATCTAAATCAGATTACTGCCAGATCAAGAAAGGTACCCTAGGGGGAAATAAATAAGCACTGAATTTTTATTGTCATTACTATTAATTTCATTTAAATAACATAAAATAATTATTTTTTCTTTACTGACATATTGGTTGTCTACCATAAAACAACTTCTTTACATGCATCATCTTATCTCTCACAACAATGTTAGGAAGTGAGCACTGTTATTGTTATTTTATAGAACGGATGCTAAGGCACAGGGAAGTTATGAACCTGTCCCTAGGTCACACTGCTAAAAAGTGATAGAACTGGCATTAGAACATGGGTCTTTTGTGATGCTAAAGGAACTTCTTGAATTATCCTGCTACAAAGATTCCCCTCCCTGTGATGGAATAAACTGAGCAGGGAAAGAAGAAAGAGATGGACATACCAAAAGCAAAGGAATCATTTTGGAGGTGAAGGAGCATGCTGTATTTTTGGAAACTGTAAGTTTAGGGCTGTAAGTTCAGGTGTGCAAGACAGTACAGATCCCAAAAGAAGTGAAAGAAGAAAAATAAATTAGGTTTATTCTCAATTCCTGCCCTTTCCAATCTCTCTACTCCCAAGGGGCAGCCCTTGCATTCCCAAGGGTAGCAAAATGTAGTGGACAGCACTGAAGAAAATAACTATTGGTTTTCTTATCTAGGAAGTAGCACATTTTTCAGAAGTACTGGAGAATGACAAAGTATGGACCCTTCATCTTCCTCCTTTGCTGAGGCTAAAAGGAAAGAATAAATAACAGTTGAAAGAAAAGATCAATGAAGGCCTTGACTTCAATAAAAGATACAAAGTTCCTGGCAAAGGGAAACCATAAATGCTATAGAACCTCATTCTTCATCCTTTGAACTGAAGGTCTCCTCTGGCCGGACCATTAAAGATCGACTGCAGCTCTTCCCTTGAGCATAGGTGTTTGCCTTACTTATATTAGTGCCCAGCTATGCAGGGTGGCATTGAAAACCTGTCTGCAAATATGGTGGAGGCTTTCTTGATGGCTAATCCATAAAGTTTGCAAAAGTTACATTTATCTATCAAGACTCATGTGGTTGATATTATACACAGTAGGGCATTTACTCACTCCTTCTTCCATTAGTAACAACATCTAATATAGCAAGTTGGTGGAGACCAACGTGCTCAGGACACCCGTCCAATTGCTTTCCTGCCTTTCACTAGTGATGGATGGAAGTGATTGAGTTTTTCATCCTGAGCTGCTGAGCTCCTGTAGATTGTGCTGTGAGATGACAGGGCTACTACCAGAGCTATTTCTTGAGCATGATGGAGTGACATAGTTTTAAGCTGGGTCCAGGAGTGCCTTAGGAATTTGGAAGAGCCTTCTGGGGTCCATCATGGATAAACTGGGTAGATGGAGGCTGTGCACTGGAGAACTCTCACATTTTCAGTTTGTAATCCTACATATGCTTTTCAAAAGAGAGAATGATCTGTTCAAGTAAAAGAACTAAAAATCTCCTAGTGAGTGAAGACAGATGACCTTGGAGACCGGCGACCTCTGTTAAAAATTTGCACAACCGTTAACAGGACTGGTCCTGAATCTAAGCTGCTTCTCTTCCTTTGAACTTTATTAGCATTATCTCTAAAATAATCATGAAAATGCAACATGTTATCAAGTTTGGAGGAGTCTTAGGATGGTCAAATGAGATCTCATAAATAAAAGCACCATATTAAGTGCAGGCTGCTGAGGAGCTGTTAGTAAAGCTAGTTACTACTTCTAAATACTACAGTTTCTATGCAAAGCTTATCATATTTGATCTCTCTTGACTGACCCAGCCATCCTATGAGATAAGTAAATTAGTAAAGACAGTTTACTCTGCCTTGTCTTGATTTTCTTAATCGTGAGTCATCACAACTTATATAGCAGAAGTCAAAGACAAGGATTTATGTGCAAATAATTTATTAAAGGAATTGTTCCCAAAGGAAATCAGTAAGAAACTAGAAGAAACGGGCTAGGGAAGGAAGGGAGCTAAGCAGGGGAATGATTTCAGATAAAATCCTGAAAAGTGTAGCTTCATCCTACAGACATAAGTTAGACCTTAGAGTTGTCCTATCTGAGGAAGCTGATATTTTCATATTTTGATTTTCATCAGTCTTTGGTTAAAGGTACCTACTCCTTCTGCCCATATATTTCCATTTCAGAGATGGCAATTATTTTTTAATGGATGAGTAAATATTTATTGAACATTGTTTATGTTGCAGATGCTGTTCTAGATCTGTTCACAGTGGTGAAAATGACAGGCTTCCTCATGGGACAGATAATTAACAAATAAACAGATGCATATTTGTTTTCAGGAAATAAGTGATATGAGCTTATGAGTTTAAAGAGGGTAAGAGGAAAGAAAAATACTAGTGGTAGGGAGAGGGTGATATTTGTGGTACATCAGTTATCCCCCTTCCTGTCTAGACTTATGACAGATATTCACATCTCCACATCCATTAAGACGAGTCGAAGTCTCAATCTTTTTCAACAAATAATCTCACTTTTGGGGTTCTTATAGAATGATTCTTGCAACGAGTGCTGTATTAGACAAAATGATGTAAGAAGAGTTTGCTTTTGATTTTCTTTTCAAAAGGAAATAGATATATTATGTTTTATTCTTCAGTTTTATCCAGGACCAGTCCTGAACCTATTTTACCTTCATTTCATTCCCCAACTTTCCCCTGCTCTGCTGGGCACAGCAGATGAGCTGAACCTTGAATGTTATAAGGATCCTGCATTAGATAGATTCTGGTTGGTTCAACCAGAGAGACAGGGTGACTGCAGGGCTAGAGGAAGGGAGAAATAAGTAGTTTTCCCTAGTCTTCTGCTTCAGGAAACAACTCTAGCAGCAGCTGTACCTCCTCTGCATCTCCAGATCCCGCTAGAATGAGCTGTGGTTCCAGCGTGCATCATGGGACCCAGGCCGTGGGCTTTGCTAATTCCACTTCCTCCTTCCTTTGTTTCTCCAGCCTATGGAATGATGGTAGTGGTTTCTTGTTGCTGATATCTGGGTTGTCTCATTTTCCTTTGTTGGCTTATCTCTTCCACCACCTATGAAACAAATTGTCTATACTGAATCTCCTCTTTTTTACTGGTTTGACCCTTACTATGGTAGCCAATGTTGGGACTCAGAAAACAACACCCCCAAAATGAAGGCCTCAGAAGCAGCCTCAGAAGCAACAATTTTTTTCTGCCCTCCTCCTTTCCTCTCTCAGTCCCATGTTCCCCCAAAGCTACCCGTAAAACCTGGAATCATTCTTCCCCAAGGTAGGTCATAGAAACCAGAACCTCTTTTTCCCAAAGCCAGCCAAAAAGCCTAAAAACATTACGCTAACTTTCCTCCACCTTTCTCTTTAGAAACTGGCCATAAATAAATTATCTTACCTATACCTTGTTTGACTGAGGTCATAAGAACCCCCATTCAAGAGAGGGTCCTGCCCCATACCCGGAAGAAAGAAATCCATGCTCAGAGAGGTCAAGAAGAGGCTAGACGGGCAGGCCTCACTGGGTTTCCCACCTCCGTCTATTAACATTAGATCAGACCCCTTTTGTCCAATTATATTTCTTCACAGCTGTCCATACTTTATTGAACCTAAGCATTAAAACAGGCAATTTTCCCTGTATCTTTGAGTTTTCATTCTGAAGGTTCTCATGCATGTGCACTAAATAAATTTGTATCCCTTTTCTTCAATTAGACTGTCTTTTGTGAGTTGACTTTTCAGTGAACCTTCACAGGGCAAAGGGGTAATTTTTCCTTGGCCCCTACACCAGAGTCCAGAGGGACACCAATGAGCCTAACCTAACTTGTGCAGTCTCCTCCCACATGGAAATACGGCTGGCCTGTATGGCCAAGAGAAGTAATGAGTGTCATTTCTGAAGCTGGGTCCAAATAGTAATTGTGGTTTCAACCTTTGTCTCTCTAAGATTACCTTCTCTGGGGAAAGACAGTTGAGGGTCACGAGAACACTCAAACAGACTATAGAAAGTCCAATGTGGGAAGAAACTGAATTCACTTGCTAAAAAACAGCCCCAAATTGCCATCCATGTGAGTGAGCTACCTTGGAAGCAGATCTTCCCATCCTAGTCAAGCATTTGGAGACTGAAGCTCCAGCCAACATCCTGAGGTCAACCTCATGAGAGATCCTGAGCCACTTTTAAGCTCCCAACCCATTGAAACTGTGATAAGTGATTATTTTGTTTCAAGTCTTTTTGCTTTGGGGTAATTTATTACATAGCGATAGGTAACTAATGTACTTACTAATCAGTGCCCTAAAATTATGGACTTAAGGATGTCAGAGAAGTAGACAAACATCAGTGGAAAATATAAAATATTCCAAATGTGTCCTTGTTACCAAATTTCTCAAGTCTGTCCACAGAAAGGAAATTCTATACTGGACAAGAGTATGGCTGTAGAGTTAAAAGGGCTTAAATTTAAGTCTCTGCTTTATCTCTTGTCAGCTTTGCTTCTAAGGAAGTTTATTAACTTCTCAAACACTCAATCTTTACTATTATAAAATGGGAAAAATAAATTCTCATAATGACCCCCAGGAGTTAGGTTCTATGTGATGGAGAAAAAAGAAAACAAACTTTGCACAATACAAGTGCATAATAAATATTCACCATTATTTTTGGTTTTGTTATATTCTGAGTCTTCTGTGTGAACCTGAATCTCAGTGTCTACATCTATAAAATAGGAACCATAATACCTACCTTTCTGAGTTGCCATTGGGTTAGATTTCCAAATCCGTGGTAGTAAGGAAGTGGTCATCTCCAGTCTTTGCTGAGCAAGGCTATTCCTCAGTGTATGGAATAGATGAACAAAAGTGAACAGGGAATTTCATGCAGCAATTTCATGAATTTTCCAGATAAACAAAGATGGACAGGGAATGATTTGGGGATATCCTAGCGTGAAATCAGCCTCACCCTGGTAAAAATCCCAAATCATCTAACTCTTGCAAGCAACCTCAGCGAAACTTTGTAAGGTGGAATCCTGACCAAAACTTTATAAGGTAGAGCTCTCACTAAAACTGTATAAAGTCGAATTCTCACATAAACTTTATTAAATTCATGATATTATATGCATATTATAGAAGTTGAATTTCAGGTTCAGTTTAAACAGTTTATGAAAGATTGCACGCTAAGAAGAGTGGAACCAATACTCAAAGCTTTGCTATGTATTTCATACCACAAAACTTCCCACACAGGTGAATATCCCAGAATTAGTTTAACTCAGTATTTTAAGAGCTCAGGCATTTAAAATAGATATTGCTATCATTTTTTCTAGTAAACATTCAAATCTATAATCAAATAAATGAAAATGCTCCTACCCTGGAATTCTTTGTTTTGATTTATTTTACTGTTTACCAAAATAAATAAATAAATACATAAAAGACTTGATAAAGATTTCTCAACATTAGCTCAGCCATTCCCAATTCTGTTGTAATTACCCTTCCTTCCTTTCCTCCCTCCCTCCCTCTCTCTCTCTCTTTCCTTCCTTCCTTTCTTCTTTTCTTTTTTGTTTTCTTTTCTTTTCTTTCTTTCTTTCCTTTCTTTCTTTCTTCCTTCCTTTCTTTCTCTCTCCTTCCTTCCTTTCTTTCTCTTTCGCTCTTTCTTTCTTTCTTAATTTCCTTCCTTCCTCTCCTCTCCCCTTCCTTCCTTCCTTCCTTTCTTTCTCTTTCGCTCTTTCTTTCTTAATTTCCTTCCTTCCTTCCTCTCCTCTCCCCTTCCTTCCTTCCTTTCTTCTTTCTTTCTTCTTCTTTCTCTTTCTTTCTTTCTTTCTTAATTTCCTTCCTTCCTTCCTCTCCTCTCCCCTTCCTTCCTTCCTTCCTTTCTTCTTTCTTTCTTCTTCTTTCTCTTTCTTTCTTTCTTTCTTTCTTTCTTTCTTTCTTAATTTCCTTCCTTCCTTCATCTCCTCTCCCCTTCCTTCCTTCCTTTCTTCTTTCTTTCTTCTTCTTTCTCTTTCTTTCTTTCTTTCTTTCTTTCTTAATTTCCTTCCTTCCTTCGTCTCCTCTCCCCTTCCTTTCTTCCTTCCTTCCTTTCTTTCTTTCTCTCTCTCCCTTTCTTTCTTTCTTTCCTTCCTTCCTTCCTTCTTTTTTCTCTTTCTTTCTTTCTTTCTCTTTCTTTCTCTCTCTCTCATTCTTTCTCTCTCTTTCTTTCTCTTTTCTTAATGTTTTTTTCCTTCTCTATGTGAACATTGAGTATTTGATGAGTCTGCAAAGTATCTGATAAAAGCAGAACTGAAGAAACTGATGCCGCAATTGAGAAAGAAAATTAACATGCAACTACAGGCGAATGTAAGACCGCAGGATATTAACAATAATGTAAAGTCTGGGGTCAGACTCAGGGAAGTCTGAATGCTGCCACCTCCACTCACTAGTTGTGTGACTCTGATCAAGTTCTCTAAACTTAAGAGTTAACAATAGTGCCTACCCATAGGATTGTTGAGTAGATTAAATTATATAATCCGTGCAAAAAGTACAGTATTGAGATATGAAATAGCTTGTAATAGCTAACATTATAACATTTTTCTAAGTAATATAATAGTGGTATGCAGAATCATTACCTTTCTTTCTTTTAGAGAAGTTTTGGAAATAACTGGAGAACTCTTCCTGAGTAATAAAACTAAGGACTAAAACTGGAGCAGCAAAGCAGTGGGTTCATTATAATAACAGCATGGCTTTCCTGAAACTCTAGGCAGGGAACCCTAAATTGTGCTCAGTGCTAACTGCATATATTACTGGAATTACATTACAATTAGATTGACACTGTAGCTAATGTCTCCAGTCACTGTGCTGGGTGCTGAGTCATTTCCAGCTCTTGACTGATTTCCATCGTGGCCTACACTGGCTCAGTGGAGTAGGAAAATCACACTTTAGGGACTTAGAAAGTGTGTGTGACTGCCAGAAATCAAACCGCCAGTTGATTGAAATATTTGTTTTTTGAAAAGATTCTTTAACCAGGTTTTTTTTTTCCCCAAGACTGCCTTTCAAGAAACTGTTGTTACAGTTAGAAGAAGGAAGGCCATTTTTACACTGTCATGTATCAGTCAGCTTCACTGGGAATAAATAGAAACTATCCACTTGCATAGGAAGAAAGCATAAGATATTGGTTCTTAAAAAGAGTCTCTACACTAGGACATAGTTTTACACTATTAAAATAAAGTACCCTATTCAGATAAAGTCTGAATTAACTCCCCCATCTCTGGGATTGATTGCAGGGCAGTTCATTTAACACTGTTCTAAAGTGATTTTCTTTAAATGATACTGATTAGATAAAAAGTCAGATGTTTGAGCCAAAGCTTTCTTTGATCTGAACCATAGCTAATGTTAAAGGCTTCCCTGTTACTGAGTCAATTCTCACATTCTGTTTTTCAACCAACTAACCAACGTGCCAAAATGTTTTGAATTTAACTTTCTAGCAGCTTTGTCTTTTTTCTTCATTGTTCCCCCTGCATCCAGGGTCTGCCATCTGCTCCCACCCCCAGCCCTTGTGCTGGGGTTGTATCTATTCGCAAATGTGTCAGCTTCCTTCAGTTTCCTTCCCCAGCACTTCCTCTTTGCCTGACCTTTTAATGATGGAACTCCTCAGGGCTCAATTTTAGCTCTTCTAATTCTGTCCTCCTTGCCTAGATAATTTCATCCATTCTTTAAGTTAAATTACTGTCTATATGCTGATGACTCAAAAATGTACGTCTCTAGCCCAGACACCTCTTCCAGCTGTAGAGTCTTATATCCAACTCCTAGCTTGACATAAGCATCTGAGTATTTTCCAGATATTTAAAACTCAGTGTGTCACAAATGGAACTCCTGGTGCATCCCACACTCCAAATGGAATGTCTGCAAGTGGTTCTTCAGTCAGTAAAAGGCACTTTCGCTCACCTAAGGTCTCACCCTGGAAATTTGAAGGCTTTCTTTGACATCTCTTTTCCCCTCACCTTTATATTGGATCTATTTTTTTCTTTTTTTTTTTTTTGAGATGGAGTCTCACTCTGTCACCCAGGCTGGAGTGCAATAGCACAATCTCAGCTCACTACTGCAGCCTCCGCCTCCCACGTTCAACCAATTATCCTGCCTCAGCCTACTGAGTAGCTGGGATTATAGGCGCGTGCCACCACACCCAACTAATTATTGTATTTTTAGTAAAGATGGGGTTTCACCATGTTGGTCAGGCTGGTTTCGAATGCCTGACCTCGTGATCCACCTGCCTTGGCCTCCCAAAGTATTGGGATTACAGGCCTGAGCCACCGCGCCCAGCCTGGATCTAATTTTTATCGATGCAACATCCAACACACTTCTCAATCTTCGCCTCATCTCTTTACTTCCATTGACACCACTTTAGTCAAATTGACAACTGTATCTTGTTTTAAACATTTAAATATTCTAATTTTCTCCATTTCAATTTATTTTTTCTCTTTTCAGTTTATTCTCAACAGAATGAGGAATGCATTTATAAATGCATTTATGATCATACCAACCTCTGAAATAAAACCATTTAATGACTTCACATTGCCCTTAAAGTATGGTCTAAAATCCAAGGCAAGTCTACAAAGCTGTATGTAGTCAAACACCTGCCAGCTTCTCTGGCCACATCTGACACTTTTCCTTCATACTTTTATGCTGAATTCCTGGAACATGATATTATCTCCAACTTGCAATCCTTTCTATTTGCTTTTCTCTCTGTGTGGAGTACTCTTTCCCCTGTTTTTTTGTCTAAAGTTGTTTAGTCCTCTGGTTTGTCTTGCATGTTACTTCTTCAAAAAAAATTCTCTAAACCCTGAACCAAATTGGGGCCCCTTATTTACATTCTCAGAGGATCTTGTGCTTCTTTTAAGAAGGCTATACTTTTAAGGCCGGGTGTGGTGTCTCACGCCTGTAATCCTGGCATTTTGGGAGGCTGAAGCGGGCGCATCACCTGTGGTCAGGAGTTGGAGACCAGCCTGGCCAATATGGTGAAACCCCATCTCTACTAAAAATACAAAAATTATCAGGGTGTGATGGTGTGCACCTGTAATCCCAGCTACTTAGGAGGCCAAGGCAAAAGAATCACTTGAACCCAGAGGGTGGAGGTTGCAGTGAGCCAGGATTGCACTGCTGCACTCCAGCCTGAGAGACAGAGCAAAACTCCATCTCAAAAAAATTGCTATACTTTTATAGATTCTTTATAATAATTGTATCAAAGTCAGCCTTGCCCAGTAGGTTCTAAAGTCTACAAAACTCAGAACTTTTCCTAATCTGCTGGCCATTTTATCCTCCATACCTAGGGCAATGCCAGACCAACTGTCAGCACATAATACATTTTTGTCACTATTTTTTATGGGATGAATTGTGTCTGCCGAAAAGATATATTGAGATCCTAACTTCCACAATGTTGGAAGGTGAGCTTTGTTGGAAATAATGTTGTTGCAGATGTAATTAGTTAAAATGTGGTCATGCTTAATAAAGGTGGGCCCTTAATCCAATATGATCATTGACCATAAAAGAAGACAATGGAAGCTACAAGGGAAGAATGTCATATGAAGATGGAAGCAGAGATTGACATGCTATGGCTGAAAGCCATGGAGAACCAAGGATTGATGGCTACCCCCCAAAGCTATGAAGAGACAAGGAAGAATTCTACCTGGAGTCTTAGAGGGAGCATGGTTCTGCTGACACCTTGATTTTGGATTTTTCATCTTGCAGAAATGTGATACAATAAGCCATTCAGTTTGTGGTACTTTGTTACAGCAGCCCTATAAAATGAATACACTGTTTATACCTAAGTGCATTCTTTTAATATGCTATGCATTATTCATCTCTAAGTCCTCAGTACCTAGCACTGTTGGAACGTAATACGTACTTAATAACAAAATACTGGTATATTGATTATGTATAGACACAGTCAGAATCTAACCATATGCTCAACTCTAAATAAAAGCAAGTAGTAAACATCAAAAAGTCACATGACACCAAAAACCTTACTCCTAGGTCTTTATCCAAGAAAAAATGTGGATTTATATATAGAAATGTTTATAATGGTATTATTCATTATAGCCCAAACTGAAATCCACCAAAATGTCTTTTAATGACAAACTGTCATTCCTCCATGCAATGAAGTACTACTCAGTAATCAAGAGGAATGAACTATTGATACACAATGCTGATAGATTTGAAATGCATTATGCTAAGTGAGGAAAGTCAGACTTAAAAGATTACAAACTGCATGAATTCATTTATATGGCATTCCAGAAAAAGGCAAAGCTATAGAGACAAAGAACAGTTAAGTATTGTCACAGATTGAAGTGAGGAGAATATTTGAATACGAAGGTTCGGCACGATGGAATTATTTGAAAGTTGCAGTTGTTCTGTAACCTGATTGTGATGGTGGTTATGTGAAGGTATGCAGGTGTTCAAATCCATAGATACTCAAATAAATTTAAAAGTTAAAAAAATGGGCTGAGCCCAGCATCTCATGCTTGTAATCCCAGTGCTTAGGGAGGCCAATGTAAGAGAAGCACTTGAAGCCAGGAGTTCAAGACCAGCCTAGGCAGCACAGCTTATCTCTACAGAAAAAAGTAACAAACAAAACAAAAGAAAACAAAACCTTGGTGCTGTGCCATAAACCTGTAGTTCCAGCTACTTAGGAAGCTACCTTAGGAAGCTAAGGTGGGAGGATCACCTGAGCCCACTGTAGCTCAGGCTACAGTGAGTCACGTTTGTGTCACTGCACTCCAGCCTGGGTAACAGAGTGCGACCTCATCTCTAAAAAAAATGAAACAAATAAATAAATGAATAAAATGGAGGGGCAATAATAAGGAAGAGAACCAAATTAAATGTATAGATCAAATAAATTTTTTAAAGCAAAAAGAAACTATGTGTACCATGAAGTGGCTATACTTCATGAGAAAATAACTTCAAATCTTTCTTACATGGGTGTCTACAAGTTTTAAGGGCATCGAGAACTATGCACATCTAAGATGAAAGCCTGATGTAGGCAAATGGTCTCTGCCCTCATGCATCATTATATACTTAACTAAGGAGAACATTTTGCAGGATTTGTAAAAGTACTTAACGCCTTTTTAGTTCCTCACCACTAATCCAAAACTGGCTCTGAGCAATAGCGGCTGGAAGCCATTACTTTGTAATAGTTACTTCCCATTCTGCAGCCTAGGTAAAATGAATGGATAGTTCTAGTTTAATTCCTAATAAACAGGTGCCTCCATATGACAGATTGTGCTAATTGTCACCCTGCTGTTAGATTTAGTGGATCCCTCAGAGAATGAGCCTCAGAGGCTAAAACACCCTATAGGACAGTCTTGAATTTAACAATTTACAATACATGATTCTGCCAGTCTCACTGGGTGTTCATAGGCCTTGAGTCACTAGTGAGTAGCTTTGCCATGGTTTGTGGAGGGGTGGAGACATTACTACATTTTCCAGCATGCCTGCTGTTCTGCCAGTAAATGGGCTTCAGGACCATTGAACCAACACCTGTCATACAGCAAACACAGAGATCGTGACTTTGGAACAATTTTCCTTCTTTAGTGTCCGTAATAAGTACAGTTTTCTGGTCTCAATTTCCCTGTTTGATCCCCTGATACTGTATATTTTTTTCTTTAATTACCTGATGCTAACGTAGCCCCTCTCATCCTAAAGCATCATTGGTATTTTCTTACTCATTGTCCAATGATGATCTTGAGGTAGGAGGCAGGACTTGACTCCAGAGGTGGGGCTTAGACACTGGATCAAACTGAAGACTAGCTAAAACAGGTCAGGGGTGGAAGCACTGCCCCACAAGATATGCCCACCAGTATGCCTTATATCAGTTTACCATTGCCATGGCAACACCTGAAGTTACCACCCCTTTTCATGGCAATGACCTGACAACCTGGAAGTTACCATCCTCATCCTAGAAATTTCTGCATCAACTACCCCTTAATTTGAGTATAATTAAACGTGGGTATAAATAGGAGTTCAGAACTCCCTCTGAGTTGCTGCTGTGGGCACACTGCCTATGGGGTAGTCCTGCTTCACAAGGAGCAGTAAGTATCCCTGCACTGCTGTACACTCTGCCGCTTCAATACAAGTTACAGATTAATACCACTAGCTTGCCCTTGAATTCTTTCCTTGGCAAAGCAAGGACTTTCCTGGGCTAAGCCTCAATTTGGAGGCTTGCTTGTCCTGCCTCAGTCCTTCTCTATAACCTCTCCTTTCAATAGAGTGTGATGGCTGCAATTAACTGCTTACCACTATCACTAAGATAGGCAGACTGTATTTCAAGATTTCTGGTTAGACAGTATCTTATTTCAGTCATTATGATCCAAGATTTTGTCATCAGTTTTGCAAGATAAGAAACCCAAATTAGTCAGTGTCCTCAGATTGGTAAGATTCAGGAGGCTAGCTTTAACTAAACACCTTAGTAAAAGATTGCAGAACAATCCAAAAAAAAAAAAAAAAGAATAGCTTGTAAATATTAAATTAAAATTAAGTTATCTTGTTGGTTTTCTGCTTTCCATGGCATCTTCAGTGTTGCCCCTCTCTGTGGAAACATGTATACGGAAAAGCCAACTGTCTTCTGCAGGGAACATGTAATATACATGTCTCCCATATAAAGTCTACTTAGTATGATCACTCAATGAGAACATGAGAGGTAGTACAGATATCTTTAAATATATGAATTGTATTGCCTATTTCCTAAAAATAAGACAGTTCTATGCTACAGTGTATGTACCTTTTTTAGTTTGGATTACTACACAGTGGTAATAAGTAGACTGATCTTCTAATGTCTCTCTTTTGATACCACGGAAGAAAAGCAATCCCTTGTGATAAACATAAGAGTAATCTTTTGAAGAGGATACATATTCCCACTGTCAGTCACCCAGGGGAAGGGAAGTATTCAGACACAAAGGAGAAACCTGGGCAGTTGAGAGAAGCTCCTTGCTAAGCCTGGACATGGTTGCACTTGTTATGTATGTATGCATGTATGTATGTATGTATGTATTTATTTAAGAAGGAATCTCACTCTGTTGCTCAGGCTGGAGTGCAGTGGCATGATCTCGGCTCACTGCAACCTCCATCTCCAGGGTTCAAGCAATTCTCCGTCCTCAGCCTCCCCAGTAGCTAGGATTACAAGCATGCAACCACACCAGGTTAATTTTTGTATTTTTAGTAGGGACAGGGTTTCACCATGTTGGCCAGGCTGGTCTAGAACTCCTGAGCTCCAGCGGTCCACTCTCTTCGGCCTCCCAAATTGCTGGGATTACAAGCATGAGCCACCGTGCCCAGCCTGGACTTGTTATTTCTTATTTGACTCTTGAAACTTAGCTTTGCTTTGTGGCAATAGAGGCATAAATAATACTATAGGGTGCACCAAGCAAAACCTATGTCCACTGAACTTCATAAGTAGAAAACTGCAGTTGAATATTTTTTTGCTTATTCTACTAAGATTCTTTTTTCATTTATTAGACTATTTAGTAAGGTCTTATTTAATATTCTGTCTTGTTATCAGCTGTGCAATAGAAAATCAAGGAATAGGCTGCTGGCTACATCTGGACAGATGATCAAATATGGCACCATCTCACTGGGGCCATTACAGTCATGGCAGAATAATTACAGAGACATCTCCAAATGCAAGGTGAATTTCTGGGAATTATTTTTCTGGTATAATATGGCAAAATTTTAAGGCCTGTACATGGTCTTCTTAAGCTTGATGGCAAATTTCCTGTAATACCCTGTTAAATCTATTTTATCTATTTACCACTTTGTTAGTTTGGAGCAGATGACTTTTGCCAACATACTGCTCCCTGGATTTTCCTGTTTGTGTTTCATCAAGAGAACTTCCTCTGGCCGGGCGTGGCGGCTCATGCCTGTAATCCCAGCACTTTGGGAGGCCAAGGCAGGTGGATCACAAGATCAAGACCATCCTGGCTAACACGGTGAAACCCTGTCTCTACTAAAAATACAAAAAATTATCTGGGCGTGGTGGTGGGCGCCTGTCATCCCAGCTACTAGGGAGGTTGAGGCAGGAGAATCGCTTGAACCCGGGAGGCAGAAGTTGCAGTGAGCCAAGATTGCGCCACTGCACTCCAGCCTGGGCGACAGTGCGAGATTCTGTTAAAAAACAAAACAAAACAAAAAAAACAAAAAAACTTCCTCTTTTGTTCACATTGTCTTTTTCTAAACAGTGTTGGATGCAATTGTTTAGACATGTCCTTTCTAAGTTACATTATATTTTAGTTCTGTCTCCCTGAGATTACACATAGGTCACCTTGAGTGGAACTATGGATATTTTAAAACTACTTAGCCATATCTTTATAGGAAGACTGAAGGTTTATTCCTACTAATGGCTTATCTCATCCATTGTGTGTACATTTTGCTTATTCAGTTCTCAGAAACAATTCCTTCCTTTAATTTATATAATTGTTGACAGTGATCTATCTTTGGCAATGTGGTCTACGCGTGTTTATGCACTTGCTATATTTAGAGGAAACTTACTGATTCCTGTTATATTTAGCATAATATAATCATTTGTTTTCTTTTGCATTATCATTCTTAAAGACCCTTGGTAATTTTAGAGGAAATTTAAAGGAGATATGACAAACTGATCTGAGAATAAATTATAAAAGTTTTATTCCAATTCTCCCTATGGAATAAAAGATTTACAATTTTTTTATATTACTGATTTTTGTACTGTCCAAATGTAATCTTCTTTTGAATTTAAACTTCTGTTTTCTTACAGCTAAGAGAAAAACAAGCTAATATTATTTTGATTAAATATAACTTTTCTAATAAAAATGCGTACAGAAAATAAATCCCTATGGGAGAACAAAATAATTTCTTTCCTTCCTGGTAGTTAAGCCCTTCAGTGTACAAACTCTGCCTAAGTCCCAAGAGTCTCACTTTTAAAAGTGAACAGATAGCCTCTGACCACCACATGTATAAATAAATTCTTTAGGTGAAAAATAGAAGTCAAATAAATAATAACAAAAAGGGATTCAGAGGGAACAGAGATAATAAAGGGAACAGAAGGAAAATCTAACAATTAATATCTTCAGAGAGATAAGTCATTACAAACACAACTTAAATAGAAAATTCTCTCTAAAAAGGAGACTAAAAAACAGTTACAAAAAGAACTCTTGGAAAGTAAAAATGAGATGTCAGAAATATTATGAAAAAAACAGATGGCCAGGCACGGTGACTCACGCCTATAATCCCAGCACTTTGGGAGGCCGAGGCGGACGGATCACTTGAGGTCAGGAGTTCAAGACCAGCCTGACCAACATGGCGAAACCCTGTCCCTACTGAAAATACAAAAATTAGCCAGGCATGGCGCCATGAGCGTGTAATCCCAGCAACTCAGGAGGCTGAGGCAGGAGAATCACTTGAACCCAAGAGGTGGAGGTTGCGGTGAGCCGAGGTTGCACCACTGCACTTCAGCCTGGGCAACAGAGCGAGACCCTGTCTCAAAAAGAAAAAGGAAAAGAAGGAATGATGGAAGATAGAATTGAGGTAGTATCCCAGGAAGTAAAATACTAGAGAGATAGAAAATTAAAGAGAAAATAATGAGCAAATGAGAACCAGTTTAGGAGGTTTAACATCCAATAGATAAAATCCAAGGTCCACTTTATCTCTTTTATTATTCTAGAATTCCTGTAAAAGAACTGAATGCAGTAAAATGTACCCAAAGTTAGGACACATTTTTCCTTTTTAAAAGGACTCACCATGGACCAGCACAATGAATGATAAAATAGTCCTGCAAGAAGACTTGCTGTCATAAAATTTTAAACACCTGAGATAGAGAAGATCTTCAAAAACTCAGAAAGTACTGTGACTCATGAGGACATTTGATATTTCTGAGAAAAACAGAAAGCTAGATGGCCATTGAGAAATGTTTCTAAATGCTGAATGTGGGAATATTTATTTTCAAACTCAGTTTCAATGCTTAGTTAAACTGTTAATCTGGTGGAAGGGAGAAATGGGGGCACTTTTAGACATGCAAGATCTCAAAATGAAATTGCCCTCTCATACACCATTTCTCAGGAAGATACTAGAAAATGTGTTCCAAAAAATAAGGAAGTAATCCAACAAGCAAGATTACAAAGAATTCAGAAATAAAGGCTGCAGTGCATGAGAGAAATGAAGCAAGTCATCAAGAAGCAGAGAAGGCAAATTCCAGGATGACAGTTGGAAAGAGGCCAAGAAAGAAGGCTTACAGTGCAGGCAGAGATGGACAGAAGGCTTTAAGAAGGATGTGTCAGAGCTGGGGGACAGATAAGAATGCAGGGATAAGCATTTGGTAAATTACCTGATAAATTTTTCTGCATACATTTATGTATCTGCTAGAGTTTGTGATAAACTACTAATAGGTGCAAATCAAATCACAAACTTTAGCAAGAGGTGACTATCTGTTCATTCTTGTTATTGGACTGAACTGGAATTCATTGACCTGGTGCGGTAATGCCAAACATCCACCCTGAGGTTTGGAGCAGGAGAAAGGAGGGTGTTTATTTGGAGAGTGCCAAACAAGAAGAATTCAGCAGCTCATACTTAAGACCTGACCTTTCAGCCCAGGCGAGGTGGCTCACGCCTGTAGTCCCAGCATTTTGGGAGGCCGAGGTGGGTAGATTGCTTGAGGCCAGGAGTTTGAGACCAGCCTGGCCAACATGACGAAACCCTGTCTCTACGAAAAATATAAAAATTAGCCGGGCGTGGTGGCGCATGCCTGTAATCCCAGCTACTTGGGAGGCTGAGGCACAAGAATCGCCTGAACCTGGGAGGCTGAGGTTGCAATGAACCAAGATCAAGCCACTGTATTCCATCTTGGGCCACAGAGTGAGACTGTCTCAAAGTAAAAAAAAAAAAAAAGGCCTTACCTTTTTCCTTTCTGATAGCTTTCAAGTAAAGGTCTTTAAAGGAATGGGTAAATTTTAGGAAAGCAGAAGTTACAGGCAAAATCCTAAATCAATACATTAAAGTGATACATTGATTTGGCCTAAAAGGGCAGGATTGTTTTTTTTTTTTTTTTTTGAGACGGAGGCTCACTCTGTCGCCCAGGCTGGAGTTCAGTGGCACAATCTCTGCTCACTGCAAGCTCCACCTCCTGGGTTCATGCCATTCTCCTGCCTCAGCCTCCTGAGTAGCTGGGACTATAGGTGTCCGCCACCACACCCAGCTAATTTTTTTTGTATTTTTAGTATAGACGGGGTTTCACCGTGTTAGCCAGGATGGTCTCGATCTCCAGACCTTGTGATCTGCCTGCCTCGGCCTCCCAAAGTGCTGGGATTACAGGTAGGGCAGGATATTTTTATTTGGGGGCTTACAGGTTATAGATAGATGCAAAGGTTTCCTTATTTGTAATTGGTAGGAAGAGAAGCTTTGTTTAAAATATGGGGTTAAGAGAAAAGAAGGTTAGCTCTGGCTCATGGATATGATTTTCTCCAGGCTTTTCAGGAAGACATTTAGAGCAAAGACCTGCAGTCAAAATTTAGTCCTCAGTTTCTCCTTCTCTGAGGTCTATGTGACAGCAGATCTGTTTGGAGGAGGTCCAGATTTCTGAAAAACTCATGGACATATGTTAAGCTGTTATCTTTAGTTTCTGTAGGGAACCAAACATCCTACAATTTTAACTTCCTTGGCTATTGTTTTAAGCTACTATTACCTTCTCGCTTGTTGAGTTGCCTATTTACTTCTCAGGGCTAGCTTAGGTACCTAGAATTTCCTTTACGGAACTGAAGATTTTCCTTTCTTTTTCTATGCCGGCCCCTATGAGGGGTTCCTACTCTGTCTCATTTTGAGCAAACCAGTATACCATGATTATTTCACTACTACTGTATAAATATTGCTCAATAAAAAGCAACTTTAACTGCTTATTATTTAACTCATAATTGTGATATAAATATATTGAGAGATACATGTAAAACCACTAAATGTTCATCATTCATATTGGGAACTTGACAGTGTCTAAAATTGATAAGCCTTGAAATAGCACCATAAATACACTTTTAAAATACAGACAGCTATCAGAAGAAAAAGTTAAAGGAATTTAAAGTAGTGGTTGTATTCATGAGAGGAATGGAGGCATTTTCTAAGAACCTATTGATATTTGTATACTATTTCATCTTTATGAACTATGGTTTTTATGTTACTTTTAAATATAATATATATTATATTTTATATTGTAATAATTATCGAAGATGTGAGACGTTAAGATATGCCACCCAGAATATACTTCTTTGGCATATTTGCAGATGGCTATTCAGGGAAACAGGCTTAGCTTTAAAAAACTGTCCTTTTGTAAAAGAAAACTACTTCTAGAAAGAAAATCTACATTAGTGAAGCAAAGAGTGGATGCTGTCTTTCTCTTAAAGCCCCTCCTCTGCCTTATGTGGATCTAGGAATGATTAACTCACAGGAAAAGGAAATTAAGAGTCTAACACATTTTAAGGTCTGACAAAGACACTTTTACCAAAGGCTATCATCTGTTCTTCTGGACCAGAGAGACTTTATCTGCATAATAAGACAACAACTTTTGTTTGCAGTGTGTTTCTTCTCCCAGGATCTCCAAGCTCCTTCCCTTTCTGTACAACATAAAAACTTTAGTCATCTGGGCCTTCTTAGTTTCATTATTTTCTGTGGCTCCCATGCACATGTGCACCTTGATAAATGTTTATGCCTTTTCTCCTGTTCACCTTATGGTCTAATGCCAGTTTATTTTAGCAGGTTCCTCCTGCCCTACAAAAGAAAAGCAAACCATTTTTTTCTTTTACTCTCTATTCTCACATGCCACTCAATACAACACCCTGACACCAGGTTTTGTCAAACACCAAGCAATCTTCCAGTAAACAGCAGCTGAGTGTCGTCCAATTTAACTCAATTCTGGAGCTATCTACTTGGGGATAGTGTGAGATCCCACAGGTTGAGGGCTCAGTCCCAAAAGACAGTCCCCCACTTCAGCTGTCAATCGTAAGCTGGCGGTTGTAACCTGTGACCAACCAGCTACGTATCAGGATTCCCATGACCTCCTCCTTGTGTTCAATTAATTTGCTAGGATGGCTGACAGAACTCAGAGGAACACTTATTTACATTTATCCATTTATTATAAAGAGTATTTCAAAAAATATAGATAAACAGCCAGTTGGAGGAGATGTACAGGGCAAGGTATGGGAGAGGGAGCTGGGAGCTTCCATGCCCTCTCAGGGAGCACTGCCCTCCAGGTACCTCTGCATATTCAACAATTTGGAAGCTTTCCAAATTCTGTTCTTTAGTTTTTCATGGAGGCTTCATTACATAAGCACAATCAATTAAATCATTGGGCTTTGAAGATCAACTCAAATTTCAGCATCTTTCTTCTCTCTGGAGATTGAACAGTTGGGACTAAAAGTCCCAGCTCTTTCTCTAATCATCCCTTCATCTTTCTGATGACCAACCCCCATTCTGAAGCTGCCCAGGGACCCACAGCCACCAGTCATTTTATTAACATATACAAGATACTCTTCCCGGGTGCAGTGGCTCACGCCTGTAATCCCAGCACTTTGGGAGGCTGAGGCGGGTGGATCACGAGGTCAGGAGATCGAGACCATCCTGGCTAACACGGTGAAACCCCATCTCTACTAAAAATACAAAAAAATTAACCAGGTGTGGTGGTGGTGGGCGCCTGTAATCCCAGCTACACAGGAGGCTGAGACAGGAGAATGGCGTGAACCCAGGAGGTGGAGCTTGCAGTGAGCCAAGATCGTGCCACTGCACTCCAGCCTGGGCTGCAGAGCGAGACTCCATCTCAAAAAAAAAAAAAGATACTCTTCACCCAGAGATCACAAGGATTTTAGGAACCACGTGCCAGAAATCAGACACAGAGATCAAAGATACATTTATCATCACACAATAATATACATTGTTAAAAAGTGTGGATATAAATTATAATTAATTATATTTTATTAAAATATATAGTATAACTTAGATAATTATGCATTTATATAATTAATTTATAAAATATTATATAGTTTATTCTAGATCTTTATAGATAGTACCTTTTTATCAGATCCATTCTGAAAATAGCCAATTTCATGATATATTTTCAAAATATAAGTTTAATGTTAAAACTTATCTTTAGTATTCAATGACCTTTATGTAGACCTAATTTTCTTAAATACACTTTCCTATCAATGGGTTTGTAGCAGGACAAGCTGCAGACAAAACCCCTCAGACACCGAGTTAAAGAAGGAAGGGCTTTATTTGGCAGGGAGTTTCGGCAAGACTTACATCTCCAACAACTGAGCTCACTGAAAGAAAAATTCTTGTCCCTTTTAAAGGCTCATAACTCTAAGGGGGTCCACGTGAGAGGGTCGTGATCGACTGAGCAAGCAGGGGGTACGTGACTGGGGGCTGCATGTACCAGTAATTAGAATGGAGCAAAACAGGACAGGGATTTTCACAGTGCTTTTCTATACAATGTCTGTAATCTATAGATAACATAACCGATTAGGTCAGGGGTCGATCATTTTTTTTTTTTTGGATTTATTTTTTTATTTTTTTTTATTATACTTTAAGTTTTAGGGTACATGTGCACATTGTGCAGGTTAGTTACATATGTATACATGTGCCATGCTGGTGCGCTGCACCCACTAACTCGTCATCTAGCATTAGGTATATCTCCCAATGCTATCCCTCCCCCCTCCCCCCACCCCACAACAGTCCCCAGAGTGTGATATTCCCCTTCCTGTGTCCATGTGATCTCATTGTTCAATTCCCACCTATGAGTGAGAATATACGGTGTTTGGTTTTTTGTTCTTGCGATAGTTTACTGAGAATGATGATTTCCAATTTCATCCATGTCCCTACAAAGGACATGAACTCATCATTTTTTATGGCTGCATAGTATTCCATGGTGTATATGTGCCACATTTTCTTAATCCAGTCTATCATTGTTGGACATTTGGGTTGGTTCCAAGTCTTTGCTATTGTGAATAATGCTGTAATAAACATACGTGTGCATGTGTCTTTATAGCAGCATGATTTATAGTCCTTTGGGTATATACCCAGTAATGGGATGGCTGGGTCAAATGGTATTTCTAGTTCTAGATCTCTGAGGAATTGCCACACTGACTTCCACAATGGTTGAACTAGTTTACAGTCCCACCAACAGTGTAAAAGTGTTCCTATTTCTCCACATCCTCTCCAGCACCTGTTGTTTCCTGACTTTTTAATGATTGCCATTCTAACTGGTGTGAGATGGTATCTCATTGTGGTTTTGATTTGCATTTCTCTGATGGCCAGTGATGATGAGCATTTTTTCATGTGCTTTTTGGCTGTGTAAATGTCTTCTTTTGAGAAGTGTCTGTTCATGTCCTTTGCCCACTTTTTGATGGGGTTGTTTGTTTTTTTCTTGTAAATTTGTTTGAGTTCATTGTAGATTCTGGATATTAGTCCTTTGTCAGATGAGTAGGTTGTGAAAATTTTCTCCCATTTTGTAGGTTGCCTGTTCACTCTGATGGTAGTTTCTTTTGCTGTGCAGAAGCTCTTTAGTTTAATTAGATCCCATTTGTCAATTTTGGCTTTTGTTGCCATTGCTTTTGGTGTTTTAGACATGAAGTCCTTCCCCATGCCTATGTCCTGAATGGTAATGCCTAGGTTTTCTTCTAGGGTTTTTATGGTTTTAGGTCTAACGTTTAAGTCTTTAATCCATCTTGAATTGATTTTTGTATAAGGTGTAAGGAAGGGATCCAGTTTCAGCTTTCTACATATGGCCAGCCAGTTTTCCCAGCACCATTTATTAAATAGGGAATCCTTTCCCCATTGGTTGTTTTTCTCAGGTTTGTCAAAGATCAGATAGTTGTAGATATGCGACGTTATTTCTGAGGGCTGTGTTCTGTTCCATTGATATATATCTCTGTTTTTGTACCACTACCATGCTGTTTTGGTTACTGTAGCCTTGTAGTATAGTTTGAAGTCAGGTAGTGTGATGCCTCCAGCTTTGTTCTTTTGGCTTAGGATTGCCTTGGCGATGCAGGCTCTTTTTTGGTTCCATATGAACTTTAAAGTAGTTTTTTCCAATTCTGTGAAGAAAGTCATTGGTAGATTGATGGGGATGGCATTGAATCTGTAAATTACCTTGGGCAGTATGGCCATTTTCACGGTATCGATTCTTCCTACCCATGAGCATGGAATGTTCTTCCATTTGTTTGTATCCTCTTTTATTTCCTTGAACAGTGGTTTGTAGTTCTCCTTGAAGAGGTCCTTCACATCCCTTGTAAGTTGGATTCCTAGGTATTTTATTCTCTTTGAAGCAATTGTGAATGGGATTTCACTCATGATTTGGCTCTCTGTTTGTCTGTTGTTGGTGTATAAGAATGCTTGTGATTTTTGTACATTGATTTTGTATCCTGAGACTTTGCTGAAGTTGCTTATCAGCTTAACGAGATTTTGGGCTGAGACAATGGGGTTTTCTAGATATACAATCATGTCATCTGCAAACAGGGACAATTTGACTTCCTGTTTTCCTAATTGAATACCCTTTATTTCCTTCTCCTGCCTAATTGCCCTGGCCAGAACTTCCAACACTATGTTGAATATGAGTGGTGAGAGAGGGCATCCCTGTCTTGTGCCAGTTTTCAAAGAGAATGCTTCCAGTTTTTGCCCATTCAGTATGATATTGGCTGTGGGTTTGTCATAGATAGCTCTTATTATTTTGAAATACGTCCCATCAATACCTAATTTATTGAGAGTTTTTAGCATGAAGGGTTGTTGAATTTTGTCAAAGGCCTTTTCTATTTGTCAAAGGCATCTATTGAGATAATCATGTGGTTTTTGTCTTTGGTTCTGTTTATATGCTGGATTACATTTATTGATTTGCGTATATTGAACCAGCCTTGCATCCCAGGGATGAAGCCCACTTGATCATGGTGGATAAGCTTTTTGATGTGCTGCTGGATTCGTTTTGCCAGTATTTTATTGAGGATTTTTGCATCAATGTTCATCAAGGATATTGGTCTAAAATTCTCTTTTTTGGTTGTGTCTCTGCCCGGCTTGGGTGT
Organism: Pan paniscus; assembly: GCF_029289425.2. Classification (NCBI taxonomy): domain Eukaryota; kingdom Metazoa; phylum Chordata; class Mammalia; order Primates; family Hominidae; genus Pan; species Pan paniscus. Next base: position 69,680,524 of record NC_073267.2, read on the forward strand.
CAGAATGATGCTGGCCTCATAAAATCAGTTAGGGAGGATTCCCTCTTTTTCTATTGATTGGAATAGTTTCAGAAGGAATGGTACCAGCTCCTCCTTATACCTCTGGTAGAATTCGGCTGTGAATCCATCTGGTCCTGGACTCTTTTTGGTTGGTAAGCTATTGATTATTGCCACAATTTCAGCTCCTGTTATTGGTCTATTCAGAGATTCAACTTCTTCCTGGTTTAGTCTTGGGAGAGTGTATGTGTCGAGGAATTTATCCATTTCTTCTAGATTTTCTAGTTTATTTGCGTAGAGGTGTTTGTAGTATTCTCTGATGGTAGTTTGTATTTCTGTGGGATTGGTGGTGATATCAGGGGTTGATCTTTAACTACCAGGCCCAGGGTGTGGTGCCGGGCTGTCTGCTTGTGGATTTCATTTCTGCCTTTTAGTTTTTACTTCTTCTTTCTTTGGTGGCAGAAATTGGGCATAAGAAAATATGAGGGGTGGTCTCCTCCCTTAGGTTCAAGCTGTATTGTTTCTTCTCTGCTCATTTAAGATGTCAGATTTATGCCTTGCTTTGGGATTAATGGCTGTTCCTATTTTTTGCACCAACTTTCTGAAAATGAGCCAATCATGTAATGTCATAAAGCAGGTTTGTCATAAAATGTCTCTGATGAACAAGAACAATTCCACAGTACAAAAAGTCTTTCAAAGCAGTCACCCAGAAGCCCAGGAATAGAGAACTTGAATTTTATGATCCATATCAATATTTTACTGTGGTTACAAATCTAACACAGATGCCAAGATATTTTATGTTGCCAAATGCTTCTTTTATTTTTCAGCACATGTTGTGTGTTCTATTTAGTAGTGAACACATCTGTTAGAACGTTTTTCTTTTCTCTCTCCCTGCATGTTTTTTTTGTTTGTTTGCAATTCTAGTTCCTCCAAAGATACAAACTCATACATCAACTCAATGCATGTTTTATGACTTACAAACATTGTTAAATGATGCTATTCTAAACAGTTGTGGGTTAGGAAATGACTGCTTTGGGAAAGGTATTTTTAGTGGCAAAAGTACTTTTCATTAATCTCAGTTCTCCAGGTTTAGAATCCAGACAGAGCAGAACTCTGAAAGCCACTGGGTTTCAGATTCTCTGGGAGTATGCACATAGAGCAAGGGCAGAAATAAACGGGTGTTTCGTGCGATGCTATGTGATGGATTTTCTACTTGCCCTTCTTTACTTCAAGTTGAAATCACTCACCAGGCTGGCAGAAGTTTGCTTAAAAGGTGCGGGGGTGGGGGTGGAGGAGCCAATGTGCTTGCTTTTCCTGCCAATGAAAACTAGGAGGTACGTTATTTTTAAGAGTCTCTGCCAGTCCTCCCCACTCCGTCTGCACCAGCCCATCTTCCCCACCGAGTTGAACCAACATTTTCAGTGGCAGCCCCTCTGGAGTAATCAATGAGAGATGTTGCTGGGAGAGGAACTGAATGATTTAGCACAGTGGGAAGGCAGCATATCGACCGCCAACAGCAGGAGGTGGGGGGCCGACTGACAGTGGCTTTTATAGCCTCTGCCTCCTTGTGAAGAATGGTGCATAATGGGGAAGGGTGGAATAGTGCAAGGACTCTGTGTCTGTCAGGCACAGATAATCTTTCCTTTTTACACAGTCAATTGGGATTTCATTTGCATTTTCGATTGAAGGGAGATGAACACACAATTGAGTTAAGGAGCAGAAATCCCTCAAGGCAAGTGAAAAAAAATTAAAATTTCAGAAGACATGTGTGTATGTGCCCGTGCATGTGCTTGTATGGGTGTTTGTGTGGCAGGGAGAAATCTGGTTATATACTGTTCTTTGGTTCGAACAAATTTGACCCACAGAAGCTTCCTCAATCCAGCCTCACCTGAATCAACCTTCCACCCTTTATTATTTTAACAGAGGCACTGGAGACTTAATTTGCTCTTAAATTTGTCTTTTTAAAAAATTGTTATTGACAATTGGAGTAGCAATAAGGTTTTTTACCAATGGCGAATCCGTACGGGTCTGCAGCAACCTGAATTTTTACCTCCTTAGAAGAAAGAGGGGCATAAGGCAGAAGGAGAGACCAAGGCAAGTTTTAGAGCAGGAGTGAAAGTTTATGAAAAAGCTTTAGGGCAGAAATGAACAAAAGGAAGGAAAGTACACTTGGAAGAGGGCCAAGTGAGCAACTTGAAGAATAAGTGCACGGTTTGACCTTTTGACTTGGGGTTCTATATGATGGCATACTTCTGAGGTCGTGTGTCACTTCTCCCCTGATTCTTCTTTTGGGGTCCGCCGTCCTCGTGTGCAGTGACCTAGCAGCACTTTGGACTCAGTGTTTTTATTGGAGCGGTACTCATGCTCACTTGAGGTGTCCTTCCCTTACCAAATGAATATCCCTACGAGGTCATTTACTAGCTTAATTCTGCCATTTTGCCTCTTACTCAGCAAGCTTGAGTTCACTCACCCCAACTCCAGAGATCTTATCAGGAAGCTGTTGATCATCGCTTTCAGGTTTTCTCTATGTGGAGGCTGCCTTTCCCTGGTGCCATCTGCACGTATTATTATTTTAGAGAGTTTAAAGAGACAGTTAACAACCACCTGACCATCACCTGATGGTCACCTGATATTCCTGGATCCGGGGGGATGAGGGTGGAGACCTCTCCTGCCCTGTTTATGTCTGACTAGCTGCTGTGAAAGAAAAATACTTTGGGCCCCGAAAATTACTAAGCTAAAAGTAAGATCCAAGCTGGAAACTACTCAGGGCAAACCTGCCACCCATTCTGTTCAAAGTCATCCCTCTGCTTACTGAGAAATGGATACATGTTCTGTGTCAGGCCTCTGAGCCCAAGCTAAGCCATCATATCCTCTGTGACCTGCACGTATACATCCAGATGGCCTGAAGTAACTGAAGAATCACAAAAGAAGTGAAAATGGCCTGTTCCTGCCTTAACTGATGACATTACATTGTGAAATTCCTTCTCCTGGCTCATCCTGCCTCAAAAGCTCCCCCACTGAGCACCTTGTGTCCCCTCGCCCCTGACCACCAGAGAACTACCCCCCTTGACTGTAATTTTCCATTACCTACCCAAATCCTATGAAACGGCCCCACCCCTATCTTCCTTCGCTGACTCTCTTTTTGGACTCAGCCTACCTGCACCCAGGTGAAGTAAACAGCCTTGTTGCTCACACAAAGCCTGTTTGGTGGTCTCTTCACACGGACGGGAGTGAAATTCTGATTGCCTCCTTTGGAAAGACTTAGCAGAGACTCAAATAATGCAACTATTTTTCTCTCACCTACCTGTGACCTGGAAGCCCCTCCCTGCTTTGAGTTGTCCCCACCTTTCTGTACTGAACCAACGTACTTCTTACGTGTATTGATTGATGTCTCATGTGTCCCTAAAATGAATAAAACCTAGCTGTGCCCCAACTGCCTTGGGCACATGTCATCAGGACCTCCTGAGGCAGTGTCACAGGTGCATGTCCTTAACTCTGACAAATAAACCTCCTAAAATAATTGAGACTTGTCTCATCATTTGTCTCAATTGACACTTCCTACTGTAACAGTTTTGGTCACTGATTAAGACTGAGTTTGCAGATGTGCATTCCTGTAAATGTAACTCTTAGCTGCCTTGATAAGAAGGATGGTGTAAAAAGATTGCCAGACGGTCCTGAGCAAAGGAGTCAGTAATTGTGTGTGTGGCAGCAGGTGGGGGTGGGGAATCTGATGTCCTGATTCTACAGCATGGTTATGAATCTTAAAAAACCAGGTTTCGTCTTGCCGGGCATGGTGGCTCATGCCCGTAATCCCAGCACTTTGGGAGGCTGAGGCGGGTGGATCACCTGAGGTAGGAAGTTCGCGACCAGCCTGACCAATATGGAGAAACCCTATCTCTACTAAAAATACAAAATTAGCCGGGCATGGTGGTGCATGCCTGTAATCCCAGCTACTCGGAGGCTGAAGAAGGAGAATCGCTTGATCCCGGCAGGCAGAGATGGCGGTGAGCCAAGATCGCGCCACTGCACTCCAGCCTGGGCAACAATGGTGAAACTCCCTCTCAAAAAAAAAAAAAAAAAAAAGACAAAGAAAAAGCAGGTTTCATAACTATATCACTGTAACTTCCACAACTAGATGGGAAGCCAAAATCTGCGTATTTACTTTCCTTTTTCTTTTTTTTCCCCAAGGGAATCTATCTTAATATCTAGGATAGTTAATTTTCTTCCTTTACAGAATAACACACAAATAACCTGCTCCATTTCAAATCTGGAATACTGTGAGAGTTTTTAAAAATCATTTTTAGTTTTTACTATCAAGCTTTTGATGTTAAAATATGTATGATTATAAGGCCTCAAGTAAGAATTAACTTTAAAGCCATAAGTAATTAATTCATTCAAGTTACCAGCCTTGAGTAGCACCCCAAATTGTAGCATTTCTTTCCTAATAAACCATATTTACAGTAAACTCTGAGTTCCTTTGGCAAAAACAAATGTGTGGCTGGAGATAACCTGTTCTAGCTAGTAATGATTAAAAATCTAAATACATAACTGTCTTTTAAACAGTCTTTATCCAAACTGCAGTTTGTGCCTCAAATTCAGAGATCCGTGGTATAATATCATAATCTATTCCCCTAGATCAATATCTTGTAAATCACGAACCTGATTCTGAGTATAATATATTCAATTGAGTAGTGAGCATGGCATGGCATACCTATGAAACCTGGGGATAATGATTAGTTATCAGAAACTACACACTAATCTATTATATCTGACCAGAAGTTTGACTGAATGTATATTAAAATTGTCAGTGGCGTGTGAACCAGAGCAACTCCATCTTAAATAGGAGCTGGGTAAAATGAGGCTGAAGCCTACTGGGCTGCATTCCCAGACAGTTAAGGCATTGTAAGTCACAGGATGAGATAGGAGGTCAGCACAAAATACAGGTCACAAAGACCTTGCTGATAAAACAGCTTGCAGCAAAGGAGCCAGCCAAAACCCACTCAAACCAAAATGGCAACGACAGTGACCTCTGGTCGTCCTCACTGCTACACTCCCATCAGCGCCATGGCAATTTCCAAATGCCATGGCAACCTTAGGAAGTTACCCTATGTGGTCTAAAAAAGGGAGGCATGAATAATCCACCCCTTGTTTAGCATATAATCAAGAAATAACCATAAAAATGGGCAACCAGCAGCCCTCAGGGCTGCTCTGTCTATGGAATAGCCATTCTTTTATTCCTTTACTTTCTTAATAAACTTGCTTTCTCTTCGCACTGCGGGCTTCCATGAATTCTTTCTTGCATGAGACTCAAGAACCCTCTCTTGGAGTCTGGATCGGGACCCCTTTCCTATAACAATATGACTTCGGCAGAGTTTGGCTCAAAGTTGTTTTGAGATTTATGAAATGAATGCTATAAGGACAATAATGAGTTTAAATAAATCAATACTAAACTCATGTGTCATTTACTTTATTAATACTGGTCCTCCAGAAACATAAACTCTGCCATTTTAGGTATTCATGTTTGTGTTCTTCATTGAATTTGCTTGTCGTCATTTGTTTGTTCTAATGGATACTATTTACTATAGGGAGGAGGAAGAAAACAAATTACCTCCCTATGCGAAGCTGTCAGAATGGTGAGAAATTCATTCTAGCTTGTTGAGTTTTGAACAGAAATTAAACTACTGTTTTTCACCTTTGAAGTTAGTGCACTAAAGGAGGGTTGTGATGTTAGTAATGATTGTATGTGAGCTTTCTAGCTGTCCGTTTTGGGGATTATTATAAATTTTCACAGTGGATTGATTATGAGAAAGTTGGGGATTTGAGGGGTTTGTTTTTTGTTTTTGGCAGCAGTACACCAGAGAGCCACCTGCTGGCTTCCACGAAGAAACACATCTTTGATATCTGTGAGGGAAGAAAAAAGAAAAGGGAGGGAAAAAATAAAAAACAAAAAACAGTAACACCAATAAGCAAATCGTTTGAAAAGAATTGAGTATTTGGAGGAAGGATATGTGACTCCAACATCTACATTTATTGCTGACATTTGTATTTTACATGGTTTTTCATATCCCTGTTAAAGGAATTGTTTTTAAAAAGTGATTTAGAGGGCCTTTTTTCTCTGGGAAGTCCACTCTCTCTCACTAGAGAGAGAGCTGTTTTCCTTTCTCCTTTCTCTTTCTTTTGCCTATTAAACCTCTGCTCCTAAAAACATAAAAAATAAATAAAAATAAGTAATTTAGATTCATTAAATGTAGCAACAAACACCATCATGGTGTTGAAAAGTGTTTTCATTTTCATTATCTTATGGAAGTGAGTGTTATTCATATTTTATAGTTGGGGAAGGGCAGCTAGAAACCGAGGCCAACTGCTTTTCAGTTGAACAAGGACCTATGCCATGCATACGGCAGAGCCAGGACTTCTGATTCAACAGCAGCTGTCCTTTTCATCTTATTCAGAAACCCCATGCATCATTCTTCTTTGTATTACAATTTCTAAACTGCATTTCACCATGTATTCACACTGCATGGTTACGAACATCATTGCTGTGAGTCATTATGATGATAAATTAAGATTGCCTTGTTAAATCCAGAAGCATGAACTGAAAGGGGGGATTGGTTTGGATATTATTTGAAGAGTAATGGTGCCCTTTTATTCTATTTTAAATGCTAAATACCGCTAGATTTAATTTCAAGTTGGAATAGCCTTACTAATTTTTAACCAAGTAAGATTTTTGTTATTATTCAAATGTAGGCGATTTGGTTTAATCCCATTCTTAGTCCCATGGGAGTTGAGGTTTTGTTGTCTTCTGTTGTCATTAGGCCAGTCAAAATACTAAATATTTCACTTGCATAATCTTTTTTTTTTTCTTTTTTTGAGATGGGAGTTTTGCTCTTGTCAGCCAGGCTGGAGTGCAATGGTCCAATCTCGGCTCACTGCAACCTTCACCTCCCGGTTCAAGCAATTCTCCTGCCTCAGCCTCCTGAGTAGCTGGAATTACAGGCGTGCACCACCACACTTGGCTAATTTTTTTTGTATTATTAGTAGAGACTGAGTTTCACCATGTTGGCCAGGCTGGTCTTGAACTCTTGACCTCAGGTGATCTGCCCGCCTCGGCCTCCCAAAGTGCTGGGATTGCAGGCATGAGCCACAGTGCACAGCTCACTTGCATAATCTTTTTACCTGCTATCAATTATTGGTAACTTTATGTTTAATTGCCTAGTCAGCCTGCTCTCTTTTCTACTACTTGCATTGTTTTCTATTTCAAATGAAAACTACAGGAACTCTGCAGTCTAGGAATTTAAAGTTGTAAATACAAGAAACAGTGATATGGCTTGCTTGGTCTTCCCAGCTCTCATTCACTAGTTGGATGTCATTGGAAAAGTTACTTAACCACCCTGAAGCATACCCTCTTCATCAGCAAGCATTAGATTAATGATATCCACCATGAAATTAACAGAGAAGGTATTTAGGAATTTTCCATTCCATATAGGCTTTAAAGTGATTTTGTATATAAAAATGTTTTGTTTAAAAATATTTTATTTCACTCAACATTCATTAAGTACCTATTTTCCCATTCTATATTTTGAAACAATGCCCTTTTATTTATTTCAGCATTTGTAGGAAATATGATCCAAGTCACAGATATGAGAACTGGAGTACTGTAAAGATTGGGCCATTCCAATTTATGTGACAGTCCATAATTTGATGAGTTCCCTAACCAATGTGATTCTGTTGTTTTGTCATGTTCAGGGACGGAAACTTAGTTATACTGGGAATCTGAATCATGACTTCTGAAGAACTACTATTTATAGAATACCTATTATATATGAGAAACTGTCATATTTAATGTCACTCTCATAATTGGAATATTCTTTTCCCTTTAAATAACTTTTCATTATATTTAGAATAAAACCCAAATTCCTATCTCTGGCTCCTTAGGCCGTTAATGATTGTGCCGCCATTCAACTCTCCAAACTCCAAACTTATTGCTTTTTCCTGGTGCCATTGGCCTTTTCTCCTTTTCTCTCCTTGGTGAAGTCCCCACTAACTCAGGACCTTATTCACGTTTTCCTCTGTTTTGTATGCCTCCTCCAGCTCTTTGTTTGCTTAACTGTGTTCCCCCAAGTTACTTCCCCAGGAAGATTCTGCCATTCTAAGTATTCCAATCTTGCCCTTTACCCTTTGATATAATCTTTTATTGCATCTCTTACTTCACGAAAGTTATCATAATTTGAAATTGGGCATCTGGCTGTTTATATCAGCACTCCTTGGCTTCTTCCCAAATTCCAAAAGGCAGAGATGTTGACTGTTTCTTTATGAACAGGCAGCCCATCCAAGCACACTTTGTTAATAAACATATAGCCCTTCCTAGCAGTGTGCTTGGTCCGTAAAAGTCAATTAATGTATATGTGCACATTATGAGAATTAACTTTTTAAGGGCAGATTTACTATTCTCATTTTACAGATGGGGAAACTTGCAGGTATCAAGTAGCAAATGTTAGACACCTAGTCATTGGCCAATCCCTTTTTGAACCAGTCTACCCCACTACAAGCCTTTCTATCAGTCTCTCACACCCTAAATGTACTCACAGATTTTCAGAAAGACATTTCTTTGGAGAAGGATTCCATCATTAATCCCCGGATTACATGCAGCAAACAGGAAAGGTGAGAGACTGATTTTGGAGAAGAACAAATCTACACCTTAGAGGAAGGCCTCTGCTGTCTGACAGTTCCCAGAATATCAGGCCCACACTGGAGTCTGGTGCTGAGAAACCCTAAAGAGGACAGAGAAACTTGCTTCACTCCTCTGGGGAAAGAAGGGCTGATGATCATTAACACTTAAAAGCTGAGGCTGGTCCTGACGTTGCTAGCTCCACAGCAGGGAACCTTTAATATAAAGCACTGCCTTCATTAGCAATGCAGAGAATAAGCTCTGCAGATCTTTCTCAAGATTGAAAAGGGAAAATACTCTTTGGAAAAAATACTTTTTGGAAATCTTTTTGTTTTTTTTTTCTTTAGTGGCACAGTTCAACAGTCCCCTGGGCACTCATCAGTCTAATCACACTTCATGGGTCCTCATGCATGAAGAAATGCGTCCCAAAATTGGTGCTACAGTTGCCTAGGAATCTGATAAAATAAAAACATAAATACATAGATTCTAAGTTCATAGAGCAGATCTATTAAAGCTTAATCCCTGTAGTAGGCCTGGTAACCTGCATTTCCCCAAATGTTCTTAAAGTGATTCTCAAACTTTAAACCAATACCTAGACACTAGTCTGCTCCTTCATCCTTCTGTAGAGATTGTAGCTTAGTCAAAAGCCATTTTCTATGTCTGCACTGAATAGCTATCAATCTGTCTCACAGTTTCACAGAAGATTAAAATGAGCCCCAATTACTGCACGCATTAAATAATAAAGGAATTGATTCTTCTGCCCTGCCACTACTAATATGCCCTATTCAAATGAGGAAGAGTTTCTGCATCCAATAGACTGACTGTGTTTTCTCTAGCACCTATGTGAGCATTTAACACTTGATTTTAAATGTGTGCAAATGAATATTTTGAAGGCTTTCCCTTATTCTTATCGGATAATTGTAATAGGTCATCAGACCATCATGTGAACTTTTTCTTCTTTAAGTTCCCAAAAGTATCCAGTTGGCTAATCTAAATGTTCATTCATTCATCCATTCATATCATCAGCTTGCGTAAGTGCCTAGTAACAAGCGCCCCAAATATCTCAAGGGCTGAATTTGTGTCTTCTACATTGCTGAATCCCTAGGAATTAAAATTATCCAAGAAACGAACTCTCATACAAAAGAAGACAAAAATATGTCAACAATTGGTTAAGTTCTATGACAGAAGTATATATAAAAGACAATGGTGAGACCACCTAAGCACATAGGAGATTCTCAATAAACAATGGCTGAATGAATAAGCATAGGAAAATAGAAGGTAGAGTAATTTCTTAGCCAGTAGAATGGAATTAAGTTAAAACCAAACCAGACAGTGAGAACACCTTGTACAAAGACCAATAAGTATTGCAGAGGATTCCTAGTCAGGTTTCTAAATAATGTCTGGGCATGGTTGGAAAGCAGAAGATATGACTTTTGCAGGCATTCACTTTCCCCCTTTTCCACCATATTTGGATTTCTATTGCTTCTCTGTTCTTCCACCTGATTCAGGACTCAGATGATCAAATGTCTGTTCTGTGATGAGGGGCGTGCTCCACGCTGGACAATTGGCCCTACCATCTTCTCTAGACGGAAATGACCAGTTACATTTATAATTGGCATCCACAAAGACTTGTCAAGTGTTTTAAGACTGTTTATGGGCTTATTAAAGACAAATTCTAGTAGTGGAAACTACACTGCTTCTGGTTTGCATCTGGCGATGACACTTAACATGCTGTTTTCCTAAAGAAAATACTGAAACTCTATAAGCCTCAGTTGCTTCATTTGTAAGATGTGCATAATAAGACTTCACAGAGTGGTTAGCAATGGAGTGAATGGCATGCAAATAAAGTTCTGATACGTTGTTTTCCTTAACCAATGTATCTCCCTCCTTTTTGATGTTGTAAAATCAGTAACTGTATTCTCAAAGGAACACTGGAATTCTGGCTCAATAACCGAGTTTTGTTTTTGTTGTTTTCATTTGATTTACTTTACCGTCTCTTCTCAGCTGTGATGTTGTTTAAGTTTGACTAACTGAGGAGATTAACTGAATTTAACAATAGAAATATACTTTGTTCCTATATTAAAAAATCCAAAGTTTACTTTTTGCATATGTTTTTTCAGTTTTATTATGAGAAAAACACCTTCTACTGGCCTTTACTTGAAAAGACAATAGAATTTTACTATATGTTAAATTGGCCTGAGAAGAAATTCGAACTGTTTTGTTTCATAAGTAATCAGTTTTGTTCATGTATACATCCTATTATATTTGTATTTTTTAATATTTTGTTACCCCCATATGTCACCTTGTCTCTGATTGACAGTGACTAACAGAATTACTTACCACAAAGCAGAAAGAAAAAGGAAAATGCACGAACACACATTCACAAAGGGTATGCCTGCACATACCTGTAAACACACAAACTAAAGTCATAAAATAAACACAGATTTAAGTGAAATCTCCCAGCCTGGCCAACATGGCGAAACCCCGTCTCTACTAAAAATACAAAAATTAGCCAGGCGTGGTGGCACATACACCTGTAGTTCCAGCTACTTGGGAGGCTGAGGTGGGAGAGTCGCTTGAACCTGCTAAGTGGAGGTTGCAGTGAGCTGAGATCATGCCATGCCACTGCACTCCAGTCTGGGGGACAGAGCAAGACTCCCTCTCAAAAAAAAAAAAAAAAAAAAAAAGGCCGGGCCTGGTGGCTCACGTCTGTAATCCAGCACTTTGGGAGGCCGAGGTGGGCAGATCATGAGGTCAGATTGAGACCATCATGGCTAACACAGTGAAACCTCGTGTCTAATACAAATGCAAAAGATTACCTGGGTGTGGTGGCATGCGCCTGTAGTCCCAGCTACTTGGGAGGCTGAGGCAGGAGAATCGCTTGAACCTGGGAGGCAGAGGTTGCAGTGAGCCAAGATCACACCACAGCACTCCAGCCTGGATGGCAGAGCAAGACTCCAAGAAGGAGAAAGGATGAAAGAGAAAGAAAAAAAGAAAAGAAAAGAAAAGAAAGAGGAAGGGAGTGAAGGAGGGAAGGAAGGAAGGAAGAAAGGAAATAAAGTCAAACCTCAAGACTCCTGCAATTTCTCCATGTTATGCACATTAAAATGAATTTTGTATGCCTTTTCTCCTATTAGTCTGCCTTTTGTCAGGTGATTTTTCAGTGAAAATTCAGAGGGCAAAAGCACCATTTTCTCTTGGCCCCTAGAGTTTTGGTTCTATCAGCAGAGTAACCAATACTGCTCTGCTCTTCTGGAAGCCACAGTTAAAGGAATACAGGACTTGACTAGCAGGCAAAGGTACGAAATTCTTAGCAATCCTGGTCTCTTCTCTGTGGAATCCAGTGCGGTAGATAATAAAAATCACTGCTTTTCCTTTTCAAATTTGAAAGTAATGAGAGAAAAGCATTTGTATGACTAGTCTTAGGTGTAGTGACTCTGGTCTATGTTTGGTATAAATACTCTTATTGTCTGATCCTTTCCCTCCCCAAAATAGTCTCTACTTTGTCCTTTGTCTCTGTTTTTTTGTAGATTCCTTCTCATTTTATGTCCTTGAGACGGTGACTTGTGACCAAGTGGGAGCACTCTCTCGGTCTTCACCATTTGGAGGGCATGATTTTCGCATCATATACAGTGGCCACTCTGAAAGGACTGGGAGTCTTGAGACAGTTCAGATATAAGGCAGCATATTCTTTTATTCTTTGTTCCTAATGGACAAGGCTGTCAGGATAATTTTTCTTTCTTTCTTTCTTTCTTTTTTTTTTTTTTTTTTTTTTTTGGAGACAGAGTCTCACTCTGTTGCCCAGGCTGCAGTGCAGTGGCATGATCTTAGCTCACTGAAACCTCCACCTCTCAGGTTCAAGCAATTTTCCTGAATCAGCCTCCCGAGTAGCTCAGACTACAGGCACATGCCACCATGCCCAGATAATTTTTGGTATTTTTAGCAGGGATGGGCTTTTTCCATGTTGCCTAGGCTGGTCTCAAACTCTTGAGCTCAGGCATTCCACCTGCCTCGGCCTCCCAAAGTGGTAGGACTACAGGCGTGAGCCACTGTGCCCAACCAGGAAAACTTTTCTTAATAAGTCCTATATATAAGAAGCTTTTGCTGTCTTAACTCTTGTTGCCTGGTTAGTCCTGGAAAATCCAATCCCAAGAAGATCTACCCAGTATCCCAGGTGGAATTAACAGTTCTGTGGCTGGAAGTCTCCACAGATTTGTGAGGTACTAGAGACACTGTAAGCACAAAGATTGTTTCTAACTCTCTGTGGCTACAAGAGTCTTTGTGCTTTCTTACCCTATTTCTGGGAGTAATTTTTTTTTTTTTTTTGAGACGGAGTCTCGCTCTGTCACCCAGGCTGGAGTGCAATGGCGCAGTCTCAGCTCACTGCAAGCTCTTCCTCCCCGATTCACGCCATTCTCCTGCCTCAGCCTCCGGAGTAGCTGGGACTACAGGAGCCCGCCACCACGCCCGGCTAATTTTTTGCATTTTTAATAGAGACGGGGTTTCACCGTGCTAGCCAGGATGGTCTTATTTCCTGATCTCGTGATCCACCCACCTTGGCCTCCCAAAGTGCTGGGATTACAGACATGAGCCACTGCTCCCGGCCTGTAATTTTTTTTTTTTTTTAAACATGAAGGGCTGCATCTTCTGTACCCATTTTTAAAGTGCCACCTTCAAGCGGTGATTAGGTCAACAGGGCTTTGTCTTTATGAATGGATTAATGTTTTTCTTGTAGGAGTGGGTTGGTTATTGTAAGTGTGGCTTTGTTGTGAAAACAAGTTTGGTCATTTCTTGTTCTCTTATTCTTGTACTCTCTTGCCCTTCCACCTTTCATTATGGGATGACGATGACACAGCATGAAGGCCCTTGCCAGATGCTGGCACCATGCTCTTGGAATTCCCAGTTCCAAAACCGTGAGCTAAATAAATTTCTGTTTATTATAAATTGTCAAATATCTGGTATTCTGTTGCAACAACACAAACCAGACTAAGACAACTTCTCATCACCCAGACTCATATCAGTGTTGCACATCTATCTAGAATAGTTCTTGGTCCAAATTGGAGTTAAGAGTAAGTTTGAACAAATTTGAAAGTTATAGCATGAATTTTAGGCCATGGGAATGATATGTCATTTAAATACAGTATTAAACAAGGAAAAATATGATAAAGAACTGAACCTCAAAGACATCAACATTTAGAAGTTTGGAAGATAGGGACTAGCTATTGTATACAAAAAAATAACTGTCGGGAAGAAAGAAGAGGCTAGAAAAATGTGGTGTCACAAAAAGCAAAAGTGGAAGAAACTATTTTCAGAAGGAAAGTTAGGTCAACTTTGAAATATAAGGTTGTTGAAAAGATGAAAAGATAAAATTTAATGTATATCCATTAGTACAGTGTGCAACACATAAATATACATCAATATATAACAAATTATTATTATAAAATTCTAAAATACTGGGTTCAGTGGCTCACGCCTGTAATTCCAGCACTTTGGGAGGCCGAGGCAGGTGGATCACGAGGTCAAGAGTTCAAGACAAGCTTGGCCAACATGGTGAAACCCCGTCTCTACTAAAAATACAAAAATTAGCTTGGCATGGTGGCGGGCACCTGTAATCCCAGCTACTCAGGAGACTAAGGCAAGAGAATCGCTTGAACCCAGAAGGCAGAGGTTGCAATGAGCCAAGACTGCGCCACTGCACTCCAGCCTAGGGGACAGAACAAGACTCCATCTCAAAAAAAAAAAAAAAATCTAAAATATATATTGTACCACATTAAATAACAAGTATCTCCCACAAATTAAATGCTAAAATTGAGTAGAAAAAATCTTGGTGAATGAACCAAACATCAGATCATGTATATCTCAGGGAACACATTAAGTATAATCATGAAAGAATGTCTGACATTCGCTTTGGGTGAAGTAGATTGCTATGGACTAAATGTTTCCCCCCAAAATCCATATGTTGAAACCTAGTCCCTAGTGTAATAGCATTTTGAGGTGGAACTTTTGAGAGGTAATTATGTCATGAGGGTGAATTCTTCATGATGGAATTGGCACCCTTGTAAGAAGAAACATGAGAGCTAGCTTCCTATCCTTCTGCTCTGTAGCATGTGAGATGTCCTATTGTTGTGAAGATTAAATGAGCTAACCAGGTATATAATAAGGCCTGATGTATAGTACGCTCTCAGTAAATGTTAGTTGTTATTTCTGTTCTTCTTGCTGTTATTTTTGGTGCTGTATTTCTTTGTTACTCTTATTAGACTGACGAAATCCATTTACACTATGTTTAGTGACAGCCTTTTGTGCACGTCTCTATTACACTTACTCTGTGATGGCTCTCCACAACACCAATGCATACTTCTTCCATCTAGGAGTGAATCTTATAACTTAGGTTCAGTCATTGAGTGCATTCAATCCTCTTGACAGAGATTGGTTCAGATGTCATAAGCATGGGATTTAAGTTAAGATCATTGGAAAAGTCAGAGAAAACCTTGGGTTTTTGTTTGAGCTTCTCTTTTCTCCACTAGTCAGTCATAAACCTGAGATATGGAAGGCTATAGTCAGAGCATCTTGGTCCCATGAAGTGGTGGGATTTAAATGACCAAAGAAAGACAAACCTAAGAGGCAGAACAAATAAGAACTGATGTTATAATCTGAGTTCTCAATCCAGTTATGCTGGAAACCCTTAATTCCTGGTCTTGTCAGTTACTATAGCCATCAAATCTCCATATGACTTAATCCACTTGCAAACAAAAACACAAGAAAACACCCCCAAACAATTTCATTTCTTTTTTCTTTCTTTTTTTTTTTTTTTTTTTTTTTTTGTTGAGACAGACTCTCACTCTGTTGCCCAGGCTGGAGTGCAGTGGGGCGATCTCTGCTCACTGCAAGCTCTGCCCCCTGGGTTCATGCCATTCTCCTGCCTCAGCCTCCCTAGTACCTGGGACTACAGGTGCCCACCACCACGCCCGGCTAATTTTTTTTTTTTTTTGTATTTTTAGTAGAGACAGGGTTTCACAGTGTTTGCCAGGATGGTCTTGATCTCCTGACCTCGTGATCTGCCCGCCTCGGCCTCCCAAAGTGCTGGGATTACAGGCGTGAGCCACCTTGCCCGGCCACAATTTCATTTCTTATTCTCACTTGAGGAATATAAATATATTCACTATTGCTTATCTTTTTCTTTTTTGCCTGTTTCCTAGACACAGAAATTGCCAACAGTTCTTAGGTTTCTTACCAAGATGATCTATTTCACCTACCAGTTTATTTTTGCTTTCCCTCTGTCAACAGAACAAATTTATTCTTTAAGCTAATGTTGAATTTGACAATGGTAGAATATCTCCACTTATGACACATCTCTAGTCTTTTAAATCTAGATAGGGTAAGTTAGGATACCTTGCAAGTAATATGGTGCAAAGAAGAAACTTTTGGCCATAAAATGTATAACCAATCCAATGAACAGATATTTTCTGTTTTGCATTTAAAAATCACTAAGCCACAAAAAACAAACTACAGTGCCCCAAACAACTTTGGAGTATATGCCTATAGAGTTCTTTCTACCTTAATCCTCTTGGTTATGTAGGAAAATAAATGAGAAAACACCTATGAACATTTAAAAACTAAGTCGTTTATAGGAATAGAGTTTAATAGTGATGATGGAATAAAAAAGATACCGAGTATCTGAACAAGCCCCTGAGGAAGATAAGGTCTTTCTATTTTAGAGCTATTGGATATATGTTTGCTTCCCCCTTTAAGTTTCTTCATTTCTTTGTACAATGATCTAGCTCTATTTTCCACCAGGTTTATAGCTAAGGCTTTCACTTTAAATCTGTTCATCTTATTTGTGATCCAGATGACAGAAAGCAATTGCACTAAGTCCTTAAGTCTGTTTGTATTCAAATGGTGCCTCCCAGGCCTGATTTACATTACCCAAGCAGGTTTTGTCTGGAAAATTCACTTTCCCTGAGACTTGCATGTGGGTGTCAATTTTCATCAAGGGTGAATCTATTAGTCTCCTTCATTTCCTGATTACTCAAGGTTTTATCAACTAGAAGGGATTTAACATGCCTGAAGGATAAGCGCTCTATCCATTTCTCTAGATATGGTAAATTTTCTCTCTGGGTCTACCCAGATAATCACAAAGTCAGGTACCTGGGCCATAATCTTTCAGCCTATGATGGAATAGCTTTTACTGAATGGGACTTTGTTCCATGGACTTGCATTAAAGGCCATAATAAGAGTCAGTCTTAGGAAAACGTAGACCTTACTTGTATCAGGGCCTGAGAAAATTTGTCAACAAGGGTGTCTTTCATAAAAAAGCTCTTAATCATGATTAAGGCATAGTCCTTGGCACACTGGTGAGCTGGGAGGTGTGACAAAATATTGATTCATTCAGTCTTCAGGGACAAATGGCAATGTCCTAGGGCTCATCCTTCCTGGCTGAGAGAAAACTCATCTATTTATCACAGTGCACCTTAAAAATAGACCACTTTCCCTTTGCTCCTTGATAAGAAAAAGTTTGGGAGCACTGCTAATGACTATGCCAGTAGATTTTCTAAGTAACTAGCTTTTATTTTGTATTGTAGGGGCTAAGTAAAACATCCCCTTCACCTTCTGAAGTTTCACTGAAAATTAATTGATAAAGGGCAGATTAATAGAAGAAAAAGCATACGCCAGGCGTAGTAGCTCATGCCTGCAATACCCACACGTTTGGAGGCCAAGGCAGGAGGATTACTTGAGGCCAAGAGTTTGAGATCAGCCTGGGGAACATAGTTGAGACCCCATCTCAACTAAAAAATAAAAAATAGCTGTATGTGGTGGCTCCTACCTCTACTCCTAGCTACTTGGGTAGCTGAGGCAGGAGGATCACTTGAGCTCAGGAGTTTGAGGCTATAGTGAACTATGATTATGCCACCACACTCCAGCCTGAATGAAAGAGTGAGACCTATCTCATAAATAAATAAATAAATAGCATACTAAATTCATTTTAACATACACAGCAGTGGGAAAATTGCAGAAGCGTGATGATCCAATAACCCAATGGGGTACAAAAGTTTATCTATCCTTCATGTAGAGGAGGGGGAAGATGGGGAAAATAGACAATTCTTTTGAGAGGCAGTAAATGATTTTTAGAGAGGATGAATGGGCCTGGGAGGCAGAAATTAACTTGTAAGTAATTCTCTCTGAAATTTGAATGAACCCAAGAGGAAGACATTATCATGTGAAAAATTCTGTCCTGGTGTGGTTACATTACTCAGTCTTCTTTTCTACCATAGATAATGAGATTTTAGGGAGAGGATAAAAGGCAATTGTATTTGTCTTTAGGGGCCCAGATTTTAGGTAGGTAAGAGAACTTCAGAGAAAAGCCTCATCCCATGCTTTGGGAGACATAAAGAGTTAAGAGGCAGGAGTGGAGGAAGGTCAGACAGATGCCGCTGTCATTTCTTTACTTCAGCCATATTTCAGGATAAAATATTCTGATTTCCTTCAGTTTCCCATTTCAAATAATATTTTTAGACAGTTTCACATATTAAAATAGGATTGGTAGTTATGGAGAGAGAAATCAAGTTGGTAAGTAAATGGCGAGGTATCTGAGAAAGAAGAAAACAAAATAGATTAGGACGAGAATGAATACATAGAAAAGAATGAATCTGAGCACTTTTCTTCACACCCAATTAAACCAGTCTCTCATTTCCGGGAATAGGCCAGTTCAATTAAACAGTTGCCTCTCATTCTATAAGATGGTGTTGCAGATATAGTCTCAAAGCTAGGCCTCTATATATGATACAGGCCAAAAGATTGTTAATAAGAGGTATTTTTATGAAAACGGGAAAAAAAAACCAAAGTTTACTATGTACAGTAGTCTATAAAACAGTTTTTCTCTAGTCTGGAGGACAGCCAGTTGCAAAGACAACTGCATCTCAGCTGAAGCATCTTTAGTTAGAGAAGGGAGGGTAGTGGCAATCTCACAAATTTTCCTGGCATAAAGGTTGTCTATACAAAAGCCATTGTGGTGATTTCTGTGGTTCCTATTTATCAAGCTGTCTAACTTCAGTTTACAGAGCTTCAGGAAAAAGGAAGTTTTAATTTCTGCTGATTTTAAGTCAGAAAAGTGGGGTGAAATGGGAAACAGTATGGCAAGTTGCAGCCAGATACTGGAGGAAGCTACAAATTCAGGATTCAGTCCAGATAATAAACGTAACTCAAAAATTATGGACAGGGCTAGAATCTAATAGTAGGTGTGCAATAATTTTCTTCTGAAACATAATTTTTCTTTCTCTGGTCCCTCAGTTCTATTAAAGATGTTTATGGAAAGACTAACTTGTTTGTAAAACAATTTGCATTAACTTGACCTGTAACTTTCTGTAAAGTTACAGATAATGACTTATCATACAGGCTGTACTTAAATTGGCTTTGCTGTAACTTCTCAAAAGGAATCCAAGATTAGACTTTTAAAAGCCACTGAAGGCTAAGAAACCAAGCCAAGAATTTGACTCACCTTCAGACTGGTAATACCTGTATGAATTGGGTGAATTTCTCTCTTCTTGAGGTCTCTAAAACTTCTCTTGAGTTTCCTCAGCCTGTCAAAAAGTGACATTATTTACTTACCACAAAGCTAGGAATTTTATGAGGGAACTGTGTATATAAGGTTCTAGGCAAGTCTTTCCAAGGGTATGAGGTTGGCTTTGTAAAGTCAACCCCACCTTCTCAAAGCTGTCTAAAGATATGACATTCCAGTCAAAGTCTGGGTAAAATAATTTGCATCTCCACTTGAGTCCTGTTACAAAAGAAAACAGGTCTTTAGTGAGCTTATGCAAATAACTGTATTGCCATAAAATAATAATACTCATGAATCATCCAAATTCTGGAGGAATCAAATAGTAAGAAAGACAAATGTTTCAATTTTGTTCAAAAAGTATAGTTTACCCAATTGCTGTAAGCTATAAATAGCTTAAAAGAAAAAAAGCTCTTTGTACTCAAGAAAACAGAATATAAAAATTATTGATAAGGCTTCAATGACTGGAGGAACACCAGTGTCCTTGGTTTTGAGCTGATTTAGATAAAATGACATGGATATACATGGAATGATTTGAAGGAGCGGAGAGTTTAAAACGCAAGAAAGAAGGAAGAAGCTCCCCTGTACAGAGACAGAGGGCGGGGGGCTCCAAGTTGAGAGAGGAAACCCCCAGTGCAATGGCAAACAGCCAGTTATATGAGGAGGCTGAAGGAGGCGGTGTTTGATTTGCGTAGGGCTCAGGGGTTTGGTTTGCTCAGGCATGTCATTCACGTAGAGGCGAAGAAACTGGCCCTCTCACCCTGGCCTTTTAATATGCAATTGCAGGGCACCATGATGTTTTACACACGTGGGGATATGTGGAGGTGGCCATGTTGCCAGGCACATTAGGGAAGAAGGGAAAAGATGGCAGGAATTGCCATGTTTGGGTGGACCCAGTTTTTAATGGCCACATTTGCGTATCAAAGCTTGTCCGCCTACCTCTAAGAGCCAGGACTTTCCTGCTAGACAAGAAACGTTTCTGGAGCTGCTTTAAAAGAAACAAAAACTCCCCAGGGACCCCTTTTCTTCTCTATGTGCCCAAAATAATTTCTTAATAACTCTTATAACATGATCAGCAGTGTTTCAAACAAAAAAAGTTATAAAAAATCATAATTGTTCATCAGTTCAGTCCCATGTGATTAATTCTTGTTCTGCTTGATGTTTGGTTAGCAGTTTTATGAATCTAATTTTTCTTCTATTGGAGCTTTTGAAATTCTTACCCTGTTTAATTGAATAATTTCAGTCATCAGCAGAAGTCTGTATTTCAGAGTACCTGTCAGAATCTTTTTAACCTTTTTGAGGGAACATGAAAACACAATACTTTAGAATTATAGTTGCTTGCAAAGATTTTTGAGAAAAAACATCAGAATTAAAGCTCTTAACTGTGGAGAACAAGGCTTACAATGGCCGTAGTTAAAGATGGAACTGACAAGGAAATTTGGTTATTTTCTGTTGCAATTTAATATATCAGATTTTTAGGAATCACAGTCAACTTTGGGGTGCATACCAATAATACATTTATACAAATATAACTCAGAGAAAGTTAAGCATCATTTTTTATTTGCTAATGTCTTCTATATTATTTAACATATTAAATAAGTCTGATTAGGTTTATTATCTTTCTTTCAGATGTTTTCAGGGTTTCTCTGCATTTTTCCCAAAGTTAGTTTGAGGTCATAAAGACTTAATTTAGAATACAAAATTTGATTTAGGGAAGATTGTCAAATATTTCAAAGGTTTATAACACTTGATCAAAAAAAGATTATAGGTCACTGTAAATTAATAGTCATTCATTTAGCCAAAGTGATAAGTAAAACATTTTAAAAATCAAAAACCTTTGTTCACTGATAGAAAACTAAATTTTCCAAGCAATCAAAAGGCCTAATAAAGACAATGTGAGACATACAAAATCTCTCCTCTTTCTCAACCTTCCCCTTTTGCAGTTCATTCAAAGGTGAATAAAATCTTTTGCTATCTTATATTAATATTACACAAAAATCTTGTTCAAAAGAAAAAAACAAAGTTAACTTTTGTAGAAATGTGTCGTTAATAGTAAAGCTAATTTTAACAAAATTTTATAAACAAATCTATCTAATAGCATTCAGCATTGACCACACAAACATACCCATAAACTTTCATAACCACTTAAAATTTTTAAAAATTTCGTAGATTTTTATATCCACTACTTTTGCCTGCCTTTTTAAAATTTTGAAACAACATCTAGATAACTCCCAAACTAAACAAAATTTATTTTCTTTCAACAAAATCCACTTCTTCATGACTTCCTTAAAACATTTTTCATCAAAAACGTGTCTTCTGTTTGTTTGTTTGTTTTTGGTACTCAGCATGTGAAATTGTTTCTCTTAATTTTAGCACTTGTAATTACATATATTAACTATAGTTTTAACTCTTTTCTTTTCTTTTTTTTTTTTTTTTTTAGACTGAATCTTACTCTCTTACTCTGTCACCCAGGCTGGAGTGCAATGGTGCAATCTTGGCTCACTGTAACCTCTGCCTCCTAGGTTCAAGCAATTGTCCTGCCTCAGCCTCCCCAGTAGCTGGGATTACAGGTGCCTGCCGCCACGTCCAGCTAAGTTTTGTATTTTTAGTAGAGGTAGGGTTTCACCATGTTGGCCAGGCTGGTCTCGAACTCCTGACCTCAGGTGATCCACCAGCCAAAAGTGTTGGGATTACAGGCATAAGCCACCACACCCGGCCAGTTGTAACTCTTTATAACCTTAATTTTCAGTAAAAACATAGGAAGTAAGAAATTTTAATTGTTATGTACCAAAACATTTTATGAATACGTATTTTATAATTTCTGGAAGCATAGGCTTGTTTGTAGAACAATTTTTTCAATGTGAAACAGATCATATTTACCAACAAATTCATATATCTTTTGTTTCTTTAAAATAAGACAAAAGTATGTAAGCTTAAACTCATTTAGTCATTGTTGTTTTAGCATTATGTTAGATTTGGAAATAATCTAGATATTAAGTGAATATCCATCATTTAATTTAGCTAAGCCTAACTCTAAGTGTACCAGTTATCAAAGAGATTTGAAAACTTTTAAGTAAACTGATAATGAAATGTAATTATTACTAAAAAGTTTATTTTGTTTAGATTTATCTAATTTACTCATTTTTAACAATTAGATTTGAATTGTTCATGAAAAATAAAGCTAGCCATTTAAATTATATTATGTTTTTCTTTTGAAAAAGCAAAACCAGGCTAATCCTGTATTCACCAGTCTTATCTTAAGCAAAGCCTGTGAGATACTGGACACAGGTACCCTCCCCAGTGTCTTCTCCAATTGTCCTGGGTTTCCACATAACACCCAGGGTAGCTATGAAGGACAGGGCTTATCTGTGTCCTAGATTTACCCACTAGGTGTAGACCCCAGGATAGAGGGCAGAGCTGTGAAGAAGATGTGTGAAGGATCCAGCCCTTCCCATATGGCCAGGAGGTAGAGCTGGGCCAGGGAGGATGGGGCCATGTATGAGGCTTGGCTCTGCCCTGCAGCTTGTGGCAAAGGCACTGTGGACACATGTATGTCCCCAGGCCTCACCATGGACCCCTGTCTAGAGCTCACAATCTAGAGGCTCAAAACCAAAGACACAAGCTTATAGTAAAATATGTGCAGGACTTTTGGGGAGCCCAGATGCCAGACCTCAAAACTTTACCTTACAGGTAAATCAAACAAGTATTATAGAAATGACAGTTTTATCAACTTAATATCTATCAGAGATTGCATAAACCTGTCTGACCAGTTGCCCTAGGCAAAAATGTCTAAATTAAATTCTGAAGACATTTTCATTTTGTTTTACAAACAATTTAAAAACTGCCTTTGTTTACTAAGGATTACTAAAGTTATGTGAACTTGAAAAGCACTTGGCCTTATTAATTTATGAGTGCCCATTTATTTATAAGTCAATTTATTCCCCTGTAGATGATACACAAACACAGACAGGTACACATGTATACATAAAAATACAAATAGAAATATAAATTTCATCGCTTTGGTTTTACAATTTTAGCCACAAAACAAGTAAAACTCACTAGCTTAAAATGACAGTTGGATTCAAACTATGACTTTAAATGGAACAAAGTTAATCTGGTGCACATACTAGAAGCTCTTGAGTTTTAGAGAAAATAGGGAGAGCAAATCTACATCTGAAAGCACAGAGAGACACTTAAGTTTTTTTTGTTTTGTTTCTTTTGAGAGGGACTCTCGAATCTCGCTCTGTCGGGGAGGCTGGAGTGGAGTGGCACGATCTCGGCTCACTGCAACCTCCGCCCCCCGGGTTCAAGTGATTCTCCTGCCTCAGCCTCCTGAGTAGCTGGGACTACAAGTGCATGCCACCACACCTGGCTAAATTTTTGTAGTTTTAGTAGAGATGGGGTTTCACCATGTTAGCCAGGATGGTCTCGATCTCTTGATCTTGTGATCTGCCCACCTCAGCCTCCCAAAGTGCTGGGATTACAGGCCTGAGCCACCGTGCCCAGCCAATTTTTTTTTTTTTAAGAGACAGGGTCTTGCTCTGTTACCCAGATTGGAGTACAGTGCCACAATCACAGCTCACTGCAGCCTTGGCTGCCCAGGCTCAAGCAATCCTCCCACCTCAGCCTCCTCAGCAGCTTAGACTACAGGTGAAAGCCACCATGCCCAGCTAATTTTTTTTTTTTTTGAGGCGGAGTCTCGCTTTGTTACCCAGGCTAGAGTGCAGTGGTGTGGTCTCAGCTCACAGCAACCTCCGCCCCCTGGGTTCAAGCGATTCTTCTGCCTCAGCCACCCAAGTAGCTGGGACTACAGGCACGTGCCACCGTGCCCAGCTAATTTTTTGTTGTTGTTGTTTAAGTAGAAACGGGGTTTCACCGTGTTAGCCAGGATGATCTCGATCCCCTGACCTTGTGATCTGCCCGCCTCAGCCTCCCAAGGTGCTGGATTACAGGCGTGAGCCACATCACCCGGCCCGACACTGTAAGTTTTCACAAGAAGGAGTTGGGTGTGTCAGAAGATGATTAAAAAGGGATGCCACAGCAACACAAAATCATAAGAATTTACAATAGGATTTTATATGAATATCAATTTTAGTTAGATAGGCAGCTTTCAGTTTAGTCTCCATTTTTCAACTGTACCACTGAAGTCAGGAGGAACAAATAAATAAATAGGGCCGATGAAGCGTTTGAAGCTTCTCAGGCCCAGTACTCACACATGTAAAAGGCAGGTACAGCTGTAAAGTGAGGCACCTGGATCTCCATAAATCAAGGATTCCATTCCTGAACTGAATCCCAGGTATCCCAAAGCGGAGGCAAAAGCTCAAGAGGGAAATGCCACGAGCTGGGCTGTGTAATGCTCCGAAAGTCTGTAATGCCTCGCTGCAAGGACGTTCCCCTGAGGCTGGTGACAACGAGCCCTCTCTGTGATTAGCTCATCCCCTATAGGTTTTCTTTTCCTGATGGGAGGTGTTTCCACAGCCTCCAAATGACCAAACGGCACTGTAATCCCAGTACTTTGGGAGGCCAAGGCAGGCGGATCACGAGGTCAGGAGATAGAGACCATCCTGGCTAATGCGGTGAAACCCCGTCTCTACTAAAAATACAAAAAATTAGCCTGGCGTGGTGGCGGGCGCCTGTAGTCCCAGCTACTCAGGAGGCTGAGACGGGAGAATAGCGTGAACCCGGGAGGCGGAGCTTGCAGTGAGCCGAGATCGCACCACTGCACTCCAGCCTGGGTGACAGAGCGACTCCGTCTCAAAAAAAAAAAAAAAAAAAAAAGCTGTAATCCTGGATCTGAGATTCCTCACTGACCAACCTAGCTAATGACTTTTCCCATACCAAATTGCCATTTATGATTAGTCTCTGTTTGACTCAGTCAGAAATCCGAGGCTTTTCTCATCTAAATATGCAAAGAAATACCTGGGATGTCCGTTCTTAGTATTTATCCACTGACTACCAATGGAAAAAAAAGTAGAGGCTTAAAAGGGAAAATATTAATGGTTTAAAAGAACTGAATGGAAGGTCATAGGTGGTACGAAGGAGGAGCAGAAGCAAATGGAAGAATAAGTCTTGGCGGAACCAGTTTGGGAAGATCATAAGCTTCCCCCAAAGACCAACGCAATACAGTTTTTTGAGCAAAAACATGTCAAGAAAGGAAACAAAGAAACCAAACATATATACACACACGTGTATATATATATGTGTGTGTGTATATATATACTTCAGGCTGTGAGTGTGTGTGTGTATAAAAGATTTCATATAAATATATATATCAGCTTTTAATAATATCAGCTTTTAATTAAGCTGACTTCTGATCATAGAGCCCTTAAAACAACAACTTCAACAAAAAAACCCCACAAAACTTTGCATCTCTTACTATTCTTATGCAGCCTAAACAAACCGTCAATATTCCTAGCTTTTGAACTTTCTTGTTGTTAAACCAAAGGTGTCTACCTAGTGACTCAGAAACAAAATTAAGTTTTTTTGACTTAACCAAGAACACATGAGATGTCTCCAAAGAGATACAAAGAAGTAGTCTTCACAGGATCCAGAGCCATCCCCAAAAACATCTAAAGAAAAAAAAAAAAACGAGACTTAGAGATGAACAGGAAAAACAACCACTGTCCATTGGAGGCAAAGGATCAATAACACATGAGTACCCCAAAAAGTCAAGAGGCAAACAATATAAATTCAAAATAAATAATTTGAACCAATTCTTGTAAGTGTTTCATTTTTATCCTGAGTTAAAGGATTTTCGTCTTCAGGGGACTAGTTCCCTGACCAGGAATCAAACCCAGGCTGCAGCAGTGGAAGTGTAGAATCTTAGCTACTGGAGTACAAGCTGGAGTGGCCTTCATTGCAGATATGCAGGGGATCCAGAGCTAGTAGTTTGAGCATGCAAAGGATTTTAACTTGTTTTAGATCTGATTTCTGCTTTAAAGAAAATCTTGCCAAGGGAGTTTTTATGGTTATATTTCTGCTGTATATTTTTATAGGTACCAATAAGATAGCTGTTCAAGATGAGAGCTCTCTACAATTTTTTTTTAATGTAGTCAATTTATGTATTCCATGAGTGATTCAAGCCAATAAGTCTTTCACAGAAAGTCACAGAGGTAACTTTCCAGGTTTAGAATACCATGGACAAGTCCTGATTTATAAAAATGAATATGGATTTTCTAATTACATAACCAGATCCTCATTTAAAACCCATATTCTCTTGAAATCCATAATCTACAGTTGGTTTGCCAAGGTTGATTTAAATAACCAATGAAACCATTATAAATATAAAAGAATTTTCTAAGTCAATTCTATTAGGTGAACCCAATATGTTTTATTTATATACAGCTGGAAAACATTATTACTGCCTAACAACCCTCTCCTAATTTTCCATCCAATAAATATCCTCCTGTTCACCATTCAAATGCTTAATCAAAATATAAGATTAATCAACAGTATTTTACAATCAAAGAAGGACTGAAACTCTTTTGGGGTGTATGAAAATCAAGCTTGAATCAAATATTAAATAACATCAGAAAACAAAACAAAAAAACTGCCTACAAATTTTATAATTGTGGATATGGATATGTGTGTGCACATGTGTGCATGTGTGTGTCATGTATCCGAATTTACACTAGCTCTTAATTTATAATGAAAATAAAATTATCCTCATTATTTCTTTTTTCCTTAATTGAAGAGGCATTCCCTGCACACATACAAAACCTGTACCTTTGTAATTTTTGACTTTTAATTTCTTAGACAAAAATGCCTGCCATTTCCCCCAAAGCAATATGTACTTGCAGTTATTAATTCACATAAATTCACTCCATCCCTTAAAATTGATTTTGTGAAATTAAATCACATACTTTTATATTTAGTTAAATTTTGAAAAAGGTAATATATTAAACTGTATTATTTGAATTATTTAATGATTTGCTGCTAACGTGATTTGGCCACAATATGGTAACCTCATCTGAAAAATATATTTTTTTTGGTTTTCAACATGCACCCCTATACTTGACATCCACAATCATCCAAAGTGAATATCACCATCATCTGAATCAGATTTCTTCTCCAGTATAGGTATTATGCATTAAGAAGCCAAGAGCCCAAGAGTTCAATTACTATTCTTATTTTGCAACCTCTCAGACTTAAACTCAATGTACGATGTACATATCTTCCAGGCACTGTTGCATCAAGCAAACATCAGTTGTCACTTGTTGGGGCCATTAACTAGACAAGTCCAAAACAAAACTCAGAACAGAGAGGACATGTCGTGCATTCTATAAATTATGTGTTCTGAGAACCTATTAAAGCTGACAGCGAAGGGGGCCTGCTATTGGTGAGCACCTGATTATACCTTGTACTTTATTCCCTGTTGACTTTGGTTATGCCATACCTTTCCATTTCCTGGAGAAATAAATTAAAAGTCAGAAGTAATTTGCCTGACAGAGGGTGCAGGTGGAATTTTGTTCAGAACAGCCTTTGCACACTGTGAAATCCAATTTAACCCCTTGATGGGGGACAGCTTATTTTCTTTTGTTGACAGCTTTGCGGCAGCTAAAATAGGGACCTGATTAAACAGAGACAGTGAGAGATTGAGGTCTTGTTCTAACAGCAGGGGGATCAAGGCCTCTAATCTTATCTCCCACAGCACTGAGATGAACTGAGGAAGTAGGCGGGAGAGATTAGTCCAGGTATTTTGTGCGATAGAAGGGGAAAATGCTAAGGAGAGAAAATATAGGTAAAAAGGGATATGAACAACAATTTTTAAAATAATATATGTATATTAGGAGTTGAAAATAAAAAAGTCTAGACTACAGTAAAAGAAAAAAAGAAAAAGAGTCCTAAGTTAGCTGTTTGAAAAGGTGAGCTTTGTGTAGTTTTATCTTCTGATGATTGTTTCTTTAAAGGTGGGTGCTTTTTAAAAGTAAAATATTGTAAATTTGAAATGTATCTAAGACAATACAATATCATTTGGTTCTATTTGTGTGTTGCATTGCCTAATAAAATTATTATTTACACTCATATTCACCACATTTAAATGAAACCTAACAAATATACAATGTCTGTCTCATTAATTCAGAATTATTTATTTATTTATTTTTTTGATGGAGTCTCGGCTCTGTCGCCCAGGCTGGAGTGTAGTGGCGCCATCTCGGCTCACAGCAACCTCCGGCTCCTAGGTTCAAGCAGTTCTCCTGCCTCAGCCTTCCTAGTAGCTGGGATTACAGGCATGCACCACCATGCCCAGATAATTTTTTTGTAATTTTTTTTTTTTTGGTAGAGACGGGGTTTCACCATATTGGCCAGGCTGATCTTGAACTCCTGACCTTGTGATCTGCCCACTTCAGCCTCCCAAAATGCTGGCATTACAGGCATGAGCCACCATGCCCAGCCCAATTCAGAATAATTTATTATGGATCCACCAAGTCCTATAAATAGTATTCATCTGAGATTAATATTAATCTTTTATAAAATTACCTTGTCAATGTTATCCAGAATGTGGAACATAAATTGTATCACTTGCTAATTGTTATACATTTTGAAATTTCGGTAGGTCTAAGTAAGTGCTTTTACTGAGGGTTCAATCTAGGGTAGAAGACCCTAACTGTTTTTCTCAAAGAATACTCAAAATCATATTTTTCCTTTAGGTATATATATGATTGCTTCCTACCTGGCCTTAGCTGGGGCTGTGCCATTTGCTTCCATGTGCTTTTTGCAGTATATCCCCTGTGAGGCACTTCCCTATACCATATCTAGTGTTGTCTGTTAATTGATGGAGTTGGAGGGTGAGTCAGGTCAGAATCTTTACTTTAGTGTCTTCATATCTACAGAACGTGAACAAGTATTATGTAGATATAGATTCAGATACATGACACACATACACATGCACACATGTGCACACACGTCCACATCCACAAATGGTTCACTGGTCAATAGATTTGAGAAAAACTTTGTTAAGTATGTGCACACACTTCGATTTTAAAGGATCTAAGAAGTCCTGTGGGAATGTGAGTGGCAACTCTTTAAGAAACTGAGTGGATTAAGTAGCATTTCCTTAACTAATTTTACCATGGAATCCCTTTCGAAGAACACTTCTCAGCACTGGTGTGGGAGGTCACTCAATTCATACCCAGAGGTCCTTCCACTTTGGAGATACGCAGGTCTTAAGTGGCCTTCTCTTAGTATAGCCTAGGGTTGTTCCCCTAACCTGTACTTATAAATGAGAGACACACAGAAATATGCATAAAATTGTTACTCAGATGATGGATCTTTCTGTCCTTCCTTCCTTCCTTCCTTCCTTCCTTCCTTCCTTCCTTCCTTCCTTCCTTCCTTCCTTCCCTCCCTCCCTCCCTCCTCTTTCTTTCTTTCTCTCTCTCTCTCCCTTCCTTCCTTCCTTGCTTGCTTGCTTCCTTCCTTCCTTCCTTCCTTCCTTCCTTCCTTCCTTCCTTCCTTCCTTCCTTCCTTCCTTCCTTCCTTCCTTCTCTCTCTCTCTCTCTCTCTCTCTTTCTTTCTTTCTTTCTTTCCTTTTTTGATGGAGTCTCACTGCCTTGCCCAGGATGGAGTGCAGTGGTGCAATGTCAGCTCACTATAACCTCCGCCTCCTGGGTTCAAGCCATTCTCCTGCCTCCTGAGTAGCAGAGACTACAGGCATGCACCACCATGCCCGGCTAATTTTTTTGTATTTTTAGTAGAGACGGGGTTTCACCATGTTGGTCAGGCTGGATTCGAACTTCTGACCTCAAATGATCCACCCACCTCAGCTTCCCGAAATGCTGGGATTACAGGCATGAGCCACTGCGCCCAGCCTGGTGATGAATATTTCTTGACACATTTTCACATATTTTCGTCTAATATACTTTCTACTTTCTGAGTCTCTGGGGCAAATCTTCTTTTCTCACATAAGCTTTCAAGTGACTCGACTTCAGCTCTTGTCTTTTTCAGCTTTGCTTTTCAACTACTAATTTTTTCAGAACAAATGACATGATTTTATGGGAAATTTACCTTTCTGAAGATTCTCTTGTGGGCATTTGGGAGTACATGTACATTTCTATATTCAGTTGTTTCGTTCAGGGATTTTGCAAAATGGCATATTACATACTACATGCAATTTTACCCCCATGTTATTGAGCTATTGAGTACAGCAAGAGTGAAATAAATGTGAGGGTGTCACACATATGCTTTTATAACTTCACCAAAATAGGTGAGCTAAGGTGCCAGAGTGTCAAGAGGCCTGAGATGTTGTAAAATGGAGTGAGTAGGAATTTTGTTTTTTAATGTTGAAAGATTGTGACACTTCTCCAAGCCTCAGAATTCCCATCCCATATGGATGTTATAAAAATTAAATAAGATGCCTTACCTAAAGCCTACATATTATAGGGCCTCTATATTCATTCACTATCTCATTTTTCCACTGTTTAGGCCAGTCTTGTTGAAGTCAAATTTCTTGTTTATACCAAAGTGTTTCTGGGATGAGAATTTAACCTCCAAAGACACTTAAAATTTCTGTGGCTCCCTCGAATCAAATACAGAAGCTGTATAATCATATTTAATGTATTTCCCTTCAGACAGGGTGGTAGATACTGATAATCAACTAGCTTAAATTACATTTGATCCATCTTCAAGCAAGCAATGGTGGGAAAGTTTAAAACTACATTTCCCATATTCCCAGACAGAGGGGGTAACTCTGTTAGTTTAGGTTCTGCCAATCAAATAAGCCTGAATTAAATTTGATCTGGGACAAGTCCGGTAAAGAGGCAGGAAAGGAGACATTAATTCTTTTCTGTTACATATTATGGTCCAGAAGACATATGTTTATGGAGCTGGTAGCCATGTCAGGGATTCTTTCAGCAGATAACTTTCTCATTCTGCAGCTTCCTCATTCAGGGACAGCAGCTCCTTCAGTAAACTCCTTCTACATTGTTGCTTGTGAAGTCATTACTAGAAGCTCAGCTAGGCACCTATGTCTTCAGGCTTTCCAACAATTCTTAAGCCAGCTTTTTTGTTTTGTTGTGCTTTTATTTTCATTTTATTTTATTTTTGAGACGGAGTCTTGCTCTGTCGCTAGGGTGGAGTGCAGTGGCATGATCTTGGCTCACTGCAACCTCTGCCTCCCAAGTTCAAGCGATCCTCCTGCCTCAGCCTCCTGAGTAGCTGGGGCTACAGGCGTGCGCCACCACACCCAGCTAATTTTTGTATTTTTAGTAGAGACAGGGTTTCACCATGTTGGCCAGGATGGTCTTGATCTCTTGACCTCATGATCCACCCACCTTGGCCTCCCAAAGTGCTGGGATTACAAGCGTGGGCCACCACGCCCGGCCTTTATTTTTATTTTTTATTTATTTATTTTTTTGAGATGGAGTTTCACTCTTGTTGCCCAGGCTGGAGTGCAATGGTGCGATCTCGGCCCACTACAACCTTTGCCTCCTGGGTTCAAGCAATTCTCCTGCCTCAGTTTCCCAAGTAGCTGGGATTACAGGCACCCACCACCATGCATGGCTAATTTTTTGTATTTTTAGTAGAGACAGTTTTGCCATGTTGGCCAGGCTGGTCTTGACCTCCTGACCTCAGGTGATCCACCCTCCTTGGCCTCCCAAAGTGTTGGGATTACAGGCATGAGCCACCATGCCCAGTCTGCTGTGTTTTTAAAATGTGATAAGTCCCCTTATGATTAATAGTATATATTGTGTCCACTATTCTCTGATTCAGAAGATAGACTACTGTAATTCAGATTGTTGTTGTTGTTCAAATGCTCAGTGAAAATGGAAGATGAAAGTATTTTCAGGGAAGAAACATACCACAATTCTGACAGTCTAGTCTTGTATAAAATGCGGGAATGACTTTGCTATGTTAATTTTCTCTTCTCAAGATCCTTAGCTTAATCACAGCTGCAAAGACCCTTTTTTTTCAAATAAGATAACATTTACCGGTTCCAGGAATTAAGATGTGTATATCTTGGGGGAGGGGGTATTTTCTAGCCTTTTATAAAAGGGATTTAATTTAAGGAAATCATTGTTTTTCAGACTGCTTTCCTCAGAGAGCATCTGAGGGTTTCTTAGGGAGATACTAGAAACAAGTGTGAATCTGACCTCAATTATCATTGCTTCAAAATCCTATTGAAACTTCTCCTCTTTTCATTTAATAATTTGTTTGTACAAAGTTTATCATGGTAGAAAGACCTTTCAAGACTCAGAGAGAGCACCTAAATTGCTATAACTCATGATCATCAACGTGAATTCTGAAACAGAGTTTTCTGATTCCCAAGCCTGCAAGTACTTTTTGCCAAATGAAAAGTTGATATCGAATATACATGAGGATGTATTAAGCTGAGCCGATTAAGAGATACTCTCTTACTGAAAATAAAGTCTCTCTCTAGGGAAGAAACTCACTGATTAAATGGTTATGAAACAAAGATCCATTTGTGGTGATTAATCACAAGGTCACAAAAACGTGAGTTCAAAGTCCAATTCAAATTCCATATTGTAAACTTCACTCTAAGCAATAATTTCTGTCATCAGTAAATGATTTTATCACATTGCCATTTCTTTTTCTGCTCAAAGTTGTGTTGTTTATGTTCGTTCTTTGAGCCTTTTTGAAATTATTTGCTTTCAGGGCAAGTTTTCACCAAGGGGAGTGATGATAATGACTACTCTTGTGGTCAGAATGTTTTAAAAACAGAGAAACATTTGCTTCGTGGTTTTGATAACCACATTTGCTACCTGTGCCTCAGGTCATTCCGACATATGCAGGAAGAAAGCAATGTTTAACAAGAGATGACTAGAGATGACACTATTTTACCACTCTTCCTCCTAACTCTTATGATAGGAAATGAAAAGAGGAACAACAATAGAAAGGCAGGGAACACTATTCTGGAGGAAAAAAAAAAAGTCCATGTTTCACAGTAACATCCTCTCAGCTGACATGAGTGCTTTGTAGAGTTTCTGCCACATGAGTTTCTGGAAGGTTTTGAAAGTATTGGTGGCCAAAGAAAAATTGCTTTCCTGCAGGAACCCTAACAAAAGGAGTTCTTCAAAATGAACCCGTGTACCACTTCTGTCCCAACCAGTCATTGAGTGCTATGTAGCTCTAAATGCCGATGGGGTAGAAAATTTTAACCTGAGATAGAAGCATTGCTCAGACTTCACGGAGAAGATTGACAGCAGATATTCACTTAGAGCAGCTCTCCTTACACTTCATTGAGTAAATTGCAGAGAAGCACAGGACAGCGAGGCAGATGTGGCTAGTGCTTGTAGATGTACCAGCAATTTATGATCATAGCCTCTTGAGTGCAATGGTAGGTGTTAATAGGAAAGTAATATTAATATTTATTCATTATACTATGATATTAGGATTTTCTCATTGACTCTTTACAATACTATCAGGAAGTAGATATCATTATTCTCTTTTGCAGTAAGAAATTGAGAAACAAGGAAGGTGCGTAATGCAAGTAATGCTTAAAAAACTCAATCCAATTCTCACTGATTCCTATTCTATAAGTCAAAAAACATAAGAAAATAGTATTTTAAGTCTCATAAGATATCATAATAATTTTCCAATCTGTCTCTTTGTTATCGTTATTGGTTTTATGCATAGTTTTACATTGCATTCTTTGATTTTTTTTTTTTTTTTGATAGAGTCTTGCTCTGTCGCCCAGGCCAGAGTGCAGTGGCACGATCTTGACTCACTGCCACATCTGCCTACTATGCTCAAGTGATTCTCTTGCCTCAGCCTCTCGAATAGCTGAGACTACAGACCTGTGCCACCACGCCTGGCTAATTTTTGTATTTTTAGTAGAGACAGGGTTTTACCATGTTGGCCAGGTTGGTCTTGAACTCCTGACCTCAAGTGATCCGACAGCCTCGGCCTCCCAAAGTGCTGGGATTACAAGAGTGAGCCACTTCACCCAGTGAATATAAAAGAATGTCTATGCAAACTAAAATGCAACTGCATTGTGAAGTCTCCCCCTCCAGATTGCCAAAAATGTGTTTTCTTTATGTTTGCCTTCATCAGAAAATAAAATAATACAGACACCTCATTCTTTATAAAGCCAACTTGCTTTGAGTAACGGTTTTAAAAATAGAAAACAAATTGATATTCTTCGTTTTTCTAGTAAATCTTAGTGTTTGCTGCTACAATATTTAGTGGGAAATTGTGTTCTTTTCCCCATCATATTCTTTACTGATGCTAACGAGACAAGATAGGAATGACAAACCACCTTGAGTACCTCTCCAAGCAATATATATCTTGAAGATTATAGACTAAGCTATATACAAAATCAATCTATTTTTTTTCTGCATGACTCTGTGGATCTGTCTTTTCTTGCAAAGATATTAATTGGGCCAAAGGGGCTTTCAGGAAGTGGTTTAGTGGGACTAAACATCTATCAACAAATATTTATGAAGTGCCTACTTTGTAAAGTATTGCCTTGTGAACATTTTGCAAAATTCTTGCTGTACTGCTACATTGTTTGTATGTTACAGAAAAAGATGGTAAGAGGAGTTTAAACTGAGAAATTCA
Source organism: Pan paniscus (assembly GCF_029289425.2). Lineage (NCBI taxonomy): Eukaryota > Metazoa > Chordata > Mammalia > Primates > Hominidae > Pan > Pan paniscus. The sequence goes on from NC_073267.2 coordinate 69,715,254, forward strand.
CTTGTGGTCTGTTCACAATCTTTCCCACTGTGTCAGTATTAATAACTTCAGGACTATGGCCCTACACCTTGGTGGAAGGAAAAAAGAGAAGTAATTAATCTACAGGGAAGGGACATGAGCAGGAACGTAGAAAATTGAGGGAGAATAAAGTAATCTGAAAATGAAGGTGTAGAAGACATTTGCTGTTTCCCTTCCCTTCCTATTGAGACCTACATTTTACTATGTAGATCTCATTTACTACATTTTACTATGCTCATCTCATGTTAGTTGGAGTTAAGTTACAGGCCTGTAGCATATGACCCCAAGCCAGGTATATCAGAGACCCAAATGCTGCTGGCAACGGAAATTGGTTCAGTGATCAGTATACATGTAATGTAAGCCAATTAAATCAGAGTGAAACTCATTGGTTTTGGAAGGACTAATAGAAAGAGGATCTCCTTTCTCAAAGGTACTTCTATCTAGGAGGATTTAAAGATAATGCTACTTTAGTCATCTTGCCATCATTTTCAGCCTGAGAATAAAATTAATACAAGGTAAAGAGGACTGTATATCCAATACCAATAGATTAGTTCCTAATGCCATCAACCAAGGCACTGAATCCAGCACTTACCCTGAACTTTTTAACCCCTGGGCCCAGTGGCCATTGGCCAGTATATTTTTTGTTTTGTTTTTTGATTAATGTAGTTTAGTTGATTTTCTATCACTTATAACTAAGAGATTAATAATTCAGAGAGGAAGAACAATAATTAGAGTGCAAACACAATAAGAAGTTAGAACCCAGATCAGTCCCAGGCAATGATCTGAAGCACAGTTTCAGAGTTGCATTGTAAAAATCGAGGGCAGGTGGAGGTCAGAGAAGGGAGGTTCCTCCAGAAAATATCCAGGGATAAAAATCCCAGTCCTAAGATATGAAATTGTAAGGAACAGGAAAGAAATAGACCCTCAGGTACTCTACTAGGATCTTAGGCAAAAGCTTAGGTGGGACATGCAAGTAACCTGACTCCTGTGTAGGAAGTTAGAAGCAGTAGGTATGTAACCACCCAATGGGTTCACCTTGCCCGCTGCCCAGACAGAGCCAATTTATCAAGACAGGGGAATTGCAATAGAGAAAGAGCTATTCATGCAGAGCTGGCTGTGCAGGAGACTGGAATTTTATTATTACTTAGATCAGTCTCCCAGAGCATTCGGGGATCAGAGTTTTTAAAGACAATTTGGTGAGTGGGAAGGGGCAGTGAGTCAAGGAGTGCTAACTGGTTGGGTCAGAGATGAAATCACAGGGTGTCACTGTCTTGTGCTGAGTCAGTTTCTGGGAGGGGGGTAGGTGTCACAAGAACAGATGAGCCAGCTGATGGATCTGGGTGGCGCCAGTTGATCCGTCAAGTATAGGGTCTGCCAAACATCTCAAGCACTGATCTTAGGAGCAGTTTAGAGAGGGTCAGAATCTTTTAGCCTCCAGCTGCCTGACTCCTAAACCATAATTTCTACTTGTTGGCCGATGGTAGTAGTCTAGTCCCCAGGCAAGAAGGAGGTTTGTTTGTGGGAAAGGGCTGTTATCGTCTTTGTTTTAAACTATAACTTATAAACTAAGTTCCTCCCAAAGTTAGTTCAGTCTATGCCCAGGAATGAGCGAGGACAGCTTGGAGGTTAGAAGCAAGATGGAGTTGGTTGTTAGTTCTATTTCAGTGTCTTAGTCATAATTTTGCAAAAGTGGTTTCAAGTATTCACAAATTATTGTAACAAATATTTTTAATTCTGTTGACACTGTAAAATGTAACGTAAAATTGTCTCTGAATTATTTCCAGAAGAGAGGAGTTGCTGATTTCAGAGATAAGAAGAGCTTTTTTATTTTATTTTTTTGAGAAAGGGTCTTGCTCTGTCACCCAGGCTGGAATACGGTGGAACAATTTTGGCTCACTGCAACCTGCATTTCCTAGGCTCAGGTGATCCTCCTGCCTCGGCCTCCCGACTAGCTGAGATCACAGGCACACGCCACCATACCTGGCTAATTTTTGTAATTTTAGTAGAGACAGAGTCTTACTATGTAGGCCAGGTTGGCCTCAAACTCCTGACCTCAAGTGATCGGCCTGTCTCAACCTCCAAAAGTGCTGGGATTACAGGTGTGAGCCACCACCCCCAGCCTCAGAAATAAGAAATACTTTGATACTCCCTTTGGAATAGAAGGTAAGTCCAAGAAGGATTTTCAAAAACACAGGTAACGGGGCCAGGCACAATGGCTCACACTTGTAATGTCAGCACTTTGGGAGGCTGAGGCAGGCAGATCACTTGAGGTCAGGAGCTCAAGACCAGCCTGGCCAATATGGTGAAACTCCGTCTATGCAAAACCCACAAAAATTTGCCAGGCATGGTGGTGAACCTGTGATCCCAGCTACTTGGGTGGCTGAGGCATGAGAATTGCTTGAACCTGGGAGGTGGAGGTTGCAGTGAGCCATAGTCGTGCTGCTGCACTCCAGCCCAGGTGACAGAGCAGGAGACACTGTCTCAAAAGAAAGAAAGAAAGAAAACAAAAAACAAAACAAAAAACCACAGGTAATGAAGGGATGATGAAACTCCATGCATTTAAAAAAAAAAAAAAAAAGGATATATGTGCTTTTAGGCCTATACAGCTGAAAGTGAGGAAAGTGGAAGTGAGAAGAATGAGGAGTAAGACAGGTTCTTTGAGGTTATTTCTATATGTGAAATTGGACAGTAGAAATTTGCTTATGGGGTAACTTAAATTCTCAATGCTTCATGTTCGTGTTTTGCTTAAATTTCTCTTTCACTTTTACCCACAAATCATCACTAACTCAGTCTGCTATGTTAATAAATGCTTTATGAAGATGCTATTCTTTGTTATATTTGCTCCAAAATTGTAGTTATGTTCTTCCTCTCATGAGTGTGGACCACAGAGTCAGACATGAACAGAGATAGTCTAAAACTAATTTTTTAGAAATTTCTGGCCAGGCATGGTGGCTCACACCTGTAATTCCAGCACTTTGAGAGGCCAAGGTGGGCAGATGACCTGAGGTCAGGAGTTTGAGACCAGCCTGGCCAACATAGTGAAACCCCGTCTCTACTAAAAATACAAAAAAGTCAGCCGGGTGTGGTGGCAAACACCTATAGTCCCAGCTACTTGGGAGGCTGAGGAATGAGAATTGCTTGAACCTGGGAGGCAGAGGTTGCAGTGAGCTGAGATAGCACCACTGCACTCCAACCTGGGTGACAGAGCGAGACTCTGTCTCAAAAAAAAAAAAAAAAAAATTGTATGAAATTAAAGTTTAAGGTAGGATGATAATTAATCTCAGTTCCCCTGGAACAATTCTAGTTTGCCTATTTTGTCCTAGAAAATTATTAACAATTCCTTTTTTGTTAAATTAAATATAAGCAGGAGGTAACTAGTCTGAGGCTTATTCTGTACTTTGAGTTCCTATATAACAAACTACAACCTAACTTAGGATGTCAACAAACTAAAACCAAACTCAGGAGTATTATTTTTAACGAATCTCCAAGTTTCAGCCAATCACAAATAGCTGAGCTTCAGCCAATCACAGGTAACCAACTGCTCACACCATGCCCAAACAAGGCAGACACCTAGTTGTGGCCAATCATCTACTTTGCTTTTGTTCAACCTATAAAAGCTTACTGCTCACACTGCTGGGCTGGGCTCTTTGAACCTCTTCTGGTTCTGAATACTGCCTAATTCATGAATCATTCTTTCCTCAAATAAACTGGTAAATTTAATTTGCCTAAGGTTTTTCTTTTAATACTTTTCACTTTCATATTTGTTGCAATTTGTAAAATAAAGTATATGGACATCCAAATTCAAGCCCATCTTATGTAGATTTCAAAAGTCTGAGGAAAGATCTCTTGAAAATTTCACATACAAATAACTTAGAATGCTAGAATGCTTGTTCCATAATCATTTCTTGATAATAATAATGTCATGTAATATTTTATCACTCACATTCTCTAATGTTCAAACTCTTCATTTATAGAATGGGAAACCTATAATAATTGAGCTACCTACTCAATTATTTACTGATGTGTTCACTCAGTCACTCACTTAAACACACTCTCATTCTCTTTTTACCAGTTCATACAATTATCAAAAGGTTGCTCCATACTTGGAGTAATGCTAGAATCTGAGGATGAAAAGGTTAATCAGAAATCATTCTTGCCTTCAAGCGACTCATAGTGTAAAGGGAAGGGACATGAGTGGAGAAATAAATTGAAATGTGCAGTATACCAAATTTGCAGAACAGACGATAATATAAATAACAGCATTGATTCCAAGATAAATTAAATGTTTTGACAAAAGTCAATTTCAGTATCATGAACATGAACATGTATGTCATGTATAATTTCTTTCTTTTTTAAAAAATAATTTAACCACAGTTCTCAGTGAGTCTCTTCTTTCTAGTAAAGGGACATACTTGCAGGGCTCAAAAATTTATTTCAGAGATATTATAGGTGTAATTGTCTATTGATTTCTGAACTCTCAAAAAGGAATATCACAGGATTATGTCAAATATGGCATTGTTTGTGATTCTCATATGCATCAACACTCCCAGAAGTATATTTTATGCCACTACTAAAGACAGTTTGTAACAAAAATAATAGATGTTTCACCTCTGATTTCTTTAATCATTTATACAGAGCATACACACACACACACACACACCATTTGCAAAATTAACCAAGGGAATTCAGGATTGAGATCATGGGGTCATAGCACATCTGCTTTAATCAGTCCTTGGCCCAGAGAAATTAGAAAAAACACATTTATATACACATTTCTTATACATAAAAAATTCTTTAAATAATTTATAAAATGGATAATGCAGAACTTTACTCAATACACATTTACATGAATAAATGAAGGATGAAATCTTAAATGTTGACTTAAGTAGCTTTACAGCTTTGTGATAATGCAAATTTTGTCAAACCTCTATGAGGTTACATGTCTTAATCTTTTAAGCGGTCCTATGATTATATTGCCTGAAAGATCTGTGTGTGTGTGTGTGTGTGTATGCTGAACTTGATTCCTGGGATAAAAGAAGATCCTCAATAATTGGGAGCTATTGTATAGGGTTAGCATTTTGATTTTTTTTTTAATTGAGTAGAGATTATAAGATAATATGCCATGGATACAGGTCAAAGTCTAAACCTTCTTTTGGTCCTCGTACTATATTGATGTAGGATTTTTCTTCTTGGTCACTTTGCAAGCTAGGGAACCCTGGCCAGCAATGCCCCACCTGGATATCACTTGGCCTTGCTGGCATGCCCCAGATTGCCTGTGTCATAGCTTGTACCTGTGTTCAGTGGTGCCTAATCTCTTATATCATGCCCAAGAAGAATAAGGATATGCTAGACATTGAAGGGTGATTAGGGCAGAGAAGAATTTTATTGAGTGACTGGACAGCTCTCAGCAGAGAGGAGACACAGGGAGTGGTCTGGTCCCCAACCCCTGCAGTTGGGTGGTTCTCTCTGTCTCATCAACTGAGTCTGGGGTCTTTATAAGCACAGGATGGGGAGTGCATGCTGATTGGTTTTGAGTGTGCAAAAAAGGTTAAAACGAAGCCATCACTCAAAGGTGAGCATGACACTGCAAAAAAGCAGGAATTAGGAAAGGGTAGGTATATGTAAAATAAGAAGGGTGGGGATCAATCAAGGGAAAGTGCATCAAACAGGAAGACAAGTTCTCAATCTGGTCTGAGGATTTAACTTGTAGCTTGGCTTTCAGACTGTAAACTGTCTTTGGCTTGGAGGTGGAGATTCACCAGGCACCCATCCCTATCTGTCTAGGCATTTGGCTGCCCCCATCACTATCAATATCAAATTTGTTTTACCAAAAAGACCAGTAAAGATTAATGGCATGGCCTAATGCCTTCATCTTTCTGTTAAGAGGGCTAGGTAAGAAAACATTATAGATGTGATACTTAGAAATCCAGTGTTTTAACAGGTTCTTCATTTGGTTTCTGGCCTTGTCTCCCGTTTTCCTACCCTTTACCTGTCTGCTTTACCTGTCCCATTTCCTCTTGCATTCTCTTCACAAACTACTTTGTACCCTTTCCTCTCACTAATTACCTCTGCCTGAAATGGCCTTCTTGCTTTATTTTAATGAGATAAACTCAAAATTCCTATCTGTCCTGTAAGAAGCTGCTAAAGTGAGCCGAGATCGCACCACGGCACTCCAGCCTGGGCGACAGTGCGAGACTGTCTAAAAAAAAAAAAAAAGAAGCTGCTAAAACACTACTGCTTCCACAAAGCCTCCTATAAACTTCTAGGAAGCCATAGTCACTGCTTTGAAACCAAACTGTATCTTTTAACTACCTCTGCAATAGCACTCAGTTTACAATAACCTTCCTAGGTTTCTCTGTCTCCTACTTAATAATGAACTTTTGAAAGGTGGTGAATGCTTCTTGAAATTGATGCTAAATCCTTTTTTAATCAAATTTTCTTCAGATTTGCCATAGTGAAATTTTTAATCATTTATATTCTGAATTCAGCACAGCACATTCAAGAGCCTTGATTAGTGAAGGTGAGTACGTGAATGAATGGGTCACCATTGTAATATAAAGCATCTGTTGAAAGTGTAGTAATATTTTCATTTTATCTGCTAATTTTCACAAAACTCAAGATGCCATTAGTTGTAAAATACAACACCATGACATTATGTACAAAATAAATAAATATTTGCCAAGTGTACTCTAATACCATGCTTTTTCAACACTTGGAATAATTTTCATAAGTTCTTATAGACATTTCTTATAGAATTTCGTAGACAAATTTCACTTTCATCATCTCTGTTTCTCTCTCTCTCTCTCTAGTATGAAATGTATTAGAATTTAGGCATTTATACATCATCTTCAGATTCAGAGGCAGACCCTTCGAAGCTCTTTGAAAATTTATTTAGAACTGTTGGTGCTTATTTATTATTATTCAGTATCATCCTTTATGTCATCAAAAGTGCTGGTCATGTGTTTTCTAACATTCTCTCCTTTAATACAACACAAATGTTACATTTTCTAAAAGAGGGGCTTCACTAGTAACTCTGGGATTTGCTTACAAGCTGCTGAATCCAATTTGTGTGTGTGTGTGTGTGTGTGTTTAATGAGTTGAAGTTCACATAACATCAAATTAACCATTTTAAAGTGTACCATCAGTGGCATTTAGTATATTTATAATGCTGTGCCACCACCACCTCTGTCTACTTCTGAAACATTTTCATCATCCAAAAGAAAACCGTACTCATTAAGCAGTCTCTCTCCATTGCTCCTTTCCTTTATCCCCTGGCAAACACAATCTTCTTTCTGTCCCTATGGATTTACCTATTCTAGATATTTCACATAAAGAGTTGTATGATATATAACTTTTGGTGTCTGCATTTTTTCACTGAGCAAAATGTTTTCAAGGTCCATCTACACCATGGCATGTATCAATTCCTCCCTTTCCCTCCCTCCCTCCCTTCCTTCCTTCCAATTATCTTTTTTTCTTACAGAGTCTCACTCTGTTGCCCAGGCTAAAGTGCAGCAGTGGAATATCAGCTCACTGCAACCTTCGCCTCCTTTGTTCAAGTGATTCTTATGCCTCAGCCACCCAAGTAGCTGGGATCACAGGTGTGCACCATCATGCCTGGCTAATTTTTGTATTTTTTTTTTTTTGTACAGCTGGGGTTTTGTCATGTTGGCTAAGCTGGTCTCGAACTCCTGGCCTCAAGTGATCCACCTGCCTTGGCCTCCCAAAGTGCTGGGATTATAGACGTGAAACACTGTACCTGGCCAGTACTTCATTTATTTGACATAATATTCCATTATGTGTACATACCACAATTTGTTTATCTATTCATTAGTTAATGAACATTGGGTTGTTTTTATCTTTCAGCTATTGTAAATATTGCTGCTATAAATACATGTGTATAAGTATTTGAGTACTTGTTTGCAATTGTCTTGAGTATGTAGCTAGGAATGAAACTGCTGGGTTACACGGCAATTCTATATTTAACTTTTTGAGGAACTGTGGAACTGTTTTCAACAGTGGTTATAGCATTTTAGATATCTCCAGCAACATACAAGTCTTCAAATTTCTTCACATCTTTGCTAACATTTGTCATTAGTATCCTATTTTTTTTTTTTTTTTGAGACACAGTCTTGCTCTGTCGCCCAGGCTGGAGTGCAGTGGCATGATCTCAGTTCACTGCAACCTCAGCCTCCCAGGCTTAAGCGATTCTCCTTCCTCAGCTTCCCTGTAGCTGGAATTACAGGCATGCACAACCATGCCCAGACGATTTTTGTATTTTTAGTAGAGATGTTGGCCAGGCTGTTTTCGAACTCCTGGCCTCAAGTGATCTGCTCACCTCAGCCTCACAAAATTCTGGGATTACAGGTGTGAACCACTGTGCCTGCCCAGCATCCTGTATTTTTGACAATGTAGTTTGAATTGATAGCAACTTAGCTTCAACAACATGCAAATTCTCTGCTCCTATACAGCTGTGCTCCCTCTTTATATTGTTATTGCTACAGTTTCCATTTGTAGATACTGTGTGTTCATTGACATAGATTCATAATTATTGTTTAATGCATTTAAAAAAATCACATGTGAAAGAAAAAGAGGAGTTACAAAGCAAACAACCCAATAACAATAGCTTTTATATTTTGCTATGTAACTAGCATTGTTTATTTCTTCCTATGGCTTCAAGTTAAATACAGTGCTCTTTCATTTTAGCCTGACTCCCTTTAGCATTTCTTATAGGATAGACATACTAGCAAACGAATGCTCCCAATTTTCTTTTTCTGGGAGTGTCTTTATTTTGACTTCAGTTTTGAAGATTAATTTTGCCAGTTAGAGAATTCTTGATTGACCGTTTGTGTTTTTTTTAGTTTCAGCTCTTTATGTCTTCCAGTTGGGCACAGTGATTTATGCCTGTAATCCCAACACTTTGGGGAGCTGAGGTGGGAGGATCGCCTGAGCCCAGGAGTTCAAAGCTGCAGTGAGCTATGATCATGTCACTGCACTCCAGCCTGGGCAACAGAGTGAGACCCTGTCTCAAATAAATAAATAAATAAATAAATAAATAAATAAATAGTCTTCCCACTGCCTTCTGGCTTCCAAGGTTTCTGATGAGAAATTGGCTGTTAATTTTATTGAGGATGCTGTTTATGTGAGGAATTTTCTCTTTTATTGTTTTCAAGTTATTTCTCTTTGTCCTTGGTTCTGAAAAGTTTGATTATAATGTTTCTCTGTGTGCATCTCTGAGTTTATCCTACTTGGAGTTTGCTAAGCTTCTCAGATGTGTAGGAATATGGGAAGTTTTCAGCCATTACATCTTCAAATATTCTTTCTACCTGCTTCTCTCTTTTTTCTACTTTTGAGATTCCCCCAGTGCGTATACTGATAAACTTGATAGTGTACCACAGATCTCTTAGCTTCTATTCACTCTTCTTCATTTTCTTATTCCTACTCTTCATACTGGATAATTCTAATTGTTCTGTCTTCAAGTTTGCGGATTATTTTTTCTGCTTGCTCAAGTCTGCTGTTGAAATGCTTTAGTAAATTTTTCATTTAGGCTATTGACTTGTTTCTAGAATTTTTATTTTGTTCTTTTTTGTAATTTTTGTCTCTGTATTGATATTCTCCACTTCATATATTATTCTCCCGGTTTCCTTAAGTTATTCTCTTAGGTTTCCATTGTCTCCTTTTTTTTTTTTTTTGAGACAGAGTTTCACTCTTGTTGCCCAGGCTGGAGTGTGCAATGGCACAGTCTCGGCTCACTGCAACCTCCGCCTCCCAGGTTCAAGTGATTCTCCTGCCTCAGTCTCCTGAGTAGCTGGGATTACAGATGCCCACCACCCCACCAGGGTAAAACCCCAGACAGGGTTTTACCATGTTGGCCAGACTGGTCTCGAACTCCTGACCTCAGGTAATTCACCTGCCTCTCCCTCCCAAAGTGCTGGGATTACAGGCATGAGCCAGCAGGCCTTGCCTCCAACTAGCTATTTAAGCATATATAAGGCATTTGATTTAGTCTTTGTCTGGTAAGTCCAATGTCTGAGCTTTCTCAGAGACAGTTTCTATTTTTTTTTTTCCTGTGAATTGGTCATACTTTCCTATGTTTGTATCCTCTACAATTTAGTGTTGAAAAGTAAACATTTTGAATATCATTATGTGGTACATCTGGAGACTGGATTATCTCTCTACCCTCCCTAAATTTTTCTGTTGTTGCTTATTGAGGTTTGTAGTCATTTGTTTAGAGACTTTTCCAAACTATTTTTTCAAAGGCTGTCTTTCTTGTCATGTGTAGTCACCAGAATCTCTGTTCTGGTATCCCAGCAGTAAGTTAGTGACAGATAGAAATTTCTTTGAACACCTAGAACCAAAAAGAAAATGAAAATACTATCCCTATCTTTGCAGATTATCTCCGAGCTGAGACACTTGTGAAATGCTTAGCCAGTCCACCTTGGCAATGACTTAACATTCACCTTCTGCTTGCACAGAGCTCAGAGATTGGCCAGGGGTCAAGCTTAGGGTCCTCTCAGGTCTTTTCTGAGCTCGTATCCAGTGATGATCTTGCACTCTGGAGTCCCTAATATACATAGTAACCCTTTAAAGCCCTTATTTCCCAAGTGTTATCCTCCTCAGCCTTCTCTTTCTCAGGTTTTATAATCTGTCTGCTTCTTGCCCACATCCAATCCCTATCTGCTCCCCCTTGCCCTAGGAAGCTGTAAGTAGTACAGGTCTTTAAATGCTTTGATAGACACCAGCCCAGGAAGCTGCTCCAGCCAGATGAGGGCAAAATGAAAACAAGCTTCTGTGCTGGTCGCTTGGACAATTATCAGACAGGCCAAAAAGCATAATCACAATATTAATGGGATTCATATTGCACCTTCTGGTAACTTCAAAAGCCGCCGTGGCTACTGTCAAATTGGAGAATATTGGTGATAGGCAAGTGAGCAAAATCATTGTACCACTTTCTTACCAAAATTTAGCAGCCTCTTTTTTTCATTAAGTACTCGCTTGGTTGTTGTAAGTGTTCTGTTTAGATTTTAGAGTTCCACAAAAGTTAATTCCATCAGTGTTTTCCAGCTTTATAACTGCTTCATTGGAGTGACCTGATGCTTCCTACTCCATTTTCTGTGATGTCAATATCACTTTTTTAAAAAATTGCTGGTACTTAATTTTATCAGAAAGTGCCAGTGGAAAGTGTCAGATGACTTAGATTCATACTCTTTTCTCAAATGGTTTGTTATTTTTGGTTTGTTGACTGAAAAATGTAACAGTTGCTATTATCCAATTACACCATTATTGCTGATAAAACCTCTTCCATAGGCTGGAGATGGTGTAGTTAAGGTAATAAGAAATCAGTAAGTGATAATTATTGCTGTTTTTTCTCTGACCCTTTTCTCTTCCTCCACCAGCATTGTACCCTGTTCTAAACCTAGCTTCAATCCCCAGACTGCAGTTTTCCAATCCTGCTGACCTGCTATAAATCTATTGCGTATGGGCATACTGCTTGTCAGCTAATCTTGTACAGACAGATCCTGGATTTGGCTTGCTGCTGGGTTGGTGATTTTTCCCAGGTGCCAGTATCCTGGGCATTCATGAGAATGAAACTATAAATTCTGTATGTTATCCTTTTGGAAACTAAGCAAATGTTATAGTGAATGCATGTAATTGTTAGTTAAAAGATTAAATTCTTCATTCTCTAATCTTGTTTTAAAATAACAATCATATTAAACATTGCAGAGGCATGACATCATTCCCTGATGATTTTCTACAAAGCCAGATAGAATTACCCATGTTTCTTAGAAAAATATATATCTCTAAGTATGTGATTAACAGATATTAATAATACCACCATCAAGAATACACTGTCTTAGGCCAGACGCAATGGCTCATGCCTGTAATCCCAGCACTTTGCGAGGCTGAGGTGGGCAGATCACTTGAGGTCAGGAGCTCGAGAACAGCCTAGCCAACATGGTGAAACCCCATCTCTACTGAAAATACAAAAATTAGCTGGGGGTGGTAGGTGCCTATAATCCCAGCTACTCGGGTGGCTGAGGCCAGAGAATCACTTGAACCTGGGAGGCAGAGTTTGCAGTGAGCAGAGACCGTGCTACTGCACTCCAGCCTGGGCAACAGAGTGAGTGAGACTCCGTTTCAAAAAAAACAAAAAAACCCCAACATCTTGATGCCTCAAGATATATACAATTTTGTCACTAATTTTATATTAATGTGTTCTGTGATATAAAAAAATTTAGGCTCAAAATTCTGGAAAGTCTTTGTGTGTGGGGGGGAGGAGTTTACTCACAGCATACATTTTGCCAAACTAATTTTTAAATATATGAAGTCTCAGATTTCTCGATTATAAATTGTTCTACATGAGTTTTTAAGGAACATAATTCTCAGATTAGGAAAAATATACGTTTTTCCTGTGGCCAAGCCTGTACAATTGGGATTTTGATATAATCAAATGACTTAGAAAAATCGTTAGTATGTCTTCCAATTACCTGGGAAGTGAGTGATTCTGATGCACATTGTCTAAGGACATTTTGAGATAAGTGGCACACTAAAAGAATAAGCATGATCTTAGAGAAATAATGAAATAAGTCAAAAAAGAAACATGACTTTTCATAGCCACCCATGAAGCAGACCTACTTATATCCATTTCATAAGCAAGGAAACTTTCTCTGAGACACAAGACATTAGAGAATCTTAGGTGACATTGTCAATAAATGAAGAAGTGCCAATGCAAAGCCTGGTCTTCCCAACTCAATGATTTTGCTCTTCCTTTTTGGTTTTTCTGATATAAATTTTTTTTTCTTTGAAACAAGGTCTGGCTCTATCTCCCAGACTGGAGTGCAGTGGTGTGATCTCAGCTCACTGCAGCCTCAACCTCCCAGGCTCAAGTGATTCTCCCACCTCAGTCTCCCGAGTAGCTGGGATTACAGGTGCGTGCCACCATGCCTGGCTCATCTTTGTATTTTTTGTAGAGACAGGGTCTCCCCATGTTGCCTAGGCTGGTCTTGAACTCCTGAGCTTAAGCTATCTGCCTGCCTCAGACTCCCAAGTACTGGGATTACAGGCGTGAGCCACTGTACCTGGCCATTGACATATAATTTAATTAAGTCAGTAAGGAAAAGACCCAGGTTGTCCTTTTTTTTTTTTCCCCAAATTTCAGATGTAGAAATTAAGGTATATTGCTGTTCCAACAACAACTTGCTATTGGTACTTTGCTACAGGATATGTGTACCACTGGGTGCCTAGTAATCCACTGCCTGCCTGCACCTCTGGACATCTCTCCGAATTAGCACAAAGTGGCTCCCTGCCCCAGTGGAGGCCAGAGCCCTTGGTGTATGTCCCCCAACTGGGGAGGAATTGCTGTTGTAAAGAGTGGAAATAAGCAGATGTTCTCAATGCAGAACTAAGATAGACATCTCCAGAGTGTGGCAGAGTGACATCATCTGCCCTTTTGCAAGTACCAGTTCAGCTGCTTCAGCGGAGAATGGAAAAGCAATTTAGAATCCGTGGTCTACTCCTCTTAGGAAGAGGTAATGATTCTTCTGAGCATGAGACCCATCAGGCTTGACTCATTAGTCAGATTTTAAAAAATACAACTGCGAGAGGTCCACTGAAGCCATTAAGGAAGTGAGCACTGACTCTCTCTATCATCCTTAGAGATTTCCCCAAATCACTGGATTGGGGAAAGGCTACTATTTTCCAGTAGTTAAACTAATATTATGTATCTACTCTGAGTTAAGAGTTGTGCTGGTGTGGGGAATACAACAGAGAATAAAGGAGATGATAGTCATTGTCTTCTTGGAGAATTGTCAATGAAAAGAGGGAATAATAAACAATTCAGAAATAAATAATTGTTCTGAAAGGATGATGTAAAATTATTTATAACATCCTGGATATTCTGAAGGGAAAGAACATGGTAGAATATGGAATGTACCTTTGATAGGGTGGATGAGCAATTTCGGGGAAAGCAAACATTTTAATTGAGATCACAAGGATGAGAAAATCCATTGGTGTGAATAAATGAGAAAAGCACATTCCAGGCAAAAGAACAGAAAGCACTGGCAAAGGTGCCAAGGTAGAGATGAGGGTGGCAACTCTAGGAACTGAGGAAATGCCTCTGTTTGTGAGGCTCAGGGCATGATGAAGAGAGGCCTATAATCAGGTTGGGAAGCGAGAGATTTGCCAATTTGTAGATCATGGTCAGAATGCCAATTGTGTGAATCCTTAATGCAGGATAGTGCTGTGGAAATAAGACATATATTTTTAATATGATTTGTACTATTTACTATAAATATGGCAAACAAGAAGAAATGAGAGTGATTTACCAATGACCAGGGCCACCAATCTCATTTCCTAACACAATAGTTTTATAACTTCTCTTTTACACATATATGCAACCCCAAATCTCTCCCGTCTAATTCTTTAGAATTACTTTGGAATTTAAAGGGGAGGAAAGTCTTTGTACTCTTAAATGAACAACTTACCCTATCTATTTGAAAAAAACCATCCTAGTCAACATTTTGAGAAGAGGTTTAACAATAAGCAGAAGTAGAATATACATCTAGAAAAGAGAATATGATACACTTTAGAAAAGAAAGCAAGAAGCAAGACATGATATTCTTTCAGAAGAAGAAAGGAATGTAACATTGAAGATAGAAGAAGGATTAAGAATATTTTTGTTAGTTAAGATTTTGATTTTTAGCGTATGTGCATAACTTTTGCACATATGGGGCCATATTCGTTTCATGTGGTTATATTTATTTCTCTCATTTCTAGTCACAGACTGTTCAGACTGTCTTAACTTCACCCAGATAATCTCACTTAATCTTTAGAAAACATTAATGAGCCGGTACAATTATCCTCATTCTATGGATTAAATAATTGGAATTTACAAAGTTTAATAACTCCTTGAAGCTCATGCAGACCAGACCATATGCAGTAGAATGAAAAATCAAATGCAGGTTGATTTTGAATTTGTACTCTTTCATTTGTTTACTGAGATATGATTCCTGTACTATAACATTAACCTTTTAAAGTATACAATTCAATATTAAAAAAAAAAATTCTCAAGGTTTTGGATACATCACCACTGTACTTTGACCTCCTCATTCTTATTCCTACACAAGTGAGGGAATGGTGGGTTATTTTGGTTTGTTTACTCATTTTGTTTTGTCTTTTGGAGAAAAGCTTGGTCATTTAGAGAAAGTGTTAAGTAAGATGAGTGGAATAAAGCAAGGCAAATTGGGCAAATAATTCCCAGCTGGAGAAACATCTAGGTAAAAGCAAGAGGGCACCAAAGAAAGAGGCCCTTTTTTTTTTTTGGCAACTCCAAATTGCCCTTTATGGATGGAGGATGGTGAATTTTGGAAATAAGAACATTAAGCTACACTATGTTAGCTTTACCATGAGTTTCTGTAAGATGTTTGGATTAAAAAACAAACATCAAAGATAATGCCTTATGTAATAATTTATAAAGATAGTATCTTTCTCGGTCTTTTTCAATCTCTCTCTTAATCTCTTAGTCTCAAAATATCTATTAATCTTCCTTTCTCTTTCACATACACACACTGATTTGTACCATTTCACAAATAATATATATTTTGAATGGAAAAGGGCTGACATATTGATCAAATAAACCTCTCTTTAAAAAAAAAGATGTTTAGTTAGTTATGAGAAACTGGGCAATGTTTTAATATACTACAGGGGCTGAAGAACCATGAAGTGGTAGAAAGGGAATGGATTGTGGAATGGAGTTGTTTTGAATTTAATTCCCAATTCTGGTAAGCACCAAATGTCTGAGCTTGCGTAAGTCACTTATAATGTATGTTGTAAGCTCTTCATCTGTAAAGTGAAATGAAATAATATCATTTCATATTTATTATTTTAAAAACCAAATAATTTTAGTAATATCTATTATTTGTTAATAATTATCAATTTAGTAATTAATAATTTATTAATAACAAAGAATAATTTATTATTAATAATTACTTTATTAATAAAGAGATAATATTTATTATTAATAATAAAACAACTACCAAATATTTTGTGTAAATTATATGCAATTGCATATGTCAGGAGTCCTAAATAATCCATTTCTATGGACCCTGGGATTCTATGCAAAATATATTTATATGCATTCTGGAGGCAAGAGTGTGTATAATCTTTATCAGATTTGTCAGATTTCTTAAGTTATTAGTCTTAAAATACTCAAGGCTCAAAACAAAGGCCTCCAAAAGAGGACTTTCCTATTCTCTTGAAAATATTAATAAATACAAAAAAATAATAAATACAAGAGATATATATGTATCTCTTTATTTTTATTGGAAATACTGTCAGAGTAATTTACTAATTAAGCCCCTCAATCAACACAATAGCAAGGCAGTTGCTAATAGAATGGAATAGAGGCAAGTATTCAGAATTATACTGAGGAAAATTTGTTCATCAAATGTAGGTGCACATATAGCATAGCCATTGATATCTTGGTCTCCTGAATGACACAATCTGAGTTCCACAGTCAGTAATGACCCTGACAGGAGCTAGCATTTACATACGTGTTATAGCTAGTAACAATTACATCGTATTGTGTTAAGCCACGGACATTTTAAAAGTTGCTTTCTTTCTTAGAAAAAGTCTAAGGAGTGCCTAAGGGAGTTTGTGAAGAACAGGGTGGTGCTTTTTAAAATCAATCCAAGATCTAGACTCTTACCTTTGGTGGCTTCATCATCCTCCAATGACTTTGGCATGTCCTCCATTTAGCTTGTGTTCCGTGGTGAGTAGGTACATTGCAAACCTACCTGCAAAGGCCTAGGGAGCTGAGAGGCTGAAAAAACAGGCTGACAAATGTGATTTCTCAGAAAGTCTATGCCTGTAACCCTTATATAAATTAGGTCAATTCTATTTTTTGGAGGTCCTAAAACATCCCAAAGTATCTGGATCTGTCAGGAAGTGATTTTCTTTACTTACTACAAGGTCAGGAACCTTGTAAGGGAATCGTATAGACGAGGTTTCAGGCCAGTCTTTCCAAGGGGCTTTTTATTGGCTCTATAAAGTCAATTTTAATTCCTCAAAGTAGTCTGGTTATATTTGAAAATATGCCATTCCAGTCAAAACCTTGGCAAAATAATGAGTGTCTCCAAAGTGTCATGTTACAAAAGAAAACATTTTTATTGAACTGATGCAAATATCTATTTTGCTATAAAATAAGAATACCCATGAATAATTTCCAAATTGTGGAAAATCAGGAAGAGACAAAGGTAAATGTTTCAGTTTTGCTCACAAAAGTATACTTTACCTAATTGCTGTAAGCTATAAATCACTAAAAAGGGGGAAAAAGGTTTTCTTAACTCTGGAAAACAAAACCTAAGAAGAATCAGCAATGTTTCAAACAAAAAGTCATAAACATTATTTCAGTTCTTTACCAGTTTAGTCCCATGTAATTCTTGCTCTGCCAGGTTAGCCATCTTCATGAGCATATCATATTTATTTATTTTTTTATTTTTTTGAGATGGAGTTTTGCCCTTGGTGCCCAGGCTGGAGTGCAATGGAGCGATCTCGGCTCACTGCAATCTCCGCCTCCTGGGTTCAAGCAATTCTTCCAGCCTCCAAAGTAGCTAGGATTACAGGCGCCCACCATCACCTGCAGCTATTTTTTTTTTTTTTTTTCGTATTTTTAGTAGAGACAGGTTTTCACCGTGTTGGCCAGGCTGGTCTTGAACTCCTGACCTCAGGTGATCCACCCACTTTGGCCTCCCAAAGTGCTGGGATTACAGGCATGAGCCACCGCCCCTGGCCGCATATCAGTTTTTTATTACAGTTCTTAAAGTTTTTACCGAGTCCAATGGTGTGTTATCCAAAGTTATCAGAAACCTGTATTCAAAATTACTTGACGAAGTCCTTTTCATGAATTTTCTAGAAGACACAAAACTTTAGGATTTGCCAAAGGTTTTTAGAAAAAAGCATCAGAATAAAGCAATTATTGAATAAACCAAGGCATAGATTTTTAGGCATCTCATACAATTTTGAAACACATATTAATACAAATATAACTCAAAGAAAGTTAAACACCATTTCTTATTTGACAGTGTTTCCCATATGATTTTAACATACCAAATAAGCCTAACACGTCTTTTCTGGCCTTTCAGGGGAACTATGTGTTATCTCAAAGTTATTTGGGGCACGAAAACCTTGATTTTAGAATTTGGAATTTGATTTTGGAAAGTATATCAAATATCAAAAGTTTAAAACACTGTCACAATAAGAAGGGCTTAAGGCACTTGATCAAAATGAAATAGAATCACAGGTCACTGTAAGATAATAGTCTTTCATTTAGCCAGAGTGATAATTCAAAGATTTCAAAAAGCAATATCCTTTACTCTGATAGAGACTCAGTTTTTCAAACTGACAGAACTAAGAAAGACAGTATGAGATGGAACTGGTCTCTCCTCTTCCTTTTCTTTTTTTTTTAATTACCAGTTTATTCAAAAGGTGAACAAAAATCATTTGCTACTGCTGATTAATACTACCTAAAGTTCTTGTTCAAAGAAGAAAATCAAATTTTATTTTATATTAGTGTATTATCAATACTAAACCTAATTTTAATAAAGCCTTATAAACAAATTCATCCATTCTTAGTTAGCTTTAGACCACACAAGATAAGATTTTCATAAATCTTTTATAACTTCTTACAAGTTGTTTTATATCTTTTCTTTCCCTAGCTTTCTATGTTCATTCAGTTTCACCTATCATTCTTTTTACTTATTCAATTTAAAACAACCTTAAAAATCTCTAAATTAGAAAAAATCGCTTTCCCTTTAGCAGAATACACATACTCATGTCTTGTTTTACAACCCTCCTTTCCAAAAAACACCTTACTTTTTTAATACATTTTGTATATTGAATTGTTTCTCTTATATCTAGTAGTTTTAATTATATATATATAAAAATATTACAATTTTAACTCTTATTAACTCTAATTTCCAGTGAAAAACCTAGGAAGTAATTTTGAACTTTTTTGTTGTTGTTGTTGTTTTTGTTTGTTTGTTTTTGAGACAAAGTTTTGCTCTTGTTGCCCACACTGGAGTGCAATGGCACCATCTCTGCTCACTGCAACCTCTGCCTCCCAGGTTCAAGAGATTCTCTTGCCTCAGCCTCCCAAGTAGCTGGGATTACAGGCATATGCCACCATGACTGGTTAATTTTCTACTTTTAGTAGAGACAGGGTTTCTCCATGTTGGTCAGCCTGGTCTTGAACTCCTGACATCAGGTGATCTGCCCGCCTCAGCCTTCCAAAATACTGGGATTACAGGTGTGACCTACCACGCCTGGCCTTGAACTGTTTTATATCAGTATTTGTAGATGAAAATAAATTTCAGAATTTATTAGAAAGATGTTTTCCTAATTTTTGTTTATAAGATTTAAGTACGTTTAGCTTTTCTACAGTAAAAAATAAGATGCCAAAGAATATAAACTTACATTTGATAATTAATGTTTTAGTATTTTAACATTTCTAGAAATGACTTTGGCATTTTATGATTACTTACTTTTTTTATTTTTTAAATGAATTAATTAGGTGCCATGACTTAATTTAATGTAACATGAGTTTAAGATATTAAATTACTGAAAAACATTGAAACTATGACACAGATGCCCTCTATAATGACTTCTTCAGTTTCCTTTTTTTTTTTTTTCACTTTTTAAATTTTTGAGACAAGGTCTTGCTTTGTCACCCAGGCTGGAGTGCAGTGGCACAATCTGGGCTTAGTGCAACTTCTGACTCCTGGGCTCAAGCGATCCTCCCACCTCAGCCTCTGAGTCACTGGGACCACAGGTGTGACCACACCCCACTAATTTTTGTATTTTTGGTAGACATGGAGTTTCACCATGTTTCCCAGGCTGGTCTCTAACTCTGGAGCTCAAGTGATCCACCCACCTTGGCCTCCAAAAGTGCTGGGACTACAGGGGTGAGCCACCACACCCGGCCCAACTTCTCCATTTTTCTTGGGCCCCAACTACTCATCTGGTACCCAAGGATGGCTATGTAGGCTAGCACCTATCTGAGTCCTGAACTTACACATTAAGAGTAGAGCTCAGGACAGAGGAGAGAGCTGTGAAGATAATCTCTGATCTTTTCAGACATAGCTAGGAAGAGCAACTGGGCCAGGGAGTGCTCAGCTGCCTTAGGCTTTACGATGGCCATTTAAAGCACAGAATCTAATGACTTTAAGACATAAGCTCACAGACAAGTCAAGCAAGTATCAAACACATCAGAGAAGCAGCCATTTTATGACTTTAAAAAATCTAGAAAGAATAGTCAAAGTCATAAACTTGAATAGTACTTGGGATTATTAACTTATGAGCACTCATTTATGTATAAGTCAATTTGGCATTATGTAGATAATATACAAACAGGCACATACACAAGTATACATAAAATACAGACAAATAAGGATTTTTATAGCTTTGATTTTTAAATTTTAGCTATGAGAAGGGTAAAACTCACTAGCTTAAAAGGACAGTTGGATTCAAACTTTGTAAATGGAACAAGCTAAAGTTTATCTGCCCCACATGGCCAAAGCCCTTACAGAGCTTTAGAGCAAACAGGGTAGCAAATTTCCATGTTAAAGTGCAGTGTGAGAATTAAAGCTTTTCTAAGAAGGGATTTTGGTGTGTTGGAGGAAAAATTTAAAAGAATGCCAAGGTAACACAAAATTATAGGAATTCACCACAGGATTTTATAAGGAGATCAATTTCATTTATGTAGTTAGCTTCTCATTTTATTTCCATTTTCCAACTGGACCACTGAGCTTAAGGTGGTGCCCATTAACAAATAGGGCCCACAAAGCATTTGCCATTTCTGGGGCCTAATATTTATCTTATGTAAAAAGTAGGTACAGCTGAAAGGTAGAACACTTAGATCCCCCCAAAATCAAGAATCCCTTTTTGTTTTTTTGAGACGAAGTTTCACTCTTGTTGCCCAGGCTGGAGTGCAGTGGTGTGATCTTGGCTCACTGCAACCTCCACCTCCCTGGTTCAAGTGATTCTCCTGCCTCAGCCTCTTGAGTAGCTGGGATTACAGGCATGCACCACCGCACCAGGCTAATTTTTGTATTTTCAGTAGAGACAGGGTTTCTCCATGTTGGTCAGGCTGGTCTCGAACTCCCGACCTCAGGTGATCCGCCTGCCTTAGCCTCCTAAAGTGTTGGGATTACAGGCATGAGTCACCATGCCCGGCCCCGTTTTTACACTTAATCCTGGCTCCCCCCTAAAAGGGAAAATCCACGGGGCTAGACAGTGCAACATTTCCACAGTGTACCTGACTGCAGGGACATTCCTTTTGAAGCTGGTGGGCAACCCAATTTGTGATCAGTTTATCCCCCATGGGAGTTGTATCCCTCAGTGTTGAGTGTTTCCATAGACTCTAGGTATTCAAATGACGCTTTTCATACCTAAACATGCAAAAAAAAAAAAAAAAAAAAGGAGTAGCCCTTAACCACTCATGGTAAATGCTGACAGCCGCATGCAGAACTGTAGCCCCCATCAGTGACTTGTCAGCCATTGCACACTCAAAGGTCATATTCTCTCATAGGACAATGTAATAATCCCTGATGCTCCCCAAAGCCAGAGATATCATGAAGCTCAATGCAAAAGAGACCAGAGCTTTAGACCTGAGATAAACCTTCCCATGAGTCTTGGGACTCCATAAAGAAGGCAGAAGGCCCCTTGAAAAGGTTCATGGCAGCTTTTTCTGTGTTCCTCAAGGGGTCATAGGGACTTTACGTAAGTCCCTATTACAGCATTTATTAAAGACTTACAGACAAAAGCAGTGTCTTGGACAGCTGTGAGATGGTGGTCCTCCCATCCACCCTCCAGAATATATCCTTTATATAGTAAGCTTTTTTTGGTAAAACATGCAGTTGTTCATGCCTCAGACTTTTTGCAAAACCCGTGACCACTGAGAAAGTTAAACATCTTTATGAGGAGTTATCTCTACTGTGGGAACCCCTTGGTATGCAAGAGTCAAACATCAGACATCATGGTGGTTTCCTTTCAAGATGGCATTACTCTTGTCGTGCAACAGGCTGTTTTACTACAGCCACTGATCTGGACCATTTTTTAATTTTTTTTTTTTGAGACAGAGTCTTGCTCTGTCACCAGGCTGGAGTGCAGTGGCGCGATCTCGGCTCATTGCAACCTCCACCTCCCAGGTTCAAGCAATTCTCCTGCCTCAGCCTCCCGAGTAGCTGGGACTGCAGCCATCCGCCATCCGCCATCATGCCCAGCTAATTTTTGTATTTTTAGTAGAGACGGGGTTTCACATGTTGGCCAGGATGGTCTCAATCTCTTGACCTCGTGATCCACCCGCCTCGGCCTCCCAAAATGCTGGGATTACAGGCGCGAACCACCGTGCCCAGCCCATCTACTTCTTAAACATGTTCATCTGGAAGGACTCACACTATTTCTTCTCACAATCTGTTGGCCAGAAGTTAATTGTGTTGCTACACCTAACTGCGAGGAAAGTTTGAAAATGTAGCTTAACATGCGCTAAAAGGAGAAAATGGATTTTGATTAACTCATGGTGCACTCCATCATACTGGCTTCACTGAACTGAGCAAATAATTACTTTTCTTCTCTCAAGTTCTGACTTTTCTTATATATAAGATAAAGAGTTTAATACTTTCCTCATGGGGTTGCTAAGTATTAGATGTACTAATCAAGGTAAGGCTTTCACACTTTTCTTGGCACAATGTAAGGGTTCAATAAATGTTCGTTATCATTATTTATATTATAATTTCAGCAGGAGCCAGAACATCTTTCCTGAGAGAAGTTAATGCTGTCTAGGTGAATACACGGTTCTCATCAGCAAAGATTCAAAATAACTCAGTACCTCAAAAGACTTCTGTTCAAAAAATGAAAACAAACAGAATTAAACCAACACACACATATACATAATACCTCTTCACAGCTAATGCTTAAAGGGAGGCTTTAATGATCTCTTGCTCAAGTTCAAATATGAGCTTTTCTATCACTTCTAGGATGAGAAAAAATGAATCCAAATTTGATTTTTTGATAAAGTGGTTGTCACCAGGGCTAACTGTTCCAGCAATCGCTAAGTGTGAATTGAATTACAGCCTAAATGCCTTTCCATTCAGTTTTGTAGTTTATGACTGCCACCAGCTACAGGTTTCTGGCTGCTGAATGAAGAAAGAAAGACACAGCACTTACCAGTAATCATATAACTGTAACTACAGACCATTCTGATTTATCAAAGTGTAATCTGGGTAAGTTAGAGAATATAAAATGCAAGCACATTATCCCTAGCAAGTTTTAGTAGAAGCTAATATTTGTAGGACATATTTCAGTCTGGCACAGCGTACATATTTTGGTCCTTGGAGCTCTTGTATACTTCATTTCCCCTTCCTCCTCTCTTTGATATTCTTTCTTCCTACACAATTGATTATTAGGTCTTCAAGTCATACATAGAACATCTGGAACATTCCTGAAATAGGGCCAAGAGTGGAGGCACATGCCTGTAATCCCAGCTACTTGACAGGCTAAGACAGCAGGATTGCTTGAGACCAGGAGTTCAGACCAGTCTGGGCAACAAGCAAGACCCCATCTAATAAAAAAAATCCCTTATAAAGGGACATTTAGCAAATATTGGATAGATAAATAACAAAAAACCTTTAAACTGACTGTATGATATTAACATGTAGGATTAGAATAAACACTTACAGAGCTAAAACTCTATATAAGAGTTGGGAGGTGTTTGCCTGTTTTCCCATCTGGGAAATAAAGGCTTAACTTCCCCAGTAAGATGGGGTCCAGGCAAATAGATATAACTAACAATTGAAATTTATATATATGTAAATGTATATGTATACATGTCTCACACATATCTGTATATGAGATATATATAAATATGACTCAATGAATCAACAGACACAGATAACTGGAGAGGTTTTTTAATTAACAAAGCGGCATTGACAAAGTTTAATTTTAATTAACAAAATAATTACATTTTTAATTAAAGTAATATAAAGAAGAAAAAATATTTGATAAGAATGACTGAACCATCACTGTGGAAAGAAAACTCCATGTATTTTACTACAGTAATAATAATGGATATTTACTTAATTTCTACTTTGGATTAAGAACCTTGCTACAAACTTGGTATGTGCATTATGTTAAATACCCTCACAGAATGTATTTGAGTATTTCATTTCATTTAGTTCACTGATAAAGACACTAAGGCTTAAAGAAGTTGGTTTGTCAAGCTTCACCCAGCTGTCAAGTGGCAGAACCAGAATTTGATTCCAGATTTTTTGAAGCTCCAAGCCTTCACTTCTCTTAGCATAAAGGAATATGTGGCTTAGTTTAAAGGAAAATGTGGCTAGCATACCAGTGAATGTCTTCTGCTTTCACTTCATTTTTAAATTTTTACTGCATTTATAGATGCTAGAGAATTATGTGTGTGTGTGCACATGTGTATCTCTCTAGCTCTCACATAACATTAACAATGTCCTGTATTTATCTACTCTCTCTGCCAATATTGCCATTCTGTTGGTCAACTAGTAGAGTTGTAAAGAGACTCTGCAATTCATTATGGCTCAGAAACTGAACATTGTGAGTTCCTTTGATGCCCCTCCGCTACAGAGAGAACCACAATGCTGTGAGTTTTGAATTTTGGTGAGGTTCACACTAAACAGTGTGAAGAAGTTATTCTTTCTCTAAATTCTCAACCTGTACACTTGATATTGCCAGGTATTGTATACTATTAGCCAGTTGACTAGATGTGACTCTCTCCCTGTCTCTCAGAAGACATTAATAATGGTCGTTTTTATGTTTTCTCTTCCCCTTTCTTAGCTTGTTTCCTCCAAGTTCCTTCTGTCATTTTGTCCTATATCCTCCCTGTTTTTTTGTTTCTTTGTTTGTTTGGTTGGCTTGTTTTGTTTTGAGACAGAATTTTGCTCTTTTTGCCCAGGCTGGAGTGCAATGGCACACTTTGGCTCCATGCAACCTCTGCCACCTGGGTTCAAGTGATTCTCCTGCCTCAGCCTCCCAAGTAGCTGGGATTACAGGTACGCCACTATGCCCGGCTAATTTTGTATTTTTAGTAGAGATGGGGTTTCATCATGTTGGCCAGGCTGGTCTCAAACTCCTGACCTCAGGTGATCCGCCCACCTCGGCCTCCCAAAGTGCTGGGATTACAGGAGTGAGCCACCAAGCCCAGCTGTCCCTGTTTTTATATTTTACTTATTCTAGCTTATGTTACTCATGTTAATTTTTACAGTTGTCTGGTAATTGCTGACTTTTTCTCACTTTAACAGTAGAGCCATAGAAACCTGATGAAAAGAGACTTCTTTTAATGTGAGCCAGACGGTAGAGTGATCTAGCTGATCCATTTCACCAGGAAACCTCTGACATTACTAGTTTTATTGATTTTTTTTTAACCTAGACTGGGTATCTACTGTTTGTTACATCCAGTCTTCACAAAAATGGTACAAGGAAAGTTAGATTTTTCTATACTTTTAGATAAATGACTGAGGATTCAGGACATTTATATACTTTGTTCCTGAGCAGACACTTCCAATGTTCAACTTGATGAAGACTTTTTGCCTGTATCCTGAGAGATACTGGGGAAAGGTTGGAGAGAGAATCTTAATGTTCAAAATGCAATCTTTCACTTAACTCCTCCCTCCATTAGTAGTAAACCAATTCTTTCTTTATCTTTTCTCTTTGTCCTTGTGATTGTGCCTTTTGGTGTTGTCTTCTCTACTTACATTATAAAAATTTTTGAGGAAGAACTTCATGCTGTGTTGAATCAACCAACTCTAAACAAAAATTCATCATGATTTTAATTTACATGTCTTTGATTACCAATGAAGCCATATATGTGCAGACATGTTCTGTTAAATTTGTATTCATGTATTTGCACATTTAAAAGATCAGCTGTTTTTTATATATCTTTAGAAATTCTTTGTGTATTTTAGTACTAATCTTTTGTTACATATGCTGCAAAAAGGTACTCTTCACTTCATATGAGAGAATGTACTGAATAATTACAGAGTCTAATAAATAACAGCATCTACTGTTTGTAACATCCAGTCTTCACAAAAATGATACAATGAAAGTTGGATTTTCTATACTTTTAGTTAAACAACTGAGGATTCAGGACATTTATATACTTTGTTCATATTCCTCCAATTTGTTAGATTGACTGGAGTGTAAGCCCAAATCTGAAACCACTCTATTTCAACTACTATTCTGACATTTGTTATCCTCAGAGAGAGCAAAATTCTAGGCCATATCTATTTGGGAATGGTCTTTGGATTACAAAAAATGCAATAGAACATATCTATTCTAAATAAAATGAAAGAAAACTCTACAATTAAATTTTAGAATATATGTTATAGTTTTCGTGTGTGTGTGTGTGTGTGTGTGCATGTGTGCTTTAGAAACAAGGCTGATAAGTCTTATTTTGTTCAACTAGGACTTATCTGCTACTAAAATTCAAGTCTACCAATTGGAAACTTTGTTTTGAAAGGTAAGGAAGAGAAGGAAGAAGATATAAAACTGTGCTTCACAGATTCCCCTTATTATATGGTTTTATTCTCTCACAGACTCTCCTAGTATTTCCTGACTATTATTGTAATATTATATCAATTATTTGAAACAAGTCTTGGAAATCAAACTAGGAAATAAGACACTTAATTTTTTCATGTTTTATATGTGTTAGATTAATGCGCAGAAGTAATCTACTGTAAAGTATGGAGAATACTATATGGAGTACAATTTCTCAATAAACTAAAATGCATAACCTTTTTATTTAAAAATGTTTTCTTTATGGCATAGTATAAGAAATATGGATGGGAATTGATGACAGAAAATGCTTTTGGTGTTTTCTTTGAGATCACAAAAACGTTCCCAGGTTGTATGTGGCATGAAAGAAGTCAGACCAGAATCTGTATTCCCAGGGCACTTCAGTGGCCTTTCAAAAATGTTTTCCATGGAGAGGAGACCAGAATCATAACCAAGATCTAAGACTGGAGATGAAAGGGTAATTACCCACTGAGGAATGTACCACATGTTATTGCTGAAAAGCGGAAGGACTCCTGAGAACTCTGCTCTTGATCATCTTGCCCTGTTGGAAAGTGGCATACATTGTATTTGGAGAACATATGATATTGAGCCAGAATTAATTCATTTCCCAACTTTTCCTCTTTAGAGTTTTAATGGCTTGGGGCCAAGTCGATCAATTTCTTTTAGTCTCAATTTTCTTCACCTGTAAAAGTAAGGAGGGAAATCTCTGCCATGCATTGTCACTTTAAGAATGAAATTATACAATTACCAGAAAGTGCTTTGTAAGCAATAAAACATTGTACCAATGAGGTTATCATTAGTAGTTTGATTAGCTGATCACTGTTGCTAATCATGATACATCAAACAAACTTTGCTGTAATGGCTTAAATACCACCTACATGACTCAATAATTCTGTACAGTGGATGAAAATCATGGCTTCGCTTGTGGATTAGGGAGGCAGTGGTGCTGGAGTGAAAATCAGAGTGTGCGTCCAGCGGACTGGGGTTCCCCTCTCACTCCTTTACTTACTGGCTGTGTGTCCTTGGGCAAATTTCAGAACCTCTCTGATTTCTGATTTCCTTATCTAAAAATTGCAGGTTCTCATTTCTACCTCTAAGTGTTGCAATAATCACATAATATTTTTAACACCAATCATTTTACAAATTCCTGGACCTTAGTAGAAGCCCAGTAATTATTACTTCTGTACTTCTCAGATTCATTTTATTCTACAAATAGTTTGGATGTTCAAATAACATTTTTGAGTAATTCCTACGTGTCTGTTGGATGAAGAATCAAGTTTAGGCAGACAGCAGAGTTTGCAGAGAGAAGGGTAGTCTGCTGCCTAACTGAGAATGACAACTCCTAAATCTGGCCATATATGAAAATAATAGTCTAAATGCTACATGTGTAATGCTTAACACTTACTTCTTCAAGAATTGGTGAGACTTCAGCTTCTCTCCTGAAAAGATCCTTTCTATCTGGGTCTTTGCTATCTTTAGTCAAGAATAACTGTCTTCTTTGCCCCAATCATACTTGCCCCCACAATATTTTTCAGACAGATGGGCGGCTTGATTTGTAGTAAGAACTTAATAAATGTTGCTAATGAATAAAGACATTATTGCATCTACAATTGGCTAATTGGTTATGTTCTCATGTTTTCAGATTCATTGCTGTTGCTGCTAATGATGAAATAACATTAGTAACAACTACCTTCTATTTAGTAAATATGATGTTCCATGCATTATGCTAAGACATGATTTTTTGTCAAATCTTGAAAACAATTTTATACGTGAAACAGAAGAAGGCACTTCTTTAAAGTCACACCTAATATTTTACAGAAGGACAGAAATAAGGTAGGGGAGGGAGAGATATATTGTGTTTAATTACCAGCCTATATTAAAATATCTTGTTTGCTTTATTCAAAATTCTATATTGATGTAGTGTTATCTCAGGTTATGACTTATTTTTGCTCATTGTATTATTCCATTCTCACACTGTTACGAAGAAATAACCTGAGACTGGGTAATTTATAAAGGAAGGAGGTTTAATTGACTCACAGTTCTCCACTGCTGGGGAGGCCTCAGGAAACTTACAATCATGATGGAAAGCAAAGGAGAAGCAGCCACCTTCTTCACAGGGGGGCAGGATGGAGGGAGTGCAAACAGAGGAAATGCCAGATAGGTTTATAAAACCATCAGATCTTGTGAGAACTCATTCACTATCACAAGAACAGCCGAGGGAAATCACCCCCATGAGCCAATTACCTCCACCTGGTCCCATCCTTGACACCTGGGGATTATGGAGATTACAATTCAAGGTGAGATTTGCATGGGAACAAAGAATCAAACTGTATCACCTGCCTTCTCAATTTTTTTCTGATGTTTTTAATATACAAATAATCACCTATATTCAGCTCTATATTTTTATTCAAGTCATTCTTGTAATTCTGTGGTTTGTAGCTTTGTATTTACTTTATAAACCTCCTATCAGTAAGACTGGGCTCAAACACATTCTTTCCATTCTGGAAAAAGATTTGCCATATTCTTTCCCAAAAGTGTTTTTGTCAAGAATCTGGGCCAGGCGCGGTGGCTCACGCCTGTAATCCCAGCACTTTGGGAGGCCGAGGCGGGCGGATCACGAGGTCAGGAGATCGAGACCATCCTGGCTAACACAGTGAAACCCCGTCTCTACTAAAAATATAAAAAATTAGCCGGGCGTGGCGGCGGGCGCCTGTAGTCCCAGCTACTCCGGAGGTTGAGGCAGGAGAATGGCGTGAACCCGGGAGGCGGCGCTTGCAGTGAGCTGAGATGGCGCCACTGCCCTCCAGCCTGGGTGACAGAGCAAGACTCCGTCTCAAAAAAAAAAAAAAAAAAAAAAAAAAAGGATCTGAGGTTATTTCCAGAAATCTAAATCACATTGATTGACTTTTTTTGCTTCCCCAACTGGTAGTTTTTTTCTTCTAAAATCTGAAATATTGGCAGAAAAAAAGTTATATTCTTCAACTAATCAATTTCCTTCTCATGGCATAAGTGATGGCAGTTTGTTTTCTCTTGTTGATCTTATTTACTGCCATAGGAATCTGTAGATTAGATACGTGTTAGTGGACTTTTCATCATGTCCTGAATGACTGTTTCAGAAAGAAAGCAAGCATGCCTTCTCTGTCATGTTCTTCCTTCTATTTAGTCACTATTTCATTTCCTTGCTTTTTATTTTAATAAGGATACCTAAGAATTTAGCGCGGTATCTAATTTTGATATTAATAGTTTTAATTTCATTTTTATTATTTGAGTTGATTATTGCATGGCTTCAAAGGTGCATAGCTTTGCATAATTGTTTAAGTGTTTGCTTAAAATATTTGTCCTTAACTAATATAGTCCACTCAGAGTTAACGTGCTGTCATATTAAATGCAAACGACATTGTAACAGTCTAGTTCTATTTGTTCCCATGCTTTGTGCTGTGATATTCATATACAGTAGTCTAACATTTTATAAACCCCATACTATGGTGGGGTTTATATTTCTCATAGTAATTAGCAGGCAGATATCTCATACAGTAATTAAGAAAAGGTAGCACATATTATCTTTTACATTTACACACTTATTTACCTTTCCTGGTATTCTTTACATATTTTTTTCATTACATCCATGTTTCTAGTGGTGTCATTTCCCTTCAGCCAGAAAATTGTTCTTTAGTGTTTCTTGTAGTGCAAGGCTGTTGGTGATGAATTCTCTACTTATAGTAAAATGGCTGTAACTTTCTTTTATTTTTGGACAGTGTATTTTCAAGATCTAGATTTTGTCTTGACAAGTGTTTTCCCCCTTTCAATACTGTGAAGATGTTGTTCCATTATATTATAGCTCCTATATATTCTCTCTTCTTTTTTTTTTTTTTTGTTTTTGAGATGGAGTCTTGCTCTATTGCTAGGCTGGAGTGCAGTGGCGCGATCTTGGCTCACTGCAAACTCCTGGGTTCAAGCAATTCTCCTGCCTCAGCCTCCTGAGTAGCTGGGACTACAGGTGCGTGCCACTGTGCCCAGCTAATTTTTGTATTTTTAGTAGAGAGAGGGTTTCACCATGTTGGCCATGATGGTCTCGATCTCTTGACCTTGTGATCCACCTGCCTCGGCCTCCCAAAGTGCTGGGATTACAGACGGGAGCCACCGCACCCGGCCTATAGCTTCTGTATAATTTCTGATGAGAAGTCAGTCATATTTCATATCTTTATTTGCATGTATGTAATGTGATTTTACTTCTGTCATGGCTTTCAAGATCTTCCCTTTATCTTTGATTTTCAACTCTTCGGTGTATCCACACATGATTCTTTTTGTATTCATTGCATGTGGAGCTTGATTAATTTTTTGTTTTTTTATTTAGAGATGGGGTCTCACTATATTGTCCACGCTTGACTCAAACTCCTGGACTCCAGGGGATCCTCCTGCCTGAGCCTCCTGAGTATCTGTGACTGAAGGTGCATGCCGCTACACCCTGCTTGAGTTTTGTGCTTTTTAAAATTAGCATCCTGGGGTCAGGGGTGGTGGCTCATACATGTAATCCCAGCACTTTGGGAGGCTGAGGTGGGCAAACCACCTGACTCCTTCTAGAAATTATTTAACAAGGCTGGACTCCAAATCCAAACAGTTCCCTGTCTGAGGTGGGCAGCAGTGAAATATCTGAGGCTCCACCCCGTCTTTGCCCTAAGTCTCCCAGGTGCTTCTTTTGCCAGAAAAAAAAAAAAAAAAAAAAAGCATCTTCTATGCTTACTACACCTAGTTTCAGCACTTTGCCAGGGATTTGCATAGAGCTTTTAAGTAAAAGCTGAAGATCCTCCTCTGTAGTCCCCTCCATTCTATGATTTTCCTCTCATACTTCATACACTCTGGCAGCTTCAAATTTCATACTTTCACTTCTCAAGACAAGAAGACTACAGATAGGCCAGGTGCGGTGGCTTACGCCTGTAAACCTAGCACTTTAGGAGGCCGAGACGGGTGGATCCATTGAGGTCAGGAGTTCAAGACCAGCCTGGCTGACATGGCAAAACCCCGTCTCTACTAAAAATACAAAAATTAACCAGGCATGGTGTGCCTGTAATCCCAGCTACTCAGGAGGCTGAGGTAGGAGAATTGCTTGAACTGGGGAGGCAGAGGTTGCAGTGAGCTGAGATCATACCATTGCACTCCAGCCTGGGGGACAAGAGCGAAACTGTCTTTAAAAAAAAAAAAAAAAGAAAAGAAAAGAAAAGAAGACTACAGATTTCTGCTTGAGTTCTAACTACACAGTCCTGGGTAGACTGGAAAGTATATTCAGGCCATAGAAACATGAAATTTACTAAGGGCAATTGTCTTTTTTCCTCCAGTTTCTGACTACTTTTTCTTTTTTCCAGTGCATTTGTATAATTACTGCGGTTTTAAACAGAGGGTCAAGATTTTATATTAATTATCAGATGATTAATCTAATACATGCTACTCTGCCAATGTTAAAAGAGGAACTCTGTCTATTACAACTTTTATTTTCATTTTTCTAGTTAAAGCAATTTCTAATGAAGGATTGCTGCCACTAATTTTCTCTTTTCTTTTTTTCTCTTGTTTTCTGGTACAGTGGTATTATGGCTACAGACTGGCAGAGCTAGAAGTTCCTGGCTAATTAAGTTAAGAATATAGAATCTTAATAGACACAAGCTGGATACATAGAGAAATAGCAGTTGCAATATATTACACATGGCCTTTCTAGTCGGTTTCTAATGGGGTTCTTAGTTTTTGGTGACACTACCTGGGCAGAGTAAATTCCTACCTCTGATGTGAAATATGAGTCTACTGATACTAGGAGGTAGCAATTCTACATTTTCCTTAGAAATCTGAATCTTGTTCTTTTGCTGTTCTTTTCTGCTTCTGACATGAATCATCCAGGAAAAACAGTTATCAACAATCTTAATATTGGTTGAAATAACTAAACTCTCATGGCCCTGAAGCCAAACTCGTCATTTAATGATGCCTCATCTTCATGTAGAGTCAGCACACACTCACCTGCATCACCTTCTTTGCTTTTCGTTTTTTAGCATCTTGGAAAAAGGACTTCTCCATAGCTAGACATGGATACTCAATAATTTTACACATTTGACAGTCTGAAAAGGAAATGTATGCAAGTGTTTCAAAAGTTAGGCTTTAATATTTCATTGAAATATACTTTACTACTTGCAAACAACAAACAATCCCTTGGCCTATGAATATTAACTTTTATTTAACTAGATATTTATTTAAATGGAATTATTTTGGGAAAATCAAAGAGTGACAGTGCAAGAGCATTATTTATTAAAGCCATAGGACTTGTGTTGAAATTCTACTTCAAAAAATGATAGCCAGGCGATCAATCCTGTTTTGGTACTCTTTCATTGTGAATCTTTCATTGAATCCATGAAGATTTAAATTCTTTTTGGATCGAAGAGGATGCAAAGATAATAAACCTATATATTTTACTAAATAATGCCCTTAAACAAAACAAAACCCTCCTATTATTTCTCACACAAGTTATGTTTTAGCTCCAATCTACTCAGAGATTAAACCCATGTTCATCATTATTATCCTATCATTATCACAACAATCAAATGCTTAAAATAAATGTATTACTTCTGAGAGCCATCTGTCAAAGTTTTGCTATGAACATAGCTGAGAGATAGAATTGGGAAGCCTGATACTGCATGTACTATGGACTGCTTCATCTCTAGTTTATTCCTAGGGCACCACAGGCCATTTTTCAAGCAAGCAATAATCTACGTGACCGGATCTTTGATCAAAAGATTCTGTCAGACAGGATGACTATTGCAGGTAGCAGGAAATAACTAAAGTGAACACAAACAGCCATTCTCCTTGGCCCATTTAATCTTTCTTAAACTCAGACAAATCTTCATTGTAATCCATTTCTAAATGATGTCTCCTATCATGATAGTAGGTAATGTGAAGGTATGGATGCATGAAACAACAGATGCAATTGGAGAAATGCAAGGGGCTGGGGCTAGTGAAGGGCATCTGAGGTGCAGTGGAGGAAGATGAGTTTGGAAAGGTCACCAAAAGCCATGTAATGAAGGTCTTCAGTGATCAGTGTTCTGGGGAGATGGCCATTTAAGAATTTTGGCAGGGCAGTGACATGATTGGATGTGCATTTTAAAAAGGTTAGCCTAACAGGCTTCTCAACCCAGAGCACTGTTGTTCAGAGTTTGGAAGTGTGTGTGTGTTTGCATGTGTGTGTATGTGTTTGGAAGGCATTTTATACATAAACTTCTTTATTTTGGAATAATTTCAGATCTCAAAAAAAACCCCTAAACTATAATGCTAGTAGAGACAGTTCCATATATTACTCACTCAATTTCCCTATTGTTAAACATCTTACATTACTATAGCACATTTTTCAAAACTAACATTATTGGTTCATTACTAAATTCCAGACATTAATTGAATGCCACCAGTTTTTCCACTAATGTCACCTTTTTGTTTCCAGGATCAAATTAGGATGTCACTTGCATTAAATGGCCATGTCTCTTTAGTGCCCTCTGGTCTGTGAGGTTACTCAGTTTTTTCATTATTTGTGACCTTGACAGTTTGGGGAGTGCTGATCAGAAATTTTATAGATTGTTCCTCAATTTGGGTTTTTCTAAGATTTCTCTCATAGTTAGACCAAGTTTATGGCTTTTTTGAAAGAATATCACAGATGCAAAGTGCCCTTCTTGTCACATCCTATCTAGGGCTCCATTATATTTTCATGACACCATTGGGGATGTTAAACTTCATCACATGGTTAAGATGGTGTTTGTAGGTCCCTCTGTGGAAACATTACTATTTTTTAATTTCCCTACCCTTAATTGGAAGTCCATCATACATCCAGCCCACCATTGGGTGGGGAGGGATAAAGCTTCTCCTCCTAAATAAGGAGTATCAACACCTACTATTTGGAATTCTTCTGTAAGGAAACTTTGTCTCTTTTCTTAGGAAGTGTTTTTTTTTGTTATCAAAATGACTAGAAATACTACTAATTACTTGGTAGGATTCAAGGAAGCTAAGGGTCCTGAAATTTGTGGATTGGTCCTGCAGAGTGAACAATTACATGTCCCCAAACATCAGTAGCCCATCCTTTGAGAAACAGTCAATTTTCTCAGTGTAGGTAATGTCGTGCATTCTCAGCGTGGATGGTGTCACCTCCAAGGGTGTGAAAATTGGTTATTGGGAAAGGAAAAATCTTAATCTTGCTATGCATAAAGCATAGATATGTAAACAGTAAGTAAATAGATACATAAAATGCTTGCAGTATTAAAATTTCATGAGAGACAATTAGAGAAAAATGTCTAAAAGCTATTCTTAGGAAGTTGATAGTGAAAAAACAATTATTGAGAAACATTGGTCTGGCAGAAGAGTGGTGAATGTGTTGAACTTCAGAAGAGAAGAGACTGGGCAAGGAGAGGCAAGGGTATCAATGTGGAGGTTAATTCAGCTGATGCCCAGATCAGGTATATCATGTAATTAAATGAAAATGCTGCTTCTTTTCTTTTAGAATTGGCTTGTATGTGATTTTTCAGTTATTGTCTTTTTATTGGTGGAGGTAGTAATCACTGAAAACAAGGCATAAAGTTTCTCAATAACTATTGCAGGGAAAAATAATACATAATATTTATTTAATCATGTTTTCCAAAGTCAATAATATTTTTGAAATGTACTGCTTCTGTATAACAGCATTCCTCATACTTCACAATGGTTTCATGTTGTAACTTCTCCCTAGCTTCACAGATATTTTCTGGATAGGTAAAGTTCCTGGGTTATTGGAAAACAAAGGAGTCAGCACTGTGCATTCTGTGATTCTATGTACAGAAAACCTAGAGATATGGCTGTATGATTTTGTGTGTTTTTGTTTAAAAGGAAAATCTGAGGTTAAGCAATAAAATTTATTTTTTAGAAAGAATGAAAGAGAATAAAAATCAAGTAGATATTTATCTTCTTTTGATTTAATCTTGAGAAAATATATGCTTAGAGAAAATTTGAAAAATAAAGAATAAAATATATATAACATAATTTTATTACACTTTTAGTACATTGCTATCCAATGGTTTTCCATAAGTATAAATATATATACTTTTTTCTTTTTAATGAACTTTATTTTTTAATAACTCCACAATATTCCAACATCGAAGGTATGTATATATGCATTTTCTATCAAATTTTCTCTTTCTTTCTATTCATTATTCAATTTCTTTAAATTCAAATAGCCTCTACTTAATATCACTTGCCTACTTTTATGAGCAGCTCTATCATTCTTCCTTTTCCGACTTCATGACCTTTAGCTATGCGAATTATCTTAAGGCTGCCCTTTAAGCACCATTCTTCCACGGACAAAGCATAGGGGGAAGTTAAAAAAAAATCCCCAAGTCTTATTTAGCACAATGCAAAACTTTGAATGATTATGGAAATGAGTAGTTATATTTAATGCATCTCAGAGTCAGATGTGTGTATACGTTATAATGACACCAAAATAGAGGTCTTAAATGAGTTCAAGGACCCCAGTCAGGATTTGTGACTTCCCAGGGTACTGAAATAAGTAGGAAATTATATTGCCAAACCACTGATCTTTGAAGAATAATAGGGAGTGGGAGAGCAATAGGAAGACTGAAGACAGAAAAGTGATATCATGATCTTCAAAAAGATGAGGAAGTTATATTTCTTAAATAGTGAGTTGTGAGCATGACTTCAATACCCAATGAAGTTGACATTTTTGTTATATTTGGTTGCTTAACTTCCATTCCTACTTCCTAAGGCTATTACACATTTTCTTTGAAGTCTCTCCTCTTTCTGAATCTCAGGTCATAGGATTTGGCAGTCATGGTGGTGGCCATGGGGAGATTAACCCCATCCTCTGCCCTTTTGTGAGCTCTGAGGGACTTAAGCCAACCAGCATATTTTACTTCCCTAGTCCTAGTGATTTTTTGATGTGCAGGTATTAATACAATTGACCCACAACAGATAGGGCCAGAGCTTCTTTTAATCACTGGGAGGGAGTGGCTCCTCTCTCCAGGAGGGCTAAAGACCTGAGGAATATGAGATCTGGAAGTGGTGAAGGCCTCATGGGGCCTGCAGAAGAGAACATGATAAGTAACAAAGCCAACAAAAAGGATGGAATAGATGGTAGAGAATTGCATCCTTGTGCCCTCACTGGAGCCTCTTAATCTGACCAGGGCTGAGGACAAACTAACTCATCAAATGTTGCGTTACATAATTTTGAAAATTCCTTATTTACTTCTTCTACTTTCTTCTGACTACTTTATGGTTTCTGCTTGTTTTTGAAGTCTATGTTTTTCTTAGTTTCTTTAAAAAATGTATTATTATTATTTTTTAATTTTACTGTACTCAGGAACATTCTTCCTAGGTAATATTACCAATCTCCATGGTCTCAATGTTAATCTCTGTGTTGATGACACCCAAATATTTATTTTCACTTTCTAAAGTGACAAATATCTATTTCTAAGATCCCTCTTCATTCATCTACTTGAGAATACTTCATAACATGTTAGCTTTTCACAATGATGAAGCTGTCTCCTGTAATTTCAATTTCAGTTCATAGACTCACCATCTACCTATTTTTTCTAAGCCCTACTTGTGACAACATTGGCGCCTTAGTATATTCACCCCCTAAGCCTGTCTGTCATCATGGTAAACTAATCATTCTTCAGCTTAGCATGCATTAGACCTACTAGGTACCTACAGATTCCAATCCTTCCTCTCTCTGCCCAGATTTTGATTTATTTGGCCAGTGTTGGGGCCCAGGAATGTGTAATTTTATCAAGACTCTCGGGTTGTTTATACACCAGATCGTGAGAAAAATGACATTTAGGCCACAAAACTATTGGAGAAAAAGGTCATCACTTATTACATTTGTGTCCCCAGTATTTAGGAAAATGTTTAATACATAGTGATTAAAATATCGGAAAAAAACTGAATGGATCTTCAATTCAACAAACTTAAAAATGTCACTAATTTGGCCTCTTCATCATTAAATCTGCCACTGTTTTAGTCTACTGAGAATTGATCTGTGGTATTAAACGTACTAGGATTTCTGAATGAGGTCTATATATCTGTGTTGTTAAATATTAGCCCAAAAATATTAGCCCAAGTTATCTTTATGAAATGAAGAAGGCAGAAAGGTTAAAGAACCAGTAGGTGACTTCCTCATTATACTTCACGTTTATACTAAGAAACATATCCCTATCAACAGTTTCTCTTTACTACAGTTGATTCCCATACTTACACAGGAGTTACCTGTGCAAAACACAAATTTACGTGTTATTCCCTTGTTATAAACATTTGGGTGGGCTCCACATTTCGTATAAGATAGCATCCCTAAACAGTGATCTCTTTCATGCCTAGATGTTTTTGTGTGTGTTTCTTCTTTGGAATGCCTTACAGTCTCTAATTAAAAGTGACAGATGATTGATAGCATCCCTCCCATCAAGATCCAGCTAAGTGCCACCTCCTCAATGAGGCAGTAAACCTCTCTCAAGCAAAACTATTGCTGCATCCTATCCCACTCTGAGAAGAGTTTTCTTTATATCTCTTATAGCACTGCCATGTCGTGTTCCATTATTTCCATCTGCATACCCTTTGTTTGCAAGCATAAGGGTTATATTCCCAGAGTTACTAAATATCTTAGTAGTAGCTGAATATTTAAATCAAGCTTATGAATCAAACTCATTAAAATATTAGAGGCTTTTACCAGCAGGTTCCAGATGTATTGCAAATGTGAATGTCTGAAATGCTCATGGCTCGTGATTGGTGGTGTTACTAATGTTCCATGGAACAGATGACAAAGAGTTTCCTATAGGAAACGTTACTGGGCTAGCAAAACCAAGGATGTCCACTATACAGTATTTTGAGGATAAACACCAAGCCCTTTAGTGTTACTTGCAAGGGATTTCATTTTCTGGTACCAGTTACATCATCAACTTCATTTCTTTCTCTTATTTTCCTCATATGCTGTACTCTAGCCATAATGAACTGCTTACAAGGATTAAATCAAATGCAGTATCTTTTTCCTCTTCTCTTTTGCATGACTTGTTTATTATGCTTAGAAAGCTCCCTTCTCTTTTCCCTCCACCCTCCCAGAAAATTTCTGAGCTCAGTTCAGGTTTCACTTCCCTGCTGCTTGGTCTGTTGCAAGAGCCCATCCTCTGTGCCTCTAAATGAGCTCATGCCTGAGGCTATTTTACTCTTTACATGGAGATTTATTTCTTTTATGATAAACCCTGAGCTTTATCAGGAGAGATAAAGTCATATGAGGCCTGTATACTCTGTAGCTAGCACAGAACTGAATAAATTTATTAATGAAGAAATAACTAAATAAGTGATAATTATTAATAGTTACTGTACTTGGATAATTAATATGTTAATATATAAGCTACTTAATATTATGAGTCCTTCCAGGCAGGAGAATAATGAGGCTTTATTAATGTCCCCTCCCCATCTGAACACAAAACAACCTACTTTTTCCCCTGAGGCCACTCACTTAACAAATTTTTTAAATAATAGTTCCTGGACCTATGGAATTTGCTGATCAGCATAATTGAAAGAGAAGATCATAGTGTTACACCCAACTTAATATGCATTACAGCATTACTGAACTTTTATATTTATCCTTTGTTGTGCTAAGTAAGAATTAGTTTTCTTATTCTATTTAAAAAAATAATTTGTAGAAAAACTCAGTTACTGTTTTTACAAAAGCATAATTCAGGTCTTAATTTAGATAATAAGCTATATCTCAGAGAGGAAAGAGGTATGTCCCTTAAAAATCATTTTGCATCTAGACAAGAGTAATTGTAATCCAAAACATTTGCAGGGAGACCTCCTGTTCAAGATGGCATCATCAGAACAATGTAATAGCAAAATCTATATTCACAGCTTTTACTGGGAAGAGATGCTTCAAATTCATCATTATCATAGTTCTATAACCTTTATAGTTTCTGACTAAGTTAAATTTGTATATGAAAGCAAAAGACAAATTAGATAAATAGTCTTTACCACTAAGTCTCCTATCAAGAGTGGGAAAAAAGTTCTGCGAAACTATCAGGATATAAATAATCCTGATTTTTCTTTTTATCTTCCGTTTATTTCTCCTCCTCCTCCTTTCCTCCTCTTTCTTCTCCCTCCCCTCCCCTCTGGAGATCGCAATTGAGATTCTCAATTTAAATTGTAAGATAAAAAATCTTAGGAGAACTTAAATAGTAATTTTTGTCTTATTTCCTTTTTTTGTGTGTTAGTAGTTTTCTGTATTATATTTTTAATGAAACAAATTTGTATTTGTGGAAAACACGATGGTATGCCCACCTCCAAGTACAGGAGTACCATATGTAAGCGAGCCGTTGAATATTATAGTGTTTCTAGAACTGTGTTGTCCGCATATGGCTGTTTAAATTAATTAAATTTACGTAAAATTAAAAATCCGGTTTCTCACTCATGCTAGCTACATTTCAAGTGCTCAGTAGGCACATAAGTCTACCATTGTGTACAAAGTACTTTATACATTGTGTATGAAGTAAGGCATAGAATCAGTTTTTATCCCACCTCTTTTGGCAAAATAATTCTGACCTGCTCCTTTCCTTCCACATTTCACCCGGATCACATCTCTTTGCCCTCAACTTTCATGAGATCCTCTATCTTTCTTTCATAAACGTGCATTGATTATTAGTTACCAAATCTTCACTGCTCTAAGATCCATTAGGAAAAGCACTATTGTAGTAAACAGATTCACTAAGTATGTCTGAATGAAAGAGTGGATGGGATGGGGTGGTTTGGGAAAAGTTAGGCAAAATAGCAGAAGGGATGTGGAGGCTACAGAAGAATAGAAACAAAAATAAGACAGAATTTTTATTTTATTTATTTTTAAAATTGTGTTTTATTTTAGATTCTGAAGGTACATGTGCATGTTTGTTACAGGGGTATATTGTTTACTGGTGGGGATTGGGCTTCTAGTATACCTAT
Organism: Pan paniscus; assembly: GCF_029289425.2. Lineage (NCBI taxonomy): Eukaryota > Metazoa > Chordata > Mammalia > Primates > Hominidae > Pan > Pan paniscus. Next base: position 69,755,850 of record NC_073267.2, read on the forward strand.
TACCCAAATAGCGAACATTGTAGCAGGTAGATAATTTTTTAACACTTGCCCCGCCTCTCCACAATTTTATTTTTAGGTGAAATTGTTTATACCCCTAATCAGGTGAATGCTTATTGCCTCTGATCCCACACTCAATCAATGTGACATGTTCTTTCTAAAATAATGTCATTTTGGCATCATACTTGACTATCTTCTCAAGAAAGATTTGTGTGTGTGTATGTATGTGTGTGTGTCGCTACTTCTTTCTCTATGTAGACACAGTTTCCTTCAATAGCAGGAAAAAAATGATTTGAAGATCTTGTTAGGAATTCATACTGAGATTAGAGAGGATACTTCAAAGGACACACTTGAAGATCCTTATCTAATATACCCTAAAGATAATCACATAAAAATTCCACCTAGGATTGAAACTACAGTTATTATATTCCTTAATAAGGCAATAATTTTCCTTTTGTCCCAACTACAGAATGTTCTTCATTTTTAACTTTCAGATATGACATGATTATCTGACTTTATGAAGTTATAAAGTTGCAACTAAATTTTCAGATTGCTTTTAGTTTTAAAAGAAGAAGAAGAAGAAGACAAAACCAGTTAGAGCACACTATTTCCCAGGTGGTAAGCAGCAATACTGCCACTGCTTTATTATTATTATTATTTGATGGAATATGATGGATAGAAAATTATTTACCTACCAGCAGAAAAAACATTAATGCTGCAAAATTCATTTGTCTAAAGTTAAAGGCAAATATATTACCCTTTACAAATAAAATGTAATCTCTGCTATTCATCTTTTTCTACTTAACAGTTTCATTAACACAGCATTATTTAACAATCACCTTAAAGCTTCCTTCTTGGATCTATCAAATACCATGGTTCCAGATTAATCAAAAATTCTTTATTTCAGCTATTTCCTTGTAAACTTCTGTTTGTCTTTTACCTTTTGGTTTGTTCAATTTCCCTAATGTTAAACATTATGACAAATAGACTACGTCGAATTATTTAGGGTTAAGTGGCAAGTACACAGCAAGCTGTCAGTCAGATGGCATTTTACTAAAGACGCTGAATGCATATTTTCCTGGGAATTCACTATGTACAATATAATTAATATAGCTAAAGAGATCATGCTGGGTAAAAATGTGGTTCTAGTGGGATATTAAAGAAAGAAAAGGTTAACATTTTTTTACTGGTGGCTATAAAACTATCACAAAGATTTCTCCTCTTTTCTTGTCATCTTTTTTGGTGTATAGTAGGAAAAAACACTTGCAAATGAATAGGTTATAAATTAGACATGTATTGTACCCTACTCAGTGTTAAGTGCTTATGAAGAATCTGATCCTTTAATAAACAATCTACATAATGAGACAGAATTTCTTTGTTCTATAAAATAGTGGATGAATTACAATTTTGATGACCCTGCAAAAATAATGGTTAATTGTAACCATATTCTTATTTTCTGAAGCAAAATTGTGACCCTCTGTCTTTGAATCTAAGTCCTTTTTCTCAATATAGGGCTTAAAACAAGGTATAATTTTCTTTTAATTTGAAGTTAATGCATGAAAATCACAAGGAAAAAAATGAACATAAAGTTACTTTTACTTTTTTTTTTTTTTTTTGAGACAGAGTCTTGCTCTGTCGCCCAGCCTGGAGTGCAATGGCGTGATCTCGGCTCAGAGCAACCTCCGCCTCCCAGTTTCAAGAGATTCTCCTGCCTCAGCCTCCCGAGTAGCTGGGATTACAGGCATGCGCCACCATGCCAGGCTAATTTTGTATTTTTAGTAGAGATGTGGTTTCTGCATGTTGGTCAGGCTGGTCTCGAACTCCCTACCTCAGGTGATCCGCCCGCCTCGGCTCCCAAAGTGCTGGGATTACAGGTGTGAGCCACCGTGCCCAGCCTACTTTTACTTTTAAACAAACGATCATTTAGGGAGTTCTCTTATTTTAGGAAAAGAGAAGCTATTTAAGTGGAGAATGTGATAAAATAAACAAACTTAAAACATGACTTCGAGGTTGGGTAAGAACAGAGAGTTTTAGATAGAAGAATTTAGCTGCATTTTTATATTTTTCCTTATGGTCAGAGAAGTCATAAAAATCCTACTTTAACATCTTAATAGTGATGGATGCTTACTGAGTAAGAAAACCTGTGCTGGACATTCTGGGTATAATGAAGAATAGGGTACATTCCATAATCTTTCTTCTGTGACAGACATACAAAAAAGTTTTAAAACCATCATAGTAAGAATAAGAACAGAATGTATCAGGGCATTCAGAGTAGCTTAGATGAGGATGTGGTTACATCTATCTGGAATATCATTAAAAGTTTCCCAAAGGAGGCAGTTAGGATGATTCGTATTAAAGGAAGAACTAACAGACTGCTTTTGTATGCCAATATGTTATGACATTAAGAGTGCTTTTCTTTGTTTTATTTTACCAATCCATTAAATAAAGATGGCTGTAGATGCACACAACCTTAGCCTAGTGAACATTCAAATGCCAACATGTAATTCATTCAAAATAATCTGCAGGCCTCAAAAGAAGACATTTATGCAGCCAAAAAACACATGAAAAAGTGCTCATCATCACTGGCCATCAGAAAAATGCAAATCAAAACCACAATGAGATACCGTCTCACACCAGTTAGAATGGCAATCATTAAAAAGGAAACAACAGGTGCTGGAGAGGATGTGGAGAAATAGGAACACTTTTACACTGTTGGTGGGACTGGAAACTAGTTCAACCATTGTGGAAGTCAGTGTGGCGATTCTTCAGGGATCTAGACCTAGAAATACCATTTGACCCAGCCATCCCATTACTGGGTATATACCCAAAGGACTATAAATCATGCTGCTGTAAAGACACATGCACACGTATGTTTATAGCAGCACTATTCACAATAGCAAAGACTTGGAACCAACCCAAATATCCAACAGCAATAGACTGGATTAAGAAAATGTGGCACATATACACCATGGAATACTATGCAGCCATAAAAAATGATGAGTTCATGTCCTTTGTAGGGACATGGATGAAACTGGAAACCATTGTTCTCAGCAAACTATCGCAAGGACAAAAAACCAAACACCGCATGTTCTCACTCATAGGTGGGAACTGAACAATGAGAACACATGGACACAGGAAGGGGAACATCACACTCTGGGGACTGTTGTGGGGTGGGGGGAGTGGGGAGGGATAGCATTTGGAGATATACCTAATGTAAATGACGAGTTAATGGGTGCAGCACACCAACATGGCACATGTATACACATGTAACAAACCTGCACATCGTGTACATGTACCCTAAAACTTAAAGTATAATAATAATAAAATAAAATAAAATAAATAATAATCTGCAGGCTTTTGAATTCAATAAAAAATCAGTGTTAAAACACACATAGAAGAAAAAGGTTTTTTTTGTGTGTGTTGTTAATAATGTGTCACTGACTATATGGGGTATGTTGAATTGTCACTGCAGAATCCCTTAGTCTATAAGTGGCAAATCTAGGGTAATGTAACAGAGAAGTAATAACGAAATAGAGTTGTTTGGCTATAAGCAGGAATTATAGCTGTAACGTACCTATAAAGACCATTTAATTAATTCAGTCGACATCTGCCTTAATCACTGGTGAAAATTAAGCCACGTTTGACCAACAAGTCAAAACGTAATTCAGTTAGTAAACTATTGAAAACGAATAGGGGAAAAAGTACTTTCCATGTACTTGTTTTTAAATATTCATGCTATTGAACCATTCCCACTAAATGCATAAATGACAACATAATATTCAACTGTAACAGTTGGTGGAAGCCATTTTAAGTAGCAGTTTAACAAACAGAGATGAATTTTAATTTGCAATGCCAGTTGAGCTGTAATAAAAACTAGTATTCCAGCTGTGGGGGGGGGGGGGGTGGGGGGAAAGACCCACACAGCTTGGTTAGAGTTATTTACAGTTTTTTTTTTTTTTTAATACTTTACAGTACAATGAAACCATCTTCTTTCTATCCACACCAGAAGTTTGTTAAATCTCAAAATACATCTTAGGAAATGCAAAAAGCATGTCTCTTTAGGGAAATAAAAATATCTTTGTTGTATTAGATTACAGTGTTCAATTTAGTACAAGTTAACTTAGCAAGCTAAGTGTGCTATAGTTTTTGCACTATTTCAAAAATTGTGAGGGTTACTTTAGAGTAAATGAAAAACCCGTAGTTACTTTTAAAACTAATAAAAAAAAGGTAGTTTCTAACATTGAGTTCACAAAAATATATACTTTGCATTCAATGCTTACTTGCTTGGTTGATATTTTATTAACAAAAATATTAACTTCTTGTTTATCAGGAGCTCATTTTAGAGAAATTTTTTTCATTCCTAACTATAAACACCAAATAATTTCAGTTAAAATGTTTCATAGATCTATAATCATATTCCCAAAATGATTGCCTCACTTGTAAATAATAACTAGATCTGAGGAAATGGGCATCATACGTTTCCAATTTAATATGACATTTCACTGTGATTTTAAGAAACGAGGGTCTCGCTCTGTCACCCAGATTGGAGTGGAGTGGTGCAATCAGACCTTGCTGCAGCCTGCAGCCTCACAGTCCTGGGCTCAAGCAATCCTCCCACTTCAGCCTCCCAAGTAGCAGGGACTACAGCATGCACCAAAATGCCTGGCTAATTTTACTATGATTTTTAAAATTATGCTGCCACTTAAAAAACTAGTTACTCATAGGATTATGTAGATTTAACAATATAATTTTATTTTAATTTTTTAAAAATGGAGATGATAAAAAGAATAATGATAAGGAAGAAGAAAAAAGAACAATATTTACCGGAGAAGCCGTTCTCTATGTTCTAAGAATGTTGAGGTGCAAGAAAGATGCTTTATGTGCTGAATGGGGAGACTATGGGACCATGGATGCTAAGCAAAGAAGCAGAAAGCAAGGCACAGTGCTTACATGAGGAAAGGGATTCCCTTGACCCTGTGGTAGAACCCAGCAAGGAAGGATGAAGTGGAGAAATGCAGGAGGCATGAAGGCAGGGAAACTAGGGGAGTGGAGGATGGATAGGGGTGGGAATAAAAAGTAAGAGAGACACAGAGACAAGGAAAGCATGACTGAGAGTTCAAAGCATAGACAGCTCAGTAGAGGAAATGAAGGGAGGAAGACAGATCATGAAATCGAATATTGAGGTGGTTTTGCTTTATGTGTGAAGTGTAAGATCACTTCTCTACTTAGGAGAACTTTACTACAATATTACATTGGTCAGCACACACTTTGAAATAGGATCTGTGGTCTTTGGATTTGAAATATATTCTGAGACTGGTCCTAAGGAAGACACAGTGGAGAGCTGAGGTCAGCCAAGTAACTAAAATTTAAGTTATGTATGTGCCATTCCACAGTCATCAATGTTTACTTTTCTTTATGTAGAAGAATGTATAAGCTTTTGATATATGATTAAGCCAAATATTATAAAATATTCCTTCACTGGTATATCCAATTTTCAAAGGAGGACAAAAACAATTTGTTTTTGTTTCCCTTTGATATTAGTGCCCTGCACAGGGCCTGGCACACAGCAGGTACATAATAAAATATTTTTTGAAGGAATGAATGCAAAAATAGATTTTTTTCACAGAATATGCAGTTTTTGCTCTTGTTCGATATTACTATTGTTATCACTGTTATTATCTTAATAAAGTGTATTTGAACCTTTCAGCATGCTCAGATTTCCAAGTATGACTTTTCAGTTTTATTTGGTTTAAAAATCCGACATTGTAACGGGTGCCGCTACGGCTGCGCTTCGAATCACTTAATTTCTCAAAATAGTGTCAGTGAAAACTCTCTATGTTGAGCACAGCCATGCAACAAAAGCCGTAACTTCCTGTAATGAAACCTAATGAAAAATCTCTGGGCTAGATTAGATGGTGTTCTGATGTGAGGCCAAGCAAAAGAGAACACTTAAGAGAAGGCTGTGGAGTTGAAATTACACTTTGTAGAAGAACAGGCAGGACGCATGAGGAACTGGAGGCAGTATACCAAAGCACCAGCGGGGTTATCTGCATTTTTTTTAAACCTCCCTGAAGACTGGCTGTGAAAGCCAACTGCTTCTAGAGAGATGTCAGCGTGAGCTGCAATAGACCTATTTTCTGCGTCTGACATCAAGATGTGTGGTCTGGCAGGCATGAGGGTATTTGTATGGACAATGGCTCTAAGTATTTGAAATAGGAACTGCCATATAATAGTGTGTTACCCTCCAATTCCTGGAGATTCAAAGATAATTTTAAAAAGGAATACATAGGGAGACGTGAGTAAGAGGTAGAGACAGAAATGTAAGTACAGAGGAAAAGTTAAGAGAGATTTTAGAATGTATCAAGAAGAAAACTTAAATGAGCACAGTGACCTCATATCAGGTCTCTGGAGCTCACACCTTCCAAATTTTCAGGAAAATGAACTGCATAAGAAAATAATTATATACATTTACAATGCAAAGCATTTAACTAAGAAAATTAAATATGTCTTTTAGACACTCAGGACAACTCATTTTCAATACCAAAATAACAGGAAAAAAAAAAAAACCATCAGAATACTGGCTGGTGAATGGATGACCAAGAATGAAATTGGAAGGATTTTCTTGGGTCACTTTATTTATTTAACCAGAATATATTTATTTTATAATATGAGCATGAGACTATGCTAGGCATTTTGGGGGATACCCAAGAAGTAGAAATGCGACTAAATCCTAATTTATGCACAGCCTTATTTCAAGATCAGTCATTTGCTTATAATAAAATCAGAGAGGCGGGGCACGGTGGCTCACGCCTGTAATCCCAGCACTTTGGGAGGCTGAGGCAGGCAGATCACAAGGTCAGGAGATCGAAACCATCCTGGCTAACATGGTGAAACCCCGTCTCTACTAAAAATACAAAAAACTAGCTGGGTGTGGTGGCGGGCGCCTGTAGCCCCAGCTGCTCGGGAGGCTGAGGCAGGAGAATGGCATAAACCCGGGAGGCAGAGCTTGCAGTGAGCCGAGATCGCGCCACTGCACTCCAGCCTGGGCGACAGAGCAAGACTCCCTCTCAAAAAAAAAAAAAAAAAAAAAAAAAAAAAAAAAAAATCAGAGAGACAGCCCAGTGTTTGTGGCAAAATTGGCAAAGCTGGCTTCCACTTCTAGCCCTAACTCCTACCTGTGTGACTGGGGACAAGCCAGTAAACTTCGCTTTACCTACATTTCTCACCTATGCTATAGGAATGCCTAAAGATATTCAGAGAAGTGTTGGGAGAATGTTTCCCATATGGTTCCTGGTGCTTATTTGATCCTTACTTTGATCCTGGTGCTTGTTTGATCTATCACATGTACCCGCCAAATATGTACATTTATTATGTATCAATAAATAAAGAACACAAATAAAAACTTTCAGCTTTGCCTGCTAATAAAGCAACAATCTGTATACATAATAAATATTTTAATATGGGCGTGGATCAAGGAACCAATTAAGTGCTTTAATAAAGTAGAAATTAGGCCAACTTAAAAATAGGAAAAATATACTTTAAGAAGTAAATTTTGGAAAGCAAAAGAAACAGCAATAAGAGTTGTGTGGTTATTCAGTGTGTAAGTTGGCACATTTCAGAATCACACAGCTTGGGTTTGAACCCTGGCTCCACAACTTTATCTGCAAAATGGGTGTAATAACAGTATCAACCTCACAATGCTGTGAAGACAATACACTTAAGAGTGAGACGTTCAGGGCTGCGCTTGGCGTGTAGTAAGCACTCAATAATAGCTAACTAATATTGATTGGTATTATTATTCTGACAACTTAAGTCGTTACCTGCCGTGTCAAACTTCCATATTAAATGCCCTCAAGGCTACTGTGGTTATCTTTCCCTGTGCGGACCACAATTCAAAATTCCAAAAATTAAAAAAAAAAAGTATTTGTGTAAACATTAATTTGGAGACCGGCTTCCTCGGCATCCAGTAAGCTTCCTGAAAGCAGGCCTCATGTTCTCGATCATCAGCAATACTTCTCCAGTGCCTGCCCAGCTTGGTAAGCACTGAAATTAACATTGAATAATGGAATAAATGGAAAGAAAAAGATACATGGCTATCTCCAAGGGGTTTGTTTGTTTGTTTGTTTATTTATTGAGACAGAGTCTTGCTCTATCGCCCAGGCTGGAGTGCAGTGGCGCCATCTCAGCTCACTGCAACCTCCGCCTCCCAGGTTCAAGGGATTCTCCCGCCTCTGCCTTTCTAGTAGCTGGAATTACAGGCACGCACCACCACACCCAGCTAATTTTTGTATTTTTAGTAGAGACAAGAGTTTCACCATGTTAGCCAGGCTGGTCTGGAACTCCTGACCTCAAGTGATCCAACTGCCTCGGCCTCCCAAACTGCTGAGATTACAGGCATGAGGCACTGCGCCCGGCCTCCAAGGGCTATTTTTAAAGTGTAGTTTGGCTGTAATTTTTCATCTTCATCACATCGTTTTCCTATTCAAAGTGTGTATGTAAGACAGCACACTGAAGCAGTACAGAATATTTATTAGCGGGCTGAGAAGAAGAAGAACAGGAGGCCATTTACATGTAAATGTATGCTTAACGTAGCCCCTGATGGAGAATACCCAAAGGGTACCACCAGCTTCCTTAAGTAGTTATTGGAAGTCTAATTCAGGTAGGTTAATTGTAGGGTAGTAGAGGTGTGTGCTGGCCTGTGCAAAATAGCAGAGGGGAGACTGGCAAGCTGCCTCCGCTGGCTGCAGAATATAATAATGTTACAGCATCCGCTTCCTCTGGCTTTCGCATGTCACTAGTCAAGAGTAACTTGGAAGAAGTGAAAATATTTCTCTAGATTAAAAAAAAAAACTTTCTCCTGACCCATTAAGTTATTATACTAAGAACAACTTAAGTTGTATCATTGGTCTTAATTAAAACTTTTGAAATTCATGAGGGCCTCTGGGGTAAGAACTGAGACTGTTTTTCTTCCCTAGCACAAGCCTTAGCTCATATGCAAGGAGATCTGGCTTTAAATACTTATAGCAACACTTACAAAGAGTGTGCCTCAGGGTACACTTTCTAGCTTCTCACAACTTTGACTTCCACTTCTGCAAATCATGGATAAATAGTATTTGGCTCACAATCTTAACAGATTAGATGAGATGATCAATGAACAGCAAATAGTGTAGTGTCTGTCACCTACTAAGTACTCAGACAATGTTAGTGCTGTCTTCCTCAAGCTGGTTGGCAGTTTCTTATAAAGTTAAACATACCTTAAAACCCAGCACTTCCACTCCTAGAATTTTACCCAAAATAAATAAAAATGGGTGATCACAAAAATATTTATGGAAGGATCCTTAAGAGCCAAAAACTGGACAGAAGAAAGCAGCCACAACTATCCATAAACAAATACGTGCTTTTATAGATAAACAAACTGTACTTTTACCTACTGAATGAAATACTAAGAAATGAAAGAGAATGAACTACTAATATAGGGAGCAACATGGATAAAGCTCTCAAACATTATGTTTTAGAAGCCAGACACAAAAGATTATATACTCTACTATCTTTTAATCTATGCATTTACAGAACAGACAAAATTAATCTATGAGGATGAAAGTCAAAACAGTGGCTTCCTCTGGAGGAGGGGGATCAGCTGCAAATAGAGCAAAGGAAGTTTTCTGGAACGATGGAAAAGTTCTATAAGTGGACTAGAATATTGGTTTTTGTGTATACCCATTTATCAAATTCCTCAGTTCCATATGTGACCCTTTATACTTTTTACTTTGTTAAGAAACAATTTTTAAAAATTAAAGGCAAAGAATACATCTTTCTAATGTTTTCCTCTTGAGCCCAAAAAGATTCCAGACAAATAGTAAATGAGTACATTTGTTGATGTAAATGTTCTTGCTATATACATGTATTTGCATACCTTTATCCTTTGTATATGTCTATTTATACACTTACAGACACATATACATGGCATAATGCATACTTTACCTAGGATACACACCACCCACTACCCTCAGCCGCAACTATACCAATACATGTGTTCTGGCCATGTCACCTGCTGCTGGTTTAACTCCTAAATTAAGTTGTAAACTGCCAGAAGCTGAAGTCAATTATTTTTCTTTTCCTTTCTCTTACTCATCTACTATTGTTGCCGAGATATAAATTCTCAGTAAGTGCACAGAGGAAGGATACAAATGTGGGGAAAAAAAATCTTTTTTTTTTTTTTTTGAAGTGAAGTCTCCCTCTGTCACCCAGGCTGGAGTGCAGTGGTACAGTCTCGGTTCACTGCAACTTCCGCCTCCTGGGTTCAAGCAATTCTTCTGCCTCAGCCTCCCCAATAACTGGGATTACAGGTGCGTGCCACCATGCCTGGCTAGTTATTTTTTATTTTCAGTAGAGATGGGGTTTTGCCATGTTGGCCAGGCTGGTCTCGATCTCCTGACCTCAAATAATCCACCTGCCTTGGCCTCCCAAAAGTGCTGGGATTATAAGCATGAGCCACTGCGCCAGACAGGAAAACATCTATTTGAAAACCACCTTTGTTTTCTTTTGAAAGTGTATCCATCTTGGGAAATCTTAATATACATTTTATTTTTCCTTTTTTTATTGTGATAATTAGAATTAAATTCCTTTTTGTCAGTAATACTAGACATATCACTACAATAATAATTTGCCTTTTTACTATTTTACTATTTTTTACTGACTTGATTTAGTTTGTATAATTTCTCTTTTATTTCCAGTTTTATGGAGGAGTAATTGAACAATACAAATTATCTATATTCAAGATGTACGGTGTGATAATGTATGTGTACATTTTATAATGATTATCACATTACATTCATTATCACTTTCAGTATTTTCATTACACTATATATTATCATAGACTAAGAGAAGTCTAAAGCTTGCCTACCATGAATCATTAAAATGTCACATTTTGGCTTCATGATTTTTTCAGAAATGTATTCTATTTCGGTTTAGCCACTTAGGTCTGGCAAGAGAAGACTTACTTTTTTTTCAACTTATATTTATTTGTTCAAAGTTTTTAGAGGTACTCAGGTGGGTATTAAATACTCTCTCTTTTAATTTTTAAAATGTTATTGACCCTGATTTATAGTTTATTGGATAAACTAAGTTTGAATGAATAAAGCTTCAGAAATCTGAAATTTATATTTAATGAGCCTAAATGTTTTAAGTTCTAATTTGACCAGTGTTAAAATTCTAGTATGAGACCACTTTAATTTCGGACTGTGTTCCATGAAGAGACCAAGAGTACTGGAGTACTGCCAGAAATGCTTTGTAGTCAGAAATTCAGAATTTCTTTCTTTCTTTCTTCTTCTTCTTTTTTTTTTTTTTTTGTATTTTAGTAGAGACGGGGTTTCACCGTGTTGGCCAGGATGGTCTCGAACTCCTGACCTTGTGATCCACCCACCTCGGCCTCCCAAAGTGCTGGGATTACAGGCGTGAGTCACTGCACCTGGCCAAAATTCAGAATTTCATATAACATTTTCAAGTCACTGAGTTACTAAACTTCATGTAAAAACTTTTTACTGTTTTTGAATTATCTCTAAATTGTATACTGTACCTTAACAAAATATCCTATTTTAATACAGGCAGAAATATAGCCCAAAAAATAAGAAATAAAATCATATTAATTAATCCATTCATACAGCAAGTATTTGGGACATGCTTAATACATTTCATTCATCATGTCAGGCAATGATAATGCAAAGTTGAGTGAAATCTGTCTTCACTCTTAAGTAGGAACTGTATCGATAATATATATAGTAGCATTTGTTATCATTACTATAGTCATCTTGATCAAACTGGACACTATGTCTACTATTTCACTACTGTTCCCCAGGGGCAGGCACAATAGCAGCTCCCCAAAGATGTCTACATCCTAATACCCAGAACCTGTGAATATTTGCAAAAGAGACTTTGGCAAATGTGATGAAGTAAAGGATTCTGAGATGGGATTATTATTCTGGATCATCTGGATGGGTACAATGTAGTCATTAACTCTTTGTAAGTGAAAGAGGAAGGCAAGTGAGTCAGTCCAGGAAGATGTGGCAACAGAAGTAGATATTAGGGTGATATCATTCCTGACTTTCAAGATGGAAAGGGGTCATGAGCCAGGAAATACAGGCCGTCTAAAAAAAAAAAAAAAAAGAATTTGGATTCTTTCTTAGAACCTCCAGAAGAAACTCAGTCCTGCCAGTACCTTTATTTAAGACCAGTGATACCCATTTTAGACTTCTGCCATCTAGAGATTTAAAATAATAAATTTCTATTGTTTTAAGCCACTAAGTTCTGGTTAATTTATCACAGCAGCAATGGGAAACTAATAACATCCTCCATTCACTGGGCCCCACCCTGAGAAAATCTTCACAAGTACAGAAGTTTGAGCCTCAGTTTCTTTATGTTCAAATGAAGACAAAGAAAGTTCAACTAAGTTTCACAAATCACATATTTAATGCATGACTGCATGAAACTAACATCTCATGATGTCAATTCTACACCAGTTCTAAACTAGAAATTCCTCAGAGACAAGGTGATGATCCTATCAGTAAATGATTGCAACATAATGAGTTTGAACTAAAGCAGAGGTATGTGCAATATGGGTGGTAGTGGGTGATGGTGGTTGAGTTAGCAACAGAAACACTCAATTCAGTAACAATGAGTGAGGCCCCTTTAAAAGTAGGTTCTTTGTTCTTTTTTTTCTCTTTCCTTTTTTTTTTTTTTTTTTTGAGACTGAGGAGTCTCACTGTTGCCCAGATTGGAGAGCAGTGGCACCATCTCAGCTCATTGCAGCCTCCTCTATCTCCCGGGTTCCAGCAATTCTCCTGCCTCAGCCTGCCAGGTAGCTGGGATTACAGGAATGCACCACCATGCCCAGCTAATTTTTGTATTTTCAGTAGAGATGGGATTTCACCATGTTGGCCAGCCTGGTCTTGAACTCCTGACCTCAGGTGACCCGCCATCCTCGGCCTCCAAAGGGCTAGGATTACAGGCATGAGCCACTGTAAAAAAGTGTAAAACCACTTAAAAGTAGGTTCTAAGACAGGAATTAAGCAGGACTGATTTGGAAGAAAAGGAGTCAGAAGACTCATCTGATAAGAGAGGATACAGTAAATAAATCAGCTTAAACTAGCCAGAACCAAGTGACAACAAAAGCAGCCTTCACTTCTCATTGTACCCTCATTATAATGCATTTCCCTACACACCCCCTTCACGATGTGACAGTTTATGTTTGCCATAGCAACCACCAGAAGAAGCCATACGTGGTTAAAAAAAAAAAAAAAAAGCCCTTCCTAGGTTCCTGGAAATCCTCACCTCTTTCCCCTGAAAGCCTATGAATAACCCTCCCCCTAATTACATATATTAAATGCAATCAATAAAACAGCTAACCCAAGACCCTCCCAGTACATCTCCTCTCTGAGATTCCCCCACTGTGTCTGTAGAGCAGTATTTGCAATAAGCTTCACTTTTCACTTTGCACTTGTGATTTGCTCTTGAATTTTTTATTGAAATCAAGAACCTACATCTCCCACAACTCCCTAGGGGATTGGAGGTTCTTGCCCAGCATCAGTTCTACTGTCATCCTATAAATAGATGAAGAAACAGGTTTATAGTGGATAGGAAGTTTGCCACAGACACACAACAAGAAAGTAGGCAGCCACAATTTTAACTTACGTTTGTCAGACTTGATGTTTAACTGTTACAAAAAGCAGCCACCTATAGTTTCTGGTAAAGAAATAAAGCCAGGGGTTGGTTGTGCTGGTGATGAAGAATGTCTTTACAGGAAAGAAATAGCTTCATCTAGATCATGAATGATAGGAGGACTTGAGACCCAAGGTTGATTAAAGGATAAAAGACATTCCAGAAAATGAACAGCATGAAGATAATGAAACTCCACATGACTGGCTGGGTGTGGTGGCTCATGCCTGTAATCCCAGCACTTTGGGAGGCTGAGGTGGGTGGATCACCTGAGGTCAGGAGTTCGATACTAGCCTGGCCAACATGGTGAAACCCTGTCTCTACTAACAATACAAAAAATTTAGCCAGGCATGGTGGCAGGAGCCTGTAATCCCAGCTACTTAGGAGGCTGAGGTAGGAGAATCGCTTGAACCCGGGAGGTGGAGGTTGCAATGAGCCAAGATCGTGCCACTGCACTCCAGCCTGGGCAACAAGAGCGAGACTGTATCTCAAAAAAGAAAAAAAAGGAAGAGAAACTCCACAAGACTTTGGAAAACCTCCGGTGGTTTGAAATAAAAAGATCTTAAGGTTTAAGAGAGAATGTATTAGTCAGAGAAAGCTATTGTCAAAGCACACCAAAATATCAGTGAGATGACACAGTAAAATTGTATTTGTTATTTATGTCAAGGTCCAAAAAGAGTCTACCTCATCTGCATACTCTTTCTCATGGCTCTCCACCAAATCATGTTCCTGGGATCCAGGAGCTTTACATTGTGTGGCTCTGACATCCCTTAGGTCTTGAAGTCCTTCTTACCAGCCATGTGAAAGGGGAAAAAAAGAGTATTTGGAAAAGCCCAGAGGAGATTTTAAGATGTTGGTTAATATTTTCGATGAGTTGTGTAACAGTGTACAATATTTTGTGGAGAGAAAAGGCCCATCTGATTCACAAATTTGTCTATTACTCAAAGCCTCTTACAGAGATTTCAAGAGTATCTTCCTGGACTGGTTTAACATGGCTCATATTCACTGTGGCTAGGTTAGAAAATTCCACCATCCACAGTGCACCTGGGAGCATCAGCCTGGTTTACCTAAAAGGCAGTAACATCATCCTTGATTTATTCAGCTTAGGTTAGGTTTCATCTTCTGAACAATTTTGACCATTATTTTGTTTTGTTTCATTTTTGCCACTGACAGAGTAATGACTAATTAGATAGTAACCTGGGCTATGCAATATTCTGTTGTGTTTTGTTTTGTTTTCCTTAGGGAAAATTAAAAGGATACATCCCTATAAATAAGACCTACATTTGATCAACTTTAGGGGACTTCTATAGTGGCAAAGTAAAACAACAACTTTGAATAAAAAAGGGAGTTTACCTCATTGGATATTTTTCTAAAGGGATATACTCAAGTTTAAACTTATTATATTACAGCCCACCTCTGATTTCAACATTGAGATACAAGATGTTTAATAGCCTCACTCTCTCTTTCCTTACCCCATCGCATCACCAGTTTCATTAAGACCGTCAGTTGCAGTTACCCCATACCTCAAAAACACTAGAGGGTAGAACTGAAAGACAGTATTTTTATCACTTTGGAAAATGCTATTATACACTTGTACACATTTTAATTTGAAGGGGTTGGCCTTTGGAATTGGAAAGATTTTGCCAGATGTCCAGCCACATAACAAGAGAGGCATTAGTGTTCCTATTTTTTAGATGAAGAGTCAGAGGACCATCTAAAGTCTCACAGTTAAAGAGTGGAGCCAGGACTCAAACCTAGATATTTCTTATTTCAGAGTCCATGAATAACTTAAAATTAACTAATTGTTTTTACTTTGTATTAAGGAATAAAGAAAAGTTTTTTTTTTTGTGGTATGTTAGCATATCCTGGGTTTCTGCTTATCTGCATATTTGAGTGGTTCTGTAAGAGGACGTTTGCAGGTTTATTATTCAAAACATGCTTTAAGATTCTTCAATGAAGAGGCTAAACAAGTTTAATTACAGTCTCTGTATGAGATTCCAGAAGGAATAGTCAAGAGATTGTACATGCCATATACTTTAGTGGGGTCTGGAGAGGATGATTACAGAATATAGCATTCTATATTCTGTATCAATTAACACAAAAGACCAAATCAGACCAACTATTCCAACTTCAGAATTGAAGTCCACATATTTCAGCTGAATAAAAATTTAGCAATTGTATTCTATTAAAATTTCATGTTTTCAACATTACTTAATCCTAACGGTTATATGAAACCATCATCTCATATTAAGTAAACTCATTTCTATTCTTTCTGGGAAGAAAAATAATAAAACCTCAGCTGCATTAATGCTAACGGCTTATCGAGAATGTTTAGAATAAACACAAAATTGTTATGATATTATTTTTGTAATTTCGTGGCAATATAATAAGGATTAGTATATGAACACTAGACTATAATAGAGAAATTAAAATCAATCTCATATTTGCACCAGATAAACCTTTGAAAATAGGTTAAAATGCTCCCTTAAATATCATAATAATTGGAATGTATGAATATTTTTTCTCCTTGAAGTAAGTCCCACTTATCAGCCTATTACAGAAGGTAACAATTATGTTTTAGGTATAGGAAGATTGAAGACACCAAAGTCAAGAAATGAGAAAAAGAGCTCATAGTCTTTATATTATAATTTTTTTTTAAGTCATCACCTGCAGCCCTCTGGGAAGACCTGCTACCCACCAGTAAGAACATGAAGAAAAAGAGGCTCAGTTTCTCCCAATGTTTGCTGTGTCTTGCCTGAACTCTTAACTCTGCTTAAAGAAGTACCTTAGATCCTGCGTTTTTGGTCATCAGATATACTAATTCTAAATATTCTTCTTGGTGTTTCTAATACTTGTAAAATATGATTTACTCTGCTTTAGCTCTGGGGTAGCCATATTTCTTAGATAGGAATTCATGTGCTAATGTCAACCCAATTGATATGGTTTGGCTCTGTGTCCCCACCCAAATCTCATCTCAAAGTGTAATCCCCATGTGTCGAAGGAAGGAGGTGATTGGATCATGGGGGCAGTTTTCCCCATGCTATTCTCATGATAGTGAGTGAGTTCTCGTGAGATCTGATGATTTTATAAGGTAGTTGTTCCTGGTCTTGCTCGCTTTTTTTTCTTGCTGCCTTGTGAAGAAGTTGCTTGCTTCCCCTTCACCTTCTGCCATGATTGTAAGTTTCTTGAGGCCTCCCTAGCCATGTGGAATTCTGAGTCAATTAAATCTTTTTCCTTTATAAATTATCCAATCTCAGGGAAACTCTTTATAGCAGTGTGAAAACTAACTAATACACCAATTCATACATCATCTTCAGTAGGGTGACCAACAGTCCTGGTTTTCCTGAGACAGTTTGGATATTAGCACTTGAAGTCTCATGTCCAAGGAAATCCTTTATACCCAGGCAAACCAGAATGGTTGGTGACTGAGCACTTTTCGATATCCTATATCTACTGGATAAGAGAGGATGGGGGAAGTTCTGAACATTATCTCCCAAATGAAAATTTGTTATAAAAAATATTCTATTAGTAATAGTACTATATATTACGGTATTTATGTACATAATTAGTTGCTTGATAATTTTAGTCTTTTCTTATGATTTGATGATAAAATAAATGATTATCATAAATTGTATTTTAATTTTTTAATTTTTAATTTTAACAATTGTTTCCATTTGAAAAACAAGAAAACATGGGTCTCAGAAATTAAACTAAAATGTCATACAAAAAAAAGATTGGTTCTCCAACTCTCATGTAGGAGAGGAGATTTGCCAAGTAATTTGAACATCCAAAGGATGTTTGGACCCTGTTCTTATAATAAGGACCAGTAACTTTATTTTATCTATCTATCTATCTGTCTATCTATCTATCTATCTATCTATCTATCTATCTATCTATCTATCTATGTATCTATCTATGTATCTATCTATCTATCTGAGAAAGGCAGCCTGGAGAATGTGAATGTCTAATGGTCAAGGGTGGAGATGAAAAACTCCGAATCATTGCTCTGAATTTTTACTATGTTCTTTGTTTAGTAAGCAGTTTATTATTTCTCCTAGGAAACCATTTTATTTAATCTTTTGGAAGCAGTAGCCTACCTTTATTTGTTGCAAAAGAAATACATAGCTGTACATCTGGTACCTAGAAACAAAACTTGTTATTGTGAAGAACCTCAAAACATCCATTCATTTGAAGTTACATTGATGGACCACTCTTTCCAATCTTAAGATACATTCAAGGCTAGGAGAGCAGAAAATCCTGAACTGTAGTATTTCATGAAATAGAATTGGCATTCAAAAGGACATTTGAAATTCTAAAGAATTCTTTCGTTAAGCGAAAAGCAGATTGGTATTTGAAAATATCTGAAAATATGATAATGATTAAATTACTTTAGTAAATGTAATGAGAAAACCTTGAGACTTTATTACCATATATTGGATTCTGCCAAGTCTTTTTCTTCCCTAGAGTGCATAAATAAAAATAAAACGAAATAAATTATGGGGAGGAAACCTCAGAAATTTTAGTGAAGTTAAATTTGCTTTGATTTTAGAAAAACGTAGGCTTGCCAGACAAAATAAAGCAACAATCTCAGGTATTTATTCCTTTTAGTATTCTCTTTCTCAGATATACCTTACTTATAAAACATAATTTTAGTTACATAGTTATAAAGAGTAATTCTAACAAAATTCCTATGTTCCATATGTGCTCAATTGTAAATATGTTACCAACATTATTATTTAGTACATATGGTGTTAAATATAAAACAGTGGCACATGTAATGCATGCATGAGTAGTAAATTTTTTTTATTTTTTATTTTTTAAGGATGTATTTTTAATTTTATCGTTTCTAATACCACTAACCACAATCATTTTCTTTATTATTATTATTATTATTATACTTTAACTTTTAGGGTACGTGTGCACAATGTGCAGATTAGTTACATATGTATACATGTGCCATGCTGGTGCGCTGCACCCACTAACTTGTCATCTAGCATTAGGTATATCTCCCAGTGCTATCCCTCCCCCATCCCCCCAACCCACAACAGTCCCCAGAGTGTGATGTTCCCCTTCCTCTGTCCATGTGATCTCATTGTTCAATTCCCACCTATGAGTGAGAATATGCAGTGTTTGATTTTTTGTTCTTGCGATAGTTTACCGAGAATGATGATTTACAATTTCATCCATGTCCCTACAAAGGACATGAACTCATCATTTTTTATGGCTGCATAGTATTCCATGGCATATATGTGCCACATTTTCTTAATCCAGTCTTTCATTGTTGGACATTTGGGTTGGTTCCAAGTCTTTGCTATTGTGAATAGTACCGCAATAAACATACGTGTGCATGTGTCCTTATAGCAGCATGATTTATAGTCCTTTGGGTATATACCCAGTAATGGGATGGCTGGGTCAAATGGCATTTCTAGTTCTAGATCCCTGAGGAATCGCCACACTGACTTCCACAATGGTTGAACTAGTTTACAGTCCCACCAACAGTGTAAAAGTGTTCCTATTTCTCCACGTCCTCTCCAGCACCTGTTGTTTCTGACTTTTTAATGATTGCCATTCTAACTGGTGTGAGATGGTATCTCATTGTGGTTTTGATTTGCATTTCTTTGATGGCCAGTGATGGTGAGCATTTTTTCATGTGTTTTTTGGCTGCATAAATGACTTCTTTTGGGAAGTGTCTGTTCATGTCCTTCGCCCACTTTTTGATGGGGTTGTTTGTTTTTTTCTTGTAAATTTGTCTGAGTTCATTGTAGATTCTGGATATTAGCCCTTTGTCAGATGAGTAGGTTGCGAAAATTTTCTCCCATTTTGTAGGTTGTCTGTTCACTCTGACGGTAGTTTCTTTTGCTGTGCAGAAGCTCTTTAGTTTAATTAGATCCCATTTGTCAATTTTGGCTTTTGTTGCCATTGTTTTTGGTATTTTAGACATGAAGTCCTTGCCCATGCCTATGTCCTGAAAGGTAATGCCTAGGTTTTCTCCTTAAGCTGATAAGCAACTTCAGCAAAGTCTCAGGATACAAAATCAATGTACGAAAATCACAAGCATTATTATGCACCAATAACAGACAAACAGAGAGCCAAATCATGAGTGAAATCCCATTCACAATTGCTTCAAAGAGAATAAAATACCTAGGAATCCAACTTACAAGGGACGTGAAGGACCTCTTCAAGAACTACAAACCACTGTGCAATGAAATAAAAGAGGATACAAAGAAATGGAAGAACATTCCATGCTCATGGGTAGGAAGAATCTATATTGTGAAAATGGCCATACTGCCCAAGGTAATTTATAGATTCAATGCCATCCCCATCAAGCTACCAATGCCTTTCTTCACAGAATTGGAAAAAATGACTTTAAAGTTCATATGGAACCAAAAAAGAGTCCACATCGCCAAGTCAATCCTAAGCCAAAAGAACAAAGCTGGAGGCATCACGCTACCTGGGTTCAAACTATACTACAAGGCTACAGTAACCAAAACAGCATGGTAGTGGTACCAAAACAGAGATATATATCAATGGAACAGAACAGAGCCCTCAGAAATAACGCCGCATATCTACAACTATCTGATCTTTGACAAACCTGAGAAAAACAACCAATGGGGAAAGGATTCCCTATTTAATAAATAGTGCTGGGGAAACTGGCTAGCCATATGTAGAAAGCTGAAACTGGATCCCTTCCTTACACCTTATAGAAAAATTAATTCAAGATGGATTAAAGACTTAAACGTTAGACCTAAAACCATAAAAACCCTAGAGTAGTAAATTTTATGTTAATTTTAAGTGAAAATACTTTTCATAATTTTAGAACCAGAAAAAAGGCTACAGGAGGTATCTGTTCAGATGAGTAAAAGCATGAAGAATTATGTAAATGTGCAGTTTCCAAACCTTTGCAATTGAAAACAAATATAAACACATACATGTATATGCTTATGTACACATGCATTATATATGTGTACATGCATATACATATATGTTAGCTATAAAACTCTTGAAAAATCTCTTATGTAAAGAAGAAAATTATAAACATTTCTGATCTTAGGTATAGGTAAGCTTTTTAGATATTTGGATTATTTGGAAGAACAGCCTTGACCCTTTTATGCACTCATTTGTATACTTTTGAGAAAATTGGGATTATCTTAAACTCACAACTTAAAAATATCTTTTGTTAAATAGCAAAACATTAATATTCCCCATGTCATTATTCTTTATGTAGTACATTTATTGTTTTATTACAATTGATGATAAATTATAAATAATTATATGAGGAACATCTCATTGAGTACATTTTTAGACATTTCCATACTCCATAATTAGGTCATTAGAAGAAGTTTTGGTAATTAGCATTGATGCAAAAGTCATGCTTCTTTTACCCCTTTTATAAATCTATGGTTTTTAAGCTTTACTGTACATCAGAATCAACTGGTAGTTTTGTAAAAACACATGTTGCTGGGCATCATCCACACAGTTTCTATTACAGTACATCTGAAGTAGGATATGAGGATATTCATTTCTAGCACACCAATGCTGCTGAGCCAAACCACTTCTCAAAGTGCTGAGCCACTTTGAGAACCACTGTGACATATATAGCCAAATGCTAAAAGCCAAATCATTTAAAAGAGTAGTCATTGTAATGTTAGCACTTGTTGATTGAGAAAATATGTGCACACATATGATTCATGGATCCATTGCAATGACACTGAGGTCCCTTGAGGCAGGTATAGGGTTCCTGTATCACAGGTCATTGATTTTCTTCCAGTTGATTTCAAAACAAAACAAGTCTTCATTTTTCAGACTTTGATATTTTCTATTGCCTTTTGAACACCAAGTTTGTTTGTTGATGAATAAATATTTTGAGTTAGCTTATGGTGGTGCTGTGAGGCACAGTTAATTTTCAGCGTTGTTACCAATTCTGATTACTAGAGTAGTATATTTTGTATATAAAACAGAATTTGTACAAGCATGCATATATTTCATTGCATTAGGCTTTGAATAGAGAATGAGACAACAGTGCAAGTACAAGAATAAGAAGTATAAGTATACGAAAAAAGAACAATACTGAGTCAAAAGTGGAAATAGGAATGTCAAAAGTGAATATGAATATATACCCTCTACTGGGTGCGCATTGGGCTGAAGTGATTGGCTCTGTGCAATTATGAAACAAAAAAATAAGGCACGTGTGCATGTTGCAAATATAACATCAAATGGTGTCAGAGATTTGGCTTTTGTTTTCATGTGTAAAGGTCTCTTAAGAAGAAAACCCTAGAAGAGAGGAAATAATAGGTTTCATGAGCCAAATACCAGCCCAAATAATAAACAAGTTATTTATTATTAATGGTTGGGCCAGATCTCTTACATATTCCACCATCATTTTCCATAGTTCTCTTCTTCAAGTGAGACCTTCTTTGATGAAATGGAGACGCTAGTCTGGAAGGGTAACAGGCCTTCTAACTCCCTATTTCTTCAATTTGCAGATGCCTGCACGGGCCCCATCTCATATATCAATCTAATCATTGTGAATAAACTGGAAACTTGAGAGTGGTGGCTGGGCTTGTTAAGACAGGACCAGTCACGTTAATTCACCAATTCATTGCCAGAAGCTTACAAATCTTTTGCTGTGCAAGTGTTCAAGAAGGGGAAGAATGAGCAAAACTTTGTCATCTCCCTTTTTATAATGCAGTAATGTTTCTCATTAGCTGTTTCAATCAGTTATAATTAGCCAATCTAATTAGTAATTCCTCATACCTAGGTGATGGACTGAGACCAGGGGAGTGCAGAGAGCCAAAAAATTAGACTGAATTATCTCATGTCTCTTTGGCCTTGGGAGAAATATTAGAATAGCGGAAATCACCACTGTCCAGTCTCCCCACCCAATGCCCCACACAAACAGAAGCCCACAATTATTTCTAAAGAGCAAGGTGCAATCAGGTGCTTTATAAAATTTTAACTCTCTCGTAGTAAAGTCTATTCAGCACTTTCATAAAAAACAAAATTAAGAATGCCTGATATTCTACGTCTGTACAAATGTGCTCCTAGAAATGAAAAAATGTCAAGAGCTTTTTGAGTCAAAGTTGGGAGGAAGCAGGGGTCAAACTAGCAAAAGGAGAATATTTTGATACATCCTACACACAAATTGTACCCCAACCCTGGCTGTCTAACTGGATAATCAGATCAAGAACAGAGCATGTGCATGCTTCAGGCACTGATATGCTAGGACAGTGCCTTACACAAAGAAAATATTTTTAGGTTGGCCTGAAAAGTTGTATGAAAATCCGATCTGACTTACAAACTAGGGGATGGGGCCAACATAGTTAATAGAAAAAGGTAGTTGGTTAGCTTAATACAAATTGTTCTAGGCTTAAATATGACAACATGCTAATATCATCTCAGTACCTGGCACATAATACATTTTTAATCTCTTTTGAAAACATTTGTCGAGAGAGTATGTGCAGTGTCCTTTGTGTGCTTGAGAATCAAGAAAATAAGTGGACTGTGAGTAATAATTATGCCTCCCCCTCTCATCATGTATTGATTTAACATTTACTCAGCCTATAGCAGTATTCTCAAAGTGTGGGTCATGTACTGCCCAATGATTTTAGGTATTAAGTGAGAAGAATTTAGGTGACACATAGATATGGCATTATAGACTTTGACTCACCTAAGAGAAAACATATTCTAGAAATAATCAATAGACATTAAAGAGACTAAAAGGGCATGTCATATTTTATAGCTGCTGTGACTTTCACATCAAATTAATACTTGCTACTCTTTCTCTGTCTCTCTCTGTGTGTATATATATATATATACATGTATATATATATATATACATGTATATATATATATATATATACACACAGAAAGATATAAATATATATATCTCAACTAAGTTGTCTGACTACATGTTCAGAGCCTTAGACAGGCAACAGAAACAGAAAGTCAAAATAGTACTTTTGTTCACAATGTATTTATTTTTATGATTATCTTCCTTTTATATTACTACTGCAAAAATAAAAGTGAATAGAGTGTCTATTGGCCTTAACATTTCCTTTTGAAACACATTTTTATAAGTGAAAATTGATTTTGATTACAGAAAAAGAAATAAATAATGAACAGTGCAAGTAGTTTAAAGAAACCACAAAAAAAGAGTAATGTATAAAAATTAAGTTTGGGAAATTTTGTCCTATATATATTCAAATTATCTCTTAGAATAGCTAACAGGCATCTCAAAATTAAAACAGCCAAAGCAGGATTGATTCCTCATCCTTTCTACCCCACCTGTCAAGTTTTCTCAGTTCTTTCCCTTCTTAATCTTCTGAATTGCCATTCATGCTGCTCAAACTAAAAATCTAAAGTTAATCTTGAGTCTATTCTTATCTTCATCTCCACAACGAATGTTCCAGAAAGTCCTATTTAATCTACCTCCAAAGCAATCTGAAACCATCCACTTAGTTCCAGCACCACAACTGACACCTTGATCTACCTCCTAATCACCTGGTGTGGCCTGACTCCCAGTTTCCGCTGTTACCTGCCAGCCTGCACAATGCATGTCCTATACAGCATCAGTGATAGCTGAGAATATAATTCAGACCCCCACTTTTCTCCGTTGACTTCTTAGTACCCAAAGAATAAAATACAAACCATTCATGGCCTCTGAAGCGCTATTTAATCTTTCCCTACCTCTCAGACTTCATCTCTGTCCTTCCCACCAGCTTTCCCTCATCCACCATGGTTTTACCTCCTTAACATCAAGCACTCCAAGCTTGTTTCTATCATTGAGGCTTTGCAGCTGTCTGTATTTCCTTCCTCGCAAAGTTTTATTCACTTATTTCTTCTTATCATTCAGATTTCACTTAGATTTTGCCTCCACAAAGAGGCTTTCCCTGGCCATAACATCAAAACTATTTGACAAATAATTTGCTTTTAAATTGTCCTACTTAATGGTCTGTATAACACAAATATTTTTTCCTTGGGCATTTATTTGTTTGTTATCTATTTCTTCTACTAACACAAGAACTCCAAGGAAACAGTACCCTAATCTGTCTTGTTTGCTGTGGAACAGAACCTGACAATAATAAGAAACACTCAGTCATGATTAGTTTTTATTATTACCATGCTGTTATTGTCATTGGGTTTTTTATTTGACCCCTTAGAATGGCCTATCTTCTAAAACACATTAGTGAATAAATGTGTTTTGGGGAAGTGTATTTGTTCTCTACATTCCTGTAACAAATCAGCATAAACTTAGTGGCTTGAAAAAACATAGATATAGTATCTCACACTTCTTCAGGTGAAAGTTCTGTTGGGTTAGGCTGATTTCTTAGCTCACAGTCTCACAAGACTGAAATCAAGGTATTGGCCAGCTTATTCTTTAACTGGGGGATCTCAGGAAGAATTTGCTTCAATGCTTATTCAAGCTCTTTGCAGAATTCAGCTCCATATGGCTATAGGACTGAGGTCCCTATTTACTTGATTGGCCTGGGATTGTTAGACCCTAGAAGCTAGCTGTGTTCCCTGGCTCAAAGCTAACATAACTGGCCTTCTCATCTTCACATCTATCTGCCTTAATTCTCCTCTGTCTTCCTCTTCTTTTTATTTAGGACTGACTCCAGCCAGAGAAATGTATCTGCCTGTATGGGCTCAAGTAATTACACTGGGCCCACCAGGGGAATCTGCCTATATTTAAAGTCCATAATTTAATTCCAACTGCAAAATCCCCTTCACTATGTAAAATAACATATTCATAGGTGTAATGGTAGGGAGTGAAGTTCATGAGTACCAAAATTCTACCTACTGCAGGAAGTTTCCATTTGAGAGGTCCATCGATCCCAAACTTCATTGATAAATCCAGCTCCTGGCATTGTCAGGTAGGGACTGGACCACTTGCCTCACAGCCACAAGATGACTGATGCAACTTTAATCATCATGTCCACTTTTAAAGGCAGGAAGATATGTGGGTTGAGGAAGCTATAGAAAAAAAAAAAGCGTTTTCCTGAAGTGGGTCTCTTTCCATCCCTCTAGCCCATCAGACTTTTCTGTATGTTTTACAGATGAAACTGGTACACGAATATTCACAGTTGTAAAAGAGGTCAAATAAGGA
Source organism: Pan paniscus (assembly GCF_029289425.2). Lineage (NCBI taxonomy): Eukaryota > Metazoa > Chordata > Mammalia > Primates > Hominidae > Pan > Pan paniscus. Next base: position 69,781,663 of record NC_073267.2, read on the forward strand.
AATAAATGGCATTTTCCAGTTTCTATTGTAAAAGACTAGCAAGAGAGAAGGAAATTGGTGATAGCTATTGTTCTATTTCTCTGTTTATCACAAATATAGGAAGAGAAATATAAAACAGTTCTGGTTATATTTATTAAGAAAAAAAGTCAGCCAACATTTGCCAAGTTTCCCTTTCCAAGCAGAATTTATTTATTGATGGGATTCTGGGTTGTGTTACTTGATGCTTTAATATTTCCATCTATTAAGAAGGAGAGCAAGTTTTTCCATGCTCTTACAGATGAGACAAGTCCCTTGGAAACTGAGAAGGCATGGGATGATTGACTTCTGGACCACATTCTTATTTTATTGAGATGTTAGCATGCCACTCCTTGGGAAAGAGACTGCTAAATGACATTCACATTTACCAGACAGACTGTCAAGGTATATTCAGTGTCATTCCCTCTCCAGAACATAAAGAGTTTCAGGTTTGACGTTTCATAAGAATTTGGCTCACACCATGTAAGCTCCCTGTGTGTTTTCCCGCTTGGAGTAAGCACGGTGCATCTTTAATTTCTCCCCTGAAAAATCTACACATTGCCAAAAAAGTCATTTTCAGTTTGCTCCGTTTAACTGCATCTCTTCACCATTATTGGAATTTTTTTTTCCTGACATTACATGTTTGACCTGCTGGAACACAGTGAATAGGAAAAATCCAGTTAGAAGTCATATATGCAGGCTTAATGCAAGGGATTTTATTTATAGACTTCAGCATTCTCAAATCCCTTAGAATTTGTAAAACATGAAGACGATGATCGCATCTTTTCTGTTAGAAAAAAAGGAGCCTTCGAAATACTCTAAATTCTGAGGCTATATTTATTTAAAAAGTGATATTAATTTCTAAGACAGAGATTAAATTAGAATCTATTGCTAAGAAACAAAAACAACCTATATTCTATTTCTCACTTTATACTATTTTTTCTCACTTATTTTATTTAATTCTTGCAATAACACCATGGGCTAAAAACATATGATTGCTATACCTATGTTGTAGATTAGGGGTCTACGGTACTTAGTCTGCTTAAGGTCCATAAAAAATATCATAACTGGGTGGCTTAAACAACATAAATTTATTTTCTCCTAGTTCTGGAAGCTGGAAGTCTGAGATCTGGGTGCCAGCACAGTGAGTTCCTGGTGAAGACTCCTCCCTCTGGTTGCAGATGGCTGCCATCTTGCTGAGTGTTCACATGACCTCTTTATGTGAGCACTGAAAGAAGGCAAGTGAACTTTCTGGTGTCTCTTCTGACAAGGGCAGATAAGTCCGTCATGCGGCCCCAACATTATGACCTTATCTAAGCCTAATAACTTCCCAAAAGCCTCATCTTCAAACACTATTACATTGAGGATTAAGGCTTGGTTTATGAATTTTCAAGGGCACAAACATTCAATCTATAATAGGAACAGACCAGCCAAGTATCTTGATTACGATCACACAGCTAATAAGAATGTAGCCAGCATTTAAACCCACAGAGTCAGACTCCAAAATCCTTATTCTTAGTAATGGATAATGTAGCCTCTTTGATGTTCTATAACCATGAGCCTTAGTAAGTGAAATAAGAAGACATGGATATAATGGATCAATGTTTGTGTGGAATTATGAACTCAGAATTATCTTCATTCAACATGTCCCACCTGTTAGCTTATTCTGGGTGTTTCTATGAGGATGTTTTTGGATGACATTAATATTTAAATGCCTGGAATGAGTATCCCAGACTGCCCTCCATTGTGTGGGTGAGCCTCATCTAGTCAGTTGAAGACCTGAATAGGAAAAACCACTGATTCTCCTCTGAGTAAGAAAGAATTCTCCGACCTGATGACCTCCTATTAAGGACCTCAGCTTTTCCTGGTTCTATAGCAGGCTTCCAGCTTCTGACTTGAATTGGGATATTAGCTCTGCAGATTTTGGACTTGCCAGTCTGTATAATCTCATGAACCCATTTTTTTAAATAATCAATCAATAAATCCCCCTTTTCTCTTTCTAGATAGATAGATAGATGGATAGATATAGACAGATAGACAGATCGATCCCATCAATATTGTTTCTCTGGAAAACCCCAGAATAGTGTCATATTTCTTTTAGGCTGAGAGTTGTCTGAGTCCTTAGAAGTTGCACACAGATGTCTTTTTAGAAAAGACCTAGGGCAGAAATGGACAATATAAGTGATGCAATTCAGATGAATGTGTCACCAAGTTATACCTAGAGAAGCTGGTTTGCTACAGCAAAAGTTAAATTCAAATAGCTAGACTGGAGAAGCCGTGAGATGGGGCACTAAAGGCATCTGGCACATTTGCTTATAAAGAGAAGTTATGTAGAAGAGGTTAAGCAAATCACAAAAGCCCTTTCATTCTTCTGTATAAAACTGAAAAAACTAATAATTTCCTTGCCTATTTTAGTTTTATTTTCTTTTCCAAAAATTTAATTCTCAATTCTATTGAAATTTTGAGTAAAAGGTCCACTCTGGATGTCAGAATGGTTGAAATTCAGTATCATCAATGGGTGGAAAGAAAGAAAAAGCAAACAGAATATGATGTTTCTTTGTCTTTAATGACAGAATTTTTATGCAATGCATGATTTATTAAAGGAATTTGAGCCCGTTAAATCAGGACAAGAGAGAATGAAAATTCATATCCTGTTTATAATGAGGCTTTGAAAATGATGCCAATTCATCAAACAGTCACTTGATGAATATTTATTACGAAGCTACTATGCTCCAGGAATGCTACTATGTCGGATACATTAGTGAATTAAATAAATATACTTCCTACCCTCGTGCAGTTTGCCATCTAATGTGGGGTACAAATAACCTACCATGTGAACAGTCTGCTGGGAGACAAGAGGGTTAAGGAAAATTCTCCCGTAAAAATATCATAAGACCTTTGTTCTTAATGAATATAGGGTTTTAATAAGATTCACTTATGTGCAAAATGTCAAGTGCCAGACACATTCTCTTTTAGCTTAGATCATGGGAATATAAAGTCAACAGACACAATAGTTTAAAAAAAGGAAGGAGGAAAGGAAGAAAACAGCCTTGAATCTTAATACCCACAGTCAATTCTCACTGGAAATTAGAATCTCTTTCCAAAAATTAATCTATCTTATGATGATTTACACAAAAAGAGGGTTTAGTGATCTCACCTCTTACCAGTACCTCCTCTAGTGCTTCATGATAAAGGGAGGTTAGTCACTGCCTCTTCTGCTTCTATACTTGCTGACTTAACTAATTACTTCTCTGTATAACTCTTATTATGAGAGAATGATTGGGCTGCAAATCACCCTTTTGAGCAAGGCTTTTATGCCAAGTCCCTTATAGGCTTCTGTGCAATTTGTCAGGAGACATTGTGTGTTGTGGCAACAGTTGGTGATGGTGTCTAATGCAATAGCCTGCAGCTACTTCAGAAGGAACAACAGTCAAAAAAAATGATAGATCTCTACACTGCGGAGACAAGATGTGTAAACACATTCTTTTATTCCTTCTTTCAGTCCACCAAAAATAAAACAAAGAAAATCAAAGGAAAAATGAGCATCTGGTTCTGTTCCAAGAATTAGAGAAAGCAAAACTTTCTTTCCTTATTTCAGGTTTTTTCTTCTCCAAAAATCTGATTCTCAATGCCATTGACTTAGGAAAATACAGCTCATTACATCATGGAGCTTCTTTTCTGTCTAGCAGGAGAAATTGACGTTGAAACACAATTTCACTAATAAATATGCACCTGGGAATTCACTGGAAACATCTTTGCTTCTTACGTCTGATTACAATCAATCTCAGCTCATGCAGCTCCACAGCTGTATGAGTTCCTGTATTTTCCCCAAATTTTTATGAGTTCTTGGGGTTTGCTGCCTTATTTTTCCCTCTACCTTTGTACTTCTAGTTTCTCTTATCTGATTTGCTTCCCTACTCTAATAGAAATAACATAAAAGTCAGTTGTTTCATTGATTTCTACCAAAAAATTCATTAAAATCACCATAGCCATCTTGAGGTTGATTTTATTGATGATATTAGGAGTCATGAGGAGAAGTGAGATCTTACAGGCCATGACCTTAGGCAAACTTGCTCAATCTATAATAATTTTCTTTCTCTTATCCACTATTGGTTATTCCTCCATAATAGTATTCTGATTCCATTCAAAGTAGCAGTGCACTCTCTTTCTTCTTCTTTATATATTTTTTCAAGATGGAGTCTCGCTCTGTCACCAGGCTGGGGTACAGTGGCACGATCTCAGCTCACTGCAACGTCCGCCTCCTGGGTTCAAGCAATTCTCCTGCCTCAGCCTCCCGAGTAGCTAGGACTACAGACACGCACCACCACACCAGGCTAATTTTTATATTTTTACTAGAGACGGGGTTTCACCATGTTGGCCAGGATGGTCTTGATCTCTCGACCTCATGATCCGCCCGCCTCGGCATCCCGAAGTGCTGGGATTACAGACGTGAGCCCGGCCCACATGCTATTTCTTAACTTCTCTTTAAAATGTTTGTGGTAGGCAATTTCAAACTACACTCTTGAGTAGCTTTCTGCCCTCCAGTGTGGGCTGGAGTTATGAAGTCACTTATAATGAATAGGACATGACAGAAATGATGAGCCGTCTCTTCTGAGATTAGGATATTTTAAAAATGTTGCTTCCTGGCTGGGCGTAGTCGCTTATGCCTGTAATCCCAGCACTTTGGGAAGCTGAGGCGGGTGGATCACAAGGTCAGGAGATCGAAACCATCCTGGCTAACATGGGGAAACCCTGTCTCTACTAAAAATACAAAAATTTAGCTGGGTGTGGTGGCAGGCGCCTGTAGTCCCAGCTACTAGGGAGGCTGAGGCAGGGGAATGATGAGAATCTGGGAGGCGGAGCTCGCAGTGAGCAGAGATGGTGCGCCACTGCACTCCAGCCTGGGCTACAGTGCGAGACTCCGTCTCAAAAAAAAAAAAAATAAAATAAAAAGTTGCTTCCCTGTTGGGTATTTTCTCACATTCTTTGGATTGCTTGATCTGGGGAAGTCCTGTGGAGAGGACCATGTGAGTGAGGTTGGAAGTGGATATTCTCAGCCTTGCCAACATCACATGCATAAGCATAGATGTGAGTCCTCCCAGAGTTGAGCCTTGAGATGCTGGCAGCCCCAGACAACACTTGGACGGCTGCTTTGTAAAAGATCCTGGGCCATACCCACCAGCCAAGCCACTCTCAGATTCCTAACCCACAGAAATTGTGTAATAGTAAATGTTTATTGTTTTAAGCTATTAATTTTGGGGGATAATTTGTTATGCAGCAGTAGATAATGAATACAATGTTCAATCCAGACAACTAGATATTGTTTGAACACATTTAAGAGTAGGCATTAAGTATTGTTCAATATATTGAAGGCAGAAAGGAGAATTGAAAATTGTTTGCTCCCTCAAAGAGAATTCAATCTATTGGGTGTAAATTAGGACTCAGATAAACAGAAAGTAAAAAGAAGAAATTTAACCAAGGGAATACACCACCCTTTTTTAACTCATGTCTTTTTTTAGACTTTTTTATTCTAATACCTATTAGTTTTATTAATGTGCTTAGCCCAAATAGTGAGTTTTATAGGAAAACCTAAAGACATTCTCTCTGTGTATCATCAGGTAAACAGATATCTAAATTCAGCACAATTGTAGTAAATAACTGGGACTACAATATCTTAATTTTTCCTGCTGGAATCAAGCTTATATTTGACAATGTTGTTTTGTGCCAAATATAAGAGGCTTAGCCAGCAAAAGAAAATCTCTTGAGACAGCAGTGTGTTGCAAGCCTTAACTCCGTATTATGAGGTGTTCCTTGGTTTTCTTTATTTTATTTTCTATTGTTAAATGTGTTAGATTTGAAATTACACTGTGTCACCAAGGAGCCCCCAGGCCTGGACACAACCTTGCTAACAGGCTGAACTCTGGAGCCTTATTTTTCATGATCTCCTGAGACTCTATGCTCAGACATATGAAAGCTCTTGCATATTTCCAGTGTCCCAAGACCATTCCTAACTTCCAGGCCTTAGTATATTCTGTTCCATCTGTCTGAGATGCTCTTCTCCACTTACATGGATGGTACCTACTCATTCTTTAGCATTTAGGTAACACTACTTCCAGAATGCCATTCACAAGTGAATTCAGAGAACTCAACAGTTCCCTTCCCCCATAGAACCTTTTATCTGATATTAAATTATTTGCTTATATATCAGGACCAGAGGTTGCACATCAGAAAGCCCAAAAGTTATGCAGGCTATATCCAGCTCCCAAATTTTTTTTTGTAACACAAACAAACAAACAAAACCCCCAAACCAAAACAAAACCAAACACCTGATATTGAATATTTTAAGAGCTTTGGCTCACAAATTCTCCTAATCCACCACTGTTTCTTATTATCCTGTAGATGGCTGGCATCCCAGTTTGTATTACTTGCCCACCTCTGCTTGATTTATATTTGAGACTTGTGACCTTTTGGAGAGAGAAACATTTTTGGTTTACTTTCATGTCCACAACATCTGTCACAGTTGTTGGCACGTTGTATGAACTCAGTAAGCAGATGAATAAATGAATGAATGAGTGAGTGAGCAGTTTATTAATTAATAAACATTTGTGCTTTAAACTCTGTGTAATTAGAGCAATGTCTTCTTTCTACCGTTGATCTCTTCAAACCGTTTGCCAGATTTGTTCTCCATAGGGAGCCATTGATCAACATTCTGATGAATGAATGGATTTTAAGTAAATCCTAGCAAGCCAATCCCACTCATTACCTTATATATTATTTTATCTCTCCACTCATATTCCCTTTTTAAAAATTTCTCTTTATTTTGTCCTTGCAAATGAGATGTTTTGTGAGCTACTCCTCTTAAATGACTTTATTACATGTTTTCCCCTCTATTTAGAGAGAAAAACATGTTATATTCAAAACTCTTATTTACACCAACATTGCCATCAATAACCATTGTTTATTTTTTTAAAACTACCTACTATATCAGGCAGAGCTATTTTCTGGCAAGCGACAATAACTGGATCCAAAAAAAAAATTAACCATGAGGAATTGGTTGACTCACCTGACCTAAAAAGTAGCTAGTCTTAGTGATGACTCCAGGAAAAGTACAAACCTTCTAACACTTGTTTCCTCATGTCACTGCATATCAGGTTCTTCTTCAGACCAGCATTCTCACAATATAGAAGTCCTGAATACAACTGCTTAAAACTCAGTGTTCTTTCCTTTCTGCTTATACTATTCAAAGCTCAAATTTAAAATAATAATTACAAGAAGAAGCATCAAGAAAGGGCTGCTGATTGGGTCCAGTGATAAACAAGTGCTCTAGGTTGGGCCAATCATGCTGATCAGGAGATTAAAATGGTCTCATTCGTGAGTCTAGAAAGCTTTAGATTGATTGGCAAGTTCTGTAGAATCCCATGAATTGAAAAGAAAGATGTGTGTGTGGGTATGAGCCCTTCTGCACACAAAAAAATCAATAAATATCCATTATGACTACCTCTGTACCAGGAAATGTGGAAGACGTAATGTGGTCTATGCCATAGGGAAATTCACAATCGAGTTGTGACAGGTCATATAATTATAAGTAAATTGTTATTAATAAAAGTTAAATTGGGCCAGGCACAGTGGCTCATGCCTGTAATCCCAGCACTTTGAGAGGCCGAGACGGGTGGATCACGAGGTCAGGAGTTTGAGACCAGTCTGACCAACATGGTGATGACCAACATGGTGAAACGCTGTCTCTACTAAAAATACAAAAATTAGCCAGGCATGGTGGTTTGCGCCTGTAATCCCAGCTACTTAAGAGGCTGAGGCAGGAGAATCGCTTGAACCCGGGAGGCAGAGGTTGCAGTGAGCCGAGATTACACCATTGCACTCCAGCCTGGGTGACAGAGTGAGACTCCGTCTCAAAAAAAATAAAAGTGTTTCTTAGAGTCTTAGGCTTTAGGTGAGTATAACTCACTGTTATTTTCCTGTTCTGTGTCTAGCAAATTAGCAAATATATAAAAATCTGGGAGGAAAATGGGCTATGTGTATATGTGTGTGTGTGTGTGTGTGTGTGTGTGTGTGAGATATCTATATCATCTATATCTACATCTATATCCATATCTCTGTATCTATCTATATATCACTTCTCTATCAGTTAATCAAAGTAAGGTCTCTAAAAGTGGAATTGGAGCCTAGAGATAAAAGGTTAGAAATGGGATCATCTTAGAGATAATAGAACCCAAACTGGTTATTTCGTGTCTGAGGAAGGAAGCCCATAAAATTTCACCTCCAGAGAGTCAAGTATGTCATTTTATTATTAGGGGAAGTATTTTTTAAGAAAGTTTTTAAGCTTTTATTACAAACAGTTCTCCTTGTAGATTCTCTTAAAGGCTTCAATGACACCAGTCTCCTAATTTATACAAAACCCAGGTTTATGTGTACTGAGAGCAATAAAAAAAGAGCTTATACAATTTCACTTATGAAAACTTGGCACTCAAGAGTAATCCTGAACTTCTCTTCTTCCCTCACCCTTCATTCAAGACTTCACCAAATCCTGTACATGAGTGATTCTCAAGAATGCAAAGAAGAGTTCCTCACAACAAATAATTGTTTACCTCAAAATGTCAATAGTTCAAAGGATGAGGCACCCCTTTGCAGAATTTACCTCCGAAGAACATGTCCAAATATGTCCAGTACTCTCTCACTCCATTGCTACCTCATCTCTCCCTTGAACCATGTCCATCACCTCCTAGTTGGTTTCACTAACTCCTGTCTAGTACCCTGAAGCTCATTCTTTATAAAGCAGCCAAAATGAACTTTCCAGTCTATAATGCTGTGTTTAAAATATTGCTAAAACTTGTCCAGTGGCTTACCAACACACAGAGGGAAAGGTGAAGAAATAAGCAAATCACACAAAATCACGTCAATTGTGGTAAGGAGTTTGGCTATTATTCTCAGATTCATTCTCTTTCCCTGGCTCTTTGTCTTTGCATCACCTTTCTGTTTTAAGAATATTCCAAACTTATTCTTGCTTATGACTTTGGTATCTTTCAATCCTTCTGTCTGAAGTACCCTTTCCCTAGATATGTGCTTCATTAACTTCTTCTTGTTATTCATTTATCCAAGAGACTTTTCTTATCTGCTTTGAAATGGGCCCCTCTTCACACTCTCTCATTGCCAATTCACCATCCATTCATAATATTTCCATATTTTAAATGTATCTTACTTTTCATCTTCATAGGCAGTATCATCTAAAATATGATGATTTCAGATCATGGTAAGATTTATATTTCCATTCCCATGCTTTAGAAAAAAAGCCCCTGTGGTGGCAGAATAATGGCCTCCAAAGATGTCCACGAGCTGGACCTGTGAATAGATTGGGATTCATGGTGTTTTAGTTCAGATTGCAATAACAAATTTCCATAAATTGGGTGGCTTATAAACAACAGAAATTTGTTTCTCACAGTTCTGAAGGGTGAAAGTCTGATATCAGGGTATCAGCATGGTCTGGTTCTGCAGATTGCCTACTTCTCATTATGTCTTCACATGGCTGAAAGGGAGAACTATCTGGGGTCATTTCATAAAAGCATGAAGCTTCTTGAGGTCTCCACCTTTATGACCTAATTACCTCCCAAAGCCTCCACCTCCCCATATCATCATATTGGGGGTAGAGAAGTTAGAATTTTAATGTGTGAATTATGGAGGGACACAAACATTCTGTTACCAACCAATGGGTTCACCTTGCCTGCTGCCTAGACAGAACCAATTTATCAAGACAGGGGAATTGCAATAGAGAAAGAGTAATTCACGCAAAACCAACTGTGCAGGAGACTGAAGTTTTATTATTACTCAGATCAGTCTCTGTGAGCATTCAGGGATCAGAGTTTTTAAGGACAACTTGGTGGGTGGGGGAACCAGTGGCCTGACCAATCAGAGATGAAATCACAGGGAGTCAAAGCTGTCTTCTAATGCTGAGTCAGTTCCAGGTGGAGGCCACAATATCTGATGAGCCAGTTTATTGATCTGAGTGGTGCCAGCTGAGCCATCAAGTGCAGGGTCTGCAAAATATCTCAAGCACTGATCTTAGGAGCAGTTCAAGGAGGGTCAGAATCTTGTAGCCTCCAACTGCATGACTCCTAAATCACAATTTTAATCTTGTGGCTAATTTGTTAGTCCTGCAAAGGCAATTTAGTCCCCAAGCAAGAAGGAGGTTTGTTTTGGGAAAGGGCTGTTATTATTTTTGTTTTCAACTATAAACTAAATTCCTCCCAATGTTACTTCAGCCTATGCCCAGGAATGAACAAGGACAGCTTGGAGGTTAGATGCAAGGAAGAGTTGGTTAGGTTAGGTCTCTTTCACTGTCAGTTACAATTTTGCAATGACGATTTCTTTTTTCTCTTTCTTTTCTTTCCTTTCTTTCTTTCTTTCTTTTTTTTTTTTTTTTTTTTTTTGAGATGGAGTCTTGCTCCATCACCCAGGCTGGAGTGCAGTGGGATGATCTTGGCTCATTGCAACCTCCCCCTCCCAGGTTCAAGCGATTCTCCTGTCTCAGCCCCTGGAGTAGCTGGGACTACAGGTGCCTGCCACCATGCCTGGCTAATTTTTGTATTTTTAGTAGACATGGGGTTTCACTTTTTTGGTCAGGCTGGTCTCAAACTTCTGACCTCAGGTGATCCACCCGCCTCAGCCTCCCAAAGTGTTGGGATTACAGGCGTGAGCCACTGCACCCGGACTACAATGGCAATTTCAGTTTCATTCATTGAACATGACAAGGAAGAATTGAGGTTATACATCTCATTGAGATTGATAATCAGTTGAATTTGAGATGAGGAGATGATCCTGTGTTATCCAGATGGCACAATGTAATCACAAGGGTCTTTATAAATGGGAGAGGGAGGCAGAAGTTAGTGTCAGTGATGTGATGGAGCAAAATTCGACTGGGCATTGGTGACTTTAAAGATAGAAGGCGGGGCCTCAAACTAAGTAACACAGAAAGCCTCTAGAATCTGGAAAAAGAAAAGAAATGCATTCTCTCCTACAGCCTCTAGAAGGAACATAGCATTGCAGATGCCTTGATTTTATCCCAGTGAGATTCATTCTAAACTTCTGACCTCCAGAGCTGTAAGATAATAAATAAATTTGTGTCGTATTAAGCAAAGATTCAATAGTATACATTTAATACATTTTACAAAAGTACATTTTAAGAAAGGCATGGCTTCAAGTTATTTTCTTTTCTTTGATGAGAGACATGATTAAATAAATATTAAATATTCAACTAAAAGCAAAAAACAAAGATTATGAGGAAGAAAACAAAAAATTGCAAATACAAAAACAAGTGCAAATACTTTGAAATATATAGATAAGTGACATTGATAAAAGTATCTAGTAGCTTTTTCTTTGGGAAAAAATAATTATACCTGGATATTTTAATTTGTAAAATTAAGATAAACAACTTAGAAATAAGAAAATGAATAAAACCATTGATGGAATTGAGATTTAAATGATAAAACAATGAAATTATTTTCATTCTTGAAGTGATTGTATTTACTTCTTTCATTGCTTTTCATCAGTGTTGGATTTATATCAGTGTAATACCTTGTTTGGGGACATAGAAAAACAAAATTACTAGAGCAGATCTTAGGGCAAATGTATCCTTGAAAGGTATCATTTAAGCACCTCTCTCCTCTCCAGTGACCTACAGCTCACAATTTAAAATACATTCCTAATCTCAAAGCATAAGAAAAAAGAAAAAAATGAAAAAATTTACAGTAACAGCACATAGGCATGCTTTCAAACAGAGGATAAAGCTTCTGTACTGAAAATTCTACAACTAAAGACAGCTTAAGAAGACTTCTTAAGTCTTGGGCAAATTGTCCTTGGCAGAGTGACAAATCCCAACAGCACATAACTTCTTAGAGTTATCCCTTAATGTTTGAACTATATTATAAACTAAGAAAATAATGACAAGACTGCAAGTCAACATAAACAAGACAAAAAAGAGGATCTAATCCACTAGCAAAGGAATTGTTCTCTGATAATAAGGAATGACTGGAAGCACTGGTTCCCTTATTGGCTTATCTGTCTAAACAGCTGTAAAGCTTATGGTTTTATTTATTCTTTTGAATGCTACTAGCTTTGAAACTCCATTGAGTAGTTTAACATACCCATTGTCTTTCTAAATTGTCACATCTTACTCCATGTGGCAGAGTGATCACTGCAATGATTTGATTTCAGATTGCTGATGGTGAGTGATTTTCTAGGCAGAAAGGGCTGAATGCTCTGTGTTTGATTGAATTATATGGCCAACCAAATCATTAGAATACAGAAGAGAAAGTCCCTAAGTTGGTAGAAGATATACCCTAGGAAGATTCCTCATAACTTGTAATTAACTTAATGCCACGTATTTAGCACAATTGATGATGCCAAAAGCTGTGTGATTTGCTAGATATTAACTTGTTAAGCAATTGATTTACTCATGAAAAAGTCAGTACTGTTTTATTTCTATTTAAAACAGAAACAGATTGTTTCTACTTCTTTCCACCTGTGTGCATTATATTTCATTTCTAGATACCAGTGTTTCTCCATATCCCAAGAATCTTTCAATGAGATGCTACTTCAGGGCTGCTATACAAGCAAGTCCTATTTTAGTTCTTGAAAGAGCGTGTCTGGAAGTAACAGATTACAGTGGCATGTTTCAACCACATTGTTTAGGAGTTCTACAATTTATTATTGTTGATATGAGGCTTAATTACACACTAAGAAAACATAGCCAGGCCCAAAATTTCTTTAATAAAACAATATTAATACATTACATATATATATAGAGAGAGAGAGAGAGAGAGCGAGACAGAGACAGAGAGAGAAAGATCGAGAGAGAGAGAGAATATCTTCAATGTGCAGGAGGACTTTTACCCAGGGTGCTGATAATTTTATGTTTGTTAAAATCCATGGGAAAGAAAGAATATGTGAACTTCATTCACCATTGACTTGGTACTAATTAAGTGTTGAGAACTTCTGGGTCAAAGAGCAAAAAAGAGGTGATGTGTTATAAGTGGGAGAGAAAGTCCTCCTTTGAGGGTGGGGTGTTTAATGAATATTTCAACATAGCCATGGAAAACACACTTGGACAGGCAGATAGAAATTAAAAGATTGATTATACTCACAGGTCCTACAGACAGGTGGCAGGGCATGTGACACAAGGGGCCATATGGGAGGAGCTCCAGGGGAGCAGATTCAACCATGCAGGAGGGGAGTCAAGAAAGAGAGTGAGGACCAGTGGGCAAGTGCCTTTACTGGGGAGTACACAAGTGAAAGGTATGAGGGAGTTTTATGAATGCAATTCAATGTCACTAGGCCACAGTCAGACTGAGGCAAGAGGAACTTGTGGCTGGGACTAGCCTTTTCTCATTAGACCATCTGGTTGTCTGGGCAGGGTGCTCACAGCCTGTTTGTGAGGCTATTGATTGAGGCATCAGGAAAATATAGAGTTGTAAAAATTTATAATACAGATGCTATCTTTGCAAAGCTGAGTCAAAAACCCTAAATATAAATCAAATTTTCTTGAAAGATATTTTATTTTCTAAAATTGCTAATTATTTTGTCTGCCTCTTTAAGAAAACTAACAGATTTAAGGCTGATTGGATCATTGTTCTTGAGCACCAATATCATAAAACTAGACTTTTTTCCCCACTTCATTTTGCTATTTTCTTCTGTATTTACAGTCATATGGACATTTTTCTAAGAATCACAGTGTATAGAATAGTATTGAAAGAAAGACATCCTTGATATTTAGAAACTGTGTAAGCTTATGCAAGGAAAAAATCTTCAACAAGACTTATATATCTTTATTCATCCTCAAGTACCATCAGATCTACTTTAAAGAGGTGTAATGAGGACTCAGCGAGCTAATACTCAGAAAAGGATTAGCAAAATGACAGGCAGATGAAAATAAATATAAAAATATTGAGATCTCGCTGTTACTAAAAAAGGACCACAATCCTAGTCTAAAACCCTTGGGGTCAAATGTTTCAGAAATTAGAATCTTTTTGCAGATTTTAGAAGGATAATAATGAGCATATATTCCGTATTATATAGGACTGATATATTAACAATTCAATAATTTTTGAACATAAAGACAGATTTTTAAAATACTACAATTGACTTACACCCTTTCAGGTCAGGTTCTGAGACAAAATGAGTTTAGGTCAGGTCAGATTTTGCATTAATAAATTACAAAAATGTATTATTGAAAGATTTGGGATTTCAGAATGGAAGTTTATCATATACATTATAGGAGGCAGCAAATTTTATTTTATTTCTTTTTATTTTAATTTTTTGTTTTGAGACGGAGTCTTGCCCTGTCACCCAGGCTGGAGTACAGTGGCGCGATCTCAGCGCACTGTAGCCTCCACCTCCCGTGTTCAAAAGATTCTTGTGCCTCAGCCTCCGGAGTAGCTGGGATTACAGGCGTGTGCCACCATGCCCAGCTAATTTTTGTATTTTTAGTAGAAACAGGGTTTTGCCATGTTGGCCAGGCTGGTCTTGAACTCTTGATCTCAAGTGATCCATGGCTTCTCAAAGCGCTGGGATTACAGGTGTGAGTCACTGTACCTGGCCAGAGGCAGGACATTTTAAATGCCTAGCAAACATCTGGCTATACATTGGGTTGAGTGCATGTTAAAACGTCATTCCTTCTTCATATTTCCTCCTTCCTCCTCTTAAAATTTGTCCCATTCCTCACTTCCCCAGTGCTGTGGGCTCCAATCTCTGAGAAACCCTGCAGGAAAGCTCTATGTTTCAGCATGAGTTCACACAGGGTGCTGAACTTCAAAACAGTTTTTAGTCTTGGAGTTTCTTGCCATTTCTTGTACAGTGTCATCTTTCAGCCATCATTTCCTACTTCCCCCTTTCTGTGAATTTTCTACTTCCTTTGACATGTTGTTGTTAACACTAGTGATGTTAGCTCCTATCTGGTGATTGTCTCAATGAGCTGAGTTGAACTTACTGGGAATATTCCCCAGCAAAAAGTTTTTTCAAATACTTCCATCCTGTTTGTTCTGATTTAATAATGATTGCAGCATCAGGTGAAGGTTTTGGTGCAAATAACACATACAACACACACACAAATGCGTATATACAGAAATCTGTACATATACCCATGTATTTCTGTATGCCATAATGCATAATACATACAAACACATACATGCATGCATACATACATACATACATAATTTTCCCCTTAGGGATATAGACTCATGACAAGACTGAGATGTGTCTTCCTGACCTATATTCACTGGAAAATTATGCATATCTTAAGGGATGGGTCTGTGATTAAGCTGCACGGGAGGCAGGAGAAGAGCTACTTCCCATGTCTTTAAAATCTCCTTCCTTGAAGGGCAACTCATTAAAAACAAAACAAAACCAAACCCCAAAAACAACTCAGTGGAGATTTAAAACAGTTTAGGCATCACAGTAGATTCTATTCTGGGTCACTTTGCACACCCAAATTGTTTTTTTGAGACTATTAACAATGTCATGCTGAGCAATTTAATACACATTCAGTGGTAAAGCCTGTTACTTTTGTTTTACTGGTTTGAAAAATCATCCTCATATATATCTACCCATGGTTATAAGCCTACTTTCTTAACTAGGTAATCTTAAAGAATAACTTCTGCATGTATGATGGGGATTTTTTATTCTGGGTGACAGAACCTATTTTGCAGTTTCTATTCACACCCAAATTGTTCTTGAGGAACAATTCAGGCATCATTTGTGTGGGCCTCCCACACTCAGAATAGGTTAATAGCCAATGTCACCTTCACTGGGCTATTCTTTGGATAAAGACCATTAAGGGAAATAGCTATTTCAGTGAGTGGCATATTAAAGTTCTAGCCTAGAGCTCTGTCTGCCTCTGGTTCCAATATTTGTGAGCGTGGCTTAGTGAAGAAGCTACAGTCATACTTTCTCCAGGATGTAAATACCAGGGAATTTAGCCATAAAGCTGGAGCATGAGAAAGATCAGGGCTTGGAGTAAACCAAAAGAGGCTGAAAGAGAATGCTCACTTCTCACTACTCCATCACTTTCTTCTCTAAGTACCACAAAACCGCCCAATTTTCTGCGTGTTGTCCCGTCCTCATATCAAGCATCCTTTCGTTCTTTTCATTAGCTCTCCAGTCACCCTTATTCATGAGTTTATTAGTTCAGGCCTGGAATCTTGCCTCTGAACTGATTTCCAGCCCCCATGTACCATTTCTTAATATCTGTGCCCATAAAATGTTATTTTAGAGTTAAGTGCTAGGCAAAGCTTTGTTTCTCCCTAAGGATTTGTATGTTTACTGCATGTAGATTATAAGAATGATAAAACCAATTATCTTTCTCTTTTAATTTTGGCTACCTGGAAGCTCAAAGCCAAATGTTTGGGTTAATCAAGAGTCTAAAGACTTACTCTAACTACTTTTTTGGCGTTGTCTTTATTTCTCAATCCAGGTCTAGAGTTCACATTATAATGCTTTGCTTGCCTTTCTTGGCCTAGATATCTTATTTTAACTCACTTGCCCTGTTCCCATTTTGACTTTGGCTGAATGGAACTGAATTAATCATAATCTTGTGTTCATATTGTATTTACATTTTATTTTAAAACATTTTTTCTAATTGCAGTTAATCTTATAATACAATAAATTCTTTGTGGAATGAGGCGAGGTATAAATAAATAGCTAGTAAGTGGTGCCTTTGCAGCAGGAAGGAAAATGAAGATAAGAGCAGGACTAGGAGGAATAAGATCTAATTACTCTGCATGACAAACTGGGATGAGGATGAGGTGACATTTGCTGAGCACAAGGAAAGGAAAGAGATGTGGGGGTTGGGTAAGACAGAAAATAAATCACAGTGACCATGGATAAATTATCTGTGTGGGAAATACTCATCGATTTGTAGGAACAGTGAAATGTTATATTAAATATGAGGGTTTTCTGCCCTAAAAAGAAATTTCCCTTTGCTACAGCAAATGTTTACTAAATTCTGCTACAATAGCCTGGAATTAATAGCACATGGAAGAAAAGATGACTTCCACTGTGTAACTTGACAGATAATTGAGATAGGATGGCAAGACTACGAAAGTTGGGATTGTTAAAAAATAATAAAGCAAATGGTAACGGTGACTCACAAGGAAATAGTGAGTCTTCCAGTATATGAGACAGGGCTTGAGTTACTTCTCTCTTCCTTCTTGCCATTCTTTCCTTTTCCTTTGCCCTTTCTTTGCGTCCTCCTTTTTTTTCATTCCTATTTTTCTCCCTTCTCTCTTTCCTTCATTTTCTTTCTTTATTATCTTCCTTCCTCCCTTCCTTCTCAGAAAGTGTTTGACTGACTTCTATGTGTCAGAGATTCTGCCAGGCATTTAGATCCCTAGGAGTAAAAAAGAAATGCATGGCTTCTCACATCCTGAAGCTTATATCTTAGTATTAGGTTAGCGCAAAAGTTATTGCCATTAAAAGAAATGGCAAAAACCGCAATTGTTTTTGCACCAACCTGACAGATAACATATAAAAAAATTAAATAAAAAATAATGATTAGAATTTTTTATTAATAATATAATAAAATACTATAATAAAAAAATTCAAGAGGAGAGAAAGAGAGAGAGGGGATGAGAGTTATTTTTGTTGGAGAACTTAGTTCTTAAACCATATAACTTGATAATTGAAGTAAAGGAAGGATCCTCAAAAGGCTAGAGGAATTCAGGACATTAAATCTCATTTAAGTATTTATTCTCATTAATGGTGTTACAATTGGGTGTAGGAAGGAAAGCAAATGAGTTCATTGTTGTACATTTTCTACTTGGGCTTTGGTTCCCTTATATTCTGAATTAGCTACTGAAAAGTCAATGCCTTTATGTAAAAGTAAATCAAGTAGGTTCTCAAAATATTTTAAATATAAATCTATTTGAATTTTCATCAAGAAACTAAGAATCTCCATATCACAGTCTCCTTCAACCATGCTTTCATTCAATGTATGAATCTTGAGTGTTGTAATTTTAATTTTATTATTTTAATTTTTTCTATGAAGTTTTAAGAAAATTTATTTACAGAAAATATTTTAATTGTTCCAAATTAAGTTTTTGAGCTTCAAAATTAGAAAACATTCCATTAACCCTGTCATGAGAAAGATAAGTTTTAATGATAATTTCTGATTGTTTTGTGCATTAGCCTACGAGTAGCGCCTATCAGTCTAGTGACCCTCCTGACCAAGACAGTCACTTTTACTATCACCAGAGAGAAAAATAAGGGAAAGGCTAGAATCTAAGGTTTATTTTTAGACTATGAATGAGAGCATTACCAGTTAGTACTATGTTTTAAAAACTGATGAAATAATAATTATAGTAATAGCTTCCATTTTTCTACATTCAGGTATTTTGCAGACATTTACTTCATTTAATTCTTAAAAAGCCTTACAAAATAAGGATTATTGGCTCTCATTATATTAATTAAAGAAACCGAGTCTTAGAAGAATTAAGTAAGAATTTCACAGCTAAATTGTGTCAATTAGGGAGAGGCCAATTTGTGAATCTATGGCTCCAAAATTTATTCTCTTAACTACTATGCTACACAATTGCTGTCTAGCCAAAGATATCAACAGACTAACAAACAAATAGATAAGACTCTCACAGGAGCTCCTGGAAGGTAGGTATTCAGAAAGTACTGAGGAAAGTAATAGGAAAAACTGACTATATCATAGTAATCTAATGGAAAATGGGCTGGGCATGGTGCTCATGCCTGTAACACTAGCACTTTGGGAGGCCAAGACAGGAGGATTGCTTGTGGCCAGGAGTTCGAGATTAGCCTGGGCAACGCAGCAAGACCTCATCTCTTAAAAAATAATAATAAATAAAAAATCATTAGCCAAGTATGGGCTCCTAAGTAGCCCAGCTACTTAGGAGGCTGAGGAGGGAGGATCACTTGAGCCCACGAGTTTGAGCTTGAGCTTGCAGTGAGCTATGATTGAGCCACTGCACAGCAGCCTGGGTGACAGAGCATGACCTCAAACTCTAAAAAACAAACAAACACAAAGAATAGAAAACAGAAAGTTAGATGTGTATAAAAGTCTCTGAAGATATACTTGGCATTTAGTTCAAGTTGTCATAATTTCAATCCTCATGGCACCTCCTTGAAAGTGGTTGTTATCTTGCTTTGCAGATTAGGAAATTAAATTTAGAGAAGTTAAGTGATGTTACACTTACTGGCTGAGTGAATGGTCTTCACGGAGCCTGGGTCTGTATTCTCTTCTTTAAGATGGAGAAGAAATAACTCCTTATAGAATTATTATGTCTAATGTGAGCATTAGAGGTAATTCAGATGAAATGTTTTTAGAGTAACTAGTGAATAGAAGTCATCTACTAATAATCACAATTTTTATTTATTATTACCGTGAGTATCACCTGAAACTATTGCATTTTTCTCTATGTCATGCCATGGCCTTTTACAATGTGGCCCTTGTTTCTTGCCAACAGTGAGTCATTGCCCATGGCCAAATAGAACCTCTTTTTAGAGAACAGGAAACACTGCTGCTATATTTGAACAATATTAGAGGACAATCTTTAGATAGATGAGAAAAATGTTAAATAGTTTAGGAAATTAAGGGACATCTGACATGTCTGTCTCAGATCCTGACCTGCAGGAAGCCTACTTGATAATGCCCCCAGTTGCTGCGTTCTAGGATCCATCAAAGTGGCGCTTCCCACAGCCTGCTCCAAGCCTGTGTCTGAGCTGGGCAAACTTGCCACTGAGAGGCACAGGACTACTCTGATCAGCAGCCTTGGCTCCAGGACTCAGCATTGCATCTGACAAAACTTTCCTAGAACCACAGTGCAGCCTCAGACTTTTCCTCGACATTCTTTCTTTCCCTCTTGATTCCACAAGGGTTAAATTGGCATTGAGGTCTGATGATGTACCTAATCTCCGCATCTTCATTTTCCTCTCATAGGGCTTTTCCCTAATCAATCTCCTGCATATCTAACCCTCTTCTGGCATCCGCTTCTAACAAAGAAAAACGAACTATTTAGAGATTCTCAAAGGTCTTGATCTCCATCTCTCGTTATCAACATTTTTGAAAAATTTTCTTATTTTGGATAGTCTATTTTTTTTTGAAACAGTCTCACTCTGTCGCCCAGGCTGGAATGCAGCGGTGCGATCTTGGCTCACTGCAACCTCCACCTCCCGGGTTCAAGCAATTCTCCTGCCTCAGCCTCCCAAGTACCTGGGACTACAGGTGCGTGCTACCATGCCTAGCTAATTTTTTTTTTTTTTTGTATTTTTAGTAGAGACGGGGTTTCACCGTGGTAGCCAGGATGGTCTTGATCTCCTGACCTCGTGATCCGCCTGCCTCAGCCTCCCAAAGTGCTGGGATTACAGGCATGAGCCACAATGCCCGCTGGATTGTCTGTTTTTTAACCAAACTGGAAAAAGACGAGGTTGTAGTAGATGACTCTTTCAATTGCTTTTTATTTTATAATTCTAGACCTACCAAATGCTCTCTGTAATTTGGATGAACACATTGTTTCTTATATTTCAGTACTAGATCAGAGTGTTGTTAAATGGTTGTTCCATGTGTAAATTATTCCTTGATCTAATAAAGATTGTTTCATCAAAAAGTAAACACTGCTTTGATTTTTGGCTCATAGATACCAACATTTGTAACATAAGAACGACAGCAACAAAACTCAAGTCTTTGAAGTTTGACTATTATTAACACTTCTGTTCCAAAACTACTTATATAATTATATATTAAAGCATGCAATTCTTTCCTAATTGTTTTTTTCTTCCCATTAAAAGTACTTTAAAGAAGGAAAATTATATGTCCATCAAAAGCTGACTTCAAATTCAACTATTCTATTAGTTTTGAACTAGTGGCAATAGTAACAAAATTTTAAATCCCATCATGCTAGAAAATACAATCTCGCTTCTAGGTAGATTGCTTCTTCCGAAGTCAGTACTTGATTCTTTGAAGGCACAATAGCTGTATTATTCACCTAAATGACAAATAGATGAAATATAGGGGTTTTAGTACAGAAGAGAAAGGTTATGGTATTTGCACTACAACTACAAGAAGCAATAGTTATTGTTTGTCCTTAATTAAGCGGCACACACTGATAATCCATCTTTATCAGTGGAATGGAACATGAACCTGAGAAACCACAAGATTTAATCTAAAATGGAGTGTTGAGATTTTCCAAAATCTCTTACACATTATCTCAGTGTAGGACTACTTTTGATAATCTTGTTCTAAGGCTATGATCAATGAGAACTTAAAGAAGGATTTAGTGGTGATGATAGGATTTTCTTCCCTTGAAAGATGCCACACTGGGGAAAAATGCATTAATGGATAAGAATTTTTGAAACTTGTTACTTGATAAAATTTTACAATAGACGTTTAAGAACTTTGTTTTCAAAGGGCTTTGAAGCACAATTTTCACAGTGATTGTCTTAATATAATGGCATGTCCAACCTTAATATGCAAGAACTGAAGAGATAGTCATTCCAGGTTTTGAGGTATCCTCAATTGAAATGCAATGAAATTTTGCTTAGAAAAAGTTTGTCAATAACAGGTTTCCTTAAATCCATCCTAGCTGTGAGATGCACGTTCAAATTTTATTAAAGTCACTTAAATTTTAAGCATTTTCCTCACATTTGCAGAATTGTACAAATTTGGGTTCCATTCAAATGAAATCAGGAAGAAAGCAGATGCATCATTAGCGTCCATGGAAGTCAGGTCCAGAAATAAAACCGTGCCTGCCATCCAGTTGGTGTTACCTGCCTGAGCTCTATTTGTGATCAGGTTAGCCATCACTTTAGTTAGAAAAAAATCAATTGCAAAAATATTAGCCATCCTTAGAGATGAAAGACAAGTTATTTCAAGGAATTTGTACTGTTCCTCAACCCCAAAGTGAGGGCTGAAATATTTAGTACTCTGCACCAACTCGGTCTGATTTGGCAGGCTGCACTTAGATTTTAGCAATTACCGCCAACATTTTAAAATTTGATAAAACCAAATGTGGTTGGCCAAGATTCTGTCATTTCCATTTTTAAACCCATTTGTAAGGTACACTAAATCTTCCCCTTCACAGTGGGGAGAGCTGGACTCACTAAATTTTATTTAGGGAGAAGATTTTAATTTTAAACAGAACGTTCTTCTCTGCCTAAGTATTTCTTCTATACACCACGGTAACTATATTTCTCTTGTCTCTCTGTATCTTGCTCTCAAAAAAAAAATGTGATGTATGTGTGTGTGTGCACATCCTTTCAGAAATCCAGAGGTTTAATTGTGTTCATATATTTCAACTCATTATTAAACAGATTCTTCATTTGGAAAATCTCTTTCCTTCCTGATATCAGTTGCATTCTAATTCTATGATCTCATCAACATATTTTATCAACAAAGTAACATAGATTAGAAAGGGAAGACTCCCATGTTCTTACGTATTTGCATTTCCAGTTGGATATTTTTAAGATTTAGTGGTCATTTATTCATTGAAAAAAAATTATTTTCTTTTTGAAGAGAGTCTGGCAATAGTCCTGATATCCTTAACTTTGGTTACTATCATGGTTTCAAATTACCATGTCCTCCCCAAACCTTTACAGCCTCCGATCCCCTGTAACTTCAAATGTTTCTTCACTCTTTATCTTATGTGTGTCACATCTTCTTATTTGCTTGCTTGTCTTCTGATCGTCTTCCACTACGGTCACATTTTCTGGACAAAGTCTTCTTTCATGCCCCCATGCTTTCTTCCAGTCAATTATTTTTGCTGAAAACCTGGACTTCCTCTGCCCTCCAATCCAGCTAACATTTTTCTGATTTTATGGCTAGAAAAACTCTTAAGCCATTCATTACTCTAAAATATAAGCATACTTCTCTCTTTTTTGTATCTTTTTAAAAAAACATTTAAGTTCAGGGGTACATGTGCAGCTTTGTTACTTAGGTAAACTCATGTTACAGGGGTTTGTCATACAGATTATTTCATCACCCAGGTATGAAGCCTAGTACCTATTAGTTATTTTTCCTGATCCTCTCTTTCCTTCCACCCTCCAGTCTCAGGTAGACCCCAGTGTCTGTTGTTCCCCTCTATGTGTCCATGTGTTCTCATCATTTACCTGCCACTTGTAAGTGAGAGCATGAGGGATCTACTTTTCTTTTCCTGCATTAATTTGCTAAGGATAATGGCCTCCAGCTCTGTCTATGTTTCTGCAAAAGATACGATTGTATTCATTTTTATGTCTGCATAGTATTCCATGGTGTCTATGTACCACATTTTCTTTATACAGTCTACCATTGATGGATATTTAGGTTGATTTCATGTCTTTGCTATTATGAATAATGTTGCAATGAATGTATGTGTTTGTGTGTCTTTATGATAGAGTGATTTATATTCCTTTGGATATATACCCAGTAATGGGATTGCTGGGTCGAATGGTAGTTCTGTTTTTAGGTCTTTGAGGAAATGCCACACTGCTTTCCACAATGGTTGAACTATTTACACTCCCACCAACAGCGTATAAGCATTCCTTTTTCTCCACAAACTTGCTAGCACCTGTTATTTTTTTGACTGTTTAATAATAGCCATTCTGACTGGTGTTAGATGGTATTGCATTGTGGTTTTGATTTGCATTTCTCTAATGATCAGTGACATTGAGTTTTTTCGTATGCTTTTTGGCTACAAGTATGTCTTCTTTTGAAAAGTGTCTGTTCATGTCCTTTGCCCACTTTTTAATGGGGTTGTTTGTTTTTTCCTCAGAAATTTGTTAAAGTTCCTTATAGATGCTAGATAGTAGACAGTTGTCAGATGTATAGTTTGCAAAAATGTTCTCCTATTGTGTATGTTGTCTGTCTACTTTGGTTATAGTTTCTTCTGCTGTGCAGAGACTCTTTAATTAGATCCCATTTGTCAATTTTTGCTTTTGTCTTAATTGCTTTTGGCATCTTAGTCATGAAGTCTTTGCCCATGCCTATGTCCAGAATGGTATTGCCTAGGTTGTCTTCCAGGGTTCTTATATTTTTGGGTTTCACAGTTAAGTCTTTAATTCATCCTGAGTTAATTTTTGTTTTTTGTTTGTTTGTTTTTGCTCTTTTTGAGATGAAGTTTTGCTCTTGTTGCTTAGGCTGGAGAGCAATGGTGCGATCTTGGCTCACTGCAACTCCCACCTCCTGGGTTAAAGCGATTCTCCTGTCTCAGCTTCCCCAGTACCTGGGATTACAGGTGCCTGCCACCATGTCCAGCTAATTTTTTGTATTTTTAGTAGAGACTGTGTTTCACCATTTTGGTCAGTCTGGTCTCGAACTCCTGACCTTAGGTGATCCACCCACCTCAGCCTCCCAAAATGCTGGGATTACAGGAGTGAACCATTGCACCCAGCCTTGAGTTGAATTTTTTTTTTTTTTTTTGAGATGGAGTCTCGCTCTGTCATGAGGCTGGAGTGCAGTGGCACGATCTTGGCTCACTGCAACCTCCACCTCCCGGGATCAAGCAATTCTTCTGCCTCAGCTTCCCGAGTAGCTGGGATTACAGGCGCGAGCCACCGGACCCAGCTAATTTTTGTATTTTTAGTAGAGACAGGGTTTCACCATATTGGTCAGGCTGGTCTCGATCTCCTGATGTTGTGATCCACCTGCCTTGGCCTCCCAAAGTGCTGGGATTACAGGCATGAGCCACCACTCCCAGCCCCTTGAGTTGATTTTTGTATACGCTTAAAGAAGGGGTCCAGTTTTAATCTTCTGCATGTGGCTGGCCAGTTATCCTACAACTATTTATTGACTAGGGAGTCCTTTCTTCATTGGTTATTTTTGTCAAGTTTCTAAAAGATTAGATTGTTGTAGGTGTGTGGGCTTATTTCTGGGGTCTCTATTCTGTTCCATTTGTCTATGTGTCTGTTTTTCTGTCAGTACAAAGCTGTTTTAGTTACTGTAGCCCCATAGTATAGTTTGAAGTTGGGTAGCATGATGCCTTCAGCTATGTTCTTTTTGCTTAGGATTGCCTTGGTTATTTGGGCTATTTTTTGGTTTTGGTTTTGGTTTTATATGAATTTTAAAATAGCTTTTCTTTTTCGTTGTTTGTTTGTTTATTTTATTTTTGTAAAGAATATCATTGGTCATTTGATAAGAATAGCACTGAATCTGCAAATTGCTTTGGGCAGTATGGACATTTTAATGAATTGATTCTTCCTATCTGTAAACATGGGATATTTTTTCATTTGTTTGTGTCATCTCTGATTTCTTTGAGGAGTGTTTTGTAATTCTCATTGTAGAGATTATTCTCCTCCCTAGTTAGCTGTATTCCTAAGTGTATATGTATATATACACAGATGATATGTAGACCATTGAGAATAATTGTATTCTACAAGATGTTATTAAAAAAAAATAGGCGGTAAGCTGGATTTGCTTGGCAAGTTGTAGTTGCTGAGTCCTACTCTAGATGATCACATGCCAAAGTGTTTTGTCCAGAACATTATATATATGAACTGCTCCATGTAAAAAAGGATCCCTTGATCAATAAGTTTAGAGAATAAAATATACACATATCAGGGATTTCAATTATGCAAAAAACTATGACATTGAGAGGACTTTACCTTTACTTACTTATTTCATTTTTAATCATATTGGACTCTGCAATCTTTATTTTAAATTTTATAACTCTTAATATGTTAAAGGCATTGAACCATGTTTTCCAGTGGAAGTCTTGAATCTGTCCCTGCTTCTCTATCTCACTGCCACTGATCTGGTTCAGTTCCTTGGTTTTCCTTTCCTTTATATTTCATTTTGTTTTGTTGTTCTGTTTTATTTATCTCAAAAAATAATGCATGCATATGAGAAAAAAATCGAAAAGTAACAAAAGTTATCTTATAAAAAGTAGATCCCTTCCGCCTTAGAGCCCTAAATCCTACTGCAGAGTCAAATGTTATTGGTTTTGTGTGTATCTACTGTTTTCTTACACATATAAAAGCAAAATATGAATGTGTGTGTGCATGTATGCATTCTTTTGATCTCTTTCTTTCACATGAGTTTGGGGATTCTATAAAAATATATAAATTGGAAACTTTCAGTGTTCTATTGGCTGAAGACAGAACCAGAACTCTTATATGGAGAAAAATGTATAACATTCCAATTAGAATTTGATCATTTCCTATCTCCAGACCCATTTCCTACTACTCTCCCTTTAATAGCACTTAGATTTTATGGACCTCAGTTTTCCTATCTGTAAAATGGAAGGAGGAGAGGAAATAATAACAGTATTATCGTACATATTTTATGGGTATTAATGAGGTCTTGTCTATAAAATATTAAGCACATAATAAGTATTCAATAGATGGTGGCTACAGGATAGTGATGATAGGAGTGGTGTTACACGTAATGTGTGGGAGCCATTGTACAGTTGGGGTATTGCCAACAAGGGTCTGATATTTCATGGCATTCTGGAGTTTAAAAACCATTTGAAGTGTGTAATCCCATTTAATCCTTATTCTCCAATTATTTATATATCTATTCTTCCAATCATGAGACAGAAACATAATAAGAATTCAAATGTTAGACAATATTAACAAGAATTTCAAGGAACTTATATTCTAGGATGGGAAATAGATGGTAAATAAACCAATATCAATTTAATAATTGTCTATTATGGTGAGGACTCTGCAGGCCATAAAGAAGATTGCATAGTACGAGTTAAAGGGTGGTTTGCTGTTATAGATAGCTAGGCTGGAGCTGTACTTTATGTGGGCACCAATCTCATAAAATATAAAATGTCATTGGTGGCTCTGGGGTTGGGCGACCAAAGTGGACATGTTGAATCTTAAGGGCTCCAGGAATATTCTTGGAACATATTTTAAACTATACTCAGAAAATAAAAGTAATTCAAATTCTTACACAATTTATTTATTTCCTTTAGGACTTGAGGAACTTAGTGAAACAAGACAGTCTCTTGCCATAGACTGTTGGTGGAAGGATGAAAGTTTGTAATAGAACAAATCAACAAGAAAAGAAACTCCAACTAACTTTTTGATTAAGTGGAACACTGCAAAAGCACAAATGGCAAAAACAACTTATCCAAAGCTGCTGCTGCTTCTCTTCAATGCTTTTTTTTTTTTCCCCCAAGGTCTGTCTCTGTTGCTCAGTCTGGAGTGCAGTGGTGCAGTGGCACAATCTTGGCTAACTGCAACCTCTGTGCCTCCCAGGCTCAAGTGATCCTCCTACCTCAGCCTCCCAAGTAGCTGGAACTACAGGTGCATGCCACCATACCCAGCTAATTTTTATACTTTTTTGGTAGACACTAGATACAGGATTTTTCCATGTTGCCCAGGCTGGTCTCGAACTCCTGGGTTTAAGTGATCCTCCAGTCTCAGCCTCCCAAAGTGCTGGAATTGCAGCTGTGACCCACCGTGTCCAGCTTCTTCAATACTTCTTAACAGACATTTGGGTGACAGAATGAGAGAAAGTGCAATATCCTTTTCAGGAAAGGTTGGCTCATTCCACTTTTGCTGGGATGTAATATATATTTTGGGAAGAAATATGTAGTCAAATTAGAACATATTAAGTAGAAGTTTAGAATTGTGTAATAAATTTTGGCCATTTTTTCTGTAGACAAAAGGAAGTCATTGAATCATTTTCTAATTACCCAGAGCATTTACTAAAAAAAGAAATACTGTGTAGCTCTTACAAGCATTACCTATATTATAGGCACTTTCTATCCATTTCTCTATGAACCCACATAGCAACCTCAAAAAGTAAACATTAATATCTCTACTTTACAAGTGAAGAAACACCACTAAGTCTTTGAGATAAACAGGAAACAATGTTCTGCAACCTGTATTTCAGTCCTGATGTGCAGATGTATATATTGTCTACCACCTCAGTTCCTTAAATACATAGAGTCTCACCATATACTGATTGCCATCAATATGGTTTCCCATCAAAGCAGCACCATGAATGGTGGTTATGTTCTTTGCCAATGTTGCTCTATTTTATTTATAGCTGAATAGTATAGAATCTTTTAAATATAAGTTAGCTTCATTATATATCTGTATCTATATATATCTGTGTATATATATGTGTGTATATATATGTGTGTGTATATATATGTGTGTGTGCGTGTGTGTGTATATATATGTGTGTGTGTATATATATATATATATACACACACACACACACACACACACAGATATCTCAAAATTCTGAGGTTCTTCTGACCCATCTGAAGGCTGGACTCCAATTAGGTACAGAGTAATCATAGCGAGGGGCTGCAGGAGTGTCCATGTTGGGAGAGAGCTTTGCAGACATGGATAGGAAAGATACGGTGGAGAGGTGTGTGCATCAGCAGCCCTGGTGGCGGACATTAGTAAGGATTACAGGAACAGGTTGTGACCATGCAGAGTCTTCAGTGACAAAAACATTTTCAGCCATGGGTAGGATTATCTGTGAGCAGGGCCAGCAGGTGCTCATATAATCTTTAGCAGAATAAAAGGTATTTAAAAGTCAGAAACGTGTGTGTGTGTGTGAAATATTCTTAATTTGAGTGAAAAACACCATTACCTTTTTCCTGTGTGCTTTTGATTTTTTTAGTCTTAAATGTTGTGCTACTGTCTGCTGCTGGGAAACTCCTATTAACTTTCCAAACTCAGCTCCATCATAAACTCTTCCAAGAAGTCTTCCTTGATGCCACTCACAATCCTTTCCTGTTCACTTTGCACATTCCTCTATTTGTGTGCTTTCCACACCACACTAAATGTTGTTTATCTGACTGTCTCTCTTAAATCTAAAGCTGCTGAGGACAGGGCCAGTGCCTTATTCATCCTCTGTTCCACATATCGGTATCTGTAGATATAGCAAAAATACTCTGTCTTGAATTGAATTAAACAAATGGTAAATTAATAG
Organism: Pan paniscus; assembly: GCF_029289425.2. Classification (NCBI taxonomy): domain Eukaryota; kingdom Metazoa; phylum Chordata; class Mammalia; order Primates; family Hominidae; genus Pan; species Pan paniscus. Next base: position 69,810,569 of record NC_073267.2, read on the forward strand.
ATGCAATTTCACCATAGGAAGGCGCAAGTGGGGTTAATTAGTAAAAGATTCTAAGAAACAGTGGATGAAACATCAAGTGCAGTTTTCCCTCTCAAATCCAGTTCTTTGCCCTCCCTCCCATTTCCTGATTTGTGATGAAAGATGTAAAGCTGTTGGGCTTTTATGAATCTTGCCACTAGCCTCCAAAACCTTTCAAATATGATTCAATTTCATGCAGACAGAGACTCACAGCAACTTGGCAGTTAACAGCTAATGGCTTTTAAGGGTTTAAGTCAGCCCTAAACATTACTCCAATGAGTTTTTGTGGTTTAATTACCTTAAAACATTAAGTAGTCAAGGAGTCCATCAATACACATGCATTTAGAGATATCAAATGTGCACTGTTCACAAATATAGCCTTGAAGGTGTCTAATACAGCATCTTATTTTGCCAAAAAAGCATGTAAAAATAGTTTAAGTCTACCTATTTGAGGCTAATGATGTGTGCCATCATTAAGCTGGAAAAAATGCTTAACTCAAAAATTATTCTTTAAACAGCAAGGAAGAGCTTTACAACGCAAGGGACAGAGCGATTTCTGCCTTACCCTATTCTCCCCCATACCATGTTAATTTTAAGCAGTGCACCTAGAGGCTAAGATGCCCGACTCTGGATTTCAACAGCTCTGAGTTCATATCCCACTTCTGCAATTTGTAGGAAAGTAAAGTAATAAGATAATACGTTTGTGGAGAATAATGATAATAATTATTCAGCTGGGATTTTGTGAATATTTTATGAAATTATGCATGTAAAGATGTTAATAATAATAGATAATATGTGCTAGGCAGTCTTTGATTTTAAAAGCCTATTCTTGAGGACATGGAGGAAAGGAAAAAAATCAGTTTGAAGGGTCAGTATCCAATTTTAAGGCTGTAAAAATGAGCTTAATATCTCCATTGTGATTTTCCTTATTCAGACTGTAATTAAAGAAACTAACGATTGTCACTTATTTTATGCACCATTTGAGATGTTTTCTTCTCCAAAACTCATTTCCATCCTTGGACTCACAATAATAACTTCATTACTCTTTTCAAGTCAAATCACATCCCAATCTCAACCATTCAAATTGGCCTAAGATCCCACACTAACAAAATGTTAATATATATGAGTAATGCATTTTGGGTTCAGAGATAGGAAGAGAAACCTTCAGGGAGGCAGAAATGAGTTATTGACCTGCTATAGAATGTGTCATTTGGAGAGAACCGCACTGTAGAAAGAGATGATTCAAATGCCTGATTTCAAGGGGGCAATGCAATCTAGTTTACTAATCTGTCATTATACTAAGGTGAGGCTTTTATGAACACTGCTCATTAGCATCTCAATAGCATTCAAAATCCAGATAATGGGTGACAAGTTTATTCTTATTACTAAGCAATTCCAAAAATTTTCATTCATTAATCCATCATTCAAAAATTAAGAATGGCGAAAGGTAAAAGCAGATCATTTGAACCATATACATTTGAACCATATAGACATGGGCATTATATGTTACTTATTGTTTGTTTATTTATTTATTTATTGAGATGGAGTTTCATTCTTGTTGCCCAGGTTGGAGTGCAATGGCGCGATCTCAGCTCATTGCAACTTCCGCCTCCAGGGTTCAAGCGATTCTCCTGTCTCAGCCTCTCCAGTAGCTGGGTCTACAGGTGCCCGCCACCATGCCCAGCTGTTTTGGTAATTTTAGTAAAGATGGGGTTTCACCATGTTGGCCGAGCTGGTCTCGAACTCCTGACCTCAGGTGATCCGCCCGTCTCAGCCTCTCAAAGTGCTGGGATTACAGGCGTGAGCCACCACGCCCAGACTGTTTATTTATTTTTAATTTACAGATTTCTAAGTAATGTAAGCGAACACCTCCATGGCCTCTGAAGTCATTTTTCTCCCTGAGCCACCTCTTCACCTAGGCTGCCATTGCTCTCCTTTCTTCTTTCCTCACATCCTATTTTGCCCCCACTCCATGCAAGCTGATGTCTCAGTGTTGAGGCTGGAACTGAAATCAGATGGTCAAGTTTCATCTAATGCATATAAAAATGTTTTCGCCCATTATCTGGTTAGAGGAAAAGGTAAATTTTTGTTGTTGTTGCTTTTTGCCTTAGAGGGATAACATGCAAGTTGGATTGGCTGGTAAAAAGCCTTAACTTAACATCCGTTAGTTGAAGCTGGGCAAGCCAGTTCCCCCAAAATTGGCACATAATCCTCCTGAGTGAGCAAAGCTGCCATGTGAGCTCAGAGGTTTCAATTAGAGTATAAAGGGATCTGAATTTATATGCTGCAATGGGAAAGGGTGACTTAACAAAGGAAAGAAAGAATATGTAATCGGCTTTTCTTCTTTTATTTTGATGGAGTAAATCTATCATTGTTCACAATGAGACATATGAAATTTACTCTCTTGGTTATTTTGACATATATAATACAATGTTATTGACTATAGTCACCCTGCTGTGTAATAGATCTCAAAACCTATTTCTCCTATCTATCTTAAATGTTGTACCCTGGCTGGGCATGATGGCTCACACCTGTAATCCCAGCACTTTGGGAGGTCACCATAGTTGGAGGCATCACACTCCTTGATTTCAAAACATCGAGCACTTATAATCAAACAGCATGGTACTGGCATTAAAACAGACATATCAACCAAGGGTATAGGTTAATAAAAAACCCAGAAATAAATCCATGCATTAATGATCAACTAATTTTTGACAGAGGCGGTATGAACACACAATGGGGAAGACATTCTCTACATTAAATGGTATTAGAAAAACTGAATATTTACATGCAGAAGAATGAAATTAGACACTCATACTATGTAAAAATGCAAAGTGAATAAAGATTTAAATATAATAAATGAAATTGGAAAATTGCCAGAAAAATACATATGGGGAAAGCTTCATGTCACAAGCTCCAGCACAGTATGTGGAGACAACGTACAGATTGGGAGGAAATATTTCCAAATTATCCATCTGATAAGGGATTAATATCCAAAATAGATAAGGCTTTTCTTCTTTATTTCAAGCATAGTTAGGTTGACTAAGGTGTTCTTTCCAACAACCAGTGCACTGATACAAGAAAAAGAATAAACAGAAATAAGTTCAGCTCTCAATATCTGAACATACATATAGATGAGCCTGTAAGTGGGGTGAGAGGTGAAGCTACATGTGAGAAATACAAGCTTGGTATGAGAACCAGTGAAGTCAATCACATAAAAAACATGTGTAAGTTATATTGCACAATATAAATCTAAGATGCCTTTAGATTAACAGAATAATGATTAACTGTGACTTGCCAATTTATTAGCTTTTAATTGCCCTAAGCATAATGAACATAGGAAGTACTTGGATAATTATAAACCTGCCTATATTGTGGTATAGTTGGATGAGCATAGGGTTGCAGTCAGGCAAGCCTGAGTTAACACTGCAGTCTTATTCTCATAGCTCTGTGACATTGGACAATGTCCTTTACCTCTGTGCAATGTGAATAATAATTTCCATTTCCAGAGTTGTTTTAATGGTGAGAGATAATGTATCTAAAGCAGCTAGCTTAGTGCCTGACACATAGATACTCAATACTCAGTAGCAACAGTGGCAGCAGCAACTGCTGTTATTATAGTCCTTACTCCAAGAAATTTCCCTCATTAAAAAAGAGAATGAACTCCTTTGGAAATAAAACAGAGTCAGTGTACCTTCTAAAGGGGCCTGAGGCAGGAGTGACAATGATGTGAGCACAGCAGAAAGACTGAGGTCTAGATTCTGCTGGTTCAGTGAGGCCTGGCAGATGCTATGGATGAGGCATGAGGACAGACACTTCTTCAGGATCATTTTGGCTCTCTGCATTATAGGACACCCAGGAAAGACTTTCCCTCAGGGGCTTTTTTTTTTTTTAATGCATGCACAGTATTGAACTCAATAGCTGATATTCTCTGCCCGCATCACTGGCTACTACCCAAAGAGAAATAGGAATCAAGTTTTCCTCTTGGCTTTATCACAGAAGGAAGCCACTGAGTATTTACTTATGTCCCTGGCTTAGATTCATCATTGGCCTGGCTCTAAGTTTTTAGATAAGCTACTAAACTGCTCTAAGTGTCAGTTTAGTAATGAGGGAACTGCCTCATTATTAAAATGGTCCTAGTGATGGAATCTTATATACAAGGTCACTCGGTACCATTCAACTCCATCCTCATGAGAGGTGAAGCCAGCTGGATTTCCTGGGTCAAGTGAGGACCTGGAGAACTTTTCTGTGTCTAGCTAAAGGATTGTAAATGCACCAATCAGCACTCTGTCAAAACGCACCAATCAGCACTCTGTGTCTAGCTAAAAGATTGTAAATGCACCAATCAGCACTCTGTCAAAACGCACCAATCAGAACTCCTTGTATAGCTAAAGGATTGTAAATGAACCAATCAGCAATCTGCAAAATGGACCAATCAGCACTCTATAAAATGGACCAATCAGCACTCTGTAAAATGGACCAATCAGCAGGATGTGGGTGGGGTCAAATAAGGGAATAAAAGCTGGCCACCCCCCAAGCCAGCAGCAGCAACTAGCTTGGGTCGCCTTCCATGCTGTGGAGGCTTTGTTCTTTCGCTCTTCACGATAAATCTTGCTGCTGCTCACTCTTTGGGTCTGTGCCGCCTTTAAGAGCTGTAACACTCACCGTGAAGGTTTGTGGCTTCATTCTTGAAGTCAGCGAGACCACGAACCCACTGGAAGGAACCAACTCCAGACACACTCTATCAAGTGCCTGAAACAGAGCCATGGCAAGTTAAAAGTTTAAGCTTCTGCTTTAATCCCTGCCTGGAAGAGCTCATCCGTGACCTGGTGGAACTGAGGTAGTGTCCTTAGTGTTATCATGGTACTTTCATTTTAGTGATGTACTGTATCATCGTCATCAAGTAATACCATATTTTCTCCCCCTCCTTAATACTAAAACATAGGCTGGTGCTTTTAATCCAGTTATTAAGCCATTGTTAACAACTAGACCTTTACACTCATTCATACAAGATTAAATGGTTTTATACAAAACAAAATTACATATTTTCTTTATCATCATTTGTTAAATGTGTTCCATGTGGCCATAATTGAACTATGCTACATACGTTATCTCATTTAACCCCTAAAATAATTTATAGGGTGTCTTAATTCATTCAGGCTGTCATAACATAATATCATTTACTGGGTGGCTTATAAATGACAGACATGTATTGCTCACAATTCTGGAGAATGGGAAGCTCAATATCAAGGTGCTGGCAGATTCGGTTTCTGGTAGGGGCTTGCTTGCTCCCTGGTTCATAGCTAGCACCTTCTGGATGTGTCCTTATAAGGTGGAAGGGGCTAGCTCACTCTATGGAGTCTTTTTTTTTTTTTTTTTTTTTTTAAACAGGGTCTCACTATATTGCCCAGGCAGGTCTCAAACTCCTGGACTCAAGCCATCCTCCCCACTCTGCCTCCCCAAGAGCTGAGATTACAGATATGAGCCATGCCACTGCGCGCCTGGCTGGAGTCTTCTTTTTTTTTTTGAGACAGAGTCTCGCTCTTTCACCAGGCTGGAGTGCAGTGGCATGCTCTCAGCTCACTGCAACCTCTGCCTCCCAGGTTCAAGCGATTCTCATGCCTCAGCCTCCCGAGTAGCTGGGATTACAGGCATGCACCACCACACCCAGCTAATTTGTGTATTTTTAGTAGAGACAGGGTTTCACCATGTTGGCCAGGATGGTCTGAATCTCCTAACCTCGTGATCTGCCCACTTTGGCCTCCCAAAGTGCTGGGATTATAGGCTGGAGTGCAGTGGGGTGATCTCAGCTCACGGCACCCTCTGCCTCCCAGGTTCAAGTTTCTCGTGCCTCAGCCTCCTGAGTAGCTGGGATTACAGGCACACACCACCACACCCAGCTAATTTGTGTATTTTTAGTAGAGACAGGGTTTCACCATGTTGGCCAGGATGATCTCGATCTCCTGACCTTGTGATCTGCCTGCCTCGGGCTCCCAAAGTGCTGGGACTACAGGCGAGAGCCACCGCGCCCGGCCTGGAGTCTCTTTTATAAGGGGACAAATTCAACTCATGAAGGCAGAGCCCTCAAGATCTAATTTCCTCCTTAAGGCTCTACTTTCTAATACTATCACGTTGGGGATTTGGTTTTAGCATATGAACTTTGAGGAAAGGCATGAAATAAGTGTTATTATTATCCCCATTTGATTGATGAGGAAGCTGAGGCTTATTTTAGTGAATAATCTGCCCCATGTTTTAGAGCAAACATACAAGATGCTGGAGTATGGACCATGCTTTCTGGTTGTAATGTTGATTTATAATTCTTTATACACTACCGTCATCTAAAATCATGTGACTAAGCCTCAGTAACTTAAAATCATTAGGACATTTTCATGTCACATAACTTGCGATTGGTTTGCCATCATTCCAATGTACAATGATGAGGTTATTTGTTTCTTTATTTCCCATAAAATGCCTTTATCACTGAGAAAAATTCTGTTCTTATTGGAGTCAGCAATAACAATTGTAAACACATCTTCTCATAAGTGTCTGTATATAATATGCTCCTGAATTGTTTTAATTTATAGTAAGACTGGAGGAATATTATGCACATCAGTCTTATAAATAATGTGACATGAATAACAGCTGCGTTTAGTGCCAAAGCAATTATTTTCTTCCCAAGTAATCATTCATTTTTTAGTGGAAACTGAAAATTTGCATCCAACATTGTCTCCTTACATAATTAGGGTGAGTCTCCTTTACTCTCTTGCCTTGATGTTTAATACACGAAAATAATTAGTTTTTCTTAGGGAAGTGTCAAGATCTACTGACACTTTTTATTTTTGCCTAGGGTAAGGAGCAAGATTATGTTTATGGTAACAGTGACATTAGTACCTATTTTGTATCATCATTGTGGGTTGCTTTAAAGAGTTGATATACTTTGGGAGGCCGAGGCGGGCGGATCACAAGGTCAGGAGATCGAGACAATCCTGGCTAACACAGTGAAACCCCGTCTCTACTAAAAATACAAAAAATTAGTCGGGCACAGTGGTGGGTGCCTGCAGTCCCAGCTACTCGGGAGGCTGAGGCAGGAGAATGGCATGAACCCCGGGAGGCGAAGCTTGCAGTGAGCCGAGATCGCGCCACTGCACTCCAGCTTGGGTGACAGAGCAAGACTCTGTCTCAAAAAAAAAGAGTTGATACAATGACTCTCAAGTGCCTGGTACGGTGGTTGGCTTATTCATGTATTGCCTCATCCTACAATTACTTGTAGAAAACATTCTATATGCTGCACCCTGTGCTATATCTTAGGTACACAATGGGGAATATAACAAAATCGACAGACCTGAACCCTGAGTTCAAAAAGGTTTTGTTTTGGGTAAGATACAAACAATAAAAAATGCAAATTTCAGTAACTTATATAAAATATAGAAACCTATGAAAGAGAATAGCTTAATGATCAGGGACTATGGGAATTTCACTTTCTAGTAGGGCTCTGAAGTAGTAGTCGTTCAGGCCAGTAAGGGCAAAGGTGTGATCCTGGAAGAGGCAAAAGACTGTGTGATTCTTTGGATCTGGAAACTACTTGATGTTTTTGAGGAACTGAAAGAAAGCCGGTGTAGACTGAACTTAGTAAGCAAAAATGAATTTCAGGTCATGGGAAGGTCATAGAATTTGATGGAAAACAATGAAATTTCACAGTTAAGGAACTTTGGGCCACCTGGCTATTAAGTAATCATTTGATCCCAGGTTTCTGTGATTGCAAATTTCAGTTTGTTTATTACAGTTCTTGGAATTGAACCATTCAATAAAATAATGATGATACTAAGAATGTTGATAATACAGCTACACTGATGGATGTAGTGCTTCTATGTGTCAAGCACTCTTCCAATCACGTTTCAGGCACTAAAAATCTTAATCCTCACAGAAAACCTATGAATTATTTTAATCTTTGCATGAAACTTAAGGTTATCCCTATTGTGCAAATGTATGTAAGTTAAATAACTTGTCCATATCGTATAGCTTTTAAGGGATAAACTTGAATTTGAATTCAAGTTCAAACTCAAACTTGAATTTAAACTCAAGGTTATATGGCTCTTTAGAGATTGGACAGTTAATCCTCCTCTTAATGCCAGCTTAAAGTTTTTTTTTTTATTATTTTGGAGCAATTTAAAAGTTACTAAGAAGTTTTAATATCAATACAGTTTTTAAAAAACTGTTTGAGAGGAAGTAGTTAATGTGATTGTACTACAACCCCTGAAACTTCTGTGTGTAATACCTACCACCAAGATTTTCTCTTATATTACCTCAACACAACCATCAAAATCAGAAAATTGAAATTAATGCCTTTTTTCTTACCCGAGACTATGTCTTCGCAGTAAAAGAATCCAGTTCAGAATCTCACATTGCATTTAGTTGCCATGTCTATTTAGTGTCTTTCAATCTGCAGAATTGTCAATGTTTGGCTTGACTTTCATGACCTTGCCACTTTTGAAGACATAGGTCAGTTATTTCATAGAATCTCCCTTAATTTGGGTTTATCTTATATTTTCTCATGATTAGATTCATGTTACACAGCATTTTGGGCAGGAATATGACAGAAACATTGCTGTGTTCATCTCATTGCCTCTTAGCAGGTGATGAGCAATTTCAATTTGTCCCAATTTTGAATATAATAACATTGATTACTTGATTAAGGTGATGCCTGCGAGGCTTCTTTGCAGTGTCTGAGCTCCAACATCCTGCACTGGGCTTCCACTATCACCCACAACCTCCCTGCACAAACTCTTTCTCCTTGACTTCCTGTGACAAGCCATTGCTGCCACTCTGTCTCTTTTCCCCAAATGCTTGTGCCCTACTCCCCTCCTTATGGGTACCCCTTACTCCCCCATCAGGTTCTGGCCTTCCTATGCAGTTGCCTACTTGAGTCTCATCTAATGGCTATTGAAAGAATTACAAAGGAAGGAGAAAAGAAAAGAAGGGAAAAAGAAAGGGAAGTATAGACAGAGAAAGAAAGAAAATAAGGAAGGAAGGTCAAAGGATAACTTTTAATTTAAACCAAAGACATAGAGAAAAAATACTGAAATCAATTGTTTTCATCTGGGAAAAAGGCTCAGAGTGATGCTAGCTGAAATAATGTTGAACACATTGTTCTTTCTCATTGCACTCTACAGAAATGATTGCCTTTGCCCAAGACACCACCGACAAAAACAACAGCAAAAAGCATTGCAATTTGAACTTAATTTTTTTCAATAAAATATGATTAGGGTATTCTCAGAGTATAGTCAAAGCATACCCGTTATTAGCAAAAGGGCCAACTATATACGCAAATACATTGTAGCTTCTCTGGTGCTAAGATCCCTGAGTCTGTCTCTTTTTATCTGCTATTCAGCTGTTTAATCACTGCTCTCAGGAACTTAGGTGTTTTCCTGGTGGGAAGAGGCTGTCATTAATCATTATTTATCCAGGTTATTTTTTCAATTTATTCTGAGCAATATAAATATAAAACTGGACAACACAAGTCTGCTCTTTCTCACTTTTATACCATGATGCTTTTAACATCTGTCCTTTCCATGAAGGCAACCTAACATAATAGTTACAAGAACTAGTATGGGGTCAAATTCAAGATCGGCTACTTATGACTTGAATTTGGCCATGTGATTTAACTTACTTAAGCTTCACGCCATTTAATTCTAAATGAGTCTAACTCTATAATAGCAATTATTGTTGGGAGAACTGCCAACAATATGCCCCGAAGAAAGTGCTTAGCACGGGTCATGGACCACAAAGTACAGACTTAAATGCATCAAATGTGTCTCCCATACTTGGAAATCCTTTCCTTTTGAGAACCCCTCTCCTTTGTACTCAGTAGTACTTTATTTATTTCTCTTTCATAACACAAGTTGTTTCTTATTTGTGATTATATAGAGGTCATCTCCACTTGGCTGAGATCTGCTTGTGGTCAGGAATCATTACTCATCTCTATATCCTCACCACTTAACAAAGTAAGTTATTTGTAACATAAAAAGTGGCCAATGTGTTTGTGGATTGAAGGATGGAAAATGGGAGAATTGTGAGTTGATTAGATGAATGGATAAAAGTGTGAAAGAATGAATGGATGAAATTATAAGTACAACAACTAATAAGCAATTGTAACAAAGCCTGGAATAAAGGATTCAATATTTATGGAACATCAATTAACTGGCTATTTCACGTACATTATCACGTTAATACATCATCATGTTATTATGTTATAGAAGAGAAATGTAAGGTGTAGGAAAGTAAAAACAAAAACTTAGCTCACACTTCTGTCTCTATGCATTAAGTCTGAAATTCAAGTCCAACTGTCTGAATTTAAGGTTCCCATTTTTTTCCCACAGCTCCATGCCAGTGATATACGGATACTGAGTTAGAAAGTACACGGGAGTATTATCTTCCTAATCTCTTAGTATTAGGCCGGGCACGGTGGCTCATGCCTGTAATCCCAGCACTTTGGGAGGCCCAGATAGGTGGATCATCTGAGGTAAGGGGTTCGAGACTAGCCTGTCCAACATGGTGAAACCCCATCTCTACTAAAAATACAAAAAAATTAGCCAGGTGTGGTGGTGGGCACTTGTAATTCCAGCTACTCGAGAAGCTGAGGCAGGAGAATCACTTGAACCCGGGAGGTGGAGGTTTCAGTGAGCCGAGATTGCGCCACAGCACTCCAACCTGGGTGAGAGTGAGACTCTATCTCCAAAAAAAAAAAAAAAAGTGAATTTGAAATAATTATCCTCTTTGCACAACAGCCAGAAGATGACATACTTCTCAACCTGGGTATGCACAGTGACTATATTTTTAAAAAAATAGGGTTTCAAACAAACTTAACTTTTTAAATATTTACAAATTTTTCTGGAGCAAATGATGTCACCTCAAATATCACTTCCTGTCATTGCAGCACGAAACCAAAGGAACCCAAGACTCCAGCCTTCACTGTGGGCTGAAGCGCAACATTTACTTGATATTAAACAAAAAAATTTGGGTGGAATAGAAACAGGTAAGAAATAGAAGAAATGTCAGGTGATTTTAGCCAAATTAAAAGATTTCAACTAAATACGGAAAACCTTTTTAGTGAGAATAGGATTCTTTAAATTAACTCAACATCTTCCTTGTTGAATATATTCTTTTCCACCAAACATGTTTTTGCTGTGTTAGATGATGTTTAATCAGGGATTCCAGAGAGGAGACTTATTAATAGAGCATATAATTGAGCTATTTAGATTTATCAGGTGGGCATTCTAATTTTTAAAAATTTTTTCAACAAATGCCAAATAATACTGTGTATAAATATTAGAGATGGAAGAGTCAAGATATATAAAGAGAGATCTATATCTCCATATACTTATCCTGTCCTACGTTTACTTCAAATACACAGAAATATCCAAGTTTAAAAGGATAGTCTCTGCATAGGTATTGTGGCGTGTCTTTTCCCTTCAAAAGGGTGTTCTATTTTCTCTTTCACTAATGGATTTACAGGTCTAAAAACAATAGTCCATATGGTCAGAAGCCATAATTTAAAAATGCCTCAATGATTTCATTACAAAGACATTCTTTAATAAACTCCAAACTTCCTTGCTTGGAATTTTACCAAAATGATTTGACAAGTATTCTTCCTGCTTTGATATGGCAGATAGTGAACTTCATCTATTTAATGCAAGATTGAAATATTTGAAATGAAAAGTTTGCTGAGCATTTCCAAATACAATCAAGCCTGTGGTGTTCTCTAGAGGAGATGTATTATTTTTAATGCTCTATTTCTGTATTAAATTGAATATTGTAAAAGATGGAGAACCTATAAAGATTTTTGAAGGATAACTCAGAGATTGTGTAGACAAAAAATTTATACAGATCACCACTAAAACATTATATATAATTTCTTGCAAAAGTTCATGCTTTTGAATAGGACGATCTAAACTAAAATGTGAACAAAGTGGAGCTTACAATAGAGGAGTGGTTATGAAATGCTTAAAAGGGAAAAAATATATTTTTTTCCCATTCATTGTGAATGTTTTTAGGATATGACTCTACTCTAGTATTCTAGAATGTAGTTTTAGGTATTTGGGAGCAAAAGTCAGTGATATAGCTTTCGTGCCTTTTGGTATCTCCTAGTCTGTGGAGATGAAGCATCTAGAAAAATAAGTAAATAATTGCAGAAATGTGAGGCATATTGGCATAGCAGCGTGAAAGAGATGCCAGGAGAGGACTGAGCAGATAGCTCTTTATGGGCTGAAGGAGTCAGTGATGATTCTCTAAAATGACTGGCATTTTATTTTGTTCGTGAAAGATGAGTGGAAATTGAGTGGGAATTGGCCAGATGGATACAGTGAGGCATATTCTGAAACAAGAAAGCACAAGAAAACACACAAATGTGCACTTGGGACTACAAATTGTTCCTTATGGCTCTAATGGTTCTGTAGGACTCAAAGGCTGAGATACCAAGGCTCATGTTGCGGCATGACGGTTGATGCTGGGTTGAGATCAAACCCTAAGCCATGAAGGGGAATGCACAGAAGCACATCTTATTTCTTATTTGCTGTCATTTTGAAGCCTCTTCAAATTACACACACACACAGACACACACATATATATATACACGTATAAGTTTAAATATAAATTTATATAAATATAGATTTTATATACTGTATATTTAGAAATAATTTCCAAATATCTGTGTATATATATTCACATGTAATAGTCCCCCCTTACCTGTGGTTTCAGTTATCCACGGTCAATGGTGGTCCAAAAATGGTGAGTCCAATACAATAAGACATTTTGAAAGAGAAAGAGACTATATTCATATAACTTTTATTACGGTATACTGTTAAAAAATGTTCTGTTTTATTATTAGTTATTGTTGTTAATCACTTACTGTGCCTAATTCATAAATTAAACTTAATCCTAGGTAAGTATCGAAAATAACATAGTATATATAGGGTTTGGTGCTATCTGTAACTTCAAGGGGTCTTAAAACATCCCCCACATACAAGGGCGAACTACTGTATACACATAATGCATATATACATATATGAATATAAATATAAAATACAAGTTTCAAGCTACAATTTTATCAGTTGGTACATGCATGCAAAAGAGTGCACTGATAATTGTCTTCCTACATTTTGTTTGTTTGTTTGTTTTTGTTGTTTTGAGATGGAGTCTCACTCTGTTGCCCAGGCTGGAGTGCAGTGGTGCGATCTCGGCTCACTGCAAACTCCACCTCCTGGGTTCATGCCATTCTTCTGCCTCAGCCTCCTGAGTAGCTGGGACTACAGGCGCCCACCACCGCGCCTGGCTAATTTTTTGTATTTTTAGTAGAGACGGGGTTTCACCGTGTTAGCCAGGATGGTCTCGATCTCCTGACCTCGTGATCTGCCCGCCTTGGCCTCCCAAAGTGCTGGGATTACAGGTGTGAGCCTCTGCACCTGGCCCCTGCTTTTAAAAATATTTTCTGATAATATTCACATTTGGTTCCTCTTGACCGATATTCTTTTTACTTTTCTTCTTGTTTTTTTTTTAGATGGAGTTTCTCTCTTGTTGTCCAGGCTGGAATGCAATGGTGCGATCTCAGCTACCGCAACTGCCGCCTCCCGTGTTCAAGTGATTCTCCTGCCTCAGCCTCCCGAGTAGCTGGGATTACAGGTATGCACCACCGCATCTGGCTAATTTTGTATTTTCAGTAGAGACAGGGTTTCTCCATGTTGGTCAGACTGGTCTCAAACTCCCAACTTGAGGTGATCTGCCCGCCTCGGCCTCCCAAAGTTTTGGGATTATAGGCATGAGTCACCGCGCCCGGCCTATTCTTTTTTATTTTGTTTTGCACAGCACTGAAAATGTGGATGAATGATAAAAGCTTTTCTTGTACCCTTCCTTATTATTTTTAGTCCTGATAAGGAGTGATCCTAACAGGATTAGGAAATTCAAGACACCCCTGTTTATGACCTGATTAGGAGCATAGTTCAGTCTTCAGTATTTTCAACTCCATGTCATACCGTAATAATTAAGGTCACTTGCGTTCCGATGATTATCAACCCCAAGAAGACCTCCCTGAGAACCTAAGGTACCATTTAACTTTTGGGAGGAGTGTGCTCGTCGGAGTGTTTCTCTTGGCCCATTTCCCAGCCCACATGGCCTTTCCTAGGAATAGCATCCCTGATGTGCTCTGTAGGCAATTTCTGAAATGCCTATGAATATGTGCATTTTGTCAAAGAGCCTAAATAAATAAAAATAGCTTTGTATAGCAAAAAACATGCATTGTCTCAATCCTTTTATTTATTGGATGAGAATGAGCACATCAAACACCACTTAACTCTCTAAAACACTGGGTCAATTGCAATTACCGTTCCTCTTTTTTTATCTAGGTTGTATTTTGTGCCACTCATATTCTGTATTTGAAAGATATCTGTAGTTTCCCTAAGCAGGTTATTAGGTTTTCAATGATGAGATAAGGCAGTTGGGATTTTTAAAAAGCAAAGAGCCTCTTCAGGAAAGACTCTCTCATCCCTTTCCTATGAAGGTAACCATTTGTTGGAAACAGTAAGCCAGGTGCATCAACAACAACACCATTATCACGGCAGCATAACTAAACCTTAGAGAATTTGTTCAGAAAAGCTTCCGAAATGTAGATCGTTTAAAGCCAATAATTTAAACCTCTGACACACTGTCTCACTGGCCTCAACATGCAGGGTCATCTGATTACACCTACTCATAAATGGCCAAATTAATCTCAATCTCTTTAAAAGTTATTATGCCTGCAGAACTCAAGAATGCATGGTTAGTTTAGTGTCACTTTTGGAAGGTTCTATTTCTCTGGTAGTAACTGATAAAGAAGGAGTTTTCTCAAAGTCAGTCACTCAAAATAAAGAACTTAAATCCATGTTAACATACCTCTGGGAAGCAGATCTACATTAACCTAGTCTATGACTTCTCTGACAATAATAAGGTTTAAGAGAGTGCTCAGCCACTGGTGATTTCTGCAAGTGATACAATGAGGGGACAGAGATAATAAGGCAAGAATAAAATGGGACCTGGGATTAAGGGATCTTCCACTCAGCCATGTGCAGAAAGTTGAAAATTAATGCGGCATTGTTTAGCAAGCAGCTGTCAAGTTACTGTAATTTGCAAAATGTTTTTTTTAAGTCGTCACCTTCACTGAAGGCATATTAGAAATGGCTTCATTTCTGAGGGATGACAAAATTAATCCTATTTTGAGTTTCATTTGAAGAAAATGACACTTTAAGCTTGTTTTGCATTTGTCAAATGAGCCAATGAGTTCAACATTTACTGAGTACCTCTGAATAGAAGACACAGTATTAGATATTAGAGTTCTAAAGATGAATTAAGAACAGTAACTTTCATCAAGATATGTAATATTTGTTGGGAGTTACAAACAGAGCAGAACATTGTAATTCTCTGTGCCTGTAAATATAAGAGTTGAGATAAGCAAAGGGTGGTAGGGGAGGATGTAGGTGAATCTAATGGGTGGCCTCAAAGTTATAGGGCAAAGGCCTGAGGACAGAGGTAAGACAAACCCAGAGGAACTGGCACGGTGCTAAGAGATGGGTCTTTTGAGATTAGCCTGGAGAGATGGGTCTTTCAGGGCCTTTATTTAAAGTATTCAGTGGCAGTCCATGTCTGTATAGAAACATCTCACTGTATTGTAATAATACAGTAACGTATATTAAGTACAACTTAATTACATGTGCATGAGCAAGAGTACTGTGTTTTCATCTTCCAGCATTTAGCAGTGTGTAATATCTTGCATTCACAAATTAAATATTTGAATAAATGAACCAAAAAACCACAAAATAGTCATGCCTAAATAAAGCTTAACAGAACAGTATTAGTACCACAATTTCCAAGCTCAAAAGGAGCATGAGCTCAGGGCTATTATCATGATACAAAATAGCAATCCAGAAGTTAGGACAATAACAACCAGTTCAGGGAATAGGAATCTAAGATGTGCAAGGAGAAACTGTCTAGGATATTGTCCATAAACAGTGTTGGAATGCCTAAAAATAAGTCATAAGTGGTGATTTGTGATGGTGTACAGGCAGTTGGTAAGCTTAACAGTGTAGAAGTTGCTCAGATGGGATGAAAAACAAAAAAAAGAAAAGAAAAGAAAGGAAAGAAAAGAAAAAAAATAAAGAAAAAATGACCTTCATCCTGTGGCACCTACTTTCATGCCAAGGCATGACTGATTCACAATCACTTTAAATTTCCACAAGCCCTTCCCTATATTGCTCTGCTGATAAAAAACCTTCCAATAATAAAAACTGCACTGCACCCCCAGATAGAAATGCCATGAAGTTTATTTTGATAAATTGAACTCATTCCACCTCTGGGGGGGTCTGCTATGGACAGAGCATACATCAGATGATTACCTGAGTTTCTGCTCATTGGAGACTTCCCATTCTGCAGTTGGTCAGAGGCTGATCAGCTGCTGCAGTTTCACTTTGATTTATTATATTTTATTTTTTCTACAGCCAAAGAACACAGCATTCAAGCAAAAGTGTCATCACTTGATAATAAATATGCTTATGCCATCTAAGCCACTCACTCAGCAGAAGGATATTTGCAGAAAAGAAGATTCTTTAGAAAAAGTTTATCTCATTCTCATAGATTTTCAAGATTGGCGGTTCCCATTCGGCTATGTGTTTGGCTTATAATTTTATTGTCTTTGGTGAAGAAATTTGCCCGGGGGGAAGAGGAGAATTTAAGTATACCTATTCTCAGACATTAGAGCAGTAACATAGATAATGGATCAACCAGTTTTTAGATGACTTTAGGTAAATCTCTCAACTTCTCTGGGCTTCACTTTATTTGTCTATAAAAATTTTTACGTCATTCACTCAGGCATTCATTCATTCAATAAATATAGGTGGAGAGTATAGTATGTGCCAATTTCGATATTGGGAACTCAGTGATTAAAAAATAAATCAGTCATTAAGCTTAATATGCATTATGTTTACTCTAAAACTTCACATACCATACGCTTATATAGTAGGTACTTTAATCTGGTCAGGAAGATGCCCATGAAAAAAATGACACTTGCACTGAGATTGAATGTTTAAAGACATGTTAACTAGGTAACGGAAAGAAGAGTAGAGGTTTTGAGGCAGAGAAAATAGCATTTGCAAAGGCCCTGTGGTTGAGAAAGGTTGGGGAAGTTCAAAAAATATCCAGTTGAATTTAACACAGAGAGCAGCAAAAATAAATAAAAAATAAATAAAGCAACTGTATCAGTGCTTCTCATTCTTTCATGTGCATGTGAAATACCTGGGAATTTTCTTTAAAATGCACAGTCTGGTTCAGTAGGTTTGAAGAGGAGCCTAAGATTTTTCTTTTCCAAAAGACACCTCCCAAGGAATGTCAGTGTTTCTGGTCCACAGCCACATTTTGAGAAGCAGAGTCCTAGATGGAGTTTACTTTCTGTCACTGTCACCAAAAAGGAGGACTTTCATTTTTTTTCTTTCAATATTATCTAGGAATGGGCAGAGATGATACATCAGGCATACTAAAGCAACTTTATCATTTTCTTGGTTTACCCTCCTTTTTCTCCTCTCACTCTTTTTCAGTTTTTACTGCTAAGCTCTTTCCAAAGAAAATATAGAGAAAGAAGTATTTTGCTCTATACAGTGAGCCAATTTCTACCCAAAGAGAATGGGGCATGAATGGCCTGGGTAGAATCTCATGCCAATAATTTGAACCAATCTCTGTCGGTAGGGAGTGAGTTATTAAACCGTCTCAGGTCATAAGGCCGTCCTTGTAAGGAGTGACCTGATTTACCTGAATATGTGATTATAAAGATATCAACACTGGAGGAGGAATAATTGTGAGCTTATCAGTGACCCCAATGTGTGTTTCCCAATACTATCACAACAATAGAATAAATATGAAGCTATAGTTCAGGATTTATGAATGTTTAAGCAAAGTACAGAAAAGATGCCGTTCAACCTTTAAATAATTCTATTTATTTATGCACTAACACGAGTAAGACATAATTATTTAGAAAGGGAAGAAAGTGACACATTAACTGCTACTACTACGAACTCTTCAAAGTGTATGCTGGAACTTAGTGAATAGAAGTCTACTTTGTGTCACTCTAATTCTATAGACAATTCCTGTGTATGTTCAGAATAGAGTCAGTAAAGGTCAAAAGCATCACATGTGATCCAGGACCTCACCACAAGGTCCTCTGGCATGTGGAGAATTATAATGAGACCATGAATTCTTTCTTTATTTAGCAGGTCCCTTTTAGTGGAAAGAAAGCCTCAGTTGAAAAGGAAGAAGCCAATGTAAAAATGTGAAATCAAAGCTCTTCTGATATGGTTGAAAACAAATAACACACTATAAAAAGCTGCAAGCTTGAGTTATACACGTGACCTTGGAAATACCATTGGCTCATCTACTATTCATGGTAAGTACATACCATAATATGCCTTTGACTTCAAGAAGCTTACATTCTACTGAGGAGGACAATAATGTTTACAAGCAATTCCCATAATAAAAGAAGCTTCAATGGTAGAAGAAATTGTAATAAGGAGAAATATCTTTGGGAGACAAAGAACCAAAACTTGCCTTTGTGGGTCAGATAGACCTTCAGATTTCAGACATTACAGCTGAGGCCTGAAGAATCAGGGAAAGATTTTTAGGTGGCAAGGAACTTGACAGAGCAAACAGCCATTTACCATTTCCTCACATGCTTCCTGAGACTGTATCAGCAGGAAGAATGACAGGTGGAAACAGGATATGGGTATTTGTGTGTGAGTTGGGAGAGGAGACAGCATTGGGGGTAAATTACCATGAAAGGAGATTAACCTGGATAGGTAGGAGGAAGATAGCACAAATATAGTTTCTTGGAAATTCAACTGGACTTTCAACTGGAAATTCAATTGGCATGAAAATACATCTCTTTTCTCTTTTAATGGCCAGGATAAACTCAAAAGGTAAAAGAAGTGTCTGGAAGATTGTTAGACATCTATTAATGTTGGTGAACAGGAGCCCTATTAATACTAAAATGTAGAGTAGTGCATGTGTGTATATGTCTGTGTGTACCATGTGTAAACAGAGGTTTGCAAAATTCCTTTAAGTATGAAAGATGGAAAGGAATCCCCTTACTTCTAGCTTTTCTACATAAAGTTAAGGATGGACAACCAAAAAGTATTCTAGAAGGATTTTTCATCTCTAAGGGTTAGTAGGAAAACATTATTTATTTTATTAACCGAACATTTTTAACTTTGTTTAGAGCTTCAAATGCCAGGCATTTTTGATAAATGTCTTATATTAAAGATTCTCTTTGATTCTGTGTACTTCCAGATCAACGTGGTCTCATGGCAACCCCATTAAGGAGTTAATTATTGTCCCAAGGTTACAAATGAGGAATTGCGTGTACATGTAGTTTGCTGGTTAGAGAATTGGACAGGATTTACAATACCGAGTAGCAGAAACTGTGACACATGTGATTGTAGTAACAGCCTTCTAAAACCTAGATCTAATTCTACTGTCACATGCTTTACAAGGCAGGGTGAGAGAAGGAAGAACGGAGAAGATGGCAATTACCTCTTTGCTTTACTTTTAATCCATCCTCATTAGAGGACTGTTAATGATTCACATATTCTTGTTTAATACTATATAGTAACTTTGACATATATCTATTAAAATTGTATTCTTCTAGTGAATGCTGCATCTATCTGGAAAACAAAACACAATAAAATAAAACACACACAGAAAAATAAGGTCATAAGCCAATTTAAATGGCAAATATAGAAGAACACACAGGAAGAGGACAGACAGATGGGAGAGAGGTGTCGTGTTAATTCGTTCTCAAACTGCTATAAAGAACTACCTAAGACTACAAAGAAAAGAGGTTTAATTGACTCACAGTTCTGCAGGCTGCACAGTAAGCATGGATGGGGATAATTCAGGAAACTTACAATTGTGGCAGAAGGTGAAGGGGAAGCAAGCACATCTTTACCATGCCGGAACAGGAGAGAGAGAGAGAGAGAGAGAGAGAAAGAGAAAGAGGTACCAAACACATTTAAATGAACAGATCTTGTGAGAACTCACTCACTATCACAAGAACAGCAAGGGGGAAACCCACCCCCATGATCCAATCACCTCCCACCAGATGCCTCCTCCAACATTGGAAATTACAATTCAACATGAGATTCGGTTGGGGACACAGAGCCAAACCATATCAGGTATTTTATAGTTTCTCAAGACTTGTGTTTGTCTTTTGATTTAGGGGAAGAAATAATCCATAGAGGGAGAGGCAAAGACAAGGGATTTGGGGGCATATCTTGCTTTCCATGAAGTTATTAGTATCTTCACTGAACTTGCATGACATATCAAGGTGCTTCCACAATTCTGCAATACATTTACAATGTATTAAGAAAATGAAAAAATGCTTCTATATTCAGCGATGTTAATATGATGCATGCTTTACACGGACTGGGACATTCAGACAGGACCTGGCACATAGTCAGTGTTCAGGAAACAATTATTAAATGTTTAATTAAAGTGACTTAATTATCAGAAAGGAAAGCATAATAGCTTTTTTTGGTATAGGCAATGATTTTATAATTGCTCCTTTTTTTCTTTTTGTATTTCTCTCTTTTGCTAGAAGCATCTCATCTAGCTTTTCTCCTTTAATTTCAAGCAATTCTGTTCAATTCCAAAAGCACGTGACAGAAGAGATATGAGTATGTGCATGTATATATGTGTCTAGGTGTCTGTATGCATGAGTTTGTGTCTATATATGTGTGTGTGTATCTGTGAGCATATGTTCTTGTTTGTTTGTGTATATATTAATTTATGTATATGAGCTGTGTGTATACATGGTTATGTAACTGTGTGCAATTGGATCAGTATGTGTGTTTGTTTCTGTATATAGATTTGTGTGTTTGCCAGTCTGCATGTGTTTAAATCAGTGTGGGTGCATGTGTACATGTTTATATGTGTGTGTCTGTAGTCTATGTGTGTATGTGCCTCTGTCGACATCTGTGTGTCTCCTTGTTCACATATGCCTTTATGTATCTGTACCTGTAAGTATGAATTTGTGTGTATCTTTGGGTGACTGTGTGTAGGTAACTATGTGATTGTGTGTCTTTACACGTGCACCATTAGACATATTTCCTACATTTTAAGTAAATGAAAGTGTTGTTTGCAGAAAAAATAAGCTATTTAGAACCTAATGTTCTGGAAATATTCATATTAAAAGACATGTGCTTTTATCATATTCTATATTGTCTACATTTAGCCACAGGTGTTAACAAAATGATAAGCACCTGGAAAGTAGACAATCTAAAAATTGTAATGGTATTCATATTAATCTTAGCTTTCTCCATGAATCAAAGTATAAACAATGAGGAAAAATCAGTCTAAGATTTTCATAGCTGGTGTAAACAGGACTTATTTCTCATAGAAATATGCTGACACTAGGCACATTCTGAAAGCTTATAGTGTGATGAATCCACTTTCTTAATATTAATTTACTTTTATAGTTTGTTTAATATAATATTGATTAAATTAGTATTTGGATTAATGATCTTTTAAATGCAAAGGAACTAAAACAGTATTCTCTTAATACAGAATGATAACTGAAAGACTAAAATGTTTGGAAATCAGTTTTTAAAGTATTTTATTCTATTGTTCTATTTCATATATCATTACATATCACAGTATATATTATACTAATTTATACTATATTAAAGTATAATCATAAATATGTAGAATTCAGGTGTTACCCACCTACATATTGTACACACACACACACACACACAAACACACAGATGTATATATAACATAAATCAAATATACGTAAATGATCTCAAAAAAAGCATTTATTGAATATTTGATAAATGCCAGATATTATGCTAGGTACAGAAAAGCAAGTTAAAAAGCATGTACTCCAATTTTCAGGGACTCAGTTTTAATTAGGTACAGAGCTTGCTGCTTGGTTTGTAGGTCCTGGTGAAAAAATAAAATCTTTTGTTTGAAAAGCCAGAAAAAAATGCCGTTAAAAATGCACGCAAAGTTGTTTCCTTTCTTTTTAATCATCTCTTCCTCTCCAGTTGTCTTATTATTTATTTATTTATTTTATTTTTTCATTGAGATGGAGTGCCACTCTGTCTCCCAGGTTGGAGTGCAGCGGCGTGATCTCTGCTCACTGCAGCCTCTGCCACCTAGGTTAAAGTGACCCTCATGCCTCACCTTCCCAAGTAACTGGGACTACAGGAATGTGCCACCATGCCCTCCTATATATATATGTTTTTTGTATTTTTAGTAGAGACGGGGTTTCACCATGTTGGCCAGGCTGGTCTCGAACTCCTGACCTCAGGTGATGCGCCCACCTTGGCCTCCCAAAGTGCTGGGATTACAGGCGTGAGCCACCGCCTTGTCATTTTTAAAAATTTAATTTGCAGGCAAATTTCATTCTAAGCAAGTGATTAGCATTAATTTTCCCATTGGTTATACTGTGCAATGATAGTTTTAAATGTAAACATCAGAGCATTTTAGACCTTAATCAGAATCACTGAAATTGCATGCTTGTATCACACAGTTTATCCTTGGAGGGTGCCTTGAGGGTTCCTTGAGTTGGTCTGAAGAGATAAACACAAGCCAGATTCAGAGACGGTTAGAAGGAGATCTTCACCCTAGACAGGAGTCTGCAGAAGGAATGCTCTAGAGCAAGGTTATACTCATGGGGCAAGAGCAGACTGTCACAGGTACCCTGGGATTGCCCTTCCTGCCAACTCCCAGACCTGCTCAGTGTCCCAGCCAGATGTGGGGTCTTGAACATTGAGCTAGATATTTCCATTTTTCATGAGTCTGCCACTCCAACCCATGGCAGATAGCCAACTCCACAAAGATATTTAAACCTATGTGCCAGGTTACACGAACAGAGGTTGGAAAAGCTCACTCTCACCAAGAGACACTCCAACCCATGGCAGATAGCCAACTTCACAAAGATCTTTAAACCTGTGTGCCAGGTTACATGGACAGAGGTTGGAAAAGCTCACTCTCAGCAAGAGACAGGTGCTCTGGGGTGCTGTCAGCCTAGTGTGGGGTGGCTGCCACAGTGCCCCATCCCAAGAGGCCATGGAGCAGTGTACCCAACTCTCCAGACACTCATAGGGTGAATGATGGCAGCAGTGGCAGGGTGAGGATTGGGAGGGGAGGATGGGGGGCTTGGGGTACAGGGAGTGGGAGAGTGAACTGCTGAGAATCTGCTCTTGGGAGGCTGTGGGAAGTTGTACTACTGATAAACCAAGGCTCCAAACCCCAGGCACATGCTCCATTGACACATCATTCAAAACATAAATTTCAAGACAAAATTATTAAATATTTAAAAATGACTATTGCAGTGCATTATTCTCTAAGCAGAAACCCTTCTGGAGAGGGTAAGGCATAACTGGTCACACACTCTGAAGCCAGCCCTGGATAGGAGAGAAATATGCATAGTTTATCTAAACAATTGAAATAGGTACAGACATAGCTTGTTTTATGGAACTTTGCTTTATTGCACTTCACAGAAATTGTATTTTTAACAAATTGGAGATTTGGTGTTAACGGTATCAAATCTCCAATTTTTTAAAAATGCAATTTTTAATTTTTATTAATGGTTATTAATGGTAGTGATTATCTGAAGTAGGTTTAGAGATGAATATGAATTTTCTGAGATAAAAAAGCATTGGAAATGGAACAAGAAAGCTCATGTCCAAAGTCTCAGAAATGTGGAAGATCATGGCATATTTGCAAAGCTGCAAATAATGACATACCAGTAATGTGTCCCTGCATGTGTGTTTACATATGCATTGGGGGTGAAAAAAAGATACAGGAGAAGGTAGTAGGGAGTTGCAGTTGGTTGCATTGTGATAAAACTTCTGTTCCTCCATAAGAGGCTTGTGTTCTTTAGGGACTTGAAATGAATTAAGACTTATATATCTCAAACTCAAAAATGAGACCTCCAATGCCACACAGTAAAAGACAACAGGATAAATTATATCAATGCTTTACAGTCTCAAGGTGTCAGAAATTCTTCTTTGATACTGAAGCAACATCAAACATTCAAAGGTCTTAAGTTAGATTAGAAATTGGAAGAACAGAGCATGCTTGATATTAGACTCTTTAGATTTCTCTGATTTCCTTCCATTAGGATATGTCATTTACGTTATTAGAGAGCTACAGTTAAATTCAACTTAGTGATGGGTGTTTAGGCCACTATGACTGTAAGTATATGCCTGGATAGCACCTCAGACAAAAATTTGCCTGTTAACTGTGGAAATTTTATTTATTTATTTATTTATTTTTGAGATGGAGTCTCACTGTGTTGCTCAGGCTGGAGTGCAGTGATCTCAGCTCACTGCAACCTCTGCCTCCCAGATTCAAGCAATTCTCCTGCCTCAGCCTCCCGAGTAGGTACGATTACAGGCATGCGCCACCACGCCCAGCTAATTTTGTATTTTTAGTAGAGACAGAGTTTCACCGTGTTGACCAGGCTGGTCTCAAACTCCTGACCTCAAGTGATCCACCAGCCTTGGCCTCCCAAAGTGCTGGGATTATAGGCATGAGCCACCGCACCTGGCCTGGAAATTATTTTTGAAAAATTCCCATTTGATTTGTGTTTTATTTTTCAGGAAGAGAATGTATAGATGTTCAATGTCTAAGCAAGAGAAACAAACATTCTTTTCCCTCTCTCCTCTATCTTGTTCATAAAGCAAGAATTATAAGCCTGCAGTGCAGCTTACAGGTAAAACCAGAAATATTTACATTACATAATCTTTGGCTTATGACCAAAGAAGAGACTTTTAGTGGTTACTAAGAAATCTGCCCTCTAAACAACAGAACTATTAGAGAATCCCTAACCTTTCTTCATCTCCATAGAGGAGTGTTCATTTCTGATTTCCTCAAAGTATATGTGTTATTCCTGTTTCATGTAGCCCAGAAATCCTGCACTAACTTATCACAATGATTGTGAATATATTTATGTCTATATGCCAAAATGTGCTCAATTACAATATTCCCTTCTAGCCTGATCTTTGGCTATTTTTTTCTAACCAAAATCCCTTTGGGTAGGATCAACTGGGCAGGATCCATCCATTGGATCCTGCTCAATGGATCCCTGCCCAAAGGACCAATGAGAAAAACATGCTTCCTACCCAGTGAGAGCAGGGCCATCTTTTTCTCATTTCCTCTGGTATATACAGGCTGTCAGTATTGATTTTGGCTTACAGATAGCACTGAATATTTTTTGTATTAATTTGAAGTCAATTAAGTTAATTAGTCATAGTAATTAACTATGGCTTTAAAATCATAAAGCAGAGAATCAATTGTTAATTTAATTTTTCAAAACCATGCTTAAAACTTTTTCCTTAATGTATAGCTTAGGTTACAGAGTCACTACCTCTGAGTTATAGACCCCTTTACCCGGGATTAAAAGGGTGGGAGTAGATCATGTAGAGGTGGGTGTAGAATTATACTAGGGATTCATTAACCCATAAGCATATTCACACTCCTCAATACTCAAGTGAATACTAAAGCTTAAGTAATATTATGTAAATGTCCATGCAATTTGGACTTGTTAAAAAGATCTCCTCATTTCCAAAAGAGTGAGGAATCTACGGCCTGTTAGAAACCAAAAGAGTTTATCAACATGTTTATGTATGTGTCTGTGAGTGTCTGGGATGAATGGGGGTAGTCAGTTCTACCCCCATTCATCCCAGTGAGTGTCTGTGAGTGTCTGGGATGAATGGGGGTAGTCAGTAGTAGTTTCACACGGTGAAAGTACTACCTTTTGTCCTGGTTAAAAGGGTGTGTTACTGCACCACAGAATTTGGCCATTTTTGCCATCATCCTCATTTTCATCCTCGCTCGTTAAAAATGGAATAACATTTTTAATAAATGATACTTTATTGAGTCTTTGCAACATGTAAACACAGCCCAAGGTAATAAACAGCCATTACTTTCCATTCTCAAAACAGTTCTTCCAGGTAAACATTCTTATCCCTATTTTATAAATGAGAAAACTGAAGCGTCCAGGGACTCGGAGACTTTGTCTCAAAGTCCTGGAGTTCTTAATTGGGCAGAGCCCAGGATTCAAACCCAAGTCACTGTGACTGCAGAGCCATTTTTCTTTTCTTCATAATATGTTTCTCAAAGTGCAGTTCATGGGTCACCTGTGGGTGTAGATTCTTGGATAGAAATGTATTTCACATATTTAGGGAGTATAATTCATGGGGCATTCCTTCCTCTGTCCCATCTCTAGAACTATAATCTCTGAAGGTGGGATGAAGGAATCTGCATTTGAACAAGTAGCATTTGAGAACCACTACCATGGACTATACTGTTATGGAAGAAAAAATGTACTTTGTGAAACTCTAAATTTCGATATAAAATCAAAATTGGGAGAGGTAAGAAATGGCAAAACAGGACATGATACTTGCTAAAGCAAGAAGGTCCCTCGCATCTGTTTTTAAAACCTCTCAGGTCCATATTGCTGAGTCTTCACTGGCCATAAACACTTCCAAGAACTTCAGGCTGATTGAATTGGGCACCAGATTTTATCATTGGGCAGCATTTGCTGTGGCTATTACTTGGGCATTGGAGTTGCTGCTTGTATAATAACTTGAGTGTGTGTGACATCAAAAGTCTATTTTCAGCATTTGCATATTGCGTATTTAAACATATTGGGATTTTCTTAGTCTTTGTTTATAGTTTAATCTAATCTTTATATTCTAAGAAAATGTCATTTTTAGCTCCAGTCCAAATACCTTATAATCACAGCACTCTGATGTAAACTGCAGAGCTGAACTTGAGAAAACTTAATACATTCTACCTCGTAATGTAATAACCGAGTTTAAATCCAACTGCACTAGGAAATGACCAAGAATGTAAGGGCAGTTTAAAGCCTAATGATCATATTTGCTGCTGTTGATGGTGATGATGATGCCCATTGCCTAAAATGACTGTAGCCAAGGAAAGAAAAGCAATTGATTCTGAGCTCATAAAAAAAATTTTTTTTAAAGAAAATTGTGTCATTCAGGAAATGCTCTTGTGCTTTCCCAAAATGCCAAAAATAAAGAAGTAAATAATTTTCGATAGCTTTTCTTCTATCCTCCTTGGCCCAAATCCCAAATCAGGAAAGATGAAGCTTCTAGCTCCCCATTTGTGTCATACTGACTCTGGATACTCCATACATATTTCTTGTTTTCCATTTGTTTTGTCCATCAGCTTGCTGCAGGAGGCAGCTTAAGCTTAGAGGTTAAGAGCACGTGTACTGCGAATAGACTGTTACGAATCAGGACTCTGTCTCTTTATAATTGTGTAAAGAAACTTGACCTTATCACTCTTTGGACTATTATTCCATCCCCTAAAAACAGAGATGATAAGAGTTCCTATCTCCTAGGGATTGTTTTGAATATTAAGCAAGATCGTATATGCAAAACAGTGAGCCAAGAGGCTGCCCCACATTACATTCTCTGAAATGGTAGTTATTAATAAGCCACTGTACATTTTAGAACAAAGGGCTGGTAAAGCCATTTCTAAGGATGATTAATTTAGAGTTCTAGACTGGAGGGAGTTGGCCAACAGGCTAAGGGATGAGACAGGAGGTGTTGACGATTCTACAGCTTAACATGCAGAGTTTGTGCCACAGTGGTGACAATGTAGATTCTTAAAAAGAAGGAAAAGAGACCTTACATCGATTAATTGATTTTTAGAAGCAAGCACTGTGCTCTGTGCTCACATTTATTAATTCACGTATCCAGGTTTGAAACTTAGAATTAACCACAAAGCAATAGTCAGAAAAGATGGAATAAAGCACTTTACTTTATAGGCGGTCATGGATTACACAGGTAGTAGAAATAGAAGGCCCGGAGTCCCTTCATTTACTGGCTACATTTACTGGCCCTAAAAACCTCAGCAGATCATTTTACCTTTATGGGCATCCACTTTTGCATCTGTAAAATGTGGGTAATACTGCTTTGGAGACAATGAGCAGGACATTTGCACACATTAGAATTTATAAAGTAATTTTTCAGGAATTATAATTTATCCTCAATGTCTTCTGTTTCATCTTTCCCGATTTCCCTCCTAATGGAACTGATAGTCCTTTCTGCTCACTAATCTGTAGAATTGCTATAACTTATACATACCAATACCTACACTTGTTTTCTGTGTCTTTTTTTTAAAAAAAATACTCATTTTACTTGGCCATTGAGTTCCAAGTTAGATGAGCTTTCATTGTTCTTTGAGATACATCAAAATGTTCTCTGTGAGGCCTTCCTTACTCCTCCCACCTAATTTCCTGCGTTTGACCATTCATTTTCCTGTGGTCACATAGCAATTTCGATGTACCTCTTAGTACTCGTATCACATTATTTTATAATTGTCTACAAGCTCCTAGAAAAAAAGGCTTATTCATTTTTGTATCCATAGCACCTGGCATGGCTTCTGGCAGGGAAGTGGCATGCAATAAATTTTTTTAAATGTAATAATTTTAGCTCATTATTACTAGTACTATGTGTATTCGTGGGGCATTCCCATTTCAGTTTTGGACACATTACCATGAGGGAGAAAATCAGAAATCAAAGAAGAAATTTCTACTAAGCTTCATATAATACATGAAAATAATCCTAGCCTATCTAATATATGTAAGAAATAATGGTGCAGTTACTAATATAATACATTATACAATGTTTCATAGCATGTATACTATGTGAGACGTGTCACTTTTTCAAAATGAATGCTAGATCTTTCTGGCTCTAACCTGTTAAAAGGGTCCTGCGGTTTCTTTCTGCATTCAATCCTTTACCCCCTCACTTCATCCACACTTCTGACATCAGTATATACACAGTCACATCATAAATTCAAATACTTTCTGATCTGGTAGCTCCCTTTTTTTCTCATCAGCTATTCATTTTATCATTAGCTACAAAGTTTAATTAGAACTTTGACCTCGGGAAGGAAGCGGCTAACTATGGCGACCGCCACGCAGCAGTGGGTTCTGGTGGAGATGGTACAGGCGCTTTACGAGGCTCCTGCTTACCATCTTATTTTGGAAGGGATTCTCATACTCTGGATAATCAGACTTCTTTTCTCTAAGACTTACAAATTACAAGAACGATCTGATCTTACAGTCAAGGAAAAAGAAGAACTGATTGAAGAGGGGTAACCAGAACCTCTTGTCCCTCCTGTCCCAAAAGACCATCCTGCTCTCAATTACAACATCGTTTCAGGACGGAGTCTTGCTCTGTCACCAGGCTGGAGTGCAGTGGTGCGATCTCGGCTCACTGCAACCTCCACCTCCCGGGTTAAAGCCATTCTCCTGCCTCAGCCTCCCGAGTAGCTGGGACTACAGGCACAAGCCACCATGCCCGCCTAATTTTTGTATTTTTAGTAGAGACAGAGTTTCACCATGTTGGCCAGAATGATCTCGATCTCCTTTTTTTTAATTAAAAAGTAAACTTTAATGTCGAAAATGCAAACTTGGGGAGGGCAGAAAGATCACACACAAGGCTGTCACTTCACACGTGGAAGGTTGCACAGCGGCTGGGCAGAGACGCTCCTCACTTCCCAGATGGTGAGGGGGCCGGGCAGAGGCGCTCCTCACTTCCCAGATGGTGCAGGGGCTGGGCAGAGGCACTCCTCCCTTACAAAGGGTGAGGGGGCCGGGCAGAGGTGCTCCTCACTTTCCAGACAGGGCGGTGGCTGGGCAGAAGCGCTCCTCACTTCCCAGATGGGACGGTGGCCGGGCAGAGGCGCTCCTCATTTCCCAGACGGTGGGGAGGCCGGGCAGAGGCACGCCTCACTTCGCAGACGGGACGGTGGCGAGGCAGAGGCGCTCCTTACTTCCCAGACAGGGCGGCTGGGCAGAGGCGCTCCTGACTTCCCATACCGTGAGGCGGCCGGGCAGAGGTGCTCGTCACTTCCCAGATGGGGTGGAGGCCGGGCAGAGGCGGTGCTCCTTCTCAATTCCCAGATGGTGGGCAGCTGGGTAGAGGCACTCCTCACTTCCCAGACAGGGCCGTGGCCAGGCAGAAGCGCTCCTCACTTCCCAGAGTGTAAGGGGGCCGGGCAGAGGCACTCCTCGCTTCGCAGACAGGACGGCAGCCAGGCAGAGGCGCTCCTCACTTCCCAGATGGTGCAGGCAGAGATGCTCCTCAGGTCTCAATCTCTTGACCTCCTGATCCGCCTGCCTGGGCCTCCCAAAGTGCTGGATTACAGGCGTGGGCCACCACGCCTGCCCTGCCGTCTCTTCTGTCTCCTCCTAAGCAGCTCTCTTAGTCTCCTGAATTTTGATGTTCTACTTGGCACCCTCACGTTCTTACGCATGTTGCCCTGCTGGAGGCGTCCTTCTCTTTGGGAAGCCTGACCCACCAACAGTGCCTCAGGAGATAGACATGGAAGCTTAGCCGGTGGGGGCCCCTCGTCTCTATCCCACCTCAGTTGCAGGGGAGGGGTCGGTCGCAGCTGCAGCGGTGGCCCCGACAGTTTTCTTTTGCGGGAACTGTGGCCGGCAGCTCTGGGTGGAGAAGACCTACTTGGTCCAAGAGCTGCAGGATCCTTGGGCTGCATGTCCTCCCCCACCATCAGCAAGCCTGGAGAGCTGGGCAGGTGGTCTTTACCCAGCACCTTCAAGGCCCCCTTCTCTGGCCACAGGGAGCAGCCCGGAACTGGGGCAGGGAGCACTGTTGGAAGTGGGTCAGGCTTCCCAAAGGGAAGGATGCCTCCAGCAGGGCTGTGTGAACTGGCGACTCCATGGCCCTTGGAGTAGAAACTCACTGCATGCACCTGGGCCTTGTCAGTCTGGTTGTTTTCTGTCAGGCTCTTGAGGTGGACATTTCCCTCCAAGGGCCTGGGATTGTACCAGGAGGAAGTGAGGTTTCCCTGAGTCTCCAGGGGCCTAGAGGTGGAGGCTGCTTCCCCATTGCTACAGGGGCCCCTTTTATTGTCCTCCTGCCCCTGGGTCTCTACCTGGTCTTTCACCTCCGTTGCTTCTTTGGGCTCTTCTGCCCTCATCTCCGTCTTCGGGAGCCTGGCTGGGATCACCTGCTCATCTAATGAACGAAGTTGAAGGTTAAACTTGCCTCTGAGACGAGGGATCCTCGGGGGCCTGAGGTGTCCAAACATCATGGAGTTGCGAGCAGAAAGCACAGGTTTCTTCCTCGAGGGGGGGCTCCAGACCACAGGAGGCAGGACCCTCTGTGGGGTGCCCGTGTTCCGAGGGATAAGACACAGCCTCATAGGGGCACCATCCCACCTGACTGGAAAAGAAGGCCCAAGATGTCGCTGACGGTTGAAGAGGAGTGGGTAACGGCCCCAGATTCCCTGGGCAGGCACAGGTGCAGGAGCCGCGGGGTGAGCCCGGCCGGCTGGGAAGGCCTCACGGACAAGACGAGCAGGTGGCCGATGGCATGGCCAGGACCTGCGGCGGAACCAGGAACAAAATACGCTTAGTGAGTTGCCCATTTTGAGCGAGTTGTGCACAGACGAAACTAAGGGTGAGAAGCGGAGAGGATACTCCTAAGTCACCCACTTCTCTGTGGCCGGGTGCACACTGGGCATCTGGGAGCTTATGATATCACTATGGGGCTGGTGACAGAGCTAGGGTGTGGAGGAGTGCTTAGGAGCCCAGCGAGGGTGCCTACAAGAGGAGTCAAAGGGCAAAGGGTGAGACCCTTCCACCGGTTCCCCTGGACTCTAGCCTCAGGGACGTCCTGCTCCTGGGGGCAGGTGTGTGGCCCTGGATGGGCCCCCTGTGGGGCTGTTGGGGGTGTGGGGCTGATCTGCCAGAGCGCTTCCGCCTGGCACCTGGCCCAGGTGCTGGCTGGCACCCAGTGGCCCTGTCTTGGCCGGCCCTGTCCCCCGGGTTACAGGGCCAGAACCTGGAAGCAGAGCGCAGGACCAGCCAGATCCCGCCAGGCTCTCCAGTGCCTCTGTGCTGCCTGGAGCCAGGCCTGCCTTCTCCATGGCTGCCGTGGCCTCAAGGGCCACTAAGCTTCATATAATACATGAAAATAATCCTAGCATATCTAATATATGTGAGAAATAATGGTGCAGTTACTAATATAATACATTATACAATGTTTCATAGCATGTATACTATGTGAGACGTGTCACTTTTTCAAAATGAATGCTAGATCTTTCTGGCTCTAACCTGTTAAAAGGGTCCTGCGGTTTCTTTCTGCATTCAATCCTTTACCCCCTCACTTCATCCACACTTCTGACGTCAGTATATACACAGTCACATCATAAATTCAAATACTTTCTGATCTGGTAGCTCCCTTTTTTTCTCATCAGCTATTCATTTTATCATTAGCTACAAAGTTTAATTAGAACTTTGACCTCGGGAAGGAAGCGGCTAACTATGGCGACCGCCACGCAGCAGTGGGTTCTGGTGTAGATGGTACAGGCGCTTTACGAGGCTCCTGCTTACCATCTTATTTTGGAAGGGATTCTCATACTCTGGATAATCAGACTTCTTTTCTCTAAGACTTACAAATTACAAGAACGATCTGATCTTACAGTCAAGGAAAAAGAAGAACTGATTGAAGAGTGGTAACCAGAACCTCTTGTTCCTCCTGTCCCAAAAGACCATCCTGCTCTCAATTACAACATCGTTTCAGGATGGAGTCTTGCTCTGTCACCAGGCTGGAGTGCAGTGGTGCGATCTCGGCTCACTGCAACCTCCACCTCCCGGGTTAAAGCCATTCTCCTGCCTCAGCCTCCCGAGTAGCTGGGACTACAGGCACAAGCCACCATGCCCGCCTAATTTTTGTATTTTTAGTAGAGACAGAGTTTCACCATGTTGGCCAGAATGATCTCGATCTCCTTTTTTTTAATTAAAAAGTAAACTTTAATGTCGAAAATGCAAACTTGGGGAGGGCAGAAAGATCACACACAAGGCTGTCACTTCACACGTGGAAGGTTGCACAGCGGCTGGGCAGAGACGCTCCTCACTTCCCAGATGGTGAGGGGGCCGGGCAGAGGCGCTCCTCACTTCCCAGATGGTGCAGGGGCTGGGCAGAGGCACTCCTCCCTTACAAAGGGTGAGGGGGCCGGGCAGAGGTGCTCCTCACTTTCCAGACAGGGCGGTGGCTGGGCAGAAGCGCTCCTCACTTCCCAGATGGGACGGTGGCCGGGCAGAGGCGCTCCTCATTTCCCAGACGGTGGGGAGGCCGGGCAGAGGCACGCCTCACTTCGCAGACGGGACGGCGGCGAGGCAGAGGCGCTCCTTACTTCCCAGACAGGGCGGCTGGGCAGAGGCGCTCCTGACTTCCCATACCGTGAGGCGGCCGGGCAGAGGTGCTCGTCACTTCCCAGATGGGGTGGAGGCCGGGCAGAGGCGGTGCTCCTTCTCAATTCCCAGATGGTGGGCAGCTGGGTAGAGGCACTCCTCACTTCCCAGACAGGGCCGTGGCCAGGCAGAAGCGCTCCTCACTTCCCAGAGTGTAAGGGGGCCGGGCAGAGGCACTCCTCGCTTCGCAGACAGGACGGCAGCCAGGCAGAGGCGCTCCTCACTTCCCAGATGGTGCAGGCAGAGATGCTCCTCAGGTCTCAATCTCTTGACCTCCTGATCCGCCTGCCTGGGCCTCCCAAAGTGCTGGATTACAGGCGTGGGCCACCACGCCTGCCCTGCCGTCTCTTCTTTCTCCTCCTAAGCAGCTCTCTTAGTCTCCTGAATTTTGATGTTCTACTTGGCACCCTCACGTTCTTACTCATGTTGCCCTGCTGGAGGCGTCCTTCTCTTTGGGAAGCCTGACCCACCAACAGTGCCTCAGGAGATAGACATGGAAGCTTAGCCGGTGGGGGCCCCTCGTCTCTATCCCACCTCAGTTGCAGGGGAGGGGTCGGTTGCAGCTGCAGCGGTGGCCCCGACAGTTTTCTTTTGCGGGAACTGTGGCCGGCAGCTCTGGGTGGAGAAGACCTACTTGGTCCAAGAGCTGCAGGATCCTTGGGCTGCATGTCCTCCCCCACCATCAGCAAGCCTGGAGAGCTGGGCAGGTGGTCTTTACCCAGCACCTTCAAGGCCCCCTTCTCTGGCCACAGGGAGCAGCCCGGAACTGGGGCAGGGAGCACTGTTGGAAGTGGGTCAGGCTTCCCAAAGGGAAGGATGCCTCCAGCAGGGCTGTGTGAACTGGCGACTCCATGGCCCTTGGAGTAGAAACTCACTGCATGCACCTGGGCCTTGTCAGTCTGGTTGTTTTCTGTCAGGCTCTTGAGGTGGACATTTCCCTCCAAGGGCCTGGGATTGTACCAGGAGGAAGTGAGGTTTCCCTGAGTCTCCAGGGGCCTAGAGGTGGAGGCTGCTTCCCCATTGCTACAGGGGCCCCTTTTATTGTCCTCCTGCCCCTGGGTCTCTACCTGGTCTTTCACCTCCGTTGCTTCTTTGGGCTCTTCTGCCCTCATCTCCGTCTTCGGGAGCCTGGCTGGGATCACCTGCTCATCTAATGAACGAAGTTGAAGGTTAAACTTGCCTCTGAGACGAGGGATCCTCGGGGGCCTGAGGTGTCCAAACATCATGGAGTTGCGAGCAGAAAGCACAGGTTTCTTCCTCGAGGGGGGGCTCCAGACCACAGGAGGCAGGACCCTCTGTGGGGTGCCCGTGTTCCGAGGGATAAGACACAGCCTCATAGGGGCACCATCCCACCTGACTGGAAAAGAAGGCCCAAGATGTCGCTGACGGTTGAAGAGGAGTGGGTAACGGCCCCAGATTCCCTGGGCAGGCACAGGTGCAGGAGCCGCGGGGTGAGCCCGGCCGGCTGGGAAGGCCTCACGGACAAGACGAGCAGGTGGCCGATGGCATGGCCAGGACCTGCGGCGGAACCAGGAACAAAATACGCTTAGTGAGTTGCCCATTTTGAGCGAGTTGTGCACAGACGAAACTAAGGGTGAGAAGCGGAGAGGATACTCCTAAGTCACCCACTTCTCTGTGGCCGGGTGCACACTGGGCATCTGGGAGCTTATGATATCACTATGGGGCTGGTGACAGAGCTAGGGTGTGGAGGAGTGCTTAGGAGCCCAGCGAGGGTGCCTACAAGAGGAGTCAAAGGGCAAAGGGTGAGACCCTTCCACCGGTTCCCCTGGACTCTAGCCTCAGGGACGTCCTGCTCCTGGGGGCAGGTGTGTGGCCCTGGATGGGCCCCCTGTGGGGCTGTTGGGGGTGTGGGGCTGATCTGCCAGAGCGCTTCCGCCTGGCACCTGGCCCAGGTGCTGGCTGGCACCCAGTGGCCCTGTCTTGGCCGGCCCTGTCCCCCGGGTTACAGGGCCAGAACCTGGAAGCAGAGCGCAGGACCAGCCAGATCCCGCCAGGCTCTCCAGTGCCTCTGTGCTGCCTGGAGCCAGGCCTGCCTTCTCCATGGCTGCCGTGGCCTCAAGGGCCACTAAGCTTCATATAATACATGAAAATAATCCTAGCATATCTAATATATGTGAGAAATAATGGTGCAGTTACTAATATAATACATTATACAATGTTTCATAGCATGTATACTATGTGAGACGTGTCACTTTTTCAAAATGAATGCTAGATCTTTCTGGCTCTAACCTGTTAAAAGGGTCCTGCGGTTTCTTTCTGCATTCAATCCTTTACCCCCTCACTTCATCCACACTTCTGACATCAGTATATACACAGTCACATCATAAATTCAAATACTTTCTGATCTGGTAGCTCCCTTTTTTTCTCATCAGCTATTCATTTTATCATTAGCTACAAAGTTTAATTAGAACTTTGACCTCGGGAAGGAAGCGGCTAACTATGGCGACCGCCACGCAGCAGTGGGTTCTGGTGGAGATGGTACAGGCGCTTTACGAGGCTCCTGCTTACCATCTTATTTTGGAAGGGATTCTCATACTCTGGATAATCAGACTTCTTTTCTCTAAGACTTACAAATTACAAGAACGATCTGATCTTACAGTCAAGGAAAAAGAAGAACTGATTGAAGAGTGGTAACCAGAACCTCTTGTTCCTCCTGTCCCAAAAGACCATCCTGCTCTCAATTACAACATCGTTTCAGGACGGAGTCTTGCTCTGTCACCAGGCTGGAGTGCAGTGGTGCGATCTCGGCTCACTGCAACCTCCACCTCCCGGGTTAAAGCCATTCTCCTGCCTCAGCCTCCCGAGTAGCTGGGACTACAGGCACAAGCCACCATGCCCGCCTAATTTTTGTATTTTTAGTAGAGACAGAGTTTCACCATGTTGGCCAGAATGATCTCGATCTCCTTTTTTTTAATTAAAAAGTAAACTTTAATGTCGAAAATGCAAACTTGGGGAGGGCAGAAAGATCACACACAAGGCTGTCACTTCACACGTGGAAGGTTGCACAGCGGCTGGGCAGAGACGCTCCTCACTTCCCAGATGGTGAGGGGGCCGGGCAGAGGCGCTCCTCACTTCCCAGATGGTGCAGGGGCTGGGCAGAGGCACTCCTCCCTTACAAAGGGTGAGGGGGCCGGGCAGAGGTGCTCCTCACTTTCCAGACAGGGCGGTGGCTGGGCAGAAGCGCTCCTCACTTCCCAGATGGGACGGTGGCCGGGCAGAGGCGCTCCTCATTTCCCAGACGGTGGGGAGGCCGGGCAGAGGCACGCCTCACTTCGCAGACGGGACGGCGGCGAGGCAGAGGCGCTCCTTACTTCCCAGACAGGGCGGCTGGGCAGAGGCGCTCCTGACTTCCCATACCGTGAGGCGGCCGGGCAGAGGTGCTCGTCACTTCCCAGATGGGGTGGAGGCCGGGCAGAGGCGGTGCTCCTTCTCAATTCCCAGATGGTGGGCAGCTGGGTAGAGGCACTCCTCACTTCCCAGACAGGGCCGTGGCCAGGCAGAAGCGCTCCTCACTTCCCAGAGTGTAAGGGGGCCGGGCAGAGGCACTCCTCGCTTCGCAGACAGGACGGCAGCCAGGCAGAGGCGCTCCTCACTTCCCAGATGGTGCAGGCAGAGATGCTCCTCAGGTCTCAATCTCTTGACCTCCTGATCCGCCTGCCTGGGCCTCCCAAAGTGCTGGATTACAGGCGTGGGCCACCACGCCTGCCCTGCCGTCTCTTCTTTCTCCTCCTAAGCAGCTCTCTTAGTCTCCTGAATTTTGATGTTCTACTTGGCACCCTCACGTTCTTACTCATGTTGCCCTGCTGGAGGCGTCCTTCTCTTTGGGAAGCCTGACCCACCAACAGTGCCTCAGGAGATAGACATGGAAGCTTAGCCGGTGGGGGCCCCTCGTCTCTATCCCACCTCAGTTGCAGGGGAGGGGTCGGTTGCAGCTGCAGCGGTGGCCCCGACAGTTTTCTTTTGCGGGAACTGTGGCCGGCAGCTCTGGGTGGAGAAGACCTACTTGGTCCAAGAGCTGCAGGATCCTTGGGCTGCATGTCCTCCCCCACCATCAGCAAGCCTGGAGAGCTGGGCAGGTGGTCTTTACCCAGCACCTTCAAGGCCCCCTTCTCTGGCCACAGGGAGCAGCCCGGAACTGGGGCAGGGAGCACTGTTGGAAGTGGGTCAGGCTTCCCAAAGGGAAGGATGCCTCCAGCAGGGCTGTGTGAACTGGCGACTCCATGGCCCTTGGAGTAGAAACTCACTGCATGCACCTGGGCCTTGTCAGTCTGGTTGTTTTCTGTCAGGCTCTTGAGGTGGACATTTCCCTCCAAGGGCCTGGGATTGTACCAGGAGGAAGTGAGGTTTCCCTGAGTCTCCAGGGGCCTAGAGGTGGAGGCTGCTTCCCCATTGCTACAGGGGCCCCTTTTATTGTCCTCCTGCCCCTGGGTCTCTACCTGGTCTTTCACCTCCGTTGCTTCTTTGGGCTCTTCTGCCCTCATCTCCGTCTTCGGGAGCCTGGCTGGGATCACCTGCTCATCTAATGAACGAAGTTGAAGGTTAAACTTGCCTCTGAGACGAGGGATCCTCGGGGGCCTGAGGTGTCCAAACATCATGGAGTTGCGAGCAGAAAGCACAGGTTTCTTCCTCGAGGGGGGGCTCCAGACCACAGGAGGCAGGAC
The DNA here is from genome assembly GCF_029289425.2 of Pan paniscus. NCBI lineage: Eukaryota > Metazoa > Chordata > Mammalia > Primates > Hominidae > Pan > Pan paniscus. Next base: position 69,848,600 of record NC_073267.2, read on the forward strand.
CCTCTGTGGGGTGCCCGTGTTCCGAGGGATAAGACACAGCCTCATAGGGGCACCATCCCACCTGACTGGAAAAGAAGGCCCAAGATGTCGCTGACGGTTGAAGAGGAGTGGGTAACGGCCCCAGATTCCCTGGGCAGGCACAGGTGCAGGAGCCGCGGGGTGAGCCCGGCCGGCTGGGAAGGCCTCACGGACAAGACGAGCAGGTGGCCGATGGCATGGCCAGGACCTGCGGCGGAACCAGGAACAAAATACGCTTAGTGAGTTGCCCATTTTGAGCGAGTTGTGCACAGACGAAACTAAGGGTGAGAAGCGGAGAGGATACTCCTAAGTCACCCACTTCTCTGTGGCCGGGTGCACACTGGGCGTCTGGGAGCTTATGATATCACTATGGGGCTGGTGACAGAGCTAGGGTGTGGAGGAGTGCTTAGGAGCCCAGCGAGGGTGCCTACAAGAGGAGTCAAAGGGCAAAGGGTGAGACCCTTCCACCGGTTCCCCTGGACTCTAGCCTCAGGGACGTCCTGCTCCTGGGGGCAGGTGTGTGGCCCTGGATGGGCCCCCTGTGGGGCTGTTGGGGGTGCGGGGCTGATCTGCCAGAGCGCTTCCGCCTGGCACCTGGCCCAGGTGCTGGCTGGCACCCAGTGGCCCTGTCTTGGCCGGCCCTGTCCCCCGGGTTACAGGGCCAGAACCTGGAAGCAGAGCGCAGGACCAGCCAGATCCCGCCAGGCTCTCCAGTGCCTCTGTGCTGCCTGGAGCCAGGCCTGCCTTCTCCATGGCTGCCGTGGCCTCAAGGGCCACTAAGCTTCATATAATACATGAAAATAATCCTAGCATATCTAATATATGTGAGAAATAATGGTGCAGTTACTAATATAATACATTATACAATGTTTCATAGCATGTATACTATGTGAGACGTGTCACTTTTTCAAAATGAATGCTAGATCTTTCTGGCTCTAACCTGTTAAAAGGGTCCTGCGGTTTCTTTCTGCATTCAATCCTTTACCCCCTCACTTCATCCACACTTCTGACATCAGTATATACACAGTCACATCATAAATTCAAATACTTTCTGATCTGGTAGCTCCCTTTTTTTCTCATCAGCTATTCATTTTATCATTAGCTACAAAGTTTAATTAGAACTTTGACCTCGGGAAGGAAGCGGCTAACTATGGCGACCGCCACGCAGCAGTGGGTTCTGGTGGAGATGGTACAGGCGCTTTACGAGGCTCCTGCTTACCATCTTATTTTGGAAGGGATTCTCATACTCTGGATAATCAGACTTCTTTTCTCTAAGACTTACAAATTACAAGAACGATCTGATCTTACAGTCAAGGAAAAAGAAGAACTGATTGAAGAGTGGTAACCAGAACCTCTTGTTCCTCCTGTCCCAAAAGACCATCCTGCTCTCAATTACAACATCGTTTCAGGACGGAGTCTTGCTCTGTCACCAGGCTGGAGTGCAGTGGTGCGATCTCGGCTCACTGCAACCTCCACCTCCCGGGTTAAAGCCATTCTCCTGCCTCAGCCTCCCGAGTAGCTGGGACTACAGGCACAAGCCACCATGCCCGCCTAATTTTTGTATTTTTAGTAGAGACAGAGTTTCACCATGTTGGCCAGAATGATCTCGATCTCCTTTTTTTTAATTAAAAAGTAAACTTTAATGTCGAAAATGCAAACTTGGGGAGGGCAGAAAGATCACACACAAGGCTGTCACTTCACACGTGGAAGGTTGCACAGCGGCTGGGCAGAGACGCTCCTCACTTCCCAGATGGTGAGGGGGCCGGGCAGAGGCGCTCCTCACTTCCCAGATGGTGCAGGGGCTGGGCAGAGGCACTCCTCCCTTACAAAGGGTGAGGGGGCCGGGCAGAGGTGCTCCTCACTTTCCAGACAGGGCGGTGGCTGGGCAGAAGCGCTCCTCACTTCCCAGATGGGACGGTGGCCGGGCAGAGGCGCTCCTCATTTCCCAGACGGTGGGGAGGCCGGGCAGAGGCACGCCTCACTTCGCAGACGGGACGGCGGCGAGGCAGAGGCGCTCCTTACTTCCCAGACAGGGCGGCTGGGCAGAGGCGCTCCTGACTTCCCATACCGTGAGGCGGCCGGGCAGAGGTGCTCGTCACTTCCCAGATGGGGTGGAGGCCGGGCAGAGGCGGTGCTCCTTCTCAATTCCCAGATGGTGGGCAGCTGGGTAGAGGCACTCCTCACTTCCCAGACAGGGCCGTGGCCAGGCAGAAGCGCTCCTCACTTCCCAGAGTGTAAGGGGGCCGGGCAGAGGCACTCCTCGCTTCGCAGACAGGACGGCAGCCAGGCAGAGGCGCTCCTCACTTCCCAGATGGTGCAGGCAGAGATGCTCCTCAGGTCTCAATCTCTTGACCTCCTGATCCGCCCGCCTGGGCCTCCCAAAGTGCTGGATTACAGGCGTGGGCCACCACGCCTGCCCTGCCGTCTCTTCTTTCTCCTCCTAAGCAGCTCTCTTAGTCTCCTGAATTTTGATGTTCTACTTGGCACCCTCACGTTCTTACGCATGTTGCCCTGCTGGAGGCGTCCTTCTCTTTGGGAAGCCTGACCCACCAACAGTGCCTCAGGAGATAGACATGGAAGCTTAGCCGGTGGGGGCCCCTCGTCTCTATCCCACCTCAGTTGCAGGGGAGGGGTCGGTTGCAGCTGCAGCGGTGGCCCCGACAGTTTTCTTTTGCGGGAACTGTGGCCGGCAGCTCTGGGTGGAGAAGACCTACTTGGTCCAAGAGCTGCAGGATCCTTGGGCTGCATGTCCTCCCCCACCATCAGCAAGCCTGGAGAGCTGGGCAGGTGGTCTTTACCCAGCACCTTCAAGGCCCCCTTCTCTGGCCACAGGGAGCAGCCCGGAACTGGGGCAGGGAGCACTGTTGGAAGTGGGTCAGGCTTCCCAAAGGGAAGGATGCCTCCAGCAGGGCTGTGTGAACTGGCGACTCCATGGCCCTTGGAGTAGAAACTCACTGCATGCACCTGGGCCTTGTCAGTCTGGTTGTTTTCTGTCAGGCTCTTGAGGTGGACATTTCCCTCCAAGGGCCTGGGATTGTACCAGGAGGAAGTGAGGTTTCCCTGAGTCTCCAGGGGCCTAGAGGTGGAGGCTGCTTCCCCATTGCTACAGGGGCCCCTTTTATTGTCCTCCTGCCCCTGGGTCTCTACCTGGTCTTTCACCTCCGTTGCTTCTTTGGGCTCTTCTGCCCTCATCTCCGTCTTCGGGAGCCTGGCTGGGATCACCTGCTCATCTAATGAACGAAGTTGAAGGTTAAACTTGCCTCTGAGACGAGGGATCCTCGGGGGCCTGAGGTGTCCAAACATCATGGAGTTGCGAGCAGAAAGCACAGGTTTCTTCCTCGAGGGGGGGCTCCAGACCACAGGAGGCAGGACCCTCTGTGGGGTGCCCGTGTTCCGAGGGATAAGACACAGCCTCATAGGGGCGCCATCCCACCTGACTGGAAAAGAAGGCCCAAGATGTCGCTGACGGTTGAAGAGGAGTGGGTAACGGCCCCAGATTCCCTGGGCAGGCACAGGTGCAGGAGCCGCGGGGTGAGCCCGGCCGGCTGGGAAGGCCTCACGGACAAGACGAGCAGGTGGCCGATGGCATGGCCAGGACCTGCGGCGGAACCAGGAACAAAATACGCTTAGTGAGTTGCCCATTTTGAGCGAGTTGTGCACAGACGAAACTAAGGGTGAGAAGCGGAGAGGATACTCCTAAGTCACCCACTTCTCTGTGGCCGGGTGCACACTGGGCATCTGGGAGCTTATGATATCACTATGGGGCTGGTGACAGAGCTAGGGTGTGGAGGAGTGCTTAGGAGCCCAGCGAGGGTGCCTACAAGAGGAGTCAAAGGGCAAAGGGTGAGACCCTTCCACCGGTTCCCCTGGACTCTAGCCTCAGGGACGTCCTGCTCCTGGGGGCAGGTGTGTGGCCCTGGATGGGCCCCCTGTGGGGCTGTTGGGGGTGCGGGGCTGATCTGCCAGAGCGCTTCCGCCTGGCACCTGGCCCAGGTGCTGGCTGGCACCCAGTGGCCCTGTCTTGGCCGGCCCTGTCCCCCGGGTTACAGGGCCAGAACCTGGAAGCAGAGCGCAGGACCAGCCAGATCCCGCCAGGCTCTCCAGTGCCTCTGTGCTGCCTGGAGCCAGGCCTGCCTTCTCCATGGCTGCCTTGGCCACCAGGGCCACCAGCCTCGCTCCGCAGTTTTCCAAAGAGAGGACGCGGTGCCCTGACCTGACTGGATGCACCTCTTACCACATGCCTCCCTGGCAGGCCGTGTCTCCACTTTTTACAAGTTTGCCTGAGAGCATTCCTCAGGTCATTCAGGTGATCATGGCCCAGCCAGGCTTTGAACCTGGGCTGTGCGATTCCACAGCGGGCACTCTGGCCTGTGTGCCTCAGGATCATGGATACAGCATCTCTTCTTACTTTTTTCTGTAGTCCTGGGGTACTTAGCACCGTGGCATATCTGTAATAAGCACATGCACACCTCGAAGGAGGTCTTCACTTCAACATACGAGTCGACCATGGCATGCTCTGGGCTCCAGTCCTCTACAAAGATGCAGGGCAGGAACTACCAGTTGTCAGCACAGCACCATCCCACATTGCTCTTCTAATGGAGCCTTTCACCCCAGATGTTCTTTCTCGTCTGATTGGAAGGATCCAAGTATGTAAAGATTATGTTCTAGATCAGCTTTGGTCTGTCCTAAAAGAAATTTGCCAGTGGATTATTCCATATGGATAAAAGTCAGTTTCTCTGGTCTTCCCGGAATGTGTCTAGAAAGCAAATACATTATTTACAAATTCATAGTAGATCAATGTATTGGATTAAAATATGACAAACATAATTTGGTCACTGTGAGCATGCCAGCTCGGTCAACTATTCACCATACATGATGCCCTAAATATAACTCTAGGATTTCTTATGCCCAAGAGAGGGACATACTCTTGGGTGTCTGGACTAGGGAAACATGTATGAAAAACCATCTGGCCACTCTACATCTTGTTATTGGAGAATTGAAACCATCTATATTCAAAGATATTATTAAAAGGCAAGAAATTTAAAAAAAAAAGAACTTTGATCTCATGATTCTTTCATTATATCCATTTTACATTATCCTGCCTTATACCCACGATTGAAGAGTTGCCACTTTATACCTAGGATAGAGGAGTTGCCACATCATGAGCATGCTAGCACCAAGTGGAGGCACATCCAGGTTTTTCAGCATTCTCCTGGCAAGGTTGATTAGCTCTCGGAAGCTGAGCATATGTTTAAAATCCTTAACCAACATCACTTAGATTTCCTTATAGTTGCATCTCAGTCTATAGCTAAATGGACATGAAATCAATATGCACTCATGGAAAGCTAGCCCCTGTGAGATACATTCTAAATAATGCAGCATATCGTAACAATTGGATGGTACATAATTCCCTCCATCTAAAACAAAATTGATTTTTGTCCTCTATTATCCCAGTACTGCAAAGGGATCTATTTTCATTTAAAGTTTCAAACTTTTCAGCCGTGCACCATAAACAAACACTAAAAGATTTCATAACATTCTCAAGATTGTCCACTCTCAGCAGCAAAGAGTGCCACTATGAATGCTGAAGGCTAAGAAGTAATAAACCATCAAAAGCTTCATTGCAAATGCTCTGAAAAATCTCTTTTCCTTCCACAGCTCAGCAGGGTGCAGCTCTGCTTACATTTTCAGGCCATGAATGAGAAGGTTGCCTTTGGCCTTATCTGACCCCTTTCTCCATGTCAGAAAGGGAGAGAACACTCACAAGATGGAATAAAAGAATTGAATGGTTTGCTTCTTGTTTCTGTCAACCCAATGTCTGCTGCCAAAAAAAAAAAAAAAAGGAAAAAAAAAAAAACACATTCGAAGCAAATGCTTCTTATTAATATGCATATGGATCTCCTGATGATCTTGATAAATTGCTGTTTCAGGACATCTGGGGTGAGGCCTGAAATTCTGCATTTCTAACAAGCTTCCATGTGATGTTGATGCTGCCAGCCCAAGGACCACATTTTGAGTGGTGTGTTGGGCAGAATCCTAACGATGCCCTTCTTCCTCTAAGTTTCTTAGACCCTGGTTATTTAATCAAAGATCAATTTAGATTCTGCTGGAAGGGAAGTTTGCAGTTATAATTGAAGTTCCAAGTCAGTTTTAATTGACCTTAATATGCAGAGGTTATCCAGGTGGGCCTGCTCTAATCACATGAGACCTTTAAAAAGCAGGATAGGGGAGCAGAAAGGAGGTAAAGAAATTCAAAAGATGCGAGGGGTTTGACATGCTGTTGTTGCTTTGAACATGGAGCATGCGTGTGAGAAGGAATGTGTCAGCTTCAAAGAGATGAGGGTGGCCTCCAGATGACAGCCGGCAAGGAAATGGGGTCTTGTGAGGAACTGGATCCTGCCAAAAACTTGAATGAGCTTGGAAGGGAGTTTATCCCCAGAACCTCCAGAAGAGAATGCAGCCTTGCTGATACATGGATGTCTTGAGAACAACTGAGAAACTCTAGATAGAAAAAAACAGCTCAACCATGCTGTGCCCAGACTCCTGGAGTCATTTTAAATGGCTAAGTTTGTAGTAATTTGTTAGGTAGCAGCAGAAAACTAAAACAAGTAGGAAGGTTGTAATTCAATAAAACTAAGTGAAATCTTGCCATTCATATGTGGGGTAAAAAACAAGTTTTGATCCTTGTTTCTTGATAACCAAACATAGAATCATTTTTAATGCAAAGAACACAGAATTTGCAATTGACAATATACATATAGTGGTCTCAACTCTTTCTCTTCTACTTCTTTGACTTTGAAGAAACCTTTAAACCTTTCTGGACTTCAGGGTCCTCAAGATTTTTTTTTAAAAAAAGATTAATATTACCTCTTTCAACTAACTGCTATAGAGAGGTTAAGAATAGCATACAAAATAAGTGAAAAAGTCTTGTAAACTATAAAATGCTAGTCATATATACAGAATCAGATATAGTGTACGTTTAAATTATGCCTCATTGAACTTTTCTCTGGTCATAAGAAAGTTCTTGAGATGTTGAAATACCATAATTTACTGTTCAAAAATCTCATCATTGCAAGTGACAGTAGATGAAAGTGAAAACACTTTGAAAACCCCTTGTCGTCACCCACCCTTCTTATCAGAGGTAGTTTTTTAATAGTAGAGTCTCAGACACAAATGTATATCACGTCCTTTTTTTTTCTTTTAAGAGCTGTAAAGTAAAAGCTGTATTTTATTGGATTAATTGAAAAAACTAGTCCATCCAACTTTTTCTCTTTTGGTGTCAAATGTACTCAGGTACGTTGTAAATAATTCAGGTGTTATTTGTAAACAAGATTGCTCTCAGATGAACAGGATGGAAATTACTGAGAGACAGGATATGGGTGAGTTGTGTGTTGTGAAAGAGCCATGCAGAAATGAACTCGGGGTTAACAGAAGATATATCTAATATATAATACCTTCCTATGCACGGTGCCAAATCATTAGTTTATGGCAACCTTTCCTCTGCTTTTAGTGTGTGTTAACTTTTGCAGTGAGCAGATGCAGCCACGCACATTCTGTTCGGCAGAAGGCAGATGCCAGTCCCTGAAATGGGCGCCCAGTTCCAAGGGCAACATCTGGATCCCTGGCTTGGCTCTGTTCCTGTCTGTGCTTGTGGCTATACAATGCCCCCTGGAGACATTTTATGATTAGTCTGCGACAGAGTTGGCATGAGTGTCTTGTCTCCCTGGCAACCATTTTCCCTTTGATTCTTATACATCTGCTCAGCAATATACTGTATTTGGGAAACTACTCCCTACCTTATTTCCAATCACAAAGCCGATGTCAGAGGACTTTTGCTGAATGGGATATCATTTTCCCTGGCATCTGAAGCTATTGTTTTCCAGTGTGCTCCTAACTGCATCAAACTGCAGAGTACATCTTCTCTGCAAGGCCACTAAGTTTAAGACAAGCATTAGATTCTAATGAATACTCAGAGGCACATCTTGAATAAGTGAGGAGTTTTCAGAAGCTAAGTGGGAGCTAAGTGGTTAGAGCAGCCTGGCCAGCCTTGTTTCTTGGCTAAGAAGAACCTGGTTGGATGAATCTGTATTTTTCACTTAAAACAAATTATTAATACAATTTTGATTGACAAAGCATAATTGTATATGTTTCTGGGGTATGATGTGATGTTTTGATATATGTATACAATGTAGCATGATTAAATCAAGCTAATTTGCCTGTCTGTCACCTTGCTTACCTATCATTTTTTAAGTTGAGACATTTAAAACTTATTCTCTTTGTTGTTTTGAGATATATAATACATTATTGTTGACTGTATTCCTCACTGTCTCTCTCTTTCTCTTTTTTATTGTCAGGTCCTTACTTATGGAAGTAAGAACTCAGACTTCCCTTATCTGAAAGAGAATTAGGCTATACCTTTATTTACTCCCTCCCAGCAAAAGGCTATTGTTAACAGGTATCCCTCAGGTTGCCCGTTTGTCTGTAGAAAAACAAATATGTGATTGAGGCATGTGTCAATACTGAGTCAGTTATTAGCCATATCCCAGGTGAAACTGGAGAACAGATTAGATGAAAAATGAACTCTTATCCCCAGCCCATCCTGTATGTTTCCATTAATAAGTGTTTTGAATTATGTGCAGAAAGAAAGGAGTAAAAATTTCAGAATAATATCCTGTGACCTGGAGTTTACAGAAGATAATTTTAAAAATTAACAGCTACCTGTTAGTCTAAGAGTGTATTTCCATTTTACAGATGAAAAAATTGAGGCTCAAAGAAGTCCACCAAATTGAGAGTGAAGTAGGGGAAACAGCATTTAACGCTTACATTCTAATGATTTGTGTAAGAGCAGCAGGACAAGCTATACAAAGGTAAGACAATTCATCTAACAACGAGGCCATGGAGAGAGTTGTCAAGGAAGACAGCCTTCAATAATTACCTTACCATCACTCTTTTCTAGAAAAACGTGGAATTATCAGGATGGAATTAAAGATGCTTCCAAACAGAGGGGATATCTCAAGCCATGACTCAGAGGTAAGAGTAAGAGACTATGATGTGCACAGGAGCTGTTTAAAAAGTTCACTCACCTCTACTCATTCATAGAGACACATTTCAAATACCACCTCCTATCAGAAACCCCCATAAATTATCACCATAACATTCTCTCCATTCCTCCTTGAGGGAGGTAAAATGTAACAATTATCAGATAAAAAGATCTTTAGGAACCTAAAACTCAAAAGTTAGTTCATTTTAGGAATGAAAATGGGTCTGCAGCCTGTGTGAACCCATAAATCATAGTATTATGGGACCAGTGCTCTTCTTGCCAACATTTTCCCTAACTGCCAGCTGGTGGGTGCCAAGCACTCTCTTGCATTATAGGATTTAACACGGGACCTGACTTAATATAACAATGTTTTCTTATCATGTCTCATCATTTCTTCTTTCTTCTGGATACACCAACATTTTGTCCTCCTTTTTTTTTTCTCTTGTAAATGTGAAAAAGCTTGAAAAAGACTCGATGGCTATCATTTCAATACATAGAATAAATAGTTCCATTCAATTTATTTCAATTGAATAGATAGATCCATTCAGTCTACAATACTGAAGGATCCAGATTAATCACCTCCCAACATTGACTGGAATAAATAGAGATAAATAAAAACCAAATACAGATATGAGTTCAAATTCTAAAGCGTGCCTACTGTAACTACAGGTCCAAAAGCTAATACTAGAAGTCCCTGTTTCTTTATTATTAACTGGGTGATCCTTAGTTACTCAACCATGTGACCTGAGTAACTTTTAGGTTCCTCATCTCTAAAATGGATATTTATGAATAAGAGCACCACTGCATCAAATTGCTGTGAGAATTAAAACAATTTATAAATAATACTTGGGCAGAGCCTGACTAATAGTCATATAGTAATTATAAGCATTGAGGTTGGTAAGGTTTACAGGAGTCTGAAACAGACATTAACATGAAAGAAGATTCTTGAAAAGTGAACTTGGGATCCACATCTATAGCAAAAGCAAAGAGATAAGATTGGGCAGAGTGAGAAGTTAGGACGAGAAGAGGTCACAGCAAGGTTTCTGCCCACCCCTCCAAGAACCCTGGAGCTCAGAGGACCCTTCTGAATGGTCCTGAATTCGGGTGAAGGTCTTTCCTTTCAGTGAGGCAGCTTTCTTGAGCAGAAAGCAATACCTAGAGAGGGCCACTCTAAGCAGCTGTGAGAGTAACTTCCTTCAGTCATGAAGGTCAATCTGGAAGGCACAGTAAATTATTACTAAAACATTTAGTAATTATTGTGTATTAGTATGACTTTTATTTTTTTTGGTTGTTAATCTTGAAACATTTTCTTCCATTTTTCAGTTCCTTACACAAATAATTAACCCTTAGGGAGCCCCAGGCAATAGTGCAAACAGCAGGCCATGTATCATATGTTTAATTATGTAAGAGGTACAAAGTAAACTACTAGACAATTAAATACATATATGTGCTGTGTCTTATGAAAGATACACCTTTATAATGACTTAGGAGGCTAAGTAGGAATTAAAGACTTTTAGACCCCTTGGAAATCTGTTTTGGCACATGGTGGTGTGAGAAGAGTTTGTTCCCAGGCTCCAGACCACTACCTGGCCTCTTTCCCACTCCAACTCTGTGCTTTTGCTTCATCCTACACCACAAAGTGCTCACATGGATGTGTACGGAACCCCAGCTTGCATTCCCAAGTACTGTCCATGACTCCCACAAACAGCTACCCCTTTGCTGTCCATCGGGGAAGCCATGCATACATTGATGATATCAGTAATCCGCAGAAGGGCAGACTTGGGCAGGAGGCATGCAGAGGATCTCAAAGCAAGCTTGGGACCCTTAGGGAAAAGAATTAAGGTGATTCAGCTACCTGGAGCAAGATCCAGAAAGGGGAGGGACCTTGAAGTGGGCTTGTCCCCTTGGCTCTGGATATACCTTATTCTGTTGAGAGAGGTACAGCTGGAGGAACAGTGTAAAGTTCAGGTAAGGTGGACTAGTCTTGGTTAGTCCATAACTAACCCATAACTAAAGGGTTCCCCAAATGTGAAAATTGTAGTGCTAAAACCAGTGAAGTCCTAGCCAAACTGGAACAAGTTAGTCATCCTTATAGGACCTGACACTAGGTCCCTCTTACTCTAGTCTAAGAGCTGTACTATCCTGTGATAAAATAAAAAATATATATATTTATATATTGTCTGTGCCCCCATTTCCTGGCACTTATCTCCTAAAACCACTAGCATCTCCAAAGTGATGTATCTTTTTGCTTACTAATGAGATGACTGGTGACTGGAAGCTCCTGAATAGTCTCGGGGTGAGGGCTGATTTCTGGGAGAATCAACCATGTGATTAGATAGTTGGAGCATTTAGCCCCACCCCTGACCTCCAGGGAGGGTACAGGGGCTCAAGATTGAGTTGATTACCAGTTGCCAATGATTTAGTGAATCCTGACTGTGTAATGAAACTTCCATAAAAATTCAAAAGGATGGGGTTTAGAGGGCTTCTTTGTTGGTGAATACATGGAGGTCCTGGCAAAGTGGCATGCCCGGAAAGAGCATGGAAACTCCACACCCCTTCTTGTATACCTTGCCCTCTGCATTTCTTCCATCTGGCTGTCCCTGATTGTGTCTATAAGTTTATATAATAAATTGGTAATCTTGCAAGTAAATCATTTTTTGGAGTTCTGTGAGCTATTCAAGCCAATAATTCAACCTGAGTGGAGGCGGTGGGAACCTCTGATTTATAGCACAAGTGACAACTGAACTTGCAATTGGCATCTGCAATTGGGCCAGTCTTCTGGGACTGAGGCCTTAGCTGATAGTGTGAAATCTGACACTATCTCCAGGTAGTTGCAGCTGAGCTAAATTGTAGGGCACCCAGTTGGTGTCTGCAGAGAATTTGAGAATTGCTTGGTATGGGAAAAACCTACAAATTAGGTGTCAGAAGTGAAGAGAGTGATGTCAATATAAAAGGAAAAACAGCTTTTCTCCTTTCGTATCCTCACACATCTCTATTTCTTCTTGTCCAGGATATATGCACATGCTGTTCTTTCTCTGGAAGGCTGGGGCCTCCCTCTACCCTTTCTACGTATCTAGTTAAGCCTTTCACACTCTTCAGATCTCAGCTCACTTGTCTTTTCTTCAGGGAAAACTTGCCAGATCTTCTTAAAAGGGTGATTTAATTTAGTCTGATGTTCTTACAGCAATATGTGCCACCCCATCTATAGCTCTCATCACGGCAGCAAATTTACATGCGTTTCCTACAGCAGATAAGCGTTTGTCTGTCCTTAGTATTCCACACATCTTGCTACACCAGCTACTTTGTTGAGCACAGTTGCTCATTCTCAAGTGCTCAGCAGTAGGCAGATTCTTCTTATTTTAGAGCAGAGTCTTATTATGGAATGTAGGTGATCATAGAAAGGGCCATAATTTCTTCTGGGGGCTCTGACTGGATTGCTCATTAAATGCTTGGAGAGAGAAAACCTTTCAGAGAAATTATCCTTTCACTGTGTGACTGAATGGAGTTTGAACAATTTCCTGGGGTACAATGCATTATCTCTTCCCGATTTTGTGGCAAATTCTTCTTAAGCATGTGGGGTGTCAACTCCAAGTAATTAATTAATTAATTGGCAAACACTGATTGAACCTGCATAGTACCCTGCCTCTCCAAATAAATACTATCATTTAAGTTAGCAAATAGAGCTGTAATGAGAGTTAAATGAAGTAATGAGGCAAATACCCCTCATTTGGGATAGTGTGTTCAGGGAAGGCATCTCCAAGGAAGTAACATTGGTTCTGACATCTGTGAAGACAGAAGAAATGAGCCATTCAGCTGTCAGGGAGAAGGGTACCTCAAGCAGAAGACATAGCAATGGTAAAGACTGTGAGACAGGAATGATCTTGCAGGTGAAAGAATAGTTCAGCTGGGATCCTTGCACAAAGAGAATGTGGAGCCCAGAAAGTACAACACCTTTGATGACAGAGAAGCATGGCAAGTGACTGCCCCTATCCTCACTATATCTGAGGGCATAGTATGTGAGGTCTCACTGTAGAACATCTGGGACTTGACAATGGCAAGTTTACAAGATGAAAGAGGGCACCTAACTCAAATGTCCAAGGAAAGGCACCAGGTGATGGAGGGGACTATGAGATAAAGAAGGTCGTGAAATGAGAAGAGAGGAATGAGGAAATAGAAAATGCTCAATAAATGCTTGCTCTTATTGTTAAAAAGACAGGCAATCTGCTAAAATCTTTTAAATAATAAATGACCCAACTATTTTCCTTCTATGTATAACAGGGCTAGTAATGCATTCTCTCTAATAGAGTAGTGAGTTTAAACATTGATATGGTTTGGCTGTGTCCCCACTCAAATCTCACCTTGAATTTTAATAATCCCCATATGTCAAGGGAAGGGCCAGGCATAGATAATTAAATCTTGGGGAGGTTTCCTTATACTGTTCTTGTGGTAGGAAATAAGTGTCATGAGATTTGATGGTTTTAAAATGGGAGCTCTCCTGCACAAGCTCTCTTAGGCTGCTGCCATGTAAGATGTGACTTTGCTCCTCCTTCACCTTCCGCTATGATTGTGAGGCCTCCCTAGCCATGTGGAACTGTGGGTCAATTAAAACTCTTTCCTTTATAAATTACCCAGTCTTGGGTATATCTATATGAGCAGTGTGAGAATGGACTAATATACACATACTAAATAGTTTCTCCCAGTTTATGCAATTAGTAAATGACTGAGGCAAGATATGCAATAAGTGTTCCAAGTCCAGAGCCTCCAGACTCATAATCAATTATAGCATACAACCTGGCTTAATGAGGCACGGAGGGGGTGGTGGAAATGAATGCTGGCAAAGGCTGGAGGATGTCTGCAACATACCTTTTGTGAGTGAGAACATTTAAAAATATAATGCAGATGCTTCTCAACTAACGATGAAGTTATGTCCAGATAAACCCATCTAAATTGAAAAGATCCTATGGTGAAAAATGCATTTAAGACACCTAAACTACCAAACATCATAGCTTAGCCTAGCCTACTTAAAACATGTTCAGAACATTTACATTGGCCTACAGTTGAGTAACATCATGTAATATAAAGTGGAGTTTGGCTGGGCGCAGTGGCTCATGGCTGTAAACCCAGCACTTTGGGAGGCCGAGGCCGGCGGATCTCGAGGTCAGGAGATTGAGACCATCCTGGCGAAGACGGTGAAACCCCGTCTCTACTAAAAATACAAAAAAAAAAAAAAAAAAAAAAAAAATAGCCGGGTGTGGTGGTGGGCACCTGTAGTCCCAGCTACTTGGGAGGCTGAAGCAGGAGAATGGCATGAGCCCAGGAAGTGGAGCTTGCAGTGAGCTGAGATCGCACCACTGCACTCCATGCTGGGTGACAGAGCGAGACTTCGTCTCAAAAAAAAAAAAAAGTAGATTTATTTTATAATAAAGTGTTGAATATCTTGTGTAATTTATTGACTACTGAACCTTGTATGAGTACTCAAAGTGAGGTTGCTACTAAATGTGTATCACCTTCAAATCATTGTAAAACAGGAAAATAATATGTCAAACCATCCTAAGTCCAGAGATTGTCTGTACTAAATAATTTTATCATGAAAATGTTTTCTTAAAAATATAAAATAATCTTAATTTAAAACAAATCATTAGAGGGAAATTTTTATTAAATCCCAATACTTACAGATAAGTTCTGTGAACATTTTGATATATTGTGGTCCATTGTCTTTCTGTACATATTTTTATGTACATATGTCTTTCTGTACATATTTTACATACATATATACGTAAAATAACATGTCTAAGTTTTACCATACGCCTCTGCTTAACATGATCCTATGGCATTAAATATGCTTTGACAATATTATTGTATTGTCTGCATAATACTTTACCTTAGATACCATAATTTATTTTGTTCTTCCCCTTTTTCAATCATTTAGTTTTTAATTTATTATTATTACAACCAATGCCTCAATGAATAGCCGTATGTGTCATTAAAAGTATAGTCAATGATTTATTTGTTTTCTCTACACTGATAGAGTTGAATTCACTGTGAAATTATTTAACTATTGCTTCTCATGTAGACAGAATTAAGAATACCTGAAATGCAGTCTGGGGTTTCCTTTGGAAGCATGTAGATATTTAGATACCTTATAATATGCACATTTAATTTTTAATGGGAATGTAATATATTCATTGACTTCTTTTCTTATTATGTTCTTTTGTACACTATTTATCTCCTAGCTTGTGATAAGAGCTCAGTAATTATTTGTTGAATGAGAGTTTGAATGCAATTCCTGGTCAAAGTATGTAAATAAGTTTAAGAGAACAAGTCTTGAAAGGGATCGGAATAGTGCAAACGTCAGGACTTTCACAAGGTAGAAACTAGTCCAGCTTTAGCTTTTATGCTTTGGCAAAAACGGAGGCCATGTGTGCATGCACTGTAAAACAGAAAACATCCCTAATTGCCTTGTGTTCAGACAGTCCTGGGGTGCACTCATTTCCTGATATTCACCAGAACACCAATCTTCACTTAACACAGTTAATGATATAATTTTTATTTTTAAAAGGGAGTGCTGATGTTGCTACCAGCTTCAGAAGATGTTTCAAATCTGGTTGTGGAGTCATTCTATTTCCAATTAAGCAGTGGGGGGATTCAATTACAAGCTGTGGGAAGCGAAGAGTTTGTGTCAATAAACCAGCAGTGGTATTAAGGGTGGTTGTCTGGTTTGCAAACATTAACAGCTTGAATCCTAAAGGCGTATGCTTGTGAAATTATCTAACTATTGCTTCTCATGTAGACAGGATTAAGAATACCTGAAATCTAGCCTGGGGTTTCCTTTGGAAGCATTTTCTCTCCTTGAACTCACAGGGAATTTGGGCATTAAAGTAGCATATTAAAGGACTCAATGGGAGCTCGTTAACAAGGTTAAAGCCATTACCAAAAAAAGTGTCAGAAAAGTATTCAGAAGAAGGCAAAATAATTTGTTGCAAGATCTGGTTAGAAATGAAAAGGGTGAGATTCACTTAAAAATTATAATTTTGAGAGGTCATAGGGCTTTGGAAAAAATATAAACGCACACATGCACCATACACACACTCACAAACACACACGCACCACACAAAACAGGAAACTGAAGTCTTAAAAGGTGAAGGCGATACCCAAGGCCTGTCAACTAACTAGCAGATATGAAGTGTCTACTATGTGTCTGGTGCCCTGCTAAGAGTCAGATATATAAATGGAATAATAAGTGTTAGTATCTTTCCTTAAGAAATTTATAGTCCAGCTACAATTTATTGTTTTTTCTTTGGTTTTATCGACTAACCTAAACTGTGCTGAGCCCTTTGCCAAACAAGTTAATCTTCCAAATATTTTTAAATTGTTTATTGTCAGCTTTTCTGTTGCCTCCTCTTATTATATTTCCTATTTGGCAATACAATTTTAATTTTTTTAATCATTGGCTTTGAAAAAAACTTTGCTAATAGGACTGGTTCAGAGTATTTAGCCTTCATGTCATCCCCTTTCGAAAGAAAATTTCTCAATTAGATTGGAAAATTTGATTCCTTGCCTGTATGTTTTCCAAAACAAGGACTATTTCCATTTACTTTCCTGTGAAGCTGAATATAATTCCAGTTTCTCACAATTTGCTACTCACTGTTCTCCTGGGGAAATGAATGATTCATCTGACTTGTGTCTTTGGGAGAGGGAATCAAGCATGTCCAACTCAGATATTTTCGCTTCTGCTCTGCTCATATTTGGGGTGAGCCAGGCATATGGTCAGAGCAGACTGTTATCGTCTGGCTTTAAGTTTGGATTCAGGAGTAAAATGGTAGCATGCCCATTTGGTCACAGACTTAAAACCACATTTCTAATCTCCTTTTTTGGAAGCAAAAGTTTAGGTTTTGACTTCCATTATTCTAACTCTTGGTCTCTCAATTGATTCTAGACTTAAAGAGAGGGAGAAAGGGGATTTTATTGGACAGGATGAGGGTCCTGAACCACAGTACATATATATGGCTTATGAGCACTGTAAAGAAGCTAGATTTTACTACCTAATGTAACTGTTTTCCAGGCAGAAAGAATCATCTTCACTAAATGGCCTCAAAAGACAGTGTTTTCCTGGTAAGACAAGAGATTAAAGGAATGAATAGACTCTTGGTTCACTCTCTCTATCTTACTGTCTCTCTTTCTATCGTTCTTTCTGTCTCTCTCTCTCTTTCAAAAGATACGGAATTAGTCGGAGGAAAGAAAGTGAGGAAAAAATGCACAAAGTAAATTTTCAGGATTTCAAAACCTTAATCCTGTAAGCAAATAGAGAATGGAAGTTGTCCTGGGGAGCTTCATGAAGATAACGAAGTATGAAAGAACAGTAGAGGTTTACTTTTCTCCTCCACCTTCCTCCTCCTCCTCCTCTTTCTCCTTCTTCTTCTTCTTCTTCCTCTTCTTGTTTTTCTTCTTCCTCTTTTTCATTTACTTTAATTTTAAGTTCCAGGATACACATGCAGGATGTGCAGGTTTGTTACATAGGTAAACGTGTGCCACGGTGGTTAGCTGCACCTATCAACCCATCACCTGGGTATGCAACCCTGCATGCATTAGCTGCTTATCCTGATGCTCTCCCTCTCGCTGCCCCAACCACAGACCCCAGTGTGTGTCATTCCCCGCCCTACGTCCATGTGTTCTCATTGTTCAGCTCTCTCTTTTGAGTGAGAGCATGTGGTCTTTGGTCTTCTGTCTCTGTGTAAGTTTGCTGAGGATCTTCTCCTTCTCCTTAGCCTTCTCCTTCTCTTTCTCCTTCTCCTCCTCCTCTTCTTCCTCCTCCTCCACCTCCCTTTTTCTCCTTCCTTCCTTCCTGCTTCTTTCTTCCTTCTGGATCTTTTATCATTTGAAATGGGAGCATAGGACGGGATGGTCTTGATGTATTAAAATTCTATCAACGTCATTTTTCCCCAAATATGTATTTGCTGCTTTATAGATCAGAAGACAGTTTATCTTTAAAATAAACTGTTATTTTTCCAGGATGGAATTTGGAACTTTGTGTGTGTGTATGTGTGTGAGTGAGTGTGTATGTATGCCGTGATGTGTTTGTGTGTACAAGCAAAAGTACACACAGGTTCAGGCATGTGAGAACAAGCGAAAGCAGTTAAGAAAAGGGGTAGAAAAGAACCAAGAAAATTGCCCTCCCATCCTCTTCTCCTTTTTTTTTTTTTTTTTTTTTTTTTTTTGTGAGATGGAGTCTTGTTTTGTTGCCTAGGCTGGAGTGTGGAATGCAGTGGCGCCATCTCGGCTCACTGCAACCTCCTCCTTCTGGGTTCAAGCCATTCTCCTGTCTCAGCCTCCTGAGTAGTTGGGACTACAGCCATGCACCACCATGCCCAGCTAATTTTTTTGTATTTTTAGTAGAGATGGGGTTTCGCCACCTTGGCCAGGCTGGTCTTGAACTCCTGACCTCAGGTGATCCGCCTGCCTCAGCCTCCCAAAGTGCTGGGATTACAGGCATGAGCCACCACGCCCAACTCTCTTCTCCTTTTTCCACGAGGAAAAGGCTAATTATCTGGGACTAATTCTATATGGGATTGTGGTGGCCTGAATAATGGCTCCCTAAAGGATGTCTGAACTCTAATCCCTGAAACTTCTTAATATGATTTGGCAGATGTAAATAAGTTAAGGATCTTGAGAAAGGGTGAGTGTGCTGGATTATCTTTGTGGGCCCAGTGAAATCATAAAGGCCTTACAAGAAGGAGGCATGAGGATTGGAGTCAGAAGAGATGAGGGATGGAAGCCAAGGTGAGACTGGTGCTGGGATATGAGCAAAGGAATGTTGACAGCCCTTAGAAGCTGGAAAAGACAAGGCAACCAATTCTGTCCTGAAGTCTCCACAAGAAATGAGCCTTGATAACCCATTTCAGATGTCTGAGCTCCAGAACTATGAGATAATAAATGTGTGTTGTTTTAAGCCATGAAATGTGTGGTAATTTGTTACAGCAGGAATAGTAAACTCATACAGGGAAGATTAATGACTAAATGGTATATTATCAATGTTATACAGTTATTCTGATTTTCACATATTTGTGAAGAACAAGGTATACACCTCCTTTTTGTACATGTGCAACAATTCCTATGATGAGTGCATTACAAAAAACACGTGGGCTTATTGCCATTATTTTTCTTCCTACTGGGAGATTTGTAGGTGTATTTCAGACCTTTCACATCTGGATTTACCGGAGTGTTCAAAGCTTTGAAAGTCCGTGAAGGCAGTGGATAGTCAATATATGCTTCCTCCGGGAAAACTGGTGAGAAATCGGAAAAGAGAATTAACCCCTTACATCCTTTTAGTGAAGTATTATTATGAAAAGGCTCTTAAACATAAAATGCCCTACATGTGGCCTAGACCTAGGCTTAGGGAGAATGGAAGGTAGGTGTGATGTGAACAGTTCTGAGAGCCTGACAGCAAATGCGGAGGATTTATTAACAGATGAAAAGCCCATTAAATATCATAGAGCCATTCTTCTCTAAGCCGTTCAGTTTACTTCTTACATAAGGAAATATGTTTCATAGCTTATTCAGGAAATAATTGGATTTTAAAAACCCTAAAATTAATTATAATATAAAATTATTGCATTTTCCTTAAACAAAATAGAGTAGTAAAATTTTGAGTGTCTTAACTAAAGCCATCTTTTTTTCATATAAACTTCCATTTCAAAGAAGTTCAGATTTTAATAGTTCTTAACAGTCTCTCTTTTAAAGAACCCTAAACTTTACTATTATAGTTAAAATTGGATTATAAAATCAATCTAATATAAATTGAATCATTAATTAAGTCAATTTTAAAAGAAATAATTTAATTTCATTAAGGAATTGTTACACTGATATTACAAAGTGAATGGATTCCTGTAATTAAAAAGCATTGAATTCCATATGACCATTTATCTTTTCTCCTCTTTTAGCCATTTTGGTGAATTTCTAAAACAGAATTTAATTAAATGCTGAAACAAAGACGTAATTCAAAATTAAAATTCTATGGAAGAACTCACTTGCAAATCACCAAAAGAGTTTTCCTTCGATATTTCAAGGGACCATAGCAAAGTGAAATATATATAAAGTTATTAGAATGTATATAACAGAATCACAGGTATTAAAGTGACATTCATTATCCATGTGATCTCCCACCAAGTAAAGAACCATTTTCTAAATGTCTTAAATGAACATTTAGTAGGTGATTGACATTTTCCTGGAATTCAGACCCAGATTCAAAAGTATGTTTTCCAGCATTAGATTTGGTGTTATACAAATCTTACTGAAAATAAACTGGAGTTTTGTAAGATTATAATTTTGAGGAAAGAGTTGTTAGGGACAGGCAGACTTGACCTTGGCCTTCATCGGTGGTAGTGAGCTTTGTCAAATCATTAACCTCACTGAGGCTTAGTTTCTTCATTTATAAATGAAGTAACATGTCTCACATTGAGTTGTTACAAGGATTACATGTAATATCACTTGTCAACTCTCCACTGCAGGCCCTGGGACATGGAGACAATCAGTGAATATTTATGCTTTCCCCGTTTTGCCTTATAAGACTACAGAATTGTAGCAGAAAAGGGGTATTGGACCTCTGTTGTATGGTATATGCTAGTGGAAGAGACTTTTTTTCTATCTTTGCTTCAAACTTGTGCACTGTGATTTCTATTATGTAATTTAAGTGGACATCTTTTAGATAAAATAAGCCTATAATAAAATGGCTTTGATGGCAGATGTACAAACTATAAAAATGAATACACATATGCATGTGAAGTAATACTTTTATTATTCTACTGTTCTACAAATAAGTTTTGCCTTATGCTATTTTCCCAGCTTCTCATTGCCTTCATGGATATATTCATTTGAATGACTGTCGTCAGAGATTTCATCCACAGACCTGCATTTTTAAAGAGGATTTGACTGGGCCTCCTGTTTTTTCTCTCTCTAATCATTTGGGCCACAGCAGCTAATTGCAGTGTCTAATTGTATCCTCAGTTGGCTGCTTGCACCCACAATTAACTAAATATAAGCACCAGCATCTTGGTACATTCAATTTTATGCCTCAAAGGGAGCTGTGTGAGAGGGCAGTTGGCAGTTGGCTATCTTCAGGAAAACAACTTCTCAGACTTGGAAGTGTAGGTCTAATTTTAAAGCTTCCAAATATTTTCTAGTTGGCACAGTCTTGGCACTGTCCATAAACCTAGTGACTATCTTAGCTACACTTTCAAGAACATAAAATCCAGATGAGTTGCAGACAGGCCACAGTTTAAGAAAAATGTCAGTAGAGGCATGAGCTCACATCTGATCACAACCATTCTTCTACTATGCTTGAGCAGCTCGTGGAATAAATGTCCTGACAAGTATGTGTGCAGCTATGGTGGACTGGGACAGAAGAACTGGAGCCTTCATGTATTTTGATCCCATGACAGGTATATTTGTCCTTCTTCAGCAATTTGAGAAGCCTCTTTGAGGAGTTAGTTGCAATGGTGCATTTGAAATGCAGGCACTCCTCTAAAGCAGGTGTCTCAAAAACTGACTTGGAGTCAACTTAAATCCCACTCTGGAAATCAGGCTGGAAACATCATGAGGATGGAAGCCTGTCACAGCCTAGGCTTGAACTTCCAAATTAGCTCACATCTTCGACAGATGTGCCAAAGAGAATACTAGCTGATCCACCCCTTAAGGGAGAAATTAAAACTCAGTGTTTTGCAGTGGTTGCTCAGTAATCACTAGAATGTTGCTGTCAAAGCAAATCAAGAGGCTGTAGAAGTCTCTATTTCTAGATAAGTAACAAAACAAAGTTTTCTCATACAAGTACCCAGAAATAAACAGATTGGATAGCCAGAAAAAAAAGAAGAAAGAGTAATGTATGTGGAATAAATTTCTAGTCTTTGTTTTCATCTCAGAATTTTAGTCTAAGCCTAATACGTCGCCACTATTTCCAACATAGTCATTGCTTAACAGTTTCAGTGGTTGCCTTCACTGTCTCATGTGATGTGGGAGTTCTGACTTGGAGGTGAACTAATCCCAGACTAGGATCAAGTCTGTGACTTCTCATTTCCAATGCAGATTAGTGTTTCCACAGTATAAGGCATGCTTGAACAATTAGGTAAATTTGAGCTGAGCAGATCCTAAAATCCATTCAGCTACATGAACCATATGTTCAATACGATATTTCAGCTATTTATTCTTCTAGTGCATTGAGCTTTCATGACCACCTTGTTACAAACCAGCCTTTATATATGTCTCTTGATTATTTGTTGATAAGATTTATCTCAGTGATTTATTGATGAGATACTCTATATATAATCGCCATATATATGTGGTAAATATATATATATACACACACACACACACACACACACCATATATATATATATATATATACACCAGCTGAGGGGTAACAATATATATATATATACACCAGCTGAGGGGTAACAATATATATATATATATACCAGCTGAGGGGTAACAGACATCGTTTGGTAAAATAAAATATCTTGATAAATATGTTCAGGGTTACTAGGCAGCATAAATGTACATAAAAATTTGAAGATTAAGAATGCAAAAGAGATAAAAAGATACGTTTTCTCTTCTAGCGTGTGGGTGTTAGGGGTAAGGGGGCAACATGAAGACAGAAGAAAAAGGGGGGTTAACCAGGGGACTATGTAAGTGCAACCCTTATTGGTGGGATTTTGGCAAGGTTGTTTCAAAATAGAAATGTCTAAGATGAAATTTTAATTTAGTTTGGGTGTGCAAAATACAATGATACTTCAGTAAGATCTACTGTATATATGGAAAAATATGTAAGTGAATTGTGTGTTGAAACTATAGAAAGGGCTGGGCTTTGGGCTTTTTCTGCAGAACATGTTTAGAAGTAGGGACTCAGACACAGATATGTCTATGGGAAAATAAGTTCCTGGGTACTTACCTTAATGAAGGGAAGGTCTTAGACTTCTCTGCTTCATGAACATACATGTTCCAGATAACCTCACACAGAAATCAAGGAGTCATGGTTTTCCCAGCTAACATCTAAGGTCCATTCTGACGAGGACTAATAATTCCGGTTCCACTAGGAACACAGAAACGTTTAGGAAAATAAGGCATTCCCATAAGATGCCCCCATTCTAGCAAGGAAGGTCGCTATGGTCAAATGTTAATAATACTATGTAATTTAGTCAGGAATGTGCACGACTTGCTCTGGCAATAAAGTGAAAGCTCAAACTTGAGACTAGTTCCTGGGAGGCTCAGAGACTCCCTGATACAGACCAATTCTGCAGCATGAGTTCAGAGGACAGAGCCTGCCCTAGACTGCCCTATCATAGGAGCCTTACATTCTGGGAGATATTATGCCAGTCTTAGATACATTAGGGCTACTGGGAATCTTAAAAGAATCAGCAATTTCCTACCCTATCCAGGACCCCTTTGAACAGCCGTCTTTTGATGCCTATCTCTTATCCCGTTGGATCTTCACACTGGAACTTTTCTAGGTAGGCTCTGAGAAATCTGAGGTAAAAGTCTGTTATTTTCAAGATTGTGGAGTTTTAAAGAGTTTAGAAAGTTCAAAGGAGGTTTTCATGGCAATTTACAATTCTGAGCACTTTATCAGATACGTGTGGGGATCGCAAATCCATCAGGAAAGGAACAGCCTAAACAGTCCTCCTTTACTTTTCTGAGCAGCAGCCCTGCCATGACAAGTGATTTTCTTTCTCCATCTATGGGGGAAAATGCTCCGCCTTTACCAGTAAGCAGGTGGCTGTCATTTTTTTTTTTTTGGCATAATTTAAAGTCCTTTAAATGCTTATTTTTAATTTTAATAATTTTGGAGGTGTTCACTTGTGCATTAAAATTCAGGAAGCTGGCTTAGCCCTCGGCTTACCTTCAGGGCAAAACTGTGTGCAAGACATGCTTCTATGAGATAATTTGTTTCCTAATTGGCATCCGTTTGCTGAAATACAATTAAAGTTATTGCTCTAATATTAACATCAACATCTTGATTGCTCTGTAAAGCATGAATATTTATAAATTTTTTTCTTCCATGGAAGATATCTCTTAGGCATTTACTTTTTGGTGTTGTCAGTTTCATATTTATTAAGAAGTTTTCATAAGGAGGATATAAGAAGGGTCTGGGTCACTTGCTGAGATTTAATACACAGCAGGGTTAGGCCATTTAGACGCTAAAGAGCTGTGTAAAGCATCATTTCTAAGAAAATGTGTTTGGATTCTGGAGCTCAATTGACTTGAAAACCTGAGAACTAAATCATCTATGCTACCTACTTTTTACACTATTATGAGGATCATGTGAGCTAGATGAATTTAATGCCCCTAATTGGGGGTGGGGGGGAAGTACCTTGTATTTGCACAGCCCTTTAAGATTTATAGTAGGCTTTGCACCTCTCAAGTGTGACTATCTGGAAGACATGATGTTTCACTACTAAGTTTTTGGGGGGTTTTTTGGAGACAGGATCTTGCTCTTGCCCAAGCTGGAGTGCAGTGGTGCAATCATGGCTCACTGCAGCTTTACCTCCCCAGCTCAAGAGACCCTCCCACCTCAGCCTCCTGAGTAGCTGGGACTATAGGCATGTACCACCAAGCCTGTAGCTGGAACTACAGGAAGGCATACACCACCAAACCGGCTATTTATTTATTTATTTATTTATTGTAGAGACAGCCTTCCTATGTTACTCAGGCTGGTCTTGAACTCCTGGGCTCAAGCAATCCTCCCATCTCAGCTTCCCAAAGTGCTGAGATTAAAGTCATAAGCCACGTGGCACCCAGACTCATTACTAAGTTCTTGGTGGCACCATTGCAGGTTTATTGTTGTTATTTTGTTTTGAGAATGAACTGAAAATTTTATAATTATTTATAAATTATAAATATGAGAATGTAAAGACATAATTCTAGATATATTCAGAATTAAATGATTACTGTTCATCAATTAAAATGTTTAGATTACATTTTTTTACCCACTAAACTCTTAAAGTATCTTTCAAATTTGAAAAGTAATATAGGGTATCATACATGTTATACATATCAAGTTGTAAGAAAAAGCAAGTATTAAAAAATAAAAGCACCTTTTCATGTTCGAATACTCAATTGACCTCTTCAGATACAACTGTAATTAAGAGTTCCTTTGTTCTTCTTGTCCCTTTCTCTTTCTCTTTCTTTCCTAAGTTATTCTCTAAAATTACCAGTTGGACCAAGCAAGATGGGAATTTTAATGGGGTAAGAAGTTCTTCAAAACTTCAACGCACTTGTCAGATCCAGAGCAAAATGAAGAAGGAATCTGTGCAAGGGGTAGGGGGGATTTTAAATATTTAAGTCCAAGTAGAAGAGTAGCAGGGTATCTACCTACTGACAGAAGAGGGCAGGGAGGGTAGGAGCCCTGTGATGTGATGAGGGAGGGTATCCACCATTCACATAAGTGACAGGGAGATCAAAGGAGAGACTGTACATGTAGAGGATGGATCTGTAAGTCATATGTTAATGATAATGGGAGCCTGGCTTCTAACTGTTGGGTAGTGGTGTTTCACATGAGAAAAGGGAGAAAACTGTCACTAAACTCTGGTATTAAATTAGAAGATGAGATGAGGTAGTGACACGAACATACAGTTCTCAATATGTGGACAGATTATGTAAGATATAAATATAAATGTGAGATTTGTATGTATGTGTATCAGTGTTCTCTAGAGGGACAGGACTAATGTTCTCTAGAGGGACAGAATAGATGTATATATAAAAGGGAGTTTATTAAGTGTTGACTTACAGGATCACAAGGGGAAGTCCCACAATAGGCCATCTTCAAGCTGAGGAACAAGGAAGCCAGTCCGAGTCCCAAAACCTCAAAAGCAGGGAAGCCAACAGTGCAGGCTTCAGTCTGTGGCTGAAGGCCTGAGAGCCACTGGCAAACCACTGGTGTAGGTCCAAGAATCCAAAAGCTACAGAACTTGAAGTCCCATGTTCGAGGGCAGGAAGCATCCAGCATGGGAGAAATATGGAGGCCAGAAGACTCAGGCAGTCCAGTCCTTGCACGTTCTTCTGCCTGCTTTTATTCTAGCCATGCTGGCAGCTGATTAGATGGTTCCCACCCAGATTGAGGGTGGGTCTGCCGCTCCCAGTCCACTGACTGGAATGTTAATCCTCTTTGGCAACACCCTCACAGACACACCCAGGAACAATAGTTTGCATCCTTCAATCCAATCAAGTTGACACTCAATATTAGCCATCACAGTATGTGACTGTGTAAAGAAATATATTTTCAGCCCTTCCACTGAAACAGCCTGCCACCTGTGATACCCAATGGCCGAAAACACCCCTAGTGCCCAGAGCATGGTTTCTAAATATTGCTTTTGACTAAATGGAATCAAGCCTCCTTGGAGAAATGGCTGATTCCAAGGCTGAAGCATAGAAAAGAAAGGCCAAAAAGTATGCCAGAAAATAAAAGTGATGACAGCGTATAAAAATAACACAGATGCCAGTGTAAAGGGGCTCCCACTGGCCAAATCTGGATAAATTTTAGCATCATATTAAATAATAAAAGTAGTAGATTAAAGCCATGGAATAAAAAGAATTTATAAGATCTTAGTGACAAAAATACTTAAAGAAATTAATTGAAAGTTTAATGAGGAATGTAATATTTACATAATCTCATAATACCTCCTCACAAAAAGCACTTATTCTTTATAATGGGAGAACAAGCTGTATACTGGAGAAGCCTGAAAAAATCCCCTTAAACAACTGATCAAAATCAGCATCACCAGTCATGGACTACATTGAAATTCAGTGCCACCTGAGAGGATGTAATGAGAATGTAGCATTACTACCATAATATGGTTGCCAAACATGCGTCACCTAAATCTAAGGATGAGGCAACGTTAGACAAACTTAAATAGAGGGAAAGTCTAAAACATAAGTAGCCTATTATCTCCCAAAGAATCATGATTATGAAAGCCCAGAAAAGACTGTTTTGGATTAATGGAGACTAATAAGGGGATGGCAAATAAATGCAACGAAGGACTCTGGATTGAATACAATTGCTATAAAAGGTACTTATTGGTACAAATGGCAAAACTTGAATAGGAAAGTGGTGAAAACTGAAGTGTCTAAAAGTAAATGATAATAAAATAGCAAAGTTAATGTTCTGGTTTTTATGGCTTTATTATCTTATGGAGGAGAATGACATTATTGTTAGAAAATAGTTTTGAGCCGGGTGCAGTAGCTCACGCCTGTAATCCCAGCACTTTGGGAGGCTGAGGCGGCTGAATCACGAGGTCAGGAGTTCAAGACCAGCCCGGCAAAGATGGAGAAACCCCGTCTCTACTAAAAATACAAAAATTAGCTGGGCGTGGTGGTGGGTGCCTGTAATCCTAGCTACTCAGGAGGCTGAGGCAGAGAATTGCTTGAACCCGGGAGGCGGAGGTTGCAGTGAGCCGAGATCCACCATTACACTCCTGCCTGGGCAATAGAGCGAGACTCCATCTCAAAAAAAAAAAAAAGTAATTTTTCAAGGCTGGGGGCAATTTGCTCTCAGAGGATTCAAGATAAACTTACTTGTACTGTAAAGTGCTGGGATTACAGACATGAGCCACCGCACCCGGTCCAGGTGTAATATTTTTAATTTCTTCAATTTGTCCTTATGAAAAATGTTGTAAAGACACTTCTGGATCTTAATGTCTCTCTGTTGGACATGGCAACAGTGGGCCAAAATTGTTCTGTAGTTCTCAGAGTATTTGATAGATAGTCCAGGGGAGATACTGATTGTTTAAGAGTAGAGTTAGGCCTCTCACCTCTCTTCCGCACATTGTATGACTAAAAGTTAAGCCAAAGATAAGATTGGCTTTTTATGCCACTGTTTAATCTGAGGGCAATTTTACCAAGTCTTCCCCTAACTCCATTGACCTTACTGTTCACATGCCCTCTCAGATGCCAGCTCATGAACAATCACCTATAAGTGACCTGCCATCCTCTGCAGCTAATAGGTGACTCTTTTATAGCCAAGAAATTCTATATTATCCCTTGAAAAAAATAATAAAATAAAATGAAATTTTCCTTGCCTAACCAGCTTTGGAGACCTGTGACTTTTATAATCCTACTGACAACAGCAAAGACAAGGGAGCAAAGGGAACCGTATAGCAGTGTACAATGGAAATCAATTTACTCACAGTAAAGTAGAGAGAGCACCCAGAGAAATGAAGTCTCGATCAAGGCAGCAAATACAGTTGCAGGATTCTTTTTCTCCTTTCTAAGTAGAGCAGAAGAATAGTGCCATCTGCATAGGCCCAGGATTACCTGTGGAGAGCAGTATCATAATGTATTATTTAAAGTGAGAAAAGATCCTTACAAAAGCCTCAGGACATCAGCAACACTTTCTAGACTAGAGATTTGAGGTTCACTCTTAGAAACAGTGCCAGTGAGGGTGGCATCTGAGTGATGCAACAGCAGGGAGAGGCAGAGCATCAGACAGGTGAGGAAATGTTACTGGGGTAGCAACAATGGGATGTGTCCTACTGAGCCTGTGTGCTTCAATGAAGTTTTAAGGAGAGGAAATAATCGACGGATGAAGTTTCATCTTGTGACTTTAATTACTATAAGATAAGGAAAGACAACAAGAGCCCTACTTGCACTTATCTTTAGAATACATAAAATTGATTGCGTGTGTAAAATGTTTTCTAAAACCATTTTAGTCTTAGATGAAGGATCTCCTTTTTTCTTCCCTTACAGCCAGAGTATCCAGAAGGAAAACAAAAACAAAAACAAAAACAAAAACACAATGGTCTAGTCTTGGTTAATTTGTCCGGGATTGTTTTCAGCCTAACATCATTGCCTCCCTCTTCTACTACATCTCCTTTGCATGTGGGGACAATTGGGTTTCTCATAGAATATCATGTTCAGTTCTTGACACAGCATTTGAACAACATCATTGATAAAGGAAACCAAGTTCTGTAGAGAGAGATGAGAATCATAGGATGACTCCATACAATGTCTGATTGAGAAAAACGGAAGGCATTCTGTTGTTTGATTACACGCTTCACACATATCTGTGCAGCAAAATAGAAAATATTTTAAAATAATTAACAGAGTACATTTGTCTGCCCTCATGTCTATAGCATTATTGAGTGTGGGGACTGTTACCATCTTCAGTAGAAAGACTCTTACCTTCCTTACATATAATAGGGGCTCTGTTAGTGTTGGCTAAAATTTTCCTTATTTTCACAGAAAATGGAAGTCCCGTGAAGGTTACTCAACTACTTACACTGATATTTTCTAAAACCATTGATCCTAGCACTAATTTCACTGTTTTGGGATTCTTCTTTTACTTATTGGTCTTCCCCATCTTGAGATGATGAGAGTCTTTGAGGGTCATGTGTCATATCTGAATTACTAACACATTATAGTACCTGGCCCATAGCAGCCCCTCAGTAAAAGGTTGAATAAATGGATGAATGAGTGAATGAATGATGACCCCCTAATATTTGACTAGAGTCATCAGATGAGTACACTTTGATGTTAAATTTTCAATTTCTTCTTATTGGACTGTTCAGGTTAGGTGCTTTAAGGCTACCAGATAAAAGACTACTTTATCTTCTACTTATATATTTTTTCCTTTTTTTCATCTCTATCCTACAAGAAATTACTCTTTGCTACTCATAATTCCTACTTTTCTTTTATCAAAGAGGAAGTTTGTATGAGAGACATGGCAGAGTCACATATACTATACCAAAGAGATTTCTGGGCCCAATAAAATTTTAGTTGGTCTCCAGATTTTGGAAATTATGGGGTATATGAATGAATTACATCTTTGATGCACTAATTCATTTCACCATTGTCTTTTTTAGATGAACCAGTTTCTCTTCTCCTAGCATTCAACTCTCCAACTTATTTTTCTTGAGAATTAAGACCTTACTTTCTCAATGTAATTATATTTGTCAGTCACTCCAAAGAATGTTTCAAAGATCCCATTGTTAGTTGCTAAAGTAGTCCCCAGAAATATGTGGGATGGCAGCTACAGAACTCGTTTGAAATAGTTGCTGATTATATTCTTTATTTTTTAGTAGCCTCCAATTACATGTGAATTCCAGGGCTAATATTTGCCTTTGCCTACATTTGTGACAATTATGCTTAGAGTTAAGACATCACCACTGTGTTAAATCTAAATCTCATAACTACTACTGTCCTGAACAAATAGAGGAGTTCCTCTTTGATTTGGTTTCACTAAATGACCATAAAACAGCTAGGTGTGGTGGCATGTGCCTGTAGTTCCATCTACTTGGGAGACTAAGAAGGGAGTATCACTTGAGCCCAGGAGGTCAAGGCTGCAGTGAACTGTAATCGTACCACTGCACTCCAGCCTGAGCAACAGGGCAAAACTCTGTTTCTTAAAAAATAAAAATAAAAAATAACCATAAGACATGTCAGTTGAATTGTCTGTCCCACCCTTCATGCTTTGCTCATTTATTTTGCAACTACCATGTGCTAGACATGTTCACACATAGTTTTGGGAACGTTAAAGGATTCAGTTAAAACTAGAAAGCCAGTATGCAGCAGAATCATATTTTGTATAGAGATTTGTGTAATACCAAAGCTTGTGTTTATTCTAAACCATACTGACTTTGGGTATATGTGTAATATTAATGTTTAAGCAGGTATTATATTTAATTTTAATTTTATTTTATTTAAGTTGCAGAATACATTTGCAGAATGTGCAGGTTTGTTACATAGGTAAACGTGTGCCATGGTGGTTTGCAGCACCTGTCAACTCATCACCTAGGTATTAAGCCCAGTATGCATTAGCTATTTATCCTGATGCTCTCCCTCCCCCGACCCCACCAGAAATACCAGAAATGGTATTTGGTATCTGGTACACCACCTGTGTAAGATGGATAGATTGCAAAAATTTTCTCCCATTCTGTAGGTGGTCTGTTCGCTTTGATGATAGTTTCTTTTGCTGTGCAGAAGCTCTTTAGTTAGATCTCAGTTGTCAATTTTTGCTTTTGCTGCATTTGCTTTTGATGTTTTCATGATGAAATATTTGCCCATGCCTATGTCCTGAATAGTATTATCTGGATTTTCTTCCAGGGTTTTTATAGTTTTGGGTTTTACATTTAACTCTTTAATCCATCTTGAGTTAATTTTTGTATAAGATGTAAGGAAGTGGTCCAGCTTCAATTTTCTGCATATTCCTAGCCAGTTCTCCCAGCACCATTTATTAATAGGAAATCCTTTCCCTATTGCTTGTTTTTGTCAGGTTTTTCAAAGCAGGTGGTTGTAGGTGTGTGGTCTTATTTCTAAATTCCCTATTCTGCTCCAATGGTCTGTGTGTCTGCTTTTGTACCAATACCATGCTGTTTTGGTCACTAAAGCCTTGTAGTATAGTTTGGAGTCAGGTGGTGTGATGCCTCTAGCTTTGTTCTTTTTGCTTATGATTATATTTGCTATACGTGCTCTTTTGTGGTTCCGTATGAATTTTAAAATAGTTTTTTTCTCATTCTGTGAAGAATGTCAATGGTAATTTAATGGGAATAGCATTGAATCTATAAATTATTTCGGGCAGTATGGCCATTTTCACAATATTGATTCTTCCTGTCCATGAGCATGAAATATTTTTCCATTTGTTTGTTTCCTCTGTGGTTTCCTTGAGCAGGGGTTTGAAGTTTTCTTTGAAGGGGTGCTTCACTTCTCTTGTTAGCTGTATTCCTACGTATTTTATTCTCTTTGTAGCAATTGTAAATCAGAGTTCATTCACGTTTTTCCTCTCTGCTTGTCTATTGTTGGCATATAGGAGTGCTTTTGATTTTTTAAGCAGGTATTTTATTATAATGAATTGACACATGCTGTCACTAATAACATGTCTGTATCTGAT
This sequence comes from Pan paniscus, assembly GCF_029289425.2. NCBI lineage: Eukaryota > Metazoa > Chordata > Mammalia > Primates > Hominidae > Pan > Pan paniscus. Next base: position 69,880,522 of record NC_073267.2, read on the forward strand.
AACTCTTTAGGGAATATGTGAAAGACAACACTGCGTAGGCATATAACAACTTCGCATAAAAGTGATTTTCAGGTTTCTTTCTGAATTAAGTCTACACATATTTTAAACCATCCCTGACAAACTCAGAGATGCTTCCCACATTGTATTCAGTTCCTAATAATCTTTTGATAATACTTCCTTGGATTAGAAAACAAGTTAAAAAGGCAAAGACAGTCCCAAATGATCAAGTGATCTTTTAGACATTTGGCCTTCTTTTCTACCTCATTGTTAAATTATAATGAAAAAAATATGCCCTAGAAATTTGCTGGAAGCTCATACAAGATTTTTCTCCACTGTGACCACATTTCAGTAGAAATGGGTGAGTCATTGAAAAATTTTAACCTTTGGTTCCATTTCACCATATCACCACCTGTGAATACCAGTCATGTTACAGCAAAATTATAATATTATAGCCGTTGCTTGCAAAAAATATGGTGAAATAACCACTCTTTTACAGAGCTACATTTTTAAAATTCATTTGGTAAGCAACTTGGCAATATAAATAAGAGCTTAAAATATTAGCAAATATTGACCTAATAAATATACTTATGTGAATATAAACCAAGAAAAGTATTCTGAATACAGAAAGGATATGGGAAAAGGGGAAGCAATTAAGTACAAGTCTTATTGCAGCATGTTTCCCTACAGTAAAAAATAGAAAAGAAAACATAAATGTCTTTAATTGGGAACTAGTTAAGTAGCCTATGGCATCTTTACTTCATAAAATATTACACAATCAGTAGAATAGAATTTTGAAGATTTTATAATAACAGCATATGCTTACGGTACTATATTAAGTAAATTTGCTTTGCTTTAATTGCACCTGCATTCATAATCCCTTTAAACTAAATCTTCCATGCCTTTGTTCCTGAGAAACACTTTGCAGGATTCGAACTCATATTTGTAACCCCACCGCTCCCTCCACAACATGTCTTCATTAAAATCTAACAGCTTTTCGTGCTCCTGGGAGAGAAGAGAACCTAAGTAGAGATGTAAAATTGATACAGGAGGGATGAGAAGCCTGCGGATGAGCAGTACAGCAGTTCCAGTCTCGGATGAAATTCTCTATCAGTTTTTTTTCTCCTTTGCTTCCTGAAGATCCTTTAAAATCTTATTTCTCAGTGAGTAATTTTGTCTTTATGATACAAAAGGTAATTCCCATACCTAATATTGTTTCTAAGCACATGTGAGTACCCTGCTGAGTTATATATTAGTTTTTTTATGAATATGACACAAAATGAAAATTCTATTTCTAGAATAGAAAAAAATGTAAATTGACTTTCACACTCAAGTGAGTTGTTTCAGGGATTGGGGGGGTAGATTCAGTGCATCATCTTCTCTGTATTCCTGTGTAATTGATATAACTTTCAGCAATTGTTCTACATTTACAAACTTCATATTCAAAGAGTAAAGTCACAGACATTATTGATTTTAAATAGATCTTAGGTTGCCCTCATCAAAAGTTGTCTTCTCTTGGGTAAAGGCATTAGCAGTCTCGTTAAAAAGATTGTAAACTGCTGAGCATGACAAGTTTTAGTCCTTTTGTTGTTTGAGTGAGATTCCTGGATATCCTGCATTCTGCCTGTTTGGTAGTGAGAAATGGGCAGCTGGCATTCTAGCTGTCATTACTCATTTTTTTTTTCAATTTTTAGGCAATTGTTATAAAGCTCCCTAGATGGATAAACAACACTTTGATATGGCATGAGGAACTGTTTTTAGTGACCCTAGCTGATCAATAACAAGAATGTCATTTCTGCCCAAGCAAACAATAAGTTGTGAATAGATAACACATTAGAGCTGAAATGTGAACTTTCTAAAGATTGAGAAAAGATGGTAAAATGAAAATGCATACATGTTGGGGATATTATTGGATATTATTAAATAAAAAATGTTTTGTTTGCATCCTAGGTATAGTGATGTCTCAAGTATTATATAAAAATCTTTTACGTGTAAAACAATCCCATTTAGCCATCTTTATATTCTGTTTGTAGTATAGGCTCCAAATATTGATTACTTAAGAAAAAGGCCAGACGTGCTGGCTCACGCCTATAAACCCAGCACTTTGGGAGGCCGAGGTGGGAGGATCACTTGAGGTCAGGAGTCCGAGACCAGCCTGGCCAACATGATGAAACCCCGTCTCTACTAAAAATACAACAATTGGCTGGATGTGGTGGCATGCACCTGTAATCCCAGCTACTGGGGAGGCTGAGGCAGGAGAATGGCTTGAACCTGGGAGGTGGGGGTTGCAGTGAGCCACTGCATACCAGCCTGGGGGACACAGTGAGACCGTTTCAAAAAAAGAAAAAAGAACAAGGCATTTAAGTCAGGCGTGCTGGCACATGCCTGTGCCAAAGTCCCGGCACTTTGGGAGCCCAAAGCGGTGGATCACCTGAACTCAGCAGTTCCAGACTAGCCTGGGGAACATGGTGAAACCCTGTCTCTACAAAAAATATGAAAATTAGCTGGGCCTGGTGGTGGGCGCCTGTGGGAGAATTGCTTAATCCTGGGAGGTGGAGGCTGCAGTGAGCCAGGATTGCACCACAGCTCTCCAGCATGGGTGACAAAGTGAGATCCTGACTCAAAAAAACAAAAAAAAAAAAAAAAAGAAAAGAAAAGAAAAAGAAAAATACATTTAGCTAAAAGTGGTGTTATTGATCAAACATCAAGTCATACAACAGCAAAACTTTTCACTCTGTCATTACACAACAGTGATGCACCCTCAGGAAACACATGTACATGCATGCATGTGAGTGCACGCACACACACACACACACACAATGTATCTTTAAAGAAAAATATCAATTAAGTCTGCCTTATATCTTGTAAGTCCCTTGATCAAAGATACAGCATTATGATTTCTCATGTATCTGCTAAGCTTATTACCTTGCCAGGCCTATAATCAGTGCTCAATTCATGTCTTTTAATGTGTGAAAGACTGTGTATGTGATCATGAATTTATAGTGAGAACATGTTAAATCCACTTTAGCTGTGTGTTGAGGAAATCCTTTATATACTTAGAATATATATACTTTATATACTTAGAATTTATATATATTCTATATATTTATTTATACATATATTCTATATATAATATATATAGAATATATATACTTTACTTAGAATTTATATACTTAGAATAAATAATATATTTACCCAAATAATCTATAGTAAAATGTGAATTACTCAATTTGATATCCACATACTTAAACAGAGGAGAATTTGGGGCATAAATCTGCAATGCATAATTAATACTCTTTGTGGAAATACGACATTCTTACTTTCCTATAGCTCTGCTCCTTAGGAAAAGTATGGTGGCAGAGATGCCAGGACATGAATTGTTGTGGGCTACTTTGCATTACCTTATTATGCAGGAACCATAAATATAGCTTATGTGATGGAATTCCAAGTGCAGAATCCTTTTTGTAAGTGCCTTTAATGGTTGCCTTCTGAAGTTATTGGTCATTATTTGTAATATTTATCCATCCATAAAGGAAAATATACCATTTATAGAAAAAACACAGACCTCCATGTAAGAATTAAAACAACACAGATAAGAGACATTCCAGGTGGCACTATTACAATAATTAAAACTTTCTGGTGATGCTGATTACAATACTCTTTACTATCTCAATTAAGTACACTGTGTGCCATAGTTGAGAACTGTAAAATGTTAGGGTTGGAAAACACTAGATTCTATCTAGCCAACCTCCTTATTTTAGGGATGGTCACAGAAGTGTCTGTTTGGAATCCTTATAGCATAGGTGATCCCTCAATGACATTAGGACTTGCATACTTCAGAGTTTGAATGAAAGATTCTGTATAGAAATACAGCCACATAATGTCTCTATAGATGTGCAATTCAAATAATATAATAACTTAATAACCAAACTTGTTCCTAGGCAAATCTTGAGCCTCTGGTCCTAGAAAAATGGAAACTTACCTAGTCTGTCTTTCTTACCAACTAGGCCACATCTGTTCTTGTTTTTGTTTCGCGTATGAACTGAATAATTTCACAAGCTTAAATTTATACTAATATCAGTATTATTATCAATGTTATCCTATGTACGTAACACCTTTATTGGTCTTATTTAGTACATAAATTGTTCAATTTATGTAACACCTTTATTGGCCTTACGTAGTATATTTTTAACCTGAAGAGTTAATAATTGCATTAAAATTTGTGAAAACATCCTTAAAAGAAAACAGCCTTTCATGATGGAGACAGAATGACTTTATTATATTGTAGTAATAGAAAGTCCTTGAGAATGTAGTGCAATACTTTATTTTTCATGACAGTTTTAGCACCCTTACTTGCTGAGACCTTTGTAGGGGAAAGAGAATAAAGAGAAGACTAAGGTGAGGTTGACAGGGAATGCGCCCAGTGAGCATGGGTTAGAGATAGTAGTAGAATGCTCTCCAACTGTGAATGGTCAGGATTATTGGGTTACAAATTTGCTGAAAGAAGCAGAGCCTCCCTCATTGATCAAAAAAGCAATTTGGTTTTTGCAATCTTGTGACTGTCAGAAATGGGATTTAAAAAGTGATGAGTGTGTGCATTATGTGGTCCAATTCAAAGTACATTTAACAAATTTCCTTAGAATTCTCTAACTTCCAAGAACAATGCTAATTGCTGAGCAGACAAAAATAAGGAAGAGAAAAGCCAAGCTAAGAAGCAATTTGTTTGGTGAAGTCACCAACGTATATGAGCATCTGAGATGTACAGATTGTAAAAAAAGAACCCAAGCTAAAAGCGATTCACATCCCGCCCCATGAAAGTCAAGGTGGGAGGAAAGCGCTAATGCCTGAATCTTAAAGGGGAGGTTGAGTTCTATGTAGATAAGCAAGATGGGAGAGAATGTCCTTGAAATTGTGGGTATGACACAGCAAAATAGTCCTTCAGGTATCCAAGCAATTATTAAAGATGAAGAGAGGTTATCAAAATGCATACAATAATCCACATGTCACAGAGGTAGACCTCAAGTCCTTGACCTTCATTTCTGGGCGTGGGTATTCCCTTCCCACATCAGACTGCGAGATGCAGCTCTGGCTTCATTTGGGTGGGAAATGTATATTCTTGCCCTGTTTTGGACACTTAGCAAATGCTGTGAGCGCCACTCTCACAACAGGAATTTGCTTTGTGTTTTAAATTATGTTCCAACTGTGGACACGTTCTACACTATCTCCTTCGGCAGCTGGCTCTGTCAGTCTAGGTAGCATCTAGAGGGAAATGCAGTCTCCGATCCGAATGCCTTGCTTGCCTTCATTTTTTTGTATTACGTTCCATCCTGCCTTTGTTTATTCCTACTTAACAAAACATCATTTACTCTCTCTCTGTAACTCTTGCCTCATAGTGAGACTGTTCTTTTTAATACTGTTTCCCCAGCTATAGACAATCTCAGACATTCCTAAACTGTCTGGGTTTTCTTGTAGCAGATCTGTTGCAGGTGTCCTCACTCCATGTAATCTTGTCTAATTAAGCAGGAACTGGGCAGCTACCAAATACGTAACTTGTCAGGGACGAAAATGCCTTCTGTGTGAAGCCACTCCATGTTAGAAAACATACGTGGGCATTTTTATTGACTATTGACCTCCAAATGAAGGGAAATATTTTTACTTATAAGCTAGTGTATGTGAGCTTATAAGTAAGGGGGTGGAGATGGGAAGCCTCATCCTTCCAAGGAGACATGTGCTGATTTCAAATGATATTCACGACAGATTCAGCGTCAATCAAGACCTAGGCCCTCATGGTTTGTATTGGTTTTTCTCTTATTCTATGCAGCCACTCACCCACCACTCTTGGTCCTGCCTTTAGGTGCTATTATTTCCTGAAGGGAGTACCATTTTGATCAGAAGATTTAAATTCTTTACAATATTCCCAATCACTCTTCTCAAAACTACCACCAGAGGCTGGTTCTGCTTCCCTTTTCTAGTAGGATGTAGTGGTTACTACCCAGAAGAAATACAAAGCTCAGCCCATCAAGATTGGGGCAAGATGTATTCATGTGACAATCACGTAATGAGCTGTGAAATCATGATTTTTAATGAAACTCCGCTGTCTGCTATACAGATTAGAGTATGTCATCCTCATGAACAAGCAGAAACATTTCTAGATTGATTGAGCAGTCTTTTCTGAAGCAGTATCTCCATTTATTTTGCAGAGGCCTTTAACCCCTAAGAATAGTAGCTGATTGTAATTGCATAAATGGCATAACATTTGAGAGACCTGTGGAGAACTTGTGTAGAACTGAAGCCTTTTTTGAGCAGAGCCTGCCATTGTACATAGTTCTTATTCATCCTTCCTGATTTCATCAGTAAGGATATTTGTATGGAAATGGATTAAGGTTTATAGGTTTATTTTATTGTGCTGTAGATTATGCTGTAATTATACCACTGATGGATTGTATTAAACTGCTTTGTGGGACACTTTCAAAACACATCAGACTCCAGAAGTGGTGCGGTCTACAAAATCTGCTTTTTTGTGTCCCACCTGGAGTTTTTGAGAGTCTGCCTCACTAGGCGCACCCACGCCTTCCAACGCATATTATTTTTCTCTTCATTTTTAGGCTTGAAGAGAATTAACTTGGCTGAGGTAAATTTACTTCAAAGACCCTCCAAACCCATGTATATATATATATGTTGATAAAAAGCAAGAAAAATTGAATAAAAAGCATAAAGAGAATGAATAACAAGTGTATTTACTGTTACTGTATGATTTGTTTTTATTCTAACCTCTGACATTGTTGAATAAGAAAGTTATTGTGAATGTTTGGATTACAGAGGTGTGAAAATTTTCGTGTGGATTCTGGTTAATATCTTGCTAAGGTGGTCTGTGGTTTCCAAGGAACTGACACAGGACAATCTGAAAAAGAATCTTTCATCAAGGAGCCATTTGACTAAACTATTTATGCCTCATCTATGCAGGCTTATCAGACTACAACTTTGGGATTTGAAACCTCAGAGTTCCCTCACTGCTCTTACTTCCTCGGTTTAGAAAGGTGGCATAAAGGTTTTGTCAGGCCACATAATTTTTAAGTCTAAAACCAATTTCGAGACCTTGGCCTGTAGCAGGCCCATCTCCACCATCTCTCTGCCCACCCTGATCATAATCTCAACCGTGCTCTTATTTGCTTATTATTCTCCAGAAACACTGGTCTTCTTGTCATTGCTATGACATACTCAGTTCATTTGTTCCATAGCAATTTACCTTTCCTGAAATACCTATTTGGAATATTATTTCTCAACATCTTTATCCATCTTGCTTCCCTTTGTGGGAATGCTACCCACGTGTGCAAATGTTACTGCCCTATGGATGCCCTTATAACCACCATATCTATAATCATGCCCCTCCTGCCCCTTTTGTATAATTGCCTGGTTTTTACCTCATAGAATTTACCTCTATGTATAAAAGTTCCAGAAAGATGGAGACTTTTGCGTCATTCACTGGTGTTCATTAATTCCTAATGCAATGTTTTATAGGCACTAAATAAGTATTTGATGAATTAATGACCAAATGAGTGAATGAAGAATAAAATTAAGGCTGGAATTCAAATTTTTAAAACCTGAATAACAGTAAATAAAAAGGAAAGTCTAGGCAGATCTGAGAAAACAAAAGGATAAATATTAAATATGGTAGACCCTTGACTTCTCTTCTATGAATAGGTATCCCCAGAAGATATTCAGTACTTCCTAGAAAAACAAACAAGTCATCAAACTGGCATATGGGAATGAGGCGGCGGGGGGGGGAAGCAAAGAAGAAGTGGAATCAATTAGAAGCTGCAGACTGTCCCTTTAGCAAATGACTGAATGCTAAATTTAATTGGATGTGCTCCACTAGAGAAAATAGTCTACTCATTAAAACATCAATACCTGAAGTTCCAAGCAATCTGGCATCTTTTTTGAATTACAATATGTGCAAAAGAAAGACTCCTACAATATTTTAGCCCAATGGTAGTTTTTACCCATAATTTATACTGGTTGTGCAATCTGTGTAGATAAGAATTTTGTGATATTGATCATCTGGTTTTGAATCAATGTTACAAGCATATTCATATTTGTGAAACTGATAGATTGTTATATCTTACTCCCCTGAGCTTTAAATCAATCGCAAACAAATGTTTTCATAGCCTTTGTATTTTGAGTTGGAACTCAAAGTAAAAGACGGGATTTGTGCAAAGGAAAGAACATATGAAGTTCAAAACCCTGGGTTCTTGTGCTTGGTTTAAACTTTAGTAGCATCTAAACTTTTGGCTAGTCTTTCAAACTCAATTTTCCTATTTACACATTAGAGATTGTTCACAAGTCTTTTGTGAAGACCAATGAGACAACATTTATGAATGAATTTTATAAACTAAAAAGTAAGGAATGTTCTAACAATAAATATTAAATAAGTGCAGAAGTAACCATAGTAATTTGATTTAAAAGATTTACATATCAGTTTGGAAGTAATATGTAAACGTTGTTCTACGGTCATCAAAATTCTACAATACATTCTTAACTATTGCTCCCAACGTATTGATCTTGTCACATTGGTCTTGTTCCCCCTCAACACGTCAGGCTCATTCTCACCTTGAAGCTTCTCATTTGCTGTTCCTTCTTACTAAAAATATCTTTCTCCAGATGCCTTTGTTCGTTGCCAGATATAGGATGTACTTCAGATAATTTGCTCTCAGAAAGCCATTCTTTGGCGAACCTACATGAAGAACCAGCCCACCCTTATATACACCTTCACAAATAGATGATTGCTGGCAAATTTCACATTTCCAACTTGTATTGATTTAAAAGTCCTTTGCACTATCTGAAATCATCTTACTTATGTGCATACTGATTACTGTTTACTGTCACATGCCACTCTTTACAAAAGAATGTAAATTTCATGAGAGCTCTTATTGACTTCTAGATTAATAGTCTGAGATTCATGTTGCAGAAAAAAGAAAGAAAAGAAGGAAAAAAGAAGAATGATGAAAAGAAGGAAAGAAGGAAGGAAAAATATTAAATTGGAAAAAGTTTGTGAAAAGTTTATGACGTTATTTGGTATGTAATTAAGGCTGAACAAATGATAGTTGTAACAATTATGACTGTTTTTGTTCTTGATGTGAGCATTGTGTAGGTTTGTTCCTCAAAAGATAGGAACATAAATCTTAAGATCTGGCTTGAGCATCATTGTTTCTACTAAATTCCTAGGAACAGTTAATGTCATGTTTAGCATTTAGCTGTTACCCAGTAACCAATGGAATAATCAGCAATGTCATGAACAACACCATCAGGACCACATGTGGGAGCTTATAGCCTGAAATATAAGGAAGAAAATTAAGTTTTAGAACACAGAATTTGTGAATATAAGGGTATAAAGTTTGACTTTGAAAATTTCAAAATGCATTTGTTTCCTTTAAGCATTTCATGGTTTGTGTATTAAAAATATATGTTAAGATTATTGTGGTGTTTTGGTCTAGAGAAGGATCTATTCGTATTTAATTATAAGTTAGATTATTTCAGTTTTTGCATCCTTGAAGCAAACTCACATTTCTTTGCTTTTGAGCCATATATGAACTCAAATTCCCTAGTTGTCACTACATGTATTTAAAGAAGAAATTTCAAAAGTAGTCTTACTAGACATAAATTTTTCACCACTTACTGTGAAAAAGGCATGATAGAATTTAGCAAAAAATTTCAAAAAGTAATTTGGAGAGAGATGATAAGATGATTGAATAGATAATTAGAATCCAGTAAGAGTCTGATTTTAAAATAATACTTATGATGAGTTATTAAAAGATAATCCTACCAATGTTAATATTTATTTTATTTTTCTGTGTGTCATTTTGAAAAATTTAGAATATTGATCAGGGAGATATGTGATAGCAGTCACTCTCCTTTTTCTTAGGCAATTCTCTCTTTTACAGGCATACATGGCAGGTAGAACACGGGATAAAAATTTAAAAATAAAATAAACATTTTCTACACTGATTTATTCAAAACCTCACTATGTCTCAACAGGTTAGGTTTTCCTGATGACTCAGCATAGGTTAAGTAATTTGGAAGAGGTTCAAGACTTTTGTTTGTTTGTTTGTTTGTTTTTGAGACGGAGTCTTGCTCTGTCTCCCAGGCTGGAGGGCAGTGGCGCGATCTCCGCTCACTGCAAGCTCCGCCTCCCGGGTTCACGCCGTTCTCTTGCCTCAGCCTCCCGAGTAGCTGGGACTGCAGGCACCCGCCACCGCGCCCGGCTAATTTTTTGTATTTTAAGTAGAGACGGGGTTTCACTGTGTTAGCCAGGATGGTCTCGATCTCCTGACCTCGTGATCCGCTTGCCTCGGCCTCCCAAAGTGCTGGGATTACAGGCATGAGCCACTGCGTCTGGCCTCAAGACGTATTTTAATAGGTCATTTCTAGAGAAGTAGCAATTTACAAATGAAATACTTATTGTAAGTATTAAAGGTTCAATTTGAAGGAAAACTATTCGTAGGAGAATCATCTTGAATCATTATCTTGTAGTGCTAAGTGTACTGTGTTATATATATTTTTGAGCTAAGTAATAACTCAATTAATATTTGAAACCCCTAAAAACTTTTTCCAGTGACTGTACCAAGCAGTGGTTCACACAGGCAAGACTTCTAAGGAAGTAAAAAGAAAATATTATTTCATGATCTGTTCTTAAGCTTCAGTTGCTTTGTATTCTACTGATTTGGTGTTTATAATTTAGCTTCTCTTTTGCCAATTACCTTCATAATTATTTTTACCTTAATAGGCCCCCTTCTTTAGTCAGCCTCTGCATTTCAAAGACTACAGACTTCTAGGAACTCATTCTTGAATAAATCCTGCAGGAGAGCCTTAAGTTACTCTTTCATTGGTTAATTTTCATTAAGAATCCTTTAAGGAGTTGATTGAAACAATCAGGTGTATTACCCCATATGACCTCATCAGTTGGGTGGGATTCAGTATTTGAATAATTACATTTGACTTATAGGTAGAACTTCAGGTTATGATTTTGAGATATTAGTGTTCTTTTTGTTCTTTATAGCCCCTGTTCAAGAGTTAAAAAGATTAAGACATAACACAGGCAAAATCAAAAGTTTTCTAAATTTCCATTAGAAATAAGTAAGGACATTGAATTACATAAAGCTAGCCTAAGTACTCATTGGAAACCAAATCTAAGATAAAACATTCTTTTGAGCTCCAAAGAGCTTAGAGTACAGCAGGTTTCAGCTTTTCCATATTTCCCGATTTGCATTTTTTGAGGCCATTAAATGTGTTTGTTCTTAGAACCCCTGTACAGAAATGATGTCAATACTATAATATTGCCTGCTATTTTTTGCACATAGTAAGCTAATAAAAGATTTGGGTAATGTATTTAAGTATAAATACTTGAGCTGTGTAAATTTGTCTGATGAAACAACAATAAAGCCCCTAGCAGGCATCAGTGATACACATTTATGCTACTGAAATATATTTGAATCAAGGATTTATTTGTGCATGTACATGAACTCATTTGTATATGGATATATTTGCTCATAATTAAAAATGTTAAGCATCTTAACCAATATTAAGATGAATTCAAAATAGTCGCTGCAAACAATGTAAGACAGGAGCAATCCATATTAAGGCAGAAGTTAACACAGGGTTATCAGAGTGAGGAAGAGGGTCATTTTGGACAATTTGGAAGGATACGCCACCTGGGTAAAATTTTGAGTTAATATGTTAATTGAAGATAATAAGGAAGAACAAATAACCAGGTTGAGGGAGTGGCATAAACAAAGGCACAAGTTATGTAATGAATCTTCACCTGAAAATGCGAGAAATGGAAGATGTGGGAACAATTCCTCCTACCTAATATCATGGGGGTTGGAACACTTTAACAGCATTTCTACAGTCTATTATTTTAAGTAATTATCTTTGTTTCTTTGCTTAGTCAATTAATTTCCAGTTTGTTATTACTCTTTTATATATTTAATGTTTGCTTACATTTACTAGCATTTATTTCTTCTTGTGTCTCAGACCTCTTATCTGGAGTCTTTTTTTCTGCTTGAAGAACTAGTTTCCTTTAATGAAGTTCTGATGGTGATGAATGCTTTGTTTTTGTTTACTTGGTATGTCTTTTTTTCTATCATCATTCTCTGACCTTTAATCAGTGGAGCTTGTGTGTTTATAGTTAATATAAGTATTGATTTATTTGGAATGCTTTCTAATTATCTTGTCTATTCCAAGTTTTTCTTTCTCTCTCCCCATCCTCTCTCCCTCATCTGATTTTGACTGTTTGAGAATGGCTTTAACCAGTCTTCTTCTTTACTAGTGTGGTAATGAGGTTCTCTAATTCTGAAACTTTATGGCTAAACTTTACGGCTAACCATTAAATATGTGTCCTTAACTTATCAAATTCTAATGTCAGTCAAGGCCATTATTTTCCTTTTGAATAGCACAAAAACTTTGCAAAATTTAAATCTTTTACTCTCCTCCTAATCCTCCTAAATTATATAGTCTTGCACTTGTTGTTTTAATTCTTACACATTTACATTTCAAAATTTGTTTTTTTTTTTCTTGAGACAAGAGTCTCGTTCTGCCCAGGCTGGAGTGCAGTGGCGCAATCTTGGCTCTCTTGCAACCGCCGCCTCCCAGGTTCAAGCAATTATCCTGAGTAGCTGGGATTATAGGCGCATGCCACCATGCCCAGCTAATTTTTGTGTTTTTAGTAGAGACAGAATTTCACCATGTTGGACAGGCTGGTCTCAAACTCCTGATCTCAGGTGATCCACCTGCCTAGGCCTCCCAAAATGCTGGGATTACAGACATGAGCCACTGCACCCGGCCTATATTTCAAAAAAGTATGTATTTTTTGCTGTATACACTCAATGTTTATTGTTATACACCTTAATTTTCTGATCTTCGTTCTGTTCTGCAACTTTTTCTATCTGGAGTCATTTTCTGTTTGACTGAAGCATTTAGAATTACTTTTAATGTAGGTGTGAGGATGGAAAATACTTTTTTGTGTGTATGTCTGAAATGTCCTTATTTCCCCTTTATTATTGAAGATTATTTTTACTGATAATTAAATTCTGAGTAGGCACTTGTGTTTTGCTTTCTGTGGTTTTTTTTACATTAAAAATGTCATTCCATTTTCTCAGGTTTTCGTTTTTCCTGTTGAGAGCTTAGGTGTCAAACTTTTGTTTCTTTGAAAGTAGTGTTTCATTTTTCTCTTGTTCCTCTTAAAATTTTCTTTTTTCTGCTTTTTATTCTGGTTTATTATGATGTATCAAATTGTGGATTTATTTGGAGTTGTCCTTCTCGGAAAATTCCGTGTTTCTTAAAACTGATAGTCAATGACTTTTAGGTCTCGAAAATTGTCAGTTGTAATCTTTTCAATATTTCTTCTGACCTTATCTTTACCTGCTCTTTACCTTTTAGAAATATTCAACTTCTTTTACTCTATTTTATATATCTCTTAACTTTTCCTTATGTTTACTATGTCTTGTCTTTCTGAACTGAATTCTTGACTTACATATACTCCAGTTCACTAATTACCTTTTCTGCTTTGTTTAATTTACCATCAAATGTGTTCATTGAGTTATTAAATTTGACTTTTTTCATTTCTAGAATTTTTATTTGCTATGGAACCTTATATTTTCCTCTCCCTGATCCTATGTTCAATCTTATTTTGCTTACTTATATAGTTGGCATGTTTTCTTTTGTTTTATAAGACTGATCCAATGTTTTCAATATTTTAAATTCAGTGTATGTCTTTTTCTGTTCTCTATATTTTTCTCCTAGGCTCACTCATATTGTCTTATTTCATTTTGTGGTGGTTATCTTTGTGTGCTGTTCCTTTCCTTTGAAATTTGTGCCAGGTTCCTGAGGCCTGGAATTAATATGCCTTTTTACAAAGAGATGAGTGTTTAATTTTGCTAGATGTCTGGGGAGACTGCCCTTTGGGACTACTTAAAATTAGTTTGTGAATTGAGATTCTCTGGCCCGCCTAGAGTATATATAAACCAACAAAAAGTCAAACGCTGGCAAAACTTCTCAAGAACATTTTGTCCTTTCTTCTCCCTTCTCATGCTAGCATCAGGACCAAATATTATTCTCATTGCTTATTTTGTAAACAGAAAGATAAGTCATATTTATATTTGCTCATTCCTGGAATTCCAACTTAATGTAAGGGAGGGTATTCTATAAGACTCTCACCTTTGGTGAGGCTAGTCTTGGGTTTGGTATTTCTTACCCTGCAAGGATGGCACAATAAAGCCTGAGAGTATGATATTGGTTGATGCCAATTGGTGTGCTCTAGTATTTCACCTTAATTAATATCTTTTCAGATCTACAAATCTTTTAAGATGATGGTGTTTGTTATTTATTTATTTTTTAATTTTTATTTTATTTTTTTATTTTTTTGGCAGAGTCTCACTCTGTCGCCCAGGCTGGAATGCAGTGGTGTGGTCTCAGCTCATGCAACCTCCACCTTCTGGGTTGAAGTGATCTTCCTGGCTCAGCCTCTAGAGTAGCTGGGACTACAGGCACTCGCCACCACCCCGGGCTAATTTTTATATTTTTAGTAGAGACAGGGTTTCACCATGTTGCCCAGGCTGGTCTTGAACTCTTGGCCTCAAATGATCCGCCCATCTTGGCTTCCCAAAATGTTGAGATTACAGGTGTGAGCCACTGCGTCTGGCTGGGGTTTGTTAAATTCTAATACATTTCAATATCTGACTTTGGGGACTCTGTGGGAAAGGGTGGGAGGAGAATGAGGGATAAAAGACTACCTATTGGGTATAGTATACACTGCTTGGGTGGTGGATACACTACAATATCAGAAATCACCACTAAATAACTTATTTATGTAACCAAAAACCACTTGTACCCCAAAAACTATTGAAATAGAAATAAAAATAAAAATTAAAAAAATTCTAATGCATTTCAGTAGAGAGATGGTTAGGATAACCTCATTTATTATGCTGCAGTTATCATTGGTGGCTTACTCTTCCCTTTCTGATCATCATTTCTTTAATTATTTTTGCATATCATCAAATTTTATGAATTTCCTCTTCCCTGAACTTCATAGGTTCTTTACAAAAACAAAACAAAAACAAACTAATGAGATCTGTTGAATAACTCTGATTTTTTTTCTTTTCGTTTCATTTTGTCCTAATTTTATCTCATTATTTCACTTCCTCTATTTTTTTTTTTTTTTTTTGAGTCAGAGTTTCGCCCTTATTGCCCAGGCTGGAGTACAGTGGGGATACCTCAGCTCACTGCAACCTCCACCTCCCGGGCTCAAGCAATTCTCCTGCCTCAGGCTCCCAAGTAGCCGGGATTACAGGTGTGCACCACCACACCTGGCTAATTTTGTATTTTTAGTAGAGACGGGGTTTCTCCATGTTGGTCAGGCTGATCTCGAACTCCCGACCTCTGGTGATCTGCCCGCCTTGGCCTCCCAAAGTGCTGGGATTACAGGCGTGAGCCACCATGCCCAGCCTCCCTTCCTCTTTTAACAGTTAAATGGCATAGAAGTTTAACAATTGCCATTTTCCACTATATTATCTATTCTCCATGAGATGGGTTATATTTGTGTGGTTCACATTTTTTTACTCAGCAACAAT
This sequence comes from Pan paniscus, assembly GCF_029289425.2. NCBI lineage: Eukaryota > Metazoa > Chordata > Mammalia > Primates > Hominidae > Pan > Pan paniscus. The sequence continues at coordinate 69,896,139 of NC_073267.2, forward strand.
TTATAATTTGTGACATTTATATTTGTTTTGAAATACAAAAATTGGTATAAGCTTATTGTGGAAAACCAGAGCAATATATAGGAAATAATCCATAATAACACAACTGCTGTTAATATTTTGTACTATCTCTTTTCACCTTACTTTAGTAGGCCATTTATTACAGTGCTGTTAATCATAAGGTGATATTATTTTCTCTTTTTATTTAACATAAGTAAATGCTCATGCAGTAATGTTGTATCCCCTGGTTTGTTGCTGACATTTAATAATTAGTGTGTAATATCCATTATCTGGTAGGGTCAAGTTAAAAGCTAATGCTTTGAAGATAGTTTATCTGGATTTGACTTCTAAATCATCACTTATATACTGTATAATTGTGGGAAGATTTTTCAAACTGTTTGGAAGTCATTTCCTTCATATATTAAATAAGGATATTAACAGTGGTATTAGGCTGGGTGTGGTGGTTCATGCATGTGAATCCCAGCACTTTGGGAGGCTGAGGTGGCAGTGTCACTTGAACTTGAGAGTTCGAGACGAGCTTGGGAAACATAGTGAGATTAAGTCTCTACAAAAACTAAAAATAAAATATAGCCAGGTGTGGTGGTGTGTGCTTGCAATCCCAGCTACTTGGGAGGCTAAGGTGGGAGGATCACTTGAGCTCAGGAGGTTGAGGCTGTGTCGAGTCAAGATCCTGCCAGTGTACTCCAGCCTGAGTGATAGAGTGAGACTCTGTCTCAAAATAATAATAATAAATAAAATAAAGACTGTGATAACTGTCTTAACAGCAGTTACCAAAAAAAGCCTTTAAATCAGTGGCATTAGATAATACATGTAAAACACAGGGATGTATCTGTAACATACCTGGCACTCTGATATTTGCCATTTTTAATATTAAAAATTTTGAATAGGAGGAGCGTGATAATGCTCAGAGTTATTGGATTTGGGATGTTGTATGCATTATTGTTTCCCAAATGTTTAAGTAGAAAACTTACAGCAAAAATAAGTTGCAGTTCTTTCCTTTCTGGAATCGTATGACTCATCAGATTAAGAAGTTAGACTGTGGGCATTTACAGCGGAATTAGGTTGCTTGTGTGGGGAGAGTAGGGGAGTGTTTTCTTAGTGCGACATCATTTTATGTGTCACAGTTTTCCAACATTGTTTCAGCTGATCATCAGGAATTTTCTTTTCTTCCTATAATGCTGTGCATGAGACCTATAAGGATACTTAATAACTACATCATCACTCATTCATGGCTCTGCTCTTAACTAATTGAATTCTTTTTCTGCATACATAGTGCATCTGAAACTATCTCAGTGTATGCCACGTGGACAGATTAGATTACTTCTGAAAACACTTTTTTCACAAAGAGTAAGAATCAACTTTGTGGTATAATCAATGCTGATTTTTTTTGTTTGCTGAAGGAACAGCACAAGTTGGGCGAGGAAGCACCTCTCACTTGTATAGAGTACTAGACAATCACAGCCAGAAAGCATCTTAGAAACCATCTTATTTTTCTGCTGATGAAAGGGAGCCTCTGAGATTGTTTTCCCTATCACACCAGGTGATTGTACCTGGCTAGTCACCTCTATCATTGAAAAGAGCTGGTTACCTTTTATCTTGACAATTCTAGTTTAGTTATTTCATGTGTCTTATTGGGTTGTCTCATCAGTGATTCAAAAGGCTCCTATAATCTCCCCGGATCTTCAATCCTGAATCATAATAACTTTCCCACAGCACTGGCCCCTTTGAAGAACTGTTTAAGTTTTTCTAAATTCTTCCTAGATTTTCTACTACATTTACAGATACTCATTTTGATTTCCATTATTCGTGAAGGCATACAAACAGTTGGAAAATCTCAAAATGTGAGCCCAATGATTTTTTTTTTCAATTCTTGAGCATATTTGGATTAAATCCACCTTGAAATGCCTTTTGGACATAAATTTCCACTAGTTGTCCTGCGAAAGCTTTTTTGCTTTGTTCACGCACAGGCCACAGATGTGAAATTTGGCTGTACCATTTAGAAAGATTTTGGCAACTTGTAACAGAAATTCACTACTCAAATTGAGTAAACAAAAGGGAAATATGTTACCTCACAAATCAAGAAGTCCGACTGAAGCATGGCATATTAGGTAGGTAAAGATAAAGCTGTTAGAAAAATAATATTCAAAAATATAGTAGTTAAAGTAAGAGCGCTCCTTTTCAATGGGCCTTTGAGGGCAGGTAAGTGGCTCTGCTCTGCCCGGGTGTGGTGGCTCACGCCTGTAATCCCAGCACTTTGAGAGGCCAAGGTGGGTGGATCATGAGGTCAGGAGTTCGAGACCAGTCTGGCCAACATGGTGAAACCCCGTCTCTACGAAAAATACAAAAATTAGCCGGGTGTGGTGGCACGTGCCTGTAGTCCCAGCTACTCAGGAGGTTGAGGCGGGAGAATCACTTGAACCCAGGAGGCGGAGGTTGCAGTGAGCCAAGACTGCACCATTGCATGCCAGCCTGGTTGGACAGAGTGAGACTCTGTCTCAAAAAAAAAAAAAAAAAAAAAGGCTCTGCTCTATGAGGTCATTCCCCCAAAAATTCCTTCTGTTTACTCCAAGATCCTATGATGTTATCATCATTCCTTTGCTCATTTCTGGCTTACTAGCTATATATATAGAGAGAACTATATATATATACACGTGTGTGTGTATATATATATATATACACATATATACATACATACATATATACACGTATATACATATATATACGTGTCTATATACATATATGTGTATATATGTATATATGTATACATATATGTATATATGTATATATGTATAGTATATATGTATATATGTATACTATATATGTATATATGTATACATATATGTATATATGTATACATATGTGTGTGTATATATGTATACATATATGTATATATGTATACATATGTGTGTGTATATATGTATACATATGTATATATGTATACATATGTGTGTGTGTATATATGTATACATATGTGTGTATACATATATGTGTGTGTGTGTGTATATATATATTTTCCAGCCCGTAGGTGAAGGTATCAAGAAGTACAAAACAGGCAATTTCCTTTTAAAGAGGAGGTAATATGAAAGTTGAAGATCGCGCCAGTTCTATTCACATTCTGTTTCCAAGGCTTCATTCTCAAGGCCATGTCTGGCTGAGAAAATGTTTGGCCTAATAAAATGGAAGTGAAATTTGTTACTAAACAGAAGAAGGGAGAGCAGATACTAAGAGGCGGGAGAGAACTAGCAGCACCAGCCACAGGCAGCTTTCACTGTGTGTTGATGCAGCAGCTCATTTATGTCAACTTCCTTCCTTTGCTACTCTCTGCCATCAGTGATGTGTGATTTTTTTCTCTTATGGAAGTCCTCCTCACTGTCTTAGGAAAGCCACCAATGATCCAAGCGCTCAGTCTGGAAGCGGGATATTCATGGGAAAAAATGACTATTCTCTTTTGTGGGATTTTGTTTCAGAAATGATTTAACCGTATCAGAAGGCTCTCAGCAGTCTTCCTCCCAGGGTTATATGCCTATTGATGGATACATAAAGAAAAGTTGAGCATTATAATTGCTTAGAACAGTCAGTATAAACTGCTAAGCTGGGCCTGGGCCATCGCCTCTGAGTTACAGAGATAAGGAGTCAATACTTAAACAAACCTAGAATTCTGTTTTCCAGAAAGAAGAGAAAGGATGAATAGAAGGCAATCACTGCTTACTGAAGAAGTACAACTTCCTAGTTTAAAGTTGTTCCAGGAATCTTATAATCACCTTTTCCCCCACAAATAAAGAAATGAAAGTCCAGATAGTTTAAAGGACTAGCGCAAGGTCATATAGCAAGCTAATGGTTGAACTGTATAATGCCATTTTTTCAAAAGCCCCAAACAAACAAATGTACATATAAATAAACAATGCAATCTATATTTCAACATATGCTTATGTTGATAAAGCAACAGCTATGTAAGTTTGTACACATGAATGAACAGAATTCATTATAACACTTTCTCAAAGGGGCCTTAAAAATAACAACTGAGTTCAAGTTGTAATTTTCCACTTCTGGTTTTGGAGAAAAACCAATGCTGTTCTCTGTGACTTCTATCAGATCTAGACATTGAAATCGTGTGGTTATTTAAGTCAAGCAGTGGTGAGTCTGCAACTGTTGTGTACCAGCTGTGTAGAGGGGAATGCAAGTGGGGAGAGAATGTGAGGGACAAGAATTCCACATAAGGAAAATAAAGGCATAAAGTTACAACGGATGCTGAAGTAAAATGAGAAATGAGTTGAGACATAATGGACTGTAGTATTGAAAATATTTATGAGGTAGATGGGTTTACATTTTTGGTCAGCACAGTTTGTAAGGATAGATTGAGCATCAGAATGGATGTTACAGTGGAGGACTCTGAGTGACCAAGACAAAGGGGGAGAAACAAATGTTAAGACAAGTAGGAAAGAAGAAAGGACACTGGCTTCATGATGTGGGCTGGAGAGTTGGAAAAGGATATACTTGGATCTTACTGGACTTATAGAAGCCTCTCTCAGATTACCCTCTGAATAAAGTTCAAGATTCTCTTTGAAGAGTGAGGGAAACATTTAGGAGCTTTTTAGCAGAGATAAAAATGATATCATCAGGAAAAGATAAAGTGGACATGTGTGTAGATGAATAAGAAGTAAAAAGAAGGAAGTCAATTAAAGCAGTTAAGAAACATTGCAGTCAACAAGGGTCAAATCTTTGTATTGTTTTTAGTAGAGAGTTGAACTACTCTGACAGGTATAGTTGAAAACAGAACACAAAAGTGAACATGTTTAAAAAGTGGTAGCAGCAGGTCACAGTACATCTCCAGAAGTCCTCATTTGAAGTGATGTGTAAACATGCCTTAGCTCTCCAGAAGACAGAGCTCTTGCCACTTCATCAGGTGGCAACTCCCCCATCACTGAAATGTTCAGAGGTTGGAAGGACACTTGGGAAAGGCAGCTTTATCTTAACATCTGGATTCAATGTGGTCGAGCAGAAATAAATAATACAATCTCCTTTCATCTCTATCATGAAAATATTTTGTGACTGTAATGTGGAAATGTCCTCTCACATAGAAGATTGTTTTGTTTTGTTTATTTTCAGACGGAGTTTCGCTCTTGTTGCCCAGGCTGGAGTGCAGCAGTGGTGCAATCTCGGCTCCCTGCAACCTCTGCCTCCCGGGTTTAAGTGATTCTCCTCCCTCACCCTCCCAAGTAGCTGGGATTACAGGCACCTGCCACCATGCCCAGCTAATTTTTTGTATTTTTAGTAGAGACAGGGTTTCACCATGTTGGCCAGGCTGGTCTCAAACTGCTGACCTCAGGTGATCCACCTGCCTCAGCCTCCCAAGGTTCTGAGATTACAGGTGTGAACCACTGGGACCAGCTAGATAGAAGATTTTAACTAATAAAACACAGTAGGCTGGGCACTGTGACTCACACCTGAAATCTCAGCACTTTGGGAGGCCAAAACAAATGGATTGCTTGAGCTTAGGAGTTTGAGACCAGCCAGGGCAGCATAGTGAGACCCCTTCTCTATGTTAAAAAAATCGGTAAAAATATTTATAAGAATCTATAATAAAATACCCATGCATGTTTACTAAACATACATAACAGAGAGGAGAGAGATAGGGTGTGTGTGTGTGTGTGAGAGAGAGAGAGAGAGACAGATATTATATGAGCTAGATGTAATGTATATACTTCACATCAGTGGTTGTCAACTAAGGGTAGTTTTGTTCCCCAGGAGTCACTGGGGAATGTCTGGAGACATTTTTGCTGTTCACAACTGGGGAGGTGTTACTAGCATATAGAAGATAGAGATAATTAAGACCCCCATCCATCCCGCCAAAAAAGCATTATCTAGTTCTAGATGTCAATAGTGCTGAGATTAAAAAATCCTGCTTTAAATGAAAAGGTGCACTGGCCACTCAATCAACATTCTTGTTTGGCTTCAAATTGTGTATGCTGTTAGTTATATATTGTGCTGATTTATAGATCCATGTGCTAGGAGTGCAGGAGTTAGGTTATTTCCCCAGTGCGTGCTGTAAGTAAAGCATTGAAAATAAAAAGTGTCTAAGATATTAGAATAAGATGGCATTCTTCTCACTGTGAATGACTTTTTATTCTATTCCGTTATTAAAATAGGCTCTTCTTCCCAGAGGCATAACATTACTTCAATGTGACGTCTCATTTAAAATTGTCCTTGAGAACAGCTAATAGTTATATTGTACCTGGTGTCATAATTTGGCTCAAAAGCTAAAAACTGGCCAAATTTGTTAGACATTTTATATAAAATTGATTAATGTCTGAAAAAATCATAAATTAGAGTGACACCTTTCAAAAGGTATTTAAATCCCACCACAATAAAAGTATGCCTTAAGTTCAATAGCAAATTTGATATTAATACAACCTTGTCAACTATTCAGTAAAGAGGACTTTTTGTCAGAGAATATCGTTAAAATGCCTGGAAATGATTGTACAGCAAAGTAGAGGCTTTCCTAGTGCTACAATCATTAGAAATGACTTTAGAAATTGCTCAGTTTTTAGTGATGAAACAGTTCAGAAAAAGGAAGTCTAGGGCCTTGCATTTCATATTGGCAGCTTATTTGCAGACTAGAATCCAGCCGTTCCAATGACCAGCCCAGTGCTCCTTCTAGGCCCTCTGCTCAGTTTAAGAGCATTCACCTTTCTAAGGGATTATCGAATGCAAGTTCTCCCCAGGGTATCATTTGTAGTAACTGGAACTGAGAGATGCTCAAGAAGAAAAAGAAAAAAAAAACAAAAAGGAACTTTTTGCAAAGGCCTGATAAATCTTAGGAACATTGCATACTATAGCTCCTCCAGAGTATATCTCGTCCACATTTGCATATGAAAGGCATGTAAATTCATTGAAATTAAAAGTTTAGTTAACTAAAAAGACACTCAACTTTGTTTTTATTAACTTGAATATGAGATTCTAAGTTTATGGAGTGCCGGTTCCTGTTCCATAGTCCACAGCTCCTTGTGCAATATGAAGACTAGCCAAGCTCTGACAGTCTCCATGTCTTAAACCTGGCCCCTCTGTCTGAAGTGACTTTCCCTCTTTTTCTTCCTGTTGACAAGTGTCATGCCCTCTAAGAAGCTTTCCCCATCCCCTCCTGGCTTAGGTGTTCCTTCTCTACTTTTAAATGTCCTCTGAAGATATCTATTATAAAACATATCACACTATAGTTTGTAGTTGTGTTTTCTCTCTCCCCCACTACAGAACATGGTCCTTGAATTGTCTTTGTTCCCAGCTTGCATCAATTTCAGGAATAGAGTAGGTGCTTACTAAATGCAATCCCAGTAAATAAAATTTGTAGTTTTTCTTCAGGTATCTTTACAAAAGAAAACCTAAGCCTTATTTGTGAATGTAATTTTTCCTCTTAGACAATATTTCATTTTCTGGCTGGGCATGATGGCTCACTACTGTAATCCCAGCACTTTGGGAGGCCGAGGTGGGCAAATCACTTGAGGCCAGGAGTGGGAGACCAGGAGCCTGGACAACATGGTGAAACCCTTCCTCTACTAAAAATACAAAAATTAGCCTGGTGTGGTGGCGTAAACCTGTAGTCTCAGCTACTTAGGAGGCTGAGGCATGAGAATCACCTGAACCCGGGAGGTGGGGGTTGTAGTGAGGCAAGATTGCACCACTGCACTCCAGCCTGGGCAACAGAGCGAGACTCTGTCTCAAAAAAGAAGAAAAAATAGTTTATATTACTTTGATCTTTCTATTATTCTGTCAACAAAATATATGTTCAATTGATTGCACTAGAGTTGAAAATTTCTGATGTCTTTCATATTATATACATTTATATATATTCATGTATATATGTGTGTGAGTGTATATTAATTATATATTTTGTGACTAATCTATTTAACTGTTAAGTATAACACAGAAATTAGAGGACTGGTTTGGTTCACTTTAATTTTACTAACCTCTTTCTTATACTCTTCAGGAAGTCATGATGTGTTTACATTTTTGTCAAATCTGTGGTTCCTTGAAAAGACAGGTGTTCTTAATCCATCTGCCTCTGTATGTGAGCCTATAGCCCCTATCACTCTAATCCCACAGTGCTTTGACAAGCTTGCAATCTAAGGATCTGGGAATGATAGAGCGGATATACTAAGCTATATAAACAGCAAAGAAGAAAAGCAGCTTGCATGTGCTTTAAATGTGATAAATTTCAGTAGCAAGGTATAACATTTATTATTTTAGTGTTTTTTCAGTTGGATTGAATTAAAACAACTTTCTCTCTGAGGGATTTGTTCTGGTCTCCCTTGTTCCAATACACCAGTGGGTTTTCTTGGGTATTGTGATACTTTATGATATAATTATGACAGGAAGGATGAACCTCACTTCGGACCTGCCCACTGTACCAAAAACCCACCCCGACACCATAGCGTAGATAGCCAAAATGAATAAATTGCCCCGTCTTCAACTCTTTTTATAGCAATTACCTCTCACTCTTACTTAGCTTCCACTTTTTCTGTTGTTTTGATTTTACGTTTCTGAACATGTGGATTTATCACACATTTTAAACTGGCTTGCCCTTGAAATTAATAGCTGCGTCCGACTTCCTGATTTTGACCCTTGGCTCTCACTCACAGGCTCAGTTTGTTCCCAATCAGAATGCTTTGTGGAAAATATTTGTTTTATCGAGTCTTAGGCTATGGTTTCACTCCAGTTCCATGCAGTACAAGGAAATTTCGAAGACTCATCCAGTCAATCTATCACATTTTCTCTGCATATAGTGCTCCAGGACATCAACACATGGGTGAAAATCTATTATATTTTTGAAGACCACTCTTCACCCTTTTAAGCAAAACAGTTTTAGAACTTCCCATGGAAGCTTAGTTCAGTATTTGACTGTTTTCTCTGCTACTGCAGACCTTTTCTCTCTAGTTTCAGTTGTTTTTGCAACTAGTGGCTCCTTTTTGCCCTTTAAGGGACTATGGGAGAAATGAAGTAAAAGAGGCAGTATCCTAAGGCAGTAGATCTTCGAGTGTGGCCCCTGGATCAGTGGCAGCAACAGTGCTTGGGAAATGCAATTTTGATTTCCATTCAGAACCTGCTAAATCTGAACTCTGGGGTTGGAGCCCAGCACTTTGAATTTTGAGAAAGCTCTCCAGGTGACTCCGTGATGCTTGAAGACATTTTAGAAACCCTGATGTCATAGTTGAGTATAGACTCTTCACATAAACTGGCTGCTGTGGGCTGAATATTTGCATCCTCCTAAACTCACAAGTTGAAGTCTAATCGCCAATGCGATGGTATTTGATGGAAGACTCTTGGAAGGTAATTAGACCATGAGCGTGGAGCCTTCAAGAATGGAATTAGCACCCTTATAAAACAAACCTGGGAAAGCTTATTCACTGTTTTCTGCTATGTGAGAACACAAGGAAAAGGTTGCCACCTGCCACCCAGAAGAGAGTCCTCCCCAAAACCTGAGCAAGCTGGCTGTCTTACCTTGGAATTCCAGTCTCCAAATCTGTGAAGAATACATTTTTGTTGTTTATAAGCCACCTCGTTTATGGTACTTTGTCCTGGGGATAATAATGTAATTGGCATAATTAGGTTAAGATGAATAAATAATTAACATAGGTAAAGCCCTCAGAATGGTGCCTGCCACAGAGTAGGATGTTTGATTTTTATAATTATAGCAAAACAAAAAGAAGGCATTGACAATGCATTCCAAACATTGGCAAGGTGAATAAAATACCAGCATACATGAAATAGGTTCGTGTGTTTACATTATTATAATAATAATTTTTTTTGGTAATTTTATTCTGTTCTGCCTTTGATATGATTAGTTTTTAGTCGCTAGGTTGAACTGCTTCTTAATTTTAAGGGTAAGTTAGGAGGAAGAACAAGTGTATCTTTCCCCCCTTATTAAATAAGTCATAGTCAGGCTTGGAAATGAAAAAGTAAAAGTGCAGTAATTAATTGTTGTGTTCTATGAAATAAAAAAATCTTCTGTTTGGAAGAGCCTCAGAGATCAGTTGTTGCAGCCACCTAACAAACACAGAAATTTACTCAAAAGTACCACGGACAAGGCTTTGTCATCCAAAACATCTTCGGTGAGGGAAGTTTCACCACCTCATGACGCAGGATGTCACTTTATTGGGCATTTTAAATTGTCAGAATAAAGGGAAACTTTCCTTCTCTTAGTTTCTGTCCTTTCACTTGCAATCTGCAAGACAAAGTACAAGCTAATTAACCTCTAAGAGCCTCTGATTCTCTTCTTTCTCTGGAACAGCGATAAGCCTGTCAACCTTGCAAAAGTACTGTGACCATTCAATGTGAAGCACTCATAAGTGCACCAACAAATGATGTCTCTCTAAGGAGAAACTTCTGTAGAATAGGATTGTGCTAAGGCAATTGGAGCTAAAAGTCTTTAATACTGCTCTTTCTTTAGGGCTGATAATTGTGTGAGGTGAAATTTTAATATAGAGGACAAGATATAGAAAAAGAATTGGGTCTTAGCAAAAGGGGGTCTAGGTTAAAGAAAAGGTCTGTAGAAACCAACGCATATTTTACAGCTAACATTTTAATGCTGTTTTGTAGTATAGTGTCTTCTGACAATTCTTACCTTGACAGTTCTCAGTGCTGTCTATGAGATAGCCTTATTTTTGGCAATATTAGAAAGTACTTTCCAAGCTTGCCTGCTTATTTAATCTTTCCTACTCCTTGATATAGTTCTTCCCACTTGTGTTTGCAAGTGTTTGGATGTCACCTTTTTGTTAATTAACTCCTTTATTTTTTTGGTCTCTCTTTTGTGTACTCTGCAGATTTCTTTTTTTCTTTTTTCCTTTTGGTTTCCTAGTGACAGCTTCCTTTCAATTCCTCTTCTCTGTTTGCCTCTCCTGAGAAGGAGCCAGTGTCAAAATGTTAGCTCAGTCGGGTTTCCCATTACCAGCTCTGCAAGTCCCCAGGCCCCTCCTGTATTTAGCAGGCTAGAAGTCACTGTGGCCCAAACATCATTTTCAAATTGTCATGTAGATAAATTTACAAGGCTCAGGGAAAATAGAAAAAAAAAAACACCTGTGAAATAATGATTACTATTGCTTTACCTTATGCCCACTTCATGTTAGATTTATCTAAATTCTTTCATTGGAAGCTGATAGAGCTATGCTGTAACTGTGAAATTAATTATCAGCTAGGAGGGCTAAGGACTTAAGGTGTGAAAATTGCTGGTTGACAAAGGGCCATTGTTCCATTACATCTTAAAACTGAAGTAGACAATGTAAACTAGTCTGAAAACCTGTCTAAAGTTTATTAGTCTGTTAACAAATACTCCTAGAAGATGTCTCATGGAGAAAAATTACTCAAGGAACAAGAACAAAATAAAAAGAAAATAGGCAACTTCTAGATATAGTGTTTTCTCTGACTTTGAATATTTTAAAACAGGTACTTGGGCATTAATTGCAAAATATTCAATTATCACAAAGCAAGATAGGTTAGGTGAGATGGGAATACGTGATTGCTCTCTGCCATGTGACTTCTTTGGAGAATTGGCCTTTCCTCAATTATTTGATCCTGGCCATATGACCAATTCAATAGTCTGCTTTACCCCAACAGATATAGGATGCTATTTAGGGAGTCCAGCAGACTAACCCAATCTTCTAGCACAGTGATTTGTATAAGCAAGACATGTGACCAAAAAAGCACCAACGAGAGACTGCTTGATATTTGAATAAACAGATATTCCATACTAGGTTGAAAGTTGTTACCAATATACTTCATCAGTAGGCGTCTTTCCACTTTTCTGAAGAATGCTTCTCTTCGGAGAGAAGCCAACTGAGAGAAGAAAATGAAGATGATAGTTGAAGAGAGAAATACAGTGTTCTTGATAAAATTCTCAGAGCCCCTGGCTCCAGCCATGCTAAGCCAGCTCTGGAAAGTTTTATGAGTTCATAAATTCATTTTACTTGAGGTATCTGAGCTGAGTTTCTGATACTTCCTACCAAAATACTTCGGACTAATATAGAAACTCTATTAAGAATGCTCTCAGTTCCAAGGTAAGGTATTCTTTATTGAGTACCTAAATAAGATAGGCCTATTATGAGACTGGAAGGAAAAATATATCTAAGAGACATACCTTGGCTTTCATAGACTGTTCATCTCTTTGGGAAAACAAGAAACAGTACATGAACAGATCCCTAGTATACTCGAGGGTAAAAAAAATTAAGTAAAGGAAAGAAGAAAATATACTCCTAAGGAGTTTCAGAAAGCTGTTTTTAGCAGGCAGAAACTAAAAAATTAAACTACCACAGTGTTGCTTGACAAATAGTTTCTAAAAGCTTCAAAAATTAGTACAAGGACTTCTTCAAGGGAAATCAACATTTACTTAAATTAACTGAGAAATTGGAACAATCGGTAATTGAAATATTAGTCACAATGACATACAGTGGACACAGTTACTTACCTCGCGGGGCTTAAATTCTAATAGAGTAAAGGGCCTGTAAACATGTAAACACGTAAGTGAGGAAAGTACTTTGTACTGTTTGTAAAAGTATTTATTGCACTCTGTAAATAGAATAATGTGATAAAACTACATACTAAATGGGAGAGAGCCCGTAGGGGTTTGTGATGTTTAAACCGACACAAATAAGAAGAATGAGAAGAAACCTGCAATTTCAACAGCCAGCAGAAGAGGTAATAGCAAGTGCAAATATTCTGACATTGCAAAGACTCTTGAAGTTCCAAAAAACCTAAAGAAAGCCAATGTGCTTGCAGCGTTCTCAGCAAGGCAGATTGGCTTGGAGAGTTTGGAGACCTAATGCACCAGAAGCAAGGTCTTGCAGGGCTTTTAAGACAATGGCAGCATTTAGTTTCAATCAAATGGCAACAGAAATAAAGGTTTTAAGAGAGAGAGTGGCATGATCCACATTTTCAAAATATCATTGTGGTTATTGTATAGAGGATGCTTCTTGGCCGAAGAAGTAAAAGAAGGAAGATGCTAGTGCCTTGGATGAGGGTGAAAATGAACGGTACTGAATGCATGTTTTTTTGAGGGACATTCACACATTGTTTGTTCAGTTCGGTAATCTCCATGGTTCCTTTCAAATCTACTCTAGAATCTTAGACAGTTTTTCTGTATTTATGTGTAAATATACAAGACTGATGGATACAACAGTAAAACTATTAGGTTGGTGCCAAAGTAATTGCGGTTTCAGACCATGAATTTTAAATCATTATAACTAGGCTCAAACACATCTTCATTAATCAAAATAGGAACCATTACAATCAACACTTTTTTCCTTCCAATGAGAAATAAGTTTTTTTATTCTTGTAGCATAAAAATCCATGCTTCGGGATTGATGAACTCTTGGAAAGGATTTTCTGGATCCTGCTGGGTGTGGAAGTGTTTTCCCTGCACAAAGTTGTCGAGATGCTTGAAAAAGTGGTAGCTGGTTGGCAAGACGTCAGGTGAATATGGCGGTTGAGGCAAAACTTTGTAGCCCAATTCGTTCAACTTTTGAAGCGTTGGTTGTGCAACGTGCGGTTGGGCATTGTCCAGGAGAATTGGACCCTTTCTGTTGACCAATGCCGGCTGCAGGCGTTACAGTTTTCTGTGCATCTCACTGATTTGCTGAGCATACTCCTCAGATATAATGGCTTCACTTGGATTCAGAAAGCTGTAATGGATCACACCAGCAGCAGACCACCAAACAGTGACCATGACCTTTTTTTTTGGTGCAAATTTGGCTTTGGGAAGTACTTTGAAGCTTCTTCTTAGTCTAGCCACTGAGCTGATCATAGCTGGTTGTTATATAAAATCCACTTTTCATCACACATTACAATCTGATCAATAAATGGTTCATTGTTGCGTAGAATAAGAGAAGATGACACTTCAAAACGATGACTTTTTTTTTTTTTTTTGGTCAGCTCATGGGGCACCCATTTATGGAACGTTTTTACCTTTCCAATTTGTTTCAAATGCGGAACTATCATAGGATGGTTGACATTGAGTTCTTCAGCAACTTCTTGCGTAGTTGTAAGAGGATCAGTTTTGATTGCTCTCAACTGTTCGTTGTCAACTTCCAATGGCCAGGCATTATGCTCCTGGTATTCAAGGTTCTCGTCTCCTTTGCAAAACTTCTTGAACCACCATTGCATTGTATGTTCATTAGCAGTTCCTGGGCTACATGCTTTATTGATGTTGTGAGTTGTCTCTACTGCTTTATGACCTATTTTGAACTCAAATAAGAAGATTGCTCGAATTTGCATTTTGTCTGACATTGTTTCCATAGTCTAAAATCAACACAAAATAAACAGCAAGTAATAAGTCATTAGCAAAAAGACATAAAGCAAAAAATGCTTATAAAAACGATGTATAACATAACCACATTTATTTAAGAATGTATTAGAATATCAAACGACAAATTCCAGTAATGCAAAAACAGCAATTATGTTTGTGCTAACCTAATAATAATATATATTCCTATTTATTTGGGTAATATATAGATATTAGCTATTACAGGGTCTATTACACAATTACCTAAATAATTGCATTTCCATCAATATGCTAATTTTATCATATGCTAATTAATATTACTTGAGAAAAATAAGAATTGTTATATGATATCAACTCCCAGGTTTATAATTTCGTATCTCAATGGTGGTAAGAAGTATGAACCTGTTTGTAGCATTTAGTCCTAAAAATAGGCCCTGTTTTAACAAGATGTTGTCTACATGATATCCTCTAGGTCAACATTCTAACTCTCATTTTAGCACTTTCATCTCTGATCTGAATTTACCCACAAACTTATGTACACTGACTTCTACTGTCTTTGCTTGCAGTTAATAACTGTTATTTCTAAGCACTATATCCCAACCTAGAGTGGCCCTGATTCCACATGTGCTATTCCCCCGGTCTCTGCAAGCACCCTGACCCCAGCCCATTTTCCCTGTCCTATATCATCATATGTAGTTCAGAGACTCCTGACACTAGTGAAGCTGATATAGGTGAGATCCCAGCATTCTGATTCCCTCGCTGAAGCTGATCACAATTCTGGCTTCACAGACAAGTTAGTGACTTTTCTGAGTTTCTTCTGAGAATCCCTTTAAGTCTCAGGCTTCCTGAAAATCACTGGCCAGACCCTGCTTCATTTTGCTCTGTTGTTGTTTCCAAGAAGGTTTTCTGAAGTTAGTTTTCTGTTCAGATGCAGACAGTAGTGGAGCAACCTTTCTAAGGAGAAGATACTTAATGAGAAAATAATATATGTACAGGTGTAGATAAGGGGTAATTGTAACCACAGACATGAAAGTCAATATATATTACTTTGATGTACACATTTAATCCTAGAAGAATGCTTTTAGATGAAGCATTCTTCTACTGCTTCTGAATGGTGTACAGCGAAACCTTATTTTTCAGATCCCTCTAGCTCAGCCTAACGTATGAGCTGACAGGATTCCTTACACCTTGGCCGGGTGCTTCAAGAAGTGCTCATCATCACAAGTCACTTGCAGGACTCTAGAATCATATTAAGAAAAAAAAAAACTATTAAAAGGCTTAATTAAAAATGAGCTCAAATCCCTCAAGAAGTGTTCTTTTACCTTGTTCCTGTTTATTTCCTTGTTTAAAGACTGTTTGACGTCTGGGCGTGGTGGCTCACGCCTATAATCCCAGCACTTTGGGAGGCTGAGGCAGGTGGATCACGAGGTCAGGAGATTGAGACCATCCTGGCTAACACGGTGAAACCCCGTCTCTACTAAAAATACAATAAAATTAGCCAGGCGTGGTGGCAGGTGCCTGTAATCCCAGCTACTTGGGAGGCTGAGGCAGGAGAATGGCGTGAACCCGGGAGGCGGAGCTTGCAGTGAGCCGAGATCGCGCCACTGCACTCCAGCCTCGGCGACAGTGAGACTCCGTCTCAAACAAAACAACAAAAAAAAAAAAAAAAAAGAAAGACTGCTTAACTAACTGCATGCGATGAATCCTTCAGGATTAACGCTGATAGCAATTTTGTTTTCTATGGAAAAGCTCTCAGTGTTATATATGTATTTTAATGTTTATTAATGTTTGGTTATTTTTAAATATATTTTATTTATGTATTATGTATTTCAGCTTTTTAATTAAATTACCTATAAACCTCTATAACTTCATTTTGAATTACTTGATCTGTCTAAAACTGAGAAAGTTGTATTGAAGTAACATTCCATTTTCTAAGAGCTTTTACTATTTTGATTCAATATTTTGTTACATAGTGATTTATGACTCAACGCCATTATAAATTGTGCCTTTTAACAATTTGAAATTGTTTTCTTTCCTATCTAATGTTGTTCAGCCTTGATTTTCATTCAGTCTGAAGTAAATAATATCTCAGAATTTTTTGCCAATCATTCCGTCATTCTTAAAACTACATTCATTTAAACAGCGTGTATTTGACTTGGGAGAATAGATAATCTGAAAACGTTTATTACAATTGAGATGCTTAGAAACAATTTCCGTCTATTGTCATCATTAATATAGATTTCTAGAAATGAAGTAAAAACTTCTGATACACACGTATTTAATCAAGATTTTCTTCATCTTTAGTAAGTGTCCTGTAACAAATATAATCTTTGAGAGTCAAACATTGAGCTAAGAAATGTATTTGTGACTTGGAAACGGGTAACCCTTAGTTTTCTATTTTTTGTATTAATCAGAATAGAGTAGGCTATTCTGAAGTAATTAATAGGTAGAAGAATGAAAAGAAAAAAGCTCTGTAGCTTAACACATTTGAGGACTCCTGTTGCAGTTGTGGCACAGCAACACGCCAAATTGAATGATTCGTATCCATGCATTCTAGGTGTTTCCCTTTCCAATGGTGACTCAGAAATCCAGGCTGTTTTCACCTTGTGGCTATGCTACTACCAGGGCTCCACGGCTCCTGAGTTACTATGCAGCAGTGGGGATTGTGTTGTAGACAGCACTTCCATTCACCTTCCTTCTTTTACATTTCTTTCACATTTTTGCTTATTTCCTGGGAGAGCTTTTTCATTTGTCCTCTCTGCTATTAATCCAATCTGATGCCATGCCAGTTTTCCTTTCTCCTTTTCACCTGCATATATCCATTTTGCTGAAGCATTTTCAGTTGTCTTACAGTCTTTCTCCACCATCAAACAGCTGTTGTTTTTCCTCATAATTACACATTGTTAACCCGGAGACAAAATGCTAAAGAGAGAAAACTTCTTTCATAGAGACAGGTATTTGAATTCTTTGGAAAATGCGGAACATTTCCCTACATTTTCTTATAGGTTTCATTGTAATTTTTGTTGAATGATAAGGTCATCTGAATCTTCACGATGATATGCTATTCGTCTTTTCAAGCTCAGAAGGCTCACTTTAAATTATTTTTTTTAAATGACACATAGTAATTATGCATATTTATGGGGTACACTACACATGTATACCATGTGTAGTCATCAAATCAGGGTAGTTAGCATATTTAGTATCTCAAAACTTCATAATTTCTTAATGTTGGAAACATTCAAAATCGCCTTTTCTAGCTATTTGAAAATACGCAATAAATTGCTGTGACTCATAGTCACCCCACAGTGTTTTTCTGCCTATTTGCATGGGTTGGGAAGTGATCTGACCTGACTCGATTGAATCTACAAGTTTGTGGGTCAAACTTGATCCTGATCCTATCAGATGCCCCTTTTGCCCGGCCTGGTGCCCTCACCCTGATTCCAGCTGAAGGGAAAGTTCTGTGTGAGCCCTGGCTCACTTGGCTATGACAGCTTCTCATCCCACTCAGGAGTCTTGCTATCTTTTCTTGGGTTTCTTAGGTGCCAAAGCTGTGTCACAACTCAGAATTGTGATGTGGCTAACACTCTCTGAGACAATTTTCAAAAAGCAGGAAATAAGAGCCAAAGACAAATGCTTCCTTTTCCACTTGTCAATTCTGAGAGAGCTTCTTTCTGTTCTTCCAAAGGCTCTAGCAGGGTCTGGCTCCAGCGGCCCGCACGGTTACCCACTTAACAGAACACACTTCTATTGCCTTCTTTCTTGCCTACTTCCCTCCCCATATCCCCCTGTTCCTGTTTCCTCGTATTTCCTCCCAAACCAAGTTTTTATATACAATTCTCCATTTTCACACTCTGCTTTTGGTGTGTACCATGTTGAGAAACTGGTTGAGGTTACTTGATCTCAACTGGTCTAAGAGACCCCTTTCTCATTTTTCAGATCTAGAGTGAGACTTCTTAGATTATGAATAAAGCTTTTTGCTTTCTTTTTGCTAGTTTACCAAGCAATCCATAGGGTAGTTTTATACACTGATGCATAATGTCACCCTGAACTTTTTCCTGATTGTCTTAAATACTCAACCAAGAGTATATCTAACGGTAAAATTCCCAGTCATATTTCTTAACATAGCTAGACATGTCTATATTTTATCTGCTGGTTTTCTACTTTCCAACATGATGAGCTACCATTCTGCTCCCCCCATCATGCCATATTATTTTTTCATAATTAATTGTTCATATTGTAATATAGAAAAAGGGGTAGTGAGGCCGGGCGCGGTGGCTCACGCCTGTAATCCTAACACTTTGGGAGGCCGAGGTGGGTGGATCACCTGAGGTTGGGAGTTCAAGACCAGCCTGACCAGCATGGTGAAACCCCGTCACTACTAAAAATACAAAAATTAGCCGGTCATGGTGGTGCATGCTTGTAATCCCAGCTACTCAGGAGGCTGAGGCAGGAGAATACGTTGAACCAAGGAGAGAGGTTGCAGTGAGCCGAGATCACACCATCGCACTCCAGCCTGAGTGACAACAGGGAAACTCCTTCTCAAAAAAAGAAAGAAAAAGAAAAGGAGGTAGTGATCTTGTCAGTCTCGGGAGAAATAACATCCTATAGCCATATCAAATATAGTAACTATATCAAAGCAGGACAGTTAGAAAAAAATTCTGATTGGAATAAACCTAGGGTCTTTGGCTCTGGGGATAGTATCGAGGGAGAGAATGTATTATCTTTCTTTCTAAACTAGAACGCCTTTCTCCTGTGGTTTTTTTAAACAGGGAAAAATGTGTTGCCATCAAATCAAATTCTGAACTGAGCAACAGAGACGTTAGACAAAACTTACAAAGATTGGTTAGGGAGAACTTTATACTGCCTGCCTTAACTTTTGATTGTGTCATCAGTTTAATGTTATGTGCTTTCACAGGAAATAGGAAAGCTGAGAGATGCAAAAAAAAAAAAAAAAAAAAAAGGATTGCCGTTTAGATGTAACACTAAACTTTTAGAACCTGTAGTTATGTTCTTCAGTAGTTTCTAACTCATAAGGGAATAATATTATCTTGCATTTTCCAGTTTGCTAAAGCAAATTAACTACATTGTTGACTTTCTGTGGTCTCCGTTTGAATGGGAAAAGCAATAAAAATGAAATAATGGTAATAATCATAGTTGCCGGAAGGTTTTTCTCCACCATGCATATAAGAGACATGAGCACCCATAAATAAAGACCCATATGATCAGATCTTCTTCAAACAGGTCACTAATTAGCTTCTATAATTAATACCTTACTATAGGAGGAAGAGCCAGGTAATTTTCTGGTATATTCTGAAGGTGAGCCACCCCATTTTAAGTAGCCATCATCCTAGAAATACAGCTGTAGGATAACAACTTCTTCTGCATGTTTAAAGGAGTCATAAACCTGTCTAGCAGTCCTAACTACAGCTGTATAAAGCACCTCTTCCTGTCTGTATCAGCAGAAAATTATAGCATAAAAGATTTATCCTTTTGCCCACGGTGCCAATAGCTTATTTTATTTTTTAAGACAACCATATTTCTTGATGCAAGATATTTAAACAATGTGAACATTTCTTGTGCAATTAAAATTTAGCTCTTTTGTCCGGGCGCAGTGGCTCACTCCTGTAATCCCAGCACTTTGGGAGGCCGAGGCAGGTGGAACACCTGAGGTCAGGAGTTCAAGACTAGCCTGGCCAACATGGTGAAACTCTGCCTCTACTAAAAATACAAAATTAAGCCAGGCGTAGTGGTGAACGTCTGTAATCCCAGCTACCCCGAGGCTGAGGCAGGAGAATTGCTTGGACCCAGGTGATGGAGGTTGCAGTGAGCTGAGATCACCCCACTGCACTCCAGTCTGGGCGACAGAGTGAGACTCTGTCTCAAAAAAGAAAAAAAAAAAATTAGCTCTTTCATTTTTAATGTAATTGTTGTAAATTTCTACTTCCTAACCTATTCAGCTCACATAGTATTTATCCCTTGTAAGTGACTACTACCCACTCAGGAAGACTTGTATGGGCTGAAGAGAGTGATCAGAAAGAATCGTAAGAGAAGGGAATGAATCCAAGTTCATGTCATGCAATCTATATATTCTTTAAAAGACATTAAACTTTTTCTTGATATGTTGCTTCCTATTAAGATACCATGTCCTTATTTTTAATCTAATTTCTTGAATTGTGTTTTACACATTTACATCTATCTATCATCTATCTGTCTGTCTATGTATCTATCTGAAGTAGGAAAATACCTACATATATGCCCACATTTATCGTCTTATCTGTTTAAGCTAATTGAATTTCCTGTTATTGTTATAAGAATAAAAATATTGCCAATCTAAACACCTTAACCTAGGCTGGTACTGTATTGATTATCTTACTTATATTAGTTCTAATTCTTACAAAAATTTGAGTTGTAGTTTTAATCTCCGTTTTACACATGAGTAGTTTGAGGCTCAGAAATATCCATACACTATATTCAAGGTACTCAAAATTTTGACTGATTTTGGTAAACCTCAAAATACTAGTTGCATTACTTGATAGCTGTCTTTGTTTACCAGTAATATGATTGGCATTTTTACTTAGGTACATAAATATGAACATATCATGACACTATCATGGAAATAAAACTGCAGTTAAATTCGGTTACTGAGAAAACTCTGGCCCATTGAACAAATTCAGTTAGCCCCCTTTTTTCTAAATAAAATTTTGTTGAAACACAGTCCTGCCCAATTGTTTACATATTGTCTGTGTCTGCCTTCACATTACAATGGCAGAGATGAGTAGTTGTGACAGAGACCATAAGGATCATAGCCTAAATAATTTACTCTCTGGTCTTTGGGCCTTTACAGAAAAAAGTTGCCAATGCTAGGACTAAATAATTACTGTAGAAACTGTACTGCTGTAAAGTTTTGTCAAATCACTTGCATTTGCAATGACCATTGTTCATAGGGTTTGATTATTTAAAAAATTGAATCACAATTACCTAAGGGAAAAAGATTAATGAAAACACAATAAACTAAGGTCTAGTAATTCCATTTCCTTCATACTCCTTGCAGAATCCAAGAATTCTTTTTATGACATGCTCTGAGCCATTTTGCAAGGTTGTAGTGTGGAAATTGTCAGCCACATTTTAAGGAATATTTAACTATCCTTCATTAGGTATGAAGGGACTCTCTCTTGCCTTTTTATATATTTTCTATTTTACTACTCTCACTAGTGAATCAGTGGTCTTCAAGACTGAAGCAGTAAGTACATTTAATTATATTCACACCTAAATTCAATGCCTGTAGTCACTTATGTTTTGTAAAAGATACTGTGGAGGCTGAGATATAGATGTAAATTCTCTCTGATGGACATTCTATTGAAAAGTTCAAGTGACTGAGGAGCCGTACTTCTGTATAGCAAATGGAGACTCCTTTAAAGTTTATATTCATGAGAAAATAGCCCAGGTCTGAGACTATTGCACTGGAATGAAAGTTGGAAAATCCAGTGCATTTCTTCATGGAAGAAAGGAAAACATTGCAGGCTTTCTTTTTTTTTTTTTTCCTTTTTATCTTTGATGGGAAAATAGAAATATAAATATACTCAGTGTGTCAAGCCCTGAGATAGACACTTTCCCTACATTATTCTATAGTCATCATGATTTCTTAGTATACACATGAGAAAACATTGTCTGAGAGTGGTTAAATTACTTCTTGAAGCCAACACAGCTATTAAGTTGTGAACTTTAATAGTTGTGAACTTTATTAAGTTGTGCCCAGTCTGTGAATTGTAACTCACATGTCTTTTATTCCAATATTCTCATAGATATACAAGAATATCTTTTTATTAGCAACCTAACTTGACAATCAGCAATTCACCATACTCTTTGAACATAATGCAATAAGATGGATAATTATTTTTTAAATTAATCATTATATCTGTTATTATCCTTGTTAATTCTACTAAATAGGTACTTCAGTTTCTCAGCTTATATGTAGTGTGGTAGGTTTAAAATGTTAGAGGAGAGAAACATCTATTCTGTGAAAATAGATGTTCTCTTAATAGTCTGGTCCCCATTCCTTAGAAACAATTTGGTACATTCTGGCAATATTCTTAATATTATGGGTCTCTCTACCTGGGATACTATTTCAATCCCTAAATGTTTTTCTCGACTCTGTAATGAGCTCTGTTATTCCCTCTACATGGTCTTCTCTGCTGTATTCATTGAGTTCCAAGGGCTCAACTAGATATGTTGTATATTTCCAGTGGACTAACCCACAGACACTACCCCCGCCCCACCACACCCCAAATTAACCTCCCCAGATGGGTCATGTTTTGAACTAGGCTCCAAAACATGCTCTTCATCTGAACCATTTCAGTATTTCTATGATGGGAAGGGAAGACTCAGTATGACATACACAACCCGTTTTTAATTAAAATTTTCGTATTTTGTTCATCATAGATTTTTTGCATGTTATCATTTTTTAAATTGCATTAAATATTATTTATTTTGATTACTGAGATTTTTTTGTTGTTGTTGGCATTTCCTTACATTTGGTGTCTGTAGTGAGTACCTCACTTGCTTTTCCTTAGTCCCTTCCCTGATGGGATCGATTACCAAGGCCTGAAGACAGTCTAACTGGGCTTCAATCCTAGGTCTACCAGTCCTTGGCCAAGCTTCCTTGAGTAAGTTGCTTAACCTCTCAGTGCATTGTTTTTTTCACATATACATTGAGGATATAACGACGTAGCCAAAATGGGTATTGCAAGTTTCAAAGAAATAATATATAGGAAACATTTAGAATATTCCTAGCTAATTTTAAGTGCCATTAAATCATTTATTATTAATATATTTGAAATCTTGCTGATCAAAAGATGTTTACATTAGAATTCTACCTTCATATGTAATTCATTTACTAAATCAGTATCTCTCAGAATGAGGCCAAAATTCAGTATTTAAAGAAATAAAAGATGATAAAATATTTTCTTGTGTGATTCTGATGATTAGCCTTGCTTGGGAAGTACTGCGTAGGATGAGACACTTTAATGTCTCTCATTTTTACCCATTTCTCGCCCTCTGCAATGTCTAAGACTTGGTTCAGATTGTAATTGCTTCATGCCTGAAATAATTCAAGACTATTCTGCATGGTTCCCCTTTCTCTAAAATTATAACATTGTAGAAAATTGGGAAATAGTGTAGCTATTTGAAAACACATTTGACCCTATTACCTTCCTTGAAAATCTTGAGAGTCAATGTTAGAGTGAGACAGGAACTTTGAACTCTTTAGTGAGTGCATAAGGTTCCTAATGATTGAGATCATGTTCAAATCTCCAGGTCCATCTGTGTACATGCCATTTGAAAGATCTGGAACACCATTTCCTACTACGGCGTTAGTCTTTCTGTGCACTTGTAAGCATTATTTTCACTGCTTACTCATCCCACCCATCTATCCTTGCTACTTTATTTAATATGTTCTCATCCTTCAAAACACAGCTCTAATGCAATCACATCTGAGACACTCTTCTTAACCAGTCTACGGATATACAAGTATATCTCTTCTATGGCAACATTGGTCAATGTAGGTGTTTTGGTCAAGTCTGCACCATATGTTCCAGAGAACACAGAAGAATATACCTACCACTTGACTGTAAATTCCCTGAGGTCAGTTACCCTGAAAGTATAATTTTGTTAATAGTTACTGATACATACCTTTCTCATGCATGGAACTCTTAAAACATTGTCAAACAAATGAGTGGAAAATGAATGGATAGAAAGATCAGCCTTTTACACTAAAATGCTTGAAATATCCATGGGCTCTATAAAATTTAGGGTAATCATGCTTAGCTTTTGTGACTAGGAGGTAGACAAGTAATTTACCTTTCTTCTTTTCTTTTCTTTTTTCTCTTCTTTCCTCTCCTCTCCTCTCCTTTTCTTTCCTTTCTTTTCTTCTTTTCTTTTCTTTTTTTCATTTTCCTTCCTCCCTCCCTCCTTCCTTCCCTTCTTTTCTTCCTTCCTACCTTCCTTCCTTCCTACCTTCCTTCCTACCTTCCTTGTAATCAATCTGTCACCAAGCCCAAATGATTTTATCTTCCAAATAATATCTCATGAAACCATCTACTTCTTTCCGTTTCCACTCTGCACCGAAAGTAGTCATTTCAAAGCACATATCTGATATCTAACTTCTCTTTGGAGAAAGAGTAAACTGAAATAGACTTCCTGGTTTTCCATAGTCCAATTTTACCTATGTATGCAACCTTATTGTGGTAGATTATATTTTCCCAAAGATGACTGCCACAATGTGTCTTATCTCACATGATGTTCTTACCATGGGATGTTCACATTCTCGTTGAGTCACACAATATATGCACCCTTTCCTTGAAACTGGACCATTTGACCAACCTGATCAAAACAGTAACGTCAAAGCAATGCTAAGTCATAAATACGCCAAGCACTTCTGCCTTGTTCTCTTGAGTACTGACTCTGATAACCCAGTTATCATGCTGAGAAGAAGCTGAGTAGCCATGTGGAGAAGGCACATGAATATTTTCCAGCTGACAGTCTCAGCTTCTCAGCTGACAGCCAAAAATACATGCTGGATATGTATGTGATGCTGCCAGACTTTAGCTGTTGAGTCTCACTTTCAAGGCACCCCTGTTCTAGCTACATGGAGGAGACACAAGCTATCCCAACTGAGCCCTGCCCCAAATTATAGATTTATCAGCAAAATTAATGCTATTGTTGTTTTAAGTCACTAAGCTTTGTGGTGATTTGTTACATGGCAATAGCTACCTAAAACACTCATCATGAACCATATCACTCCTGTGTTCTGTGCTCTAGCCACACTGGCCTTCTTTCAGATCTTCATGGCTTCTCTTCTCTGTTCTTCCTTGCTTTCACAAACTGTTTTCTCTGCGTAGGATGCTTTGTCTCTCTCCTACTTAACTTCATCAATCAATTCATTTTTATCCTGTAGGTCTCTGCTCAAACTTCACTTCGAGAAAGCCTTCTCGGACTTCCAGCCTAGTTCTTAGACCTTTTGTTCCCTGTTCCCCTCACAGTTATATTTTTTTCTTGTTGAAATTACAATTTGATTATGGTCTATCTCACAGACTAGACTAACATCCTCAGGAGGGCCAGTCTCTTTGATCCAATTGGCATATCCCAGATCCTGCTATAGTGTGTGGCATATACCAAATATTTTATGAGTATTTTCCATATTAATGATAAAAGTGATTTAATAATGATTCAAAATATGTATCTAATTATTAATATGTCTCCCATAATGTTCTAGGTGCTAGGAATTTGCTGTGAACCAGGAAGACCAGGTTCCAGTCTGAATGGGTTTCATGCTGTCGTGGGACAGAGAGAAAAATACAGAAAAAAATTCAAGTAGTTGTAGCATGTTATGGAGAAACACTAGTCAGTGTACTGGAAGGGAAAGAGAAGGAGGATGGGGTAGGTATTTTGACAGAACTGACTTAAAAGATGATATTTAGGAATCTGAGCAAAGATGTATTTCAGGAAAAGGAAAAAGCAAGTGAAAACTTTTGCAGTAGAAGCAGACAGGTCATTTAAAAATGAAGGAGGGCCTAGTGCTGTGGCTCACGCCTCTAATCTCAGCACTTTGGGAGGCCGAGACAGGTGGATCACTTGAGGCCAGAAGTTCGAGACCAGCCTGGCCAACATAGTGAAACCCAGTTTCTACTAAAAACACAAAAATTAGCAGGGCATGGTGGCATGTGCCTGTAATCCCTGCTACTTGGGAGGTTGAGGTGGGAGGATTGCTTGAACCTGGGAGGCAGAGATTGCAGTGAGCTGAGATCACACCACTGCACTCCAGTTTGGGCGACAGAGTGAGAATCTGTCTCAAAAATAATAAATAAATAAATAAAAGAATAAAAAGGAAGGTAAAGTGGGTCAGAGTGACCAGAGAGTGAAGGTGAGAGAGGAAAATGAATTGGTGATTGGACTCCAGCTTATTGTCAGTATTGTAAGATGGAACAGACTTTGGATTTCCTTTTCTAAGTGTGATGGAAAAAACTACTGGTAAGTTATGAATAAAGAAGATTAATGTGACTTATTTATGTTTTAAAATATTTCTGCATGAAAAATGTACTCTTTTGGGTGATCTACTATAGTTGGGTGATGTGCTGGAACAAATAAATACTCGTCTAGAAAAGAGACAATGGTGGCTTGTATTAGGTTGGTGTAAAAGCAATTGTGGTTTTTGCCATTAAGTTAATTGCAAAAACCACAATAACTTTTGCACCAACATAAATACTAGAGGTTTTGTAAAAATAGTGAAAATTGTTCACAGCCAGGTGTGGTGGCACGTACCTGTTGTCCCATTTGTGCAGGAGGCTGAAGAGACAGGATCGAGCCCAGGAATTTGCGACCATCCTGGGCAACATACAGAGACCTCATCTCTAACAAAAAGTCCTCACAGGCTTTATTTAGCAGGTAGCACCAGTGGAATTTGCTGAATTAATGAATGAGTTAGTCTATCCTCTCGGACATCACTCCCTTTTCTCCTTCTGATACGGTTTGGATATTTGTCTTCTCCAAATCTTATGTTGAAATTTGACCCCCAGTGTTGAAAGTAAGGCCTGCTCTGAGGTGTTTGGGTCATGGGGGCAAATACTTCATAAATGGCTTGGTGTCATTTTCATGGGATTGAAAGCATTCTCACTATTAGCTCCCAGGAGATCTGATTGGGTAAAAAGAGGCTGGCACCTCCTCCCTCTCTCTCTATCTTTTCTCCTCTCTCACCAAGTGATGCCTGCTCCCTTACCCCTTCCACCATGAGTGGGGGCTTCCTAAAGCCCTCACGAAAAGCAGATGCTGGCACCATGTTTCTTGTACAGTCTGCAAAACCATGAGCCAAATAAACCTTTGTAGATTACCTAGCCTCTATTTGATTCCTTTATAGGAAATCAAATAGACTAAGACCTTTTAACAACTTCTTTATGCATTCCTTTTCATTCTCACTTTTCTGTCATTATTCTGCAGTCCTCTAAAACTCTAGCCAAATATGCAGGTCCTCTGTAATTTTTCATGTGCATCTGGTGCTTAATGACAAAATTAAAGTCATAGAAGTTGAAAATCTGTTTCAAATCACCATTTCAAGGGTCTAAGTTCTTTAAATTTGCAATTCTTTTCCTTGTTGCAATAAACAAGAAATCCTCCTTGGGTACTTCTGTTAATGTGTACGATTGTATTCTTCCCTCCCACCCATACAAGATTAATCTCTTCCTCCAATACACAAGTGCCTATGCAGCTTTACAGGTGAATTAATTATTCATTTCATTTCATTTTTTTTTCAAATGAGCTCCAGTTTACTTCTCCTCGATTTGTCTTTGGCAGATTTATTTTAAAAGTCTTTTATTTCAGTTTCTAAAGTATTTATCCTCTGGGTCTACTCTTTTTTTTTTTTTTTTCCATGTACGATAGGAGACTAATTATTCTTCTTGTAATGAATGTTCTAAATGTATCCCACATGGTGGCATATGTGTGTTCAGACCAAAAATGCTTTGGGATAAAATAAGTAAATTCCTCTCATGGGGTTTCCCTACAAGCTTTGTTTTGTAACAGTGATAAGTTCAAAAATCCATAGACTGTAGGTTGTTATAGAAATCATCTTCTTCCTCTGACCTTCCTCATTTTACAGATAGGAAAAGAAGCCTAGGGGTCACTTAGCTGGATCATGAAACAGATAAAGGCTGAGAATCAAGAAACTTGAGTTCTATTCCCAAATATGCCAGTGACATTTTAGAATATGTTTTATATTATAGTCATTTGAATTCTAGATGAGAAAACTGGTTCAACTGACAAAGGGGATATATATTCCTCAAGAGAGTCTTGCCTGGGCTTCCCATTCTAAGTCAGGTTATTTTTCTTCAAAGTAATTATCAGTGTTTGTAAATAATATAAATCAAGTAATTACAATAATGAAAGTTGGAATCCTTGTTCAAACAGAAAGTATTTATGCCTTTGTTCACCCTACCTTATAGATAGTAGGTACTAAATAAATATTTGCTGAATAAATGAATCAATTATATAATATTATAAAGTACCTATTTGGGGAAAACTGTATTGCAAGCACTTTATATAAAGTAATGTAATGAAAAAGAATTAAGACATTAACATAGTCTTCGCAAGAAGCTAGTAATATCTGTAAATAATAATACCTTTGAGAAATAAAAAACTGAAGTTCAGAAAGTTTAAGTAAATTGTTACCCACCAGTCAGCTTGCAGAATGATAACATGAATATGTCATCTGATTCCCAAATCAGAATCTTCATGCAACACCAAAAATATGGCATTTTTTTTTTGCTATGTGCAAACCAATGTTGCTAAAAGCTTATATATTCTACGTTACTAATTCTTCAAAATGAAACCTAAGTGAGGTGTAGTTTTATTCTCATTAGGAAACACAAACTTGGGATTTCTAAGCATATTTGCTGAGGTCAAACTATTGTTTTTCTTTTTTCTTTTCTTTTTTTTTGAGACGAGGTTTTGCTCTTGTTGCCCAGGCTGGAGTGCAATGGCGCAATCTCAGCTCATTGCAACCTTCCCCTCCTGGGTTCAAGTGATTTTCCTCCCTCAGCCTCCCGAGTAGCTGGGATTACAGGCGTCCACCACCACTACCGGCTAAGTTTTCGTATTTTTAGAAAAGAAGTGGTTTCACCATGTTGGCCAGGCTGGTCTCAAACTCCTGACCTCTAGGTTATCTGCCTTCCTCGGCCTCCCAAAGTGCTGGATTACAGGCATGAGCCACCGCACTCAGCCTGAGCTCAAACTATTAAATGGGTAAGAATTTGAATCTAGGAGTGTGATAAGCTTTGACATTTTTAACTACTGCACTGTTTATCTTAATAGATTAAAGATGCACCTTGCAAAAGCAAGTTCTATATACTTTTATAATTTTGAGAGATAAAAATATTTCACATTTCTGTCTACCTATTGATTTCTTTAGTTAAAACAAAAAGACATTTTAATCTTACGGCAGTGTTACTGAATATATAAAAACAGAGTGGTATAATAGATTATCCAACAGATTTTGGAATAAATAAAGTCAAGAAAAAATAATACATGCTGAACAAAGCTAAAATAATAAGTTTAATTTGGCTTTGACAGATATTTTGTAATCTTTGAACACCACTGTTAGAGGTATGAGAGAGACTGAAAGTCAACCTTTTCTAAAGAACAGCACCAACCACATCCTTGGCCTTCTCAAAACCTAAGGCAGCTCAGTTCCTCATTTCTTATCAAGCAAGTTTCAATATCTCTGGAATACCTTTAAATTCCAAGTCCAAATACTTTTCATGATTATCTTTGTCCATTCTTCTCTACAAAACTTTTCCAAGTACTCAGCTGATAGAGATTCCAGAAACCTGATGAACCTCATGTCTCTGCTGTCATCATTTCACTTCTATGTGGCCACTCTCTCCTTTCTCTCAGTCCACTGGGCAGCCAGCTCTTCCTACTCATTCTTAGAAAACCTATTCAAGTGTTGGTCATATCTCCTTAGAGTAGGGTGGCCAGATAAAATATATGCAATGTTTGGGATATACTGAAAAATGATCTGTTCTTTATCTGAAATTCAATGTTATTGAGCTTCCTGTATTTTTGTTGTTAAATCTGACATCCCTTCCATGAGAGCTCTTTTCTCCCAGAAATGTGTTTGTGATCCATAAGTCTGTGCACATAAGAATTGGATGTGTGGTATTTCTTCCTTTGGCTCATTTGTATAGCCTCCCATGATGTTCCATGAGTTATCAGGGAAAGTATTGGGGATATTTATTTTTGCATATCTAGTTGTAGGTAGTATTTCTTAATTTCTCCTTTAACGATTGGCTTACAATAATATAGATGGACTTTGTATTGGGGCTGTTAGGGAGAGAGAAAGGAAGATAGGGAGATACAGATTCTTAATTCTAAAAATGCCATGGATTTCATCTTGTTCAACACCCACCTTTGTGCTCCAACCAGAGTTTAGTAAAATCATGTAACTATTTTCCTGCCTCAAACTGATTTGGGAAAAAAAGACAATCCATTTTTTTTTTCCAGGCCTTGGGTTTGGTGAGTCATTTTTATTCTGCTATGTATGTATTTGTGAGTTGCTACATTGTGATTGTGTGTGTGCAATATTTAAATATGTATAATTATGCAATTTAGGCACCGTAAACTTACTACAAAAGAAAAATGGAACATAAGAAAAGAGAAACATCACTTATGGAGGGCTAACTATGTTCCAGAGATGGGATTAATCATGTTTTATGTAATTTGTCCTCATATTAAAACCATCAGCTGTAAGATAACCTCTATGTTGTAGATTAAGCAAATAAACGTGTGAGTGCTTAAGTAATTTGCTCAAAGTCACATATAGAATAAGCACTAAAGTAGAGTTTAAATCTAAATCTACCTATACCTGACTCTAAAACCACTTATTAGTTTATTTGAGTAAAGAGTTCATTGTAAACTTAAAATGCTTATCCTGTTTTATGCCAAACATTCTATATTTTAATGCAAAAAAAAGCTTTTAGAAAAGAAGCGTATCAGTGGCTATATTCCCATTACTCAGAATTAGCAACTAACATATTTGTGTGCATGCTTTCTGTGTTTTTGTCTTAAAAATGTGGTTTTTTTTTTTTTGAGACAGAGTCTCGCTGGAGTCCAGGCTGGAGTGCAATGGTGTGATCTCAGCTCACTGCTACCTGCACCTCCCTGGTTCAGGCAATTCTTATGCCTCAGCCTCCCAAGT
This sequence comes from Pan paniscus, assembly GCF_029289425.2. Classification (NCBI taxonomy): domain Eukaryota; kingdom Metazoa; phylum Chordata; class Mammalia; order Primates; family Hominidae; genus Pan; species Pan paniscus. Next base: position 69,927,158 of record NC_073267.2, read on the forward strand.
AGCTGAGATTACAGGTGTGCACCACCACTCCCGGCTAATTTTATATTTTGAGTAGAGATGGGGTTTTGCCATGTTGGCCAGGCTGGTCTTGAACTCTTGGCCTCAAATGATCTGCCCGCCTTAGCCTCCCAAAATGTTGGGATTACAGGCATGAACCACCGTGCTAGGGAAGAATGTGTTCTTTTTGAGACGGAGACTTGCTCTGTTGCCAGGCTGGAGTACAGTGGTGCAATCTTGGCTCACTGCAACTTCTGCCTCCCAGGTTCGAGCGATTCTCCTGCCTCAGCCTCCCAAGTAACTGGGACTACACACGTGCGCCACCACGCCAGCTATGTTTTTTTTTTTTTTTTTTGTATTTTTAGTAGAGACGGGGTTTCACCATGTTGGCCAGCATGGCCTCGATCTCTTGACCTCATGATCGACCCGCCTTGGCCTCCTAAAGTGTTGGGATTACAGGCATGAGCCACTATGCCCGGCCTTATTTATTTATTTATTTATTTATTTATTTATTTATTGAGACGGAGTTTCATTCTTGTTGCCCAGGCTGGAGTGCAATGGTGCGATCTTGGCTCACCGCAACTTCCACCTCCCAGGTTCAAGCAATTCTCTTGCCTCAGCCTCCCAAGTAGCTGGGATTACGGGTGTATGCCATCACGCCTGGCTAATTGTTTTGTATTTTTAGTAGAGACGGGGTTTCTCCATGTTGGTCAGGCTGGTCTCGAACTCCCAACCTCAGGTGATCTGCCTGCCTCAGCCTCCCAAAGTGCTGAGATTACAGACCTGGGCCACCATGCCTGGCCCTTATTTATTTTTATAAAATGAAAAATATGTATTAGAAAAAAATTCAAGCAGTGCAGAAAACTGCCAAAATGAACATTTAAGCAACCACAACAAATCCTATCATTAAATATTATGTCTCCATAAATACAAACATCTTTCTTTGCATATATAAATGTCAGGGTGTTGCAGCAAGAGGGACAGAAAGGGGAAGAGAGAAAGAAGGAAAGAGAGGCAGGGGGAGAGATGTAGATACAAATACAGGCATACTGGTTTTATTGTACTTCACTTTATTGTGCTTCTCAGATATTGCATTTTTTACAAATTGAAGGTTTGTGGCAACCCTGCATAGAGAAATTTATTGATGCCATTTTTCCAATAACATGTGCTCCCTTTGTGTTGTGTCACATTTTGGTAATTATTGCAATATTTCAAACGTTTCTATTATTATTATAATATGTGTTACGGTGATCTATGATCAGTGATCTTTGATGTTATTGTTGTAATTGCTATAGGGCACCAGGAAACATGCCCGTATAAGATGGCAAAGTTAATTGATAAGTGTTGTGTCTGTTCTGATTGCTCCATCTATCCCATCTCTCACCTTGGGCCTCCCTATTTTTTAAGACAAAATATTGAAATTAGGCCAATTAATAACCCAACAATAGCCTCTAAGTGTTCAAGTGGAAGAAAGACTTGCACATCTCTCAGCTTAAATAAAAAGCTAGAAGTGATAAAACTGAATAAGGAAGGCATGTAAAAACCCAATTTAGGCTGAAAGCTAGGCCTCCTGGGCCAAACAGTCAGTCAAGTTGTAAATGCAAAGGAAAAGTTTTTGTAAAAATTAAAAGCACTACCCCAGTGAACACAAGAATGATAAGAAAGTGAAACAGCCTTGTTGCTATAAAGAAGTTTGAGTGGTCTGGATAGAAGATTAGACCAGTCACAATGTGCCTTTAAGCTAAAGTCTAATCAAGAAAAGGGCTTAATTCTCTTTTAATTCTATTAAGGGGAGAAAGGTGAGGAAGCTGCAGAAGAAAAATATGAATCTAACAGAGGTTAGTTAATGAGGTTTAAGGAAATAAGTTATCTCCATAATATAGAAGTGCAAGGTCTAATGAAGAAGCTGCAGCAAGTTATCCAGAGGTCTAGCTAAGATCATTGATTAAGGTGGCTAGGCTACACAATAGATTTTCAATGTAGACAAAACAGCATTCTATTGGAAGATGATGCCATCTAGGACTTTTGTAGCTAGAGAGGAAAAGTTAATGCCTGGCTTTAGAGCTTCAAAGGACAGACTGACTCTCTTGTTAGAGAGTAATGCAGCTGATGACTTTAAGTTGAAACCAACGATCATTTACCATTTTGAAAGTCCTAAGGCCCTTAAGAATCATGTTAAATCTGCCTGTGCTCTACAACTGGAACAAGAAAACCTGGATAGCAGCACATATGTTTACACATGATTTGCTGAATATTTTAAGCCCCCTGTTGAGATCTACTGTCCAGAAAAAATAGATTTATTTCAAAATATTACTGCTCTTTGACAATGTACCTGATCACCTGAAACCTCTGATGGAGAAGTACAAGGAGATTGATGTTGTTTCATTGTCTGCTAGTATAACATCCATTCTGCAACCTATGTATTAGGGGATAATTTCAGTTTTCAAGTTTTATTATTTAAGAACTAAATTTCATAAGGCTATAGATACCATAGATTAGTGATTCCTCTGAGGAATCTGGGCAAAGTAAATTGAAAACTTTCTGAAAAAGATTTACCATTCTACATGCCATAAAGAACATTCATAATTCATGGAAAGAGGTCAAAATAGCAACATTAAGAGGAGTTTGGAAGAAGTTAATGTCAACCTTCATGGTTGACTTTAAGAAGTTCAAGACTTCAGTGGAGGAGGAAATGAAGATGAGGTGTAAATAGCAAAAGAGCTAGAATTGGGAATGGAGTCTGATGATATGATTGCATTGCTTCAAACTTATGGTAACACTTGAACGAATGAGGGGTTGCTTCTTATGGATGAGCAAATAAATGGCTTTTGAGATGAAATCTATTTCTGGTGAAGATGCTATAAACATTGTTGAAAAGACAACAAAAGATTTAGAATATTTTATAGACTTATTTGATAAAGCAGTAGGAGAGTTTGAGAGAACTGACTCCAATTTTGGAAAGAGTTCTACTATGATAAATTGCTATCAAACAGCATTACATGCTACAGAAAAACCTTTGTGAAAAAAAAGAGTCCGTTGATACTGCAAACTTCTTTGTTGTCTTATATTAACAAACTGCCATAGCCACTTCAACCTTCAGCAAATACCACCGTAAACAGTCAGCAACCATCAACATCGAGGCAAGATCTCCCATTAGAAAAAAGACTATGGCTCCCTGAAGGTGCAGAAGATCATTGGCATTTTATTTTTTTAGCAATAAAGTACTTTTAATGAAGATATGTACTTTTTTTTAGACATAATGCTATTGCACACTTAGACTACAGTGTAGTGTAAACATAACTTTTATATGCATTGGGAAACCGAAAAAGATGTGTGACTTGCTTTATTGCAATATTGACTTTATTGGGAACCTACAATATCTGTGAGTTACTTTTACAAAAATAAAACTGTATCAAAATAGCGTCTTTATTAGAATTATTAATTTGAATATTATTTGACTATTACATAATTAAAACCAACTGATATAAATCTGAAGATTAGCAAAATTAAAGTATTTCTTTACAATAGGTGATATTATTTACTGAAAGATTCTTGTAAATTAAGAGATTATGAAATAAATACTACACCTTGTACTTATTTTTAATAATGTTTTAATTTTAGCTTATAAAATAAGTTTTTTGAAAGATTACGCTGCAAATCTCTCTTCTGTACCTGTTCTCCAATTTATAAGAGCATATGTGTGTGTGTATAAACTTTCTTTTTTTTTTGAGACAGTCTCACTCTGTTACCCAGGATGGAGTGCAATGGTGCAATCTCGGCTCACTGCAACCCCCGCCTCCCGGGTTCAAGAGATTCTCCTGCCTCTGCCTCCTGAATACCTGGGATTACAGGTGCCTGGCTAATTTTTTTGTGTATTCAGTAGAGACAGGGTTTCACTATGTTGGCCAGGCTGTTCTCGAACTCCTGACCTCATGATCCGCCCATCTTGGCTTCCCAAAGTGCTGGGATTACAGGCATGAGCCACAGCGCCCAGCCTATAAACCTTTATACTATTAAAAAATATGATTTTTACATCTTTTTCTATAGGCATAAGTTACATAACTTTTATTTGTTTTAGCATTATCTTTAAGCTTAAATGCACTTTATTTTTTACCATGGTCTTTTTACCATGGATTGTCTATCCCTGGATTCTTGAGTTTGATTCTGCCTTTAATTGGTGGGATATTATCAAGCAGGTTTTCAAAGACAATCTCACAGATTCTATGCTCATCAAGATTTTTAATGATTGAGAATGTCTGCTTTTTTCCTTTATAGTTAGAAGACCTTTTGGTTAGATTTAATATTCTTGAATGTCACTATCTTTCCTCAAAACTCTAGATGTTTTCTGTTGACATGCAGTTCATTGTATTCTAGAAGTGAATATAGCTGTGGAAAAGGTTGAGACTACTCCAGTTTTTCCTCCATGTAGGTGACCTGTTTTGTCTGTCAAAATACTTGAAGAATTTGTTTATTGTGTCAAAGTGTGACAGTTTATCTGGGATGTATATTTGTCCTATGATTTTCATATCCTAAAACATTATGTGTTCTTGTGATACATGTATTCAATTTTTATTTGTTTCCAGTAATATATCTTTCATTATATGATTAGGTAGATTTTCTGTTCTGTATGTAGGATATTCTACTTTAGGGATACCAATTACCTTGTGCTGAATTACCACATCTTCTAAATCTATTAGCTTATCTCTAATTGTTTTACTCTGCATTTTCATCTTCCTTTACCATGATTATTTCAGTGTCAGTAATTCAGGTTTAAAATCTATATTCTGTTTTATTCATATTTTTCAATTTACTAGTTGCATAATGAGAAAGTTTGGTCCCTAAAATGTTTTCTTCTATCTGCAATGTATTTATTTATTTATTTTTGAGATGAAGTCTCGCTCTCTCACCCAGGCTGTAGTGCAGTGGTTCGATCTTGGCTCACTGCAACCTCTGCCTCTTGGGTTCAGGCGATGTTCCTGCCTCAGCCTCCCGGGTAGCTGGGATTACAGGCATGAGCCACTGAGCCCAGCCTACTCCAGATTATTTTCTTTCTTTCGCCAAGCACCGGTTGTTGAAGATAAAGTTATTCCTTCTTCTTTTTTTCTTTTGTTACTTATTGGAAAACTTTCCCCAAAGTGTTTATTCTTATTGCTATTGTTTGAATTTATAGGTATTAGGGGAGAAAATTCTTTGAGTTTTAAAATGTTTATTTAAATCTCAATTTTAAAATATGTTATTATATTTCTATACTGAAGATGACAATTCATGTGCCTCTCTTCTTCACCCTAATTCAGTTGAAAAATCCATTTTAATTAGCTTCTTAATCACATCTGGCTATTAATACATAGTTGTTCTTCTATTGTTCTCAGAAAATTGTGAGCTCCTTGAATGTAGAATGTGCGCTTTCTCTTCCTTTTCTTTTAGTTCTCCTGGTATTTAGCCCAATGCTCAACGCATGTAAAATGAATGAATAGATAAATGAATTTACATGGAACCTGATCCATGTTCAACATAAGGACTTACTTTCTAATAGTTAGGGGTCTCTAAAAATAATATAGAAATGTTTCAGAGGTTTAACCGTTGTTAAAAATACTTAAAGTGGGGACTCAATGATTATCTGAAAGGGATATGTGGGATGGAGAATTTCTAAGATTTTTCTATGTAGTTGAAATCAGAAATTTGTTCTCCAGTAGCGTTTTAATATAAAGCACATATTTAAAAGAGTTCTGAAAAGGTTTCCACAGGTATTTCCAGCTAGAATTCCTCTTTTTTTTTTTTTTTTCAAATGTTCTGGGCACTTCTAATTCTAAGATAGCTGATCCATTTGTAAGAATTTTTCACTGGTAAATTTTCACGCACTGTTTCTTTTGTTCTGGACTTATTTCTAGTGACATTTAATATAGTAATAAGAAGGACGAAAACAACAACATTACTACTAACACAGCAATAGCAACGCCAATAAAAAAATTAATATTCTAGTCTTAAATAAACCTTTTTGCCATTCATCTTTTGAATCTGAAACTCTGACATTGTCTGTGACTATTTCGAAGGCAATGTGAGAGTTTATTCAAATGCATTTTTAAGCTTATGATTATTAACTTTCCAAACTCGGAAGCATCCCTAGTGGTTTCTTCAGTAGCTATGTCCTCTACCTGACTTTCAGTCTCTGCCTGCAAACAATCATGGGAGTGCAGGCAATTTTAAAGTAAAATCACTTTGGCAGAAAGGTTTGTTTCTTTTTCTTTGTTGCCCTGGTATACCACTAGTTTCAAATGCCTAATTTAAACTTGAAAGAAAATTCCTGATGTCCTTGCTTTACATTTCTAGAGATCCAATCGAGTACCAGGTCCAGCGGTAATCTATTTGCAGATGTAGTGGAACAGTGAGTAACTTAAGTAGGATAAACTTATAATAGGTCAGGAGCTTTAAAAAAAATCCGGAGAATCCTGACAAAATGGATATACCATTCTCGACTTTTATATGTGGCTTACAACAAAACTTGAAATAATAATAATTATTTTTTAGCATGCCATGTCTGAGTGTGGTAAATACTTAAAATACCATATCAGGCTATATGAGAATCACTTTCTACTTTTCTGAGATGGGAAGTTGAGGCTCAGAGTTGACACTTGAAAAAATCTGTGAAATGTAGAGCTAGGACTTGAACTGAGTTCTCGGCAAAATTTAGAATATGAGAAGAAAAAAACCTGGCATTTAAACGAAGGAAAGAATGAGATAAACATCCAGTAGGGTATTTTATGTCAGGAATGGAATGTTTTGTAAAGCAGGTCATAGAGAAAGAAAAATAAATAAATAAAAAGAGAGCAAAGTAAGGGGGATCTGAAAGCTCTGGAGTTTTACTATTAAGTGGGATGATCAGATAATCCTTTTCGAGAAGAAGACCTTTGAGCAGAAGATGAAAGGAAGTGAATTAGTTCATCATGCAATTATGTGGAGGAAGAGTTTTAGACATTTTAGTCCATGCAAAGACTCTAAGTAGGAGCATGTTTTGAGAAGTCCTATAACAATAAAGAGCCTAGTGGAGCTGGAATTGTGTGGTTGGGTGGGGAGATAAAAATGGGGGCATGAGCAGTGGGGATTAAACAGAGATGAGCTTAGGAGATGAAGGAAGGGCAGGTGACATAAACAGCAAAACAGACAGGATGTTAGGCATTAAGTTTTCACAGAGCCTCTGCTAAACTAGAGAGTACACACCCAAATTAAGGACCTTCGTGTTGAATTTTATAATAATAAAACACAGTTCTGACAAACAAAGCACATTATGGGGCAGAGTTCAACAAGTTTTCTACTACTAATTTAATTTAGTGCCTTCCATTTATACAAAAGGAGGCTGGGCCCACAGAAGTTCAATGTCACAGTTGGTAGATGCCTGACTTTGGACTTCTAAAATGTTCCTTTATTTTCTCCTTCCGCTAAAAACTGTTCTGTGTCCTGGCAAAGTTTTAGAAAAGGGGATTGAGCATAAACTAGGGGAAACTCAATTTCCAAGGAAAGCTTCCAGTGACTTAGAAAACTTGAGATATCATTACATAATCTAAAAGAACAAAGTTGCTTTTAAACGCGGATTTATTAAATCCACTGAAACATCTCTAAGTCCCCATGATAGAGGATGGATTGCACCACCAGTTGAACTTCCATCAATGTAACTTGGTGAAATGATTTTTGGATCAAGTTAATCCCTTCCTTCTTCTATCCAGTTCTGTAGGAGCTATCACTTTAGATGATAAGGACTCTTCTCCCCTAGTATGCATTTATCTCTCCCATCTTTTAGATCATTAAGCCTTAGGAATGCAGCGAGAGTCTCCCTGTCAGTGCCTATACCATCTGGTATTTAAAGTACTCTTTGCAAAACATAATGGCGAAATGGAAAGAATATACACTATAGTTGAATGTTCCATGTTCTAGTGCCTGCTGTGTTTATATATATATTTTTTCCTTCCAGTCTCAGAAGAATAAAAAATAAAATAACCTAAACAAAAGCTTCTGTATGGTCTGGTTCACAGTAAAACTAATTTCTAATGAGCCCTTATTTATTCCCATATCCTCTTCAACAATTATGATAAGTGTTCCAGTGCATTTTAGGTCTTGCTAAATCCCAATTTCTTTTATGTGTTTATGCTATTTGTTATTTACAAACAACAGTTGAGGTGTGATTAATTGGATGAGTGTTGGGGTGAATGGATAGAGGGATGGGCAAACACATGAATTAATTAATGAATGTATGAAGTGAATTGATTTTCAGCATTGGGCACTTAAGTCAATCTTGATGGATGTCTAATAGCTCATTCGGTCAATGACAATATCTAAAATTACATCCAACTCTGAAATTTGTGAGTCTATAAATAGTGTTTATCTCATATATCATCAAGGCCATGGCATACACTGAATAATTATTTCTTCTTTATATTTATAAGTTAAATATATTAGCAATTGCATAGATGAAATATGTGCATATGAGCTGTTCTGAGTCACAAAATGTTGAATGGGATTACCTTCTTTTTAGGAATAAAATGACATGCAATATACTGCTATATTTTTACTAGAATCTTATGTTTTTCACTAAAAAATGTCTTAAGAAAGACAGGAACACTTGAGAACACTAAGAGAATTCCTGAGTTTTATAATTGGTGACTGAAGCTCAGAAAAATAAAAAACAATCTTTGTTTGATCTTGTCTATGGCTACTAAGATTCTTCTAGGCATACCCAACCCATTTTTGATAAGTAAATGCAGAAGAGAATTTTAAAGTCAATGAGACAGAGGTCAAATATAAAATTTGGATGAATGGAAACACAACATACTAAAGTTTGCTAAAGGTGTATACCCTTTTAAATCACAACATACTCATCTAGAAAGCTTCAGTGAAAAATCCTAAAGTCTTTGCAGATTTTTCTTTACCTAATATGTTAAATTTTAAAGTGGATTCAATGACCCCAAGTCTATGTTTCTTGTTTCACTAAAATAGCTTATTGATTAGCCAAGGTCTAAACAAAGCTTTCTACATGATTCATTGATTAAAAATAAGATAGGAGAGCTTATTAACACAATTCTCAGATACATTCATTTATTCATAAGCCCCCCCTTTTTTTCTACTTACCTTTCACAATAGTAAAAGCAAAAGAGCTTATCTACTTTTACATTTCACTAAGCATAGATCATTCACCATTTTGTTATTTTCCAGAGGAAATTTTGAAGAAAATACACATATGTTATGTTATTTGGTGAATTAAATATCTGAAATATGTTATTTGGTGAATTAAATATCTGAAATATCAAACTGTTTAATAGTTTATCACAGCTTTAGATGTTAGAGAAATTGTAGCCATTTAATATGCTTATTCTGATATCATAACTTAGCACAATCTGACCCTAATACAAAATGCTAACTTATTAAGGAAGCAGAGGATCCTTTGGAAAATGGTCTTTAAATATTTCTTATGGTGGAATAGCTCATTGTTAAAAACTGTTCAGTTTTATCACTAAAATTTGAACAGAATAATGATTAGATTTGTCTCATATTTATTCATATTTTCCATGTACAGATTTTTAGATCAACATGGGTAAATGGTTCCATAGTGACATGCACGGCTTCCAATCCACATTTACAAGAGTCATCTTTTGCTAGGTTGACTATAAAATTTATCATTCAAACTAGAATACTTTTGAGAATGAGAGATAGTACTATTAATAATTATGCTGGAAAAGTCCTTTCTTCCTTGGGCACAGAAGCCTGGATGCTAAAATCAAATTGCCCTTTATGTGTAGAAAGGCAGTTTTCTCTAATAAAAAACAAAGACAGCAAACAAAACTAAAAATGAAACAAAAAAGCAAGACTCCCTCAAAAATGTACAAAACAGTTTGATTAGATTTGAGTGCTAGGATCCAGTTGCCAAGGTAAACTCTAAAACTATCCCTTCCTCTCCTTTGCTTTAATGAAGTAAATAAAGATAACCTTTCCAGACATTTGTGTATGGTTGTTTTTCTATTTGGTTGCTTTTTGGGTATGAAACAAACTCTAATTTATTCTGTAAACCTTTCCAGTGGACTTTTATTCAGTGATGCTGGTCTTAAAGTTCCAGAAGATATTACCCTCTTCTCTACTATATATTCTTTTACTTGATAATACTTCTATAATTACATGTTTCATTGCAGTGCATTTTTTTTTTGCATGTGAGCTTCTACTATAGTACGTGTTCTGTAAAGTTTGTTTTTAACTTCCATCTCTAAATCTCAGCACTTTAGTGTCACAGATTAAGTTGTCAGAAAGAGTTAAAAGTAATAACCTTGAAAAAGGGTTATCTGTCTTGCTAAGAAATGAGGGTACTCTACAAGATGTCATTCCTGATAATTGACAGAAATAATAATTACAAAGCAAGTTAATAAACTTCAGCACAATATTGAAGCTGACATTGGTGATGAAACCATTTTTACCATATATTTTACACCGTAAGTTGTATATAATACAACTTTTTGGTCAATTTCAACCTTTTTCTCTTGAAATTTCTGTTGTACCTTCTGTAGAAATGCTTCATCAGAAATACTTATTTTTCTCTGCTGTTCTTTTGGGTGTTTTATGATAATCTCATAATTAAATGATACTCAAGGTTATTTTGCATTGGAAAAAGAAAAGTATGCACATAGTATATCAAAATGTTTCATATCTAAATATTGCTCTACTTAATTCACTTTGCTTTGTAGTATATAATTTGATGTTTAACATTAAAAATGGCCAAGCGCAGTGGCTCATGCCTGTAATCCCAGCACTTTGGGAGGCCAAGACAGGCGAATCACCCGAGGTCAGGAGTTCAAGACCAGTGAAACCCCATCTCTACTAAAAATACAAAAATTAGTCAAGCATAGTATTGCATACCTATAGTCCCAGCTTCTTGGGAGGCTGAAGCAGGAGAATTGCTTGAGCCCAGGAGGCGGAAGCTGCAGTGAATCGAGATCGTGCCACTGCACTCCAGCCTCGGGGACAGAGTGAGAGTCCATTTCAATAATAATAATAATAATAATAATAATAATAATAATAATAGTGTGTTTACCTATACTTGGCTTTGCTATTTTTTTTCTGTTAAACATAGAGTTTAAGAACAATAAGAAGGGCTTAATGGCAGTAGTCATTCTAATGAATGATTTAATTTCAGGTTTAGTAACATAAATGCTCATGTAAAATTCCACATGTATTACACATTTGCATAAGCTTCCATACTTTTATCATCCAGATGGGTTTCAGGGAGGGATATTTAAAATATATTTGTGCACATGTACCCTAAAACTTAAAGTATAATAAAAAAAAGAAAAAAGAAAATAAAATATATTTGTGTGAAAATCAGATTTAAGTTGCAAAGCTTCCCAGATTAAATACAGAGCAAAAACTTCTGTTGTTAAAATTATGCCATTATGAGAATATTCCAGTAGATTACACTTTGAAAAAGGCTTAGTACTATGTGTTTATTTTGGCACTGGCAGGAACAGAGATGGTTTTACCTAAAATATATTAGAAAAGAATCATCTTTGGTTAATCTAATTTATATTTTAAGCAAAACAAACAAACAAACAAACAAAAAACCCTAGATTCACACACCTTCTTCCCTAATAGAATTGTATTTGTTTGAATTTGTTTTTTCTTCTATGTCAAAAGTTCAACCTTGCAGCTATTTTAACCTTTCAGTAAAATATAAGAAAACCAAATATTTAATCTACGTACTAGAGAATCTTTATTTTATATGAGAACTCAAAAATATTTCACTTAACCCCATCTCTACTAAAAATACAAAAATTAGCCGGGGATGGTGGTATGCGCCTGTAGTCTCAGCTACTCAGGAGGCTGAGGTAGGAGAATCGCTTGAACCCAGGAGGCAGAGGTTGCAGTGAGCGGAGATCGCGCCGCTGCACGCCAGCCTGGGTGACAGAGTGAGACTCTGTCTCAAAAAAAAAAAAAAAAAAATTCACTTGTCTTAAATTCCCATATGACTTATTCTAGGCTATTATGAGAGTTGAACATGGAAAGATATAGTTAGCATAAGTGCTATGATGTTGGCACTGAAACGGATGTGAAAGACACTTTGTTAGCTCTCCATCATAAAGACAAGTTTTGTAATCTGTGAGTTGGCATTCTTAGGATATCTATTTTCCGATTCTCCATTCTTATTTCTCACCATTCATTTACAACTTCACGCTAGAGAGTCCAAACATTAAACCCATTATGGTTCCCTACATTTGTCTTTTTAATCTGTTTGTACATATGGGTGTGTGTGCACTTTAGCTGCCTAGCATGCATTTTTCACCCTGTGAGAACTGTGATGCATCATTTTTAAAAGATGAATAGATTTCCATTAGGTGGACCAGTGCTTGATCAAACATCAACCTCCCTAAATTTAACCTTAGCTCTGTCACTGATCAATTGTCTGGTAATGTAGAAATTGCATAATCTCTGTCTGTACCTGAGTTTCTTCTTGTGTCAAATGGTAATACTATTATTTCTGAAAGAATAATTGTATTTATGAAGATATATTAATTTCACATAGTTTCAGGTTTTTAAGGGATGCTTATTAAAGACTGTCAAAAAGTAAAAAAAAAAAAATGAATTAATGTAATTCTCTCTATACCATTATTTGTTTGGCCTGATGGTAAAAATTGAAGTGATAGTTTCAGTGAAAAATAGTTTGGTATTTGTTTGTTTTTTAGTGTAGTCTCCAACTGCGAAATCTCTGGGATTTTACTCTCTTTCCAGTACTCACCAGAATTATCTTAATCATGTTCACACACTAAACAGAAGATGGCACATCACCAGAATCCCCTGGTAACTTTATAAAAACGCAATGTTTCATGTCTCCCCCTCCTCCCAACCCCACAAAATGCTGATTCTGAAGGTCTGGAGTAAAGATGCACCATTAAGTAATTCCACTTTATCTTCAGATTGGGGTCTGCTTTCAGCTACTGCATAGCCACTATGATCATCTCCTCCCACTCTGCCTTCTCGTCCTCTTTTTATCCTTCGGATATCTCTTATCATATCCAATAATTGCGTTCTAGGCTGCCAAAAAGCTAACAGAAGTCACCTGAACTCTGCCCCATTGCGATGCATTCATTCTTTTCTTTTTTTTCCCCCTCACAAATCTTTATTGAGTGTCTTCTGTGTATCAGGCATGGTGCTATCTGCTAAGTGAGCATTGCTTATCTTTTAGCCTAAAGATTGTATTGCTGAGTAACAAGAATTCAGACTGCCTGGGTTTTAACCCTGGATAAAACCACTGCTAGCCATTGTGTAACACTGGGTGGTCTCTAACCCCACTCATCTGACTTAAACATCTCTGGCATGTGGATAGCATGCTCCCCAAGTCTCTGGATTCTTTGCAAGATATTTATTATAATCCGATAAATTCACATAACATGTTAGTTATAAATTTTATTAAAAGAAATATTAGTGATCATGGAGACATCATAAAAAAGTAAACCAACCAATGAAAATTTATAAGGTATAAGTTTCATGGAGGGCAAAGACTACGATGCTTGAGAAAAAGCAGAGAAGAAAGATTCAATGAAGTGATAGAAGAAACCTTCTTGAGTAGGTGACAGTGAAGTTGGTATGTGGAAGGTAAGAATAAAAATGACCTAAGAAAGCCAGTGGCAAAACATTTCTGGCAGAATAAGAGGCATATCCGGAGACTTGCATCATAGAATCACATGGCATATTCCAAAAGCTGAAAGAAGGGCAGGAAGTATACAGCTGCTGCCCAAAATGAGGATCCAATTGGCTGTTTAAAAGGGGTTATTACAAAGCTCGAGGCTGCTGAAGCACCTGCAGCACCTAATGACATTCTCTGCCCATGAGCACTACAGCTGTCCCCTGTAGTGGTGGCCAGTGTTTTTGCCAAAGGCATTAGTTGTCTGTTTAAGCTATGACAAGCGTGTCCAAAACCCACCCACTCATAAGATGATCTCTGGAGCACTTACTTGCCTAGAGCCCCTCTTTCATGCTGAGTTTCTGACTAGCTTTCACCTGAAAAGTTCACCTGGCACTATGAGTCCAAAGTTCATCACATTTATAATAAAATGTCTCTTTACATTTAAGATGTCTTTAGATGTGTTATTAAGTCAATTCTTCTAGACTCATTTTAAGACACATGTTGCTAGATGGATAAGAATTGGGCTCCAATGTCATGTTACCATTTATATTTCCTCTCTGAAACTTAATTGCTCTGGGGACCTTTGATACATGGTTTTTAATGTTCCATTAAAACATTAAACACAAACAGTGGGTAAAAATAACACCTCTTTATTAACTCAAAGTTGTGTCAGTCAGAAGTCTGAGCACAGTATGACAGGACTTTTAGTTCAGGGTTTCACAAAGCTGAGACCAAAATCTCAGCCTGGCTCTCATCTTGAGGTCAAGGGTCTTCCAAGTTCACCTGATGATGGCAGAATTCAGTTCTTTGCTGCTTCAGTACTGAGGTCCCTGTTTCCTTACTGGCTGTCAGGCAGGGGCTTCTTGGAGCTCCTGGACATTCCTATCTATGTGGCCAACTCTATCTTCAAAGCCAGCAACACAGAATCTAACTCATGTTGACTCCTTCTCCCTCTTCAGATGCTTTCTTCAGGAAGAGCCTGGTTGTTTTTAAGGGTTCACCTCATTAAGTCGTATCCACTCAGATAATCTCCCTTTCTTAAATGCAACTGTGTCTTACAGTCATGGGAGTGACTATCCCATCATACTTGGAGTCCACATTCATGCTGGAGGGCAGGGGCAGAAATCTAGGGAGGCTCTTTAGAATGTTACCTTTGTCAAGGCTTCAAGCCATAGATTCCTCCTCCTTAAATCAGGGATGATAATGGTGCCTGTGGTTTGGATTGCTGTGATGAGTAAATGAGATAATCAATGTAAAGTGCTTGCTACACCTACTGGCATATAAATGGTCTTAAGAAATACCAGTGCTGTTACTCACACTATTATGAACCCTAAAACAATCACCAGCACCTCCACTATTACATTTCTTAAGGACAAGTCTTGTGTGGTCTGTGGCAGATGGCGTATAATCTACATTCATGGTTTCCCTTTTTTTCCGACCCTAAAATGATTATTTGTCCAAGAAACCAAGGATCCACTTGACTCCAAACAAATTCCTGGAAGATTTTCATTCCCATTTTCCTTAAGGAATATGATTCCTTGAGTAAACACAGTGGAGCTTCCATATGTACTCATTTTCTCCAACACACACACACACACACACACACACACACACACACACACACACACTACACTCTTCAAAGCAAGAGAAATAATCATTTCAGATGTATTTTATAATGACACAAAACTGCATTTATATCCTAACTCTACCAGGATTTTGTAATCAGCTTCTGAGAGCCTCGACTTCCTTACCTATATTATAGATATATTAGTGTTAACTATCATACAGAGTGGTTATTAGAATTAAATTACTATACAGTAACTTCCAGGTAAATTGTAGCTATCATTGTTAACATAAATCCAGCACAATTTGTTATCCCATTTATGCAAATGACTCAGAAATTTCCAACCTGGTACCCCCAAAATATTAAATATGCCATTTTAGTCATTTTTTAAAGTAAAGAGAAGGACAAACATTCCTAATTGTTCATCACTAAATTAAAATTTTTCTTTCTAGATGCCAGGACACCAGCAGGATGATACCTTTTTAAAAAATAAGTATTCAGTGTTTTGAAGCATTTTGTTTTTGTATTTATTCTGATTTATTCTACAGTAGGTTTCTGGGGAAATCTCAAACACTTTTTATTGCAGGCCATGAGAAATGCTATATAGGTGTGGATTTGGATGGATGTGATGTTTGGAAGCATCCTGGTTCATTTTTCTTCCTTTGACCATCCATGCTGATTGAGGCAAGAACAGTATTGAGCTGATCACTTTGATTCGTGACATCTGCTGTGTTTCTCCACCTGAGCCACCTTACCCCAGATGTGATCTTCCCCACAGAGAAAATGCAAAGAGATATTGTTGCAACCACCAGTATCAGTAAATGCTTTTCACAAAACAGGAAGCTAAAATAAGGGGGAAATCTATCTGCTATCTTAACACCCTAAAGAGCTTGAAATGGATTTTTTGACATTCAGTGTTTCACTCACTGGTATGTATCTCCAAGGTTGACCTGTTTTTATTATGTTTAAAGATAATATTGCCTTTTTTTTCTTTCCTCTTCTTTTCTTTTTGAATGACATAGTGTTATTTTCCAGAATTTGAAATGCATTCGAAGTAAAACCATGCTGAAGTGAAGGGTGATTTTAGTTAACATTTTGATGGTCCATGTTAGTATTTAATGTTGCATTTTTGACTAGGCAGAAGTAGAGTTTATTTATTCACTAAAAAAATACCTACAGAACATCTAGTTTTTGCCAAGCACAAAATTAGGCACTGAGAATATAGATATGCAGCATAGGGTTGTGTTAAAAGAACAGTCGGGATTCAGACTGTTTAAGATCACCACTTTCTTAAGGCTAAGGGGCCTTAAGCAAGCCACCTAATTCCTCTTGCCTTATTTTATCAGTATAGTGTCTATAACAACAGTACCTACATCAAAAGGTTGTAATGAGAAGTAATCAAGTTAGTATTTATAAAATGCTTAGAAAACACTGCCTAACACGTAAGTTCTATATACGTTTAAAAAGCATTAATGAAATTATCACATTTGCCTCCATGTAGCTCACAGTCTCAAGGGAAAAAAGAACTACTAAATGAATGTTTTTCATGATTAGGTTATTAAAAATTAAACCTTCATAGCAGTGACATAATGTAACACCTAATGCAGTTAGCACTAGGAGGTGTGAGGAGAATAAGTAAGCCTTCAAGGAAAGCTGATGCTTGATTTGCATCTTGAAGATTGAGCAGGGGTTGATGAAGAAAATGGGTGAGAATTCCAGGCATTCAATTCTGCATTGACAATACAGCAGATTAGCCAGACCAATGAGACTATGTAGGGGGACTCGTGGGTGGTGAGGCTGCAGAAATAGACACGTACCAGATGATGGAGAAGATATGTGTTGGTTAGTTTTATTTTCTTTCTCTGAGGGCAACAGAGTCACTGAAGTATTTTTACCAGACGTAATTGTAATGACTAATATCAGGTATAGTATGTTAGAAGATTCATAAAAGTAGGTAAGAGGAGAAAAAAGACTCAAGGCAGGAGACCCCATCAACAGCCTGCAGTAATAGGATTAGATGAAATAAGTCAACAGCAGTGGAAGAAAGCTGAGAAAATAGATACAAACTTGACTGATAAGATGCCAGCAGCCAGAAAGAAGAAAGAGCTCTGAGCCACTGTGTGGGAAACACAAGGAATTGGATTTACTAACCACTAGTTATTCTGAGTGCAATTCATCCATTCATATTACATGGCAAAGGAAAAAGATACCATGAATTTATTGCAATATTGATGACAAATATTGCATTAGCAGAACTTCATGAATCAGTGGAGCACAACATTAAACCAAGGGCGCTTGCCTTTATAATTAGAGAGAAAAGCAAAATTAGAAAGCTTCCAATCCACCACTCCCAGCGCACCATGAATCAGAGAGATTAAAGATACAAACAAGATTTAGGCATTTTGTTAGCTTCAGCACAAAGTAGAATAACATGGACTCTGCCATTAGGTAGACTTAGATTCAAACGAATCACTAGAGCTGTCAACCTGCAAAAGCCACTGTTTCATCTTCTCATTTGTAAAATGGCAAAATATTTCAACTTTAAATAGTTTGGTGCAAACTAAAATTTTGTACTATTATTTATGTAAATTATCAAGATTCTAATACATGTTAGACCCTTGAACAAATCATAAGGCCAGCAGCCACTTCCATTTATTAGTATTTTAAATGTTTAATTCATAAAGGACTTCAGTTGACTTAGAATAAGAAGACATCCGTTAAATAATAGAATGTTGAACTAGAAATTATAAGGCAAGACCATAGCAAAAGAAAATAAAATTTGGATCATGAAAAGGAAAACCAAATTTGAACATAAAGGTCAACTTCTTTGCCAGAGTTGAGATAATATTTGAATTGAGTCCTAGTGAGATAGATAAATGTGACAGAGCCCAGAGACGATGCGAGGTCTCCTGCCTAGTAGGGCAGTGCACTTCCTCCTTCACCAAGAAATGACTGAATTAAGAATAAAATACTACATGAGGAAATGTGCTACAGGTAATTAAAAGCTCTATAGTCTGTTGGAGGAAAGTGGATGCAAACATTTCAACCCATGTGTTTCACTTTGAATTCTGCATGGTGAATATGAGAAATCACATTTGCTGTTCTGTTTTCCTTTAAGTAGCCCTGCATGTTATACTTTTCCATTATGCTACCATCTTATTAATGAAGAATTATTATGGCAAAGAAATCTTTTGAGACAGTTTAAGCCAGCAAACTGCTTAAAGGGGAGGAAATGATGTTTCCAAATTGGAATCAGAGACTCCTAAACATGAGGACACATAGTATCTTGCTTCCAGTCTCTCACTTGAGCCACAATCATAATGCATTTCTGAAATATCTTGAGGGGGAAGAAAATAAACAGTACTCAGCAAAAAATAAGTGTGTTGGATTTTCAGAGAAGCAGACATTTACACAGATGTTAAGCTTAGAAATGAGAAAAAGGTGAATGACTCTCTAGGGACAAGTAGCTACGCAGGATTCAAAGGTAAATTATGGAATATGAAATGTTCTTATAGAGAAAAACTGCTGAGTAATTAAAGAGAAAAATAACTGGTCATAGAACTTGCATGTGATGAAGCAGAGACAATAAATGGACACAAATTCCTTTAAGAGAGCAGGAAAAGGAAGATATATTTCTTTCTTTCAGAATCAGAAGTATAATTTATGAAATGACAGCTTTTACTTTCCATCAGAATATACACATTTTCTTCCTATTCTCTCGGGATCTCAATCAGAATGTGGAAAATAAAATCTCTGTCAAGAGAAAAAGGACTCTGATATGTTCCAGAACAGAACAGTTTTAATGAACCCTGAAAGCTGATAAATCTAAAAGTTACAATTTAGTGAATTAAGCATCATTTAAGGCCTAGTGATATTGGGGCTGAGGCAAACAAACAAAACAAACAAATAAAAAAAATATTGTGAGATAATTTAAAAACAAGTGATTTATGTCAGTTTCCTCTTCTATGGATTCTGATTCTAAGAAGCATGATTGATGAGATATTTGCTCTATTACTTATCTGTTACTGGGGAGGAAACTGCCTCAAAACTAAAACTATAAAACAGCACACATTTATTATTTCACAGTTTCTGTGGTACGGTGTTTCAAGAGTGGCTTATCTGAGTGATCTAGCCCACAGCGTCTCAGGAGATCGATATGAAGACATCAGCCAGGGCTGCACTCATCTGGAAGCTTGACTGGGGCTAGAGAATCAAGTTCCAAGATGGCGCAGTCTGATGGCTTTGGCAGGAAAGCTCAGGTCCGTGCCATGCACACCTCTCCAGATGATTGTTATAAGTGTCCTAAGATACAATTAAAAATATCTAGTTAAACTTGAATTTTAGGTAAGCAGTTACTTGAACTTTACAATTTCAGGCAAAAAGCATAAATAAAATTTGGTATATCCCCAATATTGCAAGGAATATACTTATACCAAAAAAAACCATGCATTATTTATCAGAAATTCACATTTAACTGCTTCTTATATTTTTATTTGATAAACATGGCAACTTTGTCTGATGGCATGGAAGCTGACTTCTCATACATCAAGTGATCCAAAAGAGGAAGCTGTTATGATTCTTAAATTATTTTTTGTGAGTCATATGTCATTACTGCTACTGCATTTTATCCACTAGAAGCAAGACACAGAGTCTGGCACACATGCAAGGGGCAAAGAATAAGTCTCTGCTTTTTGTAAAGAGGCTTGTAAAATAATCTGTAGACATTTGAGAACAATGAAAAATGTAAACACTGAATGCCTTTATATGTTCTAATAAAATCCTTTTCTGTTCAACATCGACCTTGGTTGTTCTTTACATGCATAAATACACACACACACACACACACACGCACACACACACACAATGGTCATTACTTCATGGAATTGCATTCATTATAATCTGTGATAACACAAGTCATTAAATACCTTATGATGATATGATCAATTTAGGCATTACCTTCATTTATATATTTTTTAGTGCTGCAATAAACATACGTGTGCATGTGTCTTTATACTAGAATGATTTATAATCCTTTTTGCATATACCCAGTAATGGGATTACTGGGTCAAATGGTATTTCTGATTGTAGATCCTTGAAGAATTGCCATACTGTCTTCTGCAATGGTTGAACTAATTTATACTCCTACCAACAGTATAAAGGCGTTTCTATTTCTCCACATCCTCACTAGCATGTTTTCTGACTTCTTAATGATCACCATTTTAATGGGCATGAGATGGTATCTCATTGTGGTTTTGATTCGCATTTCTCCAATGACCAGTGATCATAAGCTTTTCTTCATATGTTTGTTGGCCACATAAATGTCTTCTCTTGAGAATTGTCTGTTCATGTCCTTTGTCCACTTTTTGATGGGATTGTTTTTTTCTTTTAAATTTGTTTAAGTTCCTTGTAGATTCTGCATATTAGACCTTTGTCAGATGGATAGATAGCAAAAATTTTCTCCCGTTCTGTAAGTTGACTGTTCACTCTGATGATAGTTTCTTTTGCTGTGCAGAAGATCTTTAGTTTAATTAAATCCCATTTGTCAATTTTGGCTTTGTTGCAGTTGCTTTTTGTGTTTTAGTCATGAAGTCTTTGCCCATGCCTATGTCCTGAATGGTATTGCGTAGGTTTTCTTCTAGGATTTTTATGGTTCTAGGTTTCACTTTTAAGTCGTTAATCCATCTTGAGTTAATTTTCATATACAGTATAAGGAAGGGGTCCAATTTCTGTTTTCCCAACACCATTTGTTAAACAGGGAATCCTTTCCCCATTGTTTGTTTCTGTCAGGTTTGTTGAAGATCAGATGGTTGTAGAGGTGTGCTGTCATTTCTGAGGCCTCTGTTCTGTTCCATTGGTCTATATCTTTGTTTTGGTACTGGTACCATTCTGTTTTGGTTACTGTAGCCTTGTACTATAATTTGAAGTCAGGTAGCATGATGCCTCCAGCTTCGTTCTTTTGCTTAGGATTGTCTTTGCTATATGGGCTCTTTTTTGGTTTCATATGAAATTTAAAGTAGTTTTTTCTAATTCTGTGAAGAATGTCAATGGTAGCTTGATGGGAACAGCATTGAATCTATAAATTACTTTGGGCAGTATGGCCATTTTCACAATATTGATTCTTCCTATCCATGAGCATGGAATGTTTTTCCATTTTTTTGTGTCCTCTCTTATTTCCTTGAGCAGTGGTTTGTAGTTCTCCTTGAAGAGGTCCTTCACGTCCCCTGTAAGTCGTATTCCTAGGTATTTTATTCTCTTTGTAGCAATTGTGAATGGGAATTCATTCATGATTTGGCTCTCTGTTTGTCTATTATTGGTGTATAGGAATGCTTGTGATTTTTGCACATTGATTTTATATCCTGAGACTTTGCTGAAGTTGCTTATCAGCTTAAGGAGTTTGGGGGCTGAGATGATGGGGGTTTTCTATATATAAAATCATGTCATCTGCAAATAAAGACAATTTGACTTCTTCTCTTCCTATTTGAATACCCTTTATTTCTTTCTCTGGCATGATTGCTCTGGCAAGAACTTCCAATACTATGTTGAATAGGAGTGGTGAGAGAGGGCATCCTTGCCTTGTGCCGGTTTTCAAAGGGAATGCTTCCAGCTTTTGCCCATTCAGTCTGATATTGGCTATGTCTGTCAAAAATGGTTTTTATTATTTTGAGATATGTTCCATCAATACTTGGTTTATTGAGAGATTTTGGCATGAAGGGGTGTTGAATTTTATTGAAGGCCTTTTCTGTATCTATTGAGATAATCATATAGTTTTTGTCAATGGTTCTGTTTATATGATGGATTATGCTTATTTATCTGCATATGTTGAAACGGCCTTGCATCCCAGGGATGAAGCCGACTTGATCATGGTGAATACGCTTTTTGATACGCTGCTGGGTTCAGTTTGCCAGTATTTTATTTAGGATTTTCGCATCGATGTTCATCAGGGATGCTGGCCTGAAATTTTCTTTTTTTGTTGTGTCTCTGTCAGGTTTTGGTATCAGGATGATTCTGGCCTCATAAAATGAGTTAGGGTATCGGGATGATGCTGGCTTTATAAAATAAGTGAGGGAGGAGTCCTTCCCTTTCTGTTGTTTGGAATAGTTTCAGAAGGAATGGTACTAACTCCTCTTTGTACCTCTGGTAGAATTTGGCTGTGAATCCGTCTGGTCCTGGGCTTTTTTTGGTTGGTAAGCTATTAATTACTGCCTCAATTTCAGAATTTGTTTTTGGTCTATTCAGGGATTCAACTTCTTCCTGGTTTAGTTCTGCCTTTAGTTTTATTCCTAAAGAAGGTATGCGTACATATGTGTGTGTATGTATATATAGTTAAGTGCAACTATATATATTTAGTTTACAGTTATTTGTATATATGATCTATTCTATTATTTTAAATTTTATTAAAAATGTGTATTATCGTGAATGTTAATATTTTTCACTTAATATTTTTGTTGTCATTCATCCATATTGATGCTAGTGGTAAGGCTTTATTTATTAAGACTGTTTTATTATGTTCAATTATTTTATTATATTACAGTTTATTCATTCATTTACTCTCCCATCAATAAGCATTAAGATTGTTTCCCAAACTATCGCAAGGACAAAAAACCAGACACCGCATGTTCTCACTCACAGGTGGGAATTGAACAATGAGAACACATGGACACAGGAAGGGAAACATCACACACTGGGGCCTGTTGTGGGGTAGGGGGTGGGGGGAGGGATAGCATTAGGAGATATACCTAATGTTAAATGACGAGTTAATGGGTGCAGCACACAAACATGGCACATGCATACATATGTAACTAACCTGCACGTTGTGCACATGTACCCTAAGACTTAAAGTATAATAATAAAAAATTATTTCCAATATTTTGCATAAACAATGCTGCTGTGATCATACTTACGTCATTTAATATACATGTTCAAAAGATTCATTTTCATATATACTTCAGATGGGATTACTTTATAAGTAATTGTTGTGGACAAGAAAAGCAAGCCTATACCCAGATAAGTACCTGTTCTTATGTGAATGAGCTTCTAGCTCTCATAATGAAAGGGATCCACCTTGATATGCAGTGACTGGTTGGCACCTTGAACAGTAATGCTCGACATTGGTCATTCTTGCTGGCAACTTAAATATTCAGATATGGCTAAATCTGCCTGGATGAGTAGGAACCATGCTGTTGGACCCATCAGAAGCCTCCATCTCTGTCACTATAGCTATTCTGTTTGTGTGCCTGTAATGGCAGTTTTGAGATGATTAATGGCAAAGCTTGGCGAATAGCAACTAAGCAAGTGATTTTGTGTACTTGGTTGTTCAGTGTCTTTTCCCTGATGGATTTTTCTTTTGGTGGACATTAACTAAAAGAAAAATCACCACACTTCCAGCCTGCTTCTTTATACCTGCATCTAATGTGGTCTTCCTTGTCTCAGAGCTTTGAGTCTTTTTTCCTTTTAGGCATCTGACAAGCTGGCCAGCCCTTTTGCCATTTTCCATGACTCTCTAAATATTCTCAGCTCAGGCCATTTCTCCTTCAACATAAATTACAGAATCAAGGGGCACCTCTTGAACTTCTTTTGGATTTTTGTTTGTTCATTTGTTTTGCCAGAGTGGAGGCATTTTTAATTTATTTTATGTATTTATTTGTGTGTTTTAATTAATTATTATTATTATTATTATTACTATTATTTTGAGACAGTCTTACTCTGTCTCTCAGGCTAGAGTGCAACCTCCACCTCCCAGGGTCAAGTGATTCTCGTGCCCCAGCCACCTGAGTAGCTGGGATTCCAAGTATTCACAACCATAGCCAGCTAATCTTTTGTATTTTTAGTGGAGACTGTGTTTCACCATGTTGGCCAGGCTGGTCTTGAACTTCTGGCCTCAAGTGATCCACCTGCCTCAATCTCCCAAACTGTGGGGATTACAAGAATGAGTCACTGTGCCCAGCCCTCTTCAACTTCTGCCCATTGAAAAGATTTTCCCTTGGCACCATCTCTCAAGGTCATGCCTGAGTATATAGCTTTACTCAATCTGACATCCATTTTTGGCTTGCATACCACATACTGAGCTGGCCCATCCATAAAGCATGTTTTGAATTTATTTCCTTATTTTGGTGGTTGCACAGGACCCTTTCATATGGCATAGGTTTGTCTTGAGGGAGAGATCCTGGTATAATAGTGACTTGTGACGTGGGGTTTTTAGGCTTACTCAATTTGTTCTTGCCCTGTGGTCTTGCTCAAGCTTGATCCTGGATATACCATTTTCATCACCTGGTGAATTGCTGCTGGGCCTGCCCAAATGTGTTGCTTGCTAGGTCTGACAGAACACAACTCATCAGGCCGGGCATGGTGGCTCAAGCCTGTAATCCTAACACTTTGGGAGGCCAAGGCGGGTGGATCATCTGAGGTTAGGAGTTCGAGACCAGCCTGGCCAACATGGCAAAACCAAGTCTCTACTAAAAATGCAAAAATTAGCTAGGCATGGTGGCGGGTGCCTGTAATCCCAGCTACTTGGGAGGCCGAGGCAAGCGCTTGAACTGGGGAGGCAGAGGTTGCAGTGAGCACAGATTGCTCCACTGCACTCCAGCCTCGGCAACAGAGTGAAACTCTCAAAAAAAAAAAAAAAGTTATTTTACTTTCCCAAGACACTAATGGTCAAGCATTTTGTCTTTACCTTTACCAAGACCCGTTAATGCACTAGGAGCTGTTTATAAAGGTTGTCTAATACTCCACTGATAATCACATGGACTCACTCCTGAACTGTGATTTTCTCACTGGGAAGCTACATGCCAGCACATAACATCTTTTCTCACCACTGATATCTCCACCACTACAGGGTCTGTTGCATCATATGGTCCAAGCACTAGGCATGCTTGACACTAGTCTGCCCCTCCTGGAGAGTCATTCCTTGCTTTTGGTCTCACTCAATGCTGGAAATTTGAAGCTGCGAGGCTAAAGCAGGAGTGCAAAGTGTCAAATATGTTCACTGCAGAATCTGAATAGTCTTACCGGGTGTTGTGGTTCTTTCTTTGTGGTAGAGGATACAAGATGCGGCAGTTTGCCTCTTACTTTGAAGGGTATATTCCCGCATACCCCCGATCACTAGACCTTTAAAAACTTTACTGATGTGGTAGACCCCTAACGTGCACAGGTTACAAATCTGAAAACTGGCTCGTATCTAGAAACTAGGCAAGGTTTGGTTTGTTTAGTTTTTAACTAAGCCAACTACCCTCAATTCTCTCTGCATCCATTCTTGCTTTCCTTTGATTTTGTATTAAGCACCACCCTGATTGGCTGTCTGTCCACTTGGCTTCTGTCAGTGCTGTATTTTCTGGAACATCTTCACAACTCTGTGTGGATCAAGACCTCTCACCTGCTACTCCCACACTGTCAGTTTTTAAGTCATTTTGAACCCCTGAGTTCCAGAAGGCTCCTATTGATTTGTGGCCCCCACATCCTCATTGCTATGATTAATGAGTAAAATTTTAGGATAGCGTCTTTTACTCAGTGCTGGCCTGCTTAGAAGATAACCACTATGACACATTGACACAGATTGTCTGATTGTCTTGACCCTGATTGTCTGCCATCAGAATATTATGACTTCGGTGAATAGTGTCCTCTTGGCTTTCTCTAGAAACATAATACTTCTGGCCTTACATAATATAACCACTGTAGCATCCTTACTTACCTGAACCTTTTACTTCCTTCTTTAAGCATCTGTCCTGGTAATTTAAATCTCTCAACTTGGTTCAGAGTAGGTCATCACTTTCCCCTAGCTTCTAGAAGCTATGCTAGCTGCAAATTTTCTCCATCCCCTAGGAACTTTCCAGAGTTTTAAATTCCTTATCTCAAGAGAGTAGCCCCAAACTGATGATTCTTTCTTATCAAGCCCTATGTTCCAGATCCTTTGATCAAATGCCATCAACATTCAGTCTGGTATGTGCTGGCTAATTCTTGTGGGTCCTTTGAAGTACTCTAGTACTTCAAAGTATTGTCTCTATTGTCAGGCCTAGCGTGTCCGTGGCTGGGTTATTGGCTTAATAGGCGTAAGTGGAGCTGGAACAGATCTGGGTGAGTATCCAAGCTGCCTTGTGGCAGACAGACCTATGCAGTCTGTCCTCATACAGGGGAGTGTTAGCTCTTTCTAGTGAGGGGTACGTTGATTCTGCTGGCCCTAAAAGTTAAGAGCAATCTGGAGAACAAACATCTTTGGAGCACTCACCTATATGCTCCCATCGTATTTGTCAGGGTCCAAGGTTTTCCCAACAGAGCCCTTGGCCATGGCTTAGCTGATTTAATTCAATCACCTTTGAAGTTTGATGACAATGACAATGCTGTTCTAAATTTGGTTCTCAGGTTTTATACCCTCCTACTGTAAGATATAAGGGCCTCTTTCTTTACTACCAACTTTCTAACTCACTCATTTTCAGGCTTAGGATTTTATTTATTATTTAGATCTTATGTAAATTATTTAACATTTTTTTCTTCAATTTCTAAATAGCTGGGAATTTTACCTTTTTGTTGTACACATGTAATAGAACTGAATCAGGTTTAGCTAACATGCCTGATTTAATACAATTTCCTTAAATCTTATTGAGTTTTTCTGTATTCCTTAGTATATGATTAATTTTATAGTCTATACCTACCTGCACAGGGAAGGTAATATAATATATCACCTGCTTTTTGGGTGCATAACTATAATTGCCTTAGTTTATGCTTATGATCTCTGAAATGTATATGTTTCTGTCCTTTCTGACATTTTGATTTCTTTTTTTAAAAAATTCAACTTTTATTATAGATGAAAGGATACACATACAGATTTGTTACACAGATAAATTACATGACACTGAGGCTTGGAGTCCCAGCTATCCTATCACACAGTCTATAAGCATAGTCCCCAACAAGTGATTCTATGCATCCCTCCCCCTCCCTCCCCCATCTAGTGAGCCACTCTGTGTCTATTGTTCTCATCTTTGCAATCATGTGTATTCAATGTTTAGTTCCCACTTATAAGTGAGAACATTTCATTTTCTGTGCTTGCGTTAGGTTGCACAGGGTAATGGCCGTCAGCTCCATCCATGTTTCATGGGCATGATTCTGTTATTTTTTATGGCTGTGTAGTATCCCATGGTGTATATGTACCCCATTTTCTTTATCCTGTGTACCGTTGATAGATACTTAGCTTGATTCCATGTTCTTGCTATTGTGACTAGCACTGCATTGAACATATGAGTACATGTGTCTTTATGATAGAATAAATTATTTTCTTTTGGGTACATACCCAGTAATGGGATTGCTGAGTCGAACAGTAGTTCTGTTTTACATTCTTTGAGAAATCTCCAAACTGCTTTTCACAGTGGCTAGACTAATTTACATTACAAGCAATTGTATATAAATGTTCATTTTTCTCTGCAACCTTGCCAACATCCATTATTTTTTGACATTTTAATAATTGCCATTCTGACTGGTATGAGATGGTATCTCATTGTGGTTTTAATTTGCATTTCTCTGATGACTAAGTGATATTGAGAATTTTTTCATGTATTTGTTGGCCACTTGAATGTCTCCTTTTGAGAAGTGCCTGTTCATGTATTTTGCCTATTTTTTAGTTGGAATGTTTGGTTTTTGTTTGCTGATTTACGCTTCTTATAGGTTCTGGATATTTGACCTTTGTCAGATGCATAGCTTGCAAATATTTTCTCCAATCTGTAGGCTGTTTTTTCCTCTGTTGGAAATTTATTTTGCTCTGCAGAAGTTCTTCATTTTAAATAAGTTCCATTTTTTCTCAATTTTTGGTTTTGTTACAATTGCTTTTGATGACTTAGCCATAAATTCTTTGCCAAAGCTGACTTCAAGATGGGTATTTCCTAGATTTTCTTCTAGGATTTTTATAATTTGAGGTCTTAAATTTAAATCTTTAATCCATCTTGAGTTAGTTTTCATATAGAGTAAGAGGTAGGGGTCCTGTTTCATTCTTCTGCATATAGATAACCAGTTATCCCAGCATCATTTATTGAATAGGGAGCCCTTTCCCCATTGTTTATTTTTGTTGATATTGATATTGTCATAGATCAGATGGTTGTAGGTGTGTGGATTTATTTCTGTGTCTTATATTCTTTTCCACTCATCTATTGTCTGTTTTTGTACCAGTACCATGCCGTTTTGATTACTGTAGCCTTATAGTATAGTTTGACATCAAGTAATGTGATGCCTCCAGCTTTGATCTTTCTGCTTAGTATTGCTTTGGAAATGCAGGCTCTTTTTGGTTCTAAATTAATTTCTAAATTTAAATTCATGCTCAATTCCTGCCGATGCAGTGGGGCCCCTGTGTATTCATGAGGGCAAGGTCCCAGCAGGGGTGGGGCAGAGGCAGGGGGCTACAACTTCCATGCACACACTTGTATGGCAGCAGCAGTTGCAGTGTGACAGGGCCCTAAAATTCTTGATTCTAAGTTAGTTACTTTAATTTAATGAAATTAAATTAGAATTCTTGATTCTAAGTTAGTTACTTTAATTTAATGAAAGAATATTTGTTTGTCTTCTTGCATCCTAGCTAATGTTGAATATTCTGGTTTCAATCTAACTCTTGCTGCTTTGTAGGTAATCTACTTTTTGGTTTTTCTCTCTTTGTAAGCTATTCAAATGTTCCCAGTTCTCTTATTCTTATTGTTATTCAGTCTCTACTATATGGTATGTAGGTGAACCCCTCTCTGAATCTACTCTCCTTTATCAACATCTAGGAGTTCCAGTTAAAAGTATTTTACATTTTTGAAAAAATTTTGAATGTTATATCTCCATTATGGCTTCCAAAGTTTACTTCTTTCATCTCCCTCTCTATCTGTCCCTCTCTCTGAACTCCCTGTTCTCTGAGTGTTATCACTTCTACCTCCATTCTCCATATATCATATCTCTTTAAATGTATAATGCAATACCAAAATATATTAAAATATATTAATTTATGCATTTTCCTTTTGCATTCTATACAATGCTTTCTTCTAATTCCTTATTGCATCTGTATGTATTTTAACCACAATATTATGTTTAATACCTAACACTTTTGCTTAGCTTTTCCCAGGTTTTAAAAATATATATTAATAATAAATTCCCTTATTTCTTTTAGCATATTTTTAGATAAATTAAGAAGTATTTATCTCTGTATTCTAATGTATCTGTCTGTGATGGAATCAACAATCCAGTATGTTTTTCTTTTCCTTTGAAATAATTATGTTTTTCAAATGCCCTGTTATTCTAGTCTGTGACTTTATTTTCCCCTGGAATATCAAATATTTTTTTAAAACAACAACTGGCTACATTGCTCATCTATTACTCCTCATGGTACTTTAACAAGAGCTCTCTGAGTCATTATACGAATATGAGTAGGTATTATTTGTCCTTCAGTATTTTTATTTCACCATCCTCCCACAGCCATGCCTTATTATCTCCTACCCCAGGCCAAAGCCACTACCCCTGCCACACATAATGGTTCAAAGTAGCCCCATTAGTTGCTCTAAGGATTTTTCTCAGGCTTTAATTCTCTTCCTTTGTGTCTCTCTTTCATAGATAATTTATGTTTGATATGGGGAAGGGAGACATAGCAGTTTTACTAGTTCAGCAGATTAGTATAAAATGGAAGGGCAATGGTTTGCAGCCCTTACTATATAGTAACTCATATGTGTAAGTGGGATATATAAACATGTTTTACCAACTTTGGCATTGCCTTTTCATTCTGACTAAGATAAAACACAATCAAGAGATTAGCATTTTAAGATATTTAGCTGATGTCAACTCTTTCTCTGAGGGCAGGACATTTAAGCAGAGACCACAGTGAAATAAAGGCATAAACTAGTTAAAGTTCTAGTAAAAAAAAAAGCAGTCTAAGTGAATGAATCTGAAAGTTCAAACCCTTAAAGTTGGATGATCTTGATGTTTCAGAAGAAAACAGAAGGGCCCTTATATGGCTAGAATAGATTAAGTAGTAGGAATAGTGGTATATAGAAAAGGTGGAAGACAGACAACAGTTAGATTGCACAGGGGAGGGATTCACAAACTTTTTCTGTAAATGTCCAGACAGTAAATATTTTAGGCTTTGTAGGCCATATGGTTTTCACTGCAATTACTCATCTCTCCTGTAATAGCATGAAAACAGTCATAGACAAAACTGAAACACATGAGTGTAGCTATGTTCCAATAAAACTTCATTTACAAGAAAAGTCAATGGGCACATGAGATAACAGACAAAATAGATAGATTGGGCTAAATCAAAATTTAAAAGTTCTGTGCATCAAAGAACATGATCAACAGACTATAAAGGCAACCTATTGATGGGAGAATACCTGCACATCATATATCTGATAAGTGGTTAATATTAATAATATTTAAGAACTCCTACAAGTCAACAGTAACAAAAATCAATCCGATTAAAAAATGGGAAAGGACATGAATAGACATTTCCCTTAGGAAGATACACAATGGCCAACAAGCATATGAACTGATGCTCAACGTCACTAATCATTAGGGAAATGTAAATCAAAACCACAATGAAATACAGACTCGTACCCATGAGGTTCTGGATTATAAAAAAGGAAAGAAAAGAAGTATTGGCTATTAAGTGGAGAAATTAGAATCTTTGTGTAGTCTTGATGGAAATGTAAAATGATGAAACTGCTATGGTAAACATTAGGGCAATTACTCAAAAAACTAAAAATAAAATTACCATATGATCTAGCAATTCCACTTCTGGGCATATACTCAAAAGAATTGAAAGCAGGGTCTCAAAGAGATATTTGTGCAATCATGTTAATACCAGGATTATTTACAATAAGCAAGGGTTGGGAGCAATCTAAATGTCCACCACTGGATAAATAAACAAAATGTGGCATATATCTACAAAGGGGTATTACTCAACCTTAAAAAAGAAGAAAATTCTGACACATGTTACAACATGATGCACCTCTAGGACATCATGCTATTAAAATAAATCAGTCAGAAAAATACAGCCACTGTATAATTCCATTTATATGAGGTAACTAGAATAGTCAAATTTATAAATACAGACAAAAGAATGATGTTTTCCAGGATCTGGTGGGAGAAGGAACTGAGAGGTGTTTAATGGGTTTAGAGTTTCACTTTTACAAGATGAAAGCATTCCGGAGATTGGATTCATGACAATATAAATGTACTTAACACTACTGTACCATACACTAAAAAATAAATAACATGGTAAAGTTTATGTTATATGTATTTTACTATAATTACAAAAATAAACATAGGCAATGGGCTGGATTTGGCTTATGGGTCATAATTTGCTGACTTCTGGTGTAGGGCTTTGTAAGTCATAATAGGGAATGTGGATTTTATTGTTAAGTGTAAAAAAGAAGATTATAGGATGGTTTCAGCACAGGAATTGCAAGATGTACGTGCCACTTGTAAAAAATCTTTCTGATTATTCTGAGAAGAAGAGAGTGTAATCAAAAATGTGGAAAATGGAGTAGTGTTTCTATACATTAATAACAAACTTTTCAAAAAAGAAACAAGGAAAACAACCCTATTTACAATAACTATAAAAAATAAAATACCAGGAATAAATTTAACCAAGGTAGTGAAAGAGCTGTACACTGAAAACTATAAGACATTAATGAAAGAAATAAAAAAAAGACTCAAATAAATGGAAAGGTATCCTGTGTTCATGAATTGGAAGAATAAATATTGTTAAAATGACCATACTAACCAAAGTGATCTACAAATTCAGTGGAAAAGCTATCAAAACTTCAATATTTTTTTCATAGAGAAATACATCTTAAAATTAATGTGGAACTGCAAAAATCTTGAAATGGCTAAGGGAATTATAAACAAACAAACAAAATAAAACAAAGCTAGAAGCATCACATTACCTGATTTTGAACTATATTGCAAAAGATCAATAATTAAAACAGCATAGTATTGGCATAAAAATAGACTCATTGGCCAGTGGAACAGAAAAGAGTGCCCAGAAATGAACCCAAGCATGTATGGTCAATTGTTTTTTCACAAAGGTGCCAAAAATACACAATGGGAAATTAATAGTCTCTTTAATAAATAATGTTAGGAAAAATGGATGCCATATGCAGAAGAAGGAAATTGTACCTTTAGCTCACACTATATGCAAAAATCAACTCAAAATTAATTAAAGACTTAAACATAAAACCTGAAACTATAAAACTACTGAAAAACTATACGGAAAAAAATACTGTATTGGTCTGAATAATATTTTGTATTTGACCCCAAAGTCCCAGGGTCAAATGGGATTGCAAATGGGATTTCATCAAAATTAAAAGCCTGTGTAAAAGCAGCATGAAGTGACAATTTTAAGCTTCAGGGAAAATACTTGAAGCCATACATTAAAAATGGGCAAAGGACCTGAATAGACATTTCTCAAAAGAAGAAATATAAATGGCCAGCAGATATATTTTTTAAAATGTTTAACATCACTAATCATTAGGAAAATGAAAATTAAAACCACAATTGTATATCACCTCACACTTGTCAGAATAACTATTATCAAAAAGACAAACAACAAGAGATGTTAGTCAGGACATACAGAAAAGGGAGTCCTTGTACACTTTTGGTAGGGATGTAAATTAGTGAAACCATATGGAAAACTGTTTAAAAGTTCCTTGAAAAGTTGAAAATAGAATTACCATATGATCCAGCAATCCCACTTCTGGGTATTTACCCTCAAAAATTTGAATAATATGTCAAAAGATGTCTGCACTCCTGTGTTCATTGCAGCACTCTTCACAACAGCCAAATTATAGAGTTAACAAACTGACTGTCCATCAATGGAAGGGTGAGTAAATGAAATGTGGTATGTGTACACAATGGAATACTATTTAGCCTTTAAAAAGGAAGAAAAAAACTTATTTGTGATAATACAGGTTAAACTGGAGAACATTATGGTAAGTAAGATAAGCCAGGCTCAGAAAAACAAATGTTATATGTTCTCACTTATATGTGGAATCTAAAACAATTGAACTCAAAGAAACAGAGAGTAGAATGGTGGTTACCAGAGGTTGGGAGTTGGGGGAGGAAATGGAAAGGTGATAGTCAAAGAATAAAAAGTCTAAATTAGGTGGAATACGTTTAGAAAATGTTTTTGTAATATATTAAACAGTGTGGTTAATACAGTAAATAATAATGTTTTGTACATTTCAAAATCACTGAGAGTAAATTTCAAATGTTATTACCACAAAAAAGATAAGCATTGAGGTGATGGATATGTTAATTAGCTTGATTTCATTAATTCACATTGTATTCATGGATTATAGTGTCACCTTGTACCCTATAAACACAATTATGGAAGAAGAGAAATCAGAAAGCTATTGAAAAAGTTCAGATGAGACAGGCTAGTAATTGAAAAATGTTGAAATGTAAGAGTGAAGATATATTTTTTAAATAATGCATATAGAACATGCTTATGGGTTATACATAAAGAATGAAAAAGAGAATCAATAATTAATTTCTGGATTTTGGTCAGAAGAAGCCAGTGAATGGTGGAATTATTTGAGTTCAAGAAATACATAGAATGAAAAGATTGGAAAGAAAATCAAGGGTTCATCTTGTGTATGCTAAGTGAATGTCTATTTTATATACAAAAGGAGATGTCCAAGGCATGAGCTGGGACATGTCATTTTTGAACTCAGGGAAAAGTGAAAGCTAAAGATACACACACACATACACACACACACACACACACGAGAGAGAGAGAAAGAGAGGTGGGAGGAAAGAGTTGGCAGCATGTATTTATGTTTTTCAAGTCATGTGATTGAGAAGAAAAGGAGTTTCCAGGAAAGAAGCAGTGAATATGACAGAAGGATGATCGAAAAAAATGGCAGTGTCGTGGAAATAAAGTGAATAAATGAGTCTTTGCT
Source organism: Pan paniscus (assembly GCF_029289425.2). NCBI lineage: Eukaryota > Metazoa > Chordata > Mammalia > Primates > Hominidae > Pan > Pan paniscus. The sequence continues at coordinate 69,961,272 of NC_073267.2, forward strand.
TGCAACACCAGCTAAGTGATGACAAGATGCCAAGTTAGATGTGAACTGATAAGTGATCAATGAGTTTGCAAAATGATAGTCACTGAAAGCAATCTTGTTAAGGTCTTCAGCGGATTGATGGGGACGAAGAAGAAAGCTTAATAGGGTTGGCTAAAGAGAAAATGCAAAGATAAAAAGTTGAAACATAACATATAGATGTCTGTGATATTTTAAAGCTAATATTGACATATGATCCTTTTCATAATTTAGTTGTTTATTGAGTTATAATTTACTTACAGGAAAATTCATCTTTTTTGTTATGCAGTTGTATAAATTTTCACAAATATGGACAGTCATGTAATTACCAGCAATCAAGATATAGAACTGGTCTATCATGCCTCCAAATTTCATCATGTTTCTTTTAGTCAAGGTAGTGCTGGTAATGTCAAAATTACTAAGTCTCAGCCAGGAGTAGTGGCTCATGCCTGTAATCCCAGCACTTTGGGAGGCCGAGGAGGGTGGATCACCTGAGGTCAGGAGTTTGAGACAAGCCTGGCCAACATGTCAAAGCCGTGCCTCTACTAAAAATACAAAAATTAGCTGGGCATGGTGGTGGGCGCCTGTAATCCCAGCCACTAGGGAGGCTGAGGCAGAAGAATAACTTGAACCTGGGAGGCAGAGGTTGCAGTGAGCCGAGATAATGCCATTGCACTCCAGCCTAGGAGACAGAGCAAGACTCCGTCCTCCACCACCAAAAAAATTTTACTAAGTCTCTAGTTTTAATGTAACATATCTCATAATAATAAACATTATATTACAGAAATTCAACCAGAAATTAACCTTGTTAATCATTGAATTGCTTTGTGAACACTACGTAAAGCAATTTTTTATGTATACGAAAGTAGACTGTGAATAAACCAAGACAGAAACTTAACAGTAAATGACTGGACAGTCATTTAAATTAGTAGTAGCTCAGAAAGTCCCTAACTATGCTGTTAAAAAGTGGAGGCAAATAATTTATGGGAAGAAGTTCTTTTAAATAATTATTCAGAGACTCTTTTATGTATAGTTTAATGAAACTTAGGAATCTTTTCTTGGTCATTTGTTAGTGATGCATGGATGTAAAATTGGGAAATATTAAATCATAGACTGAAGGAAAAATACGTGTTGTATTCACACTTTGTTTTACTATTTGTTGTACTCTAGAAGCACATAAGAAATTGTTTAAAACATTACTTTGTGCAAGAAGTATCACAAAGCTGGAATATGGAATATGATTTGGGAAATTGTTTGAAATATCTAAAGGTAATAAAAGGTGCTCAGCATTCAGAATCCCTAAAATAACCTCTACCTCACTTTAAACAGTCTGCCTCCCCTGAAGAAGAGTAGAAAGAACAAAGGACTGATGTTTAGCCATTTTATAGTGGCAAACTGCATAAACCCATAAGTATATGTATTGTTCACATTTATTTTAAAAAATAATAGAAGAAATGAAAAATATGCCCAATTTAATCATCTGCTCTGGAAAAACATAATGACAAGTTCTTCTTCTGGTACTGATTTCAGATAGAATCCAAGTGCATATTCCTGCTCAGTGAAGAATATAATGCTTTCACACCACTTTTCTGTCCGTAAAAGCTGACAGTGGAATGAGCACGATCTTAATAATATCCTCCAAATGAAAATGAAAATGAATGTCAAAAATAATGATGGGAGAGGGTTTCAAAGCTTGGAAGCCCAATTTTAGTGAGAGGAAAACAGCATTTCTAATAAATCCTTGTATTATTTATTTCAAAGTACCTCAGGCAGGATCTTTGTATAAAAATTGAGGCTGAAGATTTAAGGGTCGGTTTTAATAATTCTTAGAAATTAATTAATTAATATCTGTTTTCTACTCTAATGTGGGAATAAATCATAAAAATTAAAACTTTGCGGAATCTTACTTTTCATTCTGTATCAAATCTGCTACCTTCCTGCCACCTCCATGCCTCCCAATACACCGGCATAAGCCTTTTACCAACAATCCACTTGCATCTTTCAAAAAATTATCCTTTGAAGCTATTATTTAGACATAGACTGCAGAGAAGAAATACAAGCATTAGAAGATGAAGAGGGGCAGTATAAAAATAAAAAATTATAACATATGAACACATTCAACTGCATAGTAATCAGAAGCATATAGGTCAACTATTTGAGAAACAAAAAACTAGAGCGATACATTTCAATGGCATCATAAACTCACATTGTATTTTTCTATAAAATAATAGTAAAGAAGGCTGGGCACAGTGGCTCACGCCTGTAATCACAGCACTTTGGGAGGCCAAGGCGGGTGGATCACGAGGTCAGGAGCTCGAGACCAGCCCGGCCAACGTGGTGAAACCCTGTCTCTACTAAAAACACAAAAAATTAGCCGGGCGTGGTAGCAGGCACCTGTAATCCCAGCTACTCAGGAGGCTGAGGCAGGAGAATCACTTGAACCTGGGAGGTGGAGGTTGCAGTGAGCTGAGATCGCACCACTGCACTCCAGCCTAGGTGACAGAGCTAGACTCCATCTCAAATAATATCAATAATAATAATAATAACCTAGGCAGTTTGTGGTTCTGTAAAGGAGGGGTGAAATGAAGAGAACCAAGCACTGAGTATGACGGATTTCTAGAATTCTTAAGTTCCACCCTTCAAAAGTTGTGCCATTGATGATATGTGTACCATTTATTTACTGTATTTATTTTCAGCTTGTAATTTCATGATTATTACCTCTTATTTATTATTACACCTATATTAAAATATAGGAAATAATATACCAACAGTTATCCAAATATTACCTAAAATAAGCTTGTACGATTCCTGGTAAATATACCACTTATTGGAAAACACTGAGATAGATAAGCTTGTGACTATTTTTCCCCATTTAGTCATTATAGAATTAAGACTTGTTATGTATAAAATCCTTCACTAGGCATTGGAAAATAAAGGCTAATTGGACATTGTCTTAGTTCTTGTGGCACTCAAGATCCAGTAGGAAAAAAAAAAAAAAGAAACTTTATCAGTTTAGGCTGGATCATTCCTATGATCCCTTCCAACACTGATTCTATGATGTTCTGTCTCAAAGAAGCAAGTTGGAAGCCGGGCTTACAAAATATCTAGTCCTTTGACGTCTCTGATATCTCTAGAAGGACTGAACTTTCATCTGATATTCAAGATCTCGAAAGAGCAATTCAAGGGAAAAAAAAACTTCTTCCCAGAATGTATTATAAATCTATTAGATATATAGAAAGAAAAGGTCACTGAGTTAAGCGAGCCAGGCAGTTTATATTCAAGAACAATATGTGTAGTTATGAATGTAATGAAACCTTTTGCTTCAAGGATTAATTTCCCCAATGTATAGTTGGCTGAATAATTGGCTCTGTGAACGCAGACAAGCTTTCTTATTTCTCAAAAGCAATATTGGCCAGTGCTCATTTGAACGCACATGACTTTTTGTGGGATGGCACATGCCATGCTCCTGTGAAGCAAATTGAGCTTGTGGTAGTTGTCTGCAAGTGGTAGAGACATGGGAAATAGTCTGTCACTCAGCATCAATTTAAAATTTAATACCAAATATTCTTGTCAAAAACTCTTAGGACATGAGTCCTAACATGGACAGTGCTTCAATTCTGATGTCACTGCCAAATTACTCTAGTTTAAGACAAAGGAGATTCAGATATTTAAGCCCTGATGCCTACTGCGGCTTGAATTTAGAGATAGGCTTTCTATATTCTGAAAAATTGCTTTTGAAATGTAGTTTCTCTAAATTTATGTTTAAGATACAGGAAGCAATTTAGTATTTTGGTTCTATTAACCTCCTTTGAAACCACAAATTTGTTTTAATTTCAAGTGCTCTTACAATGACAAAGTCAAATGAGTGCCTTCTTGAGGAAAGTGTTTAGCATAATAGTAGATGGTGTTGTCATTATCAGAAGGGAGAATTTTCTGTCTCATTTGTCAACTTCACACTGTGAACCCCCAAAAGAGTTGTCTTCAACACAAAATAATTGCCCTTGTTGCTTCTCTTTACAGAGTTCTCCCCACATTATTAATGGTATGGGAATTAGGAGGAGGTCATCTGACTCACATGGATCACCATATAATTCCTTCTGGAGAACAGGTAAGTTCTTGGTCAAAGAATTCAGGGACACTTGTCTAGACTATTTTTTAGAAAGCAATAACTCTGAAGAGTAAGAGAGAGATATTTGAAATTACTGTAGCCCTTTGTCTAAGAAAGCTATATAACAGGGTGAAAACTCAGTTAAGGAGAAGGAGACAGAGAAGAAGAAAGACAAGGATTGAGGGGGAGGGGGAGGATGAGGAAGAGGAGAAGGAGGAGAAGAAATAGAAGGTGGAGGAGAAGGAGGAGAAGAAATAGAAGGTGGAGGAGAAGGAGAGCAACCCTAAAAATAAAAAAAAAACTTCTTCTTTCTATTTTGTTATATGTGGGAATTATTGTGGATATAAGAAACAAAGAATTGAAAAAAGCCTGAGTTGTAAAGGGGGAAAACAAATAACTTTGTAATGAAATAATTTGAGGTTTGAATTTTCTTAGCCATTGGAATTTAGCCAGGGTGGTTAACTTATCTGCTCTAAGATTTCTAACTTGAAAAGATGAAAATAATATTTGGCATATTTTGGTTGATAAATTCTTAATAAAGTGTTTGGTATCTACTAAGTGCTTGAAAGGGATCTCTATAATCAATAATACCATTACCTATGGCACATAGAGGTGACATAGTCATGCTTTAGGCATAAGCAGACATTCTTGCATGATGAAACTTACAGGAATGATGCTCCCAAAGAGAAAAGCAAAGGAGTTCATACTCTTGATGACCTCCTTACTCCTTACCATCCATTAAAACTCAGGATCAGGCAAAACCTCACAAGAACATGTGGTTTCTTGAATTTATAAAACCTAAACTTTTGATATCTGGGGAAACTATTTACCACCTGATTCAGGAGTTCCCAGAAGCAACATTAACCAGAGGATCACAACTGCCTGGATATTTTTTGCTCTTGGACAAGTAATCATAACTTGAAAAGATTAGTGGGTATTGGCACTACATATTTAACCTTGACTCTTTTTGACTATCACATCACTTTTAGCCACTAATTAGTAAAAATTAGCTCCTACCATGGGTATCTTTTTTATTTTGGAATGGATATCTGTTAGTCTTTCCACTAGCATTTTTTTTCTTGGATACTATTGGCCCTGCTTTCAGAAACAAATGAAATCTTTAAACTCGAAGTGAACCTTAAGCTAATCAATGTTAGAGGTTGTCAAGTTTTTTTTAAAATAAATCAATATCTCCAATAAAAGTCTCAAGCAGATGACTAATACATAAAACAGATGAAAGTAAACTTACTTTGTTTGAAGTAGCATGAGTTTGGTGTTCTATTCACATATCCTTTCTTCACTGCACAAAATCTGTTATTTTTGTTGGTCTTATGAGCTTCCCATTGCATAGAACACAGCTGTACAGAGAGTTGTGGCCCGAAGTTTTGGATTACATGAAGTTTGCCAGGTGAAGCTCATTAAGGGGAAGGTTTGAAGTGAGAATGTTATATAAACTGCATGCTGTTTGCAAGCAGTTGCAGTTTGTCTGTCCAGTCCACTGCCACTGGACCATATGTAAGGTGGATATGTTTTCCAGCTGACCACCAATGGACTGTAGGAAAGTAGATATCGTGTCTAGCCCATCACCACTGGACCAATTCTGTACATCAGCTGGTTCTCCTGTCCAGCCTGTCACCACTGGACTCTCCCCTGTATGTGAGCCCCTAATAAAATGCCAAGTCTCCAAAAAAATTTCATTTTTATGTTTTATAAAATCATTGTTTTCTTTAAAGAATTATTTACACCTCAGTTCATGTATCTCTATGGAGGTTATCAGGCATGTTTCCTCTTCCGTCTCATCATCATGACAACCTAGACTGACCTGTCATATTACACTGTCCCTCTTGCCTGCTGGAATGACAGCAAGACATGTTTTATCTTTACTGTGATTTGGTTATATGGATGCTAGAGAGGGCATGATTATACATCATTGAAATCAAAAGTTGAGCTAGGTGTGGTGGTGCATGCCTGTAGTCCCAGCTATTCAGAAGGCGGAGGCAAGAGAATTGCTTGAGCCCAGGAGTTCAAGGCTGCAGTGAGCTATGATCATGCCACTGCACTCCAGCCTGAGCGACAGAGTGAAATCCTGTCTCAAAAACAAAACAAAACAAATTATTTTTTAAAATTAATAAAACCAAACAAAAAACAAAGTTTTAAGTTGTTAGGCTTAGAGTAGCTTAACATAGCATGATGCTTCCTGATAATAAAGTGAGCACACAGAGAGTAATACAGTCAAGAATCCCAGTGGCATGATTTTACTACTAGATCCAGATGGCCCAAGCCGAGATCCCACTCCCCCATATGTTTGAATACTGGTGTATTGTTAGTTACTTAATAGTTTTTAGATTTATTTTACTTATTGATGTATCCTTCAGTGGTTCCTGGAAGAGACCTGAGACCCTCTCCTTCACCTCATTTTCTTCATCGTTCTCTGGCTTAGACATGAATCTCATTTCATTCTAAAGTAACAGTTTTCTATAATGACATGCATTCCATAAGAACTAGCAAGATTTTCTTTAAAAGTCCATATATGGTAATTTCCAGAAAGAGAAGCTATTTATCTTTCTAAAATATTTGTTGTTCAGGAACTGGAAATGTACACAATTAACTGGCCATGACGGAGATTAATGTATCTTACAAATATAGGGGAATATCATTACCAGTCGTTTCTTCAGATTACACAACATGAATCATTTCAAAATTCACCTTGAGTATAATTTCTTAGCAAATGCCAAGAAACCAAATGTGGTATTTTCAAATTAACCTGGATATCAGAATGGAACAATACTACACACACACACGCAAACACACACACACCCCTCAAAAAATACGTTCCTCCTTGTTACTCTGTATTTTGTGAAGATATCATATGTTTTACTTCTTCTTTAAACAATGGAAACAAACGAAGCGTACTAAGAAAGGGATCTATGTATTCCTACATCGTTAAGACTTCAAAATAATTATTAGATAGCCATTCAGATCAAACTTGAGGAAATCGTGAGGTTATTAGAAAGGTCATTGTCATTTATTTGTTCATTAATTATTGCTTTAAGTGTCTGTGAACTACTTAACATTTAGTAGTACAGGGTAATTTGGTATTTTCTTGATTCTCTGGATTCTAAGTGTCAAAGGCATCTTAATTCATTTGCTGTTCAACATATGTTGATCTTGTGTGTACTATGTGCCAGGTTCTCTGTTGGGTATTAAATGATACAACAGCAATCACAAAGTCAGATAGGTTCCTGCCCTCAAGAAACTACAGTATTCCAAATTTGATATAAACCTTTTGCATTTAATTATTGAAACTAGTCATGTTCTTTAAAGGCTCAAAATGTGGAGACAAGTGCAATAATAAAAAATGTTAATGCTATATGATTCATTCATATTAGTTTTAAAAAATATTTTCTATGTGCCAGGCACCGTATTAGATGTTGAGGATACAGTGACTAGCAAAAATAATCCTGCTCTTATGGTCTAGTGGGAAAAATTAAATAGTTGAATAATTTCAATATTAGACAGTAGATCCAGAGCTACCTCTGCAATGTCATATATAGGATATTCTGTCAGCATACCTGAGGTGTGCAATTCAGAGAAGCAGCAGCAGCACATGTGTTGAAGAATGACTCAAAGGCAGCCAGGCAAAGAGTGGTCCAAAGGGGAAAAATGATCAAGGGATAGGGGATGAGGCCCCATATTGTAGAAGATAGCATAGAATACAAGAGATAGAGAAGAGTGAAATAAGGATATAGGGATGAGCTATAGCCTAATCATGAAGGTCTCTGTAAGCTTTCCTAAGATATTTGGAATTGATGAAAAAGGTAAAAGCCAATACTAAAGAGTTTTAAGCCAGGGAATTGTGATTAGTTTTTCACCTTAGATACTGGCTGCTTTATGGAAACGGTTTGATGCAGAAACTATTCATATGTTGCATAAAATGCACAGATAGAGAGATATGCTTTGGAATTATGAGCAGAGTCTTAGAGTAGTAGTTTTAATGCATGCACCCAGACATTCTCCAGTTGTGTACCCTTTATATTATAACATTCTCTAGGTTATTCCTAGGGTATGCCTAGTAGATCAAAAAAGTAGTGGTGTAAAGCATGGTAAATCAAAGAAATCCATTTCTTGTTCAAATTCAAATGCTTAGCTAACTCTACCCTACCACTAGCAATTGCTTTAGTGGAGAGTTAAGATGCCTAATGTAATTAAAGCCATAAAAATAAATGTTTCAGCAAATAAATATTTAAATGCCAGCAAATGCAAAATGATTAATACTATATAACTCTTAATATTGTTAAGGTGCTATGAGGATGATCTCATTTGATCCTCTCCACAACCCTATGAGATATAGACAATTATTTTTTAAATCACCTACTGAATAAACTGAAATTCAGAAAGATTAAGTAAGTTGGCCAGTCGTACAGCTAGTGGGCAGAAAGGCCAGGATTCAAAACCAGATTGGTTTTATTTCTCCTTTAAAAAAGCAGAAATGAGCTTACTTTTATGAAAACTATGGGACAGAAACTCCTGAAATGCCAGAGTCAATTCCTAGATTTTTGCCTTAAGTTTTTGACCCTTGATCTCTTAAATAGGAAAAGATATTGGGATGACTTTTTTCCATCTCTCTGTACAGAAAAAATGCAGAAGAGGAAAACTTCCATATGTGAAGCTATGGCAAGGGAGTCTCCCCACCCCGCGCTCCAACAGAGTCTGGAGATAAAGTAAGTTTGAGAAGCTAGAAAGTGTTTTTTCCCATTATCTTCCAAACACTGTCATTTGGCTGCATGCAGATTTCACTCTGGCTTTGGCAAATGTGTCCCTTTATGTAACAATAAACAATTATATTGAAAAGCAAGATTGGAGAAAAACATATATAGTATCATTATTAAAACTTTATGATGATCTTATCAACAAAATTGAAGTTAAACCCTTGATTTATTGTATGTTTTATTATGTCTTCACCCCAGGGAAGGTAATTTGACTTTCTTGATGTTGCCTTCTTTTTCTCTCCTTTCAAAGCTATGATTAAGAACTAATTTATTTAGATCTGTCTGTGATTAGTTGCATGATTCTGCTCCTTGTTGAAATTAATTTTCAGACACTTTAATTGATAGTACCTGTACTATATTTAATGCATTTTGAGGTGCTAGAATAAAAATGTTGCTTGTTGAAATATTCACATATTCACTCTGCTAGCTAGAACACTGATGTATTCTATATCATCTTTTTTTCTTGATTTTATGGAGGAAGAAGATTTAAGTCAATTGTTTGGTTTATTTTCATTTATATTAGGGAAAAATAAGAAAAATTATTTTACAAAATAATACAGTTGTTCTTAAGGACCATAAATGGGCTTTGTGAAGCTTTTGAAATTATGTAAGCACCTGCGGGCGTGCACATGCACACACACACACACACACACTGATTACTGGGAATGTATCATATAGGTACTTTACTTCAAAAATTTTCAGTGCCTAATCTACTTTTGTATGCTACATGTTTATTAAATCATCTATTTGCTTTAAAAATACACACTAAGATAATCAATGTCTAAATCACAATTCCTAGGATTTGTGTTTTGAGGCTTATCTAGGATTCAGATCCAAGGTATAATCAGGCTTACACTATACAACAGGGATTTTGCTAGATATATTAACTAGTTGTCTTTTAACCCTCATGAAACCTTTGTGAGTTTGCATTGCCATGACTATTTTCAAGATGAAAAGATTGAAAAGTTAAATTGACACATAGGGGCTGGTTATTAATTACAGGTTTAGCCATGCTCAAACATTTCAGAAGCTTATATATTTTTATAAATATAATAAGGTCTTTTCTGTTATATTCCTGAATTTTGTTATATTATTTTTTCAGTTAATATCTTCTTGACTTTTTAATTTATTTGTTTTCCATGAGAGATTTCTGTTACAAGCAAAATACATATAGATTCAAATCTATTGTTCTGTTTTATTCTTGAATGTTGTATTGTTAGAAATTATCAGACTTTCTTTGAATTTCCTGGTCTTCTATTTTGTTCCTCTGAGGAAATATGATGTTACTAACTCATCACTCACTGAACTGTATTAAATACCACATTACATACTTTTGACATTCATCATAATAATCAAGCAACTTGTACCGCCTAGTATTTTATTGAATGATCTTTCATATTGTAATGTTACAGTCAAATATTGTGTATTTTAAAATATTTTAAAATCATTCCACTTTGTGACTGAAAGTATCCTGACAGAAATGCATAGGGAAAAGAGCAATGCAATTTAAATGTCACATTTATCCCTTGCAGTAAATTCTACATTCAGGCAGTTGTAGTCTCAGGGAGGTTTTTCTCTGTCAGGTATCAGCTCTCTGTTAGTTCATACCATAACTTTCACGAAGACTTTCAGAGGCATAGGAAACATATGACTTTAGAATTTGGGCAGTAACAGGCAGATTTTTAAAAATAGCTATTATTATTATTTACTTAATGTGTTAGAGAGCAACCTCTGTACATTTTTCTTTGGAAGTTGTTATTTTTCATCTAGATACTTGCTCCATACCCTAGTGAAAGGATGGGAGCTTTCCTAGATTAATACACCTCGTGTATCTTTTTCTTAGAAAACTTAGAAATGCTTAAAAAATAAAGCAATGTCTAGCCTAAAACTGTTCAATAATATCTAGTTTTATTTTCCTTCCAGACCTCTCCTGGACAGGAAGCTTACATTTCCCTGCCACCTTGAAGTTAGGCATGGTCACCTGAACTTCTTTGCCCAATGAAATGTGAATGTAATAAGATGATGTATATGACTGCTAGGTGAATGCATTTAATCACTGGTGGTGTCCCTCCTCTCTATTTCTGGGTTTCTTGTTAATGGAAGCATTACAAGTTGATTTGGAAGTGCAATGCTAAGCCATCACTTAGAGGACAGTTGCTCTAGAGAATCTTCCCACTTACCACCAATTCACTGTGAGCAGGAAACAAAGCTTTGTTGTGTTATGTCTTTAAAATTTGGGGTTGGCTGTTAGCTTATCACGATGTAGCCTATCCTTTGTTTTAGGATTGACAATACAATCCCAAGATGATGCTTTGCCGTTAGACATATCATAAGGGCATCAATATAGCCTAAATTTTAGTTCATAAAAACACTCTCTTTTTACAGATTGTTAATTAATATGTAAACATCCTCCTTCTTTTTCCTCAACATTTCATCTACACTTTTCTCAGCACTGTTAGTATTTTCCCTGCTATGTGTGAAGACTTTAGAATATGTAGAATAGCAGAATATGTATATTGAATAAGGTACAATAAAATACTGTCTCAAAGTTTAAAATGAGAAAGCATCTGTCCAATTCTCATGGCCCATCCAACTAAGTAAAATAATACCAAAGTCACTCAATAAATAAACTGTTAATGGAAACCTTGAATTCATAACTGTCTGATCCTAAACTTCACATTATTTGCACTAAAATCGTAACCTTTTCCTAGCTAATGAAACCTAGCTTCTAAAGTTGCCATGAGGCTTAAATGGGATATCATGTGCAAAGCAACCAGTCCAGATTCTGGCATCAAGAAATTCTCAATAAATGTTAATTTATCTTCAGAAAAACTCAAGATGCCCCTTAAATTTTAATCAGGTACCCTTACCTATTAAAATTTTCAAACAGCAATCATTACAGTCCTCAGTGATTAGTGTCTTTTCCACAATAGATCATTGTGCTCTTTCCAGACCTTTAAAATTAAATTAAAACTTAATCCCGCGTCCTTTTGTTTTAGCTTGCTGAAATCTGAACATGTGCCTGAATCTGGATGACAAAACAACTAAAATATATAGTGGACTTTATTTACGTGAGACTGTTTTCTAGTTGAGATCACTCCTTTTGGCATTATGTTGATAAATTGTGGAGTAATCTGTTCCCAAATTCCAACTCCATCAGCAAAATCACTTTAAGTAGCCTTGATAAAACACACACACACACACACACACACGAGATATATAGAGAGTCTGAATTTTCCAACTATATTTAAATGTACACACATCTTTCTTTTATTGATCTGTACTTTTGATATTGATTTAATCTTTAGGATATATTTCATTGTCTCCTAAACATGGCATTTTATTTATTTTTGTTACTTCTCCAGGCAAAAACGCCAGTTTCATGGTTTATATTAGAGATTTGTTAATGAAATATATATTTCAGGTGAATGATAAGCAAAATGTTGTGGTGGATTTGACGTCCATTAGGCAACCCAGGCAAGGTTGACATTTTGTTGTTTTTCTTTTGTAATATTGATGCAGTTTTTCCCATGTTAAGCTATTTACCACACCAAAAGCATATGAATACAGCATATTTAAAAAGCATATTTACTGTTTTACTTTTTTAATACTTACTCAATATTTATCACTGAGTTTCTACTTGTAGATTAGGAAATGCATTTACAAACACTTAGAATATTGAAATTTAAAGTGTTTTTAAACAAAATTTTCTTATGCCCTTTCAGTTTGCACAGATGAAACCTAAGATGCAGAAAGAGACTACATGAAAACAATGTGTTTGCTTATAGCTTACAACTTGTCGTAGCCATATCCCTACTTAGGAAGTGGAGTGCAGACAGGTAGTTTCAGCCTCTGAGAAGAAATAAGACTTACCCTTTCCCGAACACTTCACATGAATTCTGGACTGTAGCATGACTGAATCTTTCCTCTTACACTTACTAGCTGTATAAGGAATCTTAAATATTTCTGGAACGAGATAAAACATAAATAGGCAAACCGTCACAGAAAACAACTACAAACAAACACACTAAACTAAACTAAATTAGTTATATTGCCTTTAAAAATTTCACTTAAGCTATCTCATTCTTAGTGTCTCATCTTTCCCATTGGGTTGTTGAGAAATCAAATGTGAATGCATTATAAAGGGTAAAGTACTTTTCCAATGTAAGCCAGACTTGGCATCCAGATGGACACAAGGGAATTTAAATATGCAAAGTGAAACTTTGGAATATTGAATTGCAGGGCATAAGGATAAACTTCTACTCTAAGAATGTGAACTCTGCTGCTAAATTGCCTGGAATTTAATCTCAGCTGCTTGATTTACTAGCCGTAAACTGACCTTGGACATGCTACTTAATCTCCCTGTGTCAAGGATTTTTCACCCTTGAAAAAGATGGGATAATAATACTTCTGAATTCATAAATTTATCATAAAAAGTAAATAACTTATTACATAAAAAATAACTAGGAGAGCCAGGCAGCTTTGCATGTAGTATGCAACGTATAACAAACATAAACTAACACACTTTTTATTGTTGTTTCAGTATTATTATTTTCAGACCGCTAGGAACCTCAAGCCACTTTAAGTTCCACATGGCTTCTGACTAAAAGTTATATAAGAAAATCTTTTTTGCATGTAGTTGATGATGTGGGCTTGATTTATTGTTCCTTTAGCCACTGCCCATCTTGTATGATGGTAGCATCTCCACATTTTAACTGAGCTTCATCGTCATGTCCATAATTCGCACTCCGTATCTTAGGCCCTGGCTAGGCTCTGCTCACAGCTTTCATCAGTTTAACTTCATATATTTTAGACTTTTGGTAATCAGGCCATGTAGCTGCTTTTTAATTTAATCTCTAGGAATTTCTCACATTCTGAACAGCTTGGAGCAGGGTATTCTCTGTGACAAGAAGAAGATAGCATTTCAAATGTGAAGAATGTTCTTTTCTTTCCTTGCTCTCACACTGTGGGCAGCAACCTCATCTCTCCCTGCCCCCAGCCCATATAGTTATTACAGAATTTGAATGCAATTTTCAAATCAAGATTTAACTAATCTCAATTCCATGCAGTGAAACTCACATCATGACATATAATTGAGCAGAAATCCATTTAATTTGTATTAATCTAATACTATATTTTGAAAGATCACTTTGACTATTAACAGTGCTGATAAACTAATAATTATGCACAGGATTGATTAATTACATTTGGCTGTTAACAATTTGATTTTACCATTTTAGCTTGACATTTATAGAAGGTTTGTCTGCTGTTGGGCTGATGATTTGAATGATACATGTTAATTGATTTGCATCCATCATTCCCTTTCATTACTCATATTAACTGTATTTGTAAGCATTGGGTAGTCTATATCGGCATTCAAGAGGTACTTCGGAAACCAATCTGTACCCAAATCTTTGCTTTATTGCTATAGATTATTAAGCAGTTCCAACTTATAGACACAAAGAATGACTTGGGATTCAAATTAAAACGAGTTTAAATAGGCTGCAAAAGCTTTCCTCAGCAGAGTGATTTCTGCATTAAAAAGCCAAATTAATGCATATCACCATTCAGGCAGAGGAACCACCATTTTCTACACTCTAAGCTGTAATGTCTACTCTTAAAAAATATAATAGAATTTACATAAAATATTAAGTGAATTGCATATTATATCACTGCACATCGTACCTGTTTGATACATAAAAGTAAAAACTTGTTTAGCTTATTATCTTTTGTTAGTGCATTATCCATCAGATCATGCTCAATTGTGCTTAAAAGACAAAACTAATATTATCTAAGCCTTAAAATAGTCATGTATTCATTCATTCATTCAATAAATCAATTATTTGTCTTTTTAAGCATTCATTCAACTACTTGCTGGACTCTGCTAGCCCCTGGTCGGCATTTATTAATTATCTCTTTTCCATCCATTTCCCTTTTCTTCCTTCCCAAAAATACTCTATATTTTCCAGTCAAGCAATTTTGTACATTTTCATTTCTAGACGTGGCTCCTGATTAACTTAAGCTAATCAAAATTACCATCACTCTGTCCACAATGATAGGCTCAAACTGAACTTGAAGGCCAAAATTCTCAGTAATGATATAAGAGCTTTGGGTATCTCTATATCAAATGCCATAGCGCGTTCTTTCACAATCCTGGAATTTCCTAGAAATAAACAAGGGGGAGAGAGAGAGAGAAACAAAAATACAGCAAACAAAACCAACTACCATATTAACAATTGTTATTAATAAAGGTTAATGTTTATCATTTACTTTTGTTTGTGTTTGTTTTTGAGATGGAGTCTTGCTCTGAAGCCCGGGCTGGAGTGCAGTGGTGCAATCTGTGCTGACGGCAACCTCTGCCTCCCGTGTTCAAGCGATTCTCTTGCCTCAGCCTCCTGAGTGGCTGGGATTACATGTGCGTGCCACCATGCCAGGCTAATTTTTGTATTTTTAGTGGAGACGGGGTTTTGCCATGTTGGCCAGGCTGGTCTGGAACTCCTGACCTCAGGAGATACACCCGCCTTGGCCTCCCAAAGTGCTGGGATTACACGAGTGAGCCACTGTGCCTGGCCATTTTCATTTACTTTGTATTAGATATCGACTGAAATAATAAAGTTGTGTGACAGACAACACAAAATCTCAGTAGAATAATAAGCAGTTATGCTCAGATATCAGGGATGGTCCTGTAGGCAGCTTCTCTGTTTCTCACTTGGTGTACTCAGGTATCTGGAGTTTGGCTAGCTGTCAGCTGATTAGAATGGCCTTGATTAGAATGGTTGGAGTGACTCACCTCTGTGTGTGTCTCTCATCCTCCTCCTGGGGCCACTGGCTTAGCCCAGGCATGTCCTTCACATGGCAATAGAGAGGGAAAGAGTGAAGAAGCCCAAGAGCCCTTCTAACCCTCCTTTTGTGTGATGCCTGTTAAGATTTACTTGGCCCAAAGCAAACATGGCTGAACTCAGACTCAGAAAGGGAAGGCACTACAAAGTAGATGGCAAAGGGGATAGAACCACGAAGTATTGAAGAATTGGGACCATTATTATCATCTGCAATATATTTAATTTTTACAAAAGCTACAATACAAAAAAAATTATTTCTACAGTGACCTCAACTGCTCCTGTTTTTATTTCTCTATCAGAATCTTACAATTTATTTTCTCCTTTCTCTTTCATGGTTATCATTCTGTACCCTTTAATTTAGCTACTGCCGCATATAATCATTGTACTACTCCTTGGGGTCACCCGAGTGTATAGTTTGTGGGGAGAATGATACTTTCCTTGCCTGGAAGACCCCTTCCCCTGCAGGAAAATCAAGGTAAAATAGAGAAAAGGATGATATAATAGGATGAAAAGAAGTCTGCATTGTGGAATTATATTTTTTTAATCTTATAGCTTTTATTTAACATTTAGGAGTTTAGGAATGTGTTTGTATACTTCACTCCCCAATTTCTTCCAATGTACTGTGAAAGCCAACATCACTTTAGCTTGGAACACCATTTGGTAGATCATATTTGATAACATATTTGAGAGTCCCAGGCCAGCATTTTGATTCCCGTGTGATAAATAAAGGTAAACACATTTTTCTTCTCAACTCTCCCTCTCTGTGTAGATAGAAACATATAGGTTACTTTTTTTTTTCTAGCACGTGTACATGCCTCAGGCCTAAAAAGAATTTATCTCAATGAAAAAAGCTCTTTTACTTTTCTTCCATTCCAGAAACTATTACCAGGATACAATTATGAGCCATTCTTTTCATTAAAATACCGAACTTTGCCAATCTGTTTTGATTTTTAATTGTATCTTTTACAACATGATGCCAAAGTGCTTTCTTCTCTAGCATCGGCCAAGAAAGGAATGTAGAGACAGGTACATAAAAGGGTAGCCTGACTGTCTTGTCCATTTGGGAATTGTGTCTTGCCATCTGCTTTTAGATATATTCTGTTTTCTGTTAAAAATCCAAGTACCCTCTAGCCACAGATTCCACACAGAGCTTCTAATAAGGTGAACTTTGCTTTAGGATTTCTCTGTTGTGGATGAAGTATTCCCTTCCTGCTGAGGTCACCCTTCTTGCTCCAGGTGCTGATTTTTTGTGCTGCTCTTGATTTACTTATATTGATACTGGAGTCCTTGGTATGTGTTATATTGAAATATTACTAATGTATGAACTGTAACATTAAATTTCTAATCTAATCAATCAATGGCATATATATGCAGTAGATGCTTGGCTAGTAAAAAGATTAATTACCATGTGCAATGAAAACTAACTCTCTATAAGGTGAAATACTGCATGTCTCTCACAGAAAGATGGAAGCCTGAACACTGTGTTAAGCTAATGACTACTTCTGCCATTCAACCATATGGATTGCCTTTAAGAAAAACTGAAATGAAGATTAAAGGCATGTAAAATCAACTCTCTATTAAAGCAGTTAGGGCTTTTCTCCAGATTCAATAGAAAAATTATGCAATCTGTTGTGAAACCAGGCACTTGTCTCCCAGATGGTGCCCAGAATCTATCTAAGCAAACACTTCTTCCCTGTTCTGCGTAACAAACTGGGCATATTTTTTATTTTCTGTGCTTGATTATGCATCTGAAGACATTTACACGGGAAGGATCTTGTAGAGTTGTTGTGGATTTGGGTTGTAAAACTTCACAATATTGTGGTGTTATACATTTTTGAGAGCAAACCTGAAGTTATAAAGTAAAAGATGATGTCATTTTCTGAGATGTACTATGTCCCTGATTTTTTAGCTTTTCTTTTCCAAAAATATTCTGCATGCTACTATTCAGAAAGTAAGGCCATGAATCTCTCAGATTGTTGATAATCTCCTGTTAATTAATGTGGACATGATTGCGTTTTTGGAGGCCTATTGTGAAATAAATTATTGGTAGTAGGGTACATGATTTTAATTATTATTGGGAGAATTTTGTACAGAAAGATTTTTATCATTTGAATGAATGCCTGAAACAGTTATAATTTTTTTCTAGATGTACAGCAAATATTCTTGTTTTATATATATGAAATCCTGATTGTTGGTGAACACTATTGGGCATAAAGATTAGGCTACATTCTCCTCGACATCTTTTCCACCTATTTTACCTGGGTCTCCTTGCTTTCTTCATATCCAGCATTCAATCTTGTCTTTCTTTGGCTTGACTGACTCCTTGCATCCTCATGCTCACCTCAGATTACACAGAGTTTCTCATTACTTAGAATTGAGTTAGGTGCATGTTATTTTCTTCTAAGGTCCCTGGAATTTACTGTTTCAGACATAGCACATTGTCTGCTGCAAAAAGTGAGTCTATAAAGAAGACAAATGAGAACTGTATTTAAACTTTATCTTCTATTTCTTCAGTCTTTAGCCAGCAAAATTTTGGTCCATGATAGGCACTCATATATTTTTGTTTGCTTGCTTGCTTGATTGGCTATATATCAATGAATAATGAATGAATACATGAATAAATTGAAGACATCAGCTTGATTGGCTATATGTCAATGAATAAGGAATGAATAAATGAATAAATTAATGACAACACTTGTCATTGATTTATTATATATAAAATATATAAAAATATATAATACATAGTAAATATAAGAAATATATACATATATAATATATAGTAAATATAAATATATATAAGAAATATATATATACACATATATATATTTCTGCTTTTGACATGTAAAGACCTTGGAAACATTGCTCCCACCCTTACAACAAGAAAAAAAATAGCTGAACAAACTGAAAATCAATGACTTTTCCTAAATACTTCTGAGAATTGAGGTCACACAACAAATCACCACCCCAAAAACTGGGGAGGCAGGCTAATACAGAGAATATATACCAATTTACTTGAAGCAGAAATCACAAGAGCCTGGAACTGATAGAAACATTTAAATGTATTGCTGAAGGCTGACTATGGACTAGTTTAGAAGTTAAAACTCTGGAGGGGGCCAAGCAAAGGGAGGCCCCCACACTTTTGTAGGTTTTACCTCCAGGAGCCCCACCAAGTTTTCATGGTGAAAATTGGAGAAAAATCCCCTCAAGTTTGGTCAGGGTGAAGGTGAAAGTAACAATTATGAAATATGCCCAGATCTTCCTGTAAAACAAAGGCATACTCAGAAAGAGAGAAGACTTCATCAGAGCATTAGGTACATGAGGGAAGCAAAATACCCAAATCCAGCTTTCTGTACCGTCTATCTCCCTTAAGAGGGGAAAATGCTAAGAAGCACTTGCAAGGGCCACAGCCTATAAACACAGGACACTAAAAGACTAAGACCTAAATATAAAATTTTGGAATCCTCTCCTCCCTCCACACCTTACCACCACATCAACAGGAATCCTGTATAACAGTGGGATATAACTGCAGTACCTGCAAGGCTAGGACTCTAAGAAGGACTTTCTAAGGGAAACCCACAAATAACAAGGGAGACAAAATCAAGGATACAAGAGTAAATTTGAGCTTTTGACATCTGTAGATGCAGCAAAGAGTAAACATAGCTAATTCTTAACAAGATAAACTCTCACCCAAAGATCTATCTACCTCATTTCCTTTTACTATATAAATTATGTTCAGTTTTCGATAAAAATTACAAGACAGCTAAAAGGCAAGAAAAAAAACAAAATCAGAAAAGAAAAAGTAAATATCAGGAGTAGACTCAGATATGGCAAAGATTTTGTAATGGTCACGCCAATAAACAAAGACTGATATTCTAAAGGATATAATTTAAAAAATATAAAATATGCAAGAAGTAATGAGTAATATAAGAGAAGTTATGAAACTTTTAGGAAAATATCAAAAGAAAATGTTAGACGCAACAAAAATTCCCAACCTGAAAAGGAAACGAAAGAGAAAGGAAAAAAAAATAGGATAGAATACTGAAGAACAATGGGGTCATTTAAAAGGTTTAAGATACGCATCATGAGAATACCAGAAAGAGAAGAAAGAATAAATCCAGAGAAATGTTTGAAGTAATAATGGCTTAAAACTTTCTAAAATTAATGACAAAAAAGCACCCATAAATCCAGGAAGTTCACAGAATACTAATCAGGATAAATATCAACAAAATCTACGGTTAGGTGTATTATATTCAAACTGCAGAAAACCAAAGACAAAGAAAAAATCCTGGAAAGGGCCAGAGGGTATAAAATGCATGAACTATACAGGAACAAGTATAAGGATCAATCAGACTTCTTGTCAGCCATGAAAGCAAGAAGAGAATAGAATAAAATATTTAAAATGCTTAAAAGACCTAGGATTTTGTATCCAGTGAAATTATCCTTCAAGAGTATAGGAGAAATGAAGACTTCCATAGATAAACACAAAATAAAGGAATTTTATCCATAAAAGTTTCCTTGCAAAGAATATTAAAAGAAGTTTTTCAGAGAAAATGAAATTCTTACAGGTCAGAAACTTGGTTCTATAGGAAAAAAGGAAGAGTGTCAGAGAAGGTATAAATGAAGATAAAATACTATCTCTATATTTCTTATTCCTGAATCTGATCTAGTAGATAACTGTTAAAAGTACTAATAGTAACAACATATCATGTGATTATTAAAAAGGTATAAGAAAAATAATTAGCAGCAATATCATAAGTAATTAGAAGGAAGAATTGAGAATAGTCTGTTTTAAATTACCTATACTTCCTTGAAGTGGTGTAGTGCATTTGAAAGTGGACTTGCATTAGTGGTAAATGTATATTGGAAATGCTAGGACAAACACTAATATTTTTTAAATTATGGTTCCCCTTCTAAGAAATGAGAGAAAAATAGAATCATATAACATGCTCATTTAAAAGCAGAGAAGGCAAAAAATGGTGAAGATTTTAAAACAGAAAGAACAAGTGTAGCAAATAGAGAAAACTTATAAACATGACAGATATTCATTGAACTATACCAATGATCACTTTAAATGTGAATAGTCTAACTTTGCCAATTAAAAGACAATGACTGTCAGAGTGGAAGAAAAACAACAACCAATTACATACTGTTTCTGAGTTTATAGGTAAGTTACAAGGTAAGTTTACAGACTTTACATGTAAAAATGCAGGTTAAAAGTGAAGGGTGAACTCTCATTCATTGCTAGTTGGAATGCAAAATGGTACAGCCACTCCTAGTTTGACAGTTTCTTACAAAACTAAACATATTCATATTATATAATCTGATTCAACAATTGTGCTCCTTGGTATTTACTCAAATGAGTTGAAAACTTATGTCCACACAAAAACCTTCTTATGAATGTTTATAGCAACTTTATTCGTAATTGCCAAACCTGGAATCAACCAAGATGGCCTTCCAAAGCTGACTGGATAAGCAAACTGTGGCATGTTCATACAGGGCAATATTATTCATTACAAGGTTCTGTCATGTTTTCTCTGGCTTGGTAGTTTATTTCTTGGTAGAAATATTGCTTAGTGTGAAAATGCATATTGCTTAAATACATATTGCTTAGTGAAAAGAGCCAATCTAAATAGATTACATATCACATTATCCTGACTATATAACATTCTGGAAAAGACAACACTACAGAGGCAACAAAAAAGTTAGTGGTTGCTAGATATTCTAGTGGAGGTGGGGAGGAAAGAATAAGTGGAGCACAGGGCATTGGGGGGGGCAATAAAACTATATAAAATTAAAATTAATATAAATATATTAATAATTATGTATTTGTCAAACCCATAGAAATGTACAACACAAAAAGTCAAGCTTAATGTAAACCATGGACCATAATATAAGAAGAATGCATCAATATGGGTTCATTAATTATAATGAGTATACTGCACTAATGAAAGTTGCTCATGAGTGGTAATTGTGTGAGAGTGGAGGGAGCAGATGGAATGCATATGTAGAACTCTATATTATCTGTTAGATTATTCTGTAAATCTAACACTGTGGTAAAAAATAGTGTATTCATTATTAAAATAATACATACAAGATGCCGACATTTCAACTGTAGAGCAGTTTCAAAAAGCAAAAGGATTTTAGTCACAATTTTGCTTTTCCACCTCTCTTAGTCCTTAAATACAAATGGGTTATCTATAGAACTGGCAAATCTGCAACACAATGAGACCCTTAATGTTTTTATCCCATATTTAAATGGTGATGGGGTTGCACTGAAGGAAGAAAATGTATATTCATGCTTAAAAATTATATTACAATGTTTGTAAAGATACTAAAAGGAAATATTTGTCTGCAATTCAAATTTTAACATCAATGAATAAATAGTCCTTTGTATTACAGCTATTCATTTGATATATATTTTTTCTTTAGCAATAATTTTTTTAGTGACTTGAGTAATGGAATGACATATTAGCTATGATCCCTGGACAAGGAGTTCATAGTCAAGGTGAAATAACATATATATATATATATATGGGTGTGGGTGTAATCTATTAATCTGTTTGTATCTTTATATGTAAAGTGAGTATCTTATTCATAATATAAAGCTGCGTATTGTTTTCCATCCATTCTGCTAGTCATTGTCTCTTAATTGGCAATTTTAGACTATTCACATTTCAAGTGATCATTGTATAGTTGGATTAATATCTATTATCTTTGTAAGCACTCTCTGTACTTGTTCTTTGTTTCTTCTTTTCTAATTTTCCCCTTTTTCTGCCTTTCGTGGTTTTGAATAAGTATCTTATATGATTCGATTTTTCTAGTATATACATAATATTTGGCACATTATGGAGTAGAAAGGAGACTTTCTGTGCTTTAAAAAAAAATGAAGTAAGAGAAATTAGTGTAAACTATGTGGCTTGAACAGGCTAATTCGCCAGAAAAACTGTAGTTGTACTACAGACAACTGCTCTGGATGATTCTGTCACTATCTTCTGTCTGTAGGGAAATATTTGTGGGATAAGACTGACAAGAACTGACATTAACCAAGGCATCAACATATAAAAATGCTCAATATGTCTTACCATAGCAAGTATATCTGTATCATATGCTCAGAAGAAGAAGTGTAAATGTAAATGTCTGCAAGAAACGAGAAAAGAAAGTTGAAAGCAAACAGTCCTTCAAATGCCCCATGAAAAAGAATGGATTTTAGTGTAAGAACAACACCTAGGACACCAGAAAGTCTGAATATCAAATGCACAGGCTACATGTCTCACTTGGGATCACTGATCCTAAGAATACTACTATGAGTTCTGGCTTCTCTAATGAAGAAGGGAGAAGGACCTGCTTAGTGGCAGAACATCCCATTAGGAATCTACTGTCATTTAATTAGGATAGGTAACCATTGAGAAATAATGATTTAATTAGAATAGGTGATGGTAGAGAGGAGGAAAATAAGAAAGTTATCTCTAAGATGTCTGAAGTAAAATGAAATGGATTTAGCTACTTTTTGAGTCTTTACCTTCATGTCCAAAGTTACTCCTTACTCTTCACTTGTGTAAATTTGGTGATTTTGCATACAGTTTACAGTTTTGTGTCTGTAATGGCATGACAGTGGCATGTATATTTTAACCAGTATTATTCCTTCTTGAGAAGCATTATTCCTTCTCTAACAATGGATCTATCGTTTAAACTTCAGTAGCCACTGAAATCAAAACATGTTCAATTTAATAATCTTTCTGATAGAATAATTTGCAACTGAGAAACCTTAAAAATTAATGAGGGAAAAAGTTTAGGAAACCAAGTTTTACGAGAAGCTATTAAAACACTTACAAATATGATTTTATTATTTAGTATTATATTGCTATTTTTTGTTTTAGTAAAGATGATATCTGACATTTTATGTGTCTTAATGCGTAGCGGCTATTATCCTTAAATCTAAATTCTATTTAGTATACCTATGTAATACAAGTTCTTGGGATTTCATGCTAGATAAAAATTTTTGTTACCATAATACCTTACCTATTATTTAGATACTTATTTCAGAGCTGACTTCAAGTACAATCTTTTTCCTTAATATTTTATAGTAGTTTTTTGGAAGGAGCATGAGTAGTTATGTTCCTTTGTTTTACCTTTTCTTTCTTTTTCATAGCAGAGAGGTCTCTTTAAAGGGAAAAATACGTTTTATTTGACAGCTTTACATGAATGCATTTCCAAAGCCCTTGTGATAGAGGCAACCGTTTCATTTTATCTAAGAATTCATTAAATCTAGGATTTTGTGGTTTCAGATTCTCTAGGTTCACTTTGAGCCTTTATTATGGCATGTGTCAAGTATTCAGATCTGATTAGAAGAACTCGATTCTTTAATCAAGATTTTAATTTAAGTCTGGAGACACATATTAAACACATAAGTTTAAGTTCTTGATTCTTATTAGAGAATAACTCATTCTTCCAGACAAACAACATTTTTATTATATTCCCAATGGACTTGAGAATTAAAAATATATTCAGTAATTTTTCTGTAATTCATCAAGCTTCATCCATAAAAGGCCAGATAACTATTTTTAGTCCTTGTGAACCATATGGTTTCTGTCACAAATACTCAACTGCGCCTTTATAGCAGAAAGCAACAATAGGCAATGCAATAAACCTTTATTTACAAAACCAGATGAGTTGCAGGATTTGGCCCACAGGTTTTAGTTTGCTAGTCCCTGATTGAATGGTATGCATAGTATATAATGTAGTACATGAAACTATACCATAAAAGTACTAAAATTTAGTTTTACACACAGGCTTTAGGTTAATGTGGTGTCAATGCCTCAGTTTCTCTCTACTGCTGACTATAAGATAATCTTCACTAAAACAACATGGAACATATCCTTCCTGGTGAACACTTTCATCGACAAAAAGAAAAAAGAGACTGAGAGAGCCAGATGCATCAAACAATGTAAATCCATGAAATCCATCAGCCAAAGGAAATCAATGTTAAGAAAAACAAATTCTTGGAGTACATTTAACTTGCTTTTTTTTTTTTTTTTTTTTTTAGACGGAGTCTCACTCTGTTACCCAAACTAGAGTGGAGTGGAGTGGCGTGATCTTGGCTCACTGCAACCTCCACCTCCTGGGTTCACGCCATTCTCCTGCCTCAGCCTCCTCCCAAGCAGCTGGGATTACAGGCTCACGCCACCACGTTTGACTAATTTTTGTATTTTTAGTAGAGACAGGGTTTCGCCATGTTGACCAGCCTAGTCTTGAATTCCTGACCTCAGGTGATCTGCACACCTCGGCCTCCCAAAGTGCTGGGATTAGAGGCGTGAGCTGCCATGCCCAGCCCCATTTAACTTGTAAATAAGTATTATTATAAACTCCACAATTTGGCTCTGAACTTTTTTGTCACCAAGGCAAAAAAAGAAAAACCTGATAAATTGTGAAGTTTTTATTGCCAAAAAATTTTGTTTTAAGTCATTTTTAATTAGATATTTCTGGGTTTCTGTTGAAAGTACTTTCTCAAATAAAGAGAAAGTATAACATAGTATACTACTGAAATTTCCAGAGCGAATAAAATGATAAGTCAGAGATTTTCCTTTTAATGTTTTTTTACAATGTAGGCTTTATTAAGCCCAAAATATAATGTTCCAGTATTTCAATAATTAAATAACAAATGATAAATTAATATCTATTAAATTACATTTTATCGAAGCTATTCTATTGTTCGTGTGTGGTGGCTCCCGGATCATTTATAGGATACGGAATGTTGCCAACCGATGCTCTGGCTTGAGCTAAGAATAGAGGATAATTTGAATATAAAATTCAAACATGGCCAGGTGCGGTGGCTCACGCCTGTAATCTCAGCACTTCAGTAGGCCGAGGTGGGCGGATTATGTCAAGTCAGGAGTTCGAGACCAGCCTGGCTAACGTGGTGAAACCCCGTCTCTACTAAAAATACAAAAAGTAGCTGGGTGCAGTGGCTAAAAATACAAAATACAAAAAAAAATACAAAAATACAAAAGCTACTCAGGAGGCTGAGGCAGGAGAATTGCTTGAACCTGGGAGGCGCAGATTGTAGTGAGCCGAGATCATGCCACTGCACTCCAGCCTGGGCAACAGAGTGAGACTCCGTCTCAAACAGCAACAACAACAACAAGAAAAACAACAACAAACATAAGGGGATGTTTTAATGGAGCCATAGTCATCCTTATAATGGTAATAGAAAGCATATTACTGGATTAAATCCTTAGTGTGAAAGCATAGCAGAAGAGAAAGGGGTGGTGAGAAACTTAACATGTTGTAATTGTATGTCATGAAAGAGACTGAAGTAATTAAAAGAAGTTTTGAAATACTTCAATAGAAAAATAAATAGTTCCCTCAGAACTACAGATCCTCAATACCAGATTGCATTTTGTCAAAAAAAAAAATCAATTGTTTAAACATGCTGAAAATAATTTGAAGTACTGATGCAAAATATCATTGACTAGAATTACATTTTATTTATTGCATTGATTCAATTAAGATGCTATAAATTCAGAATATTGCTGATAGGATTTGTAAATTATTAGGCTATTCAACCATTCTGGTCAAAGAGGCTTAGGGGAGGAAAGAGATTTATAATTTCATGGTTCAATGACATAATGAGCACTATTAACTTAATTAGTTATTATTAAAATAACACTTTATGCTGCAAACAGTAGAGCTCCTTTGGGGGCACAGGACTCTTCAACTTTACCTAAAATGTTTTCATAAATATTTCACAATCTTTAAGTTAAGAATTCATGCAAGCTTCTCTCTTAAGTGTGATTGAACTTTAAAAAATATTGCCTTTAGAATATTGTTCTAAAAAGATATAAAACTAAATCATATAGAGATGGCTGTATAAAAATGAATGCATTAAAAAAGTGTTTGAGACACATTTCACTTATCTCTGAATACTAAGTAAAAAAGAAGTGAGGTGGTTTGACATTCCTGTTTGACTTACATAAATGTCTTTTTAAAGAGGAAAATATGCCCTCCCTAGGAGGGACAGCCAAATGCTAGGTGGAGCAGCTTGTCATGGAATATGATAACTTGGTGAGGGCTGCATGACCTAAAACCTTCAAATATTTAAGCTAATAATGAATGGTGTAAAATTCACAAGTGAATGAAGTAAGAAACAGAATAAATAATAGTTAAGTTTCCTTTTTAACTTGAGAATGTTTTGCTATATCCTTTTTTTGCTATATCCCTTGACATATATAAATTGAACACATGCTGTGTATTTTGTAACTCCCAGAAATACAATTCAAGACCGATATGATCTATTTAAGGCCGACAAATCTATATAACTTGCTTAAAATCAAGAAAGGTATTGTGATGCAAATTAAGTTCCTTCAGTATTGCCTTGGCTAGTCATAGAGCTGATCTAATTGTCCCTCTGTATTTTGGGGAATAGTAAATGATGAAGGGCATGTTTCAAGAGTGATAGACAATAGTTTGTCTTTTTTGCTAAGGTCCTACAATAACGTGAGAATGTTCATTATCACAGATAAGCAGCTATAAACTTCCCTTTATTATGATGAGATTAGTTAAATTTTATTTTGAACCTTAAAGCCCTCAGAGACTCAGGATTCATGTGGCTCCATAAACATCGCCCAATCTAATGTCAAACCAGAATGGTAGAACTGAAAGCATCTCCAATATAGAAACATATGGACTTCCAAACTTGTTCACTTGCTATGGAAGCAAGGTATGATTCTGACATTTGCAAAAGTAAAAGAAAACTGAATGATTATTCTTAAAACCTGTTTTCCTCTTCTTTCCATCTTTTATTTAAATCTTTTTCATCCTTTAATTCTACTAGCCACATCAGAGATATTATAGATCTATCATCCTTTATTGTGTATATTTCATCAAAGAGACATTGCCACAGAGTCTGCCGACTTCACATATAAAATGCAAAGTCCTTTCAGGCAAAAATATAAGAATAATACAGTGAAATTTATGAAGTTTTTATGTTTCTAATATTATATAAAATGTTACATATTTTAGGATACATTTTCCTAAAATAATATATTGCACATTGCATTTCTATAGCAAGACACATTAATTGCCTGGAAGTTGAAGTACAATTGTCCAAGAGACATAGCTTTTATTGCTCAGAAAAATAAACAATTACGGGGAGGCTATTTACTTAAGACCATGTTCATGAATAATATGGCAGGAAATTGTCTAAAAGCATTAGACTGTTTAATAATACTTTTTATTTTATTTGTGTCTTAAATATTTAAATTGAATTGCTTTAGTATGATATTGCTTTGTATTTTATTAAACATATGTAAAATGCGGTGGTTCTTTGTTCCAAAATTCATAATTTTTCATCTGCTCTCCACTTATGAGGGAAAAAAACTCCACACTGATTGTACTGCAGCTTTTCAAGAAAAAAATGAAAAATACTATTTCTCTATAGTTTTAGTTTTCTAAAAATTTCTTCTTTTAAGATATGCAGCTGAAATCATAAGGCCATATGAATATTTGGCAATATTCATATTGCCAAATCATAAGCCTGCTTAATATGATCACAAGTAGATAAACTTGACTTCAAAGAATAATTATTTAGCAAAACTGTCTCTTTTTTATAAGCATGTTGGTAATTGTCTCATACACTCTCTTTACATGAATAAATCTAAAAAACTGATTTTTCCTCTTTGTAATTATTTTTCTCAAATTTTCTAACATATTATTACTATAATAAATAGGTAGAAAGCAACAAACAATTGCAAAAAAAGCAGAACGATAAACTCAGATTTAAGAATCAAAGAAGAATTTTATAGAATTCCTGTATATAGTATGCCTAATGCATCCCCCATAGTTTATACTGTGAATAGGGTGCTTAAAGAATATCCCCAAAAACGTACTGGCTATTTTCAAAAACTATGGGACTGAACAAAGATATTTCAATATTTATAGCTATTCATAAATATTAAGTAGAGTAACAGGATTTCCTATTAAATAGTAGCTTTTGAGCTGTGTGCATGAAATCTTAATTTCCAAATGCCATTCCAAACTCTTGCAACTGCTGCAGTTTTTCTTGCTAACCCATCACATGAAACTATAATTTAGACTGCAATCCCAGTTGACAGAGGTTTTCTTTCTTTACTTTCTTCAGAACCAAGAAGTGTGGGGATAGAAAAGTTGTATACCAATGTGTTTGATATCCAAAGATTCTTGTGATTAATATGATGTCATTAAAAGACCACACCTGCTAATAGTTGTGAGAAACTTACTTCAAGTCATTCATACATTGTTTATCCCATATATCCGAAACACACACACACACACACACACACACACACACAGAGACACTTCCGTTATTTAATAATAAGAATACTATGAAACTTTCAGTCTTTGCTTTTAAAAGCAAAGGTAAAACCCGCAATTATTTTTGCACCAATCTAATGTTGTTTTCCTAAGTTCTGGGTTTTGGATTTAATTTGGTATTATCAGTACCATCTTTCTACTAATAGTTTCCAAAATTCTGTAATCATGAAACTTAACTATAAGTAAACATTTGGAGATGTAAACCCCATATTTTTTGTGTCACTGTGATTAGTATGGCTGTATTCATCAGAATAAATAAATAATGTTAGGTTAAGCAATGTGTACATTGATATTGTTCTCTTTGAAGGTCAGCTATATAGGGCTTGTATTGTGGTTCTGTGAACAAATTGCTGAAACCTCCTCCGTGTATTTTGTGTAATTATCCAAGAAAGGCTTATGATCTAAGGTATTTGCTAAATTTCCCTTATTCCAGACAATAACAACAAAAAACCGGGGAAACTGCATTCAAGGAGCATTCTGTGAAACCTCAGAGAATACTTCTGCTTACCTCACTACCCAATTGTCAGTCACATGGTCAAATGCAAATACAGAACGATGGGAAAGAGTATTTTCACTGGCCACATCACTGACCACATTATAATTTAAATTAAAATTTAAATTATATTCTGAAGAAGAGTGTGGAACTGAAATTTAGGGACAAAATCAGCAGTTTATAAAATAATAAATCATAGTTTTATGTATATACATGAGAAGAATAAACTATTGTGCTAGCATATACATTATGTAAATATATGTAATTTACAAAGCATGGAAGAGAAATACGTAAACAAAATAGAACTTCATCCTGCCTTGCCTTATCCAACACAGTGAACAAACCAGATTTGGGATGTTGTATTATAACAGTGTAGAATAAATTAGGATTGAGGTTAATTACTCCTGCATAATGGTATTATTTAAAGTGGTTGTTATATAACAGATTGGGATTTTCTGCACCATATTCTTTGGTTCAATTAATTTATTATATTTCAGTGATAACTGCTCAGCTCTATCCTTTCTAATTTCGGAGGTGTTTAACTGAAGATGCAGAAAATTTCAATTGAGGAATGCTATTCACAATTATACCCACAGCTGATGAGAAGTAACATCAGAAATCTGCCATCTGTTTCCTCCTTCAATATTTAAGAATTTCACTTTTTAAGTCGTTTTGATTTGAGAAATAACATGTTTAACTGTCGTTAATATTTGAATGTCATACAGGTGAACACACTGTTATTTACAACTTGATTTCACTCTGCCATCATTCTACTACCTCCAGACAATTAGAAGCTAGGAGAAATGTACAGGATTAGTGTTCACCAAAACATTTTATTGAGACAACCTGCATTTAAAGAAAATATTATGAAATTCTCATTGTGCCAAAATTTTTAATAATATTGCATATTTCATAAAACAAAACTCTATAAGAGAATAAATAAGATTTAGGATTTTTGTGTATTTTAGGATAACCAATGCTATGAATTATCCTGAATGAAAACCCTGGGATTAATCTATAGCTATTCCATGTTTAATTTGGTTATTTGGGTAATATTTTAAATAAATGTCATAATGGCAACATATTTAACCCTGTTTATTCTCTTATTACTGTTTTACTCTGAGCTCTGTAACATTAGGGAAATGCAGATGCCAGTAATCTTAAATATTTGTGCCTTCATGTTTTTGGTGAAATGAATGTGATATTTATCATACTCATTTAGGGACATGACTACATATATCCCAAGCTGTCCTTTGATAGAAATAAACTGAAAAGTTGGAAAAAAACTTTAACATTTCAATTCCTACTAGAGACCCATTTCACCTCTTACATTCATGGATTATATTTCTACTGCTAAAAATAACAGTAATGATAGAAATATGTATTTAACATTTCCTATGTGCCACATGTTTTAATAATTTCATTTAATATTCAAAAAATTTCCATATGTCTTCAATTTATGTAGGCCCACTTTTCAGACATGAAATTGCTAGCTCAAATGTTACAGACTTTGATAGAAGGTTTTAACATACTGATGTAGCCCAACTCACACATTTCAGAGACAGAAATAATAACCTCTACCTGTAGCAATAAGCATGTAAAGTTTTAAAAATAATTTAATTTAAAAAGTAAAAAAACGAAAGTAGTTTCATAATTTACAAAGTGAAAAGTGGTTTCAAGGTCATCCTAAAATAATATAATTTATGAATTCTGATGTGCATGTGTGTGTGAGAGAGAGACAGCCAGCCATCGTACATGATTGTGCCATATATAAATGTCATTTATCCTATGAATTCTAATACAATACATATGCTTTTTGAAATCTGATTTAAGTAGCAGCTTGGGGACCACATTTAAAGAGTTCTAAAACCTTAATAGAAAGATATGACACATAATAAGATATTCAGTGATGGAATTACTGGGATTAATGGTAGAAATGTTAGTGTTTTCTTAGATAATACTTACAATAACAAAAAAATTATATCACCAATATTCTTACCACCTAGAAAGACCTACCTTTACTGCTCTTTAAAGTTTTTTTAATGGAATATTAGTATAAATAGAAACATAAACTAAATGTATACTTATATTAACTATGAGATTTGTTAAATTTAAACATTTGACCATTTTCCACTTAGTAAACACTAATAATTTTCATGCCATTAAATAATTTTTGGAAACCATTATCTTCAAGGATGGTAATATTACATAAAATTGAAGTAACAATTTATATAAAGTCTATATATTAATCTCTACATTTAAAATCATTCCAAAATTAATACTTTAAAATTTTATAAATATAATTATATGTGCGCATATAAATTTATTAATATCAATTTGTGAAATCACTTGATCATAAGGTATACTTATTCTTAAGTTAAAAAATAGGGCAAATTAATACATCTAAAAGAGAGTGAAATGTGTACATATATTTTTGCTATCTTTTTAGCTGTATCTACCTTCATCTTTAAATAATTGTTGAAAGTTTTTTAGCTTCTTGGTCATTCTGTGTGTCTGCATAGTCTTTTGTATTTTATAGATATCTAGCTTTCTCCTGTAACAATAGACTTCCTCTACCTAGATGGAATATAGTCGGAATATTCCAAAGTCACATACTCATTTCTCTGACACAGAAGATGAGAAATGCTCTCAGTGTCCATCACCAAAGTCCTGGAAAAATATTTGAACTGGCCATGCTTAAATCATGTTTCCATTTGTGATCCAAGCATTATAATCAGGACAAAGTGAACAGTAATGGATTCAGAGTAAGGAAATGTGCCAAATTCTGTGGTCAAAGGGTCAGGATCTATTGCCAAAAGGGTTATAGGCTTGATGTGGAAGCTGAGAACAGAGTGATGTCATTTAATCATTCTATTATCTTCAGTTTTGCAATTTTTAAATTAATAATAATTGTACATGTTCATACCTATAATGTATGGTGATCAGATCAGGATAATCAGCATATACATCATCTCAAACATTCATTATTTCTTTGTGTTGGGAACATTTTAATAACCTTCTTCTAGCTATTTGAAAATATACAATATATTATTATTGACTGTAGACATCCTACAGTGGTATAGAATCCTGGAAATCACTCTTCCTATCTAGCTATAATTGTGTAACCTTTAACAAATCTTTCCCTATCTCTCCATTCCCTTTACCTTCCCAGCCTCTAGTGGTTGGTTATTTGCTTTGTGTAATTCAAAATCAAATATGATAAATTACCAGCATGATGGTAAAATCAGAGGTCCTTTTTGTAGGGTAAATATTCCTAAAATAAGAGAACAATCAGAAGGGGCAGAAAATTAATTACAATACTTAAACATAACCTCAAATTCTGTATTTTATTACTTGACTCATGTAAAATCCATAGGCTGTGTTTTTGTGATCCTATCCATAGGAACATGTTTTTATGATCTACCTAAAATAATTAATTTAATCACTGTAGTTTTTGAAAATAAAGGCAGACGAACAGCAACAACAACAACATAGCATGTAAAATTCACTCCCATCTTAGGTAGTGATAAATACACTTAATGTCAGTGAGTCAGGGGTACAGGGAGACCAACAGAGAAGCTACGTTTTTCCAGATGTTAAAGATTTGTAAACAGGTTACAGGAGCAGCACATCCTGCTCCGAATTAGCTTTGCCAACCAGATTGCTAAAGCTAAAGGAAAAGAAAAATAGAATGCCTAAGCAACCCCAGAGACTTTCCAATGAGAGGATTGTGAAGGATGTTCGCTGGTACAGATCGCTACATGGGATAAACCAGGTTTTATGTTTCTATTTACATATTAATTGTAATTCAACTATGGCATAATTAAGGAGGCTCAATACAAGGTTGTATGAAAACACCAATTGCATAAACAATAAGTATTGGGCTTTTGAGGATTGTTACAAAGTTTACTTAAAATGCTGTCACAGTTCTTGTCTCGATTTTATTCATGCCTAGTTTCCATTTTAATGATTGATTTATTATTTCTCATAAATTTAAATGAAGCTAGTTTTGGCAGTAATACTCTTTTATTCCATTATTATTTCTCATGAAAAAAAGTTGGGGGTTTAAGATATTGCAGTTAGTGATTTTTTTTTTTCAAACAAGGGAGCAGATTAAACGAAATCTCTATCACAGGAGGTTAGAAATTATTTGTTTTTTTGCATGCAAATTAGAATGGCATCATGTCAAATTGATAAGTTACATTCTGTAGGAGTCCAAAAAGACAAAATTTAAATATTTAGTATTTCAAACATTAAAATAACTGTACAATGGAATTAGAACTAAGCCATTACATAAATATAAAAAATAAATTGTGAACAAATATGAAGTTATTTATTGACCATTCTAAAGTGACTATGTTATTAAAAAGAGTCTCTGTACCTGGGGAAAGGAGGGTTGCTTTTAAGTCACAGAATTTTGCAAATATTTGAAGTATTGAAAAATATAGCATTAAACAAACAAAAGATAAGAGAAATCTCAATGTAATACGATAAGGGACAAAGGAGGTGCTGGGAGATTATTTTCTAGTTGATTGTGAATAGTAAGTGAATAGGAAGTCTAAAGCTATTGACTAAGAGGAGGATGAAAGAAATCTATCTCTCGGTTTCAATGATTTTTCTTTCTTCCTCATTTTATCCTTCTCTTTTTTATATTTTTTCCGTCTTATTTTTGTCTTCAGTTTACTCTTTTAGCTTTTTCCTCTATTGTATCTCCTTTTCCCCAAATATAACAATCAGCATAGTAATTGTGAAATATCCAAGCGTGTGTGTGTATGTGTGTATGTGTGTGTGCGTGTGTGTGCGTGTGTCTCTCTCTATATATACACACAAAAAATATACACACAAAATATACACACACAAAATATACACACAAAATAAGAAGCTACGGAGTAGTGTTTGGGGTTTGGTTGGGGTGCACAGGGGATAGCATGTAAATGTAAAGTATTTACTATACAGTAATATTAAACATGACAAGATGGTCATTATGCCTCTTGGCTCTACTTTGTAAAAATCCCATTTTATTTACTCAGTAGATTAACCCTTAGAACAGGAAAATGTAACCTTTTTGTACCCTGGACCCCATGAGTAGTCTGATGAAGTACAAAGACACCCTCTCAGAATTATTTTTAAATGCATAAAATAAAAAGCATAGGATTACAAAGGAAAACAATTATGTCAAAACATAGTGATCAAAATACTAAAAATGCAATTTATCAATGTAGTCATCTATGTGCTTTTTAATTAAAATATTAACAACCTGGTGTAGTTTTATTATAATAACAATCATACTTTCCAGATAGCGATGAGATTAATAATACAGATATCTACACAAGTATAATTTGAGAAAATACACATATTAAAATATCTGTGGTTTTTATTAGTGACAAAGTCACATGTCTTGCTTGATTAAACAGTAGCTTAATCATATTTTTGCAAAAATTTGTATTTGAAGAAAATGCAAGTTTCAGTTTAATGTTAATTAAAATAAAGATGCAATTTTGTTTTATTTTCCATATTCAGTCAAAGATCGCCTCAATTCTATTCATAGATCCCATATTAACAACGCTTGCTGCAGATGCCAGAAACCATATTGTTTCATATTTGACTTTATACCATCAATTTCTCTAAGTAAGACGTTTCCAACTTTATGAACCAGCAAATTACCAAAGGGAATTATTTTTAATATTGTTTCAAAAATACAAATTTTAGGGCCTAACCCCAAACAGAGCTCTGGCCAGAGAATTACCATGCTACTTGCCATGGGAACTATTAAAGAGAAGCAGTTTCTCAGAATCCTTGAATTTCTCAGAATCCAGGAAACTTTTTCTAATCTAGTTCATAACACTCATGACAACAACAATGACAAAATTAGTTAAACAAACACACACATAGATAGAAGAAATAATCTCTCTTCCAAGTAAGTTTTGGCAAATTGTCAGATAACTGGTTTATGAGTGTGTGTGTGTGTGTGTATGTGTGTGTGTGAGAGAGAGAGAGATTACAAAAATCTGAGCAATATAGAAAAATAGTATACACAGTATACTATACTATACACAGTATCTCAGCAAAGTATACAAAGTTAGAATGTAATCTGCAGAAGATACACTTGACTTACCTAACTTTAACTCTCTACATGATAGGCACATTACTTATTCCAAGGCTCATCTTGGAGGGGACAAAAAGATGGCGCACATGCAGAACCTACCATGGTATCCAGCAGACTGGACAATCAAATCATGGTTGTGGTTATTACAATAATGATGATTATTATTATTACTATTTCTGCTGTAGTATTAAATTTACTTCACTTATATTCTCCATCGCTTTTCATATTCATCCTATTTGTAGCGTGTCTTTGTTAACATATCAAGCATCTGTTTCTTTCTACATATTTTGTCTATTTTATTATTTTATAATTAATTTAGGAGACATTACCAATATGTGCAATAATAAGAGGTGTTTGGATTACAGATGTATACTCTGATGAAAATAAAAACCTCTAATTTTCTTCTCCTGTCACCAGTAAGGAACTGCTTCAGTCAGATGTGGGAGGTTTAAGAAAGACCTTCATGATACGAAGAACATTATGATTCTTATCCAAGAGTTTGTGGGGGAGAAGATATTCAAGAAATAAAAGAACTTCAAATATTCTTCGGAGATAATTCGGGATGGTATAAAATATGGAAAAAGTAAAATACTTCATTTATCTTCACATGTCTGGGATACGGGAACATCTCTTGGTTTACTGTTTTTTCTAAACAATGGTAGTTCCAACTGGCAAAAAAAAAAAATGGATAAAATCAAAACAGAAATTCATAACTAAAGTAACTCTGAAATTCACTGGATTTCAATCAAGCAAAAGAACAAGACACCCGAATAAAAAGTAAAAGCCATTTTAAGAAGAAGCTGAATAAGTTTAAGGTGGAACAAGGACACTTTTGCTTTCTCTTCCCATGATTCCAAGTAAAAAAAAATGTAAAGACACTTATTGGAAAAAAAAAAAATGACACTTATTGGAGGATTCTGAAAATTAAATAAGAGCAAGTAACTAAGATAGGAGAATCAAAATTCAAGAGATGGTTCATAAGGCAATATGCAGCTAGTTTTTTTTTTTTTCTCCTGGATTTCCTGGGAGACTCAGACTCTAAGGCGGTCCAAGTCACAAATGGGTGCATAAAGATAATATTGCTCTCAGACAGAAAATAGCTAGAGAACTTGGAAAAGGGTTCCGTGCAATAAATCTCATTTGATTCTTCTGGTCTTTCCCAAGGTGAGCCTCAGCTACAAAACTGCACCCTTGTTTCAGCAGTGATGGTGGCAATGTAGTATAGTGATGGTATGATGACCTCATAGGCTCGTTTTTTCTTGCCACATTGCCCAGTGCAGACCCAGTTATGGGAAGTGTGCAACAGTGCAGAGAAGCTAAGCCCCTTATTTTCTAGTGAGAGTGCCAGGAAAAATAAAAAGCCCCGGGAACCCACATATGTATGGCAGATCATGACTAGAGTGGAGCTAAAGGAAGAAATTCTTTGAAATTATATACAAAGTCCAGGCTCACTTCCAAGCTGTACACGTGTGAAACTGTAAAATGGCAAAGACTTTCAGAAGTGGTGATTAAAATAGACCACCATTAGTGTCCCGTACTGGCCCCTGGGTGGTGAACATAAGAAGTAGAACAGAATAGCAACACAAAGCCTTTGAAAACTAAACTGATGTTGAAACCACGATCCACAGGATGTGGGTCAGAACTTGCAGTATAGACCTTTCTGGGTTTATTGTCCCCTAAAACAAATAAAAAATTTAAATAAAATTAGCACTCTCCAGAAGATTTTAGCAACACACAGTTTCATAATGCAGTGTTAAGATGTCCAGGATATAATCCAAACTTACTTGACATACAGAAACTAGGAAAATATAAATAAACCTTATCAATTAGTTCATTTTGAAATTTTCAATAAATGGAAAGGTTCTTTCCATGTATAAATATGTCTATATATAAAACATATATATATGTTTGTAACATATGCATACACACATTATAAATTATATATAGTGCTTATATAATATTATGTACATTGTTCCCAAATTAACCCATTTAAAAATTAGATATATATTCCTTAAATGAGGAAAATAGACCAAATTATTATTTTAAGTGGTTATTAAAAATAATTATTGTTCTCTAAACATCAAATATTTTCTGTATTATTTTAATTTAATCAATACAGCAAAGAGATATTAGGATATGGGTAGCATTATAAGTGCAGACTTTTTTTTCCTTTCTACTTTTCAGTAAAACTCTTATTGAAATGGTAACCAAAATCCATAAATTGTGTTAAACATTTTTTATATTAAAGAAATTATGTATACATGCATATGTTTTTTAAAAAATTAATCGAATAGTAAAAAAGGCTTATAATGAAAAGCAAAAGTCTTCTGCTCTATAGCTTTTCCAGCTCCATTATTAATTTCCATTCAACAGATTTTCTCCCAGGTATTTTTTACATTCTTTAAACTTACAAAGAAGATGCTTTTACTGCCATTATTTCTATAAAAAATTTAGGTATTGTTCATTGATGATGCGATGTTAGATAATATTTAGCTTTCTAATACTAGCTATACAAGTCTTTCCATTCTACCAGTACAGCATATTACTAACTTTAATTAATTTATTGATTATTTTTCAACTTTTAAAGCCTTGTTTACACATTTTTCTTATTCTATTAACTCTAGAAGGCACACCTGTATTTGCAATTACTTACAAATGGACTCACTATCACCTCTACTCTTCGCCTCACTTCTTCTTCTATCTCCTAAATGCAGTCATTTGTAATTACTTCTTTTAGTTGCTGAGCTTAATCATTATAAAGCAGAATGTAAAATTAAGTTACTGTGTTTTGTCTATACGTTTTTATCTTGCAACCTTGAAATCAATAAACAATTGATATTAGATTAGTATGTTTATTACTAACTGAAAGTATGTTCATCTGATAACCACATGAAGCCTGATAATATTTTCTTAATCCTAGATGGGGAAATAAAAACCAAAACAAAACAACGATTTTTTATCTCTTAAATAGAAACCTAAATACTATTAGTATAATGTTAATGGACTTACTGTTTAGACTTCCAAAAATCTGGTTCCAGGACCCAAGACTTTAGCCAAAGCCCCTGATAATTCTGTTGCAGAAAATCTACAGACACTTTTATTAAAGTAAGTCTAGAGCTTTGCTACTGAAAGTGTGGTTCTCTTAGGGTCTGCAGATATAATACAGGGTACTCAGCTTAAATTAAAATCTTGGATAACCAATGAAGAATGTTTTAGTGTAAGTCTGTCCCATGCAGTATTTAGGGCATACTTATACTAAAATACTTATTTGAAATTCAAATTTAACTAGGAGTTCTATATTTTATCTGCTAAATCTGCCAATCCTAATCCTTCAGACCAGAAGCACTAACATCAGCTAGGAATTTATTTAAAATATAGAGTCTCTAGCCCCACTTTAGATTTACTGAATCAAAATTTTCTAGTTAACAGTGTATCTAGGATACTATTAATTCACTTTTACATGTAAAGCACTTGGAAGTCATCATTCAAAAAAATATTTAAAAAACTGAGAATCAACAACTTTTATTTGTCCCTACCTCCCCCAGGAAGCTAGGGTTGCAAAAGAAATTGTGATCCCCAATTGGAGAGTCAGGTGAATTCAGAGTTATTATCAACATCTGACTACCTGGAGCCATAAACTTGAAGGAATGTATATGTGGTAAATTTGATAAATTGTTGAAGGCTGTGTGAAGCCTAGTATGAGTGCAAGGAACACCTGGGGGCTGCAGTATTAGGGTGACCTCCACACTTTTGAAGATTTTTGCCTCCCAGAAGTAAACCAGGTTTCACAGTGAAAAGCCAAAGAAGTTTCCCTGTGGCTTTGTCAAGGAGAGGAGAAGAGTAACACTTTTGAAATATGCTCAAAGTATTCACCATACAGATGTCATACATTTTGTGGTAAAATAATTGACAGTCTTATGTCACATGGGACAAAGGCATGTCCCCAATCCCAGATCCTTCTAGCCTTCTTGTCTCACAGGAGATGCTAAGAAACACTTATAAAATTCACAGCCCAGAAACATGAGACCATCAAAAGACTGAGATTTAATTATAAAATTATATAATATTTCCATTCCATGATACCTTATAACCATACCAGAAGGTTCCAACTTCAAAACAATGGCTTCGAGCTAAACAATCTGCAGGATGCAGACTGTATCTAAGGAAAAGTTCATAAGGAAACCCGAAGACAATAGGAGAGAAAACAAGAACATTAAAGAAAGCTGAAGCCTCTGGCTCTTACAGATCCAGTAAACATAAAACAGAGCTCAACTCTAAGGTATATTAATTAGCACGAAACCCCACACTAAAAGCTTTTTTATAAACTCACATTTTTATAAACCAATACATTATGTCCTGCAATCAACAAAAAATTACAAGGCATGGCAACAGGCAAAAAATAACCACATTCTCAGGACACAAAACAAGCATTAGAACGAGATAAGATATGATGCAGATTTTGTAATTATCAGATACGGAATGTAAAAATAACTATGATTAATATGTTAAAAACTAATAGAAAAAGTACACAACGTGAAAGAACACAAAAGTAATATAAGCAAAGGCCTGGAAATTCTAGAAGGAATCAAAAGGAAATGCAAGTATTAAACAGGATATCTAGATGGACTGTATGTACATGAAGTTTTAGAAGCAGCAGTCTAGAGTATGGTTGAGCAAGTGAGTTTCACACAAACTCTGATGTACTATTTAATTTAATCTCCCTCTTGAGGCAGATGTCTATTTGACTTGTCCTAAGTGTCCTATTCACATGAGAT
Source organism: Pan paniscus (assembly GCF_029289425.2). NCBI lineage: Eukaryota > Metazoa > Chordata > Mammalia > Primates > Hominidae > Pan > Pan paniscus. The sequence goes on from NC_073267.2 coordinate 70,001,724, forward strand.
TTTTATCTTCTGAGCCAGGAAGCCACCCCTCATTGGATATTTTTCAACTTGATTAAAACAAAAGAATCATAGAATGTTTTGTCTGGATAATACCCAAGGAAAATTTAACCTATTATTCTCATTTTAAATACAGACACTGAAATCTAGGGTCACCTCTGTGCTTCCTATTGGTATTACCAAAACTGTGATAGGGATTTTCATGTATAGGGGATGTTCCTGGTTCTATACAATAAGATAGGAAGATAAAGCTGGGCTATAGCACCAATTAAAAACTCTTTTTCATTTACAACTTGAGTTCTTTAAGCCTAACAAATTTCTAACGTACTAACTAAAACCTAAGAGGCTAAAAGAATATTCACATCTAGAAAATGGAAGACAAACCAAATCTGGTAAATTTTCATCATCTTTTACAGTTTAATCCTCTTCTCATTTCTTATCATCATCACCAACCTCTCTTTGACAGAGTCTTTACAGCTCAAAAGCAAGTCAAAACTCGTACCAGAATTGATTGTCACAAAACCTTACGAGTTTAAAAGCCCAGGAAACATCATTCCCAGTTTTCAGATGACAAACAGAAATTCTGAGAGCTAATATAACCTACTGCAGGTCATGTGACTACCACTAAACTTATCATCAGGGCCGTTCAAATGAAATTCTCTAAATTAACGAGTGAATAAATAAATCAATGCACGAGTGTCCCGACTTCAAATGTGCTTAAATATGAACTAGAATATTTTAAAACACACCTTCAGTAACCATATCAGTTGAAGAGCTTAAGCATATATCCAGTGGAATCCAAATCTTTGTAAGTTTGAAAAAAATAAAATGATAGTGTTTGCTCTTCCTACAATGGGTTGTTTTCCTTAAAGTATTATGATAACTTCTGGTAACTGGGGAAAGTAAAAAGTTATTTGAAAGTCAAACAATTATAAGCTAAAAAAAATAAAAACAGAAAAAGTGTTTTTCGGCCATAGCCATCTATAAGGTATTGTGCAAGAAGTGTGTTTTACAATGAGGCAATCTCAGGAAAAGCTACAATAAACCCAATTTTCTTTCAGGGAATTTTCACTGTTTTAAATCTCATTTCCTTTTGTTTTTTCTAAATTTTTGTAATACAGCTCAGGAGATTGGTGACAAAAACAACATAATGAATTTTCAGGCTGCATAATTTATGACTCCATACTCATAGCAACAGTTTTAACCTCCACTGGTATTTACATTTGCCCTCTATTTCCCAGATTCAAATGGTCTTTCTAAAGAGATTGGTTTCATGCAGAGACAGGATAGTAATCAGAAATTTCTGTCTTACTCACAATAAATCAGAGTGATCTCTGTCTGCATTTGTGGCCACCACTGAAACAAAATGCACCTCTGACTGAGGAATGCATGTGGGCTATTAACTGCTTGAGTTTTTATTTCCCTTAAAGATACTTTTTTGAATTAGTTTAATGTTTCCAAAATAGGGTGTGTCTTCATGGCATATTAAAACAATTTAACTAACAGCTGAAGTCCTTGCCAGTTCATAAAACCATGTGTTAAATATCGTAATTATAGCAAATATCTGTGATGCGGAAAAGGAAAGAGAAAAAATAAAAACAGAAGTATATATTTTATTGATATTTTAATAAATAAATTGCCGACACAAACACCCTTTAAATTCAGACTCTTTTACTGAAGCAAATCAGAATATAAAGTGTTCCTCCATCACGTTAAATAGAATAGAGCCACGTGAGGGTATTGCAGCAGAAATGCTATTGACAATAGCAGAAGATGCATAAATTACTTGAAAATTTGAGTCGGAAGAAATTGACATTCAAAAGACCCAGGCAGCCCAGACAGTCCATTATCCATTTAACCGCATAACTGCCTCAGACACAACTGCCTGATCATTGCTGGCCCAGATGCTTTAGCGAGAAAACTGTCTACAAAAGCTAAGCATCTGGATGTAGCAATTGTTACGATAAGGATGAAATCATTTATACGGAACCTTAAAAAGACAGGAATTTTGCCTTGCCAGAGAGAACCAGTGGGCAAGATGCCAAAGCAGCACATACTACACATCAAGATATGTGGTGAGAAGCAAGTCATGCATTGTTCTGCTTAAAGTCAAAATTCAGACACACTCATAGAATTGAACACACTTGAAGATTCTTAATACCATTTAGTGAGTACAATGAGGAAATGCTGATGATGATGCTTCTATACTGTTTTTGTTATTAGAAGTTGATCTAACTCTTCTTAATTTTCATCTAAGAGTCTGTATTGTTTTGTTATTTTGATTCCTAACAGTCTAGATTTTGAACATTAATGTTGCGGACAAAGATGTGAAAGGAAAAATTTGGCTGTGTGATGAACAGGAAGAAGAGAAATTAGAGGATATGTGTCCATTAGTCCACATTATGACAAAATAGTTAATAAATTCTGAGATAAAATCATTCAAAGCAGCTCGCTGAAGTTCCATGAATGACAAGCAAAACAAAGGACCCTCTTTTTCAACAATTATATAGGCATAGCCATTCCAGCAGGTAGAATTAAATGCAGCTGTGTCACTATCTGAACTGTCATGTTCAGCATCATACACATAGTTTTACTTCTTAACTTACTCTAATATCTAGGATAAGGTTCTTGACTCCAGGAAAATCCATTAGGGCATCTCCAAAAGACAGACTGGGGAGTGATAGACGTGCTAAACTACCAAAGTAGTTAAAGTGAGCTTAGCCAAAGAGTAAGTGATAAAGCCATAGCCAAATTGGAAAGTAAAAATAAATGCCACAAAGATGGTGATGAATAGTCATTCATTCATTTATTTATTCTTCAGATACTGATTGAGCATCCATGACCTGCCAGACTTAATGGGAATGAGTAAGAATGAAGTAGACAAATCCTTTTTTCTTGAGATGATCATTATACTAGTGATTAGTGTGGGATGATTGTTGTACCACTATTTCTGGCCTCCAACTCTCTCCTACTGAACTAAATTCTATGGAGCTTAGGTTTCTCAATCAACACATAATCAAACTTTCCACGTTTTATTAGTCAAATTACAGTTTGAGAACCACTGATCTATTGAGATTCGGATTGCTAAACTGACCATTTCAATGAAACATCTTGACACATAGCTTTGCCTCTTTACTTTGTCAAATCTTTATTTTACAAATTTAAAAATTACTTTAACAAATTACATTTTATTTTTCTTGATTCGGGCTTTATTTTTCAAGCAAAATAGTTTATGTCTATAAATCTTCTTAAAGTTTTTCTTAGCTGAAACTCATTTTAAGTAACCATTCAAGAAAAGAGACAATAACTCACATAGTGTTGGTATTATATAACATCAGTGAACTTCTACAACATTTCTATTACTCCAAAAAGCTCCTTCTTGTTACCTTTCAGGTAAGCCCCATCAGCTTCCCAAGTCTGTGGCTTTAACAGCAAGGCACAGATGATGGACACAAAGGTTTTTTAATAGAAGGATTATGAAGAGGGCAACATGTAGTTTCTTATAGTTAAAAGTTAAAACTATAGAAAGAATGCCTGGATCTACCAGTCCCATGACATAACAGTTGTGTATTGCATGTTTCATTTTATGAGGTAACTACTGTTCTGATTTTTATAATAATAAATTATTTTGCCTGCTCTCATACTTCATATATGCACTTTGGTTTCTGGTTCCTTTCACTTATGATGTTTTTTGAGATTTATCCATGTTTCTGAGTGTTTTAGTAATTCATTCTTTATTGCAGAGTATATTCCACATTTTCTTAATCCAGTTTCCTTTTGATAGACAGTTGGTTCATTTCCAGTTTTTATTTTCCAGACACAAACTTTTCTTTTTCTCCAATAAATACCTAGGAATAGAATTATGGGGTCATAGGATATAGGTATGTCTAATTTTATATGATAATATCTTCAGCTATCCAAAGTGACTGTATAGTTTTACACATATACCAAATATGTTGATAGTTTCACTGTTCCATATGCTAGCCAATATTGCATATCATCAGTCTTTCTGATTTTGTTTTTGTAACTGTTCTAGTGGATTCAAAACAATGTGTAATTGGGGTTTTAATATGCATTTTCATACACATAATAATGTTAGATACCATTTTATGTGCTTGTTAGTTATTTGTATAACTTCTTTTGTAATGTGTCTGTTCAAGTCCCCTACTTTTGAGTTATTGAGTTATGTGTTGCTGATTTTTATTTCTTCTTCTGTCCTAAATACAAATATTTTGTTAGATATATATGTTCCAGTGTTTTATCTCAGTCCCTGTCCTGCTGTTTTATTTAACTAACAGTGTTTCGGCGTGAGTAAAAGGGTGTGTGTGTGTATGTGAATAAATTCAAATCCATCTTTTGAAAAAATGTAGTGGTTTTTAAAACTAGTTGAAGGAATCTTTGTCTACCCCAAGGTGATAAAATATTTCCTCTTATGCTTTCTTACATAAACCTTAATGTTTTAATTGATGCATTTATGTCAGTGATCTTTTTGGAATTAATCTTTGTGTACAGTGTGATATAGGAGTCAAAGTTAAGTTTTTTATGTCTCACATATTTTAATGTGTGCCAATCCTTTATCTAAATGTTGTTCAGACTTTAAAATAACTTCTACAGAATATGTTTGAGGTGTTTTCTTAATGAACTTTATTTTGTAGAGAAGTTTTAGGTTCCCAGCAAAAATCAAGTAAAAAGTACAAAAATCCATACACCTACTTTCCATTCCTCACAAACACACACCCTTCTCCCATCAACATCCCATACCAGAGTAGTATATTTGTTACAATAAATGAACCTATATTGGCACATCATTATCACTCAAAGTCCATAGTTTACCATTAGAATGTATTCTTGGTGTTCCATATTCTGTGAGTTGGGATCAGTGTATAATGATATATCCACCAATATAACATCATACAGAGTTTCACCACCCTTAAAATCCTCTCTGTTCTACTGATTCACCCTGCTCAACTCTCTATCTCCTGGTAAGCACTGGTTCTTTCACTATCTTCATAGTTTTTCATTTTACAGAACATTATATAGATGGAATCATACAGGATGTAGCCTTTTCAGATTGCCTTCTTTTACTTGGTAATATGCATTTAACTTTCCTTCATGTCTTTTAATGACATAATAGTTCATTTATTTTTAGTGCCATATAATATTGCATTATCTCAGTGTACCAGAGATTATCTAGTTACTTCAAGTTTGGTAATTGTTAATAAAGCTGTTATAAATATCCATATGCAGGTTTGAGTGGGGACATAAGTTTTCAACTGTTTTAGGTAAATACCAAAGAGTGCAATTACGGGATCATAGGGTTAGAATATGTTTACCTTTATAAGAAATCATCAAACTATTTTCCAAAGTAGCTGTATCATTTTGCATTTCTCTCAACTATTAATGAGAGTTCCTATTGCTCCACATTCTTGCTAGCATTTAGTGTTGTTAATGTTTTGGATTTTGGTCATTCTAATAGGTATGTAGTAATATTTAATTGTTGTTATAATTTGCATTTTCCTCGTGACACACTTTGGGCATCTTTTCACATGCTTATTGGATATCTATGTATCCTCTTTGGTTAGGTTTCCATTCTGGTGTTTTTCTTCACTTTTAATTAAGTTATCTATTTTCTTATTGTTGACTTTCAATGGTCTTTTTGTATGCTTTAAATAGCAGTTTTCTATCAAAGTTATTCTTCATACTTTTTCCAGTTATTTCAGAACGAATTTTTGGAAGAATATTTTACTCTCCATTGAATTACACTCATGCTTTTATGTAAAATTAATTGGCAATGTTCAATCTGGACAGTAAGGCATGAACTTTTCTCTCTCCCTCTTCCTGTTAAATACAACTATAAATCCCAGAAATAATACAACCAAAGTAGAACTGTGAAAACTGGAAGACAAAGGCAAACTTACTAGAAAGCTGTTATAAATATCCATATGCAGATTTGAGTGGGGACATAAGTTTTCAACTGTTTTAGATAAATACCAAAGAGTGCAATTATGGGATCTGGAAGAACAATAGAGAGGTAGGGCATGTTATGACCTTATACTCAAAAGAAAGTGACATAGACCACGAACATGGCAACAAATTTTGACATGATTTCTCTCTGGAATGGAAGAGTAGTCTTACAAAATACCAAGCAAGCCAGGCAACATGTGATAAACCGATCAGACAAAAATATCACCACAGAGGCTCTGAAAATTAGTTTATCATTGGAAGCAAAACCCAGAAATGTAAGCCAAGACTTGCATGGTCAACCAACAGAAGATAATTGCCCAATAAAATAAACATTTATATGACCCAAATATCTTAATATATCCTACACACACACACACACACACACCCCAAATATCCAGGGAAAACTTAAAAATCACTCATAATACCAAGAAGCAGAAAAATTACAACTTGGAAATGAAAGAAAATCAACTGATACCAACACTGAGATGAATCAGATATTAGAATCACTTGACAAAGATTTTAAAGCAACTATTATAAAAATAATTCAAAAACTAATTATAAATATTCTTAAAAACAAAAAATAGAAAAATTTCAGCAAATAAATAAAAGTTATAAAAAAGTACCAAATGAAAATTATACTGAAAAATATGATAGCAGAATTTTGAAACAAATCTCACTGGATGGACTCAATAGTAAATAGTAACAAAAAATAGAATCAGTAAACTTGAGGACTGATCAATAGGCTTTATTCAATAGAAGCAACAGAGATAAAGTAGATTAAGTGAAGAAACGGTTACCACCAACACCAGTGCAGACCGAATGGGTTCTAGAGGGTTGTCTGACGACTGCTACTACCATCAGTCATTCCATACCCACTGCCCAGGGGCTCAAGAGCCTACCCACTCACCCAACCCACTGCTGCCATTCCCAACCCTCAAGAAAGCCACCTGGGCCTGGCGTAATGACTCACGCCTATAATCCCAGCACTTTGGGAGGCCGAGGTAGGTGAATGACTTGAGGTCAGGAGTTTAAGAGCAGCCTAGCCAATATAGTGAAACCTCATCTCTGCTAAAAATACAAAAATTAGCTGGGTGTCATGGCACAAGCCTGTAATCCCAACTACTTGGGAGGGTGAGGCAAGAGAATTGCTTGAACCTGAGAGACGGAGTTTGCAGTGAGCTGAGATCACACCACTGCAGTCCAGCCTGGGTGACAGAGTGAGACTCCATCTCAAAAAAAAAAAAAAAAAAAAAAAAGAAAGCAAATCCACCTGGAGTTCTACGGATTCACCTGCCTAGTCTCATGCTAGTGTATAGTGCCATAGGGCCCCAAACAGGCCCTCTTAGCCCACAGCAGCCATGACTAGAACTTGAAGACTGGCTCAGTTGGCATCCCAGACCCTAGAAAAACTTCATCACAGCCTTCATTGACAACTGCACCCTAAGTTACTGAGAAAATCACAGACATCACTGATGCTCTTTATAGCTGAAGAAATCATACAGAGACTATACTTCTGCATGTCCTCAGATTTAAAACATAAGTACTCTGCCCAACCAACATCATAGATACATCTTCAGGAAAACATCTTCCCTTAGAGAAGCAAATTCAAAAAAATACAAGAAGTAACCATTACACTAGATGCACAGTTATCGATGTAAGGACACAGGAAACATGGAAAAGCCAGGAAATGTGACACTTCCAAGTATATAATAATTTTTCAGCAACAGATCTCAGTCGAAAAGAAATTTACAGGCTTGGTTTGGTGGCTAACGCCTGAAGTCCCAGCACTTTTAGAGATCAAGACAAGAGGATTACTTGAAGCCAGTAGCTTGAGATGAGTCTTGGCAACATCAGGAGACCATATCTTTACAATTTTTTTTTAATTAGTGAGGTTTGATGGCTTGTACCTGTAGCCCTAGCTACATGGGAGACAGAGGCAGGAGGATAATTTGAGTCTAGGAGTTCAAGGTTACAGTGAGCTAGGATGGCACCACTGCACTCTAGCCTGAGTAATAGAGTAAGACTCTGTCTCTAATTTAAAAAAAGAAAAAAAGGAATTTATGAAGTCCTGGAAAAAGAATTTGAAATATTAAAGAAGTTCAGTGAGATACAGGATAATACTGCTAAATAATACAAAGAAATCATAAATATAATTTAGAATACAAATGAGAAATTTACTGAGAGAGATATCATTAAAAAGAGAATAAAAATTCTGGAATTAAATAATATTTTGAATAAAATATAAAATACACTTGAAAGTTTCAATACTAAATTAAATCAAGCAGAAGAAAAAACCTCAGAACTTGAAGACAGATCTTTTGAAATAACCATGTCAGACTAAAATAAAGAAAAAAGAACAAAAAAGAGTGAGCAAAGCCTACCTGACATACAGGACACCAGAAGCCCACCAAATATTGAATATTTTGTGTTCCAGAAGTCAAAATGAAAATAAAAGAATTAGAAAACCCATTTAACAAAATAATAGATGAAAACTTCATAATTCTCACAACAGATTTAGACATCCAGATACAGATGGTTCAGAAATCCCCAAATAGATGCAATGTAGAAAAACCTTCACAGCAGATTATAGTTAAACTATCTAAAGTCAAAGACAAAGAGAGAATTCTGAAAACAGCAAGAGGAAAGCATCTAGTTATTAATAAGGGAACCCCCATTAGACTAACAGTGGATTTATCAGCAAAATCCTTACAGAGCAGGAGATAATGAGATGATATAGTCAAAGTGATGAAAGAAAAAAAAAAACTGTCAAACAAACATACTATACCCAGCAAAGGTATCCCTTGTAAATTAAGGAAAAATAGTCTTTCCCAGACAGGCAAATACTGAGGGAATTCATCACCACTAGACTGGCTATACAGGAAATCCTTAAGGGAGTCCTATAGCTGGAAAAAAAAAGGAATAATATCTATCATCATGAAAACACATGAAAATATAAAAAACATTGGTAGAGCAAACACACAAAGACTGAAATATTATCACTACAGTAAACCACCAAACCACAATGATAAACAATAAGAGAGAAAGAAAGGAACAAAAAATATACAAAACAACCAGAGATCAATTAATAAAATGGAAAGAATAAGCTCTCCAGTATCAATAACTTTGAATATTTGCAGATTAAATTTCCCATGTAAAACAGATAGATTAACTGAAGGTATAAATAAACATGGCCTATTTGCTGCCTAAAAGAAATTTATCTCACATGTTAAAAAATACACAGACAAAGTAAAGAGGTGGAAAAAGATATTCCATGCAAATGAAAACCAAAAGAGAGGAGGAGCAACTATATTTGTATCAGATAAAACAGACTTTAGGTCAAAAACCGTAGAAAGAAGGCCATTATATAATGATTACGGGATCAATTTAGTAAGAAAATATAAGAATTATAAACATACATAAACTCAGCACCAGAGTACCAAGATACATAAAACAAATATTATTAGATCTAAAGAGAGATATAGACTTCAATACAATAATAGTTGCGGACCTCAACACCTTACTCTCAGCATTAGCCATATTATCTAGACAGATAACTAACAAAGAAAGTTTGGATTTAAACTGCTCATTAAAGAAAATGGACCAAACAGAAATTTATAGAACATTTTACCCAACAGCTACAGAATACACATTCTTCTTAACAACATGGAATATCCTCCAGGATAGACCATATTTTAGGGCACAAAACAAGTCTCATCAAATCTTAAAAACTTGAAATTATATCAAGAATCTTGACAGATCACAATGAAATAAAACTAGAAATCAAAAACAAGAGAAACTTTGCAAACTGTACATAATACAAGGAAATTAAACAACACGTTCCTGAATGACATAAGGTAAATTTTTTTTGAATCTTGAAACAAATGAAAATCGGAACACACCATATAAAAATCTATGAGATATAGCAAAAGCAGTAAAGTTTATAGCAATAAACATTAACAACAAAAATGTAGAAGGCTTTCAAATCAGTAATACAATGATGTATCTCAAGGAATTAGGCTATTACAAACCAAACACAAAACTATTAAAAGGCAAAATATAAAGAAAATGTGATACATATACACTATAGAATACACATAGCCACAAAAAAGATTGAATCAGGAAAAAAATAGAAAATAAACAGATCAATAATGAGTAATGGAATTGAAATAATAATAAAAATTATTGCAAGAAATAAAAGTCCAGAACTAGGTAGCTTAACTGAAATCATATATTTAACTTTCAATGAACTATCACCATTTCTTCTCAAGTATTACCAAAAAAAAAAAATGAAGATAAGGAAATTATCTGTAAGTCATTCTACCAGGCCAGCATAATTCATATGCCAAAACCAGACAAGGACACAACAAAAAGAGAAAACTAGATGCCAGTGTTTCTGATAAACATAGATACAACAATTGTCAACAAAATATTAGAACCAAATCCAATAACATGTCAAAAAAATTATATTAAGATCAAGTCCAATTTATCCCAGGGATGCAAGGATGGTTCAACATACACAAATCAATAAATGCAAATTATCACATTAATAGAATGAAGGACAAAAACCATAAAGATAATCTCAATAAATGCAGACAAAGCATTTGAAAAAGTAATATTGTTTTATTATAAAAACTCTCAGCAAACTAGGCATAGAAGAAACATATCTCAACCTCATAAAGGCTGTATATGACAAACCCACAGCTAATGTCATACTCAATGAGGAAAATCTGAAGCCTTTTATGTAGGAACTGGATCAAGACAAGGATGTCCACTTGCACCACTCATATTCAATATAGTACCAGACATCATAGCCAGAGTGATTAGGCAAAATAAAAAAAAAAGAGCCTCCAAAATGAAAAAGAAGAAGTCAAATTGTTTCTCTTTACTAATGATATGATCTTATATCTGAAAGATTTCTAAAGAATTCACCAAAAATCTCTTAGATCTAATAAATAAATTCAATGAAGTTGCAGGATATAAAATCAGCATACAAAAGCAGTAGAATTTCTATACACCAATAATGAACTGAGAAAGAAAGAAATAAATTATTTCCATTTACAATAGCTACCAAAAGTATATAAAATACCTAGTGATATAGTTAACCAAGGAAATGAATGATCTCTACAAGGAAAACTATACCTCACTAATAAAAGGAATTGAAATGGACACAAATACAAAGATATCCCACACTAATGGATCAAGAGAATCAATATTGTTGAAATAACCATACTGCCGAAAAGAATATTTTCAATGCAGTCCCTATCAAAATATCAGTGTCATTTTTCACAGTAATAGAAAAAACGATTCTAAAATTTGTGAGGAACCAATAAAGAGCATGAATAACAAAAGCAATCCTGAGCATAAAGAATAAAGCTAGAGACATCACCCCACTTTTTTAAAAAATATATTACAAGGCTACAGTAACAAAATAAGCATGATATTGTTATATATCACAAAAATATTGGCCATTGAAACAGAATAGAGACTCTAAAAATAAATCCACATATTTACATCTAATCGATTTTCAACAAAGGCTCCAATAATATACACTGGGGAAAAAAACACCCTTTTCAATAAATGATGTTAGAAAATTTTGATATCTATATGCAGAAGAATAAAATTTGACCTCTATCTCTCATTCTATACAAAAATCAATTACACATGGATTAAAAGATTAAATATAAGACTGAAAATATAAAACTGCTAATAGGAAAAATGTTAAAACATTTCAGAACATTGGACTAGACAAAGATTTTATGGCCAAGTTCGCCAAAGCATGATCAACAAAATAAAAAATAGACAAATTGGACTATAGTAAACTAAAAGTCTTCTGTACAGCAAAGAAAACAATAAACAGAGTAAAGAGTCAACCTGTTGAATGGGAGAGACTATTTACAAACTATTCATCTTTCAAGGGACTAATATCTTGGATATACAAGGTGCTCACACTTCTCAACGGTTAAAAAAAAAAAGAGTCCCATTACAAAAGTGAGCAGGCCAGGCATGGTGGCTCACACCTATAATCCCTGCACTTTGGGAGGCCTAAGTGGAGGGATCACCTGAGGTCAGGAGTTCGAGACCAGCCTGTCCAACACGGTGAAACCCTGTCTCTACTAAAAACACAAAAAATTAGCCAGGTATGGTGTTGCATGCCTGTAATTCCAGCTACTTGGAAGGCTGAGGCAGGAGAATCGCTTGAACCCGGGAGGTGGAGGTTGCAGCAAGCCAAGATTGCACCATTGCACTCTAGCTTGGGTAACAACAGTGAAACTCCGTGAAAAAAAAAAAAAGTGAACAAAGGACATGTGCAGACATTTCTCAAAAGAAGACATACGATTGGCCAACAAACCTATGAAAAAATTCTTAATATCACTAATCATTAGGGAAATGTAAATCAAAACCATAATGAGATATAATCTTACCCTAATTAAAATGGCTATTATTAGAAAGACAAAAATTAACAGACACTGGCAAGGATGCAGAGATTAGGGAACTCTTACACACTGCTAGTGGGAATGTAAATTAGCATAGCCACTATGGAAAACAGTATGGAGATTTGTTTAAAGAGTAAAAATAGAACTACCACAAAATTCAGCAATCCCACTACTGGGTATTTATCCACAGGAAAATAAATCAGTATATTAAAAGGATACTTGCACTTGCATGTTAATTGCAGTAGTATTCACAATAGCAAAGATATGAAATCAACACAAATGTCCACCTGTGGAAAAAATGGATAAAGAAAATGTGGTATAGATAAACAATAGAATACTCTTTGACAATAAATAAAGAATAAAATAATGTCATTTGTAGCAACATGGATGGAAGTGGAGGTCATTATGATACATGAAATAACCCAGGAATAGAAAAATAAATATCTCTCATGTTCTCTTTTATATGTAGGAGCTTAAAAAGTTGATCTCATGAAGGTAGAGAGTAGAATAATAGATATCAAAGGCTGGTAAGGGCATGTGGTTGGGAGGAGGCTATAAAAAGAGGTTGCTCAATGAGTATAAACATACAGTTAGGTAGAAGGTGTAAGTCTAATGTCTGATAGAAGGTAGAGTGACTATAGTTGGCAATAATGTATTGGATATTTCAAAGTAGCTAGAAGAAAGGACTTGAAATATTCCCAATACAAAGAAATGATAGTCAAAGTGAGATTCTACAAATACCTTGACTTGATCATTACACATTCTATGCCTATAACAAAATATCTCATTTACTCCATAAATCTGTGAAATATTATGCATAAATTTTTAGAAAGAGAGAAAAATGAACAGGTTCTCAGGTACCTGTGGAATAATAACTAAAGGTCCTAGATGAATCACCTGAATTTCAGAGGAAGAGGACAGACAGTGAAGGTGTAAAGACATATGAAGAAATAATAGCTATTAAGTTCACAAATTTGACTCAATGTATAAACCCATAAATATAAGAAGCTGAGCAAACTCCCAATAAGACAAACCTAAAAGAATCTACAGCAAGATTCATTATAGTGAAAAGGGAAAAATAGTAAAAAAAGAATACAATTTTTGAAAACAGCCAGAGTAAAATGGTATATATCCTATAGGGGAATACCAATTTAAATAATTTCTCATTTTTCATGATAGAGGTAAGAAAGAAGTAGTAGAGCATTTTTCAAATGCTGAAAGAAAAGAACTGGCAGGGGGAGGAGCCAAGATGGCCGAATAGGAACAGCTCCAGTCTACAGCTCCCAGCGTGAGCGACGCAGAAGACGGGTGATTTCTGCATTTCCATCTGAGGTACCGGGTTCATCTCACTAGGGAGTGCCGGACAGTGAGCGCAGGTCAGTGGGTGCGCGCACCATGCGTGAGCCGAAGCAGGGCGAGGCATTGCCTCACTTGGGAAGTGCAAGGGGTCAGGGAGTTCCCTTTCCGAGTCAAAGAAAGGGGTGACGGACTCACCTGGAAAATCGGGTCACTCCCACCCGAATATTGCGCTTTTCGGACCGGCTTAAAAAACGGGAGATTATATCCCCGAGATTATATCCGGCACCTGGCTTGGAGGGTGCTACGCCCACGGAGTCTCGCTGACTGCTAGCACAGCAGTCTGAGATCAAACTGCAAGGCGGCAGCCAGGCTGGGGGAGGGGCGCCCGCCATTGCCCAGGCTTGATTAGGTAAACAAAGCAGCTGGGAAGCTCGAACTGGGTGGAGTCCACCACAGCTCTAGGAGGCCTGCCTGCCTCTGTAGGCTCCACCTCTGGGGGCAGGGCACAGATAAACAAAAAGACAGCAGTAACCTCTGCAGACTTAAATGACCCTGTCTGACAGCTTTGAAGAGAGCAGTGGTTCTCCCAGCACGCAGCTGGAGATCTGAGAACGGGCAGACTGCCTCCTCAAGTGGGTCCCTGACCCCTGACCCCCGACCCCCGAGCAGTCTAACTGGGAGGCACCGCCCAGCAGGGGCACACTGACACCTCACACGGCAGGGTATTCCAACAGACCTGCAGCTGAGGGTCCTGTCTGTTAGAAGGAAAACTAACAAACAGAAAGGACATCCACACCGAAAACCCATCTGTACATCACCATCATCAAAGACCAAAAGTAGATAAAACCACAAAGATGGGGAGAAAACAGAACAGAAAAACAGGAAACTCTAAAATGCAGAGCGCCTCTCCTCCTCCAAAGGAACGCAGTTCCTCACCAGCAACGGAACAAAGCTGGGTGGAGAATGACTTTGACGAGCTGAGAGAAGAAGGCTTCAGACGATCAAATTACTCTGAGCTACGGGAGGACATTCAAACCAAAGGCAAAGAAGTTGAAAACTTTGAAAAAAATTTAGAAGAATGTATAACTAGAATAACCAATACAGAGAAGTGCTTAAAGGAGCTGATGGAGCTGAAAACCAAGGCTCGAGAACTACGTGAAGAATGCAGAAGCCTCAGGAGCCGATGCAATCAACTGGAAGAAAGGGTATCAGCAATGTAAGATGAAATGAATGAAATGAAGCGGGAAGGGAAGTTTAGAGAAAAAAGAATAAAAAGAAATGAGCAAAGTCTCCAAGAAATATGGGACTATGTGAAAAGACCAAATCTACGTCTGATTGGTGTACCTGAAAGTGATGGGGAGAATGGAACTAAGTTGGAAAACACTCTGCAGGATATTATCCAGGAGAACTTCCCCAATCTAGCAAGGCAGGTCAACGTTCAGATTCAGGAAATACAGAGAACGCCACAAAGATACTCCTCAAGAAGAGCAACTCCAAGACACATAATTGTGAGATTCACCAAAGTTGAAATGAAGGAAAAAATGTTAAGGGCAGCCAGAGAGAAGGGTCGGGTTACCCTCAAAGGGAAGCCCATCAGACTAACAGCGGATCTCTTGGCAGAAACCCTACAAGCCAGAAGAGAGTGGGGGCCAATATTCAACATTCTTAAAGAAAAGAATTTTCAACCCAGAATTTCATATCCAGCCAAACTAAGCTTCATAAGTGAAGGAGAAATAAAATACTTTACAGACAAACAAATGCTGAGAGATTTTGTCACTACCAGTCCTGCCCTAAAAGAGCTCCTGAAGGAAGCGCTAAACATGGAAAGGAACAACCGGTACCAGCCGCTGCAAAATCATGCTAAAATGTAAAGACCATCAAGACTAGGAAGAAACTGCATCAACTAACGAGCAAAATAACCAGCTAACATCATAATGACAGGATCAAATTCACACATAACAATATTAACTTTAAATGTAAATGGACTAAATGCTCCAATTAAAAGATACAGACTGGCAAATTGGATAAAGAGTCAAGACCCATCAGTGTGCTGTATTCAGGAAACCCATCTCACGTGCAGAGACACATATAGGCTCAAAATAAAAGGATGGAGGAAGATCTACCAAGCCAATGGAAAACGAAAAAAGGCAGGGGTTGCAATCCTAGTCTCTGATAAAACAGACTTTAAACCAACAAAGATCAAAAGAGACAAGGCCATTACATAATGGTAAAGGGATCAATTCAACAAGAAGAGCTAACTATCCTAAATATATATGCACCCAATACAGGAGCACCCAGATTCATAAAGCAAGTCCTGAGTGACCTACAAAGAGACTTAGACTCCCACACATTAATAATGGGAGACTTTAACACCCCACTGTCAACATTAGACAGATCAACAAGACAGAAAGTCAACAAGGATACCCAGGAATTGAACTCAGCTCTGCACCAAGCAGACCTAATAGACATCTACAGAACTCTCCACCCCAAAGCAACAGAATATACATTTTTTTCAGCACCACACCACACCTATTCCAAAATTGACCACATACTTCGAAGTAAAGCTCTCCTCAACAAATGTAAAAGAACAGAGATTATAACAAACTATCTCTCAGACCACAGTGCAATCAAACTAGAACTCAGAATTAAGAATCTCACTCAAAACCACTCAACTACATGGAAACTGAACAACCTGCTCCTGAATGACTACTGGATACATAATGAAATGAAGGCAGAAATAAAGATGTTCTTTGAAACCAACAAGAACAAAGACACAACATACCAGAATCTCTGGGATGTATTCAAAGCAGTCTGTAGAGGGAAATTTATAGCACTAAATGCCCACAAGAGAAAGCAGGAAAGATCCAAAATTGACACCCTAACATCACAATTAAAAGAACTAGAAAAGCAAGAGCAAACACATTCAAAAGCTAGCAGAAGGCAAGAAATAACTAAAATCAGAGCAGAACTGAAGGAAATAGAGACACAAAAAACCCATCAAAAAATTAATGAATCCAGGAGCTGTTTTTTTGAAAGGATCAACAAAATTGATAGACCGCTAGCAAGACTAATAAAGAAAAAAAGAGAGAAGAATTAAATAGACACAATAAAAAATGATAAAGGGGATATCACCACCAATCCCACAGAAATACAAGCTACCATCAGAGAATACTACAAACACCTCTACGCAAATAAACTAGAAAATCTAGAAGAAATGGATAAATTCCTCGACACATACACTCTCCCAAGACTAAACCAGGAAGAAGTTGAATCTCTGAATAGACCAATAACAGGAGCTGAAATTGTGGCAATAATCAATAGTTTACCAACCAAAAAGAGTCCAGGACCAGATGGATTCACAGCCAAATTCTACCAGAGGTACAAGGAGGAACTGGTACAATTCCTTCTGAAGCTATTCCAATCAATAGAAAAAGAGGGACTCCTCCCTAACTGATTTTATGAGGCTAGCATCATTCTGATACCAATGCTGGGCAGAGACACAACCAAAAAAGAGAATTTTAGACCAATATCCTTGATGAACATTGATGCAAAAATCCTCAATAAAATACTGGCAAAATGAATCCAGCAGCACATCAAAAAGCTTATCCACCATGATCAAGTGGGCTTCATCCCTGGGATGCAAGGCTGGTTCAATATACACAAATCAATAAATGTAATCCAGCATATAAACAGAGCCAAAGACAAAAACCACATGATTATCTCAATAGATGCAGAAAAGGCCTTGGACAAAATTCAACAACCCTTCATGCTAAAAACTCTCAATAAATTAGGTATTGATGGGACGTATTTCAAAATAATAAGAGCTATCTATGACAAACCCACAGCCAATATCATACTGAATGGGCAAAAACTGGAAGCATTCCCTTTGAAAACTGGCACAAGACAGGGATGCCCTCTCTCACCACTCCTATTCAACATAGTGTTGGAAGTTCTGGCCAGGGCAATTAGGCAGGAGAAGGAAATAAAGGGTATTCAATTAGGAAAAGAGGAAGTCAAATTGTCCCTGTTTGCAGATGACATGATTGTATATCTAGAAAACCCCATTGTCTCAGCCCAAAATCTCCTTAAGCTGATAAGCAAGTTCAGCAAAGTCTCAGGATACAAAATCAATGTACAAAAATCACAAGCATTCTTATACACCAACAACAGACAAACAGAGAGCCAAATCATGAGTGAACTCCCATTCACAATTGCTTCAAAGAGAATAAAATACCTAGGAATCCAACTTACAAGGGATGTGAAGGGCCTCTTCAAGGAGAACTACAAACCACTGCTCAAGGAAATAAAAGAGGATACAAACAAATGGAAGAACATTCTATGCTCATGGGTAGGAAGAATCAATATCGTGAAAATGGCCATACTGCCCAAGGTAATTTACAGATTCAATGCCATCCCCATAAAGCTACCAATGACTTTCTTCACAGAATTGGAAAAAACTACTTTAAAGTTCATATGGAACCAAAAAAAGAGCCCGCATCGCCAAGGCAATCCTAAGCCAAAAGAACAAAGCTGGAGGCATCACACTACCTGACTTCAGACTATACTACAAGGCTACAGTAACCAAAACACCATGATACTGGTACCAAAACAGAGATATAGATCAATGGAACAGAACAGAGCCCTCAGAAATAACGCCGCATATCTACAACTATCTGATCTTTGACAAACCTGAGAAAAACAAGCAATGGGGAAAGGATTCCCTATTTAATAAATGGTGCTGGGAAAACTGGCTAGCCATATGTAGAAAGCTGAAACTGGATCCCTTCCTTACACCTTATACAAAAATCAATTCAAGATGGATTAAAGACTTAAACGTTAGACCTAAAACCATAAAAACCCTAGAAGAAAACCTAGGCATTACCATTCAGGACATAGGCATGGGCAAGGACTTCATGTCCAAAACACCAAAAGCAATGGCAACAAAAGCCAAAATTGACAAATGGGATCTAATTAAACTAAAGAGCTTCTGCACAGCAAAAGAAACTACCATCAGAGTGAACAGGCAACCTACAAAATGGGAGAAAATTTTCACAACCTACTCATCTGACAAAGGGCTAATATTTAGAATCTACAATGAACTCAAACAAATTTACAAGAAAAAAACAAACAACCCCATCAAAAAGTGGGTGAAGGACATGAACAGACACTTCTCAAAAGAAGACATTTATGCAGCCAAAAAACACATGAAAAAATTCTCATCATCACTGGCCATCAGAGAAATGCAAATCAAAACCACAATGAGATACCATCTCACACCAGTTAGAATGGCAATCATTAAAAAGTCAGGAAACAACAGGTGCTGGAGAGGATGTGGAGAAATAGG
Source organism: Pan paniscus (assembly GCF_029289425.2). Classification (NCBI taxonomy): domain Eukaryota; kingdom Metazoa; phylum Chordata; class Mammalia; order Primates; family Hominidae; genus Pan; species Pan paniscus. The sequence goes on from NC_073267.2 coordinate 70,020,762, forward strand.
AACACTTTTACACTGTTGGTGGGACTGTAAACTAGTTCAACCATTGTGGAAGTCAGTGTGGCGACTCCTCAGGGATCTAGAACTAGAAATACCATTTGACCCAGCCATCCCATTACTGGGTATATACCCAAAGGACTATAAATCATGCTGCTATAAAGACACATGCACACGTATGTTTATTGCGGCATTATTCACAATAGCAAAGACTTGGAACCAACCCAAATGTCCAACAATGATAGACTGGATTAAGAAAATGTCGCACATATACACCATGGAATACTATGCAGCCATAAAAAAGGATGAGTTCATGTCCTTTGTAGGGACATGGATGAAATTGGAAATCATCATTCTCAGTAAACTATCGCAAGAACAAAAAACCAAACACCGCATATTCTCACTCATAGGTGGGAATTGAACAATGAGATCACATGGACACAGGAAGGGGAATATCACACTCTGGGGACTGTTGTGGGGTGGGGGGAGGGAGGAGGGATAGCATTGGGAGATATACCTAATGCTAGATGACGAGTTAGTGGGTGCAGCGCACCAGCATGGCACATGTATGCATATGTAACTAACCTGCACAATGTGCACATGTACCCTAAAACTTAAAGTATAATAAAAATAAATAAATAAATAAAGAATAAGAACTGGCAACAACTAATTCTATAACCAGCAGAACTGTCATCAAAAATAATGAGGGAAAAATAAATTCTCAAATGCAGAAAACAAAAAAGTATTTGTTGCTAGCAGACCTACCCTTAAAAAATGGATAAAATAATTTTTTTTCAAATAATAAAAGAGCATGTCTTGGAGCCTCAGGAAGGAAGAATCAATAATGGGAGAAGGAGACATGTGAGTGATATGGTTTGTATTGGTATTCCTTCCAAACTCTCAGGTCAAATTGGAGGAGAAACCTGGTGGGAGGTGGTTGGATCACGGGGTGTACTTCCCCCATGCTGTTCTCATGAAAATGAGTGGGTTCCCATGAGATCTGATGGTTTAAAAGTGTGTGGCACTCCCCCCTTCTGTCTGTCTGTCTCTCACACGCGCACGCTTTCACTCGCACTCTTGCTCTTGCTCTCGCTCTCTCTCCTGACACCATTGTGAAGAAGGTAGTTGCTTCTCCTTCGCCTTCTGCCATGATGGTAAGTTTCCTGAGCCCTCCCAGTCATGCTTCCTATTAAGCCTGCGGAACTTTGAGTCAATTAAACCTCTTTTCTTCATAAATAATCCAGCCTCAGGTAGCTCTTTATAGCAGTGTGAAAACAGACTAATACACTGAGTAAGAACAATAGTTTTCTAAATAATGTATGATGGTCAAAGTCAAAATTATAAAACCATTTGATATTCAAGATAATAATATATAAAAGTGGGAATGGTAAAAGGACCTAAATAAAAACAAGGTTTCCACTCTTTATTTGAAGTAGTAAAATGTTGATCCCAATAAACTGTGATAAGATACATATGTATATTTCAATAGATACAGTTGTTACTAAGAATATAATTCAAAGTGATATTCTTAAAAAACATTGAAGTAAATCAAAATGGAATCTTACTGAATTACACAAAGTGTTTGAATAATTCACAAGAAGGTAAGAAAAGAAAAACAGAGGAATAGGGAACAGTGGACATAAACATTTTTTAAAAAAGGTATATTTATTGCATCTCAATAAATAATTTCAATGCAAATGGTCTAAATACACTAATTAGAAGACAATGATTAATAGAGTTTATTTTTATACAGTGACCCAACTATACGCTGCATGACAGATGTGGAATTGCAATGGAAAGTATTTATCAAACTTTTAACCAGGTGAAATTAAAACTTCAATGTGTATTTTTCTCCTGTTACAACAGTTGAGACCTCTGGTCTGTTTTCAGTCTTCTGTTTTCTGAGAGTCTTGTTGGAGCCTACATATGTGTGAACAGTTCAGAGTTGGCCAAAGGTTTGTGGAAGGTTTATATGCAGACTTAAAGCCGCCACCTTCTTTAGTTACCTCCTCAGTTTCTAGACACTCTGATAACCTACATTCTTTCTTTGACGCCTCAATCTAAAATTATTGTTATTGCTATTCCTGCCTGAGTTTTTGTGGCCCCATATAATGCAAATCTGAAGAAATACCAGGGAAAATACTTTTGAAACACAGATCTTATCCAGTGATATACCTATTATCAGAGTCACATTCTTTCCAATTTTTCTCTACTCTTGACTCCAATTCGTGAACAGTTTATAATTGTTATATACAGGAAGATTATTCTTGTGCAAGCTATTTCACCACTATTACTGGAACTGGGACTTCAGCTGGGCACTTTAGAAGTTAACAATGTTTCCTAAAGAAGGTCATAGTATTAATCGTGCTTGTTTTCCCCTTGCATTTTCTGATGCCTTGACATCTTACTGTCCTTGCTGACATTGGAGGAATTGCCCTTCCCTGGAATAGCTAATTCCTAGAGATAAGAAACAACTACCCTGGGAGCACACCTTTCAAATGAACACCAAACAATCCCAAGCCCACACCCCTAACCACCTCCTCTATGGAGCTATCATTCTTTGGGCCATTATTCTCCTTTTTTAATCATCCCAAGGCCAGGTATCAGACAAATAGAGACAACCTCTATACCTCAGAGCCTGCAGATATTATTCATACTTACAAACCTAAATTGGCTGGTCCTGCCTCACTTGTTTCTTCCCATGAAAACCACAATAAAGGCTTTTGTCCATGTTTTCCTCTCATTTCCTCTGCCTCCTGACTAACCTTGGTGCTTCCCTGTGTGGTCTTGTGTGGCATGTCTTGCCTCCTGTTTCTAGGGATATTTAGGTATAAAAACTTATTTTATGACAGTCATTTTCATGTCTGCATGTCTTACCATACCTAAATGAAACAAATCTCAAGTACCCTTAGAACAACCATTCAGTAGGGTTTGAGAATTTCCTGAAGTAGTTCTATCTTACATAAGTTTGAGAAACAGATGAACTAAGCCATAAGAAGGAAGTAATGTCTAAGTTAAACCTTGAAGGGCGAGTAGGAGTTAGTTTCATTTAAAAGCCCAGAGAGAAATAACAACAAGTATGAAAAGAAATAGGGTGAGAAAACACAAAGATCTGCAACATTGCTGGAAGATAGTTGTCAAAATTGGGAGCCAGAGAAGAAGGCTCAGATTATGGTACATGTGGTGATGGCCTCATACATATTACTCAGGAGGTTGGGCTTTAACTGGCTTTAAATTGAGAAATGACATGATTAGAATGCATCTAGATCTTTTGCATTCTTGTCTTTTGTGTTTTTAGTATACAAGTTGCCACCCCACCAGAATCATCAACTAATATTGTTCCTTTTGCCATCCTAAACTTGAAGGAAAGTGGAGTTGTTGCACATGGCTATGATCACAGCATAATCAGTTTTCAAATTGTCAAATGGCACCGCACGAAACATCTTGTTGGATTTTTTTAAAGACTGCATGAAGAGAATTAAAAATGAGCTAAAGAAAATTGACTGAAATCAACTGTAGTTTAGGAAATTCACTATGTTGAAATATGTGCTTTTAAATAACATGTAGGGGTAAACAATCTATAATCAGTCAAGTAGAATCTGGTTGTCAATATGTAAAAGCAAAGCCAGGATAATCATGGCAAAGACATGTCTAATGGTTAATTTGGAAAGGACAAATGCCTATGACATTGACATTATTGCAGAGAAAACAGAAAAATATTTGGAAGACGAAAGGAAAAAATGAACATTTTGTATTTGTAGTGCAAAGCACGTTGACTGTGGCAGAAACTGGTTTTTGTTTTGTTTTGTTTTGTGGGGAGCATGTCACGAAAATATATGCAAAGATTAAACTGCAACAGGTTGGGTCAGTGCAATGCTACATAAACAGTATGAGAGTTTTTGAATTAAATTGGCTCATGCAACAAAATTATGTAATATCATAGAAACAAAATCTGAGTGTATAAGCTCATAGTACTGCAAGGATCCCTGAAACCCATTAATACAAAATCCTGTGTTATTATTCCTCCTCATTGTTCTTTTTACTTATAAAAGCTAATTTCTTTAATTCTTGCCTTTGAGTCTGCTTATTTTCTTAGAATTTGCTATGGGTAATATTAATCTACTAATGAAATCAAAGTTTCCTCCAGGGCAGTAACATTTTCTGTTTTAGATATCAGCATATGCTCAGTGCTTAGTGTAGATTAGGTTTTTCTATATACATATGATATTGTACAGATGGATGAATGAGCAAATGAAGGAATTTTTACTGAACACTTAAATAAAGAAATCATAATAAACTATTACTTATTTACCATTTACTATGCTTGGGACTTTTTGATTATTGATTATTGTTACATACATTATAATATATAATATTAAATTCACAAACATCTTTTTTTTTTTTGAGACGGAGTATCGCTATGTCGCCCAGACTGGAGTGCAGTGGTGTATTCTCAGCTCACTTAACCTCCACCTCCGGGTTCAAGCGATTCTCCTGCCTCAGCCTCTTGAGTACCTGGTATTACAAGTGCAGGCCAACATGCCCAGCTATTTTTTTTGTATTTTTAGTAGAGATGGGGTTTCACTGTGTTAGCCAGGATGGTCTCGATCTCCTGACCTCGTGATCCACCCACCTCAGCCTCCCAAAGTGCTGGGATTACAGGCATGAGCCACCATGCCCAGCATTAAATTCACAAACATCTTAAGACCAATGTTATTCGCATCAATTTTAAATAGAAAATGGATGTCCTGAGTGGGGTAAGCTACTGCCCAAATTGACAGACAACAGCAGATTTGGAATTTAAGCTCATCTAGTCATCTTCCCTAACCAAAATTACCAGTGACAGGTACAATCAGTGGGGAAAGAGACAATTTAAAATGTGGACAGAAAAGGTGTAAATTAACTGTGTGCACTTAGATACACTATTTTACCTCTCTCAATTCAATATCCTCAATATTCAAATGAAGAGAGTCATGATAATTGCTTTAGGGAATTATAAAACTAAATGAGTAGTTCTTGTAAAATTCCTAACACAATGGGTACTAACAAGTAATAATGATAACAATAATCAAATTAATATGTTGTGACTTAGGAACTCACAATTTTTATTCATGCATCTGATTTTCAATAAAAAAAGATGAAATTAATATTTTTATATATATATATTATACTTTAAGTTCTGGGATATATGTACAGAATGTGCAGGTTTGTTACATAGGTATACATGTTCCACTGTGTTTTGCTGCACCCATCAACCCGTCATCTACATTAGGTATTTCTCCTAATGTTATCCCTTCCTTAGCCCCAACCCCATGACAGTGTGTGATGTGTGTGATGTTCCCCTCCCTGTGCCCATATGTTCTCATTGTTCAACTCCCACTTGTGAGTGAGAACATGTGGTGTTTGGTTCTCTGTTCCTGTGTTAGTTTGCTGAGAATGATGGTTTCCAGCTTCATCTATGTCCCTGCAAAGAACATGAACTCATTCTTTTTTATGGCTGCATAGTATTCCATGGTGTACATGTGCCACATTTCCTTTATTCAGTCTAACATTGATTGGCATTTGAGTTAGCCCTTAGCCTTTGCTATTGTGAATAGTTTGCAATAAACATACATGTGTATGTGTCTTTATAGTAGAATGATTTATAATCCTTAAGGTATATATCCAGTAATGGGATTGCTGGGTCAAATGGTATTTCTAGTTCTAGATCCTTGAGGAATCGCCGCACTGTCTTCCACAATGATTGAACTAATTTATACTCCCACCAACAGTGTAAAAGCTTTCCTGTTTCTCCACATCCTCTCCAGCATCCATTGTTTCCTGGCTTTTTAATAATTGCCATTCTAATGGGCGTGAGATGATATTTCACTGTGGTTTTGATTTGCATTTCTCTAATGACCAGTGATGATGAGCTTTTTTTCATGTTTGTTGGCTGCATAAATGTCTTCTTTTGAAAAGTGTCTGCTCATACCCTTCACCCATTTTTTGATGGGGTTGTTTGTTTTTTTCTTGTAAATTACCTTAATTACCTTGTAGATTCTGGATATTAGACCTTTGTCAGATGGATAGATTACAAAAATGCTCTCCCGTTCTGTAGGTTGCCTGTACACTCTGATGATAGTTTCTTTTGCTGTGCAGAAGCTCTTTAGTTTAATTAGATCCCATTTGTCAATTTTGGCTTTTGTTGCCATTGCTTTTGGTGTTTTAGTCATGAAGTCTTTGTCCATGACTATGTCCTGAATGGTATTACCTAGGTTTTCTTCTAGGGTTTTTATGGTTTTAGGTTTTACATTTAAATCTTTAATCCATCTTGAGTTAATTTCTGTATAAGATGTAAGGAAAGCATCCAGTTTCAGTTTTCTGCATATGGCTAGCCAGTTTTCCCAGCACCATTTATTGAATAGGGAATCCTTTCCCCATTGCTTGTTTTTCTCAGGTTTGTCAAAGATCAGATGGTTGTAGATGTGTGGTGTTATTTCTGAGGCCTCTGTTCTTTTCCATTGGTCTATATATCTGTTTTGGTACAATACCATGCTGTTTTGGTTACTGTAGCCTTGTAGTATAGTTTGAAGTCAGGTAGTGTGATGCCTCAATCTTTGTTCTTTTTGCTTAGGATTTTCTTGGCTATATGGGCTCCTTTTTGGTTCCATATGAAATTTAAAGTAGTTTTTTCTAATTCTGTGAAGAATGTCAATGGTAGCTTGATGGGAATAGCATTGAATCCATAAATTACTTTGGGCAATATGGCCATTTTCACGATATTGATTCTTCCTATTCATGAGCATGGAATTGTTTTCCATTTGTTTGTGTCCTCTTTTATTTCCTTGAGCAGTGGTTTGTAGGTCTCCTTGAAGAAGTCCTTCATGTCCCTTGTAAGTTGGATTCCTAGGTATTTTATTCTCTTTGTAGCAATTGTGAATGGGAGTTTGCTCATGATTTGACTCTCTGTGTGTCTATTATTGGTGTACAGGAATGCTTGTGATTTTTGCACATTGATTTTATATTCTGAGACTTTGCTAAAGTTGCTCATCAGCTTCAGGAGTTTTGGGGCTGAGACAATGGAGTTTTCTATATATACAATCATGTCACCTGCAAAGAGAGATAATATGACTTCCTCTCTTCCTGTTTGAGTGCGCTTTCTTTCTTTCTCTTGTCTGATTGCCCTGGTCAGAAATTTCAATACTATGTTGAATAGGAGTGGTAAGAGAGGGCATTCGTTGTCTTGTGCTGGTTTTCAAAGGGAATGCTTCCAGCTTTTGCCCATTCAGTATGATATTGGCTGTGGGTTTGTCATAAATAGTTTTTTATTATTTTGAGATATGGTCAGTTAATACCTAGTTTATTGAGTGTTTTTAGCATGAAGCAATGTTCAGTTTTATCGAAGGCCTTTTCTGCATCTATTGAGATAATCATGTGGTTTTTGTCATTGGTTCTGTTTATGGGATGGATTACGTTTATTGATTTGCATTTTTTGAACTAGCCTTGCATCCCAGGGATGAAGCCAATTTGATTGTGGTGGATAAGCTTTTTAATGTGCTGCTCAATTCACTTTGCCAGTATTTTATTGAGGATTTTCGAAGTTCATCAGGGATATTGGCCTGAAATTTTCTTTTTTTGTTGTGTCTCTGCCAGGTTTTGATATCAGGATGATGCTGGCCTCATAAAATGCGTTAGGGAGGAGTCCCTCTTTTTCTATTGTTTGGAATAGTTTCAGAAGCAATGGTGCCTGCTCTTGTTTGTATGTCTGGTAAAATTCGGCTGTGAATCCATCTGGTCTCGGACTTTTTTTGGTTGGTAGGCTATTAATTACTGCCTCGATATCAGAACTTGTTATTGGCCTATTAAGGGATTCGACTTCTTCCTGATTAGTCTTGGGAGGGTGTATGTGTCCAGGAATTTATCCATTTCTTCTAGATTTTCTAGTTTATTTGTGTAGAGGTGTTTACAGTATTCTCTGATGGTAGTTTGTATTTCTGTGGGATCAGTGGTGATCTTCTCTTTATCATTTTTTATTGTGTCCATTTGATTCTTCTCTCTTTTTTTCTTTATTAATCTGTCTAGCGGTCTATCTATTTTGTTAATCTTTTCAAAAAGTCAGTTCCTGAATTCATTGATTTTTGAAGGTTTTTTTGTGTCTCTATCTCCTTTTGTTCTGCTCTGATCTTAGTTATTTCTTGTCTTCTGCTAGCTTTTGGATTTGTTTGCTCTTGGTTCTCTATTTGTTTTAATTGTGATGTTAGGGTGCCAATTTTAGATCTTTCCTACTTTGTCTGTGGGCAGTTAGTGCTATATATTTCCCTCTAAACACTGCTTTAGCTGTGTCCCAAAGATTTTGGTATGTTGTCTCTTTTTTCTCATTGATTTCAAAGAACTTATTTATTTCTGCCTTAATTTTGTTATTTACCCAGTAGTCATTCAGGAGGAGGTTGTTCAGGTTCCATGTAGTTGTGCGGTTTTGAGTGAGTTTCTTAATCTTGCATTCTAATTTGATTGCACTGTGGTCTGAAAGACTGTTTGTTATGATTTTCTTTCTTTTGCATTTGCTGAGAAGTGTTTTATTTCCAATTATGTAGCCAATTTTAGAATGAGTGCTATGCAGTGCAAAGAAGAATGTATATTCTGGCGATTTAGGGTGGAGAGTTCTGTTAGGTCCGCTTGGTCCAGAGCTGAGTTCAAGTTCTTGTTAAGATCCTTGTTAATTTTCTGTCTCATTGATCTGTCTAATATTGACAGTGGGGTGTTAAAGTCTCCCACTATTATTGTGTGAGAGTCAAAGTCTCTTTGTAGGTCTCTAAGAACTTGCTTTATGAATCTGGGTGCTCCATTATTGGGTGCATATATATTTAGGTTAGCTCTTCTTGTTACATTGATCCCTTTACCATTATCTAATGCCCTTCTTTGTCTTTTATGATCTTTGTTGGTAAAGTCTATTTTATCAGAGACTAGGATTGCAATCCCTGCTTTTTTTTTCTTTCTATTTGCTTGATAAACCTTCCTCCATCTCTTCATTTTGAGCCTACATGTGTTTTTGCATGTGAGGTGGGTTTCCTGAATACAGCACACTTATGGATCTTGACTCTATCTAATTTGCTAGTCTGTATCTTTTAATTGGGGCATTTTGCCCATTTACATTTGAGGTTAATATTGTTATGTGTGAATTTGATCGTGTGATTACGATGCTAGCTGGTTATTTTGCCCATTAGTTGATGCAGTTTCTTCATAGTGTCGATGGTCTTTACATTTTTGTATGTTTTTGCAGTGATGGGTACAGTCTTTTCCTTTCCATATTTAGTGCTTCCTTCAGGAGCTCTTGTAAGGCAGGCCTGGTGGTGACAAAATCCCTCAGCATTTGCTTTTCTGTAAAGGATTTTATTTCTCCTTCACTTATGAAGCTTAGTTTGGCTGGATATGAAATTCTGGGTTGAAAACTCTTTTCTTTAAGAATGTTGAAAACTGGCTCCCATTCTCTTCTGGCTTGCAGGGTTTCTGCAGTGGATCTGCTATTAGTCTGATGGTCTTCTCTTTTTGGGTAACCCAACCTTTCTCCATGGCTGCCCTTAACATTTTTTCCTTCATTTCAACCTTGGTGCATCTGATGACTGTGTGTCTTGGGGTTGCTCTTCTCGAGGAGTATCTTTGTAGTGTTGTCTGTATTTCCTGAATTTGAATGTTGACCTGTCTTGCTAGATTGGGGTAGTTCTCCTGGATAATATTCTGAAGTGTGTTTTCCAACTTGGTTCCATTCTCCCTGTCCCCTTCAGGAACACCAGTCAGATATAAGTTTGGTCTCTTCACATAGTCTCATATCTTTTGGAGGCTTTATTCATTCCTTTTCATTCTTTTCCCTCTTGTCTTCATGCTTTATTTTATTAAGTTGATCTTCAATCTCTGACATCCTTTTTTCCACTTAATAGAGCTGGCAATTGATATTTGTGTATGTTTCACAAAGTTCTCATGCTCTGTTTTTCACCTCCATCAGGTCATTTATGTTCTCTCCAAACTGGTTATTCTAGTTAGCAGTTCCTATAACCTTTTATCAAGGTTCTTAGCTTCCTTGCATTAGATTAGAACATGCTCCTTTAGCTTGGAGGAGTTTGTGATTACCCACTGTCTGAAGCCTACTTCTGTCAATTTGTCAAACTCATTCTCTGTCCGGTTTTTCCCCTTGCTGGTGATGAGTTGTGACCCTTTGGAGGAGAAGAGGCTTTCTGGTTTTTGGTATTTTCTGCCTTTTTATGCTGGTTTTTCCTCACTTTCATGGATTTATCTACCTTTGGTCTTTGCTGTTGATGAGTTTTTCCTTCAGATGGAGTTTTCGCATGGTCATCCTTTTTCTTGATGTTGATGCTATTGCTTTCTGTTTGTTAGTTTTCCTTATAACAGTCAGGCCCTTCTTCTGCAGGTCTCCTGAAGTTTGCTGGGGGTCCATTCCAGACCCTGTTTGCCTGGGTATCACCAGCAGAGGCTGTAGAACAGCAAAAATTGCTGCCTGTTCCTCCCTCTGGAAGCTTCATCCCAGACGTGCATCTGCCAAATGCAAGGCAGAACTCTCCTGTATGAGGTGTCTGTTGACCCCTGCTGGGAGGTGTCTCCCAGTCAGGAGGCACAGGGGTCAGGGACCCACTTGAGGAGGCAGTCAGTCCCTTAGCAGAGCTCGAGTGAGCACTGTTCTGGGAGATATGCTGCTTTCTTCAGAGCTGGCAGGCCAGAACATTTAAGTCTACTGAAGCTGTGCCCACAGCGGCCCCTCCCCCAGGTGCTCTGTCCCAGGGAGATGGGAGTTTTATCTATAATCCCCTGACTAGGGCTGCTGCCTTTTCAGAGATGACCTGCCCAGAGAGGGGGAATCTAGAGAGACAGTCTGGCTACAGTGGCTTTGGCAAGCTGTGTGGGCCCCGCCCAGTTCAAACTTCTCAGCCTGTTTACACTGTGAGGGGGAAAACGGCCTACTCAAGCCTCAGTAATCGTGGACTCCCCTCCCCCCACCAAGCTCAAGTGTCTCAGGTCAACTTCAGACTGCTGTGCTGGCAGTGAGAATTTCAAGCCAGTGGATCTTAGCTTGCTGGGCTCCATGTGGGTGGGATCCACTAAGCAAGACCACTTGGCTCCCTGGTTTCAGCCCCCTTTCCAGGGGAGTAAATGGTTCTATCTTGCTAGTGTTCCAAGTGCCACTGGGGTATGAAAAAACTCCTGCAGCTAGCTCAGAATCTGCCCAAAAGGCCACCCAGTTTTGTGCTTGAAACCCAGGGCCCTTGTGGTGTAGGCACTCAAGGGAATCTCCTGGTCTGTGGGTTGAAAAGACCATGGGAAAAGTGTAGTATATGGGATGGAGTGCACCATTCCTCACAGCATGGTCCCTCATGCCTTCCCTTGGCTAGGGGAGGGAATTCCTTGACCCTTTGTGCTTCCTGGGTGAGGTGACACCCCACCCTACTTCAGCTCACCCTCAATGGGCTGCACCCACTGTCTAACCAGTCCCAGTGAGATGAACTGGATACTTCAGTTAAAAATGCAGAAATCACCCACCTTCTGCATTGGTCTCGCTGGGAGCTGTAGACTGGAGCTGTTCCTATGCAGCCATCTTGCCCAGGAATCAAAGTTAATATTAATATTTCTTCTTCACCTAACCATAGTCCTCAGTTGTCACCTGACAAAGGAATAAAATTCAAAACTGTAGCTGATTAGCATGTTGGCTATGCATGCAAGAATGGCCAAAAGAAAAATAATTCACCGAAAATCCCAACTGTAATGTTCAGTGAGGTTTGAGGACTTTCTACTTTATTGCCAAAGCTGTCAAGGATCACTTGGGTCACCCTTCTACTGATCCCTTGGTCCTTATACATACATATTTATTTCTCAAGACTAATACTGCCCACCCAAGGAGACTTAACTGCTGTATCAAAATATTTTTTATTTAGATACCATCTGTATTTGAGAAAATCATGAGTAGAAAATTAGCCTTTCAATAGTCCTCAAAGTATCTTAGCTGCTTACAAAAAATATTGTACAAACATATCCTTAAACTAAGTGTTACATCTCAGGGTTTCATCTTTTCCCATGTATAGGCTGGCAAAAATACAACAGCTCCTCAGAAGAGTTTTAGAAATCTGATAAATTCAAAAGCAGATGGAAGGACAGAAGTCATTCCTGTGACTAAATTTCTTTAGACACACAGATGGGATTAAATACTAAATAAATGTTAACCAACAAGTTTTTAAAATTGATGCATATAGCTAAGAAAAAATAAAAGCTAGTGATCCCAAAGTAATTACTCTCCTTGTTATTTTCAATTATGTGCCAATAAAATGTTAAGCATATGATATGGACTCTTATGGTTATTAATTTGTCAGGTGAGGATGATGGCCTTGATTAATGAGAATGATGACAAACATGGAAAAATAAATATGTGGATGGAATTTCCACTTACATCTAGAATAATTTATTAACTTTAAGATAGTTTGTTAACAATTAGATAATTTATTAACTTTAAGATAGATTCCCATAGAATCTTTCTATGGGAAAGATTCTATGTGGGTCAGTGGAAGATGAAGTGGGAAGAAAAGGTAAAGAATGGTGTTATTGGGCTGGGTGTGGTGGCTCACACCTGTAATTCCAGTGCTTTGGGAGGCCGAGGCAGGTGGATCACTTGGTGTCAGGAGTTCGAGACCAGCCTTGCCAACATGGAGAAACCCTAACTCTACTAAAAAAAAAAATAATAATAATAATACAAAAATTAGCCAGGCATGGTGGTGTGTGCCTGTAATCCCAGCTACTCAGGAGACTGAGGCAGGAGAATTACTTGAACCTCAGAGGTGAAGGTTGTAGTGAGCCCAGATTGCACCACTGCACTCCAGCCTAGGCAACAGAGTGAGACTCTATCTCAAAATAAAAAAGAAACAATGGTGTTATTTTTTTCAAAGGACACACAATGGTAGAGTGCACCACTGCACTCCAGCCTAGGCAACAGAGTGAGACTCTATCTCAAAATAAAAAAGAAACAATGGTGTTATTTTTTTCAAAGGACACACAATGGTAGAGAAACAGACAAAAAAATAGTGCTTTTATTCAGAGGGACAATATTTCTCTACTAAATTGAACCTATATATAGCATGAGCCCTCAATAAAAGAACTTGGCTACTCTACATCTTGTTAGCTGTACAACCATGGGCAAATTAGTTAACCCCTGTAACCCTCTGTCACTTCAGTTGCAAAGTTTGGTTACCCACTTATATAAGATATTTATGAAAAATGAGTAATGCTTATAAACCTACTTAATATGGTGTCTGGTACCTAGAATGCTCTGTCACTGTTAGCTCTGATTGTTATTTAAGGAACAGTGAATGGTCTATAACACAGGTGTAGTGATAGCAGGTATGGTAGACTCTGTAAGCTTGAAAAGAAACTCGCAAGAGGCAATAATGCCCAGTTGATCTTCTAGTACTTTCATTTTAACAGACAACAATGACACAGATGTGCACATGTGGTTTTATTTAGATTTTCTCTTATTCTTGTAGCTTCATTTTCTAAAAACTTTAGTACATCATATGGAGTTTTTAATCCAAATGCTCCTATTAACATTTTATAGTGATAGAAGGAATTCCACTGTATTCTATGAAAAGTAAGAGTTACACCCGAAGAGCTGAAAGCTTTAACTGGCATTGATTCTCAGGTTGGCTCTGTTCCTATGTTTGGGCAGACATTAATTTAATCAGAGCTAGAATCTGCCTGCAGCAAAGACTCAGCAGCTTGGGAAATTGAGCCTTCTGCTCCCCTCACTTTTGAATACATCATTTGGAATTGGTGGTATTTACATGAATTTATTGCAGAGACATAGGTTGGATATTGTGTGCAAATTTATGTTTTATAAACATTCACACATTTCCATTTGAATGACATTAAGATTATTAAATGAGAGGTTTTTATACTTTATGCATTACGAGAGTATTCTATACTATGTCAGAATATATGAGGTATGTTTCGATGTGTAAACAGGGTTACTTTAAGAAATGCTACTTAACCATCTCTGAGCCTCAATTTCTTTATCTTTAAGATAGAGATAACAATTATAGAACTATTGAGCATTAAATTATATTGTTTCCATGTTCCAAGTCCAGAATCTGCCACTATGGTTCTTATTTAATAAATGATTGTTTGCATTACTATGTAGTCTAATTCATTGCTTTTTTACCTATGAGGAAACTAAATCTTAGAGGCAGAAAGTAAATTAACTGGGGAATTGGAGTTACCCAGTAGAAGAGCTGGGATTGAAACTCTAGTCTCCCAATGCCCTCATCAATATCCTTTTTAGTGTGAGAGTAATAATAGCTGAAACTGAAGATAGTGAACTAAGCTTCAGGAAAGGAACAAACCAAGCACTGAAACAGGGAGGCGCCAGAAAGAAAGAATTAAAATATAACTACAAATCTGAGTCCCACAGATAATTACTGAGAAGAGTCTACTCTCTCTGAATCACTTTATATCTATTTTATATTGGCTACTTAATACTTCTCATTTTATTCATAGAGTAGTGATGGCATGACATCCTTGTCTCTCTGCTTCTCAGTTGTAACACAGCTACTTGCAAATCAAAATTGTAAAGTTCTCAATTGAAAGATAGACTGTCAGGATAATTTATAGTTTATTTTCTTTCTGTTGTTGTAGTTGTTATTTTGACATAAAAACTTGCAGTAGGCAGAATAATAGTCCCCAGGGATAGCCATGCCCTGATCCTCAGAACCTGCAAACATGTTATGTTACATGGCAAAGGGAAATAAGGGTGTAGAAGGAATTAATGTTGCTAATCTGCTGACCTTCAAATAAAGAATTAACCTAGATTATCTGGATGGGCCCATTGTAATCATAAATGTCCTTAAAAATAAAAAGGGAGGAAAAAACTCCATGAAGACAACATTTCTTCCTGCCTTTGAAGAAATGTAACTAATTGAAGAACTCTAACTAATTTGACCGATATTTCGAATGGCGAGTGAAGGAAGTAAATCCTTAAAGGCTTAACTGTAAGAAAGAATGAAGTAAGGAGAGGGCAGATATTGCCAATTCTCTGGAAGCTGCTGCTGGAAGAGGGGATGTACACCTTCATGTATAGAGGTGTTCCCAGGAGAGCAGGAAGACCTTCATGCAGATAGCCCAGACAGGTGCTTAAGGAAATTAGGTTCTAGGCACCAAGCCTCAGCAGATTTCTGTGTTTTAAGTGTGTCTCTCAATCATCTCAGCTTCTGTTTTCAACTCCAGAACAGTGACTAATTTAAGTGGTGTTTGTGTGGAGGTGAAGCACTTGAGTGTTGCCTTACACTAAGGCATTGAATAAGACTAAGGCGTCTTTGCCTATTTGTTGAGAGTGTATGTGTATATGTACGTATGTTTGTATGTGCATATGCACAAAACTCACTGAAATTAAAGTTGCCAGCCTGGAGGGAAGAAACCTTAGAGTTACAGTTCAACCACTTTCAATGAAATTTTTAAAATATGACTTTATTTTTGCTTACTTGACTTTGCATTTACAAATACCCTATATAGTTAAAGAATAGAATAAAATAAGATGAAGAAATGGTGCTACAGAGCTACATATCTGAGCTCCCAAGATGAATACACTACGTACACACAGTGAATACAGATAGATAAAAATAAAATTTCACCCCTCTTTTGGCAGAGTAAGTTGGAAAGAATTGAGGCAGACATATATTTCCTTTTATCTCATATCCCACCTAGATTTTTGTGAAAATTATTTCCTTCTCAATTAAGTTATATGTTATCTTCTTTCCCTCAGTTCCTGAAAACATGTTCCCCTGTGATTCCTAGTACTCAGCCATGCCCTGTTCTACCTCTATTCCGGAAATGACTCTGCCCTTTCTTTTCGAATAAGTTAAAGAGGGGATGTTGGTGACTTGGGATAAGAGATTTTTTTTTAATGTATCCAGAAAGTTTTTAGTTTACAAATAAAGTACTTTTGTAATAGGTTGAAATATAATTGAGTATGAATATTAATTTTACCAGTTACTGGCTGATTGGTCTTACCTTACTCTTTCAGTATTTATTTTCTCCTTACATAATCTGAAATACTTTGTTTAATAGCACCATCTGACATGCATTTTTCAAATAATCAACTTATTTACTTCTTTCTTGCCTGTCTCTGCCCACAATAGTGAAAACTATGGTGGCAGCAATTTTTCTTTTTTGTGTGTGTGTATAATACTGCACTCTCCTCCTCCCACCCAGTTTTAGAATAGTACCTACCAAGAGGAGGTACACAATTAATATTCGTTTCTTAAATTAGTAATGTCCCAACTCACACTTATATTATCAGTAAAATGCAGCTACTGAAATGTGTTTCATGAGTTAATTGTAAATACAAAAAAAAAAATTAGCCTGGTGTGGTGGTGGGTGCCTGTAATCCCAGCTACTCGGGAGGCTGAGGCAGGGAAAATTGCTTGAACCCAGGAGGTGGAGGTTGCAGTGAGCAGAGATTGCACCACTGCACTCTAGCCTGGGAGACAGAGTAAGACTCCATCTCAAAAAAAAAAAAAAAGGAAAATTAAAATGTGTAATGAATATAAAGTGATGAATATAGTGCCTTTTGTGTTCAATATTGATACATAATAATCATAATATTGATACATAATAGTCTTAATTTTTTTTCAAATAAAATAGCCAGTGTCAGTGCTCTAATACAGGTACAAAATAGGTTAGAGTAATTTTACAGGGAAAGGGGATGGAGCATAGAGCAAAGGATTTGATTTTGGAGGAAAGGACGGCATAAGCTTATGTACACAACAGAACTGTTGGGTCTAATAGTCTTTTCTGCGAGGATCCAAATGTTCTGTGTGCTGTCCAATATGGTAGCTGGTACCCACATATGGTGATAAAGCCCTTCAAATAAGAGTAGTGCAACTAAGGAATTACATTTTTATTTTTTTTAGTTAATTAATTAACATTTAAATTTAAACAGCCCCATGTGGTTGGTGGCTACACTATGACAGAGCATGTCTTGAGCAGTGGTTCACAAAATTAAATGGGTTTAAGGAAGACTTACCTGGAAGCACTTACTACAGTGCAAATTTTCAAGCTTTATCTTGGAAGTTCTTTTGTGTTAGACCTGGAGGTGAAGCCTAGGACTCAGCAGTTTGAGGAATCCATTTTGGGTTACTGAAGGAGGAGCTCCATGACCTGCACTTTGGTCCTGTCTTTGCGCCAATTCCTGGAGGTCTCTTTCTGTCATTCTGTCTTTGCTTGTGAAGTGTCTCCCTATCTTTAAATTCCGTTCACTTTCAGTCTTATCTGTGGCTTTTCCCAATAGTCCAGAAATAAAATCTTATTTAGGAAGTAGCGCTGCTGCTTTTATTCCATTTGATGTTATTTTTTCAAGTGTGCTGATTTATAATTCCATTATCGTTATCATCTCTAAATTTAATCCTTCTTATACTTTCAGAAAGTCAAAACCTTATTGTAAGTAGGATGGGAAATTCTGGTGGTTGCACAATTATATCTAGGATAAATTTAGTAATGCCCATTTTGCAAATTTTTAAATATGTCCAAAGACTCTTCTGAAGAAGATTGAATTTTGGAAACCAAGGGGAAAACCAAGGGGAACTTTGCAATTCTTATGATAAAATTGATAACCAAAAAACTCAGGACCAAGAGCTTATCACTATTGTTCCCTTTCCTCCATGTGCTGAGTTTTTGGAGGTCAAAGCCAAGATGGTCATGTTCAAAAGCTGGTGATGATTAAGATTTATTGACAACCCCATATTCTGAGAAGGATTATATTTCTGAAACTTCATGGGTATAAAAGCTGTTTCTGTCCTTTCCCTGCTATAGTTGCAACAGTTGGGATACATAGGTACATCAGTTACTATGCTTTTGGCTGGAAGAAAAAAAATACCTGAAAAAGCATGAACATGGCTTAGATAATAAAGTAGCAAAGATGGTTATTCACAAATTAACAAATCTGGAGAGAGGCTATTGTGGCATTGGTTCAATGGCTCAATAATGCCATCACTGTTCCAACTTTTTCTGCTTTTGGTTCTGTTATAGCTTGCCTATTTGTTTTCCATTTTCAATCTTGTAAACTTGTGACAAGATGGTTGTCACAGATTTATACCCATCATTCCCAAAGACACAAAGGAAGAAGGTGGGATACTTCTTGGAGCTATCTCTTTATCAGGGAGGGAAATTTTTTCATATGTGAAAAAAAAGACATTTTTGCATATCTTATTGCCCAGAATTTTGATTCCTCATGGCTCTTAGCAGCAAAAAAGGCTTGGAAAGCAAGGATCCAACATTTTCAGTCTCTATGGTAGGGATCGGTCTCTGCCAGAAAGGAAGAAAGATAAAGAAAAATGTTTGTTGTTAGGCAAAAAATTTCTGCCAGAAGAGAATATGGACTTGCTATGGGTGGATTAAAATTTTATAGAAATTTAGAGGATGTTTATGAAGACATTTCCATCTTGAAATTAGTATAGAAGACTTTCTACCCAGTGGATGTCATCTGGGAAATTCTTCCCTTCCTCAGAGTGTAGAGAAAATGAAACAATCACTAGACAAGAGGAATGAGCAATAAGACAGAAAAAGAATCCTGAACTTAAATAAAACAAGGCTCTAACATTTTGACCAGAACAGAATTTGGGGATGGAGTATAGAATAAATTCTTTATAGCTCTCAGTCTTATATTGAACTGCCATTGAATAAGATAAACAGTCTACCAGTGTGTGATGCAGAGAAACACAGCGTGAATCAAAGCAGGCAATGTTATTGCTTTCCAAGGCAGTGGTTTAACTAGACTGAGAGTACTATATCTGGTATTTGTCACTGTTTCTTACATGGGGTATAATTTCTCTTGAAGGACTATTGCACTGAGTCACTTAATGATACCAAGCTTCTAAGATTTAAGATGTAAAGGAAGAATGTTAAAAGTTGTGCATTTGTTCACTGGGAGGTAAAAGGGAGTTTAAATTCTTATTTAGCCTTTGTAATTTCCATCACTGGCAAATATGATTTCTCTCCCTCATTTTTTCTCTTTATACAGTACCAGTCCATATTCTGCTGCTACCTCCCTCGTTGACCACTTTGACTTCAGCACTTTATGCGAGGGGCACAAGGAAAACAAGGAATCAGTGCTGCTCTATGAATCATTTGTCAAAGGAAGATTTAAATGCATGTTCCTTACCTGCCTAGAGGAAAATACAGTAAATGCATTTTGAGGTAGAGAGAGAAAGTTATGTGTTCTTAATAACCAGCATATTTATTATGCCCTAAATAGGAAATTGTGTATTTGCAGGTTGACAACTACAGCTGAATAGAATGATCAGCTTTGTCCACAGGCAAAATTACGAGGTGTGTAAGTGTGTTGTTCATCAATAGAATTAGTATAACAAGGCAGACCTAGATTAATTTCCTGGCTCTGCTACTTGCTAACTGTGACAACTTAAGAAAGGTACATAACCACTCTGAGCTTCAGTTTCCTCATTTGTAAACTGGGGATAATAATAGTGCCCATTAATTTATGCTACAACAATATTAAATGAGATAATGTTTCTAAATTATTGATTTAGGACCTGATATAGAGAAAGTATTTAATACGTATTAGCTACAATCATTACGGTGATAATGCCAACAAAATCCAGGTAGGTAGGTAGTAGATATCTAAACAGCACTTTTCAGATAAGAGGACTGAAATGTTCATGAGTGTACAAATATAATAAATAAAAGAGTAAAGGCCAGGCGCTGTGGCTCACGCCCGTAATCCCGGCACTTTGGGAGGCCGAGGTGGTCGGATCACAAGGTCAGGATATGGAGACCATCCTGGCCAACATGGTGAAACCCCGTCTCTACTAAAAACACAAAAATTAGCCGGGCGCGGTGGTGCGTACCTGTAGTCCCAGCCTACTCAGGAGGCTGAGGCAGGAGAATCACTTGAACCCAGGAGGCGGAGGTTGCAGTGAGCCAAGTTCACGCCACTGCACTCCAGCCTGGGTGACAGCGCGAGACTCCATCAAAAAAATAAAAAAAATAAAAAAATAAAAGGGTAAATACATTAAAAATGAATTGTTAGATGTATAATTATTGAAAACTTGGTTTGAAAGGACAAAAAGCCTACAAGATCAGTTTTTACACAGCAGGGCTAAATTCTTCCCTGCGTTTTGGCAGAATTCATTGTCCCCCCATAAGTAATGCTATACTAGTCATATATTAATCATTTAGCATTAGCGGTTAAGAGAATACACTATTGCCTCACAAATCCAGGTGGTCCGTACCAATCTCAACATTAAGTAGGTTTTTGACCTTGGCTGTTTAAATTCTGTGAGTAAGATTTTCCTTTGTAAACCAGGAACAGTTACAATAGCTATTCCATAGCATTGCTTTTGAGGATTACATAAACATTTTGTGAAAAGCGTCTTAGAACAGTGCATCACATACAGTAAATATTCAATGAAATTTATGTATTATTACAGGAGGAAAGAAAGAAAATTCTATCAATTATAGGAGGAGAGATAGACTGGACCCCAACATATTGTAGCTTGGAATGGACCTTCAACTCAAATCAGCTGGGAATAAAACATAATATTATTCTGCATATATTAGCATTTGGTGCCAAGAATAATAGTGACTTAAATAAAATGGAGACTTTTTTTTTTTTCTCTGAAGATGTCTAGAGCAGAACGTTTCAGGAAGAAAGAAGCTTAAAGGGAATTTCCTCTCAAGCTTAGAGGACAGAACTGATTCTTACATAACACAATTATTGAGACTTGACACTTTTTAAGCACGGAAATTGCTTGGTAAAGCTTTATTATCTCATTTTTCAAGTGACATTTTGAATGTTCAATAGTCACATGAGACTAATAACTACCTTAATGGAGAGTATAGGTGTATAAAACGTATATAACCGCAGAAAGTCTATAGTGCTGCTATATTCTTGTTACTTTTTATTTCTGTGGGTACATAGTAGGTGTATATATTTATGGGGTTAATGAGATATTTTCATACAGGCATGCAATGTGTAACAATCATATCTTGTAAAATGGGATATCCATACCCTCAAGCATTTATCTTTTGTGTTACAAACCATCCAATTATACTTTTTTAGCTATTTTAAAATGTACAATTAAATTTTTATCGACTATAGTCCCCTTGTTGTGCTATAAAATACTAGATCTTTTTCATTGATTCAAATTATTTTTTTTGTACCCATTAACCATCATCACCTCTCCTCCAACCCTTACTTCCACCCCTTAATACCATTCCTAGCCTCTGGTAACCATCCTTCTAATCTCTATCTCCATGTGTTCAATTGTTTTGATTTTTACATCCCCAAAATAAGTGAGAACATGTAATGTTTGAATTTCTGTGCCTGGCTTATTTGACTTAACATAATGACTTCCAGTTCCATCCATGTTGTTGCAAATGACAGAATCTCATTCTTTTTTTAATGGCTGAATAGTACTTCATTGTGTATAAGTACCACATTTTCTTTATCCATTCATCTGTTAATGAACACCTAGGTTGCTTCCAAATCTTGGCTATTGTGAGCAGTGCTGCAACAAACATGTAAGTGCAAATATCTCTTAGATACCTGATTTCTCTAATTTTGAAGATACACCCAACACTGAGATTGCTGGATCATATAGGAGCTCTATTTTAAGTTTTTTTAGGAACCTCCAAACTGTTCTCCATAGAGGTTGTACTAATTTACATTCCCACAAACAGTGTAAGAGAGTTCCCTTTTCTCCACATCCTCACCAGCATTTGTTATTGCGTCTCTTTTGGATATAAGCCATTTTAACTAGGGTGAGATGATGTCTTATGGTAGTTTTGATTTGCATTTCTTTGATGATCAGCAATGTTGGGTACCTTTTAATTTACCTCTTTGCTATTTGCATGTCTTTGAGAAATGCCTATCCAAATCTTTTGCCTATTTGTTGATCATATTATTAGATTTTTTTTCCTATGGAGTTGTTTGAGCTTCTTATATATTCTGGTTATTAATATCTTGCCCATGGATAGTTTGCAAATACTTTCTCCCATTCTGTGGGTTGTCTCTTCACTTTGTTGATTGTATTCTTTGCTGTGCAGAAGATTTTTAACTTGATATGATCCCATTTGTCTATCTTTGCTTGGGTTGCCTGTGTTTGTGGGGTATTACTCAAGAAATTTTTGCCCAGAAAAATGTCCTGGCAACTTTCCCCAATTTTTTCTTGTAGTAGTTTCAGAGTTTGAGGTCTTAGATTTAATTCTTTAATCCATTTTTATTTGATTTTTGTATATGGTGAAAGATAGGGGTCTAGTTTCATTCTTCTCCATGTGGATATCTAATTTTCCCCGCACCATTTGTTGAAGAGACTGTTTTCTTCCCCAGTGTATGTTCTTGGCATCTTTGCAGAAATGAGTTTGCTGTAGGTGTGTGGATTTGTTTCTGGGTTCTCTATTCTGTTCATTGGTCTATGTGCCTCTTTTTATGCCAGTGCTGTGCTGTTTTGGTTCCTACAGCTCCTTAGTATAATTTGAAGCCAGGTAATGTAATTCCTCCAGTTTTGCTCTTTTTGCTCAGGATAGCTTGGATATTCTGGGTCTTCTGTGATTCCGTAAATTTTAGAATTGATTTTTCTATTTATGTGAAAAATATCATTCATATTTTGATAGAAATTGCATTGAATCTGTAGATTACTTTGGGATATACAATTTTAACAATATTGATTTTTCCAATCCATAAACATGAAACACATATTCATTTTTTTATGTTCTTTGCAATTTCTTTCATCAGCATTTTATAGGTTTACTTGTAGAGCTCCTCAACTTTCTTGGTTAATTCTTAGGTATTTAATTTTATCTGTTGCTATTGTAATTGGGATTACTTTTCAATTTCTTTTTCCAATTCTTCACTCTTGGCATATAGAAATGTGACTGATTTTTATATGTTGATCTTGTATCCTGCAATGTTACTAAATTTCTCAGTTCTAATATTTTTTTTTGCTGGAATCTTTAGGTTTTTCCAAATATAAGATCATATCGTCTGCGAATAAGAATAATTTGACTTATTCCTTTCCAACTTGGAGGCTCTATATTTTTTTCTCTTGTCTGATTGCTCTAGGTTTTTCAGTACTACGTGAAATAACGGTGGTAAAAGTGGACACACTTGTTGTGTTCCAGATCTTAGAGGAAAGGCTTTCAGTTTTCCCCATTCAGTATGATACTAGCTGTGGGTCTGTTGTATACAGCTTTTATTATGTGGAGGTATGTTTCATCTATACTCAGTTTTTTTGTTGTTATTTTTTGTTTTTTGAGACGAAGTCTCACTCTGTTGCCCGGACTGGAGTGCAGTGGCACGATCTCGGCTCACCACAACCTGCCCCCTGGGTTCATGCGATTCTTCTGCCTCAGCCTCCCAAGTAGCTGGAACTAGAGGCACGTGCCACTATGCCTGGCTAATTTTTGTATTTTTAGTAGAGATGGGGTTTCATTATGTTGATCAAGCTGGTCTCGAACTCCTTACCTTGTGATCCACTCACCTCAGCCTCCCAAAGTCCTGGAATTACAGGCGTGAGCCAACACGCTCAGCCAATACCCAGTTTTTTGAGGGTTTTTTATCATGAAGAGATGTTGAATTTTATCATATGCTTTTTTACCATCACTTGAAATGATGATATGGTTTTTGTGAACAATCTGAAAAAGAAATTTGAAAAGTAATCCCATTTATAATAGCCACACATAAACTTTGTTTTCTGGTTGTTTTGTGGTCTGCTCTTCCTTCTTTTCTTCTTTACTGTCTTCCTTTTAGTAAAAGTGATTGTCTCTGATTGTATGATTTAATTTCTTTCTTTTGTGTCTGTGTATCCATTGTATGTTTTTCAATTTGAGGTTACCATGAGGCATGCAAATACTATCTTAGAACCTGTTATTTTAAACTGATGACAACTTAACACTGATTGCATAAACAAACACATAAAAAGAAAATTAATACAAACTCTACACTTTAACTATATTCTCCTACTTTTTAACCTTTTGTTGTTTCTCTTCATGCCTTATTACACTATGTCTTGGAAAGTCGGTGTAGTCACTATTTTTGATTGGTTCATTTTTAGTCTTTCTACTTGAGTAGTTTACAACCAATGATTAAAGTGATATAAATTCTGTATTTTTCTGTTTACTTACTATTACCAGTGAGTTTTGTACCTTCAGAGGAATCCTTGTTCCTCATTAACATTCTTTTTATCCAAATTGAAGAATTCACATCAGCATTTCTTCTAGGAGAGGCCTGGTGTTGATAAAATTCATCAGCTTTTATTTGTCTAGGAAAGTGTTTATTTCTCCTTTATGTTTGAAGGATATTTTCACTGGATATACTATTTTAGAATAAAAGTTTTTTCCTTCAGCACTTTTAATATGGCATGACACACTCTCCTTTTCCACTGAAAAGTCTGCTGCCAGAAATATTGGAACTC
Source organism: Pan paniscus (assembly GCF_029289425.2). NCBI lineage: Eukaryota > Metazoa > Chordata > Mammalia > Primates > Hominidae > Pan > Pan paniscus. The sequence continues at coordinate 70,045,205 of NC_073267.2, forward strand.
CATTGCATGTTACTTCTTTCATTTATCTTGCTGCTCTTAGGATCCTTTCTTTATCCTTGACCTCTGGGAATTTGATTATTAAATGCCTTGAGGTAGTCTTCCTCAGATGAAATCTGCTTGGTGTTTTATAACATTCTTGTATTTCAATGTTGATATTTTTCTCTGGGTTTAGCAAGTTCTCTGATATTATCCCTTTGAATAAACTTTCTACCCCTATACCTTTCTCCGCCTCCTCTTTAAGGCCAATAACTCTTAGATTTGCTCTTTTGAGTCTATTTTCCAGATCTTGTAAGTGTGCTTTCTTAATTTTTATTCTTTGTTCTTTTGTCTCCTTTCACTGTGTATTTTCAAATAGCCTATCTTCAAGCTCACTCATTCTTTCTTCTATTTGATCAGTTCTGATATTAAGTGACTCTGATGTGTTATGCAGCAGGTCAGTTGCATTTTTCAACTCAAGAATTTCTGCTTAATTCTTTTAAATTATTTTAATCTCTTTATTAAATTTATATAACAGAATTCTGAATTTTCTCTGTGTTATCTTGATTTTCTTTGTTTCCTCAAAACAGCTATTTTGAATGCTCTGTCTGACAGGTCACATGTTGTCTATTTCTTCAGCATTGGTCCCTGGAGGCTTATTTAGTTCATTAGGTGAGGTCATGTTTTCCTGGGTGTCCATACTTGCATATGTGCTTTGCTGTCTTAGCATTGAAGAGTTAGGTATTAATTGCACTCTTCACAGTCTGGTTTTGTTTGTGCCCTTCCTTCTTGACAAGGATTTCCAAGTATTCAAAGGGACTTGGGTTTTTGCAGACTCGTAGATGCACTGCCTTGGTGGTCTTGAATAGGATCTGGTTCCCCAGGAAGAGATTTCTTGTTATTTTCCCTTGCTTTTTCCCAAACAAAGGGAATCTCTCTTTGTGCTGAACCTCCTGGAACTGGGGGTGTGGTGTTGCAAGTACTCTTGTTTCCATGACCACAGGAACTGTGCTGGGTTGGAACAAAAGCCATAACAGCACTGGGTTTTGCCCAAGGCCCACTGCACTGTAACTGCTACCTGGCTACCACTTATGTTCACTCAAGCCTGTAAGGCTCTACAATCTGCAGGTGATAAAGCCAGCTAGGTTTGCATCCTTCCCTTCAGTGTAGCAAGTTGCCCTGGGCCCTGGGGGAGTCTAGAGATGCTATTTGGGAGCCAGAAATTTGAGTCAATAATCTTAGAAACTCAACTGATGTTTGATTTCATTTCAGCTATGTTGGCACTCTAACCACAATATAAAGTCCTTCCCACTCTTCCCCCCGCCTTCTATAGTCACAGAGCCTCTCCCTGTGGGCACTACCACAACCAGCTCACAAGGGCGTTCTTCCAGTCCATCACCAATATTCACTTAAAGCCCAAGGACTCTTCCATCAGTCTGTGGTGAATGCTGCCTGGCCTGGGACTCACTCTTCAGGACAGTGGGCTAGACTCTGTCCCAGGGCAGGTCCAGAACATGCTGTCCAAGAGCCTTGGCCTGGATTCGGGGACCCTAAGTGCCTGCTTGTTTTTTTACTGCACTGTGGATGAGCTGGTACCTAAGGAGCAAGAGAAAGTCCCTCTTAATTTCCCCTTTGCTTTTTTTCAATAGAAGTCCTTCACTGTAGCCACCACAACTAGGAATGTGCTGGGTCACATCTGAATTCAGCACGTTTTAGAACCCAAGGCCCATGGCATACTACCTGAGCTTTGCTGTTGGTTATTCAGGGTCCAAGGGCCCTTTGGTTAGCAGGTGATGAGTCCTTCCAGGACCGAGTCCTCTCCTTCAAGGTAGCAGTTTCCCTTTTGGCCCAGGGTGTGTCTGGAAATATCATTTGGAAGCTGGGTCCTGGAATGGTGGTTTTATAACTCCGCCTGGTGCCATATTCTACTCTGGCTAAGCAGGTATTCAAGATGCAAGGCAAAGTCCTCTTTATGCTTTGCTCTCCATCCCTTAAGCAGAAGGAAGGAGACACTTTCATTACTGCAAGCCGCACTGCCTGGGCTTGGTGGTGAGATGGTACAAGCACTCCTTTAGCCAGCCCACCTATCATCTCCCTAGGTCACATGCCACTCTAGTCCTCTGGCTCTGAGCCCAGCCCAGCAGTAGGAGTTGCCTAGGAACTGCAGTCCTTGTGTCCTATACTGCCTTTCAAATTTACCTAGAACCCCAGAGCACTTTGGCCCATGGTGGCAAGGCTTGTGGAGAAACTTGACTTTCAACCATTGGGATGGGCAATTCCTCTTTGGCTAGGTCCAAATGCTCCTTCCCTGTGTGGAAACTGGCTAAGCCCAGCACCACATTACCTTCTGCTATGACAGGGCAGCACTGAGTTCAGTGTAATCTTCCCCTATCACTGCACTCTCCCTCCCCTAAATGCACAGACTCTCCCCGCTGCACTGAGCTGCCAGGAGATGGTGAGGGGTGGTACTGGCAAATCAAGACTGTCTGTCCTGCTCTCCTCAATGCCTTTTACCAAGGTATGATGTTAAAATGGGGTACTGTGATTGCTCACCTGATTTTTGGTTCTTCTGATGGTGCTTTTCTGTGTACAGATAATTGTTAAAATTTGGTATTCCCATGAAGGGTATAATTGGTTTGGGCTTCTATTCCACCCTTTTGCTCTGCCCTCTTCGCTACCATATTCTTGCCTGATCTTTAATCTACAAAATGTTTCTGTTCATATTTAATGTAAAACAAGTTCACACAGAGGACTTAACCTAATGCCCTCTTACATAACAATTTTGAATTTGGGAACTGTTTGTAGTGGTGGGCTTTTATATTTTTTACTCTTATGAAATTGTTTGGTTCAACCAATTATACTCTGTAGGGTCCCATTACTGGTTCTCCCTCTTATGCAATGATATGAGCTTTAGATCCAGCAGAAGTCAGTTCCCTCTGTTATTTGCCCTGTTTCATAATCATATTCATGGTCTATCCACACATTGCACAATCAATGCACATCTCTCCAGGAAGCTTTTTTTTTTTTTTTAAACTGAAAATCATGTTTCACCTCCCTGACACCACTACAACCTGAAACTCTTACATGGCTTCCTATTTTTTCTTAGAATATGGCCAATAACATCTAACATATATTTAAAGTTTCTCTTTGTGTCTGATGCTCTTCCATTTGGTTGCAGAAGTTACTTTTTAAATCCTCAAAACAGTCATGTGAGGCAGTTATTATTGTCACCTGCCTCCACTGTGGCACATGGTATAGATGAGAAAACAGAGTTAGGGAGAGGTGATATAACTCTCTCAAGATCACACAGTCAATAAGTGACAGAGTTGGTATTGAAAAGTAAGTAGACTGAAACCAACAAAAAGCAATCAGATTATCATATTTGGATTGCCTCACTTAGCAACTAGAATATGTCAGCCCCTATATAGATGCCCTTGAGGGAACAGCCTTAGAAGAGACTGAAATTTAGATTCCTGCAGCTAACCAGTTAGAAGGAGAGACTAAACCAGAATACACACATCTTGTCTTATTGTTCTCTTCCCTATACCATCCTGTTATTTATCCTGTGCAGGCATTACATTATAAAGTGGTAAAATAAGCAGAAGAATAATACAAAAAGTATTTATTTACAACCGGTTATGTATCATACTCTCTTCTGGACACTAAGGAAAAGTTTCAAACCTTACAAATTACAGATCCAAATGGTATAATGTATTGCCAAGTAATGGAATCCCAGTTGACCATACTCTCAATTGACTGAGACCTTCTTATACATAGTTGCATTTTGCAAAAACAAAAATTTCATTCTATCACAAATCCCATTGCATGAAGCCCATTTTCCTTTAAGTGTTATTTGCTCAGACTGCAGCAGCCTGGCATCATACAGGCAAGCATAATGCCTCCATTAACTATTGTGCCCAAAGTTTCATAGTTGTGGCATAACAGGCTTTAGAATTTATAGAACAATTATAGAATTATAGAACAATCAAGGCTTTATAGAACTGCCATAACTGCTAGCTTCAACACCACAGGTAGGATTTTAGGAAATGCTCGTGCTACTATTGCAAATGTTTTTAACAGTATTTTGTTGTTTTATTTGTTTGGTTGGTTGGCTGATTTTGTCCAATTTTGAGCAAAGTTTGCTCCCTTTGTTTTCCACTCCTGTATAACATTGACAACTATCTAAACATCTTTGCATCTATAAAAGTGTTTAGGACATGCTAGTTGCTTTAACAAACGTACGTCATGTGATCCTCATAATAATCCTCAATTGTAAGATGAAAAAAAATTGAGGCTCAGCATGATGAAATAACCTGCTCAAGGTAAAACAGCAAATAATGAAACAAACTATTGAATCCTATTTTGTTGACCTGCAAACTTATATCAAAAACAATTCTATTCTGACCTCTTCAGCCAGGCTCTCCCTTTCCAAGTTATTTTCTCTTTTTCTTGGAGCTGTGTGGGACAGTAAAAGTAATGCCCAGGATGTTGGTATTTGGGTGTCATGAAGATTATATGTCTTTTAGCTCCCTCCATCCATTATAAATTAAACTAATCATTCTAATTTTTGCCTAGAATAAAATGAGGTACCCGACGGTCAGGTGAAAAGTCCAAGTTCAGTTTTCAGGTTCCCACTCTTCTTTGTTTGGTGGGGATGAGGGGTACTCTCACTTGTTTTCTTTTTTCCTTTGATTAACAACTTTCTGTTTATACATTATTCTTTACTAGTCTCTTCCCTCCCACCATTGCTGTCTCTTCTTCATTCTCATTTTCTTTCCAAAACTTATTAATGTGATTTAGAAAAAAGTCACAGGATGTCTGTTTCAGATCAAATATTAGCCCTGCCACTTAATGGAATTCAATAGGATTATGCAGCATTTTAACCTTGATTCTGTTTCCTTACCTATAAAATTCAATAGGTATTCTCAAAGATCCTTCCCAGAACTTCTATTTTATAATGTTGATGATATTTCTTTCAGACACTCTAGACATTTATAAAATTTTATTCTATAGATTCTGTCCTGATGTGCCCACATTTCCTGACTGCTGTACCTAACCTTAATTTCCTAATTTTTTATCTACCAATGGCAAGTCATTAAGCATTTGAAATGGAAATACACATCTTGTTTTATTGCATTTCAGTTCTCCATCTGGCTTTTGCAATTGGAATTTAGTGGCAAATGTGATTTTGAGCTTTGGGGGGCTATATGTGAGTAAGAAATACTGATGCCATCAACCCTCGTGTCTATACAACTCTGAACTTTGTAGTCTATATCATTTGCTGGGAAACAGATGGGAAAGGAAATAATTCTGAAATGCCCTCAGCATGACAGAGAGAGAGAAGGAGAAAGAAAAAGAGAAAGAGAACCACACAAACATTTGTACAATTACCAGTGTGAAAAAAAAATACTTTATTTGGAGAAAGATAGTCTTTGCCTTTTGAGGAAAACACAGTGTTGCATTATATAGTAGAGCATTTGATAATTCTAGAAATCATTGAGGGGGAAACTGGTTTAAAGTTAAGGAATGAAGGAGGAGATTAGAAGGATCGCAGTGGGAGGTATGAAAAAATGCTTTTTCTTTTAATTATTCTGGTGACCCAAATCAATATTCCATAGACATTGGTTCTATTTCACAATTTTAGTCTGGGAAAGCCTTTCTAGGATGATAGGAGAGGCCTGAAGTTGGTCACTGAGGTAGAAATCTCCAAAAAGTCAAAGTATAAAATGGAAAGAGGCATGGAACACTGGCTTTGTCACTGGCCAACGCAACTATGTGGTAAGAGGCAGTCCAACAATTGCAATTAGTTGCAGCAATACTTTTGGTTTTTGTTTTTGTTTTGGTCTGCTCTTGCTGTGTAGTCAACTGTCCTCAAAATAGATATCACAAAACAATTATTTATAATCATTCCTGGGTTTGTAGGTTAAGTGGCGGTTTCTAATCTAGTCTGGACTTGATTGGGCATCTGTGCTGTGAGCTGTGGGGTGGGCTGGGCCCAGCTCCCCACTGCATGATGGATGAAGATTTTTTCCAAGTTTTAGGACTTCAATGGAACATCAGGCTAGCCAGAGCATGTTCTTATTCTACCAATGTCAGTAGCACATGGGAAAAAAATAAGATATGTAAAACTTCTTGAGGTTTTGAGGTCTAGGTTTATACATGGCATAAAATCAGTTCCTGCCGTATCCCATCAGCCAAAGTAATCACAGGATTTTGCAGATATCCATAGCTGTGAAAAAAAATGTAATGGCATAAAAAAAAAAAAGAAAAAACAACTACTTTACTGTCCTCTCAGATTCTGTTGTCTAAGCATTTAAGGAGGACATAGTATGGATATCTCTTCTCTAGTCTATGATGTCTGATCTTCACCTGAGATGACTCAAAAGACTTGAATAGTTGGATAGGAGATCTTCCAAGATGATATATTTACTCATATGCCTGGTGAGTTGGTCTGGCTATAAAACAGACTCAGCAAGAAATGCTGAACAGGGTATCTAAACATGGCCTTTCTGACCTCAGAGTTGTTGGGTTTCTCACATGATGACTCAGGGCTCTTCAAACAAGTGTGTCAAGAAACCAGATAGGACCTGCATGACATCTACCAACCTAATCTCAGAAGCTACCCAATGTGTCTTATGTTATATTTATTAGCTCCAAGCTAATCATGAAGGCCAACTGAGATTCCAGGGGTAAAGTATTCACTTCCATTTGTTGAGGAGAGTTTCAGAGATTTGTGGTTCATTGACACCATTATTCATGGCTAAGCCCAAACTCAAGTTTCAAAGTGTGTTCTTCCTCTAGAGAAAAGGATTGCGCAGTAATTTGGCATAAACCATTGTCACAGGGAATTGAGAAGTGCTAGATAATAAATTAATAGCCATAAGAAATAGGTGGAAACTTTTTAGTGATCATAGAGATTTTACCCAGGTGACTAATTTTTTCACACTTGGGGAGTATGGAAAATACAAATGGCTCTCAAGGAAGAGGACATCTCAAGGTCACTCCATGGAATCAAGATTTATACCATAAACACTTGAGATTAAGTTCAAGCAGTTGCATTGGTAGGTAAGATGCCTGAGACATAAGAAGCACAGTCATGAAAATTAAGCCCAAATGATGTGATTGGCACCATCAGTACCAGATCTGAAGGAACAACACTAAAGATCTTATTTCCCTGATACAGTTAAACTGATACTACATCTTCTCTAACTCAGTATGCTTGAGCTCTGAAGCTGGGAATTCTAGATCAGCAAATGGGAATTACCAATATAGCATGGAAAGTATGGAAATAGAGTGGCCAAGACTCTCTCATAAATAGAATATTACTAGACATACTTTTAATAATATATTTGAGATAAATAAAAATTTACTTGTTAAATTTCAGTGTTATTGATCAGAATTATCTTGCACTAGAATAGTTGTTTATGAGATATCTTCTACAAATATTCCAGAAACTACTAAAACTTATTTTGCTGTCAAAGTTATACACGCTATGAAAAAGTAAAAACTGAACATATTCAGTGATATTTTTAACTCCTTTGAAAATAACAGAACCAATTTATTGATTTAAACATGAGTATTTTTTTCCACAAACGAAGTTTTTTTTTTTCTAATAGAGTGCTCCATGTCAGATTTACTAACAGTAATAACAAAACTGGAGTCTTACAGGGGATAGAAATTCTAAAATTCCAGATGTAAAACCTTAAAAATGCCAAGAATCACAGTCAAAAATAAGAGTGTTTTAAAAGCTTCCTTGCCAAAACTCTAAGATACGACAATTTCACTCAGGAGTCACTATTATTATTATCATTTTTCTTATTATTAACACAAGCTGGGCAGGCCTTGACAGAAGATTAGCTTGCAATCAGTTTTTGGTTAGAATTTCCAAAACAAATACCATGAATAGTTAATGAACATCAAGGTACATCTGTTTAATAATGATAACATCAGTTCTACATTAATTATTTAAAAATCTCTGGTATCCTTATAAGATTTCCAGAGACACAGCTTTGTATCTTAGATTGATCGCAGGGACCTTGAAGAAGATTTTCTGTTCACATCAAGATTTTTATTCTCTGAGGCACAGAGAAATAAAACACATCATTTTTTCCTGTGCCCAGAATTATGGTCTCTACCCGGTATTCTGATTATTTAAATATAGATAATTCATAAATATGCAGTTGAAATACCCATTGCTCCTCAAAGCAATTTTGACCACCACGTGACTTTCATTGCATTTGTTCATAATACTTAGCACTTTTTTTTTTTTTTTTTTGAGACGGAGTCTCACTGTGTCACCCAGGCTGGAGTGCAGTGGCATGATCTCGACTCACCGCAACATCTGTCTCCTGGTTTCAAGCAATTCTCTGCCTCAGCCTCCCAAGTAGCTGAGATTACAGGAGCCCGCCACCAAGCCCAGCTGATTTTTGTATTTTTAGTAGAGATGGGGTTTCACCATCTTGGCCAGGCTGAGCATGTATGTATCTATCACATTTTCCTTAGCCACTTATTGATTGATGGGCACTTGGGCTGGTTCCGTATTTTTACAATTGTGAATTGTGCTGTTGTAAACATGCATGTACCAGTATCTTTTCGTATAACAACTCTTTTCCTCTGGGTAGACACACAGTAGTGGAACTGCCAGGTAAAATGGTAGATCTACTTTTCGTTCTTTAAAGAATCTCCACACTGTTTTCCACAGTACTTGTACTAGTTTATATTCCCACCAGCAGTGTGAGTGTTCCCTTTTCATCACACCCATGCCAACGTCTACTATTTATTTATTTATTTATTTATTTATTTTATTATGGCCATTCTTGCAGGAGTAATGTGGTATTACATTGTAGTTTTGATTTACATTTCCCTGATAATTAGTGATGTTGAGAATTTTCTTCATATGTATGTTTGCCATTTCTATGTCTTTTTTTTTAATTTTTTTTTTATTATACTTTAAGTTTTAGGGTACATGTGCACGTTGTGCAGGTTAGTTACATATGTATACATGTGCCATGCTGGTGCGCTGCACCCACTAACTCGTCATCTAGCATCTATGTCTTTTTTTGAGAATTGTCTATTTACTTTCTTAGCTCACTTTTTGATGGGATTGTTAGTTTTTTTCTTGCTGATTTGTTTGAGTTCCTTGTAGATTCTGGATATTAGTCCTTTGTCAGATGCATAGTTTGCGAAGATTTTCTCCCACTCTGTGGGTAACTACGACCACAATTTCTGACTCCAAATTGCCCTATAGTCTCCCACCCCTCCCAGCGTCCTTGAGTATGTTATTTTTTTTTTCCTGGAAGACGCTTCCTGATTTTTTTCTGTTTAATTCTACTTACCTTTTACAACTCAGCCCTATGAACATCTCTCTTTCGAAGACTTCTCTGAACACTTCCGCACCTTTGTTTTTCATGTAGTTATTTCTTTTTCTAAGATCTCTATGTTCCAACAATATTACGTTACTAATAGTATTAAATATGATAATAGTTGCGAAGCAATTAATAGTGCATTAGTACCTAACAGACACCACAAATTATTTTTTAATTGTTTAAAATTTATTTTTAAGGTAAATTTTAAATTTAAAAAATTTTAATTATTAAATTATTTAAATTTTATTTAAAAATTTTTAAAAATTAAAATTTAAAAATAATTTTTAAAATTTATTTTTTAAAATCATTACCAAGTATATACTCTATTATTCTCTTACTCCTTTATAAAGTATCTCCCAATTGTTCAACCATAATGCTTGATAAACTTTGTTTTTCAAAGGTAAATCTGTCTTTAGCATCTTCACTGAATATGGAATAGAAGGCAGGATCAAGCAAAAGGTACTGTTTATAATACTGTTTTATTTGTTTGGAAAATTCTCATATATTTTTGGATGAGATTTTATATTTGAAAAAGCTTCTATACACAAGCTGTATCTTGATTCAAGTATAACACTTTGTATAACTTAAGGAACTTCTGATTACAAATCTTTTACCTTGATCAATAATGCATACTGGTTACAATTGCAGGCACAGTCTTTTCTCTGAATGCCAATAACTAAGTTACTTAAGATGAAAGATAAGTGATAAAATATTGTTATTGCTTCTATCACCCTGTTAGGAAATAGGTGTAATATGGTAAATTGTGTCCTCAAGTTTTATCCTTGTTGATTCTGGGAGCCTGATTGCATTATATATACAGCAATTGTTCAAAATGCTGCAATAGGGGTAATTGTGAGAAGGTGGAGGGTGGGAATTATGGATAAGACCATGGAGATAGATGGCCTGGCTTTTAATTTCATTTCTATGCTGATAATTTGACCTTGAACAAGGTGCTTAATTTTCCCATGATTCAATATGCTTGTGCAGATATAATAATGATGTTAGGATTTGTCTCCCAGCATCATTGTGAGAGTGAAAGAGGATGTAGGAGCTACACCACTCACTACAGTGCTCCCCACATAGCAGGCACTCAGTAGATCTTGATCATTATTTTGATCCCCTTTGGAGCCCCTTTCATCCTTCTGAGACAGAAGCCACACATTACTGGGTACCTGGTGACACCCAGCCCATTATTCCTTCCTAGTTGGGTACTTTACTCTTATTGCATCTAGTCCAGTCTCAAAGTCAAGTTTCTCAAGGCCTTTATTTCTCTAAACTGACTGGCATATGTGGTATATAGAAAGTACACAAGTCTATAAAAAGATTTGAGACTTCGTGCTCCAATCAGGCCCAATACATCTTTGAGGTTTCATAATAGAGAATAGAGAACAAGGATATCCATAAACCCAGGCTAATTTCTTAAAATCTATTTCTTATTTAGAGCAGGAAAGGCTTCCATGTGGAGACATTAGGACTTAAATAGTCACAAGTATGCACATGTCATTTAAGAAGCAGCTGAGATTTCTTCATGTATTTGCTTGCAAGCTGTTTGTTTTCTCCTCTCTATTCCAGCTGGAAGTTGCTTATAGCCTCTCTCAGAAGGACTTGTCAGCACAAACAATGCAGATTGCAAAATGAGAAAATCTGAAACAAAAGCACGTGCTCAAATCTCCCAGGTAAATATGCTTCCTAATGAAATCTTTTTCTTTGCAGCCTCCTGTACCAAAATAGTAAACTTTTCCTGTAGTTCTAAACCATTCTGAATCTGTGTCATGTGAAGGCAGGGCATTTGTGGAAGGAGGGACTCTACATCAACATGATTTCTGGTGCCTGAAGACTACTTCATGTATTTACCATTCAAGCTATTCAAGGAGTCTGTCATAATTGCACTAAGTTCTTTGACCACTGGAGCACATGAGCTGACTTATAAAATGAAGGAATACCAACACAAATGAAAGGGTCTGTCATAAAGACAAGTTACTGAGAGATGTGTGTAGTTTGAAAAATAAGATGATGGCAGGACACGGTGGCTCACGCCTGTAATCCCAGCACTTTGGGAGGCCGAGGAGGGCAGATCACAAGGTAAAGAGATGGAGATCATCCTGGCCAACATGGTGAAACCCCGCCTCTACACAAAAATTAGCTGGGCGTGGTGGCACACGCCTTAGTCCCATCTACTCAGGAGGCTGAGGCAGGAGAATCGCTTGAACCCTGGAGGCAGAGGTTGCAGTGAGCTGAGATTGTGCCACTGCACTCTAGCCTAGCGACAGAGTGAGATTCCGTCAAAAAAAAAAAAAAAGAAAGAAAGAAAAATAAGATGATACATCCAGTATCAGAAAGCCTGTGCTAGCTGTGAGCATGAAACTAAGCCACAAGAATGTCCAATGAATAATTAGAGGAGGCTAGGTAGACCCATAGGATGCACAATGAAAGCTAAGATGTTGCAGTTAGTAAGCTAAAATTCAGCAATGATGATAGCTGATATGCATAGAATAGTTACTGTGTGCCAGGAGCCTTTTCATTTTATCCCAACAAAACACCAATGAGAAGATTGGAATTTCTATCCCATCTGTGTATATAATGAAACTCCTAAACAGAGAAATTTAGTAAGTGCCCAAGTTAAGACACATTCTGTGTACTGTAGCCAAGCCTTCCACTGGGCCACATTGTCTCTGGGGCCATTAAGAACCCATACACTTAATGGCTGGACACTTTTTTCACTGGGATTAGAAAAAGAGGGTAGAGAGGAGAATAATGAGCTTGAGGGTGTGTCTACCTTTAATTTTCTAGCAGTTACATATAAGGTCAATACTCATGTATAGCACAACAACAGCAGGAAAAACAAAATAATTCTCATCACTCAGCGAATTTAAATTATGGAATATAAGTTGCCAGCATATAATGATGCCAAGGCTGGGAATAAATATGGAGGAGGGAAAAAAAGCTGAGTCACTGTCCTTGTGATGATCAGTGGGTCAGAAAAAGGGCGGTGTAAAAGAAGTCATCAGTTCTTTGCTTTTCACTTTCCCAGACCAGATATTGAGAAATAGGCTTTCAAAATTATGATAATTATGTCTGACCACATGTATAAAACTTCATGTTATTAACAATAATGATAATAAATACTTCTTCAGACACAATTCCATAGCTGGGACAATTTTCTTTAGCATATATATTCATAGCATTATTGTTCTTTCCACTTATTGTAGCTATTGTTCCTTTATGTAACTCTCTTTTATGAATTGCCTACTGGACTTACACTCTCATTCTATAAGGTAGGGACTATTTAAGTTGCTTTTAGGTCAACATTATACTTATTGTCTAACTAACTATACCATAAGTATCCCTTCAGTAAGTTAAAAGGATGGGTTTGATTTTCTGATTTCCAAGCCTAAAGCTTATCAGAGCATGTGGTAGTGGAAGTTGTCATAGTTTTAATGATGAGAAAAGATGGCTGATGGAAATGAAAAGGACAAACTACCCAGGAAAAACAAAACAAAACAAAAACAAACAAACAAAAAAAAAACAAACACAAAAACTAACATCAAGGCACCAAAACAACAAAAAGAGAACTCAAATAGGGATGTTGGGATAAAGCCTCGAGCCATTTGTTTAAAAGAATAAACTGTATTATATCATTCAATTGTCCTCTCTTCATCCATTTCAGTGTATCACTATTTGTGGCAGATGAATAAACTATGAGGAGGAATAGTTGAGGATTTTGTAAAAACTGCATTTTTTACAATGGTTGTAGTTGTGTGTACACACACATACACAGAGAGAGAGAGAGAGAAATAAATAAATAATTGTTTTTTCAACCACTGTTGGGGAGGAAAAAAAGTAACAAATGTACAATAACTATAACTAGTCTCTTTTTCAAAGATGAGACAAAGTCATATTATCCTTTAGAGGGGGATTTGATCTGTTTCCTTTTGCATACAAACCTCAAATCTTTCCCAAACAATTAGTTTTGGTTGTACTCCACAGTGCTCAAACGAATTCAATAACATTCCCTCTGGATTTCATCCCTCAGCTACTGTTGGCATCATCATTTTTCCCCACAAAGTCTTGCACTGGAAGACGATGTTAATTAGCAAAAGGATAATATAGCCTCAGTGAAAAGATCATATTCAATTTGCTGTACTAAATGCCATGTTGGATATTTCTTTTAAGAGAAACATAATTTACATTAGCACTAAAATTACAATCACAGCTTAACAAACTTAGTGATGGCAATAAAAATATAATGTTTTTAATAATTCCAAAATATGTAATTTTGTTTTTAATGGTAAAATCAACACCAGGGCACTCTCCTTGTGGATTTCTCTTATCTAAGATACAAAGAAAAATCATCCTGGAAAAAGAGATATGGATAGGATTAATTGTTTCTACTACCTGCCCGACTTTATTTGTGTTTTAGACCTATAATGTTCACATAAACAACATGATCTCCATATATCACACACATAAAAAGAAAGCCACATTTCTTAGTAGTTATGAGCAGAAATATTAGAGTTACATATTTCCGGGATTTTTTTAAAAAGCACTCAATTGCTGACTGATCTTGGTGAAGTTAATTAACCTTACCAAGAATTGGGTTTCTCATCTTTAAAATGAGAATACTAATTCCAAACTCATAGATACAGTATCCAAGAAATAATGGAATGTAAAGTGCCTAGTACAGTAAATCCAGCATAAACCCAGTTACAGCACTCACAGTCCTGCTTCCTCCTTACATCCATTGAATCACATCCATATATGTCCTGACAGCATGCCGAGAGAGGGTCTTATATTCTTAAATGAGATCCGTGTAACCTCATCCCAAATGGACTTGACATAGATAATGTTGAAACTTTCTATCACTTTCAAAGAGCCATGTCATTGGATTAACCACAGGATTGTTAGTGAAAAATAACAGGACTCATGTTCACTCCTGCTATTTTGTTATGGTAATAACAATTAGTTAACACATTGCCTATAAAATTTTTCAGTTTAATTGTTAATTGATATTAACTGGGTACATGTAGGTCTATAGATATTACATACATACTATAATACATATAATTATAATAATTCTGAATAATAAACATACTCATACAATACTGAATAATTCTGAAACATAAATACTTGGGACTAGAGCTTTCCAGTGAGACTGCCTGGCTTATAACTTTGGTTCTATGATGTAAAGGCAGTGTAATCCTTCAGCATTGTGTCTATGTTCTCTGTGCCTCTGTCAAGTGGGAATGACAAATGTATAGCTTAGCAGTGAGAATTAAATTGCATCATATATCTCTAGCACTAAGAATGGGTATATGATAAGAATTCAATAAGAGTTAGAAGCTTTTCGGTTGTAGCTCTGATTACTCTTGTGTTTTATTATTGTTTTTGATATCATTGTGGTTGGATAGCATTGAGTGGACTAATAACATGCACTCAGAAATCAAGAAAATCAAGGTTTAAATCTTTAAATCTCTTTCTGAGCTTGGATTTTAACATCTGTAAAATGATAATGTGACATCTAAACAAATTAGGCATTGATAGTTATTTTTTTGTCTCAACTTCACTGGGCTAAAGGATGCCCAGATAGACAGTGAAAACATTACTTATGGATGCACCTGTAAGAATGTTTCCAGAAGAAATTAGCATTTGAATCCATACACAGAGTAAAGAATATCTGCCCTCACCAGTGTGAGTGAGTATCATCCTATCCACTGATGGCCCAGATAGAACAAAAAGGTAGAGAAAGGACAAGTGCTCTCTTTCTTTTCTTGAGCTGGGACATCTATCTTCTCCTGCCCTGGGAAATCAGAGCTCCTGTGTGAGGCCTTTAGACTCTGGAACTAACACCAGCCTCCCTCCCCAACCTCCCATATACCTCCCTGCTCCCTCCCACAATCCTCAGGACTTTGAACTTGGACTGAATTACACCTCCACCTTTTCTTTTTCTGTATCTTGCAGTAGGTACATTGTAGGACTTCTTAGCCTCTATTATTTTGTGAGAAAATTCCCATAACAAAACTCTTCTTAAATATCTACATATACTATTGGTTTTATTTCTTTGGAGAACTCTGACTAATACTTGTATGGAAGGAAGTTGCCTCAACATGGTGAAGTACATATATGAAAAGCCCACAGGGGACATCATGCTCAATGCTGAAAAACTGAAAGCTTCCCCTCGGAGACGTGAGACAAGAAAAAATGCCTATTCTCTCCACTTCATTTCAACATGGTACTGGAATTGCTAGGTAGAGCAGTCAGGCAAGAAAAGAAATAAAGGAGATCAAAATCAGAAAATAAAAGGTAAAATTATCTCTGCAGATGTCATAATATTATCTATAGAAAACCTAAAACAACTCCACAAAAATTATGAGAAGTAATAAATAAATTCATGAACATACAGGATACAAAATCAAAATGCAAAACTCAGTTGTGTTTCTATACACTAATAACAAACTATCTGAAAGAAATGTTAAGAAAACACTTTCATATGCAATAACATCAAGCAGAATACAATATTTAAAAATAAACTTGGCCGGGCGTGGTGGTTCACGCCTGTAATCCCAGCACTTTGGGAGGCAGAGGCGGGCGGATCACAAGGTCAGGAGATCGAGACCATCTTGGCTAACATGGTGAAACCCCGTCTCTACTAAAAATACAAAAATATTAGCTGGGGGTGGTGGTGGGCACCTGTAGTCCCAGCTACTCGGGAGGCTGAGGCATGGCGTAAACCTGGGAGACGGAGCTTGCAGTGAGCTGAGATTGCACCACTGCACTCCAGCCTGGGTGACAGAGCGAGACTCCATCTCAAAAAAAAAAAAAAATTAAATAAGATAAACTTAACCAGTAAGTAAAAGACAGAGACACTAAAAACTATAAAACGACTGTAAAAATAAATTGGAGTGAATCCAAATAAATGGAGAGACATCCCGTTTATTGAGTAGATTACTATTGTTAAAATTTCCATGCTACTGAAAGCAACGTACAAATTTGGTGCAATCCTGAACAAAATCTCAATAATGTTTTATATAGAAATAAATGAAACAATCCTAAAATTCATATGAAACCATAAAAGACCCAGAATAACTACACAAATTTTAAGCAAGAAGAACAAAGACGGGAGCATCACACTTTCTGATTTCAAAATATATTATAAAGCTACAGTATTCTAAACAGTGTGACACGGGCATAAAAATTGATATATGAGTCAATGGAGCAGAATAGAGAGCCCATAAATAAATGTACACATATATGGTAAATAGATATTTGGCGAGGGTGCCAAAAATACACAATGGGAAAAGAATAGCCTCTTCCATAAATGGTGTTGAGAAAACCAGGTATTCACATACAAAAAATGAAACTGGACTCTTATCTTACACCATACACAAAAATCAACTCAAAATGGATTAAAGGCTTAAACACAAGACCCGAAACACTGTATCTCTTAGAAGAAAGCACTGGGGAAAAGCTTCTTGACATTGCTCTTGGTAATGGCTTCTTGAATATGATACCAAAAGCACACACAAAAAAATAAAAAATAGACAAGACTACCTCAAATTAAAAAGCTGCTATACACACAGCAAAGGAAAAAAAAAGAAAAAAAGGCAATCTATGGAATAGGAGAACATATATATACACACACACACACGCACACATATATGTATACATGTATACATATGTATACATATATGTGTGCGTGTGTGTTATATGTGTGCTTGTGTGTATATATATATTATGATAAAGGGTTAATCTCCAAAATATATAAGAAATTCCTACAACTCGATAACAACACTCAAAAACCCCACTTGATTAAAAAACAGTCAAAGGAATTGAATAAACCTTTCTCCAAAGAAGACATAGAAATGACCAGCAGGTATATGAAAGGAGCTCAACATTACTAATCATCAGGGTAATGCACATCATAACCACAATGAGATATCACCTGACACCTTTTAGGATGGCCATTAAAAAAAAACCATAATGGTTGGCAAGGAAGTGGAAAAGTAAGGAACCCTTCCATAGTGTTGGTGAGAATATAAATTTAAACAATATGGAGATCCCTAAAGCAATTAAAAACAGAACTACCATATTATCAATTATTGTTCTGGAAAAAATAATTAACATTCAAAAATAATCTGTTTTTTATTATTAAAAAATAAAAATTATTCAAGTATTCAAATAAATTAAAATTAAGATCTTGACAAGATATCTGCACCTCTATGCTCACTGCAGTACTAGTCATAATAGCAAAAACATGGAGGCAACCTCAATGTCCATTGGTAGAAGAATGGATAAAGAAAATGTGGTCTATACATACAATGAACTATTATGCAGCCTTAAGAAATAAAAAAAAATTCTGTCATTTGTAACAACATGGATAAATCTGGAGGACATAATGTTAGGTGAAATGAGCCAAGCCATAGGACAAATGCTACATGATAAAATTTACATGAGGAATCTAAAAGAGCCAAACTCATAAAAGCAGAGAATTGAATGATGATGTCCAGGGACTGGGGAGGGGAAATGGAAGGTAGTAGTCAAAGGGTACAAAGTTTCAATTATGCAAAATGAGTAAGTTTCTGAGATCTACTGTATGTACAGCATAGTAGCTACAGTTAATAATACCGTCTTATCTACTTAAAAATGTGTTGAGGGTGGAGATCTTAAGTGTTACCACACACACACAAACACACACACACAGACAAAGATAATAAATAAAGAAAGTAGAAGTGAACTTTTGTAGCTAAGGGATACACTTATGACATAGATTGTAGTGATGGTTTCACAGGTGTATATTGCCTCCAAAATCATCAAGTTGTACAAGTTCAATATGTATAGCTTTTTGTACATCAATCATACCTTAATAAAGTGCTTTAAAAACAACAAAAAAAGGATGGTTGTGATAAGTAAATGAATTTTTCATGCAAAATAATTAGCCTGGTTCCTGTGACAATGGAAGCACACTCATACACATTTACATTTTTATATTTATGTTTGCAAATATATTACTCATAGCATATGTGTTATATATAACATTAAGTATATAATTTTTAATAATTTATGTTTGATGGATTCTTGTCCTTGTTTTTCCTCTGCAATATTTTATGTGTTCCTCTTATTTGTTTTCATGGGTGCCTAATGGGCATAATAGTGAGACAGGAACACAAACAGAACTCAAAAACTACCCTTGATGTATATTTCATATTTGAAAGTGGAGAGAAGAAAGAAGTTTTACATTTCATTGACTCCTGTCTGTCTGCTTGTATTTCTCTAGAGTCAAATGTTATTCTTTTACAGAACAAAACATATCATTGGCATGATTGTCCAAAAGAAATAGCTTTCTTCAAACATTAATTGGGAACATTTGTGGCAAGAAAATTCCAACATCAAAATGGTCCACAGTCAGACACAGTTCCTTTGTTTCTCTGTCCACCCATCAAGAATATGTTTTGTTTAATGTATTTGTATGGAGTTTTTAAAGAAAATAATCTTTTAAAAAATAACCTGTCTGGTTCTTCAGGCAGAGGGATATTGTTGCTGATCAATATCCCATTGGCAGATCCCAAGTCAATAAACATTAAATGAGTACCAGCTATGAATTAAGCATAATGTTAGCTCTATCAACACAAAGGTTATGCAAACCATTCACAGAAAATTATTTAATATAGCGGAAAAGGTTGGTATGAGCAAACAGAAGCAATAGAAGCAATGAAGGACATTGAAGAGATTAGGAAGGTCAATCACAAGATTCAGAAGCATAAAATGACATGGTGGGTTTAGGCAAGAGTAAATTTCTCAATTATTCAATTGTAGAGTGCTAGAATGTAAACAGAAATGAATGAAGATATGTGCTAACACAAGAATAATGAGTCTGAACAGGGAGCATCTTTGGGCTGGGTACAGTGGCTCACAACTGTAATCACAGCACTTTGGGAAGCTGAGATGGGAGGATCACTTGCGACCGGGAGTTTGAGACCATCCTGGGACACCCTGTCTCTAAACACACACACACACGCACACACACACATACCCCACCACCACCACCAACAACAACACCACCAACAAAAACCCAAAAAACAAACAAACAAAAAAAGGTAGCTGGACGTGGTGCCATGGACCTGTAGTCCTGGATACTTGGGAGGCTGGGGTGAAAGGATTGTTTCATCCCAGGATTTCAAGGTTGAAGTGAGTTATGATGGTGCCACTGTACTCCAGCTTGCATGACAGAGCCAGACTCTGTCTCTAAAACAAACAAACAACCAAAAAAAAAACCAAATAAACAAAAAACCCAGAAACATCTTTGTTTAAGCTTTGACTAGTGGTATGAGTCATTATTGTCTTGATGACTGGAAGTCAAGGACAAAGTTTAAGTACAAAGGTAACAGTTGGCTTTTCATATGGCTTTACTGGTGTTCAGATTTTTGTTGTTGTTTTCAATGAGTTAATTTCTTCTTAATGGTATGCATAGCTCCTTACAGAAAATCATCTTGGCTTCTTTCTATAGAATGCCTAACAGGACAAACGTAACCTTCCCAAGTAGAGGCAGATGTATACAGTAAGGCTTAAAAACAGACTTTGGAGTCAAACTAATTTGAGTTTTGTCACACACAGGTTAATTAACCTCTCTAAATCTTAATAGAGAAAAGGTTATAATAATAGCAATGCTCCCTTCCTAGTCCATGGCCAGAGCATTCATATCCCTCAGGTCTTAGCTTTTCAGAAGCCTTCCTGACCGCTGTACATAATTATTTTCTGACCTTCATTCAGAGCTGACTTCATGGGCATATGACCAGTGAAGTTGCATTGGTCCCTCCAACTCAGAAGGGCACCTTATTTGGAGTTCAGTGGTCTGCAATTGCTGTCCTGCAATTATCTCCCTCTCTCTCTCTTTTTTTTTAAAACAGTCTCTTGCTCTGTCGCCCAGGCTATAGTGCAGTGGTGTGATCCTAGTTCACTGTAGCCACAAACTCCTGGGCTCAAGTGAGTCTCCTGCCTCAGCCTCCCAGCTAGCTGAGACTACAGGTACATGCTACCAGGAGTTCTTAATAATTTTGTCTTTGAATTTGTATTTTGTAACTGAAGTCCAAGGAGACAATGGAGCATGTGCCCAGGACTTGGAACCTTGGCTTATATATCCTATCACAATCTACCACATTCCTGGGATGAGTTCTCTGCCACTTGCTCCCCTGCCTCCTGGTTTCCTGGGCTCACCCAGCCTCACCCTCTTTTCTCCACTCATGGCTACCACCATCCTTCGCACTGGCAGGTTCATGGATAGGGGTGCAGAGGGTTACAGTTGTATGCACTTGCCCCGTGACATCTCAGGGTGGGGCATAGTAGTGGCTGTCACTGCTGCAGGCTGGCAACACAATGGTTTGTCTGGCAGATGATTGACTAGAGCCTGCATCTCAGCATGGGGAAGCCTTTAGTGGAACCCCAAACGATCTACTAAAACCTCTGGGAGCTGGCCATCTACTGTGAGTTGCAGTCAAAAGCCTGAGGGAAGGAAACACAGCTGATATCCCACTTCCCAAGACTCTACCCATGGTCAGGGAATAGAGTGTCAGATCATCAGCTAGGCACTCAACAGGCTCCAGCAAGCACAGGTATGATAAATTTTATGTGGCAGGGCCCATGGTCCTCTCTAAGGGTCTGCACTCACCCACGAGTATGTCCCATGCCCAGGAGTATCTCTCAGCCACTCCCATGCCAGTGGGATTATCTCGTCCACCTTCCAAACTTCCTGAATCTGACTTGTGTTTGTAGGATTTTGTTGTTGTTGTTGTTTGAGATAAAGTCTCTCTCTGTTGCCCAGGCTGGAGTGCAGTGTCGCCATCACAGCTCACTGCAACTTCTGCCTCTCAGGTTCAAGCAATTCTTGTGCTTCAGCCTCCCAAGTAGTTGGAATTACAGCTTGAGCCACCACACCTGACTAATTTTTGTATTTTCAGTAGAGACAGAGTTTCACCATGTTGGCCAGGCTAGTCTCAATCTCCTGATCTGAAGTGATCTGCCAGACTTGGCCTCCCAATGTGCTGGAATGACAGGCGTGAGCTACCACACATGGCCTGACTTGTGTTTGTTTCATCTAGCCAGCTTGAGACACTCTCCAGGGAGGAGCTGTGAAATAAGAATTGTGTAATTTCAGAACATAGAATCAAATGAGGCATATAAAATAACAAGTAACATATATCAAGTCAATATTTAATTACAAATTATTATTCCATTAGGGTAGAATCTATATCTGTCTTGTCAAATACTAAATATTGCATAACAATGAATGCCTGCCACAGATTAGGCATCTAATAAATATACACTGAATAAGTTAATGGATAAATGAATGGATGAGCAAACAAATGAATGCAAGATGGTATAAGGATTAAATGGAAAAATGTACAATAAAAATTATTATAATTCCTGGAACATAGGCCTGCAATTGGTGGTCATTGACATGGTGGCAGTGACAGTGGTGAAAGTGATGGTGATTATATTATTCCACTTGATACAATATATTTTGTACAGTAGGAATTTTCTTGAAATACCAAATTAATAATCTTTTTGTGCATGACTTGTTTTCTTATTCTCTCTTATGTTTTGTACCTTTGCCCTATGTACTCTTCTTCTGATTGAAATGTTGTTTATCTTTCCCTCTCAACCTACACTCATTCCTAACTCCTATCTCCTTGTTAATTCTTACCCCCATAACAGAAATTAGCAAAAATATTACATACTCAAAAAGACCTGTCTGGACATCTCTGCCTAGGTCACATCCACATAAATATTCTTCCACTGTGCCACTCCGAGCACATTATCTGAGTTATGATTTGTATCTGTGTGATTTGTGTATAGGTGTGAGTCATCTTGCATAGTAGCTATATGTTCCACAGGTGTAGGGTGTATATTTTTGCTCAACATGGTATCCCAACACATAGCTCAGATTCTGGCCCAGGGTTGCTATGTAACACACATTTAGTGCATAAATTTGTGATTAAAGATACAGAAAAAAAAGGGGGTTATAGCAAATGAAGATTGTAGGGGACTAATAGCAAGGAGCATTATTCTAAGCAGTGAAAACCTCTCCAGTCTGTTTCCAATAGAGTTTCTTTATTGTTCCTTTTTCAACCCCTTTTTAAATCCTTATAATGGCTATTCAGGTCTCCGCACCTGTTTATTTCTTTGTTCTTCATGCAATTTCTTCCTTCCAAAGAGTCCATTTGGTAGCTCTGATAAGTCAAGAGAAGATATGCATCCTCTCGGCTTGCAGAGCTCTGCAGTGTAGACTTGGCTAAAGTCCTGAAGCCCCCCAAAATATAAAGAGCCAGCTGAACATGCGGCATGAATTTACCTTTCTCCTCGTGTTTACTGTCTCTGCATTTCTGGTTCAACTTCAGTTGCCTGAGTTAATATTCATCCTCAAAAACTTGAAAGAGCCTAATTTTTGCATTTTTGGAAGATATCCTAGAAGAGGTGTATTTCTCCTTTTATAAAAGGAATCTTTTACAATATGAGTGAAGCCTTCTTTAATAATACAAATTATGAATGCAAATTTGCATGACCAAAACCTTTTATTTAAAATGAATGAAGAAATCATAGCAGATTACAAACTGAAAAGAAGATTACAAATATCACACAGTCCAAAAGAATAGCATATTTTTAATTAATTAACTTATTGAAACACTTCCATAATACTTTTTGTTTTCTAAAGTATTTGGCTGCGTAGTCTCATGACAGTTTTGGATTATCCTGTTTTATAGAGTGAATAGAAAGTTATTTTCAGTCTTTTATCTAGCAAGTTTGATTGTTTTTTGCTTATTTTTCTTGAATTATCAACGATATCCTTGAAGGAACAAAAATGGTGATTTGACTAGGTTTCAGTGAGAACAAAATTCTTTCTTTACAAAGTTACATGTGTATGGGTTAGAAGATTATTCCACACACAAGTTTTAAATTTTACATCTTTTTTCTCCTCCATCACTTAGTTCTGATGTTGGGGGCCATAGGACATTTTTGCATAATGATACCAACTATTTATGTTTTGCTATGAGAGACAGAGTCATAGCTTGTGAAGTCATTCTCACTTTGAGACAGCTAGCAGTAGCAACCATACACACAGCAAACGAACTATATAAAAATATTCTGTGAAATCCATGTATTCCTGGCACGATTTTCCTTTAGCCAGATCCCAAAAATGTCCATGGAGCACCTCAACTCCAACTAACCCAAGCAAAGAGTAAGACATAGAAGGATTTGGGAAGGAAAGACACAATGATCAATCAAGATTAAAATGTTTTACTTTGCAAATTTTATAAAAGCCTGACAATCTGGCTACGGTGGTGGGCCCTCTGAAATAATGGGCCCCTGTGTTGAGCTGCTTTTTTGTTTTGGTAAATATATCTTTTCTTCCTAAACAAACTCCTCTTGGCAAACATCATTCAGTAACGCGAGCCTCTGTCAGGAAAATAATATATTATCAGGAACATCATAAGGATACAATGCTGATGGCATGTTTCTTTTCAGAGGAGGGATATTGAATCAAGGTGCTGGCCTAGATCCTACCTACTACTAGATTCTAGATTACACTGAAGAGGACGTAGTAAGAATAATTGTTACCGTAGCTCTCATAGCAAGCTTTTTTTTTTTTTTTTTTTTTTTGAGATGGAGTCTCACTCTATCGCCCTGGCTGGTGTGCAGTGGCACGATCTCGGCTCACTGCCAGCTCTGCCTCCCGGGTTCAAGTGATTCTCCTGCCTCAGCCTCCTGAATAGCTGGGACTACAGGAGCCCCCGCCATGCCCAGCTAATTTTTTTTTTTTGGTATTTTTAGTAGAGATGGGGTTTTGCCATGTCAGCCAGGCTGGTCTCGAACTCCTGACCTCAGGTGATCCACCCGCCTCAGCCTCCCAAAGTGTTGGGATTACAGGCGTGAGCCAGTGCACCCGGCAGCAAGCTTTTTTTAAACTACATACTGTATAACATACACTGTGTCAAGAGTTACATGATGTATTTCATTGTTTTTTATGATGTCTCTGTGAGAATGTCTGTGTAATAGTTTCACAGTACAGGCAAAAATGCTGAAACATAGACAAATTAAGTAAACTATCCCAATGATAAGCTGGTAGAATTGGCATTTTCAGTACGGAAATCTGATTCCAGTGCTCTTAGCCACTATATTTCAGTGCTTCTTGGTTTCTTATACATATCTTTTCTCAAAAATGTAAAGAACCTAAGTTTTGGAATGCAAACAAGTTAAATTTAAATCTCCCTTGGAATATCACTAGTTGAATGAATCAGTTACTTTTTATTGTTATCAATTAAAATTTTGCTTCTCATCTGTAGGATAATAATTTTCAAGTACATACTTCATAACACTTTTTGAAAAATAAGTGAGATAATGTGCAAGACAACATTTAGCCCATTGGACAAGGCATGTCTCTGAGCTGTAGTTTCTTCATGTCAGGCCTCTGAGCCTAAGCCAAGCCATCGCATCTTCTGTGACTTGCACGTATGCATCCAGATGGCCTGAAGGAACTGAAGATCTACAAAAGAAGTAAAAATAGCCTTAACTGATGACATTCCACCATCGTGATTTGTTCCTGCACTACCTTAACTGATCAATGTACTTTGTAATTCTCCCCACCCTTGAGAATGTACTTTGTGAGATCCACCCCTGCCTGCAAAACATTGCTCTTAACTTCACCGCCTATCTTAAAACTTATAAGAACTAATGATAATCCACCACCTTTTGCTGACTCTCTTTTCGGACTCAGCCTACCTGCACCCAGGTGAAATAAACAGCTTTATTGCTCACACAAAGCCTCTTTGGTGGTCTCTTCACACAGACGCACATGAAATTTGGTGCCGTGACTCGGATTTGAAATTGGTGAGATGTTTCTTGGGCTGGTCGGTCTGAGGACCTGAGGTCGTAGGTGGATCTTTTTCATGGAGCAAAGAGCTGGAGGACAGGGGATTGATCTCCCAAGGGAGGTCCCCCCTGTTCCCCTCATGACACCGACACAACAAAAAAGAGTTATTCCACTGATTCCCTTGATGGTCAGTTTAGGACTTTCTGCCTCCACTATTGCTCTCGGTACTGGAATAGGAGGCATTTCAACCTCTGTCACGACGTTTTGTAGCCTGTCTAATGACTTCTCTGCTAGCATCACAGACATATCACAACTTTATCAGTCCTCCAGGCCCAAGTTAACTCTTTAGCTGCAGTTGTCCTCCAAAACCGCCGAGGCCTTGACTTACTCACTGCTGAAAAAGGGGGACTCTGTATATTCTTAAATGAAGAGTGTTGTTTTTACCTAAATCAATCTGGCCAGGTGTATGACAACAAAAAAACTCAAGGATAGAGCCCAAAAACTTGCCAACCAAGCAAGTAATTATGCTGAATCCCTTGGGCACTCTCTAATTGGATGTCCTGGGTCCTCCCAATTCTTAGTCCTTTAATACCCATTTTTCTCCTTCTTTTATTCGGACCTTGTATCTTCCATTTAGTTTCTCAATTCATCCAAAACCGTATCCAGGCCATCACCAATCATTCTATACGACAAATGTTTCTTCTAACATCCCCACAATATCACCCCTTACCACAAGACCTCCCTTCAGCTTAATCTCGCCCACTCTAGGTTCCCACGCCACCCCTAATCCCGCTTGAAGCAGCCCTGAGAAACATCGCCCATTCTCTCTCCATACCACCGCCCAAAAATTTTCGCCGCCCCAACACTTCAACACTATTTTGTGTTATTTTTCTTATTAATATAAGAAGGCAGGAATATCAGGCCTCTGAGCCCAAGCCAAGCCATCGCATCCCCTGTGACTTGCAGGTATACATCCAGATGGCCTGAAGTAACTGAAGATCCACAAAAGAAGTAAAAATAGCCTTAACTGATGACATTCCACCATTGTGATTTGTTCCTGCCCCCCCCAACTGATCAATGTACTTTGTAATTCTCCCCACCCTTGAGAATGTACTTTGTGAGATCCACCCCTACCCGCAAAACATTGCTCTTAACTTCACCACCTATCCCAAAACCTATAAGAACTAATGATAATCCACCACCCTTTGCTGACTCTCTTTTTGGACTCAGCCCACCTGCACCCAGGTGAAATAAACAGCTTTATTGCTCACACAAACCCTGTTTGGTGGTCTCTTCACAGGGACGCGCATGAAACTTCACACAGCAGCTATTTGCCCTTAGGCACCTCCATTTCCTTTAGCTGAGCAATGGGGTTACATTATTTATTTTAATTGAAGATAAGATAACATGGAAAACAAGCTGGATGTTGTGGCTCACGCCTGTAATCCCAGCACTTTGGGAGGCCAAGGTGGGTGCATCACTAGAAGTCAGGAGTTCGAGACCAGCCTGGCCAATATGGTGAAACCCTGTCTCTACTAAAAATACAAAAATTAGCCGAACATGTTGGTGGGCACCAGTAATCCCAGCTACTTTGGAGGCTGAGACAGGAGACTCGCTTGAACCTAGGAGGCAGAGATTGCAGTGAGCTGAGACTGTGCCATTGCACTCCAGCCTGGGCAACAAGAGTGAAACTCCATCTCAAAAAATAAAAACAAATAAAAAAGAATAAAGAAAGATAAAATGGAAAACAAAGGTGAAAGGGGTATATCAATTGTAAAGTATAATGCAAAATATACGTAGCTAATATTTTCTACTATCTTTTTTAGGAACCATTACTAGTGTCATATTTTGAATTCATAGAACATTATGGCTACTAAGTGTATGAACATCAGGTGTTTGAAAAGTCAGATAAAACTTGGGCCTGTGCCCATCTTTGAGGAAAGGGAGGAGACAGGAAAATGAGTTTTAAGTTCGTCCAATCAATTAAAACTAAATTCCTGGTGGCGTAAGTTGTTTCTGGTTTTGACATTTTTGTCCCCATAGGTGGTGAGCACAGAGTCTAGGTGGACTACTAGGTCACTTTTACTTTAATTTCTCTTTGCCACAAAAACAGACTCTGCCTGGAGTTCAACAATAAAACATTTTAAAGTAGGCAATAAAAAAAAATCACAGTTTTTTATCCATTAATGTAGCTGCATTTTAGACACAGTCTCTAGATTATTCCTTTTTTTATAATGAGGATGACATTTTCTTTGGTGTTGCTTTAAAAATGTAGACTGTAAATGCTGAGAAAGAGGCAATTCTTACACAGTGCATTAAGTGCATTATATTAATTAATTTACATGTCTTTACTGTGCCTCATTCATCCAATTCACACATCTTCCCTAGACCTCAATTTACTATGAAAGCAGTGTCTCTCCTTACACTTTAATTTGGACCAAGACCGAGTGAAACCAAGATGGAAGGGAGATATAAAAAAAGATGGACATGGTTTATTATAGGGAGAGAGGAAGCAAAATGGCCTCTTAGATATTTCCAACGGAGGACATGACATTTTCAGAAGAGTCAAAAAAAATTTGTAAAGTCACCTTTTCCATTTTGTCACCCATTTACTGTTGGTATATTCATGGCTGGTTACAAGAAAAGGCAGGGTAAAGTCACACTAGGGAACAGTAATTCACTTAGGTAATCATCAGAAAGGAGTAATGGGGAAGTTTCTAAAATGCCAGTGTACACAAGATATTGTTGTGGTACGATTAATGAGCCAAAGGGAGAAATGCCCTTCAAGTAGGCTGACAGTTGCCAAGTCCTCTGACATTTTACCATGTGGCCACAGCCTCTTAAATTCCTTCTGATGCTGAACTCCACTGTAAGATCAGAAAGGTAAATGAGAACAAGAGCAGAAGTTCATTCTTCTGAGGAATTCATGATTTCCTAGTGTAGCTTGTGAATCTCTAATTGCTGCTGCCAGTCATGTTTGGCCTTCTTACCTGATCTTTAGTCTGTCAAGCTCATCAATAAAGGTTTTCAGCTCAGTAAAAGCAGAAGATTCCAAAACTACAATGGTTCTCTATGACTAAACACATTACTCAATTCTAATATGGCTTTTGGTTTTCTCGCTATTGCCTTAAGTACTTAACTTTTCCCTAATGTCATTCACTCTTATGTCATCTTTCTCTGCCTTCTATACCTGGCATCAAAGCAGAATACCCAACTCTTTCTTCCTGCAGTCATCTAGACAGACAAGCACACGTACGTTTATCTTTTTAAGGATTACACCCTGATTAATAAGGGAAAGGTAGAATGATACTGACAAAATAACAATGAAAGAATAAACTAATATTTCAGACTTATATACAGTTATCACAGTTCATGGCTCTAGACTGTAGTTTCTACCACCTTTTTAATATTATAAATGGACATAACATTTGGCTGACATTCTTAAATATTTTTCCTATGCTTTTAACTCACTGACTATTTCTCAGTCTTACAGTCTAAACACTATGATGATATGTGTTTTGATAATTCTTAAAGTGAACACGTCTCAATCAACTATACTGCACAGCACAGAACACAGCACTTCCTTGTTCAAATTGTTAATGTGTGTAACTAAGCACTGCAGCTTGGGTTAGGTTTCTTTTGCCACTCCTGCTTTCCAAGAGTGACTCTCGCCTTCCTCTCCTTACACATCTTTTTTTCTCAGATCTTAGATCCAATTCGGGAAAACTCATAGGATCCTCAAGCAGGTTACTTCATAGGTTAGCAACAGGATCATCCCCATGGTGTCCATGTCTCCTTCTACCCCAGTTCCTGTAACCAGGTCCCTGCCTCTTCTCTGCTTCGCTCTTCCTAATATCACCCTGTTACTGGGGTCATCCCTTACCCTATGCGGCTTATTACACTCCCCAAGAATTTCATTCAGAGCATAGGAAGTCCCCTGTATCCTTGGAGCCATATGCTCTTGTGAAACCTGGTTAGATGATTTGGTATCTGTCTTGGCCACTTCCTGTGTTTCATTCTACTGCTTGTACAGAAAGTAGACTTGCCTATAACCATGGCTCCATTCAAAATGCAGACATTTTTATCATTAAGGAAAGATCAATTTTGATGCATACAAAAATCTCTGGAATGGGAGTGTAGATGCCTCTAAGGAACTACTTTCAGGATCTTTAGTCGGTCCCCTCTATCCCAGCCCCTCATGAATTAACTGTAAGTGTGTCTGTGCCCACAGGTTCAGTTTCACCCTGTGGCTTAGTGAACGACACAATTGGGGCAAGAAAAATACCAATTGACGTTTATTATTTATGGTATGAATGATTTACAAATATATCCTTTCATCCTTCATAGATGTGGAAACTGAGGCTCAGAGTTTAATCTACCCAAAGTAGCAAGGCTATTAAACGGCAGAGCCATCTTTCTAATTTCCAAAGTCCTTGCTCTTAATTTAATGTCAAAGCTGTATTAGAATTGTTGCAGAGAGGTCTTGAAGTGGAGACCTGCTTTTTTGAACTAAAGCCTAAAAGGCATTGGGAAAAAAATTACGGCTGAATTCCCAGCCAGCTAAAGCAGACCTTGCACATTGCAGATGCTCAATAAATATTTATTAAGTGAAATATACAGTGGTCTAATATTAAAATAGAATTGGAAGCAGAGTTAGGAAATTTCTAATCTGTCAGTTTTGTGTTAATCCCTTAATAATCAAGTTAGGTCTGTAGACCAGTGGCATGACTTCTTCATAAAGCTTATTAGAAATGCAAACTCTCAAGCTTCACCGTAGAGGCCAAGAATCAACATCTGCATTTTAACAAGATCTTCCAGATGATCTGTATGCAAATTAATGTTAGAGCAGCTTTGGCCTAAGCTTGGTCAGAGAGTTCATTGAGGCAGAATGGCTTTGAATATCTTGTTATTTGTATAACGATTCCTCACTTCTTTTGGCTGTCTGCTAATTGAACAGACTCCCTCAGTTAGACGCTGTTGTCCAAGACTAAAGCCCGCTAAAAACCCTTTGTAAATAAAGGTGTAGAGTCATCTTCCTATGTTTGGTAGAAAGTTAGAGTTCTCTACCTTTTTCTGGCTTAGCTTGTGAACTAATTTGCAGTTTTCTGCTACTGATGGTATTAGAGAAATATTTTTGACAAAGGATAAATACAGCACCAACAAATATTTTCATTGCATCAATTTTACTCTCTCTCCCTTGCCCCACTGGTAACAAAACAACATCATTACATACATGTAAGTAATTTTGGATGTTGGGAGAGGAAGGAATTGGTGGAAATAAACTTAGAAACTTATTCTTTAAAACAATCTGGAAACTTTTAAAGTTTTTATAAATATCTCAGACTGAATGAAGCCTTTAAAAATTATTATTAACAAAATAGAGCCATATGACCAATAATCTAATATTCTTCTATTCACATGGCCACTTTCTGGTACCCTCATTTATATTACCTCAGCAATCCGGAGAACACTGGGGAACGAGGTATGCATGTTGGAGGGGGTGATCTTTTCGTTTGTTTTCTAATTAAATAACTTATAAGCTTAAAAGAAATGATTACTTAAGATGCTTTCAGTACTTTTAAGAACAAAATAACAATAATCTCATTTGGAGCTATCAACAGAACACGCAAAACTAGTGTGATTTGGGGCTGAAACAAAAGTTTTTAATAAATAAGTTTCCTACCCTAAAATAATATTGCTAGACCTAAAACAGTGAATTCAGTTCTGGCTATAAGGTTTTAAAAAATGGCAAAATTGAATCCTTTCAGTGATGAAGAATCAAGATGATGAAGGGAAAATTAAGGAATGATGGCAGGACCTGGAAATATTTCAAATGGAGAACATTCATTCCAAGGAAAGAATATTTGGCATATACTATAATAAGAGAGATCAGAACTCCCGTGAGTGACCTAATAGTATAGAAAGACTGCCTGTGGTGGAAATAAATTTGTTGGTAATGGTTAGAATTGTTTGAGGAAGGTTCTTACTACAGGAAATTGTATTCAGAGGCTGAATAAACAAACAAGAACAAACCTATTGGTAGTGCTGGGGAGAAGGATAGTCAGAAAACATCTCACTTATCTGTACATTCAGGACTTGATATTTGGTAGATGATCAGCAATCATATACATGCAAACTTGTTATTTCTTGCCTCAACTGGATCTAGTGTTTGACCCTCCAATATTAGTTCCTCCCTCAAATCTTAAAGACAACTAGAGAGAGACTAATTCTAAAATTTAGCTAATGGATTCGGGTGCTTATCTGTTTCCCCTTCCATCTCTCTATATATGTAGTTCAATAATTATAGTATGCTATCATGATTTTCATCATATCTGCAAAAAGTCTCTACTTATCTTCCTTTTGATTGACTCTTTTTAATGTAAACAAATGTATCTTAAAGGGAAACCTTATGTTACTACACAGGAGAAATTAACAAGCGTTAATAAAGTGGTAAAGACATGTTAACTTAAAGCTAAGGCTTCTTTAGTAATGCAATTAGAATGGACAAGAAAGTAACTTCCTCAGCAATTCAATGGCATTTGTTTCCAGTGTCTGTCTACCCTCTATAAAATGTTTCAATGTTACTCACACTTTTCAGTTAAATGGTCTATGTATTAGGGCAGTAGGATTTTGATACCTATTTTTAGGTGGTTGTCTAGTTCATAAAACAATTTTTGCTTTGACTCATACTGTATAATGTCTCCCTTTCACACCAAACCCCTCAAGTATTGCTTCAAAGAGAATAAAATACCTAGGAATCCAACTTACAAGGGATGTGAAGGACCTCTTCAAGGAGAACTACAAACCACTGCACAATGAAATAAAAGAGGATACAAACAAATGGAAGAACATTCCATGCTCATGGGTAGGAAGAATCAATATCGTGAAAATGGCCATACTGCCCAAGGTAATTTACAGATTCAATGCCGTCCCCATCAAACTACCAATGACTTTCTTCACAGAATTGGAAAAAACTATTTTAAAATTCGTATGGAACCAAAAAAGAGCCCGCATTGCCAAGTCAATCCTAAGCCAAAAGAACAAAGCTGGAAGCATCACATTACCTGACTTCAAATTATACTACAAGGCGACAGTAACCAAAACAGCATGGTACTGGTACCAAAACTGAGATATAGATCAATGGAACAGAACAGAGCCCTCAGAAATAATGCTACATATCACTATCTGATCTTTGACAAACCTGAGAAAAACAAGCAATGGGGAAAGGATTCCCTATTTAATAAATGGTGCTGGGAAAACTGGCTAGCCATATGTAGAAAGCTGAAACTGGATCCCTTCCTTACACCTTATACAAAAATTAATTCAAGATGGATTAAAGACTTCAATGTTAGACCTAAAACCATAAACACCCTAGAAGAAAACCTAGGCAATACCATTCAGGACATAGGCATGGGCAAGGACTTCATGTCTAAAACACCAAAAGCAATGGCAACAAAAGCCAAAATTGACAAATGGTATCTAATTAAACTAAAGAGTTTCTGCACAGCAAAAGAAACTACCATCAGAGTGAACAGGCAACCTACAAAATAGGAGAAAATTTTTGCAATCTACTCATCTGACAAAGGGCTAATATCCAGAATCTACAATGAATTCCAACAAATTTACAAGAAAAAAACAAACAACCCCATCAAAAAGTGGGTGAAGGGTATGAACAGATACTTCTCAAAAGAAGACATTTATGCAGCCAAAAGACACATGAAAAAATGCTCATCATCACCGGCCATCAGAGAAATGCAAATCAAAACCGCAATGAGATACTATCTCACACCAGTTAGAATGGCGATCATTAAAAAGTCAGGAAACAACAGGTGCTGGAGAGGATGTGGAGAAATAGGAACACTTTTACACTGTTGGTGGTACTGTAAACTAGTTCAACCATTGTGGAAGTCAGTGTGGCAATTCCTCAGGGATCTAGAACTAGAAATACCATTAGACCCAGCCATCCCATTACTGGGTATATACCCAAAGGATTATAAATCATGCTGCTATAAAGACACATGCACGCATATGTTTATTGTGGCACTATTCACAATAGCAAAGACTTGGAACCAAGCCAAATGTCCAACAATGATAGACTAGATTAAGAAAATGTGGCACATATACACCGTGGAATACTATGCAGCCATAAAAAATGATGAGTTCGTGTCCTTTGTAGGGACATGGATGAAGCTGGAAACCATCATTCTCAGCAAACTATCACAAGGACAAAAAAACAAACACCACATGTTCTCACTCATAGGTGGGAATTGAACAATGAGAACACATGGACACAGGAAGGGGAACATCACACACCGGGGCCTGTTGTGGGGTGGGGGGAGGGGGGAGGGATAGCATTAGGAGATATACCTAATGTTAAATGACGAGTTAATGGGTGCAGCACACCAACATGGTGCATGTATCCACATGTAACTAACCTGCACGTTGTGCATATGTACCCTAAAACTTAAAGAATAATTAAAAAATAAATAAATAAAAAATAAAAGACCCTCTAACCCATTAACTTATTTGCATGACAGGTTTTGTCTCCCAGAATCCCTTACATTTTATTTCACTTAAGTTACACTATCGTTGACAAAATCCCCTGAGATTCTATTTTTAATACTTGTCTGCTTTCTCTAGATAAACTTTGACTACTTGTAGATAATAAAAGATTTGGTTAAGGTAGTATTAGAGGTGAATCTTTTTTATGCAATCCAGGAACAGAGCTATCATTTAAAATGTAAATTGCATTCCCATGTGAACCTTGCTTTCCAAGTCATGTGCTATGTGTGAGAAAAAGGCAAAATGATTAATGGCAGGGTCTTGCATGCAGAGGAAGATCGATTCTTTGTGCTGAACATTCTGGTGATATATTCTAAATCTGACATGTGCCTGTGGCTTTACCCCATTACAGCTGGCATTCTGCAACTTCCGGGGGCTGGGTGACATTGCATAAAGCACACAGGCCTTTGAATCTGACAAACTGGAGCATGAGGCCAAACTCCCTACTAATAATTGTGAGGCTCTGAGCTAGTCTTTGAACCATTCAGAGCTTTACTGGTTTTCTCAAAATATTGAAATGTAATGTCTTTATGCATGGACATGAGGCCTCTCAACATAGGTGCCGGTGCCCTTCAAGTGAGCCAGGTGAATACATGTTGAGGGTTACACAGTAGGTCTAAATCCCTGTATATCTCAACGCAGAGCATAAGGAGACTAGCATAAAGTGATCTTGGAAGAGTTATTGGCAAATATTAGATGTCTCCTACTGCAGGAAGGCAAATAAAAGATATCAAAAAATTGACCCCACCAAAAAAATTAGGGTACTTTTCATCAACTCTGAATGTGAAAACACACTGTACATAACAGCTGTTTTTAATGAATACTGCAATCTAAATAACCAATGTACACTTCATTTTCAAAAATCATATCATCCAAAGAGAAGACTATTTTTCCTTTTTTTATTATTAAGCTTTTACTTTTCTTGACCATATTTTATAATATCCAATTCTCAAGAAAACAATATGTAAAAAGTTAATGAAAGCAGAATATAACTTGTAGTAAACCTTT
Organism: Pan paniscus; assembly: GCF_029289425.2. Lineage (NCBI taxonomy): Eukaryota > Metazoa > Chordata > Mammalia > Primates > Hominidae > Pan > Pan paniscus. The sequence continues at coordinate 70,079,975 of NC_073267.2, forward strand.
TAAAAAGTCTGCATGCATGAACTCACATCAAACACATACACACACACACATGCACGCACATACACAAACATGTACGTACCCTGCAAGCATCCTCCTTGCTATGTTGACTATGATAGTTAAGAAAAATGAATGTGTTCGAGAATTACTGTTCAGTAGTTTAGAAAATGGGATTTAAGATCGGTTTAAACAAGGTGATAAAGACCTTTCAACCCTTTTCCCTCTTGTTTTATATAGTTTCATTTTTTTTTTTTTTTGCTCAACAGTATACCCTAGACAGATATCTACATGTTTGACATAATGAAACAATGTCATTACTCTGTTCTAACAAATTCCCAGTGTAATAATAAGCCAAATAACTTCTTACCCACTACAAATATCTGTGTCAAAGAGGAATGAAAATTGCATAGACTGGAGCTATTTCCCTCTCCTCAGACCTCCATATCTAGGTGTCTTTTTTCATAGCTTAAGCTATAAATTGAATGACATAATTTGATGATGGACATAGAACTGCATATTAGTTTTTATTTTGACAAAATCATTAAACATCACATAGGTTGAAAAATGAATCACGAAGCCCTAAGCCTGCCTTAGAAGATTGCACTTCATAAACTGAATTGCTCACATGGGCAACATTTTGGTGGAAGTTATAGATTTTCTAGCATATCTCTGATAGATAGGACTAATATAACTTCAATAAAAACTCTGGATATGTCAATATAAAATTTTCCTTACCATTGAAAGATGTAAGATACTCCAACTAATAAATCGGATGACAACCTATTCCTTAAGGTATACTAACATACATATTGGGTTACAACAAGCAACAAAATCATCGAGGTAATAAACCTCAGTCACAGAGGGCCCATTGGAGAAGGTTTCTCTCCATTGCAAGAGTTCATATGATGGCTGTAGATATGAAATACTCCCTGAATGTTAATTTCCAGTAATTGACTCAGCTATATAGGTAATGACTTAGAACTACATAAAAACTGTACCTGAATGTCATGTATGCCACCTATATTTATGACACTTCATATGAATTATATGGGTGGTGTAATCAAATTGGTCCTGAAGTGCAAGGTAAACTGAAAAATCAAAGTGAAGAAAGTCTAATTTATGCATTTACCAACAATTTTTCTGTTACTTGAAATTGTGTATTACTTGATGTTTCTGGCCTCATTATCATTATTTGAAAATTGAGGATGATAATGAATATTTCTTAGGGAGGCTACAAGGGTTAAGTGTTGAAGCAAGTAGCCCAATCCTTGGCAGCTGAGAGATGTTAGTTTCCTTGCCTCACCCATTCAGGTTGCTTTTCACCTTCATGACTTATACTGCTCTTGATAATATGCCTTATGTGTGATCCATTATTTTTCCTTCTACTTCATTTATTTTGGGAACATAAATCACTTTGTATTAGTCAATGTTCTTCAGAGAAATAGAACAAATACGATGTGAAAAAAGAGAGTGGAGAGAGAGACAGATTTATTTTAAGGAATCGACTCATGTGGTTATGTAGGCTGGCAAGTGCAAAATCTGCAATTGAAGTTCAAAGGCCATCAGCAGGCAGTACTACTTCCTCTTGCTCAGGGGAAATCAGTCTTGAGTTATCTTCAGGTGTTCAACAGATTGAATGAGGCCCCCCCACATTATGGAAGGCAATCAGCTTTACTCAAAACCCACCCATTTAAATGTTCATCTCAGGCCAGGCACAGTGGCTTGTGCCCTTAATCCCAGCACTTTGGGAGGCCAAGGCAGGCCATTCACTAGAGGACAGGAGTTCGAGACCAGCCATGGCCAACATGGCAAAACCTCGTCTCTACTAAAAATGCAAAAATTAGCTGGTCGTGGTGGTGTGCACCTGTAGTCCCAGCTACTTGGGAGGCTGAGGCACAGGAATCACTTGAACCTGGGAGGCACAGGTTGCAGTGAGCCGAGATCGTGCCACTGCACTCCAGCCTGGGTGAGAGAGCGAGACTCCGTCTCAAAAAAAAAAAAAAAAAAAAAATTCAGAGTAATTTTTTACAGAAACACAGAAACATTCAGAATAATTTTTGACCACATATCTGGGCACATAAAATTAAACATCATACCCTTCTCTACAGAAACCTATCATTGTGTGTCTACGGAAAACAATCTTTGTTCAGAATCCTACTTCTTGGCAATTGAGTTTCAAACTTACTAGATTTTGTTAGCTAGTGAACATCAGGCTATATAATAGTTTTGCTTCTAAGAAAGACTATAAAATACACTTAATAACAAGGAGGCAGGTTTTATTTTTAATCTTTGTAAGCACTAGGCAGGCACCTCGATTTTTAGGATGTCAAATTTGCATCATATCATATATATTAAAATGCTTTAAATATCAGTTTTTAGAACAAGTAAAAAAGCCTTTTAACAATTTGCTTTTCTAATTATTTGACCATGAATAATTTATTTAATTTAAAATTTAACATGCTTCATTAGAAAACATAGTGCCCACCGAAAAGTTATTCCAAAGTCACAAAACTAAACCCACATGTTTTCAATAAGATGGACATTTTGTGATGGCTAATTTAACAATGCATTCCATTAATTTAAAAAGTAATGAGTTGTCTTTCTAGACACTTAAATTTCTATTAATTTATATGTTATTTTATTTATGTTATTCAGCCTCTTTTGCCTAATTTGTTTATCTGAAAGTTGAAGATATTAATATCTCTTAGAGTGGTAATTTTTGTTAGACCCTGAAACAAATAAAACAATGCTTTGAATCTTAAATACTGTGTGCTTATTGCCTCAAAAGAAGACATATTTCATCTTGCACTAAATCCTTTTTTGTCTTCATTTCTGACTTTTTCTTCCAGAGATTCAAGATATTTCTGTAAATCCATTAGACGCTCATAGTTTATAAGCATAATGGCAATCACAATCAATGGAGTGGAGAAACTCAACTTTGTTGTGTTCTGAATTCGAAGAAAATATTTATCATAGTCTCTGTTACCGTCCTTAACCGTAGTCCCTAAATGAATAAACTACCCCTCCAGAAACGGAAAACATGGATATTATTATCTTAATGGTTAACCTCTCCTTTAATTTTAAACACAGCCGTGAAACAAGTTTATTATTGTCAATGGTTTGAACCCCAGTTTAAAGACTGTTTACATTCTTTTATATGAGGCAGAAACACCCTAACTCTCTGATCTCCAGTGATCTTAGAAGGCAATCAGGAATAAAGGCAAGAGACTTAAGTTATTTCTTTTTTAAATGTTTTATCAACAACTATTATTTGATATCCACCTCTCAAAATTTGACTGCATCTTCCCATTCCAGAAAATACTCCAATCTCAACAAGCTCACTTCCTAAATTTCATCTTGATGAGCGTCTACAGATTAGGCTCACATTGCTGCCTGTCTTCTCATACCTGGAAACAAAAATTACTTAACAAAGTAACTCTATTATCTGTTGTTTCTATTGTCCTGCATGATTCATCACGTAAATCTGTTTCAAAAATTTAATATTCAATTCAACAAACTGAATCTGTGCTGTAAGTTGTAGGAATCAAAAAGCAATCAAGAGGTGGGGATGTTTCCACATTTCTCACAACAGATTTGAAGACATAAGATTTCCACATCCTCTGGAATTCTAAGGTACATAGTAGAAGGAATGAAATGAATCTAAAACAGAAACAATATGCATAAATTCATATTAAATGTATGCCATAAAAGCCATAAAAGTGTTTTAAACACTTATGGGCATGTAAAGGGAGAGGCTGGTTTCCATCTGTGATGGACAGAATAGTAACCCATCAAGATGTCTATGTTCACATCCCCAGAAGCTGAGAATATATTATCTTACATGGCATGTGAATATATTATTTACATGTAAAGATAATATATTGTCTTACATAACTTTGAAGTTTGTAGACATGATTAAATTAAGGTTCTTGAAATGGAAAAGATTACTCAGGATTATCTGAGTAAGCCTGATGCAATTACAAAAGGCTTTTTAGGAGGGTCAGGGTCAGAGAGACAAAGATGACCCACTGCTGGCTTTGCTCGGAGAGGAAAGGACCACAAGCCAAGGGATGCAGGAGGCTTCTAGAATAAGCAAAAGAAAGGAAATGGATTTTCACTTAGAGTGTCTAGAAGGAGTGTAGTCCTGCCAACATCTGGATTTTAACCCAGTGAGATTTCTGACCCACAGAACTCACAGGTGATAAATTTGCATGGTTCTAAGCCAGTCCATTTGTGGTAACCTGCTGCAGTAGCAATAGAAAACCATTAGATCTCATGAGAACTTACTCGCTATCAAAAGAACATGGTGGGGGAAACTCCCCCCACGATTGAATTATCTTTACCTGGTCCCTCCCACTTCATGTGGGGATTATGGGAGCTACAATTTAAGATGAGACTTGGGTGGGGACAAGCCAAACCATATCAATCTTTATGGTGGAAACTTCATATTAGTTAGGAAACAATATACCTGGAAACAGACTTGAATAATTTTTCTATTGAAAGGATTTGATTCTGGGTCACTGCTACTTTCTTATCCTAAACGTATTCTGGCTTAGAAAAAATAGAAATCTGAAAATAAAGAGAAATTGTTTCCCAGAGCAAAAATAAAAGATATATTTTAATATATAAATTCATAATCCTGTTGCACACAATGACAAAGACAAAAGCTTCAAATTGCTAAGCTTCCGAACAATTCTGCAAAATAGTTTAGCTAGCATTCTAAATATTCCAAAAGAATGGCTGACAAATTCTACCCAAGCTAGTGGAACTGTTTTGCTTTTCACATAGCATAGGGATGTAAAAAGAACAAAGAATTAGCTAAAATGGCCTAGTATAAAGAGGGTTAAGAAGAGACAACACTGAACCTGTCTAAGCATAAAACATAACATAAGAGTAGAGGGAGTTCTAATTCTATTAAACACAGTGTCTTCAGTGGGAAAATTGAACGGGTCAAGACTCGTCAGATTGTATTAAGTGAAAGAAGATGGCTAATGGCATGTCACTGAGATCGATGCATGGCCCACCTCTGCCTATCTAGTGGCATGGCTTCCCATCATGGTGCACAGATGTGTAAGTTACAGGAAATTGGAAAGAATAGTTAACTGCCAAGAGGAAGGTTTAAGAAGCACATTCCTCTAAAATGGCCATACAATGCCACTGTAAAATTTTCAGTTTCCAGCAAAGGTTTTATAAAAAAAAGGAAATTAACACTCCTTGCATAAATAATTGTATTACAATGCTCTATTATAAAAGCTGATTTGATATTGACTCATTATTTTACATACAAAATTCGTAAGTGCAATGTTCACATGGAAATATTAGCTACTAATACATAGGCTCTAGTCATTAACTGATAGTAAACTGCTATCATTAAATGAATAACATTAGCTTCCACCATTTGCCTTTGACTTTATTGTGTCACTATATTCTTGCAAATAACTTCTGAAGATGGCAACATTAACCCTATTCTACAAATGTGAAGACTGAGTTTTAGGGAGCTTTCACTTGCTGAGGGTCATGCTGCTAAAATGATAGTCGAGTTTATTCTAATCTCAGTTTATCTGATCTTGGAGTTTAAGATTTTTTAACAACTACATGCAAATGCACATACATAGACTGCATAAAGGCAAGTCTATCCTTTATATTTATGTATGTAGGTAGGTATGTATGTAGGTATATGTGCATGTATCTATGTATCTATACACATATTGTTAGTGGGCATCGTTTTTACGTATCTTTCAGAATTGTCCTTCACAAGAGCAATCTGAGGAAGTCATAGGTACTACCCTTCAGGTGTGAATACAGTGGCCTCGGACAAGGAGAGGTTGTGGGTAATAGGGATGTGTAAGGAGAAAGAAAAATCGCTAGGGTTTTATTTCTACTATGTGAAGGTAAAAAGAAGCAAGGTAGCAATTTAAAGCCCCATGTATCTTTCAAAGCATTCTAAGAGGCACATTAAGCCAAAGTGAGAAATTGATATGGAATCTTACTAAAGAAGTTAGAATTTCCAGACTGAAGAAAATAAGCTGCAAAACCTAGCTTCACTTCTTAGGATATGCCAAAATCTCATCCTTTGCCATTGACGCAAAACATTTTTTAAAAATACAAAGCAGTTTTTCCAATTGTTATAATAATTTCTTTTTTAAGTGTGCTTTATAAGTGTGCTTAAGTCTATGAATGTATGTAAAGATACATATCTTTGTAATGTAGATGCATAAATTTTCTATAACATGGAGACTTTCTGCTCAACAAGATGACAAGGCAAAAACATACTGAAATTCTGATTTCCACAGTGATAGTTTTGGATTCAAATTCTTATTTTTAATAAGTATTATCATATTTATTATAAACATTAAAATATTATTACACATCCCTTAGGATTCATGTGAAAAAATAAAAGAATGAAGACATACATACAGTATCACAATAATGAAAAGAATTATTAGAGCTTCAAAGTTTTTTGTTGTTTGTTTTTTGTAATTCTCAATTTTATTTGAATCATAAAATGGTTTCAGGTGATGTGTGAAAAGAGATATTCTCTGTCCAAGTTATGTGTTCACAATAGTAAGTTGTTATGTAAAGACACCCAAAGGTGAGTGAAATAACACTGTACAATGAATATGTGCTTTCATCAGTGTGTGCATTAAATTACCTCTGATTTCTATTGTGAGTTGACTTAATATGCAAGAGCATCTATCTCTGTACCCTATATCCTAGACAGGCAATATTTTGTAATTAATTCTGCATCTCAATTTATTGGTCACAGGCAATGTCCTGGGTAAGTACAGGCCTGTACGTATGAATACAAAGATGGATGAAACTGAAAACCATCATTCTCAGCAAACTATTGCAAGGACAAAAAACCAAACACCGCATGTTCTCACTCATAGGTGGGAATTGAACAATGAGAACACATGGACACAGGGAGGGGAACATCACACTCTGGGGACTGTTGTGGGGTGGGGGTAGTGGGGAGGGATAGCATTAGGAGATATACCTAATGCTTAATGATGAGTTAATGGGTGCAGCACACCAACATGGCACATGTATACATATGTAACAAACCTGCACATTGTGCACATGTACCCTAAAAGTTAAAGTATAATAATAATAAAATTTTAAAAAAGATGAATAACAACACATTGTTCTTATTCATGAGAACTTCAGAATATGTACAGGGACAGGGTTAGATGAGATTTCGTATGATGACTTAAAGTATTCCTATAAATATTAAAATAAAAATAGGTATAGATTTATTTAGGGGCAAGCAATCTTATCCTTTGATCATGTAGGAAAGGCCATGTTATTTTTCAGAACTCTGCAATAGTTCACAAGTTTACTCAGGGTTAAAGCCAAAACCCTCACAGTAGCCTACAAGGCCTTACAGAAGCTTTTGTGTCATATAGTTTTATGACTCCCATCTCCTACTCTTTCCTTCTGCTCACTCTAAATCAACTCTTTGGGCTCTCAAACATGGCACACAGGCTCCTGACTTAGGCTCTTTGTACCAGCTTGCTTCTCCACCTAGACATCAAATTGGAGAATTAAGCTTATATTTCAGGCAATTTTTAAAATTTTAAGCAGAATAAGTCATATTACATTCATCTTTGAGTAATAGCCCTTGTAACATGGGTGGACTGATGGATGAGCCTTGAAGATAGTGATACTTTGAACTATTAATGCTGGTGAAGATGAAGTGAAGAAGATGAAGAGAAATTGATACAATTAAATAACAAATCTGCAAATTTTCTCTGTTTGCAGATGACATGATTGTATATTTAGAAAACCCCATCGTCTCAGCCCCAAATCTCCTTAAGCTGATAAACAACTTAAGCAAAGTCTCAGGATACAAAAATCAATGTGCAAAATTTACAAGCATTCCTATACACTGATAATAGACAGAGAGCCAAATCATGAGTGAATTCCCATTCACAATTGCTATAAAGATAATAAAATACCTAGGAATCCAGCTTACAAGGGATGTGAAGGACCTCTTCAAGGAGAACTACAAACCACTGCTCAAGGAAATAAGAGAGGACCCAAACAAGTAGAAAATCAATGCATGCTCATGAATAGGAAGAATCAATAACATGAAAATGGACATACCCAAAGTAATTTATAGATTCAATGCTATTCCCATCAAGCTACCATTGACATTCTTCACAGAATTAGAAAAAACTACTTTAAATTTAATATGGAACCAAAAAAGAGTCCACATAGCCAAGAAAATCCTAAGCCAAAAGAAGAAAGCTGGAGGCATCATGCTACCTGACTTCAAACTATACTACAAGGTGACAGTAACCAAAACAGCATGGTACTGGTACCAAAACAGATATATAGACCAATGAAAAAGAACAGAGGCTTCAGAAATAACACCACACATCTACAACCATCTGATCTTTGGCAAACCTGAAAAAAACAAGCAATGGGGAAAGGATTCCCTATTTAATAAATGGTGTTGGGAAAACTGGCTAGCCATATGAAGAAAACAGAAACTGTACCCCTTCCTTACACCTTATACAAAAATTAACTCAAAATGGATTAAAGACTTAAAGGTGAGACCTAAAACCATAAAAACCATAGAAGAAAACCTAGGCAATACCATTCAGGACATAGGCATGGGCAAATGCTTCATGACTAAAACACCAAAAGCAATGGCAACAAGAGCCAAAATTGACAAATGAGATATAATTAAACTAAAGAGCTTCTGCACAGCAAAAGAAACTATCATCAGAGTGAACTGGCAACCAACAGAAAGGGAGAATATTTTTGCAATCTATCCATCTGACAAAGGGCTAATATCTAGAATCTTCAAGGAACTTAAACAAACTTACACAAAAAAAACAAACAACCCCATCAAAAAGTGGGTGAAGGATATGAACAGACACTTCTTAAAAGAAGACATTTATGCAGCCAACAAACATATGAAAAAAAGCTCATCATCACTGGTCATTAGAGAAATGCAAATCAAAACCACAATGACATACCATCTCACACCAGTTAGAATGGCGATCATTAAAAAGTCAGGAAACAACAGATGCTGGAGAGGATGTGGAGAAATAGGAATGCTTTTACACTGTTGGTGGGAGTGTAAATTAGTTCAACCATTGTGGAAGACAGTGTGGCAATTCTTTAAGGATCTAGAACCAGAAATACCATTTGACCCAGCAATCCCATTACTGGGTGTATACCTCAAGGATTATAAATCATTCTACTATAAAGGCACATGCACACGTATGTATATTGTGGCACTGTTCACAATAGCAAAGACTTGGAACCAACCCAGATGCCCATCAATGATGGACTGGATAAATAAAACATGGCAAACATATACCATGGAATACTATGCAGCCATAAAAATGGATGAGTTCATGTCCTTTGCAGGGACATGGATGAAGCTGGAAACCATCATTCTCAGAAAAATAACACAAGAACAGAAAACCAAATACCGCATGTTCTCACTCATAAGTGGGAGTTGAACAGTGAGAACAGATGGGCACAGGGAAGGGAACATCACACACCAGGGCCTGTTGGGTGGTGGGGAGATATGGGAGGAATAGCATTAGGAGAAATACTTAATATAGATGACGCATTGATGGGTGCAGCAAACCACCATGGCCTGTGTAAACCTATGTAACAAACTTGCACGTTCTGCACATGCACCCTAGAACTTAAAGTATAATAAAATCATAAATAAATAAATAAACAAACAACAAATCTGTTGCAGATTTTAAAAAATTGAATACAGGAAGCAGATGAAATAAATGAGAAATCAGAGGTTTTCTTGGCTAAAAAGATTGGGTATCCATTAATAAGATTAGATAATATAAAGACCATAAAGTGGGGAGCAGTAGATAATGAGTTTAGTGTTACAAGTTGAGTAAATAAGGCAGGGGAATATAAGAAGGCAATTGAAACTAAAATTTGGAAGCTTGGGGAAAGGAGAATTTGAAAAGACTAATAAGATTAATCAGGAGGTATCTCTGAAGAGTAATAAACTTTTATGAATAGACAACACATAAGTACCATGTCAGGTCTATATATAAAGGGTCATGGAAGATCAGAGAGTGAAATGTATAATACTAGTTGAAGAAATGACTGCACAGACAGGGTTTTGGAGCCTTATAAAAGAGAGAAATTTTATTCAAAAGGCCTTTTACAAAAATATAATTATGCATGCAAATATTACATCATAACTTGGAAGCAGTTTGCTGTATCTAATACACAGGATTATGTGTTTGGGGATAATCATTAAGACAGGAAAGTTAGACTTAATAAAACCACTACAAAACCTGGCTGCTGTCCTAAAACCTAAATTGATGTGGTAGGTAAGGGAAAGAAAAGAAATTAAGATAATTACAGAGTGATTCAACTATTGGGTAGACGTTCTATTTATTAATGTCAGAAAACCAGAAATAAATTCAAGTCTAAGCTTAAATTTGGGTTAGGCAGATATCGAGAGTTTTTAACGAGCAGTTCCCACTAGCTGGTATGAACACAGGCAAGTCATAGGAATTGTGTAACATTAAATTTAGGTATTTTGACTTACAGCATGCATATCATAAATAGACAGCTGGTATACCTTTACCAATAAGACACTAGCACTGTAACTTTTCATTTTAATGTAATTCATTAAAATTTAGCCAAATTTAGCTAAAAATAAGCCAAAATTTGTATAGGTTACTTTGGCTCACACAGTACTTTTTTTTTTTTTTTTTTTTTTTAATGATGAGGATAGTTTACATTACCAGCTGCCAAATCAATTCACTCCACTTTGAATGTTTCTTAAAACATTTCCATCAGGCTCTGATGGAGATGAAGCAGTTTGAAGGCATCAGAAAGCAAACTAAGATAGGGAAAAAAGAGCACATTGAGACAAACCCAATATTTTCCACTACTTATATGTATTCTTTTTCTGTCTTAGAGCATTTCTTATCAAGGTAAGACATGGAAATAGAAAATTCTGGCTTAGAGTTTGTACTATTCTACCCAGGCTGGGAAAACACAGCCAAAAAAAAAAAAAAAAAAAAAAAAGAAAACCAGGAATTTGGGACTTGCAAGGCTTTTACACACTGAGGAGTAAAGATCCCTGGGGGCGGGTTGCGGGGAAGAACCATAGAAAAGTCAGCCTGTCATTTTGCTTTGTTTGCTCAAAAGGCATATGCCAACATATAAATTTCCAGGAATAAAAGGTTAAAAATTCTGCAAAAGTCTGATGCTTAGAGGTTAAAAAGCCTGGCAGAGCATTAATAACCTTGCAGTGTCGAGGAAGAAAAACAACTGAAGCCTAGGAACCATGGTAAGTATATAAAGCTTTGAGTTTAAGTCCTAAGAGGGCTCAGCTCTAGGAGGAGTGCAAACAAGAAGTAGACCAGCCTAAAATTCAGCTTCAGATTAACTCAAATATTAAATGCATGAAGCTAAACATGCTACTTTCCAATAGCTCACTATACAAAAGTTAAATCATCTCTGGAAGAAAATAGTATCGTTTACACTTTCTGGGTTGTTTTTTTTCGCATACATTAAAGCGTTTAATAAAAAATTACCTGGCTGACTTAGGCTTCTTTTTAGGATGCAGAAAGCCATAGGAGAATCTGCATCTACTTTAGTGATGAGAATTGCTAGATAATCTACAAAATCATGATTATAAATCTCAGTAGAGAGCTGAGAATGTAAAGAAATCTAATGAACTAAAATTGATAGAGTGTTGAGCCCATCCTAAGGCAGAACTCATGGCTACTGTCACCCTTGGTGGAGCAGTGAGAATGGAGAAAATCGCCGTAGATGTGGGTAAGAAAAAACTTAATAGGAAAACAGCTTAACGTTTAAGGAATTTTCAAAGTTCAAGGGTGAACTGACATGGCAATTTCAAATCCCTGGGAGCCATAGATGGAAAAGAAGATCTGTTTACATATGTCAACTATTTTCACCAAATGCTTTTGAGAAAAAATAGGAGTAGGAAAGATACTTGATGTCAGGCCTAGGGTGCATTGAGGGTTTCTTGAAGACTGTTCTGCTGCCGTAATTCTACTCTAATACTGTGCTTCACTGGGTGTTCCTTTTTGCTCTTCTGGCACTTTACAGTCCAAGAACCATCTGTTTCCTTGGTAGTGTTAAGGCCTAGGGTTTCTTTTATTCTACTTGCTCAACCGTTATTCATCAGCAAGCACTGAGATGATAGCAGTGCCTAAGACGAAACATTTAGACACTCAGAACCCAAGCCCTGATAAAGGAAGGCTTATGATTTCACCTTCAAATTATTTGAAAATGATAGTGAACTGACCTTAAATAATGCAAAACAGAACACAAACACAGATACACAGATTGGCCAGTCCTCCACACCAGCAGCCTGACAGATGGGGTGTGCCCTTTTCTGGATATAAATGTTTTTACAAACTGAGCTTTTCTTTTACCAAAATATTCACCATTCATCAAAAGCCACTAGACACGGGACCTCCAACTTTAGCCAGGATCAGGTAATGAAGGCTGTTTATTTCTAAGAAGAAAGCAAGATGATTCCTACAATTGCTCAAGCTTACTACATGTAGAATGTTTACAGACCACAGTGAAGGAAGGAAAAATTCAGAAAGCACCGGCCAGGTGATTACAGTTTGCAGGGCAGAGTACCAAAGAGGAGAGAGCTGCACAGAGATGGAGCTCCAGAAATCTGCAGAGGGCCCCTTCCTTATTCAGTTGAGTGCTGATCAGTACACAAATGTGACGAAACTAATGACAGCTGCTGTAAAACCATTCAAACCCAGAGATTTCATGCAACCAGAAATAAAGCCTAGCACCACCAGCTAGCAGAAAATCTTATAAGATACAGGACATTGAGTGGAGTACAGCTAAGAGTCTTGCCTCAGAAGTGTGCGACAACTAACTTTAGAACAAAAATAATCTTCACCTAGAAAAAGCTTAAAAACAAAACCCAAAGGATTACACAGTTTATAAGTAACTCAACCACATCCAAGGATGCTTATAGCAATACAAAAATATCTAAGAAGTCTTGATTAAATGATCACTTGACGCAGAATACTTCAATGAATTTTGCTGACATTACCACTAAGCATATTATCAGTAAATTATTAACTGACTCACTTTATGTAATACCATGTACTTTGCGTTGAATTCACTGAAGTCCTTCCATCTATATACCATGATGTTTTTTAACTTTTATTTTAAGTTCGGGGTACATGGGCAGGTTTGTTATATAGGTAAACTCATGTCACGAGGGTCTGTTGTGTAAATGATTTCATCACCCAAGTACTAAGCCTAGTAACCCATTAGTTATTTTTTCTGATCCTCTCCCTCCTTCCACCTCCACCCTCAAGTAGATCCCATTGTCTCTTGTTCCCCTCTATGTGTCCACGTGTTCTCATCATTTAGCTCCCACTTATGAGAACGTGTATTTGCCACTATTTTTTAATGGCATGCTGAAGGCTTTAACATTTTGTGAGTCTTAAATTTGACTCTTAAATGGCAAAATAATGTTCGTATGTAGAAGGTTAAATTTCATCTATAACACAAGTGGTGCTGATGTCCAACATTTTAAGTAAAAATATTTACACACTCTCTCTCACTCTCTTTTTTTTTCAAACTTTTAACATGAGAACTTTTTTCTTGGGTAAAAAATAGGGCTTGACTTTGTATACAAATTTTAACTGTAAAATACAGTCTTACCTTATATGCATGTATAAAATCAAAGCTGCTAGTGCTTTTTACTTTAGTTATCCTGTTAAAAGTATATGTCAATGATGTTTTCAACTGGATCTCTGTCATTTAAATTATGCTTGAAATAATTGATTACTAGACATATGATAAAACCAATAGATCTTGATTATACAATAAAATATCAATTCATTGGTAGTCTGAATCGATTATTTCAAATGTACCTTATTAATAAAAATATCAGTAGATCCAACATAGAATTGTATAGTACTAAATGTAAAGTCTAGCTATGAATTTTTTTTCTGCATCTTAGGTAAATTTATAAGTTTCATGAGCTATCAACAAAAAGATATGCACTTTTGTGAACTATAAATTTTCTAAGTAAAATTTACATGCTAGAACACGATTTTTACATGAATGATGCTTTGTTGAAACTATAAAATGTCAGTATTGTACCACAATTTTATTATAAAATGAACATTATTACTAAAGAAAATTTGATCTTAAAAATCAAAGTTTTATATTATTTTTCACAAGTAAAGATAGACTTGGTTAAGGGCTAAAAATATCTGTCAATCATCAAACAAGATAAAATTTACAATGCCTAGAATCTAATAAAAGAATCCATGCATGTGAAGAAGCAAGCAAATAAAACACATAATGAGGAATAAAATCACCTGGAACTTGCCAACATATGACACAGACAATGGAATTGGTTGACTAAGGCATGGAAACAATTATTAACACTGAATTCTATGTGTTCAAGAAACTAGAAAAATAAATGTAATATACAAAATACATATAAAAATATTGAAATCAGATATTATAAATTAACCTATAATACCTGAAATAAAAAATATGCTGAATGGGCTTATCAGCAGATTAGACATTGCAAGAGAAAGGATCACTAGAACTGAAGACATGGCAAAAGACTATATTCAAAACAAAAGAAAAATGAAAGTAAAATAGAAGATTAGTGAGCTATGAGTTAGTCTATCTAGTCTAATGTACTTTTAATCCTAGTCTCTGAAAGAGAAAGAGAACACAAACAAACACTACTTGAGGAACCAATGACAAACAACTTTCTAAATTTGATGAAAATTAAAAATTCACAGATACTAGAAGCTCAAAGTCAAAATACATCAAAATCAAGTTGTAGTGATTAAAAAAAAAGTCTTAAAAGCACCCAGAGAAAAAGACACATTATGTATAGAGGCAAAAAGGTAAAAAAGGCAAGCTTCTTATTGGAATTAATCCAGGCTAGAAGAGAACTAGGGATTTTTTTCAATACAGAAAAAAAAAGTGTCTGCCAATCTAGAATCCTTTACCTGGTAATAATATCTTACAAAAAAAATTTTTTTTTAAAAAGCAAATAAGGAATTATTCAAAAATAAAAAGGTAAGTATTCATCACTACGGACCTGTACTACAGAAAGAGTTTAAGTAAATCCTAGCAAAATAAAAATTATACCAGATCAAAATCTAAATCTACTACCCAAAGAACAAAAAGCATAGAAAATTGTAACAATGGGGACAAGTATTAAGGTATATTTTCTAATTATTTAAATTTCTTTAAATATAATTGTTAAAAACTAAAAACAATATGTAGAAGAGTTTATGACATTTGTAGAAGTAAGATGTATGACATCAACAGCACAAAGCCCTTGAGCAGGGAACAGGAGTACACTCTTGTAAGTGTCTTCTACAATAGCTAAAGTGATACAATATCACTTAAAAATAGACTGCCATGAGTAAAGGTGTATATTATAAACCTCACAGCTTCACTAAAATAACTCAATAAAGAGGCATAGCTAATAAGCCAAAAAAGGACATGAAATGGAGTGTTTAATCTAGAATCAAAAGATATCAAAAACAAATCTAGGAGAAAAGAAATAAGAAGATAGTAGATTTAAAACCAAACATCCTAATAATCATTTTAGCTGGGCACAGTGTTCATGCTTATAATTCTAGCACTTTGGGAGGACTGGGTCCCTGGATCATTTGAAGCCAGGAGCCTGGGCAAAAAAAGGCAAGACCACATCTCTATAAAAAATAAAAATAAAAATAAAAATAAAAATTAGAGGCTGTGGCATGAGCCTGTAGTACCAGCTAGTTGGCAGGTTGAGACAGGAAGATCATTTGAGCCCAGATGTTCAGAGGCTGCAGAGAGCTATGATTGCACCACTGCACTCCAGTCTGGGCAACAGAGTGAGACCTCATCTCTAAAAAGTAAACAAGTAAATAAATAAATAAAATAATTACTTTAAATATAAGTGGTCTAAAAATTCCAGTTTATAGGTAGAAATTATCAGATTTGATTACCGAAATAAAAGCAAGACTCACTACATGTTTTCTATATTCCTTCCTTCAAAATATTCATTTAAAATATTAAGACAGGCCTGGCGTGGTGGCTCATGCTTGTAATCCTAGCATTTTGGGAGGCTGAGGTGGGTGGATCACCTGAGGTCAGCAGTTTGAGACCATCCTGGGCACCATGGTGAAACCCTGTCTTTACTAAAAATACAAAAATTAGCCAGGCGTGGTGGCGCATGTCTGTAGTCCCAACTACTCGGGAGGCTGAGGCATGAGAATTGCTTGAACCCAGGAGGCAGAGGTTGTAGTGAGCCAAGTTAGCGCCACTGCACTCCAGCCTGGGTGACAGAACAAGACTCCATCTCAAAAAAAAAAAAAAAAAAATATATATATATACACACACATATATATATATAGACAAAGGTTAAAAGTAGAAGAATGAAAAAAGAGATACTATGCTAGTGTTTATTAAGACAAGGCTAAAAGTGGTCATATTGTCAGAGGAAATACATTCTTAGAGCAGAGAATATTACCAGAAATAGATAGGTCCATTTCATTATCTATTTATCTACCTACTTACCCAATAATCAATCTATATATTTTTCTATCAGTCAATCTACTCCTTTAACTCAATTAGAAAAAAATTAGACAATCCAATAAAAAAGACAAAATACTTTATCAGGAACCTTATCTAAGAGGATATCTAACATCATTAGTCAGTAGAGAAATGTGAATTAAAACCATACAGAGGTGCATTATACACTTACCAGATGACCAGAATAGAAGCAAACAAATAAACGAAACCTACATTCTAATTGCTGCCAAAGATTAGGAGGAATTTTTCGTATAATTTGAGGGGGAATATAAAATAGTACAGTTATGTATTGCTTAATGATGAGGATACATTCTGAGAAATGTGGTGTTAGGCAATTTGATCATGCAAACATCACAGAATATATTTACACAAACCTAGATGGTGTAGTCTACTACACACCTAGGCTATATGGTATAGCCTATTTATTGCTCCTAGGCTAAAAACCAGTACAACATGTTACTGTACTGAATATTACAGGCAATTGTAACACAATGATAAGAATGTGTACCTAAACATTAAAAAGGTAGAGTAAAAATATGGTATTATAATCTTATGGGACCAACGCTGTATATGATCTAAACCTCATTATGCAGTTTATGACCATCCAATCACTTTGGAACACATACATACTATTTATATTAGCCCATTCTCACACTCCTATAAAGACATAACTGACACTGGGCAATTTATGAAGAAAAGAAGTTTAATAAACTCACAGTTTCTTAGGCTGTACAGGCTTCGCTTTTGGGGAAACCTCAGGAAATTTACAATCATGACTGATGGGTGAAGGGGAAACAAGCGCATCTTACATGGCAGGCAGGAGGAAGAGGGAGTGAAGGGGAAAGTGTGACTGTGACACACTTTCAAACTACCGGATCTCATGAGAGAACTCACTATCCCGAGAACAGCAAGGGGGAAATCTGCTCCCATGATCCAGTTGAAATGGGAAAAGTTCCCCTGTCCCCCTCACAGGGTGTATGACAGGGGGAGTGGCTTGCTTCTTCAGTGCCCTGCTACTCAGACCTCTAGGGGAGCATACAAACAGGCAGGTTGTGGGGCTCCAACCCCATGGCAACGTCTAGGGGTGGATGTTGACAGTGCCTGAAGCCCCAGTGGGTGTGCGTTACAGGGTGCTCTTTCACTTTTCCCGTCTATAGGTGGCTTGTGTTAACCAGCTCAGTTAGACCCTCTACCCTGTCACAAGGACAGAGGGCTTTCTGTATCTTGGGTTCTTGCCTTGGTGTACTGGAAGAATCAGATCACACCTGGACTTGGAGAATGAGTGCAAGGTTTTATTGCGTTGAGCTAGCTCTTAGCAGATAGGGGAAGCCAGATGGGGATGGAGTGGGAAGGTTTTCCCCTGGAGTCAGGTTGCTGAGTCACCCAGGCTCTCTTCTGACTGCCCCTGCCAAACTCCACATTGTTCTGCTGGTGGATGGCCTGCCGGCTTGCAGTGCCTGTTGGTGCATTCCTCTCAACGTTCAGCCGCCTCTGACGTGCTTCGGCTGATGTGCTCCTCTTGACATCCAGCTGCCTGTGTATCTGCCTGCTAGGGTGTCATGGGTTTTTATTTATTTATTTATTATTATACTTTAAGTTTTAGGGTACATGTGCACAATGTGCAGGTTAGTTACATATGTATACATGTGCCATGCTGGTGCGCTGCACCCACTAACTCGTCATCTAGCATTAGGTATATCTCCCAATGCTATCCCTCCCCCCTCCCCCCACCCCACAACAGGCCCCAGAGTGTGATGTTCCCCTTCCTGTGTCCATGTGTTCTCATTGTTCAATTCCCACCTATGAGTGAGTCAGGGGTTTTTATAGGCACAGGATGGGGGCGTGGCAGGCCAGGATGGTCTTGGGAAACACAACATCTTGGCAGGAAATGCCTGTCCTCACCTAGGTCCCTGCAGGTGGAGCCCTAGCCAGGGACCATGCCCTCCTCTACCCAGCACTTCCCTTAACCCTGCTCCCCAACCCCTATCATTTAAAGGGACCATGCTCTTCCCTTCGCAGCACTTCCATATCACAGTCACCTCCCACCAGGTCCCTCTCCCAACATTGGGGATTACAATTCAACATGTGATTTGGGTGGTGACACAGAGTCAAACCATATCATACTTCAAACAGGCATTTCTACTTTGAGGTTATGACCGACAAAAAGGTAATCAAATATGTGTCAAATATATTCATATGAGGTGGTTCGTAATAATTCAAACTGGAAATGTATTCAAATACATACCTACTGTATGACTCCCTTAGTATACATTTTAAAACAGACAAAATTAATCTGTGTTGTGATAGGTCATAGTTGTGGTTTCCTTTAAAGGGTATAATGACTGTGATACAGGAAGCTTTTAAGATGCTAGTCAAGTTCAAATTTGATCTGTGTTGTAATTAAACAAGTATATTCACTTTTCAAAAATTAATTGACTTGATCCATTTATGAGTTGCATATTTTCTGCATATATGTTTTATTTCACTAAAATCTATATTTAAAAATAAATGATCTAAACAATATTCAAAATCAGACTTTTCTAGGAAAAAGTCCTTCAACATTTTTATTGAACTTTTTTATTCTAACTTTTGATAGAACAATTATTTTCATATAAAAAACTGTAAGGGGCATATACATTTAAGACACAGAGACGTATTTGCCACTTTGTTCCTGAAAAATAAAATATTTTAAAATGTAGTTTCTATGGTCCTGAAAGAAACACAATGGTCATTTTTTTAAAATAAAAAGCATTGGCACTTTGATATAGAAATTAAATATGAAAAAATAATAAAGACAATTTAGTGTCATAAGGAAAAAGCTACGTCATTGTAAAATGTAAATAACATAACACATATTTAATCACAAAAACTATTCAGTCTTCCCTCCTTCCATTAAACACTTTAATTTCGAAGTGAATAACACACTCCCACTGAAAGAATCATTTTGCTTTCATATGCTTGTGTGTGTTTTTTCTCATTAACTATTGCATGGAATGGGTCAAAATGGTTTCTAGTCTTTAAGTTCGCACAAATTATTTTGGGTATTACCAGAGTTTACAATGCATACCAACGTTAAAAAAGAGAGAAAAGAAGAATGTTGTTAAATGTTTCATGATTGGTACTTCCAGTTCTGCTTGGGTGTAAATACAAACGACGCCCTGTCTCTGATTATGGACTATGAGTCTTACACACTTGAACAGGCTTGGCTTCTTCCTGATAACTTCTGACCTGTGTGAAATCCCATAAATGTCACATCTGCCACAGCCCCTTTCCCATCTTGCATGCTTTCGGTGGACCCAAGTGTTCATCATTATCAAATGAGAAAATGTATATGGAAGTGTTTTAAAAATTATAAACCACTAAAGAGGTAGGTAAGAGGACCTTGGTTTCTGACTTAGCAAATTAGGACTTTTAGGAACTCTTGGAGAAAGGAATGATGTTTATTGGAAGACAAAGGCTTACTTCACAAATAATTCTCAGAGACGAGGTGGGACTGAGCCATTTCAGGGGCTGAAGGATGTGAGGATGGGTTACTTTGTAACACTCACATTTTCTCTGGAGACTGTGCAAATTTGGGTATAGAGGAGGAAACCCTAAGAAAAGAAGTGGTTTTCTCTTACAGATGTGGGCAAGAAGTTTTAGAAGTTTAGGGGATGAATAGTAATAAACCTGGGTCAATGGTGTCAGTTCTCTGGGTTTTTGCTTAAAGACAACGC
The DNA here is from genome assembly GCF_029289425.2 of Pan paniscus. Taxonomy (NCBI): domain Eukaryota; kingdom Metazoa; phylum Chordata; class Mammalia; order Primates; family Hominidae; genus Pan; species Pan paniscus. The sequence continues at coordinate 70,100,263 of NC_073267.2, forward strand.
CAAGAAATGTTGTGATAAAATTAGTAGAAAATTACCTAAGCTTTACTGGACTCTGAACCCAGAAAATGAATAGCCTTGATTTTTCTCAAAATAGGATCATTCTATCTAATCGACTTCCCTAAATGTAAACCTTTCCCTTTCCTCCCAATGACATCCTCCCCATGCACAATAAATAGAGATATTAACACTCAGGAAGGAAGATGATCCGGCAATTAAAGCATTTAGATATCATTAGGTGCTCAATCTGTTTCTTCCTGTTATTGAGAAATTCCTATCTCGGTGGACGAAATATCCAAAAACAATCACTGCAAAAAAGAACTTTAAGTAAAATCAGATATAAGAAACTAAAATGTTGAGAAGCACTGAAGCTTCATGAATAATTCTTGAATACCATGGTGTGAATGCTGCCTTGCTCAACTCAGTCTTTCAAGACGTTAGTTTCATGTTTTATTTAAGCTCAACATAAATGTTAACGTGGTCCTCATCAGATTCCTTTTATCTAACTCTGAAGACTGATGTGTTGATGTTGTAATATGGAAAGAGGGCCTTGGGGATGGATTTTAAATACCCATCCAGGTATTCTGTAAGGAGTCACAAATGAATTCCTTTTCCAGGAACTGAGTTGTAAATTTGTTTGTCTCTGTGCACCACCTCAGCGTACACATCTGCTGATCACTGTTAATTAGTCTCCTACTGTCCAATTTGTAATCTAGATATGTTTTATGGAGATGTAACTGGTGAAGCATCGTTGCGTGTAATCTTTCTCTGAAAAGATTCTGTTGAGCAAGTGACCAATAAAGTGTATGCAATGCAAACATTAATCAAAGAGAATGTCATTAAAGCTTACTATAGCAGTCTTCATTAAGAAAGAAAACTAATCTAACTACTATTATCCTATCTTCCTTATGAATTGTTACTATTATGATGATTTTATGATTTTACTAGTCAATAGCCCTCATGGAATATTTGGGTTACTTACAAATTAAGTTTTGGACTTCAAGTCACCTGTAAATCAATTAGTTTTGTTTCTTAGCAGAAAATCTGCTTTGAGCTACAGTGTTCTGTTTGGTAATTAGTATTCCTGGTTATTCTGAACAGTGTATTGACATTGGATTTGAACATTAGCGAAAGAAACAAAGGATATATTTTCATGGTGTATATATTTGGATCGTTCCTACTAAAACATTATTTCATTAGTGTCAAGAGTTACTTAATGGGCACCTGATACAAGCCTTAGTAACTTTTATGTGTTGCTTAAATAAAAAAGTAAATCATGAAACTAACATACAGATAGACTTCACATTTAGCAATGCACCAGTCATGCTAATTGTCCTTAAGGATGATGCTTCTAAGATCTCCTGCAGTTTAAGTTCACAGCTTATCATTTATATATTAAGAAAGTGGTTCACAGGGGTTCTGGCCAGTTCTTCCCAGAATACAGTTTACTAGGTTGCACAGACAGGATGTTTGTAAAGTAAATGGGCATCCACTGAGGTGAAACTCTTTATTCGTGGTTGGTAAAGGAATGTTTCTCTAGGCCAAAGGCCAACAGTATTAACAATATATTGTACTACACAGAACCTAGCCAGAATACATTATTTAATAATTTTGTGAAAAAGAAATTGGTCTTGGCACTTTAGATTTTTAGACCTCAAAAGCGCAAATGTCTAAAACAAAGATAGACAAATGGGACTATATTAAACTAAAAAACTTTTGTACAGCAAAGGGAACAATCAGCAGAGTGGAGAGACAATCTGTTACATGGGAGAAACTATCTGCAAACCATTCATCTGATAAGGGACTAATATATAGAATGTATAAGAAAATCACACAACTTAATGATACAAATACACAATTCCATTAAAAAGTAAGCACAGGACATGAATAGACAATTCTCAAAAGAACAAATACAAATGGCTAACAAACACGTGAAAATAAATGCTCGACATCACTAACCATCAAACAAATGAAAATCAAAGCCACAATGAGATACTATCTTACTCCATTTAGAATGGCCATTATGAAAAAGACGAAAAAATAACAGATGCTGTCAAGGATGTGGAGAACAGGAAACTCATACACTTTTGGTGGGAATGTAAATTAGTACAACCACTATGGAAAACAGTATGGAGATTTCTCAAAAAACTAAAAGCAGAACTTCAGTATGATCCAGCAATCTCACTACTGTGTTTTCCAAAGGAAAATAAATCAGTAATCAAAGGGGTACCTGCACTTGCAATGTTTATTGCAGCAATATTCACAATAGCAAAGATACAGAATCAATCTAAGTGTCCATCAACAGACAAATGGATAGAGAAAATGTGGTATGTATATATACGCACAATGAAACACTATTTGGTCATAGAAAAAGAATGAAATCATGTCATTTGCAGCAGCATGGGTAGAACTGGAGGTCATTACGTTAAGTGAAATAAGCCAGGCACAGAAATACAAATATCACATGTTCTTACTCATATGTGGGAGCTAAAAACCTTGATCTCATAGAGATGAAGAATAGAATGATATATACTATAGGCTGAGAAGGGTGTGAAGGTGGGAGGAAAAATTAAAGAGATGTTGGAGAATAGTTACAAACTTACAGTTAGATAGAAGAAATAAGTTACAATTTTCTACATCAGAGTAGGATGACTATAGCTAGGAACAATAGTTGTATGTTTCAAAGTAGCAACAAGAGAGGCCTTAAAATGTTACCAACACATAGAAATAAGTTACTCAGGTGATGGATACCTCAAATACCCTGACTTGATCATTATGCATTCTATGCATGTAAAAAAATACTCAAAGTTACCCCATAAACATGTAAAATATTAAGTGTTAACAAAAGAAATGAAAAAAGAAAGCCAGATGCGGTGGCTCATGCCTGTAATCCCAGCACTTTGTAAGGCTGGGGTGAGAAGATTGCTTGAGCCCAGGAGTTTAAGACTAGACCGGGCAACAAACCAAGAATCGATATCTACCAAAAATTTAAAAATTAGCCGGGTGTGGTGGCATGCATTGCACTTGTAGTTACAGCCACTTGGGAGGCTGAAGTGGAAGGATCTTTGGAGCCAGGAGTTCAAGTTTGCAGGGAGTTATGCCACTGCACTCCAGCCTGTCTCAAAAAAAGAAAAAGAAAAAACAGTATTTAGTTTAGTGATTGTCTTTCCAGGGTTATTTAGTTTGAACTAACAAATGCATTTTAACTATGGCCAAATTATTGACTCCCTGAGCCATAATTTACAATGTGATTTTCATTTGATTGAACTTTACAAGGCTGCAGGATTTGGAATCCAAAATGTCAAAACCTACCATCTGCCTATGTGTTTTGAAGACAACAAGACAGTGAATGCTTTGGGTTGTGTTTCCTTATTACATGAGAACTGCTCACTCTCTTCTTATGCCTCTTCATTGTCTGAAGATGGAAACTGCGCTCTTGTAGAAGGTAGATGAATTTATGAGTCCAACGGGCTGAATCTAGATGCAAGGCTAAGCAAGATCTCTTTATTATCATTAAGATTAATAAATTATAACAATGGCTGCTAACATACATTGAGGACTAACTTTGGACTAGACAGTTTGCTAAATACTTCCTGTGGACTCAATTAACCATCGAAATAACTGTATGAGTTTGGAACTCTTATCACTCAAATTTTCTAAATATGACAGGCTAGTCACAGAGAAATCAATTAACTTGTCTGAGGTCACATAAATAGAAGTTACGGATTTGGATTTGAAATTAGGAACATCTAACGCCAGTGCCACAGCCAAGCATTTAATCTGTTACCATATTACTGCTACTTTTCTACATAGTCCACATATTAGAATTCAGTCAAGAAATGGTTGAGATATTTGAAACCATTTGTCATCAGTGATGGGGCCTATAAAATTTTCAAGGTATCATATTTGAAGTATATTTGCTTGACTCATGGGTCATTTCAGTCACAGCATAGAACAAAATGGGAAGGATGACACTGGGCAACACATCTCTTTCCTCATTCCTACTCTTTCTAGTTATGTGAACTTACGCAATTCCCTTGACCTTCTTGGACTGCAGTTGGCCTCATCTTTATAAATGAAGAGACTAGACTAAACTATGTCTAATTCCTTTCCAAGTCTGACCTTCTGTTTCTACAAAACCATATCCTTTATATTCACACAGGGACAAAGACATAAAAATAATAGTAAAATAAATGTGTGTAAATACCCTTACAGATTTGCTAACCTTGCACTCCCTGAATAGCATCTTCATTGCATTGCCTGAAATATCATCATGCATTTTTTCCCCTCAGCCCTTTTTGACACTTGCTAATTAGAAAAAAAAATGCCATTCTAAGCGAAAGGGGCCTCTTCATCTTCCACTTCACTGTATGACTCCTGGGCTCAAAGAAACATTTTTATGGGCATTTCTTAATATGTTACTGTTTTAACATCTTGACCTTGTCTTGGGCACTTTATTTTCTGTCTTCAGCTTCAATATTCATTAGTAACACTGTGACAAAAAGGAATATGAATGGCATTAGGAAATTGATCCCTACTCAAGCTAAGAAAACTATGCTAATGCTCACACATTGAAATAGAGCAAAGACGTTTGATGTTTCTATACCAAGGGCTGGTTTCAAATGATTGTAAAAATGTGCTGAGACTTTTCATGTGAACAGTACGTTTAAAGACAAACTCATTTTTAAAAATGACAATAAATGTGGAGTTTACTTCTCCACCCCAAGCTAGAACTTCATTATGGGCCAAATATATTATTGGGAGTGGTATGGAGCATGACATACTAAATGTTCTGACCATTGTAACATATGCATAGATAATATATGGCTCATACAACTTTCATAACCCTCTCTGCTGATTCTCTTCTAATATCTCTCTAAAGACATCTGTGGTATCATTCTTCATTTATTTTGCATGCTGCTTTCACCCATTGTGGATAAACATGAATATAAAATTCTAGAAGTACGAATAGTTATATTTGCTGATGCTTGGTGAGGTTTTAATAAAATATACATGACATCAGTGGTATGTATCTGGGAGTTATATGGCAGTGAAGAAATCCAGAGATAATTATAATCTTTTATGCTGATGGAGGAATTAGCACCTCAGTAATAAGCAATGTGAAGTAGCATAGACAGAGTTTTCTATTCGCCCTTGAACCATTTGATGTGAATGCAAATAACTAACACATATAATTCTATTTTTTATGGCCCTATTCAGGAAAATAAATCTAGATGGAAAGAAAAGAGGGCACCTGTATAAGTTTAGTGGAGAAAATCCTCAAGCTAGTTAATAATTGTTGCCTGCATCTTTCACCTGAATACAAGGGTTTCAAAAATAAAGTTTATTTGGTGGCTTAACAAAGAAATTCACTTCCTTTCACTACTTCACCAGTGTCTTTCAGTCTTGTGTATAAAAGAAAACTCCTGGTTTACCATGAACTACATTCTTTGAAGGCATCTTATTCCATTTTGTACTGCTATAACAGAATATCTGAAACTGGGTAATTTATAAAGAAAAGAAGTTTATCATCTCACAGATCTAGAGGCTGGGAAGTTCAAGATCAAGGTACTAGTATCTGGTGACAACCTTCTTTCCCATCTTCACATGGTGGAAGATAGAAGGGCAAGAGAAAGCTAATGCTGTGTCCTCACATAAAAGAAGAGCAGAGAAGGGAGAACTCACCACTGCAAGCTCTTTTTATAGAGACATTAATCTATTCAAGAGAGCAGAGCCCTCATTAGCTAAACACCTCCCAAAAGGCCACACCTCCCAATACTGTTGTATTGGGGGTTAAGTTTCAACAAAAGTTTGGAGGGAACAAAAACATTCAAATCATAGCAGTAGGTTATTTATTGATGCTGCCTAGATTTCTTGAATTTGTAAAATTAAATCAAATGCGCACGTATAATTTGTGACTTCAGAGATACAAGGGCCATTTCCAGTGACAGACATTTCCAGTTTGGTGAAGATTAAGATGTCTGAATCATTACACAAGACCATGCTTACAGCACTTAGCAGACCAGGAATAAATGAAGTCTTTGCATTGGGAAAAGAGATCATTGTATCCTAAAATCTGGCGAGGTATACAGTGCCGCGTTAACAGTGGTTGCTTTTGTGTCTTCAGCATTTTTTTCATATTTGATACAGTTGCTCTATAACTTTCTATAACAAATTTACAAAAATCACAAAGTCTATTAAAAACAAGTTAACAAAATTAATGATGGCTTTGTGCCAGTAAGTGTATCTTTCTTTCATTGCTCAACTTTGAAAAACTGTGAGTATGTGGTATGCTATTCATTGACATGTATAAAATAAAAATACATAGTATGTACCATGTACCAGATACCGAAGAAGGTCTATGTGTGAATTAACTTGTATCGGTATGGTATTTCTGAAAAATAGTCCTTATTTTCCTGTATTTCTGGTAAAAAAAAAAAAACAGAGATTCAGAAACTGTGTAACTTGTAAGCAGCAGAAAAACTAGATCTATTAAAATCTGTGATCAATCATTTTCAACATTCTTTTTTATTTTTTTCTTAGAGGACACTCAAGAGCATGCTCTACTGATGTACCCTTCTATGGGTAACTCGAGGCCATAGTGTCACCAGAAATATTTAAGTCACTTTTGCAGTTCATTTTCATTTCAGGTGAAGCTTGCTCTTTCTTTTTTTTTTTTCTTTCTCTTTCTTTCTTTCTTTCTTTCTTTCTTCTTTCTTCTTTCTTTTTTGATGGAGTCTCACTCTGTCATGCAGTGGCGTGATCTCAGCTCACTGCAACCTCTGCCTCCTGGGTTCGAGTGATTCTCCTGCTTCAACATCCTGAGTAGCTGGGATTACAGAAGCCCGCCACTGCACCCGGCAAATTTTTGTATTTTTGGTAGAGAGGGGATTTCACCATCTTGGCCAGGCTGGTCTTGAACTCCTGACCTCGTGACCCACCCGCCTCAGCCTCCCAAAGTGCTGGGATTACTGGCATGAGCCACCGTGCCTGGCCTCAGGTGAAGCTTTCTAACCAATGTTACTTTATGTTATTGTATTTCTTTAACATTTTTACACTGAAATCTATTAACTGGGGTCAGCCATATGATTGTGGTGGATGGCACACCACTTGCAATTTTGGTCATCTAGTACTGGCTTACCAAATAATGATGGAGGAGATTTTTAAAAATCAATGCATCCCATTATTATTGAGTCAATTCTGCCTCTTATAACTTTGATATTTCACTCCTAAGTATATTATGTGGAATCACATAAATGTCTCTTGCATGGGATAAATATTTTGTTCTATTGCAGTATTTAAATGTTTTAACCATGACCCTCACCAGCTCAGATACTCTCAGGGTGTCTAACATGGAGATAAGTAGACGTAATTTATGTGTCTCCTCCTGAATAATGGTTTTTGCATCCTCACCCCCTTGTTAGCAGAAAGGTAGAGCAATAGCTAAAAGTGTGGGCTCTAAGGTTGACCCAACTGGCCTGTAGCCTGGCTCTGCCATAATGGCTCTGTGACTTTGGAAAATGACTTACCTCTGTTTACCTCCCTGCTTCATTGTAAAAGAGAGACTAAACTATGGCAATTGCCTTGCAGAGCTGTTGTTAAAACAATGAAATAAAGTAATTTACAGGACATATATGTACTTGGTATGTTCATTGTTTATATTTTTACTATTGTTGCTTGCCTTTACACGTAGTTTTGATTGTCAAAAACCAACATAAAGCAAGCAACCTTTGAAAGTGTAGCACCACTTCTCATCTCAGAGTGTTCTTTAAAGCCATCTTGATCAGGGAGTATTACATATTATTGGAAGAAAAGGTAAAAATTGAATTGGGTATCTACCCTCTGTACTCTCTGTCCTCAGCCCACTGTACATGGTACAATGAGAACACTTATAGAAAGTGTTGCAGTTTCTGTTCTCTGCTATAGCTATTCAACTCTGAGCCCTTTCAGAGTTGGAACTGTATCTTTTTTCTATTCCCACACAAAGTACTTGTTATACCAGTTGAAAATATTGAATAAGTATGTAATTGTTATAATTGATAAGGTCTGGTATAATCAGAAGAAGAAATTAAAACAGAGTCACAATCTCTAGGGTCCCCTTGACCAAAAGGAAGATCCATTTGGTCAGTTTTGGGGCTTAGCATTTTATTTTTGATTTACAAAGTACCAAGAAGAACTGCCTTCAGCCAACTGATATGAGCAAAGTCCCTCACATTGTTGATTGTAATAAACAATGATGTATTTATTTTTACCTGAAAATGTTGAGTTAATTGTAAGGTAGGAGAGTGCTAGAATGATAAGCAGTAATAATGTAGTACTAAATAGTTTGATTTTTTTTTTACGTTTCTCATGTTGCACTTTTATGAAACAACCTATACCACGGCTGCTACTTTAAAACGCAAAGCATGTGTCTCATTAACAAAATCGAATTTGAAGCAAACCAAGGCCTTTTATTTCTTGAGTCAGCAAACTATTTTGGGGTAAATGAGGCTTTTGGTGGGAAGTGCAAAAAACATTTCTGAGAATCAAAGTCTATGATCATTTTATTTTTTCTTTGTATAATTCAAAGGCTGAATTTGATTACTTATTCAACTAATAAGTTAAAAGTAGTGCAGTACATTTTAAATGTGACATAGACTCAGATGAAGAGATATCAACCTGCACAGAATTGCTGTAAATCACATGCTGCTGTGTTTAGTTCAGCAGTTCTGTGTTTATACCTTGCCTTACTCTGTTCAGGCTGCTGTAACAACATATCATAGACTGGGGGTGTTTATAAACAATATACATTCATTCTCACATTTCGGGAGGCTGGAAAGTCATCAAAATTAAAAACCCAAACTCTGTGAAATAGCCTTTTAGCTGGATAAAACAAGAAAGTAAATACCAGAAGAAAATATTTGCAAATCATACATCTGACAAGAAGGTGTGAGGAAGTCTCCAAACACAACCGTATTATTTAAAGGAAAAAAAAATGATTACAAAATAAACCAAAGACATAGAACAGACGTTTCATCAAAAAAGAGGACATAAAAGATGGCAAATAAGTAGATGACAATATCTTAGTTATGTCATGGGAATGTAAATTAATATCATAGTGAGACAGGTCACATTCATCAGAATGCCTTAAACAAAATATCAGAAAAGAATCAAAGGCTGGTGTGGTTCTGGGGAAACCAGGTCACTCGCATATTGGTGAAGGTCATATATAATGGTCCAGCCACTCTGGAAAACAGTGTGGCCTTTTCCAGACAACAACAAACAAGCAAACAACGATGTCCAAGTACCCTACAAACCAGCAACTCAAACACCCCAGCATTTATTCCCAGAGAAACGAATGCATTGTGCAGTAAACGGTTGACACAGCAGGTTTGCCATGTTCAGAACCTGAACATTCCAAAGACAGGTCTGGCCTTACTTGGCTCCTAGAAGTTAATGCATACATCTTTAGAATACCATGACTGTTCCTGATAAGAGTGTCCTTCGGTAACTGGGGTCTTAGGCAGTTATGTCAGTAACAGTGACCTACAGTGGGCACTTTGGGCTCTAGGGTACGTGTTTGACCTTTGGGGGAGTCAGATTCATGGAGTTCTGTGAGTCCTTCTAGTCATCTCATTGGTAGGTATTCTGGAGGACACTATCCCTGACATAACAGCCTTTACATTCATCCTAGACATTAATATTCTCGTGTCTATATTGCATGTATTGCTTATAGCCAAAAACCAGAAACAACTTCTCAGAGGTACTTCAAGGAGCAAGATTGAGAGTAGTAGGTTTAGGCATTTTCTTTTTCAAGGAGTGGGTGTATGTGTTTTCCTTCACAGGAGTTCAGCAATAAACAATGATTACTACCTAATGCACTGGACCATAAGCTCCAAAAGGAAGGGTACGTTTTTTGTTGTTGATGTTGTCTTCTATCTGGATGAGTGTTGTATCATCACACCCTAAAATAGTGTAGAAGTTTAATAAATATTTGCTGTGTAAATTGTATTGGACAGAGCACCTTTTTATGTGAAAGCTGAGATTATTATATTAATTTCAGACACAGATGTTGATAACCCTTTACTCCTATTTTAAAGTAAAAAATCACAATAATTCTATTATTCTAAATATACAGTCTTTTATTGGCTTTTCAACATGTTTAAGCAGTTTTAATAGGTTAGGGATATGCTCTCTTTCATGTCATACACTGGAAAATGCCTGCTACTTACACCTTCTCTTTGTGTGGTGACTTTACAAAACACCCTGAACAAAAGCAACTTCCAGGCTAAGGGTTATTTGACTATTGGGAAAGAATGATTCCAGAAGTCTTTTGGAAGACTTTTCTCCAATAGTTTAGAAAGCTTTCAAGTAAACACATAATAAAGAGGGGTTGTAATAGGATCTCAGGTATATAACACATTCAATTGAGCATAATATCAATATTAACTCTTTACATATTATGATTAATTGAAATGTTGTATTAATTTACACATGCTCCCATGCTTACACATTAATTTATATAAGTTATTACACCAAGAACTGGCCATTCCTAATAAATGAGAACTCTACTACTAAAAATTTATCCATATATTTAAAAAAGATCTGTGTGTACATATATGTATGTACATATTGTTGATTGTAATAAACAATGATGTAACAGTACACGTTTAGTACAGATTTAATAGTTTTCTGAACATTCTCAATCCAATCTTGGTTGAATTAGCTGATGAGACACCCATGAATGTAAAGGCCAACTGTGTGTATGTTTGTGTGTGTGTGTGTGTATTAACGGATGTGTATATATACACATACATATATGTGTATATATGTGTGTATATACACACACACACATATGGTGGTTTGTAGAGTCACCACACGAAGAGAATGTGGAAGTATATAATTTCCCTCATATTGTTGATTGTAATAAGCAATGATGTGTTTATTTTTACCTAAAAATGTTGAATTAATTATAGGGTAGGAGAGTGCTAGAATGGGAAGAAGTAATAATGTAGTACCAAATAAATCATTTGATTCTTTTTTTACATTTTTCACATTGCATTTTTATGGAACAACTGACACCACACACATACACACACACACACATATATATACACATATATATATGTGTACATACACATATATATGTATGTGTATATATACACATCAGCTAATACACACACACACAAACACAAACACAAACACACACACAGTTGGCCTTTACATTCATGGGTTCCTCATCAGCTAATTCAACCAACATTGGATTGAAAATATTCGAAAAGCTATTAAATCTGTACTAAACATGCACCGATTTTTTCCCTTGGCATTATTCCTTAAGCTATAGAGTATAGCAACTATTTACAAAGCGTTTACATTGTATTAGATATTATAAGTAGTCTAGAGATGATTTCAAGAATACAAGAGGTTGTGTGTAGGTTATATGCAAATACTACACCGTTTGATATCAGAGGCTTGATCCTCCTGGAAATAATCCCTCATGGACACCCAGAGACCCCTATATATATATGTGCATATATATATATATTAAGCATATATATATATATGCATATATATGCCTGAGTTAAAAATTTAAAGGCCCTTTTATTATATTTTATTAACTTAATTGCAAAATATTCCGATTTAAAGCTCAAACTCTAATGATCATTCAATTATAAACATTGCTATTACTTAAGCAAGAGAATTGCTTGATATTAGATTTTAACTTAGTATAAAATAAGGAAATTTAAGTGATGAAAAAGCCTATCTTTGAAAAGGCAATGTTGTGTAGATTAATAAAATTATATAAGAGCTACTTTAGTCTCCTCAGAAGGATATTAAAAGGAAAATACATATTATTAACTGATTTAGAAACAGCTAAAATGGAACTTATTAAATAGTAATTGCTGCTTTAACATGCTTGGAGGACTCCGGGAATATAAAGTACGAACAGTTGATTTCCAGTGTGGACATTTGTTCCCAGTATGAGCTTTGTGGCAAGAAGTCACATTCATTGTCTCCAGTCACAATCGTTGTGAGTGTTATGCTCAGAGACCGTTGACCCACACTGTTCCATGTTGCATGCCTGGCAAGCTGGCATATGTCTGTTACTGCAGAGTGGGTGGTGCTGCAGCGGCAGCCGTGCAGTAACTATGGATGCAATTTCCCAAAGCATACATTTTACTAACAGATTTGAGAGAAAACTAATGTTTTCTATGTTTAAACTGACACGGCCTTATTGTAAGTGGAATACAAAATATGCATGAAGTTTTCAAATAAATCCAGAGACTTAAAAGAAGTTTTACTTTTCTTGTTGGTTGAGAGCCTCTGGAGGTTCTCATTCACTCCCCTCTGCTATTAGAATAATTCAGTGGGAAAGTTTGTGAAATACTGCACCATCGAGTCTTTGATAGTCTACATTAAATAAAAATGAATTTCTGTCAAGATGACAGCTATGCATATTCTATGGACTCTTGTTTATTCCTCTTTCCTCAAGGCCGGGTCTAGCCCAAATTTTGGCTGGGAGAACTTGGTATGCAGGGAACTCATTTCCTTTTCTTCCTCGGCTTCTCCCTCCCTGACTTTGTCTCTTCCTGTTTCCTCTACTTTTCTTATTTCTTACTATTTCTCCTACTTCTTCCTTCTTCTCTCTTCCTGAAAACAAATTACAAAGTGGTGGTAGCGATTTCTTACCTATGCATAAATACTTTGAATGTAAATGGATTAAAATTCTCCAATAAAAAGAAATAGAGTGTCTGACTAGATTAAACAGAAAACTTCATGTTGCCTATGAGAGACTCACTTTATTCATAAAAGCACATGTAGACTGAAAGTGAAGAGATAGAAAAAGATACTCCACACAAATGCAAATCAAAAGAGAACATGAATAGCTACACTCAGACAAAATAGACTAAGTTGAAAACTGTAAACAGAAACAGGGTAATTAAATAATGATAGGCATAACAATTATAAATATATAGGCACCCTACATCAGAGCATTTAAATATATAAAGCAATTATTAAATGATCTGAAGTGAGAGGTAGATTACAAGACAATAATAGTAGGGGATCTCAATACCCCATTTTCCACAGTGTACAGATCATCAAACCAGAAAATCCATAAGGAAACATTAGACTTGAATTAAACTTTAGACAAAATGGACCTTACAGATATATACAGACATTCTGTCTGAATATACATTATACTCTTGTGCACATGGAATAGTCTCCAGGATGTATCATATATTAGGCCATCAAACAAGTCGTAACAGATTTTAAAAGATTGAAATCATATCAAGATCTTCTCCAAAAATAATGGCATAAAACTAGAAATAAATGACAGGAGAAATCTTGGAAAATTCACAAATATGTGGAAATGAAACAACATGCTCCTTAAAAATGGGCAAGAGAAGAAATCAAAAAGGAAATATAAAAATATCTCAGGGTCAATGAAAATGGAAATACAACCTACCAAAACTTATGGTATGCAGCAAAATTAGTCCAAACAGAAAAATTTATAGCAATAAAGGACATCAAAAATATCTCAAATAAACAATCTCAAGGAAGTAGAAAAAGAAGAAATTAAGCCCAAAGTGAGCAGAAGGATAGACACCAGAAAGACGAGAGAAAAAAATAATTAACAAAAGAGTGGGTTTTCTTAAAAGATAAATCAACAAACTCTATCAGCTATAATAAGCTAGACTAGGAAAAAGAGAAAACTCAGATAAATAAAATAAAAAATGAAAGAGGGAGTTTTTTTTTCTGTTTTGAGGAATGAGAGAAAAATTGTCAAAAATCATAAAATCCTTAAATACAATTTACTATACAGAATTGCATACAGGTGGAGAATTCCTATTCCCAAAACCCAAAATCTTAAATTGTCCAATATTCTAAACTTTTTAAAAAGCCAACATGATACCACACTTGGAATATTTCACACCTGACCGTATGTGACTTGTCACAGTCCAAACATGGTCAAAACTTGGTTTCATGCACGAAATTTAAGAAAATGTATGTATTTACCTCAGGCTATGTGTACACAGTATACATGAAACACAACTGAATTTTATATTCAGACTGAGTCTCATTCCCCAGATATCTTATTATAAATATGCAAATAGTCCACAAATAAAAACAAAAACAAAATCCAAAACACTTCTGGTTTCCAGCATCTAGGATAAAAAATACTCAACCTGTATTTTCATTCTTTCAATAAATTCTGTGAAAATCAATAAGAAAATTTCTATTTAAAAAAAATATTGTGTGAGTCTAAAACTCTTCCAAAAATTACTCTTTAATGTGTTTGTCTTTTCCAGTTTATTGTAAGGTGCCTTTGAGCCAAGGGAAAACTTCTCCTTTGCCCCCTGAAGTTTGTTTCTTTGCAAATCAGCTAACAAAAGTCAAATTGTAACTGGATCCAGGTTGGTTTGCTCACCATTCAAATGTCAAACACAAGAGGTGAGGGCTGGTGTGAAGGGAAAAGTTGGTTCAATCAGAGAGCTAGCAAACCAAGAAGATGTGGAACTGCATTCTAAAGCATCACTTAAATTTTAAAATTTACCATAGAAATTTTAAAGGAAAACTTAGTATGGGAGACTTGCAGGAGTGGGGCAGAGGGTGCAGGGTACGTGTGTCTTGTTCTGATGGCTATTTGGGTAATTGCTCATATGGAGGTCTGGTTGGCATTATCTTCAGCTAGATGGTGGTGGACTAATTGTTCATGATTTTCCCTAAGTCAGAGGATTCTGCAGGGGCTTTGGGCTTTTTGCCTAATTTGTTTAAAGATTAGCTTCTGGAATTCCTTAAGCAAGAACATAATTAGATAAGCATGTATGGCTAGAGGGGAGTTTCTAGAGAGGGAAGGAATGAAGGGGTGAGAGGGAAGGGAAGAAAGTAAAAGAAAGTGGGTGATTAAAATATATTTTTAAAACTGAGGTGCTGGTTAAAAGACTAATAGGAAAAACAGCATACAAAATATAATAATATGCATATGCATACATGGGAGTAAACGAAACATGAAAATATTAAAGAAAGGGCCAGAGGGTTGAAGTTTCATACCATCCTGAGATTACAGAAATAACAGGGGTTTGGAGTACACCAAGACCAGTTATGGGAAGGAGCAGAGGAAAGGCGTGGCTAGCCAAAGTCTTCTTGCTATGCAAATGAAACTGATACAGGACAGGCAAGCCCAGAAATTGAGGCTCACCCAGGGGGGTTCTTGGCTTTGCCCAGGAAATAATTCAAGGGCAAGTTGGTGGTGTTAAAAAGTAACTTCTACTGAAGCAGCAGTGTACAGCAGAAGCAGAGGCACTGCTCCTTGTGGAACAGAACTACCACATAGGCAGCGCGCCCACAGTAGCAGCTCAGAGGCAGCGCCGTGCTCACAGTTATACCCGCTTTTAATTGTACGCAAATTAAGGGGTAGTTTATGCAGACATTTCTAGGATGAGCGTTGTAACTTCTGGGTTGTCTGGTTGTTGCCATGGAAAGGGGTAGTAACTTCCGGGTGTTGCCATGGCAATGGTAAAATGACTTGGCACACGGGTGGGAGTGTCTTACAGGAAGGTGCTTCCACCTGGACCTGTTTTAGCTAGTCCTCAATTTGGTCAGGTGTCCAAGACTCACTTCTGGAGTCTAGTGTGACCTCTTACCTCAAAACCTCATGAATAGCAGCTCTTAGAAGGAGTGTTTCTGCATGAGTTCATGTCCTTTGCAGGGACATGGATGAAGCTGGAAACCATCATCCTCAGCAAACTAACACAGGAACAGAAAACCAAACACCACATGTTCTCACTTATAAGTGGGAGTTGAACAATGAGAACTCATGGACACAGGGAGGGGAAATCACACACTGGGGCCTGTCAGGGGGTTGAGGGCAAGGGGAAGGATAGCATTAGGAGAAATATCTAATGCATGCATGGTTTAAAACCTAGATGACAGGTTGATGGGCGCAGCAAACCACCATGACACATGTTTACCTATGTAACAAACCTGCACATTCTGCACATGTATCCCAGAACTTAAAGTATTAAAAAAGAAAAAAAAAAAAAAAAGAATGTTTCCATCAGATCCCTAAAGGTGTCAGTCAGGCTATCAGTCTTTCTCTCCCAGAAGCCTATCCTTCCTAGATTCTGACAAGGGGAAGGGAATGAAGAGAAAGCCTTGCTATTTATTTCCCAATGCAGATTTTCTCTACAGATGCGAATCTCCTCCACAAAGGCAGCTTTGCTTGGGTATTTCTGTCTGCACTCCCTTTGAATAGCCATCTCAAAATATGTCAAAGAAGTATATTTTGGGGTGAGATATTTTTGGTATTATTTAGTCCCTGATTTAAAACTGTATTTTCAGAAAGTTTCATATATTAATGTAGGACTGGTAAGTATAGAGAGTTTGGGCTTAGAAGTTTCTAAATAAGAGTAGGCAAAATGGGTGGGGGAAAATGGGAACAAGCCGAGAAGGAAATTTAAGTACACTGCTTTGTGTCTTCTTCAAACAGCCTCAGCCCCGAGAATAGATCAGTTCAGTTAAACGGTTGTGTCCCAGTGCAGAAGATGTCACTGCAGATGGGCCCTCAAAGCTAGGCCTGTGTATATGAGGCAAGCAAACAGAAATTTAATAAGAGGCATTTCTACGTAAACAGAAAAAAAAAAGTTTAATGGCTGGAATGGTCTATAAACCAGTTTTGCTAGAGTAGCTGAAGTTTCTTCAGTTAGAGAGGGCAGGCAGTGGCAATCTAATAGATTTTTCTGGATTGTAGCTTGAACCAGGTGTTCCAGTGAACTTTCCGAGCAGTTCATACATCAACAGGTATGAAGGGTGTTTATATATAAACTGCTGTAGTTATTTCTCTTAAAGTTGATATCAAGTTGTCTAGCTTCAGTTTTCAGAGCTTTAGGAAAAAAGCAGTTTTAATTCCTCATTATTTCAAATCAGAATTTTGGGAGGCAAATTAGAAATGTTAGTCTGGAGAGTCACAGTCAGATATTAGAACTAAACATTTAGGATTTAGTTTAGACAGCAGGTATTTCATAAAATCTGGAAAAAAAAAAGAGCTGGAATTAATAACAGGTGTACCATAGGTCTGATTTTTTTTTCCTGTTTTTGGCTGTTGTTGAAACATAATTTTTCTCTCTCCAGTGCTCCATTTCTACCAAGAAGAAATCATAGTATGAACAACTTATTTGCAAACTAAACTTTAGCTTTTTAAATACTTGACTATTCGCATAAAGTGCAAGAAGAATAGTGATTGGCCACAAAGGGTCTTTTTAAGTTGGCTTTTTTGGAAATTTTGTATACAAAATTTTGTATTAGACTTGCAAAAATTGAGAATTGGGGACGAGGCAAAGATTGTGTCTGTAATATTTGTATATATTGAATGAATTTCTCTATTGTTGACTACAAAAAAAAGATGAAGAACCAGCAATGTTTCCAACAATATAAATCATTAAAATAATTTTAGTTCCTCTTCAGTTCAGTCACATGTAATTAATTCTTTTTCTATTTGATGTTAGGTTAGCAATTTTATGAGTCCAGCTTTTTCTTCCAATGGAGTTTTAAAATTTTAACCTAGTTGTATTCTTATTCAGTGTTAACCAGTTGAATCATACTCAACTTTGAATATGTTATCAAAATTGTCAGAAACCTGTATTTAAGGGTACTTATTGTAGTCCTTTTGTGAACCTCCTTAAATATATAACACTTTAGTATTTGCCAAGAGCTTTTAGAAAAATGAAAAGTATCAGAATATAGGAGTTGACTGTGGACAACAATACTTAAAATGGCCATTGTTAAAGATGAAATTGAAAAAAAGTTTATTTCCTGTGGCCTCCAACAATTGTACACATTAACCATAATTATGATTGATAACATAGGCCAAGACATATCAAATTTTTAGGAATCTCATACAATTTTGGAACACATATTAATAACACATCCACACAAATATATTTAATAAAGCAAGCATGAGGCACATTCTCTTTCTCTTTCTTCCTTTTTTTCTGGCAGTTTACTTAAAAGGTGAACAAAATATCTCTTATTAATTCTACATAAAATTCTCGTTTAAATGAGAAAACCTGCAAGGCCTGGTGGCTCATGCCTGTAATCCCAGCACTTCGGGAGGTTGACATGGGAGGATTGTTTGAGCCCAGGAGTTCGAAACCAGCCTGGACAACAAAGTGAAACCCCCATCTCTAAAAATAAAGAAATAAGTAAGAAAACCAAATTTTACTTTTATATAAGTGTATTATTAATACTAAAGCTAAGTTTATTAAAATCTTACAAACAGATCCATCCAATCTCAATCATCTTTGAACAAACAAGATAAGATTTCCATAAAACTTTTATAAACCCTTATATTTTTTTTCTTGTTTTGTTTCTTTCCTCAGGTATTTATGTATATTTACTTTTATGTACATGAATCTTTTTTCTTAATTCCTTCAATTTGAAATAACCTTTAAATAACCTCAAAACTTGACAAAATTACTTTTTCTTCAGAAAAAAATCCCCACATTTCTTTATTAACCTCCCTTACCAAAAACACATCCAATCTCCTTTATATACTCTGCATACAGGACTGCTTTTCTTATGTCTAGTAGTGTAAAATAAATAGATTCTTACATTTTTAACTCTTAGTAACCCTAATTTCCCATTGAAAACCTAAAAAGGAAGCAATTTTAATGTTTATGTACTAGATACTGAGCCCAGGACAGAGGGCAGAGCTGTGTAGACAATGCTTGGAGGATCTGACCCCTCCTAGAATGGCAGGAGGCAGAGCCAGACAGAATGGGGCTATATTGAGCTTGGCTTTGATCTGCAGCTTGTGGCATGGGTGCTATTGATACACATAAGTCCCCAGGCCTTACCATGGCCACTTGTCTAAGACACCTTAGAATCTAAAGGCTCAAAACCAAAGACATAAGCTCACAGACACATAAAGTAAGTATCAAAAATCTCACAGAAGCATCAGTTTTATGACTTTAAAACATCTCTTAGAGACAGAATAAATTAGTCCAACTAGTAAACCCAGGCAGAAATGCCTGAAATTCTGAATATATTTCCATTTTATTTTACCAACAATTTTAATACTAATTTTATTTACCAAAGATTTCTATGTCATTTGAATTTGAAAAGCATTTGGGCTAGTCATTTGTGAGTACTCGTTCATTTATAAGTCAACTACGTATCATGTAAACAATATATAAAACAGGTATGTATACATGTATACATAAAAATACATGAAAACATAAAACAATTTTGTACTTTGATTTTAAATTTTTCGCTACGAGGCAGGTTAAACTCACTAGTTTAAAATAACAGTTTGGTTCAGGAGAGGTGGCTCATGCCTGTAATCCCAGCACTTTGGGAGGCCAAGGCAGGTGGATCATGAGGTCAGGAGATTGAGACCATCCTGACCAACATGGTGAAACCCCGTCTCTACTAAAAATACAAAAATTAGCTGGGTGTGATGGTGTGCACCTGTAATCCCAGCTACTCAGGAGGCTGAGGCAGGAGAATCACTTGAACCAGCAGGCAAAGATTGCAGTGAGCCAAGATCATACCACTGCATTCCAGCCTGGCAAAAGAGTAAGACTCCATCTCAATAATAATACTAATAACAATTTGATTAAACTGTGTTTCTATAAATAGAACAAATTAAAACTTATCTGTCCATTGTGGATGAAGACTTTACTGACATTTAGAGAAAACAGGGTAGCAAATTTTCATCTCAAATCACAGAGAGAATTTGAGCATTACCAAGAAGGACTCTGGGTATGTTAGAGGAAGATTAAAAGTGAATTCCAAGGTAACACAAAATCACAGGAATTCATCACAGGGATTTTGTAAGGACATGAATTTTAGTCAAATAGGCAGTTGCCAATTTAATCTTCATTTTCCAACTGAACCACTGAGGTTAAGACAGAGCCTGTCAACGAATAGGAAGCAACAAAGCATTTTCAGTTTCCGGGATCTAATACTTATGTATGTGAAAAGAAAGTGCAGCTGGAAGGCAGAGCACCTAAATCCCCAGATATAATAATGTATTTCACTTTTACACTAAATCCCTGGTCCCTTAAAGCTGATGCAAAAACCCAGGAGGAAAACACTGAGGGGCTGGGCCACACAAGTCTTCCACAGTGAACCTTGCTGCAAGTACATTGCCCTGAAGCTGGTGGGTGACTCAATGCTAATCAGCCCATTCTGTAATCAACTCATCACTTATGGGAGTATTATCTCTTGATGACAAGTATTCCCATAGCGTCTAATTGTCCAAACTGTGTTTCTTTTATCTAAATGCACAAAGAAACAAGTAGCCCCTTGCAGTAATAACCTTTCACTGCAACTGTTGTCAACCACCTCCCAAACTGCAGCCCTTGATAGTGACTTGCCAGCCACTGCATACCAAAATGTCAAGTGCTATTTTGTCTCACAATACAAACTAACCCCGGTACCATCCAAAACCAAAGAGATCAAAGAACTCAATGCAAGAGACAGCAAAGCTTTAGATGTGTGAAAAACCTATCCATGAGTTAGGGCTCCGTGAGGAAGGCGAAAGACTCCCAGAAAAGAGTGTGTGTTGCCTTTTCCTGTGTTTCTCAAGGGGTCTGAGGGTTGCTAGAAGTCCTCTTAAGATCTCTTCATGTGGTATTGTTACCAGTGGAGGGTCTTGATTGTAAGTCATCCAGGTTCTTGGGATTTTGAACAAAGAATTGGACAGAATGCACAAACAAAGCAATGAAAGAATGAAGCAACAGAAGCATACATAGATTTATTGAAATGAAAGGACACTCCACAGAATGAGAGCAGGCTGAAGCAAAGGGCTCAGGAAGGCTGGTTACAGAATTATCTGGGGTTTAAATATCCTGTAGATGTTTCCGATTGGTTATTTGGTTACACCCTATGTAAATGAAGTAGTGGCCCATGATCAGTTTGATTGGTTGAAGAAGGAGACCAATCAGAGGCTGAAGTTTCAAAGTTACACCCCTATGCAAATGAAGACTAGGCCTGCAACCAGTCTGATTGGTTGTGAGAGGGGACCAATTGGAGGTACTTTCCATTTTTCATCTGTGGGGCAGAAGGTAGGGGTAGTGATTGCAATGGGATCTTTTTGTTATTTGGACATGGAAAGTTGGGGTTTTCCTTTTGATTCAGTTATTGGAAGTCAGTGCAAATTGGCCCTAGGTTCCCTGCCTCCAGACCCTTTTCTCCTGCCTCAATATTTAAGGTAGCATACAGGAAAGAAGGATAGAAGTAAATGGGAGAACAAGTCTTATAGAAAAGTATTGTGGAGATTTTAAGTTTTCCCCAAATCCAGTGAAGTTCTAGTTAGCAGGAGTTTCAGGGGAAAAAAAAATCTAGTTCAGTAAGAAGTTGCCATGTGAGAAATAGGATTTTAAAGAGATCAGAGAAGAATAGCAGCTTTTAATTAAGCTTATTTTTCTCCAGAGTGCTCTTAAAAATCCTTTCAAATATACCAGTAGCAAACTTTATGTCTCTTGAGAGGCTGAGCTTTCACTGGAGCTGAGAATATGGCAGAGGTAGCTGAGGAAGAGATCTCTCTACCTTCCTGGCCAGGGAGAATCCAGCCTCTTTCACTCATTTGTTTGATTCCCAGGGTGGAGGGAGGTATGTCTCTCTGGGCCAGTAGAGAAAGCAAGATATAAGGAAAACAGAAGTTGCTACCACACTCTAAATATATGCCAAAGGTTTAAATCAAAGGTATACCTAAACAAATGACTCAAAACCAAAACAAATAAGCACATATGAAACTAAACCCAGGAAGTCTCTCATGGCTTTAACCAACCTCTCCAAAGAGGGAGCAGAAGCTGCAACCCTCCCAGGATGCAGAACATCCTCAAAGACATCTCAAAGAAAGGACAGGATTGTTAACTGCAAATGAGGTATACACCACGTTTCTGCCCAGCAATATTCTTTAGGATTTCAGCTTCTCAGCTGACTGTCTGCACACAAAGCCTTGACAATCCATGTGCTCCAGAGATGGAAGATTAAAAAAAACAGTAGGTAAGACAGGAAATCAAAAGTTGTCCATGGGGATAGAAAAGATATTAATGGTTACCCCAAAAGATCAAGAGTCACAAAATATAAATTCAAAACGAATAATTCAGACTCATTTTTG
The DNA here is from genome assembly GCF_029289425.2 of Pan paniscus. Taxonomy (NCBI): domain Eukaryota; kingdom Metazoa; phylum Chordata; class Mammalia; order Primates; family Hominidae; genus Pan; species Pan paniscus. The sequence goes on from NC_073267.2 coordinate 70,122,368, forward strand.
TAAATGTTTTTTTTCTTCTTAGTTAAAAGACTTACATTTCTGAGGGTCTGGTTCCCTGACCAGGAACCAAATCCTGGCCCTGATGGTTAAATAGTGGAATCCTAGCCACTGAACTACAGGCTGCAGTGCCTTTTTGAAAATCCCACAAGGGATCCAACACAGCACTTTGAGCGAACTGCCCACTGGGGTGTCAGAGCCCCAACATTGGAAAATGTTTGACTCACAGGTTGGCAAGAAGAATTTATCGACAACAGTTAGGTTTGAAAAAGGAAGGTTTTATTAGAAAGAAAGAACGCTGTAGAAGAGTGCAGTGGGATGCCTCAGCAGGACAGGACTGAGCTACCGCAGTGGATTTTTCCTTAAGGGTATTTATAGACCTTAAAGCAGGCGCTTTAGGGTAATTTGGACTATGTTAGCCATGTAGGTCATGAGAAATGCTTACATTTGTCCATGTGTTGGTGCCTTAATGTCAGCAAGGGTTGCACAAAGAGTTTCACTATGCATGCATTCTGGAGATGCTTAGAAAGTCTAGTTACCTATACATTTTAGGGAAGGAAACCTGGAACCAGATGCTTGCTTTAGATCACAGGGAAGTCAAATTATGTCTGAATTCCTCAGATAAGGAGTTTTGCCTCTGGATGGTCTGCTTGATGGCCACCAGGTGATCTTCACTCTCCTCATATACAAAGGATTTTAACTTTTTAAAAAAACTGATTCCTGCCTTTCTTTTTAAAAAAATCTTTCCAAGGAAGTTTTTAAGGCAGTCTATCTCTATCTCTATCTCTATCTATATATCTATACCTATATCACAGATTTGCATTTTTATAGGTATCAATAAGATAGCTATTTAAGATGAGAACTCTCCAAAAGGTTTTCTTTAAAATATAGGTAATTTATTTATTACATAAGTGAACTACTTCATATTCAATTTGTTTCCTGTTAATCCAAATTGGAAGGGGAAAAAGACAAAGATTCTTACTGCCCTCATTCAACCTAGGCTCTATAAATGGAAGTCTAGGATGACTAATTTGATAGAATAATTCTCACTATTTTTTGTAAACGTTTCCTCCGTTGTTCCAAGATTCCATCTGTAGGCTCTGAAACAAACATTGGGATTTGTTATCCTACTCACAGCACCAAAACTATCGGGGCCAAGGAAAACTTCTCCTTTGCCCACTGATGTAGTTCACTGAAAAATCAGCTGACAAAAGGCAGATTAATAAGAAAAAAAGGCATACAAAATTTATTAATGTGCACATGTGCACACAGGTGTCATACAAAATATGTAAAAGAAAAACTCAAAGTTAGATCCTTGAAGTTTGATACCATCTGGGGGTTACAGAAAGAATATGGGCTTGGAGTACACCTGATCAGTTATGGGAGGGAGAGAAGAGAAAAGGCATGGCTAGCACAGGCTGTCTTGTTATGCAGATGAAACCCACAGATAGAAGCTCTTAGAAAGCATAAGTTTTTGTCAAACACTCAAAAGTGCAGATTCTCAGTCTTTCTCTTTTGCAGGAGCCAATCCTTCCTAGAGCTGGACAAGGGGCATGGTGTGGAGTGGGAGGAGAGAGAGACTGGCTGTTTATTTCACCAATGCAGATTTCCTCTACAGATGCAAATCTCCACAAAGGCAGCTTTGCAGAGCTATTCTTGCATGCTGGCTCCCTGAACAGGCATCTCAAAATATGTCACAGGTATATTTTAGGGAGAAATATTTTTGGTTTCCTTTAATCTGCAGCAGTAATGTCATACATGGCATATAGTGGGTTCTCAGTAAATGTTGCTAATAAGAACTGATACAAATTCAAAAGGAAAAGGAAGAAAAGTGAAGTTTGGATTAAGCAGTCATTTCTTTCCAACTCAAAATTAGAAATAATTTTGTTTTCCATTTTCATGTATATTTCCTGATGTTTTCATGGAGAAACAAGGGAGAAAGAAATAATATGTTATTGGTAGATAAGGTTGTTACCTGGTTCCCGAAGAAAACCTAAACTCAAATGTGGATGCATATTAATACGATGGGCATACCTATGTCAGAGGCTTGAACCAGAGCAAATCCATCTTGAATAGGCGCAAGGTAAAATAAGGCTAAGACCTGCTGGGCTGCATTCCCAGATGGTTAAGGCATTCTAAGTGACAGGATAAGGTAGGCAGTCAGCACAAGGTACAGGTCATAAAGACCTTGCTGATAAAACAGGTGAGGAAGCCAGCTAAAAGCCACCCAAACCAAGATAGCCATGAGAGTGATGCCTGGTTGTCCTCACTGCTACACTCCCACCAGCACCATAACAGTTTACAGATGCCATGGCAACATCAGGAAGTTACCCTATATGGTCTAAAAAGGGAAGGCATGAATAATCCGCCCTTTGTTTAGCATATAGTTGAGAAATAACCATAAAAATGGGCAACCAGAAGGTCTTGGGGCTGCTCTGTCTATGAAGTAGTCATTCTTTTATTCTTCTACTTTCTTAATAAACTTGCTTTCACTTTACTGTAGGGACTCACTCTGAATTATTTCTTGTGTGAGATCCAAGAACTCTTGAAACCTCTCCTGGGGTCTGGATCGGGACACCTTTCTGGCGTCACATCTGCCACATTTTAGGAAACAAAGACAAGCTGGGCATGGTGGCTCACACCTGTAAATTCCAGCACTTTGGGAGGCCAAGGTGGGTGAATCACACGGGGTCAGGAATTTGAGACTAGCCTGGCCAACATGGTGAAACACTGTCTGTACTAAAAATACAAAAAAATTAGCTGGGTGTGGTGGCAGGCGCCTGTAATCCCAGCCACTTGGGAGGCTGAGGCAGGAGAATCACTCAAACCCATCAGGCAGAGGTTGCAGTGAGCAAAGATCATGCCACTGCACTCCAGCCTGGGCAATAGAGACAGACTCTGTCAAAAAAATGAAACAAAACAAAAACAAAAACAAAACAAAACAAAGACAAAATATTTCATTTTGTTACACCAATAAACCATGTATATATATGTATATATGATATATATATCATTTTTAAATTTTATATAATGATATATATATCATTAAAATTTTTTTTTTACATTTCACAGACTATCTCCTTTCAGCTCTCAAATACTGTCTGATACTTCAAAGCATCTCAGTCATACAACATCTGCCCACATGGCCCAACTGATGTTTTGGAAAACCTTGTCAAGAATTCCAGGGAATGAATAGAGTTATCCCAGCAGCTTCTAGAAATTTTCGCAGGGCTGTATATTTCTGCTGTTCATTATGGTAGCCACTGACTCCATGTGATACTTGAGTTCTTGAAGTGTGGCTAGTGTGAGTGAAGAATTGAATTTTTGGTTTTATTTAATTTTAATTAATTGAAATTTAAATTTAAGTAGTCACATATGGCAAATGGCTACTATATTAGTCAATGCAGCAGAAGTTTCTCAATTGAATATAAAGCACCTGATTATGTCAGGATGGGTTACAATAATAATCAATTTACTTTAACTTCCTGCTATTGAAATGATACCATGAGGTTATCAATCCGAAACCATCCTCTTTTATTTCTGTTTTTGTTTTTATGAGCACTAATACTCTAGAGTTTTGAATGATGAATTAAAATAACTAAATTCTAGTTCCATGTGATTTTTACTACTTCACTAAGTGTATTTTTCATGTGTATACAAGAGATGATACTCTACCTGAATCCCTCATTGGGATTTATGATAATATTTACATTTTAAGAATTATTGAGCACCTACTAATTACCAGATGTGAGACAAGTTCTTGGTTTGCGAAGATAAATAAAACATGGTTTCCAATCGAGCTTATAGTCCAGCTTTGAATTGCCTGTGAAAATTGATTTAGTATTTACAAGGTGCTATGGAAAGTAAAGGATTATTATTTTTTGTTCTTTAGACACTGTAATGTTTTCTATATATAAAGGCCAGATTTTCAATAGTAAAAGATATTGGAAAGGCATAAAAACCAGAAAATAACAGAACAAATTGGGAAAAGCTGACTGCATTAAGAACACAAATATCTCTCAACGAGTGGTGTCAGGTAGGTGACAAGAAGGCAAGGGACTTTTCCATTCATTGAAAGCAATAAATAAAAATTAATATCTGGACAGTGCTTTAAAGCTTATGAAGTACTGTCACAATATCTAGGCCCACACTTAAGGTGTGCAATCTCAGTTCTGGTATTGTAGAAAATGAGAAATGGTAGGGAAAGAGAAATAATTGAAATTTCTCTGAAGGAAACTGTGTGTAGAGAAGAGATTAGGCCACCAACCAGGAAGAAATTTATGAAAAGCAAAAGCCAGATAAAGTCATCTTCACTCTTTTCATAAGATAACCAGAATAAAGACAAAAATAAAATAAAGTAAAACAGCTGCACTGGGTAAGACCAATGTCCTCCTCATTTTTGCAGCCACCAATTGCATACTTGAGGCAAGTCCAAAGAACTGGAAGGTGAACATTAGTGTGTTGTGCTTACTACAAACATTTTAATGGATTTGAATGCATCTTTCAATAACAGCAACAGATTTATTGTTGTGTTGTGATTGCTCGGTATTTATGCCACTACTGATTTATGATTTTTTAAATATAACTTCATGAAGTAATGACCATTATTATCTCTATCTGACATATAAGGAAACTGGATCCCTTAAAGTTAAGTTACCTGTCCTGGATGACATAGCTATTAAGTGATGCCAAGTCTCCTTTATTTTAGATGTGTACATAATGTTTCAAAACTATTTTTATTAGAAGCAGAAATTAATAGTAAACAGCTATTTCTAAGCACAGAGTTTCAAGTTTCACGTGTGAGACTACTCAGGAATCTAGTACAACTTTTATTTAACTACTGGGTACTCAGTGATGTTTGATGAAAAATAAATGGCTTTGTCAGATAATATGCTTAGTTTAAGTACTAGGATATCAGATGGGCATAAGATGTGATCCCTGCTTTTGATGAGCTTCTAAAAACTTCATCTCCTTCCATTGATGCCCATAATCCATTGACTGGGTTCAATGTATCCAGTTAATACAACTGAAATTACCTTCCTCAAACTGAAATATTTTTGTCTACTGCCTATTCTGAAGAAGATATCAAAAGCCCCAAATCTTCTGTCTCCAAATTCAATGTTACTTTGGGATCTCTTACTTATTTAACACCACCTATTTCTTACCTATTTACTACTGTCTACTACGGCTTCTACCATATTAGCCTCAGAAAATAAACATCCTTCCCTAATTTCCCGTTGCTAAGACCAGCTGGTAAAAATGTATCAGAATCTTATAAACCTGCAGGTGTTGTCAAACATTTTCTGTAAAGGGTTAGTTTGAGCAGTATCTGTCTCAACCATGCAACTTTGCCTTTACAGCAAAAGTGTCCTGGGACAATTACATAAACAACTGGTCATGGTTAGGTTATAATTACACTTTATTTACAAAAACTAGGTGCATGCAGATTTGGCCTGTGGGCTGTGATTTGTTGATCCCTGAATACAATTGTGGTATAGTGAGAGCTCACCCCCTCCTACAATAAAAATACTTGAATTTGGGTTCTGTATTTCTGGTGAGGTATCTGAGTTATCTGAAATTGCATTCATGTCATAATCTTCAGGTTAGTGAGGTACAGACACTCATACTTCTGGGAAATCCAGAAAGACAAGACACATTTTAGTGACAGAACTTGGGACAATGATATTCACTTTCTCTTTCCAATAGCATTGTTTCCTCTTTAAAAATTTTGAAAGGGAGAAATGAGACTTCAGTTCCTTATACTTGGAGGAACAATAAATAAATAAATGAAAGGGTGGGGTGGGATAGTAAGATGCTGACACCTTGTAGCAGATAATGATGTGTTGCTGTATTCTGGATTAGTTAATTTGCCTGAATCCTCTTTCAACTATTTAGATTCTCAGGCTCTAGAGAAAATGGAGGTGTACATATGCTACCTACTGGGTTAAATGGTGCTTACTTTTATTTCTTATAATCTGACCTTTATCAAGATTGACGCGGGGTGTTCAATTTGCTTCAACAAATCTTCTAATGCCAACACTGTGTTCAGTCTCTTCAGTCCCCTTGTGAAATGCTAGGCTATAATCATCCACTCTCCAAGCCATCATCATTCTAGTTAAAGGTCTAATCCTCTTGTGACTAATCCCAGACTTCAGGAACTCTCAAAAAATTCCAACTCTCTTATAATTTTCCTCATTGCTTTCTTTTTTCCTTCCTTCCTTCCTTCCTTCCTTCCTTCCTTCCTTCCTTCCTTCCTTCCTTCCTTCCTTCTTTCCTTTCTTTTCTTCATTTGCATTTTTTGTTATGAGATATTTAATCATTGGCCATGATTATTGTCTTTACAATTCTCCTATTAAATGTTTTAACTTGCAAAAAAAAAAATTTTCCATGTAAATTGAGAATGAAGCAACATTGTTCTGGAATGGAAAGACACAACAACTTAGAGTACTATGAAATCTTCATTCCTTTGGGGCTTTCTGCTGCAGGAAATAAGATTAGTAGGTCACCTCATCATTAAGGAGAGAAACACATTTATCAAAGTACCAGACATAATATTAAGTCCTAGTGATAAAGTGGCGAACAAAAGAAACATTATTACGCTTTCTTGCATCTTGAGGGCTGGGGGATGGGGGTGGGGGAATTCAGCATACTTACTTTGCTAAAGAGGAATCTTAACCATGTCTGCTGCCTTATGTTTTAAATTTATTTATTTATTTATTTATTTTATTTATTTTTTTTTGCGTTGAGTGATGCAGCCTGTCAGGAAGAGTTTCCTGAAGGATATTTCATCTGAGAGCTGATGGGTGAGTGGGGATCACCAGGCAAGGGGAGAGCAAAGTGCATTCTACTCAGAGGCAACAGTGTGGGTCACCTTCTTGAGATGTAGGAGATGGAGATAGGTAGAGACAGAAAGACATAGAGGAAGAAAAAAATTGGGAGAGAGAGATGCTTTGGAGGAAATGAGAAGTACAGTTGAAGCAGGGGATTTCCCTGACCCCTTCGTGGGATCTGTGACAGAGGTGCCTTGTTTACTCAGCCCCTTGCTCTCAACTCCTCATGGAATGGAGCACGTGAGTGAACGAGGCAGGAACTGGAGTGCAGGAGCGCTGGAACTGGCCAGCCGCTTTGCAGAAGGAGTGGGCCCTGCGTCAATGTCCAGTTGGGGGTGCCTGCAACCCCCAAGGCCCCAGAGGGCTTGTTACAGTGCTCTTTTAGCTCTGCCATTCGTGGACAGCTTATGTGTTAACAGCTCATTGGGCCATTTGCTTTGTCGCATGGGACAGCTGCCCTCTGCCAGCAAGGGTGAAGGGTCAGTGTGACAGCATTTTGTATATGCGCTTGTGGTTCCCGAGCTTTTGTCCAGCATCCAGGAAAAATGAGGTCACACAAATGAAATGAAGGATGGTAAACGCAAGGCATTTTATTCCTGATGAAAGTGGCTCTCAGCCGGAAGAGGAGCTGCAAATGGAATGGGGGTGTTCGTAATCGTCTCCTGAAATCCAGCTGTTTCCAGCCAGACTTTTCTCTGAAGTTACCTCGTCAAGCTGTCCCTCTGAAGTCAAGCCACTTCTCTCTGATTTCAATCGTAGTCCTGAATCTGGGGTTTTTATAGGCACAGGATGGGGCAGAGAAGGACCATGGGTGATTTAGGAAAAAACAACATTTAAGCAGGGAAACGGGGATATAGGTTCTCACTTTGGGCCGCAGTTTTGGCTTGAGGGTGGGGTTTTTACTGGAGACCCACCCTTTTCTGCCTAGAATTTCTTTGCCTCCTGTCGCTATCACAATGAAGGCAGATGAGAAAGAATCACAAGGAGCATCTTGAAGATGAAGATGAATCAGCAGAGGTAGGAAGGTGCAGATTATCCGTTTATCATATAGGCTAAAAACATACCATTGAAGAATTCTGAGAATAATGATGTAACCAGAATTGGTCTTTTAAAAGATGACTCTGACTGTTGTTTAGATTTTACAAAATGGAAAAAGCAAGGGGGAAAAAAAGACAAACCAAAAGCAAGAAGATCAGCTTGAGGGCTACAGCAGCATTGCTGTAAAATAGGAGGCCTAATCTACTCTAAATATTTTGGCAATGGTGGGAGAAAGCAGATGCATATTTCAGGGTTTTTAGCAATGAGTTGTTATTGGAAAAGCTGAACATTGATAACATTTTTACTCTTTAACCAAGGTGAATCTTATCCATGAAAGCATCTTTCTTTCCTACTCCCTCCTGGGACTGGGAGAACTTGAGGACAATGTCAGAATTTGGAGAATGAAAATTTTTTATGTCACTGTATTAGTCTGTTCTCATGCTTCTAATAAAGACATACCTGAGACTGAGTAATTTATAAAGGAAAGAGGTTTAATAGATTCACAGTTCCACAGGGCGGGGGAGGCCTCACAATCATGGTGGAAGGCGAATGAGAAACAAAGGTACGTTTTACATAGTGGAAGGCAAGAGAGTGTGTGCAGGGGAACTCCCCTTTATAAAGCCATCAGATCTCGTGAGACTTATTCACTTCACGAGAACAGCATGGGAAAGACCCACCTCCATGATTCAATTACCTCCCACCAGGTCCCTCCCACAACACATGGAAATTATGGGAGCTAATATTCAAGATGAGATTTGGGTGGGGACACAGCCAGACCATATCAGTCACCTCCACACCATCTGTCAATTAAGAATTTCTGTATATAACAGCCTCCGTTGGGATGAAATACATTTGCTAGTAAAAGGTATAGAAGTAGAACAGAGCTTCTCAAACTTGACTCCACAGTAGATCATGTGGAGACCTAAAGAATCTGATGCCTGGGAGATTCTGATTGAATTGTTTTGGGTTTGTATCCTGGAGAATAGGCTTTTTAGCAATCTTCCCAGGTGATTTTTATGTTCAAAGTTTGAGAATGTCTAGAGTGGAGGACAAGAGGAAAACCACTACTCTGTTGTTAAACTTCATTCTTTCCTTGAGTTGAGTCACTTATTCTCACACTTGATCTTAGCCAAAAGGCTGAGCAGCAATGAGTCACTCATTCTCTATTCATTCTCTCCATGAGTCTCTCATTGTCTCCATGAGTTGTTCTCATGAGCAACTTCCCCAATCCATAAGGCTATGACAAATTCCTATTATTAACCAACTTCCAAATGATTAATTTTTAGCTGTTTTTCTCCAAGCTTAAGGCTTGAGTTCTTCCAATTTTATTAGCTTTTAAAAATTCTGGTAAAATACACGTAACATAAAAGTTGCCATTTTAACCATTTTTAACCTGTAAGATCAAGTTGCATTTAGTATGTGAACAATTTTTTTGTATCTGTCACCACCATCTTTTTTTTTTTTTTTTTTTTGATGGAGTCTTGCTCTATCGCCTATGCTGGTGTGCAGTGGCGTGACCTCAGCTCACTGCAACCTCCACCTCTTGGGTTCAAGTGATTCTCCTGCCTCAGCCTCCCAAGTAGCTGTGACTACAGGTGTGTGCCACCATGCCCAGCTAATTTCTTTTGTATTTTTAGTAGAGACAGGGTTTCGCCATGTTGGCCAGGCTGCTCTTATACTCCTGACCTCAGGTGATCCACCTCCCTCGGCCTCCCAAAGTGCTGGGATTACAGGCATGAGCCACCATGCCCGGCCCAACCACCATCATTTTTAAAGGGCCTTTTTGAAGCAGGGCAGCTGAAGACAGACTTTGAAATAGCAAACCACAACAGTCAAACAACATCTTCGAACATAGGTGGGCCATTCCTTTTACAACTTCCCTGACCTTTTCCAGCTTGAACAAAATGAGCCAAAATATGCATGTCTGCTCTGCAATTTTCATAGGTATCAGGGCTACCATAAACATGCTTATAAAGGTATTATAAATTGCAAGTATCTTTGCATCATATGTAGAAATGTACTTGGAAAAGTGCATTCTGTCTTGAACAAATGCCTGTAACTTTCTGTATTAAAATTCCAACACCGTAGGTTGGTTTCTCCAGAAACAGATAATGATATGAAGATCTGTGTGGAAGATGCATACTAGGAATCAAAACACATAAAGGATGCAAAAAGAAGCAGGAATAGGCAAATCAAGAAATGAAAATGTGACCCTTGCTTGGAAAAATCTTTGCCAATACTAATGGGGAGCTCTGAAGCCTGTATGTCCATCACAACTGACCATTGTTGGACCAAATGACTGGTCATTTCTGATGTTTTCTAAGAAAGCCTTGCCTTATTCTATGAGAAGCTTCTTTCTTCTTCTTACTGAGACACTCTAAAGTTTTGAAGGTGAGTGACCATTTTCTAGGCATCTTATTCTTCCTCATGATATAAATCACAGGCAAACCCACTCATCTCCTCCTTCATCCTGTGTTGCTTCCAGAGATCACCAAAGTGATCCTTTTGAGCTGTCTCATAGTTCAGTGCAGATTTTCAGATGAGCAACTCTAGGCCATCTCAAGTGCATGCAGATTAAGGCACGATTGTCTTCTCTTGCAAGTAGAAATGCTCAAACATGGTTTATTTGTCCATCCACTCCAACCTATCTTTCATCCTAAAATAATGGTACTCTAAGTTTTTCCAAACCTAAGTAATGAGCTCCTTTAGGGAAGAAACTGGGGATTTTCTCTCTTTGGATCCCTGATACCTTTCCGTGGTGGGAACTAGCTAGGTTTTAATAATATATGTTGAACGAGGCCAACTGTAGTTGTAATAAGTCTATGTTTCCTGGCACTGCTTGTTTTCAGGCACTTTATCTTATTTACTCCTCACAATAATCCCATAAGGTAGTTGGATCTATTTGCCAATTAAACAATTACAGAGAAAAAATACCCCTTTTAAGATGTGCAAGTCATAAAAAAATGAAATAGAATCAGAAAACAAGACTATCGGCTTCAAGGGTTGCATTTCTTGTCACTCTTGAATAGTGTTTAATTGGTATAAGGTGGTTAGAAGGAAGAGAGAAAGACAAGAAAGGCAGAAAGGAGAGAAAAAGATCAACAAAATAGAGTGAGAGTACTCATCTGCGTATTTAAGTCATATTGAAATTTAGGATAAAAACTGAAAAGTTGTATAAATAATTTGGGCAGCTTTTGAAAGGATATAGAATATGTGTCACCGCAAAAGGCCATAAAGGGTGCCATGAAATGCCAGAAAAGCAGAGGGCAGCCAATTGGGGTTTTGATTGAATCCAAAAAATAAAAAGTAGGTAAACAAGGCAGAGATCTGAGAATAGGAATGAAGTAGGTCTGGGGTTTGAAATAAGGCACTGTTGTTTGAACTTGATGCATTCTAGGAAAGCAGTGAGGGCACCTTATGAGAAAAGCAGCACCATGGTCAATGGGATGAGAGAGAATTCGGCGTTTGATAAAGCAAATTCTGAAATTGCTTCGGCTAATGTTATCATTCACTGCTGAGGACTTTGGTCTTATCTCTTCTAAAACATAAAAGAAGGCTAATTTGTTTTAAAAGAAGTGTTCTATTTGTCCCTCTGCAGTCCACTCAAGGAGCTAATGTATTTAGAGAGCTTTTATCATGGAGCCAGCTTGATGTCTCCCTTCCTCATACTAAGTAAATTTCAGTGAATTAAATGACAAAAAGCCATCTGCTTTCTATAAATAAGCTCTTCTAATACCTGGCAAATCTTAAAAGTCAAGCTGACAACGAATCTCAGTATGATCAATGATCCGAATTGTATAATTCATCTTCTGCTGAGGAATACTGGTCTTGTTGTGGTTAATAGGAAGAAGATGCATTCATGTTTCTAACTTGGAGGTCAACATTTTAGAGAAAATTCAATTTTATTTTGATGATCACTGCACATGCTGTTTCTGCTGTCAGGGTTAGGTATCTCTTGCTACAGTGCTGGGACAGTACCTATTCATTTTCAAATAGTCATCTCAAATGCATCTTCCTATGACATCTGCTGTTACTCACTGGTAGACAATTTATTATTTCCATGAAAATAACAATAAACATATTAATGAAAAATTATGATTATCATTTAATTATTAAAAAGTTAATATGTGCTAGCCACTTGTGAGCATGATTTCAATTTATTCTTCACAACAACCTTTGGGGATAAATACCAACATTGCCTTCATAATGATGTGAGGAAAATTAAACTGTACATTATAGTACTTTTCCAAGACCATGTAACTATAAAATGATGGTGCAAAATTTGGGATCAGAGCAATCTGAAACCCAGAGTGTCTGTGTTAGAGAATCATGCTATGAACGTGTAAATACAATACTTATCTCTCTTTATATTTATGCATATATTCGTCTGTCCCAATAAACTAGGAATGCCATGAGGTGAGACCATATATAACACATTTTTGTTTTGGTAGCTTTAAAGATAATGACTGGATCACAGCAGTTATTTAATTAAACTTTTCTGAGACACTTTCATGTTTTTCAGAGAGGGTCCTGCTAATAATAGGAACATTACAATTGGTTAAGAGGATTCTATGAATAATTACATACTAAGATTTTTAGAGTCATGCCTGGCACATAGGAACTGTATGATAGATATTAACTCCACGAATGAGGTTGGAAATGAGTCACAGAAGTATGTGATATCTTTCTGATAAGATGATGACTTTGGGGTAGTTACCCCACTTCTAAGAATAGTTATCGGGAAGATGCAATGAGAAGAGACAGAACCTTCTGTTCACGTTCATTTATATAGTGATGAAGGGAAAAGGAATTTCAAGGTAATTTTCTCTCTGATGATGTATGCTCGAGATATTTTGGGGCAAGGCAATAGGAGTCTGGAGCTTTGCTTACTGGGTCCTCAGAAATCTTGTGTTTCTATTGTTCTCTGCTCTACAGGCTTCACTATGTTTAGGATTGTTTCTGTGGCTATGGCCCCTCCCTTCTTCCCTTCTCTTTAGGAAATATTTATTGAGTTCCTAGTGCCAGGAACTCTGCTAGCCACTAGTTACTTTGGGATGGAAAATAGGAATAGTTCAGCCCTCACGAAGATTACAACAAGCTTTTAGCCTTTCACGGACTGTCTCTTGTGTTTTATGTGTTACTATGTTTTTATCCTTAGTAAGAACGTGATATATACATACATATACGTATACGTATATATACGTATACACACGTATATATACGTGTGTATACATATATACGCATATATGTATATATGTGTATACATGTATATATGTGTATATATGTATATACTATATGTATACACACATATGTACATAGATGTATATATGTACATATATGTACATGTATGCACACATGTACACAGATGCGCATATATACATACGTGTACATATATGTACACGTACGTACATATGTACACATGTATGTAAATATGTATGTATATACCCATCTATGTACATATGTACGTATACATGTGTATACGTACATATGTACGTATACGTGTGTATATATACATATGTACGTATACGTGTGTGTATATATACATATGTACGTATACGTGTGTATATATACATATGTACGTATACGTGTCTATATATACATATGTACGTATACGTGTCTATATATACATATGTACGTATACATGTCTATATATACATATGTACGTATACATGTGCCTACATATACATATGTACGTATACATGTGTCTATATATACATATGTACGTATACATGTGTCTATATATACATATGTACGTATACATGTGTCTATATATACATATGTACGTATATGTGTGTATATATACATATGTATATATGTGTATATATAGTGTGTGTATACATATAGTATATACATATATGTATATACATATATAGTACATATATGTATATACTATATATACATATAGGTACAATATATGTATATACATATATAGTACTATATATGTATATACATATATAGCACATATATATGTATATACATATATAGTACCATATATGTATATATGTATATATAGTACATATATATGTACTACATATATATGTACTATATATGTACTATATATGTATATATGTATATATAGTACTATATATGTACTATATATGTATATATAGTGTGTGTGTATACATATAGATATATGTATACACATATACATTCTAGGCCAACTTGTTATAGAAATTACAAATCCCAAATTTGGGGGGAAAGGTTTTAATTTCCTACCCTTAATCATTGATCATATCACTCATAAGAATATTCTAGAAGTTCCAATACACTTGTATCTTTTTACATATGGACACAGAAGTGTCTGTGATCCTCCTGATATGGGATTTGTGAAATGTGGTCTGTTTTTGGAATGGGTCAGTTTCAAAGTCTATAAAATAGATGAATCTTGAAGACCGGTGAATGGGAACAGTTAAGTGTTATTCTGTGATCAAGACTTGATTGTAGTTGGCAAGATTTGGGAATATACAGAAGGCCAAAATAACATCTAATGAGAGATACTGGTGGAGTATTTTCAGATATAAAATACCAGGTAGGGAGCTCAACTCTTATATGTGACTAAGGAAGACTCAATGCATGAGTCACTCAGTGCAGAATGTACCATTGATATATTGTTTCTGAGTTTTCATGTATAATTCACTTCCACAGTGCATGGTAAATGGCCATATATTAAGAAGGTCAATCAATAAAAGTAAAAAAAGGAGGAACAAGACTGAGAGCAAGGGTGCAGAAGACCAGTGAAACAGAGGCTTATGTTCAACAGGGAAAAAAATAGCCTGTTAATTTTAATGTCATCTCTGCAAAAGACATGATGAATTTAGGTCAACATAATACATTGAGGCAGATCCTTATTTCCTACCACACAATACACACACACACACACACACACACACACACACATACACACACACACACAGCATCTATAGGACCTGGCCTAGTTCTTTGATTAATGTACACAGAATGGGTAGGAAAAAAAGTGAAGTTATTTTCCCAAGAAAAGAAATAAATCTGACTAAACCTACATATTTTGTTTTCCTTTAAAATTTTTAAGAAATCTTTAGGAACCTGGAACCCAATGATATCAAGTGGGAGTCTGAAAGAAAATTCAATTTGAGTTAAAAAAATATTCTTAGTGGAACAATTTTAACAAAGGGAAAAAAGAGGACTCAGGAGATGGCATAATGAGAAATAGTAATAACCCTTCCAGCAATCATAGCTTGATGGGTGAACATAATCTGAGATTAGAAGGCCCACCAGGGAGCTGCAGAGTTACAGGACTGCTTGATGAAATAATTTAATACCTACTGCCTCCAATAAACAGGATGTACAAAGAATGCTCGGTGACCTGGCAGTCCTGCTAGCCCACAGCATGAGGGAACCTGCTTCAGGCAATGATAGGTCTGATATTTCCCAAAGATTTCCTGCAAGCCCCTATTTATTCCTTTGACTATTTGTTTCAGCTTTACTGTGTGCTTAGACTGTGAATCAGGTCTATCTGAGAAATAAACACAATAATATAAAAAATTAAAAATAAACTAGATATGATTATAATTATTAACACCTTTAATTTGCATGGCATTTCAAAGTTTTTGCATCTTTTTATGTTATTTGATCTTCAACACAAGCCTAGGAGGCAGTTTTTGCAAGATAGGTGTTGATAATATAATAACTACTGTTACTCTACTACCATTTTTTAAATAGGAATGTTAACAACACAATCAGCATTTATTATTTGTTATTATTATTTGACACTATGCCAGACTCTTTCCTGTGCTCATTATCTCTTTTAATCTCACAACAGTCATATAAGGGGACTAAGGAATTGAGGCTTTGGGGGAATAAACTACACATACAACACAGAATTATTTCTTGGTGGGATCAGTATTTGAACCCAGGCTGTCTGTTTTATATATCCACTGTCTTACCTTGCACACAGTATAAAGGTTAGTATTTGTCCTTAACTCACACATCTATTGGACTCAAATTTCTCTTCCCACTATACCAATCTTAAATGCTAATAATCAGTTTAGCATTAATACAAACTGGGCCATAGGAAAGTAGGCAGCCATATTGACCTTCCCAGAATCCCTCTAGCCTAGAGAAAGTCCTTTACCCATGGAGCTCGGGGCCCTCTAACATCACCATTTCATTTGTAAAGGCTTCCTTCCTGGTAAATGGGACAAGGCACACTGTCTACAAATTAATAAGCCAGATCTCCAGGACCCTGTAGGGCAAAAGCTTGAGCTGCCAGAATGAATTTTTGATTTATTTACATCAAAGCCCAAGATAGGCCCAGATAAATGTCACACCTGTCATGCCCGTCATAGGAAAGCAACCAAGTACAGAGAGGGGATGTAATTCCAATTTTCAATTGTTGGATGCCTCCTTGAAATACCAGCAATTGGGCCAATTAGCTTCAGTTGTTGGGATGATATTAGATCCCTATCTCGTAACCATCAGAGTGAAACCAATAATTCATTTCACATAGGCACTGCAGTGCCATCAGATAGTAATGCCTTTTAGTTACTGCCAACTTGGGGCATTTTTGAAATAGTGACCTCAAGATTTAAGCTGCAAGAATTCCATTATCTATTCTCAAGCCGGCCACAGCTGAATTTTTGAAATATCCTATTAAGTTTTCTGCTCTGATAAAAATTCAGAGGCCCTTTTCATATTAATCTCCCCATGGCAAATGAAATTTGCTGAGTGATAGATTTAATTTGCTTCTATTTATGCATTACTATATTTTGGAAAAAAAGATAATAATTGCTCTCAATATCACTTTTTCAGCATTAAGAAAAAAATCATAAAAACTTAAGTTCTTTTCCCATTTATTTCATTGTTCAGACTCCACACAGTAAATAGCTTATTCTTCACATTTGGATCACTTTGGCATTTTAATTAAAATGTAATTACCATTCAAAGTGTATTAATGCACAAGTTTAGGTAATTGTCTATGTCAGGTCATTAGGTATACTTCTAAAAGGAAGCTTAAAGTAATCTAAAATATTCAGTAAAAATATACTGTCTACATATTTACCTAAGAGGTGGTATATCCTAGCATATTTTATTATTACCTTAAGGCAATATTCCCATTTTAATTATGTAATGAAATTGAGAAGGTGTATGAAAGAGAGAGGAGGAGTTCCCAATGGAATTTGTAATAATGAAATATAAATGTTTTCATTGCTGTGGATTTGTAGAAAATCTATAGGATCTTGAAATAAAAGAAAATTGATGGCTCATATTTCTTTCAAAAATGAACAAGGAAAAATAAATGTCTTTTAATAATAGAAGAGGGACTAATGTTTCAAGCACACATCTCCTGCCCACCATGGCCTTCCCACACAAAATATTTTTCATGAGTTGGGGCCTATTCCTATGTTATCACTTGGTTTTGGTGGATAATTCTGAAACTTACAATAATTTTATTTTTCTGTATTGTTTTCCTGATTGAAATCAGTTGAGATACTTATAAAGGAGATTTCTAGGGATGCTAAAACAACATACCATACCCCAATATTAGTATCTTCCTGCAACAAAGGGTTATTTCTTTTCATTCCGCAGTCCATTGCGGTTGGTTTGCACTCAGCTTCACAGCTTCTCCATCAGGAAATCAGGCTGACTAAGCAGCCCCGCTTCAAACATTACAGTTGCCTTACTGGGGATTAGTATACTAACAATTAAAACCTCCAGCCCAGCAGTGAGTAATGATGTTTCTTCCACAATGTATTGCACAAAACCATTCACATGGTTCCCATCACTTCTAAGGGGAATGGGAAGTGACATCCTGCTACATGTCCCAAGGCAGAGCTGGACATACTTGGTGAACATCACTAATACCCCAAATAGCATTAGCTACATATTATTATGATAATGCAGTGATCACTGTATAGCTGTACCATGATTAGATTGACTCATTTAAGACATGAGATCAGAACTTTTATAGATTCAGTGATCAAGATGGCCTTAACGATCTCCTCCACTTGATTCAATCTTAGTTTTCTTCCTAATTGTAACCCGTTATCTTTCTTAGAGCACTCACTTTAGAAAACTTTCTACTGCAAATTATCTCTCTGCCCCTTTGAGATGTAAAATATTTTAGCCTTTTGCCAGGTTTCATACCCAGAAAAATCTTTCTTAAGAACCCGAAAGGCATCTCTTGAAATGTATTATCAAGGAAGATAGTACCCCCACCTTCCACTTTCTGTAGGAGAGCAGGAGCCTAACTTCAATTAGCTAACAGAGATGATGTTAGCTAAGTGCCAATTAGCAAACAGAGATGGCCTCAACACATTGACCAACCTCTCTCTCTAATGTCCTCCAGTTTTTCCACTGGCTCATTCCAGTGCTTAAAAATTCTCCTGTGTTTTGTTTTAGCGAAATTGAATTCAGTCTCTTTTCCCTTGAAAGACTCTTTTTCTGAAGAAAAAAAGTTGTACATATGTAAGATGTACACCATGGTGTTTCGATATACATATGCATAGTGAAATGATTATTACAGTACGGGAAATGATCCAACACTTTCCTGAATTAGCTTTTTTTCTTTTCTTTTCTCTGTTTTTGTGATAATAACACCTGAAATCTACTCTTAGCAAATTTTTAATATGCCAATAAAGTATTTCTTCACTGTTTAACTCTTTCCAATGCGATTTGTCTTTGACCTTTTCACACCATTATTCAGCATCTAGGGTGTGTATGCAAGACCCCATACTAACTTTGGGAATTAATAGTAATAATAATTAATGATAATAGTTTTTAGAGAATTCTTAATTGTCTAGCTTAGCAAATGATGGGTACTTTACGTATTTCTTAGTTAATTCTCAGAAAAACCCTATGAGATGTTTGCAACTAATCCTCGTTGTTATAAATTTGGAAACTGAGGCACAGATATGTTTAGTGAAGAAATTGCCTGGAGTCACAAAGTTCGGAGGTGTCATAGTCAGAAGTTTCATTTGAATGTAACAAATTAGAGATTACACTTACCTTCATAGTTTACAGGGAGTGATGAAAAATATAAGAGATCACTGAAATATAACATATGAAGGGCTTTTAAGAAGACATTTGTGTTCATGATTCTCTGTAAAGACCCAGTGAAACCTCACTTAGGGTGTGGAGAAGGGAAAAGAAAGCTAGGAAAAGATAATCCACAGAGAAGATACTATATTTGAATCTTGAACATAGCCTATTATGCCTTTCCATAGTTGATCTGAAGGAGCAGTTTATTCAGAGACAAAGAGGCATGAAAAACCACAGTGATTTTGTAAAACAAGTATTTTAAAACAGCCAGATGCGGAGTGAAAGAGGAAACTGAAAATTATATCTGTTGCATTTTTGGTTACTATGCCATCTATTGAGTGACTTCTGTACCTGGCACATTCATGTCTTACAGTCAATATTATTTAAAGTGGAAATAATATTGTAATCTATGTATGTATTAGACAATATATACTTTGAAGATATAACAGAAAACAAGCAGACATTGTTTTTTGCATTCTTGCACTTATAAATAAAAAAATATAAGAATTAATGAAAAAATGGAATGCAAGATAACTGCAGTGGTTAAGTGTAACATAAGTAGACAAAGGATTAGTAATGATATAAGTAGGTAAAGAAATAGAATATAACACATGAAAGGTGTTTTATTTTGTAAAGGGATGTCAGGGGAAAGATAGGAAATATCAAAGCAGAGAGAGCAACATGTATGAAGGGGCGCTAGTGGAAACAAGCACCATTTGGCTCTTGGAAGAACTGCAAGCCACACTGGATGCAGGGAAATAAGAAGGCCATGATCAAAGATAAAATCAGAGAAGTGGGAAGAGGCAGACCGTGTTAGAAATGTAAGCTAGCATAATTGAAATAAATTTAATTTTAAATGGAATATGAAAGCATTGGAAGGTTTTAAACAGGGTGATGACATGATTTGAATTTACTGAAATAGTGACAACTCTGATTGTTCAGTGGAAGAGCCACTGTATCTGGTGTCAAGAGCTGAAATAGGGACACATATTGGGAAGCTGTGTCAGTGGATGAGGTAGGAGATGTTGGTGGCTTTAACAGGGCACAGAGCCAGGGAAAAGTAGTCATATTTGGAATACGATTATTTATTTATTTATTGTTTCCAAAACTTAAACAAATTTCTTTGAAAACTTGGAGAGTTGGATACAAATGCCTGATAACCATGTCAGGGAAGATTACTTCCCAACTATCATTGGGGAAGATTACTTCCCCATTGATTCCATTGACCATTTCTTCCTCTCTACAGAGGTCTGTTCTCAAAGTCTTACAAAGTAAGAGAAAATGTGTCTGCTCCTTTACTTCCATGTTTGTTGGAATAAGAGTGATTTGATGACAGCAATTATGTGCCCAAATTTTTCATAACTATTTGGTGATTATTAAAGTTTTGCAGTGAGTGGTTTTCCCATTGGAGTATTACAACCAAACATTTATCCTAATTTGGTTGTGGCAAGTTCATTCACATGAAATATATAGTCATTATTAATCCTTTTCTTCTCCACCAACAAAGCTGCTAAGGCATTTTTCTGCACATCAGAAGATAATACATCGTAACACTGAGAGGTACCTTGATTGAGAAGCTGACATGTATTTTCTAACTGCAGCCAAGTACTATTTCTAAGTAAAGTAGTTCTCTTCTCTGCTCAAGAGGTATTTGCAAATTATCTGATAACATTCCACGAAAGTGTAAAGAGTCCTATTAAAAATTCTAAATGATATTTCCTTTATCTGTAACTAGAATGTTCTCCTCACATTTACAAAGCAGGTAACAGCCTTCTTCAAAGTCCTTTAGTGTGTTTCCTGGAAGGAAGATGAACTCCTCTGAAAAAAAAAATCACATAGGAAGAAAAAGCAACTGTAGACATCCTCTTTCCTGAAGCCAGTTGTCATCTGCACTGTTATAGCTACAAAAGAAGGATGGACAAAAGTGTTGAGCAACAGGTTCCTACAAGCCAAGCAATGAGGATAGTGATCTACTGGAAAATAACTCCATCAGCCACTTTTGAGTCTCCAGAGTCCACTTTCTGAATCACCTGGTCTTTGACAAAGCTGGTGAGGTCGGAATGCAGAAGTATGTTGGACTGGACATGTCTTTGGTAGGTTTATTATTGGGCCAAATGGGAAACCTTCTGAACACCTGGGTTGAGCCTTTCAGCCGTAAAATCTTTTCCGCCAGAGCATGAGTGTCCATGGATGGCTAGTTCTGAAGCGGAAGAGAAACTATTAGGCCCAGGGTCTCAGAACCAGGCTTTCAATTTGCAGAAGCTGCATTTTGTAGGCAGCTTCAGTAACAAAGGCATCCACGCCCTCAGATTGCTTCTGAAGAATGTATCTTAGAACCAGGTTCTATGGGCTCTGATTCATCTTCCCAGCTGTCAGAGATCAAAGTGACATAGCATCTCCAAAGTGTGCATGAAAGTTTCAAAAATTTCAGAGAGAATCTTTCTGGCTTTCAACAATCCAATTGTAGGAGTCAGTATCTTGGCAGAGCAGCTTCTTTTCTCTTCTAGGAAAAATTTAGCAGACACATAACCATTTCCTAAAATAGTTTTTACATATTCAGAGAATAGAGCCCAGTGGAGTTTATTGCCACCATAACAGCACCACATGAAAAAGGCACCTGACATTCACACAGCTCACCAACTGGTTTCATTTTCAGGAAGTCCATTCCTGCTGCTATAACTGGCACAGACAAATCATACTTGTATGGAAGAAAAGACAACACCAGAAAGTCAACGTAACTTTGATGACTGAGCAGAAGAACAAGATGCTCCTGGTTGGCTTGCTACAGTTTCTGAATACCTCCTACATTTACACACACCTTTGAGAAAATTTGTTTAGATATTTTGCTTAAGGAAAAGACAAAAACTGAATGGCTCCCAGACGCAGTCTGTGACTCATTTGATCCAAGATCTCACTAACTTCCTTTGGAATTCCTTAGAAAGTTGTTTAATGACTGTTTTAGTGCCTTAGTGTTGCTATAAAGGAATACCTGAGGCTGGGTAATTTACAAAGGTAAGAATTTTATTTGACTTAGGGTTCTACAGGCTGTACAGAAGCATAGTCCAAGCATCTGCTTCTGGTGAGGCCTCAGGAAGCCTCCACTCATGGCATAAGGGGATGGGGAGCTGTCCTGTCACATGGTGAGAGAGGAAACAGGAGAGAGAGGGAGGGAAGGAAGGTGCCAGGCTCTTTTTAACAATAAGTTCTTGTAGGATAAAACTTACTCATTACCAGGAGGACAGCACCAAGCCGTATTGAGGAGTCTGCTGTCATGACTCAAACACCTCCCACTGGACACCACCTCCAATGTTTGGGGTCAAATTTTAACATGAAATTTGAAGTGGAGAAACATCCAGCCTATAGCAATGACATAATAACTCTCTTCATAATTAAGAACACTATATTTAAGATTACTTGGCTTACATGGAATAATCCCCTTATAAACAAGAGGTGCAAATTTCAAGTCACTGACATGCCTCCTCTCCTCTGCAATGTTTTCAAATTCATGCCACCTTTTGAGCTTCTTTGAGTCAAAGAG
Source organism: Pan paniscus (assembly GCF_029289425.2). Taxonomy (NCBI): domain Eukaryota; kingdom Metazoa; phylum Chordata; class Mammalia; order Primates; family Hominidae; genus Pan; species Pan paniscus. Next base: position 70,144,787 of record NC_073267.2, read on the forward strand.
CATAATGGTTTTAGGGCTGGTGGAACCAATGGATAAATGAGAGTAGATGAGCTGGAAGAGTCTCTGGTATGGCTGCTGACTTGGGCAGAGCCTGGGACTCTTATGCTAAGTGGCTGTGGTGCTGCCACTGGGGGAGTTTCTTTCATGTAGGGTGGTGACACACTTTGTGCTTGGTCCACATGACCCTGGTCGCCTTCATCTTAACCCTGGAGTACATTTTAAAGACAAAAGTAACAGGCTTTACCGAGAGACTGTAGATTGTGTGACATTAAAAGAGAGGACTTGATACAATTTTATGTTGCCTAAACATTATCCTATTTACTGAGATGCTCATAATTCAAGGATGAGCAATAAATTATGGTAGAAATTATAAGTCTTGAGTATTTAGTCTGGAGATTAAAAGAGTTACCAGTATAGTATTGTCATTTAAAGCTGGGAGACTAAATGAGGCAATTTAAAAGGCTAAAATACATGGAGAAGAACACAGAGTTTGTTTTTGGCTCTATTTTCTATTTTATTTAAAAGTGCTATTCAAAGTACTTTGAAGTAGCCATTAAATGAAATAATTAATGTATACTTAATCATCACAAAACTATAGATGATAAATGTTGTCTTTTGTATTATACAAAGAAAAAATTATGACAGTAAGTTAAGTAAATTGAACAAGATTGCACAACCTTTGGAGAGGGTTGAAATACAAAAACATATTGGACACTCCTCGAAGCCTGCTGTATAACGTGCTACTCAAAGAATCTTCAATCTCCAGTAATAGCATCAGCTTGAGCTTCCTGGAATGTTAGGCCAAATGGGAAACCCTCTGAACACCTGGGGTGAGCCTTTCAGCCATAAAGTCTTTTCTACAAGAACATGAGAGTTCATGGATGGCTGGTTCTGAAGCAGAAGAGCAACTCTTGGGCCCTCCATACCACAGCTTGTGGGGGATTTTATAACAAATTCAAGGTGATGCTTTGGTATATCCATTTGCCATCTTCTTGCATCCCTCAGATCCCAGGATCCTCTATTGTAACTTTCACTACAGCTTGCCCTTCAGTTTGTAAGTATTAACTCATTTGAGTTATCTCTTAGATTGTAATTTCCATGCAATTGTTATTATAATGTAAACATCTAGCACAGTTTCTGGCTAGCATCAGCACTTGCTGAGTAAATGAATGAATTTTTTTTTTTTAATGCCAATCTCTCTCTCAGTTTAATAAGTTAAAACCTCTGCTTTCCGGCCGGGCGCGGTGGCTCACGCCTATAATCTCAGCATTTTGGGAGACCGAGGCAGGCGGATCACGAGGTCAGGAGATGAAGACCATCCTGATGAACATGGTGAAACCCCTTCTCTACTAAAATACAAAAAAAAATTAGCTGGGCATGGTGGCGGGCGCCTGTAGTCCCAGCTACTCGGGAGGAGACTCTGTCTCAAAAAAAAAAAAAAAAAAAAAAAGCACCTCTTCTTTCCTCTCCCTTTTTCATTTTTAAGATTTTTGGTCAGAAAATTAACGTTGACTGCTCTTAGTAGGCCAGCTCATCATCTGGAATTTGACTTTCATGAAGCACATTTGGCTCAAAGGAAGGAAACTATACCTCTCTCTCTAAGGCATGGTCTCTTAAAGAAAAGAGAGCCTAATTAACTGGCTAGCTGGTTAAAATATATATTCCAGGACTCCAATCCAAAAGATTAGAATTACAAAGTCTTTAAGGAGCACTCAGGTAATCATGCAGCACTCCAGGGTTGAAAATCTATACCCTATCCTAAGGGATTTTCTCTAATGTACCTGATCATTCCCCTCTGTATTGATTGGGAGATCTTTGTCCTTAGCCACTTCTCTAAAACACAGACTTGGAGTTGATAGTGTTGGACCTAAACATCAGTTGCTATTCTTATAGGGGGCAAAATCTTTCTGTGAATTTTTTAACCTTTCTAGTATTATTTTTAATTCTTTTCAAATACATTAATTTTTATTCCCTCCACTTGAAGATACTTTTATTATTTTGTCTTTTTTAAATGCCAAGTGATGTACTTAACATGTAGCGCACTCAATAAATGGTAGAAGTCGTCACAGATTTTGTTTATTATTAGTAGTAATAGCTTGCATGGTGTCTAGGGGACTGACCAGTTAGGCAGGGATGTGATATTTGTAAAGGTGTCCAGTACCATCCATGTTGTGAAGAAGACACTCTTTTTTAGGTCAATAATACAACATTGCTAAGGGATACATGGAATATAGATGCAAATAGCATACTAAAATATAAGAAAGAATCTGGCTTTTAGTTTTATAGTTAAAGAATTGCTTGGCTGCTTGTGTATGGGGCAGACAGTTCGGCCCCATACTGTTTCTATAACAACCATGACTATATCCAGGTAGACTAGAAGATGCTGGTTCTTCACAGTATTTCTCTAGTGCAACCTGAATAACTAGAATTAAATTCTGGGTCACATGATTGTAATTATGTCTGTTGGAATTTTATGTAGAGTTGGGATATTTGTCCAACATGACAAAACAGGCTGAGTTTTTCTGAAACAGTGAGCAAATCTTTCTTTCTCCTCTTTGCACCCTGAATGGAGTGGCAAATCCTGTCATTCTTACTCCTCTCTGGGATAATCCCCATGGCTTACTTCTCATTGAATTCTAGGGGTGGTGGAAAGGCAGCACTCGCTTATGCATTTTATTTACTTGTAAGTAAGAGCCTTTCTTCTTTGTTCAAGGGTGAATTCCTTTAGAGAACCAGAATCTGCAAAAATCTTTGTCTTTGGAACTGGAAATTAACAATTTAACTTAAAAAACATCATTGGGACAGTTTAACCAGGGTGGTGGTGGGGTTCTAATTTTTTTTTTCAAATGAAAGTAAAAATGGTGGCCAGAAGTTAAGCCAAGTATTAGATTCAAAGAGAAGGATAAAATAAAATTTATTTTTATTTTATGGCAAAATAAAATTAGGAGAATAGAGGACACAGTGTGTTAAACAATATAGCTTAGTAAACATTGCTTAAGATTGAAGCTGTTAGAAGAACCTTACAGAAACCTGCAACATGTGCTTAGAGATAAAAATAGTAATTCACGTTTTTGAGTGTTGTCCACTAAGCACTATTTTATGTATTTTGCATGTAATGTCTCATTTAATTTTCAAACTATTAGATATGTTGTAGGAAATAGAGGTACCAAGAGTCAAAGTCAATTGTTTATAGTTCCAAGTCTACCTTTAGTGCAGCACTGTTTAGTACAACTATCTGTGACGATGGAAATGTTTTTAATCTGTACTGTCCAATATGGCAGTTACAAGACCCATGTAACTATGTAACTAATGAGTACATGAATGTGGTTACTGTAACTGAGAAAATGCCACATTTAGCTGGTGGCTTCCAGATTGGACAACCTAGCTCTGGAGCTGGAGCATGTAACCATAATGCCATACCACCAACTTTTGCCGGATAGTCTTGCAGTACTAGGTAGTGCAATCTCCATATTTGTAATAACACTTGAAAGCTAAAAAAGGAGCTAGCCATTAAAAGATGCCAGAAAACAACACTCTGGGCCTAGGAAACACAAGATAAAGATGAACAAATTAGACATATATTTTTAGCGTTCTCTTGGAATTTAGTGGATTTGAGGAAAGATTGAAATGAGATGAAGCTGGAGAGGTTAGCAAAAAATTGTACACCCAGAAGTTTAGCTATCTGGAAAGTGGAGAGAATGCCTGCTTCCCCTGAGTATGCGTTTTAATAATGACAACTTTTGACTACTTATTTATTTTAATTTATGCATTATTTAAGAGAACACTGGCTACAGCAACAAATGCCTCAGAAGGATATATCTGTTCAAACATAAGAGAAGTCTATTTTTGCTCACCTGAAATAAAGATCAACAGGCAACTCAACTCCAAGTGGTAAGTTGAGGAATCTAGGCCCCTTGTTTCTTGTGGCTTGGCCACTTTCCACGAGACCATTGTATTATCTTTTATCCTTCTCAGGAAAGGAATAAAGGACATCAAGGATTCATGAAGCTTTCTGTGAACCATTCCCAGTTGCAGTGAGCATCAATTCTACTCACTACAGGAACAGAATATTACACGAGCTAGTCACATGATCACCAGAGTAGCTGGTAAATGGGGGTTAGCTATAGATTTAGGAAGAAGATGAAATGGGTTTTTTGCACAGCTCTACTTTCAGCCACGTAATAGTTGTTACTTAAACCTATGATGAAATAACATTAGGACAGGCAGTTTGAAATACACAGCTGAAATATCATTTTCAGACCAAAACATACAACCGAAGATAATCAACACATAACACGTGTTTTATGTCATCACTCAATTCTTCTTAAATTTTCAGGTCCCCAGTTTACTCACTTTGATATTAATACTGGCATTTGGTACTTATAGGCCAAGGCATTCAAGACACAAGGGTAAGAGAAGAAGTATGCATTTGGCATTCAGGAGTTTGGACCAAACTGGGGTCTGGCAATCATGTAGAGCATGATGGGAGATAAGAATGAAAGAGTATTTTTGAAATAAACACGGAGAACCTAGACTAGTCATATTTTATTCTTGCTTTGCTCACCATCATGTACTTGGGACATCTTAGTCCCCATTGGGCTAATTTGGATTTTGGAAAGTGGACAATTTCCAATGCTTGTTCAGTACTTCCCAATTGACAAAAATATTTCTTCTAATGGGAATTTGGAGTACACCTCACCTTAAAATGCTCTTGGGCAATGGAGAAAAGACTCAGACGTAAAAATAAAATGACAAATATAAAATAGTCACAGATGCTCATAGTTGAAAGACAGTGGGAATCTTCTATTTAAATACATATGTACATGTAGGCATATGTACATACCCACATAAATACATAGAATAATATGGTTGTTATGAGCAGAGGCTTTGCAGACAGAATTTAGTTTCACATTTTTGTACAATTATTAATGTATAGCTTTGGAAAAGTTACTTAATATTACCATGTCTCAGTTTTGTCATCTGTAAAAGAGGAGTATGAAATTTACCACCTTCTGTTATTTTGAGGTTTAAATGAGGAATATATGTAAAGCATTAAGAAGTGGATTATTGAATGCACTATACACATTAGTTATTATCTTTAATACTTTCAAATTATAAGTGAGGGACATCAAATCCCAAGTGTTTCAATGAATTATCATTTTCAAATAGCATAACCTTTCCAAGTTTCATTGCCCTGAAGCCCACATCCTCTTGGGATATAAAAAATTACTAGCACTGTCTCTAGAGTTAGACTTTTTGAGTTTGAATACTAGCTCTTACCTGTTAACTGTGTGCTGGAATTTTTCTAACATCTTCAAATCTCAGTTTTCTCATGCATAAGTAAAATAATAGTTAATTCTTAAGATTGTTTTGAGTTTGGAATGATATTTTTAGAGCATTATTCTCAATGTCAAACACAAAGTCAGCACTCAATAAATGGTGTCAGTGATGATGGTGGTGATGATTAGGTGATGATGATTCTGCTAGTTTATTCTTACATAAACGTTATTTTTGTGAAAAGAATAATTTAAAATTCTTTTAATAAACAATTCCATTTCTTAATAGGGAGGAACAATGTAGTATAACTTTTTTTACTGTATTGTTAATATTCTGGACTACCTGTAATTGTTATAGATGATTTTTTCCCAATCTAATTATATACCCCTAAAAGGAAAAGAGAAATTAAATCAGCATCAATACATGATTTAAACAATAAAACATCCAGAAAGTTATTTCAGAATACATTGAGTTTCAATAATTAATAACTCATTGATAGAAATAGTGCTTAATATATTACAATTGAGTCCTAGCTCATATTTCAGACACATAACTAATATTTAAATATAATATGTTATACTCTTGACATTTGTGCAGACAACTCATGAACTAGAGCCCATGATTTATTCACATCTGTTATAACACATTCTGATAATTTATTTGGAAGAAAGCAATCTGCATTAATCATTTATTAATTATTAATAAAATATAAGTGCTGCATTAAAGAATTGCTATTCAAAAATAACCTTTTCTTGAAGCCAAGGACTTATTTATTTTCACCCTGCAATTTGTAAAGATTAATCACCTTTTAAGGCATTGTCCTCCAGTTTGACCCTGTGAGCCTTTGAGGGAATACTTCTCACATTCAGATAGGAGTGCATCTGTTAGAGATTGAATTGTTTCTCCTAAAAGAGATACGTTGAAGTCAAAATTCCTGCTAGCTCAGAATGTGCTCTCATTTGTAAATAAAGTGAGGCAGATGTATTTAGTTGAGGTCATGCTGCAGTAGCATACTCCCCTATTCCAATATGTCTGGTGCCCTTAAAAGAATTTGTGAAGACACAGAGACATGGGGCGAACACCATGTGAAGATAGAAGCAGAGATTAGAGTGTATTAGAGTGATGCATTTATAATCCAAGAAATGCCAAGGATTGCTGGCCATCACCAGAAGTTAGGAGAGAGCAACACAACAGAGTCCTGATGCCAGGCGTGGTGGCTCATGCCTGTAATCCCAGCACTTTGGGAGGCCAAGGCAGGTGGATCACCTGAAATCAGGAGTTTGAGGCCAGCCTGGCCAAGATGATGAAACCATATCTCTACCACAAAATACAAAAATTAGTCTGTGTGGTGGCGTGAGCCTGTAATCCCAGTTACTCGGGAAGCTGAGGCATGGGAATCTCTTGAACCCGGGAGGCGGAGGTTGCAGTGAGCCGAGATCACGCCACTTCACTCCAGCCTGGGTGACAGAGTGAGACTCTGTCTCATGGAAGAAAACAAAACAAATCAAACAAACAAAAAAAGGACAGAGTCCTGAGTCCTGGAGAAAAAACCTAAGCCTGCCAATATGTTGATTTTAGACTTCTAGTCTCTAGAATTGTGAAATAATAATTTTTATTGTAATTTAAGCTACCCAGTTTGTGGAGCTTTTTAACAGGACCTCTAGGAAACTAGTAGAGTGTCCTTTTACCACCTCTCCCAGCATGCCCACAAAAGTCTCCAAAGGCTTCTCTGAAGAAAACAAACACACAAAAAGCTTGCATGATGTTATTAGAGAACTCTGAGCAAAAACTCCAATGCCTGTCATTTACGAGATTAGTAAATTGAAGACGTAGCAATGGAAATGATCTAAAATGACAAAGAACAGAATAATAATCACAAAAAAAGAACAGAGCATCAGTGAGCTGTAGAACAACCTCAAGTGGCTTACTATATGTGCAATTAGAATTCCTAAAGAAAATAAAGGGAAGAATATAAATAATGTTGCAGAAATAATTGGAGAAAAATTTTCGCATTTTATATAAACCATAAAGCCACAGATCAAGGAAGCTTAATGAACCATGAAGAATGCTACAGCAACACAAATGTCAAACACATTGCTTAAAACCAGTGTAAAAAGAAAACCTTAAAAGAAGCAGAGAGGAAAAGATAGAATACATAGAGAAGAACAAAGATAAGAATAACAGAATAGGCTGGCCATGGTGGCCTGTAATCCCAGCACTTTGGGAGGTCAAGGCAAGTGGATTGCTTGAGCCCAGGAGTTCAAGACCAACCTGGGCCACATTGTGAAAACCAATCTCTACAAAAGATACAGAAATTAGCTGGGGTTGGTGGTGCATGTCTGTGGTCCCAGCTACTCAGAAGGCTGAGGTGGGAGAATCAGCTGAGCCTGGGAGGTGGAGGTTGCAGTGAACTCACATCATGCCAATGCACTCCAGCCTGGGCAACAGAGTGAGACCCTGCCTCGAAAAAAAAAAAAAAAGAATTTTTTTTTTTTTTGCCAGGAAACAATGTGAATCAAAAAAAAAATTTTTAATGGAGCAATGTGCTGAAGGAGGAAACACACACACACACACACACACACACTCACACACACACGACAACCTAAAATTCTGTGGCTAGAAACAATATTTTCAAAAATAAAGATAAAGTAAAACATTGCAGACCTTTAAAAATTAAAATAATTATCACCAGTAGTTTTGCAGTGCAAGAAGAAATTTAAGTAGAAGGACAAAATACATGGAAATCTGAATATACACAAATAAGAGAACATTGGAAATGATTACCAAATGGGTAAATGCTAAAGTAGTTTCTTATTTAAATCTTTGAAAGGGATAATTGGATCTTTAAAGCAAAATTAGTAACAATATCTTCAGATATTTATAATATATGCTGACCTCACATGTACAATAGTACAAAACTTGGTGAAAGGAATAAATGGATACACTCCTTTAAGGTCCTTATACTATATACAAAGTGATATACTTTTAATAAAAGATAGACCCTGATAACTTATATATATATATGTGTGTATATATATATGTTTTATATATATGTATATATATGTTTTATATATATGTATATATATGTTTTATATATATGTATATATATGTTTTATATATGTATATATATGTTTTATATATATGTGTATATATGTATGTTTTATATATATGCACACACACACATATATGTATACCAAAAGGAGATAAAGCTAGTAAGCCCAATAAGCCAACAAAGGAGATAAAATGGGAATTTGTATCATCTCAATTGATGCAGAAAACACATTTGACAAAATCTTACATCAATTCCTGACAAAACATCTAAATAAACTAGAAATAATAAGGAATCTTCTCAACCAGATAAAGCACATCCTCGAAAATATCTGCCAGTAACATACTTTAATAGTGAAAATTGAATGCTTTGTTCCAAAGCAATATTAAACACTTTCGTTGCTTGAATTCAACATTGTACTCAGATTCTCTAGTCAGTGTAATAGATGTAAAAAGGAAATCAAAGTTGTCATACTTGAAAGTAAAAAACAACTTTATTTGTAGTCAACATGATTTACATTGTAAGAAAATCATAAGGAATCTACAAAAAAAAAAAAACCAAAAATGTTAGGAGTAACAAGTGAATTTAGCAACATTGTAATATATAATGTAAATAAAATCCAATTATATTTCCAGATACTGATATAGAAATACCAGAAATTGAAAACAAAAAATTCTCTTTATGTCAGATATATTACATAAATATTCAGGGATAAATCTGACACACTATATGCGATTCCAGTACACTGAAACCTACACAATATTTTTGAGAGAAACAACAAGTAAATTAATGGAGAAGTATTCTCATTTTCCTGGATCAGAAGACTCAAATTGATAATTTAACAATTCTCCCTAAATTAATTATAGATTCAACACGATCTCAATCAAAATGCCAACAGAGCATTATTTGGTTTTAGAAAATGACAAGCTGGTCCAAAACTCCATATAGAATTGCAAAGAACCTAGATTACTGAAGACAAAATTGAATAAGAACAACCAATTAGTGAGGCTTACACTGTCTTAGTTCAATACATATTACAAAGTTACAATAATTAAGAAAAATGTAATATTGGTGTCAATAGGCAGAGAGATAAATGGTACATACTAGGGCCGAGATACAGACCAGATACATTTAGTGGAATAATCTTCAACAAAGCTGCAAAAATAAGTTAGCGGAGAAAAATGTCCTTTCAACAAATGGTGCAAAAACACTTGGGAGATTGGTATATATATATATGTATATATCCATAAATATATATATACACACACACATATATATATGTCAAAAATAAAGAACTTCCTTTTATTGTATTGTAGAAAAAATTAACTCAAAATCAATCATAGACTTAAATATAAAGCCTATAACTATAAAAATTTCTAGAGAAAAACATGGAATAAATCTTCATGACTTCTAGTTAGGCAAAGCTATTTAAAGATATGACACAAAAGCACAATTCATAAAAGAAACAAAATGATAAATTGCACTTGAAATGTCTGCTTTTGGAAAGATCCTGTTATGAAACTAAGCAAGTAAGGCACAAAATTAAGAAAAAAAATTGCGAATACCATAAAGGGATTGGATCCAGAATGTATAAAAGACTCAAAACTCAACAAACAAGCAACCCAATTAAAAAATGTGCAAAAGTGTACCCCTTACCGAAGAAGATATACAAATGGCAAATAAGCATGTGGAAAGAAACTCAGCACCATCAATCCTTAGGAACATGTAAATTTCAACTTCAAAGAGATAGTACAATATATGTCTAAATTGGCTAAAATTAAAATTTCTGAACATTCCAAGAGTTGCTGAGGATTTAGAAGAATCAGAACTCTCAGATACTGCTGGTAGAAATAATAAACAATAGACCTCTTTGGGGAGCAGTTTGCACTTCTAGATACTGAACAAACAGATATAAAAGCATAAATCCATAAAGATATTTGCACATAAATGCTCACAGCAGCCTTATTTGCAAGATCCAAAACTTAGAAAGAACTTAAATATTCATCAATAACAATGAAAAGGTACAAGCTATTGTAGGCATCTTGGAATCACAGCGGTGAGAAAGAACCAGACAAGGAGTACATATTATTTCATTTACATATATAATTCCAGGAAATACTAAATAACATAGTGACAGATGTAGATCAGTCAGTGCTTGGGTACCAGGAAGAGTGCATGGGAAGGAGGGATTATAAATGAGTATGGAGAGTTTGGATGTTATTGGATACATTCATTATCTTATCTGTGGTGATGGTTTTATATATACATATGTATATAACTATATACATATGCAGTTTGTTGCAGACAAATTGTACCTAAATAAAGCTGTTAAAAGTCACATAGATTTACTTCTTGGGAGGTGGCTCCTTCCTAGGATGGAAAGAATGTGATGGTAAGAATAGGCTGGGCGCGGTGGCTCACGCTTGTAATCCCAGCACTTTGGGAGGCCGAGGTGGGCGGATCACGAGGTCAGGAGATCGAGCCCATCCTGGCTAACACGGTGAAACCCTGTCTCTACTAAAAAATACAAAAAAAAAAAAAAAAAATTAGCCAGGTGTAGTGGCGGGCGCCTGTAATCCCAGCTACTCCGGAGGTTGAGGCAGGAGAATGGCGTGAACCCGGGAGGCGGAGCTTGCAGTGAGACGAGATCGCGCCACTGCACTCCAACCTGGGCGACAGAGAGAGACTCTGTCTCAAAAAAAAAAAAAAAAAGAATGTGACAGAATAGGTTTATTAGTCTGATGGTGATAGGGATCCCCATACTTGAATACACAAAAGAATGAAAAAGAATGCCTTTCCGTCTAGCACATTTTGTTATCTGTCTCTTCCGGTCCTCACTTCCCCTTGTATTTGAACCATCTTTCTCCTTTTCTCCTGAAGTCCATACCTTTGTTCTATTTCCAGTAGTTTCTCCTCATTACGAGCCTCTGATTTTTGCTGGTTATTCTATATATCCCTGAGAATTCAAGCCATTCCAGGCAATCAGACCTTCCCACACGATCCTTACACCTTATGTAACAATATAAAAGAGAGCCCTGGAGCCCTTTGAACTTACCCATGTACTGGAACATCTGAAGCCCACTCTCAAAATTTACTGTAGTACTCAGAAACCCAGTTGTGGCCGCCACTGTCAGTAGGGAGCTCTTCTTTAGATAATGAGTGCTTGTTAACCATTTTTCTATTCCACAGCTTTTAGGATGATCAGAAGTTTCCTTTGTCATACCTCAGCTTGCTCCCGCATGGCAGTCTTAACCCACATGCCTCTTGTTACTCTTGGTGGTTGGCCTCACCTGTTTTTATCTGTCTTTTGCAAGCATAGTTTCTCCCCTAGTTTTTATTATTTTTGTTTTTGTTGTTTTAAGATGTTGGCTTTTATTTATTTATTTTATTTTTTGGGGGAGTGTGGGGGCTAGTTCTCCTAGTTGCTTTCTGTATTAGGAGATTTGAACATATTAAGGCCAATGCTATTGCTGCCATATTGCTCTCTCACTAATCCTTCTAGCTACATTTTACAAATAATCTTTTTATCTCAGAACACTTTTAGATCTTCAGAAAAGTTTTGAGCATAATACAGAGTTGTCTCACACCCAATCTACCCTATTACAATTTTATATTAGTTAGATAGGTTTGTCGCAATGAGCATTCATACTTAATTCAGGTTTCCTTAGTTTTAATCTGATGCCCTTTTTCTGTCCCAGATGCCATTTAAGATATATTACATCTAATCGTCATTCCTCCTTTAGGTTCTTCTTGGCTGTGACAGTTTCTCAGACGTACCTTGGTTATGGTGTCGTTGTTGTTATTACTTATCAACAGTCTTTATCTTTTCAGTAGACTATTTAATTAATGGGAAAAATTTTCATGTTTGCTCACTTCACTGTTGTATCCCCATTACATTGTGCTCATAGGTATTGTTGAATAAATAAAAGATGAAAACTAAATAAGTGTATTAGTTAAATGTGGTTAGTCTGATTTTTCTTATGAACAAAAAGCTAAAATTAGTATTATATATGCCTTTAAAGAAAACATGAAAAATGAATAAATTATTAGTATATATAAATATTATTTGGTAGGCAATGTTTTACCGCATGCGTGCTCAATGAGAGAAAGTGTTTTGTGAAACAATTACTTTGTATTAAAATACTTGCAGGTCACTGATGTCATCCATCATTTATACTTTATGAAAATTAAATTAAGTTCAAAATAAGCAAGCTTCCAGGATGGTAAACTGACTTACAAATTGAATATATAACTTATAAATTACTTATGATGAAGATCAAGTTCAATTTTATTATTGTTTATCAGTAACTATCTTTAAAAATAGTTTAAAATAGTTCATTACCATTTAATTTGCCTGAATTCTCTAAAATTATGTTAAATATATATGTGTATGCCCTTTATTTAACACATTTAAACAGCAGTACAATCACAAATGTGGCTCAAAATATGGGCTTGTCCTTCACTTCAAAAGAATTCCACTGTTTTCTTTTTGAAGTGTAGTTTGACGTCCAGGTGGAGCAGTTTGTAGTTTCCAAATGGCCATCTGTGGAAACCGACACATTTTTCAGCCATTCTTTCCTCTTAAAAGTAATGAACAATTTCTGGGGGGCAAGTGAATAAGCTGTCTGTGGTGTATTGATATAAAACTGCTTTTTTCCCCCACAGTAAGAACGGGAATCCTGTAGATAACAAATTATTGCAGTCAGGAACAGCAAGTATCTCAGGAACCTGGAGACAAGATGACTTTAATAAATCCTGCAATGCCTATTTGCAGTGAAAGTTTAGAAACATCAAACTTGTTACCAAAGCAATTCCCTTTCTCCGTTTTACTGAAGGGAAAGAACAGTTAGATACTTTTCCTAAAATAATATCAGTGTATCAGGTCAACTATTTATAAAATTATCATTTGTGCCTATGGTCAAATTCATATAAAACGATACATGAAAAACTGCCTCTAGATCTGTATATCAAACTTTGAGAGGGATATAGGTCAATGAGAGCAAACTAGAAGATATTATAAGTGGTAGGGAAGTAAAGTTTCACTACCTGCTACATACTGTTTACCTGCAACTTATATTTATTACTCCTTGTAGATAAAACATGAGGTATTTAATATATCATTACTATATGTATTTTATAGAAGAAAAAGGTGGAGTTAAATTTTCCAAGAACGTATTATAAGCAAATGGATTAGCTGAGTTTCCAGTCCACATCTGTCTGACTAAAGAAGCGAGAGTCTACTTGTGGTACTATGCCTGGCTGCCATAAGAAAAAAAAAAACATGCTTGATGGCTTAAGTAACATAAATTTATTTCTCACAGTTCTGAAGGCTGGATGTCCAAGATCAAGGTGCTGGCAGATTTGGCTTCTTCTGAAGTCTCTCTCCTTGGCTGGCAGATGGCTGCCTTCTCACTGTGTCATCACAAAATCTGTTCATGTGATGTCTGGTGTCTCTCTTCCTCCTTAAGGATACCAGTACAGTTGGATTATGGCCCCACATTTATAATCTCATTTAACCTTGATTACCTCTTTCAAGACCCTCTCTCCAAATACAGTCACATTGAGGATTCAGGTATCAACATATGAATTTGAGAAGGCAGACACAATGCAGCCCATAATACTACTAGATTAGAGTCTCGCATAAAACTAGAGAAATGCTTGATGAAAAGGAGACTCTTTGGACTGGAGAATAAAATACTAGATTAAGAAACTTATTTAGATGGCTGTGACGCCAAAGAAGGATTTGACTTTCTCTATGTGGTTTCAGAGGATTAACCTAAAACTAATTTGAAGAAAGTACAAGACTATACATTTGGGCCTTCAAAACAAAAAGGATCTCTACAGGTGCCCCATGCATAAAACGAATGTTCTCTATGTGGTGACCTCTCTGTCTTCAAAGGAGCTGATGTTCAGAATATAGTTGAAACCTGCACTCTTCAATGTGGCAGCACTAGTCACATGTAACTATGAAAATTGAAGTTAATTAATTTGCATTTCTCTAATGATTAGTAACGTCTAGCATTTTTTCATACGTTTATTGGTCACTTGTATGTGTTCTTTTGAGAAGTGTCTGTTCATGTCCTTTGCCAATATTTTAATGGAGTTATTTGTTTTTTGCTTGTTAAATTATTTAAGTTCCTTACAGATTCTAGATATTAGATCTTTGTCAGATGCATAGTTTGCACGTATTTTCTACCATTCTGTAGGATGTCTCTCTACTCTTTTGATAGTTTCTTTTGCTGTATAGAAGCTCTTTAGTTTAATTAGGTACCTCTTGTCAATTTGTGTTTTTATTGCAATTGCTTTTGGGGCCTCAGCCATAAATTATTTGCTAAGGCCAATGTCCCGAATGGTATTTCCTAGGTGTTCCTCTAGAATTTTTATAGTATTAGGTCATAGACTTAAGTCTTTAATCCATCTTCAGTTGATTTTTGTATATGGTTAAAAGTAGAGGTCCATTTAAATTCTTCTGCACGTGGCTAGCTAGTTATCCCAGAACCATTTATTGCATAGGGAATAAGGGAATAAAGGAGAAAGGGAGTCCTTTCTCCTTTGCTTGTTATTGTTGACTTTAAGATCAGATAGTTGTCAGTAGGTGGCTTTATTCCTGGGTTCTTTATCTTATTCCTTTGGTCTATGTCTCCTCTTTTGTACCAACACCATACTGTTTTGGTTACTTTAGCCTTGTAGTATAGTTTGAAGTAGGATAATGTGATACCTCCAGCCTTGTTCTTTTTGTTTAGAATTGCTTTGGCAAATCACCCTCTTTTTTTTTTTTTTCAGTTCCATATGAATTTTAGATTAGTTAGAATAGAAATATTCAGAGAGAGAAAAATATTTTTTAAGACAAAGCCCACAGTGAGCTGTCCTTTAGTGCTGCAGAACCCCCACCTAAAAGAACAGCAATTACTTGGATGGTTTGAGCTGATGTCCTCAGCTGAGGGTTCTCATAGAAGCAGCATAGCTGGCCATGGGCTTAGCCCTCAGATGTGTATATATATATTACTATTTCCTATTATACTGTTGTTCAGATTTAGTACTTGTAAATAGACACAGTAAGGAGAAATTACACATTTTTTTTCTTAAAAAGGCGTTTTTTTTTCTAATTCTGTGAAAAATGATGTTGTAATTTGATAAAAGTAGTGTTGAATCTGTACATTGCTTTGGGCAGTATGGCCATTTTAACAATATTGACTCTCTGTTCCATGAGCATGGGATGTTTTTTCATTTGTTTGAATTATTAATGATTTCTTTCAGCAGTGTTTTTGAGATACCATCTCATGCCTGTCAGAATGGCTATTATTAAAAAAAGACAAAAAATAATAGATGTTGGTGA
Source organism: Pan paniscus (assembly GCF_029289425.2). Taxonomy (NCBI): domain Eukaryota; kingdom Metazoa; phylum Chordata; class Mammalia; order Primates; family Hominidae; genus Pan; species Pan paniscus. The sequence goes on from NC_073267.2 coordinate 70,160,449, forward strand.
GATTTTGGAGAAAAGGGAATGCTTCCACATTGTTGGTGAGAGTATAAATTAGTTCAGCCACTGTGGAAAGCAGTTTGGAGATTTCTCGTAGAACTTAAAACAGAACTACTATTTAACGCAGCAATCCCATTACTGGGTATATATCCAAATGAAAATAAATCATTCTACCAAAAAGACACAGGCACTCGTATATTCATCAGAACACTCTTTATGACAGCAAAAATATGGAATCATTCTAGATGCCCATCAACAGTGGACAGGATAAAGAAAATGTGGTACATAAAAAAGGACAAATTCATGTCCTTTGCAGCAACATGGATGCAGCTGGAGGCCATTTCCTAAGTTAACAGAAACGGAAACAGAAACAGAAAACCAATTGCTCTATATATTCTCCCTTATTCTCACAACTGGGAGCTGAACCTGGAGTATGCATGGAGATAAAGATGGAAACAAGACACTGGGCACTGCGGACTACTGTGGGGGAGGAGGGGTGGAGAGCAAGGGTTGAAAAACTACTTTTTGGGTAATGTGTTCACTACCTGGATGGATCATTCAAACATACACCTAATCTCAGCAGCATGCAGCTTGCCCATGTAACAAACTTTCACATGTACCACCTGAACCTAAAATAAAAGTTGAAAAAAACAAATAAAAATGAATAAACTAAAATTAAATAATATTAAATATTTAGTCCTTCAGTTGCCCCAGTGAAATTTCAATATCCAATAGGCATGTAAAATATTAACTAAAAAATTATCACTGAGATCGACAAATATAGGTTCATGTTTTCTTCCCTTTTTCTTCTCTTCTTAATCTTAGCAATGCTTATATCGCCAGAATATAGATGTTTTCACACTTGTGACATGGTAGATGGAATTTTTGAGGCTATTTTTTTTCTTTATTTTAATTTGTTTACATTTCTTTTGAAACAAGGTCTTACTCTGGTGCCTAGGTTGAGTGCAGTGGTGTGTAGGACATTTTTTTTTAAAATAAGCACTTCCCTTTTACCGTCTTTGGATCTTTCCTACCTGATAAAAATTTAAAGGCAAAGTCATCATTGACATACAAGAACTTCTCAGTCCCTTTCCTGAATCATCAAGGATAAAACATCTAGGGAGGGGAGGTTTGATCATTGACTTGAATCTGTCATTATCCAACTACAGTTACATAGAATCAAAAGTTAGTAAACTTTTTTCTCATTCATGAAAGTGATAGAGAAGGTTGTTTGCTTCAGTTATATCTTATAAAAAGTACAAATACAGAGGAGGAAATTGAGATGCAGAAAGAGAAAACAACCAGTAAGTGTATGTCAGATTTCAAACTAGGATCCATATCTCCCAATTCAATCATATTGCTTTTTTTTTCAAAAACTATCTCATTCTTCCAATCAGTGCTTTAAAAAAATAAATCTGTACAGTTAAGTCACTGCCCTTTTCCCCTTCTCTGATAACTATTGAGAAACAATGAGTATGTTATAATTTCCAGAGTCAGATATTCAAAGAAATATTTTAAAAGATATACTGATGCCATGAAAAAAATTATCCTCAAATATTATTGAGCATCAATTACATTTAACAGACAAAGTTCTATCACTACTATTTTGAGAAAATATTATGAAGTTATTCAAAATGTTTTTGTATTAAAATCAATTTAAAATTCCAATATAATGTAAAACCATGTATTTGTTGAACTGATTGTATATATACCTATATTTATATCTTTATATATATATATCTATATGGATATACATTGATCTATATCTAGATATATAGGTAGCATTATTAATATGCATATAAAGTAGACTTTGATGTCGTCCTCTATTTATTAACATTATTAAATAAACATTATTAAATTATAATAATTATAAAATTATAAAAAGGAACATTTTAAAATTATAATTATGCAGATATTCATTTTAATTTTGATTAAAAAATAATCAAATTATATCATATGGAAAGTCACTATTCTGACTGCTATAAAGGTTCTAGAAATTATCCTGGCCTTCTAGGAACTTACCTTCTAAAAAAAATCCAACATTTCAGTTTCTCTTTCATTATAGGACACTGTAAGTGCTATTATAGAAATATACACAAAAGCTAGTTTATTAAAGAACAAAGGCTATTTCAAACAGAAAGAATTCATAACAGAGCTGACAATTCTTTTTGGACTTGAAGGCAGAGTAGGATTTCAAAGGAAAACATATTTTTGAAAGGTGAGTGCATGCATTTTTGTAAGGTGATCTTGATCTCACTACATATGGTACCCAGGACAGTGCTCTCAACCTTGACTTCCCATTTAAATCACCTAGGAAACTTTTAAAATAGACACACCACGGTCCCTGCCCCTAAGACTATGATTTGATTGATCTCAGGAGAGGCCTGCTTATAAGGATTTTTAGGAGCTCTCTGGGAGATTTTCATGAGCAGCCAAGATTGAGAACCATTGCCTTGGATGATAGTCAAGAGATTGTATGAGGGCAAAATTGGCTGTTTTACAAGGCTGTTGTAGAAATCTACTATTTATAAAATGATGCTACTCAAGAGCCTTCATAATAATTTAATAAATTCATTCTTTTGTAGATAAAGGGGAAACCAAAAAATTTACTGCCTTATGTAAGATACAAATAAAGTGCCAATTCCAGTGCATAGCACATAAAAGATGAGGGAAATAAACTAATATTTTATTGAGTAGCTCATGTAAGTTTAGGACTGGGTTAGATATGATCACAAAAATAATCTTAATGTATCCTCATATAAACTGCTTTATGTTGACTTGCCTATTTCCTACATAATAATTTTATGTATGTTTATATGCATGCATACATAGACACCAAAGTATAGAACTCTTAAATACTAACATTATACAAACAAGCACTTTGTTTCCAGGCAAATGTTATGAAAACACTTTGCTTTTTCAGTGTCAACAGCACTATTGATGCCACAACCTGACATAGCCTGGGTTAAAACAAAGGCCAGATCTTCAAATGTCACCAAAGATTATCAACACATTGTAAGGTAGCATGCTTATCACCAAATCACAGCATTCACATTGGTGGACTGCCTGGTGCAATGCATTCAGACAACACTTGCTCCAAGAGTAATATTTGTTTCATTAGCAAAGAACAGAACATAAAGAGGGAAAACTTAAGCTCCTAAGGAAATTATTTTAAGTTTTATCTGAACAAACGGTGACAGACACCTACAAGACTCTTTCAGTTCTGGCCCCTGTTCATTCTTCAACTTAATTTCCTGCCACCGTCTTCTTCCCTTACTGGCTCAGAACACACTGGGCTCCTTCACCACACTTGTCATCTTCACACACTATGAAGATAATCACACTCTTTTTACCTCCAGGCTCTTTCATGAGCTGTTTTCTCTTGCATGTTATCATCTTGGACAGGTTGTCCCCAGCCGCTTTAATTTTAAACAGACTCCTCTTGTTTTCTGTTGGTGTCTCTATTTTTTTTTTTCCGGGGAATATATTCAAGTTTTAATTATGCTTTTCAAGTATAAGCCCCATGAGAGTAAGGAGCTAATTTACTTTGTTCATTACAGTGTACCAAGCACTTAACACCAATTTCATTTTAGTAGTCACAAATAGTTTTTCAATGAATAAAATAAAGGAATAAAGAAATACAACTCCAGCATACATGTAATATAGAAAAAATCTAGCAATTGAAGTGAGCTTCCATGAGTAGACCTTTGCCCAAACTGTTTATGGATTATAGGAGGGTATAATGCAATGTGCAGTTTCTCTTTCAGCTATGACAAAAATTCAATTAAAATAAATTATTTAAAGGACAGAAGGCAATTAAAACAGCTTTGGCCCAAAATAGTTAATATCAAATGATTTTATCAAACGATTTTATCAAACGTGGAAAATTACAGGTTCTGTTATTAGAGGATAATAGAATTCTTGTAAATTATTCAAAAGGAGCAAGACAGCAACATGTGAAATTAGATATGAAATTAGAAAGTGACTAGTTTTTTTAATGGTGATATTATTTGTTTTAAAGTAAATACCAAGCATGATGGATAAATTAATCTGATTCATGGATGTAAAAATCATGCCTGGTTCTTAAATAAAGATATAATGAAACTGAGTTATGACCTTCATGGTAGACTACCATGAATAGGCATTTCTACAACCCTGTCTCATGTCTCTGCATTTGTGATATGAATAATTTGAACTGTAAAAGTGAGATAATGGAAGACTGTTGAAAAGCAATGATACATCTGTTATAAAATAAGAATGTCACACATCGTGAGGGCAGATCAAGAGACATGATCCTTATGATATGGAAAAAGATATTAACTGTGGAAATGTTAATTACTTTCTAAATGTCATTCATTCATTATATTCATGCTATATTAGCAAAAGAAATATCTATTATCTCTTAATGGTTACTGGGCCAAATAAATACCATATTGATGAAATAATTAAATCCTTTTAATAAGAGCATTTTGATTTTGTTAAATTTATTTTTAGATATTAAAATATTAAATGGGTTAAAATTTCAGAGATCTGAGTAAAAAGGTCAATGTTAATTTGTGCTTATGAGAGTGTGTCTCACTTCAGTTATATAAATAATACAAATGATAGATACATGCAGAAAAGAAGTCAGAATGAATATGCATTAAAAGCCAATATGCAATGAGCATTTATAGAATGGTGATTTGGTTAATAGTACCGAGCACGTTCTTGCTTTTCATGGATTACCATTCACAATTCTAATTTGTGAGACAAGTATTTTATGACCTATTACCATGAGTATTTTCTGATGTATTTATTTAAATCACAGAACTTTTGTGAGATTACTGTGCAGTAGCTGCAATGCCAGGAGAAGACTGTCAGCTCCCCATGGCTTGGCAGTCTTCCACCTTTACTTATCTATGAGAAACGCCAGATACTTTAAATTCAGGTATATGAGAAACTATGTCAGGTCTATTAGAAACTACATGAACAGAGGGAAGGAATAGTACATTTCTTAAGAATGTTGTGTCTCCTGGATTATTTTAGTATTTTTTTAAATTCTGATTTTACAACAAATTAGTCATGGTTAGGAATTAAAGTTGGGTAAACCCAGAAAAGTAAGTATTTACTTAACTCTTATTAGCTGTAAGGATGTTTGCTGGATCCTAAGGAAGGGGATAAATGTAATGAGAATAAGGATGTGTCTATTAAGTTGATGCATAAATTCACATCTGTATATGGCAAAGTAAATTTTATTACCAGAAATATAACACGTATGTAAGGCTTAAAAACAATGTCGGCATTTATGAAATGTTACTTTAAACATTTTCTGAAGTGTTTCCCATGGAATGCTAATTCTGGAAATGCCTTGTTTTTAATTATATTATTGGCTGAATGTTTTAAGAAAAAAGGACCCCTCATCAATGTATATTAAATCTCATTTTTAGCTGGGCATGGTGACTCATGCCTGCAATCCCAGTACTTTGGAAGGCCAAGGTGAGCGGATTGCTTGAACCCAGGAGTTCAAGACTAACCTGGGCAACATGGCAAAACCCTGTCACTACAAAAATAAAAATAAAAATATTATATAAAAAATAAAAAAAAGTGTATCTGCAGTTCCAGCTACTTGGGAGGCTTAGATGGGAGGATTGCTTGAGCTGGGGAGACAGAGGTTGCAATGAGCCAAGATCACACCACTGTACTCCAGCCTAGGCGATAGAGTGTGACTCAGTCTCAAAAAAAAAAAAAAATTACCCATTTTAGTAATTCACAATGCATATTATTTTGGGACTTGCAGCAATTTTTGACAAACTAAAATCTATTCAAAGATATTCATCACATTTCCTCAACTTCTTAGGCATATAACACACACACACACACACACACATGCACACACACACGCACACACACACACACACACAGTACCTAAAAGGTTATATAATAATTGGATATATATATATATCTTAATTATTTTGGGACAAATAAGCAATAAACACGTTTTATACAACTCACTTTGAAAAATACTGCTGGAATTTTTAAATTTTTATTTTTAGCACTTTTGCAATAAAAATTCTGACATAGACATTATTAACAGGAGTAGTCATTCAAATATTTTAATTTTTTTATGAGCACTAGAAGCTCTAAGGAAGGAAATGTCTTTGTTAACAAATTATTTTCTTCAAAAAACAGAAAAATTAGTAGATAATTTACTACTTGTTCTCTACTATGATCAATAGCTTTTATATTGAATATGTGGAGACATCCATTTAATTCAACATTTATCCAAGACATATTTTTGTATCTCTACTCATGTACTTAAAGCATAATAACAAATGAGAAGGCTCCTGCACTCATGTGGCTCCCAGACTTATGAAGGAGATTTAAACTAATACCAACATTCTGTAGTAAGTGAGAAGGTAGAGGAGTGCAGAGCGTTCTAATAGGACGTCCACTTTAGAGACATTGGGCATGGGAAGGGTGAAGGAGCACTTGTTGAGAAGGAGAACTTAAGCTGACTTTTGGAGAACTAGTGAAAATACCTATGCTGAAATTATGAGAGGAGGTGTAAAGGTACCCCCAGCGAAGGATAGAGTATTGTAAAACCACACTGTGAGAAGCAGGAGAAGAGAAAGAAGAGGACTAGAGCATTAGCAGTTGGTATCACAATGAATTGGGTTTATCTGAAACTTATGGACACTAATAGAGTGGAGAAATAATGGGGTATATGAAAGGAGAAACCGGAAGAAGTCACATCAATGAGTATCTTGTACTCCATGCTAAGATGTTTGAAGTTCATACTTAAGACAATGGTGAATCAATGAAAAGCTGAAAAGCAAGTGAGTGGTGTGACTATAAAGAAGGAATTGATTCCCAGTGTTTCCTACCGTCAATGCCTAGACCCCAAAATTGGACAAATTCTAGAAGATAAGGCCAGGTGGAAACCTTCTGCAGTGAATATTTATTAGTAAACTAATTTGGGAAAAAAGTGCTCAGTGAAAATGTGGAAATGTGGAGAATGTTAAAAAATTATTCTCATAGTCAATGATACATTGGTATGGCCATATGCTGGAATGTGGGAACAGAAGTAAAAGTGACTTTTATTAAGCCCCTGGAGTGTGTGTCACACAATGCTAGGTATTGTTTCAGAAATAAAGATTAGCAAGAATTTAATTTATCCTTCACAGTTTTGACCACATAAGATGGCTGCAAGTGTGTTAAATGAGATAGTTTTTGAGTGCTCCTGAAACCTATTTCTCGCATAGTAACACTGATAGTTTACCATACTTTTGTATTACTTCTTTACTCTGCTACATACATTGGAATACTTTTAAGCCTGCAAACAGCTGTCGTTTGCCTCTCTTTACTCAATGCATACGCTGATCACTGACACATAATATGCAATAAATGAACACATGCTTAAGCAATTCATACAATCAAGTATCTAGGCTGATACCTATCAAATGGCTTTCAATAAAAACATAGTGTTAAATAGATAGGATAAATTCATTATTTATATTCCAGGTTTTTAGTTTCTTCATCTGTTCAATTTACTTCTGTCTCTAAACATTTTTTTTCCCCTCACTTTTAACTTAAAGTTGTCCATATTTGCCTCACAAAACATCAGGGGCATAACGTGAAGATCTGGGGAAAGTAGAAAGGACCTTCTAATTCATGATAATTTATTAAACTTATCCTAAAGACATGATATAGTGTTCCCCTTATGGAGTTTAGAGGCTAAGAAAGAAAGTAGGCATCAATCTCTAAGTTGCAAGGAGGAATTCAAGGTAAAAGTAACCCTTTAATATAGGAACTAAACTAGTTTTAGTAGCAAAAACTTTTTATTGAAAGGATTGTGGAAGAAAGGGTCAGGCTTTCCTGTCATTTCTAATCCTATGTATTATAAAATTTTACCATCTTTACCCATTGTTTGATTTTTAGTTTAATTAAGGTTATTATCTTAACAAAGATGTAGTCTCTTAAATATATTTTGACATTTAAGCTCAAAATATGATTTTTACATCTTAAAAATGTGATATCTGTTGGTTTTACTATAATAATCATTAAAAATCTCATTATGCAATTGCATATTTAGGTAACTCATATTTTTTTATAGTGACTAATAGGATAAATAGTCTTACATGTTTGAGTTCCCAAAAAGCAGACAAGAAGATAGAATTAGACATACAAGGAAGAGATACTAGGGAAAGGAAAGGTGGGGAGACTCTTTGGAATAAAATGCAGGTCTGGCTTCCACTGAAGGAGAGACAGAAGGTAGTGGTGTAATGATGTTAGGAAGACTCAGACTTCAGCACAGGTCCAAGAAAGTTTCAGCAGATCACTGGGTAGTCCTCAAGCTAAGATCATCTATTGAAGAAGCTCTTCATCTCACTAGATAACCCCCAAGTAACCCCATCATGCTCCATGACTGACTCAGAGAAACCCCCCCGAAGCTTAGCTTGATGCAAACTTTGTGGAAAATCCAGAAGAGTAGCAGCGAGTGTCTTCATATCTGCAGCAGGAGATAAGAGAAACTTGTTTTCGTGACTTACATTATACATAGATCTTTGTTCTCTTTTTGTTCTTGTGGGTCCAGATCCATAATGTTATTTTATAATTCTATAAAAAAGGATATAAATATTTTAAAGATACAGCATACGTATTTCCAAATTGTAAACATTATTAGGGGGCAGAGTATAATGTGATCATAAATACAAGGCTTAAATGCATGTTATTTTACACTTGTCATAATTGCATGGTAATGTTATTCATTTTAAACTGCGTGAGTTTGAAAATCATAAAATTATATTCAGGTTTGATTCCAAAGATGTTTTGTTTTTCTTTGTGGGGGACTACTACTTTGGCGTTATCTGGTGCACAGTAGAACCGGAAACCCAGTTCTCAGCATTTGGGCCCAGAATTTTTATTCCTTTATGATAACAGCATTTGCCTTTTCTTATTGCCTGACTAGGCTTAATGCCAGCCCTCTTTTGAAATTCCACTGGTCCCAGCCCCTCCCACTTGCTTGTTCACTCATTCAGCATTGTGCTAGGGTAGGGGTGGGTGAACATAGGGAGGATCCCGCCTTTAGAGAATTAGAAACAACAGCAGCAGCAGGCCTGCTGGTGGGAAGCAGCATTTTGTTTGTTAAAGTCAACCCTCTTCCCACTGAAGCAGCCCCAGGCAGAGGGGCCATGCAGCCAAAAATGTCAGAAAACATGGAGTGTCCCAGACCTTCACCCAGATTGGCATTTCAGGCAGGAAGACAGCCTTTGCCTGGGGAATGTCACTGCCGAGTTTGATGATTCTTGGTAATTAATCAACAGCTTCAGTGAAGGTATCCGGCTGTATCAGGAAGAGTGAACACAGATAATACTTCACATGAGTATAGAAGAAATTTAGAATGATTCTCAGCAAAGATGATAGCACACCGTCATCTTCTCTCCAGAGGAGCAAGGCCCTGCATCTACAAAGAAAATCAATATTCCTGCCATTGCTCTGTCACTAATTTTACATATAACCTTGGGCATAGGTGGGTCTCAGATGCCTCCTCTGTAAAATGAAGCAGGGGAAATGAGATCCCTAAGAATCCTTCCAGATTTAACATTCTGTGTGACCCTATTAACATCTCCCATCTCCAGGAGACTGAGGCAGCTTGCTTTCTTACTCACCTGAACTTGGGGTCATTTGAATTAATTTCTCTGTCTCTCTTCACCTATATCTCTTCACTCAGCTTTGCTAGAGTTGTGATTATTAAGGAGCTATCTGAAGCAACATCCGCGGGTAAGTATGTTTCACTCAATCCTCAAACACCACGCTTCTTTATGCTTTTTATCTTCAGGATGTGCCAATTGTCTGTCCAAAATGCTTTCCCCAAAACTCTTTTTTCCTCTGACTTATAGATTCCCACTTTACTTTTGAGGTAATCAAACAAAACTCCTGGAAACATTTCTTTTAAATCCATCTCCATTTAGTGCCTCTCACACTCTTCCTCCGTGTTCTTACTTTAGTGTGTATTTATTTTATACTAATATTTATTCTCCTCTTTTGGAGGTTACTGTATTCTTTTCCTTTCTCTTCTCTTATTTATTTCAATTTAATTTTCTGACAGTTGAGATAAAACAATTCACTCAACTTATTCTAGCATATACGAAGTAGTGATTTTTGTTGTTTTTGGATGAATAAGCTTGGCTCTCATGACAAGAGAGAGTGTCAACTACTTAATGTAAATGAATTAAGCTGAGCAGTTTTTTTTGTGTATGCAAATCAATTCTCAAAATAATTCACTATGACTAATGCCTGCATTTCTATATCTGGGTTTTCAGGTGTAGCCAATAATAGAAGTCTGGATGACATAAAGTAGTGAAGATTTTAGCTCATTTTGCTAGTGTTTTTTTGGTCTATCAAACAATTAAGGTTGAGCATTCCTTTTCTGTTTTTTAAATGAGAATTATTTCCTTCTGTCTATTGTTTTTCTTTAATAGTTACAGATATAGTCAGACTTTCTTTTTATTTTAGAGTAAGTAATCATAAAAGTGAATAAAATATTTCTACAAAAACTGTATGTCTTCAAAATTTTTGGCAAAAAGTAGTTTTTAGAAATTAACAAAATTCCTCCCCACATTTAGGGTCCCTTTTTATTCCTAATGTTAAACTCTGTTCTTTTTCTCTTTTGTAAATTATTTTTGCAGAAGATTTTCTACTTCTTAGTCTTTTGAAAAAAAATTTTTTTTAGTTTACTTGATTGTCTCCAATGTTTGTTTTCTATTTAATTCAATTTTATCTTTATTATTTCCTTTCTTTCTACATACTCTGGATTCACTCATTGGTTATTTACTTCTTTTTTCTGTTCTATTCTTTCTTCTTTTTCTTTTTCTTTTTTTTTTTTGAGACAGAGTATCATTCTGTCTCTCAGGCTGGAGTGCAATGACGCAAACAGCTCACTGCAACCTCCGCCTCCCGGATTCAAGCGATTCTGCTGCCTCAGCCTCCAGAGTAGCTGAGATTACAGGCACATGCCACCATGCCAGGCTCATTTTTTATATTTTTAGTAGAGATGGGGTTTCACCACGTTGCCCAAGCTCGTCTCGAACTCCTGAGCTCAGGCACCGATCACCCGTCTTGGCCTCCCAAAGTGCTAGGATTCCAGGCATGAGCCACTGCATCTGGCCTAGTTATTTCTTTAATAGAACTTCGAGCCCATGTCCTAGGCCTGTCCTTGCTTTTTGTCGCTTTCCTAAGCCCCACCCCATCCCATATGAGACATGGGAGAATCTGGGGATAAGCATTGGTGATTGATAAGAAAAACATGGTTTTGTGAAGATAGTGTTGTTATAGCACTCCATGAAGCTCTTAGAGAGGGAGGGCAAGCTACCATTCATTTACCAGCTAAGATTTTATAGGTGTTTATACTGGATTTGGAGGACAGAGGTTATTTGACTTGCACAATACCAATTTTACAGATGGAAAAATTGAGTTTTAGAAGGCTAAAGAGATATTTATGAGTTCACAAGACTAGTATTAATGGTGCTGTGGTTCAAGCCACATAACATGAAAATATGCTGAATATGAAAACAAAATGGAAGCTAGATATGAGACAATATTTGCTATAAGAACAGAAGACAAGAAATAAGTCCAGAGATGGAGAAATACAGAGACTGTGTCCCAAGAAATGGGTGAAGCTAGAGGGTCTAGGATAATTGTCTTAAACAATTGGCTGTAATGTATAAAGCTCCATGAGGTAAGTAGATGGGTCAGTGCTAGGTTAGGGTCTTGCAGTATAGCTTGGTCACAGTGACACTGAATTACTAAATTGCTTTTCTTTACCAAAATTGACAGTTCACCAAATTGTGTTTGTAAGCTGCCTTTGGCTTCAACAATTTTTAAATGCCGGAGAGTTTGAAAAACAAACACAGGCAAATATGTACTCATAAGATTCTATTGTTCAGGCTAAATGTGAGGTTAAGGGATGAGTTTTTCAATGGTGATCCTAAAACAGGTTCTCTGAATGATGTCATCCTAGAGCAGCAGAAATAACTTCCTCAGAACTTTCTGTGGTTCTAAACATATGAGCCATATATAGCAACTAGAACAGATAGGTTTCTATATTCCACACATTGTATGAATGCACATACACTCGTGCACAAACACATACTTTTTTTTATCTGGTTCAGAAATTTATTCCCCATATGCTCCATTCTTTGACTTCCTAATGGTTCATTTTATGATATGATATTGTTTCACACATTAATGAATTGAAAGACATAAGAAGCAATCCGTCTGCTGTGAATTCACTCCTAAAGCCCTTCTCATTTCTTAATGTCCATGCATTTGAGCCTCTACAACCGAGTGCCAAAAAGAATTCTTTTCTTTGCTTTGTATTTTTACCCGGTCTGCATTTCTACTTATCCCACCCTCAAAGAAAACATTTGGATTTCATTCAGAGTTGTGAAAGAATATTTGCATTGTAGATTTCCTTTGAACACTTGTGGCAAAAATGAAATGGTACTGATTCCCTAATGCTCCCATTACAGAACATTTGTGAAAAATTAATTAGAAAAAAATTAATATTGTATATGCTCCGTTTGTAGACCCAGATTCTTTTTGCAATTGATGTGATGTCATGTAAATGTGAAAAAGTCATGATTTTTCAGAATATAAGCAGAATGATATAAATATTCATTTGTTTATATTTATTTGTATTAATAAAAGGGCTTTTCCTCTTCTGCTTATAGGTCTCCGTGTTTTCCCTTATCAAAGCATTTAGTAATAGTATTCATTTATAAATAAATAAAATACATGCATTTCATTATAGGAATCCATTGATGGACAATCATATATGGTCCCTGCCCTCATGGAGCTTATAGTCTAATGTGAGATATATTGACTAGGTAACTGTAGGTAAGAATATAAAGAATATGCTATTTCACTATATAAACTGCAGCTTTAAGTAGTCTATGGCATCATTGAGGATTTCTAGAGAAAATGATCTCAAAACAGAGACATGACCATAAATCAGATTCTTCCTAGCCTCTGTAAGAGAGGGAGTACAGACAACTTTAATTGTCTGCCCTTTAGGCAAGCACATTACCTACATGTCACTTCCATTAAAGATCATAATTTGTAAGAAAAAAGAAAACGGACTGTGTCTCATGAGTTCCCTAATCCAGTACAATGAGAAAGCTGAGACCTACAGATTTTAAGATTTTAAGATCTACCGTGTGGATTATCTTTTTTTCATTAAACATAATTGTAAGAACAAGTTGCAATATTTTAGTATTCAGGAGAAGGATGAAATAAAGTGATTGTGGGAATGTAAGATAAGTCAGTGGAAACATTATTACCTACCTGTTACATGCACTGATCAATGGTTTCAAATAAAAAAAATTTAAAGTGTTACCAAAATTTTATTCCAGTACAAATGCATGATAAAAAGGCATATTCCAGAATTTGAGGGCAGGTTCAAAGAAGCATGGAAATGTATATGGCAGGAATGAGGGAGGCAACTAGCCAGGAAGAGTGCAGCAGGTATTGCCTTATAGGTGTTGAAGAAGTTTTACTTGCTGGCCTGTTTATTATTAAACTTCCTTAACTTATCTTCAAGAAATTCCATTGCCATCATGTTGCTTTGGAAAAAGGGTTTCCTTAGATGTCTAGATAATGCTTTTACAAATCTCTAAGTAACCATGTAGAATGGATGGAATGTAATGAACTTAGAGATGGACATTCCAAGTTAGAGAAAGGTCCATTTCACAAAGAATAAACTATTGAGATTACTATAAAATTGTATAATTTGTATTAATATTCATTAACAGGGCATTAGCAAAATGAATGCCAAAAAGAATGATTTTAAGTAACTAGTATCCAACTGGACCAAGTTGAAAACATAATAAAATTTATAGGCTACTGTATCTAGGGAGAAGCTGGGAAATTTCATAGCATCAAAGGATAAGCTGAAGAAATGGGATCACCAGGAGCTGAAGTGAAGCACATGGTAGGAAAAGAATATCGCCATCTTAATGAGATTCCACCACGTTAAAATATCAAGTTTCCAATTGTCAGAACTGTCCACTGTCACCTGACCAAACCGCAAATGTCAGCCCCACTTATATCTTCAACAGAGCATAAGGACCCTAACTGCAACAAAGCTTACCGAAGTCCCAAGCAGTCCCAACAAGCCAGCACTCCCTTAACCCCTCCCTGATAGGAACATTTCTCAGAGCACACTTCCCTCACCGGGCCCCTTTTAAAAGCCTCAGGCTATAAGAGAAGTTTGATCCTGACCCTGCTGGCCAGAAGCCCTTCTCAAGTATATTCTCAATAAACCTGTCTCAACTGTAGAGTCACTTTCTCTTGTCTTCTTTCCTTAATCTTTCTATCTCAACAGCAAACATCTCAAAGATCTTTGTCTCCATCAATCTCTCATCATTGTCTATTTCTAGGTTCATTCTCCAAGAATAGCTCTGTCTCTGTGCCAGAGAAGATGTTGTTATCAGCTAGAGAGTTCCATCCTCCCACTTTAATAGTGCCAGCAAAAACAGAAAACAGTTTTTCCCAATCATGTAAATACTAGAGAAGGACCCAGATTGTGCTTACTGGGCCACATACCTGCTTATTAGCCCTATCACAAGTCCTAAGAAATAGGATAAAATCCACTGGTCAGGTGAGGTTGAAAGGTAAGGTTCAAAAGCATTCAAAGGAAGACTTTTCAGGAAAAAACAAAAAACAAACAAACAAAAACCTACCGTGGTGCATTATAACAGGCATTATGAGGTACCTGCAATTAATGGATTTTTAAATTTTTTCCTCTTGTGTAACCAGGTTCATATGCTCTTGAAGGGTGGATGTGTAATTTATTCTGCAGGGGGAGCTCAAATAATCCTCTGACTCCCCTGATGTGCCTCAAGGATAGTAGGGGCACAGTGAATCTGGAATGAGGGAGGAGATAAAGTTTTGGAGAGTTTGGAAGAGCAAGCAAAGATTTTAAAAACCTATGTTCACAGTAGAGTGCTTTGTCTTTTGAGAATTCCTCTCTTATTTTTTAGCTTTGTCCTTCCGTTTTGATCTTTTATTTTCTCTTGAAAATCAGTGCACACGTATGTTTATTGTGGCACTATTCACAATAGCAAAGACTTGGAACCAACCCAAATGTCCAACAATGATAGACTGGATTAAGAAAATGTGGTGCATATACACCATGGAATACTATGCAGCCATAAAAAATGATGAGTTCATGTCCTTTGTAGGGACATGGATGAAGCTGGAAACCATCATTCTCAGCAAACTATTGCAAGGACGAAAAACCAAACACTGCATGTTCTCACTCATAGGTGGGAATTGAACAATGAGAACACACGGACACAGGAAGGGGAACATCACACACTGGGGCCTGTCGTGGGATGGGGGGAAGGGGGAGGGATAGCATTAGGAGATATACCTAATGCTAAAAGACAAGTTAATGGGTGCAGCACACCAACACGGCACATGTATACATATGTAACAAACCTACACGTTGTGCACATGTACCCTAAAACTGAAAGTATAATAAAATAATAATAATAATAATAAAAGGAAATCAGTGCAAATGGTGGCAGACAGAATCTAGTTTCACTTATGAGATTGAATGAAAACCAATATGAGGTCCGAGACAAAACAGTCATAAGGGAGACTAAGTCTGACTTTATTCTAGACCAAGAGAATGTTCATAGTATATACAGAATCCAGACAAGTACATCAGGATAGGTGGTCCGACAGCAATGTGAGAATCAAATACCCTTCACCGACAAGATTATTTTGCCCATGGCCCCCTCTCTGGACACACATATCCTTCCAAAATATAATAGACATGGATATAATTGTTCATTTGTTCATAGATTTTAGCTACCTCTTTATCATTTCTGTTTGCATTGTTAATATTACTTAAAAATAGGGACTTATTAATATTTGTGTTTCCAGAAAATTTTCTAAATGTGGGCTAAGACTGAAGGCACCAACATGTAACAGTTATTTCTCCTCATGGAAACTGTTGAGACTACTAAGTGGTACATATGAATTTGGGGGATCAGAATATCTGCTTGGAAGAAGCCAGGGGCCCTAAAGTAAACTTAGTAACAATTGAATAACTCCTATTTAATCCTAATTTTTATTTTAGACTTACCTGCTTGCTCTGTGGAATGTATGTCACTAGACAGAATAGAGAAGAATGTCTCTTTCTCTCTGTCTTTTTAAAAACAGCTTTATGGATGTACAATTCACATATGATAAGTTCATCCACCTAGCGTGTATAATTCAGTGTTTTCTAGCATATTCACAGATATGAGCAACTGTCACCAGAATCAATTTTAGAATATTTTTATCACTGCAAAATAAAATCTTGTTTCCTTTGTTATTTTTTTCCTGAAGAAAATACTTTATTTGTCTTTTATACAGTTGAGGGGAAGCATATGAAAAGGTCACTCTCAGTGATTTTTATACTTTCATATGATTTCATGTTACTAATTAGCACCTTTTCATTTCAGGTTGAAGAACTCTGTTTACAATTTCTTGTCAAGCAGGACTAGTGATGATTAACTCCTTCAGCTTTCGTTTGTCTGGGAAAATATCATTCTTTTATTTCTAAAGAACAACTTTGCAGGTAGAGTTTGCTTTATTGGTGGTTTTTCTTTTTCTTCTTTTAGCATTTAAATATGTCATTCCACACTCCCCTGACCTGTAAGTATTCTGCCTAGAAATCTGCTGAAAACCTTAGACATTCCCTGGTATAAGACACATTTTTTTTTCTTGCTGCTTTCAAAAGTCTCTTTTTGTCTTTGATTCTGAATAGTTTTATTACAATATGTCTTAGTTAAGTTCTATTTGGGTTTAATATTCATGGGAACATGAGTATCATGTACTGTGGTGTACCCATGGAGCTGAGACTTTGTGCATGGTTGTGCATGGAGTGACAGTGGCTCTGGGGTCAGGAGCACTGACTAGGCTGTAGTGGTGGTGGCTCCAGTTTCTGAGACAGGGTACACACAGAACAGTTGTAGAGCCAAGTCTGTAGCACGGGCATAAACAAAGCAGCTTTGGAGCTGGGGACTGAAATGAAGACATACTCAGAACCAAATCTGCTCTGGGGTTCAGGGCATGTGTGTGTTGTGGGTGGCAGCTCTGGTCCTGGTGTACCACAACAGCAACTCTTTTGGAGGGGAGTAACAGTAGCTCTCTCTGCAGGGGTCTATGGCAGCTATGGCTGTCCATTACCTCACTGGTGAAAGCTGCTAGTATCTTCTGTGAAATAAGCCATTAGAGTTGGAGCTGACAAATACATGGGATCCTCCACTTTAAAAGCTGTGGGAAAACCACGATGTCATGGATGCTTTTGAGGTCCTCAGCAGCAAAGGCTGCCAGGGTTGTCCACAGAGCAGGTCTCTGGGAGCTGTGATGGCACCCACCACATGGCTGATACAGATCACCACCACTATTTTAATTTGTTCGTAGCCATCTCCAGATCTCTCCACTAAGCGGATCTCCTGAGCAATCTATTTCTGTCTGATCATCCTCCCTTTTTTACTGTAGGTTCTTGATTGAACTCTTCAGCCCTCCTAGAGATATTTTCATTCATGGACAGCTGTCTAGTTGTTGATTTTTCTTGTCAGATGATGGTTGGTAACTTCTACTCTACCATCTTTTTGACTTCACATTGGAAATCTCATTTCCTTTAGCTATCACCCCTTGTTCCTCATCCACCCATGTCATAAGCAACCACTAATCTACTTTCTGTCTCTATAGAGCTGTCTATTCTGGACATTCATATAAATGGAATTATACAATATGTCATCTTTTATGAATGACTTCTTCCACTTGGTATAATGTTTTCAAGGTTCATCCACATTGTAGCATGTATCAGGACTTGTCTTAATTTGTTTTCTGTTTTTTTATAACAGAATACCTAAAACTGGGTAATTTATTGAAAAAAGGAATTTATTTCATACAGATATGGAGGCTGAGAAGTCCAAAGTCTAGAGGCCAAATCTGGTGAGAGCCTTCTTGCTGATGCGGACTCTATGCACTCCTGAAGCAGTGCAAGGTACCATATGGCCAGGGACCTGAATGTGCTAACATGCTAGCTCAGGTCTCTCCTCTTTTTATAACGCTATCAGTTCCACTCTCTTGATAACCCATTAATCCATAAATGAATTAGCCCATTCATGTTGGCTCTACCTCTCACTTCTTAAAGATGCCTCCTTTTAATACTGCCACATTGGGGATTAAATTTCAACATGAGTTTTGAAGAAGACAAATTTTCAAACCATGTCAGTATTTCATTCTTTTCCTTTTTATGGCTAAATAGTACAAGATTATATGGCTAAACTAGATTTTGTTTATCCATTGATCTCTTGATGAACATTTTGGTTACTTCCACCTTTTGTATATTACAAACAATGTGGCATTAAACATGTAATATTTATTATTAGTAATAAATTTATTTGTAATTAAGTTACAAATTATTACTTATCCTTATTGATAAATTGGTTATTATTAATAGATAATAAACACATGTGCAAATTTTTACATTGACATCAGCTTTCATTTCCTATGGGTATGTACTTATGATTAAAATTTCTAAGTCATATGATCACTTATATTTAATCATTTGAGAAGTGCAAGATTGTTTTTGAAAGTCATTGGGTCATTTTACATTCACAGTAGCAATATATGAGGGTTTTGGTTTCTCGACATCCTCATGAACACTTGTTCCTATGTGACTTTTTGATACTAGTCATCCTAGCTTTTCAGTGTGTCTTTAGTTTGCATTTCCCTGATAGTCAATGATATTGAGCATCTTTTTTGGTGTGCTTCTTAGCCATTTGTATATTTTCTTTGGAGAAATGTTTTTAGATCCTTTGGACACTTTCAAAAAATATGTTTTAGTTTATTTTTTATTTCTTAATATTGTTTAATTGTTAAAAGAAATAGAGATATGGTCTTGCTGTGTTGCCCAGGTTGGTCTCAAACCCTTTGGCTCAAGCAATCCACCCACCTTGATTTCCCAAGTACTGGGATTACAGGTATGAGCCACCACACCTGTCCTCTTTGCCCTCTTTTTCATTGAGTTATTTATCTTCTCTATTACTCACTTTTAAGTGTTTGTCATATATTCTAGATACAAGCCCCTTTTCAGATCTACAATTTACAAATATTTTTTCCCATGTTTGTGGGTTTTCTTTTCAGTTTCTTTATAGTGTCTTTTGATGCATGAAAGTTATTAATTTTGAGGGAGTCCAATTTAACTTTTTTAAATTATTGCTTATGTTCTTGGTGTTGTATGTAAGAGTTCACTGAAAAATATGGTTTTATAAGGATCTATGCCTAACTTATAAAAGTTTTATTGTTTATGCTCTAACATTTAGATCTTTGATACATTGGGGTCAGTTTTGTATGTAGTGTCCAACTTACTCTTTGGCATGTGGCTATGCCGTTGACCCAGCACAATTTGTTGAAAAGACTATCTTTCCCCAGTGAATTGTCAAGGGACTGTATAAAATTAGTTGATTATATATATATATATATATTTATACATATATATGTGTGTGTGTATATATATATGTTTATTTATGTAATCTTAATTTTATTTCATTTTTTCTATAGGTCTAGCCTTATGCCAGTACCACACTCTCTTGATTACTCTTGTGTTGTAGTAAATTTTGAAATTATAAATTTGTATTCCTCCAACTTTGTATTCTTTTTCAAGATTGTTATTGGTTTTTTTCAATTCTTTTTCAAGATTTTATCAATTCTTTTTCAAGATTGTTATTTTTTTCAAGATGATATGTTTATCTTTTTATCTCAAAAACAGTAAAATAAAGTTGACAAACTGAGAGTATGTGCCTATTATTTCCTCCCTAGGAAATTAATAAAGAGTTCAAAATAATCTTTCTTTTGTTTTATGTAGTCATTTTGGGAACTTATCTAAAGGCTGCAAAAGCAACCCAGCCCACTCCTGAGCAATGCAAACTCTGGGACTCAAAATAATTTGGATAAATGTAACCCTTCTACCTTTATATGGAAGCTCAGAAAAAGTGTGGACAATATCTAAAAATTGCTTGCCATAGCACCTTATAAAGAACAAATGAATTTTGAGAAATTTGGTTGGCCTAATTTTTTTTTCCAGTAAGATATATACTCTATCAATAGCCTTAATATATTTCTATGGCACATAGTTTCCAGTATATGTTAGGTATTCATTAAGTTGTTGTTCTTAATTGCATGAGACAGAGATTTAGGGGCAATAAGTGACAAAACATAGTATAAAAAGCAAATGAAAGTTATCCTCAGTTTTGGCAGATTTTAGAGCACAATATTGACAGATATTATAGTAAAGGGAGAAAATGGTGGCCTAAATGAAAATGGGATTGAAAGTCATGACAAATGGGTGAAGAAAATAAAATATTAGCTTTTGTAGGTTAAGAATAACAGTCTTCAATGTAAAAAAGACTAGGTGTTATTACTTGAACCCCCTTTTTTCAGACACTCATACCCCCTTTTGAGTCATTAGAGTGACTTAGAAATTGAGAATTAAAATATACGAACAGGCTGATCAGGTTCAAATTAGACACAGAATAATTTTATTCTAGCCTCTTCCCTAAAGAATCAATGAAAGTCTTTATTATGCTCTAATAACCATACCAACACTACATCTCAAAATAGTTGATTATATAACTAACACCAGTGGATTTTATTTTTATTATGTTTGACTTATTGACAGTCTAGGTAATTTATGTTGTTTATTTAATCCTGAAACATAAAACATAGCACTCTCTTACCTAAGTCTAACTGAATTTAGTAATTGGCCACTATTATAATACATTTATATGACATAAATTACTGTAGATTAAACTTCTGGCATTACTGAGAATCCAAAGAAAACACTATATTAGATAAGTAGGTATCAAAGAAGGGCAATTGGTAAGAATAAAACTAGAAATTAATGTATGACAGAGAAATTAAACAAAATTAAGAAGAACATTTTAATGGATTATCTAAGAAATAATTTCTGAAAAAAGGCTCTAGGCTTAGAATGTTTTATTCGTGAAATATTCAAACACTGAAGTCATTATCACAATGTGATATAAAATCCCTCTCACAAATTTATTATATTTGTATATTTAAAAATACATATGTAATAAATATGTAGTATATAAAATTATTATATGTATTATAAAAATATACATACATAAATACACAGATAAATTAATATAATATATAATTATATATAATTAATATGTAAATTATTTGTTATATATAATTATATATAATTAATGTAAATTATGTATGTTATATATAATTATATATTAATGTATAAGTGTATATAATTTATATATAATTATATATTTATATTTAATATATAATATTATCAATTATATATTATATATTTTATATACATTAACTATATAAATTTATATTTAGGGAGAGAATATATAGAGAGAAGAGTGGCAGGCTGATTCCTGTGATGTGCTAATATTTGGAGGTCAGGTAAAGAAGAGATACTTGTAAAGAAGACTGAGAATTGACCAGAGATGATGAAGGAAACCCAACAGCAGGCAGACTTGTGTCAGCAAGGAAGACATTTTTGTCTGTTTTAAATGAGGCTATGAGATCAAGAGCAGAGAGAATAATAATAAATGAATAAATTATTATATATAAAATTATTTTATTACATGAATGTAAACAGCATGAAAATAAAGCCATACAAATACCCTTAGAATTTTAATTATAGAGTTGTAAAAATATGAAATGAGACATCTGAAAATTTAATAAAATAATAATGTCAAAAATTAACCCTACTTAATTACAGAAGGTAAACTTCAGAACATAACACTATTTCAATATGAGTTAATGCATTAATCTACTATAACAAGTCAATAGAGCATTGGAGAAACAATGAGACAATTTTACTGAATAATAATATGTAATTTATAATGTCAGTTGTTATCATAAATGATAATATCTTTTCTAATTCATTTTATATAATAATGAATAATAATAACATAACAGACAGATTAAAAAATACTCTTCTGGTATTTCCCTGTTTGGGGATAAGCAGCTTTCCTTTGATAATTTGATACTTTTAGAAACCCTTCTTCCTAGGAAGAAATCAAATGGAAACACAACAGAATTTCATCAAACCAGAAAGATAAAAGGACAAAGAAAAAGAAAGAAAAAAAAACTTATAAAGCAACTTGAAAATAATCAACAATATGATAGGAGCAAAGCTTCACAAATCAATGTTAAACATAAATGTAAATGGATTAAATTGCCCCCACTTAAAAGTTACATATTGGAAGAATGAATTAGGAAAAAGAAAATAAAAGAAAAAAAAAAAAGAAACGTGATCCCACTATATACTTCCTAAAAGAAACTCACCTTACCTGTAAAGACATACATAGATTAAAAACAAAGGGGTGGAAAAAGATATCCCATGTAAACAGAAACTAAAAGAAGCATTCAATTGAACTCATGAACATAGAGAGTAGAAGGATGGTTACCAGAAGCTAAGAAGGCTAGCGCAGGGGTGAGAGGAAGGTGGCGGTAGAGATGGTTAATAGGTACAAAAAAAAAAAAAATGAATGAATAAGACCTACTGTATGGGAGTGCAACAGGGAAACTATAATCAATAATAATTTAAGTGTACACTTTTAAAATAACTAAGAGTATAGTTGGATTGTTTGTATAACAAATGATAAATTCTTGAGCAGATGAATACCCCATTCTCCATGATGTGATTACTACGCATTGCATGTCTGTATCAAAATATTTTATGAACCCCATAAATATATACACCTACTTTATACTCACAAAAAATACAAATTACAAATGAAAAAAAACAGTAAAAAGAGACAAATAAATATATAATGACAAAGGAATCAATTTGGTAAGAGAAGGTATGAATCCTACATATAAATGCAGCCAACACTGGAGCACCCAAATTCACAAAAGAAATATTGCTAGACCTAAAGAAAGAGATGGACAGAAATACAGTTTCCTGTTGAGTAGTCTACTCAATTACTTTGAATTGTGGTTTTGTACAGGAATTATATTATGTACTGGGAAACTGGGGTAATAGATATTCTAAAATATACTCCCAGGTAACATTCTTTAAAGCAATATTTTGTTGTTTTCAAATAAGTACCACTCCAGTAAATTAATCAGAGATAAGTTCAACTTAAAAAAATTCAATTTTTTCAAAATAATTTGTTTACGATGTAATGAAACATATTTACTATCAATGAATTATATAAATTATCTAAAAGTAATTCTGACAAAAACTGAGCAACAGAATGTGAGTGAAGTGTTGCAGACCTAAACATGGAATAAAAGAAGAACATGTATAAATGGAGAGAATTTGAATCTTTCTGAAAAGAAATACCCAGAACCATTAACATTTTTATATTTTTGTATTAATTTATGGAAACTTTTCAAAATCTCCATGATTTTTGTAAAAATTAGCAAAAATGTTACCAAAAATAGAGTATTTTGAACAGAAACATTAAGGGTATTCTGAATAAGAACTTGAGTAAAGATTCCTTTTCTGTAAAAAACACACTAGAAAGTGAAAATAAAAGTTTGGACATAATGCTAAAACCTAATCAATGCAACCAAAACAAGTAGGTGTTAAAGCTTTTTTGGAAGACACAGAAATATTTATTTTTTTAAAATCATGGGGAGAGAACAATCACCATCAATGGGAATATTGATATGTGATTGAACGAATAATCTGAAAAATTTCTACAACTTAGAGGAAACTTGGAAGATTAATTTATATTAGTTCTTCAAATTATACATCAACAGTACCTTGCTTGATTAAAAATTTATATGTGAAAAAGATGGCATCCACGCAAGCATGTAAATATAGAGAAGTACACACATTTGGGAACAGTAATAGCCTTTGATAAAAGGAATGATGAAGTTCTTAAGAAACATTATACTTGGCTAGAGGGATGAAATGCTAAAAATGTAATATTAGCAGAAAAATCACACACATGGAAAAATGCAAGCATAATGAGAAAGAAGTAATGCGGTAAATTGAAGCACTAGGGTGTATCACAAGGTCAGGAGGTCGAGACCATCCTGGCTAATACAGTGAAACACCGTCTCTACTAAAAATACAAAAATTAGCTGGGCATGATGGCACACACCTGTAATCCCAGCTACTCAGGGGGCTGAGGCAGGAGAATCACACACACACAAATATATATAAAAAACTCATCAGCAGATACATGTAATATTATATTTGTTATTGTGAATAGTCCACATATAGTTGTATCTTCACTGGCTATGTCTAGGCTTTGTGAATATAGATTTTTCTTCCCTACTCCTTATTTTTATTTTTGTTATAAATTTCCTATTGTTCCTATTGGTTTTAAACTTCAGGCCTGTGACTTTATGAGTGTCTAGTGTTTCCATGAATGAGCTTCACTGTCCCTATAGACTTCTTGAAAATGAAGTTGTATAGAAAGACTTATTCAACATATACCTTCTCCTAACACAGCAGCACAATTTCTACTAGAATAGGAAAATAAAAAAGTTTATTTTCCAGTCATCTTTCTTCTTCCTCTGTCCATTTAAATGAGCTTTACCTTTGAGTGTGATTTTGAGTCATGTTTATAATGTGGAATTTACCATGTAGACAGGAGAAAGGAAGAGGCAAGAATAGAGAAGCAGGAAGAAATGCAAAGAGACAGTAAAAGATAAGTTCTGTGTAGGCTGGCAATTCAAGGAAAGAGACAGTGAATGCCCGCCTAAGCAAGTGACTGGCTTGGGCAATGCTGAGCTGAGAGATTATTTAAATGTAAATTAAAGAGTATATAATGGAGGCCGGGCACGGTGGCTCGCGCCTGTAATCCCAGCACTTCGAGAGGCCGAGGTGGGCAGATCATCTGAGGTCGGGAGTTCGGACCAGCCTGACCAACGTGGAGAAACCCAATCTCTACTGAAAATACAAAATTAGCCGGGCGTGGTGGCACATGCCTGTAATCCCAGCTACTCGGGAGGCTGAGGCAGGAGAATCGCTTGAACCCAGGAGGCGGAGTTTGTGGTGAGTCGAGATCACATCATTGCACTCCAGCCTGGGCAACAAGAACGAAACTCCATCCTCTGCCCGCCCCCCAAAAAAAGAAAAGAAAAGAAAAAAGAGTATATAATGGAATGTTTCTGATATAAATGCGATCCCCTTAATATTCTTTAACAGATGTGAGGCGTATTTGGAATTTTTCTATTATTATTTTTATTTTCTGGACTCTACTTTTTTATGTAATACCATGCTGTGCCAGATTAGAAAGCGTGTGAACTGGAATTTACTGGGGATACAAGTATTTATCTGATAGAAAGGTCTATATAGGTTTTATTAGGCTTTCAAAAATATTTCTTGGTATGGTGGCACGTGCCTATAGTCCTAGCTACTTAAGAAACTGAGGTGGGGGGATTGTTTGGGCCCAGGTGTTTGATTCCAGTTTGGATAGCATAGTGGTACCCTGTCTCCACCAAAAACAACAACAACAAAAAACAAGTAATACAAGTGCTGTTAGTTGAAAGTGATGATCTCATGTACCTCCATTGCATTTATGATCAGAGGGAAACACTACTATGTAGAATAAATTTCCAGAGGCATTTTCTTAGTGTTGATCACCCCGTCTATCTTTTTGCTTTTAGAATTTTATTAGGACGGTAATACAGTCTTAGAGTTTTATCTTCAACTGCATCTAATGCCTTCTATATTAATTGAATCAGGGTCCCAGAACAAAAAAAGGTAATACATTTAAAAGGGAAAATTAAAGATAGTTTAACAAAACAACTACTTAGGAAACTGTCATTCAGGGTAAGGAAATGAACAAAGTATGGAGAGTCAACCTTGGTTTAGAAATAACAAGAAGTTATTGCCATTCCTAGGTCTTAGGTGTAAGCAGATGACATTATTGAAATCTTGAGAGAGTTTTAATTATGGGAGATAGACTTTAAAGAAGGAATGTGGCCTTGAATAATCATATACACACTCTCAAACCTAGATCCAGCATGGAGGGGATCAACAATATAAATGCCATGTCTCTAACTCCTCTCACTCTCTAAGCTCCAGCCAGTACCTCCCCCATTGGATGGACCCAGTGGGAACTACAGAGGGTAAGGAGTCCTCTTTGACACAATTCATGTCAGTCAGCTCTGTGATGCACTAGGGATGATGACAAATAACAGAGAGCAAATCTTGAGGAACATAAAATGAATATCAAACACAACTGAAACTCTTAGTGAATTCAAAATCTCTACATATAAAGCTGACATCATGATACTACACATTCCAAATTACATACAGTATAAGAGTGACTCAATTACAAAGGCAATGATGGAGGCTTGTGCCAGTGTAAAACTAGCAGTTTCTTTTCTCTTACAAAAATATGTGGTAAAAAATAAAATTAAGAAAAAATGGGGAAAAAAGTAGCTTTTACTTTTGGAATCTGAAAATTGTAGATGCATTGTTATCTACTCCAAATAGGAGTGCTTGAGCTCTGGAGAATCAAAGGACAATCTTTGTCTTTTCATTATTTTTATTTATTTTTTTTAAAGAAATGTCTACCATCTTCCCAGTTGACTGCATCTACTTGAAAGATGTGCTTCTGGAATAAGCTAGAATGTGTTCTAATTCCAGGTCTCCTCTTACCCAAGGAACACTAATTCTTAACTAACTCATCTTCTATTAAAAAAAATCCTCCATTGTAAAGGAAGAATATTGATATTAGACTCAACAATAGTTTTTGAAGATTATATAAGACAATTTATAAAAGATACATATCATTATACCTGCCATGATACTGATAAAATATTAGTTTGAGGCTCAACACATTCATCCAGCAAACTTCTCTATCTTTCCAAAGTGCTTGTCGCCTTCTTCCATTTGTGGGAGACTAAGAATATTCTCTGGCTTGTGATTGAGTCAAAAAGTCTTTCAGACATGAAAATATTTAATTAAAATTGAGAATGTTTGCAAACCTGTGTGTATAGTCCCATGTATATAAGAGTGGATGGTAAGGGGAGTGGTCGGTATTGCGGAAAGGAAACAAAGAAACAGAGATACATAAAGTTTTGTACATGCTTTAAAAGTTGAATACATAGAGCAAAGAAGTTTGACTACTAAATGATGAAGTTCTGACCTTTCACACTGGTAGTATAATTCAAATACAACATGGTACCTGATTACCAAGACTGGAACAGTCGTTGGGGCCATACCCAAGCCACCCATGGAGGACACCGAATTGACAGCATGTGGATAAACAAGGAATGTTTTTTATTTAGCTGAGTGCCTGAAGTCTGAAATACAGTTAAAAAAAAAAAATTAAGAATTCCCATGGATTCGGTCTCTGATTTAGGAACATATTTCTGACAGAGGCCATCATCACCAACCATTGCATGGTTGACTTTACATCTGCCTTGACAATTTTTCTGTCACTTAAATTAGAGAAATTTAGGATACATGCAAAAATAGTTGCTCTTGATTCGCTAAAAGTACTCTTGTGTGCCTAGAGGGACCTTCTGAAATGTCTGTTTACGATGTACTACTCCAAGCATAAGAAGTTTTCAAATGCAGAGGTGACCAGCCATAAAAACTATGCATGTTAATCATTCAAAAGATATATCTGTAAAAACTGTTCTTTCTTTACCTCCCACACCCTTGCTATGCTTCCAGATTATCATAATACAACATGTTGTTATACGATAATATGATAATAATTACCTGATGAATTTTCTATGTATAAAAAAGAACGGAGGTAAATTCCACTTAATGAAAAGCATATCTCTTCATGCAGGGTCGAAGAGATTAAATGACAGGCCCCTGATGAAGTACCTGGCATATAACAGATAAGTAATTAATAATAGTTATCTCTGAAATGTTCTATCGCTCACCACATCCATGGATCCTGCAGCAACACTGTCACCTTTGCAGTCCTTCATTTTCTCTAACACAAAAGAAAGGTAATAGGTCCTGTTTCACAGTGATACTGAAGAATTTGATTGAAAAGACATCAAGTGCCTAGTATAGAGTCTTGCCTATAATAGTACTCAATATATTTTTTAATTTCTCAATTTGACATAATGCTGACTCTTTAAATAAAATATGAGTAACAATGAGAAATTAGTATACAGAAAATATATACAGATATTGCTTCCAGTTATAAACACTAATCTAGAATACTTGATTCAGAAAGTGTTGCTTGTCAACCACCATTTATTTAAGGAGCCATAAATTCCTATTAAAGCTAATTTAAAACTGACAATGTTTCTATTCCTGGAAAAATAAGCTCAAGCATCATTGTGGTGATACTGAGGGTATGCATTTGTATTTACATACTATAGATAACTGTAATTTTTGTCACTAAGTTACTAACATTTAAACAGATTCCCGAAGCAGCCAGGCACTTAGTAGTAGCCACAACATCAGCCATTTACAATTGTTCAGAAAATAGCACAAATTGAAACTGTTCAAATCATTCATGGGTTGTGTTAAACACCATTTCTTACACACGTGCACCTTGGAGGTACACTGGTTTTGTGTAAAATAATAATTTTAAGACAAAGTAATATACTTTAATGGGAAATATTGGTCACAATATTATACAAAGCAGATTTCTATATCAAAGACAACTATGAAAGCATATCTTTTAATACACTGTAACAGGTTCGGTTGTTGTATTAAGTGTCCCTTGAATACGTTTGCATGCATATTAAAAGTGGTCATATAAGGCCTTGTATTTTAGACGAAACATTTTATTTAGAAGAGAGAAGCTGGGCGCAGTGGTGTGTGTGCACCTGTATCGTCCTGGCCACTCGAGAGGCTGAGGCAAAAGAATCCCCAAAGCCTTGGAGTTTGGGGCTGTATTGGGCTGTGATCACACCTGTGAATAGCTACTGTGCTCCAACCTGGGCAACACAGGGAGATCCCACCTCTAAAATAAATAAAAATAAAGACATAAAACAGAGGATTGTGGTCCTGTGCCTGGAAATAATTTAAACCAAAATATACTTAATATAATAAATTTTCACCTCCTTGATATGTAAAGTGGATCAACTTAACAAACCAGTGACTTCCAAACTGCATTTCTCTTTTTCAAGAGAAAACTAATCTTTAATTTTGAGATTATACATTAAAAAGAAACATTTCTCTACCGCCATTAACCCTCCACCACTTCTGAGGCAACTTCACAGAGCAGTTAAATAGAACTTGGTAGAGAGGCAGAATCTGGATCAAAACTAAACTAAGCTAAACACAAAGTATTAGATTAGGGGACAAAACATATGTAAATATAATCTGCTAAGTAACATGCTAATAACATATTTGCTCCATAGTTTTGATGATATTGCCATAGACACATGAGATCAGAACATCTCTCTGAAGGGGAGGGATATCTGACAGATATTTTACATTTGAAAGGGTAATGGACTAAATTTTGCAAAGGGATGTTACCTTGACCATAGCTAAGCCTCAGGCCTTCCACACTGATGGCTCAAAAACTCCATTTTTACCTTTTATTTTGTGAGGCAATATGGTTTTTTCTCAGGAGTGCTGCTTTTTGTAGAAGGGCTCAACAAAACCTATGTACAAATGAAAAATTTAAAGCCTATGGTTCTAAGTATCAAGAGAAGTGACTTTCCACATTTACCCCCAAAGCATAATAATCAGATTGGGTGAAAACCAGCTTCTCAGAATGTTCCTTAAACAGTTTATTACCTAGGCCAAATGTGCAGCCAAGTCAGTGCCTTTAATATGGTGCTTCTGTCCCTTTAATGCAGATTTAACACTAATGCTGGGCAAACTTGTTCTTTAGTCACTCCCCAGGAGAGCCTTTGAATGGACACTGCCCCACCTACTCCTCTATGCTATTTTATTTCCAAGACTCCAACAACCCTGTTTTGATTGGCACATTTGTTAATCGGACAAGAGACAGGAGTGAGAGTGATTTTTTACTTAGCTGTTTAATAAACGCCTCATTTCTGTGATGTAAGAACTTAGGCCTTTAGAACTGAGTAGAGAAGACGGTGAACTGATGTCAAATCAGATCTTTCTTGTGGGGTGGGGGGCAAAGCGGTGTAATGGAAAATCATAGACTTATGACTCAGATTATCTAGGTACTATTCCCTATTCCTCGTGTATTAGCTCTGTGACTTTGAGTAATTCATGAATACCTCGGAGCCTCAATTCTCTCAACTGTATCTACCTCACGTAATAATCATACATGGAAAATGCTTGGACTAGGCCAGTGCTCCATATAAACCATGGCTCTTCTTTCTCTTTTGCCATTATGACACAATAAAACTAGGATAACTCACATTTGTATTTTGAGAATTGCATGATTTTCTTGCAAAGCAGCCCATCAAAGAATGCAAATAGCATTATGTCTCAAAAGCCTAGAGAAAACCAAGTGATTATTTTCTTTCTCCTTAAACCTTTGCCATATCACAACACTAGTGGATTTCTAGGTTACCGATACTTTTGTTACAGGGATCTGCTTTTTCAAAACATATCCTTCTGTGCCTATATGTAATTTTTGTTTTTTCTCCAGTGTTTTACCTTTCTTTCCCTGGGATAAAGACGTTCAAACTTCACTCTTCTCCCACAGTTTTAAAAGCTACTTCCAATAGTCTTCTTGATAGAAAATTAAAGTTAAATATTAGCTGAGTCCCTTATTTATTCATTAAACTTAAATTCAGTGTCTTCATGCCTGAGTCAATCTTTAATTATGATGATGACTTTCATTATTTACAAATCATGGCTGATATATGTTTTGTTTAGTCTATAACTAGTGTGTCTTATGGTTTACAGCTGACACAGTGAGGAGGGAATACAGAAAGCTCCTTTTGCACTATCATAATGTATAACAATGGGCTCAAAGGTGTTAAAAATTATAAATACTAAAAGGAGAAAGAAAGAAGTGCTTTCAGAAAGTTTAAACACGAAGCAAGGAAGTATAAGAAATATGGATTAAACATAGATCTGAACAACTCCTCAAATTTTATCTTTTCAACAATACCAACTTAGTACAATCAGGGCAGAAAAAATCTTAACAACTAGAAGAGCATGAAACTGCACTTCTTAGAGTTATTATACAATTAACATTTTTTCATATGTAGTTTCTATATAGAAAGAAATGTAATAGGCAAATTATTTTAAAGTTTCTTCCAAGTGATTAAAAATATCAAGTACATTAGGAATCGTCTTAATTTATTTTTGTTTTCATTCCAGAATTTCCCAGCAAACTTTGTTCATATTAAGCCTAAGGTAAATTGTAGAACAATCACTATCAACATTATCCAACTCTCTTAATAGATGGAGAGCAAAGTATTAAAGTTATATGTATTATAGGCCAAATTAAGAGCATCATTCTTCTACAATGGCTATAGGGTGAATTCTCTGATATCAATTTTATAATTAACAATACAGATGTTCTTACTGAATCCCACTGTTTTAGAGAGTAGCCAAAGTCCTATCCATTTCTTATTCAGTTCTTCAAATCCCACCACTCCCACTCCATTCCATAGTTATCTGCTGTTCTTATCCTGTGACCATTATCACTATCTATGTTATACCCTAGACATTTTTATGATATCAAATGTATCTCTCCTGATAGGCTCTGAGCATGTGGAGGGAAGGACCAAGTTTTATTAATTTTTATATCACTTGCAAAAGTCATTATCAGACAATTACCAATGAGATACATTAAAAAATCAAGAACTATGGAATATATTTTAAATCAAATTAATACATTTGTGATTAAATCCATTTATGTCACTCATGTGAAATTACACAAGCTGTTTCAGAGCCATTATTTTCAAAGAGAAGTCAGGGTTTATTGGAAACATATCCATTGTGTACACTAAATAAGTTACTTAAACTTGTTAAGACTCAGCTGTCTCATCTGCAAAATGGATATGAGGGTACTTTCTCTCTCTTAAGATGATCATGGCCATTGATAAGATAACATAACTAAATTTCTTAGCAAGTTTTTTCTAGAAATTATCAACTACTTGAACAAGTTTAAGATATTTTCCCAACATTACAAATGTCATTTCCTTCCCTCCACTTTCAGTCCACTTCCTCAGTACCTGTATGCTGAACTTATCAAGGAGGAAGACTAGAACACCAAGTCAAAAAAACTACAGAGATAATCTTCCAGAAGAACAGTTAGCTAAACTAGAGGGGAGGAACTGAATTGAATAACTGCCCAATGTTATTAAATGACAAAAAAAAAAATACTCATGTGAAATCATCTCTTCAACACAGAAAAAAGACATTATGGATCTTTAGAAATGAAGCAAAAGAAGCCATGGTAAAAATTTTAACAATTAGGAGTCATTAGCTAAACAAATCCTGACAGCTGAACAGTCACACAGACACCTAACACAGGCTTGACTTGTGAGGCTCCCTTAATAGGCCCCTCTGCATTTTCTGCAAACATTCCATTTTGTTACTTTTCTATGGATCCTAATATGTCATTCCCTATTCTCTCTGTCAGCCACATGTGTTTAAAAAGCACAACTAAGACTTCCCTTCATCAGTGATCAGAAGAGAAATTCTCTTCTGCATCTCACTGTATTAATCTCCGTGGAAAAAAAGAGGGACATTGTTGGGGAAAATGAATCAATTGATTCCTTTAAGCTTTCAAAATGAAGAGAGTCTTTATTAGGTTTTGTCATTTTCTCTCAAATACTAAAACAGCAGGTAGGTCTCATTTCATCAACTCTGAGACTGAAAAGTTATGGATTATGCCATATGTAATTTATACTACTTAAGGAAAACATGATGTGATAGAAGCACTTTTTAAAAATTATTATTGTACTTCAAATTTTAGGGTACATGTGCACAACGTGTAGGTTTGTTACATATGTATACATGTGCCATGTTGGTGTGCTGCACCCATTAACTTGTCATTTAGCATTAGGTATATCTCCCAATGCTATCCCTCCCCCCTCCTCCCACCCCACAACAGGCCCCGGTGTGTGATGTTCCCCTTCCTGTGTCCATGTGTTCTCATTGTTCAATTCCCACCTATGAGTGAGAATATGCGGTGTTTGGTTTTTTGTCCTTGCGATAGTTTGCTGAGAACGATGGTTTCCAGCTTCATCCATGTCCCTTCAAAGGACATGAACTCATCATTTTTTTATGGCTGCATAGTATTCCATGGTGTATATGTGCCACATTTTCTTAATCCAGTCTATCATTGTTGAATATTCGGGTTGGTTCCAAGTCTTTGCTATTGTGAATAGTGCCACAATAAACATATGTGTGCATGTGTCTTTATAGCAGCATGTTTTATAATCCTTTGGGTATATACCCAGTAATGGGATGGCTGGGTCAAATGGTATTTCTAGTTCTAGGTCCCTGAGGAATGACCACACCGACTTCCACAATGGTTGAACTAGTTTACAGTCCCACCAACAGTGTAAAAGTGTTCCTATTTCTCCACATCCTCTCCAGCACCTGTTGTTTCCTGACTTTTTAATGATCACCATTCTAACTGGTGTGAGATGGTATCTCATTGTGGTTTTGATTTGCATTTCTCTGATGGGCAGTGCTGATGAGCATTATTTCATGTGTTTTTTGGCTGCATAAATGTCTTCTTTTGAGAAGTGTCTGTTCATATCCTTTGCCCACTTTTTGATGGGGTTGTTTGTTTTTTTCTTGTAAATTTGTTTGAGTTCATTGTAGATTCTGGATATTAGCCCTTTGTCAGATGAGTAGATTGCAAAAATTTTCTCCCATTCTGTAGGTTGCCTGTTCACTCTGATGGTGGTTTCCTTTGCTGTGCAGAAGCTCTTTAGTTTAATTAGATCCCATTTGTCAATTTTGGCTTTTGTTGCCATTGCTTTTGGTGTTTTAGATGTGAAGTCCTTGCCAGCGCCTATGTCCTGAATGGTATTGCCTAGGTTTTCTTCTAGGGTTTTTATGGTTTTAGGTCTAACATGTAAGTCTTTAATCCATCTTGAATTAATTTTTGTATAAGGTGTAAGGAAGGGATCCAGTTTCAGCTTTCTACATATGGCTAGCCAGTTTTCCCAGCACCATTTATTAAATAGGGAATCCTTTCCCCATTGCTTGTTTTTCTCAGGTTTGTCAAAGATCAGATAGTTGTAAATATGCGGCATTATTTCTGAGGTCTCTGTTCTGTTCCATTGGTTTATATCTCTGTTTTGGTACCAGTACCATGCTGTTTTGGTTACTGGTTACTGTAGCCTTGTAGTATAGTTTGAAGTCAGGTAGTGTGATGCCTCCAGCTTCGTTCTTTTGGCTTAGGATTGACTTGGCGATGCGGGCTCTTTTTTTGTACCATATGAACTTTAAAGTAGTTTTTTCCAATTCTGTGAAGAAAGTCATTGGTAGCTTGATGGGTATGGCATTGAATCTGTAAATTACCTTGGGCAGTATGGCCATTTTCACAATATTGATTCTTCCTACCCATGAGCATGGAATGTTCTTCCATTTGTTTGTATCCTCTTTTATTTCATTGCGCAGTGGTTTGTAGTTCTCCTTGAAGAGGTCCTTCACATTCCTTGTAAGTTGGATTCCTAAGTATTTTATTCTCTTTGAAGCAGTTGTGAATGGGAGTTCACTCATGATTTGGCTCTCTGTCTGTTATTGATGTATAAGAATGCTTGTGATTTTTGCACATTGATTTTGTATCCTGAGACTTTGCTGAAGTTGCTTATCAGCTTAAGGAGATTTTGGGCTGAAACGATGGGGTTTTCTAGATATACAATCATGTCATCTGCAAACAGGGACAATTTGACTTCCTCTTTTCCTAATTGAATGCCCTTGATTTCCTTCTCCTGCCTGATTGCCCTGGCCAGAACTTCCAACACTATGTTGAATAGGAGTGGTAAGAGAGTGCATCCCTGTCTTGTGCCAGTTTTCAAAGGGAATGCTTCCAGTTTTTGTCCATTCAGTATGATATTGGCTGTGGGTTTGTCATAGATAGCTCTTATTATTTTGAGATACATCCCATCAATACCTAATTTATTGAGAGTTTTTAGCATGAAGCGTTGTTGAATTTTGTCAAAGGCCTTTTCTGCATCTATGGAGATAATCATGTGGTTTTTGTCTTTGGTTCTGTTTATATGCTGGATTACGTTTATTGATTTTCGTATGTTGAACCAGCCTTGCATCCCAGGGATGAAGCCCACTTGATCATGGTGGATAAGCTTTTTGATGTGCTGCTGGATTCGGTTTGCCAGTATTTTATTGAGGATTTTTGCATCAATGTTCATCAAGGATATTGGTCCAAAATTCTCTTTCTTTGTTGTGTCTCTGCCAGGCTTTGGTATCAGGATGATGCTGGCCTCATAAAATGAGTTAGGGAGGATTCCCTCTTTTTCTATTGATTGGAATAGTTTCAGAAGGAACGATATGAGCTCCTCCTTGTACCTCTGGTAGAATTTGGCTGTGAATCCATCTAATCCTGGACTTTTTTTGGTTGGTAAGCTATTAATTATTGCCTCAATTTCAGAGTCTGTTATTGGTCTATTCAGAGATTCAACTTCTTCCTGGTTTAGTCTTGGGAGTGTGTATGTGTCGAGGAATTTATCCATTTCTTCTAGATTTTCTAGTTTATTTGCATAGAGGTGTTTATAGTATTCTCTGATGGTAGTTTGTATTTCTGTGGGATCGGTGGTGATATCCCCTTTGTCATTTTTTATTGCATCTATTTAATTCTTCTCTCTTTTCTTCTTTATTAGTCTTGCTCGTGGTCTATCAATTTTGTTGATCTTTTCAAAAAACCAGCTCCGGAAAGATCTAAAATTGACACCCTAACATCACAATTAAAATAACTAGACAAGCAAGAGCAAACACATTCAAAAGCT
The DNA here is from genome assembly GCF_029289425.2 of Pan paniscus. Lineage (NCBI taxonomy): Eukaryota > Metazoa > Chordata > Mammalia > Primates > Hominidae > Pan > Pan paniscus. The sequence goes on from NC_073267.2 coordinate 70,196,299, forward strand.
AGCAGAAGGCAAGAAATAACTAAGATCAGAGCAGAACTGAAGGAAATAGAGACACAAAAAAACCCTTCAAAAAATCAATGAATCCAGAAGCACATTTTGAGGAGCACCTACCAAATGCTAGTCATTATAGGATTCAATTCACATATATCTCTTGTAATCCTACAAAGACGCAAAGAGGTAGCCAATAACCTTATTTTTCAATCACGGAAACTAAGGTCAGAAGATTGAAAATAAATGAATATAAAAGCCCCTTATGGAAACAGAACATGGAGGAGAAGAGCTGGAGAGAGAAATACATTCCATTTATTTACGTTCTAACTGGGAAAATATTGTTGTTAATAGTTTATGTTATATTCATAGCTCAAATTCATTTCAAAACAGAATATTTTTCTTAACAACAAACAGAAAAAAATGGAATTTTTCGGTGTATTTTTTTATTGAGTTACTTCAATTTCCCCCAAGAAACACATTTCAAATTTTTAAGAACAATAAGGTACGAAAACCATAATTTTTAACATAGAGAAATGCATTTTATATAGGACTTGCCAAGCACATATGAAAATCAAAACAGTTATTATGAGAATGCTTACAGTAAAATGGGCAGTCTTAGCCTGACAGTAAAACAAAAATTGGGGTAACTTTATCAGAAAATAATGTCACAAAATAATTGAAACTCTTAAATGTCTTTATAATCCTTAACTACTACTCTTACTTCTGGATATACATCCTGAAAAGTAAATAAACAACAAAATTTAAGAAACCCAAAAAGTTAAAATATCCACATTAACACACATATTGTTTAGCTTTATTCAAAATACTGAACACTTGAAAATGGTATCTATGATTAAAAGGAGGGGAATAGACACGTAACTTATGGCATGCTGATACAAATAAATACTGTGCAAGGATTAAATTCATCTTTGCATACTATTGTAATATAACAGGAACATACTTGCTTTTTATCACATGAAAAAATATATACAGCTGACCCTTGAACAATACAAGTGTTAGGAGGGCTGACTCTCCATGCAGTCAAAAATTTGTGTGTAACTTTTGATTCCCCCAAAACTTAACTACTAATAGTCTAATGCTGACTGCAAGCTTTACGATTAGTCCATTAACACATGTTGTATATTATGTGTATTATATATTATATTCTTACAATAAACTAAGCTGGAGAAAAGAAAATGTTAAGAAAACCATAAGAAAGAGAAAACGTTTTACTATTCACTTAGTGGAAGTGGACACAATAAAGGTTTTCATCCTTGTCATCTTCATGCTGAAGAGGAAAAAGAGGAGGAGTTGGTCTTGCAGTCTTACATGTGTCAGAGAGGGAAGAGGTGGAGGAAGTGGAAGGGGAGGCAGGAGAGACAGGCACACTCGGTGTAACTTATTGAAAAAAATACTGCTTTTAAGTGGACCTACGCAATTCAGACCTGTGTTGTTCAAGGGTCCACTGTACTTACATATCTAGCATGAGCTCAGAATTACATACAGATTAAAACATGATTAAATTACATACAAATTAAGGCATGAAAGAAGTATACCAAAAATGTTAATTTTTATCAATGATTATAACTGATGTTATGGATACTCTATTTTCTATGTTCCAAATATTTTCTGGGTGCACATCAGTTTTTAAAATTGATAAAAATAAGTCTCATTGGTGCGATGGCTCATGCTTGTAATCCCAGCACTTTGGGAGGCCAAGGCAGGTGGATCAAGAGGTCAGGAGTTTGAGATCAGCCTGGCCAACACAGTGAAACCCTGTCTCTACTAAAAATACAAAAAATTAGCTGGGCATGGTGGTGAGCATTTGTAATCCCAGCTACTCGGGAGGCTGAGGCAGGAGAATCGCTTGAACCTGGGAGGTGGAGCTTGCAGTGAGCCGAGATTGTGCCATTGTACTCCAGCCTGAGTGACATAGCTAGAGTCCGTCTCAGAAAAAAAAAAAAGTCTCATTAAAATTAAATTGAAGATGAGCCTTAGTGTTTGGAATGCTTTTTTTTTAGGGGCATTTACGTTTATATTAAAACCTAAAATAAACTAGTCACCACCACCCCACAAAATGTTGCAAGATGTCATCTGAATAGCATGAATTACTCCTCCACAAAACTAGATGTTTCATTATTATTTGAGAAAACTCACCTTTCAACCTTCTACAATATGGGCTATCATTCATATTGAACTTAATTAGAAAACAGTTTGGAAGTTGGAGGAATTCCTAATTTAAACAATTAAAGGGGGAGTTGTCAGGTTCACTTTTGGTTCGCTTATCTATCTCTCATAGCAGCACTGAAGAGACCTGTCTTCCCCAATCTCACTGTCTTCCCCTAGGATTATGTCATAGTGTGTACTGTGAACATCTAGGAACCCGTGGTGGCAATTAGCATCTGAGACTCCTGCCACAGCTACTAGAACGGTGACAAATGAAGGCATCCCAGGATTCTATGTTGTAAACGCTTTGATGGGTGCTTTCCTTCCAAGTGACATATCTCCTTGGTGGGGCAAGTCAATCTCGTACTTTACCGTTATTTCCATTCTGTATTGAGAGCTCCTCTTCTTTCCTTCCCTCATTCCTGCTCTGAGTCCTATTGTGTCACAGTTAATGTAGTTATCAAATGGAAAAAGCATGTCAGATAGTGACTATTTGAGGAGCACATTGCTTTCGCTGAGAAGATCATTACAGGTCCTTTGCTTCTCCATTGCTAAAATAAGGTTCCCTGCCTTATCGATTGCCTACCAATATCTGGGCTGGTTTTATATGCATGTTCCTTCTCTCCTAAACTTATATATAACTACTTTGTGAAGAAATTTTATCTATTTTATGCATTCTAAAGTCATCATTATCTGCCAAGCAACAGGGACAATATATATTTTATATACAGATCATATGTATATATATTTTCCAAACCCCAATTTAGGGCACATAATTCATTTCTATATCTGCCTTATGTCTTAGGCTGTAGCTCATGATAACAAGGACCACGTTTCAACCATCTTTAGTTTTAACCATCCCCAGCACAGAGATTCCACTCAATTTATGTCTAAGAATGAAAGAAGGAGGGAATTAATGAAAAATAACATATTTTGTAATACTTCTAAATACAAAGGCAGTAAAAGGCTTCAGAGTCATAGAATTTCTGAAATCTTTCAATAGCTCAAGAAAATAATACAGGATATCTGTAACTGGACATAGTTTGAAAGTCCAGAATATAGTCTGTTTACATGTATAGCAGATCAATAGAAAATTTTAGACTACAGACTACAAAATTAGACTATATTATGATCATGCATTTATGGTACCTAAGGGAAAATCTTTGACTAGAGCTCAGAAGACTCAATTCATAATTTCTGTCTCTATAGCCAAAGTTGAAGTAAGTGTCAAGATCATTACCCAAATAATTAGAGAGATTTTTTTTTTCCTCAAATAACTTTTTCTGTGTAGCTTTTGTCTCCTATCAGATTGTAGACTCCTTAAGGGCAGAAATTCCACACCTCATAGAGTTTCCAGAATCACCTCCACTGAACTGTGTCCTTAGTAGATATACATTGGATTGATTGTTGTTTACTGGCACCTATAGGATGAGCAGCTTACAGAGATCTCACTTTTTTTGCTTTGTGTTGGTTTCTTCAAGTGCCTCAGTTCCAGTTGATCAATATGCCTTATAAAGAGCCAGTCCAGTGTGGATGAGCCCAGGGTGGTGAGGGGCTCTAATAAAATAAAAGGGATAGAAGGCATGCCTTAACTGTTTTCAACTTTCTTATGCTTTAGAATCATCTCATGCACTTTTAAAATATCTTAAAATTTTCTTTCAAAATAAAGATTTAAAAGTTTTCTTTCAAAATAAAGATTTTTAAAGTTTTCTTTTAAAATTTCTAGGCTCACCCCCAGATATTCTGATTCAATGTTCCTGGATTAGAGCCCAGAAATACTCGTTTCAAACAGGCATCAACTGTCATTTATATATAGGCGTTTCATGGACCACACACTGAGAAAATGCCACTTATTTGTGTTACTGCCATAAGGAATATCACTTTTTGCTCCCCTCCTGCCCCTACTAATAGCTCTGATCTTTACTCTTTCCCTCTAGAGGGATATAAAGAAGGCAAGGTGTGATCTTGTTCAGGCAATCTTGATAAAACAACAAAATAAGACTATCAATGTGCAGCTTTAATCCTAGCTCCAAAGAAATTTTGTGAAAGTTATTTTTCCATTTTCTTTCATTTGACACACTCCTCCAATCACGTAACAATCCGTGTCTTATTATAAACATTCAATCATCATCTAAAGAAGCAAAATGATGATAAATTTTACTGTTTTTCTTTAATGTCCCCTCTCAAGTTATGCTTTTCTTGTGGACTTTTGGCATGTTTAAATTCTGTTCCAGCAATGAGCCCTGTAAGAGTCCAGAGGTAGGGAGCCTCTCAATATTAGGGCACTGAGTGTTAGAAATCACATGTAGCAAATGGGGAAAAAGTTTAAAAACCAAACCAAAACAAAACAAAAGAAAACAAAACTATGTTCAAAATATTTAGGCCGGGCACGGTGGCTCACACCTATATTCCCAGCACTTTGGGAGGTGAGGGAGGGAGGGTCACTTGAGGCCGGGAGTTTGAGAGTAGCTTGGCCAACATAGTGAAACCCCGTCTCTACTACAAATACAAAAATTGGCCAGGCGTTGTGGTGGGCGACTGTAATCCCACCTACTGGGGAGCCCGTCACGAGAATCGCTTGATCCCAGGAGGCAGAGGTTGCAGTGGGCCGAGATTGCACTACTCCAGCCTGGGCAACAGAGCAAGACTGTCTCAAAAAAAAAGAAAAAAAAAATCTCATTAAAGACATCCTCACAGAAACATTCAGAAAAATGTTTGACCACATTATCTGGGCACAGCAGCTGAGCCAAGTTGACAAATTAAAAAAAAAAAAAAAGGATAAAAAATAATTCAGGTTGGGAGTGTGGCTCACACTTGTAATCCTAATGCTTGGGGAAGGTAGCTTGAGGCCAGGAGTTCAAGATCAGCCTGGGCAACATAGTGAGACTCTTATCTTTAAAAAAAAAGAAAAATTAACCACGCACGGTGGTGTGTCTGCAGTCCTGCGTGCTCTGGTGGCTGAGACAGGAGGATTGCTTGAGCCCAGGAGTTTGAGGTTACAGTGAGCTATGGTGGCACCACTGCAGTCCAGCTTGGGCAACAGAGCCAGACCCTCTCTCTGTAAAAAAGGAACAATATTCACAGCAATTATATGTCTGTAAATGTGCAAATACATTTTTTGAAGAACACGCTCTGACCAATCCAGGGAAAGGCATTAGGACTGGTGGGTGGTTAAGTGACCTCTATTATTATAATAGCTTTTTGTTAGTGTCATTTAAAAATTATTTTAAGTTGTTTTTTGTTTTTTACAGTTAGCACATTTTCAAGTACAGCTTGAATATATATTTTTAAACTGGCCAGAATATTAATACGTTTAAAGGTCCTTCATCTATCTATATCCTAATAGTAACAGGAAATTATAACAAGAAATGTTCCTATCATAAAAACTCTATTGAGATATAGAAAGCCTGATTGTGGTAAAAGATTCAAGGTGTATGTTAGACAGAGTTCACTTCGGTTATGATGAAACATCTCCATTTATGCCTCCCTCAAGAATTTATCTACAGAAAGTGTCCTGGGAATATTTTTGGAAGAAGCTTTTCTTTTTTTTCATGTCTCACTTGAAAGAAGATGGGGTAGCTCTTATCTGAAGTACAGCATTATGTATGTATGTCTTAGTAAGTTGTCAGGAAATAAATCACCTTGACAAAGGTAATGGTGCATGCACACACACATACATACATGTGTATATGCATACATGGGCATATAACCGCATCTATGTTTCTTTGCAGTGGGGTGCTCTTCGTTGGTTGACAGTTTACCTAGGATATGGCAACTGGCACCAAAGGAGTAGGATATAAATATTATGATCATTGTAGCGTAACAGAGAGAGGAAAAGGAAGTACAGAGTGTGGTGTTCTGGTTAAATAGTGGGTCTAAACCTTGGCTGCACATTATTATTGACCAGGAAGCTTTTTAAAAGACACAGTGAAACCCCATCCTTATATATCCTGATTTAATGTTTGAGATGGAGCTCAGGCAAAATTATTTTTAACAGCTCCCTTGCTTACTCGAATGTACAAGTAGGATTAAAGAAATTACTAGATTAGAATGAAAGAGTCTATAGAAGTGAGTGGCAACGAATATTGGTAAAGCAAACATGGGTAGCAATCAATTGATTAACGTTTGAAAATTAAAGGAATGACAAAGAATCTTTGCTTGGCCAAACTTTAGTCAGTTCCTGGATCTTCTTTTAGGCCCATCTGTGCACTTTCTTGTAAAATTCAGTTTTATCAAAAGAACCCTACTAATTCAGCTTTGCTGGAGTCCTCCATCTTTGACTACTGATCATCCTCGATGGCTGATCAGGTTCTTCATCCTCTGCCATCCTTCCAGTGAGGTCTGATCACATTGGCCTGTCTTCAGCAAGAATCCTGTTAGGTTTTAGTCAGAATCCTGTTTACCTCTCATCTTTCCTTTTAGCAATTTTCCATACGATGACCCCACCCCGCTCCTTTGCTATAAATTCTCACTTGTTTGTTCTGTATGCAGAGTTGAGCCCAATCTCTAATGCTCACTGCAAGACCCCATTGCAATGATACCTATGCCTACTGTGATAGTCCTGAGTACAGTCCTTCTTACTGTGCTTTAATAAATATCAGTGAGTAATTTTTCTTTAACAGAATATTTTGATAATTTGTGAGATCAAGCATGAGTAATACTGGAAAGGGCTTCAAAGCATTAAAATAGAACAATCATAGGTCACAACAAAGAAGCACAATACTTTGGACACACTGAAAAGAAAGAAGACCATACCAGAATAGAGGCAATTTATAAATTCAGGATCTGAGCACTACATTTTCAACTACGCTGGCTACTGGTTCTTCTCATTTTCTTATTGAGATAGAACTAGATAAACATTTTTGGAATTTGCTGCACACCCCATGCAGTCTCTTATCTATATTCACAGTTCAGTTAAAATGTAAAATACTCATGGATCCCATTAAGCATGTGGACACATTTGATCTCAACAAATGTTTTCAGTTATATTTGGAATAGACGACTTTGTAAGAAAACCTGTCCTAAATTCTGACATTATTGAATACACATTTTATTTGTCACCATTAAGGATCTCTTCAATATAATAGTCAAATCCTCTGCTTTCAAGAACTTACAGTATATGTGAGGGCAGTTAAGCAGAATAGAAAGAGTCGTGTTTTGGAGGTATTTTTACACAGTGATGAGTACTATTGACTACATGAAGCAATGTCATTCTGGAAAGTACTGGGAGTGGGGTGATGCTGGGGTCTCTGGGCAGGGTGAGGGAAAATATGTGAATTGAGGCCCAAATGACTCCAACAAAAATCTGTGATAAAGGGTGTTTCAGGGGATAAATATAATAGCTCTGGGCAGAAATTGAGTTATTAACATCAATGAGGTCAAAGTGATTTACCTGAAAAGTGACCAAGTGGCCAAGTAAGTGCTCAACATTTCATGTATTAAATAGGCTCAGTGCCATTCCCGAGAACTTTTTTCTTTAACTAAGAACTACCCACATTTAGATGTCCCACCTAGCCTCCTACTCCTGGCTAAATATATGCATATTAATACAAACTTAGACTAAATTATTTGTTACTCATAAACTGACATTTCCACAGGATGTTAGCTTGATAATCACATCTATAAATAGTTGATCTAAAGGATCCCAACCTCAATATTGAAAGCAGAGTGTCAAGTTTCTTAGGCCAGTATTACCCTTTATAAAAATCTGTATTTAGAGTACTTTTTCCTTCTGTTTTGCTCTGACCATCCTGGGCCCATCTGTTTCCTTCTTTCTCCATTTCTTTGTTTGCTCATTGAAAAGGTTAGAGTGAGGATTCACTCTCTGCATATGTCAAAGTTTATGCATATGTACCATAATTGTAATGACCTTCTTACTGCTTTAGGTTTTGAAATGACCAGGCATTTAGAAATGTATGTAACTATTAAATAAATAAATAAATAAATGTTTGCTAGACCCAAGGAGCTACTATAATACAACTTGAATAATTTCGTGTATTGCTAAATAAGGAGCAAAAACATTTTAAAATTTTGGTTTATCATCTTTGTAAAATATCAGCATTTTTTTTCTAGGGATTTTGATGTTTAAATCTTTTTTTTTTTTTTTTTTTTTTGCTCATTGACTTGTTTTTAACTTTAATCATTTTCAAAATCATTCTTGACACCAACGTGAGCCTTTTAGATTAGTTGTTTTTTGGCTATGTTTAGTTATAAATCAAAATTTTGTTAACATATTTGCTACAGAATAGCCCAATAAATCAAATCATCTTTTGGCTCAGAGGATTATACCTTTAGGAGCAAGATGAGAGTTTTTTCAGAAGGATAATGATGACTTCATCTGGAAAAGTTCAATACTTTCATTCTGGAATTGTATTAACTATTGTAACTAAGTTAACTACCTTATTCATTCAACCTGTTTTTTAAATGAACAACTATCTATCAGGTACTATGCTCACCATGTGGGTAACGAAATGATCTGTACACTAAATCCCCATGACATGCAATTTATTTATATAACAAACCTGCACATGTACTTTTGAACCTAATATGAAAGTTAAAAAAAAAAACTTTAAACACACTGAGAGTGTAGATACATGCATGTGTGGGAGGTACTGGTAAATGACTTATAGTCAAAACAAAATAAATAAAATACAAATTGTTTTCTTCCTTTATGTATCATATGCTTGAGGAGGTTTTTTTGGGTTTTTTTGTTTGTTTGTTTTTGTGGAAGTTACATGTAATAAATTTTAAGCTCTTTAAAATAGCCAGCTTCTTGGTTCAGAAAATATGCCTTTATCCTTTGCAATTCTACCTTAAAGTATATCTAGAAAGAAAAAGGAACAGTTAATTTATTTTTCTGAAGAAATAAGTTACTACAAATCCTAAGGATCTCATTCAGTTTTCTTATTACCTGAAGATAATTTTCAAAGGTATGTCTAATAGTTATCCTTAATAAAGCCCCAAACCTGTATTTATTAAAACCTCTACCAAAGTGACTTTGAATTATTTTTATAATACTATTATCTATTAAATGTTAATCTTGATATCTAGACTATATTTTGGGTGATTTTTATATATTTATTTTGAAAAAAATCTGTATTTAGTTCAAGGGATAAAACGATATTAGACTTTTTTTTAAGTGGGACAATGATGGCTAACATAGGAGACTTGGATGTACAGACTTTGTATTTTGAACCTAGAAGAGGAACTGGCACATAATTGACACTCAATAAAAGGGTTGGAAGGAAGGACGAATATAGAATTCTCCTACTGTCATTTGCTACCCGAGTTAGCTTTTTTCTTTATCCCAAGATATGCAAACCTGAAGTTTATTATATGTCTCTATATGATAAGGCTCTATCATCAAATTTGTTTGATATATTTTACTGGAATAGCCATTTTTGCAATATATGTGATATTAGATAATACTATCTCCTTTAGAAAAGGAGAGACCAAAAAGGCTTTTCTATCTAATTTCTGTAGCTAGTCGTAAGAAAGTAGCAGTTAATTTGATTTCATTCTTGATAAGAAGCAATGAATATGATCTCTGGCAATTATGAGAAAGAGATAGTTCACATCAGGAGATTTCACAAATAAGCAGTTGCTTCTGAATTCAAAAACCAGAATAGATTAGCTTCAGTTTTAACGTTGAGCACATAGCTGCATTTTAAAAGTTCAGAGAGTCAACACAGTTACATGTTTATTGAAGTCATAGTCCTTTTTTTCTTGGATAATGAAACTAGACTAGGCATATTATGAAAATAGACTTTTCATAAAGATTCCAAAAAGATTTAAATGACAAATGTATAACCAATTAAAAAATTGAATTGTGTTTCTAAAGTAATAGAATCAATAACAAGAAAAACTTAAAATATAGATAATAAACTTTTGTTTCATTCCTTAATCAAGGAATGCTGTCTGTACAGTTTAATGAGCCTTTTATTTTATCAGAAAAAATTATAACAGTAAGTAGAATTTAGGCTGGGTCTACAGAATTCCATTCATGTGTATGTTTGATGAAAAAGGCTGACTCACACATTAGGGAAGTATGAAATTAAGGGAAACAGTAAAGAACTTTATTTTCCGCCCCAATTATTTATTTTGTGTCCATTTATTGTATCAGAATAGACTCATGAATTTCTAATTTATTCAATAGATTGTTATATAATATAATCATTATTATTTTGATATTGAAGATGTCCCAGAGTGGGAGTCATATCGATTGGTTTCTGTGTCTTTTCTGATGAAGATTGAAAAATCTTCATCATCTTTCATTGTCTATCTCTAACTTATAACTTAAGTGAAATTACATGATGTCATGCATAGCGCCAATCCTCACTATACTATAATTCCATTGCCCCACTACTGGCCTTTGTAATACTGTTGTCATACATTTAACCTTGTATACTGTAAACCTCATAATATATTGTAATTACTTTTTTTATTTTACACAACTCTTAAAGAAATTAAAAAGAAAAGTACTTTATAATTATTCACATATTTATAATTTCTGACCCCAAGTTGCTTTGTGTAGATCTACATTTTCATTAAGTATTATTTTTTCTGCCTGAAGGACTTTTTTCTAACATTTTTGTAGTACAAGTCTGATGGTGAATTATTGCGGCTTTATATACCTAAGAAAGTCTTTATTTTTCTTCATTTTTGAAAACTCACTTTACCATATACTGAATTATCAGTTAACAGTGTTTTTTTGTTTTATTTTGTGTGTTTTTCTTTTGTTTTTGAGAAAGAGTCTTGCTCTTGTCACCCAGGCTGCAGTGCAATGGCTCCATCTTGGCTCACTGCAATCTCCTCCTCCAGGTTTCAAGCAATTCTCCTGCCTCAGCCTCCCGAGTAGCTGGGATTGCAGGCACCCGCCAACACACCTAGCTAATTTTTGTATTTTTAGTAGACACAGGATTTCACCATGTTGGCCAGGCTAGTCTCAAATTCCTGACCTCAAGTGATCAGCCTGCCTCAGCCTCCCAAAGTGCTGGGATTACAGCCATGAGCCACAGCACTCGGCCTAATTTTTTTTTTTTTTTAGTAAACTTGTTGCTCCCCTATCTTGTGACATGCATTGTTTTTGATGAGAAATTTGTCTTTCTTATCTTTATTTATTTGTTGAAAATGTCATGTTCTTCATTTGTTTTTTAAATTAATTCCCTTCATTACTGGTTTTAAGTAATTTGTTTATGATGTGCTTTGGCATTGTTTTCTTCATATTTCCTGTGCTTGGGCTTTGTTGAGCTTCTTGAATCTGTGAGGTTAAAATTTTCATCACTTTGGGAAACATTTCAGCCATTATTTCCTCAAATATATTTTTCTGTTGCTTCATATGCCTGGTTATTTTCCTTCGGAAACTCCCATTATACATCTATTGGTCCACTTGAAGTTGGTATACAGCCTATTGATGATCTGTTCATTTTTCTTTCCCAGTGGTTTTGCTCTCTGGGTTTCACTTTGGATAGATTTCATTGCTATGTCTTCAGGTTCACCAATTTTTTTCTTCTGCTGCATCTCCTCTGCTGTCAATCCAAATCTCAGATGTCATCTCAGACAATGTAGTTTTCACATCTAAAAGTTCAATTTGGAACTTTCTGCATCATCCGTGTTTCTAATTAACATGTTTAATACTTCCCCTTGAACATAGAGAAATGTAATAATAACAGTAGTATGTCCTCATCTAGTATTCTGTTATCTCAATCTGTTTCTTTTGATTTGTTTTTCTCCTCCTTATGGGTTTTATTTTCCTTTTCTTTGCTTGCCTTGCAATTTTTGATGATATGCCATACGTTGTGAATTTTAACATTTTTGGCACTGGATATGATCATATTTCAATAAATATTCTTGAGCTTTCTTTAGAAACAGAGATAAGCCACATGGAAAGATACAGATTCTTTTACAATTGTTATTAAGGTATGTCACATAACATTAGAGTAGAATAATCTACATCTAATTTTGCCCACTGAGGCATTAGTTTTCTGAATTCTGTATCTGATATCCTGTGAATGGTGAGGTTTTTTATTTCTGGTTGTATGTTTATTTCCCTTCCCTCAAGTAGTTTCTCTCATATGTGTGTTTGTCAGTAATGAGAAAAAATGGAGATTTGAGGGAATGCTCTCCTGATCTCCAGAACTTTCTCTCTAAAGAATTCTTCCCTAGAGTACGTTGACCTGCAAACTCTTCCCATCTTCTCCTCCCTGTTTTAAATGCCTCCTATTTACCTCACTGGTGAGGGAAAAATTTCTACCCAACAGTTATGAAGCTAGCCAAGCACATGTAATTGAACACAGGACAGATCAGATGGACAACAGTTTATTAGCCATATGTACATTCAGCCTGGGGAGGAGAATATCTCACGTAACACAGGGCCACATGGGAGTTGCACTTGGAAATAGAGTGAACAACTTTAGGCTGTGAGAGGCAGGGTTTGTATTACTAAGAAGGCGTGGTGACTCCTGGTTCCTGTGGAAGAATATGATTGGCTCGTTGGAATAATCCCGTGCCCCGTCAGGGAACTGAACCCTGCTATTCAGACCTAAGCAGCACCTGTTTCTTGTTCCCTTGTTAAGAGGGCTCATTGGCTAGGGGAGCTTATTAGTGGGAGCAGAATTAGGAGAAAAACTTTTGGTTAGGTTATTCAAGGTCCCCCTGGGTTCATATGATATACAGGAAGCATATAATATTGTATCTAAATTTTAGATCTTACACCACACTTTCCAGACCCCTAGGAGAGGCTAGGCTCTAACTGGGTTCTCCCTCCCAGCGCTGCAGTCTATAAAAACTCACCAGACCATAATCTGGGGGCAATTATAGGGTTTAACTCTCTCAGGCACCACTATCTTGTACAGTCAAATGTGCAAGATCATAAAAACGTTATTTCATATATTTTGTCTGTTTGTTGTGGTTGTTTCTAGTGAAATGATAAACCTGGCACCTGTAACTCCATCCTCATTTTAGCTTACATTTTAGAGGACTTTGACAGGATACTCATGATAGCCTGAGGTTTCACGGAATGTTTATTACTATTAACTGAATAATGAGTATTTGACCATCAAAATGAGCATTTCGCTAGGATTACTTTTCATTTCTCTAGAGTCCTAAAACTAGTGTGGGCAGAGGAAATATAAAGGTAAAGAAAAATACGTTGAATATTGAAAAAAGGGAAACAGTTAACTATATTCCAGTAAACAGAACAGTGTCCTTAACTTTAGCATTCTCCTGACTTTCTTCCCCTATACTTGACTCTGGAGGCTCATAGTTTTCAAATAGAAGAGACTTTTAGGGATTGGATTTTGAATAAGTTATTGAAACTCTCTGAATCTCAATGCCTCCATCTAAAAAATAATTAAGTATAACAACTTCATCAGTACTTGTTGAAGAGACACATGGTAAAATCTCACGTAGGTACCCTACACATGGTTTAGTGCACTATAAGTGCTCAATAAACATCATTTCCTCTGAGCCATTTTGATCAATTTTTTTTATTTTTTTGAGACGGAGTTTCTCTTTTGCTACCCAGGCTGGAGTGCAATGGCGCCATCTCAGCTCACTGTAACCTCCACCTGCCAAGTTCAAGTGATTCTCCTGCCTCAGCCTCCCGAGTACCACCACACCTGGCTAAGTTTTGTATTTTCAGTAGAGAAGAGGTTTAATTATGTTGGCCAGGCTGGTCTCGAGCTCCTGACCTCAGGTGATCCACCCACCTCGGCCTCCCAAAGTGCTGGGATTACAGGCATAAGCCACTGGACCCAGCCTTGATCAATTTTCAAGAAGTTTCCTGTCTCAAAGTTTCTCCATCTCCTTTTGTACAAACATAAGTTATTTTACCAACTAGCTGGTTTCGATTTTGTTTTTGCCATTTTCCCTTTTTGTATCCTCACTCTGGGAGGCTATAAACCATGCTGTGTCCATAAGTAAATAAAAAAAGTCCTCAGCTTCCCCCAACAAAGAATATTTTTTGGCAAACACACTGCACTTACACAAGGTGTCATGATTTCAAAGCCTCTCCAAGGAGTCCAGCAAACATATCTAAGAAAAGGTAATGGAATGATTAAGAGTTCTTTTCAAGGCAGCAAGACCATTCTTCCAAAAGAAAGTCAGGCTGTGTAAAGAGTTACTTGCTTATCCTACACGACCTTTAGAAGCAGAAAAAAAAAAATACATGCAGACAAAGATTAAAGTATTGTTAGCTCAAAGAAGGAGTTTACTTGAGAGCTATGAATTATTTTTAAAACTTTGCTGTAGTAAATATATAAGAAAATTGTACTCTTTCTGATTATGCTCAATCCATATGATGGTCAATTTTGTTAAGAAGTATGTATTGAACAAAAAATCATTTTCAATATAGTGTACGTTAATGTTTTAAAATAATGATGCTATGAATTATATAGGTAAGAACTCATTTGCATTGGTATTTCAATCCTTCAAGGACTGGTTCTGTGGCCTTGAGAAAATTATCTAATATCTCTGAACCAGCTTCCATCTCTGCTAATTATGAATACTTCATAGTTTTTTTTCTGATGGTCAAATAAATAAACATAAATAAAGGATCAGCTCTGGTCCATAACTCATAAAAACCCTCAATAAATGATGGCTGTGCTGCTGCTACCACAACTACTAGTAAGCCATTAACTATTACTACATTTATCATTAAATGTCTGTTTTCAAACAATGGACATTTTTAGATTCTTCCAATGCTTGCCAAAGGCAGATCTTCTAAAATCAAAACAAGGAAACAGAAAGAAATGAAATATTACAGGCATGCTGATAGAAACTCAAAAATACAATCTATCATGAAAGACAACATGGCAGTTAAAGTAGAAACAATTATTGCTCCCATAGAAGAGCAGAAAAATAGAAAGAATGAAATAGCATTCTACCATTTTAGCACCTTTTTCACTTGTATATTCACTCATTTATTCAACAAATACTTACTAAACTTGCATAATATTCCAGTCACTGGTCTGGATGCTAGGGATAAAGAAATTAACAAAACTGATAAGAAATTTCTTACAGATTGAATTTTAGCAAAGAGAGCTAAAGAATGAATATCATATCATGGCATGTCCTATTCTATCCTATCCTATTCTAGCCTATATCTCAGAGGATATTTACTATGGAGAAAAATAAGAAAGAAAAGAGAAAGAAGAAGTATAAGGGATTTCAATTTTAAATAAAATCACAAGGGAAAGACTCAGTAAGAAAACATAAATAAAGACTTGAAGAAATTGGGACTTTCACCTTACTGGATAACTGAAGAGAGGATATTCAAGGCAGAAGAAAACCAAAACATCAGCCCTGATGTAGAAATGTGCCTGGGTGGTTGATAGAACAGTAGAATACTGATATAGTTAGAGTGGAGTGAGCAAGAGGTCAGTCCTATGATTTGAGGCCAGAGAATTAATGAGGGCAGAGAGCTCAAATCATGTAGGACCATGTAGATTATTCTATGCACTGTGCCTTTTTTTTCTTTTGTCTCAGAGAAATAGGATTACTCTAGCTTCTGTGCTGAGCACAAATTAAAAGAAAAAGGGAGAAGTAGGGAGATAAATTAGGAAGTGAGGAGTGGTTGGCTTCAAGATATTTGTAATGACCACATTGGTTAAATTTGCTGAGTAATTGGATATTGGGTGTAAGAGAAAGAGAGAAGTCAAGGATAACTCCAAGGTTTTGGCCTGTGCAACCGGTAGGTTGGAATTTCCAGGTAGAGGGATAGAACAAGCAATGCAAGAGCAGATGGAGGGGGTTGGAAGATGATGAAATCAGGAGTTCAGTTTTAGATATATTAATTTGGAGATTATTATTGGACAAGCCCAAGAGTCATGGACATATTTGGATACAAGTCTGGAATTTATGCAGAAATGCAGGCTAGAAATGATACTTGCGGTCATCAACACATAGCATGTTTTTTCCCATATACCTTCCTTTCTTTTTCTGAAGTTGTGCAAAATTTATATATCATTAGTGCAGCATTACATTAAAATGACTTTAATATTGCCTCATAATATTTAATAGAGGCAGCAGAAGGCATCTGGAAAATCTAGGTATAAATGGTTGGTTTTACTAGATATCTTTTTGACATTTTTGAGCTTGAACATGCTAGTTTACCTTGGTGAACCTCAAGCTCCTGGTTTATTGTAAGAGATACTAATAACGATTTTCTAAAATTTTTGTGAGAATCACATATTATAATACTATTCTTCCTAATTTTAATTTCTAACTGTTGATTGACAAAGGATGTGCAATGATGTATTAAGTGCTTCATATACAACATCAAGTTTAATCCTTACTCAAAAAATATAAATAGGTGGAATTATCCCAATAAGAATATCGAGCAAGATTGAATACTGTGCTCATGTGAATATAGCTAGCAAGTAATAGAATCAAAAGTATCTATTATGTCATTGCTTTTGTTTTGCTTTATTTTGCTTCTATATTTGCTCATATAAATACGAGTCTAAAGTGCCAGAAATGGAACAGGCAAACAGTGATTGATCACTATATTCATTTATTACACATGTTAGAGGGTCAAGCATCACCATTAAAGAAACATCTAACTGATTTTCTATGAGTCAAACAAAATTATCATTCTAATGAATAATATATGTATTTTGCAATATTTTAGTTAAGCCACACTTACAAATTTACATCCATAGGTAAATTTCAGGTACTCAATCTATGGGATGGTTCAAGATGCCCAACACCTTACTCAGTGAGTTGTTCTGAGATCAGTGAAGAGTGGATTCATGGAGCCTCTGTCATTCACCCAAGGTGTCTACTTCTCCAATATTCTATGAAAGATCCTCTGGTACACTATACTATCTCCTTCCAGTGCCTGCCTTTGAGGAAGATCTATCCCAGATATCTAAGAGTAACCTCAAATTCATGTGCTAAAGGAAACCAGCCCATTAAGTGCCAAACACAGTTGAAAAATATGGGTAGTAAAATCATAACTCTTTAAATGGTTACTTACTGTTACAAGCAAGTCAAATAGAAGAAACTCTCATTTTTTATAAATAACTAAAATACTATCTATTCCTGGTGGTTTTTAAAAAGCCTTACTGTTATATATGTTTCCCTTTCCTTATATAGCAGATAAATTTTTGGACTAAGAATCTGTTCCCAGAGTAGTCATGTACATGGCAGGAGCACAAGGGTCTGGCATGAATTTGTGCTTTCATCATCCTACACATGAGTCTGATTTATGTGGATAGTTTCTCAGAGATTTAAGTGTTCTCATATGTAAATGGGAAAGGGGACCCTGGTCTTTTAGAATTTATATGATGACCAAAGCATGTACATTATAAGGCATAGATAACTTATTGTTAGTGATAATATCAGTGACACTTAATAATTTTAAAACCCAATAATTGTTGTGTACCTACGGACTAAACAAGTGTTCAAAGTGTTTATGCAGGCTAGCTAAAATAATCCTTGCAATGGCCCTTGAAGGTAAGTATTATATTTATTTTGGAGATAAACAAAATAGGAACTGAGGTATAAGAGGTTAAGTATCTTGCTCAAAGAAGTATAGCTAGAGCTTGAACTCCTGCCTTTCTAATTTAAGGTCCTTGCTCTTAAATGTAGTTCTTTAGAGCAATACTGCCCAATAGAACTAACTTTAATGAATAAAACATTCTATATGTGCTCTGCCAATATGGTAGCCAGTAGCTACATGTGGCTACCAAGCATTTGAAATATGATGAGAAAGATAGAAGAACTAAATTTTTAAATTTACGTGAGGTTAATGATGATTTAAATTAAATAGCCATCTGTAGCTACTGGCTACCATATCAGACAGTGCAGTTCTAGAGTAAAGATCTGTTAAACTGTGATATGCTCCAGGGCTTGTATTATGTCTCATTTGGCTTTGTGTTGGAGATAATACAAACCTTGGCACATAGGTGCACAATGAATATTTTCAGCAGCCAATGGAGAGATACACTGATGAGTTGTACACTTAACTGGCTTGTGTTTGTTCCATCACAGTTTTCTTTTTCCATACCTTCAGTGTATTATAAGTTCTTGCTTAGTGAAACTTTCCTTGTTTTCATTTTAATATCCTCTGCTGGATTTAGGTGCCAAAAGGGCCACTATTTTCTAGAAAAAGAGATATATAATTGTTGAGAGCCTGGGCTTCTAAATATGACTGCTGTGCTACACATTCATTCTGACAACTTCTGAGCTGAATTGCCTTTCTTAGGCAAGTCACTGAACCTGAGTGCATCTTCGTTTCCTGGTCTGTAAGGTGTATATAATAAAAATTATCATCACGTGAGGTTGTTGGGAAGATAAATAGAGATAGACCTTGCAAAGCACTTTGCAGAATATCTGGCAGGTAGATTAGGGTCAACAAATATTAGCTACTTACATTATTTGACTTTAATTATTCCTACTCCTGCTCTTCTTTTGAACCTCTAACACATCACAAGAGTAAAATTTCAAGAATGTCTTATAGAAAACATTTTTGGACGTTTCCTAAAACTGAATTCAGAGAATGCTGACTTCTATCCTTTATTTAAGCATCCATTGATTTTTGAGCTGTAATAACTTCCCAGGCTCTTGAGATGAAACAAAGAGTATAAAGGTAATAGGGCACATCTACTGCCTCCAAGAAGCTCACAGTGTGGTGTGAAAGACAGCTAACAAGCGTTACAGATCAGTATGAACATTATACAGCAAATGAATATGATGGAATAATCATTACTACCGTATGGGTAGGAATTGTCCAGGAGGTCTTCACGGAAGAGGTGGTATCTGACTGAAATGAGCACTAGGCATTTGCTGAATGCATATGTAATGGAGCCTTCAATCCATCTATCTTATGGCTCTTTGGAACTTAAATAAATTTTGAAAACTAGTACGTTTTTCTGTCTCTGTCTCTGTTTTTGTTTCTATATTGCCTCTCTCTGTCTCTGTCTCTCTCTCTCTCTCTGTCTGTCTTCCACTCTCTCTCTGTTTCACCATGACTCCTTCTGTGCAGGCTGAGTTAAAATGAGTTAAACAAAAAAAAATCCCAGAAAGTAAATGTCACTCTTGCTTACAGATCTTGCTTATAATTTTGCTTATCCAAGTCTTGCTTCCTCCACCCAAAACAACTTTTCTTTTTAAAACATTAAAATAGAAACTAAATCCAATTATTAGTATGTAATTACCTTTGAGTTCTCAAACTAGAGCAGCCATCATATTACAGACTCGCCCCTCCGTTTTTATTTCAGCAAATCCAGATGACAGGAGTATCACAAAAAGAATACAATTCTTTTGCATATTAAAAAAAGTATGTGAAATAATTGCCACAGCTGGTAAATTGATTATGGGAAAATCTGGAGAAGGAGAGCACAGGATGTGCTGAAAAGCAGCTTGAACCATCCATCACTGGAATTATGTGTGAGTCCCAGAGAATCCGCACAGTCTTGTCCTGCCAAGACCCCTCATATAACTATGCACAACCCAGGCTACCAACACGACACATTGCACAAGAAATTACACATTTTAAATTAGGTGCCTGAAAGAGATGCTCTAGCTGCAAAGTGGAGACAGCTGCACTAAGATATTTGGCCATATCTATTTTCTGTGGCTTAGCTCAATTTATTAAGAAGGAGCCGCATGTTTTAGATCTCTGTCACGAAGGCGCTAAGGCATGGTGATGAAGAGACTGAGTTCTGGAGATAGTGTTGATTCCAATCCCATCACTTGTGATTCCTACTTGTATGGCCTTGGGTAAGCTGTTTAACCTCTTACGTGCCCTAGCTTACACGGCTGTACATTAGGGAAATAATAGCACCTGATTTATAGTGTTATTCTGGTAATTCAATAAGGCAAATATAAAGTGTTTAGCTAGTAGCTGTCATAATTAATGGCTAGTAAAAGTTGAGTATTGCTTTCCTATTATTCTGTCAGTTTACATTGTGTCTTAATGCACTGTGTTCTTCCAACTCATGTGGCCTTCAAATGGTTGCTCAGTGAAGGAATGAGTAAATAAGCACCTTACCTTTATATAGTTTTGAAATAAATCAAATAAATTTTTTTCTTTGATTTCAGTCTTGCAATAATAACATATTTTATTCTATAATTTGAACAAGTGATGCCTTTAATTGGAAAATCACATTATTAAATATCCATAATGCTCAGAAATAATAAATAGATTATTTTTAGGATTTTTTCATTTTTCTTGTAGATATTTATCACGTATTCCTCTTGTCATTGGTTAGTACTCATTTGCAGACAAAAGGTTGCCAATGCTAATATATATACATATGAAAAAGTAATAGATTATCATGAAAAGATGGAAGACTTAAGTAAATCATGAAAGTTCACTCTTGCACATGAACATTCATTGAGAACCACTCTACGGATGTCTTGACGTGAAAGACATAGAATTTTCTTCCTGTATTTTATCACAAGGGACAATATAGTGTAAAAGTGGAGTTAGAAATTAGATACCACTAGAATCTGACATCCCGACTGGGTGTAACACACTATTCTTATTAACTATAACTAAGCACATATTGTGAAGATTTGAGCTTCAGAGAAGTTTTATAAAATATAAATAAAAAGACACCTAACATTTCCTTTAATGAATATCCTGGGCAGCATTAAAGAGGAAATGAATCATCCCAGATTTGTTGAGAATACGGTTAAATCAGTGGCTGCATTGCAATTGATCAGGAATGTTTTGTCAGTTTTGAATTGTTCTTTTGTCCAGCACACATTCCCAGCAAATGTGTGATGACTTTTACTAAAATCCACTGGAGTGATGCACTTACACTTCTCTGCTTTTTTTGAGACCTTTATTTCTAAACTCACCTCTTCTCTTGCTCCGTGCTTATTCCTGAGCCTTCACTGAAGTAGAGGGGTTTTCCTTGTTAGGATTATCATTTGGATGGTGCATTTTTTCCTAAGCATATTTTTTTTCAGTATTTTCTACTATGGATAAGTAGGAAGCTGTAAATCTGCAGATTTTACCTTCTTTAAAGATTTCCTTTTTTATTTTTTTATTTATATATATTTATATATATTTATTATACTTTAAGTTCTGGGGTACATGTGCACAATGTGCAGGTTTATTACATATGTATACATGTGCCATGTTGGTGTGCTGCACGCATTAACTTGTCATTTACATTAAGTATATCTCCTAATGCTATCCGTCCCCGCTCCCCCCACCCCACAACAGGCCCCGGTGTGTGATGTTCCCCTTCCTGTGTCCATGTGTTCTCATTGTTCAATTCCCACCTATGAGTGAGAACATGCGGTGTTTGGTTTTTTGTCCTTGCGATAGTTTGCTGAGAATGATGGTTTCTAGCTTCATCCATGTCCCTACAAAGGACATGAACTCATCATTTTTTTATGGCTGCATAGTATTCCACGGTGTATATGTGCCACATTTTTAAGATTTCCTTCAGGTAGATCAGGGGGCAGGCAAACCTGTTTGTATCTTTTACTGCAGCATATTCAATTCCAGCTTTACTATTGACAAACTATATCTTTATTTTCTAAAACTACCTTATGTTTTTTTTTAATTTGGGAGTGTTTATTTTGGCTCATGCTTTTCCATTCCTAAATGGTAGCTCTCATTGGTCTCTCGGAGAACAAGTGTGTCTGTGAGACTTCTTTTCTCACTTGCATTAACAACCATATGCCTTGGTAAAGAGAGTGGTAGTACAGGGATTCCTCTGAAGGTTTCCCATTAAAATGGAAGATGTAGTAGAGAAAAAAAAGAGCAAGTTGTCAGTAATAATGTTTTATCTTAATGTTGTCAAGTGACTTCTGGAGTTATCCCTGGCACGTTTGTGAATATTTGCCTCAACCACAGAGTCTGCTTTACAAAATCCTTTTGTGCTAGAAGAGACTATTTAAAATTGTACTCATGGTGTTGTCTCCAGGCAGGAATCTGTTATTAGCAGTAGTGATAACGAAGGCTGCAGACATGTCATGACATTGGTTGCCCTCAGGATAGGAGCAGATCAAGGCTTTGGGAGGAAAGGACAGAGAGGGAGAATTACTCCTCGTCACTGCCAGATTTTGTGGCTACCAGCAAAGGATCGTTTTAAGCTGCAACTCAGGAAATTGGGAAAATATGGCAGCTCCTACACTGATGATTGCTCCCCTCAGTCTTCCCTCTTCAGGGCTGTTGTCTCTGGAGACTCTATTGAGGTACCAGGTCATGGCAGAGTTTCCCCCGCAAATAATTGAAAAAATTACTTCATCCATGTATAGAGGGGATTCAGGGTCCACGCAGTGAGCTGAACTATTAGTAACACTGTTTTTACATACCTGTACACACCCACACCCAAAGCACACATGTTGTTTTGACAATAATGGCTATGAAGTGAGTGTTTAAATGACTAATATGTATCCAAGGTGTGGGGGGGGGGAGTTATTTTCTATTTATCCGAGAAGCTTTTGAAAATGCAACAAAATAGAATTGAATTGAAACAAAAATATTTATATACCACAAATTTGAAACAAATATTTACTAATCCATTCCTCCTCTCTCGAAAACAAAGTATGCGAAAGGCTGAGAGATTGTGTCACATTGATGCAATTATATAATTCATTTGTATTCTGGGCTTTTCTTAACCAAAACAGAGACTACAATAATAAAAAAGGAAAGGCTGTATGAAATTTAGGAATGTACTTATTTTAGTTTGAAACTAAGTAGTATTGAATATGAAACTTGCAAATCTTTGGTTCTACTTCCTTTTATTCAAAGATCAAAATGTTCTTTATACACTGGAGAAGAAAATGCTGGGTACATTTTGGATTCAGTAGATATCACCAACTCTTTTTTTTTTTTTTAAAGTGTTCTGACTTTGGCAGAAGCCAAGAAGCAGTTTGCAAAGCACTTTTCCTTAATATTTAAATTCCCTTTGAGGTTTAAGAGAAATTTAATCCACATGTTTCTAATTCATTTGCACTCAACTCATAAAAAATGTTCTTCAATTTGATCTCATTGTAGTCCAGGGGCATTAAAAAGCTTTCAAATGAGCCTTCCTCCTTGAATTGAAATCCAGATGTTGTGTTTTGTCAGCTCTAAGCAAATTTGAAACTCAAAAAAGTCTTGGTCATAAATGAGAAGGCACAGATGGTTTTGGAACTGAGGGAGAAAAAAAATTCACAGATAATAGAAACTCTCTTAAAACATAAGGAACTATCATTTTTTAAGAATTTCATTCAACTGGTGAGTAACATTATGCTCATTTAAAGATGGCAGACTCTGCGTCTAAAGGAAATTGAATGATCTGGGGCCAAACTGTAAGTGAGAATACAGCCAAGAATAGACTCTCAGAGCCCTTCTTTATACTAATCACGAGCAGTGATTAAAATAAATAAATAGTAGGAGGGTGAAAAGGATGGAACCAAATGCTAAAGCCATATGGTAACACCATCCGGGAGAGGGGAAAAAAAAGGTTATTTTTCACATGTCAAATATTCCCTCACATTAGCCACCAAGAAGATGGGGAGGGGAGAAGCGATTGAATGTTGTGCAATACAAGGCAAAAACAGTCACATTCTAAACAATTTTACTTCTGGCATTTCCCAGGAAGTTCAGCACTTCGACATTCAAATCCAGCCACTCAATTTAAGGCATTTTGAGGCAAAATATGATGCCATTTCTCTTAAATGTGAAGTCTATTTTAAAAATACTTATTTTTTCTACATCTTTAAACCAATATGTCTATTTGTACTGGCATAAACATATTATTAACTGGCAATGAGTAGTCTTTTTTATCTTAGAATATAGACTAATTTTTCTGCCTCATTTATAAATGTCTTCTAAAGCAGGATGAATTTACCAAAATGTTATGCACTTTATACTGATGACTTCCATCTAACAACAGTTTTGAAAACACCATAAAACTACTTTGATAAAAACTCTGTAGCTAAACATTGTTTTACTTAGTTTAGCCGGAGTATAGATGTTAGTTGGTTTTTCCCTTAAAAATTCCTTTAGAATCAAACGAGCCTCAGTTCAAATTCTAGCTCTGTATTTACAAACTAGGTGAGTTGGGGAATCATCAGCAGTATTGAAACTCAATTGCTACACTTTTGATTAAAATAATCAGGGAAAGATGTTCTCTTTGGGGCTTACTAAGAAGACAGGTTTGACATCTGCAACTGCTTGTAGCTTCTGCTGGTATGAATGGAAATTGTCTGTGGATGGAGCCCCCATGGAAGAGAGGGGAGCGAAAAAGAGTATGAGTTCTGACGGCAATTGACTAAGTGCCTGGAATCAGCTATACCTGAAACCTTCCAACTACATGAGACAATTCATTCTCCCTTTAGCATAAGCCACTATGAATTCAGTTCTTATAACAGAAGTGTTTTGTTTAAATGTAAAGTATACATAGATAAATGCATTTTATCAATTCACAGTAAGATGTTTTTCCTAAAAAGGTGACCAATCACAATTATTTCTCTTCTTATTGTTGCTGTTATTCCTGCTGTTGATTATTACTTGCCGCCTAAAATAACAATAAAATATAGCTTCATTTTTTTCATCCTGAGCAGGATCTAAATGGTTATTTTGATTCTTAGTCCCAGTCCCGAAACCCCGCAGAGCTTTTGGCATAGGCAACTACTTGTTCAAAGAAAAAAATCACTCCTCTTCTTAGATATGCCCAGCAGGTCTATCAAACTACTGTGATTTTTCAGCCACTCACAGTTACTGCACATTGCTTACAACTGTGTTTCAACAGTTCCTTCACACTTTTTTTTCTTTTTTTATTCCCTCTCTGCACATGGGTGCACTATTCAATACCTGCTTGGGTAGCCTGATACCATTGATTCTACATGAGTTCTACTGCCTCCGGTTGTTGACCACCTGATATTGGCATTTTCTTTTGAAAGTGAATCTTAATTTATATCAGTAAGGTTGATAAAGGAGCCAGGGAGAGAAGAATTTTAAGGATAATGATTTTGTTCAGAAGTAGGAAAAATAAGAAAATGACTGTATGCCAAATACAAAAAAATGGCAAATAGTGGAAATAAATGTAAAAGGACCATCTTTTTTCAATTATGGTTGAAGGAAAGAATCCTTAAGGCCTCGGGAAAAGGAGCCACATTTGAATTACTTTCTTTTGTACCCCAGGAGCTAGCACAGTAAGAAGCATTGTCAGAGCTTCTTACTCTCACTTGTTTAAGGACTGGGCCAATACTGATGGCCAAGGCCTCAGCAAAGAAGATGGTAGAAATAGGTTTTAATTCTTAGCTTTTTTCTCATGAGTTTCCACATGCAATTGTTAGGAATCATAAATGTATCTCTAGTCCTAATTTATGGAGGTTTTGGGGTAAGTTTATTTGCGCAATGACAGAGTTACTCTTTGGCTATGTAGTCCCTAGTTGATAAATAAAGTTTCCTGAATTCTTTCCTATCACTAGCATCTAAACATCTTCCCTTGGATACTAAGAGATTAGGAGAAAGAGAAAACCCAATTACAGTATTTTGGGGCTTGGTTTAGTGGCTGGTGGAAAGTGAGATTACAGCTCTACGGATGGTTGGTTAGATGTGGAGGATAGTACTGAACAAAGACAAACACAATCTGTCTTCTTTGGGTCAAAAGCGACTTTTGTGATGGCCAGTGCATCCCTAAAACTTTTTATTAGTGATGAGGACATTCATAAATAGCATCCGTGTCTATAGTTTTGACTCCTTCCCCCCTAATCCCACTAATGCTCTGATGTAAATTTTATCACTACACATTGCCATGTCACTGTTGCATTCCTCCTTTAGTTCTTAGCACAGCATAATGTTTCCCTGATATTTTTTAAAATGTTGATATATGACTTCCAGTTGACTTTGCTTGCCCATTCTGTGTCTTTCCAAGGGTAGAGATAACCAATGCAAAGTGATCTACAAATGGAATTTGTCTTGGTGTCAGTGTACGTATACTGTGAAAAAATGTGTATGCATGTGTATGAGTTTGTGTGTATTTTAAATCACTTACTTTAACCGAGATATCACACTACCAGTGCCATTTTTAAAACCAAAGGGTTTAATTGGATAATCAATGGTGCTCTAAAGAGATGAGACTTGGTGGCTCAATCAGAGAATAAAAGGATATTCCAACAGTTGTGTTAAACCCTGCAAAGCTCAAATAATCTCAATTTTCAAATTAACTTATTATTCCAAACTACCTGCTCTTTTTCATTGACACCACTAAACAATCATTCCTAAGGGAATTATGGGTATTTGCACATCAGCCAATTCAGCTTAAATTCATTAATATTTCCATTTTTGTCTGAAAATAAGTGCTTGTGAAATTACATAAATACCCACAGTGGTGTTTATTTTACTTGATACTATAAAGAAAAGAGGGTAAAGTTTTAAAATGCTTATAACAGATAACTATTTTATGTGTGAAAACAGGGACCCACTTCTAACTGTCATTCGACTTTGTATTTATTCTGTAAAGTCAAAGAGCAAAATTAAATAACAAGGCTTACATGCTTCAAATAATATTTTTAGAGATGATAGTTAAAATGAGAGATGTAACTAGAGAACTTAAAATCACACTTTAGTTCTCTGGGAATGGAATTCCTCTTAAAACAAATCACTTTTACCATGGATCTAAGAAATGTGTTGCAGAATGAGAGACTGTAGAGGTTGCTTCCTTACAAATAAGCTGCAGTGACAAACTTTCATCTGAAGTTCACTACTATGATTTCTTTATAGCCTGAATATTTTTGATATCTTAATCATTTTTATAACCTAGGGGAGTGGATAGCAATCCCAAAGCGTATCACTCCAAACCAATGGCAAAGAACATTCTACCAATTGATAAGGATTAAAATATTTTATTTCTACAGAATATCAAAGAAAACTGTATAGCTTTCCCATCATGTTCTTTGTTTTACCTTTAAAGTTATAAACAAACACTTTACTGATTTTTTTTTTAGCAATGATGCTCCATTTTGATCATTACCAGCATCTCATTGATGTATTCTGTCAGGTTCCCATGCCATATCTGTTTTGTAGCTGTGCTTGGGATTCTTTTGTAGAATAACATTTATTCATCCTAATTTAGGGTTAATTCAGAGATGGGTGAGTTCCTATTTCACATGTCTTAGTGGGACTGTTTAGTTAACTATATTAAACCACGTTCATGCCAGTTATTTTGAGGCAGGAGACCTACAGGGCTCATTTTCAGGTTCAGACAGGATAAAGTGAAGAAACTGGTCAGAACAAACAGATGGCAATGAAAGCAACCTGTAGTTTCCCTCATTGCTCATCAGCATGAGACACTCCCACCGGCGCCATGACGGTTTACAAATACCGTGGAAATGACCCGAAAGTTACTGCCCCGTTCCATGGCAGCCACCTGAAAGTTACTGCCTCTTTTTCAGAGATTTCTGAATAACCTTCCCCTTAATTTGCATGCAATAAAAAGTGGGTATAAATACACATAGCCAATACCACAAGGGCTCACTCTGGGAGCACAGCCTAGGAATTAGCCCTGCTCCACAAGGAGCAGCTTGGGTTCAATAAAAGTTGCTGTCTATCACCACCAGCTCACACTTGAATTCTTTCCTGGGCAAAGCCAAGAACCCTCACAGGCTAATACCAATTTTGGGGCTTGCTTTCTCTGCATCAATTTGACATAGAAACTGTCATTAATATATTTCACCTGTTTACACACATGTTTAACATCTGCTGTGTGAAAAATACGGTAAAGGAGCTGAGTAGCAAGGCGAGAGAAAGTCAAGAATGAATGAGAAGCCCCTGTAAGGATGGCCAACAAGAGAGCACACCGTTTCTCTGCACTGTTGGAACAGAGTGGGCCTTGGAAGTGTGTGTTAAGAAGAAAGGAGAGTTTACCCTGCCTATATGAGATGATGCCTTTGCAAAGGATATAACATTAATTGGATCTTTTAATTACTATCATTTATTGCAGAGGGTTTCTTTAATGTTTTCATTGTCAGTGTGTGTTTTAGGCTTCTCTGGGGTTACTGGAAAGATGTTTCTGTAAGTGAGAATACTCCAATATGCAATGTATTTTCAAGTTAATTTTATGCCTAGGATTTTTGTTTTGTTTTGTTTTCTCTTAGCCATTGGGAATAATGACCGCAGGTATGTACCGAACAGTACATTTCTCTCCACCTCCATCACCACCACACAATTCCAATGAGCTTCTGTATTGATTCTCTTTCTTCTTTCCTTGCCAACTTTGGTGCGTTCTCTATCCACAGCAAAGAGAAAATGTAAATCAATTTGTCATTTCCCTGCTATTGACTTTCCAAAGGTTCAGCAAGATCTGACTTCCTCTTTGATTGGTACCATGCCCCTTTGCCAAGTACATTCAAGTCTTCTGACAAGAGCATTATTTCTTCCACTCTTTGGCTGGCTGATTCTTCATTCTGTAGACTCTCCGCATAAATATTCCTTCCCAGAAAAGTCTTTCCTAATATTCTGTTATATTATTTCGTGACATCCTGTGCTTTTTCACTATAACATGCTTCATTATTTGTAATTTGCATATGTATCTATTTTTCATAATAGATTATAAACCTGATAAGAATTGAGGCAGTGTAGACCTCTTCCCTATCACAGTGTTTACCATGTATAAAGCATTCAAGAAAATTATTTTCTGAATGAATTAATCTCATAACCATAACATTTAGGCTAAATATTTCATCAATAGGTTTATCATGTATATTGACCATTGTGTACTGTGAGTTTAACTTCCTAAGGATTGAGGGGGAAAAACAAAACGAGACAAAGATCTTAGGCATAAAACTAATTGGGAAATATATTGCATATTGGAATATTCTTACTTTTCTTTCCTGTGCAATTGAACCTAAATTCAATATGTTCCTACTGTAGGCTATATTTACCAAAATCAAACTACATTCAGCTATGGATAACCTGTCTTTGAACATATGCTGTAGGCTGCATTCTACCAGATGAGTGGGGAACAAGCTGTGAGACTAAACTTTTATCATCATCTCTATAAATCAAGATGAAAGCTATAGACTTCCTCCTGTGGACCTCACACTGCCTTTAGAAAAACAAAAAGGTGAAATATTTAGGTTGAAAAATAAGCAAATCTGAAAACAATTATTTGGCATTAATAGAACAGCATTAAATAGTCTATGTCTTTAAAGATCTGCATGAAGGAGAATTCCAAAAATGCTAGGAAGCATAATTGCAGATACCTGGCCCAAAAGCATGGCCAGTATTTTAATATCTCAGTTAATGATGCCAACTCCAACATAAAATAGATTTCCTCCAAATATTTTTATATGTTTAAATATATTCACTTTTTCTTGAACATAAGTAGAGACTAATTCTAAGCCAATTGAGGTTATATTTTGCACATTGCTCATTTTATATATTTATTTATTTATAGTATATTGCAAAATAGTTCCTACAGGAATAAAATGGTCTTTATTTTGAACTTGAAAAATGAAAAGAAATGAGATTAAATATAAATGGGGACAAGTTTCAAGCTCCATATCAAATGCAGAGCATAGTATTCTGATTATCTAAGGGATGTTAAGGATCGTAAATGTTCTTTTCTACAATATCAGGCCGGTAAAAAAAGTTTAATATTCATTTGCCTGTGGGTAGTAGATAAATCAATTGTGCGCATATTGTAATATTTACTACACTTAATAGGTAAACATTAAAAATAAACGTATAATTTTCCAATGATTATCCTTTTAAGAAAAAGTGCTTATTTTTAGCAGCAGAAGGAATTTTTTAAATTGAATTTAATAACACATTGATAGAAGGCTGGATTTAATCCAACTGTAAAATGAAATTAGAGTTACATTTCATACTACCAACCTTTGTGGACGTTAATCTAATTTAAATGCTATTTACAGCTCACTTACTCTTTATTTTAATATTGCAATGATAGAAAATAGATTTAATTGTGACAAATATATTTAGTTTCTACATAAAAACAATGTTTTCTTGTACTGCCCTTTTATCTGAAGATTTCTAAATACTTCCATATATCCCATCTTATTTCCTCTTCTCGTCATCTTATGAAGTCTAATAGAAAAATAAAATTTGAGTATAATTCAGGGAATTTACTTTTGATTTTATTTTGTTTCTGCCTTCTGATCGACTGGGTCTTTGTGAGTAAATGATTTGCTGAACCAATCAGTGCCTCAATTTCTCTAGGTATGAAATAAGAGTTACCTCTGCTGTTTCTTTTTTGCTGCATAGTCAAATGCAATATCTTGAAATTAAATATCTGTGCCTCCACTGAAAATGATGCCATATAAACTCAAGCAATACTTATTTGTATTTACTAGTTGACAAACTAATTTACTTCTGAAGTCAGTTATTGAAAGAGATTCAACCTTGGTACACTGAGCTTCCCTAGAATCTTTAATGGCAGGGAGCAGAAATTCCTTAGCTAGTGCCCTCATCAAAGAGAACATTTGATATTTTACTATTTTGTGGCTTCAGGGAAACACAATTCAATTTTGACTCATTTTGACAGTTAAAAAAAATGAGCCCTTGTTTGGAGCATGAAACAAAAATGTAGAAATTGGAAAGAAAAATAAATTCTGGTGAGCATCAAATCTGTGTCAAGTATTGTGCTAGTAGATGCTTTATTAACTTCTCTAGTAGACTGGCAGATAAAATACAAGACACCAACTTTAATCTGAATTTCAGATAAAAAAGAAACCATATATATAGTATATAGTATAAGTATATATCATATAGAGTATATAGTGTATAAGTATATATTATATAGAGTATATAGTGTATAAGTATATATTATATAGACTATATAGTGTATAAGTATATATTATATAGAGTATATAGTGTATAAGTATATATTATATAGAATATATAGTGTATAAGTATATATTATATAGAGTATATAGTGTATAAGTATATATTATATAGAGTATATAGTGTATAAGTATATATTATATAGAGTATATAGTGTATAAATATATATTATATAGAGTATATAGTGTATAAGTATGCACCATGTAATATTTGGGAAATACTTCTATTGAGACAACTTGTTCATCTAAAATTCTAATTTAACTAAGTACCAAGCATTTTTGATAAATCTGGCAACCCTATTCTTATGGCATCTCTGCAAGGTAGGCTCATACCATCTAATATACAACTGGGAAAACAAAGTTTCAAAAAGCTTATATTACAGAGCTTGGATTACTCAACTAGCAAGTGGCAGAGGTGGAAATAAAACTCAGCTCTGTCTTCTGTAATCACAGAGTTGTTTCAGAATTCCCCTCTTATTTACCTAGCACATTAACATATTCGACTGCAGAATCAGCAGCAACGCCCTCCATCACCAATAGAAACATTGCTGCTTAGCTAAACAGATCAAGAGAAAAGGACATAATTCATTTCATTCCACCTCCTCCCCAGGCAAAATTTCCTTGCTCCACGACTTCTGACAAAGGAAAAAGAACATTCTCGCTTACTCTTCCCACGTAGTACAGCTGCAACTACATTCCCTCAGGGTGAGAAACCCAAGGTATACACAGAGAACTGAGGGACATATTTACAGTCTCCTAAGTTCCCATCTTTGCTCCCGTATCAGCATTTACCATTTTTGTGGTGAGACGTATTTTGGGAAGCATGGCGGTAATTCCCTCAAAGCAACAGTTCCAGGACTCCACAGAGCCGTAGGTGGCCATCCGTGGTCTGTAGATTCTGAAGGGTGAAAGAAAATCTGAGCTTACTCGCAGTTAAAGTGATGGAAGTGGCAGCTATTAAAGCTATTAGTTACTATTTTCTGTCCTGAAAGAAAAGGAGAGAGGATATTAACACTGGGGACAAAGGAAGATGTATTGCTGAGCTTCGAGCTTCCGAAGCCTTGCCCTGCAATCTGTGCTGCTGCTCCCACACAGTTTGGCAGGGGACAAACAGTGAGTAGTGTTCTATTTTTAATTTTAAACTTTTAAGCAGAAGGCCATCAAGAATAATCTGCTCAGTAAACATTTGGTCTCGAGTCTTACCATTTCTTTCTGTTCAGCAAACAGTATCACAAATGTTAAATGTTAGAGAAGAACCAATGGCATGTGTGTTTTAGCAAGTCGATTCTTTGCCAAGAATATCTCTGGATTTTTACTATCCTGAGCAGTTTAGGAAATAAATGATAAACATAGCTGGAAGGTGGTGAACTCAGGAATAAAGAATGGACTTTCTAGCCAGATAGACACAAGTTCAAGTGCCAGCTCCACGATGTACATGCTGTGTGACCTTGGATGTGTTTCTTAAATTTCCTACACCTGTTTCCTCTGAGAGTAGACTTAATGGCAGTACCTACTTTATTGCAAAGATGAAAAGAGGTTTTGTTCATGAAATGCAAAGCAGTACCATGGAAATATTGGACATCCAAAGATGCCTGTCAATTCCTCTGACTTACACCTGCTTCTTAAACTTAGAGAATGCAATTTATTGAGACGAAAGGGAGTTATATTGAGCAAAATAAAATTGTAGATGTAAAGGCATGATATTCTGTTATTTAAAAATATATCATATGTTATTAATGCTTTGAGCATATAGGCTTGCCATAGATCCAAATGCAATAGTGTTGGCTTATGTGATCGTCTTCATATTTATCTGATTCCCACAATCCATCTCTGATGGGTTCAGTGCAAGAACCATCAATATACTTTAGTATAAGAAACTTTCAGACGTTTGGGATGGTGTGTCATTGGAATTAAGCGATTCGTGTGGTAATACATTTTCTATTAAACTTGCATCAAAATAAATACGCATGAGGAACCTAGTGGAAAGAACTCATTATTAGGGAAAATAGGTGCACCAGATGGCTTTTACTTTTATAGATTTATTTTATGAGACAGGATCTCCCTCTGTCACCCAGGCTGGAGTGCAATGGCACCATCATGGCTCATAGTAGCCTTGAACTCCTGGGCTCAAGCAATCCTCCTGCCTCAGCCTCTCAATGTGCTAAGATTACAGGCATGATTACTGTGCCTGGCCTTCCAATGGCTTTTACGCAAAGATTTTTTTCCAACTTTGAGATTCTGCATAGAGTCTTAGTACAAATTCTATAACCAATTCATTGAATCTGATTTAATTCATCTATAAATTCATTAAAAGTGCATTTATTGTCCTCCAACTATGTGTTTGACACTGATGCAGGCACTCTGTTAACTAACACTATGTAGAAATCATGGAGAAACTATATTGAATTGTAGTGAGGAGAGAGAAAAAAATGTCAACCAATAGCTCCTTGTTACTGTACATTGAGCAATATATTTTATCCCATTACATTTTATTTGTGTCACTTCCATTCTGCTCTCAGTATGAACAGACAAGGCTAATATTGTTTCCAGTGAAGGCCTGACAGCTATTCTGTTGATTTGTTTGGCATTACATTTGAGCTGCACTCATGCGGCCCAGAATGCTGAAGGATGGCTTGGCTGAAAAGAACGGGCAATATGCCCTAGGGAGAAAGGACAGAATTTGGAAGACTAGAGGAATTTGGAATCAGTACTTGGACATATATGGTCTGCTAAGGATCTGAAAATTCCCACATTGTAGTTTGAGGTAGCTAAAAGGGAAATAACCTTTACCCTCCATGACAATGCCTGGAGCTGCACAGGCTAATTTTAAACATTATGAGCTTTGATATCACATGGTCTAATCCTTGTCTCTGTTATAATGAGCCCTACATGTTGCTTTGTCAGCAACCTTTTCCACAAACTGTACCCTGTTTTTTTTCTTTGAGAAAATCTACCTTTCCCCGGGGGCTGGAATTGACCAAAATTAACCGTAATTTATCATTCAAGCCTTACCCTGAAAGTTGGGATCCTTCAATATACTCAAGTTCCAAAATAGTTACATTAGACAGATTCTGCCAGTCCAATTATTATATAGGTGGGGTGACAGATTTCTGGGGCTTTCTGCTTTACCATCTTCCCAGAATCCTTCCCTGCTGGTCTATTTTTAACATATGCTTTATAATATGTGTTCGTATAAAGACTAAATGTATTAATTTGTAATTTATATAAATTCTACCATTTTGTACCTTCTGCAACTTGCCTAACATTGTTTTTGAGCCCTGTTCATGATAACTAGTGTTGTCCTTGTTATTTATGTTATCTGTTGTATAGCATTCCACCATATGACTATATTGATGATCGTGTAGGTTATTCCCTGTATTTTGCAATTAAAAATGATATCTCATAGGTGGTTGCTTTCGAGTGTGTGAGCGTTTTCAAAAAGTGAATAACTAGATGTGAATTCTAGATCAGATAAAAGTATATACCTTCTCAGTTGTACCAGATATTGCTAAATTCATCTTCACCTTCCGATCCTCTCAAATTACAAATGCGCACATACACACACAGACACGCGCACACACACACACACACATACACACTTGATTATTTGAGCCCAAGAGTTTGAGACCAGCCTTGGCAACATGAAAAGAGACTGTCTCTACAAAAAATGTTTAAATTAACCGGGTGTGGTGGTAAGCACCTGTTGTCCCAGCTGCTTGAGAGGGTGAGGTGGGAGAATCACTTGAGCCTAGGAGGTTTAGGTTGCAGTGAGCTGTGATCATATCACTGCCCTCCAGCCTGGGTGACAGAGGAAGACTCTACCAATATTAGTTTGTCCTCATGCTGCTGATAAAGACACACCCAAAACTGGGAACAAAAAGAGGTTTAATTGGACTTACAGTTCCACATGGCTGGGGGGGTCTCACAATCATGGCGGTGGCAAGAGAAAAATGAGGAAGAAGCCAAAATGGCAACCCCTGATAAACCCATCACATCTTGTAGGACTTATTCACTATCACGATATAGCAAGGGAAAGACCGGCCCCCATGATTCAGTTACCTCTCACTGGGTCCCTCTCACAACATGTGGGAATTCTGGGAGATAAAATCCAAGTTGAGATTTTGGTGAGGACACAGCCAAACCATATTCTTCCACCCCTGGCCCCTCCAAATATCATGTCTTCCCATTTCAAAACCAATCACGCCTTCTCAGCAGTCTCACAAAGTCTTAAGTCATTTCAGCATTAAACCAAAAGTCCACAGTCCAAAGTCTCATCTGAGACAAGTCAAGTCCCTTCCCCCTATGAGCCTGCAAAATCAAAAGTAGATACAATGGGGGTGTAGGTAGATACATTCCCAGATACAATGGGGGTACAGGTATTTGGCAAATACAGCCATTCCAAATCGGAGAACCTGGCCAAAACAAAGGGGTTACAGGGCCCATGCAAGTCTGAAATCCAGCTAGGCAGTCAAATTTTGAAGGTCCAAAATGATTTCCTTTGACTCCAGGTCTCACATCCAGGTCAGGCTGATGCAAGAGGTGGGTTTCCAGGATCTTGGGCAGCTCCACCCCTGTGGCTTTGCAGGGTACAGCCTCCTTCCTTGCTGCTTTCATGGGCTGGCATTGAGTGTCTGCAGCTTTTCCAGGCTCACGGTGCAAGTTGTCAGTGGATCTACCATTCTGGGGTCTGGAGAACAGTAGCCCTCTTCTCACAGCTCCACTAGGCAGTGCCCTAGTAGGGACTCTGTATGGGGACTCCAATGCCACATTTCCCTTCTGTGCTGCCCTAGCAGAGGTTCTCCATGAGGGCCCTGCCTCTGTAGCAAACTTTAGCCTGGACATCCAGGTGTTTCCATACATCTTCTAATATCAAGGTGGAGGTTCCCAAACCTCAATTCGTGACTTCTGTACACTGCAAGCTCAACACCACCTGAAGGCTGCCAAGGCTTGGGGCTTGCATCCTCTGAAGCCATGGCCCAAGCTCTGCATTGGCCCTTTTCAGACATGGCTGGAGCTGGTGAGACACAGGACACCAAGTCCCTAGGCTGCACCCAGCACTGGGACCCTGGGCCCAACCCACAAAACCACTTTTTCCTCCTAAGCCTCCAGACCTGTGATGGGAGGGGTTGCCGTGAAGGTCTCTGACATGGCCTGGAGATATTTTCCCCCTGGTCTTGAGGATTAACATTAGGCTTCTTGCTACTTATGCAAATTTCTGCAGCTGGCTTAAATGTCTCCTCAAAAAATGGGTTTTTCTTTTCTACTGCACCATCAAGCTACAAATGTTCTGAACTTTTATGCTCTGTTTCCCTTTTAAAATGGAATGCTTTTAACAGCACCCAAGTCACCTTTTGAATGTTTTGCTGCTTAGAAATTTCTTTTGCCAGATACCCTAAATCATCTCTCCCAAGTTCAAAGTTTCACAAATCTCTAAGGCAGGGGCAACATGCCACTAGTCTCTTTGCTAAGACATAACAAGACTCACCTTTGCTCTAGTTCCCAACAAATTCCTCATCTCCATTTGAGACCACCTCAGCCTGGACCTTGTTGTTCATATTACTATCAATTTGTCAAAGCAATTCCACAAGTCTCTAGGAGGTTCCAAGCTTTCCCACATTTTCCTTTCTTCTTCTGAGCTCTGCAAACTATTCCAACCTCTGCCTGTTACCCAATTCCAAAGTCACTTCCACATTTTCAGATATCTTTTCAGCAATGCCCCACTCTACGGGTACGAATTTAGTGTTAGTTCCTTTTCATGCTGCTGATAAAGACACAGCCAAACCTGGGAACAAAAAGGGGTTTAATTGGACTTACAGTTCCACATGGCTGGGGAGGCCTCAGAATCATGGTGTGAGGCTAAAGCCACTTCTTACGTGGCAGTGGCAAGAGAAAAATGAGGAAGAAGGAAAAACGGATGCCACTGATACACCCATCAGATCTCATGAGAGTTATTCACTATCATGAGACTAGCACTGGAAAGACTGGCCCCCATGATTCAATTACCTCACCCTGGGTTCCTCCCACAACAGGTGGGAATTCTGGGAGTTACAATTCAAGTTGAGATTTCAGTGGGGATGCAGCCAAACCATGCCATTGTCTCAAAAAAAAAATAAACAAAATGATGATAATTTTTTTCTTTAAGATGTTCAATGAATTTGGGTCCATTTAAGAAGTGAAAATAATTCCACCACTGTCTTTGTCTCCCCATTAGAACTGATTACTGACTAGCTGGAAATGATCAATAAGTGCTTAGACATTCTTTTATTTGTTGGTAAAGAGTTCATGTTAAAGGGAATGGATTTTGCGAGAATTATATAGCTAGCTAACTCTGGCATTTTAAGTGATGAGAAACCAGAGGACGAAGTAGGAACAAAGCATCAAATATTTTTTTTAAAAGTCTGATAGATTAGTTACCTCCTTCAAATGTTTTATTCTTTCTGAAAAGCCTTCAATTGTTA
The DNA here is from genome assembly GCF_029289425.2 of Pan paniscus. Taxonomy (NCBI): domain Eukaryota; kingdom Metazoa; phylum Chordata; class Mammalia; order Primates; family Hominidae; genus Pan; species Pan paniscus. The sequence continues at coordinate 70,233,675 of NC_073267.2, forward strand.
CTGTTCTGTTTTTGAAATAAGAAATTTTACCATATGCTTTAGACAATGACTTAGACAACTGGCTATAGAGACTGTGTTAGCTGAATTCATCCATTCAAAATAATTTATTGAATGCTTCTTCTGTGACTGGAAACACACATGGCTGGAGATACAGATATGCTTCTGTTTTGAAAGCCTTTACAGTCATCTATAAGAGGAGAAAATGTGTAAGCAGCTCATTTTGATTAGTTATTACAAGTGTTTTCATAAATTATGTATAGAATTTAAAGAGCCGTGCACGGGGTGACAGAGTACTATGACTGATGGGAATAAGCAAGGTTTTAAGAGGATTTTGCCTTAAATTTTTATTTTTTTAATGATGTTTGAGGTGCAATGGCTCACGTGTGAAATCCCAGCACTTTGGGAGGCCAAGGCAGGAGTATCACTTGAGCCCAGGAGTTCGAGACCAGCCTTCACAACATAGTGTGGCCTCATCTCAAAATAATAATAATAATAAAATAAAATAAAATAAAAATAAAAATATAAAGGTAAAAAAATGTGTTTGTAACAACAATTAGAAAAAAGCAATTTAAAGAAGCAAACTATCTGAACAGATACCTCACCAAAGATGATATAAGAATGACAAAATAGGCATATGAAAACACGCTAACCTCATGTATCATTAGAGAATTGCAAATTAAAGTGACAGCAAAATATCACTACGCATATATTATAATGGCTAAAACCGACAATTTGACAATACCAAATGCTGGTGAGGATGTAGAGAAACGGGAATTTTCATTCATTGTTGGTGGAAATAAAAAATAGCCACTTTGGGAAAAATTTTGGCAGTGTTTTACAAAGTTTAACATAGTCTTACCAATACAGTCTAGCAATTGCAATTCTAGATATTTGCCCAAATGAGTTGAAACTTACGCCCACACAGAATCCTGCATATGAATGCACACAGCAGCCTAATTGCCAAAATTTGGAAGCAACCAAACTGTCTTTCAGCAGGTGAATGAATAAACTGTTGTACTTTCAGAGAAGAGAATATTATTTAGCGCTAAAAAGAAATGAGCTATAAAACCATGAAAAGACAAGAAGGAAACCTACTAAGAGAAAGAAGCCAATCAGAAAAGACCACATACTATATAGTTTCAACTATATGACATTCTGAAAACTAAAGTTATAGTGACAGTAAAAAGATCAATGGTTGCCAGGGTTTTGATGGATAGGTGTACAACAAGATTTTGGGGGCACTGAAACTACTTTGTAATATACTATAACAGTGAACAGATGACACAGATGAATGATATTATCCATTTGTAAAAATCCACAGAACTACAAACACAAGGAGTGAAATCTAATAAAGACTAAGGACTTTAGTTAATAATGTATCTATATTGGTTCCTCAATTGTAAACAATGTACTACACGAATGCAAGTTGTTAAAGGTAAGGGAAACTCTAGGGCAGAGGGTTAGGAAAGAGTATATGGAAAATCTCTGTACTTCCTGCTCAATTTTTCTGTAAATGTGAAAGTTCTCTAAAATAATTATGCCCATTAGTTTGAAATGGTGATAATTATATGCCCAATAGGAAAATAAGAAAGGGACATGAATGCAGAAAACAACAGCATTTCCCACCAAACTGGGATCAAAGGAGTTAGTGGGTATAAAAAAAGCCTACCAAGTTGAACTATGAGTAGTTCTACGAAATGACACGGGGGAGGACTTGTTTTGGAGTGGGGGTGTCAAATCACAGAAACTTTCATTTGAGAGCTCAGTAATTAGAAATTTGTTGTAATTATTCTCTGAGAGTAATAAAGCATAGGCATGAAAATAAGATTTTAACTTGTAAAATTCTCTTTAATTTCCTGTGTCGAGGTGGTAGAGTCTTAAAGGACATTGGTTAGGAGGCCATTGTCTTTGTGCAGGAGACCTTTGTTATTGATTAGCTCAAGTTATGCAGGGGAGGTAAAGAAGACACAACATGTCGTAGAGAAAGTGGAGGGAAGAGATAGATTCTAAAATAAATTTACTCTGAAACAAGCCAAGACAGATGCAAAGCCAACAGAGAACTTCTTCTTACGCTTTTTTCTCTCTACTGTTTGGATTTAAACACCACCACCTCAAAAGACCTGGGTTTCTATATATTTTAAAACACGTTATCTCAGAAATGTGTTAGTAATTGAAATTCAAGCTCTTATAAATTATGGAGAATATAGTAATGATAAAAATGAAATTAGTCAATAATTTAAATAATAAATTTTTATATTTAAATACTTAAAACTTAATTTAGAAAGAAAAAAGTGACAGTGTATTCTTATAAAATATGCATCTTCTTTCTGACATTTATGGGCAAAAGTAGAAAACAAATTTGTACTTGTACAAGTGTTTTTAATGTACATGAAAGAAATTATGGTGTAAACATGGTAAAAAAGCATTCAGATGTAAGATTATATGCATATATGTTTATAAATTATGCATTCTCCTTAATATCTTGAAATTTGGAATTCATAGAGTATACTCTATGTTGAAAGTGAGAGATATTTCAGAAGAGGTGTTGGCATTTTAGAAATGCTATAAATATTAATGAGCTTGGTTACCAGTTAGCTGAAAGGACAAGTAATTCCAGAGGTGGATGGTAAGTGGTTGGGAGCCTAAGGAGGAAAATGACTCTATTTCAGATACTGATAAAATCAAGATCCAAAAATATTTTGGCAGTGTGCTAAAAGAGTGAGTCAGAAATTAGCAATAAAATTTAATAGGGCAAAACATATGTCTGCTAAAACAATCTGGTAGTTTGAAGGTAGGAGAGAGGTGAATGAATATCAGAAGCAAATAATAAAAAAGTGTTAAGTTTCCAGTTAATGGTAATTTCAGCAAAAATCAATAGTAATGGATTACTAAATCAGTCTAAAATTGATCTGGAAGTTTGGTACCCAGAGAATATTTGGCAAAACTTTCCCATATTGGACAGGCCACACTACTGTTGGGTCTGGGTACGGGTCATTTTCAAGGATGCAGAAAAATTAAATCTCTCTAATGGTTATCATTTAGAAAATACAAGATTAAGGTCCATAAAGCATAGGTGAAAGAAGCAATTGCTTTTTTAATGAGACAGCCTCAGATAGTAAGCAAGAGCTATCTTTGAATATTGGAAGTGAACTAGGCTTACCTTTATTGGACTTAAATGATAGAACTGGAGCCACAGGAAGAAAGCTTCTGGAGGATAGAAATCAGCTTAGCAAAGGAAAACTTTCTAAGCGGTAATAAGGAAAGGGATGTCTTAGGAGAGAGTGAATTTCATATCATTTGAGTTTATGAGAAGAGCAGCGTTTTTATTTTTTTTGGAGTGATGCATATATTGCATAAAGAATCCTTTCTATTTCTGGGCATTAATTAGAATGCTAAAGTAAATTCTACAGAAGAGAAGAAGAGTGAAAAAGTCCATGGTTGATGTAGGACTCAAATTTATAAGCTACAAGTGGTTAAGCAAACCAGCAAACGAGAATTGGGTCAAATTCAGCAACACATTCAGTTCCACTTAGGTGGTGGATGTGTGGTGATTGAATGTTAGAATATACTGAAAGGATTTGAAAGATATCATTGACTCTCCCATACGAGTCATAGGATTGATCTCAGAGACAAGGATATGACCAGAACTGGGGTCACCAGATAGAGAGAACCCCAAGAGGAGGCAGTAGTAAATGCCGTGAGGATGCAGTATCAGAGTAACCACCTTATGGGTTCTTCCTGCCCACTGAATAGACAAAATCAATCCACTGAGACCATGGCATTGCAGTTAAAGTGAAAGTGTAATTAACGTGAGGCTGGCCACTGTATGTGGGAGACAGAGTTATTACTAAAATCAATCTTGCAGAAGGCTTGGAGGTTAGATATTCTTCAAAGATAGCTTGATGGGCAGAGGCCCAAGATATGGGTGCTGCTGATTGGTTGGGGATGGAATCATAGGGGTGTGAAAAATGGTACTCCTGGCTGAGTCTGCTTCTGGGTGGGGGCCGCAGGACTGGTTGAGGGAAGGACAGATCCTGGTTGGACCATCCAGTTGTCAGAAATGCAAAAGCCTGAAGGCATTTCAAAAGGCCAATCTTAGGTTAATTACAGCAGAACCTGAGGAAGTTACAAATCTTATGACCTCCAGAATAATGGCTGATAATCATTTAACTAAGCCTGTATCTTAGCAGAATTCAGGTCCCTCTCCACTTCCTAACCTGGTGGCCTTTCATTAGTTTTACAAGGCTGGTTTAGTTTTGGGGAAGGGCTACCGTCATTTAAACTATAAACTAAATACTTCCCTAAGTTAGCTTGGCTCATTCCCAGGAATGAGCAAAGACAGCCAGCCTGCGAGACTAGAAGCAAGATGGGGTCAGCCATGTCAGATTTCTCTTACTGTCACGATTTTTGCAGAGGCAGTTTCATCAGTAGACTTAAGTACAGACATACAGAATGGTGAGGTAGACCTTATTATTCAGTTGAATTACATGTCGTTAAAGTAAAATCACATATGGAGATTTTATTCTTTATCAGCTCCATCCTATATAGTCAGGCTAAGGAAAACAAAACAAAAACAAAAGTATCCTCCCTCTTCTCAAGAAATCCATCATCTCCTGGCAGAAGGAGTTCTGCCAAAATATGAATATAATACCACTTCTAGTTTTGAGCATATACTAGGCAAATACTAATTACAGGCACTGTATTAGGCCATTCTGGTTTTGCTATAAAGAAATACCTGAGACTGGATAATTTATAAAGAAAAGAGATTTCATTGGCTCACAGTTCTGCAGGCTGTACAGGAAACATGGCTTCTGGTGAGACTTCAGGAAGCTTTTACTCATGGCAAAAGATCAAACGAGAGCTTCTACATCACATGGTGAAAGCAAGAGAGAGAGTGGAGGGGGAGCTACCACACACTTAAACCACCAGATCTCATGAGAACTAACTCACTATCACTAAGGCAGCACCAAGCTGCCATGAGGAATGAGCCCCCATGATCCAGACAGTTCCCACCAGGCCGCACCTCCGGCACTGGGGATTACAATTCAATATGAGATTTAGGTGAGGACAAATATCCAAAGCGTATCAGGCACTATGTATGATAAAAGCCCACATGATCTGGGCTAATCCTTTCAGTCCTCTGAATTACGTATCATTATTAGCCCAACTTCCCCAGATTGGAAACAGAGACCCAGAGAAGTTATGCAAGGTATTTTAGGTTCACAGTTAGAATGAGGTAGAGCTGGACTCACACCTATAAAGTATAAAGGGAGAAAACATCCAGGTCTTTTTTACCTATCAGTTCGTAAGTCCAACATTAATGTTTTTAACTGAGCTGTGATGCCTTTATGAAACCTACAAAGGAACATATGACCTTTTCAAAGTCTACAAAGATCCCATTTTCCTTAAAATAAAATACAAAAATATCACTAGGACCAAAAAGAGTGCTATGGACTAGTAAAAAAACTATCATTTAAAATTTTAGGCCAGGCATGTTGGCTCACACCTGTGATCCCAGCACTCTGGGAGGCCGAGGCGGGCAGATCACCTGAGATCAGGAGTTCGAGACCAGCCTGGCCAACATGGTGAAACCCCATCTCTACTAGAAATACAAAATTAGCTGGGAGTGGTGGTGTGTTCCTGTAGTCTCAGCTATTTGTGAGGCTAAGGCAGGAGAATCGCTTGAACCCGGGAAGCAAGGTTGCAGTGAGCCGACACCTATGGCTGACTAATTCCAAAGCCCATGCTGCTAAATGCTATGCTAGAAAGAAAACTCTAATGCTAATGCAATGGGTATGCTAGGCAGGAAGAACCTAGATGCAGGGAGATCTATTTCAATATCTAGCCATGAGGGAATGAATGTCAAGTTTTAGATTCAAGGAAGAGCAATGATAGACAAAAGGGCCCATATGAAATCTAAGGCAATGGAAAGGTCAAGTAATTATGTCACTCATTAAGAACACAAAAAGATTACAACTATTGAAAGATCTTAAACCATGAATAATTAAAATCTCAGACGCATATTTTCTGACTATTTCAAAAACTATAATATTGTCCTAATGTCACCTTTAGTAAAAGGCAGGCTTCTAAATAAGAGGAGAGGAATGAGACTTTATGTGGGAAACAGGACAGTTATTAATGTTATTAGTTATTAGTTATTTATTCACATACTAGCTTAGAAAAATCTTGAAGATGAAGCTGTGGGCAAAGTTGTACAGTTACCTTGTTACATGTAAAAAATAATTTCATATTTTTGCATAAAGTGAGACCATTTGATCATGTGGTATAAATCTAAAGCTGAAAAAGAAACTAATTAAAAACAAAAAGTTACTCAATGCTGAGATTTAATTTTCAAATGAACTGCTAAAGTCAAAATTAAACTTTAGCAATCCTATTACATTCTTTGTCTGCTTAATGTTTTTAAGAGAAATAGTCTTTATAATTTTTGAAATTACGAATCTGTGTAATATACCTTGATGTAAAAAATACTTGCGGATAGATGTTTAAAAATCAGTCCATTGTTTTATAACATAAAAGAAGGGTTACCTTCATTAGTTTAGGTAGAAAATTTCTCAATAACCATAATGATGGATCATTTTTCTCTGAGAGAGAAAATTTTATTTTAAAAGTGGCTGCTGTAATTTTACAGGAAAATAAGAGATCTTTTAAAATGATAATTCTAGCTTATTACCATTTGAACAGCCTTTCTAACAGCCAAAGGAAAATGTATCTTCATCTTTTATTTCATAAATCCACAGTTGCCAACACTGTGCCCATACATATAGATGGAATGCAATTTCATAAATCTTAATTTGTCTTGAATAATGAAAGCCTGTGACTTCAGCACAAAATATCTCCAGAAACTAAAAATGGAATGTTGCTCGTCTTTTTAAACTGTCTCTCAAATTGTCATCTTCATGTTTTGTTTACTGACATAGAAAACCAATTTGAGAATAAATGTTAGAGAATACTGTGGGACGTGAATAAGAGATAAAAGGCTTCTTGAATCCTAGATTCACCCAGGGGTAGAAATCTATAAAATGGCACAATTCCAGCAAAGGAAATTAAAGGCCAAGCATTTGGGTACCATAAAAAAAGCCATAAAATCTGTGATGCGAAAAAAAAAAAATAGAGAGAAATTCAATAGCAGAATTTTACATTGTGGTGATATATAAAAATGAAAAACAACCACAGAAGTTAGTAAAAGAGAGTAACTCTAAATCATCAAATATAATTGAAGCTACAATGAATGAACACTGGTGAAATCCATAACATAGCAAAGTGTAAAGGAAGAAATCATCCAGGTCTTATTTACCTCTCAGTTTGCAAGTCCAGCATTAATGATTGTAACTAAGCTGTGATGCCTTTACGAAACCTACAAAGGAATATATGACTTTTCAAAGTCAATGAAGTCTCCATTTTACTTTAAATGAAATAGAAATATATCACTTGGACCAAAAAGAGTGCTATGGACTAGTAAGTATATATATATATATATCATGTGTATATATATATATATCATGTGTGTATATATATATATATATAATTTATACTAGTCCATAGCACTCTTTTTGGTCCCAGTGATATATTTGTATTTTATTTTAAGGATATATATATATATAATTTAAAATTTTAGGGCAGGCATGGTGGCTCATGCCTGTAACCCCAGCAGTTTGGGAGGCCAAGGCAGGCGGATCTCCTGAGATCAGGAGTGCAAAACCAGCCTGGCCAACATGGTGAAACCCCATCTTTACTAAAAATACAAAATTAGCTGGGAGTGTTGAGGTGCATGCCTGTAGTCCCAGCTACTTGTGAGGCTGAGGCAGGAGAATCGCTTGAACCTGGGAAACAGAGGTTTCAGTGAGCTGAGATGGCACTATTGCACTCCAGTCTGGGCAACAAAAGCAAAACTCCATTTCTAAAATAAAATAAATACAATTTTAGATAGCTGGGTTTGAATGGAGACTGCAGTTTGGATTTGTGACACAGAGATAAAACTCAGATTTTAATTTCATTCAGGTAGAATGAGAGCTAGGAAGAAACTCCTCACATGATTCCATGATCCTCTGTTACTCCTTTAGGTGATGTGGTCATTCTTTAGGACAAAATAACTCTATTCAGGTTTTATGATCATAGCTGTCCTTAGGTAATGTAAGACGTTCACTCTTCCCCCACCTCCCCCATTCTTCAGAGTTTTGCTGGGACCTTTTCAACTTTTGGTATTCTCTATCCTTTACTCAATTCAAGATGTTCATAAATGCACACAAATGTCCAAAAATATAAATTTGTTCTACTTGTATGGGCTGCTTCACCACTATAAACTCCACCCTAAATCTACCTCATCCTTTTACTAAAACTTTGCTGTAGCTTTTCCAGCATTAGTAATTCACCTTCTATCTATAACATGTCTATGACAAAGTCAAAAATATATTTAAAGATAATTAAACAGAAATGTGAAAAGTCATACGTCTACTAAAAAGGCTAAAATTAAAATGACTGAAAACACCAACAGTTAGAAAGGATGAGAATCAAATAGAAATCTAATACGGTGCAGGTGGAAGAGCATATTGGTATAACCATGTTGGAAAACCATTTGGTAGTATCTAGTAAAGATAACTCATGCATACATTATCACCAACTTTTCTATTACTAGGCATAAACCCAAGAAAGCCATGTCAATGTGCACCAAAATAGATGTACAGAAAATGCTTACAGCAGCACTGATTTTAAAGATCAAAGACATAAAACACCCAAATGATCTAAATCCAATGGATAACTTATAAAAACCTGTAAATTTGTACAATGGTATAACATACAGCAATAAAACTAAATAAAGTACTGCTATATGCCACTGCTTTTGCAAATGTCACAACTGTAATATTGAGCAGAATAAACTAGATCTGAAGTGAAAAAGACCACATAATTGTGGTTCCATTTATATAAATTTCAAAAACAGACCCAACTAATTTCTGATGATAGAAGTCAGATAAGTGATTACCTTTGAGGAGGAGGTAGGTCGTGATGGAGGGGAGGCATGACAGGTGTTCTACTTGGATTCTACTGTATAATATGGATGGTGAATAACTGAATGTTACTACTGTGTGTAAGTTCCCCAAAGCTGTGTGTATGCTTGTTATCTATCTATCTATCTATCTATCATCTATCATCTATCTACATATAAATATAGCTGATCCTTTTTAAAAGAAAGAATTAAACACCTAGAATGCCAACAGATAAGAATGACAATGTGAACCATGGTGGTGGAGGTATTGATGATGGTGATGATGGTGAAGTGAAAACCTGCTGCTCTGTAAGAAGGTATCACATATAATGTATAATTTGAATATAAAAAACTGTCTACATATGGTAGTTGAGAGCTTGAAACTCCAGTTTTAGGTAGACATAGATTTAGGTACAACTTCTACTACTTACCAATTATGAGATGTTAAGTTGTAGAGATACTATATAATGTCAGCTGTTTCTTCATTTGCAAAATTGTGCTAGGGTGAAGATTAAATTGGGTGATCCATTTAAATGTCTTGCATTGATGTCAGTATTTATTGCTATAAATAATCGTCATTTTTGTCTTATCTTGATTATCAATATTGCCATTACTGTAGCTAAAAGCTAGGTAGATGATAATTTTGGGGATAAGAGTTAGATTTCACCTTTGGGAATAAGAACTGGCTATGTAAGCAAACGAAGTTTCAAGTGTCCATATAAGCATTTATATACACTTTTTAAAAAATATCTTTTTTACTAGCATTATGTTTTTAAAAGTTGTGTCATTAAAATTTACATAAGGACAAAAATTGCAAAAGTTGGGCAATAAACATGTTACACCCTCCCAAAGAGCTAAAACAACTGTAAACACCCTAATTATGCCTTTTCATTTCAACACTTAGCTTGTCTATTTAGTTTAGAGGAACATATGATTGAGATGGATGATTCACCAGCATATGCATGCTTTATGTTTTTATCACTTTTACATCAACTGCTTCAATGTCCCTGAAAACTAACACTTCTTTATGACTAATGCCATAATTGGTCTTACTTCTAACTCAATTTTATAAAGTAATAAGGTTAACATGCAATAAGCTATTCATTTACTACACAATGAAATTCTGATGAGCTGGTAAAAATAATGCAGGTTAAACTGTTGAATGGCAGGCAGCACCCTCAAGTGGTAAGCTGAAATGATCTTTCACCTGTTGCTCTTTAAAAATTCTAATGCAATGTATTCAAAACAGTTTATTGTACCAAATACAATCTACAAAATACATTTTATAAGTCTCAACATAACAAATAGAATGTGGTGTGTACACACAAATCAAACTGAAAAATATTGAGGACCACCTGATTGATTTTTGTCTGTCATTTCTCTGTTTCTTAGTTACTTTTTGCCTCTAGTGAGTTATATTAAAACCTATAAAGGGCCAAGACAAGTATGATAGGTTACTTATAGTTATATCAAGACAACAGAGTGTGTACAGGAAGGGAATGATATTTCGTCTTACACAGATTTTGAATAAAGAAAGCTAGGGATAAAGTTACCTGAAATAAAACTTTTAAAAAATTCTGTGAAGGCCCCACATGAGGAAAGAGGATATAAGGATCTAATCTGAGTTACAGAAGTAGCCCTGTTCTCTTATAATCATTAGGACTAACGATTATAGTCCTATAACTAGATGCTTTCTACAATTTTACTTCATCATTAGTGAATTTCTGACTTAATTTGTAGTTTTTAAAATATTGTCTGTATTAATAAAGTAGACTGCTATCCTGGTATGTTTCAATACTTTGTATATAGAAAACACATAGGGACATCTATCTGATATTGAAGACTACAAATTGAAAATGATACCACTCGGATCTACTCTACAATACATTTTTTTTGTTTTGATGAGAGATAAGGGTGGAAAGAGCATGATCAATAGTATTAATAACCTAGTTCAAAATTTTCTTAAAAATAATTGAATTTTCATTTTCATCACACGCAATGGTTTGCTGTTGTTAAACAATTAACTACATTCCCATTATACAGTTTTTACTATTTTATAACATTGAGTAAGTCTCTTGGCTCTGTTGAGCCTCAATATACTCACCTCCAAAATGTGTACAATAATAGGCACATGATAAGCTTTTGAGACGATAAAATGGTAAAACTGTGAAATCATTTAGCATGATGCTTAGCCAACGTTTAATAGAGCTCATTTATATTTCATGGCCTCCCTTTCTTTCTTCTTTCTTTCCTTCCCTTTCTTATATACCCTTTCCACTTTTCTTCTTTCTATGCATATGGGGAAAGAGAAAACAATACATAGCATTGTTAAGCATCAAGCTGTTTATATTTAATAACTTAAGAAAAAAATTAGAAAAGATATTTAAGAAGGTTCACAGATAATTGAAAACCCATTTTTAAATGGTAAAGTTCATCTACAATCTCTCAAATATAATTTTTCCAATATATTCAGTATAAGCAAATAAATAACAAATGACACAGAGAATAAAGATCCACTTGTCCTTAAAAAACATAGGAGGGGAAGCAGATTTGTGAAGGCTGCTAATGATTGCGGTCACTTGCCTGCAAATCATAATGGCCAAGGTCAGAAGTGAAATAACTTCCAAAGTGGTAAGCTGGAGAGACTTCAAGTAGAAAGAGCAAAGTTGAATTGCACTTATCACCATGGTGGTGCCCATGAAAAGAGACTGTTTTCAGCAGGTGGACATGTACACACTCTCTGTCCAAAACCAGAGTTTCACCAGTATGAAACAATAGTAATCAGAAAACTTTTTCTATTTCACCCTAATGCTCCCTCATTTCCAAAAAATAAATATTAGTTATTCATTGTTTTATATATGTATATAAAATTATATATACATAAAATTATATATACATATGAAATTATTATATATGATTAGAGAAACTTTTTGTCAAATTCCCTGCTACCCCATACCCCTTCCTGCAAGGGCAGTCAGCACATGAATTTTAAATTAACCGTTGTTAAACAGCATTACACCTGTATTCTGGGTGGCTTTCATTTTGCGTGAAAGGTGGAAATTGACATTTTTTTTTCTTAAAAGAATAGACTTTAAAGTCTGTTAACCTTAACTTCAATTTTAGTGCAATATTTTACAACATAAAACAAGACTGTAAGAAAATGTCATGCTGCTCTGAAATATGCACCCCCAAAATAAAATGACCCTTCCAGACGTTGGATGGCATTTTTAGGAAACGTTTAATGTGGTTTATGAGTCAGCCTCCTGACTTCAAATGAAACTTCAAGGTGTTTAGAGTTGTTTCTCAATTTTCAAAAATGCTATATTTTTAATAATGATATATGTTAAGTCAAACTTAACACTGGCTCAAATTTAAGAAACTAAAATTTTGTTTTTCTTAGTGAGAATATTCCAATTGAAATTAATGCTATTATTTATGCCTATGGAGTTGAGGAAATGCTAGCCCAATACATGGCTCTTTGGCATTTGAGAAAACAACAGAAACAAGAAGCTTTCACTCTGACCTTCTTCCACTTTATCCCAGGAAACATCATAAAACTCCGAAAGAATTTTCTGACTTTCCACTAAGGCTGATCATTAGACCCTCATTCAATAAAAATCTTCCCTAGACCAAAAAGAAAGGAACATCCTTTTCTCTGAAGACACAGGGACACAGAAAAGAATCTGAACAAACAGGTCTCACTAAGTTCCTCCCAGTTTATTACCATTAGATAACAGTTTCTTTTAATCCAATCATACTTCTCCATGACTATCCATTCATTCATCAAAACTAGCATAAAAATAAACAGGGTTTACCATTTTGGGGGGTCTTCATTTCTTCATAAAGTCTCCCATATCATGTAAAATTTATATTAAATAAGCCTGTGTGCTTTACATTTGTTAATTTGTATTTCATTATGAGGGCCTTGGCCATGAACCTAGCAATGTGTGAGGAAAAGATCTTTTTCTCCCTTACAAAGCCATTATATAGATTCTTAATACCTAAAGAATATAGAAAGAAGGGCATACGGTTCTACACTGAAGAATTTCAATCCCTCTATCCAATGTCTGCATATTATCTATTTAGCCCTTAATTTGGTTATCCCCTCTCTAGTTGAACATCCCCAAGTTAAGGAGAAGCTAAGAAATACTGTAATTTGTTAGTATAAATGTACTGCTAAAGAAAAAGTTCTTTCTTACCTTGAGATCTCTGTAATTCCCATACAAAATAGTTGTTAAGAACAGTCTTTGCAACAGCATGTGTAGGTTAAATCAATGGTAAGCTGGTAAATCATTAACAGTTGACACTTAGGGAGGGGGTAGTTTATAGTATTTGCCAATTTTCTGTGGTGTGAATACATCATTTAAGGATAATTTCTGGCTACCTACATAACATTGGGTGAGGTGGAACATTATCCATTCTTGGAAGGTATATTAGTCCTTTCTCATGCTGCTAATAAAGACATACCCGAGACTGGGTAATTTATAAATGAAAGCACTTTAACGGACTCACAGTTCCACATGGCTGAAGGAGGGAGGCCTCGCAATCATGGGAGATGATTAAGGAAAAGTAAAGGGACGTCTTACACGGTGGCAGGCAAGAGAGGTGGTACAAGAGAACTCCCATTTATAAAACCACCAGATCTTGTGAGACTTATTCAAGATCACGAGAACAGTATGGGGGAACCATACTGTGGGGACACAGCCAAACCATATCAGGAGCACTTAGGAGGTGTCCCTAGCATACCACTGGTTAAATCTCAACTCTAATATTGTACATAGAAACTATCTTATCTGAGATAATATATTTAAACTTTTTTATATTTCCCTTTTCTCAAACATAAAGTGATATAAAAGGGCATCTTTATTCCATGTTGAGAAGTAAATGCTCTGAATCCTCCCACACATTACAATGCTATGTAGGTACTTATTATTCTCAATATTCTACTCATCTGCTGTTGCCTAAAACAGAATGCTTCAGATCCTCCTTCTATGTTATGGCTATGCAAATATTTAAATCCAGGTATTGTCCTTTCTCTAAATTACCCCTTTTGAATGATAAAACTTATTTTGTTATTTTTAGTTATTCAAAAGTATATTTCTATGTACTATTCACATTCCTTAAATAGGCCACTCAAAAACAAATCCTACATTATAGCTTACCCCACATATGTCAGATGCCAATATTTTCATGATAATTCAGTTTGTTGCTTCTCCTGAAGAAATTGGCAACAATGAGCTAGACTGACCTTTTAAGATTAGGTACATACACAATCCAACACCCCTCTTTTATCTAGAATGCTGGCTATGTCACTGACACACACTGTTTGCATGGCTCTCATAACTAGATTTGAATCTGAGTACTCTGAATTTAGTAGATGTTTGTCTAATAGAGGGCACTCAAAAGTAAACATAGCATTCCAGATGTGATATAAGGAGATCTCGGTAAAGCAAGACCAACATTGCCTTTGTACTGAACACTAAATTTTTGGTGGCAGGAATGAAATTTACCACATTTTATTTTTCCATCATCTAAAAAGAAAATTGCTCTCCTGGAAATAATTCTTCTATTTTTTTTCTAAGCAATTATTTTTTGTATAGTTTCAAAAAGTATTTCTTAAGTTTAATATAATGTACTTGAAAATAGAGAATGCATTTTCTTAACATAAATGAAAAATCTGACAGGTTGTGGATCTATTAAAGACTGTATTTGTAACCAAAAAAAAGCAACAATAAAAAACAAATAAAGGCTTGGATAGCTTCATAGGTGAATTATAGCATACAATTAAGGAAGAATTAATAGCAGTCTTTCCCAAATCTCCTTTAAAACATAGAGGAGAAGTGGGCTCTTCCAAACTTATTTTATAAGAGCAACACAATACAGATAATAAAATTTGAAAAGGACATACGAGAAAGAGAAAATAACAGACCAATATCCCTCAGGAAGATAGACGCAATAATCCTCAACAAAATATCAGCAAATAAATCCAGCAATATATTAAAAGTGGGTTTATCCAGGAATGCAAACCTTGTTCCACATTAGAAAAATCAAATTATGTAAGTTGCAAAATCAACAGAATAGATGAAAAAAAATTTACTATCTCATTAGACAGAGAAAAAAATTTTTAGAGTTCAATATCATTCATGATTACACTCTCAGTAACCTGGAATAGAAGAGAAATTGCTCAATTTGATGATGGGCTTAGAGAAAATCTACACCTAACATTATAATTAATGATAAAACAAATCTCTCAACTGTTGGGGAAAAAATCCAGTACAAATAATTCAAAGTATATTTCCAAAGCTGAACATAAAATAGATATGAAGATTTAAAAAAACAATTAATTTAAAACAATAAATGCATACACAGGTTCTTTTCAAAATTGGTTATAAGAAAAAATATAATATCCTACATATATTTAGGCAAAATAAACAAAGAAACTACAGCTGGTCTCAGACTTCTCCTCTGAAACACTTAAATCCAGAAGGCAGCAGAGAAATTGACTTCAAAGTTTAGTTAGAGGAGTTGAATCAGCCTTAAATAAGGAACTCCTTCTGTTCAAAGTTAAGGAAAAAAGAGAAAGTTCTTTTAAATATTCAGAATTACTTCTAAAAAGAACAATAGAGTGACTTAATATAGAAAGGATATCTTGGTTTACTTTTGGTGTTGGGTTTACATTAGAAAATATTTACTTATAAGTAAATCTGTATTGGAGTGTAATTTTTATAGAATTACCATATTTGCAAGTATAAAGGTCATTTTTGCATAATAACTGCACTTAAGCTTTAGAATCAGATGCTTGTCATTTAGATATGGCTCCTATGTGGATTTGCTGAATTACATCCATTTTCTGAATTGAGAACCAAAAATAAGCATATCAGCTGAGGGTAACTTTTATGAGAGCTGTATTCTCAACAAGCATATATATGCATTTCTCCCAGCAAATGATCTATCATTTTGTATCAATAATAATTAGTTTACTTGAAGAAACCCAGGTTTTTTATTCTAATTATTCACACTTAATATTCTATTTCTAACTATTTTCTTTCTGCTGGTACTTGTTTCTCTAATATCCCTCACATACCTGGCTGTATTAGTCTGTTCTCATGCTGCTAATAAAGACATTCCCAAGACTGGGTAATTTATAAAGGAAAGAGGTTTAATTGACTCACTGTTCCACCTGGTTGGGGAGGCCTCACAACCATGGTGGAAGGCAAAGGAGGAGCAAAGTCATGTCTTACACGGTGGTAGGCAAGAAAAAGTGTGTCAGGGGAACTCCCCTTTATCAAACCATCAGATCTCATGAGACTTATTTACTATGACAAGAACCACATGGAAAAAATCCACCCTTATGATTCAACTTTCCCCGACTGGATCCCTCCCATGACATGTAAGAATTATGGGAGCTACAATTCAAGATGACATTTGGGTGGGGACACAGCCAAACCAGATCACCGGCCTTCAGAAGCCTTCAATGGTACCTCACCCATCATTTGTATAATCTATTTATTTTCTATATTATTGAATAAATGTGAGCTTTAAAATAACATGTATAAATTATCAGAAATGTAGAATGAAGAAAATTTTCAAAATATATCCAATCATTCAGGAAACAGCAAAATAAACTCATAAAATATTTGGCATATTTATACCATCTATTTTTTTCTCAGTGATTATTAAACTAAACTACTATTTTTACCACATAAAGCAATAGTTCCAACTATTTCTCCAGCATAATGCCCTCTTTTCTACCTAACTCTCCCTTACATTTCACCTACATAGTTCTCCAAATATACAAGTTATTTCTTACCCCCAAATCTTTGCTTTAGAGAATACCTTTGTATAATCTATCCCTCTTTTGCTGGCTAAGCGCCACATATATTTCTTTATAATTATTTTACCTTGTTTTATTAAATTTATGAATAGTAGTTTTAGCTAAATCATCATTTTTTTTCTATTCTAATTCAAGCATCTGAACAACAGAGGCTATTAACCTTCCTAACCAATACCTAGGGCAGAGGCTTAGAATATAGTAGATACTTGAGTCCACTTGCATTAAGAGATAAATGAAAAGGATTAGAATCAAATATAGGCACCAAAATATATCAAACTACACCTGTAAAAATAAATAAAATCCACACACATGTTTAATTCTGTCTGTCGAAGCCCTATTCCTATTGTATTTTATGTCTCTGGCTTATGAGAAGTTTTTGCGTTTTTTTTTTTTTTTTTTTTTTTTTTTTTAGACAGAGTCTCACTTTATCTCCCAGGTTGGAGTGCAGTGGTACAATCTCAGCTCCCTACAACCTCCGCATCCTGAGTTCAAGTGATTCTTCTGCCTCCGCCTTCCTAGCAGCTGGGATTACAGGTGCATGCCACCACGCCAGGCTAATTTTTGTATTTTTAGTAGAGACGTGGTTTCACCATATTGGCCAGGCTGGTCTCAAACTCCTGACTTTGTGATCCACCTGCCTCGGCCTCCCAAAGTGCTGGGATTACAGGCATGAGCCACCGCACCTGGCCCAGTTTTTGCATATTTTTATGAAAGCTGGCAACCCATCATGGACCACGATGTCCATGAGATTAGAGACTGAGAATAATTTTTTTTTTATTTTTCCAAACAGGTTGGCTTCAGAGGGTGCCCACTCAAGCTTCAGACATATTGGGGCAAGTTTCTTATATAACATTTGTCTTACATATTTGTTCCTCACTCTCACCTATTTTGGATACCAAATTTTAAAGAAGCTACAGCATCCCACAGCCCCTTTATCCATGAAAAGATAGTATAAATTGTGTTAGAAACTTAGGAGAACAGACCTTCTGGAGGCCAGAAGCTGCAACAGAGGATTTTATTAGAAGTTATGTAGACAGGTTCTTTTATGCCTCCCAGCTTTGCTGTGCCTTGACTCTGTCATCTTGTTTATTGGGCATACGTTTTCACATTAGGCCTTTCCTAATTGCCTCGTCCTGTCACCTGTCACCGAAACCCCAACCTATAGGAAAAGGTGAATCCCTTCTACCATGCCAACAAAGGATCACTTGCGGGCTTTTGCCAAATCACTTCTCACATGGTACTGGGTACTGCAGTTGTTGTTACTGTTTACTTGTCTGTCTGACCTGTGAGATAGCAGAGTTCTTTATGAAACCTGAATGTGCCTTACTCAGCTCTCTCTTTCCAGCATCTGACACTGTATCTGGGGCACAGCATATCTCCTTTCTGCTCACTCCCCTAGCAAACATTTCCTCCCTGGACTTCTCCAGGGAAGAGTGAAATTTAATCACAGATCATATAAGGCAAAGTCGCCAGCCCTACTGCTATGAGTGGAAGGCCACAACAAGGCTGAGTAAACCCATAGAGAGACTGTGACTTCGTCAGTTCAAACTTCTGTGAGATTTTTCCAATCCCAAGAGGTGTCTGGATGCTTGATATTTTACCTTGATTCTGTGGTTTAAAGAAACCCCATCCATGTAAGAAAGGGTCCTTCTCTGGGAAAAAGAAAAAGAAAAAGAAAACCAGTGTTTTACCAAAGCCGTCATTAATAAGCTAACCAATTTTGTTACTTACCAATGACATGTTTTGAAGTCAATCATTTTTCATTTTTGGATCTCAGTTTTTTATCTGGCAATGAAAGGGATTGAAAAAAAATTCTTCTAATCTCCTTTTAGCCCTAACTTTCTGTGATACAGGGTAGGTAAATTGCCTACATAATATATACATAATTAACTTCTTTCCAAGCTCGAGATATAGGTCATAATAAATAACTTGCCTTTGTGTTAGAGTTTCACCCCTCCCACCTTTTAAAGAGTTTTCAAATATAATTAGAGTTACATTTTCTGTTTACCATTACAAAGCTTCTGTCAAGTAGGAAAGATAAATTTTTATTCATATATGCTTTTATTTAATCAGCAGTTACTCATTAAGCCTTTACGTACCAGGTGCTGTGTTAGACACTGAAAACACAAAGGTGATGGAAAGTCAAGTGATTGAGCTCCCATTTTATAAATTCTGAAATCTAATGGCTAGCCAGGATTAGAATCTATGAGTACCAAACCTGCTCTCTTTCTTTAAGTCAACCAACAAATTCAACTATGTGTGCAATGGAACTTTAAAGCTCCTCCCATTGCTGGGTTCTGCTTTGGAAGTCAAGATTAAAAAAAAAAAAAACTCTGGGTATTTTTAAAGATGGTACTCAGCCAGAAATACATGTATTCATCTGAAAATTTGGCCTGGAAACAGATTCCACTTAGAAACTTGCTCTACTCCCCAGTTGCCAGAAGAGCTTCATAGCAGGAACATGACCCTAGTGAGAGAGATATTGAAGACATGCGAGTAAAATCACTGGAGTTTGGTGTGAAACAGCTGTGTGATTTGGGAGCCAAACTTTCAAGTAAAAAATAGAATTAATAGGATAGTTAGCCTAGTTGACAAGAAACTGAAAATTAAACATGTAACAGGCTTGTGTGTGTGTGTGTGTGTGTGTTTTCTTTTGGTCAATGCTGAAAAAATGAATATATTACACCTACTGCAAAGGCAAAATACCAATGCTGTCAGCAGCAGCATTCCTGGACTCCACCTTTATTTTGCTGCAGGAAGAAGCAAGAAAACATAGAGTTTTGCCCCATCCTTTCTTTTTCATAGCCACTTATTCCTTTTTCAGTTTTTCATCTCCTTTCAACCTGTTGTATCTTGTCTCATCTATTCATTTTTTATTTCCTAAAATGAGCATTGAAAACCTATTATTTCCTATCTTGTGTTAGACATGAAGAATAGATATGCAATAGCAAATCATGGAAGACACTGCTTTCAAGAAAGCCATGATCTTGGGCCAGGAGGTGAGTGGGGAGAAGAAACAAATACATGTGTGACCTGGAAATCATTATGGTTCTTTATGGTTCAATCTTTGTTGACTATATATGTACAAAAAAAAGTCTTGATATTTAGAAAGTAAAAATTGGTGCAAATAGTTTTTTGTTTTGTTTTGTTTTGTTTGTTTGTTTTCGAGACGGACTCTTGCTCTGTCACCCAGGCTGGAGTACAGTGGCATGATCTCGGCTCACTGAAAGCTCCGCCTCCCGGGTTCATGCCACTCTCCTGCCTCAGCCTCCCGAGTAGCTGGGACTACAGGCGCCCACCACCACGCCCAGCTAATTCTTTGTATTTTTAGTAGAGACGGGGTTTCACAGTGTTAGCCAGGATGGTCTCGATCTCCTGACCTCGTGATCTGCCTCTCAAAGTGCTGAGATTACAGGCGTGAGCCACCGTGCCTGGCCAGGTGCAGATAGTTTTATATAATCTGAACATCCAAAAAGTTACTAGAATTAGCACAAAGATTTGTCTAGTTATTCTCAAAAACTGGTGAAAGTACATATACTTGGATGGGAGGAGGTCTATGCTCAGTATGCAGAGAAGGCTTGGTTTATAATTTTTAGGATAAGTTCTCTCTCACTCTCTCTCTTTCTCTCTCTCTCATACATTATGCTCCCTTCTTTTCTTCTAGTTTTATTGTAGTATAATTGATCAATAAATTATATATATATTCAAGATATACAATGTGATGATTTGATATATGTATAGATTGTGTAATGATTACCACAATCAAATTAAAAAACACACCCATCACCACACATAGTTACCCTTGTGTGTGAGGGCAGGGGGAGATGAATATGATGAGAACATAAGATCTCCTCTCTTAGCAAATTTCAAGTAAACAATAAAATATTAAGTATAACCACTATGTTGCACGTTAAATCCCCAGAACTTACTCACATCCTGTAACTGACAGTTTGTACACTATCACCAACCTCTCCCAATTTCCCCCACTCCCCAGTCCCTGGCAACCACTATTTTATTCTCTGCTACTAAGAGTTTGACCTTTTTGATTCCACATATAAGTGGGATCATACAATATTTGTTTTCTCTACATTCCCATGTTCACTGTAACATTATTCACAATAGCCAAGATATAGAAACAACCCAAATGTCTATCAATAGATGAACCAATAAAGAAATTGTGGTACACATATGCAATGGGACATTATTCAGCCATAAGTAAAGGAATTCTGCCATTTGCAACAGCATAGATGAACCTGGGGGACATTGCACAATGTGATATAAGGCAGATGCAGGAAGACAAATACTGTGTGATCACACTGTATGCTCCCTTCTTTAGCAATGTGCTTGCCAATTTATTACATTATCTTTTCATGCCACCAAATAGGACCTCCATTCTGGTTGTGGCCATTAGACATTTTTTTTTCCCACTCAGCAGCCATCTCAGTTGCTCTAGGATCATCAGAGACCTTAAAATTTCAGATTTCCTGTCTTCTCTTGCTTCTCAAGGTGGAAATGACTTGGGACACTCCATTATTCTCTCACTAATTACTTTTTCTGTAAGAATTTGTATGTAATTTCTAAAAAAATCAAGTTCTCCACCTTCTTATTTATTTCTACCTTTTATTATATCTATATTTCAATGTGTCAGAGAAGGAAGAGATCACTAATGGCAGTGGTCACTAATGGTTTCCCAGCGAAGAGGACTTTTGAAATTGGAGCAGGAAAGGACAAAGAGGGACAGCAAAGAAAGTGGTTGTCAATGCTTATATTTGGTTCTATGAATACCTCATGAATAGTGAACTGTTATTGGATAATATGACATGTATGTTATTTTCTAAAAATAATCTTCATCACTGCAGAGAATCAGATATGTGAATTACATGTGGAGAGATAAAGATTGAGAAAGAAAGAGAATCCTGAGACTATCTAAGCTCTCATTACACAGAACTGTCCCTGTTCATCCATACTGTGAAACAAATGTGTTTCTCTACAAAAGGGGCCCTATTTCTACTTATGAGAGTACAATGTGAATTTCTGTCACTTTCAATTGAGAAGATTTTAGCTATTTCAAAATTATATTACCATCCTAGGTAGGATGGCATGTTCATCCTAATCTCACAGTTGGTGAAACTGAGGCTGAGAGAAAAGGAAAATTATAAACTGCTATTAGAAAGATGCATTCTGAGCATATTGTGTAGACATATATGATAAGTGCAGTTTGTTCAAGGAAAAAGAAATCTTCCTGCAATATGGTGTCTACCTGTGTGTTCACCTGCATTGGTGTCTGTGTCAGTTTATGCATGTCTGTGTGTGTTTGTCTCTATGTTTCTATGTTTCTATGACCACATTTTCTGTCCCCTGTGTGTGTGTATGGGTATGTGTTTGTGTGTGTCTGTGTGTGTGACAGAAAGATGAAAAAGAAAAATGAGATAGTCAAGGAAGAAGGGGAAATTTGGAGCTGAAGAAATAAAGGCTAAGAGTGAAATAATGCAAATCCTGTGCTTGACTTAACAAAAAGAAAAAAAAACAAAAATGAAAAAGAAAACCACCACAACCCATACATCATTGTAAAAAGTGTTAGTGATGTCCTTTCTTTCCAAACCACTTGATCTTTATGTCTCTGCTTTTGACTCATCTTTCAAGTAACTAGTAATCTGAAAAAAATAGATGACAGACTCACTTCTTTTTGTCCCTTCTAACAATTGCAGACAGCTCAACAAGATGGTAATGGCACCTCCTCCAAATTATTCTAGAAATACCACCAGGGTATCAGCTTCTCCCTGAACTGCCTTGTTATCCTAATGCAATTATGTAACTTTCTTATCTTTCTGTCAGTACATTAATCAAGATGCAGGAGAAGAAAAAATACTGCCGTCCAGAAGGACTAAGTTTCTAAATCGCAGGTGACTGATTAACCACTGCTCCTGCTTTAGATCAATCTATCTGCTGCTGGCACCTGGAACAATAACTCCATAAGGTTCCTGAGCTGGTCAGCAATTTTATATTCACATTCATTTTCACAAATGTTATGACCTTCCTAAGCCAGCTTTCTTTCCCTTATTCCCTGTTCTAATCATCCTAAAGTTAGCTATGGGCTGGGATGTAGTCACATGTTAGCCAAGACACTAACATGAAGTCTGTCCAGGAAATAAGGAATGGATGAGTGTCTTGTAACCTACTTGGAGATGCTTTCCCTGCCTTAGTGTTGTCCCTGAGAAGAAGGCATCAAACTGTTCATGCAAATTTGCCTATCTTTCTGTGTGAGTACTTTTTTTCCATTAAGGGAACTAAAAATTGAAAGGAAAAGCACTTGAGGTATAAAAATCATAGAATTTTAAAGCTGTATGGAACCGTAGAAATGCTAATGCTTTTGCTTCAATTTTACAGGTGAGGGAAAAGAGAATCTCAGTAGTTAAGTAAGAAAGGGTGGTGTACTGAAAATAATCTGGAAGATACAGACACAGAATGCCATCCCTAAATGGTAGATTAAAAGTCATTTTGCTTTTACTTTTTATCTCATTTCTTAAGTTTTCTACAATGAGCAAGTATCACTTTCTACCAAAAAAGGATTATCATTCAAATAATATGACATGGCAACAGCCAGATCTGAGTGTGAATCCTATTTCTGTCATTAAATGCTGAGTGATCTCAGCAAGTTATTTAACCTCTCTATATTTTATAAATGAAAGCATTTGTATCCATTTTACAAGAGTGGTGTGAATATTTAACAGAATAAAATATGGAGGAAAAAAAGCAAATGACTTAGCCCACCTCTTCCCTAACTTACTGAGATCACACCACACACACACACACACACACACACACACCCAAAATATCCACAACTAAAGGCAGAGTGCCCACTGTCCATATTCCAAACTATGTGTACCTTTTTCATGTTCAGTTTTCTCTGTAACTCTCAAGTTTTGTTATTATAAGTTTCATGAATATATTATTTAAAAGTCCTGGGATTTTTAACAGCCTTGTGATAATCTATCACCTGGAGAAAAAGAAAAAAAAATGCATTAGAATGTATGCTGTGAAAACTCCAAGGGCAGATAAAAGATTTACCTTCTGTTTTTCCTTTTCCACAAATAGAATTGCTGCACTTAGGATACAGCAATTTTATTCTTGAATACCTTTTGGGAAAACAAATGTGATTTGAAAGTCCTATGAATTAAAAAAACCCTGAAGCTTCAGTTAATTATTTTATTTATTAGGTTGGTGCAAAACTAATCACGGTGTTTGCCATTTAAAGTACTTTTGCCATTACTTTAAATGGCAAAAACCGTGATTACTTTTGCATCAACCAAATATTTTTTTCCTATGAGATACAGAATTAATGGATTAGAATTGATACTGAAAAATATATAGACCCTGTTGCTCAAGCAGTCAGCTGGAGAGTTCTTGCTCCTGATTCAATGCTCAAGGCCCTGCAGTCAGCTGGGGAGTTCTTTCTCCAGACTCAACGCTCAAGATCCAGCAGTCAGCTGGGGAGTTCTTTCTCCAGACTCAGTGCTCAAGGTCCTGCAGTCAGCTGGAGAGTCCTTTCTCCTGACTCAGTGCTCAAGGTCCTGCAGTCAGCTGGAGAGTCCTTTCTCCTGACTCAGTGCTCAAGGTCCTGCAGTCAGCTGGAGAGTCCTTTCTCCTGACTCAGTGCTCAAGGTCCTACAGTCAGCTAGAGAGTTCTTTCTCCTGACTCAGTGCTCAGGGTCCTGCAGTCAGCTGGAGAGTTCTTTCTCCTGACTCAGTGCTCAAGATCCAGCAGTCAGCTGGAGGGTTCTTTCTCCTGACTCGGTGCTCAAAGTCCTGCAGTCAGCTGGAGAGTTCTTTCTCCTGGCTCAATTTGACTTTCCCACATTCTCTTATCTGAAACACATTAAAATACAACTTCAGGTACTGGAGACTATGTCTTAAAAGAACACTAATCTGATCTTTTGTCCTAAATTTATTCATGCTTACCTGTTCTCATCTTCAGAGATTCAGTGATCCTCATTTGATTCTGACATTTCACTTTCAAAAAAATCATTAGTCTCCAAAACTCAATAACCCACTCAACTTCTCTCCCTGGGTTAGAATAGCCCTCAGAGAAGCTGATGAGATTCCTTGCACAATCAGTAAATATGACCACTTTCTTCCTTCCAGTCCTGTGAAATGTGGATCCAAACAGCTTGACCAATCTTCCCTACTGAGCAAGGGATTCAAACGTGGTGAAGTTACAAACAAGCAGAAGCTGCTCTTGTTGCTGGAATTAAGGGACAGGAGAGACCGATGGGTGGGCAGGAGGATTTTATTTAGATGCACTGGCCCAGCAGATTAACAACCAAAGGCTGAGCCCTGAACAAAGACAAGGCTTGATTTTTATACATGCAACCAAAGGGGGTTGGCCAGTTTAGTGGTGCGAAACCTGCAGGGTGAGCAAGCAAGCTTACAGAAGCGGACCAAAGGCAGTTTATCAAGCAGTGACAGGTGTTGCAACTTAGGCACATCTTGTGACCTTCACCATACTGCACAGATGGGAAAACAGGAAGTTGCAAAATTCTTACAAACTTGCAATAATAGTTATGAGGACAAAACAAAGAACAATCATAAAAGAAGGGGGAACTTGTTAAACTTGTTTTCCTCATCCCTGCTTCAGAATTGAAGGGAGAGGCTCTGGAGCCCATCCCTTGATGGCCCTGGCTCTGCAGATAGTGCTATCAAAGCCCTAACAGAGCCCTGCCTATCTCTGGGTCTTGGAGTGAGTTAGCCTAGAAAACCTGTTTTTCTTTATACCTTCTGCTTCACTCTTGCTTTTTGTTTTAGTGAACTTTCTTCTCCTCATTTGTGTCTAGGGTTATACAATAATTATTGAGCAGTAGACCCAGGATTCTAGGCATGGACACTACTCTGAAGATGATAAGGAATAAAAGTTTTTGTCTCTTCTGTGATGACTTTACAAATAATGTGAAGAAGGGAATCGCTCTACATTCTATGGTGTGATGTGGGGAGTAACTGGCACATATGTCTCTATTTATCCTTTTTTATTTATCTCTCTCTCTCTCTCTCTACACACACACACACCCCAGTAAGAATACCATCCTGCTTTGATCTCCAGAACATTTTATCCCCTTTCTCACTCTTTCTCTGATTCTCTATTCCATTCAAACAATTAAGATTTATTCAGTGCCTTTCAATGTCTTAAGAAAGGCCACAGTGAAAGAAAGATGCAGCCAGGCACGGTGACTCACACCTGTAATCCCAGAACTTTGGGAGGCTGAGGTGGGCGGATCACCAGGTCAGGAGATCGAGACCATCCTGTCTAACATGGTGAAACCCCATCTCTACTAAAAATACAAAAAATTAGCCAGGCATGCTGGCACCTGCCTGTAAACCAAACTACTCGGGAGGCTGAGGCAGGAGAATGGCATGAACTCAAGAGGTGGAGCTTGCAGTGAGCCGAAATCATGCCACTGCACTCCAGCCTGGGCAACAGAATGAGACTCTGTCTCAAAAAAAAAAAAAAAAAAAAGAAAGATGCAGAACCTAACCTAACGTGGAACATAAAGGTCTAACATTCCTGATGTGGAATGTAAAGATCTTCGTGTATCCTCCTTTTGCTATTGCTAGATATCTTTCTTTTGCTGGCTTCCTTTATAAGCCATTCCTTCCATTCCTTTCCAGTCCTTCCATTCCTTCCCCCTTGGGATATTTCCTGTCCTGAATAGGGCTGCAATCCCCACATATATATGTCTAGGCATTTGATAAGTTTTTTAAAGCTTAGCGTTTTCATCTGCTCTTGCTACACTCTGTGAAATATACATACATTTTTGGAGGAATTGAGGTAATTGAAAGAGAAAGTTAAGAGTAGTTGAAGGCTATGCCATTCACAAGCATAAACAATTTACTCAAAACTATCATTGTTTAAGTAGAGGAGGTTCAATAACTCAAATCCCTGAACTATTCCTCTGCTTCCTTGTCCCAGTCCTGAGTAGTAATTGACGGCATAATACAGCATGTTCTTAGACTTTTAATAAAAGACTCCAAATGGATTAAAATATGAATCTAAAATGTAAGTGATACGAAAAATGTAATATCTTCAGTACTAAATGAAGTCATGGGTCAGAATTTAAGTCATCCTGTGAGTATATTTTGAGGATCATCTTGGCATGAAACTATAGTTTCACAAAAAACAGCTCATCACTGTACAAAAGACCATAATACAAGGTACAAGGCTAGAAACAAAGTTGACAAAAGAGTGTTATAAACCAAAAATATCAGAATTTCTTAAACTTCTCTGTCCCTGAGGTCTTGTTTTTTGATGTGTATCTAAGTCATTTTTCCCTCTACAACTAAATCACTCTTTGGTTACAGACCAGAAAACCAACACTGAGAAATATTCTTCAGGGAGACACAAAATAATGCAGCTTAGAATAGGCTTTTCCCCCTATTTTTTATTTTTTATTGAAAAAGGAAGTATAACTATCCAACTGGGGCAAAAAAAAAAATCTGTCAGCCATTATCAAAATGATTTCCTTAAGAGCCATTTAATAAGATTCATTAATTTAAAGAGATTAAAAACAGCCTGTATTAAAGGACATTTTGACAGAACAAAATAGGTTATAATAAAAGCTGAAAATCAGCAGTCTCTCTTCTTATCAAAGATGATGCAGAACTCTCAGCAAAGTCTTCTTCATTCAAAGTGAAATTCAAGACCTGATTCAATTAATATAACTCTTGAAATGAAACAGAAAATAAAGAAAGTTTGCAAGAGGTCAAAGTACTGAATGTACTACTGACGAGAGCACAAATTGTTCAATATTTTCTTAGGGAGATTTCTAAAATGAGATGGCAAGGATGAAGAAGGAGGTGTAAAACCACACATTTTGAACAATGGAAAAAGCAACCTGGGCTAGAAACAAAACTAACTTTTAACAAGCTGGAAACTGACTTTTTTATTCCCAGCTACCTTTGAAGGAGAAATTGTTTATTAGTGAGAGTATCATTTTCTCTCTAGGACATGTTTCATTGCAATGTCTTACTGAAATGCATTCACCATCTTCTTAAATACAGCTCATGACAAAGATATGTACTAAATGTATCAAAATGATTGCCTGTATGGAGGATAGTGATTTTGTGTTAGGTGTAAATGGGAAAAAATATCTAAAATAAGAAAGGAAATAAAAAGAGATATGTATATGTGTACTTCTCCAAAATACATATATGCATATATGTACGTAAGTACATGCATATATGTACGTAAGTACATGCATATATGCATGTATACAACTGGAGAGTTAAGATGTGTGGATTCTCAAGTACCTGAGCAAATAACTGACCACAGAGATACAAAGTTAGAAGGCAAAGTCAGAAGGCATTTGCTAGAAAGATAGGAGGAAAAGTTAGAAGGCATGTGTTAATTAGGTCTTCTGGGAAGCAGATGATGAAATGGAGGGAGGAATGCAAAAGGCTTATTGGGGCTTAATGTTTTCAAAAGAGGGAGAAAGGCAGTGGCTCACGAATGTAATCCCAGCACTTTGGGAGGCCAAGGCGGGTGGATCAGGAGGCCAGGAGATCGAGACCATCGATCTAACATGGTGAAACCTCGTCTCTACTAAAAATACAAAAAAAAAAAAAAAAAAAAAAAAAAATTCAGCCGGGAGTGGCGGTGGTGCCTGTAGTCCCAGCTACTCCAGAGGCTGAGGCAGGATAATGGTGTGAACCCGGGAGGTGGAGGTTGTAGTGAGCCCAGATCATGCCACTGCACTCCAGCCTGGGCAACAGAGTGAGACTATGTCTCAATAAATAAATAAATAAAAATAAAAAAACAAAAGAGGGAGGAAGAGTGGTTGAGCAGAGAAAGCTCCAATTCAAAATGCAGATTCTTTCCTATGAAAAGAAAGAGGAGTGAAAGCTGGATTGGAAAATCTCGGACTGCAGTGCAGATTTGGGAGAATTTCCTGGGTAGCTAAGCGGGAGAGGCAAAGCAAAGATTCCTCATGAGTCCCAGGTTGGAGAGATATGGCCAAACTAACACAGCAATAGAAAACCAAACACCGCATGTTCTCAGTTATAAGTGGGAGCTGAACAATGAGAATACATGGACACAGGGAGGAGAACAACACACACTGGGGCCTGTCGTGGGGAGGTCGGGGGAGGGAAAGCATCAGGACAAATAGCTAATGCATGTGGTGCTTAATACCTAGGTGATGGGTTGATAGGTGCAGCAAACCACCATGGCACACGTTTACCTATGTAACAAATCTGCATGTCCTGCACATGTATGCTGGAACTTTAAATTAAATTAAATTAAATTAAAAAAATAAATACCTCACTTTTATCCCCCTATGATTACATTTCCAACGTGACCAATCAGCACTCCTCACTTCCCAAGCCCCTACCCAACAAATTATCTTTAAAACTCTGATCCTCAAATGCTCCAGGAGATTGATTTGAGTAGTAATTAAAGTCCAGTAAAAAGAAGGAAGGGAAGGGAAAGGGAGGGGAGGGGAGAGGAGGGGAGGGGAGGGGAAGGGGATGGAAGGGGAGGGAAGGGAAAGGAAGGGGACAGGAGGGGAGGGGAGGATGAGGGGAGGGGAGGATGAGGGGAGGGGAGGGGAGGATGAGGGGAGGGGAGGGGAGGGTGAGGGGAGGGGAGGGGAGGGTAAGGGAAGGGAAGGGAGAGGGGAAAGAAAAAGAAAGAAAGGGAGAGAGAAAAAAAGAAGGAAAGAAAGAAAGAAAGAAAAGAAAGAGAAGGAAAGAAAAAAGGAAAAGAGAAAGAAAAGAAAGAAAGAGAAGGAAAGAAAAAAGGAAAAGAAAGAGAAAGAAAGAAGGAAGGAAAGAAAGGAAGAAGGAAAGAAAGAAAGAAAGAAAGAAAGAAAGAAAGAAAGAAAGAAAGAAAAGAAAGAAAGCCAGCCAAGTCGCAGTATTTTTGTTGGGCTCAATCATTGGCAAGGGCCATGCTAGAGGGGCATGGCCTTGGCAGGAAAGCTGAGATGGATCCTGAGGACATTAGCAACTAACTGCACACCTTTACTCTGAATGAAAATTTCTCCAAGGAAGATTGAGCAGCACGCTACCGTGGCTGCCATTGTAAACTTTTCTCCCTTCGGCATCCATGGCAGTTTTCGCTGTTTTCAAAGCTTACCCAGTTTCTCATATATGTATATGTGTATGTATTTCATGAAATAATTCTGTTTCATTGTAACTATTTCATATATATTTTTAAATATAGCCTAATTTATTTCAAAGACTGTTTTAAGCCTAGCATCTCTTTTTATTGCACTTCCGGTATTTTTCACTCTTTTGAAGATTTATTCATCATCTTTTCCATGAGTAATTATTGAAATAATATTTTCAAAAATTGTCCTTAGAATGTAAACTTTCTATGGCCATGCCTGCCTGAAAACATAAATAGCTGGGTATGGCATTCTGGTTTCAAAACCATTTCAATTTTAATTGTTCTTTATAATCCTGCCAAACAAGTTTTTTCTTCTAAAATTAAACTCATTTAAAAGAATTTGAGATAATAGTACATTAGCATGCAGA
The DNA here is from genome assembly GCF_029289425.2 of Pan paniscus. Lineage (NCBI taxonomy): Eukaryota > Metazoa > Chordata > Mammalia > Primates > Hominidae > Pan > Pan paniscus. The sequence goes on from NC_073267.2 coordinate 70,264,034, forward strand.
AGTGTGAGAAATAATTCAGAAAGCTCCTAAGTACATTTCACCAAGTTTCCCCCAATGGTAACATCTTGCAAAAACAGCACAGTATCACAACCAGGAAATTAACATTGATTCATACATCCAAGAGAACACGTTCATCACAGAAAGGATCACTTTTCTTGTCCTTTTATAGCCATACTTACCTCTCTCCCACACTTACTATTGTTAAATTATGGCAATGACTAATCTGATCTCCATTTCTGTAATTACCCATTTCAACAATGTTTATAAATGGCATCACTCAATATGTAGAAGTTTTGGAGTTGCTGTTTCACTCAGCGTAATTCTTTTGAGATTCATTCAAGTTGTTGGACTTACAAAATGTTTGCTCATATTTTAGTAGTATTCTATGGGATGAAGTTACCATAGTTTGATTAATCATTTGCTCACATAAGGGCATTTATGTTGTTTCCAGTTTTTAGTTATTTCTGATAATGCTGCTATTAATATTTGTGCATAGGTTTTTGTGTAAATATAAACTTTAATTTTTCTGGGATAAATAACTAAAACTGCACTTGCTGGTTTTGCATGATATTTGCATGTTTAGATATACAGTTGACCCTTGAAAAACAGAGATTTGAGCTGCATGGATCCATTTATATGTGAATTTTCCTCAAAAATATATTGTGAAAGTTTTTGGAGATGTGTGACAGTTTGAAAAGATTTCAGACAAACCGCTTAACCTAGAAATATTTTAAAAATAGGAAAAAGTGGGCCGGGCGCGGTGACTCACGCCTGTAATGCCAGCACTTTGGGAAGCTGAGGCGGACGGATCACGAGGTCAGGAGATGGAGACCATCCTGGTTAACACGGTGAAACCCTGTCTCTACTAAAAATACAAAAGAATTAGCCGGGCGTGGTGGCGGGCTCCTGTAGTCCCAGCTACTCGGGAGGCTGAGGCAGGAGAATGGCGTGAACCCAGGAGGCAGAGCTTGCAGTGAGCCAAGATCGCGCCACTGCACTCCATCCAGCCTGGGCGACAGAGCGAGACTCGATCTCAAAAAAAAAAAAAAAAAAAAAAAAAAAAAAAAAGGGAAAAAGTTAGACATGCAATGAATGCAAAAAATATATGCAGATTCTAGCCTATTTATGTGTAGTTGACTGTTTCTGTTTTTGTTAAGGTTTCTAGTCAACAGTAGGTTATTAGTTAAGATTTTAGAAACTCAAAAGTTGGATGTGGATTTTTGTCTGTGTGGGAGGTCAGCACTACAAACTCCACCTTGTTCAAGGGTCAACTATGTAATGAACTGCCAAAATATTTTCCAGAGTAGCTGCAGATTCCTACCATCAATATATAAATAATCTATTTTCTAGAAAATGCTCACCTGCATTTGGTTTCATCATGATTTTTTAACCAATCTGCTAAGTGTGTACTGGTATCTCACTGTGCTTTTAATCTGCATTTCTCTGGTGGCTAATGATGTTGAACATCACTTCTGTGTGTGAGAAATGTTTGTTCACAAGATTTTCCCATTTTTTACTTGGATTGTGTGTGTGTGTGTTTTACTTTTGAGTTTTAAAAGTTATTTATATATATTTTAGAAGTAATCCTCTCCTGGGCATGTAGTTTGTAAATATCCTCTCCCAATCTGTAGCTTGTTTTCTCATCTTCTTAACAGAGTTTTTCATGAAGCACTTTTCTATGCTTATTAATGTCCAGTTTATCATTTTTCTTTTTATGGATGGCATTTTTAGTGCCAAGCCTAGGAACCTTTGCTCAGCCCTAGATCTTAAGAATTTTTCCCAATGTTTTTATTTTCTAATGGAATTATAATCTTGCCTGTAATTTTTCATTTTAGTCTATGATCCATTTTGAATTTATTTTAGTATAAGGTGTGAGGTAAGGTCAAAGTTCATTTTCTTGCCTCCGGATATACAATTGCGTGTGGACCACTTTTTAAAAGGCTCTCCTTCCTCCGTTAAAATCCTTTGCACCTTACTCAAAATCACTTGAGCATATTTGTGCAGATCCAACAACTTTTAAGGAAAAAATGGGTATCTACATTTCATATGTTATTATAGAAAAAGAATGTGGGAGATGGTCCCTATGGCTAATCAGTACAATAACGCTTTCAAACCCAGCTTATCTAAGCCAAAGGGTTTTCATTTCTTACCATAAAAGAAGCTGTGTCTAAGGTGTCCTTCAAGCTCCCACTGTGATTTGCACACACTAGGTGCTCGAAAAAATTTTAAAAAGTGCCTCACTGTATGGCTGATTTAAAGACTAGTTAGAGTACATTGGATTCCTTAATTGGTAAAAGTTTGAAGAGCAAACTTGACCCTTTTATCTTGGTTTATGCATTACAAATTTAAGTATCTGCAAAGGGTATCTAGTTTCAAAATATTTTCTTCACATCTCTTGAATGATTTCTCTTTGGGTGATGTGTTATGATGCAGCTATTTTTAGAAACCTCACAGTGCTTTTCCAACTTGAAGATAGGCTATTAAAATAAAGATAAAGCCTGACATTCTGGAAAACAGGGATTGCTAAACCATTAATTTAATAAGTAAATTCTATTGTATTGTGAGACTAAATTTGAATCGGATTTTTATATGATTATCAATCCATACAGGCCTCTATTGTTAGGTAAATATTGAGAAGGGAGAGATGTTCACTACCTATAAATTTCACCAAATGATTTGCCTCAGAATTCCTGGAAGGTTGTTAAAAATTAAGAATAAATAATTCTACTTAAGACTATTTAATCTAAATACGCTGGTGTCATACTCCGAAATCTTGACAAATATTCAGTAAAAATTATGCAGCTAACTTTTTCATGACAACATTTGGGAAACATAATCTCATATGCATATTCCAGGAAATAATGTTCTGAGATCAAAGCATCTGGTTTATATAATATAAAGTTGCTAATATAAAGTTCTTAAATAACTTAAGATAAATACAAAAATGTTGTATAACATGTATCTAAGTTTTTTGTTGCTGTTGCAGTTGTTTTGGAATGAGGATGTCCAGTTTTTCTAGAACCATTTATTAAATGATGCTCATTTAGTGTTTAGGCCAATGCTGCAAATGCAATAGAGCAAAGAACATGAACTTAACACTCACATGAGATTTCTCAAAGAACTAAAATGATAACTACCATACCACCCAGCAGTCCCTCATATTGAGTGTTTATCTAAAGGAAAATAAATCAGTATATCAAAGGGATACATGCACTCCCATGTTTATTACAACATTATTTACCATAGCAAAGATATGAAATCAACCTAAGTGTCCATCAATGGATAAACACATAAAGAAATTGTGGTATACATACACAATGGAATACTCTTTGGTCATAAAAAGAATGAGATCATGTCATTTGTAGCAACATTGACAGAACTTGAGGTCAGTGTGCTAAGTGAAATAAGCCAGGCACAGAAAGACAAATATTGTATGTTCTCACTCATATGTGGGAGCTAAGACAATTGAACTCATGGAGGTAGAGAATAGAATGAGAGATACCAGAGGTTGGTAAGTGTGTGTGGGTGGAGATGGGAATGAAGAGAGTTTGATGAATGGGTACAAACATATAGTTAGATATAAGTTCTAATGTTCAATAGCAGAGTAGGGTGACTATAGTAAATAATGTATTATATATTTCAAAGTAGGTAGAAGAGAGGACTTGCAATGTCCCCAGCACATAGAAATAATAAACACTCAAGGTGATGGATACCTCAAATATACTCATCACCACACATTCCTTACATGTAACAAAATATCACATGAACTCCATAAGTATTTATAAATATTATATGATTTTTAAAAAGCTTACATAAATTATCATTTTCTCTGATAAACTGAGCCTATTTAACCAGACAGGTGCAGCAGAGGTTGATTTCCTGTTCTTCTTATGCATCTTTGGTAAAATAGCAAAATTCTGTAATGCAAGTTACTGTTCAGTCAATAAACATATATATCAATATAGAGTAAGAAGATTCATACACACAAATAACATTAACCTTCTTGTCTAATAATTTTGTTACCATAATGTTTATTTTTTCCAAAAACTAAGACTATGTGCTTATTAGAGATAATATAGAATATTGAGAAAACTGTCAGCAATCAAACAAATGGCCCTTAATTCCACCAAATAGAAGTTACCACTGCCTGAAACACACATGCACACACACACACACTAAATAGAAAATACGTTCAGTTTTATTAAGTTTAGGTTGTAACATATGTATGCATAATTTTATGTTATGTTTTTATATTTCTATTTTTACAGTATAACTCTATATTCTGAATTTAGATCCCAATATATTTATTTGTGTATTTGTGTGTGTGTGTATATACATACATATATATGTAAATATATGGTAATTTTTATGTTCTGAGTTTATTTTTTCATATACCATTAAGGTATTAATAGTTCTCTATTGGTTAACCTTTCTCAACATTTTCAATTACCTTCCACATATCCACATTTAGCATCTCAGTTGGAGATTTCAACAACAGCTAACTCATTGACTGCAATGCATTGTTCCTGCACTATGTTAGTAGAAATTCTCTATTTTTTGTTGGTGGAGGATGGTTGTCATGAAGATAAAAGCCTGCCTCACCTTCCAACACATTAAGGATGAATGTATCCTTCTATCTTGTGGAACAAATGACAACGTGATATTAGAATCTTTGGGAGTGTCTTCAACAGGATAAATATATATCCAGGGGTAAATTAATTCAATATTAAAGGTAATTTACATATAGTAAAAATAGCTTTTGATAATCTATTATGTGCAAAGCCTCCAAGGATAAGAAGTCGTCTTAGAACTTAAGGATATTACAGATTAGCTACTCAATGAAGACACTTACAGATGGAGGGAGAAAAGTGAAAGCATGGTGCTTATCTTGTGTGATTATGTAGGAAGTGTAAATACAATCCAGATTTAAATTAATGAGTGTAAATGTGGTTATAGTCAACACCCAATTAAAAAGAGGTAGCTAACATTTAGTCAACATGTTTATCTTCTCTAAGCTAGATAGTATAAGAAAATAACATGTAATGGAGTGGCTATCCTCAGTCGAGGATATCAAAAGAGATTTCTATGAACTGTACTAATCAAGCTTTAAAAGGTATATTGGATTCAGCGTTCATAAAATACTAAAGTGGGCATTTCCAAGCAAGTGAATGGTATGAGCAAGAGCCCATCAGTGACAATAAACAATTTGAGAGGCCAGGGAACATAAGTAGACAGAGATAGAAATTTGTTTTGTTTTGTTTGTTTTGCTTTTTCATAATTTCTAACAGCTCATTGCCCATCTGAGAAGCAAGCTTATTAGGGCATTCCATTTGAAAAGTAGTGTGCTATCCAAGATGCTTAAACTGGTGTAGTCTTTCAGCTTGTCCTCATGTTCTTGAACTTCCACACCTTTCTTAGCCCACCTCAGAGTCAAGTCTGCTAATAATCAAGAGAAATATGCATGAAATTAATAGATGGACAGATGAGAGACATATTAAGTATTTTATAAAATTGTAAAAGTTCAGAGGTAAAATACATCCTTTAGATTTTAAGCCGTCATCTTTCTGAGCCTCAAAGTTCTTTCATGTATAAGTTTCAGGTGAAAGGGAAAGTAAAAGTGAATTCTCACCCGAAACGCAAGAGATCCAGTATTTCTTACTGTCCCATCCCACACAACAAGCTTTGAGACAACTATTTTTTAACTAAATCTAATTAAATGTATAAATTATTTCTTAATTTTGTTGTTTCATATTACTTTTTGAAGTGAGCTTATACTTTGGTGATTAATTTTGGGAAAAATTGGATGACGATTATCTCAGGTTGACTCAGTTCCCACCACTCCAAATTGATCTCTTATTTCTATAAGACAGAATAGTTCTTCTCAGACCAAAACACTGCGGTAGCAAACAAAAATAATTAAAAATACTTACATCTCATCAGCTTTCTATAATATATATATATTTTAAATGACACAGTAAATAAGTATTCTAAAGTTTTCAAGCTCAGATTTTTTACTTTTCTTTAATCCTAAATTCTAATCTATCAGTAAACCTTGATTTTATGAGGTTTTGTTGCTGTTATGTTTGTTTTGTTTTGTTTTTTAAAAGAGAGGGGGTCTTGCTCTCTTGCTCAGGCTGGAATGCAGTGGCATAATCACAGCTCACTGCAGCTCTTACTTCTGGACTGAAGGGATCCTCTGGCCTCAGCTTCCCAAGTCACTGGGATTAGGGCAGGAACCACTGCATCTGACTTTTTTTGTTGTTGTTAAACAGCTACGTAGATGCTATTGCCATTTACTGAAATGTAGATTACCAGAGAAGAATCTGGTTTGTAGAGTAAATCATTATCTCAGCAAAGAAACCGATATGATTTGGTTGTGTCCCCATCCAAATCTCATTTTGCATTGTAGCTCCCATAATTCTCACATGCTGTGGGAGGGACCTGGTGGGAGATAACTGAATCATGGAGACGGTTTCCCCCATACCGTTCTCATGATAGTTAATGCATCTCACAAGATCCGATGGTTTTATAAGGGCTTTCCCCTTTCACTTGGCTTTCATTTGCTTTTGCCCGCCACCACATAAGACATATCTTTGCTCCTCCTTTGCCTTCCACCATGATTGTGAGGCCTCGCCATCCATGTGGAACTGAGTCCATTAAACTTATTTTTCTTTATAAATTACCCAGTCTCAGGTATGTCTTTATTAGCAGTGTGAGAACAGACTAATACAGAACATGTTCAAATAGGTTTCTACTTCTATTTTCTTATTAATTTCCTCTTCATGACTATCAATGATTTGTTTTCTAAAAACTCATGGTACTTAACCAAATTACTGTTTTTTAATAGCCTGTAATAACTAACACACACACACACACACACACACAGAGAGACACACAGACACATACACACACACACATTTAAAGTGCCTGGCAACATGGCAGTGCCTGGCAACATGGCAAAACCCTGTCTCCAAAAAGAATACAAAAAATAGCTGAGTGTAGTGATACATATCTGTAGTCCCAGTTAATTGGGAGCCTGAAGTCAGAGGATTGCTTGAGCCTGGGAGGTGGACTTTGCAATAAGCCGAGATTGTGCCCCTGCACTCCAGTCTGGGTGACAGAGGAGAACTATCTCAAAAATCAATCAATCAATCAATAAAGTGCCTACAATGTATCAGACACTGCCAGACTACCAACTTTGGGGAACAAAATAAAATTAATTATAGGAAAAACTTGTGAATTAAAAAACGATGATATTAAGGAAAAGGCCAACAAATGTAGAAAAAATTAAAAGACCCAAAGAGAACAGGATTGGTTGGATGCATGAAATCTTCAAAGAACAGATCATTTTTATCTGAAACAAACTACTCCAAAACATAAACCTAGTTGGGTGAAACTTCCATTTTTTTCCAATGTGGTAGCATCAGCGTAATACTGAAACCAACCAAAGCCAGCATATGCACACATACTCTTCCACTCATTTTGTATATGCATCTCTATATATACACTACTATTGCCAATGTGACATAATTTCCTAATATCGGAACTAGGTGAAAATGAACGTTCTTTAAGTCTCCGACCCATTTTTACTTAATTTATGTATATTGGTGTATTGTGTGAGATATGTACCAAATATTGTGCATATGAATATACAATTGTTCTTGAATCATTTGTTGAAAATGTCATCCTTTCTCTACTAATTTGCCTTTGCACCTTTATCAGAATCGATTGGCAATATATATGTGGATCTATGTTTGGAATTTTTATTCTATTCCATGGACAAATTTGTCTATCTTTGTATCTTTTTTTTAATTCCAGAAGAAAACATGAAAGCAAATTTGTGACACTGAATTAGAAAAGGAAAAAAAAAAGAGAGATAAATTCGAGTATGTCAAAATTTGTAACTTCTGCTCTTCAAAAATATTAATAAAATGAAAAAACAAGCAAGAGAGGGGTAGAAAGCATTTACAATGCACTTACATCTGATAAATGAATTATATCTGGAATATATAAAGAACTCTCAAAACTCAGTAATGGAAAACATGATCAAATCAATAAAAGAGTGTACAAAATATTTGAACAGACATTTAACCAGTGAGATTACATAGATTGTTAATCAGCCCATACAAAGATGCTCAGCACTATTAGTCTTTATGGAAATGCAACTTAAAACAATAATAAAATTTCTATTAGTATGACTGAAGTTAAAAAGATTGACCATTCCAAGCACTAGCGGGATATGTAAGCACTGGAACTCTCACACGCTGCTGTAGAAAGGAAAAATGGCACAAGCACTTTGGAAAAGAGTTTGGGAGTTTTGTGAAAAGTTAAAAATAAACCTATCCTATAATCCAGCTATTTAACATCTAGGTAATTACCCAAGAAAAATAAAGCATATGTTCACACAAAAGCTTATACATGAATGCTCATAAATACTTTATTTGTAAGAACTAGAAACTGGAGCTGATCAATATGTTTATCAGCAGAATGAATAAACAAATTGTGACACATCTAGGCAATAGAATATTACATAACAAAGAAAAAGAAGGTACTCTTGATACACACAACACAAACATTTTTCTATAATTATGCTAAGTTAGAGAAGCAGTTTAAAAATAGTACACACTAGCTGATTCTTTCCATAGAATCCTTTAGTAAACAAAAAAAACAAAACAATCTAATCTATATTGACAGAGTGCAGATCAGTGATGCCTGGTGGTATGGCCAAGAGAATCTGGAGGGAGGCGATACAATGGGGCACAAGGACATCTTTGGGGATGATGGACATGCTAATTATCACCATTATACTGATGGTTTCATGGCTGTGTGCCTTTGTCAAAATTTATCATTGCTACACTGAATGTACCATTTAGTGTATGTTGATTATACTTCAAAAAGCAATTTTTAAAAAGTCTTTAGAGCGGAATGTTTTAAATCTAATTCAGTGGCCACACATTTTGAGTTGTGACATGTTGGACCACTGGATGGTTTGGGAGGGGTTTAAGTGTTTGACTCTGAAGCTGTTACCTAGTTCTCTGGGACTTTGCCTAATCAACTTTCCTCAGTTCTTCAGGTCCCAAATCCCATTTCCTGCCTTCCTAAAGCTCCCTCTGCCTTTTTTACACACAAAGATTTCTCCTAGCTAATACTGTGCCACTTACGTAGTGTGAAATCAGATTGTGACAGTTGTGATTTGTGAGGGCAGGGCTAGCTCTGTCTTCACCATTGGATTCCCATTTCCTTGTGAAATGCTTTAAGTAAATTAGGTGGTTAATAAACATTGCCTACTCAAGTTAATTATATTATGGTGTATATGTACATATACACACATTCTTACACACACTCTCTCTCTGTCTCACACACACAGACATACATGCATGTGGTGCTTATAATCTAGTTTCATATGTCTTTTATAATCTTCCATTGATTCTATTTCCCTATCAACAACTGCAGACAGTGTATATTTAAAATATCCAAATAACTTTGAAATTAACAAAGAGAATCATGTATTTCAATGGCATAATTTTAGCAACACTATTTTATATTCAAATAAACCATTTTCTCATCTAGTGGCTGTCTGATCATAGGCAAATTTATGAACCCCTCTTAACTTTAGTCTCTCTGCCTCTAAAATTAATATATTAATGTTTACCTTATGAGATGTGTTAAGGTCCCAGTGATCCTACATGTGAAAAGCTTATCTAAGTATTTAACACATGATAAGTCTGCATTATATGGAGGTCATAAAATAATACTTACATCTGAAGAAGATTTCAACCTCTCCCAGACACCCCTTTCTAAGCTAATTTCACTGTTCCTGCATTAGAACCTTCCTCTGTGTCTATGCAGCTCCCTGGAGTGAATGATTCCCTATATTAGTACAGTAAATACTCCCTTTGATCTCTGATTAATGAGCCTGAATCAACTCTCTTCTTTAAAACGAGTCTCTTTCTGTAGCTTCCTCTTAAATAATGAGATAAGAGAATGAATATATAGTGAGCATCTATCAGGTTACAAACATTTAATATCTCTTATAATACTAATCTTCAAAATAAATTTCAAATACGCATTATCTCTGTTTATAAGTAAAGATCTCGAGACTCAGCAAGGTTAAGAAATTCATCAAAGCCCACACAATGCGTAAATGATGAAGGTGGATGTCGAATTGAATTGTCTGACTCTGAAATTCATGTTTCTTTCTACTACATAATGCTACTTTTCTCAGTCATCCTATGAAACTTACTTCTAGGAAAATCACCTTTAGCAAAATCAACCCCTGCTTTTATTCAGAGCAGTCTCCTGTGAGTTATTGCTTAATAGAGAAAGCTCATGCTGCTGCCACTTTGCCTGAATCAAGTTTGTTGGAGCCCTTAAGCTGAAGCTAGGTGGATGCCCGGTCACTTTGTATTATTAGAGGGTCAGGAGCACTTAGACAGGAAATAAACATAGGTGATGAGTAAAATTTACCCTTAAATATTTCTAAGTACATATCTTTATAAGAGAAAAATACCTTGAATCCATGAAGGTGGCTCAGCCAGCCTTCACGGTAGATGCCTGCATTTCATAATTTCATAGCTTCTTTTTCTACTTAAAAAAATATATTTGACAAAATACTCCCAAAATTTGTTTTTTTATCAAAAGTTGTGGACAGTCACAGTGGCTCATGCCTGTAATCCAGTACTTTGAGAGGCTGAGATGGGAGGATAGCTTCAGCCCAGGAGATCAAGGGTGCAGTGAGCTATGATTATACCACTGCACTCCAACCTGGGCAACAGAACAAGATATTGTCTCAAAAAAACAAAACAAAGACATAGAGAAAAATAAGCAATATATTTAAAATGGTTGAGAGCAGGGCAGTTGTCACCTTAGCAGAATTTACAGAAAACCTGGATTGTTTTTAAGAACTAATAATAGTAGAGATAATATATATTTATATATTTTTAATATATATCACAAATAATGACAATAATATATGTTTATAACATATAATATAACATATGCTATATTTGTATATTATAATACAACATATATGTAATCTTTATGTTATAAATTAGCACTATATGTTATATAGTATACTTTATTTATAACATATAATATATTTACTTATAACATGATGACAATAATAATATGAATAATATATTGCTAATCACAAGAGGAAAACAGAAATAAAAACCTTCACAAATTTTCAGTGACACTATGAGAGAAATACTCAAAATATGTACACCTCACATATTAACATGGTATAGTGAAGATTAGCAAATTAAAGATTAGCTTTATGACAGTTGTGATCACGTTAGTCACAATTTTAAATTGTGCAGGCCCAGGTCAAGGAAAGATACAAACATTAATAACAAATATACACATTTTATTTGATCAAGGCAGGGGTTATATTCAAAAGAGAAAGCAATCAATATAATGTGCACACTGGCCACTCAGAAATTCTGCTGGTCATAAACGTCAGGATTTTGGTTGACTATCACAGGAATTTTCATATATGAATTTGGACATTTAATAAGCATTTAAAGCACCTGCTATATATCAGACTATACTATAATTTGGAGGAATACAGTAATGCATAAGACATTGTTTTTAAAATTCAAGTGGTTACAGTCTAGGGGAGAAGTTGTGAAGTGTAATACTTGGGGCCTAAGTGCTACATTTAAGTTAGGCCTTGAAAAATCAAGAAAATCTTTATAGGGAAAATGACAAGTAAGTTGACTTTTAAAAGATCAATAGCTTACAAGCAGGGCAGGAAGGAGGTAGTACAGTCCTCTAGTAAGGGATTGGAGTGCCAATACCACCCCAATGAGTGAGCTCAGTTGTCACTGAATGATCCTGGACTGAAGTTTGCTGTCGTTATTGGAGCCCCAGGATTTAACTCTGAATATTTCTTCAATTGAGTCCTAACTTGACAGAGCCTTCACTTTTCTGACTTTTTAGAGACAGAGGAGGCAGGGTACCATAGACCTAAAACATAGGGTAGCAGTTATTAGACTTCAAGAACTCCAGGCTCCACCTTCAGAGATTCTGATAATTTGTGCCTGGAGTGTGGTGCATGGCTTGTTTCTAACAAGCCCATAAAGTCATAAGGATGTACTTTATCAAGAGACCACATTTTGGAAAACTCTGTAGTAGATACCACAGGGTAAGAGCTAATAAATGATTCTGAGGAATTTTTAAAGCACACTCCACACACTTCATCTCCAGCCAGCTGTGCTAATGAAATAAGAACACAGCATTTCAACTATAGTTATTTCTATACCACTCACCCTGAGTGTTTAGAAAGCTGATTTTTATTTTTACTTTTTTACTATATGTCTATGTTCCTTGGGACACAGTCCCAAGGGCTTTCTCCACAGCCCTTAAGGTATTAATGCATCATCATATCAATCAATGTTTAATAAAGGAAAGTTATGTTTTACATCTGGCCTGATGATTCATCAAAAGAAACTAAGGCAGTGGGCAAAGCTGGTAACCTGAACTAATCAGCATGGATTGCAGGGGTTTGCTCTCACCCATTGGCTGTTTTATAGGTCAGTTAAGCGTGCTCAGCTAATGTACTGAGACGTAAAAGCAAGCCCAAGAATAGGGTGGGTAGAGCTAAGGAGACAGAGCATTAAGGGAACTCTAAGCATTTGCCAGGTTTGTCAGGAGAAAAGTTTGCAGATCATCAGGCAATACCTACAATTATGGGAATGAAAAAGCCACTTCTAAGGGTAGAACAGTACCAGGTTTATAGTGGGCAAATCCTTGGGAGGGAAGATAGTCTCCAAAAAGAAACAGTAAACAAGCAAAGCCTGTTGTTGGAAGATAAAAGAAGTTGTCTTTATGCAATTAAAAAGGATCTTTCTTCAGAGCCCAGGAGTTGGGTTGGCATTCAAAGAGGACCATAGAATATGGTAAGGTACAGCTATAAAGGTAGAAATCTGGAATGATAGACTCTGTGGCTATACTGTGTTTCCTGGTTAGAGGTGGCCAAAAGCTGCACCAAAAGCTGAAATAGGATTGAGAGCAGGCCAGATGGAAGATGAGGTCATTAAAAATCCACTCTATGATTCTTCCCACCATCCTCTTTCCTCGCTGGGTGAAGTAACCTGAATACTGTAAAATCCTTCCTTTTTTTTTTAACTTAGTATTTTCTAGTAAGGACATATTTTCTTAATCTAAAGTATTCCCTACCACTTCCACCATGGTGAGATTAGATAAAAAAGAAAGATTCATAGCATGGGCTTTAGCTAAAGAAAAAAATCTTGTTTAAATTTGATGGATAAGAAGCCTCTCTGGCTCCCACTGAATTCTTCAAATTCACTATATATTTTGCAGGGTAGGATCTATTTCTCTCAGTATTATCCTCTTTAGCAATTTTTTTTCACACAAAAGTTATCATCAGGAAGAATTGTAATCTAGCTGATTAAAGATATTCTTTTTTAAAATCTTAAAGTTAATCAGAAAGTGGATTTCCATACTGGAAAATGTACGGATATGTATGGATATGGAAATGTATGGATACAGTTGGCTGTGTCAGATTTAGGGACATGACAATGGGGTCAGGATAGAATTAGGGAGGAACCATGGATAGGTTTGAAAGACTAGGTTTGAATCTAGACTTCAATCACTTACTAGCTATGTTGATGAGCAAGTTGTTCATCCTTACTGTGCCTATATTTTCATATATGTATGTTTGTGTGTACATATTTGTAAAATAGGGTATTCATGACACTTAGCTTGTGAGACTTAAAGGAGTTGATCTGTGTAAACCATTTGGAGTGGTGTCTGGCATATTGCTAATGTACACAGTGAGTGCCCAGGAAGGATGACTATAACTATTACTTTGAGAAATTAATGGCTTTCTTGTTTCTAGGCACTTGTCTTTTCCAAGCTCATCTGGGACCACATTCTATGACTGCCTAGTAGCCAGACAGTGCAGTCAAAAAGTTTCATGCTGCAGAAGTTGCAAGCACCAGGAATCGCGCAAACAGAGGAAGCATAGTTTAGCTGAGCAACATCTCTGGCCTGCTAAAATGAAGGTCTCTTCTGTACCATCTGCCTCATTCTATGTATCAGTGAAATGATAAGCATGATAGCCCTACTCCATCATGGATCGGTAAAGGGGATTACATGAAATTAAATGAATGCTGGTGCTTGTGCTGGGTTGAGTGTTTGGCATTTATTCTGCCATTTAATCATCAACCGTCTGATGCAGGCATTGCTATGATTCCCATTTTAAAGATGTGAAAGCTGAGGCTCAAGTGGTTTTGCAAGTTTTCCAGTCACGCACATGTAATAATCTGCAGGATTCAAACCAAAGCCTTAGTCCAGATGAATCGGTGTTTATAACAATAACCTTGGGTTGCATCCAAATGCTAGGGCAGATGGGGCCTTGAATGAGAGTCAGCTGGTCTCATCTCCTCTTGCTCCTGATCTAGAAATAAGATCAGACAGACACAAGGCCATTCAGTAAACTGAAGAGCTGCCTCCTCACAACAGGTCAAGTGCTACGTCGAGGTCTGCTTGTTCCTTAATCTGCAGAAGGCCAATGAGGACATCACTGAAAGGGTGGATCCATCTCTCTCAGTAGTGCCATTTCAAGAGAAGTTCTGGATTTTTTATCCTTAAAAACACAGATCACTATGAATTTCTGAGAGACTCACTTGCATGGCAGGTGCTCTGGGCCACTCATTTCATGAGTGCTTATTAGAACTGTGCATTTTTTAAACACTTGATACAAGTATCAACATCTGAAAATAGGTGCTCTAAAATGATAGGTGCTTGTTTTTGTAATTGTCAACACTAGAAGGCTATTGCTGGATCCAATTACATGTAGAAAGCCTTTAAATAGAAGAGGAGGGATTTTTTACATGGACAGGGGTTACCAGTTCTGTTTGATATCCCTAACAGTCAGCCACCCTGGAACACAGAAGCTCTCCTTTGCTCTAACGTGTTTGGTTCTTAATTATTCAAAAAGGCTTAATGATTAATGGTGTGGAATGTACAGTCGGATTTTTACATTTAAATGTCAGATTCCCCACTTAAGACCGGTGTGAACTTGGGCAGGATATTTAACTTTTCTGTGCCTCAATGTCCTCTTCTAGAAAATGGGCATAGTTTGTGGTACCATCATCATAGGGCTATGTAAGGAACATATCAATTAATATATACAAAGTGCTCACCACAGAACCTTGCATGTAGGAAGTGCTCAATAAACATTCACTATTATTGAGTAAATTTCTGTAATCCTAGAATATTTTAATTTTAGGTATGGCTAATATAGAAAAATTAAAATGTGAATATGAAAAAATGTACATAAAATATACAGACATTTCTGTATTTAGATATCAGGTATGTTGAAAACAGATCTGGGCTTCCAATGGTTTACATTTGAGCAGGAAAGACAGATAAATAGTTAATTGCGTCACTCCATACATCCCCTGAGAGATGCGATAGAATGCTATTGGAGATGAAGAGGAAAGAGCAAACTCTTTGAGTGAGTCGGGAAAGTATTTCTGGAGGTTGTAATAGATGAGCTAAGTGAACCAGGAAAGTAAAACAAATAGAAAGGCATTCCAAGAGAATCAAAGGCAAAAAGACATAAAAGTTCTGGTACATTTGATGAATGTATATTTGATATGATTAGAGGACTGGGAAGAGGGCATGAGTGTGTGAACACAGGCTACAGAAGCAACCTGGGGCTGAGTGAGGAGGTCTGGGCCTCACCATAATTGTGCACTCTCTCTCATGGTGTTTCTTTGGGGTATGCAGTAAGAGCTCTCAGTGATAGAACTGTGCTGCCTCTCCATAGAGATATAAAGGCTTGTTCTTAAACCCTTGTTCTGCCATCTCCCAGCTATTGGCAGATTCCATATTCTCTCAGCCTCAACACTCTTCTCTGTAAAATGGGGATGATGGTAATGTACCTATCTCAAAGGGTTTTGCGAAGATTAATGACATAATAATTTACGTAAATCCTAAAGCCTAGTGTTCTTACATGTTAGTGATTTTGAATTTTAATATTACCAGTGACAAAATCAATGAGACATAGCTCTTAAGCATTAAAGTCAAGATTACAGCCAAAAGCCAGTGTCTAAGCTTATGGTATTTTTTTTTTTTTTAGATAAGCTGCCCTTTAAAAAATACATGTGTTTTGTATATTTTGTTTTTTACTTTCCTGTTTTTTCTTTTTTTTTTTTTTCTCCAAGTGAACGGACCTTACCTTTCCCCGGAGCCTGACAGGGAATCTGATTATTTTTTCCTCCAGAGCAATTGCTAATGTTATCATTATCCATTCAGTGAATAGCATTTGGCCACTTCAGAAGCATTTTCCCACTTCCATGTAAATAGTATGATTAGATGTGAAAGGTAATCTTGAGTGCTGCCATGTTATGACATTAAAATAGTAATTCAATTGTTAGCAACCCCTCACAAATAACTATCCAATCCACTTGTGTTTAATACCTCAGCGTCCTTGCATGCCTTTCCTTTTTGAAACACAAAGCAGTATTGATTTCTCTTCATAACCAACTAAAAAGTGCTTTGAGCACTTTTATCATTTCATTACCCAGCAGTAAATAAGGAAAATAACCTGCAAAAATGAAAAACAAGTCGATGGGTTACTTTTATCCCTTTCCCTGCAAAACTCAAATGCAGACAAGAATGACGTTTTGATAGATTTAAATGTCTTTATATTTGAAGATGCCCTGGCAGTCATCACGAAAGGAAGCTTGTTGGAGTGAAAAGCTGTGGGTGTAGAAATGGAAGCCCTGGTGTGATTAGTCTGCTCAGGCTGCCACAACAGAATACCACGGGCTGGGTGGTTTAAACAGAAATTTATCTTCTCACAGTTCTGGAGGCTAAAGGCTCAATATGAAGGGGTCTACAGGGTTGGTTTCTGGTAAGGCTTCTCTCCTTGGGTTGCAGATGGCTACCTTCTCGCTGTGTCCTCACTGGGTCTCTCCTCTGTGCACATGACTTCTGGTGTCTCTTTTTCTTATGAGGATGCCAATCCTATTGGAGTAGGTCTCTACCTTTATGACGTGATTTTATCTTAATAACTTCCTAAAAGGCCCTATCTGCCAATACAGTCACAGCAGGTTTAGGGCTTCCACATATGGCCTTGGGGGAAAACAGTTCAGTCCATAACACCCAGTTTGAGAACCAGCTCTGTCACTTATTGGTCATACAACCTTCGGGAAAGACATTGGCCCCTTTCTGTGGGAATCTGATTTCTCAAATATACAGAAAGGAGTCAGACAATACCCATGATTTGTAAACTTTTTGAAAGGGTTGTAAATACATCTTAGAAAGAAAAGCAAGTGTGTGTATAAGTGCATATATTTATTTTTCTGAAACAAATAAGTATTTCTTACTGCAGTGAGTTTGGAGAAATTTTTAAATCAGGTTATTACCCCCCTCCTTTCTCATCTAGGAAGCCAGGAGTCTGTGAAAAAGAGTTGGGAACCTCTGAGTGTGATGTGAGAAGCTTCTGTTATCCTTGTCTTCAAGAAATCAGTGAGGACTTTTTTTTATTTGTCCATTATGAGCAGCATGAAAAACTTACATTTTTGGCTTCACCTTAGCTTATCAGCCTTGCCTTAACTGTTTCCTCTAACCAAATGCCTTCATACAACTGACTGTCAAAGACTTCATTTATTTTCTGCTGCCCAGCACCATCTTCCCTCCAAAACACTTTTCAGAGACCTCCACTCAGAATCTTCTCTGTGCCACTGCAGTGGCAAATTTTCTTTGTCTGCCTTGTGATAAGGGCATGTGAATGTGATTCTCTTATGCACTAGATTTGAAGCCATTGGAAGACAAAAGAAGCCCAAATTGCAGACCAATTCAGTTCTGAATCCAAATTGCAGACCTTAGCATGTTGAATACATGTGTCCAAGAGTATGAATTGGGATGGGGTGGTGAGTATAGATTAAAGGGGATAGTAGCCACCTATATACCTTTCTTTCTCCTGTTGCAAAAGAAAGAAGTACTAGCTCTTTATCAAAGAGAATTTCTCAATAGTGGTCCAAGATCCTTTTAAGACCAAAGGAAATATTCTTGCTGCTCTTGTGATGTCCCCCTACTTGCAAACTAACCAGTGAACCTGTCCCTGTTTCATGGATGCTGGAAGAAGACACGATTTCTAGGTCAGAGACAAAGACTCTTATTAATCAGAGCATGGCAGGCTTCAGAAGCTTCATGTTCTTGCCAGTTCCCCTTCTCCCATAAGTCCTGGGGGAGTGATGTGGAGTGGCCCTGATGGACATAGTACACACAGTGGGCTTGTATCACACTAGAGGACATCCAGCTTAAGAAACCCTCAATCTTGTAAAAGGTCTCCTGGTAAACCTGCCTGCCTTTGGCACAGAAGAGGACATTATTTTTATTTTCCTCCTGAGAAAAGAAAGAAATCTTCCTTCTGTCTTGGTATCTTCCATGGTTGTTCTTTGTTCAAATATTCTTGAAGAGTTAGTCCATGACAAAAACTGTCACAAGATAGAATAGTTTACATTGTGAAAGAATTATTATAGATAATCCCTTATTCTCCAAGCATGTCTCAGCAAATTCCTCCAGATCTGCCTCTCACTCCATTCTTCAGACAAACGCTGTAGGACTGTTCCTTCCTCATGTCTTATCGATCTCTTCTTTTGTCTACAGAGTGATGAACAATTGGAATGGACTGCCTGCCTGTTTCTTTGCTTTCTTATCCATTTTAAAATGTTTTTATTCTGAGAAAAAGGAGAAATCTCAGTTGGTCCCCCAGTGCTGCTCTGACCAAGTTCCTGAGAACTATCTTGAGGCCAGTGTTGTTCTAATGTTGTAGTACTATCTCCTTAGTTCAGCTAAAGACAGGGGTGGGGTCCTTGTCACAGAGCCACAGAAAATTAGGCTTGCAGATGATTTGAAGTGGGAGAAAAATGGAATGTACTGGGCGGAAAGGAAGAAAAGAGAAACAGGGACTCTCCACAAAGCCAGAGTGAGAATCTTGTTAGTATATGCTTCCCACTTGGCAGATTAAATTTCAGGTTCCACCCAGGAAGAGAAGGGGCCAGGATCCTCCCCACTGCGAATGGTGTGAACTTCTGTGGCTCCACCCCTGTGCACACTTCTCCCAGTGTGCAGCCGATTGGAGTTTCTCTGCGGACCCCTTCCTACCTGGCTGTCTCACTAAGATGCTACTTTTGTAGAAGGAATGGTAATAAAACAGATCAGGAAATATTTGCCTAAAGGGCATTGCAAAGGGGGGAAAAAAGCCTTTTTCAGAACCCAATGAATCAGATTCATTTTTTAGAATAGGTATAGACAGATGGTAACTATGGAAGTGACATACAAGTGACCAAGCAACAGCCAGGAAATGCAGGATTAATGGGGCACATTCTACTGCTTATGTAGAATAAGGTGTAGAAGTTTCACTGTCCCTGCAACTTCTATGACCCTTCACTTCCTAAACATGGAAAATGAAACCATTTCCCAATTGCCTGCCCACTACTAGATTGTTGTAGCTATGGAAATAAACAGATTTGAACCAAAACCCTCTTTAAATGTAAATCTTAGCAATAGCTAAGCACTGCTTTGTAGGCCAAGCATTAAATTGTGTAATTGTCCAATACCTGCATTTATTTCCTAGGGTAATTGCCTACACTGACTTAAAACGTTTGAGAAGTGAAAGGAAAGTCATACTCCACATTTCTAGAGTCCAAACTAGAAAGTCAAAAGTCACCAGCAGAAAATCGAAATGAATAAGTGGGCTGCGAGTGGTGAAGCCTGTGGAACACTTGACAATATAAGCCTCACTGAAAGGCAGAAACTATTCATCTCTAATTGAAATTTGCTGTGTAGAAATGTTGGCTCAATGTTGGCAGATCTTCTGACCTGTCAAGGTAATTGATACGGGGGCTTTCAATTGAAATGTAAATTTCAGTTTGATAACTAATTCAATATCTGAAAACATTGAGAGCACCAAAGAACATATCTATCTTACTTGCTATGACTTCATGACAAAACAACACTAAAGTTAGTAGTTTTCAACAATAACGCTTATTTTGCTCACAAAACTGTAATTCAGGGATCAGTGGGGTCAGCTTCTTTCCGGTCTACTAGGTTCAGTTGGGGTGGCTGGAAAGCTGGGGATAAGAATGTAGATGATGAGTTAATGGGTGCACCACACCAACATGGCACATGTATACATATGTAACAAACCTGCACGTTGTGCACATGTACCCTAGAACTTAAAGTATAATAATAATTTAAAAAGAATCATCTGAAGGTTTGCCTACTCATGTTTAGAGGTTGGGCTGGGAAGATTTAAACAGCTGAAGACTCTTACAACATAGATTCCTGAAGTCATCTCTGCCTATCTCTATGTGGTCTTCCCACATGGCTGCACAAGGTGGCTCCCAGGCAGCCAGTCTTCTCACATATCAGCTTGGGGCAGATCAGGACCTCAAGAGAGACTTGCAGAAGTATTGCCTTTCATAAACCAGCCTCAGAAGTCACTGAGCATTACTTGTACCATATTCCACCAGTTCAGGCAGTAACAAAGGTCTACTAAGTTAAAGAAAAACATATATATAGCTCCCATCTCTTAATAGAGGAATCTGAATGTTATACTGTAAGAAGAGTATATAGGATATGATATGTATTGGTGAGCACATCTTTGTAAAATACCATTTGCTATCACATCCATATATTCATTGTCCACCTCTTGGCACCAGCTCATACTCAAGAAATATTGGCATGTTCTGGGATTTGAGAAAGTAATGCTGAGCCTCTTCTAATGGTATACGAAAATTTCGTTTTCCTACTCCAACTTGGTTTGGCTGAATAACATGGCTCAACCTAGATATAGTCAACCATATGATTCCTTCCTGGAAAAGATTGTGGGCAGTCCTATTAGGGACTCAAAAAATCTAGATAGCTGCTGTAATTAGTCCTGGATAATGTTCTAGAGCAGATCAGGAAGTTGTTTTAGACACTTAGAAGTAGAAGGATAAACAGAACAATTACTAAAATATTCCTCACAGTGAAGTGGGTCAAGCTGGAAAAGATAATTATATTTTTAGGTCCAAGTGGAAGAGGCAGGTTCTAAGCCAGAAGTGGGAGGTAAAGCCAAAATATCAAGAGACAAGTCTGTAATGACAACAGATACCCAATGGGATACTTAAGGTGCCTGGCATTGTGAAGAAGCATAAAGGGAGCAAGCAAAGAAGATGAAATCTCTAAGGGGAACTTTACGAGAAAGCTGAAAATTCTTTTTGGAATCAACACCAGGGTATCCAACTCTACATCTTACAGTAGCCCAGCTACACGCTGTGAGCAAACGACATTATAGATATTCTTGTTCATGAAAGCAGACAGCATTCAGGTGGATTTCTTGAGGCTCCTAAATTCAAAAGCTTCAAATCAGAGTCAAATGTTAATGGAGCTCATGTGCTCACATTACAAAAGAACTACAATGAGTTGCTGATGCAATTGGTGCACCCTATAGAAATGAGATTCTTACTCTGAATATCTGTTGCTTTCCCTATGCACCATCTCTATATAGAAATTCATAGATATTATTTCTATATAAACATGTATCTAATTCTCAAAGGCAATGTAACTGATCACTACACTGTTTTTAAAAACTAAAAAAAAAATTTAGGCTTAGGAGAGAGAAATTATATAAGAACCTCAGGAGGAAAATCTTTATGAAATACTCATGTAAATTGCTTTATCTTGTTGTAGTGTTATTACTTTTCAGCGGTTATGTCTGATGTTAACATTTTCATTCAAGATCCACTTCTTTGTTGTGCTCTGCTGGGGAAGGATGGATTGCTTTATTATATTGTGATCTGGCTTGGGAAAAATCCCACATAATGTGTTATTTTAAAAAATACATATATGTAACAGAAATGCTTCATTTTGAATCAATTCTTAATGAAAACAAAATGTGATGTTTACTGTGATAATGGCAAAAACTAACTTCAAATTTTTTTCAATTATCTCTACTTTTGCTTGTAAATGTATTAATATGATGTTGAAGAGTGAGCAATAAGCCAAGAACAAGAAATCTTTGGTTCTGTGCCCTCTCTATGATGCTTATTCACAGAGTTTTACAGTCTTTTAGCCTCAGTTTTCTATTTTCTTTCTTTCTTTCTTTCTTTCTTTCTTTCTTTCTTTCTTTCTTTCTTTCTTTCTTTCTTATTTTGAGACGGAGTCTCTCTCTGTCACACAGACTGGAGTGCAGTAGCGCGATCTCGGCTCACTGCAAGCTCTGCCTCCTGGGTTCATGCCATTCTCCTGCCTCAGCCTCCCAAGTAGCTGGGACTACAGGCGCCCCCCCACCACCCCCGGTTAATTTTTTGTATTTTTAGTAGAGGCGGGGTTTCACCGTGTTAGCCAGGATGGTCTCGATCTCCTGGCCTCGTGATCTGCCCACCTCGGCCTCCCAAAGTGCTGGGATTATAGGTGTGAGCCACCACACTTGGCTAGCCTCAGTTTTTTAATTTGCAAAATTAAATAGATGGATCTAAAATGTCTCTAAAATCTATTGTTTCTGATAGATCATATTGTGTAATATATTATTCAATGAGAAGCCTCCAAGATTTCTTGCCATCATAAAAGTAATCAAATTTCTGGTGGTCCTCATTTAATTCCCCAAATCAGGTTCAAAGAAAAGTCAAGAGAGATGCCAAGGTGCCAAGATGCCAAGATGGGTTAGCACCATTAATTGCAATCCCCCTGGTACTTGCATTCATGATGGAGCTTTCTCCCAAGAGTTGTGCCATGCTGTGGTCAGAGTCAACAAAATCCATATGTTGAAATCTGATCACCATTGCAATAATACTAAGACGTGGGGCCTTTAGGAGATGATTAGTTTGTGAGGGTGAGGCCCTCATGAATGAGATTAGTATCCTTATAAAAGAGGCTTGTGGGAGCTTGTTAACACCTTCTGCCATCTGAGGAAACCTATCTATGAGAAATGGGCCCTCACCAGGCACCAAATCTGTTAGTGCCGTGATCTTGAGTTTCCTAGTCTCCCAAACTGTAAGCAATACATTTCTATTATTTATAAATTACTTAGTATATTTTGTTTTAGCAACCCAAAAAGACAAAGACAGGCCACTTCTGTGTGTGTTAATGCCAGAAAACTATCTCTTAAGAGATCTATATTGTCAAAAAGTACTTTTGCCAAGAGCCCTTAAGATCTGTGACAAATCTGTTTCCTGCAATAAGATTCAAGGGTTATTTTTGACCTTCTGAGTCAAAAGTAGCATCACTATGGTGACTTCCTTCACTCTATTAACGTTTTTGACAAAATATCAATGCACAGTATATACACTTACATGATTACACACACATAAAATGTAATCCATGTAATCCTTGCCCCCTCCCAAATATTAAATTCTTTGGAAAATAAAATGGTCATGCGTTCCAAATATCATAAAGGGTTGAGGAGAAAGAGTTGAACTAAACTCTTCCTTAGTTTACTCTTCATAGATACACTCAACAAACATTAGGTAATTTACCTAAATTTTGACTGAAAATCTTTAGATACATACATTCAACCAACAGAAAAGACAAAAAGGAAATGTGACTATGAGTTTATGATGCTGGAGAGGAAGAGAAGGTAGAATTAACAGTTGTTCAAAGCAGGAGGCATCACGCTACCTGACTTCAAACTATACTACAAGGCTACAGTAACCAAAACAGCATGGTACTGGTACCAAAACACAGATATAGACCAATGGAACAGAACAGAGCCCTCAGAAATAATACCACACATCTACAACCATCTGACCTTTGACAAACCTGACAAAAACAAGAAATGGGGAAAGGATTCCCTATTTAATAAATGGTGCTGGGAAAACTGGCTAGCCATATGTAGAAAGCTGAAACTGGATCCCTTCCTTACACCTTATACAAAAATTGATTCAAGATGGATTAAAGATTTAAATGTTAGACCTGAAACCATAAAAACCCTAGAAGAAAACCTAGGCAATACCACTCAGGACATAGGCATGGGCAAGGACTTCATGTCTAAAACACCAAAAGCAATGGCAACAAAAGCCAAAATTGACAAATGGGATCTAATTAAACTAAAGAGCTTCTGCACAGCAAAAGAAACTACCATCAGAGTGTACAGGCAACCTACAGAATGGGAGAAAATTTTTGCAATCTACTCATCTGACGAGGGGCTAATATCCAGAATCTACAAAGAACTCAAACAAATTTACAAGAAAAAAACAAACAACCCCATCACAAAGTGGACAAAGGATATGAACAGACACTTCTCAAAAGAAGACATTTATGCAGCCAACAGACACATGAAAAAATGCTCATCATCACTGGCCATCAGAGAAATGCAAATCAAAATCATAGTGTGAAATGAGATACCATTTCACACTAGTTAGAATAGTGATCATTAAAAAGTCAGGAAACAACAGGTGCTGGAGAGGATGTGGAGAAATAGGAACACTTTTACACTGTTGGTGGGACTGTAAACTAGTTCAACCATTGTGGAAGTCAGTGTGGCGATTCCTCAAGGGTCTAGAACTAGAAATACCATTTGACCCAGCCATCCCATTACTGGGTATATACCCAATGGATTATAAATCATGCTGCTATAAAGACACATGCACACGTATGTTTACTGGGGCACTATTCACAATAGCAAAGACTTGGAACCAACCCAAATGTCCATCAATGATAGACTGGATTAAGAAAATGTGGCATATATACACCATGGAATACTACGCAGCCATAAAAAATGATGAGTTCATGTCCTTTGTAGGGACATGGATGAAGCTGGAAACCATCATTCTCAGCAAACTATTGCAAGGACAAAAAACCAAACACTGCATATTCTCACTCATAGGTGGGAATTGAACAATGAGAACACATGGACACAGGAAAAGGAACATCACACACTGGGGCCTGTTGTGTGGTGGGCAGAGTGGGGAGGAATAGCATTAGGAGATATACCTAATGTAAATGATGAGTTAATGGGTGCAGCATACCAACATGGCACATGTATACGTATGTAACAAACCTGCACGTTGTGCACATGTACCCTAGAACTTAAAGTATAATAAAAAGAAAAAAAAAAGAATCAACGGTTGTTCTTGGAGGAGTTCATTCTTAGGCCAAGATTTCTCTTACCCAATTCACTTTTTTAACTGGTGAGATTTAAATTGTTTAGTAATATACCTAGTGAATACATAAGGGAATTTAAGAGACATTGTATTGAGAGACCCACAGGTTTCTGCAGTATGTGTGTGTGTGTGTTTAAGTACTTTCACACTAGTACACAAAAAAATTAATAGCATCAGAACACAGTTTTTAGAATTACAAACCCAGAATTTCTACATCAATTTTAAGCACACACATCAAAGAAGTATGAGAATCACAAGGTGGCAACAAGAAATATGGAAGAAACAGGAGAGTCTTGCCGGAAGGTGAGTGATGGAGGAAGAGGGAACAGACAGTCAGGGATGGTATTTTCTCCTGTTAAAATGACAAGAAAGAGGAAAATAATGAAATAATTTGAAAGGCAAAAGCACTTTGAGATATATGAAAATACCAACTCTGTCAGAGTTTTGGTGGTGTAAAGAGGGTTGAGTAGGATAGAAATATTCCAGAAGGAATGGAACCTATTTTAAGACACTCAGATACTCTCTTTACTCTCTTTAACAAAAACAAAAGAGGTCAGAAGATCCAGGGTAAATGTGATTTCAGTAAAGCCAAACAGAACAAAACAAAACAAAAAAACAAACAAAAAAAAAAAAAAAGAAAAAGAGAAAGAAAGAAGCAAAGAAAGAAAAGGGAAGAGGCTCTTACTCCACATTGGGCTGCTTCTCCCAACTGTCACTCACCAAACTAAAATCAAAACTGAATGGCTTTTTTACTTTATATATTTTGTATATTTAAGATATTCCCGTATCAGAGTTACAACATACTATACTTTTTCTGTTAACTGTTCTAGATAGAATATTCCTAAATGTCTAAATTAAGCTTTTATTTCATTCAACACTGGCTGTTGATACATTAATGTCTAGTATCACAGAGATGCCAGGAATAAGGAAGGCAAGGAAATGTTTGCAAAGTAATCTAAAGGCTTAATTACATTATGGACGTCTCAGTGGACAATTAAGATCAGAACATGGAGTAAACAATCAAAACAAATTACTGAAGGTCTGACGTTGAAATCCAAATATATACATCAAGACTGAGCAGAAATCCAAATCTTTATACACCAGACTTGGACGTATCCCAAAAAGGTCATTATGAGAATAAGGTATTTTATTTATTTTTTTCATGCACACAATTTATTTCTGAGGAAGTTTTCATTTCCTAAGGATAGCAACAGTATTCAGACATCTTTTTGCAAATTGCTAATCATAATTTTGAACAAAAGCCAAATTAGATACTTTATAGAGATAACCGGTGAAACACTCTTTCTTAGGAATTGTGCTTGTTCAACTGGAAGAAGAAAACACTTTGTCATTACGTAGTTGTGGCCTTCAGATATTTTGAAATACTGTCAGTGGAAAAAGCAATACATCTACTTCTCTGCCTTGGCAGGAGAACAGTGATCAATACTTGAAAATACCATCACCACCTTCAAAGTTGGAGAATTAAAAACAAACAACAAATTACAAAATGGGTATCTTATACAGTTTAAAAATTGTACTTACTGGAGGACAGAGAGCGGAGGCTTTGTTACCATAAACAGGAATCCAAGACCCTGGGTGGAAGCTAAAATTCTGTAGGCCTGGCTGAAGGTGTTGTAGCCTCGAGCAGACACGTCAGTGTGCACACACTGCCAGAAATGCTATGTGTGGCATCTCTTTCCTTTTGTCTTCCAATCCTGTTAGTACTTTCCCCTGCCCAAACCCAGTAGGAATTAGGAAAACTCAGCCATCAAAACTACATTTCTCCATAACATAGGCAGGGGAAAAAAAAAAAAGACAAGGCATGTTTTTCATAGCAAATATACCAAAGATTGGCACAAGAACCCAGGGGTTTATATTTTCATTTAGTTTGGGTTCCATTTCTGGAACTTGGAAGTGACATTTGAGCTGACATATTAAAGACAACAACAGACCTGAATTTGAAGGCCCTTCAAAGAGCACTTCAGGTTGAGAAAACAGCAAGTGCAAACTCTTGGTGGCAGAAAAAAGCTAAATGCATGTGAGAAACAGAAGGGGCATCCAGTGTGGATGCCCCTTGGGGAAAAGGTTGTAATTATAGACAGGAACCAGATTGTTGTGCCATGGTGGGTTGTTGAGACTTGCTCTAAGAGCAACAGTTGTTCTTTGAAAATAATGTATTAGGGGATGAAAAATTCTGATTATTGTTTTGAAAATATCACTCTAGCTGCGGGAAAAAAATCACTAAAGACATGCAAAATAGAAATAATTGTAGGCCATATGCAAGTTTCTTATTATTTATTAACATACTTTATGGCAAGTAAATTTACTCAAATATGTAACTGAAGTAATAATGTAGACATTTTCCTAAGTTAAAATGTTGATTTAGAAGTTCATTTCTCTGATTTGGAAGTATTTTACAATTTTTACTTACCTGTAATATAGACAGGTTTCCTTTTCACTCCATAGTTAATAATTGAGAGCACCATGCAATTTATTTGAAATTAGGTTACATTTGGCAAAAGTTATAATATGAGGTAAACTAAGACCATAATTTCAACAAATAAATGGAATCTATTTGATCCTAAGATCAAATAGCACATTTATATAATTTAAGAATATTTTGAAAATCATACAATTTTTAAAAGTTTTTTTAATGACATGCTGAACAATGCATCAGTCTCTTAATAGCAAAAGTGATCAAGCAGAAGAAAGAATTAGTGAGCTTGAAGACAGGCTCTTTGAAAATACACAGTCAGAGGAGACAAAATAAAAAAAAAGAATAAAATACAATGAAACAAATCTATAGGATCTAGAAAATAGCCTCAAAGGGCAAATCTAAGAGTTATTGGCCTTAAAAAGAAGGTAGAGAAAGAGATAGGGGTAGACTGCTTATTCAAAGAGATAATATCAGAAAACTTCCCAAGCCTTGAGAAAGATGTAAACATTCAGGTAAAAAGAAGATTACAGAACACCAAGCATATTTTACCTGAAGAAGACTCCCTCAAGCTATTTAAAAATCAAACTCCCAAAGTTCAAGGATAAAGAAAGTATCCTAAAAGCAGCAAGAGAAAAGAAACAAATAACATTCAATGGAGTTCCAATACATCTACCTGGCAGCAGACTTTTCAGTGGGATCCTTATAGGCCACGAGAGAGTGGCATGATATATTTAAAGTACTGAAGGACAAAAACTTTTACCCTAGAATAATATATTTGGCAAAAATATCCTTTAAGCAGTAAGAGGAAATAAAGACCTTCCCAGACAAACAAAAGTTGAAGAATTTCATCAACACCAGACCTGTCCTACAAGAAATGCTAAAGGAAGTCCTTCAATCAAAAGAAAAGGATGTTAATGAGCAAGAAAAAAATCATCTGAAGGGACAAAACTCACTAGTAATAGTAAGCATGCAGGAAAAACACAGAATAGTATTACACTGTAATTGCGGTATGTAAATTTCTCTTGACTTAAGTAGAAAGACTAAAATATAAGCCAATCAAAAACAATAACTACAACTTTTCAAGACAGAGAGTACAATAAGACAAAGAAATAACAAAAAATTAAAAAGTGGGAGATGACGCTGAAGTGTAGAGTTTTTATTAGTTTCTTTTTGTAGAGTTTTTATTGGTTTTTTAAGGTGTCTTCAGTTTAAAATAATTGGTTATGAGATAGCATTTCCACCCCTCATAGTAACCTCAAATAAAAAAACACACAACAGATACACAAAAAGTAAAAAGTAATAAATTAAACTATACCACCAAAAAACACAACCAAAAAAATCACTTTCATTAAAAGGAAGACAAGAAGGAAGGGAAAAAGAGAAGATTGCAAAACAACCAGAAAAAATAATAAAAAATGGCAACAGTAAATCCCTACTTATCAATAATAACGTTGAATGCAAATAGATTAAATTCTCAAATCAAAAGAAATAGAGTAGCTGAATGGATGAAAAAACCATGATCTGTTACCTAGGAGAAGCATACTTTATCCATAAACATACACACAGACTGAAAATAAAGGGATAGGAAAAGATATTCCATGCCAATATAAACCAAAAAAGAGCAGGAGTAGCTATGCATAAAACAGACAAAATACATTTCAGGACAAAAACTGTAAGAAGAGAAAAATGGAAGTGATTATATAATGTCAAAAGAGTCACTTCGGCAAGAGAGTATAATGATGGTAAATATATATTTACCCTTTGGATATATACCCAGTAATGGGATTGCTGGGTCAAATGGTATTTCTATTTCTAGATCCTTGAAGAGTCTCTACACTGCCTCCACAATGGTTGAACTAATTTACACTCCCACCAACAGTGTAAAAGCGTTCCTATTTCCCCACATCCTCTCCAGCATCTGTTGTTTCCTGAGTTTTTAATGATCGCCATTCTAACTGGCGTGAGATGGTATCTCATTGTGGTTTTGATTTGCATTTTTCTAATGAACAGTGATGATGAGCATTTTTTCATGTGTTTGTTGGCTGCATAAATGTCTTCTTTTGAGAAACGGGTTGATGGGTGCAGCAAACCACCATGGCACGTGTATACCTATGTAACAAAACTGCACGTTCTGCACATGTACCCCAGAACTTAAAGTATAATTTTTTAAAAAATGTAGTAGTTGCTCCAGAGTTTGCAATAGACATTTATAACAAATTCAAGTCCAATTAACAATATACTGCTTTATGAGCAGTGCATGTACATATATATATATATCTCCAACAGTGGAGCACACAGATATATAAA
The DNA here is from genome assembly GCF_029289425.2 of Pan paniscus. Lineage (NCBI taxonomy): Eukaryota > Metazoa > Chordata > Mammalia > Primates > Hominidae > Pan > Pan paniscus. The sequence goes on from NC_073267.2 coordinate 70,293,905, forward strand.
GCAAATATTATTAAAGAGGGTGATAAACCCCAATACAATAACCGCAGGAGACTTCACCACCACACGTTCAGCATTTGACAAATCTCCCAGACACAAAATCAACAAAGAAACATCAAAGTTAATTGGCACTATAGAACAAATGGGCCTAAAACATAATTACAAACATTTCATCCAACAACTCCAGAATATACATTTTTCTCACCAATACATGGATTATTCTCAAGGATAGACCATATGTTAGGTCACAAAACAAGTCTTAAAAATTCAAAAAATGTAAATAATACCAACCGTCTTCTCTGACTACAATGGAATAAAATTACAAATCAATAACAAGAGGGATTTTGGAAACTATATAGCCACATAGAAATTAAACAATATGCTCCTGAATGAACAGTGGGTCAATGAAGAAATTAAGAAGGAAATTGACAAATGTATTGAAACAAATGATAATGGAAACACAACATATCAAAACATATGGGATATGGCCAAAGCAGTAGTAAGAGTAAAATTCATAGCTATCAGTACTTACATAAAAAAAGAAAAACTTTAAATAAATAACCTAATGATGCATCTTAAAGAATTAGAAAAGCAAGAGAAAACTGAACCCCAAATTAGTCAAAGAAAAGAAGTAATAAATATCAGAGCAGAAATAAATGAAATTCAAATAAAGGAAACAAAGATCAATGAAACAAAAAGTTGGTTGTTTGCAAAGATAAACAAAATTGACATACATATAGCCAGACTAACAAAAAATTATATACTAATAAATAAAATCAGAGATGAAAAAGGAGACATGATGACTGATACCACAAAAATTCAAAGGATCATTAGTGGCTACTATGAGCAAGTATATGCCAATAAAGTGGAAAATCTAGAAGAAATGGATAATTTCTAAACACATACAACCTATCAAGATTTAACTATGGAGAAATCCAAGACCTGAACAAACCAATAACAAGTTACAAAACTGAAGCTGTAATTGAAAGTCTCCCAGTAACGAAAAGACTGGAGCCAATATCTTCACTTCTGAATTTTACCAAATATTCAAAGAAGAACTAATATCAATCCTATTCAAACTGTTCCAAAAAATATAGGAAGGGAGTACTTCCAAACTCATTCTATGAGCCCAATATTACACTGATACCAAAACCAAAGGCACATCGAAAAAAGAATACACAGATCAACATCTCTAATGAATCAGTGCAGAATCAATGCAAGTCCCAGCAAAATACAAATGACATTCTTCACAGAAATAGAATATAAATAATCCTAAAATTTACATGGAATCATGAAAGACTCAGAGTAGCAAAGCTAGAAAAAGGGCAAAACTGGAGGAATCAAGTTACCTAATTTCAAATTATGTTACAGAGCCATAGTAGCCAAAACAGCATGGTACTGGCATAAAAACAGACACACAGTCTAATGGAACAGAATGTATAACCCAGAAAAAAATTTACACACCTATAGTGAACTCATTTTTAACAAGGTGCCAAGAACATACACTGGGGAAAAGACAGTCTCTTTTATAAATGGTGCTGGGAGAACTGGGTACCCAATATGCAGAAGAATGAAACTAGAACCCTACCTCTCTCCATATACAAAAGTTTAATAAAAATTTATTAAATACTTAAATCTGAGACCTCAAACTGTGAAACTACTACAAGAAACCCTTTGGGAAACTCTCCTATGCATTGATCTGGGCAAAAATTTCTTGAATAATATTCTACGAGCACAATCAACCAATGCAAAATTGGACAAATGGCATCACAGCTAGTTAAAAAGCTTCTGCACAGCAAAGGAAGCAACCTACAAAATGAAGAGATAACACATAAAATGGGAGAAAATATTTGCACGCTTTCCCTCTGACTAGGGATTAATAACCAAAATATATATAAAGCTCAAACACCTGCATAGGAAAGAATATAATAATCTGATTATAAATGGGAAAAGATTTGAACAGACATTTCTTAAAAAAAGACTTACAAATGGTAAACAGGAATGAGAAAAAGCACTCAACTTCATCGATTATCAGAGAAATGCAATCAAAACTACAATGAGATATCATCTCACCCCTGTTAAAAATGGCTTATATCCAAAAGATAGGTGATAACAAATCCTGGGAAGAATGTGGAGAAAAGTGAAACTTTGTACACTTTTAGTGAAAGTGTAAATTGGTAAAACCACCATGGAGAACAGTTTGGAGGTTCCTCAAAAAACTAAAAAAAGAGCCACTATACAATCCGGCAATCCCACTGCTGGGTATATATGCAAAAAAAAAAAAAAAAAAAAAAAGAGGAAATCAGTATGTTGAAAAATCAGCACTCCCAAGTTTGTGGCAGCACTGTTAAAAATAGCCAAGACTGAAAGCATCCTAAGTGTCCACCAATAGACAAATGGATAAAGAAAATGTCCATATACACAATAGAGTGCTATTCAGCCATATAAACGATTGAGATTCTGCCATTTACAACAACATGGATGGAACTGGAGGTTGCTATAATAAGTTAAATAAGCAAGGCACAGAAAGATAAACATTGCATGTTGTCACTTATTTGGTGACATTTAAAAATCAAAACAACTGAGCTTATGAAGATAGAGAAGAATAGTTACCAGAAGCTTGGAAGGGTACTTGGGGGAACAAGCGGGGGTGTGGGGTTTGGTAATGGGTATATAAAAATAGAACAAATCAAACCTAGTATTTGATACCACAAGAGGGTGACTCTAGTCAATAATAATTTAATTACACATTTGAAAATCACTAAAAGAGTATAATTGGATGGTTGGTAACACAAAGAATAAATGCTTGAGGGTATGGATACCTTTTTCCATGATGTGATTATTGCACATTGCATACCTGTACCAAAATATCTCATGTACCATATATATAATATATATACTGTATATATATAGCATATATATAATATATATACTGTATATATATAGCATATATAATATATATACTGTATATATAACATATATAATATATATACTGTATATATATAGCATATGTATACTATATATACTGTATATATAGCATATATATAATATATACTGTACATATATAGCATATATATAATATATATACTATATATAGCATATATAATATATATACTGTATATATAGCATATATAATATATATACTGTATATATAGCATATATAATATATATACTGTATATATATAGCATATATATTATATATACTGTATATATATAGCATATATATAATATATATACAGTATATATATAGCATATATATACTATTTATACATATACAGTATATATATATACACACACACATACTATTTACCCACATAAATTAAAAACAATTTTTTTTTTAAAGTACGGCTTTGTGAGTGGTGTTTTGGATTTAATTTTCAAATTAGAATTTCAAATGTCAATGGCAGAGAATGCTATGTTTTTCCTAAAAGGGGTTTCTGCATTGACTAACACACATTTACAAAAAGGAAACATATCAGAGTCTTCTTATCTTCCTGCTCAACTCTAAACAAGTAATTATTGGAATCCTGTTATATCTTCCTAGTCATTCTTATGCAAGAGCATAAGTCTAGGTCCTGTTTTAAATATAGCGATCATGAAAAGAGCATATCTCCCTACATTCTGTTATTATGGGGAGGGCATAGGCACTCAAGGGATATGACTTTTCTTTAACTCTAGAAATCTACTAGCCCTGTGGCTTAGGACAAGTCACTGCACTGAGTCTTAGTTTCTCCATCTGGACACAGATGAGATATCTCAACATATGCCTCACAATTTGCATTAAAAACTAAAAAACAGATACAGTGAACATGCTTTATAAACTCTGATGTATACCCCATATGTAATATTTTCCTTCCCTCAGTGGGATGGAATTCTTATTTGGCAGGTCTTATCTTCACTCCCTAGATTACTGTGTTTTGATGCCTTTCTCTTGCCCTATGATAAAGTAAAAATTATTTACTGCAGTCTCATGCCTGACTAATTCTCAACCTCTTTTCTTGTGGTGTTTACATCTCTCCTTCTGTATCATTCTATAGCTTACATTTGTCCCTCAAATGCTTCACCTGTACTTCATTCAGAACAGTTTTTGAGCTTATATTACATTTTGGGTTTTCTGCTGGGATGGGGACACAGTGGTGAAATGATTACTCCATATCTTGAATAATTATGGTGCTCATATAGTATGGCAGTAACTAACATTAAATTGCCCAGACCAGGAAGTTAGTAAAACAATATACAATAGGATGTGTGAACTGTGGCAAGAGGGAGAGAGAACAGAGAACAACCCATCTCATGGAGACTAGTACAGTTAAGCTAATCAGTGCTCTAGAAGGATATGGCTGCAGTGTTTCCCCTTCATCTTCGTTTTGAATTGAAAGCAGATATGCAGAGTTTTCTGTGTTGTCTCTTAGCATTTAAATCTGGGCCAGCAGTTAATAGAAAAAAAATACTGTGCTGTAAAACAAAATATGTTTGCTGGATATGGTCTTCAGTCTCTGATCTGTTCTTTCTTTTCTTGAGGCAACTCATCTCTGACTCAGAACTTTTGCTCATGCTGTTTCTCTTACACAAAACATTATTTCTACTACAAGCAGCATCCTCCACTTCACTTAGGGAATTCCTATATATCTTTCAGATCCCAGGGAAGCTTTCTCTCATCTTCCAGACCAGTTATTGTGGCATGCCATACATTCTTTATGTAGAGTGACAGGTTCCCTACCAGGTTACTTAAGGGTGCGTTTGTCTGCTGAGTGAAACTTGAAGGCCAGGCAGTGAGCCAGGTTATGGTGTCTAGCTGAGGAGCAGATGTTCCTGGGAACCTAAATATCCCAGGCAGTATCTGTGAACCTACTAAGAAAAACAGTCATAGCTCTTAAGCACAGTAAGCAAAGATCAAGAATATTAGCCTAAAAGTAGTTTAAATATGAGAAACTGCAGGCTCTCTAGAGATGACTTGTCACTGTCCAGGAGTGCCTTATATGTTAATTCCTAATAAACTCATCTACTCATCAAACTGGAGTTGTTCAAGTCATTCTTTGGTCTCATGGCTATTTCCTAGTTTGGTGTTGGAGGGGAGATGTTACAGTCCAAAGTGTTTCTCGTAACATTTTTTCTTACTATTATATGGTCATATTTTCCTGTTATTAATTATTATCAGTCTGTGTGCCTAGTTCTATAAGCTCCCTGGACTGGGTCTCTGTCCTGATCATCAACCCTCATGTCTTCTTCTGATTAATATTTCAATAAAAATTTGGAAGCTTGACATTAAGAATAGCTGTTCCTTAAGAAGAAAACATTCACCTTTCTGAAATTTGATATAAATGAGCCCATGATTCAGTTAGGAATGTTTGATCTGAAACTAGGCTACTGCTGGGGATGGCTCATTGTTGTGTGACCCAAAAAGTGAGTTAAGAGTTAAAAGCATGGCTTTGCTGTGACTACAATCCTCAGTGAAAACTTCAGTCTACATGCAATGTCAAGACATTGGTAGCCAAACATTCATTCAGGAATCACCATAATCCAACTTCTCTGTATTAGTCTCTAGATGGTTTCCATGTGTTCATGACAGCCAGGCAAATCCAGCCAGGAATACAACAGCCAGGCAAACGTTTATAATATCTCAAACCTTGCTCAAAATAGTAAGTGCTATTTCTGCATAAGAACAGCATGATCTATAATGTTCAAACTGTATTGTAGCACCCCAGTAGAAATATATTGCTGCCTATCTGGGGTATCAGAGGCACAAAGGGACACTGGAAGATAGGTGTGCCCTCTTGGAGAATCAATTTTAGCCTAACCTGTGAGAAGAATATATTTTTATATTGATTAGAAGGGAAATCTACTACTGTGAAGTACGGAAATTTATTAGGTTAAGTGAGAAGTATATAACATGTAATTGCTTAAAGGATTTCTAGAGGAAAATATATAATCATGCAGTTCTGTGTGTTTGAAAATAAATACTCTGAGTTATATTAGTACAAGTGAAACACACTAAATCAGTAGAATTAGGTGAGCATGACTCAGTCAGCAAGCTGTGCATGTCTGAGTCAGCAAAAAATTTGGAAATGTAATGATGATAGAGGGAGATACTACAGCTTTGAGTTTCTTGGCACCATATAAAAGATACAGGAACTAGGCTGGATTGTAGCAGGAGCTTGTACTGAGAACACAGTTGAGCTTTAATAAGAAAGAGCTTGAAGGGGAGAATCTAAAAGCCTAAACTGGGTTGTGACCTCAGAAATTTCTTAAGCACCCTTTCTTCCTGTTATTTCTTGTGTCTTATCAACCCTACCACCCTGGCATTGGTATTAGGAGAAAATTTTGGATCAGTTGATTACGGGCTTGATTCTCTCAGTGATTTTTATTAATTGGCTGGATTAACTATCAGCTGTGACAAAGACCTACCTGATATCTATATATCTATTAATCTACCAATCTATCCTTACCATTGGTCAATAGCTGTCTATCAAAACAGCATTTATTAATAATCAAATAATACTTAAGGGCTTACAATGAAAAGCAACATCTATTTCCCTTATTACTCATAAGGGATAAACCTTTTAACTACCTGTTGGTTGAGTTCACGTCTAAAAATGTGTCTTAGTTTGGGTCCCTCCAGAAGCAGATCCTGAGTCAAGGAGTGAAATCTAAGTAGTTTATTCAAAAAGTGCAAGGAAATAAGGAAAGGACACAGGGAAGGTAAGGAAAGGTGCTAATGTAGGATGTATTGTTACTTCAGTTACTTTAATGAATGAATAGAGGTTAATTCTATAGAAAAAGATATAAAATGGATGCTTCAGAAATATCTCACTTGCTGGTGGAAAGAGCTAGGACATTCGTTCATCTTCTTCCATTGGACTACGATTGAGTTCTGCTCATGGTGGTTATTCCCCAGCACTTCTGACCTGCTTCACCAGTGGACAAAGTGGCCTTCTGGAAAAAGTCCTGAGGCTCACAGACGTAGGTGTCAGTTACCTGGAGCACAAAGAAATAGTAAAGTCCAAAGAAATGCAGGCAAGGAACTGGTAATATCCCCCACAATATACTTCTACTAAATGTCTTTATACTCAATATTGTTTATAATTTATTTATTTTCTTCTAAAGTAAAAACTAAACTCACACCATAGTCTCCAGATGTTTTCCTGCATCCCATATAATAGATTATACTTTTTATTTCTGAGCTGTTTAGCCTTGTATCTTTTAAATAATACACATCCCATTTGTCTTTTACAGACATTTCAATGTCTTTCCTTACAAATTAAACATATTAGAACCCTCTTACCCTCTCTCAATTCTCCATTACTTTGACATTCCAGCTCCTATCTTTTGTATATCTACTTTTATAACTTTATATACCTTCCAATGTGTAACATTATGTGTTATAGTTGTGTTAAACAGGCTCTCGTGTAACATAATTAAGCTCTAATCAGTTTGCTTATGGGTTGCATGTGTAACTTGATAATTAATAAATATCATCAAATGTATAGGATCATGTTGAATACTATCCAATATAGATTGTTCTTGAATCTCTAAAACCTTCTGCTTTAGCTTGGTAAGTCTTTATGTTTGCCCTAAAACCATCATCCTGGAAGTTTCTTTTGTTATTATGTGTATTGTAATGATTATTGGAACTATTATTTCCTGGGTCCCATATAAAATACTATGTGTGATAGTCAGAATAGGTATACAATTATTAGTCAAATATCTTTTATCCTCAAAACATACAAAATTCCTTATACTCTGATCTAACATTTTAGTTTATTTATAAGTGGCTTATTACTGCTCCACCTCATACTGACCTCCACCTCACAGTAACTTAGAATAGTCATTTTATTGCTTATGATTCTAAAATTATGGAGCAATAAAATGATTCAGTAATGTCTAAGAATTAATCATTTTAATTTCTAGGCTCATATTTTAATTTTGATGACTGATGTTCAGAAAATGTCTTCTTTTTTTGTATTGAATCCAATTTTTTCTTTGTTTTCCCTTTTTGGGGTAACTGTTAGTAAAGTATTGCATAGCCAAGATTTTTCATCTTTTTTCTGTTCTCACATTTTTTATCTTCATGATAAAATCAGGAGATTTTATTGGCTTTGTTGTCCAACTTTAATTAATTGATCACTTTTACTTGTAAATTTAGCAATTTCTCTTAATTTCTACAATGTCTTTCATATTTTCTTACTTTAAATAGAATTTTGTTTCTGTTTTTTTGGATGGATTATATTAGAGGCTCTCATAGACAATAGAGGGTTCAACACAGGGACAACACAGAGATTTATTTGCTTAAAAATTTTTACTTTTTATATACGTGTTTCTGATCTGAGTCTCCCTATGCTGCCCAGGCTAGTCTTGAACTCCTCGCCTCAAGCAATCCTCCTGTCTTGGCCTCCCAAAATGCTGAGATTACAGGCATAAGCCACCAGGTCTGGCCCCAAGTTTCCCATTTTATGTATAAATAAGCATAGGGACAAATAAGTAAAAGGGTTTCTTCATGACCAAACACCAAATAAGTGATAGAACCGGTACTAAAACATAATTCTTCTGACTAAGCTCCTGTTTGTTGCTCCTTCAACTAAAATTTATAAGAGCATATTCCACTTAAAAGAAAAATTGTAATTTACAAAATGTGTTATAGAATATACAGAAAAGGATAGGCTTTAAAGAGCAAATGCTTATCCTAAAAAGAAATGAAGTTAGTAGTAAAAATACAGCAGTTGATTAGAGTTTTAAAAAAATTAATGTCAAAGAGAGATGGCAGGTAATTTTCTTCAATATTGATCATAATTTTTTTAGTTAGAAAAGTAAAATTTAAAACACAAGCTTTTGACTAGAATGTTATGATTCAGACTATAAGAAATATTGTAAGCATAGCATTAGCTAAAAGCAGAAAGTCGCTTAAATATAAATCCTATCATTGAAGACTAGATAGGGTCTTGTGTATGGATAGCAAAATAGGAATAATTTCCCAAGCCAGGTCCCTTCTCACAAAGATTCAACTTCTGCATTCTCCAAGAGCTATATCTGAGAAATCATCATGAGCAAAAGCTCCAGAAAATAAGAATTACAGTAATCCAAGCTTAAAAAATCAGAAGCATTTACCTGCATAGCCAAAGCCTTTGTGCTGATCTGTACCCACAGCCTGGCTAGGTTTATTTCAGAACAGAAAGTTTAAAGCAATAATAGTTTCAGCCAATACAAATAACCCTGGCGAAGATTAAAAATTAGGTGTTTACTTGAATGTGAGCTCACTAATGTTTTTCTATTTGCACTAAAAGTAGACGTTATAATAACAATGATTTTAGATTACTAGATTCTAACTGCTAGTGGGAGATAACTCATTATTTGGTAGTTTAATGTAGTGAACCCTCAAATAACTGGCACGTTACAGCATAGTTAGAGATAGAGTAAATGTCTAATTATAGAATGCTAACATATTTCTGAACTGAAATAGCCCAGGCGAAAGGAAAAGGGATCAGGTATTTTAGAATTGTATTCAGCAGCCCAGAGTGGCATGGTGTGACCTCCTTCTTTTTACAATCCTTTGAATGGCTTGATGTTTACAAACAAATAATGTGCTTTGTAGAACAAAGAGAATATGAATTTAATTTAAAAGAGTCTGAATTTTTAATGTTGACCCTGTTTTCTACTTAAGTAATTGTTTTGGTCTGATCATGTTTGTTACCTCATTTATAGGATGATGGGATTGAACTACATGTCCTCTAGTGCCTCTATAAGCTCTGGCATTCTAGGACCTCTTCTATTAATCTAACTATCAGTACTATTGGTTGTAAATCCTTTCAGCAATTATATCCAATAAAAAAAATTACTTCAGGTACGCATCAGTTTGTATTTTTCTCTCTCATTGTCACTTTGGAGTTGGCCATGTTTTTGCCCTTGGCCAGTGGGACATCAGCAAACATGTTATAAGCAGAGGCTTGAAAGGTCTTTGTGCATTGTATCTGCCCTTCTTGGGACCCTGACCTGGAGTTATCACATAATAAATCCTGTGCATTCCACTGAGGAATTACACGGAAGAGAACCAAGACACCAGAGCTGATAGCCAGGACTAACTGTCAGCCACGTGACTACAGCCACACTGGAGCTTCCATAGCCACTGAGTCAACTGAGAATATAAGATCTCGTCCACAATTGTTGTTATATGACAATAAGTTTCAGAATAGTTTGTTACAGGCCAATAGATAACTGACAGACCATTTGGAAAGGGCTTCACAAACAGAGAATACTGAGCTATTTCTAGAATTACTGGTGATGTGGCCAACAGTTCTTTGTCACATGGGCTTCTCCAACATGTCAACTTGCTTCCTAAAAGCCAGAAAGAAGAGAAGCTGCCAATAAGATGGAATCTTTAGTATTTTGTAACCTAATAATAGAAAAGATATGCCATCACTTCTGCTGTATTCGATTTGTTAATCTCTAAGTACAGCCCACACTAAAGGGCAGGGAATAACACAAAGACGTAAATGCCAAGAGATAGGAATCAATGGGGGTCATCTTAGAAATATTCCTATCATATGCCCATAGACAATGCTGAATATCATTTTAAACAGGTTTATACATAAATGAATACGCAAACATGTATTGATCAACATCTATGTGCCAAGCATTGTGCTATGTGCTGGAGATACTTAGCTGGTAATAACACAGTTCTGCTTTCTAGAGCATATACTAAAGCAAGTGATATGGAGGTATAAAAATTTGAAATATACAATAAAAGTGATAAACTGCAGTTTTTATGGAATGCATGAGGTACAAATGGAATTTAAATACAGCATGATTAATTTTGTTGGTTTAGCTAGGTTAGAATTTCTTGTAAGTATGGTAACTAAGCCAGGGTTTTAGAGATGATTCATCATTTTCCATCTCTGGACTTGGAAATTATGAATCAGGAGACATTTCACATATAAAATAACATGTTCTTGTGTTCATGTGTGTATGTGTAAAGCAGATAGTAATGGAGATATAGATATGTTGATTGGTATAATTGTTCCCCCTTGATTAGTCACAAACAAAATGTGCTGTCTTGTAAAGTCTGTTGAAGAATCATCTGTCCCAGAGCCTATAGGTGACTCAGTGAGGGTCTTTAAGAGAAGGCAAATAGCCTAGGAGGTGAGAAGATCGGATTCAGATGTAAACAGGAGCCTGGATGTAATTGATCTCACAGTGGCCTCTATTTCCTGAATTGTTCAGGTTAATTGCACATTGGAGAAAATTGACCAAGTTACTAGTTTGGGACAAAACTGCTCTAAAACTAATTCTTTCACATGGGAAAGAGGAGCTCCTTTGACACCAGGGCATTTCTGAGGATGCATCGTAGAGGAGAATTTAATGATCTGTGAACTTTCACATCTGTTGACAGTTGCTCTCTGCTGTTATCGTAGAAAGTAAAGTAAGAGGAAAGTGTGATTTTTAAAATGAGTGTACCAAAGGATTTATTAAAATTATAAACAGAGGTGAAATGTATAAAACCATGGACGTGCCACTAGGGAAGGACTTTCTTGCTTGTTTTACACTGGGTAAGTGTAGTTGGTAAGTGTCAGTTTAGAATATTCAAGAATATGATTTGAATTCATAATTAAATTTAAATCCTGGCTCCATCACTTACTTGCTATGGGACCTTGAGTGAGTCTCTTAATATTATGAACCTTAGACATTCCAATCTATAAAATTGGGGTACACCTATTCTCTGATTTTTGTTGAGAAGTCAATGAAAATTTTAGTAAAAATACTTAAACGTAATAGTAATTTGAGTTTCTTTCCTTTTTTTTGTTTCATGTCCCAAGGTTTGAGGAACCCATGTCAGAATGTCTCCTATCTTACCCTCTGCTACTCCCTCTTCATATACTTAATAATCAGACAGTGTTGCCACTTGACCAAAAATCCATTATTAAAAATGTGCCCCAAAGGTTATGTTGTTTCCAAGTCAAGTCAGCAATGGTGATTGTCTCCAAAGATCCCCAACACTAGTTAGGTTCTGAATTACTGGAAGAATGAGGCAAAGGAGATGACTTACCTAAAACAAAGAGAAACCCATTGAACACCCAACCATCGATGGCCAATATTGCAAGTTTCCAAGGCCAAATACACACTTAGGCTTGATTGCCTGGGTCAAAGACCCTGAAATCCTTATTTGCGATGACATTGCTCCTGGTATTTATGAGGAGAGAGAACCTATTCATTCTCTGACTTTTAGAATTTGACTACATGCCACCCCAAATAGCATATACTCTAGCTAAGAGCAAAACTCAGCATGAACAGATTGAAATTGTCTAGGTTCAGGATTTGGAGTAGGGCAAGGGGTGGAATGGAGCACGTTAGATCCATGTGAAGGTTTGTGAAGGGAACCTGTTATTACAGGCAGAACATTATTTCTGAATGCAAAGGCAAGAGACAAGTGGTAAGAAATTAAACCTATCAGTGTTAGAAAGTGTGTACATAGGATGGCAGTTGTTAAAAATGAATAAATGAGATATACTAGTGGACAGCAAACCAGTGGGGAGAAAGAACCATCTTCTAATGTCTCCAAATTATTGATAAGGCTCAAACTCAATAAACATTTTTGAGAAAGAACAATTTTAAAACATTACTAAAAAAAAACAAAGAAAATCCATCTATGTTAATGGAAAGTTCTTACAGATAAATTATTCCTTAGATAGAAACTGCCTTCCCTGAACATGAGCTTGTCCTTTTTCTTAATCTTTTTCCCTGTTTCATGTGATAACATTATAAATATCCTATTCTATGCCTTCCCAACAATACCACCATACTCATAATCCCCTTTCACCCAGAATTCTTACCTCAAATGCCCTTAACCACTACTCACATATGGCTTCAAGATGTCTCTTCATTCTGTTCCTGACAAGCCATGGAATTTCCTGACTCTGCTACTTCTAAACAAGTTTTCTTAACTTTGCAGATTCTCAGTTCCACGTGGATAAACTATACAGAAAATGCCTACCTTAGATCTGGAAGTTCCTGGAGGTGATAATATGAGAGCTTGAGTATGAATAAATTATAGAGTGTATGGGATACATCAAGAATGCAGTATTTCCTCGTTATTACTGTTATTGCTGATTTTATTTAGTATGATACTATTATAATTTCTATTATTATAACTGCCTAGCTTTCCAGACTGTAAGCTTTGTGAACTGGAGCTTTAGCTTTCTTTTTATATGCCTTACTCAATACCCAATTTAAGGTCATAATGTATAAGGTGACCAAAAGTGTTGGCAACTTGGAAGACAGACAATTTGAAAAGAAAGTCTAAGATGCATTGGCAATATGAGGAAAAAGGATGTCAGAGAGCTTTAATGCAGATGGAAACACATTTAGCCTTTCTCTAAGAAAATGTTGGGAGAGGTCTGCGATTATGGAGTAAATATTCCATATCTCAAAAATTATGTGGCATAAACACGAATACTTTAAATAATTAAAACAAAACTTATAAAATATGAACAGCTGGCTAGGCATGGTGGTGCACATATGTAGTCCCAGCTACTCAGGAAGCTTAAGTATGAGAATCGCTTGAGCCTGCGAGGCAGAGCTTCCAGTGAGCCGTGATCGTGCCATTGCCCCCCAACCTGGGTAGCAGATCAAGACTCTGAAGAAAAAAAGAAAAGAAAAAATCTTGGGAGACCAATTAAGGATAATTCCCAATTCTCATTACAAAACCCATTATTTAATTTTAATGCATATAGTGTCAAGCTAAACTGGACTTCAAATGATTTCATGTTGGCACACTCTTGAGTTGTTGTGTGGACCCCTAGTTACTCCTGATTGGCTGTCATTTTACTTTCAGATTTACTGAGCATCTGTACAGGATTCTCTTTTCTTTGGAAGAAAAGACCTAGCTGAAGTCATGCAGACAGAGTCATGCTTTACCTACAAGGCAGCTGAAGTGGGCAATATTGCAGCAAAAGATGGTGTTACAGTTCCCCGTAAGAGAGGTCCCCAGGGCTGTTTAGGCAGAGGCAGAAAGAAATCACACATAAGCAACTCTCCAAGCCAACAACGTGGTACTTCTTTTTATTGATAATTATATCTTACATATCTGAATAAGCTTAGGCTCCTGAAGGTGTAAAAATGCCCCAGAGGTATAGCCACCAAAAATTAACACTCCAATGCACATCCTAATTAGGATTTAATTAGGAAAATTTTAAAAAATGCCAAGCACATGTTTTTAGCAAGTGCATAATCACTGACTTATTGCTTGTAGGTTTTCTATATATTTTTCATTGTAAATATCCAATTATAATTGTCATTTAGGTCAGACTTTAGGAATTCAATTCTTATTCCAAATAATGAGAATTTGTTTCCTTCAGCGTAATATCCTCTAGTATAGTTTTTGTGTCGCTTAATTTACAATGTGGCCTACACAGTTCCTCCTGGTTGCATTGAATCTGGTGTTTTTGTCGTGAAGTGATGCATTACTCTTCAACAAAGCCCCACAACTTGTATTTACAACCATGCGTAAGGAAGAAAAAAGTGACAGTCACATCTGTGTTCTTGTTCCTGAGAGATTTGTTACAAACCATGATTGTAAAAACTCAGTTTCCTTTCTATAGTAAATGTTGGGCCTGTGCATCCAACTCTGACCAAACTTTTGGAGTGATTTATAGCATATCTGTTTTGACCTACCCATGATGATATTCAAATTAAAGTTACGGTTGGAAAAGAACACGGTATGTGCTGTGTGAATTCCACTAAAGGTATGGAAACTGTTCCAAGTTTAATTTGTGGCCACTGACACCAGCTTTTAAAAGCCACAGCTGACAGGGAATAATGTCTGATGTTGATTTCTTAATCACATCACCATTATGGAAATAATAGGTTGCTAGAGTAATAAGCGTTACTCCTTTTCTGATGGTATTTCAATGCTTTTCACAGCCACTTCTAATGACCATTGAGCTATTTGGTCTAATGAGTGAGAAGACACCAACATCTTTATTCAAAAGTCCCTAATGATAATTGCCATCTATCACCCCATTCTTCAGAGCCCGTGACATATATCCACCAAATTCCACTATCATCATCACTGCAGGGCTGCATCCCAATCTTGCTAGACTTGAATAATTAGGTCTAATTTATAACTGATCCAATGATGGCTATAGTAATTACTCTCAAATTCATGTTTTCTGTTGTGCCTGAATATCACTCAACTCTAGAAAATTGTTTAAAGTTTTTTAAAGAAATCATAAATATGAATAGTGACAGCTTTAATGTCAGTTAATCGGTGAAAATTTCATACCTACATTTCTTTGGAGTGAAGAGCAAGGAATTTGAAGGGTATAGACCTGGATTAAAGTTTTCGTTTTATCCCTTAACAGCTGTCGTAACCATTACCACGCAAGTCAGGCTCTCTGAGGCTCAGTGTTCAGTCTCTAAAACGGGAATAAGGACAGTGCTTTCCTAATATGATGGTTGCATTCTACCTAAAATGGTAGCTATTATTATCATGATCTTTGTTACTACCATTATTATTCCCACCTCACATACTTCTATTTTTTACAGAGAATAAAGAACCACATGCAGTTCTTAGAATGAGAACATGACTGGGATTCCCTTATTGTGACAAATAATTCAGCCGTGAATGTGGAGTATCATTTCTAGAGGTCTATCACTGAGCAGCATCTGAATCTTTAAGCTTCTATACTAAAGATACCTGACTTGAGTTAGAAAGCTACCAAATTGTTGAAACATAAGAATACAAGCAGCAAAGAAGAGAAGCAGCCAATATGTAGAATACACACAGGTGTAAGGCACTAAGCTAAGAATTTTGGCTTGTTATCTCATATTTATGTTCACAAAAATCATATGAAGGAGATCACAATATTTCTATTGAATATCTAAATAATCTAAGACTTCTAGAGATAGAGTAAGTCTGATTTCAATCAGCTACTAAGTGGTAAGAATGTTGTGGTTCATTCCAAGATCTAAAGATACATAAACTGTGTGACCTTTCAAAGAATGTATGAATTACATTCTGGTTAAAACAGATACTTAAGGAATGAATTCAAAAAATGCATGGAAAGAAACAACAATGACATGTGCAATATAAAATTTGCAGGTGCTGGAGCACAGCAGAAACCAGAATGTTTCTTTGCATACATTTAAAGCTAAAGATACAGCAATACGAAAATGGCATGCAAAAGTAAAAATTTAACCTTTGGCCTATATTTGATATTGATCAGACTCAAATTAAAAATGTTTGTCCTGTTTTCCCATATACATAATATAAAAAAGAAAAGGTGAATATTTAATAAGAGTAATGTGATAGGGACTATATCATATTAGAGGTTATCAGGGAAAAAATCCAAAAGGGAAGCCATTTAATTTTTAAAATAGAAAGTTACTTCATATAGACACAGATCTATCCTCAATATTCTGAAGTGAGAAGCACACATTTAAAAATCACATTTATAATTAAGGTAGAATTCAGTTACTTTATTGTAACTGAAAATATTGTAACTGAAACTCTTACTGAAAATAGTTAAATGTGGCTAAGAAACAATGATATGGTTTCCACCTCCAGTCTGGGAATAACTCCACATTTACCTTGTTAATTTTCACTTTATAGTTATAGACAATTGCAAAATGAATGATCAAAATATTTTACCTCTTCTTGTAAAGAGATGGAGCCTACTTTCTCATACCTTCAATATGGGCTGGCCTTGTGATGTACTCAGCATGTGAGAATCCTAAGCCCAACCCTCAAGAGATCTCAAAGCTTCCTTTCTTGTTGCTCTTGAACTCCTTTGTTCACTATGTGAACAAACCAAAGCAAGCCTACTAAAGATGATATGGAGACAGGACCCAGCGACGCCAGCCATTACATCATAGACCATCCTGCCCCAAAAAACCCACCAGATGATCACAGACGCTAGGACCTAGCTGGTATCAGCTAAGCCTGGCCCAAATCTGAAGAACTGCCCTGCTCATCTCCATCCAGATTGTTAACCCACAAAATTCTATGCTAAATAAATGGCTGTAATTTCCCATTACTAAATTTTGGGGTGATTTATTACGCAGCAGATGTTAACTGATAAAAATTAGTTCAAACTACTTAAATGTGCCAATTTTATGAAATACTTCCCAAAATGCAAAAATATTCTAATATTTTGAGAAATTTAAGCAGCTCTCCATTTCCTTCCTAGGAGAATTTTTATCTGATTTTTAAATAGATAATGCACTTACATGATTCAAAATTCAAAATCTACAAAAGTGTATAGAATAAAATTCTCTTTCCTTTTTCTATTCCCTGGATATCCAATTACCCACAGGAAAAGTTATGTTATCAGATTCTAAGGCGTACTTCCAGGAATATTTTAATCTTTTAAAAGATGTGTGTGATATAAGATGCACGTGTTCTAATTCCCAGTCTTCTCTTTGAGATCTTCATGACTAAAATCTCCCCCATTTTCAAGTAGTGGCCCAAATAATCCTTTTAAAACGAGCTGCATTCTCATCTCTCTACTTGATTTATATCCTGGCTTCCAAAGACTTGGAACCCTCCTAAGTGGTTTTTATTTTTGAAACCACAATACCACGAATGTACTATGTATATTGTTCATTGTAGTTAATATTTGCCTTTACCTTTGTATGTTCCTTGATGAAAAGGGTAATTTTATGCTGTGTCTGGATATAGTTAAAGCACCTACTATGTTGTGTACATATAGTAAGTGCTCAGTCAATTCTGTTAAATCAATGACAACATCCCGAAGATGAGAAAAATCTGATGAAGATATCATAAAGAAAAATCAAAACTATACCTTGGTGTCAGATTCAGGGTAACAGTATAAGCTGATACAACTAATAATTATTTATTCAACTAATATTTTTTGAACGCAAGGAAATGTTTCTTGGTGTTATAATGAATAAAATGATTAAGCAGACATGTCTTTGCCCTCTAACTGATTGAATGTTCATAGAGGTGATAGTCAGAGAGGTATATTATAAAATGCCTGCTACCTACTAGGATATTGATGGATGGCTAAAATAAAGCTGCTAAGTGTTGTACACTAATAACTCAATGAATCAGAAAAAATTAAGTACTGTGAGTGGCATAGACAAATAGCTGACAATTCAGAAGAGTGATTACTTTCTATTAGAATAATAAGAGAGCCTTCATACAGGCAAGGGTTGTATTTGAGTTGGGCATTGAAGGATCTATAGAACTGAGAAAAGGAAGGTTACCCAGGCTAGTCTTGCACTCCTGACCTCAGGTGATCCACCTGCCTTGGCCTCCCAAGGTGCTGGGATTACAGACATGAGCCACCGCACTTGACCTACTTTACTTTCCCTCAACAGCTACTTAGTAGTCCCTAGTACAGAAACACCCAAGTTCTTAAGCCAGGTCCTTATGAATGGGCGTGAAAGTGGGTTCTTATATATAAATTTTTATTGCTATGAACTATGAGGTGGGAGGATCATTTGAACCTGAGAGAAGGACAGTGGAGCAAGACATGATTGTGCCACTGCACTCCAGCCTGGGCAACAGAGAAAGACCCTGACTTAGAGAAAAAAGTAGTTGACTTTCCCAAGGAAATTTGGGAGTCCACATTTTTTTTTCTCATTAAAGATAAAGCCTAACAGGTATAATCTGGATAAGAGATTATCAATTTGGGAAGGTCATTTAAGGTTGGTACAAACATAATAGTTGAAATAACAATTGATTTCATATGTGGAATTGTCAGATGAGGAGGCTGAGAAGCCCAATTTATAATTTTCAGTGTACAGCTGGGAAGCTTAAATTTTATCCTATGTATTGTAAACCCAATTATTTTTTAAAATATTTAAGAAAATACTTTTAAAATTTTTTAAAATATTTAAGAAAACACTTTTAAAAATTTTAAAAATAGAGTAATAATATGCTGAAGTTCTTATTTTAGGAAGAAGTTTTTGGACACATGGACAGTGGGCTGTCATAGAATAAAAATAAGAGAGAATATGGCTAGTTAGATTAATAAAATTCCAAGAAAAATGAAGAAATAATGAGAGAAGTTATACTGGGGAGAGAAATAAAGTATTATTTTAAGAAATATTAAGAAGTAACAATTGATTTGGAAGTCAGGGAGATACTTTAAGGATGCTTTTTCTAGGATTCTAACTTGGATGACTGAGTGAATAGCAACATCTAAACATGATATAAAGAAAATGTAGGAGAAGGCACAATTTTGGAAACTGTGTTGGAAGGGTGGGTAGAGGATGTTTAATACATTCACTTTTAGTCTTGTCAAATTTGAACTGCCAATGGGATATGTATTTGATGATATCCAATGCACAGTTGGAGCTGAGTGCCTGAAGCATCAGAGAGATGAGGTGTCAATTTCCAGGTTATTAGCATGGAAAAAGCAGTTAAGAATATGGGCAGAGATGTACATTGGACAAATACCAAGATAGAAAACCTAGGAAGCACTGCCAAACACTAGATCTGGAGGGAAATTCAATGAAGACATAGAAGAACAAGTACAAATGTTAGGAGGAGAACAAAGAGAAACTTTTATAAGAAAAACAGATGAAGGGTTTAAAGATGAGAAAACATCAAATCTAGTCAGTATCGTAGACTAAGTTAACTTCAGATTTTTCTCTGTCGCTCTAAATTCAGTCATAGTAGATAAATATATTTAAAAAAATACACAGTTAAGCTTGAAAGCAAGAAAACAAGCCTCCAGGGGACTAGAACTTAGAAGAAATTCTAAGATGTAAGAAAATTTAGAATAAGTAAAAAAAAAAAAAAATTACTGAGTGTCACCAAAGGAAAACTAGGCATTGTTCAAACACATTTTTCTGTTATCTGATTCTAATGTTTCACTGCCTTTGGAAATATTTTACAATTCTATAAATTATTGAAAGCTGATAACAATGCAAAATAATTCTTGTCTAGAGTCATGCCAGTATATTTTTTCAGTGGTGGTTAAATAGACTCCTCTCATCCTTTGAAAAAAAGTTAGTTTTATATCCATTTGTAAATTTGTGTCAACATTCCTTTATTCCCCCCAAATTTTTGCCTCTTTGACTTCTATTTTGAGCCTCTTGTAACATCTGCCAAATTGATTCATTAAGTGATTAAATAGGGTATTAATTACATATTTATCTTATATCTACACAAAAGCTATGCTCACATTTAAATAATATGTATTCTTAACAAAGGTGAGAGGAAACAATCTGAACAGCCAAAATGTGATGGAACCACACATTCTTTAGGGACTGAATGGTCTCCTATTCAAAAATGGGACGCCAAACCTCAGACTCCTGTGTGATAGAAGACAGGATCCTCAAAAGTCTCTCCTATTTATACAAGATAATTTGAAGAATTCACATATTGGTCATGCAGGTAGCAAAGAAGCTAGATCTTAGCTAGTGCTATAGATGGAAAATGAAGTCTTCATTTAGGAAAAGAATCTAAGCTTGTTCTATAAGAGACTGCGGCACTTTCATTCCCATTATCTATGTGGTATTGTGGCTCTCAAGTTGAGAATAAACATAAAAGTTGTTTCAGAATGTGGAAACACTTAAATGACAAATATGAAAGTACTCTGTAGGAATGCATCTATGACCTAGATGAATCTCCCAAAAATAGTTTCTCTGAAACTTCTTGTGGAAAAAAAGTACTAATTATTGCAACAATGATTAAAAAATCATACCACAAAATTAATGATAAGGCAACAACCTCAAAGAAATTTTATTCAAAGGGATCTTATTTCTTTGAATATTTCAAAAATATTTTATTTCTAAGAAGGAGTAGAATTCTTGAGGTAAGAATCCTGTAAAGCAAAGAGTGGATTTTTAAATGTAGAAAATTTTTAGAAATGAAAAAACTTACTAGAAAAAATAAGTGGCAGTTTTAAGCACTAAATTAGATGTAAACAGAGTTAATAAATTGTCTGCTAGAGTTGAAAAAATTATTCAAATAGAGTAAAAGAACAAAAAAATGTGAAAACATAAAAGGGAAACTGAGAAATGTAAAAGACAAATAAGCTTGATTTTCCTAGTAAAGCATCCATACATAGGAAAAAGGTAATATAAGAGAGGTAATAATAGAAAACAGATGAGAATTTTACAGCATTTTAATGAAAGAGCTATAACCTTAGAGTTAAAAAGCCCGGCAGGGATCATGCAACATACATAAAAATAAGCCTACACAGAGACATTTTTTAGTTACCCCGGCAAAACCTCAAAGACAAACAGGTAAGTCAAGCTTTCTGCAAGATTGTCACCTATCTTTATGATAAGAGCTTAGTGTCTTTTGGATTATAAATATAAAATAAAGTGTAGACTTCAGGATAATTTTTATAAAATGTAATTTCCTTTCTCTAATCAATTCCAATTGAAGCAAAATGCTTATTGTTCTTGCTTTCTAAGGGGCTTAAGAGTTTACAGTTGATAATTTGAAGAATAGATAGTCAAAAAATGTGGCCTCTGAATTATAATAATAAGTAGAGAGGTAAAAAAAACGACAGAAATAGACATATGAGATAGAGATGGGGATAGAGAGAAAGAGAAGTGTATTTAACATGGCAGATTAATTAGTAATAATTAAGGAAAGCCTTATTTTGAGGTTTTGCAGGTTACCAGGAAATGTCTAGGTGTAGGTTTATTTTTATGTATGTTGCATGGTCCCTGGTAGGCTTCTTAATTCTGAGGTTATATTTCTTTCCTTAAAATGTTGTAAAATTCTCATTTTTTTCCTGTTATTACATCTCCTATATTACCTTTTTTCTACCTATGAATGCTTTACTAGGTAAATTAAGCTTATTTCTTTATCTTTTCCATTTCTCAATTTTATGAGTCAGCTTGACTGGACTTGGAGATGCCCAGATATCTGGTAAAACATTATTTAAAGCTGTGTGTTAGGGAGTGTTTCTAGAATAAATTAGCTTTTGAATTGGAAAACCAAGTAAAGAAGAATGCCTTCACAAATGTAAATGTAAGGGCAGAGAAATATGGATGTACTCTCTGAGCTGGGACATCCATCTTCTTCTACCCTTGGACATCAACACTCCTAGTTTTCAGGCACTCAGACTGAATTATTCTCTCGTTATCTTTTTTAAATAAAAGGATAAAGTTGGGATACTTTAAAAAGTAGATTTTTTAAAAAATATATAATAGTGCTGATTCTGGCTGATTCTCTAGTCAAAAATACTGTGTGTTGAGGGGAAAGAAATTAAAATAATTATTTTCTTAAGAAGTGCAGAGAGGGCATCCCTGTCTTGTGCCAGTTTTCAAAGGGAATGCTTCCAGTTTTTGTCCATTCAGTATGATATTGGCTGTGGGTTTGTCACAGATAGCTCTTATTATTTTGAGATATGTCCCATCAATACCGAATTTATTGAGAGTTTTTAGCATGAAGCGTTGTTGAATTTTGTCAAAGGACTTTTCTGCATCTATTGAGATAATCATGTGGTTTTTGTCATTGGTTGTTCATATGCTGGATTACGTTTATTGATTTTCGTATGTTGAACCAGCCTTGCATCCCAGGGATGAAGCCCACTTGATCATGGTGGATAAACTTTTTGATGTGCTGCTGGATTTGGTTTGCCTGTATTTTATTGAGGATTTTTGCATCGATGTTAATCAGGGATATTGGTCTAAAATTCTCTTTTTTTTTGTTGTTGTGTCTCTGCCAGGCTTTGGTATCAGGTTGATGCTGGTCTCATAAAATGAGTTAGGGAGGATTCCCTCTTTTTCTATTGATTGGAATAATTTCAGAAGGAGTGGTACCAGCTCCTCCTTGTACCTCTGGTAGAGTTCGGCTATAAATCCATCTGGTCCTGGACTTTTTTTGGTTGGTAAGCTATTAATTATTGCCTCAATTTCAGAGCCTGTTATTAGTCTATTCAGAGATTCAACTTCTTCTTAGTTTAGTCTTGGGAGGGTGTATGTGTCGAGGAATTTATCCATTTCTTCTAGATTTTCTAGTTTATTTGCATAGAGGTGTTTATAGTATTCTCTGATGGTAGTTTGTATTTCTGTGGGATCAGTGGTGATATCCCCTTTATCACTTTTTATTGCATCTATTTGATTCTTCTCTCTTTTCTTCTTTATTAGTCTTGCTAGCAGTCTATCAATTTTGTTGACCACTTTAAAAAACCAGCTCCTGGATTCATTGATTTTTTGAAGGGTTTTTTGTTTCTCTATTTCCTTCAGTTCTGCTCTGATCTTAGTTATTTCTTGCCTTCTGCTAGCTTTTGAATGTGTTTGCTCTTGCTTCTCTAGTTCTTTTTATTGTGATGTTAGGGTGTCAATTTTAGATCCTTCCTGTTTTCTCTTGTAGGCATTTAGTGCTACAAATTTCCGTCTACACACTGCTTTGAATGTGTCCCAGAGATTCTGGTATGTTGTGTCTTTGTTCTCGTTGGTTTCAAAGAACATCTTTATTTCTGCCTTCATTTCATTATGTACCCAGTAGTCATTCAGGAGCAGGTTGTTCAGTTTCCGTGTAGTTGAGCAGTTTTGAGTGAGTTTCTTAATCCTGAGTTCTAGTTTGATTGCACTGTAGTCTGAGAGACAGTTTGTTCTTTTATATTTGCTGAGGAGAGCTTTACTTCCAGCTATGTGGTCAATTTTGGAATAGGTGTGGTGTGGTGCTGGGAAGAATGTATATTCTGCTGATTTTGGGTGGAGAGTTCTGTAGATGTCTATTAGGTCCACTTGGTGCAGAGCTGAGTTCAATTCCTGGATATCCTTGTTAACTTTCCGTCTCGTTGATCTGGCTAATGTTGACAGTGGAGTGTTAAAGTTTCCCATTATTATTGTGTGGGAGACTAAGTCTCTTTCTAGGTCTCCAAGGACTTGCTTTATGAATTTGGATGCTCCTGTATTGGGTGCATATATATTTAGGATAGTTAGCTCTTCTTGTTGAATTGATCCCTTTACCATTATGTAATGGCCTTCTTTGTCTCCTTTGATCTTTGTTGGTTTAAAGTCTGTTTTATCCGAGACTAGGATTGCAACCCCTGCCTTTTTTTGTTTTCCATTTGCTTGGTAGATCTTCCTCTATCCCTTTATTTTGAGCCTATGTGTGTCTCTGCACGTGAGATTGGTTTCCTGAATACAGCACACTGATGGGTCTTGACTCTTTATCCAACTTCCCAGTCTGTGTCTTTTAATTGGAGCATTTAGCCCATTTATATTTAAGGTTAATATTGTTATGTGTGAATTTGATCCTGTCATTATGATGTTAGCTGGTTATTTTGCTTGTTAGTTGATGCAGTTTCTTCAAAATTAATTCAAGATGGATTAAAGACTTAAATGTTAGACCTAAAACCATAAAAACCCTAGAAGAAAACCGAGGCAATACCATTCAGGACATAGGCATGGGCAAGGACTTCATGTCTAAAACACCAAAAGCAATGGCAACAAAAGCCAAAATTGACAAATGGGATCTAATTAAACTAAAGAGCTTCTGCACAGCAAAAGAAACTACCATCAGAATGAACAGGCAACCTACAGAATGGGAGAAAATTTTTGCAATCTACTCGTCTGACAAAGGGCTAATATCCAGAATCTACAAAGAATTCAAACAAATTTACAAGAAAAAAACAAACAACCCCATCAACAAGTGGGTGAAAGATATGAACAGACACTTCTCAAAAGAAGACCTTTATGCAGCCAAAAGACACATGAAAAAATGTTCATCTTCACTGGCCATCAGAGAAATGCAAATCAAAACCACAATAAGATACCTCTCACACCAGTTAGAATGGTGATCATTAAAAAGTCAGGAAACAAAAGGTGCTGGAGAGGATGTGGAGAAATAGGAACAATTTTACACTGTTGGTGGGACTGTAAACTAGTTCAACCGTTATGGTAGTCAGTGTGATGATTCGTATAGGATCTAGAACTAGAAATATCATTTGACCCAGCCATCCTATTACTGGGTATATACCCAAAGGATTATAAATCATGCTGCTATAAAGACACATGCACACATATGTTTATTGTGGCACTATTCACAATAGCAAAGACTTGGAACCAACACAAATGTCCAACAGTGATAGACTGGATTAAGAAAATGTGGCACATATACACCATGGAATACTATGCAGTCATAAAAAATGATGAGTTCATGTCCTTTTTAGGGACATGGATGAAGCTGGAAACCGTCATTCTCAGCAAACTATTGCAAGGACAAAAAAAGCAAACACCGCATGTTCTCACTCATTGGTGGGAATTGAACAATGAGAACACATGGACACAGGAAGGGGAACATCACATACCGGGGCCTGTTGTGGGGTGGGGGTAAGGGGGAGGGATAGCATTAGGAGATATACCTAATGTTAAATGAGGAGTTAATGGGTGCAGCACAC
The DNA here is from genome assembly GCF_029289425.2 of Pan paniscus. Classification (NCBI taxonomy): domain Eukaryota; kingdom Metazoa; phylum Chordata; class Mammalia; order Primates; family Hominidae; genus Pan; species Pan paniscus. The sequence goes on from NC_073267.2 coordinate 70,319,230, forward strand.
CAACGTTGCACATGTATACATATGTAACTAACCTGCACGTTGTGCTCATGTACCCTAAAACTTAAAGTATAATTTAAAAAAAGAAAAGAAAAGAAAAAAAAGAAGTGTAAATAATTGTCTGCTTGTACTTTTAACATATTTCTATCAAACCATCTTTAAAATTATGGACTACCATCCACAAATATGTTTTGTAATATTTGTAATATATACCTACTCACTAGGAGCATTTTCAAGTTTGAGACTGGGAAGCTTGATTTCAATGCCTTTTACTTTTCTGCAGACTCATATGGTATTGTTTCTCATCTCAGTGAATAGTGTCAAAAATAGAGTAAAAAGAGACTCAGGTTATTTTATTAGTACATGAAAGATACATCTAGGCTCAGGGATTTGGTAGACATTCAGAAATAATTACTAGGTCGCTTGAGTCAAGAAGCAAACTTTTCCAAGTGAAATGTAGTGCTCTATTTAAAAAAAAAATCTACATTCTCTTTCTGACAAGTGAAGTGAGTTGTTGAATGCAGAGAAAGAAAAGGTATGCTACTTTAATTATCTTGAGCATTAAATACCCAATGGCAAAACTGTCACATGTAGATTTTAAAATTAACCTATTTTAAAACCAAGATGCAGTATGATGTCAGGGGGTGAGATTTAGGCTAAGAAAAACCTGAATTTTAATTTTAGCTCTAGTCAACACATTTAATTAAGCCATTTTATTGAAAAACTGGAGATAAAATGCTTACCAAATGATAATACAAGAAATAAGTGAAAAAACATTTAAAAGACCTTTCCACTTTTTGTAGGCCCTTGGGTACTGTATTTTTGAACAACTGGTCTAAGAATTTCTTCAGATCCATGCTCTTTGTAAATTCTCTATTCTTTTCTTCCCTGGTACTACTGTAACTTTTTAAGCTTTTGGGAGCATTTCAATGTCCTTCTAAAGCATGATCTTCGCTATGGATTCCTTTCCACTCTGCCCACTTCTCTGTTCCTGCACTGAATTAGTCCTTCTAAATTTATGCCAATATAATCAAGTGTTCCGCATACTTGTCACCCTTCACTGTTGCCTAATCCTCACTTTCTGCCATGCTATGGTAGACCCTTGTCATTCTAGCTCCTAACCCTCTCATCATCGCCTTTACTAAAATCACTAACCATTTTTATAAACATCTTATGCTCTTTTACAACTCACCACCCTTGTTCATGCCAGCTCCATTGTTTTTCTCCAACTGATAAACTCATGATCAGTTTTACAAGCTAGGTTTACTTGTAACACTCTCATTGATTAATTCTTAGAGATTCACACTCACACATAACTCATGATGTCTAACACACTTATATATATACTTTATTGTAGTACTTAACATATTTAAGGTCCTCTCCCCTATTGTAATAAAACCCCTTGATATCAGGAAGTGCAGCTATTCATGATTCTACTCCAGGATTTACAATATAGTACACAATTGCTAGATATCTGCTGTGCAAATGATGAACTGAAAGCCACATAAGACACAATGTAAGCCAGGCACGGTGGCTCATACCTGTAATTCCAGCACTTTGGGAGGCTGAGGCGGGTGGATCACCTGAGGTCAGGAGTTCGAGACCAGCCTGGCCAACATGGTGAAACCCTGTGTCTACTAAAAGTACAAAAATTAGCCAGGCGTGGTGGCAGGCACCTGTAATCCCAGCTACTCAGGAGGCTGAGGCAGGAGAATTGCTTGAACCCGGGAGGCAGAGGTTGCAGTGAGCTGAGATCATGCCACTGCGCTCCAGCCTGGGTGACAAGAGCAAGACTCCATCTCAAAAAAAAAAAAAGAAAAGAAAAAAGACCTAATATATACTTAACTATGATACTACTATTTTAGGGAAAATATATATTTTAAAAGATGTCTGTAAACAAAGAGTAAAAATCTGAGCAATTGGTTCTGTTCTTCATTTTATTTTCTAAAAGTTTACTGATGGTAATGATTGCAGGTTTATTCCAGCCTTCTATGTCCGGGATGCAGTGACACTGCCCCTTAAGGAGAAATTCCTTAAAAAGCAAAGCTGTGTGAAACACATTCCACTGGGCAAACAGCCTGCTTTGTAAACAACCTCAAAGTCTCATAATCATATCAGTGCACCTGGAATTTCAGGGTTGCAAAGTGAATAAATATTTGCCAAAAGTCAGAAAGTCTTCAGAATCAGCTTCTATAATCTAAATCTCAGCTATCTAGAAAAATAAATTAAATCTATCAATCAATCAATAAAGGCTTATTTTAATTAGGTGGCAGTATTTCCACTCCACTCTGAGTAGTCATTGGTAATATAATAATTAAAGACTTGGCTATAGGTTTGTCTCTCAGGTTTGAACTTACAACAATTTAACCAAGTTTGATTTGAACTAAGTTGAAACTTTCCAAAGGGTCTTTCTAATCTCCATAAGTTCAAATCTTATTACTACAAAATATGTAACACAAAGAAGTTACATTTTTTTGAGCTTTGAATAGTATTTTATAGGGATCTCACGTGTAAAATTCACTTAATAGGTTTTTCAAGTTTGGAACCAGAAAACCATCACCTTTTCTGACCAGTCAACTTTAATCTGGTTGGTTATTCTGATGTCAGTAGGTTCTCTGTGATCTTACAGTATTTGATGCTTTTATTCTCTTCTCTATACCAAAGTTCTTAATTGTTCCAAAATGTCAGCTTTTTTATAGCCCAAAATTGTTTGCTAATATGTTAACCAATGAACATGTAGTTAAACATAGTACAGATTTATATCTTGATTTCATATTGATTTAAGTCAAAATCTTTCCCATTTGGTAGTACTTCCAGTCAGAGCTGGCCTGAGGCAAAATTGTGAAGTAGGTTAAGCTGCTTTTAGCTTCATCTAGATTTCTTTAAGGGTCTATGTAGGAGGATAGTATTTTTCAAACTGAAGATAATTATTTTTTCTGAAAAGAAGGCTCCTTTACACTCAAGATGAAATATAAAGGAAATGACCACTGATGTCAGATGTATCTTATGAATTCTATTTTTTTAATGCTTACAAGGGTTCTTTACTGAGTAATGTTTGAATATAAAAATGTTAGAGAAGTCCAATTTATGCCGCAGATTTTACATTCTTTAATAATTGCTTCTGTAATGAGATGGTACTAGTGCAGGGAATTCAAAGTCAATAGAAAATGGTCACTGCCCAATAAGAGATGACAACCTAGTGTATCTGATAAGGTCAGAAGCTTGTAAATGGCCTTAAAATGCCACTGCAAATCCCAGCACTTTGGGAGGCAGAGGCAGGCGGATCACCTGAGGTCAGGAGTTTGAGACCAGCCTGGCCAACATGGCGAAACCTTGTCTCTACTAAAAGTACAAAAATTAGCCAGGCTTGGTGACAGGTGCCTGTTATCCCAGCTACTCAAGAGGCTGAGGCAGGAGAATCGCTTGAACCCGGGAGGCGGAGGTTGCAGTGAGCCAAGATCACGCCACTGCACTCCAGCCTGGGTGACAAGAGAGAGACTCCGTCTCAAAAAACAAAACAAAACAAAACAAAAACAAACAAACAAACAAAAACCAATGGAACTACAAAGATAGAAACAGAATACTGTGGGAATGTAGAACACTAATTGCCTATCTATACCAAATGAGGAAGCTGGAGTTAAGTTTTGAAAGAATCCTTGAGATTTCTAGGAAGGTCAGGGCAAGGGGGATATGATTTTCTGTGGGGAGAAGTAATGACAATAAATCCTGAATGTTCTTGGCATGTACAAAACATAGTTCATCTGTCCATGTGACATGAAGTATTCATGGAAGGTGAAGCTAGAAGTGAAAATTCAGGGCCAGATTACAAGTGATGAATGCCTTATATCAATCATTGTTGGGATTCACTTTACAGGCAACAGGGAATTATTTGAAAGAAGTCCTAAGCGAGAAGTGACATCAAAAGCTGAGATTACTGGAGTCAAACTATGACAGCTAGAGAGCTATAAGGCTCTTCACTAAAACATGGGGAGGGGATATGTGGGGATGTGAGGCTTTTAGGAGTTAACTCTGAGATAGAATTCTGTGGCCTTGATAGGGGTGTGTGTGTGTGTGTGTGTATTTGTGTGTGTGTGTGTGTCTTTGTGTCTAGAGGAGAGAATAACTCAAAGAGAGGATGAAAATTTACTTTAGATTCCCCCAGATGGCAACTTAAATACAAAAATTCAAGCACAGGTAGTTTATTTGGGAGGTAATTCCAGAAAACACTGAAAGGGCAGTGTGAAAATGCCTAAAGGAAGTAAAGGCAGCCAACAGAGGGTTCATTATCTTCCTAGTCAACATTGTGTGACAAGAACTTGATCCTGTAGGAAAACTTTAGAGAAGAATATTAAATACACAACTAAAGTTACCTTAACTGCAGGGTGAGGAAGATGAAATATTTATACACCAATAGACTTCTGTTCATTGTTCACCACTAAGTGAGGCTAACACAGCTTCATGTTTGTACTTTGGCCTGCCATGGTGTGGACAGTCTTCCAGAAAAAAGAGGCGAGTATTAACAGTTGGAAAGTGGCTGAGGACAATTTCTTGGTGAGGTCCCAGGTATATAGTCAGGAGAGCAACAGAATCTATGAAACCTAGGATGGCAATAGTGTTTGCCGATTTAGAGGTGAATCTTTTTTTTGTTTCTTTTTGTTTGTTTAACCTGACTCCTAGTCCAACAGTGTCATCAGTATATATTATAATTGCATGCTAAATCTTTGTACTCTTATGCCTCTTGCTTTTTTAATAAAAAAGTTGAATTTTGTCATTCAATATAAATCACAATATTGCTCCAATTATTTAGTCATTTGAACTAGTCTTTGTTAACTGTATTCCTATAGCTCTGACTCTATGAAGGTTTCATTTTTATGGCCATTCCAATTAGTAGTGGCTTCCTTGAACACCATGATAAGATGGATTCTGATGCTGCATTTGCACTTGGAGAAAAGAGAGCCATAGGCAGGAATGACATAGGGTGAGATATAGCTAAGTATTTGTTATGTTTCATTAGCAATTTATGCTCCCTTCTATTATTTTAAAAAATGATAAAATGTTTGCTTATCTGCCCAGGCTTGAGATGAAAGACAAGACCTTATTATTCTTTATGTACCCAAAGGTTAGGACATAGTAAGCAACTAATAAATGCCTGGTCAGTCTCTTCTACTGATACATTCTGAAAAAAAAAAAAAGACTATCTTATATACTCTCCATAAAAATATCCTATATACTGTCTTCTACTAATACATTCTGAAAAAAAAAACTATCCTATATACCCTCCATAATAGTTGCAAATTGCTGCAGATTTTTCTAGATATGTCAACAGGCCGGGGTTATCTGACCTTGCATTACATTTTTTTAAATGTTGTCTTAATTTATCTGAATAAAACAGCTTTCCCACCCTGCCCCTAAAAACATGTAATAGACAAACAGTACCTCAGCAGAACTGATAGGGTTACACTTAACTTTTTGCGCATGGATGCTAAAAGTTTTTTTCTAAATAAAGGCTAAAGTTAAGTGACAAATAGAAACAACAGGATATAAGAAATGAATAAGAAAAGAATGGACCAAAAGCCATGGAAGAATGAAAGGTTGGAGGTTAGGAAAGAAGGGCAGTTTAGAAACATCAGCATGCTCTGGTGCCTCCTGTCACTTCATGTTATGTGTGGTCTTGGAGTACACGTGGAGCCCCATCAGAGTCGTGATGATAATTCCCATCCGAGGTTGTCATACCATTTTGTCTTTGCTTTTAGCATTGATTTTACTTGACAAGAAAATGTTCCCAATATAGAAGAGCGGTTTAAAAACATGGAGTTTGAGTCAGGAATATATGAAGTCAAATCTCATCTCTATGCCTTTATTGATTGTGGGAGGGTGAGCAAGTTTTAATTTTTCATATACTCCTTCTTCCCCCATTTCTTCAACTGACAAGGTGATACATACCTCTTAGGTTTTTTGATTTGTTTGTTTTGATAAAGATCAAATGTGGAAGAACTTTAAAGAGCTAGTAAGGAACAGGGCAGAGACTGAAACTTTTTTCTGCTTACAATGAAAATTTTGGGGAGAGAGAGAGAGCACATTGTGAACACCAAAAAGATTATAATGTCATGCAGGAAGATAATACAGCTAACATTCCCTCTTTATGATGCCAGCTCTATTACCAATGATCACAAAACATTGCTCAATATAGCAGAACTAACTTCTATATTAAGACCAGGCATGCAACCAAAGAGTCTTATTTTTAACTGAGAATTACCATGAGAGAACGGGAAGATAAATAAGCTAACAGTGGGTGCTTTTATGCAAGTCTACCCGTGCCACAAGGCTTAGTTGTCTATCTGAGTAACATGTTGACTGACCTCTAAAGAATACTATTTAGTTGGTTATATGAGCTACATAGGTGATCCACAAATAATGCACAGAACTCTCGTGACACACATAAATATTCATGGAATATTCCCTTTTATTAGAAAATTATAATTATGTTATCCATTAAGTTCTCTTTTTTCCTGGACACAAAGTCCTTGAAAACTAAACTTAATTCTCAGTCACAGTAAGTTATTTGTCTATGATTATTAATATTCTTGCTTCCTTTTCCTTTTCAGAACCTGTACTTTTCAATTTCATTTATTCATTCAATCAGCTTTAAGTATGTATTTTGTTTCCAGTATTAAGATTGTAAGTGAGAAGAAGGGAATTATGATCACTGCATTCATGAAACTTAAATTTCCTAATTTCTGTGACTATTTAGTAAAATTGTTTGTGCAGGTAGGCAACATATGGAAAACAAATACAGTATCAGAGAAACGAAACTGAAAAATAGAGAAGCATTTTCTGTATCTTTTTCAACGATAGAAATTAACATATGCACATACACAAACACTCAGACCAATTTCGTCTTGAGTTGCATTCTTAGTTAAATGGTATTTTTTACTATATATACATACATGTATATACATATACATATATATACATATACACATATATATGTATTATATATATAGATACAAAGAGAGAGAGAGAGAGAGAAGAGAGAGACCCATCTTTTGGCCCCTAGTGAGAATTATGTGGGAGGGAGACAGTGTTTTGGGCGTAATAATCTAGTAAAGTTTTTTTTCCTAAATTTATTGACCCAGGGATATCCCTTAATGGTCAAAACTGTTCATCTTTTCTCCTTTATTTTCACATATATTTCTTGCTTTCTCAGTGTGCATCTATTACTTTACTCTGTGTAGACCTCATCTTTTTACAAAAAGTTCTTATAATAGAGAAAAATCTTTATTTAGAAAAAGATTATTGCCATTTTCTGTGTGTATAAAGTGTGTAAACACACACACACCATATACTGGCTGGTAAGTGGAACTACCTTCTTCATAACAACCTGTGTAACATATGGCATCAGTCAGACTTTATAGAAAACACAACTAAGGTGACCAGAAGTAAAAAATTCACCTAATGTTAATCAGCTGGTAAAAGACATTACCTGACATGTATAATGCTAAGATCCTTGTTATTCTCTTTTTTTGCACTTCATTTATTCATTAACAAATATTTATTAGGCTCTTAAGATGTGCCATATATTGTTCTAGGTTTTGAGGATACAACAGTGAAAAAATAACACATAAAAATCTATGTTTCATGAAACTTATATTCCGATGGGGATGAAGATAGACAATGAAAATAATAAAGACAGAATAATATGCCATATTGTTATAAGTGTTATGGAGCAATCTAGAGCAGGGAAGGAGAATAGAAACCACCATGGTCATATTAAGAAGAAAATATATAATTAAAGACAAAAGAATGTGAATGAATGAAAAGACCCAAAGACTATCTGGTATCCAGATTACCGAACAAACCCTTTCCCTTTTGACCATCAAATCGCACATCTCAGAACTTATCATGCAGGCTTGTGTTGGCTGCATCTCTTTGTCAATTTTCTCATCCAGCTGACAAATGTGTGTCCCAAACTACTTCTAATACTCATCCCGTGTCATGACTCATTTTAACCTCTGTCTCTAGCCTGGATGATTCTCTTCTTCTTCTCATATCTTTCTTAGTTTTAGTTTCTTTTTACCTTTTACCCTTTTTTGCAAATTTCTCTCAAATAGAAATTCTTTCTACTGTGCACAAACATATGACTATAATCAGGTCACTTATTTAAGTCACGCATTCAAATTGTAATGAAAGTTTATCAAAAATAAATCAAGGAGGGCAAGCATTTTGAAAATTGTTTTATGAGACTGTGGCTGATTACCTTTCTAACCCTCTAACTGGCCTCATTTCTTTTAGATACTGAAAATGTGCTAATTTTCATGGCAGATATCCTGTGTATGTTTGCAAAAAAAGTAGCAGTGTGCTCTGCTGAGATGGGAGGAAATTTTTTGATAGATACCAGCTTTCTCAACCTAATTACACAGACATAATTAATTTTACCCATCAGCCATGCATAAGTTCATTGCTATTTCGAACACTTTCCCAAACTTAAACTGAAGGTATTTTTGACACACATCCCTTCCCCAAATCATGCATTAATATTTTCCCTGTCAAAAATAGAAAATGGAAATGCTTTTTCAGCTAGTTGTTTTAATATTCCATAGGCCATTATTATAGCTATCAATTTTGAATGCCTACTATGTGCTAGGAAGTAACATAGATATTTTTAATACCTTATTTCATGCATTTTTTTTTACAAACCTTAAAAACATATACAATTATCTTACACTGAAAGATGAAGAAACTGAAATGCACTGTTTTAAGACACCTGGCTTGTTCAAGACTACTTAATTTACATACAGTCACCTAGGGATATGCAGAAAAACTAAGAGATTTGGACTACAGAGGGGCCAGCCAACCAATTTGCCAGATCCTTTCTCTTAACAGATGACTGTTTATGGAATTGTTTTAATTCAACATTCATTTGTATTTTATGATTCAAATTGAGAACTGAGAGTGACAACAAACTCAGGTTGGGGTAGAAAGATTAAACTGAGAAGAACTCAGGGATATATGGAATTTTAGAGTCATAATTGTTCTAAGTACATTGTAAGTAAAGTCAATCGGTTGGAAATATTTGTAAGCTGAGGAATACACAGGATTGGGTCAGTATAATTTGAGCATATCAACCTATTGAGCCTTTCCCACACTGTATTCTGAAAATAACTATTATTAAATGAAAGACAAATAACTATTCTAAAAATGATAGTAATACCAGTAATAAAATAAGAAAGTCTTTTGGGCTCAAAAGGGTTTGAGAAACACCATGTTTGGTATTCCTGCCTCTCCTTTGCTGATTCATAATACATATAAGTTTTGTGATGACAATAAAAATACCTGTTCCGTGATGTTTCATTTCCCAAGATTTAAAAAGTACATTTGAGTATAGAACATCTTTTCCCTCATGCAACAACACCTAATAATGTCTCATAAAATACAAGCGTTCAATAGAATAACACGATAAGGGAATTGAGGAAGGCCAAATTCTTTAGCCTCACATAGAGAGCCCCTCATGATTTGTCCTCCAATTGTGTTTCCTTGCTGTTCTTCAATAGATTGTTATTTCATAAAAGAATGTAATTTTGGGCCGGGTGCAGTGGCTCATGCCTGTAATCCCAGCACTTTGGGAGGATGAGGTGTGCAGATCATTTTGAGGTCAGGAGTTCAAGACCAGCCTAGCCAACATAGTGAAACCTCATCTCTACCAAAAATACAAAAATTAGTCGGATATGGTAGCACATGCCTATAATCCCAGCTACTTGGGAGGTTGAGGCAGGAGAATGGCTTGAACCTGGAAGGCAGAGGTCGCAGTGAGCCGAGATTGTGCCACTGCACTCCAGTCTTGGTGGCAAAGCGAGACTCCATTTAAAAGAAAAAAAAAAAGAGTAATTTTAACTATGATTAGTAGAGCCAGTTAACTTACTTGCGCATAATTATTAACTTTTAGTCAAAGAAATAAAGCACCCCAGAGGCCATATAGCATAAAGATTAGGCATTAAGATGTAAACATGTAAGTCCAGCTCTCATTCTGAAACTTTTGTTTGCATAACTGCACTTATCAATCTCCTTAAGGTACTAAAAATATGTAGTTAGTATAGATTTCCTAAAACAGTGTAGGTCTTATACTCACTGCTGTTAAGTGATAGCTATTAACCCATCACAACCTTAAAATTGAGATTTATTTTCTATATGGAAAATGAAAACCTTGAACAAAACAAGGTTTAGTATCATACACATCCAAAAATAATTGAATTGAAACTGTAGTTAATGTTCTCAAGTGGAAAATATAAATTAAAATGTTACAAAACCATATCTTTGCTGACATGAAGGCAATTAGTACATTACTGCAGATGGATAGCAGAAGACTATAGTTCAATCCCATTGTCTTCCACTCCTTCCTCGGCTTATAACCTTTCATGATACTGTATGACTTCTCACTAATTCAGCCTTCATATAAATTTGAGAAACACATTTTGATGATTCAGTGTCTAGTCTTAAGTGGCTTTGCCTTACATATCTGGGAGAATTTTTTAAATATTTAGGAAAACAAACTCTCTACATCGCCTTAATGCCAAAAAACACTAACTGTAGGTACACACCTGATGGAGTCATTACCAACTCTTTATGCATTAAAATTGGTCCATCAAAACCTGTTTCACTATGAGGAAAGGGCAGTATGTGTGTGTTTGTGTACATATATATGTATATATGTATATTTACAGATACTTATTTATATTCAAAACACATTTTCCCTGTTTTATTTTAAATTGTCATTTTAGAATTTTTAGAAATGTTTGATAACAGATAAAGGTTGAAAATAGATCAAATATAATTATACCATTAAGGCTGTCATCATTCACATATTTCTGCACAATCCTTTCCTAGATAACATTTTATATGATATTTAAATTTTTTTATTTTTAGCTTGTTTAAAGTTAAATTTTAATATAAGAATGTTTCATATTATTAAACTGTTTCTAAAGATTATTTTTTAATATTGTGTACTGTTACATATATCAGATGAGCCATAATTAACTTATCTATTAACTCATTTTAAACAGAAAAGATAATTTTGCTTTTTCACTATTGTAGGTAATGACGTGGTGGAAATCTTCAACTATAGAGCTTGTTGCTTTTAATAGGACATTCCCTGAAATTGATACTGGGTCAAAAATTGTGAATCTTTGTTAAGATTCTCAACTTGTCAACTAACACTTTATTTACCTAAATTTATCATAAGTAATGAAACCACCACTACTATTTCATTAGTAGTTGATATTATGTAATTTTGATTAATGTGAGATTCTTATATGCTAAAACAAAAATATATTAATTATCATTTTAACTTTCAAGTCACCTTGAAAATTGTTTTGCATGCATTTGGTGCTTGACACATAGTTCTTGAATTAATTGGGCATTATGATATATTCTTATTACTGCATAGCATTTATTCCATATTCCATCAATCAAGAAAAACCAATGTAAAGAAACATTGCCACTGTAGATTGAGTGTGGTCTGAGTCTCCTCATCCAGTAATTGTTGTCAAGGTTTTGATGACAATATAGTGTAGGAATTTTAGTATTTCCATTCTGGCATCACCATGAGGTCAAGTTCTTGCGTGGCCTTAGAAAAGTCATATTTGCTTTCTGGTCTTCAGTTTGTCCAATAGTACTTAATTAAGTGGAATGAGGCACACAATGGACTCCCATCTACTCCTGTGACACTGACCATTTGTTTACTTCAATGTTTTTGTAGAAAAATACAATTTTAAAAATGTTTGTCCACTTTTTGATGGGGTTGCTTGTTTTTTTCTTGTAAATTTGTTTGAGTTCATTGTAGATTCTGGATATTAGCCCTTTGTCAGATGAGTAGGTTGCAAAAATTTTCTCCCATTTTGTAGGTTGCCTGTTCACTCTGATGGTAGTTTCTTTTGCTGTGCAGAAGCTCTTTAGTTTAATTAGATCCCATTTGTCAATTTTGGCTTTTGTTGCCATTGCTTTTGGTGTTTTAGACATGAACAGACACTTCTCAAAAGAAGACATTTATGCAGCCAAAAAACACATGAAAAAATGCTCACCATCACTGGCCATCAGAGAAATGCAAATCAAAACCACAATGAGATACCATCTCACACCAGTTAGAATGGCAATCATTAAAAAGTCAGGAAACAACAGGTGCTGGAGAGGATGTGGAGAAATAGGTACATTTTTACACTGTTGGTGGGACTGGAAACTAGTTCAACCATTGTGGAAGTCAGTGTGGCAATTCCTCAGGGATCTAGAACTAGAAATACCATTAGACCCAGCCATCCCATTACTGGGTATATACCCAAAGGACTATAAATCATGCTGCTATAAAGACACATGCACACGTATGTTTATTGCAGCATCATTCACAATAGCAAAGACTTGGAACCAACTTAAATGTCCAACAATGATAGACTGGATTAAGAAAATGTGGCACATATATGCCATGGAATACTATGCAGCCATAAAAAATGATGAGTTCATGTCCTTTGTAGGGACATGGATGAAATTGGAAATCATCATTCTCAGTAATCTATCGCAAGAACAAAAAAGCAAACACCGCATGTTCTCACTCATTGGTGGGAATTGAACAATGAGAACACATGGACACAGGAAGGGGAACATCACACTCTGGGGCCTGTTGTGGGGTGGGGGGAGGGATAGCATTGGGAGCTATACCTAATGCTAGATGAGTTAGTGGGTGCAGCGCACCAGCATGGCACATGTATACATATGTAACTAACCTGCACATTGTACACATGTACCCTAAAACTTAAAGTATAATAATAATAAATTTAAAAAAAAGTTTGTCTTACTCAATTTAAGGTTGCTATAAATAAATGTCTAAGGCCAGGTAAGAGAAAAGAGATTTATTTGGCTCATGGTTCTACAGGCTGTACAAGACGCATGGCACCAGCATCTGCTTCTGATGTGGGCTTCAGGGATCTTCCACTCCTGACAGCTGAGATCACATGGCAAGAGAGGAGGGAGGAGAGAGAAGGAGGAGATACTAGACTCCTTTCAACAATCAGCTTCTATAGGAACTCACAGAGTGAGAACTCACTCACCTCTATCCCAGGGAGGGCATTAATTTATTCATGAGGGGTCTACCCCCATGACCCAAACCTCCTATTAGGCTCCAACTTCCAACACTGAGATCGAAGTTTAACAAGAGGTTCTGGGGAGACAAACTTCCAAACTATAGTTGTTTCAATGTTCAGGAGTTAGCATCCTGAAATCATTTTTAATGATTAAAATTTAATTGTATAATATTTCAGTATTTTCTGTATAATTACCAATAAGCTTCATTTACGGCATAGTCTAATATATATTTTATGCTACATAAAATGACTAAATATTATGAAAAAGTATCACTTACCATTGGTTTCACTATATTTTTGAACAATATGAGCTCAAGTAAATCAAATTAAATCCTGTTGTGCATTACTAACGTCCAAAAATAATTTTTCTCTCTATTGCCAGGTCTGTGCTATTCTTTTAATGATGGAATATGGCAGCATGCTTCTAAAGCTCTAAATGTACCACTTTCAAAGTTTTTCACAGTGGGTTGCAGCATCAGATGCCTATTTCCAGAAATTCTCTACTTCAGCTGGCCTCCCACATACTTTGAGTTGTGGAGATTATTAAAAATTTGAACGATGGAAAAAAAATTTATATTTAAAACCAACACAATATATTAAGAATCAGTCTCTCTCTCTCTCTCTCTCTCTCTCTCTGTCTCTCTCTCTCTCTCTTTCTCTCAGAAAAAAACTACCTTTAAAAATTAAAATATACCGGGTTCTCAGATTTGGATGGATTCCTAGGTTATTCAGTTCTTCCTAGGTACAAATCTCTGACGGGTTGATGACTCACCTTTTCTTGAATATCATCCGTGTCTGAAATGTCTAGAAGATGCCTTCTCCTTGCTGGACAGCTCAACTAGAAAATGTTACCTTGGTTTAAACAGAAACACCTCCCTTTCGAACCTTTATTGATTACAGTTCTCCAAAACTTCTTAAAGCATATTGTAGCCATAAGCATTTTGTAGAAAATATGTTTCTGCAAAACTGAATGTTTCATTTAATTGACAGGTGATACATGTTTTTCTTTTTTGCATAAAGAACAGGCTTTTCCCTTTTACACATCTGTTTCCCCCTTGCTGTTTACCCAGGTGATATCTGCTAATATTTGACCACTCCCATACCCTGGATTCATTTCAAAAGCATCATCATCCTTCAGGAATTTGCTGAAACGTTCCATATCTCTGATACTTTCCTAATTTACTTATCAATGTTTTCTTCTTTATCATTCTTTTCCTGGAGCACTGAAAACTATCTTGTTTGCCTTTGAATATATGCTTCTGTTTTGTGGCAAAATGAATACTCCTTAATTTTCTGTCTGGGTGAATGAAACAAAATTTCCAAGTATCACCAAAAAGATATAAATTACATTCTGACAGATTTCCTTTAGTTGAAACCATCTCATATTATCACTTCCACAACCCTAGGCCTGCAATCCCTAGTTGCAAGTAGTGGTTCAATCTAGGAAAGTAACAAAAACAAAAACAACATAACTGATTTAACAATATATAAGCTTACATATAAAAATTGCCATAACTTCTAATTGATGGAAGTTTCTTTTTTTTAAATTATGAAATGATAGACTTGTTGCAATAGGCATCATTGGGTTGAACATTAGAACATTTTCCTGCTTTGCTTTATGTGATGGGGCCAGTGCTCTGCTCTGATTGCTTAAGGTTAAATTGCGTATTTAAAGCACGTAGCACATTGACTGACACATCAGAAAGGTACATACATGTAATAACCTTTTAGATTTTTTTAAAAATAGGAGTAACTCAGAGGGGAAATCTACCTTCTGTGCATCATAAATGGCTTCTGTCTTCATTAACGGAGTGAAGGAAGTAGAGAAAGTTAAATGCCTGTAATTAAGTCTTGGGACCTCTCTGTAATTGTAACATAATATGCCCTTCCTCTCCAAATCACATGTATTCAAAGGGAGCAGAAAACCTCTTTGTACAGGCCCATTCAGTCTATCCCAGGACTGTATTCTTCAGGGCTGTATTCCTAGTTTCCAGAAGGATGTCTTGAATTCTAGTATTTGCTACATGAGATGAACAGAGGAATGAATGAACTCTTGCCTCAACCTTCCAAGGACATGTATTTACTCAAAATGCTATTGATTAATTTTTAATTAACTCTTTCTTCCAGGCCAATGTCAAATTTATAAGTACCCAGATTGTTTAAGAAAAAAGAAGAAAAATAAAAATAAAACTTTAATGTTAATGTTAGCATTATAATAAAGTTAAACATATCAGTGTTTTTTAAGATCCTCCATATGTGTGCTGACATTCCTTTCCTCTCCAGCATTCATATTATATCACTTACTACTTTTTTTTTCTGCATTGATCTTTTCTCAGATTGTTAAATAATTTTAGCTCAGGACTCGTTACTCAAGCCTTTCCACTAGAATTGTTTCTCCCTTACCTCTGTCTATCATCCTTTCCTCCATTGCTTAATTAAGTCCTGCTTATTTATTATACATGTCTGCTTAAATGCCAGTTCTTTGGGAAAATATTTTAGATTTATTTTTGGTCAGATTTATTGTTATAATCTCTTCTTAAAATATATTATTGTCTCTTAAAAATGCCTATCTTAGTTTGTAGTTATTTGTGTAATCATTTTATATAACAATTTGTGTAATTAAAAAATTTTTATATTGTGATGATTAATACCAAGTGTCGACTTGATTGTATTGAAGGATGCAAAGCATTGATATTGGGTGTGTCTGTGTGGGTGTTACCTAAGGAGATTAACATTTGAGTCAGTGGACTGGGAGAGGCAGACCTACCCTCAATCTGGGTGGACCCAATCTAATCATCTGCCAGCATGGCCAGAATAAAAGCAGGCAGAAGAACGTGAAAAGACTAGACTGGCCTAGCCTCCCAGCCTTCATCTTTCTCCTATGCTGGATGCTTCCTGGTCTGGAATATCACACTCCAAGTTCTTCAGCTTTGGGACTCAGGCTGGCTTCCTTGCTCCTCAGCTTGCAGACAGCCTGTTGTGGGAACTGGTGATTGTGTAAGTTAATACTCTTTAATAAACCCCCATATATATCATATATATGATATATATGATATATATATCTTACTAGTTCTGTCCTTCTAGAGAACCTTGAGTAATACAAATTTTCATACCAGGAGTGATTCTAGAGGAACAGAATATTAAGGATTGAGTTGTTTCGTTGGTTTAGGGGTTTCTAGATTTGGCTGCTTAGTATGATTAGACCCAAAAATGCTGAAGACTCTACTTCTAATAGTATGGGGAAACACTGATAGTCCTTGGTGTGAACTGTTTAGAGAATTATGCAAAATAAATGCATGTGGCACTCTTGATTCTCTGTTCATGAAAGGCAAGATGTTTAGTGACTCTGTGTGTAATACCTTTGACTATATGTGGAGAATCATGAATGAAGTTGGTTGTTTGCTCATAAGTTCACTGGACAAAGTGATGAAAGAAAATGATGAACTCAGGGATTCTAACTCCCAGCTTCAGAAGCAGATACAGAGCCTCAAATCTTCGAAGATTGCCCTGAGCGAAAGTCTTATCTTCTGTAGAAAAAAGAGCTGAAATTGTGGAAAAACAGACACAAGCTCTTATAATGCAAGTGGCTGACCTACAATGAAAGGTGCTTGCACAGCCTCGCCAGGTGTCTACTGTTGAAGTGAGGGCATTCATTGGGAAAGAATGAGACCCCGAAACTTGGAATGGGGATATGTGGGAGAACTCTGATGAAGCTGGGGACACTGAGCATGTAAACTCTGATGAACTTTTTTTTTTTCCAGAAGAAACAGCTTCCGTATCTCCTGTAGTGGCAACATTTCCTTCCTGACCTATGCTGCCATCAGTCTTTCCACCTTTGTCTGAGGACATAAACCCTGAGCTATCTGTGGCTACAGTGAAGGACTCCCCTGAGGCTGTTGCCAGGCAATATAATGTTGATTCTCCTCAGGAGCCACTCTCAACACCCCTGTTTGCTTTTAGACCTATACCTAGACTAAAGTCCTGCTGGGCCCCTAGAAGTGAGATTCACAGTGTGACCCATGAGGATTTACACTACACTTGGAAAGAACCCTTGAGTTTTCTAATTTATATGAGCAGAAATCTGGAGAACAGGCATGGGAATGGATATTAAGGGTGTGGGATAATGGTAGAAGAAACATAGAATTGGATCAAGCTGAATTTATTGACTTGGGCCCACTAAGTAGGGATTATGCATTTAATGTTACAGCTCAGAGAGTTAAAAAAGGTTCTAATAGTTTATTTGCTTGATTAGTTGAAATATGGATTAAAAGATGGCCCACTGTGTGCAAGCTGGAAATGCAAGATCTCCCTTGGTTTAATGTAGAGGAAGGGATCCAAAGGCTTAGAGAGATTGGGATGTTGGAGTGGATTAGTCACTTTAGACTTACTCATCCCAGCTGAGAAGTTCCAAAAGATAAACCCCTGACCAATGCTTTGCAAAACAGATTTGTGAGGGCAGCACTTGCATCTTTGAAGAGCCCCATAATCACTCTTCTCTGTCTGTCAGATCTAATCATGGGAACTACAGTCACTCAACTGCAAAATTTAAATACAATGGGAATAATTGGATCCTGAGGTGACAGGGGCCAAGTGGCCACAGTCAATCTTCAAAGGCAAGGTGGGCATAGCTACCATAATGGACAGCAGAGGCAAAGCAGCAATCAGAATAGTCTGACTTGTGTAGAGCTCTGACATTAGAAAATTAATCATGGTGTTCCTAGAAGTGAAATTGATAGGAAGCCTACAGCATTCCTACTTAATTTATATAAGCAGAAACCTTCCAGGTTGAGTGGACAAAATACTAACTCGAATTATAAAAACAGAGAATCATGGCCCCTCAATCAATTTCCAGACTTTAGCCAATTCACAGACCCGGAAACTCTTGAATGAAGGGGAGGCCATGTTCCCTTGAGGAAGGACCCCACTACACCACTGACAATTTATGCTATTAATATTTCTCCCACCCTTACCCAAGGAGACCTCCAGCCTTTTGCCTGGTTAACTGTGCATTGGGGAAAGGGAAATGATCAGACATTTCAGAGACTACTGAACACTGCCTCTGAGCTAATATTCATTTCAGGGTACTCAAAATGTCACTGTGGTCCTCCAGTTAAAGTAGGGGCTTATGGAAGTCAGGTAATTAATGGAGTTATGTCTCAGGTCTGACTTACAGCAGGTCCAGTGGGTCCCTGGACTCATCCTGTGTTCATTTTCCCAGTGCCAGAATGCATAATTGGCATTGTCATACTTAGAGGCTGGCAGAACCCCCACATTGATTCTGTGACTGGTAAGGTGAGGGCTATTATGGTGGGAAAGGCCAAATGGAAGCCATTGGAGCTGCCTTTACCTAGGAAAATAGTAAATCAAAAACATTATCACCACCCTGGAGGGATTGCAGAGATTAGTGCCACCATCAAGGACTTGAAAAATGCAGGGGTGGCGATTCCCATAACATCCTTGTTCAACTCTCCTTTTTGGCCTGTGCAGAAGACAGATGGATCTTGGAGAATGAGAGTGGATTATCATAAGCTTAACCAAGTGGTGACTCCAATTGCAGCTGCTATACAAGATGTGGTTTCATTGCTCAAGCAAATTAATACATCTCCTGGTACCCTGTATGCAGCCATTGACTTGGCAAATGGCCTTTTACCCATTCCATAAGCCCCACCAGAAGCAATTTGCCTTCAGCTGGCAAGGCCAGCAATGTATCTTTACTGTCCTACTTCAGGGGTATATCAACTCTCCAGCTTTGTGTCATAATCTTATTCAGAGTGATCTTGATCACTTTTCACTGCCACAAGATATCACACTGGTCCATTACATTGATGGCATTATGTTGATTGGATCCAGTGAGCAAGAAGTAGCAAACACACTGGACTTATTGGTGAGATATTTGCATGCCATAGGATGGGAAATAAATCCAAATAAAATTCACGCACCCTCTACCTCAGTAAAATTTCTAGAGTCCAGTGGTGTGGGGCCTGTCGAGATATTCCTTTAAAGGGAAGGATAAATTGCTGCATTTGGCACCTCCTACAGCCAAGAAAGAGACACATCGCCTAGTGGACCTATTTGGATTTTGGAGGCAACACATTTCTTATTTGGGTGTGTTATTCCAGCCCATTTATCCAGTGACACAAAAGGCTGCCGGTTTTGAGTGGAGTCCAGAACAGAAGGCTCTGCAACGGGTCCAGGCTGCTGTGCAAGCTACTCTGCCACTTGGACCACATGACCCAGCAGATCCAACGGTGCTTGAGGTTTCAGTGGCAGATAGGGATGCTGTTTGGAGCCTCCGGCAGGCCCTCACAGGTAAATCACAGCGGAGGCCTCTAGGATTTTGGAGCAAGGCCCTGCCATCTTCTGCAGATAACTACTCTCCTGAGAGACAGCACTTTTCCTGTTATTGGGCTTTGGTGGAAACTGAGTGTTTGACTATGGGTCATCAAGTCACTATGTGACCTGAACTGTCTGTCATAAACTGAATGCTTTAAGACCCATCTAGTCATAAAGTGGGTCATGCACAGCAGCATTCAATCATCAAATTGATGTAGTATATATGTGATTGCGCTCATGCAGGTCCTGAAGGCACAAGTAAGTTACATAAGGAAGTGTCTCAAATGCCCATGGTCTCCACTCCTGCCACCCTGCCTTCTCTCCCCCAGCCTGAACTGAGGGCCTCATCGGGAGTTCCCTATGATCAGTTGACAGAGTAAGAGAAGACTAGGGCCTGGTTCACAGATGGTTCTGCACAATATGCAGGCACCTCCTGAAAGTGGACAGCTACAGCACTATGGCCCCTTTCTAGGACATCCCTGAAGGACAGCGATGAAGGGAAATCGTCCCAGTAGGCAGAACTTCGAGCAGTGCACCTGGCTATGCACTTTGCATGGAAGAAGAAATGGCCAGATGTGCGATTATATGCTGATCCATAGGCTGTAGCCAATGGTTTGGCTGGTTGAACAGGGACTTGGAAGAAGCATAATTGGAAAATTGGTGACAAAGACATTTGGGGAAGAGGTATGTGGATGGACCTCTCTGATTGCTCAAAAACTGTGAAGATATTTGTATCCCACGTGAGTGCTCACCAGCAGGTGGTCTCAGCAGAGGAGGATTTTAATAATCAAGTGGATAGGGTGACCTGTTCTGTTGACACCATTCAGCCTCTTTCCCAAGCCGCTGCTGTCATTGCCTAATGGGCTCAGGAACAAAGTGGCCACAGTTGCAGGGATGGAGGTTACTCATGGGCCCAGAAACATGGAATTCCACTCACCAAGGCTGACCTGGCTATGGCCACTGCTGAGTGCCCAATTTGCCAGCAGCAGAGACCAACACTGAGACCTCAATATGGCACCATTCCTCAGGGTGATCAGCCAGCTACCTGGTGGCAGGTTGATTATATTGGACCTCTTCCATCATGGAAAAGGCAGAA
This sequence comes from Pan paniscus, assembly GCF_029289425.2. NCBI lineage: Eukaryota > Metazoa > Chordata > Mammalia > Primates > Hominidae > Pan > Pan paniscus. The sequence continues at coordinate 70,339,780 of NC_073267.2, forward strand.
GTTTGTCCTCACTGGAATAGACACTTACTTTAGATATGGGCTTGCCTATTCTGTGTGCAATGCTTCTGCCAAGACTACCATCCATGGACTCAGGGAATGCCTTATCCACCATCATGGTATTCCACACAGAATTGCCTCTAACCAAGGCACTCACATTATGGCTAAAGAAATGTGGCAGTGGGCTCATGCTCATGGAATTCACTGGTCTTACCATGTTCCCCATTATCTTGAAGCAACTAGATTAATAGAACGGTGGAATAGCCTCTTGAAGTCACAATTACATTGTCAACTAGGTGACAATACTTTGCAGGGCTGGGGCAAAGTTCTCCAGAAGGCCGTGTATGCTCTGAATCAGCATCCAACATACGGTACTCTTTCTCCCATAGCCAGGATTCATCAAGGGGTGGAAGTGGAAGTGGCACCACTCACCATCACCCCTAGAGATCCACTAGCAAAATTTTTGTTTCCTGTTCCCCCGACATTATGTTCTGCTGGCCTAGAGGTCTTAGTCCCAGATGGAGGAATGCTGCCACGAGGAGACACAACGATTCCATTAAAGTGGAAGTTAAGATTGCCACCTGGACACTTTCGGCTCCTCCTACCTTTAAGTCAACAGGCTAAGAAGGGAGTTACAGTGTTGGCTGGGGTGATTGACCAAGACTGTCAAGAAGAAATCAATTTGCTACTCCACAACGGAGGTAAGGAAGAGTATGAATGGAATCCAGGAGATCCATTAGTGCATCTCTTAATATTACCCTGTGATTATATTACTCTTAATATTGCCCTGTGATTAAGGTCAATTGGAAACTACAGCCCAATTCAGGCAGGACTTCAAATGGCCCAGACCCTTCAAAAAATTAAGGTTTGGGTCACTCCACCAGGAAAAAACACAAAAACAAAAAATGTGACCTGCTGAGCTGCTTGCTGAAGGCAAATGGAATACAGAATGGGTAGTAGAAGAAGTTAGTCATCAATACCAGCTATGATCACATGACCAGTTGCAGAAACAAGGACTGTAATTATCATGAGTATTTCCTCCTTCTTTTGTTAACATGTACTAAGAAAATATCTTCGATTTATTGTAGTTGTACTAAGAAAATATCTTCGGTTTATTTCATTTTTCCTTTATTATGTAACATAAGATTTACTGACTTCATATCAGCATTTAAGTATTGTTACCTTTATATAATAGCATTTGGGTTGGGGATTGATACATTTCCAGTTGTACAAAGGATAGTTGTATTATATTAGGCATAGTTATGACCTTATGACTGTCTTTATTTGAAGATTATATATGATCTCAGGAGATGTGTACGGGTTCATGTTGACAAGGGGTGGACTTGCGATGATTAATACTGAATGTCAACTTGATTGGATGGAAGGATGCAAAGTATTGATCCTGGGTGTGTCTGTGAGGGTGTTGTCAAAGGAGACTAACATTTGAGTCAGTGGGTTGGGAAAAGCAGACCCACCCTCTATCTGGGTGGGCACCATCAAGTTAGCTGCCAGTGCAGCCAGAAGATAAAGCAGGAAGAAAAACGTGAAAAGACTAGACTGGCCTAACCTCCCAGCCTACATCTTTCTCCTGTGCTGGATGCTTCCTGCTCCGGAACATCAGACTACAATTTCTTCAGCTTTGGGACTCAGACTGGTTTCTTTGTTCCTCAGCTTGCAGATGGCCTATTGTGAGACCTTGTGATCGTGTAAGTAATACTCCTTAATAAACTCCCCTTTAGATACACACACACACACACATACACACACTATTAGTGCTGTCCCTTCAGAGAACCCTGACTAATACACACATAGATTCTAAATTCCATAAGAATAAGATCTATGTATCTATCTTGACCATTGTAACGCTGTTGCCTACTATGATTGATAAAAAGGGCTTAGTAACCAAGCACCAAAAGAAAGTGCAAAAAAAAAAAAAAATCTCCCAGCTGCTTACTGAAGTGGCTGCGTATGAGATTTATAATTTCTAACACTGTACAATTCATAAGCCTCTTTTAGAGGAATTGTTCTCCAGTGAGCAGTGCTTAACAAAAATATTTATTTAAATGTATTAGCAATAAGATATATTTCTGATTATTTCACAATTATAGAACATTTGCGATAGGTATTTAATTCTAATTTTGAAAATCATGTTTTATGAATGTCTTAAATAAATTTTCTCAGTTTTCATTTAGTTGCCTGCTTAGCCTGTCTCAGCAGGTAGCATAATTGCCATCGTCTTCATCATTCTGAAGTAGTCATAAATTCTATCTTAAAAAAATTCAAGGTCCACTTCTTGCAAAGGTAGTACGGAGAGTTCCCATATAGCCTTCATCCAGCTGCCCTTTATATCATGTCACAAATTTTAGTGTCTTCTCAAACATCAAGTTGTTTGAAAACAGGAAATTGCAGTTGGTTTGAGATAGACCTATATGGAGAATAAGTCTTTTAGAAGATCATCATGGAGCCCCAACTTCTTCCAAACTTGATCCAGTACTGGAGTTCACAGAGAAAGTCCTTCCTGTGAAGCAAGCAACAAAAACCATTCTCAGGATATCTCTGTTCTGTGCTGTTGACACACTGAAGAAAGGGGGAAATGGAGAGAAGCCTTTTTATACACACAAAGCCACTCATACTCAGAGGGAAAAAAAAGCCTATTGACTCTGGCTGTCTGACACACTTGTAAAAACATTAGTAATTACCGAATCCTGGAATTTCACAGTTAATACTTGGAGAAATAAGTGACTCACTCCTAAAACATACAAACATATACATACACACATTATATGTGTGTATAATGTTTATGAATTATATACATATGTTTATTTACATATATAAAAATTACATTTTACATGCTGTGCATACTTGTGTGTATATATACACACATACATACACATGCTAATCTTAGAATTACAGTAATATAGTAGTAGGTAATCACATGCGGCTATTGATCACTTCAAATGTAGCCAGTCCAAATTGAGATGGGATATAAGTGTAAAATCTACATAGGATTTTAAAGACTTAGTATAAAAAAGAATGTATAATATCTCATAATATTTTATATTGAATACTATTTTAGATATATGTAATTAGATAAAATATTAAAAAGATCTCTCTGTTTACCCTTTTAAAGTGGCTTCTAGAAAATGTATAATCACATATGGGGCTCACATTGTATTTTTATCAGACAGTGCAGACTCAATGACCATAGAAGTGCAGTAAAATCAAACAAAAAAACAGAGAGAATAAAAACATTGACTTAATGGTGGAAAGCTTTCCAAGGCAAAAGAGCACAATAGGTAATACGTGAATTAGGCATCAGACTGAATTCAAATTCTACCTCTGCTGCTTGTTAACTATGTGGCCTTGGAAAATATGTTTAATTAACTTCTCTAAACTGGGCTTTTACTTATATAAAAGGAAGAAGAAGAATCAAATCTAGCGGAAATGGCTATATAAAATAATACATTTAAACTCACACTACAATTTTTGTCATATAATAAGATTAGCGCTCATTAAAGTTATTAAGTGCTGTACTGTATATAGGAGTAACACAAATGTTCAACCATCTTCTCCAACTTCAATGAGACAGAATTCACCTATGTTATTATCTCCGTGGACTTAAATTTCAGCCTGTTTTCTTATTTTCAAAACGCTTATATTTTATCTACTCAGAGAGTTTTGAAGATTAAATGCTATTAAGACTATGTAAGGTTTTATAAATTGAAAAGTAAGACTTTAGCTCATGCTTTTATTCATTCTGTCTTTGTTCAGATCCAGCTTCCTTTAAACATCTTGGATCTTGGCTCTCGTTTATCCCTTGATTTTTCTTGTTATCTTTCAATTTTGCTGAGAAAATATAAGGAACAATAGTTCTCTCAAAACCTTATTGTCTGGAGACCATTGGTATGCAAGAATTTTTTTTTGGTCTATTTTGGCCCCTTGAGTCTAAAATTCAAAAAGACCTTCCTGCGAAAAGTTATTGGGTAAATTGTACTTTTGTGACCCTATCAACAAACTTCTCCAAGCAAATGACAGTTTATTATTATGTTTGTCTTTGTCTTTTATACAATTCAGCTCAATTGAGTCAAAACAATGACATAAGTCAGAAAATATTTATTTTTAATATATGTCAAGTATTTAAATTACCCATTGTTTGAAATAGCTAATTATCTATGAAAGCAGAGGTTCTACTTCGTACAGTTCCTATGAAAACCAGACTCACCAGTCATATGAGAGTTTACTATTTTCTTCTGCATCTTTCTAGTTAAAGGGAAAGATGGGTGGATGCATTAAGGAGTAATTGAGGCTGAGGAATAAGTGGGAAGGAAAAAAATCAAGGGACAATTTCAGAAAGTTTCAAAGTAGTTAAAAAGGTGAATGCTTAATCTCTGAAAGCATAAGTCTATGTAGGGAATTTTGTATATTTTATAATGTTATCGTTTTAAATAAAAATATTTAATGAAAAGTAAGATAGTAAGATTTACAAGTTCTCACGTGGAGTGACTTTTAGGAGACTTGTTTTGCTCAGCAGTCCCTTTCTGTTTCCTTTCGTGGGAATCATACTGCATGTTAACCCGTATGAAAAGAAGCAGATTAAAGTGGATGTATGTATATCACGTGTTTTTCATCTTTCTCTCTATAGCTGGAGGGCTAATAACAGCATTCAGTTCAGAATGGGCACTGAATCTCTGCTATGTCTTTTCGGCATCAGAGTGCTTGTTGAACTTGAAAGCAGGAGAAGCCAGGGGAGATTAAATGCATCAGTGAGTGGGGAGAGAACGTGTGATTTCTACGAGATACACAGGCTGGTTTCAGGGCAATTAGTTGTTACCTCAGTGTCCAGAATGTATGTCTGAGGGAAAGAAAGAACTACTTCTGCGATGTGAGCTCTAAGGAGCCAGAACGACTGAGGCTATTCCCAACAAGCCACTCAGGCTAAAACACTTCAGTACAGAAGCTATTCACTTACATGATTCAACTAGTATATGTTTATGTATGTCTACTTCACACAACACTTTAGAAATGCAAATTGTATGATAAAAATCAGAGGAAACCATATTGTCATACAAATAAAAGTTGTACTGAAACAAACATAAATCAGTCTTTTACTTTTGGCCCTAAAATGACTTTCTAAACATATTCATTGCCTTTTACCTTTAGGGATATTTAACTCTAGGCAATTCAACAGTGATTCCCTGAATGAGGCCACCTGATCCTCTCCTGTATTAAACTATATATATATGGTTAATATTTTAATAATTAGTTATACTTACGGTTACATGACAAATACTCAGATTTGGGGCATTTCCTTATGTGAAGCAGCATCAGTGACAAATAATATTCCATCTTTCTTTTTGTTAAGAGTAATACAATGTGCAAGAAGGAAACTGCAGGAGAGTAAAACTGTGTTTTTTTTTCTATGAATCTTTTAATCGTCTTTGAAAGTATCTAGCAGGTCCCCATGCTGTATCTTTTTTTCCCATCAGTATACTAATACCGATCTTTACTAGTGTTGGAAGCAATGTCTGACATTTCAAAGAGGTCAGTGAACATATTTATTCTTCCCAAATAAATGATAGTAAGGATTTCATCTACAAAAAAGAGAAGGTGAAGTAGGGTCATCAGAAAGGTGAAATGCACAAATGACTCCAAATAGATCAAAAGATCTTGCTTGCTCCAGAATGGCATCCCCTCAGTATGCTTAGAGTGCAATGAACAGTTATTTGAACATAATTTAATGGAACCAAGTGAGACAGAATTTTACAAAGAGATCTGGATAAATATCAGACTCTTCTCCAAAGAGAGGTGAGGAATGGAAGGTAGAAAGAGGAGAGGTTTAGAGCACATGGACTTAATTAGTGAGATAAAGTGTGACCAAATCTCCTAACACTTTAACCTTTAAAAAGAAAGAGTGAGTTTGGAAATTAGAAACATCTTGAAATTAGAGAATAAAATGCTTTTTTATGTTCTTAGCTTATGGTTCTCACAGAGAAATGAATAACATTCTAGGATTTGGTGTAACTTTCAATGCTGGAATAGTTTCATCATGGCTATGTTGTTTTGTACTGAGCTACATTCTTTGTGATGTCTTTCATAGAAATCAAGTATTGGAAGATAGCTTAAAAACAGTAAATCCAATATCTTGCCTACAGGTCCAACCTTCCCCCTCTCTTCCTCCTCCTTCTCCTCCTCCTTTTCCTCCTCCTCCTCCTCCTCCTCCTTCTTCTTCTTCTTCTTCTTCTTCTTCTTCTTATTATTATTTTGCCTTGTTGACGTGGAGAACCTGAAAAGTGAGAAAAAAAAGTGGGTATGTTTAGAGTTTATAAAGCTAGTAAACCCCTAAAAAATATTATTTAAAATCTATTGTATGTTAAAATGCTAAATTATCAATGATTCTGAGATACTTTGGTCACTGTATATCTCATGCCTGTATTCAGAACTGTAATATGCACGGCTATTATAGAGAAATTTGGAGCATATGAGAGGGAATGGGATGAAAAGACTGTCACTGTTGAAAAATCTTCACTGAACCCTTGATTTGGAAAATGGAAAAAAACCTTAAGTCTGAGAAGTAAAAGGGAAGGACACTACAAGTAAAATCAAGACAAATTTAAAAAAGAGGGAGATACACACAGATACGTATATAGATAGAGATAGAGAGACAGAGAGAGAGACTGAGGGAGAGAATGTGGGAGGGAGAGGGGAAGAGAGCAAGGGAGGAAGGAAGGAAGAAAGGAAAAGGAAGGAAGGAAGGAAAGAAATAAGTTAGTTCCTCTCCTGGTAAAATTGGTGAAAATTCAATGATCTGGGAATAAAGAGTAAGCAAGGTGGGCACATTCTCATTTGACTCATTCCACAATAAGGTTAAGCTTAGGAACTTAGAGGAACTAGATAGAAAACACCACAAGGCTTATGGAAAGCGGCTGCTCAAAGGATTCTACTTTTGACTTACTCCTCACCTACAGACTCTCTCTCAGCTAGCTCCACCATACACAATATAAATCATTTAGTGGCACGAAGCAAAGATAGCTTGCTAGACTCACCAAACATTAATTTAGTAGTTTGCTGTATAGTAAACTCTTTATCATTCCTAGAACAAAGCATTCACCTTTATTTCAATAATTTTCAGTGTATAAACCTCAAGGAAATGATACACAAGTAAGGAACTATGAATAGATGCAAGATTCATAGTAGAAATGGGCAAATAAAAAAATTCAAGGATCTACCTGCAGGGACATGGATCTCCAGTAAGTATCAGTATTGGCAACAGACGTTGCAGAATAAAAGCCCCATGCCACTTTTTTTTTTTTTTTTTGGCTTATCAAGCACAGAATTCCACTCTAGTTCTGATGTAGCTACTGAGTAGCCGACACCAGTATTTGAGTATTTCTTCTGTTTGCTTCCCTTCCAACTGTAACTTCCCCAAATTGTGTAGTGGTTACTAACACAGGTTCTGAAATCAGAAGCGTAAGAGTAAATATCATTCTAGTAGCTTAATGAATATGCGGCCTTAGGCAGGCATTATTGAACCACAGACTCTTGCTGTCTCTAATAAAATAAGAAGAATAATGTGTGAGTCCAGGTCTTCTGAAAAGCATAAACCAAGCCAGGATTAAATGGAAAAGGATTATATTATAGAAAATGCCTATCAGAGGAAAAATAGAAAAGAAGGCAGAAAAGACTGGGAGACCTCAGATATGATGCAGAAATGAGAGAGACAGATGAGGTGGGGTAGAAGCATTATAGATGGCCACGCAGTCCAAGGAAAGTTCAGCAAAGCAGTGAGGGAGTCCTCAAGCTGAAGCTGCTCATCAGAGGAGTCCTGTGTCTTCCAGGAAAAGGGCTGACTTAGTATTCCTGATGCACACAGTCATTTACGGTGAGCAGTTCATAGAAGGTATGGCCCTGGTACAAAGGTGTGATGAATTTCAAAGTGTAGCATTTGGAGCTGTCTGCAATTGGAAGTCTGTGAGACACATTGTCTTGGCTATCACAAGGGAACTATTCTTTTCATAGGCAAAGCATTAAATACATGTAAGCGTTTAAAATCACAGTGTAAGCACTTAGCAAATATTGGTCATCACTACTACTATTATTACACTACTATTACCATTACAACTATGACTACTATTTACTGCTATTTGGTGTGTCCCATCCATTAGCCATATATGTGACATTATCACTATTAAATAACTGACTTTTTTTCAGAGTGGGATTTAGGTTTTCATCCCTCTTGGGAGCACCTAGTATAGGACTCTGAAATATTCTTTTTCCTGGTACCTTGAGTTATAGAACACACAAACAAGAAATCTGCTTATATATTGATAGAGAATGGACACAAAGAAACAAGATCGTCATAACTGGAACGGGAATCAAAATTGCATTTGACGAAGGGAACCCCTGATATGGATTTCCCCGAAGCCCACTCACTGAAGAAGGGAATCGGTATTCTACAAAGGCACTTTAGACTTTAAATAAAATGTTGGACAATTTGTCAAACATTATCCAATTTTTAAATATTTCTTAAGAAAGTAAAATGGTTATCTTTAACTTTTTTGTAAATATTTATTCTTTTTTTATCATTTGTTTCACTGCAGAAAGAAAAACACAGTTTGCCAGAACTCATATCTAAGGATAAAATATTTCTAAACATTTGTAAGAGTTATTTAGATTTTAGTACACTAAATAAAAAATAAAAACCTTTAGATCTTCACAAAATAATCACTTTCTTTCTTTCTTTAAGAGAAAGAGTGAGAAAGGCAGAAAAATAGTGAGCAGGCGCTAGGGAGACAGGACTGTTCTGTGGATTGCTGACCCTGAAGCCAAATAACAGAACTTTTGCATTGAACTTTGGAAGCTTTCAGTAACTTTAAAAATGAATTTGATTTCTATTGTTGACACTATCTCTGCACTACTGAGACTAAAAGAGCCAACTTATTACGTGGTGGTCACCTGCGAAGTTCAAGTCCTGCCCTCTACCTGAGTCCTTTGATCATTTCCCCAGGAGACATACAAATTGGTTCCCCCTGGCTCGCCTGTCTCTGCCCAGGCACCACACTCCCAGTGTATTGGTTCCAATTTATCTTAGAAGGGGATGCTCAAGGGCTATGGAATCCATGAAAGTTGGACTAGAACTGTTTCTCCATCAAGCTGTGTGGTTTGAGGTAAGTTATTCTACATCTCTATATCTCTATGTTGCAGTCCCTTCATCTAAAAAATCAGATAATGGTTTGCAATGAAAGGATGGTAAAATCTAGTAATAGCATATGCAAACTGCTTCGTGCATGATGGTACTAAATAAATAAATGGTTACCAACCACATTTAACCAGAAATAAACACATACTCTTTCTTTCACAATATTTACCACTTAAATTCAACCCTGTCAGTCACCTTAAGAAATCAATGAATATAATAAGTTAGTTACTCAGCAAAGTTTTATTCATGCCGAAGACCACACAGTCATTTCTTTATTTGATATCAATGACTTCATTAATGCATTCATTTGTTCATATACAAAAGCAGCACAATATTTTGCTAAGAGCACAATTTTCCTAGGTTTATATAACAGACCTTCCACATAGCAGCTGTATAACTTCGGCAAGACCACTTAACTTCCCTGTGTTTTAGTTATCTCAGTTGTAGAATGAGCATAATAATATCATCTATTCAGTGCCTTTCCAAAAGCAAATACTCAGTACACTGGTACTACATTATTGAGCACATAAAACAGGACAATATCTGTGTCAGTCACAGTTGATTGTTATTTTGTATATTTAAGGATACTTCTCCAAACAAAATGGCTTTTTGAGGCCTTTTATGTTATATTTCTAAGATTATTCATATAAACAGTTTTGTCAAAGCAAAAGTAATGACAGCAGAGTTTGCTTTGTTGTCCATCTTTTTCTGTCCTTCCACTTTTTTCTACTCCCCTGACGTTCCTTCATCCCTTGAAAAGTGACCTATATAAGCTACTTCTAAACATCTACACTTTTACAATCATGTTTACCTGGACTTTCAATTGCAGTGTCTAGAAGCACTGGGGAGAAAAAGACCCACACATTTATTACCAAGTGATGTAATAGCAAGCCTTCCTGATTCATTCATCTATTATTTTGTAATGTTATTCCATTAGCCCTGGGCGACCACTCTTGGAGAAGGGGAATCAAATCCATCATAAACCCCTTTATTGATAGAATACTGCCGCTTGTCTATAATAAACATTATCTCTGCTATTTGAATAAGGTATTCCTATATTTTATTTTTCTTTAGGCGTTTGGGTTCATTCTTCAGTTCCATGTTTAAAAACAAATAGAATAAAATTGAAGAAAAATCCAATCAGATCGCAGAATCTCTAACTAGAGCATATGTTTGGGATTCATACGATAGGTTTTAGAGAAGCTGCTGCTCATTCATGTACATTAACTGAAATACTGTGCTCTCATTTGAAGTTATCCAAGGGTCTGTCATTACTATCATTAACATTCGTATTTGGTGATATTCTTAATTGAAACAATAATGATCATTTAAAAATTTTCATTTTCTAAAAGCAATTTGAACTAGAGCCTCTAGAAACTGAAGTCTTATATAAATACTTTCTAATTTGAACCCAGAGTGATATCAACCTGGGTCCTAAATTTGCTAAAGAATAAAATTAATACTTTCCTAGTTTAATACATTAAGGATTTGCTCAAACTTCTACCCCTGTCCACATGTCTAGCAATATAAAGAAGCCAATATAAATGATATAGAAGATGGGGTTGATTAGGATTGTGTCACTAACAGCCAGGTAATAGTCTCTTTATAAAATGCTTTCTATAACCCCACTGAATAACAAAATAACCTACACTGCCTATTATTTGCAAATCCCTATTATTTGGAAAAGTTATTATCAATGTAGTGTCCTACTATGTGTTTTCACATATTAAACTTCTTTAATATACAATTTTTAAAAGATACAAGTGCATTTTCATAATTACATTTAATGTTTAACATATTCCAATTAATGTTTTTTAAATTTCCTTCCTACTGTATTCAATGAACTGGCTATATATTTAAATTTGATTTTCCTTGCTAATTATAGTCAAATGTAACATCACTCAGTGAAAGGATTACATTTTTTTTTCTTATCAACTTAAGGTGGCACTGGGTTTAACTATTCATTTAAAGTTTTAACATAATGTGTTTGATATATTTATTCCTGAAAGAAGTATTTTCAATGACTATTAATCCAAATTGTGCTCGTTATCCTCCATTTGTCCCCTAGATACACTCTCCATCCTTCTTTAATAGAGTGTCTCTTGACCTCTTCCTTCTGGTTGGGTTTAGCCAAAAAGAACACTGCCTGGAGATAGAAGGGAGAGAAGAGGTCAAGTATTTATTTCTTTAGCTCTGTTTTTCTGGCATACCCTTGCATCTGCTGTTTCTCAAAACCAAGTTTATAATTGCACTTATAAAGTCTCCTCCGATCTACTGTCTCATTCTCTGCTGTGGAACACATCCCGCCTTTCACCCTTTAGATCTTCAAGCCCGATGATGGTAATGAAGCATCTCTCTCCTTACTAATCCCTATAGATCCCTAGCACTATCCCTTTATGCCCTTACATTCTGCTCACAGCATTTTCTAAACCCTTTATTAAATTCTTTTCAAATTAAAAAACTGGGATGTACCTTCTGTTTGCTGCCTAGGTACTAACTGATGAATTATCAAGAAACAAAGCTCTTTATTCTAACTGCAAATTGAACTTATTTAATAATAAATGTTTATTTGAAAATACTTATTTTTGTATTTATATCACACTTTAAAAACCATTACAGTTGCCTAGAAACTTACTCCATTAAATTAAAACATTATACCTAGAATTTGCAAGTTTTCTTCAAATTATGACCAAGTTATATATCCCGTAGAGAAGTAATATTTACCCATTAGGTACATTCAATAAAGTCTTCTCTCTGTGTGTGTATATGTGTGTGTGTATACAGGAAATAAATATGAAATCGACTTTCCTCATAGTATTACTTTTTTTGTTTTTTTTTTTCTAATCCCGAAGACATGAAGAATCAGAGTGGACTTGCCTGAGAAGTATGTGGGTATGGAGAAAAAGGAGAACAAAGGATATTTCCAGCATTTTTGAAAGGTTAGGAACTAAGGAGACCTTACAATAAATTGCTTAAGGAACAAAGGTCAATATAGATCTTGATACTAAGAGCAGGCAACGGGGGATGCTCTGAAAGAAAAGGCAGACTTGAAAGAGGAATGGCATGAAAAATGTCATTATATTTTTATATCTATATTGAGCCGTCACTATTTGCCAGCCACGTCAAGCATGACTGTTTTTATTCTCATTTTACATTTGAAGAAAGCATAATAAAGAAAATTCTCCAGCATTTTCTAGTAGAGCAGAAAAATTTAAACCCAATTTCCTCTGATCCTGTTCCTAAGCATCATATCAAATTCAGGCTATTCAGTTTTTTTAGATGAAAAGTGGAATAGTGCAGATAGTACCTAATTTCCGTGTGCCAAGAGTTACATATAGGGCCCATCTCTTTGGTAGGGTGCCAAGACGATAAGGCAAAATGGGGAGTTCTATTCAAATACTGCAATGGCCGCCACAGCCATGACTAAAGCAACTTATGCTGAGTGGCCACAAGTAGAGTGAAGTCTCTTAAGAAGTTAGAAAATCTTTCATTCCTGAAAATTTCCTGGATAGTCTTAAATCCTCTTTTATGTGAACACTGAGGTGGGAGGATTTACTCATCAGACTCAGAATTACACAAAAATGTCCTCTGTTCTCTTCCTGCTTGTATGGGCATTTACACCTGGCTGTTTGGTTATTATTTTTTCCATAAGAAGCTCATTTTGATTGAGTAAATACAAGTGAATTATTATTTTTTTGTAATGGATATATGTTGAAACTCTCTCAGCACCTGATATTTGCTAAGACATAGGCCTGCTTTAAACCAGCTGCTGTGAAAACAATATAAATACATTTCTGTCCTTAGATACTTTTCCTGGCATTGTGCTTCTGAGCATTTACACCTGGCTGTTGGATTATTTCTTCCATAAGAAGCTCATTTTGATTGAGCAAATACAAGTAAATTAATATTTTTTAATAGAAATAGGTTTGAAACTTTCTTAGCATCTGATATTCTCCAACGTGTAGGTTTGCAGTAAACCTATAATTTCTCTGCAAAGTCTAAAATTAAAACCATTTTACTAGCTGGATGGTCATTTAAAAAAATCTACAAACAACAGCAGCAGCAATCTAACTAGGATGAATGAGTGCGTGTGTTATTTTATTTAAGTATTTATTTTTCATCAAAAAATATATTTCAAGGCAAAGTATGAGTGAGTTCTTAAAAACACTCTGGGAAAAAACAACTTATAAAAGTTAATTATTTTAAAATCTCATTGTCAAAGTTGATCAAAGAATCCAATAATCACTGCAGATATTAACTGAATACTGTTCACTTTAACAACTCGAAATAACTTGTCATTCCAAGACACACGCCCTTTGTTATTTGTGTCTCTAAATTTATCTTTTTTTTTTTTTTTTTTTTTGCATAAATTACTAAAATGACCTAAGACATACACTTGGTCTCTCCTGGTTGGGTGATCCAAAACTAATTGTCTTTTTTCCTTTTCCTTCCTAACTTCTTCGATAGCTTGTCATTGGATATTTTATCATTGTATGAGGTCTAGCCATTGAGAGGACACTCTATAACTTTGTTTCTCTCAAACATTTTGGCCACAGATGTGTCATTCTAACTTTTATTTTAATGATTAAATGTTGTTCGGAAAGGATATGTGAAATATTCCAGTAGGGAAACGTGAGAATGGTGAATATGGGTTGAAATTGTCAACTTCTTTCATGTAGTTAACCTAAGGAGAAATACTAATCTCTCTTTTCCGACTTTCTTGAATACGGAGTTTAGCATGAATGTTTAAGCACTGCTATTTCCTGTTTGTTTGATTTTTTGAGGAGTTCATACATTCTAAACTAATGCCAAAGGGAAAAATTTACCTCTGAAATTCTCCTGATTTGAAACTTAATTAAATGGTTTGCACAAAAACAAAATAATCTGACATTGCTTTCTCCTTTTCTAATTATATATAACTATCTATACACATACACACACACACACATATATATAATACATATATACATACATATATTTATACTAAACAGGGACATTGGAGACCAGGCACGGTGGCTCATTCCCATAACCCCAGCACTTTGAGAGGCCAAGAATGTGAGGATTGCTTGAGGCCAAGAGTTACAAACCAGCCTGGGCAACATAGCAAAACCTCATCTCTACAAAATATATTTATTAAAAAATAGCCAAGTACAGTGGTGCACACCTGTAGTCCTAGCTACTTGGGAGGCTAAGCCCAAGAGTTCAGTGCTGCAGTGAGCTGTGACCTGCATTGCACTCTAGACTGGGTGACAGTAGGAGACCCTATCTCTTAAAAAAAAAAAAAAGACATTGGGTGTCTTTTAAAATAATTTGAAATAAGCAAACTGACTAATTAAAAGAGTATAAATTTGGAAAGGAAACAATTTACTGTCAAGAGAATAAACACTTGCATATAACTTAGGGCTTTTTTTTTCCCCCCCAGATGTTGATGATTACCATTCCTTATAATTTTAGGAAGTGGAATTCCCTCTCCAAAAGGGAACTGTATCTGCTATACAAAGGTCACCTATTTGGACAGACATCAATAAACCTAACATTCAGGATGGTGAATGTTTTGTTCTCCTTGTTGACAGGCTTGGGGCATATTACATATCATTAATATGGCTGACTAATTCCTAATTAGGAACTCATTAGCAGCTCCACAACTGTAGAGTTTGATGGATTTGCAGCCAATCTTTAAAAAGGTCACAATAAATGACCTCTGGCAAAGACTATCACATCTGTCTATCATTTAATACCAGTATTTTTTGCTGAAAAATGTAATCATTTTGCTTCTCCTTGGGAAGATGCACAAGGCCTATTTCTTTTACAAGATTATTATGTTTAATTAAATATTTATATTAATGAATGCATTCTTTGCTTTTGATTTTCTGATACAAAATGTCCATCCTCCACATACCTTATTTCAATTAGCCGTTTTCCTCTTAGAAGGTATGGATATGTCAGTGTGTGAGATATAACTGTTAAAGCAGAAGATTAAGATTAAAAAGAAAAAAAGGCTAGGCGCGGTGGCTCACGCCTGTAATCCCTGCACTTTGGGAGGCCGAGGAGGGCGGATCATGAGGTCAAGAGATCGAGACCATCCTGGCTAACATGGGGGAATCCCCGTCTCTACCAAAAATACAAAAAATTAGCTGGGCGTGGTGGCGGGCCCCCGTAGTCTCGGCTACTCGCAAGGCTGAGGCAGGAGAATGGCGTGAACCTGGGAGGCAGAGCTTGCAGTGAGCGGAGATCGCGCCGCTGCACTCCAGCCTGGGCGACAGAGCAAGACTCCGTCTCAAAAAAAAAAAAAAGAAAATAAGAAAGTGACATTTTAGTGATTCCCATAGCAACTGTAGAAGTTTACAACATAGCACATGTACTACTCTAAAGGAAACGCTTTTATATTAACGAAAGCTATATTATTGAAACACATATTTTCATTATTATCATTTTGGAAAGTCAGAGAGAAAATCAAACTATTTTTATAGTGAAATATGGAGCATCACTTTAAAATATGTCATTTTAATTTGAAAGCATATAAGGTTGAGCTTAAAATATAAAATCATGTTGGTCGGGGGCGGTGGGATTACGCCTGTGATGCCATCACTTTGGGAGGCCGAGGCGGGTGGATCACAAGGTCAGGAGATCGAGACCATCCTGGCTAACACGGTGAAACCCCGTCTCTGCTAAAAATACAAAAAATTAGCCAGTGCGTGGCGGCGGGCGCCTGTAGTCCCAGCTGCTGGGGAGGCTGAGGCAGGAGAATGGCGTGAACCCAGGAGGCAGAGCTTGCAGTGAGCTCGGATTGCGCCACTGCACTCCAGCCTGGGCGACAGGGCGAGACTCTTGTCTCAAAAAAAAAAAAAAAAAAATTTAAAACCATGTTAAACTCAGTCGTATTTTAAACATATAGAATGTATTACTCTATGTTCTCTTTTCTCCTGCCTACTTTCTTTTCTTTTTTTGTTTTCTATTTTTATTAGGGTTCATATTTATATAATTCATAGAGAATATAAAATTCAACAGGGAAATTTTTGGAAACCTAAGTTACCTCAGGTTGTTCTGAATATTTTCCAGGGTATGTAAGAAGGTATTTGCTATAGTTGGGGAAATAGTAGAGAATTAAAACAAGCAACAATTCAATTTTCATTTTTTTCAAGTTGTCTGTAGATAAAACTCAATAAGTCCTATGCAAAATAAAGGAAAGATGTGTATGGTTGCAAAAGCTGGAGAGTGGTTGCACTCTCTTCCAATCTCTTAATTTTATTTTATTTTATTATTTTTATTTTTTGAGATGGAGTTTTGCTCTTGTTGCCCAGGCTGGAGTGCAATGGCACGATCTTGGCTCACCACAACCTCCGCCTCCCGGGTTCAAGTGATTCTCCTGCTTCAGCCTCCCTAGTAGCTGGGATTACAGGCATGTGCCACCACACGCGGCTAATTTTTATATTTTTAGTAGAGACGGGGTTTCTCCATGTTGGTCAGGCTGATCTCGAACTCCCAACCTCAAGTGATCTGCCTGCTTCGGCCTCCCAAAGTGCTGGGATTACAGGCATGAGCCACCGTGCTGGGCCTCTTAATTTTAAAAATTATGAAATTTGAGGTCCAGACTGAATAATCGAATTACCAAAATCATGCTGGGTTTTTTTGTTTTTGTTTTTTCTGTTTCTTTGTTTTTTGTTGTTGTTGTTGTGTTGTTTTTACTCCCCAAATAGAACCTGGCTTCCAGGCCTGCGAGGTCCGTCCATGTAAACCACAGTAGGTCCAATTCTTTTTGTTTTGATTTATTTATTAAAGATATATTGATCCCACATTATGTACTAGACTGTGTTAGAACTGGGAATAGATAAAATTAAAGGCAAATGTTATAATTGTCCTATAGAGTTTGTCTGGCACAGAGGATAGACATTCAATGAGAAGATGTAATGATGAATGATGCAGATCGAGATGGGAAAGAACAGGGTACTATGGGGGAATATTAAAAAGAACGTAAGCAAGTCTACAGGGCACAGAAAAGCCATCACCAATGAGGTGACTTTTAAGCTGAGGCCTGATATACTCTGTTTATACTCATTTATATGTTACCTTCATACATGTAACCAGGGAAGAGAAAGCATCGGCAATCCTCCTGTCTATAAACAGAAGATATGATGGTGTTAGGCAGACGGGAACCTTTGCTTTTGATGACTTGTTTGAAAACCTTTTTTTTTTCAGTTAATTTCTGTATCTATCTATTTTTAGACACTGGAAAAAGCAGCAGTGATTTCTTTATTAAAATGAGAAATAGTCCAGACACACAGAGTCAATGTATGTTTTAGTTAATAAACTGCAAATGTTTTATAGGCTGTTGTCCAATATAAAATAAGGGGTAGAAGTTAATTAGGCATATTTTTGTCAACATTCTATTTTAAAATGGAAATAAACAGAAAATAACCCTTTGAAATCCAATATTGTATGTTCTCGTGGTAGCTGAAGCTCAAAGAAGATAGTAAAAAAAAAAAAAACAAAACAAAAATAAACTGAACTGCCCAGCAACTGAGTGCACAACCTTGTATGGGAATGAACAGCTGTTCTTAGAGTAGTTACACAAAATCTGGGGTTCTTTAGAAATTACATGAAAATGAAAAGAAACAAGAAATCTTCCAGGTGACAGTCTTCAACCAAGCTGAGTTTTCTCTGTAGGTAGCTGGGAGCCACTTACAGTGAATGAAGAGAGGGGTGCAGACCAGGACTCAGTCATGTAGGATAAGGTAGAATGTCTTGATAAAATAAAATACAATTAGTAAAGAATCAGAAATCATCTAGTTGGTGTGAAAAAATATTAAGGTAAGGAAAAGTAGTATATTTGAATAAAGGCTGTTTAGTACCACAGTATTTAAATCCTGAGTGCTTGCAATGTATTGTTCCTAAGTTGTTCAACCTGTGTTCATCTTATCTCCGCACATAGTGAAAAATTTCCTTGAGGACAAGGTCTACACTTCATAATTATTTAGCAGCTTCAGATTTATTTGAACAGTAATGATCTGAGAGCAGACATTCCAAAAATAGTCTTTCACCAATCCAGTAGAATTCAGCTATTAAGATGCTGCCCTCATTGCCCTGAATTGACTGACATTTTATGTCTCTAACTTGAGATTATGTAGACACTGACTCTGATCAGCAGTCACAGTGGATGTTCAGCTAGGGCAGATGTTGGCAGCATTTAAATGAAATGAATCATTCTGGAGCTATGGTCAAAATTATCTTATCCATTCTTTAGAGTTTATTTGAAATATCATTTTCTCTAGGAAGCTTTCTCAGACCGGGCCATGTCACCCCATTTTTAAGTATGTAGTCTTTCTCCTTTGTAAAGGTTAAGTAACATAAATAAATTATTAACTATTTAGTTCTTTGTTCAAAGTTCTCTATCCCTATCAAAACCAAAGAACTACAAGTAGAAGAAATTTGTCTGTCTAATTCACCACTATTTTTTCCAGAGCCCCTATGATAATATTTTGCTCATAACAGGGGATCTGTATATATTTGTGAAATACTTTAAAATAATAGGAAATGTGACTTAAGAGTTTGAGATATGGGTTCTCTTTCAACTGTGCTGTTGTCTAGCAATGAGAAATTTTATGAGCCAAATAAGCATCTTACTACTTACTATTTCTCTCTCAGGAAAATCACCAAGTTTGTCGTGATGTTCAAATGAGCGCTAACTTGAGCTCTAATCACTACCCATCTACAAACAAGTTTGGGAGGTTAGGTAAACTTTTATTATCCTCATGTTTTAACACTCAAAATGAAAATGTTGAAAATTAGCAGAATAGCAAAGGACACTATGTCAGGGAAATAGAGAGGCAGTATAATTAATAGTTGACAACTGCAGCCAGAGTGTTGAAGTCCCACAACTGGCTTCACCACTTTCTGGCATTTGATCTGGGCAAGTTGACCTCTTCAGGTTGCAGTTTCCTCATCTATGAAGCAGGCTTTTTTAACCATTAAATAAATTAAAACACTTGCAGCACTTAGAACATTTTGGGGTGTTAAATAAGTGCTTAAATGTAATATAATCAAATATTGGATAAAGAAATCTCACTTTAAATTTAATATGGTGGAAGTTATACAAGAGGACAAGTTTTTTGCGGGAAGATGAGTTTAGAAACCAGTTTAATTATTTAGGTGATAAATGATGATGGTGTACTTCAGAATATTGGCAAAAGAGGTGGAGAGAAATGGAGGTAGTCAGAAGGTTTCCAGAGTACATATCAACAGAGGATGGTAAATTATTATATGGAGAAGATGATGTTATACACTGGTTTCCCCATGATCAATTGGAGGAATGTTGGTGCCACTCACTGATATTAAAAAACAGCAGGGATAGATGAGTTTTGTTTTGTATCCTATTGAGTTAGAGTTGTCTGTGGGACATCCAAGACAGCTATCCAGTAGCGAGTTTGATATATAGATTTGTAATCCAAGCAAGAGAGCCAGAATGAAGAATAAGCCATAAATGAAAGATGAGAAAAGACAATAGTGGCAGGAAGTAGAAGGTCATGCGTGGGGGAATAGTTAAGACTGAAAAGTCTCCAGTAGCTCATATGCAGATGAGACAGCCAGAGTGAGGAATAAGTTGGAAGTAGAAGAGCAGTCACGATTTTAAAGAAAGAAGTAGGAGATAAAATTCAAAGCACAGATATAGGCAATAGTAATGACACCTCTGTCATTTACAGAGAAAGTTTCAAAGAAAAGTACACATATTTGGATAGTTGGGATAATATTAATTTTTGTCTTTCTAATGGAGTATTAGTTTTCTATTGATGTGTAATGAAAGACAACACATGTAGTGACTTTAAACAATATCCATTGATTATCTCACAGTTTTGTAGGTTAGATGTCTGAGTGGGCTCGGCTGAGTGTTCTGCGCAGGGTTACACAAGACAGAAACCAGTGTGTTCACCAGGCTGAGCTCTTATCTGTAGGCAAGGTAAGAGCTGTTCTAAACACATTCAGGCTATTGACAAAATCCATTTACTTGTAGTTGAATGTCTTTTATCCTTGTTTTCTCACACGTGCAAGCTGAGATTGCTGCTCTGCTGCTAGAGTTCTTACACGTTCCTTCACAAATGGCTTTCTGCATCTTCAGGCAAGGTGTGGCACATCAAATCTCCCTTACGCTTCAGTCTCTCTACCTACCTCTTACTCTACATCTTCCAGGCTTCTGCCTCTGATGTTAAGGTTCCTGTGATTACATTTAGCCCACTCAGATAATTTAGGATTATTTCTTCAATTTAAAGTCAACTGATTAGCAACCTTAATTACACTGCAGTGTCTTTATCATGGAAGGTAATATATTCATTGGTGTTACAGATCACCGTATTCAGTCACAGATACCAGGAGAGTAAGGAAATGTTCTCAGAGAACATAATTCTACTTACTGTAAATGGTGCTTTCTTTCCTCTCTGGAGAAAGAGGAAAAAAACATGTAGTAACAGGGAGGATGGAAAAGCTGAAATGACTGAAGATTATAGCCACAGGTTAAATGATGTTTTTACCAGTGATGTATAAAAATATTTCTTTTATTTCCTAAAAAAGTGAAATTCTCTCTTTACCCTCCTACCCAGCCCAAACATTACTTTTTTCCTAATCAGCTAATTAATCACTATTTGGTGTAGGAAGTAAAGAGATCTGGTACTAGTCTGTTCTCGCACTTCTAATAAAGACATACCTGAGACTTGGTAATTTATAAAGGAAAGAAGTTGAATTGACTCACAGTTCCACATGGCTGGGGAGGCCTTACAATCATGGCCAAAGGCAAAGGAGGAGCAAAGTCACATTTTACATGGCAGCAGATAAGATAGTTTGTATAGGGGAACTCCTATTTATATAATCATAAGATCTCCTAAGACTTATTTACGACCACAAGAACAGTATGGGGAAAACTGCCCCGTAATTCAATTATCTCCACCTGGCCCTGCGCTTGACATTGTGGGGATTATTACAATTCAAGGTGAGATTTGTGTGGGGACACAGCCAAACGATATCAGACATATGTTTGGAACTATGTTATATTTGTTTTTACATAAATTATATAATCAAGCATATGTTGTTTTGCAGTTTGCCTTCCCTTTTTTCTTAATTTTTGCTGGATGCCATTTTATATCAATATATATTAATCAATCTCATGTTTTATGCTACTGTATATGAATGTCACTTTATGTGTAATATAATTATAAATAAATTTAAAAGTAGCCATTGCCCCAATTAAAGAGATCTAGGGTTATTTCTAATTTGTGTTATTATAAATAATGCTTAATTAACCTATTTAGTATATGTTTTTAATGTATAGATGGAAATAAGAATTATAAATTCATAGGAGACTGTTTTAATAATTTTGATTCCAATGTTTTCTGTTATCTAGTTTGCAAATGTATGTGGCTATGTGTGTATCCATACCTTTCTGTATTTTAATTTATCATTATTTATCCTATAGTGTTCATTTTTTAGGTCTTGTTTAATAAACCTTGTCTAAGACAAGGGTGTAACCAGATTACATTGTGTTTTCTTTTCCTCTTTCTCTTTCTATGTACATGTGTGTATATATATGTAAAATACAACATAATTATTTAATATGATTTCATTTATACCCTATATTTGAAGTTTACAACATAATTATTTAATATGATTTCATTTATACCCTGTATTTGGAGTTTTTGAGTTATGGGTGATATGGATCTATCTGTATTATTTTTTATATCTATAGTCAATTATTTCAACACCATTTATTTTTATTCAATTTCTCCCCACTCATTTGAAATGCCACATTAATTTATTCTCGCTTCTTTAACTACACAATTTAGGTTCTGATACATTTTTTATATTGCATTTACATACCTGCTATTATAACATCACAGTATTTTAATTACTATAGCTGTAAAATACTGTAATAGGAAATGTCCACGTTTTTTGTAGTTGCTTTTTCCAATTTTTAAAAAATTTTTTGTAAACTAATGTTTTTATTTTAATTGTGAAACTTCACAGAAATCGTGGTAAAGTTTTTATTGACATACATTAAATTTACTTATTAATTTGAATAAATTTTATAGGTATTATATTAATTTTTTTTGAAACCAAGGAGCATAATATATCACTTCAGTTACTTAAGACTTTTATTATGGACTTCAGAGAGTTTAATTATTATCTCTATTAAAATTCTATTCTCTCTTACATTCTCTCTTTTATATATTAGATATATATATTTTCTTGGCTTTTATAGTTTGCCCTGCTTCTGTAATACAATCAAATTTGTCAGGATTTCCTCTGATTCCCTACCGTATATACTTGAGCAAGTTATTTGAGGTAAAGTTTAAGATGAAGCACCATGAGCCGCTGGCTCTTGCCTTTGTCTTCAGTAAGTGCGGGCAAAGCAAGTCTGAATTTAAATATTTCTGAGTTCTCAGTTTGACAAGCTGTGCCTCCCGCTCAGTGTTACTTTCTGAGGGCAGGCAACTCTTATCTCTAGCACTCACAGGTGGGTCAGAGTGCTGAGCTGAAGCCACTTCCAAACAAAGGGCCCATGAACTAAACATGGTGGTGTTTTGTATTTTTTGGTTTTGTCAGTTTCTTTAAGCATTTGGTATATTAAGTTATGAAATGTTATTTTGGTGGCATTCCCAGCATTTGCAGCATTATTCTTTGAAATAATTTTATGGCTGCTTTTGTCCTTTTTTTTTTTTTTTTTACCTCTAAGCCATTCTTATAATTTCCAGTTCCTCAAAGGGTCTGTCTTTTCATTACCTTGAATGACTTGAATTTATGAGTACTGTTAGGTACCTTATGTCATTTTGTTGAATTTGTGGTAGGTGGGAGAGATGATGGTACCTTGTAAAGGGACTTCAAATAATTTTGTAATAGCGTAAAAATGAGCAGTAGTCGAATGACTTCAGGCAATTAAATGACAAAGAAAGCTTAAATATTCATATTATCATAGAAATATTTTTACTTTATCATATATAATATGACATAGAAAAGTCTTATTATCTGTCAAGCATTTTAAATTATATCTAATAGTTTCAGTTACTAATTAATTTTTTCTTAAATGATATTTGAAATCCATTGAACTATTTAAGCTGTTCCAACTTGCAAATAAAGATCTTTACTTTCTATCTTTAACAAAATTATTCATAGAATGAGTTTGAACCATAGTGTCAGGCAATATTAAGTGAGGAAAGTTAATTAAAATTCAGTAAAACTAAAGTCACTTGTTATTAATATTTAGGGAGTGAGTTAACAGAAGCTGTTGTAATAAACATACATTTTTGGAATGTAATTTATTTAAAAATTATAAGCTCATGTAAAATTTTTAATCATATAAACCTTATTAAACCCTCATCATTATATTCATGTTGTAACTGTATCTTAATAATTTTTACCTTTTTGTGTTTCCTTTGCATTGTGAACTTTAAAAGTTGACCAACCATTCTTTTTGTAAAGAAGTAACCCTTTTTTAATCTGCCAGAGCTAAAGAACACATAAAAACAAACTTTGTCGTTTGATAAACTAAATATTTTTCAATATTATCCAGTATGGTTGTTGAGAGTATTCTCTAGTATGTGGGTTGTGACATTTTCTTCTCTTGGATTTTC
The DNA here is from genome assembly GCF_029289425.2 of Pan paniscus. Taxonomy (NCBI): domain Eukaryota; kingdom Metazoa; phylum Chordata; class Mammalia; order Primates; family Hominidae; genus Pan; species Pan paniscus. Next base: position 70,363,582 of record NC_073267.2, read on the forward strand.
GTTTTTTTGTTTTGTTTTGTTTTCTTTCTTTCCCTTTTTTCCATTGCCATCTCACAAGTTGAAGTTATTTAAAAACACACACAAATATTAAATTAAAAAATCATTTATTTTAAGATACACCATTTTTCTAATGTCTGAATATGGGTGAGCATTGAAATCAATGTGTCCATTGAATTATATTCTTCAAAAATATTGTATTAAATCAATTATGTATCTTATAGTTGATGCCATCTTAGAATTGAAATTTTAAAAAATCATTCAAGTCAATTAAATTTTTAAAGCCATATATATGCTTTATTTTTATTATTTAATTTATTATTATTCTTTTGAGACGGAGTCTTGCTCTGTTACCCAGGCAGGAGCTCAGTGGTGTAATCTTGGCTCACTGCACCCTCCACCTCCCAAGTTCAAGCGATTCTCCTGCCTCAGCCTCTTGAGTAGCTGGGATTACAGGCATGCGCCACCATGCCAGCTCCCGCAGTTTCTTGAAGTACATGGGAGTCATATTGGCCAAAGCCTCTTAAAGTAAAAGAAAAAAAAAAAAAAGACTAGTTCTTCCCACCACTGTCACTTATCATTCAGGACTTGCCAACTCCCTGCAACTTTCTCAAAAAGCAGTGCATAACATTTATTCTTTTTATAATACCACTAAACTTCTCATTGTTCTTTGGACATACTAAAGACAAGCCAGTTTACAGTGTATGCCCCGAATTGTAATTCATTCTTCTCAAATAAAGCATTTTAATTTTATAGATTTGTCCCCCTATTTTATTTGACTTTTATAGAAGCCTCACCAGAAACCAATCTTGATGCACCTTTATCTTGAACTTCTAGATTCCAGAAAATAAACGTCTGTTGTTTTGCAAAAAAAAAAAAAAAAAAAAAAAACAAGAAAAAGAAAAAAGAAAGAAAGAAGAATATTGCCCAATAACCCTAATAACAAGTACCCACTTAAAATGCTTCTTCAGTTTCCTTCCATAAATGTAGGTGTGAACAGAACAAAATGTAATTTGAGGGCTGTCACTTAAGATTTCTAGAAGACACAAGTACTTCCATTTTAGAACAAACCCTGATTATTTACTTCAGGGAATTGAAATGTCAAAAAAAATAGACTAGACAGACAAAAATCCTAATATACATCCAACCAGTTATTATAAAATTTTCTCAAAAATGTATGTAACAGAGAGTTATAGAGCAAGAAAGGAAGGAGAACACAGAATTAAAGTGCTAAACTGTACAGAAAGAAGACCCCTCATATGTTTGTATTCACTGTCCTTATTCATTTGCCATTGCATTTATTCTCACATAAAATATTATTACATGATTGTTTACTTGATTTTTTATTTTCCTCCACTAGAATGTAACTTCCATTAGAGTACAGTTCATGTTTATTTTATTCATCAAATTATCTAAAGCTCTAGTATAGCATCTTGCACAGAGTAGCTATTCAGTATTATTTTAGAATGATTAGACGAGATTGGAACTCACCCATGGAGAAAGATAGCCAGTGAGATCCTTTCAATGGTGAATTGACTTGAGTTTTTTTAAGAGTAAGAATTATCTAAGATTTATTTTTTTCCAAGGGAAAACTGTTCAGTTAGGGTAGATTTAATTTTTATATTTAGAAATTGAATCAAATTTTACATTCAAAGACTTGATTCTTTTTCATAAGCATGTACTTTTTATAATATACATTGTCTAACATCGAGATAAATTCCCTATTATTTTCCTAAGATATTTTCCGCCTTTTGCAGCAATGAGAATACTGCAGCAATGAGTATTTTGCAGCAATGAGTATTATACAGCAATGAAAAATCCTATCAAGAAGAAAATTATTACATTGAAATAGAATTCCATTTCATTTCTTTAGAGTTTCCACAGTCACTCACGCTCAAATAATCTTTGCTTTTCATTAATTTTAGAGAGTACAGGGGTTTTGCTAGTGTTGAGTTAGGTGACTTGGAATGATAAATGGGATAAACTGCATGGTGAATTGAATGAATTCTGCAGAAGCAGAGACTTAGAGCAGTTAGTGTTATTAATCAACAAGTCCCCAGGATTAACAAAAAATTTGGAAGTTTGGAATTCTCACAGAACATTAAGAGGTTTGGGCCAGTATGATTCCCATGTACAAGCACGAGGCAAATCCAGTTATGGTCTGTACATAAAAAGGCATGCTGACAATGACAGTTCACAATACTGTTAAAAGGATAGAATGAGTTGGTTTACTATAGCATAATAAGTATAATAGGATGGAATGATATTCTATTCATATCATAATTATTTAAATAAAATCATCACAATTGGGCCTTTTATTCCTTAAGCTGTTGAAAACAGGCAAGATATTTTCATTTCCATTGAAAAATTAAAATATGAAATAAATTCAAGTAGGAAATATTTAATTCATCAAAAATAGCCATTTAAACTCTATACTAGAACTAAGATGAACTCCTCAGGGATCTCTGACAGCACTTAGAGTAAATTTAATTCCCCAGAGTCCAAGCTAGGGTAGGTGAAAAATGTACACGGAGCAAGGGGTGGCTATGCCATTCAAATGAGTACGCAGTTCTTAGAGGACATGGAAAGTCAACAGTCCAAGGTCACAGGCTGGACAGAAAGATGGGACTATGGACATAAAATAAGTGTATGTATCTGCAAAAGATAATATAGTAAATAGATAATGTAGCAGCTTGCACACATATCGAGTCAGGAGGTTTTGAACACAATTGATAAGTAATATAAGATTATGAGAAGCTAGTGTCTTTGCAGCATGGAATTCACCATCTTTACTATGCCAGGTCAGGAAAGACAAAGGATTCTCAAAGAGAGAATGAATGGTGTGTCTCCCTGAATACTGAACATGTTACTGATGAGCATAGAGAATTGAAAAGAACTAATATAATCAAGTTAAAAAAATAGAGTAGTAAGTTTTGGATTAGTAGCCAAAACCAATTTCTAGTAACATATTGGTGTCCTTCAAAATATTGGAGGATATATGTACATGAATAATTAATGTAAAAACATCAATTACTATTCATCGAGAAGTGAACATTTTGTTGTATATTTTTGGAATTAATAACTTGGGTTTTTTACATTAATTCCATAACATGGCAGAAAGCTTATGGTTTCTGATACAATTATAAGTGAACTTCAGCTTAAAAGACAAATTTGCAGTTAGGTTTGTGCATTCAGACATCCAAAAATATCTAAAGGAATCAACAGAACTTCCTTTTATTCTTTGCAGTATCTTTAAAATATTTCACTTTGATTTGATATTATCTGACATTGGTGCTATTTGAATCATTGAAATAAGAGCTCCATGTCTAGTGATATAAGTTTCTGAGATATTCAGAAAGTCAGACAACACTATATTAATTAAATCACGAATTTTGTGTGTAGCTTTTGTCTCTTCTTCATTGCATTAACCAGAAGACTTTATTCCCTCTAGGACTGTAAATCAGCGAATCTTGGGCTAGCCATAGAAGCATTAAGAATGTCTTAGCTGTCCTGGGCAGTAACTCAGTTCTGTGAAATTACATCCACTGGGATCTATGGGGTGCTTGAGACAGTTTTATTTCTCAAATTTATTACATTCTTTCACAGCTTCTCTTAAAGATTTCATAAACTCACAATGAAGAGTGGTCACTTAGATTCAGGCTCCAAACATAGCAGTGGTAATCAGGCTTTCCTTTTCCTGTGTCTTACATGAATAGCAAGAGCTAATTTAACTAGTAATAAAGGTACCTGTTGATCAGGGGGAGAGAAGGCCCAGGCAGTTATCTTCTGCCTTAACGTTGTGCCTGGGAGATTTCTCTGGGTCATTTAGCAAGCCAACGCTCTGTCACAACTGAGCTTAAATTTTATAGAAGGACAATTTTTGGATTTTAAAAAGAACTCACAGGACATTTTCAAACTCTTTACTGTTTGACCTATTTGCATATTTCTAAAGAAAATTTTACATTGTATTATTACAGAAGCAGATGTGATTTTATATTAGTAAACAGTGACTCAAATTTTTATTGTTTTATGGTTTTATTGATTTGTTTGCTTTATGTCTTGGGGAGCAAGATGTCTTTTTTGCTTGCCTTATTAAATGTATTTGATTTAATATCCTAGAATGAGCTGGAGTTAAAAGTAAAAATTATATACATATATATAAACATACACACATGCAGATACATGCACATACATACATATAACTTATGTGTGCATCTGTTTGTGTGTATGATTCAGTATTTAGCAAATTACTGGATTTTGATCTAACAGTAAATAATAATTTTAAAAAACTTGATGCAGTTGCAAACTAAAATATTCCATTTGAGTTTACTAGATAATAATGTATTAATATTTAAAATAACATACCTCCTAACCATCTGTCTGATATATTTCAAAAGTGCATTTATATGCCTTTGTGGAACTATAAAGCAAGTTTTGTAAAATGTTCGTACTAAAAAATCTTGTGAGGAGTATACAGTCATCAATCCATAATGGTTTACTGACCTACCCAAAGCACCACACAGTATTTTAAATTTTCATAGGAAACACAGCAAAACCTGAGATATTTTGAATACTTCATACACAACTAGTTTGATATTCTTCTCTGCTTCAATATTAAATTAGGTTACATTCCTTTGATACCAACATGTCTTTAATAATTCAGAATTTCTGTTGTCGCCATGATTAACCACACCAACAACAAAAGTAAAATGTCAAAATTTGTGTGGAACAACAAATGTGGTTAGTGGTATCTAATCTGGTTTCAAGATTTGAAAAATTATGTGGGTCTATCATATACATATGGTATATATATGATATATATGATATATATGACATGTATGATATATATGATATATCAGATATATCATATATATCATACATGTCATATATATCATATATATCATACATGTATGATAAATATCATATATATGACATATATATGATATATGTATCTTAGCTGTCTATTCTACATGATCTATTTGTCTGTTTCATCACCAATACCACACTGTCTTGATTACTGTAGACTTTATATATATATATATATATTTTACATAAAATCTAGTTTCAAGATTTGAAAACTTATGTGGGACCTATTTTATATATATATATATATATATATACATACTGTATATATATATATATTCTGTAATTGTGGTCTTTAAGCTAGACATAAGGACTTTCTTTCAATTTATTTGAATTATGTTTTTCAAATTACTATTAGGTTTTAGAGTATAAATACTTATAATTTGGCCTTAAATATCTAATAACATTATAAAGTTTATTTTAGGTATTTCCTTTGGCCTGGGGTGAGGTGAAAAAATGCTAAGACTCTAAGGGTGTTGTGAAAGTAGAAATTTTCAGAATCTCTTGTATTAAGGGAGTCTCAGGACTACTTCTCTTTAATTGGCTATTAAAAACAACATTTGTTAAGTGAAATATATTAGCTTAAATTTTAAAATATTAGATTAGAGATATTTTTCTAGTTTTACTTTGCTATGAGTTTTTATAATACGTGAGTGTTGACTTTTAAAATTTATTTTTAAAATTTTTGTTTTAGTTTCTTTATTTCACTTTTTCTCCCTTTTAAATAGACTATTTTTAGGAGCAGCTTTAGATTCACAGAAAAATTGAGCAGAAAGTACAGAGTTCCCCTATAACCCCTGCACCATCACATGCATAATTTCTTCTGCTATTAACATCTCTCGCCATACTGGTAAGTTTGTTACAATTGACAAAACCACATTGACACATCATTGTCACCCAAAGTGCATAGTTTGCATTGGGTTCACTCTTGGTCTTATGCATTCTGTGGCTTAAACAAACATACAATGAAATGTATACAGCCTTATGGCACTATACAGAATAGTTTCACTTCCCTAAAACTCTTCTATGCTTTGCTTATTCATCCCTCCTTTCCTCCAAACCCTGGTAACCACTGACCCTTTTACTGTCTTCATCATTTTGCCTTTTCCAGAATGCTATATAGTTGGTATCACACAGTGTGTAGTGTTTTCAGATTGGCTTCTTTCACTTGGTAATATGCACATATAAGTTTCCTCCCTGTCTTGTTCTGACTTGATAGCTTATTTCTTTTCAGTGCTGAATAATATTCCATTTTCTGGATGTACCACAGTTTATACATTCCAACACTAAAGGACACCTTTATTGCTTCTAAGTTTTGGCTGTTACAAATAAACCTCTTATAAACATCCATGTGCCAGTGTTCATGTGGACACAAGTTTTCAACTCATTTGAGTAAATACCAAGAAGCACAATTACTGGATCCTATGGTATGGGTATGCTTATTTTCTTCAGAAACTGCCAAGTCATTTTCCATTGTAAATGACTTACTCTCTTTTATTCCTATCGGCTATAGTGAGAGTTCCTTTTCCTGTCTATCTTCCTCAGGATTTGGTGTTACTATTTTGGATTTTGACTGTTCTAGTAGGTGGGTAATGGCATCTTGTTGTTTTAACTTGCAATTCCCTAATGACAAATAATGTATATTATCTTTTCATATGCTTTTTCTGCCATCTATATAACTTCCTTAGTGAGCTAAATATTGAGGTATTTTGTCAATTTTTAAATCTTGTTAATTTTCCTATTGTTGAGTTTTAAGTGTTCTTTGTAAATTTCAGCTAACAACCCATTATCAAATATGCATGTTGCAAATATTTTGTTTCGATGTATGACTTAAAAGGGTTTTCAGGCCAGAACCGTTTAATTTTAATGGTGTTCAGCTTATCAATTACATTTTTCATGAGTCATGTCTTTGTGTTGAATTTTAAAAGCCATTGCCAAAGCCAAGAACATCTAGAATTTCTCCTTTGTTCTTCTAGAAGTTTTGTAGTTATGAATTTTATATTTAGATCTATGAAATATTTTGAGTTAATTTTTGAGGATTATGTGTATCTAAATTTATATTTTTTCATGTGGGTGTTCAGCTCCAGCACAATTTATTAAAGAGATGATAGTATTGTATTGCTTTTGTATCTCTCTGTTGTGTTGCCTTTTCTCCTTTGTCAAAGATCAGTTAATTATATTTACTTGAATCTGTTTCTTAGCTCTCTATTCTACGTGATCTATTTGTCTGTTTCATCACCAATACCACACTGCCTTGATTACTGTAGTTTTATAGGAAGTTTTGAAATTGGGTAATGTCAGTCTTTTTGCTTTGTTCTCTTTCAATATTGTGTTAGCTATTCTGGGGTGGTATTTTTTTTCTCCTCCATATAAACTTTAAAATCAGTTTGTTAGTATCCACAAAACAATATCCTGAAATTTTGAGATTTTAACTGGGATTGCATTGAAAATCTAATTAATAAAAATATGATAATAGAAAATAAAGCAAATTTTAAAAAGTATAACAACTGCTTACATACCATTTACATTGTATTATATATTGTAAGTAACCTAGAGATGATGTAAAGTGTAACAGGAAGATGTGCATAGATTATACACACTATGTCATTTTATATAAGGGACTTGAGCATTCATGGATAATGGTATCAGCTAGGGGTGCTGAAACCATTCCCCCATGGATACCAAAGGATGACTTTGCACAAATACACCCATTTCTCCCCAAGAAAACTGGGCATATTTAGAAGTGAATGCTTTATAATGGAGTTCCACTTACATTTCCTCAATTTACTGTGCTGAGCATTAAGCTTAGAATTTAGATATTTATGCACTTGTACTTCAGTAAAAATTACATCTTACAAACTCAATTTATCTTAATGTGAACTGTCACCAAATCTCAGTCTCCAGCTTAGCAGATATGTCAGCCAGTCCTTAATGAGATTACATGAATATTGGCTGATTTTTATAGATGAACTTAGCCTTCCGTTGCTAAAAGGCTAAAAATTCCAGATGGCTAGAATTTCAAAGGTTTAGAATTTTGGGCTTGGAGTTAGAACATCGTGTGTTGGCAACCTAGTAGTATTGCATGTGTTATTGTTCAATTATAAAACAAAACCAAAATTATAACTTTTTTTTGCTCCAGTTAATTATCTAAAAAATTTAAAATATAGATAATACCAATGCTATTAGTTGGCAACAGAAAACAAAACACATTACTCATTTTGAAGAAAGAGAAGCCAGATTCATCTTGTTCCTTCTATTCCCTCTTTTTATTGTAACTGAAGTCTAATTGAAAAAAAAAACTGTTGTGTACAGTGATAAGCTGCTCAGTTGAAAGCTTTAACCTATGTGCTATGTATACCTTTGATAATCTGCTCCATCAAGATTTTATTGTATTTTTTAGTAACCTCTGCATATCATTTTGGGGGAGGTCCTAGGAACATTCGTTGCTCTCCTCACTTTATCGATTGTCCAGTGGTAATTTGAAATGTACAGTATGAGAGATTTTGGCTGTATAAAATGGAATTAAGTTATTTACAAACGTGGTTTTACTAGCTTATAAACAAAACAAAATCACTAATATTGGAGGAATAATAAAATGTCACGCTCACTTATAGCGACATTAGATCCTGGGTTCTCTTTGTACTTTGTCTCTGGCTGTCACTGTTGAAAGCAGGTGTCCCAGTGTCTATTTGTTTGGACCTAAAGAACTCAGGGCCCCTAATCTAATGCCAATGTTGATAGCTCCTCTACTAGTTTCTGGCTATTGGTGCAATTTCTGTAATTGCAATAAAACTTGTATTGAATTGTTGAGGAAGATCAACAATCTATTCCACTAACCACAACCCATAAAGTTTTCCTTGCTTTGTCATAAATTACAAGAATACCTTTTATTCAAATGTAGAATAACCTAGATCCCAGAACATTTTAAAATTGCTAAACGTGACATGTATACAGAATGATAGATTGCTGTAAAAGGTGACAGTAATTGTATACATACTGTTAAATGTTTCTCAATGAAAAGTGAATCTTAACAGTATTGTATGGAAATGCCAATGTCTTAAACATTTGTATACTACTTAATGAAAATTACCCTTCCAGGAACTTATGGTTGGGCAATGAGCATAAATGTTTTCTATTTTAGTATATTCACTGCTGTGTTGTATGTAGAGGTAACAGGAATTGAAATTAGCCTAACTATGGCATTATGTACATAAATTCTGAGAAATCCATAAAATCTAATATTATGCAAAATAATCTAATCAAAGTATTTCCAAAATATTTCCTCCACTCAATTCTGTGTTCATTGATCCAATACCTGACACATAAAAAGCACTCAATAAATAATATTTGAATTAATATAAAGGAAAAAAAATTTTTTTGAGATGGAGTCTTGCTTTGTTGTCCAGGCTAGAATGCAGTGGCATGATCTCAGTTCACTGCAACCTCAGTCTCCCGGGTTCAAGCCATTTTCCTGCCTCAGCCTCCTGAGTAGCTGGGACTACAGGCATGCACCACCACGCCTGGCTAATTTTTGTATTTTTGGTAGAGATGGGTTTTTACCATGTTAGGCACGTTGGTTGGGTTGGTCTCGAACTCCTGACCTCAGGTGATCTGCCCGCCTAGACCTCCCAAAGGGCTGGGATTACAGACATAAGCCATCGTGCTTGGCTGGAAAAATACTTTTCATTTGTGTTTTCCCGGTTACTTTCCTTACACCAAACTCCATGCTATTTTAGTAAACTCAGAATCATTAAGATAGAAGCTATATCAACAACAACAAAAAAAAGAGTAATTTTTGTGTGGCAAATAATTAGAATTCAGAGCTCAGCGGTATGAAGGTATAATTGCTTTATTGCAGATCACTGGCAAACACAGGTCTACAATCCATTTATATTCGTGTGAATTTAGGAAAATAGTATTTCTTTTCATCTCCAAAATTGAAGAGAAAAGAATTATTTCAACTGTAAGAAAATGATGTACCATCAAAATTAGAGGCTATCCATATGGTAACAACGTTCTAATTCCTCTCGGCACTGAGCTGATAAAAAAATATTCTGTTTCATAGAAATTTGTTTAGTTTTCCTGATCCCCTTGTTTTTCTTTTCCAATTGAGGGGGAGAAGATAATTCCTATTTTGTACATCTTTATTAATCGGGCAAAACTGGGGAACAGATGTGGGATTCTTTAGCTGTTATGGGGCTAGACAGAAGGAGAGCTATAATTTTTAGGCTTGTCGCTTTAAATGATGCCCATGGGACATTAGCATCAGATACAGAGCCATTGAGATGAAGAATCCAAATGGCACCAGTATATAATAAAGGAAAAGTAAATAAGTTGTACTTCTTTGCTGATGTGCATTTACTATATAATAATATAAATACACATTGCTGTTGGTTGTTGACTAGAAGCCAATGGAATCATCCTTGCTACAAGATCTTCAGATTTTCTGTTTCAATGGAGATTGCAATAAAGACACACTTTGCTTAAAAAAAAAATCATCCTAGTAGATATTTTTGACAAGTAGTATTAGTCAAATATGGAAGTAGAATTTGAAGGGTCAGGATTAAATAGCCTCCAGATACATTTATCTATATTGTACACTGACTCAGTCGTTATCAAATTATGCTTTATTTTATAATAGTAGTTTCAAGCCAATTGCCACATAACAACATCAATCTCTTATATTTTAATGTTCAATAATTGAACTATTGGATTCTATAGAAGCATCTTCAAGAATGCTTATTATTTGCAATAAATATATTTAGGCTAATAAATCTGTACTTGTCAGAAATATTTCCATCATGTGTTTTAATGTGTGCAGCATATATTTTACATATTACAGAGAACAGAAATCAAATAATACATTACATATAAGATTTCTACTTTGATAAAATGTGAAAAAAAATTTTAAGCTAACTTGTTAACCTTCTCTTTCTTAAAGGTAAATCCCTATCTCCATTTTAATAAGTATATCCCATCTCAATCCTGTATCAAGATATAATGAACATTCATAAACAAATAGCATTTTAAGTGATACTCTCTTTGAAAGCCTGTGTTAAGACTTATGTGATTTATTTCATATGCCTTCATAATTCAAAGCCAAGAGTGGTCCCAACCTTTTCTACTGCCATTCTTTTTATTATTTTTTATTATATTTCTAAGGTGCTTATTCAGTGGTATTATTATTTACTTTGACTTTTAAATTCAAAACCACCACTAATGGAAATCAGAAATAATCACCAGCATTACATAAAAGTCCCATTACCTAACACAATGCTCATGTCCTGGGATTTAAAGTGAATAAGATAGGTTTTCTGTTCTCCGGGAGTTTTTGACCTAATCATTACACTGGGGGAAAGAGTTACTTTCAGGGGAGTTGTGAAGTAATTTTGACTTTATAATACTTCTGGTAAATATGTAACTAGCAAATATAGTTTTTAAAGTTTTTATACGGTATTCCACAAATGTCTTAGTATATGGTAGAGAAATTGAAGAGAAAATTAATTCCACACTTGAAATTCGTGTAGGTTTACTTCGCTCTAAAGCATAGTTCTTCACATATAAACTTTTATAGGAAAACGGAAGTTTCAGAGTACCTTAAAAAGAAGGCAGTGCTTATTTTGAAGAGCAGAAACTAAATTCGAGAGTCCCCTATGAATGATAATCAAAGAGAAAAATACCACAATCCTGACGCCACGATAGAAAAAAAGAAGGGCAGATGCTCAAAATTATTGATCATGGTTTTCATCCAGCAATTTTTTCACAGGAACAACTCTACATACATGAATCCAACCCAGAAGAAGCAGAACTTTATTTAATTATGCTTAATGTGTGCATATAGTAATGGTAATAAGAGCTAACACTCGAGTATTACGATATTGTCCATAGTTGCATGAATTAGCTCATGTAACACTCATGAGAACTATAAACGCTATGATATAGAAAACAATATTTTATTCATTTCTATAGGAATATGTATATATGACAATTCATGCAACTGTTCTGATTTCCAAGCTTCTGTTCACATTATTTAAACTTTACAACATCGTTATGTTTATAAATATTCTATTTACATTCCCTTTCTTGAATTTCCCTCCCATGCCCGGTATATCCACACAATTAGTCAATTATTTCCCAAGTTATTTTCATTCTCTCTCACAATCTTCCTCTCACCTCCCTACATTTTGCTAATTTCTTAACGTCCATCAGGGTTTTTGTTGTTGTTAGTTTAATTTTAAATAGAAACACACATACATTTTATAAGTTTCAAAAGATTCAAGGGTGCATAGTGAAAGTAAGTATCCATTTCACATCTAACTTCTGGTCATGTTCACCCCACTCAGAGACTCCCACAGTTGCAAATTATTTTCCAAAATTTGTGGTGATTAAGTAGAGCAAGAGAAACTATCTGGCTGAGATTTTATAGAAGTAATGCCCAAGACAATATTCGAAGCAAGTCTAAGATCACAGAGAGGAGGTAAAAGACCCACTAACTGAGCCCAAGTCTCTTTAAATTTCTACACAGTTATTACCAGCGGGCCCTGTCTGATCCTTTTGTCTCTTTTTTCCCGACTAAAACATATATAGTGGGAATCACTGAATTCTTATTGTAGATTGACAATATATAATTGTATAAATTTTATGATATATAATTGTATACATTTATGCAAATGAAGTTATGACTTATGAATACAATGTGAAATAATTAAATCAAGCCAATTAACATTTCCATCATCTCAAATACTTAACATTTTTATAGCAAGTATATTTACCATGCTGTGTAATAGAACTTAAAAAAAAAAAAAGCATATTCCTCCCAATTGAGGTATTGTTCGTTTTGACTATCATCTCCCCATTCCCCCAATCCACTAGGCTCTGTAACCACCATTCTATTATCTGCTTTTATGAGTTAAACAAAGACATTTTTAGATTTTACCTGTGGGAACATGTGGTATTTTTCTTTGCCTGGCTTATTTTACTTAACATAATATTCTTCAATTCCACCCATGTTATTACAAATTATATAATTTCCTTCTTTCTTAAGGTGGAGGAGTATTCTATTGTGCATGCATACCATTCTTTACTTATCCATTCATCTGTTAATAGAAAATAACCTTGATCCCATAACCTGGCCATCGTGAATAGTATGGCAATGAAAATGGGAGGGAAGAAATCTCTTTGACAAACTGATTTCAGATCTTTCCGGGTAAATATAGAGAAGTGGGATTATTGGAACATATAGCAATTATATTTTTGATGTCCCTTAATACAATTTTCTACCATGGCCATGCTAATATACACTCCTGCCGATAACATGCAAGGACTCCCTTTTCTCCACATCTTCATCAACACTTGTTATCATTTCTATTTTTTATACTCACCATTCTGACAGGTGTGAGAACATATTTCATTGTGGTTTTAATTTGTATTTCCATAATCATTAGCAATGCTGAACATTTTTTAATATATCTGTTGGCAATTTGTATGATTTTTTTGTTTTTTTGAGATGGAGTCTTACTCTGCTGCCCATGCTAGTGTGCAGCGATGTGATAGCTCACTGCAGCCTCCACCTCCCAGGTTCAAGTGATTCTCCTGCCTCAGCCTCCTGAGTAGCTGGGACTACAGGCACCTGCCACCATGCCAGGCTAATTTTTGTATTTTTAGTAGAGGTGGGGTTTCACCATGTTGGCCAGGCTGGTCTCGAACTCTTCACCCCAAGAGATTTTCCCGCCTCAGCCTCTTAAAGTACTAGGATTGCAAGTGTGAGCCACCATGCCTGGCCTGATTTCCTTTGAGAGATGTCTATTCAGGTCTGTTGTTCATTTTTTAAACAAGTTTTTTTTTCTTGCTATTGAGTTATTTGAGCTCCTTACATATTTTGGATATTAAACTCTTATTGGATGTATGGCATACAAATATTTTTTCCCAATCCATAGTTTTTTTTCTTCACACTATTAGCTGCTTATTTTGCTGGACAAAGCCTTTTAGTTTGGTATAATTCCATTGGTCTATTTTTTATTTTTGTGCCTGCACCTCTAGGGTCAATTTTTTAAAAAAAATCATTGCATAGATTTATATCTTATAGCTTTCGGCCTATGTTTTTCTCTAGCTTTATGATTTCTGGTCTCATGTTTAAGTCTAATCCATTTTGAGTCTATTTTTCTATATGGTGTAAAGTAAGGGTCCAAATCCATTCTTCTGCACATAAATATCAGTTTTCCCAACACTGTTTGTTGAAGAGATCATCTTTTTCCCATTGCATATTCTTGGGACCTTGATCAAAAATTAACTGATCATACATGAATGGATTCTTTCTGGGCTCTCTACTCTGTTACACTGGTCCATGTATCTGATTATATGCCAGTGTATGCTATTTTGATTACCAAATATTTGTAATCTAGTTAGTCAGGACGTGTGATGCCTCCGGTTTGTTCTTTTGGCTCAAGATTCCTTTGGCTATTGTGTGTATGTGTGTGTGGGGTTTCTCCTATGAATTTTAGGATTGTTTGTTCTATTTCTATGAAAAAAGCCATTGGAATTTTGATAGGGATTACATAGAATCTATAGATTACTTTGGGTAGCATGGACATTTTAGTAATTTTAATTAGATTCGTAAGCTACTGAAAACCCCCATTAAATAAAGAAAAATCTCAATTAAAATTGTACTCAAAATGCACATAATTATTTTAAAATAAAATGTTTGTTACATTAATTATTCAAGATCTAGTCTCCTGGGATCAAGTTCCTAGTATAAATAGTACTCTACTTAAAATGTAAAAGCATGCAAACACATTCTGCACCTTCTCCTTCTCCATTTTAGAAAATTATAATGTGCTCTAAAACTTTCCAAACACATTTTTTACCAATGTGTTAAAAGTATTTATGCTCATTTTATACAATATATCTAGCTACATTATTGGAAAAGATTATTATTAAAGTTTTTATTATTAAAATTATTACTAAAGATTTGCATATTTTTTCTGGAATATTTGTATGAATTTTTCTGTAAAAGCATCAAACTCTTCTGGAGTTAAGCAAACTAGAGTACTCTCACTGGATCCTATTCCCCTTACTAATTAAAAATAAAAATTAAATATCTGGACAACACACAAGCCAACTAGTTGAAAATCCTGAAGGAGGTAGATTTGGAAAGGAAGTAGAAATTTCCAGAAGTAGCACAAACAGAGAGATTGTTCGTTTATTTATTTATGTATTTATTATTTCTCACAAAACTCTGACCAGAAGTTGGGAAAGGAATCATGCTGTTAGAATATGTGGGCATCAACATTTCAGGGTTAAATCTCCATCTTTCTGGCCAGAGGCCCAGGAAAATGGGCCTGTGAAAGATACAGAGCGTGAAGAAAATCTCCATTATTCTTTGTATTTTTTTATCCCTCTATTCTCTGTCTTGGCTGTGCCCTAAAGATGGACTCTCAGCCCTAGAGCTGTGGCAGAGGCAGCAGGCAACTGAAACTCAAAGAGAAACTCAATCTTTCTGGCCAGAAGAACTAGCAAAAAGGCCCTGTGGCCTGAAGAATGCCGAAGGAATCTGCATTACTTTTTCCCTCCTTTGTCTCATAGAATTGACACAAGTGTGGGCCCTATTTGTCAAATAACAAATGCAGCAGCAATACCTTGTGTGGGATATCCTAGCCAATGCCATAAAGTAATGAAAGATTGGAAAGTAAAAGTTTACTTAACTTTGTCTACTCATAATGATATGATATGACTTGATATGATTTTTCCATTAAAAATTTGATATGTTTTTTTCACAAAAAGTCTTACAAATAGTGAGATTACCAAGGTTGTATGATACAGTGTCAATATACACAAATAAATTTCATTTATGTATACTAGCAAAGAACATTTGAAGATAGCATTTACAGCAGGATCAAAGAAACATGATATACTTATGCATAAATCTAAAAAAGTGCATAATGTATGCTAAAAATTATAAAACAATGATGAAAATGCAATTAAAGAATGTATAAATAAGGAGATAATTAAACCATGTTCATGAATTAGAAGACCTAATAATGGGATGTCAAATATCTTCAATTGATATATACAGGCAATATAATATGTGTTCACCTTTATGTATAATAATATCAACAGAATTTTTATGAACATTAGCAAGCTGATTCAAAATATTTATGGAAATTCAAAAAACACAGAAGAGTTAAAATCATTTTGAAAAAAGAATAATATTAGAGGACTCATACTATCTGATTTAAATACTTACTATAAAACTAAAACCACTAATCATGGCAAAAGTCTGGACATACAGATCAATGAAACAGAATACAGAATTAAAAAGCTGACTTATAAGTATGGTCAGTTTGTATTTCATAAAAGTGCAAGAGAAACTCAATGGAGAAAATATTGTCTTGTAAACAAATAGTTCTGGATAAACTGGTTGTTCACACACAATTTTTTAAAAGTACTGTCATATTCCTTGCATGCAAATATTTAAAAATTAACTCATAATGCATTAGTGACAAACATGAAACCTAAAATTATAAACATACTAGAAGACAATCATCATACAATTAAATTAGTCAAAATATTCTTAGATATAACGTCAAAAGTAGAATTCATACCATAAAAATTCAGGTTAACTGTACGTCATCATAATTAAGCCCTTTGAAAGATTTCATTAAGAAATAAAAAGACAAGCTAAAACTTGGAGAAAATAGTTGGAAATAAATATGTAAAGTACTTGTTTTCTGTAGATATATAAAATAATCTTTTTAAAATTAATTTTTACTCTTCTGATTTTTTTTCGCATTTCCATAAATATTTTGAATCAGCTTCTTAATGTTCACAAAAATTCTGCTGATATATTTATTGGGATAGTTTTATTAAACATAAAGGTAAGCCCATATTGCACTGACTCAATACATCAATTGAAGATATTTAACATCATCCCATCATTTGGTGCTTCAATCCATGAACATGGTTTAATTCTCTATTTATATATTATTTGATTGCATTTTCATCATTGTTTTGTAATTTTTAACATACATTATGCACATATTTTGTTAGGATCATATATAGGAATATCATGTTTCTTTGGTTCTGTTGTAAATAGGATGTAGATATGTTTCTTTGGTCATATATGTATATATGTGTGTATATATATATAATTTTAAAACTCAATATATAAACAAATAACAACTATGTTTTTAGTAGGCAAAAGATTTGAACATACATTTTACCAAAGAAGGTATACAGATGGCAACAAAGCACATGCAGAGATACTCAACATTATTAGCCATTAGGGAAATGCAAAACGAAACCTCAGTGAGATACCAATATCATTCCATTTACATAAATAAAAGTAAATAAGACAAAATAAATTTATACTGACATAACAACCTAAGTGCCTCTGAAAATTTGGAGCAAATGTGGCTCTTCTGTGTTTCTGGTTGGAATAAAAAATGATACAGCTTCTTTGGACAGAAGCATACAGCATCTTTTAAAGGTAAACATTAAATTAAACACATGATCTAGCAATACTGCTCCTAATTTTTTATCCAACAGAAATGAAGACAGAAAAATCTGAACACAAATGTTTATAGCTCCTTTATAATACCAAAAACTTTAAAAATCTAAACATCCTTCTACTTTTAAATAGGTAAACTATGGTATAGTCATAAAAAGGAATACTACTCAACAGTGAAGAGGGATAAAATATTGCTCAGAACAAGGTGGATGAATCTCAGATGCTTTATGCTAAGTAAAAGTGGCCAATCTTATAAGAGTACACATTGTGTAATTCTATATGTATAAAACATACTGGAAAAGGCAAAATTATAGGAGGAGGAAGCAGACCAGTTGTTGTAAGAGGTTTGAGGTAGAAGGTGGATTGATCACAAAGGTGCAGCACAGGGAATTTTTTGAGTGCTAGAACCATTCTCTTTCTTGATAGTGGCGGTGAAAACTGTATGTAATTGTCAAAACTCAAATAACTGTGCACTAAAAAGACAAAACTTTACTATATAAACCTAAGCCTATTCTTTCTTTAATTTAATAATTTAAAACAGAGTCCATTTCTTTTTCCTAGAGGTCCTATTTGCTTTCAAGTCAGTTTTAAAAAATATTTTTCTAAGAATGTATATATTTTTATACTTTTATACTTTTAATTTTGTTCCATCTGATGTCTTTTTCATCTTCTGTCCTTAATATTATTTAAAATGTGCCTCACACATTAAGCATTTTTTCATTGTTTTAGGCTTTGCAATGTATTATAATAATGGATTTAGAAATTTTAACCATTCTTGTAATTCTAGTATAAAATCTAAAAACATTATTAGTTTATGGAAGTTTTACATGAGTATACTCTTGGATTTACTTTGTTAATATTACTTGCATAGACCAAATTCATGAGGATTTATACTTATTTTTTCTTCTAAGGGTTTTATAATTTTAGCTCTTCCACTTAGATCTTTAATCAATTTGAGTGAGTATATATATATATATATCTATATATACACATGTATATAAATACACGTATATATATACACATATATATATGAGTTAACTGTTCAATTTTATTCTTTTGCATATAGCTATCCAGTTATCCCAGCATAATTTGTTGAAACAACTGCTCATTTCTCATTGGATGACCTTGGCATCTTTATTAATACTTTCCCTTCTTTCACTCGTGACTTTTTAAGTCTTCTCTCTCTTTTGTTTTCTTTTTTTCTTTTTTTTTGGTCAGCCTTGCTAATGATTTGCCTTTTTTTGTTGCTGTTCTAAACAGAAACCAACACTGGATTTGCTGAATTTTTGTATTGTTTTAGTATCCTATACTTATTTTTGAACTAATATTCATTACTTTTTTCTACTGCTTGCTTTGGGTTTACTTTGCTATTTTTCATATAATATTTTAAGATAGAAGATTAGATTATTAACTTGAAATCCTTTCTTTTTAGTATAGGCATTTACAACTACAAATTTCCATATACACACTGCTTTAGCTCTTTGGTTCTTTTTTGTATAATTTCAGTCTCTATATTGATATTCTGTATTTGGTGAGACATAATTCTCATACTTTCTTTTAATCATATTTGAAATAACTTATTTAAAATCTTTGTCTAGTACATTGTTCATCTAGGCTTTTTTAGGGACTATTTGTAGTGACTGCTTTATTCTCTCTGTACACACATTTTTTATTGGTTTTTGTTTTTGTTTTGTTCTGCTTTGCTTGTGTTTTGGTTTTTGTATTAATTTTTTGTTAAAAACTGGAAGCATACAATTAAAAGATATAAATTCTTGAAATTAAACTATCTGACTTTCCCATAGTTTGCTGTTGTTGTTTTTGCTTATTCACTGTCTAATATTAACTAATTCTACAAAGTCTATTCTTTTTTTTGTGTGGCCACTGAAGTCTGCTCAGTTAGATTAGAGGTCAGATAGTGATTGGACAAAGTTTTTCTTCGAAGTCTGGAAACAGTATGTCTCCCAGTCTTTGCTAAGAGACTCTGCTGCATGAATGTTGAGGCACACCTTTAACACTAAGCTAGACAATTAACAACTTCATCTTAGCCTTCACTTAATTCTTGTACAGAGCCTCAGATCAACCAGAAGTGGGAGCTTAGACCATTCACATGTCTTTCGTGAATATAAGCATAACCCTGGGCATACAAACAGCCTTATGCATGCATATGACCTTCAAGACTACCAGCAATATGTTAGCGCTGTTCAAAGCCTTCCATAGTCATTTGTTCCCCAGAATTTCTTTCTAAGCATTTTTTAAAGTCTATTGTTTTCCCTAATTGTTATCTACCACTTCAGGAAGCTAGAGTGTGCAACAATTGCCTCAGACTATGATTTTTCACATTTCTCACAAATGTTCCTGGGAAAAATCTGCTGGCATTTGGGAACTCTCTTTGATTCCTTGCAAGTGAGATCTTTCAGGGAACCAGAAATGTTAGATAAGGACAATTCTTCGTGATGTAGTGTTGAAGGCATTCTAATTTTCTTTTGTCCCTTCACGTGGCTGCACAGTTTGTGGTCATCACCATGGTTGTTGGCTTTTGTTTTTCATGGCTATTACAGACCTTGGAGAAAAACACAGGAATATAATTAGTTAAATGGCTACAAAGCTCACTGTTATTGAGATGTAGTGGGTTTTTTATGTGTATTTTTAATTAATGCTCCATGGATTGCCACAAGTCTTTAGTTAACTAACTGAATTCTGAAAAAGTTGATTCTGCATTTTTTTTGCCCTTGTTTCTATTGCATTAGTGGAGGGGAAGATTTTTGTGGATCTGTACATTACCATTTTTATTGATGTCACTACCCCTTTATTTTTACTATAGTTATCAGTTTATTTTTCTGTATCTCCTTTTTATTACCTATATAATGGAAATACCAAGAGTTAAATCCTAGGTGGTTATGAGGCTGAATTGAGAACATATGTAGAATTATTTTTTTTAACCTCTAATAGACAATGAAACAGAACTCTCTTCACTTCCTATTTTGAGGTTTTATTTTTTAATATTATTTTTTGGTGAGAGTATAGACATCAGAAGATAAGTGCAAGATTGCTTTCTTATTAAGTAACTGATAAAGAAACCTGAATTAAATTGTGAATGGTACATGTGCTAATATATTCTGCCATTTTCCTCCAAACCCAGATATAAAAGTCCACATAGATGTTTCTGGAAGAATTATTCTGAGACTATTTTATACTGTAGATGATCCTCATCTTTTATTTCTAGGTATCTTTTGTACAACCAGTCATACATGGTTTGTGGTCCTCATAGCCATAATATAACCTGCTTGATTATGATGCATGCAAGCAGCTCAATAGTTGCATATAAATAATTTATGAAAAAACAGAGCCTCCCTCCAACGGAAATTTTTAATTTCCCTTTCAGCCTCTTACATGTCACTATCCACAGATAATTTTTGTTCTTCCCAGAAACCATATGCATGTTCATCATGTAGCCGTGTCCCTGGGTAAATATCAAATATTCAGTATGATGGACAAAGGTTTATATACATATTGATTGTGTCTTCTGTCTCAATCTATAGCATATTTAACAGTATATACAGACTTTCAGAACTTTTTTTTGAAGACACATCTCCCAAAGAAAATAATTCCGTGCAGAAAACTGAGGTTTGCTCCCTACACCCCCTCGAAAAGAGAAATAAATTATTGCCAAGGACAAGTTACTTTGGGCTCTTTATTTTTTATTTTCTGGTACTCCTAAGTAGAAATAAGTTTTAAAGCCGATATTTACAGCTTTAACTCTGGGGCATACTAACATATCATTCACTTCTCATTTATTCTTTAAACAATTTCCTCTAATATTTTATTTTAATTTGAAAGGAGAATTGATGCTTTATGACAATGGTACTTAAGTGTGTATGTGTGTGATTGTTTCTGTGTGTTCTATTTATATTTCCCTACGTAATGATTTTCTTAAACAAAACTACACTCCATCTACCGCAATAGATAAGCCAAATAAGACAGTCTCCTTAAAATATAGGGGACCATATTGTTACACAATTTGGCTATTATAAAAGGAAAGAGACCAGCCAGGCATGGTGGCTCACACCTATAATCCCAACCCTTTGGGAGACTGAGGTGGGCAGATTACCTGAGGACAGAAGTTCAAGACCAACCTGGTCAACGTGGTGAAACCCGTCTCTAGTAAAAATACAAAAATTAGCCGGGTATGGTGGTGGGTGCCTGTATTCCCAGCTACTTGGGAGGCTGAGGCAGGAGAATTGCTTGAACCCAGGACGCAGAGGTTGTAGTGAGCCGAGATCGCGCCACTGCATTCCAGCCTGGGCGACAAAGTGAGTCTCCATCAAAAAAAAAGGAAGAAACCATCATTTAATATTTGAAACAAAATGTTGAATTCATTTTGTTTCCAGTGCAAGGGAACAGTGAATTTTACGGAATGATTTCTTTGGAAAAGCAAATTGATCATCTCATACCAGATTATGAGAGTCAGCAGTGCAGAGATTAGAGGACTTCAGATATGATCGTGTTTAGATATTAACTGGTGTTTACCAGTGGAGATGGTGACTATATTGTGACTATTACTATATGGCTGGTTTTCAATAAAGTGGGTCTGTGTCTAATTGACTAGCTTTCAGATTATAAGTTTATTATCCAGGAGAACTCTAAAATATGATTATCTTACTGTCAGTATTATCAGTACTCTTGAAAATCTTTTGCCTAATTCTGTTCGGTTCTGTTCTCTGCCCTTGAAGGAACCACTGACAAAATATGCCCAGTATTGAGAGAGTAGGTCTGCTCAAAAATGTCTTCACTTGCCACTTACTAGCCTGCCTCAAACATTAAAAGATAATAATAATCCAGGAGAAATGAAGTCCACTGAATTACTATTATTGTCCATTTAGGTTTGTGAATCATTATGTTGGCTTAGCAAGTCAAGCAGGCAAAAAGAAAAACAGGACATTTTGCTTTGGGAGAAATTGGCAAAGGTTATTTTTGAACACTTTTTTGTTAAAATATATTCATATACATAAATAAAGAAAATATTTATGAGAAGGACTAGAATCAGCATCTTGACTATTCTTAGAGCTGCAATGTTATATAGTGTTTTCCAATAAAGACAGTTATTACCAAAGTAGGAAGTCACCAACTTTAAAATGTTTGTATATTTTAAGAATTCATTTTTACAAATACTTGTTTTTTAAGTTTTAGCTCATTGTTCCATAAAAATCATGGGTGGATTAGTCTTTGGAATTGCAGACAACAGCCAAAAACCTTATTTAAACTCTAGCATACTTGAGGTGCTATAGCAATAACATTATTTCAGTTATCGTTAACCACTATTTGAAAATGGTTTCTGTTTGAAACAGCATTTTGAGTTACATATCAAGAAGCCTTCAGAAGCACTGCACAATACTTAGAATTTAATAACCATGAGAAGCACTCCACATCAAAATTTGTGTGATACAGCTAAAGTAGTATTTGGAAAAATGTGAAGTCCTCAATGCAATTGTCAGAAAACAAGAATGAGTGAAAACAAATGAATGTCCACCACCACATGCAGTTGGAAGGAGCATCAACAATGTGTAACTCTCCTTTTTTTTTTTTTGTAATAATCAGAGAAGTTGGGAAGGGGTTCCAATGAGGGAAGCAGTCAGTTATAACAAAGCCTAAAATTTCTTTTTAATATGTCTATCCCAGTGGACCCCAAACTTACTGGAAAATAGAGCGTTCTTTACTCTAACCTGAAATACTGAATGTGTTGAATTAGGCTGGGTCTGTGATACTCCATTTTAGCAAGCAACCTAGATGATTGGGACACAAACAATAAGAAATGTCATGTGTAATTATGTGACCATGAATATCTATTGGCTGATTATGTATATGATGCTCTGAGCTGAGAAAAAAAAAAAGGAAATTGGGATAGTTGGCAAGCTTTCTTATCACAAAATAACATACACATTTTGCTTTTGTCCTAAATTCAACAAATGTTAGGTAGACACTGCTTATTGTTTAGTTTGTTATGCCTGAATTTTTGGCTTCCCAGGACTCACATAAAACAGATTTAGTAGATTTTTTAGAATTAGCATGCCATTTTGAATAATATCTTGGTGACCAGGTGACAAATAGAAATGGTATTAAGATATCAGACATTTTTATCACCCCACCACTTTCCAACAATGTTAACAAAAGGGAATAACAAAGATCAATTCTGACCCTGGTTTTGTATCTAAATTTTATCCAAATTTATATCTATTAACTCACCAAGTAATATTCCTCAGTATAAGAGGTGCAATCATTTTGAATTTTTATATCAGAAGTAATGTTAACAGAGAGAATGAACATTGAGCATGTCCCCAACAAATTAGAATGCAAAGTGAATTTTCTGTTCTGAATGTATAAAAACCTGTCAGACCTTTTGTTTGAGGAAAAAAATCAAGTTGTTGGAAAGCTTTAATTTTGTCTGTAAAGCCTGAAAAACAACTAGTTGGACTGAATTCTAAAGGCCTTTTATTCTTTTATATATGAACAATTATCATCAGCAGTTAAACAAATTATGCTTAATAAAATATTATACAATAAGACTCTAACTTTGAAGCTAACATAATGTAATTAAATATTATACTGAAATTATTAATAGCTTATGAATTATTTTGAAACCACTAATCCTGTTTTTGTTGTTGTTTCTTTTTTAACTCATTTCTGTAAGAAACTTCCAAACAGTTAATTTAAATGCTGTTTCCTGGAACTTAAATGATGTCTTCCTTATGGTTTCGTTTCTGTTTAAAAACTTCCAGGGCAATACACTTTAGTGATTCCATTTGAAGGTGTATACTAGGAGATTCGGAATTCTAGCTAATACTTATTGAAGTTGGGGAAAATTTTCTTTTTTAAAAATTATATCTGATTAATTGAACATTTTACTTTGGGGCATGAATACCAAAGAAAGAATGTCTTGGACCACTTTTCTGTCTTGGAAAGATAGTTACAGAGAATTGACTAACTCCAGGATATTCCAGAGTATGCACAGATTCACACAGGCTCTCAGCCTCACCATACAGAGTCCTACTACTTACCCAACCACTAGCCACCTACCCAGGCTTTTGTTTATCAGGCTTAGACTCCTCTGTTTTCTAAATACTGAGAATTAATTTTATTTCTTACCAGGAAGATTGCATAGTTTTGATGAAATAATGTTGACTCTTGGAAATGAATTTTTGAAACTCTTGGTACACCTCCCCCAAGCAATTATAGCCAGAATTTCATCAGCAGAACTCTCAGATCCCATTAGCAGTAAATGATCTTTTTTGTAGTTATTTCTCTGGTCGAAGATAATTTGATTATAGTGACTAGAATCCAGCTTAATTGTGTTTACCAATCTGTTTGCTGCAACTGATAAACCAAAGAATATAATGCTGAGAGAAATATATCAGCACAAGTTATAAGAAGCCAAGGTACCATACCCCCAGTCTTAGCTGTTTTCCTTTCCTCTTAATAGAAGAGGAAAATGCACTAATACAGAGTAAGCCTCAGTTGATCTCTGAACATGTTACAGAGCTTTAGTTCACCACACATCATGCACATCGTATCGGATCACATTCATTGCCACTTCTTGAGGTGGATTAGTATTTACACATGAATTAGCAATTAGAATTGGAAGGAGAGGAACTGAGCCTGAGACCAGCTTTCTGAGGACTGCTAATAGATAAGCTTTCCTACAGCTTTCTTAGTCATCCAGAAACGTTGAACAATAGCAAGCATAGCATCTGAGGCTCCCCTCCTCTCCAATTAAAGTTTTGGCCCTTTTAAGTCTGACTCATTAAGAAAAAATGGCTCAAATTGGCCTGATGCATTTTACATTGGTTATTGTATCGTAACCTGACACAACTGCTGCCAACCATAGGGAAAAATGCAAGTCTCAGAAGTTAAGGAGACATTAGTTGATCTGTAATTAATGTCTAAAAATAAATAAGTAAAAATGGAATTCAATAAATTTTCTTACTATGGGGAAAACGGTAATAATTCAACATACTACCAAACATGAAAAACACTATCCAGATATAAGCTTTAAAATATTTATTCCTCCATATTTGGAATGGAAGAAGAGCCTAAAATTAAGATTTCAGATTATATTTGAGGCAGTAGAAATTTATGTAGTTATACAGCAACATTTGTTTTATTTCTTTTTCTTTCTTTTCTTTCTTTCTTTCTTTCTTTCCTTCTTTCTTTCTTTCTTTCTCTTTCTTTTCTTTTTTTTTTTTTTTTTGATGGAGTCTGGCTCTGTTGCCCATGCTGTAGTGCAGTGGTGCAATCTGGGCTCACTGCAACCTCCGCCTCCTGAGTTCAAGTGATTCTCCTGCCTCAGCCTCCCTAGTAGCTGGGATTACAGATGCCCGCCACCACACCCAGCTTATTTTCAGTAGAGATGGGGTTTCACCGTGTTGGCCAGGCTGGTCTCGAACTCCTGACATCAGGTGATCCACCCGTCTCAGCCTCCCAAAGTGCTGAGATTATATAAGTTTTTTTTTTTTAGCCTTTTTACCCAAAATCTGGCACCTGGTTCCAAAGCAGTAATCTTCTCAAAAAAAGTTTCTAGGCTCACAGATCTGGGTGTAAAATGTGGTTCTACTAATTTTTTGTCATATGGCTTGGGCCAAATGTCGTGTGGGTTTTTAATCATTCACGCACAGCTGTCTATCTTCCTCATATTTTTCATGGCAAGTTAAGCAATATTATGTACCTTATATATTTCCTGGCCCGATTAGACATCATACTGAATTTGTAGGTGTTTAGCATCATGCCTAACACATACAAGATATCCATACACATTAATTTTTCAATCTTCCTCTGTCCTCCCTTCCTTCTTCCAATTTAACATCCAAAAGTAAGTCAAAAATTGTTCTATAAACTTGGTTTAGTTTATTTATGGCATTAGTAGATGGAAATATCTTTCATTTTCACTAATAGTTAATTCTCATCTTTCTCCCACATATTATCTATTCGTAGTTGCTGAACGGGTTACTAATCTGTATTTATTGTCATATAAACAAATATTGATTGTCACAACATATGTTAAACTAAAGCTTTTCACTCAGAGATGTAAGTACAGTCATATATTCAGAGGGAGTTTATATTTTCCTGACTCTTAAGATTATCAGATGACTTGTACATCTAGCTAGAGGTGGGCAGCAAACATGATATTATTTTTTTAAAAAGTCTTGTTTAAGAGATTAATACATAATATGAGGATGTATAAACAGCATTTTTTATACCTTGATAAAAATGTATTTATGGTAACACTGGCATGAATGCTATGGTACCTATCATGAGAATATGATCAATAATTACATGGTCATACGGGATAAGACCTTGTGCTAGATTCTCACAGCCACCTGTGAGTCGGGCATTGCATCAATTTTAAGATGAAAAAACATTTCTGTAAATTTAGCATATTGATATCACAACTGAAGTAGGTAGAAGAGTTCAGGGATAAAAGTCAAGTTTGTCTAATTCCATAGGCTATACACTTTCCACTGAATCATACTGCCTTCTACTGGTAGAAGAATATCGCTTTACTTAAATCTTAAAGGAAGGGGGCTGTGTTCTGCTACCATTATATTCCTGCAGCCTAGCATAGTTCCAGACATATATGAAATATCTCCACTATTTTTTGTGTTTCAATGGCTAACTAAATGAATGCACCATTTCATCTCTTGCATTTTGCATAAGGTCATAAGGTCTTGTATGTCTTAAATGATCAATAACTGTGCTCTGAAATTTGAATTATAATAAAAATAAGCTATCAATTCAGAACATCAATTGTTAATGTATGTGTAGAAGTCTTATAACAGTACACAAGGAAAAGACAACTGGTCAGATTCTGGTCCAGTTTTCTGCTCATTGCAGACATGTTCCTCCCTGCCATGTGTCAGATGGAAGTTTCCAGGAAAACCTGGGAAGTACCAGAACAGGGATTATATTGCCTTCTGGAGCAGAAGTTCATGGTTTCTTTCTATCTGGACTATCTCTTTGGCATATATTTCAATAATTAATAATTATAAGGGCTACTCCAAACTTGCAAAACAATCTTTTTTTTTCCTACTGAGAATTGCATGCAATGATTCTGTTTATATTCATTTTTTCCATTTATCATGTATTTTATTATTACATACCAATAAAATCTTAAGGGCAGCTCATATTGAAACACTTTTCTCTTTTTGACTGGCTAAACATCTTTAAATTTTTAATAATGTGATGTTTACTAAAAATGTGCCAATGGGCCTAAATAGATTTGAGGAAAATTGATCTGTAGACAACTGCTAACTTAAAAGCACAGCAAACATTTCCATCACCCACCCTTCTCAGTTTTGAAAGTTTCTAAATCATCACAGAGTGGATTTGAGAACAGCAAGAATATATTATTTTTAAAAATGTATTCATTTCATGGAAAATTCACGAGACATCTAGCATCTTTATTAACATGTTTTAAACTTCAACATTTAATTTTAACTTTCACTGAGTTCTGTTTATGTTACAGAAACTACTTAGTGATAAAAATTTAGGGAAATATAAAATAAGGTTTCTGCTTTCAAAGATCTCAGTCTGTTTTGACAAATGCATATAAGTATATTACAAAAGCATCTGAAAAAGGTTATAATAGTGAGTGCTATACGAAGACTGAGTTATTCACCCTGGCTATAGGTAATCTTGGAATATTTAATAATAACATTATCAGCATTATAATTTTTTAGATATTTAATTAACTGTTTTATGCTGCTTCATTTTTCATTTTGTTTCATTTGTCATCTTTTTCCCTTGTCATATATTTTCTCCTGTCTTTTCAAGCTCTTTTTCCTCTAATTCTACTACATTACTTATCCTTTTTAAGCATTAAGAAAATGATAATAGTTATAGTACATACAGCAAAGTGATGAGAAAAGAACTAGAATGTAAGAATTTGCTACATATCAGACACGGTGCTAATTACTTTACATGCATTTCTCATTTCAGTCTCAGAATTAGAGTTGATTACTGTCTACATATTTCAGATGAGGAGACAGGCACAGATTGCCACACATCACATGTCAGACTATGCCTTGCTCAGTCCTAGGCAATGTCAAGGCTAAGATGTGCAATAATGTGATCCTGGCCACTCTTCCATTCTCCCTGGCAGATATGATCATCAACCACAATATATAAAACTGAGTGAAGTGTTTTGGCGCAGTCTATGAGACAAAGTTTGCCCAGATGCAGATGCTGGCTCCAACGCTTACAAAGTGTGGGCCATAGGCATTGCCAGGTTAGGCAATTTGCCCTAGGTTCCACATCTGAAAAATGAAGAGTAGTAATAACAACTACTCCGGAGGCTGGTTAAGATGATTAAATTAAAGGGTTTAATATGTGAAAACAATTACAGTGTCTGTCACACCATGAACACTTTAGAGTGGTGTGCTAGTAAATGTTTAACAACTGGCTCTGGGAGAGTAAGAAGGGGAAGGTCTTTAATTTGGAGTATTTGCTGATTTTTGTTGTGGAAATACTTCTGCCATAGACGGTTTCCAGCTTCCATGCAGCATCACCAAAAATGGTGTTGGAAAGAATTGCACAGTAGTATTTGGAACACAGGTTTTTACTATATAGATACGATAGACATTTGAGAGCACAGCTATCATTAAAATGTAATAAAAGAATTAAAAATAAATTTGGCCAGGCGCGGTGGCTCACGCCTATAATCCCAGCACTTTGGGAGGCTGAGGCGGGCGGATCACGAGGTCAGGAGATCGAGACCATCCTGGCTAACATGGTGAAACCCCGTCTCTACTAAAAATGCAAAAAAAACTAGCCGGGCATGGTGGCGGGCACCTGTAGTCCCAGCTACTCGGGAGGCTGAGGCAGGAGAATGGTGTGAACCCAGGTGGTGGAGCTTGCAGTGAGCCGAGGTCGCCCCACTGCACTCCAGCCTGAGCGACAGAGCGAGACTCCATCTCAAAAAAAAAAAAAAAAAATTCAAAGAGTTAAAATTAAGCAACACTTCACCTTCTTTGGTATGATTTAGTTATATATTTATTTAATCACATGTAATATAAAATAATTGATATTTTATTTACAAAATTGTTTAATAATTTATATTATTCTTATTTTTCTTTATTTAAAAATAATTTATATTTGTTTATTTTAATTGAATTTCATAAAGTTTATTTTTTCTGTGGTGTTGTGTTTAACATTCAGGTCACATAATTCCTAATTATACAACTACTTTCTCTTGCAAGTTTATACAAACAAGCTCCAAGATACCACTGGTACTATAATATACCAAATTTTATTTTAAACAATAGATACATAAACAAGTGTTGATATAGGTTTAGCAGGGTTCTCAATAGAGCACACTCTCTTACCAATGGATCAAAATTTTCAAAGCAGATGAAGACATGATTTTCCAATCCTGGTTTATGTAGTTATTGATGACTCATGTAAGTTATTTAACTTAAAATAATTAGCCCTATGAGAGAGATTAAAACATAGTAACAGAAATTAGGTAAATATCACCGAGCTAGTCAGAGATTATATTTGAACCGATATCCCCTACATCAAAGAGTATGATTGGGATTTTTTTTAACTATTCCAACCTACCTCAAGAAATAAGAACAAGGACAGAAATATATGCTTAGATGCAGGAGCTATTTTATAAAACCCAAAGTTAGTGCTGCAGTCTGACACAACTAGATAGGAAATAAGCTGTTACCTTTAAAAAATCTGGGCAGCCACAAGCACAATCTAAACTATTTAGTGGTTTTAAAATAAAGGTAATTTTGTTGCTCCATTAATTTGCAGCAGAAATACCAAACTATTTTGAAAAGCTGAACAATTAGAGGAGGGGTGAAAGCTGATAGTCAAGCTACAGTCTCTCCCAAAAATTAATATAATTTTTAAAAAGGAAACAACTTTATATTTCCTTAACTTATTGCATTCCTTTTCTTATCTACAAAGTTTCAGACTTAAATAAATTAGTATTGCTCAAAGTTCAGTAAAATAAGCTAAATAAGTTTATTCAACATCTTTGTAAAATATCTAATATGGTTTGTCTGTGTCCCCACCCAAATCTCATCTTTAGCTTTAGCTCCTGTAATCTCCACCTGTTATGAGAGAACCCTTTGGGAGCTAATTGAATCATGGGGGTGGGTTTTTCCTATGCTGTTTTCATGATAGTGAATAAGACTCATGAGATCTGATGGGCAGTTCCCCTGCACATGCTCTCTTGCCTGCCACCATGGAAGATGTGCCTTTGCTCCTGCTTTGCCTTCCACCTTGATTGTGAGACCTCCTCAGCCACATGGAACTGTGAGTCTATTAAACCTATTTTTCTTTATAAATTATCCAGTCTTGAGCATATCTTTATTAGCAGCTTGAGAATAGACTGATACAATAACCTTTTTTGTCCATCCCCATAGAGTCACAAGTCAGGTTGCCAGAGAGGCTAGCTCCAAAATGAGATTTGGTATTCAGGATGTTATTAAGGCACTAAAGTTGGAATCAACACCAGTGGAAGGGAGGAGATGGGAGTGGGAGTGGGCAGAGGGAGAAGTCAAGCTCTGATGCACCCAGATTAGCAGCTGGATCCATCCCCAAAGCAAGCTCAAGAGCTAGAATGGCCCTTCAGAGCTGCCTCAGATTGGACCAAGATAGTCAACTTGTTGTACAAGCTCATTGATCTGTTATGGAATGCAGGACCGGATCAAGCTGATTCTCTGCAGCAAAAGCAATCTGTAAGGGAGTGATAGTGTAAGATGCTGGCTTATAAAACCCCAAAATAGGGGCCCAGGTTCTTCAGCGAAGGGTATCTGGGTGCCACATCACAGTGTCCACCACACAGCATCCCCTGTCATCATAGTTAAAAAACTTTACATTGGCCTTTGGGAGACCCTTTAACCCAACTGTACCTTTCATGGCCTAACTTGTTTTCCACTCTTCCAACAGCGTCCATTCCCCATCCTGCTGTTTGTTTTGTTGTCTCCCTGTTTCCCTAGTCTTTTTTCTTCTTTCTGGTCTTCCCTCATCTCGTCTGAGCAAATATTAATCTAAAGATGTGTACCTGATTTGTCTGGTTCACTGTGATTTCTAAAACATTAGTGTAGAATTGCAGTCTATATTTTCAAGGATATTAGATATGTATACATAAAATCACAAATGACAGAAACTGCCTTTTTAAGGTGATTTCATTGACTTAATGATGGTAAAAAAATGGCCATGACATTTCATACAATATTATCAGTAAATATTTAAATATGTATGTACATATATATATATTCAGTATTAATTTTAAGTATACAATTATTGTTGGGTAAGGTTAGATTCTAAGTAATTTTCATGAAAAAAAAAACCCACAATGTTGTATACCTTCCTTGCATCATAAGCGTCTTCTAGAACAGTACAAGGCACACAGAAAAAATTAAAACAATTTCCTGTTACATTTATCAAGTTTCTATTAGGACTATAAAGTGACACACAACTGAGACCCTGTATGTTCACATGAATGGACTCCCATGCAGTAGAAACTCTAGGATGATTTTCTGATTGTTTTCTTAACAGTCAGTGAACTCAGAAGAGATCACCCACTGGGTCACCTTCTGAGGATTTTAGCAGGAGAGAATATTTCTCAAAGAGAGAGTGTCAAAAGAATTTCATATATATTAGTGGCGATTTTTTTTTTGAGAAGAAATAGACTTGTAGTCCTGTGAATTCTGTAATGACAGCATTTGCTCATACTGCTAGTAGGGGATTAAATGTCACTTTCCCCTGGGAAGTGTCTTTAGTGTATTTCAGTATGCAGCACATCCCCAACTAGGAAGGTTTTCAGGAGGTGACAGTGCTCTGAAATTTGCTCACTCTCTTACACTCCTTTAACACAAACCAAATTCTGACAAAATGTGGAGAAAAGGGAAGAAAAAAGGAAAAGTTTTAACAATTTGTTCAATTCCAGAGTGTAAAGTATTTACTACCCCCATTATTTTCTTGACAAGCCTGGTATGTGGACAATGCCAGGTACAGTTTTTGGTACATTTTTATCATATCAATCATACCAGGTTTCAAACAGTATGATAAAAACGTACCAAAAGATGACTTCTCTTCTAAAAATGGAATATTAAGAAAATGTAAATTAACTAATAATGAAAGAAAATCTCTTTTTGGCATATTTTAACAATAAGAATTCCCTACCTTTTAAAATATTTTGAAATGTGATTGTCCATATTTATTCTATATGAGTACTTTGCTTTAGGAAAACATGTTTACCTTGTCACCAGAGACATTTTTAATATTGCTCATGAGTGTTGGAGTTGAGCAAATATAAAAGATGAATTTCTGAATGGCTGCAATTCTTTTCTAAATGTATATAAAAATTGTTTTGTGCTTATAACATTATAAGTTTCTTTTTGTGTTTTAAAAGTTTCGAATATTTTCTGAAGAAGTCACTGATATGGAATAGTCTACGATAAAAACAAAACAAGATAAAAAAGATTAAAATGAAAATAATTCCATAGTCCAATGCTGCAATTTTCAAATGTAATTAAATATGACAAACATGAATCTACATTGCAACACTTTTCTCCTCTCTGTAGAACCTTAAATTAGCATCCTTAGGAAAACTTGGTTAAGAATAATACATTTTTGTTTAAATATATTATGCCTAATACATTTTACTTGTCATTTACATTCAAAGGAATTGTTGTGTTGTGGGAGAAATTGTAATTCAGATGATAAATTTTTGGAGTTCTTCTTTTTATAGCACCTAAATTATGCATAGTTCTGTCAATACAATCCATCACATGATGATATGTAAGAAATAATGTTTCAATATACAGCAAAAAATTATGTGTCTGTTCAATTTGATTATACAAAGAACTGAAGCTCCTTGGGGGAACATTTTTTAGTATCAGCTCGATAGTTTACCATCTAGTTCTGAATTTGAAATAAGGTTTTATAGAAATTAAGAAATAAATAGTTTTGTAGGGTTTTTTAAATCCTAATTCAGTAGATGGTGACAAAGTTGCTTTAAAATGTATGAACTAAACTTGGAGAAAGTCAGCACCATTAAAATAGAGGAATGATTCATTTTCTCATGGCAAAGATATTAAATGCGTAAAGAATAAACAAGCTTAATTTGATTACATGTACTACTCTTTGAAGGAGAACCGCAAAGACGTTTTAAGATGTAAATGCATATTTATTTTTTGCTGACTGGATATTAACCACAAGTTAATGTTTTAAAAGATTTATTTGAGTAAAGAAAGTCATGCATATTCAATTTTAGTACTATTTTCCTATTTATGCCAGAGATTTTAAAACCAACAAATTTGGAGAATCCCAAAAGATAATTTGGAAATACATGTGAGTTTTTATTTGTATGAACAAAATATAAGCAACCCAGAATTTTTCAGTTTTTCTTCAACAGATCTGAAACCCAGCGGTCCTGTAATTCCTTTATTGAAACAGCTATTGAGACTGGCATACATTAAGCTCCAGTTGGGTTCTTGTTTACCAATCTACTCTAATTATTTTAAAAGAAAGTATAAAAAGGATGTTAAATAATTTGCAGAAATTCTGGAAGACCCCGAAAGCCGGGCTTAGAAGGCATTAGGTCAGAGGAAAACAATAACACATCATAAGCAAAGAATTCTGGCAAGGAATTAAATTATGAGATTGAACCAAGCTTATATAACCTACCCCTAAATAAGTTAGTACATATAATAAACACACTTTTGGTTATGATGAATTTCCTCTGCAAAACATAGAGGGATGGAGCTATATTTATAGAGAAACAGTGAAAGTTTAATTAGACAAAGATTCCAGGTGCAAGTCATGAGTGTTTTTATATCAGACACATTTCTGTATATTGGATTTGTGAAGTTAGATATATGATTCTTTATTACAATAAAATTAGCAGTAAACATAATATCTGACAAATCTCATGAAGTTCCAAAGTATCCTCCTCTAAAAGCTATAATAGCAATCGTAGTAATTGAAGTTACCATTTACTGACAACTTACTATGTACTGTTTGTTCTTAGTTGATTTATGGGCCAATAATTTGTATTAGGAAAAAATAGAAAGTGAGAAGGGAGGCTTGAGCTTGGAAGATATATCCAGCTTGAAAACATAACATATTATGTCTGATGGAATGCACAACAGTTCATTTCAAATATTTATAACTTCAGTGTCAAACCAGACCAGGTTTCAAATCCTGGCTCTAACATTTATTAGCTATTAAACGAAGTTTACTTATTGGATTGAGCCCTGGTTTTCACAACTAATAATGGAAACAATACCTCCCTTACTGTGATTTTATACAATTTAATACAAATGCTAAAGTGAGTTAACACGATGTTAGGAAGGGCCATCATTAGTATTACACTTAAAGAAGGAGCAATGATTAAGCAGACAAAAGTTTCACATTAACCCAATCAGACCTAGACATGCTTCCCTGTAAATCATTATTTGAGTTATGATGATTAAATTAGTATGCATGTCTGGATTCTGATTTTGAAGTATGCTTTCTACCCAGAATAGTTGGGAAAGTCTAACACAAATAAAAGACATATGCTGTATAAACGTATGTCAGGATAGATTGGTATATAGCTAACATTTTGATAAAGGAGGCATAACTGGAAAAGCTGGAGGGTTTAAATTACCTATCGTTTTTCTGAGTTAGAATGATAATTACTGAGGTGGGAAGATTACTGTTAGTGTAGAGATAGATGAATATACTGATATTTGGGAGATACTACTTGGTTTTGCTCAAGTCATACAACCAATACATGAAAAAAAACACAATTATTGGCTTGAACTCTAGTTTCTATTATTTCAGCATCCATATTCTTTACTATCAGTGGAGGCATTTTCAAACTGTGTTGCTTGGAGTGCTTAAGGATATGCTGTAGGGAGTAAGGTAAGGTCCTGATGAATGATGCGTTGCATGTACATCAAAGTTATGTCCTAGGCTGGGATCCCCTAGAATTGGATTGTGAGACAAGGATGAAAATGCAAATCATTTGTTAATTTATTTGCAAGATGTTTCCAGGAGCACTTGTAGGGAAATGGTGAAGTAAGGGAAATGAAGAAAACTAATAGAATGTTTGTAAGCAAGTGGCTTACCACTGTTGACAATGGCCTCATTCCAGCAGGAGAACTCTACAAAACAACATGAAACACACCTCAGAATTCTACCACTCAAGGATTGAAGGGTATCTGCTAGAGCTTCAATGGAGGACTTGTTCTTTATTCATACTGATGAAAATTAAAAGACCTATTTCTAAAAATATACCTGGAAAACTTACTGAAATAACTATTATTTGCATAGGATATACATGCACTAGATACTTAATGTTGGCCAATTTAATAAGTTAACTGAATTATAATCAATAGAATCTAACCACCAGTCTGTCCTGTTAGTTGGCCATTGCTCTGCTATGTGGAGCTTGTTTCTGATTTCAGGGCTCTAGCCTTTGGCCTCTTTTATGACTCTTCACTCTGTCAACAATTGGCTTTAATTTTTGGCTCTGTCTCATCCTGTCATCCTAATACTTGCTACAACAATATTCTGGGGACATTGGGTGAAATTGAAAGGAATAAACTTGCTGGATTAGGGAGTGAGGTAGAGGACAGACTCCTGAAATCCATGATATTCTATAACAAGAATGTTCTCATACTGGACTATAACCTCAAGGGAAGCGTGTTAGAGTAATAAGTGGTGTGTGCGTGTGTGTGTGTGTGTGTGTGATGTCTATAAGCCCTTCTTTTAACATCTTACTCTGCCCCTCCGGCACCAGATTGCCCCATTTTCCCAAATATCATATTCTCAAAAAGTGATAGGCAAAAATTAGGTAATTAATCTTTCAGAAAATAGATAAACTGTGGCATGGCCATAGGGAGGAAGTTGTGGAGACAGGTTGATTTGAGAACAATGCATCTTTCTACCAGTTATTACCACTTACCTACATTTGAGCATGTGAGCGATTTGGGGTGGGGGGTGTGGGGTGATGGTTAATTGAAAGCATTCTTGTCAGTGGGATTTTGGTACTAAGGATATTTTAGATCCTTGTACTTCCTAGCTGTTTTTAACTTGGATAAATCATTTAGCACCTCTGAATTTATTCATAGTACTTGTTAATAATATCTAGTTTGAACATTTATCCAAAATTTTGGCATCTTTTTTCCAAATATCTTCCCAGTTCCTGTTACTATAATCTGTTACCTGAACTATGCAATAAACATTTGTCATTCTGCCTACTCCCTAGCACCATGGTGGGGAGCTGCCAGAGTAATTAAAAAATATATTAGTGACATCATATAATTCTTCTGCACATCTCAGAACAGAATCAAGACTCCCATCCATAGCCTACAGGGTCCCACCTGTTCTAGAGCAGGGTGGCCATTCTGACCTCATCTCCATAGGCTTGCTTCACAGCCCCAGTCACATTACTTTCCTGATCTTTCCATTAACATGCCAAACACAATCCCATCTCAGAGTGTCTTTAAGCTTTTTTTTTTCTTCTTCCTGGAACACTCCTCTCCAGATATCTGTAAGGGGCATACCCTACTTCATTCAGGTCTCTGCTCACATGTCACCTGATCATAGAGAACTTCAGGACTAATTTATTGAAAAGAACACCCATCACTTTTTATATGTTTACTATGCTTTATTTTTCTTTATATCATTTACTTATTTTCTAGTGTTTTGTCGAATTTCCACACAAAAAAATTAAAATGTATGAGTGTGGAACATGTTTCTTGTTTTCTGCTACATTTTGCTTATTGAAGGAATAGAATTTATGTGTGTATGTGAGGATTAAACAGAATAATCATGTAAAAATACTACCATGGTGACTGTTGCTAAATTTAAATTATACCTGTTATTTTGTCTATTGGTTTGTTTAAAGCAGGGTTCAGCGCTACATTCCATGGGTAATAGCTGGCACCTTCCTTGATTTTATAGATAATGTCATTGAAATACAACCACACCTATTTTTTAATGTAGTGTCTATGACTGCTTTCCTATTACAATGGCAGAATTGAATCATTATGAGGGATTATATAGCCTGCAAAGACTAAAATATTTACTATCTGGCCATCATATTAAAAAAACTTGCTTTTTTATCTGGCATGAATGAAATACATAAATGGACTGGCTGAATGAAAAGAGTGAATGAATAAATCTCACACATATATGGATGATGATTACAGCAATTTGTACCATCCCCCATTTGACAATTTGGTATTGGATTCTAAGTGAGCCAACTTCCCAATTTTAACAAAATGTGAGGGGCTATCTCTTGTATACCAAAAAATGAGATGCTTAAACTAGTTGAATGCTGAGGCCCAGAAGCTGAAGATTTGCCAAAGGTCACCCAGCAGGTCAGGTGAAAAACTGAGGCAAGCTTTAAATCTCTTCATATTTGACCCATTTCTTTCTCAATTACATATCTAGGTATCACTGACAAAAATTAAACCACTTCAGCACTTTTCTTAAAAGTTGATTAAAGCCTACTTTGCTGTTATTGTCAAAATGTTGTTGGCAATTCTCTCCTCAATTAGTAAAATGGATATTTTAAAGAGAAGTTTAATTCTTAAGTGCTATCTTTGATGAAATAAAAGTTGTGCTTTCATAGCTGAGTTCTTGTAAATGAGGATGATATTTTTGTGTCTTCCTGAGATAGTCTACCCACTGGAAAGGGTCCCCTGCCCTCTCTCAGGTTAGGCTGATGTTTGAGAAATTTTTATTCCTCCTAGGCAAAATAATGCAGATGTTTGTTCTTGTCTAGCATGATGAAGAAAAATCAGTGTCACTATATAAGTGAAATATGTTTAATTTAAAAAGGAGCATTTGGAGAGGGGTCAGGAAGCTGGCTTCCACTTCTGCATCATCTATAGTAATTTTGAACAGCTATTTTTTTAAAAAAATAAAATCACCATATTCCTTTTTTCATTTTCAACCCCCAGCATCCAACATTGTACCTGATTCATAGTTGATATTCAATAAATACTTTTTACAAGAATACATGAATGAACAAGTAGACAAACAAAGGGTTTATGGTTATTAAGAAAAACATTAAAAAAGGAAAAACGGATGGAATTTTACATACAGAAGTTTGTTTTACATCAGAGCCTTGAAAGAAAGAAAAGCTTATAATTTGCGGAAGTAAAATGAAGTTAACAAATCTAATCTAGGTCAGTTTTTTCTTATTGTTGTGTTTTGTTATGAGGTTTTAATGGCATTTAGGTGAGACTAAAGCCATATATCTTCACTTAATGGAAAAAGGGTCAGAAGATACCTTTGGGAACATTTCCTCCACTATTTAAGCGGTGCTAAAGAAGATATTACATGTTACCTAAAACATCCCGTGTAAAATGTATTCAAGTTACCCCATATCTAAAGAGCCATTATTATATCCTCTGAAGTGGTGAATGAGGCCAGAAATATTCTATAGAGTGAGGTGTCCCTCCTCAAATCACTCCCTGCATTCCCTGGCAGGTGCTGGAGGGAGGGAAGGAGGCCCCTGAGTGACTGAGGATGGTGCCAGCAATTAACACAGTGTAGAGGAAGATTATGCTTGTCTAAATCCTTGTAGTTTCCAGTTAGAGGAACCCAACTCAAATTAAATTGAAAGAAATGGGTGTGAAATTATGGAATTTAAAATTACAGACTTGTTCTTGTCATCACACCTGGATAAGCTCTCATGCTCAAATAATCTTTCTGGGAAACTCTCTTCTCTCTTTCATTCAGTCCTACTTGTGTGGTGACTCTATGCTCGTGCAGTTCTCTTTATATGGTAGTGCCAGCTTAATACCCTTTGTATTAGTCCATTTTCACACTGCTATAAAGACACTCCATGGGACTGGGCAATTTATATTAAAAAAAGAGGTTTAATTGACTCACAGTTCTGCATGGCTGAGAAGGCCTCAGGAAACTTACAATCATGGCGAAAGGCAAAGAAGCAAGCAACTTCTTCAAAAGGCGCAGGAGAGAGAGAGAGTGAAGAGGAAACTGCCATTTTTGAAACCATCAGATCTCATAAGAACTCTCTCACTA
The DNA here is from genome assembly GCF_029289425.2 of Pan paniscus. Taxonomy (NCBI): domain Eukaryota; kingdom Metazoa; phylum Chordata; class Mammalia; order Primates; family Hominidae; genus Pan; species Pan paniscus. The sequence continues at coordinate 70,403,003 of NC_073267.2, forward strand.
TTGCAAGAAGAGCATGGGGAAACCTGCCTCCATGATCTATCACCCCCCACCAGGTCCTTCCCTGGGAATTACAATTCAAGATGAGATTTTTGGTGGGGACACAGAGCCAAACTATATCACCCTTATAGCTCATTTTATAAAAAAAAAAAAAAAAAAAAAAAAAAAAAAGGCAAGACAATCTCTTGCCCAATCATTGTTCCAGATTTGAGTATGTGGCTTAGGTAGAAGTAGGAGGATGTATAACTTCTCTTTGGGAGTAATAATGCAAACTCCTCTTGGGAAACAAACCTTCTTAGGTAATGTAATGGTTCTTCTGGCTATGTAGAATAATTTCTGAAGAAAAATTTAAGTAAAATACATAAATGTCAATGGTTTCCTTAATGAAGGCAACTTGCTCCAGGACTCTTTTCTGGTTTAAGTCATGTGCCAGTCTGAGACCACTCACTGCATCTAGGGTGATGAAGCCATCTAACCTGCCAGGTCATAAGCAAGGTGGCAGGGCCTCATCTCTCATAGCCCCCAAACTTACATGGAGTGAGATATGAAGAATTCCCAGAAGGAGGGAATGTTAGACAGATACAGAACAACAAAAGTACACTCCCACACTGAGATAACTTAAGATTTATCAAGTTTAATGGGAAAGTAGAGAAAAGAACTTACAAAGTAGATTTTTTAAAATAATAAATAAAAATTGAGAAGTCTGACTCCTCTAACTGTAAAAAATCTCCATAATGCATGATAGAACTCTTCATGATCTTGACATGTATTTATATTGCCTTATTTGTCTTAATTTCATCTTTGTGCAAAGGTAGAGTATGTCTTATTAAAGCAAAGCGTATATAAACTTTAGAGATATATTTTATTCCAAATATTTAATATTGTCATTAAATGGACTGAGGATAGTCAGATAGTTAGGCAACCCAGCCTCTATTCTTAGTTCTGTAAGTTCTGTGTGTGTGTGTTTTGATTTTATTATCTCCTTATCTTCTTATTGTAGAGGTAAATTACATAATTGCAAAGCCACTATTATGCAGTCAGAAAGCTCACATGGAAGGGACGAATCCAGTATTTGTTCTATGCCTATGGTATTCTGATATATGTTTTGCCCTTTTATATAATTAATTTGACCAAAATGTAGTACACTCTTATTTTATGCCAACACCCAAGACAAACAGTCCAAGGTATAGGCCAGACCTCTTCTCTAATAGGATATAAGTATTTTGGGAATCACTCTGAAGAAAAAATAATCAGGGCAATAAACTAGGGAAATGATGATGGGACAGAAATCACTAACTCATGTTGTAGGTCAGATGGTGCATCTGAAGAGGTAATCTGAAATGTGAGTCATAAAAAGATCTCATACCTAGATCTCCAGAAAGCGGGTTCCAGGCAGTTGGAATCAAAGGTGCTAGAAAGAAGCAAACGATGGGTGAGTCTTTCACAAAGGACACTGTGGCCGAATCATAGTGAAATTTGGGGTAAAGAAGATGACAAGAGAAGTTAAGTTGAGGGCCAGTGATGTATCTTGTAAGTAAAGCTAAGGGGTTTTCAGTCTGTGGAACAGTTAGAGGGCTGAAACATGGAGAAATATACGTATATATATATATATATGTATATATATATGCACACACAACACAACACACATACATACATATATCCACAAATGTGGAGAAATTTTATATATATACACACATATATATTTTAATATATATTATAACATCATACATTTTAATATCACAAGGACCTTAAGTTTCAAATATTATTATGGCCATTTTGTGGATGTGAAAAAATGAAGCTCAGAAGTTCTTGCAGTGACAATTCACTGCCTAGAACAGAATTCAAGATAAGATCCATATGAATAACATTCCCCTTTCCTCTGCTCTACTGTCTCTCACTATAGCCGCTAACTCAGTTCTTTCCTAGAAAGCTAGAACCATGCGATCTGAACAGGAAAAAACACATTGGAGAAGAAAATGAGCATATCCATGGGAGATTAAAAAAATATATGTATATATCCCCAATCTTCATTTACACACATTTTTTAATTCCTTCTTTTTTTGTTATAATGTTCTTTAAGTCTTTTCAAGCTTGGATATGAAGTTCTTTTATCTTTTTATTTTATTGTTTTTTGAAAACTAAGGTAATGTTAAACATTTTTTGTATTAAACTGAACAATCTGAGTGAAATTCAATAGGCATGAGAAAGATTATCCTATAACCAAGGATCAAGAATTAAAAGTATGATTGAGGTTTTTGTCATATTTTTTAATTATTAGATAGTTGAGCAATAATTTTCAAATGTTGCCTCTTTAGTCCTTGTTCTTAAAGCAGTGTTATCTATAATTAAGCAGATTGGCCTGAATTAGTATTTTTACACCTTTTGCTAACATTGCTCAGGAATAAGTAGAATAAATGTGGTATGATTTTTTTTCCCATTTGCTTCCTTTTCTGTTATTTTGAAATTGCTTTAATTTTTTATTATCACACTGCATCAGAGGTGGATTAATTCTGTCTTTTTATCCTTGTCAGTCACACCATATCTAAGATTGCTGATTTCCGCTTTGTCTCCCAGGGGAGGTGGGGGGAGCAGGTAAGCAAAGGATTGCAGTTCTGCTTTTACCAAACACACACACACACACACACACACACACACACAGAGATTTTACATGAAATGGAAGGGGTCCTGTGGATCTGACAGGCTAGGTTATTAGTCCTGACATGTTTAGCATATTTGCAGATAACACGCATAATGCCATCCTGTAAGGTGATCACATTTTCAGAAGACCAGGAAATGAGAGAAATAACTAAGCTGAAAAATAGAAATAGTATTCAAATGCTTCATTCTAACTTGCAATGATGTGTCACATCCATCTGAATTCCATTTACATTTTAACTATTTCAGGAAGGGCAAAGAAGTCCAGAAAAATAAAAGCACATATAGGGGAGATATTGCTTATGAGGTGAACATTTGAAAAAGGAGAGTTGGATACATGTCAGTGATTTGGTGTGACCACTAGGGAAATCGAAATGGTCTCAGGAGCCTTTCTTTAGTTACATGGCTCTAATTGGGATGGGGGGCACACCTGGCATACTGTGTTTAGCTCCAGGAGTCGTTCTTCAGAGATAACTGGATGAGGTGGAAACATTGACAAAGAAAGGACATGGAATTGAGAAGGAACTCCATAATCATATTAACCTTCCATGAGTTTTATATTTTTTTACAGAGGGAGCTGAACAATCAGATTGCCTGAGTTGAATTCCCAGATCAATTTTTTGGAGATTTTGGTTTAGTGACCAGATCGGCATATGTAACTATCCTCGAGCTTCAGAAAACCTACATGCTTAATTTTTCTCATCTATAAAATGGAAATGTCACATTTCCCAAAGGGTAGCTTTTGCATGAAACAGAAATACATATAATACAATCAGCATATTACCTAACATATTTGATACAGTCAGTGAAGATTACTCCCATTTCTTTTTCTTTTCATTATAAGTGTTAATTATAGAAGGAAGTTAGGAACAGTGACTCTCAAATATAGCCATCGGAAAGGTGGTTAGGTACAATATGAACACAATAACAAAAAATCAGCCCTTGCAATTGCCCTCAGAAGTTAAGGGCAGCCCCAGTGGCGTCACCCTTTAATCTTCTGTGCCATACTCATATCATTTTTCATGTATCTTTTGTCATTAAAAATGATGGGATGCATTTTGTAGACAAGGGAAACAGTAAAGCAAGTTATTTTGAAATGACATCGTAGCAGTAGTGTTAAGAAATCATTTGGCTGGGGATGGTGAGAGAAACATGGGTTATGAGGGTGATCATTAACATAATTTCATGTCTATATTATTACAATATTCAAAGTAGTGGTAATAGAGATGAATGTGACAGCTTTGAGATTCCATTGATGGTATTTGGATTATTTCACTATAGCATTCTAAAAGTGATCTTTAGCTCACCTCAAACAGGAAAAGAACACATAATTCATGTTTAAGTATTTCAGCAATTTAACTCTTAAAAACTGTAACTTAGTCATATTCAAAGGTAAAAATTATATATAATAATATATAAAATAATATATATGTATATATTATATATAATTTATAATATATATAATTCATATATATATATATTAGAATCTGTTTCTGACTTGCCAGGTTCCACTGGGGTTACTTACTCCCCTTTTTTCAGATATTCTGTGATCTTATTACTACATCTACCCCAGAAGCTATATGAATTTAAGCAATTGAATGGGAAAAAGGACCATAATCTTTTGATGTCCCAGTTATGTGTATGGTTCAGTACTCGATGCTTTAGACATCTAGTACTGAGGACTCAGACCTCTAGTATGTTATTAACACTTACTCAAGGATTCCCCCAGTGAGTGGAGTGAAGATTTAAACCCAGATCTGTCTGATTCCAAAGTCCATGGTCTTCCTTTCACAACATGGTTCAGTCTATCCCTCATTAAATGTTGCAATTTTAGACTTTTGTCACACATTGTGTAGTAACACACTTTTCCTGGGAGAAACAAATTCATAATGTAATTGAATAGCAAAGGGGCATGTGCTTCAGAGCGGTACTACAGCCCTCCCCTAACTGGGGGCTGTACATGTGCATGTGTGTGCTTATGAATGTGTGTGAGTGTATGTGTGTGGTTATGTGTGTGAGTCTCCAGTGTCCAGTGTGTTGTGAATATAATGGAATTGGAAAGCTCTGTGACATTCTTGAAATTATATCACCAAAGAATCCGCCTCTCACAAGGGCAGCATCAGAGAAATACCTACAGAGAATAAAAATTAACACTCTCTAAAATAACCTAATTAATACACAAACATATTTTACTAGCAACCAAAATAGGATTTTCATCTTAATCCCTTATTAGAACACAATCGTTCAGCATAGTTTCAAGCCAAGCTAGAAATTAAAAAAGAAAAGAAAATATTCATGGTTCATTGAAACACCTTCAGATGTTTAACCTTTCTAAAAGTTACTTCTAATGTTCACCACCCAGCAACTGCAGCTGAATGATAAGGAACTAAGGTAGAGACTCAGGAAAAGGAGATTATCAAATATAAACAGTTAATTTGACTACTTTCCTTTAGCTCAGTGGGTAACATGGATTTGAGTTTACAGACTTATACCTAATGCCAAAAAAACACTCTTTAGGGGAGGCAGGATGCAGTAGCTTCAAATTAGCCTTTTCTTGGGAATGTATTGTTAAATTTACAGATAGTTATTTAAAATTAAGGCAACTTAAGTTAGAAACATCCTGATTTCCTAAATGCTGACTCCACTTTTTGATGGGATTCAGAGGTCACTGTCTCCTTGGTCTCAGATATCATGGTACCAGTGAATGCCAGCCCCTCCACCACACTGTGCTGGCTGCCTGATGGTTTCCATGTTGCTCTTCCTCATAGCTTTAAATATGGTGTTCTCCGTACCACATATGTTGCAACCGATTTTGAGGCATTTTAATAAAGATCCAATCTTTCCATGTCTCTATTTTAGGACCTGAGACTTCAGTTTATTTAGCAGAGAAGGCTTTAAGTTTTTTCAGGAAAAGGTCAATCTTTCTGGTTGTCTTACTTGCAGAACCTAGGAGTACTGTCTGTGCTGTTGGGTGGGCTTTGAAGTTCATCAGAAAATAGCTAATCCTGCTAGGGGTCTTGCTTGAAGACCCTACACTAGTTGGAGGTAGGTTCCTTTCCCATTTTAAATTCCTTTGTAGTAGAACTGAGGCTGGTGTCTCCACAGGGGAAAGAGCTGTGTCCTCTGCTCATTGGGCTGCGTAGGCCTTTCTCCTTTTCCTCACCCCTAGGGCTCCATAGCAAGCTGAGGGCCAGAATAAGGACATGGTTAGGGTCTACTTGTCCTTCCCAGTCCCATGGTGATGAGAATGGCTTTTATTAGGAGTTTTGTCTTTTTCCTTTCTTTTTTTTTCTCTGGGCTTCAGCATTACATTCAAACATCTTGTGGCTTCACTCTTCTTTTTTTTTTATTTATCACTTTTGTTTTGTTTTGTTTTGTTTTTGAGACAGAGTTTCACTCTGTTTCCCACGCTTCGCAATCACAGCTCATGGTAGCCTCAACCTCCTGGGCTCTAGTGGCCTTTCCACCTTGGCCTGCTGAGTAGATGGGACTAAAAGCATGTGCCTTCACACCTGTCTAAGTTTCTTAATATTTTTTTATAGGAACAGAGTCTCTTGCTATATGGCCCAGGCCAGTCTTGAACACCTAGGCTCAAGCAATCCTTCTGCCTCAGCCTCCCAAAGTACTAGAATTACAGACATGAGTCACCACACCCAGCCTCATCCTGTTCTTCATGTAAACTTCAGTCTACAGGGTTGAAGGAAGGAGCCCCACTACTGAACTCCGAGCTTTTTCTGCAACAGGTTTGCCATTTGTGTCTGCTCTTGAAATCACTGCAAGCATCCTGCTGCCTAGGGAGAGACTGGAAGCTCCTGCTGACATGCTGAAAGTACTCTCCGAGGACAAGGGCATGCTTGCAACACTTGCTACAAACATGTTAAGACCCTCTAAAAATGTGTCAGAAGTGCCTGGAAAGGTCATGCTGGCTCTGCTTCCTCCAGGATCAGGAAGGCTGTTCCTGCCCATGCTGTCTTTTTCTGGCCTGCCTTCATGTTGGATTCCTTCCTTTCCCAGCATTATCAGAAGAGGCAGTTCTAAACACCTCAGGGACCCTGTAAAGCCTCCTGATGCTGACCTGGCATTGACCTCCCTCTCTATCAAGCTCCTTGGCAGATGGGAAGGGAAAACAAGTGAAGTAGAGAAGATGAGACCAGAAAGATGTGCCCAGAGATGACCGCCTCTCTTATATAGCAGAACAACTCAAGAGCTTATGATTAGAAGAATTTTCAGATCATCAAGTCCAATTTTCCATATGATGCAGGAAAACCCTCTAGAGTACCTCCCAGAATGGCCGTTCTGGTTTTGCTAGAACCAACTCACCAGTAAACATTCTCATAGACTTATATTTTATACAGTTGTGTTAGTATTGTCACAGAATAAATTCCTATAAGTGAGACTGCTGGTCATCAGGAATGCATAATTTACATTTTGATAACAAATAGAAAATTGTGCATGTGCAGACAATCGTGTTGCACTGCCATTAATGTGTACAGAAATTTGTGCATGGCAGTCACGGGGAGGAAGATTATGGCTCAAAGAAAAAAACTTTCTAATAGTTAGAAATGCCCATGACAGATCAGATTGCCTGGGCTAGGGTAGGAAGTATTCCAAAATAGATTGGAGGGTGAGGATGCATATAGGGTATGACAGGAGAAGCTGACATCAAGAAAACTCTGGAATTCAGCCTTGGAGAACAATTGGAAGAAGCACCAGGGGCCTCTCCAACATGGCAAGGCCTCAGAATGGACCCCACACCCTTCCAGATGTGAGACACCTTCCCAATGAACCTAAGAGAACATCAAAAGATTTTGTAGAAGCAGCTTTTACCTACTCTCCCAAAGTTTCCTGGCTCTATCTTCTAGAGACTGCAAAGACAGACTGCTGTGTCAAACACAGGCATGCCCATTGTGGCTGCAGCTGGGATGCATTGGGTGCTGCTAGAATACTCTAGAGGTAAAAAGAGGTAAATGTGGCTTTTCCAATGAACGAAAAGATCTTCTACACACAACCAAAAAGTGAAATGGCAGCCAAGTGGCAAGCTTCTGGAAGAGTTACTGCTTTTCAATATCATTGGCAAATATTTTTACCAATTCCAATGAAAACAACCAGTTACCTCTAAGGTGTTACTAAGCTTGTTGTCTCTAGCCTGGATGTCATAGCCATGTTTGGCATATTCTTCACAGTTTGCAGCTAGTCCACTTAGCAATGTGACATTAGGTAGTGCAAGGCTGGGGCTAGACACAATGGGAGAAAATGCCCACAGTCACCTTTTCAACTTGGCTGTGCGCATGAGTCATAACCCCTTTGCTAATGTGGCTAAAGTCATTCTCAAACATTTGTGTGCATTTGAATATAGCATAATCTCCCTTGCACAGTTGTCACTGCAGTTTCTCCATGGAGGTATTAAACACGGCCACTGCACTGCTGCATTGAGCTGTGCAATACAGTAACAAGGTTGTTGCTCAAGGTTACATTTAATGAAAGCAGCTCCTCATGGCTCCACCAACCCTTCCTTGCTATGCCTTCCCATGCTCCCTATATTCCCTGACAGTTGTTGGAGGGAGAGAAGGAGGCCACTGAGCAATTGAGGGTGATGTCAGGCATTTCCAGCCTGAACCCAGATGTGTCCACCAGGGCACAGAGATGTGGGACACACCCAGGAGGAGCCTCTCTCCAAGTTGGATGCTCTGGTTCACCACCACCTCAAAGTGAACCAGCAACTGCAGTGCTCCAAAGATGACTCTTTCTCTGGAGCCTCCAACTGGGCCTAAACCTGCTGGACGGCCCCTTTCATTCTCTCCTGTTCATGGTGACTTGTTACCATTACACACCCCTTTGTTCCTGCTCCCTGCAAACATCCATCTGTGCAGGACAGTGCCTCTGGGAGACCCATCAGAGGCAGGAGTATGGGGTAGTCGGAGTGGCTAAATTGGCCTTTATAAAGTAAAACAACATGCTGGACAGTGGGGATCCTAACCAAACATAATTCAGGGTCATCTTTTACCCCAATTTTCTTTTTGAGGCAGAAACTAAAAGCAGTAATGAGTCAAGTCTTACTACCAATTGATAGAAAAATGATTTCTACTCCCTTTTTTATCTAGTTTAATGTGTTCTATTAAAATCATAAATGGTATTATAATTTTCTATCTCCAACAATGAAAATTTGCATAGCAGTGTATGAAAGAGAGATGTATTTTTTATAGGATATTTCTGAAATTAGAAGAAAGCAAACAGAAACTTCTGTGGAACATTTATCCAACATATTTTAGAGACGGGCAGACTTTAATTGTGGAAATGCAGGCGCCGAGTATATCACATGGATAGAAGCTCAGTATCAAGTGACTTACAGGTTATCAGCTCTGTCAAGTACCTTAAAATTACCCCAGTATAGTGAATCTTATTTCTCATTTTACATTATTTGAAAGGTGCAGAAATATCTGCCAGGTGGTGAAAACATTCCCTTTGGTTATTTGTCTTGTTTGCTATTCTGCAAGAGATTTATTTTCTTTCTTCCATGTGAAATATATACAAAATTGCTAAAGGACTTTCAGACCATTAAGTTATTTAATGTTATTTATCCTTAAAGTTTAATGTTAACTAACTCATTTAAATATAGCCACTCTTTTCTAGCAAGCCAACACTTTGTGCTAGAAAATAGAATGATGCTTTTCATTCACTATCAATATATTCCTGTTTACATTCTTTCTCAGTTACTTCTATAAGTTGAATGATTTTGAGCAAATGATTGTCAGTGTAAAAGGACACAGGTCAAGCAGGCAGAGCAAAACAGCATATCTGACAGCCTTTTTTGCACTTTCTTCAATATGAGAGCATTACATAGTTATGAGAGCAAGGGAACTGACATCAGACAACCTGTACTCAAACCCCATTTCTGTCTCTCTTAGTTGTGGGACATTAGGCAGGTTTCTTGACCTCTCATAGCTGTATTATTCCTACCTACAGTGTTGACATAATGCCATCTTACTTCATAGGGATTGACTGAGAATTTAAGTCACTGCAGTGAAAGCTCTCAGTCCAGGGACTGATACACAATAGGTACTCAATAAATGGTAGCTGTTCTTACAAATGAGTAACAAATATGTCTTTCACATAGCCATCAATCTAAGTAACAAAAAGCTCTAAATAAACAGTTCTTTTAATCTGTTTAGAAGGTTAGAAATTCTTATTATTAATACTTGCCCTGTATACATACACATAGATTAAGCATACAGAGGCATTGCTCACAAATCTCATTCTCAGGTGGGGCAGAGGTCCTGGGAAAAAAAGCAACTCTAAGGCACAAAACAACTGTTGCACTGATCTACATGGGAGGTGATCTATTGCTTTACTCTTAGGATTTCTGGCCACGTATAGCTGAGGAGAGGAGAGAACACAGCATGCATTTTAAAAAAGGCCCACGGGAGGGGTACTGGAAGGAATGGAAACAGTCAGTGAACTGGACATTCAAGAATCAAAGCAGAGAGCAAATTTCCAACTGCGCTTTCAGTTACTTTCTCAGGAGGGCGTCAAGAATTAGAGACAAGAGAATGAGACTGAACTCCTGATGAGCTGTTCTGACCTTCGTAGCTTTGTGATGTTGTATTTTTCGTATGCCATATCCTATGAAAAAATTTTTGAATGCCTATGCTGTGGTCTCAATGTTTGTGCCCCCACGCCAAATTCATATGTTGAAACCTAATCACCAACATCATGGAATTAAGAAGGTGGTACCTTTGGGATGTAATGAGGTCATGGCAGCTCTGTTTTCATGAATGAGATTAATGCTCTTAGAAAAGAGACCTTAGAGAACTAGCTAGCGTCTTCCACCACATGAGAATGCAGTAAGAAGGCATCATCTATAAAGCAGAAAACAGGCCCTCACCAGACACAGAATGTGTTGGTTACATTCTTATGGACTTTTCAGCTTTCAGAGCTGTGATACCTTAATTTCTATTATTTACAAGCTATTTAGGCAATGGCATTGTTTTATAGCAGCCCAAATGGACTAAGGCCACCTACTATGTGTTAGATTCAGTGTTACAAAGTGGGAATAAAGATAAAAAATGTGTAATTGTTTCTGCCCTGAAGGTACAAGTGGGGGCTGTGTAGGGATAAACAAATAAATAACTATTTTATTATATTATGGAAGATAAATTATCTGAGGGTAATAGGCACCACTTTACATAGACGCACAGTAAAGAGACAACCTTGAAGTCCTCCAGGGTAGGAGAAAAAATTATCGCAATTTAAAGAGAGAATAGGAATAACTCAGACAGAGATGGGACATGGTGGTCATTTCAGACCAAGGGAACAGCTTGAGCAAAGGCCAAAGGCAAGACTGATCATTCAAAGAATAGTCAGTAGTTCATGTTAGACTAGAATCAAACTATTATTATTTATTACTTATAAGTAATAAAACTTACAAGTAAGACTGGAGATAAGCAGAATAGAGATTGTGTAGGACCTTGAAGGCCTTGTTAAGAGCCTTACCTTTATCCTGAGTACCATGACCCATGGAAAGCAGGTGAGGAAGTCAATGTGAGTGTGCTTTAGAAAATTAACTCTGCCTTCAGTGAGGACAATGGGCTGGAGTGATATACAGGTTAAAGAAGAAAGAGGACTTTTTTAGTGTCTTCAGAAGGTCTTGAAACCTGGTTAAATACTAGCAACTAACGGGGAAAGAATGGTATTCATGGATTCTTGAAAGATGAGAGTGATTATCTCAGTAAATGTGAAATGTGACCGTCTTTTACTTTGACCATAACCCTAGATCTGGAGTTTTGAAAGGAAATTCAGTCCTTCTCTCATTGATTTGTTTATTTAGTCTCCCATTGAACCAACATGTAACGAACATTTTGTGTTGTAGCCTGTGCTAAGGTTGGTAGATATGAAGATAATGCCAAAGACCATGGCTTGAAGGATCTCATTGTATTTCAAGTATTGAAAACATGCATATCATATGACAATGTAGTGTAGTCAAAGCTATAGTAGAAGTGTGCTCAAATATGTCATTCTGTTTTGTGTTTTCCTCTTTCACAATGCCAGTGAAACTAGAGGCTCCCATTTTATTAATGAAAATAATCTAATCATATCCTTTCAAACCCAAAACAGATCATCTATTTCTGACTTTTTTAAACTTAGTTTTGAAGGTTGAGCAGGAAGCTGAAGATCCACGTTGGATGGAGCCAGAGGAGCCTTTCCTCTGTTTCCAGTGATGGCATAGTGAGACCTAGAGTCAAGTCTTAGCTATGCCACCCGCTGCTGAACCAACTTAGAACATATTTATTACCTTTCCTAAAACCTCATTATATTTATTTGCAAGAATAAGAGTTACAGTCCATGGTCTTAATTATTTGAGAGAAACACACCGTCATGCAAACTTAGACTAGGTAAACAATAAATGCATCACAATTTCTCTGCACATAGAATAAACCATTGGCAGAGTCTCAGGGCAAAGGTAGATTGGGGGCTGGAAATCAGGGTTGAGATGAGAACTGGGAAGAGCTTTAAACTGGAAATGATAGAACTGAGCAAAAAACTAGAACAGCACTGTATATAAGGTAGAATTCAAAGGAAAAAAATGAAGAGATTGTAAATTAGACAAACCAAGTGTGAAAGCTCACAGTACATGCAGCCAATTCTCCAACAAACACAGACCAAAAATCAAACAAACATAAAACAACAAAAAGGAAAGAAGCGTGGTGAAAACTAAGAGAAGAGTCTACTGACAGAGCCTAGGAAGATTTTCATCCCGAGTATTTCCATCTCTTCTCTTTTCTTCTTTTCTTTCCTTTTCTTTCATTTCCTTTTCCCTCCTTTTCTTTTCTCTTCTCTTTTTCCTTTGTTGTTCAGCTTTTTACTGTCGCATGTTTTAAAAGTCCCCAGAATTTCTGACACCTTTATAACATATCTCTCTAAAACTGCTTCTTGTTTATGTGTACATGTATCTTGTCACCTCGATAATTTGTGGTTAATTTTGCATGAGACATGAGTCAAGTTAAATAGGCTTTAGCCCTAAGGAAGCAGTAACAAATTACTCTTTAAAAAATTCATTGATATGTTAACAGTATTATAATTTCTGTGCATCAATGGTACAAAACTACCATTAATTTTCAATGCCTTATTGGATAGAATCTTAATTCATCCTTATGGATGTTTTAGTGGGAAAACATTGCTCCCTGTCTCTGACCTGCTTAAAAAAGGCAGCGGATATAATTACAGTTAAGATGCATGATATTGGGAAGAACTTTTGGAAACAGAACAAAACGTGTGGAGTCCTATTTTTGACATTCTATCTTTGCATGAACTTGTGATTTTGCATACTGTGCCTAATATTTCAAAACTTCCAATCCTTTCCTTCTAAGGCAAATGTGGATTAATAGCTCTTAAGATTATAATGAGGATTGAATATATTAATGTTTACAAAATATGAATCATAGTCCCAGACATAAAATAATCGTTCACAAAATGGTAGCTATCATTATTTAATTATCTGGGCTGCTGTTGTTGTTGTTTATTTTTTTCCCGGAAGGCTTATCTGATAAAATGTTTATAGGCTAGAAAAATATTTCAAGAAAAATCTAAACAAAAATATTTCCTTTCCCATAAATCATTTTAAGTGGAAATGTTTTTGAAGTTTTACAAATTGACTTCTGATACTATCTGTAGGATAATGTCTGTGAATAGAGAAGGAAATAACGACTTTAGGTTTGTGCAGCTCCCTAGTGACATAAAATCAATCACTTACATCCTTGTATGTAGTCTTTCTCCTGCTCATTGCACATACTGGTGGAGCAAGACAGCTATTAAAATCTATTAACCTGATATTCTTCTTTAAGTTGAGAGATGTGTCCAAATGATAGGATAAAATATTTAAGAAAAACGTTTACTAGAGAGTTCAGGTGGTCAGTTTTGTCAGGTTCACCCTCACTCACTGGAAAACATTTCTATTGTTGAAACGTTAAGCAGTGCCTCCAGGAAGGAAATAAATTAATTGCAACTTCCTCAGTGAGTGGCATTTTCTGAGTCTGAAGCTCCTCAACATGGTTCCTTAGGGTAATGATCACAAAGTCAAGAGATCGAGACCATCCTAGCCAACATGGTGAAACCCCGTCTCTACTAAAAAGACAAAAATTAGCCAGGCTTGGTGGCATGCATCTGTAGTTCCAGCTACTCGGGAGGCTGAGACAGGAGAATCGCTGGAACCCGAGAGGCGGAGGTTGCAGGGACCCGAGATTGCACCACTGCACTCCAGCCTGGTGACAGAGTGAGACTCCATCTCAAAAACAAAAACAAAAACAAAACAGTTACCCAGAGCCAGGGCCCTTCTGTGATTCTCAGGTCGAATTTGAAGACATGGGTATTAAGAAAGGGCTTATTGTTGTACATTTTGCTGTAATACCACTTGGTTAAATTTGTAGATTTTGTCCCTCTCCGTTATCAATCACCATATTCTTCTCAGCCTTGGCATAAGTATAATTTTATGATAGACCATAATAAAACAGATTTGTTTGGTATGATCACTGTACTTCAGACTTAATAGAGAATTGCTCTATGATGTCAGGCAATAAAGTCGTTGTGATAAATAATAAAGAGCAGAGTGGGAGAGGAACTGAGATAGATAATCAAGGGAATAAAACCATGTTTTCATTTGGAGATTGATGGACCTTGAGGTGCTAAAACATGCAGGGAGAGAAATGTTTCCTGGTGATAAAGGCAAAGGAAAATAAAGCCTTATGGTGACTGTGGTAACATAGCAGATAAGATAAAAAAGAAATAGACCTCCATGAGTACAACGAGGAAATATGGAAGGTTAGTCTATGGAAAATTTGTCCATATTTTCAGTTATTACCCTAAACATCCAAGTATGTATTTGGATAAAAATAGTAATTTCTCTACTCATCAATGAAAGAGAAAGAAGGCAAATGTTAATATATACAATGTAAATGGCTTTCACAGATATTATGATAAGCAGAAAATCAGACACATACTGATACATATCCTTCAATTCCTTTTGTGTGATTTTTAAGAATGGACAACATTAATTGGTGATGATGCAAGTCCAAATACTAGTTATACTTGGAGGGTAGGAGAGTACCTAGTAATAGAAGGTAAAATGGAGCTTACTGGGACAGTAGAAATTTTTTTTAAAAAACTTTTAGCTTTTCAGTGAACGAGTTATTGTGTCTGTGCATTTATGTATATAGATACATATATTCATATATTATGTACACTTAAGAGTTACCCACTTTATATATGTTATACCACATTTTTTAAAGAAGGATAAAATTGTAGATTTATGAAGCCAACTTCTAAATTTTGGTATACATTTTCTACTGTGAGTGTTCTCAGGACTGATGTAGTATTTCAATTTGCATCTTACAAAAAGCTTTATGACTATGTAGAATCTTGATGTATGTTGTTGCGTGAGAGACGGGGGAAGAGAAATGTGTTGTTAAAGGGGAGGAACATAAAGTGAGCATCTATTTATTACCAAATGATTAGTATTTACATTCTCAATCATCATAACTATCCTGTAAAGTAAATTATATCTCATTTGTTTTACAGGTGAAGAAGTAAAGGCTTTGGGAGGTTAAGTAGGCTACCCAGAATCTGTAAGTTACTCAGAAATTAAAAATCAAAGCCAGAAAAATAATACAAATCTAAATCTAAAACCCACAGTTTCTTGTAATGTTCCTTTCTATATAAATGATATTAGCCAAATAATTTAATAATGTTATAAGTTTAAGCTTGGAGATAGATAATTAAATTTATGTTCATCAAAAAATGGAAAAATTATAGGATTTTAAAAGTTGATATGTTTACTTAATCTTTGTTTATTTCATTTTCAAAGTGGATTTGAAGCAAGTAGGGATTTTAAGAGTTAGCCTTTTGGTGGAGCCAAGATGGCCGAATAGGAACAGCTCCAGTCTACAGCTCCCAGCGTGAGCGACGCAGATGAATGATTTCTGCTTTTCTAACTGAGGTACCAGGTTCATCTCACTGGGGATTGTCGGACAGTGGGTGCAGGACAGTGGGTGCAGAGCACCGAGCATGAGCCGAAGTAGCAAGGGGTCAGGGAATTCCCTTTCCTAGCCAAGAAAAGGGGTGACAGACAGCACCTGGAAAATCGGGTCACTCCCACCCTAATACTGCACTTTTCCAATGGTCTTAGCAAACGGCACACCAGGAGATTGTACCCTGCACGTGGCTCGGAGGGTCCTACACCCACAAAGCCTTGCTCATTGCTAGCACAGCAGTCTGAGATCAAACTGCAAGGTGGAAGCGAAGCGGGGGGAGGGGTGCCCGCCATTGCCGAGGCTTGAGTAGGTAAGCAAAGCGGCAAGGAAGCTTGAACTGGGTGGAGCCCACCACAGCTCAAGGAGGCATGCCTGCCTCTGTAGACTCCACCTCTGGGGGAAGGGCATAGCCAAACAAAAGGCAGCAGAAACCTCTGCAGACTTAAATGTCGCTGTCTGACAGCTTTGAAGAGAGTAGTTGTTCTCCCAGCACACAGCTGGAGATCTGAGAACAGATAGCCTGCCTACTCAAGTGGGTCCCTGACCCCCGAGTAGCCTAACTGGGAGGCACCCCCAAGTAGGGGCAGACTGACACCTCACATGGCCGGGTACTCCACTGAGACAAAACTTCCAGAGGAACGATCAGGCAGCAACATTTACTGTTCACCAATATCCACTGTTCTGCAGCCTCTCCTGCTGATACCCGGGCAAACAGGGTGTGGAGTGGACCTCCAGCAAACTCCAACAGACCTGCAGCTGAGGGTCCTGTCTGTTAGAAGGAAAACTAACACCACACCCAGCACCACACCACACCTATTCCAAAACTGACCACATAGTTGGAAGTAAAGCACTCCTCAGCAAATGTAAAAGAACAGAAATTATAACAAACTGTCTCTCAGACCACAGTGCAATCAAACTAGGGTTAAGAAACTCACTCAAAACCGCTCAACTACATGGAAACTGAACAACCTGCTCCTGAATGACTACTGCCTTCATAATGAAATGAAGGCAGAAATAAAGATGTTCTTTGAAACCAATGAGAACAAAGACACAACATACCAGAATCTCTGGGACACATTCAAAGCAGTGTGTAGAGGGAAATTTATAGCACTAAATGCCCACAAAAGAAAGAAGGAAAGATCTAAAATTGACACCCTAACATCAAAATTAAAAGAACTAAAGAAGCAAGAGCAAACACATTCAAAAGCTAGCAGAAGGCAAGAAATAACTAAGATCAGAGAGAACTGAAGGAAATAGAGACACGAAAAACCCTTCAAAAAATCGATAAATCCAGGAGCAAGTTTTTTGAGAAGATCAACAAAATTGATAGACTGCTAGCAAGACTAATAAAGAAGAAAAGAGAGAAGAATCAAATAGACGCAATAAAAAATGATAAAGGGGATATCACCACCAATCCCACAGAAATACAAACTACCATCAGAGAATACTATAAACACCTCTACGCAAATAAACTAGAAAATCTAGAAGAAATGGATAAATTCCTCGACACATACACCCTCCCAAGACTAAACTAAGAAGAAGTTGAATCTCTGAATAGACTAATAACAGGCTCTGAAATTGAGGCAATAATTAATAACTTACCAACCAAAAAAAGTCCAGGACCAGATGGATTCACAGCCAAATTCTACCAGAGGTACAAGGAGGAGCTGGTACCATTCCTTCTGAAACTATTCCAATAAACAGAAAAAGAGGGAATCCTCCCTAACTCATTTTATGAGGCCGGCATCATCCTGATACCAAAACCTGGCAGAGACACAGCAAAAAAAGAGAATTTTAGACCAATATCCCTGATGAACATCAATGCAAAAATCCTCAGTAAAATACTGGGAAACCGAATCCAGCAGCACATCAAAAAGCTTATGCACCATGATCAAGTTGGCTTCCTCCCTGGGATAAAAGGCTGGTTCAACATACGCAAATCAATAAACGTAATCCAGCATATAAACAGAACCAATGACAAAAACCACATGGATTTTCTCAATAGATGTGGAAAAGGCCTTTGACAAAATTCAACAACCCTTCATGCTAAAAACTCTCAACAAATTAGGTATTGATGGGACATATCTCAAAATAATAAGAGCTATCTATGACAAACCCACAGCCAATATCATACTGAATGGACAAAAACTGGAAGCATTCCCTTTGAAAACTGGCACAAGACAGGGATGCCCTCTCTCACCACTCCTATTCAACATAGTGTTGGAAGTTCTGGCCAGGGCAATCAGTCAGGAAAAGGAAATAAAGGGTATTCCATCAGGAAAAGAGGAGGTCAAATTGTCCCTGTTTGCAGATGACATGATTGTATATCTAGAAAACCCCATCATCTCAGCCCAAAATCTCCTTAAGCTGATAAGCAAGTTCAGCAAAGTCTCAGGATACAAAATCAATGTGCAAAAATCACAAGCATTCTTATACACCAATAGCAGACAAACAGAGAGCCAAATCATGAGTGAACTCCCATTCACAATTACTTCAAAGGGAATAAAATACTTGGAATCCAACTTACAAGGGATGTGAAGGACCTCTTCAAGGAGACCTACAAACCACTGGGCAATGAAATAAAAGAGGATACAAACAAATGGAAGAACATTCCATGCTCATGGGTAGGAAGAATCGATATTGTGAAAATGGCCATACTGCCCAAGGTAATTTATAGATTCAGTGCCATCCCCATCAAGCTACCAATGGCTTTCTTCACAGAATTGGAAAAAACTACTTTAAAGTTCATATGGAACCAAAAAAGAGCCCGCATTGCCAAGTTTATCCTAAGCCAAAAGAACAAAGCTGGAGGCATCATGCTACCTGACTTCAAACTATACTACAAGGCTACAGTAAACAAAACAGCATGATACTGGTACCAAAACAGAGATATAGACCAATGGAACAGAACAGAGCCCTCAGAAATAATGCCACATATCTACAACTATCTGATCTTTGACAAACCTGAGAAAAACAAGCAATGGGGAAAGGATTCCCTATTTAATAAGTGGTGCTGGGTAAACTGGCTAGCCATATGTAGAAAGCTGAAACTGGATCCCTTCCTTACACCTTATACAAAAATTAATTCAAGATGGATTAAAGACTTAAATGTTATACCTAAAACCATAAAAACCCTAGAAGAAAACCTAGGCAATACCATTCAGGACATAGGCACAGGCAAGGACTTCATGTCTAAAACACCAAAAGCAATGGGAACAAAAGCCAAAATTGACAAATGGGATCTAATTAAAATAAAGAACTTCTGCACAGCAAAAGAAACTACCATCAGAGTGAACAGGCAACCTACAGCATGGGAGAAAATTTTTGCAATCTACTCATCTGACTGTTGCAGGAAGTCAGGAACCCCGAATGGAGGGACCAGCTGAAGCCATGGCAGAAGAACATAAATTGTGAAGATTTCATGGACATTTATTAGTTCCCCAAATTAATACTTTTATAACTTCTTATGCCTGTCTTTACTGCAATCTCTGAACATAAATTCTGAAGATTTCATGGACACTTATCAGTTCCTCAATCAATACCCTTGTGATTTCCTATGCCTGTCTGTACTTTAATCTCTTAATCCCATCATCTTCATAAGCTGAGGAGGACCTATGTCACCTCAGAATCTTGTGATGATAGCGTTAACTGCACAAATTGTTTGTAGAGCATGTGTGTTTAAACAATATAAAATCTGGGCAGCTTGAAAAAAGAATAGGATAACAGCAATGTTCAGGGAACAAAAGAGATAACCTTAAACTCTGGCCGCTGGTGAGCCGGGCAGAACAGAGCCATATTTCTCTTCTTTCAAAAGCAAATGTGAGAAATATCACTGAATTCTTTTTCTCAGCAAGGAACATCCCTGAGAAAGAGAGTGCATCCCTGAGGGTAGGCCTCTAAAATGGCCACTTCGGGGGGCAGCCATCTTTTATGGTAGAAGCTGTAGGGATGAAATAAGCCTCAGTCTCCCATAGCGCTCCCAGGCTTATTAGGACGAGGAAATTCCTGCCTAATAAATTTTGGTCAGACTGCTTGTCTGCTCCCAAACCCTGTCTCCTGATAAGATGTTATCAATGACAATGCATGCCTGAAACTTCATTAGCAATTTTAATTTCACACTGGTCCTGTGGTCCTGTGATCTCGCCCTGCCTCCATTTGCCTTGTGATATTCTATTACCTTGTGAAGCACGTGATCTCTGTGACCCACACCCTATTCATACACTCCCTCCACTTTTGAAATCACTAATAAATTCTTGCTGGTTTTATGGCTCGGGGGGCATGACGAAACCTGCCGACATGTGATGTCACTCCCGGACACCGAGCTTTAAAATTTCTCTCTTTTTTACTCTGTCCCTTTATTTCTCAGACCGGCCGACACTTAGGGAACATAGAAAAGAACCTATGTGTAATATCAGGGGTGAATTTTGCCTGATATCTGGCTGAATTTCCCCTGATATCTGACAAAGGGCTAATGTCTAGAATCTACAATGAACTCAAACAAATTTACAAGAAAAAAAAAACAACCCCATCAACAAGTGGGTGAAGGATATGAACAGACACTTCTCAAAAGAAGACATTTATGAAGCCAAAAGACACATGAAAAAATGCTCATCATCACTGGCCATCAGAGAAATGCAAATCAAAACCACAATGAGATACCATCTCACACCAGGTAGAATGGCAATCATTAAAAAGTCAGGAAACAACAGGTGCTGGAGAGGATGTGGAGAAATAGGAACACTTTTACACTGTTGGTGGGACTGGAAACTAGTTCAACCATTGTGGAAGTTGGTGTGGTGATTCCTCAGGGATCTGGAACTAGAAATACCATTTGACCCAGCCATCCCATTACTGGGTATATACCCAGAGGATTATAAATCATGCTGCTATAAAGACACATGCACATGTATGTTTATTGTGGCACTATTCACAATAGCAAAGACTTGGAACCAACCCAAATGTCCATCAATGATAGACTAGATTAAGAAAATGTGGCACATATAAACCATGGAATACTATGCAGCCATAAAAAATGATGAGTTCATGTCCTTTGTAGGGACATGGACGAAGCTGGAAACCATCATTCTCAGCAAACTATCACAAGGACAAAAAACCAAACACCACATGTTCACACTCATAGGTGGGAATTGAACAAGGAGAACACGTAGACACAGGAAGGGGAACATCACACACTGAGGCCTGTTGTGGGGTGGGGGTAGGGGCGAGGGATAGCATTAGGAGATATACCTAATGTAAATGACGAGTTAATGGGTGCAGCACACCAACATAGCATATGTATACATATGTAACAAATCTGCACGTTGTGCACATGTACCCTAAAACTGAAAGTATAATAATAATAATAATAAAGAGCCTTTTAAAGGGGTTTCAGATGGTTAGGCTTCTTATGGTATAATTGCTAAGAAGACTAATTTTTTGTCAATATTATTAATATCTTTCATTAAATATATTTAACTTCTAACTAAAACTCTGAAATAAATTTTTAGCCTGGTGGGCATATAAGCTGGAAGGCAAAAAAGCCTGCATTCACTTTTAGAGAAAATGGTTGAAGTTCCAATATCTACTTATTCTATTTTAGTTCAGAGGAAAAAAAATGCGGGGGGGCGGCAGGGGAGCTGGGAGTTTGTTCTCAAATGTTCGTAGAAGCCTTGATTATAGTAGAAACCGTACCAGGGTTTGATGGGCAAATCAGCATGGAGTAAAAATGGTTCCTCTAATAGAAACTTCTTCTTTTTTGAACCTCTAATGTTTTAAATTTACTTTGAAATGTCTACCTTGTGGGCCTCTTTCTGCTTTCCAAAGTCACAAAAAATAAGGCATCTAAGTACTCCTCAAGACAGCCTTTTATTTTTCCTGGAAGCCACTGAAAACCAAGGGTCTGCATCAGAGAATACTGAGTGTTCATTCACTGGTGGTTTTTGATGCAATATCTAGGGAATCCTTCTGTAGTGACTCCCCAGTGGAGATTCAAGAAACTTGTATAATTTCGGTTTAAAAACCTTTGAGGTATATTCCATTCTAGACATTTTATGGGATATAGTCAAAAAGCACAAATATATATTTTAGTACTCCAATCCTTTGGGAAAGAGTGTTCTTGGGTAAAAATTGTGTACCTTGGATAAAAATATGTACCATAACAGAGATTCTGTTGAGCATTTATTTTATAGTTTTACTAAGACATACTGATACATTTCTTAAGGATAAAAAAGTGTTAATCTCCCCTCACTTATACAATAAAACCCTAAAATTAAAGTCGATCTAGTTAGTTTCCTTCTTCTACAGTTGTCCATGATTTAACAATGCCACAATTCATCTTGTGACATCATATATGCCCTATATTATTGTGCGGAATATCCTTGCAATAGTGTGCACTCTTTTTATCTTTTTCCCACCTTTATTTCGTTGTATGTATTTATGCAAAATTGTGTTTATTTGATTAGGTACATAGTAAACACATGGGAGGGAGGGGCCAAGTGATATACTTGGTGCCAATGTATTGTGATAAATATTACAAAAGCTTTCATTAAGTGAAGATAAGAGATATTCCAAAAGCTTTCATTAAGTGAAGGTAAGAGATATTCCAGAGATAAATGCATTGATTAAAGGTGAAGATGGCAGTGATAAGCTGACTTTTTTCCCACAATACCTTTGGCTACTATAGATATGGTGATGGGAGTTTCTAATAGTAGAAGCCTTATTAAATTTGGCAAAACCTAAGGCTATTTCCTCTTCCTTATATTCATCTTGTTCACAATGCACACTTTGTAGGGAGGTCTGGAATGTCAATATTGAAATTTCCACGATGGTTCAGACCATAGGGCATTAAAAACCTTAAGATTGTGCAAGTCACATTAACATAATAATAAGGGTTTTGTATAAAGGAACAGGAGATGCTAGTATCAAAAACAAAATAAAAATTCGTTTAGGTTTCTAATTTACGGTGACATAAGAGGCTTATCTAAAGCAAGATATGGCAAATGAATGCATAATACATTTAAAACTACCTAGCATTATTAATAGCAATAATAATATTACATTGACACCTTTTAATATTTAGTTTTAGATAATGCTGGGTGTTGTCAAAATCACCATTATATTTCAGAAATTTACTTTTGTTTGACAAGGAAATAAAATAAGTCATAAGCATATGTACATCGAATGAATTTCAAACACTTTACCTCCCCCTTATAAGCAGGGTGATTTGCTTTCATAGTAAAAAGAAAAAAAATCAGGAAAAAAATGGCGTAGCATCACTGAGCCCACATAGCTACAGCTGCTCACTGAAAAGACAAATTATTTTCTGCTGAATATTCTCACGCTTTGTATGCATGTGTTGGTATCTCTAGCATAAGGTATCAACAAACCACTGACCTTATTTATTCTCTGTCAAAATTCAGAATCTGTATTCTGTCACATGAGGTATAAACATTGTTAACATACATAGTGTGATTTTTCAGAAAACAATATTTCAGTGAAGTCAACAAAATAAACTTCTTTCTCCCTTAAAAAATGATTATAGAGGGGAAGAATTCAAAAAGGAGCTCTGGGCAGCTGGGCTGTGGTTTGGGACTGGGCGTTGTTCGCTGTCCATGGTGCTGATCCATTCTTCCCTGCATCCTGTGGGGGCTCACTCTCCAGAAGAACCACAGAACGGTTACCTGCAGAGTTCTTATCTGGAACCACTTGACAAGGTTTCTTTTCCCTACAGACGTTGAAGTTGAGGGAAAAACTCCTTTAATTGACTTCAGGATTCCAAATAAACATTGAGTAAACTTCAATGGGACTCAGAGCCATTGTTTAATATCTACTCCATGGCTGCATGGCTAGGATTGTGTTCTAGTAAGGAAATGAATGCCATATCCAATGTGTGAAAAATTGTCTTTCTGTTTAACACCTTTGACTTATTAAATGTAACCTTACCATGGAAGATGTAAGGTTGAATAACACACTGAAAACTTGTTAGTGAAGAAGAAGGTATAGTATGTCTAATTTTCATTTGATTCCATTAGATATCTTTTGAAAGTATTTAATGTAAAGTGTTAGTACTTGCAGTATGCAGATTCATCAGGTTTGGGCTATAGCATTTGTGACCACAGCAAATCAGGTATTTTTATTAGAACAAGTGATCTTTTCAAAGCTTTCTCTCAAGGTGCACTTTAATCTGTGCTGCCTATTGCATTCATACTTTCCCATACTAAGATCTGGCCTATAGATTTTAAGGTCTTGACACAAGAAACATAAGAGGAACAATATCCTTTGTTAGCTCATGATGCTTCTTGAAGAATAACACTTATACTATCTGGAGTCTTCAAGATGATCAGTTTCATTCTAATCCTGAAGGAGCTTCTGCAGAAGAAATTAGAGCAAAACAGGACACTTGGAATTATGCACTATTTTTGTTAAATGTGAAAAATCTGCATCGAAGGTCGTTAAAAGAGAGGAAAAAAGTCTGGAGACAATGCCTCTTCATAGAAAGGTGAGAAATAAATAATAAAAATAAAAATGATTCTGGGGACATGCAGCTAAAAGAATCAAACTGTGTTTTCTTAATGACTTAATTATGACACCACCTACAACGGAGGTCAGAAATATTTTCCTGTTGTCAAATAGTAAATATTTCAATATTTGGGACCAAACAGATTTTGTTGCAATTATTTAACAATAACGTTATAGCAAGAAAGCAGCCATAGATTACATGCAAAGAAATGGTAATGGCTGTCTACCAATAAAGCCTTATTTACAGAAATAAAAATGTGAGTTTTATATAATATTAACATATTACAGAATAAGGTTCCTCTGATTTTTTCATGGCTGAATGTATAAAAACCACTTTTAGCTCATGGGCTAAGACAGACAATTGAACAGATTTTTTCCCATGGTCTGTAGTTTGTTTATCCCTGGTCTACAGCAATAGTTTAGAAATAAGTACAAGGTATAAAATAAAATTGTAGATAAAAAGCAACTTTGAACCTAAATTTAAACTGTCTTTAATTAGATAACATTGTCTTGAGGATTTCACATATGTTCTTTGAAATATTTGACACCTTCAAAATATTGACCTTTCCAGTTTTGACAAAAACTTGTTCGAGATGTTTTTGAGATGTTTCATATTAAATCCGGCTTTATGGACAACCCAATTAACTGAACACTTGATAGATGCCAGGCATTGTGCTTAGGGTGTACTTAAAGAATTAAGGGTTTCCTTTGAGCTTTAAAAGATCTTTTACAAAGTGCAATTTGATATATGTCATATCCCTACTTACAATTATTGACTTGATTCCAATTGTCGCAAGCATGAAGTCCTTAATATAATGCACATTACTTTCCCAGACCTGGACCCTATCCTTCTTTTCAGAAGAAAAACTAAGGCATCTGCCTACATGTTAAACTATAGGAGCCTTCTTTCAGTTCATTAAACAATATGCTTTAAGGAAAAAAAAAGAATCCATTGATACTCTTCTAACTGGATTACACTTGCTTCTCTATTCATCTTGTTATAACAATTATTCCTTAAATTGGCATTTAATTATTCAGGGGGCCTTCTATAACCTCTAGATAAGATTAAATCCCTTTTTGAGCTGGATGCAGTGGCACAAGCCTGTAGTCCCAGTTACTTGGGAGGCTTAGGCAGGAGGATCACTTGAGCCCAGAGTTTGAGCCTTCAGTGAGCTATGATTGGGACACTGCACTCCAGCTTGGGAGACAGAGCAAGACTTCATCTCTAAAAATACAAAATAAAAAGATTAAATTATTTTTACATGTTTCTATAGCACCATATATCTTCTATTTCAATGCACATTTGTAATTAGTTATTTAATAGATGTCTTCTCAATTTCCCTCTTTGCCCAAAGGTAGAATAAGGCAAGGACCTTGTCTATTACACTCAATATTTAGTTCTTACACATTATAGTACATGGCCTGGCATACAATAAGGCATGTAAGATGTGCTCAAATATATATGTTGAATTGGATTCAATTGACAACTTCTCAGTTAAATAGTACAGAACAGTAAGTAAACAAAACATAATCCTAAAAGCAAGATATTAGTTGTGCAGCCTTGAAATAATCTGTTGCAACCTTTGAACCAGTTTCTAAATCATCCTAATGGAGTATTGTTCCTGAAATTGATAATGCTTTGTCAAGAATGGATATTGCTTATTGACTTAATTGGCTTTAATAATGCTATCATAAGAGGGATCACTCACGTCTGTAATCCCAGCTCTTTAGAAGGCCAAGGCGGGCGGATCACCTGAGATGAGGAGCCAAGACCTCCCTGGCCAGCATGGTGAAACCCCGTCTCTACAAAAATACAAAAAAAAAAAAAAAAAAAAAAATAGCCGGCATGATGGCGGGTGACTGTAATCCCAGCTACTAGGCAGGCTAAGGCGGGAGAATCACTTGAACCTGGGAAGTGGAAGTTGCAGTGAGCCGAGATTGCACCACTGCACTCCAGCCTGGGTGACAGAATGAGACTCCATCTCTAAATAAATAAATAAACAAATAAATAAATAAATAAATAAATAAAATACTGAATTTTGTAGAATGCAGAAGCATACTATCACCTCCCCCTGCCCAACTTTCTAGATGCCATTACCAAGTTTCGTCCGTTAAGTTTTTGTGATGTATCAGTGAAGACAATTTTCCAGAAATTCATGAAATTGTTTTTAATGGCAGTATTTAAAAGCTGGCAAAAAAATTAGTGATGCCCTCTTTTTAAAAGATAATGGCGTTTTTAAAATATAGAGAAATATTTATCATACTCACAGATTCCTGTTTCATTTTAATATTTAACTTGAAACAGTTTAGACTGATGACCCACTAGCTTGAAGAAACCCAGAACTGTGCAAAAAGAGCATATTTCTATGAATTGCAAAATCGAGGGAAAAGGACTAAATTTGTTTTGTTTTAGATATGGCGTTAAAAGCCTAAAATCACTTTTTCAAAACTTGGTTAGAGAGAAGCATTTTGAATATATTTATAGTGCTTCTGAATAGTTTTCTCTGGATTTCATGTTTTCTTTATACTTGTAGGTTAGGAAAATGGATAGTATAGGTGACACACTTTACTATAATTCAATAATATGAAAAAATAAACCAGTCATGTTGATGTTATGCACACACATTCTTTCTTTCATTTCAAGTCATTTACTTGACAGTTTCATTTATTGTTTTACTTTAAAAAAAAACTCCTTATATTAAAAATATGAGCTAATAACATTAATACATATGAATTATTCATTAAGTAACTTTAATACGTTCACCTAAATATGCACAAAGACGACAAGTATACACAAGTTCAGTTTGACTAGACAATTAAATTGCATTTTAAAAATTATACCAATGACATCATTATCATTTAATATAGGATTATTTTAAATTAAACAAACTTGTATCTGCATCCTCATATTAAGAATACTCAGAACTCATTAAAGAGTATGAGAAAACTGAAACCATTTTATTTACTTATAAAGCCTCAAAAGTAGAAAGACTAATAAAATTCAACCTCTGAATATTACTAAGTATTCCTGATAATTAAATATAAATAAATATCTGGTAACTAACATTAATCAATAGAATGCTATTTGTTTCCTCTGATACAGGATTAAATAGATGACCTTTTCTTAACCCATTTAAGAATATTTTAATCTGATAGTTCTCATTGATGTTTTATGATGTTAGTCTCTTAGACTATTAAAATTTGTAAGAATAACTTTACAGGTTTGGTGATTTTCAAAAATATAATAGTAATTAATTTGTTAACATGTGGGTGTGAATCACAATGAACTGAAATACACTGGAGAATAGATATTCAAGAGGGAGGCATTAGTTAAGAAGTTATTCTCATTAAATGTCCATACTTCACATTTCAATATCTTTTAGTAGTTATCTGCTTATGGTTGTAAACACATTACATAAAGAAAACTATATTATGATATATTTTAGAATTTGGTGAACCCCAAATATCACCATACTTGACTTTTGATGTTCTTTTGAAAACATATATAAACATTTCCCTCATAAGAATATTAAAGCACTCATGCTTTGGTAATTTTCCCAGGGATAACAAGTTGATGTTGTGATCTGTGTTAGCCAGTCCAGTTTGGCTTCCTTTGAAAGTTTTATACCCTCTTCTGAGTGTCAGACCCTGTTCTCCAGGCAACATTCAGGCATGTGACAGTCATGAGTAATCATAACATGCTCAACTCCTGGCAACAGCGATCGGCCCAAGAGGAGAGCACATCTACCTAAGCATGGATAATACTGAGTGTTCTTTCCTGGGATCAGTATACGGATACTAGGAGACAATTTTCCAGATTTCTGAGATTTCTAAATTGCAGCTCCTATGTCCTGTTCACCATCTGGAGAGATTTACCACAAGAGCAGAGAATAAATCGCAACTCAGAGAAACAGAGAAAAGCATAGAGAGGAAACACGAAATTAAAGAAATATGTTTTACCTGTAGGTTTTGAGTCTCCAGACGTCTGTCTCTTTCCTTTCTATCCGCTTTTCTTCAATTTACTTAAGGTGTTCCCGTGATGTTAATGGTTATCTGGGCCAAATAATTCCTCAAGGTTCAAATGAAGTTTCAGATAGGCATTGTTCTAATTCTTAAGCCTATACTTTTATACATTATAATGATGTTAACCACACAAATATTTTATTTTTAAAAAGTGTAAATTTTATAAACCATCAACACAAATCAGTTTACTTCAAATTGGCGTTATTCATTTCCAGATATTGCCCTCCATGTGTGCACCAAATCCCTAAGAAAAAAGAGAAAGGTGAATATACAGCATATTCTTTTAAAGCTTTAATGGATGTCCAAACATGGTAAATTGTCTGATACTGGTAAATAAGTGGACAAAAGCTGAAGATATTTTTGAGATTATTTTGTAGCCAAGGGGTGGATAAATAAAATATAAAGGAGATTTCAAAGGAAGACTTGAAAAATTAATGGAAATAAAGGTGATCAGGCTAGCTGTGATCTGATGTGGAATTATTTAATTCTGATCAGAGGCATAGTAACCATTTATATTAACAGAGAGGTATCTGGCAACACTTTTTATGGCAATATCACTTCAAAACACTCTTATTTATTTATTTATTTATTTACTGAGACAGGGTCTCACTCTGTCACCCAGGCTGGAGTGCGGTGGCACCATCATGACACACTTCAGCCTCGACCCTCCCAGGCACAAGCGATCTTCCCACCTCAACCCCTTGAGTAGCTGGGACTACAGGCAAGCACCACCATGATTGGCTAATTTTTTTTTTCTCTTTTTTTTGTAGAGACAGGGTTTCACCACGTTGCCCAAGCTGGTCTCGAACTCCTGGGCTCAAGTGTCAACTTAACTCAGGCTCCCAAAGTGCTGAGATTACAGGCCCAAAGCACTCATATTTATAGCGTATTTTCCAACTACATGTAAGTAGAAAAATAGGTAAGCAAATACATTTTTCTTTAAAAAATGTTGCTAGCTCATTAGTTTGATTAATTATAAAATGACTTTCCTATCTGTCCCACATTTCTGGGTAACTTTGTCCTCACTAAATTTATAACTTCCAAGTGGTCTCATAATAGAATATGCTAGTAAAAAGTAAAGTGAAATTTTGTAGCTCTTTTGTTTTTATTAATTTAAACAAAGCTTAATGCCAGTTTTTATATTTTTCATTGAGAACTTTCATGGCTCAGATCATGTATTAATCTTTCCCCTCCCAAATACCCCCAAATACATAAGTCAACAAGATGAGTGCTGAGCTTTTATTTGAACAAACCTAAACATCGATACCATTCTGCTATCAGAATAGAGAGAAAATACACTGATGATTAGCAAGAATTTTAAAAAGTATGTGATTTTGTGTGTGAATGTGTGTGTGTAACATGTCTGTATGCCTGAAGGTGTGTGGAATATGCATAATTATCTATAGAGTGATTTCTTGCTCGAGAATACTAAGTCTAAGGTAACCATACCTATGAATGGCATTAAAGCCAACGCAGGAAGATCAAATGTAGGTCGGGAATCACTCCAAAAACCAGTTAGCTGGTGTTGAGTAAAGAATATGAGGTAGACTTGTAGGACTTAGAATATCAGGTAGATATTCTATTTTACCATGTAAAATAAAAACTTGAGTCAAAGAGCAGATTCGAAGACTTTTTTTTTAATTTTGCAGATAAAATAAAACAAGATTCCAAGTGGTCTACAGCCAGGGATTACATAAATAAAGAAGCTCAACAGCTTGTAGGTCAGTATCCAGATAGTCCAGTGCAATTTAGTTGGAGTTCACGGCAGGATTAAAAGCCTGGAGATATAAATCATATAAAGGAAAGAGAGAGTATGGTAAAGTTTTATAACTGCATGTGTTGGGGAAGGAGAAGTATGGTAGATGAAGGCAGTCTGTGATTGAGTCTGTGAGTGAACACTACATCTGGTATTTAACTGTGGCAGTAGAGAAAGACAGTGAGCTAGTTGCCTTCACCAGCTTGATTTTTTTGTTCTTTGCATTTTATTATGCATTCTGAACACTGTCTCAGGAATGAAAAGTGAGACCATGGAGTGCAAAATTGTTTCCCTGCCCAAACATTCTATCAGTTTTGATCATACTTTGATGTTGAAAATAAATAAGTCCAATCCATTTGTTTCTCTCATCTATCTCTTGAGTTCTAACTATTCGATTTCTAAGCTGTCTTGGATGAGAATTAATTTTTACTCTGCCTTCCTATAGACTGGGGAAAGAATGTCTTCATGCATAAATTTTCTGTGATTTTTTTTTCAAAGTCTAAACATCGTTGCATCTCAGCACTCTTTCAGCACTTGATTCTTTGAAGGAAGGGAAGTAATGTTGCAAAAGAGGCAATGAGTTTCAAGCAGGTAGAACTCCAGGTTATTGTGTCCTCTTTTGGAGAGAAATAAAAAGCTGATTTTAGGTTCACTGGTAAGCTCAGGGTGGAGAAGAATACTTTTCCCTATCCTTAGCCACAAAGTCCCTGAGAATATACAGATTATATAAGAACCATGAACCATTTAAAATAAAGTCCAAACAATACAAATAAAGAATAATTAAGCTGTCCAATCAGGAAAGCAAATTTTGTGACAGTTTTGATAAAAGAAGTAACATTTTACTCCTCAGCAATTTTCTTAAATGCATCTCCTAATACTTATGTACATTGTGACAATAGAAAGAAGAAAATTTTAAAGGGGAATAAAGTGTAATCAAAAATCACCCTATCTGTTTATGTAGTTCATGTGAATCAAATGAGATAAAGAGTGTGAAGGCTCATTTACAATTTCCCATAAGATATGGTTTGGATGTTTGTTCCTTCCAAATCTCATACTGAAATGTTATCCCCATTGTTGGAGGTGGGATGTGTTTGGATCACGGAGGTGGATTCCTCATGAGTGTCTTCTCCCAGTAATGAGTGAGTTCTTGCTCTGAGTTCACATAAGATCTGGTTGTTTAAGATAGTGTGGCACCTCCTCCTCCCTTGCTCTCTCTCTCTCTCTCTCTCTCTCTCTCACCATGTAACACTGCCTGATCTCCTTTCACTTTCCACTGTGATTGGAAGCTTCCTGAGGTCCTTACCAGAAGCAGATGCTGGCATCACGCTTTTTGTACAGCCTGAAGAATTGTGAGTTAAAATAAACCTTTTGTCTTTATAGATTACAAGGCTCAAATATCCTTTTAGCAAAGAAAATTACCTAACACAACATATAACAAGATTGGTGTCATGAACCTTCAAATGACTCAGTTTTTTAATTTGTCAAATGGGGATAAAATGTTTATGCAGAGTCACATCCCTAATATATTGACAACAGTGGATTAGAATCTTTGGATTTTTTACTCCTATTCTCATGTCTTTTATTTCCCTGCAGCTCAAAAAGAGTGCTGCATATCAAAAAACAATGCAAAGACAGATACAGAATTGCAACAGAGAATGGTGGAGCCTAAGGAAGGGCAAGTCAGGACTAATATATCAAAATTTCATGTCTAGACTCTGTCTAGCCAGTTTCCAGCAATGATGGTTTTGAATCAGGGATGTGATGTCATAAGATTGCATTCTAAAATTTACATCTTTTCAAGCAAGAGGGTAATTTATTTTAGGAGTCAGCTGAGAGAAACTACAACCTGAATCTTGTACAAGAGGGTCACTAGCATAAGAGTGGTAGTGCAAAGATGAAATCCTTATCTGAAGGAAGAAGGGTGAAGATGGAAACATAGGTCTCCCCTTCTTCACCTCTCAGAGGTCAGAGTGATCTAAGGGCAGTAGCCAAGAAGAAAAACCCCAATTATATGCCTGCAAGGACAGAAAGGTGAACATGTCACATGCTCCCAGCTGGACCTGGAAATGGACTGTGAAGTGGCTACTTAGAGCAGATGTTCTCAAAGTGGGACCTTGGAACAGCAGCATCAGCATCACCTAGAAACTTGCCAGAAATAGAAATTCTTGCAACCCACTTCAGAACTTCTGGATCAGAAAATCTGGGAGCGGTTCTAGGGATCAGTGCTTTATCAAGCCCTTCAGATGATTTTTGATGCTGCTAAAGTTTGAGAAGCACTAGAATCAGAACAGTAGATCACAACCAGAGGCAATTTTTTTCTCCAGAGGGCACCTGACAATGTCTGGAGATGTTACTTCATTCAAAAATCTCTCTCCTTTTCTGTTATAGACACACACCCCATACACACACACACACACACACACACACATAAAATTATTATTTCTCTTTTAACAATGAATACCTCTCAATGCAAAGTAATGATTATCTTCCCAAAGTGTTTACAAAAGAGATATTTAAACCTAAGTTCTACAAATAATTTTAAAGTTTCTGGATTTGGTGGTGTTCTTTTCTCTTTTTTTCATTCTTCTCATCCTCTTAAAATTGAAATGTTACATGTAATGTCTGCTTGTGTGTGTGTGCTATGTTACATGATACAAAAATTAAAGACAGAATACTCTTATCTGTAGGGATTTCATTGTGCCTTGAGGTAAATGTTACACTCTTTGTTTTGTGTGTGTGTATGCAACTGCTGCAGTAAATGTTTTAAGCTTTTGGAAGAAGAATAAATGGGGGAATTTCAGAATTCTTCACAAATGGATATGCATTTATTATAGATTCAGTACTTACAAGCAGTATAGATGTTAACTGCCAAGAAAGTAGGTTGGGAAGAACAAACAGTAGGGAGAATCACATACCATGATGGTTTTTATTATCTCATTTAAATTTTCAAATTCTCCAAAAACCCATCAATGTAAATTTTACAACTTTATAGATGAATAAATAAAGATTCAGAAGAATGAAATATCCAAGGTCACACAGCCAATGAATGGCAGAGCTGAGATTAGATTTCAAAGATATCTGACTCAATGGTCATTCAAAAAGCCATAAAAATTCTCATAAGTAATAATTTACAATGCTCTTTCATGTGTCCAAGTTTGAGGAAATGAGTCGTAGGAAGAGGTGGTAGGGCTGGAATGGATAGGAAAGAGTTAGTAAAAAAATGAGGTGGAAAAGAAAGTTTGGAGGTAGATACAAATACTGAAAAATTAATACCTTAAAGGAGAGTGATAATGACTAAGATGTGTGTATTAATTTATTCTCATGCTGCTATAATGGACTGCCTGAGACTGAGTAATTTATAAAGGAAAGAGGCTTAATTGACTCACAGCTAAGGAGGCCTCAGAAAACTTACAATAGTGGTGGAAAGGGAAGCAAACATGTCCTTCTTCACATGATGGCAGGAAGGAGAAGAACGCGAGCTGAGTGAAGGGGGAAGCCCCTTATAAAACCATCAGATCTCATGAGAACTTATTCACTATCACGAGAACAGCATAGGGGAAACCACCCCCATAATTCAATTACCTCCCACTGGGTTCCTCACACTGCACGTGGGGATTATGAGAACTACAATTCAAGATGAGATTTGGGTGGGGACACAGCCAAACCATATCAATGTGTCATCCTCTAGAGAAGATTTGAAATGTTCCCACCACAAAGAAATCGTAAGTGTTTGAGATAATTGATATTCTAATGACCTGGATTTGATCATTACACATTGTACGCATGTATCAAAATATCACATCTAACCCTATATCTATGTACAATTATTATTTATCAATAAAATTAAAAATTAATTTTAAAAAGGAAGATTTCTTGTCTTCAGTGGATTTCTCTCTGAAATCAACAAGGAAATCATTTTAATTACAGATTTTCTCATTTTATCCTCTAATTAAGCATTTTCTGTGAATTTTCCTCACCAATAGAGCAGAGCATAAATCTGTTTGCTGACATTGAAGCCCTACAAACACAGGGACTCACTCTTGCATTGTACCTTATCTTCTGTTCCTCCCGTGCCATGAACATCATGCTCCAACCACCACCTGACTGATCATTGTTTCTTCAACCATGCCTTGCTGTCTGTGACAGTGCTTCTAAAGTGACCTATCTGAGAAGAAACTAGATTTTATTTTTTGCCATCCAATCTTTGTGGATCAATAATTCATTAAAATTGATGATTAGAAAAATGGATTTAAAAGACAAAAAAACAATTGTTGTCTTTTCCATTGTTAGATTCAACCTATGTAATATTAATCTGCTAAGACTGCTATAAAAATTTCTAGATGCTTTTTCTTATTGTTTGTATTTATCTTGTCATGAATTGGTAATAAACAGAGGACCAGCACCAATTTCTGCATCAAACTTTATTTGCACAGCTCTAATGTCCTCCTTAGTCTACACCACCTGAATAGCACCCCTTGGATTTATGAGCTCAGAGACTCTGAGGTCTTAATGTAGCTTTCTTTTTAATCTTACTGGTCCCTCTGTATGGAATCTGATATTGAAATTCACAATGCCCTTTACTGAGTATCAACTCTGTACAGTTCTAGGAGGAGAAATATGAATGATAGTCTTTCCCAGACAGGGTCCATTTCAGGGAAATAACTGATGGTACATAATTTTCTAATAATAAAGCATTTTAAGAAGATGAAGAAAGACTTTTTGGACTATAAAATAATATGGATCAGGAGGGAAGGGGCAGTAGAAATAGGAAATGCTTCCAAATAAAGTGTTTTTTTATAAGTCCACACAACCAATATTTTGAATTCTAATTCTACTCCTTCTTATGTTCCCTGTACACAGTTTAGCTGACAGTAAGTGCTTAAAAAGAAAGTATGATTTCACTGAATTGTTCTCTTTTAAGTAATTAATTTTGTTATATAAATTTGCCCCAGTATAAAAGAAAGAAAGCATGATTATAGAATTTTAAAACAACATTTCACATAAGCTTTACCTACAGAGCCAAAATCAAAAGATGGCAAGCAATTTTACAGGTAATTGACTTAGAGAAAAATTTTATCGCATAGAACAAGAGGCATAAAAATTCAGATCAACATTTACTGCTAAAATTCAGAGTGCTTTCTCAGAATAAGCTTTTCTTTGTCTGTAGACATATGAATACTTCTTTGAGGGATTTCCCAATTTAAGGCAATAAAACCAAACTCTAATATTGAATATTTCAGTGTGATTAAATGTAAACAATGGGGCACTAGTATACCTCAAATTATGGAAAAGTATTGAAACATTTCGACTAAAATCAGGGAAATCAAGTAAAGAAATGCAATTAAAAATTTATTCCTCAAGCTGATCACTTTGTGTAAATGTAAATAAAAAATAAGTGTACAAGGCCGGGTGTGATGGCTCACACCTGTAATCCCAGCACTTTGGCAGGCCGAGGCAGGGGGATCATGAGGTCAAGAGATTGAGACCATCCTGGCCAACGTGGTGAAACCCTATCTCTACTAAAAATACAAAAATTAGCTGGGCATGGTGGCACACGCCTGTAGTCCTAGCTACTCAGGAGGCTGAGGCAGGAGAATCGCTTGAACCTGGGGGGTGGAGGTTGCAGTGAGCCAAGACTGTGCCACTGCACTCCAGTCTGGCAACAGAGCGAGACTCCATCTCAAAAAAAAAAGTGTACGAAATATACATACAATTTTATTGATTGTATATATTGTATACATATTTATATATGTATACATATATATATTTGAAAAATTGACAATAAAGAAAATACTGTTTCTATCCAAGAGGTTGATCTTCAACTAAATAGGATGAAAGATTAAGTGATATAAGAATGGTGATTTTCCTTCAGTTATAGCATCGGATTCTAATAAACATATGTGAAGCTTCTTGGAAATAAAACCAAAAAGCATCAAATCATAATGAGTTGTATTTATAAGGGTTTATACAGTGTGCTTAAAGTTTTCTAAGTTAGATAGGAGGTCAGACATGAAGACAACATTTTTAATGCTATCATTGTTGAAAGTTTGAATTTTACATCACATACAAAACATATTTTAAAATAAAATATACAAATTTAAAGAAGAAAGTAAATTATATTTAGGTATTCAGTAACTCTGAGCATGATTCCTGACTCTTCTATTGCATCTATAAATGTCAATCACTAAAACAATACAAATTAGGTAACTGAGAAAGAGCCAACAGTGATGACACTATCCTGAGGCAGAAACTAGAACAGGGTTCTGGCAAACATCAATGGAAGCCATTTGGCAGGCAGTTTTGCCACAGCTCATTGAAACCGCCTGAAATTGTCTTGTTGCATTTTCTTTGATTGCCTTCTTTTGATGTAACTGCACCCATGGTTAAATTCAAAACCCCAAATTCACAATTGATGATGTCTCAAAATATGCTCACAACATGCTGACCTGTTCCTGTTTAAATCCCTTGTCCCAACCTCAAGTGGATTGCCTAGTAATTCTTTCCCTAACTGAATCATTCTTCCACTGTCGGAGATAACTATTTCACATCTTCTTCTTTATGTTCAACCTTTAATCCTCACTCTCAATTTATGACCCAGATTCTTATTTCAATGCGAAAATTCAAGCACTTTGAAAAGACTTTCACAAACTGGCAATTCCACACCTGCAAATTATCTGTATATTTACCCTTATACCCTGTTCTCTTTTCTTCCTATTAATGTGAACAAAATCCTGACTGTCTTAGGCCAGACCCATCACTTGTACACAAGTTCCATTTCCTCTCATTATTTAAATACATAAATATATCATTCCAGGTATTGCCTTCTCATTCTTGCTCTCATCGACTCTTCTCCACTTTATTGGATAATTCTCAATGACATACAAAATGAGCTTTAGTTTCTTCAATTAAAAAGGAAAAATAGTATCTTCTAATACTTCATCTCCCTCCAAATACCACACTACTTGTTTGCTCTCTTTAAATTTGTAACTATTAAAAATAGTCAACTTCTGTTGTTTTCTCCAATTGCTCTCTTGCAATCATCTCTTAAGCCCACTTCAATTAGGTAATCACCACCATAATTCCACTGAGAAATCTCTCACATACACCACATAATGGCAAATATAATTATTAATTTATTTTTATTTGATATATTATCAGCAATTAACCATGTCTTTTGCATATATGCATATTACATTGTCTTCCGGTACAAAACTCTCTTTTGGGTATCCTTCTGAATATCCTTTTTCTTTTTTTCTTTTCTTTTCTTTTTTTTTTTTTTTTTTTTTGAGACAGGGTTTCGCTCTGTCGCCCATGCTGGAGTGCAGCGGTGTGATCTTGGCTCACTGCAACCTCCGCCTCCTGGGTTCGAGCGATTCTCCTGCCTCAGCCTCGCGAGCAACTGGGACTACAGGCATGTGCCACGACGCCCGGATAATTTTTTGTATTTTTAGTAGAGACGGGGTTTCTGTGTGTTAACAGGATGGTCTCGATCTCTTGACTACGTGATCCACCTGCCTCCGCTTCCCAAAGTACTAGGATTACAGGCTTGAGCCATCCCGCCCTGCCTGAATAGCTGCTTTTTCTATCTATCCTTTGCTGGTTTCTCATCATCTTGCAAATCTCTGAACATTATACTATGAATGATTGATGGGTTGGGACTCTTTCTATAACTACTCTTTATGTCACTCCCCCTACTGTCATGGCTTAAAAAAATTTCTATCCCTGATAGCTTACAATTTTATATCTCCAGCTTGGACATTTCTCTGGCTTTTATATCCAACTTCTTTCTCTACATCTCCATTTGGATTGCTTAATAGGTTATTTCAAACAGAACATATTCAAAAACATCTTTTTGAGTTTTTCCCCAAACATAATCCTGCTCCACACCACTCCACGTCTGTGAAAGTGCCTATTTGGCCTCTTAGAACTTGAAAACATCCTTGATGTCTTTCTACCCTTCACACAATAAAGCTAATCAATCAGCAACTTCTGCTGGTTTTGGTATCAAAATATACTTAAAATTGTACCGCTTATCTCTTCCTTCATTGCTGTCATCCTTGGCCAAGACACCAAAAATAATACCTGGCTCACTGCAATCAGCAACTAACTGGTTTGCCTGTTTTTATCTTATGGTATGGGCTGCATAGGAACTCTTACTAAGACCACAATGACTGCTAAAAAATATTTTGCCCTCATGTTTTTCAAACTTCATGTTACTTACCACCTGTGGCCAAATAAAATAAAATTTGTTTTTGAATAATCTGTTTTCAGTAAGAGGCTTTTCCACAGGATTTAACAAGACTATCCTAAGCCTGAGTGTCTAATGTATAAAAGTTGGTCTCAAAATGAAGACTACCGAAAGACTCACCAGCAGGACTGGAAAGGGCTTTGAGCTTGTGACACATAGGAAACCACTGACCAACAGGTTATGCTCAGACTGAAGGCAGTACTCATGGAGGGAAATGTCAGCAGTTCCCATACGAGGGAAGTAAGAAAGAGAAACGCATTTTGTCATAAAGAGCAAAACTAGGACATTCATCAATGAGTGGAATTACAAATTTCTCCTTCTATTGATGGCTTCTCCCTGACATGCAAAGTCAGAACTGCCAAAGACTAAATGGGGATTATCTGAATAAATAGTGGATTCCCAAACGCTGAAGCTATTCAGTAGATAATCGATTCCCAACCACTGGAGATATTCTCAAACACTGAATGGCAGGATATTTCAGCTGAGATTTAAACATTAATATTAGATCAAAAAACATAGAAGTTTCATTCTACTTTATAACCAAATATTAACACTTACTGATGGATACTATGGAGGCAAGGCATGTTTCTCACATTCGCTCTCAAGGAGCTAACAGTCTGGTAGTGAGATAAGCAAAGGCACCATATACAAGTAAAATTGTGAGACTGCATTAGTGCTCTATTGCTGTCATAACAAATTACTACATACTTAGTTGCATAAGCAAAGCAAATTTATTATCTTGCAGCTCTGTATGCCAGAAGTTTGACTTGTATATCACTAGTTAAAGTCAAGGTAACCACAGGGCTGCATTCCTTTCCGGAGGCTTTAGGGGAGAATATAATATCATAGTGAAAATTTGTCTTTTTTCTGCCCCACAAAATACTCTAGGGATAGTAGGCAGAAATTATGTATGGGGTTTTAATATAGCTAGCACTAGTAATACATTGTTTTTTGTGCAGATGATGACAAGATTTTTAATGTAATTTAATTAGCTCTTAATATTTGAAATGATTCAGGATCGAATGGTCAACAAGCTATGACCTCTGCCCTCAATTGGCTTATATAGCAGAGGGCAATGTAGACAATTAAATAAAAACCATTACACAATAGGATAAGGACTAAAGTAGGGTGAGTAAGATGCTAGGGTAACACAGGTTAGGAATAAATAATGAAGACAGAAATGTGTTTCCAAAGAAAAAAATACGAGGTAAAAGGAAGAGAAAGAATATTCCAGGTAGGGAGAAGAATATTTGTGAAGTGTGGAAGGTGAGAGTTTAGTGTGTTTCTTGAACTAGAGATGAATACATGGCTGGTGTAGAAAC
This sequence comes from Pan paniscus, assembly GCF_029289425.2. Taxonomy (NCBI): domain Eukaryota; kingdom Metazoa; phylum Chordata; class Mammalia; order Primates; family Hominidae; genus Pan; species Pan paniscus. The sequence goes on from NC_073267.2 coordinate 70,442,540, forward strand.
TGTATGACAAGGGGAAGGAGCGGTCAGTGAATGTTGAGAAGTAGACTAAGGTTAAGTTGGTGTTAGGATTAAAGTATAGATGTATTATTTTGCCAAACATACAGTGAATAAGTAATCTTACTTGTCAACATAAAATATGGCCTATTTTTTTATTAGTACAAATTCTGGGCAACCAAAGTCACTGAGCTAAGCACTAAAATTATAAAATAATTATATACACATATAAGGTTATGTTTATAACATGTAAGGTTACATTTATCTCCAGATCTGCATGGAGCTTATAGTTAAGTCAGATAGACTTAATGGATTCAACTCTATTGTTTATTCCTTCATTTATCTATCATTGCATTGTTCAGATAATTAAGGATGTTAAAAATAATCAGAGATATTTTCTGCCTCACCTCCCTTGAGAATATAGTATGCAGTATCACCTACCATAAATGCAGCTGTGAGAAAACCAATGATGAGAAAATGCATGTAAATCCTTAGCACTGAGCTTGGCTCATAGTGAGCTGCTATTTTTACAACAAGAGAAATGATTAATGATTTCCTCATTTGTAGTTCTATAATGGAAATAGATAAATATTAGGAGTCCGACAGATATGGATTCCTATAGGAATACTAGATCAACCATTTATTTCCGTATGACCTTGGCTAATTCTGGCATTCCTTTTAAGTCTCAATGTTCTTAATTTTAAACGGGGATAATTGTATTGATTTTGCAGAACTGGTTTGAGATTTATAATTTAAACATACACATAATTAAATATATTATTTTATTTAATTCATTTCAATTCAACTGTCAATATATAGCACATTTTTAAAACTAACCACTTAGCAAATTTAGATTTATTTCCCCTTAATTCTTTTCAATTCAGTCATCAGCAATATCAAATTTTATCATTTAAATAGACAGTAGGGAAGGCTTCATAAGTGGTGATTGCCGTCTTTCCAAATGCTTGCTTTCATAATGATGGATTATCATTATATAGAGTTTAAAATGAATGATAGAAGAGAGTTGGTTTCCTGTGGGAACTTCCAAGAAACTGTAAGATATATACAGGATCTGCTTCACCCAGAACTAAAGGTACATTAATACCTGTTAATGTATCTTTCTTTTTTCCAATTTGATGGGCCATTTATTTTATATAGGTTTTCATTTACTCATTAAAGTGGTTTGCATCATTAGCTTGAACTTCTAAATAGATGGCAACATAATAAATTACTTGCAGACGGTCTCTAAAGTCCTCCCACACAGACTCAGAATTTGAACTAAGTTTTAATTTCTGAATGGGGTCTTTTGATTAGGCACCAGTTATATTCTTGCTATTTGTCCCATTCTAATAGTCTCTGTTGACAATATGTAAAAGGAACTCATGATGAAAAATAAGAATGTGTACTTTGTCTAATTAAATGTTTTTCCCCTTCTTCAAAATGTGATCTTACTTTTGGACACAAAACATATTATTGATGGTCTTTGTAATGAAAATCATAAAATGTTCCATGAGATTTTTCATTGAAGGATGATATTTTCATAACAGATACATGCACCTCTTTTAAATAATAAAAGTAATGAGCCCATTTGGAGGCTGTGAAAATTCCAGAAGTATATAAATAGCAAAACAGCTCTAATTTAATAGCATTATTAAATAATTTACAATATATTATATTAATTTTAAATAATTTTATATTATTGTTATATAGTATTGTAACTTTGTAATCCATGTTTTTCTTTTCTCAAACAAACAAAAAACACCAATAAACACACAAACAACAACAAATCCTCTTTGGGGAGCATCATCATTCTTCACTCCCCTCTTCAAAGAGACCAAAGTCCAACTAAAACTGCAACACAAATGTAACGATCACTATTGTCCATCACTCTACTATTACTACCATTTTTTAGTACTGTGTGCCAATTACCCTTATGTTTGTTTTATTGAAATATTTTATTCTTCAACCAGCGCTATATAATTGGTAGAATTATCTTTCCAATTTTACAGTATAAAAACTGGATGTCATAGATGCTAAATAACTTGCCTAACATCACACAGCTGGTTAGAGGAAGAACCATTTGACTGTAATCACCACAATCTTAATCACAACAAGACCATGCCTACCACATTGGGTAATTAAGATCATTATAGAAAAGATGACCAACTATTTATTAGGGTCTCCTTTAAGATGAAACCTTTCTTGACAAATGACAAACAAATGTACTGATGTAGAGGGAATATAGCTTTGGGGGAAAGGAAGAAGAATTGTTCACTAGAATGCTGTTAGTGCTACTGGTTTGTACTGGAGTATAGTTTGATAGAGGAGAAGAGTAATGAATGGTATGAAAAAGACAAGGGTAAAAGAAGCAATGAGTGTAAGAGACAGAAAAAGTATCTCAAATTGTCAACTATAATTTCCCAGAAATCTATTTTGAGCTGAGGGCTCTGATAATCTTCCTTTTGTGAAAGCCCTTTACAATTTTGGAGGAGTTTTCACATAGATGGCCTGATTTAATTTCCACAACAAACTTCTAAAGAAAATATGAGATCCTCAAATTACTAATACCAAACCTATGGCTTAGAGAATTAAATCCCACTGTCTAGAATCATGATGAGGAAACTTTAATTTATGCAGCACATATTTAAGTCAAGTACCAAGCACTGTATCATGATGCTGAAGGAGGTCCCTGAGAACTAAGACATACAGTCTTGTTAGAATCACGGATATAGCCTGTAAATCATTTCATAATTACCTCAGTTATGCATATGATTTTTGGAACAACTTATAACAATTGCCATTTCAGTTAAACTTATCTGTGACCTGACTGCCATTATTTTTCAGGGACTTCACACAGGTGAAAGCTTCTGAGTTTTAGAAGAAAAAGCAGATGGCGTTAGCTCACCATTACATTAAAATTTTTTCTGAGGTGATTTGACTTTGGAGGTTTGAATTGGGAGCTGTTAGAAGTACATACTTCATACCTTTAAATAACAACTACCACAACAAACTCTGCATTTTCCCTTTAGGCTCTTTGTGGTCCTAAGTGCACAGCTGAGTAGCCAAATAATGCCAGTACTTAGAGTTTTACAAAAGTAAGTGTTGCACATTAATAGTTGCATCAGAATGCAAATTGTGGACTTCATGGCACCTGAACCTTGGAAGTCAAAGGCAGTGTAAATCTTTGGGTGTGAGTTTCATTATCTGAAAACTGGGGACAAGAATCAGCTACATGATATATCAAAGGAATTCTGGGCAGTGAATGGAAGCATCATCTCTTTCTTCACCTCTATAGTCATTTTATTGATTGCTACTAGAAGCTTTGTATGGTGAGTTTCATCTTCTTTCTTAAAAAATATGTTAACTGCAAATAAAAATGCACGTTTATCCTCTGCCTCTATGTTGTCTCCTCAAGACTATATTCATCTAGCTTCCTGTTTGGTCCATTGGGAGCCCTGGCAGAGATCTGCAGCAGATAGAAAAATGATGTTGGGATATTGCATACTTTTAACAAAGGGGTCTGATCTTTGTTCCAAGTTGTGGGGAGGGAGGTTTTAAGACCTTGGAATTTTCCTACTGTTAGGATTATTATTCATTCTTCATTATGGGCTTCCAGGAGTACACCCAAATTCATACTAACAAGATGACTTGGGGTGGGGGAGCCTAGATAGCTTCAAGATGGGGGGCTGGCCATTCTGGAAAGACCAACCATGCAATTAAAAGGCTGGGTCTCTGAGGCAAGTGACATCAGCCTGACCTCTTAACCTCTGAGGATAGGAGGTTATGATTGAGCTCAGTCATGTGGCTAATAATTCAGTCAGACGTACCTATGTAATAAAACCCCAGTAAAAACTCTGGACACCTGTAGCTTGCATGTGCTCTCTGGTTGGTGAACACATCAATGTGTCTGGAGGATGATGAGGCCGGATTCCATGGCCAGAAGACACAGAAACTCCACTGGTGGGACCCTCCCAGACCTCATACTGTACATAATGTACATTTATTGTTTTGCTGGTCCTGATTTATATGTCTTATAATAAAACTGTGATCACAAATACAGTGCTTTAGTGAGTTATTTGCATCATTCTAGATAATTATCAAACCTAAAGGTCTAGTGGGAGGCCCTGAGTTCGTCAGAAGTGCAGATGGTCTAGAACCCCAGAAATTGCAACTGGTGTCTGAAGTGAGGGCAGTATTCATGGTAGCATGGCTTCAACCTTTGCAATCTGTCTTAACTCTAAGTAATTAGTATTAGAATTGTATTGCAGTATTGCAGACACATAACTGTTGATCTCTGCCCAAATACATGAGCATTTCTACACAATTTTTGTGTGACTATCTCCAGTTTATGTCTACTTATGTTTTTAAGGGCCAGCATCTATGACTTTCTTTAGAGGGTTAACTTAGGGCTAATAGACCCGCTTTGACCAGTGTTATAGGCTGAAACGTGCTCCCTCCCTCAAATATATATATATAGTAAATTTCTAAACCCCAGTACTCCAGAATGTGACTAAAATTGGAGGTAGGGCCTTTAAAGATGTGCTTAATGAGGACTTCAGGATGATCCTTAATCCATATGACTAGCGCCCTTACAAGAAGAGGTTAGGATACAGGCAACATACAGATCAAGGACGGACCCTGTGAGGACACAGCAAGATGGTGGCCACCTACAAGCAAGGAGAGAGGCCTCTGAAAAAAAACAAAATCTGCCAACACCTTGATCTTGGAATTCTAGCCTCCATATCTATGAGAAAATAATTTTCTGTTGTTTAAACTACCTAGTCTTGTTGGGTGTGGTGGCTCACACCTGTAATCCCAGCACTTTGGGAGGCCCAAGTGGGAGGATCGCTTGAGCCCAGGAGGTCGAAGCTGCAGTGAGCCATGATTGTACCCCTGTACTCCAGCCTGGGTAACAGAGTGAGAGTCTCAAAACAAAACAAAACAAAAACTACCTAGTCTATGGTATTTTTTTTTTACAGTATCTCTAACAAGCTAGTACACCTATATATGCAGACAAGGAAGGAAAGCCTAAAAATATGTGTTCTTATAGTTGTCCAGTAACTAAAGGCTGACTGTCACAGAAGTATGAAGGCCCAACTATCTTGTCTGGAGTCAGTTCAAACTCTGAGCTATAATCTGCACCACATATTTCTTTGAAGGCTTAGGCTGAAGCTAAGGCTTTGACTGAACTTGCACGCTCCTTGCTTGACTTCTTTCTACCATTCAATTCTGCTTTTTCCTGGGAATATTTTAATTGAACCATTTATACATTCATTGTAGTTTGAACGTCTACTTTTGGGTGACCCATTTTAAGAGAAGGCATTTGTTCTGCTGTCTTTCTCCCTGTGGATTACCATACATCGGCTGGTCTCCTGATCAATATTTACTGCCCCTGTCAAGATAGCCAAATTGTATAACTCTCTCCTTTTAGGTTTATTAACCTCTCCTGGAACTGAGAGTGCAACAACTCTGTTGATGCGAGTTCCACGATGCAGCACTATCCTTTGCGATTTCCCTACACTGAGCCCACAATATGTCAATGGAAAAAACATTTTTAGATTACAAAACATAATAGAGTTTTGGTATTTATAGTCATTAACTCTTATTTACAAAGTATTTCTCTTTTTGTTTTGCTATGTTTGTCTCTTAGTTAAGAGACAAAGAGTGATAAAGTGGATAAGTATATAAATCCCAGAGCTTTGCCACCTAACAGGAATATGTCCAGGGTAAGTCATGATAATTGATCACTCTGTGCCTCAGCATTTCTAGCTATAAAATTATGATAATAATATAGATTTCATAACTCATTTTTCTTAAGATTGAGTTAACATATCAAAAATATTCCAATAGTAAATGTCCAATAAATGATAACTGCTTTGACTTTCATGTTTCATTGACTGCTTTATTTTATTCTTGAAAGTAGGGCTACCCCTCCTTCCATGCCCTAATAGTGAAAGCATCCATTCCCCTTTGCCTTCTTCCAGAGAACATTCTCTAGCATTTGGTGCAGTAGACGTTTGAATTTATTCAACAAATACTGCATGTAAGACATTGACCTACAAACTAAAAATATACCAGTAAACAAGGCAGAAAAAGTTTAGCATAACGTAATACCTAAGATGCATGTAAACAGTGGAAAGAGTACAAATCCACCACTTTTCTATTTGACAGAGTGACTGGGTTGGGGATTGTGGATCCCATGTATGTGGGGAGCAGCAAAGTCTTCCAGGAATAAGCGGAATTTGAGCAAGGCCACGAAATAGAAAGAAAAAGCCAGTCACAAATGGGGCCAGGGTGAAGAAGTTCTTAGGTAAAGGAAATAGCAATTGCCATGGCCCTGGGATAGGAAGAATTTGCTTTACTAGGATAAATAAAGTAAGAAGATGAGGAGAAAGCATTACACTTCAGAGTTCTGTGACACATATAGAAGGGTTCTCTTGAGATATTCCTTATATGAAAAAAAAAATTCACCTTACATTAAAACAACAGCAAGCCATATGACTGTTTGAAAATTTTCTCCAGTGCTCTCTATGTGAAATGGGCTGATCAGATTTCTGAGAGAGATTTATCCATGTAAGCTGCAAAACACAGCGGTTTATAAGTGCCTAGAATTTCAAATATTTAGATTTGTTTAGAATAATGCTGAGTTCTCAGGAAGACTGGAGAAGCACAAAGAGGTTAAAAATAAAAGTAAAATGTCAAGTATCTGCTCACGTTTGCCCTGAAATAACTCCTAGACACTAACTTTTGAAATGTACAGCAGCTCATTCAATCCACATTCCTCCTCAGATCTGTACTCTTCTCTAGTTTTGTACAGATGAATTTCAAATTTTCCCAGATAAGATTTGGTTCTGAGCTTCTAAATGTTCATCAAAGATAACATTGAAAAATTCAATTATGCTACCTTTTTTTTTTTTTTGCAAAAGGCAGAAAACCTTGCCATAATCAGTGAAGCTATTTTTAAATTGCAGGAGGGCAGGAATGAAGGTACAAATTAATGAGCTGATGTCATATTAATGTAGTCTTTTTGATCTTGTAATCATGAGCTCTTTACAAATCATGTTTGGTTTCAGGATTGTGATTTGAGACTCCTGGTTGCAGACATATAATTTAAATAGCATTAAAGGAAGCTCCAGATGTTTCAGGGGAAACATTTCTTATATTTAAGAATGAAGCCACTGAAGACAATCTTGCCTAACTAGCTGTGTGCTCAGGGACAATTTACTTTACCTCTCAATGCCTTAGATGCTTTATTTAGATTGGTTGATTTCCAGGGCTCTTTCACATCTGACGCAATCATGAAAATTGTCTGTGGTTGACAAATCTAGAAAAATAAGTCATGTAACAAAACGTCTCAGAATAAAGTCAGGTGATAGACCTTGAAGAATCATTTTTACAAAGAAAAAAATATAAGAAGGGCTAGGTTACACAATTTTTTTGGAGAGACCATGTCTCATTATTCTGTTTTAAGATTCTTATTGCCTACATGCTTATGTGCCCATTGAATCCAAACTTCAAAATGTAAGTTGTGCTTCTTTGTGATGAGGGATGATTAAAACTCAGGACCTTTATTAGTTCCGTGACAACGGTTTTTAAATCTTCAGGATACATTGACTAGGTGGGAATGCTTTTACAATGAAGTATTTTTGCTAAATGTAGAAAATAAAAAAAGAAAGAGAGGAAACAGGGAAAGGAAAACAGCCCAACAACAAAAAACTTGACATTTAAAAGTGATTTGGAAACAAAACAAAAATCTGAATTATAAAAAAGCCAGATCAAAATAACTCTGCAGTCAGAAACAGTTCCTAAGAGAGAAGGCAAAATAACATTTTTATTTTTCTGAAAATGAATACTTTTGTTCTTGTCTGAATATTCTTCATTAAGTAGAAACTATTTATGTATTGAAGGTCAGGAATTTTAGCTTAAGTGCTAGAACAATTGCATGGAGCATGTAGTGTGATTTCTTCAAGGACCACTCAAGGAATTTTTCCTCCTTTGTGGTTTAAACACTTTCTGTGGTGCTTTTTTGACAGATGTGTGGTTATGAATATTTATAGTATTACCAAACATGAAAAATAAAATGTTTTGTTTCAGTCCTAGAATGAAAAGTATATAATGTGTTTGGAGGAAACAGGGAAAATGGTAAAGAATGACTTATCTTGGAAACTGAATATCTAGTCTGGATTATTTTCGGCATAAGGCTCTGCCATTGAGTAATTTCACAGTGTATAGGATTATTAATTCCTTTTCTTAACTTTAATCACTTCAATTATCCCTGATAGAAGTCTTCTCCAATAATGGAGTTCATTGCTTCACAAGTATTTATTAAAATTTGTAAGTTCTGTGTTTTTAGTTGCAAATAGAATTCTTGGGTATTCAATAAACTAAACAGACCACAAAATATCAAATATTAAATAGAATCTTAGACCTGATTATGTTTCCTGCAATTTTTAAATTCTGAAGCTAATTATCTTTCACATATGCTTGCATGATTTTACTGAGCAAGGGGCCATATATTTTTCAACAACTTCAGTTAAAGTTTTTACAGGACCAGCACATATTAGTAATAATCAGATCAAATACATTCAGTATTTGGTTGCAGTCGCATGCCTACATTAGAGGGCAAACTTGAGAATGGTGGCTGAGTTGTAAGAGATGTTTTTTAAAGAAATACAATTGTTGGCAGGACCTGGCAGATCAGGCCTGCAAGCTTAGCAGTTTGGGAGGCCAAGAATTGTCAATTGTCTGAGCCCAGGAGTTTGAGACCAGCCTGGGCAAAATGGCAATACTCCATCTCTACAAAAACTACAAAATTTAGCCAGGTGCTGTAGCACGTCTGCAGTCCCAGCTACTCAGGAGGCTGAGGTGGGAGGATACCCTAAGCCCAGGAGGTTGAGGCTGTGATGAACTGTGATCACACCACTGCACTCCAGCCTCAGGGACAGAGTGAGACCTTGTCTCGAAAAAAAAGAAAAGTAAATACAGTTGCCTATTAGGAAGCAGGGACAAGGCTAATAAGGGGAGAAAGAAGGGCCAAATGGAGTCTGTCTAATAAAGGTGGTTCACTAAAAATGACTGACTACTGGAATTCATGGATTAATTTATTTGGAAAGGAGGAAGAATGGGAAAGAATGAGATCATAGGACATTAACTTTTGCTTCTGCTTTTGGGTTTTTATATATGAAAGCAAAATGAAATTTCCCTGTGTCCAACACATCAGCATCAACAAGGAAATATCATCATAGAGAGTGATAGGTCTATGGGACCAGCATGCATTTATACAAATGCATTTTATGCATTTGTATAAATCTAGTTGGAGCCCACATAGAACTGGCTCCAAAAGCAGTTCTATGGACAAGAGACAAGTTGATGTTAAGAATGAGTTATTAATCCCAGCACTTTGGGAGGCTGAGGTGGGCGGATCACGAGGTCAGGAGATAGAGACCATCCTGGCTAACATGGTGAAACCCCGTCTCTACTAAGAATACAAAAAATTAGCCGGGCGTGGTGGCGGGCGCTTGTAGTCCCAGCTACTTGGGAGGATGAGGCAGGAGAATGGCGTGAAGCCGGGAGGCAGAGCTTGCAGTGAGCCAAGATGGCATGACTGCACTCCAGCCTGGGTGACAGAGCATGACTCCGTGTTAAAAAAAAAAAAAAAAAAAAGAATGAGTTATTACATTACATGCAGTAAACTGTGGCATTTTAAAGCCTATATAAGAACAAAACAATATGATGTGTATTTTAATTTCTAAGGTTTTTTTTAAACTGTTGAAAAATAGTAATCCTTTCACAACTGTGCATTTCTAGATTACATCCACAAACTGTGGTATGTATCTGCAATAACAGGAATCCTGGATTAGGTATGTGCACGCAATTGCAAGTCAAAGTTTTTATGTTCATGATGTCATGGCCATGTCCCTCACTAATACCACACTCAAGTTCATAAATGTATAGATCCCTCATACACATCCTCCATCTTTTGTATACTGCTCCCATGAAATCAATCTTAATCATAATTAATTCCATGACAATACTATGTGTATGTGCTAATGCCATATAATTGTGGCACTTTTAAACGTTACAAGTGAATAGTGCATCCCACTCAGCAATTGGACCATAGTAATTATTTCCAATGTGTGATGTACCAAAACCTTGTTAATTAAAATATTTAACTTGTAAATTTCATCTAAGGTGACATATAGATATATGGATTATCAAAACTTAAAATAGTGTGAAAAACCAAGCTAAGGAGTTGGAAAGAAAGAAATTAGAGTTTGAAAATATAAAGCAAAAAAAAAACACAGCATGCTAAACATAACATCCTCTTCTTTTCTTTTCATTCTCTTCTTTTCTTTTCTTTCTCCTCTTCTTCCTTCTTTTTTCTCCTCCTTCTTCAACTTCTTTTTCCTCATAGCTAAAGTTGAGTTATATCTTATTATATTTATTACTATTTTATTATTTATCCAAGCTTTTAAGTACTTTGGAGGGAGGTAAATATTAAGTTTCATTATTAAATCTGTCATGAAATAATTTGTGGCCATAAAAACAAAACTTTTTAACAATCCTCTGGCATTAATTCAGTTAGCCCTGAATTTATGATCTAAAACTGTCATAAGAATAACCTTGATTGAACAATTATGCAATTTACAATTTAATTAAAGGTCTGGAAGCACCAAATTGTTAAAGAGTTGGAAATGTATTCTAAGCTAAGACTGAAAACAGTATTTATGTGAATTTACTTGAAAGAATTCTTCCCCAAAAACCTGTTAACATCATTCCTGGTAAGAATTTCAGCAGTGAAGTCTGATTTTCCGGGAGGAAATCTTTTACCAATCTGGGATAGGTGAAAAATGAATGAATGACATTATTCACTGATGTTACCGACTCTCATCCTCAGCGTTGTCACTAGCATATTCTTTACAGTAAAATGTGATGGGAAAGATATAGGGAAAGAGAGGAAACCTCTTATCTGGACTAGCAATCAAGAGAGTACCAAAATTCCCAGTGGCTTCTAGGGTCTTGGAGAAGAGTTGTATCATGACAGATGCAGGAGAATAGGCCCTATTGCATGGGTGCATAGCTTCAGTATAATTCCTAGACTACTGAAATAATATCTAGTTATTTTCAAAAAGTGTTTCTTTCCGATTATCTTAAAACAGACTCTTTTGCGACAGTTAGTAAGGTACACTTCTGAGTATTTGGAAGTTTTTCTTAAGTTACTTAAAGAATACACTTGAACGCTGCGATTTTTTAACCCATTTTTTATCCTTAGAGATTCCTTTTACATTTTAGGAAAACATGGGTGGCAGCATCAGTAAAACATGCTTTTTTGTGAAACCAATAGCTGTTTGTGTAAAAAGATTTCATTGTCAAATGTCATCATTGGTGTGATCATTGTGAATGAATCGTAATACAATCTCTTCAAGTCATAGACACTCTGAAACCAGACATGTTGAGAGGTGAAGCCAGCTGGGCTTCTGGGAGTAGGTGAGGACTTGGGGAATTTTTGTGTCTAGCTAAAGGATTGTAAATGCACCAATCACTGCTCTGTGTCTAGCTAAAGGATTGTAAATGCACCAATCAGCACTCTGTAAAATGGACCAATCAGCAGGATGTGGGCAGGGCCAAATAAGGGAATAAATGCTGGCCACGGGAGCCAGCAGGGGTAACCCCCTCGGGTCCTCTTCCACAGTGTGGAAGCTTTGTTCCTTTGCGCTTCCCAATAAATCTTGCTGCTACTCACTGTGTGGGTCTGCACTGCCTTTATGAGCTGTTAACACTCACTGTGAGGGTCTGTGGCTTCATTCCTGAAGTCCGTGAGCCCAGAAACACACGGAGAGGAACAAACAACTCCTGACGCACCACCTTTAAGAGCTGTAACACTCAACTGTGAAGGTCTGCAGCTTCACTCCTGAAGTCAACAAGACCATGAACCCACTGGAAGGAAGAAACTATGGACACATCTGAACATCTGAAAGAAAAAACTCCGGACACAGCATCTTTAAGAGCTGTAACACTCAGCATGAAGGTCCGCAGCTTCATTCTTGAAGTCAGCCGTACCAAGAACCCACGAGAAGGAGTAAATCCCGGACACAATGTTAGAATGTCTTTTCAATTCTACTATTGAACCACAGAGTTTTGCTTAGAAGTCATAACTCAGATTTCATGGGGAGAAGTCTTAACTACATGAAATAAGACTAACTTGCTCTATCCTTGCACATTCCAAATAGCTACGTGTTTTATTCCTGCAGAGCCTATTTACCTACTAAAATACAAGAAGAAACAGGTTTTTTTGGACAAAAAAAAAAAAAAAACCTGAAACCGGATTTTTAAGTCCTTCTATAAAAATTTTATACGTCATTTAACTCATGATACAAAAAATTGAAAATATATGTTGTGATTGTTTAAAAATCTTAAATTTTAAAGTCATTCTATCTCGGTGTGTTTCATTCAATATTTCCTCTTACTTCAAACTTTCTTTTTCTTTTTTCTTCTCAAAATTTCCCAAAATTAAAATCATACTATTTTAATACAATTATCAGAAAGCAAAAATACTTCACTCAAATTTTGGAAATCAGAATTATATTTATTTGCAAATTTTTTTGTATCAGAGGCCTAGAAACAAAAAACTGTTTTTTGCCACTTATGAGTCCACTGAAAGAAAATCCAATTCAGTATATTTAAATATTGTAGGTATTAGAGTAGGTAGTTAGGCAGACATGAGTATAGCAGGAGAGACCTGTCTTCCAGGAACGTCAGGCAAAAACCAGGTGATGGTCAGGCAGTTGTTAAACTTTCTCTCTAAAATGATATTTAGTTACAGTTGGCACCAGGAAAAGACAGTCTCCCAGTAGAAAACTCATTAAGCTGGTGATCAGCAGCTTCCTGATAAGATACTAGGCTTTGGGCAAGCAGGTGGAAGAGGCAAAATGGCGGAGTTTAATCAGTATATGACCTTCCTCTGGGAACACTCTATTTGTAAGGGAAAAATGCTTCAAGTGAGCATGCATACAACTTCAGTAACACACTGTGTATGTGGCCCTTCCCAAGTGCCAGTAGGTCACTGCACATGCAGACAGCCCACCCCAAGGGAAAAATTAAGATAGAAGAAACATAAACCTGAGAATCATGCCAATGTATAAAATCCCAAGTCTAGGGCTGAACGGGGCACTTGAATCTTTCAAGACACCCACTTGACCCTCTCCCAAGTGCAGTTTGCTTCCTTTTGCTCCTGCTTTAAAACTTTTTAATAAACTCTCACTCCTGCTCTAAAACTTGCCTCGGTCTCTCCCTCTGCCTTAAATCTGCTTCTGACCCTCAGACAAATTCTTTCCTCCAGGGAACCAAGGATTGAGTTTGCTGCAGACCCATACAGTTTCACCACTGGTAACACAGGGAGATTGGTGTAAAGAGGAAAAATTATTTATGTTTATTTTTCCTTGTCTGAATGAATGCTCTGAATGAATGAATGAATGGTGCTAAATACGTCAGAGGAATAGGAAAGTTACTGTTTCTTTTCTAAAATAAGTAGATACCATAACAAAGCAGTTTTTAAAAAATTTATCTGGGAGCGGGAGAGGATGCTGGGGGGAAGGGAGAGATAGAAGGTAAACAGGAGAAAGAAGAGAGATCTCTCTTTTTCCAGCCTGAAGAGTTACTCCTAATCTCTTTAGAAAGGTTAACAATTAAGACAGCACTAAATTTCTCAGTTGCCCTTTCCAGTTTGATATTGGACATCCTGTCTTTTTCATAACAAAATGCAAGACTTAGATCTGAAGGGGAAAAAAATCAATGAAAACTCTCTTTATGAGGTTTTTGTTCCTATGCAGATAATCCACAGTGTTCTATAGAAATTTAGACTCTGAATTGCATTCAAATTAAGGACAGATAATGCAGTCTGCATTTAAATTTTAAATCTGCACGTGGTACTCTGCATTTATTAGTAAGCTTTAGCTTATAGAAGAGCAGATGGTCTCTGTGCTCCAGATCAAGTACTGTCAACTACTTATTTGATCATCTGCATTGGGTTTTTGATTTAAATAATTGAGCTTTTGCAGTCAGTGCTTCTGAAACCTGACCTGCTTCTTGCAGCTTTTCTGACTGTGGCAACCACTTTTGGCTCTTGACCAAGGACTATTTATACAAACTTTTTAACATACTTAATCCAAGAATGAAAAATTTTATTAAGAGTCTTCATACTCCTTCAGGAAATGGAATATTCATTTCTCTTTTTCAAATAGTCAAATTGATAACCCTATGTTTGATTTACTAAACCATTAACCACAAATAAGGAAGAATATATTAATTGGCTTTCTTGTTTCTTCCTATGGCAGCTTATTTGCAGCAATGGCCCAATCATTCTCCTCCCTGTGTTCTCTCCCATTTTCTGTGTAACTTTAAAGTTTCTCCCATTAAGAGGTGGGCTGTATTTCTTCACTCTTTAAAATTGTCCTGGTCTCATGACTTGTTTTGAGTAATAGAATATGGTGTTGGGGACTTCTTGACAGTAATAGGTCTGCACACTTCCACTCGTTCTCCTGCCCCAAACTTATACATATGGGTTATCCCAAGATCAACAGAGCCACCTACCTAACCTATTGTTGATCATGCACACTTGCAGAAGCTTTACATAAGAACAACATGGCTAAGCACAATCCAAATTGCCAATTCACAAAAATGAAAGCTAAATGAATTGTTATTTTGGGTTATGAGGCATTGGTGTTGTTGAATGTCTGACAATAATTAACTGACACAACTTCTATTTTATTTTCTACCAAGCGACTTTTCCCCACGTGGCTTAGGAGTTCAAACAAACATAGCTTTGAAAGCTGGCAGACCTTTACTGTTTATTTATCTTTGACAAATTTCTTTCACTCCTGTGTGCCTCCACTCATTCATTTAGACAATAAATACCTAATTTAGTTTCTACTACGTGTTAGTCACTGTGCAAGGTGCTTTGAATAGGGTGATGATCAAGGAAGAAGCCTGTGATTTATGGCTCTTTCATTCCAAAAAGATAATAATATCCATCTCTTAAATTTTATATAAGGAGTAAATTAAGCGATGAGTATATAACACACAAGCACATGAGTGCCAATTGCTCCACACCTCTCCAAGACTCTTTCAAGAGGAAAGAGCACATCACTAACGAATGATCTCTGATACAGCTTTAGAATCAATTCTGCTACTTCATATAACCACCCGATGGGTCCCTCCTCCCTAACGCACAAACAAAATTAACTCATTGAGACCATAGCATTGCAGCAAAGAAAGAGTTTAATTGATGCAAGTCCAGCCACACCAGGTGGAAGGTAGAGTTACTACTTAAATCAATCTCCCCAAAACTCAGGGATCAGGGGTTTAAGGATAATTTGGTGAGTAGGGGGTCAGAAAGTAGGGAGTGCTGAATGGTTGGGTCAGAGATAAAATCAAGGGAGTTGAATCTGTTTTCTTGCACTGAGTCAGCTCTTCGCTGGGGGCCAAAACCAGATGAGCAAGTTTATTGATCTGGGTGATGCCAGCTGATACAATAAGTAAAAGATATGCAAAATATCTCAAGCACTGATCTTAGGTATTAAAATGGTGATATTATCCCCAGGAGCAATTTGGGGAGCTTCAGAATCTTGCAGCCTCCAGCTGCATGACTCCTAAACCAAAATTTCGAATCTTGTGCCTAATTTGCTAGCCCTACGGAGACAGTCTAGTCCCCAGGCAGGAAGAGGGTTTGTTTTCATAGAGGGCTATTATCATCTTTGTTTCGAAGTTAAACTATAAACTAAGTTCCTTCCAAAGTTAGCTCAGTTATGTCCTGGCATGAACAAGCATGCTTGGAGGTTGGAAGCAAGATAAAGTCAGTTAGGTAAGATCACTTTCATTGTCATAATTTTCTCAGTTATAATTTTTGCAAAGGCGAGTTCATTAACTAAAAAGAATGAAGTCAGATTGAGTGGGATTGAGATTTTGATTCTATCATTTTTACCTATTACTTAACCTCTCTAAATCCTGTTTCCTATTCAACAAAACAGAGCTAATGCTTTTAAAATATTTTTATTAGTGTAAGTCATGTCTCCTGTCCTCAATTTGTGTTGAGATTGCATATTGACTCTGAAATGTCTGCAATCACTATTACTTGTAATTAACATTCTAAGAAATTGAATCAAAAGCAAAAAAAAATTGGTTAAATTTTTCATGACATATTTTTGTTCGAAGTTCCTAACTGCATATGACATTGACCCTTTTTTCTGGAGCTGAAGACAATTCTATACAGCCTGTTACTGAGCCAATTCCCATGTGAATTTCACAGATTGCTTCATTGAACTGAGAACATGATCAGAACGTCCAGGAACTTCAGATCATTAGTCATTTCATAGGGGAAAACAGATGGCTTCCCTAGAAGAAGAAATTTTCACTTCCCTCAGAATTTGGACACCATTACAGAAGTAGGCCTAATTGTTCGGAGAAAACATGTGAGTAACTTTCAACTGGAATCTGTACCTCACCTTTCTCTCAGGATATGTGTATGCATATATAAATTATACTCCATCAACAGAAGGGACTCTCAAAGACAGAACGATTACAATCGCCCAAGTCTATGAACATGGAAATGTACCTCACAAGAATGCAATGGTCTGCAGAATGAGTGAATATACCTTGTCCTCAGAAGGTATTCTATAGAAAAATAGTATTTATCATATATACATACTATATAAACTATTAATAATAGTTTTTTTAATCCTTGTCACTATTGATATTTGAGACCAAATAATTATTTGTTGTAGGGGGTGCTGTCCTGGGCATTATAGCATGTTTGCAGCACCCCAGTCTCTCCCCAGTAGATTCCAGTAACATCACCAATTGTGACAATCAAAAATGGGTCCTGACATGCCAAATGTCCACTAGTTTCTCTTGTTTAAGAACTATTGATATAAAAATATCAGAATATCAGAAAGGAAAGGAAATATGCTCATATTAACACAACCTCTCATGGGGGATAATAAAAGGCATGGAGTCCAACTTTATTTTTTTATATTAGCATAGTTTTATTGCTCACTCATTCTTTTATCTGCTTCTATATATGAGGCATAGGGCTAGAGACAATTATGAGATGCAAAAATCCTTATTTTCTCCCTATGAGAACATAATACAATCTCCTGAATTATATAATCTAATATAATTTTATCTTGTATTATAGTGCATCACCACCAATGAAATGGTACAGAAAAAATTAGGTGCCATATTTCAAAGGTAGGGTGAAGTTCAGGGTCTTACAATGGTATAGCAAATGGAATTGATGGCATCGGCTACTCCAGATGGCCAGCTACTGCCATCACACACAGGCTGCAGCAGGGAGATGTAACTAGGGCTGCATGCTCCATGGAGCCAGCGGGAGCCCAGGAGCAGGATGGAGCCACACCCTCCAAGGTGCAGCTGCAGCTGCCCAAACTGCAGCTGGGGACTCAGGCATCCCTGCACTCTTGGGGGCCCAGGAAGGCCCTGCCTAGCCTTGCAGGCTTGGAAATGCCTGCTCCTGCTGCCAGGCTTCTCCCTGCTGTCAGTGCCCACTCTGCTCTCCAAGCAAAGTTCAGCCAAGCCCAGACACCATGAACAGCAGCAGGAGGCAGACAGGTTCCTGGGTGGAAGGGTGTGGGTCCCCTGTGAGGCCCCACCTTCTGGCCATGGAAGGCCTGAAGGCTGGGGACTGGGCTACCAGTCCCATGGACCAGAGTGGGAACTTGTGGTGCCTTTTCCGTACCTACCCATGGGCACCCATGGAACGATTGTCATGCACATCCTCCCCTCTGAGCCCATAAAAGCTCCCCACTCAGACAGAGCTGAGCAGACGTTGGGACACCAGACTACAGAGAGGAGCTACCCACTCCGGGGCCTCCTCTGAGCTATTCTGTCACTCAATAAAGCTCCTCTTTGCCTGGCTCACCCTCCACTTGTCTACATGCCTCATTTTTCTTGGATGCAGGATAAGAACTCAGGGCCTGCCAAATGGCAGTGCTGAAATTTCTAGAACATAAACAATGCAAAAACATGCCCCTCGCTTGCCACAATACGGGAGAAGAGAAGGAGAGAAGAGCCATGGACCTTCAGGGATCCCAGATCTGGGAACTCCCTGAGTCAGGACTGTGACTCTTTCTTGGGGGCCCAGTGGTTCCTGGAGTCTCCAAGCTTCTGGGCACCACTGGGGAACACAGTGGCAGCTGTGGAAACTACTTGAGGTGCACATGGTCCAGCTGCAGCCTCACAGAGAGCCAGCACCCATGCAGGCACCTGGAGCTGCCAGCCCCACTGCACAGCCGTTATGCCTGACTGTGCACAGTGTCCAGACCCCATGCTTGCTTGCTTACACACCCCTTTTATACAACCCTTGCTGCTCCACGCCTGGCTCACCCTTGGCAGGTGTGGGATTCAGGCTGGTAGCTTGAGCTGCTCGTAGCCTGCCAGGCTGAGTGAGTAAAACAAGCCCCACAGGCTCAGCAAAACTTGGGCAAAAGGCACCACCAGCCACAGAGCTTTCTGGCCGAAAAGAGACACTCCAAGGATCCTGCAAACAGAATCAGGAAATGGATTATTCAGCTTTTAATGCTGGCTTTTATCATTGTATCAGTGTTGATATTGGAATATTTATGCTACATCTATTAGTTTGCTAGGGATGCCAAAACAAAACACCATTGACTGGGTGTACTAAATAACAGAAAGCTATTTTTCCACAGTTTTGGGGTTTAGAAGTCCAAGATCAAGATGTCATAAGGGTTGGTTTCTTCTGAGGCCTCGCTTCTTGGTTTGTAAATGTCTGTCTTTTTCCTGTGTCTTCCTATCATCTTACATTCGTGTCTCTGTGTCATAATCTTTTCTTACAAGGACAAAAGTCATATTAGTCTAAAGCCCACCTTAGTTACCTCATTTTGACTTAATTACCTCATTAAAACCCTATGTGCAAATATACTCACATTCTGAGGTAACCAGTGTGCCCTTAACATATGAATTTTGAGGGGACATAATTTAGCCCATAAAACCATCTGAGTCTCCATTTTCTTATCTGTAACAAGAGGAAGAATAATGTGTACTTCATAGTAAACTTCCATGAAAATTAAATAAAGGTAGAAAATTGGTTATCCACATTGCTCTTAGCATAGTGTCTAAAACATAACAAGTTTGTAATATAATTAACTATTATAATAATATCATTTTATTTAATTCTTTCTAAAGAAAAAATATTAACGAGAAGGAGCATTTTGCAACAACGATGGTTAGAGCTGAAATAACATATGCAGATAAAAAGCAAATGCAGGTGAGGATGTAGGCAATTCAAGGAGGAGGTAAAATGAAAACAATGTCCAAAGGCATAGAAGTCCATTTGGGATGTGGATAGTATTTCATTTCTTCTAATTTTAATAATTTTTCTATTGTTTTTCAGAAAAAAACGCTAATCAAAATGTCTTATACTCAATAAGTTCATACACACACACACACACACACACACACACATATATATACTTACATTCCTCTTGCTACCAATTTGTTCTTAGAGTATTTTCTGTTATTGCTAGCCATGTAACTCAGGAACTCATGATACAGTAGTTGCATGTCACCCAGAATATGGCAAAAAGCAGTAGCAGTTAAAAAGTGTTTTGTAGGCAGAGAACATGCCACGGTAAAGGCTTACATGATGGAGGATTTTTCTGTTCTTCATAATGCATAAAATGTTTCTCGATCCCTAAGTGACTTGGAAAAGGAGATGTCAATAATAACACTGGGTAAGGCAGGAGAGGGAGTTGAACATGAGGAGACAATGATGAGCTTGGTAATAGGTTGATTCGACGAACTAGACTGCATACAGGAGATCATGCACTGTTGCTCCTAGTCCCTCACTCCACTCTTAGAGAAGCAGAAGAATGTAGCTATTGAAACTACAGTGGACATGTTATGCTATTTCTCATACCTAGCTTCTTTGTTGACTGCTGCTAGATAAAAAGCCTCTTACATGAGAAAGATTTAAGTAGCTTATTTCATATGATCCTGAATTTCATATTTTCATACACACATATATATGCATACATATATACATATAATTATTCTTATACTTTATCAAATATAATACCACATGAAATTAAAATATGTAAAACCATCTCACGCCAGTTAGAATGGTGATCATTAAAAAGTCAGGAAACAATATATGCTGGAGAGGATGTGGAGAAATAGGAACACTTTTACACTGTTGGTGGGAGTGTAAATTAGTTCAACTCTTGTGGAAGACAGTGTGGTGATTCCTCAGGGATCTAGAACCAGAAATACCATTTGATCCAGCAATCCTATTAATGGGTATATACCCAAAGAATTATAAATCATTCTACTATAAAGACACATGCACATGTGTGTTTATTGAAGCACTATTCACAATAGCAAACACTTGGAACCAACTTAAATGCCCATCATTGATAGATTGGATAAAGAAAATATGGCACAGCAGACTAACAGAGGAACAGAAAATCAAACACCTCATGTTCTCACTCATAAGTGGTAGTGAACAATGATAACATATGGACACAGGGGGAGGAAAATCACACAGCGGGACCCGTTGGGGGGTGGGGGGCAAAGAGAGGAACAGCATTAGGAGAAATACCTAATGTAGATCATGGGTTGATGGGTGCAGCAAACCACCATGGCACATGTATACCTATATAACAAATCTGCAGGTTCTGCACATGTATCCCAGAACTTTAAGTATAATAAGGAAAATGTAAATCAATGTCTGAAATATATATATTGGAAGTAAACTTTGTATTATATTTGTACATTAATAGCTTATTTATAATAAATTATTGACAAACAAACACGTTTTTATAAATTTAAAATCAAATTTCTATTTGGCTTCTCAAAATTCAGAGGGAAGGAGAAATCATTTTCGTCAGTGGACTGAAATCCCCTTGAAGTCAAGGCCTATTTTAAGCCATATTTTGTTGCTCCCAACACCTCTGTGCTTCTCAAGGGTTTGTTGAGTCAATGTAAGACCTTGGTAAGAATTCTTCAATTTAGACATGGCTAATTTTTAATGTCAACCACAGCTATTGAGGTACTTATATTAATTAACCTTCTTAATTATTTGTTTTTATTTCCCTATAAATTGGCAATAACACTTGGTCTCAAAGTTTTGTTGTGAGGATTGAATAAAGTAATTAATGTAAGAAGATGTAGTGAAATATCAGTTCCATGATAAGCACATGATACAGGCTTTCTCCTATTTTCTTCATCCTCATTGAACAGGGAAATATAAATCATATAAATCAATGTCTAATGGCTTGTAGGAATAGAGAGAATTGCATTTTCACATAAGCAAGTTTCTGATAATTTATTATAACTTAAGGACAATTTTTGTGGAAATATGTTTCAAATTATAATTTGACTTCATATAGCCTGGAAACACTAAACACATCATAAACCACAAAAACAAATATTTACAAAGATTGATGCACAAAAGCATTTCCATTACCACTGCATTTCCTCAGGGAACTCACCTGACCTGGAAAGGTTTCTCTGTGTTGCTAAAATGAAAGAAAATATGTGAATTTCCTCCTGAAGGTATCAGAGAAAACATTTCCAAAATGCCTCATTGATAGAAATAGAATCTAGTCCTTTGTTGCTTTCAGGACACGCACTGTATTTGTGATAAGGCCAAATTCACAGGCACACAGACTTACTGATTAGTATATAGAGAACGAAGCACCATTTCATCATGTGAAGCCCAGGACACAACTGGAACAAATCAATTCTAAATTTCGGCCAACTTGAGCCTTATTGTTACTTTGCATTTCTTTTTTCTCATTTTGTCTAGTGTTTCATCCATTAATTGAACACCTGATTGTTGTTGTAAATATTTATGTAACAATGATCTAAAATTGGCTTTGTTATACTATACTTTTACCTATCATGATCTCTTCTCTATTTTCATACACATATACCTCTATGTTCATGACAAAACATACTTCCTTTTCACTATAGCTGCTCTTCATGACTGTATCAAATCATAGTTGAACAATTTCTTCCAGATTTTGGAAATATTCTCAGATTACTAAATTGGCCATTTGTCCTTAGAATATCTAAAATGTACCAATTGAACATCTACATAGTAGCCGTCATTGTATTAGTTATATTGCATGTATTCTTACTGAAATGGCACAGTAACCCAAAGAGGTAGCTATGATTAATCACATTTTAGAATAGCAGAGCAAGAAAAATAGCTTAAAAAGTCAAGTAACCTACCCAAACTCACAGAGGTGATAAGGGAAGATAAGAGAAGGTGTGCCTGGCATTAATGTCTCTACTCTTTCTGCCACTCCTGGAACAAGAAGAAAGAGAACAAAATGAAGACTGCAGGACAGAACAAACTGAAGTTTTGCTGGTTGATAGATCTGGGTTCCACTAAAAATGATGAAGTAAAATGCCTTTAAATTGCCATCAAGTTTAAAATCTATATGTAGATTTTAAGCTGTGTGGCAAAAGCAATCTTCATTTTCATTTGCTTTTATTTAGGTCCATCTCAAATGATTTTGACATGAAAATATTCTCTAAAATTAAGCTGAGAAGGGTATTGAAATATAAATGAAGACACATTGAAAAAGAAATGGAAGCACAAAATTGATTTGTGCGGTTCAGTCTTTGGTTCTCTTCGTTAATTGTTCTGTCTACTCTTGTTTTTCATGGTATGCCCCACACAGAAAGCTTTGCAGAATATACCGTGATAAAGATGGTACTTTTAGTAGAGACCTATTCAGTTCATAATAATGTGTCTCAAAATCAAACCAGATGGAAGAAATTTGTGGAGGGATGAATGCATCTGAAGAAGGTATTATCAGCCTGATGAAAGAACTGGATGGAGAGTGCATTCAGTAGCAGGAAAATTAATCTAGATAAAGAAGGCAGATTATTTTCGGTGATCTTAAACGCAGCATTGTGTGTGAGTAACCAAGTCCCACCCAGGCACAAGAAGCCATGATCTGAAAGAGACCCTGGGAGAAAGGAACTGAGTACAAGTGGAATATCTGAGCCTGCAATGAGAGATGCACCAACAAAGCTGGTCTGACAAAATTCTGTGGAAACATCAAATGTCATCATGTTCTTTCAAGTTTACGTTTCTTTGGTAGAATAACACCAACACAATGCAATTAAAATCCATTAACATTGTTAAGAGGATATCTTATGATCCAGCCATTGTCTAGCCAGATGCAATTCTAACAATCTTTCTTACAATTTATGCTCTAGCAAACTTGGTCTGCAGGTTTCCAAAATGCAAGTTCTTTTTTTTGTGATTTTGCATCTGTGGCTCCCCACCTCCAATTCATGACCCGTAGCTCCTATGTCTCTGCCTTCCAGAATCATTCAAAAGTTCTCTCTGATATGAAACCTTTCTTGGACTCTTCAAAACAGATATGGATATTTCTGTTCCATGTTCTCAAGACGTATTAATTTCTCAGGACATGGTGTTACACTGTGTCTAAGCATGACAGGACTATGTTTGGTCTATATCCATCATGTTTACATCATAGAAAGTACCATACTCTCTATAAATAAAGTGCCTGTTGGTCCACCCATCAGGTCACAGTTTAACATCAGCCAACAATTTTCCCAGTCGCAGCCATCACTACTCTATCCAGCAGATTTGTACTGAGTCAGGACACACAGTTTCTGAATCCTTCACAATTTAGCACTAAAGACAGGACTATCAATCCATCTTAAATGGCCCACCAGTTAAGACTAAAATTACTACAGTTTAAAAAAAAAACTAACATATATCAAATACCATGTACTTTATGTTATTATATTTAAAGCTATTTGCTATAGCTAGAAAAATGCCAAACACCATTTTGTCTTTGATTGATTGAAGTGTGTGTTTGCTGAAATTATTGTTCAATCAATATTTAATCAACATATCTTTCCTGAAGTTCTTTTTAACCTCTCTTCTTCCTACCTGCCTACAAAGCACATTGATTCTTAAACACCAGTGCTTTAAAGATACTTTCTATAACCTACAAAGTGGAAACTTGCAAATATTTCTAGATATGAGACATTTTCTTTTTTTTAACATTTATTTTAAGTTCAGAGGTATTTGTAAAGGTTTGTTACATAGATAAACTTGTGACATGAAAGGTTGCTTTACAGATTATTTCATCACCCAGGTATTAAGCCTAGAACCTATTTGTTGTTTTTCCTGATCCTCTCCCTTCTCCTACCCTCCAGCCTCCAAAAGGCCCCAGTGTGTGATGTTCCCCTCTATGTGTCCCTGTGTTCTCATCATTTAGCTTCCACTTATAAGTGAGAACATATGGTATTTGGTTTTCTGTTCCTGCATTAGTTTGTTATCAATTTACTTACTGGCTATATAGACTGTTATGACCAGTGGGAAGCCCATGGAATTTCTGGAACCTCTTAGTAGTAAAGGACCTTTTAAGAAAATACAGGTGTGTTCAACTGACAGGTTGCCTCCTTCAGGTGAGGTCTATGTTCATGCCATGTAAAAGCTTAGCTTATTCCTAGAGGGTAATGCAAATCCCTTTCCAGACTCCATTTCTAAATAAATATTATGCCTAGCCAGCCTTAAGACAACATCTCTGAATCTGTGCATTTTAGCATACAGATACATGGCCTGGCAATGTGGCCTATAAGAAGGGTTTCTCTGCTTATGGATAGTCTTGATGTAGGATTAAGATGAATCGTCCCTAGACCACATGCCTTTTCTTATTTCCACTGTGGGGGTGCATTTGTCCATGACTCCGTATTTGTCCGAGTTTAAGATAGCTAGCAACCACCAAATAGCTAAGAAATTCATTTGTGCTCAAATAATGACCGCCAACAAAAGCCCTTCAGAGAACTGATTTTAGGTATAATGTAGGTCCGCTGCTTGTACTAATCAGTGAACCAATGATTCCTGTAATTCCTTCTTGCGTTTTAAAGGCAAGGAAAAAAAGGATTACATTCACTACAGATTAGGTATAAAATCTCTGGAGACTACCCTTTGCAGAAAGTGGAGAGTTTTATTATTTTTCTTAAAAAGAAGATAATTTAAAAAAAATCTGTATTAGTAATATTGCCTATCTCTACTGAGTAAAATCACTGGATAATTGTCCAACCTGTAACACTAAATAGTTTTTACTTTTAACTAAACATTATGTGTAATTATTTTTATATATAAGAATATATAACATGGTAATATATATAAATTCTGAAAACTTGTGTTTTGAATTACATAAGCACTTAGGAAGGAGTTTGAATATGTTCCTTGAAAAGTAGAATTCATGGAGTTTATTTTTGGTCTTTTATGACTATATTTTCCATTGATGTGTTCTCTAAAACTGCTTAGTTATGCAATAGATAGAAGGCATATTCTGTTGCCAGGAGGAAAATGTAATTATTGACAATAAAGCAAAGACACACAATTCAAAATGTAACGTAAGAAGGTTCTTTATTTCTGTCATTGCATTCCTAATGGAATCAACTACACACTAATTCATATGAACATTGTAGCCTCTCTTATGCCAGGGCTCCTCTCTTGTTTCTTGTCAGTCCCCTCTTATTCCATCCACCACGTGCCTTTTGGCATCACCTTTTGCATCATCTTGCACCCTCAGCCATGGGTTTTTATTTTCAGTCAGTCAGTTTCATCTGGTTTTCTCTTTGATGGAGATCAAAAGAAGGGTTTCTGGCTCCTCCAGTTTCTTCCAACGTGATTTTTTTGTAAGAAAAACAGTTCTCTTTTGCTAAAATTGGCCCCTTTTATAGCATAAATCTGGTATAAGCACTTCTATAATCCAAGATGTGTATGATCCCAAAATTGAAGTAAGGAGAGGGAAGATGAGATGAATACCTCAGAAGAATGTAAGAGAACCCTACCCTCTACATGAAGTTAATGATAACATGATCACAGTGCAACACATCCAGTATGACTGAGAGGCTAGAAAATGGTTTTTCCCCAACATCCATTATAGTATATTAATTGTTTCTATAATTATATTATTTCAACTGCCTAAGAATGTAAATATGTTAAGCAGTTTCTGAGATAAATCCAACATACTTTTTGATAAAACTGCTTGTTTATAAGCAGTTGGTATCCAACAGGCATCTCCCAAGCTTTCTGGCACAAAAGTAAGCATCTGTTGAATGTCATCACTTGTGGGTAGGTAGTAGAACATTGATTGAAAGATTTCTGGAATTGTCTTTCCTTCTGCTCTTAAGGGTGGTCCAGTGGTCAAGAATAAAGATGAGTCTGAAGCAATATTTATTCTAGAACACAAGCTGATCCAAACTAGCCAAGCACTGAATTTAGTAAAGGCCTAATATATAATATTTTTATAAAATGCTTATCATAAAGAAAAAGATAAAGAAAATCATGGTAAAGCATGTGCGAAGGACACTGATACCTTTTTTGAAAACACAAGGAAATAGAAGACAGAGATAGTGATTCACCTTGTCTGCAAGGAGAAGGAAAGCCACCTGAAAAAAATAAGTGACAAATTCATTATTACCTAGGTTCAGAAGTCATCTGAGTATACATAGCAATAGAAGATGGGTACGTTTACTATCTATAGGTAATGGGAATACTGGCTTCAAAGGTACAGATAGGAAAAACATTAACCTGAGTCCTGGGAATTCTAAGTTGTTTAAAAATGAAGAACCAGGCCCGGCACGGAGGCTCATGCCTGTAATTCCAATACTTTGGGAGGCTGAGGTGGGTGGATCACGAAGTCAAGAGATTGAGACCATCTTGGCCAACATGGTGAAACCCCATCTCTACTAAAAATAAAAAAATTAGCTGGGCGTGGTGGTGCATGCCTGTAGTCCCAGATCCTTGGGAGGCTGAGGCAGGAGAATTGCTTGAACCCAGGAGGCAGAGGTTGCAGTAAACCGAGATTGTGCCACTGTACTCCAGCCTGGCAACAGAGCAAGACTCTGTCTGAAAAAAAAAAAAAAAAGTACCAAATGTGTGTGGAGCACTGGGGAGTATGTGTTGAAGAAAGAACTGTGATCCCCTCTCCTCCTGCTTAATAAAGAGAGAGAGGTTGAAAATCAGTTAGAAATAAGAACAGAATAAAAAAAAACCCTTCCACTTTATTTTTAGATTATTGATGATGATGATGATAGTTACTTGCTATAGAAACATTTGCTTAAAAAAATTTTTTGTGGGGAAATAAAATAGCGGTGCTGTTGTTGATGTTGAATGGAGACAGTTACATCTCTCTTCTGAAAGTCTGTCGTCTCCTTCCCACTTCCAACATCACCACTACATGAAAACTCCCCCTGACTGCCCCAGAAGCATCTTCTGTTCAACCTCTTGGGCTTCTACAGAGCACAGTTTTACACACCTTTAGAGCAAAACCATGTTCAGACTCACTTTTCACATTGGGGAAATGGATTAAGAAAAAGAACTTGAAGGAATAAAAATCTAGCCATTGTATGAGAGAAGCCCCAAGGAAAGTTATTGAAAACCTAAACCATAAAACTAGTAGTGCCAGAGTAGGAAGAAAAAAGTAGATAGTAAGCAATATGTACTGGATTTGTGATATTTAGTCTAGTTTAACTTTTTGCAGTGGTGAACAAGAACTAAATAGAAGAATCTAGGCTATCTTTGAAGTTCTTGGCTTGAGGCAAATGGTAGCATAATTAACCTACTTGCTTGGCCAATAAGAAATGGGCATTTCCTTTTGTTATTTTTTTTTCTGCCAAGAAAATTAAAAATTCTCTTTAGTGAATGCAATCAAATTTGCATATTGATTTATTTTATTTTTTGGGATACATTAAACGGTTTCTTCCTGTTGAGCAGGCACTGTTGCTCACCACAGACTCTGAAAAGACTGCCAAGAGGCATTTGCGTATTTAATGTTCCTTCAGTTCAAACATACTTAGTCATAATTAAACTCGGTTGAATGGCTTTTAAAAGAAGTTAGTTGTTAATATGATTGGCAGTTTTCTGTGCCTTTGACAAGATCTAATGAAATATGCCTATGTGGTGTGCAACACTGACAAATGCTGAGATTTATCTTCTGTGATCTCTATCTAATGTAAATGTGATTATGTTGAATCCTCTGTTTTCAAGAGGTATGTTATTACTTCCCATTATCTAAATAAGAGTGATAAATATTCAAGATTTTCCTTAGATATAAACAATCTTGAAATTAGTATTCTTCAACTACTTGTTTTTAATATTAAAGTGAGTATTGTTTTGTAGGAGGAAATAGACAGACATCTTTTGATTTCTTCAAAAGAAGTATTAAGACATTATATAACAGAGGTTTCAAATTCATGAAGAGGAGAAAGAAGAGACGGAGAAACTGACACTATAGGCATTACTTTAGGGTACAAGCATTTAGCTTGCTTGCCACCACTAAATGACAACTTTGTGTGTTTGGGATGTACTAGCTTTCTGGTTCTCTTCTGATAAGTGGGTCACAGGACTGAAGGCTATACACCATATTCTCCAGCACTTCTAAAAACACATGAAAACAGCCAGGCACGGCAGCTCACACCTGTAATCCCAGCACTTTGGGAGGCCAAGGCAAGCAGACTGCCTGAGGTCAGGAGTTTGAGACCAGTCTGGCCAACATGGTGAAACCCCACCTCTACTAAAAATATGAAAAAATTAGCCAGACGTGATGGCATGTGCTTGTAATCCCAGCTACTCAGGAGGCTGAGGCAGGGGAATTGCTTGAACCAGGGAGGTGGGGGTTGTTAGGCAACTTGGCTATTATAAAAGGAAAGACACCATCCAGGCTTGGTGGCTCATGCCTGTAATCTCAACACTTTGGGAGGCTGAGGTGGACAGATTACCTGAGGTCAGAAGTTCAAGACCAACCTGACCAACATGGTGATATCCATCTCTAGTAAAATTACAAAAATTAACCAGGCATGGTGGTGGCTGCCTGTAATCCCAGCTACTCGGGAGGCCAAGGAAGGAGATTCCTTGAACCCAGAAGGTAGAGGTTGCAGTAAGCTGAGATCACGCCACTGCACTCCAGCCTGGTGACAAAGCGAGACTTCGTCTAAAAAAAAAAAAAAAAATGAAAAAAAAACATGAAAACATACACATCTTTGAAATAAACTTGCAACTTGATTATAAATTGTTCTTTATTATCAATGGTATTACCTACATGAAATAGAAATATCTGTTCAAAATATCAGTATAGTTTAATGCATTCTACAATTTTGAACAATTTAATTTAATTCTTCTTATTTTCTTGTCTCAACAAATTTGCTGCTGGATTTCTATGCTTTTACCTTGCTCTGTTGTCTGTCAGCTTAGCCATGGACAGTTGCCTCCTGCTCCGTGGCAAGAAAGATCACTGACAAGACATTACTGAACCTAAATACCCAACTTTCTGCTAAGTTTGAGTTAAAATTGCAGACATTGATTAATTATGGAAATAATGGCATGGCTGTTCACCCAACACCCAACATAAAACCTGGTCTAGGATTTTTGTATGCCTCATTCAAACTAAGCTTTGGATTCAAAAGAATTTGCAAGACAAAAAAAAAAAAACATGGAAGAAGTGGTCATGTTCATTCTTTTCTATTTTTTTTTAAATTTAACTTAATTTTAAGTTCTGGGATACATATGCAGGACATACAGGTTTGTTACATGAGTCAATGTGTGCCATGGTGGTTTGCTGAACCTATCAACCCATCACCTAGGTATTAAGCCCCACCTGCATTAGCTATTTTCCTAATGCTCTCCTTCCCCCAGGCCCCACAACAGGTCCAGTGTATGTTGTTTTCCTCTCTGTGTCCATGTGTTCTCATTGTTCAGCTCCCACTTATAAGTGAGAACAGGTGGTATTTGTTTTTTTTGTTCCTGTATTAGTTTGCTGAAAAAAAGATGGCTTGCAGCTCCATCTATGTCACTGCAAAGGACATAATCTTGCTCCTTTTTATGGTTGTGTAGTATTCTATGGTGTATATTACCACATTTTCTTTATCTAGTATATCACTGATGGGCATTTAGGTTGATTGCATGTCTTTGCTATTGTGAAGAGTGCTGCAATGATTTTCTTTGTTTTCATAAGGAGCACCAGCACATATATTGAATTGCTTCTTTATTCATCTATTTATTAAGCCATGTTCAAACAAAGCAGAAACAAAAAACACTTAAGGTTCTTCTATAGCAATGGTCTTTAACTGGGGAGGATTTTACACCCACCCATTCCTCACCCCCCAATAAGACAACTGGCAATGTCTGGAGACAACTTTGATTATCACAAATGGGGAAGGGAGTGCTACTGGCATCTAGTGGGGAAAAGCCAAGGATGCTGCTAAACATCCTATAATGCACAGCACAGCTTCCCACAACAATCATCCAACTCAAAATGTCAGCACAGCCATGACTGTGCAACCTGGCTATCTGGGCCTATCTGCTTCAACTTTCCACTCCCAAAGAAGTTGTGGTGTCAATGAAATATGTAGTTTTTGAAGAAAGACACAGTGAATATTCAGCAGATTTTCTTTTAAATTGTCTTGTACCCTTGGTCTTTTTCTTTTTCTTTTTTCTTTTTTTTTTTTTTGTGGTGGGGAATGTGTGTGTGTGAAATAGAGACATTTTCTCTATACTCTATTTCTGGGCAGTTTTTGTAAAGTTTAAGTGATAAAAGTATTTAAAATATTTATAAGAGTATTTGTCACGTGTTTTAGGTATTTTATCTCTATATTTCATTTCAATTATTAGGTATTAAGATGGTCTTCACTGTCCTCCAATACATGGGTTACAATGAAGCATTTACTTATTTTTATAGAAATTTATTGTAGTTGTACTTGTATGATTCAATATTTGATTTCAGTCCCTCCTATATTAAATAATAAGCTCCAATAGGATAGGAACCATTCCTGTTTCTGCTCACTATTTTGTCTCATGTATCTTGCACAGTTCCTATATGATAACAGCTACCTAAAATTCGCTGACTTAGAGTGTCAGTAAATCAACGATACAATAAATTATGAAAACCACTGAATAAGGGAAAGAAGGAAAGAATTTGAAAGGCAATGAAGATCAGGAAGAAAGAATGTAGAAATATTAATCAACAATAAATATATTTTAAAGATTTAGGTAGTGTGAAAATGACCCTAGTCAAGGCACCTTGGTGCTTGAATTTGATTTCCAGTTTAGACCTGTAATAATTTCATAACTAAGGGTAAATTTTATAGGACAGAAAATTGTGTTTTCACATTTGAGACTCTGCATATTAACCCATGGTTTTTGAGAATCAAACAGCAAAGTAGATGTATTCTTTTTAAATTGTCAAATGCATAGAAATATTGACTGTTGCAGTGTCATATTATTTGACATTATGCGAGACACTGAAAACTCCTCAAGTTACAGATGAGGATGCTAAAGCACAGAGAAATGGGCTGGAATATCTTTAGAATCCCTGAATCTAACATTCTGTAATCTTTTACTCAATAATACTAACATTGGTATAATACCAGAGTTTTTCAGATATCTTAATGGAACACTCTTACATACAATGTACTATTTAAAAAATATACTCCAATGGAAAATTTTAAATTTCCAACAAATTTTTAAAAATATATTTTATTTTACATAAGATAATGCTTTATTAGAGATGCACATCAAGAAAATAGCTTGATGAATTAATAATTTCTCTTCATTTGCTTATGAGCAGCTCTTGACCTAATCAGAATTACAAATGAAAGAGAAAGAATAAGAAAACATTAACATTTTGTGACTTCCAAATTAGGCTTTTGATAAACAAAATGGAATACCTTAAGTGTAATTATAATGTAGAACTTATTACATTTATAAAATCAGTTTAGAGGGGCAAAAAAGAACTAGACTGTCCTTCTTTCAGGCCTTGGGAGAGACTTGATGAGGGTAAATTTAGTTTGCATTGGAAATTTTCTAGAAAAGGATGGGGAAATACAAAGACTATGGAGACAGCAGCATAAAGTGCTGAGCACAGTTGCCGGTGCTGAGTCCTAAGGAAGCAGAAGTTATGCCCTCAGTCTCCATTCCAGGAAGGCATCATGGCCCCGCAGGTCGGGATCAAAGCCAGCACGCCTCCTGAGGCTAGGATTCTTTATTTCAGCGCAGCCTCATCCTCAGTTGCCTGTGTATCACTAGTGGATGGTCCAGATGAAGTGACATCATGCATTCTTCAAGATTTCCATGCCCATCAGAAATAATCCTGTTCCAACTATCTTGTATGAATACACACCTGCTCATGTCCTGTAAAGCCATTTCTATGGTTACGGCATCCACAAGGCAGTGGCTGGGACAAAGGAAAGCCCCATCATTCTATGTGGGTGGCACTGAACATCACAGAAAACTCATCCTTTGTAAATACTATTCAATATGATTTCAGATTTCTGAGACGTTCTTGTTTCAATGTGGGCATGTCTATGCAAATCTACCCAAAGTCTAAGATAGCTGAGAGGCCAAAGAGGCTGATAAACACAGTTTCTTAGCAAGAAACATGTAAGACAGAGTTAAAAACAGAAGCCATGTTGTGACTTGGTCAACGGTGAGACAAGATGGTGGATCCCCATGTCATTAACCTCCCAGACCCAGGGATTATATACCTTAGAGGAGGGGCACACGTGCTTCAGAGGGAATGGGTAAGAATTTGCCCTAAGGGCAGGATTTAGGGCAAGTAAAGTGTCCTTACAAAAAGAACAATAAACTGGAAATTTCGGAGGCATTCCTGGAACTCAATTAATCAGGAGTCAATATGGCGGATTAGCATCCAAGATGGAGTTGCTTTAGCTTCCAAAGTCCTATAACCCTCCAAAAAAACCTAATTAAATGTGGTTAGCATGTTTACAAACTTATTTTCTCTCTCAGAGCAATTATTAAAGGAACCCTCCTATAGAAATACTTTTCCTCAGTATTTGGAAAAATGTGGAACAAAATAGTTCCCTCAGCAACTGGAGCCATCTGTTCCTGATGCTGGTTGCCAGTACTACTTTTGATATCTCAGTACTCTCATTTGTCCAGCTCTCTGCTCCTGATGCTTTTCTTCCTTACACCCTTACTGAAATGTGTATTGTTTTTTCTTTAAAGCCACATGCCACAGTTTTGCAAAAAAGGACTCTGCTCCATTTATCCAGATGTTGGAATCCTGAGGACTGTATCTCCCAAACTGGAATCACGAAGCCATGGATATTAGCAATGAAATTGAGGACTCAACAAACTATTTTCTGTATTCCACAGCCCAAATTAAAAAAAAAAAATTATCATAGCTACTAGAGGATAGTCCCATCTTTGAGACTACATTCCAGGGTGTTTTAGGGTATGTATGAGAGTTTTATAGAGAAGTGCCACATTTTCTGTTTTAGCAGAAGGATGCAGTTATTTTGGAGAGAGCTAGAACTTTGTAACACTGAATTTGAGATGAAAATTGAGATTCTTGTATCCTGGATGCAGGTGAATAGTCTGTTTCGTTTCATCTATTGAAGCATATCAGTGACTACAGATCTCAGAGTCAAAACAAGGTGGTTGGGGGGACAATAATTAGAAACTCTCTTTAGCAAAAATATCACTTGGATTATGGGTTTATTATTCCAACATATATTGTGATAGATAGAATAATACACTCATGATATTTTATGGCTCATCTATCAAGAGGAGCTCATCTATTTTTTTATTATTATTATACTTTTTAAGTTTTAGGGTACATGTGCACAACATGCAGGTTGTTACATATGTATACATGTGCCAAGTCCAACAATGATAGACTGGATTAAGAAAATGTGGCACATCTATTTTCTTATGCCTTGAATATGAGCTGGTCATAGAAGATGCTTTGACCAACAGAATGTGGTAGAAATGATATCGTTCGACTTTCGAAGCTAGACTTGAAGATTCTTACAGCTGCGGTTTTCATCTCTTCAAATCGTGACCATCATGCTGTGAATAAGACTGAGATGAAAGCTCATGTGGAGAGGGAGGCCCATAATTCCAGCCATTTTGTCTGTCCCAGCTGAGATCTCAGACTTGTGAGAGAGGCCTCTCAGACCATCCCACTCCCACTGAGTCACCAGCTGACTGAGTACGCATGAATGAGCGCAGGTGAGACCAGCAAGAGAACTGCTCAAGCAACTTTAGAATGATGAAAATCATAAACTGTTGTTGTTTTAACCCATTTAGTTTTGAGGTGAATTTTATACAGCACTAGCTAATAGAAAAGTGTTTACAAAATTAATCTTATTAATAAAAGAAATATTTTAAAACATGGGCAAAAGAGATGAGGAATTTAAAAAGACATTTTGAAGAGACAAATGCTGATGATCCCTGTTTCACAAGCCACTTATATATTAGAAGAGGAAAAAGTGTACACCATCAAAATGCAACTTGGGACAAGATTTTGGCAGAAAGTCTAGATTGAAAAGGAAATGTACAATTACACTGAACATGCATATTCATAGGCTTGCCATAACATAAATGTATATAGATAGCTATTTTCTAACATATATAAATACAGGGTGTTTTGACAGATATGACAGATATGCATACCTATATATCTATTGCTATCAGTGTTTTTAAAACTAGTATGATGGATGTTCATTTACTGCATTTCATTAATTTTTAGTCATAGTATACCCAAAGAACAACCGCATCTCGTTTTTAAAATAAGGAAACAATTTTTGCTTTCCTGTTAACCTCTGACAGTGTAAAGTAAAATGATTCATTAAATACATACTCTATGATTATTTATGAGATGCTAACTAGATATGTGATGTGCTAATTATTAAGAAAATGCACATTTCAAACATCTCCAGGTGTCTCTCTAATTCCCCTTTTATCCCCCAGGTGTAGTTGCTCTCCCTCTGAAAGAACTTTAGGGTATTACACAATTTCTGCAGTGCACTAAAAGAAGTTCAAGAATAAAACTCAAAAAGCCATTACACATTTTAGTTAAGATAATGGTGACTGAGTTCACAAAATAAAAATGAAATATTTGCTGTGATAAGGAATGAATACTCATAACATTCTTTAGGTAAAAAAAGTTTGTCACATAGTGTGAACAGTATGACCCCAATGTTGAAAAAAGGCAACATAAAAAGCTCAGCAAAAAGATGAGAAGATTATATGTTAAAATAATATTTCAAATATAGCAATTAGTTTTTTTAAAAGTACTTTCTGTTTTTGTAATATTTCCAAATTTTAAACGTAATTGTAGGTTGAATATCCCTTTTCTGGTCATGTATTTTCACCTCTTTTGGGTAAATACCAAACATTATAATTGCTGGACCATATGGAGTTTGTTTAGTTTAGTAGGAAACTATCAAAGTGTCTTCCATAGTGGCCGTGCTATGAGTGTTCTTGAGGCTCCAAATCCTCACCAGCATTTGTTGTCAGTGTTCTGGATTAGAGCCATTGTAATAGGTGTGTACAAGTATACCATCGTTGTTTTAATTTGCATTTCCTTCATGATATATGATGTAAAACAAATTTTAATATACTATTTGTATGTGTATATCTTCTTTGGTAAGAATTTGAGTAAGATTTGTAGCTCTTTTAAGAATTTTTTGTTTGTTTTTCATTGTTGAGTTTTAAGAGTTCTTTATGTATTTCGAATAATAATCCCTTATCATATTTTTTGCAAATATTTTCAACCAGTCTGTCATTTGTCATTTTATTCTCTTAACAATATCTTTCAAAGAGCAGGAGCAGGATTTTTTATTTGAATGAAGTCTAGCTTATCAACTCTTTTTTTCATAGATCATGCTCTTGAAATATAAAGTTATCGCCAAACCCAAGACCATCTAGATGTTCTTATTTTGTTGTTATCTTCTGAAAGTTGTAAGTTTTGTGCTTTACATTTTGCTCTATGATTTATTTTGAGGAACTTTTGTGAAGAGGAGTGTTAGGTCTGTGACTAAAATATTTTATTTATATTTTTTGCATGTGCATGTCCAGTAGTTCTTGCACCAGTTGTTGAAAGAACGGTCTTTGCTCCATTTTATTACCTTCGTTCATTTGTCAAAGATCAGTTTACTATATTTATGTGGCTCTATTTCTAGGCTCTCTATTTATTTCTGTTGATTTATTTGTCTTTCTTTCTTTTTTTTTTTCTTTTTTTTTTTTGCCAGTGCTACACAGTCTTGGTTACTGTAGCTTTATACTGATTGCTACCCTGAAACTGGGTAGTGTCAATGCCTCAGTTTTGCTCTTCTTCAGTATTGTGTTGACTATTTTTGGCCTTTTGCTTCTCCATATAAACTTTAGAACTACTTTGTCAATATCTATAAAATAACTTGGTGGTACTTTGATTGAGTTTGCATTAAAAGTATATATCAAGTAGGGAAGAACTGATCTCTTGACAAGATTGAGTCTTCCTATCCAGAAACATGGAATAACTCTATTTGGTTCTTTT
The DNA here is from genome assembly GCF_029289425.2 of Pan paniscus. Classification (NCBI taxonomy): domain Eukaryota; kingdom Metazoa; phylum Chordata; class Mammalia; order Primates; family Hominidae; genus Pan; species Pan paniscus. The sequence goes on from NC_073267.2 coordinate 70,478,914, forward strand.
TTTATTTCTTTCATCAAAGTTTTATAGTTTTTCTTATATAGAGCCTGTACATATTTTCTTAGATTTAAACCTAAATATATCATGTTGGAGAGTGCTAATGTAAATAATACTGTGTTATTAGTTTTTAATTTCATTTGTTCATTGCCAGTACATAGAAATGCAATTGACTTTTATATATTAACCTTGTGTCTTTCAACCTTTCTATAAACACTTATTAGTTCTGGGAGTTATATTGGTTGGTTCTTTTGTATTTTCTACATAAAGGATCATTTTGCCTTTAAACAAAGAAAGTTTCACTTCTTCTTTTCCAGTTTATATACCTTTTCTTATCTTGTCTTACTGCATTAGTCACAACTTTTAATACAATGTTGAAAAGCAAGGGCAAGAGGGGTTATACTTCCCTTGTTCTTAAATTTAGTGTAAAAGTTTTTAGTTTCTCATCATTGAGTATGATGTTAGCTATATGTTTTTTGTTGATAATCTTTACTAAATTGAGAAAGTTTCTCTCTAGCCATAGTTTACTTAGATTTTGTCTTGAATATGTATTGTTTTGTCAAATGATTTTTTGCATCTATTGATATAAACATTCAATTTTTCTTATTTAGCCTATTGATGTGATAGATTACACTAATTGGTTTCTGTAATGTAAGTTTTAATTCTAATAATTTTGGAAACTTAAAGTTTGTTTCTCTAATTACCTAACTAATGTGTAATGACTACTAGTACATTGACTGTAAGTTCCGTGAAGTCAGGACAATGTTTCTTTCTGCTCATGATTTGTCATCAGTGGCAAGCAAAAAATTTGAAAGGTGATAGATAATCAGTAGATATTTGTTGAATAAATGTATAAGTTTTAAAATGAGTTAATTAATGAGGCATTTTTATGGCTTGCTAGTAGTATATTTACGATAGGCGTATGAATGTTCTCACCCTAGTCTTTTAGCAAAGTAGAATGTAAATGGCATCTATTTGAAAGGTAAATTGTTAGCTGATATTGTTACTGAATTTTTTATTAATAAAAAATTTGAATGAAGATGTTTGTTTGGAAAGTTGTTCGGCGTCATAGTAAAAGTATGTGTGGTAAATACAGATTAAAGCAGAAAAGAATTGATCAATATATGTATTATGATTTAAAAAACCATGCAGGCTAATCAGAGCTTAGATTTATCTAGGTAATGAGATAAGAAACAAAGGAGGATTTGGAATAAAAATTTGAAGCAAGTTTACTGACAGCAGGTTTTATTGAGAAATACGATATTTTATACTGAGGATTTACTGTTCCCTAGATTGTAAATATAAGACATTGTTCCAATGGATAATAAGGAGCTAAAGTCCTGCTAAGATTATACCAGAAAAATTGCAAACCAAGGTCATGGATAGGACACACAGTACCATTTTTCCCTGGGGCTTGAACTTTCAGAGTATCAGTAAAGCCTTTCGGAAGAACAAGACTGACCGCTGCACCGTGACGGAGTTTACAAACCTATCTAACAATTTTATTGATTTGATTGGTCATTAACTGAAACAACTGATTATTCAATAACATTGACTTGTTAGTTTAGTAAACAATTGAGCCATTAATAGCATGTATTTCTCTAGCCGAATATTTCATGGTCAAGGAGAGGACAAAAAATTCTTGGATACAACACACTTTGAAGAGTAGTCATCATTGGCTTTAAATGGCAGCAAAATTCAGGAAGAAAGAAGTTTTCTTCCTAAACTTTTATGCTTAATTTCTCCATCTTTCCCCCTGATTGTCTTAGATATTCTGCTTTGATGCTTTCAACCCAAAGTGTAAGTTAACTGGAATATAACAAAGAGAATGACTGTTGGTTCCAACTAAGAGAAAATAAGGCCACCATGGGTGGTGTGTAGGAAAAAAGAAGATGAAGTATAAAATCATAATTCAGGGATCCATGTAAGCCAGTTGAGATAATGTAATTATTTTTAAAAAGAAAATAAAATACTAAGAAATAGAAAAGGATTGACAAAAGTAAATATTTGAAGGTACTGCGACTGATTCCCAAGAGAGTATTCAGTAAGCATGAAAGATTGAGAGCTGTAATTAGACATGAACTGTGGGAGAAAAAATGGCAAGTTACTGGAAACAGATACATCTACACAGGGATGGAAAGATCAAATATTTGAGAAACTTCATCGATCTTAGATTACCAGCCAGATAACAATTGTCAGGTGTTTTTTGAAAGCATGAACTCTGAGGTCAGAATGCCATATCAGTTCCACTATTTCTTGTCCATGGCCTTGGGAAATTATTATATATCTCTCTTTTCATCAATTTCCTCATCTGTTGAGTAGAACAATAATAGTGTTATAATAATAGTTTTTAACTCATAGGACTATTGAGAAGGATCCATTAAATAATGTTTGTAAAATATGTATACATGCTTATAATAGTTGGATGCTAAGTTTCATCCATTTACACTTAGCTCTTGTTCCTGAACACAATTATATGCAAGACTCTTTGCTAAGATCTTTCTCTGTTCCCAGAGAATGACTAGCTTTGGAGAACAGTCAACTGATGACTTGATGGGAATTACTAGTTAACCCCTTTAATTTTCCCCTCAAGTCAGCTGCTATGATGTCTCTTAGAGGTCCCCAATGGGGCTGAACTCCAGTCGTGACGGTGGTTATCTTCCCATTAATACAACCTATGTTGGTTTCCTGCCCTCCTCTATGTCACTTTTACATGCCTTCACTAGTACGTCCTGAAGTCATTTTCCAAATAAACTGCTTGATCTGAGCTATTTGTCTTAGGATCTGATTCTGAGGGAACCCAAAGTAAGACACTGATTAATAAATGTTAGTGACTATTATTACCTATTGGAATACATTTGATTCATGCTGAATTATGTTCTGTGCAAATTTTCTGAAAAATGTATTGCTCAGAGAAAGTGTTGATTACTTTTCTTCTTTCTGCCCTTAAGGACTCAAGGATTGATAATAACTTATGTATTTTCAACTATTTTCTTAATATTCTGGATTATTGCCCAGCTTCTCTACTGGAGACTTCGTGATATGATTCAGAGACAAACCAGGTAGGTATGCCAGCTGCACATTTTCCAGGATACTTTAATTTAAATCTTCCTTTTGTTTTTATCTTAGCCTGTATTCCCATGAAAGATGGCTCCAGAAACTTCAGAAGGATTGCTGGTCATTTAGCCACACAAACCATACTCTCCCTGTCTCCATGAACCTCCAGTATATTTAGTAACCACAAGAATTTCTGAAAATCATTCAGACAGATAAGCGTTCCCTGAAACATTCATTCAATGAGTGTCTCTAGAGGCCCTATTAAAGCACATGAAATGAGGAGTAAACAGTCAAACAGGTAAATATCTAATCTTGATATGTAAAAACACTGTAAGAGTTCAGGAAGGATAACTAACTCTGACTCGGAGATACTGAAAGAACAAAGAGATTGGCCAGGTGCAGTTGACTCATGCCTGTATTCCCAGACTTTGGGAAGCTGAGGTGGGTGGATCACTTGAGGCCAGGAGTTTGAGAAGAGCCTGGCCAACATGGCAAAACTCCATCTCTACTGAAAAAAAAAAAAAAAAAACTAGCCAGGCATGGCAGCTCACACCTGCATTCCCAGCTACTCGGGTGGCTGAGGCATGAGAATTGCTTGAACCTGGGTAGCAGAGGCTGTAGTGAGCGAAGATGGCACCACTGCACTCCAGCCTGAGTGACAGAGTAAGACTGTCTTAAAAAAAAAAGGTTTGAGTGTCAAAGATAGAATAGGAGTTTGCCAATGAATAAACATTGAAAATTGAGACTCAAAATAGAGTTAACAGTGTATATAAAGGCCTTGGATTTTGAAAACTTGTGGAGAGTTTCAGTGAGGCAGAATCACAATCCCATGTGTTGTGGTAGAAGATCATTCTTGAGAGAGGGAGAAGGTGTTCTATGCTAAGGCCATGGATCTCAAAGGTTAATGCACATGAGAAAAACCTCAGGACATGTTAGACCACAGATTACTGGGCCTTACTGAGACTCTGATTCAGTAAATTAATAACTTACATTTTTAACAAATCCCCATTTGATGCTGTTGCTTCTGGTCCAGGGAAGACACTTTGAAAGCCACTGTCCTAAAGCAATATTGTGCATTTTATATTGCAGGTGTTGATACTGGCAGATATTAATTTTAATCATGCTTTCCAGAAGCATGTAGATTAATTCTAATCCCTCTTTTACCACATCTTCAAGATTTTGCAAACCGCTTTCATATAACAGCTAAGTCCACTTCCATCCGGAATAAATTTAGCTTGTTCCATGAAATATTCTTACATCCCGTGGCTATCAGAACACTTACTATCCTGAGAATGCCCCAGTTTGTTTTAAAATATAACTAAATATAGTGCCAAAAACATAACGTGCTATTTTGCATGTGATATGGCCAGGAAAGATTGCAAGGAGATGAAGTTTGCCTTTAGACAGACCATATGCTCTTACTGATGTCGTCTAAACGTGGTGTATTATCTGATTTAGCAAGAACAAACTACTATTTAACATTGTGCTTGTTTCAACAAAAGCCCTGGGGATTTCCTTCTGCAGGAGTGTACTTGATGACAATTAGGAGGTGAAAAAGTGTCTTTTCTATTTATGATAACAAATGGTTTTGTTTACTTCCGTATTTTCAGCATCGAGAGAAATGCCTGGCACACAAGAAGTGCTCAGGAAATATTTGCTAAGTAAATTATCAAATGAATGTCAGGCCTTAGCTCATGTGTTTGCAAATTTCACCAGGGTATTTAAACAGTATATCCAAGTTAGACTTTTTTCTCCATTCACTGAGTGTTGCTGTAAGAAATGGCTTCATTGAAAGCCTGACTACATCCTTCCCCTTTTCTTATCTTCCCACTCACACAGATGCTTACATGAAGTACTTACAAAGATTTCTGTCTTCATGCTTCTTCTGTGATAACTTGAGAATCATACAAATAACAGAATTTGGCAGCAATGTCAAGTATTCTGTTAAATATGTTGAAATATTGATTATTTAAGTCAGTGACCACCTTTCATATATTTTTCTCGTTGGTCCTAAATATAGTTCCTAAGTAAAATGAGTATGATAAGAATTTGAAAGTAAAGGCACCAGCATTATGTGTGTTTATGTTATGTACATTTTAAAAATTATCTTTACTTCTTCTAAGAATCTAGTGAGGAAAGTATTTCTATTTCCATCTTATTAATAAGGAAATTCAGGCTCAGAGGCATTAGGTAGATTACTCAGAGTTATACAGCTATGAAGTGGAGGATTTAAATGGAAAGGATAAGTAGATTATAGATACAATCCTGTCATCTATGTCTTGACTAGTATTGATAGATAGAACCTCTATCTAACAGGTAAGGTTGACTGTAAAAATAAGCAGATGGAGATAAGAACACTTTTTTTCTTTTTTTTTAAAGACAGAATCTTGCTCTGTCACCCAGGCTGGAGTGCAGTGGTGCAATCTTGGCTCACTGCAACTTCTGCCTCCTGGGTTCGTTATTCTCCCGCCTCAGCCTCCCAAGTAGCTGGGAATTACAGGTGCCCACCACCATGCCTGGCTAATTTTTGTATTTTTAGTAGAGACGGGAATTCACCATGTTAGCCAGGCTGGCCTTGAACTGCTGACCTCAGGTGATCCGCCTGCCTCGGCCTCCCAAAGTGTTGGGATTACTGATGTGAGCCACCACACCTGGCCCAAGAACACTTCATTAAATGAATCTGTCGGTGGAAGAACCTCTATCTTCATTAGAAATACTCTGAGTAGAGACAATTATTAAAACTTGGGGAACAATGCTTTTTAAATCTTATCACACATTTACTATGTGTTAGAGACTCAGAAAAGGAAGAAGAATAAAATTTTGTTGAGATATTAGGTTGTTGCAAAAGTAATTAAAGTTCTTGTCATTAAAATAATGGCAAAGGAATAGATGTTGTAAATAAAATGCAAGGCAGAAATGAAACTGGAAGGGGTAAATGAGAGAGCCTGGAGGAAAACAATCCATTAGAAATCTTAGAAATTGTTGTATATATATACACTATATATATACACACACATATATCTGATTTTACATATAATTGATTATATGTGTGTGTACGATTAGTAACTCCAAACTGAAGAGTAAAGGAGAAAATTAGTGATTTTAAAAAGAGCAGTGAGAAATTCATTAAAAACTCAGCCAAAAAAGGCAAAAAATATATATTTTAAATGAAACAGTTGGAGCAATGGAAAACAGACTGAATATTGCAATTCTATCTTGCAGGTGGTGTTTCACAAAGAGAAAATGGAGGGAAAGGTGTGGAAGCGACATTTAAAAAGGAATTTAAGTTTATGTTTCCACAAATGAGGAAGGCATTGTTTCCTAGCTCAGAGTTTCACTGAATCCCATGCAGCATAAACACACACAAAAATTTAGCCTAGACACATCTGAGTGAAACTATGGATTAGAGGAAACCTTACAATTTGCAATAAATAAGGGATTATTATTGACACAGTGAAGTAGACTAACAGCTGACTTTCATCAACAGTAATAGATGCCAGAGCATTATATTATATCATCTCTAAGTGAGCTCAGGAAAAATAAGAGACATATTAGCTAGTTTATTCTGCCTTTCATCTTGACAGTTAAATGTATTTTTGAGAGTTAAGTAAATGACATCCATTCAGGAATCCTCAAAAAGAGAAATATAAAGAATGCACTTGAGTAAGAATAAGAGGAAATCCAGAAGGAAGTGAGACAAGATAGGAAAAAGCTGAGCAGAGTTAAAGGGGCTAATATTTTTTATGATTAAAAAAAGTAAAACTAAAGTTTCAGACAACAATAACAAACTATTACAGAATTTCCTAGTGCTGAAAATATGCTAAAATGTTTACCATGTTTCGGTCAAGGTTAGAAATACCAAATGGCTAGGTTTGTTGATAGCCTTTTTTTTTTCAGTGTATTGTTTTTAAAGCAACATATTCACTAAAGAATAGAAATTCAAACTTTACTTATAGAACATATAAATAGAAATAAAGAAGAACCTAAAATTTTTAAATCAACAAATGATATAGGAGAAAAAAAGTGAAGAACAAAGAATGATCAACAGGCATCCTTAGTATATGTGTTAAATCAAAATATACAAATAATTATAAATATAATTATAGTAGTATCATGAATTAGAGCCAGAAATTTTCTGATTAGATTTTTAAAGAATTCAACTATATTATGTTTCTAAGAGACTTAATATTTCAAATTACACAAGGCAATAAAATTAAAGAGCTGGAAAAGACATATCCATACAAACATTAAATAAATAGAGCTATGGAGACAATATTAATATCATAAAGACTGAAGTTTAGAAAACAGCATTAATAGAGATAAAAGATGTGAAACTTCTATGTTCTCCAACAGTAAATTTGTAATTGAACTGTTGTATATTTATAAAATAGAAATACTATTAATCAGTAAAAATGAATAAAATATATCAACATGGATAAATATCCAATATAATTCTGTGCAGGAAGAAAAGGAGATTAATGCTACATACAGGATTATATAAAGTTAACAGCATTCAAAATACTTTAGAATGATAAACACAAATTTAGTACAATGGTTACCCTGCAGACAGGGACTCTGATAAGAGTTTAATTACAAAATCTTTGAAACAAGTGAAAACTCTAACAAAGTAGAGATAAGATAGTAAAATGTATTTTAATATCTCAGCACTTTGTGTGTATATGCATGCATGTATGTGTGTTTGTGTGTGTGTGTTGGATAGAGTAAGGACAAACTTCCTATTTGAATCTTCAACATATGTCTCTCCTGAGACTAGGACACCAAGCCATAATTAGCAATCCAGGCCACTAGGCAGAGGAATGAGGAAATCAATATGCGAAACCCCTTTCTGTAGAGGTTTCAACTCTCAGAGGCAGTGACTTGAGCTTTGCCGAGCTTGTTCAGCCCTTTACTAACCTCCCTTCTGCTCTGATTATTCTAGGCAGCTCATTCCCATCAGTCCCCCTCCTCACAGAGCTCCTCAGCGATAACACAAACCCAGTTTGCATCTGTCAGGCTCTGCCTGAAAAACTCTAAATTCATACAAATGTCACTTCTCAGCCTGTAAAAGCCAAAGAAAGGTTCTTTCATTCAACAGATGGGCCACAGGCAAATAGTGAAAGAAGGGGTCCTGATGTTTTCCTTTTTCAGTAAGGTAATTTCAGTAATTTACTGTTACCTCCAAAACATTTGTTTTTCTTTTTTTTTTTTTCACTTAATATTGGTGCTTACTTTCCCTCATGTGGCTTATAAATAGAACAATGGCAACCTTATTCAGATGATGTCAATAGAAAGACAAGATGGTGTATTAGAAAAAGCTCAGACTTTGGTATTAAGTCCAGCTTTAAATCCCGGACCATCCACTTGACAGCTGGGTGTTTGGGAAGCTGTTTTTCTCCCAAGCTAAAGAGTCTTCACTTACTGGTTCTGCTTGGTCTGACTCTTCCACCAGCTAAGATGCATCTTGCTCCAGATTGCCCTTTGATTTTCTGTTTTTCTGCCACAACCATTTATATTTCCTTTTATGCTTCTCCTTGCCACAGTGACTTTGCACAAGCTCTAGCTTTGCTTGGAATGACACCCATCTCAAATCTCACTCCACTTCACAAAGTTAACCCTTACCCTGTCTTCAGACTGTGCCCGATCATCATTTTCTCAAGAGCACCTTTTGCACCTGGGTAAATTTCTTCTATAACATATTTTCAGAACCACATATCCATTAAAATATTACAAAACCATTTTTTCAGTGCTTATTTTATTAAATTCTGTCTGTACCACATAATGATGTAAAACTAGGAGTGTAGGAACCATTTTTACTTCATGCTTCCAGCACTTCATTGTCCTTCAGAACTAGTCTTTCACTCAAAACTTAACTGTCACTTGAAAGCACAGTGTACTACCTGCCTCTTACCGGTTCTTCCAGGCTGAGTCTGTTGGAATAGCGAAGAACCAAAAGTTAATTCCTGCTCCCAGAGCTCAGCAAAACTTCAGAAATAATAGTGTGAATGCTTTCACTAATGAAAACACCTCGTTTGCTTTTTTAAAAATTAAACTTTATTTTCAAGTAGTTTTAGATATCTAGAAAAGTTACAAATATAGCATATGCATTCCCATATAAACTACACCCAGGTTCCCTTGTTGCTAACAACTTACATTGCTATGGTACATTCGTCATAACTAAGAATCAACATTAATATGTGAGTGTTAAAGTCCATGCTGTATTAATATTTCTTTTGTTTTTACCTATGTCTTTTTTTGTTGTTCCTGGACCCCATCCAAGATATCACATTACTTTTTTTTTTTTTTTTTTTTGAGACAGAGTCTCTCCCCGTCACCCAGGCTGGAGTGCTGATCTCAGCTCCCTGCAACCTCTGCCTCCCTGGTTCAAGTGATTCTCCTGCCTCAGCCTTGCAAGTAGCTAGGATTACAGGTGCCTGCCACCACGCCCGGCTACTTTTTTTGTATTTTTATTAGCGAAGGGCTTTCACCATGTTGGCCAGGCTGGTTTCGAACTCCTAGCCTCAAGTGATCTGCCCACCTCGGCCTTCCAAAGTGCTGGGATTACAGGCGTGAGCCACCATGCCCGACCTCACATTACATTTAGTTATTATGTTTCCTAAGGCTCCGCTAGGCAGTGACAGTTTCTCAGTTATTGTTTTTGATGACACTGACAGTTTTGAGGAGTACTGGTTAAGTATTCTGAAGGATGCTTTTCAATTTGAGTTTGATAGTTTCCTCAATCAAACTGGAATAATGGGGTTTTGAGGGAGGAAAACCACATAGATGAAGTTTTTTTTAATCACATTGCATCAAAGCTACATGCTGTTGATATGTTGACAATGATCATTCGGCTGCTTCTTGACTAAAACGTTACTCTTTTCTCCCTTTTCCAAACTGCACTTTTGAGCAGGAAGTTGCTATGAAGTACTGATCCTGAAAAGTGGGGAATTCAGCTTCACCTATTTGAGGATGAACAATCTATCTAAATTATGTTCAATTCTTCTGCATGGAAGATTTGTCTCTTTTTCTCTAATTATTTATTAAATCATTTATTTATATTGGTATAAACTCATGGATATTTATTTGTTTTCCCTATGGAAAACTCTGGTTAATATGTACTAATCTATACCGCTTAAAAGTACTGAGATATTTTTATGTGTACTCAGAGCTAACATTCCACATACCTCCATGGTCCACAGTATCATAGCACATCAAATCTGCTCAAGATAACTTTACGTCATAGCACATTGAAACATACCAGGGTAAACTGGTCTGACTTCAGAAAATATTTATAATTCTTCCTTCCCCCCATATTAGACTAATAAAGTTTTCATCCTCCTCTTTCCTTTTTCTCTGACTTTTTATTGCTGCACAACAAATTACCTCAAAACTTAATGGCATAGTTTTGGCACTTGTTGCTTTCCTGGAATGGGATTTTGTGGATCTGGAATTCCAGTAGGGCACAGCAGAGATGACTTGTTTCTGTCTCCCTATATCTGCGACCTCAGCTGGAAGACTCAAAGCCTGGCGGGGGGGGGGTGACTTTTATGATTACGGGTTGGAATTACCTGCAGCCTTGTTCACTTAGGTGTCTCACAATTCATGCTGGATGTTAGCTGGGAACTCAGCTGAGTTTGTCATTTAGAACAACTATATCTACCCTCTCTACATAGTTTGGGATTCCTCATAATGATGACTAGATTGCAAAGATGAGCTTATCAGAGAGAGAGACAGACAGACAGACAGACAGGCAGACAGGCAGACAGGTGGAAGAGGTGTCACCTTTCATAACCCCGCTAAGCTGTCACATAGTGTCATTGATTTCCATGATACCTGATTAGTTAAAGCACTAACAAAAGTATACCCAGGTTCTAGGGGAGGAGACATACATTTCATCTTTTGATGGACATAGGAAAGTATGTGGGATTAAAAATAGTTTTATAGCCATTTTTGGAAAATAAAATCTAGCACTCCCTCTTAGAATTGCTAATTAGAACCATTTGGGTTCACTAGATGCTATAATTCTGAGTTTATGGTGCCTATTGGCCAAAATGTCTCCAAATGCTTAACTCTTATTCAACAACCATTCCTTAGACTTGTGTCATTTTGTTTAATCCACTACCACATTTAACTAATCATGCACCCTCCAAGTCTTCCTTCAGCTTCCACCTGCATTGCCCCATTGCGTTGATGCCCTAGAGGGCTTCTTATCCAAGAACATCATCACAGCAAAAAAACAAAAAAGTCATTAGCAATAATTTAATAATTTTTAAATATAACCAAAAATAAATGAGGGAATAGACTTTTGCAAGTAGTTTTTAAGTGGAAAAATATCACCAACAATTGGGAAACAAGTCTCTTACTTACCAGAGAGGCACAATAGGCATGCAGTATTGGAGGATGATAAAGGAAACTTAACTGACCTTCACCCAAAAAACCCTACTGTGAGAAAATTAACTTATTTAACTTATTGGCAAGAAGAAGGCAATCTTGACACTGTAATATTGATGGCTGTGTAAAATAAAATTGGAGTGAAACTGTGAACATACATAATCCAGACCAGTGAATTAATGCCAGTAGGAGGTTAGAATGCAAATCATTAGTTTCCCCAAAACCTCTAGCAAGTATATCACAAATAGAACTTATTTCACATGGTTAGAAAATTAACAGTAAACTGCTTATTTAAATCATAGGAGAAATGTCACTTTGTAAACGAAAGATATTTAGCTGTATGGATATTCCTCTTCCCTGGTTTCTTTGCTTCCTACTGAAACTGAAAACACATGACAAGCCCCCTACTTCAGCAGTGATGCTCAATATTGCTAATGCTCCTAATAAAGTCAATTTTACTTTGAAGAATTTGAGAGAACTTCCAAATGCTGAATCTTCAAACTGCTTGAATTAGGACACATACACGAATCTGAAATAAACTCTGATGCTCAATTCACACATTAAAGACCTTCCTTCTTAATTTAGACTTCGTTACACCTCTGGATTCACTTTACTATGGCTGTTCCAAAATATATTTATTCTGGAATTTTCTAATAGTGGTTGATATTTCTTCAAAGTGTTTGTTAAAACTTTTAAAACTTTAAATTGTATACTTGGATATTTAAGCATTTGAAAAATGGTTTTCCCGAAGTTGTTATAGCCTGTAACAATTCCACCATGAGATATACACACACAGGCATACACATGCATGCATGCAAGTACGTGTGTATGAGAGACTATATATGTTTGTGTGTGTTTATACACACACACTCTTTATGTTTATATGTATACATACAAAGAAATAGAGTACATGTACATCTTTGTGTGTGTGTGTGTGTGTGTGTGTGAGAGAGAGAGAGACAGAGACAGAGTGAAGCTGGTAGAAAACTTGGAGTTTTGTTCAGTATTGTTTTCTAGCTCATAGAATCATTCACAATATAAATATCAATATGGCCAACAAATTATTTAAGTTTTTTATTTCTAGAATATAATTTGTTCTTTATTGCATTGTATGAATAAAGATTAATTTTAAGAAAATATATCAAACTCCTTATAAATGAGGATATTGGCATAACATTGCCATAGATTCATGAAAATGTCAAATTTGGGCTGTATTATTGTTGCAAAAATTTTAAAAATAATTTTTATAGAATTTATTTGAGATTCATTGTTGGTATATTCTGTCTCATTATTCAACCAAAATGCATTCAATTTTTAAAATTCAGAGAACAACCATCTGGTATGTTTTATTTTATACTATTTAAACCCCTTCATTATCCAATGAAATAAAATTCCTATATAACAGTTGCAAAGTCTTTAAAGTGTTTATCTTACAATCATTGATAGATTGTTTTTAACCTATCCAAATGTTATTATCTAATCTCGACTTGTATTAAATATAGCAAACAGTCATTTTCTTTAACATTCTTGTCTTCTAAATAATTTATATTTTAGGTTGGTGCAAATGTAATCATGGTTTTTCCTATTACATTCAATGGCAAAAAACGCAATTACATTTGCACCAACCTAATAGATATTTTAAAACATGCATATGTATGAATATAAATGTATACCATGTTTTAGAATGGTTTGTATAAGAAAATCCAGTTAGGGTTGAAAATATCTAGTTAGGATTGACAATGCATTATATATGGTATATGCATTGGTATACATTTTAAAAATATTTTAAGCCTGGAATTGTTTTGTAAAAAACAAATTGAGCTTCTAGATGTTTCTCAGTCCACTGAACGGTTTCTCCATCCTCTAGGGAACAATTTTAATTTGAAATATTTAGTGAGTTCAGTTTTATGACTGTGCCACAACACGAGCAATTTTATTGAAATAGAAAGGGAAGAATAAAAATATTCAATAATTATTTTATTGATTTGGAGGGAATGAATTATTCATGGTTTCAAAGTATCTGTGTATAATTCTAATTACCTGCTTTTAAAGGATATGAGACCCGCTGAAAGTACATTAACAATTTTGATTGAACACCTGCTCTCTGGTAGAATATAGCAGGCATTAGAACCAAAATCCACTGTTTGAGTGTGTATGAACGTGTGCAAATGTGTGTGTGTATGTGTGTGTTTCTGATTTTCGGGGTGATCATTATATACTGTGCTTTGTTGGCATCTGATACCATGCTTTGATAGTTGTAAAAATAGGTCATTCAAGGTGATATAGCCAAATTATTCCCGACTCAAATGCATTATGCATTTTCTAACTATCTCTATTCATTTGTAGCTGTGACATACATTTTGAAGCATTAGAAATGCTTCCTGAGAAGGTTTCCTGAGACAAGGGCTTGCTTATATACTTCTGCATTATTTTCAGTGACTAGTGGATAAAATCATAGTCTTATGTCTGCTATTATCCAGATGTGAACCGAGGATTTTGGACTCAATGCCCTCACCCCCATCTACACCTGTAGGTCAGCTGCTATCACAGTGGTAGCACCATCATCCACTTAGTTAATTGGCCAGATTATTTAACTCGAAAAATTTCAGGGTCAAAATTGGCTTAAGGAAGCTGGCAACACTGAATTAGGTGACAGTTCTGGGCAATCCTACCGACTTTATTATTTTTAAAATTTCTTACCTTTCTTCACATCCCCCTGCTAGTAGCTTAATTCATTGGCATTTTCATGGGAACTTTACTGAAATTGCAGCCAGTCTCTTTATTCATGTTTCTTATCTGTTGCTTCTTTTTCATGTCACATTCAGGTGGTAAATTTGGTATAGTGAGCGCTTTTCATGCCATCCTGCCTTCTGAACCCTTGACATTGCAGAGCCCTGGCTTTAGGACAGTCTCTTAATGTGACTTACAATGTCTACAATGTCTTCTCTGATCTTTTTTTCTATGTCTCTGCCTTATTTCTCAGCACTTTTTCCCTTGAACTCTATGATCTCATTTTATCAAACATCTAGTTTTCCTGAATAACCATACTTTCTTTTCACTAGGCCCTTATACTGTTACTTCTTTCACTGTGAATACCTTACTTCTTACTCTCAACTCAAAAAAAATGTATTTGTTCAAATAGTAACTTGTCTGTGCATTTTAATGGTATCTAATAAATTAAATCAGTACAATGTGAAATTCAGATTAGGCTATGCTTTAATAAAAGAAAAGATTACCATTTTATCATAGTTTATGTTTCTTGAATTTTCTCATAAATTATGTTTGTCCATATTTATAAACGTAAGTGAATCCTTAAAAAAAAACCTCCTCACTTTGTTTTTCTATCATGACAATATATCAGAACTATAATGAGACAAGGTGTCTATTATTTTAGATGCAGTTTTTATTGCTTAACTCTGAAAACAGTAAGGGCCCATCACTTCTCTCCGGGATAAAGCCACAAATGTTTCTTTCTCATAACTGGTTAAAAAAAAATAATTAATTAAAAAATGTTTTAAAAAGTACTCAGACTTTTAAGGAGACAAAAACGGGGGTAGGAGAAGAAAAGAAAGAAAGTCAAGAATACATCTGATATTTACTCTATGAGTTGAAATAAAAAGAAACAAGTCAATATTTGGCTCAACTTTGGGGATATGAGACAAGGATAATATTGCACTCTTTGGTAAGGAAATGTGTTTGTAAAATTTTATCTGACAGTTCAACAATAGTGCTTCAGTAACAAAAACCTAGTCTTAGCATCTGTAACATTTATGTAGACACTTTATATTTTTTTCTATAATTCTCACAACCATTTGGCAATTTAGAGGTATATCTCCTTTTCCATCTGTGAATCTGAGATTTTGTTTTACTAAGTCCCAAAGCCACATGGTAGAACCTAAACGTGAACCCAAGAAATGTTTTTTCCCTATTGCTCCACACAGCATTTTATTTGACTGACCATATTACACAATCACACACACATACACACATACATACACACACACACACAGAGTAAGACATTGAGTGGTGAAATATTAAGAGGCAATATGTTAAATATTCTCTCCAGATAACCAATAAACAGTTTAAAAAGGCAACCACTTACATAGTCTTCATACCCTATATTAATATTTTATGTTTCTACAATTCAATTAAATAAATTATTAGTAAACTTCGATTAGCTACTGGGTGCTTTTAATGTGAGAAAACAGGTGTTCAATAATTCTATTAATATTGTGGCATAGGTTCGTCAGTGCAGATATATGTAGGTGTTTACCATGTTTTTGTGGACTTTCTGAACTAAGTAGGCCTAAATCACTACTTGCTTTGTGTAACTAGAAACAAATGTAATTATACCTCTTACGGTAGATAAAAATAACACTGCGGGGAGGAAATAGGGATCATGGCGGCAGGAGGTAGGACTACATTGCACCTCTGACAGGAACAAAGAGCATATGGAGGCTCGCATTATGAATTTTTGCTTCAGAATAACTGCAGGAATAAATCAGGAAAACTGAGAAGATCCACAGACCTCATGAAGGAAGCATATTGCTCCTGCAGGACCAGGGAACACCTCGAATACTGTGAGTGCCCAAACTGTGAAGGTGGGAGAGGGAGATCATCCACACATGAACACATACCCCCACTGGGGAAAATGAAGGCCTAGATTATGGGAGAAGATTTTGACCCTACCGGGAGCTGAATCAATTTAGAGAGCTGAGTGAAATACAAGGGTAGAGAAAGCAGCAGGAAAACCCCTGGTAGCTCACTGGGTTTCGTACCAACCTGTTTCTGCCTGGCCTCGCAGGGGTCCTCTGGGAGGGCTCCAGAGGTGCTGGGCAAAGGCCAAAGGGAGAAAGAAATCTCCAGCTGAACCCTGCAACAACTTCAACTTATCAAGAAGCCTCCTGGCCAGAACTCGGGGGAGGGCATGAATCTGATGTGCAGACTCCACTGGCTGGGCAAGAAGGAAAGCCATATTTGCTTTCACAGCTGGGAGGCGGGTATCCTGGGGCAAGCTCTCAGCCCTGCTTGCCCACTGCCTGGAAACAGACTCAGTGCTATTGTGGGGAACATGGTGGGAGTGAGACCAGCCCTTAGGATTATGTGGGAGCTGGGTGAGGCCTGTGACTGCTGGCTTTCCCCCACTCCCCTGACAACCTGCATGACAAAGCAGAGGCAGCCATAATCCTCCTAGGAACATAACTCCATTGACTTGAGAATCTCAACCCCATCTCCCATAGCAGCCACAGCAAGACCAGCCCAAGGACAGTCTGAGCTCAGACATGCCTAGCGCTGCCCCCACCCAGTGGTCCTTCCCTACCCACCCTGGTAACTGAAGACAAAGGGCGGATAGTCTTGGGAATTCTAGGGCCCTGCCCACCACCTGTTCCTCCCCATACCACCACAGCTGATGCTCTCTGGAAAGCGCCACCTCGTGGCAGTAGGCCAACCAGCCCAAAAGTAGTGCATTAAACCACCAAGGCTAAGAACCCTCACGGAGTCCATTTCACCCCCAACCCCCCGCCACCTCCACTGAAATAGGTGCTCGAATCCATGCCTCATAGACCCACAGACTATTCACATCACAGGACTCTGTGCAGACAACCCCCAGTACCGGCCGACAGTCTGGTAGACTTGCTGGGTGGCTAGATCCAGAAGACAGATAAAAATCACTACAGCTCAACTCCCATGAAACCACATCCATAGGAAAAGGAGGAGAGTACTACATCAAGGGAGCACCACGTGGGACAAACGAATCTGAACAACAGCCTTCAGCCTTAGACCGTCCCTCTGACAGAGCCTACCCAAATGAGAAGGACCCAGAAAACCAACTTTGGTAATATGACAAAACAAGGTTCTTTAACACCCACACAAAATTACACAGGCTCACCAGCAATGGACCCAAACCAAAAAGAAATCCCAGATTTACCTGAAAAAGAATTCAGGAGGTTAGTTATTAAGCTAATCAGGAGGCACCAGAGAAAGGTGAAGTCCAATGTATGGAAATCCAAAAAATGATACAAGAAG
This sequence comes from Pan paniscus, assembly GCF_029289425.2. Taxonomy (NCBI): domain Eukaryota; kingdom Metazoa; phylum Chordata; class Mammalia; order Primates; family Hominidae; genus Pan; species Pan paniscus. The sequence continues at coordinate 70,496,380 of NC_073267.2, forward strand.
TGAAGGGATAAATATTCAAGGAAATAGATAGCATAAATACAATCAAACAAAAGTTCAGGAAACAACAGACACACTTATAGAAATGCAAAATACTCTAGAAAGTCTCTGCAAGATAATTGAACAAGTAGAAGAAATAAATTCAGAGCTCAAAGACAAGGTCTTCCAATTGACCCAATCCAACAAAGACAAAGAAAAAGGAATAAGAAAATATGAACAAAGCCTCCAAGACGTCTAGAATTATGTTAAATGACCAAACCTAGGAATAATCAGTGTTCCTGGGAAAGAAGACAAATCTAAAAGTTTGGAAAATGTATTTGGGGGAATAACTGAGGAAAACTTCCCTGGCCTTTCTAGAGACCTAGACATCCAAATACAAGAAGCACAAAGAACACCTTGGAAATTCATCACAAAAAGATGTTGGCACATTGTCATCAGGTTATCTAAAGTTAAGATGAAGGAAAGAATCTTAAGTGCTGTGAGACAAAAGCACCAAGTAACCTATAAAGGAAAACTTATCAGATTAACAGCAGATTTATCAGCAGAAACCCTACAAGCTAGAAGGGATTGGGGCTCTATCCTCAGCCTCCTCAAAAAAAAATAATAATAATTCAGCCAAGAATTTTGTATTCAGCAAATCTAAGCTTCATATATAAAGAACAGATACAGTCTTTTTCAGACAAATGCTGAGAGAATTTGCCACTACCAAGCCACCACTCAAGAACTGCTAAAAGGAGCTATAAATCTTGAAACAAATCCTAGAAACACATCAGAACAGAACCTCTTTAAAGCATACATCTCACAGGACCTATAAAACAGAAATACAATTTAAAAAATAAAAACAAAAAACCAAAGTATACAAGCAACAAAAAACACAATGAATGCAACCGTACCTCACATCTCAATACTAACATTGAATGTAAGTAGCCTAAATACTCCACTTAAAAGATACACAACTGCAGAATGGGTAAGAACTCACCAACCATCTGCTGCCTTCAAGAGACTCACCTAACATATAAGGGCTCACAGAAACTTAAAGGGGTGGAAAAAAGACATTTCATGCAAATGGACACCAAAAGCAAGCAAAAGTAGCTGTACTTATATCAGACAAAACAAACTTTAAAGCAACAGCAGTTAAGAAAGACAAAAAGGGACATTATATAATGATAAAAGGCCTTGTCCAACAGGAAAATATCACAATCCTAAACATATATGCACCTAACACTGGAGCTCCCAAATTTATGAAACAATTACTAATAGACCTAAGAAATGAGAGAGATAGTAACACAATAATAGTGACAAATTTTAATACTCCATTGTCAGCATTGTCATCAAGACGGAAAGTCAATAGAGAAACAATGGATTTAAACTATACCCTGGAGCAAATGAACTTAACAGATCTATACAGAATATTCCATCCAACAACTGCAGAATATGCATTCTGTTCAACAGTGCATGAAACTTTCTCCAAGACAGACCATAGGAGAGGCCACAAAATGAGCCTCCATAAATTTAAGAAAATTGAAATTATATCAAGCACTCTCTCAGACCACAGTAGAATAAGACTGAATATTAACTCAAAAAGCAATCTCCAAAATGATGCAAATACATAGAAATTAAATAACATCCTCCTCAATTATAATTAGGTCCAAAATGAAATCAAGATGAAAATTAAAAAATTCTTCAAACTGAACAACAATAGTAACACAACCTATCAAAACCTCTGGGATGCAGTAAAGGCAGTGCTAAGAGGAAAGTTCATAGACCTAAACTCCTACATCAAAAAATCTGAAAGAGCACAAACAGACAATCTAAAGTCACACCTGAAGGAACCGGAGAAACAAGAACAAACCAAACTCAAACACAGAAGAAGAAAGGAAATAACCAAGATCAGAGCAGAACTAAATGAAATTGAAAAAAATAATCAATACAAAAGATAAATGAAACAAAAAGCTAGTTCTTTGAAAAAATAAATAAAATTGATAGATTATTAGCAAGATTAACCAAGAAAAAAGAGAGAAAATCCAAATAAGTTCAATAAGAAATGAAATGGGAGATAATACAACTGACACTACAGAAATGCAAAAGATTATTCAAGGCTACTATGAACACCTTTATGCACATAAACTAGAAAGCCTAAGGGAGATGGAAGAATTCTTGGAAAGATCCAACTTTCCTAGCTTAAATCAGGAAGAATTAGATAACCTGAACAGACCAATAACAAGCAGTGAGATTGGAATGGTAATTTAAAAATTACTAACAAAACAATGTCTAGGACCAGGCGGGTTCACAGCAGAATTCTACCAGACATTCAAAGAAGAATTGGTACCAATCCTATTGACTCTATTCTACAAGATAGAGAAAGAGGGAACCCTCCCTAAATCATTCTGTGAAGCCAGTATCACCCTGGCACCAAAACCAGGAAAGGACATAACCAAAAAAAAACAAACAAAAAAAACACACAAAAACTAAAGACCAATATCCCTGATGAACGTAGACGCTCAAATCCTTCACAAAATACTAGCTAAGTGAATCCAAATTCCCTAACATTGCATTTCTCCAAACACATACCCATCATTAAGGGACACATGGTTATGTTAAAATAAGAAAACCTTAGTTTTGGGCATATGTTTATGTGATTATGTGTAAATAATTTAAATATTTCTATCTCATTTTCCTTCCTTCAAATTTAGCGATTTCAAATAAAGGAAAGTTTAAGTAAATTATGGTTTACTCACATATAAAACATATTTTATACTGATGCTAGTGAAGAGCTCATAAAAATCCACTTTATTAGTTTGCATTTAAAAACATAAATATATGTGTACTTTCATTGGTAAATATTATAAAACATTAGCTATTATGTCATTGTATGATGGACTTATGGACTTTTTAAAATTATTTTTAAATACTCGAAGTAGAGTTTTTAGTAAATATCCATTTTTAATTAATAAAGAATATTTTATTACTTAAATATAAATTTAAAATTTTCTATTAGAATTAGAGGCCGGGCGCGGTGGCTCACGCCTGTAATCTCAGCACTTTGGGAGGCGAGGCGGGCAGATCACCAGGTGAGAAAATCGAGATCATCCTGGCTAACACGGTGAAAGCCCGTCTCTACTAAAAATACAAAAAATTAGCTGGGCGTGGAGGCAGGCGCCTGTAGTCCCAGCTACTCGGGAAACTGAGGCAGGAGAATGACGTGAACCCAGGAACCCGGGAGGCGGAGCTTGCAGTGAGCCAAGATCGCACCACTGCACTCCAGCCTAGGCGACAGAGCGAGACTCCGTCTCAAAAAAAAAAAAAAAAAAAAAAAAAAGAATTTGAGAGCTCAAGGGTACAATGAGGAAATTTTATTGTATTATACAAATAATCATAAAATTTAATATAAACACAAATATTAAGGATTATCATAGAAAGGTATCTTTATTCATGTTGTGATAACCATTGTAATTTCCTGGAATTATATATTATCTCATGGAAGATATGGCCCTAAAATGAAAGCTCATAGACTTCAGGCTTCAAAATAGTATTAAGAGTATCATGAAGGCCAGAGGAAGTCATGGAGATTTTTTAATTAAAGTAATTAAAAATCCAGTTAATAAGCAGCTTCTTACTACAAGAACATAGAGAAGAGATGATATCTTATAGCCACTATTTCTATTTCTATGTCACTCTATCTCTTTGAAGCTATATATATATACATAATTGAAAATTTGTTACTTATCACCCCAAACATCCAGAACATAGCTATTCTACCACTTGAGGGAGTAAAGTTGGATGAAATTCAATAAATTTGCACAAATTGCTTGAGTTTTTCTGTATTCACATTTACGATAATGTCTTTTTCATATGGAAGATAATTCTAAATATAAAACAGAGTTTTAATTTTATTTTAAATGTTTTAATTCTGAAGCATTTCAAATTAAAAAAAATCTGTAACAGAGATAACCAGAAGAAATATTACGCAAGTTACATATGTGCTTTCAAATTTTCAAATAGTCACACTTAATAAAAAGAAACAAGTAAAATTACCTTTAATAAAATATTTTATTGATCCAATGTTAAAAAATTATAATTTTGACATTTTGAGTTTTCAACCATCTCCATCAATGTAAAACTATTAAGATGTATCACATTTTTTGTATTAAGTCTTTGAAATCTGATGTGCATTTTACTCATATAATTTATCTCACTTTGGACTAGTCACATTTTATGTACTCAATAGTCGCACGTGGCTCATGACTACAATATTCACCAGCACAGAATAATACAAAGCCACAGTCTTCATCCATCACACGGATTTTAAAAATAAATAAATAAATGTTATATAACAAATATATAATTTCATAGATATAATATAACAAATATATGTATATTTATTTATATATATAGAGAGAGAGAGAGAGGTTCTTGCTCTGTCACCTAAGCTGGAGTTCAATGTTGATCATAGCTCACTGCAGTCTTGAGACCCTGTGCTCAAGCTCACTGCATCACTGAACCATAGCTCACTGCAACATTGAACCCCTGTAATCAAGCATTCCTCCCATCTCAGCCTCCTGAGTAGCTAGGACTACAGGTGTGTGTCACTACACCTGGCTAATTTTTTTTTTCTTGTATAGAAGGAGCGCCTCACTATGTTGTTCAAGTTGGTCTTGAACTCCTGGCCTCAAGCGATCCTCTCACCTCAGCCTCCTAGCATGTGAAATTATAGGTGTGAAGTACCAAGCTCAGCCTAAAATATTTTAATTATTTGAAGAAAAATATGTGGAGAAAGAAATGGCAAAATATTAATACACTACAAATAAAAAGGAAGCCATCAACCACCTGGTTCTGGCGAACACAACAAACTGCATTTTTATCTCATCCTTTCAGGAGTTAATAAGTACCTTGCCATTCATGAACCCTTTCATTTTTAAAAAATATTCAGAATGTATTGTGGTCTTCTTTTAAATTTTAAGTGATATTGGCATTGTTATTCTTGTGGTGTTTAAGTAAGGATGATTTCACCTGTAAAGCTCAGAAAAGCTAAACTCTAGCTGGCTATTTCAATAAGAGATTCTTCCCTCTGAAAAATTGTTCACATGGCTCTAAGTCCTAAGGTATGGCAAGGTTAAGTAGGTTTATTTAACAGCTCACTTTCATTTTCAGAACCACATTTTGTTTTCTCTTCTTTGAAGTCTAAAACGTTGATGACGTCTAAAGTGTTGCTGGCTGTGTCCTGAGTGAAGAAAGTACAATGGGTGTTGGCAGCTGAGCCTACAGCATCCCTTGTGAAGGTCTGACAATTGAGGAAAGATAGCTTCTTGGGACTTTCAGCAGAGCAAGAACTCTTCCAGAATACTGCATGCAGTACGCCCTATCTCTCATTTCATTTCCCACGATTTGTTCACATCAACTTTCTGAGCATATCATTGCCAAGCAGAAAGATTACACCCTTAGTTTGATCAAGTTCTTTTTGAGGCTGACAGGCATAAAAACAGGCGCATTGTTATTAATCGGGAGAGTGATGAAAGCAGTTCTGAGGAGGTAATGATGATGCCCACCACTATGTTTGTAATGACAGTCCAGACTTTCTACTTTTCAACCACCTGCATCAAAAGAATGGTGTATACTCATTCTCCAGTGGATAAAACAACAACAGAAATAAGCATTGTTTTCATCCAACTCCCAGAAAACAGACAGCACTACATCTCTGTGAATTTATTATATAATTTCAGAGTAACCAGAATTCTACATAATAACAATTTAACCTTTGCGTTATCACACTTGATTAGGTTAAAAAAGACTTTAAAGAATGCTTAACTGCAGAGTCTTCTACAGTTTATCTTTTCAATCATTTTGTCTGAATTTATGCATTTCCATCTTTATGCCTTTGCTTATGCTATTTTCGCCCTCAATATCGTTTGTTTGGTTTTATCAGAATTTTATAAGTACTTTGAGATCCAGGTAGAAGAACAGCTCCCTTAGGAAGATTTTTCAGTTGTAAACAATGGAATTTTTCTCCCAGAACACATTGTTAATACTTCTTTTTTAATGGTTTACTATAATTTTGGGCAGAATGTGAAGTTGGGCATTTGAACTTTGAACATTTTCTAAATTTTCATACTAGAGAAATTGTCTCTTTTCTCAAGTTGCTACCTGTGAGATTATTTATATTTCAATCCACCATGTCTACTCAAACATGGTAAACTTCTACTAAATATCTTCTGAATAAATGGGGTTCAACATGAAGATGTAATGATCAACGGAATAAAATGACACTTCTCTCTCTCTCTCTCGCTGTCTCTCCATCTCTCATAAATGACAGGTAATCGCGGTAAAATGATGTGAGCCAGACACGAACTGAGAGTTCCAGTTGCATTTGAATTTAGTGATACTTCTTATGGGTTATTTTCAGGAATCATTGAAAGTCATGATACTGCAACAAAAGCGCATTAAAGATCTAGTTTAAAGAAGGCCTGTGCATAATTTCTAAACTGGTTAGTCAGTTAATTAGCTTTTGAAATTTGGGAACCAGTGATAAAGTCCTGATAACTGATCATTTGAAGATTGAACATTGAAATTTGGATTTGTTTCACTGTTTAAGAGGGGAACCAACGAGAAAGGTAACTAAAGAAGAAGGCAATGTGTTGAAGGTAACGTGTTGCTGCTCATTTTACCCCAACTGGCTTTAAAACAGAGGTAGAAAATGGTATTAAAAATACTTTATTGGCTTTCCATACCCTAACAGCCCAATTCACATCAAGCATTTCATTAACTAAGGCTGTGGTAGAAAAAAAGTCATTTAAAAAGGTAATTGTCTAATTTTGTTCTCTTGTCACAGAAGTTACAAAATATAATATTTAAATAACAGCACCTATATTGCTCTTAGTCTATCAAGTAATCATTATATAAAATATAAACTGACAGAAAAATAAAATTCGAATAATGCAATGTTTAAAATTTAAAGCATACGTCAAAAAAATACAGCATGCATTTTCAAAATAGTAACTAGCTTTTTAAAACATGTAAACAAAGAGCAAGTGGCAATGGGAGCGGATAACCAGCACTGAACCTTCGTTTTGGCCTATGCCTTGGGCTGGCGTGATAGGCAAAACTTTTCTTAAGAGGAAGATAGCAAGTATTGCTGGCTTCTATCCAAACCACTCTTGCTCTGTTTACATTCTTTGCTCTTCAGCCCTCCCCTTGCCAAAGTTTGCCATTTTGTTTTCCCCAGTCTGCAGTTAACCTCTTTGACACATAACTGGCATTTCCCAGTACCCAGGACCACAATTGGCTCACCAGAGTTAGTGACAGTTGCCCTTCCTTACTCCACCTGGAAACAGCACAATGAGTACATGCTTGGTGCAAATTAGATAACAGACACCCCTTTCTCCAGGTGAACCAACCCTGCTGTAAACCCTGTTTGACCCATTTCCCAGGGTCCTTGGATAATGAACCATCTAAACATGTATATGACAACCTTACTAGTTGCTGATCTTTATCTATATTCCCCTTGCTGTACAATGTTAATTGTTCCTTTCGGAAAAGACACGCTCATAGATGAAATGTCTTCGGTTGCTGTTCTAGGCTAGCTATTGCACAGATATGCACATTTTTTTCCCTAAATCATTTTTCCAAACCTGGCTCTCAAATGTTCTTCTTTCCTGCTTACATTCCCCTAAATACAAAATTCTATCCTCTAATTTCTCTATTTGCTCCATCTATTGAGTAAAGGAGAGTATTTCCTATTGATGTCTTCATACAGAAGAAAATTCATAGAAATATTTATACCAAAATGTTAATAGTATTTCTTTTGTTGGTGGCTTTTCTTATCAAATTTTTTTTTAGTTTTTTTCTTTAATGGACATGTATAAATTATGTAATGCATTTACAAAAACGCTCCTCAGTTTAAGAAAGTAAATAAATGATAATCATTTTTAAATGCTTACTGATCTCTTTGAACTCAAAACAGTTTTTTTTTTAATTGTAAGACTCAAAAATTTAGAAGTAGGAGGTACAGTTGTTAAAATCACAGGTATGACCTCAGGCTATATCAACCTGAGCATGGAGTTGAGGTGCGCTCCAATAAAGGCATGGAAAAGAGGTTTAAAAAACATACATTATCCTAGTCAGAACTGAGGGAGTCACATAACCTGAGAAGAAAGAGAGGAATTATTTCTTTTTGGGCAGAATATTTATGTCTGCTGATATAACTTGGCCATTATCTAAACTACCACTCTGGTATTACATTGGACAAAAATTAACAAAATAGTTTTCTTATTACAACACTCTGTTGACAAAAAAAAAAATTAAACAACAAAGAAACTGTCTTAACCCCCAATACTGAATTGCATTTTTTTCCTCTGCTAGCTCTTAAAAATTAGAGATACTGAGGGGGAACAAATTCTCATAGATGGGTGACACTCTTAATCAGAGTCAAATCTTGGAAGCTGTTTCAAATTAACTCTTTTCACAGCTTTCAGCAGTTTTGTGCGGCATGCACATGCTTTGTCTAAGATTTTTATTATACATAATATTGTGTGGCTTGAAACACCACTTATTAAGTTCCTATGGTTTGCTGGATAATGTGGTGACTAACATCTCTGGAGGACCTCATAGGATAGTGGAGAAACAGACATGTAACTATGCCAATCATATTAACCACAGTAAACGCCATGACAGAGGAAATGAATAGGTCACATTGGGAGTCGAGAAAATGGTAGTCACAGTTCTTTCCTTAATACCACTTAAGCACTTGTGGGGAAGACGGGGATTAGACCCATGAGAGCACAATCAGCTTCTGCATCTTTTGTGCTGAGATTACAGTGCAGTGCCATTGTTTCCTTGTATCCTCATCCAAAGGCTCATGGCTAATTAATATGCTTGATTGAAAGGCAGCAAAAGCTTGTGCATGCATGCAATGGATAAAAGCCTAGTGTTGCTGAAAACAAAACAAAATGAAAAAAAAAAACCAAACCAAATAAAATAAAATAAGAAAGAAAAGAAGGAAGAAAGGAAGAAAGAAATCAGAGCCTTACAGTGGACACAAAAGCTTAGCTCTGCAAGAATGTTAAACCTTATTTTATTTCTCTGTCACTGAATTTAAAATGAGATTGGAGAAGGACTGTAAGTGTTGAGAAGAGTGAAGCAATTTCAAGTGACAGAGTTCAAAAGCAGTGGTTATGCATTTCTAAATGGGTACTGAATCTCCTTTAGAGATATTTTGCACTTAGAAATAAAGAGTTCAGTTGAGACCGTCACCTAACTTTCTGGAAAAAATGGCCTATGCAAATTGACCATATCTTTTACTGAAAGCTGCGGTCATAGGAATTCCAGGTTTCATTCATTTGATATTCCACAAATATTTATGGAATGTCTACAGTGTGCTAGGGGCAAGGAAAACAAAGCATAATATTTCAAAGGGATCTCTGTGTAATTAATACCCCCAAATTGTATATGTTAATAAATAACCCTCAACAACTATAGACAAAAATGCTAATACTGATTTTAAATGTATATTTGCATATATGTGTGTATACATATTTACCTATTATGTGTTATGTATTTATACGTTATATATCTCAGATAAAAGACTGGCCATATGACTTTATAAGCAATAATTTCCAGTAGAAAATAATGACACAAATTGCTTATAGAAGGGTATGTAAAGAAAATCATGTGTTCTTTTGCCAACATCCCAGAACAGATGTTGTTTTGTACTATGACTTAATAACCTATTTAATAATTGTGAGAGGTATATAGAAAAAAATGCCATGACTATGAAAGTAAATATAGAGAAATAACCTACAACTAAGTCCTCAATTATTAATCCCATTAAAAATTTTTGCCAACTGCAATTGTCTACTAAATTTTACTTTCATTTTACTCTCAAAATAGTATAGGGGTTAGGAAGAGTAAGCATTCTTATCAATATTTTACATAAATTTTGAGTTCAGAATGATAAGACGTTTATCATTATTTCTAACTAGCATTCTTGCCTCTTTGGGCTGGTACAAAAATCCTCATTTTTTCTTTGGGATATCACCCCTACCTCATTCCTTTCCAATATTCTTTCACTCATATATTATCTCTGTCCAAATGGTCCTTGTTTCATTGCCTTGTTTCAATTTTTGTCATTTACTTATTGATGAATTAGAATATTTTATTCCCTGTCAACAATGATTGTGTCAGAGATAGGCATATGATGGACCACTCATGGTGTTCCATCACATTTATTACAGAGATACTGTGAAAGAGGTCTTTATTTCAGGAATTTCAAACTCCAAGAACTAGATAAGTCAAAACCTGCCAGCAGAACACAATATCTGCAGAATGAATTTATACCAGTTGCAAGTGATACAACTGGTACTATTTCAAACATATAGAGATAATGCTTGCAAGTGGATCAGAACATGATATAGGAACACAATTTTGTACTGTTCATCTCTTAACTCTGCTTTTCTTTGTGCTGGATCTATTTTCAAGCAACTCCCTTTCTCCTTGGTGGCAAAATCACTGTCATCAGTTTTACACTTTTTATCCCATTTTCTCAGCATCCCTCAAAGAAAGAACATATATCTTCCTACCATTTTCAAGTTGGGCCTCAAAATTGAATCTCATAGCTCTGCCTTAGAAAACATTTTTATTCCAGAACCAATCACTGTGGGTGAAGGCTTGAAATAACATATAGATTCACCATATTCAGATTAGGTGTCCACTCTTGATTCTGGAGTTTGAGTTCAACCTCACTCAAACCACATGGATGGTGGAATTTCCTGAATCTAAAAATGGTGCCCTTTCCAGACAAAGGGAAAAGGGGTAGTGTCCTGACAGAAATAACTTAAGTCCATGTCAGAAACCAATTCAAAAAAGAAGTACGTAGAAAGAGATGCTGGATTTTGCAACAGGTGACCCTGGATTCAACTATGTTTAAAATTGTTTATGTGTCAATGAATACGATTTTCTTTGAGTTGATTTGAATCAGGTTTTTATCATCAGAAATCTAGAAGCTTCTTTGATGTGGGGCTGAAAAGGAGATACATGCCAATAGGGTACTTAGGTTCAGAGATGTAATTTATTTGTTTTTATTCATATAGAAAACCAGTTTTGTGGTTAGCCTTTGTTTTGCAATCTACTTTTGCTGCTCAATGTGCATCCTGCAGCTACCCCTAGTTTCATTTTTACAAGTATTTTATATAACATTATATTATATATATATATTCAGTTTTTATTACATAGACTTATATGGTTTACTCTTATATATTTTTTCTTTTTGAAATGATATCTGCCCCAATAAACTCATATTATGCTCTCTTCTGACTCATTTGACAGTAATATCCCAAACTCAAACCCTAAAAATGGAGATAGTGAAGGAAAAGGGAAAAGACTTAAAAAAAAACAACACTTTATTTGTTACATCAAAATTGCTACTTGGAAAAAATTGCATTTTTCTTTTTACTGAATACCATTTCAATAGGTCTTAGGTAGGGTTTCCTAGAAGAAGACGCTGAGATGAGAATTAGTGTTCAAAGGACGTGTTAAGAAAATGCCCCTGGCTGGGTGCAGTGGCTTACAACTGTAATCCCAACACTCTGGGAGCCTGAGACTGGCGGATCGCCTGAGGTCGGGAGTTCGAGACCTGCCTGACCAACATGGAGAAGCCCCGTCTCTACTAAAAATACAAAAATTTGCTGGGTGTGGTGGCACATGCCTGTAATCCTAGCTACTCGGGAGGCTGAGGCAGGAGAATAGCTTGAATCCGGGAGGCAGAGGTTGCAGTGAGCTGAGATCACGCCATTGCACTCCAGCCTGAAAACAAGAGCAAAACTCTGACTCAAAAAAAAAAAAAAATTGCTCCCTAGAAAAACCAGTAACTAAATAGGTAAAACAGGACAGGGAAAGGAATAAAGTCAAGAAGAGATTCAATTCAGGCAATCCCAGTCGCAGCCAGATCCTTCAGGGAAGCTCTGAAGGATAAATTGCATCTCAGAATTATCCCAACTGGAAGAAAGAGAGCTGGGTGTCAATAACACTTTTGTGTCAACCAGTCATTGGCTAAGAGCAACCCCTCACTGGGATGCTTTGTGATATGCAAAGTTTCAGACACATCTACCTTTGTGGATGAGGATGACAAATTGCCTCCAGTCATTCCAAGGAAACCCTCTGAATAGCCAGACACAGCCATCAGAAGCAAAAGCACCTATAAGCTAGAGGAGAGAACCACAAAACCAGTGAAGAGATCTGAACACAGCTAGGCAGAATACCGACAGGATCAGGACAGTCAGTGTCAGGTATTTACCAATAGAGATGCAGGGAAAAAATTCTGCCTGTGTACAAATTCCATGCCCTTAATACTTTTGTGAAAAAATCTCTTTAATTTAGTTTTTCTGTTAACTGGTGATATTTATTTTAAAACTACAAGTGGTAATTATTTCTTCAATATTTGTTTGCATATATAGATATATATATATATGAAAAACTTTAAACAAATTCTGAAGACGCTAACTTGGTGTGCAATGTCAGAAGGCCTCGCAACTCCTCTTTCTTGCTTTATTCAGGGCACAAAGCTTTTGGATACATGAAATGGGTCAACCTTTCAGATAAATTGCTGATGAAGGATATCTCAAATAAAGATGTTTTGAGAGCTTCAGCCATACCCTTGATTTCTTTACTGAGCTCAGCTTGTGTGAGTTCCCTGGGAGAATGGTGGGACAATTCTAATTCCCACCTTCAGAACATTACTATAGATGTCTCTTCATGTGGCTTCAAGTTAAAAGCCCAGTGAAGGCTGTTTAAGTTTCAAAGATTAAATGCAAAACCTTCTCCATTAAGAAATACACACACACACACACACACATAAATATTACTGGGTTTCCATTTTTTCTTGTCATCTTTCTACTGTCATCTCCATCCGCTACTTCTTGTAGCTCCCCTTTTTAATCCTAAAATTTATCTTGAAGCTTGCCTTGGCTTTTTTTCCCCTGAGTCTTCCTAGAGCCTCCAAATTCTCTGTGACACATTTTTATACAATATGGTACATGCATTTACATTTATATGTATTAAAATGTTATATTTTACTAATAAAAAGTTTGGCATGCGTAAGATTGATATAAATGAGTAAAAGTCATATCAAATCTAGGCTTGTGGGAAGGGAGGAACACAAAGATTGGAAAAAAAAGATGACAGTTGTAATATACTTGTTTTTTTGAGGTGGGGTCTCACTGTGTTGCCCAGGCTGGAGTGCAGTGGCATGACCTTGGCTCACTGCAACTTCAACCTCCTGGGCTCAAGCAATCCTCCCACCTCAACCTCCTGTGTAGTTGGGACTACAGGTGCATGCCACCATGCCTGTTTAATTATATCTATATCTATATCTATCTATCTCTATCAATTTGTATCTCTATGTATAGATATAGATTTTGTTTGTTGTTTGTTTTTGTAGAGATGGGGTTTCATCATGTTGCTCAGGCTGTTCTTGAACTGCTGAGCTCAAGCCATCTGCCTTCCTCGGCTTCCCAAAGTGCTGGGATTACAGGCATGAGCCACCACATCCAGCCTTGATGCACTATTTTTAAAATAACACTTTTATTTAAATATATCTGTAGAAAATTGTAAAAGTGGGAAGTGTAGATGTTAGAGGATTATCACAAATCTGACATAGCCATTTAGGCAAAAAATACAAAATATTAGCATCACTAAAGTCCTTCTTATGGCCTTCTTCATTATTTCCTCTTCTCTTTAACAGTGTTGTTTAAAGTACCATATTATGTATTTTATATACAATACAATATTACTTTACACAGAGAGGTACTTTACACAGAGAAGTACATGTATACTTATATACTTTATATATACAAACATCACGTGCACATATATGTACACAACTACCTATATTTTTTGTTTTATAAATCAATATCAGTTTGTTAGACATTTGAAGATATTAACTACATTGCTGTCTAATTCCCTTTATCTTGGATGAGAAGAAAAAATCCATTTTACTGTTGTTCTTTGAAGGTTACCCTTATGATTTTCCCATTGTCTTTTATTTTCCTAAAGATGCTATAATACTGGAGTGCATTCAGATGACTTAGAATTAGTAACAGTACTTGAATATAAATGTGAATATCTTTTACCAGGTTTGGAAAACTATTAACCACTATCTCTTATGCCCTTTCCCAAATTTTCCACTATTCATTCTCATTTTATGATTGAGTTTGGTCTTGTTCTGGCATTTTTAAATATGACTAATTTTTTCTGCAGGATTACTTATATGTTTTCAAATTATTTATTTAAGTCGTCTTAATTTTTGTTTCATGGACATTTATTTTGGATTTTTAAATTTTTAGGATTTTTCACTGTTTAAAAATTTTTGAATACATTCATTAAAAGTATTTTAATTTTATTATCTTGATCAACTGTGATTTCATTCTTATTGCCTATTTTTTCTCCAGAATGTGGTAATATATTTGAATATGTCAGGTGATCATTTTAATTTAATTTAAAGTTCCAAGTTACATGTGCAGGATGTGCAGGTTTTTTACATAGGTAATCATGTGCCATGGTGGTTTGCTATGCCTATCAACTCATCACCTAGGTATTAAATTCAGCATGCATTAGCCATTTTTCCTGATATTCTCCCTTTCCCCATCCCACCTGTAGGCCCCAGTGTGTTGTTCCTCTCCCTGTGTTCCCCTCCATGTATTCTCATTGTTCAGCTCTCACTTCTAAGTGAAAACATGGGGTGTTTGGTTTCCTATTCCTGCATTAGTTTGCTGAGGATAATGGATTCCATCTCCACCCATGTCCCTGCAAAGGACATGATCTCATTCTTTTTTATGGCTGCATAGTATTCCATGGTGTATATGTACCACAGTTTCTGAATGAAGAGTTTATCTACCTTCAATCTTTGAGGCTACTGACCTTTGGATGGGTTTTTTGTGGGAACTTTTTTTGATGCTGTTGTTGCTTTATTTTTGTTTGTTTTTTCTTTTAACAGTCAGGCTCCTCTTCCTTAGGGCTGCTGCAGTTTGCTGCGCGTTCACTCCAGATCCTGTTTTCCTGGGTCCCTCCCACCCCTGGAGGCATCACTACTGGACGCTGCAAAACAGCAAAGATGGCCGCCTCCTCCTTCCTCCGGGAGCTCCATCCCAGAGGGGCACTGCCCTGATGCCAGTGGGAACGCTCCTGTATAATGTGGCTGGTGACCCGCGTTTGGGGGTTTTATCCAGTCAGGAAGCACGGGATCAGGGACCAGCTTAATGAAGCACTCTGGCTGCCTCTTGGTGGAGGGGGTGCATTGTGCTGAGGGGAATCACATTCACCTGGACTGCTGGGATTCCTCAGAGCCAGCAGGGGAAAAGACTAAGTCCACTGACCCACAGAGATCGTGGCCATCCCTTCCCCCAGGGGTTTCATCCCAGGGAGAACAGAGTTCTGTCCATAAACCCCTGGCTGGAGTTGGTGAAATTCCTGCAGGGAAGCCCCACCCAGTGAGGAGGGATGGGGCCAGGTCCAGCCTAAAGAGGGAGTCTGGCCACTATCTGCCACAGTCTCTGTGCTGCACTGTGAGGAATTCCTCCTGGGTCCAAACCACCCAGTTTTCTCCGGCACCAGAAGAGGAAAACAGCAGACTGGAACTGCAGTGATGGCGGCCAGTGATGGTGGCCACCCCTTCCTCCGAAAGTTCAGTTGTCTGAGGCATTAGGTAGCCAAAGGGATGGCAGCTGCCCCTCTCCTCAGGAATTTGGTAGTCTTAGGCAGTCTCCAGCCGAGTGTCCACTGAGATTCTGCACAGCACTGTGCTTGGGACTCAACGCCCTGGTGGCGTGGGCTCGTGAGGGAATCTCCTTATCCACAGGTTGCACAGATCTGTGGATAAAGCGTGACTTTCCAGGTAGGGGTAGCACAATCACTCACCGCCTCCCTTGGCTGGGGGTAGGAGATCCCCTTTCCCCTTGTGGCTACCAGGTGGGATTCACTCGCTGGATTCACCAGCAGGATTCACTCGCTGTTTTTGTCCTTGGTGAGGGCCTCTGACCGCACCTGTTTCTAGTCCACCATCTTGGCCCCTCCCTGGCTGGTTATTCTTGTTTGAGGAATTGAGACTGTTTATTTAAAATGTAGAGGTAAGTTGAATCTCTGTATACTATTTTCTTCCAATATGTTTTCATTTTTCTTCTGGCAGGTATCTAGGCTTCAGGACACAAGTTATTCTAGAACCTTGATTAAATCATAGTTTTAGTGATTAAGATCATAGTTAATATATAAAGCTTCTATGGGCAACAAAAAATGTAAAAACTTTTTCTTATTTTTGGTCTCTAATCTCTTATCATTGTTCCATGGCTGTATTGAGTCTAGCAAAAGTTTTGCTTAACCTTAAAGCTTCTTACCTGCCACCTTTACAATTAGCAATTGCCTGGAGAGGAAGTGTGGTGATATACATCAGTTTAACCTTTCTTGTTCTGCTCTTTTTCTGGAAGAAAATTCCCTACAAATTTTCCCTACAAATTCTCATTGCCTTGGTAGTTCTCTTATATCTTCAAGTTAATTAAAGATATATTTTGTCTAGACTTTCACAGTGGAAAGATTGGTCTGAAAGATACTAGCCTACTATTGTCCAAGGGAACTCTTAATATGTTTCTGTAAAAGGGACACATTTTGGAGGCCTGGGAGAGGTCTAAGGAAGTGGGAAACCCACAGAACCTCTTTTATCAATTACCTAGAATCCACATATGACTTCAATTTATTCCATATGATTAGAAATTAACATATGTAGAGAAATATATTTTGTTTTGTGTTTCTAAAGCAATGCAGAGAAAGCAGCCTTTTTAAAAACATGGTATACTCACTTATAAGTGGGAGCTAAATGATGAGAACACATGGACACATGGAGGGGACAACACACACTGGGGCCTACTGGAGGGTGGAGGGTGGGAGAAGAAAGAGGATCGGGAGAAATAACTAATGGGTACTAAGCTTAATACCTGGATAATGAAATAATCTGTACAACAAATTCCCATGACACAAGCTTACCTATATAACAAACCTGCACCTGTACCCCTGAACTTAAAATAAAAGTTAAAAAGATAATGGTATATTAGACAAGACCCAAATAGCTATAAAAGGCACTAATCCTTACCTTCCCTTTCTTAGGAATCTTTCAAAAAAAATGGAGATTTATGGTGCCCTTTTGGTGAAATTTAAAATAAATTGCTAAAATAATATAAATGATTATATTAAATGTATGGATTTTGACAATATTGTGAATTAATTCATTCAACAAATATTTATTGATATTTTCCAGGGACTATTCTAAGCAGTAAGAATATGCCTGTATTAATCATGATTTTTATTTTCTATATTTTATAATTCTTTGACATCCAGAGGTCTCATGAAATAAATGGACGGTGCCCTTCGGGATTAGCTAATTTCTAGAGATAACAAACAACTTACCTGTAAACTCATCTTTGATATGCAAACCAGAAAATTCTGAGTCCTTAGCCCAGCCTGCCTCCTTTATTCAGGCTCCTGCAGTCTAGAACACTATCCTCCTGCCCTGGATTACCCCAGCATTAGACAATAGACAGGTAGAGAGTACCCTTACAGCATAGAGCCTGCCTAAATTATTCAAACTGTCTAACCCTGAATCTGCTCAGCAGCTTACCCTGCTTGGCCCATTTCTTCCTAAGAAAACCACAGTAAAACCTTTTTCCCACACTTCTTGCTCCTTCTACCTTCTGACCCGACCCTGGTGCTTCCTTGTGTAGCCCTGTGCAGCTTGGCAGGTCTTCTTCTCTTGGGAACGCTGACTAACAAACTGTGTTTTCAGTGGCTATTCTCTCCTGATCTGTTGGTCTTACCATACTGAATAAAAATGAAATCCTGGATGCATTTTAAAACAACAGCTACAAACAAGGCCTGTGTTCTCTTAGAGAATAGAGACACTAAATGAATGAACAAATAACGTTAGAAGGTTATAAAGTCTCTGAAAAAAATAAAACAGTGTTGTGAGAGCAGCTGGTGATAGGGCTAATTTAGAATGGAGAAGGAAGAGTTCAGTGGGGAGGTGGTGACTTTTGAAAGGACGTCAGAATGTAGGAGACGCTTGGCTCTAAGAATGCTGTAGATGGCGAAGATTCTGGGTGTGAACTTAGACATTTTTGTTTACTAGAAACTGTGTGCCAACTGATCAGGTTGAATTTCTTTTCTTTTTCCTTTTTTTTTTTTTTTTTTTGAGACAGGGTCTCACTCTGTCACCCAGGCTGGAGTGTGCAGTGGTGCAATCTTGGCTCACTGCAACCTCCACCTCCTGGGTTCAAGCGATTCTCCTGTCTCAGCCTCCCGAGTAGCTGGGACTATAGGCATGCACCACCATGCCCAGCTAATTTTTGTATTTTTAGTATAGACAGGGTTTTGACATGTTGGCTAGGCTGATCTCAAACCCCTGACTTCAGGTGATCCACCCGCCTCAGCCTCCCAAAGTGCTAGGATTACAAGTGTGAGCCACTGCACCCGGCCCAGATTGAATTTAATTGATAGGTACTCGGTAGCAATAATTCCATCTTCACCCACATGGATGCCCCATCTCCCATTTTGCCACATATCTGATTCTAAAACCTACGATTGATAGGGGAATAAATACAACTTTAGATATATTGGTACTAACTATGAGCTAAAAGTGACCACGTATGGCTGAAATAAAAGGTACTAATATCTTTATTTGCCTTAGAAAAATTAAAAGCTGACACCAACCATTAAACTAAAAGTGTATCTGAGAGGTGGTCACAATTGTCTTGATAGGCAATCCTCCCTGATTATCATTTTTATTCTCTTTGAATAAAATGAACAAAGATAACAGAGAAAGGTAAGTGATTTTTTTCTCTTTTGATTTTAACAAAACTGATTAATTTTATCCTGATCCTCTTACAAAAGAAAATCAGAGGTTGGCATTACTGCCTGTGGGAGCAAGGCAACACCTTTACCTAATAAAATACCTTTTTGGATAGGTATGAATAACACTATATTGTACTAGCCTGAATTCTAATTTTTGAAGAGCAACAGACGAGTTCAGCATAGATAATCCAGAACTGATCGCAGCTGCTCCAGCCAGAGAGTCATTTTAACTCATAATGGGAGTGACATAATGTTACAGAAGAATCCGAACACGATTATTCACGAGGAAGTGTTTTGAACCAGAATTAAAATAAAGGCATTTACCCAGAAAATGTAGAAGACACAGACTTCAAAGCACATGTCACCCAGATCATAAAGTTTTGAAAGAAAAAACTGGTTCATTGCTGAAAGCTAGTCAATATGGTGACTTGCTCTATGACAGCATATTTGGTCTGAAATTTTTGAGAATTTTTTTAAAGAACACTCATGACGAGAATTACACCTCTGATATGACCAGATTCTAAAGAATGTCAGGCACCATATGAGATCATTTCCATTCATTATTTATAGTAATGCTTAAAACTCTGAAAGGTAATTGAAAATATTAAGTATAGGCCACCAGATCTTCCCATCTCAGTTATTTACCCAAGTGAAAGAAAAACACATTCAAACGAAAACTTGTATGTGTATTTATTTCTATGGCAACTTTATTCATCATAGCCAGAACCTGGGGTGAGTGGGGAGAACAAAATCATCCATCAACAGGTAAATGGATAAACAAAATAAAGTATGTCCATACAATGGAATACTACTCAGCCATTACAAGGAAAAAATAGAAAACCAGAACTACTGTCACACACTCAATATGAGTGAAAGAACTCGGGCATAACAGATCTCATTCGTAGGAAATGTGAACCAATCTATGATGACAAAGTGTAGATGAATGGCTGTTACAGAGAAATAAAAAGGCATAGATTACCAGGGGGCATGAGTAACCTTTGTTAGTGATGAAAATGCTCTGTATGATTTTAGTGGAGGTCTTATTGCCATGTAGAACTGTCGGATTACATCAAATGAGTGCACTTTAAATGGGGGTAATTTATTATAGACTTGATAAAGTAAGGAAAAATACAAAAGAAATGAGGGAACCAAAGCTGAGAGAAATTAAGGAACCTGTCCAAAGTTGTACCACTCCTAAGTAGCAGGAACAAGGACAGGATTACTTTTTAGTTTTTTCTGGCCCTAAATCTTAAGTACTTTTCACTGCATCATATGTAAGAAAAAATAATTCTTGAAGGCATTTTCTTCTTTAGGCTTTCAGAATTGTAACTATTTCATGTTAGCATTCACTATGCTATTAATTTTAATATTCAAAAGTCTTCCAAGTTACTTATAGTACTATAACTTTTAGGTATGAGATATAAAAATAAGGTTTTTATCTGGAAAATGTATCTATGACAGGAAGTCTTGAAAATGCGTGAATTTTTAGAAGCTATTTGGAGAGGGTCATATTATATAAATAAAATATGTCTTTTACTTCATATTTTGCTGCTAAAATGATATTAAATACAGTATGTATTTTTTAGGACACTTAAATGGGAGGTTGGAAATTAAATATTTGGTTTTCATGTTTAGCTCAATGGTGAATTTGAAGATTCTTTGTTCCATTATCAGTACATGTGCCTATATAGAGGTTCAAAGTATCCTTTTAATGCTTTTCTCTATTGGACAGTTAAAGAAATTCAGACCACACAATTTTTGGCAGCATGTGGGAGAATATTAAATAGAAGGCACTCAATAATGTTTAAGGAACAAATGAATGAATAAATATGGAAAAGATATTTTTGAAGTTTCCTTAATCAATAAGAACTTAATAACTCATCATCACCATATAAATGGGAGGTTTTTGAGACAATCTTTATGCTGTTAGTATTTCTTTCTAATTTGCATGCATATATGTTATGTAGACAAGTTAGTTCATTTATCAGCTTATTCTGATGTGATGAACCAATGCATGGGTGACAATTTCCTAGTAAGATATTCTTGCAATTCTCAGTTACAGTGAATAGATGAATAACATCAGGTTGGTAAAGCAGATAAAAGTGGCTGAAAGAGAATTGTGAATGGGATCAAATTGAAAGGAAGTACTAACTATCAAAGCAAAGATTCACCCCAAGATGACCTGTTTGCCACAATGTAAAATTCTGTCATATAATATTATTCCAGTCAAATGAAAAATAAGTTGGGAGCAAAAAAAATAAGTGACTTTTTGTTTTGCTTTAGTATTAGCAAAACCATCTGCTGAATTTAATCTTGATCATGCAAATGCAAATCAAGGAATGAAGGCCTAGATGCTACAGTGGGATGAGAAATTTAGCAAAAACAAAACTAAACTAAAACAGCAACAAAAAACTGCCTTTACATAGGTATGACCCCATGTTTAATCACATAGTTTGTTTCAGGTTAGGAAATATTTTGTATATTTCTCCCTCACCCTGTTTAGGGTAGAGATAAAAGTTTTTCCCTCTTGTCATCAAAGTATACCCATTTTTTCCAATAAATATAACAAAATATAAATAATATCTTCAAACCATGATATTAGATAATTATCATCATTGCTCTATTGTAAAGATATTGAAATAATTAATGTCACTGTCTCAAATATTGACTCTACAGTAAAAATGCTGATTCTGAGAACATTTGTGTTATAAAGCATGCTGACATTGCTGAACATAGGATGAAAATTAACAGAGGAAGTTTTTATTTCATTTCCAAGATACTCAGTTTTGTTAGTGTTTAGGCTACACTCTTCTTTATATGTATTGGATTTAACCTGTTATAGTTATAGAGGGCAGCTGTAGAACTAGCACCTTGAAGTGTAGAGTGAAGTTAGTGTAAAAGGAACCTAGGAGCCTTTAGTTATATTTACTGCTTTCCCCTACACTATAAAAACACTGCATCAGAGCTCAGGGGTCTAAGGATATATTTAGAGCTACCATCATGGGAAAAGTTAAGGAAAAGAGGCCACTTAGCATAGGAGGGAAGTGTGAGCTTTGCAATAAATTAGACTCCTGTTTAAATTTCTGGTTATACACTCACTAGATGCAAATCATTATGGAGCCAGTGTAGGAAACTAAACTATCTGAGGCTTTTCTTTTCCTCACACATACAATACTAATAGTAATAGTACTTAGCTTCCTGAACTGTTGTGAGTGCACCCTACTAGCCATAACAGGGCCACTGAAAGGTATCTACAATATAAATAGCCTTCTGATACTTTATTCATTGCCAACAAATGTACTGTTTTCATTTAAAACCTTTATATTTTGTAACTGTTGTTAGCATCACTAATGATAAAAATAGCTAATATTTCTCTAATGCTTTGCAGAATAAAATATGTTTTTAAATGTTCTTCAAAGAACTTTGATATTATACCAGTTTTAGACTTGACAATATTGAGATCTAGAGACCATAGACTGCATTACCCAAGGATGAACAAGCTACTACATGGTGGATATGGGTCTTAACAATTACTCAATCCAAAGTAAATGTTGATCCACTATCTATACAGTCTAACACCCGTATTTCAGACCAAAGCTATGCAGCTACCTTGATTATTATAAGATCTAGGACTCAAATTTAAGTCTAACTGATACTCATTGACCTTGTGACACTGGACAGTAATTAAACCCTCTAAGCTAATTTTACACATCTATAAAATTGGGACTATATTTGACCCCTATTATATGCTTTTTGTGAGTATCAATAATCTCAAATTTGTGTTATTGGCAGTAATTGTTTCAGGACCTTTGATGCAACATCTCCTTATTCATTGGAATAAATTGAAATTTAACTATAAGTGCCCATTTGCCAAAATTGACAAGAAACATAATAGTAGCAACTTTGTGGCTTTTTCTACCTACCTTATATGGTATCAGGAAACCCAGTCAGTCACCACCCTTGATCCTTTCCCAAGTTCTCTGCTATAAGATGTGTAGACTTCTTGTTGACTCTAATCCTTCTATGCCAGGCTGGTCATAAGGACCAAAGCTCTCTAAAGTCATTGTGTCCAGTGTCCAACTTGCTCAGGCACTTAGGCAGTACCAGTGCTCTTCCACACCCATCTCGAGTCCATGCTTCTACAACTATGGAGATGCAAGATGTAATTCTTAGAGAAAAGAGCTCTTCAATGTGTAAAAGTCACAGCCACCCCGCTTTCTCCCTGCCCTACTTTAATATTTCCTTGGATCTATTGTTGAGGCCACAGAGTGAAAGATCTGCAGGCCAGTGAAGACTTTCGTTCTTAGGGTCACAAAATTTAGGTCACACTGTGATTAAAAATAATAAAGGATTCTCATTCATTAAAAGGCAGAAAATGTCACAATTTTCAATTTCTTCTCAAGAAATCATGAGATTCAGCATCACTAGGCTGGTATTCTTGTAAGGTGAAAGCAGACTGGAGCTGAGAGGAATGGCTTTCACCTTCTATTTGCCAAAGTTCTACCATTGTCCTCTTGACACTGAGACTATAGCTCAGTAACTATTTGTCATCCTACTTTCCCCATTGTATCTCTGAACATTCTTTCTGGCTTTTTCACTCTTTTAAATTACCTGTCCACTCCCTGGGATCTGTTTGCTACTGCTGAAATTTATAAAAATAAAGTAATATAGCACTGTTTCTTTTTCCTTCATAAAACTTATCTCAGTATATAATCATACATTTATGGTTGTCATTCTCACCCACCAGACCGTAGTTTCCAAAAGCTGGCACTCAGCCTTATTTTATTCACTATTTTGCTCCTAGAATGGACATAGAAGGTCCTCAATAACTATTGGAATAGATGAGTAAAATATAATCCTATAACTGTTTCTTGGAATTAAGAACACAAATTGTTGACATCACTCTGGTTCTTTATCAATAAACAACGTATCATAAAATTTAAAATCAGACCATCTTACATCAGAACAAATGTTAATAAGTAACCAAGCTTCACATCTTCACATGCTACATTGATCATGTTTATTAATTTTGTTATCAGTAACATGATAGAATTTGATAGAGTTTTCTATTTGTAATATATATGTATGTGTGTGTGTGTATATATATATATAGATATATATAGTACATGTGTTAAAACAACATTAAACTTCCCCCTGTATAAAGACAACAAAATAAAGTTAATAATGCAGTATAACTTATTATTTGCTTTCAGAGAACATAGATCCTAGAGTAAGGAATAAACGAAATATTTCAATCCATAGTTTCTGTAGTCAGATCTAATCCCCAAGTGCCTCACAGTATGAGCCCGTCACTTTGCTTATGAGAATCTAACAGGGAGTTGTTGTTTAATGGGTATAAAATTTCCTTTACACAAGATGATTATGTTTGAGAGATCTGCTGTACAACATCGTTAAGAGTTCCTGTTATATGTTCAAATCAAAATTTTAAAAATACTAAATTGTTTCAAAATATATACATTTTATAATCCAGCCCCAAATCTAGTAGTAGGTCTTGGTGGCAGCAGCAATAGCAATAGTCCTAGTTGAAATATTATGGTGTTGATAATAAGAATAACAATCAAAATAATAATAATCCAGTGCTGCAAGAAAAACAGATGATTTGGACTAATGAAAAATGGTTCTAAGCTTTCAGTATCATGCAATATCTGTGTTTTTTCCAATTTTATAGCCTAATTAAATTTTGTCACTGCACCAAAATATTAAGGCACAGTGTCTGTTCTTAAAGAGCTTATGATATAGAAATGAAAGACAAATATGTAAACAACCTACCTTAACACAATATGATGCCTGGTGTTCTACTGCTGAAAACAAAGGATGATTGGAAGCAGCAGAGCAATCCTGATCAGGTCTACCCGGAGGTCGGGAAAATTTTCAGAGAAAATAAACATTACACTTATACACACAGAGAGGTATTAAGTATTTGCATAAGTACACTCATATGGATATATACAAATGCATATGTATATTTACATGCATATATGTATGTGAATATTTAGAATTATCACATGCCATTAGGAATACATGCAAATGCTACATTTATTTTCACTACCTATGGTTGCACAATGGGTTGCTATGACAACAGAGATTAATTACAGGCCTTTCTATTACAAATCTTAACTTTTCAGAACTTGAAGGTTTCAGCCGTCTTATACATGTACATTTTATCTTGAAAAATATAATCCTGGCCAGGCGCAGTGGCTCACGCCTGTAATCCCAGCACTTTGGGAGGCCGAGGCAAGTGGATCACCTGAGGTCAGGAGTTCAAGACCAGCCTCACCAACATGGCCAAAACCCATCTCTACTAAAAATACAAAATTAGCTAGGCATAGTGGTGCATGTTTGTAATCCCAGCTATTCGGGAGACTGAGGGAGGAGAATCTCTTGAACCTGGGAGACGGAGTTTGCAGTGAGCCAAGATCATGCCACTGCACTCCAGCCTGGGTGACAGAGCAAGACTCTGTCTCTCTCTGTTTCTGTCTCTGTCTCTCTCTCTGTCTGTCTGTCTCTCTCTCTATATATATATGTGTATATATACATATATATGTATATATACATATATATGTATTCCTATCATGTGCTGAACTATTTGTACAGCCCGCTTTATCTGCATTTCCAACTAAGATATACTTTGATTTTAAGAAACTCTTTTTTCTTAGTTTCAACTTCCTTCTCAGTATGCAAATATAAATAATCCACTTGCATATTATTTTTTTCAAAATAAACTAACAAAATACCCTATTAATTAGGTGAAAGTAAATAATGGTGCTTTATTCCTTATTTGTTAATGCAAATCCCATCGTTATTACTGTATCATTAGAAGGAAATAGAAAAACTTATTTTTTCTTTTTTGTAGCTATTGTCATGTTAGTTTTGATTGAAGATAGAGATGAAAGATTTCTTGTCAGAAAAACAATGTTTCCGATGTCAATATTGCTGTCATTATTCTTGTGTTTGTTAATACTGAGTGTCAACTTGATTGGATTGAAGGATACAAAGTATTGATCCTGGGTGTGTCTGTGATGGTGTTGCCGAAAGAGATTAACATTTGAGTCAGTGGGCTGGGAAAGTCAGACCCACCCTTAATCTGGGTGGGTACAATCTAATCAGCTGCCCTCGTAGCTAGAATATAAGCAGGCAGAAAAATGTGAAAAGAGAGACTGGTCTAGCCTCCCAGCCTACATCTTTCTCCCCACCGGATGCTTCCTGCCCTTGAACATCAGACTCCAAGTTCTTCAGTTTTGGAACTCGGACTGGCTCTCCTTGCTCCTCAGCCTGCTGAGGGACTATTGTGGGACCTTGTGATCATGCACGTTAATACTTAATAAACTCCCCTCTATATATATACTTATAAAAACACATCTTTTTCAGAATATATGTATATATATTTCATTCACTCTGTCCCTCTAGAGAAGCCTGATTTCTCAATGAATTCAAAATCTACAAAGATTACATTGAATTTTGATACTATTATAAGGTATATTTTCATCTATAGTGTCATTCACAACGCCTACCAGTCTACCACGTCTTAGGCTCTTAATTTTTGAAAAAAAAAAAAGCTTAATCAAATTTGGAGAATATCTACTGTTTAGACAATTAAAATAGGATAATTTCATCACTAATAGAGGCCTCATCATTAGTACCTTCAAAAAACATTTTAAAACAAAAACAATATTTTACCCAGTGAAGGATTTGGATTTGAACATGCTTTAGATACCTAATAATTTTCTGTGCCTAGCATGTTAAATTAAAGGCAGAAGTACAAACTAACTCCTCAATAGCAGGAAGAGACTGTTAACTTATGTACAAATACCTTTTGGGGTGTAAAAACATTTTCTTTATGATTTGAAAATAATATTATTTGTTCCTAATTCTGACCCTGCAGCCTACTTAATAAGCAAACATGCATTTAATCCCTGCTGTATTTCACCACAAAGCTATTACTCATCATACTTGGCCATGAAATGTGGCTCCTATCCTCAGAGGGCTTCTGTTTTTCTCTGTTTTGGTTTCCCTGAAAGCAGAGCCTGAGACACGTACTTGGAATGTAGATAGTTTATTTTGAGATAATTCTGAGAATGCCAGGTAAGGGAAATGGGATAGTGAGACAGGGTCAGAAAGAAACTTAATAAAGAGTGAGTTATTGAACTGATTACTGTTGGTTACTACAGTAGTCTTTCGGATCTCAATCCAATCAGAGTCTTTCCAAAGTAGGTGTATAGAATGCATGTTGAAATCCTTCCAAGGGATAGGAAGATGACAGTACATATCCTTGGGCTCCTATTCCCATTATGTGCGAACTACCTCCAGCAGCTGGCTTTCATAACTTCTGAGAAAACAAAAGCAGAAAAGCCTCATTCAAGCGGGAACCTGGGCTGAGAGTACAGAGCTGTCCACTGTAAGAGTGCTGAAGTGGGCAGAGAAGGGGATGCTACATGGCTTTTGGCATGAATGTTACATGCTCTTTCAAGACAAATGAGCACAATTTGTGCCCAACTTATTTGCTCATAGAGTGACTTTAAAAATATAAGATGAAGAGATTAGATGCAGCTGGGATATGGTGAAAGTTCCTAGGAATGTATGCAAGACAATCTGAGCCTGAATTCCTCAACTTAAAACTCTAGAGCAGAAAAATAGCAAAGCTCCCAAAATAGCATAATAGGTTGTCAACTGCCTCCAACTTGTCTACTTTAACGGTTTAATCTCTTTTGCCTTCTCTTAGACATTTATCCTCCTCTAGGAATATCAAACTATTAACAATTCCCTGAACATGTAAACCCTGAACATATTTGCAAAGGTTGTTCTCTTTTACCAGAAGGACCTTTCTTGAAGTGTCTAATGGAATAATATTACATATGTTTGAAGACTCAGATTAATAGAGGTAACATTAAGCCTCCTGTGACCCACCCAAAGTGAGTGGATTTCCCCTGTACACGACCCCCTACCACAGATTGACAAAAGTATATGGTAACAGGCACACATGCCTTTGCAGCAGTTGCAAGTTATTGCAATATTTATTAATCTGCTGGTCTCTTGAAATTCTAGGGGCTCCAAAAGTGTCTTGTATTTATAATACCCTGTAAATAGTAAGCAAAATGTATGCTTGACAAGTGCAGTCAATTAAGGTGATGTAACTTCTCCAGTATTCTGTCAGGCTTTATTTTTTATTACAGAGCATATGAGACAGATGTGTTTTTCACTCCAGTTTGAATTCTTCAAAATTTATTTAACATATTTAATGAAACTTAAGCATATCAATAAGAATGCAGAGTCATTCCTATAAGTTTGACCTGATAACACACACTTCTGCAGATTGCTTTTATATAACATTTTTCTTCAAAGAGTTGTGTTGAGTTTTAAGAATGCTCCATAAGCATTGTTCCACATCTTTGAAATTTTCTGGTCTCTGTAAGTCTTTCTCTGAATATGAACAAGGATAAAGACTAAACATAGAAACAGAGACTGACTTACAATTCATAGATCTGACATTCATATTTGAATACTTTATATATATATATCTATCTATTTACTTTTTGACATCTCAAGGATACGTTAATACGGAGCATTGATACATTTATATAGAGGGTAATCTTGTTTGGTTCATCCTGGGCATGATTAGAATAAAGGACTAGTTTAATCAGTGTAAGAGCAACAATTGACTAGCCTCAATTTAAGAAAAAGCCTCATCACCAATCTGACTAAAACACTCTATTATGCTTTTATGACTCTACTGAATTACATCTGTGTCATTGGCAAAGCAAGGCTTTTATACTGATTATCTGCAATGGAGCATTGAAAAGGAACTGTGATATTAGCGGAACTGAACCAGGAGTTAGTGCCAAATGTGAATCTGGGTCACAGAACATGCAAACATTATGTGCCCATAGACAAATCACTGGCTTTCAGCATACTTGTTTGATAAATATTAAGGATGGACTAAATTAATTGTACCTTCTATGAGGTGTTCCACAGGCTCTTATGAGAACATCCCCAGAGATAACCTATAATCTGAATTATAATGCATCTTTTACCAGTTGCTGAAATCTAATAGCTCATGGTAACAACAACAACAAAATGTGAATTTGACTACATTTGAAGGTCAATGTAGATATGTGTGGTAAATTCTCTTGAAATGATAGCATATTAAAATGCACTGAACACCGAAAGAATACCATAATCCTCCAGGTTCTAATCTCTCTCTCTCTCTCTCTCTCTGACCTCCCTTCATTTATTTTCTTAGTATTCTCTTCATTCTTTCTCATTCTATGCTCAAAAAGAGAAATTTGGTTCGCAAATTTTGCCATTCTCTGTATACCTCAGCACAACTAAGGTCTTAAAACTGTCAGATAAATTTAAAATTCTATCTCTTGGGCATTTTGTGAAGATGAAAGACAGCTTTCTTTAGCATTTGTCTCATTTCATTTCAGGTGCATGAATGCAGGTGCACAAATGCATGAGTGCACATGTGCACACATGCACAAAGCATAGGGATCAATCTCAGGGGATTCATATATACTGTGAAATTCACACATGGTTTGCCTCCTTACTGATAAACCATGAAATAGTTCCAGAAAAATAGCTTCTACTGGATAAATACTAATTCGAATATTTTTAATGTTTGGAATTAAGAGATATTTTCTAGGTTGCTATTTATCTTCTACACTAGATTTTTCATATTTTGAAATATCATGAGAGAACTAGCAGGCACAATATTCTTTTTAAGAACTTATACATCTTTCTTTTTGGTAGTTTTTGAAATAAATTTAACATAGCTATAGACTAAAAGGCTATTTCAATAAAGTTAAGACTAAACGTAGAGATTTTAACATCTCTGTCTCATACTATTACCATAGTGTTAAGGAAAAATGAAGTCCTGAACAAATATTAAATATTCATCAGATATACATGATAATTGTCTGTAGGGCAAAGTACTACATTGAAGGGAAAATAGTATTTACAGCAGAACAGAAGGACTTAATCCTGTGTTACCTGTTGTTATGTGACTTTATTTAACTTGTTTTACCTATTTAACCTGGAGGTAATTATGTTATGTGAAATAACACAATTGTGCTAGATAAGGATAGGAAAATTAAGAAGAAAAAATGATGATCTATGTGAATGTTGTGGCACAGTGTGTGAGTGACACATAATACACATTCAAATTGTATTATTCATCCCTATTTTCAAGAGGCTTATTTTTAAACATCCAAGATTTGAAAATTTTATTCTAATTAATAAAAGATAACTTTTATTTTCTATGCTAGATTGTATTTTAACATCTATTGCTTTATGTGTAAAGGACAAAATGTAGGCCAACTCTAGAGACAGCAGTATACTACTTTGAGTGTTTTGGGAGAAACAGTTTTAGTTCCCTGAGGAAGACATGACTTTTGGAAACAAAGACTATCCATGCGGTGATGTGTCTGTAGAACTGATGAATGATCGAGCTGGGACCTACAAATTTGAAGTAAAAAGTAATGAAAACCATCTCAGAGAGAAGTTCTAGAAATATTTGGAACAAATTAAGAGTCATTTGAAAACATGTGTAGCCTCTGAAGCTAATGATAGCAACTATTATCATGTGATCTTTCCTCAAACCACTTTAAAAATAATTGACAGATTACATATGCTGCACCTCAGGTATTTTCTATTAATTCCAGGAACACTGCCCTTTCCCTAATGTTTCCTGGGATTCTATGATTTAAGATAATCCAATCCATTTTGATCATGTTTCTTTGCTGGCCTGCAGCTTTGACCAATTTGCTCTGACTTTCTATGAAAGAAATCACATACTCTCATTTTTAAATTCATCTCTCACATTCTGGCTTTCAACAAATGTCTGAGTTCAATTATGTAAGTTACAAAGCAGAATTTCCTCCCCAGGGTCCAGTGACACTAAGAGGGTTTGTTCAGGTCCAGTTCAAACTTCTTCATCCCTCAAATTCAGAACCACTGTCACTTCCTCTCCCAATAGGTTGTACACTCTTTTTTATGCCATATCAAAATTTAAAAGATATTTATCTTTGTTAATATTCAGAGAAGGACTTGCAGAAACCGGAAAATTATTTTGAAGTATTTTAATTCAATACCATTTTATTGGGAGCTATTTTTTGTTTTTGAGAGAGTCTTGTTCTGTCGCCCAAGGTGGAGTGCAATGGTGTGATCTCGGCTCTCTGCAACCTCCGCCTATTGGAGTTTTTAACATGAAGGAGTATTGATTTTACAGGAAGCCTTTTTTGCATCTATTGAGATAATCATGTGGGTTTTTTTCCTTTAGTTATGTTTATGTAATTAATCACATTTATTAATTTGCATATGTTGAACCAACCTTGTATCCCAGAAATAAAGCCTTCTTGATTATGGTGAATAAGCTTTTCTATGCGCTGCTGGATTTAGTTTGCCAGTATTTTGTTGAGGATTATTGCATTGATATTCATTAAGAATATTGGCCTGAAGTTTTATTGTTTTTGTGTCTCCACCAGGTTTGGGTATCAGGATGATGCTGGCATCATAGAATGAATTAGGAAGGAGTCCCTCCTCCTCAATTTTTTTGGAATGATCTTAGCAGGAATGCTGTCAGCTCTTTGTTGTATGTCTGGTAGAATTTGGCTGTGAATCCGTCTGGTCCTGCGCTTTTTTATGATTGATAGGGTATTTATTACTGTTTCAATTTCGGAGCTCATTATTGGTCTATTCAGGAATTCAATGTATTCCTGATTCAGTCTTGGGAGTGTGTATGTGTCCAGGAATTTATCCATTTCTTCTAGATTTTCTTGTTTTTGTACATAAGGTTGTTCATAATATTCCCTGATGGTTGTTTGTATTTCTGTGGGTCACTCAAAATAATATACTGCAGTCTTTGAAGTGAACTGGCCTTCATTTTGTCCTTTATATATAAAGCAATGGATGCTAAAATGCAATTTAGCATAGAAAGTAAATGTTATCTTTTATTAATTACAATAAGATTTTCAAATCTTGGATCTTTAAAAACAAACCTCTCTGTCATTTCTAATTGTGTTTATTTGGATCTTTTCTCTTTTCTTCTTATTAGTCTAGCTAGTGGTCTACCTATTTCAATATTTTTTTCAGAAAACTAACTCCTGGATTTGTTGATCATTTGAATGGGTTTTTTGTGTCTCAATCTCCTTTAGTTCAACTCTAATTTTGGTTCTTTCTTTCTTTTCTTTTTTTTTTTTTTTTTTTGTGATACAGAATCTGTTGCCTAGGCTGG
Source organism: Pan paniscus (assembly GCF_029289425.2). Taxonomy (NCBI): domain Eukaryota; kingdom Metazoa; phylum Chordata; class Mammalia; order Primates; family Hominidae; genus Pan; species Pan paniscus. Next base: position 70,528,502 of record NC_073267.2, read on the forward strand.
AGTGCAGTGGCAAGATTTCAGCTAATCCAACCTCCACCTCCCAGGTTCAAGCAATTCTCATGCCTCAGCCTCCCAAGTAGCTGGGACTACAGGTGTGGACCACAACATACAGCTAATTTTTGTATTTTCTGGTGGAGATGTGGTTTCACCATGTTGGCCAAAGTGCTGGGACTGCAGGCATGAGCCACTGGGCCTGAACTGATTTTGGTTATTCCTTGTTTTTTGTTGTTGTTGTTGTTGTTTTTTGGGGGTTTTTTTGTTTGTTTGTTTGTTTTCTTTTCTAACTTGGGATTGGTTTGCTCTTGGTTCTCTAGTTATTTCAGTTGTGATCTTAGGTTTTAAGTTGAGCTCATTCTAACTTTTGGATGTGGGCATTTAATTCTATAAATTTGCCTCTTAACACTATCTTAGCTGTGTTCCAGAGATTCTGGCATGTTTTGTCTTTTTTCTCATTAGTTTCAAAGAACTTCTTGATTTCTTCATTAATTTCATTATTTACCAAAAAGTCATTCAGGAGCAGGTTATTCAATTTCCATTTAATTGTATAGTTTTGAGCGATTTTCTTTGACTTAATTTCTGATTTTATTGCGCTGTGGTCCAAAAGAGTGGTTGTTATAATTTCAGTTCTTTTGCATTTACTGAGCATTGTTTTATGTCTGATCATGCGGTAGATTTTAGAATATGTGCCATGTGGCAATGAGAAGAATGTTCCTTCTATTTTGGGGGGGTGGAGAGTTCTGTAGATGTCCATTCAGTTCATTTGATCCAGTGCTGAGTTCAGGTACTAAATATCTTTGTTAAGTTTCTGCCTCAATTATCTGTCTCATACTGTCAGTGGGATTTTGAAGCTTCCAACTATTATTGTGTCAGAGACTAAGTCTCTTGAAGCTCTCTGTGAATATGCTTTATGAATCTGGATGCTTCTGTGTTGGGTGCATATATATTTAGAATAGTTAGGTCTTCTTGTTTAATTAATCTCTTTACCATTGTGTAATTATATTCTTTGTCTTAATTTATCTTTGTTTGTTTAAAGTCTATTTTGTCTGAAATTATAATTGCAACTTCTGCATTTTTGTTTTCCATTTGCCTGATAGATTTTTATCCATCCCTTGACTTTGAGCCTATGTGTGCCACTGCATGCAAGATTGGTCTCTTGAAGACAGTGTATCTTTGGGTCTTGCTTCTTTATCCATCTTACCACTCTGTGCCTTTTAATTGGGGCATTTAGCCCATTTACACTCAAGGTTAGTATGGATAGGCATGGATTTGATCCCATCATCATGATGTTAGCTCGTTATTATGGAGACTTATTCGTGTGGTTGCTTTATAGTGTAACTGGTTTGCGTACTTAAGTGTGTTTTTGTAGTGGCTGATGATAGTCTTTCCTTTCCATATTTAGCAATTTCTTCATGAGGTTTTGTGAGGTAGGTCTGGTGGTAACAAATTCCCTTGGCATTTGTTTATCTGAAAAGGATTTTATTTCTCCTTTGTTTATGAAGCTTAGTTTAGCCAGATATAACTTTTTTCCTGGTTTTTTTTTTTAATTTCAATAGGTTTTTGGAGGAAAAGGTGGTGTTTGGTTGCATGGATAAGTTCTTTAGTGGTGATTTCTGAGATTTTGGTGTACCCATCACCCGAGCAGTGTACACTGTACTCAATATGTAGTCTTTAAGATAGGAAATTTTTGGCTGAAATTTCTTCAAGTATGTCAAATGTTGGTCCCCAGTCTCTTCTGGCTTGTACGGTTTCTGTTGAGAGGTCTGCTGGTAGTCTGACGGGCTCTCATTTGTAGGTGACCTGACTTTTCTCTCTAGCTTCCCTTAACACATTTTTTTCATTTTGACCTTGGAGAATCTGATGATCTTCTTGTGAAGTATCTTATTGGGGTTCTCCACATTTCCTAAATTTGAATGTTGGCCTCTTTAGCTAGGTTGGATAAGTGTTCATGAATGATACCCTGAAATATGTTTTCCAAGTTGCTTTCATTCTCCCGGTCTCTTTCAGGAACATCAGTGAGTCACACCCTTGGTCTCTTTGCATAATCCCATATTTCTTGGAGGGTTTGTTCATTCCTTTTCATTCTTTTTAATCTATTATTGTCTGACTGTCTTATTTCAGAAAGCCAGTCTTCAAGCTCTAAGGTTATTTTCCCAGGTTGGTCTATTTGACTATTTGCTATTGATACTGGCGATTGCACTAACAAATTCTTATAGTGTGTTTTTCAGGTCTTTCAGGTTGGTTACATTCTTTTCTATACTGACTATTTTGTCTGTCAGCTCCTGTATCATTTTATTGTGAGTCTTAGCTTCCTTGGATTGGGTTTTAACATATTCCTGCATGTCAATGATCTTCATTCCTATCCATATTCTGAATTCTATTTCTGTCATTTCAGCCTTCTCAGCTGGGTTCAGAACCTTTGCTGGACAACTGGTGTAGTTGTTCGGAGGAAAGAAGGCACTCTCGCTTTTTTGGGTTGTCAGAGTTCTTGTCCTGGTTCTTTCTCAAATTTTGGGGCTGGTGTTCCTTCAGTCTTTCATGTTGCTGTCATTTGGATTTTTTTTTTTTTTTGGTGTTGTTGTTCACCCTATTTGCTAACCTTGAGTTTGATTGTGGTATAGGTGGGTTCAGTCAACTGGCTTCATTTCTGGAGGATTAAAGGGGGTCCAGGCTCAGCTCAGGGCTCCTGGACTGCATGCTCTATCTCTGGGGAACTGATATCAGTGGACTTTGTTCTCTGGCTCCTTGAAATTAGGAACCTGCTGCACTAGAAGGGCCGAGGGGCTCCCAGACCTCTGGTCCCGGCACTCCAATGGATTTTGCCAGCCGAAGCATTTCATAGGGCGGTGTTAGTGGAATCCGTCCTTGTTCATACATGCCAGCAGCAGCACCGGCGGCAGTACAGCAGGGTGCACACTCATCAGCTACAGCACAGTGCCAGTGGGTGGCAGGGTACTGGCCTCGGTGCAGGTGTTTGCAGCAGCAGAGGCAGCACAGCTCCGGGGGGCAGTGGGTCTCTACTGGTTACTGTGGGCATGGCTGTGCCGGTGGTAGTGTCAGCTTCAGAGTAGGTCGCTGGTGGACAGAGGACTATATTTGCTTTCTGTGCGTGTTCACACAGACAGATGTGACTGCTCAGTGTAAGGAGCAGGGAGGGTCTGCCGTTATCTGTGTCTAGTGTCGCTCCAGTGGGCAGTGTTGGTTCAGGGGCTGGGTACTGGCAGAGACGGGGACCAAATTGCCTTTGTCAATTAAGTAATCAATCGATTATGTGTGCTGTTCTTTGTACAGCAGCTACACAGTGCGTGCTTCATATCCACACTCAGTAAACACTACCTGGTGTCATTTGAGGCAGTTTCAGTTCTCTTCAGTCATTATACTGGATTTGACTTGGAAAAAAATTACGGAGAAATTTTTATCGAGCACTTTGAAGTAAACAACAATGGAGTGGAGATATGTACGGCATAAAATCATAAAGAAAGATACAAAAGTATTGATTGTATCCCCAATGATGTTTGCAGTGTTCAGAAAATTTTAGATTCATTGCTTGTAATTTAGAGTATTCAGAACTTTTTTTCAGAACATTTGGACTAAATATTTATCAAGTGAATTAAAATGAATTTGAATTCTAATTCTGCACTTACTAGCTTTGTAGCTGGCAGTTTAAATTTCAGAGACAGAACTTCATCTTCAGTAAAAAGAGGTTTATTTCACATTTCTCACAGGGTTGGTGTTATGCTTATTTTACATGACTTGTCTAACAACATGAAGGAAAGCAAGTGGTCAATAACCTTTAGTTAACTTTTCTGTTACATAATAAGCAGTTTGACAAAGGTTTGACTTTATGGTACAAAGAGTACAGCAAATGTGACATTTCAGGTCCATCCTAGAAATAGCATCTCTCTTTCAAATCAAGATAAATGATAACAGACTGTGGTTGCTTTATTGGCTATCCTTGTGCACATAGCAAATAGTTCTGAGCCCACAACTGAGCAGAGATATGCTATTCTATGGTACAGGATAAAAAATAAAGGCATCCACTGGTCTATGTCTTGCCCTACTGAGAAGGACAAATGATTTTCCTAAACAATGTTAGTTCAATATCCAATATAAAGTGAAATCAACCTGATCAGGTCATGTTGATGGAATACAGTGCCACTGTCACCTGTCTTTAGAGAGAATTTGAGTAGCATGCCAACAAAAACTGATTCTACATCTAAAGAATAGGCACTTATAAGGCTATACTCTCTTACTCCTTGAACAGCTTGGATTTTTCATGATGACTGACTTTTAACAAAAATGCAAACAATGATTAACACAGAACAACAAGCATTCGAGGAAATTTTATACACATTTTGTGGTTATTTATAATAATGAAATGTTAGAATATATCTAAATAAATATCTTACAACAGAGGAATAGTTATCAATCATGGCCCAAACACTTGATTGAAGGTGATGTATACATTAAAAATAGTGGCAATCAAGTATATCTTGATTATATTAAACTATATTTAAACATATAGTTTATATTAAACTGTGTTTAAACATACAGTTTATATTAAACTGTATTTAAACATATAGTTTATATTAAACTGTATTTAAACATAGTTTATATTAAACTGTATATAAACATATAGTTTATATTAAACAGTATTTAAACATAGTTTATATTAAACTGTATTTAAGCATATAGTTTATATTAAACTGTATTTAAGCATATAGTTTATATTAAACTGTATTTAAACATATAGTTTATATTAAACTATATTTAAACATACGGTTCTGCAACACCAGAACCATATGTTTAAAGAATTTTTTTAAATGAGTTTATAAATAGTTTACCTTAAAATCATAACCACGTGAAAAAGCAGTTACAGGGTCTAAGAAGATAAGATTGATAAGGTCCAAAATTAGTAACATCTCTGTTAGAATGATTGCTATGTTCTTAACATCATTATCATGGTATATTGCTTTTATAATTCAAGATTTAAAATGACTGTCACAGTTAACTCTCAAAAAAAATGAACAACTCCTCTGAAAAACTAATTATAGCTGTGTGAATCTATGTGTTTCACAAGGGTATTTATCACAGTGTTGTTTCTTCTATTAATAAAAAATCAGGAACATCTTAAATGTTTAACAATACATGATTAGTTTAAAAAATTAATACATATACAATAGAAGGAATACTATGTAGGCTGTAAGTGTTACATTGTCAAAGATTATTTAATTATGTTAGAAAAGAATGTCAAGTGAGAAAAAAGCAGATGTGAAATTATATAAGACATCATTATATGCATATACATTGAAAAATTCCTGGAAGTATGTAACATAACAACCAAAGTATTAACAGAAGTAATACAAGCAGTCTGTGGACAATTTAACAACTTCCCTTTATTTATTTACTTATTTAGTTTTCTTTAAGAATTTTAATCCCTGTTAAAATAATAACAGTAAGAAGTACTCTTTGGAGAGCTTATTCACTTTGATAATGTGTTTCCTAGGTTAGGTCAATGTCAGCTACAACAAATATCCAGCCCCCTGACTCGGAGTACTTTTGTAATCCATTCAATGCTTCATATTGTGGTAGGCATATAATAGGTACAAGAATCATTTTGTCTTGTTTGATTCATAAGTAACTCGAGGGAAAGGGTGTCAATCTCTGAGAAACATCATCACCAGCCTTTGTAAAATTATTTTGATTATAAGTGATCCCAACACATTTATGTGTCTGAATCTTCCCCATCTCCTATTTCTTATTTATCTAAATTCATCCCAAAGGAAGTTCACTCCCTGCAATTTAAGGTGCATCATCTGGCTCCAGTAACTACTTGAGATAACAGATCCCGGGCTTCACGACGTGATATTTCACCCAAATACTGAAGTGACAGGAGAAGTAGACACTTAGGAATGCGTGACTAGTCAGCTTTTCTGCAAAGAAGTGGCAAAAGGAGAGGACCCCTTCTCGATAGCCTGAGTCACTCCCAGGGAGAGCAATCAGTCGAGGTCCTGGTGAAATGGAACCAGGAGACTCTCGGGAGGATTATATAATATGTCCAATGCAGTAGAGAAGATAAAGACCATGCCCAGAAGAGGGGTTCTCCGGGGTTAGGTTATCCTAGAAACAGGCTTTCAAACAAAGATTTGGGTGCAAACAATTAGTTAAGATGGGTTCCAGGAGGCAACTATGGGAGACTGGAGAAATGAGACAAGGTAGTAAAATCCATAAAGGGTGGCATAGTTTACAGGTTATTGCTTTTGTACCATAGGGCTCCCTAGATAAACTATTATCTCATTCAGAAGATGGGTCCTGGGTTATTTATTCACCAGCTCTCATCTGTCCTTGGCTAAGGGCTTCTCCTTTGCACTTCCCACTTCCCAAGAACATGGGCTGATCAACTACTGACAGTCAGAAGTCTGTTTTGACAAAGCTACCAGTGGCCGGGTTCAGTGGCTCACTCCTGGCTAAGGCGGGTGGATCACCTGAGGTCAGGAGTTCGAGACCAGCCTGGCTAACATGGTGAAACCCCATTTCCACTAAAAATACAAAACTGGAGAGGAAAAATACAAAAAATAGCCAGGCATGGTAGTGGGCGTCTGTAATCCCAGCTACTCAGGAGGCTGAGGCAGGAGAATCACTTGAACCCACGAGGTGGAGGTTGCAGTGAGTCAAGATTGTGCCATTGCACTCCAGCCTGGGCAACAGAGCAAGAATACGAAAAAAAAAAAAAACACACACACAAGAAAGAAAAAGAAAAGCCATCAGCAGTGCTTGCGTCTGGAAGCCATTGAGTGAGCATTGAGTGATGGTCTCTGAGGACATGTGGTGAACACCAGCAGCATATACTCCAAAGAGAAATATAAGCAAGAATCAGAAAATGAAAATTGAATTGTGATCAATTCCCCTAATCAAGCAGAAGTAAAAAGGGAGTGCTGTAAGTTCTTGAGAAGTATCTTGTAAAGATTAATCTAAAGACAGTTTCCAGAATGGATTGCAGAGGAAAGCATAGAATAAGGCAGACCACTGAGAAATAAAGACAAAAATGTAAAGGTCTTTATTGCCTACAGAAAGTAACCACTCCCTGTCCTACACCCTGAAAAAAATCAGGAGTGTTAAAAAATCTAAAGGTAAAGTAACAGACAAAAAAGTTCCTGAAAGGATTTACTAGAGAGGGAACACATTCTGTTTAATACAGAATGACACTGACACTTTGTATTTGAAAAAAGAAAACCTGTAATCCCAGTACTTTGGGAGGCCGAGGCAGGTGGATTACCTGAGGTCAGGAGTTCAAGAACAGCCTGGCCAACATGGTGAAAACTTGTCTCTACTGAAAATACAAACAATTAGCCGGGCATGGTGGTGGACACGTGTAATCCCAGCTGCTCGGGAGGCTGAGGCAGGAGAATCACCTGAACCTGGGAGGTGGAGGTTGCAATGAGCTGATACCACGCCATTGCATTCCAGCCTAGGCAACAAGATTGAAACTCCATCTCAAAAAATAAATAAATAAATAAATAAATAAGAAAAATAAAATGAAAAAACACTTCTATATATCAAAATAACAAAAATATTAATTAAAAACAATTAGGAAACCTATGATTTTCATATAAATTATGAGGTTGATAGCTTCTTTTTTTTTTTTTTAGTTCATGTCTTTTATTAACTCATACAGTTACTTGTCTTCTGGTTTGCTGAAGCAGTAAGTCAGACAACATTTGCCACAATAATGTCTGTCAAAGTGGCTTGCCATAAACACCCCAGCACCACATTCATCAGAAGGGCACTCTCGATGAAGGCGACTAATTTTGCCATTCTCATCCACCTTATAATATTTCAGGACAGCCAGCTTAACCTTCTTTCTCTTGTGCTTATTCTTCTTGGGAGTGGTGTAAGACTTCTTCTTCCTTTTCTTAGCACCACCACGAAGTCTCAACACAAGATGAAGAGTAGACTCCTTTTGAATATTGTAGTCAGACAAAGTACATCCATCTTCCAGCTGCTTGCCAGCAAAGATCAGTCTCTGCTGATCAGGAGGAATTCCTTCCTTATCCTGGATCTTGGCCTTTACATTTTCTATCGTATCCGAGGGTTCAACCTCGAGGGTGATGGTCTTCCCCGTAAGGGTTTTCACGAAAATCTGCATTTTGGTGGCGGCTCCACCGCAGATAGCTTCTCAATCTATAGAACTCCTTTATTATATGAAAAGCTTGGTCAAACTGCCTAAATTAGATAAATAAGTTTCTTTTGGAATCAATTTAGATTCTTTTAATTGGTATAAAAATAGTGCCCAGCACAAAGGATTACATGAGCATTAAATAAGGTAATAGATGTTAAGATCTTAACACATGCTGAGAACGGAGTTAATAGTAGCTCATATGACCTACTACTATTACTTGTACCATCAGCATCAGGCATCACCACTGTTCTACTACTGCCATTAATGTCATAATTTCTACAAAGACTGTAATCACACAAAAGGGTGAAGCTGAGTAAAACTTATTATCTTACTCCCTCTCATTGTCTCTTGTCTTGTATGCATCTAGGCACAAAAGTCCCCAGATTACGTTAAAGACTCCTCGAAAATTTTTGAAAGATGAATTATGTAAACAAGATACTATACTCAATTATTGAACACCTTAAAACAAAATGATGTCATATTATAGTACATGGTGGGAAGAGAATGTTTCTGTACTTTTGGTGAGTAGTAAATAGCAACATTTTTCTTTGTAATTGGCTCTATGTATCAGTTCCAAAATGTTCTAAAAAATTATGAACATTCATTTCTAAGATTATTAATCACAGCAATAATTGTGATAGATAAAGTTTGGAAACAATATAAATACCCATTAAGAAAGATTTTATTAAAATTATCTGTTCATATAACATAATACTAAGCAAACATTGAAATGATATTTTGGATATTTAAAGAGATAGATTTGAAGAGATATTTAAAGAGAAAAAAATCTTCACAGTGTATTTTTGGTAAAAAATTTGATGAATAAAAATATCCAGTCTCTGTATAAAAAGTCTATATAATAATAAATGATCATGATCATATTTAAAATGTATTCAACATCTGATTTTTTTGGTGCTCTCTGCTAAGTGTATTATGTGAGTTTGCTAATTTAATTCTCATAAAAATCCTATGAAAAAAATACTCTTACCCTCTTTGGTATACAGCTTTCACTACTGTAGCCAAAAGAACGAAGGTTGCATAGTCAGGTTAAATACAAAAAAACAAAAAACAAAAAAAACAAAAAAAAAAACTGGAGAGGGAAAACTCATGTTTACAATGATTATCGAAGGTGGTGGTGGTGGTGTGTACGCGTCAATGTGACAGAGTTTATGTATGACATACTGGGAGATTGGTATTTTTTCACATTATCATTGAAATTTTCTCCAAAGAATATATTTTACTTCGCTATATTAAGTTAGATTTTTTGATGAATGATAATGGTTATGTTACAATTATAGATTTGGGTTTCCTTTTAATAACTGAAATTTAACAAAGTAGCATATGGAGTGTACTTAGTACCTAGCACAGATCATAAAAATCTGTGGTCCTGGTAAGCATCTCGACTAGTAGATGAGTTATGCTGTTTCTTAAGTTAGATTTTTTGATGAATGATAATGGTTATGTTACAATTACAGATTTGGGTTTCCTTTTAATAACTGAAATTTAACAAAGTAGCATATGGAGTGTACTTAGTACCTAGCACAGATCATAAAAATCTGTGGTCCTGGTAAGCATCTCGACTAGTAGATGAGTTATGCTGTTTCTTCAAACTGTGGAAATATATAGAGGAGGGAGAGCATTTATGTTATAGGAGACTTAGCTAGCACACCTATAGCTTTAAGATATAAACAGAAATTTATAAGCTGACTATTTTAATATCATGAAGAGTCCTATATTTTTGCTAATGGTAATACTAGTAGACCTTGTTTTTTTAAGAGTTCACGTCTAAATTTTATTCCACATACCAACCACAACTAGTGTAAGAATTTGGGTTATTCATAAGTAGTGATGGCCCTGGGTAGGCTTCTACTATCATAGAAAGCAGGTATCTGCCAAGGTACTCACTGGCAACATCCATACCTCTACTCATTAATTTACCTTATACATATTTATTGAGTTCCAATCATATTCAAAACATGTTGATAAGTACTGGAGCATGTTCGTGAGCAAGACACAGGCAAATCAAGCAAACCATTTTCTCCTTTCATAGAATGTCAGTCTTTCAATTCATGAAGTTGATTCCAATGACAGTAAATTGTAGGAAATGTCTAAGTTTAAATACAATGCATGGTTTCTATGCAGCATCAACCTAACCATTTTATAAAGAGGACATACAGACAGAACTGAACTTATTATTCAAAAATATACACCTAACTATAACATTTTTTGTTGTGCCTTGTTTTATCCTTTACTTTCAACTTTCACACTGTTAGGAGCTAGATGTATACTTTCAAATAATAATGTTGCACATTAATTCTGTAATGTTGCACAAATTGAAACATAGATGAATTAGGAAGTTTTTTTTCCAGTTTTGAATATATGATTATAAAGCACAGTCCTAGATGAATGTAATTAGTTTTCTTTCTACTCTAGTAGCATATACCAGAGAATGGAGAACACTTGAACAACAAAAGCTATCTTATATCTTTGTCCTCACAGATACTCTACAACTATCTTAACTCAAGATGAAAAAGAGAAAAAAGTTGTGATGATGACACACGCAAGGCTCCAGGCAACCACACAGTACAGCAAAGGCTTAGTAGAAATCTATCATACTGAGATTGATTAGAAAAATAACAAACTGCTCTGCATTTCATTCACAATAAACCAATATGACTTAAATTCTACAGAATTGGCTCCCAAATTATGTATATATGTAATATACATATTACATATATGTATAATTACATAATTATAAAACCTCCTCCTAGAAACTATATATTAATTGAGAGTAGTTTATTTGTGGTTTGATGATATTCATAAATAGTTTTATATCATAATGAGTGTCAAGTAAGATACTTCACTTATAAAACCTACTAAAGATTTAGACTCCTTTGCAAGCTATCAGATATAAGATAACAATGATCTCATAGGCAGAGGGCAATGAAAGCTAAAATGTCTCATGAGGAAGTTTCAATCAAGTAATAAAATTTAAAGGAATTTAAGCAGCCTTTAGGATGTCATGCATCAATTTAGAAAGAATTTGTGATCTAGTTGAGAAATGCAAAACTCTCTGTCCAGTAAGAATGCAGTGGTTGTCTTCTACAGTAAGTAAAGCTTCACTGGGAATGAAATAGTTCTGTGTATAAGTCTGTGGGCATGTGGATATGAAGGTGTAGTGTCTTTTCCAAACTCTGAAAATACTACTAATGGTAGCAACAGACACACATTTACACACAGATATTTTAGAGCTTTGAGCTACATTTCCTCTAAAACAACTGGTTGACCTTTCCTCTCTTTTTTGCTCTCTCTCTCTCTCTCCTGTCCTAATCTAGTCTGTCTTTCATCTCTCACAGTTTCCTTGTGTCTTCTGTTATTTCAGCTTGAAATTACAAACCTAAATTCAACAAGGGTCAAGCAGATAACATGAAAGAGTACAGTGTGCTGGTTGGGGGCTATGGCAAATTGGAGAGTGCATGCTACATCTGAAGGGGGCAAAATTAACATTCAGTTTAAGAACTTGACCTCTAGTTATATGCGAACCCATCTCTCCACTTACCAGGTATATGGCCTTGGCTAAGCAAAGCACAATACTTATCTATTTGTGTCTCATCATCCACATTTGAAAATTTTGAGAATAATAGTGCCTACCTCATAAAATGGTGATTTGCTCATTGAAAATTCGTGAATAAAGTGCCTACTCTGTGAAGGACTTTATTTTAAGGTCTGCAGACACAGCAATGATCAAAAAGGCAAAGTCCTGGTTCTCCGCAGCGCATGTTCAAAGCATGAATTATATAATCAATAAACTAAGAAAAAAAGATCATATATAATGTTCAGAAGCTAGTATGCATTATTTAAAAGGCTATAAGAGCATAGATATGAGTAGGGGTTTACTGTCTTAACAGAATGTAGAAATGGATGAATGTTTACATTTTATATAGGCTGTATTTACACAGGCTGTTCTGTCTGTGAAGGCGGCATTTGAGAGGATAAGTGATTAAAGTTAGGGATCAGGCTGTGAGCAGACCAGACTAGAAGGGCATTATAGGTGACAACATCCACAGCAAAGCCTCTGAAACTGGAATGCATTTAGTGTGTTTGAAAAGAGCATAGAATCTGGAGCCTCTAGAACAGATGGAGAAAGATAGAGTTGCAGGTGACATTAAAAGTTAATGGAGGGTCTTTTAAGTGATTTCAAGGATCAAAATCTTTTACTCTGAAAAAGATGAGGAGCTAAGGGACAGTATTGAACTGAAGAAAAACATGATGTCACTTGAGATTTCAGTTAGTCACTGTGGCTGTGGCTGTTTTGGAGAGAATAGGCTTTAATGGATTAGGAATGGCACTGACAAGACAGGAAGACCAGGTTGCAACTGATGGTTGCTTGAGCCAAGATGGTAATGGTGAGGGAGATGAGAAATGGTCAGTCTCAAAATATAATTGAAACGTAGGGCCAACATCACTTACCCACCGAGGGTATGGGATGAGTTGAAGGTGAAACCAAGATTTTTTTGTCCAGACCACTGCAGATAGGAGCAGATAGTTACTAAGATAGGGAAGACTGGAAAATTCAGATTTTGAGGTTGGGAAATAAATTCGTTTGTAAAGATTAGGTAGAAAACACAGATCAAGGGCTTAAACTAGTACCTGGCACATAGTAGGTGCATAATAAGGATTAGCTATAATTATTATCACCATTCTCATTTCTATTATTATATTAATTTAAGCATGATACTGTCATACCTTTTGCTTTTTCAAGCAAAGCTGTCAATTCAACTTCATAAAATATTCTCATTATCATGTCAAAAGTCATAAATCTCTGATGTTATCTGATGCTGCTGAAGTGGACAGTCCTCTGTTCACGTTGATGACATGTTACCTAAGCACCTGTCAGGTCTCAGCTTTGCTGCCTTAGATCTTTCTTTGAAGCCATGGAAATTGGTTCCGTTCTCAATCAGGCAAAGCCTGGATGTATAGGAAATTTAACTCCTCAGCGGTATTCCTCAACCAATGGAGTCCAGGCTTTAAATTTAACCAGACCTTGATGGAAAATCGGAAGAAAATGTTGATTGCATATCTGCAGTTCTTCAGAGGATACCCAGAAGGAGTACATCCAGTTGTTCCAAGCAGCTGCCAGCTTCAAACACACACTTTTGTAGCCTTGGTCCTTGTCTGGCTCTCTCTGCTCCTTCACTCTGAGTTTCCGCAATTGCATCTAAAATTAACAAACAGAAAACAAAACAAACAAACAAACAAAAAACAAACAAAATAAAACCAAAAATTATCTGAACCCAAATCCTATCGTAGGCTTTGCTTTCAGTGGAATTCATACCAAGATAAAAGCTAATAAAAAGAAAGTAATCTGGCCAGATTCAGTGGCTCACACCTGGAATCTCAGCATTTTGGGAGCCTGGGTGGGAGGATCGCTTGAGGACAGGAGTTTGAGACAAGCCTGGGCAATAAAGCAAGACTCTGTCTCTACAAAAAAGTTTTAAAATTAAAATAAAAAGAAAACAATGTGAAAGCCAAAGTTCACATCACAGGACCAGTTTGCTACCAATACTCATGCCATTACATCACTATGTATGTCATTTCTTCCAAGAATTGCTGCACACTGTGAATTATTGTCCAACCAAAATTCAAGCCAGGGTAAAATCCTAGCTTTTTTTTTTCAGGAGGGCATACATGATCATAAAGCATTCCTAATGCCCTTTTTACTTGAATAGATATTTAAGTGGCATTCTGGAAGAAAGAGAAATAGTCAAACTTGGTTCTATTCAAATCTCCAGAAGAGAAAGTGGGGAGTAATATTCAAGAAGTATCCCCTTATGTGCAAGACATAGGGTTAGATTTCACACAGTGTTTAGGCAAATCTTCACTATTGACCTGGAGAGAAGGCAAACCTTTATTTTAGATGATAAATAAGGGCATACAAAATGTAAACTGCCCAATGCCACATAGCTAGTTTGTAACAACCCTAAGATACAAAAAAAGATCTGTGAAATATCTTAGCCTACACCCTTTTAAATCCATAAGGCTACTGACTCTATCCGATTTAATTATTATCTTATGCTCCTTTACTTTGATCAAATATCTGTTAATTTAATTAAGCCTATAGGGAGAGATTTAGATTTCACAGGATAAGAAAAAATCTAGAATTCTTAAAGTAAAATTGTATCTCTTGTGGGGAAAAAAATGATGGAGTAAAAAAGGAAATGAGAAGTAGGTGAAAATATTGTATGTCCCACTTTTAGAATTTTGCCTTCTAAGGGGTTGTAATACATTCAAGAGAAATTTTTATAACTGAATCATTCAGAGTATTTTTCAAAGTACTATAGAAATTCAACTCTTAAAATACTTTGAATCTACTGAATCTGATTAAAACTTAGTATCAATTTAAAGCCACCCTTTTCTTCTTATATACAAATTTAAAGGAAACGTGTGCAAAAGCATCTGGAAAGACGTGAGTATCTCATGAAATAACAGTTTTTGTTTTTAAACGAAGACTTTTAATACAAATATATGCTCAGACACCATCCTATCCATTTCCATTGACTTTTATTCAGTTTCAGTATTGTCCAATTAAATCCCGATTAAATGAAATTTATTTTGATTATTTGGTCAATCCTTGTAATGATCAATAGTTTCCATTACTTTAGTTACTTTCAATAAACTTTTGATTGAATCATCTTATGGTTAATTATTTTCTACAAATTTCAATTGGCTTCCAGTTTATTCAATCTATAAATTTAAAATCAATATTGTTTACATACCCAGTATCAGGGTGGGGGTGGGGGGGTGGCCTTTACACTCAATTGACTTAATTGTTCTGAGATGGGAGCTAGTCTATCTCATTTAATTCTGTGTGACAGAGTACCGTGCACATAAAAGCCAATGCTTCAATGATAAGCATCACTGCTGGCTTGCAACTGCTAAAACTGTTAGAAGAATTGTAATTCAGCAAGATTCGGTGTTTCCACATGATGCTGCCAAGTTTCAGAACCTGTTACAAACACTTGTCTTTGGAGTTAGCCATTGCCCATGTTTGCTAACTTTCCAAGCATGAGGAGAGGTGCTGAGACATAGTAATAAGCAAAGGGCTCTGGAACCAGACTGTCTAACTTTGAATCCTGCTTCTGTCCTTTTTCACAATGTTACATTTGTTGTGCAAATTATCTAACCTGTCAGTGCCCCAGGTTTCTCCTGAAAGAAACGGTATCTGCCATAAAGGATTACTGCATGAATTAAAACATTTACAAGTGTCTGACCCATACAGATTTCTGAGTCTTAGCTGCTATTATCACTCTGATTTATGGTTATAAATACTAACATATATATTAAGCACTGACCAGAAGATAGACTCATTTTTCTGTGATTTATACTGTTATGTCATTTGTTATTCACAGAAACCTTGGAGAGTAGGTACGAATTTTTTTTTTTTTGGTTTGCTGATGAACCAAAGTTCAGAAGATCAGTTGATACAGTATCTAATGTTATTCAGTGATTGAGATACATTTGAGACAGGCCCATTTAAATAGAAACCTAACCTGATTTTGGAGTGTTGTGCTGCCTTCTCATAATGGAATTTTCCTCTATGTGTCAGATTTTAATTGTAAAAGGTTACCGTTATAATCACTTGTTCCTGGACTAGATGTATAGATATGTACATATATGGTATTGTTTCCACTATAGTGAGGAAGTAAGAGTTTTGGAAGAAGGATAAGAGAACCTCATAGAATTCTTTTCATCCTTAAGACTAGGGGGACAGACTGGGCATGGTGGCTCCAGCATATAATCCCAGCACTTTGGGAGTCCAAAGTGGGCAGATCACTTGAGCCCAGAAATTTGAGGCCAGCCTGGGCAACATAGCAAAACCCTGTCTCTATAAAAAATATAAAAATTTGCCAGGCATGATGGCACATGCCTGTAGTCTCAGCTACTTGGGAGGCTAAGTCAGGAGGATCTGTTGAGCCCCAAAGGTTGGGCCTGCACTGAGCCATGATCATGACACTGCACTCCAGCCTGGGTGATTGAGATGCTGTCTCAGCAAAAAAAAAAAAAAAAAAAAATACTAAGGGGACATGATGGTTTGCTAGCAACTTCACCGGCAACAGTCAACAATGTCATTAGGAAAGTTTAAGCTGTATAAATTAAGTATGACAAAATTTTTTGTCTGAACAAAATATATATTAAGTTTTATTTAAAAAATAAATAGAGATCTACCAGAGAGAGTTCTGTGAGTTGTCAAGGATGTGTGGAAAACATTAAGTGGTTTCCTACAAGTATCTCTGCTTTCACCAGTGGTTAAAATATATTTGTAATCTAGAGACAGCAGTTGGAGCCAATGAAGAAAAATGGAATGAAATATTCTACCAAGTTAGTCTGGAACAGAAATATGAAAGATTTAATTAGAGTTCAAAGGCCTCAAGGAAAGTGTGGTTAGAACCAAGATGGCAAAGTGCAAGCAACAAATCTAAGTCAGGGTGAAGGACAGTGAGTAGGTTATGTAGCCAGTCACTGAACACCAAGCGGAAATGAGCATGAAATGGGAACAAGCTGGGAATCAAGGGAGGAAAAGCCTGGAGTTGGCTTGTAATAATTATATTGGTCCTGTGGTTTTCTATCACTTCTTGTCAAGCAAGAATGTGAAAGGAAGATATTCCCTGGCATCTTAAAATTAAAATCCCTGTGATCACAGGGAAATGAAGGCAGCTCCCTTGTCTCAACAAAATTGAATTCATATCCAAATAAACTATATTGTCTATATTAAGAACTTCAAGATTCATTGGCTCCTGCAGTGAGGGCGTATAAATGGACAATATGTTCTTGCCCCTATTAAGCACACTCAGAGAAGGAAGGGAGATTTTGGTCCCTGCCTTCAAAGAACTTACAAATCAGCTTCCTCGCATTATATGTGAGTAGCAATATACAAGAGTAAATAGGCAACTTTTGACAACTTCTCTGAAATATATGCATCAAAAAATATTTACATTACATATGGAACACTAAGATTTTTTAAAATTGTTTTTCCCTTTGTGAATTGGTAGTAGTAGTGTTCATTAATAAACAGTTGTTCAACCCAAATGCCCGTAATGATGGACTGGATAAAGAAAATGTGGCACATATACATCATGGAATACTGTGCAGCCATAAAAAAGAAAGAGTTCGTGTCCTCTGCAGGGACATGGATGAAGCTGGAAACCATCATTCTCAGCGAACTGACACAGGAACAGAAAACCAAACACCGCATGTTCTCACTCATAAGTGGGAGTTGAACAATGAGAACACATGGACACAGGGAGGGGAACATCACACACCGGGGCCTGTAGGGGGTGGGGAGCCAGGCGAGGGAGAGCATTAGGACAAATACCTAATGCATATGGGGCTTAAAACCTAGATGATGAGTTGATGGGTGCAGCAAAGCACCACGGCACATGTATACCTATGTAACAAACCTGCATGTTCCGCATGTGTATCCCAGAACTTAAAGTAAAAAAAAAAAAAAAAGAAAAGAAAAGAAAAGAAAAATAATTATTTGCACATCTAGAATGGTTTTGGGAAAACTTGTTGGGAATTTCAAGGAAAATCGCATATTTTTATGTGAAAAAAATAGTAACTACAATTTTCTACGATAATTTTAGTTTTGAAGTGTTTGTAATTATGGGAAAATGCCCAGTCAAGTAAGAAAATAAAAAAATCGGCCGGTCATGGTGGCTCACTCCTATAATCCCAGCACTTTGGGAGGCGGAGGCAGGTGGATCACCTGAGGTTGGGAGTTCGAGTTTGAGACTAGCCTGACCAACATGGAGAAACCCCATCTCTACTAAAAATACAAAATTAGCTGAGCATGGTGGTTCATGCCTATAATCCCAGCTACTCAGGGGCCTGAGGCAGGAGAATCACTTGAATCCAGGAGGTGGAGGTTGTGATGAGCCGAGATTGTGCCATGGCACTCCAGCCTGGGCAACAAGAGCAAAACTCTGTCTCCAAATAATAAATAAACAAATAAACAAACAAACAAAACTAAAATAGTAAGAACAACACAAAAATCCAAAAGCCTGATGTAAAAATCTATAGCATGACATAAACATGATCCTAGAGCAGACTCTAGGCTTTGTTTCTTTATAACAAGTACAAATACATTGTAATTTAAACATTACCTTTTGCTTGTTCAGAACTGTAAAATGGCTTGAGCATCATTAAAATACAAAACAAGAAATGAGTAAATCTGAAGAAGATCATCCTTTGCTGACGTAATATCAGATGGAGTCAGACTAGCTTTTTAATGAAGAGTAGTTTATGAAAACCACAACTATAGCCTAAATCAGAATGGGGAACTTTTAAATATCCTTATTCAAAACTTGAATTGCATTCAAAGTGGCTTTATTTTCTTTGCGTGTGAAGAAAATTATAAGTGATCGATATTTTCCTCAGTTTCCCTCCACTTACATCTCTAAGAACTTTTTTTCCTCCAAAATTCCATGATATTGTCTGTTGTAATATGGCAGTGGTATAAGAATATGAGAGCTTTTAGACTGAAAGAAACAAAAAAGACAGTTACCCATGGATAGGAAAAACAGCCTTTTGTTGTCTTCTAAAGGAATCAGGTTTGTATTCTTAAAATCATTTTAAAAAGTACCTTCTGCATCAATTTTAAGACAAAGCTAATCTAGGTGGAGTGGGGAGAATCAAGAGAAGGGGTTAGTTGAGGGCGGAGGTTTGAGTCAGGTTAAAAATGAAGTCTCCTGTGGGACACTCGCTAACATGGTGCTTGGTAGATGTTGTAGAGTCAGGCCAATGACTTATAGGAGTTACCATTTCTGCTACGCTAATTGCAGCCATGAAAGAAAAAAGAACAAAGCAATGGTTTAAAAGGAAGGAGAAGGAAAGCAAGAATGGTTTCTATTCTTGGAGGTATAAGGGAGGTAGCTATGCAAAGAAGAAATTTAAGATAGTCATGGAAGAGTGAACTGTTGTGAATTCATTTCTTATCCCTCTTCTACATATGCTAGCAGTAATACCTTCAGTGAGATTAATTCTTACACCTCTGCTGAGATTCACTAATCTTGTACTGCTCTGGTATTTTAAAGCCAGGTTTCTTTACAAAAAGATTTTGGCTCAGTTGCTAAATGCATACTATTTTACATTAGGAACAGTGTAAATAATTCAACTGTCTTTAGTGCACCTGTCAGGAAAATGAGGAAGGCTTGAAGTTTACATGTGCATAAAAGAGCAAGGGTGATAGATAGAAAGACAAGGTCTGTGATCTCTCGATTCTGTCTTGGCATGTGATAGCTGTGTAGGGCCAGTATTTCCCATTATAAGACAAAAATGAACCATATTGATCTCTAATCTCTCTTGAGCATCCTTTGGAAAAATGATATTTATTCACAGAGGAGGTACCAATCACTGCAGAACTCTAATAATTTGCTTCAGATGAAAAATGATTGTGGAGTCAAATTATACTGAGCTCTGAGGCAATGTATTTGTTTTATTTTCTCTTGTTTCTCAGCGAGGGTGTATATTGTTATTTAAAACTCTATTATCGCCTATATTTAGATAAAATGTATGGCATCTTATTATATAAAGTAGTGACATGCAGTACAAATATAATTTGTATATCTGCTGTCTGTTTATCCCAGGAAATTATATGCTTTTAAAAGGCAGGAGTTTTGTTATTTATGTAGTGCCCCCCAACTCCAGTGCATAGCAGGATTTAGTACACAAAGTAAGATAACAATCAATATTTGTTTAATAAATGTTTGAAAAATCTGTGTGCAAGTATAGGAAAACAGGTGTTCTTGCACTAATTCTATTGGTTTAATTGAGTGCAATTGCATATATATTTTATTGTGAGCCACTTCAAAACTCTTTTGGATGAAGGCAGATTATAAATTATAAATTAATGAAAATTATAATGATTTATGGATTAATATTCTCATAGAAGACCAAATGTTCCACATTTTCAATCATCTCTACAATCCCAAGAACTAATATTCCTGACCTTCTGTTGGTATTCAGTGTTCATATACTGAGGTGGTGAAGATTAAAAATCACATTAAAATCATGGTCACTAACACCAAATGTCTCATCTGACTATAAGTTTCCTTTAGTTCCCATTAAACTTTTGAACTCCTAGTGAACAATCTGGAAACTTTTTAGCATAATATAAGCACATACTCCTAATTTTAATCTGAGGAATTAAAACTGACTGCAATTTATGTTAGATTACATTCAAAGGTTTTTACTAGCTAATTCAACAAAATGTAGATATGTTTTCCAAATACTGACTAATTTTTAAATTCACATTAAGTTTGCGGAGACATTTAATCCATATGCTTCTTACTGTAACTCATCATTTTGTAGGCGAGAATAGGTCTAAGTTCAGGACTATTTTTTGACTAAGACTCTTTGAGTGTTTTTAATTAACATTTAAAACTTTTTAAGGCAGGAAGTTATGTTTGACAAAGTTAAGGCCAAACACCAAAAGGTTAGTGTTTTGTCTAGAACTCGGCATACATGAATCTTAAATGAATTTTTCACTTGGCTAAAATAAGCTGCCTCACCATTTGAGAAAATTGATGGGAAATAAGAATATTTGCCATTAAGAAGCTTATGACAGGGTGTTTAATAATAGCTAGAGATGAAGGAAAGGTAGAAGGAAAGGAATCAGTTTTTTAAAGAAAACAAATTCTTAAATGTTGATCAATGGCCATGCACACCTGAATACTTTCTTTTAAGTTGTTGAGGAATTCTGAAATCCTGGCCCACGATTTTTCTCACTTCCTTAGAATTAAATGTAAAATTTATTTCTAAAACTGTTTGTCTAAAACAAGTCAGGTACTCTCCAGTTAGGGGGGTCTGTGTGTGTGTATGAGAAAGAGAAACAGAGAGAGAGAGAGAGAAGAAGAGAGAAGAGGAAATGGTAGCAGGTAGGTAGGAGTTTGGGACTTTTTTGGTCATGCCTAATGTTTGGGATAATTGATGGACTTTTGGTCTGATGATATCTTGACAAAATAAAGAATGTTACGCAAGGTATGAAAATACATCTGGATTGTTTATCTCAAGGAGGAAAGAACAGATGTTAAGGGTGGAGTTGGAAAGATAAGGAAGGCGGTTGAGTATTCAGACAAAAGAGGAAGAGACTAGAGAATGGCACCCAGGTTCAATAGGTCTCCAGTGATTCTCATTTCCTGGTATATATGCTCTTGGATAGTGTCCTCACCCATTTGATAAGGACTGGCCTGGTGACAAATAACATGACAGAAATGATGATGTATAACTGCCGAGGATACGTCATGAAAGACATAGCAGCTTCTGCCCTGGTCTCTTAAATATAATTCCCTCTGTGTGAATGCAGCCATCATGCCATGAGGACACTCAAGCAGTTCCTTATCAAAACATGCTGCCATTCTGTCCATGAGCCAGAACAATCTTGCCAGTCCTGTGAATGAACCATCTTAGAAGCAGAATATCCAGTCCCAGGAAAGTCTTCAGGTGACCAGCCCCAGCTGACATCTGACTGTAACCTCATACAGCAAAAACTACTTAGCCAAGCTCCCGAATTCCTGACCAGAGAAATCATAATAAATAATCAATCCTTATTGTTGTTTTAAACTATCAAATTTTGAGTCGTTTGTTAAATATCTGTAGATAAATAACATGGCAGGAAAGGTTGATTCAGAAACAAAATATACTCATTTATTCAAACATCAAATATACATTGAGGGCCAGGTAATTTGAGGTTTTAATGCAAAAAAAAAAAGATAGATAGAGTTCTGACTTATTGAATTTATATTCTAATGAAGGTGGACACTTTATCGAATGTTAACAGATTAATAATACAGTAATTATAAATTAAGACATTCCCATGAAGAAAATAATATAGGGCTGAAATGAAGAAAATTGGGGGTTAATTGAGAAGAGTTTTCAGAAAACATACTCATGACAGTTTCTCTGAGGAGGTGAAATTTACATAGGGATAAGAAGGCTGAGAAGGAGCGAGTTTATCACATATTGAGGGAAATATAGACTCATGTATGCAAAATACCTGAGCTGAGGAAGGGCTTAGTATGTCTGCAGGAAGAAAAAAGAATGTAGAGCAGAGTGAGTGACAATTATGCATAGGGAAGGTAGGACAGGAGGAAGGGTTAGATTTCAAAGACTTCCATAAGCCATAGTAAGGAGTTAGGCCATTCAATGGCAATCCACAGAAGGATTTCAGCATAGGAAGTAATACTGTAATCAAATTCATTCTACGGGTGCACGGAAGCATTCCTTCATCAGAACAAAGACAGATATCTTAAGGGGTTGGAAATTTATCATGATCAATCAGGGCTTCATGCCTTAGTGAAAGTTCCTGCTAAATGAAAATATTTCTACTTATTTTTAGTATATTTGTGCAGAACCATGAGGTGATAACTTGGGCAAACATTTGGAAAAGAATTCCTGGTACAGAAACTTGTTATTGTCTATTTTTAGAGAATTTAATATCCTCAAAAATAAGCATCTTTGGGTTAGGTTTTTATTTGGAATTCAGTGATATGAAGGCATAGAAATAAAGAACAGAATCATTTCTATGAAGTATTATGGGTCTAAGAATCTTCAGGATAAAGATCTTCAGAATTATAGTTTACAAAAGTGCCACATTATAATCACGAAAACTTTTTTTTTACCTATATCCTCAGCTCAGTATTCCAAAAGAATGATCATAAGCAGTAAGTATAATAATCTCTTTCTAGTTTAAAGAATCCTAATTGTACTGAATCATGTGCAGACACAATTTGACAAAATGTAGTAATGCAGGTAACATTTTTAAAAAGAACACATTAATTTTGAATTTGCAATTTGCTGCAATTTAAATAACTATTACTTTAATAGTGGATAGCAAATTTTAATTTTGCAAATTTTTTCTAAAAGGTTTGCGTGTCAACTCAAATTCAGTAATTTGCATTTTTTAAAAAATGTATTTCTCATCAGTGTAAAGTACTGTTTGTCACCTGGCAGGTAATAATTTCCTATCCCAACTCTTAGTTCTGGTTAATATTTTCCTTTTCAAAGAATATATTAAATCCAAAGAACACAACATTTTATGCTAATGCAATCTTTGTAAAGGCTGAGACAAAATTTCAAGTACTGATAATTATGAAAACCCTACAAGAGGGTTCTAGAAATATTGGTTTTCTTTAATCCTAGAAATGCTGTTCTGTAAAAAGAAAATGATTTTATACATTTATTTTCAAAAGACTAGCTCCGAGTAATATATTTCCAGGAAGTACGTTTCTCAAACAGGCCAATTGATTCACCCATTGAAGCATTTGCATTTCATATTATGTATTTGAGAAAGTCACCAGCATATATCACATATATCATTTGTCATTGGAATGATCATTTTGATTTTAAAGTATGTATCAGCTCAAAATGGCAAGTATTTTGAATAATCAAAAGCATTCAATAATTCAATAATTAAGAAACATTTACTTAGCACATACATTGTTTAGAAATTTTGCTAAGGGATGGGAATCCTAAGAAGAAAAAAAAAATCTCTTTCTTCAATCAATTATTAATGCAGTTCAAGAGATGAAGTATTTCCTATTATGTTACTGCTGTAATACATATATTAACATATTATAAAGAAAGAAATTAAAATTAAAGAAGACAGCCACCACAGTGAGTGTGAAAGGAGGGCAAAGTGAAGGCAGGCTTCCTGGAGGAAGTGATGCTTGAGCTAGGTTTGAAGACAGAGTTAGGGAAACACGGAAAAGTACCACAGGAGGAATGGCCAACATGTCCAGAGACACAAAGTGAGAAATACAGGAGAAGCTGCTTGTGATAGCTGGAGACTTGTATATACATACATATATATACATATATATGTTTTATATATGTATATATATTTATATAATTTATATATATTTATATAAAAATATATATTTTATATATAAATATATTTTTATATATTTATAAATATATCATATTTATAAATATATGTAAATATATAAATATATGTAAATATATAAAATATATATATTTATATATATATATTTGCAGTGTGGGCAAAAAGGAAAAAATAACAAAGGTGGAGCAAGATTTAAAAGGACCTTCTTTGCTATGCTATGGATATGAGGACTTTGTAAGGCAAAATAAAACCGCGGGGATATTATTACTGAAATCCTAAATCTACTTTAGAAAAAAACAAAAACTAGTTTATGGATTCTTAAAAAATCATCCTCAGTTGCATTTGACATGCTGATCTTGTCTTAACTCCAAATTTTTGAAAGAGAAACTCAGTACTCTAATACTCACGAAGGTGGCTGCCATGTCAACCTTAGAGAGCAAAATCCTTAATTAACGCTCAGATCAGCCACAGCGAAGCAGCAATCTTTCCCATATTGATCTGGATAAACTGCTTAGGAGAGTGAAAATACCATTGTCTCTGTTTATTTTCCTTATACAGCCAGAAGTTGAATTTGCACTGTATGGGCTTCAGCAAAATAAACTGATGATGCTTGACTCTGCACATTGACTGTCCAATCACCTTCACTCTTTATTTCTTGAAGTTGAGGAAGGCAACAGCCACCCATCACATTCAGCCAGTTTTCCCCTGGCCAATGTTTCTGGGGACCTTGGCCTCAGAATATTGATATAAAGGTGCCCTTGAGAACAATGTGGAAGACAGACAATCAAAGTCCTGGCTAGAGCACTTGAAGAAATAAACCATGTGACTGTTTTGAGTCATAAAAGTCATCAATCTAAGTTGAAAAAATAAACCCTCCTACACCCGCACCCACACTTTGCTTCAGTCTGTTTATTATGTAGCAATCTAGCCAATCATAACTCATATCAAATGCTTTTTGTGTTTGTGAAAAAAATCAGGAAAACCACCTATTGTTATGCAGTTGAGTAAATTAAACTGCTTTTAACCAAATTGCAGGGGGTTTATAATTGGATTGCAGTTTTTTTTAAAATACAACTTTAGGTGTGAGTTCCCATGCCCAGGGATATATTTGTGCTAAAATAGTCACAAAAGTTGAGATATGATTATTAGTTGTAGATATGATGTAAATTATCCACATTTAGTGTCTTAAGGTAGGTTTATAGCTGCAGGACCTGAGATGAGATCCATGTGAAATTGATTCAACAAAGAAGATCTAGGGCAAACTGCTTGATATCAAGCCCTTTCTCATTTGTCTCCCATTTCCTCTTCTGCTTTCCCCAATCTACTCCCAATCCCACAGAGAGTGGCTTCACTCTGATCACACGGGAGAGGTCTGTAGAGTAAGTTATGCCTCAGTGTGTCCTAAACGAAACCATGAGTTTTGAAAGCTTTTAACACCCATCAGTCATTGGCTCAGAATTGCAAAGGAACTTACGTTCTACACCACTTTTAACTCTTTATAAGCTGTCTCCAATAGCTTGAGATCACTATACTAAGAGAACCATAGAGGCCAACTTTTTTTTTAAGTGTCATGAAGCTGGGAAAAGCATAAAAACAGTCAATAGATACATAAGTAAATAAGAATGTCCAAGGAGACATTATGTCCTCTTGGTTAGTGATTTGATTGGATAGTGGTACACAAACACAGGTTGAAGAGAAGTTATAGAGACTGTGGGAAAGGTAATTTTTATTCAGGGCTATCCTGAGAATTCATGACATGCAGATCATCTCAGTGTAATATAGGCATCACCCTTTCAAGCAGTTGATTTATTGAAATGGCAAAAAAAAAAATAGTTTGGAGAGGTAGTTATTTTCCTTACAAACAGATTCTAGTGAATGTTGGACATGCATTGAATGATCATTGAGATAATTGTCAGAATAGAATTCTAATCATAAATTTGTTTCATGCCAGTAAGTTAGGACATAGGAATTTTAAAAGGACTTCTGCCTTATGTGTTAGAGTGAATACAGTGGTGCACCAGTAAGACCCTCCTTCTCAGGGCTGACACACATCTTTTTACAGCTGCTAATAACGTTGGATGCTGATGTTTCACAGTTGAATCCTTTCTCAATAAATTGCTTTTGGCTGTAGTGTGCAGCTTCTCCCAAGGCTAGGCTCTCTCCCTGGGAACAACCTGCATCTGGTAGAGTTTGAGTATGAAGATCTGAGCACTTCTCTTTATTTTGAAATACCAAAGGGCTCTCCCACCTCCACAGTTATTTTTAAGATTGGCTGAGTCTTCCTTTACAGCCAAATTACAGATTAATTTCTCTACAGTTCTCAGTAGCTCTCTCTGATAAACTTTCTGAAGGTGTATCTGTGCCTTAGAGTCCCTTTTCTGGGTAATATGGTGTAATACTATGGATGATACATTGGTCCCTGGAAGCAAAATCTAGAATGAAATTTTTACTGTGGAAAAATACATGTAACATAAAACTTACCATTTTAATCATGTTAAAATGTACAGTTTAGTGGCATTAATTGCCTTCACAATGTTGTGCAACCATCACCACTACCTAGTTCTAGAATTTTTTTCACTACCCTAGATGGAAGCCCTATATCTATTAAGCAGTGATTTCCCATTCTCCCCTCCCTCCAGCCTTGAAACAGCACTAATCTGTTTTCTGTCTCTATGGGTTTACTATAAATTGAATTGTAGAATATGTGACTTTTTGTGTCTGGCTTCTTTGACTTAACATAACGTTTTTTAATATTATAAGTACTTCATTCCTTTTTATGGCTAAATAATATTCCATTGTATGGATATACCACATTGTGTTTACCCATTTATCTATTGATAGACATTTGGCTGTTTCTACTTTTCAGCTACTGTGACTACTGTTCTTATGAACATTCATATACAACTTTCTGTTTGAACACCTGGTTTTAATTCTTTTAGGTATATGCCTAGGTGTGGGCTTTGAATCATAAGGTCATTCTATGTTTAACTTGCTGAGGAACTGCCAAGCTGTTCTCCACAGTGGCTGCACCATTTCACATTCCCATGAGCAATGTGTAAGGATCCTAATTTCTCTTTCCTCCTCCCCAACACCTGTTATTTTCTGTATTTTTTTATTAAGACCTTTCTAGTAGGTGTCAAGGGTATCTCACTGTGGTTTTCATTTGCATTTCCCTAGTGACTAATGATATTTAATATCTTTTTATGTGATCTTTAACCATTTGTAGTCCTTTGCCCATTTTCAGTTGGGGTGCATGCCTTTTAGTTCTTGAATTATAAGATTCCTTTATGTATTTAAATAAGATTTTGGTGGTAGAGTACATGCTATCCAGCTGTTAATGTTGACTGCATAAGAGGTGGTGTCCTGACATCATTTGGCATGCTATAGCGGTACAAATGTGAATATTTTTACTTATAGCGAACTGAGATGTGATACAAGAGAAATGAAACACTCTGCCAGGTGCAGTATCTTAGTCTTCTGAGAAGTTCTAAGAATCTCATAATAACAACTATTATGGAATCATATGTCTCTTGCTGGGAGTTATCAATGTATTAGATAAAGATGATGAAAGTATGTGAGAGATTATGGGTGTTCCTACACTCCAGTCCTAGTCATGGATGGTTATTAACTACTCTGGTGTGAAGAAATCCTTTCAATGTCCGAGTTTTGCACTGTGTACCTGGTCATCCATTTTATGAAGAAAGAAAAGTAACCCAAGACAGAGATATATATACACACTCATGGATGGTTGATAACAGCATGTATTGTTAGTCTGAGGCCTAGAAGGTAAAGAATTGAAAGATAAGAAACAAGGAGGTCTGCAGAAGTAGGATGTGATTGGACCTATGGGACTGAGATGCCACCACAAATGCTGATTAAAGTAAATGACTTGGTAGTAACTGTGGAGATGAAACAAGTTGCCAAATTCTGGATATAGTTTGAAGGTAGAGTGAAAAAGACGTCTTTATGATTAGACAGGGTTTGTGGAAAAAAGCAAGAAGTCAAGGAGGTTTCCGAGCTTTTGTGCCTGAAACACCCACATACATATACACACATACACTGAGGACTCTTTGAATCCAGATACTAGAGATAAAATATGCTAGTAATAGTAATGCTATCAATTTTTATATCATTTAATTTACTTACAACTTTCTTTCTTGTTATATAGTATTTATAATATAATTTTGATAGCAATATAATACTTATTGGTTTACTTCATCATTTCTCTGCAGTTGAAAAAATAAATTATCAGTTTTTTGCCATAATCAATAATACTGCAAAAAGTATATTTAATACATAGAATTTTAAATTTAGGCTTTATTCTTTGAAATGAGACCATTGGCAATAACTCTTTAGGAAATATATCTTGGTTTTCTCTTATACTTGCCAGTAATAATAGTTATCAGTTATACTTGCCAGTATTCGTTACCTATGTATATCTTTATCAGTATATAAATGGTTAATATTATATATAATAAAAATATAATATATAAGAATATATTTTATATAATATTTTCCAGTCATTGGGATAAATTGTAACTTACTTTAAATATTTTCATTTATTTCATTATTACTGAGATAGAAAATGTTCTCCATATACTTGATAACTGTCTAGTATTTCCTCTTTGCAAATGATATATTCAGGTCTTTTTCAATTTTACTTTTTAAATTCTTGATATTTTCTTACTGATTTGTAAAACTTTTCTATATTAATAAATACATTGTCAATTTGTTGTATTTTCTGGAAATACATTCAGCAGCTTTTTTTTGAAATAGACTTTTTATAGCTTTTTGTTGATATGTTGCTTTGTAATTGCTTTTTTATGTCTAAATTTAAAACTGTATCCACATGTCAGAAATTTTTCTTTACAGTGTATTTCATTTTCCAGTATTTATCTGTGCTTTCATCTTAATATTGAATTCGTCTTGTCTCCTGAAATATCCCTTTGTGTGGAGTAACATCATCATTACATATTTTATGAAACTAAGGGAGAGGAAGAGAGAAAATAATTGTTACCCAAGCAACCCCATCTCCCCCCAACTTAGTTGGTAAGGGATAAACTTCAAAATTGAAGCTGTTTAAAATGTTACTGAGACATCAAAAACATGATATTTCACATAAATGTTATAGCTGGTATTTTTTAGTTAATCAATTAATAGTTATATCATAGGATAGCGAGAAAGAGAAAAGCTTCCTAGATGCAGACAAAAGCAAGCTTATTGCTATTAGCTCCAGTAATTAGCTGCCCCTTTTCCTTTCCACATTCAGCTCATTGTACTTATCAAATAAATGCATCTACATTTTTAGTGGCTCTGTGATTCTAATACAATCACTGGCCAAGTCAAAGAATATTTCCTCTTTAAGTGTCCAGATTAGTCTTCATACCAATCTTGGTCGAAAGAGATAAACTGCAGACTCATTGGAACCAAACAATAGTTTCAATAATACCTTAATGGGGGAAATAGGAATAAATCAGAGGGAAAGAAAAATAAGAGAGAAAGCTGTGATATTTTTTAATATCCTGGATGACAAATAGCATTTCTCACACCATTATCAGCCCAATTTGAAGTGAGTCAAAAGGAGTCTTATTTGCTTGAGAAGAACCAGCAGGCTTGCTAACAGCTGTTAGGACCCCTATCTATATTCTTTTAGAAGACTTTGAATTCAGCATGATGTTCTCTGCCAAGACTTCAATGCTTGCAGGATAAACAAGTAAAACCTGAAGATGCCAGGATGTCTTAAAGAGAAAAATGATTGGCCAATCCACGTGTCAGACCCTTTGTCACATTACTCTACTTGATAGAAATGTGATAGGTTGGAAATATAAAGACTTGAATGTTAGAACATGAAGTCCTATTCGCAGATCCTGCTGCAAGTGACTGGATTACTTAAAAGAAGAAATACGGGGAGCATCTACTGACCTTACTCAGCTCAGCTTAGCCCCCATTTATATTCTCTTCCTGCTCCAACTGCCCTCCTAAGGAAAGGAATTTCAAGTCCTAGGTGTGGATTTGTCTAAGTTTCCTCTATCACTATCAATGCTGAATAGAAAATAAAAATAAAAATAAATCCCTTTTTCCTTTCCTGTGTACACTGCAAATTTTTCCTTTTCCTAATCAATATTAATTATGAGACCTCAAAAAAAAAAACAGGTTATCATTGTTTCTTTCCTTTTATTGGTCTATTTCTTTTATTTTCTACACATATTGTGTAATAGTCAATATTTTTTATATTGTAAGAGTTTTTTTTAAACTTTATTGAAGTATTTAAAACCAAAAGTAGTGCAATTTACAAATGGGAAAACCAAGATATTAGAACCTTCTGAAAAAATTATTAAAACTCTGTCTTACAAAACCAACCACCCAGTCTAAAAATAAATGACATAAGAATTTACTTCATTATTTTTAAAAAATTGATAGGTATTTTGAAGTAAGTTGCACTATTGGAAGTATAGTGATCTATATTATTGGCTAACTTGTATGTTACACTTATTATCAAATCAAAGTTAACACAATCATGGTCAATATATTTAAGTGTTTTAGAATGTAGAGTAATGTGTCCTTAAAATAAAATAAAATAAAATAAAATAGATCAATAATGAATTTCTCACTTATTTACCAAAGTTAAATAATTCGTATTAAGTCAAACAAATCATAATACCATTGTAAGTACTAAAAGCACAGAATATTATTTTAATTTTCAAAAGGGATTTATTTTTATAACACTTGCATATTATAATGCAATGGTTTTTTAAAATAGTTTTAAAAATTTTTAGATAAATTTAAATAGTTTTGTTCTTTTCATTGTTCTAACTGTGTGATTACCATGCTGACTATTTAACCTACAACTTTGATTATTTTCACTAGGTACTAACTTCTAGTATAAATAAAACTCAACATTAACTTTTTCTCTTTACACTAAAAAAACTACCAATACACCACTTTCCATGAATATGTTTTGGACCTTAGCAGCCTTTCAAAACTATGAACTTATTTTGGTAAACATAGAAATATATTTTTCATGGCATGTGAACATGCCAATGTAGCTTTTATACATTTGTAATGAAGAACACAATGTCAGTATGAGACTTGTTTATTTTCTTCAGAATATTGTGAGAGTAAGAAGGTGTTTATTTTCTCTATGAAAGTTGCAAGTGAAAATGGAATAAAAATACATTGAAAAATATTCACATCAGACATATGGAGGTTTCTTCATTATTAATAAAGTATCTATCTAAGTATTTGCTTTCAAAGGTATTATAAACACCAATTTTTAACATGTTTAAGTTAAATTTGGAAGGATAAATTAAACATCTAATATGCCTTGAATGTCATCCACACACACGCACACACACACACACACACACACACACACACACAGACACATAAAATCTATTCTCATAGCTTGAGATTTAATTTGTTTTGTCTGATATATTTCCATGATATATGAGTCAAGGTTGAACACTTTATTCTCTAATTCATTGAGAGGAATTCTGTATCGAACATGTTCTTGCATAGATCGACAGTAATGTACAAGTCTATTGATGATAACATTGATGGAAGAAATATTAACATGTGTTTCCAGGTACATTGTATACCTCACTTAATGGGATTTTTACAATATTCCTGTAGGGTAGCTTAGCCTATTGTAGTGGGTTGAATGGTGGACCCCCAAAATATGCCCATATTCTAAGCCCTGGAACCTGTGAATATCACCTTATATGGCATTAAGTGTGAACCTTATTTAATT
The DNA here is from genome assembly GCF_029289425.2 of Pan paniscus. Classification (NCBI taxonomy): domain Eukaryota; kingdom Metazoa; phylum Chordata; class Mammalia; order Primates; family Hominidae; genus Pan; species Pan paniscus. The sequence continues at coordinate 70,560,329 of NC_073267.2, forward strand.
TGGAAAAAAAGGTCTTCATAGAGCTAACGAACTTACAGATCTTCAGATGAGGAAATTACCCTGCACTGATTCAACCCAGGCAGAAGGGAAGAAGACATAGACAAGAAGGACATACGAAGAAAGAGGACAAAATTGGAGTTCTGTAGCCGCAATCCAAGGAACATCTGCAGTCACCACGAGCTAACATCAGAGCCACTAGAAGCTGGAAGAGGCAAGAAGGATTCTCCTCCAGAGCCATTGGAGGGAATGAGGCTCTGTTGAGATTTTGGTTTTAAACTTCTGGACTCCAGAACTGCAAAAAAATAGATTTCAATCGTTTTAAGCTACCAACTTTCTATCAATTGGTTAGGGCAGCCACAAGAAACTAATGCAAGTAACAATTCCATTCAACAGATAAGAAAACTGGCAGTTGGAGAGGTAAAATTAATCACCCGAAGTCATGAGTTAGAGAGAGGCAAAGCTGGGGCTGAAACCTGGGCCTGTCAGAATCCAAAGACCTTGTTCTTAGCCATATTGCATACATACCATGTTGGTCATTCATTTCTGTTTCTCTGCCTAATATGGTTAAGGCTTATGTAATCATATAAGTTGTTGGTTTACCTAAAAGCTATTGAGGACTTGTTCTGTGACTTTAGACTCTGAACAGCACAATTTCAGGAAAAAGAGTACTTTTGTTATCTATTGCTATGTAACAAACTACCCCACAATGTAGTGGATTGAAGAAACTGTTTTGGTTTGCCTCACTATTTTATGGCTCGGGAATTTAGGAGACGATTGAGCAGTTTTTCTGCCTAATAGGGGCACTGACCTGGATTCACATGGGGTCTGTTCTGGACTGGGGCTGGATTTCTGATGCCCAGGTGCTTCTCTTAGTACCTTCTTCTTGCAACATATGAAGCAATTCTCCAGGGCCTCTCCTTATGACTTAGGCTTCTCATAACATGGTGATCTCATGGTAGTCACACTTCCTATATTGGGTTGGCTTACACTGTTTGTGGGAATGTAAATTAGTTCAACCATCGTGGAAAATGGTGTGGCAATTCCTCAGAGATCTAGAACCAGAAATACGATTTGACCCAGCAATCCCATTACTGGGTATATACCGAAGGAATATAAATCGTTCTATAAGAAAGATACATACATGCATATGTCCAGTGCAGCATTCTTCACAATAGCAAAGACTTGGAATTAACCCAAATGCCCATCAATCATAGACTGGATTAAGAAAATGTGGTACATATACACCATGGAATACTATGCAGCCATAAAAAGGAATGAGATCATGTCCTTTGCAGGGACATGGAGGGAGCTGGAAGCCATTATCCTCAGCAAACTAACTCAGGAACAGAAAAACAAACACCTCATGTTCTCACTTATAAGTGACAGCTGAACAATGAGAACACATGGACACAGGGAGGGAAACAACACATACTGGGGCCTGTTAGGGATAGGGTAGGGGGAGGTAGAGCATTAGGAAAAAAAGCTGACGGATGCTGGGATTAATACCTAGGTGATAGGTTGATAAGTGCAGCAAACCACCATGGCACAGGTTTACCTATGTAACAAAAGTGAAGATCCTGCATATGTACCCCAGAACTTACAATAAAAATAAAAATTTTAAAAAGACTAAACCTGGAATTGGCATAGTATTATTTCTGCTTTATAATGTTTATCAAATCAGTCATAAGTCTGCCTAGAATCAAGGAGCTGGACAGATCAGATTCTAACACTTAATATGTGAGTGGCATATATCTACATAGAAAAAAGCTAACAAAAGTGAAAATGAGGATTTCCTCATTTCAGAAGACTTTTTCAAAATACAAATATCACTGGGAAAGTTTATACCATAAGTGCATATTACTTAATATTTTCCAGATATCACATTTATAAAAATTAGTTTGTTCTATTTGTGTTCAGCCCATTATAACATAGAAAAACGGGTTAAAGCCCAAAGCTAAGGCAGAAAGCCAATAAGTAATTGCCCAATTTTGGAGCATTCAGCTGGCCATTGCTAATTATAAAGCCTGGCAATGGCCATCTCATAGGCTCCCTTGAAGAAGTATGTTGCAGTATTACCACCTGTGGTAGAGTTCAACCTATATTACAACCTTGATACATGTGCACATTTTCCATCAGAGTTCCATCTTAGAATTTACTTAGCTAAGTTCAAAAAGAGTAATCGTGAAGATGAGCAAGTGGTGATTCAAGGTCCCTGTGTACCTATTGATGCTGCAGAGTTTTTCAAGTATGTTAGAAATACTTCAAATTAACTGAGTACAACTTATGTGCCTTTCTTATCCTTTCATATGAACTCTTGGTATCAAGCAGAAGATCCCATCAAAGAAAAAATTCAACGGAAAGAATTCACATTCTGAATACTCTTTTCTTACCACTTCTGATAAATATGTATCTGCATGATCAAAGTCATATTATAAGAAGTGATAATAGTCATAGATAAACAAACTAGTCTCACCTCCAAGTTAGCTGTTGTCTCGCTGTTAGGTTTCCCTGTTTCCAGAAACCACAGATGTTAGGGTTCTTCTGTGTGTGTTTTTATTTTTTTTGGCACAGAGTCTTGCTCTGTCGCCCAGGCTGGGGTGCAGTGGTGAGATCTCTGCTCTCTGTAACCTCCGCCTCCCGGGTTCAAGTGATTCTCCTACCTCAACCTCCTGAGTAGCTGAGATTACAGGCAACCGCCACCACACCCAGCTAATTTTTGTATTTTCAGTAGAGATGTGGTTTCACCACACTAGCCAGGCTGGTCTCAAAGTCCTGACCTCAGGTGATCTGCCCGCCTTGGCCTCCCTAAGTGCTGAGATTACAGGCGTGAGCCACCGCGCCTGGCGTGGTTCTTATTTCTTGACCAGATCCAAGCCTGTCCATCTTCCAACCTTTGCACTTAACTCACAAAAGAATGTGTCATGGTTAAAAGACAGACACGTGTAGACTTGCAACTCAGCTTCTTTTTCTACCCCAAAGAGGTTTTTCCTTGGACATCCTGAACATCCCAGAGAGTCGGGTTAGAACTTATTTTCACACAAGACTACACCGGAGCCTGTACTGCTTTTCTGTGTGCTTCGCTTCTGGCCCTTACAAGGGTGCCTATCAGGCTCAAGTTGTGGCATTAACAACTCCCTCTGTTTCCAGAAAGAACAGCAACATGTGTAGCCTCTAGGAAGAAGCTTCAGATAGCTTCTTACCAAGCCTCTTCCCCGCTAGATTTCCCAGCTCTAATCTCAGTTCTACAAATGCCTTTCTAATTAATTTCATACTCACTTTTATCCCTCTTGTTAATTCCTTTAAATTGACTAAACTCATCTTGAAAATCTCTCTGACTTTCGATTATTTTATCTCCAATTTACTTCTTTGTAGACCACTCCTCAGTTCTATGCAGTGAAACTCATTCTTATACCTGAGTTTCCTTCCAATATATCACTTATAAATTATAACTATCACCTACAACAAACTACATCTCCTTCCTAAAGAAGGCATTTTTGGTGCATTATATCAATCTGGCGCAACAAGAATAATGGAAATAGAATGGAATAGAATGTCTCTCTTCATTTCTCCCATCCAAATCCCAAGCTTCCTGGGAAGTAGCCCATTGTAAATCACGTATGCTTTCATTCTGTTTTGATGTATAGCAGAGTCTGGACTAACAGTAGGAAAAATTATGATGTAGCCCCTCAGTAAACATTTTTCTCATGTACCAAAATTTGCATACACTTACTTCTTTCTGTTATATATGCATTATATATGTTTGTATATATATGGGTTTAGTAAATATAATGTATATTACTTATAATTATTATTCGTGTGTGTAATGTTTATAAGATATCTTACAAGGATTTGGATGCAAGTAATTTATTCATTTTGTAATCCTAGGAAGCAGGGTGAGGAAGTGAAAAATAAGACAAGGAAGAGAGGAAAGTCAATAAAAGAGCATTAAATTAATGAGCAGTATAATGTGATGGATAACTTGGTTTAATCCTGCTGGCTGCCATCTGATAGACTGTATAAAAGCACTTCAGAACAGTTTCCTGGAAGCTGGGCTATTCATGCATCAACTCTGATTCCTTATTGGTCTGGGTTTGTCTTGGAAGCATTAACTCACTAACACTGGTAATTTGCTTGACTTACAGACAAAACATGGTCCTGTGGCCAGAGAAAGCATTCAGAGGGATGCAAGCAAATGAGGTAAGAAGTAATAAGTGTGTATGGGTATTGTCCACTAAGCTGTACCTGGCCTGGGGGTTGGGGAGAGCTTGATGAGCAGAGTCCTAAGAGTGCCTGCAACACTATTTTGGCTTGTTCTATTGTCTTTCTGCACTCAAACAGATTGTTGTGCAGAACTCTTAGAGTGCATGCACCCATGATTGAAAACTATAATAAAAGATTATGAGATGCCCGTGGGCAAAGATTAATTTTAGTAATCTCCATATTCACCCTTGCTGTGCCCAGCAGTATTCAGTTCTCATTATAGATGCTCAACCAATTCAATTTGGTGTCCAGATGGAATGTCTCATGTTTAAACAGTGATACTCTTTTTAGTTAGTCATAACTTAATTCACTCAAATCCCTTGGCTTGAGGTCTGGCATCACTATGGAATTAGCCATCATTCATTTTCAATTTAAATTAATTTTCAATAGCAAACCAATGACATTTGGAGACTAGAAAACCAAAGAATACGTTTCCAAAGTTTCTATTTAAGTCTTCTGAAAAGACTGTATAATTGAATGCATTAACGTTTTAACAGTCCACATTGCATACCAAAGCCCTCTATAATCAAGTGCCTGGTGAATAAATTCTTGGCACTTCCATCTAGCTTACTGTAACAAACAGAATAGACTTCTTTCAGGAATAAACCTTGACCACTCAAGCTAATGGGAATCCAGTTAGGTTTTTGCCAACCTCAGGAAACATCCATTATCAATAGATGCTGAGAAAATTATATTATAAATAAATGTTTTAGAGAGAAAATAGAAAGTGCCTCAAAGTTGACAGAAAACAGAATCCGTGATGGTATTATGATTGATTTTGGAGAGAAATAGCTGTAGATGTTGAAATACATGAATTGCTTTAAAATATTTCAGGCTTGTAAGAAGGAAGATTATTGACCTAAAAGACACTAAAGTATCTTAGTGACTTGTGATTTATATATAAATACATATTAAAAGATTGCTTAAAATTCACATTATTGATCTCATTGATTGCAGTGGCCCCAAGGGAGTCATTGAACACTTTGTAAATAATATATCTGGAAAAGATTGGGTTCGTGTTCTCAAATTCATGCAGGCATTTCTAAATTTAATTCTAATGGTAATTGAAATTTACATAAAGAGGAAAAATATAACCAGGTGATAAGAGCTAATTACAAGCATCCATGTTTTGTGTAGCCAGAAACTTCTGCTGATGAGTTTTCCATGCAATATTGTCATCAGCTATTAAATTGTCTAAGATAGAAGAATATTATGCACTTAAAACAGTATTTTCCCTAGTCTCTTTAAATTGTGGTCAGTGGACTTCGGGTCAAATCCTGTATTTACTCAACTTCCTTTTTTATCCTATTATGTGAGCAGAGGAGAAAATAGGTGTCAATTTTTAGTACCCAACTTAGAATATTTAGGAATTGCTATTCCAAAGGAAACACTAGAATACATATTTTATTTATTAAATGTCTCTTAATTACTGGGCATAATTTACAACCTCAGCTCAGGTCAAGATCAATTAAAGGAATAACGTTTCAGACCCTCGAAGAGATTAAAGCATTTAGAACACAACTTTATTCCAGAAGTTATTTGACTTCTAAGATTAGTATTTTCAACTTTTAAAAATAAATGCATGACTGTAATCCCATCCTCCTCCTATATGCTAAAAATATGGAAACAAATTAAGTCAAACTTGCATTACATGTTCCCATGTAAAAAAGGACCATTAGCACTATAAAAGCAAAAGACTTAAAAGAGAATATCTGTCAACTAGAATGACTCTTGGTTCGTAACCTTGAGCTTCAAACACACTATAAAAACACACCACCTTTGTAAATGAAACCTGGAAAAGATGGTTTCCAAGGCATCCTCTACATGGGAATACCATCTGTCTTCATTAGTAAATGACAGGAACCAACACCTGAGAAGCAAGTTCAATTTATTCTTTTTTATTATTATTATTATACTTTAAGTTCTAGGGTACATGTGCACAATGTGCAGGTTTGTTAAGAACACTGGCCTTCTATTTAAAAAAAAAAAAACTTGAGACTAGTTAGGAGCTAGCTGATTAAAAACTTAACTGTGATTCACATCCCTCAGACCAGTGACCTCAGTGGTAAAATTAAAGGTTTAGATTGGATCAGGGATATAAATAAGTGTTTTGTTGTTTGTTAGTTTTGTTTTCTTAATTTGATTTCTTAATTTGATCCAGTGACCAAAGGCTGCCCAAATAATTTTGAGGCCACATCCAGGCACATCCAGAAAGAGTGAAATGAAGAAGTGCCGGTCATGGTCCTGGGATGTGATATTTAAGGCTCATCCCTTCTGTAGTCTATGAATCTATTGTGCTAACTCTAAAACTTCCTTTTGTAAAGAGTTGTGGCTTTCTTTTTTTAAAGCAAAATAGCCTTAATTTTAATAAGTTATACTTCTTCCTTTAAGGAAATTCCTTAACCTTAATTTTAACAAGTTACCTTCTTTCTCAAGTTTACCATTACATCTAAGTTAATAAATACATTTCTTTTGAGTGTTTGCCTGTGATAGGAAACAATAGATTTGAGAATTTTGAGGTTCTCTGCATTGTATAGGGAAGGTGGGGTGTAATTCACACAAAATTGAAGGATGTTTGATATCTTTACAAATACCAATTTTCCCCGTCTAAAAACTTCGTAACTCTCAGATCTATGAATTTAGAGGAAATAAAATCGTGAACAGTTTATGGATGTATTCGTTAAAATCAATTTCAAGGACAATTAGTAACAACTCAAGAGTGCTTGTAATAGCAGCTGGCAATCAGTCATACAATGGCAGCAGCAGCCTGGGGGTTAAATCCTCCCTGCCCACTGTCTTACTGTGGCTGAGGTCATGGTATCCCAAGTCAGATTGCTCTGGTTCAAATGTGGGTCTATCACTTACTATTTGTAAGAGTTTTGGCAAAGTCCCTATTTTCCAAAATAGGGATATTGATAATGCTCACTTTATCAGACTGTTGTGGGAGACATAACTAATTAATCTAAGTAAAACATTTAGGAGTGTTCCTAACAAAATGCCTTAAATATAAGATATGGTTGCTGTTACTATTGGTATTACCAGTAAGAACATTATTTGTAATGATTTTGATTTTTCTGGTAATGAAATATTATTTAAGGGGGGGATTACTAAAGAATGAACAAATATGCTAACATGTTGAGGGTGAGTGAATATGGGTGAAAGACATGGCATTGTTCTTTGTGTTATTCTCTTTCTTGCAAATTTTCTGGCAATTTGACATTATGGTCACAGGAAAAATGAAAGAGACATACAGAAGAAAATAATTAGTAAGACCAATTTTGGCCGTAAGAAAAAAATGCTATTTTACCACCATTAAAAATACTATAGTCTGACATTTAATAGGAATTTTCAGTATGCCAAGCACCATGATAAACACAGTGTATTCACAGTTATGCCTCATGTAACACTCACAGCAACTTTTAAGGTAGTGATGATTCCTGTTTTACAGATGGAACTATTCTGAATTTGAAGTTTGCAAACCTTGAACAGTCTAGCTCCAAATGTACACACATTGCAATTTTACAAAAACCTGCTATCTTAGACCTATCAGGATTTAATTTAAAGAGACAGTGTCTGAAAATTGGAAATCTACTGGATTTGCTTCTGAATTCAAGCTTTGCCATTCACTGGTTTTGTGACATTGATCAAATTCCTCATGAACCTCAGTTTCTCTCTCTATCGAAACAAAGTATTTACTTGTAGCTGTCAAGAAGCAACTAAGTTTAATTACAAATACTTTTTCAACAAAATTACTGGCATAAAATATGAGCTCAAGAAATGACAGTTGTTGTCACCCTGCCTGTAATCCCAGCACTTTGGGAAGCCAAGGCAGGCGGATCACGAGGTCAGGAGATCTAGACCATCCTGGCCAACACGGTTAAACCCCGTCTCTACCAAAAATACAAAAAAATTAGCCGGGCGTGGTGGCGGGCGCCTGTAGTCCCAGCTACTCAGGAGGCTGACGCAGGAGAATGGCATGAACCCGGGAGTCGGAGCTTGCAGTGAGCTGAGATCACACCACTGCACTCCAGCCTGGGCCGCAGAGCGAGACTCCGTCTCAAAAAAAAAAAAAAAAAAAAGAAAGAAAGAAAGAAAGAAATAGTGTTAAAAATAAGTAAAACCACCTTAGATCATCGAATTAATTGTATATATAAACTTAGAAAGTCATAAAATCTGGGGTGATATATCTATACTTCTACAAATGTAAGATGAACCAGACATAGAAATCATTCAGAAAATAAATGTAGGTACAAATGCATTCTAAGAGTTAGTTCTAAGAGGATCAGAATCTTGCCTCCTTTATTTATTTTGTAAAGTGTATTTTTCACAGAGCATATAAAATGAACATTTAGACAGAATTTGGTACAATCTTTAAAGAGTAACAGAAACTGCAAAATTCATGAGATAACTTGACATTCACTATTGCTGGGAAAAAATGATGTGTTGCTCTTGGAGGATGAAGTAATTTGGGGGTGTGGTATTTTACCTTAATTACTCCAGCTGGTTCCGTTTTCCTTTAGGAAAACCTGTTTTCATTCCCTTTTAAGAAATAGTTCTGGTAAATTATTCAAGTATTTTCAAGTCAAAGCTCTTAATTCCATTTTTTTTTCTAACTCTAGTCCGAATAGTAAACATTTCTGAATTTTTCTTTTAAAGCCATTTAGGTAAGAACTTTTAAAATAAAAATCTGAGTTGGAAGGTGTCCCATGGAGGGAGAACCATCTCCTGTATAAATTTGATTGTATCCAAGAAATTCACTAGTATCTCTGGTTTCCAGCATCTCTCTGGTGCAGTTATCATGAAGCTAACAGACATGTTAAGTATAAAACTCTTCCTAATCAGGTATAATTCCTAGGTGATCATTGTCAGTGTATTTGATGCCTGCATCGATATTAATTGCACAAATTTCAGGCAGGATTATGCAGAATACAAGAAAAATCAGACAGACCAGGAGGAAAAGGTTTCTTAAGCTATTTTAGCAGCTTAGAAGTAAATCATAAAATGTCAAGCTACAGAAATTGGCTCCGATAAATATGATTTTTCTCCTGAATTAGTTCAGTAAGCTTTTATCCTTTCTGAACACTTTCAGTCAATCCTAAATGCTTTAAATGCCAAGCTTAATATTGAATAGTTATGCTACAGCACATATAGAAGATTGAAAGCAGCAGTTACTCTAGATGAGAATAAGTTATTTTATCTTCATTTAGAACCAAAAAAGGAAGATAATAACCATCATTTGAAAACACTGTAAATAAATGAATACTTCTAAAGAAGTTAGGTCATGTTTATCAAATGGGAAAATATAAATTACTTACAAAAATTCATAATCAGATCAATCAAGTTAGGTCTACACAATGTGCCTCCTATTTCATCACTTTTACCCCTGTACCCACCCTCTGAGAGCTAATATGTCTGAGTTTCTGTAAGGGAATAGGTGGTTCTAATTGTAATTTAATTTTACATTTTTATTTAGGGGGAATTTAGATTTGACAATGACTCTAAAAATTGCACACCAGCTGTCACTTGGCTTCCATTCTAGTGTGGTCTTTGCTTGATGCACTTGAGTAAGTCCCAATAATGCTGAAGGAATTTGTGCGGGGAATGATATTTTGCATTGCTAGAGCTTCTATTGGAAATATTCTTTTGTTGAAACACACACATGCACGCACACACACAAAAGCATTATCATTCATTTTCCAAGTTTCCCAAAGAAAGGCTATTTTGTGTCATTTGACTCCCAAACTGTGATTTTTTCAGTATTAGACAAGATCACTTGGGATGTTAAAAAGGGCATTCATTTGGAAATCAGAAGAGAAGAGTTTAAGTCACAGTACACATCACTTATTAGCTGGGTAGCCTTGGACAAATCAGGTAATGTTGGATAGATTAATTTACTTCAATTTAAAGTGGCTTGATTTGACTTTAAGCTTTCTAAGATCAGGGGCCATATGATATTTACTACTCTATTTTATAATGTTTGATGCAAAATTCGTGAATAAAATATTTCTTGAATGAATAAATGTATGTTGCTGCACAATTTATCAGAATGAGTGATTATTTTTCCTAAGCTGAAGAGAGATATGTAGGAAATCATAAAGTTTCAGTGCACCTTTTATTAAAGGACACCCTCAGTTTATTTTATTGGCATGAAGTACGGCTTAAGGCAGAAATTCAAACCTTGTTTAGAAATATGAAGAAATCAAATGGGTTATTCTTTGTTTAATGTTCATAGAAGTCTACCAAATGGTGCTGTTTGTAATCAAGCAGCTGCTGTTTTATTCCCAATGACAAGATAATGCTTCAATGGTTTGTTAAGAAAGAGCCCATTTATTGCTTACTTCTGTATTTTTCCAAAACTTGTGTCAATATGTATCAGTAAAGGGAAATTCAGGGAATCAGGGTTGTTTTACCTACTGCAGTCAGAGCTCCTAAGAGATGTGTTCTCTGAATCCTCACTCTCCGCCTTGATGCCTGGGACCCAGCAGGTGCTAAATAGCATTTGAATGAATAAATACCATAAAGATAAAGGAATTACAAAAAGAAGAATACTCCCAAATAGCAATTTTTTTTTTTTTTTTTTTTTTTTTTTTTTTTTTTTTTTTTTTTTTACTGAGAGAAAGAAGCTCTGGGCTTCTTTGTGTAGTGACTCTGCAACCTCAAGAAAAACTTGAGATTCTTGGCAAAACCTCCCAGCAGGTGACACGTCATACAGGCGAGCTCCAGCTGGCATCTGGCGGGTGCCCCTCTGAGACGAAGCTTCCAGAGGAAGGAATAGGCAGCAATCTTTGTGGTTCTGCAGCCTCCGCTGGTGATTCCCAGGCAAACAGGGTCTGGAGTGGACCTCCAGCAAACTCCAGCAGACCTGCAGCAGAGGGGCCTGACTGTTAGAAGGAAAACTAACAAACAGAAAGGAATAACATCAACAAAAAGGATGTCCACACAAAAACCCCATCCGAAAGTCACCAACGTCAAAGACCAAAGGTAGATAAATCCACGAAGATGGATTTATGAGCGCAAAAAGTCTGAAAATTCCAAAAACCAGAATGTCTCTTCTCCTCCAAAGGATCACAACTCCTCACCAGCAAGGGAACAAAACTGGATGGAGAAGGAATTTGATGAATTGAACAGAAGTAGGCTTCAGAAGGTGGGTAGCAACAAACTCCTCCGAGATAAAGGAGCATGTTCTAACCCAATGAAAGGAAGCTAAGAACCTTGAAAAAGGGTTAGAGGAATTGCTAACTAGAATAACCAGTTTAGAGAACATAAATGTCCCGGAGGAGCTGAAAAAACACAGCACGAGAATTTCATGAAGCATACACAAGTATCAAAAGCTGAATCAATCAAGTGGAAGAAAGGATATCAGAGATTGAAGATCAACTTAATGAAATAAAGCATGAAGACAAGATTAGAGAAAAAAGAATGAAAAGGAACGAACAAAGCCTCCAAGAAATATGGGACTATGTGAAGAGACCAAGCCTCTGTTTGATTGGTGTACCTCAAAGTGATGGGGAGAATGGAACCAAGTTGGAAAACACTCTTCAGGATGTTATCCAGGAGAGCTTCTGCAACCTAGCAAGAAGGGCTAACATTCAAATTCAGGTAATACAGAGAACATCACAAAGATACTCCTCGAGAAGAGCAACCCCAAGACACATAAACGTCAGATACACCAAGGTTGAAATGAAGGGAAAAAAAATGTCAAGTGTAGCCAGAGAGAAAGGTCGGAGTACCCACAAAGGGAAACCCTTCAGACTAACAGTGGATCTCTCTGCAGAAACCCTACAAGCCAGAAGAGAGTGGGGGCCAATATTCAACATTCTTAAATAAAATAATTCTCAACCTAGAATTTCATATCTAGCCAAACTAAGCTTCATAAGTGAAGGAGAAATAAAATCCTTTACAGACAAGCAAATGCTGAGAGATTTTGTCACCATGAGGCCTGCCTTACAAGAGCTCCTAAAGGAAGCACTGGTACCACCCACTGCAAAAACATACAAAATTATGAAGACCATTGACACTATGAAGAAACTGCATCAACTAATGGGCAAAATAAACAGCTAGCATCATAATGACAGGATTAAATTCATACATAACAATATTAACCTTAAATGTAAACAGGCTAAATGCCCCAATTAAAAGACACAGACTGGCAAATTGGATAAAGAGTCAAGACCCATCAGTGTGCTGTATTCAGGAAACCCATCTCACTTGCAAAGACACACATAGACTCAAAATAAGGGGAGGGAGGAATATTTAGAAAGGAAATGGAAAGCAATAAAACAGGAACAAACATCAAAAAAGACAAAGAAAGGCATTCCATAATGATAAAGGGATCAATGCAACAAGAAGAGATAACTATCCTAAATATATATGCATGCAATACAGTAGCACCCAGATTCATACAACAATTTATCAGAGACCTACAAAGAGACTTAGACTCCCACACAATAATAGTGGGAAACTCTAACACCCCACTGTCAGTATTAGACAGATCAATGAGACAGAAAATTAACAAGGATATTCAGGACTTGGAACTCAGCTCTGGACCAAGCAAACCTAATAGACATCTACTGGACTCTTCCATACCAAATCAACAGACCACACATTCTCCTCAACACCACATCACAATTATTCTAAAATTGACCACGTAATTGGAAGTAAAACACTCCTCAGCAAATGAAAAGAACAGAAATCATAGCAAACAGTCTCTCAGACCACAGTGCAATCAAATTAGAATTCAGGATTAAGAAACTCACTCAAAACTGCACAACTACATGGAAACTTAACAACTTGCTCCTGAATGACTACTGGGTAAACAATGAAATTAAGGCAGAAGTAAATAACTTTTTTGAAACCAATGAGAACAAATACACAATGTAAAAGAATCTCTGGGACACAACTAAAGCAGTGTTCAGAGGGAAATTTATAGCACTAAATTCCCACAGGAGAAAGCAGAAAAGATCTAAAATCGACACCCTAACATCATAATTAAAAGAACTAAAGAAGCAAGAGGAAACAAATTCAAAAGCTAGCAGAAGACAAGAAATAACTAAGATCAGAACAGAACTGAAGGAGACAGAGACAGGAAAAACACTTCAAAAAATTGATGAATCCAGGAGCTGTCTTTTTTTTAAAGATTAACAAAATAGATAGACCACTAGCCAGACTAATAAAGAAGAAAAGAGAGAAGAATCAGATAGACACAATATAGGCGATATCACCACTGATCTTACAGAAATACAAACTACCATCAGAGAATACTATAAACACCTCTATGCAAATAAACTAGAAAATCTAGAAGAAATGGATAAATTCCTGGACACACACATCCTCCGAAGACTCAACCAGGAAAAATTCGAATCCCTGAATAGACCAATAACAATTTCTGAAATTGAAGCAGTAATTAATAGCCTACCAATCAAAAAAAGCCCAGGACCAGACAGATTGACAGCTGAATTCTACCAGAGGTAAAAAAGAGGAGCTGGTACCATTCCTTCTGAAACTGTTCCAAACAGTAGAAAAAGAGGGCCTCCTCCCTAACTTATTTTATGAGGCCAGTGTCATCCTGATACAAAAACCTGGGAGAGACACCACAAAATAAGAAAATTTCAGGCAAATATCCCTGATGAACATCGGTGTGAAAATTCTCAATAAAATACTGGAAAACTGAATCCAGCAGCATATCAAAAAGCTTATCGACCATGATCAAGTCGGCTTCATCCCTGGGATGCAACGCTGGTTCAACATATGCAAATCAATAAACAAAATTCACCACATAAACAGAACCAATGAACAAAACCACATGATTATCTCAATAGATGCAGAAAAGACCTTCGATAAAATTCAACACCCCTTCATGCTAAAAACTCTCAACAAACTAGGTATTGATGGAACGTATCTCAAAATGAAAAGAGCTATTTATGACAAACCCACAGCCAGCATCGTGCTAAATGAGCAAAAGCTGAAAGCATTCCCTTTGAAAACTGGCACGAGACAAGGATGCCCTCTCTCAACCACTCCTATTCAACATAGTATTGGAAGTTCTGGCCAGGGCAATCAGGCAAGAGAAAGAAATAAAGGTATTCAAATAGGAAGAGAGGAAGTCAAATTGTCTCTGTTTGCAGATGACATGATTGTATATTTAGAAAATCCCATCGTCCCAGCCAAAAATCTCCTCAAGCTGATATGCAACTTCAGCAAAGTCTCAGCATACAAAATCAATGTGTGAAAAATCACAAGCATTCCTATACACCAATAATAGACAAACAGAGAGCAAAATCATGAGTGAACTCCCATTCACAATTGCTACAAAGAGAATAAAATACCTAGGAAAACAATTCACAAGAGACGGGAAGAACCTCTTCAAAAAGAACTACAAACCACTGCTCAAGGAAATAAGTGAGAGAACACAAACAAACGGAAAAAACATTCCATGCTTATGGATAGGAAGAAACAATATCATGAAAATGGCCATACTGCCCAAAGTAATTTATAGATTCAATGCTATCCCCATCAAGCTACCTTTGACTTACTTCAAAGAATTAGAAAAAATTACGTTAACTTTAATATGGAACCAAAAAGAGCCTGTATAACCAAGACAATCCTAAGGAAAAAGAACAAAGCTAGAGGCATCACGTTACCTGACTTCAAACTATACTACAAGGCTACAGTAATGAAAACAGCGTGGTACTGGTACCAAAACAGATATATAGACCAATGGAACAGAACAGAGGCCTCAGAAATAATGCCACACATCTACAACCACCTGTTCTTTGACCAACCTGACAAAAACAAGCAATGGGAAAGGATTCCATTTTAATAAATGGTGTTGGGAAAACTGGCTAGCCATATGCAGAAAACTGAAGCTGGACCCCTTCCTTACACCTTATACAAAAATTAACTCAAGATGGATTAAAGATTTAAATGTAAGACCTAAAACCATAAAAACATTAGAAGAAAACCTAGGCAATACCATTAGGACATAGGCATGGGCAAAGACTTCGTGACTAAAACACCAAAAGCAATGGCAACAAAAACTGAAATTGACAAATGGGATCTAATTAAACCAAAGAGCTTCTGCACAGCAAAATAAACTATCATCAGAGTGAACTGGCAACCTACAGAATGGGAGAAAATTTTTGCAATCTATCCTTCTGACAAAGGGCTAATATTCAGAATCTACAAGGAACTTAAACAAATTTACAAGAAAAAAACAACCCCATCAAAAAGTGGGTGAAGTATATGAACAGACATTTCTCAAAACAAGACATTTATGTGGCCAACAAACACATGAAAAAAGCTTATCATCACTGGTCATTAGAGAAATGCAAATCAAAGCCACAGTGGGATACCATCTCACGCCAGTTAGAATGGTAATTCTTAAAAAGTCCAGAAAAAACAGATGCTGGAGAGGAGAAATAGGAACACTTTTACACTGTTGGTGAGAATGTGAATTAGTTCAACCATCGCGGAAGACAGTGTGGTGATTCCTCAAGGATCTAGAAGCAGAAATACCATTTGACCCAGCTATCCCATTGCTGGATATATACCCAAAGGATTATGAATCATTCTCCTATAAAGACACATGCACATGTATGTTTATTGCAGCATTATTCACAATAACAAAGACTTGGAACCAACCTAAATGCCCATCAATGATTGACTTGTTAAAGCAAATGTAGCACATATACACCATGGAATACTATGCAGCCATAAAAAAGGATGAGTTCATGTCCTTTGCAGGGACATGGATGAAGCTGGAAACCATCATTCTCAGCAAACTAACACAGGAACAGAAAACCAAACACTGTATGTTCTCACTCGTAAGTGGGAGTTGAACAATAAGAACACATGAACACAGGGAGGGGAAAATCACACACAAGGGCCTGTCAGGGGGTGGGGGCAAGGGGAGGGATAGCATTAGGAAAAATACCTAATGTAGACGACAGGTTGATGGGTGCAGCAAACCACCATGGCACATGTATACCTATGTAACAAACCTGCACGTTCTGCACATGTATCCCAGAACTTAAAGTATAATAAAAAATAAATACATAAATACAATTAAAAAAAGAACTCGACATAGGAGACAGGCAAAGAAAATTAAAATAATAGCTATGTCATTTTTTATTTGTGTATAATTTTATTATATTGCTAAAGTTTTTGAAATTTTATGCCATTTGTTAGATGTGTATATAAACTGTAATCCACGGAGCTATTTTGAGGATTTAACAAATATATGTAAATATCCAAGCACATATTCCTATTTAATACAAATGAATGAGTTAATCCTTTTTTTTTTTTTTTTGTCAGGAGACTGGGGACAGAGTAGCATGGTTCTTTGCTCAAGTCTCGCAAGGTGAACTCAGAGTTGGCTATTACTGTCATCTCAAATGAGGCTGGAAATTCTCTTCTAACCTCACCAGTTGTTGGCAGAATCCAGTTTGTTATGGTTGTAGGATTGAAATCGCCATTCATTACCTGTCTGTCTTCTGGAAGCCACTCTCAGCAACTAGATAACTCTTCCTTGAGGCCAGCAGTACACAGCATGTCTCTGGAACTGAACCACCTTCTTTTAAAGGGTTCACTTGATTAATTCAGGCCTGCCTGGGATAATTTTCCTTTTGATTAACTCAAAGTCAACATATTAGGGACCTTAATTACATTTTCAAAATGTATTCCATAAAATATAACAGTAGTAGTGGTATCCCATTATATCCATTCAAGAGGAAGGGATTCTACAGGGTGTTTTCACCAGGGTTGGAATCTTGGGGAATCTTGGGCCACAAATATGAAAGTGTCTCCCAGCAGAACAGGCTTTCCAAGTTCCCAAAGTTTTTGCTTTTGTTACGTGTTAAAACAAGACCCTGAAATGGAATGAGAGATAGTCCTTTCGTTTCCTCCTTCCTGTGTGGCAATCCTGGCTTTTTGTTTCTACTTTGCAACATCAAGCTTAGTTAGCTTGCTGTTTTGTTGCACTACGGTGGACAGAAAATAAAGGCAGCCTCTACCAGACCTGTGTACCCTGGTCTTTCCCTGTTGCATCTACCATGCACTTGATCTGCTCCCTCCAGCCTGCTCTTTCAGTTCCTTAGGCTTTTCTTTGATTATTATTCATCAACAAACCATAATTGTATACATTTATGGGGTACAATGTCATGTTGTGATATACATCTACTATGTAGAATTACTGAATAAAGCAAGTTAACCTATCTGTCACCTCGCTTCCTTATTTTTTTGTGGTGAGACATTTGGGATTTACTCTCTTAGTTATTTTGAAATGTACAATACATTATTATTGACCATAGTCATCCTGCTGTGCAGTAGGTCTCAAAACATATTCCTCCTGTCTAACTAAAACTTTTTTCCCTTTGACCAACAACCCTTTATTCCCCTCCCAATCCAGCCTCTGGTAAGAACCATTCTACTCTCTACTTATAAAATGCTGACTTTTTTTAGATTCCATATATAAGTGAGATAATGTGGATTTGTTTCTCTGTGTCTGACTTGTTTTGCTTAGCATGGTGTCCTCCAGGCTTACTCCTTGTGTTGCAAAAGACAGAATTCCCTTTTTTAAGGTTTCATAGTATTCCATGTGTATATATGTCATATTTTCTTGACCCAGCCATCTTTCGATGGACACTTCAGTTGACTACCTACTGTGGCTATTGAAAATAATACCACACCGAACATGGGAATACAGATCTCTCTTTGTGATACTGGTTTCATTTTCTGTGAATATATACCCAGAAGTGGGATTCTAGGATTATATGTTCTACTTTTATTTTCTTTTCAGGAATCTCCACACAGTTTTACATGGTGGTTTTACTAATTTGCATTCCCAGCAGCGATGTAGAAGTGTTGCCTGTTCTCCATATCCTGGCCAACCCTTAGCTTCGCCTTGACAGGTGTGAGGTGATATCTCACTGTGGTTTTGGTTTGCATTTCTCTAAGGATTAGTGATGAACCTTTTTTTTTTGTAAGCCTGTTATCTCTCTGTATGGTTTGTTTTGAAAGTGACTGTTCCAATCCTTGCCTCATTTTTAATTAAATATTTTTTGCTGTGCAAAACAGAGGAAGAAGAAGAAGAAGAGGAGGAGGAGGAGGAAGAAGAAGGAAGAAGGAAGAGAAGAAGAAGAAGAAGGAGGAGGAGACTCCATTAAAAAAAAAACTCCTGGAATCCTTAACATACATTTACTACAGGTAATTCAAAATTTTTAAAAATTCAAGTTAGCACTGAAAAGTGTAAGAGAATCATGGCCATTATCCAATTATAAATTGTGTACCAAAGTAATATTATAATATATTATCACTATATAATATTATATAGTTAAATGTCTAATGATTTCAAGTTTTGTTTGCCATTGCTGAATACAGTCTCCTCGTTGACCACCATAAAATAAATATATGATTAGCCAATGATAAAAGTGAAAAGTACCCAAGTTCCCTCATCTTGTGAAATCAAGGAAATAATAAAAAATTGGCTAAGATCATCAGTAAAGTCAGTGGTGAAGGTGAATTTACAACACAGGCCTTCTAATTATTGATTTTACTTTATTCAATAATTAAACACTATTTAACAAACGTTTTCATAAAATATATGCTTGAACTTTCTGAGACACTACTCTCTCTGACCTTCTTAAACATAAGATTTCTCCTTGATTTAAAATTTTAAATGGCCAATAATTTTCTCTATTTCAGAAGAAACTCAGATTTTCTAGTCAAGCATCCCTTATTTTAGTAGGGAAATTACTTAAAGATCGGACATTTTTATCAATAGCTCCTTGTTTGTCTTGATTTGCATATAATTTCAATATCCTATGTAGGTTTAATGTAATAATTTAGATCAATATTTTTTAAAAGAATTAAATCCAAATATTTTTTTCAGTAAAAGATTTGTGAGGTTTGTTATACCAAAGTTTGTTTCTCTGAGTTATGTGGAATATATTATCCTTGTTCAGTGATGGTTAGCAATGTTTTTAAAACACTCAGCTATTGATGGTTTCATCAAGAGCAGAATTATTTAATAAACTTTGCAATTCTTGATTTCAGTGTTAGAATTGTTTACCCTGAAGCATTTCTCAAGGTAAAACCAGCTTGCATTCTCATTATTCTCCAGCTCATCTTATTGCAGTAAAAGAAAGCAAATATTATTGAATTGGAAAGGGGACTGAAAATAAACAGTGAGAAAATATTTGTTTCTCCAGATGTTCTACAAACACAACTTTCTCCCATGTTTCTCCACCAAGCACTTAAAATCTGGCATTTTCTAGTCAACAATGCCTACTGTGAATTAGGGAAAAAATCAAGTAAAGTATATGAATGGCACACTCAAACTCATTAAAGAAATATTATTTGTGATTTTTGAGACAACCTGTGTTCAGCATTCCTCAGGATGAAGACAGGCCTCTCCAAATTGCTGGGAACATGTGGCAGCATTTGCAACAACATGTACCTTCCTGCATTAATAAGAGATTGGTAAGACAATGGATTTAGCTAAGCTAAAGTCTATAAAAGAAAGACTGTGCTCAAATGTGATGGTCACTTAAGGTGATGAACCACCTTGATTAGCCTGGGACTGATGAGGCTCCCGGGACACAGAAGTTTGTGTTTTAAAACCAGGACAATCTCTGAGGAGCTATGTTGATTTTCCTGAGGCTCGAGGGGCGCCTAGATCACAGTACTTTCAATACTAAACCCAGGACAGGCCCAGGCAAACTGAGATGAGTCCATCACCCTAGAACAAACACTAAGTCAAGGGACTCCAGAGGTTCTATAAAGTTCAGGATTGCAGAGGCAAAAATGTAGATGCTATAAATCAGGGCATACGTGACCAGATAATAAAAAAGATGTAAGGTGAGATGATAGTCTTGAGTTAATTATCACCATTCCTAGCTGATTTATTGTCTAGTTATATGTATTGGAAAATAAATGACTGAATCAGGATATAGAAATATGTCTGCATTCCTAGCCCAACTGTACCACCTAATAGCTTTGAAGGTTAGGGCAAGTAACTTTAGTCATCTCAGCCTCAAACTTCTGTTTATGAAATGGGGCCAAGACTTCTATTGTGCAGATTTTTTGACGAGCATCAAAACAGATTTCTTCGAAATGGAGCTGTTATTGTTATTTTTATTTATCTGACTTAAGGGCTAAGAACTGGAATAGAATATAGAAAGGACATCAACATGTCATTATACTTAGCTTTTTAATAAAATCTTCAATTTTCCTTTTTATTTAGTTAGTTTAAATTATTTGATGACATATTTTTAAATTAACATATTAGTGAGTGCCTTCAGAGGTGTCTTAAAATATCAAATATCGATTAAAGTATTCAGATATCCTGATTATCTTATGCAAATAAGAAGGTAAATGTTGTAGAGTATATAGAGCTTCATGAAAAAATTAGAGATGCTATGGCAATTAAACATATGTATTCAATATTGGAACTTCAATCCAAAATATCTTCCAAAATATCTCTCTTTTCTTCTTGGAGCTTTTCATATTTTAGAGACAAAATGCAAACATTGATGTTTAAAGCTTTTTCAAAGATATGCTACCAATTAAAGCAGGAAAGCAGTAGATAATTGATTGCTTTTTGACCTTTGAGAACTAATTTAGGAGATAAATATGGCTGCCAATTAAAGGCTCAAATCCAAATAAATCAGTTTTTTAAAATCCTCTATTTTCAAAAGTTTTAAAAAAAAATCATACTGGTAATTATAGGGGAGAAGGATTGTTTTCAGAAGTAATAGGGGATTTAGAGACTGTCTTGTCCATTTTATTATACAGACAGGGCAAAGGACGCACAGACTAGAGAAATGTCATACCCTAAACCACTTAGGTATTTTTCTCTGAGTTTTAGAACTTAAATCAAGTTTGGGAACAAAAAATAATAGTTCACTTTTAGTATTGTGAAAAAAGTACTGTCTTTAAAAAGAATATTATCCTGAATTGAATTACTTTGACTAACATATAGGTAATAAATAAATGGAAGATCCACGTAGAATGGAAAAGATATTTATTGTTTTCTAATACTTGTTAATATAAACCACATTATTATTGTCTATTATTTATTTTTGCCTTCACATATCACCCACAATTAAAAAAGAAAATTATCATTCAATGTATATAGACTATTTCCTGTTTGAAGTTGACATTTCCCAATGGGAAATATTGTTATATAAGCTGCCTAAATAGAAAACTACTGTTTTCAGCAAGGGTTTGAGATTCATAATGTAAATAGTATGTGTGTTGGGGGATGGGGGTGAAGGAGGGAGGGGGGAGTTCTTCTTAGAGGAGATATGTTCCTATAAGAGATTAGTATTAACATCCAATGAGTGAGGAGATGGTTGCTAATTATTTTCCAGATAACTAGCAATTTCACTTGGAAAAACTGGTTGAGGAAATACAGTGTTGATGTAAGGAAAACATGAGCCACTGAAAAGTAAATTAAAAGATAACAATAAAAAATAACTAGGAACTTGGGAATTTATCCCATAAAATAGACAGTTTTGACATTACTTATCAGATTGAACTGATTCCATGATTGGTATGTTGAAGAAAAATATAAAAACAAAACAAACAAACAAACAAACAAAAACCCCACAGAATCTTTGCTTCTGAAATCTCCCAAGTTAGGGTCAGTTTGTGGTGAGATAGAAAAAGTGGGCCAAATCTGCAGTCCCATTCATTCCAATGTCCTTATATCTTCTTATGTCTTTAAGAATTTCCAATCTCTTTGCAGTAACCAATTATCACTTTCACTTTATTGCTTTTCAAAATAGAATGCTAGTGTTTTATTCTATAGGTCATGATGGTGACTCAGAAAAGGTGTTAGAGCAATGATTGACTTCAGACCTGTGATATAGCACAGTGACAGATGATTGAAGTACAAAAGCCACTCCATGATCCTCACAGTCTTTTCCATCTAAGTCATGCCCTCCCTTGCCAAGCTCACCTCCTCATATACATATACTTGTGCCCTATTCCAGACACTGTGTATTCTCAGCTACACAGAGCATGTCTCTATCCTTTGTTTATGGCAGTTGCTCAGCTTGAAATATCTCAATTGCCTGTCAATTTAACCCTTAAGGCACAGCTCAAATGTATTTTTTATCTATACATATGTATTGTTCTGTGGTAGAGATGCATTCAATAAATCTATTATAATAATTTTATGAACATTATAAATCTATTAGAATACCTTCTGTAATTTTCCTAATATTACAGGTAGGCGTGAACCCATTGGCCTTCCCAGACTGTGAGTTCCTTAGGCATTATGACCATCGTCCTAAACTTGTCTGCTGTATGTTTCATAATGTTTGACCTAGATTTAAGTTTAATACATATTTATTGACTTTAAATGTTAACTAAGCAGGCTTTAAAGCAGACCTTGCAGTGTAGGTGGGGGAAACATAAGGCATTTGAAAATACATATTCTGAGAAAGTTTTGTACCAAGAATGTTGTCCTAATTTTGAATACAAATCAGTAAAAGTCATACTTCACTTTATCATTTCTGTGAACACAAATTAAATCTATTATATATAGTTACAAAGTTAAAGCCACTTTTAGAATTACTTCACATTACCATGCTTCTGCAAAAATGTGTCTTTTCAATTTTTAAAGAAAACTAAATATAAGGTCACTCTTATACTATGTGTTAAACAGAAGCATTAGAAGCCACATATGATTTTAAATATTATCTTCTATATAACTGATGGGGTATTTGAAAAGCCTCACTTGATCGTCTGTCAAATAAAGATATGTTTTCCTCTTTCTCTATTAAATGGTATTTTTGTCCTTGCAACATTTTTCTATAAGGCATTAGCTTTCAGCAGTTGTCTCTTATCAAAGGAGACAAAGCTTTCAACTTAATTGAATTTGAAAAGTACAAAGATTGAGCTGACTTACCAAAATGTATGTGATGGCTTTAAAAACGTAAACAAAAATGGATGAAATTGACATGCTGGCTGAAGTATACCCGCTGAAAAAAAGGCATAATAAAAGGACAATTTAATCAAAGATAAAAAAGTCAATAAAAATGAAATTATATACACAATAAAATTTATGATAATGAACTTGACATTTTTAGATCTTAAAATACCCAGCTACATATACAATCTCTAAAACATTCTAAAATAAAATGTACATTAGAGAGTCCATCAGTGTAGATATTTTTATGTAGAAGCATTTGTTAATGTGAAACTCCCCCCAAAACACTGCAAATCAATGGGAGTAAAAATTTAAAAAAGGAGTTTAACTAAAGGAGAGCATGAGGAAAACAACCATTAAGCATGGCAGCTGAACTATCCTGATGGCTACCAACCTGTTTTGTACCAATTACGCCATAATGTGTATGACTTTGGCTAAGTTATTTCAAATTCCTAGACCTAGGCCAAGGCGGGCGAATCACCTGAGGTCAGGAGTTTGAGACCAGCCTGACCAACATGGTGAAACCCCGTCTCTACTAAAAATACAAAAAAATTAGCCGGGTGTGGTGGTGGGCGCCTGTAATCCCAGCTACTCGGGAGGCTGAGACACTGAGACAGGAGAATCGCTTGAACCTGCGAGATGAAGGTTGCAGTGAGCCAAGAACGCTCCACTGCACTCTAGCCTGGGCGACAGGGTGAGACTCCATCTCAAACAATAATAATAATAATAATAATAATAATAATAATAATTAATAAGTTTTCTAGATATGGCCATAGCTGTTAAAAAGTTACTATTCCATTCCTGTAAAAATCTTTGTATTGACATTTTCTTTGTTTTTTTCTTCAGTAAACAGTTAGAAATGGCATGCCTGCATCGTATGGTAGATGGCTGTTTACTTTTTAAGAAAGCACAACTACTTTTCATATTATTTTACATGGCCACCAGTAGCATATACAGTTTCAGTTGTTCCACATACTTGCCAGCACTTGGTATGATTAGCTTTTTAAAAGTTAGCATTCCACTGGGTATGAAATGGCACCGTGTTACAGTTTTAATTTATTTTTCCGTAATGATTAATAATATCAAACATCATTTCATAGGCTTCTTTGTCATTAATATATCTTCTTTGGTTGCATTTATTCAAAATTTTAATTGGATTTTTGTCTATCTATAATTGAGTTGTATGAGCTATTTTTATATACTGGATTCAAGCACTTTCTAGAATAAATATTTTGCAGGTATTTTATCCCACATTATGGCTTGCATTTTCATGTTTTTAGCAGTGCTTTTCAAATAACTGAAGTTTTTCAATTTGAAGTCTAATTTATGATTGTTACATTTTTCTTTTTCTTTTTTGCCTATTAATAAAATCTTTCCCTAAGCAAATGTCACTATGATTTTTTTCTCCCATGTTATCTTCTAGAAGTTTTACAGCATAGTATGAATGGCCAAGGTTCATATTTTTTCACATGGATATGCAATTGCTCTAGCACCATTTGTTGAAAAGTTTATCATTCCCTATTAAAATTACCTCGGTATATTTGTTAAAATCAACGTACAATGTGTGCCTGGGTCTAGTTAATGTCTCCTTGTTCTATTTCTTTGATCATTATGCAGAGCTTTTCAATAATACAGACTATTTAGATTGTTTTACTTCATAAATCTTGAAAGCAGGTAGTGTACATTCTCCAGCTTTGCTGTTCCTTTTCAAAACTGTGTTGGCCGTATCAGTTTTGTATTACTGTATGACAAATGGTCAAATCCGTCGTGGCTTAAAATACTTGTTATTTAACATTTTCCTTAGATTAAGACTCTGAGCAGAGTGTGATTGAATTCACTGCTTAGAATCTCAAGGGTGAAATCAGGAGGTCTGCTGGGGCTCTGTTCTTATCTGAGGCTCAGGATCCCTTTCCAAGATCATCTAGGCTATTGGAAGAATTCCATCCCTTCTGACTGAAGAGCTAAAATCTCTGTTTTCTTGCTGGTTGTCTGGCCATGACTCATTGGCAGCTTCCAGAGGCTCCTGTCAGGTTCTTGCCACGTGGAGCTCTCTGGATCCACACACTCTCTTGCTTCAGATCTCATTCTGCAGGGAGAGTCTAGTTCCTTGGAAGGGCTCACCTGACGAGGTCAGGCCCACCTGGGATAATCTCTCTTGATTTACTCAAATTGAACCGGTATGGGACCTGAATCACACCTGCATAATCCCTAATATTTTCCCATATAATAAGATATAATCCAAACTATGAAATCTGTTTTGGCTTGGATGATATCCAAGGGATTATCTAGAACAAGTCCACCAAGATGTGGAAATTTGGGGGACCACCTTATAATTCTGCTCATCACAGCCATTCTATGTCCTTTCTATTTTCTTGTACATTTTAGAATCACCTTGTCCATTTCTTCAAAAAACGTGTTGAATATTTGAACTTTTGTTGAATCTAGAGATCGATTTCCAGAGAAATGATCTGTTAAGAATATTGAGACTTTGAATTCATTGGCATCTGATAAGTCTCTGTTTACATTTCTTTAATTTCTCTCAGTAATGTTTTAGTTTACACTGTAAAGTTCTCACATGTCCATTGTCAAATTTATTTACATATTTTGATGCATTTGCCAAATTAACAAATATTTTTAATTGATTCATGAAGTGAAAAAGCATGCACATTTAGATGCACTGTGAATTCTGTAGAAGGATTAATACTACTCAGAACACAGGCACATATAAGGAGGTTTAGGGATTGCTAAAGGCTATGAATGAACTGCCTGCGGTGAGCTAAAATTTAGGTCATTTTTTTTTCCCTGATGATCTAGCATGATTTTGTTTTTGCTTATACTGACCATGATCGGAAAATATTGAAACCATATCTCTGAATGTTCATACATACCTCATTTTGCATGAAGTAACTGCTTTATTGTTTAACATCGTGTCTGCTGAGTTGAACAATGTTTATCTCAGGCATAGTACCAGATTTGACTTAGGGAGATTTTGTGTGTGTGTGTGCTATGTGTTGGTGTGTGCATGTGTGTGTTCATGTTGATAAGGTGGTAGTAAATATTCCAAATCAAACTTGGCCTTATGTAAAGAGCTACCGTTATTGGTAGAGTTGTCCTAAGACAGCTAGATGTACTACCCCAGATAGGATAATGCAATCTCATTAACCAAGATCTGTGTAGTTTCAAAGTAGAAAGAATTTAGCATGTCAGAAAAAGCAATGATATTGGAGCAGGTAAAAATCCAGAGAGAAGTGACAGAGATCTAAACCATATAGACAGAGCTACAACCAAGACTACAGGTTCAGAGCTGAATCAAGGAGTACTACTGTTAACAAGAGCTGATCCAATATGGAGGTCTTCTGGATTACTCGAATGCTTTGCTAACTTAGGGTTGGGTTTCCAAAGTGCTTGAACCTGGGCAAAAATTGTTATCCCAGTGGGAACATCAATAAAAATACATTAATGGAACAAAAAGAGTCATTTTTTTCTTTTCTTCCCTCATCAGTGTTATTGTATGTTTTGCATTTTTGACACATTGACTCAGTACAAAAGGTAATTGGAGATGGTGGAAATAGAGCTGCCTAGGATAAAGTACAGGCAAAATAGCACTGGAATACCAAAGCCGAAATCAGTAGAAAACAAGGTCAGAATGATGAAAGCATTTAGGTAAAGGGAGAAACCTTAAAAACCTTTAAATCACAGCAAGGTTGGGGTGAGCCAGAAGATAGATATCAGGCTAAGAGATTTGCAAAGCAAAATGAGGAAATGTAGCATTTACAGTCCATAGCGCAAAAATCAGATATTCCAAGATCCACAGGAAAGTTTCCTTCCTTTTTTCATTTGAAGTCTTAAAGTCATCCTCTGTTGTAATGAGGACTGTGTGGAGACCCAGACTGATCATTAGAAACATTTGGGTCTTCACACCTTGAACAAAATAAATGCAACTCTCACATCAGGTGTTCCTGAAACCATTTTTACTTTTTCATACACATTACAGTGACATGTCATTGTGCATTTTTGCTGGAATTGACTGACACCAAAGAGGGCAATGCATTTTCTTGTGAGAGTTTTCATAATCTCCTGGTCTTGCTGTGTACTGCATGTTTATCATTAGTTGTTTGTTCCTGAACCTTACTTCGTCTAAACAAAAAAGCCTACCTCATAGGTTTATTATGAGAAGTAAATTTGAGAATGCCCATGACATTAGCATAAGCCATTGCCCATTTTCAGCACTCAGTATATTTCAATTATGCTCAATGGGGGCTTAATGGGCAAAATGTGGATTACGTCGCTAAAAGCTCCTTTCCCTCTTAACCATCGAATATATGTGTTCTATTATGTTTCTGTGAATCATAAAATATTGCTTTTCTAGAATTTGGGAATTTTATACTTTTTAAATTAAATGAAGATCACATGATCTCAAAAGCACCCTTTTAATTTGTTTTCTTCTACCTTTCCTCTGGATAGTACTAATCTAAAGCAAATAAGCATGAATATTTTATACTGGTCTTCCTGAATTCAGGCTCTGTTTACCTACACATAGGTTTTTGTTGTTGCTGTTGCTCTTTAAGATTTTTTTTCTATAACTGAGTCTTTAGAATGGTTGGCAGGAGACATGAATTTGAGGTCTAAAATACTTTCAGTCCATCTGTGACAGTATTATGTGGTAATTTTTAAAATTTATTTTATTTTTTTAGAGCTACACAATAGGAAAATGGTAAATTTTGAAAATACAGTGGAACAGCACTGAAGTTGGATTTAAGATAATTAAATTTTAGATTCAAATATGCCATTAATTAGATTTCCCACATGACATCAACTTCATTGGATTTGTTACCCTCTATTACATTAAATTTGGCCCAAAGCTGCCTCTGTGTAGTAGTGAACTACAACCTAACTTAAAATGTAAACATGCTGAAACCTAACTTTAGATTATATTCTTGAAACAAGTATCTGAATCTCAGCCAATCACAGCAGCCAAACTTTCAGCCAATCATAGGCTGCAAATTGCCAAACGTGTCCTAATAAGACAAACTTCAAACTGTAACCAATCATTTTCCTATGTCACTTCTGTTTTCCAGCTATAAATATTCCCTGCCAACTTTGTGAAGGAAAGCTCTCTGAAATGCTTTTTGTCCTGAGGGCTACCATGTTCATAAATCTTTTTGTTTCCTACTCATTTAAACTCAGGTAAATTTAATTTTTCAAAGGTTTTTCTTTTTAAAACCTCTAATGGATAGAAAAAAATACAACCAAAACCAAAAGTTTATAAAACTTCTATTTACAAATATATGGAGAAAGTCAATGAATTCACATTTTGCTGTCACATAATTATTGTAAATATATAAATACCCATGTCCCCATAACCCCATCCGCACAGACTTCTTTCTGTTTTTCTGGGAAGAAGCTAATCCTCAGTTTCACTCATCCACTGGCAATGAGGAACCCCTGAAATGTTATTACTGGTCGTTATTGATTGCGCAGTTATTTCATTTTTTAAAAAGTGGGTACCACTAGTGTGTTATATATTTTAAAAATGTTTTTAAATAGTTAAATACAATATTGCTCTTTTTCTTAAGTGAAAAACAGATTTATTTTTAGATTTCGGATTTTGAGCATGGTATTTGATTTTACTAAATGGAAACAAAAAGCTTTGGACTATCTTCATTTGACGAGGAGAAACAAGAAATACTCTTTCAATTCTGTAACAAGGTTGTAACGGGGTAAATTCTGGTTTTGTTTCCTTACAGGGATTTTTCAGAACATCTTCAATTCTTTGAAACCTTTGTATTCTAACCCTCATATTTGACAAAATGATGCATATAAACTGTGTATTCAAAGAGACAGAGAGGGAGAGAGATCCTTCATGTCAGTTCCAGATTCCCCTCAGGAGTGAAAAGACAAAGGTAAGAATCTCACTGAAGCTTTGTGGTAGTGTAAATTACGCAAGGGGAACACAAAACTAATTTATACCACTTTCCTTTTTTTTTCTTTCCCTATATTGTTTGTAAGTTTAATCTGTGCAATAGTCTCTCCTTATCCTTGGTTTTACTTTCTGAGGTTTCAATTACCTGTAATCAACTGTGATCTGAAAATGAAATCAGCCAATTGTTTCATAAAATTGATATTTATGGTTTCTTTGGAGTAAAACTAGAAATTGACCTTCCCAGTCTTAAAACTTGAGAAACTTACATTTGTCTTACTGAGTTCCTTTCTCAAGAAACCCACCATCAGTCCTTCCAGAAAGTATCACACAACTGAATCTTACCAGATCACCACATCTGAACAGTGGGACGCTAGACCCCTCACCCATCATGATTGCCTAACTGACCAGCTGCTGCCTGTTGACCACCTCCACTTCCTTACCTCTCCCTAATTTCTATTTTCCCATATATAGTTACATTTCTTTCCTGCTATATAACCCCCCAAGTTCAGCTAGTTGAGGAGCTGGATTTCAGAGTGATCTCCCGTCTCCTTGGCGCAGCAGCTGAGTAAAGCCTTCTTCCCTGGCAATATGCATTGTCTCAGTGACTGGCTTTTTGTGTTGCAAGCACCAGAACCTAGACCTAAGCCCTGGTATTTCAATAACAAAGAAATTATATTTATATGGTTCAGTATAATCCTCAGTTTCAGTCATCTACTGAGGGTCTTGGACCCTATCCTCCATGGATAAGGGGGGTACTACTGTACTTTGCCTTTTTTTTCCCACTGCCATGAAATACAGACCTTTGTCAAATATAATTTTTTAAAGGAAAAGACACATCTTAAAGACTTTAAAAAAGTGGGAACATGTATTTGTCCTCTGTTCTAATATTGAACACCAAGTTGAGTATTCTGACTCAGATCTTTTTGGTTCTTCTTTCTTTAGAGGATGTCAATATTCTTTAAACTACAATAGACATTTCCAATACATGCAGTCTTTTTCTCCTAAGTATATATTAAAAAAAGAGATCCCAAAGAATTCTTTTTAATGCATTTCAACAATACAGTCTTTGTAGATAATAACAGTTCTGATGGCAACACGGTGTCTTTTATCTTCAAGAATTCTCAAATGAAATAAAAATACTTTTATTCATTTAAAAATGTTTTATACAAGTTCATGTTATTTTTAAAATTTTTGCACCATGGAAAATATTTTTCTCTAAACAAGGATAAAGAGAAAAGTGTTATAGACACACTGAAAGGAGAAATTGAAAATATCATTTACATAATTAATTTTTAAAAAGGAAAATATAAGATGGTACTATTTACTTAAAATAATTTCATCTAAGGATTTTCATAAAATTTTTCACCTAACCACTAATATATTAATTATAATTATTCTATAAAAACTCAAATGAAATTATTTAAAAATATAAAAGACAAAGTAAAAATATATTTAGTATCACATGTGAATGTAAATGAATGGAATGCAATGATTTTTTCCATTGATGTGCCAAGTTAGAGACTTAAAAATATTTATATATCATAGACCAGTGATTTTTTCTGATTAAATAAAATATATAAAGGTTATCATACATGTTAATTATTTTTATATACATAATTGTGATTTTAAATTGCTTGTAAGGCTATGATTATTATTATATCATTTAATTTTGTCAAGATTACATATATTCATGTAATCTTCATAAAGGTATTAATAAACTAAGTGCAACAAAGCACAAAAAAATTTTATAATCTTCATATCCAAACATAAGTTTGATAAAACTAGGTTTATAATTTTTGTTTGCTATATTTTACATGTTTCTTACTTTGACACATGTGAAACAGTGCTAATTTACTATTAAATAGCTGTTGAGAGTTTCTTTCTCGATATTATAAGAAATCTTTATATCATTTAAATTATTTATAAGTATTTTTATTGGTCATTTATAATCTATAAAATGACAAGGCCATAATTCAACTTATTCAATGATTATAAAATATTTAGTATATTTTCTATTTTGACTATTATAGCTAGCACAATGATTATCATCTTTGTTCTTGCATCGTTTTCTATATTTTTCATAATTATCATAATAAATTCAAGGTATTTCTCAGAAGAATGGCAAAAACAAAGTGAATGTAGAATTCTTCATTAATACTGCAATTTTTAGCCAATGCTTTTACTACCAAAAGTGATAAATAAGAGCATATTTTCACTACACCCTTGTCAGTATTGGCGCTTCTTATGTATTTGTTTTATTATTATTGTTGGTGTTTAAACAGATAGAATAAAAATGTCATCCTTAATCATCATTTACTACCTTCTTCATAAGTTTTTTAGTCCTCTCAATCAGTTGCCTTTCTCTTCTCCTTTGGCCAATCTACTGCAAAAGAAATAAAGACTTTTATTATTGATGATACAGTTTAAGGTACAGTCCGATGGGTAGGCTATTTATCTTTATTGACATTTTAATATTTACACTGATCTTGAATTCTGAGCCATACTTACCAGGCTGCCAAAAACATCTAAACCATAAGAAAAATCTGATTTTCAAATTAATAAGGAATTAATCATACCGTATTTGGATATTTAAAAAAATTACTTCTCCTTTTCCTACTTACTATTGACTTATAGCTAAGTAGAAAGTTAAACAAATTGTTTGTTATATCCATAAATATATAAAGGAAAAATAGAAACATATTTGTCAGAACAACTAATTAGAACAATTTAAAGTCAGAGATGAGGAAAAAGAGTAAAGAAGAGCTGATATCACCTTCTCTCCAGATCTTCACATAAAGCTTGGTAACAGATTATTGAAGTCTCTAATTCCAATGTCTCCATCACAACTCCATCTTCTACCTTACTCGACACCATTAACAGTCTATATAATAGGCATTTGTGAGCCATTGAACATTTACAAGTTACAAGGATGATTAAAGCTATTATTCAAAGAGATGAGAGTCCTAACTAGTCATACCCAAGCCCACAATCATCTGATTGGTACTTATATGGATTTTTATTTTTATGTGTATTTTCTCCACTAAATGAATACCATGATAATTAGGCTTATGTCTTTTGCTGGCCATACTCTTCACTTTGCCAGACATATGTCTTTTTTTTGTTTTTTGTTTTTTGTTTTTTGTTTTTCCTTCCTTCTTACGTGCTTTCCTTCCACATTCATATTAAAACCATACCTGGCTTTGAAGGTCTCATACCATTGTCTTCCTGATCCACTTGCCTTTACTTAATGCAGTCTTCCCTTTCCCCATGGTTTACTATCATTTCAGATGTATTCATCTCACTTTATAAAACAAGAAATGCATGATAAAATGCTTTGAGGATTATCAGCTCTAGGATCACTTGGATCCTATACAGCAGGTTACCAAAAATGGTTCTCATGGAAGAAATCATGGCTGAAGACTCTTCAACATCACCATTGTACCAGAAGTGGAGGAGAGGGAAAACCTCTCAGAAACAAGGTGGCGAGATATCTCTATGGGAGCTCTGGAAAGTTTATCAGCTGTGCAAGGTGTTTACACATTTCTGAATGCAAAAGGTAAAGTTGAAAAAGAGACATAGTTTTGTCTTCTGTCATTCAACAAACATTAGTTAAGCATTCACTATGTGCCAAACAGGTTGTTAGGCTCCAGTTTCTTGGAGGTCAGCAAAATATCTTATATGTATTTTGAGGAGGCAAGCAAGAAAGTAGTAGTAGGACAATTTTAAATGATGGTAAATGATGCATAAAAAATAAAACTGAGTGATGTGTTCATGTCTGAGATTACATAGTCAGGGAAGATTTCACTGAGGAGGTGACGGTTGAGTTAAGACCCTCATGACAAATAGAGGATAGCCCAAACCAGGACTGAGATTGGAGGAAGAGAGAGGGCAGTGTTTCCAGAAGAGGAAAGTGTATGTGCAAAGGCCTTGGGGTGACAACATGCTTGATGTGTTTGAGGGTACGGAAGGAGAGCATGGGTATTCATGAGCATGCCCTGGAACTTTACAAAATGTCATGTGAGAGGTAGGCTGAGGCTGCATGTTATGAAGTATTCACAGCCAGAAGGAAAACTAATTATGTTTTAACTCTAATGACAATGAGAAGCCACTAGAATATTAAACAAGAGTCTATTGTGACTAGCAGTTTTTTCTTTCTTTTTTTAAAAGTGATTTCTCTCCTCTCATTCTTATTCTCCAAACTTCCCAGCACAGACACAGATACTTTTTGGCAATAGGTGTGACTCATCTTTTTTTTTTTTCTCTCTCTCTCTCCCTTTTTCTCTCCTTCTGCATTATGTTTGTGTGTATATACACATGTATAATATTTTATTTATGTCTTATGAGATACTTCCATGAACATGTTGCAGGTTCTACAAATATACAAACTAAAATATTTAAATATGTTCAAGCAGTAAAGTTTAGTTTATAGTCAGCTGAGATAATAATAAAACACCATCTAAATGGTGAGAGATGTTGGTAGAATAAACACCAACACTACAGGTTAAAATTCAAAACAAAGCAAAACAAAAAAAAAGTCCCCAGAAATTGCAATCTATGTCTTTTTCATTGTTGTTTTGTTTTGTTTTGTTAATTCTACACTTTCAGTTCCTGGGAAAGAAGATTAGGCAGTGACACATTCTCAGCAAGACTCATATGATTCCTTGGGAGTTCTGAAGATGCGATGATGCTTTAGATCTGTGTCACATTGGAACAAGAGGGTCTGGATTCTGTATCTCCACATGAACTAGTCATTGGATTGAGGCTACTTAGAAAAAGAGATAGACTTCTGGGCAAATCAATTATCGAAGAGGGTTTACAGGTGGGAACTGCCTGTCAGCAACATCAGCTGCAGCTGCGAATACAAGCCCTTCATTCCCGAATGGGGATCTGGGTAATATATCATGGCCTTCATTCTATTCCACTTAATCTTCATATAGTTCTCAAACATTATAACTGATCTCCAAATTATTTCTGAAACTACCTAAGATTTTCCCGGCAGTAAGCATGGAAAATGACCCACCAAAGATGTCCACATCCTAATCCTAGGGACCTATGTTAATTTATATGGCAAAGGGAATTTACAAAAGTAATTAAGCTTAAAGATTATCCTGGATTATAAAGACAAAATTTCTTATATTTGGTTTCTTATATGACTGAAAGTGATACGGGTGACTTGAAATCAGAAAAGGAGCTGTAACCACAGAAGCAGAGATGAGAATGATGCTATTGCTGGCCTTGAAGATGGAAGGAGGCCATGAGCCAAGCAATGTAATCAGTCTCCAGGACCTCTAAAGGACAAGGGAATGGATTATTTCCTGGAAGCTCCAGAAGGGAATACAGCCCAGGCAACACTTTGGTTTTAGCTCTGTGAGACCCACTGTGGACTTTGGAACTCTAAGACAAGACACTTGTATTGACTTAGCCCACCAAATTTGTGGTAATTTGTTACAGCAAAAATAGGAACCTAATACACACACCAAGACTAGCTTTTCATCTTTCAGTACTCTGTTTTTCCATCATGTCCTACTTATTAAACTCTCATGCTTCATTCTTCCCAGTCCAATCTAAATCAACCCTGTTTACTCATGTTAGCAAAACATCCAGCTTCATCCTTGGGCCTTTGAAAAATAGGCGAGGGAAGGATAAGATATTTGGGGTAGTTTTGTCAAAATCTCACAGGTTTTATGCAGGTATCTCACAAATATGAACAACATCCATAATATATATTGTTGGAGGGGGTGCAAATAAGGTGTTATTTAATACATTCATCCATTCAAGAGGAATTTGTTATATCTATACTATATGCCAGGATCTATACCAGACAAAGAAGATACAAATTAGGCCAAATAGAAATATAATTACAGCTTTAGTATCTATTGGAGAAACCAAGAATCTTTAAATGCCTGTCATAGTACAAGAATAACAAATGTTATATATAGAAGTAGATCATGCTATGAATATCAATAACAAGGGAATTTGTCACAAAAAGCAGGACAGCTTAAACGAGGAAGTGAGGATTAAACAAAGACCTGCCAGAAAATGAGGAGTTAGATAGGTAATGAAGTAATAAGAGAGTGTTCCAAGGAAGAGGCATGTTAAAGATTCTGATCTTTATTCTAATGCTAATAAGAAAATACTGATGTCTTTAAAATAGGGAGGGGCATGATTATACATGCATTGTGAAAAGCTCATTCTAGTCTAGCTGGAGGGATCAGAATAATAAGAGACTAATTAGGAAACAATTTTAAAAATCAAAAATTACATTATAATAGTTGTACTAGGATGGTGGTTGTATTCAGGAAGATAGGAGGAGGCTAGCGGTTGAATACAGATATTTGCAATCTTTGGTGGTAGAGAGAAGACACCCAGCACTACGCGTGTTCCGTTTCCTCCCTGGAATGCACTTCCCTGTCTTCTTTACCCTCCCCTCATCCATTACGGGCTGACCTGTGCAGATCACATCAATGACTCTCTTGTCTTTTGTTTCTGACTGGGTCCAGTTAATAGAAAGCATCAATAGGAAAACCAAGGATTTAAGATAATCAGGTATGTCTATTTATTCCTCTGATTACCACCCTGCAGGGTCACCTTGGAAGGCTGCATTCCCAACCAAAATTACTGCTCCTCTCAAGGCAGCAGATCTGCAAGACTGTCCATATGGATTCCAGAGACTCTTTTTGTGGTAGAGGTCATAAAGAACTGAGAATACTGTCTTGTTGCTCATGGTAACCCTGTACCCTGTCCACCCCTTATAAAGACTCCCATGATCAATATATTTTAGAATTATTTTAAATATGAGTGCCATCTGTTTCCAGTTGGTACCCTGACTAATTGAATGGATAAGGGAGATTAAATATCAAGAATGACTCATAGTGTTCTGGCTATATAAGAGGATTGATTATCGTGTAATTCACTGAAATTAGAAATACAGAAAGATTAACATTGAAGAGAAACATCATGACTGAATGAATGTATTCTGGAAATGTTGAGTTATGGCTTCCTTTTATACATCCAAGTGGATATGCTTAGTGAACCATTGGTTCACTTATAAGACCAAAGCTAGTCAAGAAAGTAGCATAGGACTTCCTGTTAACTATCAACCATGCCAAAAGAGGTCCAGAAAGGAAATGGAGGCAGAATGCTAGTAGGAAATGGGCTTAAATAACCCAATAAAGCAATCTTTGCCTTCAAAGAGGTGATTATTCCTTCTGCTCAACTAAAGTTGAAGCTTTCTGTGGGACAGAAATATGTCTATTTTTTCCTAGTGCTCATCTTTGAATTGTGTACATTTGCTGTATCCATGCAACTTATGACATAGAAGCAATCCCCTAACACCATGTCTAACATAAAGTAGTTGCTCTGTGCCATCTGAATAAATGAATTTTGTACTATGTGTGGATTTTAATTATCCACAATACAAGTGAACATGGAAAACATGGAGAAAGCATTCCAAATAACACCCAACAGACTTAGCAACAACTTTAAATGTGCCTTTGGTGTTCTCTTGGAGAACATTAGCTTGCTTTTTTGCCTACACTGCCATTCCAGTTGGAACAATCACATGAAGGCATTGAATCCTAGTCCAAGGTTTTAGTCCTCAGCTGAAAGTTCTAAGTCTTTAAAGTTCAAATTTCCTAATTTCACATTAAAAAATTAAATAGCAGAGCCTTGAAGTGACTTGTCCACAGAAATGCAAGGAGTTACCAGAAGAGGTAACATTAAGAATGTAAATCTCTGAACATTCAATCTAGGCAATCTTTTCATTTAAATTTATTCCTCTCTTCTTTTTTCTTTTTTAGTTATGTAATTTTGTGTTTTCTTTTGATAAAATAGAAAGACCAAAAAGTAGAAAAATAAATTTAAAATCATCCTTAAACACACTAACAAACTCAACAAATTGTGAAAGGCAGGATAATGCCCCTCCACGAAAGATGTTCATGACATAATCCTAGGGGCCTCTGCATATATTACCTTAAATGGCAGAAAGGACTTTAAAGATGTGATTACAATTAAGGACCTTGAGATAGATAGTGCTGAATTATCAGGATGGGCTCAATAGAATAACAAGCATCATTTAAACTGGGAGAAACATGTGGAAGAGAAGTCAAGGTTAGAGAGAGATTTGAAGTTCATAAGATGGTGGCTTTGAAATTTTCCTTCATGTTCCCATGACCCAGGAAGACAGATGGCCTTTAGAAGCTGAAAAAGGTGAAGAAACAGAATTTCCCATAGAGCCCTGAACAGGAAGGTAACCCTGCTGACACCTTGATTTCAGACTCCACACCTCCAGAATGGTCAGACAACTAATCTGTGCTGTTTTATGCCATGAAATCTGTAGTCATTTCTTATGGCAGCAACAAAAAAAATATATAGTATCCACAATGTAATCTAATCATACAAATATTTAAAATTGGAGAAACTTTCCTGGCTGCAGAGAATCAGCGAGATGTTATAAGAAAGAGAAAACATGCTACTGTTTAATTTCTTGTTGTATAGCTTTCTAGTCTTTTTAAATTAAAAAACATTTTTCAGAACTAGAAATATTTGTTACTTTTAGTTTTATAAGAATTATTTATATATGTAAACCATTTATGTAACTACTACTTTTGTAATTTTTTAATTTGAATGTTATTATATTTCTAGATTTATACATATTTTAGTTATTTATGCTAACATATAATACATTAAAATAATTTCTTGATTTTTCCAGTAAGTTTATAACCAAACCTAAATATCAAGTAAATATTTCCTTACAGTGAGAAGAAATCTTTATTTGTGTTTTATCCTTTATTTAGTTAATCTTTTAAACCATCTGAAATGTACATAAAAGAGGCAAGATATTTGTTTTTCCAAATTTTCAGAAATATTTTCTTATTGTGTAATCTGTCCTTTCTTTATTAATTACAGTGCCACTTTTTATAATATATTAAACAGATATACCTGGGTACATTTTAAATAATTTATATTCTGCTCTATTAATATTTCTTTTTATATTTTGGATAGTGTTATATTATTTGCAAGTACTTATCTTCATTATGCCTTTTTACATTTGCCAATGTAACATTTAGCTTTCATGTTCTTTTTTGTTCAAATTTTTGCTGTTCTCACATCTTTATGAACTTATATATACATGAATATATTATGCAACAGCAATAAAGACTTCAATGTATTATTTTAGAAATAAAAAATGATTTAGCTTAATTTAGAGAATTGCCATTTTAATAATGTGGCATTTTCCTATTCATGAACTAGGAATAATTCTCCATTTATTTGTCTTTTATATCCCTTAATAATGCTTTGTACTTTTTTCAGAAAAAAAATTGCTCATTCCTTATTGAATTTATCCCAGGATATATTTTATTTTTAGATCTATTATGTATGCTAACTTATCCTCCCTGTTATGATAGTTATTACAGAATATAGACAATGTAATGATACTATATACTGACCAGTTAACAACTCCCCAGTTGAACTCTGTTACTTCTAAAAATGTTCTGTTGAGCATCATGGGTTTTGGCCATTATTCCAAATTTTTATGCAAATATGTTCATATGCTTTGCCTGGTCATAAGCAATTAAATATTTTGAAAATTGTACTTTTGGTGGCAAGAGGACCAGAATACCCTGACCTGTGATATTTGTCAGGCATCCATTGTAAGTATGGAATATTGTTATAGTCAATGAGTAATAAATGTTTGGTGTGTGACTAAATATATTCCACAGTTATTTCCAAGGTTATCTTATATGTTTTGGTACTGTAAACCATTTCCAGATTAAAGCAAGTGTTATTTCTGAATGCTAGACTGAATGTGAAGGCAAAATATTGTCTTATATACAGTAATTTTGATTCACATCAACATATTTTTGCCTGCTGATTCATTTGTCAGTACTGTAATACGAGGTTCAATCAAGCTTAATGCTTGTAGAAGTCATAGAAACTAAAAGTAAGCAATAATTTTATGTCTAAATCTGGAGTCATAAATAGTGCTGAATCTCTTGTCACACTAGTAATGCTAGTATTTTTTATTTAAAATGATAGTCTCCTCTAGCTGACTTGTACAATAGAGCAATATCAATAAGATAGATTTTTAATTTTTTTGGCAGCACAGATATCATATAATGCGTTACTAGTCTAATTGCTACCTTAATTTGTTACAACAAGGTTTTAAGTGGGAATTTATATTAAATTACCCACGCACATGTACCTGTATTATTTCATCCACACAAGAATTTTTCACAGTTTCACATACGT
The DNA here is from genome assembly GCF_029289425.2 of Pan paniscus. Taxonomy (NCBI): domain Eukaryota; kingdom Metazoa; phylum Chordata; class Mammalia; order Primates; family Hominidae; genus Pan; species Pan paniscus. The sequence continues at coordinate 70,599,697 of NC_073267.2, forward strand.
GAATTACATACGTAATTTCAGCTTGCTTCTTTTCCTATTTTTATTAAACTCAGGTTTTGAAACTGTTGTCTATTACAGTCATATAATCAGGACCATAATATAACATTTATCTGCCAGCTGTGATACTCTTTCTTTATTTACTCAAACACATGTTTTTGGTCAATGTGGGCTTGGGAACAACGTGATGAACAAGAGAAGGTGATGCTCTTTCTTTGAAATGTTGGTTGGTTGACAACCAAGCTTCTTAGCTTAAAACTGCATACAAGTTGGCACTATTCATATCAGATAGGGAAGACAGGAGGAGGAACATATGTTTCAGAGTTTCTTTAGTTCCTTTATATTTCTAGATAACTTGCCTTTTTGTTCACATTGTATTATTTCATAGCAAAATGCATGTATGTGAATAAAAGTGTTGACTAAATGCAAATCACTTATGACACATTCAGATGATACATTGGTATGCTATGTCCATCTTTGAATGATTGTGAAGGGAAAATGCTAAATACTGGTGGGCTACTCCTTTTTCTGCCTCCTAAACTGATGGCCTCACCTTACTGGTAGGATTAAAGAAAGAAAGAATAGAAAGAAATATTTTCTTATAGTAGTAGCTGACCATAGTTGCTAGAATCCCAATTTAATGCCAAACTTCAAATTCTACTACCATTGGTTTATTTCTGCAGGTCAGTGAGAAAGAAAAAAAAAAACAAAAAAACAGCTTTGCAGACTCCCAGAACTCTCAAGAACCTATCCTTGGACTTAAATATGTATTCCTACTGCATACTATTCTTATTTTTACTCACTTTTCTAACTTCATCAAGGTTTTCCAACCAGTCATTTTTCTAGCAGGCTGTAGTACATTCCTAGATAATCCCACAATACTTCCTACATCCATGTCAAAATTTAAGCTTGTATATCCATAATATTATAAAGTTATCTTGTTATAATACACACAGTATTTTGTTGTCCTAAGTTGTTAGGTGTCAGAGAAAAATTTCTTTGGTGGCAATTTTAATACTAGTTGGTTAGCTTTTAAATGCAATCAAACCATATTATGTTTATGTGAACATTTTGCCAAGAGTCAGATGTTTACTTTTTGTGAGAGTTTATGGACACAAGTATGTATTGAAATAATCACTTTATTCTTTCTTCTTTGTACTTTTAATTTTGTGTATGTATGAGTGTATGAGTTTGTGTGTGTGCATGTGTGCTAAGACAAATTTTATTCAGTTATGCTTATTTATGAAAGTAGATTCAATGACACCTCTAAAATATGAAGAATTCCAGGACTTTATTTTCACAATTTTTATCCATTATGCATTTCTTCTATTGTTGCACAAATCAGTCATATGTAAAGAAGAATCTAGAGAGAAGCATGGGAAATTTTGATATGTATATTTGACCTGTCTCGAGCATCATTTTAGATTTTCTCATCCAACTCCTATCTTTCTTTCCTCTCCCTATCCTTCTCTCCCTCTTTCCTCTCTCTCTCAGGACTCTACACTCACACAGCACCTACATTCATTGGAAAGGCATCAGGGCATGGGATTTGTCCTCCTGATAAGCTGTTGAGTGGTTAGAGGCTATAACCTAGAGGAGTACAAATTTTAGTATCCGGTGGCATGAGATATTGAGCAATAGAAAGCAGGAAATAAAATGAAGCTTGCCAGATTGAATCATATTTCTTTCTACCATATTTGGATTACTCTAAGATGGTACTGTTTCATGCAACTCTTTCGCGTGGTGTCCCAGGTGCTGAGCAAAAATGCCTACTACGTGCCTGTGCTCAGAGCTGGCCGGTGTGATGATGCATCCTATACCATCACATTTGCATCTTGCCTTGCCTTGGTTCCCTTTTCAAATTTATTTTTACTGCCCTGGAATTTCACCACTGAAACACAGGGATAGCATTTTAATATTTGTCCAAGCCCTCTTCTTGGAAAGCTGAGTCTGATCAATGAAAGAGAAATACATAGAACAGAGCAAACAAGGTTTTCAGGAAAAGGTGCAGTGCTACGGTAATGATGCAGCAGGGCAAGAATCCATAAAGCCTAAATGACTAGGATGCAAAGGCCAGATGCAATAAACAAGACACTAGGATCAAAGGAAGGATCATAGGGCATAGGCAGGAGGAAACCGAAGGATAGAGAAGAGCCTGGAGACCGGGGCTTTGAGAGAAAATGGAAAGGACTTTAATCATATCATTTGGATTGAGAGGTTTGGAAAGAAAAGCTGATGGAAATCAGACTGAAGCTAACTACATTATGATCAGTAGGTTGGAGTAGAGGATAAATTACTGAGGACAGAGAAAGCAGAACTGTCAGATGGGAAACAATATAAATGTTTGAGGATAAGGTATAAAAGCTTCAGGTGAGAGTTGCTGAGAAGTAGATATATAGAAGCAAGGACAGGAAAAGTATCATACCTAAGACATGTTAGGTGAACAGAGTTAAAAAAGTAATAATAATGACAGCAAGGAAAAGAGGAGGAAAAGAAGAGGGAGAGGAGGAAGACAAGAAAGAAGAGAAAGCAAATGAGGAGAAAGAGAAGGAGAAGGAAATATTGCAGGGTTTTTTTTTTCTTTCTGGAAGTCTGACCTCTCCTTTGAAAATTGGAAAAGGGTTTATGACTTTCCATTGGAATAATAGCCCTCAGTCTCTTGTCTTCCAAACTTAATTTTTTTTTATTGTATAAGTTAAGCTACACTCTTTTTGTATGTCCATCTATCTTTCCCCTAGAAAAGCTATGCTCTATTAAATATATGGATAACACACTGTGGATTTGGTTCTTCTGGCTACCTCCAGGGCCACGTTATACATTATGATAATTTTGAAACCCAGCTTCTGACAATTAGTCAAGTAAATACATCTAGTCTCTATATTTGTTTTTGTAGGTTCTCTTGTTCTGTTGGAGTATGTCATGACAGTTTTCTGATAACACTTCTATTTTTCATCCTTGGCCTCAGAAGAGTCTACCTCTAAGTTTTTCAATGATGCTGACACTTCAGTCTGTTGCTGATCACATAGGTAAAGTATCTTCTAGGACCTTAATTCAGGAATCTGATGGGATTCCTTCCTTTATGTAATATGTACTCTCTAGCATATGTACTTCTCTGAGTCTTTTTTGTCTTTTATTTTCTGTCACAGCAGTTCTGGCGGTCCTTTTCTGTAAGCTAATAAGACGTATCCTAGGAGGCTGTTAGGACCACCTTCCAGTGCCTTTGCCAGCATGTTCAACCCTGTATCATGGAAAAGTTTTCCCATCTCGCTAATGATATTTTATTTTAACTGGAATCCTCAGGATCTTGTACCCAATCATTTTTTTCAATCTTGGACAGTACATGTTGGGGCGGGGGGCGGTCCTGAAGAAATAGTGCATTTCTTCCTCAGTTATGTTGAGACTTAAGCTTAGTTAGTTGTCCTGTGGCCTGGGCCGGTAGCAGTGGTAGATCCTAAGGGAATATATGTCACTGTGTGTGGCAGAAGGTGCTTTATAATAAAAAAGCAAAACTAGGAAGTAGGGGCTTCAAGATTTACAGCTAGAAGACCTCCATAGACCCAGAGGGTTCTGTGAAGTCTGGGGATTTTAAGACCTTTGGGTGCATTGATTGCATGGATTTGTGTATCCCCTTCTCAGCCTCAGAATGTCAATTCTTCCTTATTAGGGCTCTGACTTTGGCATAGCAAACCTGCTGGGATTGAGAATTCAGCCTTCTCTGGAGCTCTACTAATCCTATCATTAAGTTTTTTACCTGATTCTCAACTTTCATGAGACTCTGGCTGCAGGAAAGGAGAGTGTCTTTGTATGAAACCAAAGAAGTCTTCTGGAATTTACACTTAACCTTTATTTGTTGAATTTTCACCAACAATCTTTCATTGTTCTTCACCAATTAATTGACTACTTCCAGAAATTTTCACCGAATTTATTCATTCTTAAATTACTGTTTTCCTTCTACTTCTACAACATCTGAATCATTGCATTTACCACTATATTTCCTTCTACTGGCAACCCATCTGAATGTGACCTGGTGAATGTTTTGATGGGTTTGCTGCTCCCACATGACAGAGGCTGATGGTACTCCTTCCACCTTCTAGCAAGGATTGGAGTTTGGAGTGTCAGCCTGCCAGCCAGGGAGCCATCTTCAACATTTCATTTTAGACACTGCTTCTCAAACCCTATGCAAATGTCAGGTATGAGAAAACAGGTTCTAAGACAAATATTTATATGGAGAAATTTTATTGGTGAATGGCTTTAGCATCAACATCTGTGGTGAGGTGAAGGAAAGAGGACTGTAGAGGGAAAAGCTGTACTCTTGTTGAAATGCTAAAAGAAACACTTCATCTAAACCCGTAAGGAGCTCAAAAGCTGGGGAAACTTTTCAAAGTATCCAAAATGGAGAGATGCTATTCAAGCCTTTATATTCTTGCATTGAGTAATTATTTCATATGTGTTGCCTTTGAAGGAGGCATAGACTTGGGGTAAAGTGGCTCTCCTTGACCACTGGAAATTTCTAGAGAGTGATTTAAGCAATGTATTTCAGTCATCAATAATCCAGAAGTTTGTGAGACTGAGTGATTTTGTCCTGAGAAAGTGGATCTGGGAAATATCTTCATTTATCTATTCAAGAAATAAGGCAAATTCATTAAAATAAATGTTTAGGGTAAAGCCAATATCACAAAATATCTCTGCTTTTTTTGTTGCTGTTGAGCTGCAGTTTTTTCTTTCAGATTTTTACCAGCCTGAGTGGAGAGATGATGCTGATCAATAAAAAGATTAATATTATCCATAATTATAAAAACAAATCAGTGGCCAGCTCTCCTGGACATTAGGACCCAAGAAGAATTTTTTTCTGAGCTCTCATAAGTAGGACACTATGCAATTAATGTACAATATTTTAAATAACATCTTTATGATAAGCAATATGGAGTTTCATGTAAGCATATCTATATTTCACAATAAGAATCAGTATCTCAACTCATTCTCAAATTCATTAAAACTCTTCAATCAGTATAAGCTATAATGAGAGCGTGACCCTCAAATGACCTGGTTTTAGCTATTGATAAATTTTTGAGTACCTCAAACTGTGCATCCATCCAGTATTTCTCTCCAAGTATTGTTCCTCTCAGCATAGCCTACTTTTAAATACTCCGTAAACTAGGATAAACTTCATTGTTTTAAGAACAGAATTTCTGGTGAGTTTCCTTGTCAATCCAAATTAGGTACTCTTTTTCTTTTTCATACAGGCAGTATTGACTATATTTGTCACCAAGTAAAATGAAAAAGAAAATAAATTTCTATGAGAATATAAACAAGTACGTGCCCATAGATTCATGAATGCAAATACACACATAATGAGTTTACCTTAAAATCTCACATGTAACAAGTATTTACAAATTTACTGGGGTCAGGGAGAAGAGTAGACCATGTCAAACATTGGTCTGTGTCAATAATGTTTCTGATCCAAGAATTATTTTTCCACAATATATTAAAACTTGCAAAAAGAAACCTTATTTTATTTATAGGAACACAAAGAGGTATTTATTTGAGAATACCAAGTCATACTTCACTAGTTAAAAATAAACATCCATGTAAATTTAAGTTAAAAATGAAATCAATGTAAATAAAGTATCATGTGTCCTTTTTTGCTTTTGCACGCAGAAAACTTAGCTCTAGTCAGTAGCTCTTAGCTCTTCAAGGTATGTAACCACATCTTCCTTGATTGTTGCAGGAGTGTTTGGATGTATCTGATTTCTTTGATGCTGGTACCAGATTAGATTTTACATAATTTCAAAAGTAGTTGGGAAAAGTTCCATCAGATAGAGCAAACTGGATTTACCATTTGGTCTGAAAAAAACAAAACAGACAAACAAAATAATATTTTTCTTGTATGCTTAATGAATAAACTTTATTGTTAGAACAGTATCAGGTTCACAGCAAAATTGAATAGAAAATACAAAGAGTTCCCATATACCTCCTGTCCTCCCCCATGCACACTACCTCCTCTACCATCCACATCCTACACCACAGTGGTACACTTATTACAATAGATGAACCTACATTGACATTATTATCACCCAAAGTCCATAGCTTACATTTAAAGTTCACCCTTGGTGTTGTATATTCTATGGGTTTGGACAACTTTATTATTTCATACATCTACCATTATAGTATCCTAAATAATATTTTCCCTGACCTAAGAATTTCCTGTCTTCTACGTATTCATCCCTCCCTCCCTCCTAACCCCTTGCCAACCACTGATCTTTCTACTACTTCATAGTTTTGCCTTCTCCAGAATGTTACATATTGGAATCATACAGTATATAGCCTTTTCATATTGCTTTTTTCAAGTAGTAGCAGGCACTTGTTTCCTCCATGTCTTTTCATGTTTTGCTAGCCCTATTTTTCTTTCCCCTCCCCTTTATTAAGGGTTTAATACTATTATATTGTCTGTATGTGCCAAGTTTATTTATCCATTTACCTACTGAAGGTTATGTTGGTTGCTTTCAAGTTTGGGCCATCACGAATAAAGCTGCTACAAACATCCATGTATAAGTTTTATGTGAACGTAAGTTTTGAATTCATTTGTAAGAACACCAAGGAACATAATTTGGGGTTTTCCAGCTACCTTTCTCCTGCTGATGTCTAGTTTAATTCCATTGTGGTCTGAGAGCAGACACCATGTGATTTCTATTATTTTAAACATTTAATAAGATGTGTTTTATGGCCCAGAAAGTGGTGTATTTTAGTGACTAGTTCATGTAAACTTAAGAAGAATGTGTATTCTGCTGTTGTTGGATGAAGTAGTCTATAGATGTCAATAATATCCCATTGATTAATAGCACTGTTGAGTTCAACTGTGTCCTTACTGATTTACTGCCTAGAGGATCTGTCCACCTCTGATAGAGAGGTATTAAAGTCCTCAATTATAATAGTAGACTTATCTATTTCTCTTTGAAGTTTTATACATGTTTGCCTTACAGATTTTGATCTTTTATTATTAGGCACACACTTTTTTTTATGTCTTCTTGAAATATTAACCCCTTTATTATTATATGATGTTCATCTTTATTCCTGATAACTTTTCTTGCTCTGAAGTTTGCTATGTATAAAATTAATATAGCTACTTCCATTTTCTTTTGATCAGTGTCACCATAGTATTTCTTTCTTCCTCTATTTAATTTAAGCTACATGTCTTTATATTGAAAGTGGCTATTTTGTAGACAATATAGATTTTGAGTTTTATGTTTTGCCTTATTCTAACAATCTTTTTAATTGGAATATCTAAACCATTAAATGTTTAAAGTGATTATTGATACAGTTGCATTAACGTATTTGTTACTGTTTTCTATTTGTTGATCTTGTTTTTGTCTTTTTTTTGGTCTTTTGTGGTTTTAATTGGGCACTCTATATCCTTTTATTTTCCCTCCTTTCTTGGCATATCAACTATACTTTTTTTTTTTTTTTTTAGTTTTTGCACTACAGCTTGCATATTTTCAACTAATCTAAGTCCACTTCCAAGTAATACTACAGTAGTCCCCCCTCATTAGCGGGGGATATGTTTCAATACCCATAGGTATTGCCTGAAATCACAGATAGTACCAAACCCTATATCAACTATGTGCAGCAGTCGATCCAGTAACTGAGACAGAGTCTAAGGGAAAATAAGTGGCTGGTTAGGTGCCTGACAGCATGGATGTGCTTGATGTAGGGATAGTTCACATCCAGAGCAGCAAAGAGTAGAATGGTGGAAGATTTCATCATACTACTCAGAACAGAACGCAATTAAAAACTGATGAACTGTTTACTTTTGGAATTCTCCTTTTAATATTTCCAGGTGGTGAATGACAGCAGGTAACTAATACTGTGTCCGAAATTGGTGGGTTCGTGGTCTCACTGACATCAAGGATGAAGCCATGGACCCTCACGGTGAGCGTTACAGTTCTTAAAAATGGTGTGTCCAGAGTTTGTTCCTTCTGATGTTCGGACGTGTTCAGAGTTTCTTCCTTCTGGTGGGTTCGTGGTCTCGCTGTCTTCAGGAGTGAAGCTGCAGACCTTTGCCGTGAGTGTTATAGCGCTTAAGGCGGCTCCTCTAGAGTGGTTCGTTCCTCCCGTCTGGAGTTCTTCATTCCTCTCAGTGCGTTCGTGGTCTCGCTGGCCTCAGGAGTGAAGCTGCAGACCTTCGAGGTGAGTGTCACAGCTCATAAAGGCAATGTGGACCCGAAGAGTTAGCAGCAGCAAGAACAGTTAGCAGCAGCAAGATTTATTGCAAAGAGCTAAGGAACAAAGTTTCCACAGCGTGGAAAGGGACCCGAGGCGGTGTCCGCCGCTGGCTGGGGCAGCCGGCTTTTACTCCCTATTCCCACCCACATCCTGCTGATTGGCCCATTTTACAGAGAGCTGACTGGTCCATTTTACAGAGAGCTGATTGGTCTGTTTTGACACGGTCCTGATTGGTGCATGTACAATTCCTGAGCTAGACACAGAGTGCTGATTGGTGTATTTACAATCCTTTAGCTAGAGGTAAAAGTTCTCCAAGTCCCCACAAGATTAGCAAGACACAGAGCACTGATTGGTGAATTTACAAACCTCAAGCTAGACACAGAGTGCTGATTGGTGTGTTTACAAACCTTGAGCTAGACACAGCGCACCGATTGGTGCATTTACAATCGTTTAGCCAGACATTAAAGTTCTCCAAGTCCCCACCAGATTAGCTAGATACAGAGTGCTGATTAGTGCGTATACAATCCTCCAGCTAGACCCAAAAGTTCTCCAAGTCCCCACCCGCCTCAGGAGCCCGGCTGGCTTTGCCTAGTGGATCCCATGCTGGGGCTGCGGGTGGAGCTGCCCCTCCGGCACAGCGCCCGGCACTCCTCAGCCCTTGGGCGGTCGATGGGACCCGGCGCCGCGGAGCAGGGGGCGGCGCCCGTTGGGGAGGCTCAGGCGTGCGGGAGCCGATGGGGGAGGGGCGGGGAGGGGGGAAGGGGGAGCACCGGGGTGGTGGCTTGAGCATGGCGGGCTGCAGGTCCCGAGCCCTGCCCCACAGGTAGGCGGCGGAGGCCCCGCGAGAATTCCAGCGTATTGTGGGCGGGCCCGCACTGCGGGAGAGACACGGCGCACTCTCCGCAGCTGCTGGCCCGAGTGCTGAGCCCCTCCCTGCTGGGGCCGGCGGCGCTGCCGGCCGCTCGGAGTGCGGGCCTGCTGAGCCCGCGCCCACCCAGAACTCGCTGGCCCGCGAGTGCAGCGCGCAGCCCCTGTTCCCGCCCGCGCGTCTCCCTCCACATCTCCGGGCAAGCAAAGGGAGCCGGCTCCAGCCTCGGCCAACCCAGAGAGTGCCTCCCACAGTGCAGAGGCGGGCTGAAGGGCTGGCTTCTCAAGCGTGGCCAGAGTGGACGCCGAGGCCGAGGAGGCACCCACAGTGAGCAAGGGCTGACAGCACGTTGTCACCTCAGTACCACAGAAATTGAAAACAGAGAGGAGACTACTGTATATCAGTTCAAGGTCAGTGTAATTACATTACAGTAACAAAATATTCTCATTTATTTTCTCTAATCCCTTACATAATTGATTCATTGGTATCATTGATTTTATTTTTACATAAGAAAATATATGCGTAAGCTTGTATACACATACATAATTGAACACATTGTTTCTACTATAATTTGAATATGATCTGGTAGATAAACTAAGAAAAAATATGTAAGATTTTATTTTACCTTCAGGCGTTCATTCTCTAATGCCCTTCCTTTCTTTATATAGATCTTATTTTCTCACCTATGTCATTTTTCTTCTCTCTGAAAAATTCCTTTCAACATTTCTAGCAAGACACATTTACCAGTAACAGATTCCCTCATATTTTTGTTTTTATGAGAAAGTCTTCATTTCTCCTTTACTTGTGATGGATAGTTTTGCAGACAAAATTTTAGTCTTGTGGGTTTTATTTTTATTATTGTTGTTCTTCTTTTTCTCTATGCTTTAATTAATTCTCTCTAATCTCATTTTGTTTGCATGGTTTGGGAGGATAGGTAAGATGTAATTTTTATCTTTGTCCCTCTTCAGATAAGATTTTTTTTTCCCTCCTCTGGCTTCTTTCAAAATTTTGTTTTGTTTTTCATTAATATGATATGACTACTTGTAGGTTGTTTGTTTTGCATTTATCTCATTTGGTGTTCTCTGAGATTTCTGAATGTGTGGTAGTTGACATTAATTTGGGGAAATTCATATTTACTTCAAATATTGCTTCCATTTATCTCTTCCTGTCTTCCTCTTCTGGTATTCCAATTATGTGTTAGGGTTTTCACAGCTACACTTTTTGTAGTTGGCCCACAGTTCTTGGATATACTGTTCTGCATTTTCCAGTCTTTTTTTTTAATCTTTGTTTTTCAATTTTGGATATTTCTATTGTCATATTCTCAATCTCAGAGATTTTTTTCATCAGCCATACGCTGTCTTCTAATTAGCTCATCAAAGGCATTCTTTGTTTCTATTACAATATTTTTGGTCCCTAGCATCTCTTTTATTTCATCTCCCTGCATACATTTTCCACCTGTTTTTTCATGTTGTCTACTTTTTCCATTCGAGCATTTAGCATTTTAATTACAGTTGTTTTAAATTTCTGGCCTAATAATTCCAACATCATGGCCATTTCTTATTCTGGCTTTGATTCTTGTTCAGTTTTTTCAAACTGTGTTTTTTTGCCTTTTATTAAGCCTTGTAATTTTTTCTTAAAATCTGAACATAATAGACTACATGAAAGAAATTTGAAAATAACCCTTTAATAATGTGGCATAAGGTATGGAAAGAGAAAAAGTGTTCTATATCCCTATAATTAGGTCTGAACTTTTCAGTGAGCCAATGTCCCTGGATTGTGAATGTTAATAGTGCTCCTCAGTCACCACCTCCCTTTAGATGGGACAGAATGGCTAAAAGGGGCTGGAGTTGGGTATTATATTTACGACACATGGAGGGCTAGAGCCTGCTGTAGCTGGCTATTTCCCTTCACTCAGGTAGGTTAGGCTCTGATAAAACCCTAGCAGGTTGGACTCTGGAAAATAATTTCTCCTGAGGCCAGAGCTTATAAAAAGAACAGAATGCTCAGAAATATTTCAACATGATTAACTTCCCTTTCTCCTGTTGAAAACATGACTTTTTTTTCATATTCATTGTGAGGACTTAGTAGAGCTCCCGCAGGTAAAAACTTAAGAAAGTGTGGGACCTCTCTGTGACTAGGGCTCCTTGGAGGTTTAACTCTCATTTGTCGACATCGATCCCCTAGAAATTTGTTCATTACAGTTAGACATTCCCAGCTGTTTCCCATGGAACTTTCTGCTCATGGATTTCTGCTTCAGTAAGTTATGATTGTCTGTATCGGCACATACCTCTATCTAACAGTGGTTTGTCTTATGTCCTTACTTCTCTAATGGATGTAAGGAAAGTTGCTACTTTTAAAAAAATTGTTCAGCATTTTCCTTGTTGGTAGGTTGGAGTGGTGACTTCTAAGTGCCTTTCCAGACCAGAAACTGGAAGCCCAATTATTAGAACAAACATTTCAATAAACTGGATACCAGGCAATAAAGGACTGTAATCCCTGAGAGACAAGAAACAATCAAATTGTGCTCTATGATTGCCCCAGCTTGCTGTTTTAAGAGAGTTTACAGGCACTAGCAAAGAGGAGAAACCCGTGCAGATCTCAGTGGACTCCCTGAGGTGAGAGGACACAGCTGAGAATTCAGAGTGATCAGAGTAGCTAGAGTTTTCAGGACTAGTAGGTAGGAGAGAGCTGTGCACACATATACAGAGAGAGAACTCTTTAAGAACTGCAGAGGAGTGTTAGGAAGTATTCAGCTGAGTTCAAGGGAATGCATATGAGGCAACTACCTAAGGCTAGGAAAGAATCACCACCTGAAAGGATTAGAGGCAAAAATGCCAGGTACTCCAACAGGACCAAGATTAGTTCCTGTTTCCACCAGCTAAATTCGACAAACTCATGATTCGTATGTCACTAGATAGAGTATGAAAAGGATCTTGCCTAATTAGTGTGAAATAATTCATCCTAGACTAAATGCTGTATTGGTTCTGGCTAACATATCTTAAAAGCAGACACAAAGATATCAAGCTGTTTCCAAGTGACTTAACTGAATCCCCGAAGCTTAGAATATTTATTGTAATAAAAAATATTCAGCACTCAACAAGGCAAAACGTATAGTGCCTGGCATCCTTTCAAAAATTATCAGGCTTGAAAGAAGTAGTAAAATATGACTAATTATGAGGGGAAAATGTCAATTAATCAGAATCAACCAGAGCTCTCAAAATGTTAGAATTAACAGACCAAAACATTAATATAGTTATTCCAACTGCATCCCATATGCTCAAAAAGTTAAGTAGAGATATGGGATATATAGATAGATAATAGCCACCTAGCTAGATACATAGCTACATAGCAAGCTACACAGATATAGATATGCCAACTTAAAGTTCTAGATAAGAGACCCACAATGTCTGTGAGGAAATACTCATTGGGTGGGAAGAAATGATGATTAGACATTGCAAAAGAAAAGCTTAGTGCATTTGAAAACATATTAATGAAAAGAATATTAAATTAAAACACAAAGTAAAAGAAAATTTTAAAAGTGGAAGACAAAAATGTTTGAAGAAATAATGGTAATTTTTAAAATTTGAAACTATAAAGTCATAGATCATAGAAGCTTAAAGAACATGAAGCATAATAAACATGAAAAAATTATATAGGACTGTCATAATCAAAATGTTCAAAAGCAATAAAGAAGAGAAAAGCTTAATGTGAGCCAGAGGAAAAAAAGACATTATATGCAAAAGAGCAAAGATGAGGAAAACAGATTTCTTTTTAGAAACAAAGACAAGTGAAAAGATAGTGTAACATCTTTAAAGTACTGAAGTCTTTGCTTTTAAAATCAGGAACAAGACAAGGATGTCTGCTCTCATCACTTCTATTCAATTTGTACTAGATGTTCTAACTTGAACAATGAGGTACAAAAAAGAAGTAAAAAAGATATCTAAATGGGAAAGAGTGAATAAACTGTCTCAATTTTCAGACCTCATGATTATGTATGCAGAGAATTCAGTTAGATCTACCAAAAAGCTACTACAGCAAATGAGTGAGTACAGCAAAGTTTCAAGATACAAGATGCATAAGTGAAATCAATTGCATTTCTACCTATTAATAATGAATATTGCAAATTAAATTTATAAATACCATTCAAAAAGGCATACAAATATATAAGGTTGATTTTGACAAAAGATTTGAAAGTTCTTTATATATGTACACCAAAAATCTATGCAATATTGCTGAGAGAAATTAAAGACCTAAAATTATATATAAATATATATCATATGCATATACACACACACATACATGCACAGTATACATTTATATAGTATTCTTAAGCTGGAAGACTTAATAGTGTCGAGATATACTTCTAAAATTAATCTACAAATTAAATAAAATTCTAATAAAAATCCAAACAGTCATTTTTTTGTAGACATCAATACACTGATTATAAAATTAATATGGAAATTTGATGGACCTAGAATAGCCAAAACATTTTTGAAAAAAAAATCAAAGTTGTAGAGTTAATACTACCTGATTTCACATGTCGTTATAAGGCAACAATACTAAGAAAATGTGGTATTGTAGCAAATATAGATAAAAGATCAATGGAACGCAATGGAGACCGTCAAATAATATTATGCATACATATGAAGAACTAATTTTTTTGATATAAGTGTAAAGGCAATTCAGTAGAGAAAGGATTGCTTTTGTAACAATTTGTCCTGTAAAATGGGGAATTATATATATAGACATTCCAAAAGAAAAGACTAGTGCACTTGAAGACATATTAATAAAGGCAATTTGAAATTAAAACACAAAGTAAAAGGAAATTTAAAAAGTAGAAGAGACAGAAAGATATTTGAAGAAATAATTTTTTTATTTGAAGCAAAATATAAAGCTGTAGATTATTGAGGCTTAAAGAATATGAAGCACAATAAACATTCAAAAAATTATATAAGATTGTCATAATCAAAATATTCAAAAGTAGCAAGATATATAGGTGACTTTATTAAATTCTTTGGATTCTGTACAATTAACTCAAAATGGATTGTAGACTTAAACATAAAACCTAAAACAACTATAAAATTTCTGTTAGAAAGTATAGGTGAAAAATCATGACCTTGAGGTAGACAATGATTTCTTAGACATAAAACTACAAAAATATTCCATGCACATGTATACCTATGTAACAAACCTGCATGTTCTGAGCATGTATCCCAGAACTTAAAGTAAAAAAAAAAAATAGTCCATGAAAGGACAAATTGATAAAATGGACTCCATCAATATTAACAGCTTATCATCATTGAAAGACCCAGGTGAGACAAGAAAAGGCAAGCCATAGACTGAATGAAAATTTTGCAAAAATAATTATCTGGTAAAGGACTTATTTCCAGAATATGTATAGTACATTTAAAAACTCCATAAGAAAAACAACTCAATTAAAAATGGACAAAGTATAGGAACAGACACTTTACCAAAGAAAATACATGGATAGGACATAAGCACATGAAAAGATGCTTAGCATCACTGATCTTTAGGGAAATACAATTTGAAATCATAATGACATACCACTGCACACCTATCAGAATATCCAGAAAATAAAAACTGACCATATCAAGTTTTGGTGAGGATGTAGAGAAACTGAAATTCTGGTACACTACTGGAAGGAATGTAAAGTGGAAGAATCAATTTAGAAAATATATCAGCAGTTTTTTAAAAAGTTATACATACACCTACCAGATAATCCATCTATTTCACTCCTAGATACAGTTTACCCTTGAACAATGCTGGGCTAAATGGTGCCAACACCCTAAGCAGTCGAAAATTCATATATAATCTTTGACTCCCCCCAGAAACTTAACTATTAAAAGCCTACTGATAACTGAAAGCCTTATCAATAAGATAAGTGGTAAATTAACACATATTTTGTAAGTTATATATATGGTATACCAGATATATATATGTGGTGTATATATATGGTGTATATATGAGATATATATACACCATATATATACCATATAATACTATATACTATATATACTATATATATGGTACAGTATATATGTACATATGTGTGTATATATACCATATATATACCATATATATGGTATACCATATATATACACCATATATATACCATATATATGGTATACCATATATATATACCATATATATATGGTATATATATGGTATACCACATATATATATATACTGTACTCTTACAATAAACTAAGGTAGAGAAAAGAGCATGTTATTAAGGAAATAATAAGGAAGAGAAAATCTATTTCCTATTCATCAGGTACAAGTTGTAAAGGTCTTCATCTTTGTCATCTTCACTTTGACTAGGCTGAGTAGGCTGAAAAAGAGGAGAGAGGGAAAGGAGGAAGAGAAGGGATTAGTCTTGCTGTCTCAGAGCTAGCAGAGGCAGAAGAAAATCAATGTATAAGTAAACCTGCACCTTTCAAACTCATGCTGTTCAAGGGTCAACTGTATTTACCTAAGAGAAACCAAGGCACATGTTTATGCAAAGAATTGCATAAGAATGATTGTAGTGGCTTTATTTGTAAAAGCCCCAAAGTGGAAGCAATATCAACAGGTGAATGGACAACCTCTGGTGGATCTATGCAATGAGACACTATTCAGCAATACAAATGGACAGACTATTGATATATACTGCAAGACAAATTCATCCAGAATAATTATGCCAAGTGAAAGAAGCCAGACCAGTAAAAGTACATACATGATTGTTCTATTTATATTAAATTATAGAAAGTGAAAACTAATCCTTTGTGATAGAAAACAAGTGAGTGGGAAGGATGAAGAGGAGGAATTAGTGAGCTGAGCTTAAAGTGGATTACAAAGAGGCACCATCAAACTTTTGGAGTAATCAAAATGTTCATTATCTGAATTTGGTGATGGTTTCATGGGTATATACATAAGGCAAACTTATTAAATGCCTTAAATGTGTGCAGGCTGGAAATGCAGCACCCTGGAAATCTGGAAGAATTGATGTTGCAGATTTGTTTTCACGTATCAGTTGTATCATAATAACAATGTTAAAATATTTAAAAAGAGATGAGCATGTAAGCCGTTTATAACAATAAATTTGAAAATATGAATTAAAAATTTTCTATAAAAAAGATAATTTTAGTTACAGTGAAAATAACTGAGTTGTCAGTTTCTAATATGCACACACACGTAAACTTTTATACAGATTTATGATAGGAAAGACAAACACTGTTTAATTGCTATTTTCTCTTTTTATAGATCAAGGAAACAGGGCAGAAGAAATAATATAGTGACGCAAATAGAGAAGTTAAAAATAATAAATAAATATATAAACAGCTTATTTTTTGTGATTTTTCCCATCTTGATCATAGTCCTAGGGAGAGTGGATTGGCCTTCCTCTTTTGATTCATTATTTATTTGAGCATTTTATAATAGGTTTCTTCTTTTCCTTTATTCTTTTTCAGATTATTTTCTATGTCTGTTACATAGAAACATTTTTTAAGAAACATTTTTTAAGCTAACTGCACCAGGGGAAAAAAAAAAACAATAATAACAGCAACAACAACAACACTTTCCTGAGATGTTTACTTGGGGTCTTTCAGCTCTGGTTCATCAATAAATGGAAGCACTTTTCTAAGGCAGAAAATAGAATAATAGGAAAAATGTTTCTGAATCGATGAGAATATGAAAGGAAACATATTTAAAATTCAGTTTGAAAAGTGTAAGTTGGAAAAACCAGATTTGTGTTTTTCTTATGCTAATCGGCATCTCTGTTTTGATATTTACCTGTATGTTAAACATAAGTATCTAGAATCTTGAACTTATCTTTTTCTCAACCTTCTCTATTAATAATACCTTATCTACTTAAGCAACCAATGACAAAATATTTAGATCATCATTTCTCTCCCTATGTACTCACCTAGAAATAATTGATCCTGTCTTCAAAGTACTTGTAATAAATGTATTAAAGAGGTAAACTTGTGGAAAGTGATCAAAATATAACTTTAATTTTGTATTGTACTACTCTTTAAAATGTATTCGTTACTGAAAAAAATCCCCTCTGTTATTGCATAAAATCTCTATGGCAGATTCCGTAATTTCTCTGCTTACTTTAGATAATAAAATATCTTATGTTCAATTTTTGCCGTAAACACCTTCATTGAGAAGTCATCAAATCCTACATTGATTAACATTTTAATATTCTATTAAGATCAAGGTTTCTCCCACCTCTATGACTAGGACTGGCTTTGAATTCGGCACCTTCTTCTAGACAAAAGAGTGTAGCCAACTAATTCTCTCTCATTCATTTCTTCTCTCAGTAGCTCATGGCTGTCAGTGACCTCTTAAGTACTGACACATACAAGAAAAAAAAGAAGAGAAAAACAACGGCTTTACTGACAAGATACTGTTTATATTACTCAGTGTTCTCCAGAGAAAGAGGACCTCTAAGATAGATAGATAGATAGATATACACACATACACGTATGTGTGTGTATGTAGATATATGTTGTATATATGTGTATATGTCCATAAATATATATGTGTGTGTCCACACACGCACACATGCATATATACAGTTGACAACACGGGTTTGAACTGTGTTAGTCTACTCATACGTGGATTTTCCTCCACCTCAGACAACCTTGAGATAACAAGACCCCTCCTCTTCCTACTCCTCGGCCTCCTCAAATATGACAATGAGGATAGAAACATTTATGATTTATCTGCTTTCACTTAATAAATAGTAAATATATTTTCTCTTTCTTATAATTTTCTTTTCTCTAGCTTAGTTTATTGTTAGAATGCCATATACAATACGTATAACATACAAAATATGTGTTAATATACTATTTGTGTTTTCAATAAGGCTTTGGGTCATCAGTAGGCTATCAGTAGTTGAGTTTAGGGGCATTCAAAAGTTATACACAGATTGTTTGACTGCATGGGCATCACCACCTCCAACGTGTGCATTGTTCAAGGGTCAACTGTATATACATATAAGGAATTGGCTTACATGACTGTGGAGACTGGGAAGTCCAAAATCTGCAGTGTAGTTTATCAGGCTATAAATCCAGAAGACTTGATGTTGCAGATTTGTTTTGAAGGTAGTCTCTGGAAAATTTCCTTTTGCTCAGAAAGGCCAGTCTTTTTGTTCTATTCAGGCCTTCAACTTACTAAATAATGCCCATGCACATTATGGAGGGGAATCTGCTTCGATGTGCATTAATTTAAATGTTAATCTCATCAAAAAAACCACCAAAGTTGACACATAAAATTAACCATCACACCATTATAAAGGGACGTTACTCCCATTGAGCTTAGCAGATACTTAAAACTGATGTCTTATTTAATGACTTCTGTGGAGCCTTCCTGTGATAACTGATGTACTGTGTCCCTTTGCCTACATCTACTCATTCAGTCCCTAGATGTCTACAGATCCTCTTTGTTCTTTCTTGGCTGTATTCCATTGTCTTTCCCACATGTGCAATGGGGCAGGAGTCAAGCAGTACTAGGGTACCTACCTTGTGACTCATTTCTGCACCCCCCCAAAAGTCAAATATCCTGATATCCTGTGTCCTTGTCTCATATATTCAAAAACACTTGTAATCTAATAATTAAGTGAAGTTTCTAATAAAAGATGTTCATTTAAAAAGTATAAAAGAAGCAAGGAAGGTACAATGACAAGTAAAAGAAAGGAACAAAAACAGAAGTATGAGCTGAGTTCTGGCTTCAAGGTATCTAGAATACATTATTTAGAAAGAAATAGATGGGTAATAATCATATGTTATTAGTGTAAATAACTTTGCAAGACCATCACCAAATAAGTTATTGCATACTCTCTGTGTACAAGAATATGAACAATTTTCCACCCAGCCGGCAAAAACAATATTAGAGAATAAATAGCTTAACTTTTAAGAAATGTTACAATTACTCAATTGTAGTGTAGTAAAATAAATGTGCTGTTTTAGTTCTAACATAAGCATCAGGGCTATCCTGAAATTACAGCAAGATCAAAAACATAAATCTGCATAATGTTCCTAGTGTCTAGTCGTGTGAATTTACTACAGTGATACTAGCAGAATTGGAAAAAATAAAATCAAGTATCAGAAACCTATTTAAACTCCCATCCCTGTCACATTTTGGAACAAGAAAAAAAAAGGTATCAATCAGTATCTGTATCTCAGATGACTTTTATACTTTGCAGTCTTATGGAATAGTATGGTTTTTTTCCACTATGTTTTATAAGGTGATTTCCCTGAATGATACAACGTAATGTTTTCAATCTAAAATGAAAATCTTGAATCAAAGGCTGCAAGAAACACACACACACGTGCACACACACGTGCACACACTTCTCAAATGACAACATTGGATATAGGACAAAATGATGTTCATTTATTGATATAACATAAAACAATATTTTTTGTAATTTTTAATTTTGGTGGGTACATATTAAGTGCATATATTTGTAGGTACATGAAATATTTTGACACAGGCATACAATGTGAAATAATCACACCAGGGTAAATAAGGAATCCATTCCCTCAGGCATTTATCCTTTGTGTTACAAACAATCCAATTATATTCTTTCAGTTGTTTTTAAATGCACAGTTAAATTGTTACTATTGTCACCCTGCTATACTGTCAAATACTGAACTTTATTTATTATTTGTAACTATTTTTGTCCCCATTAACCATTCCCACTTTCCCACTATCCCTCCATTACCCTTCTCAGCCTCTGGTAACTATCATTCTACTCTCTATCTCCATTAATTCATTTAATTTTTAGCTCCCACAAGTAAGTGAGAATATGCAAAATTTGTCCTTTTGTGCATGACTTACTTCATTTGATATAATGACCTCCTGTTCCATCCATGTTGTTGCAAATGTTAGGATCTCATTCCTTTTTTATTATTATTATTTTTATTATACTTTAAGTTCTAGGGTACATATGTTATATATGTATACATATGCCATGTTGGTGTGCTGCACCCATTAACTCGTCATTTACATTAGGTATATCTCCTAATGCTATCCCTACACCCTCTCCCCACCCCACAACAGGCCCTGGTATGTGATGTTCCCCTTCCTGTGTCCATGTGTTCTCATTGTTCAATTCCCACCTATGAGTGAGAACATGTGGTGTTTGGTTTTTTGTCCTTGCAATAGTTTGCTGAGAATGATGGTTTCCAGCTTCATCCATGTCCCTACAGAGGACATGAACGCATCGTTTTTTATGGCTGCATAGTATTCCATGGTGTATATGCACCACATTTTCTTAATCCAGTCTATCATTGTTGGACATTTGGGTTGGTTCCAAGTCTTTGCTATTGTGAATGGTACCGCAGTAAACATACATGTGCATATAGCTGAATAGTACTTCGTTGCATATATGTGCCACAGTTTCTTTATCCATTCCTCTGTTGGACCCTTAGGTTGCTTTCAAATCTTGACTATTGTAACTCGTGCTGCAATAATCATGGGAGTCAAGATATCTCTTTGAAAACTGATTTCCTTTCTTTTGGATATATACCCAGCAGTGGGATTACTGGATCATATGGCAGGTCTGTTTTTAGTATTTGAGGAAACTCCAAACTATTCTTCATAGTGGTTATACTAATTGACATTTCTGTCAACAGCGTGCAAGGGTTCCTTTTTCTCCAGATCCTTGCTAGCATTGGTTATATAGTCTTTTAGATAAAAGCCATTGTATCTGGGTTGACATGATAGATACCTCATGTTGTGATTTGTATTTCTCTGATGGCCAGTGATGTTGAGCACCTTTCCATATACCTACTTGCAACTTGTAGTCTTCCTTTGGGAAATATATATTTAGGTCTTTAGCCCACCTTTTAATTAGATTATTAGATTTAGTCCTATGGAGTGGTTTAAGCTCCTTATATATTATGATTATTAATCTCTTGTGAGATGGATAGTTTGCAAATATTTTCTCCCATTCTATGGATTGTCTCTTCACATTGTTGATTGTTTTCTTTGCTGTGAAGAAGCTTGTTAACTTATGTGATCCCATTTGTTCATTTTTGTTTTGGGCACCTGTGTTATGGGGTATTATTCAATAAATCTTTGCCTGGTTTAATGTCCTAGGATGTTCCTCCAATGTTTTCTTTTAGTAGTTTCATTGTTTGAGGTCTTAGGTTTAAGTCTTTAATCCATTTTGATTTCATTTTTGTATAGATGAGAGATAGGGGTCTAGTTTTATTCTTTTGTATATGAATATCCAGTTTATTTTCAGCACCAGTTGTTGAAGAGGCTGACCTTTCCTCAATGTATGTTCGTGGCATCTTTGTCAAAAATCAGTTTATTGTACACACATGGATTTGTTTCTGGGTACTCTAATCTGTTCCATTGGTCTATGTATCTGTTTTTATGCCACTAACATACTGTTCAGTTTACTATAGCTCTGTAATACAATTTGAAGTCAGATAATGTGATTTCTCCAGTTTTGTTCTTTTTGCTCAGGATAGCTTTGGCTATTGTGGGTCGTTTGTGGGTCCATACAAATTTTAGGATTGTTTTTTCTATTTCTGAATAGAAATACTATTGGTATTTTGATATGGATTGCATTGTTGAATCTGTTGAATGCTTTGGATAATATAGACATTTTAACATTAATTATTTCAATCTGTGAACATGGAATATCTTCCCATTTTTTCTGTCGTCTTCTGTTTCTTTCAATTTTTTATAGTTTTCATTGTAGAGATCTTTCCATTTTTTGCTTAATTTCTATGCATTTCATTTTATTTGTAGCCATTATAAATGGGATTACTTTTTTCATTGCTTTTTCGGATTGTTTCCTGCTGGCATATAGAAATGCTACTTTTTTTTTTTTAAACTTAGTATCCTACAAATTTACTATATTTGTTTATCACCTTTAATAGTTTTTTGGTGAATCTTTAGGTTTTTCCAAATATAAGATGATGTTATCTGGGAGCTAGGGCCTAGAATGGGTGCCTCAGGACCCAGCCTGATGCCCTATCCTATTGTGGATGAGCTGGCATCCAATTTCGAGACAAAGTCCTCTTTACTCTTCCCTCTCCTCTCCTCCATTTGAAAGAAGGAGTCTCTTTTGAAACTCTGAGCTGTGCGAAAGGAGTGGCACAAGCACTCTCTTGGCCATCGTGGCTAGTGTTTCACTAGGTCATATGCTCCCCATGTCCACTGGCTTCCAGAACAACATAGCACTAGGAGTTGCCTAGGAGTTACAGTCCTTGTGGCCTAGACTGCCTTTCAAGTTTATTTATGAGCCCGGAGCCCTTTAGCCCACAGTGTCAAGGTTTGTCAAAACTCAACTTCTAATTGCTGGGATATACAATGGCTAAGGTTGATCTAAATGCTCTCTTCATGGGCACTGGCTGAGTTCTGCCTGTTGTTTCTTTCCATTGTAACAGGTCGGCACTGAGTTTCAATGCGAAGTCCCACAATCTCTGCACTCTCCCTCCCCCATGCCAACAGATTCTCCCTGTCACGTGGCCACTGCTGGGGAATGGAGGAGGGGTGACATTGGCAATTCAAGACCGTCTTTCCTACTCTCTTTAGTGTTTCTTTCAATGATATGAAGTTAAAGCCAGGTACTGTGATCACTCATCTGATTTTTCATTTTTGGAAATGTGCTTTCTTGTGTAGATAGTGTGTTCCTGCAGGGAGGATGATCAGTGGAAACTTCTATTCAGCCATTTTGCTCTTCCTCCTCCAACGACATTTTAATTTGATGTTTTTGAACTGTGCATTCGAGCAGTGACTATTACCTAGTGTCAATAAGCTAAATGTTTTACATACGTCATATCATTTAATTCTTGTAAGCACCCAGTGAGGTAGGTGCAAAGATTGGACTCCATAGGAAGCAGACTGTGAGATGGAGATTAGCTTGCAGAATGCTATTAAAGAAACCTTAAGGTTAAAACCCCTAGGAAGGAGATGAAGAAGATGGTATTGGCAGAGAGATAAGTTGAGGTGTGATACAGGCCTAACCTACAACAGCAGAACTAGAACTACAGCCAACCTTACCAAGGGCTCTAGAGTTATAATGACTTTTCATATTTTTCCTTATTTAGGCTAAGATTGGCAAGTCTTTATATCATGTGTCAGTCATTGGGTGGGAGTCAGCTCTGAAAGGGTTATGAACTTGCCAAGACCTTTGATTCTCAATGGCTGAGGCAATCCCTGAAGCTACTGATGGTTGATAGCCATCAGCAGACAGCAGCCCCAGCAGTAGGAACAGAAGTTTTAAATTGGTTGAGGTCTTCATGGTAAAACAGGGTAAACTCAGAGTACAATCACAGTCCTCCCTTTGGTCATTTGAAACTACTTTTTAATATAAATTCTAGGATCAGGACTTCTAGAAGTCTGGTGGACCTATCTTACTAGGGTAAACTTAGAAGAGAAAGGTTTTTGGATTGTCCAGAATTACTGAGTGTGATCTTTGAGCCACAGATAATTATTGCCATCTCTCTTCCCCACTATTGATATGAGATTTTCTTCACCCTTCTCTAGCACCTCTTCTCTGCTCAGTGGCTTGATCCGGTGGCATGGCCACACCTTTATCAATCATCAAAGTCAGGGATTCTTGCCTTTGTTTATTTCTATCAAAATTAAGTAAAGGACTATCAAAACACACCCAATTGGATTACCTGGCTGTCAAACATATTCCTCTCTTCTTCCATTTGTAACATCAGCCCTATCCCCTCCTGATAATGGGAGTTAAATGCAATTCCCCAAGTGGTAAGTTCCATTCTTGCTGGCTAGTTCCTTAGAACAAGGAACTATTAGTTTGCTAGAGATGCAGCAACAAAGTAGCACAAAATGGGTGTTTGAAATAATGGAAATTTATTGTCTAAATTCTGGAAGTTAGAATTTCAAGATCAAGATGCTAGCAGTATTAGGTTATTCTAAAACTAGTGGTGAAGAATTTGTTCTATGCCTTTCCCTTACCTTCTCATGGTTTTTTGGTCATCCTTGACATTCCATGGCTTGTAGATGCATCACCCAGATCTTTGTCTTCATTTTCAAATGTCCCTTCTGTTTGCATATATGTGTCCAAATTTCCCCTGTTTAGAAGGACACTGGTTGTATTGGATTAGGGCCCACCCCAGTGATCTCATATTAACTTGATTTTCTCTGGAAAAACAAAACCAAACCTATCTCCAAGTAAAGTCACATTCTAAGATACCAGGGGTTAGGAGCTCAACATACTAATTTGAGAAGGGACTTAAACACATAATAGAGTCCAAAGTGCCCAGGGAGTATTCATATGAGGCTCTCTATCTTGTGGTATTATCTCAATGGGAACTCCAAAACGGCAGAACCTAGATTTTAAGAGACAGAAAATACATATTCCACAAATGGGTCACTGGAAATGATAATAAATGGGGTCACTTGCTTCAATCCCTCAGTTTCAGGACCCATGCATTTTTCTTAATATTGACAGAACATCATATAAAGGGATTTGCTTCATAGTTTATATTGCATCCTGGAGAATGATTGTATTCTCTTGAAGTACTGCCTCTAAGCTCTCTATCTGTACTTTACAGCCCATTCTAAGGCTGGCTGCTTATGGATCGTGAGTCATGTGATACAGTGAACCCTAGGCAGAATTTCTCACTCTCATACCATTTTTTTTCTGTTAAGTGATTCCCCTGTTACGTGGCTTCCCTGTCAAGTCACATTCTGTGCTGTGAATCAAGCACTCTGTAATACATGCATATTGGTGCTTTCTGAGGTTCTTTAGGAAGGAAAGAAAAACTAATACCTAGACAATGAGTCTATTCCTGTAAATAGAAGGTAAAATCATAACAAAACATTGTCAACCACAAAAATAGAAAACAGCAACAAAACTGACTCTCCCAGGTAGAATAAATTCAGTGTACTAAACTAGTTGACAGTGGCTGAGTGAGGGGTGGTGCAATATTAAAGACTCCATGCTGTCCTGTGGGTTCACAGTTTGGATATTAGGTGGCAGCAGTAGGTAGATTATCCCTGGCATTGGATCCTCCATTACTTCCACTTTAGCTATGATGTTTATGAATTAATTGTGCCAGTTTAGGGTTGGATTACACAAGACCCTGGCTAATTTCAGTAGGCTGAGTCATTTACATTTGGTTGTTTAATTTTTTTTCCATGGCATGTGGTCTCTGAAGGTGATTAACATGTAATGTGAAGTTCTTCATAATTTGTGCCCACTAATTTACCCATTCACAAGTTGCTACTCTAGTTCTCTGTGTTCCAAATTTCCAATATTATTCTTCAAGGAACCTGACCAAACAACTAAGCCTTTTGCCATTGCCCGTGAGTTCATATATTTCTTGAACTCGAGTTCATTCTCGTTAAAGGTAAAGAAGGTAACCCAAGTGCCCTTAGAGAAAATTGTTTCTTGTCACTGGTGCATCTGCCTTCCATTTATGGCTTCTATCCATGTACCAGGCTGACCAGTTAATTCATTAACAAAGGTTGGAGTTCTTTTTCTTATCAACTAGTCATAATGAATCCACATGCACCCATAAGTTTGAGCTGAAAGAGAGAGGTACTGACACTATAGCAGTAGATGACCTAGGAGTTTGAATTACCTGATTGTTCAGCTTTCTTGTTCCCCTAGCCCTACTTGTACTTGATTCGTCTTTCAATGAGTTGTTGCTGGGTCCACCCAACCTCATGATCTGACATTTGATAGAACCCAGCTAATGAAAGGCAATTTTAGCTTCATGGTTACTTGACATTCCGTGGTTGGGTATTCCATCTCTACCAGGACTGCTGAGAGTTATTTGTTAAAATGTGTTTAAATCTCAGATAGAGATGGCATCATTTTAATAGAAACCCCTAAGGTTCTCTGTTGTGATTGTCTTACTGGGGCTTACTATAAACTACATACCACATATTTTCCCACCACTGATACCTAATACTGTAGAGTTTGATGGATTATCTAGTCAAAGTGGCAGGATGACTTGTTCCAAAGACTAGATGGTTTGATCTTTTTCCTGCTCTTGTCTCCATTCCAAACATTTAGAACGTCCCACTCTCTTTACAGTTAATTCAAGTAGATTGTCCTGGTTCATTTGGGGAAGTACTGTGGGGATCAATATTGTGTAACTTATTAACATTCTGTAGATCAGCTCCACCCTTCCATGGCCAACTGGATCTTACCATGTATTATTATAATTGGTCTCACCTAAATTCTGAAGCTGCCTGAACTTTTTGGGGGGGATCCTATTATGCCTGATGGTATCAGAGTCCCTCATTTTATAATGGCCCTTCCTACCATGTTTTTTTTTTTTTTTTTTCCAAAGGTATGTTGTCTCAACTGCTAATAAGATTTGACAATGGGACGTTATTCCGCAGGGCATCTGTGCTCTACCAACAACCAGTGATACAGTTCTTATTGCTAGATACATGGTAAATTATGCACCTTCTGATTTTGCCTTGTCACCTTCTGAATCAGACCATGTCTAATACCAACTGTCACAGATTTGGTTCTTTAAAAAGCAGCCTCTGAGTTAAATTTGTCATGCAATATGGTCATTAATGAGTGCTCTAAGGATCAGCACCTGTGGAAAGGAGGGGACGAGAAAACAGAAGCAAAGGCACAGGAAGTCAAGTTTCAATGCAAACACAATAATAGCTTCAGCTTACCCAACAGGAGTTCCTGAGTCATAAGAGTCTCTAGAGCTTTCCCATTTGGGCCAAGATTTGGTCTGGTGTTTATCTCCAGAGGCTGCACATTTAATCTCTGTGCAATAAGTCTCTAACATACATGTAATTTCTTTAAATCATCTTAAAATGTTCTGCCTACTTTAAATTACTTATTACTATTATATTTAGGTTTAAATAATTAGTCATTCCTTGGTGATAATTATTGTGTTTAAAGAAATGTTTGTTGTTAATAAGCTTGTTTACTTTTTTAAATTACTTATTTTTTCTTTTATTTTAGGTTCAGGGGTACATGTGCAGGTTTGTTACATGAATAAATTGTATCTTGTAGGGATTTGGTGTACAGATTGTTTCCTCACCCAGGTAATAAGCACAGTACCCAACAAGTAGCTTTTTGATCCTTTACCTCTTCCCACACTCCACTCTCGAGTAGGCCATGGTGTCTACCATTCTCTTCTTTATGTCTGTGTGTACTCAATGTTTAGCTCCTATTTAGCAGTATTTTGTTTTCTGTGCCTGCCTTAATTCACTTAGGATAATTGCCTCCAGCCCTATCCATGTTGCTGCAAAGTACATAATTTTATTCTTTTATATGACTGAATGGTATTCCATGATGTATATGTACCAAATTTTCTTTATCCCATCCACTGTTGATGAGCACCTAGGTTGAGTTTATGTCATTACTATTGTGAATGGCACTGCAATGAACATACAAGTCATGTGTCTTCTTGACAGAACAATTTATTTTTCTTTGTATATATACCCAGTAATGGATTTCTGTCTCCAAACTGCTTTCCACAGTTCACAGTGGCTGAACTAATTCACATTCCCACCAACGGTGTGTAAGCATTTCCTTTTCTCTACAACCTAGCCAGCATCTGTTATTTTTTGACTTTTTAATAATAGTCATTCTTACTGGTGTGAGATGGCATTTCATCGTGGTTTTGATTTGCATTTCTGTAATCATTAGTGGTGCTGAGCATTTTTTCATATGCTTGTTGACTGTCTGTGGTTTGTTTTTTGTTTATTTTTATTTTTTTGAGAAGTCTCTTGTTCATGTCCTTAAGAAAATTTTTAATGTGGTTGGTTGTTTCTGATTGTTAATTTAAGTTCCCTAAGGATGCTGGATATTAGACCTTTGTCAGATGCATAGTTTGCAAATATTTTTTCCTATTCTGTAGGTTGTCTGTTTACTCTATCGATAGTCTGTTTTGCTATGCAAAATCTCTTTAGTTTAATTATATTCCACTTGTCCATTTTTGTTGCAATTGCTTTTGGAGTGTTCCTCATGAAATCTTTGCCAGGGTCAATGTTCAGATAGTATTTCCTATTTTTAGGTTTTACTTTTAAGTCTTTAATTCATATTGAGTTTATATTTTTTACATGGTGAATAATAGGGGTCCTGTTTCATTCTTCTGCGTATGTCTAGCCAGTTATCTCAGCACCATTTATTAATAAGTTACTTTTTCATTGCTTGTTATTGTCAGCTTTGTTGAAGAGCAGATAGTTGTAGGTGTGTGGCATTATTTCTGGGCTATCTATTCTGTTCCATTGGTCTATGTGTCTATTTTGGTACCAGTACCATGTTGTTTTGGTTACTGTAAACTTGTAATATAGTTTGAAGTTGGGTAGTGTCATGCCTCTGGCTTTGTTGTTTTGTGTAGTATTGCTTTGGCAATTTGAGCTCTTTTACAGTTCTGTATAAATTTTGGAATAGTTTCTTGCCCTTCCTCCATTTCAGGGATTCAATGAGTAACAGATTTGGTCTCTACATAATCCCGTATTTCTTGGAGGTTTTGTTCATTGTTTAAAATTCTTGTTTTCTTCATTTTCGTCTGAATTAATTCATTCAAACTCTGAGATTCCATCCTCAGCTTAGTTTATTCTGTTGTTAGTACTTCCAATTATATTATAAAATTATTGTAGTGAGTTTTTTAGTGCTAACAGATCACTTTGTTTCATTCTTAAAGTGGCTATTTAGTCATTCAGCTCTTGAATCATTTCATCAATTTCCTTATATTCCTTGGATTTAGTTTTAAGTTTCTCCTGAATCTTGATTATCTTCATTGTCAAAATTCCTGTCGGTCTTTTCAGCCATTTCAGTCTGGTGAAGAACCATTGCTGGGGAGCTAGCGAGGTTGTTGAGAAGTAAGAAGACACTCTGGCTTTTAGAGTTGCTAGAGTTCTTGCACTGGTTCTTTCTTACCTTTGTGGGCTGATGTTCCTTTTACTGTGGCCTAATTTGAGTATGACCAGTTGGCTTCATTTCTGGATGTTTTCAGAGGGCCAAGGTTTTGTGCAGTGTCTGTATTTGTGACTGAATTCTTACTCTTGATTTCACAAAGGGATGTATTAGCAAAGTATTTTTGGTGGTGTAGTTTGGGCTGAGATCCGGTAGATGGTGCTTAAGAGTAATGGCTGGTAGATAGGCTCTTAATCAGCCACGTGACTCCCTTGTGTTTCTTCACCTTTGCAAGCCATGCTCCCTTTCAGTTCTCTGAGGGTGTGGGTTCTTCTCCGACTCAAGTTCTGGTCAAAGATCATGGCTTGGCACTACCAGGCTGCACACTGCATCCCTGGAGCAAGTTCAGGCTTTTTGTTCCCTCCCTAGCTTGGGAACAGCATGGGCAGAGACGTTGGCAGTGGCAATGACACAGGGCCTGGCACTTGCCTCTAGGAGCTCCACCCCAGAGAAACACAGAGCCACTGCTAACTGGAATGATCAGCTGTGGGTGGAGTGGCTGTGTTGTAGGCTCAAGGTGGGGTCCCTGCCTAGTGAAAAGCAGGTGGCTCAGGAGGAAGAGTCCGACCTCCTCTCTGTAGGGCAGCTGTGGCATGCTAGAAGTGTAAAACACCCAAGCTCTTTTTTCTTTCCCCAGCCTAGTGGCAGCAAGGGCAAGTACCATAGCCATGGTAGTGGTACAGGGACTGTAATTTGTGCTGGGAGCTCTACCCCAGAGAAATGCAGAGCCACTACCAATGGAATGTTCAGCCAGCGGTCTGGTGGTTGTGCTGCAGGCTCAAGCCGGACCCTGCCTGATGAAGAGCAGCAAGTAGTGGGGCTCAGGGAAAAGACAGTTTTGCCTCCTCTCTGTAGGGTGGTTGTGGCATGCTGGAGGTGTGAGGAGAGCAATCAGCGTCTTTGTTTTCTCCCTAGCCTGGGGGCAGCAAGGGCAGGTATCACTGTAGCAGCAATAGCAGAGAGCCTGTCAGTTATCTCCAGGAACCTCGCCCTAGAGAAATGCAGAGCTGCCACCCACTGAAGTGAACAGACAGGGGTAGGGTGGCTGCACTTGGGGCCCCGGATGGGAGGCCCTTCCCTGTGAGGATGACTAGCAGGGACAGGGAACAGTGTGGAAAATATTCTGGTCACTTTTCCTTCTGGTAGCTGCGGTTTGCACTGTAGGCCTGAGACAGTTCTTGGGCTCTTTGATCCCTCTGCAGCTTGAGGACAGTAGGGGACAAGAGGAGTGGAGGGGATAAGGAGGGGAGATGTCACTGCAGCAGCAATTATAGCAGGCCTATCAGTTACCTCTTGGATCTCTGCCCCAGAAAAATAAACAGCCATGACCAGCAAGCGTTCAGGTGGTTCAGGCTGGCTCCGCTGGGGTCCCAGGCCAGTGGGCTTTGCCTAATGAGGTACAGCAGAGGCAAGGCCTGCAGTTCATCTTCTCCTCAGCACTGTGGATGTGGCCCCTATCCTGGGGGCATGTAAGAGAGTCCTTCCTCCCTAGTTGATGTGGTTATGGCAGCTGACACCAAGGTTCTCAGGGATTCAAGGATCTTGGGGCTCCATGGGGGCCTGAGCAGCAGCTTTGGAGGCTCAGTCTCGATGGAAGCTATGGGGGACGGGGGCTCAGAGAGGATCTCCCATGCCCAGGATCGCAAAGGTCAATGGCAGAAGTGTGGGGCCCTGGGGACTCTTGATCACTCACTATTTCCCTGCAGTGGGGCCTCCCTTGGTTTTGGACCAATCCCTGGTGGACGGCTGTTTTGCCCTGCTCCTCTCTGCTCTCCTTGTTTCATCATTTGCTTCCTTGATGCAAATTCATCATTGCTTCCTTGATGAATCCCAATGTGCCCTCCTGGACAATCCACTTGAAGACCTGTTTTTATTCACCACTCTATGTCCTCTCCATGATAGCTGCACAAACTAGCTACTTTTAGTCAACCATCTTGGTGCCAAGTCCCATAAATTTTTTAAACGAACTTCTGGCTCTATTCTTTTAGAAACAGATAGGATTATAAAACAATACTTGTAAATATTTACATATTTATTATTTACTATTCAATAAGATATAATATGCTGTTATCAATTATAATTTTTTTAGTGAACAACTAATTAAGCCTTTAATCATCAGCCATCCATTTTTTTCCTCTACTGCACATTGATTTGGTTATTCTTCAACATTTATGAACTTATCTACATGGACCGTAATAGTAAAAATGAGCCTCACCAGTTTTTTTACTTTAAGTGTTACACTTTCAATCCTGCACGTTTGAGTGCTTACTAGAAAATATTTTTAGTGCTTGCTGTGCATCAATACCTTTGCCCATCACTGATGATCCAAAGCTGAAGAGAGCAAATTCTAGTCCTTGATACTAATAATGTTATTATATTCTGGGGGAGAAACAGTTGAGTAACTCATTGATAATAATGCTCTGTGATCACTGTTATGGTTTAATAATATTCATTCCAGATAATTGAATATTTATTAAATATTTAAATTTATAATGAATAGATGTTTTATATAAGTATGTAAAGTTATATGTATTTATGCATGTAAAACATGTATAATTATATGTAACCCTATATAATTAAATATATATGTATTTAATATCTATATCTAATTATAGACATATATTTCATTTATAGTTCCTTAATTCAAAGTGACATGGGGGTAACTCCATCTTTGAAGCAAGTTCACTGTGCACTGGTTGCCAACTTATCTGAGTCTAGTGATAGAGAACACATAGGCAGCAAGTTACATGAAACAAATTTATTTCTTCCGGATACACAGCAAGAGACAATAGAAGCAGAGGATTCAGGGCGAGCTGTTTCTCCAAGGCTAGGGAAGCTGCTTGAGGCATTTGGAGACTTGATTGAATGTGCCTTACTTGGATCACAGATGAGGGACCTGAAAGTGCAGCCTACCTTGGGCTGTATACCTCAGGCGAAACATGAAACACTGGACCAAACATTGAAGGACATTCTGTTGCTAGAGGGCCCTGAAGCAGAGCTAGGGCTGTTCCAGCGAGTTACCCTCCTATCTCAAGACATTACATTCTCAGTGCTTTCTACATTTATCCTTGAGAATTACAAGTGAGAAAGAGGAGAGAATGAGTCTGTTCAAGGCCTCCTGGAGAATAAACCATCTGATTTGCTTAAAATAAAGATTCTCTAATCTTTAAATATTCGATCAATTGTTCTAAAATTGTGTTTCTTTTATATGATTTTGGAGGCTGTGTGTATTTGTCTTAGTGTTTATTAAGAAGAAAATCAGAAAATTGGGTATCATTTTAATTCCCACATTTGCCTACCTTTCAACAATGTTGAAGTGCTAATAAATATACTATTATATATATGTATATATACATATGTAATGCTAAATGATGGAGAAATTTTTTATACAAATGTAGTTGCTTTAAAAAATGAAAAATGCAGACTTTTTTCCAAACTCAAAAAAAGTAATTTCTCAGATTTAAATATCCAGGTATTCAGTATTACTATTTTATTGCTCAACTGTTTATTTTTATTAATGTATTTGACTATGAAATATCTGTGTAGATTAAAGAAAAATAATAGTAATGCAACTGTTTTAATATGTATTTTAAACTTCAACAGAACATTATAGGAAAATCAATGCAATATGGAACTAAGAATTAAGACTTGTTTCTATGTATATTTAAGTCACTTATTTGTAGACATAAAAAATACAATTTTTATAACTATGATTGGAATTGAATCAGGTCTCACAAACTTTACCATAAAGATATCTAGAGAATGTCAGGTTTAGAGTGGTTTAGAGACCAAATTATACAACTCTACTTGGTTCTAAATTAGAACCTGAATTGCCAACAAGGCTTTTACTAATGTAAAATAAAGACTCTATGGGGAACAAAATGAAAGATCAGTGATTTTATCTTGATTAGCAAATCTTCAGACTGTCACCTAGAAGTGTGTTGGATAGCGTCAAAATACCCAGAACTAAACAATTTTGACTAGAACAAACAAACAAAAATCTCTGCAAAATTGTTTATTTTGACTGACTTTATAGTTATATAGGAATCTCAATTGGATTAAACATGTGCTTTTTTCTGAAACCAAATTTAAGTTTGACTCTTAAATATTAATTATGATATCTATCTTAGCACTTATATTAACACTTAAGAAGAAATTAGTTTCTGGAGCATAATCAGTGAAAAATGATGGAGAATGCGTTTTAAATTGAAATACAATGTGCTCCTCTAGGAATAAACATTCCCATTTCTTTAAAAGATAAAACATTTTCCGGTTTCAAATTCTCCAGCTCAGTTAATGGTTTCTACTTTGTACATGCAATCTCAATTCTCATCAGTTAAATTTTCATATCTCTGAAATCTACTCATTCTTTGCTGTAGCCCTTTTCTTGATTCAGACCCCCATAAATTCTCCCTTGGATTGCTGCAATAGCCTCTGAACTGATCTCCCTGACTCTTTTGGCCCCTACATCTGTAGGTACTCCACATGGCAGTACATATCAGACCATACACTGCTATGCATGATGCCTTTCAGAAACTTCTATGATCTAAAGGTTAACATCCTGATATTTGTATGTAACTTATTTCATAATCTGTTGCATTTCCAATAACTTTTCTATATGAGTCCTAAAGTGGAGCCACTCACAGCCTGAGTTCTTATCCCCTTTCCCCACTCATCAGTGATGTGATTTTGAAAAAGTTACCTAATATGTTTGTGCCTCAGTTTTCTCATTTGTGAAATGGTTATAAAATGTTTTTGACACACAGTATTTTGGGAGAAGATTAAATAAATACTACTACAACTTACATAATGATAATGATAACAGTAAAAAATATTTAGTAAGCAATGACTTAACTGCTTGGTACAGTTCAAAGCATTTTATATGCCTTTATGTGGAGTTCCTCAAGTATTCATTTGTCTTTCTCAAATCTTAATACCTTTCTACAGGTTGTATTTTCTCTATGAGGTGATTTTTCTTTTTTTTTAATTATACTTTAAGTTCTAGGGTACATGTGCACAACGTGCAGGTTTGTTACATATGTATACATGTGCCGTGTTGCTGTGCTGCACCCATTAATTCGTCATTTACATTAGGTATATCTCCTAATGCTATCCCTCCCCCTTCCCCCCACCCCATGATAGGCCCCAGTGTGTGACATTCCCCTTCCTGTATCCAAGTGTTCTCATTGTTCAATTCCCATCTATGAGTGAGAACATGCGGTGTTTGGTTTTTTGACCTTGTGATAGTTTGCTGAGAATGATGGTTTCCAGCTTCATCCATGTCCCTACAAAGGACACGAATGTATCCTTTTTTATGGCTGCATAGTATTCCATGGTGTATATGTGCCACATTTTCTTAATCCAGTCTGTCATTGACGGACATTTGGGTTGGTTCCAAGTCTTTGCTATTGTGAATAGTGCCGCAATAAACATACGTGTGCATGTGTCTTTATAGCAGCATGTTTATAATCCTTTGGGTATATACCCAGTAATGAGATGGCTGGGTCAAATGGTATTTCTAGTTCTAGATCCTTGAGGAATCACCACACTGTCTTCCACAATGGTTGAACTAGTTTACAGTCCCACCAACAGTGTAAAAGCGTTCCTGTTTCTCCACATCCTCTCCAGCACCTGTTGTTTCCTGACTTTTTAATGATCGCCATTCTAACTGGTGTGAGATTGTATCTCATTGTGGTTTTAATTTGCATTTCTCTGATGGCCAGTGATGATGAGCATTTTTTCATGTGTCTGTTGGCTGCGTAAATGTCTTCTTTTGAGAAGTGTCTGTTCATATCCTTTACCCACTTTTTGATGGGCTTGCTTGTTTTCTTCTTGTAAATTTGTTTGAGTTCTTTGTAGATTCTGGATATTAGCCCTTTGTCAGATGAGTAGATTGCAAAAATTTTCTCCCATTCTGCAGGTTGCCTGTTCACTCTGATGGTAGTTTCTTTTGCTGTGCAGAAGCTCTTTAGTTTAATTAGATCCCATTTGTCAATTTTGGCTTTTGTTGCCATTGCTTTTGGTGTTTTAGACGTGAAGTCCTTGCCAGTGCCTATGTCCTGAATGGTATTGCCTAGGTTTTCTTCTAGGGTTTTTATGGTTTTAGGTCTAACATTTAAGTCTTTAATCCACCTTGAATTAATTTTTGTATAAAGTGTAAGTAAGGGATCCAGTTTCAGCTTTTTACATTTGGCTAGCCAGTTTTCCCAGTACCATTTATTAAATAGGGAATCCTTTCCCCATTTCTTGTTTTTGTCAGGTTTGTCAAAGATCAGATGGTTGTAGATGTGTGGTATTATTTCTGAGGGCTCTGTTCTGTTCCATTGGTCTATATCTCTGTTTTGGTACCAGTACCATGCTGTTTTGGTTACCATAGCCTTGTAGTATAGTTTGATGTCAAGTAGCGTGATGTCTCCAGCTTTGTTCTTTTGGCTTAGGATTGTCTTGGCAATGCGGGCTCTTTTTTGGTTCCATATGAACTTTAAAGTAATTTTCTTCCAATTCTGTGAAGAAAGTCATTGGTAGCTTGATGGAGATGGCATTGAATCTATAAATTACCTTGGGCGGTATGGCCATTTTCACAATATTGATTCTTCATATCCATGAGCATGGAATGTTCTTCCATTTGTTTGTGTCCTCTTTTATTTCGTTGAGCAGTGGTTTGTAGTTCTCCTTGAAGAGGTCCCTCACATCACTTGTAAGTTGGGTTCCTAGGTATTTTATTCTCTTTGAATGGGAGTTCACTCATGATTTGGCTCTCCGTTAGTCTGTTATTGGTGTATAAGAATGCTTGTGATTTTTGCACATTGATTTTGTATCTTGAGACTTTGCTGAAGTTGCTTATCAGCTTAAGGAGATTTTGGGCTGAGACGATGGGGTTTTCTAAATATACAATCATGTCTTCTGCAAACAGGGACAGTTTGACTTCCTCTTTTCTTAATTGAATACCCTTTATTTCTTTCTCCTGCCTGATTGCCCTGGCCAGAACTTCCAACACTATGTTGAATAGGAGTGGTGAGAGAGGGCATCCCTGTCTTGTGCCAGTTTTCAAAGGGAATGCTTCCAGTTTTTGCCCATTCAATATGATATTAGCTGTGAGTTTGTCATAAATAGCTCTTATCATTTTGAGAAATACATCCCATCCATATCTAATTTATTGAGTTTTTAGCATGAAGGGCTGTTGAGTTTTGTCAAAGGTCTTTTCTGCATCTTTTGAGATAATCATGTGGTTTTTGTCTTTGGTTCTGTTTATATGCTGGATTGCATTTATTGATTTGCCTATGTTGAACCAGCCTTGCATCCCAGAGATGAAGCCCACTTGATCATGTTGGATAAGCTTTTTGATGTGCTTCTGGATTCGGTTTGCCAGTATTTTACTGAGGATTTTTGCATCAAAGTTCATCAGGGATATTGGTCTAAAATTCTCTTTTTTTGTTGTGTGTCTCTCCCAGGCTTTGGTATCAGGATGATGCTGGCCTCATAAAATGAGTTAGGGAGGATTCCCTCTTTTTCTGTTGATTGGAATAGTTTCAGAAGGAATGGTACCAGCTCCTCCTTGTACCTCTGGCAGAATTCGGCTGTGAATCCATCTGGTCCTGGACTTTTTATGGTTGGTAGGCTATTAATTATTGCCTCAATTTCAGAGCCTGTTGTTGGTCTATTCAGGGATTCAACTTCTTCCTGGTTTAGTCTTGGGAGGGTGTATGTGTCCAGGAATTTATCCATTTCTTCTAGATTTTCTAGTTTATTTGCATAGAGGTGTTTATAGTATTCTCTGATGGTAGTTTGTGTTTCTGTGGGATCATTGGTGATATCCCCTTTATCATTTTTTATTGCGTCTATTTGATTCTTCTCTCTTTTCTTCTTTATTAGTCTTGCTAGCGGTCTATCAATTTTCTTGATCGTTTCAAATAACCAGCTCCTGGATTCATTGATTTTTTGAAGGGTTTTTGATTTTTCTACCCTTATCTAACTGGATAATTCTAATACATCCTTTGCCTGATGCCTTGTGAGGCAGAGTGAGAATCCTTTTTTTCTGATTTCATCATCTAAACTTTCTACTTGTTGTCTTGAAGCTACTTTGGTTAAGAAATATACTATGCACTCCTAAGCAGTGAAGATGTTCTCTTTTCTCTGAGTTCTCAATATTTAGTATGGTTTAGAATCGATAATGACTATAACATAAATTATTAACTGGATAAACAAATAAATGATACAGATCCTAATTTTTAGCAAATGTAAATATTTTCTGAATTTCATATTATATTGAAATTAAGAGAAAGAGAAAAGAAAGGTCAATTTTATTCAACAGCTGTACCTTAGCTTTCATTTTTTAAAAAATCTTATGTATACCCTATTATGATGCATGCTTCTTAGTATGCACAAGGTAATAATTCAGAGCATTTCGAGGAAATCCTACTAAACAAGAAATTATAACGTCACACCCCTAACAACAAATACAAAATAATTTCACACATAATCACAACTTCAATTTAGATCTCTTTAATGGACTCTTTCTATCCTTAAAGGCTGTGTGTGAATATGATAATTTATTTATTATGGTATAAAATTTAACATATAGAGACCAAAACTATGTGGCACACTGGATGGCAGATTTGTGGTCTGTGCTGTTTCTCTTCTCTAAAATATGTCCAGATTTTGTCAAAGAAATTTTGAAAGTTGCTCAAACATTGTAGCAGCAGTGCAATTGGCAAAATAACAATAATAATTAAACAAATTGAAGTCAAGTTAGATATAATCAAAATTTTAAACATACTTACCTATTTATTAGTACATTCCAATTCTGTGAGTCCCACTACTACAGAAATAGTTGCTATAGCACATTAGCATATAAGGATATATTTATAAATATATTTATGAAAGTATTTTTTGGGAAAACTACCTGAGGCAACCTAAAGGTACATTAGATTGGAGACTCTTTAATGAAAGTTTTCTTTTGTGTTATTTTGTTTGTATCACACTTAGCAAATGCTGCCTATGATCCTCTTACTTCAGTAATAAACATTATTAAGAAAATAAATCCAAGGGTAAATGTGTAAAGTGAAGTAAGTTTCTCCATGAAATCTTGAGCAAAGTCCTAGTAATGCTCATACTCTTAGGTATTTCCAGAGCAAGATCTCTGATGAGCAGGAGGCAGATCCAGACACATCTTATTGCATAAAGCAATGCCTAGAGAGAAGCAACCCCCAAATCCAAAAATTACATTGACAATTCAGGAGAGAAGGGAAAAGGGAAAGTAAAAGAAAGAGAGACGGGGAGACAGAGACTGAGTTAGTTCTCCCCACTCACACCAAAAGCTCCATCTTCTATATTTGTGTTTCATTTTTATTCGTGCCCCACAATTAGCATCCTTCTTTGGAGAAGAATAAAGTAGGAGAGATGGAGAAGGTGAGTGTAATTTCCTTACTGAGGCCAATACACTTGACATTCATTGTTGGTATTAGCGTGGAGGTTGAACCTAGGAGATTCAGGCTCCTCTCCTTTCCAACATCATGAATTTCCATTCTTAGTACTAAAAACAATAAATTTTGAAAAAATTGTAATAAAAAATTAACATACATAAAAATAATTTAAATTCTACTTTATTTCTATTAACCACTGTAATCTTCTCCTCACATTCTAGCTCAAACTTCCTTCACTTAGAATTTTCTGTAGATGGGGTCCTTATTAAAATTTAAGACTAGATTGAATCTTGACAACCACAGAGCATCACAGTGAAATGAATTCCGTAATAATTAAGCCCCTTTGCATTTATCACATTTACTTTATCAAATACAAATGAGGGAAATCATTACCTAGCAAAACAGAAAAATCTGGAAGTAATTCATACACGTTTAAGGCGGGATTTGGAAAAGTAAGGGTTTCTCAAGGAAACTTCTATTACATTAAATCATACAATTGATCCTGAAAAAATAAATATTTATGTCATTATATTTTATCACAAAATCTATATTGTTATGGAAATTGCTGTGATCAGTGGTAATTTGCTTTTTTTTGGTATTTACTCCAAAGTTACATTACTGTCACTGCCAAAGGGATGTTAGATTTGGTTAGTAGCTCCTTATCTTACTAGGCTTTACCTATAATAGGCATTTAAAAAGGAAAGAAATATACAACAAATATGTACCCATATAAATCCAAAACAATTTAAAAATAGGAAGGAAATATAAGTTTATTTTTAAGCCATGGCTTGTATCTAAATAAGGACACATCTTCAAATATCCTAATGAGTTTTTTAAGAACTGAGTTATTTGCAATGTAATAAAAAAAGTCTGCTAAATCCTGTCTTTGCTCAAAACTTCCAAATCTGTGGATTCCATTAAAAAACAAATACAAAAAGACTAGGTAAGACTTTGCATTATGTTAATTAATTAACTGTATAATAGGGGCTGGGGACTGTATAATGTGAGGCCAAACGATTTGAATTTCTTTAATTCTTTTTTCATAGTTTTCATAGTTCCCCAATATGACCATAAAAGCAATGAAGCTCTGATGAAATGTGCATTAGTATAATATCCTGACTAAATCCAAGTTAATATTCTGTCCATGTTATGTTTTCAAAATTGCCTTTTCACTATAGTGAAGAAAGCCTCGATGACATATTTGAAGAAAAAATGAGAATGAGCTGATAGTACCATAGAAGTGTTGAGTTCAAATCTCAGGTCCGTTGTTTCCTTACTGTGTGACCTTGGGAAAGATTAAATAATATTTCCAAAACTAATATCTCTTTACATGGTATTTAATTTATCTCGCTGAATGAAAAGATGCAGATGCCTGTTTCAATGTCTGCTATATAGTAGATAATCATTAAATATTCGTGCCTCTCCCAATGGACACATTCATCTTATGTCAATATTCTTAACACTTTTGTTTTTATTCATATGAATGCCTGCCAGCATTCAATATTGCAGTGTAATAAGATTTTCTTTAGCACCATTTTTAGACTTATCAAAATTTCAAATTTTTTATCCTTTTAAGAGTTGTTAATAGTGTGAGCTCTCATAGTGAATGACACACAATTACTTTATTAACATATTAGGACAATATCCCTGCAATGATATAAATTCACCAATTTATATTACTTAGAAATTACTTTTTAAAGTTAATTCATTTAAATTTTATTGGTAAGTTTACCCAGAGAATCTAAGTAGACAGTTCTTCAATTGAAAAGAAGTGTTCCATACTATATTTTTTTTTGAAAATGCATCTTCGAGTGTATATTCCTGAAATTTTGAAAGTGGTTCTCCTCTGAAGTTCTTTATAGAAAATTGAGTGACTGCTTTAGATAGATCATATTTATTTTATTATTTTATTTTATTATTATTATACTTTAAGTTTTAGGGTATATGTGCACAATGTGCAGGTTTGTTACATATGTATACATGTGCCATGTTGGTGTGCTGCACCCATTAACTCGTCATTTAGCATTAGGTATATCTCCTAATGCTATCCCTCCCCCCTCCCCCCACCCCACAATTAATTATTATTAGTTGATAAAAGAAAATGTATACCTGTAATAGTGATCTGTAGCTCTAATTCCAAAACCATGTTACTCTGTATTGAGAGCTTCACTGAGAATGACAAATTGTTAAAGTGTATTTGCCTCTTTTTTTAACACATAAATCCAAAATGAATTTGCTCATTTTATTAAAACTTAAATTTATTCCTCAAAATTTTCCATGCATTTACAAAATATAAGTTGCATGTGGAATATGTAAACTATGACATGTTGATATGTGTAATGTTATAAAATAGATTAGTTTCGAGATGTATAGTATTGACTTGGAGTTATTTAGATATGAGTGGGTTTTCTTCTAAAAAATGACTCCAGAAACAAAATTAACTGGACCATATCTGTCAATTTGATAAAAAAACTATAGTGACAGACTTAAAAAACCTATTTTATTTTAGCCAACCCTGAAATCAAGGCACTTGCTTTTGATAATTCTGTCTTAAAATAAGTTTGTAGTCAGAAAAATTTAAAACTCAAGAACAAGTTTTCATTTTATGTGCCTTGTTTGGTGTTTCTAATAGTTCATACCTGTTACTTGATAAATAGTAAATACATTATTCTTTATCGTAACCTAGAATTCATTCTACAAATCAATTAGAGTGAAATATTGTTTTTTATTTTATAATTTAATTAATTTTTAAACATGTTTTATACCATGTTAGGTATTTATTTTTCTGAAAATTTTGTTGTGTTTAGTTTTGGCATTTTCTTAACTAATTTTCTTATAATAAAATTGAATAATATACTCTTATCATGTTAGAAACAGAAATGTAAATACCTTACAATTTTCCCTAAGTGATAGCATTTATGTTCCTATGAGAACTCTCTTACTTGTTAAGACTTCCATATTTAGGAATGTGTGGGGTGTGTGTGTGAAAATATGTGTATTGTGTGCACTGTGGATGGGGTTAGAGAAGGAATTAGAGCAGTAATCCTGATTTTCACCTTAAAAGCTTCTCTTTTTTATAAAACTACATGAACACACATATACACACACATAAAGACACATGAGTAAATGTAACTGAGGTAACTGGTACCTGCAGAGGTAAACATATTGTCATTGCATAACAATATCAATTTTGTCTCCCAAGTCTATACCTTTATATATATTTAACTTTGAAATAATGTTGGAAATGTGGTCTTTGAGGATCTTGATCAATAGTTCTCAGCCTGGTGATGTGATAATGGTATTAGTAGTAGAAATAAATATAGAAAAAGAAGAAAGGATTTGGAGATAAGATAACTGGTTTTAGATGTGGTATAGTGGAAATAGCCCTGCTTTAGGATGCTGAAAATTTTTATTTTGTTCTTGTTCATGCTGCTGACTAGTTTTTGACTTTGGCAATGTCAC
Source organism: Pan paniscus (assembly GCF_029289425.2). NCBI lineage: Eukaryota > Metazoa > Chordata > Mammalia > Primates > Hominidae > Pan > Pan paniscus. The sequence goes on from NC_073267.2 coordinate 70,641,572, forward strand.
TTCTGTGTTCTCTCTCAGTTTTTTTATATGTATGTAACAGTATTAAAATATACCTCTATAGATCTTCAAAATTTTATAAGTCAATGATTTATCATTGGTCAGTAATTACATTTAATAGGCACATGGGTGCATTGTTTTCCATTTGTCTCCAACCACTTGTTAAATGTGAGTCAGTTGCATTGGCATGGCTAAATTCTGAAGGATAATCAATAATAAGTGAAAATTGTTAATAAATCTACCATATAGCCCATTAGGTATTTTGTGATGCAACAATGTTTAAATATTATGATTAATAATATTCTTTTAGTATCAGGAGTTGTGATGAAGTAAGCAGTACTCATCATTAACAACCATCTCAAATTAGGTAGCTCCCATTTTATATATATATAGAACATCAAGGAAATAGAAAAATTGAAAGCAACTTGTTATTCCACTTTGCTTTCTGAATTCAAATACAAATCCAGGATTAGAGCATTGGTGAGCTTAATCTGAAGTAGTTTTGTGACCCTGAAATATTTCCTTCTCACTCAGCACTTTGATTATGCACAGTGTTAGTGCTCAGTACATATATTCTTCATAAATGGTGAGTCAGAAACCTTGAACTTTTTACCTAGTATCCAGTCTTCCTCTCGTCTATATCAACTTTACCTAGATTTTACTCAGGGGAGCAAAGTCCCTCACTAAAATGGTCTCCACGTTCCCTTCCATCTGGGGTTGATCATGCAGTATAGCCAGAAGAATGCATAAAGAAGTCATGAGGTAGGGGTCAAGTAAAGCTCTTCAAAGGAATATATTCAGTTCACATGAGGCTTTTTGCCATACACACCTGTCTTCATGTTGGTCTATATAATGATGCTCCCCACGTGGTCACAATGTTTTGGCCTTGGTATCTAATCTTAATATTCTTGAGCTATTGAATCAAAACAACCACTGCTTAAATCCAAAATTATTACCTGAGAAGAACAGAAATTTCTACTTCATTAAGCCAGTGGAAATTGTTTTCTTTTGTGTCATGCAGAACCAATTTTTAAAATTATGACTATATGGGTAGTTGGGAGATGTATTTAGTGAAGAAATAGAAGAGTACAATATCTAAAAAACTTTGGAAATACAAAAAGTTATGCATTTGATTCTAGATTTTGAATATATTGCAAACATTTTACAAACCCAAAAACTCTCAAGTCCAGGAGAAAGACTAAGGCAAGAATTAATCATATGTCATTTTGTAGCATAAAATTACGTGTTTCAAAAGTTCCATTCGGGCTTCAAATGTAAGGTGTTCAGAAAGAGTTACAATAGAGAGGAAACAAGGACAAATTATACTTAATTGCAATTCTGTTTCCCTAGCCACACTTGGGACTAGAACACAAAGAACATGATCAAAAACACCAAATTCTGCCAAATTAGAAGACAAACTTCTAATGTAATTAGCACTCAATGAATTTGATAAATATTCACAGCTATAACATTATAGTATGAATAATAAAGAAAAATGCTTTTATTATTTATTTATTCAACAAATGTTTTTCAAATGCTTCTAATTTGCTTGATAAGGGCCTTAGGATTCGACTGAATATACTTCTTTACAAATTCCCTTAGTGTTATATTATAAACCATGTATCAGGTTAGCATAAGTGCAAGAGGATTTCTTTCCTAGAATTATAAGAGTAATAGGGCAGATACCTCAACATCTAGAATCTAGTCCTGCCTGTTCAAGAACTAGCTGGCTGATTTGGGGCCAGCTATTTACTCTTCCTGAACTTTGCTTTCTTTATATTTAAAATGAAAATAATAATACAAATTCATGAGGTTGCTTTATGATTAAATGTTTTAACATGTAATTTTTCTGAATAAGCTGACAAACGAATATTATATGGAATAGTGAGAAAGAGAAAAGTTATTTAGTATTTATTAAACACTGGTAAGGACCCCAAATACATTATTAATGCCATTCTCGGCACCTAACTAAAGACCATGCCATCTTGTTACCCCTTCAAGCATCTAGAAATCTAACTTAATAATATTGGAAAAGGAAACATCAGAGGATTCCCACTGGAAAGATTATGAAAGTTCATTATTTTATATTTAGAATCACTGATTTATGGTCGTTGTTTCCATGTAACTCAGTTTATTTTTATTTTTATTTTTATTTATTTTTATTTTTTTGAGACGGAGTCTGGCTGTTGCCCAGGCTGGAGTGCAGTGGCGCAATGTCCGCTCACTGCAGGCTGCACCCCCCGGGTTCACGCCATTCTCCTGCCTCAGCCTCCGGAGTAGCTGGGACTACAGGTGCCCGCCACCTCGCCTGGCTAATTTTTTGTATTTTTAGTAGAGATGGGGTTTCACCGTGTTAGCCAGGATGGTCTGATCTCCTGACCTCGTGATCTGCCCGCCTCGGCCTCCCAAAGTGCTAGGATTACAGGCATGAGCCACTGCGCCCAGTCAACTCAGTTTATTTTAATTATATAACATTAAGCTGGGCCAGGCGCAGTGGCTCACGCCTATAATCCCATCACTTTGGGAGGCCGAGGTGGGAAGATCACAAGGTCGAGAGATCAAAGCTATCCTGGCCAAACCCCCCCCCTACTAAAAATACAAAAATTAGCTGGGCCTGGTGATGTGCACCTGTAGTCCCAGCTGCTCGGGAGGCTGAGTCAGGAGAATTGCTTGAAGCCCGGAGGTGGAAGTTGCAGTGAGCTGAGGTCATGCCACTGCACTCCAGCCTGGCAATAGAGTGAGACTCAGTCTCAAAAAACAAAGCAAAACAAAACAACAACAACAACAACAACAAACATTAAGCTGGATGTTAGAAACAGCTGAGTAAATTAAATTCTTGACTAGTGGATTTTTTTTTTTTTTTTTTTTTGGGACTGAATCTCCCTCTGTTGCCCATGCTGGAAGGCAGTGGCCCAATCTCGGTTCATTGTAGCCTCCACCTCTCAGGTTCAAGTGATTCTTGTGGCTCAACCTCTCAAGTAGCTGGGATTACAGGCATGTGCCACCATGTCCAGCTAATTTTTGTATTTTTAATAGAGATGGGGTTTTACCCTGTTGGCCAGGCTGGTCTCGAACTCCTGGCCTCAAGTGACCCGCCTGCCTCAGTCTCCCAAAGTGCTGGAATTACAGGTGTGAGCCACCATTTTTGGTTGTTGATATTTAGACTATAAAGTTGTTTCTTTTTTTTCTCCTCCTCCTCCTATTCCTTTGTCTTTTTTGTATAATGTGGTTTGAGGCATATAATTATCATTCAATCTGTAATATAAGAATTAAAATATTAAGCATTTTGAAATTTTAGAAATTAGTTATAGATTTACGAATTTACTATGTAAGACATTCTATAAGACATCTATCCTGTGTTCTTTAAAAAAAGTCAATGTCATAAGAAACAAGCAACCATGAAAAAAAGACAGGGTTTTTATTCTATTAAAATAAACTAAGGAGGCAGTTACACACACACGCACACACACACACAAATGCAGTGTGTGATCCTGGCATCAGCAAGATGGTGAAATAAAATGTCTCTTGGCATCACTTACCCCACAAACATACAATGAGAAGTTATTCAAAAATAATAATACCACTCAGGTATGTTGGCTCATGCCTGTAATCCCAGCACTTTGGGAGGCCGAGGCAGGTTGAGGTGGGAGAATTGCTTGAACCTGGGAGAGGGAGGTTATGGTGAGCCGAGATCCTGCCACTGTACTCCAGCCTGGGCGACAGAGCGAGACTCTTATCTCAAAAAAACAAAAACAAAAACAAAAAACAAGAATACCACTCTGAATTCAGCAGAACTTGGGGCAAAAGTAGAGAAAATTCTAGGATTACAAAATCAAGACAAGTCACAAATAAGAAAAACAGTCATTTCAAAGTGTGCCACCTCCTCCTACAAGCCAGCATAATGCTACTCACAAGGAATTTCCCTAGACTTATGTTTTGCAAGGTGAGAGGAAAGAATTGAAAGTGGACATTCAATCTGTGGACTGGTTTGGAAATCTTCACGGAAAGCCCACTTTGGTCTCCTTCCAAAACAACCATTAGGAGTCCAGGAGGACTGAACTACCTAGAATGAATTGGGAATAAAGATTGGGATGCTGACTGCAGTGACTAGCGTGTAGATATTGGTGACTACTCTGCACTAGGATCAGCAGGGATGCCACATTGAAGAGACTGGCCTGCACCATAGTGCTGCAAGGACATGATCCACAGGAAGATCCAAATCCCTGGCCAGATTTTCCTCAAAGCCCGGGTGTTTTACTTGGAGTCTTCCCCTGGCCCAGAAACAACTAAAAGGTCAAGATTAAGTTCAGGTGCCTTTAACTTTTTTTCCAGACTGGGAAACAATGACAGGGTAACAATATAGTTTGAAGGCAACATTTAAGTTCCAGTGTTCACTATAGGTCTTCCTCAGAATGGGAAACAAGGAAGCACAACAATTTAGTTTCAGAACAGTGTGTAAATTCTGATATTCACTATAATCTTCACCACATTGGGAAACAATGGGAAGACAATGAGTTCATTCCAGCACAGTGTTTCAGCTCTGGTGCTCACTGTAATTATTCCCCAGAATTGTGACCAACAATGAACCAGCATTTAAGTTCTGAATTTAGTAAATGTCTAACAACACCAAGAAACCTCTGTAAAAATTGGAAGAGGTGACTGTCTTCTCAAATGCACAGGCATCAATGTAAAGACACATGAACAGTGAAAACTTGATTAAATTTGACAACACCAAAAGAAACCAACACAGCTCCAGCAATGGACCCAGTAGAACTGAAGGTCTAGAAAATGTCTGATAAAGAATTAAGAATAATCTTAAAGAAGTCCAGGGTATCATAAGAAAATACGAATAGAAAATGAAATAATTTTCTTAATTCCAGGAATAAAATAAAAAATTCAACAAAGAAATAGAAACATTAGAAAAAGAAAACCTACAAACAAGAAATACAATGACTGAAATAAAGAGATTGTAAAAAGCTTTGTTGATCAAAGAAAAGCATTAGCAGGCTTGAAGACAGAACGTGTGAAATTATCCAATCACAGAACCAAAAAGGAAATAGCATAAACAAAGTGAAGAAGACATACAAGAATTATGAAACACCATCAACAAACTAACCTTTGCCTTTTAGGAACTCCCAAAGGAGGTGAGAAAGAAAAAGCCCTAAAAAGCATATTTAAGGGAATAGTGGCTAAAAATTTTTCAAATCTGGAGACAAATGACTGCATCCGGCTACAAGAAGCTCAGAAATCACCAATCGATTCAACTCAAAGAGGAATTCCCCAAGGCATGTCATAATCAAATTAGCAAAGACCAAACACACAAATATTTAAAGCAGTAAGAAAAAAAAATCGCTATCTTCTGAGTCACAATATGGGTTTCAGCAGGTTTCTCAGCAGAAACCCTGATGCTCAAGAGAGAGTGAGATGTTATATTTGAAGTGCTGAACGAAAAAAATATTTTCAATCAAGAATACCCAGCAAAGCTAACCTCCAAACATGAAAGAAAGATAAAGACTTTCTGAGACAAACAAAAGCTGAGGAAATTCATCAACACCAGACATGTCTTACAAGAAATGATAAAGGGAGTTCTTTAATCTAAAATAAATGGACACTAGATGCAACAAGAAACCGTCTGAAGGTATTGAACTCCCAGGTAAAAGAAAGAAAACAGACAAACTTAAAATACTCTTAATACTGTAATCGGGATAAGTAAATCATATATCCTATGTATGAAGACTAAAAGACAAAAATGTTAAAAATAACTGCAGGCCAGGTGCGGTGGCTCACGCCAGTAATCCCAGCACTTTGGGAGGTTGAGGCGGGCAGATCACGAGATCAAGAGATTGAGACCAGCCTGGCCAACATGGTGAAACCCCATCTCTCCTAAAAATACAAAAATTAGCTGGGTATGGTGGCTCACGCCTGTAATCCCAGCTACTCAGGAGGCTGAGGCAGGAGAATCGCTTGAATCCAGGAGGTGGAGTTTGTAGTCAGCCGAGGTCACACCGCTGCACTCCAGCCTGGCGAGAGAGTGAGACTCAGTCTCAAAAAACAACAACAACAACATCAAAGACTACAACAATTAGTTAAGAGATAGGCAATATAAAAAGATGTCAATTGGAATATGAAAAGTAAAAATCTGGGGGGTGGTATGAAAGTATAGAGATGGTGTTTGTTACTTTCTCTTTATGGTAAAAGTTATGTCATTATCAGTTTAAAATAAATGTTGTAACTGTAAGATGGTTTTATGGCCAGGTGCGGTGGCTCACGCCTGTAATCCAGCACTTTGGGAGGCCGAGACGGGCGGATCACGAGGTCAGGAGATCGAGACCATCCCGGCTAACACGGTGAAACCCCGTCTCTACTAAAAAAAAAAAAAAAAAAACAAAAAAAAAACTAGCCGGGCGTAGTGGCCAGCGCGTGTAATCCCAGCTACTCAGGAGGCTGAGGAAGGAGAATGCTGTGAACGCGGGAGGCGGAGCCTGCAGTGAGCCGAGATCGTGCCACTGCACCCCAGCCTGGGCTACTGAGCGAGACTCCGTCTCAAAAAAAAAAAAAAAAAAAAAGATGGTTTTATGTAATGCTTCATGATACTCACAAATCAAAAACCTGTAATAGATATACTGGAAAAAAATAGCACAAAATTAAATATACTACTAAAGAAAAATTGCTTAACCACAAAGGAAAACAGCAAAAGAGAAAAAAAGACATAAAGGTTTCCAAACAACCAAAAAACAAGTAGTACAATGGCAGTAGTAAACCCTTATCTGTCAATAATAGCCTTGAATGTAAATGAATTAAATTTTCTAATTAAAAAACATATAGTGGTTAAACGGATTTTTTAAAAGACTGAGCTATATGCCGTGTACAAAAAAATTCACTTTCCTCATAAAGGCACACACATATTGAAAGGGAAGAATAGAAAAAGATACTCTCTTTAAATGAAAACCAAAAGAACAGGAGTAGCTATACTTATATTTTATAAAAATAGACTTTAATAATAGTAAAGAAAGAGAACGCTGTTATATAATGATAAAGGAGTCAATACAGCAAGAGGTTTTAACAATTGTAAGTATATATGAACTCAATGCTGGAGCACCCAAACATATAAAACAAATCTTGAAAGACCTAAGGGAGAAATTGACTGTAATACAACAATAATAATAAATTTCAACGTCTTACTTTCAGCAATGGACAGATCATCCAGAGAGAAAATCAACAATAACAAAAAAATCAGAGTTAAACTTCATCTAAACTGAATGAAACTAATGGACATTTGCAGAACATTCTATTGAACAGATAAAGAATACAAATTTTTCTCAACAGCATATGGAGCAGTCTCCAGAATAGACCACGTGTTAGGTTACAAAACAAGTCTTAACACATTTTTAAAAAATCAAAATCATATCAAGTATCTTTCTGATGACAATGAATTAAAACTAGAAATCAGTAACAGAAAGATCTTTGGAAACTGCACAAATTCATAAAAATTAAACAGCATGCTCCTGAACAACAAACAGAGCAATGAAGAAATCAAAAAGGAAATTAAAACTGACAAAAAAATGAATACAACATACCAAACCAAAATCTAAGGAATACAGCAAAAGCAATTCTAAAAGGACGGCTTATAACAATAAATGCCTACATTGAAAAAGTGGAAATACTTCAAATAGACAACCTAATTATGTCCCTAAAGGAATCAGAAAAGCAAGAACAAACCAAACTCGGAATTAATAGAAAAAAAGAACTAAGAAAGATCAGAGTAGAAATAAGCAAAATCAAAACAAAAAATGGACAAAACATTAATAAAACCAAAGATTGGTTTTCTGAAAAGATAAACAGATCAATAAACCTTTAGTTAAACTAAGAAAAAGAGAGGTAAGACCCAAATAAATAATATTAGAGATTAAAAAGAAGACATTAAAATTGTTACCACATAAATACAAAGTATCATTAAAGTATGATATGAACAACTATATCCCGACAATTTGGAAAACCTAGAAGAAATGGGAAAATTCCTGGACACATACAGCCTACCAAGATTGAACCATGAAGAGATAGAAAACCTGAACAGACCAATAACATGTAATGAGATTGAAGCAGTAGTACAAAGTCCCTCATCAAAGAAAGGCCCAGGACCTGATGGCTTCACTGCTGAAATCTACCAAATATTTAAAGAAGCACCAATACATATTCTAATTAAACTAATCCAAAAACTCGAAAAGAGGAGAATATTTCAAAACTTGTTTTACAAGGTCAGCATTACCCTTATACCCAAACTAGACAAGGATACAACCACAAAGGAAAACTAAAGGCCAACATATCTGATGAGCATAGATGCAAAAATTCTCAACAAAATACTAACAAATTAAATTCTACAATAAATTTAAAATATAATTCATCATGATTGTGTTAGTCCGTTCTCATGCTGCTGTGAAGAAATATCCGAGACTGCACAATTTATAAAGGAAAAAGTTTTAATCGAATTACAGTTCTGCATGACTGGGGAGGCCTCAGGAAATTTACAATCATGGCAGAAGGCATCTCTTCACAGTGTGGCAAGAAAGAGAATGAGAGCCGAGCAAAGGGGGAAAAGCCTTTACAAATTCAGATCCTGTGAGAACTAATTCATTATCATGAGAGCAGGATGGGGGAAACTCCCCCATGATTCAATTATCTTCACCTGGTCCCTTCCATGATACGTGGGGATTATGGGAACTACAATTCAATATGAGAGTTGGGTGGGACACAGCCAAACCGTATCAATGATCAAGTGGTTTTCATCTCAGGGATGCAAGAATGGTTCAGCAAACACAAATCAATGCTGAAAAAGCATTGATTAAAATGCTTTCAATAAATTCATTGATTGATTTAAAAAGCATTTAATCAACGCTGCAAAATTTAACATCCCTTCATGATAAAAACCCTCAGCAAACTGGGTATAGAAGCAACATACTTCAAAACAATAAAGGTCATGTGATACAAACTCACAGCTAACATCATACTGAATGAGAAAAAAATGGAAAGTCTTTTTTCTCCAGTATCTGAAACAAGACAAGGATGCCCACTTTCACCACTTCTATTCAACAGTACTAGAAGTCCTAGCTAGAGCAATTAGGCAAGAGAAATAAAAAAGTTATCTAAATTGTAGAGGAATAAGTCAAATTAGCTTTGTTGCAGACAACAAGATCTTATATTTAGAAAAACCTAAAGACTCCACCAAATTCTCTTAGAACTGATAAATTTAGTAAAGTTGCAGGATACAGACTCAACGTACAAAACTCAGTAGTGTTTCTTTACACTAACAGTGATCAACCAATTATTTTTCAAATAAGAAAGCAGTCCACATATAATAGTTACAAAAAATATACCCAAAGAATACAATTAACCAAAGAAGTAAAAGATTTCTACAATTAAAACTATAAAACACTGATTAAATAAAGAGAACACAGAATATAGAGAGATATTCCATGCTCATAGTTTGAAAGAATCAATATTGATAAAAGGTCTATACTACCCAAAGTGATCTACAAATTTAGTGCAATCTCTGTCAAAATACTAATAACAATCTTCAAAGAAATGTGAAAAAAAATCTGAAAATCTGTATGTTACCACAAAAGATCTGAATAGCTAAAGCAATTCTGAGCAAAAAGAACAAAGCTGAAGATATTCCATTACGTGACTTCAAGATATACTACAAAGTTATACTAGTCAAAACAGCATGGCACTGGCATAAAACTAAACACATAAGCCAATGGAACAGAATAGAGAACACAGAAATGTCCATATGCAGAAGAAAGAAACTACACCCCTATCTCTCTCCATATACAAAACTCAAAAATGGATTCAAGACTTAAATATAAGACTTGAAACTATGAAACAACTAGATAAAAACATGGAGGGAACACTTCAGGGTATTGGTCTGGGCAAATATTTTTTGAGTAAGATACAAAAATAGGCAGCAAAAGCAAAATAAATGTTATATATAACATTTTATATAATCTTATATATAATATTATATAATGTTAAAAAGTTTCCACAAAGAAAAAGAAACAACAGAGTGAAGAGACAACCTATATAATGGGAGAAATATTTGCAAACTATCCATCTGACAAGGGATAAATAACTTGAATATATAAGAAATTCAAACCAAACAACATAGTGGCAAAAAACACCCCACGAATAACCCCCAAAAAACATGAATTGCCCCCCAAAAAAGGGCAAAAGATCTGAATTGACATTTCTGAAAAGAAAACATCAAAATGGCCAACAGGTATATTAAAAATGCTCATTATCATTAATCATCAGTATAATGCAAATCAAAACCACAATGAGCTGTTATCTTGCCCCAGTTATAATGACTATTATTAAAAAGACAAAAAGTAATAGATGCTGGTGAGGATGTGGAGAAAGGAAAATGCCAACAAACTGTTGGTGGAAATGTAAATTAATACAATACAGCCACTAGGGAAAACAATATAGTGATGTCTCAGAAAACTAAAAGTAGATCTAATATATAATTCAGGAATCCCACTGCTGGGTATCAGTCCAAAAGAAGGGAAATCAGTGCATCAGAGAGACATCTGCACTCCCATTTTTATTGCAACACTATTTCCAATAGCCAAGATATGAAATCATCCTAAGTGTTGATCAGTGAATGAATGGATAAAGAAACTACGGTATGTATGTATGTATGTATGTATGTATGTGTGTTTGTGTGTGCATGTTTGTGTGTATATAATTTCTTTTATGTATACCTATAAAAGAAAATATTATTCAGCCATAAAAATGAATGAAACTCTGTCATTTGTAGCAGCATGGAGGGAACCGGAGGCCATTATGTTAAGTGAAATAAGCTAGACACAGGAAGACAAAAATTGCATATTCTCGGTCATATGTGAGAGCTAAAAAAAAAAAAAAGGTTTATCTCATGGAGGTAAAGAGTAGAATGGTGATTATCAAAGTCTTGGAAGACTAGAGGGGTGGAGGTGATGAAGAAAAGTCGTTTATAGGTACAAAGACATAGTCACATTGAAGGAGTACATTCTAGTGTTTGATAGCAAAGTAGAGTGACTATAATTGTATTTTGCTTTGTATTTTAAAACAGCTAAAAAAGATTTGGAATGTTCCCAAAACAAAGAAATGATAAATGTTCAAGGTAATAAATATTCTAATTACCCTGATTTTGTCATTACACATTGTTTCATGTATCAAAATATCAAATGTACCCCATAAATATATACAATTATGTATCAATAAAAAAGTAAAAATGCAATTTGTGATCCTTGGTAGGATCCTAGATTTTTAAAAATGTACTAAAGATATTTTAGAGACAGATGTGGAAAGTGAAATGTAGGCTATTAATTAGGATCTACTCTGAAATTATTATTGATTTTTTAGGTATGATAGTGATATTATGCTGTATATGAGACTATCCTTATTTTAGGAGATGCATGCTAAAGTATTTAGGATTTTTATGGTGAGATCAACTTAATTTTAAATAATTTAACCAAAAAATTGGTTAATTAATTAAAATAAAATTATACACATATAGAATTACTGATAATGTGGCAAGATAATAATATCTAGGGAAACTAGATAAGGTGCATATGGATGTTTATTTTATTGTTTTTTAAACCTAAAAAAATCGTCTAAAATATAAACTTTGGAGAACCAATGTTTAAGTGAACACACACCTCCTAAGCATCAACTCTATAGAGGGATATTGAAGAAGTAAGAGTACAGAGGTAAATGAAACAGGACATACCCCATAAAATTAGTATTCCTCCATAGTTTTTTTAATAAAATGAAATATGAATTAGAACACTATCTACTGATGCTATTAGAGAATAAAACTTTGTGGAGTCTGAGAGAAGAACTTGTTGAATGAATAAAAGACTAACTTATGTGAATATTCTTTGCAGGGATTGGTAACTCAATTATCCCATACAATTTGCTAAGGGATAAAATGTTTTAACCCCATAATTGTATTTATATTAATAGTACTTTATTTGCTCGTTGTCTTAAAGGAACTAAGCATGTTCTCTTCCATTTCCTTCACCCTATCCTTCTCTTTCCTTTTCACTTGTCCCAAGCCCGCCCCAGGAGATCAGGAGATGGGCTTAAAGCAACTATTCACGTTGCCCTCTGCCTTTCAATTGGAATCAGCTAAAGAGTACTGGCAGCAGATTGGAGAGAACAAGGAACATGAGGCAAGGGCACCAATCTTCACAGCTGCCTCTTGGAGGAGTTCCAATAACATAAATTTACAGGTCCAGAGCCCCACCTATCCACCCAGCTTTCTGTTTGCTGATTCCCTCTCCTCCTCCTTTCAGGACTAGGGGCTGTAAAGGTGCTCCACTGGCACTCCACTGTTACCCAAGATACTTCACTATCCTTATAGATTTCACAAATCTCACTCACACTTTTGTAAGTAGCCCCTTTGTTCAACTCTGAGAGCCTCATTAATATGGAGAAACATATAGAATGCAAAAAGACATTTTTCTAAAAAAAAGTAAACAAACATATATACTAACAAAAAAAATTCTTTTTTGTTCTTCTGGTTGAAACCTACATTTACTTTTGTGGCAAACTAAAATCTTGTTTCCTAAAAACAACAATAACTAAAATGTAAATATGATGGGAAAGAACTAAACATCTTCTTATCATTGCTTTATTCTTCTTAAATTATAAAAATTAGTAGTCCAAAATAATTTCAAACAATAAAAGTGTCCAGTGTAACAGCAGGATTCTAAACACAGTTTCATACATCCAGAGAATACAACTTTATACAATTTTCAAAAATTGGTATTGATATCGTTTGGCTGTGTTCCCACCCAAATCTCATCTTGAATTGTAGCTCCCATAATCCTCACATATGGAGGGAGGGACCCAGTGGGAGTTAATTAAATCACAGGAGTGGATTTTCCCATACTGTTCTCATGATAGTAATAAGTGTCATGAGATCTGATGGTTTTATAAAGGGTAGCTCCCCTGCACACGAGCTGTTGACTGCTACCATGTAAGATATGCCTTTGCTCCTCCTTTGCCTTCTGCCATGATTGTGAGCCTTCTCAGACATGTGTAACTGTGAGACCATTAAGCCTCTTTCCTTTTTAAATTACCCAGTCTTGGGTATGTGTTTATTAGCAGTGTGAGAACAGACTAATAGAGTATATTTATATTCAAAAATATAAAAACAGGTTTATGATATAAGGTAAAGTATGGGAGATGGGGACAAAAGTAGGCTAGGCCAGTTTTTAAATTATATACATTTATAAATACATAGAAAACATTTGGAAAGGCATAGATCCAAATATTATGAGTAGTTATTTCAACCACCACCTGCAGTATTTGTGTAGTGGCCTTTGTCAATGTGGCCTCTGCAGATACTTTCACAAAAGACAAGGCCTCCACCACCTTTCCATGGGCAAGTGGCCTCTATGCCATGACCCATGATTGAGATTGTAGGATGATTGACCTATACATACTTTTATGTGCAGCTTGAGTTTCACCAGCATGGTCTCTCCCTGTTAGTGGAACACCTTTCCAAGAAGCTACAATTAACTAAGAGAAGCAAAAACGTTGAAAACCCAGTCTTGAGGCTGCTTTCTTATGTTGCTTACAAATTAAGGTTCCTGCCTCACCTAAAAAGCAAGACACTTCCTGCTGTCAGTACTTTTAATTAGTAGTTGGTGATTCTGTCTTCCTGGTTGGTCAGACATCTAAAGCAAACAAGAATTCTAGAGATATCCCTTCCCTGCCCCTAGAAAGTTAGAATGACAGATTTGTCCTCATGTCTCTTTTTCCTCACAGATGGTTTCCTTTTTCCAGATTCTTTTCCTATTTCTTCCAGAGTCATTTAATTAGTTCCTGGGGCTTCATCTACCATGCTTATGTAAAAGTCTTCAAAATTTACATCCCCACCCTTACTGCTTCTTCTGGACTTGCATCTTTACACTTATTGCTACTTCTAATTCATTTCATTCAAATATGAAACTTATCCTTCCCTGAACAATCAACTTCTCAATTTCAGATTTTCTTATTAATAAGTTAATGATTTCTTCATCATCTCTGGTTAGAAACATTGCAATTCATAATACTCTCTAAAATGGCACCACATACAAATTCTATCAAACATCCATCAGTATAATTTTCCTAAAGCAGCATAGTTAAAGGTTCCTGGTATGATTAATCTGTCCACAGCGTGAATCAGCTCAACACTCTCTCTCCATCCTTTTCTTCATCTTCTGTATCACTGTTCTCCCTCCCAACAAACTAGCTGGCCCCAAATTTTTGTCTTAGGCTCTGCATTTGGAGGAATTTTAACCAGGATAGGACACATTTTGATTAACTGAAAATAGTCCCAGAGTATGTCTATTGTCACAAAGTCATTATAAATAGCATTTTCATTCATTCTGTCAGTTTTTTTTTTGATTTGGGACATAAATGGTTTACTGATGTTCATTCTTCTTTGAGTACATGTTAGTAATGCATATTTATAGGCTCGACCTCAGATTTACTAAATCTGAATATTTAGGTGGATCGGAAAATCTGCATGTTTAATAGGTATATCTGGTTGTTCCAATAGCCATTAAAGTTAAAGAGTCATTGTCCTAGAGCACATCTGAGGCTAAACTTTCCACCTAAAATACCTATAAATGTTTCATCTTACTGCATTATATCTAAATCTCTTGTATGTGACAGTAAGCCCTTATGGAGTTCCAAATGGCCTTTCTGTTTTCATTCTGTAACCACTTTCCTGATGGATATATGCTCATAAACATCACAATAATTGCCATTGCCCCACTATCTCATAGCCCTCTTGTTTATTAACAACATTACCTAAACAGGGAGTCAATTTCCTTACGCATTTTCGTATGTTAAAATCCTTCCCATCTTTTTAATCCCTAGATTAAATGTTATCTTCTTCTCAAATATTTTAATTTCCAGTCATTTTTCAGCTCTTCTTTACTTTTCCATCGTGATATTTTGCATTAATCACTTTTAGTTTTTTCAAAATTATGTGCTCCCTTTATAATGCCTTTGTGATCCCACAAAATCAGTGACACTTCTAACTTAACTGAATGGCCCTCACAATACATCTAATACAGTCTTGCAAATAACATTTGCTAAGTAAATACTTATGTAACAAATTAACTTTAGTGGTATGGATAATCAACTTTGGTTTACATTGCACAGTTAAAATTAAAGATGACTGATTATCCAAGAGCAGATTCAGGCATGACTTATGTATATGCCCATATGATATTTCAGAGAAGTCCACCTCTCCATGCAGTCATTATTTCTATCTTCTCCTGTTACGCTTTTTTTTTTTCTTTTTGGTCACATTACAAGGGGTGATACCAAAGAGCCCTAAGTTTGTATCTGAACTTCCTACATTTACGGAAAAATCAGGAACCCTTTCTTCTGAATAGTTCTCCAAGGTGCTTGATTTGAGGAGTATTGATGCTAATATAACTATATGCCCATATCTAACCCAATCCTTGTAGCCAAGGAGATGTGATGATTCATTCTGTAACCACTTTCCTGATGGATGTATTTTCGTGAACATCACAATAATTTCCATTGCCCCACTATCTCATAGCCCTCATGTTTATTTAAGAACATGTCCAACAATATTGGAAAACTGAATTGCTTTATTTTCCTTTGAACCCAAAGTGGAGTTTGTTCTTTGCCAACCATAAGAACTCAGAACTGGGGAACAGAAGTACATTTAAAAAAATCAGAATGAATAAGTACTATTTAGGCCAAAAGAATAGATATCTGCTAAAGCTGAGTTATGAAGGTTTAACACAATGGAAAAGGACATTCCTGAAAAAGAGTGTCACATGTATAAATTCTGAGTTGTAAAAGAGCAATAAATACAAACTATAAATAGCTCAGTTGGTAAGAGCAAAAAGCACATCTTTGGGAACAACAGAGAACAAGGTTATGGAGGACTAACAGGTCTCATGTTCCATAGGAAGATCTTCTTTTGTGACTTTTTCTCTTGAATAGCATGCATTAATGGTTTCAAGTAGTGTGCGTTAGTTATCTATTGATTCACAGTAATTTACTTAAAACTCAGTAGCTTAAAATAACAAAAATGTATTAGTGTTTTTGTGGTTCATGAGTCTGAACATTGCCCAGCTTTTATACAACTTCTCTGTAAAAGCTCTCCCAAGGCTGTAATCGAAATGTTTGAAGCTCAATTGGTTGTTGGTAGTGTTCTGTTTCTTTCATCACATTTGTAGAACTGAGGTCACCATTCTCTTACTGTCAGTGGGATTATTCTCATTTCCTAGAAACTTTTGCAGTTCCCTGCCACCTGGTCTGGCCACATACCTCTTACAACATATTTGCTGATTTGGGATAATCCCTCTTAAGGCTTTCACTTAAGTCAGGCCCACCCAGAATTACCTAGCTTTTGATGAACTCAAAATCAACTGACTTTCAGCCTTAATTACACTTGTAAAATCCCTCCACCTTTGCCATATTATATTGGTTTGAAACAAGTCAGTTCCAGCCACACTCAAGGGGAGAAGATAACACAAGTCTGTGACTCACTGGGGGTCATCTCAATTCTAGTGTCCACTAGACAGTGCAATGTGACAGTGCAGTGGGATGCTTTCCAAGCAGTAATCCATTGGTTGACATTTCCTATTAAGCATTTCTTTTCCTTTAAAAAAAAAAAAGAAAATGGCAGGTTTTTGTGAACATTAATGCTCTTTTTAACCATCATCTCCCTTCCGAGACAGTCTCATTAATTTCAAAACCTGCCAAAATAGATATATATTATGTAATCTCATTCCACCTGAAAGTGAGCTAAAAGAGTCATTTAAAACTAGGTCCCCAACTGAAAATAGATACTCTTTCTCAGAAAATTATTGCTACACTCTTTGACCTCACTCAAAACATCCCATTTTAAAGAGTTTTGTTTTTTTCAGATGGATATTTCTTCTGATTGAATAAAAATTGTTTTGTGAAAAATCCAGTATTTTACTCACGCTCTCAATCAGCAGGTGATTTGCTGAATATTTATCATAAATGATAATAATCACTAGCTCAAACAACCAAATGAAATCTGTGGTAATTGTTACATCCCAAAAGATTACAATTTAGAGAACTTGACATTTTCCCCACTTTTCATCCTACATTTGCGCTAACTTGTTGCAATTAAGGGTATGGGTCAAACAAATGAAAACTACTAATGAGGCAAAAGAGGAAAGTCTTGTCC
Source organism: Pan paniscus (assembly GCF_029289425.2). Taxonomy (NCBI): domain Eukaryota; kingdom Metazoa; phylum Chordata; class Mammalia; order Primates; family Hominidae; genus Pan; species Pan paniscus. The sequence continues at coordinate 70,658,808 of NC_073267.2, forward strand.
TATTTTGTGGGCTGTGTTGATTGTACTTCCTAGATAATTGTAGTTCCTTAAAGCTTCTCTTAAATATTTTCATTAAAATCGTCATTGAAGTCTATTATTATCTCTGTTTACTGTAGTTCTTTTTTTTTTTTCAAAGTGAGGTTCTGGGTTACTAGGAGGTTTTGAATGTGAAAAATCATGGGCCCTCAATTTATTTTAAAAAGTTAAATAATGATATTTCAAAGATATGTTACGGTATCAGAATAATGGATTTTGTACTATAAAAAACCTTAGGTTTAATTCTGAAGTCTGCCTTTGGTACTTACGTGATCTTGGTAAAGTAACAAAACCTGTTCAAAGCAAACTTCCTGCCACTTAGCTCTCAAAATTTTTTCTCAAGCAATACTTCTTGAGGGCTCATGCAGAGGGATGTGAAGTTGGTGTGTTTGGCAACAACTCTCCAGTAAATTCCAAAGCAGATTTTCTAGAGCGGATTCATGTCACTGCTGAAAGTGGGTTGCATATCACCAAATCTCCATTCAGTGAAAGGCATTCAACAGAAGGTATGCAGTTTCTGATGAACTAGTGTATATAAGATTAAAAGCATGTCAGCCAGCACCCAGGTTCTCCAACTTCTGGGCATATCATAGTTACCCGAAGTGCTTGTTACACTGACAGATCCCCAGGCCAAAGCATCAGTGATTTGATTCAATATTTTGCGGGTATGACCTAGAAATCTGCAGGTTGAATAACAACCTAGGTGATTCTGAAGCAGGTGGTACAAGGAATAATCACTCTTTTAAGAATGTGTGTGTGTGCGTGTGTGTGTGTGTGTCTGTTTTCTACATAAAATACTAGACATATTAGATAATCTGGACCAAAAAATATCAAATAAACTTAAATTTGAAAACCCTATAAAACCGTTCATTATCCTGAAAGGACACATTAAACTGTAGTATATTAAAGGACCTAATGTGTTATTCACTAAAGAAATAAATTTATCTTCATTCAACTTAATGTTACATAGACATATTTGTCCACCAAGCCAGTTAGCAACCAACAACTATGAATGCCTCTTGAAGACACTGCTGATGCCCTCCTTGACACTCTGTGCAGCTGGTATCTCCAACCCCTAGCTTCTGGGAGTGTTTACTACAAAGATTCACACTTGTAGAAGGCTCCTGTCAGAAATGTCTAGGAGGTTACAGCCAGTAGTGTGCTGGATTCAGCTCACACCAGCTCAGGAGAGCCAAAAGTGCTCTTCCCAACTCAGGATCTAGTGATGTGAAATGGTGACTTGACATTGATCACACGGGAGTATTTGTACCATGAAAATTGGCAAACTCTGCAAGTCAGGATTTTTTGTTATTGTTAGTTGATTGTTAATCATTTGCCAATGACTGACTGCTACAGAGGGTGCAAAACTACAACTTTTGGGCCTAAAGTTGTTCACACTTTGTGGTGCCCTTCACAGTCCAGGGCTTCCTTTGAGATCAGTTTGAGAGGCTAGATGTCAGAAAAACCATGCCCTTCGTTCGCTTCGCCCCCTGACCTCTCCTGTTTCCCTCACTCCCTTATCCATACAGAGTTGCTCTGAGATCATTACCCCAGGAAATCACTTCTTGAAAATCCCAGTCTCAGGATCTGCTTGTGGGGAACCTGACAAGACACAATCTCCTATTGGACCCAGTACTCCACAAAGCACACTTTAAGGAAAACTAAAACAGAAGAATCGAAGTTCTATATCTGTGACACCCAATCCTCCACGAATATTACTTATTTCAGTCACACCTTTGCTTATCTGAATAAGTGTTGAGAAGCATATGTGTCTCATTTACCTGTGGATATCTTCAGTTTAGAAACAGCCTCATTCACTCTTCCTATATCTTTTAAGGTCCTCATGAGCATTGTGAATGCCTAAAATGTTTTCTCAAACTGTTTTGCCAATGTCTGGCATGGGCACCCTATTAGGCAGTATAGTGTGTTATTATGGAGCACAGGCTCAGGTTCATAAAGCCTGGGTTCAGATTTTCTTTTACATTTAATTGACCCAGGGCAAATAAGTTTGCCTATTTGCAAAATAGATATAACATACTTATATCAAATGTCTGTTTTGAGGATTATTTTTCTTTCCAAACTGGAGTAAATATATTCAGCTCAAATATTTGTTATGAGTCCTCAATGTGATAAATAATATTTAGCTTGATAACTGGTACCAAGTTCCCTATTATTACAAGGCATTACTGTCTACTATTACAATGTATCTGGCATGTTATAGGCACTCAATAAAGTTTCTTTACTACAAATACTCTTAAATATTTAGATAATAAACTACTTTCTATATATTTTAGAGAGACAATAATTCACCTAGAGTTGAATTATTTCCCTTTTCTAAATAATTCAAAAGCTACCTCAAATCCCCTGTGGAAAAATGTAAAACGCTTAATAGCAATAAACAGATATCCACAGGTAATTAACATTTTTGGTGATTTAGATGGCCTAAGACATAGTAGAAAAGGATACAAGCAAATCTAAACACAGAAACCAGTACCGAAGGACAATGTTGTTAATTCCATGAGAAAGTATGAGATAAAAATGATGATGTTATTCCAATGTTTACCTATATCTAACAGGGAATATAGCAACTTTTGCTTATTTGGTTTATGCCAAGATATGCCTGGGGAAATGTTATGTGGGCAGTGAGAAATTGAAGCACACACACATGCAAACCTACTTTTCTTATGTTCATAGATGGTTTGAAATGCTTGAAAGCAGGTTGATATGTCAAGTCAGGTAGAGAGAGTGTATTTTTCTGAGGATTGAGAGGAACAGCAATTTACTTGTCGGATAAGACAATTTCATCCTGAGAGGTATTTAGCAAAGCTACTTGAAAGGGAGGTAAAGCTGCTTTCTGTTGCTTTTAAACAGAGTTTTTACAGGTAATTGATGAGTGAGATGAAAAAAGAGAGAACGAGAGTGAGACAGAGAGTATTACCCTTCTCAGTGCTTTCAAATTTCAAGTTTATTGCCAATGAAAAGCACACCAGGGCAGTCCTGGTTCCTGGGGGCTGGTTTGTATATTACTACTAATTGAAGGACACTAAAAGGAAACCAGACCTCCCTCCTGTCTCCCACTGCTCCAATATTCCTCCCATTCTTGGAACAAAAAATGTCCCACTGTCTTTAACTGTCTGCTGTTCTAAGTAACTCTCTGTGAATGTAACCACCCTCTTTACCCTGAATGTCTGTGCTCTGCAGATCCCAGCTACTGTCTGTGCAATTAGTCATGGCTACAGGGCTTTTATCCTGTGGTGAGAGAAGATACCGTCATCCGTAGCTTCCTCTTGCAGCTAGGCTTAGAAGATGCCTTGAGTTACGCATATATTTTTCTCCTTTGCATAAGCAGTGCATTCAAAATCTAGCCAGCCCACTGAGAATGTGCTAGGTGCAGGTTTCGAGTCTTCATAGCAGTTTCATGAGGGAACTTGTTCCACATCAGTCAGGTATTTGGATTGCCTCTCTTACTTTCTCTCTCATGTCTTCCTCTTAACAAAGATTCTTTCTGCAGTAACTACTTAATTGTATTGCCATAATGTAAGTAGTTTTCCTTTTAGCCTCTGAAGGTTTGCTGAAAATCACTGACAAAAGGCAGATTAATGGGAGAGAAAGCAGACAAATATATTTGGTCATAGTTTGACATGACTTGGGAGACTTCAGAATGAAGACCCAAGGATACAGAGGAAAGTGTTGGTTTTTATGCTTGGTTCAACATAGTATGGACAACCATGTAGAAATATGATTGGACAAAAAGGGTATGATCTAATGCTAATAGACTGAGTGGGAAAACCCAGAAAAGCTTGTCTGTTTTGATTCATCTTGGCATCTCTGTGAAGCCTTCCTTCCTTCCGGGTATGAAGCAAGACCCTGTCTGGATGGGGAGGTCTTATGACCTACACTTAAACAAAGTAGGTCAGAAAATTTCTTTATGGCCAGTTTTTATACGAAAAGTGGGAGGGGGAATTAAAGTAATATTTTTAGGTTTTATGACTTGCTTTGGGTAAAAGTGGTTCTGGTTTTTATGACCCACTGTGAGGAAGAGGAATTCTAGTTTATATGGCTAGCCTCTAGAGAGAATGAGGCACCAGAGACAGGAGGGCAGAGGAAGCTCAGAGAGAAACTTTTGCTTCTGAGGCCTTTATTTTGGGGTATCATTTTCTGAGCCCCAACAACAGTTAATTCACCCAAATTTTCTACATTTTATTTCATCTGAAACAGGATAGGAATAGCAACCTTCTTTAAAGGGGAAAATGCCATTGGAGGACTGTGAAAAATATGTGCCCATTAATGGTTGGTACTTTTGATTTTCTTCAACCTGCTCCCTTCACTCAGTCCCAGACATCAATGAGGCATACAGTTTGGGTGGAAAATGAGGTGAGGATTGAATCTCAGTGTCTGGACTGCCTACTTGGAGATTAAGCCTGATCAGACTCACTGTTTGAACACTTACATGGTCAAAGAGCTTGCCATATGTATCCATATTTAAACATCAATAGTGTCATGTCTTAGACATGTCAAAACTGAGGCAGGGATTTAAGTAAACTATGTCATTTTGCTTCTAAAAATCAGATCCTGAGTTCCAACTCAGGGTCTGTCTGTCTGTGTTAATGCCAGATATGCATTATTTTTTCTCAAACCTGTGGTTGCCAAACTACCTAGTGAGTCTCCAAAACTAACATTAGATGTGAATTCACATAGATGTTTACTATCATTGAAGGACATTAGCACTTACTTCAACCGGGTAAGATCCATTGTTTGTTATAGTCAGCCCATGGACCCCAGGGGCTTTTTGTTTGTTTGATTTTTTCCAAAAGCAATGTGCCTTTTTTTGGTTGCCATCTTGTCAATTTATAACTTTCATTGAGAAAAAAAATGGAAAGTAATGAAAGGTAGGCAAATCAATTATGTCACTTAACCTGTGTGAGCCTTTTTTTCCCAACTTATTTCTTAGAAGAAAGTGTTTTAGCACTCACTTCTTATTTTAAAATATGGAATGTTTAAGTAACTTGATTAAGATAATACAAATAAGTAGAAGGCCAAGGGCTTGATTCATGACCTTGTCCTACCTCTTTCTGATGATATTTGCATTATTGAATGTTGCTCTCAATTATTCCGCAGCATTTTTTCTTGGGAAATATAGTACCCAGTGATCAGTCACCCTGATGGATTATATAGGTAGAGTTTATGCACACTTTGTAAGTCTAATATGGCAAGAAAGTACTCTCCTTTGAAAAAGAAATTACTGAGTTACTAATTTAAAATTTTATGATCTGGTGCCAGAGCTATAATAACAGTGAAATTTTCAGGCTAAAGCAAAATCATGAGGGCAATAATTGCGTCATTTTCAAGATAGTAGGATATTTCAAAAGCCTCAAGCCACATGTACTTTACTTTGATCACATAAATGTTGAAAAGTTTTACCCTGCTATGCACCAGCACAACCATTCGCTATCTCAAGCCTAATCTCTGCCCCTCTTTTTATTTTAGAAACCGAGCTTTAGGTGATATTTAATGTTTCCACAAATAGGGCTCTGTGTTGTCTTTGTTTGTCATGTGCCCTTTTGCCTTGCAGGCTACCACTCAACCCGTCCTTCATTCATTAAGCAGATGTGTTTGTTTTAACTAGTTGTGTTTTGTTTTTTGTTTTTTAGATGCAATGCAACTGTAACCCAACTCTAAAAGTATTTAAAAGTAATGGGATTTATTTCTTATAAATAATAAGTCTGGAGGTAATCAGGATCCAGAGTTGATTAAAATGGGTTGATTCAAAGGATATTCCCAAGGAGTCAGATTTATACCCCTTTCCACTATACCTGCGGAGAATATACTAAAGATAGAAAAATATTTTCAGGGTCCCAAAATGGCAGTCCTAGTTGCAAGTGCTATATGCTATGAATAAGGAATTATTACTTTGTTGTTGTTACACTAAAGGAGTAAGAAAAACCTTTTACAAAAGTCCCTCAGCAACCTCTCCATTATGTCTTATTATCCAGAATCATGTTACATGCCCAGACCTAAATCTATCATTGATCAAGGAAATGACCCCACCCTGATTGACTTAGAGAAAATCTAATTTACCAGCTGGAACTGGGGCTGGAGCTAGAACTGTCTCTTCTGAACACTTTGAACCAATCGTACTTCAAACAAGAAAGAAGGTGAGGTAGAATGGAGATTGTGGATAGTTATTTGGATAGGTAACCAAACTTCTTTGCCGCTGCATTCTCCGAATTTAAATGAAGATGTTAAATTTTCTGTGAAGTCTTCTCTGGTCAGGCCAGAGAAGGTTGATAATTTCCCTTTCTGCACTATATCTGAACCTTGTACATACTTTATTTTAATTATCCTATTACATTGCACAAAATAAAATTAAATGGGAGTCTCCCCTAGCATTAGCAAACTCCTTATGAAAAAGAGAAGTGTTTTATTCATCTTCATAGCCATAACATCTAACAATGATTGGCTCATAATTGGTTCTCAATGAATGTTTATTAAATATAATTGGAAAGTAAATTCTATTCATAAATATCATTTCTAAATTCAATACATCATTTATGATAATATTTAAAAATAATATTTTACTTTGCTTACAAGAAAGAATCAGCACTAGGCAAACATTATAAATGATAGTTAAGAAATTGAAGCTACATGGAAAAACTACAAAGTGAAAAGAGAAAAATAATTATATATTAGAACCTATAGTAGAAAGATGCATAGATGTGCTAATACAAGTATAATAAAATATTAATAGAATTCAGGTGGTAGATTCAGGTGTGTTCACTGTAAAATTTTTTTCAACTTTTCTTTGACATCTTTTCATAATAAAATCTTAGAAAATAAAATTATTGAAACCGTTCCTTGGTTATAATTGTGTTAACTATTTTGGGAAAATGTTAAAATAAAACAAGAAAATATAGAAAAGATAAATGAAGTCAATTGAGGAGGTAATAGGGTTTTATTTTTTCTCTTCCTTGCAATGATTGTTACAATGTGCTTTGGACAAGGCAATTTTATATTGGAAAAATAGAGACCACATTGAAGTGGAGTTGTAATAGAATCTGGAAATAAAAAAATATATTATGGTTAAAACTAATATCTACATAAAAGTCTACATTTTAGATTGTATATTTAGCAACACATAATATAATACATTAATCATATAGAGAAACACCAAATCGCATTTATAAACCAAGACATAACATCTGATTCTAATCATTTTATATTAAAACAAAAAGTCATGAGTATGAGAAAATATAAGAACAAAATGGGTGTGGAATATGCTCACCATTTCCAGTGTGTTTTTTATTCTTAATTCAGCTTTTATTATATGAAACACTCAAAGTATTTTTATTTCGTAACTATCATGTAGTGTATTCCAGTCACTATGCCCTTCTAACTTTGAACTGTGTCAAAAATTCTCCATCTGCCGGTAACCAAGGAAAGAATGAAATTATTCAATAAGGTTGAGCAGTGTAAACTCTCCTCTATTACTACTTTTTTATCTTTTCTAATATGAGACTGACATCCAGGCAGTATCAACTCTATTTAATTCTCTCCGGTCTATTTATTCACTGATGGCACGTATACCTTTGCACCTAAGAGCCAAGTATAGAATTTACTGACACCTGGAAAGCAGATGTGTCCAGCTAATGGAGTCTCCCTTCTGCTGACCGTGACCTCTCCCTTATGAAGGACACATTTCTGCAGCTGAGACTCACCTCGAAGGTGAAAGGAAGCCCCTTCTGTGAAGGAAATAAGACTGATAATGAGTAAGTGACACCACCATAAAATTAGTGCCCCAATTAACAGATTAATGACAGTGTTGTAGGATTTGGCTTACTGAGAAAACTTAGTACAAAGAGAAGAGTAAATTCACTTGGAATCAAGATTGTCCCTAACACCAAAGAAAATGCTTTTCATTTTGCTTTATAATTTAACTGTCTCTTATTCATTTGGATATGTATGTCTTTCCATTAGTGTGTTTGTAATTATAAATATGCACTTATAACCAGCACACACATATATGTTTATATGAGGGGAGAGTGAGACAGAGTGTTGTTGCTGCTGTTGGTAATGAGGATGATTACATTATGTTCCTGTTGCTGATGTGAAGGTTACCACAAATTTCATGTTCTAAAACAATGTACATGTAGTATTTTAGGTTCTGGAATTCAGAAGTATGAAATAGGCCTTTGGCTAAAATCAAGGCTGTCCTTGATGTTAGCAGGGAAGTGTTCCTTCTAGAGCCTCTAGGAAAAAAATCCTTTTGCCTGTCTTTCTCAGTTTCTAGAGGCTGCCCTCAGCCCTTGGTTCATAGCCTCCTTCCATCTTCAAAGTCAACAATGGCTCAGAGAGTTTGTCAACATTGTATCACTCAGACACTTACTTTTCTGCTTCCGAATTCCGCATTTTAAAAAAACATTTAAAGACCCAATTTTGATTACATTGGGCCTAACCCAGATGATCCAGGATAGTCTTTCTCCTTTAAAGTCAGATCTTTAATGTATTAGTCTTTTTTGTATTGCTATAAAGGAATACTGGAGACTGGGTAAGTTATAAAGAAAACAGGTTTATTTGGGCTCATAGTTCTGCAGACTATAAAAGGAGCATAGTGCTAGCTAGTATCTGCTTCTAGTGAGGGTCTCAAGAAGCTTACGATCATGGTGGAAGGCAAAGGGGGAGTGGGCATGTCATATGGCGAAAGAGGGAGCAAGGAAAAGTGGGGACAGGGTGCCAGGTTCCTTTAAGCAATCAGCTCTTTCATGAACTCATAGAATGAGGACTCACTCATTACCATGTGGGGGTCACCAAGCTATCTTTGAGGGAGCTGATTTGCCTCTATGAGCCAAACACTCCCCCAAGGCCCCACCTCCAACATTGTGGACCACATTTCAACGTGAGATTTGCAGAAGACAAACATCCAAAATACATCAATTAGCAAATTCACTTACCTTTTCTATGTAACATGACATATTCACAGGTTCCAGAGGTTAGGATGTGTACATGAGGGAAAAGGAGGCCATTATTCTTTTTACTCCAGTGATTGATACAGATTGTTAGTTTGTATCTTACTCTTCTTTCCTTCTCTCCAGGGAATGTGATTTGCTAATTATTGACTATGTGACTATGTGTCAGGTAATTTACTGAATGCTGGACCTATAGTTACTTCTCTACCATATTCTCTTTCATGAGATAAATAATTTTAAAATATAACTTACCCCTTCAACAAATAAGAAAACTGAGATCCTGAGGGCTAGAATATTTCCAATGACAGAATGATGATTTTTGTTTAAATCTCTTTAACTATAAAACCATCCCATATGCTGGAATCATGACATCTTACCCCTACTAGCCTAGAGAAAAAAAAACGATTTCCCAAATCTTGTGAACTCTGAGATTTGAAAAGAATAAGAAAAACAATGCAAACACATATGGACATCTTCAGCAATCACAGAGATAATGAAATCTCTGGAACACATTTATATGAAAAAGGTAGCCTCTGATTAGTAGAGAGCCAAGTTGAAAATGCTTTTTGTCTCCTTTAACGCTGCTGTCGGGAAATTTCTGCAATTGAACTAGTATCCCAATTATTAATTCATTCAACAGTATTTATTAAGCTTAACTATGCATCAAGCACAGCACCAGCGTGTAGGAACAAAATGGTGGGCCAAAACTTGTCTAGTCTCTGTCTTTGTAGAGCCAATGATTGAACTGGGAAAACAAAAATTATTTAAATAGCCTAATACATAGACATTAAGTTCCAACCCCGATAAATGACATAAAAGGGCTAGACATGAAAGCACAATAAATAGGTGATTCATCAAATTATATGGTGGAGCAGATAAAGAAAGATGTCCATAACATGAATTGTAAGGCTAGGCAGGAGGTAATCAGGCTAAGACAGGAAGGTAGAGCTTTACACTTGAGAGAACAGAGTGGACAAAAGGTCTTGGTGGTGAAGGGAATTTGATATTATCAATTTAGGAAACCATTGTGGATGGAGGACATAAAAAAGTGGCAGGGGATGGGGAATAAACATTATGCAAGATCATTTGGGAAAGGTAGGCATGAGGTATGTCATGCAGGCTATACCACTGTTCCCTCCCTAGGAAACACAATTTAGTACCAGAAAGGCAGGTTTGCACTCAGCACAAAAGTGTTTAAGGGTAGGAGGAGGGTCGTGAGCATTTCACCGCAAGGTGATTTTACTTCCAAGACAGTGTTTGAGGAAAATCTATGCTGCTGTCTGTGCTAGGTGAGACCCAGCCTTTCATTGGTAACCATCTGGTATACCAGATTCAGAGCAAGACTCTCATCATTTTAGATCATTCTATTAAGTGAAACCTGAAAAACATGTGCTCCATCCCATGATGCTGAGCTCTGTGTTTGACATGGTTGCTCTCCAGGGAGAGTGGGCCTCCAGGGGCATCAGAAGAGGCCATATTAATCACTTAGGTGATTTACAGCTGTTGTAACATAACGGAACCCCAGAGCCTTACAGAGTTAGCTTTCAGCACATTTAAGGAGGAAAATGATGGTAATTAAAAATGGCATTTCTAATTAGGAAGAGGTTAATTAGTGAGAGGCTGGAAGGACTGAGGAGCCGAGGTCTCCCATTTCCCAATCTGTGGCTCCCTTGCAACTGACTTTAGTGCTGTCTACTTCTCTCTTGCCTACAGGGTAGCGATGGACTTGGGGGCACGCTTGCTTCTTCAATGTGTAGAGCAGCAATATAACATTTGATAAGGAAAGTATCTGATGTCTTAAAATCTGTCACAGTGTTTGATATAAAAAGCATAAGAATATGAATGAACTCCTCGGTCAACTCTAGGTAAACACATTTACAAGACCCAGGAAAGTAAGAAAAATAGGCTTTTGAGGATCCAAAATTGCTGATGCACTTTACTTCACTTCTCAGCCTCTCTCAGAACCTATTTATGCACATTTTATAGACAATCAAAACTGTTGTGATTATATTGAGTAGCAACATAAAAGTGACACCAGATTAGCAAGGGAGATAAATGACTACTACCAGATACTCTGACAGTTGGGAGAAGTGAGAGTGATAGACAAAAATAATTGAGAATAAATACACAAAAATCAAAATAGAAACTAAAATTGAAAAGTAAAAACAAAAAAGTAAAACTTAAAGTAGAATGAAAACTTATTTGTATGCCAATAAGGCAGGCAGTGGATATGCATATACCTTTTGGCACATAGTTACACTAATAATCTATGCCTAACTTTGTCTTTTCAAGATGATTCAAGATTATCATTACATTTATTTTCATCTGTTTAATTACACATACTTGACTACCTTCCTCCTCCTCCTCCTCTTCTTCTTCCCCTTCTCCTTCTTTTTCTTCCCCTTCTTCCTCTTCTTCCTCCTCTTCTTCTTTTAATTGAGACAGAGTCTTGCTGTCACCCAGGCTAGAGGGCAGTTGCACGATCTTGGCTCAGTGCAAGCTTCAGCTCCCAGGTTCAAGTGATTCTCCTGCTTCAGCCACTCTGGGATTACAGGTGTGAGCCCTCACACCAGGCTAATTTTTTGTATTTTTAATAGAGATAGGGTTTCACCATGTTGGCCAGGGTGGGCTCAAACTTCTGATCTCAAATGATCCACCCACCTTTGCCTCCTGAAGTGCTGCAATTACAGGAATGAGACACTGACCCCGGTCACTTGGCTGTCTTCTTAATCTTCAAAAGTTTAATACATCAAAAGAGTATGCATTTTTGTGTGTGTGTTCCATGTGTGTGCGATGTGACATATGACTGCATGTTCTCTTAAATATCAAAATTTGTCAAAATAGAAGACTAATTCCCAAGCATCCCCCTTTCTTCTGATGAATAAATTTTAGGTAGCATAAGTTGCTTTACGCTATCTAAGGCATCTTTAATTCTCCAAAAGACATACAAGTTTAAGAAATTATAATGTTACAGTTCAATGAACATTTATGCTACTTAGAAAGAGTTTTTTATTTTTTAAATATTGCACTGAGCCCTGTAGAAGTAACTTGAAGGCCCATTGAGGAATTTGGTGGGGAGGAAAGAAAGTCCCCATTTACTTGTGAACCAAAACAGTTCTGACCGTATCTGTTTATGTAATCACCCTCTATGTAATATCTAATTGAGAAAAAGAGTTCCAATAATTGTTTTGAAAAGTATTTGAGCTATTGTTTAAGAGAAATAAAATCTGTCATAGATTTTAAAACATGTTATGTGTCTGCTGCTTTATATCCATTATCTTAGATAACAATTACTACAATCTTTGCCAGGAATGACAATCTATTTTACAGATGAAGAAACTGAGGCATACAGATTAAATGCTTTGTTGAATGTTAGTCTACTCTATCAGGTGGAGCTACAATAGAAAATTTATCATTTATGTCCTTTTGAGTCCCAAACCATTCTTAATGATTAAGTTTATAAATGCCTTCATGTATGTTTAGTAAAGAGAAACTAAGAAGGAAGGAGTCAAGTGAATTCAAATTTCATGCAGTGGCTCCATGCTATCAAAGAATGGGGTCTTTTTATGACAGTAATAGTCCAAGCTTAGGTATGACTCTCATGCTTAGGCTGATTGCCTAGAAATACCAAGAACGCTGCATGACCTACAAACACCACTTCCTCAAGCAAATATGTTCAAAACAGGGAAAAAGGAGAAGAGGTGTTTTAAGTAGTCATTTTCCACATATGTGTTTTTCTTGCCAACTTGAAAAATTTCTTCCAGAAATCCTCATAGAATATACCACCTTCATTATATGAACCCAAACTGTGTCATTAGGCCACCCCTATCTGTAAGAAAGAATAGTAAAGGAGACTAAGATTGCTATGTCATACTTACACCCATTATGATTTATTATTACTTTCATGGAACATTTTTCAAATTAATGCCTGATTCATATCAGATTATGTTGTCAAGAAATAAGGAGGGAAATGGCTGTTGAGTAGGCAGCCAATAGCATCTGCCACAAGGACATATTCTGCATTAGACCTGTATTTTTCAAGGTTACTATGGAAGCAAAGTGAGTATGTCTCAGTTACCTAATATTAGTTACTGTGCAGGATGCAGGCTTTCACAAAACAATTAATGCAATTCTAATTTGCACTCTAATAAGGTGTCCTGTTGCTCTAGAAGAGTTAGCTGCAATAACATAAAACATTCCAACATAACGTTCTATCATATGATATAGGATAATGCCATGTGTTACAATAATGATTATTATAAAACTTATTAAACCATTTAATCATTTAGACATATATATAGAGGGAGATGATACACTGATATATACTTTTCACCTTGCCCTCCATAGTCCAATAAAGATCTCCATTTCTTATATAACCAACTCTCATATAATTGAACTAAAGCTTGAAATAAAACTGATATATTCACTGCATCTTAATAGACTCTTAAATTTTCTTAGGTACGATAGAAGAACTAGTTGTATCTGCTGTCCTAAATTAATGAATTTTCAGCATTCTAGAAGAAGGCAGTTTAGAGTAATTATGGGGAGCTTTGTACAGTTAGAATGCCAGGCTCCAACCCTTCGATTCACCACCTAATGACTGTTCACATGGTCAAGATGTTGCACCTCTCTGAGACTTAGTTTTTGGCTATAAATTGGAAATAATAGTAATGATACTTAATCTCATTTTATGGTGATTAAATGAGCTACACCTATAATGCTTTTAGCAGAATGTCTTCAAGGAAAGTAGGTTCTCACCACATACAAGTTACATGTTCTAAAATATAAAACACTTGCAATTACAAGATGACTGTCAATTGATACTGGGAGATGAGACAGTGCAGTAGAGTGATTATGAGTGAAAATCTTGAGTTTAAGTAGCTATAGATTCCATCACCCTCTCTGCTACTGTTATTTCAATAGCATTCATTAATTTACTCAGATTTTCTAAGACTCAGTTTTCAAATTTGTGGAATGAGCAAAATGACCATACCTAGTTCATAAGGATTATTATTAGTTATTATTATTAGTTATTGTAAGGATTAAATTAGTGATTTTATGCAGTGTACTTAATTAAAACGATCCTAATGTAGAAAAAGCACTCAGTAAGTATTTGCTGCTATTATTTACATTAGTGAAAAATAGAAGTTATAGAGAACATTTTATTAGAGAAAGTTAATAAAGCGTTCTTCTCTCTTCTAGGCCGAGTGACAATCTTCTAAGAAAAACTCACAGAACTGGAATTTGGAAGGCAAGTTATGGGATCTCAAACATGTGAGTAAAAACAAACTAAAAATGAGAACCTAACAAACTAAGTAGTAGTAGAACAAAAGCAGGGAATTGAGAGTAAGCTCCGCTGTAGACTTTGCTTCACTGTAGGTGGGTTTTGCGTGAGCCGGATCCATCTCACCTTGAAATGGATCCAGCCTAAGAGTGCTATGCAAATAACCAAGGTGACTGAGCCTGGGAGTCTATAAGTGGGTTTAATAAGCAGCCATCTGGGGAACTGCAGTTGGGGTCCAGCATATGGTCTAGGGAAATGCTAAGGAACCAAAAAATAATAATTCACCTTAGAAAGAATCAGTGAATGTTTGCCAAATTAAGAAGTTTTTAATGTAAATTATAAATGCTGACATAAGAATGTGTTGGCCCCTTTCTTCCCCACCTCTCAGTTCTGGCATAGAAATAATCAGCTGCCTAAAAATGAGGGTGGGAGAAGGGAGTGAAAAAGCAAAACAAGGTAAAATAACAGCTTTTAAACAAAGAGTTAGTGGGTGCAGCACACCAGCATGGCACATGTATACATATGTAACTAACCTGCACATTGTGCACATGTACCCTAAAACAAAGTATAATAATAATAAAAAATAAAAAATAAAAAAATAAATGACACCTCTGATTTGGTTACAACTGTAATTACTTCTTTGCTGGCATTTAAAACTAAAACAGAAGTAGAATTACAAAATCTTAGGGATCTGTGGATCACAGATGCTATGCAGCCTAACTTTACAGTAAAGAATTTTTCTCAGAAAAAAAAAAAAAAAAGAAAGAAAAAGGAAACAATTTAAAAAAGCCCCAAAACTGTGCTATTCTTAGCCTCCTCCCCGGTGGCAGACTGACTTTGGGGTAGAATTTGCAAAAGTAGAAAAAAGAAATAGCAATATGAATTTAAATAATAAAATTTTGATTTTTAAACAAGTATTAGCAAAAAAATTATAAAATGTTGAACATGACAACATGGAGTAGATCCACAAAGTAAGCAATCAGACACATCTGTGGGGCATCTTGGTCTGTGAGGTTGCAACTTCTGAATTAGTATTTTAGGTTTTGTGTTGACTTTCAGTGCTGAGGTACACAGGTGTTTCCTTGCAAATTCTTTGTTAAACTAGTGACTTTCTGATTGTGAGAGACTCTGATACCCATAAATGGAATAGAAGGGCACAGGGGTTATGCTCCCTTGACTACTATATTCTCTCAGATATTCTGAATTATCCTCCAATTTAAAACCAGTTCTAAATTTTAATAGGCAGTAGAACTATTTGCTTGATTTATCTTTTAAAAATTGCAGTGGCATTTTTACTCTTTTACAGAATCATTTTACTTTGCCCTTGGGTGCCAACACAATGTGTCCTTTAGATATATAAATTTGATGAACTGGTTGAATAGAACATTTCTTTTTCCATAAAATAATGACTTCTGTATTAACCACTTAAGCCTCCAGGCAAGTAACAGATCTTCATTCTTTATAAATAATGAGACTTTTTTATGGCAGATAAATGTCAAGTATCAAACATCCATTGTCAACAAACCTCTTTGTAGTGGGGAAGTCAGATGTCCAATGATAGCAATATTTCTGCTTTTCTCTCTTTGGACTACTTTGAAACCAGGGAAATTTTACTTTGCAAGGGAGAGAGACAAGTAAGAACATTTGCAACAGTCATAAACTTTTTCTGAAGTTATTACAGCACAAAGAGGAAAACTTAAAGAACACTAGTTTAGACATCAGTCACTTTTGAGTTTGAATACAACATTCAGCATTGAAAAGCTGTGTGACTATTGACAAGTAACTTACCTTCTCTGATTTTGTTTGTCCACCAGATAATCACACACACACACACCCCTAGTGTTCCAAGTTTTAGTCACTAGCAAAAGTTATGTTTATAACCAATTTGTAAGTTTCTCTTCATTTATATTTAACCTTCATTATAACAAAACAGAGACTTCAGATTCAAAGGTTTTTTAAAAAGGAAATCAACTGCAATTTAAAAATATTCCTTGAAAAATTAGGTTTCTTTTTGCTATCTATTGAGTTTCCCCATTCCTATAATCCCTTTAATCTTAAAAGTTCAAGAAATATTTACTAATCTAATATTTGGGAAGGAACATAGCATAGGTGAATGGATATGAGATTTGTGTTTGTATTCAGCTGTGTAAGCGTGAGTTATTTTGAACTCATGGTTTCTTAATTTGTAATACTAAAATAAATATATCAAATAGTACTTTTATAACAATTAATATATAAAAGCAAGGTGGCTGAAGAACAGAACAAATAATAACAATAATTCCCATTATTAAATTCTAGGTAGTGTGTTATAAGTTGTGAGCATTATAAATGGCTATTAATTTTGGTACCCGACAAGAAGTTTAAAGTAAAGTAAGAACACAATTAAGGTAGAGAGTTACAGTACAATAAAGCTGAAGCTTGGCTTTATTTTGACTGAGTCATGGCTGTACTCTAATTACATTGTTCTTATGATCACTGACTTTTCTGAGTTCCCATGTCCTCACCTATCAAAGAGCATAATAGAAGCATGCACACTGATAGACATACATATTGAATGGGATTCAATAAAAATGTTTATTAAATACATTTTAATATAATTATTGCTAATATGTATTGTTTCATATATTCATGAGGTAAAGTCACAACTCTTGATTTATCTAATAACATGAACCCCTAATTTATTAGCAAGAAATCTAGTTTCCTTCTTTTGAGACTCCTCTCCTTCAAGCTGTCCCCAAACTCCTAAGAGTTGCTCTGTCCAAAATTGGAATCTATTCTCTTTTAATAGCAGGTTATAGAGAAAACCCAATTCTGTTCAGTTAATTACTGTCAACACTGTTTGCTATTACACAGGGTCACAATTGAATGATGGTCCTGCACACTCTGATAGATGATCCTTGTCTATTTACTGGCCCAGATCCCTGTGCAGACCATGATGAATTCTTAAGAGACAATGATAGCATGCCCTCAGCACTAAGATGGCCCAAATGTGTCCCAAGTAACATGGCATGCCAAGGTTATAACTCTTTGCAACTCCCCTCTTCCTCTTTTTTTCATATAAATAGCAACTTCTAGGAACCATGGGGTCAAAGTAAGTGCTATTATTGTATATTAATATTTCCAGTGACTTTCTCCTTCCAAGGAATAAGAGGGCCTCTCAAAATACAACAGAAATTACTGTACTCTTCTCTCAAGCAATGACAGCCTACTTGCTTTAGCTTTGCATAAATAGAAAAAAAAAGAAAGAAAAAAGGAATAACTATTCTAGGTGATACAGTGACATATTCTCTCTACTGCTATATAAATATTAAGCCATCATTTTAAGCAGCCCACCAAAGTGCATTGGACTTAAGCTTTACTTTGGCAGACATGCTATGCAATGAGAAGGCATTGCAATGAGGTACAAATCAAATTAAAAACCATGGTCTTCCACCACCTCTCAGAGTAGAGCTCAGCACAAGAGGACCATGCATCCCTCATTATTTAAAGGTACTGGTGCACAGAAGCTAAAAATATGTGCTTTATAGGCACTCTTGTGTTTGAACCTATTCTAATAAATTAACTACTGGGAGATCAAGATGGAGAAGAAACAAAGGACTGAATATCATGGTCTGAAGACCAAATTATACCGTATCTTCAGTGGAGACTCAAGGAAGATGTTTTAAGCTGGGAAAGTCCATGATAGTATCTGTGCTTTAGGAAGCTCATTCTGGAAGTTGGATAGAAAACAATACCTCTACTTAAAGGCTGTTTTCAGATCAGAAATCAGAAAAGCATTTAATATAAAGCTTTAAAATTTCTTATAGAAAATAGAGAAATTTAAAATAATTTGGGGAAAATGTGAACTATCTCTGATAAGGTTTTTCTGTGTCCCTACCCAAATCTCATCTTGAATTATAACTCCCACAATTCCCACATGTCATGGGAGGAGCCCAGTGGGAGGTAATTGAATCATGGAGGCGGGTCTTTTCCAAGCTGTTCTCATGAGAGTGAATAAGTCTCACAAGATGTGATGGTTTTAAAAACGGGATTTTCCCTGCACAAGGTCTTCTTCTCTTGACTGCTGCCATGCGAGATGTGCCTTTCACTTGTCATTATTGCGAGGCTTCCACAGCTATGTGGAACTGTAAGTCTGTTAAATGTCTTTCTTTTGGGTATGTCTTTACTGGCAGCATGAAAACAGACTAATATAGCAAATTGTTACCAGTAGAGTGGGGCGATGCTGAAGATACCCAAAAATGTGGAAGCAACTTTGGAACTGGGTAACAGGCAGAGATTGGAGCAATTTGGAAGGCTCAGAAGAAGAAGAGTAAATGTGGGAAAATTTGGAAATTCCTAGAGACTTGTTGAATGGCTTTGCCCAAAATGCTTATAATGATATGAACAGTAAAGTCCAGGCTGAGGTGGTCTCTGATAGAAATGAGGAACTTGTTGGGAACTGGAGCAAAGATGACTATCATTATGTTTTAGTAAAGAGACTGGCAGCATTTTGCTCCTGCCCTAGAGATTTCTGGAACTTTGAACTTGAGAGAGATGATTTAAGGTATCTGGCGGAAGGCAAGGAGGAGCAAGTCACATCTTATGTGGATGGCAGCAGGCAAAGAGATGGTACCCAGCGGAAGAAATTTATAAGCAGCAAAACATTCTAGAGGTGATTTGGGTGCTGTTCAAGGTGTTCAGTTTTAAAAGGGAAACAGTGTAAACGTTTGGAAAATTTGCAGTCTGACAATTCAATAGAAAAGAAAAATCCCATTTTCTGAGGAGAAATTCAAGCCAGCTGCAGAAATTTGCATAAGTAATGAGGAACCAAATGTTAATCACCAAGACAATGGGGAAAATGTAAGTTTGGGAGGAAAAAATGGTTTTGCAGGCCAGGCCCAGGGTCCCTCTGCTGTGTGCAGTCTAGGGACTTGGTATCCTGTGTCCCTGCCGCTCCAGCCATGACTACAAGCATCCAAGATACAGCTCGGGCTGTTGCTTCAGAGGGTGGAAGCCCCAAGCCTTAGCAGTGGTGTTGAGCCTGCATGTGCACAGGAGTAAAGAACTGAGATTTGGGAACCTCCTTCTAGATTTCAGAGGATGTGTGGAAACGCCTGGATGCCCAGGCAAAAGTTTGCTGTAGGGGAACCGGGGGGCCCTCATACAGAACCTCTGCTAGGGCAGTGCAGATGGAAAATGCGTATCAGAGCTTTCACTCGGAGTCCCTACTGGGACATCACCTAGTGGAGCTGTGAGAGGAGTGCCACAGTTCTCCAGACCTCAGAATGCTAGATCCACCAACAGCTGACACTGTGTCCCTGGAAAAGCCACAGACACTCAATGCCAGCCCATGAAAGCAGCCAGGAGGGGTGTATACTCCACAAAGCCACAGAAGTGGAGCTGCCCAAGACCATGGGAACCCACCTCTTGCTTCAGCGTGACCTGGATGTGAGACATGGAGTCAAAGGAGATCATTTTGGAGCTTTAAGATTTGACTTCCCTGCTGGATTTTGGACTTGCATAGGCCCTGTAGCCCCTTTGTTTTGACCAATTTCTCCCATTTGGAATGGCTGTATTTACCCAATACCTGTACCCCCATTGTATCTAGGAAGTAACTAACTTGCTTTTGATTTTACAGGTTCATATGCGGAAGGGGCTTGCCTTGTCTCAGATGAGACTTTGGACTGTGGACTTTTGAGTTAATGCTGAAATGGGTTAAGACTTTGGGGGATTGTTGGGAAGGCATGATTGGTTTTCAAATGTGAGGACATGAGATTTGGGAGGGGCCAGGGTAGAATGATGTGGTTTGGCTGTGTCCCCACCCAAATCTCATCTTGAATTGTAACTCCCACAATTCCGATATGTCGTGAGAGGAAGCCAGTGGGAGGTAATTGAATCATAAGGGAGGGCATTTCCCATGCTGTTCTTGTGATAGTGAATAAGTCTAACAAGATGTGATGTCTTTAAACATGGAAGTTTCCCTGCACAAGCTCTTCTTCTCTTGTCTGCTGCCATATGAGATGTGCCTTTCGCCTTTTTTCGTGATTGTAAGGCCTCCCCAGACACATGGAACTGTAAGGCCATTAAACCTCTCTCTTTTGTAAATTGCCCAGTCTCAGGTATGTCTTTATCAGCAGTGTGAAAATGAACTAATACAATCTCTGACATTAAAATATTATAATAAAAGCAATTTTGAAATATTCTAAAATCAATCTACAAGTATAATCAATGAAATATACAATTCAGTAGGAGTTTGCCATCCAGAATTTGAAACTTAAAATATGGCTATTATATGTAAAGTAGTGTAGCATTGGCAGAGGGAGAGAGAAACAGACTCATGGCAGATTAAATAAAGTATGCAACACAGACAGGTATTTTACGACTTTAAACCATTAAAGAGGGACCAATTCAATAAACTGTTCTGTGAAATTGGCCAACTATTTGAAAGAAGTATAATGGTAGATTATTATTTCACATAATATACATAAGAGTATCAATATGAGGTAAATATTTTAAGACTAAAATGAAAGCTAACATTATTTGAAATAATGCATAAATATTTATGTAATTTTTGTACAAAAAGGATTTTTGAATAAGATACCTGATATAGTTTGGCTCTGTCCCCACCCAAATCTCATCTTGAATTGTAGCTTCCCCAGTTCCCACGTCATGGGAGGGACCTGGTGGGAGGTAATTGGATCAAAGGGGTGGGTCTTTCTCATGCTATTCTCATGATAATGAATAAGTCTCATGAGATCTGATGGATTTATAGAGAGAGCTTCCTCTGCACAAGTCCTCTCTCCTTTGCCTGCTGCCATGTAAGAAGTCCCTTTGCTCATCCTTTGTCTTCCATCATGATTGTGAGTCCTCCCTAGCTGTGTGGAACTATGAGCTCATTAAATCTCTTTTTCTTTATAAAATACCCAGTCTCAGGTATGTCTTTATTAGCAGTGTGAGAATGGACTAACACAATATCAAAATCAGAAAGTACATGGGAAAAGTTGATAAAAATTTTAAAATATTTGTAAAGATATATTTGTGTATAAATATGTATAACATACAAAAATTAAACAACACATTTCGTGTGTATAAATCTCTTTTAAATAAATGAAAACAAGGTAAACATCCCAATAGCAAAATAGACATAAAACAAGTAATTCACAAAAGACAAATGAATTAATGCAAACAGTTAATAAACGTGTAAAGCAAACTGAATTTTTTTAGTACATCCAGAGATTTGAGGATAAGAATAGGGATTATCATATTTCCCTTTAAAATCTTTAAAATGAAATTTTCCATTGTGAGAATAGGTGCAGGGATATAATTTTATAAAATTTTGGTAGGAACATAAATGGAATTCCTCCTCCAAAGGCAATTACTGCTAAGAAATATTTAGAAATATGTATTAACTTCTAAATTGGGAGAACAGGAGACGGAGAGAGAGAGAGAGAGAGAGAGAGAGAGAGAGAATAATCCAGGCAAGTAATAAAATGTGGTTGAACTAAAATATTGAACTATGAAATTTAGCAGAGGAGACAGATTTGAGACCTAATTTCAATAACAGGTGTAATAGGACATTGTCAGATGTTCATGGGAGCCATTGTTCAATCTGCACCTACCCAGAAGAAAGACTTTCAACTTCCCAACCACCAAAAGCAAATCTAATTCTATCAGACTCATGAGGAATCTCAAGTTTACTACGCATTTCATTAAAAAAAGGAGGGCTTTACAAAGCAGCCACTTAATAAAAGTCATCCAATTGAATAGTTTCCTTCCCTTCTGCTCCCACTCCTAAAGTTTTCCAAAATTTTCCAGGATCAAGAATTTCATTTTACTTTCTCATAAGTCCTTTGTCAATCCCAGCATTACCTATGGCAGTGCTGCAGTGATTCAACGTCTGTAAGAAAATTGAAGCTTGAACCTCCTTGGAAAAGCATGTCTTCCTAAAGATTTTAACCTTAATGGCTTATCAAATGCTTCATTTAAAAAGGCAAGTCTTTCCATTGATAGAATGCGAAGAGGTTCTACTCTCAAAGGACATAACGTTTTTTAATTTATGAACTTATTTTGTTACCTTCAAATTTATTTTAAGAAAACAACCCTGGATGTGAGTGAGTATTTCTCTGTAAGAGTCTCCAAATGTTTTCTAGAATAGCATGGAATTGTATTCTAGAAAACCATAATAAGATATAAAACATACAAATTATAGTAGAAGCATATGATAAAATTATATGCTGCGATTACAAGTAATATTTTAGAAAATATTTTATGTATACAGACTAAAGGAGGAAAACTGCAAAAATTATTATTTTGTTATTGTTTTTTATGTTATCTGTGAATGGAAATTTCAAGTCAATTTTCTTTATTCCTGTATCAAAGAATTGAGAGTGGACAACTTATGTCCTCAAATCCCAAACCAAAAAAAAAAAAAAAAAATCAATTGCATTTAAATTATTCTTGACTTGAAGAACACTGGGTTCCTATATTCACCAGTATGTATTATGAATACCTTGCTGCTATCATTGGCAACTTTTCTTCTATAGCCAATTGTAAAAATGCCTAGAAAGATCAATATTGCATTAACATTTTGGTCATTTAGATTTCTTTTCAGTATGAATTACATTGGTACTTTCTTTCCAATGACAACTGGCTCTTAGCGTTTTTTTCCCTAAGAATAAGAATAAAAAAAGATAACATATAACATACATGCAAACTACTATATTCGTTTCATGCTTTGATTTTGTAGAAACTTTGAAATACAGTTCAAGCAGGTATTTATGTTGCATTTAAATCAATCTAACTGTCAAGGTTATTCTCTGTGACTTATAATGAAATCCCGCTTAAAGTAGGTAAATGCATTCAAGAAGATTGCAAACACATGTGAACTTACAGATTCCTATTGCTCCATTTATGACTAGAATGAGTGAGACCAGAGAAACAAAGTGAGTGGCAGTATTTAGGAGAGATTGCAGGGGCACTGGTTTCCAGTCCAGTGTTTTGTACAGCACACTTCCCCAAATGTTCTCAAATTCCCCCACACATTTGCTGAAGAAACTGGAGAAAAAGGCGCATCAGAGGAGGTAGCTAACTCCAGGCCCATAGGCTGTATTTTCATTGTTTAACTTGACATAGTTTATGGGCTCATTTATCTCTGACCATCATGGTCTCCTTATTAGCTTTTCTGTAAAAGTGCTTTTTAAGGCATTGAACAAAATTCGTGGAATATATACATAAATGAGAATAGTAAAAGTAAATAAAAGACTAAATGAGATTTTACTTTAAAAATCAGTCATTTGGCCTGCAGATATAATATATCAATAATAATTCAATTTAAAAGTTTCTAACTCCTTAACTTCAGGTGTGTAAAACGAAAAAAGTATTAAGACTAGCAAATTTTAGTGGTATTATTTTTTAAAAAAATTTGTTTACCCATGGCCATTTTGCCTTTTAGATGAATGATAGAAATGTTTTGAAAAGATTCAGCAGTTCTTTCCCAATGTCTTTTTTTGAAGAATTGTATTTGTTTTTTAGATTAATCTGAGAAGAATTGGCATGTCTCACATTTAGAATCACACACTGTCTCTCCAATTACTAAAATGACCTTTTATATTGCCCCATAGAGTATTGCTTTATTTTACAGAACCAGATCATTAATTTTAATTGTACATATTACTAAGGTTTATACATTTTGAGCTTTTTATAATTTATGTATTAAATTGAAATCTTAGTCTAATTATTTATTTTTAATATTAAAATGTTCTATTTTTAAACAAACTTTCTTATTAGCTTTAATAGACTTTTGCCAGTAGAATAGCTGTGTTTATTTGGTAAATAATCATATCATTAGCAAGCCATGTAATTATCGTTTCTACCTTTCTAATATCTACGTTAATTCTTATCTAGTCTGTCATGCAACACAGAGTTAGTGAGCTCTACTCCTCCAAGGAAGTCATACTTTTTTAATGTTTCTGAAGCTACAATCCTGAAAAAGAAGATATCTTTCTTTTTTGTGTCCAAAGCCTTCTCAGTCAAGTGAATATTAATAGGGTTTTACTGTATCACCTGCAAGCTCATCCATCTACTGAACACTTCACCCTAGTGTAAAACTTCTTCCACTGCTAAAGCAGAAAGTAAATATTAATAGCTTCCAAGGAAAATAGTTGAGGGTCCAAAGTAATCTCCATTGAATCAAGAATACATGCAAATTTATCCATTCATTTGCTACACTATGTAAGGCAGATATTATGCAAACAGAATAGCAGCTATATATCATACAAAGACAAAAACAAAATGCCTTACATATCTTCAAGTTGTTCACACATGTTGAGTAGTGCCTTGTACAGAAGAATCATCCAAATATCTTTAAAGTAATACCTACTGATGCTTGGAGTCCACCCCTCTAATTTTTTTTTTTTTTTTTTCGAGACAGAGTTTTGCTCTTGTTGCCCAGGCTGGAGTGCAATGGCACGATCTTGGCTCACCACAACCTCCGCCTCTGGGGTTCAAGCAGTTCTCCTACCTCAGCCTCCCGAGTTGCTGGGATTACAGGCATGTGCTTCCACACCCAACTAATTTTGTATTTTTAGTAGATATGGGGTTTTTCCATGTTGGTCAGGGTGGTCTCAAACTCCCGACCTCAGGTGATCGGCCTGCCTGGGCCTCTGAAATTGCTGGGATTAGAGGCATGAGCCACTGCGTCTGGCCTCCAAAAAACATGTTTTAAATGCTCTGACTTCTGCTCGGGATATCCTGAGATTCATTATCTTTTTAAAATGTTAATTAATAGACTTTATGTTTTGAACCATATTGGGCTCACAGGAAAATTGAGTGGAAATTACAGAGAGTTCCCATACCCCTCTCAGTCACCACCACCCTCCCCATCCAGATTAATTATCTTGTTAGGGGATTGTAGTCATGATTAAATTTGAGCTTCTTCACTTAAAACTGAACATTCCAGGAAGTTCTTTACATATGAAATGTAAACCTCTAGAAAAAAAGGGTATGATTATTCAATACCATTATCATGTCCTTACACATGAAACATCTTGGGAGACTAAAGGAGGAGTTAATGAGACTCTAGAGTTATTTTATTTCCTCTTTTCACAGCATACCAGGGAGAATATATGTCAAGAGACTAGTGCTGAGAATTTAGAACATAAAAATAAGGTTACTGGTTGTGTTGCTCTTCATTTTTCTAATTTTAAGAATCCTTATGCTGTTGAAAATACTTATGGTACTTGGCACTTGTTAAAGAAAGTCACTTAATGTTAAAATAGCTAATAGATATAGTTTAACATGAAAGAAATATTGTTTAATTTGCTATTTTATACTATTTAACCAGATTCTTCATTAATTTTTTTTATCCAATAACCATTGTAGGAAGACAGTGCAAGTGGTAACTATTGTATATAAATTTTATGACCTATGTGAGGTTAAAAAAAAATCAAGAACAGAGGTAGAAAAAAAAAGAATTGAAATAACCCCTGTTGATTTTATGCACAAATAATTCTTACATTTTTACGTTATGCTATGCCAATATATTGACAGATTATTAAATTTACGGTCAGAAGTAAGGGCTACACTCACTTTCTACAATTGTGTCTATATTCATTTCATAGGGTTGCTATAACAAACCACGATCTAGGTGGCTTGAAGCAAAAATAATGTACTGTCTCACAGTTGTGGAGGCTAGAAGTCTGAAATCAAGTTATTGGCAGGACCATGATCCCTCTGAAGGCCCTGGGGAACAATCGGTTTTGTGTCTTTCTCTTAGTTTCTGGTGTTTGCTGGCAATACTTTGCTAGTAGATGCATCATTTTAACGTCTTCCTCATTGTTGTGTGTGGTTCTCTGTGTATGTCTGCCTCTGTATCTCTTCCCCTCTTCTAGTAAGGCCACAAGTCATATTGGATTAGGGGCCCATCATCCAGTATAACCTCATCTTAACTAATCACTTCTGCACAACCCTATTTCAAAATAAGGTCGTAGTCTGAGGTTCCAAGAAGGACATAAATTTTTGGACGTTTTTTTTTTTTTTTTTTTTTTTTTTTTGAGACGGAGTCTCGCTCTGTCGCCCAGGCTGGAGTGCAGTGGCATGATCTTGACTCACTGCAACCTCCTCCGCTGAGGTTCAAGAGACACTATTGAACCCAGCAGAGTGATTTGAGGCAAATCTCTTACAATTGCATGTAATGTTAACGGACTGAATGTTTGCATCCCCCAAAATTTATGGGTTGAAACCCTAACCCCCAATGCATATTTGAAACTGGAGCCATCAGGAGGTAATTGGGGTTAGATGAATTCATGAGGGTAGGGTCCTCATGATGGAAATAGTGTCCCTATAAGAAGAGGAAGAGATACATCTCTCAACACTCACATACTAAGGAAGAATATGTAAGCAAGCACACAGTGAAAAAGCATCTGTCTGCAAACCAGGAAGAGTGCCCTCACCAGAAGCTATCTCAGACTTCAATTCTCCCAAAATCTAAGAAAACTCTATTTGTTTTTTGAGCCACATAATCTATGGTATTTGTTATGAAAGTCTGAGTTGACCAAGACAGATTTTGTTACTGAGAAGTGGGGTGCTGCTACAACAAATACCTAAACATGTAAAAGCAGCTTTAGAACTGGATATGAGTACAGGATGGAAGAGTTTTAAGGTGCATGCTGAAAATATGAATGATATAGGCATCCTGATGAGGTATCAGACAGAAAATGAGAAACATGTTACTGGAAGCTGGAGAAAAGGTTTTTCTTGTTATAAAGAGGAAAAGAACTGTGTTCTGATGTTTTGGGGAAGTTACAACTAGTGTACAATGAAATTGGGTAGTTAGATAAGGAGATTCCTAAGCAAAGTGTTGAAAGTGTGCCTTGGTTCCTCCTGACTGCTTATAGTAAAAATGTGAAAGAACAGAGAGAATTTGAACGAGAAATTGTTACTCAAAATGGATCCAAGTCTTAAAAATTTGAAAGGTTCTCAGCCTGTTCATATTGGGAAACATCAGAAAGCATATTTAGAAGATAAAACCAAGGGTGTGGTAAATTATGACTTGGAAAAAAGCTTATGAGATTATATAAGCGAGAATACTTTAAGTTTGAAGTAAAGGAGATGAAGACAAGACTTCACTATGGATCCATGGGTGGGGGACTACCACTCAGGGCCACTGAGGCAAAGCCACCTAGAGCCTTGAAAGTATGACTTCCATCAGACAGAGCCACAGGGGCAAGACATGGCCCAGAGCCATGAGGGTGATGCTATTGCCCCACTGAGCCTGGAGGACAGAGAATCAACCAAGAAGGTTAATCTCGAACATTATAATCTCTAGAATTCCCCTTGCTTGGTTTTGCACTGGCATGGGACTCGTTACTCTTTTCTTTTTTCCTATTTCTTTCTTTTGGAATGAGATTGCCTATTCTTTGCTTGCATCCGCATTGTATTTTGGAAGTACATAACTTGCCTGGTTTCACAAGTTCACAGCTAGAGAGGAATTTTGCCTCAGGAAGAATCGTACCTCAGTTTTCATGCATTTCTGATTTTGATGATATTTTGAATTTTGGAATCAAGAGTTGATGCTTGTATGAGTTAAGTATTTTGGGGCTGTTGGGATGGAATGATTGTATTTTGCATGCCCTAGGACATGAATGTTGGGGGGTCAGATATAAAGCTACAGACTAAATGTTTGTGCTCCCCAAAATTCACATGTTAAAGTCCTAACCCACAATGTGATGGTATTTGGAGATGGGGCCTTTAGGAGATAATTGGATTTAGATGAGTCATGCCAGTGAGATGCTCATGATGAGATTAGTACTTTTATAAGAAGACAAAAAGAGAGATTTCTCTCTGTCTGCCCTCCTTTTTTCTCTCTCTCTCTTTTGTTTCCCTGTCTCTCTCTCTCTCTCACACACACACACACTTCACACACTGAGGAAAAGCCACGCATGCACACAGCAATAAGGCATTAATCTGCAAGTCAGAAGGAGCCCTTCCCAGAACCCGACCATGCTTGTTCCCTGATTTCAAGACTTCCAGGCTTCAGAACTCTGAGAAAATAAATCTCTGTTGTTTAAGACACTGAATCTATGGTATTTTGTTATGACAGCCCAAGCTGATGAAGACTTATCTTATTTATGTTTTGTATATAAGAAAGTAATCCTACTTACCTGAAGGGTTGTTTGAGATCATATGAAATAAACATGTTTATTGAACTGAATCTGCAAAAATATTGAGGGATTATTATGTAACTAGCTCTATCTAGGGTGTGTTCTAAGCATCTAAAAACAATGAAGAAAAGAATGCTGCATTTGAAGTTTTTGAAGTTTAATGTGCATTACTTCACTAACCTTTAGTTTTTTTCATATTAAAAAACGACACTGTGAATTGTCCCAAAGAGGACTAGTGAGCATTAAAGAGATGGTACATTACAGGCTACCTATCACATAGCAGGTGCTTCATTGATGCTAATCTCCTCTCCCTCTCCAGTATTAATAATATTAACTTCATATTAATATAGATTTTTTACTTCATATATAATTCGTGTTTTTTTGGTCTACATTCCATGTATACACTAACATGTAACATGTTTATGGTCTTAGTTCTTGAGTTTCAGAAAACAATGTCCAGTCTGATGAGGTTAAATGTCATCCCATTGCCTACAGATTCAAGTTCAAAGCATTTATACTGGCATTTAAGATACACTATAACCCCAAAGTAAATTTTACAGCTCATTTATTAAAATTTTTTTCTTCAGAATACCTGGAATTCCTATTATGCCTTCAGCACATTCTATAACTCTCCAAAAGCCATACCTTTTACTGTGTCCTCCCCTCTACCTGAAATGCTTCTCATTGATGACATTTGTAATCTGGAATTTAGGATTCAACACTAGGCAAGGCAACCTCTGTTCCTTTCTGAGTTTATTGGGAAACTGAAATAATTAAATAAGGAACTACAGTATAATGTCATGAAACCAGGATAGGAGAAGTGAAGTCCCTGGGACTCAGAATGGAGCATCTAATGAAGGCTTCATGGAAACTGTATTTGATCTCTGATCTCAGGAAGGAAGAAGTAGTGGAGGATGGAGAGAAGATTGACAATAATCTGTGCAAAGAGTATAGAGTGTTTAAAGTCTTGTAGGCAAAAAGACAGTTTGACTTTTTCATGAAACTGAAAGAAATTTATTCTGATTGGAGCATGGAGTTCGGAGGAGAAAAAGTGGCGTAGTCATAAGTGATGAAGCAGGGGAGCAAATGAACAGCTAGATCATAAAAGGCACAGTGAGAGAAATTAAGGACTCTGTATTTTAGGTCAATGAGGAGCTATTTTTTCTCTGACTGATTATCATACAACAAAGCCAGGGTCCTTCTTATTGAGGCTACCACTAATTCATACTCTTTCTCCCAAACTTCTACTCTGTCTGATTTCTACATTACTCAATAAATACTTGCTGAATTGTGGTGTAATGTGAATGAAGGGCAGACTTATTCCAAAAAGGGACAATCAACTCCATCTCCTTTAAGTCATTCACTTGTTTATCATTCTCCAAAGGCTTAGGTGAGAAAAAAAACTTGAAGTCAGCACATCCTCTCTACTGCAAGCAAAAAATGATCTTTTAAGAATTTGAATAGTGTTTTTTGAACTCGCTAAATATGTCAGACTTCTCACTAAGGCAAAGCAGTTAAAAAGTTGGAACCATCAAACACTGCCAAGCAATAATTTGAGTTCTCTCTGTTCACTTTTCAATTAAAATTTCAATTTAATAAATGGAAACACATTATCTGATTTTCAAATAAAAGAAATCAATAAATCTCTATGATACGGATAACCAGCGAGTCAACTCTGAGAAAATGGTTTGTATAAATTGGCTAATATCTAAATAGGGCTCCAACAATATTTTTAATGGAAAGATGAACCTAAACAAACAAAGACGTAGATAAGAGATAAAATGTAATTTCACTCTTCTCAGAAAAAAGGGAAAAATAATAAACCAAATTAAAAAAGGATATGATTGAGGGTTTGTGTTAGAATTAATAAAAGGAAAACACCAATATCCAAAGTTGTATATGCCATCATAAACTTCTTTATATCTGTGGTACTTAGATTTTATTTGCTCTCTATGCCTGCATTCTTCCTAAGATATTTTCCCTGAGTTCAGTTGTATTGGAAAGTAAGATTATATTGCTATTGAGTTCATTTTCCTAGTATATAATACCAAACTGGGTTGCAATATCTGACAGATTTATGACTATTTGCTGAGACGTATTTTATAAAATGGCAGAATAGAAGGCATTTTTTTCAATCTGCTCTTTGTAGCAAACCTTCACAGAAAAAAAAAGACAGTTTTTAAGAAGGAAGAGATTACAATTTTTTCAAAGTCTTTTTTGTCTGTAGCAAAGGATATTTCTGAATAATATGTTGTAAAATAACATATTACAGATGAAACACACAATTCATTGCTTATCCTATAGAGAAAGACGCCTTCCTGTCTCTGCTAAATGTGTGAGTTCATGGGTATATAAAAATAGAATGCACTTGACAATGAAAGTTACAGGCTGATGGATGACACCCCATTGTCAAACAATTGATAGCTAGTGAGGAATTATAGTGACCTTGTAGTGCAGCACAAATAATTCAGCAGCCCCTGAAGTATGCTAAGCAGACTAGCTTCTCTCTTAGGGGTGCCTGGGTCACTTAAGTAGGGGAAATATATATCTTTAATTTCCTTTAGAAACATTGTAATCACCTCTAGGCAAGTAAGAGAGTGGGTAATTTCAAGGCAATTCCTTAGGATGCCTTTTAAAACATTATTTCATCAGCAATGGTTAGATATAGCCCAGATCACCCTAGGGAATTGGTCAGAAAGACACTGGAATAGAAGTACACGTATTTAAATGTTATCTTCCTAATCAAAAAACAGTGGTACATAATAGATTATATCGGCTATGATCTCAGCCAGACTTGAGAACAAAGATGGGTTTACCACTTGCTAGCTGAAGGTGCTTAGGCACACTTCAGTTTTCTCATTGATAAGGGAATAAAAGGCATCTTTCAAAGATTTATTGCAAGGATTGGACATCATAATGTGTATGTGGGACCACTCCCACATACACTCCCACATTAGAGGTAAGATAACTTATCTCATAGCACTGACAAATACTCAGGAGGTGGAGCCACCAGGAATCTGCAGCAAAAAAGTGTAGGGACCACATGGGAAAGAGCCATCTAGAATCATTAAAAGACACATGGCTTTGTTATTTGTTGCTACCCTTAAAAATGTTTTATATAAAATGAAAGGAGTATTTTTAACTCTTTTGAACATTTTGGGTGAAGACTCTTCTTTGGTAAATGCTGAATTTGGAGATGGATTTAATGCATATATGTGGTTATTATTTAGGAGAAGAAAGTAAGGGATAGGAGGAAAAAGATGTGGGTCATCAGCTTCTACATGGGAAAGAAAACCATAGGTGTCCTTAAAATCATTCTGAGTGAGAGAGGAGATGCTATGAGAGGTAAGCTGAGCCAGAGGTCATTAAAGGGAATGAACTATGCCTGAAAGCAGATGATTTTGTACATGAAGATCCCAGGTTCTCACTGGTGCTCAGTAGACTTTTGGCTATCTCCTTTTAAGCAGAAGTCACTGAGAGACATGTAGATATTATCACATGGATACCCAGGGAATACAAGATGAGAGGCATCAAGCTGTCCTTCATACTCACAGGCAAAGCAAACCACTGGTGGGGAATGAGTAGGGCACCTACAATGGAACAGATTATTAGAAAAAAACTCCATTTTGACCAGATATAATTTGTGCCTAAAAATCAGCTATTCCAGAAATGCACTGAGAATTATATTTTTTGAGTGTTCAGTTGGACATTGGATTGTGAGTTTTACATTCTCAAGAGGCTCACCTTCTAGAAGTTCTCACCACAATAAACTGTGTAATTGGAAAGGATTGATCACACCAATTCAGAGAGGAAAAGTGTAGACCAGGTTGGAGCTCAATGTTGAAAATTTTGGGGCCTTCAGGCCAGTTTGGCCCACATGAGTTATGACATGGAGGCGGAAGAAAACTCTTTTAGTCCTAGTCATTCATTCTATTTAATGGAAGACATTTACTAAGCATGTAAAATACGGTAAGAACTCTGCCGGCTCTGAAAATATAGAGTCTGATAAGATTTTTTTTTAAAAGATAAAGGAATGTGAAACAACAACAACAAAATTCTTAAGGAGTATGTAAGAGAATCTCAGGGGATTCCTACAAACATAACAATTTTTATCTTTTTAAAGGCTGTTACATAATCCGTCTGAATGTGTCTGAGTACCAGTCAGCTCTGTAAGACCTCCGAGATTTCTATTATTCTCTGATGCCCCCTAATTTAGCAAATGGTGTGTACAATGTATACTTTCAATAAAACTAAACAAAGATCAACACATACTCTGGCAGCAACCCTACCACCAACAAACTTGAAAGGCAAAAGGCAGTTTGCCATAAAGATGTTTGCTGAAAAAAATAAATCCCATTGACATCTCAAAAGTACTCTTCAGAGAAAATAGTTTACATGCCTGCTTTTTTTTTTTCTAAGTAGTTTGCCATCTCTTTCACAGACAAAATGATATTTTATTTTTCTTTTTTCCCAGGTAAAATTTTTTCAAGAATTCTGCCAAATCCTTTGCAACCACAAGCACAGTGATTGTTCAGTCGATGGTGGCACATTTCTTTTAATTTCATTGTAATCAGAAATACATGTTTTACTGAAAAAGCAGTAACTAGGAGCACAAAAACGTCTGCTAACTAATATAGTAATTATTATAATAGCACTTGTGGAGCACTTAGATAGCCCTGGACCTTTGTTCTGTGTTGTTTGTGCAGTGTCCTTGGTTGGTTGTTTTAGGGTTGGAAAGAGATTTAATTATTATCTCTATTTCACAGAGATGGAGGAGACTAAAAATGAATACATGACTTTCCCATAAACCTTGACCTTTCAAATGAGGAGTCTTGAACTCTCTTTAGTATCAAATCTCTTTTTCATTACACTATAGCAAATCCCACTTAGAAATAAACTTACTTAGTAAATTTCATAATTTTTATCAGACGATTTTTATTGATGGCATACACCTTTTTTGGCTGCCTATTTTGAAAGGTTAGTATTGACTGGAATGCTTTTTTTTTATAGAAATGTCTTTCAAATATTTCCATTTTGTTGTGCCAAATATTATTTTCAGAGTTTGTTGTTTACAAAGAATAAGTAAGTATCCCAGGGGTTTGGGTAACACCATTATTTTCTCGTGTATAAAAAGGAGGTAAGACTAGGGTCCATTTCTTGTGGCTGTACCTGGGATTAAGTGAATTGACAAATATGAAGCCTTTAGCACAGTGCCAGGGACACAGTATATGCCCAACAATGTTGGGTTTGTTATTTTTTAATGCAACAGGAGATAAAAGGAGTAGATAAGTAACCTAATTAATATCAAACAATTACTTGGCTATATGGTCACAGATTATTTAATGAGTGTTTACTGCAAGTTGTCCTGTCTCATACTCATAGCAACCAATTTGGGTAGAAATGTAGTTCTATTTGGTTAGAAGTTGAGGATCCATTTAGGTTAACCCCAAATCCCATGGCTAGTGTCTGCCAGAGCGGGTGTATGAATTTCAATTCTGCAAACATATCAATTAGTATACATTTTGTATCAAATAATAAAAATCCAAATCAATGGGCTTAAACCATCAGGAAATGTATCAGCAGTACACATCACTGGAATTCTGGAGGTAGGCCAGTTTCTGCTTCTCACCTAAGCTAGGTGTTGTGACTCCATTTATTCATTTATCCATTTATCTACACATTTCCCATCTTGCCTGTCTTTTTGGTATCAGCATCATCTTCCATCAGAAAGTTGTGTACTCAAGAATTTCAAGGCTTCATCTGGATGTGACAATATGCAAAGGAAGAGAACATGCTTCTCCCAGCCTTTCAAGCAATAGTTCACCAAAATTCAATTTATTGATCACTTGTCAGTCCCTGTACAATGATTTTATCTAGGAAAATGAAATTTTCTGATAGGCTTAGGACTTATAATGTACATATCCACACACACACAGAAGCAAGTAGATGAAAATCATAAGATATTAAAATGTTAATTTTCTGAGAAAATATATTTCATTTCCTTCTAAAATGGGTTTTAAACAGTAAGCAACCAAACTAGTTTATTCAATGCTTATTCTATTATCCTCTGTGAGTCCTTGGTCCAGATTCTTGCGTTAGAAAAGTAAAACAGGGAGACAGGTCATTCACAGGACATTCACCGAGTGAACACAATTTTTTAGCTAGCTGAACTTTGCCCCCATAGCTTACCGATTGTATGACTTTAGTGAAATGGCTTAACATCTTTGAGCCTCTGTTTCTTCATCCATAAAATAGGTTTCTGTGAGGATTGATTCAGACAATCAAGCTGCTTGACAAATTTGCATTGTTGTCAGGGAGCCGAAGTAAAACTCAGGTAGAGAGAAGGCTGTGAAATCTGTTGGACTGGGATCACATCTAGGCTTGCACATATTCCTAAGCTTCTGTGCAATCTAAAAACAAAACAAAACTAAACTAAACTAAAAAAAATACACAAACAAAAGCAGCATCCCATTTGTTGTGAAGATACAATAAGATAATACACAAAAAGTATTTAGTCCATTGTGTCTCTCAGAGTAAGCAGTCCATGGATATTTTTGTTATTAATATTACTACAGAAGTGCAATTTCTTTCATCAAAGAGTTTACTGTCCAGTAGGAAAAAGAGATAGAAGAGTAACAAATAAAGTATATTACAGGGATTTTATAGGCATGAAATTGTGTAATTTTGCAAGTCCACAAGAAGTAGTATTGTCTCCTTGAGGGGTCAGACACTTCACAGAAGAGGTGAAAATAAGTTGAGCACGTATTTATTGCAAGGTCTTTCTTACATGCAGAAACATGTAGGAACCCTTGGGGGTGTGGGGAAACAATACCCTTAAGTTAGACAACTCATAGCACGGATGAGAACACCGGCTTTCATAGCAAGTCTGCACCATCTTATCCAAAGCAAAGATGTTCTGATGCAGACCTAGCTGAGAAAGAAAAAGTGACAGAGAAAACAGATTTCCTCCTTATAATGTGTCAGGGAACTTGGAGTAGATTAAATCCCTGTAGGAAGGCAATAGAGAGGAGCGGCAGCTACTTTGACAGAGCTGAAATAGAGCCAGGAGCCCATTACTTTAATACTCAGGGAAACCAGACTGATCGGCATCAAAGCCATTCAGGAAAGGTGCGTAGATTGATGACATGGTCCCAGGTGACATTTTAGAGCAACAGCAGGCTTTCAATCCTGGGCACACTTCCAACTGACACCCAAATTATCTTCAGATACTACAAATTCCTTAAGTTCCTACCAATGTATATAGTGACAAAAGGTAGCTACACAATAGGCACTCCGTCCTACTTGTTTACTAACTTATTTTGTAAACATAACCCAAGATTTGTTGTTAATTTATGTTGGGATTTGAGGACTGGAATATTATGTGTTTGATGTAGTACAATATTTCCTAGGCAAATTTATAAGCTGGCTCCAGATTACCTGGCTTCCATTCTATCCTTTCTTTTCCACTCATCTCAACAGTAATAGAATAGACAAAGATGCAGGAAATTTCATCTAAAAGGACAAAAATCTTAGAGCCAAGGAAGTGAGGTGGAATTTGAGTAATAGTAAAGATGGACAACATCCAGACACCTATGTGAAGCGTTAGCAAGAAAGCTGATGCTGTGCTCTGAAGTTTCAAAATGTAACCATCACGATCACAAAAAGGCTGCCATTAGCAAACAGAAGAGGCCTTGGCTGAGATGGAAGATTGCCCATCCCACCCCATTCATATTCCAGGAAAATAGAAGCCCGCTCAAAGTAGTTAAAAATTTATTGGAAGAATATAATTTTTCAAAATACAAACGTGCCAGTGCCATTCCCTGTTTAAATTACTAGTGACTGCAATGGCCTTCAGGATGAAAATCTATATTCTTTAGCAAGACATATAAATCTTTTCAACATGTTCTTCTCATCTGTTTTCTTAGGAGCACTCTGCTCACCCCTCAGCGCACACACACACTGTATCCTCTGCTCCAGTCATGCTGAAGTATTTACAGTTCTCAGAAGAATTGTGTGGTTTTACACTTCCCTAACCTTGAACATGCTGCCCTATTACCTAAGTTACTCCTGGGCCGCAATAGTTCTCTTGGAATATTGCTGTGTTTTTTGAGAAAAATTGTAATTCATGTTTGTGTGACCTTAACAGAACAGTGAATAAACTCTAAGTTTTTTTCCACTAATCACAACTCACTTCCTCTTTATGATAATATATTTATGTTCATGCTTTGCCTAGGCAAAGAATAGGCAGGTGGAGAAGAGAAATTATATTCCAGGTGCAGTAGCATGTTCAAGGTTAGGGAAGTGTAAAACCACAGCATGATTCAATATACTTAATTCAAGCATTTTCAAGGTACAGTTTGAAATCAATTATACATTAGATACTTTTATCAGGTGCTAAGGTTTTCCAATAATATTCTAATTCATAGCAGCTCATAATGAAGAATATGAAAAGGCACCCTTAAGCTGTGCTTAGGGCTAAATTATGTTGCTTGTTATTATAGAATCAACACCTAAAAATAACCCAAATAGAGATGATATTGTTTATTCTAAAGATGAACAAGAAAGACATCATTTGGAAATATTTTTTAAGTTCAGATTCAAGTTTAACAATTTTTGCCTTGCATTCAGCTGGTTTGAAACACAAAAAAAATGCTCACTTTTGATTTTATCTGACAAAATTAGAGAAGAAAGTTTTCTATACACACTACAAAGGACAGATACTGTATTTAATACAGGAAAAAAATATGCTGAAGCAGTGCTCATTAACAAATACGTCATTTTTTTCCATTTTTGACCTTATGATTTTTGTCTGTAATGCCAATTGTTCTTTCAAATAAAGGATCCTCAAAATGTGGAGTCAAATCTGTGGGTATTAATGCAAAATAATTCACTGAAACTTTTCTGAATAATCGATATTATACCCTCATTATTCTGAATTTCTTTATTGCCTTGCATTTCTGCTCTTTCAATCACAAGTTGTGCTTTAAAAATATATATGTATATCGTTTGGGGATAATGAGAAAACTTTGCTCCTACCAGCTGGACTGAAAATTTTAAAAACACAGATAGAAAAGTTTATTACTCAGTTCATAAAAACCTCTCTAATGAGACAGATGAAAATATGAATTGCTTCTAATGAGCTCAGAATTGCATATACTTCCCTTGGTTTAATTTTCTAAGTGTTCATAGATATTTGTTGTTGTGCTTATTATGAAACAAGAAGTGGCCACTAGTCTGTGATAAACCAATTTGTGAGATTAAAGTGCTGAACTTGAACAGTTTCATTAAATTCTAAGTCATGAGTTGAAATCGGAATTTTAAAAGCCGCTTTTTCTTATTTACACAAGACCCATAGCATTTATGCAGGCAGAAAGTAGTGCCAATTAATGCTGACTCTGTTGATGAGGTCTAGAAGAGCTCCTTAAAAATGTTGTCTTTTTACCCTATCTCCCCTACATCTTTACACGCACCCTTGCCCCTAAAAATGCAAAGCTTGAGCTTTAATGACATTAAATCTCAACACCCCATAATACTCCAAGCTTATTTCCTGACTAGTACTCATTTACACGTTTAAAAATAAGTTCTTATATGCCTTATTTAATATGTTACACCTGGGAACTACAGAAAACCAGTTTATCAATTGAAGGGGAATTGATTGTTACAATGTGCTATTTCTTATATAAAGATGAACAGAATTACAGTAACTATTATTTGTATGCAAACAACAGCATCTAGCTAATTAGCGATGCTACTTAGAAATTATGGGTTTCTCAAAAAACTGCAGGGTGTAATAACATAGAATAAAAGATCATTAGCTTTCAGTAATGAAGTTCAAGGAAAATGAGCACCGCCTTTCTTTATCCTGCTGAAGCCAAATTAAAATATCTAATCTGAATATAAGCATATACCATTTAATGTATTTTAAATGTAATGTAAATTTCGGTACATATTGAAACACATGAATATATTTAAATTTCTATCAAGCATCATCAAAATATCTTGGCATTCTTAATTTCATCTATTCCCATACTTACAATAGGTGGCCACCAGAATGTTAAGGGGACAATTATTCATATGACTAGAAATATTGAACTGTCTTGACATACTATTTATCATTACTCCTATAGGCCTGTCTTATTACTATTCTTTTTACATATATAATTTTACATATGTTTATGTATGTGTAATATCTATATGTATATGTGTGTGTATAACTTGCGTATATCAGCGACAGCCTCTCCATAGGAAAAAAGGAACATTGATTTGGGGCCTTTCTGTATGATTTTGAAGTCTGTTCTCTTCCATAATCGTTTTTCAGACAAAAAAAACCTTAAAAGTATTACATGCCAATAGTTTGTGACACAACTGTCAATATTTACGTGATGTGGGTTTTGCTGTGTTTGTTGTTCTTTAACCCCAATGCTAACATACATTAGGTGTGTAACCCTGGATCACATGAATTAATTTCAATATGGCTCAGTTTTCTCACCTCCAAGATGAGCTTCCTGCAGCACAGAAATGAAGTGAGGATATAATTAAATGGGGAAATCAGAGTAATTAGTACAGAGCCTAAAAAGTTATAGGCATGAGATAAATGTTCATCATCATCTGTTTCCTTCCTTAACCATGATGACATCTCACTCCTGCTTCACATTGTTGGCAAAAGTAATTTGTCCTTCAGTAGTGAGTACAGTTAAAAAGCCTCTAGTGTGTTCTAATGTATTGCACACTGCTAATTTTTCACAAAAATTTAAAATAAGAATTATCCTTAGGAACCTGGGCAACCCAAAGAAAGACCATGGTGTTATTATTTTAACATTATTTTGTATTTCAAAGGCATATAGTGGTATTTGGGTCCCCAACTATCCTTTAAATACACACCACAACATGTATTTTTGGAAAATGGTTCCAGAGGAGACAGAAAGGGCTTAGAATGGCAAATGCACTCTCCGGGCAGGAGGCCACAACATTATGCCCAGCGCAAAATATCTGTGTGCCCTCCCTCCAGCTTCTGCCAGTGTTGCTAAGTCAAAGGCCCTTCACGTAATTTCGACACTTGAGGAATTACATTCGCACCTGGAGACCCACTAATAAGCAGGATAAAACACCAGAAAATGTATTTCCAAAGTCGACTGCAACACTCCATCAGGTTATGTTATAATAAGCTCCTGCTATCAGAACTGATGCAATGGGAAAACACTTTCAGAGGGAAAATTTGGATGGCCTAGAGTGGCTTTCATGTGTGTGTGTGTATATGTGTGTATGAAAATATATAGATACATATATACAGATTCATGTATATGAAGACTAGACAACTTAAGAAAAACGAGAAGAAAAATAAAACACAGATATTGTGCCTGAAATTATAATAACTGGAAACTGTAATGTAAAAACAGTTGTTTTTTTCCAATAAGCTTATAGAAAGCACACAGTCATTTTAGCTGAGAAAAAAATGACCCTTACAACATTAACCTATACGTCCACCTGTGGAGCCAAGTAGAGGTTTCATTAACGCAAAGGAATGGGCTGGAGGAGACAAGCAGAAATAGGCCATAGATTTGTACTCTTCTTCAATTTGCTTTTACATAGTTTGTTGTAATCTAAGAAACTGTTCCTCCTCCCAGAAGAAAATTTCTATATTCAACTTTCTTTCACCTTTTTTCTTTTTGTAATAATATCTTACTTGGGATTTCAATTAACCAATAGATTTCTGCCTCTTGCACTAAATACTACATAAGCATGGCCTTTAATATTTTTGTAATTGAAGACTGTTAGCAGAACAATTAGCATGTAAAGCTAGAATGACCTTAGCTCTGTGCATCACTGTGATTAGTTTGGACTCTAATATCAGGTATATCACCAAACTGCCTTAGATACCAAGATAAAAAGCGTCTAGCTCTAGCCCAAAGAACATTGGGTAATAGTGTGATACTTGGGCAGTGAAACATAAAGGGCAAACTAGTGTGATTATGTTTGATTTGTGTTGACTGAGAAACTGGGAAAAGTCCCTCAGACCTGAGAGTACCAGCAAATGAGGACAGAAATGGCCTGTCGGGTTTGTCTCCTTTGTAACTGCTGTACTATTTAAAAAACCTCATTTCAGCACAGTCTTTCTCCCCAGTGACATTTTCTTAAATTTTATCAGTTACAGGACTCATTTATTAGCAATGGCAACAAAATAGAATGCAACGAAAGAAATATTTGCTTTTGTTATTAAATAGGCTATTGTTGGCTTTAATTTAAAACATACATCATGAGGTTCCTAAGTTTTGCCAGGCCCTCTGCTTGTCGCTGGGAATACAAAGATGAAAAATATCTTCTGACTTTTGTATGTGGACCACACTGAATCAGAATACACCATAAACAGCCCATGCATTTGAACCTACATGACACATTATCTACACACAATAGTACGCATTTCATGCTTTTGCAGGATTTCAAATCATATATTAAATCTTTTATAAAATCTCACATTTAGGAGAGTGAAACTGCTCTGTGTGATACAGTAGTGGCTACATATATTATAAATTTGTCCAAACCCACAGAATGTACTTCAGGAGTGAACCTTACTGTAAACTGGGGGCTTTGGATGATGATAAGTGCCCATGTAGCCTCATCAATGGTAACAATTGTACCACTCTTGTGGGGGTGTTGGTGATGAGGGAGGCTGTACATGTTGGGGGAGGAGGGGCACATGGAGCATCTCTGTACATTTCTCTCATGCTGTGAACCTAAAACTTCTCTAAGAAGTAAAATTCAGTTTTAAAAAATTATATAAATGCTATAATCTGTACGTTTCTAGGTCTGCTTGCAATATGCTTTGAGATTTAACCATTTCAATACGTGTCTCATTTGTGTTAACTCCTATGTATGTGTTTACTGTTTGCCTCTTTATAAATATTTACTTTTTTGTTATTACTCATAATGTGGAGGTGAACACTGTGCATACCTTCTGGGGACAATTCAAAGAGTGTCGTTAGAAGTAAAATTCTTGGATAATAACTAAGTATTCTTCAGCTTTACTAGATATGACTCAATTGTTCTAAAAATTGGTTATAAAATTTTTCACTCCCACTGATAGCGTATAAGCACTTTACTTGCCCAAACATAATTATTAAGATTCTTAAATTTTGCCAATATCAGGGTGTGAGTGATGTCTCTGCTTTAATTTATATTTACCTGAATACAATGGGACGTCTTTTCATATATTAATTGGCCGTCCTTGTTTCTATTTCTCTGACTTGCCTGTCAACACCTTTGTCCATTTTTCCTACTGGGTTTGTCTTTATGTTGTTATTTGTAGGGTTTCTATTTACATATTTTAAAATTCTGGATATCAGTTTTTTTTCTTGGATTTTTTTTGTGTTGCAAATATTTTCTCCCAGTCTATAGTTTTGTAAGTTTTCCACTTGTGAATTACTGTGTTAGTCACAATGTTTTTAATATTTTAAATTGTCTTAATATTTTCTCACGACTTCTCTACTTTGATTACTTGTTTCTCATTTTTTTCAAAAGTGATAAAGTTTTGCTTTTGCACTTGCTTTTTAATTTAACTAGAAGTGTTTTTGTTTGTGGTGTGAGGTAGAGATCTCGGTTCCTTTCTGTTTGTCATATAAGTGCCTACACATGTATGGGTGTCTTTCTTTTTTTTTTTTTTTTTTTTTTTTTTTTGAGATGGAGTCTCGCTCTTTCACCCAGGCTGGAGTGCAGTGGCGCGATCTCGGCTCACTGCAGTCTCCGCCCCCCGGGGTTCACGCCATTCTCCTGCCTCAGCCTCCCGCGTAGCTGGGACTACAGGCGCCCGCCACCTCGCCCGGCTAATTTTTTTTTGTATTTTTAGTAGAGACGGGGTTTCACCGTGTTAGCCAGGATGGTCTCGATCTCCTGGCCTCGTGATCCGCCCGCCTTGGCCTCCCAAAGTGCTGGGATTACAGGCGTGAGCCACCGTGCCCGGCCATGTATGGGTGTCTTTCAAATGGCCAGTTCCCTTCCGCTAATATCTTTTTCTAACCCTACTCTAAATACCAAACTCTGTTGCTTTAATGATGCTTGATATCGGATATGGTGAGTCTCTCATCTAATTCTTCTTCAGGATTATTCCGACTCCTCTTGCACTGTGCAATTCTCCGTAATTGTTTTACATATATTCTATTAAATTCATTCATACTTAATTGTTGTGTTCCCCACACCATGGAATACTATGCAGTCATAAAAAAGGATGAGTTCATGTCCTTTGTAGGGACATGGATGGAGCCGGAAACCATCATTCTCAGCAAACTATCACAAGGACAGAAAACCAAACACCACATGTTCTCACTCATAGGTGGGAATTGAACAATGAAAACACTTGAACACAGGGTGGGGCACACCACATACGGGACCTGCCGTGGGGTGGGGGGAGGGGGGAGGGATAGCATTAGGAAATATACCTAATGTAAATGAGGAGTTAATGGGTGCAGCACACCAACATGGCACATGTATACATATGTAACAAACCTGCACGTTGTGCACATGTACCCTAGAACTTAAAGTATAATAAAAATAAAAAAAGAAAATAGAATTGCCCTTCTGGTGCATTAAAGATTGTTCTATTATCTAAATGATTTATAGAAATGTTGGTTTTTAAGTTGATTTTGTATTTAGCAATTTGCTTAACTTTCTTAGAACTAAAAACTTATTTGTACAGCATGTTGGATTTTCTCGTTAGAAAATCATGCTATTTGCTAATTAAATTTTCTTTCTTTCTTTGTAATTATTCCTTCTCCCTCTCCTTTCCTTCTACCTTCTGGTTTTCCTCCTCCTCTTCGTTTTTATTAATCTCTTATCTCAGTGTCTAGACTACCTGACATAATGTTAAACCAAATTTGTGAGAGGGAATTCTTAATGTGTTCCTGAAATAATGGAAACGCTGTTAAAATTTTAGTATTCAGTATCTAGCTTTCTCTAGGTTACTGTATACCCCTTATTAGGTGACACAAGCTTGTTTGTATTTTTAGTTTGTTAAGTATTTTCCTATGAATGAAGTTTGAATTTAAATTTTTGCACAGATATGGAATTGATCCTAACTTTTTTTCTTTTTCTCTTTAATCTGTCCATGTGCTCTGTGTAGCCTGGCTTTGCTGTCAAAGTCATAGAACGCAGTTTGATTTATTTGTTA
Organism: Pan paniscus; assembly: GCF_029289425.2. Taxonomy (NCBI): domain Eukaryota; kingdom Metazoa; phylum Chordata; class Mammalia; order Primates; family Hominidae; genus Pan; species Pan paniscus. The sequence continues at coordinate 70,702,386 of NC_073267.2, forward strand.
TTTGTTAACGTTTTCTGAAGTAATATGTGTATGATAAAGATGAATTGATATTTGAAATTAGGTAAAACTTACCTAGAAAACGTTTCCTTCTGGTTACATTTGAGGGGAAAATTTTTGTTGCAGTTTTAAATCCTTTAATGGAAATCCATTTCTTCAGTCTTTTGTCTCTAGTCAAATTTGGTAGTTAATATTTTTCCAGAGAACAATATGTACATTCAGACTTTTAAAATTATTGTTCAGTTGTTCATAGAATATGCTTAGTAGTTTTCTGTTGTTGTTGTTTTTGTTTTTTTGTTTGAGACAGAGTCTCACTGTCGCCAGGCTGGAGTGCAGTGACGCGATCTTGGCTCACTACAACGTCCACCTCCTGGCCTCCTGGGTTCAGGCAATTCTCGTGCTTCAGCCGCCAGAGTAGCTGGGATTACAGGCATGTGCCACCACAGCCAGCTAATGTTTGTATTTTTAGTAGAGATGGTGTTTCACCATGTTGGCCAGGATGGCATCGATCTCCTGACCTCGTGATCTCCCCGCCTTGGCCTCTCAAAGTGCTGGGATTACAGGTGTGAGCCACCGCGCCCGGCCTGCTTAGTAGTTTTTAAATGTCAGTGTTTATGCAATGATAACCTTTAACTTTTACATTATATTTGTTTCAATAATTTTTATCAGTCTTTTTACATTTGCATATTATATAACTATAATGTTTAAAGTTTCTGTTTTGGTAATTATTTCATTATTTTTTTATTTTATTAATTTACGCTTTTAGAGTTTTCTTTCTTTTACTTTATTTAACAAACACTTTAAACTAAAACTAAAGTTTTAGTTTGAACATCAAAATTCATTTTGTGTGCTTTTTAAAATTTTAATACACCCATTTGCAGGTGCAAATTTATATGCAAGTACCGCTTTAGCTCTGTTTCACACATTTTGTTATATGCCATGTACTGTTTCTCTTTTTAAATTTCAAATATTTCCTATGTAATTTCTTTAACCCATGAATCATCCAAGAATTAATTTTGAAAGTTTCAAAATCAACATTTGTGTGAATTTAATTATCTTTTTATGTTGAATTCTAATGTAATTTCAAATTAGCAAAATATATATTTTAATTTTTTATATTTTTGTGCTCATATTTTTAATGCTTCATATATTGGAAAAGATCTCTACATTCCTCCATATATATCTACAATTGTCCATTTTATAATAGATTTTCTATATGTTTCTTATACTTTGCAGCATTTGCTATCAATTTATGATAAAACAGTATAAAAATATCACACCTTGTTGGTTTTTTTCTCTGTAATTCTACCAAGTTTTGCTATGATGTAATGTACATCTATATTAGAGACAGCTGTGTCTTCTAGGTTTATTTTATTAATGTATGCTGTCTATTTTATTCTTGTTAAAGTTTTTTCTTATGTTTTATTTTGATTTTATTAATATGTCTATGGTAACTTTTTTGGTTATATTAGCAAACGAAATCTTTTCTCTCCATTTACATTCAAGTATTTTATATGGTTCTGTCATTTTGTTTTATCTTTTTTATAATAATCACAGGATGATGTATTTTGTCTTTTGGTGGATTTTTAATAATTGTATATTTTGTGCTTGATATACGCTATTGAAATTTCTCTACTATCTTACTGTCTTCTGTTAGATCTGTATTGTATTCCATAATCTCTCTTTCTCTTTCTTTCTGTGCTATTGCTGCTGATTTGAAAACTATAGATTTTTGGGGGGAGCAGTACATCATTATTAACACTATTATTGTTATTACTTAAATATAAGTATTTTAAAAATATTAAAGGGTCAATAAACAATCCTTGTTTTTCTCCTCCCTTTTTGGGTCTGAAAACACTTGAAATATAAATGCTGGAGTGAAAATATGTAGATATAGATAGTGACTGTATCATTGATAAAGCCATGTGAGCAATGTAACTTAGCTGTATGGCCATACGGGTTGCAAATACCTTATCTTTCAATTAAACATACCTCTGCTCAGTCATTAGCATAGAGGGTCACCCTCAAAACTCCCTCCATAAGGACCATGAGAACAGGACAATTGTTAGTTAAAGTTGTCAACGTAGCCTGTCAATTTCCCTGAAGCTTTTTTTTTTTAATCCCTCACCTGCCATTTGGATTCATTTCTTCCTGTCCTTTTGTATTCTGAGAGCCTGAAGTCAGCACTCATTTTTATTCTTAATTTCTGAAATCCTTCAGCAATTATTATTTCAAATACTTTTTCTCCTGCATTGTCTCGATTCTTCCCTCTACATTTGCTATTAAATTATATATTTAATCTCCCAAACTATTATCTATCTCTTCTTTGGTTTCTTGTATTTTTGCTGTTTCTTTATTTAACTGTGCTGTATTCTAAGTTCTATACCAGTTCATTTAAATTTAGTAATTTTCTTTTTTGGTATTCCCCCACACTAGAATTCATATAACCTATTTAGTATTTTTTATCTTACAATGGTGATTTGTTTTTATTTCCATGATATGTATTTTAAGATGTTTATTATTTTTTATTTTCACATTTTCTTGTTTTATTCTGCCACGTTTTATTTTATAATTTTATTCTATTTTTAAATGGAAGTATTTCATGAATCATTTTAATCATTGTAAATACTCATAGTTTAAAATATTGATGAGGGGTTTAATCCAAGTTTAACTTTACATGGAATGTATTCATGTTCAGATTGCTGATTTCATTGGCTGTCTCAGTACACACTTTTTTACTCTTTGAAATTCTCCATTTGTTTATTCACCCACTGTGAGAAGAGTGTTGTTTTCTTTCTTCTTTCCCTCTTTTTTCTTCTCAACTCCTGTATGTCCATCATGTTTTAGTGTCTCTACCCAGCTATGATGGCTCCTATAAAGCATTAGATTTTTATAGTGGCATTTATGACTTCCAGTAATAATTAGGGACAACCCAGATTCATCTCTTAGTCAGGGATAGTCACAGAGATTTAGATTTTCCCTTTTGACTCATAAAACCTCTGTCAAACTACATGACAAACTTACATGTCAAAAATAGCCTCTGCCTACATTATATTTTCTTCTATCGGCAAGCCAGAGTTTTAAACCCTGATTAAGGAATAATTTTAATTCTCTTTTCCTCGAGAGAAACTCAATTCCCAATGGCCACTGCCGTCTTCTGAATCCAGTGACTAGAGACCCAGAGCTTCAGCCCTATTCATTGTTTCCCATTTCTGGGTGTTTCTGCACACATGCACACACACACACACACACACACATACACGACTTTTAGGTTGCTTTCATGACAAACCAAACATTCGTGCTTTTGTTTCCATTTTTAATTGTTATTAGTGGGTATTTGGAGCACGAAGTGTTTGTCAAAGCATTAATTCTTTGAAACTAGTTCAAAACATTTAGAAATTTGTTTTTCTTCTAACCCCAGCAGCATGGTATGATGAATTAAGAATCTAAATTTTATATCTTTCTTATATCTTTACACTAACAACAAAATACATTTGATGTGAAAAATCTAGGCTTTGTGATTGTCCAGTAAAAGTAATTGAGAGGCCAGGCATGGTGGCTCACACCTGTAATCCCGGCACTTTGGGGGGCCAAGGCAGGTGGATCACCTGAGGTCAGGAGTTTGAGACCAGCCTCATCCAGATGGAGAAACCCCATCTCTGCTAAAAACACAAAATTAGCCAGGCATGGTGGTGCATGCCTGTAATCCCAGCTACTCGGGAGGCTGAGGCAGGAGAATCGCTGGAACCCTTGAGGCGGAGGTTGTGGTGAGCCGAGATCGTGCCATTGCACTATAGCTTGGGCAACAAGAGTGAAACTCTGTTTCAAAAAAAGAAAATAAATAAATAAAAAATAATTAAGAAACTGCCACTAATACACAATGGAAGTGAATCAGAGGCCGAGCCTATTTAAGTGCAACCTATATGTTTTATTTGAAATATAGAAATGTTAGCCCCATCACTTATTACTTGGGCAATCTGTTAATCTTTCTAATCCTTGTTATTTATTCAGCGAATGTAAACAATGATGGCTACCTCATGGAAATGTTATGAAAAAGAAATAAGTTCATGTTTCTGGAAGAGTTTTATAAATGGTAGGACATATAGGAGAAAGTATAAGACACAACATGATTATAATTACTGGTGTGGGTATTATTAATGTCATTAGTATTAATAATAGTTTAATACAGTAAACTGTTAATACAGTTTAATACAGTAAAATGTGGTTTCTTGCTACTTTTTTTTCTTTGAAACAGATAGGTAAATAGAAATAATTTTAAACAGAAAAATAGTGAAGTATTTCATGAAAGAAAATACTTTCCTACAAATTTCATATGCAAATACAGGTAAGCCATATTAGCAGCCAAAGCCTTTTTTACACTTTTAACATTAATTTTGTCTACTTGAGAATAACACTGAACCACCATGAGAACCCTAAGAACTGCTGTATGGAAATGCACTGATAAAGACTGTCTTAGACTTTAAAGTAGGTAGAATTTGGTGATCTCCTCCATAAACATGAAGCCAGAAAGAAATATCAGTCATATGTCAAAGGAGCTCATGGATCAAACAAAACAAAAAAGTTATAACATGATGTAATAAATATTATTAAAAGGCCAACAGAAGATGTTAAGAGAGCACAAACTAGTGGCATTTAACTTAGTTGGTGAGGCAGAGATAACAAAGGCTATTTATTTTATTCTTCTTATGGAGGGTCTCATTGATGTACTTAAAAATGAGTTTATGCTAGATAATAGCATTGCAAAATTAAAATAAATCAACAGATAAAATAAGTCCCCATCAATACGTCCTGACTGCGGGTCCTGTTTTATGACAAGGGCTCTGTGACACACACTTTGACATGTTGCTTTAAAAAAAAAAAAAAAATTCTTCCTGATTTGAAGTTGAGTTCTTGGTAGATACGGTTACTGAGGAACTAAAAGCTAACTGTGTAGGGTTTTTCTGAACTCTACTAATCTGCAGGCTTGTGGGAGTCTTATAAGAAGCTTGTATAAGGAGGCAAAAAATAAATGGGGTGGGTAAATGGTCTCATCTGATTTCTTGGGCTAAATAAATAATTTATGTGTAAAACCACTGACCTATGATGATAAGGAAATGTTGCTGAATAGAAAAGGAGATAATTTCCAAGGTGTGGTATGCCATGAATTTAATTATGAATGACATTGATTTTGGATTCTCAAATTAAAGTGTGCATACACATCTCTTTAAGGAAAATTGACAATTTCAGTAAGAAATGATTATTTCAAATTTATGGTTATCTGAATAGCCCTATAATTTATCCTAACCTAAGGGAAATATCTACGAATGATCGGATCAATGATTTTCATATGAAGAAACCATGAGAACAAGACGTAAAATACTTAGCAAGCAAAAATAAGGTTTTTTATTTACTTTCATTAAAATTTTATGAATTTGGCAAATATTAGTTAGATTTCTTTTCTTGTCCAAATTTATGTAGTGCAAACTCACAATTACAGCCAGCTATGAAGTTAATGAACATTCTGCAAAATTCAAAATTAACAATGAGCCCAACTTGGAGATAATTCAACAGAAATTCAAACTGATGAAGTCAGCATAAATGGGTGTATTTCTTGACTGGTTTGTTCCGGGGATATTTTGGAGCATTATGTGGTTTTAACTTGTTTTATTGAAATCTATTTTCAGCTGCTACTGACAAAAGATGGGAAAATATTACTTTAGGTCTTTTCCAAAAATGTTATCAAAGTTTCCAGCCACACATAATTTAACTATATTTGGGAGTCTAGGACCATATATAGTAGGCTTCAGGGGGCATATGGGGATAATATACAAATATGTAATATACTTTAATTTTAATAATAAAATTTGTATATTGAGACATATTTTTTGAAACTTCAAACACCACAAAAGATTGTCTTTGTAGGTTTCATGAGACTGTTGTTGGTGATATTAGTGATTATTTTTAAGATTGGGAAGGGGTAACATTATAAAATTAAGTGATAATGGCAATCACATTCAGGTCTATGGAATTTTCTACTAACAGCAAACTTTATTATTATCTAGTATAGGCATTTACCTAAGTTATATTATTCTCTTCATTATTAAAATAAACAAATTGATGTCCTGGAGGGGTTAAGTAACCTGTCCAGAGCCACATAGCTGGTAACGAAGACATAATCAGTACAGAATCTGATTTGGAGTCTGATTTGCATGCATTAGCTTCAGTATAAAATAAGGGTATTCTGTACTATCTCTATTTTATACTAAGGCAGATCAAGGAAAATCTTTCAGTGTATAGCTTTTTAATAGGAAAAAATGCCTTGCTTTGGAATAAAAATTGATGTAGAATGAATAAAATGGACATCATCAAAGATTTTGCATACATCTTAGAAAGTATAATTGATGAAAATAAAAGAAAGACAATGAATTTCTGGACTTCAGTGACTTCCTGGACATTTCCGATATTAAATCTTTCCACTCATTTCCTCCACACATAGAGTACTGTCTGAAATTTAAAAGAACACATATTGAGATAATTTAAATAGAAAGGTTTTTTTTTTAATGGAAGTTCTTGGAGAAACTATGAGATGAATCCTTTTTATAACTTTAGATAGAAAGGCACTGAAGCTTAACAAATGTAAATGATTTCTAAACTGTACATTTGGTAGGAGGGCAGCTTCAGGGGAGACAGCAAAGCAGCAAATAGAAATGAACATCCCTTTTCCCTGGAAGCTTCATCCTCAAAGCTGGATGTCTTTCTGAATGAGCAGCCCAACATCAATGGCTAGCAAGTTAGAGATTCCTGTAGCTGCCCTCTAGCTTCTTGTTGCAAGGTCAGGTCATATGACCAGCAGGGCTCTCATATCTTTTGCAACACTTAGTAAATTCTGAAAGATACCAAGAAAAAGAAATTTTGTGGAAATGCAGAAATACTGTAATTTCTTATGAAGAAAATTATTTGGTAGGGAGAGTAAAAAGAACATTGGAGTTAGACAATCCATAGATTTTTGCCTTTACCAGGCACTGACTGTACAGCATAGGCATTGACATGCATTGCAAAGAGAAATCTGGTATAACAAATGCTGTCAGTACTTCACTTATTTCCTTGGCCAACAGCATCTTACTGTGATCACCTGCTATTTTCTGCCTGAGGACCTTCACTGGGAGCATCCTAGAATGCTAAGGATTTAGTGGCTTGGGAGCTCTTTCCAACCAATGACAAATGAAAGTTGGTTCATAACCACCAAGCTTCTTGCTTCTAGGTTTTATGTAAGACTCCCAGGTTCTCAGCAGGAGTTTACGGGGTCTCACAGGATAAGAACCACTTGCTTATAACGAATCTGTTTATTAACATACCTTATTTGGGTTTTCGTTCTTTCTCTATCTCATGTTCCTGACCACATGTGATACTTTCTGGAATCAACATCTGCATACCCTACTGAAACAGGAATCCTTTTCTCAGGCTTTGTTTCAGGTCAAAAACAAGCTAAGACACTTAGTTATTTCATTTCCAAAAATTTTCCTTGTGAGAGAGCTCCTAGTTTTAGCTCCAACATGTAAAAGGTTTGAAATTTGTTACTCCCAACCTTATACTAAGAGAAAAAAAGCTGAACAAACTGCTTTTTAACTGCTTTTCTTGGGTGTGTTGGAGAACAGAAATCACATGGCAAACTGTTACCCTAATGCCTGGAGAGAGAGGGACATTCATTGGATCTGGTTAACTGGAGCAGAAGATTCTGGAGCCGTAACTGGTAAGAACATTAAACTGTCAATTTTGAAGAATGGCTGGAAACTGAATAAGGACTATCAGGAAAGTGAGAAGCTCCTAGGAGCTGAGGTTTTAGGAAGGCCCCCACATATTGGTGAATCTTACCACCAGGGACCTCAGTAGGCTGTGGCATTGAAGAACCAAGAAAGAGCCCATCATAGAAGGATGGAGAAGAGTAATCTAAATCAAATATGGCCAACTGTTCTTCATAACCATAACCTATGCTCTATGGGAAAGATTTCACCACAATCATTCTGTCTGGGAGAAAGGCATTTCTCCAACTCAGGTTAGGGGCAGAAACTACAAAACACTTGTAAAGGTTACAGCCAGGGATACAAGCTCTCTAAAAGACACATAGAATGTTTCACCACCTCCATGCCTTACCACCGCACCAATGAGAGTCTGGTGCATTAGAATTGAAGGAGTTTTAAGACGCAGACTCTCCCTGAAGATGAATAATTTGGGAAGCCAAAATTTAAGAATAGAGACAAAAACAATTCTATCAAAAGAAATTTAAGATGCTGGCACCTACAGTTACAACTATATCAATCATCAATTTAAATGTAAATGTTCTAAATGCATGTTTTACAAAACAGAGATTATCAGACTGGATAAAAGTTTACACATAAATAAATAAGACCCAACTGTACAAGAAAAAAAGTGAAATCCAACTTTAATATAAAGACTTAGATAGGTTAGAAACAAAAAGAATGGAGAAAAAATACCATGCTAACATAAATCAAAAGAAAACTCAAATAGCTGTTTTAATTTCAGACAAAGCAGGCTTTGGAACAAAGAAGATTATAAGGAATAAAGAGGAGCATGCATAGTGATAAAGGGATCAGTTCTCAGAGAGGACGAAATAATCCTAAATGTGTATGCACCTAACAATGCAAAGTAAAGATCATAGAAAGATAGCTGGACAATCTATGAATATTTGAAGATTAAACAACATATTTCTGTGTAACAACGCATGGGGCCAAGAAGGTGTCTCAAGTTACTTTAAAACTTATTTTGAATTTAATGAAAATTAAAATACAACTTAACAAAATTTGTGCAAGGCAATGAAAAGTGTTTAGAGGAAAGTGTATAGCATAAATGTATATACAGTTGTAGGAAAAAAAGAGAAAGAACCAAAATTCAATGACCTAAGCTTCAACTTTAGGAAACTAGAAAAATAAGAGAAGTTTAAGCCTTAAGCAAGCAAAAGGAAGGATTTTTTAAAAAAGTTAAATCAGAAACTAATGAAATAGAGAATAGAAAAACAATAGAGAAAAAGGAGTGAATTCAAAAGATTATTATTTGTTAAGATTAACAAAATTCACAAGCCTTTAGTTAAATTGACAGAAAAAAATGAGAAACAATGCTGAAATTGCTAGGATGAGAAATTAGGTGATGTTACTATTGTTCTAACACAAATGAAAAGGATTATAAAGGAATACGCTACTAAATTAGACAACTAACTTAAATTTGACAAATCTCTGTGAAGACATATACTACCGAAACTGACTCAAAAAGAAATAGACAATCTCCTTTGCAAAAGAATTCCAAGTAATTCATGTCGGTACCTCCAACAAGAAGGTGAAGCATGACTCTCTACTCTTTCAGTGTGTGCTGCTCATCATGACTTTCTTTCAAAGAGTACAATATCAAAGGTTGGGAATAGAGACAATGCTGCATTCAGAAAGCCTTACAAATGATATCTAAATCAGGTGATCAAGGTCAAAATCAACAGTGAGTAGTCATATTGACTGTATGTGCATTCAGTAAGATGTGGTGAAAATACAGCTTCTGTGATGTTCCTCCCCAAATCTCATACTCCAGTGTAATCATGAGAAAAGCATCAGGAAATTCTCAGTGGAGGAGGCTTCTACAAAATACCTAAGCAGTATTACTCAAAACTGTCAAGGTCATGAAAAACAAGGAAAGTTTGAAAAACTGTAGCACTCAAACAAGCCTGTGTGATGATATGGCAACTAAATGCACCATACTATTTTAAGGCATTATTAACAGGATAAACTGGCTGTGGAGTATATCGAGCTCTCTGCACAATTTTCACAATGTCACCATAAATCCAAACTGGCTTAAAATTTAAAAATGTATTTCCAAAATATTCTAATAATCCTACATTTGCAGACATGTTCACATATTATCTGTTTAATTCTTATAAGTCTCTTAATTTCTTCACTGCTCCTTCACTCCTGCTCTCCTTTCCTCCTTCATTTAGGACTAGAATTCACATTTCCAGAATAGTCTCTGGTCAATTAAAGTTTGACATTAGAGAAATCACATAGTATCTATTTTTTACTTGAAAAAAAAATTTGCTTTAGTTGACATGAAAATTTCTATACATTGTTGTTAGGAATGCCATTTAATATGACTAGATAAAGTTAGCTATAAACAGAGAACTAGATAATCCAGGTCAGATTAGTTGATTTCTTTAGTCTCATACATTTCTCTCTAATAAAGTTGATTTTTGTACTTTTTCAGTGAGAATGAATTATTTACTTTTAAATGGGCTTCAGATACTAGCTCTTTCAATAAGATGTAAGATAAAGTAATTCTGCACGTAGAGGAAAAGGACTAAATGAGAATTCATATCAATTAAATACCTCAGATTTGTCAGGAGACATCTGAGGGCAGTAGTCATTATTATTTAATCCGTAATCACACTGTACTTTGTGCTTTTCTGGGGGAGATGTACCAGAGTTTATTCAAAGTCGACATAGGCTCATTTGAGCCACTTGGGCGGATGGTAGCGCCATTTCTCTGTGAAGGCTTGGTGGGAAAAGGACCTTGCAGAGGCATTTAAGGCTGTTGTAAAAGTGGTCGTTGATTCCCCATGAGCATTCTCTCTCTCTGCCGCTCTCTTCTGATTAAAATATGCTCTTTCCTCAAAGGAATCCGTCATAGAAATTATCTGTGCACATAAATTATCTGTGAACAGTTGTTCACCCTAGTGCAAGGTATAACTACTGCATGAGAAATGGCTTTAGTAGCCCAAATGGAAGAAAGAATGTAACCAAGGAAAGGAAAGCAAAGTTTAGCTGATCAATCATTAAGAATTCTTTCTTACGCAGTCTCACGTTTCCTGGCAGAAAACTGAAGCCAGAATCCATGTGGGTTATTTCACAATGCTATTCCGGATGTCTGTTGTAAAGAAGGATTTGAAACTTCCTAGGAAAACAATAGATGCAACACAAAGGGGCCATGCTATTTTTGTTACCCCAGTCATCAGTAACTGAATAAATAAGCTGGAAATATTAAAATACAAACTATTTATGAATAAGATGTAAGTTACTTATGCAGATTGTTTTCATTGATGAGAATTAATAAAGTCAACTGTAACTTAGCATTATTTTCTAATATAAGCTATATTTGTAAATGTATTATAATAGTAAATTTCAGGGAATGTATTCAGGTTACATAATTAGTTTTGGAGTTGGTGAAGTCATTGAAAGCTAAATGTAATATCATTGAATAGCACAAGAAAAAAAACAACCATCAGGCGCAATAAAATTCTTAAGATTTTACCATCCTAAGGAAAATTCCATTTAAAAAGGATCACAGAGAATTTAACTTTTTAGTTTTTCCGATTAAACAACATTATGCATATGCACTTGTTGTTTATGAAGCACATATACTATTACTGAAATTGCTGCTTGAATTTAGGAAACTGATGAAAATTAAGCTCATAAAAATTTAATGCCATGAAACCCAAGTATGGAATATACAGTTAGGGGGTAGCTTTTCAGAGAAACCACATTAAGGCTTGAAAAAAGAAATTACATTAGATTTTACTCACTAATTTTGAATATGAACAGTTTCCTTTGAGCAAACATGTAGCTTTTCCACGTTCAGAGCTGCAGTGAAATAATTCTGTTCTTAAAATATTGGGACAGGCTTAAGGTTACCAGGAAGGATGAGGTGAAAGATCTTGAGAGAATTGAGATAACTAAGCAGTTTCCTCCGCGGCAGTGCCACTGTGTAACCTCATTTGAATGTTCAATGTAGAGTCATGCAGAACCTGTAGAAAACTGACAGGATTTGGGGAATAGAATCTTTTCTGAGGAAGTCGGCCTGGACAGTTTACTTTTGTAAAAGTGCTTCTATTTTTTTCATACAAAATGTAAAATGCATGAGAAACAAAATTTTGCTATGCTTACTATTTTTCTACTAAAATGTGAATGGATAACTTGGTAACTCTACAACTGAGAGGGCACAGAGAGTTATGCAAAACATTATTTAGGTAATTATTTAGTACTGTTATATGGCTGTTCCATTCTATTGTATATTGGTTTGAAATGTTAAAATTACGATATAAATGATAAAATGACAATAATAATTTAAGAAATACCATGGGATTTTGAAGAACAAGATATTGTGCTAAGAAAAGAAAAAAAAAAGAAATATCCTGTAAAGACAAAATATGCCCTTTGTCACGTACAAACACAATTTTAATAATTAGAACAGTTTAAATATATTCCTTTCCTGTGACAGTGAAAGAGATGTAACTTATTCAGTTTATACTATGGGCATGACACTAAGCTAAACAGATAATACACGTGAGTTCATAAAATACTCAGAAGAGCACTTATATAAAAATATTAATATTCTCATTTCTAAGGTTAGGAAAGTATTTGAAAAGGTTCTTTCATGTCCCAAAAGTTGCACCCAAAGTAAGGAAGAAATAGCATTTTAAATATATATTTTTTCCAGTGCAGTATCTTTGAACAGGTATATTCAACTTTACTAGGTCAATCAAGACAATGTGCGATCATGGACTAAGAAAAAAACTATTCTTCCTCTGGACAGAAAGTAAGATTTGTTGACATTCCAAGTTCCCTTAATATTGATTCTATTTGACTCTATGGCCACGGCATTTAATAAATGGATTTTAATACAAAATAGAACCTACTCTAGTGCTATTTCAAATTGTTTCCTTTCCAAAATGTGCTCTCCAGAGACTCTGAACTTTCAGAGAACTGGTCAACCTCTTAGAGTTATATTCACAAGACGTAGCACAATACCAAGCACACAGTAGGTGCCCAAGACATACATTTTAGAAAGTCTCAATTAAAAATAAAGTATAAAATAGCACTGGCTTGAAAAGGCAACTCAGAACATCTTGCTGTTTTCTTTCTCTGTTTACGCCTCTCTTCCTCATTTTGTTCACCCAAATTATTCTCATTTACAGTTCAGAACTTTTTCTGGTTATCCCTTATTTGGTAAAGAATTCCCTGAGCGATCCTAGCTTTCTGTACTACTTTTATATAACTTGCACACAGTACAATTATCCCATGTGCCACACTGTATTTTAGATGTGAGGAGGATTACCCTGATGTTGAGAGCCTGGGCTCTGATGTCAGACATGCTTGCATTTGGATCCAGGTCATTGTTTCTTAGCTCAGTGACCTTGGGTAAATTGCTTTACTACTTTGAGCCTTGGTCTCCTCATCCTTCATTATTTTCTTATATGGTTACTTAAATGACTAAACAATCTAGAATCTGCTGATAAGCAACTGGAAGTATTGGGAGCATCAGTGGCAGTAAGTTTAGTATCTTAACCCCAAGCCAAGTCTGAATTAGGAACCTATGATACAGGCTGTGCAACAGACTGTTCTATCAAGATCGACACGTTCTACAGCTGCCTTGCTCAGTTCAGTAAACACTAGCTACTTGTGGCTAATGTACACTTTTAAATGTGACTAAGAAGACTGAGGAAGTGAATGTGTAATTTTATTTAATTAATGTATCTTCAAATAGCTGACATGGCTACTGGCCTTGCTGGATAGCACATCTTTAGAGTACAGGAAATATATATGTGTTATTATATTATATTTAGAGTATAGGAAATATATACTTATATATTATATATTAATATAATATTAATTAATATAATAATATAATATATTTATATAATATATATTTCCTGTACTCTAAAGGTGTGCTATTCATGCAATACATACAATGCATTTTATTTCTGGTGCCCAGTACCATATTAATTGGTAGCAAAATGATCCTCTAGAATCTTCTGTGGACTGTGGGGAGAAACAATATGTGTGATGATAGAAATGTGTCATTGTTTACAACAAAACAGATTTCCATTATTTTTGTAAGAAGTCTCCTTAGTGGTCACAATCTTCACTGAGTTTAAACTGCAGTCAACATTAGCGCCTTTCCTCACTGCCTGTTTGCTGTAAGTATCCTTCTTTAAAAAACCTTTGCTGGCACACAAGCACATTTTATAAACTATACTGGCATACCATTATAATCTTAGAAAGTGGAAGACCCAGTATGGTTAGATTCCCAAGAGGAAAGAGTATGAAATACTGGTAATTTAGCTGGACTTGAATTAGAATTCAACTCAGGCACCATTAAGCTGAGTGGTCTTGGACAAATTACTTACTTAATGTGTCTGAAACTCAGTTTGTTCACCCATAACATAGACACCAATGCATTACCTACTATAAAGTATACTAGTGAGCATTAAATTATCTACATCCTCTAGTTGGAAGAACACAGCACAGAAGACAACTCATAGATGATGTCTTTCCTCTGAGTTTCATTATTTCCATCATACAGCCCTCACTTAAAAAGGAACAAAATATTTATGTTTTATCATTCTTGTCTCTAATTGGCATCACCATTCCAATTCTCCCCATAACCAAGTGGTTTCCTCTCTCTCTCCATGGACACTTATTATATCTTCCTTGATGCAATACCCAATATGAAATTTCATATTCTCCTCTGCCGTGTCCCTTGACTTTGGACTTTCATGTTTATTCTTTTCCCCAAAAAATGATTCTCACAGGTAAGAAGTTTTTGCTATTTAAGTGAACTTCTCTGCTTACCTTTTCCCCACTGCCAATTCTCTTTCCTTTGATATGTCTTTGTTTCTTTTCTGAGACGTGTTAACTCCTCCATGTGGACAGAAGGAGGCAGAGAAGTAAGAGGACTAACATCATTAAAGGGTATATTTTAGTTAAAATGGTGTATGTAATCTGTAAAACGCCAGTTACGCTTCTCAACAACTGAACTCTCATTCAGAGCACAGGGAGCTGCGGCTTAGAGAAGTGGTGAAGTCGTGCTGCCAAGGTACCACCGTCAGGGAGAAGCAGAGCTGGGATTTGAACCTCATCTGCTACTCCAGAGCCCGTGGCGTTTTCCACTTAGACACGCTGCCTTTTGCCCTAAATCTCTCCGTAGCGGAGCCACCGGTCAAGCTCCCATTCAGAGCGATGCAGCTGCAGCAGTCAAGGGAAAGGGAAGGAAGAAAAGCCAAGCAGCTCAGCATGAAGAACGATAATAACCTAACTTAGATTTAAATAATGATAACCCCTCAGGGACAGGTTCCTAGCCTGGAGAGTGATTATGCAAATGAACCCTGTGTGTATTTCCGAAAGTAACATTTTGAATGGAAACCAAACACATTCACTGACTTCAGTGTTGATGACTATTTTAAGCTGGCTTCGCAAAAAGAGCATTCCATCGTGCCTGCTTTTCTGCCCTGTTTCAAAAACATACAGCCAAGGGGAAAGGGCAAGTGAGCTAGCATTTAATGAGTCCTCTAATGTGCCAAACACTGCCTTAGGCACTTTACAGATCCTATTTTATTTAAGCCTAACAAACGGCCTGAGCAGTAGGTTTTGCTAGCCGCCTTCTTTTTTTTTTTTTTTTTTAAAGAAAATCAAGACAAAAAATCATAAGGGCAACTGTTGAGTGCCTAGTAGGTATCGATTTTATGGTAACAACATTTAACATTTATGACAAGGTAATATAAATCAACATCATCTTAATACCCCAACTAAGTGAAAGATAGTTGAAGCAAGAAAAATTATATAATCCCTTAGAAATATAGACACAAAATTTTCTTTAAGGTATCAAACCAAATCTATTGATTATTGACTTAAACATCCTAATATATTATGATTAAGTAGTGTTTATTCTAAAAAATATACATGACTTAATTCAGTTAGAATACTAGTGTGATTCACCATACTGACCTATTGATGGGAAATGTAATCAATAGATTTAGAAATAATATTTGATTAATTTAAAGATGTGGTTATGATTTTAGGAATAGAAAAGCATATCTTTAACCTGATAAATCTATAGAATAAATTTTTGTCGAATGATTAGAAATATTTTCTTTAATATTTGTAACAAATAAAAGATGCCACTTCACTGCTTCTGTACAATGCTCTACTGGAAGTCATAGGCATCAATTTAAAAATAAGACAAAGGAACATAATTTAAGAACTGGAAAGAAAAATAAAACTTTACACACACACACACACACACACACACACACACAGAGGTTTCTATAGCCCATTTGGTTCTCTTTGCCTTAAAAATTATTTATCATTTTATGAGACTTTTAAAAAGAAATAATTTACTATATTTATACTACTATAAAGAGGTAGTTGTAGCAATCTGGTCCTAAATTATTGATCTCTATAGTAGTATAGAGGTAGTTGTAGCAACCTGATCCTAAATTATTGACCTAGATCAGAAACATTGCTGTATTATTGAGCTAGTTCAGAAAGATTGCTGGATACATCAACATAAAACAATCATTTGAATCTTTTATTTAGTAACAAAAATATAATTTTAAAAGATATTATTTAAAGTGTCAGCAAAAGAAATAATGAATGTAGGGAATCAACCTACAAGAGACAGTTAGATATTTTGTATGATATTATAACTCTTTTCATAAGTCATAAACAACACAAAATATATGAAAAAATATACCATGTCTATGGATGGGAAGACTTTGTGTCATATATGCAGTGATAGTCCCCAAACTATTCTAGACACTTGATTGTAATGCCAATCAGTACTTTAAAACACGTCTTTATGTAGAAATTGACAGATGGTTTCAGATGACAAACAATAGTGTAAACTAAAAATAAATTTCTAAGCCCCCCAACCAACTGAATGGACCCCTCTTCTTTGGCCAAAGGCATCCTAAAATAAACATGAAACACCAGTTCAGGACATTATGGGAATGGATGCTCAGACATACCTCATTAAACCCTACTCCTTTTGGAAATGAGGCACAGCTAACCAGCATTTACATTGAAAAAGAGACCTAAAAACTGATAGAACAGACTCTTTAAATCTAATAAGAAACATGAACAATCTAGTCTCTCCGAAGCCTGCTACCTGGAGACTTTATCTGTATAATGAGAACCTTGGTCTCCACAACTCATTATCTTAACCCAGACACTCACTTCTCTTGATTCCAATCTTTCGATAAACTCTTTTAACCAATTACCAATCAGAGATTCTTTGAATTCACATAGAATCTAGAGGCCCCTGACAACCCCCACTCTGAATTGTCCCACCTTTCTCCACTGAAACCAATGTAAATCTTACATGTATTGATTGATATCTTATGTCTCTCTAAAATACATAAAACCAATCTGTTAGCCTGACCACCTTGGGCACATGTTCTCAAGATTTCCTGGAGCTATGTCATAGACAATGGTGACACATATTTGGCTAAGAATATATCTATTCAAACATTTTAGAGTTTGACCTATTTCGTTGACAATAGCCAAGACACTTTAAAAGAATAAAAGGAAACATTACTTAACAGGTATCAAGAATTTCTATAAGCTAGGGTATCAGAATATAGGGATTTTGTCACAATAGTTAAAAAAAAAAGATACAGACATAGATCCAAGTACATTTGTAGTTTCATTAAAAGTCTAAAATTAAGTTTGGGGATGACTTATGGGACATCTCTGTACTGAGGACCTCTGGATCTCAACTTAAATTCCTGCCAGTAGAAGCACATTTCATGGTCCTGATATAGGAGTTAAGAAGAAATTATTTAGGCAGCTAGTGAGGTTTTCCTTTTAATGAAAAGCAGCCCCCAAATAATTTTCTTTTCTAATAAAAAACAGCCTGTAAAATCAAGCTGCAGACACAGATGAGCAAGCTGGAAGCTTGCACAGGTGAATGCCGGCAGCTGTGCCAATAGGAAAAGGCTACCTGGGGGCTAGACATGTCCAACATGGGGGCTCCATCTTCCCTTCCCCTTTCCTTGTCAACCATGGGTACAGTAAGGAACAGGCAACATGCGCCAGCCAAGTAGAGACTCCATTTGCATAATAAAAGATTAGGGTGAAGTGGCCTGCTTCCTTATGTGCTATGATAACCTCACAACTGGTCCAACCAATCTTTGGGCCCTATATAAATCAGATAATGCCTCCTCAAGCCTATCTGTAAAACCCTGTGTGCTCTGCTATGGTCCAGAAGTCCCACTCCAGAGCCCCTCTCTCTCAGAGGAGAGAGAGCTGTTCTCCTTTCTCTTTTTTTGCTGATTAAACCTCTGCTCCTAAACCCACTTCTTCTGTCTGCATCCTTGATTTCCTTTGTGTGAGACGACAAACCTTAGGTATTTACCCCAGGCACAACACCTCTTCAGTCCCAATGACATGAAATTGACACTGGCTTATTCCTCATCCTGTAAATAAGATTCCTAATTAATCCTGCCCACTTCGGTCTCTGAAAAGAGGGAGGCTCCTATTTCAGCACAGAGTCACTGTTTGGCAGGTTCTGGGTTCTTGTCCCATGACCATGAGAAATCAGGAGAGTGAGCAAGGCAGAGAAGAATTGTATTGAGCGACAGAAAAGCTCTCAACAAAGCTCTTGAAACAGTAAGTTATCCTAGACTCCTGTAAATTTTTCCAAAGAAAACTGAAATCTTTAACAACTGAAATAATCTTTTTTTTCTGAAGAGGTCTACTTTTTTCTACCTTTTTTAAGGGGTTAAATATTTCATAAAGCCCATGAGTTGAGAAATACATACATATACATGTCCTTGTGATGGTCTCAATTCCTTGAATATCATCCCCTTTCCGAGACCTGGATTTCTCCTCTCTGGTATGATATGGTATAATCATAAATATTTGGAAAGTATTAGTGAAGTAAAATAGCCTGAACTGCTGTTAGCTGATTAGCCTCATATTACTTCAATCACATCCAGGCCTTAAAAGTGCATTAGAAGACAAGGTCTTCATTCTTTTACCTTTCAAACTCATAATAAATTGACAAATATTCTGCTAATTTTACACTCTTTTTTTTCCTAATGAAAGAAAGCCAGGCCTCCTATTTCTTTTATTTGTCTTTGTTTTAATAAGGTGTATACTGTCATAAAACTTCCCAATGCTAGTTGAAGCATTCTCCATGCTTTCTAAAACTAAAGCAAATGTCTGTACTTGAATAGAACCCAATTTCTATACTTGAATAGAAAAAATTTATTTTCTAAAAGTGATGGTTACAAAAGAATTGACCTTTTGGAGAGTGATCTTATATTTAGAAGGGATAATTTTATAAGCCTCCTTAAGATGAGACCTCCAAAGCATGTGTGTGTGTCACCAAAATTATATCATTAGTTTCTTGAGGCAGTGGAAGGATTTTGTTAGTTGCACCAGAAATGTAAGATAGAGCACAAACATCAAACTTATAGAAAACATCATCTTCTGTCATCCATGTAACTGTTTCCTGATACAGTCTTCTAGTATTCTGTCAACTTGCCCGTAGTTCCAGAAAAATTACTAAAACCATGACATGCTTAGAAAGAGTGTGTTAGAAAATAAATAAAATAATATTAATAAGATGACACTTTACAGCAAATTTATAGTGGGAAATACTGAAGTTAAATCCAGGAGGAACCAGGTTTTACAGGAAGTTATATTTAATTAAATCCCTATTGGTAGAGGTGAAGATTCAGTGTACATGTTTGCCATATAACATAGCCAACTTGCATAAAAATTTGAAAATTTTTAGAAAAAAACATACAATTATATGCATTATTAATTCTACTCTTCTAAAATAATTCTGTTACCATGTTGTTAAATTTCTTCCTATCTTCCTGTCTTTTTCTTCCCTCTATATAAGTCTGTTTCTCACTGTAATCATAGTACCTATATAAATGTATATCTTCTTCCCTCAGTTAATAGTGTATTGCTTTTTCATTGTCTGTGAAATAATAATCTTCCTCTTATTTCAATGGGTGCATAGAATTCCATTGAGTGACTCTAATATAATTTATTAATCTAAAAGAATGAATTTGGGAAATACTTGTCTTCAATTTTTTTTGCACCTGTTATATTAAGTAATTCAAGCTGAATATCTCTGTAAACTAATATCATATTCATAATTATTTCTTTCAAATGGAATTTGTGTCCACGTGTGTAAAATTAGAACAGTATGCATATTTAAGGCAATAATGTATTTTTAGATTATAAAAATTATCAAATAAGCATATGCTATTTTCTTATACTTATTAAAAATAACTGAATTAGCTTGACATCTCAGTTGTCTGAACCAAAATGGTTAATAGTTATGTCCTTAAATTCTAGGAATATTAGTTAGCTTGTAGAGTAATCATTATTTCACCTAAAGACCTTAATCATAAAAGTGTCAAAATGAGGACAGCATAGGACCTGAATTCTCATGGCCAATGTGAAAATAGATATATACAGAAATAGAGAAAGAATGGAGCATGAAGTAGAATATAGAGTGCACTGTCTTTCTCTCTATATATGTAAAATACATGCACATGTATTATGTGCATAGAGCTATTATTAGCAGAGATTAAATAAGAGTGTACTTTTGGATACCAAGATATTTACAATATGATATTTACAATGAATTAACAACATGATTCTAATTATAGAGTTCCTAGAATTTCAATTGCAATAGCCATAACATGATAGCTAATGAAAAATTTACTTTTCTTTTTTTTTTTTTTTTTGAGACGGAGTCTTGCTCTGTTGCTCAGGCTGGAGTGCAGTGGCGTGATCTCGGCTCACTGCAAGCCCCACCTCCCAGGTTCGGGCCATTCTCCTGCCTCAGCCTTCTGAGTAGCTGGGACTACAGGTGCTCGCCACCATGCCCGGCTAAGAAAAACTTACTTTTTGTTAGATCCTCTGCTAAGAGCATTATACATTATCTCAAAGAACTGTAGAGGAGGAAAAACACATTTTCCGCTACCCATCTTAAGTTTATTGGCTGAAGCCCTGTACATGAGACTGACAAAAGACAGATTCACAAGAGAAAAACAAGCAGAAGTTCATGAATGCAGGCATCATACACACATAGAAGCACTCAGTGAGGAGTACAACTCACAGGCATGGCTCAAGCTTGGGCCCATAGAGCATCTTCACCAAAGAGCAATAATTTTGTAGAGAAGTGACAAGAAGAAATGACATAGGATTCTTTTGATGCCACTTTGCCATCTGCAAATCTCTACCCCTGGCAGTGCCTCTGCCTGTGCTTCACTCCCACCCATGGGGCTTGCTCTGCCCGCTGGGCCTGACAGGCTGTGCTCTGCTCGTACTATGGCCTGGATTCTGCACCCACTGTGGCTCTGTGCTCAGCCTGCAGCAGGTCCTGCAGCCTGCCATGACCGGCTTCTGCCTTGGGTGTCAGCATCTGGACAAGGGGAATGTGGCCGTACCTGAAAACTTGGAGATGCCAACAACTGTGGAGCCCCAAGGGGTGTTCTAGCTTTTGCCTGGGGAGTCCCAAGGTCTGAGCCCCCAGGAAGTGTTAACAGCTGTCGTTTGTTCCTGCCACCTGCAGCTTCAGCAAATGGGGGTGTGTCGCAACTCGTTTGGTCCTGCGCTGGCAGCTCAGCAAATCGGGGTGTGTGGCGCCCAGCAGTTTTTTTCACTCCTGTAGCTCAGGAAGCAGGAGCACACATTACAGCTCTTTTCGCAGCAGCCACTGTTTGGCAGGCTCTGGGTTCTCGTCCCACGATCAAGAGAAATCAGGAGAGTGAGCAAGGCAGAGAAGAATTTTATTGAGCCACAGAAAATCTCTCAACAATGAGAGGGGGCCCAAAGTGGGTAGCCCTCTGAGAGGGAGTCCGAAAGCGGGTAGCCATCTGTGAGGCTGAGTCCGGGGGATTTTATAGGCTTAGAATGGGGGAGTGCATGCTGATTGGTCCACGAGTAGGCCTTGCAAAAACACCATTCGATTGGCTAAAAGGCATAGAGAAAGTTCTCACTCCAATAGTGAACTCCACCCAGAATTGGCCACTGGTTTTCAGGCTTTAGGCTGTCTTTTGCTTGAAGGTCGGGTTTTACCGAGCACCCATTTCTGTCTGCCTAGGAATTTGTCTGTCTCCTGCAACTATCAAAAGAAAAAATGCTGAGCTTCAAGGAGCAGTAAATTGTGAAAAGGCAAATGTTTGAGCAAACTAATGGTAGATAAGAACTAGTTAGTTATGTTGGCTTTTGGAGACTCTTTTGGTGCCATCCTGTCACTTGTGACAAGGTTGTTATTCCCTTCCTGGTACGGGAAGTAGGGGGTCACCTTCACAAAGGGAAGAAATGTTCTGCTTTCAGGCAGATGGGTGGAGAGCAGAGAGCTCATCCTGTGTCTGCTTTTTCTCAATTGCCTTCACCTTAAAATAATCCTTATGCCACAGTGATGCATTTTGACGTCACATACTCTGAATGTCCTCAGAATAGTTGCAAAAATTTTTGAGATAATTAAACTTATCATTTTATAGATGAGATATTAATCTCAAAATTATCTACCAAAGGTAAATAAACTGGTTAGTGGCACTGACTGGATTGAAAACTTGGGATATCTGAATCTAGACAACTCTTAACCACTTTTCTGAATGCCTAGGGGGTGTTTGCAACTGCTTTGAGGGGATTCAGATAATTAAAATATTTGTGTTTGCAGCTGCTTTGAGGGGATTCAGGTAATTAAAATATTTCACCTTTCCATCAGAAATTAAATATTCACTTCAATTTGGTCACACAAATTAACAGCCACATTAAATGTGTTTGCTCTGGGCTAGAATAATATCATCTCTGTGCAAAACAGTGATAAATTATACTAATCAGAGCTCACTGTCAAGTATACCTTTCTTTTGTTAATAAAACTATAGACCACTTATCTCTTAAAAGATGAAGTCAGTGATCCCCAACTTTGTATCATCAAGGACACTTAAGCCTAATCACTGTATTTGTGGTGTATTTTTTCTTCCAAAGAATATAAGTTACTTTCCTTGTCCAGTTAATGCAGATATTTCAGAATGTAAGAATAAGACATGAAGCTGTTCTTTCTGAAACAGAATTTAACTCAGAATCCCAAGCTCACACAGACTAAAGGGTCCAGTGCTTTCCCTTTGAATTCAAGTTGCTTCTGGGCATTTTTCTACCCTTTGGCATTTCTCTCTCCAGCTTAATTGGATATCACATTTTAACACCCTCAGGTCTGTCTTAACACCACTGTTTTCTAATTATCTCATATTCCCTGAGCTTCCAGCTTCCAGTTGTATTGGTTCAGATGCTTTCAGATTGATCCCTATGTTGTACCATCTGCAAATTTGATTGCTACACAGTTTATTCAAATCTATAATTTGAATAAAGATCATTAATAAAGGAAGAAAAGAAAACAAACAGGCCTATACTGGTCCTGCCTCCCACTTGCACACCCCCAACTCCCAGCCAGTTCCCTTCAGGCCCAGACACAGTCATTTATCACCAGCCCATGTTCGTGTCCCAGGAGCCTACCTTGCCGTGTGGACAGGGCTGACATCCAAGTGTTCCTCTATTTGTCTTATGTAAGATCATAGGAAGAGCCATATTGGGCACTTCAGTTAATCCAGGAATAACAATCCCTCACAGTTTTATGGTACTTAAACTCAACTGTCATTTTACTTCACATGTGGGTTCTCTAAATATTCCAGAAACTACAATAGGCACCAAACTGTAAGTTTTCTGAGGCTAGAACCTGTGGATATTTGTGAAGCTGAGGTGAATTTCCAGTGACCAGTCTAGGGCCTGAAGCATAGATTTATTTAACATCTAGTTTTTTATTAGGTTGGCGCAAAAGTAATTGTGGTCTTTGCCATAATTACTTTTGCATCAACCTCATACATTCATGCTACAAAAAAGGTCCATGTCCTTCAATGGCTAAAACTCTAGTGGTAAAATTGACCTTTGTAAGCTAAATATTTTATGACAACAAATATTGCTTAGTAAGCAATTAATTTTATAATCATCAGAAAGTAAAGCATTCCTTGGTTTTCCCATCTGTAAAATGGGTGAAAGTTGCTTGTTCACAATCATTCAATAGTACACGTATGCATATTTAAACACATGCATATCTTTGAAGTAGCTGAAAAGTCACCTCTTCCCTAAAGCCTTCCTGAACTCACTCTCCTCTAATAGCTTTGGCAGTTTTTTGGTCCATTCGCATAATATCTTGTGTATATTTCCATTTTCACTCATAGAAAATGCACAATACACACACAAAGTAGAGTGTAATGTTTCTTCAGCCAGCTTGTGAATGTGAGCACAGAGTCAGCATGTTATTTCTTGGTATAATCTCCCTCCATGCCTGACACACCACCTGATTTATTTGTGTTATCCTCCAGATAAATCAATTAAGTTATTTAGCACTAGGATGAGAGCCAAACTTCAATCTGTAAGTTCAGGGCTGTCTCTACCATGTCATAATTGTCATCTTATTTCCATTTTATTAGACTACAGCCCATGTTTAGTTATATTCTTCCATGTTTCTTGGATCCACTTCTGTTTCATCATTATATGATTAGAAATTGAATTGTGAAGCATGTTTATTGTGAAGCATGTATATTATAAATTTATTCTGAGATTAATTAGTACATGTTTGCTAAACACTGTGTACTTCTGATGCTTTGATGCTACTCAATTAAAGAAACTTTTGTTTCTTTAATCAAAAATGCTCTCTCATTTTTGAAAGCATTCATGTTTATTAAGTCCATGTCATGGGTTCTGTCCTAGAAATATCCAGTGCTTCTTAAAAATATCCAGTGTCCCTCAGTCTTGTAGTCTGTCCCCAGGTTGTAGGAGATCAGTCAGGGTGGTGGGAAAAGTTATAAGAAAAAGTTATAGGGAAAGATGCAAACCTTCTTCGAAGGCCGGGAGGTTTTGCAAATGCTTCAGTAAAGAATTATGGCCGAAGGCAGCCAAATTCTCCTATCCGGTTGCTGAGAGCAAAGGGCAGATAACAAGGGCATGTAAAGGAGATTATCTAGACAAATTTGTTTACTCCTGTCTCCAGAAATCAACCTTTGATCGTTTGCATGCAGGGCTGCTCTCTACTCGGGGTCGACACTGTTTATTACACACAAATTGTGTTTGCTCCAAGCCTTTGTCATTAAATCTGTACTAAATAAATGCGAGTGGGGCCAGCTTATGGGGGCAGCACTCTCATCGGCGGTGCTGAGCCGTGAGGTCCCCTACCTGCCCTGTCAGGCAAAATACTTGCGTCAGCATACGTCTTTCATCCGTCACTCAGCCAGAGTCTGTAAGAGAGACTCAGCACTAGGTCACATTTTGAAAGAGAAAATAGAGCTAAAAATCAGTCAGCTTTCCAAATTTGTTTTTAAATTATTGACAATAAACAATATTATGTGACATATGTCACATACAAATATTATGTGACATATTAGAACATGAGATATTTTCACAAAATGATTTAGGATTTAATGACTGCCACATCAAGTAGAGATAATTTTTATCCACCACAGGTATATTCTATTATGGAGTGATTACATTACTCAACACAGGACATTTTTTCCCCCAGTCATTAGTTGTCTGAATTTCAATAGTTTGCTTTATAGGTTAGTTCAGTTGATTAGACCCTCATGCTAAGGAATCCATGATTATTACACATTAAACTCAAAGTTAGATGACTGTATACCTGGGTAGAGAGATCATACTGCGTATTCTCTCATCCACAATCCTTGAGATCCTGCATTTTAAAATACTTTCCAAATGGTTCTAATAGTCAGTATATCTGACACATGCCTAATCAACACTAATGTCCTTTAAGTGTAAATGAGAGTCTTGAGACTAAAAGGGCCAAAGTGGTTCATTCAGGGACATACTCTGAGACTCAGAGCTGAAAACAGATCAGTAGTTCTTGATTCTGAAGCACACGGAAAACAAAGAAAAACAAAAGAGTCGAAAGTCAAAGGTGATTCTAATTATCAGTGAGGATTGAGACTCAATGAATAAGATCTAAATCTGATTCCCATTCTAGTGCTCTCTGCACAAGTAATATATCTCTTTTATTTTCAGCTCCTTGTTTTTGGAATTTTTGGTCACCAAATTCTGCAGATAAAACTAAAATAGATAACAGATCTATATGTTTAACAGATCCAGAAGACAGGATTCCTCCCATGGTAGTTTGTGAGATGACATTGATAAGACACAAATTGAAAATCAAGTAACATTGATAGAAACAGTAAGAAAGTCACTTTTATTTTTTCAGATTTTTTTCTGATATGTCAAAGATAAAGTCAGATAAAGTCCATTTGAAGTTACTGTGGTATTATTTTATTTACCAGTATCTTTTTATATGAAAGAGAATGAGGAGGCATTGGCAGAGGGTCAAGTATGTGTGAGTTTGTGTGTCTTGCACTGTATTTATTTTCATAGTTTCCTTTACTTATAGAAAGTAACATGATAATAAGGTAAAATTTTCTTTTAAAATTAGCTTTCAGCAGTCTACTTTGGGAAATATATTTTAATGTCATTAATATTAAATATTAATTTTTTAAAATAGTGTCAGGCTTGTGAGCATTCAGGAAATCATTGCAGGAATAATAATGACTGTTACTGAACATGCTTGTCCATGCAATCAAAGCCTTTGACACTTCATTCAAGAACTCTCTTGTCTGTTACATCGAGGATCATGTCAAATATTCTTAAAGGGAATCTTCTGTTCCAGTAATTTTTGTGATAATCCTACCATATGTTACTATTTTGGAAAACTTGATAGAGAGATGAAAATATCAAAGTAGGCATATGTTTTTATGAAAGTTTCAGAAAAGTATGTTTATTTTGACTTATGTCTAAATTAGATTCCTAACAGCTGAATGAAATGTAAATTAGTTGTTTTTGTTGCAGAAGATAGACATTCCATAAAACATGGTATCAATCACCTTAAAAGTGCTTTATTTTGGTCTGTGAAGTGATGGCCGGCATGATCACTCTTATAACTGATAAGAATGAACACCAAAAAGTGTTCAGACACTCAGGACATAAGGTGGAAGTAGTCAGGTCGTGCATGTCCTTTCAATCTTCAGGGTTTTTGTACGTACCACTCTCTCTGAACAGAAATCTTTCTCTTCTTCCTTTCTCCTTTTTTCCTAACCTGCATTTCTGAAAAGCTCTTCAGGTAATTTGGATCATCAGGCAGGTGGGAGTTGACTGATCTAGTTCAAACTTCTTCATCTATAAAAAATAAATTAGCACCCACACAAAGCCTCCCTGATGCCACTATGTCAGATCTCTAGAGCACCCTGCATTCTTTTACTTTCATAGGATTGACAAAAATCACAACAAATCACAAAGTGGCATATGCTGAGAACCTATTAAAGTATTTAAGATTACTTTTTTCACTTAAGTTCCGTGAGCACAAGATCATGTCTGTCTCAAGCATCCCTTTAACCCATTGCTTTCCTAGAATCGGGTGTGGTACATGGCAGATACGCAATATATCAGCGGTCCCCATCCTTTCTGGAAGCAAGGACTGGCTTTGTGGAAGACATTTTTTCCACGGATGTAGTGAGGGGGTGGGTAGTTTCAGGATAAAACCGTTACAACTCAGATAATCAGGCAGGCATTAGATTTCCGTAAGGAGCACACAATCTGGATCCCTTGCCTGCACAGTTCACATTAGAGTTTGTGCTCCTATGAGAATCTAATGCTACCTCTGATCTGACAGGAGGCAGAGCTCAGACTGCAATGCCACTCACCTCCTGCTGTGCCTGCCCAGTTCCCAGCAGGCCACGAACCACTCCTGGTCTGCCTCCTGGGGTTTGGGGACCCCCGCAATATGTGTCTTCTTAATAAATCTGCAAAAGCCTTTCTAATTCTGTAGGGACCGTGACCATTAACACACAATATTATATTGGAAGGTGCTTTGGACTGTCCAGAGTGTTAAACGAATGTAAGGGAGGGGTGAAACTTTAACATAATTGCCAATATCATTTTCTTCTCACTGACTTACTCAGGAATGTGGGTTACCTGACTCATGGGTTTCCTGCACTGGAAGACTTAAAGCACTACTTCTGAACAATATAGAAAATGGACTAGATATATAAGTACCAAGGACCTAGCATAGAATACAGGTTATTATCTAAAATTGTGAGCTAATCCAGAAGCTGCAGCATGTTAGTGCCTGAAGGAGTAGAAAAAGAGACAGCATAGGTTTTTATGATGGAATTGTTGCTAGATTTAGCAGATGAAAATTCAGGGCAACTAGGTGAATTTGAATTTCAGATAAATCACACACACACACACACACACAAACATATACATGTACACTTGGCCCTCCATATCTTTGAGGTTAACATCCATGAATTCAACCAACTGTGGATGGAAAATATTTGGGGACAAAAATGGATGATTGTGTTTGTAGTAACATGTACAGACTTTTTTTTTCTTGTCATTATATCCTAGATAATATAGTAGAACAGCTATTTGCATACCATTTACATTGTATTAGATATTATAAGTAATCTAGAGACACTTTAAAGAAGACAGGAGGATGTACATAGGTTGTATGCAAATACTATACTATTTTATGTAAGGGACTTGAATATCTGGACATTTTAGTATTCATGAAAAGGGGATGTGTTCTGGAACCAATTCCCATGATGTTGAGGAATGACTGTGTATAGTATATGTGTATCCTATATTTTTAAAAGCTCTATTCATTTTATAGCTAAAATTTACATTTAACCAGTATTAAAAATGAAACTTAGGCATATCTTAAGAAGTGTACTTGAGCACTCAGCAATCTATGAATCCGGCAGCACCAGACTGCAAGTGGTTGGGTGGTTGAACTCCACTGGGGAGTGCAAGGAAATAACTTTTATAAGGTGTTCATAGAAACAGGAAAAAATATTTGATTGGCTGAAGTGGAAAGTCCTTAGAGTTTAGTGGGCAGTTTTTAATTGGTGAAGTCCCTACTTAGCAGTTAGTTCATGGTTTTTGGATGGGTTCCACTTAGTTTTGTTGTTTTGTTTTGTTTTTCGCTAGGGTATGAACATTCACTGTGAGTTGAGTTTCAGTTTGCTTGATTAGAAACTCAAGTTGCTGGGGCCCTCTCAGCCTAATGGCCTCCCAATTAATTATTTTAACACTAGGCATCTTACTTTTCATCAGGTACACCTGTACCATAGGGTAACAATAACACAACAATAACAGTAAGATACTGTCTAGAGCATGACTTCACTCAGGAAGTTTTGGCCAAACCTTAGATGCAGGAATCCTCTTTGCTGGAGACTGACTAAAAACTGGAAAGGAGGAGAAGAGAGTGTTGAAAGAAGGGTCTTAAAATGGAGAGGTTAGTGAAGAAGATATCTTAGTAATTTGTTTATCCTATTGGTGAAAGTTCTAGCTGAGTTACAAATATTGGCAGGAGTAGCTTCCATAGAAGTCTCTGGTGTTTACAAAATAGCTGAGGGGAAGTAAGGAACATTCAGTGCTTCAGTTGCCTTGTAGTTTATCTAGACACTAGGTCACTTGCTCCTGGGATTTGTGGGGATGAGTTGAGATGAGTTTCACTGAGTTAACATGATCCCAGGGTGAAGCAGTTGGCCTGTTGAAGGGTAGAGAGGTGTTTAGAAAACAGCTTTAATTTAACAAAGCCAGAACAAATATCTTATTGGTCTTTGACCTGAGCTTAGGTTAATTTTTGTAAAAAACAACAAGATTACAATCCATGCTGTGGATCATTTAGCTCAGATTTTAGAATTAATCATAGGGAACAAACTGAAAGATTGATAGACACAGTGGAAAACATAAATGAGCAATCAGGGTCAGGAACTTTGGCTAAGACATATGCTGCATGCAAATTTAATATAATAGGTATAGCGAACATTTTGACGTTTACCCTGTGCCCAAACTGTTTCCAGAGCTTAAGTTCTATTTTCATGGCAATCCTTTTGGAGAAGGTATTATTGTTTTCTCCATTTTATTGATCAGCAAATTGAGATTTAAATAGGTTAAATAATTTACTGAGATTCCCTGGCCAGTAAATGACTGAGTCAGGATTTAAACCAGGTACTGGCACCACAGCTTCCGAGGGATAAACTATCATTTTATTTTTTCTTGAGTCATACTATCTGATATGGTTTGGCTGTGTCCCCAGCCAAATTTCAACTTGAATTGTATCTCCCAGAATTCCCACATGTTGTGGGAGGGACCCAGGGGGAGGTAATTGAATCATGGGGGCTGGTCTTTCTCATGGTATTCTTGTAATAGTAATTAAGTCACATGAGATCTGATGGGATCAGATAGTAAATTACTAGGGGTTTCCGGTTTTGCTTCTTCCTCATTTTCTCTTGCTGCTGCCATGTAAGAAGTGCCTTTTGCCTCCCACCATGATTCTGAGGCCTCCCCAGTCATGTGGAACTGTAAGTCCCGTTAAACTTCTTCTTCCCAATCTCTGGTATGTCTTTGTCAGCAGCATGAAAAAGGACTAATACACTACCCTGTAAAACTTTATTTAATTTTAACCTTTGATTGCAACATGGGCAAAATAACACCCTTCACATTTCTCTCAATGCTACCTGAGAAATAAAAATAGTCCAAGAGGAGTGATAAATGGCAATCAACACTCTATCCAAATGTAGGGAGATGCAGAGATCAGTAGGAATTATAGAACAGTGGCAACCCCTTCCTCATCTGAAAAAGAGCAGTTTCTACTCTTCTCCAGGAACTTATAGCCACGTATAAGTGAGGGCCAAATGGTGACAGAAACTGATATTTCAAGGGATTAAAGAAATTCAGATTAGTGTGTAAAATCTCTTACTGAATCTCGACAAGAAGGCAACTGATTTCTGTTTTTGTTTTGTTTTGATTTTAATAGCATGAAGCCAGCAAGGTATAACACGCAACTCAGATCATGTATGAGTTGGCTTTGGTCCAAAAAGGACAGTCTGAGACCTCAACACTCTGTTGTGCTAAGCAGACCTGGATTGCTTTTTTCTGAACTTGCGTAGAAATTCTGGAGTGACTCTACACCTCTTTTAGAGATGCTCTCCTAGGATGTGGCTGGCACAGGGTCCCACTTCAGCCTGGAAGCAGAAGAGCTAATCAGACTACAGTGTCACATTTATCTCCATTCCCCGATGTGGCTGAAGGTGGAACTTTCATTTACAATTAAATATTTTTGTTTAATCAAAATCAATGAGGCCAAGTTGAATAGGCTCTTTGGCCAATATTCTTTTAATGCAAAGTTAGTAAAGGACTTAACTAAGCAATGAGGTCATTCAAAAGAGTCTATTTATTATAAATACCAAGTATTCTGTGGAACTACTTTCTAAAACTATGATGAAATTTCTACTTAAAATTATATTGTTTGATTTTCTCTTTTCCTTATAGATACAAAAGTGCAGTCATTCTGTGATCCCTTTGAAAGAACTGTCTGTGCAAAAAATGAGACTTAGGCATTAGCCCAGTTATTTCTATCACGTACTATCACCAATTCTAATGTACTTCACCTGGAAGATAAATATCAATTGGTTTTCAGGGGAGGGAGAAAAAGTTAAGTTGAAGCTGGTGTATCCTTTGAGGGGAAAAGACAACAACAAAAAAGTCATGTAACAATGTAACAATTTTTTTTTTTTTTGGATACGGAGTCTTGCTTTGTAGCCCAGGCTGGTGTTCGATGGCACCATCTTGGCTCACTGAAACCTCCACCTCCCGGGTTCAAGTGATTCTCCTGTCTCAGCCTCCCAAGTAGCTGAGATTACAGATGCACACTGCTACACCCAGCTAATTTTTTGTACTTTAGTAGAGACAGGGTTTCACTATGTTGCCCAGGCTAATCTCCAACTCCTGAGCTCAAGCAGTCCACCCGCCTTGGCCTCCGAAAGTGCTGGGATTACAGGCATGAGCCACCATGCCAGGCCAACAATTTTTTTAGAAGTATTGCTCACTTTTATTTAGTAGTCTTGATTGTT
The DNA here is from genome assembly GCF_029289425.2 of Pan paniscus. Lineage (NCBI taxonomy): Eukaryota > Metazoa > Chordata > Mammalia > Primates > Hominidae > Pan > Pan paniscus. The sequence goes on from NC_073267.2 coordinate 70,734,157, forward strand.
TTTTTTTTTTTTTTTTTGACAGAGTCTCGCTCTGTTGCCCAGGCTGGAGTGCAGTGATGCGATTTTGGCTCACTGCAACCTCGGCCTCTTGGGTTCAAGTGATTCTCCTGCCTCAGCCTCCCGAGTAGCTGGGACTACAGGCACGTGCCACTGCACCTGGCTTTTTTGTTTTTAGTAGAGACAAAGAGTCTCACCATGTTGGCCAGGCTGGTCTTGAACTCCTGACTTCGTGATCGGCCTGCCTCGGCCTCCCAAAGTGCTGGGATTACAGGCGTGAGCCACCATGCCTGGCCACTCTTGATTCGTGAGTAACTCAATTAAGTAAAATAATTTCTGGTTTTAAGTGAAAAAAAAAATTAAAGCTCAGAGAGATTAAGTAACTTTCCTAATATTGCACAGCAAGCTAGTAGGAAAACTAAAATGCAAAGCCCTCTTTCTCTCACTGTGCTCCCTGCTTCCTCCCTGAACCGCATCACTAAATGCATCAATCTTAAAGAGGGCTGCAAGACACAAGGATTCACAAATACAGAATTGAGTAAAGAACTGATTTAGAATCAGAAAACTTGTCACAACAAAATATAAATTTGAGAAATGACAAACATACAAACATCACAAAATACAAGAAGAAAAAAAAACAATCTTTGTATAAAATGACTGGTACACCTATAGATACAACATTTTTTTCATAAAAATTTTACTCTGCCTCTTTTAATGACAATTTTTGTGGGATATTTTTTATTAGAGAGCATAAAACAATTAAATCAGTCTCCCTTCTAAAATAGTTTAAAAATTCGATTAATTTAAAAATTAAAGCTATTAAAAAATTGTCACTAACTTAGAACAGCCATTGTTGGTAATATCATGCAGATATTTGATATTGTTAAATTTGGGGGAACCTCTATCAGGTTCCTTTTACGTAAGTTTAAATGCTCAGAGCATTTTGAATTTTTCCTATACAATAACTGGTTTTAAATACTCTGAATTGAATATGGCTGGTACATATGGAAATGTATAGGTTACATGATTAGCCTACTTCTGATACCGGTGAACTTCCTTCTGACTAGATATTGATTAAGAAGTGAATACTTTGATTTTCACTGAGCATTGCTGATGATTGGGAAATGTTTCACAGGCTAGATTCTGCATCAGAATCATTCAGCATTGCTTCTTCTTCACTATGTAACTCTGTCGCCTGGCATTGTTCAGTAGGACATGTTCATATAGTAATAGGACCTCTACACTTGCACTTTCCTACCACAACCCTTGCTGAGTTAACACAGCAGACAGAAAGGTAATTCCCAGAAGCCACTCCCACACCAGGGCAGCCAGCATTAATTAAAGCTGATACAGAAGTAACTGAAAACCCCTTAAATATAAACTATTAAAATTGAATGCATTCCCAATTCAACTTCCTCTCAACCAGATTCTCATGTCAAATGCTAGCTCCCTAAAAACACCATCCAAAAAACTTAGTGGTTTTTTTTTGTTTTGTTTTTTTGGTTTGTTTGTTTGGTTTTTTTGAGACAGAGCCTCACTCCGTCACCCAGTCTGGAGTACAGTGGCTTGATCTCGGCTCACTGCAACCTCTGCCTCCCGAGTTCAAGAGATTCTCCTGCCTCAGCCTCCCGAGTAGGTGGGATTACAGGTGCCTGCCACCATGCCTGGCTAAATTTTTGTATTTTTAGTAGAGATGGGGTTTTGCCATGTTGGCCTGGCTAGTCTCGAACTCCTGACCTCAGGTGATCCACCCGCCTTGGCCTCTGAAAGTGCTGGGATTACAGACATGAGCCACCGCACCTGGTCCCAAAAAACCTTGTTAATAAGACTGAGGGCAACATCTGTATACAGTAAGTTTTTGGAGTCTAGTTTAAGACAGATCTTTCAATGCATGTCTGGATTAAGGTTGAATAAGGATAATTATATAATAGTTTAGGATAGATGGGCAGAGCAAAATGAGAAATTTGAATCCAAATTTGAAGAGTTTTGAGAAGTAAATCAAACTTCCTAAATTGAACAGTTTGATGTTCACTCATTTTTTTCAGGATGTTCATGAAACTAGCAGTATTTTTTTGTGACTTTTATCTTCCCGGACAAGGGCCTTCTTTTTTTTTTTTTTTTTTTTTTTGAGACCGAATCTCACTCTGTCGCCCAGGCTGGAGTGCAGTGGCGCGATCTTGGCTCACTGCCAGCTCCGCCTCCCGGGTTCACTACATTCTCCTGCCTCAGCCTCTGGAGTAGCTGGGACGACAGGCACCCAGTACCACGCCCGGCTAATTTCTTGTATTTTTAGTAGAGACGGAGTTTCACCGTGTTAGCCAGGATGGTCTCGATCTCCTGACCTCGTAATCTGCCCACCTTGGCCTCCCAAAGTGCTGGGATTACAGGTGTGAGCCACCGTGCCCGGCCGACAAGGGTTTTTTTAGAATAGAAAAGTTGTGTTACTGAAGAGTAAAGTCATGTTATTGAAGATGTCCACATAGAAAGTCATCGTCATGTAGCTAGTAAGATGTACAGGTGTCAGTGATTTGGGTTCTTACCCCAAGTATTGATCCATGGCCTCTCCAAGAACACTTTCAGGACCAAAGGCAAACTGAATTCTTTGTGCTTTAAATCATTTACTTTAGAAAAAAATTACAAAAATGTGTGGTTATGTGAACAGGTGCCCAAGCAACATACAACACATGCCCTTCAGGATTTGGAAGTGGTCCATGAAAGCGAGGTTTAAATTTCCTTAGCTTCATGATAAATGTCAGGAATCAGACTCTTGACCACTGTGTTATCTTTCCACGCTCCCACCCCACCCCTAAACCTGATTAAATAAAGAGGTTTAGCTCTAGTCTAAGGCAGGTAGATTGAAAAACAAACGAGCAAGGCTGCACTAAACCAAAGGCTATATTCTAAGAGAGCCTGCAATCTGAATTCTGTGATGGTAAGAAAGAACCATCACCCTTGACTCTTCTCCTCTCCACCCACCCCTGCCAGGTCCTTTTAATGGGTATACAGTTTTTTTCTGGTAATGTAAGCACTTCAGTAATCAATGTCCTTTAGCATGGTGAATAGATATAAGTAATACCATTACTTATTAATGACAGAAAAGTGCTAGGATGAAACATGTTTCCCAGCATATTTTCTGATTGGATGCAGAGAGATTGCCTTTTATCTTGACAACTAGGGCACCTTACTTATTTCCTCTGCACCAGGCAGGAGGAGTATGATACACATACACACACACACACACACACACACACACACACATACACATTTCTCTCCTTTTGATCTTATGATTCTTACTCAATAGACACTTACTTGGCCTAAGTCAGTTAACAAATATGAGATGTGCAATGTGCTATCTAATTTTTATATAAATTTACTTCATTTAACTTGACATTTACAACATTACTATAACATGGTTCTTGCATTTTTACATTTTATAAATGAAGGCATCAAAATTCAGATAGTTTTACTAATTTGTCCAAAGGACTCAAAAGATCTGATTTCAAACCTCAAATCTAAATAAATTGCATTTACCAACATGTCATGACCCCTTTACAGAACAATATATGTTTTGTCAGATTAAAAATAAAGGCTAAGTAGTTTTATGTGTGTTTGTTTGTTTATTCATTTATTTATTAGAAAGTTTAATCATTTTTATCTCTAACCATTAATGAACATTAAAAGTGGACTCTAATTGCCTGGAATGCTTCAAGTGATCCAGCTTGCTTGACTCACTTTATTTTATAAGATATAAGGAAAACTAGCTTAAATACTCCTCTTTACTACACCTGGAACATCTTCAGATTTTTTTTTTTTTTTTTTGTGAAAACACTTTCCCTTTTTTATTCCAGACATACTGTATACACAACCGGAGAAGGGCAACAGCTACTCCATTATTATTTTTTTGTTGTTGTTCAGTGATGTAAGCAGCAAGTCAGCAGAGATTTTTAGAGAGCTGGTATTTTACTTTGTTATTCCCTACTCCAATTTCTTGTTTTTGCTAATTCTAAAATCCCATCATACCTTGATTACTGCCTTTTTCTGTCTTTCTGGTAGCAACTCAAATGCATAAGTCAAAATTTTTCATCCTTTTATAAAAACTCTGATAGCAATTATTGATAAAATGTTGGTGTACAATTCAATGTGAACTAACGTTTTTAAAATGTTACTGATGGTGTTATGTATGTGCTGTGTGTTTGCATGTGTGTCTGTGTGTACACGCACACATGTAAGGTTGGAGTGGAAGTGAATGAAGGTTACAGTTTTGTATTGCAGAGAATGTTAAGCAATAGGCTACTCTAAAATTTCAAGTTTTTGGCTTTTATGGACACCCTGTCCTCAAAAACTACCCCGCAGCCATGTTACCAGGCTCTTCTCTTTGGCTCACTTGCTTCTCAATCTAGTTGAGTTCTTCCAACTCTTATTACACTATTGGGGAATGTGTATTCTTGTTCACACTAGATATTAAATGGAATATAGAGGAATATTGCTAGCAAGCAATGTACTGTATTAGAAAATTTCTCTAAATAGGGTATCTTTTGCTTCCCACAGAAATCATGTCACTTCTTTAGAGAACAAGCAGCAGGGATTTCTTGTTATTTGAAGAACAGCATACACACATACACAAACATACATACATACATACACACACACACACACACATTTGTGCTCCACTACAAAAACATACAGTAATAGTGTTCAATCCAGGTCTCCAGACTCCCTGTTGATGGTTGCTAAATTAACCCTGGCTTCCCTTGAGCAAGTTAATTTAACTTCTTTTTCTTTCTTTTTTTGTTTTTTGTTTTTTTTTTGAGATGGAGTCTTACTCTGTCGCCTAGGCTGGAGTGCAGTGGCATGATCTCGGCTCACTGCAACCTCCGCCTCCCAAGTTCAAGCGATTCTCCTGCCTCAGCCTCTGGAGTAGCTGGGATTACAGGCGCGTGCCACCACTCCCAGCTAATTTTTGTATTTTTAGTTGTGATGGGGTTTCACCGTGTTAGCCAGGATGGTCTCAATCTCCTGACCTCGTGATCTGCTTGCCTTGGCCTCCCAAAGTGCTGGGATTACAGGCCTGAGCCACTGTGCCTGGCCTTTCTACATCATTTTAGATTACTCTTTAAAACCCTACTTTTAAATAATTTCCATGTTAATATTTGTGTAATAACACTTGAAACATTTATAAAATGTAGTCTCTGATCCTATTAGCCATAGAGTAATCATTATCACAGTATCTTTGTATCTTGTAAACTCTAGCTTTTGACAGCAACTCTCTAGTTTTACAAGTGCAACTATTTTTTCAGCACAATAACTTATTGGCTACCCGGAAACATTTGGTAATCCAGGTGTAAGCTTCCCTGGATAACTGCCTAAGCAGCTGAATCCCCACCTGGTATTCTGCTTTTGGCCTGTAATCAAATTCTTCCTACATTGGACCACTTGTTTTTTTCTAGATACAAATACAATTTTACTTTCAGATAGAGTGTTTGACAAGAATGGCATTTAAATTCTGTTGTCTGTTGTATCAAAACATCTATTTATATTTGTTTATTGGAGTTGTTAAAGATAGATAATACACATAGAAGAACATAATTTTGGACCACTAACTCATACTATAAAGGCAAGTAATTAAAAATCAATCAAATGTAAAGAATAATGTTGAGGTAATATGTGTATTGTATGTGTGAGAGTGTGTGCGTGCATGTGTGTATGTGTGTGTGTGGTGAATGGACCACTTTTAAAGTTCAGGAATGCGTAATTGTTCTAAGGCTCTTAGTGCTTCTTGGATCTCAGTGATGATAAAAATCATTTAAACTGGGAAGGAGAGGACTTCAAAAACAAATAAAAAAGAAAAAGTGGATTATTGGTTTCCACTCACTGAGATTTCTGGGTTATACACTGTTTCTACTGAATCAGAATGTCATTTTCAAAATAAGTCTGCAAGTGATATACAACTGCTTATCAAGCACTTACTAGGCACCTGGAAGAGCGTTGTTTCTACTCAATAGCTAACTTTCATGTGAGCACTGCCCTCTCTGTGATTTTAATCCAGAGGAATTGTAAATTATTACTTATTATTTATTTATTAAAGTTGATCTCCTCAAATTTCAATCTGAAACTGGTGATTCCTCAAGGATCTAGAACTAGAAATACCATCTGACTCAGTAATCCCATTAGTGGGTATATACCCAAAGGATTATAAATCATTCTACCATAAAGACACATCCACACATATGTTTATTGTGGCACTCTTCACAATAGCAGATTTGGAACCAACCCAAATGTCCATCAATGATAGACTGGATAAAGAAAATGTGGCACATATACACCATGGAATACTATGCAGTCATAAAAAAGGATGAGTTCATGTCCTTTGCAGGGACATGGATGAAGCCGGAAACCACCATTCTCAGTAAACTATCACAAGAACAGAAAACCAAACATGACATGTTCTCACTTATAAGTGGGAGTTGAACAATGAGAACACCTGGACACAAGGAGGGGAACATCACACACCAGGGCCTGTCGGGGGGTGGGGGGCTAGGGGAGGGATAGCATTAGGAGAAATACCTAATGTAGGTGACGGGTTGGTGGGTGCAGCAAACCACTATGGCACGTATATACCTATGTAACAAACCTGAACGTTCTGCACATGTACCCCAGAACTTAAAGCATAATAATAATAATAACTAATCCTTCATATTATAATAATAAACTAATTTAAAAACTAATCCTTAAAGTATTATAATAATAATTTAAAAACTAATAATAATAATAATAAACTAATCCTTGTGTTCTACTCTTCAATTTACAACAAAAAGAAGAAAGACTGTGGTCTTTGAAAGCAGATCAGAATCCCAACTCAGAAGAGTCTCTCACTTATTTTTACCCTCCTTGTTCTCAGCAGTAAAATAGGGCAAAAGCAATTCTCTCACAAGGGGTATATTGAAGATTAAGTGGAAGTGTATAACTCGGTATTTATCCTACTATAGACATCTTGTTAAATAATACTCTTGTTTGTCTATTGGCAGCCAGAGTTTTTGAACAAGTCAATCTCTTGTTTCAGGGAATATAATAAAAGGGTCAGTTGCTATAATACTGATTTTATTAAAAATTTCCTTAAGAATATTAAAATTATATTAAATATCCAATGTTAAGGTGAGAACTTCCTGCAGTTCCACACATCACCAATGAATTTGTTTAATGTTCTGAGATATTGAAAATCCTATTCCCAGTTTCCTAAATAAGACAAATAAAAAGTAACAACACCTATATTTCATAAATGTCTATCATTCAATTATAATTTAAATTAACCATCTATGAGAGTTGTGTAATCTCAGCTACATAAAGACATCAAAGGTTAAGTGTGAAAAATCTTTAGCAAAAGAGTTCCATTTCATCCTAGGCATTGTAGAAACAAAACAAAACAACAAAAAAATAGTGGCTTAGTCTCTCCCCTACGCCCTAAAATAAATAAAACTATCAGGGCACCAAGTAGTATATTCATTGTTTTTGACACCTTTCAAATATGAAACACAGAGTAAGGTACAATTAACTCTCATCCATTATCTTTTGCTTACTAGAAAGTTTCCAGAGTTATAACATTGATATAATGGTTGGAGACTTTCTAAGCTAATTTTGCTTTCTTGTAAATGATAGTGAAATTAAGAGAGTTCGCTGTTTTTGAATAACTAATGAAGTGATTCTTGAACTTAGCCTCTATATATCATTCTCTTTAGCACATGACTGTGACTGACTTTCCTTTTTTTTTTCCTCTGTGTGCTCCCTTAGTTACCCTGGACACACATAAAAGAAGAATCCATTCTCAAAAAAAAGAGGGAATTTTTTTTTTCTATTAAAAATCATAAACCCATAGGAAGTCCAGAGCACAATTTTCCCACTGAGTCAGCTCCATGTCCAAGCTTTCCACTTCCTCTGGGTGCCTGGGAGTTCCAACTTCCATTCATTGATCTCTTTTCTCCCTTTGTCTTACAGCACCTAACACATTTCTTATACTCTCCCATCTCTCCCTCCAGGGTCCTACCTCCATTCTCATGATAGAGCTTAATCTCCCTACAGTTTGATCCTAGTTCAATCCCAGGAATCAGTAAAATGTCCTTATCTTTTTATCCCAAGACAATTCACAGCTTTTTCTGCATTTCAGAGTGACTTACACACAGGATGAGGAAACCTTTTCCTAATACTTTATATTTCTCAGATAATAACTTCAATATGTTAAGAGAAGAACTTCTCAGTCTATTTATCGTATCAAAAGCCACCATAAAGAATGGAGAACAAGGTTGAGTGGAAGAAGAGGGTTAGAGAACAGTATATGCCTTGCTGTCAGACACGTATGCTTGATTTGAAAATTTTATAACAGACATTTCTCAAAAATTGCATTCACTGTTTGGGAAAAATTACACACATGTACATGCACATGTGACATACACACAGTGTACAGTATCGTAAAAGTGACCTCCTCCAAAGAATTGAGTTGGAGGAATGCCTAGACACTCTGCTACAAGGTAGGGTAAGACAGAAAAAATGCAGAAGAAAGGTAAAAGCACAGACTGGAGCTATATTCTTGCTTACCACTTGTAATACAAAACCCATAAATATTTTATTTGAGTGTTTTTGTTTCCGATAAATAAAACCCTCATTTGGAATGACATTTTATCTTATGTCCTCAAGCATTTGCTTGAGTTCCTATTTTCTTTCCCAAATAAGTAAGGAAACAGCCCCAAGGTCTGTGAACAATTTACATGACAAAAACATCATCTTCCAGCCTGGAACCTTCCCAGGGGTTTTGATTGGAAGATGAGTGAGGTTCATTCACAAACTTCAGAGACAGGTAGGAGAGTACAAAGCAAAAGTTAAGTACCCTAATAAGGTAGTTCTGAAGGCTCATCAGCTCCTTGTGTTTGATAGGTTCTGTCATCATTGCCAACACAGCTGCTAAAAAAGGCTGCCAAAGAGGAAGAAAATGAAAGAGGTTGAGACTGCAGTCAGAGAAAATATTTTACACAACTTGGCACCATCTGCCATTCTCTTAATCTTTGTTCAGCAAGGAGTGGATTGAACGTGGATGTCGACAATGACTCTGACAGCTAACTTTTTTGTTGATATAATCATTAAAACTTGCTGACCCTGCCTTACTAAAAATGCACAGAAGAGGTAAAGAGCATTCCATATTTGCTTTTAGCTATGTTTGCTTTGAAGGAGTCTTAAGAAGCAAAACAAACCAACTGATCAAATGAACAAAAACCTAACTTCTATTATTTTATTTATGTCACTTTAACTTACTTGGCTGTAAGAGTCTAATGGAGGTGTAATAGGGATTTCTTAGCAGGCAGAGAATAGTGCAATTGATTCTATGTATGAGCCTTCTTGGTGTGTGTGTGAAGTGGGAGAGAAGAAAGGGAGAGAGGTGGGGAGAGAGAGATTAATTCAGACTCTACTAACAAATCAGCATGTTTTTGGCCTCTCTCTTTAATTGTATTAATAAAAGTTGCCCCAAATACACGTGATGTTTCTTGTGATATACTTTCTTAGGTAACAACATTATTGATACCTTTCCTCTAGCAGATAAAGTGAGTTAGTATAAGTAAAGACAAGTTTTTGTTTGTTTGTTTGTTTGTTTTTGAGAAGGAGTTTTGCTCTTGTTGCCCAGGCCGGAGTGCAATGGTGCGATCTTGGCTCACCGCAACCTCTGCCTCCTGGGTTCAAGTGATTCTCCTGGGATTACAGGCATGTGCCACCGACTAATTTTGTACTTTTAGTAGAGACATGGTTTGTCCATGTTGGTCAGTCTGGTCTCGAACTCCCGACCTCATGTGATCTGCCCTCTTCGGCCTCCCAAAGTGCTGGGATTACAGGTGTGAGCCACTGCACCCGGCCCAAAAACAAGTTATTAAGGAATGAGCAGGATATGTGTAATACGAAGGACAAGTAAATTTGAGGTTTTGTGGGTTCAGTGAGTCTCGGAGGTAGGAGAGTTTTTGGCCTCTACAGAGTTAGGGAGAGGAAAGAATCATCACCATTTGTCTATCCTTAATTCCCAGAGTCAGCATGTGCTTGAATCTTGGAACTGGAACCCAAAGCTACAGGAAGGAGCCAGGGATTGGTGCTCTTTTCCTCTCCTTGAGAGGATGCACAGAGGCTCGACAGCAACGTGTCTGTAAACCTGAGAGCATGTGTATGGCACTTCACACCCAATCTGCCACCCTGATCATCCCCAAGATTGTTCTTGTTATCCTGGTTCCTAGGATCTCAAAGAAATGCAATGGCTGCTTTGGCCTTGTTTTGCTGTTAGATGCCCTTCTGCAAAAGCCGGAAAAAGTGATTACTGGGTAATTCCCTCTGCATATTTGGAGGGATCTAAATCCCATCTTTACATCTTCCAAATATATAACCTTACACAAATCCAACAATACACATAATTCTGTTTTCTCTTCTGAAAAATGAAATTAATAGTAATATATATTTCTCAGGAGTTTGGGTGTGAATGTGTAAAAACAAACTATAGGCACATATAAGAGAAACTTCAGCAAGCATTCATTCATCTGGGCCCTAGAAACACAGTTTCATTTCATTCTGTTAAAACATCCTGATAAAAATGAATTAACTAATTACTTAATTACTTAGTTACTAACTAGCTTCCCTTCTTCCCTCCTTCCTTTTTCCTTCCTTATTTCCCGCCTCTTATTCTCTTCCTCCCTCCTTTCCTTCTTCCCCGCCTCCCTCCTTCCCTTCATCTTTCTTTCCTTTCTTCCTTCCTTAATTCCTTTTTCAAGAGGGAATTACCCAGTAATCACTTTTAACAGAAACTATATCAATTTTGTAAAAAATAAAAATTATACTATAATGTCTCTCCAATTCTGATTTATAGCTAGTATTTGGTCTCAGTTTTGGGAATAAATCAGAAATATGCAATGAAATTCAGCAGCAGCATGAATCTAAATATTTCACAGTGAGCTGTTCTTGAACTCTGACATGGAGACATTCAGTCATTATGCCTTGACTGCAAAATAATTCTACAACAATATTACTGATATTTTTACATAATCTAGGATGAAATTATTTTGCTTCATTAGCTATTAAATTTAATTGATATATTAATAATATTTAAATACCTTACCCTCTTCAACCTCTCATTTTTAACAATTCTAAGGCATTTTAAAATTTAATGCCATGAAATCAAAACATTGACTCATTTTTAGCTTATATATTTTTTCTAGTGTACTGTTGAAATACACAGTATGATTAATACAAAGAATAGACTTCAACATCATCTTTTGTTTGATAATAAAATTATTTCACCTAAAACACTAGCTGTTGTTCTGAATAGTTAATTGGCTATGTCATCAGCTGTCAAATTAGTACATTTTATGAAGCTTTTATCTTGATTAAAATTTTTTTCAGAAAATAATTAAAACCTAATTCACTAGTCTTTGTTGTAATGAATTATCCAGCAGTCAAATTTATAAAAATATCTCTAAATATGTCTGGTCTGATTGGCTTTCTCTATTTATTAAATGACACAGTGACTTAGTCTAGAGTGTGCTGAATCCAAATTTTGTGATTTATTACTAAAAAAAAAATTACAGAATAGACCAAAGAACTGTGAAATGAATTCTTCTATTTTCTCTATTTTATGTTAGCAACCTGTAAGTGTCATTTGAAATGGAAACACAATATTCATTATCCACATCTGATTTTGTTTTAATTTTGAAGGCTTATATGCAAAAAAATATTAAAACCTAGAAAGTTTTATAAATAGAATTGATTATTTTGTTTGTTTTTATGTAGTGGTATAATCCCTTTTCCAGGTTGTCATGTCTACCACACATGCCCTTTGGTGAAATAAATCTAAAATGATGAGCTTGTTACATGAACTGGTTTTGCTACTGATGATAGTGATCATGGGCATCAACTACGTCCAGACATTGCATCCATAAGATGATACATGTATTTCATATATTAGCTCACTTTATTTTATCCTAACAAAACATCTGAGATCTCTGCTTTTATTATTTCAGATTTACAGATATTAAAACTAAGGTTTAAAAAATAGCCAATGAATTTCCCTAAGTTACACCGAATGTGACTTTTCAATGATTAAAACCATAGCCAGTGTGATGCCAAAATGCATCCCTTAAATGGAAAGCCTAGTTAACTAGTCTTTTCACTCTGCTGGGTACAGAGCATAGGCTGGGTACCATTTAAACACTATTCTTGTCTTTCTCATCCTTGACAATCTTATCCATCATTTATTTCTAGTTTGTTGTTAGATTTATACCAGCTGTCAATAGACTATTAATATTTCTAAGATTTTGTATTTGCTTCTAATTCCCTAGAACTTCAGACAGCCTGCATGGTTAAAGCTATTTTACACTGCATGAAGCTCCTTTTTCTCCCTTCTTTTCTTCCATTTCTTCTTAACAAGCAGTTTTTATTCTTTCAGCAATAGCCACTGCTGCATGATTGAATTTGAAGTTCAACTTCTTGTTTTCAAGTTGGGGCTTATCATCCTCAATTTGAAACTTATTGACAAACTTCTTTGCTAAGCACTCTGTTTCCCATCTCTCAAAGGCCTGTTCTCTGCAGCCTTTGAAGATCACCTTTGCATGAGTTTGTATGAGTTTCTTAACGTAGAGAATAAGTATAGTTTTTTGTTTTTTGTTTCTTTTTCAAGTCCTCATGAGAAACTCTTGCTCAGTCCTTAGATAAAGGAGAATATCAGGAAAACGTGTTGGCAATCCTTTTTTCTGTGTGTAAAAATGGAGCTGTATTTTGAACTTGGAAGATGAAAAAAAATTACACATTGTTGTCGATGACTACAAAAGCTTAAATATTAAAAATTTAAAATGAAGTAATAAAACCTTAGAAAAATGTAGCATTTTCAGCAAATTAGCTAAGACCACTCCAACCAAATCTCTTTATTTTTTAACAGGTTCTTTGAGATATAGTTTATGTAGCATACAATTCATCGATGGTGTATATAATTCCATGTCTTTTAGTATATCCACAAAGCTGTAGAATCATCACTAAAATCAACTTTAGGACATTTTCATCATCCTAAGGAGAAAGCCCCATACCTATAAGCAGTCATTTCCTGTATAATGAAGAACTAACTTTACCTTTAGTAGAGACAAGGTTTCAGTGAGGTCTGGCCTTTGCCTTCAGCTACTGTGAAGTGATCTCTAGGCCGCTGTAATGTCCTACCTGATAGGAATGTCTTTGTTCGCCACTGGATAGTGGATCAATGTGATATATGGTGAAGTCTTTGGGACATGTCACATCAGTTTCAACCTCTCAAGAAGTTAGAGACTAAAGGTATCATCCCTAACCTCCAGAAGGGTCTAGAAACTCAAGATCAGCCACGCAGATAGCACATGATGAAGCCCCAATAACCACTTTGGACACCAAAGTCTTGGATAAGTTCCCTGCTTGGCAAAACTCTGTATTATCACACATCATAGCCAGGAGAAGGTAGCACTGTCCAAAAATCCACAGGAGAGGATAGCAGAAAGCTTTGCATTTGGATCTCTTTTAGACTCTACCATATGTGTCTCTTCCTTTGGTTGATGCTAATTTATATTCTTTTATTTTAATAAAACCATAAGCATAGATATGGCATTTTCCAGAGTTTGTGAGTTGTTCTAGCAAAGTATTGAAACCAACTGTTATGGTGGGGATCCCCACAATGTGCACTTGGCTGATCTGAAGTAAGGGTGGTCCTGAGACCACCCAAATTTGCAGATGGTGTCTGAAGTTAGGGCACTCGTGTCAGGACTGTTCTCTCAGACCGTAAAATTTGTCTGACTCAGCTGGGCTTGGTGGCTTACGCCTGTAATCCCAGCACTTTGGGAGGCTGAGGCAGGCAGATCCCCTGAGGTCGGGAATTTGAGACTAGACTGATCAACACGGAGAAACCCTGAAACCCTGTCTGTACTAAAAATACAAAAATTAGCCAGGCATGGTGGTACATGCCTGTAATCCCAGCTACTTGGAAGGGTGAGGCTGGAGAATCGCTTGAACCCAGTAGGCAGATGTTGTGGTAAGCCGAGATCAGGCCACTGCACTCCAGCCTGGGCAACAAGAGCGAAATTCTGTCTCAAAAAAAAATAATAAAATAAATATATATATGTCTGACTCATCATATTTTTCATTTCTCTTCAAGCCCTTTTCACCCCCAGGCCTGGGAAATCACAAATCTACTTCTTGTGTCTATAGATATACCTAAAACATTTCATGTAAATGAAACCATATATGAGGTAGTCTTTTGTGAATGACTTCTCTTAATTAACATAGTATTTTCAATGTTCATATTGTATAAATACTTCATTCCTTTCCATGGCTGAATATTCCACTATATAATTATATCACTTTTTGTTTATTCATTCATCAGCTTATAAGCTTTTACATTGTTTATACCTTTTAACTTGTAAGTAGTGCTGCTGTGAACATTTGCATATATGTTTTGTTTGAACAAAACAAAAATCTGTTTTCAAGTCTTTAGTGTCTATGCCTAGAAGTGAAGTTGCTGGGTCACAGAAGAATTCTATGTTTAACTTATTGAGGAACTTTTTACCACAATGCCTGCATCATATTCCTTTCTAACCAGCCATATATAAAGGTTCCAATTCTCCACATCCTTGAAAACACATTAATTTTCATCATTTTGGTTATAGCAATCCTACTGGGTAGCAAGAGATATCTTACAGTGTTGATTTACATTTTCTTAGTGGCCAATAATGTTAAGCAACTTTTCATGTATTTAACAGCATTTGTATATCTCGGGGAAATGTCTATTCATGTCCATTGCTCATTTTTTAGTTGAGTTGTTTGACTTTTCACTGAGTTATAAAATTTCTCTGTACCTAGATAGTAGACCCTTATCAGATATATGATTTTAAAATATTCCCTCCATTTTATCAGTCTTTTCACTTTCTTCATGGTGTCTTCTGAAGCATAAAAGTTTTTAATTATGATGAAGTCCATTTAGCATATTGTTTTTACTTTTGTCAATTGTAGTTTTGTTGTCATATCTAAGAGGCCTTTGCCAAATCAGGGTCACAAAAATTCATGCCTATATTTTATTCTAATAATTTTATAGTTTTAGTATTTATGTTTGTGCCTATGATCTGTTTCAAATTAGTGTTTGTATATGGTGTGAGCACTTCATTCCTTACATGTGGATATCTAGTTTTCTCAGTATGATTTATTGAAAAGGCTATTTTTTTCCTCATTGGATTGTCTACCACCATTGCTGAAAATTACTTGACCAAAAATAAGAAGATTCATTTCTGAATTCTAAATTCCATTCCATTGATCTATATGTCTATTTTTATCCCAGTACCATGCTGCCTTGATTACTCTAACTTTGTAGCAAGTTTTGAAACAGGAAAATGTGAGTACAACTTCATTCTGTTTTTCAAGATTGTTTAGCTCTTCTGGATAAAATATTCTAGTCTTAACAGCTATTGATTATTTCCTTTATGTGAATAGATGGGTGGGAGATAGATGCATAAGACATGTTGATCTACCAAATACATGCAAATCTACCTTACTCAGTCCCCACACATGTGCGGTTCCAGCGAGGTTGTAAGTTACAAGAAGACAGGGATGAGTAGATCTAATTTATTTTCAGAACTACAGATTTTACCTCTTTCTTTTTATTACAATGACTTGCTTCTCTGAGTTCAAAGAGGAAATATCACAACCTATTGGGATGTTACTGAAGATTTCATGTAAGTGGTGCTATGTCATCCACATTTTAAAATAGTGCTAAGATTTTGTTGGGATGAAGAGACTGCTTGGGCTGGAATATGGAATTAAACAAACAAAACTCATACCAAGACTATCCAGAAATGATGAAGCAGCTGAAGCTAAGATGTTCAACCTAACGGATGATAACAAATAAAGGGAATATGAATAATCCTAATTTTCAACATGATTACTGTTTCATTGAGAAAGTACTGTAAAACATAAGATCCAATTAATATTGCAAATTGAAGACAGGAAAAGTGACTAATATTTATGGAGTTTCTACTATGAGCCAATGCTTTATATTCATCTCCTTTAGCTGTTATCTTAAGAAATAGCTTGCAGGATAAACATTAACAACTTTTACACATATAAAGGTGCTAAAGTTCAGAGGGGCTAAATTACACAAGGTCAAGCAGCATAAAAATATTTCACATGGGGTTGTTACCTAAGTCTTTCAGATTTCAAATCCCAAGTTCTTTGAGTGAACTCTGATGCTTGGGAAGGTAATCAATGGATAAAAAATTGCTATAGATTTGTTGAGAATAATTTAATGAAAGGAGCATGGGCTAGGAATGTATTGACCTAGAAAGCAGATTTTCTTAATGGAGCATCATGGGGTAGGACATGTAACTGATACTTGCTAGATTTTCTTTAAATAAATGAAGGAATAAAATTATATTTCAAAATTAGGTGATTCAACCCAAAACAGATATCAGTACTTCATTGTAAACTGTCTATAATATTTGTTTTGTTTCACATATGAAGTCATATCCTTTCCTCTTCTATACCACACCTCTTTTCAATAGAATTCATTCACTAGAAATAACTGACAGTCTAGCAAAACCCAAACTTCAATATTAAAATATTTTCAATTCTATGTGATCATAGGCAAAATATAGTTGGAAAGAATGGAAAAATATTCTGAAACCACTAACAAATATACTCAGCTAATTATTGAATTTTTATTGCAGTGTAAAGGAGAATGTATTTCATTTAAAAAATAACGTACAGCTCATGACACACATTCCACAGTTCTTGTCATATAGGGATGCACAGTAATTGTCAAAAGCTAAGAGAAAAATGAGTAGTGTATTTTGACATTTTTCTTCCGGGAAGGGGGATATTATTAATCATCCCTATGGGTATTTTGATACCTTGCAGACTAAGGAAGTCTTCAATTGTGTATAATTTGGGGCATACCCTAAATTAGCAGTAATCTATTTGTGGATACATCTTTTGTACCAAGGTAATTTCTCACTTCCTCAGTTATTTAATTGTACTTCGAATAGTTCTGGCAGGCAACTCATTATGTATTCTCCTCACTATATTTTATTTTTATTACACAAAGTCACATTGAAATGAAATGGATACATGCACCATTGACTTTAATAGGATTTTGCATTGTAAGAATAATATACAGATACACTGTATTGCATAGAAATATCTTGTGGGGAAAGAATAACACGGTTATTGTGGAATTCCACAGCATATAACTCAACAGGCAGTCATAACTACAGGTTTATAATTTTCTTTAGGGGGAGGTAAAAAAATTGAAGGACAAGTGGTTTTAACAAGCCCATATATGTAATATTCACTGTAGAAAGTACTATCTGGAATACTTTGTAAATGTGAAATTGAATTTATATAATGCAAAAGAGTTAAGAAAACTATAAAAACTGTGTACTGTATCCAAAGTCATTTCTGACAAGTGGGAAACTCATTTAACAAAGATTTCTTTGTAACTACAGTTTCAAAATCATTTTGTAATAATGCTCAGAACTCGATAAAGCATCAGCAGTATAAGCCAATTGACTTTCTTATGAGGCTAAAAATGAACAAAACATGACCACAATAGAGCAAATTAGTTATTCTTGGAATTAACAGTTATTGAGCAACTTTTCAGCATCTCTCAGGATGAACAAATGAGAGTTGGTAAAGAATCATGTTTAAGAATATGTGCTTCTGAGTCAGGTTTCTCTTGCCCCAATCTACCTGATTGGCCTGGTGCACACGAGTTAGTCTTCTAAAAACTCAATTCCTTAATTGCAAAATGTTGATAATAATAACATAATTCATAGAGTTATTAGAAGAAAAAATATACTGTGATATGAAAAATGATTACCATAATGTCTGGTATACAGTAGGTTCTGTACAGTCCCTCTTATAATTCCTCAAATGTACACCACAAAATACCCAGGCTACAATATACTGAACTGCAACAACAAACACAAGTGAACAAATAAACAAGATATGATGGTCACATTTGTTTGTGAATCTCAAATGGGAGGTAATATATTGAAGCATTTACTCATGGACAGTCAGATGGTAAAGGCTCTGATAAGTACTGCTATAATGGGAATGTTTACTCTCTTGAAACTGAAGTGTATTAAAATAAATTTATGGAAAATAGAGAAAAAATTAAGTAGCATTTTGTTATCCTTTGTGTGACAAATTGCTGTTTACATAGGTATCATCTATTGTTGTATGTAGACAAACATTTTTTAAAGAATATTTCCCAGACTATTAGTTGGCAACGTTGTCATGAGAAAAGAGTCACATGTTCAAACAATTTTAGTAAAAAGCTCATTTAAATTAAAATTATCAGTTTCATGTTTGATCTCCTTATGTATTTCCCAACAGCCTTGTGACTTTCTGCACAGTGATGCTTAAACCACAGGATATGGGATTGTGTGTAAGCCCATTCTTGGTGTTTTATAAAGAAATACCTGAAGCTGGGTAACATAAAGAAAAGAGGTTTAATTGGCTCACGGTTCTGCAGGCTGCGTAAGAAGCTTAGCAGCATCACTCTCCTTCTGGTGAGGCTTCTGGTGACCTCAGGAAGCTTCCAGTCAGACGGAAGCCAAATGGAGAGCAGGTGGTATCACATGGCAAGAGCAGGAGCAAGAAAGAGAGAGGGGAGAGGTGTCATGCTCTTTTAAACAACCAGATGTCACGTGAACTCAAAGCAAGAACTCACGTATCAAGGGGATGGTCCTAAGGCATTCATGAACCATCAGCCCCCATGATTCAGTCACCTCCAACCAGGCCCCATCTCCAACATTGGTAATCACATTTCAACATGAGACAGCATTCAAACCACATCGGGTTGAGAGACAGGAGAATAATGAATTTGGGATAAAAACAGGAAAATGCTGCTTTTATTGGAGATACTTCTTCCATGTAGTCTGTGCCAGGTGGTGAAATAACTGTGGAATATTGCATTGTTTTTCTGGACAATGCTCTTTTTAGATGCAGAAACACAATCTGTTGTCAGTGGAGGCTCTTTTCCAGTCATTAACTCATCTTAAAACTTCAGGCAAGCATTTAGAAGGAATCTTCTACTTTCATTTGTTCCATCTGTTTTTGGCCATCTTACACCCTGACTCCTCTGAAACTGCGCCCATGAATCCCCAGATAACTATCTAACATCAGTGGTTTTTTGTTTCTTGTTTATTTGTTTGTTTTTTAGAAATCCTTTAATTTGTCCATCAAGCCCTCAGTTCTATTTTAAAAGGAGTAACCAGAAATTTTAATAGTAAACCATGTTGCTAGAATTCACTCTTTTGCCTTATCTTTGTATTAACTTCCTTTAAATAGTTGTTACCTTAACATTCTTGAAGTGCTATTCTCCTGTCAAACTGATACACCGAATCTTTAATATCTAAGTAGTGTTTTTTTTCAAAACACAAGCTCTAATTTTTTATTGTTATATTTTACAGATACTCAATTGATCTGAAAAATTGTCATAGTAGTTCCCAACACTGTTTCTGTGCTCTTCTTGTTGATGACCAGTGATGGATTGTGGGTAGGTAGCAGTCTGTGGACTGGTCCCCACTGCCTTCCCATGTCCACACCCCTGCCCCACGGGGTAGTCATTTCCTGCCTTTGGCTGGAGGGCAGGAACATTGATGGGCTGAGGGCAGGCTGTGGAGACTCCTCCCCATGGTGTGGAGTAGGGAGCAGAAATACCCACGTGAGTCTGATGTATGTTCTCGCTAAGATTTAGCATTTCTTAGATAGCAATTTTGGTACTAAGGAGCCGAATCTTCTCAAGTTGGTTTTGGGTACAGGACTCATCATCTGCAAAAAAGCCACAGTGTCTTTGTAGACATAGGAATGGCAGAGCCAGGGCAGTTTCAAAGACCTCAGCAAGCCAAGTTCATGGACCCTCACTTAGGGCTCCCATGTTAACGTGGCTCAGCTTCCAGCTTTCTCAGTCTTTTGGTATAAATCATCAAGACAGAGATTCTGTGGATTCAATGAGGGAAAAGGTTCACCTCAGTTCAGTTAGCGGCAGGCCAAGAGATGTTGTCTCAGAGCCTGCTCTGCTCTGTAGGGGCTGTGGAAACCAACTCTCTGAGAAAGGAGTTAATGGCAGCCTGGGACCCAGGGCAGATCTGGGTTGCAAGCTGCTGCCTGTGAAAGGTTCAAAACAATATGCCAATTCTCAAGGAGGAGAAAGGGTTTTTTTAATTTTTATTTGTTTTTTTAATATTATACTTTAAGTTCTGGGATACATGTGCCGAATGTGCAGGTTTGTTACATAGGTATACTATACGTGCCATGGTGGTTTGCTGCACCCATCAACCTGTCCTCTAGGTTTTAAGCCCCGCATGCATTAGGTATTTGTCCTGATGCTCTCCCTCTTCTTGCCCCCCACACCCCGACAGGCCCTGGTGTGTGATGTTCCCCTCCCTGTGTCCATGTGTTCTCATTGTTCAGCACCCACTTATGAATGAGAACATGCAGTGTTTGGTTTTCTGTTCCTGTGTTAGTTTGCTGAGAATGATGGTTTCCAGCTTCATACATGTCCCTGCAAAGGACATGAACTCATCCTGTTTTATGGCTGTGGGCATTTGGGTTTGTTCCAAGTCTTTGCTATTGTAAATAGTGCCACAATAAACATATGTGTGAATGTGTCTTTATAGTAGAATGATTTATAATCATTTGGGTATATGGCCAGTAATGGGATTGTTCGGTCAAATGGTATTTCTGGTTCTAGATCGTTGAGGAATCACCACACTGTCTTCCACAATGGTTGAAATAATATATAAGTAGTGTTTTATTCTAAATCACACTTCCAGGTCCCACATTTCCCATAAAGGTTAACCTCTATATCTACCTCACATCCTTTCCCCAAATTTAAACTTAACATTCTCCCATACAGACTCATCTTCACCTCTTCCCTTCCTCTTCCAGTTTTTCCAGTAAAAACTATTCCAGTAAAGCTGGATACTCATCTTTTCTTAGCCATACACATGAAAAGTGATGAAATCTTGTCATTTCTGTCTTCCTACTAGCTTCCAATCTTCTTCCCACTATGCCAGTTCGGCACATTATTTAATTCTAGCCTGAACTATTTCCTTTATTCTCCTTTCATCAGTTATAAAACTCTCTATTCCATTGCAGATGTTTTTGTCAAATTTCTTTGTCTAAATCATATTTGAATCATGATTTATATCATGTCAAGGACTCTTCTGCCTACAAGATAACACTGGGATATATCGCCTAAGAAACTGCAGCTTTGCTCTCTTTCTTCCTCCCTCCCGGATGAGCCTCACTACCTACCAAGTTTCCCCATTGTCTTACTCATACCTGGTGCTTTAGCTGTTCCACATAGACTGGGCTCTCTCTCACCTCCTCACCTCTGCACCTTTATTTATGCTGCTTCTATGCTTGGAAAAGTTTTCTACCACGGTTTATATGGCTTTTTTTTTTCAAGACAGGGTCCCACTCTGTCATCCAGCCTGGAGTGCAGTAGCACAATAGCACTGTAGCCTCGACCTCCTGGGGGCTCAAGCAATCCTCCTATCTTAGCCTCCTGAGTAGCTGGGACTACTGGTGTGCACCATCACGCCTGGCTAGTTGTTTTGTGCTTTTGGTAGAGATGGGGTCTTGCTCTGTTGCCCAGGCTGATGTCAAACTCCTGGACTCAAGTGATCCTCTGCCACAGACACTCAAAGTCTTGGGATTACAGGTGTGAGCCCCTACACCTGGCCATGACAAACTTTTATTCCTCATATCAACACAAATTCTGTCTCCACTTTATGATTAACAAAAAAGAATCACCAGTCAAGTTTAGGACTACTTTATTTTGGTCCTACTGCATATTCTACCTGTATTCATGAAAAGGTTTTTCTTATCCTCACCAGAAAATAGATGCTTCAACAACATAGTCTGTTTTTACATAGTTTTTTATTCTTAGACTTTAGCATGGCCATAGCACAAACTTTTTGAAGACACAAGCACACACACACACAAAAAAAACAGAAAAACTGTCTTTGAAAGAGATAATTACATTGAAGAAGAAGATCTTAAAGGGAGATAATGTGATTTTTAATTTGAGATGTAATGCGTACTGTACTTTATTTGAATAGACTATTTATTTAAAGAACAGTATTCCTTGGAAGTGATGAGTTCCATATCTCTGGGCAAAATAATCAAGTTAACACTTGTTGACAGTGCTGTAAAATAGATTGCAGTATTTCTTAATGTGTTAAAAATTTAATAGTAGTTCCATAAAAAGATGATGTTTGAGGTAAATACATGCAGCAAGTTATGCATTATCTTTTTGATAAGTAATACTTTTCAATTTTCTTTTCATATCAGTCTACTTTAGTATAAAGGCAAAGTAATTAATGAATTATTAATTGGTAAGCCTACATATGGGTAATTTTAGGATACATAAAAATTATTAATATACACATTTTGATTACAGTGTTTTACAATTCAAATTAAAAATATCAAAAGATGACTTTTGAAGAATCTTAAATCCTTCAGTGATTTTAAACTTAATCTTTTTTTTTCATTCAAGGCTCAGCACCCTAGTCATTTTTCAAGTAGGATTCCAAAGTCAATGTGAATATTAAGCTTATTAGGTTACCTAGTTCAACACTTATTTTCTAAACTCTTATGTTTGCATGGCGTTAAGGAAATTTATCTTGAAGCCTTGTAGAATCAATTTATATTTAGAAGAACAAACAAACAATTCTTGTTCCATGATTTTCCTGTTGTCTAGTTTTTTTTGTGACCTACCTAGGAATACAAATGCTCTTCAAGTTGGCTGCATGGTTATGAAAATGCATGCAACAGTCTGTGTGCATGTGTGCATGTGTGTGTGTGTGTGTGTGTGTGTACATATCTAAAGTGAGAAACAGTCTTACGGCAGTTGTCATAGCAACATGACATTGTTTCCCAAGGAACAAAGTAAATAATCACTTTTCACATGAAACCCACAATTGTCTTGACACTGTGACATTTCCCCCTAAAGCAAGCCCTTAAATCAATAAAAGGTTTCAGTACCAAGGAAGGGAGCTTCATGATTTATGCAGTTTGACGTAAAATCCCCACCAAAGCACTTGAATACTTCCAAAGAAGAGACTTCTCTGGTCAGTTATGCCTCCACTGCTTAAATTCTGAAGAGACGCTTTCAATAGATGAGGCCAAAAAGGTCACACTCATTCATTCATTCCTTCTTAGATATTTTCAGGAGTCGTTATATGGATATTTTGGCCAGTGCTACAGAAGTACCCATATAACTGCACTATGAAATGGGTCTTAGATGGTGTCATCCATGTAAAACCGAAGAAAGCTTTAGGATTCAAGGTGCTGTTGAGATCTCAAAGGGATCTCAGACATCATCTAGACTAGTGTTTCTCATAGTTGTTCTAGTCTCACCTTCAGATTTTTATATATGCTTTTAATCCTATAAACCATAGTTTACATAATTTTTAAGACTTTTTAAATTTTGGTGCAGATTATTTATCTCAATATCTAGTTCATGAGAGGTGCCATTCAAATGGTAGTTATAATTATTTTTAATACTTTTTCTTTTCTCCTTTGAATCACAAGCCAGTTAAACTATCAAAACATTGAGATGGGGAAAACAAAAGCATCAAATCTAAACAAAAAAGATAGAAAAGCATCCCTTTTCCTGAATCCTACATGAAGCTGTCCAGAGCATCGTTTTCCTCATTACTATGATGTGCATTTAACATAATTCTTACACGTTTTTCCTAGAATGTTTAAACAGTTTAGAAAACACCATCATTTCTTTTTCCTAAGTACTTTGTTAATGAGTTAATAGAACAATATGTGTGATGTGTGTACTAATCTGACAGTTATTTGAACTTTGTTGCCCGCCCCTTCATTTTCTTTTTTTCTTTTTTTTCCAAAGACTAATTGCTATTTAGGCACTCTGAAGTATTTTCTAGGGAGTTTAACCAGCCGTTGTAAATTAAACTATGAGGCCATGTCCTCTTAATTGAAGCAGAAGTGCAAATAATTGACCTTACACTTAAATATTTCACTTTTAAGTAACAGTGTCCCATTCTGGCAACACAGACAAAAATAGCCTTTTGTCAGTATACAGTTTGCTTACTAAAAGCTCAGTAAAGACTTATGAGAAGAGGATATATTATATAAACATATGCCACATTGAAGTTACTCATATTTATATTCCTTTTATGAAGCATCACAATCTCTGGTTCCTTAATGATATCGTTGAATAACATTAGGACGTTAATCAACTTATTCATTTCTCTTTTCTGATAATAATCATTGGTGATCATTCTTTAAATTATGTTTTATAGTCATTTGCCCTAGCAAAAAAGACAAAATTTTGATGAAAGCATGTTTTACGTCTATGGGCAGAGAACTTTTCAATTTCAGTTAAAAATGATATTAAAAAGTGTAAATGCTATAGTAATTTATGTATTTTGGCTATTCAGAATGATTCCATTGGTGGCTCTGAAACTCTGTTTAAATGGCATCCTTGAGCTTATAATGTGTTTACTAAACAATTGAACTGATAGTTTTTTATAAAACTGTTGTCAATTTTAGTTGGTTATTTTAGTTTCTATTCAACATGAATATTTTCTAAACTCCATATTCTACACCATTTTTAATGTTTTTCCTCTCTCTCTTTCTTTTTAATTAACTCAACCACTGCAACCCAAAATATGACTCATAGACCAGTTGCTTCTCCATAAATATTTGGTTACCAGAATCAGTGAAATAAGTATAAAACTTGTGAGTAAGAATTCAGAAACTTTTACAGCAATATGACATTGCTGTTCCATCTAGGTAAGTGTCAATAGGGTTGCATTCAGCAGAGTCTATTGCAGTTTGGTTTTGTGAGATACATATTGCAAGCTGAATATGAGTTATGACACTTAGGTCATGTACTATCCATGGCATGTTGGAAAAGGGAAAAACTTGTTATTTTTCACAGATAACTGAAGAAGCATTGGCATAATATACCTATTAAGTATTTACAGAGACGGAATCAGAAATGTTTGCATTCTAGATTCATCTCTGCTCTTTCTCTTTTGAGCCCATGAGCAACGTACTTAATTTTTTGGACGTTATCTCTCTTATTTCTAAACTTGAGATTTAAACTTCCTCTGCAAAAATATAAGAAAACTCAGATTCTCATTAGACTTTCTTCCCTTTTCTGTATGCATGTTTAATGAAGTTATTTTAGTTAAAGTGAGTATAGTTTTGTATTTAGTCTTTTCCACTTGAGGTCACACTTAAATATGTGTCAAGCATTTGTTATGATCTTTATAAGTGTGCTTTTCAATTAACAATACAATTTTCAAGTAATATTCTATTATGTTCTTGTGTAATTTGTTTAACCAATTAACTTTTAGAGACTTTGGTATGTACAGTTTCCAGCATTAAAATAACCAAATCTTCATGCACATAGTTTTCTGTAGTCGGGGTGTTTTTTTTCTGTTTAAAAATTTTAAACTTACATATAAATCACATGTGGTGATGTAATATTCATACCATAAAATTCACACTTTTAAAGCAGCTATTCAAAGTTTTTATTCCATACTCAAAAAATTGTCCAATCATCACTATTACCTATTTCCATAACAGTTTCATCACCCCAGAAAGATTATGTTTTCAGTTTCCTTAGGCATATACCTAGGAGTGGTATATCTGGGTCACATGATAAATCTCTGTTTAACATTTTGAGCAATTAGCAAACTGTTTTTCAAAGTAGTTGCATTATTTTATATTCCTACCAGCAATGTATGAGGGTTCCATATTCTCCACACCTTAGTCAAGATTTATTGACCTTTTTTTTTTTCATTTAGCTATACTAGTGAGTGTGAAGTGATGGATTATTTTGATTTGCATTTCCCAAATTACTAATGATGGGCATCATGTGTTTATTAGCCATTTTATGTCTTCTTTGTAAAGTTGCCTACTCAGATCCTTTTCCCAATTATAATTAGTTTTTCCTTTTACTGTTATGTTGTAATGGTTCTTTATATATTTTGAATACTACACTTTTATGGGAATATTGTTTATAAATATTTTTCCCATTCCATGAGTTGGTTTTTACTTTCTTGATAGTGCCTTTCGAAGCACAAAAGTTTTTAATTATGATGAAATCAAATGTTGTTTTATCTGAGAGGGTTTTGTCAAGCCAAGATCATGAAGATTCACTCCTAGGTTTTTTTTTAAGGGTATTACAGTTTTAGCTCTTGCATTTAGTCCTATCTTTCAGTTTTAATTAATTATGGTAGAGTGTCAGTAAGAGGTCCAATTTCATTTTTTTTTTTTTTGGCATGTGAATATTCAACTGCACCAGCACCACTGGTTATAAGGACATTTCTTTCCCCATTGAACAGTCTTGGCACGGTTGTCTAAAATCAACTGGCCACGGAGGTGTTGGTTTATTTCAGGACTCCCAGTTCTACTCCATTCATCTATGGTTATATCCATATGGTCAGTACTATACTGTCTTGATTACTGTAGCTTTGCAGTAAATCTCGATATTGGAAAGTA
Organism: Pan paniscus; assembly: GCF_029289425.2. Classification (NCBI taxonomy): domain Eukaryota; kingdom Metazoa; phylum Chordata; class Mammalia; order Primates; family Hominidae; genus Pan; species Pan paniscus. The sequence continues at coordinate 70,760,722 of NC_073267.2, forward strand.
CAAGTCCTCCAACTTTATTAGTTTTTAGATTTCATCTATTCTGTGTCCCTTGCATTTCCAGGTGAATTTGAGGATCAGCTTATTAATTTCTGTAAAAGGATGGCTAGAATTTTGATAAAGATTATGTTGAACTTGTAGATAAATCTGGATAGTATTGTTATCCTAACTGTATTATCTTCCAATTCATGAACATGATGTCTTCCATTTATTTATGTCTCGTTTTTTTCAACAGCATTTTATAGTTTCAGTTCTTGAACTTATTTTGTAAAATTAATATCCTATGTATGTTATTACTTTTGATGCTAGGGTAAAGAAATTGTTTTCTTAATTTTATTTTCAGATGGGTTCATTGCTGATACATAAAATCTATTTAAGTTTTTATATTGATCTTGTATTCTTCAACCTCACTAAATTTGTTTATTAATTCCAATAATTTGCGTTTGGCGTGTGTATATTCCTTAGAGTTTTAGACATACAAGATCACGTTATCTGTAAATGAGGGTAGTCTTACTTCTTTCCTTTTTTTCCAGTATGGAAATTGGTTATTTATTTATTTATCTGTGTTTTGCCTTGACTAAATTCTCAGTACAATGTTAAATAGAGGTGTGGAAGCAAATACCTTTGCTTTGTTCTGACTCAGGGGAAAGCTTTATGTCTTTCACCATTAGTTATGATGTTATTAGCTATGGGTGTTTTAAATATGTGCTTTATCAGGTTGAGAAAACTGACCACTATTTGTAGTTTGTTGACTTTTTTTTTTTAATCATGAAAACGCATTGGATTTTTAAGTACGTTTTCTGCAGTTAGTGAGGTATCCATGTGTTTTTCTTTTGGTCCTTTATTCCATTAATACTGTGAATCACATTGATTTATATTCATATACTGAATGTATTTTCTTGTGCATTCCAAAAATAAATCCCGTTTAGCCATATGTATAATGGTGTTATGTTGCTGAATTTGGTGTGAGTATTTCACTGATGACTTTTGCATCAGTATGTGTAAAGGATATTGCTCTAGAGTTTTCTTGAGATATCTTTGTCTGGTTTTGGTATTAGCTTAATATTAACTTTATAGGAATATTTGAGATATTTTCCATTTTCTTCCACTTTATAGAGAAGTTTGTAAAGAAATGGTTTTAGTTCTTTTATACATGTCTGATAGAATTCGCAAGAGAAACCATCTGAGTCTGTTTTACTTTGTGAAAAGTTTCGATATCCTTACATATTATAGGTTTATTATAGGTTTATTCAAATTTAAAAAACAAGTATTTCTTGACTCAGCAGCTGTGTCTCTAGAAATTTTTCATTTCACCTAGGTTATCAAATTTGTTGGCTTATAATTATTCACAATATTCTCTTATAATTTCTTTTATGGTCCTCCAGTGATAATGTCTCCTGTTACTCCTGACCTTAGTAATCTGAGATCTCTCTTTTGCCTTTCCACTGCCCCTCCTCCTTTCTCTGTTTTGTTGTTGTTGTTGTTGTTGTTGTTGTTGTTTTGGGGGGTGCAATCTAGCTAGAGATTTATCCATTTTTTATTTTCTTCAAAGTACAAACTTTTAGGCTTTTTAAATTGTCTCTGTTGTTCTTCTATTTTTTATTTTATTTATATCCACTCTAATATCTATGGTTTCCTTTCTTTTTATTGTTTTGGATTTAGTTTACTTTTCTTTTTCCATCTTCACTGAAATGTTAGGTTATTGACTACAGATCTTTTATTTTTATTCATTTGTAATATAAGTGCTTAGAGCTATACACTTTCCTCTAAGCACTTCTTTGGCTGCATCCCACAAATTTTGGTGTATTGCCTTTTTATTTTCATTCCTCTCACAGTATTTTCTAATTTCCTTTGTGATTTCTTCTTCAATCCATTTATTATTTAGGAGTGTGTGTTTCATTTCCACGTTTGTGAATTTCCTAAATTGTCTTCTGTTATTAATTTCTAGTTCATGTGTGTATGTGTGTTCAGAGAACATATTTTATATAATTTCAATCATTTTAAATTTATTGAGACTTATTTTGTAGCCTAGCAGATGGTCTGTCTGGAGGGTGCTCATATGAACTCAGAATAATGTATATTCTATTGTTGTTGACTGGAGTGTCTTATAGAGGCCTTTTGATCTAGTTGGTTTCTAGTGTTAATCAAATCTTCTATTTCTTTGTTCTATTTATTATTGAAAGTAGGAAACTGAAATATCTACTATTAGTATTAAATTATTTTTCCCTTCAGTTATGTCAGTTTTGCTACATGCATTTTGGGACTCTGTTTTAGGTGTGATTTTCATTCGAATTTAATAACAGGAAAATGTACTTTATTGTGCATACAGTCACCAAAGTCCCAATGGTAATGAATGATTACCTAGGAGCTAAGTTAAATTTTCCTCATCCAGAGCTCAAAGAAGAGTATCTGGGGTTTCATCATGGAGGCATATTCTCTTTTTGAAAATATGCAAATAATTCAAAAGACTTCCTCTGTTCTCTCTTCCTTCTGTATTTTCCCACCTGTATTCTCTGCTACTTTTTTTCCTCAACTAACCTTAAATTACTCTTTCTAGAAGTTTTTAAATTAGTAATTGAGGCTAAATTCTTTATCTTTATATATATTACCTTCCTCTAAATTTTAAGTTCTTGCTGTAACAGATGTTTGCCTTATTCTAGCTTTATAATTCAGCACTATTTATTCACAATTTCCTGATCAAAGCTGAATTATATAACCATGGCTTTATAAGACCGTCAATGAACTCAGCTTTGCCTATGACCATAATTCTACTTTCTTAATTTTATTCTTACCTCCAACCATTTTAGGCTTCTACCAAGGTATTTACTACCTCTGCTCACCTATATGTTGGAATGTTCTGCATTGTCCCTTGAAGATTCACATTCACACTTTTGGAGTCAGGACAGTGATGTAATCTCACCTTCTGGAAAACTGGCTCTACCACTTATTAGCTGCTAATATTAGCTTATTAGATAATAATAAGTTTATTAGCTTATTATTATCTATTAGTTACCTTGAATAACTTGATTTCTCTAAGCCTCAGTCTGTTTATTTGTGTTGGTAAATTTACTTATATAGGATTGTTATGATAATAACAACTCTAAATTCATTAATCCTTTTGGTAAAGTTCGTGGAAATACTAGCTGCTCAAAAATACTGGTTTTAAAAGAATATTGTAATAATTGTATTTATTATTTTAACATTTTTCAGAAATTACTCTATGACGAGCCTTCCACCCTAAGTCCCAGAATTATTGCTTCTTTATTAAATTTTGCCTCTATCCCCATACTTACACATTAAAAAATTTTAAATTTATAATATTACGTGAAAAACATCCCCCTGTGGACTGTGAACTTCATACGAGTATAGCTTATGTAAAATTCATCCTTGAACCATCGGTACAAATATCTGCATAAGTTGGTGATTTTCTTTTTTTTTTATAATTAAGCAGATTCTATACTAAAAGGAGTGAAAGTAGGCATCAAGCTGTTCTCATCCTACATACCTTCCTATAAATACATTTGAGTTCTTTCATAGAGGATGTGTTTATCCCAATTTTACCACGTTGATCTTGGAAATGAAAAAAATGTTCTTTCCCTAAACCTTGACTAAGTATGTTTCAGCTCTATTCTTGAGTTCAGGTAAGTGTGAGATAAGTGACCCTTTTTTATTGAGAGGATAGATACTATGTCATTCTAGCTTTCTTGAGTCAGAATGGAAAACCAAGATCAGGTCAGAATATTTATATGGGTTTATTTGGATAGAGACTAAACATCAGGTCTATGCACTTGTCAGGTTCAAACTGTTTTCTGAAAGTCAGGTTAAAAAAATAGTACTGAATTAGAAGGTCAAATTGACTGGTATCTAGGGAACCAAAAATTGATTTATTTTACAAAAGAGGTATTTTCTTTCATTTGCTGAAAGCATTTGTTGTATGATATCTAGGGCTATGTGTTTAAGAAAGAAATGAAGATCTAAGTATGACAATGCTTTTTAAAAATGGTGTTTGATGTGTTTACTGAGATAATGGAAAAATACAGTAATTGGTTCTGATGAGTGTTGCCATTCTACTATTTACTTTTAAAATATTTATTTTTAAATGTGTTTACCGTGCTTAACAAATGTTTGGTTTTGATGATGATTTCCTGATAAAATAATATTTATTGACTGTACCTATTCCGGAGAGATTCACAGATTCAGTGAAGAAGTGTGGTTTTCAAAAATGCTGTTTTTTCACTAGCAACTCTTCTTTCTGTTATATTAATTTAAAATATTTTATTTCCACAGTTTATGTCTTATTTAACAGAAAATTACACACTATAAAATGTATGTGGTTGTCATTGCTGCTATTTACAAATATTCTAGTTCTTTTCCTTTTTTAGGTACATTGTGGGAATGTATTTACTCATCTTTTTGATGTTAAACATGACCATGTGACTTACTCTGATGAGTGAAATGTGAGCTAAAACAATGTTTGTTGCTTATGAATGGATATATCAAGATTCTGTGGTATTTGGCCAGGTGTGGTGCCACAAGCCTGTAATCCCAGCACTTTGGGGGGCCAAGGTGGGTGGATCACTAGAGGTCAGGAGGTCAAGATCAGCCTGGCCAAGATGGTGAAACCTCGTCTCTACTAAAAATACAAAAATTAGCCAGGCATGGTAGTGGTTGCCTGTAATCCCAGCTATTCCGAAGGCTGAGGCAGGAGAATCACTTGATCCCGGGAGGCAGAGGTTGCAGCGATCAAGATCATGCTACTACACTCCAGCCTGGGGGATAGAGCGAGACTCCATGTTAAAAAAGAAGAAAGAAAAGAAAAACAACAACAACAAAAACAAAAAGAGTCGATGGCATGAACTACTATATGCCTTTCCTTTTGTGTGTAGTTTAAAACAAGCCACATTTATAATTTCCCAGTTTCTATGAGTCAAAAGTCTGAGCGTGGCTTAACTGAACCCTCTAGTTAGGGTCTCAATCATCTTGAACCAAGGTGTCAGCCAGGCTGAATTATCATCTGGAGGCTTAAGTGAAGAATAATCCATTTCCAAGCTCATACAGGTTTTTGGCAAAACTCATCTTCCTTGTAGCTGTAGAACTAAATGTCCAAGCTTCTTGAGGGCTATTGGGTAGGGGACATTGTCAGACCCTAGAGGCTGCAAGCAGTTCCTCTCAGATAGGCTCTCCCAATATGGACACTTCTTTCATCAAGCCAGCAAATAGAGCTCTAGAAAGCAAATCTGTTAGCAAAGTGGAGTTTCTTGATTGGTAATATAACATCACACTCTGAGTGACATACTGTGCCCTTTGCCACATTGAGTTGGTTAGTTGAAAATCACAGGTCTCACCTACTCAAGGGGAGTAAATCACTGATGATGGTGCACTACTGTAGAGAGTGTACATCCATCCACCACACATGAGCAATGCCCACCTATCCAAATCTCTGCTAGATTTGGAACCTGAGTGAGAAAGAAAGTTTTATTACATTAAACTGGAGATTACTTAAAAGTTTTGGGAAGTCATCCTCATGGCTTCTCAAAAACTTCCTACAGACTGACATAAAAAACAGGGCCTGGCTGGGCACAGTGGCTCATGACTGTAACCACAACACTTTGGGAGGCCGATGTGGGTGGATCAGTTGAGCTCAGGGGTTCAAAACCAGCCTGGGCAACATGGTGAGACCTCATCTCTACAGAAATAAAAAACAATAGTGGGAAGTGGGGAAGTGCACCTGTAGTCCCAAATACTTGGAGGGCTGAGGCAGGAGGTTGAGGCTGCAGTGAGCCAAGATCGTGCCACTGTATTCCAGCCTGGGTTACAAAGTGAGATACCCTGTCTGAAAAAAATAATGACAGAAAGAAAAGAAAAGATAAGAGAAAATAAAAAAGAAAAGAAAAGGAGAAAATGACAGAAACCAAGGACCTAGTTGTGGAAGGACTTTGCTATGAATATCCCTTTTCCCACCTCTACTTCTGCCTACATCCATCACCTTTAACACATACATTCCTTGCAATGAATTCTTTCAGTTCTCTCTCCCTCCTGGCTTTTCCTCAGACAGAGATCAACATATGCACTCTTATGTTCTTAAAGATTCCTTGAAATACACCAATCCTCCTTCAGACTCCCTAGAATAGCTTCTCTAACCACCTTCCTCACAACTAAGTTTCATGCCCGCCTTCTAATGTCCTCTGTCATAATGCATTATAATTGCCATTTATTGCTTTATTTTCTTTCCCACTAGACTGGAAGCTCATTGTGCACAGGGACCTTATGATGTTCAGAGGCGAGGGCAAGTCCTGGTATATGAGTCACTCTATAAATTTTATTAAAACAATGGAAGTTGTTAATAGTAGCATAAAAATTCAGTTAGTTCACTGAATTGGTCAGCCATTTGGCTTTATTGACTCTTTTTGCTCTGATGCCTGTTGAACAAGAAATGGCGTGAGTTTCTAGCTAACAGAGTATGCAGTTGAATTTTGATTTTCTCTATGGATTTGTGCCAAGGAGCTCAGGAGAGAGCCACGGTTTCATACAGCACAAATGAGTAGCTGAAAATGAACTTCAGCCCACGATAATAAGCTAACACATTGTTACACCATCAGAATTATTTCTTCAATCTTCTATGTTTATTGGTTTCTGTATATCACCACAATATTTTCTGTTGAAGGAAACCTTCAGAATATTTAGCTAATAATGCCAGAGCCCCATGGCAGCATTTTTTAGTAGAACCTTAATTTCTAAGTTTAGTGTAAAAGAAGACTATCATATAGAAGAATAACTCCATTTGGAAGAATTAAAAAAAAAAAAAGAAAATCCTGTTACTTTGGTTCAATAGGAACTACTGCAGGATTTTGGCAAGTAACTTTAAATAGGTAAGGTTTTGGAGATTTTCCAAGATATTTTACTTATGCTTAAACCTTATTTCTAAAGAAAATGTCTTCTTCAGACAAATAACTTTTGAGACATAGACATATTATATTAAATAAGCCCAGTACAGCATTATCCTGTGTGGATGATAGTATATTTTATGTAACTTTTCAGATTTAATCTATTAGATAGATTACTTATCTGTGTGACTTCCCAGAATTCTTCATCTCAGAATATTAATATTAAAATAATTTATTTAACAGCAACCCCAAAATGCATATAGAACTGTGTTTTATACCTTACAGTTATCTGACACATTATTGTATATAAAAAATAAAATTATATTAGTTGATGCTGGTAAGGCTTTCTAATTCCCTTATCACTGAAAGAAAAATCAGTGAAAAACTTTAACTAATTTTGGTCGAATGACTGAATTGCTTTGCCTTTTTCATCTTCTTGCAGCTTCCAAGTTTTCCTCATTTCCTTCTGCTGTCCTGAGCTGCTGGTATCCCTTGCTTGTTTACATTGGGATTCTGTATTCTTGTCAAGACTCATAAGAAGGAAAGGTCAGCCTTACCAGTGTTGCTCAAAATTCATGTTATCTTTAGTCTTTTAACCATATTATTCCTATAGAGGTTTTGCCTTACTTGATTATGTAGTTCTAAAATAGCTGCTTATCATTCCATTTTGCAGAGAAAAATCTTTTGTTTTTCATTTGCAGCATTCTTTACTTCTTACCCTACTATATTCGGAATGCTTTTTTTGCTTCCCCTTTTTGCTCTGACAGAAGAGACATTTTAACCCTGCTCTTTTGGGCATTGACAATAGTTTATTTGTTGACTTGGAAGCTTAATATTTTGGACAAAAATATGGCAATGGTGTCACTTCCTGTGTAACACCATGCTATTTCCTGTATAACCATACCATTCTTGTGGTAATATCGTTAACTCTTTCCTACCCACTGGACTGTGACAGCTCATAAAAATTTTATTTTATTTTATTTAATCATTTTATACCCCGCACTGTATGAACTGCCTTTTCCTAGCTTTTGTAGGGCATATCATACACATATCCAATTAATTAAAATAAGGTCAAAGTATGTGTGTGCATAAACTCAACTGCCTACTTTAAAATTATTAGATATAATTTACTTACAATTCTTCAAACCTCCAAAGTAAATGCCAAGTTGACTTTTTGAATTTTTTTTGCAGAATGGTAGCTTCCCCACCTCTTAGATGCATTTTTAAATATGGCAAATAACTTTACTGTTAATTTTTAAATTTTGATTTGCTTTCTACTCCTAGCTTAAACATTTAATAATACAGTGGAACAAGTAAGAAATATGCATAATGCCATTTATTGTGCTTTCCCTGTATTAAACATTGTGCCTGACATTTTATGTACATTAACTTTATCTTCAAAAGGCTGCAAGGTAGAAGTGATTTCCATTTTTTAGATGAAAAAGCTGATACTCAAAAAGTTAGGTGACTTTTCCAGAGTATCAAATATCAAGTGACAAAACTGATTTAAACAATGGTAGCTAACTTCTAACCCCAACTCACCCTGAGGTGCCTCTTTACATAATACTACATTATACATAGGTGATTTGTTTTTATGATAATGGGGTAGGTAAAGATATTTTGGAACCCAACCCAAAATACTGCAATGCCTAAACCTACCACGACTTTTTTTCTGTGTCCAGTGTTTTGTTATATAATGTAATTTTTCTGATAGTTACTTTTTAAATACATGAAAAGAGAAAAATAACATGTTAAATCATGTTAGAAAATACGAATGTAGACCTATATCTTAGATAATGTGCTAACACTTTATATACTTTATGTGTTCAGTCAAAGGATACTACTAATAATATGGTTTTAGTCATTTAATTATCATTACTAAGCACCTTCAAAGTTCTAGACATTATATTGGATATTAAGAATATAAAGATAAGTAAAGCACAAACCCTCAAGAAAATTAAAGTACAGTAAAGACAGGATACATTCTCTATGCATATCACTTATATAAGTTGTCAAAGTGATTTTTTTGAATTACATCTGGAACCATAGCAGCCAAATTTTATAGTGGAGGACCCTGGAATCAAGAGGAGAAATACCAGTAGAAGCGAAACAGAGATTTAATGTTATTCCTGTTCTCTGCTGAGACTTACGGTGGCCTACATAACAGTATTGACTCTGTCCAACATCTAAAGAAACCTCTTGATGAAGGAGCTGCCAGCCTTCAGAGGAGCCTGATAAATATTCTTTTCTTTCTGAAGACTTGCAGTTCATTTTCACTCTAGTGTTCTAAGAAATTCTATAGACTTTTTGGAGTTTAGCATCCAATATATATGTGTCACCATTTAACATAAGCAAGAATACACTTGAAGATATAATTGTTCAATCTACATGTTTTCTTGAAAAGAGTACTTAAGTGTATCAAAGTTCTTTTCCATTTTTTTGTTATTATTTTGGTTTGCAGAAAAAATGAGAAAAAAATGATGTGAAAGCCACAGAACTCAAAGTAAGAGATTTTCATGTTCATCCACTTAAGTTTGGGACTATAAACCACAATAATTCTAAATTCCAAAAAAGTTTTGTGCTCAACACAGTGTCTAGAAAATTCAAGACTTAAAAATTTCCTAATTTCAATTAAATAAATGCATTAAATAATACCCCTTTACTGAGCATAAAATAGTTATGTAAATTTACCGGTAAAAATGTTAAATAAGGTACTTATTCTACTAATCTTATAAAGATGCTTGAAATTAAAAGTAACTTTTATTTCTTGGCCTCTCATTGAAGGTCTATCCATTAAACATTTATTAGCTATGTCAGATATTGCATAGGGGCCACATTGAAGCTATGAAGGACACGTATTTTTTCAACCCAGATTTCCAGAACTGTTTTATTGACTTTTGCATTTAAGCTCCAGCCTCAAAATTTTCTGAAGGACAGAGGCATAATGTGTTATCTATTGCCTGGGAATAATGAAAAATGAAATGTATAATAGGAATATATACTTTACACTTAACATATGGAATGACAAAGTATCCATCTCAAGTATGACTAAATATTAATAAATCGCAATCTGAATAGAAAATCAAAGAAGCAAACAATTCTATTATGCAAATAGCAGTAATTTATTGTGCAGTTAGAAAATAACAATCTCTAAAAATAAATGTTTGTAACAAACTATCTCATGCATATAAGTAGATCAACAATTTATTCCATATTCCTGTGAAGCTTGCCAACAGATCTAAGACACAGTTAAGAAGTTAAGATGTTTAAAGCCTTTCTTTATCTGTTTTATATTGTTTCCTCTAAGGTCATATTATTATTGAAATAGTGTGCGTGTGTGTCTGTGTATGTGTGTGTCTGTGTGTGTGTGTGGGTATGAGATTCCTGTAATATACATTTTTCTCATTCAAAAGCCTGATTCTGAAAACTGAATTTCCCAAAACATTCTGATAGAGAAACAAATCAGTTTCCTAGAGTTAAATGGAACAGTAGAATCATGTATTTCAGATTCAGAATTTTCTTCCACAGTGAGATTAATTTTCCAGCCTCTCTCACTCATTCGTTGCATATTTATTGGGCATTTTTAATTTGCTAGTGCTTACACTAGGCAACATAAATATAATATTGAGTGAAAACAGATATGATCTCATGAAGGTACAGTCTGGTGGAGAAATACTTTACTGGAATTATTATATATGTAGAATTTAATTATCAATTGTGGCAAGGGCTGTGAGAGAGGGGAATATGATAGGTGGTATTGCCTTAATTAGGAAAGTAATAGCTTATGTGAGGAAGGGATGATTTGAGTCTGAGAAGATCCAATAGACAGTATTGCACTGTCCCCCCACCCCCACCTCCATCTCAAATGAATAAAATGAAGATTTTCAAGAAGAGTTGCATAAGTGTCTATCTGAAAGAGGGTCTGGGTTTATGAATTAACTGTGATAATGGCATTCTGTGAACAAGATGTAAGTGACCACTTCTATGCCCCAAAATCTTGTAACACAATACCTGAAAAGAATATTAAGGGCTGACTTGAAAACACTTTTGAGAGGATAAGATGGAAGCTAAATAATTATTCTCAGCCTTCACTGCAGATAAAATAAAAGAAAATTAGTCAAAATTACATCATTTTTATTTAAGGAAGATAGCGCCGTGCATTAACAAGGCATATATGCAATGCCTAGAAGTCATTCAGAATATATGTCGAGAATAAAAAGAATTTTATCTCCCCAGAACTATTCTTAACTTTCCTTCTGCTTCCATTTTTCTTTAATGGCCCAAGAGCCTCAGGATCACTGGAGCTCAAAAACAGACTCACCGTCTATAACATTACTATGTTTAATCAGTAGCCAAGTTCTACCTATTCTACCTTAATGATATCATTCTTATTCCACCATCACTGCTGTAATTCGGGCCTGCAATACATTTCAGCTGTGGTATTCTAATAGACTCGTCAGTGGTCACTGTAGCTCAGACTGTCATTCTCGTCATTCATTTTGCACATTGGAACTAGTGTACTCTCCTTAAAATACATCTCTAGTCACGAGACATCCTTTCACAGACTTCACTTAATAAGCAATAGGGAATTGTTGAAAGTTTTAAAACCCATTAGCCTATAATTCATGCTTATTCTCAAGAACTATTTACAACTTATATTGTTGTATCTCAATAAAAACATATCCCCATAATACATTTACTGAACAGATATTTATTGGGCATCTACTGTATGCTAGAAATTAGAGATACAAAAATAGAAAAAAAAAGAAAGTTCTCTTTCTATAGCTTGCAAATTAGCAACTTATACATTTGAATACAAACATTTTCATAGCAAATACAGCTATAAAAAGCTAAATGTCATGGAGTTGTAGAAAAAAGTTATTCTGGTCTAATTCATTCTGTGATGTTTCTTCTTTTGAGTTTTCTGTTATGAGTGTGTCAGAAACTGCCTAATTTCTTTAAAGTGTGTTTAGATATGAGAGTAATGACTCCATTATGTTAGGATTGTAATTACTTCTCTGTTGTCTCTGGCTTTGCATGTGATTTAATTATGTTACTGACAAATTGCTGTATCATGGTTATTCTCAAAACAACGGTATATTCCACTGATGCTTCCTTTTGAGGACCACAGGTATTTTTAGGTGCTATTGTTTATTACAAATTTATATTTAGCCCATTTTATAGATATATGTACCCACATTTTGCAAATGAAGAGGTGACATTTGTTCCTTCTCTGGCTTTTCATTTAGTTTGAGATAATGTATATTTAATTTGCTCTTATAACTAATAAACTGATATTTATTATCTTATAATAACTAATAAGGTTATACTTATAACTAATATATTATAAGTAATAAACTTAGTTGCAAATTTTAATTGATAAATTAAATTGAGTAAAGATATTCAATTTATAGCTAGCAGATTTAGCTTACTTGTCTGTTCACAAGTAATCAGGTATAAATATAAATACATGCACACACACACATATATACTTATAAACAGACAATAGTTTGTATGGATGCTTGAATTAAAAGTTATTGATTTTGATCTTTCTCTAGTGTGACTTTCAAAATAGGCCTATGAAATGAATGATTTGTCCAACTTCCTATAGAGGTTAAAATTCAAATGAAAATCCACAGCTTTCAAGACTTTCTATGTCCTTGGGAAGGATCTCAAATTAAAGGAATGGCATGATCTCTTCCCCTGCTCCACTTCTAACCCCTGGAAATGAACATTTTTTAAAGAGCTCATTCTGCCAAACCATAAGTTTTGTGACAATATGATTTAATTCGAATAATATGGATTTCAATCCAGGCTGACCTAAATTTGAATCTATTGTTTCTGTTCCTTAGCTCTGTGATATTTTTATAGTGGTTGAATCTCTCTAAGTTTCAGAGTATTTTTGAAAAAGCAGTCACAATATCCACTTCAAAGTTCTGTTGTGATTTATTTATTTATTTATTTATTTATTTTGACGGAGTCTCCCTCTGTCGCCCAGGCTGGAGCGCAGCGGCGCGATCTCGGCTCACTGCAAGCTCCGCCTTCCGGGTTCACGCCGTTCTCCTGCCTCAGCCTCCCAAATTGCTGGGACTACAGGCGCCCGTCACAATGCCCGGCTAATTTTTTTGTGTTTTTAGTAGAGACGGGGTTTCACCACGTTAGCCAGGATGGTCTAGATCTCCTGACCTCGTGATCCGCCCACCTCAGCCTTCCAAAGTGCTGGGATTACAGGCGTGATCCACCGTGCCCGGCCTGTTGTGATTTTTAAATGAGATAAATGTATTTAAAGCCCTTAGCATGTATAAAGCACTTAAAACACGTTTATTTCTGTCTCCCTATCTGGTATGTTTCTGTAAACAAGACATCATTTTGAAAATACTCAGTCATCTAACATTTTGTATAAATAAAATATTTTCTTATTACCCCTAGCCTCTGACAGTTTTAAATTCAAACTGAGATACAGAAATCAAAATGTTCAAGGGCAAAGGACAAGGTTAAATCTGTGAAGCATAAGAATAGAATAAAAGTCTTAACCCTCATCCCCGATCCTTATTCCTCAGAGGCTATGAAACCACCTTTGCAAAAATTATAACAGTGAGAAAATTATGGCAGTGAAAGAGATCTGACCTAACCAACTCCATCTTGCCTTTAACCTCCAAACTGCCTTTAGCCATTCCTGGGTGGAAGACCACTTTGAGAGAAACTTATTTTATAGTTTAAATGATAATGGCCCTTCCCAAAACTAAACCACCTTTATAAAACTAATAAAAGACCACAAGATTAGGATTATGAGAGGGGCCTGAATTCTGCTAAAGTTTAGATGTAATTAAAGAATTGCCAGCCATTGTTCTAGAGGTCACAAAATTTGTAACTTTTCCAATTGCTCCTATAAATAACATCACTGTTGCAGAACCTAAGATTGGCCTTTTGAGATGTCTTTTCAGACTTTTGCATTTCTGATGACTGGGTGACTCCAGTTCCATGACTCATGACTCATGACTCAGTGATCCTGTGGTCCCAACTCAGAAGCAGATTCAGCAAAGAAGGACTATTTTCCATGTACCTATGCCACACCAACCAATCAGTATTCCCCACTCCCTAGCCCCTGCCCACCAAACTGTCTTTAAAAAAACCCTAGCTCTGAATTTTGGGGGAGACTAATTTGAGTAATAAAACTCCACTGTCCTGTTTAGCCGGCTCTATGCATATTAAACTCCTTCACTGTTGCAATTCATCTGTCTTGATAAATCAGCTCTACCTGGGCAGTGAGCAAGATGGACCCTTTGGGCGGTTACAGGTGTATCAACTGTTCAGATAGTCATGTTGACTTCTTTGGCTACTGATAAGCCATCAGGGTCTCCATAACAGAACTGCTCAAGTGAGGCAAACTGGCCTGTGATACTAATCTAGGTTTCAAAAGTACCTAAGAAATTCCTTTAAAGCAGGTCATGTGCTAGAAGAATCTAGTACAGATTTAACAAAGCAAGAAAACTAGGCCATAGCTCATTTAAGTCTGTAATTGCTTTGAGGTTCAACAGGAAACTGCGATCATAATCATAAAATATATTTTGCTTTGCTTTCTTTCTAAACTGTTTATTCTCTTGATCTCTCTTTTCCTTCCACTTTTCTGTTAGATTCCAAGGACAGAAATATTAATAACTCTGGCGAGGTTAAATTATAATACATTTCTTTCTCTTGTTTGTTATAGTTCAATATCGTCAGATATTTTTATTTGTTTTTCATGCATTTATTTATCTTTAAATGACAATTGATTTGAATTGCAGGGAGATGTTATTGGCGAATAATCATCTAATTGAGGATTAAGAGACTGAGATGGAATTGTTCCCTTGACTCCCAGGCAGGAACTGGAGTGGCTTGTTTTACTCAGCCCACCACTGGCCACTCCTTGTAAGAGGAGGCGTGAGAGTGGGCGAGTGTGGGAACCTGAGCTAATGAATGCTGGGACTGACCAGTCACTCCTCTCTGGCAGGAGCAGGCTCTGTGCGGCCCCAGAGCAGCATGCAAGTGTGTTACAACCAATGCTCTTTCAGCTCTGTTGTCTGGGGACATCCAAGTGCCCAGCAGCTAAGTGGAGGGTCAAGGTGGCACCCTTTGTCCTCTAGAAAGGTTCCTTGTCCAGCATCCAGGAAGAATCCTTGTCCAGCGCCCAGGAAGAATCAGGTTACAAGAACTATTTGAAAGGTGATGAATGCAGAAGATTGTATTGAGTGGTGGGTGGCTCTCAGTGGAAAGGGAGGCTGGAAAGGGGGATGGGAAGGTGATCTTTCCTCGAAGCCCAGCCACCTCTGGCTGGGCCTCTTGCCAAAGCCGCACCATCTGAAGTTAGCAGCTTCTATCCATAGTCTCTGATGCTCAGTTGCTTCTCTGCTTTCTGCTCAGTCACTTGCTTGTATCCTCAACACTCAGCCGCTTGTATCCTTGACGCTCAGCAGCTTGTGTTGCTCTGCCAGCTAAAGTCTTTTATGAGCACAGGATAGGGATGGGGCAGGCCAAAAAAAGCAACATTTGGATGGAAAAATGGGGCCAGCTGTTTTCACTTAGGGCTGCAGTTCTAGGCTTAAAGGTGGGGTTTAGCCAGAAGCCCAGCCCTTCTGTATTAATATTGTGGGGGCTATAGGCCCTTGGCCCCCTAAAGATTGGCTTAAAAAAATCACTGATGCGAACCAGGTTAATTAATAGGAGAAAAGGCATACAAATTTATTTAATGTGCATATATAGGAGCCTTCAGAATGAAGACCCAACTTCCCAGTGAATTACAGAAACTTATCTTGAGGTTATAGAAGGAATGGGGACTTGATCCTGGTAAAACAGATCATGGGAGGGGAGAGAAGAGGAATTCTACTGAGAGGCAATATACGATTGCTGGGGAAAGTGGTTAAATTTAGGAACAGAGATTAACATGTAAATAGATTTCTCTGGAATTCAAATGATCCATAGAGACAGTCATTATCCTCATAAAAAGGATCTGCTCAGGTGTGGTCGCATAGAGGCCTTATTTTCTGCAATAAAATAACAAGATAACAGAGAGAGGAAGAAAAACAATTGCTCTTCTTGGTGGATCTGGATTTTAGGTAGATAAAGGAACTTTATTTTCTTTGGGAGAGATAGTATGTGAGGAAGGTCAGTGATACCTTGATGTTTCTTCAGTTTAGCATGTCACAATGTCATAGTTTGGGGTCTTGGTTTCTGAGTCCCAACACCGAGGAGGTAAAGGAAACGGTTTGTGCGTGTGTGAAAACAAGAAGTTGAGTGGGGAGGCTGGAATAATACATTTAAAAGAAGCAATGGGATTTGATTTGTTCCTGCCTTACAAACAACAGGATTCCCTGAGCTAGTCCCTGACTGTTCCCCACTCTGCCATCGCACATTGCCTCGGACGTCTCATTCTGTGTTACGGCTTTTGATTTAGATACCAGGAACTCTCACATTTACAGATCAATTCCTAAACCCCACACCCAGCCCCAAACTTGTATGCTTAACTGCCCTACTACACGTTGGATATCGACGTCTAACTAACTCTGAAAAATTATCATGTCAAAAAGAGAAATATTGGGCAGGGTGCGATGGTTCATACCTGTAATCCCAGCACTGTGGGAGGCCGAAGTGGGTGGATAGCTACAGCCCAGGAGTTTGAGCCCAGCCTAGGCAACATGGCAAAATCTCATATCTTCAAAAAAAAGAGAACTGTGGATATTTCCCATCTTAGTATGTGCAAACATGTGCATGCATACACACACACATACGTACACAGACACACACAGACAAAACTGTGTTACTATAACAATTTTAGCACTTTTAGTAAATGAAACTTGATTAGGTCTGGTCTGTGGGAGTCAATACCGACTCATGTTTTTTTCACATTCTAGTTGTTATTCGTTAAAATGATCCTGAATTCAGCAATTTCTCATCACCTCCATTGTTAGAAACCTCGTCAATCAATTATCAAATTTGTACCCTATGTACCTCTCAGTAAAAACAAACAAACAAATAAAGCAGCATATTCTCCAGCATATATATTCATTAAATTCTAATTATATGTAATTAATATATTCATAATGAACAGAATTTTTAAATATTCTAATTTGTTTATTAAAGTCATATTGAAAACATTCTTACTGACAGTAAAATTAGTTACTATTTTAGTTACCATCGTTTCATGGAAAAGACTTCATTATTTTTGAAAATCTTAGTTTAGTAATTTCAGATTAGAACCAGACTTTTTTTTTTTTTTTCTTGAGACAGGGTCTCACTCTGTCTCACAAGCTGAAAGGCAGTGCAACCTCAAACTCCTGCGCTCAAGAGATCTTTCTGTCTCAGCCTCCTGAGCAGCTAGGACTATAAGCATGCGCCCCCACATTCAGCTAACTTTTTTATGTTTTGAAGAGATAGGATCTCTTTGAGTTGTCCAGGATGGTCTCAAACTCCTGGCCTCAAGCCATCCTCCTACCTCTTCGGCCTCCCAAAGTATTGGGATTATAGGCATGTACCACTACAATTGGCCTGGTATGCTATGATGTGCATAGTTTATTTTTATTTTATTTTTAGTGGCTCCCATAACTTCAAAAAATATTTTTTTAAAAAGATTCAAATTATAAAAATGCATTTTTGACTGAGTTTCCTCTATTATGTTCATTAGATTTAACAATTTATCCACCAATTGTGGGCTTTTTGCTGAAATTGCTTGCTAAATCAATTATCTGTGTAAACTAATTAGAAGATGTTGTATCTTCATGGTTTTAACACACAGATTCAAAACGACAAGCTGTTAGAAGATTTGTAAGCTGGTTAGAAAATTCTATGCCTAGGGTTTTAAATGGTACAGGTAAAAGAGATTTAATGACACATTTAACATAATTTTATTAACAAAAGGCCATCAAATAGAAACATTTCAAACATCCATTTCCAAAATGCTCTCTGAAGTGCACAATTTTTTAAGTTGTTACTTTCTCACTCATTTTAAAACATAATTTGAAAGACCAAATTAAGATTGTTTCCTCAAAAACATATATTAAATGATTTAATACTAATATTTATTACATGAAAGTGATTAAATCTGATATACTTGTCTTTTTGTAAAAATAGAAGTTTACTTTATCTTTGCATTTCATAACTCTTCATATATTTGGATGGGAAACAAGTAAACTGCTGTGCATCTATAAAATGTTCATTGTCCCATCCATCTCATTAGAAGATGATGTGAAAAGTTCAAAACTAAATGAAAACCTTACATTAAACATAAAGATATTTTTCTTTAGCATGCAAATTGTTCTGTATAGCAAGAAACTGAAGCGAATAAATGAATGAGGGAACAATTGGGACCCCTTGTGAGTGTCACACTGTTGAGAGACATTGGATGGCAGCTGAAATGTATACAACATTTGTGGATCCAAGCTTTAGACCAACAGAGGGCACCAGTGCCAATCAAGATTGTAAACAATAGTAAGGCTTAATTTCTTTTCTTTTCTTTTTTTTTTTTTTTTGAGATGGAGTCTCGCTCTGTCGCCCAGGCTGGAGTGCAGTGGCGCGATCTCGGCTCACTGCAAGCTCTGCCTCCTGGGTTCACGCCATTCTCCCACCTCAGCCTCCCGAGTAGCTGGGACTACAGGCACCTGCCACCACGCCTGGCTAATTTTTTGTATTTTCAGTAGAGACAGGGTTTCACCATGTTAGCCAGGATGGTCTCGATCTCCTGACCACCTTGTGATCCACCCGCCTCAGCCTCCCAAAGTGCTGGGATTACATGAGTGAGCCACCGCGCCCGGCCTAGTAAGACCTAATTTCTTAAAGTTAAACAGCTTTCTAAATGGAAGTCTTAACATACCTTCTTTTTTACCATTTTGTTTTATCTTGTGTCACTGGCATTCTTGGGGAGCATGCATGTTACATTAATGACTACCAGTTAATGCAATAACCTCTATTTGGCAGACAGAATCATTTTTAAAAATACGTATATACATCTGTCATAGAAAAATGCAAATTAAACTTCAAAATGCTCTTCAAAATAGTTAAAGTTAAAAAGATGTAAGATATTATGTTAATTAGAACATGGGACAAAAAGAACCCTCATAAACTGCTGGTATGAGTAAAAATTGGTATAACTATTTTAGAAAACTGTTTGGTAGGATCTACTAAAGCAGAACATATGCATCCTTAAAACTCAACAATTCCACTTCTGTCCAAAAGAAAGGAGACCTTCTACCCAAAAGAAAAGACCTTCATAGCAGCACTATCTTCAAAGGACAAAAAAATGTGAAACTATCCAAATGGCTATTAAAGAATGGAGAAATTTATACCGGAGTATTTCTATAATGTAACACTACAATGCGATGAAAACAGTTCTAGCTACTGGTACACAAAATGACATGAAAATAAAAACCTTATGGATATGTTAGCTAAAAGAAACCACATGTCAAAGAATATGTAATCTAAGATATTATTATAGCCTAAACTGAGTCCCCTTCAAAATTTATCTCTAGAGGACCTAAACCCCAATGTGACTACATTTGGAGATAGAGCTTATAGAGGAGATAATAACTGTTAAATAAGGTTTAAAGGGTGGTGCCCCAATATAATAGAACAGATATCCTCATAAGAAAAATAAGAAACACTATAGCTTTCTGTCTTGCACACATTCACAGAGGTAAGTCCATGGGAGATCACAGCAAGAACGTGGCCATCTCCCAGCAAGAAATAGTGCCCTCACCAGAAGCCAAATCTACCAGAACTTGACCATGGACTTCTAGCCTCTGGAAATGTGAGAAAATTAATGCCTGTTATTTAAGCCATCCAGTTAAAGGGGTTTTAAAATGGGAGTTGAGACTACTAGTACAGATTTTGGTAACATGAAGTAGGGGATAGTGCTGAATAAATACTTAAAAATGTGAAAGAGCCTTTGGAATGGGGTGGTGGGTGGAGGCAAGAGTTTTGAGTTGCTTCCTAGAACAGTCTCGACTGTCTTAAAGGGAATGTTGGTAGAAATATGAATGAGCTACACAGAGTATATAGATATCCTCATGAACAGAATGTTGGCAGAAATACAGGCATTAAAAGCCATTCTGGTGAGCCCTCAGACAGAAATAAGGAACATGGTAGAAACTGGAAGAAAGTTGATCCTTGTCATAAATTGGCAAAGAGCTTGCCTCAATTGTGTCCTAGTGTTTTGTGGAATGTAGAAATTGTGAGAAATGAAATTGGATATTTAGCTTAAGACATCTATAAGCAAAGTTTTAAAGGCATGGCTTGGTTTCTCCTTATCACATATAGTAAAATGCAACAGGAAAGAAATAAACTGAAGAACTTGTTAAGCAAAAAGGATCAAGAACTTAAAGATTTGTAAAATTATAAGCTTATTCATATTGCAAAAAAAGAGGAAGCATGTTCTGAAGAGAACGCTAAAGCTGGAGCTGAACAAGAATTTCATAAGGAGAGTATATGGTTGTGAAGCATGGATTTATTCAGCCACCTCAACAGAAGCCAGAAATAGACATGGGATTATACCAGCAAAAACTCTACTGGGTGGGACTAAAGGGGTGAAGAAAATGTGATGGAATGAAGGAAAGCTGTTGTGCTTATGAGGTTCTAAAGAATGGGACCCTAGACCTGTCCAGCTGTGCATATGCATAATCTTTCAAGAAAAGGAAAGCATGGACCCACAGTGATTCAGAAATCTTTAGGGTTGCCACTCCCACCACAAGCCTAACAGGCAATGCTGGTTTCTTCTTGGTTTCAAAGAGTGGAGCTATTGCCTTGATCTCAGCTGACCAGACCACCTCTGCCCTGTGCCTCAACACTGGGGATGTCATAAAAGACCATGGGGACAGGGTGCTTCCCAGAGCTCAGGGATAAGGGTCACCACATATGAACGTGGGGTTGATGCTGCCACCTCAGCATCAGAAGGTGGGGCATTGGGTCAAGGATGATTATTCCCAAACTTTAACATCTAATGCAATTTACCTTGCTAGGTTTTGAATTTGCTTAGAGCTTATCATCCTTTTCTTCTTTCTGATTTCTCCCTTTTGTAATGGGAATGTCTATCTTATGTCTGTCCCATCATTGTATTTTGAAAGCACATAATTTGTGTAGTTTTTTTTTAGACAGAGTTTTGCTCTTGTCGCCCAGGCTAGAGTGCAGTGGCATGATCTCAGCTCACTGCAACCTCAGCCTCCCAGGTTCAAGCAATTCTCCTGTCTCAGCCTCCTGAGTAGCTGGGATTACAAGCGGCCACCACCACGCCTGGCTAATCTTTTGTATTTTTAGTAGAGACAGGGTTTCGCCATTGGAAAGGCTGGTATCGAACTCCTGACCTCAGGTGATCCACCCATCTCCACCCAACAAAGTGCTGGGATTACAGGCATGAGCCACCGTGCCTGGCCAATTTGTCTAGTTTTGTAAGTTCATAGGTGAAGAGGAATTTTGCCTCAGACTGAACTGTACTTCAAGTCTCATTTGTATCTGATTTAGTTGATATTTAGATGATATTTTTGGCTTCAAACTTTAGAGTTGATGCTAAAATGGATTAATACTTCTGGGGCTGTTGAGATGGAGCAAATGCATTTTGCTTGCAAGAGGTACATGAATTCTGAGGGGATGGCAGAGGATAAAATGTTATGGACTGAATTGTATCCCCACATCACACCCCCCACCACCAAATTCATGTCTTAAAGCCTTAACCCTCAATCTGACTGAATTTGGAGCTAGAGACTATAAGGAGATAATAAAGGTTAAATCATGTTACAATCCAATGAAACTCATGTCCTTATCAGAAGAAAGATAGACACTGGAACTCTCTCTCCATGTACACAGAGAACAGACCTTGTGAGAA
This sequence comes from Pan paniscus, assembly GCF_029289425.2. NCBI lineage: Eukaryota > Metazoa > Chordata > Mammalia > Primates > Hominidae > Pan > Pan paniscus. The sequence continues at coordinate 70,782,445 of NC_073267.2, forward strand.
CACAGCAAGAAGGAGGCCATCTACCAGCCAGGAAGAGAGCTTTTCTTAGAAAATGACTATTCTGGCACCTTGATCAAGGACTTCTAGCCTCCAGAACTGTGGGAAAATAAATGTATGCTGTTTAAGCCATAGAGTCAGTGGTATTTTGTTATGGCAGCCTGAGAATAAATGGCAGATACCATTTATCTATGGTGATAGAAGTCAGGGTACCCAAGTAATGAACATTTGGCACAAAGAAGCACCAGGGAACCCCCTGCATCTTGATCTGGTTTCTATGTGTTGGTTACATGAGCATGTTCCATTTATAAACATTTTTCAAGCTTAGCATTTTTGATGTGTGTATATTATATGTCCATAAAATACATAGGTATGCATGTTGTATATTAGGATTATGTGGGTGTGTGTGGGTGTGTATTTGTATCAGATGAAATGACATTGAGTTTCAAATGTCTCAGTAGATATTATCACATTCAGAATAAAATACAAACTCTTAACTCTAGGCTATAAAATTCAACATGATAAGGCCCCTTCATATTTTGACACCTCTATATTCCTAACACCTTCGCTATCCTCCCTGCTCATTCACACCAGCCACACTGAACTTCTTGCTAATCTTTGAAAATGTTTTCATGGGGGCAAGATTCTCAGCTGTTTTCTTCTCAACTCTACTGCCATTAATTAAAACAGTGCCCGGTTTGGAATAAGTGCCCTTTAAACATTGAGGGAATGGAATACGAAGACTCTTGATGGTCAACTTGAACTCAGTATAAAGAGCCATCATTCACTAGCTCCCACATGTGAATTTTAGCTCTCTAAATAAAATTCCTAAAACTCTTCTGTGATTTTTCTTTGCTAACAGGGCAGTTTTTAATTTTACGTCAATCAGAAAGGATATAACAGCTTTAAGAAAAAAAGTGGAGAGTAGAATGGCTGTTTTAAACCCATTCCCCCAAACATCCACATATTAGACACTGCTTACAGTATTCCTCAAAGTATTGGCTTTTATGTTGTCTAAAGTAAGACAAATATTCCTACCTAATTAACAAATATTGCAATGATATTCGAATCTTATTCGACCTGAGATTCAGAAGCATGAAATAATTATAAACGCATTTTAAAGGTATCCTGCTAGCAATCATTCATAGTGCAGAGACCTAGAAGTTTCCAAAAGACATGTATTGAGAATATAGTTAAAGTAATATCTATGGGGAAAAATTACTTCTCCAATAAAATGAGTCTTTCTTCCATTGGCCATATGTTCCCACAGCTAGGAGATTTCAGAAAATTGAAGATGGCACAAGTTTAGTGTAAGTTAATACCAGGGGTGAGGGGAGCTAGGTTAGAAATTTTCCTTTGCAAGGATGACATTTCCCACAGTTCTGCCCCCTTGCTTTGCAGAAGTATGGGATCCATCCGGCCACAGTTTGTGGATACTAAGGGAGGAATGCAGTTTGGAGGAGTGAGGTGCTGAGTTTGGCATGACTCAGTGCCATCTGCTCACTCTTGGAATCCACAGATGTTCCATATCAAAAAACTGTGTAAGTTAAGGCTTAACATGCTCGGTGGGCACTCAGACCCCCACCCGCCAGAGCATCTCTGTAGGTAGGCAGTGGCAGAGTGACAAGGAAGGAAGTATCCCTTCTGAGCCCGATGCAGGGGAGACTTTGAGAAGAAAGAAGTCTCCTGCTTCCTTGAACAGCCCACTTTGCCAACAAGCACATCTGAATGACTTGAGCTTAGAAGCAAATTGTACACCATGGAGAGAGTCAAGTATGGTGGATTGAGCATTGGACAATGAGTCCAAAAGATTTGGCCACTGTTCCTGGATCCATTACTGAATCCCTTTGTGACCTTGAGGAGGTCAGATAACTTCTCTGTGCCTTCGCTTTTCTGTTTCCAAAAACCACCAGTTTTTCTTGCTCCTCTATACTTCCCAGCAGGATTTCTTTTCTGCGTCTATTTGAATTTTTGATGTGTAAACTCTTCCATAAAATCTTGGGGGTTCTGATAAGCTCCATATATCATCATAAGAAATATATTGAAATACCTAGCTTCATAATTATGTTAAAACTGATTTCATCAATGTGATGTCTACTCACAAATTTTTTTTAAAGAGCAAACTATGATGTTAAAATAATACTAAATGCTGAGTTCTTTGGGGCTCTACAATATAAATATATAGATATAAAAATATTCTGTATTTATTATTTTAATCATAAATAGATTTTTGCTAGCTATTTATCATTTCTTAATTTTGTTTACCACAGTAGAGTCAAATATAACAAAAGTAAATATTATAGCCTAGCCTCTCAACTGGTTATATTTGCATCTTATATCAAAACATTTACTGAGAGAACACCCTGACTTCTCTGGCCATTGAGTTTAAATTTTCTTACGTGTAATGTCAGCCTTCTAGTCATTGAGTTAGCCGTGTTGTGAGATTTAAAAGGAGGCCAGAGCTTGTGAAACATGATCATGACTTTCCTAGAATTTTGAGGAATGAAAATGAAGTTCCTATTCAAAGTTCTTCTTCCCTCATCATATTGAGTTCTATATGGAATAGATGAGTATTAGCAATAGAGAAGGGGCACAGGAGAGGATAATCTTAATTCTGTTTCCTCTGAGATCAGGTATCTGACTGATAGGGTGTAGTCTATACAGGAGCTAATTATATAGAACATCAGTATGAGCTGTCATGGGAGAGTGTAGCTTAAGTGTAAGAGCACGAACTTTGTAATAAACTGAGTTTAAATCCTGATTCTGTAATATAGTTGCTGTGTGATATTGGCAATTTAACTAACATATCTTTGTACTTTGCCTTCTCCTTTGGAATAGGAAATAAATTATATCCCAGCCTTATAAAGTTGTGTGTGTGTGTGTGTGTGTGTGTGTGTGTGTGTGTGTGTGGAGATTAAACAAGATAATGCATGATAAGTGCTTAGCATAGTGCTACCTAAATATTAGCTTCGTGGCGTTTGTCATACATTCAATTGCTGAAAGATTCCTTTACTGACTATGAGATATTTTCTAAGAGTGACGTATTGTTTTGTTAAATACTTATTGTATTGTCTTAGGATGGGTTCCCATAAAAGTAGAGCCTGAGATACAGATTGTGCAAGTTATTGATTTTGTAAGTGATGTCTGGAAGTACCAGTAGGAGAGTAGGACAAATATTTTCTTATTTTTATTTTGTTTTGAGACAGGGTCTCGCTCACGCATGCAGGCTGGAGTGCAGTGGTGCTGTCATGGCTCACTGTAGCCTCAATTTCTTGGGCTCAAGCAATCCTCCCTGCCCAGCTTTTCAAGCAGCTGGGACTACAGGTGTGTGCCACTACTCCTGGATAAGTTTTATAGGTTTTATTTTTTTTGAGAGAGAGGGGGTTTTGCCACGTTGTCCAGGCTTGTTTTGAACTCCTGGGCTCAAGTGATTCACCTCCTTCAGCCTCCCAAAGTGCTGGGATTACAGGGATGAGCCACCGTGCTTGGCCGAGAGTAGGAAAATTAAGGAAGAAACAAAGGCAATGTAGAGCATGTTAATGAACAGGTTACGCTTATGGGCATTTGAGGCTCATTCCAATTGCTGACTTCTAGTAGATTTCATGGGATGCTCCTCAGAGATAGTCCTCACAAAGAATGAGGAAGTTGAGGTATTTACCCATAGATCCCCTTCCCTGAGTGGCTGAAGGCTGATCCCAGAGGTGTAAACTTCTAGCCACTTCCATCTTATTCAGGTTCCCTCAAGAGCCAATTGCAGGACACCTTGGCAAGCACAAGAGAACAAATGCAAGGAAATATGGACTGAGCATCATGGTGCCACACTGAGGCTGGCACACAATACCCTTTTAAGAAAAATGTCATTTAATTTTTACAGCAAACCTATGAAGTCGGTTTCTAATATTATCCACTTTATACAGTCGACAGAATGGTAGCCCAAAGATTACCTTTAAGTTACTTTTTTCAAGGTCCTGCATCTAAGAAGTGGCAGAGTTGAAATTTGAATCCATGTCTATACTCTGTTCATAAAACGGAGTAGAACCTAGGTCTCAAGGTGTCTATTTCAGAGCTATTTTTAATATCTCTCCAAAAGTAATTTAAACAAATACAACTAAATATATTGCTTTTTAAAATGATATTTACTCATGCTTTTCTAGATGTGAAAATCTGCCTCAATAAATATATATTTTTAAAAATGTAAAAAGTACACCTTTTAAAGCAAATTTTAGTGAAGCTTTAGAAGGAGAAAACAAACAAACAAAAAACACGTAGACTGTATGAACTGAAAGTCCTGAGAACGCAAGAACATAATTTTATGTGCTTATGGCAATTAAAAGAGGTTAACTGAGTAGCATTTAAATGCAAAATCACATTTTCGTATGACTGGAGGGGAATCTGTGTGCAGTTGGCTAATAAGAACCAATGGTGATTATTAGGTGGGGCCATGATCTTTGAATGTCTGATCCCACTTCTATACAGTGAATATTAAGGTTCAATATTGCTTTATTTGCTTTTTAAAACCAAACCAAAACCAAAAACCCAACTAATTTGATTTGCAGCATTAAGCATCTTACTCTTAAAGCCTACAATGTTTAAGAAAATATAGTGTTGGAGGTGAGGCATAGCCATGGTGTGCTTCTCAGCTCTGTTCATTCTATTTGGAAGACAGACAGAGGGACAGCGTGTCTATAGATTTGACAGAATCTGTTAAATTAAAACAACAACAACATCAGAAAGAGACAGGATGACCTTCTTCCATAGAATCTGAGATGGTGGATGATGGATGGCTTGTTGATGATCGGAGCAGTCGGGTACCAGGATCATGAGACTTACAAGTCCGAGGTCAAACAGACTGGCCTTGTAGCACCCTTGACCCTGTGGGGACCATAGGCAAATTATGGAGCCCTTTTGAGCCTCAGTTTCTGCATTCATTGAAAAAGGACTGAGGTTCGTTCCTATAGCAGGGTTGCATGAAGATTCTATCAGGTAAAGCATGTAGCTGAGCACTCACACATCCCACTTTGCATGGGACTGTCATGGAGTCATTATATATTTTACTTTCACTTTTAAGAGGGTTCCAGTTAGGATTATCATTTAAATGGTCACTCTAAGGAGCAAGAACACAGAACAGTGCCTGGAGTGAGTGAGTCTTCAGTGAATGCTTATTTTTGCTAAAGTCATTGCTAGTGTTTTTACTGTTATACTGTATTAGTAAGATAAGTAATTTCCATACACTATGTATTTTCAACATATATCCTAGAAGCTAAGTAAAAGTGATGTGTTTTATATATTCTAATCAGTTTATGATTTTTAGTTCCTTTAAAACTTCAGATGGAAATGAAATACGTTTATATTAAGATGTGCTACATAGAACCTGTGTGTCTAATATTTAATAGATGAACAGTGTATTTACACTACCAGGGTTCAGCCCAGAGTTGACTTTATGTAATTTGAACTCCAAACAGTAAAACTTGCAGCTGAATTATTTGTAATCAGCTTAATTTCCTTCTTTATTTTTACATTAATATTACAGTTTGTGGGCTGCATATAACCCTACTCCAATCGAAGTATATTTTATTCTGGCATTGCGATATCAAAACCAGATTTGAAAGAGGAATATAGATGTCCAATATCCATGAAAACCTCAATTAAACTCCTTAATACAATCTTCTAACATTTTATGTTTCAGTTAGGGACAATTCTCACCTCGAAACCTAACACATTATAAGGCAATGAGGCATACACACACACACACACACACACATCTCACCACATATATATTGTTATTTAATGGAACTGAATATATCTTTGGAAAGCCAATAAAATTTGGGCTGGAAGCAAGTGAATGAATCCAAAATAGGAATGAGACTCTCGCCTATGAATTGAGAAAAAAAAAATTAAATAAAGATTCTAAAACCTGTGATCAAAGATTCTTTATGGAAGCATTCTGATATAAATAGTAAAATAAGAATAATGCCATCAAAAAAGAAACAATCATAAAAAAACATAATAAAAAGACCCTAAGACGAAGAAGAGGAGATTGTCAGATAAAGACTAATGTCTATTTTTTATTTTTATACTCACTAAATGTAATGTTGTGGTGGATTAATGGAAGCTAAAAATTCACCACTCTGCCCATAAGGCAGAACTCCATTCTCCTTGTCTTGAATCTGGGATGAATGGGAACTCAGCTGCTACTGTGAAATCTGAAGACATGTGTTAATGACTTCCAGACAATAAAGCGGTGAGTAGAAGATGAATGGGCCACAGAGAGACTACCAGTGAGGGCTAGGACAGTGAGGAAATGGTTCTATGAGGAAGTCTATGTTACTTCCACCCCACTTTTTGGGAACAGGAGTGTCTACTGCCGTCTTGCAGTTAACTTATATCTGCCACACTGCTCTTTGTTGGGTAGACAAAGAGTGTACACATACACACACACACACACAATTTTATGCTTAAAATTATATATATATGTATGTATGTTTTCTTTTAGCCAATTTTTAAATGTGTTTGTGTCTGAAAACTATTTAAAAAATATTGGAAGATGGCTGCATTGACATCAAAGGCAATGGGAATCCCTTAGCCCTGAGAATCTATAAAAGGGCATCTAACCCCTCCAACTCCCATTTCAGCTGCAGAATTATTCACAAGCCTATTGGTGGTGAGCATGCTCATTTTGTTAGCAAGTTACTAATCTAGAGGCTAAAAAGTTCACATCCTCCAGACTTTCTTTTTCCTACCCCTTTCCTAGCAACCTCTTAGTTTATGCAAACATGGGGGCAAGCACACTCACTGTGGAGTTTTTGCTCTGAGTTAGAGTGTATCCACCTCTGACCTGTGGCTTCTTAGGCAGCTTCACCTGTCCAGGGGCTACCATAATATCTCACTGGCTTTGAAAGACACATGGGCTGCATTAGTTTAGTTGGTTCACTGTGTATGAATAAAACATTGCTTAACTTCTTCAGATTTAGTTTCCTTTTTTTTCACTTAAAAGTTGCATCTACCTGACATAATTTTGTGAGCATTAAATAAACTAATGTGGAAAGCAGTCACTGCAATGCTGGGCGCACGCTTGGCACATCCTCAGTAAATAGGAGAAGTATGGGATAAGTCAGAGTAATGAGTGTTATTGTGATAATGAGGCTCGTCATAATGGCATCACTTAAATGATTTGCTAAGTGCTAGGTACTATTCTAAGCAGTGGGCATATATTGATTCATTTAGATCTCACAGTAATGCTACAATGCTAGTCTTACATTATCATTTTAAAATGAGAAGACTGGTGCATATATGAGTTCAGTATCATATCCAAGTTCAGCATAGCTACTGCTGCTGCTGCTGATGAGGATGGTAGTTACAACAGAGGCCATGAGAATAGGCAAGGAAGAGAGAAGAGGGGAAAAGAGTAGAAACAAAAGAGAGATGAAAGAATTAGAGGGAGACAACCAGACGCGGTGGCTCAGGCCTGTAATCCCAGTACTTTGGAAGGCTGAGGTGGGCGGATCACGAGGTCAGATCGAGAACATCCTGGCTAACACGGTGAAAACCTGTCTCTACTAAAAATACAAAAAATTACCCGAGCATGGTGGTGGGCACCTGTAGTCCCGGCTGCTCCGGGAGGCTGAAGCAGGAGAATGGCATGAACCTGGGAGGCGGGGCTTGCAGTGAGCCGAGATCGTGCCACTGCACTCCAGCCTGGGCGACAGGGCGAGACTCCGTCTCAAAAAACAAAACAAAAAACAAAAAAAAGAATTGGAGATGGGGTAAAACATGTCCATTTTGAACTGTATTTCCAGACTCAGAGAATAAGAATTTGTATTCTTGCTACCAGATGAGCCTGAAAAAGACACAGAAGTTTATTATTCAACTTCATGTTTGGAAAGCAAAAGCAAGGGGCAGTGAAAGTGTGCAACTGGTCAAGGGTCTAACTTTGGAGCTATCTGGGTATGTTCATACTATATTACTTTGATCAGATTTATTTGGACAAACAGGAACTGTAACTAAGCAACAAGCGGAAACTAAAGAGATCATATTTAGAATTTGGTAAGAAGTGAAATGAATTTGAATGTTCTTTACTGCTGGAGCTATAATTATAGGTTTTAACTACCTGCCGGGGGTAGAAAGGGAAAGGGAATGAAATGGTTTAGCATGAGTCAAAAAATTATCTTTGAGTGGCATGCCAGAAAATGTTGACTTAAGAAGAAATTATTCTTATTAACTTTTGTCTGAGGTAATTTCATAATTGATCTAGAAATATAAATAATAACATAATGTTTGCACTTTTAGAAGGAAAGCTCTCTTTAAGGTTAGTAATATCTGTAATTTGTCAAGAAATTTTTTTTCTTACCTTCATCTCCTCTGTGTACCACTTCAAAGAAAATCAAACATTTTCAGGCATTCCAAAAGATATCTGTGTCTGTTAGAACAGCCTTTACTAAAATTAAGTTGGCAGGTTACTTATCGGGGGATGGGTCGCCAAAATCTCAGAATTCACTACTAAAGAACTTATACATGTAACAAAATACCACCTGTACTCCAAAAACTATTAAAATTAAAAATATTTTTAAAAGAATAACTTTATGATTGAGAAATCACATTATAAATAAATATCCTTGGACTCCAACAAAGAAATGCTATACCATAATCTCTGATAAAGAGTCCCAGGAATTTTCATCTTTAATAAGCAACCCAGGTGATTTTATTTCTTTCAGTCATGCTTTGAAAACAATATCTAAAAACTGTGTCTTTCTAGTGTAATCAAGAACTTCTTTATTTCACTGCAGCTTCTAATCATAATTTTGTGTCTCCAAATAGTTATGCCAATGAACTGAGATTCTTTTTCTTACTTAGAAACACTGCCTTTACACTACAAAATAGTTTTAAAGCTTTGAGGACATGAGTCCTTTTTCTCAGTTTCTTAGTATTGGAACAGGAAGAAAAACACAGAAGTATTGGTATTCGTAGATATGGGTTGAAAGAGCTCAAAGCAAACTTGAAGATATCCTAGGCACTAGCAAACATCTGACTTGCCCCGTGAAAGTATAAGGGAACTAGGAAGGCCGTATGTCAAAGATAATCAAGTGTAATTACCCTGCATCTGAATCAGAACTCTATTTCTCTCAATTACTAAATCCAGAAAAGAAACTTAATCGAAGATACATATTATACAGAGTCCCTCAGAAATAAAGAAGGAATCCTACTTTATATTAATAGTATGTTAAACCATTACATAATATATATATGATATAAATATTCTCCCTCTTTCTTGACTGCATGGAAAATCCTAGAAATTCTGGAAAGGAAACAGTAAATAAAAGCTTTCTTTTGATCTCCGTTTTCAAGGGCACTAGTTTTCTATGACTTGGTGGAGAGCATCATGATTATGGTCTTTAATGACAAGAAGGACTGACATAAGTAACATAAGCTTAAAGATTTAGGCTTGAACATTGGGGGAGGAGGACCAGGATCAATAGGTTGAAGTAACTGGAAAGTAGATTTCTGAATCCATATAAAAGTATTTGTGCAAAGTCTAAGATGACAAACAGCAGAATAGACTTTCCTAACAGTTACTAAAATTACAGCCCACTAGGAGGATCCAAGCAGAAGCCACATAAAATGTACTCCTGAGTACATTCAAAGAGAAGGTATGGCTGGTTGAGATAGTAACTAAGAAGATCCTCATTTTTTCTTCCTATGACTGTCTTTTTCACACTTTTGGTTCTGTGGTTTTATTTATTTAATGACATAATTCTTTGTCATCTTTCTTTTACTTTGTCATCTTTTCTTTTCTTTTACTTTGAAGTGTGTGTTGTTTAAAAGGTAAGTTTCAGAAACATGATGAGCATATTGGGACAGAGGTGAAAAATGTTTATTATGTTTCCAAGAAGATTATGTATTGTTCACCAGCTGTTGCATATTAATCTATCTTAATCCTTCTGCCATCTGTCTTTAGTTACCCCCCAAAATTAGACTGTCCTAAAAACTAGACAGGATAAAGAATAATATAAAGACGTGTGAAATGGAATTAATTATAATCAAGTTTCATACTTACATCAATGCCAATCTAATTCACCTTGCCATAAAGAAGCTGAAATGAATGAATAAAAGTTGCTGTTGTTTTAGGACTTACATATTATCTTTTGAAAATAAACATCTTTGCACATTAAAAGCCACTTGAGGCTTCTGGTTCCACATGCAAGAAGCTTGAAAGTTGCTAGTCCATTGTAACAAGAAGTAAAAAGCTGAAAAAAATTGAAGAAACAATAACTGTTCTTATTAGGTTTGTTTAAAAGTAATTACAATTTTTTGCTTTTGAACCAATCTAATAGATCTTAAGACTGTTAAGGACATAGGACAAACTGCTGCCCTCAAGACTGGAGAGAGAAATAGGCACATACAAAGAGTCAGAAGCAGAAAGCACTGTGGGAACAACTACAGGATTAGGGGAACTTAAATTGTAATAAACAAATTGCTGGGTTCAGTGTGGATAAGTCTGAGAGTTACAAACTACGGGAGATTCCAGTTGTATGGAGCCCCCACAATCTTGTGAATTTACCACCAGGAGGTTGACTAGCTTTTCACTGGTCAGTTCAGTGAGTTAGAGGAAATTCCCCTCATGCTTCCTGCAGAGGAAATGAAGAAAGGATCATTTTGAAATAAGCCCATACACTCTATTCTTAGTAAAGTCTGCCCTCAGGAGAAATCAGTTAATCACATCCTAACCTGCTGAGACACTCTCAGAGCCCAGCTGATCTTAGGGAAGGGTATTACACAATACCACAATTACACAGTCCAGAGACAAAGGCTCACTAACTGAGACCAAACCGTGGGACCGTAGAACTCTTCCCCATCCCCACACCTTACTATCACATCACTACATGCCTGTTTTTAACAGTTCCTTTCACATGATACATCATGTCTGGATAGAAAGAAGAAAATTTACAAGGTATACTAAAGGCAAATCAATAAAAAGAAAAAAACACACACAATTTGAAGACACAGAGCAATCAGGACCAGGCATAGCAAGGAAGCCGGAATTAGAAATTTAAAGCAACTATGTTTAATATGATAAGGACTCCAATGGATAATGTAGACAGCATGCGAGAACAGATGGCCAATCTAAGCAGAGAGATGGAAATTCTTAAAAAGGATCAAAAAGAAATACTAGAGATCAAAAATACAGTAACAGAAATGAAGAATGCCTTTGATGGGATTAGTACTAGTTGACACAATGGAAAAAAGAATTTCTGAGATTGAGGATATCTCAACACAAATCTCCAAAGCTGAAGAGCATGAAGAAAAAATAAAAAAGACTGAAAACAAAAGAGAATATCCAAGACATTTGGACAACTACAAAAGGTTTAACAACTATAATGGGAATACCTGAAAGAGCAGAAATATTAGAAGGAAGAGAAGAAACATGTAAAACAATAACCACAGATACAAGAAGGTGGCTAGGTGCATTGAACCTTGCCTATAATCCCAGCACTTTGAAAGGCCAAGACAGGCGGTTGCTTGAGCCCAAGATTTTGAGAACAGCCTGAGCAACATGATGAGATCCTGTCTCTATAAAAAATATTTTAAAAATTAGCCAGGTGTGGCTGGGCATGGTGGCTCACGCCTGTAATCCCAGCACTTTGGGAGGCCAAGGCAGGCAGATCACCTGAGGTCAGGAGCTTGAGACCAGCCTGTCCAACATGGAAGAAACCCCATCTCTACTAAAAATACAAAATTAGCCGGGCGTGGTGGTGCATGCCTGTAATCCCAGCTACTCGGGAGACTGAAGCAGGAGAATCGCTTGAACCCAGGAGGCAGAAGTTGCAGTGAGCCAAGATCGTGCCATTGCACTCCAGCCTGGGCAACAAGAGCAAAACCTCTATCAAAAAAAAAAAAAAAAAAAAAAATAGCCAGGTGTGGTGGCATAAGTTTATGTCCCCGGCTACTTGAGAGGCTGAGGTGGGAGGATTGAGGATTGTGTAAGCCTGGGAGTTCCAGGCTGCAGTGAGCCATACTCATGCCACTTGCACTTCAGTCTGAGCAACAGACTGAGAAGATCCGGTCTCAAAACAAAACAAAACAAAAACAAAAACAAACAAAAAGAAAGCCTGAAAAAACAAAACCCCAAAAGCTAAGAGGGCACAAAGCAAGATAAAAGCAAGTAAAACTATACCTAGGCATATTATTTTTAAACTACAGAAAATCAAAGATAAGGAAAAAATTCTAAAAGAAGCCAGCAGTGGAGGAAATGTTACCTATAGAGAACGAAGGTAACAATTGCCTCCAACTTCATGGAAAATTTTTCAGGCAAGAAGAGAATGGAGTGAAATATTTAGTGTTCAGAGAATGAAACTACCAACCTAGAATTCTGTACCCTGTAAAATTATCCTTCAAAAGTAATGCAGAAATATAAGCTTGTCTTAACAAATAAAAACTGAGGGAATATGTTATCTACAAGATATGTCAAAAGGAGATCCTTAGAAAGAAGGAAAATAATGTAGTTTAGAAATGCATATATAATAAGAAAAAGAAGAGCCGTGGAGAATAAATGCAGGTAAAATAACAACTTTTTGTTTTTATCCTTAATTGATACAACAGATAACTCTCTTTTCAAAATAATAATAGCTAAAATATATTTTATTATGTATGCCTGTGTGTGTGTGTCTGTGTGTGTGTGCGTGTGTGCATGTGCATGGATGCCTGTTTGTATATAAATGAAATAAATAACAGCAATGACATAAGGTATCAAAGGGAGATATCAGAATTATTTTGTTATTATAAGGTACTCACACTAACCATAAAGTACAGTGTTGTTTGGACATGGATTAGTTGTAGTATATTGCAGACTTTAATGCAACCACTAGAAAAAGTAAAAAATACATACACAAAAGAACTATAACTGAAAATAGGAACAAGGAACAAGGCCAATTAATAGAAAATGATAACAAATATGATAGCTGGCAATTAATTATTTTTAAGCTATTAATTCTTTTTTTTGAGACAGGGTCTCAGTCTGTCACCCGGGCTGGAGTGCAGTGGCACAGTCTTGGCTCACTGAAGCCTCTACCTCCCAGGTTCAAGAGATTCTCCTGACTCAGCCTCCCAAGTAGCTGGGATTACAGGTATGTGCCATCATACCCAGCTAATTTTTGTATTTTTAGTAGAGATGTGGTTTCACCATGTAGGCCAGCTGGTCTCGAACTCCTGACCTCAAGTGATCTGCTTGCCTCAGCCTCCCAAATTGCTGGGATTACTGGTATGAGCCACCATACCCAGCCCAATAGCAATTAATTATATCAATAATCACTTAAAATGTCAGTGGTCTAAGTGTAGTAATTGAAAGACAAAAATTGTTAGAGCATATCAAGAAACAAGAACCAATTATATGTTCTCTACAAGAAACCTACTTTAAATATAAGGACACACATATATAAAAAGTAAACAGTGAAAGATATACCCTGCTAACACTAATGAAAAAAATGTGACAATAGCTATATTAACTTCAGAGCAAGGAAAGTTATCTGGGATAAAGAAGGACATGGTGTAATAATAAAGGGCTCAATTCTTCAGAAAACGTAACAACTCTTATGTGTATGTGCCTAATGAAAGAGTGTCAAACTATGTGAGGCAAAAACTAAAAGAAGAGGGAGAAGTGAATGAATCTAATATTATTGTTGGAGGTTTCAATATCCCTCTGTCAGAAGTGGACAGATCCAACAGACAATAAATCAGTAAGGACACAGTTAAACTCAGCAACACCATCAGTCAACTGAATATAATTGGAATCAGACTACTTTAGCCAAGAGCTGAATATACATTTTTCTCAAGTTCACATGAGACATTCACCAAGATAGGCCACATTCTTGGCCATAAGGCACCACTTAACAAATTTTAAATAATAAAAATCATACCATGTCTGTTCTTAGACCACATTGGAATTAAACTAAAAATCAATAACAGAAAAATAACTAGAAAATCTCAAAATATGTGGAGATTAAGAAACACATTTTTAAATAATAACTGTGTCAAATAAAAAAATTCAAAATAATTTTTAAAAATTTAAACTAAATAAAAATTAAAATCCAACATCACAATTAATGAAATGCAACATAAGTAGTGGGATGCTTATGAAATATGTGGGGTGTTTAGAGCAAAATGCATAGCACTGTATGCACATATTGGAAGAAGAATAATCTAAAATCAATTATCTAAGTTTCTGCCTAGGAAACTAGAAAAATAAGAGCAAATTCAATCCAATGTAAGGAGAAGAAAACAAAAAAGAATTAGAGCAGAAATCAATGAAATTGGAAAGACAAAGTCAAGAGAAATTTTTTTTTTTTTTTTTTTTTTTAGACAGAGTCTGGCTCTGTCGCCCAGGCTGGAGTGTGCAGTGGCCAATCTCAGCTCACTGCAAGCTCTGCCTCCCGGGTTCATGCCATTCTCCTGCTTCAGCCTCCAGAGTAGCTGGGACTAGAGGTGCCCGCCACCACACCTGGCTAATTTTTTGTATTTTTAGTAGAGACGGGGTTTCACTGTTAGCCAGGATGGTCTCTATCTCCTGACATCGTGATCCACCTGCCTTGGCCTTCCAAAGTGCTGGGATTACAGGTGTGAGCCACTGTGCCCGGCTGAGAACATTTTTTAAAAAACTCAAAAGCTAGTGCTTTCAAAGATCAATAAAATAATAAAATCAATAGTAATTCAGACAATCTAAGAAAAAAAGAAAGGATACAAATTACAAATATCAGAAATGAGGGGCTTCCCTACATATTTCATGGGCCATATACTAAGAATAACTCTATTTCCACAAATTTGCTAATCTCGATTAAATGAACCAATGCCTTGAGAGACACAATCTGTCAAAACTCACGCAAGTAGAAATAAGCAATCTTAATAGCCTTACATCTATTAAAGAAATCGAATTAATAATTATACCCTTCCAAAACAGAAATCGCCAGGCCCAGATGAGTTCAGTGGTGGATTCTACCACCCCTTTAAGAAAAAAAAATACCAATGGTCTATAATCTCATTCAAAGGATAGAAGCAGAGGGAATATTTTTAAACTCATTCTATGGGGCTGGAATTAATCTAAAACCAGGCTAAGACATTACAAGAAAAGAAAAAGAAAAAGAAAGACAAATTATCACATGAACATAGATTCACAAAGTATCCACAAACTATTAGCAAATCAAATCCAAAAATGATTTAAAATAATTATACAACACGACCAAATGAGATTTATTCCCTTATGTATACCTGGCGCAACACCTGAAAACTGATGAACATAATGCATCACATGAACAGCCCAAAACAAAAAAACACATGATCATCATAAATGCACGCGGAAAAAGCATTTGACAAAATCCAACATCCAAGACCCATTCATGATGAAAACTTTCAGTAAACTAGGAATAGAAGAGAATTCCCTCAACTTGATAATGGTTATCTACAAAAAAACCTACAGTTAACAACATACTTAATGATGGTATACTAGAAACTTTTCCACTAAGATTAGGAACAAAACAAGGAGCTACCCTCTAATCACTCTTTTTTTTTTTTTTTTTTTTGAGACAGTCTTGCTCTGTCACCCAGGCTGGAGTGCAGTAGCGTGATCTCGGCTCACTGCAAGCTCTGCCTCCCGGGTCCACACCATTCTCCCACCTCAGCCTCCCAAGTAGCTGGGACTACAGGTGCACACCACCACACCTGGCTAATTTTTTGGATTTTTAGTAGAGACGGGGTTTCACCGTGTTAGCCAGGTTGGTCTCGATCTCCTGACCTTGTGATCCGCCTGCCTCGGCCTCCCAAAGTGCTGGGATTACAGGCTTGAGCCACCGTGCCTGGCCTCTAATCACTCTTTTTAAACATTGTACTGAAAGTTCCAGCAGATGCAATAAAATAATAAAAGGTAGTAAAAGCAATACAGACTGTAAAGGAAGAAATAAAACTGTGTTTGTTTGCTGATGTCATGATTATGTAGAAAATATGAAAGACTCGACAAGAAAAACTTCTGGAAATAATAAGAGGTTGTAGCAAGATTGCAGAATACAAGTTTAATCCAGTGAAGTCAATCACTTTCTTAAATACCAACAATAACAATACTTGATGAAAAAAATAAAAAAAAAAGAACTAAGTAAATGGAGAGTTATTCCACATTCATGGATAAGAAGGCTTAAAATTTCAAGATTTCAATTCTTTCCAACTTAATCTAAATAGATTCCATACAATACAACTCAAAATCCCAGCAAGTTATTTTGTGGATATCAACAAAGTGATTCTAAAGTTTATATAGGGAGGAAAAAGACTAAGACTAGCCTACACAACATAGAAGAAGAAGAACAAAGTTGGAGAACTCACACTATTCAACTTCAAGATTTACTATAAAGTTACCATAATAAAAACAATGTAGTATTGAAAGAATAGACAATGGATAGATCAATGGAAGAAAATAGCCTAGAAATAGACCCACATAAATATTATCAACTGATCTTTGATAAAGGAGCAAAGGCAGTACAATGGAGGAAATATAGTCTTTTCAACAAATGGTGCTGTAACCACTGGGCATCCACTTGCAAAAAATAAAGCAACGACCCTTTTCAAAAAAATAACTCAAAGTAAATTATAGACTACGTTGTGTCAATGTAGGTTTATACATTGTAACAATGGTACCACCTTTTATAATTGTCACAATTGTACCTCCTTGGTGGGGAATGTTGATAATGGGGGAAGTCTATGCCTGTGTGGAGGCAGGTAGCATATGAGAAATCTCTGTACCTCTATGTTTTGCTGTGAACCTGTAAGTGCTTTTAAAAAAGTCTTTTAAAATAACGCATACTTACTATAGTGCATGCTGATGAATTTTTTAATGGTTTAAGTTAATAAGACATGCCTAAAATCAGATTTCTTAATTTGTCTAATCCCCTATGTGGGTAGAAATCCAGAGGCATGTTACTTTGAAAATTAAAATAATTTGGAATCCCATTTGCTTATCTGCTGATTTTTTGTGTGTAGATTAAATTGGTGCATGATATTATTAATACGGAAGAATAATAAAATACAGAATTTTAAATATCAAGCTAGAATGAACTATTGCTAGTTTAGGTTATCTTAATTAGGATTCTTTTGCAAATTATTGAAGTATTTCTTCAAAAAATTTTAAAAGGTTTAAACATTTTTAAAAATGTACTTAAGTAAACTATGTTTAAAGAACAAAATTTACAGCTTGAACCCAGACTCTGGGGTGTGAGATATCTCATCTTGGAAACTGTGCCTATTAATTAATAACTAATAAATGAGAGGGTACATCCATAAATATATGTGAACAAATTTTCTTTTTTATGATTATTTTACACTATGAATTTTGTTTTGCATCTTATAGAGACAAAGTTATTTTACACATAGTTTTACCAAATATATTTAATGTGCCTGATTTGCACAACTTGATCCTGAATAGAATAATGTTGTATGTACATGTGAGCATTTTAATACTTCAGTCTGTTGGGCTTTGAACTTCTCATTAGGAATTATGTGCTCCCATTTTTACTACCTGGTCATGTGAGTAACTTCAGGCCCATAAAATCTGTACATGCAAGCCTGAGTCCTTCTTTCACAACTAATGTCAATTGTTAAAAGATTAGGCCAGTGTTTTAGTCCAAGACCTATTTTATTCCTTCAGACTGTATAAGCGAACTTTTTCTATGAATTTTCTAAGGCTAAAAAAAAAAACCTGTCCACTGACACTTAAAATAACCAAGATCAAATTAATTACTTAAAAAATTAAATTTTATTTTAGTTTTGAAAAAAATAAATTTACATTAAAGGAGGTAACTGTACAAAAAAATTTACTTAGCCACTACTCAGTTTTGATAATTATACAGGTATTAATCCATTTTCTTAAATTATTCTTTTTTAAAATATTTTTTGTAAGTTCCTTTAAATATTTGAAAATGTACCTTGAGCATCATGGCATTAGACTTCCACTTAACATCAGTGTATCTCTCTACCTCTCTATCTCTATGTATGTCATTACATGACATAAAAATATATAAACATGTCTATAATAAAAATTGTAAAATACTATTTTTATAGAACAGTAATGTCAGTATCATACCTAACATATTTAAATATTGTAAAGTCTACTCTTGAGGATTTTGGCTCAGCTAGATACTTAAATTCACAAGAATTAAGTAGCCCTATTTGGCATTGACAGATAAAAGGAGAGAAAACAACAGAGCATGCCAGGACAGCATTAAATATGCTTATTCAACAGAAGTCTTCAAAGAAATTTATGCAATGACCCAAAAGCTATTCTTTGTGTCTCTATCCAAGTTTCTTCTCAGGTATGAGGGCATGAAGTCACATTTGTTGGAGCCATCTTGGCTTAGAAACTTCATATCCAAAGAATCCCAAGTTAGGAAAGATTCTGACAAAGCTCTGGTTTCCCAGAAAGTAGTTGCGGTTCATTCGTAGTTTCCTTGGATGAGATGCATTCTACCAGTCTCAGGATGACTTTAAAATTAAGGAACAGGCACACAGGAAGGCAGCTGACATTTTAGGATTACAGGTCTTCCAGGAGAATACAGCCAGAATCTTGACCCAAGATCAACTGTGCAATAAAAAGGAAAAACTTTGGCCCCTTACTCAAAGTCCACCTCCAAGTGCTAATACTTTTGCCATAGAAAAAGCAAGTCAATAGACATTTGACCACGAGGATTTGAACCACAAGTATCTAAAGTGTATTAGAATCCTCTTCATTCCCTAATTAGTTGAACTATTTTGGGAAAGAACAAATAGTTTTATAGGTCTCACAATGTTTGATTGTCCTGATGATCATAAGGCAAATTTACATCAAATAGCATTAAATGACAACAAGCAGAGATCAGTAAATATTTTATTTCTTTTAGCATAAGTGTTCTTTCAGGGGTAGCATAGGTAAATCTAGGGTTTCATCAAATCTGAAGGCACAGTTATACACCTATGACAACAAAGAACAGTGTTATTCTTCTGATTTGGCATGTCAAACTGAAATTGCAGTCCCAACATTGGCAGTGGATGTGTAGTTAAATCGGTGTACAAAACTATGGCTTAAGATTTATCTGCAGGTACCATCTTGTAGCTAGCTGCAGAAATGCTTTCACATTGCTATTACTGCCATCCTTCAGAGACTCCTCAGGACATGGTCAGAGTACACCACACACATGGGGACTGAGACATTCCACAAAGGTGTATCTTTGAAATATCAGAGTTTTGGCAAGGTCCTGCCAATGTCATCAAATGCCCTTTGGATGTCAGTCTGCTGATAGCCTTTCTGGAATAATGCCTCAGCACATAATATTTTTCTTGCTTCCTCTCACTCATCTCCAGCTTTTTGAGTGCTGTAGGGTCCAAAGGTACATCTTAGTACAGAATGAAGCCCAAGTGGGACAACAGCGAATACCAACATGACAGTTCCAGCCCATGTAACTGACTACAGTTTTAGTCACAAACAAGTGATGCAGGATTTTTGCTCCTTTAGCTAAAGTCCAGGTTCTTGTTTCATCACCAGGAAAAATTAGGCAAGTGGACACCGTATAGTGAGTGGAATAGAATTTATTAGGCAAAAAAAAAAAAAAAAAAATGCTTTCAGCAAAGAGAGGGCTCCTAAAAAGCAGGTTGTTGGTTGTCCCCTTAACAGTTGAATACAAGGGTTTTTATATATAAGCTGATGTGGGTAAGTCCCCTAATTGTATAAAACACAAATTTCTGGTGATTTGACCCCGTTCCCTCAGTGCACATTAGGCCCTTTGTCCGCTGAGGGCATGTTTAGGCAAGCCCCCCGTGCAAGTTCCCTTATCTGCACAAAACATGAGTCAGAGGTTCTCCAGGGACTCTTCCCTTACTGTCTGCCTAAAGCAAGCTGGCTATAACTCCTTTCACAAGAGATCTGTGAATTTGAGAGTCTGCGTTGGGCCCTTGTCGAGGCGTCAGTGCATAGTTTGACGTGTATCTACTGTAATCTCTGCAAATGGTATTTGGCTTAAGATTGCATCAATCCAATGGCAGTGTCACATCTTCTTGCCAAACAATAGCTGAATTAGGGGTCAGGCCAGTCTCAGTGAGGACAGTGGGCAGTATTTCTTCTCAGCACAAACTTGCCACACTTACGTCCTTACTCAATATTCAAAATGAGAAGATATATCTCTTATCACATGCTGCAGAATTTTACCATCAAATTGAGATGGATCAGCTCCCATCTTAACATCGTAAACATCCCAATCTATTTTGTCCAGAACTCTAGCCAACTGCTGATTATTCTCTGCAAGATTCACTCCAGGTGACTGTAGGCTCAACTAGACAAACAAATTCACAAGACCCAAATAAGCCACTTTTGGCAATAGCTTCATTCATTAGGGCACGAGGACAGAAACACAGCACGACAGCAATGAGTGCCCTCTCAGCAGGTTACTATGACGGGAGCCTCTTCAATGATTGTCCTCAGGAGTTCAAGCCATTTTCCAGGGACTATTCTCTTTGCCCCCTGCCAAGTAACAGCACAGATGAAAGGGGATCAGTCACATTAATAGAAGCAAGAGTTACTGGCTTAGAAATTCCATGTTTCACATAGAAGATGAGTTTGTTATAATAGTTGTATGTGCATCACCCGAATGGATCCTAAAAAAGAGCACATGCAGTCACAAGAGTAACTTCACTCTAGGGAGAATAAATCCTCTAAGTATTTGTAGTTAATTCACAGTCCTCCGAGTCAAGATAAGAACTCTCCATCATGGAACGTTTTTAGAAACCTGGCCTGGAAACACAGCTAATATTGTATCTTCATTAGGTTTTCAAGAGAACAGGACTAGAAACATTTTAATTCAGGGTCAATTTTTCATGTTAAAGAAGATCAGTTTTGTAAACCATTTACACAAAACCATATATTTTTAAAATTTAGTATTCAGGCCATAATATTTTCTATTTGTCTCAGTAAGGCAAACAAAAGGAAGTTTCCTATAGCCAGTATTACAGGCTCCACAGATTGTTGTGGTCTTCCCAAAGTGCTTTAACTTATGCTTCCACTTGTTACTTGGTGGCCTGCTATCCCTCAATGATAGAGGTGTTGTCCTGATGCGATGACATTGAACCTAGAGCCCGACAATAATCTTCCAACCCTCAACTCACTGTTTTAGTTATGGCAGAAATACCACTTAAAAGGTCCACCACCAGCAAGGCACAGTGGCTCAGGCCTATAATCCCAGCCCTTTGGGAGGCTGAGGTGGGAGGAAAACTTCAACCCAGGAGTTGAAGACCAGCCTGGGTAACATGGCAAAACCCAATCTCTACTAAAAATCCAAAAATCACCCAGGTGTGGTGGTGCATGCCTGTAATCCCAGCTACCCCAGAGACTGAGGTGGGAGGATTGCTTGAGCCCAAGAGGTAGAGGCTGTAGAAAGCCTCATGATTGCACCACTGTACTCTAACCTGGGTGACACGGTAAGAGCCTGTCTCAAAAAAACAAAACAAAACAATTGGCCACTGGTAACTATTCCACTTGCCAATCCCCACATTTAATATAAAAAATTGATTCTCCAAATTTAGAAAGCAATGAAAAATTAGTAAAGTAAGCTATTCACTGGATGCTCAATGAAATGGGATTTTCTGAGGCATATGTGTGTGGGCATGGTTTTCTGTAATTTTTTTCTCTCTCCCTCAGTATTAAGTGTCAATAATTGTGGCCCAGGCGTGGTGGCTCATGCCTGTAATTCCAGCATTCTTTGGCAGGCTGAGGCGGGTGGATCACGAGGTCAGGAGATCAAGACCATACTGGCCAACATGGTGAAACCTCGTTTCTACTAAAAATATAAAAATTAGCTGGGCATGGTGGCTCATGCCTGTAGTCCCACCTACTCGGGAGGCTGAGGCAGGAGACTTGAACCCCAGACACAAAGGTTACAGTAAGCGAGACTCCATCTCAAAAAAAAAAGGAATTGTGGTAGATGCTTTAGGTACAAAAGTGGCCAATAAACACTTTGGTCTTTGTCCTTATGAAATGTAGAATTTAATGGGGGTAATGAAAAATTGGTAGGCATTTTACTAGTGAGAGCTAGGGAGCCAGTGGTTAAGGGGAATATATGTATCAACTGAACAACAGAGATTTGGAGTCCCTCTTTTAAATTTTTTTCTTTTTACTTTTTAGAGACATGATCTCGCTCTAAACTCCTAGGCTCAAGCAATCCTCCCGCTTCAACCTCCCAAGTAGCTGGTACTACAGGCACATGCTACTATGTCCAGCTAAGTCTACTCTTTTTAAAATAAAAATTTATTTCCCCTTTTTTCTAATAATTTCTTAGGCTTCCTTATTGGTCGTCTAAAATGTAAAATCCAAGATTATATTCAATTGTTTTTTCATTACATTATCTCTTAAAGACAAATTAACTGTCATTTTCTAAAAGAAATCTGCCAACATAAATCAGTTAAACTAAACATATCATAATTCCTCATTTTTAATACCTAAAGGCTTTTAATTTTGGGTGAATTAGAGAATATCTTCAAGTTTTCTTTTTTAGAGCACACCTTTCAAATATAAAGTGCTACATGTTAGATAATAATTTTCTTCTTTCTTTTGAAATATAACTTGTTTCTGAATACAATTCTTGCCTAATTATTTTTTCTTTAAATTCTGTAGAATGTGTGTTTTTGTTAATATCAGTTTTACTTTTCACTTTTTTATATTGAAAAAATGACATTTTAGGAGAAAAGTTACTCCTAAGACATTTCCTCATTACCTTTTATAATTTTGTGAAGCAGAGAGTGTAATGGTGCTCCCTTTTTCCAATTTGATTCTCAGGTAATGCAATATTTTTGTATTTTCTAATATGTGGTCAGAATAAGTCACAAGATCTTTATTCATTAATTTTGATGGAAGTATTGTAAAACCTTTAGAGATATCTACTTTAAGATTATAAAAGTTTTGGAAAGTTTCCTTTTATTGTTTCTGACCCCAACCTCCATCGCCGTCCAGGTTTTGTTTCTGAAAAAACAATTACCTTTGTATTGGTTTTCTATTCTTTAACCTAACGGACATAATTTAGTCTCACCTGATGATTTTCTTACATTTATTTTGGAAAAGATTCTCTCCATTATATATTTTATCCTTTATGATTCCTGATTAGTGTATTGATTATGTGATAGTTTCTATCATTATCTATTTAATTTTTGTTTCTTTGAAGGACTTTTTATATTCCTTGTCTCCTTTCCCACACCATTTCATTGTTCTTTTTCTTTTCAATTTTCAGCTTAATGTGTTGCCTTTGCATTTTGGCCTGTCCTGATAGAGCTATTCTTTTTCACTCCTTTTCATATCTATCATGTTTCCCTTTGCACATTTGAAATGACAAAAATATTCCTTAGTTTGATTCCTGGATCTGGAATCAAAGTACTTTTAGAGATATATTATTTCTCAGACTCTCCCAAACACAAGATTTCCCCCCAGTTTTGCACAGCTGTTCAAATAAACTAAGACATAGCCAGATTCAGTGCTTTTAAGTCATTGAGTAGATCACAGGTTTCTGTTCTTTGGAAATTTTTGAGATATTTACTACCTGGTCTTTTACACTTCTAGGCACCAGGTCAATATACATGCCTTCAAGTACAGATCTCTCTTTCTGGCTTACTTATTATTATTATTTTCATTAGTATAATTATTTAAGAAAAATTAACTTGATATCTACCCCATTAATACATTTTTAAGTATATAACACAGTACTGTTAACTATAGGCACAATGTTATATGCTGTGCACAAGTAAATCTTGATAACATATTCATCTTTGCATAACTAAAACTTTATTCCTATTGAACAGTAACTCCTCCTGCCCCAGCCCTGGGCAACTTCTATTCTATTCTCTGTTTCTCTGAGTTTGATTATTTTAGATACCTCACATAAGGGGAATCATGAAGTATTTGTCCTGTGGCTTGCTTAGCACAATGTCTTCCAGGTTCACCATATTGCCCCATATGATGGGATTTTCCTCTAAGACTGAAGAGCATTCCATTGTATTTATAGACTGCATTTTCTTCATTCATTCATCCATCAATGGACATAGATGTTCTCTATATCCTGGCTGTTGTAAATACTGCTGCAATAAACATAAGAGTATAGATACCTCTTTGAGATCCTGAATTCCATTTTTCTGATACATACCAACAAGTGGAACTTCTGGTTCATAAGGTAATTCTATTTTTAATTTTGTAAGGAACTTCCACACCGTTACTCTTCTCCATAGCAGCTGCACCATTTTACACTTCCATCAAGAGTTTACAGTTGTTCCAGTTTTTCCACATCCTCAACAACACTTGTTATTATTATTATTATTTTCATTTTGGTAATCACTATACTAACAGGTGTGAGATGGTTCCTCATTGTGGTTTCCACTTGCATTTCCTTGATTATTATTGAGCATCTTTTCATATACCCATTTGCCATTTGTGTGTCTTCAGTGAAGAAATGTCCACTCAAATCATTTGCTCATTTTAAATTGGGTTGTTTCTATGCTATTGAATTGTAAGTGTTTCTTATATATTTGGATATTAACCCCTTATCACATGTATGATTTTGAAATATTTTCTTCCATTCCCTAGGTTGTCTTTTCATTCTGTTGATTTTTCCTTTGCTCTGCAGAAGCTTTTTAGTTTCATATAGTTCCACTTGTCTATTTTTGCTTTTGTTGCTTGTGTTTCTGGTGTCATTACAAAAAGTCATTGCCAAGACAAATGTCATAAAGCTTTTCCTTATTTTTTTATTCCAGGAGTTCTATAGTTTTAGGTATTATTTTTAAGTCTTTAATCTACTTTCCATTGATTTTTGTGTATGGTGCATGATAAAGATCTAATTTCATTCTTTTATGCATATAAAAGTTTTTCCAACACCATTTATTGAAGACACCATCTTTTCTTCATTGTGTATTCTTGGCATCCGATACTTACGTTTTTGAGAATTTTTATCATGAAGGGTGTTAAATTTTGTTAATATTTTTTATGCATCTATTGAGATGATCACATGATTTTTATGTTTTATTCTATTAATGTGGTATATCATATTAACTGAATTAGGTATGCTGAAACATCCTTGCATCTCAGACATAAATCCCATTTGATCATACTGCGTGATCCTTTACTATGCTGTTGAAGTTGGTTTGCTGGTATTTTGTTGAGGACTATTTAATCTACGTTCGTCAAAGCTGTTGGTCTATAGTTTTATTTTCTTGTTGTGTCTTTGCCTTGCTTTGGTATTAGAAAAATCTGGCCTCAAAAAATGAGTTCGGTAGTGTTCACTCCACTTCAAATTTTTTGAACAGTTTGAGAAGGATTGGTATTAATTGTTGGCAGAATTCACCAATGAAGCCATCTGGTCCTGGATATTTATTTTTGGGGATATTGGATTATAGATTCAATCTCTTTACTTGTTATTGGTCTGTTCAGATTTTCTATTTCTTCATAATTCAGTCTTAGTAGGTTGCATGTTTCCAGGAATTTATCCACAGTATCTGAAAATCTTTTCATTTTTGATATATTAATTGTAATATATTTCTTTTCATATCTAATTTTTCCTGTTTTTCTTCATTAGTGTGGTAAAATTTATTAATTTTATCTTTCCAAAAAGCAACTTTTAGCTTTGTTTATTTTTTCTATTGCTGTTCTTTTTTTATTGTGTTGATTGCTAACATAATCTTTTTTATTTCCCTCCTTCTGCTAAGTTTGGTCTTAATTTATTCTTCCTTTTCCTAGTTTCTTGAGGTGTAAAGTTAGCCTATTTGATTTCTTCTTTGATCCATTTATTGTTCAAGAATATATTGTTTAATTCCTACAGACTTGTGAGGTTTTCTTTTATTTCTAGTTACAGTTCATTGTGTTGAGAAGAAATATTTGGTATTATTTAAAGTTCTTAAATTTGTTAAGATGTGTTCTGTGACCAAATATGTTATCTATTGTGGATAATTTTCTACATGGATTTGAGAAAAATGGGTATTCTGCTGTTTGGTGGTATATTTTGTATGTGTCTGTTGTGTCCATTTGGTCTATAATTTTCTTCAGGTTCACTGTTTCCTTATTGATGTTATGTCTGGATATTCTATCCATTATTAAGAGTGGAAATTAAAGACTCCTATTATTATTGTATTGCTGCCTATTTCTTCTTTTAGTTCTATAAATTTTTGCTTTATATTTAGATGTTCTGATGTTGGGTGCATGCTTGTATGTGTATGAGTATAATTGATATATCTTCCTGAACAATTGACTGTTTTATCATTACATAGTGACCTACTTTGTCTTTTTTGACAGTGTTTTTCAAAGTTTATTTTGTCTCATATAAGTATAGTCATCTCTGCTCTCTTTTGGTTACAACTTGCACAGAATGTGTTTTTCCATCCATTCACTTTCAGCCTGTAAGTGATCTTAAATCTAAAGTGAGTTTCCTTTACAAAGTTTAAAATTGAATCTTTCTTTTTCTTTCTTTTAATCCATTCAGAATTCAGCCACTCTGGTCTTTTGACTAGGGAGTCTAATCTATTTACATTTAAAATAATGATCACAAAGGATTAACATTTGTTACTTGTTTTCAATGTGTCTTGTAAGTTATTTGAAATAACTTAAGTTGATATATCATATCCAGTTTTCCTTTGATGTATGGTTAAGTTTTAGTTTAAGTGAAATTCATCGCATAAATAATGGAGTTTATTAAATGCACAGTTATTTTATTTCTTCTTATGAAACTCAAAATACTAAATGTTCAATAATTATGAAATATACCATTTATAATAAGAAGTCATATTTTGGGACTATAGCAAAGATATGTAACCCATTATGATCTCATAATTTACCTTGAGATTCCTAGTAGCAAAAGAGGAAAGAGAAATGCATTTGTATAAACAGATCTTGTTATCAGTGGGAAGGAAACATATCATTAATTTAGGTTAAGCATTTTTTTTCTTGACTAAATTTCTCCTATATGATTTCAATTAAAACCTTATTTTTATGGACCATTTGATAAAAATTCTTCCAAAAAGTAATATATTGTTGGTTTCTTACTGAATAAGTGCTGTAGTTTCAGTTGAGTTTAAATTTATATATAGAATCAGAGGCAGATGTCTGTCTACCTACATACATAGATACACAATTAGAACAACTTTTAGCTTTTAAAATAAATATTGTATGCTACAAATAAATTACTTTGGAAAAATACAGATCATTTAGTTGACCCTACACACTGGATTTCACTGCATATATTTGTTTTCAGGGTAAGTTTTAAAGGTTTAGAATTCTTAGAGCTCCTTTTATGTGCAATTCATGTCTTCAACCTTTATATATTCCTGCTTTTAAGAAATAAAGTCAACATAAACTGATCTTTTCTGAGCTGTTTTATTCTGGTATAAAGTTTAAATGAGAATAACTCAACATAAAGTTATGTGCAAAGAGCTGGTACCAGTCTTAAATTTTATATATATGCATATACACACATACATGCATACACACACACACACACACACACGTATATCTCACACGCACACACATATGCATATATACACACAGTGATAACCAGGAGCTTTACAATTTTTTTTAAATTCAGCTGAAATAAAGTATTTAGAAGGCCATTAATTATGTCAAAATAAAATGTAAGACAATAAATATCTATAAAGAGAAAAATAATCAAAATATTTTAAAAAAAGAAGCCGGGAGAACTAATGAAAAATAGTGGTTTAAAATTGCTAGAAAAAAAATCAAAGGGGCAGTGTTTGAAAGCCTTGATTATTTTCCCCAAGAACAAGAGTTTTTCAAAAGCCACTGATCAAATAATGTCTGTGTTCACTATCATGAAACCATTTTCTATGATTTTTTGAAAAGAAGAAAAGATTTGAAAATTCTTACCAAATAAAATTGAAATCCATGATGAAATTTACGAAGATATTTTAGTAGAAATGTCCAACTGGAAAGATATTTGAAAGTAACAAGAATCAACTCTGTAAGAAAAAGTCATGGATAGTACTGCAATTTTTGCGGTTTATGATGAAATGGAAAGTGTTCTTGATGAATTAACATAGCTTAACAAATTTAACATCTATTAAACAGATATTTTAAAAGGATAATTTTGGCATGCCAGGTGCGGTGGCTCATACCTGTAATCCAGCACTTTGGGAGGCTGAAGCAGGTGGATTGCTTGACCCCAGGAGTTTAAGAACAGCCTGGGCAACATGATGAAACTCCATCTTTCTAAAAAAAAAAAATACAAAAATTAGCCAGGCATGGTGGCTCATGCCTGTAGTCCCAGTCCCAGCTACTCGGGAGGTTGAGGTGGGAGGATCGCTTGAGCCCTGGAGATTGAGGTTACAGTGAGCCATGATCACACCACTGCACTCCAGCCTAGGCTGCCTCAAAAAAAAAAAAAAAAAAAAAAAAAGATAAATTTGCAAACATTAACAGTAGAAAATAAGAAAAGTAGTATTATTTCTGCAATAGACATGTATGCATATTTGTATACCTTGTTTAGAAAATGTTAATGTAATTAAAGGGCATTAATGCATGACTCTTCTTTCTTGTGCTGTAATACTCATTTCTACATTTTATTCATTTTATGTATGTTTTATTTATGTGTTCTATCTGACAATTATTTATTTCATAAATATGTGTGCAAATAACTTTGTCATATAAAAGAAGGTGTGATTAAAAGGGATCTCCTCCAGGTGTGAAATATTCTAAGAGTCCCACTACATTTTAAAACAATTTCATAGCTTTTCATACACACACACGTGCAGGCAGGATCCACATAACAGTATTACTGAGTTCCCTGATCCTTTTATGATCTTGGACTCTATAATGTCATTGCACAATATCAGTTCTTGTTTCCACTCTGGTCGTAGTTTGCATGACGCTTTCACATTGACTGAATATTTCATGTCATCTTGGGAAAAATCATATTTGTCTGAAAATGAATGACAATATTTTCAGCCATGGACAAAGTGAAAGGATTCTATTGGTCTTATCCACATGAAAGAAAGACAGAAAAGAATACAATTACATTTGGGTCAAGTAAAGAGGAACAAGAATAGTTACTTAGAAAAAGAGTACTGCAGAGTGCACGTGTGAAGATGTAAGGGAGCGAGGAAAAATTGATGAGGAACTGTAGGAATACAGGCAGCTTTTGCACTCTTTGACTTCTTTTAGTGAGCTATATGATTCATGAGAACAGAGATTATGCCTGTCTTTTCCCCCATATAATCTTCAGTGAATGTTCTATTGCTTGTCTGTATGTATTCAACATACGAACTTCTCTAGTGATCTACTCCTCCCCATATTCTAAACAAGTCTGGTCAGGTGTCCTGTTCACCCTGTTCCCGCAGCCTCAGCATCTGGGGAGTGCACACATGCACCAAAGCAAGTTGGCTAGAGTCTCACTCTGAGGATCAGACCACTGACACTCGTTTTAGGATATTGCATTCCCCAAAAGTCTCTCCTACTTAATTTTCTAGCTCCTATCTTTTCTGGTACTGTTATTTTAATCTGTGAAATGTTCATAATGTTTCAGATCTTTTTTCCTTTTTTAAAATGAATGTTGCAGTGTTGATTTCTATGGCTTATAAGTTGAAGACTGCAGTTATTATACACATCAACTAGCCCAGTGCCTGAAACATGGGATATACTCACTAATATTTTGTGGATGAATCAATGAATGAATGTCTTAGTTAGAACTGCTATAACAAAAACATCATAGCTATGTGGCTTAAAGAAAGAAATGTATTTCTCAAAACTCTGAAGTCTGAGAAGTTTACAGTCAAGGTGTACCTCAGTTTGGTTTCTGGTGAGGACCTTTAGAAAAAGAGAGAGAGAGACAGAGAGACAGACAGACAGAGAGAGAAAGCTTGTCTTTTTTTTTTTTTTAAGTAAGGAGATTAATCCCATCATTGTGTCTCCATTCTCTTGACCTCAGCTAAATCTAATTATCCAAAGGTTCCCCCTCCTAATACCACCTACTAACATCCCACTGAAAGTTACAGTTTCAACGTATGAATTTGAGGAAAACAAAAATGTACAGCCAATAGTGATGAATAAACAATGACCTTTATCTTCTCAGTTAGCATAGTGTCCTGGGAAAGACCGTGACTGCTAAGAAACTTAATTGTGAAAACTCAAACTACTCTGTGTCATGTCCAAGGGGAAGAGAGTTTCTGGTACAAAAACCAGTATTAAATTTCTGTCTGCATGGACCTAACATGAACAAAATAACATGAAATAATCACTAGATGGATGCTTATAATTAGGATGTAAGAAAGATCTTACATAAATGAATTCAATCTAGCAGCAGTATACACAACTATCCATAATTATTTTCCATATCAAGCTCACTAAGAACACTGAGTTTATTTTATGCCAAGACATTTCCAGTTACTATTGTGAGCTGCGTAGAAGTCCTGGTTATGTGGAAATACGTTGCGAGCTCAGCACCACCTCCTTTTCCAATATGCTGTTTTGTAATTTTCAGGGAAGTTGCAGCATTTTGTACCTGGAACTATGACAGCAGCATTATAGTCCACTTTGTATATACCCCTTATGTTCTTTAAAGGGCTTGTTCTATCCAAATTACTCTCGACTTGATTATTAGCAAAATTGCCGAGGTGAAATAAATATCACTTCCCTTATAAATGAGTGCTCCTCCAATAAAAGCATGTTTTAATATGCTTAATAGTCAATGAAAATATCTGAAGAATTTTTATTTCATGGCCCTTTTGAGAAAATGTATTTAAAATTAGCATTTTATTGTTTCTTCAAGTAATGACCCCATTTTGACATCACAGCAATATATCTGTGAAGAATATACGTATTCACTGTTCAATGACTGTGTGACAAAAAGCATAAATACGAGCTTATCTTAGTGCAGCAATTAGCATAAATATGGTTCACTAGTATGCATTGGGGGGAAAATAAACATATAAAGAAGTAAATTTACATTGATTGACTCAGAGGTACCTCTTGTGTTAACAATTTAAAAGCATTTCCTGTCTAATTCAAAGTCTCAGAATGTGGTTGGGGGAAATTCAATTAATGTAATATACATGGCATTTTAGTTTCATTTCAAAGTGTCAATACATATTATCAAACTGCCACTAAAATAATCAGTATCATATTTTTATAATGTTCTTTGGTAGTAGATTCTGAAAAGTTTTAATATTACTGAATCTTTAGCCATTAAATTCCTGTTCCCAAATTATGGCTTGGAAAAATGAAAAAAAAAAAAACCAGATAAAAAATAAAAGCTAGTGCAAATTCATGCAGATTAGTGAAATTTTGTGCTTTGGTGCAAGTCAAGAAACCCAAGAGATTATAAGCAAATATTTACCTCTGTTGAATAAAATGTGAGCCAAAGATTAGGCTCTGCCAAAGATTAGAGACAAAGAAGCATTTTGCAGACAATTTGCATGCATCCATTCCATCTGCAAATTTGGTGGTTGGAAATGAAACAAGTGGACATTAACAAGACTTGATTGTATATTTTATCTGGAATGGGCAAAGCCCTGACAATGCGTCTTACCTCTGACTAAAGAGCATTATCTCCAAAAGTATTACAGCAGTTCTCTTCTTCCTCTCCCCTTTCTTCCTACCTTACTTCATTTTCTGTCTATTCTTCTTTCTTCTCTCTTGCAATTCTTCACCCCGCCCCATCCCCCCCACCATGAGAATTTGTGTTAGAGAATAGAGTAGGCTACTCTGGAATATGTTCACTATGAAGTCTCAGCAGACTAACTGAGTAGTTTTTTGTTTGTTTGTTTGTTTGGTGTTTTGATTTGCTTTGCTTGCTTTTTTTACATGATTGATGTCGTCTAAGGCTTTACTCAGTCCTTGGGATTTTAGTTATACCAAAAGAGGTACCACCATCCTGAACTTTGCTAATTCTTACAGAAAGGCCAGAACAGAAGGGAGGGCAGAGTATCAGCTCTTAAATGCCAGGAAAGTTCAGAAACAACACACATCACCTCCACTTATATAATGTTGTCCACTGTTAACAATCTTACTAAGCATTTTGTGTGCCTTATGGTATGAAGTTTCTAACGTCAGTCCCATGTGGCTATTTTACGTTATATATTTTGTTACATTTTAATTAAATTCCAATTATATTGCATAGACACTGGAAAATGTGATGCATGATATCAGATTTTTAGATTTGTTGAGACTGTTTTATGTCCTTGTACGTGGTCAGAACTTATAACAATTTTAAGTGCTTAAAATCCACGTGCAATTTTGAATCATTGGCAAAGAGTTCCATTGAAGTCCTTGAAGATCAAGCTTGATGATTGTTTTATTTGATTTTTTTTTTTTTACTGAGAAAGGTGAGTTATCATCTTTCACTTGAACTAAAAGTGCCCCATCTTCCACTCTGACTGAAAATGAATAATTGTCTTTCACTTTAATTCCAAATAATACTGTTTAGCACATTGACCAAGACCACTATAAAATTAAACATTAACATGCACTAATCTTAAATTCCTTGATGATGGAAGTATTTTCTTAAATTTATAAGTGAGAAAAACTTAGTCTCTGTAAGGTAAATGTGTTGTATAATTTGAAGGTAGGTCTATTTGACTCTAAACCTCTGTACTAACAATAAATATAAAGTAATAAATCAGAAAAGATATTTATTAAATTTCTCTGAAACTTCCAACTTAGAGTAAAATTAATACTGGTTTTTATTTAGCAACCCTTTAATATATGTCCCAGTTTGAGTATGCATATTTCCCTTAGCCAATTTAACTTCAAGGTTTATTTCTTTTTAATTCAGTAATAAACATGATTAAATTTACCATACTATATGGATTGTCATAAAACATGCAATCTAGTCAAATTAGCATGACAAGGATGAAAAAGAGACTAGTAAATAAAATCAAAATATGCCATAATATTTTATCATGTTCTAAATATTACATGATGCAAGCGTATTAGCACAAGGATTTAATATTTCAACATCACTGTCATATACTATATTTCTTTGTATTTCTTCATTGAATCTAGGACAGAAATAAAATTGCATAATCTGAAAGCATTTTAATTATGGAAAACTAAAGGTTACTAATAAATTCAAATGATTTCTGTATTTCTGGCAACTTGTTAACAGGGAAATAAATTTGCAAAGGGTTATGATTACATAATTTATGACAATTCAATATTATTTAGGAAATAGATCTTTCCTTATCTACACACAAACACACACATACATTACACACATGTACACACACACTTACATTTTTAATGTTTAAACTTCTGTAATGAAATGTTTTTTTCTTTAGATGATTTATATCTGGTACAGTTAGATTTCATCAAAATCATTTTGCTCCTAATTTCACATATCTTTAAAAATGCATTCTTTGAAACAGTAAAGTCTAAAAATTATGAAATTACTTTTGTTATAAATAAGTAATATGGAAGCCTAGCCAAAATGATCAATCAGGAGAAAGAAATAAAAGGCACCTAAATAAGAAAAGAAGAAGTAAAACTATCTATCTTCACTGATGATGTGATTCTATACCTAGAAAACCCTACAGATTCTGCCAAAAGACTGCTAGAACTAATAAACAATTTTAGTAAGGTTTCAGGATACAAAATCAATGTACAAAAATCAGTCACATTTCTATACACCAATAATGTCCGGACTGAGAGTCTAATCAAGATCAAAATGCCATTTACAATAGACACAAACAGAATAAAATAACTAGGGATGCATTTCACCAAAGAGGTGAAAGATCTCTACAAGGAGAGATACAAAGCACTACTGAAAAAAATCAAAGATAAATAAGTGGAAAAACATTCTACACTTATGAATTGGAAGAATTAATATCATTGAAATGTCCATACTGCCCAAAGCAATTTACAGGTTCAACACTCTTTTCTATTAAACTACCAACACTATTCGTTGCAGCATTAGAAAGAAAAAACTATTCTAAAATTCACATGGAATCAAAAAAGAGCCTAAATAGCCAGAGCAATCCTAAACAGAAAAAACAAAGCTGGAGGTATCACACTACTCAACCTCAAACTATACTATAAGGCTTTAGCAACCAAAACAGCGTGGTATTGATACAAAACCAGATACTAGACCAGTGGAACAGACTGGGAAACAAATAAAGCCATACACTTAAAACCATCTGATCTTCAACAAGGCTGACAAAAACAAACAATGGGAAAATGACTCCCCATTCAATAAACGGCACTGAGATAATTGGCTAACCATATGCAGAAGAATGAAACTGGATGCTTACCTTTCACTATATACAAAAATTAACCTGAAATGAATTAAATATGAATTATAAAACCTCAAATTATAAAAACCCTAAAATAAAACCTAGGAAATGCCATTCTGGACATTGATCTTGGCAAATAATTTATGTCTTAGTCCTCAGAAGCAATTGCAAAAACAAACAAAAAAAAAATTGACAAGTGGGACATAAGAAAACAAAGGATCTTCTGCCCAGCAAATGAAACTATTAACACAGAACACAGACAGTATACATAATGGGAGGAAATATTTGCAAACTATGCATCCAACAAAGGTCTAATATCCAGAATCTATAAGGGACTTAAATCAGCAAGCAAAAAACAATTAACTCAATTTTTGAAAAAGGGAGAAAGCATGAACAGACACTTCTCAAAAGAAAACATGAATACAGATGAAAAATATATTAAAAATGCTCATCATCACTAATCATGAGAGAAATGCAAATAAAAACCACAATGAGATATCATGTCACAACAGGCAGAATGGCCATTACTAAAAACTCAAAAAACAACAGATGCTAGTGAGGTTGTGGAGGAAAGTCACAACTGTCAGTGGGAATGTAAATTAGTTCAGCCACTGTGGAAAGCCATGTGAAGATTTCTTAATCTTAAAACACAACTACCATTTGATTCAGCAATCCCACTATTGGGTATACACCCAAAAGAAAATAGATCATTCTACCAAAATGACACATGTACTCGTATATTTATTACAGCACTATTCACAAAAGCAAATACATGGAATCAACCAAGATGCCCATCAGAAGGGACGGGATGAAGAAACTATGTTACATACATACCATGGAATATGCACAGTCATAAAAATGGATGAAATCATGCCCTTTGCGGGAGCATGGATGCAGCTGGAGGCCATTATCCTAAGAAAACTAATGCAGAAACTGAAAATCAAATATCTCTCATTCTCACTTCTAAGCTAAAGCTAAACAATGAATACACATAAACACAAATATGGGAACAATAAACACTGGGGAATTCTTGAGGAGAAAATGAAGAAGAAGGGTGTGAGCTGGGAGACTACCTATTGGGTACTATGCTCACTAGCTTTGTAATGGGCTCACATATACACCAAGCATGAGTGACACCCAATTTACCCATATAGAAAACCTCTGTTTGTGACCCCTGAACCTAATATAAAAGTAGAAAAAAAATACACAAGGGGATAAAAAAGCAACTTTTAATTTGTTGATCCTTTGTATTTTTGTTTAGTTTTGCTCTGATCTTTATTCTTTCTTAATTTGGGGTTTTGTTAATTTCTTTGCCTTTTTTATTTGTACTTATTGGCTGTATGCTCAAGGCTCAACTTTGTACTTATTGGCTGTATGCTCTAAGCCTGAGTGTCTGGGACCAGGTCCTCAAGTTTGTCATCTGGTCCCTTTGCCTTTTTTTCTTTTTCTTTTCTTTTCTTTTTTTTTTCTTTTTGAGACAGAGTCTTGCTCTGTTGCCCAGGCTGGAGTGCAGTGGCATGACCTTGGCTCACTGCAACCTC
Organism: Pan paniscus; assembly: GCF_029289425.2. Classification (NCBI taxonomy): domain Eukaryota; kingdom Metazoa; phylum Chordata; class Mammalia; order Primates; family Hominidae; genus Pan; species Pan paniscus. The sequence goes on from NC_073267.2 coordinate 70,818,231, forward strand.
CACCTCCTGGGTTCAAGCAATTCTCTTGCCTCAGCCTCCTGAGTAGCTGGGACTACAGACACGTGCCACCATGCCCAGCTAATTTTTTGTATTTTTATAGAGATGGTTTTTCACTGTGTTAGCCAGTATGGTCTCAATCTCCTGACCTTGTGATCTGCCTGCCTCGGCCTCCCAAAATGCTGGGATTACAGGTGTGAGCCACTGCTCCCAGCCAATTCTTTCTTTTTAAGTTCCTTAAGGTGCATCATTAGATTGTTTATTTGAAATATTTTTACTTTTTTGATGTAGCCACTTATTGTTATCAATTTTCCTTCTAGCACTATTTTTGCTGTATTCCCAAGGTTTTGGTTTGTTTTATCCCCAGTTTCATTTTTTTTTCAATTTTTAAAATATTTAATCTTAAATATTTCCTTGATGCAATGGTAATTGAGAAGCATGTCGTTTTATTTTCATGTACTTGTATTGTTTCCGTGTTCCTCTTGTTAGTGATTTATAGTTTTATTTCATTTTGGCCTGAGAGATACTTGATATTATTTTAGCTAAAAAAATTGCTGAGACTTGTTTTGTGTCCTAACATATAGTCTATCCTGGAGAATGTTTTGTGTATTGATCAGAAGAATGTATATTCTGTAACTATTGAATAAAATGTTCTGTAAATATTTTAGGTTCATTTATTTTAAAGTGCAGTTTAAAATTTTTGTGTCTTAATGATAAATCTAATGCTAAGAGTGGGATGTTGAAGTCTGCAATATTATTGTATTGGAGTCTACTATCTCTCCCTTTACATCTAATTATATTTGCTTTATATATCTGCTTGCTCTGGTGTTGTGTGCATATATGTTTAGAATTGTTATATCCTCTTGTTGAATTGATCCGTTTATCATTACATAACGGCCTTCTTCGCCTTTTTTAAACTGTTTTATATTTTAAAAGACATAAACTTTTGTATTTATAATCTTTATTTCCCCTAAGGGTTTGAGGGTGGCACAAGTTGGGTGTAGTTGAATGGTTTTATTTCTGGGTGTTTTCAGAGGCCCAAGGCTCAACTTTATACTTATTGGCTGTATGCTCTAATCCTAGGTGTCTGGGACTGGGTGCTCAAGTTTGTCCTCTGGTCCCTTGAAGCTGAGCTCTGGTTGGAGGGGCTGAGTTGCTCCAGGACCACTGGCAATAGCATTCCATAGTGGATGATGGGGATGAGGGGGAGCTATGGGTATAAGTGCTCTGGTGGGAGTGGCAGGGGCATAATGGGCAAACATGTTTCAGAGGGAAGCTGTCAATAAAAGTGCTCCAGGGGGGCAATGGAGGCCTCAGGTGAAAGCACCATGGCAGTAGCTGCTGGCAAAAGTTCTCTGGCAGCATAACTGAGGCTTCACTGTGTGCAGGCATGACCAGGTTGGAACTCTGGGGGGCACTGGTGGACATCAGGGTGTGCAGATTAGACTCCAGTACCACAGGAACGACAGCCTTGCTCTCCCTGGATCTGACAGACTACACAGGTCAGAGCTACTAATTCCTTAGGAACCATTCAGGGCCATGAATGTGTCCCAACACTCAGCAAACTCAGCTTCCTCCCCCTTCAGTCCTGGCATCTGGGTTGTCTCTCTACCCTCTGTCAATGTGTTCTCTCAGATGACATTGTTCAGAGTATGCTGGTATACTCAATATTCCAGTCTGTCTCATTAAGAGTTCCTGGCTGCATCTAGTCAGCCACCTTGTCTCCTGGTGGTTTTTTGAAAAGAGAAACAAAATCAACTTATCACTAGACAAACTAATCAAGAATAAAAAGGAGAATGCCACAAAAAATAAAATGAGAAATTAAAAAGGAGATACCACAACAGATACCACAGAAATGCAAAAGATCATTAGAGACTATTATGAACAACTATACAGCAACAAATTGGAAAACCTAGAGAAAAATGAATAACTGGACACATGCAACCTACCAAAATTGAATCAGGAAGAAATATAAAATCTGAACGGACTAATAATGAATAATGATATTGTATCAGTAATAAAAAGTCTCCTATTCAAGAAAAGTTTGGGACTGAATGGTTTACTGCTAATCCTAGCCAACTTACAAAGAGAAACTATACTAATTGTCCTCAAAATATTACAAACAATTGAATAGGAGGAAATTCTCCACACCTCATTTTACAAACCAGCGTTATTCTGATACCAAAACCAGACAAGGATACAACCAAAAAAGAAAACTACAGCCAATATCCTTGATGAACATAGATGCAAAATCTTCAACAAAATACTGGCAAATCAAATCCAACAGCACATAAAATGGTAATATACCATGATCAGTTGGGATGTACCCCAGGGATGCAAAGATGGTTCAACATATGTAAAGCAATAAATATAATACATAACATTAACAGAATGAATAACAGAAACTTTGTGATTATCTGAATAGACATAGAAAGGACATTTGATAAAATTTGACATCCCTTTATGAGAAAACTCTCAACAAACTAGGCACATATGGAATATACCTCAACATAATAAAGGCTATATGAAACAAACCCACAGCTGACATCATCATAAATGAAGAAGAGTTCAAAGCCTTTCCTCTAAGAACTGGAACAAGACAATAGTGCTCACTTAGACTTCTGTTCAACAAAATATTGGAAGTCCTACCCAAAGCCATCAGGAAGAGAAAGAGAAAAAACAAAGGAATCCAAATTGAAATAATGAAACTCAAATTGTCTCTCTTTGCAGGTGACATGAACTTTTATAAAGATATCTCTAAATTCTTTATCAAGAAATTCTTAGATCTGATAAATAAATTCAGTGAAGTTGCAGAATACACATTCAAAAATAACACAACACATAAAAATAAGTAGCATGTATAAGTGCCAATAATGAATTTGCTGACAAAAAAAATCAAGAAGACAATTTCATTTTCAGTAGCTACCAAACAAACAAACAAAAATCAACCACACATATACATAAAACCACCTAGGAATATATTTAACCAAGGAGTTAAAAGATTTCTACAAAGAAAATTACAAAACTCTGATGAAAGAAATTGAAGAGAACACAAAGAAATGGAAAGACATCTCATGCTCATGAATTGGTAGAATTAATATTGTTAATGTGACCATATAACCCAAAGCAATCTGTAGATTCAATGCAATGCCTATCAAAATGCCAATGTATTTTTTCACAGGCATAGAAAGAATAATTCTATAATTTGCGTGCAACAACAACAGAAAAGTCCCAATAGTCAAAGTAATATTTATCAAACAGAACAAGTACGGTGGTATCACACTCACTGACTTCAAGACATATAAAAAGACTATAATAGCCAAAACAGCATGATGTTTGTATAAAATCAGACACACAGGCCAATGGAACAAAATAGAGAACACAGAAATAAATCCATATATTTACAGCAAACTGATTTTTGATAAAGTCACTAAGAACATCCATTGAGGAAAGGACAGTCTCTCTAATAAATGGTGCTGGAAAAATTAGATATCCATCTGCAGAAGAATGAGGATATCCAAATTTCTCCCCATATAAAAATATCCACTCAAGATAGTGGATAGTGGATAGTGGTCTTAAATGTAAGACCCGTACTGTAAAACTACTAAAAGAAAACATAGGAAAAACACATCAGGGCATTGGTCTAAGCAAATAATTTATGGCTAAGACCAAGAAAGGAAAGGCAACTAAACAAAAAATAGACACGTGGGATTATTTTAAACTAAAATGCTTCTGTATAGCAAAGGAAACATTCAACGGAGTGAAGAAACAACCTCCTGAATGGAAGAAAATATTTACAAACTATTCACCTGACATGTAAGTAATATCTAAAATATATAAGGACCCCAAACATATAAAAGTAATATATAATCAGTGTGATGGATACACTAAATACCCTGACTTCATCATTACACATTCTATGGCAGTAACAAAATATTACATGTACCCCATAAATATGTACAAATATATTCATCAATAATAAAATAAAATGAAGAAATCACAAGGGAAATTATAAAATACCTTAATACATATGAAAATAAAACCATGACATATCAAAACATGTCAAAGGCAGTGCTCAGAGGGTAATGCATAGCTGTAAATGCCTAAATTTAAAAAAAATGAAAGATCTCAAATTATTAACCCAACTTTACATCTTAAAGAGGTATAAAAACAAGAGTGATATGAAATGAAAACTAGCAGAAGGTAAGAAATAATGCAGATAAGAGCAGATAGCAATGAAATAGAGGATAGAAAAACAACAGAAAAATTCAATGAAACCAAAAGTTCTTTGAAAAGGTCAGTTACTTTGACAAACCTTTAGTTAGGCTAACAAAGTAAAAAAAAAAAGGGAGAAGATTCAAATAACTAAAATCAGAAATTAAAATGGTGATAATACTAATGCCCTTAAAGCAATAAAATTCATTGTAAGAGAATATTATGAACAACTACAAACCAACAAGTTAGATAACCTAGATGAATTCACAGAAATTCCTGGAAACATGTAATTTGTTTAAACTGACCAAAGATGAAATAGAAAATCCCAGAATACCTGTAACAAGTAAAGAGATAAATCAGTTATTAAAACCTCTTAAAACAGAAATAGTTGGATCTAAATGGCTACACTGGTGTATTCTACAAACACTTAAAGAAAAATCAACACCATTATTCTCAAAGTCTTCCAAAAAACTGAAGAGGAAGGAAGGCCTTATAATTTATACTATCAGGCCAGTGTTACCTTGACACCAAAACCAGATAAAGACATTACAAAAAAGGAAAATTACAGTTTATTAGTCTCTATGGATATATCTAAAACACCTTCAATAAAATATTTACAAAGCAAATTTAATTTTAAATTAAAAGATTTATATACCATGGCCAGCTGGGACTAATCCTCGGAATGCAAGGGTAGGTCAGCATAAGAAAATAATTAGATGTAATACATCACATTAGTAGATGAAGAAATAAAAACTATATGATCATCTTAATTGATTAAGAAAAGACATTTGACAAAATCCAATACCCTTTTCATGATAGAAACACATATAAATCTAGGAAAATAAGAGAAATTCCTCAATATGATAGAGAGCTTTTATAGAAAACCCACAGCTAATATGCTTAATGATGAAAGATTAAAAGTTTTTTTCACAAAGATTAGGAACAAAATAAAGATGTTTATTTTCATTACTGTGATTCAAGACCTGTTTAAATACATTGATGATGTTTACAAGGAAATTGTGAATTCAATATGGAAATGATTTTATATCTTGGACCTTAAGTATTGATGCTACACTGATTTTAATGGATGTAGAATAAAATAAAGAGACAGATAAATGGCCTCGTGTTATCTTGTTCTACATCCATTCGCAAAATAACTGATTGCAATAAATGGCTTTGAGCATAAAGTTAAAACATGTCTGCAATCTGGCACAACCTTCCTGGCTTTCTTTATCTTTTTCCTCATGGGGCCAACTAATTGAATAGCTTTTTCTCTCAGTTATGTAGTTAGGCTCATAGTTGTATTTGTAAAGCATGCTTTTAGTAGGGCAAAGGCACAGCTTTGTAAATGGTTATCTATGTATCATACATATTGAATTCTCAAAAATGTCAGAAATAAGTGAAGTGCCCACTATAAATATACCAACATAAATATATTTATACCCATGGCCTTATATACGGGTTTGTTAAATGAAAATAAAAGATTTTTTAGAACAAAGCTTGGACGTGCAATAAGAATAATTTAAATTAAGCTGTCAATTTCCTGGATTGTGTATTAATTATGGCTTTATTCATCCATTTATTCATTCCTTCAATAACTCATCTCTCAGTCAATTATGTATGTTGCTTTTTTTTTCACTGTCTACCAAAGACTGTGCTCAACTGTGAAAAACATAGATATAACCACTTGCCTTAGAATTTTCAGTCTAATTAGTCACTATGTTTAACCTCATTGGTCAATCTTTTTATTAAATTATAAAAGAATGTCTAAGATATTAACTGTCAAGGAACTATAATGTAACATATGTCCTTTCAATATCTAGGATGAAGTCAATACAAAGTACTTAAGAAAGCTCAGCTATGTTGTAAATATTATGTCAAACTTTTTATGTGTAATCATTTAATTCTCACAACAGACTTACAAGATTTAACTGATCCTTTTAAACTACACTTATTTGCCATTTGCTAATAAAATGAACCCATTGCTATTACAGAGAAAGGGAATTGAAAAAAAAAATCTCCCCTCTACTTTAGAACCTGATCTTCCTAAGCCAAAACCAGGTCCAATTTCATATCTAAATGAATTCTGAAGCTATCACTTGAGCCACTATTGAGTCCTGCATTTTTCTCATAACCATATTCAACTATTGGCATAGCATGACCCTTTTTAACCCTTAAGTATCATTATCTTAAATATCTAGGCAATGTGATTTACTCAACAGTAGAATTTCAACTTCAGTAGTTGAGGACCTCGTCATACCCTTCATGGACAATGGCAGTATATTTCTAACTATACCAATGAATGACCTTTAAGAGGTGCAAGTAAGAACCTGTCTATATTCAATTAAAAATTCTTCACTAATTCCTTATTACCTTCACGATGGAATCTCACTCCATAAGATGCCATTTACTTGTTGTTACAATCTAGATCCTGCCCAGCTTGTCATATTCATGTCTTACCACTCTCCTGCCTGAACTTTATATTACTAAAATATGAATTCCCTATGGTGTACACTTTCACTCAAGCTTCTAATATCTTTGAACAGGACATTTTTATTCCTGAACTGTCTTATCCTTTTTTTCCCCCACAATCCTTTAAGATTCTATTCATGCTACTTCTCAAAAGAAACTTCTTTGAACAACTCTCTGTCCCCATTCCACACCAGTATGGGTTAAGTAAACTTTCCATCTTCTAATCGAAGTCTATGATCATATTTACCACAGGATTTATGGCACAGTATAATTTTTGACTTGCTTGTTGGGGGATTAATTTATAACTCGCAGCCTGAGACAGTGGTGGAATCAGGATTTTCAAAATTTGACGTCCAAACGGGTGACTTTTTTCTGTTGTAGACTACCTTCAAAGATGCTAATTAAATATGCACATAATATAATTTATGGCGGCTGCAACAATGATCAGCGAATCATTTTGCCTTTTTAGCAGAAAGTTGATTCCCTGACCTAACAAAACAGAATGCAGTTAAACCATAGGACAATTTTCACATTATAGTAGCTAAGAGAAGTAGTCACCACCTTTATTAGCTTTAATGGGGAGCATTTTATTTAGTTAGGTCCAGAAAAGTTGATTTAGATTGGTGAGGGAATTCTATGGCCATATTAACACATTCCTCAGTATAATATAAAGCCTAAGGTTTTCTAGACAGATGTCTTCTGAAAACAATAAGAATTTCATTTAGTTTTGTTAGTTCTAAGTAGCAAAATACAGACTTGGCTGGTTCAAGCACTAAATAAATTCCTTAAAGGATACTGATAGTTCTCAAAATTGTAGGAAAGGCTGTCTCCTAAAATCGCTCCTCTACTTCAGAACCCGATTTTCCTAAGCCAAAACCTGATCCAAATTCAGATCTGAATAAATTTTAAAACTATCACCTGAGTCATAATTGAGTCCTTCACTTTCCTCATGTGTCCCAGACTTAAGATTATATAGTTAGTACCTCAGCCCACATCATATACCTTCCTGGTATGTGGTGGCACTTGATATGATAATGTGCCTTATCAACACTGCTGAAGATTGGGTGCCACCATAAACCGTTTTCTGCCATTCAGCTTTCCTAGATCCTGTCTCAAGTTCTGGCCAAATGGCACTGAACAGTTGAGCCTAGGTTTCAGACTTCTGTTCTAACTGCAATGAGACCAGAAAAAATGAGGATCTAGAGTTTTCAGTTTTAATTTTGGGAGGTGAACTCTGTCTCCACTTAGATTCATATTTAAAATTTTACAAACATAAAGTGAAATTTGAGTTGTTGAGTGGTCTAAAATAAAAAATATCTACTACATATTTTTTCTATGTAGTGAAGGGACAAAACAAATCAGTCAATCTATTATTCACTAAAATGTATTTATATACCAACCTTCGTGATATAAAATTTAGGCTCTTTATCACTTTATTCCCAAAGAACTCTACAATGTGGGCAGTATTATATTCACTATAACCATTTTATAGATGAAGATTCTGAGACTCGACTACATTAAGTTTGTCCAAAACCACAATACTTGTAAGTGATCGAGGCTGGTATTTATTTCACCAGAACTAGTGTTCGGTCCACTATATTACTTGTTCCCTGAAGCAGTAGATTTCTCAGAAATATAACCAGTATTTGAATTATTTCTTTCATGATTTGAAAGGCAAAAGACTAGTCATAATAAAACAAAATTTTGGGGACAGGGGAATAACATAGCTCTGATGATGTGTGCTGTCACCTGTGTTTTGAAGGCAACATTAGCCACATATACAAAATAATTTTCTCAAAGAAGATATAAGTAAGCTGTTGTTGAAGTAAAAAGAGAAAGAAATTTAGTGGTAACACTTGAACTTAACTCTATTTCTCTCTTGATTATATTATGAACTATAATACTATTTACATTTTAAAATTATTTTTAATTAATATATAATATTTTTACATATTTAGGGGTCCATGTGATATTTGATACATACATACAATGTGTAATAATCAAATCAGGGTGTTTAGAATATCCATCACCTCAAGAACTTATCATTTATTTGTGCTGGGATATTTCAAATGTTCTCTTTTGGCTATTTTTAAATGTACAATGTATTATTGTTAACTATAGTCACCTTACTGTGCTATTGATCACTATAACTTATTCCTTTTATCTAACTGTATGTTTGTACCCATTAACAAACATCTTTTCATCCCCCCACCACAATACCCTCCCCAGCCTCTGGTATGTGTTTATATATTTACATGAAATGAGAATTACTCTATCCTTTTTGCAAGGAGTTTTGTGGCAAATACTTGAAAGTGTCTTTCTCATTATTCCACTCTTTCCAAGTCAGCTCTCTTTCCTTGCTTTTTCCTTATGAAGAAAAATACCTGCTTTCTAACAAAATCAGAGAAGAGTATAAAACAATTATATACTTTTTTCTCTCTCTAATCACATATAGCATTGTGTTTCTATTAAACATAACAAAAGGTAGATGAAATAGGTATTAGTTGCTCTTATCAAAAATCTTGGAGTCACTCTATGCTGATGTTTTCCTCTCACCTTGACCATCCAGTCTATTACAAATCTTGCCACATTTTCCTTCAGAGTATATCCAGATTTTGACCACTTGTCATTACTCCATCTGTCATCAATCTGGTTCAAACTCACCATCGCCTGCCTGAATTATTCCATGGCTTCTCCATTTCTTTCTCTGTACATGCTGAACACAGCAGTGAGAATAATGCCAATAAACCATAAAAAATATTGTGCCACTTATCTGCTAAAAACCCTTTAATGGCTTTTCATCTCACCTAGAATAAAAGACAAAATCTTTTCTCTGACAAAAGAAGTCTTATCGCTTCAGCTACCCTGATATCTATGACCTTTTCTGCTATGGAAACTGCTCACATAGTTCCTTCCAGCTCTGCTGGTCATCTTGCTCCAGCGCAGCACCCTCTCAACTCAGGGCCTTGGTGCTTGCTTACTCCTCTTCTCCAGAGTCCTCTTCCCCAATGATATTCTTGCCTGGCTCCCTCATTTATTTCAGTGCCTTACTCAAAAGTTACTGTATGAGTCAGGGTTCTCTAAAGGGACAGAACTAATAGGATATATGTATATATGAAAGGGAGTTTATTAGGAAAATTGACTCACACAATCACAAAGAGAAGTCCCGCAATAGACTGTCTGCATGCTGAGAAGCGAGGAAGCCAGTCAGAGTCCCCAAACCTCAAAAGTAGTGCAGCCTTCAGTCTGTGGCCAAAGGCCCGAGAGCCCCTGGCAAACCAGTGGTGTAAGTCCAAGAGTCCAAAAGCTGAAAAACTTGGAGTCTGATGTTCTAGGGCAGGAAGCATCCAGCATGGGAGAAAGATGAAGGCCCAAACACTCAACAAGTCTGCTCTTCCATCTTCTCTTATCTGCTTTATTCTAGTCGCACTAGCAGCTGATTAGTTGGTGCCCACCCAGTTTGAGGGTGGGTCTGTCTCTCCCAGTCCACTGACTCAAATGTTAATCTCCTTTGGCAGCACCCTTACAGATACACCCAAGAACAGTACTTCATATCCTTCAATCCAATCAAGTTGACACTCAATATTAACCATCACAGTTACCTTCTGAGAAAAAAAGAGTCCTTGCAATTTTTTTAAAATTAATTCTTAGTAGGGTTGCTAGATTTAGCAAATAAAAAAAAGGATGCCAAATTAAATTTTAATCTCAGATAAACAATGAATAATATATTAGTATGTCATGATACTCCATGGGAAATATTGCATCAGACACACACTTTTAAAAGATGATTTATCTAAAACTTAAATTTGATTGTCATTGTGTATTTTATTTAGTTTCTACTCTCAAATTTAATATTGCTTTTCCCTATTTTGTGTGTTTTCCTCTTATTCCTTATCACTAACACACTGTATATTTTTATATTAATTATGGTTTGTCTTCTGTCTAAAATGGAAGCTCTTTAATAACAGAATTTTAACTGCTGTCTTAACAGTATCCTCAGTGTCTCTAGCAGTGCCTGTTCATGGTAGACATGACAAGTATTTTTAGAATGAATGAATGAATGAATGTTCAAATGATTAAATTAACATAACAGGGTGCCTTTGCTCTGTGCAAGTCACTAAAGTGTTTAACATATATTATCAAATTTCATTCTTGCCACTGTCTTTTGAAATAGCAACTATCAAATTCCCATTTCTAAACTTAGGATCCTGAGTTTCAGAGAGGATAGTATTATTTTTTATTTCCCTTCAAATTTTAATGATAAAGCTTAGATTTAAAACATATTATGTTTCATACTAGATTCCATATTTTGTTTTACAATTTAATATGAAAATTAAGCATTTCAAAATATGTATATAACTGACTTGAAATAATTTAGTCTTTTTTCTTTTGAGGTAGGTAATAAAAGACTTCATGGTATTTTCTTAAATACTTTTTGATATTTTGAGAACATCGTCTGATAATGATGTCTAATAAATCCCTCTGTATATTTAATCCTGCTAATTAAGAGTTTCACAACCTAATCAAATTTTTTAAAAAAAGATTACAACTTAACACATCTTTAGAATATATTTTGAACTAATTTCATAAACTTGCCAACATCCAGAAGTCATACCAATAAGAATTGTATGCTAAACGAAATCACTATTTGATTTACAATTTAATAGGCAAATTATTTAAAAATCTCTTCTTTCTTATGTAGATTTCTAAATAAATTAATTTTTACCCCAAAGCCCCAAATTCCAAATTTTGAAGCTTAAGGTAGGGCCATATTTTTAAATATTATGAAATATCGAAAGCAGCAAGCAATGAATATAAATTATTCATTAAAATTAAAATTAAATTATTCATTTAAATCAATTTGAAAATATACTCCAAAGCTAGAGATAATTTTATGTGGTGGAAAGAGGAAAAGCTTTGGAATACTCTAGGCCAAGTAAGGATTCTATTATTTACCTGAATTATTGTCTAAACCAACTAGAGTGTCTATCATTTATCTACATTAACTTGAATATTTAGGAATTTTATCATTTTCTTTCATTGTTGCCTTGGACAAATTCCTTCATTTCTTCTTTAGAGAAACACTAAGTCATTATTTCTAACAGATCACCAGTGATGGACCAGAATACCAGAACTGAAGCAGGGAGTTACATGTTATATGAATTTCATACAATGGCAGAAAAAGACATGCAAGCTAAATTGCCAAAATCAAGTGAGAGGCTTTAAAATTGCATGTTTGATCAGGGCTGAAGTTCCCTAACATTATTCTTATCCAGGATTTTTTCTATGTATTGGTGTCTATAGATGGAGCAGACTGGGCCAAAGCTTTAAAATCTTAGTGCTTTCCTAGCAGGCAGACTCAGAATTTAAAAAAAAAAAAGACAAACAAACAACTTAGTGCAGTATTATTACCTGTGTGAAATCAGGAAAAAAAGAAGAAAGACAAAGAAAGAGAGACAGATTGCAAGGAAGAGCAGGAAAGAGAGGGGTTAAATAATCTCCTCATTTCTTAGACGTCACAAAATTTTTTGATTTTGTGCTATTTTTTAAAAAATCAATATAGCTATAAGTGTCCTGACAACTATGCAACATGATTAGAAATTTTCAGTGCTGTCCTACCATGTGTTATCAAAAACAATCATGTACATCTACATACACTTATATATATTTTTTTCTCTTGGAATAAAATTGAGAATAGTAACATGTAACTGTGTTTGGTTTATATGTATTTGATGCACCATTGACCAAAAATACAGCTATTAAAATGTGACATAAAGCATGGATTTTGTACTACCTCATTGTACATAAGAAGAATGAGCTACTGTCCTGTCACTTCTGAATTAACACAAAGCAAACCACCACCACTACAGCATTTCCTACTACTTACCAAAAGAAATCTTTGCAATAATAAGCCTTCTCCATATGGTCCAGAGAACATCCTCTCTGTTAGAGAGACACGTGTAACATTTTATTAATAAGGCAAAACATTGGTGATAGAGTTCATTAAAAATAAAACCAGATCAGCAAGCTAGAGAGCCTCAATAAATTTAAGAAAACTGAAATTATACCAAGCACTCTCTCAGACCATGGTGGAATAAAACTGTCAATGAACTCCAAAAGGAACCTTCAAAACCATGAAAATACGTAGAAATTAAATAACCTGCTCCTGAATGAGCACTGGGTCAAAAACAAAATCAAGATGGAAGTTAAAAAATTATTCGAACTGAACAACAGTTATGATGCAACCTACCAAAACCTCTGAGATACAGCAAAGACAGTGCTAAGAGGAAAGTTCATAACCCGAAATGCCTACATCAGAAAAACTGAAAGAGTACAAACTGACATTCTAAGGATACACCTCAAGGAACTCGAGAAACAAGAACAAACCAAACCCAAACCCAGCAGAAGAAAGAAAATAACTAAGATCAGAGCAAAACAAAATGAAATTGATACAAAAAATATAAAGGATAGTAAAACAAAAAGCTGATTCTTTGAAAAGATAAATAAAATTGATACACCATTGACAAGGATTAACCAAGAAAAGAAGAGAGAAATCCAAATAACCTCACTAAGAAATGAAGCAGGAGATATTACAACTGATACCACTGAAATACAAAAGATCTTCAAGGCTACTATGAAAACCTTTACACACATAAACTAGAAAACCTAGAAGAGATGGATAAATTCCTGGAAAAATACAACCCTCCTAGCTTAAATCAGGAAGAATTAGTTACCCTGAACAGACCAATAACAAGCTGGCAAGATTGAAATGGTAATTTAAAAATTACCAACAAAAAAAAAGTCCAGGACCAGACAGATTCACAGCAGAATTCTACCAGACATTCAGAGAAGAATTGGTACCAATCCTTTTAACACTATTCCACAAGATAGAGAAAGAAGGAACCCTCCCTAATTCATTCTATGAAGCCAGCATCAACCTAATACCAAAACCAGGAAAGGGCATAACTAAAAAAGAAAACTACAAACCGATATCCTTGATGAATATGCTAAAATCCATAACAAAATACTAGTTAACTGAATCCAGCAACATATCCGTGATCAAGTGGGTTTCATACCAAGGATGCAGGGATGTTTTAATACATGCAAGTCAATAAATGTGATACACCACAGAAACAGAATTAAGAATAAAATTTACATGATAATTTCAATAGATGCAGAAAAAGCATTCAACAAAATCCAGCATCCTTTATGATTAAACTCTCAGCAAAATTGGCCTACAAAGGACATACCTCAATATAATAAAAGCCATCTATGACAGACCCACAGCCAACATAACACTGAATGGGGAAAAGTTGAATGCATCCCCTCTGAGAACTGGAACAAGGCAAGGGTGGCCTCTTGCCACTCCTCTTCAACATAGTACTGGAAGTCTTAGCCAGAGCAATCGGACAAGAGAAAAAAAAAAAAAGGGCATCCAAATTGGTAAAGAGGAAGTCAAACCGTCACTGTTGATAATATGATTGTTTACCTTGAGAACACTAAGGACTCTTCCAGAAAGCTCCTAGAACTGATAAAAGAATTCAGCAAAGTTTCCAGATACAAGATTAATGTACACAAATTAGTAGCTCTTCTATACATCAACAGCAACCAAGCAGAGAATCAAATCAAGAACTCAACCCCTTTTACAATAGCAGCAAAAACAAACAAACAAACAAACAAGGAATATACCTAACCAAGGAGTCGAAAGACCTCTACAATGAAAGCTACAAAACACTGCTGAAAGAAATCATAGATGACACAAACAAATGGAAACACATTCCATGCTCATGGATGGGTAGAATAAATATTGTGAAAATGACCATACTGCCAAAAGCAAGCCACAAATCCAATGCAATCCCCATAAAAATACCACCACCATTCTTCACTGAATTAGAAAAAAGAATTCTACAATTCATATAGAACCAAAAGAGAGCCTGCACAGCCAAAGCAAGACTGAGCAAAAAGAACAAATCTGGAGGCATCACACTACCTGAATTCAAACTATACTATAAGGACATAATCACCAAAACAGCATGGTACTAGTATGAAAATAGGCACATAGACTAATGGAACAGAATAAGGTACCCAGAAATTAACCCAAATACTTGCAGCCAACTGATTTTCGAAAACACAAACAAAAACATAAAGTGGGGAAAGGACACCCTTTTCAGCAAATGGTGCTGAGATAATTGGCTAGCCACATGTAGGGGAATGAAACTGGGTCCTGATCTCTCAGCTTACACAAAAGTCAACTCAAGATGGATTAAGGACTTAAACCTAAGACCTGAAAATATAAAAATTCTAGAAGATAACATTGGAAAAACCTTTCCAGACATTGGCTTAGGCAAGGATTTCATGACCAAGAACCCAAAAGCAAATGCAATAAAAACAAAGATAAATAGCTGAGACCTAATTAAACTAAAGAGATTTTGCACTGTAAAAGGAACAGTCCACAAAGCAAACAGACAACACACAGAGTGGGAGAAAATCTTCACAATCTATACATCTGACAAAGGACTAATATACAGAATCTACAACTAACTCAAACAAATCAGTAAGATAAAAACAATCCCATCAAAAAGTGGGCTAAGGACATGACTAGGCAATTCTTAAAAGAAGATATACAGATGACCAACAAACACATGAAAAAAATGTTTGACATCACTAATGATCAGGGAAATGCCAATCAAAACCACAATGTGATACCACCTCACTCCTGCAAGAATGACCATAATCAAAAAATCAAAAAACAGTAGATGTTGGCATGGATGTGGTGAACAGGGAACACTTCTACACTGCTGGGGGAATGTAAACTTGTACAGTCCCTGTGGAAAACATGTGGAGATTCCTTAAAGAATGGAAAGTAGAACTACCATTTAATCCAGCAATCCCACCACTGGGTATCTACCCAGAGGAAAGGAAGTCATTTGAAAAAGATACTTGCACACACATGTTTATAGCAGCACAATTCACAACTGCAAAATCGTGGAACCAACTCAATTCCCAATCGATCAATGAGTGGACAAAGAAACTGTTTTATATATATATATATATACACACACACACACACACATAACACATATATAACTGTTATATATATATACACACATATACATAGAACTAACTGTGATATATATGTGAATATATATATATGATGGAATACTATGCATCCATAAAAATGAATGGATTAACAGCATTTACAGTGACCTTGATGAGATTGGAGACTATTATTCTAAGTGAAGTAACTCAGGAATGGAAAACCAAACATCGTATGTTCTCACTGATATGTGGGAGCTAAGCTATGAGGACGCAAAGGCATAAGAATGATACAATGGCTTTAGGGACTTATGGGGGAAAGTGGGAGGGGCGTGAGGGATAAAAGACTACAAATAGGGTGCAGTGTATACTGCTCAGGTGATGGGCGCACCAAAATCTCACAAATCATCACAAAATAACTTACTCATGTAATCAAATACCACCTGACCCCAGTAACTTATGGGGCAAAAATAAAGTGACATAGTAATAGCAAAAATAAATAAATAAATAAATAAACCACAGGCAAACAAATGCCTTCAGTGTCTCAAGCATCTTCCAAAAGTCCAAGGAATAATACACAAGGCAATCCTAACATGGAGAAACCCTGTCTCTACTAAAAATACAAAAATTAGTCAGGTGGCAGAAGAACCACTTGAACCCAGGAGGTGGAGGTTGCAGTGAGCCGAGATCACGCCACTGAACTCCAGTCTGGGCAACAGAGTGAGACCCTGTCTCAAAAAAAAAAAAAAAAAAAACTTAGATGTCTTCATTCCCATTCTCCTATCCGAACAAACTAAAATCTGATGACTTTTATTGGGCCCATGAGACCACAAGTCACAGGACAAACTGCCATCCTGAAATCTGGAGGGACAGGATATGCAGAGAGATTCAGCCACTGTGATCTGCTTAGCTGGAGCAGAAGTTACAGGAGCCATCACATGTTAGGAATATTTAAATGATAATTTTAACACATTGCTGGAGAATGAATGTGGGCGAGGGCAATAGTGAGAACCCCTAAGGGGGTCGTAGTTTTAGAAGAGCCCTTATAATTTTGCTGAGTTTATCTCCAGAAATCACTCTAAGTTCTCACAGTGAAGAACCAGGATATATTCATTTGGGCCTCTGGCTGCATGATGGGAAAAGTAATCTCTGTGAAATATCCTCAGCCTTCTTCATAACAGAGGCTTACACTTCAGGCGAAAGACTTTGCCAGAACTATGTCTCAGGTGGGAAAAGGGATTTCAGCCTGATGTCCTGATGCCTCTGGCCTTCCTGCCTCACTTAACACAGAAAAATAATCGGGGCTGGTATCAGGGCTTTAAGAAATTATGTTGCGAACATTGCAGCCAGAAAAGTGAGTAGGGAAAAAGGCAAACAGGCAAAATCTGTACTTCTTGTTTCCAGTCTGGCACGTAAGAAGCTTAGAAATTGCCACTCTGTCCTATTGACATACAAATCTGAACAAACTAAAACAATCAATAATTATTCTTAGAATCATAAAAATAAAGAGGTCACAGGAGCATGATGCTGCCTATAAAATTGGAGAGACAAAGAAGGAAATAAATAGAATTACAACTCAACCAAAGACAAAATCCATCAACAGACACTTCCACAGGGACCTGTGTCAGGATAGGGAAACCCAAATTGTAACTGACAAATTGCTGGGGGCTCAGTGTGAAGTCTGAGAGATAAAAACTCCAGGGAGACCCAGGCGTGAGGGGGCCCCACATTTTTATGACGTTTACCTCCTGGAGCTCTACCAGGTTCTCACAGAGGATATCAGAGAAAAAACTCCCTGTGATTCTGGCAGGGGAGAGGAAAAAAAAAAAACGTTTTGAAATATGCCAGTGTTCCATTCTTCTTAACAAGGTCTACCCTCAGTAGAAACTCTTTAACCCGAGCCTAACCTGCTGCAGTTTTATCAGAGCCTATCTGACCTGGAGAAAGTTGGAAGTACCCAACTAGAGCCCCTTCAAGCCAACCTGTCCCACCTAAGCAGGTAAAAGGAGGTCTGAGAGGCACTCGAGAAGTTCACCATCTAGGGGTACGGCTCACTAAGAAACTGAGACCTAATCATAGAACTATAGAAGCGTCCTTCCCCTGACAACTTATCATCCTACTGTTTAAGACCTATAGAGAGGAATTTTTTCTACTCAGTATATCATATCCAGCTGTCAAAAAGATATTACGAGGATTACTAAAAGATCAAAGATGATTGGAAGAGATAGAGCAAGAAACAGAACCAGATTTATATCTGGCAAAAATATTGGAATTATCAGACTGGGAATTTAAAACAACTATAATTAATATGCTAAAGTCTCTAATGAAAACTATAAATAGAGGATAACTTCCTCAATTTGATAAAAAATATCTACAAAACACCTACAGATAACATCAGATTTAATGGTGAGAAATTGGAAGCTTTTTCACTAAGATCAGGAACAAGCAAAGCTATTTTCTTTTGCCGTTGTTTTTCCACATTATAGTGGAAATCTTATGTAATGCACTAAGAAAAAGGAACAAAAATTGTATACAGATCTGAAATAAAGTAATAAGCTGTTGTCATTGTTGTTTTTGTTCACAGGTGACATGATTGTAGAAAATCTAAAAGAATTGTCAAAAAATTCTGAAACTAAAAACTGAATATTTAAGGATGTACAATACAAGGTTCATATTAAAAATCAATGGCTTTCCTTTATAACAACAATAAATAAGAGGAATTTGAAATTAAATGCACAATACCATTTACATTATCACCCAATAAAATGATATACTTAGGTATAAATCTATCAAAATATGTATGAGATCTCTCTGTGGGAAGAATACTGCAAAATTATTTTGAAAGAAATTGAAGAACTAAATAAATGGAGAAATAATACATGTTCATGGATAGGAAGACTCAATATTGTCAAGATGTCAATTTTCCCCCAATTTATGGATTCAGTGCAATCCCAATCATAGTCCAAGCTAGTTATTTTGTGCATATTCACTAGCTGATTTTAAATGTTACAGGGAGAGGTAAAAGGCTTAGAATAGCAAACAGAATATTAGAGAACAATATATGACTAGCACTACCCAAATTTGAGACTTATTTTAAAGCTACAATAATCAAGACAACATGATCTTGACAAAATAATAGACAAGTTGATTAATAAAACAAAATAGATATTCCATAAATAGACCAATATAAATATATTCAACTGATGTTTGACAAAGGAGCAAAAGAAATACAATGGAGAAAAGGTAGTATTTTTAACAATTGGCCCTGTAACAACTGGACACATGCAAAAAATAGAGCTCGACCCAGATCTTACACTCTTCAGAAAAGCTATGTGCAAATGAATCACAAATCAAAATGTAAAACACTGCTGGGCTCAGTGGCTCACACCTGTAATCCCAGCACTTTGGGAGGCTAAGGCGGGCAGATCATCTGAGGTCAGGAGTTCGAGACCAGCCTGATCATCATGGTGAAACCCTGTCTCTACTAAAAATACAAAAAAATTAGCTAGACATGGTGGCACACACCTGTAATCTCAGCTACTTGGGAGTCTGAGGCAGGAGAGTGGCTTGAACCCTTGAGGCAGAGGTTGCAGTGAGCTGAGATCACACCATTGCACTCCAGCGTGGGTGACAGAGCGAGACTCCATTTCAAAACAAACAAATAAACAACAACAACAAAAAACCAGAAAAAAAAATACTAACTATTAAGCTCCAATAAGGTAGCATAGAAGAAAACCTACATGACTTTGGATATGGTGACGAATTTTTAGATGCAACATGAAAAGCACAATCCAAGATAGAAAGAAATTATAAGTGGGGTTACATTAAAAATAAAATTTCTGTGTGCTCTGTGAAAGACATTGTCAGGAGAATAAAAAGACAAGCCACACACTGAGAAAAAGTATTTGCAAAAGACATATTTGATAAAGGATTATTATCCCAAAATATACAAAAAACTCTTAACACTCAATAATTTAAATGAAGCTTTTTTTTTAAAGGGCAAACAACATAAACAGTAATTTGACAAGTGAGACCTAATTAAGCCAAAGGGCATCTGCGCAGGAAAAGAAACTATCAATAGAGTAAATAGACAACTACTGAATGGGAGAAAATATTTGCAAACTTGCATCTGATAATGAACTAATAGCTAGAATCTGTAAGAAACTTAACAAGCCAAAAGCAAATAACCCCATAAAAAATAGGCACAGAATATGAACGGATGCTTCTCAAAAGAAGACATACAAAGTGGCCAACAAACATGAAAGAAATGCTCTACATCACTAATCATCAGAGAAATGCAAATCAAAACAACAATGCGATACCATATCTCACCAGTCAGAGTGGCTTTTATTAAAAACTCAAAAAATGACAGATGCTAGTGAGGCTGTGGAGAAAAGGGAATACTTATACAATATTGGTAGGAATGAAAATGAGTTCAACCACTGTGTAAAGCAGTTTGGAAATTTCTCAAAGAACTTAAAATGGAAATACCATTCAACCCAGAAATCTCATTACTGGGAATATGTCCAAAGAAAAATAAATAATTCTATCAGAAAGACACATGGAGTTGTATGTTCATCACAGTGCTATTCACAATAGCAAAGACATGAAATCAGCCTAGGTGCCCATCAACAGTGATTGGGATAAAGAAAATGTGGTACACATACACCTTGGAATAATACATATCCATGAAAAAGAACAAAATCGTATCCTTTGCAGCAACATGGATGCAGCTAGAGGGCTTATCCTAAATGAATTAATACAGAAACAGAAAATCCAATACCACATGTTCTCACTTATAATTAGGAGCTAAACATTAAGTACTCAAGGATATAAAGATGGCAACAATAAAAACTGGGGACTGCTAGAGGGTAGAGTGTGGGAGGCTGGTGATGGTTGAAAAACGAACTATTGGGTACTATGCTCAGTATCTGGGTGATGGGATCAATCATACCCCAAACCTCAGCGTCATGCCATATACCCAGGTAGCAAACCTGCACATATAACCCCTGAATCTAAATAAAAGTTGAAATTATAGAAACAATCCCCCTCCCCAAAAATGAGCAAAAGACCTTAACAGACACCTCACCAAAGAAATACACAGAGGTTAAATATATAAAAGGATGCTCCCATATAATATGTCATCAGGGAAATGAAAATTAAAGCAACAATGACATGCCAGTCCATACCTATTAAAATGGCCAAAGTCAAGAGAATTGAAAACACCAAAGGCTAGTGAAGCAGTGGAACAATAGGAACTCTCATTCGCTGATGGTAGTAGTAGAAAATGGGATAGCCACTTTGGAAGACAATTGGGCAATTTTTATCAAGCAAAACATATTCTTACCTTATAATCCAATAATCATGCTTCTTGGTATGTATCCAAATGAAGTGAATATTTACGCCAACACAAAACCTGCACTCAGATGTTTATAGCAGTTTTATTCACAATAGTCAAAACTTGAAAGCAAGTTTGAGTTTTGTACCATAGTTTGTAACACAGTCTCTTTATCCATTCATCTAATGAAGAATATCTACTTCATTAGATGAATGGATAAAGAGACTATGGTACCTCCAGACACTGGAATTTTATAAAAAGATATGAAATATCAAGCCATATAACAACATGGAGGAAACTTAAATGTATATTACTAAGCAAAAGAAGGCAATGTTAAAAAGCTACATTATGTATGACATTCTTGAAAAAGCAAAACTATCAAGACAGTAAAAATGTCAGAGTTTTCAGGGATAAAGGAGGGATGAATTGTCAGAGCATAGAGGTTTTTCAGGTTAGTGAAATTAGCATGTAGGATACTATAGTGGTCATTATAAATTTGTTTAAACCTATAGACTGTACAACACCAAAAGTGATCGCTAATGTAAACTGTAGGATTTGGGTCACAATGACATTTGATTGTAGGTTCATCAATTTCAAGAAATGTACCACTGTGCTGGAGGATGTTGATAATGGGAGAAGCTGTGCATGTGTGGGGAAAGGAGGTATTTGAGAAATCTTTCTACCTTGTGATCAGTTTTTTCATGCAACTAAAACTACTAAAAAACAAAAGTCTGCTTCTGAAGATTATACTTTGAGTCATAGGAATACAGGACTGAAATTTAACTAGAAGGTTATAGAATGCTACTGGTCCCACATGTTACCATCATACCAACAAGCCTGGCTCCTGTATAAGGACAAGAGATTACTACCACTGATAGAATGACAAAACACAAAATATTTCTCAACTGAAGTATTTATGGAAGGCCACAGTGAAGAGATAGTAAAAAGGACATGTGAAGCATCTGCCACCTATAGTTACAGAAGAAAGTGCTACGTATGACCAGATTAACAAATTCTTGCATTTAATGCCTATTTACTTTAGTTTTCATTTTCTGATATAATGTATTCGTTTTTCAACAGCAACAATAGAAATTGCAAGACAGGGCAAAAGGAAAAAAAAAATCTTATAAGTTTCTGCCACTTATAGCTACAACACACGTCTCAGAACCAGACTCTGATATAACACAATATTAGAATTATCAGCTAAGTAATTTAAAATAAACTATAAATAATATGTGTTTAATTGCAAAAGCAGACAACATGTAAGCATAGATGGATCATATAAACCGAATGATGAAAATATATTTAAAATGAAGTACAAGAAAAAAATGAAAACAATAAAAACAGAACATTCAATAACTCTGGAAACATGGAAGAAGAAGAAAAAGAGAATGCAGGAGAAAAAAACCTTACAAGTAATAGTGGCCAAGGGTTTTAAAAAATTATTGTCAGACACCATATTAGAGATCCAGAAAAATCAGAAAACACTGAGCAGAATAAATCATACACACACACACACACACACAGACACATACACTTCACACCTAGACCTATCATATTCAAACTGCAGAAAAAACAGATGAGAAAAATCTTGCAGAGCAACTGGAACTCTCCTCCATTGTCAGTGTGAATAGAAAAATGGCACAGCCATGTTGGAGGGCAGTTTGGCAGTATTATTTTTACAAAGCTAAACATATATTACCTTACAATCCACCAATTGCTCTCTTAAGTATATACTCACCTTAGCTGAAAACTTACACCCACATAAAAACTTGCATATAATGTTAATAGTAGTTTATTCATAATCACCAAACTGGAAGCAATCAAGATATCTTTTAGTACTGGATGGATAAATAACCTTTAGCACATGGATATAATGGAAGACTATTCAGTAATTTTTTAAAGGTAAGATATTAAGCTAAGAAAAAATATGGAGGACCTTCAAATACATACTTCTATATGAAATAAGCCAATTTAGAAATACTATATACTGTATCATTCCACTTATATCAGAGGTCCTCAAACCCCTGCCCTGGGTCATGTACTGGTACTGGTACTGCTGATCCCTGTTAGGAACTGGACTGCACAGCAAGTTTGGTCCAGTGGCAAGCGTGGTGGGGAAGCGGGCATTACTGCCTGACTTCCGCCTCCTGTGGAATCGCGGTGGCACTGGATTCTCATAGGAGCGCGGACCCTATTGTGAACTGCACACGCGAAGGATCCAGTTTGCACGCTCCTTATGAGAATCTCACTAATGCCTGATGACCTGAGGTGGAGCAGTTTCATCCCGAAACCATCCTTCTGTTCCTCCCCTCTGCCCGTGGAAAAATTGTCTTCCACAAAACTGGTTCCTAGTGCCAAAAACACTGGGGACTGCTGATTTATATGACCCTCCACAAACGGCAATAGTATAGAAACAGCAAACAGATTAATGGTTCCCAGGGGTTCAAACTGAGGGAGAGGGGTGGTTGAATAGGTGAAACAAGGGACATTTTTTTAATACAGTGAAACTATTCTGTATGATACTGTAATGGTGAATATTCACTATGTCTTTGTCAAAACTCATAGAACTTTACAGAATAAAGAGAAAATCTTTAAATAATGCAAATTTTAAGAAGCCATTTAAGACACAGGCAATCCCAGGATGAAATGCAGATGGTTATAACTGTCTAAGTATATTACAATGTATGAAACAATCTCACTCAAGTTACTGTGAGTAAAGGTGCTGACCTAAATAAGTTTGAAAGTTGGTGAAATTGTCATATTCATGGCAAAAGGGACTGTCCATCAGCATTCTACTCTAGTTGATAAAGGTTTTTCCCATGTAGGTAGAGTTAATAATTCTGAAATTCAATAAGTATAGGGGAATTAAACAATGAGGTAAATAGATGTTGTATGGTGCTAGCCAGCTTTCTCACTGTTGGAGTGGAAGGTCACAGGAAAGCAAGGGAGAAGGTTAGAATGACCTATGAGGTAAAGGAGTGGAGTATGAGGCCCTGGGGATGCATGGTTATCTTAATATAGATAATGATGGTAATATATAGTAAGCCTGGGCAACAGAGTGAGACTCTGTCTCAAAAAAGAAAAAAAAGAAGAAATACATTTAAACGTGTGTGTGTACCTGGGTTAGTATAGACACAAATTTTCTTGCTCTCTCTGCTGAGAGGGACTAAAAGGAATCCCCAGGCCTAAGGCATGGTCTCTTTATCAATACCAGTGAATTATAAGGCTTTCCACATTTCCAGTAGGGACAGGCACTATTCCTGACTCTGTGTGTATACCACATCCTGTTTCTTCCAGTACTTTGGAATACATTTCTTAGACTTGAGTAAAATCCTCACACACATATTCTGATTAGTGTTCTGATGAACTCTTGAGTGGGAATCTCTGCTGCTTTCCAGGGTTCTCTGTCTTTTCAGATCTCTCCTCTTCAGTACTCTAATTATCTTGGTCACCCCGAGACTCCCAGCTCCATCTCCTGACCTCAGGGAATCTGCTGGGTTTCACCGGGTTTTCATCTTACTGTGTCATAGCCTAGACACTGTCTGGTCATTAAGCTAGGATGACCTTAAGGCATAACTCATTTGTTTTATGTCTCTTAGAGATCGCTGTTCTTTGGCACTTGCTTCCCAGGGTCTTGAAAGCCACTGTTTCATGCATTTTGTTAGCTTAGTTGTTATCAAATGTAATCTTTGAGAAAAAAAAGCACAATATTTTAAATTTACTTTTATTACTAAGAATCATCCAACCTTCAAAATGATTTTAATTCACACAGATTATTTTCCCTAAATAATAAGCATAATACCTTATATTAGTGAGTTAATTTGTTCATAAGATACCATGTATAGGATAGACGATAGAGCAAAGACTTAAAATGAAAAGAAAAGCATCCCTTCTTACAGTTGTTTGTCCTTTAACATTTCACCTAGTGCTGTTAGCAATAATCTGTGAAATACAAGACATTTGGCAGGGAGAGTAACTCCTTCATTAGGGTCCAAACTATGAAAGAATCTTGTCATATCAAAGAATTAACAGAAGTAAAATTTCCACTGCCCTGTGTTTTGAAACTTTCTGTCCTGAAATGGCTCAGAACTGAATTTCAGGCATCCTTTATAGGCACATACAATTTAATAGTTCAGGAGCAGGAGACGCACTGATATATTTACCAAATGACATTTAGCGTAATATTTAATAATACATAGCTGGCTTCACCTGAAAAAGTATTTTCAAAACCAGGAAATAACTGTGCTGCAGGCTTAGTATTATTAATATGATTTTATTCCATCCTCAAAATCTTCATAAGACTTTGGTTTGGGAGCTCCATTGAGTATCAGGTTCCCCAAAGAGAGGTTTGAAGTGAGTCTACCAAGTCTATCTTCTATCTACAGTGAGAAGGACAGTAACCTTTTGCAAAAGGAGTTCTGGAATGCCTTTGTGAGACAGATTGGTGATAACACTTCTCTCCTTGTGCTTTTCTCCCTGCTTTGGGGTTTTATAAAATAACTTGCTTATGGTCCCAGAAGGGTTGGCAATTGAGGCAAGAGCTGAACTCAGCCCCCATCCCAGTTTCCAGGCTTTGTCTTTAACAGTTTCTAACAGCTCATAAATGGTCTTGATGCTGAAACTTTCCTTAGAGGCTTTTTTGAAAAGGAGCAATTGAGGATGTTTGATGAATTCTTATTACCGCAGCTTCCTTTTTCTCCAATGTGTTGTACAGTCATGCAGTCAACAGTAAAATGTATAAGTGCACATAAATGATCCCTCTATTGTGAAAATCACAGCAGAAGACAAGCAATTATGTGGGGGAGTACATTAGGTAATACTGTTTTGCTTAGTTTCGGAGCCTCGGCTTTATTCCGTGTGTTGAACTCAATTTCCATATTACTCAGAAGACATTGATCATTACTAGCCTAAGTAAATATTCATTTTGGTTGTCTCAGCAGGCATTCTCTGTGGTCATGTTTTAAATCCTCATACAAGCAAAGGAAACATTTGATAGATATTTTGGCTGGTGTCTGCCATTACAAAACATACCCAAGCAGGTGTAGAATAATGATAGCATATGAAAAAAGGCCATGTAAACAATATATTGTATTGCCAAAGTAATGCACTCGGTTTATCTCATTTGACCATCCAAAGAATATGTAAAAATAAAATTGCATTCTTAAACCCACGTTAGGGGTGGGTAAAATAGAGCACACAGTATGTAAGGTATGTTGGCATTCCCATGGCTAATAAGAAGTTCTGCTGCAAATTGAATTCAGAAAACTGATGTGCTTAGTACAGTGATGATTCAAATAGGAATTAGGTATTATTAATTTGTTCCATCTCTTTCTCTTTGTCTCTGTCTTCGATGTTCTCTCTCTCTCTCCTTTACTGTCATGCAACAGATAAAGAGAAAGCTACAGAGAATATAAGAACATAGAAAGCTCTTTAACAAGACCCCTTGAAACCTGCTCCAACCTAATTCTCAGCCTCAGTACCACTCTGATACACCTACTTGGTAAAACCCCACTTTCCAAGCTCTCAAATTTCCCAAACTGGTTGCATCATGACACTGTGTCCTGGTACATATCACTTCCTTTTGCATATTTCTGAATTCTACCCTTTGCCTTGAAAATACCTCATCTTCAATTATAGACACCTACAAAGGCTTCTGCTGAGTGGACCCACAGGACTTTGGTCATTATTAACCTTTGTAATTGTTGTACTGTGATATACTGGATTTTCTAGTAAACTCAGGTCCTACAAGACAACTACAAAATATTTTAATCATTTTTTTCCTCAGCATCTAATCTATTTATTAAGCATTGGTTTAATTCAAGAGGTCCAGCCCCATCCGGGAACTCCTCCACAGGCAAATTTAAAATCCTTCTTGAACTCAGGGTTATTATAGAATTTCCAAAATATTGAGATATTTATAATGAAAATAGCCTATAAATCAATTGCTTCACACACACACAAACACACACAGTTAGGTAACTCTTAATATGCTTATGTAACAACTAATATGTCCATTTTCCAGATAGGGGAATCACCTTCAGAAAATAATCTAAGTTACTCTATTTGCATAGCTAATGCTAAGCAAAAAATGAAGCCTAGGCAGGATGATTCAGGGTGCTACGCATATTCACATATATATATTTTTAATCGATAAACACAATAATCTTCCATGCACTGATTTAGTTTCTGTACCACTTTTTAAAGCAGAACTGCACCAGCCACTGTATTCTGCTTTGTTATTCTCAACAATATGATCTTTAAGATCAGAGAAGGCACATACTGAGACCAGAGAAGTAGGCCAGGCCCAGTGGCTCACGCCTGTAATCCCAGCAGATTGGGAGGCTGAGGCAGGCAGATCACTTGAGCTCAGGAGTTCAAGACCAGCCTGGTTAACAGGGTGAAACTTTGTCTTTACTAAAAATTACAAAAATTAGCCAGGCGTAGTGGTGCATGACTGTAATCTCAGCTACTCAGGAGGCTGAGGCATGAGAATCACTTGAGCCTGGCAGTCGGAGGTTCTGATGAGCTGAGATCAAGCCACTGCACTCCAGCCTGGGCAACTAATTGAGACTCTGTTTCAAAAACAAAAACAAAAACAAAAACAAAACAAAACAAAAACAGAGAAGTAAAGTAACTTACTCAAGGTCATGCTCCTAGAAACAAGTGTTGGAACAACAATTTGAGTTTCAGCCACTCTGAGTGCAAATCCTGAGGTTTTGCACATACCTTATCCTCAGTGGGAGGCATATTATTATCCAAAGAATCATGATAAATGGAAATATGAATACAATACAACACTACTTCTTATAATGCTCAGCCTGGTATATCTGTATACAATCACATTTCTTAGAAATATGATGAATCTTTTTGTGCGCATGATTACAGTGATAATAATTTTCCTTCATAAGAGAGGTTGGATGTCTTTAATTTGCTCACATTCAAGCAATAGCAAATGGTTACCTCTGTACTTTCAAAGTATTTCTTTTTTTTCCTCTTTCCTGTTTCCAGATGGTTTCCTGATTCCTATCAGAATTAGTGTCTGTTGATTACACACTTTTCTCTTGGTGATTCTGCTCTGTGAGTCATTATTCCTAGTGGCCATCCAAACCATTCCACCAAGTGTCACATTTTGCCTAAATTGGTACTAAAGCCGTTTAGCATAAGCTAATTAAAACTTGGCTGTCCTTCCTGAACACGCCACATGACTGATGGCTATGAGATCTATCGTCATTACAGAGTACATTACTTTTGTAGATGTGCCTTATAAAGCATTCCACAGCTATCTGTTATATTTTCAGGAGTAGGTAGTCTAGTATATGTATTATGTTTAAGAAGAATAGTGATTTTAAATAATGCTAGAATAACAGGATTTGGAACTCCTATCTACAGTTCTTTCCAAATTTTGGCCTCCTTCCCTTTCTCTTCTGATTTCCCTATCTTCTTGTTCTCACAGGTGGAGTGTGGAAAACATGAAACATTTCCTGAAAATAAAATAATAATATCTGTCAAATCAAATCAAATTCACCAACTCTGCAAGACTAAATGCAATTTTTGAGGTAAATTTTAAATTTTTAAGTGCTTATTTTTAAGAAAGGTTGTGTTCATTCTATTAATCTTTGTTCTAGACATCACAGATTACTCAAATAAGCTGTTACTTGCTAGTGATTTTGGTTTTGAATATTTTCTGGAAAACGGGTTATAGAGTTTAAATTATAAGACTCTTCTTCAGACAATAATAGTTTTTAATGCTCCTCCTTCTCTGCAAGAATATGATTGGTTGAGTGGGTTGCAGAAAAACTTGGTTTTTAGTTTTGTATAAGAGGAACTCTTAGAATTAGTGAATTAAGTCTTCTCACTGCGGTTGAACAAATTGCTGCCTTAGAGGCAAATGTAATACAAAGAGGGAGGGAGTGGGGAAGGTGGGCTATGGTATCAAAATTGGCTTCAGTTTACTCATGTATAAAATGGACAGAATGTTATTACCAACTCCTAGGAACAGTGTGAGGAGTCTATA
The DNA here is from genome assembly GCF_029289425.2 of Pan paniscus. Taxonomy (NCBI): domain Eukaryota; kingdom Metazoa; phylum Chordata; class Mammalia; order Primates; family Hominidae; genus Pan; species Pan paniscus. The sequence continues at coordinate 70,847,306 of NC_073267.2, forward strand.
CAATAATGCATATACAGGGTTTAGTGCAATTTCTGGAACTTAGTAAGTGTCCACTGAATTAAAGGGATGATGTTGAAGATGAGAGAAGAGGTGAGCACAGTTTCATAATATACCCCCTCTAGTTCTTGTCTTGTCCTACTACGCCACCTAGTAGGACCAAGAACAAGATAGGCTAGTCCTCACTAATGGTCTGCCTTTGTTTTGTGCACAGTTGAAAATGCCTAAGCAAATCTTTTCTAGGTTTCTGCACAACATTGTGAATAAAAACACCTACTTACCTCTTATTCCAAAACCCTCCTTTGTCTCTGTCCTGAAACTCCATTGCTTGCAGAATAGATGAGGTGGTTGAAAATCTGTCTGTCAAATCTGTGAGAGAAAACTGGATTTATTTGCAGTAGTTGAGGATGGGGAAACAAGCAAAATATTTAGTTCCATGGGCCAGGCAAAGTTCTAGCATTGCTCTGCAATGACATTTAAAAACCTTAGCAGTCACCATATGATGTGCTTGATTGGTCTTCTATCTACCTACTCACTTCTTTATTCTCCCTTTACTACTCTGTAGCATAAGTGTTGCTATGCACAGTTAACTGGTCTCCAAGATTCCCTTCCCACACGGTGGCCCTTTGTTTTCCAGTGAAGCCTCCTACCTTGTCGATTGTATATCTGTTTACATTCACACCGTTCTTAGCATTCTGCGGAGAGCCAAGCACCGCTCTTGCTACCAGGGAACAGGTGTGGGTAGAATCTGTTTTGAAAAAATGCACAGTGAAGATGGAACCAACAATTGCAGCTAATGGTGTTCTTTACATATACTCCTGCTAAATGTAGAAGAATGAGAAACAAGATTAAAAAGCCATATGTAGTTTGCAGATGAATATAAACATTACACGTTTGCATATCATTTACTGATGTCACCATGTCATCTGGTCTATTTTGCCTTAAACCTATGCCTTAAATCTGTCCGCTGTTCTATATTTCCACTGCTTTACAGTGGACTCTCCCTCATTCATGGCCCATGAATGCAAGCAACAGAAAACAATACTAGTCTCATTAAGAAATAGAAAATTTAGACAAATGGTGTCCTTTGCTCCAAAGTCGATGATAATCTGAAAGACTCTTTGTGCACAGTTGAAAATGTCTAAGCAAATCTTTTCTAGGTTTCTGCACAACGTTGTGAATAAAAATACCTACTTACCTGTTATTCCAGAATGGGAAATTTAGACTGGGAAAATTACAAGGCAGAACAATGGCCTTTCAAGGGCATGAAGTCTTCCAAGAATAGTGTTATAGAACTGCAGGCACCACCACTGCCTGGGTGGTTCTGCGTTAGGTGAGAGTGGATCTTAACACTTCTTTGACTTTATGTGTCTCAGTCCTTTGAGACTCAAAGTCCTATTGGAGCATACTAATGGCTGAACTTAAGTTAAGGGTTGAGCTCCGATTGTGATAAGACAAAAAAGAGAAAGATTCTACTCCCTGTTCAGACTGCAGATCAGGAAGCATGCACTATATCTCTGGAATGTACACAGAATGGAGTTCCTCCAAATTAAGAGAGGAATATTAATTGCATACTGGACAGTTTAAAATAGTAAAATATTTCTACTTCCACTGACTGTTTTGTTATTTTTTTTCGTCTTTCTCCCCAATGAATTCTGCATGCTAGGTTCAGAGTAAGCATTATAAAATGAATATAAAGACTGGAAGCTCTTTTTCATTCTCTTTGAATTGTGCTTTATAGGGGTACAAACTCTTTAGGATGGTTTGCAAAACCTTTTTTCCATATGACCCTGAAAATGAATCCTACCTAATTTTTTTTTTTTAAGACAGGTTTTTCACTCCAGTTGTCCTGGCTGGAGTGCAGTGGCACAACCATGGCTCACTGCAGCCTCGACTTTGTGGGCTAAAGTGGTCCTCCCACCTGAGCCTCTGGAGTAGCTGTGGCTACAGACACGCCCCACCCTGTCTGGCTAATTTTTTAACACTTTTAGTAGAGGTGGGGTTTTGCCATGTTGCCCAGGCTGGTCTTGAACTCCTGGGCTCAAGGAATCTTCCTGCCTTGGCCACCCAAAGTGCTGGGAAAACAAGCATAAGCCACTGCACCTGGCCTCCTACCTAATCTTCTCCCAATGCCAGACTCTAAAGGACATCCTTCAAGGTTTAATTAAAATGTTCACTCTTCCTTAAACATGCTATTCCTTTCATAATCTATGTGGTTTGTTCAGGTCGCTGTTTCTCTGGTTAATTAAATTTAAAACTCCTACTTATTTAAGACCCACTCAGAAATTTCTTCTTACATCAGTGCATTTCTTGGCTAACATAAAGATGTAAGTTGGCATTTCCACCTCAGGATTCTCAAAAAAAAATTATGAACAGGTAGCTGTAATGACCCTTAGACAAGTAAACAGAAAAAATGCCATGTTGAGTCTTAACCAGATTTTAGCAACTTGAAGACAATCTTTTTTTTTTTTTTTTTTTTTTTTTTTGAGACAGAGTCTCGCCCTGTTGCCCAGGCTGGAGTGCAGTGGCACGATCTTGGCTCACTGCAACCTCCGTCCCCCGAGTTCAAGCAATTCTCCTGCCTCAGCCTCCTGAGTAGCTGGGATTACAGGCACACACCTCCACGCCTGGCTAATTTTTTGTATTTTAGTAGATACGGTGTTTCACCGTATTGCCAAAGCTGGTCTTGAACTCCTGAGCTCAGGCAACCCACCTGTCTCAGCCTCCCAGAGTGCTGGGATTACAGGTTTGAGCCACCGTGCCTGGCTCCATTTTTTTACTTCCATTAAGAATACAGAATAGTTGGGATAGGCAAGATAATGAGGGTATTAAAGTGTTATAGGAGATTGTTACACAACTGAGTGATGAAACATTTTTAAATTCTGACAGGAAAATAAGTACATACATTGGGAAATATTAGAGGCAGAAGAATAATTTAGAAAGTAGTTCAGATAATAGATTATTGGTAGCAGCAATGAAGGTGAAAAAGAGGAAGAAAAAGAGACATCAGGTTGAGAAAACTGAGAGAATTGGGGTTTAAATTCAGCATCCAGAATGTTTACATTGAAATTCATTTAAGTCAACTTTTAAAAATTTAGCTTGTGTGAGACCTTTTAACTGCAATTCCCTACCTCTATCCCAAATTGATTGTTCAGGCAAGTTGTTTATGTCAGGAAATGACACAACGTGGTGGAAACACCAACATCTGTTTCTGACAACTTGCAACTAACCCTCAGCCACACAACGAAGAGATTTTGAGACCTCTGGATGATCCACATCATGGGGCATTGACACGGAAATATCAATTTCTGAATCTTATCTCACAATAATTCTACACTGGGGGCTTTGAGCATGAAGATTCATCCTGGAGATAATTGCAGTGAACGAGAGTTATACCTTGGAAGATAAGATCCTATCATCAGTATGGTGACTGACAGTAAATTATAGTGGTGTTGATGACAGATCTATAATTACATTACAAATATTTATCTCCCAGAAATCCTTCCTGAATCGCTTCTCATATATGACTTCTCCTCCCCTCCTTTCCTCTGCTGAGATCAATTGCGATTGATATCAAATTTCTAGTCTAAAAAAAAAGCTAATTTGATTAAAACTTGGATAATAAATGATCACTTGCGCTGAAGGCAGTTCTTCCTGGTTTTTAAAGGCTCCTCTGTAAATAAAGTAGAAAATACGGGTAGAAATGTCATCTTACTGAAATCCGCATAAACAGAAAAGGAATTGCTGAGAAAGTTCTCCAGCTGCAACATTAAACTTAACCAACTATTTGTTGTGCAGTTTTACAATTTAACATGCATTTGAGCTCTGGTGACATGTGCTGGGCACATGGGTTAGTTACTGAGGTCATAATCACATCCAAATTTATTTTCGAATTTTGTCAGTTCTATAAAATAATCTTTCAATTTCTATGAAATAATCTCTTAACTCTATCCCTTTGTATCTAATTGTATTAGACTAGCTGCTTTTTAACATTGTTCACCTGGATTATTGCAACAACTCTTTGGCCTTTATGACTCCAATTGATATGTTTTGCTATTATAGTAGATCCAATCATAGGCATTTTGACAAAGATATCTATGTTTAGAAGGTAAGATGGATTTTTATTGCCTACTAATTATCTGAAATCCAAACTCCCTACTCTGGCCTCTATCTAGTATGTAATGAGAATCCACTGTTTGTCAGTTCTGTGGTTTATAATAGAAATTAGGACTGTCAAATAAGGTATCCGTTTTTAATCCCAACTTGTAGGAAAAGCAATTTCAGGTTTACCCTTATTACTTCAAATTGCATCCCACAACAGTGTTATGACCCAGGTACAATTATTATGCTATGGATACAGATGAGAAAACTGAGCACAAAAAAGTTATACCAAATCACATTCTCACAAACCAGCACAGTTGCCATTCAAATGCGTGCTGTAGTATTTTTAAATCTAGTTTCCATTTGCTTGAAAAATCCATGCTTAGTGCGGAGAAATTCCTGATTAGGAAGAAAGCAGCAGTCTTTTTTATTTTTTTAAAAACATTTGGGATTCAAACTTATTGTTTGCCTGTTTATTTGAAAATGATCTGAATAAATATGAAACTCAAATACATATCTTTCACACTGTGGCATTTGTGGTCTTGAGTATACTCAAAGTGACAGGAAGGAAGTTGCTAATAATAAGTAATATGGGTTGCATTTGCAGCTGGGCACATTACGATACACCAAAATATTTCCTCACCATTTTGCTAGGTTATTGTCATTTCTTTCAAGAAATCAATGCTGCCGAAGATGGATGACAGCAGTGACCTGACAGGTGTGATTGTGTTGTGAGTGAGAGATCTTTCTGTAGATGAGTTTTTAAAAACTGCAATTTCCTCTCTAAGAACAAAGGTCATGCAATTCTCTGAATTGCCAGGCAAGAGCCAGGGTGCCTTAGGTGATGGTGCCACTCCTACTCTCTTGGAAAAATTAAGACGTTGATGGAAACAGGTGTAATTAAATGTTTAGTGATGACTTTGCCAGAAGAAATTCCTTTAAATTAGACACTAATGTGATTCCTTCAGTAACGGTATTTAGAGTTATCTGCAGGTGGGGGAAGATAGACCACAAAAGGAATTTGATTTTTCTTGTCATTAATTTTTAATTTGCCTTAAAGCCATCTTTAGGATTTCTTTATAGTTCTCACAATTTTCCTTTGTGTAAGAGAAAGCATTCCTCCTTATCAATGCAACAATAAAAATGACTATTTATTTCCCATGTATCAATCTCAGCATGCTTTGTGTAGACTCTCAGGCTTACTGTGAGTCGGCAAGGGGAGAGAAATCTGTGTTTTGTGCCTGCTGACCTAAAAATGCAGAATGTTCAAAGCCTGGCAATAAAAATTCAACTGAAGGACAGTGGGTTTTCCTTGGATTGTTCACTTAAGATATGACATGAGGAATATATGGATCAGACTCAGAAAAAAGCTATACAGCCACATCTATATGGCTTGCCAAAGTTACTTACTATTTTTGGTTGTCTCTTTTGCATTCCTTACATACTCATTACTTCTGGCTTTCATTCTCTCTCACAATGACTATGATAATAGCTTCCAAACTGGACTCTTGGTTTTGCCATATACCGATAATTTCTGCACATCCACTGGAGTGGTGCTTCTAAAAGCACAAATTGAACATGTTAGTCCTCTACTGAAATTCTATTATAATTTCAATGTTGGTTACAGGCTACATTTTACATTCTTAAGAATGCCAATCCAAGTCTGCTCCTGGTTCACCCTTCTAATTTTGTATCACGCATTATGATACTTCTCTAGTTACATTGTGAAGAATCCTAAATCAAGCCACTTTAAGAAAATAGAAATTCTAATGAGAAGTATATAGAGTTTGTTACTGAGTTGAAGTGTCAGTAACTAAATCCTACAAAAGACAAGAGTACTATGGGGTACAGAGATGAAAATCCTGCCTGGTCTTTCCCTGGCATTTGTCTCTGCCTCCCACTGTCTGTTGTTCTTCCTCCCTCACTGAACACCAGCTTCTCCCATGTGGTGTGTTGAGAAGCAGTTCTGCCAATACATGCAGAACCTCATGGTCTTTAGCTTCTGTCACTAGAAATAGATACTCTTTTTTAGAGTTTTATTAAAGCAAAAAAAAAAAAAGCTAGAAAGTACTCTAATTAATTCACCTGGCTCTCTCGTCTATTAAATCCTGTATTAATTGGCTGTAGAGTGGACAAGAGCAAGGTGTTATAAAAATTTTTGAGTCCCAGCTGCAACTTTTGGTTAAAATGAGGGACAATTTATTCAAAAATAAGAGAGGGTAAGGAGCAGGGAAGAGAAAGAACGGCTTAAACTTAAAATAGATAAGTTCTGTTTATCTATCAGGACCCTCCCTAGGAGTCATCCCTTATCAAGACTTGTTTCTATTCCAGCCCTTCAGGAGAGCTTGGATATATCCTCTTCCATATCCTGAAAATTCTCTATTTTGATATTGCTTGGTAACTTACTTGGTAACTTCTGTTTTCTAACAAAGGAATGAATTTTTGAAATAGAGAGAGGATAAGAAACTGGGTTACAAGATTTCTTTTTAAAATTATTCTTAAATTTATACCTATATATCAATATCTATATCTGTGAGCATGTATTGGGGCAGTTCTAGGAGAAGGATGATACCAAATTTATAGCACTGCTTTTGGGGAAGTTTAACTTTTGTTTCTTTTTGTAATGGATTTAAGTATGACAGTTTAGCTACTACATTTTTAGTTTTACTCTACTTTTTTCTACTTGGTGCTATAATTTAAACATTCTATGTTATTAAAAATACTTTGTGAATATTTATAATGGGCACATAGTGCCCCATCATACAATATACTTAAAAATTCCCTTGTTGTTGAAATTTATTTATAGTTAATTATATTTTTAAGAATACTGGACAAACATTTTTAGGTCAAGCAATTACGTTATTTAAGCTTCTTCTCTGAACATATATTTTTAGATCTAGAATTACAGGGTTAAGGTATTATGTATTTTAAGACAATTTATGTTGACAAATTATTTTCTAATGTATAATTGAGCATAATATATAAAAGTATTTGTTTTCCTGTAGATGTACTATAATTCTGTATTATTGGTTTAAGCAATGATCTGATGATAGAATAATGAATATATCGTTATTTAAATTTAAATTTATTTATTTTTCATAAGGTTACATAGTTATCCAGACATATGAGAAGCACTAATTTCTTATTGTCCAAATTTTACATGTCAATTACCATTTCAAAAGGGCTTTCAGTGGATTGCTATACAAATCATTTATAGAAATATTAAGAATATTAATTATATCCAGAATTATAGTTTTGTGATTTATTTGTAGCTTTAGTGGTCATCTGGTTATATTTTTGTAGTTGTTGTATAAATATTTCACTACTTCCAAAATTTGAAAGGTGTTTTTTTGTACACAAATAATTTAATTTAAAGGCAAAATTGCAAAATATATTCTTTCTGGAATAATAACACTATACCAAGTGATATGGTTTGGCTGTGTCCCCACCCAAGTCTCATCTTGAATTCCCATGTGTTGTGGGAGGGACCCAGTAAGAGGTAATGGAATCATGCGGACAGGTCTTTCCTGTGCTGTTCTCTTGATAGCGAGTAAGTCTCATGAGATCTGATGATTTTCAAAAGGGGAGATTCCCTGAACAAGCTCTCTTTGCCTGCTGCCATCCATGTAGACGTGACTTGCTCCTCCTTGCTTTCCTGCCATGATTGTGAGGCTTCCCAGCCACGTGGAACTGTAGGTCCATTAAACCTCTTTCTTTTGTGAATTGCCCAGTCTCTGGTATGTCTTCATCAGCACTGTGAAAATGGACTAATACACCAGGGAATTATTTTATATATTTGGACAGTGAGACAGTATAATTCTATGTTTGGATTTGGACTTTGCCCACAGATTTCTCTTTTAAGAACTGGAGAGATTATAAGGGCTAATGAAATGTCTCAATGATGAAAAGAGCACAGGTATGGAAGAAAGAGGAACTGGAATATTTTTTCTTGCTCCATCCTTGAGTAGTCACTGCTTTCCTCAGGGTCAAAATTCCTTCACAGTTAAAACAAACAAGCCATGATGATCACCATCAGGATCCTTCCAGCTGAAACATTACATGGTTCTATGGTGATAACATTGCTCAGCAAATTGCCTGTCACAGTAAAGACACAAGGAGACATGGGACAAGTATGCCAACCACCTGAAGTGGTCACTATCCTGCAATCAACATCCAAGTGCTTGTTTTCTTAAGAAATTTTTGGCATCACCTGTATTCATTTCCCAGGTCTGTAGTAATAAAATACCACAAACACCATAGCTTTTAAAAACAGAAATTCAGTCTCTCAGAGTTCCAGAGGTGACAAGTCTGAAATCAAGGTGTCAGTAGGGTCATGCTCCCTGAGACTCTGAGTCAAATTCTTTCTTGCCTCTTTCTATCTTCTGGTGGTGGCTATTGATCTTTAGCATTCCTTGGCTTGCAGCTGCATCATTTCAATCTCAGCCTTTGTTGTCACATAGTATTCTCCCTGTGTCTTTGCTTTCACACTGCTTTTTCATCTTCTGTTAAGAGTGCCAGGCTGGGTGCAGTGGCCCACACCTGTAATCCCAGCAGTTTGGGAGGCCAGGGCGGGCGGATCACTTGAGGTCAGGAGTTCAAGACCAGCCCAGCCAACATGTTGAAACACCATCTCTACCAAAAATACAAAAATTAGCTGGGCATCGTGGCACGTGTGTGTAATCCCAGCTACTCGGGAGGCTCAGGAAAGGGAATCATTTGAACCCAGGAGGCAGAAATTGCAATGAGCTGAGATCACTCCACTGCACTCCAGCCTGGGCAATAGAGTGAGACCCTGCCATAAAAATAATAAGAAGAAGAAAAACAAGAATGCCGGTCATATTAGATTTGGGCTCACTCTAGTGAACTCATCTTAACTTGATTGAATCTCCAATGATCCTATTTCTAAAAAGTCACATTCACAAATACCATTGGTTAGGACTTCAACATATCTTTCTAGGGACACAGTTCAATTAGTAACATCTCCCCCCTGCCCATATGTGTGTATTTTTAGTGAGTTATAGATGCTCCATTTTCTCAATTCCAGAGGGAAGGATAGGGACTGAGTGTGAAAAGTTATGGACAATTGCTGCTTGTCATTGCAAATCATCTAATTCACATGTGACAGTGTGATAAGTCTTGGCGCTTGCACCACACACGGAAAAACTCATAGGTGAGGGAGGGGTGGGGGTGAAGATAGAACTGAGGAAGATATGTCCAGAAGAAAATTGAGACATTAGGGATTGACTTCAAATTCTATGCCAAATTTATTGTACTGAGCAAAATAGACTTAACTCCTCTCTGAAAATACGTGAGATTTAATAGGTTAATCAAAAAGTGGAAAAGGATTTGACTTAAAGTTATATGACTTAAAAAATGTATATAGCTTAAAGTTTAGATCCTAATTGCAAGACTCTTCCTATGTTATTTAATAACGGAGACTTCATTGCCTTTTCCATACAATGAAATAATAATCTCCTTCTTTAAAAGATTATTAAAAAATAAATATATAAAATATGTTTTTTAAAAATAAGTAATTTTAATTTTTACTTATGCTACTTTCCAAAAGTGACTTCTTTAATCTTTTCCCAGTGGATTGGTGACTCCCTGAGGGTAGGAACATTTTTATCTTTCTGTCTTCTACATACATACCAGTACATGAAATATAGTCAGCTCTAGGCCAGTACAAATCAAATAACTAAAAAAATAAACAATTCAACAAATTGTCCCCAGAATATCTAGGTGATCAGGAAGAGACTTAGAACTACAGTTAGGGAGACTCCAACATGCTTGTTCTTTTCATTATGTGTGTCCCCAAAATGGACAGAATGTAAAGACATTGACAAGAAGAAAGGAAATGACTTAATAGGGGATGTTGATGCCAGAAAATTTAAAAAAAAAAGTAGTATATGAACTACAAAGAGGCAAAGCAGGGCCTTGGGGAAACTCATAAATTGCATGCATATTTGTAGAAGAGGGCACAGGTGTAATGGAAGCAGTTTCCTTCCATTGTAAAGCTTAATTAGACACGATGTCATCTGTTCCCACTCGCATTTGACCCACTGGAGTATTTATGGTGCCACTTGTGCTCCTTTCTTCATTCCTGTGCAGGTGAACTGAATCTGAAGAGGCATCACAGGGTTATTAAAAAGGAAAAGTTGGAGAGTTTTTCAGTGTTCATTCTCCATACCCAAGCTTGAATTTTGAGAAATTGGCAGTTATTAAGCTGCAAAAGAGGCTGCTCTAGGAGGGGACTAAAGGTCAGCTGCCTATTGGGTCTAGCATAGGTTTTCCAGGGTGGGGAAAATCAGTACGCTTAAAAACAACTGGAAGTTAAATGCTTTTCTGTTACCCAGTCTAATGACTCCAGCTGACTTTGCTTGAATGATCATTCTTCCCTTTCCCCTGCTTTATCTACTTATTTTTGTGTGTGTGCCAGTATCTGATATCAGCTTTCTAGGATGTTCATAAGAGAGAGTTCTGTTGCTGGAATTGGGTTGGTATCCCAGGGCCTTTCTATTTTCCCTGTCTGTTCAAGACGCAGGACAAAGCCATTCAATGAGGGAAGGGAGATAGGGATGACTCTGGGAGCCAAGAAGGGCAACTGATATTTATAAAATTGAATTACAGTTGTTACCTCAATAAATCCTCATATCAACTCCACAAAGTAGATGTTATGATCTTCCCTTTAGAAGTCAGGAAAATGAGACTCAGAAATGTTGAGAAACATGTTCTCTTCTACAAAATGTGATGTGGCAGAGCCTAGTATTGACCCAGGTCTTTGGACTCTTTGTGCTGTATCTCCTGCCCATGGGTCAGTGGAAGCCTTGTGTGCTAAAACTAAAATGATTACTTAATACATCCTATGGGAATATAACTGTGATAGTGGGTAGTCTAAGAATATAAGCATGCAAGCCATTAGAGCTTTGAGTGTCTATTTTATATATCGTCTGACCTATTTCTAGCAGAGTACCTGACACAGAATAGATACCTCATACAGTTTTGTTAAATGAATTCATGAAGGCCCCAAACCAACCTTAATACCTATTTTCCAAACAGACAGTGATGGCATCACTAAATGACAATGCTAATAAGGATTTGTCTTTTGAAAGAAGAAATCAGTGTGAAACAGGAATTCAAAGGCAGTGGTCCCTCCTGAATGAATCTATAGGAAATGCTTCATAGAAGAGGCAAAAAGTGAACTGGCTTTGAAAAACAAACATGCTATAAGTAGAGATAAAAGATTTTGATGAGAAAGGCTTTCTAGGCTTTTGGCAGAGAGAAACCCATGGGCTTATATTTCTTGAGTATCTCTTGTATGACTGGAGTGGCAGAGATGTGTATTAAAGGCTAGTGCCTTTCCAAGACACCTGGATTTGTTTCCTAGGTGAGCTGTAACCAGGTACTACTAAGGTTACTTAAAACAGTAGAAATGTATTATCTCATAGTTCTGGAGGCTAGAAGTCCAAAATCAAGATGTTGGTAAGGCCATGCTCTCTCTGAAGGCTCTAGGGAAAATCTTTGCCTGCCTCTTCCCAGCCTCTGTTGGCTTCCAGAAATCCTTGTCATTCCTTGGATTGTAGATGCCTCACTATAATCTCTGCCTCCACTTCACGTGGCTTTTCCCGCTGTGTGCCAGTGTCCAAATTTCCATCTTCTTATGAGGATTTATAAGGAGATTTATAAGGATTTCCATCTTCTTATAAGTCACTGGATTAGGGCTCAACCTACTCTACTGTGACCTCATCTTGACTTGATTACATCTACAAAGACCCTACCAAGTAAGGTCAAATTCACAACTTCCAGGTGAACAGGAATTGGTGAGAGTGGATAGAGGGGTTATCCAACCCAGTACAAACACTAGGGTCACTGAAACAGTAATAAAGCAAGGATTGAATGAAGTCAGTGCGACCTACGTTTCATGTGACCTGTATATTTTGGGATACTTGTGTCTCAACTAATTGGAATTTAAGGTCTGTCAAAACATTGCATTATTTCAGCACAACCCCCACTGCTGTCTGCCAGTCACTTCAGCAAACATCCTTCTGGTTCTCTTTCCCAGTTTTTCCTCCTGCTGCTCTGGTACTCACAGGAGGCTTTAATGGACACTAAATCCTCCCTGCCCTATAGTCACTAAATCAGGCTCTTAATAGCATCCTATTAATTGTATAAAATAAGGATTTGAAGCAAACCAGAAAGGTTTTTTTTTTGCATTTTAATTAAATTCACATTGATTTGGAAAATCAGATTTATTGAGACCTTAACAACCACACAACACACATAACTGGGTTGTTAAGTCTCAATAAATATTTTTGAGAAATCAATTGACTTTTGATTAACAACAATATCTGTTTTAATAAATCTCAGTGAAATAAGATGTTGAGTATAGATAGACAGACATTTTAATTAAGCTGGGCTTCTTTACTCTTACCCCTAAATGCCTTGACCCAGAATTGCTTATCTCAGACTTTTTTATTTGGGAAAAGAAAAAATATATCTTTTCATCTGTTTTACCAAAATGGGTGAATAAAGACAATGTCGTTTCTGAAACTGCATGGAGACTGAATAGAAGCTTCTTATGACTTTAGCTTCTCAGAATCTGCACCTTCTCAAAGAAGCCTTCCATGACCACCCTGTATAAAATGTTTTATCTTTCCAAACCATGTGTGTTTTCTTCACATACTTTACATAATTTTAAATCATGTCATTTAATTATGCACTTACTTGTTGGCTACCAGACATTGCTTCCAATTGTAAATTCCCTAACAACAGCAAGCATAACTAATGTGTCCATCTTTGTATTCCTAAAACAAAGAAAAGTGCTTTTTGTGCATCTGCCCCTCTCTGTCTTCCTCTGTTTCACCTCCTGTATTTCCCTATTCAGCATTCAATGATTAAATCATTATCAGCTACGGGTCTGTGTGCTGTACCAAAATATGAGTTACTTGACACATTTGGGAGCATCTCATATTCTGCTCTAGTTCCAGCCTCCAACACTAGGCCTTGTGCTCAAGTCCAAATAAACATCAATAAATGTTTGTTGAATGAAATAACATGTCTGATATGAAATATTGGAGTCAAGTCTGTAGTCACAGAGCTTCCCTAGGCTTCTGTCATTCAACCAGGAGGGGGGTCCCTCTACACCCTTGAAACTCTTCATCTATATCTGAATCCACCTTAAGAATACACAGCTATATTTCCTAAAAGCTTGATCTATACCCTTTTGTCTGATATTGATAAACTGTTGACACCTTGCTTCATTGGACATCTAAAAATAAATTGCACCCAGCACACCATAAATTACCGCCTCAGAGTCATTTGTACAATGTCAACACTGTGCAATAGGTTGCAGCAATATCCACTGGAGAGGAAAAAACAAGTTGAAAAGGGCTGAAGCCACTATATCTGCAAATCTCTTCCAGGAGACACCAGGCAGACAAGAAGAGGAGGTTTGTTCTCACACAAGTTAATAAAACTAAAATGTCTTGGCTTCTAGGGAGTCACTATGCATTGTTATTTCAAAAGAATAGGGCTGCCAGATCTATACTCAGGTGACAATCTGAGTATATATCTCGAGCAGTATGTTTGGCAAAAATGTTACAGTATTCCATTACTTATCATATAATAACTCTAGAAATTAAATATAGTTAGCTCCGTTTCACATTGAGAAAACTAAGATTCAGTGAGAGGCTACAACCTGCCTAAAGTCACACAGAAAGTAATGCATTCAAGTAAGTTTTGAACTTAAGCCTTGTAACTCTAAATAAAATACATTTTGCTTTAAACTCTTCTGATGAATGTGATGATATAGATTGAATTTGCAAGCAGATCCTAGCCTAAAAAGAACAGTTCCATATTTACACAGCTAGGTGGAGGTCAGTCAAGGAAGGCCAAAGGTCTAGGCCAAATATTTGACATCTACTAGATGGTAGATCAACAAATAGCCCCAGGCGCGGAGGCTCACGCCTGTAATCCCAGCACTTTGGGAGGCCAAGGCGGGTGGATCATGAGGTCAAGAGATCGAGATCATCTTGGCCAACATGGTGAAACCCCGTCTCTACTAAAAATACAAAAGTTAGCTGGGCATGGTGGTGCATGCCTGTAGTTCTAGCTACTCGGGAGGCTGAAGCAGAAGAATTGATTGAACCTGGAAGGGAGGCAGAGGTTGCAGTGAGCCGAGATCGCGCCACTGCACTCCAGCCTGGCAACAGAGCAAGACTCCGTCTCAAAAAAAAAAAAAAGAGAGAGAGAGCAGAATTCATACACATCACAGAGATAAGCTAAGTCATATCTTGTCTCCATTAAGCAACCAAGATCTTAAGTGATTGGGTGAATTGCCCATGGAGAGCCTGGAACTCCAGCCTGGTACACATCGTAAAAATATCTCTTAAGTACTAGCCATTTATACCAACAGGAATTGTCCATTTAGCTAAAATCCCAGTCCCCAGCCTCAGTCCTTTGGGTTGATAACCAGACTTGTCAGTTGGTTACACCTTTTTCTTTCACATTTCTTCCCCTCATTCCCTTATCACCATCATCTCTTGATGGGCAACCCCGAAAAGATTGTGGAAACGTCTCCCCTTGAATTTGCTAGCACAATCTACTGCCTGCCTGATATATGTGTCTGTTCAAAATGTGGCACAAATGTTTGGTTAAAGATAATGACCCAGTCTGAAAATGACTGTGATAAAAATGTCATGTAATTTTCCAGGGTGACTTTGAAGTAAGGCTTACCATATAAATGTGGAGGATTGAGAGAGCCAGCTATTATTTTCTTCCTTGATGAGCAATAAATTATTGCCTCCTCAGCCCCAAAGTAGTGGGCAGTCTCCATATTGCTAATTTCTTTCCTCCTCTCCTATAGCTAGCTGGGCTGAAGCAATACCCAAGACCCTCCCAGGGCAGTAATTCCCAGGAGCACAGTTTTTTTTTTTGTTTGTTTGTTTTGTTTTTTAACAACTCACTGCCTCAAATAGCTGAAAGGACACGGAGATTGAAGTCAAGCAGAACTGTATTGGTATTAGCTCGATGTGGATTTTTAAGAACAACTTGAGCCCCTGTTTTCTCTCCTGTAAAACAAGAATTTTTTTTTTTGGAAGGACCAAATTAAGCAAAATGTGTAAAATATCTAGCACATAAGAGTGCTTCTCAATTGTGAGTTTATATCAGGCCATATTTGTTAAAAATACAGATCCTTGGGCATTTCCCAGTGAGATTCTGGTTAAATCAGTCTGCATCGGAGGAGCCTAGAAATCTGCGTTTCTAACAAGAACTTTACCTACTTCTAACACATACCAAGCAGAACCATGCTTTGAGAAACATGGGTACTGAAGGATATAACAACAACATAATTACCCTTCATTGTGTGCTACGTGCAGGACCCTGTGCCTAATCTATTCTGCACTTGGCATAAAACATGACATCATACCCAGGAGATGCTAGTGTTTTATGTTCCTTAAACTTCTTTTCTCTACTGATTGTTTGCTAACTGGGTGTAGCCCTACGAGAAACAGTAGATGTGAAACAGACTCTGTTGTAGGAAGCAGAGCTGAGGGGTCTGAAGCCAACTTCACATTGGAGATGGATCTTTTTTCCTGGGTAGGGACTTCCAGTAGTAGTTTTCTTTCCAAGCTGTACCTGATCTTTAGAAGTTACCCTGTCCACTTGAACTGTTGAGTCCCCTCTTCCCCACGAGCCTGTCATGGGTTTGCTCGATGTTTGGTGTAGCAGCTTCAACCACAGGGTACCTACTGTTCTGGAAAAAAGGCACCATTTTCTCCATGCCAGTTAGAGCCCATTTATTTGAGAATGAAACAAAAGAGATTCGACGTGACTTTATCTGTTTTGGGTAGTGTCTTATACATGTCTCTGATTTTCCTTCACCTTTCTGTAGCATTGCAGCATTTGAGACAGTCTTTTATTTTCTTTTCTCTATAGCTCAATTTTTTCTATCTTTTATAAAGATGAGAAATTTGAACTCCAGGACCTCACTAATTGATTAATTTGACATAGTAATGTTTGTGAAAATATTATGCAAATTTTAAAGAGCCAGAAAAATGTCCCTTAATATCAGTATCTATTATGAACATTACTATTATTTTTTCCTTCCTCTCTTTGTATGAATAGGCAACAGCTGAGTCAAAACTATTCACAAGTCACCTGCTTTATATGAAACAATTTACCTTGCTTTTCTTAGATCTAATATTCAGTAGGAAATATATATGATTGACTGAAGACAGTAACAATGTTCCCTCTGAAGGTCAAAACTTCTGACTAGTGACTCAGTCTAATTAGGTTAAGCTTAAGGTGATAATGTGTGGATTGTCAGCAGCTAGAACATTTATTCTTATTTTTTTCTAAACCAGTGTCCTTTGAAACAGCCAATTAACTACATGAGATGCTACAGAGAAGAGCATCCAGATAACTGGAGATTGAATTGAAAGGCTTTACTTCCCCTGACAGAGCAGAAAGAGAGGTTGAGTACCTGACTTCCCTTTCAAAGTCAGTGATCCATGCAGCACTTTTGATTGGAAAGATGTGAACCTTTTCAATCCTTGGTGTACATATAAATGGAAATGCTAAGGAAATTAGTCAGAGTCTGGCCAAGAAGAACTGAAGTATAGAAGAAGCCTAACTGCTTTCCAATGCAATCAGCTGTCACTGGAGAGTATTATAATTTCCAGTTTTCTTATTTAAAAACCTGTTCAAAGCAATCAGTAAGGGATAGCGATGTCTAAAATGAATGCCGAGTCAGAAAAAAGCTGAAAACTAAAATCATTCCTATATTATTTTATTTGAAATATGTCCATGCAGTCTTTTACTTGGGGAGCTTTTTTAGAGGCCTGGAAAATTCAATCACAAACTTCTATTTAAAGTCAAAACAACTGGGTACTCACAGTTCTTAGTTCTATAATCTTTAGCTAAACCTTCACAGAAGACAAAAGTACTAATACTTTATTAGGAATAAATAACTCCTCACAGTTCTTAGTTCTATAATCTTTAGCTAAACCTTCGCAGAAGACAAAAGTACTAATACTTTATTAGGAATAAATAACTCCTCTGAAATTTACAGCATGTGTAAGGATTTGAATGAAGGAAATGAATTTGGGTAACATCATCGGATGTGGGAGAATTAGATACGGTCCCCAGATTGGAGCAATCTCTTCCCGGATTCTAAGAAATTTGTTTTGTTCCTGACTTTGATTCTTTTATCCTTAAAATGAAGGCGTGAACTAAAAGTTTCTTAGGTCTTTTATTACAATAGGCAGAATGTTCATGTTTCCCCCAAATTCTTATGTTGAAATCTAATCCCCAATGTGATAGTGTTTGGAGATGGAGCTTTTAGGAGATGATGACATCATTAGGGCTCTGCAGTCATGAATGATAGCAGGGTCCTTGTAAAGGAGATCCTACATAACTTGCTTGACTTTTGCCATGTGAGGACCAGGAAGCAGGCCCATGCCAGACATGAGATCTGTCAGAGCCTTGATCTTAGACTTCCCAGCCTCCAGAACTGTGAGACATCAATTTCTATGGTTTGTAAGCAACCTCCTCTATGGTATTCTGTTATAACAGCTCCAGGGACTAAGACACTTGCACATACATGATTGTATAATTCAAAAAGTTGCTAAATGAATGAATGTTGAGTATTTTATATGTGTCAGGCATTGTGGTGAGCCCAATCAAAGGCATTGTCTATACCCTCATGAAATTTAAGGTCTCTGTGAGAAACTTGCAATATAATCATAAATGGGACAAACTACTGGGAAGGAAAGGATCTGGTTCTACAAGAGTATATAAAAACGCAACCTGGCCTAGGCTATAGGACACTAAGGAAATGGCACATGAAATCATCTGAGAAGACACTCAGGAGAGACCTGGATGGAGTGGCGGCAGCAGTGCATTGCAGGCAGAGAGACAGCACATGCAAAAGGCTCAGTGGCCAGAAGGAGCACAGAAGGCTGAGCACTGGAAAGAAGACCAGAGTGGATGAATCACGAAGGAAATCCTAAGTGCATAAATGTAAGACAGTAGTGGCAGGGGACATAAGCAAGATTTTTTCTTTTATCTTTTTTTTTTTTGTGACGGAGTCTCACTCTGTCACCCAGGCTGGAGTGCAGTGGCATGATCTCGGCTCACTGCAACCTCCACCTCCCAGGTTTGAGTGATTCTCCTGCCTCAGCCTCCTTGAGTAGCTGGGATTGCAAGCACTCGCCACCACACCCGGCTAATTTTTATATTTTTAGTACAGGCGGGGTTTCATGATGTTGACCAGGCTGGTCTCAAACTCCTGACCTCGTGATCTGCTGGCCTCGGCCTCCCAAAGTGCTGGGATTACAGGTGAGAGCCACCGCACCCGGCCCATAAGCAAGATCTTACAATATATTTGTTAAAGCATTGCGAAGGCATTGACAGATTTCAAACGTGATGGTGATGTCAAGATCACATTTGCATTTTGTGCAAATCTCTGGAGTTATTGTTTGGAGAACATATTAGAAAAGGGCAAGAGTGGGTACAAAGAGGCCAGTGAGGAGCTTATCATGGCCATCCTTACAAGAGGTAAAGATGGTGTGAGAAGGAGAATGAAATAGATATAGAGAAAATTTTATGGAGTGGAGGTAAATACACCAGGTAAAATCACGAGAGGAAGAAGGAACGTAGGATATCAGATGATCTGCTATTTAAATTTCCCAGAATTTTTAGAAGACACTATGAAGAAGACAATGTTAAAAACTTAATACCTACTCAATAGTAAATTGATTAACGAAGAAATTATCATTTATTAAGCCTCCAGCCCTTTGATATGTACTTTAAATATGTCTTCTATTTTAGTCTCTATAAGCAGATAATCTTGTGTATACATACAACAAATGAGAAAAAGGAGGCTATTTTCTCAGAGGAAAATACTTTGACATTTGTGCCACAACCATGGTTAGACACCAGAATTTAGTTATTTGGGTGATCTTATATGTGTCTTATTTTCCTTGAAACCCAGTTTCTTTATCGGGCAATGAGTTAAACACATTAATATTATAAGCTTTCCTATTTCTGAAGTTCTGTTCTTAAGCATTTGCCAATTTTCCTTAAAAATCCTGTAGTTGGCCTCTGAATGTTGACCTAGTATAATTACGTATGAGAGCAATTACCTATGTGCTTACAACCATCTCTCGTGCATTTTGTACTGTCTCTGATTGACAGGCTCCGATCTCCCCAATCACTGAATACTAGAGAGGGGCCCTGAGAGTCTTTAGATTCAGAAAAACCAAAGCTATCAAAGCATGTGGGCCTCATCTTTCTTTACCATAGATCTCATTTTCTGGGACACACCTGGATCTGCATTTCAATCGGAAGCACACACACATCCATTAATCAGCCATCACAGGAGAGTGAGCGCTGAGCTCAGACCATCACTCTCTCTCTCGTTAGCATGCATTACATTATACCCATTGGATTTATTTTTATCATTATTCTTTTTGTAAAGAAACGTCAAAACCTAATTTCTCTATTAATATTGATGTGTTCAAGTTCTTGAAGCCAATTAGTTTAGACAGTTAAAGTAGTTAACCAATGCTTAGAAAATCTCAAGGATGTTAACACTAGGCTTTATGAGAGTGATTACACAATGCATCGTGTAAAAGGCAACCTTTTCATTTCACAGTTTAGTTTAAGGAGAGAGATGTGTCATCAGTTGTTATCGCTACACTTTGAGGAATTCAATTCAGGAACTACTAGTAGAGTTTGTATTGGGTGAATAGACACAAATAATCAAAAAGTAGTTTTCCTTTAAAAGTAAGGGTCAGAAATTAGGTCTGATTTTGTCCTGTGCAGTATCAGCTCCAACCCAGCTGCTCTGAATGTGCTCAATCACCAAGTCCCTCTGTTTTTGCACATTAAATATATCTTGGATCCAGACTGCCTTTCCATCTCTTGTGCCACTGACTTTATTCAACCTGGAAGTATGATGGCAATAACTTTATTACTACTTTTCCTTTGGTCTTGACCAATCCCAAGCATTCTCTACTTAATATCAAAGCATTCCTAATATGCATTCTTCCTTTGTCTAGAGTCCTTTATTGGCTCTCCTTTACTGATGGGATAAAATCTGAGTCTGGCCTGTGGTGCACAGTGGTCTCTGGGAGTGTGACTTTTGTTCCATTTCCATCCTGTCACTGCCTGCCTTGCTTTCACTGTTGAACAGGACACCACTATTCATAAATTCTAACACAAGATAAGGCTCCCTTTGTCAAGAAATCTTCGTATATATTGCCCTATCTGCAAGACAAAATCAAGGAGAACATGTGTAATCTAATCATTTAGAAAGAATGCTAAATTATGAAGGTGTTTTCCAGGACCAGAGGGGAGCTTGGATTCCTAAGTGGCAGATCTTTAGGCAACAGGAAGAGACTTTTTGGTGTTATAGAATAATAATAGAAGTGACGGGGAGTAAAGCCAGAAACATAAATAGGGGGAAGATGAACGGTTTTAAAAGCCATATCAAGGACTGGTGATATCGTGATATGATCATTGAAATGATTTACATGAATAAACAATCCGTGTCTATGCACCAACTCTAAGATAAGTCATCTCATTATCAGAAACTTTCTTGGTGTGCCTGGTATCAGAGCTAGGGATGTCAGTTGCATCAGGCTCTCATAACTGTACCCTAAATCTGTACCATAAAGACAGATATGCAAGCTTAGACACAGTTTACCACCCTGAGACTCTAAACTTCATCTGTTGACTCATTCTTTCCTTAGATATAGTGATATAATTTATGCAGTAACAGCATTTGTCAATACAATTCAACTAAAGTTCTCTTGAAAAATCTTTAACATTTTCCATTTCATGAAGCAATTTTCCATAGATTTTTTTTTCCTAAAAATGTCTCCTAATAAATGTGATGTGATACTATGTGGAAGAAAGTCCCTTTGCATGCACAGTCTTTCCAGATACAAAATATGTGACCCATACCTTGCCACCCAATAGGGATAGATTCCATCCAATAATTGGGGGAGAGATGAGATATAAACATTCTTATAATTTAAAAAATGTGGAATATAAAATAACTGTTGAAGAAAATAATAGAAATAGAAGCCATCATGCAGCTTCTGATAGATCACCATGTGAGTGGCAGTGACAATAATTGCTATAGGATTTGAAGCAGGGTCAGAGAAGGCTTTTAAAAGCAGATGAAATTGAAACTCAGTCTGAAAATATAGGCAAGATTTGAATGGACGGGGAGGGGGTGGCATTCTTGGTACATGGGTCTGTGTGCTGCAATTACCTTCTTAAGCAGATGATAAATTGTCTCTAATGTACAATGAGATTCTCTCAAGACAAATTATACAGCCAGCCCTACAAATGGGACTTCCCTAGCTGTCGAGGGGGTTCCATAGACTGAGCAAATGATGAGAAGATTAGAAGAGACAGCAATGAAAATCCTGTTTTCTTGCTAAACTCAAGAAAGGCACTAGACTGGAAAGCTTCAAGGGAAAGAGGTTATCAATGTGGGGGTGAGCTGTATATGAGGCTTCCTGACATGCTCTTTTCACTTCCCACATTCTTTAGGTATTCAGAAAACACTATTTAGTGACTGCTGTATGCCAAGCATGGGCATTATTCTTTGAGGGTTTGTTTGTTTCTTTGTTTGTTTGTTTGTTTGTTTAGATAGAGTCTCCATAGATCACTAGGACCTCAAACTCCCATGCTCAAGGAACCCTCCTGCCTTAGCCTCCCGAGTAGTTGGGACTACAGAAATGTGCTACCATATTCAGCTAATTTTTAAGCTTTTTGTAGAGATGGTGTCTTGCTTTGTTGCCCAGACTACTCTGGAACTCCTGCCTTCAAATGATTCTTCTGCCTCAGCCTCCCAGAGTGTTGAGATTACAGGCATGAGCCACTGCACCAGACGATGAGCCCTATTCTTTAGCTGCTTCTGAATATCCCCTGCTATTCTTAATGCTGGTCTTGAACAAGTTTCCTTTCATTACTTTCACAATACAGGTTTTACCCTGCATATAGCCCAGTGAGAATGAATAAAAGCAGAGTCTTTATAAATAGATATTGACTTGAATCCCAGCTTCTTCTCTGATTATCTATCCTCTGTCAACTTCTTTTCACCTCTCTGAATTTTAGTTTCCTCATCTGTAAAATAGAAATAAGAAAACTAATCGCATCCATTCTACCAGCAACCTTGATAAGTAAGTAATGGTTCTCAACCACCAGTGTGCATTAAAACCACCTGAGAAGTTTGTCATAAGACTTAAGTCTATGCCCTGTGTCCAGAGATTGTGGCTTAATTGAACTGAGAGGGTACTTTTTTTTTTTTTTTACATCTTCTTCAGACAGTTGTAATTTGCTGCCAGAGGTAGGAACCATTGAGATAAAGTATATAAAGTGGTAGGTGCAGTCCTTGAGCTGAGGATCTTAGTAAGTGCTAACTGGTGCTTCTCACTTGCATTTTTTCCAGTTTTGATATTGTGACTGGGGAATAAAGAAGACATTTGCAAGATATTTATCTGTAAAGGAGTTGTATCGGTAACATATAGATAACCATTACAACTCAATAAGAAAACCCAATTAAAAATGGCTAAAACAACTAAAAATGGCTAAAACAAATATATGAAATAGAGAATATATGGGTGGAAAATAAGCACGTGGAGCAATGCACAAAATAGTCTTTTGAGAAATAGAAATTAAAACTCCTGTGCAATACTCAAAGTGGCTAAAGTTGAAAAAGACTGACCATAGCAACTGTTGAAGACAATATGGAACCATTGAAATGTTTATAAAGTGCTGGTTAGAATATGAAATGGTACAACTTCTTTGGAGAGCATTTTGGAAGCTTCCCATGGAGTTAAATATTTATACAACCCAAAGATTTCAATTCTAGGTATTTACTCCAAATAAGCAAAGTATAGGTCCACAAAGAGACTTTGTATACAGATATTCAAAGAGATTTATTTGTAACAAACAAAAACTTGAAGCAATGCATATTTTCATTAACAGATGCACGTTAAACAAATTGTGGAATATCTCTACAATAAAATACTACTCAGCTAAAAAAAATTAACTATTAACACACAGAAAAATAAGAATGAATCTCAAAATAGTAATGTTGAGTGAAATAAGACAGAAAGTAGTGTCTACAATGTAATTCCACTTATATAAAATTGTGTAAAATTCAAGTTAATAAAAAGTGACAGCATGCTAATGGTTTCCTGTATACAGGAAAATTTAAGGAAGGAGGGAATGAAATTTTAGTGATGCATAAGGAAATCTGGTGAGATAACAAATACCTTCATTATCAATTATGGTAATGGTCTCACAGATGTATTTATATGTCAACCTGATCAAATTGTATACTCTAAATATGTGAAAATTATGGTATGTCTATTATGCTTTAATAAACCTCTATTTCAAAAAGCACAATAAACATGCCTACGGATGGAGGGCTGGAATAGAAAAATAGGTAAAAGACTACTCACCAAAATAACTTTCCACCTGTTCCATTTACAATGTTTTTAAAACATTTTGGGGCATATATATATATATATATATATATATTCACACACACATACACACACACATATATATATCTATACATCCACACACATACATATATATACACACATATATACACACATATATATTATATATGTACATATATTCATACACATATAAAATATTGTCTTAATAAATATTTCATACCTGGAATGATCTACATTTTATTGTAATATGTATTAGTTATCTATTATTACCTAGAAAATTCCCTAAAATTTAGGTGCTGAAAATAGCAATATTAATTATCTCAGCTCGAAGACTGAGGTTGGAATCCTCCAACATAGAAGTCATGAAGCATCGTGTGCAAATTCCGGCTCTACTGAAGCTATAATTTTGGAGAGTTCACATGGAGATGTTTCTTAGAGATAGTGGGAAGTGTCCAAGGGGCCATAGCTGCTCCAGTTTCAGTCGTCTGAGTCTTTTTGCACTAGCAGCACAAATATGAGTGAGTAAGCCTTCTGATAATTCTATCTCCAGCCTTCAAGCTACCCCAGACAATATCTAGTGCAGCAGAGACGAACTATCTCTGTTAATTCCTGTCTCAATTATAGATTCTTAGGCAAAATAGATGTCATTTTATGCCACCACATATTGTGGTGATTTGTTACATAATATTGGATAATAGAAAGATTTTTTTGTACCTGGAGCTAAGATGCTGCCATAATAAAATCTGAAATGTGTGGTTTCGGCACTGAGTGGTAAATGGAAGCTAGAGGAATCTTAAGGACAGTTTGTGCAAATGTAAAAGTCTTGAAAAAGACTATTAATGAAAGACTGAAGGTCCCCTTAGAAGGCCTAGGAGTGGGGCGAGGAGCAATTACTTAATCAAAAACTTAATAGTTGGTGAAAGGGAAGTGTCCATTGACTCTTCACCAGATAACATTAATAGGGCTTAATTAAGAATACAGATTTTATTCTAAGTTCAGCATGTAATCATGAAGTAGTTCAAACAACAAAGTGACATGATGTAACTTGTATGCTAGAAAAGATGACTCTAGCTTCTTGTAGAGAATAGATTTCAGTGATTCAAATTAAAATGGACCAGTTAGGGGACTTGTGGTAGTCCCATTGGGCAGTAATGGAGCCTGGGACTAAAGTGGCATTCATAGAGATAGAAAGAGTGGTTAGGCTCAGGATGTTCTCTACAGATAAAGAACAGGAGCCAGAACTTGATGATAAAATGAAATGAATGTGTAGCAAAAATAAGTTTCTACCTTTATTTGAGGGTTCTTAAGAAGGTCACATAAAATGAGTCTGTAAGTGTTTTATAAATATAAAGCTTTTAAATTTTTTTCATGACATTTCATGTCTATTGATATATGAAGAACTCTAGGCAGGTTTGCTTGACTTGTTTCCAACTCCGTCCTCTACAGCACAATGCATCTTGTTCAATAGTCTTAATGCACACATGAATACCATATAATGCTTTGCCCGCTTTATGGATGAACACTGACTATATCTAAATGGTATCTATATTTCCTTTGAATACTGCAAACTGGTATTTGATCATTTCATTTTGCTACAGGAGATGAAACATTATGATTTTCAGTAATCCATAAAGACAGACATTTGTTTCCTTTGTGAAACTGTAGCCTTCAATGATTATTCCTCACATTAATCATAGTAAAAGCAATGCTTAAGGTAATCTCTTTCTTCTTGCGGATAATAAATGTCTGCTGTTGACAGAAAAAGTGTGGAAAGGTGAAAGGCAGGGTGAGCTCTGTGTGTTCGTGAGATAAACAACTGTCATCATCTCCTAAGAGCGCTATGATCATGAAAGGCCAAAGTTGCCTCTTTACATAACATTGACAATAAAACTAATTTTTCCCTAACTGATGTTTCAAAAGATTTCACTGGGGATATCTAAGCTACAATTTCTATCCAGAAGTCTAACTTTATTAAGTGTTTATAAATTCATGGTTTATATTGTTAAACACTGAAGAAATTAGCATCTGAAATTGCATTCACAGCCACTCTCCTCTCTAAAATTGTTGGTGACTTATTGGTCTACAGAAGCATAAGATAACCTAGTGATTTCCTCATCAGAAATGACCAAGATCATAACTGAATGTGAGATCTTGAATGTGAATCTAATCCAGGATGTAAAAAGGTATGAACTACAATTGAACAAGAAAAATTACAAAAAGAAAAGTAACAAATAAGAGTACTTACTTTCAAGCAAAGTTCCTGGGGATACATTTTCATGGGTATATAGCCATGAATTTCACTTGACAATGCTTGCAGGCAATGAAGACAAGGGAATGACATTTATTTAATACCCATTTTGACATTGCACTTTATGAATGGTTTCCGTAGATTGCCTCATTTAAGTCTGGTGAAATCCAACCAAGTAAGGTGTCACTACAAAGCCTTTTGCCAGATTTTTATAAATGAGGCTCAGACAGGGAAAATGTGACTCATGTAGGTCATGAAAATTTCTCAAGTTTTTATAAATGCTGCCATCACTAAAGGTAGCTATGTCTGACTCCAGGCTTATGCTTTCTTTCTTCCGCCAAACTAGAGTATGCAGGATGATTTCAAATTATTTTAAATGATGTCTTAAAGTGGTTTGAGGTTTTAAAAATAATGTTTTCTTCAAGTACCATTCATGGGCCACAACATTTCTAAACTCTATGGCGTTTTTATATCTAATCTCAGTTTTTAGAATATGTTGCCTGTCTAGAAAACTCTCACACACTTAAGACTCAGTTCTTATGATCCAGGACAAACATGTTCCCTTTGCGGATGACTTCCCTGATCATGACAAGAAGAGATTATTGCTGTTCCACCCACACACCCACCACATGCACTTAACACACTGCATTCAATTAACTAACTGTATGGCAACCTGTTTTCATCCCCAGGCATCCTGGGAGACACTTCACAGAAATAATCATGTACTACTCAACTTTGAATCTTCAGTTCCAATTCAGGTGTCTGGCCCGTAGTTGTCATTAAATTAACATTTTCTTAATTAATAAACAAGCACATACTGAAAGTAAAATATTATCGTGTTTATTATAAATCTCACACAAATATATTTATATATCTAGATCCCTAGTTGGGAACAAAAGACAATTCAATCATAATCAAAGAGAAAATGTTAATTTTCAAATAATTAATGTGCATAATAAGAAGTTCATGTGCATTTTCTGTTTCATCACAGTGCTGTCATTAGTACGTTGACTTAGCTCATTTTATAGCCAAGGAATACAGACATTTTAGTTCTTTTTAAATGTGTCTGGAAGTCAAAATATTAATTTCAATATTTTACCCTGCTGAAATACATGAATTTATTTTGATAAATATATGAGTGAATGATGGATGAATAGATGAATAAATAAAAAATGAATGAATTAAAGTCACATATACGGTGAAACAAAAAGCTTAGTTTTAGTGACCACAGATATTACACTTACATAAGGTATATTACTCTTTTCTTTAAAAAAACAGAATAATATACAAGGGTCAAGTACTATGACTTGATTAAGCACTACTTAATATATGCTTAACTATAGCCAGGAGGAAGGCCATGTTTCTTTTATAATATGTGAAATATTAGAACTAAAACCTTCCTAAATTTTAAATTCTTTCAGGAGATATGAATAGTTAAACACTTGTATAATTTCGGATGTAAAATGGGTTTCAAGGGAGACCTAGAGGAATTTAATAATAAGGGCTAATTTTTAATTCACCAGAATTCCACACTGTCTAATAAATGATATCTCTATATTACAGATGTCTTACTTGATGCTTTAATGCACAATCTATGATTCTTAAAGTAGCCAGATTAAATTAAGTGACTTGCTCATGTCTACACAACTTGTAAAAGACAGAAGTCTGTGTAGATATAACAATAAAGGCAAGAAAGATAGATACAGAAAGGGGCAAATTAGAGAGAAAGAAAATGAGAGAATTATGTGTGTGTTCAACGTCACAAAATACTTTACAGTGTACAAGAATTATGCATGGAATGAATCCTAAAGGATGAGAAGGGCTTCAAAGGGCAAACAAGAGAATTCAAGGCAGAAAAATTACCCTGCGAGAAATCATGAAACCTTGAGAACAAGGAACAGCTGAGAAACTTCTGGAGTTCTGTTACCTTGTCCCTAGATGGGGCTGATAAATGATGTGGAATGAGGCTGGAGAAGTAGGCTAGAGTTTAGGCTCCAGAAAGCCTTTGATGCCATGTTAAACTTCTCATGTTTTACTCTGTTATCAAAGAGGAGTCACTGAAGGTTTTGAGCTGATCTTACTGGCATTTAAGAAAGCCTACTCTGGTTGCCTGGTGGCCTAGATGGAGGAGTGGTAGTGAATTTGGCTATGAGCAGATCAGTTAGAAGGATATTCTAGAAGGCCAGGTGAAAACATTGAAAGGAGAAAATAATGGAGATCTGGACTAGGGAAGTGCCTGTGGGATAAAGAGGGAACAAATGGAAAATAGTTTTAGGTGGTAAATTAAATATGAAATAATAATCTCTTTTATGTGGTTGAGTAAAGGAAGGAGAAATTTAGGAGGTACTCTGAGTTTTCCCATGAGGATAATGGAACCCTCATTATCAGTGCATGGATCAGTATAAAAAGTGCCAAAGTCAAAAGTTAAAATATCTCTGCCTTCAGACAAAGTTTCTAAGTGCACATTCATTTTTTTAAATTTTAAAACACGTAAGATATTTCAAGCAGTTTTGTCAGTGTGCTTAGGCATCCCTTCCGAAGAGGAAGGAGAAATTGGAGCTCTTTGTAATTCTTGTCAAGTCTTTTATTCTGAAACTTAAATGCTATAGTTCTTTGAATTTTGTTTTCAAACACAAATTTTTATGTTTCACTCTTATGAATTGATAGTCTGAATTGTGCATATGAGAGATGGTTTCGATCTTCCAGTATTATTCTGGTGATTGTGCCATTAATTTATAACTCACTGGATACTACTTATTTTCTCTAACTTAGTCCATCCTACCTTTTAAAACATCCTCCTCTTTCTATCAACTCAATAGTGTATTCAAGTCTAGACATGAAATAAATATTTTGCAATTTAAATTTGAGTGTTGAACAGACAGCACTTTGATTATGTTTGAAGAATTTTCAATGAGAAAAAGGAGAAGAGATGAGAAAAAAAGTTACGGCTTCTATAATCTCATGAAGCAATTACCAAAAGTTTATGCCATGAGATTTATCAGTAACTTTTTTTATGTAACTTCATGTTTTTTATTATTTATCAACCAATAATCATTGACTAGGAAAGGATACATTTGGACACAATGATATCCTTTCCTCCTTTTTAAAATTCTTTATGGTAGGTACACCTGGTTGCTTGATCAGAGTTTTCAGTGAGGTTATTGCTTTGGGTTTAGGTTGGTTAGCTTGTGTCTCTATAATGAACAATTTGCTTGCAGGAAGACACTCTTTGTTATTAAGTTATATGGAACGTGATGGATAGAGATGTGCGAGATAGGTTGAAACACACTTTATACTACACTTTATGAAACAGCGTGGGACATTAATTGAAAATCTAACTCATTTCACTTTATTTCAAAATATACCAACGTTCTTTACAACTTTGACATTTCAGTAATCACTTAGAAAAAAAAATCTTGGGCAAATCATATGGGAAGATAGTTATCTTCCGTCCTTAATAAATTTGACTGCTTTGGAAATAATCAACTCATAAATATTTAGCTAATATACACCCAGAGCAATGGATTGTGCAAAATTAAATGCCTCATTGAAACAATTAATTTCAAATGCTATGATTTATTGAGCATACTTTACTGGAAATTTAATAGAAATATGGACTCAAAGTAATTTGAGCAGAGGATGTTTGCACTGTCTTTGATTTCTGGCCAACATATGTTCTTTCTTACCCTCCAGGTGAACCTCATGAAAGAGCAAACTTCCAGGAAAGCTCTCTAGTTGAATTTGTGGGTCAGAGTTTGATGAGAGGAGGCGATGACCACAGATTGTATAAAGACTAAATAAATAAATAAACAAAATGAAGTAATCTTTTTATATTTCACATACCTCCTGCAGTTAAGCCCTCAGGGAAGAAAACGCCACTTCACTAAAAGCTGTTGTCATCATCTGTCCATTTCAAAAGAATACAGCTCATGCTTCTCAGAGCATCAGTAACCAAATATATCCTCCAGGCATCTGAAACATTCAGTCCTGCAATTTCCCGTAAGGGAACTTGTACTTGGGCTTTAAGCAAGAGTTTCACACAGCAGTAGAAGGCAGCAGGAATAGCCAGAAAGGCTGGGATGGGGAGTTGGAGAGGTGATAATGGAGTGGAGGTGGTGAAGAAGAGGAAGGTGATGAAAAAAATACCTACTCAGAGTCTTGAGTTAATTCAATCTATCTGCATTTGTAGCAGAAAGGACACTGAGGTAGGACTCTGAAGACCTGGGTTCTAGATCCAATCTGTTAACGTCCTCAAAAAAATCACTCTGTTGTTTGTTAGACCAATTTTCTTACCTGTAAAGTGAAATCAGACAAATAGGCAAGACAAATGCTAAGATTTCTTCCAATTTAGGCATTCATTAACTTTTAAACTTTATCTTACAGGTTTCTTTCTTCAATTCTGCAAAAGTCAGATATCTTCCAAAAACAATTAAGCTTGAACACAGCTGAATTTTAATTTCCAAATACTTATTAATGATCAGTGAAGAACCATGTGGGTTTTGCTTTAGGTACATGTCTCTTTTGTGTTCATAATTCAAAATGTTTCCTAATTAAACCAAGCTTTTTGATTTTTATTATAATTTCTAAGATGTGTTATAATAATAAATCGTTTCCCAGAATATTTTAAATCACACTTTCAAAACTACACTTTGGCTTCTAAGTAGGTATGAATTTTGTTGTCATTGTGTATTTTTACTCTCTCTACAATATTCTGTATCTAGTGAGAAACCCATTCTTGTCTTTTTTTTAGCCCAATAACCTAAGCATAATACATAATACAATTTATCTTATTTGACATTTAACGACTACCTCTTTCCAGGCATAGGATAGATGGTCTGGCCATGCTGATTTCAGAATGTACTCCTGGATCTGAACAGAAGATTGTTCCCAGTGACCTCTGAACTTCCCAAAAGTTAGTGAACATAAACTAAATCTGGGTTTCTTCATGTCTTAATGCTTCCTTCATGACTTAATGATGCTATATTCTCGTCCTTTTTTAGCCCAATAACTTAATGACTCCTTCATGTCTTAATGGTTCCTTCATGGCTTAATACTACATTTAGGCTGAGCATGGTGGCTCACGTCTGTAATCCCAGCACTTTGGGAGGCCGAGGAGGGTGGATCACCTGAGGTCAGGAGTTCAAGATCAGCCTGGCCAACATGGTGAAACCCGTCTCTACTAAAAATACAAAAATTAGCTGGGCATGGTGGTGCGTGCCTGTAATTCCAGCTACTCAAGAGGCTGAGGCAGGAGAATCGCTTGAACCCGGGAGGCTGAGGTTACATTGAACCGAGATTGTGCCACTGCACTCCAGCCTGGGTGACAGAACGAGACTCCACCTCAATTAAAAAAAAAAGGGGGGGCCGAGCGCAGTGGCTCACGCCTGTAATCCCAGCACTTTGGGAGGCCGAGAACGGCGGATCACGAGGTCAAGAGATGAAGACCATCCTGGCTAACACGGTGAAACCCCGTCTCTACTAAAAATACAAGAAACTAGTCGGGCGTGGTCGCGGGCGCCTGTAGTTCCAGCTACTCGGAAGGCTGAGGCAGGGGAATGGCCTGAACCCGGGAAGCGGAGCTTGCAGTGAGCCAAGATCGCACCACTGCACTCCAGCTTTGGGGACAGAGGGAGACTCCCGTCTCAATAGAAAAAAAAAAAAAAGATACTACATTTCAATCTACTCAAAAAGAAACTTATATTTTTAATGCCAGCCTTTCAGCATGTGGACAAATAGTGCACTCTAATCATAATGTAAAATAGGAAATACACAGATAATTACACGGATGGTACTGAAACATGGGAATTTTTTTTTTCCTTTTTTTATAGCAACTG
The DNA here is from genome assembly GCF_029289425.2 of Pan paniscus. NCBI lineage: Eukaryota > Metazoa > Chordata > Mammalia > Primates > Hominidae > Pan > Pan paniscus. The sequence goes on from NC_073267.2 coordinate 70,878,973, forward strand.
GCTTACTAGTTGTGTGTGTGTGTGTGTGTGTGCACATGTGTTTTCAGTTTTGTGTGACACTTAACATAGGGGCTTTCACCAGTACCCATACCTTGAGTTTCTCAGTTTTCTTTAATTAGGAAAGCATAAAAGACCTCATAATATAAGCATGAGGCATTGTACCATTGACATCAGCAATGTCACAGCGTTCTTCTGGTAGTTGGTTGTTTAAGACACTTCACTGAGCTGAATTCTAATATGGTGAAAAGACAATGGTAAAGCTTTGTTTTCTTGATTTCTTTTAGTGTTTGTTTAATTTTCCACAAAGTATTCTTGAGGTAATGGTCTTTGTACAGATGGATTTTATTTGAGAAGTGGTTCCAAGGAACAACAGGGGAGGAAAAGAATGAGATAACAAAGGAGAAAAATCTAATCCAAAGATGTTTTATTAAGTTGGTCCGCACTATGGGAAAATACGGCTCAATTCTGAGGTTGAAACTCTTTGGATCTGAGCAGAATATGCTTCCAACTGTCTGCTCAAGAGACTGACTAATAATTTTACCCACTAGCTGCTACTCCCTATAATTCAAAAGCTGTCCAATGGTTGTTTAAATCTTTTGCACTTTCAGACTGCTACATGCAGCTGGCTGTAGCCAAGACTGGAATTAAAAGGCTCACTGAGAGGATGTGGGCCAGGAATAAGGCGTGTTCAATACACAGGCCACATTAAATGGCATAAGGTAAGCGCTCAGTAAATGTTCATTATTTTATGTGCCAGAAACTATGGTATGATTTGCAGTGATGTTCTCAGGACTGAATATTATTATTTTCATTTAATAGATAATGATTCCATGGCAAAAAGAAGAAAAGAGGAGAAGGGCAAGGAGAGGGAGAAAAAGTTAGATAACTTGTCCAAAGTCACAAAACTACTAAGTAGCTGAGTCAAGATTAACCCTCAGATCATCTGATTCCAGAAATCACCTGCTTTTTTGTTTAAGAGAAGTGGTATATCACAATGAAAAAAATCACTATCAGTCAGAAGTTGTGTGTGTGTGTGTGTGTGCGCTTCATCGTGGATAAAATGTAAGTTGTTAAGCTAGAAAGTGGGCTCAAGTGATGACTCTAGAACTTATCTGTGTGTCTTTGATCAAATCAGTCAAACTCTTTAACTATTAATTTATTTGTATGTCATACTCTTTTCTGAAACATATTTCTGGATTCCAATTATTTAATTTAATTTATATTATATTCTGTGGATTTTTTTTTTTTTTTTTTTTGAGACGGAGTCTTGCTCTGTCACCCAGGCTGGAGGGTAGTGGCGTGATCTTGGCTCACTGCAACCTCTGCCTCCTGGGTTCATGCGATTCTGCTGCCTCAGCTTCCCGAGTAGCTGGGATTACAGCTGTGCACCACCATGCCTGGCTAATTTTTGTGTTTTTAGTAGAGACAGCATTTCACCATGTTGGCTAGGCTGGTCTTGAACTCCTGACCTCAGGTGATCCACCCGCCTCGGCCTCTCAAAGTGCTGGGATTACAGGTGTGAAGCATCATACCCGGCTGTAGAATGTTTTAAATTAGATCAGAGTATCTCAGACTCAGAACCACTGACATTATGGGCCAGATAATTGTGGCTGAGGAAGGTTGTCCTGTGCATTGTAGGATACTTTAGCAATATTCTTGGTTTCTATCTACTAAATGCCAGTACAACTTCACTCTCAGTTGTAACAACCAAAAATGTTTCCAGACATCGTCATATGTCTCTTGGGGGGGCGGTGCAAAAACCAGCCTCCCATTCCCATTAAGAACTGCTAACCATTGAGCTGGGTGATACTGAAGACACAGTTATGACTTACATATGTTTTATTAATGTTATTCCCAAGAAGGCTAATACAATTTTTTGGAATATAGTCTACAATCAAAGTTTTGTATAAAAGTTTATCTCATAAAATATTAAAAATCAGATGGCTCCTTTTGGATCTCAGAAACTGTTACTGCAGATTATTTTGAGCTGAAGGAGACAGTGGGGCCTCAGAAACAAGAAGGTTTCTCTGACTTCCTCCTGCCTTTCTGTCTCCTGCTGCTCTTTCTCCTCCAAGTCTAGCCATAGAAACCAGAATTCTTCCTACCAAGGTGGGTCATAAAACCTAGAATTCCTCTCCCAATGCAAGCCATAAATCATAGAAAGGTCACTCTCTGACCTTTTCCCTTCACCTTTGAAGAACTTCAGGTGTTTTTACCTATGCCTGGAGGAAAGGAATGCACAAAGAAGCCAAGAAGAATCTGAAAAAAAGCAGTCCTTGCTAAGTTCTCCCTAGTTTATTACCATGGGATCATATCCTTTTTGTCCAATCATGTTTCTCCACAATTATTCACTTCTTTCTTCATAATTAGCATAAAAACACATTTTTCTCTGGGTCTTCAGGTCTTTGTCTCTGAAAGCTCCTGCATCATATAAAACATTGTTAAATTATTTTCTATGCTTTTCTCTTGCTAATCTGTCTTTTGTTACAGGGATGTCAGATGAGACCTCACTATGAGTGATGAAAAGATATTACTTTTTGCCATACATTTTCGAGAGGTTTCTTAACACCAACTATTGATCTGCCAAGCTAATGAAATTTCCTTTGATGCATTCAGATTTTGACCGTTTTATCATTTAGCTTTCCAACCTTGAGCAAGATCTTGAGTTTGTCATTTCACTTTGATTATTAAACAAGTAGCACAAATAATAACATTGCTCTCCATACACTAACAATAAACGCCTATCAAATAAAATACCTGTTTAACACACTGCTAAATATATAATGGCCATTATTATGCATAATCACTATGCTTCTTAAGAGAATCAAGTATGAGTTTCAAAACCATGTCTTCTTCATAAGGATTTTAGATATTTTTTGCCTTCTCTGCAATTTTGATAGTTTGCTTGCAGTTTGCTTTTATCCCGTGACAAACTCAAGAGAAATCAATTTAATTTGAAATAACAAGTAGTCATTAGTTATTTTCTGTTGCGAAGATTAAATGAGCTTGCATCAAGCACTGTGTTAAATAAAGCTTTGCATACACTAAGTAATTCTGGACAAAATGGCAGTGATTGTTTGCCTGCTCCTCTACTCCTTCCCCTTCCATCATAGGCCAGACACTTGATAAGCATTTTTGGAGATTCATAGTTAGATTTTTACCCAAAGAAGTTGATAGTATAGGAAAGTAATACTTCTCAAATTCTAATCTGCATATGAATCAACTAGGATACTGATAAAATGCAGATTCTGCTTTTGTAGGTCTAAGTTGGGGTCTGAGACTGAATTTCTATCAAGTTCAAGGCGATGCCAATCTTTCTGATACAAGGACAACTCGTTGAGTTGCGAGGTAACCCGGGACGGTCATCATGTTATGAGAAAGATGTCAATCCTTTCTAGCTGAAGGGATTTAAGAATGGCTTGGTTGGTAATCTATTCTCCCTGAGGCCATAGACCAAACTCAGTGTCTGGTACAGAGTAAGATCTCAAAAATAGATGAGTGAAGAAAGCATTTTAATATGTGTCAGTCGACGTGTTTGTTTGAAAGTGTTCAGATGGAATTCAAAGGTATTTCAGATGGTGAGCATAAGTCGCAGAGGCAATAGAGGTCAAAACAGTGGTTCTCAAAGTGCGGTCCTCTGGACTAGCAGCATCAGCATCTTCTGGAAATTTGTTAGAAATACAAAGTCTGAGGTCCCACCCACGTGTACTGAAGGAGAAGATCTGGGGGTAGGGCCCAGCAATCTGTGTTTTAGCAAACCCACCAGGTGATTCTGATGCACATTAAAGATTGAGAACCACTGACTGAAAACGCAGATGCAAATTCAGATTACTTGGAGTATGGGATATATGAAGAAGAATAAAAGAAGGTCTAAATGGATTACAACATCGAGGATGTGACTGGTACCTCTAACATTCCATTGATTTTAATCACAGGACTGACAAGGCCAAAAAACATATTCCTCCCACTCACCCCATTCTCAATATCCTAAGCAATTAACATATCCCACACGGATACATCTTGCCTCATCAAAGAAGTACAGGAATAAAGATTGACTAGGAGGGACAGGGAATTTAGAGAGAGCAGAAGCTGCAGTGGAGAGGAGGTAAGGATAGGCTCATAGGAAATACTGTGAGCTAGCTATGATTTAGAGGTGGGGAATGGCCAAATGAACCAAAAAATGGGTGTTGGAGAGAGAGAATACAAATATAAGCCCGAATCCAGGAGGCTAAATAAGACATCGGAGAAAGGCTAAAATGAGAAGAGACTGAAGCTCTGCAATAATTGAAAGAAACAGAGCATCCACGAGAAGAGGACTCTTCCTGATCTTAAAGAGACTTTGAGTTATGGAAGCACAAGTTAAACACTGTAATTCCACACACCAATGCAAGAATTGCCTCTCCCAATGACAAATTTGTCAGCCGAGCACACAAAGAGTCCTTGTGTAATGGACAATAAAGCACCTGTTGCCTACTTTTTAAAGTATAAATGGGGTTTTCTTGTTGTTTTTGTTAAATTCTGAATAATTTCTTTAATAAAAGCTAAGACAACAGAGTCTTACTACTTAAACTATTTAAATTTGTGGAAACAAAATGTTTCTCAAACTCAGCAGATGGCCAAACTAGACACTTTCCAAAAAGCTTGGGAGGGAAGAGGGAGGAAAGGCCCAGCAATGGTGAAAGGAAAAGAGCCCCATTTTAAATAAAAGAAATACAGTTGTAGCTCCAGTTCTGCTACTATGTCTGTGACTTTTGGTGAGTTGCTTCCCCACTGTCTGTTTCTGTTTCCTTATTCATTGCAGTCCAAGACCTTACTTTTCCTACCAAGTCTTAGTGTTAAACATATTAATCCTTGAGAAAGTTATTTTAAGATTACAAAGGGCTAGGTACAGTATTGAGAAAACTTATCTAAAACAAATCTTACCTCTTTTATCTCTCCTGGCTCTTCGCTCCTCTGATTCTCTGAATTTTTGCAAAAATTCGTAAATTAGCCACATTTATATACATGCTTGTAAAAAATTATCATTGGTTTGCAGTTATTCTTTTTGAAATATCTAACTGTAATTTTCTCCAAAATTTTCGGAATATGAGAATCATCAATATTGTCAAATGAAAAATAAATGTTTTGTCAACCTGGGAAAAATATATGATTTATTAATGAAACTGCAGGCTCTCAGTTATTCGTATTTTTATTTCTTTACTTATCCTATGCATTTATTATTTATTGATAAATAAATAAAAGGACATGCATTTTATCTTTGTTATACACTATTCGCTTTGGAAGAAGTCATTGAGCCTTTGTTTCTGTATCTACAATATTAGCAAAGTGTTCATCATAATAAAAACTAATATATATGAATATTGACACGTGCACCTATTTAAATTAATTAAAATATAATACTTTCTAAACTCATCAGATGATTGAGTCTGGCACTTTCAAAATAGCTTGTGTAAACAGATCATCCAGGTGCTTCACCTGAATTGTTTTATTTGTTCCTCACAGTGCCCCTAAGTGCTCCTTTGCTTTCACTTCCGATGAAGAATTAAAGCTTCTTTTCAGGAGTAAGATCCCAGAGTCTTTACTCTTGGCCACTACCCTGTGGTCTGTATGGAATTAACCTTATCATCATTCTTGGATGTGGAGTTGGGCATGTTTCCTTTCTAAAACGTGACGCATGTTTTCTCCAGCACCTGGCATGCATATTTCGTAGTAATCCATAGGTACTTAGTAAATTATTATTAAATAAATGTATTAAATTTTCATATGGCAATTTCTGAGTTTAAGGGGAGTGACCAGTTAGGCAACAGGGAAACAGAACACATTAAAAAACAAACAAAAAAAAATCCACACAGATAGACTTGGCATTGCACATAGAGTTGGCATTAGGTAATTCAAGGTCAACACAAATGTCTTTTCTTCATTCAATCAATATACATCTGAGTTTTGAGACATGGGTTAGTATTAGCCTGGATAGGGAGGGGAGGTCTAAGCAGACACACAGAAGCATTGGTGGATAAGTTATAACATAAGAGTTATGTTTTGAAAGTGATGGGAACAAAAATGAAGAATGAGATTGCAGTTTTAAGCAAGATGTAACATTCATTGGTAAAGCATTTGGAAAATATTCTGGGGATAAGGCATTCCAGGGGAAGAGTGACAAGTTCATGATTCCATACGTGGAAGATCATTCTAGTGGCTGTATGGGAAACGGACAGAAGAAGACTAGACTTGATATGTGATATACAAGAAAAAAGCTATTAAAACGGTTCAGGGGAGAGATGATGGGGCTTGGAATGAAGGAAGCGACATCAGTGGAAATAGAGAAAAAGTGTGAGAGTGAATATATATATATATATATAAAACATATATACAGTATTTTTTTAAAAAAGACTTATCTCACAGCCAGAGGTAAGAAGAAAAAAAGCGGTTGACCAAATGGCCAGCTATGCCCCCCAAGATTCTGAAGAAGCACTGCTTAGTACCAGACTCCTTGGCTTGTCTCCAAATTAAATTTTGTAGTCTTTCTTATTGCCTTATTAATTGTCCCTATTCTTTTCGTAGCAGCATAAGGCAACATGAATTTCAGGCACTAAAATTCAAAATCAAGATGCGTAGAAGAAATATCACTAACTGGAGCTTCAACAAGTATTAAACTCCTACTAAACATATTTAATTTAGAATTAATAAGGTGATGGTATGGAAATTAAATCCCCTATGATTGTCAGGGAAGAGCACCTATTGAGGTATAAATATATGAAAGATAAATCTACTTGCAATGTAATTAATTCAAATCTGCAGAACCAATAAGTGTGTGACGATGTTCTTATTATTACATTACACTTGTGAGAAATGCTCAGGAATTTAATTAGCATTTACCCATACAACTAAGGAAAATGAGATATTAAGCATGCTATCTAATTAACTGGCTATAGATGGCTTGTTAAATAAATATTAAATGTATAAACACTTGAGACTAGCTTGGAAGTGTTGCCCTAACTAGATATCCATTTACTTATGAGTTTTTCCCCCAAAATAATAGTAATTTTAAGAACTAAAAATACACAGAGGCTTCCAGTGGAGGTTACAGCCTTTATGTGACTGTTTTCCTTTTCAGCTCAATTAGGCCTTTGTCCTCGCCTTCTTTTCCAAATTTAAGCTATAGTTTAAACTATGAGATCACATGCATTGTGCAAGCAAGTTTTTACAACACTCTGGTCAGTTTTCTTACAGTGTCAATATCTCCATTTTACAGATATGGCTGCTGAAATGTGGACATGCTAATTTATTCCATGTCACACAGCAAGACAATGTTGAATGCTTTATTATTGCAACATTTCTAAATAGCAACTATCCCTACAAAGCAGTCATGATGATATTGATGTAAATCAAACATCATTCCTCTATTCAAAACTCCTCAATGACCTTCCATATCATTAAGAGCAAGTGCTTTAATTTTTAAGGCTCTTCATGAGGTGGCCACTGCTAACATTCTCTGCAACTTCAGATCCATCACACGTTTGAGCTCATGTCCTACCAACTCTCCCTTTTATTTTATCTACTCCTGGTGCTCGTGTGTTCACTGTTCCTGGACCATCGTAGGCAAGTTCCAGCATCAGGACATTCATTGATGCTGTTTTTTCTTATTCCCTCAGTTGCTTCCTATCTCTACTCAAATATTACCTTATCAATGAGAGGCAGTCCAAAAAAGAGGGGTCTCATTTCTACCATTCCCATCCCTCTAACTTCCTTTATTTTTCTCTGATGATAGCACATACTACAAATTTGGCATGTTTATTTGTCACTTGTGTGCCACCCCTCACTGGACTATAAAGTCCACAAGAGCAGGAATTCACATTTGTTCATTATTATATCCCTAGCACAAAAAGTAATGATGCCCGGACATGGCTTATTTAATGAAAAAAAAAGAACGATCTGTGAACAATAGCATCTATATGCCACACTAGAAGGTTCCAATTGGTCACAATAATCCCAATTTCTACATTTCTCAAAGTTCATGTTGAGCAGTATAACGTAATACATGGTTAGAAATGGGTCTGGCTCTTTGCTTATTTTTTTTTCTTGAATCTCGACATAGTTCCTCATGCTCATTAATGATAATTTATGTATTCCTTGAATCGAGTTTATTGTGCATTCTATTACTCAACTACTTTTTGAGATTTTCATTACATACTCTCTCCAATTCAAAAGGGTTCAAATTCAACCAATTACTTCAAAATCATCTGAGATTCTTTAAAAAGGAATTCTACTGGTCAAGGATTTATTTTTTATGCATTGCTACATTTTCAACTCTGGAAGTTTATATCATCTTTTTAGGATAGATCTCGGAATCTTTCTTGTTAAGATGGAGAATTGGAATGTGTGATCACTAAGATCATTTCCAGGGAATGGACAGATACTTCGCAAACCAATATTTAACTTCATGGATGTTTCTAGAGTATTGTCTAATATTTTAAAACATCTAATATCTTATTAATATGTCTCCCATTCTGTAAAGTAGAGGTGATTAATCCTCTAGGAAAAAAAAATGACAAGGTCTATAAAAATGCAAGGTTTAGTTTAGTTTGTTTTGTTTTATCTCAGTGTTTTGATTAGCATCTTTGAATGATATGGGTGGATAGCAGCAGGATAGTCTTGAAGGCTTAAAAAAATACATCCAAGATGTAAAGGAGATTAAGTCAAGTATTAGAAAATGAATTTTTGTAGTAATTAGATGAAAAGAGGACATAAATGGGGAAACTGTTGTTTCTAAACATCTGAAAGATTGTCTTAGTTAAGAAAGTTAAGTTTGTCTGTTTTTGCTTTTCTCTTTATCCCAAGACAGTAGAGCAAGTACCAATGAGAACTCAGATGGCACTATGGAGAGTCTACTTTGGCATAAGTACAATAAACATGTTGTCTGTATATAACAGTTTAAGTAGAAAAATGAATTAATTCTACTTAGAACTTAGACAATAGAGACAAGAACAAAAAGGCCCACCATTTTCTGAAGATGTAGAAAAACACATGGATGGAAATATATCAATAATTTGTAATTATATTGCTGAGTTAATAATGGGAAACAAAAGCAAGACATAAATATGAAGTTGTTTCTAAACAATTATAACATGTAGAATCACAGGCAGATGAAGTGAGAGATTAATCAAGCCTTAGTGAGTTTCACATATCTGGAGGGTATTTAAATGGAAGTTGGATGATATTTACTTGTGATGCTATGAACATTATTTGAACCAAAAACACAATTTATTTCCTGTAAAGTTTCATCTAGCCCTGGTTTTCAGTGAAATTACAATTACAATTTATTTCACTTGAGAAATAATGAATGCCTAAAATTTACTCTCAAATAGTGTAGCAAATAAATATGAACATGAGTATAAATAAAAATATGCATATGATTCCTCTTTAATAATCTCAGATGATATTTGAGGTAATTTGGTTAAATTTAAACTCTGTTGAATTGGAGAGAGTATGTAATGAAAATCTCTAAAAGTAGATGGGTGATAGAATGCACAGTAAACTTCATTCAAGAATACATAAATTATCATTAATATGTATGAGGGACTATATCAGGATCCAAGAAAAAAATTAAGCAAAGAACCAGACCCATTTCTAACCATGTATTATATTATATTTTTCAACATAAACTTCGAAAAACGTACAAATTGCGGTTATTGTGGTAAATCAGAACCTTCTAGCGTGGCAAAAGTGCCATTGTTGACAGAGCATTATTTTATATTTTTCACTAAATAAGCCATGTGCCAGCCACTGTTACTTTATTTGCTGGGGATATAGTAATGAACAAATGTGGACAGAAAGACAAAATAGGGATACAATGACAATATAGTAAAATTTTAATTGGCATGACTAGGTGAAGGGTGTAAAGATAGTCATTGTACTATTCCTTTAACTTTTCTCTAGTAACAATTTCCTCATAATTTTTTCAAAATAAATAATAAGTTAAAACCACATGTTTAGGAATGGCCTTCCTAAATAGCAACATAGAAGAAAATATACGGATATTGAGCATCTCTTAATTCTCAATGTATTTTTATTAAAATGTAAACAAACTTTAGATTGATAATTAATTTCCCTTTTTCTCAAGGATCCCCAGAAATTGTTTCATTTCTATTTTTTTCTCAAAAACAGGACTTTTGTATCAGTTCCACATGTATATTTTCCATATTTTTTCCAACATCTGTAATTAAGAATCCTTAAGACAATTGTTTCCTTTTTAGTTCATATTTAAATTGTGAACAATGTAAATACTGGTTGAAAGAATAAAAAATTTGATTGACTCAGAGCTTCACTCTTGAAAATAAGACTATAACGAAGAAAGAATAAATAACATCATGTTCATACAGCATATTGGGGATAAAGTTACTTGGAACTTGGTATCATTCCAAAGTGACACAATGAGGTCTTTGAGTAGCTAAACTACATAAGACAGTAAAGGAAGTTTAAATTTAAATTTCTCTACCTTTGTTTGTATGATTGTGGTCTTCATTGTTTATCAACTTGGCTAACTAGAACTGTCAACTCAGAATCACCTTCCCTATGTGGTTTCAGGTTAAGGCTGGGAAAAACAGCAACTTATAAAAAATGATTTCCTCATTTTTTAAAACTTTTTATTTTAGAGTAATTTTAGAATTGTAGAAAAGCTGCAAAGATACTATAGAGGGTCACCATATGCCTCTCAGCTGGCTTTTCCTAGTGTTATCATCTTATAAAGGCATGGTACATATGTCAAATCTAAGAATGAATATTTGGTACAATACTATTGACTGTTTGGTACAGTATCATTAACTAACCTATAGAGAGGGGGTCTGTTTGCTTTCCTGTTCCAATTTCGCATCCAAGATACCATATTACATATTACATTTAGTGGGCATATCTCCTTAGACTCCTCTGATCTGTAACCGTTTCTCAATTTTTCTTGTTTTTTATGAACTTAATAGTTTTGGGGAGTAGTAGTCAGGTGTTTTGTAGAATATCCCCCAAACTGAGTTGATGTTTTCTTATTATTTGACTTGGGTTATAGTTTTTTTGGGGGGAAAAACATAGAGGCAAGGTGCCCTTTTATTATATCATAGCAAGGGGTATATGCTATCCATATGACTTATTATTGATATTTTGAAACTATGTCACTTGTTTAAAATGGCGTTTGAAAGCTTTTTACACTAAAAAATATTTTTTTTTCGCTTTTCATACTCTATTCTTTGCGTGAGAGTCACCGATCCCAACCCACACTCAAGAGGAAGTAAACTAAGCTCTGCTTAACAGAACAGGAAGAATCTACATATATTATTTGTAATTTTTCTGTAAAAAAGACTTTTTCTTTCTCACTAATTTATTTATTTGTTCAATCATTTATTTGTATCAGCATGGACTCATGAATATTTACTTTATTTTTTGGGTTAAAATTCAATATTTTGTCCCAGAATTCAAACTCTTTTGTTTGGTTTCTCTCTCCTTTTGACAAAGTCCCATCTTTCTTTTGCTGTTGCTTTTTTGTTAATTCATCACCTCTTTGCTTTCTAGTAGTCCAAGATGTTGTAGGTTTGTCTTGCTTGTGTCTTTCCAGTTCTCATTCTAGAGTCAGTCATTTTTCTAAGAATCTCTGGTTCCTTTTATTTTAGAAAGGTACATACCATTTTGAATGCTAAAATGAAACAGAGGCCATTATTTTCTGAAATTCGCTATAGTCAGATGCAATGATGGACAGATCTAGAGGTGGCCAAAAAGCTCCAGATTATTCTTGCTCTCCTTTCTTCTGACTTCTTCCTGACTGATGATCCTGTTGCAGAACAGGCTTCAGGACAACCACTATGTGCTTGTCTGTAGACTCACAGAAGTAGTAGTTATGCAGAACCAAAAAATTCCCATAGATCTACCAACAAGCTTTCCTTTTGCTGTCCCACCTCAGAAACTGAACATAGCCAATGACTATCTCTCTGATCCTCTAATTCCCTTTTTGAACTTTCACTTCTCCAGTTCTTTTCCCAGTTGTAAAATATTTTATTTTTGTGATAATAAAACATATTCCATAATACTCATAGTGACTCTGCTCCTAGAAATAGTTCAGGCTAGAGAAGTGAAAATTTATCTTAAGTTGTTTCTCTAATCTGACTAAATATAAAGGTATTGATTAACCTGAAGCCAATAGAATATTGGACACTGGTGTTACATAGAATGTGTGGAAAAACAGGTACTTAAATTGCCACCTGTAGTTACCTGCATTTGAATGCCAATAGCATATTTTAGTGGAAATAAATAGTATAATAGGGTTGGTTGATTTTCTGTATGTGTGCTTATGAAACTTGAAAGAAGAAAATGATGAGCTCAGGGTTTTAAATTGCCAGGTCAATATCTAAATAAGGAAAAAATTTTTTCTGTGTTTGCCCTAAATGCAATTCTTATCTTCTATAGCAAATGGTTTATAATTTCAGGAAATTAAACCCAAATTGTAATCTTTGAGGACCAAATTTACAAGATAAATTAAAATTACAATATTATGGAGTCTCATGTTAAGGTTATGGCATTGATTGTTACAGTCTGATACCTTCAACACTGGGATGGGGAATGACATAAAATTTTAAAGAAACTTCTTTAAAATTTTGGGGACTTTGCCCCCAAAGTTTTGGTTAGTGTTCCCCTGTCTAAGAAATTTAGTACACCATTTTCTAAAGAAATAAGGTAGTTTTCCTGCAGGGGACCCTGGCTCCTCCTCAAAATCAGTGCTTACCACCTCTCCTCACTTCCAAACATATAAATAGGCTCAACTTCTATCAGGCCCTAAGGGTTTGTACACAAAGTATGACTCATGGGACAGCAGCATACCTATCAAAATAATTGCATAATTTTGCCTATATATATATGAAAAAACTTGGGGTTTCCTCAGTTCTGAAATGCATAGTTGAAATGCAACTGGCTAATTCTCCACATTGATGTCTCTGAAATGCAAGATATTATAGTAGGAAAGGGCAAGTTGAAGTCTCTAGAACTATCTTTTCTCCATCTTAAAGCAAAAGCAAACATGAATTTCTGGAAGGATTGCAGAGATTAGAGCCCCACACACACAGAAAGAAAAAAAAAGAAAGAAAACTTGAAGACTCCTGCCACGTCTATTCATCATGCCTGTTTGGCCTGTGTAGAACACAGATGGATTTCACAAACTAACAGTAGATGACCCTAAAACTTATCAGGTGGTTATTCCCACTGTAGCTGCTTTTAAAACTGTGGCTTTTTTGCTGGAGTCAATGTTGTTCTCCATCTCAAAGTTTTAACCATACTAGTCTTCATCTTCATGATACCAAACTGTCATTTCAGTCTGTTTTACCAACTGTTTACCTTTCCTAGAAAATGTCTCCAGATATTATGTAGTTTTCTGCCTTAAAATCACTGTCCAGTTCCACTTCTTTGTAATATGCAACAGATGATACCAACCTGTTTTCCTCTGTTGGAATGCTAGCTTTTCTGACTCATTGTTTGACACTCTTTCTTACTCTTCTTACTATTTCTGGGCCTCAGCTTACCAACAAAATTGGTGTTTGGCACTGATTCTGATAGGAAGCATCAAGATAAAAAAAAATTCAAGATATTGAAACATGTTTAGTTCTGCCTCAGAACCAGATATCATACTATATTATATCACCAAAACCTCAGACCAACTTTACGTGGTATTACTAGTCCCTATTTACAGGCACGAATACTGTGATACCAAGACTTTGGATGACTTGGTCAGAAGTGACAGCTAGATACAACGGATGCCCATTTGTTTGATGCCAGAGTTGGCCTCTTAAGCCGCACTTTCTCCTTTTTAATGTTGTGGGTTATTCAGCCTTTAAACTCACAAAATGCTTCTCACAAACATATTTCCCCTTGCACTATTAGGTTTTATTACGAAAATTGGGTTGAATACAGATAGGTTTAAAATCGCTTCATTGAATCACATTGAATAGAATAAAAAAGAAAGAAGAGAGGGAATTCCACTTTTCTTCACTGCTGAGATCATTTGGCAAAAAGAAATAAACCTATTTGTCAGAATTTCTTGAAAAAATAGACCAGATACTTGACCCATATTTCCTTGGCCACCACATCTGAGAAAAAAACCTGGATCATAATAAAGTCAGAATTTTTTCTCCCCTCCAAGTCCTAACATTGTGAATCCAATTTGCTCTGGGAAACTGAGTGGCTTTGAGGACTACCTTCTTTTCTGCCAACAAGATATTACAATTTCACCAGCTTCTTCTTCATCTGAAAATAGGCTTGAAAGAAAACGTAGGTGTTTATCAGGCAAATAATTCCAAATTGTAAGGAAAAAAAGCTAATAAAATGGTAGAAAATCTCTTCATGCTACATTTATAACAGCACCATGTAGAGCACATTCCACCACCTCCCCATTTTTACTACCCGCTTACCACTGCACATGAGCACGCACACACACACAGACACACGCACACACACACACACTCCTGTGGTATGGAGCTGAGGTCTTTCGTTCAGGATAATAACATAAAAGATGGAGCCACTGAAGTTTGAAAGGGAAGGTTATTTCATTACTATTAATTTATTTGGCTACTTAATTTTATACATTTTGGACTTGCGGGTGGCAGTGCTATTGATTTCGTCAATGTGCCTATGGCTGTCTATTTTGCACGAAAATTATTGATAGTCTTCATTTCAACTTGTATTTTGGTGTGATTCTCTTTGCCCAGCATGGGTGAAGCACACACTATTTAAGTCTTATCTGTGGTGCTAAATGTGTGTCACTCGTGATGTCATTTAATTATGGCAATTAATCCCCACAATGGGCATGCTGGTGCAAAATGGTCATACTCTTATTACCATTTTGATGATGAGTATAGATGGGGCCCAAATATACTGAACACTCCGCTCAAGATTCAGTATTTAGTAACTATTGGAAAGGGGATTGAAACTCGGGCTTGTTTGTGCTTGTAATTACTGCCCTCTATTCATGTAACTTTTCTTGATTATTTTCTGTAATTATTCTCTTTTTATAGCTACTTTATTTCCTTATACTCATCTGTCTTAACTATGTATTATCATATGAGTCCCTTCACCTAAGAATTCAGTCAGACTATTTGTTTACTAATACACAACCAGTATGAGATGATGTATCTAAAATAGAGATTACTGTGAGTAGTAAATCCTTGTATTTATTTGCAAGAATGACATAAAGGAGATATATAGAGCTAAAATGTTTTGCGATGACATAGGAGTGATTGATCTTCACTTGCTATGGGGCAATTGGGGAAAGCTTTTCAAAGCAGGTGGCATTGGAAATGAGCCTTGAAGAACAGATAATGATAATAGCAACAACAATTTGTAACGCTCAGGAAGGTGGAAAAGGCGGGTAGATGAAATAGAGGGACGTTGTGTTTAAAAGGGTATTCCAGTGTCCTTCTAAACCAATAAACACACACAAATATTCTCGCAATGCTGAATTTCCTAATATGTTTGTCACTTAACTTCAGGTCTTTGCAAGTTAGTTTTTAAAAAGTTAAATGCTGAAAATCAGAAAGCTGTCAGGAGTGAGGAAGAGAAACAGTGACATCTCTCCTGACCCGGCCTAAACTAGAACACACAGATGGGAAAGAAGACATGTCGATTGTTGGCTTGAATACTGTGCAATGAACCGGAGAGGATGATCCGGTGCAACAGCCTGGAATGTGTCAGAGGGGATTAGGGACAGAGGTCAAAGGTGGCCGCAGAGTGCCCCACCAGCTGACAGTTCTGGAATGAAGGTCTCCAGCAGACAGCCCCATGAGATGCCCAAGAGGCAGTGGGCTCTTCAGGCTAGCCAGTGACTGCCACAGCAGATGGGGAGGCTCTGGCAGCGGATTCCCAAATGTGCTTAGTGTGTTTGCCTAAAGGCATGAGCACATTGGTATCAGAGGCTTTTTTTTTTTAGGGGGAGATATCGGCTGATCTAAATCAGCTAGACCTATTTATGCTTCCAAACCGTGAAGCAACACTCCTCCCAGGTAAACCTAGTGTCTTTTGGTTGCATTTTTAAAAGTTGTTGATAGTTCCAAATGCTGATCATCTCACCTTATGCAACCTAAGCTGCATATGGGGTAAAAAAAAAAAAACTTTGTGGAGGAGGAGATGAAATTTTTGGCACATTCTGGGGGTGGCAAATGGTGAGTACTTAGATTTGAATGCCATCACAGCAACGTGTCTATATTTGGCTACTCTTCAACAATTTATCTTCATCAACTTTGTGCTTGCACTGAGGTGGAAACACTTCTTTCTCTCCAGCATCTGTAGACACTGTGATTCTCTCCTCCTCACTCAATTCTCCAGAATTTAGGAAAATATTCCTTTCCATGTTAATGATTATGCTTGGTGTGTTTCTTTTTAATTTTATGGAGGGATGAGTGGTTTCCAACCTAAGAAAAATAGAGTAAAGCAACCACCACAACAAAACAGAAGTAGAGAGAAATATGCCTCCTCACACAGGCTGCCTTAACCCTGAACAGACTGCGTGGTGCTTCAACCTCACATAGATTCTAAATTACTGGTGCCTGCACAGACAAAATGTCAGGGTCTACCCTAGCTTTGCAATTCAGTTTAGTTATAGGTGCAGCCACTTCTGAAGATTTTTTTGTGTGTTTTCTTAGAATGTATATTTTTTGTTCATTTTGCTGCTTTTTAACAAGGAAAGAAGAAAAGCAAAGACTCAATGTAGCAATTCACTATTAGATGCCAATTAATTGTTAAGCATTTTGTAAGTGTTATCTAACTTGTTTGACTGCAGTCTTTGGCATTAAAACACAGATTAGTTATGTAGAATGTTTCATGTGATTTATTAATAATGAAATAGAATATGAGTTGACAAAGGGCTGCTCTTTATATATACATAACAAAATTATTGCAAAGTTTTGTAAATGTAGGAAATGTATACAAATGCATTCACACATATGCATGCCTTTCTCATATACACATGACTTCATAAAGTTATATGGGACATATGTGTATCCTTAGATTTCTTCGTCCATCTGGGCTTCACATTCATTATGTATAAAAGAATTAGGGATTCTGTAACTCAATCCAAGATCCCTTCATGAACTAATGGCCTAAAATTAAAAGTCCAAACTCTCAAGGCATGACATTTTGGTTTATTATGATGTGCAGCTAGAGTCTTAAAAACAGCACAATAATTACAACAATAGCTTTTGTGAGAAGTGAAAAAAGAGGCAGGGAATGGAAATGGGGCAACAACCCGTATGAGCACTTACCTTTGATCAAAGTACCAGGTGCTTGCATCATCGTATTTTTTTCTAATTCTCACAACATCTCATTTTAAACATATTTCTTACACACAAGGATATGGAAACAAAAGGTTTAGGTTAATGACCACACACAGAGTTTATAGGTAACTGGGATTCAAATTCTCATAAACAACTGTCCTGGGTTTATTGACCCTTGCTATTTTCCGAGTGATTGGAAAAGTCCTTGAGATATGACGATAATGAGAATTAGCCTCTGCTGTCAAGAACTGCAGTTCTTAGCAGCGCTGAAAAGCAATCACGTTAACAGTATCAGTTTAAACCTTTATTATTGGACCTCAGCAGGGAAAATTCAAAGGAAATTCCTTTGAATTGAACATATATAGTAATTATTTTTAGGAAGAATGTATATGAGTAGGTAATGGGTTTGAGGGGAAAAAAAAAACATTTGGAAAGAAGGAATTCCAAAGAACAGAAAATACAGCTTTATGCCTGGGCTGTGGAATAAATATTTCCACGAATTCTCTAGCCCTGTGGAGATGGCTACAGAGTTCTTTTTCTCACTTCGCTTGGCATCTCTTCTTTCTCATTCTGCCAAACTCTAGCATAGTAATTAAGCCCACAGAGCCCTTCAGTGTGTTACATACGCACCCCTTCACATAGAGCTAGACAGCGTTACATACCAGGGAGCCAGTGGTTCATAACTCGAGGAAACATCTCCATTGTTGCACCTTGTGCTGGGCACAGACAAGAGTCTCCATTCACTTTTACATTTGCTGGCACAATATAAGCCCTGGAGTATAATGGATTATGTTACATATATCAAATTATGAAATGCACAGTTCTTTTTAAATTTCTCTAAAGGGTACCCTCTTATTTTTTATGCATTCTAGGGCTGTGCTAGATATAAATTTATCATTTGAAATTCAAATGGTTATAGTTACAAAACTGCTGACTCGTAAAAACAGGAAATCTAGCATATATCAGAATCTGAAAGCAATGCATGATTTGCTGAACTTTTATGATAATTTCAATAAATTACTGAATTAGCTCTGTAGTTTTACAAATATGCTTGAAAATGTTCAAATGTTTACAGCAAAGAATAACACTTTTTTTGGTCTTTTGCCCTACTTGGAAAATAAATTTCAGCTGACAAGCAAGTTTGAGACCTGCAGCCACTCATCAAAGAACAATAAAATTTGATTATTTACATTTTTGCAAGGTCCACTGGAAAACTAACTTAAACAGTTATTACCAATCTGGCTCTTACAGCTTTTCCATATTCAAAATGTCTATTGACCAGCATTTTTTTCATGAGAAATCTTTAGAATTTAATCTAAAATTTATGCAAAATGGTTCAGATTGATATAATTTTACAGGATTTCACTCTGACCATTAGAAATTGGAATTGGAAAGTGACCCAGGATTCCAATGAGGACTGAAATAGAAATGCATGTAAAAGACTATTTATTATTTTGCTGACATCTGCACCATCTATTGATTCTATTTATGTAAATATGAACCAATTGTATCACCATACGATATTCTGTTGAGTTTATCCCCCCTCATCTAGATGTGTAAGCAGTTTGCTAGGTTTCGTTATCATTTTTAAGTGTAGATGACTCAGAGTCTCAGATTAAATAACTCCCTCCTTCACAATTTTTTTTTATTGTCCAGGTTTTAATAGAAACAATGAGTTAATTCTGTATATCAGGATTGGGAACCACACATTTTTACTTCGTCTATAGGTTTGAATTTACTGGTTAACTGTTAGTATCTACATCATTGAACAGATATCTCTTCCTGCATCTCTTATTGATGCATTTGTTTTTTCACTGATATGAATATCACAAGACAAACCCCTACAAACTACCTCCTTTGTGCAAGAAACTTTTTTTTTTTTTAAGACGGAGTCTCACTCTGTTGCCCAGTCTGGAGTGCAGTGATGCAATCTCGGCTCACTGCAATCTCTGCCTCCCGAGTTCAAGCAATTCTCCTGTGCCAGCCTCCTGAGTAGCTGGGATTACAGGTGCCTGCCACCATGCCTGGGTAATTTTTGTATTTTTAGTAAGAATGGGGTTTCACCATATTGATCAGGCTGGTCTCAAACTCCTGATCTCAGGTGATCCACCTGCCTCGGCCTCCCAAAGTTCTGGGATTACAGGCATGAGCCACCATGCCCATGCAAGAAATTATTTTAAGAGGGAGAAGTACTTTGAGAACCTCCTCTACCACTTAGACCCATTCGTATTTGTCATCCATAAAGGGTGAGTATCCTTCTAATCCAATTTTTACCCATTTCGGTGCATCTAATAATAATATGTAAGTGAACAACATAGAAATATTTATCTAAATTAAGTGGAAAATTATATCAGCTGGACAAATAATGCCATAGTTAAGGGCAAGGATTATTTAAGGTATTATTTGACAAAATGGGATATTAAATTTATTTAAATAAGTTCAGAAGTTGTCGATATGGCCCCTGACACAAATGGCTTTTACATTTGTTTTCTAACTTAATCCTGACAACAATTTGTGAGGTAGGCAAAAAATTATTATTTATCTACATTATTCAGTTGAAAACATTTGGGTCCGGGAACTTTCCCAAACTCACATTTAGCAAATAAAAACAGAGGATGCCCATTTAAATTTGAATTTAAGATAAACAATTAATAATAATTTAGTGTATGTGTGTTCCATACCATATTGATATTTTGTTATAACTGAAACAAACAAACAAAAATATCCAATATTTAACTGGAATTCCTCTATTTCACATGGTGGCCCTATACATAGTTAAATTAGAGTTCTAAAATTCATAGTCATATATTTTTATTTCAATCCCAGCATACTTTCTGTCATGCCACATTGGCTTAAAATTGTGATCTTAAGTCCTACGGACTCCCAGCCTCAAGGTTATATCAATGTCTGTGATTTAGATAATTAGCAAAGAAGAAACCATTGGTATGGTTGTCTAACCAATATTGTCTTTATCCAGTGCAGAATTAAAGATTCAGGGTGACATCTTTTCAAAATGGTCTATCTAAGACATGATCAGATTACATTTTTCATCTCTAGTTATCCTGCCTGTGTATTGAAAAGTGGCCTCTTTTCAAAATGGTCTCTCCAAGACATGACCAGATTACATTTTTTTATCTGTAATTATGCTGCTTGTGTATGCTCTATGTACATTGTCATTAACTAATATATTTGATTGGCTTAGTATACAATGTGAGTAAAAGAGTTGGAATCTAGGGGAAAACCTACGATTACCTTGAACCCATCATTATTTCTTGTATTTATTTATTATTTTTAATTTAATTTTATTTACTTATTTATTATAATACAGTTTATTGACATTTTAGGAGATTCCAGTTACACCTAAAATAAAATATTACATCCTGAGCTACATGACAAAAGCTTCTTTTGTAATGTCATGTCATATTAATCGTATTTTACCACCATGTTTTATTTGAAGAAAAAAAAAGTTCATTTTCAGTAAAACATTCAAAAGTACTGTTCGTAGAACATGACTTCGATTACATAATAAAGGCTTCTTCTTCATTTTTAATAAAAGTTCCTCATCTTTTCCTATATCACTGGCTTTAACGTAAAGATTGAAACCATTGTATCCTTAAAACATAAGCCATATTGTTTAGTGATTATTATTATGGCTGTGGAGTCAGAATACTTGCCGTTTGTGTCCCTCTGATTTCTCATTGTGTGCCTTTGGCAAGCTATTTAGCTTCTCTAAGTGTTAGATGTTTCATATATAAAACAGCCATAGAGACAACACTTAGTACAGATCGTCTCTTACAGTCTTTGCAACAACCCTAAGGGCAAAGTATCTGGTACGTAGTGAGCAGTTACGACTGTGATTATTACTACCTGTGCCTTTATAGAGTAAGGGTCTGTTTCTGTACTTTCTGGAACTTCCTTGTTAAATTCACTCATGAACATTTAATTTATTTACTTATATCATTTCTTCCTTCTTTCGTCCCTTCCTTCCTTACTTTTTTCCTTCCTTCCTTCTCTCTCTCTCCTTCCTTCCTTTTTCTTTCTTTCTCTCTCTCTTTCTCTCTTTCTTTCTTTTCTTTCTTTCCTTTCTCTTTGTTATCTCTTCTTTCTTTCTCTTTCTTTCTTTTCTTTCTGTTTGTTCTCTCTTCTTTCTTTCTCTTTCTTTCTTTTCTTTCTCTTTGTTCTCTCTTCTCTCTTTCATTCTTTCTTTCTTACTTTCTTTCCTTTCTCTTTGTTCTCTCTTCTTTCTTTCTTTCCTTTCTTTGTTCTCTCATTCTTTTTTTCTCTTTCTTTCTTTCTCTTTCATCTATCCATCCTTTAACTTTATTAGAATATTTTCTTTCTGGTTTCATTCCTTTTTTATTAAATTCTCCATTCTGACTTTACCTTTTCTGATTATAAATACTTCTAATAATAGCCGGTGAATATAGTGAACAGGATTCTATGTTTGGAATCAGGAAAAAAACAGACAAATATTTTGCAGGCTCAAGATTTACTGCTGATTACCTATCATTGTGGGACACTTTTCTAAGTTCTCATCCTATTTTGCAAACTGAGAAACTATACATGTTATCCTGAAGAGTTGATGTGAGGACTGAAGATAAAGTATTCTGGACATAGTGAGTGCTCAATAAATGCTATGATTTAGTACTCAATGAGAAGAGGATTCACTTTAAAAGGCAGCCTTAGAATCACAGCACTTCCACTAATTTTTCTCAACCCTCTCCACCAATAGCAGTCACGCACCCTCATACTTGGTTAGGTATATATTAAATAAGCTAATGCATCAAAAGTATCCAATACATAAAAGGAACTCAGAAATGCCTGTTCCACTCCTATGCCTTCATTTCAATCCCAGATATTTTCTAAATCTGTATCTAGCCTGATTTGCATGGGATTACTTCTCCCTCAGAGGGTTTATATGTCTAAAAATCAGGAGAAATGGCTCACATTTAGAGTGTATCAGCAGTGGATTGTGTTTTTAGTAAGCAGAGGCAAACCACAGAATCTGCGTACAATAGAAGACTGAGGTGTGGTGGTGACAACAATTACTCCTGCCGTGGCATTCAGAGGAGAAAGCACTTGTCAAGATCAACATGCTAATCAGACCTTGCTGGGAAAGTTAGTTGTTCCCAGCTGCAGCCAAAGCAGCAGGTTGCTTGAAACAGCTGCATCATACTCTTAACTGGATTGTCTGTGCAAGAGTGATCAGAAAATGTCAGAAATAAAACCAAGGAAGGAGGTGTTACATAAACATGCAAATTACCACAATTAGTCCTAGAGAGCCTTAAATTCCCAGAAAACATTGAGGTATAATGGAAGGAATTAGGAAGGGGCCAGACTGAACAGAGTTCAAATCTTAGTAACAGTTTTGCCTCTGTGAGTCTCAGTAAATTCTTCTGTAAATCTAGATCTTAATATCTATAAGAAACATTTATAAGGATAAAGTAAGCTAATGTATGTGTATTAAAAATTTATTGGCCGGGTTCAGTGGCTTATGCCTGTAATCCCAGCACTTTGGGAGGCCAAGGCGGGCAGATCACAATGTCAGGAGATTGAGACCATCCTGCCTGAAATGATGAAACCCCATCTGTACTAAACATACAAAAATTAGCTGGGCATGGTGGTGTGCACCTGTAATCTCAGTTATTAGGAAGGTTGAGGCAGGAGAATCACTTGAACCAGGGAGTCGGGGGTTGCAGTGAGCCAAGGTCATGCCACTGCACTCCAGCCTGGTGACAGAGCAAGACTCTGTCTCGAAAAAAAAAAAAAAAAAAAGAAATTATTGCTGTACAATAAGTTGTTCCAGTATTAGCAGCTTAAAACTATAAACATTTATTATCTTACATAGTTTTTGAGGTTCAGAAGTCTAGGGGTGGCTTAGCTAGTTTCTTCTAGCTTAGACTCTCTCATGAGGTTTTAGAGTTAAGCAGTTACCGAAAGCTAGAGACTGGGGCTAGATGATCTGCGCCCAAGCCCAGCCACATGACTGTTGGCAAGAAACTATTTCCTTGCTGACTCTTAGAAGGAGGCCCCAGTTTCCCACTATGTTTTTCCATAAAGCTACTGACAACAGGGCAGCTGGAGTCAGCCACAGTGAACCATGCAAGAGAAAGAGGAGGACCCAGAGAGTGAGAAAGAGTGGAGGCATAGAGTAAACTAGACAGAAGCAGAAGTCTTTATATAATCCAGTCTCAAAAATCACTTCTGCCATATTTTTTTTCAGCTTTTATTTTAAGTTCTGGGGTACACGTGCAGGACGTGCAGGTTTGTTACATAGGTAAATGTGTTCTATGGTGGTTTGCTGCACAGATCAACCCATCACCAAGCTATTAAGCCCAGCATCCATTAGCTATTCTTCCTGATGCTCTCCCTCTCCTTCTCCCCAACAACAAGCCCCAGTGTGTTTTGTTCTCTGGCATGTGTCCTTGTGTTCTCATTGTTCAGTTTACACTTATTAGTGAGAACATTCTATTCATCACAAGTGTCACTAAGTCCAGGCCCCACTTGAGGGCAGGAGAAATATAAGACCATGAGTGTCGTAGAGATGGAAATTATTGGTCTACTTTAGAGACTGTCAACCATGATACAAGGTGCCTTACTATATAAGATATTTCAATAAATGTCAATTGAAATCTAAAAGCAGTTTGCAAAAGTTTCTTACAGCTTTAACATAGAAAATAGCTACAATTATTTTAACTTTTTTGAGTTTATGTAAGTTTTCTATGGAAAGTTTTAGATTTATAGTAGGTGACTATTGAATATTACTTTTGTTCATCTTTTTGCCCTTAAATCTCAATGTTCCTTGATCCTGAAATATTTTTGCAACACGTTTTTTTGAATATTCAGTAATTCATCTAATGGCCTTAATGAATCCACTCATTCTCTACATCCAAAAAAAAAAAAACATTATTTTTATCTTAAATGATGATAAGAACACAAAATCAGTGTTATTCTAATGCACAAATTTAAGGATGAAAAGAATGAGGATGGTCACAACAATAATGATTTTGACATTTAATGCTTGTTTCTATTTATACATAAATCCTGAGTGTCCCAGGATGCTGAGGCTGAAGGGCTGGATAACATCTAATATACTTGCTTCCTTATAACCATGGTGTTCTTTTTTTCAAGAAATGGCAGCACCATTTTTTCTTTACTTTTTTTTTTTAATAGATATGGGGTATCACCATTTTTTTTTTTTTACTTTTTTTTTTAATAGAGATGGGGTATCACCATGTTGCTCAGACTGTTCTTGAACTACTGGACTCAGGCAATCCTCCTGCCTCAGCCTCCCAAAGTGCTGGGATTATAGGCATGAGCCACCATGCCTGGCCTGGCACCACTATTTTTTTAAAAATTATTTTTTAATTATTTTTAAAATTTTTGCGGGTATATGACATGTTACAGGCATGATACTGGCATGCAATGTGAAATAAGCTCATCACAGAGAATGAAGTATCTATCCCCTGAAGCATTTATCCTTTGAGTTCAAACAATCCAATTACATTCTTAAAATTATTTTAAAATATACAATTAAGTTACTATTGACTATAGTTACCCTACGGTAGGTCTTATTCATTCTTTCTATTTTTTTTTTTTTTTTGTACCCAAGGCAACACCATTTTTATGTGTCACTCAAACCAGTGTGTGGAGCTACCAAGGACTACTCTTCCATTTTTTTTCCTGGCATCCAATCAATTAGCAAATTCTGTTAACTTTATGTTGCATATGTTACTTAAACCCATTACTTTCTCTTTTCTTCTTCTGTGCTACTTCAGCAAGAAAGAAATCATAATAGTATAGACTATATGGAAAATTCTCTAATGATTCCCTTTTCCTCTAACTCAATCTTTAGCCTCCGTAGAGCTGCCAATTAGACCATTCTGAGACACTAGATAAAATCTTTTGTATGATATGAAAAACATTCCAAATCTCATCCTAGACTATCTCTCTAGCTTCACGTTTTATGATTCTAAATTGAACACACACACACACACACACACAAATACAGACACCTTCACACTCTTGCCTATTTATACAACAGCAAAAGGAAACTGGTTTTAATCTTCTAAATTCACCTTGCTACCTTATGCCCTAATTTGTTTGCATATGTTGTTTACCTTGGCTAGAATGTCATTTATTCTTTTTCTCTTTGGTAAACTTGTATTCTTGTTCAAAACCCCATTTTGATATTACTATTAAGCGTTTTAAAAGTGCCTTCCCAAGCCTGAAAGAGTAAGCAACTCTTTTCTCATTGCTAATCACATACCTTGTAAATGTTATATTACTGTTCTTCTAAGCCCATTCAATGGTAATATATCAGCTCAAAGCCACTTTTCATACCAAAAAATGAGCATCTAGGGGTCAATAGTGTATTTAGTCGAACTTGAATATTTGAATGTAATAGATGGCTACACATATTATAAGTGTTAGGTTGAACCACAGGAAATTTTGTCTTTGAAAGTAATAAAAATGGTCAAATATTTACAATTTTATATAGTTTTACACAGCATTTGATGAACTTTCCTTTCATAGTACACTGGAGTGTAATCCAGAGACAAGAAGAAACATAATTTGAGGAAGAGTTAGGAGGTGTCTATTACATTTTATGTGTTATCTTGTGAAAGATAAAATTAACTTATTTTAAGTGAAATTAGAAAGTGAATTATTAAGGTAAATAAGCATAGGTTACCTAGAGATATATTTTGGCAAATAAAATAAATTGTTTAAAAATATTTTTGAAATGATATATATTTAAAGTATATTAGGTATATTATATATAATAAATATTTAAAATAAATATAAAAACATAAATATAATATGTATATGATATATATAACAAATACCTCAAATAAAATTAACAAAATATCTGAAAATATGGTATGTGTATATTTATGTGTGTGTGTGTGTATGTGTGTCTGTATGAGTGCGTGGGTCTGTGTGTCTTGCATTCAGTAGGAGGTTGAGTGGCCACATGCCACTCAACTCTTCCATATAAGAGAATATACTACATTTTTATAATAAAGGGTAATGATCACTATAAAGTATAATTTTCATTCTCTAAAAAAGTTTGAAACACCTGAAGATGACGAAATTTTTTTTAGAGGACTTACTTAGTTTCAAACATCATCTGGGGAGAGAAATGAAAAAAGACAATTAAGCTCACCTCAGTGGATGCCTGTTACAACAAGTTCCAAGAATTTTCATGATAATCTTAAAAGACACTTCTTTACGGTGTTCATTTTATGAACTTTAAATGTCAGTTTTTCTTATGATATCCATATTGAAAGCCACAAATGATTCACGTATGCGCCAATGTACGCTGATGACTTGTCTACAGAGAACTAGTCAATACTGATATTATCTATATCCATATATATAGATATAGCTATACCAATCTACAACTAAATGTATATATTAATATAATTTCAGTCTTAGCTTTATCTTTGTCATTCATGCATCAGCAGGCATACAGTCTGGTAAACCAAACTACTGGAAAGTAGCCCAGTCCTGTCATATGGATGGGAAAGTGTATTTTGCAGGGAGGGTGGCCTTAAGAACTATTTCCTCTTATGCCATCAAGCCATTTGGCTGCCCATCCATCCATAAACTACCTTGCAAACACTATCCCTCCCTGTCTCCCTTCCTGAGGAGACGCTCATGCTGCTCAAAATCTTCCCAAAGACCTCCATTCCCCCTCCCCTGCAGGAATGC
The DNA here is from genome assembly GCF_029289425.2 of Pan paniscus. NCBI lineage: Eukaryota > Metazoa > Chordata > Mammalia > Primates > Hominidae > Pan > Pan paniscus. Next base: position 70,905,978 of record NC_073267.2, read on the forward strand.
TCAGATTTGGCCAGGTACTCAAATCAATTTGCCTTTGCTTAAACCTCCAGGGGAGATGTCAAACAGTGAGTCACTTTCCTGATGCCTGAGATTTTCCAAAATGTGTGACACAGATTCAATATTTCTGAAAATGAAGCATGTTTTGGTCATAGTTGGTAGTAAATTTAAGCTGTTCATTTCTTGTCAAGAGGTACCCTTGGGTTCCTTCAAGCTCGAGAATCATTTTGAAGCTGATGGATCATGCTTTGTCTATTCAATAAACTTTAAGTTTCTAATATGTTTATTGAATAATATTAGAAGCTGTGGGCAATGCAAATATAAGTAAGATGTGCCCCATGACCTTAAGAAGCCCATAAGCTCCTATGGGTAAAATAGGTTATTTACTGGTACAATAAGGCTTACTAACATATTAACCTACTGCATAGTAGACAGTCAGTAACCATTGAGTAAGTTAACGAAATACAACAACAGAACTGTCATCATACTGCTGTGGAAATAGAGGAAGGGTGACTAATTTTAATGTTGTGGGACAGAAAATGCCCCTCTGTCGCAGTTCTCAAAATGTTGAAATCCTACTTACCTTCAAGGCTCATGGTAACCATAAATATGAGAATGAAAAATCCAAACAGGAGGCTTTGCGTGAGCAAAACAGTGAAGTGGAAAAGGCTATGATATATTTGGGAAATGATGAGCAGATTGTGGGATTAAGGGTATGTGTGTGGGGAGACATCAGGCTGTTTGGCCAAATATAGAATCACAAGAGTGCAGCACCAAGAAGAGAGATTCTAGAAATTAAAAGAAATGAAATAAAGTCCAGTTTCTACACTCTATTCAGGATGGTATAAATGTCATCCCAAGAAAATGTGTCATCATGGTCATTTTTTTCACCTTCCTTTAGTGACCTGCTTTAGTAATTAGGTAGTTATTTTCTTTAAAATTCTGGCACCTCATTGAAAAAATAGAATTCTTTTCTGCATTTGAATTCTATCCCATGTAGATTTCTTTCTTTTTACTTTCTCTTTCTTTTTTTCTTTCTTTCTTGCCTGCTTGCTTGCTTTCTTGCTTGCTTGCTTTCTTCTCGCTTTCTTTCCCTCTTTCTCTCTTTCTCTTTCTTTCTTCTTTTCTTTCTTTCTTTCTTTCTTTCTTTCTTTCTTTCTTTCTCTCTTCTTTCTTTCTTTCTTTCTTTCTTTCTTCTTTGTTTTTTAGGCAGAATCTCGCTCTGTCCCCCAGGCTGGAGTGCAGTGGCACAATCTTGGCTCACTGCAACCTCCGCCTCTGGAGTTCAAGTGATTCTCCTGCCTCAGCCTCCTGAGTAGCTGGGATTACATGCGTGTGCCACCATGCCCAGCTAATTTTTTGTATTTTTAGTAGAGTCAGGATTTCACCATGTTGGTCAGGCTAGTCTCGAACTCCTGACCTCAAGTTATCTGCCTACCTTGGCCTCTCAAAGTGTTGGGATTACAGGCAAGACCCATTGCACCCGGCCTCATGTAGATTTGTTTCAATTTTACAATGACTATGTTTAATAAGAATACTACCGAAAAAAACACAAAACCTCTGGACTAGTACTCATGAGACATGGATCTGGTTGAAGATTCACCACCTAATATTTTTGGGGCAGTCACTTCTGCTTTCTGACAGTCTTAAATAGAAGTTGGTTTACTGGTACACAAAGGCTCTTCTGGATATAATGTTCCATTCATCTATGATCATTTGACGCATTTATATATTTCTATAAGGAGACACTCAACCACCAGTTCCTTAATTCCTTTTCCTGATTGTGTTTCTCACCATCCTTGATGGCTGCCCATCTCTGGGCCTTATATCTGTCACAAAGTTTGAGGCATTATCATGGTGATCTTATATAGTCAATACTCTTCTAGGAAAGAAAGTATCAGAACTGAAATCTGTGTTCAACTAGCCATACCAATCCATCTTTAGCTTTCCTGAAATATACTCAATTCCAACATCTTTCTAGTTATATTTGGATGGACCATTGGATTTATCATTTCCCTTTAAGATTGTACGCTTCTTGAGGAAGGATGGCTTGTTTAGCCAAATTAAGCAGTGTCCAGGTCAACCCCTTCCATGCACAAAATCAACATTTAGCAATTTGGATGAGTGGGTCTTTGTGTTATGTAGATGAAAATTGGATATATAGACTATTAATCCTCAATATATTTATGTTTTATCCTTAGTAAGACTTTCTGGGGTCTCCTTGCTGTCTCATTTATGTAAATAGACAAGCATAGGGTATTTTTGCTATTGTAAATATTTAGATGTGTCTTGGGGTTTATGTATTCAGCTTAGTTACCTCATAGTTGTGCATATAAACTAATGCACATGAAGTGTTCAGTAGCTCAGAGTCGAAGTAACATACTTAACATGAGCAGAGTACTTCTGTAAAATCAGGTAGAATTAAAAATTTACAAGGAGAGATTCTTAGATAATTTAGTCCAATTTCTCACTTCATGTTGTTATCCCTATAGAATTATTTACTTGACATTTTGATTTGAACCTCAACATTTAACTTTCTCTTGTGAATAGGCTTCAATATTAATGTAGCTGGCCTTGGACTGTTGAACCCAGATCTTACCTGAGGCAGGTATTTGACAGCAGGAACCATGTAGATATAATTTTGTATGGAACATATGAGGCAGAAGCCAGGTGTGGGTAATTCACTGCAAGGAGATGAAGGAGATGTTAATAAGGTTACTTCTAATGTTCATGTCATTTCTGATTCTTTAACAATTGCCACATTTTATGTTTCACAAAGTTTCCAAAAGCAATACTGGCTAGAGGGTTTAGAAAACTCATTATGCACTGCCATTTATTAAAATTATAAATGGCGCTAAATGTTGCTTAAGCACTTTCTTCATCTGGAAAATAAAGGTATTATTAGTACATTCTTCAGAGGGAAAGTGTGAAGATTAAATAAGCTAATCAATCTAAAATTTACAGTGGCTCTGGGAAGTACAATAATGTGCTCAATTTTACCTGTTTTATTATGCCATTTCAAATTATTTAATGAGCACTCATCTGTTTCAAACAATTTGCTAGGCACTGAGGGTTCAGCATAGAACAAAAGATACAAGACCCCTGCATTTACAGAGATCATATTACAATGGATAAAGGCAAACAATAAACAAAAAAAAGTGAGAAATCAAAATTAATGTAATGGTAAAGTCTATAAAAAGAAATTGAAATGATAGAATATAAGCAAGCGGTCATTCAAGGTCTTCCAGGAGAAATTAAACTTAATTTGAAATTTGATTGAACAGAAGTAAGTCCTGTGATGTTAAATGGGAAGAAGATTTCCAGTGATGAAATTATATAGACCAAAACTTCCAAAGGAAGACCATCCTTGCAGCATTCAAAGACCAGAATGAAGCCACGGTGACCTGAAAGTAGTAAAGGGGAAAAGGGACTGAGGGTGAGATGTGGAATGATAGAATATGATGTTATGACTCATATATATAAAGTTTGGAGACCATAGTAATGAACCTGGATTTTACTCGAATATAAAGAGAAACTACAGAGGAAGAGATCACGGTCAGATTTAAATGTCTTCCTCCCTTCCTTCCTTCCTTCCTTCCTTCCCTCCTTCCCTGCTTCCCTCCCTCCCTCTTCCTTCCTTCCTTCCTTTCTTTCTTTCTTTCTTTCTTTCTTTCTTTCTTTCTTTCTTTCTTTCTTTCTTTCTTTCTTCCTCTCTCTCTCTCTCTCTCTCTCTTCCTTTCTTCCTTTTCTTCTTTCGTTTTTTCTTGTCTCACTTTGCCACCCAGGCTGGAGTACAGTAGGATGATCATGGCTCACTGCAGCTTCCAACTCTTGACCTCAAGTGATCCTCCCACCTTGCCTTTGATTTAAGTTTCAAAATGACAACGGCTTCTGAGTTAGGTAGAAATTATAGAAAGGCAAATGTAGAAGAAGAGAGATGACTGATCTAGCAAATGTGGGTAATGAAGACGGGCTGAACTAGGTAGAATGTTAGCCATGGAAATGAAAATGATTACTGCAGAACAGCATTGTTCAATGGAACTTTGTGATGATGGAAATGTTCTGTATCTGAGCACTGGAAATATAATGAGCATGACTGTGAAACTCACTCTTATAAATTTTATTTAATTTTAATTAATTTAAATTTAAATATCCACACATGACTACTGATTTTCCGATTGAACCATGCAGCTCTAGAAAGTGACAGGTTGGAGTCAAACTGACACACCTTCAGAAGTCCATGTTCTTAGCCACAGCCCTGTAGCGCATTACTTAAGAGGTGCAAAAGAATAATTTTTGAGCTGCTCCTTTTATAACTCTTCCCAGGCTTCCTCTTCCACTTCAGATACAGAGGGGGTGATCAGCAACACCGAGAGAGTGCAAATCATGCCACCCACCACTTCCCCACTGTGGGTGCTTCTGCGGAGCCCAGGCTGCGTTGCAATTCCCCTCTTGTTAATAGCATGTGGTATAAAGTGAGAAGGAGAAATACATTTGCTTTCTAGGAACACTTAGCGATCCTGATAATGTGTTTAGTACCAAAGACCTGCTTTAAATTGTGAAGAGGTTGTATTTAAAACTGTCTCTTTCCAGTTGATTGTTAATTTATGGCATCATTATAAGTGACAACAAATAGCTTCTCTGGGATGGCAGAAATGCAATTAGATTGTCACAGACTGTCAGCAGTTGTATTTGGGTGTGATTTTTAATGCACTCTTTATGTAAGACTCTACTGCTAATAGTAATAAGAGAAACACAACTTGTTCTTTTAAGGAAGGGGGAATAATGAGCATATTCTATTATATTCAGAGTGGGAGTTGCAGCAAAGAAGGTGCTGTAAACATTGGAGTTCTCAAGATTCTCCTTGCTTAGTGCCTGCATTTACTAAGCACTCAATAAACATTTTAAGTGAAAAAATAAATGAATAACAAAATAAGTGCCCTTAAAAAATAAAACTCCAGAATGAGTGTATTCAAAGTGTGCTCATTACCTCAAGTAATGTCACTAGTTGATGCATACTTATTTCAGTATTTCTCTCAAAAGATGTTTGAGACAGTTTCTGAAAAATTTCAGTCTCTTCTAGGTGATAGTTAAAGGCAGACACAGTTGATGGCCCGAGGTAAGTTCTTAGGGTCTCTGGAAATTTACATTAATGTTGAATGACTATTGAACATCCATGGTGTGCAAACCTCACCCCTTTATAGGTGAACAGATTGCACATGTTAGGGATCTGTGCGGCTGTCTTTCGAGTCTATGACCTTTTAAAATAAACACCCTCTCTAATGAAGAGTAGTTAACTTCATAATCTTTGGAAAGAGCAAAAAACCAGCTGCATATGGGTGAATAATGTGACTGTTGATCAATTCGGGGGATGCTTTTTTTTTGCTGAAAAATGCAGTATGATAATATACATTTAAAACAAGCCCATAAACTAGAATGAAAAGAGACTTTCCAATGTTCCCTGAAACTAGTCAGTGCCATTGCATTAAGCAAACATTGTTTTGAGGGAACCAGTATAAAAGCAAAAAACAAAAACAAACAAACAAAAGACCCATCTTTAACTTTGTTTTCTAAAGACCAATCACAATGAGAAAACTGAAATATCCAGGGGTCTCTTGGCAGAAATCAACAATATCTGGGTGTTCTTCTTTTAGAGAGAAGCATACTGAAGAAAGCACAAATCTAACCAGCTGTTCTCATCCTAGCAGTGTTTGGGAAACGTAAAGCTCACCAGGCCAGGAGAATAGCTTTTGGCAATACTACTTGGTGACCAGCAGTAGCCCTCTTATTTATTTATTTTACAGATTCTTCGGTGTTCCTTCAAATAATCTTAGACATAAGATGAAAAGGAGGATGACAAATACTTAAGTTAGTTTCACTGCATTTCGATGCAACATTTTTCTCCAGGAAAAGGAAAAATTATGATGCAAACATCACTGTCTGAACTTGGCCCATGTTCACATAATTTATTCCCTGAATACCTGCTGAGTAACTGTGATGTCTCAGGTCCTGAGCCAGATTTTGGCATGTCATCAGTATATGATAGACATGTGGTCCCTGCCTGCAAGTAGATTTTAGTAGATACATTGTTTGGAAGGAGAGATACTATCTCATTTTAAGTACAGTGCTCAGGAAAGTACCAGACTCATACTGCACTAAAAGCTTTTACTGCTCATAAATAGTTCAGCCTTTATTTTCAGTCACTCAGAACTCGTATACTAAATTCTACCCACGCTGCTAGCAGCAGTCAGATAACACTGAGTACCAAAAAAACGTTGTTCTCTAATGAACAAGACTCATGTCCAACTCTTGTATTTCTGCTGCACACTTTCTTTCCTGAGCTCTAAATGTAGCTATCCAGTAGGAAGTGAAACATAAGTATTTGATTTTTGTTCTTCAAGTATCTTCTTCCCTCAGTCCTTACTTAATAAATGCTATCACCACTTACTGAATTACTCATCATAATACCTGATAATTACTCTTATTTCTTCCTTTCTTCACCTCCCCACATCCTATTCCTAAACCATATTTTGAAATAATCTGTTCTTCTCCTCTTTCTTTCTCTTTCTTTCTTTCTTTCCTTCTTTCTTTCTTTCTTTCTTTCTTTCTTTCGTGAGACGGAGTCTCGCTCTGTTGCCCAGGCTGGAGTGCAATGGTGTGATCTCATCTCAGTGCAACCTCCGCCTCCCAGGTTCAAGAGATACTCCTGCTTCAGCCTCCTGAGTAGCTGGGATTACAGGTGCGTGACACCGCATCCAGCTAATTTTTGTATTTTTAGTAGAGATGGGGTTTCACCATGTTGGCCAGGTTGGTTTTGAACTCCTGACCTCAGGTAATCCGCCTGCCTCAGCCTCCCAAAGTGCTGGGATTACAGGCATGAGCTACTGTGCCCGGCCTTCTTCTTCACTTTCATTGCTACTATTCCAGTCCACACTACCACTGTCACCAATCTGAACCCCTATAACAGTCACCTTATTGATCTTTCCTACCCTTGCCTTTCCATAAACCATTCAACACATAGCAGATAGAAGGATATTAATAAAATCAATTTTTCTGAAAATAATGTTTAATCACCTCCTCTTGAATTTTTATTTAAAATTCAAACTCTAAGCCATGACTAAAATGACTGTCTATCATCTGATCATCAAATACACAAACTGCTTTCTCAACTCAGTTAATTCATGGGTGGCCTGATGGTAACACTCTTCCCAGGAGCTTCTCGTTTGATTGCCTGGTTTCTTTACAACATTCAGATCTTCTCAGGACAGCTTTAATTGACAACTCGATCAAAAATGTAAAGTCACTCTTACTACTCTATTGCATCACCTGGTTTATTTCTTTCTTTGCAATTCTCACTCTTGAAAATTATTTTCTTTATTTGCATACTTCTTGGAACATAAATTCTATAGAGAAAAGAACATAATATATTTTGATTTTGTTGTTTTCCCAGAATGTAGAAGATAGGCAGGCACATAATAGATGCACAGTAAATATTTATTGAAAGAATAAATGAAGAGACCTTTAACCATGAAGACCATGTTAGAGCCACTCTTTGATCTACCGTTGAGATATGGCATTATTATTCAGGGACCTTTTCGTTTCTCTTCCCAGTGGAATTCCACAAGGAGGCAGTCCTTACTTCAGAAATAGACCTATTACTGCTGTTGAGCACTCAGAGGCTCAACACACATTCTAAATATACTCCTTGTATTCAGTGATTTCACAATAGCTCTCCAGAGAATGTTTAAAAACTTTCACTGAAACGAGTCACCTCACAAATTAATTTGCTAGTTTTAAATCTTTATTAATGCATAAACATATACAGATGAGTGTTTGGATTCCCACTGTTTTTTCTGCACACTGAGACAGTATGAAAAAAATAAAAAGGCTTTGCAAATAGACACAACTTCAATAAAGAACATGGTTGAGCCATCATTTTCAAGCTGGAAACCCTCTCTTGAGACTGGCCCATGTAGCTGTCTAAAAGGAATTTCACTTCCACTTTAAAAATGTAAAATTTCTTGCATACATTTTTATTTCCCAGAAAGACATAAAGTGACATGGTATTTTGGCAACCTAAGAATATTTTTGAATAATCAGACCCGAGTGCTGATCAGTTTGAGAAGACATGTGATACAGCCAAGTTGTTTAGTGTCAGCTACTGTAAAGTGTAAAACTCATCCAGGGAATATGGAATCACTTTCTCACTCTCTTTGGGTGAAATATATGCATTGCTTCCTAGTTCACAACACCCAGTGGAAAGCAAACTGAGGACAAAGGCAGAAGGGTAGATGCTTTTTCTTGGTATTCAAACGGCAGAACATATTTTTTACAAAGATAAATCTCACCTTTGCACAACATTATGCATGTCTAGAAGAGTTTTCTATTGCACCTTCTCATTGAATCCTCATATCAAATAGCACCTTGCACTGTATCAGGAGAAAGTGTCATTATTTCCCTTTTAGCTAAATTCAAGTGGAGAGAGAGATAATGGTAAATGTCTCATAAATTTGAGGAAACAATAAAAGGTAAAAAGAGGCTACAAGTGGGACATTTTTAATTTAGTTTTAATCCTTAATCAAGATGCTAATAGACACTTAGCAAAGAAGTAAAGATTCAGGTTATGTACATTAAAAAATGAGGAATTCAAGAATATGATCATCCTACTTCATAGAGAAGGAAATAAGCTCAGAGAAATGTAAACAGTTTTGTAACAAGCATAAATGTGTCATTAGACGTACTAAGTTTCACAAACTTTCCTGTCAGTGAGACAGAAGCAACCATAATTTATAAATTAGAAGATTGATAAAGAAAATTTAAGAATTAGATAAGTGTGTGTCAAGCTATTTAAGTTAATAAGTACAAAATAACATATTATATAATTTACTATTTTTAGAATTGTTTTCAAATATTTTCTTTCTCCCCCATTTAAAAAAGAAGCATCACTTTTCCTCCTCCTTCATTTCCAATCTTTAATTTTTCAAGTCCTAACAAAATAATCACAGACAACCACTGATATTTAGTGATATTTGTTTCTGACAGGCTAGTTTTTATTGAAGATCTAAACATATCTTTTTTAATTCCATGGTGATTCTAGATTGTCTTTGAACTTAACGTTTTGGGATTTTATTTTGGCCTTCCAGAGAGCTGTATGGTTTTACTAATACAAAATATTTGCTAAATCAGGCAGCGATCTACATTATTAATAACTATGAAATATTATAAATATCTAAAGAGTAATATTATAAGCAACCAAAAAACTACATCAGATTTTTATATATTAAAGATAAATCACTTTTATCAAATATTATGAAACTGAGCTTAAGAGTATTGCTTTCATTTGGTATAGATGACAATTAAAATTAGATACTAAGAAAGAACGATTGCTTAGAAGAAAACTGTGAAAACATCAGAAAATGTTTGATTTCTCAAACTTTAAATTTTACTTTTGAAATAGAAGCAGATTTTTTCCATTAAATTGTTTTTTCCACACAAGAAAATTTATATGTACACTGTCTAATATGGTAGCCACTGGTGACATGTGGCTATTGAGCACTTGAATTGTGGCTAGCTCAAATTGAGATGTGTTATAAAGGTAAAATACACAACAGTATTCAAAGACTTAGTACAAAAAAGTTTCATTAATATTTTTTGATATTAACTACATGCGGAAATAACAGAATTTTTAGTGCATTAAGTTAAAATATTATTAAAATTAATTTAATCTGCTACTTTTTTATACAGAGGCACTAAGAAATTTAGAAATTTGTGTCACTTATATGAGCAATGCTTGTTTAAACATGTAGAAATGTTCTTGAAAACTATAAAGCTGTAACTACTTGTATTTATTATGTACTGAAACCTTCCTCACTTGACAAATGTTGAAAGTTAGTCTTTGCTTTTACAGAAGCTTATTCTGCAATGTCTGCAAATTACCGTTTGTATGCCATTTATTTCAATAATTGTGGAGAAAAATGCTGGTAATAAGGAGCCCTTTTTGTTTCATAGAATTCTAGTGAATATAAAGATAATGAGGGAAAATCTCCTAAATTTAATAAATAATTATGTTGAATGAAAATAATGCAGAGGTAGGTAAGGGATAGGGACATTAAACTTGAAGATATTTTGAGGCACACCAACGTATTTTTATTTCATAATTCTGTAACATATTTCATATAGGGAAAGGCTCACAAGATAAAATTACATCAAAAAAGAAATTATAAAACCACATATACGGTATGGTCTGTGAGAGAAAAGAGAAGGGAAATTTACTTTATTCTTTAGGAAAATAGTTATTTTGATATAATTAGTATTGACAGAGTCATGGATTATGAGTGATTTCTATTTTCCCTTTTTGTTTTATATTTTTAAATAAAGGTATATTTATTTTTTGATATCATCTATAATGAAAATATATTAACTTTGTCCTAAAGTACCTTAATAATTTTCTGCAAAGCTTTTAATACTAGTCAGCAGCCAACAAGATAACTTGACATGAATTCATTCCAAAAACCCAGAGTCATCAAGGAAAAATGTTTCCCAGTGAACATGGCCAAGGGAAAACACTATTAAAATTTTCTTCGTAATTACAGACAGAATCCAGTCAGTACAGTGAAGACAACTTGTAGAAGCCCGAGGCTATGTCCACACAATCTGGTTTCCAGGTAATTTTTCAACTGTTTTCCCATTTTCAAATATATACATTTTACATGTAGATCCTGACTATTCACTCTTATGGGGAAAATGAAACTAAAATTTGTGAACTGGATTGCATTGCCTTAGGATAGTTCCCCCACGTAGGGCAAGCACAACCTTTCTAACATAAAATGAAAAAAGTTGTCCAGTTAAATTTCAGCAAAGACAGACCACAGAAGGGTTAAGAATGTCTTTGCCACTCCCTAAGCAAAATAAATTCATCTTTGTGGTGCTTTTGGCAAAAAATATTTCAGATTAAAAAAAAAAATCAAAAGCAGAATAAAAAGAAATGTGGTGCTTTCTTTGGGAGATGTAGAAAGGTATTTTTATCTAAATGGATAAAATATATTGTCAAATAGAAAATACATATTTCTCTGAGCGTTTATGCAAGAAAATTGAAAGAGTAAATGAGAAGTCAAAGTCATCGCAAATAAGAAGGAGACCATTCACTTGAAAAATGTTAATGGAGGTAAAATGTATGGAATATATCAAAAATTCGTCTGCAAATTGACAAGCAGAGCTGACAAAATATAGGCAGATGCCCATTAAGGTGCCAAACATTGAAAATGCTAGAAAAAGTACCTATCAGGGAACCAAGATTATTTTCAATGGAGCTAAAATGAAAGCTTCTGAGTGGCATTTACCATGCAAAAATATCTCTTAAATATTGTCACAGTAGGAAATTGTTCTATCAAAATAGAAGGTTTTTGTTTTTTAATATTGCCTTTAGAGCCCTCTAATGGCCTTGGGAATTTATGAGGTTAGATCTCTCTAGTCAGGGCTTAGAATTATTTTAGAGCACTCTTGCTAACTAGTTAACCTACCTCTATTTTTAGTCATTCTTTAATGCAACAAATGTTTACAAAGCAACCACTCCGTCAGTTATTATGATGACTCTAAAAATATAGGTGATAAACAAAACACAATTTTATCTTTTCTTACAGAGCTAGCAAGGAAAAAAATATATAATAATGTAATAATTACTTATTTCATAATTACTGACATGTTGATGTGAAGAAGTGCATGAAGCATTTGGTAAAATTTTGAGATTCAGGGAAAACTTCCTGAAGAAAGAGGCCTATGAATTGAGATTGGAGGTATAAATAGCAGTTAACTAAGCAAAGAAAACAACTGGGGTGATGGGTTGCTCTAGGCAGAGGAAATGTGAAGATGCTAAATCAGGAAGAAGTGAATGTGTTGTAGAGATATAAAGAAATGCAATATGAAAGCAAGAAGACAGAAAGAGAAGGGAGCTGCATGATGGTGAAGAGGGAGGTGGAGTTCAACCACAGTTGAGGAGTATATGTTTTATGCTGTGTGCACTGAAATCAGAATGATTAAACATGTTTGCAAAAGATAAAATTATGGAGGTTATCATATAATAATAACAATGATTGAGCACTAAGTAATTTTGCATATCTTATCTCATTTAATGAGTTGACGCCCATTAAGCTGGAGAAAATAAGTTGTGGCTTATTTTACTTACTCTTACAAAGTCCCAAATAATGTTCTGTATTTCCTAAGCATGTTTCTTTTTTTTTTTTAAAGCATATTTCATTCTTTCTTCTTGGATATTGTTTTTCTTTCTTTCTTTTGTCTGTTTTGAGACAGAGTTTCGTTCTTGTTGCCCAGGCTGGAGTGCAATGACACTCATTTTATTCTACAATTTATTCTACAATTTATATATTCTTCAAAATTGTTTTGAGTTTATATAATGAGTTTCCTATTTAAACTCACAGGTAGTTGGGTTTTTTCTTTCGGAATGTGAATCTATTTTAAATCCTTCTTAAAACATGGTTGTGTACAGATGAATATGATGCATGAAGCCACTTGACATGGGCAGAAGGATAGCCTGTGATAATAATCTGGCCACAGAACCTTTCTAGTCTTGGTTTTCATTGAACCTGCTGAGTCTAGTTCCAGGAGCATCTTGAGAAGAAATCCTATCTATTCTGCCAAAATGTGTCTCAGTGTTTGGAAACCTGCAAGCACGCATGGCTACCACCCTCATTTTTATGTTGGACCCATTTGAGGAGTAAAATTCATTGCTCCTCAAGGAATCTGCAAGAGCACTAACTCACTGTGGTTCCTCAGGCTCCTGGCACAACCCAGATTCTCATGAGTGATCACCTTAAATTATGTTGTGAAGGGACTTGTGATTAAATGAATGAGCGCCAGAGTTTGACTACAGTAAATCAGCAAATAATCACAGGCATGGAAAAATATATGAGTGCAATTTCACAATGTCTCATATATCTGCATTCGCCTTGGCAGGCTTCGATACTCCCTGCATTGAACTAGAAGTCATCTTTTATACCTAAGTCATGGGGACAGGAATATTCAACTTTGTTTACTCTTGTAACCACTTATACCATAGTTCCCACAACTTCTCGCTTCAGATGCTTCTGATGTACCTTGAGAGCCCTTCATATATCACTTTTATAAGGTTTTGTTCTATGAAAGATTGCCTAAATTTTTAATATTAAGGTCGTATTTTGCAGATACTATTTTTTAAACATGAGAAATTTTTGATATGGATATACTTCTTTTAGAAAAAATCATTTATTCATTTGACAAGCTAATTATCTTTTGTACAATTTTAGGACTAAATTATATGTGAAGAATTCCATTAAAAAAGAGTAGTTTGTATAGATGATGCCATTTCTATTCCTTAACTATATTTCATTAGTCCATTTTATTTTCCCAGGATAAAAAGTTTTAAGACATGTGCTAACCTCAAAGCTATGGAGTAGTTCACTGAAAATAATCAGTTGCCTTACTTATAAGTGCTCATTTAATAAACCCATGAGTATCTTCATGTTTTGTTAACCTCACTTGAATAAACAGAACTCAAAACTGACTCTACATTAAGGCTCTGCAGCTCCTTCAATTTATTTGAGAATATTGGCACAAATGTTTATGACTTCTGTGTCGAAAAATGGGCAAGGAAGAGTCCTCACCTCACTGGTATTCCCTCCTAAAGTCAATGTTGTTGAGACAAGTTAATGAGAAAATCACAGACCGTTGTCTTAGTCATGGTAGGATATTTGCAAGATTGCTGCTGTCCTCCAAGAATTCCCTAGAATTGCATGTATTTTTCGTAATGAGAGATGGTCTTTGAAGATTTTTAAAAGATATCTTTGCAGTTTATGGAGATATATATATATATATATATATATATATATATAATTTCCAGGAATAATATATATCTTTTCTTTCTCTTCTGCAACACTGCTGCTACAAATGTAGATCCTCAAACATTTGATTTTGTACGAAGACACGTGGTCACCACTACCACATTTAGAAGGCAATTTGGCAATTGGAGATCCTCTGGGTTTTGTTTTATTTTGTTTCTGTTCTCATTATTGCTTCTTCATTCCAAATGCAGTATTTAATGATTGTCATATATAATTTCAAATTTAGTTTTAAATTTGGAAAAGTGAAATTTTATTCTACAATTTATATATCCTTCAAAATTGTTTTGAGTATATGCAATGTGCAAGGAACTTTGCTAGCACTCAAGATGCTACAAGTATATGAGACAGATCTTTGTATCACACAGATCCGTGAAACATCTAAGCCCTACTTCCTAAGGAGAAGAAAGATTAGTAACTGAAATGTTTACAAAGTAATATGTGCTTTAAGACATATACAAATCTGAAGATGTAGAAATTATTTTCTTCAATGGATGCTCAGAAATGTCCTCATGCAGGTAGCCATTTGAACTTGCTCATAAAGAAAGGTAGGGTTTGTGTCTGTGAGTGGGAAATTGATGTAGCTCAAGTGAAGGGCAAAGACATGTAAAAAGAGATGGAGGATGGAAAGAATGGAATAATCAAAGAATTTGTTTTATATGAATCAAGTGCCTAGGGTTATGAGATCCTTCAAGGGCAGCAAAGGGGAAGGGAGATTTTCTTTAAAAATTGAAATTCTGAATAATGAAATGCTAGTTTTGACTGCAAAGCTCTGACCACTCTCTCTTCGACTTTCAATCTGACCACTCACTCTTCTACTTTAAATCATTTGTGGTCTCCATAGACACACAAGTTGTCTGAAAACAGATTGGAATAAAGAGACAATGAAAGCCATAGAAATAGAAGTGATAGAAGGGCTAATTAGGGGCTATTCTAAGTTAAAAACTAGAGATCATGGGAGGTTAAAATAGAAAGTTCGAAATAGAAATAGGGGACCCATAATAACCTGTAGATTATTGTAGCAACAATGATATGGGTTTACATGACTTGTTTGTAAATCGGGCCCTTTCTCCATGTTGTAACACATATCCAATAATGATGCTGAAGATCAGAACATAGGTCACAGGAGCAAAATACGTTCTGTTTAATACAAATTATAAAGTTGGAAAGAACAATAATATTAAGAAGTCAAAGAGATTAACCTAGTTTTGACATTAGACTTAAAAACGTCTGTAGGATTTCATTTATGTGTAACCTTTAAACAGATAATCAGAAACTAGAACACATGGTGGAAAAATAATAAAGATATAGATTGAGGAGTCACTTGGGCAGTTTAAAGTAAAGCTATTAGAATGGATAGGATGCATGATAACCTACTTTATAGAGTAGAGTAGAAAAGCCAGACTATAACTAGGATTCTAGTTTTGGCTTCAACAAGAACTACCAAGAACTCACTATGTATTACTCCTAATTTTACAAGAGGAACATGGATAAACTAAAAATCAACAAATTTTCTTGCACCCTTCAGAGATCTGAGGTTGCAAGGCAAATTGCCAACCCTAAATCTGGAGATAGAGGTGGATCCAGAGAAACAGTTGAAATCTGCTTACTTTGGGCAGAGCTCCCTGAAGCCGTAAACTGGTAGGTAAAATTTAATGGTCATTTTCATGAATTTTTGTAAGGTGAGTATGGATTAACCTGTGGGTGAGAACCTCCTGAGGCCACAGTCTTGAGTTCCACCCTTCTGTAGATTTTACCTCCAGGGCCCTCATCAGCTTCTCACAATGAAAAACCTGAGAAAGGTCCCCCTCATGGTTTCAACAATGAGAGGTGGAGGAGTGGAGGGTGGGAAGAGGAAGAGAAATTATGAATGTGCCCAGATCTTTCTTTATATTAAAGGTCTATTGCACAGGAGGTCAGGAGGTACTTTTGTCACAACCTTATCCAAGATAGACGAAATTCAATTTTTCTATTTCATCACCCACTACCTTTTCTATCTTGCCAAAGAGATAAAAGAAAAACATAGTCAATAGGGCTAAGAACATCAACAGAGTAAATGGGAAACACTACAGCCAGGGAGTGAATGGGAGAAAAGAAAGTGTATCATTGTTGAGATACTTGCTAAGGTCACAGCTGAAAGACAGTTCCACTAAAAGATGGAGATTTAATTTGACAATTACATAGTTTCCCATCTTTGTCACCTTACAACCACAACAACAGAGACCCAGTACATTAAGAGTGGATTGCAGATGAAAGAGCTGCAAGAAATTGATTTTTGTCTGAGTAGGGGTATTTAGGAAAGCGCAGAGCAAATAGGAAACAAAAAACATCATTAGAGGAATGTGAAGGCTTTGGAGCCTACAGTTATAGCAAATGTCATACTTGTCTCAACTTTTAGCTAGATGAAGATAAAAATACTAGAAGCCTGTGTTCCTCAGTTCCTATTACTGCATATAATATGTCAGTTTTCAACAAAAAAATATTCAAAGACATGCCAAGGGCAAGAGAAAACAGTCTGAAGAGACAAAGCCATCAACAGAACCATACCCAGATATAATACGGTTGTTGTAGATATCAGAGATGAAATTTTAAATATCTATGTTTAAAATGTTAAGGGCCCAAATGAATACAATGAACTTTTAATACTCAACAATAAGAAAACAAACACCTAAGTTAAAAGTTGGGAAACATCTGAAGAAGCACCTCACCAAAGAAAATATAAAGATGGCAAATAAGCATATGAAAAGACTTTCAGCATCATAGTTCATTAGAGAAATGCAAATTTTTTAAAATGACGTTATGGCACACCTACTAGAATGGCTGTCTTTATTCAAATGGCAGTACCAATGCTTTTCAGGATATGAACAATAGGAACTCTCACTCATTGATGGTAAGAATGCAAAGTGGCATGGCAACTGTGGGCATAGTTTGACAGTTCCCTGCAAAATTAAGCATGGTTTTCTGTACAGTCCAGTAATCACACTCATAGATCTTTGTCCATGTTATTCGAAAAGTTATGTCCACATAAAACCTTTTTACAAATATTTATAGGATATTTTCCTCTAATCACCAAAAACTGTAAGCAGTAAGATATTTTTCAATAGGTGAATAAATAAACAACTTTTGGTGCATTTTTATAATAAGATAACACTCAATGATGAAAAGGAATGAGTTATCAAAACTTACAAAAATGTGGATGAATTTTAATTGCATATTGCTATTTTGAAAGAAGCCAGTTTGGACAGGCTATTCACTGTAAAATTCAATTTATATGACATTCAAGAAAAAAGTGGCACTTTAGAGACAGTAAACGTACCGTTAGCCAGGGGTTTGGGCAGGGTTTTGAATTTGTGAAGCACAAGGGATTAGCAGTGTGGTGAAACTATTTTATATGATACTGTAATAATAAAACATGATACAATGCTTTATCAAAAGGTACAGAACTTTACATCACACAGGGTGATCATCGATGTCTACACAGTTTAAAAAATCATTTAGGCCGGCCGCGGTGGCTCATGCCTGTAATCCCAGCACTTTGGGAGGCCGACGCGGGCAGATCACGAGGTCAGGAGATCGAGACCATCCTGGCTAACACAGTGAAACCCCGTCTCTACTAAAAATACAAAAAAATTAGCTAGGCGTGGTGGCGGGCGCCTGTAGTCCCAGCCACTTGGGAGGCTGAGGCAGGAGAATGGCGTGAACCCAGGAGGCGGAGCTTGCCGTGAGCTGAGATCGCACCACTGCACTCCAGCCTGGGAGGCAGAGCAAGACTCTGACAAAAAAAAAAAAAAAAAAAAAAAAAAACCATTTAGGTGGGCAGAGGATTGTAAGGTAAAATGCAGAATGTGACAAAAATGTCTACTTGAATGAAATATGTATGTGAAACCTCACTAAAGTGAGTGGTTGGAAAAGGTGCTGGCCTAAGTGATTTTTAAGTGAGTGGGATCTGTTAAGACTAAAGCCAAAGGAACTGAAGAACTGTGCATGAACACTGTACTTGGGTTGATATAGCTGTTTCCATTGGAGTAGGGGTTAACAATTCTGAAATCACTGTACATACATGCTATAATTGAACAATTAAGTAAATTGATGTCTGATGGTGGGAGCCAAGTTTTTTTACTATTGGACTACAATGTTGAAAATATGCAAGAAA
Source organism: Pan paniscus (assembly GCF_029289425.2). Classification (NCBI taxonomy): domain Eukaryota; kingdom Metazoa; phylum Chordata; class Mammalia; order Primates; family Hominidae; genus Pan; species Pan paniscus. The sequence continues at coordinate 70,924,017 of NC_073267.2, forward strand.
TGGAGGCTGGCATGGTCCATGTTATAATGAGTTACAGTTAGAGACATCATGCTTAGCTTATAGATACAGATGGTTACATGGAGAACTATTTATACATAAGTGTATCGATCAGATCAGTACTAACACATATATTTCCCTCCTCTGTCAGCTGAGAGGGACTACAAATAATAACGCCCCAGTAGCATGAGTACACCTAGCACAAAGAACTTGTTTTCTGATACCATTATTGCATAAAGAAACTAAATCTTTTTGAAAAGATGTCTTACTTTAGGTCTGGGGCCAGAAATATGCAAATGAGACTGGAGGTTCTTGTAGTGCCAGAAGGAAAGAAGTACTCCAAAACGCCAACAATGATGGGGTTTTGTCAAAGGAACACGGGAGCCAACTGAAAGAGCTGTCAACAGCCAAACCTGGAACAATTTGAGAAAAAAAAAAAAAAAAATATATATATATATATATATATAAATATATAAATTGCTATTGGATTGTAACCCAAAAATATACAAGATAATTTAAAGTATTAAATATCTATAACAAACGTATAAAAGTATAAAATGTATATATGTAAACATGTGCATATATATATAGGTAAAAAAAAATCTTTAGAACACACTAATACAAATAAGAGATTGAATAAAAATATAGAGGAGAAGAGAAAAATCTCCTGTGAAAAATAATTTCAAACAACGTATGTAGATGTGCCACCACTGGAGAGGTGGAGCACAATTTCTACTCCTTCAGTTTGGACTGTGCATAGTACATTTATTCTGAAGAGTATAATATAAAAAAGTGGGGGAAGAGATTAACTTTACAGGGGAGAAATGTGATAAACACTACCTCAATCAGGTGATCAAGGTTAACACTAGTATTAATAGTGATAAGTGGTAGAATGTATCCTTGACATGATGTGAAGAGAATGTACGTTACTATTTTGGTTTTCCTCCCTAAAACCCATAACCACTGTGTCATCATGAGAAAAACGTCTGACAAATTTCAATTAAGGGGCTTTCTATTATTAAAAATATCTGATCAGTACTCCTTAAAACTGTCAAAGTTTTCAAAAACAAGAGAAATCTATGAAACTGTCACATCCAAGAGAAGCCTAAGAAGACTTGATAACTAAATTTAATGTCATATTCTGGGTAAGATCCTGGAACAAAAAAAGGAAATTGGGTAAAAATTTATAGATCTGAAAAAAGTATTTGATAATAATGCCCCAATGTTGACTCATTAATTGTGACAAATATGGTATATTATTGCAAATATTACTTACAGTTGGAACTGGGAACTGTAAGCACATGGGAACTCATCATAATCTTTCTGTAAATCTAAAAGTATTATAAAATAAAATAATTTTATAAAGACAGGGAGAGAGATTAAGAGAGTTCATGAAAGTAGATGTGTTCCAGGAAGTCTCGTGCCACTAAGCAGAGATAAGACACCATTTCAAGAAGAAAGAGGTAAACCACTGCATGGAATATTGAAGGAAAATTAACATACTATGAGAGAAATGATTGATAAATTTAACACCAAGTAGTAAAGCTGCTACTATCATGAAACTCTTCTTTAGGGCAGCTGAGTAGGTTGGCTTTCCAGGTGAGAAAACCACCAAGTGAAAGGTGTTCAAGTAAATTAATAAAAAGTTTCTATTGCTTCAGTTCTATATATTGCTTTTAACCATTTTCAACATACTGAATTATTAATCACTTGGAACCCAGGCGAGGTTCATTTGTGTGAATTTGTATGGGTGGCTAACAGCACAGCCAGTTTCACCACCTGGGGAAAGTAGAAGGACAGCATAGCCTGCACTTTCCAGTTGGCAAAATCTGGAGGAACAGAGGAAAAGAACTGCTGGCAGTGGGCATGGGAAAACTCTGCCAGTTCTTTGGTTGCACAGTTGAAAACTCCATGTGCTTCCTGTCACACAGCAATATTTTCACACCTCTTGTGCCATTAATTAAGTTTTCTTTATCCTCCTGAATTCAGAGAAGAGACCCCCATCATTGAACGTTGAGATCCATTTATCATGGGGGCAAGCATGGGATATATTCAATATTGGATGGTTTTTCCATTATCATTTCTGCACAGTAGAGCTGAGTTAGGTGTGAAACATCACATATATTTGCTAAAGCAATTGATCTTGTCAGAGAGCTAAACCTTTTGGGAATAATCATTCAGACCGTCTGTCTAAGACTGGGTCATAAATTGCATACTTTTATTTCCATAGAATTTTATTCTGTAGCATTAGTACGAGTTGAATAGTTATTAACAGACTGTGACTTGAATAAATGAATTCTACTATATGTCAACAGCACTGTGGAATTTCAAAATTATAGCCTGAATAGGTATATATATATATATATAAAATAATTTAGTTTATGTCAAATATGGACATTGTATGTAGTCATCATTTAAGTTGGTTACCTAGTCAAAGAAATTACCAATAACAAGTAGAATTTACTTTTGGCTAGTTCTTTGTTGTTTCTCTCTTTTCTAAATGGGCAATTTATGTCTTGTGTTGTTTTTATTTTTTTTACTTTGAAATAATTATTGACTCACAGAAAGATTTGAGAAAATATACAGAGAGGTCTTAGGTACCCTTTGCCTAGGGGACACATCTTGCAATGCTATAGTACAATATCTAAACCAGGAATTTTATACTCTTATAATCCAAAGAACTTATTCAGATTTCAACAGTTTTACATGCACTTGCATGTTTGGGTGTGTATTTCTACAGAATTTGATTGCATGTGTTGATTCCTGCAACTACCAGCACAATCCAGGCAGGCAACTCTTCCATCACACTCACCAGCCTTCTGCTACCCTTTTTTAGGCACAGCCACTCCCCTCCCGCATTCACAACCCCTGGAAATCATTCATTGCTTCTCCATCGCTATAATTTTGTTATTTCAAGATGAAAATATATGCTTTCATCAAAACCTGTAGAACTTAACATCACAAAGCGAGATCATTGATATATACAAATTAAAAAAATATTTACAAGGTTAGAGAACTGCAGAATAAAATGAAATGAAATATATGCTTTCATCAAAACCTGTAGAACTTAACATCACAAAGCGAGATCATTGATATATACAAATTAAAAAAATATTTACAAGGTTAGAGAACTGCAGAATAAAATGAAAAATTTAACAAAAATATCTAATTGAACTAAAAATACATGAGAAACCTCACTAAAGGAAGCAGTTAAAAAAGATGCTGGCCTAAGTAATTTTGTAAATGAGTGGAATATATATATATATATATATATATATATACACACACACACACATATATATACACACATATATACACATATATATACACATATATATACACATATATATATACACATATATATATATATTCTCCATTATGTAACCTATTTAGATTGGCTTCTTTCACTCAGCATAAATCCTTTGACACTATTTTTTAATTAAAAATATAGTAACAAATCTCAACTCATTATCAAAATCCCTTAAGTCACTTTAAAATTAGATTTCTGAGCCCAGACAGCAAGGATTTTGGAGATGAAGAATGTGATTTCAGCATCTATTGGCTGAGGATCTCTATGTGTATGAGAAGACTAGACTCTTAAGGTGGGAAGCTTGAAATTTCCTCTGAAGATAATTTATCTTAGTCTCTACTTCCTAAATATTTGTGTTAGGGAGCAAGGTGTCAGGCCTGGGCTTTTAAAGGCTGAGGCAGCTGGTGATGAGGGCCAGTGGCATACTGTTGCTGGGTCAAAACAGGATGGTAATGGCCAGAATACCACAATAAGATGATAAGAGTTGAACAGAATGACATGCTCTTGCATTTGACCTGGCTCTACCCTGTCTCATCAGTTCCTTTTCCTTGTCTCTTCCTAGCTTCACATGAGTAGCTAGAGAAAGGCCAGAGGTCAGCATGCTTCAAGCTGGCCTGTGCTACATGGAAAAAGTAGATGACAAATTTATTCACTGATTCCAAGCCCACACTAGAGGTCTGGTCCACTTGACATAAATCAATTTTTATTATTCCAAAAGTCAAAAGGAATATGGGGAAAGGGGGAAAGCATTATATAAAAAAGACTAGCATATATAATATATAATAAGTTATCCTCTAGGTATCTACAAGGAGAATGAGGCATACATTTTTTTTTTTAATTCAGGTGAAGCCCCTATGCTCTAAGAAGAAGCAGACAAAAGAAGCAAAGTCTATTTGTGTCTAAAATATTTGCCACTTACCAAGGGATACTCTGTAAGTATAATCTTGAGAGGGAGAAACCATATTACTTTTGTATAACTAGTGCATTCTAGAACCTACCATAGTGCTTGGTCCATAGTATATGTTAATATCAATCATATAAATAACATTATGAGATAGTAATTATCTCCCTTTTATGGTAGAGGAACAAAAGAAAATTGATTAGTATTCATTTATCTGAATGCCTTTCTTAGTCACCATCTAGACTTATCTGAAATCCATGAAGTATAATCAGAATACAGCTGTTTCTCTATATTCACTGGGTTCTATTTCTAGGGTTACCCGCAGATAACAATATGTGTATTTGTATGCTTAAGTCCCTTATATAAAATGGCATAGTATTTGCACATAACCTATGCACATTCTATTGTATGCTTTGAACCAGCATTCCCCTACCTTTTTGGCACCAATGACCAGTTTCACGGACCAGGTGGCAGTAGATGATTTCTGGATGATTCAAGAGCATTACATTTATTGTGTGCTTTATTTCTATTATTATTACTACATTTTAATATATAATGAAATAATTATATAACTCACCATAATGTAGAATCAGTGGGAACCCTGAGCTTGTTTTCCTGCAACTAGTTGGTCCCATCTGGGGGGGATGGGAGACAGTGACAGATCATCAGACATTAAATTCTCGTAAGGGATATGCAACCTAGATCCCTCACATGTGCAGTTCATAATAGGATTGTGCTCCTATGAGAATCTAATGCTGCCGTTGATCTGACAGGAGGTGGAGCGGAGGTGGTAATGTGAGTGATGGGGAGTGGCTGTAAATACAGATGAAGCTTCACTGATTCACCAGCCCCCTTACCTCCTGCTGTGCAGCTTGGTTCCTAACAGGTGGGTACTGGTCCTTGCCCAGGGATTGGGGACCCCTGCTTTAAACTATTTCTAGATTACTTATACAACCTAAATACAATGTGAATGCTGTATAAATAATTGTTATACTGTATTATTATGCGCATTATTTTTATTGTTGTATTGCCATTTTTTATTTTTTATTTTGTATATTTTTGATCCAAGTTTGGTTGAATTCATGGATGCTGATTGTATTTAGAACTCCTCTTGAGTTACAGTTATTATTACAAGTGACACCAAATATGCATGTCCTGGAATAGCAATGGAACAAGGCTTTGGGAACACTGCTCTAAGCATGCCTTTCTATGAGAATGTGAGCTACTTAATGAAGGAGGAAATACTTCATCTTCTTGTTACTCTCACTGACTAACGTGTGGACTGGTACACAGTGAGTTGTAAATAAAATGTGCTGTCCTGATTTGAATTGTTCTAATCACAGCTGGTCGTTAGAACCTGGTGGGAATGGATTTTTTTTTTTTTTTTTTTTCCGAGACGGAATCTAGCTCTGTCGCCCAGGCTGGAGTGCAGTGGCGCGATCTGGGCTCACTGCAAGCTCCGCCTCCCGGATTCACGCCATTCTACTGCCTCAGCCTCCGGAGTAGCTGGGACTGCAGGCGCCCACCACCACGCCTGACTAATTTTTTATTTTTTATTTTTTTTTTGTATTTTTAGTAGAGACGGGGTTTCACTGTGTAACATCGAACCAAATTAAAGAGTTTGTTTGTAGGAAAGACATTTTTGATGTTGTTGCATCATTTCCTTTTCTTAAGTTTAATGGTCAAAAGAGATGATTTCATTAGTTTCCTTTCCTCCTTCATATTTTCACTTTGTCCTCGAGGATGAATTTATAGATTTTTCCAGAGGACCACTTTTCCAAAAAATGTTTATAAATCACTACATCTCATATTAGAAATTTAAAACTAAAATCTATTTCTGTGGATAGCAATTAATTAATCCCTCTTACCCCTCCACAAGATCACAAATTTAATAAGTGGTGAGAATGCAAACATGAATTCTTGAGGCATTAGTGACATAAGCCAGTCATTAGAATTCTATTTCATATTTTTCTCTAGATAAGAGAGATAAAATATCTCATACTGGGGAGGAGTGTTAGGCGTATTTTTTGTTGTTATCCACTGATTTGGATCTGTACTAATTCTGAGTAAGGGTCAAGCATTCATTAACAATTTGAAATGTACCTTTTAAATTATTTTATGAGTTTATAGATTGGTGTAAGTCATATTTATGTCATGTTAAAAGGAGGGTGCTTGTTGATATAAAGAGAAAAATTAATATACAAAAAAGTAATTTTAGCATCCTGCTATAGCGTAGAGACCTCCACTGAATAAATCCCCCACAGATATAGTATCTTAAGTTATATCTTAGAAACTGCATGGTAAACATGATCACAATTGCTATTGCTTTTTAGGAGAATATGAGCACGTAATTTTATGAGACTACTTTCGTGCATCATTAATTTTAATGGAGCTCTGCATAGAGAAATATTTTTTAGGTATTACATAATGCATAGCAAGACCTATGATTCCTAAATAATACAGATAATATTATTTTCCATATAGGAATTAGTAAAGAATTCTACATTATGATTTTAGTTGTTTCTGGCATCAAATTCCCCTCACTACCACCACCAACGGCTTTCCTATGAAGCCCAAAGTACAAAATTCATATACTGTTTTGTTTCTTTTCTCTCAAAGAAAACACATCTCAGAGCTAGGGCATAATAAAAATGATTCATTATTAGGAGATTACAAGTGAGTTCTGTGTGATTAGTTATTTCATTGTTGAGGGAAAATTCATTCAGTTAACATTAAAAGAGATAATTGATTTAATTCCTTAGAAAAGGTAAGGAAACTTTAAAACATCAATTTAGGACATATACCTTAAGGAGAGTGAGTTTGTGAAAGTGCCGTGAGAAAGCAGACCACTGGATTGATCATACAAGCTTCTCAAAATAAAAAATTCAGAACTTAATCTATGCATCTATAATATATGAACAGCATTACATAGTGAAGTCGGTCATGGCAATGGGTCAGTTTTTGTAGGTTTGAGTCAGATGTTAATATGTTATCACTGCAGACTGGGGACTTATATTTAATTTGATGCCTCATGTTCAGAAAAGAGTGCTGTGTATTGGCATTTGACCATATCTGTCAAGTTTCTAGACAGGAAAATTGAAACATATTAGCTTTATTCATGTATAGTTAAGTAACTAGCAAGAGCCTCCCTTCTATTGCTTTTTCTCCAAATTTGAAGATAAAAGGCACCTGAGTCTTATGGAATAATCTCATTTTTCCTATTTTTTTCATAAGAAATTATTCTTGTTTTCCTAACTCACTTGGATAGTAATACCAAGGAATTAGTCCTTATTCTACTTCCAATCCATTCATTTGCTTCCAAGTAGCTTCTCAGATGAGGAGGGGTAAAATAGATCAAGAAGGAATTAGACAGGAGATCACATTTGTCTGGTACAACTTATCTTAACTGTTCCTCCTTTTGTAAATTATCTCCTCTTCCTTCTGAATAAATATGGTTTCCTTGTTGTAGTCCTCAGTAAACAAAGTCACTTTCTAATTTGTCTTAAAGTTACATCCAAGCAGGGAAAATAAGTTCTAGAGTTTTTAAATACGTTCTCAGTCTCCATTCTAGACCTTCACCATAGTCTTAACAATAAGATAATTCATATTAAAGCAAGCACATATGTTTCCATACATATAGCCTTTATTTTGTGATGTTGATTGAAAATTCACTTCTTTATTTTGAATACTCTCAGGTGCCAAAACTAGAAAATTGGAAGGTTATGACATTTACAAGTGATTTTATTTTTATTTATTTATTTATTTATTTTGAGATGGAGTCTTGCTCTGTTGCCCAGGCTGGAGTGCAGTGGTGTGATCTCGGCACACTACAACCTCTGCCTCCTAGGTTCAAGCTATTCTCCTCCCTTAGCCTCCCGAGTAACTGGGACTACAGGTGCATGCCACCATGACTGGCGAATTTTTGTATTTTTAGTAGAGACAAAGTTTCACTATGTTGGACAAGCTGGTCTCAAACTCCTGACCTTGTGATCCACCCACCTTGGCCTTCCAAAGTGCTGGGATTACAGGGGAGAGACACTGCACCCAGACATGAGTGATTATTTAGACATGTTAAGGTAATTCTATCCTACTTGTCTTCTCTTTTTTATTAAAATATTTTCAGTGTCTCATTATCAACATTAGCTTAAGTAAAAGGGTTTAATAAATAATAGCCCCAAATTACGTCCTGTCCTTGTCATCATTTTATGAATTTATTTTGCTTAATCCTCAAATCTCTATAAGATAAATATTATTATTAACTTTTCTAACTGAAGGTTTGTTTGCAAATATGGTCACAAACCCTCTCATTGTATCCTCTGAGCAGCCACATTTTGGTATTGTGACTTCCTATGCAGATTCTGGGCTTGATCCTGTTATTTGTTCTGGCCAAGAAAACTACTTTAAATTTCATATGGATCCAAAAAAAGAGCCTGTATAGCCAAGACAATCCTAAGTAAAAGGAACAAAACTGGAGACATCACGCTACCTGACTTCAAACTACACTTCAAGGCTACAGCAGCCAAAACAGCATGGTACTGGTACCAAAACAGATATATAGACCAGTGGAACAGAACAGAGGCCTCAGAAATAGCACCACACATCTACAACAATCTGATCTTTGACAAACCTGACAAAAACAGCAATGGGGAAAGGATTCCCTATTTAATAAATGATGTTGGGAAAACTGGGTAGCCATATGCCAAAAACTGAAACTGGATCCCTTCCTTATACTTTATACAAAATTAACTCAAGATGGATTAAAGACTTAAACTTAAACCTAAAACCATAAAAACCCTAGAAGAAAACCTAGGTAATACCATTCAGGACATAGGCATGGGCAAAGACTTCATGACTAAAACATCAAAAACAATGGCAACAAAAGCCAAAATTGACAAATGTGATCTAATTAAACTAAAGAGCTTCTGCACAGCAAAAGAAACTACTTTCATAGTGAACAGGCAACCTACAGAATGGGAGAAAATTTTTGCAATCTATCCATCTGATAAAGGGCTAATATCCAGAACCTACAAAGAACTTAACAAATTTACAGGAAAAAACAAACAACCCCATCAAAAAGTGGGTGAAGGATATGAACAGACACTTTTCAAAAGAAGACATTTTTGCAGCCAACAAACATATGAAAAAAAGTTCATAATCACTGGTCATTAGAGAAATGCAAATCAAAACCACAATGAGATACCATCTCACAGCATTTAGAATGGCAGTCATTAAAATGTCAGGAAACAACTGATGCTGGAGAGGATGTGGAGAAATAGGAACGTTTTTACATTGTTGGTGGGAGTGTAAATTAGTTCAACCATTGTGGAAGACAGTGTGGTGATTCCTCAAGGTTCTAGAACCAGAAATACCATTTGACCCAGCCATCCCATTACTGGGTATATACCTAAAGGATTATAAATCATTCTACTCTGAAGACAATGCAGACACATGCACATGTGTGTTTATGGCAGCACTATTCACAATAGCAAAGACTTGGAATCAACCCAAATGCCCATCAATAACAGACTGGATAAAGAAAATATGGCACATATAAACCATGGAATACTATGCAGCCATAAAAAAGGATGAGTTCATGTCCTTTGCAGCGACATGGATGACGCTGGAAACCATCACTCTCAGCAAACTAACACGGGAATAGAAAACCAAACACCACATGTTCTCACTCATAAGTGGGAGTTGAACAATGAGAACACACGGACACAGGGAGGGGAACATCACACGCCAGGGCCTGTCAGAGGGCAGGGGGCTAGAGGAGGAATAGCATTAGGTGAAATACCTAATGTAGGTGATGGATTGATGGGCGTCGCAAAACACCATAGCACGTGTATACCTATGTAACAAACCTGCACGTTCTGCACGTGTATCCCAGAACTTAAAGTATAATAAAAAAAAATCTGAGCCACCTCAGATTGATGTTACTGGACTCTAACAGAGGTCATAGATCCAAGGTTAATTTTTGCCTATTTTTTATATTATGGATATAAAACTGTGTTTTTGGAATTATTTTTTGATATAGAATATCACAATGACATGATAGATCTTGAAGATATGGAAAATGAATAATGACATGCATAAATGTTTCTGTACTGTTAGACTCCTACATTACTTCTAAATTATCAACTGTTAGCAAAAGTTGAGGTAGATATCACAAAACTGACATCTAGTCTAGTAATCTGCTACCTATTAATTAAGTTTTAACATTAGCAACAGCCATATAAGGTAGTTATGACTTAGATATTATAGGCGAGGAGATTGAGGCTCAGGAAGGGAAGTAATTTTTTTCATTAATGAAATTTATAAACAATAAAATCAAAATTCAAGCTCTTCTGACTCAAAAGCACATGTTATTAAGCATCACTTCAGACATTTGTTGTAGGTGTTCTAAGTTATATTAATCTTCACACTATTCACTTGAAAAACGGATTGGCATAAATGCCCTTTTAAATCACTTTGCTTCAAGACCATCTGATCTCAGCCTACGTTGTTGTTAAAGGCGTTCAGGCTTGCAGATCTCAAAAGAGAGATGTTTTAGTAATTTTCAAATTCCCCTGGTGAGTAGGAAGAGCCCTGAGGCTCTCTGTGCCATATAACTTGTGCCCTCAGTCAAGTCATTAACTGGCTCTGAGCCTCCAAATTTCCATCTGAAACAATGGAAATACTTACCTTAACAAACATTTGGAAGGAAATTGCTTTATGCATCAAGCCATCATTGCGATTTATCCTCCAGGGTTCACACTATTAACATTTCACATCTAAATTATTTTGATTATTCATGCAGTTTTTTTTAAACATTTTAAGGGCCACCTAATTTAACTTCAAGTTTTATATGAAATAGATAAAATTAAGTGCCCTGGAAAGGTGAAGAGTGTGGAATTGGGAGCCCCGCCTCCGGGTCTCAATCTTGACTCCCATGCGAGCTAAGGCATTGCTATAAAAACCTTAGAGATCTGGGAACAGAACGTGAACCATGCCACTGATTAAGCGAATCTATTTCTTCCGTTATTCTGAGCCCATGCATTCAACCAAAGGCTAGTACAGTGCCTGGCACATAAGATAATCTAAATTCAACAAGTTATTCAGTTTTACTATATGTGCTGCTGAAGCAAGCACACCACATGTTATTTAAACAGTATTAACACAAAAGGATAAGTTATATACTCCTATAGTGTTTCAAATAATCCTTCACCATATTCACTAAATGACTGCTGCCTGCCTTAAGCATATTAATCCAACTCTGTCAAACACAGCACATGTCAAGCTCACAAATCATCTTTGTTCCTGGGTTTAACAAGCTGACTTACCTGATAATATCCAGTGATATCCTTATAGGAGCTAATTAGAGAGATGCTGTAGAAAATGATTTAACAAAATTAGTGTAAAGTGACTTTCACTTAGTGTACCCATGTTGGTTTATATTGATCTCCACTATTAATTGCATAGTCTTACTGTTTAAAAATGCTCTCTAATTATTAAGGACCTTAGCTTGATTTGCTTCTGATTATACCTCCTCCAGCCTACTTTCCTGATCTAGATTAACTTTTTTTGTTATTAAATTTCTGACTTGCAAAACAAATTACACATGAATATAATAGGTCTAAAGACCAGCAATAGTGCCCATTACAGAACAGATAATTATAACTCTGATGCTCAAAAGACCTATTTAGAAAGTAGGAAGAAACCACTATCACATAACATTGCTTAAACACTGGGAAAAGCACAGTGAGATTTGTCTTTTTTTCTGGATTTTTTAAATCAGTGTGACTCTGGCATAAGTATAATGAGATCTATAGGTGGAAGAAAGTAAAAACATAAGGAAGAGGTATAAAGACCAATTTTTTTTCCAGGTAGGCTCACACAGTTGCAAGTTATGAAATTAGAAAAACAACTTTGGTTTAACTGACATATATTGATTTTTAAAAATACAAAAAAAGAAAAACAGAAGGTAGCCAAGATGGCTGACTACAGGCAACTGGTACCTCCTCCAAAAGAGAGAACAGAAGTAGTGAATAAATAATTACCATTTGAACTGATCACCTAAGAGAGAATGCTGTAATTTAACAGAGAAGTGATAGAAAACACCTAAGACAAGGAAGGAAGCCAGGCCGACTGCTCAAGGAGCTGAAATTGGCTGGGAACCTTGAGAGACTCCCTAACGTGGGGTAAGGATAAGTGAATGACCCTCAGCAGTTTACATTCCCACTGTAAACTCTTGAAATCCTAGCCACTGGCGAATGTGTTGGCCAACATGGGCCCTGAGATGAGCATAGGCAGCTGCCTGGGGACCACATGATGGCACTGCTGCAGAGAGGAAACACAATGGGTCCCCCTACCCCATCATAAGCAGCTATAGTAAGATGTCATTTTGAGATCCCAGCTGGCCACCCGATTATATCTTGCCCTGGAGCCTAACAACCCTTGCATATCCACATCCCTGGAGCTCAGTGACCTTATTCACCCCCAACTAGGTGCCTTTGCTGGCTGCTGCCACCAGGGTCAAAGCATGAGACATTGGCAGTTACCCACCCCACTGCCCCCAGTAACAGGACTGCCACACATATATAAGAGCCCTGAGGAAATGCTCCCCCACTTGCAATCACCACCTGGGACTAAAGCACATGCTCTTCAACTGCCTGTATATGGTTTCTGTCACTGAAAATATTCCTGTCCTCCCCGCAGCAGTGCCGTGGGGCAACCATTTCTGCTTCCACTGGAGCATTCTTGGGGATTTACCTTCCTCTGCCTACCACAGCCAACACCTGCATGCAACAACAGGAGGTCCAGCTCCATACCCACTTCAGTGCCTGGATATGCGATCCCAGGGTTAGGGGATTGCCTTGAACTGTTCACCACAATTGGCACTTGAGCACTTATTCAGGAGCCTAAATGCCAACTCATCCAACCTGCAGCTCCCAAGACAGCTGGTACTCACCTGTATATACTACCTGCAGACCTGGGGATGAACCTGTTCAGCCCATTGCAAACACCATCAACACCAGTGTAGACTGCTTGGGAGCCAGGTGATTGTTCAATCTCTGTTACTGTGATCACCCACTCCACACCAGCTGCCAAGTCATCTGAGGAGTCAGCAACTCACCAAACCTACTGCTGCCACTGCTGGCACAAGCAAGATGCCTGGAGGCCCAAGAATTGGCCCACCTGGACCCACTAACACTGATGCCAGCATATACTGCATGGGACACAAAGACAGGCATGCTCAGCCCACTTCTGCTACCACTGGAGCCTAAGAACTGTCTCAACTGAAATCCCTGTCCCCAGCAAAATTTTACTGCAGCCTCCACTAAAAACTCCACCCTAAGCTGCAGAGGAAACCACAGACACCACTGATGCTGTTTACAGCAGAAGAAATCAGACAGAGACTACACTACTGCACACACCTAGAATCAAAGCCAAAGTGCCCTATCCAACCAACAACAGAGCTACATCTTCAGAAAAAAGTCTTTCTCTCTCCTTCATTTTTGAAGGACAGATTTGTCAGGTGTGGTATTCTTGGTTGATAGTTTCTTTTTATTCCTATACTTTGAATATGTCATCCCTCTCTCTTCTGTCCTGCAAGGTTTCTGCTGAGAAGTAAGCTGAGAGTTTTGTAGGGGCTCTGTTGTACATGACAAGTTGTTTCTTTTCTCTTTTTGTCTTTGTATTTGACAATTTGATTATAATGTTTCTCAGTGTAGATTTATTTGTCTTCATCCCATTTAGGGTCCCTCATGCTTCATGAATCTGGATGTCCATTTTCCTTCCAGATTTCAGAAGTTTTCAGTCATCATTTAAAAATGTTTTCTACATCTTTCTCTATCCTTTCCTTTTGAAACATCCATAATGCATATTTCTTTTAATATGGTGGTATCTCATAATCACTTAGGTTTCTTTTACTTTAAAAAATTTTTTTTTCTTTTTGCATCTCTAACTGGATAATTTTAAATGGCCTTCCTTTGACTTCACTAATTGTTTCTTCTTGATCATGTGTACTTTTGAAATCCTCTAGCAAATTTTAGGGTTCAGTTATTGCATTCTTTAGCTCCAGAATTTCTGTTTGGCTCTTAAAACATATATATTATATATGATACACAAATATATCATATATAACATATAATATATAATGTACATAATATAATATATAAAATACACTTACTATACATATATTTTATATAATATACATACTATACATATGTATTATATATGTATATTTGTGTACATGTTTATATATGTATATATGTGTACTTTTTTTTTTTTGGTACAGAGGCCTCACTGTGTTTCCCTGGCTGGTCACAAAATTCTGGCCTTAACAAATCCTCTGGCCTTGACTTCCCAAAAATGCTGGGATTACAGGCATGAGAAACCATTCCCAGCCTGGCTCTTTATCTGTAGTTTCTATATCTTTGCTGATATTCTCATTTTGTTCATGAATAGTGTTCCTAATTTGGTTTAGTTGTCTAATTGAGTTCTCTTGTGATTCATCAGGTTTAAGTCTTTTTATCAGTTGAATTATAGATTTCCCTTTCTTTAGGGTCAGATATTGGAAATTCACTTTGTTCTTTTGATTTAGTCATGTCTCCCTGATTCTTTGTGTTTCTGCAGCTTCATGTCAGTATCTGTGCATTTTTTTCTTAAAAAAATTTTCTGTCAATCTTTACTAACTGACTTTGCCCAGAAAAGACCTTCACCAATCAATCTAGAAATTTTCAGAGCCTCTCATCTCTTTTCTATGGTGTGTCTTGCCTGAACTTGTCTGTGTAGATTCCTAGTTAGAAATATTTATTGATTTTTTTCTTTCTTTTCTTTTTTCCAGAATCCCATAATCTCTTGCTCCCTATTGGTCTATTGCACTGCAGAGCACCTTTCCCCCGCCACCCCTTCCAGGAAAAAGCCTTGAGTTGTGCACCTTCTCCCAATCTCATCAAGTCATGCAGGCCTGAACAAGCCACCTGTCTCTCTTCTTTGTTGTTAGCTATCCCCAGGAATTGGAACTTGGCAGCTCCATCAGTGCTCCACGTGAGTCAAGACAGAATCTGGTGCACCAGAAAGCTGCAGATGTTGCACACATGCTCTAAACTCTTTTTCCCCTGGGAGAGAATTCATGGGTCAAGGTGAGCTCGCTCAGCTCTCAGTTTTGCCAGCTTGGGGAATGAGCTGAAGCAGGTAAAGTGAAATTATTATTCTTATTCATATCAATGCTGCTGTTTTCAGTTTTATACCCATATGGGATGTTGAAACTTTTTAACTGGATTATGGATATTTCATAAAGGCATGTTGGTCCACATATAATTATTAAAAAAAAGTTTCTGTGAGAGAATGAGGACTAGATCATCTCGCTGATGTCCCCCTCAATTTACTAGTATTTTAAAGAGGGTTTCTGCCTCCATGGAAATGTCATTCTAATACAAAGTAGCAGACTATAAACAAATTATTAGTTTTACAGTTTAATAACCATGCTATTTATGCAAGTTACTTATTATATTTGAGTCTTAATTTCCTTAACAATAAAATAAAAATATATGCATTTATAATGTTTGTTGATGGGTCTGCATACATCAAGTGTCTGGAACAATTAATTGAATAGCCAGTATTTCCTTTTCTTGATCTCATTTTAAATGCTATGTTCAAAGACTCAGATATCACTTTGTCCTTTGCCTGATTAGATATAGATACAGATGATACAGATTAGATATAGATCTAGATATAGATATATATTGGTCCAAAAGTATAGTGTAAGATTCATGGCACTATCATTTTACATCTACAAAAATGAAATGAGAAGGATTAATCATTTAATTAATCTTCATCTAAAGGGACAATGTTTAGCTTGCATAATGGGTTACTGATTCAGTGACCCTCTCAGCATATAGGATCTCTCTCCTACTGTCCAAAGCATCTTATAGGCAAATAAACCACTTTAGATTCCAAGCTGAACATTTCCCAATCTATGTGTCGTTTGCCATTTGTGTACTCTAAATCTCGGTCACTCTATTTTTCAGTAGCCTATTGGAAATCCTTCATATTACTCATCAATCTTTCAGTTCTTTTAGTAAATGATCACTGAATCAAGGTATAGTTCCTCAATCAAGAGAAATGGTAAGAAAAGCACTGTTCTCCTCCCTGTGCCCATGTGTTCTCATTGTTCAACTCCCACCTATGAGGGAGAACATGCAGTGTTTGGTTTTCTGTTCCTGTTTTAGTTTGCTGAGAATGATGGCTTCCAACTTCATTCATGTCCTTGGGGCAAGGGACAGGAGAGCATTAGGACAAACACCTAATGTATGTGTGGCTTAAAACCTAGATGACGGGTTGATAGGTGCCGCAAACTACCATGGCATATGTATACCTATGTAACCAACCTGTACGTTCTTCTGCACCTGTCCTAGAACTTAAAGTAAAATTTAAAAAAAGAAAAGCACTGTTCTTTCTAAATAAATTTCTAATAGGAGTCATTCAAAGATGAAATTTTGGAGTCAGAGTAACACACTCAAATTTGTGTATTTTAAGTTAAAAAGGCTCAGAATGCCAAAACTTAGAACATGACAATAGTTTTAACATTAAACACAAGCATAATATGCAACATCCCTTTATATATATCAATCTAAAGTGTTACCATTTGCATTATGATATCAATGTGGCTCATTGTGGATTTATTAAGTCTTTTAGTGGCAGGTGGTGATCTTACAGTTCATATACGATCCAAACATTTGTAAAGGCAGGGAATACTTCTTCTGACAAGTTCAGCTTTCAAACCCATAGCAGAGATCCTGTTATGCTATAATATGTGCTCAATAAATATTTGTTAGATTAATGAATCAGTAAATTACTGGTTCACAGCACTTCATTAATTAGCTAAATTTGATTGAAGTACTATGACAAAATTAACTCATTTAATCATCAAAATTGTCCCATATGTTCTTATGCACACTACATAAATGAGACCAGTTTAATTGGAGAGGGCTAACCTTAACAAAATTGCGTATGCCCCAAAAGCATACACGTTGCATCAACCTTCAAGTAAAACAGATGATATTCATTATACGATATTCTTGGAATGTTCCAAAGCTTACTATGTGTTCATTCATTCATACATACATATTAATCTTTTGAATAAAAACAGCACGCCATGTTCCATTTTATAATTACTGGAACACACTGGTGGGTACAAATAGACATGATCTTTGTTTTCACTTAAGCTCACAATCTATTGGCAGAGGCATACTTTAATCAAATAGTCACACATATAAATATAAAGTTATAACTCTAATTACTACACATGTGGTATGCATAGTGCTCTGAGATTTACAATAAGGAATTCTGGCATTATGTGAATGGTCAAGAATGGTTTGGTTTCCCTGTGAGAAGATAAACAAACTAATTTATTGAGAACAGAAGGCCAGTGCTTTCCAGGCAAAGGCAATATGAGTCCAAATACTTTCCCTGGAAGACGTGTGCTTGTGAATAGGCCCTGAAGGAATCTGCAACTAGAAAGCAGAGAGAGCATCAGTGTAGAGAGGTATGCAGAGGTTCGAATAGGCTGAGTTTTATAAGGGAAGTAAGTATTTTCAACATTATCTTTGGTGAAATGGCAAGTCATTAAAAGATTTTAAGCAAAGGAGTTACATGATCAGATTCCTGCTTTAAAAAGAAAACAATGGCTGATAGTCTCCTCCCCGTCAGATATAAACCTACTTAGATGTGGAAAGTAATTAATGGTTAGAACCACTCTTTTTAATGTAATTATTTTTGCTCTCTTTTTTACCCATCAGAGAAGGAATTGAGAATTATCTTCATTGATGCTTTAATCACTGGAGAACTGTTTCACTTGATCAATCCTTAGAGTTCGTTCAATGTTATTTACTTTACAATAACAGGAAATCTCCCAAATGTCATTCTTGTATTCTGGGTATAAATTTCATAATTATTAACAAAAATGTTCAAATCCAGGGTCCATCTACCAAAACTGAAAGGTTGCTTTAAAAATGTTTAACAACTATAAAGTTATCAATGGAATCATTAATTAAATTACCTAATAGTAAAATTTAGGAATTAATTTCAAAAATGATGAAAGGAATGAGACTAGCAACATTTAGAAGATAGTATAAAGAGAGCAATTGTGTGAAATAGCAATTGTCCCTGGACACACTTAATAATTACAAACACTTAAATGCATTATTGGTTCCAAAATGGCCCCATGCGGAGTACAGAAAAGAAAGGACATTCATTCTCCAGATAGTAGCCTGAATTGTTTTCCAGAAATAAGCTATATGTATTAATTTACAATACATTAAAGTTGAATCATGCATATAAAGCTATTATTTTAAAACATGAAAGCACTATTGTGTTTTTAAAACAAGTATAGGTGATTTCTTGGTATTTGAGCTGATCCAACTGAATCTACTCATTGAATTGGCTAAATAATGTCCAGCAATTTAAATCAGCTTTCTATATACCAGTAAAGAGAAATACTTTTTATATTGAGCACATAAAGTGCAGTGTAAAGTCATTGTGTGTTGGTGTCAACCATGCTAGTTTCACATTTCAACTCTGCACTCTTAGGCAGAAGATGACAGAAGTTAAAGTGCTTTGCCTCACTTAAAAATGGGTACTTAGTTAAAACTATGTCATAGACTTACTTTGAAAATTAAATGGAAAAACTACTTTAAAGTTCATATGGAACCAAAAAAGAGCCCGCATCACCAAGTCAATCCTAAGCCAAAAGAACAAAGCTGGAGGCATCACACTACCTGACTTCAAACTATACTACAAGGCTACAGTAACCAAAACAGCATGGTACTGGTACCAAAACAGAGATATTGATCAATGGAACAGAACAGAGCCCTCAGAAATAATGCCACATATCTACAACTATCTGATCTTTGACAAACCTGAGAAAAACAAGCAATGGGGAAAGGATTCCCTATTTAATAAATGGTGCTGGGAAAACTGGCTAGCCATATGTAGAAAGCTGAAACTGGATCCCTTCCTTACACCTTATACAAAAATCGATTCAAGATGGATTAAAGACTTAAACGTTAGACCTAAAACCATAAAAACCCTAGAAGAAAACCTAGGCATTACCATTCAGGACATAGGCATGGGCAGGGACTTCATGTCTAAAACACCAAAAGCAATGGCAACAAAAGACAAAATTGACAAATGGGATCTAATTAAACTAAAGAGCTTCTGCACAGCAAAAGAAACTACCCTCAGAGTGAACAGGCAACCTACAAAATGGGAGAAAATTTTTGCAACCTACTCATCTGACAAAGGGCTAATATCCAGAATCTACAATGAACTCAAACAAATTTATAAGACAAAAACAAACAACCCCATCAAAAAGTGGGTGAAGGACATGAACAGACACTTCCCAAAAGAAGACATTTATGCAGCCAAAAAACACATGAAAAAATGCTCACCATCACTGGCCATCAGAGAAATGCAAATCAAAACCACAATGAGATATCATCTCACACCAGTTAGAATGGAAATCATTAAAAAGTCAGGAAACAACAGGTGCTGGAGAGGATGTGGAGAAATAGGAACACTTTTACACTGTTGGTGGGACTGTAAACTAGTTCAACCATTGTGGAAGTCAGTGTGGCGATTCCTCAGGGATCTAGAACTAGAAATACCATTTGACCCAGCCATCTCATTACTGGGTATATACCCAAAGGACTATAAATCATGCTGCTATAAAGACACATGCACACGTATGTTTATTGCGGCATTATTCACAATAGCAAAGACTTGGAACCAACCCAAATGTCCAACAATGATAGACTGGAGTAAGAAAATGTGGCACATATAAACCATGGAATACTATGCAGCTATAAAAAATGGTGAGTTCATGTCCTTTGTAGGGACATGGATGAAATTGGAAATCATCATTCTCAGTAAACTATCGCAAGAACAAAAAACCAAACACTGCATATTCTCACTCATAGGTGGGAATTGAACAATGAGAACACATGGGCACAGGAAGGGGAATATCACACTCTGGGGAGTGTTGTGGGGTGGGGGGAGGGGGGAGGGATAGCACTGGGAGATATACCTAATGTTAGATGAGGAGTTAGTGGGTGCAGCACACCAACATGGCACATGTATACATATGTAACTAACCTGCACATTGTGCACATGTACCCTAAAACTTAAAGTATAATAATAATAATAATAATAAATAAAAAGAAAATTAAATGGAACAGTTTACACAAAGAACCTAGACCATAAAAATCATTAATATTAATTATTAACATATTGAGCACATCCCAATACTCATGCAAGGTATTTTAGAACTGTTAACCATATACAGTTTGATAAGATATTTTTCATCCCTTAACCCATGTTTTAACATAATTCATATTGTAAAAGTTTGTCTTGGTGAACTGATCTATTTCCTTTATTTTATGACAAAAGCCTTGTGTACCACCTTGTGTTCCTTTTGGCTTTGCCAGCCAGTGGGTTCAAGGTAATAGCTTCTAAATCCAAGCCACCATTCTTAACTGTTTTTTTTTCTACTATGTGAATTCTCCCTCCATCTTTGCTAATGACTAAGTTACGTAGATTATTCTCATTTTGGTTGTGTTTTTTTAATCTATTTCCAGAAAGAATTTTATGTGGACTAAGACCATGTGTATAAATACAGAAACAAACATAAATGCAAACAGACATTAGAATAGAGTGCCTAATCCTCGTCTCTATCTCTAAATGCCTCCAAGGATGATCTACGTCAGCAGCCACAAAATTCACATAAATGGGCATATGACATCCTGACAGCTGTTGTCACTTCAGCTGGTCATCTCTTCTCCCAGGCTACTTTAACTTACAGATTGATTGACCATTTCTCCCTCTCTGGCTTTACCCATCATTTCTTACTCTCCTGTCCCCAAATCTGGTAACTTTGTAATCTGGTTTAACTGTTTGCATCTGACACTATGTGTTTCCACTTCTTTGGGTTGGGCCTTCTGTAATTTACTCGAGTTTACCTTACATAAGATTGAAGTGTACCTTACATAAGGTTGGGTTGCCTGGGGCAACCCATCCATTCTGAAGCCAAGTCCTGAAGGAACCCCCATCAAATTAAGAAGCTGGCTATGCCTGCTGCAAAGAGTAATACATCTTTTCATGCTTTTGTCTGACTTTTAGTCAGAACAGACACACTTCTTCATTGATCTTTAATAAAATGAGACCTTCAAAAAAAATGAAAAATTATTTTCCATTTCTACCACCAGCAGTGTATTATTTTGTATTGTAAGCTCCATAATTTAGAATACTCAAATAATAGGAATCTATTTCAATAACAAATTCATCCAGTTATTAGGAAAGACAAAAGGGATGCACTTTTTAAATAAAGATGTGACAGGATTAGAAACCAATAGAAATCATCAGAAATTTGAAGAAAAAAATGTATTTTCTTCTCTCAGTTAGCAATTAGACAGCTGTATTTTGCATAAGCTAAAATTGATACCAGGAATACTGTGCTCAAGTTGCTTGAGCTAGAAATAGAATTGAATACAAGTTAGGGTGAAAAGATTCTTCCTGAATGCCCATAAGACCCTCTCACCCATATCTGGCCCACGTTTCTATATTCATGGCTAAGTGAGTTTTTCCCCTTTATTGTAAACTGCTTGTCTGGCTTTGTTTTCTTTCTTTCTTTCTTTCTTTCTTTCTTTCTTTCTTTCTTTCTTTCTTTCTTTCTTTCTTTCTTTTCTTTCTCACTTTCTCTTTTTCTCTCTTTCTTTCCTTTCCTTTCTTTCTTTCTCTTTCCCTTCCTTCTTCCTTATCTTTTTCTTTCTTTATTCCTTTTTTCCTCTTCTTTTTTGCTCTTCTTTCTTCTTTTCCTCTTTCTTTTCTTCTTTGCTTTTACCTTTTCCTTAAATAAGACAAATTTTTAATTGACCAAAAAAAACCAATGTTAGTATTTAAAGCAGGAAAAATGAACAAGGAGATATATAAAGAGGTAGAGAAAGAGAACTACATGACTTGAATTCATGGATATTTCCTTAGACCTTTCCAGCTCTCTAACCATCTATCTAGTTTTTTACTTAAATCTATAAACAATATATCTATGCTTTCTAAATAAAATATGTAGGGACCAAGTTAATCTAAATAATGGCCTTTAAATTACATTCTTCACATTCTTTTAATACACTGAAGTAGTTTAGCTCATGTTTTACTAATCTCCCTGAAAAAAAGGTGATCATATCTCTTTGGAATCAATTAGTAAATAAAGGTATTTTTGTGGCAATTGGCAATACTATCTAGAACTAACATTTCATATTATGCCCTGATAAAAAGAAGGTATCAAGATCAGCATTATTTAATTTATATGGTAAATTTTTAGACAAATAAAGAATGATAAGGAGTACTTACATGGTTTGGCTTTCATTTCATGAGCTATTTTGGAAAAAAATGAATGCATGAGTAGAGAAATAATAGCACTTTTTGCCTTCTGAATTAGCTCATATTTTGGAGGAAGATAAGACTGTGATGAGCAGTTGGGGGTCTGTATCATGCATTAATGCAAAACCACTCAGAAATCTTGCAGAAAAATACACACAGTATGTTGTATGATGAAACTTCCATTAGCATTTTATTGTTCCAACGATACAGCAATTACTCATGCATTCTCAAAGTCTTTTGAGTCGCTCCGTTTTGAACAATGTCTTAATAATATATGTAATAGCATTTTACCTGTGGTAGTAATATTATTGATCTTACACCATCAACGTTAGCAGCGTTTTTAAGACCCATTACCTGATTGTATAGTAGCCCTGCCTGGCAAAAACACATCACTTTCTCTGTTGAAGTTTGGCAGACAACAACACAAAAAAAGCAATTTTACCTGCTACAGTGTCTGTCTGCTTGCTTGATAATGTCAATCAATAAGTGAATTCACTTTTCTACAGTCTCTGGTAAACAAGATGTCTGCTCCATTTCAGATGCAAACAAAAAGAAAAGAGCCAAGATATGGGCTGGAGGGGTGGTCAAATAAAAATGTTTTGGATAATGTTTAAGGGGCATTTGGGGTAGGATTGGGGGGTAGGGTGTGCAGTGAAGTTACTAAAAATTATATCCTCTAAAGAAAACATTGACTGAATTACCCATGGCAACAGCAGTATGGTAGCCTGGAAAAAAACTTAACGAGATAAGAAGTTTATTTCTTTCTTAATAGAGTTATGATAGGAAGCCATTTGAATTGAAATACATTTTAAAATATTCAGAGAAAATAAACCACCTTACCTGGATAACCAGATTTCTATCACTTCATCACCTATGTACTATGTATCTTATATCTGCCTAGTGAATATGGGGCATTAGAAAGACAGTTACTATTTTCAAGAAACATCGGGATAATTTAGGGCAATTTTTTAAAAAGTGCAAATAATTCTAAGGCACTTTAATATAGCTATAGAGCCAAAGAGAAACATGAGTAGTAATCCTCACCAAACATGCACATTGGATCTGAGTATGAGTAGACAGAGTTAGGCTCATGACATGTGTCTGCTCGGATCCCAATCTAGAGTTTATACGGATGCATGGGGAAGTTGGGTTTTGATGAAACTATTTTAATACTGCATTTTTTAAAAAAGCAATACGTGTTTACAAATCTTCCGCACCAATAGTTTGGGATGTCATAGAGTCAACATCTCCATCTTTTTCCTTGAAGACAGACACTTTCCTTTGATTTCTTCCTTGCACAGTTGTGTTCCACAAATTTGGTTTTTCTTTTTCTAAATTATTTAAGATATCTGAGGGTCCCCAAAAAGTAAACAAAAGACATGTTAAAAAAATACAAAGGCAGGTTCATAGGGTCACAAAATTATTTAACCAAATTTATTACAATGATAATTATATATGTTAACCACTTTTAGAGAATAATATGTGACAGGCACTAGGCTAAGATTGGAAGCTTTAAAGGTCCTGTCAAGAAAACAGATGGAACATTCAAAATGGTTTATCTAAAAATAAAGCAAGAACTGTTTACAAAAACTGAAGGAATTTAAACATTTGGAGGAACGAACAAGGGATGGTAAGACATGAAGGGGCTGCCATGGTGAGAAGTCGTTTTTTTTTGTTTGTTTTTTGTTTTGAGACGGAGTCTCGCTTTGTCGCCCAGGCTGGAGTGCAGTGGCGCGATCTCGGCTCACGGCAAGCTCCGTCTGCCGGGTTCACGCCATTCTCCTGCCTCAGCCTCCAGAGCAGCTGGGATTACAGGCGCCCGCCACCGTGCCTGGCTAATTTTTTTTTGTATTTTTTAGTAGAGACGGAGTTTCACCGTGGTAGCCAGGATGGTCTCGATCTCCTGACCTCGTGATCCGCCCGCCTCAGCCTCCCAAAGTGCTGGGATTACAGGCGTGAGCCACCGCGCCCGTCTATAATGGTGAGAAGTCTTTAACCCCCCCTGAGACTGGAGAACAAAGGTTGCAGGTATTGGAGGCCATTGCGAGCTAGAGTGATGAATAGAAGCTGTCCTTCAGGAGTCTTAGCCTCAGATGAACTCAAACACTGCCAGTGAAAAATAACCTGACCTCCCTTTCCTCCTTCTCTACCATCTCCTGTAGGTGCTTTCCTTTACTGGACTCAACAAGAAGTAAAGAGCACAGGAGGCACATACCATGCAATTGTACAGGTCAGTCTTCTGGGACATGGAGTAGTGAAAGGAAGGGCAGAGAATTGACTGTATGTATTTAGGGGAAATGGAGAATAACCTGCATGATGCTTCATGCCAGTTAAATCCTACCACATTCATAAGATTGCCCTGTGTTACAGTTGAAAAACATCTTGACTCAGAGTAGAAGAGTGACAGCCAAAATCAGCGAACTAGTAATTGGTAGTGATGGCCTCAATCACAGCTCTGTTCGATCTCATCACCACACATACACCCCCACAGCCCCATACAATATTTCTATTTAAAAGATTAAAAGGGATTGGAGAAACTTCAATTGGACAGAAAATATTCATTGGGTTTGAGAAAGTTTTGGAGTAAAGAACTTTACAGTTCATAAACATTTTGAACAGTATTGCAATTGATTTTCACAGCAACACAATTGTCAAGTTAGGAAAGGAGTTTTATTTCCATTTCTAGAGAAGGAACTTCAACTCAAAAAGGCCCAGGGGTTGGTTTCCAGTCATACGATCAATGCTAGAAGTTGCACTCAAATCCAGGCTGCCTAAATTTTAGTCCAGTGCTTCTACCCTAACCACAACCACACACCATACTACATTGTTCAACATGGCTTCTGCATCAAAAGAGGTAGCATTTTATACTCATTACGTTAATCTTACGTAGTTACTGCTGAGCAATAAATAAATAAATAAATAAATAAATAAATAAATAAAATAGCACACCTATCCCACTGGAGTTGTTTCAAACAGTTGTAAATTCTATTTTTATAATGTTTATGTGTTTTGATTTGTGGATAATTTCTTGGCCTACAAAGAAAATATTAATACATTATTAACTGAACCCATAGTACACCTGGTGATGACCTTTTGAAAACCTGAGATAAGCTGATGAGAGCAGCTCCATGCAAAATAATAAAGGTCATTCAGATTTAATCATTTAATTTTCATAATGCAGATGTCAAATAAAACCTGCTTAATAAAGTGTGTATTTTGAAAAAGAGAAGATGACACCATGAATTATATCAGTTGAACTGCCACAGTGCATTTTGGTAAATATTCTCTATATTATACAAAATCTGAGGATTATTTCCCCCAACAAGCAGGAGCTCAAATGAAGAAAATGGCAGTCAGGGCCTATGCTTCCATGTGTAAAAAGCTTCTGACCCAGCTGCACCCTGAGAATGCAAACAGCCCCACTATGTTAAGTGAAATATTGCTGTGTAATAAACCATATTTGGTGATTTTAAATAATGATGCTTTATTGTTTCTCACAATTCTATAGGTTGGCTGGATTTAGCTGGGCAGTCCTTCACTAACTGACACTCTATTTGGAATGACTCGTGTGGCTTCACTCAATGGTGAGCTCTGCTGGGCTGTGATATTAGAGATGGCTTTACTTACTTGTCTGGGACATGGTTGCTGGTAGCCAGCTGGGGAGCCATGACTTTTTGTTTATGTGACTTCTGTTTCCACATGGCTTCTCATCATTCAGTAGGGAAACCTTAGTTTCTTTACATGGTGGCTGGGTTCCAAGACAGCAAAAACTCAGTTCTTATGGCCTAATCCCAGAACTGGCACGATGTTACTTTGGTCACATTCTATTGACCAAACAAGTTCTGAGGCCAGACATAAACTCATCTCTTGAAGGGAGGAGAGCCATGCCCAGGTATGGATGGGGGGATTGTGGTTGGCCATCTTTGGAGACAATCTTCCATTCCTATCCTGGCCTAAATTTCAAATCTAAGCAAAGGGTAGAGTTTAAATACAACTCATAGATTGAGAAATAGAAATACTTTTGGCAAAAGAACAAGATATCATGTAGTCCAGGGCAGAACGTTTTTGTGATTAAAGTAATATGACTTATTAGAGAGATTCAAAGATGAGACCTGGAAGATACGCCTGACTTGAAATTATCCGCCTTATTATACCTCGATATCTATGAGTCAGAAAATGTATTGAATATGTTCAGCCTAATCCTTTTTTTTGCTACTATTAAGACTTATGACTATGCTTGTCATCACAAGATAGTTCAAATATTTGTACTTCACAAGGGGAAGAGTAAGTTTTTTAACATTTATTGATCAAACGTTTTGTGTCACACAATTTAGCTTATTTAATATTCATGATAACCTAATGAAGTAAGTATCACTATACTCCATTTGTTCGTTCAATTATTTTTTATAATTCAGTTTATTATATTCTAAGCATTATTTGGGGCATAAAAATATGGCAGATAGCAAAATAGACAAAGATTCAATCCTCCCCAAGCCCACATACAAGTGAAGAGTAAGAATTATTTTAATGTTTGTTCATTGTCTGTTAATTGGCAATCAATATTGTAAAGAAAATGTACACATTGAACAAATCCTACAGGATTTCACATTATTCGAGATGATTACATTGTACATTATTCCTGATGAACATAAAAGATATTTGATGAGGTGATATTTGATTATAGTTTGATTTTTCAAAATTAATGAAGCCAAAAGCTTTTATCTCACCATTACCCCCCTCTGTCTGATGCCTACCCTTTTCCTGAAATATCATAAAAATACTGGCATTTTTAAGATTAATTTCTCCAGAGTTATTTGTATATCTGTACAAGCTAATAAAATTTGTCACTTCACCTTTTTACAGAATAAATAAAGGTTATAATATAAAACGATACACTCTTTTTTACCCTTGGATTATACAGAGATATGCTTTACTCGTTTCAAGAAATACATAGTGTGCCATGACACAAATGTTTCATAAGCTATTTAACTGGCTGGTAAAATGAAATTTTAGCTGAAATCTTAAGAAAGTGACAAAATACGATATGTGAATATATGAGCAAGAAATAATTCTTTTAAAAGTATAAACAGCAAGCACATGTTTTCTGAGTCAGAATCACACTGGATGCTAAGAAGAATACTGAGAAGAGCCATAAGATTAATACAGAGCATTAATGTAGTGTCATAAGAAATGCGGTTATCCAGGAAACTAGGGACAGAACCGGTTGATCTCGTAGTTAATTTTGGATTTTATTGTGACAAAATAAACACCCATTAGAGAGTTTTGAATATATAACTAACATGCTAGGGTTTACAATTTAAAAGTATTACTCTGGGAATGGGGGGCAAGAAGGCAGAATAGAAGGCTCCACCAATTGTCCCCCTTGCAAGGACACCAATTTAACAACTATCTACACAGAAAAAAAATACCTTCATAAGAACCAGAAATCAGGCGAGCTGTCATAGTTACTGGTTTAAACTTCATCTCATTGAAAGAAACATGGAAGAGCTAGAAAAAAACAGTCTTGGATCGCCAAAGCCATCCCTTCCCCATCCTCTGGCAGTGGTGGTGCTATGCGGAGAGTGTTTCTGGGTGCTGGGAAGGGGAGATCACAGCAATTGTGAGGCATTGAACTCGCAGCTGCCCCATTAGAGCAGAAAGGAAAACCAGATGAAACTCAGCTCATACACATGCACGGAGGTAGCATTTAAACTAGCCATAGCCAGAAAGTTAATCACCAATCCCAGCAGTTGGAACCTAAGTTGGGATTAAGTGCTTTATGCTCTAAATAAACTTAAAAGACATTCTAGGCCCTAAGGACTGTAACTTAGAGGCAAGTCCTACTGGTCCCAGAGACAGACTGAGTGGAGCATGTGACCTACTCTGACATCAGCTAAGGCAGCTAAGGAAGGACTGACATCACCCCTTCTCTAATTTGGGCTGCACAGCTCAGGACTCCAGAAGAGACCTCTTCTTTCCACTTGAAGAGACGGGAGGGAAGAGTGGGGAAGACTTTTTCTTCTGTCTTGGATACCAGCTTAGCCACAGCAGCACAGGGCAGAGAGACTCCCCTCCAACCTCTCTATTCTAGGCCCTTGCTACCAGACATTTCTTGACACACTCTGGGCCAAGGGAAACCAGCTGCTTTGAAGGAAAGGACCCAGTCTTGAAAGAACCCATTCATAATCTGCTAACTTTAGAGCCCTTGGGCCCTGAATAACCAGCAGCAGTATCAAGGTACTATACCAAGGGCCTTGCATGAGCCTCTGAGAATTGCTGGCTTCAGGTTAGACTCCGCACAATACCAGCTGGGTGGCTACAGGGCAAAACTTCTTCTGCTTGAGAGAAGCAGAGGAAAAAGTAAAGGAGACTTTGTCTTGAACCTTAGGTACCAGCACAGCCACAGGTGGGTAGAGTACCAAAAAGGCTCTTGGGGTCCCTGATTCCAGAACTTGTTTCTTGGACAGCATCTCTAGACCTGCCCTGGACCAGAAGGCAACCCATTGCCCTGAAAAGTGAGTCCCAGGCCAGGCAACATTCACCCCAAGCTGACTGAAAAGATCTTAGGCCCTAAGGGACTATCAGCTATAGTCTGGCAGTACACCCTGTGGCCTGTGGTGGCAGTGGCCATGGGGTGAGGCACTCTGCCTTTGGAAAGGTGAAGAAAGAGTGGGAAAGACTGTGTCTTGTATGAGTGCCAGCTTAACCACATTACAATAGAATGCCAGGTAGCAGGTAGACTTCTAAGGTTTTTTACCCTGGTCTGTGACTCCCAGACAATACCTCTGGACTGACCCAGGGCCTGGGGGAACTCATTGCCCTGAAAGGCAGGACACAGACTTGGCTGGCTTTGCCACCTGATGATATTTTTCTTTTTTAGATGGAGTCTCGCTCTGTCGCCCAGGCTGGAGTGCAGTGGCACAATCTCGGCTCACTGCAAGCTCTGCCTCCCGGGTTCATGCCATTCTCCTGCCTCAGCCTCCTGAGTAGCTGGGACTACAAGCACCTGCCACCAAGCCTGGCTAATTTTTTGTATTTTTTAGTAGAGATGGGGTTTCACCTTGTTAGCCAGGATGGTCTCGATCTCCTGAGCTCATGATCCGCCCACCTCAGCCTCCCAAAGTGCTGGGATTACAGGCGTTAGCCACCGCGCCCAGCCTGAAATAATATTAAGCATCTGCTCTGACCACAGTGAAATACAACTAGAAATTAATAACAAGAGGAATTTTAATAGATATACAAATACATGGAAATTAAACAATATGCTCTTCAACGACCAGTGAGTAAATAAACAAATTAAAGAGAAAATTGAAAAATGTCTTGAAACAAATAATAATGGAAAAACAACATACTATACTACGGGACACAGCAAAAGCAGTACTCAGAAGGAAGTTCATAGCTATAAGTGTCTACACCAAAAACAGAAAAAAACTTCGAATAAATAATCTAATGATGCATCTTAAATAACTATGAAAATAAATAATAAAGATCAGAGCAGAAATAAATGAAACAGGAATGAAGAAAACAATACAAAAGATCAATGAAACAAAAAGTTGGTTTTTTGAAAAGTTCAACACAATTGACAAACCTTCAGCCAGACAAAGAAAAAGAGAGAAGATACAAATAAATGAAACTGTAAATTAAAAAGTAGACATTACAACTGATACTCCAGCAATTCAAAGGATCATTACAGGATACTGTAAACACCTTTATGCCAATATATTGGAAAACCTGAAAGAAGTAGACAAATTTGTAGACACATAAAACCTACTAAGATTGAACCAGGAAGAAGTTCAAAACACATGAACAGACAATAACAAATGATGAGATCAAGGCCATAACAAAAAGTCTCGCAGTAAAGAAAAGGCCAGGACCCAATGGCTTCACTGCTGAATTCTACCAAACATTTAAAGAAAGTTAATACCAATCCCACTCAAACTACTCTGAAGAATAGAGGAGGGGGGAAACTTCTGTACTCATTCTGTGAGGTCAGTATTGCCTTGATAGCAAAATCATACAGACACATCAAAAAAAGAAAACGAAAGACCATTATCTCTAATGAATATTGAGGCAAAAATCTTCAACAAAACACTAGCAAACTGAATTCAGTTATACATTAGAAAGATCATTTGTCATGACCAAGTAAGATTTATCATCCCTGGGATGCAAGGATCCTTCAAAATATGCAAATCAATCAATGTGATACATAATGTCAACAGAATAAAGGATAAAAACTGTATGATTGTTTCAATTGATGCTGAAAAAAACACAATAAAATATAATATCCCTTCATGATAAAAACCCTCAATAAACTGTGTATAGAATGAACATATATCAACATAATAAAAGCCATATACAACAGAACCACAGCTAGTATATTAAATGGGGGAAAAAACAAAAGCCTTTCCTCTAAGATCTAGAACACAACGAGGATTTTTTTTTTTAGAAGGATTCTCTGTCACCCAGGCTGGAGTGCAGTGACACCAACTCGGCTTACTGCAACCTTTGCCTCCTGGGCTCAAGCAATCCTCCCACCTCAGCCTCCCAAGTAGCTGGGACCACAGATGCTCACCTGGCTAATTTTTTATATTTTTGGTAGAGATGGGGTGGTTGTCAGTAGTTATAAGGTTGAAATAATACATTATAAAATAGCATTCACAATCCTCATGATAGTATTTGCAAGCCTTGTGTTACCCAGGCTGGTCTTGAACTCCTGAGCTCAAGTGATACGCCTGCCTCAGCCTCCCAAAGTGCTGGGATTATAGGCATGAGCCACTTTGCCTGGCCAGGATGCCCACTTTCACCAGTGCTTTTCAACATAGTACTGGAAGTCCTAGCTAAGTAAATCAGATAAGAGAAAGAAATAAAAGGCATCCATATTGAAAAAGAGGAAATCAATTTATCCTTGTTTGCAGACGATATGATCATGTACTTGGAAAAACCTACACTCCAGAAGAAAACTATCAGAATTGTTAAACAAATTCAGTGGAGTTGCTGGATACAAAAGCAACAAATAAAAATCAGTAGCATTTCTATATGTCAACAGTGAGGGATCTGAAAAAGAAATTAAAAAGTAATCCCATTTACAATAGCCAAAAATAAAAAACACTTAGAAATGAACCAAAGAAGTGAAATATCTCTATAATGAAAATTATAAAATGGTGCTGAAAGGAATTAAAGAGGACACCAAAATATGGAAGAATATTCTATGTTCATAGATAGGAAGAAGCAATATTGTTAAAATGTTCGTTATACCCAAAGCAATCTACAGTTTCAATGCAATTCCTATCAAAATACCAATGACATTCTTCACAGGAATAGAAAAAGACCCTAAAATGTACATGAATCCTCAAAAGACCCAGAATAGGCACATCTATTTTAAGAAAAGAGAACAAAATTGAAAGAATCACACTACTTGACTTTAAATAATACTATAGAGCTATAGTGACCAAAACAGCATGGTACTGACATAAAAACAAAGACATAGACCAATGGAACAGAATAGAGAACCCAGAAACAAATCCACACACATACAGTGAACTTGTTTTTGACAAAGATGCCAAGAATGTACACTGGGGAAAAGGCAGTCTTTTCAGTAAGTTATGCTGGGGAAACCAGATATCCATATGCAGAAAAATGAATCTAGACCCCCTATACCTTGCTATATACAAAAAGAAAATCAAAATGGACTGAAGACTTAAATCTAAGCCCTCAAATCATGAAATTATTACAAGAAAACATCACAAAAACTCCTCAGGATATCAGTCTGGGCAAAAGTTTCTTCAGCAATACCTCACAAGCACAGGCAACAAAAGCAAAAATGGACAAATTGGATCACATCAAGTTAAAAAGCTTCTGAAAAACTATCACAAGAACAGAAAACCAAATACTGCATGTCCTCACTCAAAAGTGGGAGTTGAACAATGAGAACACATGGACATAGGGAAGGGAACATCACACACGGGGGCCTGTTTAGGGGTGGGGGACTAGAGGAGGGATAGCATTAGGAGAAATAACTAATGTAGATGACGGGTTGATAGGTGCAGCAAACCACCATGGCACATGTATACCTATGTAACAAACCTGCATGTTCTGCACAAGTATCCCAGAACTTAAAGTATAATATATATTTTAAAAACTTCTGCAAAGTAAAGGATACAATCAGCAAAGTGAAGAGACAACTCACAGAATGGAAGAAAATATTTGCAAACTTCCCATCTGACAAGGGATTAGTAATAATATATAAGGAGCTCAAACAGCTGTATAGGAAAAAATCTAATAAGCTATTCAAAAACTGGGCAAAAGATTTGAATAGACATTTCTTGAAAGAAGACATACAAATGGCCAGCAGGAATCAGAAAATGTGATCAACATCATTGATCATCAGAGATATGCAAATCAAAACTATAATGAGATATCATCTCATCTCAGTTAAAATTGCTTATATCCAAAAGACAGACAATAACAAATGTTGGTGAGGATGTAGAGAAAATGGAACCCTCTTACACTGTCAGTGGGAATGTAAATTAGTACAACCACTATGGAGGACAGTTTGAGGTTCCTCAGAAAACTGAAAATAGAGCTACCATATGATCCAGCAATCCCTCTTCTGCATCTATATCCAAAAAGTATATTGAAGACATATCTGCACTTCCATGTTTATTGCAGCACTGTTCACAATAGCTAAGATTTGGGAGCAACTTTAATATCCATCAACAGATGAATGGATAAAGAAAATGTAGTGTATATATATATATGTGTATATATATATATACACAATGATATATATATATATATATATATACACAATGATATATATATATATATATATACACACAATGGAGTACTATTCAGCTATAAAAAAGAATGAGATCATGTCATTTGCAACAACATGGATGGAACTGGAGATCACTCTGTTAAGCGAAATAAGCCAGACACAGAAAGGCAAACATCACGTGTTCTCACTTATGTGTGGGGTTTAGAAATTAAAACAGTTGAACTCGCGAACATAGAGAGTAGAAGGATGATTACCAGAGGCCAGGAGGGGAGGTAGGGATGGTTAATAGGTACAAAAAAAATAGAAAAAAAAGAATAAGACCTATTATTTGATAACACAATAGGATGATTATAGTCAATAATAACTTAATTGTACATTTAAAAATAACTAAAAGAGTGTAATTGGGTTGTTTGCAACTCAAAAGATAAATGCTTGAGGGAATGGACACCCCATTCTCCATGATGTGCTTAATTCACGTTGCAAACTTGTATCAAAACATCTTGTATACCCCATAAATATATACATCTATTGTATACCCACAAAAATTAAAATTAAAAAACAATTAAAAAATAATCAGTCATCACAAACAAAAAAATAAAAATAAAAGTGTTACTCTGTTTTCTGTATTGAGAATAAATTCTAAGAGAGACAGTATGGAGGCAGGTAGGCCAATTAGAAGACTATTGCAGTAACTCAGGCCTTAGATAATGATGAGTTGGACTAGTGGTAACCAGAGGACATAATGAGCATTGGTTAGATCATAGTTATATTTTGTAGTTAGAGTCAGCAGAATTTGATGATGCATTGAATCAGCGATAGCAATAGTGAGATTATGCAAAGAGTCAATGACAATGTGAAGGTATTT
The DNA here is from genome assembly GCF_029289425.2 of Pan paniscus. Taxonomy (NCBI): domain Eukaryota; kingdom Metazoa; phylum Chordata; class Mammalia; order Primates; family Hominidae; genus Pan; species Pan paniscus. The sequence continues at coordinate 70,958,284 of NC_073267.2, forward strand.
GTCCTGGGTCTCTGAAGGAATGGAAGGGTATGAGTGAAATGAGGTTGAACATAGGGAACACAAACTCTGATGTCTACAGGAGCCAGAAGGTCATGAGAAGAAGAAAAGTGAACTGGGTTTATGTTTATATGGATTAATGGTGTGAATCATGGATACTGTTTTAGCTAGGGCAGTCTTGGTGCACATAATGGAATCGGCTGTATCCAATTGTTTCCATGAGGTAAGTAGACCTAGAATTTGTTTCCGAATCTTCTAATTTTTCAAGAGAATTTTGAAGCCTGCCATTTTGAAACATCTTTCCCTGTTTTCACCAAAATCAATCAACCAAGCAAGCAAGTCTAACTCTTAAAAACTAAGAGTCAGAGAACTTGAAGTTTGACTAAAGCTTTGCAAATGTAAATTTTGTAGTGCCGGTCTTTCTGATTTCCAAGTGTTCTTGCATCACAACCTTAATATGCAATGGTCTTGACTCTGAATTCCAATCTTTCTGCCCTAATACTGTTCTGAAATCCACATTACTTCTACCAATCATCAACCTCTTTTGCTGAAATTCCACATTGTGCCATTATGCAAACTGCATTCTACAAAAAAACTGGATACAATGGAGAGTCTAGCATTTGGAGTTAAGGATGTGGGTTTAAGTAGTTTAGTTTTATTGTAACCTGTCCGAAATTTTGTGTCATCAGATGTATTATGAAAGTTGTAAAACTGTATTATTTTTGTAAGGACCAAATGAGACAATAGTTTTCAAAAAGTTGTCTGTAGTACTTCACATCTATGCATTAAATAAGCTTAAAATTCTTGCTTCAAAGTCGTTACTTTTTAAAAATGTTCATACACTTAGATCTACTTCTATTAAGTACTCTTTTAATAAATGAGAATTTTAATGGGGTTTTAGTAAAAGAAGAGTTTAAACATTTTTGTAAATAAAGAAATAACAATTCCAGCCAGAGATTTATATATTCACATAAATGTGTGTGCACTGTGTACACATACACAAATCAATGTGTGTGTCTGCTGTGTACATCATGTGGGCTATGTACAATATAGAGTCACCTCTTGGTATCTGTGGGAGATTGATTCAAAACGTCCTGTGAACACTAAAACTTGCAGATGCTTAAGCCCTGATACAAAATGGCATAGTATTTGTATATAACTTATGCACTTTCTCTCATATACTTTAAATCATCTCTAGGTTACTTATAATATCTGATACAATGTAAATGCTATGTAAATAGTTGTTATACTGTATTGTTTAGGGAATAATGACAGGAAAAATTAAGTCTGTACATGTTTAGTATATACATAATTTTAAAAATATTTTTTATTCACAATTGGTTGTATCCGTGGATGTGGAACTCATAAATATAAAAGACTGACTGTATGCAAATCAACACCTGTAATATATTACATTAACAGAATTAAGTACAAAAAGAATATGATCATCTATATGGATGCAAGAAAGGCATTTGAGAAAACACAATATCTTTTTATGAGAAAAACTCTCAACAAATTAAGTATAGAAGGTACGTACATCAACACACTAAAATCCATATATGAAAAACCCATAGCTAATATGATATTGAATGGGGAAAATTTGAAAACTTTCACGCTAAGGTATGGAGTAAGACAAGGGTGCCTCCTTTCACCACTTCTATTCAAAATAAAAAGTATCCAACTTGGAAAGGAGAAAGTCAAACTATCCCTGTTTGCAGATGACATAATCCTACACACAGAAAACCATAAAGATTTCACAAAAATATTAGAACTAATAAACAAATTCAGTAAAGTTGTAGGACCACAAAGACAACATATAAAAATCAGGAGCATTTCCGTATGCTAATAGTGAACTAACTGAAAAATAGATCAAGGAAATAATTCTATTTACTATAGCTATACACACAAAAAAATATACCTAGGAATAAATTTAACCAAGGAGGTAAGAGATATCTTTTTTGAAAACTGTAAAACAGCGATGAAAGAAATTGAAGAGGACACAAATAAATGGACGATATCACACGTCCGTGAATTAGAAGAGTGAATATTGTTTAAATGTCCTACTGCCCAAAGAGACATACAGATTCAATGCAATCCCTATGAAAATACAAATGTCAATCTTCTCAGAAATTAAAAAAAATCTAAAATTTGTATAAGGCCACAAAATAACTGAAATAGCAAAAAAAAAAAAAAAAACTTGGGAAAAAAAAATGGAGGCATCACATTACCCGACTTCAAAATATACTACAAAGCTATAGTAACAAAAATGCCATGGCATTGGCATAAAAACTGACACATAGACCAATGAAACAGAATTGAAAGCCCAGAAATAAATCCACATATTTACAGCTGACTGATTTTTGGAAAACTTGCCAATAACACACATTAAGGAAAGGACAGTCTCTTCAATAAACAGTGCTGAGAAAACTGGTGGTCCACATGCAGAAGAATCAAATATCCCTTTCACAATGTATAAAAATAAACTCAAAATGTATTAAAAGATAAATATAAGACCTAAAGCTATGAAATTACTAGAAGAAAACTTGGGGAAAATTCTTGACATTAGAAAGGGTAATAACTTTTTGGATATGACTTCAAAATCACAGGCAACTAAAACTAAAATAGAATGACATCAAATTAAAAAGCATATTTTAGCAAAAGAAAAAATCAACAGAGGGAAAAGACAACCCACAGAATAGGAGAAAAATTTTACAAATTGTACATCTGCCAAGGGATTAATTCCCAGAATAAATAAGAAACACTGAGAATTCAAGAGCAACATTAAAAAAAATCCAATGAAAAAACGAAAAATGTCAAATCACCTCAATAAATGTGTCTCAAAAGAAGACATACATACAGCAAACAGATATATTAAAAAAAGCCCAACATCACTAATCGTTAGGGAAATACAAATCAAACCCACTATGAGATATTACCTTAGTCCAGTTAGAATGGCTATTATCAAAAAGACAAAAGGTAAGAAGTGTTGGTGAAGATGTAAAGAAAAAGGAACATTTACATCCTGTTGTTGGAAATGTAAATTAGTACAGTCATTATGAAAAATAGTATAAAAGTTCCTTGAAAAATTAAAATAGTGCCACCATATTTTCTATCAATGCCACTACTGAGTAAATATCCAAAGAAAATGAGATCAGTATGTGGAAGAGATATCTGCACTTCCATGTTTAATCAAGGACTATTCACAATAGCCAAACATGGAATCAACCTAAGTGTCTACTAATGGATGAACAGATAAAGAAAATGTAGTGTATATACATAATGGAATACTATTAATCCATGAAAAATAATGAAATTTTGTCATTTGTGACAATATGGATGAGCCTGGAAGACCTTAAGTGAAATAAGCCAAACACAAAAATAAAAATGTCTTTTTTACTCATATGTGGATTCTAAAAAGTGGACCTCAAAGAAGTAGAGAATAGAACAATAATTACCAGAGAGTGGGGAGGGGCACAGAAAGGGAGAAATGGGAATAGATTGATAGATTGCCCAACGCATATAAAGTTACAATTACATAGGAGGAATAAGTTCCAGGTGTCTTATTGCACAATAGGGTGACTATCATTAACAATGATGCATCGAATATGTCAAAATAGCTAGAAGAGAGGATTTTGAATGTTTTCACTACAAAGTAATGATGTTTGATGTAATGGATATCCCAATTATTCTGATTTGATCATTACACAATGCATACATATATGGAAATGTCACATTAAACCCCATAAATATGTACAATTATTACATCAGATAAAATTTAAAACATATTTTCACACACATTAAAAATATTTTATAAATATAGAAATAAATTTAATTGTGCAATACTTCATAATAAAATGCACATAAACTGAGATGAAATGTATTAAACTGTTAACAGAATTAATCTCTAAAAATTCCATTATGAATAATTCATATTTTTCTCCTTATATATTTATCTATCTTTCCAAATTATTTACTATTTTTAACCATATAGCAAACATTATTTTTAAAGTGCAATAAATAAAAGGACTCATTTTCTAAAGGACATAAGAAAATGTTAATTCATATTACAATGATACCATATCTCTCTTTTTCATGCTGGTGAAATTCCAGGAACGTGGATATAGTAATATACTAGCTCTACAAGGGGAAATGAAGTTAAAGTGCTTTGCAGAAGGGTTCTACATTTCCTTAGTATAAAAATTTACAATAAAATTATGTGAAATAAAGAAAAAAACCTTCAGACCATTCATATTCCTAGAACAATTTGAAAGGTTACAAAAGTTATGTACAAAGATTTCTATTGTGCCGTTAGCTAAAATGCAAATAAATTAAGAAGAGATGATAAATAAAAGCATGATTATTATTCCTTGTTAATAGATACTCCTTATTGTAAGGCACTTTTGAATAATAAAAACATACTAAACCCAAATTTTAATATATTTGTTTGAAACATTTCTCAGAAAAGTGGATTATTTTATATTTTCATCTTTACTCCAAGTTCTTTACATTAAAAAAAAAATAAGTCTGTGTTTCTTGGTTAAGTCTGGGACTCATTGGCGAAGGAATAGAAGGGGCAGTGGCCCTACATTCTCTCTATTCTTAGAGAATCAGACCTATGTCAGGCTGCTGCTGAAAGGACTGTTGGGCTGGGATCTAGCAGAGAATTATGCCCAATTGCTGGTCTTTTTTATTATGAACAAACAGTGAGAAAAACATTATTCAACAAGAAATACTTTTAGCCTGGACATCAACCAGTCTGAGAATAGATGTTAGCCCTGTAGGGAAGCATAGGAAATGAGCAGCTACTAACGTTTGAAATCCTTTGCTATCCCATGCAAAGTTGCATTCAGGTACGACCTCTCTCACTTAGGTGAAGTGGGGGAAAATGTGGGACATTGTAATCCTTCTTGCTAGTGGCAGGGAGTCATCATTCTCAATCTGTAGAAAGCTCCTTGGGTTAGTCATCAGACAGTATTGCTTATCTCCACAAAAATTTTCATGGCTCAGTGTAAAAAAAAATTCAAATGAAGACTAAATAAAATGCAAGATAGAGCATCAAAAAAGAAGATCAATAATAAGGAAATAGAATCTTTGGACAACACTCTAGACCAAATAGACCTAACAGACAAATATAGAACATTCTACCCAACAGCAGCAGAATATTTCTTCTCAAGTGCACATTGAATAGTCTTTGCATGTTAGGTCACACAACAAATCTTAAGAAATTTAAGAAGGTTGAAATCACAACCTTTATATTTTTCAAATGCAATGGCATGAAAATAGAAATTAATGACAGAAGGAAATCTGAAAAATTAACAAACATGTGGAAATTAAACAATACACTCTTGAAGAGCCACTCGGTAATAGAAATGAAAAGAGAGTTTAGAAATTAGAAACTATCTTGAGACCAATAAAAATAAACACACAACATATTAAAACTTCAGGCATGAGGCAAAATTATAACTGAGGGGGAAGTTTACAGTGAGAAAATTTTTACTTATATTTTTGAAAAACTGAAATAACCAAACTTTACATCTCAAGGAACTAGAAAACAAACGTATGATAAAAACCTCATCATCACTGGTCATTAGAGAAATGCAAATGAAAACCACAATACCATCGCACGCCAGTTAGAACTATGATCATTAAAAAGTCGGGAAACAACAGATGCTGGAGAGGATGTGGAGAAATAGGAATGCTTTTACACTCTTGGTGGGTGTATAAATTAGTTCAACTATTGTGGAAGACAGTGTGGTGATTCCTCAAGGATCTATAACCAGAAATGCCATTTGACCCAGCAATCCCATTACTGGGAATATACCCAGAGGATTATAAATCATTCTACTATAAAGACACATCCACACGTATGTTTATTGCAGCATTATTAACAATGGCAAAGACTTGGAACCAACCCAAATGCCCATAAGTGATAGACTGGATAAAGAAAATGTGGCACATATACATCATGGGATACTCTGCAGCCATAAAAAAAGATGAGTTCATGTCCTTTGCAGGGACATGGACAAACCTGGAAACCATCATTCTCAGCAAATTAACAGAAGAACAGAAAACTGAACACTGCATGTTCTCACTCATAAGTGGGAGTTGAACAATGAGAACACATGGACACAGGGAGGGGAAATCACACACCGGGGCCTGTTGGGGAATGGGGGGCTAGGGGAAGGATAGCATTAGAGAAAAACCTAATGTAGGTGACGGGTTGATGGGTGCAGCAAACCACCATGGCACGTGTATACCTATATAACAAACCTCCACGTTCTGCATATGTACCCCGGAATTTAAAGTATAATTTTTTTGAAAAAGAAATTACGTTGCATTCCAAAAAAATAAGCAAAGAACAACTTAAGCCCAAAGTTATCAGAAAGAAGGAAATAAAATTAGAGCAGATATAAACAAAATAGAGAACAGAAAAACAATAGAACATATCAAAGAAGCTAAGTTGTTTTCAAAGATCAACAAAATTGACAAACTTTTAGATAGATTAAGAAAAAATAAGATATCATTCAGCCTGTATAATGAAGGAAATCCTGTTAGACGCCACAGCATGGATGCATCTTGAGGACATTAGGCTAAGTGAGAAAAGATAGTCACAGAAGGACAAATACTGTGTAATTTCATTTACATAAACTATCTAAAGTAGTCAGACTCATTGAAACAGAAAGCATAATGTTGGTTGCCAAGGGCTGAGGGGAGGAAAAAATGGGGGGTTGCTGTTCAAGATACAGAAAAATTCAGTCATGAAGGATGAAAATGTTCTGGGGGTTTTCTGTATAGCCTTGCACTTAATAAAACAATACTCTAATGTATACTCCAATGTACACTTAAAAATTTGTTAGGCGGGTAGATATGTGTTTTTTAGCAAAATTAAAAAGCAAGATAGTATAGTTATTTTTGTTGTTGCTGTTATGGTTTTTGTTGTTAAGTGACAGGTTCTCTGAAGAGTTTTAAATACCTTTTTCTCAGTTAATCCTCACATCAGCACTAAAACAAAAGTAGAGATGAGAAAATTAAACTTAGAGAGACTATGTACAGTTCCCAAAGCTGTAATTCTAAGAAGGCTAAAAGCTAGATTTCTAACTCAGTTCATCTGACGCCACAGCCCTACCTCTTTTTTTTTTTTTTTCTTTGACACAGGGTCTCGCTCTGTCACCCAGGCTGGAGTGCAGTGGTGAAATCTTGCAGAGTCCTAATTTTTAACAGCAGTGTTCTATCATGTTACCTGTAATCTCTAATATGAAAGTATAAATATTTCTTGTCAAATGAAAAGAATATGCACTTTCATTCAAAAATCAAATGAATACAGATCTTTTCTGTGTAAAACACTGAGGAGACTTGTGAAAGAAGGACAGCCAAAGATAAAAAGTGGCAATGTAAAAGAATAATGGGATTCCATATCCAAAGAACTACGAGAACTTTTTCAACCTGGCAGCTGGTGAATATTCAAAAGTAACCATGCATCATGCTGCACATCCACTTACAATATAAATACCCAACATAAATAAATAAATCCCTATCATGAATAAATCATAATGATCAGCATGATTCTAGTAAATCTTAACAATAAAATGAATCAAATAAGTGTCTCTGATTAATAAATCTATAATTAAATAATAGAATCCTCCTCTGAAGTACTCTTATATATTTTTATTGAGGGATTTTTCAAGCCCTTAAAGATGTGTTTCTCCACAATCCCTCTGGAAAGCATGACAGATTTATACATATGTATCTATTTTTCTCTTTTTCCTTGGCATGAAGAGAGAATAAAATTTCTTCTGACTGCATAATTCTTTATTTTAGGATCTGCACTTAAAAAGTACCTACTATACAAGTCTGCATATTTCATTGTATTTAAATTCTCTGTACATCAATTTCTTCATCTGCAAAGCAAGGTTGATATTTCTCATAGCCGCATTGATTCTTTCAGTTATTTAAAAATAGATTTTGAGGAGCAACTATGGGAGAGACATTCTTTTCATACTAAGAAAAGTGAGGTCCCTGCCTGCTTGGAATTTACATTTTATTAGGAACAGACAGGCTTTCTTGTTTTTACATTTTTAAAATATCACTTTATAATTAGGCGTTTGATGTCAAATGGTAAAAGAGCTATTCATATAATTGAAATATGCTGAAGTGACAAAGAGTGACTGAGTGAATAGGGGCCTACTCTAGACCAGGTGGCCCAGGAAGAATTCTATAGGGGATATAATTTAAACCAAGATCTTAATGACAAGAAGACATCAACAAAGCAGTGTTAGGGAAAATTCCATTCCAGGAGGAAGGAAGAACTAATAGGTCTTGAGCAAAATCAGTTAACAAGAGAATAAAGTCTGAACCCCAGTAAGTGTAGGGAAGAGTACTGAGAAGATACTGGGGAAATATATGCAACATGAAATACATAGAATTGTTTTTGGTCAAGGTAAGGGGTTTATATTTTAGTGTAAATGTCATGAAAAGCCATTGGATGACTTTTAGCATAATTCAAAATCTAAAATAATTTACTTGCACAAGTCATAGTCATTTTTTATATTTGCTCTCTGATACCTGTCTTGCACTTTCTGTCCTGGGGTGTTGGGAGAGGGTGCCTTGAGAACTACATTTTCTAGATGCCCTTGTCAATTGATTTCCAATTAGTTCTGCACAGTGGAAGGCACTGGCAGGAGTTTGGAGTGTTAGGCAAGGCAAAAAGCCTGCATAGCTCCTCTCTTCCTCTATACTGAGTAGAATATCCTTCAGAAGTGGCTGCAGTCCTTCAATTGCCTACAGACCAGCCCCTTTCTCCATTGTCCCATTGACGCCGAATGTCTTCTGCTGCTCAACTCTGGTCACTTCACCTTGTCTTTTTGTCCCCACAAGCTGTAAAGATAATAGTGGCTTCCTGTTGGTATTACTCTCTTGGTTGTCTCATCGATTCATTTTATCCTTTCTACCTTTCTAATTCCTTTGTAGCGAGGATTGAATTTTACATACTCTCTGTTGATCTAGTGTAAATTATCTTTCCTGACTGTTTCATTGCTCATGGTTAAGGCAAGTAAGCATGAAGATAGTAAAAACTAATTTGTTTTAGAATCTACAGCATACTTTTAGAGTGTTTGCTCTTAATTTACTATTAACTTGGTGGCAGCAGTGTTTACAAATTGTTGGTTTTCTCATTTATTTCCTCAACCAGAGTTTTAGGTCTCCAGAAGCATACTTTTAAGTATCTAGCTCTGTGTCCCTAGAACCTAACTAAGTGCCATTCAACAATCAGATATTGATAATTGAATGACTTGTCATGTTGTGACACCCAAGAATTTCCAATCATTAGACCAGATGTCTAGTATAGCCATCTACTTTTGAAACTGTTCCTGATAACATGAAGCCCTTGCCAAATGTCTGTCTATATCAGACAAAGACACAGAAGTTCTCTTCCTCAACCCCAATGGGAAGTCTGATTACTTGCTACTTTGAACAAAATCCTGAGTCCAGAGACTCAATTGTTGTGTGTCATTTAATATATTAAACTCCTCCATTCCCCATTGTTGCAAATCACACACCTATTGAATACAAGAATACAAGGAAGTACCAAATATTAATACTTCTGTTGATGAATTAAATGTTTCCCTTTGAAATCCATATGTTGAAGTTCTAAATGCCAGTGCAACGGTATTAGGAGATGAAGCCTTTGGGAGATAATTAGGCTCAGTTGAGATGATGAAGGTGAAGCCCCCATGATGAGATTAGTACTCTTAAAAGAAGATGGAGAAATACCAGAGCTTCCTTTCTTCCATGTGAGGATCGAGTGAGAACTTGGCCATCTATAAGCCAGGAAGCTGACTCTAACCAAGAACTGAATCTACCAATATCTTAGTATTGAATGATCCAACATCCAGAACTGTGAGAAATAAATGTCTATTGTTTAAGTGACCCAATGTATGGTATTTTTGTTATAGCATCCCCAAACTAAGATTCTCTAAAATTTGATTTGGACACAGTGCTATACCTTAAAATATTTTGGTTAAGCTTAAATTGTTGGAAAGAATATCACAATGATCAACAGTGCAGATAGATCCGAACTGGCAATGCAAGAAGAGGTAGGTGCTTCTACGGTTCATGGAGAGCGTTTTAAGCATCTATGATGATAATAACACTACTTTTAACATCTGCTACCACTTGGGAAAAATATTTTATATCTACTACCATTAAAAAACATGTTATATGCTAAAGATAATGTTAATAGTTATGTGTCTATTAGATATTCAGCCCACAATATTTTATAAACTTGCTAGTTTCATGAGAGAATTATTGAAAGTTAACCATAATAGAAAATTGTTTTACAGCAAGTTATAGATGGTTTAGAGAGACTTATTTCCAACATGTTTTGGCTTTCATTTTTTGGATACTTTCTATAGTTTATATGTATCAAACTTGGATCTAGTTTATCCAAACATTATTTCAAGCTGTGTATAAATATTTGACATCAATATTCTAAAACAACATAGATGGTGCTTGTATAAATTTTTAATAGAAATTTTTGTTTATAAAACAACCTCAGGTGCAGATTTTTCCTTCTGAAATGGAGATAATTTCTTCTTGAAGACAGAACTCAATTGAGAGAGAGAGAGAGAGCCAGAGAAAAAGAGGCAGAGAGACAGAGGTGGAGAGAAAGGGAGAAAATATATTCATCAATTTATTATGGTTAATATTACATTAGATTTATCCAACATATATTTATAATTATTAATATGCAATATGGCTGATAAAGTCAATGCAAGCAAAATAAATCCATGGGCATATTTTGATAGAGGACAGCCTTGGAGAAACATTCTTATACTTGTAGGATTAGCTGATAGATACTGCAAAATGAGACCACATTGAACCAATTTAGTAATTATTTCTCTCTTTTTGTCTTTGTCTTTCTCTGCTTCTGTGTTTGTCCCTCTCCATTCTTCCAAAACTTCTGCAATACTTATTTCACCTAAAAAGTAAAAATAGACTATTAACTTCAACAATTATAGTTCCTCAACTCCTCCAACATAGTTAAGGCATTTCCAAATCACAGATCAAGACATACCCTCTAATTAAATACTAATTGACTTTGACAACTGCAAGTCAGCAAACACAGATGCCTTAAACTTGTGACTTATTATATTCAACAAAACAGTGATCACCACCTTTTAAACACATTAGTCACAGAGCTGTTTCCCTTTAATTGTGAAATATCAAGTCAACAGGAAGGGCTTATATTAAAACACCAGCATAGATTTTAAAACTTCTCAAGGAGATGAACACTCAAAGCCATTAAAGACAAAATACCCTATCGACTTGAATGACAATAATATCTTGGCACATCCATTAGTACATTAATACTACATGAAGCCATTACATTGTTTCCATCTATCTATTAATACTCTGTTTCCACATATCTATTAATATAATCAGTGATAATATGGAAAACATTCAATATTTTGAAACTTGCAAAAAGAAAATTTAAGAAGAGTGTTTTTGAGAATGAGCATGATATTTTCTCCATCTCTTCTTGTCCAATGGCAATAAGAAGACATTGGCCAGGGACTACCATCCCAAAGATGCATATAATTATTGTTTGCACAGTCAATGAAATATCCTGAAAGTTGAGCTGATAAACATATTGTCCAAGATTAGGGTTGCAGTTTTGAGATTAACGTTTGGGTTGGGTTTCCTTGCCATCTTAATCTTTTTTTCTTTTTTTTTTTTTTTTTTATGAGACGGAGCCTCTCTCCGTCGCCCAGGCTGGAGTGCGCACGTGGCGCGATCTCGGCTCGGCTCACTGCAAGCTCCACCTCCCGGGTACATGCCGTTCTCCTGCCTCAGCCTCCCAAGTAGCTGGGACTACAGGCGCCCGCCACCACGCCTGGCCAATATTTTGTATTTTTAGTAGACATGGGGTTTCACCGTGTTAGCCAAGATGGTCTCGATCTCCTAAGCTCGTGATCCACCCGCCTCGGCCTCCCAAAGGGCTGGGATTATAGGCGTAAGCCACCACGCCCGGCCTAATCATTTATTTTCATTGTAACTTGAAACTCCTTGAACTTCTATTTCTTATAAAATAAGAGATGATAACATCTGTCTCACTAAGTAATTATTACAATTAAAAACACCAATTTAGAGTTTAGCTCATTGCCTAGAACATTGGAAGCTCCTTCTATATCAACTTTTTGTAGCGTTATTGCCTTTTAAGGTTCACACAATGATTTCCAATGGAGTAGACTTACATTTCCATTTTGTAGAAAAAGAGAACTGAATTTGGCCCATGGATACACAGTCAATAGGTATTTGGGGCTGGATTTTAAAAAGGGCGATTATCCGAGAGTTAACATATTGTCATAGTTAGCTACTTAGCACAGTGCCTCACAAAAACAGTAAAATAGCATCAATATTTTTATTGCTTCAATGTATGTCTTTATAGCAACTTCAAAAACAGTAAAATAGCATCAATATTTTTATTGCTTCAATGTGTGTCTTTTTCTCTCTTTGGACTCCTGCCTTTTATAACAGTGTGTCAGACCACGTGGGAAGGCAAAAGAAGAGTACAAAGGAGATGGAGACCCAGCAGACAAGGTATTTATACCAAGTGGCTGGGATCTGACAATAGTTTAATCTCTGATTTCAGTTTTATCAGAGATGTTAAAGCTCAAGAAGCTGTGCTGGACGTCCGATCAGTAAGGCGGGTCTGTTGCTCTAGACTTGTCTTATGATCATTTGCCTCATTGGTGGTTTGGTTTCATAAAGTGGAAAAATGTAGGATTTTCCCTCTGTGCTTGATTTTGGCCCTTGTTCTTGACTTTGACCCAGCTACTTACCACACTTCAGTTCTTGAAATTGTTTCAATCTGACACTAAGAGAGTTGAAGGGCAAAGTGAGATTCAAGACCTGTCAAAGTCAGTCCAACATAAAAGGACATTTTGGCTTCTACTCCTCTAGTATTAGCCCACAACAGGTGTCCAATTTTGATTTTTCTATTTCCTACTCCACAGCCAGTGCACAAAACTCAGATTTCCGTCTTCATGTTTACATGTTACTTGGTTTGACGAGGAATGTCTTGCAGCATTGCACTCAACCAGAAATTGTTTATTTTTCTACATCCCTGACAAAGGAAAACAAACAAACAAACAAAATAACCCTAAAGCACATCTGTATGTTTTTCTTTCCAAATTTGGAGAAGTTTAAAATAAATTAGAAAGGAAACATAACTGGTTGTAGCAGATGGTGATATTCCATTTTATTAGATGCATTTTTCCTCTTTTTCAAATCTAGGTAGATAATATAATTAAGCAGGCAGTCTTAGATAATTCAAAGTGTCAATATAGTCAGATCAACTCCTCAGCAAATCAGTGTGTGACAACTGCTCTCTTCACTTATAAATTGTCCCCACACTTCATAAGGTACATCTTTGGCATAAAGCATAAGGGAGTTTTGTGACGTAGTTAGATATCAATGTGGCTTCCAGGTTTTTTTTTTTTCATAATTGCAATTTAAATGTATGGCTAGAAGCTGGCATTTTCTAGTTGTAAAGAGGCTGTCTGGTGTCTTTCTGGCTTAGATATGTGAATCTGACCCCTGCTCCCCGCCACTCTTGTTCAGAATCCTTATTCTTTCATATGTCACCCTCTGAGGTAGCATGAGAAGAAAGTTCAGAGGAAAGGTCATATTCTGGGCAGACAGCTTGCATCTGTCTGAAAGGGAACTTCATTTGTTTCCACTTTATGCTATTTTATTTGAAAAGAGGTGTTTAAGTGATTATTTGCTTGCTTCTTGCTCTACTAGTGAGAAAAATTACAGACTGTAAACAGGTCAGTGGAAGCTCTCAAAGATTTTCTTCCTAAGAAATAGTTCCAAATTTTTTTATTTGAAAATAGTCCTCAAATTTTATTTTTCTTGATAAATAATAAGACTTTTTTTCTGTTGTGAACCATACCATATTGATGAAATTACTAAATCAGTATTTCAATGGGATTTTTAAATAAATTTATGAATACAAATAAGACCAACTAACACGTTAGAAAATGGTAATTTAATACCTACTATTAAAGCAGACAAGCTGAAATATAAATACTAATATATCATTGCTGATAATACATCTTTACACAACCTTTTCAGAGAGCAGTTGAGGAGTATTTCCCAAGTTTTAAATGCACACAACATTTGTATTAGCAATACTGCAGAGACATGTCTATTTTATAGACATATTTGTCCATCTGTGACACTAAATGTATATGAATATTTATTGCAACATTGTAATTTTATCTATTGATGAACATTTAGTTTAAGTTTTCTACTATTTAAACAAAATATGGTACATTAAACAATAGTGCACTAAATGGCCTATAAAAATAATATATATCTAGATGCACTGACACATAAAGATGATTTCATACATATAAAACCTAAAAAAAAAAAACTTATATAGAATGATGTCTAAAAAAGCACCCTGATAAATTATTTGGGCTAAATGTCTGATTCCATTTACTAGGTATCTTATCATGTACAAGTCATCCAATGTCTTTGAACCTCAGATTCTTCCTCTGTTTGTATAACTCTCAGAATACTTACAGTAGGTTTTATATAACTTAGAAGTTTTTTTTCTCGCCTCACTGCAAGCTCCGCCTCCCGGGCTCACGCCATTCTTCTGCCTCAGCCTCCGGACTAGCTGGGACTACAGGTGCCCCACCACGCCCGGAGAATTTTTTGTATTTCTAGTGGAGACGAGCTTTCACCGTGTTAGCCAGGATGATCTCGATCTCCTGACCTCATGATCCGCCCGCCTCGGCCTCCCAAAGTGCTGGGATTACAGGCGTGAGCCACCGCACCCGGCCATAACTTAGAAGATTTAATAGTGAAAAGTAGGATAAGAATGTGAAGGGTAATTGTCTTTCTTCTTATATAATAATTAAAATGTTAAAATTAAATATTTCTGAATTGCAAGATTATGTTTATAATATTCAAAACAAAATTTACAAAAGGTATATTACACAACAAACAATTATTATAGTGATATTTAATATATAAACCATATTTCTAATAGTTTGAAACACTATACACACTGCACATTCCAAGCACTGTGTTTAATGCTGAGGATACTAACTATAATGCTCTCACCAGATCCTTTTTTTTTCAGTTAAGAACTTCTTGTTTGCTGGGCACAGTGGCTCATGTCTGTCATCCTAGAACCTTGGGAAGCCAAGGCAGGCAGATCACTTTAGGTCAGGAGTTCAAGGGCAGTCTGGCCAATATGGTAAAACTCCATCTCTACTAAAAATACAAAAATTAGCCAGGTGTGGTTGCAGGCACCTATAATCCCAGCCTGGGTGACACAGCAAGATTTTGTCTTGTAAAAAAAGAAAAGAAAAAAGAACTTACTGCATTTTTGTTAAATATACTGGATTCCCACCCCATTCGATGGATGAGACAAAACTAGTACAAACTTTTTCATGGATTTAAAACAATACATTAAAATTACAGATTTCAAATGTCAACAAAAGTAAAAATTTAAAGAAGGGCATTAGACATTGTTAATTTTACACAATGACAAAAATGCCAACAATACTAATGATGATACAGTGTTTATGACTAGGAAACTTCTCAATAAATGTTAGCTTAGTAACTTCACTCATTTAGCCTTTACAACAATAACTTAGGAGCAGCTGCTACTATTCCCATTTTATGCATATGAAATCTGGGGTGAGGAGATATTAAGTCACACAAATATAAGTAGCCACATGCGGAGATACTAAATTCAGATCTTCCCTACTTTAACTGCTATATTGTAGAGCCTCACAGCAGTTTTCTTACCCTAATAGCTTATTGTATTTAAATGACTGTACATATTATTTCAGAAAGAGTTATATTTATACATAGACCCATATGTTAGAACATTTTATTCCTAAGGAAGTATCATAACATAACTTTGCATCTCAATTTGGCCTATAAACCAATACTAAAATCATATTCATGTAACCAACTATAAGAATATTAATAACAAATAATTAGTCTAGCATCAACAACAAATTTTACTTGCTAGAATAAGCAAATATCAAAAAAAGAAAAACTTTTATTATCTAGTTGGAAGTTTATAGCAGTAATTGAAAGCAACCTAATTTTAATTACATTGAAAGATTTTCATCTGCAACAAGTGTCTGAAGACAATAAAGCAAATTATTCAGAAGCCTCAATGAAAAGGATGTGTTCCTTAACCACTAGGAAGGAAAAGTAGTAAAAACAGTGTAGATTAGGAGGCACATTTTCTAGGACCTATATTTTACAGGCAGTTGGGTTTATAAATTACAAGAAATATCAGCAGAACAGTGCCTTCGTTAATAGAAGTGGAATATATAGATGATGATTCTATTTATTTATTAATTTATTAATTCATTTACTCATTCATGATTCATTTACTTATTCAGTATGTATTTAACATGTAATTGGTGCCTGGTTGGCACTGGGCTAATTGCTGCAGAAAGAGCAGGAAATTAAATTCTTTCGCAGTTACACTATCATTAGACTGCAATCTCCCCAAGAAGGACTTTTGGATTTTGTGCTTGTGTCAGTGAGTTTGAGTCTATCAGGCATGGTCTTGATATAAAAAGATGGCACACTCAAATTAGATAACATGAGAAGAACATAAGAAGAGGCTATTTTTAAAGGCTCCAAGTAGCATTTTAAAAAAAAATAAGGCATGGTGTACCATGCTTTAGAGCATGTAACATTGGAAAGCTACTATCTCCTCTAGGCTTGATGGAGTGGTGGAGCGGGCGGAGGGAATAATTATCAGAATGCTGAGAGAAGCAGATTGGAGAGGGTCATTCAAGTTATGGCCATCAGCAGAAGGAAATAGCCAAATTAAGGTATCATAGCAGAAAAGCCATCTGGGTAATAAATACAAAACTCCACTCTCCTATTACCCTCCATTTTCATACGGAATCTTTTCCCACAGCTCCCATTGATCTAACTCAACCACAATCTAGAGCATGGGAGAACCCAATGATGCACTGCACTGAAGTTAGCCTTCAGGGGCATACAACAAGGAAAAGAGGAGTGAAGAGTGTTTCCGGAACTGGAGGGCTGAATGGATGAGATCCAACACATGGACCAAGACATGTAAATACATAAAATTTAATATTCCTTACATGCATTCAGGAAGACAACAATTTCCACCCCCACCCCAATCATCTGCACTCGAGTTTCAGGGTTACACATAACAAGCTAGAGTAATTCAAATGAAAAAAAGTGTTGTTCTTATCTTTTAGGTGTATTATTAGTGACCTTTCTCAGCACAACTGTGATTATGACCCCTGATTAGAAAGATCTAGATTTGTTTTGTTGAAGTTTCAACAAGTGTCTTATCAGTTCTTTCTTTTTTTGATCAAACACTTAAAAAAACTCCTATTTTAAGTTCAGGGGTACATGTGCAGGTTTGTTACAAAGGTAAACGTGTGTCATGAGGGGTTTGTTGTACGGATTATTTAATCACCCAGGTATTAAGCCTAGTACTGATTTATTATTTTTCCTGATTCACTCCCTTCTCTAAACCTTCATGCTCTGATAGACCCCAGCATGTGTTTTTCCCCTCTAAGTGTCCATGTGTCCTCAACTTTGAGCTCCCACTTATTAATGAGAACCTGCAGTATTTGCTTTTCTGTTCCAGGGTTAGTTTGTTAAGGATAGTGGCCTGTAACTCCACCCACGTCCCTAAGAAGGACATGATCTCATTCTTTTTTATGGCTGCCTAGTATTTCTTGGTGCATATGTACCACATTTTCTTTATCCAGTCTATCAATGGTGGGCATTATAAGAAGAATCAATTCTTTATTAACACATTCTGCCCATCCGACCAGTGTTGCACTTAGTGGAACTAAGATGAATCAAAAAAATAGAAGAAAAATTGTTCTGATGTGGAAAGTGGAGGACTAAAATCTTGTTTCAAAGAGATGTAGTTCTGTTCATAATCAACCATTGATGGAGGCCATGGAGAGTGGCCCAAAGTATATGTCAAATTTCCCATGTCTTCGGAGAACATAAGGATCAGTTGAATATTAGATAGACAATTCCCATCCTCTTTCCTTCTCACGACATATCTCAAATCTATGTTAAAAAGCAGAATGCTATATTCTTCTGCACTCTCATGTGTATCAGCATGCATGTGTGTGTACATAGGTGTGTACACACATGTGATTACTGAACATAACATTTGGCCTTCTACTAGTAATAGTGTAATGCTGGCATTACATGTAAAATAGTTGTTATAATGTTAAAATAATCCAGTCAGAAGGTATTTTTAAAATATTGTGACATAAAATGGGTACAACACTTTATTGGGGACTGGTATATATCAATTATTTATTAAATATTAGATTCTAAATGTAATTTTTTAAAAATGAACTACAGCTAGCTAGTGCTATCTGTGAGTTCCAAATCCATTGGCTCAACCAAATGCAGACCAAAAACATAAAAAAAAAAATAAAAATAGCTATGATAATAAAAATAATACAAAGAAAACTAAAGTATAAGAACTACTTACAAAGCATTTACATTCCATTAGGTATTTATAAATAATTTAGAGATGATTTAAAGTACTCGGGAAGATATGTATATATGATATGCAAATAATATGCCATTTTATATAAGGGACTTGAGGATCCATAGGTTTTGATATCTGCAGGAGTCCTAGATCCAATCTCTTGTGGACACCCAGGGTCAACTCTACTTATTCTCAGCTTCCTCATATAAACACCTCTCATCAAACTTCACGTATTCTAAAACCTTCTAAGCCCTAACATTACAAATTAATAACAGATGTCACGGATATCTGTGAGTGTCTTTCACAGATATATTTGTGAGATTAGAAAGTACATTCATCTTATTTAAAGAGCGAAATTCTACTTCAATAAAAGGACAATTACATATGGCAATCAAATACATCAAGGCTATTCTGGTTAACCACTTGAAAAGGAGGAGGGACTCCATCCAGGCTGCATAGAACACATAAACCCCCATGACACATAAATGGTGACAGAGTCCAATATGGATATGTGAAATGCCATTAAGACATTGTCTTTTACTGAAACAGATTCGAATTTAAATCCAACTTCATCCATCATTTGTATATAATCTTAGGCAAGCCACTTAGCATTTCTGAGTTTGCTTCCTAATCTAAAACATACGTATTTTTTATATCACCATCTTATGGAAACCTTAAGCGGTTTAGCAACATTTTGCTAGTTTCTGTACTGTTTCTTACATACGTAATTATATAATCATCAATATCATTTTCTGCTTTATTGTACTAATTAGCTACATAATAAAATATTAATATTATTTATGGAGCAAGCACAGTACGAGATATGCTGGACTTCATTCAGTTACTTACTTTTCATATTGTTTTCTCTTCTGTAATGTGCTTACATGTCAGGACTGCATGAGGTGACTGCGTGAGGTATCTGCATACAGCAGAAGCCAAAATTTAAAATAAGGTTATGTTTATTGCAGCACTATTTATAATAGCAAAGATTTGGAATCAACCAAAATACCCATCAGTGATAGACTGGATAAAGAAAAAGAAAATGTGGTACATATACACCATGGAATACTACCCAGCCATTAAAAAAAGAATGTGTTTATATCCTTTTGCAGAGACATGGATGAAGCTGGAAACCATCATCCTCAGCAAACTAACACAGGAAAAGAAAAATAAACACCGCACATTCTCACTCATAAGTGGGAGTTGAACAATGAGAACACATGGACACAGGGAGGGGAACATCACACACCGCGGTTTGTTGTGGGGTGGGGAGAAAGGGGAGGGAGAGCATTACGACAAATATCTAATGCATGTGGGGCTTAAAACCTAGATGATGGGGCCAGGCACAGTGGCTCACGCCTGTAATCCCAGCACTTTGGGAGGCTGAGGTCAGGAGATCGAGACCTTCCTAGCCAACATAGTGATACCTCATCTCTACTAAAAATACAAAAATTAGCTGGGAGTGGTGGCACATGCCTATAATCCCAGCTACTCAGGAGGCTGAGGCAGGAGAATCGCTTGAACCAGGGAATCAGAGGTTGCAGTGAGCTAAGATCGTGCCACTGCACTCTAGCCTGGTGACAGAGCGAGACTCCATCTCAAAAACAAACAAACAAACAAAAAACCAAAAACAAACAAACAAAAAAAAACAACAACAGCAAAAACCCTAGATGATGGATTGATAGGTGCAGCAAACCACCATGGCACATGTATACCTGTTTAACAAACCCGCACATTCAGCACATGTATCATAGAACTTAAAGTACAATAAAATAAAATAAGAAAGATAAAGTAAGGTTATCTGATTTGATTCGCAGTGTTATAACAACTTGATCTTATTGTTCTGCCTAACCAAGTGAGCTTGATTCGTCATATAGAACGCATCACAGATAACAGTCTCTACTAGAACCAACTGTTGATTACAGGTCTAGTGTCTAGTAACTGACACCGTACCATTCCAAGTTTACATTGGAACATGATGTAGGTCAAGAAAATCCAACTTTCTCATTCTTTCTCTCTCTCATTGTTTCTGCTTTACTAAGGGAGTTTTTACCTCACTCATTGCACCTGCTTTCTCACAACCATTTTTAAACATATGTATTAATAACACCAATTGATGCAATCTGGTTTTGTCCAATAAAACAATCTTCCTAACGGCTGTCTATTCATGCTGATTACTCAAGCTCGAATTCCCACAGGTTGATGTGAATGGTCAGATGGAACCTGGACACACAGTAGGGTGTGCCACAGAGAGGGACCCGTAACGTAGATAATCATCCACACTTTTCTTTAAAAGAAAGAAAACAACTGTATTGTTGAATAAGTGTTTAACTAGAATATGCTGTGCATCACAGCAGTCTACTAAAAGACTGCCTAGACTGAAAGAAATCCCACCCTTTTATGTACCCAAGCAGACACAATTAATTGCTTACTTGTTCCCAAGGTAGACAATACCTAGTCTTCAAACAAGAGCTTGACAGCACTGATTGTTGCATATAGTTCATCCTAAATTCACTTAGTAATTGGGGTGACTATCTGTGTTAACTAATTAGCTTTACCCAAAGAAAAAATAAACTTCCCATATAAGAGATAATTTTACAACTGGGAGGGAAGGGACCACTAAAGTTAGGTTCCTACTCTACCGCAGAAATTAGGAGATAAAAACACTATCTTTCTTGATGATTACTTTTTTAAAAAATGCTTTCCAGATCCTTGAGAAAGATATTCCTAGATCATAAAGCTGGCAAGAGGTGTATTTACCTTTAAAAAGATTTATGTACATTTCAAAGAGACAATGAAGAAACTTACACATTTTCTAAAGTAAATACTCATAAGAAAAGGGAGGGAGGGAGTATCTTCCTTTAATTTCAACCAAGAAAATCATGTCTTTTTAAATAAATTTGTATTTGCCCTTCTAATGCTCATATGCATGCACACACACAATTATAATTTTTATTCTGAATACACACATGCACATATAATACACATGCATACACATAATTATGATTTTTATACTGAATAATTTGAAAGTTGCAGACATCTATGATATATTTACTAATTTGTTTAATTTTAGAATATATATAAAGTGGTGTCAGAATTTGTACCTTCTTTTTCCCTTTGAGTTGCTATCACAACATGCCATAGATTGGGTAATTTATACATAACAGGAATTTATTTATCACAGTTCCAGAGGCTGGGAAGTCCAAGATCCAGGCGCTGGCAGATTCTGTGTCTGGTGAAAGCTCTGTCTTTGCTGCATAGATGGTGCCTCTTGCAGCATTCTCACATGGTGGAAGGGCAGGCAGGTGATAGGGATAAATGCTGTGTCCTCACTTGGCAGAAGATGTGAGTGTAAGAGCCAGGCAGCTCTCTGAAGCCTCTTCTATAATGTCATTAATTCCACTTGTGACAGCAGAGTGTTCATGACTTACAGACTTCCCTAAGAGCCCCGCCTCTTAATATCGCCACAATGGAGATTAGGTTTCAACATGAATTTTGCAGGGACACAATCATTCAAACCATGGCAGTAACCTATACCACTGTGAAAAGCAAACCCATGAAGTAGAGTTCAATATTTGTTTACATTTCTGTAAATATTATGTTCAAAACTTACTTTTTGTCTTTCTCTCTTCAACAAGGTTGTTTGTCATTCAATTGAAACATGATTTGATTCTTTTATAATGGATTTAGCGTGTTTACCCAGTGTAATTATTTTTTCAAAAAACTGCTATTGTTGAGTGTGAAAAACATTGATATGCTTCCAAAAGTTATATTCAGAGAAGTATCATTCACTTTCCCACAGTTCATATATTTTTGTATTGTTGGATGTTATCTTTAGAGTAAATTTTTTCCACATTTAATAAACATATAAAGCATGTTAGCTGTATAGAATAAGACTAGGTCCCTTGTAGAATCTCATAGTATATTCCTCCAATATGTTTTATCATTTTCAGAATTTCCAACTGCGTAAACCATCCTGAGAAGTGGCCTGAGTGAAAGAACCATCAAGACCTTGCAATTTTGACATTTGCAGAAAGATGTGTGGGAGTACAAGAGGTTCATGGTGTGTGGCCTCCCCGTATCTTCTGTAGAAATTGTGTGGCTCTTCCTGTGGCTTGATTAGGTCCTTCTCCTTTGTTCTACTTCTTCCATCCAAGCACTTAATATTTTGCATTATAATCATTGATTTTCTTATTGGTCTCTCTTTTCTTAAGGGAAGAAACTACATCTTACTGAACTGCTATAAGAGCCTGATGTTCTCTGGATGCGTGGGGACACAGAGATGAATGGATGCAGGTGAGTAAACATAACGACATGGTGAAAAGTTGAGGAAAGGCAATATGTACGTTAATCATCTGGGTTTTATTATCTTTCATTCCAGATGCTTAGTACAAAGTGATACTTGTTAAAATGCAAATTATTACCCCCTTCTCTTACAGGGATTTAGGGATAGGGAGTTATACTCTACTTATTACCTATTAATCGAAGAGAATTTCAAGCAAGTACTGCAGAAACCATATGTAGAAGATTGATTTTGACCAGACAAGTGGATTTTCCATGCCTTAAGCTACACATTATAATAAGAAAAGGAAAATCTGGAAAGTAAACACAAGACTTATGGAGGCTGCTCTTGTGGAATGATATTATGGGTATCATCAATGTGATCATTACTACCTGAAAGAACAGGTCCAAACAATTTTCCATTTACTGCATCAGAAAAAGGGGCTGGGCATGGTGGCTCATGCCTATAATCCCAGCACTTTGGGAGTTCGAGGTGGGCAGATCAACTGAGGTCAAGAGTTGGAGACCATCCTGGCCAACATAGCGAAACCCCGTCTCTACTAAAAATACAAAAATAAACTGGGCGTGGTAGGGTGCACCTGTATTTCCCAGCTACCTGGGAGGCTGAAGCAGGAGAATTGCTTGAACCCGGGAGGTGGAGGTTGCAGTGAGCCGAGATCACACCAGTGCACTCCAGCCTGGGCGACACAGCAAGAAAAGAAAAAAAGAAAAGAAAAGAAGAGGAGGGGAGTGAAAGGGAGGGGAGGGGAGGGGAGAGGGGAGGAGAGGAGAGAAAGACATGCATGATAAGTTCCAAATGCTTAAGAATATAAAATATGCAGCCTTCACATTTAGCAGGCAGTGTTAACCTTACATAAAATATGGGTAACTATAGAAAGACACCATTATGGTGGAGATTTTTGTCAAATGGTCCTATATAATCTCAATGGTTTTTACTATGGAACATTGTAAGGGAAAGATATTTGCCCTGTTTCCCCAACTTTAATGAATTACCTCTTCTCCATGCATATATATATATATATATAGAGAGAGAGAGAGAGAGAGAGACTGCAAATCACAGTATCACCTGGTTTCCTGGTTGCAGGTGTAAATCAGTGACTTGGCTTGAATCAACACAGTACCTTCTCTTTCCACAACTATTAGTTTAAACATTACTACTCATCACAGTCATTTCAAAGTACTCAAGCTAGTAAATCGTGCATGGCAATTTTCGTGACTCACTTAAACTTCATACTACTTTTGTTATCTTTCAAAATGCATGAGTAAGTCCTGCTTGAGAATAAAGTCTGCACAGAAGAAAGCAGCATCAAGAAACAGATGGAGGTGCAGAACTCTGAAAGTGGTATAGGAGAACCGGGATCCAGCTATGTCAGCAGTAAACTGTTTCTTAGCTGTTGTGTTGTATAAGCCAATAAGTCTCTCACCCTCTCTTCCTTTCTATTTTATTCCTCCATAACTTTCTGTGATTAGTAAAGAATCTTCTCTGAATTCATTAGAGAAGAATATCCAACTTAAACTGTCTTAAACAAAATGGGTCAAAACAAATATCTAAGAGTTGTTTTACTAGCTTCCTCTTTTCTTTATCACTCTGTCTTCTTCCCTTAGATTTTACACTTATTGTGACTTATTGTGAAAATACATACATTGATATATACATAATAAAAGTGAGACAAAAGGAATAAAATAAATTTAATGTTGGTTAGTACTTGGTTTATGAAAAGGAGAAAGTAATCATGAGAATACTAGTCTGAAGGACAAGAGACACAGGTTCTAATACTACCTCTACCTTTAATTTGTCTTGTGGTATTTAGTGAAAATAAAAAGCATTTAGTCAAATAAGTGGAAAACAAACCAAGTATTGGTTTTAAATTAAATTCTTGAATTTCTAAAAAGTGTACAAAAATAACGATGTGAGATTTTAGTCTATTTTAAAACATAAATTTCAAATATCTCTTAAAAATCATAGATGTAATTGGGAAATTCCTGCCCAAACCAAAGCATCCTCCTATTTTTGTTAATATGCATGGTCTTATTTGAACTCAGCCTGGTAACTTTAGTTTACTCATGGAAACAAAAAGGGTTATGACTTGTGGGCTATATATGCCTTTGATTAATAATAAATTTGAAGTCAATTATTATTTAATAAACTCCATGGGTTTGGAAGACCACAGCCAGATGGTCCTGTGGTTCCTGACCTTCATTTCCCCAACAAGACCCTTTTTATTGTTTTCTTCCCCCTTTTGAAATATTTCAAAATATCCTAGGAAAGAGTATGTGCTTTGGTGACATACTGATTGGGGTTTTGCTTCTATGCTTAGAATTAACCAGTTGGGTGTTTCTCTGAACTTTAATTTTATCACCTTTAAAATGGGATTGCGTGTACCTCCAGCACAGAATTACTATTAAGTATAAATCAGAATTTTGTTTGTCCTGTTGTTAATGTTTTATAAACATTAGTTTTCTATTCAGATTCAAATTCTTAAAATCAGGTTTCTACCTTAACTATAATGTACTACAAATAATGTAAGACTACAGGTAGTCTATAGGATTAGAAAGAGAATTCTGCTTTATTAAAAATGGGTTAATAAAATCTTAGATTTAGTAACGTAACACTAATGGAATATGAAATGTATCTTATAAATTCTCTATAAGCCATATATTTTACAAAGATACTGAAAAAAAAATCATGGATTCAGTAGTATAAATACCCAATTGCCACAAAATGTCTGGAATAGAAAACTTTTTTTTTTTTTTAAGGCAGTTTCACTCTTGTCCCCCATGCTGGAGTGCAATGCGCAATCTCAGCTCACTGCAACTTCCACCTCCCAGGTTCAAGTGATTCTCTTGCCTCAGCCTCCCAAGTAGCTAGGATTACAGGTGTGCACCACCAAAATTGGCTAATTTTTTGTATTTTTAGTAGAGATGGGATTTCACCATGTTGGCCAGGCTGGTTTCGAACTCCTGACCTCAGGTGATCTGCCTGCCTCGGCCTCTCAAAGTGCTGGATTACAGGAGTGAGCCATTGAACTGGGCCTGGAATAGAAAACTTTAATTTAACCTCCCTTAATGATGTGTTAACATTTGATGTCTAAGAAAGCAAACATTAAATGACCTAGTAAGATCTTTCATATGTATAGCAAAAATGATGCACAAAATGCAATACGTTTCAAAAAGATATGCCAGGGAATCTCTTGCTTTCTATAAGGCCACCTATAGCAAAGTGAGATATTTTCAGAAACAGACAAGGAGACCAGGGATGTTTCTGAAGGAGAGGTCAGACTAATATTTTTTAAGGTTTAAACAAGATAAAAAATATATCATTGCAACCCTAAACTGTCTTGACTTCCTTTGAACATGCAGAGCCCTCATGTGATTCGAAATTATCCACAAAACTTAAAAACTTTTGCAGAGAAATTTGGCAGCCACCAAAAATTCCTGGAAGATAAATACCTTTGTAAGGGCAGCATGTAAGTGTATATAGATGCTCAAGGTGGGCCCACAGTTCCCAAATCCAATTTTTTTCCTAAGGCTGTTATAGAAATTGGGTTATTCATTCAGAATCTGAGGAAAATTATTGACACTTTCTCAAGAATAAGTCACATATGGACACATACACAAATTAGTTTAGGGAGCATCAAAAACTCTTTGAAACTTACAATGTTCCTTAGATAAAGAACAACTGGTTTATTTACCAGCTAATACATATTCATGATTGCATACATCGGTTAACATGTTTTTACATCAATAATTGTTCTCTCTAGCTAATGTTTGTATTCCACAAAAGAGTCATAGGAGAAATGGAGGCAAATGCTTGAAGATGTCTATGTTCAGTTGCATTACGTACTGAGATAGGGCCCTCTCTGAAGTATATGAGATCCTGAGCACTGGACTCAATATGGGTTCTGGTTCAGCCTCAAGGCAATCCACCCATTATATTTTGAATTAATTAATCAAATTAATGGTGATTTCATTGTTAGGCCTAGAGGCTCCCATGCAACAGAGGGGATTTTAAAAATTTTTCAAGAAATTACTTTAAAGCATGAAGACACAATGCTCCACACACAGGCCCTGCCTGTGGGCCCTAAGGCAACATTGTGTCCAATAGCTAGTGAATCTTTGAGGGAGAGATTTACATTAAATAATCATCCAGAAGATTGGTACATGATATAATACACCAATTTCAAAACTCCCCCATGTCGGCCAGGTTCTGTGGCTCATGCCTGTAATTCCAACACTTTGGGAGGCCAAGGTAGGAGGATCACTTGAGCCCAGGAGTTCCAGACCAGTGTGGACAACATGGCAAAACCCTGTCTCTACTAAAAATACAAAAAAATTATTTGAACATGGTGGTGTGCACCTACAGTCCCAGCTACTAAGGAACAGCGAGGCTGAGGTTGGAGGATTGCTTGAGCACAGGAGGTTGAGGCTGTAATGAGCACTGATGGTTTCACTGCACTGGAGCCTGGGCAACAGAGCAAGATCCTGTCTCAAAAAAACATAAAACAAAAACAAACAAACAAAACTTATCCATGTCAACAGAATTATCGAACACACTGGAATGTTCAATTTCAACCCACCCTTTCACTAAGGGCAATCTATGAAAAACACTAAGTTATTCGAATACAATAGCATTCAGATACGACAGGAAATGTACTGTACAATTTTAGAGCCTAGGTTCATTAAGCAATGTATGGCATCTATATATGATAGATTCACTTTAATCTTAGGATTTTTTTAAAAGAGGACTGAGATACATTAGTTGCTTTCCTCAGTAGAGCCAGTGAACTCAATAATGTGTCCCTAGAAGATGGGCCACACAGTAAGTAAAATGAACGAGGGTAAAAGGGGAAGAATTTTGCTAGTATGGCGTTGTATGTAGTCACACATGCATTTTACTGCAAAGTGGTGAAAGGTCGGCCTCTTTCTATGAAATACTCTTGGTACGACAAGAAGTAGGCACCAGGCACCAGGACGTAGGAGATTTGCCAATGTCTGAAGACATTTTTTTTGTTAGATACAATTTGGAGGATGGTGCTACTGACATCCTGTATGTAAAGGCCAGGGGTGCAGCTAAACTTACTATGATACACAGGGTAGCCTCCCACAACAAATAATTATCCAGCTCTAAATGTTAATAGTGCTAACATTGTGAAACCCATCATATATAATATGTATAAATATATGATATGATGTGATATGGTATAATTTTCCAATACTGTGATTGTGTGGATGGAGAATCTCAGTATCTACACATGGTGTCTGTAAAGTGGGCATATTAAGTTACTCATATTGCACAGACATTAGAAAAAGAAAAAGTGGACCAAGATTCTCTGCCTGGTACATGTTACTCCTCACATAGCTTTGAAATTTTAGCTTTTTCTATGTCTCATTTTTTGCATCATAAAGGAAGTTTTGCTGGTATAGTTTTCATAGTTCTGGAGGTACCCCATTTTTATGACTGCCAATACCACCAATCTCCCACCATCAAATTTTGAAACCTCCCCAACCCTGCCTACCTTCATGCATACACTTTGTTTTACTTTTGGACTAAAGATTTAGTTTCTATTGTAGAATGGGACTTTGCAGTCTCTTTTTGAATTGAATGCTGAAGAAACGTCATCTTTAATTAAAACGACAGTATCACCATTTAAAGGTTAAAATACACACAAAGACACGAGTAATAATGGTTCAGTTTTATATGGCTTAGCGGGCTGGCTATTGCAAGAATGCTTCTTAGGTGCCTGGTTTGCTTTGAGAAAAGAAAAGAGAGGATCTTGCTTTTCTAAAGATATGAATTCTAGATCTGATTGCTTCTGTGAAGAACATTTAAAAAGGATTAGGTAATTCTGGTTGGAAAAAAAATATGAGTTCATGTTAAAAGTTTCAGAGTTGACTGCAGTATAAGTCCCATCAACTTTTCCTGAGCAAATTTGTGCATGGTTTGCAAGCTGTTGAGGAATTCATATCTCTCATAGCTCCAACAAGAATAGGACACGCATGGCCTGGTGTGCCTCCCACTCAGGCTGGCTTGAAAGAGCTTGAACAAAATGAGAGGATTGGAAGAAAGAAGCCAAGTGATTCAAAGTGAGTCTGATTTCCCTAATCTTTGTTATCAGCTAATGATTTGCTTCCTAGTTTATCAAGAAAACACAAAAATGGCTTCCACATGGAGAAACTGTCATGTTTACACATTTCAATGCCTGGGCTTCCATGTAGGTCTGCATTCTCTCCAGTTAACTCAAACTATTTTGCTTCTTATAAAAGCCAATCCTAAGGGCGGTGCAAGATGTGCTTTGTTAAACAGATGCTTGAAGACAGCATGCTCGTTAAGAGTCATCACCACTCCCTAATCTCAAGTACCCAGGGACACAAACAGGGCTGAAGGCCGCAGGGACCTCTGCCTAGGAAAACCAGAGACCTTTGTTCTCGTGTTTATCTGCTGACCTTCTCTCCACTATTATCCTATGACCCTGCCACATCCTCCTCTCTGAGAAACACCCAAGAATGATCAATAAATACTAAAAAAAAAAAAAAAAAAAAAAAAAAAAAGCCAATCCTCTCACTAATGTACAAGTTCCAAGAAGGTAGAGACTCCAAAGTCTGTGTTATTTGTTGTTGCATCCTTTATACCTAGAAGATCACTTAGCACATAACTGGCTGACAAAAATTATGTTTTTAATTAGTTAATCAATACAGTGGTTTCAAAAGTGAAAGGAATACAGAGGGTGGTTGACTGGTTGCTCCTGGGATCTTCTGTAAGGGGTGCATTCCAGTGCTACCATCAAAAATCTGTTCTTCAGCATAGTAGGACTAGAAATAGTTTAACAGCCAATCTTCAAAATTCGCAATTATTAAACCCAAATAAACAAATTTATTTTCTAGTACAAGTTTGTCAATATGAAATTAGTTAAATATCTTATGCTGTAGCAAGATTTTCAATAGTTTCTTTATATTATATTTTAGAAGAATCTTTTAAGATAGGAAATGCTTCTAATATGTTACAAATTGGAAATAAAAGCAAGAAGTTATAAGACCATGTGAGCACAAATAATATAAACCAACAATTTGTATTGCTTATCTCTGGATAGTAGGATGATATATTTTTTGCTTTTCTGTGACTTTCTGTACTTTCAAGTTTCTGTCTCTCACTCTCACTCTCTCTTGCCCTCATTCTGTCTTTCTTTCTTGGTGAATATGTGTATAAACAATAGGTATAACATGTTTTAAAATTTCTTTATAGAGTATATGAATATATGTATATGCAAACATGTATTAAACCAAATATGTATTTTATAATCTGTTTGGTACTTATGTTTCTAATTAAAATGCTAATGGCTATTTTCCTGGTCATTATAATCATCTGTATCTGGTGTGCATGTGTGTGTTTGTGGATAGAGCAGGGTTGTAAATAGTCACTAGAGAATAGCTTGGCAAGAGTGCAATCAGAACAAAGGGCATTATCTCAGAGATGTCACCATTTGGTGTTGCTATAGATATGTGAGCATTGCATTTTCATCTTCATGTTGGTCAAGCAGGTAGGTATATTTGAGCCCATATCCAGGTGTTCTCTCCATAGATAATGCTGGAAACACTGATACATCTATCTACTATAGAATCTCCATTACTAACCACCATGTATCTCTTCCTCCATTTATTTATACCATATCTCTTGAGAGAGAATCTGGAAAAATGTGATTGTTTGAGCTGTCACAGTGCCTAGATATTTTTGAATATTTTATAAACCTGAATGAGACAGAGGTATGATAGACCTGCCCACCTTTTAATTTACATAATGGATCAAGTTGCTTCCAGAGACTGAACTCATTATTCTAAGCAAAGAAACAAACAACCCTATTAAAAACTGGGCAAAGAACATGAACAGACATTTCTCAAAAGATGAAATACAAGTAGCAAAGAAACACATGAAAAAATGTTCATCAATATTCATCAGAAATGCAAATTAAAACTGTAATGAAATATCATCTCATACCAGTTAGAATGGCTATTACTAAAAAGTCAAAAAATAACAGATGTTGGCATGGATGTGGAAAAAAGGGAAAACTTATTCATTGTTAGTGGGAATGTAAATTAGTTCAACCTCTATGGAAAACAGTATAGAGATTTCTTAAGTAAATAAAAATACAAACATTCAACCCAGCAATCCCAAAGGAAAAGAAAGCATTATATAAAAAAGAAACCTGTACTTGTATGTTTATCACAGGGTTATTTAGAATCGCAAAGACATGGACCCAACCTGAGTGTCCATCAACAGTTGAATGGATGAAGAAAATGTGGCATATATACATTGTGAAATACTATTCACTCATAAAAAGAATGAAATCATCTTCTTTCCTGCAACTTTGATGGAGCTGGAGTCCCTTAACCTAAGGTAACTAACTCAGCAACAGGAAACCGAATACCACATGTTCTTACTTATAAGTGGGAGCTAATAAATGGGTACACATGGATGTAAAGATGGAAATAATAGACACTAGGGACATTCAAAGCGGGGACGGTAGAGGGTTCAAAAATTACCCACTGGGTACAATGTTCACTGTTTGGGTAAAGAGTACACTAGAAGCTCAATCCCCACCAGTATGCAATATAGCCATGTCGCAAACATGTACCCCTTGAATCCAAAATAATATAAAAAATTATAAATAGAAACCAAATAAGGCAAGGTTAACTTAGAATAGGTAGCCTTGGTTTTTAGATGCCACACTGTTCTCAAGCAGAACAGGTAATCATGTTGCTCTGGATATCAAGACCTTAAGATGCTCTGTGACAAACTTGGGGAACTGTTCTTTTACAATCTGTTAATGGGCTCTCAAAAGTATAATTTCTTAGACCTAACAGCTTCACTAAATCAAAACTCTTTCAATTTTATCTATGAAGGTCTGCCACTCCCACAGATTTATTCTTGAGTCTAAGGGTGTCTTGACCACATGCAAGACCCCCAGTGCATGTGAGAGAACTTCGGGTGGAAGCAGCAACAATGCCACAAGTGCAGATGCCTCAATAGAAACTGTAAGTTAGTCTGTTTGGTTATCTTTTGCTGTCAGAAGTCTGTTTGGTTATCTTTTCCTGTCCATTGTTATAGTCAGATACAAGAGGGTAATGAAAAATAGAAGAGAAAAGTGACAGAAAGCACGTTGGAAGGTGCTCCTGGGATCTCCCAGGGTTACTTAGGAGCTTGGACACATTTATCTTTGGCCAACATTAAAAGGCAGGGCAAACATCAGCAAACCAAAATTTACCAAAGCTACAAGACCCTCAAGATAGCTATCACTTAACCCCTTCAAGGTAGCTCTCACTTAATCCGAGGACTGCCATTGTTTTACATTTGATTTTGGTTTTTACATTTGCCTTTTAGCTTCAGAAACAATAGAGAGTAGGCATAGAAATTACATTGTCTTCAATGGGGTTGAGGGAGTGAATATTCTTTCATGGGGACATGAGCACATGGAGAAAATGTGGCATATATATGCTGCAAAATACTATGCAGCCACAAAATGAATGAAATCAATTCCTTTTGCTGCAACTTCAATGGAGCTGGAGTCCAAGAGTGCTGCTCACAGAGCTCAGCATCTGTGGGATTTTTCATAACAGCATGGCCTGTGGCAATAGAACCCCCTATCTTTCAGGGCAAAGATGCTAATGTAAAAATTTACAATTTACATTGTCAATGCCCCTATACAGAGAACCCCCTATCTTTACAGTTCAAATGGTTTCCATTTATTCATTTATATATCCATTTATCATCTTTTACAAAAAAACATTAAAATAATAAAAATAAATAAACTAATAATTAAAGTAATATAATTGCTAAATTTCTAATAAAAATTTTACTTGAAGAGGATATTATGAAGAAAAGGGAATGAGAAGATCCTAATGGGCACTTCCCTTTGGCAACAATGAAGCCAGTGGAACTATGAAGAGAACAGAAAGAGCTCACCTCCGTGCTGGCGAATGGCAGAAATACTGTTGACATTAGAGTCTCAATGGACAGTGTGTTTTCTTTAAAGGAAATTTCTCTCTCATAGTTCACCTCATCTCATAGTTCACCGACGAGGTGAAACTTCTTCCAGCACATTTTGTTCAATTTCTTCTGGTCATGTTTTCTGCAAATCTCTATTTAATGTGACATTTCTCCTCCCTAAACTTTTAGGAATGCCTGCTATCTATAGAATCAGGTTATGTATGTATGCTTATGATTACATCTCTTTTGTTAAC
Source organism: Pan paniscus (assembly GCF_029289425.2). Taxonomy (NCBI): domain Eukaryota; kingdom Metazoa; phylum Chordata; class Mammalia; order Primates; family Hominidae; genus Pan; species Pan paniscus. The sequence continues at coordinate 70,991,369 of NC_073267.2, forward strand.
AAAATTTTATATGAGGATAACTCATGGAGGTTAAAGCTTTGCATAATTCCAATTCTTGCAGAAAATGGGAGTATTATAATTCACATACACCAAGTTGTTTTTAAAAAATGAAAGAGAGAAATAAAGAGTGTTTTCAGTTACATTTTATTTTTCTGACACCAAAAGCATTTATTTCCCTTTCTGCTGGGCTGCCACCTGTCCCCAGCAGATGCTTTTTTATTAATCCTTTAGCGGTGTCCATTGCCAGCTCATTACCTGAATTCTCCGGGTTCTTAGCAGGAAAACTTCTCTTTCCTGAAGTCATTCTTTTCTCTGTCTCTCTCTCTCTCTCTCACTGTCTCTGTCTCTCTATCTCTCTCTCTCTCCCTCTCTCTTTCTTTCTTTCTTGTTTTCTCTTTGCCATTTGAGTTCCTCGGTGTACTCATCTTTATTTTTCAGAGTACATTAGTGGAAGGGAATGAAATTATCAAATCTTTGTTAATCTGTAAAATTGGCTTATGTTTTCTTCAGAAACACTGCCTCCTTCTCTGTGATTGGTTGCCTGACCCAGAGGAAAATAGTCTGACAAAGAAAGCTATAAGAAAACTAAACTGCTTTATAATTATGTCACATCAAATTACTTATTTAAAATATAATGGCAGTTTCGCATTTATCTTCACTTCCTTCCAAATTACATCAGTTTCAAGAATATTCTCCGATCACTGTCCCTGTTTTGTCTATCTTAGAAATCATACAGTGTGGTCATGAGGGCAAGTGCTTCTGTATCCAGCTTATTAAAGATAACTCTCTTAATGTCCTCATGTCCCCATGAAGGAATATTCATTCATTCCCAACCCCATGGAAAACAATGTGATTTCTATGTGTGTTATCTATTGTTTCTGAAGCTGAAAAGGCAAGAGATATAGTTAATTATCACCTCTTAATCCCTTTTATTTTATTTATTTTTCTTCTATTTTAGAGACAGGGTCTCTTTCTGTCACCCAGGCTGAAATGCAGTGGTGCAGTCACAGCTCACTGCAGCCTCAAACTCCTGGGCTCAAGCAATCCTCCCACCCCAGCCTCTGGAGTAGCTGATACCACAAGTGTGCCACCATTTCTAGCTAAGTTTTTGTTTTTTCCTTTTTTTGTAAAAATGAGGTCTCCCTATGTTGCCCAGGCTGGTCTTGAACTCTTGGCCTCAAGCAATCCTCCTGCCTCAGCCTCACAAAATGCTGGAATTATAGGCATAAATCACCAAGCCTAGCCTCTCAACCCCATTTGAGCTACATTAGTATGTGATCTTGAGCTAATTAACTAACTTCTCTAAATTTTATATTTCTAATAGACAAAAGAGGGATACATAATACTACACCTCATATAAGAATGTCAGAGACTTAGATAGAAAACTTAGGTCAAAGACACCTGGTACATCACTTGCTGTATGATGGGTAATTAATAAGCTTTAGATTCTCTTGCCTCATATTTCTTACACAGTCTTTTGATACCCTTCTATAAAGATCTACTCCACTGTTCAAGCCAACCCTCTGACTTTGTTTCAGTATGTTCTGGTTTCTTCTCAGGATTTACTAAAATAATGAATATAAATGATAATACCAAATCCTTACAATTCTTTTTTTTATTCTTGTCTTTTTTTTTTTTTTTAGACAGGGTCTCACTCTGTCGCCCAGGGAGTGCAGTGGCACGATCTCGGCTCACTGCAACCTCTGCCTCTTGGGTTCAAGTGATCCTCCTGCCTCAGCCTCCTGAGTAGCTGGGATTACAGGCACGAGCCACCATGCCCAGCTAATTTTTGTATTTTTAGTAGAGACAGCATTTCACCATGTTGGCCAGGCTGGACAATTCTTAATAATCAAATAGTTTTTATTATATTTATATTACATAGACACCCCTGTCTCTCTATTTTCTTGGATAAGTCTCTTTTGAGGAGAAAAAAAAATGCCTCTTGAACCAATTGATTCATCAGCCAATGGAACGTCCTACATCCCAGTTGGCAAAGTTTTGGCTCAGATCATGCAGAAAATAGAGAATGGGGAGATCTGTGGCATGAAGACAGAAAAGGTGGATTATTGAAATCAAATTTTTCTATATTTTTCTTATCATTACAATATCTGCAGCTCCCTGGGAACATGCTCAAAGGCTTGATGTGAAATGAACAGATGTCCTGCCTTTTAATTTAATTTCTGCTTAATTTTATGCAAAGACTAACCGTTTTTCCTAAGTCATTTTTATTACAGTTCATACAAGAAAGAGCTCTTGCAAGTAATTACTTCATAAAACTTGAGGGAATAAATCACAGAACTTCAGGATTAATAGGGAACGCAGGCATGAATCTTCCTTACATGCCAGGAGAGAACCTCCTGAAATAATATGCTAAAATCATAGAATGCTGAAAGAAAGACCAGAGTAGAATGAAAGATCATCTTTTCCAAATGCTTAATTTTGTCTCCTGAAGAACCTAAGCCCCAAATAACTTAGATAAGTTACCCAGGTTCCACAGTTGATGTATGTCTTTAAACCTGGGCCAATACGTGCACTGGGTCCTCACAAACACTGGGGGGCAAATATCATTAAACTCTGGGAACCAAATTTATGCAACTTGCCAACAGACCTAAACAGTCATTGGCTACAACAAGACTAAAGATACAAACCTCATAGGTATTGATGGGAGTGCAGATGAATAAACAGAAAATGTACATGTATCTGGTTTTTTATTGGTGTTCAATACTGTATCAAGTATGTTGTAAGCATTATGTTAACCTCTGGAGGGCCATTTCTACTGCCGTCCTCTCAGAAGCATTAGAGTATTCTAAAATGACAGTTGAAAGGCAGGGAGGGTCAGTGTTGTTGGATCGAGGCACCGATATTGGGATTGACCCCTTGGGGCAGCCAAGAAGAAAAAGGTGGTTGTTGGCTCTGTTAAAAAATGCTTGCTACAGTTCAACATTTAGGATTTAGCTCTGATTTCTTGGAGACCTCTATTTCACTTCAAGATAATTTCCCTCAAGCATACATGGGGGAAAAGAAATTTTTGAAAAAGCATATCAGCCCAGTCATATTTCCTAGAGTGTAAGTATTTTTCAAAATTGACTGAACTGTCAATTTACCCTAAAAGATGGCTATTAGGAACTTAACTGTAAAGTTACAGACGGTTGTCAGAAGCACAATAAAGTGAAGAATAAATTTGGTTAGACTTTACTTGGAAGACCTTCTTACATTTGGAACTTTGCCTCTGCCAGTTATTAAGACAGAATAATTAGGACTATATATCCAAAATTGCCCTTCCTGAAAATCTAGTTCAACGCATAAGTTCCACATTTGCAACGGCTCAAAAGAGTAAAGTGATTTCCAAAGATTTTATTTCTTAGCACAAAAAATATTAGGACACATCACTTACTAGTCAAATCCACAGCTACATTCACCCATGCTTTCTCTTCAAATGTTAGCTACAAATGAGAAAGAGAGACACAGAGTAAGAGAAAGGCTTTCATGAAAAACGGAAGCAAAACTGTCAACATTTAAGGATGTTGAATCAGGGTAGAAGCAAGGGAAGATGATTAAGAAGAAGCATTTTTGTTGTTAAATGGAAGATGAGGAAGAAAATATGAAGTCAAGGCATCTAAAGATATTCATAACTTTAAGAAGAAGGACTAATTAACAGTCTCAACTTTGACAGTGAAGAAAATGATAGATAGGATAATGGACTGAAGATATATTTAATAGAAGGTTGTCTTGCTTTCTACTCTTTGCCATCCCATTTAAAGTTTGGAGAGGGTGGCAAGGGACAGGAGGAAAGCATAAGTGGGTGGAAAAGTGAATATGTGTAGGTATTTTAGGAGCTCACTAGTCTAACCATAGAAGGCTGTCACTCAGACACAGCCAGTTGTATGCAGGGGTGGTGTCCTAGTTTTGCCAAGTTGTCTAATGTTTCATGAGAAACAGAAAATCTAGATTATTTAGTGATATATTTCATTGTCTCTAGAAACGTGTATCAATGAAATAAAACATACTTCTCAGTTAATTCAGCTTGTAGATGACAAGTTTGAGCACTCGATGCATTGTTGTGAGCATGTGGCAGTTTAAAATAAAATCTGCTAATATTCTGCTGGCCAGATTATCTTTCCCTTTGTATCTACGAAATGACTTCCAGCAAAGATCAGAAAGCCAAGGGTAAAAACTCAGGTAACACTAATATTTAAGGCAAGGGAGAGAGATCTAAAAGAAAACAGAGTAGTAAGATAGAAATAAAAAGACTGATAGAAAATGAAGTGAAGACTGGAACGTTTAAGGAAATAGTTGTAACGAACTGCATCAAATTCAACTAACTATTCTTATAAGCAGAGATTGAAAAATAATCATTCAGCTTCTCAAGCATTAGCACATTGATAACCTTGATGGGTACTATGTAAATAGTTTGATGTTAACAGAATGAGATTTCTAAGTGTTTGGAACAAAAATGAGATTATAGAATAGACAGAAATTCTGAGTATCACTTTATGAAATAAAGCTATTTGTAACTGTCCACTCTGTGTTCCCCTCACATGGGTTCCATGATTTCCAGAGCTTTTAGATTAGAAAGAGACTTGACCGATGAATATTGTCAAGGAGAAAGACCCTGGGCTTTTAATAGATTAATTTGGCTGGAACAAAGATGATATTAAAGAGACTAGCAAGAGATAAGGGGATGAAAAGCAACTGATGTTAGCCAGCAGAGGAATTGAAATGTCATTCTCAAAATTTCAACCTTAGCACATTAACAAGTTTTTTTTACTGAGCAACCTCCATTTCATTTTTGAAACATTTGACAACAAACATTTATAATTCTTATAGTGATATAGGTTTTCTCACCATCTTTACAATGAGTATAATATTAAAATATTCTGTAGTACCCACACTTAGTGACCTATACCAAATCTCGCAGATCAATCTTTGGTTTCAGCTGCAGCCAGGGCAGGCAGTTCCCATGCATTCCAAGAGTGCTGCATCTGAAATTTCTGCCATATCTCTCAGATTTTCTACTTCAGATATTTTTGCAAATGCTCAGGAGCTTGCTTAGCTGATTTATTGAACAGCACAAACATGTAAGGGAATTGACATACCTAGCGACCAGCTTCTACCAATGGAGAATGGAAATGATAAACAAATGTCTCCTATCTCTTATCCTTCAAAGTGATGCTTTCTACATGGTACTTCAGAAGCCATCTGTAGGATTGAGCTCCATCCACAGTGGGAACTAAGTCCTTTACTCAGGCTTTGCTGTCAGAATGGTTCCTTAGGTATAACGGCATCCAACCTTCAGAACATCCTGTTTCACTGAGGTGTCTATCTTCTTTGCACTATGTCAGGGCAACTCTTCACACAAGCGAAACTGAAGATTTAGGGGAAAAACAAAGAGAGACTTCCTGAGGTTTTTCAGGGAAAAAACAATTGGCAGAAGGTGGCAGAATACAGTGGAAACAGGGATCCCCTTGGGGGTCGGGGAGGAGAGGCGTGTTCCTCATCACGCAGCTTCCCAACTGAGAAACCTTCTGTAGACCTCACACGGAGGAAGTTGGTTCTCTAACTTTGCCCTTTTAAAATGTACTTCTCTTCCTTTGGGAAAATCAGCCTCTTGGGTCCTACAGTTTACTGCATTTTCCCAAGATAGTCATTGTTTCCATTGTGGTTTCAGCAGTATTTTTGATGTTTGACAGTTCAAACTAGCCTGACATTTCCAAAGCCGCATACAATGAGAAAACAGCTGAGTACCTGGTTTTATAAGTATTTTCAAAGAAAAGAGAGGCGTTTGCTTCCAGCTTTGTCATTCCTTATCTTAATGAGCCCTAAATTGATAGATTAACCAAGGCAAACTTATGAGATTTTGCTGTTAAACTTAATAAAGATTTTACAAATGGATTTGACACAGTGTTTGAATGCCCACTTAAAATAGTGAATCATTTGAGACCAGGGAAGAGAGTTATTAAAAGAAACATTGGGGCATGGAAGGGCAAAACACCTTTGGAAAACTACTTGAAATAAAACGTTTAAATAATGAGTAGTACAAAATTCTATATACTGGAAGCCTGACCCATATGAAATAGTAATCATATAATTCATGTGATTATGGATATCATCATATATGGGCCTTCGCCAAAGAGCTTAGGATAAAAATACATAAAATAAAGACAACGTGATTATTTTCAGTCAGTTTGTTTTCTAGGAAGGTGGATCTTGTGAAATGAAAAACTATTTTATGCTACTGGATTTGGAATGTATGAAGGTAGGCCTGGAGCCAATTATAGCAGAAAGTGTGCAGAAGTGAATTATTGTTTTTTATTAAGAGGACTCGAGTAACTCCCTGTCGATTCACGCAGGAGTGAGGGTAGAAGAGAAACGGGAAAAGAGGGTAAATATCTTGAGGTGATTTGAAGGTGGGCAATTACAACTGAAAATAGTTTAAATGCTTTCATGTTGTTGTAATCAAATTTTATTTTTAAGGCCAAATCCTTGTTCATGTTGAAGTTGTTTTGTTGTGATATAATCCAATTTCCTATTATGTTCTATTTCTAAAAATCATAGTAGAAGTCCATTCTGCCATATTCCATAATATCTATTACACTACACAATATCTTCTGTAAAAGGGACATTTTAAGGGATCTGGGAAATGGAATTCATTTGATACTTTTCAGAATAGAGACAGCACGCACAGAGGCTGGCATGGGAGCAGAATAATCCAGAAAAGGAGCTCGCTAACCATCTTTATTGTCTTCCCCAAATATGTTTGCTAAAACATACCTACTGTAGGGCTTTGATTTTAGCAAAGATTAGAAGAGGGGATTTAGTAGACGTTTTCATGATCTGACCCTCTGAAAAGGGTCAGAAGACTGTAGCTGACATGTGGGTTATGCAGAGATTAGTAACATGAAATACATATTAGTAGTTAAAAAACAAAACAAAACATAACTAACCAGAAATTATTTTCCCTACTTCCTAGGGCTATTATGAGCTTCAGCTGCTAACTGTAATGAGGTTTAGTATGGAAAACGCAGGGCCATAGACTCAGAGTTAGAAAGATATCTAGTGTAGTAGTTAATTTAAAGATTATTGCTGCTTTTATTGAAGAGTTGTACAGTTTATGGGATTTTACATAGAACTATGCCCCTCCCCACAACCCCAGAAAAAAGTGGTGACCTATTTTATTGAAGCACTTCTTGTGACTTCGGGGAACTCATTTTGAGATTTATCAACACAATTCCATATTCATATTTATAGACAGAGAAATAGATAAACATGGTTTGTTCAAGTGTGTACAACCTGTGAGGGGTGGAAGTGAGCTTAGAAACCAAATTATCTCAGACCTAATACAAGACTTCCTCTATTACGGTACTACGTCTGTCTTACGTAAGATCTACATAGATTATAAGCAATTGGCTCTGGCCTTTTACATTTTTGTTTATTGCTGCTCCCGAAACTACCAACTTTAAATACTTTTTTTATATTTGAATTCTTTAGACATGTTTTTCAGTTATATAATCATTATAATTTCCTGACCACCACCACAACTTATAGCACCACTACCACCACCATTGTCCTTCTCTCCATTTCACAAATCATCTTTTATTTCTATTCCCTTTCCCATGAATGGTTGCTGCCAAAAAAATCTTTTGTTTCACTGGCAGCAAATGGTGGATAATGATACGAAAATAAATCAAGAAAGAGCTAGAATGTTTTGCATGAAAAAATGAAACAATATTCTCAGAAGGAGAATGAAAATTATTGCAAAGAAGAATAAGCTTTAAATAATTAATTGTGGTCAGAGAAAAGAGATGGATGGGTGAGAAACTTGAAGAGATCTGGACAAAAGTAGGGCAAAAACACAGCTACTAAAGAAAGTAAAACATTTGATTCAATAGGGAAATTAAAAATAGTGAAGGTTATGACCATGGCCAGTATTGGGGATGCATTGTCATTTTCCTGTATTTTCCTTATCTATCTTTTTCTTATGAATTATATGATTTGGTCACAGTGAAGTTCTAGACCAACAATAGATTAAATCAGTCTGGTCTGTGATTTTATAGAAGGCAGATCTTATAATGATAATAAAACAATACAACTAGGGAATAACTTCGGCTCTTAAAGAGAAGAGGGACAAGAGGAGTTGATTGGGACAAGAGAACCATGAGTGACCTCTCTGTCCTGCTAATCCTCTAATGCTTCTTCATGAATTTTTTACTCCAAGCCTGAGGGAAAGAAAATCTAATGTTTTATTTCACTAATATTACTGTATATACTGAGGTCTCCAAATATTAGAGAACACCACAGTTTGTAAAATCCAAAACTCTTTATAATTTGAACTTAACATAATCTATGTTTAGTCAGAGCACACAGTGACTGGAAAATGAAAGAAACAAAATTGACACATTTGGGAGATAACAAAGGTAAAATTATCCATCACACTCTGGACACTTTTTCCAGTACGGAATGTGTTGTTTCCCCTATTGCACAGATGAAAAAAACTGAGGCTTAGGTTGGTTAAGAATAAAGTCTATGGAAAATCAACTGGTAGTTTTGGAGTCTAGATGAGTGAATGAATAGAGGTTTTATTGTCTTGGCTGACAACCAGCTGCTGCACAACGCATTGCGACAACCAAGAGAGTAGTCAAAGAGCCAGAAATTATTATTATAGACATTATGAGGTATGTTATATTGTAATATCACTGACTTGTCTGCAGTTGGTTTTTAATTCCTTTTATAATGCCATAGGAAATTTTAGAACAACATTTGAAAGTGTGCTACAAATACAAAAGCCAAAATGCTAAATTGCTGAAGAAAAATCGTCAGTAATTCCCAGGTATTCTTTAAGTTCTCAAAATTGCCCCAGAATCAGTCTCTCTTCAGCTTTGTCTGTTCCGAGAGGATGGATTACACCCTCCATTGAGAGAGTTTCAGTCATTACTGTCTCCAGGACATGATGCGACAGAAACCCAGCGTTTTCTTTAGAAACTGTGTTTATTAATTACAACAAAGCACAGGACAGAACTGATGTTCCAAGTTTTGAGAAGTCTCTTAGCACCGCATTTGCCCCATTATCACAGGTAATAAAGCCAGTTTACAGAAAGCAAAAGGCAAATATTCCAGTGAGTCAGAATAAAATAGAAGGACATTTAGTCAGCTCTCAAATTAGCAACTGTTTATTTTTATGTTTTTCAGTTTTGCACATAATGCTCTTACTACTGTGTCTTTAAAGTGGAAGTATTTATTTTACATCCTGTTAGTGGGAGTGTAAATTGGTACAGCACTTCTCCAGATCTGTGGGAAACATGAATCAAATGCCTACCAAATGTTTATATATCTTGACCTAGTAATTCTAATTCTGTTCCTAGCAAATTTATCCTGAGTTGAACATCAGATATTTTAATCAACATGTATGTACAATGGTGTTTATTCCATCAATAATTATCATAGTTATAACACTGTAAATAACCCTTACAAAATTAGACATAGAATTTAAGAAAACTATATTTAAAAACTCAGTTATGTGAAAATACTGAATGGCATGAGAAATGAAAATGTAAAATAGAGCTTAAGATAACATATTTGATATATTATACTAAAATGCTGTAGTGTAGTTATAAGCTCTCTGTGTGTGTGCTGTGCTGTGCGTGTGTGTTGTGCTGTGTGTGTGTGTGTGCATGTGTGTGTGTGTTGAGTATCCCTCATCTGAAATACTTTGGACAGAAAGTGTTTCAAGTTTTGAATTTTAATAAATTTCAAAATATCTGCATGATACTTGTCAGTTCAGTATCCCTAATCCCAAAATCCAAAATCTGAAATGCTCTAATGATCATTTAATCATTTCCTTTTAGTTTTGTGTCAGAGCTCAAAATATTTCAGATTTTGATTTTGTATTTTCAGATTAGGAATACTCTCCCTCTTTCTCTCTTCCTCCCCCCCATATATATACCTACACACATATATATGTACACACATGAATGTATACACACATGCACATACACATATATATATAAAGATTATACTATATATAGATACATAGATAGGGTATATTATATATCTAAACACATATTAAGATTATAATATTAATAATCTAATGTTATAGTAAACTTCATTTGGATAAAACTATGTAAAAAAGTAAACAAAAGTAAAGAAATGACCAGAAAATAATATTAGTTATAGTTATTGGTAGTTGAATTTAGAGATGACTTGTATTTCTTTTTTATTTTTTAATTATGGGTATATTTTCTGAAGCAATCAGAAAAAATAGTTTTCCGACTAAAAATAACAATCATAATTACTGTAAAGAAGTTACCCAAGATAATAGGATTTTTTAAAAAATGAAGAAACAGACTAATAGACCAACCAAATAGAATACAGATCCCAGAAGTAAATCCTCACATATGTGGTCAAATAATTTTCAATAAGTGTATCAAGACAATCAAGTTGGGAAAGGACAGTCTTTTAAACAAACTCTCGGGAAAACTGTATATACGTAGGCCAAAGAGTAAAATTGGACCCTTACCATACACCACACAAAAAATAAGCCAAAAATGGATCAAAGATTTAAATGCAGGACCTAAAACTATTAAAGTCTTAGAAGAAATCATATGGAAAAACTTGATGAAATTAAATTCGCAATGATTCCTTAAAGGTGGTACCAAAAACATGAGCAACAAAAGTTAAAACAGAAAAAAATGAACAACATCAAACTTAAGTCTTCTGGTCATCAAAAGATAACAGTCAATGCAGTAAAAAGGCAACCTACAGAATAAAAGAAAATATTTCCAATTCAAATACTTGACAAAAGGTTAATAACCAGAATATATAAAGAACTCCCACAACTCAACAACAACAACAAAACATATAACTCAATTTAAACATAGGCAAACGACTTGAATAAACATTTCTCCAAGGAAGATACACAAATAATCAAAAAACATGAAAAGTTGCTCAACATCACTAACCATCAGGGAAATGCAGATCTAAACCACTTTGATATATCACATCTGAATAGATTCCATTATCATTGGAATGGCTACTGTAACAAACAACAACAACAAAAAACCCAGAAAATAACAAGTGTTATGGAGATGTGGAGAAATTAGAACCCTAGGGCACTGTTGGTGGGAATGTAAAATGGCACTGCTTCTATGGAAAACATCATGGCAATTCTTCAAAATATTAAAAATAATATTACCACATGATTCACTTCCTGGTACATATCCAAAAGACGTGAAAGCAGGATCTCAAATAGATATTTGCACAACCACGTTCACAGCAGCATTATTCACAGTAGCCAAAACGTGGAAGGAACTCACATGTCCGTCAAAATGAATGAATGGGTAAAATGATGCGGTATACACATACCATAGAATATTATTCGGCCTTTAAAACAGAAGGATGTTTTGACACCTCTACAACATGAGTGAACCTTAAAGACATTGTGCTAAGTGAAATAAGACAGTCACTGGAAGAAAAATACTGTGACTTCACCTACAGATTTCTGGAGGTTTCCAGAGCAGTCAACTCACAGAAACAGAAAGTGATTAAATGGTGGTTGCCAGAAGATGGGAAGAGAGAGAATTGGGAGGTGTAGTTTAATGGGTCTAGAGTTTCAGTTTTGTAAGATGAAACAGTCTTGGAGATCTGTTGCACAAGAATGTGAATATACTTAACACTGCTAAACTGTGTGCTTAAAGGTGGGTGAGATGGCAAATGCTATGTTATATATAATTTACCAGAATTCCAAAAAGAAGAGGAGTAAGGGGTGGGTAGGGAGAGCCTCTCTGAGGCAGGAACTTGGGAGCAGAGAATTGAGTTTGAAGATAAAGTCATGAAGAGATCCAGAAGAACTTTCCTGGATGCAAGAACAGAAAGTGAAGGGCTCTGGGATAGGACCAGGTGGGTGTGTTGAATAAGAGATGTCAGTGCTGGATCATAAGGAAGCAAGGGAGGTAGTAGAGGTGAGGTCAATGAAGGCGTCAAGGTCAAAATTGTCCTATATTGTAGGATATGCAAGGAGGCTGGATTGCATTTTGAAAATAATTTTTTAAAGCAACAGAAGTTTTAAGGAAAATGGTCTAATTTGATAGACTTCTTTGATCTCTTGCTAATGTGAAAAGGGTTTTATGAGAGCAAGCACAGAAACAGAAACTCCAGTGAGGAGCTGTTTTATTATTCAAAGCCAGAGTAAGAGGTGCTCTTGAGTCACTTGGATAAGTCACATCCCCTCTAAGAGAACCCAGATCTGTATTTCTCCTTGAGTGTTGGGAAACCAGGATTTATCCATCTAATAATTCTATGATTCCATACAGGATTGGAGGGGACTGTTATATAACACAGGCAGAATGAGGCTTAGGAATGCATTTCACTTAATTGATAGACCTGTCTTGTTTCTGCCCCAGCACACTTATTCTGTACAGAAATTTACATTTGACCATTTTTTTTGGAAAGAATATAAAATCAGTACTCTAAGGAATGTTGTCTTTTCTCATCTTTCTGCATTTGACATAAATTCCATGTAGTTGGGAGACTTGTGGGATATATCTGAGGGAAGAACTGGGGAGAGAAACTGTATTAGAGACCCTGAAAACAGCAGCAACATAGGGGGTCCTGCTTTTTCTAGTTTTTAGCAAGCTCAGTGCAAATATTATTTTAAGGAAAACAGTGCAGGATTTATATTTGGACAAAACTGGTTTGAAAATCTAGCTTTGTCACTTAGGAGTCAGTTAGTTTTCAGAAATCTCCAATAAAGTATATCAGGGCTGTTTTGGATTTCATATCCCAGCTTTAATAATCCTTTATTTCTTCACTGTGTGTACAGCAAGCCTTGTACTTCATTAGTAGCTACACGACATTGATGAAGCACACGGATGTTGAAGGCATTCAGAATATGTCTAATCCTAGCTGTGTTGTTTTCGAGCTTTGTGAATTTTTTGGAACTAGCTGAGCCTTAGTTTTCTCATCTAAAAACAAATTAATGGTGCTTGCACTTCACATAGTGGTTCTTACCATTTTCCCCCTCCCCATTGTTTCTATTTGTGGATGGATAGAAGCATGGGTCTCAGTTTGTGCATATAAAATGATGGTAGGAGGTACGCAAGGGTTTTCAAATATTCAGTTTTCAATTGTCTCAAAGATAAGGAACCAGAAAAAAAGAAAATCTCCAAAAGACTCACCAGGGAGGTCATCCCTGGAATGAATTTGGGATGGGTATCCAGGAGATATAATGTTGATTCTGTCATTAGTTGGTTCAATCTTGATGACCTCAAAGATGGTCAGTTCCCTTACATGGGCCTTAGTCCCTCCATCATGAACTAACCTTGGAAACCATAGACCCAGGTGGAAGGATTTAGATAAAAATAAATGTGTATCTCATTCTATCAGACTTCCTTCCACCCATCTCTTTTCATCACAGATTCTGTTGCTTTAGAGAAAAGCCAGAGAATCAGTCTTCCACCACACACCCCTCTCACTCTCTCCTTAGGATACTCAATGGGTAACTAGGTTTGGGAACTGCTGGACTTGATGCTCACTCACATAAACCTTGCTTGTATCAGGCTCTAAGATTCAGCAACCAATTTAATGGTCTCCTCTGATACTTTGAAGATGCCCTCTGTTTAACTCCTTAGGTTGCAATTGACAATTAATCAATTGTTTTACTTATCTGGGCTTTTTGAAATAATCAACAGGGTGAGTGACAGCCATTTTCACTGCGAGGCCTCAAAGAAAAGAAAAGATTAAACAAACAACATGTGTATCATACAGACTGGAACTTGTTTCTGAAATAAATTCTTTGGGATAAAATGCAGCCCTATTGATTAAGTGTATCCATTAGGCATTAGAAATGGTTTTTAACTTCAAGGAACTGGTAGCTTAAATAGGAGCCTATAGCTTTTACAACATGCATTCTGCAGTGCTAGCAGCTATTGTTAGTTCTGCAACCCAGTGATGTCGGGATCAGCATTTCTGCAAGATATTTGAAATTTTCCTCACTCTAGTTGGCTCAAGATAAAACAGAAGGATGATGTGTTGCCAAGTATTACATCCACGTTTTATATAGGATGAAGGGACAGGGTGAATGATATTCTTTTCAGAAAAATTTCTCTTTTTAAAAAATACCTATTTCTCTTAGGAAACACGATTTCTACTCAGAAGATCTCATGTTTCAATACTTCATGCATTTTTTTATTTTAGTTATGCTCTCTTTTCATTGCAGTAAGATATACATAATATTATTTTATTTACTAAAAAAATTGGGAACTTATGTCTTAGTGTGGCAAAGCTACTTAGCAAATATTCTGTCTGAGGCTTTCCATGTCTACTCCCTCATTCAATTAGGCAGGAGCATATAGCTATGTTCTGGACAGGAAAACGCCAACAGGAGTTGCCAGATGAGACTTCCAGGGAAGCTCCTTAAAATGTAGTGCTTTATTTGTCTTTATTTTATTTTGTTTATTTTAATTAAACACATTATTTTCCTCTAAAAACTGAGGGACCATTAATTTAAAAACAGAAGAATAAATATTTTAGTTGTCTTTACTACAACATAATAAGTGCAAGCAGTTTGGAGACAGAATTGAAAGCCATTCCCCAAATGACTTCAAAATTATTAATTTAAGATACAGTGTGGTGTGGTAAATAGAGTCTTAGGGTTAGTTAGGCATGAGTTAAAAATTGACAAGTGTTGAATTATGTGATATACTAGAGATATTGTGTTTTTATTTGTTTCAGCAAGAGACTATAAAGTCGATATGATTTATCCTCAATAAGAGAAAACTGTGGCTTAGTGAAATTAAGTAATGGGTCTATGCTGCTCACCCATGAACTCCACTTTGTGTACCAAGGTTTTATAGGTATTCATTGAATATTAATTTCTTTTTTTGTGTGGGTATGTAGTAACATTTTATTGTGATTTTAATTTGCATTTTTTTATACTTTAAGTTTTAGGGTACATGTGCACAAGTGCAGGTTAGTTACATATGTACACATGTGCCACGTTGGTGCGCTGCACCCATTAACTGGTCATTTAACATTAGGTATATCTCCTAATGCTATCCCTCCCCATTCCCCTCATCCCACAACAGTCCCCAGAGTGTGATGTTCCCCTTCCTGTGTCCATGTGTTCTCATTGTTCAATTCCCACCTATGAGTGAGAACATGCGGTGTTTGGTTTTTTGTCCTTGCGATAGTTTACTGAGAATGATGGTTTCCAGCTTCATCCAGGTCCCTACAAAGGACATGAGCTCATCATTTTTTATGGCTGCATAGTATTCCATGGTGTATATGTGCCACATTTTCTTAATCCAGTCTATCATTGTTGAACATTTGGGTTGGTTCCAAGTCTTTGCTATTGTGAATAATGCCGCAATAAACATACGTGTGCATGTGGCTTTATAGCAGCATGATTTATAATCCTTTGGGTATATACCCAGTAATGGGATGGCTGGGTCAAATGGTATTTCTAGTTCTAGATCCCTGAGGAATCACCACACTGTCTTCCACAATGGTTGAACTAGTTTCCAGTCCCACCAACAGTGTAAAAGTGTTCCTGTTTCTCCACATCCTCTCCAGCACCTGTTGTTTCCTGACTTTTTAATGATTGCCATTCTAACTGGTGTGAGATGATATCTCATTGTGGTTTTGATTTGCATTTCTCTGATGGCCAGTGATGATGAGCATTTTTTCATGTGTCTTTTGGCTGCATAAATGTCTTATTTTGAGAAGTGTCTGTTCATATCCTTTGCCCACTTTTTGATGGTGTTGTTTGTTTTTTTCTTGTAAACTCAAAACTGCTCAACTATATGGAAACTGAACAACCTGTTCCTGAATGACTACTGGGTACATAACAAAATGAAGGCAGAAATAAAGATGTTCTTTGAAACCAACGAGAGCAAAGACACAACATACCAGAATCTCTGGGACACATTCAAAGCAGTGTGTAGAGGGAAATTTATAGCACTAAATGCCCACAAGAGAAAGCAGGAAAGATCTAAAATTGACACCCTATCATCACAAGTAAAAGAACTAGAGAAGCAAAAGCAAACACATTCAAAAGCTAGCAGAAGGCAAGAAATAACCAAGATCAGAACAGAACTGAATGAATATTAATTTCTGTCACTTTTTTCAGGTTTGAATTTCAACCGGTACCTGGCTCAAAATAATGTTCAATATATATGTTTTATGATCACAAAGCAAAATAGTCAACAGATTCTACTTTTGTAATGTACGTAAATGTAGATGATTAATCATTAATCAATCAGGATAGTGTAAAGGACACTTCCCAAACTCCGACCGCATTAAGCAATCTCAATTTTGTTCCCCAGCAGTTGATATACTTTATTTCCATCTACAGAAATCTGCGCTGCTCTATTGTGAGGATCTAGTATGGCATAAAGATGCATTAGGGATTCTGTTCCCTGTCTCTTTAAGAGAACACAGATGAAGACTTAAACCCAGAAAGTTTTTAACAACTTTTTTTTGTCCTCTCAACATTTGTTGTTTACAGTTGCCTCATAGACCAAGTTGATGGGAAAAAATAAGAAACTAAAAATAAACGAGGTCTTTCATTCGCAGGGGTAATGCAGTTACATAAGTCAAAGTGGCAGGTCATATGAAGCCCTCCGTGATTCCTTGGGCTTTCTGTCTCATTTCACTGGCTAGCAACCAGCGAAACAGTAGGATATATATTTTTCAATTAGGTTGTCAATATTTCGACCAAACAACCTATTTATAACATTCAGGATTACTGTTCTGTTCGTGAGAACCACTAGAAGTTGCTGTGTGCAGAAAGTCAGCTTGAGATTTGAAACAGCATGATTAAGTAGGGTATACTAACTTGCTTCCCAGGTTTCATCTGCTTGTCAGTCATGTAAGTATAATACACTCATCATTGAATTATCAGAAATCACCATTAAAGAACTTATTTATGTAACCAGACACCACCCGTTCCCCCAAAACTATTGAAATAATAATAATAAATTAGCTATTTATTTAATAAAGGCAGTGACACATAGTAGTTAAGCAGGCTTTGAGGTTAGACTACCTCAGTTCTAAGTACCACCTGGGGCATCAGTACTTTCATAACCTTTGCAAATTGCTTTTCTTTTCTTTGCTTCGGTTTTTGTATCTATAAAATGAGGAAAACAGTAATGTCTGTTGCACACAGTTGTGAGGATTAAAAAAGTTATTTCATGTAAATCACTCAGACAATGCAAGGCAGACATTGCAGCCTCAACCTCCTGGGTTCAAGCGATCATCCCACCTCAATGCAAGGCACTGTCTGACCCCAATAAATACTAGTTATTATTAAAAAATATATTATACCTACTATTACTAATGTTAATAAGTAATAAGAATAAGATAAGATAAAAATTTAAGATTCTGAGTTTACTAGGAGATAAACTCAGTGGAGAGAGAATTGGCTTATCGACTACTCTTTTTTTTTCCCCAAAATACTATTTAGCCTCATGACCATAGCTTTCCTGTGGTGGACTTAGGGATACTGAAGACTTGCTAGTTATGATTGATGTTGAAGGTCAATAATCTCTCCTGTTACAATTACAGAGAAAGGCATGTGTGTGTGTGTGTGTGTGTGTGTGTGTGTGTGTCTGTGTGTGTGTATGCATACATGCATACATATAAATTATAATTGCCTGCCAATATTAAAGCTCTAATGGGCTTAAAACACCAGGCAGTGATTAAACACTGAATAAGAATATAAAGGGGTAAAACAAAGGGAGAAAGAAAATCATTGTTTTATAGATATATAATACAAGAAAACTTTTTTATTATAGAAATTTTGTCTATCAAAAATCATCTTTTCAATTAATAAAAGGTGATTCTCAGCCTTTTAATATTTAGGTTTTCCTGAGATCCCAATGGGCACAATTATATCCAAAAGTGTAATTATCCAGTGTGATGAAATTGCATTTGTTCTAACAGGGCTGTGTTTATAACAATTCCCCATCTGAGAAAGAGAGATACTCAGTGTCAATAATCAATTGACCCAAATTATGGAGAGACTTTTGGAAAGCATACACATATGAAAGAAAACAGAAGAAATTTCAAAAGTGTCCCAAGAAATCTTGTTGGATTGTTTAGCATACATTATTAGAGATGCAAAATAGAGATATTTCTATACTTTGGCTGTTTAAAATATAAATAGAATACCTTGGGAGAAATTTGCTCAGAAGCAAAATTTAAAATGTCAAAGTGACACAAAACGGTATAAGGTCACAAGAAACTTTAAAAAGACGTTTCCTTTTTTCTTTAATTATCTTTTTTTTTCTTGCTGCTTTTAAAAATAATGTATAGTACATCTGGCACGCTGACTATAGGCCACTGACATGGCTCCCACTCTGAAGCCCTTACTCCTTCTTGAATATAACTGAATTGCCCACAAAAGCACAGATCACACTCAAACTGTCTAAACATCTGCTAGAATCATTGGAACACCACTGATTAAATTTCAACAATCCACCTGCTCCTCCAACTCAACTTTCCTGATACTTCAATGCCTCTTCTTCACTTTGAGCTCTTTGTGCCCTATCCCTCCCACATACATACTTTAGTTGTTCATCATAGAAACCAACCCTGATGAACTTTTACAAGTAGAAGACATGCATTGAACAGGTACGCCATCTGAAAGAAGACACTGGCTAACTGAAGAAATCTTAGTCTATGAGTTTCTGCTGCTCTCAAAGCCATCGAAGAGTTATTTCTAATTGCTTTCTGCAACTGTGTGTCTCCCTCCAAATCTATAGTTTTGAGAAAAAAACACATAATTAGCCTTATTGGTATTACAGGCCTACACAGGGCCTGCCCATTGAGTGGGCAAAGAGGTAGTAATGCCTATCCACCCAATAAGACATATTAGGCAAATGAAGCCAACATTACCCAGTGTTCATTACAAATTATTCATCTGGTTCTCTTCATTGATAAATCTACACATGGGCATACCTTTTAGGATATACTTAGCTTCATACTTCAGTAATTCTACCAAGACTGAAATATTTACTATTTGCTAGTCATTATTAACCCTTGAATTCCCAGTGCTTAGCAGATAGTCAAATTTTCTGCTCTCAAAGCATATATTCTAGTGAAATGAAATTCCACTCATCAAAAATTATCTTATTTGCTTAGGTAATATAATATGTATGATATGAATAAGATCAAATGAGCAAACGAGCAAAGGATAGAGAGGAATAACTTTATAAAGGGTTGTCAGAGAAGACCTCTCTCATGAGATGAAATTTACTCCCAGTTCTGGATGATAAGGGGGACCAGGTCCTGTGGATTATTCAAGGAAAAAGAAAATATTGCAAGGCCATAATCGGGGTCAAATGTTCTGTGATGAGGATGGGCTTGGTCTATTTGAGGAGTCAACATGGTTGGACCATTGTGAAACAAAGGCAACAATGTAGGATATAAAGTTGAAGAGAACGGGGGGTGATCTATGCTCTGCCAAGTTATAGAGCGGGATTTATGCCAAGTGCAAATGGAAGTCACTAGAGGCTTTTAAGAGGGTGGCACAATTTGTTTTATGCTTTAAAAAATTCACTCTGGATTCTACATAACAGAGATGATTGGAAGGTAAGGACAAAGACAGAGATCTGATGAGAAATGATGTGAAGGGGGTGAGATGTGGTTAGTTTTAAAACATATTTTAGGAGTATCATACTCTGTGTAAATGTTGGAGATACAGCTACAAATAAATCAGATATAGCCCTTGCCCTTATAGCATGTTTAGGTATGTGGATAAGAAAGAAACTGAACGTTGCACCATGAGTGCAAGGAGAATCTTCATTGAGAGATGTTCAGGAGCATCTGGGGTGGATGTTGGGGATATAGTGATGGGTGGAGTAGGGTACGTGAAACTGCATTATTCGTGTATTCTAACTATGGATTCACAATAAAAGCCTACCTATTCCTCTCCCCTCTCCAATGGACTGTGTCAGCCTTCTTGTGGTCCTAATTCAAAGCTAAAGGAATCATACTACATATGTCAATAGTTTGTGGATTTTCCATTCATGGAATGCTTTATTGGAAGAAAAGTCAGAACAAAATGTACTTTTCATTAAAATAGCATGATTAATTGACTATATATAGGATAAAATACTGCCAAGTTGTATTAAAATTTCTATAAAACGTGTTGGCTCAAATTTGAAATATTCACTAAACATACAATTAATATGTGGGAAGAAGGCACAGATTAGGAGGGAAGAATAGTTTATGTGCCATGCCAGTGGCAAAATATAAGTTGGTGATTAAAATCATAATTAACTGGTCAGGTGCAGGGGGGCTTATGCCTGTAATTCTAGCAGTTTGGAAGGTTGAAGCAGGCAGATCACTTGAGCTCAGGAGTTTCAAGACTTGGGCAACATGACAAGACCCTGTCTCTCCAAAGGAAAAGAAAAAAAAAACCTAGGTGGGAGTGGTGTCACGTGACTGTAATCCCAGCTACCTGAGGGCCTGAGGTGGGATGATCACTTGAGTCCAGGAGGTTGAGGCTGCAATGAGCTGTGACAGATTGTGCCACTGTGTCAGCCTGGGTGACCAAATGAGACCCTATTTCAAAAAGAAACAAACAAACAAACCTCATAATTCCAAAAGTTAATCAGAACCTCATAATTCCAAAAGTTAATCAGATTTCCAAAAGAAATCAGAACCTAGATTTGTGACTTCCAGCTTCATGACCCTTGGGCAAATTATTTAATCTTTCTCAATTTGTTTTCTCTTTTGTAAAATTAAAAATGGTGCCTACATCATAAATGGTATAAGGACTAAATTTGATAATTCAGAGTGAGTGTACGTGTTGGTTTTCAATACATTTTAGCTATTGTTATTATCACCATTCTCTAACTGACAGACACTGATGAAGATGAAGAAGCCCAGCAGAATGGCTGAGAACACAAATTCTGGAACAAATGGCCTGGGTTGACTACTGGTTCCACCACTTCTATATCACAGATTTTTTCTCTCTTTTAAAACTGCAAAACAACTTTTGGGCAAAAGCTTTTATTCACCTCAACTCCCCCTTATTTTCCAATTTCTAAATCCTTTATTACTCTTGCTTTTCATAATATATCAGTGTGGTAATACTTGCTGGCTTTTTTTGCTTCTCCTACTGATTTTCAAGGTATTTCCTGGTATGTGTATCTTTAATGCTTAGCATAGTATCTTTAGCATGCTCAATAAGTGTTTGTCAAATGAATTGAATAACAAATAAATAAAAGTATTATGTATAGAACAGCAAGAAACCTCCAGCGTAATGTGCTATCGGCATTATTCCAATAACCTCGGTCTTCAATCTTCTCACTCTTTGCCTTCTTCTCCATCCCCATTTTCTGCTTCTGTTATGCTTTGGCTTGAAGAAACAAAAGGCTGACCTTGCATGACATTGTGAAAATAACTTAAGTCCAAAATTTCACTAAATCCTTCCCACATCACCATCTTCCACCTTGGCCAAATCAGCTATACTTCTTTGTATATGTAGACCCTCTGCAC
This sequence comes from Pan paniscus, assembly GCF_029289425.2. Taxonomy (NCBI): domain Eukaryota; kingdom Metazoa; phylum Chordata; class Mammalia; order Primates; family Hominidae; genus Pan; species Pan paniscus. Next base: position 71,012,867 of record NC_073267.2, read on the forward strand.
CTCTGTCCCTCAGCAGCAATCCCATTTCGTTGTGGCTTAACATGGTTTTAGAATGTTCAAGTAGAATAGGAAGAATCTCTACGAACTAGGGATTTGAAGTTGATGTTTCAGCAAAGTGCAGAAGTTCAAATCCTGCCTCCATAAATGCAATTCTGTTGTCCAGAGCATAACAATTCCTTTTAGCATTGCATTCTGTTTTTGATGATTTATGGGACCTTTGTTATTTTCCTTGCCTCCATTCCTCCCCAGAGTCACTTCCCTGCTCCTCTCTTGGATGGCATAAATGAGAAAATTTGAAATGTGTTGCTACACAAAAATATAAAAACAAAACAAAGTGGCATAGCTGAGTCTGTGAAACCCATTTAATCTAATCCTTACATGTTTATAGGACAGGAAATTGAGATTCCAAAGGGAAATTGACTTGGGCATGGCCAAATGGGAAGCAGGAGCAGCAGTCATTGAAATCCGACGGTTGACCAAGCAAATTAGGTCCCTTTGGGCCGTATGAACAGATAACCGTCAAAAATCACACCACCTTTTTGCTTGACTTTGCCTAACCTGAATAAATAGATAAATTCTCAGTTAAAATAAATATATAAATATTAATTGAACTCAGACTAAGTATTTATGAACTACCTCCAAAAGAAAATACCACTGAAGCACACAAGCTTCATCACAAACACAAGCCTCCTATCTCCTATCGTTTAGAGTGTTCAACTGTTTAAAAAATATTGTTTCTTCAAAAGAAATGTTCATTTGCTTCTATGACTCTCGCTCTTTCTCAAAGACAAAGAAAATGCATAGTCCACCTATAAAAAATTATAACATTTCTGTAGTCTTTAAAATTTTTATATGTATTTCTATACACACATTTATACATATATGTTTATATTGAATTTTAAGCAAAACTTTTCCATCTATCTTAACACAAGAAGAAGAACCACTGTTCAATATTCTTGAGCACTACCAAAGGCCATGCATTCAGCTAAATATTTTATAATCATTTTAATAAATCCTCAGAGAAGCCATCACAGGTATTATTATTATGCATAATTTCAAATTTGAATATATACAAAAATAAAAACATCGCAACTCAAATGATTCAATAAATATTCACAATATCACATACTTACTGAGTGGCCTAAGAGGAACTTGAACCTATTTCTGTTTGTTATTTTTGTGCTTTTAACCATCATGCAATACTTTTTTTTCCTTCTAAACTTTCGTTTCTCTCTGTCTTTTCCACAATGCATTATTCCTCAGTCATGTTCGTAGCCTCTCCCAGGATGGGCAGGTATCTTTGGTATTAGAGAGTCTTTATTCTCCTTCAAATTTTAGGCTTGGACAATAAGAGTAATTGGGCTTGTGGTGTTACTGATTAAAACCTCTCACTTGTTCCCCATCCTTATCATCAGGGAATGAAACCTTAAACTTCAAGATGCCCAGAATGTTCCATTTAAGTTCCAGACCTAAAATGCCAGTTTTTTTGTTTGCTTGTGTGTTTGTTTCTTTTTTCTCACAAAGGGAGCTCATACAGTTGACTTGGTCTCCCTTGTACTTCCACATATCTTGTCAAAGAAGACAGGTATGTTTTTTTTTTTTTTTTTTCGTGGGGTCCAGGGTTCTTAAGTTTAAGATCTGGATCTCCTTACAGACTGTGGCACCTTGGCCATAAGCATCAATATTCTCTCATTCATAAAACTGAGATGATAACCTGTGTGACACTGTATTATTATAAGAGTTGCAAAGCATGTTCATATAAGCTGTTTATTAAAGATATAAATTGGAGTACATATAAGGGAATCTTTTGATTTTCACATCATTTTACAAGTCTACATGATGCTTTACTTTATATCTGGTGTGGAGATAATATAGCCAACTGTCTTGATTTACCCAGAACTGAGGGTATTTGTAGGACATGGAACATTCAGTGCTAAACTAGAAAAGGCCCAAGAAAGTGGGGGCAAGATGGTCACTCTATCTGGACCTTAAGGACATGACAGCTGTATAGCTACTCCAGTTCCTACAGTGTTAAACATTTAATCTTAGTATACCCAGCTTATATGTGGCACCAGAGGACCCTGTGCTTGTCTTATCAGAGTGTGTCCAGAAGTATCAATCACTTCCCTATCACAGTCTGACATGAAAACATCTTACTTCGTCTTTGCTTTGGGTGAATCTAAGTACAATTCACTACTCACCTATCACTAGCGTTCTTAAAAGTGGCAAAAAGATTGTGGCCTTTCTACCAAAATTTTCAAATGAATTCTTATAGACTCTTTGAACAATGTATATTTTAAAGGATTTAGAATAGCTGTTTTCTCCCTTAATAAAATTTTTAAAAGAAATGAGAGGGAAGCAGAGCTAAAATCATAAACTAAATACCAAAGAAGCTTTTATGTCCTGTTCCAGGTACTGACAGATATCAGTGTAAAAACTAAAATTCTTTGAAGATTGACAAAATGTATACTTTTGGAAATCCCAGGCTAATAAAGACCTTGTGAATTCTTCTTAGAGCTGAATAATAATCAGGATCATACAATATTTTTTGTAAAACACTAATTTTCCATTTTCAAATGATAATTTTCCAAACTTACTCTACTCTGCATCATTACATTGTCAAGAGGCAACTTTTCTTTATTATATTTGAAACACTTAGAATTAGTAATTGTGCATCCATTATTATCTTCCGTGACATATTAGCTCTCTTTTCTCTTTTACCTTATTCAGTTATTTGGTTTAAAAAATAATACCTAGAATATATTCCACATCTAAACTATAAAAAAGATGTCAGTTTCAGGGAATCTTATAATTGAAGAATTGTATGTTTTGGGACAGATATTATACAATAGGAAATCTTTCTTAAGGTCATTAATAATCAATTGTCACATAGCATGATGGTTGGAAAGAGAAGAGAAATAAAGGTCAAATGCAATTTAAGAAAACAGATGTATATAAACAGGCTAGTACCATACTGTTTTAACTAATGTAGGTTTTTTTTTCCCTACATGTGCATCGATGGAGGAGGGGATAAAGAAAATGTGATATTTACATACAATGGAATATTTTTTTCAGCCTTTAAAAAGAAAGAAATTCTCATTTATGTGACAATGTAGATGGATCTTGTGGATATTATGCTAAGTGAAATAAGTCAGTCACAGAAGGAAAATACCACATGATTTCACTTACGCAACATATCTAAAAGAGTAAAACCCTTAGTCTTAGAGAATGGAATCGTGATTGTCAGGGATTATGGGGGAGGAGCAAATGTGGAATCAGTAATCAGTAAGTATAAAGTTGCAGCTAAGGATGATGAATAAGTTCTAGAGATCTACTAAACAACATTTTGCCTATAGTTCAGAATACTGTATTAGTACACTTAAAAATTTAAGAGGGTAGATTTCATGTAAGGTGTTTGTACAGCAATAATAAGAATAAAAATTTAAAAGGAAATTTATTGACACTGCTGAAAAAAAGAAGGATGAAAGCAAGAAAGGAGAAAAAGAGAAAGAGAAAGAGAGAAAAGAAAGAAAGAGAAAGAAAGAAAAAAGAGAGAAAGAAAGAAAAAAGAAAGAGAAAGAAAGAAAAAAGAAAGAAAGAAAAAAGAAAGAGAAAGAAAGAAAAAAGAGAGAAAGAAAGAAAAAAGAAAGAGAACGAAAGAAAAAGAGAAAGAAAGAAAAAAGAAAGAGAAAGAAAAAAGAGAAAGAAAAAAAAGAAAGAGAAAGAAAGAAGAAAGAGAAAGGAAGGAAGGAAGGAAAGAAAGAAAGAAAGAAAAAGAAAGAAAGAAAAAGAAACAGAAAGAGAGGGGAGGGAGGGGGAGGAGAGGAGAGGGAGAAAAGAAAGAAGAAAACAGAGAAGTGGCAAACAACAAAAGAATAGGAAGAGAGGCAAGGAAAAGGGATTGAAGATGTAAGACATGGAAGATGAGTTGTATATTTTCTTTTTTCCATCTTTTATTTTAGATTCAGTGGGTACATGTTCAGGTTTATTACTTGGGTATATTGCGTGATGCTGAGGTTTGGGGTACAAATGATCCCACCACCCAGGAAGTGAGCATAGAATCCAATAGTTTTTAATCCTTGCCTCGCTCTCTGCCTTCTACCTTCAGTAGTCCTCAGTTTCTATCATTCACATCTTTATGTCCATGAGTACCAAATGTTTAGCTCACACTTGTAAGTGAGACTATGCAGTATCTTCTGGCATTAATTAATTAGGAAAAGGGTCTTCACCTCCATCCTTTTGGGGCAAAGAATCTGATATTTTCGTTTTTATGACTGCATAGTATATGCAGTCATATGATGTATATGTACCACATTGTCTATCCAATCCACCGTTGATGGGCAACTAGATTTATTCAATGTCTTTGTTATTGTGAATAGCACTACAAAGAACATTCAAGTACATGTGCCTTATTGATAGAAAAATGTGTTTTCATTTGTACATATACCCAATAATGAGATTACTGAGATGGACAGTAGTTCTGTTTTAAGTTATTTGAGAAATCTCCATGCTGCTTGGCTGAACTAATTTACATTCCTACCGACAGTGTATAGGTATTCCCTTTTCTCTGCAGCCTTGCTAGCAACTGTTGTTTTTTGACTTTTGAATAACAGTCATTCTGACTGTTGTGATATGGTATCTCACAGTGGTTTTCATTTGCTTTTATCTGATTATTGGCGTGGAACATTTTTTCATGTTTATTGAAACTTGTATGTCTTCTTTAGAGAAGTGTCTGTTCATGTCTTTTGTCCATTTTTTTAATGGGTCATTTGTATTTTCTTGTTCAATTGTTTAAGTTCCTTATAGATTCTGGAAATTAGGCCTTTGTCAGATGCATAGTTTATGAATATTTTCTCCCATTCTGTAGGTTGTCTGTTTACTTTGCTGATAGTTTCTCTTTTTTGTTGTTTTTGTTTGTTTGTTTTTTGAGACATAGTTTTACTCTATTGCCCAGGCTGGAGTGCAGTGGTGCGATCTAGGTTACTGTAACCTCCACCTCCCGGATTCAAGCGATTCTCATGCCTCAGCCTCTCAAGTAGCTGGGATTACAAGTGTGTACATCTATGCCTCGCTAATGTTTGTATTTTTTGTAGATAAGGGGTTTCACCACTTTGGCCAGGCTAATCGCCAACTCCTGGCGTCAGGTGATCCACCTGCCTCAGCCTCCCAAAGTGTTGGGATTACAGGGATGAGCCACTGCGCCCAATCTGATAGTTTCTTTTGCTGTGCAGAAGCTTTTTAGAATAATTAGGTCCCACTTTTCAATTTTTGTTTTTGTTGCAATTGCTTTTGAGGACTTAGTCATAAATTCTTTCCAAAGGCCAATGTCCAGAATAGTGTTTCCTGGATTTTTGTCCAAGATTCTTATATCTCGATGTCTTATATTTAAATATTTAATATGTCTTCAGTTAATTTTTATATATGGCAAAAAGTAGGGGTCCAGTTTTATTCTGCATATGGCTAGCCAGCTATTTCCAATATTTATTAAATAGAGAGTCCTTTCTGCTTTGCTTAGTTGTGTTGACTTTGTCGAAGATCAGATCGCTATAGAAGTATGACTTTATTTCTGGGTTTTCTATTCTGCTTCGTTGGTCTATATGTCTGTTTTTGTGCCAGTACCATGCAGTTCTAGTTACCGAAGCCTTATAGTTTGAAAGCCAGTATAGTTTGAAGTAAGGGAATGTGATGCTACCAGCTTTGTTCTTTTTGCTTAGGATTGTTTTGGTTATTTGGGCTCTTTTTTGATCCCATATGAACTTTAGAATAGTTTTTTCTAGTTCAGTGAAAAATGACATCGGTAGCTTTAAAGAAATACATTGAATCTGTAGATTGCCTTGAGCAGTGTAACCATTTTAATGATATTGCATGGATGATATAGACCAATGAAAAAGGAATAGAGAGTCTAGATATAAAGCTGCATACCCACACCCATCTGATCTTTGACAAAGCCAACAAATACAAGCAAAGAGAAAGGGGCTCGTTAGTCAGTAAATAGTGCTGGGATAACTGGCTAGCCATATGCTGAAGATTGAAACTGGACCCATTCCTTACTTCCTTACACCATATACAAACATCAACTCAAGATAAATTGAAGATGTAAATGTAAATCCTAAAACTATAAAAACCCAGGAATATAACCTAGGTAATACCATTCTGGACATAGGACCTGGCAAAGATTTCATGATTAAGATGCAAACATCAAGTGCAACAAAAATAAAAATTGACAAATGGGACTAAAACTAAAGAGCTTCTGCAAAACAAAAGAAACCATCAACACAGTAGACAGACAACCTACAAAATGGGAGAATATATTTGCAAACTATGTATATGACAAAGGCCTAATATCCAGAATCTATAAGGAACTTAAACAAATTTACCAGAAATAAACAAACAACCCCATTAAAAAGAAAGAAAAGGACAAGAGCACACACTTTTCAAAAGAAGAGATATACATGGCCAACAAGCATATGAGAAAATGCTCAACATCACTAATCATTAGAGAAATGGAAATCAAAACCACAATGAGATACCATCTCACACCAGTCAGAATGGCTACTATTAAGTAGTCAGAAAATAACAGATGCTGGGGAGGTTGCAGAGAAAAGGGAACATTTATACACTGCTGGTGGGAATGTAAATTAATTTTGCCATTGTGGAAAGCAGTCTGGCAATTTCTCAAAGAACTCAAAGCAGAATTACCACTCAACTCAGCAATTTCATCATTGGATATATATACCCAAAGTAATATAAATTGTTCTACCATAATAATGCGTGCACTCACATGTTCATTGCAGCACTATTCACAATAGCAAAGACATGGAATTAACCTAGATGCCCATCAATGGTAGACTGGATAAAGGAATGTGGTACATACACACTGTGGAATACTGTGCAGCCATAACAAAACAACAAGATCATGTCATTTGCAGCAACCTGGATGGAGCTGAAGGTCATTATCCTAAGTAAAGTAATGCAGAAAACCAAATACCACATGTTCTCATTTATAAGTGGAAACTAATGGACACAAAGAAGAAAACAACAGACACCGTGTCCTCCATGAGGGTAAAATGTGAGAAGAGGGAGAGGATAAAAAAACTACCTGTTAGGTACGATGCTTATTACCTGGGTGAACAAAATAATCTGTACATCAAACCATTGTGAAACAGAGTTTACGTATATAACAAACCTGACATGTACCCCTGAACTTAGTTAAAAGTTAAAAAAAAAGAACAACAACAACAAAAACCCTCCAGTTTCACAAGGTGAAAATGCATCATTTTTATTAATGAAATTAGCAATAAAGGAAACTCTAAGGGCACATGAAGATATTCTAAAACGTATCCTCATATATCACAGGTATACTGTCTTAACCACTACAGCATCTTCTTGAGAGCAATTTGATTATGTTTCTGAAGCTAGGAAAATAATAAGTTGCATACATTGGCTAGCAATCCTGATGTTCTACTGGAGAACTTTCAGAAACAGCCTAATGGTCTAGAATAAGTAACACTATAATGAACATCTTCACCTAAAAAAATGAAGGGAAAATGCGATTAGCAAGATTTCCTTGGAACATTGGTTAGAGTAGTTAATTTGTGATAGATTTAACTGTACTGAAAATTATATAGCTATGAAAACTATAATAATGGAGATCAGAAAGCCAATAGAAATATTATTATATAATAAGAGAATACAATTCTAATAAAACTAGAATTAAATAAATTAGAAATAAAAATTATATCCAACCATGGTGAAACCCCATCTCTACTAAAAATACAAAAATTAGCTGGGTGTGGTGGCGGGCGCCTGTAGTCCCAGCTACTCGAGAGGCTGAGGCAGGAGAATGGCGTGAACCCAGGAGGCGGAGCTTGCAGCGAGCCGAGATCGCGCCACTGCACTCCAGCCTGGGCGACAGAGCGAGACTCCACCTCAAAAAAAAAAAAAAAAAAAAAAAGAAATTATATCCATATTGTTAAATAGGTACATTAAAAGGAATTGGAAGAATAGGAACATGCATACTTTATTAGGATGGTGAATTTATAGGAACTGTTATTAATTTTTGGTTCTTTTTGCTATCTTTCCGTAATTGCATTCAATATAAAATTTTTGAGTGTTTGTGTGTATGTGTGTATGTGTGTTTGTGTCTATGTGTGTTTGAGAGAGAGAGAGTAAAAGAGAGAGAGGTGGAGGGGAGGAGGTGATCCTGAAAAGTGACAGACAATTTAGGGCCATATTGTTCATGAATTTTGGTAAGAGATGACAAAAATTTGAATCAGAACAATGCTCATGGGGATAAGGAGAATAACTGTGTCTGTTATTGGCCCATTCGTCTTTTTTTTAGACTTGCTTATATCTTTTCCCTCTGTATTCTATGGTATTCTTTTCTTACATTTTCTGAGCTTTAGCAGAGGCTGAAAATTATTTCCAGGTGGTGTACATAAACAAGGAAGTGACCAATATCAGCATAAAGTTTCCTTTAAATATAGTCATTACCTATTGATTACCATGGAAACTTTGCTTCCTTCCAATATTCTTTGTCAAATGCTAGTTTCTCATTTTACTTGAAAAGCCAGGAACAGCCTCACTGTGCTGCAGCTATGTTGTGTTCTGAAATATTTGTCTCCCTATGTCACCTTTTCCATCGCAATCAGCATTTTCTGCCACATCGTCTCCTGGGAAGCTTTATAGTTTCACCCTTTAATGGGCAGAGTCAGTTTTTTCTCGAGGACTCAAATGAAAATTGTGCTTCCTTGCATGGGGCCATGACACTTCGAGTGTTACACAATTAAATTACTCCATTTGCAGAAGTAGTTCAGTGTCCTGGCTATTTACTCACATGAGACACATAATTTCCATATGCGAAATTGGAGTACAACTCTCTTTTTTTCTTACATCTAAGAGATCTCATAGTATCTAATTAACAAAAGTCTGTTAAGTACCTTGAGACAAATCTATGACATTCTGTTAAAACCATTACATAATTTATAGATTAATACTAACTGTTCTCACTTTATTTCAATAGTTATCATTAAATTTTAAGAAAAAAAAATTCCTGCTGCTTTTCATTCTAGGATGTATTACAAAGACCTGACCGTGAGAGAAGCAACTTGGTCAAAAAATAATATATTTAATTTGGAATGGCCTTGTGTCTCCAAGTTGCTGATATTTAAAACCACCATGCAGTTTCTTATTTGTGTTTTCCAGTAAGCTGTTGCAAGATAAGGACCGTGCATCTTAGTCATCAGACAAAACAACAGCAACTACCTATTTAGGGTGTATAAAGTGCCCCTATAGCAGAATTTCTGCAACCTCAGAATTGTTGAGGTTTTAAGGCAGAAGAGTCTTTGTGGTTTGGGACTATCCTGTGCCATGCATGACGCTCAGCAGCATCCCTATATACCAGTTGCATTCCTCCACCCTGGTTACAAGAACAAAATGTGTCTTGAAAAAGCTGCCAAATGTTCCCTGGGGGACAAAATTGACTCTCTAATCGATTGAGAACCTCTGCCCTGAGGTGAATTCCAGTGTGTGTCTGATAACCTACATAGTTTTCAGCCCATCTTAAAGATACCATCAAAATCAGCTGAAATAAATATGCTGTAGAGATATAGCTGTGGATATTAGCTGTCATTTTGACATAATGGATAAATAAATAGATATTTGTTTAATTTGTACTGTTTTAATTTTAATTATTTAGATACCTTTATTGGTCATATTTCCATCAATAGTGACATGATGGTTTCAACAAAAAGCATGGTTGATCAGAATCAAAGTCTCACATGGTGGCATAATAAAGACTGCTAATACTACTGGATTTAAGTAAATATCAGTCACACTGAAAGACAAATACCACATGCTCTCGCTCATATTTGGGAGCTAAAATAAGTGATCTCACGGACTTAGAGAATAGAACAGTAGATACCAGAGACTGGTAAGGGTGGGTAGTTGTGAGGGGTGTGATAAGGAGAAGCTGGTTAATGGGTACAAGCATACAGTAAGATACAAGAAATAAGTTCTAATGTTTGATAGAAGAATAGGACACTAAGGCTTAGCAACAATATTTTGTATATATCAAAACAACTAGAAGACAGGACTCGAAATGATTCCAACATATAGAAATAATAGGTACTCAAAGTGACGGATACTCCAAATGCCCTGACTTGATCATTACACATTCTATGACTTTAACACTCACATGTACCCCATAAATATGTAAAATATTATGTATCAATAAAAACACTGACAGCATAGATGACATTATTCTCAAATAGCAGGTGACTGTTTTCAGGACTCTACTGCATTATAGAGTGACTACAACCAGGCAGAGTCTGTGTTGGACACTCATCCTCCAATCTCTATGTATTATACAAAGGAAGCCAATCGTGTGTGTGTGTGTGTTTTCTTTTTTTAAAAAAGATAACATAAGTTTATAAGTATGAGGCTTATAAATTAGCAATGGTACCAATGGGGAATTTCACAGCTCTGTAACTGATTATGAAACATCAAATGTTATGTTGCTAGCCTGTTAAAAATTATGCACAGTTTTTAGAGTCTATTTCCTAATTAGTGTAATTAAAACCAAATTTTATACTTGGGTAAGGTGATAGATTGTGTCAACTGCTCTTTCTTCTTCTTAGTTGAATTTTAAAATTGCACATTCATAATGTATTCATATTCAGTAAAGTAAGAAGATGTAAGACATTTAATAATATGAAATATAGCACATTCTACATTTTTGTAAAGTAGCACGCTGAACAGAATAAAACTAATCTGATGAAGCTCCGGAATATAATCTTCCATAGTTATTTAAAATTTGCCTAGTCCAGATGTCTGCCTATTATAAGACTTGGCAGGGTTCTCTACCTTACACTCTTATGAAGAATGAGAAAGTATTTTTGGAAAGCCTTAGCTTATTCCTCAAAATAATAATAATAACAAATTAAAAGATACCTTGTGGTTTAATCAGTTGTGTTAAATTGAGTTTTTGTTTTCAAGTTATAGAAACTAAAATTGGCTACTTTTAAAAAATTCATTATTATTAAAGTATAAAATTTAGGGCCAGGAATGTAGACAGGATAGAAAATAGAAACTAGAAATCATATGGAATTTTCTCCAATTCTTACTATGCTGCTCTTCATGCAATAACCCATTTGCTTCCCAGTCTTCAGTCTGACTCTCTACTATTCAGTCCACAAGAAATAAAATCCCAAATAGACCATCTGAGTTTTTGCTGTCGGCAAGTAACCAAACTGTGATAAATATCTCATAGCCCCAACTCCAAATTTCTAGTTAGAGATTTAATTTTCATCTGGGGTGAACCCACAAATTGTGTCTGGAGCTTGGGTGTGGGGATTTATACACAATATGGCAAAAGGGACTCACCCAAGAGGATGAAGGAAGCTGCTAAGAAACAATGGTGAATTGCTATAATCTGGGAAGTTTCCTACAAATATCCATTAAGTAATTTGTTACTAAGAGAATAATCTCTGTTTTGGACCAATCAGTACTCTCATTTAATTGTCCAAGTGTTAACCCTTGTCTTTCTCCCATACATCGGTATTTTTCCTGTACAAGTGACTGCTAGGTTGCTTAGCTTTTAATCTGCTTTATATTGACTCTTTTTAGCTGTCTCCAGACTGTGCACACCACGAACAGTGCATATCTAAACTTAGGTGAGGGAAAGTCACCCAATTCATTTTTATTCTCTCAGAATTGACTCAAGCGGTATTTTTTTAGTACCTGTTGAACTTGGTGAATTGGTTACACTTTTTGCCTCACTCTTCCTGATCCACTGTCCTACCCCCTTTGCAATGAGAAAATCTTCTCTACCCCATTTGAAAGTTTAGATATTGGTTACATGTCTTACTAGCTGTGCAATCTTGGAAAAGTTTGTAACACCTTTAAGATTCATCTACCATATCTGTAAAATGGGCATGGCGGTATCTATACAATAGAGATAGTATAAAAAATATATGAAATTATTCACGTAAAATACTCAATTTAGTGCCTGGTACAACTTAAGTATCTGCTACCCCATGGATGTTAGCTGCTACTACTACTACTACTACTAGTAGTTACTAGTACTAATTTCATAGCTACCATTATCACCACTACCTCTAATACTTCTATCACTATTGATCTTATTGACCTGGTAATCATTTAGGATATCTCTGATAACTGAAAATCAATTATCAGAGTTTTAATGTGCATGGTATACTTTAGGTTCCCAGAATATCACTGGTCCAATCCATAGATTTCCCCACTTTGTATTCTAATCATTGAGGTATCATGGGAGATTAGTTTGAACAAATATAAGCAAAGGCTAAAATAAATGTCTACATATAAGTTGCCTTCAAGCAGAATATCTTTTTAATCAAAATGCTATGAAACAATTTTCCCCTCACTCTGCAGCAGGTAGAGCACAATCATTATTTGCTCCTGCTTCTGAGCGCTCAGGCTTCCCTCTGTAGAAGCTGTTCCTTGTTGGCTCTGCCTGCATAACAATGACAGGAGGAAGAGCTGCTTTATTTTACTCCCTTCCTCGGAGGAAAATGGGTGCCTTCTTTAATGTGAGTGGTCAGAAGCCCTAGTACTTCCTTTTGTGACACTGTTTAAAGTCAGACTCTCTGGAGCAACCTAGGAGGAAATCATTTGCACATCCATGCTTTATGAGAAGATGATGACAATGACATGTTAATAATTACTAAGTTTGCATATAGAGGAGGTATTTCAAACACAGAATCTTACCCAGTTTTGTTTCAGTAGGTTTCACTGATTTGCCTGAGGTCACAAAATAAGTGAAAGTACCACGGCCAGCATCTTTGTCCTCCCAAGCCAGGGCTGTTTCTGTTACAACACGCTAAGGAAGGTAAGGCTCCCATTGTAAGCATAAAGTAGGAAGTCATTTAGGCTTATCGTTTAACATGTTAGTGAATATCTAAATTACTCTGATGAACAAATATCTATAAAGTGTTAAACTTGACAATATTTTCAGGTTTTGTTTGTTTGCCAGCTTACTTGTTTGTTTCAACTCCTTATCTTTTTATTGTTTGGGGAAAGTGACAACCACTAGCTTCTTGCAGTTATCTAATTAAATACCTAAAGCTGTATAGTTGGCCATTTGTATGTCTTCTTTGGAGAAATATCTATTCAGGTATTTTGCCCATTTTTTAATCAGGTTACAAAGATGCCACCAACACACAGTGTGGAAAGGACAGTTTCTTCATTAAATGGCGTTGGAAAAACTGGATGCCCACAAGCAGGAGGATTAAATTTGACTTTTATCTCACACCATATGCAAAAATCAACTCAAAATATATTAAGGACTTAAAGATAAACCTGAAACTCTAAAACTGCTAGAAGAAAACATAGAAGGAATATGCCATGCATAGGTCTGAACAATGATTTATTTTTTGCATATGACTCCAAATTTCAGGCAACAAAAGTAAAAGTAGATTATGTGATTACATCAAACTAAAAAGCTTCTATACAGCAAAGGAAACAATCAATAGAACAAAGATATAATCTATGAAATGGGAGAAGACATTTGCAAACTGTGTATCTAATAAGGAGTTAACATCCAAAATACATAAGGAGCTCAAACAACACAATAGCTAGAAAATAGACCTTACAATTAACATTCAATTAATGTCACATTCAAATATTTCTCTTTTAAAATGTGACATTAAAAACGGAAGAAAAATATGTAGCCCTCTGTGCAAACAAAAGTCAGTTTGGTATTTTGTTTTGATGAAAATGAAGGGCAGTGCAGGTAGTTCAGCATAAATAACCCGAATTGGTTGTCTCTTTCAGTCTTTGTTTTAATTAGCATTACAAAAGAGAAACATCGCATATATTAGATATAATTTCTAACCTCAGAAATAAAATGTTACCTTAAGTTCCACAGTGAGCACATGCTGAATTACTGTTTTAGCTCAGGGGAGGATATATTTAGGCTTGTTTGTAAAGCGTAAATTAGAGTAAGTGTTATGGTGTCATAAGTTAGCTGGATTACCTAGAGCAGTTCCTCTCCTTCTGAATAATTAAGATATCTGATTCAAACATATGTGTAGGTTATTAAATGCAACTGTACAAATGTGAGGGTATTTGTATAGATACGCATGTTTAATAAATTCATGGTTCAACTTCTAGACACGAAGGCCTCTTGAGTAAATTTGACCTTTCTGCCCATTCTGGTTGTGATTTAAAAATTAATAATAATAATAATAATCTGTAACACTGTGAGCCTAAGGGGAAGGTAATTAGCACTAATTGCATTTGTTTTTAAACAGATCTGTTCCTACTAATCAGTGTTGTTTCCACAGGTGCTTATTTTCATGGTGAAGGGGAAGGGATTTATGATGTCTGATAAGACAAGAGAAGGAAGGGCATGGTTTGGTTCTCATTCTAACATCTGAAGAGCATGGTGTGGTGCTGAGGGAAGGAGGTACTATTGCTGCATGTTAGGATAGCTACCCTGTAGCAAATGTCATCCTTTTATCGACTTCTCTATGTGCCTTACTGTCTTGCTTTCTTTTTTTTTTTTTTTCTTTTTTTTGAGACAGAGTTGTGCTCTTGTTGCTCAGGCTGGAGTGCAATGGCACGATCTTGGCTCACTGCAACCTCCACCTCCTGGGTTCAAACAATTCTCCTGCCTCAGTCTCCCGAGTAGGTGGGATTAGAGGCATGCACCACCACGCCCAGCTATTTTTTATTTTAAGTAGAGATGGGTTTCACCATGTTGGTCAGGCTGGTCTCGAACTCCCAACCTCAGTTAATCCACCCGCCTTGGCCTCCCAAAGTGCTGGTATTACAAGCATGAGCCACCACACCCAGCCTACTGTCTTGCTTTCAAAGTATTATTTTTCTAGTGTCTTTTTATTGTTTAATAACAGATTACAAAGCATCTGGCTAATATAATGTCTCAAAAATTATCGAAAAAGAACCACTTTGGAGAATAAGATCAAAGATATCAAGTCATCTCCTGGTTACGTTATGACCGTTGCAAGATGGAAGCAGATGCAGCTAGAATCAATCAAATGTTTGTATCTGCTCAGCCGCTAGTTCTTATTCTAGGGGTAGAATCCTGATTTTGCTTAGGGAACAACTACTTCTCTATCTTTAATCCATGTGGTTTGTGTGAAACTGTGCTTCTTGTCTGACTAATCAGATCCTTCCACCCTCCTGTCCACATTGAATTGGTTGAGAAGTGGGCATGTGAAACTAGTGAGACCAAAGGAACACAATTTCGGACCATTGTTGGAACTGCTGGGCAGATTAACTTATCTTTTGCTAAGATTACAAAACTATGAGAATGCAGATGGTCTCTGTTCAATTAGGGGCCTCATAACTTCAGTATTGAGAGTATAAGAATAGCTGAAAGATATAGAGGTATTAATTCCTGGGACATAGGTGGAGCTTCTGGACTCAGAAAAAAAAAAGTCATTTTTTTCTCGTGTTTTTATTACAGATGCAATTCTCTCTCTTTCTCCCTCTCTCTCTCTCTGTCTGTCTCTTTCATCTATCTTTCTCTTTTTCCCCCTAATACCTGGAGTCCATAATCCGTACCTCCCCCTCTTGCAAATGCAAAGAATTCAACTCAAAAGTCCTAGTTGACACATCTTCTATGACTACTCCATTGCATATTTTAGAACTTTTTTTTTGCAGACAGAACAATCTAACATGCAAACAGGGAAACATTTAATGCAACATCGAGCATCACACAGACTCTTTGGGAAGGCTGTTTAAGCATTTGCTATAAGCCAAGGTAACAGGAACAACTTTAGATTTAAACTTTCATGGAGGTGCTGTCATCTCTAATAACCATGAGCCTCTATAGCAGTCTGGAAGCTTCCACCAATACCACAGATAAAAGCAAGCTGCCTCTGCCACCAACCTTTATTATGTCTGCTTACTGACTTCAAATTAATGGCTAATACCAGCATGACTGGTATGCAGAGTCTGAATCATACATTGATATTTTAGCTGCAAGAGAATCTGGGAATGTTAAAATACGTATCTTTTCCTCACTGAAAGACATAGCTGGGACTTGAAAACGTGAAATATGTTCAAAAAGATCTGGGTGAGCATGAATAATCAGTGCTCACTCTGGCTATATAGTCCCTAATATAGATAATTTAGATTTAGCTGAGGAGTACTTGGTATTTATCCAGTTTCCTTGTGAGAATTGGTACCATCAGTTGATTAAATTTATGAGAGTCCCAAGTTGACCCATTGCCCATCATAGGCTGGATATACGAACCAAAAGGTTCTAGACAGAGAGACAAGGGTCAGCTTTGCCTTCCAGAGGCACATATTCAGTACTCTCATTTCTGACACTCTGACACACAGATGAGTTTTTTCCTTTAGCAAAATTAAATGCAGAGGAGCAGATGTTGGTATTCATCAGATATGACAGCTGAATATAATCAGTTCTCATAATCATAAGAATAAACAACAAATATAAAGCACAACTGATTGTATTTGGGAGGCGTGTCTTATTTTTCAATGTGGGAGGATGCGCAAATGTTAAGCTAGACTTTGTAACTTCTCAAGCAATCAACCACAGTACAACTAAGCCTAGGTATCCTGATATGCCAGTACAGGGCTTTTTATTCTCACCACTTAGCACTTTATTAAATACATTCTGACATGCTGTGTGCTATTGGAAAGGTGATTTTCCTCCTTTGAAAGCCTCAGTGTTACTATCTGTGATGCTGAGGATGATGATGATAGTGATGGTAATGAGCAATAGGGTGATAATTTATTAAATAAAGGAAATGGCATGCATTATACAGATACTCTGTGTCAGGCACTTATCCAGCCATGACTTCTAAATGTTGGCTCATCTCTATAGCTATTTTTTCTATTTCTCAATATAATTTAATCCTAATAGTAATTTTAACTAGGCTGATATTCCTATTCTCATGTGCATATTGAGACTGCTGGTCATAAAGAAGTGATATTCAACCACTGCACCAGCTCAGTATGGCTCTTAAACTGGACTGAAACAATGCTACTCCTACAGTACTAACTCACTCACAGATGAAGATTTTTCTTCCTCCTCGCCCTGTGACCAATAGCCAAAGACGTATTTTGGGATGTATTAGTGCACTGGGACCTTACTCAGTCTATAGATGACCAAGTTCACGTAGGCAAACCTCTTTTCAAAAATCCCAAGGTAGGACTGTTTTTGCTGTATTGGAGATGACAGTAGAGATGCTGATTGCTGAGGTCACACGTCACCGTTCTAAAGAACAGTTTGCTATGATTGTTTGGGAATAGCTGAACCATCTGTGGAATTAGATTTAGTTCCAATTCCTGTTAAAACATTGCTGAGATTTTCCTAGTTGTCCCTACACACATGGTAAATTCATATCCATTAACGTCTCTGGAGATTTTAATTTTTTTTCCTCTATAATCTTTTTTCCTCTCTAGCTACCCATTCACATCCTCATCCCTCACCCTGGGGTAGGAGGGTAGGAGTTAGGTTGTTAGTCTAAAAATGTGATAAATTCTTCAAATTCTTATTAAACTCCTTATTAAATTCATTTTTTTCCTACTAAAAATAACTATCTTCTTTTTTAGTCTCAGAGCCAAAAGCATAATCTCCCCAATAGGCTAAGCTTTGGAAAACCAAAGACAGCTGACTTGAAGAGCTTCCTGCTTTCCTTCTTGTCCCATTCCTCCCACAAGCCATAAATAGAGAACTATTCTTGTACCTAGATCGTGGAAAAAGAAAAGAGGAAATGACGAATATTTTCTTTCTTTTTCTATATATAATATCTCAAAACTATTTTCTTGACATACACAGATGAAGACTCTAAGGCTTAAAGGAGGTTAATTAATCTGTTCAAGGTCACAAAATCTGCTAGAGATAGAACTTGTATTATAACCCAATTGTGATTCCAAAATTTGTATATTTAATTCATGTGATTAAATATTTACTTTTACCTATCTCATACTGGAAACTAAGACCCACTGAATGTACTGGATGCAATATTCTAGATATCAAAATCTAAGGTTTCACTTGAACTAAAGAGCTTGTTGTATATGGCTTAAGAACTCCCTGGCTGAACTATAAATAGGTTACATAGTTCTGTTGCTTCCAGTAAATACATTATGGAATCTCCTTATAATGTTTTAGAATCTTTCTAAATGTTTTACACAATGAGAGGTGATAAGATATTTTATTAGGAATATAGTGTTTGGTAAATTTAATATGGACTATTATTCTCTACTACACGAAGAAGTTGTCTTCTTAACAGCCTTCCTGAGATTGTCTTCATCCATGCATCCCATATATATCTTAAAAAGTAAAAAAGGTGGGGAGATGGAAAGGAAAGGGGGAAGTAACATTTTGTGTACATCTTTTATGATATTATGTTTATGATAAAATAATATTCTATAGAAAAGGATGTACTACAAATCTGACTAGAAATGGTCTCTCAAATAGAAAGAAAACAACCATATGACTTACAAAGTACAATTCAGGACAATAAAAAGGAGGAAAAAATTAAAAATGGCAACAGATAGAGAATCCCCAAATGCCATATTTGGAAATTTGACAATGATTTCTTTCCTCTTTCTTTTCTAGAAGGCTCTGAAGAATGCATAGAGGCTGTTACATAGGTAACATATTTACCAGCAGATTCTAGAAATTCTGGAGAATGTGCTTTAGCTGAGAGTGTCAGCCATAGAATTTGCCTGAGCCTCTAAACTATGGGTGTTTGGGGAGTTATGGCTTCCATGTGGCATTTGACTGCCACAGAGAGTTATGATTTTCAGACTAGTTACTATATAACTTTATTTAACTATTCGCTACTTTCTTTAATTATATTTATTTTCAGTAAATATATTTCTTTTCAGTAAATATTTTCATCTCTAGCATTTTCAACACCGTCAGTTCATTTGTATCACAGAAGGCATGATGAGAATTATTTGTTTCTTAAAAGTCTGCTTTTAACAAAGGCCTTTGTCCACAGTTTTCCACTCTCATTTATTTATCCTCGCATCTTTAGATTTACCCAAAAGCTTTTATGCCTGCTTCTTAACTGTGCTCCCTTCTATAACTCACTCATTTTCCATCTGACTCAATTCCTCACATTCCCTGGAGTTTATCATCACCTATAGCTCTGGGAAGCAGACTTTACTTTTGGCAGAGTCCTTGCCAACCTGGCTAGTCCACTCTCTCAAGGAGACAGAAATTCAAATATCTGAGAATAAGATAGGACTATCTATCTTTCATGTTTGATCTCCACAGGAGCACTGTTAAAAAGACTGTTCTTGCCCTTTCAAAATTACAGAAAATGGAATGCTCACGTATGATGTATATATACAGGAGACACAAGACCATGGAACTTAGGTGTATTATCTCATTTTGTGTTCAAATGAACCTATGAGATAGATGTACTGTATTAGTTTTTCAGTTGAGCAGCCTGTTGATGATAAAACCTGCAAAATGTGACCAACTGATTCAACTTTAAGTTTCTCTGGTGTTAAGCCTCTTTAGCTCAAGATCAGCTAGTCTTTCATATTTAAGTATTATGTTTTTTTTAAAAAAGGGGGACACAAAATATGCACATTTGTGGGTGAAAAGAAAAAATAGTATTTTGGGTTTTATTAAAAGAAAATAGAATGCTAGAAACAAACTAATCATGCCATTTTTTATAAAAGTAATAAATCTTAAATATTGTTTTCATTACATTCTTTCTTCATTATTTTATTTAAGACCTGAGCAAAACACTACCTGCCTCAATACATTTTTTCCATGATGTTCTGCCTTCTGACGTTAACCCTATGTTACTTAGTGAAAACTTAACATATGCAACTCTAAAGTTTGTTTCTCCTCTTATGAATCCATTGTCTACAATTAAGCTATAATAAATAGGAGGGCTGGCACCAGACATTATTTATTATTGAACTCTAACACCTTTCCCTATGGCAACTCAAAACAAATGTTGTTAATCTGATAACTAAATTTAACTGATACTCACAGTGAATGAATTTTGACCATTTTATTACCTAATTACATTTGATTTTCACCATCATTATTTAAAAACAGAAAAAAGATTTTAATCTCATTTAGTGATTTGGATTAATATTCATAGCATTAATTATACAGATGTATGTCAACTTAAAAGGAAACTAAAACAACAACAAAAAACACAATATTTATTGGACACTTACTACATGGTCAGCACTCTCTTAGAACAAATTACCTTAGTTAAATCTCATAGCTACCCTATGAGTTAGGTACTTTAATTATCCACATTTTAAGGATAAGGAAACTAAAGTAATTAAGGGGTAGAAGAAGGATTCAGCCCATTAGAGATGAGTACTAAAGGCAGGATGATTACTGAGCCTGTTTTCTTAAACACTACCATATTGTTTCCATTCATAGTCTGGATTTGAACCAGTTATTTACGTTTAAAATCAAGTGTACTTTTCCTTATGTGAAAAAAAACTTCCTAATAACAATTCCGTAAATGGTGAGTTCAGCCAACCATTTATCTAATACATTTTAGGCAATGTTTGAAATGCTAGTTACATACCAGTGAATAAAAATAAGAAAAAGACTCTGATATCATAGAGTTAACATTATAGTGTTATAGGCAGAAAATAAACAAGATACACTAAAATATACTAAACTAAACCACAAAGAGGGCTTTGCCATTACATTCAAAAAGTGATAGTCTTACTTGTACCACATCTTCAGAAAAGTTAAAAACAAAATCTTGAAAGGGAAAGGTAAAAATTATAAAAACTCATGATGACTTAGTCTAACCTGTGATTCCCATTTTCTGAGCAGAGCCCATTTCCTAGGGATTTGAGAAGCTTAGCTCAGGTTTGCAGTCCTGAATGTGACAAAAAGCTGCAGAAGGACAGTTCTCTCTCTCCAAGTCACATTAACCCCATAGGCTTTGACAAGTTCACTTTTTGCTTCAGAAAAATTATCCTCACCTCTGTACTATAGAATGATTTTTTCAAATAGATTTTTACAGAAATTCCAAAGCCTCAGTACATGACTTTTGATGTATGTTGTGTGGACAATCATGCTTCTTCTTGACTGTACTCTCTCATAAATAAAATTGTGTGTTAGTGAGTTAGTACACACACACATACACACACAAAATCCTCCTTTTTACCACTGTCTATAATGCCTCATACCTTTTATATTAATGCCTCATCATTTTCTTTTTTTCTACAAGCATAAGCAATTTCAGAGTTATAATCATTAGTGGCTAAGACTGTTCCACTGAATTTGAACTCAAGTGTTCAGCTTTCGGTGTGGTAACAAGCCATATAGTGTGAGAAAAACACAGATTGCCACCTCGTGATTTTTTTTAATAGATTTCCAATCACCAATCAAGGAACGATTTGAAATATTTAATATTTATAGGCCAACTTTCAAAATGGTGTTTAACATGGATGAGCATCATTTGCAAATGAAATCAAAATCTAACGTATGTTCCAGTCTTTTTGACAGGAAGCATGTCGCTAAGATCTCCGCTTCCTTTTTCTGTTGTACCTGCTTTCTAACGCGCATGCCACTGGTTTACCCTCCAGCTCGCCCATCACATTCCTATTCAGAAGGTGAACTGCACCAGTGACTTCACTTGGAAGTAAGACCAGATGTTCCAGTTGCTCCTGGGCAAGAATGAATTAACATTTTAAGTACTAGGCAGTGGAAATGTTCAAATATCATCTGTAGTCTCTGATTTGTAGCAAGACTACTTAATGGATGTCATAAACTTATGATGAACAGGAAAACTATAAAGCATTTGAAAGAAACAGACTGACAAAAGTTGGCAAGCTAAGAGGGATTTTTGTCAGCCTGAGGACACCACTGAAATGAACAGTTTGATGTTGCTGTTTTTTCACATCTTGCGTATTGTATTGGTTGTAACTCCCAGAGAGAAGCATTTGTTAATGCCTCTCTGTGTTCACTAGAATGTGACAATACCTACTAGAGTGGTGAATCCCTCGTCTAGCCAAGAAACTGTCTTGATTTTGGGTAACTTAAGTGGCCAGCTCTGTTTGCTGACTTATTGAGTTCACTTAACAATTGATATATTGTTGCATGAACTACCTGTTAAGCACAATAGCTGAAAATCCAAAGACAATTGCAATGTTCTCCTAAAGAAAATGTACAGACATTTACAGCACGTTCAATTCATTATTATTATGTTGCCTATACACAGTCTCTGGACATTTCAAATTGTGGGTAACAAACCAGATGTTTTTTTTCTTCTAGACATTTTGGTACCATATGTATTGGGTACTATGTCCATTTTTTAAAAAATTATAATTCATTATACATTTTCTGATCTATCCATTGAACTAAGGATTTGAAACTAATCTCTTCCATTCTCATATGTTCCTTCTTGAAAGTAAAAAGAACCCAGGAGGACAGAGGCAAAGGAAATATGAGAAAATACTGTGATGGCTATTGCTTCGTAGTCAAATTGTGAGAGCAAAAAGTTTGACTTCATGAAATGTGTGAAATGTATTATGGAAATCAATCTAAGTATGGATATGTATGTGTATTTATCAAGTATATAGGATGTGACATTTGAGACTCTCTGATCTATCTCCTTTCTGTCTTCACAGCTAAACCAGTCACTTATTAACTTGTAGTTAAGGCTGGGCACATGGATTCCTCCCTTTTTTGGTCTCTATTGGTTCCAGTAACTAGGTTTTGGCTTTTAGAAGCGATCTGGAATTCCAGTCCTTCCACATCCCACATCTAGTAAGTACCTGAACTAGAACATAGTCTTCTAACACACATTCCAGCTAACTTCATATTTGATCATACCACTTTTAGATTTAATGAAATATAATTTTATTACCAGATTACAATTATTGAGACATGACCTTAAGGACTATCCATGCCAAAATTGTTTGGGAAGAAATGCAAAATATTGAGAAAACAGAATCTCTGAATTGCTAGGTGAAAAACAGTCACTCATTTGCACAATTTGTTGTCATGTTCACAGTAAACAAAGAAAGGTATCATTGAAAGACAATATCAGAATTTGCAAGCTAATGATTTATGTTTCTCTCTCTTTTATGTCCCTTTGATCTTTTATTTTATCAGTTGCTCTACTTTAAATTAAACTGGAGTAACAGCAAGCAAAATAAGTGATTGAAAATGGTAAGCACTTGCCCTCATACTTCTGAAGTAAGACTAGAGGCCACTTGCTCCCCTGAGCCAATCATAGAAATGCTCATTCCAGTAATGCTTTCAAATTGGCACTTGTTATTGGCATCAACTTGAGGTAAACTTTTACTTTAAAAAAAATTTTTTTAATGTAGTAAAGCAGTAAAGAAAAAACATGTAGTTAGGCTAAAATTAATGTATTATTTATTAGATTAAATTTAATTCCATATTTGTTCTGAGTAGTGTCAGAACCCGAATGATTAAAAATTACTGAGAGATGGGGCCAAGATAACTGATGAGAAGCCGCTAGCGTGCCCTTCTCTCAGAGAGAGAAGAAAGAATGGCTGGAGCAAACACTAGCTCTTCAACTGCAACATCCAGGTGGACACATTGGGATTCATCAAGGAAACAGCATGACCCACGGAGAACTGAGAAGAACAAAACAGGACAACGGCCCACACAGGAGTGGCACAGAGCAAAGGGAGGTCCCTCCCCACGGGGATGCGGTGGGTGAGTGTTTCCCGTAGATCCACACTTCTGCCACAGACCTTTGAATCCCTGGGCTCAGAAGATCCTCTGTGAACCTCCCAACCTAGGCCTGCAGACCCGCATGAAGAATTGCGTGGAGTCTAGGCAGAGCTGCCACTCAGGCACACATGGAATCCCGGGAACCTCTGATTCACGGGGTACCCCAGCATCAGCAGCTGCAGCTTCAGCAATAGCGGAGGCCAGACTCCCTTGCACACCCCCAGGAAAGGGGTCAAATCCATGTGGCTGAGCAGTAAGGGAATGCAGGTCTCACCTCCACTGCACCTCGCAGGATAAGGCCCGCTGGCCTGGGATGCTAGGAAGACCACTCCAACCCCGCCTGAGTTCTCGGACTAAGAGCATCTCTGCACTTCCCTGGAATGGAGCTCCCAGAGTGAGAGGCGGGCTGCCTTTTTTGCTGGTCCGCGACCCTCTCTCTTGCTGCTTCAGGCTTGGGAGGGTGTGCAGTGATTAGGGGCTAATGCAGACGGACGGCACAGCAATACTACCTTAGGGAAAAGTGGCCAGACTGTTTTTTTCCTCGCGGCTTCCTGTCCTGCTACTACTCTCTGGGCAGGGCCTCCCGACCTGGGACTCCAGCGACCCACCCCGGTGGCTCTTGGGTCAGTAGAATCTCTCCACTTCCCTGGACGGAGCTCCAAGAGGGAGCAGCCAGGCCACCAATTTGCTGCACAGCAGCACTTGCTTCTGTTGCCCTCAGGCTCAGCAGGGAGCGCGGTGGCGGAGAACTGACCTGGAGTCACAGCCCAGTGCAGCAGCCTTATGGAAAAATGGCCAGTCTGTTTTCCACGTGGGTCCTCACCTCCACTACTCCAAACGAGGCAGTACCTTTCGACCTGGGCCTCCAGGACAACGACCCTGCCCCTGCCTGAACAGTTCAGTCAGTAGCAGCTGTGCATTTCTGTGAAGAGGAAATCCCAGAGACAACTCACAGCTCCTCTGACATTGCAGCCGCACTTGTACTGCGCTTACTGCCCTTGCACATTTGATGATGAAAAAGTGCATGCTGTTTGGGTAAGTAAAGTCTACATTCTACAAACATGACTCCGTAATTTCTCAGATGGAGTTTAGTTCATGAATTACATTTGCATTTTATGAAATAATAGTTATATCTAAACAGATAACATCATAATAGCCGAAATATATACATATAAAGACACATAGAACATTTTCTGGCAAATGTATTCTGTTTTTACTGAATGAATGCTCACAATAACCCAAGTAGCTTGTTAGCAATGGTTAAATAATATGCCCAAATTCACACAACCGGAAAGTGGTAAAGCTAGAATCTGAATCAAAGTCCTATAACTTTAAAGTCCACATTTTTAGCCACTACAGTGTAATATGATACACTGGTATATATGAAAGTATTCCACATGGAAAGACAATGAGGATGCTTCCGAAGAAACACCGATATGACATGAAGTTGTTCCTACGAAACCTAAGAGAATATCAAATGCTAGTGCCAGATAAGAAACAGAAATTAATGGATCAGAGTGGGGACAGAGATCACGTATATCCTGTCTAAAGAGACTAGACGCACTTCAAAGGCAGCAATACTGGCCCACTGTTGACAGTGTTTGTTTATGTTTGTGAGATGCCAAAAATCCAAAATTGTATAAGTTTTCTGTTTTTTAATATTGGTTACTGATATGGTGTGGATCTGTGTCCCCACTCAAATCTCATGTTGAAATGTAATCCCTGGTGTTGGAGATAGGGCCTGGTGGGAGGGAGACTGGATCGTGGGGGCAGATTTTTCTCACGAATGGTTTAGCACCATCCCCTTGGTACTGTTCTCACGATGATGAGTTCTTGCGCAATCTGGTTGCTTAAAAATGTGTGGCAGTTCTCCCCTCATTCTCTTGGTCCCCACTCTGGCCATGTGACAGATTATAAGTTTCCTGAGGGCTCCCCAAAAGCCGAGTGGATGCCTCCATGCTTCCTGCACTGCCTGCAGAAACATGAGCCAATTAAACCTCTTTTCTTTATAAATTGCCCAGTTTCAGGTATTTCCTTATAGCAGTGAGAGAACTGATTAATACAGGTAAAAGGTAAAAATAGTTTAAAGACTGTGTGGGCCAAAACAAACAAAAAACAACAATCCATAGGTAGATAAGTTTTAGCCACAGACTTCTAATTGAGCAGCCTTGCCTCTAGGCAAGGAGTTGCTGACAGATTGATCCATACACTTGATTCAAATGGCACCTGTACTGGACATCCAGGCATAATTTAGACCTGAGCGCATTTCTTTATTAACAATACCATAAAGCAAGATACTAGGGAGTTCAAATCTGTAGAGTCATTGGAATTAATTGTGTAACCCTGGAGAATACTCTCATTTTCTCAATCTTTGATCATTATAGAAATGTTTAGGGGGAGAGGTAAATGTTTAAAAGTAGCTCGAGAGTCCTTAGGGTCCAAGTCTAACACTTTTTTCTTTTTCCTTTTTCTTTTGTTTGTTTTAATTTCTCTATTTTCCTATTATTTTAAATTAAAATGTGATTGTAGGAGTGCTTCAGATTTCTTCAAACTCCTATATTATTTGTTATTATATACCCAGAAGAAGAATGAAAGAACCTAGAATTTTTAGCCTTTACTTTCCAGTTGAAAGATGGTCAAGACTTTCCAAAACTGTACTGTTTCTTAGATCATAGCTACCTGAAAGTGTGGCTGAATTCACAAAACGTTGTGCTTAAATGATTTTAGAGCTTCTGAAAACTTGCTTCTCTATTCTTGCTTTTGAGAATTCATCAAAGCTTTTGAACATTTACAATGGCCATATGACTTTAGAAGACATTAATGCCCTTGAATTCTATAATTTCACTCCCACAAAGAATTTGTCTCCAGGAAGAAAATGGCTTTATGGCTTGATAATGTGACAGTGAGTAGAATAATAAAACAATAAAATAGATAAAGAAACAGAAGTTCTTTGAGTTTTAGAAAATACTTCCAGTGGATGTACCTAAAATCGGAGAAGAAAATCTCTAGATCCACTATTCCATTAATGAAAAAGAGTTACTTCTGATTTGTGTGAAAGCGTCTATGACATAAATTTTTCTGAGGTTTCTGTGAACACACTGTAGAGCTTTATGAAATCCAGCCATCTTTATAGGTGGTGTTAAATTTAGTGTTACCAAAATTTGAGATACAAGAAAAAATATTGGTTGGGGACATAGAGAACTTCTAAATCAGCCCAATCTATTTTAATATCAAAACTAGAAGCCTACTGAAGCTTGCTCAATTCTACATGTGAGAATATAGTTTCAATAATGTTTTATAGCTTTAGAAACAGAAATACAACCAGGCTTTATGGGAGCCAGAACCAGAAAGCTGGTGAGTACACTTTCTGCATTTCCTTGTACCTCAGGCATAGTCTAGCATCATCTTTCTCATTTGTGAATCTCTGCTCTTACGTGGCATACATCTTTCACTGTTGAGCTAGTTTCTCTGTGTTCAGATTCTCCTTCACATAGTCCAGTGCAAAATACATTCTTTGTTCTATTTCAACAAATTTCTGTTTTTTTGTCTCTAGGTTCTGATCCTGGGAAAATGTTTGTAAGCTCAATTTTAATTCTCAAATCAGAGAATCAGAATTACTTAACCCAATCTCCTGAATTTTTTCATATGTCAAATGGCGGGAGAGGGGGTAATTTGAAAGTGATCTTCCAGCTCTAAGAACTTTTTAGTTTGTTTTTAATATCCACCTGACAATGCTGTTGCAATGAAATAAGTCCATGTCAAATTCTATTGGCATGTTCCCATTTTTAAACAGGGTTTATATATGTTGATTCTGCTTTGCGATGTGATTTGTTTATTATTGTTATAATATAGTGAAGCATACACACACACATATATATAAATAGTGTGTGTACATACACACAAACACATATACACATACATACATGTATACCTATCTACCATTTTTATTTTTATTTAGTTAAAACATCTTCATTAAAGTTTTTGTTGGAAACCCAGTATTCTGTGCAGGAAATGTAATTTTGGAAGTTGCCTAAGACAGTAGTCTAAAATAATTCCAGCTATTCATTTATAAATCACCAGTGTTTTTATTCAAAATAGACATAGATTACCCTGAAAAGAGATGTTCTGAAAGAGGAACCACAAAATGAATGTTTCTCAATAAAAGTATAAATTCCTCAGTCAGTCTTCATGAATAGGTGAAGAGAAAGCTCAGAGACCTAAGGGAGATCAACGCCCTGTGCGTAGGTACAAGCACTTTCCCTTGATAGATCTACATTTTTACAAGTTACTTCTCTAGGCACACATTTCCCCTTTTAAAAAGAAAGTGGTTACAAAATGTATCTCATAGGGAATTTCAAGTTCAAAGTAGTCTATGCTTCTGTGTTTGACAATCTTGCCTTCCACCATATTCCAGCATAAAAATTTTATCCATTTGAGTCTATAGATTTTTCTAAGTCATTAACATTCGTGGTGGAATAGAAATGAGAATATGAATATACAAATTTGTGAATATGTAATACCGTCCATTTAAAAAATTTATTCCACCAAATCTACTTTTACCTTTTACTAACCCCACTTCATGCCTCAGCATCTCTATGGACTGTGTCAACTGAGCTTCCTCACCCTCTAGTTTCAGCTGGGTTTGGCCCATGGTAGGCACAAGCAGGAGACTGGAGAGTGGGAAAAGAGGAAATGTACTCTCCTTTTCTGCTGAGCTGCACTTTGGTAATGTTATCTTCTATCAAAAGACACAGGTCCTGCCAAGCAGCTCTCTCGCCAAGGTTTAAATGTAGAATGTGTGGATAAGCCCAATAAATAATCTTATTCAAAAGTGTTGATGCATATGTAAATTCAACAGAGCCCCAGTAAAAAAGTGATGCCTTACAAAAACATGATTGAAGGGAGTTTAATAAACCATCTGCTTCTTCTAGGACTAATACATCCATGTGCCATGTAATGTCAAATAAGTATTACTTGTTTCTTGTGCATATCTCCACATCCTCCGTTTAAACCTTGGTCAGAGTTGACCGGACAGACTGACTTGGTAAGGATGTAAGATAATAGACACTATTTATGGAAAAATAAATTTTTACAATCCCTTTTGTGGTCAATTTGGCAGTACCTATTCAAAATTTAAAAATGCAAATAACTTTTGTTATCAAACACATTTTTAGGAGTATACTATGGAGGTATACAAATGTATTTATATGATTTTTCACATATTTGTAAGTAAAATTTTCACTACATTGTTAATAAGAGCAAAAGACCAAAAATAAGCTACAGATCCATTTCTAGGAGAATGATTAAATAAATTAGAAAATGTTATTTGGATAGACTCCATTTTATTTATGAAAAAATAAAGTATATACAATATGTTTAAAGGGGAAAAATTAAGTATTCTATGCATGGACTGTGATTTTAAAAACTAGTGGTTAGACCTAGTAAGAAATAGTTGGGTTCTATTTTGGGAAATAGTCTTAGTTTTCACAGAATATGCTTTTGCTCTCTTTTTAAAAACATTGGCAAATTATAATTGTATACATTTATTGAATATAGTATGAAGTTTTGACATATGTATACAAGGTGTTATGATTAAATCAAGATAATTAACATTTCCATCATCTCCCTTGCCTATCATTTTTTTAAACAGTGAGATATTTGAATTTGCTCTCCGTTATTTTGAAATATATGGTACATTATTATTTACTATAATCAACCTGGTGTTATCTTTTAAGTGTTTATTTTGTGCAAATTTTACTCTTGCTATTTCTTCATAAATTCTGAAGAAGTAAACTAGAAAACAATTCATAAGTAGGTTTTATAGTGTGCAGTGGGACTTTCAAACACAAACAAAGCTAGTTTGACATTGGAGATAATGGGTGTTTAGCTAAGCCCCGTGAGTAGCAAAGTGAATTCTGTTCACCGACCACATAGCAACTTATAAATGTATGGAGGCATCAATTTGAATAAAATTAACTTGATATCATACCTATTTCTAGTCACTGCCAAAAGTAGGTATGGTGATTGTTAAATGTATGAATGTTAATGTTGTAATTTGAACAAACATTTATTAAAACACTCTGGGCACACGGAGTACATACTTATTTGTAATATCAATAATTTGGCAATGTTTTGTGCAAGCGCAAGGTTCTTCTTGAGAACCTATTCAAATACTACTCATGCTATGACTCAGACTTCAATTACCCATTGAAATGTCATCTTTACTAAAATTTTGTCTTTACCCTTTAGTCTGCAAAAAGAGTAACTACACTTACTGACCACTAAGTCCATGTTACGTGTTCAACAATTGCTTCTAGAATGCATGCATCTGAAATTTTGCAGTAGTTATAAATGCTCACATTCATTTTATTCCCAATTCATTCATTACCTAGTGCTATGACTTGATCATTCTTTTAATGTGCATTACTACAGGTTTAACAAAAACCTGTGAGCTCTTATACTTACAAACTAATAATGCTGGACACTCTGAGAATATAAAGAAATATAAGATACATTTCACAGTCTAGCATTTATGTCCTGCATGAAAGGATATAAGAAAAATAAAATCAAACTGTGACGTGCTATCAAGAGAGTTTATGAGTTACTTATTGCTTTTACTCCTTTAGTGCCTGGCATCAGATTACTCTTATTAAATAAAAATAAATATTAATTAGCTAAAATCCTCTACACTTTCTTAGCGAACTTTTAATTTTATAATAGTTTGAGATTTACATAAAAACTGTGATGATTGCAAAAATTTGCTTATACCTCATATCCAGTTCCTTTGACTGTTAATCTCCATTATTACTGGTAAATTTGTCACTATCAATTGACCTATATTGATACATTATTATCAATTAAAGTCCACAATTTATTCGTATGTCAATAGGTTTTAACTTATTTTTTTTCTTTTCCAGGATCCCATCCAAAATACTACATTGGATTTAGATGTCAGGTCTTCTTGGGCTTCGCTTAGCTGTGATAGCTTTTCAGACTCAATCTTGTTTTTGATAACCTTGATAGTTTTGACAACTGGTGAGATATTTTGTACAGCGTCCTTCAATTGAGACTTCGGTTATTTCTTATTACTTGACTGGAGTTTAGGTTTTGGGAACAAGACCGCAGTGGTAAAGTATCATTCTGATTATGTCACATAAAGTGCCCATACTAACAGCAATACTTATCACTGTTGTTGTTAGCATTGATCCACCTGGCTGATGTCGTATTTGGCAAATTTCTCCAATGTGTTACCATTGCCCCTCACGTTAGCATGATATACTTTTGGAAGAAAGAAACTATGCATAGTCAACATTGAGATAGTGGGAATTATGCTCCACTTCCTTGAGGGTAAAGTACCAGCATACATTATTTTGAATACTTCTACATAGAAGGCTTTTCTTCCCTATTTATTTTTTATTCTATTTTTTAAATGACAATATAGATTCATGAATATGTATGCTATACTTTGAGTTAAAATATAATACTTTGTTTATTTTGTTGCTCAGATTATTCTAGCTTTGGACATTGAAAATTCTATTAGTTGGTTTTTATGTCCCTTTGACATGCTTCCATCATTCTGTGTGCTTGCATGTGTGTGTGCATGTGTGTGTATGTTTTATACACTTTCTTTATTGGGGGGCACTACAAAATGCTCCAGGTTTATTTTCTATATTTTCTGTATCAATTCTAGAATCAGTCAATTTTTCAAAAAGTGCCAGGTCCTGGTTTTGGAAATGGTATTACACACTAATATCTACATGCTATGTGTGCTCATTGCTACTGAGATGTTGTTGCTTCTGCGATCTTTCAGCTGACAGAGCAAGGGGAGACATGTATATATACTAACCCATACACACATTCGTACTAATGAATATTTTCCTTTTCTATCATCAGCTAAACGTAAGTTCATAATGTTGTTTCCAACTCTAACCCATTCCTACATGGATCATTCTAGCTTGCTTCCCTTGTTTATGTTTATGTTCCCACTCCAACACTTGCAAACCTGACTCCCACCATCCACCGTTCATTTACTTAATTGTTTAATTCCAGTATACATGTATAGTAGTTTCAGAAGCATGAACTCACACCACCATGAGTAGATAGCAAAATAACTCTTTGTCCATTAGAGTAAAGTGCTTATGTACAGATCCGTTTTGCCTTTAATCCTACAGACTCCATTTACCTCCAAAGTCATTTTGGTCTGTGTCCTTTCCTGCACCCTTTCAACATGGCTGTTCCCTACAAGTCTATTGAAGTTTAATTCCTTTGTCATATTCAGCATTTTATCCTGAGATCTCCCACCCTCCTAAAAAATGTCCATTTTAATTTGCAAGTATTGGGACTTACTCTTTTACCATACATTTCTATGAATTTTTACAAATATAGTGTTCTGTATCTCTATTACAGCATCATACCAAATAGTTTCACCATTCTAAAAAAAAAAAAAAAGTCCTCTATGCTTGTACTCTATAACCCTTCCTCCTTCTTAATCTCTTGGCAACCACTGATCAGTTTACCTTCTCCATGGTTTTGCATCTCTCAGAATACCATATGAATGCTACCACACAGTGCGTACTTTTCAGACTTGCTTTTTGCACTTATTATTGTGCATTAAATAGTCAATCCATGTCTCTGCATGGAATCATAGTTCATTCCTTGTTATCACTGAATACATTCTTGCACATTTTTTTGTAGTCATTGTTTTACCATTTTTTCTTCTTTTTATCCTTAAGATAAACCTTGAACTTGAATAAATCTTGGTATTTTAATGTATTTCACTTCCTAATACTAGTGAAGGACATAAAAAGTGCTGTACTATAAAATTGTCATCTTAAATGGTTACTTATTTGGCTACAAGTGCACTTTAAATTCCAAATTCTGCCTTCACAGGTGGCTGTTCTAATCTAATCCTTTCATCTTATCCCCCATTTGATGTTGTACTGATGGTAATTACCTTTTTTATTGTCTGTCAGTCAGTTTTATGTAGACGGACGATAGTAGTTTCAATCAGACAGAATGCTTCTAATTTCTCTGTTAAATTTCCTTACAGAACTTTTCTGAATGGTTTACTAAACCCTAAATAAATTATGCCTTCTGAATTGTTTTCCAGCTATAACAAGAGTGAAGGAAGGCTATCAGCTGTGTCTGACATGCTCACGTTTTATTATGAAGGACTAAATGTCAGCCAGCAGACACTTTGTCTCTCAAAGAGGCCTTGAGTACCTTCACTGATTTGACTATGTATGTTGATGGATTCTTAGTCAGAGGATATTTTTTTGAAGTGTGTCACCCTCCTCTAAGGAAACAGCATAGAAAGAGAATACAACAGGAAGTCTAGACTTGGCCCAGTTCAGTTTGTGGAGGTGATTGACTTTGGCAGAGGTGGGCCGTTAAGAGAACAAGACAGTTAAGAGGGCAAGACTAGAATTTGAAATTCTAGTCACAGTTCTGGCTCTAAATATTATTCAGATATAAGTGATTCTGTTCTCTCTCTTCTCTTTACCATGAAAAAGGTTTTGG
Organism: Pan paniscus; assembly: GCF_029289425.2. Lineage (NCBI taxonomy): Eukaryota > Metazoa > Chordata > Mammalia > Primates > Hominidae > Pan > Pan paniscus. Next base: position 71,046,075 of record NC_073267.2, read on the forward strand.
CTTTACCTATCTGCACTGCTTATCTCCAACCCCACTTTCTGTATTTTGCCAGCTGTGCCATATGGACATTCTTGATATAAAATCTGGAGAAGATGGAGGAAGGGAGGGAGTACGAAGGCTGGATAAGGTGTATAGAAACATGTGCTGCCATGGTGAGGGAGGAAAGTGATTCAGAGAAAATTGTGATTTTTCAAAGAAGAGGGGCTACATCATGCTCAATAAATAGAAGTAAAACCCTTGTGCTAATTTGAAATTACTTTTGGCTTCTTGACTGGATTTTCTGGAATGTGACACTGCCCTAAGATTGGATCAAGTGGTTAACAGCTTCAAGGACGTTATGTGTCTCTAGGGCTCATTTAATGAGCCCACTCACAAACATAACAGTAGTAACAACAAATCCAGCTACAGCCCAAGATAACATAAGTCAGTGTCAAATGCGGGTATAAAATGAAATCAGAAACCCGAGCTAAGATGCTGAGTGACTTAGTTTAGAAAAAAAAGAGAAAGAGCAGAATTAAGAATTCCAGGCCGGGCGTGGTGGCTCACCCCTGTAATCTCAGCACTTTGAGATGCCAAGGTGTGTGGATCACGAGGTCAAGAGATCGAGATCATCCTTGCCAACATGGTGAAACCCTGTCTCCACTAAAAACACAACAATTAGCTGGGTGTGGTGGTGCACACCTGTAACCCCAGCTACTCAGAAGGCTGAGGCAGGAGAATTGGTTGAACCCAGGAAGTGGAGGTTGCAATGAGGTGAGATAATGCCACTCCAGCCTGGTGACAAAGCGAGACTCTGTTTCAGAAAAATAAATAAATAAAAATCCAGAACTGGAACACTTCAGTTTGGAAACCGGAAGGCTCCCACAAAAGCCCTTTTGAACTTTGCCCACTCTGTTGCTATTTTGCTATAATTATCTTTTGGTTCGGGCTCACCCTCCTCTAAGGAAACAGCATAGAAAGAGAATACAACAGGAAGTCTAGACTTGGCCCAGTTCAGTTTGTGGAGGTGATTGACTTTGGCAGAGGTGGACAGTTAAGAGAACAAGATAGTTAAGAGGGCAAGACTAGAATTTGAAATTCTAGTCACAGTTCTGGCTATAAAGAGTCCTGCAGTCTTGGACTTTTCACCTACCCTTGATCCTCAGTTTTCTCATCTGTAGAATGAGTTCAGACAAGGTGATCTCTGTGTTTCTTGAAAACTAGCATTCTGTGGCTATCCTTTAAGCATTTTGAAGTGGCCAGTACAGAATCAGAAACAAAAGGATTTGACTTCCAGGACCACTTTCTCTGTTTACTTGGAGTTAGCTAACAGCAGCCTCCATCAGGAATCAGCAAACTACTACCCATGAACCAAATCTGGCTGCCTACCTCTTTTTATAAATAAAGCTTTGTTGCAACACAGCCACACCCATTCTTTTACATATTGTCTGTGGCTGCTTTTGAGCTATGATGTCAGCAAGTAGTAGCTACAATAGCAGAGATGATAGAATCTAACCTACAAAGCCAAAAATATTAGTCAGGGTTCTCCAGGGGGACAGAACTAATAGGATATATGTATACATGAAAGGGAGTTTATTAAGGAGAATTGACTCACACAGTCACAAGGCGAAGTTTATTTATTCCACGATAGGCTCTCTGCAAGTTGAGAAGCAAGGAAGCCAGTAGTGGCTCAGTCTGAGCCCCAAAGCCTCAAAAATAGGGAAGCTGACAATACAGACTTCAGTCTGTGGCCAAAGGCCCAAGAGCCCCTGGTAAACTATTGGTGTAAGTTCCAAAAGCTAAAGAACTTGGATTCTGATGTTCAAGGGCAGGAAGCAGATGAAGGCCAGAAGACTTAACAAGTCAGCTTCTTCCACCTTCTTCCACCTGCTTTTTCTAGCCACGCTGGCAGCCAATTGGATGGTGCCCTCCCACATTGTGGGTGGGTCTTTTTGAGGATAGGTCTTCCTTTCCCAGTGCACTGACTCAAATGTTAATCTCTTCTTGGCAACACTCAGAAACACCCACATACACCCAGAAACAATACTTTGCATCCTTCAATCCAGTCAAGTTGACACTTAATACTAACCATCACACATGCCCTTTACAGAAAAAAGTTTGCCAACCTCCCCCTATGTAAATATCAATTTCTGTGTTTGCAAATGGGAGAAATTATACCTGTTTTGACCACGTTAATGAATTGTTATGGCAATGATTGGGAAATAAATAAATAAGAAATTACTTTGGAATATCACATATATTGAAATTTTTCTTTAAAAATATGATTATTTGAGATGAATCTGACAGTATATTATTGCCTTTTCCACCTATTCATTTCAAGAGCATGCCTGCACTTGTCTGTTATTTTTTTTCTCTCCTTACTGCTAGACTTACCCTTAATATATGCAAAGGCCTCTAGCAAAATTGCACATTGAACATTTACTGGTCACAAGCCTGAACCTGACTCCTAGCCTAACCTACTTCTCTTGCCTCACTAAAATCTAACCAGCATTGTGGTCTTAGCTAAAATATCCGAGCCTCATGTGCATATATGTAAACACCCCACCTTACAATGCATTATCTACCCCTCTACCACTAAACTAGCCCCATAGTAAGCCTTTGGATTGAAGGCGCAGGCCTCCCTTGGAAGGTCATCTGGGGAAAGGGGTCTGCACAGGTCCTCGAAGAAGGCTCAAAGCTCTGTAGGAAAGAGCAAAGTTGTAAGAGGGCCTGAGTGCAACCCTCTTAATCCTGGAACTCAGAGAAACACCTGTTGCCTGGGGCTAAGAGCAGACAGTACTGCTCGCTATTTTCTGCCTAATCCAGACTGCTATTAGCTCTTGTGAAGTAGATTGGAATGGTCTCCTAACTATCCTCTCCATAAATTTTGTCTCTCCCATCCTTAAAAAACCTTCTATAAAAGTGATGATTCTAAAGACAAAATCACTCCCATCAACTTTCTAACCATTATTATCGTAGGAACACTAAGCAGCCATTAAAGGTTTTAAAGACAAAGACTTAAAGGTACGTGTGTTCTGGCCTTGCCTATCTCATCATTTCATCCCCTGCTGCTTTTCTCAGTGCACTAGCCATGCTGCCCTGTCAGTGAGTGACTAGTGCCATGTTTCTTCTAGCCACAGGGTTGTTGAACATGCTTCTCCCGGTCCTGGGATGCTACACCCATATTTACAGTTGTCTTGGTTAACCTCTCCTCTTCCTTCAGATCTTCTACTCCAAGTTAATTCTTTCTTTGTATAGTATTGTTTTTCAACCCTAGCTAAACATTAAAATTCTCAAATACCAATGCCCATTCCCCAACCTAGACAATTTAAATCAGGCACATAGGGTAGAGAGGCAGGTCTGAGCATTATTATGAAGCTTTTCAGGTGATACTGATATGAGGACAAGTGTGAGGATAACTGTCCTTTATATCATCTTATAACCATGCACATGCACCTCCCATTTATAATTACACAAATCACAAAAAAGTCCAGAAAAGTGGCAAATATCTGTTTGTCTTACTCCCTTGTAAGCTCCATGAGGTAAGTGTCACTCACTTATTCATTCATTGACTATTTATTTTTTAAGCATTTTTTGTGTAATAGACTCTGTTCTAGCTGATGGGGATGGAGCCATGAACAGTACCTTCATATTTCTTCTTGTACAGAATATGTATCTGGGGGCATTGTAGAGTTTTGATATATATTTGATGAATGACTGAATAAATATTCTTATGTTTTCATGTTTACTTTTCTATAGATTTAATATTTCCCCCTTCCTGAGATAACTCTTCGTTTCCCCCCAAAATACCTAAAACAATGAAGCTTTGAGCTGAGCTTTTTGGGCACTTTAAATAATTGCTCAACTTCCAGCTTCAGATTGTCTTTCATGACAGTCTTTGGGTTTCTTAATTATTGCATTTTGTCTTTCCCTGTCACTCAGATAATAAAACTGTAGTCTGGATTACCATTCTTCAGAAAGAAGGAAAAACGAAAAGTTTTATGCATTACTTTGTGACATTGCTACGTCACCATCTCTCTCTGTCTTTGGAAATAAATAGTTGGCAGATCTGCAATTTCTTCTGTCTGCTTGTTGGAACCCTTGGCAACATGTCACCTGTTCCAGCAAATTTTTATATTCAGAGCACAATTCAGAGCTCAGGAAGAATTCTTTACTGATTTCTTCCAGTAATTAATCATTGCCTACTGCCTCACTATTAGGGAGCCATCTCAGTCTACACATGTGCATTCAATTAAGGCTTGGTTGTTTCAATTAATGGATTAACTGGCTACTGTGTTTTGTTTTTGCTGTTTTCTTACTGCATTCCTCTCCAATTCTTATTTTCTAACTCAATTCTTCATGGGCTTTTTTCACTAACAGAAGCACAGGGAGTGGAAAAAACAAAAATAAAGTTAATCTTTAAATCTTTGGTAGTAAATCTCCTGAAAAATGGCAGATATTCAAGCATTTATGGAATAAATAGACTATATGATCATTGCATTTTCTTCTGTTTCCTTAATCTTCATTTCTGAAAAAAAAGAAGCATCATAGTGAAATAAGAAATTGGAATAACCTGTAGTCAGACTAATTGGCTTTTAATCTGGCCACTGTCCCATCATAATTATGGTCTTAGCTAAAATATCTGGGCCTTTGTTTTGTTTTTTAATCCATAAATCAATTAACGCCATAGTCATTTGCCTATGGCAAGGAAAAATCGTGGATTATAGATTATTGACTTAATGCTTTATGATAAACATATAAGAACTTATTCTTCTCCAAACTCGAAAAAGTTGTACCAAATCAATTATTGTGTCAGTAAGCTAATGCCACAATATTGCTGCCAGAAACAACAACGACAACAACAAAAACAAACACATTCTCTTTGGGCATGGTGGCTCACACCTGTAATCCGAGCACTTTGGGAGGCCGAGGCAGGCAGATCACCTGAGATCAGGAGTTCGAGACCAGCCTGGGCCGAAATGGTGAAACCTCGTCTCTACTGAAGATACAAAAGTTAGCCGGGTGTGGTGGCTTGTGCCTGTAATCCCAGATACTCGGGAGGCTGAGGCAGGAGAATCACTTGAACCTTGCAGGCAGAGGTTGCAGTGAGCTGAGATTGTGCCACTGCACTCCAGCCTGGGCAACAAGAACAAAACTCTGGTTCAAACAAAAACAAAAACAAAAACAAAAACACATCTCAAAACTCAGTCGCTTAAAATGATCCCACACTGTAAAGAAACTCTGATTGTGGCAGGGACACTTTATGTAGTCTGAGCCCAGCCATTGGTTCTAGGTCTTTGTGTGGCTCTTTCTCTGCCCCAGACTGAAGGGACAGAAACTAACCTAGGAAAACTCTTCTTTTGGAATCACAGAAGCCAAAAGGCCAAAGTCCCATAGTGCACAACCACTCTCCAAGCCCCTCCTGTGTTATGTCTGCTAATAGTTGACTAGCAAAAACAAGTCACACAGCCAAGTGCAAAGTCGACAGGAAATTACATTTCAGTTTCAGAGGGAAAGAAAATATTACATGGCAAAGAACATGGGTGCAGGGAAGGATGAAGAATTGTGGACAAAAATCCCATCTATCCCACTTGTAATGACTGGTCTCAAATTGTGCCCAACCTCTCCAGCTTTCTGTCATTTCCCTAACCATCTACTATACCACTCACCCTTTAATACTTCTCACATAAGGGGACACTTACAATCTTTTTAGAATCTTTAGTGTATATTTTGAAGATGAGACTTGTAAGTTACATATTATACTCCCAAAGACATGTTTCTAGGAAAAAAACTTATGAAGTGCATTATATAAATTTTTACTCAATAAATTTACATAAAATATGCAAAGTAATGTCATACTATGTAAGAGAACATAATTTCCTATATTTGCTTAATAAATAAATTGTATTGTGTATATTTAAGGTATATAACATCTAGTTACGAGATACACATAGGTATTAAAATGGTTAGTATAGTGAAGCAAATTAATGCACCCACCATCTCACTTTGTTCCTTATTTTTTTGTTTTGTTTTGTTTTTGTCGTAAGAGCAGTTAAAATCTACTCATTTAGCAAGAATCCAAAAATAGTAGAATTTTATTAACTATCATCCTTGTGCTGTACATCTCTAGAATGTTCATCCTCTGCGTATGCTACTTTGTAAACTCTAACCTGTATCTTCCCATTTCCTTCCTCTCCCCACTGCTAATAACCATGGTTTTCTTCTCTATAACTATATATTTGAATTTTCTTTCTTTTTTTATTTTAAATATATGTGAGGCCATGCACTGTTTTTCTTTCTGTGTCTGGTTTATTTCACTTAGCATAATGTCCTTCAGTTTCACTCATGTTGTGACAAGTGGCAAGATCTTCTCCATTGTGTATATATAACCACAATATTTAATCCATTTATCCAGGGATGGATACTTAGGTTTTCTCCATATCTTAGCTATTATAAATAGTGCTTCAGTGAACATGGAAGTGCTTTATGATAGTGGAACATGGAAGTGCAGATTTCTTTATGAGGTGATGATGTTTTTTCCTTTGGGTATATGCCCAGGAGATGGACTGCTACATCATACAGTAGTCCTACGCTTTAATTTTTAGAGGAATCTCTACATTGTTTTTCACAGTGGCTACACCATTCTACATTTCCACCAACAGTGTACAAGAGTTCCCTTTTCTTTACGCTCTTGCCAATATTTGTTATCCCTTGTCTTTTTGATAACAGCCATCCTAGCTGCTGTGAGGAGTTATTTCATAGTGGTTTTGATTTTCATTTCCCTGATGATTTACGATGTTGAGCACCTTTTCATACATCACCTCTCACGTGGCCCCACCTCCAACACTGCAGATTACAATTCAACATGAGATTTGGATGAGGACAGTTAGGCAACCTATATTAGTTTCACTTGTTAATTTTTGTTTTTCTTGCAATCACTTTTGGAGTCTTCATCATGAAATCTTTGCAAGAGTCGATGTCCAGAATGATATTTCCTAGGTGTTTATCTAGGGTTTTAATAGACTTAGCTATTATATTGAAATCTTTAATGCATCATGCGTTGATTTGTGTGTATGGTGAAAGGAAATGGTCCAGTTTCAATCTTCAGCATATGGCCAGCCAGTTATCCCAGCACCATTTGTTGAAAAGGAAGTCCTTTTTCCATTGCTTGTTTTTATCAACGTTCTCAAAGATCAGATGGCTGTATGACCATTTTAACAATATTCATTCTTCCTATCTGTGAGCATGGAATATTTTTCCATTTGTTTGTGACATCTACGATTTTGTTCTGCAGGGTTTTTTTTTTTTTTGTGATTCTTGTTGAAGTCTTTCACCTCCCTTGTTAGGTGTATTCCTAGGTATTTTATTCTTTTCGTGGCTATTGTGAATGGGGTTGCATCCATGATTTGTCTCTCTCCTTCAACATTATTGGTGTATAGAAATGCAACTGATTTTTGAACATTGATTTTGAATCCCGAAACTTTACTGACATTGTTCTTCTTATCTAGGAGCCTTCAGGGAGAGCATATGGGGTATTCCAAGTATAGAATCATATCATCTATGAGGAGACATATTTTGACTTTATTCTTATTTGGATGCTTTTTATTTACTCCTCTTGCCCGTTTCCTCTGGCTATGACTTTCAGTACTACATTAAATAGGAGTGGTGGGAGTGGACATCCTTGCCGTGTTCAATTTTCAAGGAAAATGCTTCCAGCTTTTGCCTTTTCAGTATGATGTGGCTGTGTGTTTGTCAGAGATGGCTCATTATTTTGCAGAATGTTCCTTCAATGTGTAGCTTGTTGAGGGTTTTCACGTAAAGAGATGTTGAATTCTATAGAAAGCCTTTTCTGCATCTATTGAGATGATCATCTGGTTTTTGCTTTTAGTTCTGTTTGTGTGATGAATCACAATGATTGATTTGCACATGTTGAAACAACCTTGCATCCCAAGAATGAAGCCTACTTAATCATGGTGGATTATATTTTCAGTGCACTGCTGGATTTAGTATGGTAGTATTTTGTCGAAGACTTTTGTATGTATGCTCATCAGGGATATTGGCCTGAAGTTTTCTTTTTTAACTTGATCTCTGCCCGATTTTATTTTATTTTATTTTATTTTATTTATTTATTTTTTTTTTTTTTTGAGACGGAGTCTCGCTGTGTCTCCCAGGTTGGAGTGCAGTGGCGCGATCTCGGCTCACTGCAAGCTCCGCCTCCCAGGTTCATGCCATTCTCCTGCCTCAGCCTCCCAAGTAGCTGGGACTACAGGCGCCCGCCAACACGCCCGGCTAATTTTTTGTATTTTTAGTAGAAACGGGGTTTCACCGTGTTAGCCAAGATGGTCTCGATCTCCTGACCTCGTGATCCGCCCGTCTCGGCCTCCCAAAGTGCTAGGATTACAGGCGTGAGCCACCGCGCCCGGCCTATCTCTGCCCGATTTTAAAATCAGGATGGTGCAGGCCTTATAGAATGAATAGGGAGGAGTTCTTCCTTCTGAATTTCTTTGGAATCATTTCATTTGTATTGGTTCCAGCTCTATTTTATGTGGCTGGTAAGAATTTGAGTGTGAATACATCTGACCCAGGGCTTTTGTGGGTTGGTAGGCTTTTTATTGTTGATTCAATTTATAACTCGTTATTCGTCTGTTCAGGGTTTTAACTTCTTCCTAGTTCAATCTTGGCAAGTTTCTATTTCTCCTAGATTTTCTAATCTCTTTGTGTAAGGGTGTACATAATAGCCTCTGAGGGTTTATTCATAGATATATATTTTTTTTCAATCTATATTTCTGTGGGGTCAGTGATAATGTCCCTTTTGTTATTTCTTATTCTTTTTATTATAATCTTCTCTCTTCCTTAATTAGTCTACCTAGTGGTCTATCAATCTAGTTTATTCCTTCAAAAAAACTAACTTTTCATTTTGTTGATATTTTGTATGGCTTTTCATGTCTCAATTTTATTCCATTCAGCTCTGTTTTTGGTTATTTCTTTTCTCCTGCTAGTTTTGGGGTTGGTTTGCTCTTCTTTTTCTAGTTCTTCTAGATGTGATGATAGGTTGTTAATTTGAGATATTTCTGATTTTTTGATGTGGGCATTTAGCACTATAAACTTCCCTGTTAACATGACTTTAGCCATATTCCAGAGATTCTGGAATCTTGTATCTTCATTTTCATTTGTTTCAAAGAATTTCTTGATTTCTGCTTTAATTTCATTGTTTACCCAAAAGTCTTTCAGGAACAGATAGTTTAATTTCCACATAATTGTATGCTTTTGAGAGATATTTTTGGAGTCGATTTCTATTTTAATTACCCTGCGGTCTGAGAGTGTGGTTGGTATGATTTTTTTTTATTTGTCAAGAATTGCTTTATGGCAGAGCATGTGTTCTATTTCAAGTTATATGCTATGTGTAGATGAAGATAATGTATATTCTGTTGTTGTTGGGTGAAGTGCCCCCTAGAAGTCTGTTAGGTACATTTGGTTCAGTATAGAGTTTAAGTGCCAAATATTTTTGTTAGTTTTCTGCCTCAATGGTCTCTCTAGTGCTGCCAGAGGGATGCTGATGTCTCTCACTATTATTGTGTGGTTATCTATGTGTCTTCATAATTCTTTAAGAACTTGTTTTATGAATCTGGGTGTTTCAGTGTTGGGTGCATATATATTTCTGATAGTTAAGTCTTGTTGAATTGAACCCTTTATCATTATGTAATGCCCTTCTCTGTCGTTCATAATTCTTACTGCTTCAAAGTCTGTTTTGTCTGAAATAGGAAGATCAACCACTGCCCTTTTTTGTTTTTTGTTTGCTTGGTAGATTTTTCTCCATCTCTTTTCTTTAAATCTATGGGTGTCATTGCATTGAGATGAGTCTCTTGAAGATAGCACACAGTTGGATCTTGTTTCTTTATTCAACTTGCCACTCTGTGCTGTTTAAGTGGGACATTTAACCTGTTTACTTTAAAAGTTAATATTGATATGTGTGTATTTGATATTGTCATTGTGTTGTTAGCTGATTGTGATGTAGATTTGATTGTATACTCACTTTATAGTGTCAATGGTCTATGTATATAAGTGTGTTTTTGTGGCGGCCAGTAACTGTTGTTTCTGTATTTAGCATTCCCTTAAGGGCCTCTTGTAAGGCAGGTCTGGTGGTAACAAATTCCCTTAGCATTTGCATGTCTGAAAAGCATTTTATCTCCTTGCTTAAGAAGCTTGGTTTGCCTGAATATGAAATTATCTCTTGGAATTTATTCGCTTTAAGGATGCTGAATATATGCTGTCGATCTCTCCTGGCTACAGAGTTTCTGCTGAAAGGTTTGCTCTTGGCCTGATGGGATTCCCTTTGTAGGTGACCTGCACCTTCTCTCTAGCTGACTTTAATATTTTTTTTCTTTCTCATTGTCCTTGGAGAATCTGAAGATTACGTGTTTTGAGGATGGTCTTCTTGTATACTGTCTTTCAGGGCTTCTCTGAATTCCCTGAATTTGAATGTCAGCCTCTCCAGTAAGGTTGGGAAATTTTTCATTGACAATGTCCTCAAATATGTTTTTCAAGTTGCTTGCTCTCTCACCTTCACTTCAGAGATGCCAAGGAGTCGTAGGTTTGATCTCTTTACATTATGCCATGTTTCTTTTTTTCCCTCATTTTTATTATTTTTTCTTTCTTTTTGTCTGACTCAGTTAATTTGAAGAACTTGTCTTTAAGCTCTGAGGTTCTCTCATCAGCTTTGACTATTCTGCTGTTAATACTTCTGAAAGTATTATTAAATTCTTGTAGGGAGCTTTTCAGCTCTATTATATCAGTCTGGTTCTTTCTTAAAATGGCTATGTCATCCTTCAGCTCTTGTATAGTTTCACTGGATTCCTCAGTTCCTTCTATGGGTTTTAACTTTCTCCTGAATCTTGATCATCCTCATTGACATCCAGATTCTAAATTCTATGTCTGTCATTCCAGCCATTCTGGGCTGATTAAGAACCGTTGCTGTGGAGCTAATGAAGTTATTTGGAAGTAAGAAGGCACTCCGGCTTTTTCAGTTACCAGAGATCTTGTGTTTGTTCTTTTTTCTCTGTGTGGGCTGATGTCACTTTAATATTTGAAGTTGCTCTCCTTTGGATGGGGCTCTTTGCTTTTATATTCTTTGAAGCTCATGAGGTGTAATTGTGTTATGAGTTGGGTTTAGTCAACTGCATGATTTCAGGGAGCCAAGGCTCAGCCCACCACTCTTGGGTTGCTTGCTCTAACCCTGGGGTACTGGGAATAGGCTCACACCATTGTTCTCTGGTCCCAGTAGTTTAAACATCTACTCTTCTAGAGAAGCTGAGGTGGGCCTGGACTGCTGTGGAACAGCACTTCAATGTGGAATGCTGGCAATAGTGCTTTGTTGGGACAGTGGCAGCACAATATGGTTTTTGTGTATGAGTGCACTGGTGGTGGCAGGGTGGCCGTGTGGTGCTATCCTCACACATGTGTTCTGGGAGTAGTGAGGCAATGGGGTTTGTGTGTGTGTGTGTGCACCATTGTCAGTTGTGCAGTGGAGTCCACATGCACATGTATGCTGTCAAAACATTGTGGGTAGGCTGTGGGCAGGTGCACACCAGCAAAGCACTGGGGAGTTGCTGCAGGCAGGTGTGTGCCAGTGGGGACCCATCTGCAGAAGTTCTCTGAAGGTTAGACATGGTATGCTAGTGAAGAAGCTATGGCAGTGACAGCAGGAAAGTGCCCAAAATGGGCATCTTAGGCTGTTCTGCAAGTAGGTGTGACTGGGAAGGGACCCTGGGAGCAACCAGCAGACAGTGGGGAACTCAGATCAGACTGGCCCCATCCCACAGGCACGATAGCCATGTTCTTCCCAAGTCCGACAGTCAACAAAGGCCAAAGCCAGGTAGAGGAGCATGGTAATCCATGAGGGATGGGTGTCCCTGGCCACGTTCCACTGCAGCTGTTTCCATGCCACGACTTCTGGACTCTGCATGGGCTAGAGGCCTGTCCCTGCCAACTCTCCAAACAGCTCGCCGTGCCAGCTCAAAGGTCCATGGGAGTTGTGAGGCCTCCTGCAGCTAGGATTCTGAAAGTCCTTGGCAAGAGTGAGCCATTGCATGCCTATTTAATTCATGCCTTCCTAGGAGCTTCCTGGAGTTCAGCAACTCCATGCTGCATTCCTGGATTCCTCTTCCTTCAGCCCAGGATCCGTGGCCTCCATTCATCAACACTCAATGCCTTCCTTCTAAGGATCTGTTTGGAGTGTGCTGGTCTTCTTTGTGGTCTGGCCTCTGGATAAAAGAATCTCTTCCTGGCAGCATCTCAGTTACTGATTTTTGTATGTTGACTTTGTATTCTGCAACTTACTGAATTTATCAGTTCTAACATGGATTTTTTTGTGAAATGTTTGAGGTTTTCTAAATATTAAATCATATCATCTACAAATATGGAAATTTTTACTAATTTTATTTAGACTTGGAAGCCTTGTTTTGTCTGACCTTGCTAATACTTTCAGTTCTATGGTGACTAGAAGTGAGAGTAGGCATCTTTGTCTCATACTGTATTATATTAGAAAAGTTTTCAGTTTTTCCTCATTGCTTATAATATTAGGTGTGAGTTTTTCTTAATTGCCTTTACCCTGTTGAAGAACTTCCCTTCTATATGTAAATTGTTCAAACTTTTAATAAGAATACAATGTTAAACTTTGTCAAATCATTTTATGTGTCAATTGAGATAATCACATGATTTTTATCTTTCATTATGTTAATGTGATATATCAAATTAATTGATTTGCATATGTTAAGCCAGGCTTATATTCCAAGGATAAATACTACATGGTCATGATGTATAATCTTTTTGATGTGCTGTTGGATTCTGTTTCCTAATATTCTATTGAGGATATTTACATCAATGTGGATCAGATAAATTGTCCTATAGTTTTCTGTTCTTGTGATGTCTTTATCTGGTTTAGGTATCAAGGTGATGCTGACCTTATAAAATGTGTTTAGAAATATTCTCTCTAGCTCTATTTTTTAGATGAGTTTAAGGAGTATTGGTATTAATTCTTCTTTGTAGAATTCAGCCATGAAGACATCTGATTCTTGGCTTTCTTTTTTAGATGTTTTATTACTTCTTTAATCTCTATTTGTTACTGATCTATTCAAGCTTTCTATTTTCCTGATTCAATCATGATAGGTTATATTTTATTCAGAATGTATCTGTTTCCTGTAGGTACTTAGTTTTTGGCATATATAGTATTTTTTCATAAGTCTCTTAAAATCATTTTTATTTCTAATTCATCTGTTGTAATATCTTCAGTTTAATTTTTGATTTTATTTGTTCTAGTCACTCATTTTTTTCTTAGTCTAGCTAAGAGTTTGTAAATATTAAGTATTTTTTAAAAATCAACTCTTTTTATTAATTTTTGTGTTTTTTCTATTTTCTATTTCTGTTCTCATTTGTATTTTTTTTCTTTATTCTGCTAACTTTGGGTTTAGTTTGTTTCTCTCTTTCTAGTTCCTTAATGCATCATATTAGGCTACTTGTATGAAATCTTTTTTTTTATTTTTAAGTAGGCATTTTTCACTATAAACTTTCCTTTTAGAACTGCTGTTACTGTATCCCATACGTTTTGATATATTGTGTTTCTTTGTCACTTGTCTCAAGACATTTAAAATTTTACCTATTATTTTTCCTTTGATTTATTTGTTGTTGTTCAGAAGCATGTAGATTAATTTTTACATCTTTGTAAATTTTTCAATATTCCATTTGTTATTGATATCTAGTTTCATACCATTGTGATGAGGAATAGTTCTAGATATGATGTCCATCGTCTTAAATTTTTAAAGACTCATTTTGGGTCTTAACATTTGGTCTCTGCTGGAGAATGTTTCATGTGCACTAAAGAAAAATGAGTATTCTGCTGCTGTTAGATGGGAAGTTTTGTATTTTCCCTCTAATTGAGTTATGTAAATAACAGGGCTGAATCCATGAGCAAATTTAGGGGGATAAAGGTAATTTGGTTTGCAAATATTTCTAGAGTCATTGCAATTGTATCTACATTCTCAATATGAAGGGCAACACAAAAGCACATATCTGAAATTTTGTGACTTAAATTCTTACTAAGAACATGTACTGGTAACAATGGAAGGAAACCTGGAGATGAACTTGTCAAACCCTTCTCCTGTAGTTGAGTCACCATCCTTAATAATCATATCCCCAGGAGCTACTGACATATATATAAAGATACCTATGTTCAAAGGAGACAATCTTTATGACTCTTTTTTTCCTCAGGTCTTTGATAAAGTAAAGGTAGAAAAACAGAACAATATGACTGACTCTAGACATCACCCTACGGCCTAATAATTTGCTGCTTCACATCTGCTGTAGCATGGGTAATGAGCTGATGGCAGCCAATGAAGTGTGGGCCCATATGGTTCACCTGGGGTGCATGATAAGACTAATTCCACTTCCTGTGAAGCAGACATTGGGATCTTTCCTATAAGTGGAAATCATTTAAAGTTCTATCCATCAGAGAAATGGTGTGTTTAAACAAAAGAAAAATGACGTCTATTAAAGTAGTAGATCTTAGACTCAAATTTCATGTTAGTTTCCCTGCACCTATGCCTTGCAGAGAGTGCGTGACCAGGGTGCTAAGGCAGAGTTCACATTATGCAGAAGCAATTGGCAAGAAAAGTGTTCTGGCACAAAATTATTTCCTGGATAATATGGAACAGTGCCTGTGTGTCTCAGAGAGACAGCCACTTAAAAGCTGGGTTACTGAGATTCCTGAAAGTCCCTGTCTTTATTTCCTTATCCGTTAACTACATTTTTTTCTATATAAATTCAAGAAATGTTTATATAGTGCTGTATTAGTCAGGATTTTACAGAAAAAGAGTGAATTGGGAATGTGTGTGTTGTGATGTGATGTCTGTGTGTGTATGAGCAGTGAGATATATATATATATATAGATATAGATATATATAGATATAGATATATATATGAAAGAGAGAGAAACAGAGAGAAATTTATTAAAGGAATTGACTCACATGATTATGGAAGTCTAGAAATCCCAAGATCTGCCATCTGTAAACTGGAGAACCAGGAAAGCTGGTAGTGTAATTCAGTCTGAGACTGAAAGCCTGAGAACCAGGTGCACTGAGGTCTGAACACAGGAGGAGAGGGATAACTTAGCTCAAACAGGGAGCAAACACATCCTTCCTTTACCTTTTTGTTCTATTGAGGTCCCCAATGGATAAAATGTTGCCCATCCACATCAGTGAGGACAATCTTCTTTACTCAGCCTACTGATCTAAATGCTAATCTCATCCAGAAACATTCCCACAGACACACCCAGCAATAATGTCTTACTAGCTGAGCATCCCTTAGCCCTGTCAAATTGAAACACAAAATTAATCATTGCAAGTACCTACTGTGGGCCTCTAATGAAGAGATGTTCAAATCTCTAGCCCATTGTTGAAAATAGATTGTCTGTCTTTATTAATTTGTAGAAACTGTTTATATATTCTGAAATGGAGCCCTTTTCTTAGTTATGTTTATTACAAACCTTTTTTTTCACTCTGTGATTTGTATTTTCACTCCCTTAATAGACTCTTTGAATGAATAGATGTCAAATGCAATGAATTCCAATTTAGAGATTTTTTTCTTGCGGTTGATACTTTCTGGGTCCTGTCGGAAAGAAAGCTTTACTTACCTCAAGGTTATAGACATTGTTTAGCTCATGTTTAGCTCATAGACATTACTTACCTCAAGGTCATAGACATTTATTATTGTAATAATAAATATAAACTTTATTATTTCAGATGTACAATCCACCTAATTGATTGGGGAAATGGGTATGTGTGTATGGCACTGTCATGGGATCCTTGGGGTGTCACATCACCAGCCGGAAACCTCTGTGGCCGGTGGCACCTTCTGCCTGAGTATTGCTTGTGCCCGTTGGACCCATTCTGCCCACTCGCCTGGCAGGCTGTGCTCACCTCACGCTACTGGCCCGGATCCCACACTTGCCAAGGGTGAGCCAGGAGCAGAGCGGTGAGGGGTGTAAGGGCGACTGAGCACAGGGTCTGGCCACTGCACACAGCCAGGCACACAGGGCGGGCAGCTCCAGGCGCCAGCACAGCTGTGTGTTCTGTGTGAGGGTGCGGCTGGACCAGATGTACTGCACGTGGCTTTTGCTGTGGGCACCTGCATCTGAATGAGGGGAACGCAGTGGCACCCAGAAGCTTGGAGACTCCAGGAACCACAGAGCCCCAAAGAGGGGCATGTTTCAGCCCTGTTTGTGTTACTGCTCTGTCAGTATCACCATTCGGCAGGTCTGGAGTTCTTATCCCAAGTTCAGGAAGAATAAGGTGACAACTGGAGGGTGAGCAAGGAGGAGAGAGTAGCTTTATGGAGTGACAGAACAGCTCTCAGGAAACCTGAAGTGGGTAGCTGCTTCCCGCAGCCAGGTGACAGCGATGAGTGTCCAGCTCTCAGCAGAGAGGAGACTGCGCAGGGTAGAACTCCTTTCTGCAGGCAGGTCATCCCAACGCCTGTTCGAATCTGGCAGAGTCCGGGGTTTTTATAGACTCATAAAGGAAGAAGTTCATACTGATTGGTCTATGGGCAGTCATCTGTGAGCTGGGAAAAAGCACCGTCAGTTCTCACTCCGCACTGTGGACTCCACCAGGAACTGGCAGCCTGGCCCCCAGGCTTCAGGCCATCCCTGGCTTGAAGGTGGGATTTGAATGGGAACCCAAGCCTTTCAGCCCAGGAACCTGTTGTCTTCCTCCTGCCATCAACATGCCATCCACGGTGCCCCGGTTTTTCATGTTAAGGGGCGCCTGCAGGTCCACCTGGAGCCACCCTTAGCCCCGTCTCGACCTCCTTCCCATGCTCATTGGCACCTAAAGTCCAGAGGGGGCTGAGGTTGCAGGGGGCCATCGTGTCAGCACTGCCCTGAGCACGTGCACACCCAGCCGTGTTGCGAAAGCGCCTGGGCTCAGCCACAATTTTGCTCTGTCCCTGTGCGGGCACTGGGAGTGATCGCAGACACTTTCGACCCTGCAGGGACAGGGGGTTTCCTGGGCCTCCGAGAGTACAGAGATGCTCGGGTCCAGAACCAAAGCTGGGCGGCTGCAGTTGCACCCGGAAGTGCGGGCCTCCTGCCCCTCCAACTTGGTGGAGGGCAGCGGTCCCACCTGTTCCCGGTCCCCGCTTGCTCTGTGAAGCACGCACCCCACGCCTCCTCGGCTGTAGATGATGTCCCCACAACAGCTGCTCCAGACAGGCCGCCACCACCATCTGCACAAAGTGGAAAGTAATCAAGTTTCTTCATTTTTCCATTTTGAATAACTAAGCACAACAACCGTTATAAAAATATTATTTTCTCACATTTTTGCAATTATATTTTTGTCATGAAAATGTTTCCAGGGACTGGGCATGCTGTTTCAAGGCCGTAATCTCAGCACTTTGGATGGCTGAGATGAGAGGATTGCTTAAGACTAGGAGTTCAAGACCAACCTGGGCAACAGAGAGATACTATGTTCTATAATTTTTTATTTTTACTTTTAATTAGCTGGGCTAATTAGTCCTAGCTACTCAGGAGGCTGAGATGGGGGGATCACTTGAACCCAGGAGGTGGAGTTCCAGTGAGCTATGGTCACGCCACTGCACTCTAGCCTGGGAGACAGAGCAAGACTGTCTTAAGAAAAAAGTGCCCAGTTATGCTGGCTTATTTACTTATTTTTTTCCATTCCACTAGTCTTTCTTTCCTTATCCTTGGGCCAAAAAACTAAGGATGTCATAATGCTGTTGCCTTTTAGCAGCTTTGATGTCCAATAGTCTAAGTCTTTAAACTTTTTTTTTTTCAAAATTGCATTTTCTGTCTGTAAGACTTTGAATTTATGTTTTTGAAAATATTTTATCTATTCAGAATATATATGTAGCATAATGCATAAATCATGAGTGTAAGTTCAATGCCTTTTCACAAATTTATTATACCCCCATACCTAGCAGTCAAGAATTCACTTTGAGCCTTTCTAAACTCACTCCTATCACCAATCCCAAAAGTAATCACTATTCTATTATTACATTAACTTTTCATGCTTTTGAATTTATATAAGTAGAATCACACAGTAGGGTATCTTTTATCTCTGGCTAAATTGTTCACAAATATGTTTGTAAAATTTGTCCAAGGTCTCGTGCATATCAGTTTTTCATTATTAATTACTATTTCCATTGTGTGAATATGTCACAAATTATTTAACCAGGCTACCCTTTCTGCCCACTTGTGTCCACACTTTTGGCTTTTATCAATAATGCTAATATAATTATTCTTGTACGTGATTTTATGTATACATATATACATACATTTCTGTATGTATACATTTTAAGATATATAATTAAAAGTGGAATTTCTAGTTTGTAGGGTGTGCATATGTTCAACTTTAGTAGTTAACAGAAAACAATATATTTTAAATGTTCTCTTTCTTTTATGAGCACTTTTTACAACTGTTTCCTTTAATTTACTAACTCTCTCTTTAGCTCTGTCTTATCTGTTGTATCTCTTTTTATCCCGAGTGTTTTTATCTTTTAGGTTTTTTCTCTTTGTGGTTTTGGTGATTGTTGTTATTATTTCATGTTGTCTGGTTTTCCCATATGCATGATGATTTTCAATTAAAAGCTAAGTTTTGCATATGAAAATTTGTAGAAATAGCCTGACAGTTGGAAGTGATAACATGGTTTTCTGGAGGGACAATCCCAGGACCTTTTATTAGGGGGTATTTGTTTCTGGTTGGCAGCTGGGCCTTGAGCTTCATTCAGTAAGTCCATATTATTTTAATCTAATTAAAATTTTAAGTGATTTTAAACTAGATGGCACACATTTTCAAGGTCAGTTTATACCCTCTTGTCTTTTCCTGATAGGGTTTTCCTTTGGGCCTTTAATTCAAATCATGATGGTGTTACCAAGCCCCTTGTACTTCAGAGGACCCTAACTACATTTTCCCTCCGACACACAGACTGTTAAAATCGATGCTCAGCCCCCCCATTCAGCTGGCGTTTGGAAATCAAGTCTCTCAATAAAAATGCAGTATAAAATGCCAGTCTCAGCAGCCAGGGCTTCAGGTCCCACTTGAAATTTGATCTTTTCATTCCTCGCTTTCCTGACTTGGTATTTCTCCAATAACTTCACACATTAAAAAAAAAATTCTGGTTTTCTGAGTGAAATAATTAAGTATCATACAGCTGTACTGGCCTGAAACACTACCTTAATTGGCAAAATAGTAAAAGAAAAAAATCCAAAATAATGCTTTCTAGTCCCCCTCACACCGCCACCCCTTTTTCCCCAAGGCTGTTAAGTAATAGAGTCAGTTAGACTTAATAGGGAACAAATTAGGTAAATTATTTGTGGCTATCCCAGGAGATAATGCTCTGTATTTTTCAATGCTTGTTATCCTGTTTAAAGCTATAAGGTTTTAATTATTACTTCAATTGGATCTTACAATATAAACTGGAGACTTAATCACATTATTTTTGCCTTTAGACCTAGATGGACTTTACTGATCCAAAGATGGTGACTGGGACATATCATTTCCTCAACAAAAAAGTGAGAAGTATATGTCACCACTCTGTGAAAAATTTGAGCAGAGAAATAATATAGATTTTTTTTGTAGAGCAAACACAAGTGGTAAAATTATATCTCAGATATTACATTTCCTTTGGGATAATCTATTGAATATAACCCTATCATTTTGGTCAGAATCATTTTAACTGTGGGGTTTTTGGAAAGGTAAGTGTCTTTCTACTTCCCCAGCAGAAGACTAGATCATGTCTCATTCAGAACTTTTGGGGTATTGCACTTTTTATCTTCATCATAAAAGAATATGAAACAGCAAACACACCATGCTCCCTAAGTGTAGAAATCTCTTCATTTCCTTTCATTTGTCTTATTCTGTTATATTCTCTCTCTCTCTTTCGGATTCTCCCTCTATTTCTCTTTCATTCTGTCTTTTTCCTTCCTCCTAAACAGTATATGTTACACAGGAAATAAATTTTAGATAGCTGAACATAGAGATGAGTCATTTCTCAAGATAAGCTCTCACTCTAATAAGGACATATGTACCAGAATTTTAGTCCTTTGATTTATGGTGAGAACTCTTACTATCCTATCCACCAGAAAACTCACAACTTGCACATGAATTTTCTATTCTCTTCTTTATTAACAAGCTAAGATGTTATATAGAGTTTCTGTCCTCAGGGAGCCTACTTTCTAGTGGGTCTCACTGCTTCCTCATTTATGTGCTAGGCACTGTGATTGGCATTTGGAAGTAATTGAATAAATATTTACTTACATGAGCAATTGGATGAAAGGATGAAAATGAACTGCTGATTGCTGGGTGACCATGGAATTAGAACAAACGGAATTAGGTGTTTCAAATACTTACTATCTTAAAGTTATACTAAATTGAAATGTCCATATCCCCAGTAAGAGTGCCTTTCACAAAAGCAGAAAGTCTGGGTTCCTATTTTAACTTGATTACCTTGGGTGAGGTATGGTGAGACCAGACATAGATCATGTGAGAGAAACTAGGAAGAGTTTTACAGTTTGGTTCTGCTCACAGTTCCCTGAAGAGAATGCAGCACGCAATACAGTCACTCAAGACAAGAACCAGGTTGTTACTTGGCAAGAGAAGGGAGGAGGACTATGGACAAACACCTTCACTGTGGTTTCTTTGGAAAGAAAAGAGTGAGGGAAGAAAAGCAGAGGGTTTGGGTAACTTCAATACTTTCTGGAAAATAGGACTTGTCCTTGGTTGGCTGGTCTTGGCCCTGGGATGATTAGGGGGGATGTAGAGCAGCTCAGAGTCTCAGGAAGGGGATCTGACCAGCTGGCCTCTAGCCAGCACATGATCTAGTCTATTGCTGAGTCAAGACAGCACTCGCACACACATACACACATACCCCTAAATTATAGTTTCTGCATTTCCTCTTTCACCTCCAAGAAAAGCTGTCATTGGCCTTAGCAACATATGCTTCACAGATATAGAAATAATAATAATAGCAGAAAGTAAAAAAAATATTAAGAGAGAGAAAGAAAAAAAAGAAAAGAAAGACAGAGAAAGAGAGAGAAAGGGAGAAAGCTAATGACCTCATCTCCCCAGTAAGTGCCCTTTTCTTGCTGGATCAATGTCTTTATCTAAAAGACAAATTCTTCTTTTAGATACAATTCCAATATTTATAAGTCTATCACCAATTTATTCTTTGGTGCCTGTGCACAGAACCATTTTTTAAGGTATCTTTCATTGTAAAAGCAATAGAAAGGATGAGATAAGATAAGGAAAACCTAAGATAGGAACCCCAGATTGCTATTATTCTGTTCAACACTTTCTTTTCCTCTTCTGACATAAAATGGGTGTGGAAGAGCAGTAAATGTCTCTTTTTAAATAACTTAGGTAAAGGGAGTACAATGGTATTTAATGGACATAATACATAGTGGTTTTGTATTTCCATTTGTAGTGACATTGGAAAACCAAGTAGAAACAATTAGCAAACTGTGTGTAACCTATTTAAACATTCACTGAAATGAGGCTTGTAAATTTTAATAGCAAGGTTTTCAAGGTCTGTCTTGGGTTATCTATTCTTACAGAGAAATGTCCTACTGATATTACCATATTTTTTTTTCCTATAAAGGTTAGCCTGGCAAAAGCAGAAAGAAACACACCACACACACACACACACACACACACATACACACACACAGTATCACCTTTGATACTTGCCAGTGAAATATCTTGACTTGTCAACAGAGAGGTAGTTTTCCCTGATGGCAAAGACTTCATGACAATAAAGTTTGATGTTTAATTTAACATCTTTTAAGTATTTTTGTTACAAATATTATGCTATTATAAAAACTGGTTTTTGATGAGATAATTGACTTGTGTCATTTCAGTTGCTTCCTAATGTTTGTTTACATATGTGATGTTTTAGAGATTTTTTGACTACATTGGAATTTTACATGCTATTTTGATACAGATTTCAGGTAAAGACTTCACATGAATAAATGCAATCAAATTTTTCATGTGGTATTGAATCTCATGAAAGTACAATGGAAGGAGGACTGCCATGATGGGCACTCATGCTGAACTGCTAGCAGAAAACCTATAGTAGCCAAAAAGCCAACAGTCATCAGGTGGATATATCTCAATTTAGCATGCTTTAAAGAGAACTTTCAATATCATATTGAAATTGTGAAAATGCACTTGTACATTTTTTCTTTCCAAAATATCAATCATCAAGCATTCACATGTGGAATTATAATTAAAACACAGTGTGGATTTGGAGAAAAAGAAGAAAATGTATGATATTTGAAGAGTATATTGTAAAGACTTTCAAAAATTTTTATTAAGACTTTATTCTTTAGTCATCCTTTCCACCTAAACTGACTGAGTTCCCACCACATATCATATACACTATTAATGTGTTAGTTACAGGAGATAGAGAGATATAAAAGGCACAGTTACTTCCCCAATCAGGGCAGTCATTGTAGGATAAGTTGGCCATAGAATATGACAACTTACAAGATGGAATTTGTTTTGGATTTGTTTTAGTTGTTTGTTTTTTCACAAGTGCCACAGTGTTGACTTATGGACTAAATTCAGGTGATAAGTTATTTAATAATTTAATATGAGATTCCAATTTACAGTAGTCTTTTGTCTTGAAAGCCTTGTTTACTTGAGGATTTAAGTAGCATATATTAAGGTTGCACAATATTAAAAACATATAATGCTGGAATATAGTTTGCAAAATTGAGATAAGCAGCATATAAGGCAATGCAAAACATTTAACAATTTTGAAAACGGAAAAGCATTGAAAGTTTGGCAGGATAATGTCAGTATGGAATTAAATGGTCTTAATAATGACTATGCCATCTTTCCATGGAGTGGATGGGAGACTATGCCAGTTAACTCTTTACTCTCCAATCTATTACCTCTTCTTCTCTTGCTCTATTCTCTTATTCAGGGTGATGATATTTTCCAGATTCCCCTTTTTTCTAACTTCTACTTCTCTTCATTCCATAAGACACCTTCATATCACAAATATTATCTAAATCAGATATAGGTGAGACTGAAGTACAAGTCTGCTCCATTTCTCCAGCCATGCAACATAAAGGAGGCTTCCTCTAGCTTTCTGCTTTGCAGTCTTTTTCAATGGCCTTTGGTGAGGTTCATGGAAGAATCTGAGAGTGCATGTCAACTCCCCCTTTGTCTGTGACTCCCAAGGCTTTTGTACTCAGAGGTTATAACATACTCAGTATTGAAGAGTATATTAAATATCTTAACTGAATTCTTTTCTAATTGTATGGCAGCAATTTGTCCTCCCACAATTTTCCCCAAGTAATGGAATATTCATGTCTTTTCTCTCTTTGCAGGCAGTTTTCTTACCTTAAATTCCAGGCTAGTTGCTTTCACTGTGATTGTGGCTCTTTGATTAGTTCAATAAAAGTTATGATTTTGTATATTATCCAACTTTTCTTTGTTAGAATGGACAAAATTCTGTGTCCCCTTTCTACTTCCTAAGAAAAAGACACAAGTCCTCAGAATACTTTCTATACCATAAGTTTACTTTGCCCTTACTTCTTCATATTGTTCTAGGAGTTTTAGTTTGTAACAAAGCAAAATTTCATTTTTATGCATGATCATATTATTGCCTCTCTTATCTTTTCCCTTTACAGTACTGAAAAATAAATACTTAGGAAACAATAATTCCAGTAACTATTTTCCCCAAAATTAAGGAGAGCTATCACAAAGGTGTGGTTCTCAACTCTAGAAATCCCTAGCCTCATTCTCCTCTTCCATAATTTGAAGGCCAGTATGTACTACTGCAATAAAGAGTCTTCAAATGTAGGTGCAGTGTATCAAAAACATCTAAAATTTCCTCAAATTTTCAGGTCTTGATATTGATCTGGACATTTAGAAAATTGTAGACTCTAGGCAGAATGGTGAGACCTTACCAACAGTTCTGCTTGTCTTTATTATTTTTAATCAGTGATATAGGATAACAAAGATATTTCATGGATTTTTATACTACTAACATGATTCTGATTCTTGTTGATGATAAAAGGAATATTTACTTATGTTTCATCTTACTGCATTACTCTTATCTTTCTCGGTGAACAACAATGTCTTAAAAGTAATTCCTCCAAAAATTTTAACTCTAGTTTTTTTCTAAATGCCTGCAGTTTCCGTGGAAATATTATTCACCAACCCTACCATCATCCCATTATATAAAAATATACACCTGCTAAATGATAGTGTTAAGACCTTTCTTAATACATTTGTGTCAGGGTCATTGGGGCTATGGTCTTTTGCTAATATTTAGAGGGGATTAATCATAATAATTATAGAGTACAAAGTGAATAGTGTTTTTATCTGATTCAATAATGGCAAAGTGAAAAGTTTTTCTGTCATTCTAAGTATTGTTTATTTTACATTAGGCAAAAATACCAACAAAAAAAGAGAAACAGCACTTATTAAGCATATACAGCACATCAGATGCTGTGAGATATGTTAAATACAGTATTTCTAATTTGCACTGTTGAATCAAAGGAGTTGATACTCAAGAAATTGAATCAATATCTTGAAATCAAAGCAAAATTTTAATTCGCATCTCTTGAATTACAAGTCATGCACCTTCTCTTGAACTCTTACAGATTACTTCCATATTGAAAATTATTTAAAAATCATTGTTAAAGGTATAAATGAAAAAATAAATTGTGATGTAGAATGGAGGTGGGCCCCTGAAATTCTACATAACTTCTAAGTTTTATCAGACCAGTTATTTGGCAAACTTTCTTTATAACTGAAACTATAAATGATCTATGTCAGAGAAAATAGAACATGGAGCTTAAGTGGGAGTATGAAGAAGCAGAGAGAAAGATAATCCCTGAAAGAAGTGTAATGGTAATATGAAAAACCAGGTTGCACGCATAAGCTCATTTCTGCCTGTAGGAACAGAAGAATACATTATTAAAGCAAGTTAAAATTGTTTAGATTGGCTCCCAGTAAATGGTTTTTACTACAGTTGCATGATAGCAATTTCAGGACATCCTTGACATTAAATGCAGAGGAGGTGGCTAAACTTAGAAAAAATGAGTGGGAATCAGGAGTTAGGAAAGTAGGGTCACAATATATAAAAAGTAAATAATTAACAAAGGGATAGTGGATTCAGTTCTTATCCAGACATAAAATTATGAACTGATGGTCTGCTGACCCAGAGAAGTGATACGAGTGGCTAAGAAGTAATGGCATGGTGGGGAGACATTCCAGTTGTAGGAGGGAGAGAAACTAGCCCGTGACTTCAGTGTAGGAGAACAGTATCAAATGTAGAACCAGATAGAACCAGGATTCCTGTCACTGTTTACTCACATAAATTCAAGGCTCCCCAAAATAAACAACCAAAGTTGTTTCAGTAACAGCAAATGTAAATGCCATTAAATGAGTCTACTATTGCCAAATTTGGCTGTATTTTGCTAAGTCTGGGATTGCATTCAGTCCTTTTCATGTTCCCTTTATGCTCATAAATACCCTTTGAAGTATAAATTATTATTCTCATCTTATAAATGAACACACTTTCCCCAGAGCTATTCAGACAATAATTGTCAGAAGCAAGATTCAAACCCATATCTTTGTGACTTTCCATCTCTTCCCTTGACTATTAATGCCAACTCCCTTTCTTACCAAATCTCTAATAAAGACAACAGAACATTTGGTAGATATAAGTTGAATTCAAGTCCCAATATCTGCACAGGAATCAAGATCCTTAAAGCATAGGAGACATGGGCACAAGTTGTCAAGATGGAAAATGTGGGAATGTTTAGGAAAATCAGCCATAATACTGTTTGAGGATATTTTTGTTATTATTATTACTAATATTTATCTTCTATCTACACATTGGGCCCAGGAAAAAGAGATTGGGAATATATGGGATTATTTTATATATGGATTGCAGGAAATCAATAAATCCTGAATACCTATGATAGTTCAAGTGCTGGAGTGTTTGCTTTGTAATTACATGTATTTAATCCACTGAGAATTATGAACTCTTATCCCATTTCATAGATGAGGAAACTAGGATTCAAAGACACTTTGTTCAAGGTCCCACTTCTTCTTCAAGGAAAACTAGAACATTCTGTTTTCTAAGCCTAAGCTCTTTCTACAACTGGGGCTCATTAGCTAGGATAAGGACAAGGACAGCAGGGAGTTGTGCCGATGGCTAAATCATTGTACTGCCCCCCTGTTGCTAGTGTGACAGTCATTGGAAATTGTTTGTAGGCTTTGGAGGAGTGGAAAAAGGCCATGACAAGATAATTAGAACCTGTCTGATAAATGTTGATCCCAGAATTCTAAGAACCTAGCAATTTCAACCATCCACCTTGGCTCTTTGAATATATTTATGGCATTTTTGTTTTGGGAAGCACAATATAAACAGGTGAGGGCAATAATAATATAATTAAAAATAAATTATCATTAAATCATCATCAAATGGGTCAGATACCCAATGAGAAGTTGGAAATAGATTGAGCTATACATAATTATCACCACAAATACATACAAAGACAAAATGCAAGATTTGAGTTTAAAAGGAGGGGATGAATTTTAAAATATTTCAACAATGGAAAAGTTGGTCTGACTCTAAGATTTATAAAAATGTGAAGGAGGGTGATATCAGAGGTGTCTGAACCAGAGCAACTCCATCTTGAATAGGGGAAGGGTAAAATAAGGCTAAGACCAACTGGGCTGTACTCCCAGACAGGCATTCTAAGTCACAGGATGAAACGGGAGGTCAGCACAAGATACTGGTCATAAAGGCCTTGTTGGTAAAACAGGTTTCAGTAAAGAAGCCAGCTAAAACCCAGCAAAACCAACATGGTGACAAGAGTGACCTCTTGCCATCCTCAGTGCTACACTCCCACCAGCGCCTGACAGTTTACCAATGCCATGGCAACATCAGGAAGTTACCCTATATGGTCTAAAAAGGGGAGGCATAAATAATCTACCTCTTGTTTAGTATATAATCAAGACAGAACCATAAAAACGGGCAACCCTATGGAGTAGCCGTTCTTTATTCCTTTACTTTCTTAATAAATTTGCTTTCACTTTATGGACTCGCCTCAAATTCTTTCTTGTGTGAGATCCAAGAACCCTCTCTTGGGGTCTGGACCTGGACCCCTTTCCAGTAACAGTTATAGTCGCATATGAGGAAGTGGGCACCACCTGTTTGGGTCTTTCTGCCCTTTCTACATGGGAATATTGTAAATATCTTGTTCTCATGTCAGGTACACTACAAATGTAGAAGAAATTATAAACTGTTTTTTTCTGTTATCTTTGAATAATGAAATTCTATAATTAACTCCTCTAGTTTTTAGTCCATGCCTACAATGAAACATTGTATTATGTTTTGGGCTACATATTAGTAAACTAACAGTAAAACATAAAGAAAGTACAGGTTATTTTAAGTGAACTTTTCAGAAAGCCAAAGTCGCTGTTTGGTATTTCATATATAATAATCTCCAAGCTTTACAGTTACCATGAATCATGCAGTCATTGAGACTGCATTTCTGAAGTTCATCACCATGATGATGGTGAACTATAAGTATATGCTATCCAGATGAAATGGCCTTTGCAAAATTGTAAAAGTGAGAGAAAGCTAATACAGTTAAGCACATCTTGTTTCTAACCTCATAAGCTTACTGCCTGTGTTCATACCTGCATGTAGGTCAAGCTAACTATGGGAAGAATATATAGCTAAAGCAAGGATGATCATCTTCTTGAAACTAACTCCCTCCTTGTTTTGGTAGGGACCAAAACTACTTTTTGTAAGGCTAATAAAAGGCCACAAGGTTAGAATTATGATAGTGGCCTGAACTTTGTTAAATAGGCACATTGCTTGTTTAGCTTGCTTTCTATAGTCCTTACCACTGTGGAGTCATGTAACCAGATGTCCTAAGATTTGTAACTATACCAACTGCTCCTATAGATAATATCACTATTGTGAAACCTGAAGAACTGGTATTAAGATATTTTTTCAGATTTAGAATTTTGGCAGACTAAGGGATGCCACCTGGATCTGTGACCCACACTAGGCTACTGACTCAACTGATCCTATGACCCCAGGAACTGATTCAGCTGCAGGAAGACCATTTCAAGAACCCTGTGATTTCATCCCCAGCCAATCAATTGTCTCAGTACCCCCAGGCTCCTATTAAAGCACCCTTAAAAACTCTAGCCTCTGAATTCTCAGGGAGGTAGGTTTGCGAAATACCTCCCATCTCTTCACATGCCTGGCCCTGTGATTATTAAACTCTTTCTCTGCTGCAACTCCTGCTGCTCTTGGCATATTGGCTTTTCCAGGCAGCGGGCAAAAAGAATCTGTTAGAAAATTATACAGAGGACTCTTGCCTGGAAGCTATTAGAAGACTCCTGAGTGGGGCCTGATCCACCACGTTGCAGCATTTCTTTTTTTTTTTTTTATTCTCACAAAAACATGTAATACTGATAAATGTGCCTAATGTTCTTAACCCCAAGTTTTTGATATGCTTCATGTAACCTAGCCTTCACCTCTGCAATGAGGAAGAATAGTGTTTAGCATCAGTAACAATATCTTTAAAGTCTCTTTTACAAACCCAGGATATAAATGTGTCTAAACTAGTGACAAACTTTTTTTCTATTCTTTCATTTTTTCTCCATTTCTAGAGCAGTTGGACATTTTTTCCCCACAGGGATGTGCCCCTGGTGGTAGGCAGAATTGACTGACAACCTAAAGCTAAAGAACCAGCCCTACAAGTTCTAAAGATTCAAACTGTTGGCTGGGCACAGTGGCTCATGCCTGTAATCCCAGCACTTTGGGAGTCTGAGCAGGCCGATTACTTGATGTCAGGAGTTCGAGACCAGCCTGGCCAACATGGTGAAACCTCACCTCTACTAAAAATACAAAAATTAGCCAGGTATGGTGGCATATGCCTTTAATTTCAGCTACTCACGAGGCTGAGGGATGAGAATTGCTTGAACCCTGGAGGCGGTGGTTGCAGTGAGCTGAGATAGTGCTACTGCACTCCAGCCTGGGAAACAGAGGAAGACTGTATAAAAAAAAAATTCAGACTCTTAAGAACACTAACGAATTTCACATTTCCACATTTAGCAGAGAAAGCTTAGGATCCATGCTAGTATCTGGGTAGTATTCAGGATTATCTTGGATAGAGAACAGAGAGAAAATTAAATTATTAAACTTATCTCACTAATTAGTGTCTCGTAACCTGTGTCTTATTTGATCAAGATTATCAAAACCCAAAGAGGACTTTGCAAGTAGAAAGGAGGTAACCTCAATTATGCAAGTTTTCCCTAGGTGTAACAGCCAATGTCCAAACAAGAAAAATTATACTATGAATTTCTAAAACAGAGATAAATAATGGAGGAAAATATTTACTCAGTTGAAAGTGCCTTCACAAAAATTACGACACTGTAAACAATTTGATATAGGAAAATTACGAACATGAAAGAAATCTGACCTAATGGATTTTATCTTGCTTCTAAACTCCAAGCTTCCCTTATTGATTCCTGAGCATAAGTCAAGCTAACTTTGGGAGGAATTTAGTTTATAGATTAACTTTAAAACAAAAATGATAACAGCCTTTTCCAGAAACAAACCTCCTCCTTCTTTGAAGACCAACGAAACTGTCTTTGGAAAACAGGTAAGCCACTATATTAGAAACTATGGCACAGGAGTCATGTAGCCAGAAACCACAATATTCCTAACCTTCCCAATTGCTCTTATAGATAACATCAATATTGTCAAAGCTAAGTTTTATGTTTGAGATATTTTTCAGACTCTCCAATCTGATGGACCAGCTGACAGCACCCAGACCAATAAACTGGCTCAACTAGTTTTGTGATTCCACCCAGAAACTGAAAATACCAGGAAGACAGCTTCAGCTCCCTTCAAGTAATCCCCAACCCAGTTAATTAGTACTCCCCATTCCCTAGCCATTCACTCACTAAATTATTCTTAAAAATCTCTAGTCTCTAAATTTTACAGAGGCTAATTTGAGTAGTAAACTCCAGTATTCTGCTTAGCTAACTCTGTGTTTATTAATCTCTTTCTCTACTGCAATACTGCTTTCTCAGTAAATTGGCTGCATCTGGGTAGTGGGCAAGAAGAACTCATTGGGCAATGGTACAGTTGATGAAACTTACAAAGCCAAATTGGAGACGATCGGTGTGTAAGATTCTAGCAACAGAAGGCAGTTTCTATTATTCCAAGATTAAAAGAAAATAAAAAGAAGTGTATTAGCACACCAGTGGAAAATGACCAGGTGGGTCATTCAGTGGGAATGAGAGCCATGGAGGAAATGTGCTACTGCTACAGAAGCTTGTTGATGAAGACAAGAGAGATAAAGACTCTGGCTTTTTGTTTTCTAAATTTCTAAATTTTAAATAAATGTTTTATTTATGAATAAATTTATATTTACAGAAAAGTTTAAAGATAGTATGAATGGATCCCACCTAATCTTCACCCAGTTTCCCCTGATGCTAACAAATATGGTACATTAGTATTAACTCATCTTCAGACTTCATTTTGATTTCACCAGTTTCCCACTAATGTTCTCTTACTGTTTCAGGATCCAGAGGAGGCTATCACAGTGCATATAGTTTTTATTTACTTTTGTTTTCACTTCTCCTGATTGAGATTTCCAGTGATTAAAACCAGGCAGAGACCAGCTGATGGAAGAGTTTGGAAATTGGAAAATGAAGCCTGTAGAGATAAATTCACCTATAATGAAGAGGAGAGGACGAGATATAACTCTAAGGATAAACAGGCATAAGATTACTACATCAAGTTATACTCTTTCATTTTTTGAAGTTTTAGATAGACCATACTTACACCACTAAAGCCACACCTGCATTATTAATCATCAGTACAACAGCCTTGAAAGTTAGGTGTCACTGTACTCAGGTCACAGAACCACTAATAAATACAAAATAAAACAGTCAGAATTTAACCACAAGTTTATTTGGCACTTCCCAGTTGTTATGTTGAAGTTCTGAAATTAGTATAATTGTTCCTTCACACTATAACCAGACATCAAATTTCATAGGCCGTACTAAATATATTATTGTTCTATTACTATAATTAAATTTAGATAAATTCCTGCAATTCTCAGATACCTAGTTCATTCACCTACAAAATGAGAGGAACTTCCTGTGACCTTAGAGTTCTTACTTCAAACAGAGATAAAGCCTGTCCAAATTATGTTTATCTTTCAACAGCGTCCAAAGTTCAACTAGGAGTTGACGTTTTCAC
This sequence comes from Pan paniscus, assembly GCF_029289425.2. Lineage (NCBI taxonomy): Eukaryota > Metazoa > Chordata > Mammalia > Primates > Hominidae > Pan > Pan paniscus. The sequence goes on from NC_073267.2 coordinate 71,077,383, forward strand.
CATCTGTCCTGCTGGGTGAAGTGAGTATATACCATGTTCAGACAGATAGTCTTGAATGGCTCACCTTGGTCATTCAAGATGTATATATCAAAAGTGAATTTGACCCTTTTGCAAAAGAAGAAGCAAAAATGTAAACATGTTATGGGATCATGAAGCTTAATTTATTTGTTAACTTATCCAAAATGTGCTAGCATCACATTGATTCTCTGCATTCAAATAATCATCTACTGGATCAAAGCCATCAGGACAGCAGTAATGGAAAAAGGCAGAGATAAGTAGAAGGGACCGCTTTGTCTGTGGTTAACCACAGATTGTATTTTTGCTGTTCTGTATCCATTTTTGCTGAATCCAATAAAGTTTTCATTTTTAGTGCCCAAGCCTTGAAATTGTTATGTTTGTTGCAAGCAAACCACAAAGCATTGAAATCAATTCCCATAGCTTGAGAGACATGACATTTTTATGTATAGACTTTTCAAATGTTTAATGGGCCAAGGTGGTGACTTAAAATCTCATCTTCATTACATCTCCCCCAACCCTTTCTTGTAATCATCATGTAAAATAGACAAAAACCAATGAGGAAAATATAGTAATGAATAACAACGCTACATTGAATGGGTTCCAGGTCAACTTCCAGGACTGCTGGTAAAGTTTCCAAATCCCATACAAGTCATTAGAGGTGTCACTGAGTGTCAAGGGTCACAGGTCCTAGAATACATTAGTTGCCTACTTCCTTCCTCTTTCTTATAACATTCCAAGTTAGTCCAGATATTTTTCTCTCCCAAGCAGTTCAGCCTTTCTTTAAAGAGGTTCAACCTTATTATTTGAAGTCAATTATGATATTCTTACATGCTCTGACAGTGACTGGTTTAGTCACATACATGGACACAATTTTCCCCAGTGAGAAAACATGACAGAGACTCTGGAAAAAGGGATTTTACTCAGTACAAAGCTGCTTTTCTTCCACTTGGATTTGTCAGATCTGGATATGACAACTATGATTGCTGCATCCCTCTTGAAATCATGAAGGCAGCCAGCCAAAGATCAACACAGAATGGCAGATGAGAAAAATGCGAAGACTGTATCTGCAATGATGCTTTCAGTATCTTAATTCACAAGATGTAAGAGAGCCCTAGAGTTGGATGAATGAGAACATAAATATTTTTGATCTTTACGTTTCATAGACTTTGACTTTCTGGTTGGTTGTGGTTGGTACTTTATTGCATAATGCAAAGAAAGGCATCTAATACAGTGTCTGACACATAGTAAGCTTTTAATAAGTCTTGGTTCTCTTCCCTGTTTTCCTTACTGGACACCAGGCTACTCCAGGCCAGGTCATATCATTACTGGACCTTACAAGAGTAATCAAAATTGTGTGTTTGAATAAATGTCCTGGGAATTTGGATTGCAGAGATATAAGAAATGAAATATATATTCGAAGGGAGCTTTACTTATTTCTGCCAGGGAAAGAGGAACTCATTTCTAGAAGTTTCTCTTCATTAACTATGAGGCTTCAATATCAACACAGAATGTAAGAAAAGGAGAGGAAACAAAGCAAATCACACAAAACTTCCAAAGAAGGCAATGAAAAAGAGAAAGGACACACTGCCTCAATAAGAATGACAATTACAGGAAATTTATTATGTGCAATTACCTGTTCCCTGCTTACAGACACTGAGAGCATCTCCATTTATTCCCACTTACTAATGACAGAACTGTAATTTTCACCTGTCCTCTTCCCTTCCTTCATGAATGACCCCTTTTGCCTGACTGTTGACTTCCCTCTCCGTTGTTCCACTAATGGCATTCTATAGAATATCTTGACAGAGATATTTGGCATGACTGGAAGGCTAGTAGAGTAGACTCACTGTGATTTCCAATCTCTCTTAGGAGCAATTTGCTCCTCAACCTTCCATTGACATGACCAGCCCAGGTCAGTACTTATTGCCTTGCTCTAAGTGGAGACACAGTTCTGTTTTCTGGTCTAGTGTCATTATTGGAATTGGATGTCTAATCCAGAGGATGGACCGCTGTTATTTGTCATAAACAAAGACCCTCTTGTTTGAGAGACTCAATTTTGTTGACGATTTACTGCACTGACTTTGAATACCAAATTTCTAGCTGTGTTCCAAAGTACTAGTATAGTTTGTGAAAAGACATGTCACAATGATGCCCAAACAAGGGTACAATGAACAGAATTTGCCTATTTCCAAAGCAACAAGAAGTGTTGTTACTTCTTTTAGCCCTTTATGTATAATTACATGCACAAATAGTTAAACTGACCCATTGTCCATTTTTGAAGGTTGATGAATTTAACTGATTAGATTCTAGAATAGTAAAAATGGCTTTGGAAGAAATGTTAAGTAATGACATGAGACTGGCAAAACATTTTGTTAGGCCACTTTTCCTAATATTTTCTGTTGGAGGTGTTTGGTGATTTTAATATAAGTTCTCAGAAGAAATATCTTGCTGTGTATGCCCTCCCTCCTGTGTTTGACTATCTCTGTCTTCATTTTAAAATTGGATGCAATGTTTATGTCTTACCTGGAGAAAATTTTCTGGGAGATTGTTTCAACCTCTGCACACAACTGAGGAATTTAGAAATATAGGTATCTGTGGCTGTAGCTCAGAAAGTTTTCTGGGGAAACCTGAAAGTAAGAGATTTTAATATCTGTAGTCAGACAAATTTAGGTAAAAAATCTGGATCAGATTTTTTAATAATCTACAAAATTCAGATTATTCGCTGAATAAACTTGAGCAAGAGTCACAATTTCAAACACCCCTGTCCCTGTATTCTAGGTTACAAATCTAACTATCCTAAAGTTTATTATTAGAAGTAAATTACTTAATCAGACTCTGGCACTCATGATAGTGGACGTTCAAAATATGTTACATATAAAACACCCTTAAGTTAAAGTCAAAAAAGTTCTGGGAAAGCTTTCCAAGTAATTTATATTTTTCTTGGAAGGAATCAGTGGGGAAAAGGTATATACAGAGGATACCTTTCTAAACTATAAGCTATAAGAAAAATAATTATTAAAAATTATAAAAGAACACTTATAATTATCTCCTAATCTACTGAGTGTTAATATATGGAAGAGCCACCTCTTTGGATAAAATGAGTTTGAAAGCAGGAGGACTAACAATTTTTACCCTGAGGTCCTGGGTATCATCTAGGTGTATTGCATGCACAATTGTGTGAGCCTTTTTAGATAATATAGCATGTACATGTTGTTAAGTGTTATATGTACAATGAGTACTATTTTTGCATAATTACCTTGGGAACTTTTAATTAAATATATATACATGTATTTTGAGACAGAGTCTTGCTCTGTTGCCCAGGCTGGAGTGCAGTGGCACTATCCAGGCTCACTTCAACCTCTGCCTCCCAGGTTCAAGCAATTCTCCTGCCTCAGCCCCCAGATTAGCTGGGATTACAGGCACGTACCATCATGCCTGACTAATTTTTGTATTTTTAGTAGAGAGGGGGTTTCACCACTTTGGACAGGCTGGTCTTGAACTCCTGACTTCAGGTTATCCACCCGCCTCAGCCTCCCAAAGTGCTGGGATTACAGATGTGAACAACTGCGCTTGCCAACTTTTATTTAAGTATAATTTTAATACAGTAAAATTTATTGTTTTAAGTTTTGACAAATACAGTTGTGAAACGTCACGATATAAAACAGTTTCAGTAGCTCCCCAATTTCCTCTTGCTTTCCTTTGAGGTCAACACTCTCCTTTCCCCACCATTAATCACTGTTTTCTCCCTTTGTCTTTTGCCTCGTCTCAGAATTTCATAAAAATGGAGTTTACACTGTGTAGCCTTTGTATCTGGCTTTTTTCTTGTAGGACAATGAACATGAGATTCATCCATGCTATTTCCTGTGACTGTTGGTTTTTTATTTTTATTTAATTTTAACAGTAGAGTAGCATTCCATTGTATGGATATTCTGTCTGTTGAAGGATATTAGGGTTGTTTTCAATTTTGGACAATTGTGAATAAAGCCATTATAAATAATTGGATAGAGATTTCTGTGTAAACATTTGCTTTTATTTTAACTTTGGTAAGTGCCTAAGAATGGGAATGCCAGGTTATTAGTAATTGTATGAAAGATGCTGTCATTATTAATTTTATATCAACTTGGCTGGGTCATGGTGCCCAGATATGTGGTCAAAACCTGTCCTGGATGTTTCTGTGAGCCTGAAATCAACATTTAAATCAGTGGACTTTCAGTGGATTGTCTTCCATAATGTAATTTGTCTTCTTCCAATCAGTTGAAGGCCTGAGTAAAACAAAAGACTACTCTCCCCAGAGCAAAGGATAATTAATTATTCAGCAGATGACCTTCAGACTCGAACTTCAATATTGGCTCTTTCCTGAGATTTTAGCCCGATGGCCTTTGGATTTGAACTGTAGCATATTCTCTTTTCTGGTTCTGCAGCCTACCAGCCCACCCTGCAGATTCTGGACTTGCCAGCCTCCATAATTGAGTGAGCCAATGCTTTAAATCATTTTCTCTATACATACACATTCTTTTGGTTATATTTCTCTGAAGAACTCTGACTAATACAGTTGCTGTACTACTGTGTATTACTATGCACATATAGTGTAGAGAATTCCAGTTGTACCATATCCTTGTCGGCACTTGGTATTATCAGTGTGTTTTGTTTCTAAAGCAAACTATTACAAAATATATGTAATGGTATCTTATTGTGGTTATGGCTAGTTTACAACCCTGCATATTATAGAATTATAATTCATTATAAAGCAATAATACTGAATATAAATACTTTAAACTTTTATAGCATTGAGTAGTTTACCAAGCATGTTCACTGTATTATAGTATTAATTCTTACAGGTCAATGGCACTAGGTAATTGATTTTTATTTTATTTTATTTTATTTTATTTTATTTATTTTATTTTATTTTATTTTATTTTATTTTTTTGCAATAGGATCATGCTGTGTCTCCCAGGTTAGAGTACAGTGGCATCATCATGGCTCACTGCAACCTCAAACTACTTGGGCTCAAGCATTCTCCCACCTAAGTCTCCCAAGTAGCTTGGATTGCAGGCACATACCACCACGCCCAGATAGTTTTTTTTATTTTTATTTTTTAGATAGGAGCTCTTGCTAAGTTGCTCAGGCTGGTGACAATTCATCTTTTTATCCCTAGGACAAAAGTGTGCTTTGTTGTTAGAAGTTGCTTAAGACTTTTTTGTGAGTGAACAACACTGTTAGTAGGTACAATTATTAGTCCTATTCTATAGATGACTACACTGAGTTTATAGATTTCATGTCCCTTACCAAAGTTGAGATAACAAGTTATAGAACTAGGAATCAAACTTTATTTTCTTCTCTCCAAAGACTATAGCTTGCACTCTTGGTACGAAACCACACTCTGTGCTGTAATATTTGTAGCGAAGCTCACATCAGTTATCATGTATTATCTATCAGATCATTAAAGTCTAGAATGTCTTGATTTTTCTTTTTAAAATAAAAGGCATATAACAAGTTTCTCTCTTTAACATTTAAGACAGGTGCAGAATGCAAGAATGATTTCCGGGAGAGTAACCATAATAGCTACATCACCAGATGAAATAAATTTTCAGCTCCATTATAATCTTATGAGGCCACCATCCTATATGTGGCCTGTCATTGACCACAACGTTGTTATATGGTGCATGACTATATGTATAAAGTTTCATTGTGATACCCTATCTCTATATAAATGTCATTGTAATACTCCAAAAATTGAATGGTGCTAATTTTCCAGTAGCCCCATTCCTATAAACAGTGAGTGACCATAGTGAACTGAATAAGCTCCTCCACATACTACTTAGAAGGAATAACATATCAAGTTGTTTCTCCTGCCACGCAAGAGCTGCATACGACTGACTGCCACCTGGACCCTGTTGTTATGAGCATTTTGTAAAGTTCTCAAGGTCTGAGCAATGTTTTGTGTTATCTGAAGGATGTATCAAAACTGAAGCAGACATGTTCCCCATGGGGTGCTTATCTAAGGAGGCTTTGGATAAAATTGAGGCTATGCAGGGGTGTGTGTGTGTGTGTGTGTGTGTGTGTACTGGGCAGTTGGGGAAACATGGTGCAGTCTTTGTGTATTTGTATGACTGTGTCAAAGTTGTTCTGATAAAGTACATATACTAGAATTATTTGAGCCTAGAAGGCTGGGGTATCAAGAGCAAAACAGATATTGTAGAAATATATATGAAGGAAAAAATACGTGAACCTGATAAATCACTACGAAAGCCAGTTCAGCTGGGATCTAATTATTCACCAAGGCAATTTCCAGAGCAGAGAGGATTATCCCAAGCACGCTTCCCATAGAAATTTCAACTAAAAAGCTTAGAATGGATACAGAAGTAGACAGTAGACTCAGTATGAAACATGATGAAGGTTAATAAAACCACTTTCAGAGCAATATGGAGTTATTATGTATCAAGGATTCTAAAAATGTCATAGTCTTAACCTAGTAAATTCTTTTTAAGACAGCTATATAAATAAATTACCATATACAGTGTGAAAAATACATATATAAACACAGAACCAGAAAGGACTAATTTATGATAATATACTCATAACACAGACAATGGAGCAAGCATCTATTATTGGATGATTTAGTTAACTAAATTTTGGTAAATTTAGTATATAAAATATTATAGTAGTGTATATGTTTTGTTTATGTTAAAATATCGTAAAGCCATTCCAAATATTATTTATATATTAGATTAAAAGTTTAGAATAAAGCATTATATAATGCATGTGTTAATAATCAGCTATGTTAGAACTATGCATAATGTTATATGTATTAAAAGAAAACACTGATCTCAACTTTGGTTTGCTAAGAGTGATTTATCTTTTTTTATCTCTTTTGGCTTGTAAATAGTAATATGGAATTTACATCTATGTTTGTTATAGTGAAGAAAACTTAAAATGCAATGTATAAAACAAAAATAAAAGAATGGTGACTCTGGTGAAAAAAATGTAAAAATGTTCATTAAATTCTTTTGAACCACATGTAAACAAATCTAATTATTAACTGCCAAGAAAACATCAGAATAGCCCTAGGTGATTGATAGCCCTTACTATCTTCTAGAATGAAGAGAGAGGGAAGAGGAAGCATTTAAGAAAATGCACAGGAAAGAAATGTGAGGAGAGGAGAAAGGCTTGAACATTGCTAAATAATCCTACCAGAGAGAATTTAATGACCTAACAGCAGCATTCCTTCCACCATCCATGATCAAGAAATGAGGGATTATAAGAAAAAGTAATCCTCCTAATTTATCTTTGACAAATTTCATGCTTAAGTGAGATTTGGGTTATTATTATTTTTATTTTGTTTGGGGAACGGGGGTTCCACAGGAAGCAAGGGCAGGATTGAGGTTCGAAACCTGGGCTAAAAGAGGCTTCCTGAGTTCTAGCCTATTCCTCATCTTTTACTCATGTTAAAAATCACAAGGATCAGTCTATCATTGATGGGCATTTGGGTTGGTTTCAAGTCTTTGCTATTGTGAACAGTGCTGCAATAAACATACCTGTGCAAGTGTCTTTATAGTAGAATGATTTATAGTCCTTTGGGTATATACCCAATAATGGGATTGCTGGGTCAAATGGTATTTCCAGTTCTAGATCCTTGAGGAATTGCCACACTCTCTTCCACAATGGTTGAACTAATTTACACTCCCACTAACAGTGTAAAACTTTCCCTATTTCTCCACAGCCTCACTAGCATGTGTTGTTTCCTGACTTTTTAATAATTGCCATTCTAACTGACATGAGATGGTATCTCATTGCGGTTTTGATTTGCATTTCTCTAATGACCAGTGATGATGAGCTTTTTTTCACATGTTTCTTGGCCACATAAATATCTTCTTTTGAGATGTGTCTGTTCATATCCATTGCCCACTTTTTGTTGTTTTTTGTTGTCGTTGTTGTTGTTTGTTTTTTTCTTGTAAATTTGTTTAAGTTCCTTGTAGATTCCGGATATTAGCCCTTTGTCAGATGGACAGATTGCAAAAATTTCCTCCCATTCTGTAGGTTGCCTTTTCACTCTGATGATAGTTTCTTTTGCTATGCAGAAGCTCTTTGCTTTAATTCAATCCCATTTGTCAATTTCACTTTTGTTGCAATTGCTTTTGGTGTTTTAGTCATGAAGTCTTTGCCCATGCCAGTGTCCTGAATGGTACTGCCTAGGTTTTCTTCCAGGGTTTTTATGGTTTTAGGTTTTACATTTAAGTCTTTAAACCGTCTTGAGTTAATTTTGTATAAAGCATAAAGAAGGGGTCAAGTTTCTGTTTTGTGCATATGGCTAGCCAGTTTTCCCAGCACCATTTAATAAATAAGAAATCCTTCCCCTATTGCTTGTTTTTGTCAGGTTTGTTGAAGTTCAGATGGTTGTAGATGTGTGGTGATATTTCCGAGGTCTCAGTTCTGTTCCATTGGTCTATATATCTGTTTTGGTACTAATACCATGCTGTTTTGGTTACTGTAGGCTTGTAGTATAGTTTGAAGTCAGGTAGCATGGTGGCACATATATACTATGGAATACTATGCAGCCACGAAAAAAAATGAGCTCATGTCCTTTGCAAGGATATGGATGAAACTGGAAGCCATCATTCTCAGCTAACTAACACAGTAACAGAAAACCAAACACCACATGTTCTCACTCATAAGTGGGAGTTGAACAAGAAGAACACATGGACATGGGGAGGGGAACATCACACACCAGGGCCTGTTGCAGGGTTGGGGGCAAAGGGAGGGAGAGCATTAGGACAAATACCTAATGCATGCGGGGCTTAAAACCTAGATGACGGGTTGATAGGTGCAACAAACCACCATGGCACATGTATACCTATGCAATAAACTTGCACGTTCTGCACATATATTCCAGAAATTAAAGTAAAATTTAAAAAATTTGAAAAATTTTAAAAAAGAAATAAGTCAATCTGAAAAGACTACATACTATACTATTTCAACTACATGACATTCTGGAAAAGGAAAAATTATGGAAACATTAAAAAGACCAGTGTTATCAGGGATCTGCTGCAGAGAGAAAGGGAGAGATGAACCGGCATTTTTGGGGCAGTGAGACTATGCTGTAATGGTGGATAAATGTCATTACACATTTGTCAAAAGCTCTAGTATATACAACACAAAGAGTCACCTTACCATAAAGGACAGATTTTAGTTAATAATAATGTATCAACATTGGCTCATCAATTGTAACAAACATGCCACACTAAGGTAGAATGCCAACACGATAAACTGTAGGTGAGGCAGAGGGGAGTGAGGGGTATACGGAACTGTACTTCTGTAAATCTAAAACTGCTTTAAAAAATAAAGTCTAGTAGTTAAAAAAGAATGCACTAATAAAGAACAATATGAATAAAAAACAAAATCACAGGGATCAGATAAATGTCTGCTCTGACTCATTCTTAGTGTTACTTTGCAAATTACATTATGAATGTGAGTTTCAGAAATGTAGTGGGTTCCTACTGCAGGGTTTTTCCAGACTTCCAAATGTATACAGCCCATCACTGGGTTGTGATGACTGGACTTACTCTTAGGAAAGAGTTAACAGAAACCTTTGTCTGGAAGTGGGCCTTCAAGTACCACAGAAAGATTTTAAATGGGGTTTGAAGTTGCCCAATTACGGCTTTTAAATGAATCAAAGACAAAGTCTCGTAATCTTCTTAGGACATGGTCTGAGGCTCTTTGGTGGGAAGAAGATGAGAACAAAGAGCAACGGCTTCTCTATATGGATTATTAAGTAAGAAATAGCACCGGACATCACAGACATCGGAGTAAACAAGCTCTGTTCATCCCTTGTCTTGATTTCCTTTTTGGTTTTGTTTTTGTTTTTTTCAAATGAATCCAGAAAATGCACAAAAGGCTTTCACTTCAAGGGAGTTGAAAGAATGTCCTTTGCCTCTTTGTTGCATTTGGCCTTTGTTCAGTGGACAAAGAAGCAGAGATTTTTTTTCTTCCTGAGCATTAAATTTCATTTCTCTAAAATAAGTACTAAAAATTTAAATCTCTGAAAAATAAGTCTAAAGAAACTTAAGTTTTGTTTTTGTGAATGTAATTATAAATCCTAAGTATCTGTATAGATTCCAAGTATAATGGCTTCAAAACATGAGCAAACTCTCCCCAACCAGAATGGCCAGCTTGTTTTGCATACTTTCTGGGTGAAAACTGCCTTATGTATTAGAAGAAGCCAACAATTACCATACAGAGAGGGAGTCTCTATCTATTCTTTGAAGCCGTATCTTACATAAAAGTTGCCTTTTAAAAGGAGTAATAATTTCAGTAGTAGTGACCTTTCCCTGTCCCAAACCTCCCCATGGCTTTGTTTGCCTCCTAAGACATTTTATTTGACCCTATGATTTAATACCCATTTCTGAGGAAAACAAATGAATAATGAGCATACGTCACCATATATATTATCAAGTATTGTCCTACAAATATACATATTCTGCCTCTCTCCCTGTCTTTTTTTTGGAGTCGGTGGGGAGATCAAGCTAGGATTTTAACTCAGACAGTCTAACTCTGCAACTTGCTTTGTTTTGTTTTGTTGTAGTTTGAAGTTTTCCCCCCAATTTTTTATTGTGGCCAAATACACAAAACATGAAATTTACAACCATAGCCATGTTTAAGTGTCCCATTCACAGTATTAAATACATTCATGATGTTGTGCGGCCATCACCACCATCCATCTCCAGAACTCTTTTCATCTTGTAAAAGTGAAACTCTGCACCCATCAAACAAAAAGCCCCCATTCACTTTTTCTTTAGTCCCTGGAAACCACCATTCTACTTTCTAGCTCTATGATTTTGACTGCTCTAAGTACCTCAGACAAGTGGAATTACATAGTTTCTGTCTTTTTGTGACTGGCTTATTTCACATGGCATAATGTCCTCAAGATTCATCCATGTTGTAGCATGTGGCAGATTTTCTTTCCTTTTTAAGACTGTAAAATGTTATAGCTGCTATAAAAAAGTATGTCTGTTCTTTAAAAAAGTAAAAATAAAATTGCCATATGATCCAGCAATTCCACTCTGAGTGTATACCCAAAATAATTGAAAGGAGGGTCTTAAATAGATATTTGTATACCCATGCCTATTATTCACATTAAAAAAAATGGAAGCAACCCAAGTGTCTATGGACACATGAATGGATGAGTAAAATGTGGTATTTATATACAATGAAACGTACATAGTCTCGCAATTTTGATAACAAGTCCTGAGAAGTCTTAGCATCCCCATTTTACCAATAATGAAATCTCAGGGTTACAAAGTTTAACTCTTATAAAATCACATAACTAGTAGGTGTCAGAGTTGGGACTTGGACTAGTTCTATCTTTATCTGTAACAATAGCAATCATTTTACTCTTTTAATCTAAGGGTGGCAACTATGTCTTATATTCATAGATCCTATCATCTATATGTCAGTTCTGCCAGGATCTTTGCTATGGAAATACAAGTGGTGCAAAACGATGAGATTTCCATACACTAAATGCTACTAAATACTAACAGAACATGGGAAGGCTTATACATATATATGTTTAAGTAAAGAACATGTAAATGTTGGAAGCCTGCACCACCCAATTTAATTGAGCTAAAATATAAATATTTTCTTACCCAATAGCTTACTAAATCACTTGGAAAAAAAGGCTGTTGTCATTTGCTTGTTTGTTTTTGAGTGATTCTCTTCTTGTGCTCTACTTAAAAAAGAACATGGCATAGCACAATGAGCATGGGATTTGGACAATACTTGATTTAGGCTGCAATAAATTAGTCACTTACTCTATGTGTATTTTTGTGTAAGTTATTGTTTTGCCTTAATATTATTCACCTTACCTTCACATGAGAATGACAATAATTGCTTTACAGGGTTATAATGAGTATTAAATGAGATAATGAATAAAAAGCAATCGATGCTGAATACATGGAAGTTTCGCAGTTTATAAATTATAGGAACCCTTTGTACTAATTTTTAAGTACAATATAAAATTCCAGTTTTATGCTATTTTCAAATAATATGTCTCCTCTTGTAGTTTGAATAATCATGTTTTATATGTTCCTGGTGCCTGCTACAGTAAATATCACATGGGGTTATTAAATTACTACTAAATAAATTTAGTGTCACTAGACTTCAATATTGTCTTGAAAGGGGAAACTTTTGAGATAATGCCTCTATTGCCACCAAAATAACTATCTCCGTCCTAGTTATTTTTCCCCCATTGACTTTGACAAATCCATGCTGGGGCATTAACTCACTACTTAGAGTATATATATCTTACTTTCTCAAAATTAAGGGGCTTTACCTTGGATCAGATTCTCCAGAAGCAGACCCTGAGATGAGTCATTTATTAAGACAGTGCTCCAAAGAGAAATCGATAAAATAGCAGGGAAGACAGGAGAAAAAAAAAGAAGAAGCCAAGTAAGGATGCAATTTTAGGCAGAGTCTCAGCCTCAGCCTAATACCTCAGTTAGCTCTGAAGTATAGATTACACATTAAAATTCACCTAAACTCTCTGAGAGAAAGCCGGGCTTTTACAGTCTTGAACCAACCTCCTACTGGATTTGAGCTGTCTCTGATTCGAGGAAGGGGGATTGTAAACAGTGAAACAATTCTAATTTCTGTGCATGCATTCAGAAACAGCTTCAGCAGCCAATGACAGTCAGATAAGAAGTTTCTAGGTACAAAATAGAAGACACACAGATTGCCAACAGGCACACAGATCAGGTAAGAAGGAACAGAGGAAACATGAACAGAGCACTAATAATGTCTACTACTGACCTCAAAACAGACCTCAGTTTGTTCCAGTGCCTGTTTCATGATTGCTTATGGAAATTTCATGATGAGAGTCCCAGACAAAGTTTAACACTAATGTGTTTTTCTTTTTTCCCCCTGTTAAAACTCATCCTTTCAGGGAAGAGATCAAACCCTAACAAGAGGGAGAAACTTTGGTGTAGAAATACAAGGAGCTTTTGAAAATTTGCAGACCAGAACCATTCATCTGTCTAGACATACAGGTTTATACTAAGACCAAACCTGCTCTGTTCCAGACTTCCTGGGCTGGTTCACATGGCAATGATACTCCTAACAAAGTTCACATGGGTTTTCTTGGTTTTCAAAGTCTTTTTCCCTTTATTATCCTAATTGAGCCTCTCATAGTCCTGAGAGTCTGCCAGGTCAGGTATTAGTGGTTACATTTGGCAGCCAGGGAATCTCAAGTTCAGGGAGGTGATGTGATTTATTCAAGGTTGCAAAATAGTGAAGTGGAAGAACTAAGTCGCGTATTTATCATATTGTCTTCAAATCTAGTTTTCTTTCCTTTTATATGTTAGCAAGCACGAATGTCAGCTCAAAACATTATGTGACCACAAATACAACATCATAGTTTCTATTGCATTTTCATTTTTAGCTCTGATGCCAGTCCCCATAGGCCAGTGAAATGGATCCAATAAGACATAACTAACTTCAGTTTCTGTACAGTCTGCCATGTCCCCATCATTTCCTCTCTCAAAATATTTAGCAGAGATTGGTGCACTGATGAATAATTATTTATATTCTCATTGGTCATTAAGCTCTGTGATGGCAAAATCTTGATTGGATGCGTTTTGTTGACTTTTGAAACCCTACTTCCTATCTCCATGCCAGGCACAAGATAGATGCTCACTAGGAAACTGCTGTTGAATGAAGCAGTAGATCAAGGCCATAGCAGAACATCAATAAACATTAGCTCTCATTCATCCCCTTATTTCCAAGCCCCAAACCTGTTCCAATTTCTGTCTCATATTTATCTATGGATATTTTATCACTTCAGGTAATGAATCCTTCTCCTAAATGTTACTTCCCGAGGTCATTTACAACAGTTTCATGAGGGACTAATATTCCTTGTCCTGGCCACTCTCTTCATGACTCAATTTGAGGGTATTTTTTTCTTTTTAAATTTCAACTTTTATATTAGATACAGGGAGTACATGAATTCGTTACATGGAAATATTGTGTGATGCTAATGATTGGATTATGAGTCCCATCACCCTGGTAGTGAGCATAGTACCTGATAGGTTGTTTTTTAACCCACCACTCTCCCAAGCAGTTTTCTTAATAAAGCTCTCTTTCATTCATTTGTCATCCCATTAACAGAGGGTAGGGTCAGGGGTTAGAAAGTAAAACAGCAACCAATGATCGGGTTATATATATATATATGAATGTCTAACTATCAGTGACACACAGAATAGGATTTTTCTTATATCCATTTCATATATAATAATAGTTTACCTATTATATAGCAGAGAGAATGGCACCATGCTGACTTAGACATAAGCTCTCTCCTTGAGGAAAATACATCCTAGAAAAAAGTAAACGAAAGTATACAAAAATAATTTTAAGAAAATCTGTCAAGTGATATTGTATGATATGTCCTGTGACTATGAACACTAATAGGATGGGCAAGTAGTTTTCTGTCACCATAGCCAAAGATGATTTCATACCCACTTCTAATCTAAGCCCCAGCTCCAAAATTTAGTAACTGTTAAGCAGTAAGTAAGGTATGGATGATATCTCTGCAAGAGGAAACTGCATGAACAATGATACTCGGGAGCCTTTAAAAACTGGTGATGAGTAAGCTGAGTTTAAAAAGATGAGTGGGCCAGGCGTGGCAGCTCACACCTATAACCCAGCACTTTGGGAGGCCGAGGCGGGTGGATCACCTGAAGTCAGGAGTTCGAGACCAGCCTGGCCAATATGGTGAGACCCACCTCTACTAAAAATACAAAAATTAGTCAGGCGTGGTGGCATGATCCTGTAGTCTCAGCTACTTGGGAGGCTGAGACGGGAGAATTGCTTGAACCCAGGAGGCAGATGCTGCAGTAAGCTGAGATGGCGCCACCCAGCCTGGGTGACAGAGCAAAGTTGGACTCCATCTCAAAGAAAAAAAAAAAAAGAAAAGAAAAGATGAGTGGACATTAGCCAGTTAGGTAAATGAAGAAAGGGCCGAGGAAATGGGGAAAGGGGAAGCATAGGATGTAATGGTGTGAACGGGAACCATGTGGAGTTCATTATTACTGAAGTTTGAATTAGAAGGACAAGCTGTGACTGGAGTTAAGGCTAGAGGGGAACTTAGGTGCTGGGCCTGACAGTTTGCATTCCACGCTAAAGAGTTTGAACTTTATCTTGGGTGGCAGGGAGTGGAGTTGTTGTTCATAGCCTGATTTTCCAAAATCTTGGTGAAGAATCCATAGAGTTATTTTGGCCATGAAAAGACTAATGTTCCAAACCTCTCTCTCTCTTTTTCTCTCTCTCACACACACACACCCTAAAAACACACATGCATACACACACACACACACACACACACACACAAATACATAATCTCTTCCCAGTACATAAAGGACTTTCTAGTCTTATTGAAGTTCAAATAATTTCAACATACACTTAGTTCTTAAGAGAAAATAAGAAAGAGTAGATATGCAAAAAAGACTTGAGATGATGCAAAATCAAAGGTACAAATATAATTGTTGTGGTTATTCACAGTAATATAAAGAAGGAAAGGGTGTGTTTAAGTGGAGAGGTATGCTAGGAAGGTATGTTTGAGGTTCAGGTAAAGTTTGTCTGTGGCTGGAGCACAGGTAAACTGGCCCAGTAGGTGGGACCATGTTTACTGTCACAGGTAATTTTGTAATTTTCTTGAAGAAGTAGGAGAGGAGAGGTTTTCAGAAATTTAAATAGAATAATGATAAAAGCACGGGTTTGCATTATAGAACGACTACTTATTTCAAGCAATTTGGAGAATGGGTGCCCTGTTAATTGACTGGAGGCAGAGTGCACTAAGTGTGCCCTCAAAACAGTCCATACTAGAGATAATTAGTTTTGAATTAAAATAAGCATGAAAAAAAATAAGCATGAGGGGGGACAATATTTCTCACATACGTTGAAGAAAAATTAGGCCGAGTATGGTGGCTCACACCTGTAATCCCAGTGCTTTAGGCGGCTGAGGTGAAAAATATCTCTTGAGTTCAGGAGTTTGAGATCAGCCTGGGCAACATAGCAAAACTCCATCTCTACTAAAAATTAAAATTAAAAAAATTTAGTCCCAGCTACTTAGGAAGCTGAAGCGAGAGGATCACTTGAGCCAAGAGGTTCAAGGCTGCAGTGAGCTATGATCACAACACTGCACTCAGGCTGGGCAATAGAGAGAAACCCTGTTGTTCAGGGAGTAAAGAAAAAAAAAGGAGGGGAGAGGAAAGGAAAGGAAAGGGAAGGGAAGGGAAAGGAAGGGGAAGGAAGGGGGAGGGGAAGGGGAGGGGAGGGGAGGGGAGTGGAGGGGAAGGAAGGGAAAGGGGGGGAAGGGGGGATGGGGGAAGGGGGAAGGCAGGATGGGGGAAGGGGAAAGGGGGGAAGGGGGTAAGGGGGGAAGGGAAGGGGAAAAGAAAAATTAGCAAAAAGCAGAAATTAATTGAATATGAGGCTATTTAAAGAATATCACAATAAGGTTCAATTTGGTAGCTGGATTGCCTGTGTGGGACTCCTTATCAAGATACATAGCACATGGAAGACCCCTTTAAGTTACGTTTTTAGGCTATTTTAGGGTGTATAGTATAGTTTAGTGCTATTACGTTTCTGTCAGACTAAGGGCCCAGTGGATAGAATTTGCCTTAATCCAGTCACCCTTTCCCTCTCTTGATCTCCCAGGGAGAGATATCATGAAGACATGCTCAGTGGGAAACCCTGTGTCACTTTCTTCTTCTTATATGAGAAAATACTGATCGCAGAACTCTGGAAAATGAGGAAGGGGGATGTGCTTTGTACATGAGGTAGAAGGTGAATTACCATTGCCTTAGTTTGGGTGACTATAACAGAATACCATAGAATGAGTGGCTTAAACAACAAACATTTATTTCTTACAGTCTAGAGGCTGGAGGTCTGAGATCAGGATGCCAACATGGTCAGGTTCTTGAAGAAGGTCCTCTTCCTAGTTTATAGCTAGCTGTCTTTTCTCTGTATTCTCACATAACAGAGAGAGAGAGAAGGCTTCTCAGAGAGAAGGCTTTCTCATGTCTTCTTTTATAAGGCCACTAATCCCATTATCAGGGTTTTACCTCATATCCTAATTGTCTCTGAAAGGACTCTTCTCCAAATACCATCACACTGGGGATTAGAATTTCAATATATAAATTTGCGGGGAGCACAGACATTCAGTCCATAGCAACCATTTCCCTAAATCTAAAGTTTAACCTAATCATGTCTCTAGAACTTGAGACCACTGCACAGCCAGTGTACAGGCTAGAGGGAAAGAAAAGGGAGTTATACATTAAAGAAGTTAAGAAATATGAAAATAAGAAATAATAAGAAATAAGTTAAATATTTTATGGCTGTGCCTAATCTGAGAAAGAGTCCATGGTAAGAGATAGCACTAGGCAAAGCCACACTGGATGAACTTCAAACAAAACAAATAAGAAAAAAAAATTAAAACAAAAATGAAAACAAAAGTATTATGACAAATAGTGAACTTATGAAAAGCAGAAAGAATATTATAGTGAATCTTAGGGTACTTATGACCCAGTTTTAATAGTTATCCAAATAAGGCCACTAGTATTTCATGTGCCAAGTCCTATATAATTATGTTGTTGAATATCCAGGACAGCAAATAAGTGTACCTAGAAGCTCTCCAGTATGCATATCTAAGAAATAACTCTCACCCACAGTGACATTTCAGTCTCTTGGAATTCTGATCCAAAAAGATAAGCTAGATCCTTGTCTTTGGACAAGGGTAGGATGTGGCGATAACCTTTTCATTCTTTCCCCTACATCCATACAGGACATCCAATAGTAAATTACACCTGGAACTTGTGACTTCAGCTTCACCTCAAATAATTTGAAATCAGCATCCAAGTCTCACAATCACATTGTAATGTTGCAAAGAAAAGGAACACAGGATTTATATGACCATTTTTTTTTCAGAATAATTTATAGGGCTTTGCAAAGCAAAGTTTTTCAGAAGTGAAAGATTAACCACAGTACATTATCTTAAAATTCAGAACAAAACAAAACAGATTTTCAGTTCTCAAGCCTGTTAGATTTTCCTCTGCCCGATGTCACAAGTAAGGTCTTGCCTTTCTCACACCTAGAGAATTAAAGTGGAGGAGGAGGAGAGGCCAGTGAGGAAAATGACAGTGAAGAAATGAAATCCAGAGTGGTTGAATATTAGGTTTTTAGCTCCTGGTTCAATGATCCTGGAGCAGATTTGGGCAGAGGCCACCCCCAAGTCATGCTGAACAATGTAATTCTTCTATATACCTATGATAGATCTATCTATGAACAACTGAAGCAGTTCTGAGAAGTAATAGGCATTATATTGTCAATTATTATAATCATTATTATAAGGATAATCTTAATTCTCCATGGATCTGTAGCACATTATGGTGTTTTTTTCACATTTTAAATAGATCATTCATGACAAATTTAATAATGACAAAGTGAATAGCTGCTCCCTTGTCACGAAGTTGGAATTTTCAACATTTTAAACTGGGGCTGTTTGTACTCTAGTGATATGTACAGTGTGTCTTTTCAGGACTTTTATAGCAATGTGAGACAAACCCATTCTCGTTGATATTAGCGGGAGTAGATTAATCTCCCTGAGAAGAACAACCACTACTGAGAACTTCTTACATGAGCCATTTCATTCAACCCTCACTCATTCCCATGAGGGGGATATTAATATCAAATTTTACAGGTAAAACCCTGGCCAGGTTAGACAATATCACCTAGAGAGCCTGGCTTAACATCTCAATTGAAGTTACTGTCTTGCTTCACATTTGATGTTCTCTTTGAATATCAATGTCTTCCTCATAGTATTCTTTCTGGGGGAATAATCTTCTTCCTTCGTCTCCTAGCTAAATCCTGATCATACTTCAGGTACTGACTTCTATATTACTTTGGGGAATACTTTCTAACCTCCCCTCTCTGAAGCTTTTAGATGCATGCTTTTAATGCTTTCATATCTTTAGTAATTTTGTTTTCATATTAAAAAATAAAACTCCAATAATCCTCTTCTACTTAACCGAAATATTAGTTTAATCAACAATGTACATTTTCTGGGGAAAAAGGCATAGACGAACACACAATAGACTATGATATCTTGACATTTTCCTGCTGCTACTTACAGTGCTTTTTTATTCAAATAATTTGCATTTGTTTCCAAAATTCCTTATTACATTTGTACTTTTTACTACAAATATTTATTATATTTTATTGTGTTTCTGTAATATTTTATCAGAGCACAGAAAGAAAGAATTGATGCATTTTTGAAAACAAAATGGAATATTTTATAAAGAAGCAATGAAGAACATTGCAAAAAACTGTTCCTACTTTGGGTGAGCATGAAGCAATATAAAAAAGTGAGATAAATTCCAGATGGATGATATACTTATTTTACAAGTGGAAGTTTTCATCCCGCTTTGATGAAGCTGAAATCAAAAATTGAATTATGTGTAACGCATTATGTGTGAGAATCGTGTAATAAAGGCAAGTTTGAATTCTAATCAATAGGCACATATTCCAAGAAAATGCATTTTCCTTATATCAAGAGACTGATGAGTGGATATTTATATATTTAAATTAAGATTGTTCTTTAATTTTTGAATACTCATTTTGATCCTCAGCCTACCATGTTTTTAGTTTTCCTAATCATATCAGTCAGGGTTCCTGCAGGAAACAAATAGAACACAAGGATGATTTAATTAATGAGAATTTAATGAAAGGCTGTTTGCAAAGGTATGAGCCAATTTAAGGAAACCAACAATGGATACATCTAACTTGTGGCAGCAGCAGGATGCTTTTCTCATCCTTAGACCTAAAGGGAAAAGGAAATAAAACAAAGTTATAGACCTAGGCAAGATATGGAACCTTGCAAAGAGAAGCTACTTAAAATAGGAACTGTAGGGATGCAATCCTTGCCAAAACTGGAGCTATGCAGAGAGAGAGATGAGAAAGGAATACCCTGACTTCTCTTTCCTCTGGCTCTCTAAGCTCTGGCTGGTGGCTCCCATTGATCCAAACTCAACTGGTGTCCAAAGGAGTCTGGATAATGCAACCCACAGATACCAGCCCTCCAGGGTCCTCAGTAAGGCAGAAAGGATGGAAATGTATGTGGGTGATAAAATAACCAACCCACTGAACAAGTACCAGTCTCTAACGCGACAGACAAGTCATTTTCCACTCAATTCATTTACCATCTACCTTCTTTTTTAGATTGTAAAATGAGCTCTGGAAAATGAACAATATCCTCAGCTTCTTATGAGCTAGAGTGAACATAACTAAACACTTCCCACAGTGTGGACATCACTCAAAGTTTGTTGCCTTACGAATGATTTGGAAGGAATGAAATCTCAAGTTTAAGATGGAATTTACTTTTTCTTTATTTTTATTTTTGTGCAAGATCAGCATATAAATTGGTGACAAGCAGTGGTTTAAGAGATTAAATTTTGTCCATCATTTAGTTTCTGCAAACCCTGAAAGACTGACTTGCTAGAACTGATTTTGTTTATCAGCAGCATGTATCGTATTAGAACTGTTACCCTGATGGGAGAAGCATTATTGCTAAGGCCCTCAGCTGTATGGTCCCTTCAGTAGAAAAGTTAACTTAATTAGTTCTCAAGACAATACTACATCTTCTGTTGTTCATCATTTTTTCCCTTTCATCTTCTACAACCCTATGCTAATTTATTTTACCATGCTCACAAAATAGCTCCAAAAAGTAAATTACATACTCTCACCACGCGGTTGATTTATAGTGTTTTCCTAGAAGAAAACAACTCATGTAAAACTCTGAGAATTAGCCATCTCTATGTTATTTTTCTCAATATATTTTATCTTCTCTCCTTTGTAATAGCACTGTGTCCATTCACTTATATATGTCTCTAAGCATTAAGGCCTCAAAAAGTATTTTTATGCCTTAGATTAGGTAGAAAGTTAACAAATTTGAAAAATTTGTTGAAAATAAAATTGAATGGGTTGGGAGACAGATTTTAGTAGACAGAAACTGTTAGACCTAAAAGATATCTTACATATATTTTGTCCAAACCCACTATTTTTAAGTCAAGTGTCTGAGGCTCAAAAAGGGGAATTACATTGCCTATAATAATACAGAACCCCATATGGAAAATTCACTTCCTCTGACAAGTTACAGTGGCAGGATTTCAAAATTGTCCCTTTCTAGCTGGGTACTTTCATTTCCAGATCCAACTCTCCGAACAGCAACCAAGGTACAAGCATGGGCTTCCTTTGACAACATGCTATTTTACTGCAATGTGGAAATTTGAAGCCAGTTTCTCCCAGTCTCAGGTTACTGTAAGCATCTCTATTTCATCTTTTTCTTAGTGATTTAACAGACCAAAATAGATTCCCTTTTATCAATTAAGAGCGACCCTAAGGTTAAGGAAATAAAAGTTACCTACATGTTGAGGATTCAGGAACCGGCTGGCATGACAAATTTTCAAATTCCTGCCACTGTAAGAAAAACCACACCCTTGCTAAACTCCCTAACAATAGGAGTTAGCAGGCTGATTTACAACCCAGACCACTACAACTCTGATTTTATAGGGGCCCAGCCCTTAAAAACTTCTCCTCTCCTCTCTCCTCCCTTTTCCTCATCTCCCCTCTCTTCCCCTCTTCTCCTCTCCCTTTTCTGGGACAGAGACTCACTTTATTGCTCCGGCTGCAATGTAGTGTGGCATGATCATAGCTTACCGCAGCCTTGTCCTCCTGAGCTCAAGTGATCCGTCTGTGAGCCATCCCACCTGTCGCCCTTATAAACAATCTTTTCTGATAAGCTATTACAGACTAGATTTTAAGCCAATTGCAGTCAGCAGCTGCACTGAAAATGTCTTTATGGCCTATATTTCATTATTGACTTAATGGGCCAAATGGCACCCCATTTTAATGTTAAATCTCCATCACAAAGTGAACATGGCATATATGTTATATATGTTTACCCAATGCACATGCATTTGGCTCCCCTCCTAAATATGCATAGCTTTTTCTGAAAATCTGCTGAATACGTGTAACACCAGCCAGCGCTTTGAGGCATAAAACCCAACCTCTCTCTTCCCCTCTTAGAAGAGAGAGAACCTTCAGTTCACACTGGAGATTTTCTCTTCATGGCTTCCAAACTGATATTCCCAATAGTGCTCCCCTCCTACTATTTAACCACCAAGATTGTCTTTTTGATGACACTTTTCTATCTCAGTGTTTTCTTACATTTTAAAAAATCTTCCAAACAGTAAGCAGAGTAGTAATACAAGGTGCTAAACATATAGCATTCTGTGTAAAAAAAAATGATAAAAATAAAACATTTATTCCATGTCATATATCCATGCCTAAGTCTTTTTTCACTATAGTACTTCGCTGATTTTTTTAAGCATCTTCCTACGAGTCAAATGAAGTTTCATGTTATATATTTAAGGAAAATATTGAAAACAAATATAAAATAATTTTATTTCTATCACTTACTTTGTGTGTTATTAAATGAGGAAAATGCTAAAAGAATTAACACAGGAAAACCCAAACCTCAGTCATGTGGAGCACAGATGCCATTTCCACAAAATTAAATGCCTCAAAATAGTCATGACTTCTTTACAATTCTAAGGATTAGATCAGGGACTTCTGACTCCCCTTTGTTCCTCCACATTGTGTTGAGAACTATAGAAACAAGTGTTTACAAATTGTTCTTTTATATTTTCTACTTATCTAAACCCCCCAGTTGGGAGTTTGAACAACAGAATCACGGGAAACCAACTCTGGCAGCTAAGCATGCCGACATAATGTCTACAATATGGGGAATGACAGTAGGGGCAGAAATCAAGAACACTGGAACTGGGTCCAGAGAGGCAGTGCTTGCAATGGGTGCGGCGGGGAAGTGAGGGAGGCCTGGAGGGGAGAGGTGGGGGACTCAGAAAGTGGTTAGAGACTAAACTGCCCTCTCTGAAGCTTTAAAAGTATTAAGGCTCTTCCTACCTATGGCCTTAGTTTCTGGGTCACGTTTTCTCTGAAATAGCCGTGATTTTCTTAATTGACAACTATTTAAGAAATCAAATAAACTATCTTTAAAATTAGTATCAAAACAACACACACACATGCACACACGTGTGAACAGGTAGCTCTTCAGAGGAGTAATGGCAAAGAAGTTTCATCTCAGGTGGTGATGCAGAATCGTCGTTAAGTGGTAGTAGGCACAGCTCTTTTGAGAAAGACTCTAAAACTACTCACAGAAATTATGGGTGTGACACACACACACATACATCCACTTGCATACAGGTGTTTTACAACAGTGTTAGTGTTAGCTGTCTAACACTTGCCTGGCATGGACTATGTTATGTTACATATGTTGTCTTATATGCATGTATGTTTAAGTATTTTCCTTCACGATATATGTCTGGCATGATCTTAAACACTTTGCAAATATAAACCTGTTTAATTCTCCAAACAACTTGTAAGGTAGGTATTATTATTTCAATTTTGGAGGTGAAGAGACTGAGACATCCATCCAAGGCTACATATTTAGGAAGTAGCAGAACAAGATTTTGAATGTGGAGACTATGACTCCAAACCTTACAGTGCTGATCACTCTATGAGACTGCCTCTCATAAACCAGGATTTCAAGAAATATTTATTGAGTACATGCCTTGAGCCATGCTCTACTTTTGGCACCAGGATAACAATGATGAATCAATCATAGATCCATTTCTCCTGATGCTTAATTCTAGCTGCAAAGACAGGGATAGATAAATGAGCCGATACATGACAGGATTTCAGATAAAATATCAGACAGATCAAAAGAAGAAATACAATAGAATAATGACAAAGAGACCTTTGATGAGCTGGTGTATGAACTGAAATGTGAATGGAGATGAGGAGCCTTCCTTGTGAGGTAGAGCACTCCAGAAAGAGGACTCAGTCAGTTCAAAGCCTTGAGGCGTCAATAAGCGTTGCCTGTTCCAGGAACAAAGAGAAGGACTGTGTGGCTAGAGAGCCTCAGTGAAGAGGAGCAGGAGTTAGAGTGAAAAAGCTGTTCTGAGAATAATTTTTGCATGATCTAGTGGGTCACATTAAGGAGTTGAATAATGTTTTCCATGAACAGAGTAAGGGAGACACCATATGAAATTTGATTTATTATCCTCATCTTTTGTCTGAATACCCACTCTTGGTTTCAGTAGGTTCTTTCCAGCAATTGAGCTTCTCTTTAAGACTTTTGGAGTACTTATTAATGTAGTTATTTATTTTCGTGTGGCTTAATCTGTTGTCTGAATTAAGATTCTGATGTCTTATGTGGGAAAACACTCTTCCTGTCTAAACAGTAATGCCCAGATCAACTTCCAAATCCAAAACGGGACTCTGAAATCCTTGTTCCTATCTCCAGGTGATTAATTAAAATGAAAGCATCATCAATAATGGAAGAATTACCTATTTAGAAAGTACATAATGGAGTGCCCCACTCTTGGAGCTTTATTACATGGTCTTGTTCTTAAAAAAAAAAGAAAAGAAAAGAAAAAAGAAAAGAAATCTCTACCTGTACAGTTTGTAGATACTTCCAATTTATTTAGATTGAATCAATGGTTCAGAACAAATTATGGAGTTCAGAACTTTAAAAAATAACTTATAGTTGAATAAATTCACAATTTTAAGTTTGAGTTACATGATTATTCAAAATCTAAGAAGCTCATATTAAACTACCTGCATTCTATGGTTTGGCTAATTGTTGTCAGAATGTAAAGAATTTCCTCTAGTCATTCTTTTTCTCTTAAAATTATATTCCAGGTCTTAAGATAAATAAATATGGCTTATGTTTGATAAAAGTGAAGACTGAGATATTTTTATAAAACAGGGAGGAAAAGGAGCAAATATAAAACCTCACTTACACATAAGGATGATCAATTCTTAATAACAAAACTCTCCAGAGTAAGTAACTTAGTTTGTAAACAGTGAGGAAAAGCAGCAAATATGAAACATCATTTACACATAAGGATGATCAATTCTTAATAACAAAACTCTCCGGAGTCAGTAACTTAGTTTGTAAAAAGCAATGGCCTTGACATCAGGAAGTTTGAGCTCTAGACTCTGGTTGATAAACCATACATCCTGTAATCATTTCATAATAAGAAAAATTAAAAATTTGAGCAAAAGTGTTTTTACTTACAGTTTAATAACATCGATGTAACATACTTCAAAAAATATCCCAATAAACTATGTTTCATTTTTTTCAGACCTAATTGTTTTCTATTATATTGTAAATAGCAGAGATCATGTCCATGAAAATTGAGCCCTCTGGGTCAACATATAGTAGCTATTCAATAAATGTGCTGGTGAATTTTTCTTAAATTAATGAAGGAGTAAATAAATGCTGGATATAGAAATGAAGAAAGTTAGCTAGAAGGAATAAGATCTAGTGTTCTGTTGCACAATTTGGCAACTATAGTTAATAATAATGTATCGTTTATTTCAAAACAACCAAAAGAGTGGAATTGGAATCCCTAATCAAAAATGTAAATGCTTGAGATGATTCATATCCTAATTAGCCTGATTTGATCATTTCACATTGTATGTTTATATCAAAATACCACACACAGCCCATAAATATATACAGCTATAATAGATACATAATAATTTTAAATGAAAAATGTTAAAAACAAATAAATAAATGAAGAAAGGAAGAAATAAAAATACAAACTTAATTTTATATTTGGGAGATATTTAATTGGTCAGTAACTTCATGGGATTGGGATTTGTTTTTTAAAACATAAACTATTGGTTTATGCATCTTCTATAGAATTTCTAAATGCTATATTTAAGATACCTTATCTAAAGTTTAATGACCTAATGAAGTATTTCAGGTGAAAACATTGTGTAAGCTAAGCAATATATATAAATGAGTAGCCAGTAGCAAATGACTACTGTGCCAACCAGCTTTGCCTTTTCCCGCCAGGTATGCCTCCTACCCTTCTTATTATTATCTTAATTCCAGGAGTAGCATCTGTGAGTACACCAGTGGCTTTCTCTGTCCTTGTGCTTCTGGGTGTGACAGGACATGGGACCCCCAGTTGGAGAGCAGAATAGGGAGTTGATTAAGGTCAGAATGCATATTTCTTATTTTTGCATAGTCCATTAAAAATAAACTTTTTTGAAACTACTATATTTTGAAATTATCTTTTTCTTTGGACCCTGACTTATAAAGTGCCTATACCCTCAAAACCTCTAACCCCAATTCCTGGTCCCAAAATAGATTCTCCAGAAAATTACTATAAGAGAAGCCTAATAAACTAAAAATACTGTGTAGATTGGTATGTTTTAATGTTTAGGATTCAAGTTCTGAGGGTGAAAAACCTTGTCTGAATTTTTTCATCATGAATTGTCAGGAGAAAACTGAGGCTTAGAGAAGCTAAAATCCATTATCTAACTTGTCTTAACATTCATTGAATATGATCTAGATGCAAAAGGTTTGGCTAAGGACTTCTGCTTCTTGTTGGGCATGCATATGATAAAATATGTGTTTATTTTAAAATTTAATTATTAAAAAAGCTGCTATAAGGCTAAAGTAATAATAATTCTAATAAGCACTTTATTCTATGAAGCTTTGTTTTCATTAGCTTCCTTGTCATCAAGGAAATGTTAGTACATTCCAAAGAGGTGTTCAAAGAAACTTTAATGAAAAGTCAATTTATAAGATGTGATAGTAAAGCATCTTGGGATGCCACCACCAGCAAAAATGTAGATAAGAAGCAAGGGAGACAGAGGGCAAGGAAACCCAGTATGTGTAGTTTGCAGACATCATCCTCCCAAAGCAGGAAGTAGAATAATGACGGTAGATTTAGAGACTCCACAGAGAATTTGTAAAGTAGAATACATCTGTGAATTTGGACTCAAAAATTTCAAAATAATGATTGCTTGAAAACTATGTTGTAGATACAGACTCCTAAGAGATTTCCTAGAAGCTTATTAATTTCTAATTCTACCGCTAAGGACTTAAGACAGTTGGTGAACAACTCTTAGTGATATGTTCTCTAGTCTAGGCCCAATGGACCATCACCATCTGAAGTCTGCTGATGAACAAATTGGTCTTTGAATTCATTTTTGGCAAAACAGTTGGATTGAAATAGAAGGTCATTTACCACTACCATACCCCCGTCCCCATAATTCAAGGAAGTTTTTATAGAAATGTCCCAAATGATGAGTAGTGTCTTAGCGTCAACTTGTATAGAGGCAATGAGGTTTACCATCATGGTGCTCTAATTTGGCTTCACTGGGATTCAATGAGAGTCTTTAAAAAATTCCAATATCCTGCTTGCATATTAGATAAATTAAATCAAAACCTCTTCAGAAAATATGTCAGTATTTATGAACTTCCTCAGGTGATTCTCAGGTACATTAAAAGTCGGGAGCCATCGATGTAATGCAGGATATCTCAACCTCAGCATTATTGATATTCGTGCCAAATAATTCTTTGTTGTGGGGGGCTGTCCTGTGCCCTGGATGATGTTTAGCAGCATTCCTAGCCTTACCTACTAAGTGACAGTAGTACTCTCCACCCCATAATATCAACCAAAAATGTCTCCAGACATTGTCAAATGTCTCCTGGGGCAAAGTTATTAATTCCCAGTTGAGAACCAATGGTGTAATGAACATAAGTAAGCAAACTCAGCTATGTCTGAATCCAATTCCTTCCACTGTGGGATTAAGCCCTCTCCCACTGATTAATTATCTGAACAATTTGAGGTCTTAGTTTATTCATCTGTATTTTGAGAATGTGGTTTATAAAGTATGCAAAGCACCTGCAATGTCATAGTTAGTGTAAGATGTCAGTTATTATTCTGCTTAAAATTTTCAATGATTAAGGGAAAACTCAGTTGATATTTTGAGTACTGGATGATATTTTGAAATGTACACATTTTTAACCTTGGCAAAAAAAGAAACAAAACACTGTTCTGAAAGTAGGCTAGGATTTTAAGATACAGAGATTCTGAAGTCACAGTCAGAGTGAATCCAGGGTAAACTGCAAGGCTACGCAGCTTAAGACATCACTGCTATTACTGGAGAGTGATTCCCAGGCTAGCTTTATTTATCAATTATCAGGAAGATTGTGAGAGCACAGCATATCTTTGTCAACCAGTGATTTTACACTTGTTGGTCAAATGATATATAAATCATAATATTACAAAATATACTTGCCACTCTTCCAGAGTAAAACCTTTTACAGGGCATACTAGAAGCACTAATTTTCCCAAGGTCCTTAGATAAATGGCTTGTGAGCGATTGTAACTTTGACTTAATTTTTGTCAGCTGCATAACTGCAGTGGTTATCTTATTAAGTAAAATGGAATAAGCAAAAACAGAGGACTGATTTGTTTAGAAAAGAAATCTATTTTAGCATTTTGTTCTTATTTAATCCATGCATACTGTGGTGTGGCTCATGACTATTAATTAAGGGAATTCTTTTCACTTCAGATCAGGAAATGGGGGTGAATTTAATAAAAATAAATTATTAAACAGCTATTTTTGTCCCCTGAAGGTGGCCAAGGACATTCCGGTCTTATGAGGATATGATTGGTCTAGCATGCAATCTTGTTGCCATATACAAATTTCATTCCACATTTTTAAAAAACTACTCTTTTAACATTACTTCAATGCCTACCGAGTGATAGGAATCACTCTAGATACAGTGGATTCAATAATGATGTTGTTGGTTGAAGGGGGACACGCAAATGTTTCTGTCCTTGTGAGATTCAATATTTTGAAGAAGTCATAAATTAATTAAATAACCACACAAATAAATGTGAAGTTCAAGCTGTGTTATTTTTTAAATAACATTTTTATTGAGATATGGTTCACATACTATAGAACTATAGTATAAATTATATACTTTTAAAGTATGTAATTTAGTGGTTTTTATTGAACTCAAAGAGTTGTATATAACTACTGTCTAATTTTACAACACTTTCAAGACTCCATTAAAAAAAAAACCCATACACCTTAGCAGTCATTATTCATCATCCTCCCCTTTCCCGCTACAGCGTCTGGCAAAAATTAATATTCTTTCCATGTTTTAAAGATTTTCTTTTTCTGGGCATTTCAGTTAAATGAATTTATACAATATGTAGTCTTTTATATTAAGTCTTCCACTTAATATGATATTTTCAAAGTGTATCCGTGTTGTACCATGTATCAATACTTCATTCCATTTCTTGGTTGAAAAATATTCGGTTGTATGAATATGCTATATTGTGTTGATTCATTCATCAGTTTATAGATATTTGGGTTGTTTCCACTTTTGGGCTACAATGAACAGTTCTGCTATTAACATTGATGTAGATGTATGTTTTAAATTATTTTGAGTGTATTCCTATGAGTTCAATTGCTTAGTCATAAGAAACTCATGTTTAACATTTTTCGTTTTCTGAAATGAATGTGTCATTGCTAAGTCCCACCAGTGGCATACGGAGACTCCACTTCTCCACATCTTCACCAAGCTTTGTCATCTCAGTGTGTGTCTTGTGGTTTTGAGTTGTTTTCTCTAAAGACTAATAATGTTGAGCATTTCTTCATGTGCTTATTGGCTATTTAAATCTTTTGGGGAGAATATCTATTAAAATTGTTTGCCTGTTTTTTATTGGGTTATTTATCATTTTGTCATTGGGTTGAAGGAGTTTTGTTAAATATTATTGATAAAAGTCCTTTGTCAGATATATGACTTGCAAAGTTTTTTTTTCTTATTTGTTTGGTTGTCTTTTCTTTTTTTTGAGGTTTATCCTTTGGGGCATAATATTTTTAATATAGATGGAATCCAATATATCTATGATTTCTTTGATTGCTTGTGTTTTAGTGTCATATATAAGAAAACATTGTCTAATCCAAATTTAAAATCAGGAATATTGTTTTTCCTCTAAACGCTGCCTTACCTGTATTTCATAAATTTGTGTATGTAGTGTTCTGTGTTCATTTATCTCAAAATGTTTTCTAATTTATCTTACTTCTCCTTTACTCATTGATTACTTAGGAGAGTGTTGTTTAATTTCTATGTATTTGTGAATTTCCCCAATTTTTTTCTCATATTGCTATTTCATTTTTTTCTAGTAAAAGAACATTTTTATATTAATTCAACCACTTGTAATTTCTTTATTTTGCTTCTTATAGTGTATCTTAGATAATATTCTTCCTTCACTTGGGAAGAATGTATATTCTGCTGTTGAGTGTGGTGTTGTGTGAGTTATCTGTTAAGACTAAAGGTTTTATAGTGTTGTTTAAGTCTTTTATATCTTTGTTAACTTCTTAGTATCTGTGGTATATGTTATTGAAAGTAGAGTAATGGTATCTTTGTGTGAATCTCTGAGTTATCTCACTTGAAGTCTGTGGAGCTCTTGGATATGCACATTAATGTTTTTCATTAAATGCATCAAGTTTTCAGAAATTATTTCTTTAAATATCTTTTCTGTTGTGTTCTCCTTTTCTTCACTTTTTGGGATTTCCACTATTTATATATATTGTTGTCTTTGAAGCTATTCTAATGGTTTGATGCTCTACTCATTTATTTTTCATTTTTTTCTATTCTTTGTATTACATAATATCTACCAACCTATCTTCAAGTTCACAATCCTTTTCTCTGCTAGTTCATAACTACTATTGAGCCACTGTAGTGAATTTTTCATTTCAGTCATTGTACTTAATGAATCTAGAATTTCCATTTTTTTCTTTTTGGTTTGTAATTTCTCTCTCTTTATTCATATTATCTATTTGGCAATACATTATTCTTATACTTTAATTCTTAGACAGTTTTCTTTAGTTATTTTTACAACATATTTATAATAACTTATTTAAAGTCTGTCTAGTAAGTACAATGTGGGCTTCCTCAGGAACAGTGTGTATTGGCTGACTTTGTGTGTGTCGGGGGACACTATACTATTTTATTTCATGTTTTATATTTTTTGTTAAATATTGGACATTGTCATTAATATGATTCAGTAAATCTAAGAATTAGATTCCCTTCCCCAGTCTCCAGGGTTTGTTACTGTTGCTGTCAATGAAATTTTCATCTGAGGTGTGATTGGAGAAACAGGGCAGCATTCCAAAACATGGGGCCGAAATTCATTGTAGGTGCACCGTTTGTGTAGTTCTCTGCTAGGCCTTGGGAACATAAATAGGACTAATTTATCTAGGAATATAATGATCTAATGAGTTGAGAGGTTTAGAATGATTATTATTCAGTCCGTTGTGGTATGTGTCACCTTTAGAGAAAATGTGCCACCATGGCGTTTCAGATGCAGCCACCTCTATTTCTGTCTGTAGAAGTGTAGGTCCTGGGAGTTAAGAAAGCCTCTACAATGGCACTGTTCCCTAAAGAAAAACTGGATTTTCTGCTTGCACAAGAAACAAGGTATTATCAGAATATTCAAGATAGAAGAGAACCATATATGTGGAGCCATAGAGATAGAAGTGGCCAAGGGGTCACATGGAAAGAACTGAGTTTGGAGAAGGTGGAAATGGCAATTTGGGTTATTGCCTTGATATACTTTATGTAAAACTAAAATACACTGGAATCCTTATCTTATCAATGGTGAAGTTGGAGTAGTAAATTGGACCAGTGTCTGTCTATACCTTATGTAAAACAGATACTTTTTGAAAATTAACTGTATTAAAGAAACTTTACATCGCCAATACAAAATAGCCATATAAATTGGAAAAGATGGCAGCTCACTCAACCTGCAGATTTTCATTTCTCTTTTTCATTGTTTTCTGATGATATAAAAGAAATGCAGAGTGGCATAGCAATTGAGAATGTAGCTGGCAAGTATAAGCAAGACAAAAAAGAGGCAAGAGAAATAGGAAGCTTTCAGTCTCAGGATATAACAATTTTAATGAAATGATATTATGGAGATACAGAGATATTTTTAGAAAACTGAGTGGGAGTTTCTGACCTCTAATTTGCAGGTTAAAGCTATATACATATGTTTAGTAAATATGTAGGGAACAGAAACAACCAAAAACTGAAAAATTATTAAAGGTTGTTGTATTACATATGAAAATTATTGTATTTATAATTGGCTTATTTTGTGCTGACAGGATTATTTATTATAAGATAGGTTTTCAGTAAAGAAAGTTCAATGGGCTCAGTAATAAAGTTAAACATAAGAAAAGCAATTATTTTTTCTTTGCATTAACTGTTTATACCTCCCAGCTGTGCATGGAGTTGGGGAAGAAGCAGTCCCACAGAAACACTGTTTTAGATCTGAAGAATGTGTGTGCGTGTGTGTGTGACCTCAGGAAATAGTTGCCTTTCTTACAGATTTTTTTTTTTTGTAATCCCCTTCTCTTAAGTACTGGAATCTGTTATCTCAGACAAGTATATACAACATAGCAAAAGACTCTAAGTTCTCTGCAGACTTAGACTGGATAGCAAGTCACTCTGACAACACAGGAAGAGAGAGCGGTACTGCAATCCTGAAAATAAGGTGAGAAGGAAGAATTGCCATTTTATAAAAAGTAAATAAGGTGGAGAAAGGACAATGATAGATGAACTTTCACACCACGTTCAATCTCTAAGATCAATGGAATTACAGTTCTTATTGCAAGGTAGAAAATGTGTTTTTGTTAATGTCAAAATAAGTATAGGTTAGAGCCCAGTTGTTCAAGAATCTTAAGTCCAATAATTCTAGGTAAGAACTTTATTCTGGAAGTAAATGGAGTCCCTGATAATTTTTTTTTTTAAGAGGAAGGATAATAATAGGAAAAAAGCAAAAAACATGGCCAGGCACAGTAGCTCATTCCTGTAATCCCAGCAATTTGGGTGCTGAAGTGGGAGGATTGCTTGAGCCCAGGAGTTTGAGACCAGCCTGAGCAACACAGTGAGTTCCCATCTCTATAAATGAATGAATGAATAAATAAATAAATAAATAAATTAGCTGCCTGTGATGGTATGCACCTGTGGTCCCAGCTGCTCAGGAGGCTGAGGTGGGAAGATTGCTTGAGTCCAGAGATTGCAGTTAGCTGTCATTGCACCACAGCACTCTAGCCTGAGTGACAGAGTAAGATACTGTCTCAAAAAATAAAATAAAACAAACAAACAAAAAGCAACCTGTTCAACTTCTTTTCCTATAAAAGAAAAGTGGCTGAAGGGTCAAGAAAACAAGAATCAACAATCAACAGAAAAATCTGTGTCTAATATTTTAAACTAAGCATTCTCAGTGACCTTAAAGCTTCCTTTTGTTTATATTTTATTAGTTAAAAAGTGGGAGAAAGAAATGAAAGAAAGGAAGGGAAAGGGGAGAAAGACAAGGAGGAAGGAAGAAAAGGAGGAAGGAAGAAAGGAAGAAAAGAAGGAAACAAGGAAGGAAGGAAGAAAGAACAAGGAAAGGAAAGGAAAAGTCATTGAATTCTATCAGAATACAGAGAATTCACAAAAGAAAAAAATAAGTTATTAGGAAAAAAGTAATTTCATTTTTATTCATTTATTTCAGCAGCATTGTTTCTTAGAGGTATTGCAGGATAACAGTAATAGGATGACTTTAGAGTCAGAAATACCTGCTGGAATTTTATTCCTGTTTTCTTATTTATATATTATAAATTAGTTAAAATCTGAATGTAGGAAAATTGCTGTGCTTTTGTTATCCACCCCACCACCCATACATGCGTACACATCACACACCAATTTGACTTTTAAAAGCCTTATGTAAATGATTTAGTGAATAAATAGATTCAGAGAGGTTAAAAAAAAAACCTGGCATAGAGTCAAAATAAGATTAACATTTAGTGAATACAGCAGAATATTGTTGTTTATTGTCTATCTCTCTCACAATACTGTAAGTCCGTAGATGGCAGACAATACGGCACTTTTGTTTAGGGATCTTACCCAAGTATCTAGAACAATGCGTACCATAGAGTAAGATGGCAATAAATACTTGTTAAACTAGTGAATGACTGGATATGTCAAGAGAATATATATTTACATCTCATATCTTTTTGCTCTATTACTATCTTTAAAAATAAATGTTAACAATTTTATAATGTTAAAATATGTAATATTTTGATTCAATGTTTAGAAAGCCTGTATTTTATGCTTTACTACAAGAAGAGAAGGAGGCATCGTTAAGGAAAATGCTCTCCAACTACACCTTAAGGTTATTTGACTTAAAGTCCATGTGAGTCTTGATTTTCAATTGCCCTCTGACCTTTTAATTGGCCTCTCTTTTATTAAAGAGCTAGATAGTCATGCATTCTTGTTACTGAGGTAAGCTTGTTGTTTTTCTGCAGCTGGGGAGGAGAGTCAGCAAGACAGTGGATTTTCTAATAAATTCAAAATCATTTTTTCTGGAATGAGCCAATATTTTTGTTGGGTCATGTATCTAACAGACATGGTAGCATATGATACCCAAATGAAATCTTCTCACAAATCACCACTTACTGATTCATGCAGGGAAAGCTGATTAGGATACCCTAAGTGAAAGATAGAAGGTGGAGGGAGAGGTCGAGGGCCTGTCTATGCTGCAGCACATTTCCAAGAGCCCACCTGGAAGGGAGATTAAATTAGGCTCCCTTTGGAAGAAATTAGGATTCTTTAAGACTCTAAATGTAGCTGGATATTAGAATGGAGGTCTAATCTTAAACCCAATTTAGAGAACATTAGCCTGCCTTTCTTGAGCCCACGTCTCCAAACGTGAAGCAAAAAATTTTCTGCTAATGAAGGCAAAGACTTCAAGCAGAGGTCATTTCAAATCTGCAGGCAGAGGACAGAGGGCTCCTTTTCTGTCTCCATCGGGCAGCTTTTGCTGGTGATGTTGTTTCCAGGCTTGCTTGACAGCCATCTGCATGGGACACTTCCCTGCATAGGAAGTACAAGAGGGAATGGAAGTCTCATTACTGAATGATCCTGTGCTTTCTCAAGATTTGGAAAATGTCAAGGTATTTTCTCTTCTGCATAATGCTGATGGGCTCTTAATTTGAGGCAGTGGGTAAGAGAAAGAGAAATTCATACAGAGAATTTTTCTTGACCACACTGATTACTCAGATATTTTGCCTTCTGCTTTCTTTGTGATTAATTGGATGAGGGAAGGATCATGCAGCTTAATAGAATCCAGGGCAAATATTTGCCAGACACAAAAATGGGAATGATAACCCCTGCGCTGATTACGACAATGGTTGTCATAGGATTCGGTAATTTAATAAGCGAAGTTCAATAATTAGGATGCAAAGCACAAACATCAAAATATACAAAACATTCCCATCTATTTGCATCACAAATCAAAGCATCCTGAAAACCTTTGGAGCAAAAGTCGTCACTTTCAAGAACCAGCGGGGCGTGTATGAGAGAGAGAGAAGGGATGGAGGGAGCGAGAGAGAGAGGGAGGTATAAAAAGAGAGGAAATATTTAGAGAGCAAGGCTGAATGTAAACCCATGAAAGCGTTTTGCAAGTCCTAAATTAGTAGTAATTTCTATAACACATTAATTTTTCTTTAACCAGCCTTGGGCACCTAGAAGAATTTTAGTATCTTACTCCCCTGCATTTCAGTGAGATGCTTGTAAATTCATTTTGCCTTATTATGGATAATATGCATGCCAGGAGGGAATTTATTTTTTAACTGCGGTTGGTCTTCCATTCAAAGTTGTAATGCCGCTCTGATTTTATGGGCCATGAAATATAGTTTCCACAGCCACCTCCTGCCTGTCTCAGCCTCACTTACACTACTGGTCCATTTCTTTCTTGTTGGACATCAAAGAACACAGTTTTAAACCAAAATTTTGCCTCTCTTACATGTTTAAGGAAAAATAATATTTCCTAAGCCTTTATTCATTGACATTGTTTCCATATTCTCCATATGTACAACTACCATTTGTAGAGTATTTGCAATGTGCCAGGCAGCACACTGAAAATTTACAAAATTATTTCTTTAAATTGGTGCCGTTTGGGGCAGTAGTCATCATAAGCCTTAACTTACAAAGGAGAAAGAAACAAAGGGTGGAAGAGTTTAAACAAGAGTTTGAAAATGGCGAATAATGGCTTCTAATTCAGGTGTAGCTCCACCTCCTTAACACCTTACCATGCTGCCTCCTCTTACAATAAACCTCTTTCATGTACAGTTACAGATTAATTTCTCATCTTATATATTTTTTTAATTTCATAATTCATGGTTACTGAAACTTGAAATCTCATATTCTCCTGAAAGAATTACTGAGGTAAATTTGTCCATAAATTCGTCTTTAGCTATATAAGAATAATTGATACCAAAATTTTTCCTTGTAGCTGAAAATCCACATAACTATCCATTAATTCTCATTATAATTAATGTAAAAATGCAGTGTCACTATTAATGGATGTAATTACATACTGTAGATAACTGTAAACTCTATCATTATACTAATGAAATGTAAAACAGTCTCAAAGCAACTAGGAACTTGATAGCAGCTGAAACATCAGGTAACAGCATTTCACAATTTATTGGAGACTGGCATAATGCTTGTAATATATTTGAGAACCAGTTCTGTGCCAAATGCAGGTGATGTTTTTAAGAGATTAAATACAGTATTGAAACAGAGACATAAAGGAGTACACCATACAGAGTTTTACCTCAAAATACTCAGGGAAAAAAAAAAAGAAGAATCATTATGGGGCAAGACAAGGTTAAGTGCTCCAGGGTAGATTGCCAATAGATCCTTCCTTTTTTTTCTTTTTATTTATTTATTTATTTATTTTATATATATATATATATTTTATTATACTTTAAGTTCTAGGGTACATGTGCACAACGTGCAGGTTTGTTACATATGTATACCTGTGCCATGTTGGTGTGGGGCACCCATTAACTGGTCATTTACATTAGGTATATCTCCTAATGGTTTCCCTCCCCCTCCCCCATCCCACAACAGGCCCCTGTGTGTGACGTTCCCCTTCCTGCATCCAAGTGTTCTCATTGTTCAATTCCCACCTATGAGTGAGAACATGTTGTGTTTGGTTTTTTGTCCTTGCATCATTCTCAGATCCTTCCTTAAATAAGCTAACATCAGAGTCTTTTTTTAAAATCATTTCAAACCGTAAGTAACTGCAACAGTGTCTGCCTCCTGCTGTGGTATATAAATGCATTTGTTTAGGGACAGCTCTGGTGGCCATACCTCTCCAAACTCCTCTCCTCTTTGATTCTTTGCTTCTTTGGCAGAATCCTCCTTCAGATCTGGAACATCTCATACATTCACTCCGGTCTCTGCACAAACAGCCTCTCTTCCAAGAGGATACTGGCCTCCCTTGACTACTCTATCTAAACTCCCCTCCCTCCCCTCATCACTCTCACTACATTTAACCTCATTTTTCGTTTTCTTTGTTGTTGCTGTTGTTGTTGTTGCTTTTAGAGACAGGGTCTTGCTCTTTCTGTCACCCAGGCTGGAGGGCAGTGGCACAATCATAGCTCACTGTGACCTTGACCTCCTGGGCTCAAGTGATCCTCCTGCCCTGGGAGATTACAGGTGCCCGCTACCAAGCCCGGCCCTTTTTGTTTTCTTTAAGTCATTTCATTTTACTTTGTTTTTCAATTTGTTTGTTTGTTTGTTCATTTATTGTCTGTAACCTGTGCTTGACTGAAAGCCCCATGAAGAGAGAGACCATGTTGGTCTTGCTCACCTAAGCATGCCCAGCCTTTGGCACAGTGGCTAGACCATAACGAAATTAACAAATATTTTCATTTTTTTCTGTTAGAATGAATGAATGATCCATTAGTTATTCCCTTTTATTACTAATGAGAATATGATGCCGAGTCAAAGACCAGTTCTTCTCCATCTTCTCTGGACTACAGCCTCTCTCCACCCCTTCCACCTGTCCAGGGATTTTGATCCTACAGTTTGGTCATCTCTCTCAATCCCCAGTTATCAAACTCTCTTTATTTATTGGTCTATCCTAAATAACATAGGGTATGATCCCATTTCTCTAATATATACAAATATAAACATTAAAATATGATCCTATGGTCCCATATATTTTTATAATCCGTTATCTGAAGAAATTTGCTCTGAAGGTAAGCAAAAATACGTTTTTTGTTTTGTTTTGTTTTGTTTTGTTTTGTTTTTTTGAGACAGAGTCTCACTCTGTCACCCACGCTGGAGTGCAGTAGTGCAATCTCGTTTCACTGCAACCTCCACCTCCGGGTTCACGTCATTCTCCTGCCTCAGCCTCCGGAGTAGCTGGGACTACAGGCGCCCGCCACTACACCCGGCTAATTTTTTGTATTTTTAGTAGAGATGGGGTTTCACCGTGTTAGCCAGGATAGTCTCGATCTCCTCACCTCGTGATCCGCCCGCCTCGGCTTCCCAAAGTGCTGGGATTACAGGCGTGAGCCACCGAGCCCAGCCAAGTAGACCACTCTTGAAACATTTCCTCTCTGGGCCTCCAGAACAGCGCCTTCCCTGGGGCTTCCTTCCACATCTCTGAACTCATTCCTAGTGTTTTTGCAATCGTCTCTTCTACTCCAATTCTTCCACAATACAGTACCTGGACTTTCTTTCCTTCTCTCTCTCTCTCTCTCTCTTTTTTTTTTTTTCATGATAACCAATTTACTTTTATTAAAGGTCTTCACATAACATACTAAACGTTTTTCAACTGTTACTACAATGACCACTTTTAATGGCTAAATATAAGAAAATTGTTTGGATGAGCTAAGCTAAAGCAAATTTGGGAGATGGTACTTATTCTTGCTTTCATTTGTGATTACTTTATTCCAAGGACAAATTTTTAAGAGGTAATAGTACTTAATGCTGTTATTATTGAATTCCTTCTGTGTTGTAGACCCTACACTAAATGCATTACAAACAGAGACTTAAAACAGTTAGAATCAAAGTGTGTATAATTATCCTGTATTTTGCTCATTTAAATAAGTAACATCTGGAATTTGAACTCAAGACTGCCTGATTCCAAAGGATGATTTTTATACTATGCCCCACTGCTAACATTTTGAATGGCAGCAATGAGAAAATTTGAGGAACAATACGGGACATGCATTCCAGATGTAGTATATTATCAGACAGATTCTAGAAAATTATCTCACAAATAATTGTTTCCTGATTTAGGCATAAAAATATTTTTTGAAAATAATAATTTTCAACTAGTAAAATAAGAGAAGAAAAAAGTAAAAGAAATGAAAATGAACTTTTCAATAGTTGTCATTTTCAAACTAAAAATGGCCCTCATTGCTTTTATATGACTCTAAAAATAACAAACATATTATCTATGTGACTGGAAATCCAACAGGGCACAGAGAAGTTAATATTGTTTATAACAATAGTAGGCTTAATCTACATATGATATTTTATAATATGCTTTTTAAAATTAATGCATGATATAAAGCTTTTCATATCAGTAACTATATGACTACATAATCTACTCATTATACAAACATACCATACTCTATTGCTATTTGCACCATTTTTTTCTTTTTGCTATTGTAAACAATGCTGTGATTAGCATCCTTCAAACATGTCCTTGTGAGCCTATCCATTAATTTACTTAGGATAAATTTTTAGCAGTAAAATTACAAGTTCAAACAATATGCTCTTAATTAAAACTGTACATTTCTTATTTAAAGTGAAGGCTAAAACACCAAAAGCAATAGCAACAAAAGCCAACATTGACAAATGGGATCTAATTAAACTAAAGAGCTTCTGCACAGCAAAATAAACTATGATCAGAGTGAACAGGAAACCTACAGAATGGGAGGAAAATTTTTGCAAACTATCCATCTGACAAAGGGCTAATATCCAGAATCTACAAAGAACTTAAATAATTTTTCAATAAAAATAGAACAACCCCATCAAAAAGTGGAAGAAGGATATAAACAGACACTTCTCAAAAGAAGACATTTATGCGGCCAACAAACATAGGCAAAAAGCTCATCATCAATGGTCATCAGAGAAATGCAAATCAAAGCTACAATGAGATATCATCTCACACCAGTTAGAATGTTGACCATTAAAAAGTCAAGAAACAACAGATGCTGGAGTGGATGTGGAGAAATAGGAACACTTTTACACTATTGGTGGAAGTGTAAATTAGTTCAGCCATTGTGGAAGACTGTGGTGATTCCTTAAGGATCTAGAACCAGAAATACCATTTGACCCAGCAATCCCATTACTGGGTATATACCCCAAGGATTATAAATCCTTCTACTACAAAGACACATCCACAAGTATGTTTATTGCAGCACTGTTCACAATAGCAAAGACTTGGAACCAACCCAAATGCCCATCAGTGATAGATTGGATAAAGAAAATGTGGCACATATATACCATGGAATACTATGAAGCCATAAAAAAAGGATGAGTTCATGTCCTTTGCAGGGACATGGATGAAGCTGGAAACCATCATTCTCAGCAAACTATCACAAGAACAGAAAACCAAACACCAGATGTTCTCACTCATAAGTGGGAGTTGAATAATGAAAACACATGGACACAGGGAGGGGAACATCACATACTAGGTCTTTTGGGGGGTGGGGGACTAAGGGAGGGATAGCATTAGGAGAAATACCTAATGTAGATGATGGGTTGATGGGTGCAACAAACCACCATGGTGCATGTATACCTATGTAACAAACCTGCACATTCTGCACATGTATCCCAGAACTTAAAATATTTTTAAAAATGCAAATGCCCAGGAAATATGAAAATATATTGGACTTCTCTCTCTTCTTTTTATCTTTTATTTTAAGTTCAGTGGTACATGTGTGGGTTTGTTACACAGGTAAACACGTGTCATGGGGGTTTGTTGTACAGGTTATTTCATCACACAGGTATGAAGCTTAGTACCCATTAGTTACCTTAATCATTATGTGAATTCACTCATTAAAAGATAACAGCTAGAATTCTATCTCCAAAAGAAAATGTTTTTGTTTCTGGACTTGTCTCTTCATTTGCTTTTTCCATGTCAGCACTTACAGTCATCCTGCCATCAAGGTATGACCACCCAATTGAATAACAATGAAAATCGATATTCACCACAATATTCTACAAGATCCTGTATGATTTTTCCACTACCTGTCTCTCCAACTATATCTCATGTTAAATTTCCTTTCTCCCATTGCAAGCTGGCAACAATTTATTTTTTTCCAAATTAATCAAGCTCTTTTCCAGCATGCGGATCATCTGCCCTGTGATCTTTTTAACTCTCTTTATTTCTCTCCTGACCTGGCTAATTGTTTCTTGTCCTTTAAAAGTTAGCTTAAATTCCTTTTGTTTTTAATTTGAGGACCTTCTGACTAACTCAGTGAAATCAGGCTTCTTTAGTATTTCCTTTCATAGAATGTCAAAATGTTTCCTCACAGTAGTTCAGACATCTTTGTTTCTTATAGTGTCTCTGTATGATTTAGAAAAATATTTCTCCTCCAAAAGATGCATTGAAAAATGTCACCCTCTCTATTGTGAACAAATAATACTTTTTCCTCCAAACTGCCACAACTCCACATCATGACACATGGCTTGGCCATGTGGTCAGCTTAGATTTCTGCCTCCACTTGTGCCCTCTTGCCCAAGCACCTTGTGCAGGACACACCTGTGATGCTTTATACTGATAACGCTTTTCTCTCTCTCTCTCTCTCTTTCCATATATATATGTGTGTGTGTGTGTGTGTGTATATATATATATACACACACACATATACATATGCACATATATGTGTATATATATACACACATATATATACACATATATGTGTATGTATACACACATATATGTGTGTGTATATATATATATGCATTTCAGCTCTCTCTCTCTCTCTCTCTCTCTCTCTCTATATATATATATATATATATATATATATATATATATATATATATATATGCATTTAGGCTGTTTCTCCCTACCCCCAACTCTGTTAGATCCAGGAAGTCAGAGACTATGTCATTTTCATTTGCTATTGTATACTCAGAACTCAGTATATTCTGTAGCAGAAAAGGGCACCCAATAAACATTTGCTGAATAAGTAACTATGACCCGAGTTTGTGAAAAGATTGAGATTATTTATTTTTTCTTCTTTTTTTTTCCACAGTAGACAGGTATACAGTCTTTCAGCCCCAGGTGTGTAAGGAGAGGATGAGTTCACATGTTTGCTAAATCCCCTTCTATGAATGATAATTTAATAGTCTATTATCTCCTGGTATCATTGCCTGAGAAACATTTCTTCTTCTCTTTCCAGGTGTATTCAGGAAACATAATTTTGCCCCGATAGTTGAGGACAAGCACAGATTCATAATCTCTGGAAAACATGAGGTTGCCATTGGTTATTATCTATTTCATAAGTATAAGAGGTATTGAGACATTCCAAAATTATATATTGAATTTAATTCTAATGGTTACAAAAAAAATTTCCAAATGTATGTTTAGGAGAAAGGGCAGTGGGGAACATATTGGAAATCTTATTTCTAAATATATCTGTCTTGTGAACATATTAAAAGCCTCAGCCTAAAGTGATGTTTCCCAAATTGTTCACAGGGAATGGAAAAAGCCTTATTTGCTGGACATGAGCAAAAATAGCAGGCTAAGGATTCCATGAAAATTAAGAGATGTTTTGATTCTCTTTGAAAGTAGAACTTTATAAGACTTACCGCCACAAGTGACATGATTTGAGAATTTTGCAGAAACACTGTTGGTACAAATAAATAGATCATGTTTCTGGTCCTGCCTAGAAACGTCATTAGATAGCAATTCACCACTCAAGGGCTATAAATATCAGCCTTTATAATCAGGAGAAAATATGCGATTTTGATCTAGTTACTTCAGATTTCAGATTCTTGGTTTCTTAATATGTAGAATGATGATAAAAATAACATTTATTTGATTGGCATTTCATAGAAATTTATGAAAACAATATCCCATAATACCTAATCAATTAACAAAGTTCAACAGTATTTTACTTCCTTTATTCCTGCCTAATTCTTTCTGTGTCCTTATTCTGGCCCCTCATAATCAGTGGACAAAATAAAAGGGCACAGTCACCTTTCTTTGCCATAGGTCCTGCCTCCTATTCCACAGATAAAAACTTTAGCTTCCTTTTCAACTTCCAGCAACCACTTATTCTTGTTTTCCAGTCAGGACTAACAATATTAGCTGGTTCCTTACTTTTGTTAGCTTTAATATTCTGCATACCCTTCTTGGTTTTCCACAACTATACCCATACATATGAAATTATATACTCATTAAATCATCCTTAATTTCTTAATTTCAGTGTGCCATATCTTCCTGTCAGGACACTACCCACACCCCCTTTTCCTGCCTTTCAGATCCAATAAGAATAAACTGAACTTTCCTTACTCAATAGTGCAATACAGAGGAGCTACTTTGCAGAAACTGATAATTGAATATTTCAATTCCCCAGATACAAACCTTTTAAACTCAAAGACCAATTTCTATATCCAATGGATCACCCAAGAAGAAGCCAATAATTCTTTTAAAGAACTGGACCATCTAATCTTCAAGTGGGAAGCAAAATAGAATGCGTGAGTCAAAGCATGGCATCAGAGAAGGTCAGCCCATGAGGGAGTAGTCAACAGGCTAGGCCATAAAGGAAATACTCGGAAACAGTGAACAAGGAAGAATTTCAGAGTGGGATCCAGGAAAGTTATTACTTATCCTTATTGGGTTCTTTCACGAAGGCCCGGAGAAGACCCTTCATCTTTCAATATGGCCATGTCATGAACGTTTGTGTTATAAGTGAGCTGGG
The DNA here is from genome assembly GCF_029289425.2 of Pan paniscus. Taxonomy (NCBI): domain Eukaryota; kingdom Metazoa; phylum Chordata; class Mammalia; order Primates; family Hominidae; genus Pan; species Pan paniscus. The sequence continues at coordinate 71,121,138 of NC_073267.2, forward strand.
TAGTTAGAAGAGACCTTCCCAAATCACTTAACTTCGTGTTGGTTACCACATTCTCCCTTAATTGATCAGAGGGATGTTAGCAGTCTTGATTTTAGTGATGAGTTGGTGGGGTACAGTGTGGCAAATTGATTTAATGATCTTATGTATACATCTCTTTCTAAATACGGAGTACGAATCTTAGAAAACAATCTTGAGGACCTCTTCATCATTATCCCACAAGCACATTTGCGAGAGTGTTTATAATGCCTTATTAAGGAATTTGGTGCAGAGTGTATGCCATCCTTTGACATTATCCGCATTGGATAAAAGAGAAGAGAGTGATCTTGTTGCAGTGTGATTACAAAAGCATCACTGGTTGCAATCATCATGGTGATTATAAAACCACTCTATTGCTAGAAAAATTGGTTTCTACATTCTTTAATGTAGAATATGCCCGAATAGTATAATGTACAAATTTACAAATAATATGAGCCTAACTTACATATTTAATAGACTATAATAGTCTAGTACTTCATCAATTCAACATGGGACTTTCAGGAACATCCCAAGTAGTAAGAAACATAAAAACATGAAAATGCGTTTTCCCACTGCAAACATTGACAAGATTGTTAAATATTTCTTGCAGGTTTACAGGTCAGTCATACAGTAGCTGTGACAACTCAGTGCAAAATACCTGCATTCCTGTAAATGTTCTTCCTGATAAGATAGACAAATTGTTATAGAACAAAGATTCTACGTTCTTTTTATTGAGAAAAAAATTCCAGTATTGTCTTTACTCCATTAAACAAACTTCAAAATCATTTTCCAATTTTCTTATTTATTTTGGTCACAGAAAATGTGGTCATATTAAAATGTGCATCTTTTTGAATGAATAGAAGATATTCATACTTACAAGCTAGAAGAGATTTCTGAAAAATGTTGGGCTAATTGTTGTTAAGCCAAACAAAAACGTTTCCTTCAACTGTGGTTTACTTGATACCTTGATACATCAAACAAAAAAATATTGGGAAGTAAGATAAAGTGATGTCAGTGATAGTGATGATGAAAGATCTGTGGCAACATGTGCTGATTTTTCTCTCCATTCATGATTGTTAGCCTCACCAACTGTTAGCATCTGTGGAGTCCAGTTTGAGAGCAAGTTTCTTTTACAGAGGATGACACTAAACAGGTCACTGTAACTTAAAGGATTACAATCCAAGGACTGTGTCAGATAAATCTTTATTTTCCTCAAAGTACTCAATCATTTCCGTGTTCAATAAACGTGACAAATAAATGCTTACTTGGAATTGAGTTACTATTTTATTCGTTTCCCACCCCCCTCAATAGCCATTGTTATCTAAAGACAATATAGATGTTGAACTAGCTTGATTCTTTTTCATCTCCAACATATTAACCTTTTAGGACTATTTTCTTTATTTGTAACATAACTCACTCAACACACTTTGCCACTTTTATGAGAAGGCTGCTTAACTCCTGGGGGTTTAACATCTGATCTCTGTGCCCAATACTGTGATGAGAACCTAAGGATAAATATAGTGTCTGTAGTTAGGTACTAATAGGAAGAAGGACATTTCTGAGTGTCTTCAGCAAAGGTCATTGAAGGAGAGAATCTTATTTTGACAAAAGGAAAGGGAGAGGATTTGGATGAGTAAGCTAGGGTGAATTACATTGGCATGGAGGTCATTGATTAATATAGCAAGGCCATTCTTCTCCATCATGGACCTTAAAACCAGCCTAGAAGTTTCTTTTGAGTAGGATATATGTTCCAGGAAAACCTGAAACACCCACAAACTCTACAAGTATATACTGAACCAAATTAAAAACGACTACAAAGAGCAAAATTCAAATAAGCAAAAATAAATATTCTTGGATATGTATCCTCGTAAAATGTATATTTCTGTGGATTTGTTTTAAATCCACAGAAATTTACATGATTAGGAGGCCATTTTAGGATCTTGGCCATTTTAGGATGTGATGTTTTAGGATGTTTACTTGATAATAGAGATTTCCAAAAATTGACGGAGAAGAAGATTGGAGACAGAGTAGACATAGACTACTGCAATAACCTATGTGAACAATCATTGTTTCACAAACGCCCTCTTCTCGATGGGGAACTAATCCTAAAAAAACAAGCTCAACTTCTTGCACATTGATTTCTCCAGCCATCTGAACCTCCTTGACCTTTTCTCTTTTCTGAATGTCAATTGACAGCTTCCCCACACTTTGCCTCTTCCTTTACATACTGTCATATGTGGTAGGTCACATCACCTAATTATCTCAGTGTGTTAAATTTATCTCTCCAATTAGCTCTCTGTGAACAAGGTCTGTGACTTATCCTACTGCTTTATTCCCAATTACGCTCATCACAGAGCTATGTGCAGTGTAGATGCTCAATAAATAGATGGTGATATCCTGAATATGATCCTATTACAAGGAAGAAAATTATATTAGATTTGATCATATCCCTTCATGTCTTAAAAATCCTCAGTTTCTCTATTGATTCTAATAGTAATGTCTATCGATTCCAATAGTGATGCATACATTTTATTTACAAAATACATCTATTTAGAAAGATAACATCGGTTATTCAGTGAACAAAATCATAATTAACTAACTATATTTAAGAAATCCAGGAATAAACCAAATAAACCATTTTATTGCAATAGGATTTCTAAGAGCTTTTAGTTTGTAAATATAGATTGTGACCTCTAAAAGAGAGAAAAATAGTCTGGGCATTTCAACAAATGTGAAATATACTAGAAATCCAAACTTGTACTGAAAATACGTATCTAAATCATATGGGTTCCTGTTCTGCACAGCACAATTTCATAGGCTGGAGTTCCTATTTTAGTCTAGATTCTTTAGTACATACACACTTTCACAGTCAGAATACCACCCATCCTCACTGTAATACTTCCTTTCCTATACCAAACACCAAGTCCAAGGAACATATTATTTACTGATTTTTCTAAGCATACCTAACATTATCTTATTTTTATTTTAGTATCAATTTGTTTATTAGACCTCAAGTGCAAGTAGATGAGCCACGTTTTCTCAGGTAAGCAAAAGTAAATATTATTGGATATGTATCTTTGTAAAATGTATATTTCTGTGGATTTGTTTTAAATTAATATAGATGTTATTTCATCACAAGTTTTATTCTGCAATTTACATGTTTAATTTGACATATTTTTTCAGAATGAATACATGCTGGCTTGAGTGCATTTATTTTATTATGTCTAAATGCCCGATAGTAACTCTTAGTATTTATTAAGAGGACATAATATCCATCCTCCTAGTGCGGACGCATTCAGTGCCTCTAGCACCTCACTTTTAAAAAAGGCATAATAAATAACACTGAACATACTCACTTAGGAATCTGTAAGAGTTTCTCTGGAATTTACCCTATAATGTGGCATTGTTGGATTACAGAAGAGATGCAATGTATGAATCTTCTCAGTCTTAATGTTTTCACTAACACTTGCTAGTATCCACATTTTTATACCCATCCCATAAATTTAGAGTGATAGCTTACTGTTTTACATTTGCATTTTTAAAAGCAAACTAGTTTGAGTTTTGGTTCATTTACTTGGGCTTGCCTCTGTACCTGCAGCAAGATTTCCATATATGTTTTTATTGCTCACTTTTTGTGCATTGTCATTTGCTTGTTTTATTTTTTATAGCTTGGTGGTAAGTTTCTTTTACCTGGTAGTGTAATACTATTCCTTCCTTATCTCTTCACTAGTCTTACTTAAATTAAATTAGAGAGCTCAACAAATACTAAAATCAAATTTAAAAACAAAATATTGAATTGGTTACAAATTTCTAACATTTTGATTATAATAGAATAAAAATTACTAATATAATTGACATCATTAGCATTTTCCTTTCATCAGATAAATCATTCAGATTTAGCGGCATTGCTGAAATACTTGCTTAGTAGTCATAGTTTGTCTATTTACTCTGTTAACTTTCTATGTGTATGACAATATTATCTGTAAATAATGGCACAGTTCCCCACTTTTCTATAAAGCTTTAAAGCTTTGTTCCTGCTTTAGCATTTCTTCGGATATTGGTGGTAGTCAGGACTTGGAATATTATATTGAACCAAAGCAATGTGGACAGCCTTTCTTTTCTTATTTTCATCTTAAATAAATTTCCCTTACAATTCTCTATTAACTATTTTATTTACTATAAAATTTGGGTTGATTACCCTTTATCAATTTAAGGACATTCTCATTTATGCATAATGCTTAGTTTTCTGAGGGTTTTATCTTAAGTAGATCATGAACTTTATCACACTTTTTAAAAATACACCTACAGAAATGTTCATATGTATGTATTTTTGTCTTTGATAGTCAATTAACTATTTTATAAAATTATCTTTCTATTCCTAGGGCGAACCATATTAAAACAAGAGGTATTACTTATTAATACACTATTAGTTTCTATTGATGTTTTCATGGCAAAAATTAGTGTATCTGTAATTTTCTGTTTTTACTTTATTCCTGCCAGGTTTTAAGACACACACAATGCATTTTCTAGACTCTGGGTCTTCAGGCCTTCCTGCCTTGCACTTGTGATATCACCTTTGTATGTTCCATCTCTCGCCATAATGACTGATGGAATTCTTAATTTTTTTTTTATGGCGTAGCTCAGTAAATATGTTTCTATCCATAAACTCATTAAGCATTCATTATTTTGAATCAGTATTTTTATGGCAATTTGAAAGTACTAAAACATGCATTTTATATATATATATATATAGCTATTATTTTAAAAACAAGAGCTGTGTCAAACTACTACAGAAGACAGTAATCTCTGAAGAAAAAGGATGTCTTTCTATCTTTGTCCAAGCCCCACACATGTAGCACAGGGCTTATAGCATAAGTGCATGACAGATTAGATGATGCATTCTCATAAATAAGCTTTTAATATAAGAATTTCTTATACTTACTCTGCATAAGACTTTTCTCTCCCAACGGATATTTCTTCAATTCTACGCACCTGATATTAATTAAGTGCCGAAACCCTAAACTTCCAAACAACCAGATAACTTTATCAGTAAGTAGCAATAAACCAACAAAAATGATTTGTTTGATTGTGTTTCTTTTGTAATTTTTATCATACCTAAACCACAAAGACCAAATGTTTCTTCTCTTGAGATTTAGTATTCAGTCCAAAGAGAAAGGTTATATCTCTGGAATGCTTTCTGGACAATGCATTATGTTTATAGAGAAAGCTATATGTGTCTTTTTTTTCTACTTTTAGGTAAGTGTACATTAAAGTTTTCGAGATATTATCTCCTCATTTCCACTAACTAATATTTCCAGTAAGTGAATCCATCATACTTCAGCCAAGAATGAACAAACTAACTGAAGTGGAGCCTTTATTTTTTTAATTTCTAGAAAGCTAAAATATATAAAATTAGCAGTCTGACTGACCTTTTCTTTCTGAAATGTATCATGTCTCTTGTGACCTTCATTGACTCAGGTATTGATATATAGAAAAAATCAAAGTGTAGCAATGTTTTCTAGAAGATCCCTATGATGGTAAATTTTATATGGCAACTTGACTAGGCCACAGGATGCACAGATTAGACATTATTTCTGGGTGTGTCTGTGTTGGTGTTTCCACATAAGGTTAGCATTTGAATCAATGGGTTCAGTAAAGTAGATTGCCTTCCCCAATATATATGGGTCTCATCTAATACACTGAAGGCATAAAGAACAGGAAGGGGAGAATTGTTCCCTTTTTTTCTGCCTGTTTCAGCTGGAATATCTTATTTCATCTTCTCCTGACTTCAGACTGGGATTTACATCTTATCTCCCCTGATTCTCAGGCCTTAAGACTCAGACAGAACTGCAATACTGGTTTTCCTCCAGCTTGCAGACAACAGATCATAGGAGTTATCCGCCACCATAATCTCATGAGCCAATTCCTCCTAAAAACTCTCTCTCACCAAATGGCTCTGTGTCTCTGAAGAACCCTGACTAATACAGTCCCTAACATATCCCATGTAAGAATTTCTACAAAGACTCTTATTTCTATTATCCTTTTCTGTTGTCCATTATTAGAGAAGTTAGGAAGTCAGTCTTTGATAAACAAATTCACTTCTCATCTTCCTAAACTTTGTAATTGGCCCCACGAATTACATAGTTTTCAAGCCAAAAACTCTAGGAGTTGTTTTTAGATTCCATCTTTATTTTGAGCATCTAATTCAACTACTGTTACTACCAATTTTATATCCAAAATATATGTGAATTCTGGGTATTACTTCTATCTGTATTACCACTCCCTAAAGTCAAGATAATATGTTCCTTGGCTTATGATAAAAATCTTCTATCTGGGTTTCCCACTTTCATTCATGTCTCCTACAATCTGATTTTCATATAGAGCCAGAGTGATTATTTTTAAAATAGAAATCAGATCATATCATACCCCAGCTTTTAGATCCCTTCAATTGCCTTCTCTTTTACATTAAGTAAACATGAGCTTCTTATCTTGGTTGACAAGAACCTGGATAATATGGTCTCTTCCCAGGTTTCCACATCTGTTGCATCTCTTTCACCTTTAACCACTATAATCTGGACCTCATATTCATTCTTGTATATGCCACTGATTCAGTCCAGGAGAACAACTAACATAAACATTCCCAAACCCTTTACTATGGTTTTCCTTGATTACAAAAACTTCACATGGCAACTCAAATATCATTCTGTCCACTGTAAGTAAAACATTTAGTTTCTCATCCATCTGTTTTGTTCTATCGTATCAAGTTTTTTTTATTTCTATTTATTTACATTTCTTCCATTTTACCAGCTCTTTGAAAAAAAAAAAAAACCTTCTTTGTCCTATTCAATGCTGTATTCCCAGCACCCAAATGAATGGGAAATCTTTGGTACGTATTTCTTAAATAAATAAGGATACTGATTGTTTTTGTAACTTGGAGAATTTCATACATTGAGAAACACAATAATGAAGCCCATTGAGAGATCCCCTCACATCACCATTTATTTTCAGGTGTCAGGACCTCAGACTGGCATTACTTTTTGATACTCCCTGTCTAAGATTTGCTTCCCTCCAGGACTCATTCTAACACAGCCTCAAGAAAGATATCTTGTCTTGGTAGACTTAGATAAATATTCTTTCTCTGTGCTTTAAAAACACTGTCTGCTCAGTTCTTCCACAGGATAGCCAAATCAAATGTTTTATCATTTATTTGCTTCTATAATTTATCTAATTTAATTCCATGTCTTGAAAGGCAAGAGAAGTGTGTTGGGTATATCCTTTTACTGTTACTAGCATAGTACCTAGTATGTATTTTATAGAAAAGAATTTTTATGTTTAAAGCTCTTTCTTAAAGTTTATTTGCAATATCATTATGTATAAATAATTATTATTTATAAATTTTGGCTCTAACATTGAGCCAAAAACATCCATTCACATACTGAACAATCAGACTTGACAAAGATGACATAGCTCTCAAACTTTAGGGTTAAGTTAAAGAAAAATTAGAAAACCATTCGACATATTTATAGTTAAAGCAGAGTAACATTGGAAAGGTCGGGGGGTGATCCCAGTGACTCCTAAATTGTCATGTTCCATCTTAGAGCATAATTGTTAAAATCTTCCTCTTATTTGTGAGGAATCATAGGATGGCCTGAAGTTCTTTGCATGTACAGAAGAAATCCCAAGAAATTAACATTTGGCTTTGGGGGGTGATCCCAGTGACTCCTAAATTGTCGTGTTCCATCTTAGAGCATAATTGTTAAAATTTTCCTCTTATTTTTGAGGAATCATAGGATGGCCTAGAAGTTCTTTGCATGTACAGAAGAAATCCCAAGAAATTAACATTTGTCTTTGGTGACCTCTCATTTCCTTTTCTGGTCCTGACCTCTGAGTTCATTGAAGCCATGGTTTTCCACAGTCTTTCTCTTCAGACAGCATCTTGTGATATTCCTCCTAGCAACCCTCTTCTGTAATCTGTGGATAATAATAGAAATATCTATTATCTATTAGTAGGGATACTTGCAAGAAATAATACTTGCATTCAAGATGTGAATTAGATGGTGGCAGGTAACTCAAGTTGGGGAAATAGTACCCAAAGGCACTATTTTCACCAGCAAATGCCTACTAACCTTGAGACCTAGATGAAACTTCCACACATAAAGGAAGGAGGAGAATACATACAAAAACACTTACAACATTACAACTCAGGAGATGACCCCAAATACCAGCATGTAATTTCTGTTTCTCTCACATATTTGATGTGTAATTTAACCCTGAAAATTCCTTATAACGTTTCTGAACTTCATTTTTCCTATCCATAAAACACTACAATTTGGCAAACCTAGAGTGTCCTATAAGCACCTAATTTCTGGATCTTTCTGAATGTCCAAAAATGTGCCATTGGTGCTTTTTATAATTTTCCCTTTTAGTATTTGGAAAAGCTATGATTTCTGTTGCACCCATTCTTGAGTTCCCATCTTTTTGGAAAATTTCACCGTGACGCCTTCTTGAGTCTTCCCATATGGGGTCCCTTACTTCCTCCTCAGTACTTCCATAGCACTATATATAACTTAGTTTCTATTTCTTATCATCAAAGTCTCATAATTACAGAGATAACTGTTTAGTTGAAAGTTAAGGGGATTTAGTGTCAGATCAACCAAACTTAAACCCAGACTCAAATAGTATTTATCCATAGATTAAAAAAAAAAAAATTCAACAATTAGCTCTTATGAGATTGATTAGGTACATTTTATAAATAAAGAAAATAAGTTTGAGAATGCTACTGTATTTAATCTTTCTGTATCAACCATGTAGCTTAATTTCTGTACTGATAGATCCTCAATAAATGTGGCAGACAAAATTCTTGTTCCTCAGATAGTCCATCAAGTCAGGAAATTTTTAAATTTTATGTCCTCCATAACACTAGGTCTGTGCTCAAAATACTAGGACTAGAATATCTTCAATAGCAACAGTATACCATGTAATCCATAAATTTGTGTTGACTAAAACTACAATGACAATAATGTATTTTTAAATGATAGATCATAAAGACATGCTCTTCTACAATTATCATAAGAAGCAATAATTACAAAGGCAAATAATACATTCAACACTGTTTGGCTGAGTAACAGTGCAAAGACACTTTTTATAGCAAATAAAACAGTATTGAAATTGAAAAAATATAGAAAAGTATTTCCTGCAAAATATATTCTACAATTATGTTGTCCACAAAAAAATACAATGACATTTAAAAAGTCTAAGTACAGCCTCACAACGTGACATATTTAATTCTAATCCCAGGTATTATGAGCCATTATTCTGTTCACAAATAAAAAGCTGCTTTTAAAACCCTTTACCCTCAATTCAACTTCTTTCAAATTCAAGGTTAGATTCATGAAAACAGAGAGCCACAGTTTCAATTTGTTGGCAGAGCATGAGATTATGAGATGAAAAATTAAAACTATAAATTATCCCCAGTAACTGAATTGTGTATATGTGTGCATATTTATATATATGAATATATTCATAAATATATGTATAAGGATATATATATTCTTTTTAATGTTGATATTCATGTTTAAGTTGTGCATTTATAGAGCTTTTATAGTGATGCCCGCTGTTACCTTATCTTTTTGACTGACAATGATAGGATTTCAGTCATGCTCAGCCTTTCCGACAGTGCCAGTGATGGGATTTTTTTTGAAATCTTATTACTGGTTACACTGCCCTGATCTCAGATGGAACTTTCAATCAAAAAGGCAATCAGAAGGTTATACATTCGTGAGATTCCCTGCAAAGCCAGTGATCGCATAATACAACTTGTTGGAAGGGCCTACTTGCCTTCAGTCCTTATGTGGCTATAAAGAGTAATTGGCTACTTAGCTCTCAGCACCCGCTTTTCCTTTTCCAAAATACAGCATAGCCCAGAACTCTGTTGAGTCTCAGTGTGGAATCCAGCTGCTCCTAGGAGATTTCTAAGTCTCATGCAGAGACTTGTCTTACTTTAAGCATTTGATTAAGCAGACTCTCCCAAAGACACATTTGTATCTTTCTAAGCATTCTTGCTTCACTGGTGATACCAGTAAATCTAAGTTTCCTTTTCTTCTATATATACACATACACTTAACTGCAGATTTTTTTCAAAACAGTTTCACTTTAAAGTTTACACCCGAGAAGTCATAATTCTGTATGGCAAGGTTAACACATGAATTTTAAAATAGCATATTTTAGTCATCGTATTATAAATGTTTAGAAACTTATAACTATACTCATAAAAATATTGTTAAGAAATGCCCCCTTAATACTCTTTAATATTCATATATGGATGTTTAAGAGACACTTTGCTAATATGATTTGATCAAATCATAGGCAGAGTAGAGGCTGAATTGATCCCATGTTGTGTCTAATCACCCAGGGATGCATCAGTTCCCTAGGTGGGAACCTTGAATTGTGAGGTAGGCAGAGGGAGATAACTTTGTCTCACTTGGCTCCAACTTAATCATTCTTCTCTATTTAGCAGAGAGTACTCTTGTTTCTGCTATGTCAATGTTGATGAAACAGACAACAATGCACATAGCTTTAAAAATATAGTCATTTCAATAAAGTTTTTAAAATGTGTTATTTAACAAATTGAGCATGGGATACTTAAATCTTAGAAAATGTTAGGAACCTTATTGATCTCTTTTGGTTGGGAAAGTCCTGGCAAGTCTATTGCTAAAGTAAAACTTCAAGTCAAAATGTGTGTTTTTTATTTGTTTGTTTGTTGTGTGTGTGTGTGTGTGTGTGAGAGAGAGAGAGAGAGAGAGAGAGAGAAAGAGAGAGATAGTTCCTGAGATTTTTAGTTTAATTCATGACACTCTAAAAGTATAGGTCAATCTTATTAGGATCAAGGTATTAGTCACTTTATTCTATGTTACAAGACCTGAAATAGGCTTTTAAACACAAAATGCTGACACTGTGGTGGCAAAGAAAGTCAGCAAGAGATGCAAGCTTTCATTCTGTGTTCCTAGGCAAAGAGAATACTTAGGCGATATTTGGGCAACTAGTAGAGCAGACATTATCTCCTGCTCACAGAAACCACTGTACGAAGATTATCCTGTTGATTACCAATATCTGAGGATACAGATTTTATACTCCTTAAAAAATACTGTAATTTTTCTGTTAGACATATTTGTGTGTCTATAATCTTTGGGCACTTCAAAGTACACTAGAAATGAGTCTGGTGTTCAAGAGATACATAAAACATAATAATCTCTCCTTGGTTTGGAAGGTGTAAGATAGTTGGAATATTACTATTGATTATTACTGCAACTACTACTAATAATTTACATTCACCAAGCACTTGTTTTAGACACTGTGCCAAGTCCTAGTATATTTTAAAGTCATGTTGGACCATCCCTTTGACCTCAAGAAAAAGTGTTCACTAGCCATACTAATACACATAAAAGATGACTTATTCTCAGCAACAGAAACTCAATAAAAAGTTGATTAAGCCACTGGATAGTTATAAATTGTTAGTATAGTATTTAAACATGTTGTTTCTGTCACAGTGAAGGTAGCCTCTAGAAGTTGGTGCGTTCAGTTTTTGAGTCAAAAACCGTTCTCTTCTTAGCAACCCCACACCAATGACTGAGATGACAGAGGACCACAGCCTGACTGCTTTAATGGATGTGTTTTCACTCTAGAACCCCCTGTCAGACTGGCAGAGATTTTGCCAGGTCTGCACTGCAGTCTAAGACTCTCTTGCCAAATCCTGCTCCCAATCCCTCTATTGTTACAAGTTTTAGGTCTGCAAACTTGTCTGAAGGTTTTCCCTGCCCAATGCGTCTGCTTCCAGAAGGACCCAAATGACACAGCTGGACTAGCCTTTAAGTGTTCCATGTTCCTTTTATGTCCCTGCTGGTATCTTGCTGTGTGATCACTGGCAAGCCATTTCTCTTCTCTGTTTCTTTATAATAAAGAGTCTTACAAACAAAAGTGACCCTTGGGATGATTTGGTTGAGTATTCTAGAATTTTAGTTTGAGTTGATGATTCTGTTAATAGATCTTCCACTGATTGAAAAAAAAAATTAATGACAACAAAGGTATTTATAAAAATATATTTCACAAAGTAGGAAACAATACAGGAGTTTCTCTGAATACAATACATGGAGTGAATAAACAATATTGCGTTAAAGCAAAGTAGAAAATTAAAATGATCTGCATGTAATACTTGAGTTTTATCATACATTTTCTACTCCTAAATGGCAGGTTTGCATTACAAATTAAATATGCTCACATCTTCTAGTGCTGTTCCTTTTTGGAGTCTAAGACATTCTGTGCATCACCATGAAGATCAGGGATAGGAGTGCTAAAAACGTAAACAGTGAAATTATGTACAAATCAATTCCTGCTCTAAAACTGTGGGGGTAAATTGAAGCATGTTTATTGGGCAGGGCATGATGTAGGTATCTAAAAGTCTAGAGTTTAAATATTCACAGGAATCAATATACTTTATGATGTTTGTGCTTGTAGTAAAAACACCAAATACTAGGATTATGAACAAAATAGAAAACAGTCCAAAAGTTTCTCTGGGAAAATGCTGTTCCTGCCATCACCAGTTACAATAACACTTTCTACTCTAAAGAGACTATTAGCTCTCCTTTCGATAATATTGCCTGCCATACTCATCTCATCAAAATGTACATGTATTAAACATTCATTGTATATATATTTATATAAAACAATCTAAAGGATTATTAATGGATATAATTTAGTTTTTTCCCATATTTCCCCTTAATCTATAGATTACCAACCTTAATAAATAAAAGCATTAATGGACATCAATAAAATATTTATTTCGAGGCTTAAACAAATAAATTCACGCGCTAGCAATAAAACCATCTGTCTCTTATGTAGTCCACTGTGTGATACAGTTTATCTTTGTGTCCTTGTGGAAGAAGATGAAGAGGAGGGAACGAGGAATCCTGCTTCTAGAAAACAAGCATGTTTGAATAGGATTTCTCTCCTCCCACCACTGAATTGGCAAGCCCCACCCTGGAATGGATTACGAACATGTGAATATTTTAAGGCTCGACACAATATTTAAAGATGCTATTCAGTCTCTGGTGAGTGGGGCCAACAATTATGTACAATGTGTGGTCACCGTACTGTATAATCTAGGAGGCCTCTCAAAACTCCAAAAAGTTATAATGTACAGCAGACCAAGTATTGCTTTATCATTTGTGGTGAGATCCTTATTGGTGAAGGGGAAAAAACCATTTGCATTCATAAAAATCCTTGCAGAAGACACATATCAGCAGCAGATTCCTTGCAGGTCCGTATTTTTTTTTCTAAGAAAGCACCTTTTAATTATGATTTTTTCCTCTATTTAAACCATTTATCTAAGGATTAGCCAGGATCCCAATCTTTGTCTGTGGTGGTCAGGTAAATATCAAATATCCAAGGACTTCTAGACACTCCACATACTTAATTCACACTCCACAAGATTTATAACCTCCTAACATATACTTTTTTATTTTATTATCTTTTTTTGGTTCAACATTAAAATGTGGTTGAGTTTATAGATGACTGGTGCTAAACTTGCCTCTAAAACAAATAGCCACATTGGTTGTATCTAAGGGGAGTGACCCTAGAATATTACAGAATGCTCAGTTCCAGTGATTTATTTATAATCCACTGTCAAGTTTCTTTGTCACTTTCACCAACAGAGTAGAGTTCGCCCAGTCTCTTAAAGCGGGGACCCCAGTCACTGAGGTAGTCAAAATTCTGGTCTGAGTCTGATGTGGTGGACTCCAAGGAGCTGAGGGAGCCAGCCACTGACCCTCGGCCTTCATAGCCATATATCTGAATGGAGTCATATGGCGGGGCTGTGGGATCATTATCTGCCTCATGCAGCCTTACATTTATAAATTCATCGACATCAACACCATTTGGAACTGGAGCAAGCCCTTGCCTTGGCATAAACTGCAAATCTGGTTTAATATCCTTACGGGGTAAAAATCCATTAATTCCATCTGGATTTTGTAAAGTTGCAATGTCAAAAGCCTCTGTGTCCTCCTCCCCTCCTCCTTCATCATCGTAGCGAATGATGTTTTCTCGAACGTCTTCATCATCTTTGATAATTAATGGTTCATTTTTATGCCGCCGTAGAGTTACAAACAGCACCACGATGACTAGAGGAAAAATATTAAATAACAGTCAGCCAAACAAGCATATAATTTCACAAGCAACACACTATATATGTTAGGAGAGAGGGGTATTTTTACAAAATTGTATGAGCATACACCTTTAATAATATTTACTAGAAAATTAAGCTAAACATCTTTCTGAAGGATGAACATTAAATTTTGAGGAAATACCGTTCCAGATTATTGGCTTATTAAATGGTGATAGAGCTGGGTTAAAAGAATTGGCATGCATGTATTCATGGTGAAAGTTACATTTTATACTTTTATGATCATTAGAGTGAGTGGCACAAAATACAAAATAGCACTGAAAGTATGACTAGCTTGATATGTGTTTCAAGCAAGTCCTTTAACATCCTTTGGTTCCAAAGCTCCCTTCTATTAAAAAAAAAAAAAAAGAAGTAAACTAGGTCCTTGGGCTTTCACAGTTTTTCAAGGCACTCTCCAATTAAATTATGTTCTTTTATAAAAAAATGAATGTCAAATTTGCATGGGCAACTTGTCTTGTGGGAGGGCTGGAATGCCTCTAGCTGGGAAGAGAAACCTGAATGTGAGAAAAGGGCAAGGAAAACATACCCAACTAGCCAGATCGGCCAAATCAAATGTGGGCTAATGGAGCAAAATATGTCATCAAAGTGATGCTTAAATCCAAGGCACTGGGTGAGCAAGACAGATGGAACAAGAAAGACAGTAACTGATACCGTCTTTATGGTGTTTTGTTCCTCAAGGGTAGTATAAGATATGACTCTCATGTTTTTCTATTTTCCTATTGTATAATCTCATTGTTATAATTGGACTTTTTTAATTAAAAGGTTATAGAATCTTAATTTGCAATCATCATTTTAAATTGCTGTTTATATCAAGGAAAATACGAGAGAAATGCAATGGTATTTTGAAGAAAACTTATTTTTAGTTTGCTTATTTGCTTTCTTTTTATATCACCAAATTTGGGATCCGATGGACTCAGCAACCCAAACTACAATGAAACACTATTGTGGGCATAGTAGAGCCTGCTGTTGCAGTGAACTGGTGTGCCTCACACCCAGAGTTCTTCTTATGCAATAGATGGTGTTGTAACGACGTAAAAGCCCTTCTCCACTGCCACCACCATTATGCCTTGTTCATCATTTTATTGGTGATGGAATTGAAAAAGGCACTGAAAGTCCTCTTCATTTGGACATTTACTATCACAACCCTTTTTCTCTTCACTTATTAGAGATCTCAAAATGTGGAGAAGGAAAGGAAGTTCCTCTTCCCCAACGGAATGCTCTTGCCTGTGTAGATCAGAGTTTTCTGTCCTTATTTACAGTCATTTATGAATCAGAAAAAGGGTGACCGGTAGGCTATGAAGGAAATACGTACCTAACAGCAAAATGATGCATGCTAATATGGCAATTAAGGCGCCCATACTGAGTCCAATTGGAAGGACATAAGCTTCGACATTGCAAGACTGGACGACACCGTCATTGCTGCAGCCACAGACCCTGATTGTCAAGGTGCTGGTGCTGCTCAGTGGAGGATTTCCACTATCACTGATTATGATTGGTAAAAGATAGACTTCTTGCTTCTGGCGGTTGAATCCATTATGCTTTGCCAAAATACTGAGGGAATTATCTGAAAAAAGTAAAAATTACAATAATTTGCATCATTTCAAAATGACTGCCCAAATAACACTTGTTTTTCTAGTTCATGAACCCTTTGCAAACCTCAAGACAATCCCAACTTCAGTGGACTGCTCAGGCTTTCTCCCTGACTCGTCTCCGCACTTTTTTTTTTTTTTTTTTTTTTTTTTTTGAGACGGAGTCTCGCTGTGTCACCCAGGCTGGAGTGCAGTGGCGCTATCTCGGCTCACTGCAAGCTTCGCCTCCCGGGTTCACGCCATTCTCCTGCCTCAGCCTCCCGAGCAGCTGGGACTACAGGTGCCAGCCACCACACCGGCCTAATTTTTTGTATTTTTAGTAGAGACGGAGTTTCACCGTGTTAGCCAGGATGGTCTCCATCTCCTGACCTCGTGATCCACCCCCCTAGGCCTCCCAAAGTGCTGGGATTACAGGCGTGAGCCACTGCGCCCGGCCTCCGCTTTTTCAATCAGCATGGACCAGGACAACCATAACAGGTTGAATGAATGGGAACCCCTGATGGACCAAGGGAGTTTTACCGTCATCACCTTAAAAATGCAAAATATTTCTTTTACAAAAATAATCTTTAAGTGTCCCTTCCGAAGACATATATTATCTCATCTCCATATACCATATATAAGCCTGATTTTCTTTATTTAGCCTGATAATAGGTTAAGCAAATTTGATTGGATAAAATGTCATCATATTTGAAACACATGTTTGAGAAGCTCTGTATTAAAAGATAGACTGTATGACAACACAGTTGCAAAACAATGCACTTTGTTGATTCCCACAAGTACCTAAAAAGAGGGTCATTCATGGCCTAGAGCATTCACATTAAGATACAGCAAAAGCCCTATTTACTACCCGGAGGAGATATGCCACATACATTAAAATTCTGTAGAGAAGATCTATAGTGGTTACATAATAAGAACAAAATGAGAAGTCATAAAAGCATGTGCTCCATTTTGCACGTGTCAGTTAATTATATGGAGATATATACTGGTTGTCTGGAGCAACAGTTAAGCAATACTTAAGAATATGCTTCAGTTCAAAGTAAAACTGGTCAGTGAGAAGTGATTGGTCCCACATTAGATACACAGTTCTCAAACTTTCACCCCCAAGTTGAAATATTTTGTTGTCATTCATCCTCATCTCATGAATTGCAGTCACATTGTATATAATAATTGCTAACCTGCTTTCTCATATTGATTACTGAAAGATATACATTTACTCAAAATGGAAATGCTGATTAACTCTCACTGATATTACAGCCAAAAGCAAATAAACACAATTTTGGTTACTAAGTGCCTAGTGTTATTTGGGCAAAATAATTATTTGTTTTTTTTTTTTTTCAAATATTGGCAAATTATAGACCCCCGAACACAGGGCTACCTAATCATTGCATATAATAGTAATGATTCCAAACCATTGCCATCCAATTTCTGATCATCAGTATCCTATTGGTTTCCAAAATACTTAACTAAGTGAGATATCCCATTCAGATGACTTCAAATAAGTTTTGGAAAACTACTGTACCATATAGCACTATACTAGGATTTCCAAAAATTGATAGCCATTTTCCAAAATAGATGTATAGTTATATTTAATTTTGCTTTGTTTAAGATATAAACAGGCCTATAATGCTTTTCTAATAAGCAGTCAAATAGAAAAAGCACTCTGATTTAACAATTGTTTTCTGAACTTCTTCTGGTTGTACATCATTATATAGTAATTTGAATATACTGAGAAAAAGAGATTTCTAATGGAGTTAAACAGTTATATACCAAATGATCCAGTAATCTTTATTGTCATGACCTAGATGGAAATACCAGTAAGCTAAAAGCAAGGAACATTATCTCAAAACAGATATAGAATATATAGTTGTGTTATATTTTCAGAAAGCATGTGACAAGTGTGAGTACAGCTAATTAGTACAAAGAACATTTCTGGACGGTTTTATACAGGACAGTTCAAAACAAAAGATAGAATTTGTTCTTCAAGGAACAATTAATAAAACTGAAATGAGGCTATTGTCTTTTTGTGGTTGACATTTCTATGAGAAACAATCTTTCCATATTCTCCTTTTGTAACAGACTATTATAATAATTTAGAAACTGCAGCAGGAATATTGCTTGCTGCAGAACAAAGCTATCTTCTTTACTACTGAGAAAAGCATTGGTGGGTCTAACACTAAATTCATACTTCTATAAATATTTTTTTACTAATCCTGGAATTTGCCTATCTTGCTCTCCTTTCTACACACAGAAGATTGTTGACTGAGCAAAGAAAATCTATGAGTTATTCTTGCTAAATTTTACCTGCCAGTTCCAGGCAACATCAATTCCTTTTTTACCTACTCATCTGTTTTTGTTTTGTTTTTTTCCTATTTTTGGATTGGTAATTGTATTTGTTTTCAATTTACTTGAGTTCTTTCATTAGGCTGAATGAAATTGCCATTATTTTACACATCAAAAACCATAGAATATTAGCAGTTTCACAAAACTCTAATTACTGTTCTTGGAATAATTTTTTATATCTTAAATGTTGTAAATATCTTCTACAAAGTTGTGGTTTCTGCTGTAACACTCATGATGCCTTTTCATTTCATTTAAATTTTTGAATTTAATATAGTTTATTTTGCCAATCTCTTATAATTAGTGTTTTCAAGACTTATTTTAAAAATTCTTAATTATATAAAATTATTTTTAGGTTGTTGTATTAATTCGATTGTTTTCTATACTAAAAATTGAGTTTCTCAATGTTAATTACGGAGTAACTTATCACTTACCTACTGATAATCAAAGATCATTTCTCACAAATGAAATTTTTATGCATCCTCATTCTTTTAAGAGGTCTTTATTCTGTTTCAATAATCTGATTCTCTAACCCTCCATGAATACCCTGTTTCTTATGTATGAAAACTTTATCATAAATCTTGGTGTTGGTTACAGCATTTTCTCATACCGTGTTCTTTAAGAATATTTTGGCTATTATTGTTCATTTGCTATTCTCGGAAAAATATAGAATCAGATTATAAAGTTTTATAAAAATTCCTATAAGAAACTTGGTAGAAGTTATATTGAAATATTAACCAATTTTGAAATAATTACATCTTTATCATCAGTTTTCTATATTAAGAGAGTTATTTCTTAATGTTCTTCAATATATGTCAGTGAAATGTTTTTAGCTTATAAAAATGTCCACATCTTTTGTTAGATTTATTTTTGCTGCTGTATATAGTTTATTGTGATAGTAAACCTGTTTAAAATTTAGTTACCTTTTTAAAAATATATTTTCAACTCACTGCTGCTGGTATATAAAATTTAATTGTCTTATACATTGATTTTAGCTTCAGCAATCTTCTAAGACTTTCTTTTTATTTATAAAAGCGAATCTTATTAGATAATTCCATTTCAGCATGATAGAAAAGGAGCTCTACAGATGTGCTTTCCAGTGAAACTGGTGAAAATTATAAATGGAAAAACATTTAAAGATTCTGGAAATGGATCTGGAGGCAAGCAGCAAATAAAGAACCATTTATTCAAGAAAATCGACTAGAGCTTGGTAAGAATGGTAAGACTCTGGTGCATGAACAAGAACCCACTCCCATCCTTCCTTGTCTCAGCTCAGTGAGGTAGAAACTTTACTCCAAACTGGTTTAGCCAAGAACACAGGGGTCCCTCTCCCTGCAGCGAGCAGTTGGAGGACGATTTTCTGGGGGAAAGGTGGGATGTCAGACATTCTCATTCTGTTCCTAGTTACTTACTGTTCAAGCTAAGTTCTAAGTCAGTATGGTCAAGAGGCAGGGACTCTTTTCTTCCTCCTGGTCCCTACTCATGGGAGAGAGGCTCTAGCTGGGCACTGTGCCACTGAGAATATGGAGCCTCAGTCGCCCTTTCTCTAGCCCACCGTACACTGGGAGAGGCAAGCCAAAAAGACTTGAGGCTATTTTTGCCCCCAGCATCATATGCTCTGCCCTAAGGTTTAGCTGTCCCTCAGAGAAACATGCCATAATCTTCACACCAGCTCCAGAGCCAATAGCTCAGGATTTTGCCCAGGGGGGTGGAAAGCAGGGAATCTTGGAAAGAGAGAGCCTCTGGAGCCCACTTGGGTCAGAACTAATCTGAAACTCTGACCTAGGAAACTATTCTTTCAAAGGAGATCAAATTTGAATGGATTGGTCTGTAGAGTAATTTAGGTTCCAAGGCAGCCTTACAAACAATACAGAAATCCTGTTGGAAATTAGTGGAATTCAACAGCTAGACATGGTCAGGGGAAAAGGCAATCAAGGAGAGCCCTGCCCAAACAATTGTAATTCTAAAGTGACTGTGGACATACCCATGCTTGAGATTCCCTGAAGTGAAACATCATGGGTTTAATACCACAGAGGGGGAAATAGACTTCACTAAAACAACCCAGCCAGTCATTGAACAAATAAGCAAATAAAATAAGCCTTCAGAGGACAGTTCCCAGTTTTGCTATATTATCTAAAATGCCTAGTTTCCAACAGAAGATTATGAGACATGCAAAGAATGAAGAAAATATGACCCACAGCGGAAAAACAGCTGGCAAAAAGAAAAAGCCCATGAGAGGGACAATAAAAAATTAACTAGAGTGACTAAACAGTAGACTTGAATTGGCAAAAGAAATGATTAGTGAACTCAAAGATAGAACAATAAAGAGTACACAAACTAAAGAATAGAGAGAAAAAAAGAATAAAGAGAAATAAGCAGAGCCTCAAAAAAATGTATAACACCATTAAGTGCACCAACAAATGTGCAGTGAGTGTACTAGGGGAAAAGAAGGAGAAAGAAACAGAAAAAATATCATTGAAAACCTGAATTTAAAAAAATAGTCTATACATCCAGAAAGCTCAGGGAACTCCAAGAACACAAACACAAAGATATTCATAAATAGACACATCATAGTGAAAACACGGAAAGCCAAAACCAAGTAGAACATGTTAAAAACAAGAGAAAATTGACTCATCACTTAACAGCAAAAATTTCATAGAAACAATGAAGGCCAGACGGACGTGGGATAACATATTCAAAATGCTCAAGGAAAAAAATTGTCAACCAACAATCATATTCAGCAGAGCTATCTTTCAAAATAAATATGTATATGAAATAAAGATATTCTCGGATGGACAAAAAAATGAGAGAATTTGTCACCAGCAGGCATGTTTACTAAGAAATACTAAAGGAAGTTGTCTTCAGACTGAAAGCAAATGACCCCAGATGGTGACTCAAATCCACATTAAAAATAAAAAGAGTATCAGAGACAATAAGTATCTACTTATAAAAGACAATATAAATGCATAGTTTTTCTCCTTTTTTGTCTTAACTGTTTTACAAAGCAATTGTATAAAACAATTATGTTTTTCAGCATAAAATATCTATTTTTTGAGCATAAAATATCTAGAAATTAAAAAGTAATAGTGGCATACTCTAATATCTCACTTTCAATAATAAATAAAACAACGAGGCAGAAATCAAGGTAGAAGGTAGAAGACTTGAAAAACAATACAAACTATACCTAACACTGTGGAACACTCAACAACTGTATAATAAATATTCTTGTTAAGTGAACTTAGAACAGTCTGCACTGTGAACTATATGCTAGGCCATAAAACAAACCTCAATACATGATAGAATGATAGAACTAATCCAAAGTAGGTTGTCTGACCACAGTGGAATGAAACTAATAATAGGAAGAAATTTGGGACACTCATAGACATGTAGAAATTAAATAATGCACTCTTAAATAGCCAATAGATCAAAGAAGAAAGCAAAAGGGAAATTTAAAAAAATTATGAAACAAATATAAATAAAGATACGATGAATCAAAATGTGTGAGTTGCAACTAAGTGAGTCCTTAGAGGGAAATTTATAGCTTTAAATATCTGTATTAAAAAAGCAGAAAGCTCTCAAATCAATAACCTAATTTTTCACCATCAGCCATATAAAAAGAAGAGCAAAATAAGCCTAAGGCAATCAGAAGAAAGGAAATAAGGATTTAAAGAGCAAATTAGTAAAATAGGGAATAGAAAAATATATCTGATCATATTGGGGGTATTTCTATATAGTCACACATTCTCTGCAAATAAAGGATTTTATTCATTCCTTTTCAAGTATTATTGTTTTCATTTTTTAAAAAAAATCTTAGTACACTAATGAGAACTTCTAATACAATTTTGAGTACAAGAAGTTATAGTAGGCACCTTTACTTTGTTTCTGATTTTTTTAAAAAAGAAAAAGCCCTTTGATTTTCAACAATTGGGAAGAGGATCAATGGTGTTTCTTGGAAGATTTTTTAATTGTCTGTTTACATGCACTCTTTTTTTTTTTTTACTTTAGTTTTACTTTAGTTTTTTTTTTTTTTTTTTGGTTAATTTGTTTGTTTGTTTTATTTGCTGTCAATAGTGTAAAAGGAAAGAACAGTCATATAAGTGATAGTATCTTGGCTGTTCACTACCTCTAAACTTGGCTTCAATTTTACTCATACATTATTCAACAATCTTCTTTTCAGTCTTTCATGTTTTCATTGTGTATCATCTTCTTGTCTCTGAATCTTAGCCTGCCCTCTCCCCTTATAGCTTCCGCTTATTGTTTTTATTGCATTTGTCTTATCTTTTTGAGCAGAGTAAACAGAGAGTGTGTCCTAATAATGAGATGTTAGATACAAGAGAGAAATTTTTCTAGAAGTAAAAAATATATGAAAAAAGAGAGGAAATGATCACTGAATCCATAGTTACATACTACATTATTTTAAAAAAAGAAATCTCTTGAAGTTGAGGGTAAAACAACAGTTTCCAAAAGATAGAAGGATATGCTGACAAGATCAATTTAAGAAATGGGCCGATCAGTATCAATTGCAATTCTCTAGGATGAACTAATATCCAACTGGATAGGCTGATGTCCCGTCTACTACAGTTGTGTTACACTGAGATAGAAACATATCATCACATTATCACCTGGGTCTCTGACATTCTCAATAGGTGTATTCAAATACATCAGCTTTCTGTATCCATGGTTTCCACATCTGTGGATTTAACCAATAGTGGATAGAAAATATTTTAAAAAAAAAGAATAACAATATAATAATTAAAATAATACAAATTAAAAATACAATCAACTATATCTATATATAGTAACTACATTGCATTAGGTATTATAAGTAATCTAGAGGTGGTTAGAAGTATATGGTAGGATGTACATAGAGTATGCATAAATACTATGCCATTTTATGTAAGAGACTCTGCACCCACGGATTTTGATATCCACAGGAACCAATCCCCAGTCTATACCAATGAGCAAATGTATTCATATTCCCCATCATTTCTCCCAGTTAGGGATTTTCCTGTTTCCTCATTCTTTTGTAATACTTTACAGATAAATAATATACCAAGAAAAAAGAAAAACTCAATTTTCAGGAGCTTGCTTTATTCTCCATACCCAGTTGTTTATGACTGACTTTTGTACAAAAGATCTTCATGGGGACTTAAAGTGGGCTAAGAGCACCAGTCATGCATCCAATGACAATATTCCTAAAGTGGTAGTAGAATTGAGTTTCCTTCTCCTTGGCTGAGAAACACAAGGTATGTGCCAAGTAAATAGTAAAGAAGAGACCAAATGAACAAGAACTCTTTTCAAGTACGTAGACTTGCTTAGTTTCAGGCAGCAGAGTACAGTTATGTAAATATGTATGAACTTTTATTCAGATTATGATAACAGATTGATTATGAACAAAAATATTTAGTTTTATTCTTAGTTTTGTGTAATTGTGTTTTTCAAGTAATTTGTTAGGTTTTTACTGAATGTTATGAGACAATGCTAAAGGCAGTCATCTTACAATTAATCCTTTATAATGCTTATGCATTACTCTTGTGAAGTTTTAGAAAAAAGTAGATACTGTTAAATAAAATGTATATGTTTTATTTCATTAAAATATAAGCCCCTTGAGGCCGACTTGCCTTAGTCACAGTTCTACTCCCAGTCTGTAGCACAGGACTTGGCATAGAGCAGGAATTCTCATAACATTGGTATCATTGTTTAACCCACTTCTATTTGGAATGGTTTCAGTTTTAAGGAAGTGAACACCTAACTGATTCATTAGAACTAAGAAATATTTTTAAAAGTTAGAAAATGAGACAGCAATGAATATCTATCTGTCTGTCTACATACCTAACTACCTATCTATCCATTTCTCTAATCTTATAAGAATTCCTGTTACCGAACAAAACCAAAATTGAGTAAACACATTATTCTGGAAAAATTATATCAAATAGAAATGGATAATAGATAAACATGTATAACTATATATATGTGTGTGTATGTGTGTGTTGAGGGGGAGGGAAACGAGGAAGAGAGAGAGTACATTTAGAATTTCTGCACTTGATTACACACTAGAGATTTGAGTTTCTTCCCCCAAGGTCTGCATGGTTTAGCCCCTGTCTTGTTCTCCAGCTTCATGTGCTGCCACTCTCCTTTCTCTGTATGTTCCAGACATCCTGGCCTTTTCTGAGTCAAACATCTTCCCTCCTCAGGGCTTTCATATTTGCTCTTTGTTCTGCTTGATAATCTCTCTACCTCCCCTTAGCCATAATTTGAATTGTGAAGATGTATGTATTCTTTATATCGATGCTCAAATATCACTTCTTTCTGTATAATTTCTTTCATAAATTGTCCCCAATATCTCCAGATAAATGAGTTACATGATGTTACAAAAATCTTCATATTTTTATCAAAACACTATTACAAAGAAATGATAGAGTAACGGAGATAAGACAGACATTAGAGGTACAGAAATAAACTCAGAAACTTCCGAGTAACAAATAACCAATTGCAGATGCATAATGAGTTTTCAGCAAATATTTGCTGAATAAATAAATGAATAAGTAATCATAAGCTATATTTTGTGGGCTTAAATTTATTTCCCTTCATGTTATTTGTTGTAAATGGTTATATGTGGTTTAAAATAAATCAGAGAGAGGGAGAGTTCAATTTCAGGCTATTGGAAAGCATATATATCCTGGGTTTGTGTATGAAAATTTAAGAGAAATATTGATGGTTTCCAAGCCTTTCTCTGGGCATGACTCATATCATGAAACATGAGCAATAAACTGAGGACGCTTAGGTTCAGATAGAAAGAGGCTTTAGAGAGGAAAAAAAAATCCAACTTTTATTAAAATATTGAGAATACCATCATGTTAAAGAGGTGCATACCAGAATTCTATTTTACTGAAGTGAAATTGGATATATTTGTCCTATATTCAGAGAGGGGCACACAGATTGAAGAATTATCTCCTATAGTTAGTCAAGGAGAAATTTCTTCTTTGATTATTGATATTTCGTCCTTGAAGCATTTGGAGTTGGAAATCAAGGGATATTCTTTCACACAACATTAATATAACACATCATTTTTCTTGTAGCAAACAAGGAAGTATTTGTTATCAACTAAATACATAAATAATTCTTCTGTTGAAGCTATAACCCTCAGTTTGCCTGCATTTGGAGATGGGGCCTCTACAGAAGTAATTAAGGTTACATAAGGTCATAATGGTGAGGCTCTAATCCAAGAGAAATAGTGTCCTTATAAGAAGAGACACTAAAGAGCTTCTGCTAGCTGTTTCTCTCTGTGGGCACACAAAGAAGAGCTCATGTGGGCTCAGCCACATACAAGCAAAGAGAAGATCCCTCAGAATGAAAACTATCTTGCATACCCCACACTTATAGTCCATGAAAAATTAAAAAGTCTATTTAAAGAAAGTGTGGCACATATACTCCATGGAATACTATGCAGCCATAAAAAAGAATGAGTTCACAAAAAATGAGTTTCTGAGCAAACTAACACAGGAACAGAAAACCAAACACCGCATGTTCTCACTCATAAGTGGGATTTGAACAATGAGAACACATGGACACAGGCAGGGAAACATCACACACCAGGGCCTGTCAGGGGGTGGGGGGCAAGGGGAGAGAGAGTGTTAGGACAAATACCTAATGCATACAGGGCTTAAAACCTAGAAGACAGGTTGATGGGTGCCGCAAACCACCATGGCACATGTATATCTATGCAACAAACCTGAACGTTCTTCACATGTATCCCAGAACTTTAAGTTTAAAGAAAAAAAAACAGATAGACTGTGCCTATCTGGATAACTCTTCACTTTTATCTGTGAAGTCTGAATTTATCACTTTTATCCCACAGTCTGAATTTATTTTCCTTCCTTCCTTCCTTCCTTCCTTTCCCTCCTTCCTTCCTTCTCTCCTTCCCTCCCTCCCTCCCTCCTTCCTTCCTTCCTTGCCTCTTTCCTTTCTTTTATTTCTTTCAGTTATAGTAGTACTCCCTTATCACAGTTTCATTTTCCATGGTTTCCGTTACTCACAGTCAGCCATAGTCTGAAACTATGAAATGGAAGATGCCAGAAATAAACAATTCATAAATTTTAAATTGTGCACTGTTCTCAGTAGCATGATGAAATCTTTCTCTGTCCCTCTCAGTCCCACCTGGGATGTAAATCGTCCCTTTTTCCGGCATATCCATGCTGTATGTACTCCCTGCCCTTTAGTCACTTAGCAATAATTTTGGTTCAGATTGAAAAAACACAGCACATACTCTCTCTCTCTCTCTGTGTGTGTGTGTGTGTGTGTGTGTATACATATATATATATATATATATATATATATATATATATATATATATATGGTTTGGTATTATCTGTGGTTTCAAGCATCCAATCTGGGTTTGGAACATATCCCCTGCAGATGAAAAAGGGAAATACTCTATTCTCTTTGTATGTTTAATAAAACAGGATTGGCCATTATTATTACTGTTAGTGTTTAAATATCTCAAGTTCTTTCCACATTGTCTATTTTTTAGATAGAATAAAACAGGCAAACCCAAATTCTCTATTTGTTTTAGTGTACTTCATCTGTTGCCCTGATACAGAAATGTTACTTTGGACTAGATCCTATTTATTTAAAATTATTGAGCTATGACTTTTGGTTGTCCTTTTAGATGCAATCAAGAAGAAAAAGGAGGCAGAGTTAATGAAGGCACTTGCCAGGCAAATATTTATGGCAAAATAAATAGATGAAGAGAAGATCAGTAGGTATTGTGCCTTGCTGAGAAATGTTGCCTGACATTTGACTTGCAAATTTATTTCAAATGTTCTTGGTTAAGTCAAATGAAATAAAAATGATAAGAAGGTCAAAACAAAGAAAAAAAATGCCACTGTGTTTAGTAGGTACGGACAAGAGATTTAATTAAGTTCTTATCACCGTGTTGTGTCTGTTGTTTATTTATAAAAACCCAGCAAAGCAATAAAAATACCAAATCCAGAAATTTTCAGCATATTAGAAGGATATATGTATAGTAGTATCCAATATTTAGGAATATGAACAAATATTATAGCATCCACACTTCATTTATACCTTTCTACTCTAAATAATGAGTCTTGTTGGAAACAGTTGCAGTGTAATGAATTAACAAAAACTAAGTCTTTGTGAAGCCAGTCTCCTTCAGTACCATTATAACTTCCTACATAATTAATTGAAAGTGTACCAATATACTAAATCTGCCACGAGCAACTGGATATTCTAAGCCACCTAATTAGATCGTTGGCTTATTTGTGACTGCTTTCCATTTTCTCATTAGATTTTCTGTCATGCCACCTGATGTCAATAATCTCCATTTTTTTGGAGTGTTGACTCATTGCCAAATATTATAATGTTTAATAATGTGGTATATCTAGCCATAAAATATTGGAGCAAGGTCCACTTTGGCTTTGGAAAAAAAAATCAACATCATGGTGGATTCTTGTGGAAGTTCCTAGACTAACACCAAACTGAATGTTTACCCAACAATTTACAATTATACACAAAATGAATTAGAACATTTTAATACAGAAAATCACTTGGCAGGCTCTTTCTGCACTGTAACCATCTAGCAGTAGAGTTCTATAAATATCTGCATGGTTGTCATTTTGGAGTGAAAATGGACAGAGAGTGGGCTGTGCTATTCACTTTACAAAACCCAGGAGTCATCAAGTGATCTATGAAACTTAAGCAGAGAATGGATTCTCCTCTAGAGTTTTTGAGGAGAGCATGGCCCTGCCCACACCTTGATTTCAGATTTCCAGCCTCCAGAAACTCTAAGAGAATAAGCATCTGTTGTTTTACACTTTCCAGTTTGGGATTATTTGTTACGGCATCCCTAGAAAATAAATGCAATAAGAAAATCTGATTACATATATTTATGATTTACTGAGTCACAGCAAGGCATTCTTATTCCCATTTTACTTATGAGGAACAAAGTTTTTGAAAGATAAAATGAAATGTTCAAGGTTTCTCAGCTGGAGGCTAAAAATTACAACCTAGTTCAGTGTATTTTCTACACTCTGCCTTTGTCACCTTAACAAAAATTACCTCAAAAAACAAGGGAACATAGACTCTAAGACATTTTTATTAAAGCTCAAGGATAAGAGAAAAACATATATGGAGGGAAGTTTTTCCATGTTATGACACCTTTATTAGAGACAACAAAAAGCGAAGTGGACAAGGCAACTGGTGGACAAGAGTATAGTATTTGATTAAAAATATATCCAACACTATACTCTATAGATCTAAATTCCATACTTTGAGCCTCAACATAACGGAGCATAGCATACCATAACATAGCAGAGCAGAGCATAACCATGAATTAATTATGAAAAAGTTATCATTTTTGGTATGAGAGAGGAATGCAAGTATCACAGAATCCAAGTTCCATGCTAGATTCAATCACAGTGCCCAAGGTCTGGTGTGTTTGATGATTTTTTCCTCTGCTCTTAATTAGTATGCTTGCTCTTACTCAAAATGCTCCACGCACCTTTTGCAGATCCCTTAATGCTCAGAGGAAAGGCAGGTTTATTCCACCTCAGTCATTGGGGAATGAGGGATGAAGACTAATATTACTTTCATTTTATCTGAGGAATGCTTGCATTAACTAACCCACTAAAGTGAAAACTATTCCAATAAACAATTTCTATTGTGTTTGAATGAAAATTTTAAAGCTTTTATAAATATCAACAGATCTAGAAAGAATATTTTATCTATTTGGATTTATGAAGAAGGGTAAAAAATGCATTTTGTCAGCACATAAACCACTTAGGAAAAAAAAAAAACAAACACACACCAAGGCCTTTAGTGGAATTTCTTGTGACAATTTGAGAAAACAACCTAATAGCAGGTAAATATCCAGACATTAGAAAGCTTGCATTATCAGAAGAGCAAATTCCCTACCATGTCTCTATGAATTGAATAGGTGCCTCTAAATATTTAAGAAACTGGAAAAAGACAGATTAATTCATTTTGTACTTGAGCTTATAAATGTGTGCTCATTAACACATTTGATATAAAGAGTAGTTGGGCCAAAGAGTAAAATTGTTTTAAAGCACTAGTTTAAGTGAAGTACACAGTGTTTTCAAAATATTGAAATCTTTAATACTGTGAATAGAGAGCTGAAGATATGAAAGAAACTATAGTACCAAAGGTAGTGTGTTTTCTAAATAACTTGCTTTGATTTGTAGGTCAAATATCCCTGAACATAATCATTTTGTTGAATCTCGTGATCTCCCTGAAGATTTTGCATTCACACATATGAAAATAAGACATAACGTGCTTCATCAGGCAAGCCACCAAATGTAGGACAAATCCAACTTTCCTTGCCATCAGCTATACCTCCATCTTAAATTCTTTCAAGTCTACTTTGACACATTTAATTAATTCCACCTTCAGTTATTTAGCATCTGCTATCTATAAGACGTCACTGGCACAGGAAAGTCTTCCTCAACACACATCCCACCCAGCATGCTGCAATACAGTGGTGTGTGTTGCTTTTCTGTTTCACCAACTGTAAGATCTTTGGATGCAGAAAGTTTGCCTTTTTAGTACGTGCATCCTAGAATCTGTTATATGTGTCACTATAAAGAAATCTCTATGATAAGATTTCAATTAATCCTTGATGAAGGAACAGATAGATAGTTCGGTAAGTGAGGAAAATGATTACGCATTTCAAGAAACTTCTTACCCAGAAGGAGAAAACAGACTCTAACTAGTCAAAATATCAGTCAGTTGATGGTTTATCCTCTTGTGGTGATCCTTGCCTTTCTAATCTCTGCTCCCATACACTGTGGTCCGCTATGCCATTTGTATCTCGATTTAAATTTCTACCATCAGATACGAATGAGAGAATGCCTTAAGAAAGGAGTGGCTCAGTCAAGAAGAAAAAGCTAGTTTGTTACCAGGACAAAACACAGAGAACAGCAGTCCTTCATCTCTCTGCACCTCCCATCTTTCTGTTCTATAACATTTTCTCGTTAGCGTTTTTCTCTAACCTCTTTACAAACTGTGTTAACCTGATTTGCATTCTGATTTCAAATAACAAGCTATGTTTCTTTCTAAAACTTCAGCCTTATGACTCTCCCACTTACCTATTAAGCAAGTGTGCCTGGATGTTCAATATCTCAGATTCAATCGTTCAATAATGGAACTAATGATATTGATCGCCTATTTTTTCCCATCTCCTACAATCTCTTTCTTGGTTATATTTCTTGTACTATCTTTGTGATTCTATGATTTTGTACATATCTCCCCTTCCATCCAATAAACTCACTTCTTCCTTACAAATGTAGAAAAGTCCTATCATTCTTCAATAGTTAGCTGAAAATTTACTGCTTCCTTTTGGGAAGAGGCAGCAGGAACAAACAGCCTGAGGATTTTGTAATATCAAATTCAGAGATGTAATGGAGATTTGATTATAAAGTAAATGTAAAGTAGATATAATGGTGCTGATTGGTTTGTTGAATAAATACATAATAGGCATAAATGAATATGAGAGGGTGAATGTGTAACAAGAGATTCAAAATAACAAGCAGTGTCTTGAGAAGTCCTGAGTGTATCTAACCCTACACAAATGGAATGCAATGAGAGAAACATATATCACTGATCTTGAACTTATTATTACACTAATTTTTAAAAATTAAGTCCCTACAAATATATACACAGTTCAAAACACCACGTTGTACCCCATAAATACATAGAATTATTACTTGTTGATTCAAATGTTAAAAATAAATACCTATACATACTAAGCTCTGATATACAGTAGTCTTCTCTAATCTGTGGGATATCCATCCCAAGACCCCAGGAGATACATGAAACCATGGATAGCATTGAACCCTATATTTACTGTTTTTTTTCTTTTATCTGATTACCCACATAGGTAGTTGGTGACTAAAGGTGTGGACAAGCTGGACAAAGAGATAATTCACATCCCCAGCGAGATGGAGCAAGGCTGCATGAGATTTTATCACAGTTCTCAGAACAGTGCACAATTTATAACTTATGAATTGTTTATTTCTGATATTTTCCACTTAATATTATCAGACCAAGGTTGAAAGCAGGCAACTGAAACCTCAGAAAGCAAAACTATGGATAAGGGGGAACTATTGCATCTGATCCACCTTGCCAATCCAAATTTCAACCCCATTACCACTCGGGTCTGAGCATATATTCATATAAACTGATGCCAAGTGAAAAAAAAATCCTGCAGTAATTCAGTTAAAAATATCTGAGCATATTAATAATGCATATTCTTGGATTTTACTCTAAATCAACTAAATAAGAATTTCTGGGGATGGGCCCTGGGTATCTGCATTTCAAACAAATGTTGTTGGCATAAAGATCTTCTGGGATGCTTGATAGCCCTTTCACCGTATTCCATTTCTTCCCTTAGGTGTTAGCAGTGGTTAATGGCTTGGATCAAGCCGTCAGAGGCTCCACTGGGGAAGCTATTATGCTCTGGATTGTGTGGTCCAGCCAGGGTACCAGCTGATAGCAATTTTCCTGCATAATTCCTACTTTCCTGGTTTAGTGGTAAAATAGCTACTAAAAAAAAAAAAGGAAATGATGCAAGGAAATGTGGTATCCTACAGTGAGCTAAAGTCCAGTGTTTGTCCTTGAATCATTTTAAAGTTTAATATGTGATATTAAAACAGCCTGTCTAAACATATATCTTTGGGCAGAAGTCTTAATACACAGTGAAGGCAAGAGAATGGAAGGCAGTTATGTAGACAAAATTGTCATTCAAGCAGTGGACACATTATCATTCCTCCCAGGTTGCTGAGAATGGCATGTGCTTTTGAATCTTAAAATCCACATTCTTCCTAATATTGGAAATAGTACTGTTTTGATCACACAAGAATGACTTTACATTAAAGGTCAAACTGATTTACTTCCCCTCAAATTCACCCACATATGAACAGGTTAAAATACAGATGGAGAGAGCAGAAACAAATGATTGAAAAAAAAAGATACCTGTGTAGGTCACCCTTATGATTGAAACAGAAATCACATCAAACTCATTCAAACTCTTTTTACTGAAAATGTAATCTGATACAATTCCCTTTTGTTGTACACTATAGAGAAATCTAAATACATTTTGAAGTCATGCATTATTTCATTTTAATACTTTCTTTTAAAATAAAAGGGATTTTTTTTGAATGAGTCTTTTAAAATATTCTCAAGATGGTATTTGATTTTCTAAGCTTGCCATCCCTAGTTGATAATGGATGTGTGGTACTTCCTGGTACTGGGTAGTGATATAAAGATGTCTACCATCAAATTCTTCACACTGTAGAATCAGAAGAGTTATGCTTAACAAATCCAGAGAATTTTAGGGAATTTGTTCCCTTTCAAAATTCTGATTATTGAAAGGCTTATATTAGGTGCAATTTCTTTATGATGCATATTTCAGAATATTTTTGAATATCATAGTAGACAGTGCCCAGGCTCTGGAATCATTTTTATTTGCATACCAATCTTATTGCCTATTTGGTTGCATTTTAAAATAATTTTTCCAAGGTAATACCAGATATTTTGACTGTGTTCACATTACTAATTAAGGAACTGAAGATGAAAAAATCTTTGAGGAATACATTTGTTATTCCACCTAAAGTGTTCTTTCAGAGTTTTTCATGTGTAAAATATTCAATAAAACTTAAACTAATAGTAGTTATTATTACCATATGCAAGATTATCAGTTATCTCAGCTTTGAAACAAAGCAGAAAGCTACAATCTTTTAAGAATGTTTGGATTCCACACTTTCATACTTTATAATAAATTTTTATTTGGAAGCCTCATAGTTGATATATAAAGTACTGTAAAAAACTAAAAATATATATGTTAAGATAAAAGTAAGGTTCTTCAAGATTCATATTGAGGAAGAGTTCTCAGAATGAAATATGAGGTTATTATAGTATTCAGATGCAATATAAAGTGGTTTTCAAGCAAATGTTCTACCTAACACAGTGTAAATCCATCATTCAATGCTTTAGGTAATACAGATGTTGATTTAAAACTATCTTAATAATAGACAAGCTCATGTGAACTTACATCTTTCTACATCACCAAAGAAAATGCCAAAAGCGACTAGGAAAATGCTATAGTTATGAACCAAATTCTGAAACTCTCCAGAGATAATGATTCCTAGAAGACAAGACTGTTAGTTGAATGTTTACATCTTCCTATCTCAGGTATTCAGCATTAGACTGTGTATACAGTAGGTGCTGTTAAATAGCACAGAATTGCCTCTCTTATCTTAATGTGTAGCCCTTTTAGCCCAAGGTCATTGACATCATTTGATAAATTTCTATCTTTTTATTTTTGTATTGAGGCCTCTCCTTTTCTTCCTCACAGAATTCTTACATTCATGTATCTCTATTGACTGGAATATTTCAACTATTAAGAGAAATATTTAGTGTCCTCTAGGAAATTGTATCCATGTCACTTCAGAATACATTTCACTCATCATTAAAGAGCTTACTTCTTTCTTTAAAATAATCTGATATAAGTCAACTTTCTTTAACTGTGAATTCAGATTTTTCTAAAATGAAAATACAGCATTTCCCCTTCCAAATTCCATGATATTCCATGATGCATGGTTCTAGACTTGCATTATTCTTGTTTAGTTATTGTACTTAATGTTTTATTCAATATGTACAATAAGTATAACTCATGCATAAAACATGCATTTCTTACCAAGAAAGAAATCACATACTATATTTGTTCTTTCTTGTCCATGGAAGAAATTTGAGGCACATTCTCACTTTTTCAGTGAGATTTAGTGACAAGAGACATTTCAATATTTAAAGAGTGTAATTCAATGTATTTTAAAAACTCTCAACTCAAGTAAAGCCCAAACAGAGGATGACAGTCTTGGTGAGCTGAAGATACAGAGATGGGGGTTGATAATGGTGAAATTGCTGGAATTTGCAAAAGTGAATACTAGAGTGGAGGAAACTCTGCAGAAAACAGATCTTGTGAAATATGATAAGGTTCATGAATCTTTGGTTGACTACCAAGCTACACACATATAGAATGAGAATCCAAGAGGCCTGGCCAGAACAACTACTGGGATAAAATATCAACTGTGGAAATATATGTTGAATGACTACTGTGACTATCATAGGGTTGGAAACACTTGAGGTTTGACTATGTAAAGCAGAAAGACCTCACCTAATACATAAGTCATTCAGCAGAGAAACAAGAAAGATACACCATAAAAGTAGAGAGAAACTAATTCTAGGGAATAGCTACTCTAGATCTACCCTAAACTTGTTGTTAAAAATAAGCCTCTTTGGGAGGCCAAGGCGGGCATATTATGAGTTCAGGAGTTCGAGACCAGCCTGGCCAACATGGTGAAACTCCGTCTCTACTAAAAATACAAAAAATTATTTGGGCGTGGTGGTGAGTGCCTGTAATCCCAGCTACTCAGGAGGCTGAGGCAGGAGAATCGCTTGAACCTGGGAGGCAGAGGTTACAGTGAGCCGAGATCATGCCACTGCACTCCAGCCGAGGTGACAGTGCAAGACTCCACCTCACACACACACACACAAAAACCCTCACACTGATTAGAACTGATCTAAACTTCTATTCATTTCTACCAAACTCAAGGGGCAATAAGAACTATAGTGAAATCCAGGTATCTCACCGTTAACAGCTGTGGTGTCTAAAACTCATATAAAATTCAAGATATGTGAAGAAACAAAAGTAAGTTATCTAAAATCAAGAGAAAAGTCAGTCAATAGAAACCGACATAGAAATGACAGTGATGATAAGATACTCCAAAGCTTTAAAGGAACTGTTGTATGTACATCCAAGTATTTAAAGAAAAAGAAAACAATAAGAGAAATGGAAGATTATGTACTTTTAAAACACATGGATGTTATATAAATAATAAAATAATATCTGAAATGAAATTTTAGTTGGCTGCTTTATCAACATATAAAGAACTGCAGAAGAAAAGATCTGTGAATTTGAAGACATTGCAATAGCAACTGTCTGAACATGAACACAGAGATGAACAGAAAGCAAAAAAAAAAACCAAAAAAACTATGAGACAATACCAAGTGGTCTGATATACGTGTAATCAGAGTCCCAGAAGGGGAAAGAGGAGGCAGAAGATAAATAAAGAATGAATAAAATGAAAAGTTTTGTCACCAAGAGATCTGCACTGAATAATAGGTTAAAGGAAGTTATTAATCTTGAAGGCAAATTATTCCAGCTAGAAACATGAATTTAGACAACAAAACAAAAAGTGCCAGAATTGGTAAATATGTGGTTAACTAAAAATAGTGTTATCATTTATGAAATTTAAGAAATGCATATTGACTGATTAAATTAAAATAACTCAATTATGACTTTATAATGTATAGAAATAAAATGAGATGAGAGCATAAAGATGTCTATGAAGAAAAATTATTACATTGTAAGAAATATATTATTACATTGCTGTGTGAAGTAGTATAATATTACTTGAAGTTAAAGTTTGATAAGCTAAAGACAAACATTATAAACTTTAGACTAATGACAATATTAATAATAATAAAAGAGCTATTACTAATAAGTTGAGAGAAGACATAAAATTGAGCACAAAAATAGCCACTTAATACTGAAGAAGACAGTTTAAGATAAAAAATAAAACAGAGTGAACCAGCAAACATGAATTGTAGACTTAAAGTTAACAGTGTCAAATATTACATAAAAATAAATAGAATAAGTCCTCAAATAAAAAGGCAGTCACTGCATGACTAGATTTAAAAACTTAGTAAGATACAAACTACACACACACTCAAAAAAAAAAAAAAAACCACAACGTTTTGCTTGGAAAGTTACAAAGACAAAGAAAATTTAACAAGTAAAATTGCAAAAAAGAAAATATATATATAAATATACAACTAGAAAATTCTAGTAATAAAAATGCTAGGGTGGTTATACTAATATCATAAGGAAGCTGAAGTGGCTATATTAATATCAAATGAAATAAATCTTAGAACAATGAATATTAGTGATAAAGAGGGCCATCTCATAATAATGAAAAGGTCAATTAAATAAGAGACACTAAAAATGATATTAACATTACTTAGTGGTGCTTCTGATAAGAACACAAGTTTGTTTTTTCTTCAAATTCTGAAAATTAATCAATGGATTAACAGAATAAAGGAGAAAAACACATGATCATTTCAAGAGATGAATTTGATAAAATTCAAGATTCATTCATGATCAAATTTTTCAGCAAACTATGAATAGAAGGGGATTTCCTCAACCAATTGAAGGTCAACCACAACAATTTCAGTTAATATTACACTTAATTTTGAAAGACTGAATATTTTTCCGAAACATCAGCAACAAGCAAGGTTGTACTCTCAACCTTCATTTAACATACAGCTTAGAAAGAAACACATAAATTGCCTGTATTCATTGACATTGTCATCCTAAAAATAAAAAATACTCATCAAGATGTAGAACATTTCCATCATCCCCCAAATTCCCTCACTGCTTGCTACCATATGTGTGCAAAGGATTGACTGCAAAGAGAGATAAGCGAACTTTGTAGGGTGACGAAAATATTCTACACCTTGATTATTGTTAATAGTGACGTAAGTGTACACATTTGTCAAACTTTTGGAACTGCGCACTTGAAAAGAGGTTTATTGTAAGTCAACTATACCACAAAAAAAGATGGCTTTTTATAAACCTTCCAATGTGTTAAATTTAAAACATCTGCCTTCCACAAGCTTGGTTTTCCTTCAGGTCTGGAAGATAGCCTGGAAAAGTGGGGTATGTTTTTGTCTTCTCACTCCATTCCTCAATTTTTCTCTTTCATTCCAGTATCTGCTGTATCTGATTCTGATCTCTTCATCGTCTTTCCCAGAAAACACAGGGATCAAAGTAAATGACATAATCTTGTATGGCTGATATAGCTGTAACCTGTCACTGAAGGCCTATGTGAGGAAGATAAAATACTGCTGGTACTTTTCCTTACTGGCATCTTTCACATGTTCCTCAAAGACTCTTCCAGTGGCAGCCTCCAACTTTAATTATTTTGATAAAAATGGGCTCCATTTACTTTACACCATGCTTTTCCTAAAAAGTCCCCAACTCAGATTTCTGCCATTCTAGGTCCTCTGGCCCTACTAGGACTGGGGTTTCCTTTAAGATGATCCTATGTTTTGCTGCTATTTTATACAGTCAGAAAATTACATAGAGAGGACAAATTGCAACAACCCCCAATCTTGGAAAACCAAAAATGTGATTTGCTTTGGAAATGTAGTTGGGCTGGAATTTCAGCCTCTATGTAAGTACATCTATCTATTTTCCTTCTAATACCAGCCAGTCCCAGCTGCAGTCTACGTTTGCATATAATAATAACATATAAAATGTTCTGCTACTGTAAACAAAAAATAAAATTACAAGCCCCCTAACCACCTGAATAGACCCCTCCTGTTGGCCAGGGCACTCCAAAATTAACCTGAATGACTGGTTCAGGCCATGTTGGGAAGGAAGGGTCAGACATGCCTCATCATACCCTCCTCCCTTTTGGAATTAAGGAAAAGTCGACCAGCATTTAACATCAACACAGACCTTAAGTCTGATAAGAAACCTTTACAATCTATTCTCTCTGAAGCCTGCTACCTTGGGGCTTCATCTGCATGATAAACTTTGGTTTTCACAACCTCTTATGGTAATCCCGACATTCCTTTCTATTGTTAATAACCCTTTCATGCAATTGCTAATCAGAAAAATTTAAAATCTACCTATAACCTGGAATCTCCCACCTGCCCCTTGCTCCCCAACCAACACCCTTCAAGTTGTCCCACCTTTCTGGCCTGAAACAATGTATATCTTACATGTGTTTGATTGAAGTCTCATGTCTCTCTAAAATGTATAAAACTAGGCTGTGCCCTGATCAACTTGAGCACATGTTCTCAGAATCTCCTGAGGGCTGTGTCACGGGTCATTGGTTATGACCAATGTTTGGCTCAGAATAAGTCTCTTCAAATATTTTACAGAGTTTGACTCTTCATCAACACTACTGATGAAACTGCAACTTCTTCTCAACACTATTAACTGTTTGCTCTACCACAGAATAGAGACCAGGTTAGCCACTTGCTTTTCGTTTTTCTTTTGTGTCAGATATCAATTCCTTTGTCCCTGAAGCCCTAAAGCACATATTAATACCTTCTCTTTTTTTTCATACTTTAAGTTCTGGGGTACATGTGCGGAACATGCAGGTTTGTTACATAGGTATACACATGCCATGGTGGTTTGCTGCACCCATCAACCAAAAGAACAAAGCTGGAGGTATCATGCTACCTGACTTCAAACTATACTACAAGGCTACAGTAACAAAAATAGCATGATACTGGCACATGTTAATGCCTTCTAATGACCCTCTTTGAGTTCTCTTACTCGTAAAATAATTGTAGAAAGCCATATTCTCATACCCTCCCCTGCTAATCTTAAGCACCTTTAAAGCAGTCCTTATTACTGGCTTCTTTATCTTTGACCACTTTTCATAAGGAGCTGTGACTTACAAACTGATGTTCATTGACTTAGTTCTGAACTTTTGAAATACTTACATAGACAATGTCATGACTTGGAACTTGGAGTCTGATGGTCATCAACAGTGCTGTTCAGCAAGTGTATCTGACTCACCTTCCAAGGAAAACAGTTGGACTGTACTCTTAGCCCCTTCTAAGTTAGAATTGTGTGGTTATCTTATTTGCTTTGGCCAATGAAATGTGAACAGGAGTGACATATGCCATTTCCAGGCTAAAGATTTAATAAAAGCAATTTCTCGTGTTGCATTTTTCTTGCTAGAGTTATCCTAAGTCCCCATAAATCAGCCTATGATGAATTCTTTAAAAACGGAACAATGAGCAAGGATGTTGGATTTGTTATATTTACACAACCTAAACTAGTTCACAGCCAAAATCAGCTTTTGTATCCACTGTCAAATCTCTGAGATGGGACATTATCAGGAAAATCTTCATTTAAAATTCTGTAATTATAATTAATTATGATTACCATATGTTATTAAGTTGTTATCATTATACCAATGGAACAATTTTTTTGAATACATTTCTGGGCAGACCATGCAATTAGCATCTGTCAGACATGTACCAGTTACTGTGCTCTGCAAAAGGCAATCTTTTCATGCCCGTAATAATGAACTGAAAATCAAGACTTAGGCAGAGGCTATGTTATTTGTTCAAAGTCACAAAATAACTAAGAGAGAGGACAGATTTTATCTCAAATAATCAATGTTTATTTAAAAAATAAGATGCAATTCAATAGTTTATCTTCAAATCATATGTTTGTCATTGGCATCCAAATTCCTTTGAAACTGTACTAATGCGGGGATCAAAATATTAAATCAATCACAAATCATTGGGCATCTGAAGGAACGTTTGGCTAGATGATGGCTCTGGTTTGTTCCATTCCTGAAGTACTCTAATTCTACCCAAATGACTCTTCAGTGTTTTCTTGAATATGTCTCAAGATAAAAGGATCACTGCTTCATTGCAGTCTATGCCATGGTTAAACAACCGAAAAGAATTAGAAAGTTCCTCATTGTATTGTACGGATATCCTTCTCCAAATATCATTCATTCAATTTTTGAATTTTGTGTTCTGTGAATATAAGTCTTCAGATAAGGTAAAAGCTGTCAAGTGAATGAAAACAATTCTGGTGATCTTTTCACAATTTTTTAAACTTAAGCATGTGAGGTTTCTAATAATAGTCCATTAACCATATCCCTGCGTCATTCTTGCCAACCCAAATCTGTTCTCCTCACTACATCCTGAGATCTGTTTTAAACTTGGGCAAACATACATCTTCAAAACACTTCAGTGATTGTACATTACTCTAATAAATAAAGTGCTTACCATATTTGGCAGGTCACATTTTCTCTCTGGCTTCATGCAAACCGTATCAATCTAGTCCATTAAATAAAGCCACATTTGAAGATGATTACACATATTTGTGATTGATGGTAGTAGTTGGTAACTTAGGAAAATCACCTATGATAACATGGAACATCCTACCAATGCCGATTCTAACACACGCCGTTCTCTTTCCCTCTCTGTTTCCTTTGAAAATACAACAATTTCTGTGTAATACAGTTTTCCCTACTTACCTTCTCTAGGTAAATTCCTTCTCATACTTTACATCTTAGCTCAATCATTATTTACTCAGGGGGACTTGAACTTGTGGATGAGAACAAGGATTTTTTTAATACTTATAAATCTGCATAACATCACTTGCTCCCTCCCCTTCGTTTTACACACACATACATACACACATGCACAATTGGCACCTATGACATATGTAATTTTAAAACATTAACTTTATTACTTGATTCATCTGTTTTCTGCCACTATGGATCCCATGGTTATAACCTGTAAGGTTTTAAATTTCATGAATTTAATACCATTTGCTTATTATCCTTTGTAGATTCTGCACCTAATATAGCACCTAAAACAAAGCTGTATATTAATAAATATTTGTGGCTGAAAGAACAAATAAATGTGCCAAGCTGGGCATAATATTTAGTACAGGGCAAAGGGCATTAGAAATTCATTACACCAATGCAAATTAGAAACTACAAGATATCCCTTTACACCTACTGGAATGACTATAATAGTTTTTTATATATATTTAAAAAAAGGACCGTAAAAGTTGTTTGTGGAGACAGGGAGAAATTGGATCACTCTTACATTGCTTTTAAGGATGTACAATGGGGTAGTCACTTTGGAAAACACTTTGGTAGTTTCTTAAAATATTAAACTTATCTTTACTATATGACCCAGCCATTTCACTCTGAGCTATCTATGCAAGATAAATGAAAACATGTCCACATAAACACCTGCCCACAAGTGTTTATAGAAGCATTATTCGCAGTCACCAAAATGTAAGAACAATCCAAATGTCCATCAGCTGCTGCATGAATAAACAAAACATAGCCTATCCACACAATGCAATACTATTTGGCAATAATAAGAAACAAGGTCCTGATACAAACCACAGCTTGAATGAGCCTCAAACTCACTACTCTACATAAAATTAGACAAATACAAAATCATATACTGTGTAATTTCCTTTATTTAAAATGCCCAGAAAAGGCAAATTTATAGAGACAGAAAGTAGATTCATTGTTGTTTGCAGCTCGTGGTGTAAACAGAAAGTGACTGAAAATGAGCAAGAAGGTTTTTTTTTTTTGAGGTGATAGAAATGTTCTAAGATTACATGGTGCTGATGGTTGCACAGCTTTCTAAATTTGTGAAATATTATTAAATTGTACCACAAAATGGGCAAATTTTATGGAATGTAAATGATTTCTCAAAAATCTTACTTAAAATTTTGAGAGTAAAGAGGATATTGTCACAGTTGAATTAGCATTCACATAGGAAAGCGGCTTATTCTAACCCTTTGAAGATTGGAAGAGTAGTTGCAAAGCTAAAATCGTGATCCTAAAGCTTATCCACAGAATGTTCCTTTGAGCAATACTGTGCACGAGTTGAATGCTGACAATAGCTGGCATCTGAGGAGAGTCCTGTATGGTAATCTGGATGATGCTAAGGGTATTCATAATGCTTTGTAAAGGCTCTAAAAACCTTCATTGAATCTCTGGGAAAATAATCTCTCCAAGTACAGAAGGATAAGCCCCTGAGATATTTCACATTTTAAGAAATAGACATTCCCACAACTCAGTAAGTAGATCCTGCTGTTCAACTTACTCTTCTATAACAAAAAAAGATAATATTCAATCTCTTTTTCTCTCCTTGTGAAAAGTGAAATCTAAGCCAATGTTTCAAGTAGAGTTATAGCATTTTCCTTTTATAATAAGTCATTGAAGATTGAAAACAATTTATCTAGGCATTTAATAGCTCATTAATTTTTAGTAATCAGATGCAATGGGAGTTTATGTATTAGGAAAAAATAGTAATTTTATTGTATTTTAGAATTTGAAATGAAAAATATAGAAATCTAAGAAGATGTGAAACTGGTTTCAAAAGAATCCCAAGAGATGTCACATGTGGATTTTCTGCTAATTACTCTGCATTCTTACTTTTAAACACCCATTTGCCAAAACCTCAATATCCACAGCAGTCCAGGGAATGGGAATGATGCCTAAATACTTGTGTTGCTTTTGTTACCATAGTCTCACAGTTGAATATTGTTCAGGATTTAAAAATTATTAGTATTCCCTCTTATAGTATCTCCAATTAAATTCTCCTGTTCACTACAGCCATGGTGTTTTTCCTCAATTATTACTCTTGTCCTTCATCAGCCCTCATTTTAAAGATAAAGAAGTTTAAGAAAAAAAAAAACATGTGTTTTGGCTTACATGTGTTTTGTTGGAAATGCTTGTTCTGTCCAAGAAGCCATGGAGCACTTGTAATTATCTTGCTTGATTTACACAATAGCAATTGCCCATCCGTATGCAGGCTGGAATCAGCAGTTTGCCAGTGACATTTTAAAGTGAAGGTTTAAGTGATTCATTTTAACATTCCCAACCAATAACTAGTTCTACACAAAATGATTCCATCTATAAGGACAAAAAGTAGCTACAGCAACAGAGAACCTAAATAAAATACACTAAAAAATTTATGGGTAAATGGTATGATAACTGGGACTTGCTTCAGAGAAATACAAGTGGAGGAAATCAGTGAGAAAATAAATGAATTAAGCTGGGACATGAGTTTAGAATTTTTAATATTTGAAATAAGGGTATGTGAAGCTCAATAAAGCACTTTTTCTACTTTTATATATTCAATATTTTTCACAGTAAAAAGTTAAAAGAAAACCTAGATAGATAACCTCCAATAACATATTTGTTTTTTACTGCTTTGTAGAGTTGGGCAAAATTTTCAACCTCCTTGAATATTACCTTAACTGAAAAATAAAATGATAGGACACCCCCCATAGGACTATTAGAAATATTACAAATAGTTCTGCATATATAAACAATAAGCAATATAACATGGTACAAAACCTAAAGTCAGTAAATGTTACCCATGATTTAATTAACAGACCTTTAGAAGGAGGCATTTATACTTGTAAATAAGAATAAGATGACATAATGTATGTGGATTCCCTAATACAGTGCCATGCTTGTAGAAGTCATTGAAGCATACATTTTAATTTCTGTATCTTTGGCGTCCTCTAACCAGTCACAATTAAGGATTGTCTGACAAGCCTGTTGAAAGAGGTAGGTCCTTTACAACAAATGCTATTTGAGTTCTTTAAAAGTATTAAAGGACATTTGGGTATCATTAAGTATTTTTCTGGAGGGGCTGACCCTAGATGCTATTTATTTCATCATGCATTGTATTCACTAATATCTTTGGATGGTTCATGGTCACAAATTTCTCACTGCCCTCCCATTAAGAGTCTTATAGATGGAAAAATTCTGAAATCCGTTTGATCTTCTTGTTGCTCAATGGCAATTTCTCTATGAAAGGCATTATTTCAATCACCTTCATCTCCCTAAGAGGAAGGGCAGGGCCCATGTCTGGTATTTCTAGAAAGGCCAGTTGAAGACAGAACAAAGATTCTATGAAAGGCATTATTTCAGTCACCTTCATCACCCTGGAAGGAAGAGCAGGGCCCATGTTTGGTAATTCTAGAAAAGCCAGTTGAAGAGAGAACACAGACATTTTGGAGGATACCTTCCCTCCAATATTTGCTCGCCATTGCACCCTTCGTGCTCCTCAGAGATTGGTTCTGTCATTGTGGTATTGTGTCTTGATAATTGTCTTTTCCCCTT
The DNA here is from genome assembly GCF_029289425.2 of Pan paniscus. Taxonomy (NCBI): domain Eukaryota; kingdom Metazoa; phylum Chordata; class Mammalia; order Primates; family Hominidae; genus Pan; species Pan paniscus. The sequence goes on from NC_073267.2 coordinate 71,165,117, forward strand.
ACTCTCTTACAAATATATGGGATTTTGTAGCTATCATATGTGTGATGGTCCTGTGAGACTAGCAATAATACCTTCTTCAAAACTTTGTGATTAATTGTATGTTCTTATCTTTCTGAGGCTAGAAGACTAGGTTAAGAAAGAGAATCAAAACCTCTAGAAAAATAAGTATTGTAATATGATGCTAAAGTGAGTGTAAACTACTATGTTGCTAAATCCTGTGTTATTCACTCGCATTCATTCATTCACCAGGTATTACTTGAGAAGAAGAACGCTGAGAGTTTTTTATTGGCTAGGCAATAAAAAAGATATAGCAATAAAAAATCCAGATAGAGCTTAATATCTGGTGGAAGACACAGTTAAACAACAACATTATAACAACAGCATTAATCAAACACATATTTCATTAATTATACTTGTTGCATATGCTATGTAAAAATTTTACGTTACATTTTGGGTCTATATCAAGGGCCCTAACACCAACTAGACGCATAACACATTACTAGGACTGTGCCCATTGTTGACTGCTTGCATTCAGAATCATTTTTTGGCCGTCTAGTGTTCTGCTCTGTACTGCAGGAGGTGCTGACCTGACAGTTCCTTTGTAGTCCAGAGCTTGGCTGGGTTAAGCTAATGGGAAGCAGTGGAATTCTTAGAGGGCAAGACTCCAAGTTATTCATCTCCCTTATTTTCCACTTTATGTGGCATTTCTGGCAGCAGCTGAACATCATTAATGGATTCAACTCCCCTTCCTTTAATTTGGCCTCTTTTGATTTTAACTTTTCTGGTTAACTCCAGACTCTTGGCTCCAGTAATTCTACTCCTTCTCTCTCTCTGCATAGGAGTGGAGTAGCTTCCTATTACTGCCAATATTTAAGTTACCCGCCTGTTTCCTGTTTGGTTTTTAGCATCTTCCATCATCTTTGTCACCACTGTTTTGTATTAAATTTCTTGTTTTGAACATTCAACATGGTTTCTGTTTCCTTGGTACATCTTTGGTCAATACAATTAGAATTGAGAATAGAGAGAAGTTGGGAGAAAAGGCATTGTTTTCTCTAAAGGGTCCTGTCTGAAAAAAAAAAAAACAAAAACCTACAGAGTTCATCTTTGTTGGTTTGGATAACAAAATGACAAGGTGTAAGAGATTGTCCAGTGAGATATCATTGAAGGTAAAAATGGCAAATTAAAGCAAGTTTGGGGATTAAGGGGAAGGGTAGAGAAACACAAGCTCATTGACGATCTGATTTTAAAGGAGACATTTGAGCAGATTTGAGGCATATGAATGAATCAACCATTCAGATATCTGGAAGAGGGAAGGGAAAAAGAGAGTGCTGAGAGAGGAAACAGCACTTTCAATGGCCCTGAGATGGTGATGACTATGATTAGTTCAACATGGAGAAGAGATAAAGAAGAAGCTTTTTGTTAAGTTTTGTATAGTTTCTATAAGAACTTTTAGAACACTGAAAGTTCAGTTTCCCTGTATATAAAATGGAGATAATAATCAGTTATTTTACATAAGAGTGAGGACGAGAAGACATAGGGTATGCAAAGTGCTTAACATAGACCAGGCACAGCATAGCAAGGTCAATTTATTATTATTATCATTATTTTTATTACTATTGCCTTCTTTGTGTTTTCCATCACTACTATCCTTTCCTGCAGAGACAATGAGCTTGACTTGCTTCACCCATACTTTTCTTAGAAGATGATTGTCAGGTTTTAGGGCAGAATGAGTGGCTCTAAATCAAAGCACAACTTGCCCTCCCACTTGAAAATGAATCTAAATTAATTGCTACTGTGTTCATTGGAATTGGATGGTAAATTTATTTATGGGCAGGAGTCTTTGTCTTAAATAACTTAATTAGAATCTAGCACTGAGGCTGTATTCAGACTTTGATGTTTACAGAATGAAAGATGAATATTCTGGTCCACATTGGTTATCTAACTTAAGAAATTTAGATAAATGTGGAGTTGCCAGTTTTTGCTTATACGTAACTGAAGCAGAAAGTCTTATTCATGTTGAGATATTTCTATGTCAGTGAATCTGATTTCTCAAAACCAAAGTAAAGCCACACAAACATAATCTGAATGTTTAGAAAAATTATTCAAATAATGATCAATATTCATCCAGGAATACCTCCATTCTTCTTACTCTATTTTCATAGCAGCATGATTTTTTTGCCTGAATTATTGATTTTTCAAATTTCGTAGTCACCTACGCTATACAGGGCACTGTTCCCAGAATTGATTGCCACAACTATCCATTTAGTTTTGCCTGTGAAAATAAAACCAAAGAGAAATTGAAAATCCACTTTCTCATTCCAAAGTTCTTATTTTAAAAATCAGCAGTTGGTTTGTGTTCAAGTGGTACTTTTTAAGTGCCCCTCATCTGGTTCTTTTAATTCCTGTGCACTCTCTTTAATATGTTCAGATCACTAGATATTCCTGCTGTGTAACCTTCCACCTACCTACCCCGGGTCTGTCGCTGTCTTCTACAGGCTTTTAAGTTCTCTGCAGAAAGATCAAATCATTAATGGTATTAAAGATGTTGCAGTGAAATTGTTATCTATGTTGGAAATGCTACTTGGGTAAAGAAAAAGAGATATTTTTAATTGGAAGTCTTGCAGCTAGAAACCCTGACAGAGCTGGGTTTTGTGTTTCTTTATATTTATTTGAGTGAATGCATTTTAGGTTAGCAGTATGTGTTTGGAAATTAGAAGGACATTTCTGCATCTTGTATGTGTCCTTTTGAGGTTTGAAAGCAGAAGCTGTGCTTAAAAAGTAGCTTTTGAAACAACAGAAAAATAAATAGTTCATTACAGCAACTAGATATTTTTTAAGAAAGCAGCAACCATAGGGTTTAAAAAGGGTTCTATAGACCAATTCTCCAAATTCTTAATCATACAACTGTATGCAAATTATATAATATCCTTTACTACAGTACTGTAAACTTTAAAATTATGTTGATACTTTCCTTAAAGGTTGTGATGGATTAAATGAACCACTGAACAGTATGCCTGGGTTATAATACATTAATTATAGTCTCATTTGTCTTCCTTTTTTCCTGTAATACCACAATAAAAAGGGAAGAAACACAACTGTAAAAGAAAGTTGCAATGTTCAGTCCTGATCCCACTTCTAAGCCAAAAAAAAAAATCGGTCACAAAGTTCATAAAGTACATAAGAGTCAATTCTTTACTTAATATGTACTGATTATGTAATCTGTAAAAACATACAGATTTTATCCAGTAATCTTAACTATAGATGAGGACATAATAATCACATACCCGTTTTGTAGACCAGGACACTGAGGCTCAGATAGTCTAACTACTTTTCTAAAAGCCATTCTGTTCTTTAGCAGCACTCTGGGCACCTAGGTTTCCTGATGCCACAGCCTAGTGTCTTCAATTTAATGGATATTATAAAGGTCTTGATGCCTGTCATGAAGAGGATGCTATCAATTTAAATATACTACAAGATGATACTAACAACGCCTTCAGCCCTCACACAAACCTTCCTGCCAGAAGTAATTATCCTAATCTGCTATAAGAAACACCTATTAACACAATATTTGTAATTGTGCTTTCTGGAGTCAGACTTTTCGGGTTTAAATCTGGTTTTCCATCTATCCACTAAGTGCCCTGGGCAAGTTGCTTAATCCTTATGTGCTTCAGTTTTATCTTGAAAATGAAGAAAATAACAGATTTAACCTACGTAATTTCTAGCTATTTTGATTGCATAGCATCTGTAAGCTAAGAATTGTAGTGAGTCTTTTCTAAGCTTTATCTCATTTATATATTATTGCATTCATTTTTATCATCACGATTTCAATCAGTTCCCACCTCTTAAAGGTGAGGAAAGTCATCAGCCTCCGTTGGCAAATCAGAATACTAAAAGTGAAAGCAGTGAAATAACTCATCTCGTAACCTGACCTAAAAGGACTCTGATTTATTTCTCTCTGCATCCAGAATTTATGTTCTAAACAACTTTGAAGTCTTTCTTCCCGGTAGTAACTTTTCCAATGTGCTGGACTTTTAGAGGGAGAAGGAAGGGGAAACCCACACGTTTGTGTTCTCTCTAATTCCTTTCATTGTGTCACCTGCCAGTGTTAGCTCTACCCTTCCATACCCACCTCCCTGCCTGAGCAGCTAATTTACATTCTGTTACTTCAACTCTGACACAAACCAAATATGTAACCATATGGGCACATAGCCCTTGGAAACTTTAATGAAGGACACCGGCTTTCTTTACCTATAGATATAAGGACTTAAGGTATGTACGGTGGCAATTGTTTCCATATGCTAACCTCCCCCAGGGCCCAGACTTGCCTGCAAAGCAATTTGTTTTCAATTAAGTTAGAGGAGGAGTTTTGCCCTTTTTATGAGTGCTTCCTTTTTCGTGTAGTGTGGGGTGTTGAGTATTTGGAAGAAATGAAATGTACTTACTGTCTAGAATAATCCCAAATGCAGCAGTCTGAGCTCTGAAGGTGTTAGTATCCTCATGTGGTTTGAGTTTCTGCAGAATTACCCCACTGAGATGGATCATATCCCAGTGGGGATATGAAGATTCAAAGAGCTTAAATTCCCTGCCATTCTATCCTCAGGCAAGGGATGCCGTCTACTGAGAGACCTCAGGTAGATGGACAAGGGAAACACACCCTATTTATAAAGTGATTTCCCTCTTTCTGCCTTTAGCATATAGGTCAACTACAACATCAGTTCTAGTGGTCTTTATGATCTTCAACGTGATGTTTTCAATGGAATAAAAAATCTCAAAGTCATTGTATGCCTAAACATTTTTCAACCAAAGCGCTGTGAGAAGGTTTGGGAGGTTTGCTCAGTGAAAGGATTACCTTTACAGAGCTTATGTTTACTTTTAAATCCAGGCATTAACCACCTATTTCACCACCAAGCAACACATTTCAAATATCTGTAATCCTTAACAGCCTAAAGTATAGAACCCAAAAGATTAGAAACGTAAGGAAGAGCAGGAAATGAGAACTTCATTAAAACATAGACTTCCAGCTTGTTCCAAAATGAGCAAGTATGGTCCTTTATTTCATTTCACAGTTTAAGAAACTGGCCTTCTCTCTGTTACACAAAACAAGATTCTACAATGACATACTAAGAGCTTTAGAATCAAAATGATTCCAGTTTGAATTTAGCTCTTCTGTCATCTTGGAAAAGGTCTCTCGCAATCACTCAGGTATTTACACATGTAAGATGGAACAATAATACCTCTTTTGTAGGGTTGTCATAGGCTAAAATGAGATAAGATGCTTAAAGTACCTGGCCTATAAGAGGCACTCAATTAGTGTCAGCCAAACTCTACCCCAAACCCAACTTTCTCTTCTAAGTTGCTCCAGCCACACCCAGGCACATACAGACTGTGAATACTACTTCTGCCACTTGATTACCCCTCCTTAGCTTTGTGACTTCAGGGCAATCATTTAGCCTCAACCTCACCGTGTCTTAAATTCTACAGCTTTAAAATGAGGATAACAATAATATGAGCTCAAAGATATTTGTTGGGAAACAAAAGGGTCAGGAAAAGTGAAACCATCGTTTTGTAAGCCAAGATGCAATACTTACTATGTGTTCATTATGATTACAGAATCTTTTTTTTTCTTCAGTGATGATAAGAATAGCCAGATATTTGGTACAAGAAAACATTTATTCAATCTTTCTGAAGATTTAAACATAAATCATAATAATACTATGAGGATAGTTTTACTAATACTTTTTTTTTCAGATAAAGACTTGAGTTTTAGAGAGTTCAACTACTTTGCTCAAGGTTACATCACTAATATATGTTATAGGTAGGATACAACAGTCTGACCATGTTCTAAAAGCCACTGATTTAGTCTGTCTTTCCTTTTCCAATTTCACCTCAGTTAACCAGTTACACTGTGATTGTCTACATCTACATTCATACCACAATTCCATAAAAGTTGACATACTTCAAAATGTGTAGGAGCAAGGAAGTGTGTTGAACATATGTTGAATAGTGAGTCCTAGGGGATTTATACTGGTATTTTGGCAATGCAATATTTATGTTTTAAAAATGATGAAGCTGCCTGGGTCAAGAGCATCTCTGAAGTAGCCTGCTAACTCTTGAGGGCATTGTTGAGAAGGAGGTCTAAAGATAGATTCTAAAGGTTAATAATTCCTCTATTTCTTGGCTTGAATAGATGCATTATTGATCCTTGTTGCAATTCTGTCACTACTGGCTTTCTGTAACCGTAGAATAACTGGGCAGAGTGGTGGCAAGTTATAAACCCTCTTGCTAAATGTGTTTTCTCACACATAGTTGATTCTATAATGGTCTTTTCCATCTATATAAGCTCTCCTATTTCACATGAGAAAAATGAGGTTTTAAGGAATATCATTTGTATCAATATGCATGATAAGATCTTCAGGGTTTGGTCAGAATTTGCAGAAGTGAGGGTTGTGAAATATTTGTACACCTTTGATAAGCACACATACCTTTATATTATAGTAGCTATTGATTAAACTTTTGAAATAAATCTCTCAGCTTTCTGGTCTTTGTTGTTGTTGTTGTTGTTTATTTTCTTTTTCCTGTGCCAGGTAACACGTTTATTAGCAGAACCATATGTTGGCTCCAAGAGCATTATCCAATATAAGAAAATGCAGGGATATGATGAATATATTTATATAACTCATAATTGAAATCTTTGAAACATTTTTCCTAACAAGTATAGTTAATCATACGTGGGTGACTCCTCCCTCAAGGCTGATTGTAGTCTACAAAATCATTTTAAGAATTACCTCCATGTTGTTCTACTCATTTTTCAACCTCAGCTCTGCAATTACTCAAAATCTCCCTGAGTTTCTCTCCAGCCTCACTTTTAGATATTGATGCCAGGCTGCTCCTCACTTTCTAGTCTACTAGTACCAACCAATTCTCCTTGTATATCTGGCTGTCTAGCCAAGCTGCTCCCATTATCTTCGAAAAGGCCTATTTTCCCTTACCTAGATAAATCATGCACCTTTGTTTGCCGCACACACCTTGAGAAGTCAGTCCAGGTTAACTTCCTTCAGAAACTGGTTATCAGAGTTCCTTCTCTGTGTTCTGTTTACACGCTATTATTGTCCCTCTCATTGTCTTAATTATTGCTTTTCTACTCTCAAGGCTTCTACTAAGGTAAAGGATCATACTCATTTTGGGTATGCCTGGGCCATTGCTGCACTGATTTTACCTATTTGCACTATCAAGCTCTGTGGTTTGCATACATGCGCATTATCTTTTTTTTTCCTCAGTTTGTTTTCTTGCATTAGAGTGCCACTAAATTTTTATTGCCTCCATCTCATTATCCCTATAACACCAGCTGAGAGGTCTCAATCTCCTAAAATTCTTCATTGTGCCTCTGTCACCCAATCTGCTTGAGATCCATTTGTCTGGGAACTTATTGTGCCCTTTGAGAACCTCGGATTTTAGACAAGCAAATCAATGATTTGGGGGTAGAGTACGATCTTTAGTAGGATTGTTGATGAAGAGGTGGATCATAACGTTAATCCACATCCCCCCTATTTGTCACAGTACCTCTTTCTTGTAAGCCACAGGAACACAGTTCACTCTTGTTAAATGTACCTGAACAGATGAAAAAAAGGTAAAAAAAAAAAAAAAAAGTATGCAAGGCAGCTTTTGTAGTACTTGGCTCAAACACTGAAAATACACTGAACAGCAGTAATAATAATGCACGACTTTTATGTATTTAACCATTCCATCGACATTTCCTGGCCACTGTGATCAACTTATTAGACATTGACAGCTGCTGAATTTTTTCCTATTGAGACATTAATAATGTGATATGCAGGGGAAGTACATCATTATCCACTTGAAAATTATTAATATGTGAGAAAGTCAGTGATTTTTCTATGTTAAGGAAGCAGATGTAGCCTAAGGGTTGGGTACGCATATAATTTATCATCCAAATACTTTGGGAATAAAAGGGCCATTATTACCAACCATAATGCTAGAACAACTGGCATAAACGGGGACACAACCAGGGAATTTGTGATGAAAGTTTATCTATCTAGAGAAAAGATACAATGTTTTTATGAGAGTCACTCTGCTGACATGAATTTCAATGCCCTAATGCAAATGTGATGACCAATTTTGTAAAGATTCTCCCATCAGAGATTTTTACCTCTGTCTGTGGTTGCCTGTGAACCTGACCATTGGATATTTCTCTTAGTCACTCTTGCTACACGTCATTATTGCAGTTTGACGCATTTCTTCCTGCAGATCTAGCTGTATAAAAATGTCTATTATATTGCTATTTTTTAAAATTTCCCTCTTCAGGGAGTATGAAAAGAGTATGCATATACTTTGCTGAGACTGCTGGAGCTTTTCTACACACATACACACCAAAAGCATGTGTGTTTATCTGTGTATGTGTGTATGTATGTGTTGAGATTTGTCCTGATGTCACCAGCTAAAAGAGAGTTGTGGGTTTTTTTTTCATTTGTTTGTTTTTATTGAAGGAGAATAGGTCTTATTTTCCTTGAGATTTCCCCTATCATAACAGGCTAAATAATATTAAAGAAAGTCTGTAGAAGGCCCTCTCCCAAAACAAGAACAGTGGATTTCTATTACTTTGCAGAATGCTTTTATCTGTTTTTCTCTGGAGAAAACTAATCCTCGGTGAGTAGATGGGTTAAAGTCTAAAATACGTAAGATTGACTTTGGGAGGTCAGGAAGCTTTGAGCAAATGCTGGAAAAGCAGCAGGGAAACTATTAGCTTCTTAGTTAGTATAATGTAGTATAATGGTGACAAAACTGCCATAGCAAACTGGCAAAGTGGTCAACTGAGTCATAGAGTAGCAAAACAATTGGTAAAGTGCCTACGATAACATGACAAATTAATTTAAAAAACACACAAAATAAATTTGTGGATATTGGCAGGATATTTTCCAGACAAGATGTTGAAAGTGTTAACTGACTTATTTTAATAACTCATAATAATGTACAGAGACAGAGAGCTAAAACAAAACAATGGCAACAAAAATTACTAATTTTATCAGCATAATTTAATGGAATTTAAAAAATAGGGCTTACCGGGTTAAAAAATAAAAGTATTTCCTTCAGTTCTTGTCTTTCAATATGATAAGGGATTCTCAAAGTATAAACTAGTTTGGGGAGAAGAGCAAACTATGACCCATGGAGCAAATCTAGTCTGCCTTTTGCTTTTGTACAGAGAAGGTTTTGTTGAAGCAGAACTATGCTCCTTGGTTTACATATTGCTTATTGGATGCCTTCTCCCTAGAAAGACACATTTGAGTAAATGTGACAGAGAAGATGTAGGACCCCAAAGCCTTTCCTGACTCTGTATAAGAAAAGTTTGTGCACTCTTAGCACAGGAAAAGATAAAATCAAAGGTGTAGGTGCCCTTTGCTAAGGGTAAACCATTTAAGATGGTACATCTAAACAATTTAAGATGGCACCTCATAGAGGTATTGCATAGTGTATTCCCATAAAGGGATAGGAGACAGTAAAATCTTGTTGTTGTTATTATTATCATATGAGTTATGCATAAAAAAACCTTTATTTCATGCCAGTGTGGGGTCCTGAGATCCCAGAGACAGACATAAAGAAGAGAAAGAGGTAAATGAGGTATGATGCAAGAAAGTAAAATTAAACCACCCTCATTTTATAAATGTTTCTAAGAGTTTTTCTGCTTGGGAGTTCTGATCTAGCTACATAGTAACAGCGGCTACTATATATGGACCAACTTGTACATGTCAGGCCCTTTGCAGGCATTATCTCTAATTCTTCCAGTTGTAATACTAAGCAGTCAATACGTGATAGCTATATTATGCAACAGGCTCTGTCGTAAATGCTTTACCTCATTATCATATATAATCCTTAAAATCATTTTTATGATAGGCATTATTAACCCCACCTCACAAATGAAGAAACAGAGGCACTAGGACTTTAAATCATGGGCACGTACACACAGAGTTAGAAAGTGGCAGAGTGAGGAATCCTATTTTGATCGATCATAATCTAAAATTGACTTTTGTTTGTTTGTTTTACTGGTGCCACACTGCATCTTGGCAAAGGGAAATCCTAGATATTGAGAGTTCTTTGGCAGATATTTATAAACACTAACAATGGATTTGTTTGACTTGTCCTCAGAAGTGCTTTTCTAGAAGGAAAGTGGAAGGTTGGGGAAGGTGTCATACTCTGTAGTGAGTTCTATTATGAGCAATATTACCACTCCAGTATCTTTCCCTAGCATGATTTATAATTTTAAATGAATTTATACTTGGAGCATTTTACATCATCAGTTTTCAAACTGTCTTGGATAGTCATAATGGGGATGATGGAGTTTAGTCATATTGGGGTGATGGAGTTTAGTCATATTGGAGGTGATGGGGTTTGGTCATATTAGGAGTAATAGGGTTTGGTTATATGAGGCTGATGGGCTTCGGTCATATTGGGAATGATGAGGTTTGGTCATATGGGGTGATGAGGTTTTGTCGTATGGGGGTAAGATAGGGTGATGGGATATAGACAGAGCTTCTGATCCTGCCTCTGGTTCTGTTTCAATCACAGAAGTTTTGTGTCTCTGTGTTCTATAATAATTAGGAAACATTTAAAAGTATAGCTTAATAAACAAACATCTGTATTACCTTTGTTGTTGCTGTTGGTGGTGGTGGTGGTGGTTTTGAGACAGAGTCTCGCTCTGTCACCCAGGCTGGAGTGCAGAGGTGTGATCTCGGCTCACTGCAACCTCCACCTCCTGGGTTCAAGTGATTCTCCTGCCTCAGCCTCCCGAGTAGCTGGGACTACAGGCATGCGCCACCACGCCTGGCTAATTTTTGTATTTTTAGTAGAGACAGGGTTTCACCATATTGGCCAGGCTGGTCTCGAACTCCTGACCGCGTGATCCCCCGCCTCAGCCCCTCAAAGTGCTGGGATTATAGGCATAAGCCACCATGCCCGGCCTTCTTCTTCTTCTTTTTTTTTTTAGTGGAATACTTCTGCTGTACACAAATTCCCATAATGTGAATGGAACCATTGGAGTCTGAGAGGGGAAACCATTTCTCAAAGATTGACTTTGACTGAGATAGAATTAGACCTTAGTTTCTCCTACTTTCTTCTCCTTATAGGCTCTGCTATAAGGCTGTCAGTAGGTAAAGTCCCCAGTCAATTTTGATGTGCAAAGAGATTCAGTTAACTGTCCCATAAGCCCTCCAAATGTAGCTGAATATTTACTTAACACATTGCCATAGCGTGTCTTGAAGATTGGGTAAATGGAAGAGAACCAATTCTAGATTTATCAGTTTTACTTGGGCCACCTTTCAACTAGTTCATGACCTTATTTGGGTCAATTCGTTTAGTAATAACCCCTTGATCTGAGGCCTTGTGAAGACATTGGGCAGAACAACCCTGCAGATTCTGTCCTGAGCACCATAGGATGTTTACCTGGTCTCTAATCCCTAGACGCCAGTAACTGCCCACCCCTTTCCTAGATGTGACAATTCCAGACACTGTCAAATATCTCCTGAACTGCAAAATCACTCCCAGTTGAGAACCCACTGATGTGATTTGGGCACTGAAATAACTTATTTGATCATCAATTCTTAGTAATATCTAGAAGAAAACTAAACTCACAGTCTAAAACAATATTACTCTTGTCTTAGAATGCAAAACCAGAATTTGAGTAAAGATGGATACAGTTTTTAAAGTTTTTTTTAACTGATTTATGATAACCGAGTTGTGCAGGCATTGAAGTGTTTGCGGATGTTTCAAATGACCTGCTTTTCATGAACATCAAATTTTGATCTATCTGTAGGGAAAAATGGATTGATAGCTGCTATCAAATTTGATAGCAGATCTTGATATAAAAAAAAGTTTTCCTGCTGTAAAATTTTAGCTGTCTGTCACTTACATTATACTATGTCACATCTCACAATGACATATTGCAATGTAATGCAATGTAAGTCACATAATAGACAACTACAATTCGTAACTTTCTGAGAGCCATTCTCTATTGAAAAGCTTCCCAAGGGAAGTGAAGGAATCCCTCTGCTGAGGTCATTCACAGCCATAATGCTGCTGGTCTGTCTGTGACTTACTCTTTATTTTCACAGCCTAACTTGCTTTAAAACGGACCTTCCTCCATTTCTTCTGATTGCAATGGGGCTATCAATCAAGTTGCTCCAGTGGAAAGTGGGGAATTAAACTGACCCATCAGAGGTCTCAAAGGTGCAGTTAACCTAAAGCAATAGTTTGTGTGAATTAAATCATTAGATAAATGCAAATCAAAACCACAATGAGACACCATCTCATAGCAGTCAGAATGGCTATTACTAAAAAGTCAAAAAACAGATGCTGGCGAGGATGCAGAGAAAAGGAATACTTATATTCTGTTTGTGGGAATGTAACTTAATTCAAGCACTGTGTAAATAAGTCTGGAGATTTCTCAAATAATTTAAAACAGAACTACCATTTGACCCAGCATTTCCATTATTGGGTATATACTCAAAGGAATAGAGATAATTCTACCATAAGGACACATGCATGCACTATCACAGTAGCAAATACATGGAATCAACTTAGGTGGCCAGCAATGATAGACTAGGTAAAGAAATATGGTAATATATACCATGAAACACTACACATCCATTAAAAAGAATGAAATCATGTCCTTTGCAGAAACGTGGATGCAGCTGGAGGCCATTATCCTAAACAAATCAACACAGGGACAGGAAACCAAATACTGCATGTTCTCACTTATGAGCAGTAGCTAAACAGTGAAGTACACATGGACACAAAGAAGGAAACAATAGACACTGGGGACCACTGGGGGGAGGAAGAGGAGGCGGCAAGGGTTGAAAAACTACCTCTCAGGTACTATGCTCATTACCTGGGTAACAGGATTATTCATATATAAAAGCTCAGCAACACACAATTTACCCATGTAAAAACACCTGCCCACGAATCCTCTGAACCTAAAATAAAGGTTGTAGAAAAATAAAATAAAAGATTGATTTACCTCTGGGAAGCTACAGCCTCATAGGCTTAGGGGCTTGTCATTGAGATGATGCTTTTCTGAAAATAAGACAAGGGAGCCCTCACTGGGATTATTATCTTGTCAATGGGCATGTGGGTTGGTTTTCAGGGTTCATTCTTTCCAGGGCCAGCATCTTGTACAGGAAACACTCACACAACTGTACACAGCAGCTTTGAGAACATGTCACCCTTATGCAGACAGAGAATGGCTCAGTTGGGTCACATGTTCACCACCGAGGCCAAACATAGCCCCTTACCCAGGAATTGATTTGGAACCTGGGATAGAGAATATCTCTTATCCACAAACACCAAGCTATGAGATGCAGTCAGAACTACACTTTTGGAGAGTTTTTTTTTTTTTTTTTTTTTTTTTGAGACAGAGTCTTGCCCTATCTCCCAGACTGGAGTACAGTGGTGCCATCTCGGCTCACTGCAAGCTCCACCTCCCCAGCTCAAGCAATTCTCATGTCTCAAGTCTCAGCCTCCCGAGTAGCTGGGATTGCAGGGTGCCACCATATCTGGCTAATTTTTGTATCTTTAATAGAGACGGGTTGGACCAGGCAGGTCTTGAACTCATGGCCTCAAGTGATCTGCCCGCCTTGGCTTCTCAAAGTGCTGAGATAACAGGCGTGAGCCATTGTGGCCAGCCCCTTTTGGGGAGTTTTTTTGTTTCCACTCTGTAGAGAGAATGTGCAGAGCAGATAAGCCAGCATAGAGAAAATTAGAGAAATAGGAAAAACGAAAAACAACCAAACAAAAAACAGGCTCATGCAACGTGCTTGAGGCAGCTGGATCTGGTTATTAGACAAGCCATTTAAACACTAGACTTTTTTATTATTTGGATCAATTTCCCTTTACAGTGCAGATAGCTTGAGTGGGATTTTCTGACACTTCTAACATATAAGTTTTATAAATGTATTTACTCTCTCCATTTAGTTTTCTCCATCTAAGAAAAAAGCTCTTTTGTGTGAAGCTACATGAAATGCATTCACTCATTTAACAGTCTCTCACATTCTTTAATCACAGACTCCATATATTGATCTTCCCTTTGAGCCCATGTATAATTATTTGTGTTTTTTTATCCTCATAATGCTGTAAATTATCCCTGGATGTATCCATTTTAAGAGAAGAGTAAGGTTGAGAGTGGCAATAGCTTATAAAAGATTAGCTAGCAAGTGATGGAGCGCACAGACAGAACCCAATCTGTGGGAAATGGTTTCTTTGTCTTGTATGCTTGTCTCTGTCCCTACTCACTTTCATCATGTTGCCTCCGAGAGTCTTTTATGTATTAGAAGCATAATAAAGACAAGAATTGTGTGGGATCACGGATAATATAATCACAGCTGTGACAGACCATGCCTTCCCCAGTTCCTCCAATTTTTCTCTGCATCCTCCTTTTTTCCCCTCAGGCTGCTAAGAAAACAAACAAATGTATTCCATATATCAAGAGGCTCAGACTTATTGCAATATGAGTGTCCTCGCTTCTGTAAGTCCAACATCTAATGGACCTAAAATACTGGAGCTGGCAGGGACCCAGGAATTAACCAGTAAATTGTAAACTCTATCCGCTTAATCTCCACGACCAGGTTTGGCCTTCGCTTCTTGAGTTACACTGAATCTCCTCCAAGGACTTATGACTTCTCCGATATCTTTCTTTGGTTTTTTTCATCTTTGCTCTTCTAAGGAGGCATACGTCACCCATATAACAAAAGCACCTTAGCTGGGTGATGCTCTTAAGAAGGAGAGTTGAAGTGGGAATATTTATGTCCCAAAGGGTAAAAAGTTTTCCTGCTGTTTGGAAATTCCTGCTGCCATGTAATCCTCATTTATTTGAACCCTTTTATACCTCTCAAGGTCTCCATTTAGAATATACTTCAAGTTGGTTTTATATAGCTAGTTTAACCCCTTAAACTCCATTCCCATTTGGTGCCAGCTTCCTTTCATGAAGCCCCACCAACTTTGCTATTCAGTTCACCTGAATTATGGTACTAAAAATCTCTGCTACTTTCCTCCTGTTCTCTACCATTTGCTCATTCTCATCGCCCTTCTGAGAAGAAAGGGCCCTGGTAAGAGAAGCTCTTTGATGCAAAACTCCACGTTTTAGTCTCAAAAACAGGATCTAGAACATAATCTGATAAGGCATTTCCAGGAGAATCTTTCACCACCATGCGTTGGATTTTAAATTCTTACTTTGCAATTTCAACATTTGAAATTGTGCTTTTAAGAAGAAAATGAACAAGCAACTCCTTGTTAATGGTACTTCACTTACTTTTAAAGACACTGCATTAAGAAATTAAATAAGTGAGTAATATAATCCAAATGATGGCTGCCTTTGCTTCCTTACAATTTTTTCAGTTTGTCTACACTTTAACTTCAGTGGAGCGTTGATCTCCATAACATAATCTTTTCACTCATCATTACTCTTTTTTATTTTTATTTTATTTTATTCTATTTTGAGACAGGGTCTTGCCTTGTCACCCAGGCTGGAGTACAGTGGCATGATCTCGGCTCACTGCAACCACTGCCTCCTGGGTTAAAGCAATTCTTGTGCCTTGGCCTCTCAAGTAGTTGGGATTACAGGCACCCACCACCATGCCTGGTTAATTTTTATATTTTTAGCAGAGATGGGGGTTTCACCATGTTGGCCAGGCTGGCCTTGAACTCCTGACCATAGGTGATCTGCCTGCCTCGGCCTCCCAAAATGTTGGGATTACAGGCATGAGCCACCGTGCCCGGCCCACCCCGCATTATTCTTGTACTGAAGTTCTTGTTCTTGTTCTCTGCTTCTTTTCATAAGCCAATGTGCTTTATTAATGGAAATATTATATTTCTTTGACTCTAAGATATATATATTTTATGTTGTAATGTTCCCAAAATCAGAGTTTCTTAAAGTTTTATTGTATTTAATTGTCAGTTTTTCTTTCTTAGTTGGACATAAACTGATGTCTCATTAACAGTATCTTATATTTGATGGCATTAAAATATTAAAGTGTGAGATTAATTCTGTATTTCTGCTATTGTGAACAGTGCTGCAATAAACATGAGAGTGCTGATGTCTCTTTGATGTACAGATTATCTTTCCTTTGGATATACACCCAGTAGCAGGATTATTGGATCATATATTAGATCTATTTTTAGGTTTTTTTTTTTTTTTTTTTTTTTTTGAGACGGCGTCACTCTGTCGCCCAGGCTGGAGTGCAGTGGCGTGCTCTCGGCTCACTGCAACTTCTGCCTCCTGGGTTCAAGCGATTCTCCTGCCTCAGCCTCCCAAGTAGCTGGGACTACAGACACACGCCACAATGCCCAGGTAATTTTTGTATTTTTAGTAGAGACAGGGTTTCACCATGTTGGCCAGGATGGTGTCGATTTCTTAACCTCGTGATCCCCCCACCTCGGCCTACCAAAGTGCTGGGATTACAGGCGTGAGCCACCGCACCTGTCCTATTTTTAGTTTTTTAAGGAACCTCAATACTTTCTACCTTAGGGGCTGTATTAATTTCCATTCCCAATAACAATGTATAAGATTTCTCACTTATATGTAGAAGCTAAAAATGTTGATCTCTTGGAAGTAGAACCAGAACAGAAGTTACTGGTAGGAGTGATAGATGGTGGCACGGGTAGCCAAAGGCTCTTTAATCGATAGAAAAGTACACCTAGATAGCAGAAATAAGCTGTAGAGTTCTATTGCACCATAGGGTGGCCACAATAAACAACAATTTGTTGTATATTTTCAAATAGCTAGAAGAGCAGTTTTTGAATGTCCTCAACACAAATAAATAATAAACCTTTGAAGTGATATATGTGCTAATTACCCTGATTTGATCATTACATGGTGTACACACATATCAAAAATATTAGATTGTACCCCACAAATATGTACAGTTAATATGACAGTTTAAAATAATAATAAAAGAATAAATAAAATAAGAAAGAACGAGATTAGAGTTTGGGCTTTGGGTCAGAAAAGGCAAAGACAATGTGTTGACCTGTTGTGATTTCAGGCCACTGGGAGTGACCTATCCCAGTCGCAAATGGGTCACTAGACTACCGTAATGTATAGTTCTAATGTCCCAATTGAAGTCCCTACTTTGTTCTCTATGAACATAAAATCCCCAGAGATATTCAGGGAAATATACACTGGTCTAGGTGAGGGCTCTTGTATTTCTGTGTACCTAACTTTAAATCATTTAAATTTCGTATCATATTATTAAAAAGTTTATAAACATTGCTTATGTGGAATCACAGAGCTACACAATTCTCATTTCCAGAAAACAGTAAATATTTCTAAATGTTTGCTCTTCATTTAATGCATTTGAGATACTTTTTATTTTAAAAGTTTAATAATGAATCATCTGTGTTCTTTTTGTCTTAATACATTGTGTACATTTGAGTGATTATGCATGATCATTAAAATAGGATAATGTAGAATAAATGTGAATAATGAGAATTAAATGGTAGTTTTGCAAATTTCCAGTATTATTCACTAGATACCTTTGTCCAATTTATTTCAATGAGTTTCAATCATTAGCAAGATACAGGAAGAGCAAAAGGACATCCATATAGAATTAATTACTTAACTTTTATGGTTGATGTGCAATTTTTTCACCAAAGGGCCACTCCAGGCCTTCTGACTAACTTTCCAGCAGGCAGATTTCCTCCATGTCCACGAAAGGTTACTTTGGGCGCACCATTGTTGTTGTCATTGCTAGTATTTTTTATTCTAGATATTTCAATGTTTTAACTAATTGACAGTCCTTCAAGACTTTGGCCATATGTTGACTGTCAGTCTTAATTTTTATGCTTTTCCTTTTTTATGTCTTCTATAACAATTTCTATGTTTTTCTACACCTTCGTTAAATTTAGAACGGAAAGTTGTGCGAGGTTGAGTCAGGACTATTAGCCCTATACAAGAGACACTGTTCTCTTCCTAAGAATGAAAAATAAGTCATACTTGGCCAGGCGCGGTAGCTCACTCCTGTAATCTCAGCACTTTGAGAGGCTGAGGCAGGCGGATAACGAGGTCAGGAGATCTAGACCATCCTGGCTAACACGGTGAAACCCCGTCTCTACTAAAAATACAAAAAATTAGCCGGGCGTGGCGGCGGGTGCCTGTAATCCCAGCTACTCAGGAGGCTGAGGCAGGAGAATGGCGGTGAGCCCGGGAGGCGGAGCTTGCAGTGAGCGGAGATTGCGCCACTGCCCTCCAGCCTGGGCGACAGAGCGAGACTCCGTCTCAAAAAAAAAAAAAAAAAAAAAAAAAGAAAAGAAAAAAGAAAAATAAGTCAGTCATACTTTATTTCTTAATGACTCAGTGTCATTGTAATGACTTGCAAAGACTTGTGAAGGTCAGATACATAAAGTCAAAAATAATGATTGATATATAGTTGCTGCTCATGAAGTAGTCGGTACAATTATCATGTTGTGATCTAGACCTGTAATACCTGAAATAGATCATTTTGATTGTTTCTATCTTTCTGTTGTAATGTTACTCAGTTTTACAACAACTAATATTATGAGAATCTTCTCTAATGCTTAGCTGATGGTTGCTGACCTATAGTTTGCAGAAAGGAAGCACAGCTTGTGAAAATTATAAAATAAAATATGAACAGTCTTACAGAGCAAATGTTCTGGGAATAAACTGCAAGGATTTAAGAGACAGTGTGTGCTACTGTGGAAAATGCAGCTTTAGCAGCTTGGTAGCCGTGTTCTTTGCCTGGCAAGTCACTTACTATAGCTGAACTTCAATTTTCTCATCTGGAAAAATGGCAATAATAATAGTCACCCTGAATATTTACATAGAAAGATAAATGGAGAGATAGAAGTAATATAAGTTGTGTGAAATAAATAGGTGCCTAATAAATTTTAGACATTGATTTTTCTTGCAATTTGATATATAATCAATACTGAGTAATAGAGAATAAATTTGTCTTAAAATAATTACAAAACTCCCAAATAAAATCATAGATATGTAAACATGCTTCCTAATTTATAACATAATTCATATTTCTGAAAAAACTATTTCACAAGAAATTATGTTTCTATGGAATGTAACGTTAGCTAGATTATTCTTTGGGGAAATTATATACTACATTGTAGAATACACACTTATTTTAGGAAGACAGAAAACTTATAATACTGTTAATATAGGGAGATAGTTTTTTCTTCTCCCTTCTTCCCTACCTACTCAAAATATGAACTTCTTCTCATTACCTGAACATATTTCCATTTTCTTCCTTTGAGAAAAAAGATAGAGAATTTTAGATAATTGTCTCTTACCCATTCTAAAACTTTCTTTGTACAACTTTAGCTTACCAACATTTAAAACAAAGGCAAGTTTCACATTGACTCACAATATATGTTTCAAAACATGGCCAGTTACTTTTTATTTCTTTAGATTTTAAACTATGCACTGATAAAATGTTTTCATGCAGGCCGGGTGCGGTGGCTCACGCCTGTAATCTCAGCACTTTGGGAGGCCGAGGCGCACGGATCACGAGGTCAGGAGATCGAGACCATCCTGGCGAACACGGTGAAATGCCGTCTCTACCAAAAATACAAAAAAATTAGCCGGGCGTGGTGGCAGCGCCTGTAGTCCCAGCTAGTCGGGAGGCTGAGGCAGGAGAATGGCATGAACCCGGGAGGCAGAGCTTGCAGTGAGCCGAGATCGGGCCACCGCACTCCAGCCTGGGAAACAGACTCCACATCAAAAAAAAAAATTTTCCTGCCTATTACTGATACATATTATATGTATTGATATCAATATACTTTCCAGTCCCATTATTAAACAGTGTTTGTGTGTGTCTGTGTGTGTAAAGGCCTCAAATAAACACCAACAAAGGATGTAAGCACATCAAGATACCAAAAACCATCTCATTAATTTCCTTTTGGAGAATCAAGCAAGGTCTTATGATCATAAGGCCTATGTATTTACAGAAAATACTTCATGAAACTTGTCTTTAAAAAACTTTTTTGGACAATCCCTGTTTCTCCTTTAAGTGAACTACATTCTAGTATATCCCTTAACTTTGACACGCACATAGCGAAGTTTCATGTCTGCAAAAGTTTACTAAAGCTTTCTCATTTTGAAAGATCTCTCTGATAAATCAAAATGGCATCAAATAAATAGCTTTACAAAATGCTTATATTTCCTTGTCTCCAGACTTAAACGAAATATATTCCCAAATTACGAACTATTGGGGCCATTTGTCATATGTTTATTGAGTTATTTTATTTTATGAAAATGATTTAATTATTTAATTTCTCAAGAATTCTGCCCAAAGATACTGAGAAAGAAAAGCTACAATGTTTTGGAAGCGTATCTTTTAATAATACTATCCAATATTTTAATATGGAAGATATTTTATACAGTAATTTCTATGGTAAAGATCACTTCCATGATTTTTGAAAGTTAAAAAAATGAGAAAGTACATAAAGTACCACAGAAATTACAGTAACTTCCATTGGCTTTTATCCTACATTCTTTCATTTATTCATCACGGTGCTTTTGTTTCAACATTTTCAAACACTTAGAGTCTGTTACAGAAAGTTAAAAGCCTTGTCCAAAGCCACTTCTCCGTTAATTGGTGGACTTGGGACTTGTCTGATTTTAACGTTTGTGATATTTCTTCTAACACCACATGTTTGAACACTCAGTATGTTGGGATAGATGAGCCTTTAGCTCCCTAGCATGAACCCACTCATTTTGTAAGAGAAAAAACTGAGTTCCAGGGAGAAGTAAATCACAGTGTGACCTTGATGGAACTAGCAATGACTGTCTGGCCAAGCAAAAGAATGAAATTCAGGGAAGGATGATTGTGCTCAGCATACCAGTACAGTATCACCTTCTTTTCAGACCACCCTAAGATAAACAGCCTCAAAAGGCTGAGGATAATATACTTGAGCAATGGAGGAAGGAAATTCTAGTAGGCAATCTACTAGAATGAAAGCAAAGGCAATGAGTAACCCAAAAAGATCCAAGCACGGCAATTACTATCTTCTTCAACAAAGTGCATCAGCACATTGATTTTGGTGGTACATTAGTGAACAGATAGAATAGGCAACAGATGGAATATGAACCCAGTGTCACGGCCAGAGATCAGAACAATAGTATTCTCTAGTTTCCAGGAGGCTTCAGTAAACACTGTACACTGAAAGTGAGCTAAAACCTCCATTAACTGACAGGTACCTGAAACAACCCTGCATAGGAGCTGGTAAAGGCATGAACCTCATATAATGCAACTTGTATGAAAAGTATAATGGTTTCCAATAAGCCTGCAAAATGGAATCATCAGCCCCAGTTCACTGCCAATACTTTATCACAAAAGACAGTGATGTCTATGGATCACTGTGCATTTGGAAAGGGCTCACTGACATACTTTCACCCTGCTAGTATAAAGACATTGAATAGTATGGTTCGACATACCTCATCTGAGCTCAGGCATATTAAGGACACCAATATGAAACTCAGAGGGAGAATTAGCTGTCCATGATTAAAGACGTACATCACCATTCTGACCAGACAAATGCTTCCTAAAGATGGAATTGGAATGATGGAATCCATGAAGATCTTACACTTCTTTATGTAAGGCCAGGTTCACAAAATTGGGTTAAGGAGGAAACTTTGTTTGTGAAAGTATAGAAGTTAGACTATGTGATAATTCCCACAAAATCATAATATTGTTCAGACTTGCCTGTAAATTTCCCCACTCTATCACAACATTTCATTGTAAATTATAGTTTCCTCTCTAAGATTTCAAATTGTTATAGGACAGAGTCCTGAGGAAAACAAAAATATACTGTATAGAAGGGCAAAACCTGTGTCTATTTAATTCACTGCTTTATTTCCAATTCCAATTCTTAAGGGTGTGCCTGACACATGATAGACACCAAATAAATATGTATTGAATGAATGAATAAGGGAAAAAAGATACTATCCATTATTAATAACCTCAGAAGACAGTGGGGAAAACATTCCTTGAGTCATGTGTTTGCCTTAGCAGTTACCACACTGTCCTACAGAGAAAAGCAAAGAGGAAAAACTTTACAGCAACTGTTAACCACCCACTTGCTCTGCCCATAGATAAGGGAAGCCAATACCTGAGTTATCGTGAATGATTTAAAATGGGCTAAATAGAAGAGGGGAATTTCAAAGGGGAAGCGAGAGGGGATTTAAAAAGTGTAACTGGCGGCCGGACGCGGTGGCTCACGCCTGTAATCCCAGCACTTTGGGAGTCCGAGGCGGGCGGATCACGAGGTCAGGAGATCGAGACCATCCTGGCTAACACCGTGAAACCTCGTCTCTACTAAAAACGCAAAAAAAAAAAAAAAAAAAAAAATTAGCCGGGCGTGGTGGCGGGCGCCTGTACTCCCAGCTACTCAGGAGGCTGAGGCAGGAGAATGGCGTGAACCTGGGAAGCGGAGCTTGCAGTGAGCCGAGATCGCGCCACTGCACTGCAGCCTGGGGGACAGAGCAAGACTCTGTCTCAAAAAAAAAAAAAAAAAAAAGTGTAACTGGCTTGGCATGTTCAAACCAAAGTATGTATAAGGGCACAGAAGATGGAAGAGAATAATGGAAAATAAAGTTAGGAAGATAAACATTCAGTCTCATTGCCTGGTGTTTTTCTGCTTTTTAAGTACATATGAAGTTCTATATTTAGCATACAAGACTTTCATAAGCTATGTATTTACTAAGATACTCCTGGCTTAAAAATTGGGTCATTCTGTCACTCTTAAATATTCCACTTGCCACTATGTAAATAACTTTATGCTCTCTCCAGCCAAATGAAAAAGAACAATTTTTAGGTACTCTCCATTTTTATTCTTTGATTAGGTTACTGTAATGATGCTTATGTTCAAATAACTACTTAAGTTACCCAAATACTTCTCTTTCTCTTTCCTCCTTTCCCTGTGCTTTACTCATGGACAATGTTTGCAGACATGTTCAATCATTGGTCCATCGAGTAAGGGAAAATGGAAGAGCATATCATTAATCATCTCCCAAATACCTTATTTAGTTTCCTTATTAATATTTTTATTTGTTGCATTGGGTGAGCAAGTGAGATTCAAGAGGTTCATTAAATTTTAATAGAGAGGAAGAGGAGAAGGAAACTATTTATTATCACCAATTTGTCAGTCAATGAATTTTGTACAATACCATTTAAATTTTTTACTTAATAGTTTATTATTTAAAACAACATTGGATAAATATTATTATACAGACAAATGTTCAAGATTATTCAATTACCTTGCAGGTTCCCATAGATCGTAATCGGAAGAGCTAACCCTAAATATTCCTAACTATAAAGCCTGTGCTATTATATATTCCATAGTGTCTCTCCCTTATGTTTCATTCTAATTCATCCCAAGACAATTTTGTTCATGTTTATCTATGCAGAGTGCCTGCTTTTTTGTTGCCAAATTATTTTCCTGCCTTCTCTATCTACTTCTTCAATAAACTGAGGGATCTGAAGCACTTGGTAGGTGTTACTCAGGTCACATTAGCAGATGGAATGTCACGTATGCCCAATGTTGTATCTATAAAGTGCTGAAATGAATGCAAAATGCAAACTTCTGTGCTGTAATGACTTGAAATAATTGTCAACTACATTTATTATCTTTTTTCCAAAAAAAAAGAATTTGCATAGACTGACAGATCATTTTGTTTCCACATTCAATTTTAATATTTGGTTGTGCTTTCCAAAGGACAGTTATGTTTGTTTAATATCCACAAAATCCCAAGACTGATTTTTATGCTTGTAAGTAAAAGATAAATCAGTAAATAACATTATTATTTAATGAAACAAACAACAAAGTGGTATGGACAAGACTGTCTAAATGAAAAACATTTTTTCTAAGTAATTCTTTATATTCTTCCTTTATTATTTTATATAATGATTTGGGGCAACAGTCTCAGAAAGCAAAGTACTCAAAGGAAAGATTCTATGCATGAAGGCATCTTTAAGATAACTAAGCATGTACCAATTTATTTTCTTTTTTGATTATTATTATTATACTTTAAGTTTTAGAGCATGTACCAATTTATTTTCTTCAGAATTAGAAAGCTCTGTAAAGGCTGGAAATGTTTGCTAGCAGATTGACAGAAAAGGTCTGATGCAATTCAAAACTTTGAATAGCATTTTGACAACCACACCTATAAACTATAAAATCTATGCTATGTATCTGAATTATATCCTAGTGGTCAGTAATCTCAGAACTAAATTGTTTTCCATAACATACACTAAAAAATACATACCCACAGCAGTGCTATGTCTGACCAGAGTAATAATTTCAGGATTTTTCAACATATATAAAGAAAATTGTTCACTTCTGCAGGTACTCTTAAATTACAATTTTAGAAAGAAAATGAAAATATGAAAACTACAAAATAACAAGAGTTTTACAAAAACTACCCAAGCAAAGAAAACGTCCTTGTCTTGTGACACTAAGTGTACAGTCATATGCAACTTAGAAACTGGAAACACAAATCTGTTTTATCTATTTTTCTTAGCTTGCACATCGCCCTTAATTACAGTTTAGGTGACAAAATGAAACATAAATGTCTTTTTATCAACAGCACATTGCTGGAAGCATAAACAATAAATTATAAATTACTGAATCAGAAGCCTTTTTGGATCATATATGCATAGTGCTGTTCTCCGTATCTATGATCTGTCACACCTCCTGTTTCATGCAAATTGAGCACTACCTTTTATGATTCAACATTGAAGAAATGTCCCATGCTTCATATAGGTAATAGTAGACAACTTACATGGAAAACACTTCCAGTCAACGTTTGGTGCTGTGTGTTGTGCTTTGAAAAAGTCCACTATGTGAGCAGAACAGACAATACAATCATATTGGAAATATATTAAGATATTAACTATCATACTCATGCAAGTACACAGTTTCTGCTTGTTGTTTGGGGATGCTTGCCTGGGAAACCCAATAATAATGGATCTGCTGAAGCTAAGGGTATGGATGTTTTTATAAAGGACACTTGAACAAGAGATGTTTCTTTTAGGAAAGCCTTCTGTTGGTTCCAAAGCAGACTATTGTAATAGCAGAACTTAAGGAAGACTCAGGTGGCCAGAAAAAGGACAATTGGCTTAGCAAGGTGGCCCTCCTTGCTATGTATATCAGCAGGTAGGTCCTTCAAGTACAATCCAGCCTGGCTAGGTATACCTGGCTTAAGGCAGAGGACAGAATGACTCTGTCTGCCTTGAAACCTACATCCTGAATACAGAAAATGTATTCCTGTAGATTCAGCTGGAGAAAAGAGGAAGGACAGAGCATTAGCTCTGGCTGGCATGGGAATCAGGAAAATCCACTTCCACTTTCAGGCAGCAAATTTTGGTTTTGCAACACAGGAAGTTTGAGATAGGCTGATGGTAGTCAAAAATGCAAAGGAAGGCTGTCTGTAATTTTCCAGCTATGTAAATGGTTCCCACAGAGTATGTGTGTTTGCAGGGAGAGATGGAAGTTTGGAGGCAATTTAGAACAATTTTATATGCTAGAATTGAAAGTGATGCCAACAATTGGAAACTACCATTGTGTGGAGAAACCTGAGTTTCGTTTTGGCAATGGAGCTACAGAAAGGTTAAAAAAAAAAAAAAGTCATCATATTCAAAACCATATGCAGGAATCCCGCAGCTATTTCTGTGGCTGATAAATACTTTCATAGTTGGTCCTCATCTTCTTCCTCCTTCTTTTTATTTTGTCTTTCTATTTTAATACCCTTTAGAATGCAATACATTGCAGTTACTGTATAAGCAGATGTTTTTGCAATGCATTCTAGTGAGGATCAGTGTTTTCCCAACTACTGATGAAGCCACGTTCAAAATCACTGCACAAGATTTATAATTTTGAAGATTTAAAGCTTCAAAGAGACCTGACTGAGAATCATAAGCCAGAGGAGATATAGTATGAGAAGGAATTAATGAATTCACATATAAAGGGACCTCATCCCACTTACTGTTGCGTGTTTTTCTATATGCCAGGCATTGTGCCAATTGCTGTCTAAGTCCTAGTTCACACATATCCATCACAGCACAACTATGAGACAGGTATTTTATCCTGGTGTTACAGATTAGAAAACTGAGGCTTAAAATGATTTGCTTAAAGTAAGAGTATTCGATACTTCCAGAAGATAAAAATAAATAAACTGTATACCATTTGAACTAGGCCACTCGGTTGAGACAGAAATCTATCAGACAATGCATAAATTATACTCTATACAGTTAACTATATTATGGACAATGAGGTAACACGAGGCATCTTTATTCCAAAGTAATGGTTAGCATCTACATTATTCAAATTAATTATCAAAAGTATGCATTTAAAGTAAGCTTCTTATCAACAATATTTCAGTCAATGAGGAGACATTAAGAAGGAAAAACAAATTGGTATCATCAGGTACTATGGTTCTCCTGCTGGGTTAAACATAACCAAACTATAACTAAATCCAGGTCCCCTGTCTATTTCTCGTCTTACCATAGGCTCTCCTTAGAGAGCAGAGATTTGTATTTTCTCTCATTTCTTTACACACATGATTTAAAAATTGCGGTATAAACCATGAGGGCTCCCATTTCACCAGACGGTGCTCTGGCAATTTGAATCACATTTTTTACCTACAGTGTTCAGGCTGAGGAAGAGTAGTTTTCTGGAGACCTCAAATTTCCTGCAAACAAGATATTTTAGAATCTCTAAAAGGTCCCTATTTTTCTTCCCTGTCTTGTTATATTTAATTGTTAGCTATTTTCCATTTCCATGGTTAAAATTGAAGCCAATACTGAAATGTGGTCAACAAAACTCTCTGCTTATAAATTCAGCCAACTGGAAGATGAAGAAATCAATATCTTGACCATATTCAAGGTGCTTTGATTTTTTGGTGTGAACACGTGGTATAAAAGGTTCACTGTATTTTTGACCTTTACTTCTACCTTTATTTATATTGAAGGTTGCTTTCCTATTCTGGCAGAAATATGATTCTCATATATTTAGTAGAATTATTTGTGAAATAATTCAACTGTGTAGGAGACAAGAGAGAGCTCATTTCTATCTCATTTTGTCTTTTATTGTGAATTAATTGATAGAAATTGCATTAGGACCAATCCATATAAGAGACAAGAAAAATTACAATAATTTTGAATTGAAATATATGGTGGCAAGTTCCTTAGAAAATGCCAAATACTGAAATCATCTCCCTTAAAGATCAAATTAAATAGGAGACAAACTTATTCATCAACAATAGATTTGATTATATTAGCTCTCTCAACATTTTAACATTTTTCTTGCAGGCTGGAACTTGTAACCCATACTGCTCTCAGTAGAGAAGCATCAGATACTGATCATTTTAAAATTCATCTTAAGAAGGAAAATATATATATATATCCAACATTTTTTACAGCTTCTTTTCATTATTTTGTTTCTACATATTAAGACAAGCCCATTTTTTTTCTGTTTTACAGTACCTATTCAGGTGCCAGGTAAGTAGTGGTCTATGAAGCAAAACTCATGGATTTCTGATCTAGGAAGAGGAACATAGAGTATAAACTTTATATATCTATTTCAAACCTGTGGTTTCATGATTTATTTTGTGAAGGAGATGTTGAATATTTGGATCCTAAATCCAAAATCACAGTGAACATAAGTCCTACTTTTCATAAGGCAGTCCTGGTTTATGGTGTTTTTCAGACATAAATATAAGCAGCCACCCCTCTCACTTTAAAACATGTCCCAGTAGAAACAATAAATTACATGGTCGTTCTTTGTAAAACAAATAAACACAGTCTAAAACAAACAATCATGATGTATGGAGTACTCTTTCTGTTTCAAGTTATTTTTCAATAATAACCGACATCTTTAAAAAATTTACAAAGCAAAATAATACGAAAAACCTATAAGATAGATCATAATTTTAACTTCTATTTTCCAGTTTCAAAATAAAACAGATAATCCACATGACATTAAGTATTCTATTACAGGGTTTATCATAATGTGTGATGAAGCAGAATGAGGTATTCTAAATATTTAAACTTTTACTTTCTACTAATTCCAAAATTCAAGAAAACACATAAAATTCATTTATTGTAGAATTAAATCTCCTGTTTAAAAATATTAAGGCATAATAAATACGTGTCAAAATTAGACTTTCTTTGGTACCCAATAATATCTTCCCATTCACCCAATACCTTATGTGATGCCTTCTAGGGCCACACAACAAGTGTATCTTGAAATTACAAAATTTACAGGAAACACTAAGGATCTCAGAATATTTGGAATGGGAAATAACTTCTTCATGGAGAATTTTAAATGCTGTGCGTTTTATATGCAAAAATAATGCCTGATACTTACTAGTTCAAAATCAGAATAAACACGGACCACACTTATGCACAGACTTCCAGTTCAGTTTGGGGTTTCTAAGGAGGCTTTGTGTTAGAAATATTCATATGATTTCCATTAAAAAATATTGGTGATGCTAATAAATAAACAATGACAATGTACTTGGATTACAGTTTCCAATCAAGGGTGGCTAACAAATGAATACTCCATTATTGAGGAGACAGAAAGGGTTTTGTCTCCTCAGTGTTTATAATAGTGGAAGTCAGCTAAATTAGTAATATCTATATAACAACTGTCATTTCCTTTTTGTGATTCATCCACATTTATCAAAGTGTCCCCACAGAACTATGTAGCATTTTGTTCAAAGGCAAGGCCATAATATATTTAGCCATAAAGTGTTATTTTACTTCATAAAGGAAATTTTATCAAGATTCACTATCCCTTTAAATAGAACATTGCAAACAATACGAACAGATATCATGAATCAAATTTTACTCTTCTGAGTATAGCTTGTATACAGACCACTGAGAGACCTAAACAGATACCTGCAGTAAAGCCAGATAAAAGCCTGAGACATTGCTTATATTTTGCTAATCATTCTAAAACAGCTACAACTAAGACTTAAATACATTTGAACAAAAATCAAGTTTTAAATTTTTTAAAATATATAGCTACTTAGAAAATAAAAATTTTCAAATGAGATAGACTTTAAACAATCATCTATGGCTTTCACATATAATAAATAGTATAGTTAAAGAAAACAGTAATCCAAGGGTGGTCCTCAGAAAATCTAATGAAATGGATTAAATGTGCTCAGTGAGTGAAAGACTTAACAATAAATCAGTTCATATTAGCTCCAAAATAATGCTGATAAGCAATGTCCTTCAAAGAGGATTTTCTGAACTAATTGTTATTGTTAAAGTTGGTACAGGCTTAAAACAAATACCTTTAATGTGTACTCACAAACCAGGCAAAATTAGAATAGCTTTCCCTAAAGACGTGGTAAACATTCAATTAAAACTTAACAACTACAAAGTGTAGGCCAATCTCCCCTCTCAGAATCTCAAAATACCTGGAAGCTTTCACAGGGGTTAAATTTTACACTTCATTTTTTAAAGTAAGGTGATTGAGGTATTTCCTGGGAAAAAAATTAACTTTTTACATTAACAAAGTTCTTATCTATTGCTTAAATATTGAAAATAGGAAGTAAGGTAATTACCATGCCATTATACTGATAAGCTGAATTTCAAGTGCTCATAGTTGAACAAAAATTATCTTAATGATAATTTTCAGTTATGTTATGAAATTGCATCCTATTTTCCAATTTATATTGTACTCTGTTTCACAAAGCTAATATATTTACCTTCATTTTTCTTGATGGTGAAATTCGGATTGTTGACCATTTCTGGAAGGAGACTGTATAAGAAATAATGTCCGTTTTTGGGATCATCTTTGTCCATGGCGCTAACAGTTTGAATGACCTGAAACATAAAACTTGACGTCAGCATTTCTGATGATTTCAGAGGCTCCTGCCATCGGTAAAAGCTTAGTGACATTCTTTTTGTGGTCTGATACTTTGGCTCAGAGACTCTTTTTCAGCTTTCTAAATTGTCATGGATGGTTTGTGCCAAGAATAAGGAGAAAAATCCATTACTTTAAAACCTCAGCTTTGATAAGTTGATGAAAATTAAGAGCATTACCTTTGTGTCCATTTGGTGTCTGTGGCTTGAAATAGCAAAGTTAAGTGTATTTGAAATATCCACTGGGCAATTACAGGTTTCTTTCCAATTTGAGTATTTACGGGCATCTAGAATGAGATTTGGAATTGTTACAGTGATTGTAGTGTGGTTCTTGGGAGGATCTTTGAGGTAAATGGCTTAAATCTTGAATCCTCACAACTCTTTTACTCATCAGGCTATAAATGTTTGCCAAATAGTGTTCCTCAGCACAAACATCACTGCAACAAACCTCTCTGATGAGTTGCTTCTGTTCCCTCCCAATAATGAATACTGTTTTTTAAAGCTAGTGGGTAACACATGCAAACAATGCTTTGGAGTGTATCCTGAGATGAATAAATTATAGGGATTAGAATTACCACAGTGCAGAGAAATGTTTGGATAGATAGAGGTACTTGGAATCGGTGCTTATTAAATGTGCTTGTTTCATTTGTAAAGCTACATTAACTTAATGCTAAAGTTGTTTCTTGGGATGTCAGATAATTATCTTAATAATTTGTATTTATGATTCTGTGATATTGCTAGTTCAATGTGACAAGTGGGACAAGAGCTAATGTAGGAAAAGTTTGAATGTATACTCCTATTGTGATAATAGATTTACCATAAAAAGTAGTTAACAGTGAAATGTTCTCAGGTTTATGATATTTTGAGGATATAATGATGATGTCAATGCTATTGTGTCTGTGTGAACAATTACATCCCATTGAACTTTGAAATGTTATTAAAGAGAAAAAAATTCATTTTGAGAAGGGGTCATCTTTGCTTTCTAACTTACCACTCAAGTGTAAGAAGCACAATTTCAGAACTTTTAGCAGCTATGGGGCTTTGCATTGTATCAAGCACATGTTATATGATAGGCAATTCATTCAATTTACTTGAGGCAAAAATAAAATACTTTTTTTTAATTTCTAGGTCTCCCTTTTTAAAATGGAACATAATCTTACTTTGTAAGTGTTTGATTTTTGTTAAGGACTTTTTTGTCTAGTTATAATGTCTTATAAATAATTATAATTATTCTTAGCTTGAGTGACAAAATAACATAAAATAATTTAAAATATAACTCATGGTTAAGACAGTGAGATAGTCATCAAGAGAAAGGACTCTGGAGTTAAGCTTCCCAGATAAGATAGAAGTCACAGCTCTGTTTGTGGCTCATTGTGTGACATTGAAGGAGTTACTTAAGTCTCTGAAACTTCAATTTCTTGTATGCCAGAAATATAAATGCAAAAACCATCTTTTCTCATAGGTGTGTTTTGATCATGGATTTTAATTCATATAAATCTTTTGACAGTTTCTGGTTTCTAGTCAATGTTCAATAAAATTTTAGTCATCATATCATTATTATTATCGTATTTATTAGGGCCATTGCTATTTATTGATGACCTGGCACTTTGAAAAATCTTTTATAAATGTAACAACTCTGTTACTCAATGACCCAACATGATCAGACTAAAGGAGAATGCAATTACATTTACTGTACCTAAACACATTTGCCTTGACATTTAAGTGTAGAGAGAGGCCCTAGGGTACTTGTTTTATAAAAATCAACATGAGTTAAAGTACAAGGGGTCTAGATTTGAAACATGGATAACTCTTTTGGACAGCCTGCAAGTAAAAATATTTAACAGAAAAGTATGAGTTGACCACTTCACCTCAGAACAGCTGTGCTGGATTTTCATGTTAAAAAGTCAAGGGAATGACTATCTTTGACAAGAGCCTTCTTTCAGGCAATTATAAAGAAGAGAGGGAAAAACATTGCTTGTGAGCAAATGTAGCAGCTCCTTCTCCATTTACCCAGACTTCTCTCTACAGGACTTCTAGCCCCAGGTGCAACCATTGAAGATGTAATTCCTGAAGTGTGTGAGTGCATATGGAGAATAAGGGCAAATGAAGAGAAGATGTCTTGGTTTTCTCGAGTAGAGATCAGTCATAATTAAATGCTTTCCTACAGTACACTTAGTGGATAAAGCTCCCATAATTAATACCATTCATACTATTTTCAAGTAATCTGCGTGAAAATGGCTCATACCTGCTGTTGCATCTACAGGAGAGTCATTTGATTAGCTAAGCCACCATGACCAAAACAAAAGATACAATAATATAGCTTACCTGTAGCAAAGAAGCATAACTACCTGCCACATCACATCTCAGAAGTCTGGTCTAAACATCACACCAAAATTTAATACATTTTTCCACCATTTATTTTAGCCAGGAACACATTAGATAAGCAATTTATTGAGCCACTGGAACTACTGACTAAAAAGTCTCAGATTATAACTCAGCAATCTGTATTTCAAACAGCCTTCTGGGTAATTCTGGTGTACACACAAGTATGAGAACCACTGTTTTGAGCCAATGGAAAAGATTCATGTTCATAGTTCTCTCCTCATAATTCATTAAGAGGCTTTATATTGTCAAGCTCATGTCAAGCTCAGTGCATTATATGTTGGGGAGAAGGTGGCTGAACTGGTGAATTATTACATTTTCTTCCAAATATCCCATAAACTGGTTATGATTAAGATTTTTGGTTAAACCACATTTGACACTTCAAAACAGATATCCCCTGCTTTGGCATTTTATCTAAAAGTAGATGCCAAGTAGGTCACTTGAAGGACTTCATACCATTAAAATGCATTAAGATATTCATACTAATGAGGCTAAAGTTTTCATTGATGAAATAACTTTTGAATGCACTTAGCTTTAAACAGTAAAAGAAAAAGAACAGATTTGTTCAAAGAAGTGTACCTCCACAGAGGCAGGTTGTATTGACATACCGAGTAGACGGCAACTGGAGACCACGTAGGGTCCACTGTGAGCTACGATGACCTCAGCTGGTTTTTTCAAGTAATTTCATTTCATGGCAATAATATAAAAATTTCTGGAGCAGTCATAAATTCTTAGAAATATGCATCTAAAGTTAAGCTTAAATATTTTCCCTTCTGCTAATAAAGTTAGTATGCAACTGAAAAATCTAATGTTTCATAATTTATTGTTGAAATATTTTCAATTTTAAGGAAAGCTGAAAGCAAAATATATGTCTTTATTAGAGAAAACAAAGCATATCTGGGATGTTGGGATAAGGAAAAGAATTCCAGAACCATGCTTGGATTTTGAGAGGAGCAGACTCTGTTCCATTTCTTGAGACTACAGATTTGAAATTAAATAAACATTCTAAGACATGAAACTAGAAAACAATTGTGTGCTACAGTATAATTCTGATCCTTAAAAATCTTTCAT
The DNA here is from genome assembly GCF_029289425.2 of Pan paniscus. Taxonomy (NCBI): domain Eukaryota; kingdom Metazoa; phylum Chordata; class Mammalia; order Primates; family Hominidae; genus Pan; species Pan paniscus. Next base: position 71,198,470 of record NC_073267.2, read on the forward strand.
TGTTTATCAAAAATTCTAAATCTAAATTAGATTGTTTTTAACAGAGTATATTAAACTTTATTTTGGACTATTTTACATTAACTCAAAAATATTTTATAGTAGCAGAATATCGCTGCCATTATTAACTTTTGAAAGGTCAAGCAGTCAGCAAAGAAATACATTTTTGATGATCTGATCTGTTAACAAGCATAGCTGTATCACAGGATCTATTAGAACCTCTTCCGTGAGTTCCTGTAGATATTATTTATCAATATGACCTCACGTGTCAGGAGTAATCATATATGAGATATTCCCCCTCACTGCTATTAGAATAACATGTGGCACATGGCAACTATTTAATAACTATTGGCTAAATGAAGTAATGGATGAATAATAAATAAGCGACGGCAGGTACATTTTTGCATCATCATTTATCCTCACAATACCTTGAGAGGTAAATATTAAGAAACTTATCAGCACTGTGATACATCTAAAGTATTATATACATTCAAATTATATGAAGTATATATTACATATGTATATATACACACATACATGTGTGTATGTACATGTGGGTGTATACGTATGTGTGAGTGTGTATAAAATGTCTGATCCCAGATAAGCCTAGTTACAAGTTCTCTGCACCCATTGCCCTCAATATGCCAGGCGTCCTCAAAACCTTGTAGATATTTATAATTTCTATATATGTATTTCTGTTAAATTGGGGCTTAGACCTTCAATATTTTGGAGTGTGTGTAAGCATGACCCATCCATCCTTGCTTGCTTTGCTTTAGCAATCTGAAGGTTCTTGATTGATTCTAACCAGTAAAATGCACACCAAGTGAACATTTAAAAGAAATAGTTCTTTCTATGTATGGACAGGGTGAGAAAACCCTATTCTGTTGTAACTTTTGGAATATTTTCCAAGGCTTCTAGAATATATGTCTATCTCTAGGAAGATCCAGCAATAATGAACAGCATGGTATCTTCAATTGAACCACACTGTCACTTTCTCAGGTAAAACTTAGTTTCTCTTTTCTCTAAATCCTTCTATAATGATATGAATTGTAAGGTGATAGAAAGGGGGTGAAGGAAAGGAAGGGAAGTTACGGTCGATGAAGAAGGAACAGCATAATGTTTGGCTTTCTATTAATTCTATTATTATCGCCACTTTATTTCTGATGATCATATTAACTTTCCTGAAATATTAACATCTATCTCTTGGAGTAGTTTTCAACTTGGGAAAGAAAGGAATGATCCATGAATGAGCTTTATATGGCTGTCATTCCTCAACTTGAAAATGAAATAGTATGAAATTATTTACATATGCGCATTTATGAGGGGAAAGGTCATAGCTTTTATCAAATTATCAATGATGTCCATAACTGAATAAAACAAAACAAAATACATTAAAAGCCTTAAAGAAGGGTGCTTAAAAATAGATAGGCATGCAAGACAAATCAAGTTATAACAATTATGATTAATTGAAAGAGGGGAATATAGGTAATTAAGAAATTTTATCAAAATCTACACAATAACCCAATTATTTCAAAACTGTATAATGTCGTACAAATATATTCACAGTTCATATCTAATCAAAATATATTGTCTGGATATTTTTGATAATTTGCATGGCATTCCAGTTGCTACCAAGATTTTTATTCCCTACCCATTCAACATGTTTAATGAGCTCACCAATTTTTTTTTTTTTTTGGCCTGAAACATCCTTGCCTTAAAATTTATTAGGTGGCTATTCAGAGCATGTAGCTTGCAGTTCTGACATACAGGAAATACAGCAGGAGGAAGTAGATGAGGTTCTAATCTTATTGACACACTAAATGAAGTCCTCAGTCCTCTGGGTAGAATTTGGGACTCTGCCTTCATAAATGCATTGTAGAACTTCCAACATTTTTTTCAGCGTTGGGTTTTTCATTCACTTTACCTTTCTTGAAACTAAATTGAAGTAAACCAATACAACGGTAGGATTCCAGAAGAATGTGTCTATACAAAGTTTGGATTTTCCAGTTTCTTCTGCCTCTTGCATTCTTTTGGTGGACTCTGTATATCTGATGTGTACTTTGTATGCTACTGAAATTATCAATATTAAAAAAAAACCACTCCATCTCTTACCCCGATTTAAAAATCTATAGTTCATTTTCATTAGTAGGATAAAATTCACAGTTTTCCACATAGCTTAGAAGAATCAACTTCCTTTTCAATCTTATCTCTTCTTTACCATGACTCTATTGCTTTGTGGGAATATCTCCTGATACCTCCTTAAGATTATAAACAGTAATTCCTATATTGAAAATATGTTCCATTGTTTATCCTCCCAGGGCAAGATTTTTCCAACTGGGTCCCATCTCCCGCAAATTTTATAATTTTCTCTGAAGGAAATTTGAAAGATTTTATAGTCAACTATCCTTGGCAAACTCAAGATACCATATAATTTCCTTGGTGATTCATATGTATTTCTAAATGCAAGAGAAACTTGTAGTAAAACAAAACAAGCAGAAGATCATGTTTAATTTTGTCTAATTTAATGTCTCCCAATCTTATTAGGTAACACACACACACACACACACACACACACACACACCAAACCACATCATATATATTGGCATGCTACCGCACAAGTTTCTATGAAAAACTCACTTTGAATAATGCTATCCTCTAAAACTCCATCTGAGTCTTTAAAAGATTGGAAGACTTTCTCAGCCTCTGTGTGAAGGTGTGTGTCTACATAGCTTAATGGTTACAGCCATGTTACCATTAGCTTCTCTGTCTTCCCAGTATTATCTCAGATCCTCTGGTACCAGATTGTATCCAATTTACATCACAAACACAAAGCCTAGGCTTAAAACCTCTTACTACCTACAGTCAATTTGACTTTCTTTAAAAAACCTGCTCATCCTCATGGCTTTTATGAACAAATGGAAACAAGCGTATTCAGGTTTCCTACCTGGCTCCCATCCTAAATTCTTATCCAGTATTCTGTAGGTTGAAAATACAATAAAAATATATCAGTCTGTAATAGCCCAAGACTTTAAACAATCTTTTACACCATTTTCTCTGTAGATAATCAATCTCAATTAAATTAGGGGCCAGAATAAAACGTGAAATTTGTAACCATGCAAGAGTCCCAGTCAATACATATAGAACTGCAAGTAAAACTTCGAAAGGTTTAGGTAGAATGTGTTTCTATATGATGATTCCAGCTAAATTTTTTTTTTAAAAATTTAACCCACAGATTCCCATGGGGAAGAGTGAAGTATGGATCTTTCTTTCACCCTTGACAAATAAAGTACTTGTAAATTATCACAGGAATAGTTATTCCAATATTAGAGCAATAGATTTGTCTATTATATTGACCCATTTAGGAATCATGTATAGTGTGTTGCTTTAAGCCACCTCATAAACATATAACCATAACAATAAAACCCAACAAATATAATAGAAATAAAGTATTTTTTGCTTTGTGGACCACAAGACTGGTTCAAATAAACACCACTGAAAAACGCAAGTATTTATTTAGTATGTATTTGTATATCTATATATCTATATCTGTCTAGTTATTCTGAAGATTTTAGGGTTTAAACTAACAGAGATTATGGCTCAGCATCACAAAACTAGTAGATAGGAAAGATCTGATCTCACATTTAGATTGTTCAAGCTCCAAACCCTCCAATATATATATATTCACTTTGCTTTGCTTTTCTGTCAAACTTGTGCTCCAAAAGTCATACTTTTGTTAATGACTCTCTTGAAATGTGTTTTGCTACATGTGGTTTCTTGAAATGTTGTTTTATGCATTCCATTAATTTACCATCTCCTTACTCCACCCAAAATAAAGTGAAAGTAGTATTTTATGCATTTTGTGGAGGCTATCAATTTCATTTGTTTTAAAATCAATCCTGTCTCCCTCTTGTGTATGCAGATAGATTATGAAAGATGCCTGCTGGCAGGAAAGCTAAAATTAAATCTCTTATATTTATTATTTCATGAGTGTTATAAAGTGCCATAATTTCATTTTATTGTTTCACAGTTATTAGAAAAAGACTCACAGAAACTAGACAAAAAAAAATAAAGTATTAAACCCATTCATTGCTAGTGTTTATCAAGGGATAATTACCTTTACTTCTCTTATTAAGCTTTATTTCTTTTCATTTAAGATTTCATGAAATGCTTTTGAGTAAGAATGTCGTTGGTCACAGGAATGTATTGTTTTCTTTTGAAAAAAAAAGTTCACTCTTGATCAGACTCATATTCTCATGGTTATTTTATAAGAGGTGTGTCACACAGACATAGGATTTCAAAGTTCTGCTTCCTTGGAGAGCATTGCGACATCCTAGAAATTTCAGGGACTTTAGCACTTTTAAGAGCAGACTTTAAAATTCATTTTTGCCACTTTTCATGGTAAATCTTAAGTAAGACTCATAGTCTTTTTCAGCCTCAGCTTTTATATCTATAACATGTGGTTGCTAATACCAAGCTCCTAGAGCAGGAACGTTAGATGTGTGTGTACATTTTTCACTTATGTAAGCAATCAGATTTCTCAATTACTTCCATCTCCATAGCCACCACCTTAGACCTGGCTACCATTATCTTTTGCAGTTACAGCTTCCTAAATGTGCTTCCTGCTTAATCATGTGTGTGCATGTGTGTATTTTATTCAAGCATAAAACTCTTTATGTTCAATCTCATTTTTGCTTATTACATGCTAGTCACAGGTATCTTCCACTCTTCTAACAAACTGAGGTCATTGTCCATTCAGGATATTTGCACATGCCTATTCTGTTGGCTAGAAGACTGCCTTCATGCCCAGCTCTTTCTCATTTTTTCCAGTTTCACCATGAACAACACTCATTTAAAATCAAAAATTTATTTGACAATACTATATAAAGTAGATCCCTGAGTTTTCTTTGTTCTTTGTTCCTCTGTCTAGTTGCTTGAATATTTATTTCAAACCAGTTTTCAAAATTTTAAATTATTTTATTCATTCTATTCTTTTCATAAAATCTCTTCTTCACTAAATTCATAGGAAAAAATAATTTTTGACCCTTTCACATTGTTTCTTCAGATTGTATTACAACAATTAGCATCTTGTAGATGGGTAATAAATATTGTCCAATAAATAAATGAGGAATTTTTCATCTGAAGAGGTTAGCATGCATACTGTGTGTTTGTGAGTGGAACAAGTGTTTCCATGATAATATCTAGGAAATTACTTTTTGAAGTATCTGTCATTGCTGAATGAAATTATTTAGAGCCATGATTCTAAGATTTTGTGAATATATATTATGTGTCAAGCATTGGCTAGATACATATCATCCAGAAGTATAAGTGACTACCTTTTTATTTGAACTTTGATACCCCCATAATAAACAAACTTTATATTTCTACAATGTTGGTCAGAGGCAGAAAGATGAGATGAAAGAAGAGAAACCAAAATATTTTTGTTTCTCTTTTTTAACTCAGATATAATTACTTGACACCAAACAGCAACTTGTATGATAGTGATGAAGCTCAAATTATACTCCACTAGATTTATTTGTAGTTACAGAAATTCTTGCCTGAAGAATAACTGAAACTGCCTGTCACCTCTCAAACAATGAATATTTTCTGAGACTGAACAAAACACCTTGCCTCATGCCTCAGAAGAAAATATTCAATTCAGTCCCTGCACTGATAGATCATCCAGAGAAAGTCACCCTAATTCTGTATATGGTAACCAAGAGGTTAATATCTGAAATAAAATCCAAGAAAGATCCTACTAAGGAGGTAAGAGTTAGAACACAGTTATGGAAGGTCCTCTGGCCAATATTGGTCACTGAAGTTCTGTATTTTTCCTTCGTGTTTGGTTCTGAGTGTGGGGTTGTCAAGTATATTGAAGGAAGATACTGGTTTTCCACATTTGTTACCTGTTCCTCCACTCGTCCAGCCAGATTACCATTCTCTTCAGAAAGAATCTGGTTTATCCCCAGCTGTCTCCTTTTCAGTACTTGATAGATGTTTTCTGTCTCTGGTGAAACTTGTCCTATATTAAGAGGTCTTTTCATTGAGATAGCTCCATTTCCCCTTCTCCCTTCAGCATCCCACCTGTCCAGAAGATTTGAAACATTTTCTGCAATTCTATCATTTATAATTTTAATTAAATGTTTGCCAGAGAGAAAATTCCATGAAGGTAAAAAAGGCTGATTTCTGGGGTGTGGTATACTACTACATTTTCAGTATCTAGCCCAGTCCTGGAACATAGTTGGTGCTCAGTGAGTATTTACTGACTGACAGAAACCCACCACCCTATCAGACACACAAACTGTTAAGACATATATTTGGCTTTCTGATTTTGGAATCCTCAACACACATTCCCATTTTTGCCATAGACGTTAGAGAGGAGTAAGTGGAGAATATCCTGTTTAACCTTCCTGTTAAACTGGGAGCCAAATAATCTGCAAATGACTATATCATGTCTGAATTAGAGTATATCACCACTGAATTAGAGTCTAAAGATGTATACCATCTTAAGTCTTTTGACTTAAAACAAGTTACCTGAAACTATCAGATTTTTAAAAAAATATAGATAATTAGCAATGATGATATATATAATATTTAATTATGTAACAGAGAGATTATTTAAAAGGATTCTAATCAAATGTGATTCAGGTGGATTTTGTGTAATGGACTGTGAACGATTTCTCCCTATTTAGGTTATGGTTACACTTTTGAGAATACAAATTCAAGGGAATGTCACCTTTAACTTCAGAATCATGAGAAGGTGGAAAGAGCAGATATGATTTCCAATTCTACTTTCAAATTGAATCTAGACCTATTTTAGCTCAGGTATATCATGAAGTGGAGATAACTGCCTAGACAAGAGAAAGCAACCTCCCTCTTTTTCTTCTTGTTTTTCATTCTGACTGTGTTTAGATGAGTTCAATTCAGTGGAAAAAATATAAAGCACAATAGAATTATCTATGCTCATGTTGATACTCGTTTTCATTTTGTGAGCCGTTTTGAAAACATCTTTACATAGGCCCTTTTGGTCCAGAGAGTTTATACAGCCTGGATTTTTTTTAATGGCTTATCCTTCCTTGATTATTGCTAATAATTTCCAGCTACACCATCTCCCAGGAAGCTGATCCCCTGAGTTTAGCCTTAAATCCACACCTTCCAGCCAAACAAGACATTTGAATGTCACCTGCAGTTTTTCTGAGGCTGTTGTAAAGCAGACATAAATTGTTTAAAAATATTGAGAAAGCTATGAATTTAATGGCTCATTTGGTTTTTTGACATTTATTTTTCATGAGCATGTGATCACCTGCTAAGGAATATTTTAGTTCCATAGTGAGTCAGTCATTTGTGTGGTATTATGAGAGATGATTGAAAGTATATCTTTGTTGAACTTCTATAAGTAAACACTTGTGTGAATAACAAATACAAATTTTGGTAAATGTTAAATATAAAAATTAGATCATTGAGCATTAAAATGACCTAGAAGTGATGTAAGGAATAAAACCTGAATTCTGACTGACATAAAGGATTCAAAGAGTTCAAGAAAGTTGTTTCAACAACAGCATGTACATCAGTCAGCCATATGTCCAAAAATGTTGTTAAGTCATCAAAGATATGATCCTTTCATATAACTAATGAACTCTAATAAATATGCCTAAACAGATCATTAGAGGATAAAATGGTATAGCACACATACACACAACATAACCATTTCTTCAGAGAAAGAGTCATTCACTGTGATTTGCAAAAATCATAAAACAAAGAATCAATTTTTTATTTTGGTTTTGCATAGGAAAGATGAGAAAACAATGCATTTTTTTTCTGAAGTTAAGAAGAACGACTGAGAAATCATTAGAACTTTGAAAACAGTCAAAATCCACAGGGCAAACCTACAAATTCCCAGAGATCCAAGAAACATGCTTGTCAATAACGCAAGTGAAGCCAATGTTGAGTTTTTGAAATATCAATGTCATTGACTCCTTGAACTTATCTGATGAGTTTTGCATGAGCAATGGAGTTTTATTTAAATTCTGAAGTATTTTACAGACTCTATGTGATTGAAAAAGTCTAGCTTACCAGTCTGTGATTTGGCTACATTATCTCAGCAATGATCTGGTCCACACAACAACCATATCTTTGAAACAACCTGCCATATTTTGATCAAACTCTCTCTGACAACTCAATCTACCAATTTAGGTAAATGATATGTATTGATATGTGTATATATAAACATATACACACTCCCTTCTCAAAGGATCACAAATGAAGATGCTCAAAACGTGTGATTGATAGGGGGTAATTCCACATGATAAAATTAGGAAACATTTAAGCTAATGTTAGAATATTATAAAAATAAACCTATATCTCTACTAAAGCTGAATGCTTTGATGAGAACATGGCTAGATGTTTAAAAGTTAATCAGTTTTATTATTAGAATTTTAGCTTTAACGTGTGTGTGTGTGTGTGTGTGTGTGTGTGGTGTGTGGTGTGGTGTGGTGTGTCTTATTCTGGTAGATGGAAACAATGCTAATCCTCCAGATACATGAGAGTAGTCTATGGAGAAATGTCCACTGTTTTATAGGAGGGTAACAAATTGATCATTTATAATAAAGCATACAGCTACAGTGCTAGTCCTTTCTTTAGGGGGAAAAAAATCTGACTCTTGTCAGGTAAGCTGCTTAGCAAATAGTAAGTTTAATTCCTAACACCCACATGAGGCACAAGAATAGTTGGATTAACAACTCCAGTGTCATACTGTCAGCTGCTGTTTATTTAAATTAAAATGTCACCATCCAGAAATAAATTAGGAAGTTGAAAAATGATAAATTTCTTAAACATACAGTACTTTGGTACCTTGTTAAAATAAATCTATTACATTTATGGTTTTGCAGAACTTTACATAGGCTATTTCCATTTTGACATTCAGAGTATAGCAGATATTTGTTTCTGTTCATCTTGCTTGTTTAACTATTTTCCTCCCTTTCTTCCTCCCTCTTTTTCTCTCTCCCTCCCTCCCTTCCTCCCACTCCCATTCCCATTCCCTCTCCCTCTCCCTTTTCTTCTCCCTCTCTCTCACTTTCTTTATGTTTCTTTTTTTTCTGTTTTCATTGACCCATCTATGCTATATGAGGCACAAAAAATGTTCTACTAATAAACACATCTAAAACGTGTTGTTCATCTTATGTTTATCTAAACATGTATACATATTTACAGATTTCAATATTCACTTCCTACAACTTTCTATAAACCACTGGTCTTCTTGGGTTTCACTATTATTTGTTATTCATATGTTTGCTGTGAAACAAATGTCTCCTCTCCATGAGGTTTTACCTTGCTTCTTGTCATTTGAAAGTAAAAATTCAGCCCCCGTCACTCTAAGACATCTCCTGCTATCATCCATATCCCAAGATATTTTAAGACAGTGATTTGGCTCTGGGTTTGTGGCACAGCAGGTTGTTCCACTTTAGGAGCCAATTTGGTCATAAGTAGGAAGAGAAATAACATCTGATGGAGAAAAAAAATTCCCTCTCTGTTCCCATTTGGATGTGTTTCTTGCCTGAGACTTTGCAGATCATAAATGATGCAAATGCACAATATAATGCAGGTTAGTCAAATATGAGACAGTTGTATACAAACATATTCAGCATTAACAACATGGAGATATTTACTTGGCCGGGTTTTCCATTTTCACATAAAAATGCCTCATATTCAGATGCGAATTCAGGGGCGTTGTCATTGACATCCAGCACTTTAATAGCAACAGGTACTCGTGATATCTGACTGTGGTTCCCTATGGGAAGGAAAAAATAACATCAGCATTGAGGGTATTTCATTTTAACGTGCAACTCAACTTTCTCTTGAAAGCATGTGTGTCTGTTTCCAACTTCCCTTAATTAGGATGTTTTCAACATGGTGATTATAGAGTCTGACCAAATAAGAAAAATAGCAAGTGCTTGACTGCTTTAAAAAAAAGCATAAATTGTTATTTCAAACACCATTTGCTGAGTTTAGCTTGATAAAGACCATTTCTGAATAAATTAAAAGAGGTTTCTTTGATAAAGCAAGCTTTATTTTATAGATAAGGGATCCATTCTTTAAAAGAAAAATGTTGTATACAACAAAAATGTATCTCTTTTTTTCTTGAGTAGAACACAACCCATTTTAAGCTCTTACTTGCTTGACTGGCTGTATAATAGAGATGAACACTTAAAACCTAGCAAAAGGCCAGAACTAAATCACTTGTTGAGAAGTGGTCCTTAACAATGATAAAAGAGGTAAGATTAAAGATGAAATATCATATATTTTATGAATCGCATTTTTCATTAAAATTGACCCTGGAATATTTTTGAATAAGATGATCCCAAGTGATTTTAATATTGTCATTTTCATGAGGACTTTTATCAAGGCAAACGAATAATAATCTTCTAATCTTTCCAGGTCAATTCCAATAGCAGAGAACTCAATACATAATCCTCAATCCCTGAATCCTTATTTTTTTAAGTTTTGTATGCACACATACACACAGAAGGAGATCTAGTCCATTAATACATTCCTGACTTGGGACATGTTACGGTTTTCACTTGCAATAAATGGAATATAGTTTGACTTTGACTGTACCATGTAATAATCTTTTGATCTGTTATAAATTATACAAAATGCATTGGAGATAGCCAATTATTTATTTGCATTTCTGTGGCACTGAATATTTATAAGCAAGCCAAGAGGGGAAAAAATGTTTGGCTTTGAATATGAACAAACAGATTTTCATTTGATATATCAAACTCCTCTTTTTGACAATTGATAACATTTGGAGCTCTAAAATACTCATTTTTTTTTTTTTGGTTAAAGATAAAAGTACTCCTAAAGTATACACCAAATAGCTATATTTATGCTACAGATTTACAGTTGGTTTACCCTGCTGGCTCTGCTACAAGATTTGAATTTAGTTGAGTGCCATGACTACTCTCCAATATTCTAATTTGGTTAACTACAAGTGGCTGAATACTATCCTGAGGGATTAATGGAACTTGACTTCACTTCCCAAAAATCAAGGTGATGGCTTGAAATATCTCACCTCATATACCCTTTTTAAATATATATCTAATGAACTTGTTTATTCTTCATTCAGGGAGGAAACATGCTCTTTCCTAGTTTTGATAGAAGGAAGAATCTAAATAGAAGTTTAACTTATGACTCTAACACAAGGCACTCATATTTTATCCTTTATCTATTCAACAAAACTCTATGAAGTTTATAATTTGAGTAAGGTGTGGTTATATTTTTAAATATTTACTTCCATTTTCCAGCCTGACCATTAGCTAAATAGCAGTTCTTGGAGAGCAAAAAGGAGCATAGCATTTTGTGCTAAACATGCACCTTTGGAGACCCAGGTTTTCCTTCTACTACTTGTGTGACTCTGAGCAATTAATTTAAACTCAATTTTTTTTCCTAAAAAAACTGAAACTCAGAAATTTAACACTTTTGTTATAGAATTATTATAAATGTCATGTGAGAAAAATTAAAAGTGTCTTATACAGTATTGGACACACATTCAAAGGTATTATAGCCTTTGCCTTTTGCAATTTTCCACATGAACAGCATCATGAATATTGAATGTTTACTATTCATGATGCAAAATATTTCACATAATCATATTTCATTCAATCTGCACAAAAAAATCTATGAAGTAGCTAATGGGATCCCCATATGTAAGATGTAAACCTGACACTTAAAATATTATATAATTTTACCAAGATTACTAAGTTAAGCATCAACTTCAAAATGTGATTTTGCTCTTCCAGACATAAGCCATTTTCATAGTATAATACTGATGAAGTCCAAAAAAATACATATACGTGTGTATTTGTGCCTCTGTGTGTGTGTATGTGTGTATGAAGGTTACTAATTACTACTATCTCCTCAAGAATGTTTATAAATTTCTTACAAATACTTACCTGAAATTTGATAAATATTTGAAGTTTTGGCCCAAATATCAAATACCGAATGTCTAAGGGGTTGTACCATCATGAAGAGTTTCAGAATTGCACTCGTAATCTGCAACTCTCCCTATGAAACTGTGCAGTTTAACTTCCAGAATTTTGCTCATGGTCCTATTTCACCCAATTGGAGTCCCGTTAATTGATTAACTTCTTTTTGTAATTCTCTGTTTTAATTCCAAGAATTGCCCGTTATTCCTTTTAACTCTATAACACTCATTCTTTCCATTCGACATCCTAGACCAATTCCTGTGTACGCAAATAATTAAAGAAACTTCTACTAGATATTTTTACTTTAATCTCGCTAAATATTCAATTAATAAATAGTGATTAGCACAGGCTTAATAAACTGCATGTACAGATTAGACAGTGAATAATAGGGGCACAGTCTTAGGAAACTGAAAGTATAAGAAAAAGCTACCATATTCCTTAAACATTATTTTGCTCCTTCTGAAGTGAAAAAATTGTTAATTTTACGGATTCAGATACACTGACAATGATTGATTAGGCCAAGTCAACTATGTATGATATTATTCTTTGTTTTCCTTATCTTTAATGTTACATGCACACGTGCACACACGCGCACACACACACACACTCATATCTACACACTGCAGGCAAACATGCATATACACATTTTCTTCCCACTCTTTTGGTTAAAAAATTGTCAAAGTCCATTCTTATTTTTCTCTTTTCTTTTTAATTTGGCCTCATGGTTGCAATAAATTGCAATTATCTCTTCAACCTAGATGACCAACAGGTGGCAAAACTCAGGCATAAAGAATGAACAAACTCCATCAGCTTCTTATTGGAGGCAATTTTCAACATTAAAGTAGGTTTTCTCATATGTCATATATGGGACAAAGTGTTATTTATCTATCCCTGGGGCCCAGTGCAAAATACCAACTAATATCTTTTTAGGAACAATGTGGGATTAGGCAGCTATTACTTAACACTGTTGGAAAATCATGAATGATATATAATGTTTTTTCAATTATCATATTTCTTGTGTCCCGGCACCTCTGCAAGCGACTAATGTTTTAGTATAATGGTCAAAGAACTCTTTGTAAATAATTATTATTTTCTTCTTTAGTTTGTGGTTTTTTAGTTTATAGTTCGGTGAGAAACTAGGAACTAAATTTGGAACCCACTTTTTATAGCTGTAAAGAATATCATGGTGTACAAATTCAACTATTTTTTACATTTATTTAACAATTACGCAAGTGTACTAAATTAATTTGTTTTTATTTAGTTGTAGATATTTCTAGATGTTTCCTCTTAATATTTTATCTATTTCTTTAGAAAAATTAAGCAAAATAAAACCTAAACTGTTTACTCTGCACTGAAAAGCTATTTCCAGGTGGTTAGAATTTCTCTAGTTATCCCTCAAAATTTAGCATAAGTCACATCTCTTTCAGAAAGCCATCTTAACACACCGTTCGATTTTGTTTGTTTGTTTTCCTTGTTGTTTTTTAAGACTCATTACATGATAGCCTGAGGAACTCTACAAACCCAGTCTCCAGAAAAACTGGTGAAAGTTTTTTTAAAAATAATTAGTCTATGGAAAAAGTCCTAAGGGATACAGCAGGTGAGACAAAAAGATTGAGGTCACTGCCTCCCTCTCTCCACAAAGCACTTCACTCCTAAAGAAAGGAGTTTCAAAGCCATGGCTCAAAGATTTTGCTTGAGAGTGAAAGAGAAAAGCAGGCCTTGAAGCAGAAAGTTCCTTCATATACAAAGGAATGTGACCTTCAAGCCTAAGTGTAAACTCAAAACACTAAAGGTTGCTATGAAAGACAAATGAGAGAGTGTTGGTAGATTTGGTAGATTCACTGGAGAGATAGGCTAGTTGCCAGAGAGAATGCAGATAGAGTCAGCTGAAATGAGCCTTCTAGGAAAAATAACAAATCTCAAACATTTATCTAGGGAATCATTTCTTTAACAGAGCCCAAATTTGAACAGATCATACCGTGGAACAAATTATGACCTAGGACGCTTTTGAATACAGTTGAGCAGTTGGCTGGCAATTAAACAACCTTAATAGCTGGATGTGGTCAGGGACAGAGACAATCAAAGAGAGCCCTGCCAAAACCACTGTATTTCCAGGTGTTTATGTAAATATCCAACACTGTACCTCTGGAGAAGTAAGATCACAGATTTTACACCAATGGGGAAAAAAGGTTTTACTAAAACAATTCAGCAAGTCACAGACAAGTGAGTAATAATTCCAAACTCCAGAGGAGGATTGGTAACTAGAATTGCTGCATTGTATTATTGAAAATATCTAGTTTCCAAAAAAAGTTACATGACATGAAAATAAGCAAACAATAAACAAACATAGGTCAGAGAAAAATCAGGCAAAAGAAATCATATGTGAGAGTGACCATATGTCAGATTTAACAGAGTTCAAAGTAGCCATTAACATATATTTAAAAAGGCATAATTAAATATGTAAATGAAGATACCATAACAACATAACATCAAGTAGAGAATATCAATAAAAAGACAGAAATTATTAAAAAGGAAGCAAATGGAAATTGTGCAGTAGGAAATTACCATAACCAAAATTTTAAATTCACTAGAGAGACTCAAAAGTAGATTTAAATTGGCAGAAGAAAGAATTACTGAAAGTGAAGATCAGTAGAGAATCAAAGAACAGCAGTTAAAAAAAAAATAAAGAAAAATGAGCAGAGCCTCAGTGAAATATGGGACACCATTAAGTGTCATATATGCATAATAGTAATGAGAGAAGAAAAGGAGACAGAGAATGGAGAAAAAAATGAACAAATAATTCCTGTAAACTTCCAAAATTTATTGAGAAACACTAGCCTGTATATCCTAAAACTTGCCCAACAAACTCTAAGTAGGATAAACACAAAGAGACTCACAGACATATCATATCTAAAATGCTAAAAGCCAAAAACAAGAACATTTTGAGACCAGCGGGAGGTGAACAAACAAACAAACAAAAACTAATCACCAGAGAACCCCAATAAAAATAGCAGCTAACTTCTCATCTGAAATAAAGGAAGTGAGAAAACAGTAGGATAACTTATTCAAAGTGTTTAGTGAAACATAACTGTCAGCCAGGAATCCTATATCCATCACAAGTATCTTTCATAAATGAAGGTAAAATAGAGTCATCACCAGATAAGCAAAATCTTAGAAAATTTGTTCCTAGTAGAATCCCTGCTACACTCACAATAAATGATAAGAAATTCTTCAGTTGAAAACAAAGGATCCTAGACAATAATTCTAATCCAAACGAAAAAAATAAAGAGAAAGGAAAACGGTAAAGGTAATTATGCCCTTATAAAAGACTGTATAAATCCACATTACTCCTCGTTTCTTATTTTAACCGTAATTGCATGAAACTCTATGTATCTATTTATATTATCGTATATAATAGTATTGCTGAGCTTGTAACATATCAAAATGTAATATGTTTGCCAATCATAGCAAAAAGGAGGTGAGTGGGTATGAAAGTGTACTGGGCTAAGAAAATGAATTTAGGTTGTAATTCAAATCGACAGGAACAAATGAAAAGAACAGAAATGATGAATAAAAAGATTACTATAACAAAAGCTATGAATATATACTTTCACTCCTCTAAGATTCTTTTAAAAACACAATATTATATAAAGTAATAATTATAGCAATACAATTTTAGGGTTTATAATGTATATGTATAAGATGTACATCAGTGATATCACAAAATAGGAGGGGAAGGCAATAGAACTATACAGGAGTAGCATTTTTATATCTCACTTGAATTAAGATGATATACATCTGAAGCTTATTCTGCCAAGTAAAATGTATATGCTAAGCCCTGGAAGAACCACTAAAAAGTCACAAATATTTGTTACAAATAATTACATACTTTTGGGTGTATGTTTGTATACAAATACATTTCCCTAGTCTCCAAATTTTCTGTAAGGAATATAACTGATTTGATAAACAGGAAGTAAACGGTGACTTTTTGCAAAAAAAAAAATCTTTATGCTGTAGGATTTGACATCTTACATGTTATTTGAGATTTGACACTAAAATAAAATAATAAGAAAATAAAAAAATATATTGTGCTTCATCAAAATTAAAAATATTTGTGTTTTAAAGGAAACTATCAAATAAAGTAAAAAGACACTGACAGAATAGAGAAAACATATCACATTCATATATCTAAAGTCATATAATCATAAAATTGTTCCTTGATATATTAATTATTACAGCCTATTAATATGTTCCTTGGTCTTGCTTTTGCCAGTGCCCTTCCCACCCTTCCTGTCACTTTCAGATAAATTTCTCCAGCTGTTAATTTTTTTGTCCAGTATAAAATTTATCATAAAACAACTTTTGAGTTTGTACTGCCCTAAAATATTCTTTTCAAAATTACGTGGTTTAAATTGTAACTCGTTGATTCTTGAGCCCTCTATATCTCCTCCATAGTGATCTAGGACCACCGTGATCCAGTAAATGATCAATGAATACCTCAAAACATTCAAACTAATTAATGTAATCTAACCCATAATCTTAAATAATATATTATTTTTATTAATTCATTCATTTTCTTGATAGCTTTATCTACTCTCTGCCCTCATTTTGATTATTGAATATGTGTAGTGATGTATAAGTACTCTTCTATGTGCCTTCAATATAAGAAAAAGCAGAGATAAAGACTCTGTTCTCTCAGAACTTATAGTACAGTAGCAGAGAATAATCAAACAGTGTTGAATTATACACTAGACTGAGAGATATGAAGAAAAGCAGACAGTTTTAGTGCAGCACATCACAGAGAGAGCTTAACTAGGTTGGAGGGTTTAAAGAGGATGGACTTTGAACATTTACAGTTGGAGTTGAGGTAGGTGAACTAGGAAGCATTCCATTTAGAAAACATATTGGGACCTTGTTGACGTTGACTTATCAACCTTGCTGGGGGGAAAATGATTTCCTTCAGTATTTGCAAGGATGCTACAATGAGCATGGGTCTCTAGCTCCAGTGATAGATCTGCTTTTGCCTTTTATGTTCACCTCCTACTCCCTTTCTAGGGCGATTTTCCAGAGTTTGTATTTTCGTGGCACTTCTGTCCATACTGGCCATGCTTGTGCCTACTTTGTGAGAGGCAAGTCCTTCCAGTTTTCTTAGACCATCCTTCTTTCAAGGTCCCTTACAAGCCACACCTTTTCCAGAAGGCTTTTGTTAGAATCAGCAGCAATTATCATCTGCCTTCCTTCCTTCTCTCTCTCTCTCTCTCTCATTTTTTTTAACTTCACAAGAGTTGTTTAGAGTTATTAAGCTGTGTAGTAAATATTCTGTCTATCCAGTAAATGTGAGATTTTCTTGTCTCTTCAATTAAGTTAAAAACATATTTCAAAAAAATTATGACTTTTTATTTTCTTTTTCATAAACTTGTTTATACTAGTTTCCTAGGGCTGCCATAACAAATTACCACAAGCTTCATGCCTTAAAGACATAGAAATGTATTCCTTTACACTCTCACACTTGGAAGTCAGAAGTCCAAAATCAAGGTCTCAGTGGTGCCACATGCCCTGAGAAGCCTCCAGTGAAGTATCTTTCTTTGTCCATTTCAGCTTCTAGTATCTCCAATATTTCGTGGTTTGTGATGACATAAATCCAGTTTCTGCCTCCATCTTCACATGGCTTTCTCGTCTTCTTCTTGTATCTTCTCTTCTATTTCTAATAAGGACACTTGTCATTGGATTTAAGGCCTACCTAGGTGATCTAGAATAATCCCATCCCAAGATCCTTACTTAATTACATCTACATAGACCGTTTTCCAAATGTGATCTTGACAGGTTTCTGGGGTTTGGAACTGGACATATCTTTTTTGAAGGCCACTATTCAATCCACTAAATTATCTCTTCTCAAAAGCTAGGACATTCATGACTAACTAAAATAATACTATCACAAATACCCTTTTGTCCTAGAAAACAGAGATATGTGACATTAATGTGGTTGTGCATAATTATTTGAATTCATTCTTCAAAATATCATAAATATCAGCTCAAGAAGGTTAAGTACCCCATAACTCTCTCCTGAGAATTTCGATAAATGCCTTTTGTCATTCATTCATTACCTTATTATTCTTCTATTCAGTTATTCAATACATAGTTATATATATATGTCCAGTTAAGATGAATCTCCTATAACCAAGTAATCCATAGTATTTTGAGAAATATCACATTATAGTGGTTTATCTATATCTTCATTTATCCTACAAGTTACTCATTTTCACTGTATTGTGGAAGAAAGAAGAAACACTTTTCTACAGTCACAGGAAGATTTAAAATAGGGAATTATCTTTCGCCTTTTAAAATTAGGAAAAGTACTTTACTTTAGGTATAGAAAGGGGGAGGCCAGGAGCAGTGGCTCACACCTGTAATCCCAGCACTTTGAGAGGCCAAGGCGGGCAGATCGCTAGGTCAAGAGATCGAGACCATCCTGGCCAACATAGTAAAACCCCGTCTCTACTAAAAATACAAAAATTAGCTGGGCATGTTGGCACGCACCTGTAGTCCCAGCTATTCTGGAGGCTGAGGCAAGAGAATAGCTTGAACCCGGGAGGTAGAGGTTGCAGTGAGCCGAGATCATGCCACTGCACTCCAGCCTGATGACAGAGCAAGACTCCATCTCAAAAACAAATGAAAAACAAGAAAGAAGGAAAGAAAGAAAGGAAGAAAGGAAGGAAGGAAGGAAGGAAGGAAGGAAGGAAGGAAGGAAAGAAAGAAAGGTGGACAATTGTTTCAGATAGAGTAAATGGCATGTAAAAAGGCCCAGAGACCATGCCATCACCAAATAATCAGGAGTTCTAATGGTGGGACTATCCTGAGATAAGGCCAATGGTGATATTAGGAGAGAAATTTGGGGCCATGTGAGGACAAGTATTGTTTTATATGGCAATGAGCCAGATATATATCATGTGATCACTGGCAAGCCGTTGAACTATTTCTGGATCAGATTTATTTTTTAAAAATTAGCAAAAAGCAGACTGAAAGAGAAATTATGTTTCATTTTGTTTAGCCCTAAGTAGATGAATGTTTATCCCAGGTATATGAATGCCTCAGAAATCTACTGGGTATTTCTTGAAACTGCTAAAACACAGAAAAAACAATAAAACAAATAAAACCTATAGTTCCATGTCCCCAAACACCACCAAAATATCTTATCTTTATCGATATTATATGAACAGACATGACTGAAATTACAACTTATAATTTCCAACATAAGTGTCATATTTAAATACTGAAGATTCACTTGTATCTAAATTAATGAAATGATAGCAGTTCAAATTTTAAAGATATTATAGAGCAATAAAACTAATCAGATAAGCTTCTAAGGAAATTATTTATGTCCTTTGTGACTGGCCCCAAAATGTTTGCCTTTCATCTGATATACAAACACCAAATATAAAGATATTATAATTAGAAACTTGATTAACATTCATTAAAGATTAATTTGCTAAACACAAGAGATGTGACAAAGTGGTCTGGAAGGAAAAGCCCATATCAATTGGTCACAAAAGTCAGGCTGTTTTCACATATGATAGAAGAAAAGGCTGAAATAGCATCTGGTATAAACAAGTTCTTGACTTCTACCATTTGAGTAGTAGTGACTTCCTATCACCTCTCTGTCACATACCCTCATGAATTGCCCATTAATTTTGCCCTTTTATAATGAAAGGTAATGGAATACTGCCAAGTCTAAGTTACTTGGGAATTTGCTTTTAACTGGTTTCCATGAGCCGCTGTTTTTGCAGGCATCGATTGAAATAAACAGACTTGCCTTTTCAAGCTATAAGAGAGAAAAATGATTTGACAAATTTAGGTTTACTAGTGGGGCACAATAAATAATTCTTGAGCTTTCTACAAGTAGAAGGGTAGAAGCTATGAGCAGTAAATTATAGTCAATTGGGGAATGCAGAATAAGAGAATTTATAATTGAATAGGTAATAAGAGGAGCAGTGGAATTTTATAAAAATAGGAAGATGTGAATTGAATATATCATGGAAATACAGCAACTTAGTAAGTTTAAAATAAAACTGATGGGAATTTGAAAGAAGATATTGGAAATAATGTCAATAGTGGGGTTAAGCTCTCAATGACTAAAGACGAAACTTTTTGAGACACATTTTGCCCATAAATGGCACAATAATTTCTAAATCATTAGTGATGATTTATCAAATCCATAGATTATTAGATAGCTGAGGAACAAGTCAGAATGTAATTAACCAATGGACACCAAGAGGGTAGCCATGCTTCTGGGGATATTTTTGATAGTTTTTATCTTTACAGTATTGTTTTTATGCATTCCCCTTTCTCTGTTATGGCAACTGTATTCTTGCTCTGGTTCAAATGCAGACTTTTGACACCATCAAATACTTATCAAAAAATGTCTGCGTTGTGTTGTACACAGAAGGAGGAGTTGACCACCAGAATTTCAATAATTTTTGAGGATAAGATTGTGAAATTTCCAGCAAGCCAGAGTATAAAGAGTAGTCACTTTATTTCACTCCTTGAAATCCCAGTCATATCTAGAGTAATTTAGAATTAAATTAGAACTTTAATCATATTGGGGCTTTAGTGTCTAATGAACAAAGCTTATAAGTTATAGCCTTTCTATTAACCAAGAAGTGGCTCTCTCAAGAGAGGGGAAGAAATTCTTTCTCTCACTGAGAAAGCTGTGGACTTAGACATTTTTGAAAGTGCCTTAAACTCCCTGGAGAAAATGACTCTTAAACAGTGACTTTGATTCAAGCCCTCACTGACCCCTGTGTGTTTTCCCTGACTGCCAAAAAGCATGCTATCTTGCTGCTCCATTTTCAAATGCTCTCTAAATGGGGAGAAAATGTGCAGGTCTCTTGTTTATTACATTCGTCTTCAGTGAACCTGGAAATAGTGGAGTTCTGTATAACCACTTGGCAAGTTCTTCACTCCACCTTTTCCTACGTATCTACAATGAACCCTCAGAATCCTTTCTCCTCCTCACAAGAATTGACATCTTGAAAACCAGGGTAGGCACATTTACGGTTGTAAAATTTTAATCCGATGGGGAAAAGATTTAGAGCTACTGGAGAGAGACCTGACTTTATCCTTCATAGCCTTTTAATCTTAGATCCTTTCTTTATATTTCATAAATGTAAAATTTTAGTAATCACACTCCAAATAAAGATAACATGAGTGACAGTTTATAAAAATCAATAGTGTGAATGAGCATGGAACTATGATGTTTTCTATTTTTCTCTTAATTTGTGTTTTATAATGTGTCCTACTTTTAATTATTTAAGTATGCTTACAAATTTGTTGTCCTCTGTTGTCTATACCGTGCATACAAATGTCATCTTTTTTGTTTCGCTTTTGATGCGTGTGTATGTGTGTGTGCACATATATGGCTTTTGTTTCTTTTGTTTTAGTTTTGATCTGTGTCTTCATCCTATTATGTATTACTTTGGTTCAATTTGTAACTCTAAAATATTGACTCCTTCCTTTTATACCCTTAAGTACATATTTCTATCCTGTTTACATATCTCTTATTTTTTCCATGGTGCAACAGGTAAAGAAATAAAATTGGATAGTGAGTTTATTGCTTCTCATGTCCCTTTTAGTAAACTAAGTCCTCTTTGCAAAAATCTCTAATTCTACTCTGCCAACTGAGTTGCATTATATGTCAATTACTAAATCCTTAGTGGTATTTCCCCATAATTATTTCAAATAGGATTGACTCGAGATTATTGGAAGTGAATTTCTTGAGTTTACTTTGCTAAGTGTTTCTATTTAATCTCTTATATTTTAGAACCTTAGGGATACTCAGTTTCAGAGGAATTAATGTGTCAACATATCTAATGTTCAGATTAAACATTCATTTAATACTACTTTACAACATAGTGACCCCAGTACATGCCCATGCACACACAAGCAACACACACAATTTACTAGATACGAAAGCTAATATTGTAAACTACCCAGCATCTATTGAGTGATCTGTTATACCTCACTCTCTCTTTGAAGTTTGTTGGATCAAAATGAAGATTTTTTTTTCAAATGGGGACGAGATTTCAGGGTATATACGGGTTGAAATCAATCTATATGTAATATATAACATAGCATTAGGTTGGTGCAAAAGGAATTGCAGCTTTTGCCATTACTTTCAATGGAAAAACTGAAATTATTATTGCACCAACCTAATATGTTGAAGAAGTATGTATTGTTGAATATCTACTGAGTCCAAACGAAATCATGCCACTACACTCTAGCCTGGGCAACAGAGCGAGACTCTGCCTCAAAAAAAAAAAAAAAAAGAAAAGAAAAGAAAAGAAAAACAAACAAACAAAAAAACAAACCAAGAAACCTAGGGTGGCCTGACCAACAAATAACAAAACAAACAAAATTAAATACTTCACACAGGTTCTCTTTAATATAGCATTTGTACAACATATTCCATATATATATATATATATATAATATATGTATTTTTGTTTTTTGAGACAAAGTCTTGCTCTGTCACCAGGCTGGAGTGCAGTGGCACAATCTCGGCTCACTGCAACCTCCACCTCCTGGGTTCAAGTGATTCTCCTGCCTCAGCCTCCCGAGTAGCTGGGACTACAGGCGCATGCCACCATGCCCGGCTAATTTTTTAAATTTTAGTAGAGGGTTTCATCATGTTGGCCAGGATGGTCTCGATCTCCTGACCTCGTGGTCTGCCCGCCTTGGCCTCCCAAAGTGCTGGGATTAAGGGGTGAGCCACTGTGTCCGGCCAATATATTATTTTTAATGCTGATCACTCTGCACCCAATGCACAAGTATAATAAACTAATAATGTCAAAAGAAAGGTTTGGTGATTTCATTAACATGGAATTTTTTTTCAGTGAATTCATGTTCAGAAATTTTAATAGTCATATATTTTTGAATATATGATGGTGACTTCCTTTTTTTTTTTATGTGGGGTCAATTTTTGCATTTAAAGTAAGCCATGAGAACGAAAAGCATATAAATGTTAAGAATTTATTATAGTGGATTTTCCCAGAATGAACACACCCATGTAACTATCACTTACATCAAGATATCCAAAGTAGCCAATACCCCAGAAGCCTTTCATTTACCCCCTTCCAAGTCATTATCTCCCTCAAGATAACCTCTACTTGGTTTAACAGTATGTTAGCTTATCTTCTTCAGGAATTCATAAAGATTGAATTCATACAGTGTATACATATTTGCATGTAGATGCTTTAGTTTAATGTAATATTTTTTCATTCATATAGTTGCAGCAGTACATCAGGCTTTTCCATTGTTTGGAAAGAATTCCATTGTATGAATATACCACAATTATTTACCTGTTCTCTTATTGGTGGGCATTTGGGTTCTTTCAGTATTATGCTGTTTTGAATTTCACTATTATAAATATTTTCTGTATGTCTTCTGATGCAAAAATATATTAATTTCTGTATATTACATATTTCAATATCCTGTGAAATATTACAGGTCATGCATACATTCAGCTTTCGCATTTTTTTCCAAATATTTTTCTAATGTGGATATACCAATTTACCCTCTGACCAGCACTGTACTAAAGATCAAGCTGCTGCATATTTGCATCAATACTTGGTAAAATCAGTTATCTATTATTCTGTTTTAATTTTAGAAATTGTAGGAGTGTTGAAGTTGTATTTTAGGTATATCTCAATTTGCAATGTCCTGAATATTTGATACTTAGGGCCTTTTCTTATGTTTACTGGCCACTTGGACATCTTCTTTGTGAAATACCTGTTCAAATTTTCCTTTGTTAATTAAGTTGCCTATATTTTCCTAATTGATATGCCTACACTATATTAATAATGTGAGTCCTTTAGTAGATATATGTACCATAATTCCTTCTTCTGCCCAATGGCTTAATTTTTCTTTCTCTTAGTAGTATCATTTGATGAGCATAAATTCTTAATTCAATCAATTGAATTCATCAATACGTACTTTTGTTAATTTTAGTGCTTTTTTCATTCATCATTTTCCTATTCCAGAATTTGAAAATCCCACGTTAACTTTTGGAAGGTCTATTATTTTAGTTTTTACCTTTATATCTTTGACCTATGTGAACATTATTTATATTGACGGTTGGAAGCACAAGTCACAGTTCAGTTTTTTCCACTTGCAGGTATCCAATTTATGGTCCACATTATTGCTATTTCCCCCTATGGCATCTTTGTTATAATTCAGTTGAGCATTTTCTCTGCAGCCCTATTTCTGAAGTCTTCTATTCCATTGGTCTATTTTTCTATCTTTTTAGTCCTACAATCCTTTATTAAGAACTCTATCTTATAATAAACCTTCATATAATGATATTATAAGACAAACAATTTTGGTTCTTGGTAAATATTTTATTATTTTTGCCCTTTAAATTTCTATGCACATTATAGCATCATTTGCCAAATTATACACACACGTGCACATGCACACTCACACACACAGAGAAATTTTGGAATGTATTGATACTGCTTAGATTCTACAGATAAATTTAGAGAATTGACATTTTACATTTGACTCTTTCAAATTGCAAACTTTGTATCTTTAATTTTTATCTTTTGTGTCTTTAATTTGTATCTTCATTTGTATCTTTAATTTTTCTCAGTAATGTTTTGTAGTATTCTGTTTAGAGGCCTTGCATCAGATTGTTTTGCTATGTAATTGAAGTCTGCTCAATATTATAGGTAGTATTTTATTTAATTTTCTGAGTATTGGTAGAAAACAAAATGCAATAATTTTTGTAACTCTGACAACCATGCAAACTTGACTTACTATTTATAATAGTTTATAGATTATTTTTGTATTTTTATACTCAATCATGTTGATTGTGAGTAATGACAATCATATTTCTCTCTTTCCGATATTTATGCTTTTATTTCTTCCTCGAACCTTATTGTATTGACTAAAACCTTCAGTATAATTGAATAAAACTAGCAATGGTAGACAACTTCATCTCATTTGGAATCTAAGTGAGAAAGGTTTCAGCATTTCACCATTAGATCTGATATTTACTATATGTTTCTTTGTAGCTATGTTTTATCAAATTAAGTCCCCTTCTATTTCTAGTGTGCAAAGAAATTTTATTATGGAAAAGAAATGCATACTTAACTTTTTCTGCATCTATAAAGATAGATCATCTTTTTCTCTATCTTCTCTCAATATTTTAATTTGAATAAAAACATTTTTAAATGTTATAATCTGTCCTTGTATTCCCTGAGTGTAATGTTTTGGTATATTAGTGAGTTTGTTTTGCTAATATGTTACCTAAGATTTGTATATCAGAAGCAGGCTGTTAATTCTCCTATCTTGTAATATTCTCATCAGGTTTTAGCATTAAGATTACACTGACTTTGGGACATTAAGTGGGAAATGCTCCCTCTTTTACTTTTCTCTGTTGAAATTTATATCGGTGAGTTCATTTGAGCATGAGAACTTACGTGTCAGAGTTGGTAATTATGGATTCAATTATTCAATAGAAGAGTAATAGACATATTTTTCTATTTTTTCTTATTTATGCCATTTTGCAAAGCCTGCGTTTTTAAACTCGCCTCTATCACATTTTAAAAGTTTTTGACATAAATATGTTCAGTTCATGCTGTGTTTATGCTAAATGTATTTATATTTTTGCCAATAACTTTTAAAATTGGAATAAATATTTCCTTTATCTTTTTTCTTTTTTTCCTTTTTAAAAGCTGACTGCCACACGTCACACCTCATTTGGATGTGTCTGAGGTCTTGGAAGCTCGACTACCCTACGTTCTCCTACAAATGAAGCTTGAGACCATGTCTGAAGAATCTATCACGGGAGCACAGCTACTCCTATATCCTTGACCAAAGACCGGTCCTCCTCGGGGATGGTCATTTTCTTCCACGAGGCGTGCAGCTTCGGGAGGGATGCCCGTGGAGTGGTGAGGGAGGAAGGGGACACCCGCTTAGCCAGCCAGATCAGCCAAATCAACCCTGGCAATCAGTGGGGTGACACGCGTCACAGCCTGATCGCCCTCATATCCTTCCATTATCTTTTTGAATCTCTATAGAAGTTGTAGCAATGCTTCCTTCTTCATTTCTGATATTGATGACTTGCCTTCTTATTTTCCCTTGCAAGGTTTTATCAATTTTATTCATTTTTTGAACAGCTGTTAGTTTTGTTGAATTTCACTATCATACATTTATTCTCAATTTCATTATTTTCTATCCTACACTTATTTTCACCTTTCTGCTACTTTTTAATTTTAATTTTCTTCTCCTTTTCAGCCCCTTTGAAGTGGATGCTTAGATAATTGATTTTCAGCACTTCTTCTTTTCTAATGTAGACACTTAAGGTCAATTTCCCTGTAGGCACTGTGTTAACTCTATTCCACATGATTTGCCATGTCATTGTTTTGCTATCATTCATTGTTTAAATGTGTTAATTTCTTTGTGGTTTTACTCTGTTTTTCATGGGTTATTTAGAAGTGTGTGGTTTAATTTTCAATACTTAAGAATAATTTAAGTTTTTGTTGTTGTTACTCATTTTTATAACTTAATGCTACTGCTCAGAAGGTATATACTGCATGTGTTGAGAGTTGTTTTATGACACAGTTTTTGGCCATTTGGGGTCAATATTTCGTTTGTTTGACAAGAATGATTTTTCTGTAACTCTTTCTTGCAGTATTTTATACCTTTCAATGAAATAAGTTTATTAAGCACAATATTCAAATGTTCTCTATCTTCAGTTTTTCGGTCTACTTGTTCTAATTGTTGGTTTATCTGTTGCTCACTTAGATTCTGCCAAAGTTTTACTTTATATACTTGGCAAATAAGGTATATATGAATTTAGGATTTTTACATCTTGCTGAATTTAGTTATTTATCATTATAACATTTTTCTCCGTATTTGGGGAAATATTTCTTTCTCCTTAGTTTACACCTGAACAACTTTCCTTCAGTTTCAATTTGCAGTCAGATCTTATTTCAATCATCTCAGTCTCTATTTATCCTTATATTACAGCTTTATCTGTGATAAGAGACATGATCTGTGCTTTGCTTGCTTTTTAAATCTAATCTGACAATGTTTATCTAATATTAAAGTATGTAACTATATGGGTTTGGATTTCTTTTTGCACTTTTTAAATGTTTTTTAAAATCAGTTATTTCTTAGTTTTCCCCTTTTCTATGTTTTTTAACTAATTAGTTTTAATTATTCCATTTCCCCATTATTATATTACTTTTATAGTCTTTAATTAATATTATTTTAGTGACAACACTAAATATATAATTCATATACGTATCCTTGATTCATTAAAGTATATCTTAAATAATGTATCAAACATTATATCTATAATGAAAGAATATTTGCAATGCATTGTTTATGATAATTTATATTACACCCTTCCCATTTCCATCATTTTTGTTATGTATTTTAATTCTACCTCAACTTTATATGTGTAACACATTCTAATTATATTAAGTAGTATATACTATTTTGTATTTTCCCACATATTAATATTTTTGTTTATCTTCTTTCTTTTCTATATTATCATATTGCCATTTAGGCTGGCTTTCATTTTTTTTTAGAAAAATACATTTCTAAAAACGTTTTCAGTGAAAAACTGTTGCTAATGCATTTTATCAAGTTGTTTTTTTTTTTCTGAAAGAAAACAACTTAATTTGAAGGCTCTTTTCTCTTGATATAATATTTTGGCTTGGCAATTATTTTCCTTCTGTCCTTTAAAATGACATTCTTTGTCTCTGCCTTTCATAATTTATATTATCAAATAAGCTGTCTGCTTTTGAGACCTTAATTTTTTGGGTTAATTTAAAATTCTCATTGTCTTTATTTTTAGCAATGTTACTATGATGTGTCCTGGTATGCTTTTATTTGTATTTACCCTGTTTAAGAGTTTACTGATCCACTTGAATCTATATCTTGATGCCTTCTATCAGATTTGAAAATTTGTGACCATTATTTCTTCAAATATTGCATCTTCTCTGGCCTTCCTCCTCTCTGGAGTGTCAGTTTCAAATATAATATACTTTCGCTTTACATATAATCTACATCTTATGCTCATATTTGTATTTGTACTATTGTTTTCTTTCTGTGATTCTTCCTGTTTCTTTTTGTCTCTTTTTTTTTCTTTTTTCTTTTTCTATTCTAAATCTGGTTTGCAAATCTTCTGTTTCAGTTGATTATATTGCTACTTTAACACACCGGATTTTTCAGCTTCAGACTTTTTCTTTGATTATTTTTATAGGCTCCATGTCTTTGGGCAAAGTATCCATCTCACTTGTTATCTATTTTCTTGGACATGTTAACTATATATATTCTTAGTTGGAAAATTTGAATATATGTATCATTTGGATGTTTTTCTATTGTCTTTTTTCTGACTGTTGCAGGCCTACTCCTCTTTGGCAGCATTTCAGAATTTTTTAATTGGATTTTGAAAATTTCATATAAAAGGTGTTATCTCCCTTTAGACAAATTTGGTTTTCTTCTCCCAGGAAGATATGTTTAGATAGATCAATTTGATACCACTAAGACCGGATTTCAGAATTATGGGGATTAATTTAATTTCTGAGTTTCTGTTACTTCTAGGGTCCATTATTTCTGTTACACTGCTAAAATATTTGTTTAGCTTTTCAGCTTCTTAGTACTAGCTCTTTGAAACATTTAAACCCTCTTATTCTTGCACATGTTAAGATGTGGCCAATTCATCAAGGGTGAAAAAACACCCATTCTTCTCTAATTATCTTTGCTCTGTGACCTTGGCCTCTCAGTTTCTAGATACCTCAGTAACCCTGAAATCTAACTTTTGTCTCCAGAGTCCCATAAGTCCAATAAAAATTCCAGGTCACTGATTTCCATGTGGTCTCTATGCCCTGTGAGTTGAATCAGTTAAACTCTGAAAGGAATACGCAGTGCTGAATTGAGGAGTCACCTCAATTTGTTTTCTTTCTCTCTGGTATCTGAGTTCCTTAGTTGCTGGCTGCCTTTAAATCATGTTGTTCTCCCTAACTTTATGGTTGTTCTCCATGGGAGAGTTTGTCTGATGTAAGTTACCATCATAGACGTAAAGAAAACACTTGATTCCCCCCCAACACACACACACACACACACACACATTATGATGTAATATGTTCATTATTTCCCCCAAGAAAAATAAACTGCAAATCACCCTGCGCTTGTTTAGCAACAGACAAAATTTACTCTAGAAGGACTCTAATCCTCTGTGAGTTCAAAGGACACTGTGGTCAGTGCCAGACAGAGTTCATGGATGGTGATTAAGATTGTGCTATCTTTAGTTGATGCTCTGGCTACAAAGCCAGACCAATTTCTTGAGACCGCTTTTCCTCAGTCTATGCTTTTGCCACAGTAAATTCTGCATTTATTGTGACAGTGGACCAAGATGCATGCACCATATTGAGTTAAATAAACAAATACATAATTCAAGATGAACGATTAGCAGAATTCAAGATGAATGATTAGCAGAACTGGCTGAAATGATTATAGTACAACCCACTATCTCAGTGTCAAGTACATAAAAATAAACTAGACGTTGTTGATTTACTCCCAGATGTTAACATTAAATGCCTTGGATATATGCGAATGTAAACATAGATCACAGTTACATTTATACATTACTACTTCCTCTAACTGAATTAGTATCCATAAAATCATCCGTCCATCTACGCATGTTAGAAAGGTAACTAGAGATAGAATATTATGTATTCTTGTAATAAGATTGTAAAAGATATATTGAGTAAAATATGCAAATCTGCAAGGAACAGGAAACATTCTTTTTGGGTGTTGGTTTTCGATGAACTTGCAGAGGTAATGCAGAGGGCCTGTGTATAATGACATTATCCTGTTCAAGATGCTTGTAAGCCTTTTTAAAAGGCATAGCTAAAATGATGTGCTAGCTTCAAAAATTCACTTTTAAAATACTCATCATGTTAATGGAAAGTTAATAAACTAATCTTGGACCCAGCAAATCCATCATGCAAATTTTCAATATAGAGCAACAGAGATGCTGACAGGGACAAAGCAACAAGCTTATTCCAAAACATTATGAGAAAGTGAGAAAATATAGACCAATATTGGAGTCTTCAATGTTATTAACAAAATAATTCCAAATAATGTCAAAAAAGAAAAACCTGCTAGAGGTTTATTTTTACCCTGAATTAATGTAGGATGGGAAAACCTTTCTTTGTTACCAGAAATATTTTAATTTCTAAAATTAAAAAATGGTAAAATTAAAAAAAAAATTGTTGGCACACTAAAATAAAAAAAAAGATGCAGGAAGAAATCCACTGTAACTAAAAATGCTAAGTTCAATTGTCGACCTCTGAATTTCTGCTGTTGCAGACAATCCAGTTGTTTCTGGTGGTCTCCTTGACATCGCCGGGGCAGGGCTTTGAACACAGTTATTTGGCTAAAAAATAATTTATTTTCATATATTGTCACACGCCTCTTAGAACATCAACCAGTTTGATGTAGATTTTTTCCATCAAGGCATTGCAACCAGTCAGTGGAGAATAAACCACTTTGGTTGACTTCTTCCTCAGCACTGTTCTAGGTGTTAGAGAGATTAATATGGTTGGTGTCCAAGCTCTGTGTATTCTTTATATAAGTCTCAGTCAGTACAACCAAACTAACATTGAAATCCTACTTGCAAACCACTACCCTACTCCATTAATAATCTATGTCTGCCATTTGAGAATGTCATCGTCATCATCATCATCATCACTTTTTAAGATTACGTGCTGTTTATTGAACACTTATTTTCAGGCACCATGATTTTAATTTTCCTAACAATCCTATGGAGAAAGTGGCATGATTATTCTCTCACAAACACTTAACATATGATAATTCTATTTTCCAAGGTAACTTTCCAACATCCATTCATTAAACAAATACTGACTTTACACCTACTGAGTGCCAGCTACACTTATAGGCGCTACAGATACCAAACAGAAAAACAAATAAACAGAGTAAACACACATTCACTTATATTCATAGATACTTAGAAATAAGGGGGATGACTGAGATATTATTGAAACTTATGAATAAAAATAAAACTAGGTAAAGAAAAAAAAAAGGGAAATGTTGGAAGGGGTTAGTCCTTCTAAATGTCGTTTCTCCACCCAAATTCCTGTCTCTCATGCTTACAAACAATACATACAGAGATGCAATACCAGGTTATAAGAATGTAAACTTCCTTTCTCTATTTTCTTCTCCCAATGACCAATCCTGTCCTATCTCTACTTAGTTCTGACAACTTGACCCGAGCATTCATCCTCAATATGAAAATGAAACAAGACCTATTCCTCCTTCTTTGTGAATGCAGGGAAACTTTATCTACTCTCAGCAGCAGGCCTGTTGGCAACCAATAATGATCACAGAGTAATGGCTTCCAAAGGTCAAATATGCCCTAAAATATTTCGCCAACTGATGTTTGAGGAGGGTATAGGTTGTTCAGAAGGAAAATCATTATTGTCTTTCTAATACTCTTCTCTGAAGGTAAGAAATGAGCTTATTGAATACTGGCTCTTCAAGCCCAGGCTTACAATATTGAGGTAAGGCAGAGTAGCAAATTCATTTCATTTGGAACAATAAAACGTACACAGATTTTTTTATAGGTTCTTGTGGGTATCAGAACATTTGACATCATTTGATTCAATGGTTCTAGTTTGGAACCCAGGAACTTTTATTAGAGGGGAAAAAAAAGGCCGCCAGAGCTTTGAGCAAGACCAATATGAATGATAAGAACCATAGTGGTAAAACTCCATATTTAAGAATCTTCCTCTGTCTATACCATGAATCTTGCAAGGGTTTGAAAGATAGCCTTAATACTTCCTATATTTATATACAGCCTTTCAGAGGCTTTGATTCTAGAAAGAAAGAATCTGTCCCAGGATTTCCTCTAGCAGTAGAAAATTGGACTTTTATCTGACTGGTAAGCAAATATTACAGTTTAGAAAACCCCAGTTAACATTAATGGAAGGTAAATTCCATCTGGAGAAAAATTTTGAGTCTTTTTTTGTTCAAGGTTGTATTCCACATATTGTTCACTGATGTATTCAAAACAGCACCTGTTATCCTAAAGTCAAGATAATACCTATCTCAGGGGTGATTGAAAGGCTTGAATGAAATTATATATAAAAGCACCAAGCAAATTGCAGTGCTGAAAGAGTTAGCCCTTGTTTATTTGTTCCCGTTTTATTTTGCTCTGAACTTCCAAGTTACCTCTTTACTGGTTCACCTTCCTCTGAGATCCTGATACCTCTGTGTCTAATTCCATAAACACACCTTTCTCCTTAGCCATGATTCCAGAAAACTTAAACAGTGACATGTAAACTATTTTTAAAGGAACTTTGTACTTTACTGGCACATTTTAAAATACATATATTTTTAATTTCAAATTTTATTTTAGATTCAAGAGGGACATGTGCAGGCTTGTTACCTGGGTATATTTTGTGATGCTGAGGTTTGGAGTATAAATGATCCTGTCACTCAGGTAGTCAGCATAGTATTCAATAGATGGTTTTTCAACCCTTGTCCCCCTGTCTCCCTCCCAGCTCTAGTAGTCGTCAGTGTCTACTTCTGCCATCTTTATGTCCATGTGTAATCAATGTTTACCTGCCACTTATGAGTGAGAAAATGTGGTATTTGGCTTTCTGTTCCTGTGTTAATTTGCTTAGGATAATGGTACTGGCACATTTTGGCTCACTCTAAGGAGCTGCTTTCTAACATACCTGCTCAAGAGAAAAACTACTCAGTCTCTCAAGGTAGTAAGTTTCTGACCACTGCAAGTATACAAGCACAGGGTAAGACAGTGGGAGAGTGAAGTGGAATGTGAAATGGTGGATGTGGAGTAGGTTTAAATATCTCCTGTAATCACTAAATTAAAACAAACATTGCATTTCATTCTGACTAATGTTTTAGTGACCAAACTTATATTGGAAAGGTTATATCTCAGGGTTGACTCAGTGAAACTAAATTAGGAAGTGTTATAATAATTTTCCATCTCACGCGGTTCTTACATTGAAATTACAGATCATGCCTTCACAGCACCACAAATTTCTGTTTTTCCTATAAGCAGGTTGACTCTAGTTTATTATACATTCTTTCAAGTTTTCCTCCAACTAAATTATTAATCTTTGACTGATGGTGATGTCACTCCCAGGATTCTCTACAAAAAATAAAACCCTCAAATAAAAATGCCACCAATGAGTTCCACCATGTAGTTTCTCTTGCTAATATCCATATTTGATTCTAATTAACTGCATGAGAGCTATTCAGAATTTCATAATTTCAAATGTTGCCTATCCAGGTGATTTTTTTCATAGCTATATGAGAATAAAAAGATTCCATAGCTTTTGATTTCTTGCACATAAACCCTCATTATAATTTCTTCTTAGGAAATTGTTGGAATTTGCTCAACACTAAAAAGAATTATTTGCCTAATGTATTAAAGCAATTAAACAAATCATTTCATCACATGAATAACAATGAGTATAGTTTCTGGTTAACATAGAAAATAAAAGCAAAGGAAGGGAAAAGAAAAAAGAAGCTAATAATGATAGATGCTCAGTTGTATATTAGTGTCCAACATACATATGGCAAACAAAGATAAACAGAAACTATCTCACTTCACTGAAGTCAAACAATTAATAAATACCGATGCAATACAGCGCAAAATTCATGTGTGCCTCACTCTAAAACACATTCAAATCTCTTGCAGTTATGCAACATATGCCTTCAATTTTAGCTTGATATAGACATAGACACCGTAAAAGTGGAATTACACACTACCAGAGAAGATTTTCCTCTACAAGGAAAACTCTGAGGTTAAGTAGTTGGCACAAATGTCCTTCCATATTCTCCTTAAAAAAAAAAAAAAAAAAAAAAAAGCAGTTTAACGTATTTAAAAATTTACTTAAACATGACACTTAAAAAAATGGCTTAAAGGAAAGAAGACACATCCTAGCTCAAGATAGAAGACCGTCCCGTTACATTTTTTAGCTGTCTTGATGTGCTTAAAGTCTCAAATGTGCAGAATGCATTAACATGGTGAATTAAAACGTGAAAAAGTTGGTTCATGGGGTCGCTGCATAAAAACACTGTAGTGACAACTCTGAATTCAAATGCAAGGTTAGCTTAAAATTAACATGTTTTTCAACTGCTTTTGGTGTCGCAGGAAACATATTTCCTTTCCCTGTCCTTCACTCTCCACTTTTTGAAAACTGAATGGTAATTATATTACATTGAGTTGTGGTGAACTTTCTAGTTCAAATATTTGAAGATGTCTATGAAAACTAAGCGTGTTATTATACTACCATTTAATTATCCAATGATATTAGGTATTAGCCAATATTCTTCAAGCCAAATAATATTGTTAATAATTTATTCCTGGATTACCTATTCTCCCTTCATTCATTTATTCAATCAACAGTTCCCTCATTCAATAAATATTTATTGAAGGCTTACTACTCCAGACACTTTCCTAGATGTTAAGGAGATATCAGTTTATGGGATAAGACATTCTCAGGGGGAAGAATTCATGAACATTGAACATGATAGCTAAATAATATGGTATGCTAGAAAGGAGTAAGTGCTAATAAAAACAAATAAATCAGAATAAGGAGGATCTGGTACTTGTGGGGATCAGGGTAGTCTTATTTCAGCAAAGACTTGAAAACAATGAAATTAGCTACGACAATAGCAAGGGATGCATATTCCAGGCAGACATGTTATGGCAGAGACTCTAAAAGAAGGGCATGGTTAATGTCTTGAAGTAGTCAATCACAGATTTCTGGATGATTAGCAAAAAACTTAATTTCTTACATGCAGTAATAGACTTGCACATGATATGGACAGATTGCAAAGAGAATTAAACAACCTCCTTTTCTTGATTACTGAATTGAGATAATATAAGACAAAATGACTCTAAGTTTTAACAAAGAATTAGGCTTGGGTTATTAACTTTAAAGGAGACAACCAACTGCTGTGTTCTTGTAGGATATTTTATTTTCTTTAGAAACCACTCCTGATACATCTCCACCTCAGAATATCTGCAAGCATTCTGTGTGCCACTTTCCCCATATCTTGACAGTCTGATGTATTTTTCTTTCCTGAATAGTATTTTGTCTATTATAAGTAAGTGATGAAAAACCCTGCAATTACATGCAAAAATAGCCATGAAGATTATTTATTCATCCAATGAATATTTGCCATTCATTTATAAAGTGATACAGTGCATGCTACAAGTTTACGAGTATTACAGAAAAGTGTAACATGTTTTATCTGCCCTTGAAGGCATTAAGCTGGAGGGGGAACAAAAGGCACATACACAAATAACAATAACTATAAATTAGATCAAACTGCCTTCTCTGAAAGCCCACTTACTTACAGCAACATAGACAGCTTTCTAAGGGAGGTAATGATCTGGACCTTGAAGGAAAAGTAGTATGTGGAAGTGCAGAGATACGACAAGATATTTAAGGCAACAACCACAAAAACATATGATGGACAAAATTCCAGAGTAAGGGCACTGCACAAAATGTTTGAGACACGTGTGATGAGCAAGAAGATGTTTTTATAAGCTACTGTAGATACTAGACATCTTGTGTAGTTTTGGATGAGAAAAACATTCATAGTATTTTATTCCAAAACATTTTCCTCAAGTTTAAAATGAAAGCCACGCATTATTATTGATGCTTGATATTTCTTTCTTTTTTTTTTTTAATTGAGATATGGTCTCGCTCTGTCACCCAGACTGGAGTGCAGTGGTGCAATCTCGGCTCACTGCAACCTCCACCTCCTTGGCTCAAGCAATCCTCTCACCTCAGCCTCTGGAGTAGGTGGGACTACAGGCATGTGCCACCATGCCCATCTAATTTTTGTATTTGTAGTAGAGACAGCTTTTCACCATGCTGCCCAGGCGGGTCTCGGACTCTTGGCCTTAAGTGATTTGCCCACCTCAGCTTCCCAAAGTGCTCGGATTATAGGCATGAGCCACCACACACAGCTGATACTTGACATTTCTAATAGATGTTAAGTATTCCAAAGAAATAATGATTCCCATTTAAACAATTTTTATTCATAAAGAGGCCCTTAGAGGATATGTTCATATAGGCTATAAAGATGGTAACAGAGACACTGCAAGTTTAGATTTCATAAGATAGTTTGGATTTTTTAATTATAGTCGGTAAAAAAGTACTACACTTTATAATCCAAATCCAGTTATTGGGGCCAAAATTGAGCCAAAGAATTAATATGTACCATGTCAGAAACAAAAAGTATCTCAGCTCTTACTTATTTGAGTGGAGGTAGAAAAAGTAATAATAATAAGTAATAAGGAAAAAACAATAATAAAAACAGTAGGAGCTTTCATCTGCCAGGTCACATTGGATATTATTATATATTACTTTTTTATTTAGTGAATATTAAATCAGTACAACCACTCAAAATGAAGAAACTACATACGCTACCCGTAAGAAATGAATGCAGGACTCCCAACATTTCTGGATTTAATTGTAAGGTCTCAAACTTAGTACTGTCTGAATGTGAAATCCCTTCCCATTCTTAGGAAAACTTCTAGGTTCTCAACGATAAAATCCTTTCTAATGTCCTTCAGCTTCCACACAAAAACTTATCGACAAGGATTTTGATAAAATAGTGTAGATACAAGACATGTTACACAGTTTTCCATGAGAAAAAAACTCGTAGCATTTTGTTCCAAAATATTTTCCTGAAGGTTAAAATCAAAGCCATACATTATTACTGATCCTTGATATTTCTAACAGGTGTCAAGCATTCCAGAGAAATAATGATTCATGTGTTTCATTTATAATGATTATTAAATCACTAGATGAATGAATGAAAATATAATTAATAGCTAGTTTGATTGTTGGATGGATAAACAAGTGATTGCATGAACTGATGAGTCAAAGGAAGAATACTACCAGAAGCCATTTTTTGTTTTTTTTATTTTGTTTATATTTATATTATATATAATAGTTGTACATATTTTGGGGGGTACATGTGATATTTTGACACATGTATAGAATGTATGGTGATTAGATTATGCTAATCAGGATATCCATTGTCTCAAATATTTATCTTTTCTTTGTGTTGAAAACATAACAATTCTTCCAGCTATTTTGAAATATACAATAAATTATTGTTAACTATATTTTCCCTACTTTAATAATGAATACTAAAACCTATTTCTATCTAACTGCATATTTTTTAAATTTCAACTTATATTTTATTTTATGTTCAGAGGGGGACATATGCAGGTTACCTGGGTATATTGTGTGATGTGATGCTGAGATTTGGGGTATGAATGGCCCCATCAACCAGGTAATGAGCATAGTACCCAACAGTTAGTTTTTCAGCACTGGCCCCCTACTTCCCTCCCTCCTCTAGCAGGCATCAGTCTACTGTTGCCAGTTTTATGTCCATGTGTACCCGATGTTTAGCTCCCACTTACAAGTCAGAACATGCAGTATTTAGTTTTCCAAGAGCAGTATATTTTGCTTAATGTAAAATATAATTCAGAACTTCAAGTCAATATAGGAGATACAAGGCAAACAACGACTCTTGTGAAAAGAAGTTTCATGGTTAAGTCAGTTTGCAAGAGTTAGAATATGGGCCTCAGGTAAATTCAGGCCCAGTGAAGAGTGCAAAGTATTGGGTGAAAGCC
Organism: Pan paniscus; assembly: GCF_029289425.2. NCBI lineage: Eukaryota > Metazoa > Chordata > Mammalia > Primates > Hominidae > Pan > Pan paniscus. The sequence goes on from NC_073267.2 coordinate 71,236,174, forward strand.
AACTATTTGTCAGTAAGGGAGTATTAATCTTAAGGAATGTATAATTATCACAAGGAGTTATAATTAACATACGGAATAATCAGAAAATGAGAATTTAGTTGAACTGTGTGACTATGATTATTAATATTTTGTGTATATATAGTATACATTTAATGTATCCACATCTTTATATATTTATTAAATATGTATTTATGTATAGCCACGTATTGGCGTGTGTAGTGTGTATAAACATGTATTCCTATTAGAGAAATAATTTTATACTGTTACTTTCAGTTAAATATTTCAAAATAGTAGAAATAATAGGGTGAATTAAACAATTTAAATTGTCAGTTTCAAGAAAAGTTTACATAAATTTCAAATACATTAAATTTTATACAGTGGCTGTGTGCCAATTGTGAGCCTATGGATGATTTTGTTCTTTAATGATTTTCTCTTTTATTTTATTTTATTTATTTTATCTGTGTTATCCACGCATCACACATTTAATCAAGATAAAATAACTGAATTTTATTTTATTTTCATTAGTAGAGTTTTCTTCTTTTTCTTCTTCTTCTTCTTCTTCTTCTTCTTCTTCTTCTTCTTCTTCTTCTTCTTCTTCTTCTTCTTCTTCTTCTTCTCCTTCTCCTCCTTCTCCTTCTCCTTCTCCTTCTCTGCCTTCTTCTTCTTCCCCTTCTTCTTTTTTTGGTGGTGGGGACAGGGTCTCGCGTCTCACTCTGTCACCCAGGCTGGAGTGCAATGGTTCAATCTAAGCTCACTACAACCTCTGCCTCCCTGGTTCAAGCAATTCTTGTGCCTCAGCCTCCAGAGTAGCTGGGATTACAAGCACATACAACCATGCCTGGCTAATGTTTGTAATTTTAATAGAGACGGGGTTTCGCCATGTTGACCAGGCTCGTCTCAAACTCCCGGGCTCAAGTGATCCACCCACCCCAGCCAACCAAAGTGCTCAGATTACAGGCATGAGCCACTGCAACCAACCTTAATACAGATTTTGTAACCAAGTTGTTACTTCCAGTCTCCCAAAACACTGATATTTTGTACATTTTTGTGTCTTTAAAATATATAATACAAGCAAGATTTTCTTGTACATTTTCTGTCACAGTTGCCTCTTCTCTGTTTTTCCAATAACCAGCAATATTTTCTATTACTAAATATTTAAGGTAAATTTGAATTCATGTGTCATTCTCTCCGCTTACAAATTTACTTTATGAAACCATTGAAAACCATTTCAAGAAATTCCCCAGATGAAAATATTATATAGCGGATTACTAGTAAAGTAAGGGAAGTCATGAAGTATTACTAAAAGATTCCTTTTTAGATTTTGGGAGGCAACAGAAATACACACACACACATACACACACACATTTGTAATTTACAGTTATTCTGAATAACTGAAAATTGTAATTACATACATAATACCAAGATCAAAATCCTTGTCTAAAGAGAGCAATTATGTGGTACTATCATATTTAACATAGTGTGCTATCCCAGCAAATTAAATAGAGAACATATTTTTTTGTCTAAATCTCTAGTTACTCTTCATTCTTTTCACTTCAACAGGTTTCTCAAAGTACATTCTAAATCTCAACCATATTGAAATTATTTGAGATGTTTGCAAAAAGTACATATTATTGACCCTGGCATATGTCCCATTGAATAAGAATCTCTAGGCTTTGGAAATGGGATTCTCACTGTCCTAGAAGTTCGACAAACATAGCTCCATCTTCCTGTGTGCACATAGATACTGCTGAACGAATCCTAATCCAATCATTTCTCCAGTAAGCTGGCCCCTATAGACCCCTGCAGTTTAGTAATTTAGACTCCATTTTTAGATCCATTGAGTTCTCGATTAAAATATCTTTGCAACAAAGAAGGGTAGACATGACATTTGTGTCTACATTATCTTTTTTAAATTTCCAATACATTGTCCCTATTTGACCATCACAATTCCCTCCAAGTGAAGTAGGAGAAATATTATTAATGTTTCTTGGTTTGCAGAGAAAAAGTAAAAAAGTTTTAGTGGATTTAAGAAACATTCCCGGGTCACACAGTGGGTTAGACTGCAAAGCCAAGCCTTAAACCAAGGACTAGTTTTATCCAAAAACAAAGCAAAAAGAAAATATTTAAAGTGGTTTATGAAGAAATAGGCAAAATAAACAAATGGTCTCTGCTTTCAGAATGCTGTATGGTTTTAGGACTTACAACTGTTAAGGTATTTAAGATGTATTTTATAATATTTAATATCTGTTAATACTTAATGATAAAATATTATCATTTGATTTTTAAAGTCTTTGAGAACTCTAATTATCTTTTGTAACTTAATGCTTTTATGTGATTCACAATCACACACTTTTAAAACATGGCTCCAAGTTCTATGAAATACCTTTCACTGAAAGATAGGGTAGCTGTTCTCTTGAATATAGGCTCTGTGATAGATCAATAGTATATGAACGAAGTGGCACTGTGCTAATTTCTAAGCTCAAGTCTTAAGAAGTTAGCAGCTTCTATCTCTCTTGGGGTACTTCATCTTGGAATGCAAATACCAGGCCATGGAGAAGCCCAAACTCTCCCTTGGAAAGGCAGTGATGGCCACCACCAATTTGCCAGCCATATGATTGAGCCATGTTGGAACTGGGTAGTCAGCCTCTTCAAAGCTGCCCCAGTTTATATCACATTCTGCAGAGACAAACTGACCCTGGCAAGCCCTGCCCAAATTTCAAATTTGCGAGCAAAATAAATGGTGGTGTTTTTTTCTGCCGCTAAGTTCTGGGATTTGTTGTTATGCCGCAGTGGATAATCAAAACAGATTTGAGTTCCTTGAAGTAAGGTACTGCTGTAATGACAATGTAAAGCATGTGGCACTGGTTCTGGGACCAGGTGGCAGGCAGGAGATAGATTAATTGAGAATATTTTTAGTAAAAACTTAATGGTCCTCAGGGATAGTGTTAGTGAAAGAGCAAAGGATTTGCAGAAGCTGTTGGTGAGATCTCACAGTGAAGTAACTACAACAAGGAGAATATTATTGGAAATTAGAGGAAAAGAACCTGTGTATACACTGGTGAGAATTTTGACCATGACACCTTTGAGTCATGTAGAAAAAAAGAAAATGCCCCTAGTGAATTTGATGATTTAATTAAAGAGATTCAAGGAAGAGGCAGAATATTAGATTACCATGTAGCCTTTTCTCAATACCTAAACAAAATGTGAATGTAGATAAATCAGTTAAAGAAGGAACTTTTTCTGAAATTAGGACTGTTTGAGGTCTTTTTGTTTTGTTGTTTTGTTTTGTTTTGTTTGAGACTGAGTTTTGCTCTTGTTGTCCAGGCTGGAGTGCAATGGCACCATCTTGGCTCACTGCAACTTCTGCCCTCTGGGTTCAAGGGATCCTCCTATCTCAGCCTCCAAAGTAGCTGGGATTACAGGTGCATGCCACCACGCCTGGCTTATTTTTGTGTTATTGGTACAGACAGGGTTTCTCCATGTTGGCCAGGCTGTTCTTGAACTCCTGACCTCAAGTGATCTGCCCACCTCGGCTTCCCAATATTTGAGTTTGAAAATATGTATTTTTTGATTCTCAGCTTTTCCAGAGAAAAATAATTCTTAAATTAAGAAAGAGTCTCAGTTCATAGATCAAATACGTAATGGGGCTATATGATCTTTTGTTGTTAATATCTCAGAAAGATCTGAGGTTTTTTTTACTAGAACTTTCAAAGAAATAGAAGGTCCTCTGAGGAGCTTAATCCATTTATGCTGGGGGTTGCAATTTCCTGGGTGTGAAAAATCAGACCTTGGTGACGCCATTGAGCAGTAGGATATAAAGAACTCCCACATGCTTAGTGTTCCAAAAACGGAACATGAGGCATAAATGGGCTAAGGATAGGGTATGCCTCATAGACCCTCTACTAAGAATCGTTAACAGCATTGACCACAGCAGATTCACGAGGTGTCCAAAGTCAAGAAGAGCTCACCCTGAAGAGATTTGTGAGTGTGATTGCTGTCTAATGAAATGAATTACAAATTGATTTGTAAGAAACTTACAAAATATTTAAAGAAAGCATATTGGCTTTTACAAAAAAGACAGTAAACAATGAAAAAATGCTGCCAGACTCCCAAACATTTACAGGCAGCATGCATATTGAGAAGACATCTCAGTTACAAACACAGATAATTTATTTTTTAAAAAGAAGAAAGAAGGAGGAAGAAGGAGGAAGAGGAGGAGGAAGAAGAGGAAGAGGAAGAGAAGGAAAAGGAGAAGGAAAGTAATAGTAGTAGTATAGCAGTAGTAGGAGGAGGAAGCGGGGATGGAGAAGGGGAGGATGGGAACAGAACCAAGAGCCATGTGTCTAGAGTCAAAAGTCTAGGAGAATCAGTTCTCTGAAACAGTACTGGATACTCATCAAGGAACCAGTAACATGTGCCAAAATGATTCCAAGAATCACTATTTACCAGTAACTGCCATATGACTTCCACTTTCTCTGTTCTTGAGTAATGCTGTCTACAGAAATTATCCTTATTCTATTCCCCCATTGTATACTGGGTCAGCTCGAGGATGATGCTCTAATGATTTAAAATCTCAGAGTGTTTTTAGTAGGAATGCAAATATTTTGTGGCCAAAGGTCAACTGTGTTTGTTTTAAATCATGACATTAATTATTTAATACTCCTCTCATTGAGTTTCTTCCCCTGGATATGGGCTCTCTTACTGAATAAGTAATTGAAGATGACAGATGCAACGAATGTTGTGTCAATATCAGAGCTGCTTGGACCTTAAGAAAATGGCAGGTTTGACTCTCTATCACTCTTTGGATTGTTAGTCTTGGAACACCGATACCATGAAACATGGACACCATGAAACACAGATACCAACACACCCCCCACCCCAACCCAAGGAAACGTTTATGGAGGAGAACCAAAACAAACCTCAGTTTCCCAGATGATTGAGTGAGCCACATGGGTCTTCCAGCCTGTGTAAACCCACCCCAGTTGACACTGTCTAGATTAGAAATGGTCTGACCCTGTTTGGTCTTGCCCATATTATACATTTTTGAACAAATTAATTGGTTGCTATTATTTTAAACCACAAAGTTTGGGGTTAATTTGTTATGAGATAAAATATATTTGGAAGAAAATTTTATTTATTTATGTATTTATGTATGTATGTATGTATGTATGTATGTATGTATGTATGTATTTATTTATTTATCTATTGAGACATACTCTCACTCAGTCGCCCAAGCTGGAGTGCAGTGGCGCAATCTCGGGTCACTGCAACCTCTGCCTCCTGGGTTCAAGTGATTCTCCTGCCTCAGCCTCCCAGTAGCTGGGATTACAGGTGCCCACCACCACGCCCAGCTAATTTTTTTGAATTTTTAGTAGAGATGGGGCTTCACCATGTTGACCAGGCTGGTCTCGAGCCTGTGACCTCAAATGATTATCCCGCCTCGGCCTCTTAAAGTGCTGGGATTACAAGCATGAGCCACGGTGTCTGGCAAGGAATGGAATTTTAATAGCCTCTCTTCTAAACTTGAAATGTCTAGAAATATTTAAGTAGAATCTCTAAAATAGAGGCTAAAACTAAAATACTTTTAGCAGATAATATTGACTATTTGTCATATTAGTTATGTATAGTGTAAACATAATTACATGAGGCAGTATAAGAAACATCTAGCAAGTCACCTGATATATTAACATTAAACAAATAAAAATAACTCAAAATGTGGGTTAAAATTAATTATAAATATCAAACAAAGACGAGACATCATTGTATTTGTAAGGTTTGTTTTCAAGAAGATGCAAAAACAGAGGGAAGACACAAACAATGAATTTGAAGTAATTGTTTTTTCCAAAAGAGTATCAATTTGCAGATCTATAATTTACTGAAAATTATTTTCCTCAAAGTCACATGACACACAAATACACCCATATCATCACATGACATTGATTTTCTTATAACATTTCACATGATACATATATAAATATGTGTGTATAATTTAAAATTAATTATGATACTTTTAAAATTAAGAAGAATACCAATATTTCTGATCTGGCTTAGACAATATTTGATCAGAAAAACAAAAGCATGAGTGTCCACAGAAGAAATAACTGCCAATTTCAGTGTTTCAAACACAATGTTGCATGGGTATTATAAATAACTTTTCTGCAAGTTATAAATAGAGACCATCTTTACAGTATAAACAGTCTTTCTGTTTGATTTAGGAGTAAATTGAAGCTTTAGATACATATTCAAAATGCATTTCCCAGAAGATTTCTGGTTTTATAGTCTTTGATGATAACTAATTCTGGTACATGTGCATTTTGTGTTTTTGGCTATTGGAAAAGGAAGTTCATCCACATGATCCTTTGAGTTGCAAACAATCCCTAGAGCTAAAGACCTCCCTTAATGGTAGGCAGAGTATAAACCCTGTCTGAATATTAGGATCACCTGGGAAGCTTCAAAAAATACAAATGTATGAGTTCCACACTAAAACAAATAAGAATACAGTGGTGACACCTGGGCACTAGCAAGCTTTAACAGCATCTTCCTGTGGGTTATGTACTGCATATTCCATTTGTATAACATTTTTATAATGGCAAAATTAGGCCAGGTGCGGTGGCTCATGCCTGTAATCCCAGGACTTTGGGAGGCCGAGGTGGGTGGATCACCTAAGTTCAGGAGTTAAAGACCAGCCTGGGCAATATACTGAGACTCTGTCTCTACAAAAAATAAAACTAGCTGGGTGTGGTGGCACATGCTTGTAGTCCCAGCTACTCGGGAGGCTGAGGTGGGAGGATCACCTGAACCTAGAGGTGTTGAGCCTACAGTGAGCTGAGATTGAGCCACTGCACTTCAGCCTGGACAACAGAGCAAGACTTTGTCTCAAAAAATAAGTAAAAAGAAAAGGACAAAATTATAAAAATTGAAAATAGATTAGTGGTTGCCATGAACTAAAGACGGGAGGTGAGGCTCCGGAGGTAGGCAGATATGGTGGGATCCTGGTGGTGATGGACTTCCTCTGGGCATTGCCCGTGGTGGTGTATACATAAACTTACACATGTGGTAAAATTGCACAGAACTAACCACAAACACATGTACACGCAATGCATACAAGGACAATTGGGGCTATCTGAATAAACTGGGTAGACTGAATCAATGTGAATATTCTGGTTATAGTATTGTACTATAGTTTTGTAAGATGTCACCATTGGAAAAACAACTATGTAAAGAATAAATAGAGTCTCTCTGTATTATTTCTTAAAACTGCATGCAAACATTGAAAATAGAAAGTCTAAGTAAAAAACAAAACTTCCTGATGACTATTACCTCCCTAAGATTGGAAAACCAAATACCATTTTCAAAACTGTTAACAGAAGTTTCCAGATAGGGAAGGAACTGGTCCAGGTCAATGGTTTGCAACTAGTGGACTACACTGCAGTATGAGTGTTGCTTAGATATTCGTTAAAAATTCAAATTCTCAGGCCCCAAACAAGACCTACTGAATTAGGAACTCTGAAGATGGCACCAAGTAATCTGTAATAGTCCTTCCAGGTGAGCGTGCTACATGCTAAACTTTCAGAGACATTAGCTTAGGGTTTTGTTTTGTGATAACTATTTCATATGAATAAATAGTATGAAATGTGTATTATATATGAATAGAGCATTGTTACTTATAGCCAATGACTAGCGGAGTCAGCATCACCTAGAGGCTTTTTAGAAATGTAGAATCTGCACCCCAAACTTGGGGAATCCCAATCCGTGTTTTAACAAGATCCCCAGGTAATTCATAGGCATATAAAGGCTTGAGAAGCAGTGCCTTAGAGTATTTGCTGAACAACTATTATATGCAGTCCATCAAAATGCAGCTGTGCTTCTGGTGAAAATAAGAGCATTTGGACACCAACTTCCTGCTGGGGCAGGGATGTTAAACAAGTTGCCCTCGATCACACATCTCATAAGGAGGCCACCCAGGATTTCAGCTTGCATAGGATGTAAAAGAACAACAGGAAAGAGTCTTCTAGTCTGGATTCCTCCAGAGCCTATGTTCATAGCACTGTGCAAAACTGCCCAGGCTTTCTTTGTCTATTCGGCCAGCTCCAGTGGGCCAGTTCTGGTTTCCAAGCATTTACAGCAGGGAATGTCATGAATTGCATACACACGTGCCAGGGTCAGAATAGATACCAGTATTCACTCAGACCGTTCTGACCATATTACTGTCTGAACACTAAGCTCATAACAGGAACTTCAAATCTACCACCCTAGGATTTTCTGGCTTCAGGATAGCAGAAAGTCTGCATGTTCTCTTCCTCCTTCGCAAAGCATCCCATTGATCCTCTCATGTAAATCACAGGGCAAGACTCCAAGTCTACAGAATGCACACTAACCGTAAAATAATACTGTTGGGAGCTAGAGTTGAATGGGAAATCTCTGATTGTCCTGGATAGGATTTTCTTCATATTTATCTTCCAAACTTCAATTCTGTAGAAGTATGCAGGCAGAACCAAGCGTTACCTGGTTGCACAGTTGACAGCATAAAAAATCATTTATCATTTTTATATCTAGGGTTTTACTTCAGGAAAATAGCACAATTCACATAGAGTAGATAGATTTCAAGGGAAGGGTAGTTTTTAATTCTTTTGTTGAATAAGTAGGGAGGCATGACTGGAAAATGTTTCAAAGCTGTTAGGGGATAGGTGAGGATTCTGTATAATTTCATAGATCTTTACGTGAAGTGATAAATAAATAAGGTTATACCTGTAAGAGCAAAATAAATGGCTAATGGAGCAAGGCATACATTCATTAATAATAGTTAACAATCGCAACTAATGTTATTGAACATGATATGCTAGTTTCTCTGATAGCCTTGGATATTCAAAGATAAATAATTTAGGATGAGAAATACATATGAATCAAATGAATTAATATGTCTACTAAAATTACTTGACAATTGCAATGGGCCAGGCATAGTGAAATGTGCAAAATATGGCTTCTCTACTTTAAATCACATGACATTCCTATGATATTGATATTATCATTCATATTCCATGAAGCAGGAAACTGAAACTCAGAAACAGGAAATGACTCTCCCATAGTCACATAGCAAGTTGGTGGCTCAGTCAAAACTCCAACAAAGATTTCTCTGCCCAAAACTGTTTTCTTCAATGAAAGAAGTGAGAAGGGGAATCGAAAATGAATAGAAGGAGGTCAGAAGGAGTTAGCTGAGAAAGGAGTAGATTTTAGACTCAAATCAGAGTTCTTCAGTACTTGTCCTCTCTTCCACAGATGATTTCAAATGTACTCAGTTTCCCGTAGGAAAACTAAGATTAATTACTACCATCTATATGAACTGTTAACCATTCATATTCAATTCCTGATGCAACATGGTAACCATTTTACATGTCAGCAAAACTGTCAGATTAATGTTACTGTACATTTTAGTTTATCTCAATGCTCAAGTACACTAGAGATTCTCTGTCATCCTAGTCTCTCATATCATGAGTTATTGAAGGATTTAGGGTTATGTAAAGGGTGGCATGATGTAGACAAAGAAATGAACTCAAATTAGTTCTCAGTTTTCCAATGTTCATTTTAATGTACAGAAATATTTTACCCCCCTTCCCTTTAGGATATAAATATAGATACAGATATACAAATACCCCATCATGTAAAAGTTTAAAAAATAATTTCCATGTGATGTTGGAGAATTAATGAGCTAACATTTGTAAATTGTTCAGAGCATTATTGCAATTGTAAACCTGGAGTGGTGTGGTCAAGCTTCCTACTGCTGTCTTAGGAAAATGATTTTCTATCTAATTTTATCTTATTTTCTAAACTTGAAAAATGGGTCTAATAATCCCTGCCCTTTACATACCTCAGAGAGATGTTTCAAGAATTAATGAAATATGTGTAAAGAGCTGTAAACTGGATAAATTAAGACATCATTGCCATTACTCTATTGAATTCTTCAAATAAAATTTTCAGTAGAACTACGACCCTTCCGACCTTTGCCAATAAGGCAGACATGAAAATGTAGTAATAATATAATTTTAAAAGAGGTCTTCACTGTTTAAATTAAGTGCATAAATCAAATTTATAAATCTCAAACTTATCTGAGAAACTATGCAATTTTTCTAGAAAAAAATAACGAATGCATGGCAGGATCAAGAAATCAATAAAGAGATGATCTTCAAATACTTTAGGCTGACATTTCAGTTTGTCCCCTAAACCCCAGATGAGATTATTGTCATTATAGCCATGATTTCAAAGATTTAATAAATAGACAATTATGGTTTGTGTCTCCTGAAATTCATCAAAATTAGTTGAGATACTCATTCAACTTTACCCCACATCTGTTGCTTGGTTGTGTCTGGGTAAAATGCCAGTTGATTTAATTTATCATTTTTGTTCCAGATGTTTTGGCATCACATAGTTATAGATACACAATTGTATCCAAAAATGCTCTTAGATTAATGTAAGAGAGTTCTAGTATTTTCTTCCCTCTGGGCTTTAACTACAGTAAGAAAAGAAATAACTTTATTGTTTTAAAATATGAAACTAAATGAAAATTTCAACTACCTCAACACAGTACAATAATAGACCCGCAGAAATTTTTCAAATTAGTTGCTGTTCTTTCAGAAATCCAAGGCTGATTCCGTGGTAGAAGAGAAAGGATAAGGCAGACAGAAATGATGAACAAAATAACAAACTAAATCTAGATACCTGCCATGACTCCATGTGATACTGAATTGAAAATAGTCTATTGATATAGAAAGAAAGATCTGTGAACACTTTAATTCCACCAGGTGCTAGCTCAGTGACCTTGAGGTAACCATTTCCTCTCTGCATATTTCAATTTTATTTATTTATTTAGTTAATTTTTTATTTTAATAGCTTTAGGGTTACAGGTGGTTTGGGGTTACATATATGAATTGTGGAGTGGTGAAGTCTAAGATTTTAGTGCAACCATCACCCAAGAAGTGTACATTGTACCCAACAGGTAGTGTTTTGTTCTTCACCTCCCTCCCACCCTACCCCCTTCTGAGTTTCCAATGTGTATTATACCAGTCTAAATACCTTTGCATGCCCATAGCTTAGCTGCCACTTATAAGTGAGAACATGTGGGTATTTGGTTTTCAATTCCTGAGTTACTTCACTTAGAATAATGGCCCCCAGTTCCATCCAAATTGCTGCAAAAGATATTTCTTTTTTATGGCTGAGTAGTATTCCATGGTATACATACATATGCTACATTTTCTTTATCCATTCATTGTTTGATGGACACTTATGTTGATTCTATATCCTAGCAACTGTGAATCGCACTGTGATAAACATACACATGCAGGTGCCTTTTTGATATAGTGACTTCTTTCCCTTGGGTAGATACCCAGCATGGGATTGCTGGATCAAATGGTAGATCTACTTTAATTCTTTGAGAAATCTCCATACTGTTTTCCACAGACGTTATACTAGTTTACATTCCCACCAGCAGTATATAAGCATTCCTTTTCATCACCTCCACACTGTCTATTTTTGTTTGTTTGTTTGTTTTTAACTTTTTAATAATGACCATTCTGGCTGAAGTAAGGTAGTATCTCATTTCTGGTTTTACTTTGATCTCAATTTTATAAAATGGAGATAACCTACCTACTTCAGTATCTATTTATCATAATATTATGTGTTAGGAAATTATGCTAAAAAAGTTAATACTCGTTTGTTCTGTGCAAGTTACTTATGTTGTGAAGAGGAGCTTCAGGCCAAGTTTATCCTGGCTTTTTAAAATGCAGGACTAACCTTTGAGCTGCAAGCATACTTCACTGTTGGGATCCACGTATGTGCTTTGGATAAAACAATCTGCAGCAAAAGGAGAGAACGGACATTCTATGCAGCAAGCCATCAGACATCTTGCTCTCTTGAAGAGTATGGAAATATTCATATTCTAAATGATATTTCTTCTGCTATGCTGACACTACCCCAAGTGTCTACCAAAATGATTTCCGCATGACTTGTGTGTGTGTGCGACACTATTCATACCATTTCTAAGTAAAATAATCACTCTACAAAATTGATGGTGATTTTCAGTGTAAGCAACATAAGCTATGATTGTTAGCATTGTCACAGTTTGTATCACTAGAATCAATCTGAAGTATATCCGTGCTTGCAAAATGAATGTTAGTTAAGCACATTCTAATTATGAATTCATGAAAAGTCTTAGGGTTGAAGAATTACTTGGCACCATCTTAGTTGAATGATCTTCAGGAAACAAGTCAGCTGTCTGAGTTCTGGCTACATCACCTGAAACGCAGGATAATAATACCAGCCATGGACCATTTTATATAGTTGTTTTGAGGCTTCACTGTAGTAAAGAATAAAGAATCAGTGTGCAATGTATAGGATATCATAATGTAAATGTTAAGAATTCCTGTTACTAACATTAAAAAAGTAGGGAGGTCAAAGTTATTCTTCTCTGGCAAGGACCCTCATTCATGACAAAATTTTTCAAAATGTCAGTCACCTTGCTAGGTTCATTGAGATTTAGGGTTTTGTCCTCAATTTGGTAGGAACAGAAATTTTAGTCTATCAGCACATTCCTAAACTGAATGTTGCTTCAGCACAGACATGCATTAGCCAAGTTCTAAGAAGACAGTCACTTAACAATAAAGCTAATTCGTTAAGTTACAATAAAAAATAAAATGTCTGCCAAAAGCTTTGGAGTGTGGCATATCGGTAAGGCAGAGGGTCTGCCTCAAAGCCTGGCTCCATCAATTATTTGCTGCAAAGTCTTTAGAACTCAGAGAGATACAATAGCTGCCCAATTTTCTCCTTCCTACAGTGTTGATAATAGAATTCCCCACAACATGGGGCAGTCTTGTAAAGTACATGGGTGATTCTCTTCAAAGTGCTTTGTGTCAAACACTGAGAAAAGAAGGCTTAAGAAATGGTGGAATGGTAGCTGTTATTATTATGGTTGTTATTATTGTTATTTAAGTAAGCATATATTGTTGCAACTCTTTCTGAAATTGAATAAAATAATCACCAAAAGTGATTTGAAAAACTTGGAGTTAAAGCCATGAGGGTAAGATGTGTAATTTAAATTTTAGTGGCCTTATAATTGATAATCTGCTCTAGCTCCAGAGGGTTGGTCCCCGGAAGAGCACTTCAGGCTTTCTCTCTGTGTCTTTCCCTTTCTCTGTCTCTCTGTCTCTGTCTCTGTGTCTCTCTCTCTCTCTCTCTCTCTCTCTCTCTCTCTCTCTCTCCCTCTCTCTCGCAGTGCCTGGATGAATTTCCCCAATTTCTATCCATGTGACCCTATTAATTGTTCTGAAAGGGTAATACAAAGGAGTTATCAATGGGCGAGTCTTGATCTGCCCTGGGAACAATTTTGTCTCTTGAGAAGGCAACCTTATTTGGTGAGACCCTAAAAGTGTAAATTATAATGCCAATGTATTTCCTTTGGGGTTACCTTCATTTTCACTCTGCTCTTAACAATGATCTGCATTTTTTGAGTGCTTACTAATTACTCCATACCAAGAATCCTAATAAAGAAATTATAAGCATTACTTCTTTGAATAGCCAACCAACGTTTTACAGGTAATAAGCTGTTTCCATCAATGTTATATTCAAGATATATTAACAGTAACAATCCTTATTGTTACTATATCTCAAACTAATTACCTCAAGCTAATTGAGAAAATAAATAACTTTCTAAGGCATCAGTTCTCAAACAATTTGGTCTCAGGGTCACTTCACACACTTAAAAGTTAATGAAGAACCCCAAAACCCTTTATGCATTAAAATTTTGTTATTGGGTTGTACTTCTCAATATTCACCATATTGTAAGTTGAACACACACACACACAAGAATATAGAAGCACAGATTCCATTGGCCATTGAGCTAATGGCTCACTATGATATTAACAAGTGCCATATAGTCTCTGGAAAAGTATACTTTCAACTGTGAGACAGACAAAGGCAAACAGTGTTGTCATATTATTATAAAAAAGTATTTCAACCTTGCAGAACGCTTAAAAATGTCTCAAAGACTCTAAAGATCCCTGGACCACTCTTTGAATATTATGGTCTTAAAGAATAAAAGTCTGTTGCCCCAATCTCCCCCAATATGTTTCAATTACTCACTTTAAGACTAATTACTATGTTACATGCATTATACAACAACATAGAAAGATATTATTATCTGCACCTTAATGTGATGAAATTGAGGTTTAAAAGGAATGAGTACTTTGACTAACATTGCATAACTTCCCAATATCGTGGTCAGTTTACAATCCCATATCTTTCTGTCTAAATCTGTGCTCTTCACTATCATGTGAAACACAGACACTAAAGATTTATCAAATAGAAATGCAAAAAAAAAAAAAACTTAGTAGTTGTATCATTTCATCCACATACTGAAGAGAATTATGATGTTCAGAGGTACAATTACAATAATCCCATGGATTGAATCAACATTTCCCAAATGGATTTATTTTACCCACCTCTTTGACTTTTAAAATTAGATGTTTCTGTTGCAGATAAAATAATTATAGTATGTGAACATTAAAAAGAAAGACCAAACTATTCATGTGAAAGTCACAGTAAGCCAAACTTCATGGCCAAACTACACTGGATAAAATAAACATGCCATATTCTATGATTGTTATTTTTTATGATTTTGCAACCAAGTTGATGTAAGCAATGTGATTCCTGGATTTTTTATTCCTATATGTGTATTATCTAATATAGGACCTGGCGAATAATGGTGCATTTGAAACTCTGTACAAAGATGAACCTTGTTTAGAGGATGTTTGCCCGTCTATCACACTTAGTAGTATCAAGGAGTAGAGAGAGTTCAGGCTTTGACATCAAATCTGGTGGATTCAAACCTCCCTTTATTACATCTATGGGCTTTTCCTTGTGTCCCGGCTTTCCCGAGTCTCGCATGACACATTTCTAAAACAGTGTTCAGGTTACATCCATCTAAACATTGTTATGAGGATTGAATGAAACAAGAAATGTAAGTACACAGAGACCAGCATTCTGCTTGGGATTAAGTAGCATCTTAAATGCTGGTTTATTTTCTGTTCTTTATTGTCACATGCAGATATCATTTAATGTTACAGATCTAGACATCGAACCAATAGAGAGCATGAAAGGGCAAGTGTATGTACCGCTCTTTTTGCATCCAGGCCATTTCCCTAAGTCATGATTCTTATTATGCCCAGGAAACAGCTTCTCCAGCC
Source organism: Pan paniscus (assembly GCF_029289425.2). NCBI lineage: Eukaryota > Metazoa > Chordata > Mammalia > Primates > Hominidae > Pan > Pan paniscus. Next base: position 71,251,404 of record NC_073267.2, read on the forward strand.
ATTCTTCAACCAAAGTTAGGCCTTGGGTATCTATTTATACTGAGGCTTCCTTGTTAGTCTATTACTCATTCCTAAAGCACAGTCTCCAGATGGACATACAATGAAGTCTATCATAACCATAGCTGAATGAAAGAGACCAAGATCAACAAGTTCCTCCTTTGCATCTAAAAATATCCAAAACTTCCTGGATGGCTTCATGCTGTTCCCTTTGCCACTAACATTCTTGCTTTCCTTCTTCACTTGCCACATGGTAGTATCTGGATTGACTGCGAAGGGCACCAGAGAAAGCATCATACAGAACTCATTTCTTCCTCCTATTTGTGGTTTGGATGCTTTCTGTCTCTTTCAATTAAACAATTTAACTGTAGTTCAAAAGCTGCCCTCTCCACTACAGAAACTTCACCTCCAGGCCAGGAACTAGGTCTTCAACAATCTGTGTCTGAAGTGCCTAGGATAGGTGGGCAAAAAATGTGTTCAACTCACTAATGTTTTCTGTATTCACTTTGCAATTATTTGGTACACCAAGTGAATGGTTTATTAGACCTTAAAACTCTTTAATCTGGACTGTACTGAGGACAAAAGCAATCATACAGAAAACAAGGCTCAAATAAAAAGATATCAAATTCAGCACTTACTTTCATGAAGATCTCCTATTTAAATACCAAGGGTCATTTGTAGAATATATAATTGCCTTTTAAAATCCATGTCTAACCAATCATTTTTAATAGGTATCCAGATATTCACAGATTTATTTTAGGTATCAGTTACCCTGAGAAGTCACCTGACACATCAATTCCTGTCTTATCTTCTTTTTATATCTTTTCTTAAATAAATGAATGTGGGTTTCTATGGTATTCTGTGGAGTTCAGATTTTTGTTTCTTTGTAACTGCTACATAATTATATTGGAAATGTGAAAAACAGTTCAGCAGGAAATCAAATGCTGGCTCAGTATGGGTATTTTTATATCCAGAGATACTCAAATATGAACCAGCAAAGAGATTTGGATACTATGCCTCACACACAAATCTAATGACAAGCTGTATTTAAAAGCCAGCCAAAAAAAAAAAAAAAAAAAAAAAAACTTTTTCCTAACCAATTTTTCTTTACAGTGTATTAGGGCTGCTTATTTGTTTTACTAAACAAAAACAAAGCTTGGACAGAGGCGCTCTAAAAAGTCAGAGTCCTTTAAACATCAAACTCAGTACAATCTAACTGAAAGAACAGATTGATGAAGATTTGGCATTACCATTGTCAAAAACATGTCAAGTGATATACATATGTACACACACCCACACATACATATATTCTGTACATCAACTCAAGTGAGTTACAGCTTTTTATTGAATACTATAGTTTCTTTTTAACCAATAAGAAATAAATTATATAGGTCGAGGAAAGTTTTTCTTTCAAGCAGGTAATTTTTAAGGAAACCTAGACTGAAATTCATATCTATTTGACTGCAGTGTACAAGTTTTTTCCTCCATACTTGTCATCCACACCTCCCTTCTCCAGCCTCATGTTACTCATTCATTGTTAAATTATGGCAACAGGTGTGGAACAGACTTCAGCATCATTTCAGGCTTATTTGAGTGGGCAGCAGGAGCACTCAAACTTCAACACCAGCTCCTCATTTAAACTCTATTTTAAAATTTCAGAACCCAGAGGTTTCTAAATATCCAAATTCCTCTGGAACAAAGATCACAGATGCAAATGTTAAATTCCTAAATCTCATCTGGACCTCCCCCACCTAACCACTCCATGCAGTTACTTCAGTGGGGATGAAAGCCTACCAGTAATATCTCATTGTGTTCAAAACTCTTTTACAAACTGGATGAAGGAAGGCTGTGGAAAGGTTGGGCCATCTTTTCTGTAATCTGATTTGTTAGTATCACTCACGGTACGTCTTAATAGCAATTGGGTTTTCCCTAGGAGAACTGAGATGCAAAATGTTCAGAAATTAGTCTGAAAAGTGAGACAAAGCTAGGATTAAATCCAATGAGGCTGAGCTCTGGTATTTTTATTAGATGAAATAACTGATGGCATTAACACATGCAGTTATTGTGAAAATTAAACATGCCAAAGAATACAGAAAGGGTTAAAAACCGGCCTAGCACACAGTAAGCTGCGACACTTTTAATTGTAATTATATTTGTCCCTGTTGTCAAGGCTTGCGATCTCCAGCAGAATTTGCTTTTCTTGTTTTCTCATTAGTTTTAACCAGATGCCAATTTCTGTTTATTCAAACTCCATCTCTAATACAGGTTTAGTTTTAGTCTGAATTAAGACTGCAGGGATTATAGCTATGGTTCTCAAGGCATGGTCCCTGGACCTGCAGCATCAGCCTCACATGGAAACTTGTTAGAAATACAAATTCCTGGCCAGCAAGCTATGCTTTAACAAGCCCTCCAGGTGATTCTGACGCACCAAAAAATTTAAGAAACACCTTCCTTTCCTATTCTCTATGTCATAGACTCACTACTCCATTCATAACCTATTCTGCTCCTGAATTTGAATGCTAATATTCTGGGCCCTATATTTTCCTATTTCAATGCATTTGATGGGCCCTTTTAATGTGGAGAATGAGATTATTTCCTTGATCTGGCACTTAAAGGCAAACATAATATCCTTAACTGAATAGGCTTTACTTGAACTTTCTAGCCATATCTACTTCACGTTCCTGATTCCCCTCGTCTTCAGAAGATATTCTAAGCTCTTCTTCTCTTGATAAAGCCATTTTCTAATTTTTAAATGCATCTCTTACTGCTACTTCACAATCCTGATGAAAACTCCTACAGAGAATCTTCACAGAGAACACTGTCTATCCCATGTAGTGGAAGAATCTCACCCTACTCCACACTACATACATGATTTTTTTTGTGTGAATGATTGCTAGAGTTGTAAATGCATGTCTCTAGTTTGTTGTCCCCACTTTGCAAAGCTTAAAGGAGCCATGTCTTGTTTTCTAAGTGCTCACCTCTTAATGCACAGTTGGTGCACATGGAAAAGTTACAGAAATAAGCTGAATCCTATCTGTACTGGTATTTGTGTAGTGTTTATAAAATTTTAGAGAAATAATACAGATGTGAGAAGATGGGAGTACTATGTTTTTGGCAAGAATTGCTCTGTGAGTTTTGGCTTTGTGGGCCTGTGGCAGTGGTTCCACATCTCTGAGTATGGTTCCTCATCATTCCTCCAAGGATTTCAGTGCGGCTGAAACAGACAGAGCTTCTCAAGAGATCTACACAGTGCCTGGCCCAAAGATGCTGCTCAAAGGATATTAGTTTCTTTTTTCTTAGCTAATTTGAATTCCAGGGTGGATAGAATTGGCAGCCATAAAAGGAGCAGGCATAACTTATTCTTGTGACAAATAGCATAACCTTTGAATCTGGGTGACATGTGAGGTGAGTCCTTGTCCTATAGAGGCTCTAGGGACCAGAAAATATCAGCACTACAAGTAAGTGAGTGGAGTAACTGACACCCTGACAGCCCAAATGAGATGGAAGCCAAGTTATCATTTAAATGTCCATCATCTGGCTAAGGGGCTACCTGACCCAGTACTGAAATGCCAGTTGGGTAGGGGTGGATAAGGATGGAATTGGTGCCTATTTTTAGCCCCAGTTTCTAAGCTTTGGATTAGGGATTCCTGGAATCAGAAAACGTGCTGCATTTTCATTCTTTTGGCTTTGCTGCTTTGTAACCTGCTTGCACTTGTTCAATACAGATCAGACCAACTGATAAACGGGCTTGTTGGGTAATGAAGTGTGGGCTGGCATTATTCAAGGCTTGCCTCCAGGCTCTCAGAAGGGAAGAAAAATCAAGGTTCCAAGATCAGAAGCCAGAGTCCTTAGGGAAACAGACAGGGGACCCGAGGCTCCTCTCTGCCAGCACCTTTCTCATGGTCTCTAACTCCCAAGATTGGTTAATGTTCTGTGGGGATCCTTCCCTGTGAACACAGTCAGTGCCCCACAATTTTTCTACAAGGAGAGCACAGTTCTTTCTGCCCTTTCTGTCTCAGCTTCAATCACTCAGGGGGAAAAAAAAAAAAAGACATAAAGATCCAGAAAGCCATAATGGATGTGTACCTATCTGCATGGGATTTTTAACAAACAGCTGTCTAGGGTATATTTTAAAAAAGATCCTCCCTGCCAATCAATTAATAGTGTCTGTTTGGAGTTAGAAATCATCAGGGTACTCCCTCATTATACTAATTCATTATTTCCTTTCTTCATTCATTCATTCATTTAACCAATATTTATTAGGAGCCCCAAAGCACTATGGTAGGCCCACAGGATAAAGCAATAATGAAATGTTACATGAGAACAGGGAACTTAACTATTTCTGCCCTTAGGAATTTATTTTCAAAAGCTCAACCAAATACGTATGTGTTATAAGCCTTGAACAGTTATTTAAAAGAAAATAAACACGTACAACAAAGTGAGGACTTATAACAAAGGAACCAGATCCAACCAGGGTATCAGGAGATAATAAATAATAAGTGCTAACACTTACAGTAGCTTGTATGCAGCAGAAGTTGTTCTAAGCATTAAAAATGCATTAATACATAAAATGAGTTAATACAAATTGCTATTTAAGATGAAATTATAAAGAATCTATAGTTAACCAATTGATGGCTGTTAGAAATATTGTGTCCTGATAGTGTGGTGGCCCATGCCTATAACCCCAGCATTTTGGGAGGCCGAAGCAGGTGAATTGCTTGAGGCCAGGAGTTTGAGACTGGCCTGAGCAACATAGGGAGATCCCATCTCTATTTTTAAAGAAATAAATAAACAATAAAATTAAAATGAAGAAAAAATAAATAATAAAAAGAGAAATATTGTGTCCAATCCTTTCGCCAGATAAATAAGGGATTGGAGCAAAGGATTTTGAATATGCATGCATTATCCTGAGAAGAACATTCTGGAAAGAAGGCAGGAGAGTAATTATGTGGAAACTACAAATCAATATCCCTCAGTCCTACATACTGAGATTCAGCATCCCCGTCTGAATTAAAAAGAAAAAATATGGCCATATTATTTCTAACTCCTCTCATCAAGAGATGACACTTCTCTAGCCCTTCTACCCACTCTTGATCATGTGGCTTGTTTTGGTCAATGAACTATTATCAAACTGGATGCAAATAAAGGCTTGTAAAGTGCTTGCTCACCGGGGCTTCCTGTTGCTTTGCTGCATCTTGTAACATTGAGAACATAATTAAAAAGCTAAGCTAGCCTGCTAGAGGATGAGAGACAAGCTGTGTCTGCTAAAGCACCCCGGACTAAACAGCCCACCATATATACATGTGGGGCCAAGATTGACTTGGCCCATATAATCCACCAGCTTATATATATGGTCCCATATAAGCCATCAGCTGACCAGAAAGAGTACCAAAACCAGTTCAAACCAAAAGAACTGCCCAGCTGCTCCACAGAACCAGAAGAAAACATTATGTTAAGTCACCAAATTGTGTCATGATGTAATATGTAGCAAAAGTGAATTAATACATATTAACATCTCCATATGACTATTTCAGCCCTCTTTCTCTCTAAGCCCAAGTGGTTTGAATAAAGGAAGAAAATGAATGACAAATACAATCCTTTAGATATAGGACTGAGATGATAGGGAATGTAAGAGTTGGCAAGCACCAGGTTTCATCTGGAAGAGGATAGAGAGGAGGATAGAAAAGGGAAGGCAGGGGGATGAAAGAGAAAATACAAAGAATATTATCAAGTCCTTACCATAAGTTAGGCTCTGTTTACGCAATTTACCTGTGTTATCTCATTTAACTCCCATAACAAACTTCAAATATAGCCGTTGAGACCTAAAGAGATTGCATAACTTATTTAAGTCACACATTTAACATATGTTAGACCCAATGTTTTCACTGGGGCAATTTGACTTCATAGCTTATGTCCTTAACTAATAACCTCTACTATAACTCAACAGCTTATGTCCTTAACTAATAACCTCTATTGTTATAAAAAAAAACTGTTAGAACAACTTGCCTATGACTTTGGTTTTGGATGAAGAAGGAGCTTTTAAAGTTGCCAACCTGGCCGGGATACTTGGGACTGACAGAGGAAAGAAGATGCTCCTATTAATATACATAATCAAGGAAAATTACATCCCTCAAATAATCCCAAAGTGATATGTTCCTGAACAAACAATTTGAGAGATTCTCTGGATTAGGTTGGGTAGTTTTGCTTGATGACAAACATGGTCACTTTTTGGCAAATTCTTTTTAATTATACAATAATGATAGAATTGAGTTTATATTATGATTAATACTATAAAATTGATATTAGCATTGACATTATTATCAAGTTTACCTTAAGTTAGGCAAGATTATAGCTCTTAAATATATTTATTCTTCATCATACATCTCTAAAGGTGCACCAACACATTCCCCATTGTACTAGGCTTAATACTTCAATGATGAAATAATCTGTACACCAAACCCCCAGGACACAAACTTACTTAAGTTACAAACCTGCACATGCACCCCTGAACTTAAAATAAAAATTTAAACACATTACCAATTTTATAGATAGCAAAACTAAGCCACCACAGAGAGAAGTTGAGTAACTTAACAAAAGAGTGAGCATGGATAAATGAAAAAGCAATGATTCCAACCTAGCAAACAGATTTATGAGCCTGGATACTTAACCACTATCTTATTCCCTTCAACTGCTGGACTGATAACTTTATTTTCTCCTCCCAGTCCTCATGACTTCTCCATCCCTAAAGAAAACCAAAGCCTGAGGGGTAAATCAACCCAATACTATCCTACCTTTAAAATCTGTTCAGATATCTAGGGTCTTCCTTACTTCCTTTAATATGGTACTACAAACCTGGAGATAACCATTTGCTATGAGCTACCAGTTAGCAGCAACTCGCACCTGAAAAGCTAGCATTCATGTTTTCTGCTTACCTTCTTTCTACATTTTATCTATAGTTGTCTACAGTAAGAGTTATTGTTACGGCTTTGGAGAGGGTGGTTTATAAAGAGTGACAAGGGCAAGATGTAGGTATAGGTGTGTCTTATCTACTCTTATTTTTGAGCTTAGGACTGGGAGGCTATTAATCACACTGACATCCTAAAGGAATGCCTGGCCAAAATCTATTCCTCCATTCTCAATCCACGTGTTCTTTCTTAGACTGGAAGGAACAAAGGCAGGAAAGATGAAAGGAAGAGGTGGTGGGAGAAAATTAGTAGAATGGTTGCAGAACAAAGTAAAAATCAGGGAGAAATTCCCAAGTCAAGTCTACTGCTACCTACGTCGCAGGGGTAGCCAGAGAGTCACAAGGATTAGAATAAAACTGACATGGGCTATGCGCAGAATTACATCCATTTTGTGCCTGCATCACTTATCTCCTTGGACTTGGAAGGACATGGACCCCAATTCTTCCCTGTAGGAAATCATGCTTTGGATGCTGATTCCCTCCCCAGGAATCTGTAGCTTCCCTTTCACTTTCCATATTTTAGTTTTCACTTTCCTTCACTGTATTTCTCTTTGCTAAGAACATTGATCTCCAGCTTAGAGAACCTGCATGCCTATCTAAAGTGGGGGATCTAGATAGGAACTTGCCACATGACTATATTCCCAGACAGGCTTATCAGTCTTACTGCTGCAACCTGTGTGATTTTGGGGAGCCCCTTAACCACCTCTGTACCTGAATTACACTGCCCACTTTAGGCTCTTATCATCTCTTCTCTTCCATGGGTGTTATCTAACTCAATAATAGCTTCTCTCCCACTATCTCCCCTTCACCCTGCACAAGGGAATAGCTATCGATCTTTATGGAGCTCTCGCTCTATGTCATAGGCAATAGAGACAGATGGATATATATGAAGCACAATCTTGATATAAAATCTAAAGTCTTTAGTAAGCATGTGCCTGCTTCATTATGAGGGCCATTGCTTAGCCATTGATCAATCTACCATGCCTCAACCAAGGGCAAGAAGAAGGTCAATGAACAAACATATTGGATATGCAATGCAGAAACATAACTGCACCTAGAAGTAACACACAGGCCATAATTACCAACTATTTTGTTGTGGGAAGGGGAAGGGTAACAGACAAAAAATTAAATAAATAATTTTAAATGAAGCTGTGATTCAAAGCCCCCATTAAGGGCCATATTAACCAGAAGAACATACACTATGTCTCCATCATTTTCTTAAGATTGTAGGTAAATTATTTGCTAAAAGACGTAGTACTATCATTTTTATTTCCATTCTCACTATACCCACAAGTTTAAAGAGTAATCATTTCTGTTCACAGATGAGGAAACTGAGAGTAAAAGAGAAACAATGTACCCAAGGTTACATGACCAAAGTGTGGCAAGGACTCCAACTCCATCCAACTCCAGAACCCAAGATTCCTCTAAACAATGAACTGCCTATAAAGATATATTTTTTTCTAAGTATATCTTAGAAAATTGCTGGACAAAGCAATTATTCTGGCAACTGGGCCCCATGCCAGGAAAAAACAATCCTTAAGTGCAATAAAACTAGTGTTTTCCCTGGGAGATTTAACCATCATTAGCGAAAAGCTTCATTTGCAATAATGTGTGCAGCCCGCTGTAGTGGGCCAGAGCAATGCATTATCACTAACTCAAAGAGATTAATTTAATGGGCAATTATATGCTTCCTGCTTTGAAATACTTTCAGGTAACCAATAGTCATGTACTTTCTGCAAATGCCATGCCAATTGCCTGCTCCCAGGTACAGAGTGTCAGAGAGTTTTGAAACTTTCTATTCCACACCATCACGTTCTCTGTGAAGGACACTTTAAAATGAGCATTCAGTGCATCTAAAATGCCCCTGCAGAGACTCTATTCTAAGCAAATTAATTCCCACATTCTCAGTATTCTTTATTGTCCTATGGCTATAATCAGCATGGGAAAATTTTTAAAAAAAAGAACAAACAAACCAATAATGCCTCATCCTTCTTTGCCTCCCTTTGCAGTATTGTCAAATTGTAATGTTCGTTTATTTGTGTGTGTGTGTGTGTGTGTGTGTGTGCATGGTGAGGAAAACAAGGAAGAAGTTGTGAGAAGTAAATTCCTGAAACTTTCCTTTGAGATTCTAATTCAATAGGTCTCAAATGAAGTCTGGACTATTCCTTGTTTGTTTGTTTTAGACAATTTTCTAGGCAATTCTAATCAATGGTCTGCTTTGAAAAACAGCCTTCTAAAATGTACTATGCTGTGTTCTCTATTCTATGTTCTTCAGTTTCCTAATCTATAAAATGGGATTAGGATTCTGGTTTTAAAAGTTCCAAAGTTCTGCTATGTTTATTAGGCAATATTCTTACTCTCCATAATAAAATGCATGCTTTTTCATTCCTTCACCTCACCCTTGTCCTTGCCCTAACCTTCTCCTTTGCACAGAAAAACGGTTTCATTTACTTGATTCAAGAAATGATGTAGCAGTATCAGAAGCTCAAGTTGAGCAAGAAGATAAAGAGGAAAGAAGATTGAAGTGAGGTTTCTGTGGAAGGTATTTAAGGACATATATTCTGCAGTTAAACAAGATCTGATCCTGTATCTCCACTCTCATCCTTGCCCTCTATGAAATTTTGACAAGTTACTTAACCTGTATCTGAGTTTCTTTGCCTGGAAAATGCTTATAATAATAGTAGTCACTTTTCAGCAAATGTTATGAGAATTAAAAGCATCGAAGGGCTTTTTTCAGTTTATTTTCTCATTGTTTTCATTATTCAGCTAAATTTACCTTAAATCTTCATCATCATGGTAAATAGCAGCCATGCACTGTAGTTTCAGGGAATGGGGTTGCTACTAGCAGAGATATACTATACAAGCCTAATCTCTTGTTAGCACATGGACATCTGCCTGCCAGCTCATGTGATAAGATGTGCCAGTTGATCAGGATGACATGTTAGATCCACTACCACTGAAATACTTGGGTAATAAACACAGTGAAGCATCTCAGCCTCGGTTAAGTGAATCTGACACAAGAGGATAAAGAAGGACATCTCCATTCTCATTAAGAGATAACAGATGGACTTCGCTAAAATCCACTTTTTAGCCTAATTTCATTTGTTTAAATCTTTTATCTGATGAGATAGCATTCTGAGAGTCATTTTAAATTGTTCTCCCTGGAATGACTTTTTCTTTATCATTATTAGAACCTCCCCCTATGGGGTTCTGTTATTCTGAATGGTTTTAAATATTCATCTCAGACAAATTCTATAAATCTCCTTTTAATTTTTTTCCCCAAGACATGGTCTGTGGCTTTGGAAGATAAACATCATGTGATGGGCTAAATAATCAAATCAAGTAAAAACAAGTTTCTAAGCTATGTTCATAGTAATTTCAATTTTTAAAATTTCTCTGTGATCTTATGATTTCCACTTCCCTTTATGATTAAGAAAATAGGTGGTTTAATTGTACACTTAAAGTTCTCAAATTTATGCCACCCCAGCTAGTATTTTACAGCTAAAATTTAAAGCTCTCTTTTGTATTCTCATCCTTGTTTGTTCTAAGAAAGAAATCTGCAAAAATTCAAAGACAGATTTTTAAGTTTGCAGCCTAATATTTCTTAAGATGTTTGACATGAATTCAGCTTGTTTCTTGGCCAAAATGCACCTGTGCAGTTTGTTTAGTTTTTAATCTCTGACAAAAAAAAAAAAAAAGTGAGACAGTTCCCATCAACTCCCATTCATTGATTTGAATGGAATCAATGTATGATTGGGCACATATTTTAAATTCTCTATGGTTCATGAGCAAGCTGAGGCTCAGCATATGAGTGCAGGTACAATGTGTTCATTCTCCATATGAAGCCAGCTATAAACCTGAATCTGGGATATGACTGAACCATTTCTCTAAAAACATTCAGAAAATTTGATCTGGTCTACTTTTGATATTTTCAGTAATTTGGTTATATTGTGTTAATTAATATTAACACTTAATTAATTAATACCACTTAATTAATACCAGTTAATTAATACCACTTAAAAATCTTAACTAGTTATTTTACTAAAATACATAAAGTCTTGATTTTTCATATGTATTTTGAAGTAATTTTTAATATCATCATATCCTCATTGAAGGAGGTCAGTAGATGCATTTATTTTCACACCATCAAAGTGGAATTGCTTGAATTCTCAACATTCATCATCTTCTTCCTTACCTCTGTGCCTTTCTTTATGGATATATCAACAGGTTCCAATTTACCCTTTGATATACAGGTACTCCCAGGTGCCACTGGAAAGAAAACTCCAAGAGGAGCAGAATTTATGCCTACTTTACTCCCTGCTATATCCTCAGTCACTAGATGAGTGCTTAGCAATAGTAAAGACTTAATGAATAATTATTGAATGAATGAGCAAATGAACATCTTCCCTGACTGAGCTTGGTAGCCTTGTCACCCTGCAGCTAACAGCTCAATGCCCTGGAGCAGCTATTTTTGTATCTGTTTTTCTTACTTGTGTGGGATTTCTCAAAAATGAGTCTTTTGTTTCTGGATTGTCCTGAAATGTTTCTTAAGCCAAGCTCTGTGTATTCATTGCTTTGAGTACATTTTGCTGATAACTCATAAACCTTGATGGATATTTAAGTAAAGGAATCTATCTTATTATAAAAAGGTGGCATGGGCCTTGGTTGTGGATCATGTTTGTAATCCCAGCAGGAGAATCAGTGGAGGTGAGGAGTTCAAGACTAGCCTGGGCAACATGGTGAGACCCTGTTTCTAAAAAACAAAAACAAAAACAAAAACAAAAACAAAAAAAAACTACAATTAGCCAGGCATGATGGCTTGTGCCTGTAGGCCCAGATGCTAGGGAGTCTAAAGCAGGAGGATCACTTGAGCCCAGGGTGGAGTGAGCTATGATATAGTGCCTGGGCAAAAGAGAGAGCTCTATCTCAAAGGTAACATGAATTAAGTTTAACTCTACTAGATTGTTTTCAGTATATGTGAAAATTCTTTATAAAGTAATTATTGACTATCCACATTAAAGAAGACTGGGTTTTTTTGAGCTTTTTATAAAGCCTTAAGTCATCTAAATAGATACAGCTTTTCTGAGAGGCTTAAGGTGATAATCAGGCTTCGACATGGTAAATTACTAAAAAAATTATGTCTACATCTTTCTAAATGAGGTTAACACTTCTAACAAACCAAAATCACCAAATGGCATGCTTTATTTGCTACTTCTCTTCATGTTACAAGGAGAAACTGCCGTGATGGTAAGACACTAGGGAAGAAAATAGTACTCCTAAGGCAGGGGAAACAGCAAAGTTTCCAAAGCTCTGTTTCTATCCAGAGCCAGAGTTTGGTAGTGTTGAAACTACATATCAACTTGACTGCATGTTCTCTGCCTGCACTCAAGGCTGCTATAAGAAACAGACATTCTTCACTCTTGAATCTTCACTCTTTCACACAAACGTTCTTTTTATAAGGCTTGGTAGAGGACATTTTCCTCACATCACAAAACCAGAAAAAACATTGTTTCTCCTGAACACCTGGATTACTTCTTTTTAAATACAAACAAAGTAATCATTTTTCACAGAGATATTTCCCCTGTTTTCACATCAGCTGCCAGACAGTGAGTGAATTTTAGGGCATATTTCCTATAATTATCATCTATATTTCTCTATATAGTATGTGTGCCCATGAATCTTTCTTAACATTGATTTTTATTTTCTTATTCAAATTCCCTTTACCCCAACTCTCTTGGAATTTATTGTCTCCTTTGAATTTGTGCACAACTTCAAAGGCCTTTATAGAAAGAAGATATTCAGATAATAAGCAACATGTTTTTTGCTAGGAAATAAAATGGACATCCTCTCCCTTTTCCATTTTTTGTATAATAAAAGTTGATAAAGTAGATGTAATCTCTTAAAGACAGTTTGGCACCAAATTTCACCATATAGCTATTGTTTAGAGACTCCATCATAGTTTTATCAAGTGCAAAGAAGAAAAAAAAAGTCAATAAAAAGATTAACAAGTTATTTTAACAACCCTAAACTCTCCTCCCCCATAATAAAATAGCTCAAATGTTTTCACAAAATGTATGAAAAAAATTACATTGAATTGATATTGATATAATTTTAAACAGCCCATGATTACTGTGTAAAATACATTAGACTCTAAAAAAAACAAAAAATTATCTATAATCTCTCCTACCCAAAATAATACATATTGATAAAGCTTCCGTCTATATTTTCCACATGTATGTGTGCATGTGTATGATTTAAATGTGTGTTTCTATATTGTATGTACCATACTATATGTATATGTGTCCAATTATTTAAATTATAGTGTACAGTTCTTGAATTTTTTTAACCTATTGTTTTATACTAAATCTTTTCCTCTTACTTTAAAATGCAAAGCATTGTTTTTAATGGCTGAATAATGGATATAAGAATGTTTCCTTCTCACATATCCTGAAACATTTCAGTAATTTACCACAGTGTAAGTTATTTTGTGTTGAGATGATACATTCAAAGGCTCCTTGGGAACAATCAAATAAGTTCCAATGCCAAGGTACCTAACAGAAACAGGGGCTGCTTATCACATTATTAATAAGCATAAATTGAACTCAGTCACACAAGGAAGAAATGAACAAATCCAGGCACTTACTAATTTCAGTAGCAATGATTGTTATGTTGTGCCATACACTTAATTCTCTGTCAAGTGGTGTTGCCAGCGTTATCTTCCCATCGTCTGCATTAATGTTGAACTGCCTCTCCAGGTCAGTGTGCCGGTCGATGGAAAACCTACAAAACAGACACATCTGTAATCTACTTCAATGTTTATATGATCCATACATTCCACAGCAGACCTTTAGTAATCCTTGGAGAGCCATATTTGTGAAATCAAATGAATTGGGAAACTCAGTGGCATCATAATTTATAAAACAAAATGACTGAATGAGGCATGAGAAACTTAGTAATTATTGTCCAAGGAGCAATTAGCTACATATGCAACATGTAGGTCATAAACTGCCATCAGTTTCAATAGATAGCATCTTCAAAAATGGATGCTGATGAAGAGTTAATTGGACAATCCATCACATTTATTGGACAGCTTATGATAATTAGCAGTTGCCACAAAATATCATATAAAACAATGAATTCAAGCCCAAAGCAGGATGGCACTAGGCAGCATGTTACGTATGTCCATTCAAATAAAACATGTATTTTGTTAAACTTTCATTTGACTGTACTGCATTTATGGGACTTCATTTTGTTGTTGGTGGTGGTCGTTTGTTTTGTTTTATTTCCTTTTTAAGTAAAGTGTGTATTTAGGTTTTCTATTAGTCTCAGTCCATAGAAATTGGATAGTTGTTGATTCTATGGTTGTTTTTAAATAGTTGTTTATAGTTAATGTTTTTTAAAAGTTAGAATTGATATTTTAACATATTTTAACACTATAGTCTACTAAATTAAGAATTTCAAAGGGACATATTAGTAGTTACTTTATCAAGCAAACTCATTCAGATAAGAAAATACGTGAGATGTGTGGTGTCTAGAGCAAACTGCTTCTCAGGACCACTAAGTATCAGGGTAGTATCAAGACAAAGAAAAGAAATTATTCTCACAACATTTATTAATATCTTTTTTATACACCAAGATTCATTTCCTGGCTATGGAATGCTGGACCCAATAATCTTTAAGTTTTAAAGACTACAAGGTGGACTATTGGCCCGTAAGTAAGCAGTGATGCACTAAAACAGGATAGGATGGACGCCCAAAGAACGATATATGCAATTGCATTTCAGGAAGAAAGACTGAAGAAGGCCTTCATGATTGAGGTGATGGCTTAGGAAGTGCACACGAAATCTCTCTATTCATTGATACTCATTAAACTCAAAGCTGAAGCATGGTCCATGCCAGTTAGTACTGAGCGCATTTCTTATACATGTTCTTGATAGATACTTATTATATGACAAAGAATAAGACTATGCCATTATAAAAAAATAAATTCTCCATAATCCTCCCACTATAATTTTGCACTGTTAATATTTTAGTAGAGCTCATTGAAAACATTATGTATGTATGTATATGAATATGCATCTACCAATTTGTACCTATACCTACCTATGAAGATAGCTAGATAAATAACTATAGAGCAAGTTACTAGTTAGATAGCTAGATAGGTATAGATAGATATATTAATGGATTTTTCCTTCTCGTTTTAGCTATTTCTTTTTCATTAGAGAAGGTATGCATATCATTTATACTAGATTCAAAAGTCATTGTAAAAAGATCTTCTTGTTAAATCCTGCCCACCAAAGATAAGCATAATTAAAATATTTGGAATAATAGTTAAAATGACTTAATTTCTCAATTGTTTATTGATAAATCATTTGAAAAAAATATATTATAAAATGAAATAATAACTGCCCATTTAGTAATGACTTCACTACAAATAAAAACTAAGACACTGACTTGTACTTGTACACTAGGCATTTACAAATCACTCCCATCCCCAATCCCCAGGATAATTGAAGAAATTCAGAGAGAATTTAAGAACTGAGAGACAGCTAAGTTAACAGTGCTCTCAACAAAATCCTGAACATGAGGATGTGTTTATTGCAAAGTGTTTAAATGTGTTGTATTATGGAAAGAAGACCAAAAGTCATTTTCCTGGGGAATAATGATGGCTGATTCAACCAATGATATTCCAAGTTTAACTGTAAAATAACTAAACAGACATGTGTTTTGCTTCAGATATCATGTGTATTCTGACTCTTAAAAGAGCTAAAAAATGTCCAGAGGATTAATTATCACTTTCTGCATTATATTCATAAATAACTTTGCAGGCATTTCTGGTTCTAGTAATTTTATTATCTCACTGCTGATATTTCACACATCCATGCGTCAACCAATTTCCCAGAGGCCACAGTAAACAAGAATCAGTCTAATCACTGATACTCATGAATCCCAAATCAGAAACACATTCCATGGCTATTTGGTTGCTGTCCAGTAATTGCCTAGAATTTCTAGCCCCAAAGAAGCATGGGGAGCAAAAACGGGGTATTTGGAAGTTGGCATTTAAAAAATGTTGTTGTTTGTGAATCCCTTATTCAAATATGCATCATGCAGAACACAAATTTAGAGCAAATTATATCTCTATTACTTATGTATTGCTGTTTCTAGGATAATTAGTAAATTCACTGAGCCTCAATTTATTTGCTGGTGAAATAGGAATTATTTATATCCCAGGAACAGTTGTGAAGACTAAAAACAAAGCTTAAATCAATCTCTGGCACTAAGTATGTACTAAAAATAGGCTCATCGTCATCATCGTCATCTTCATCTCTCATTAAATGATATATTAATAAACTTCCCTATTTAGAAAGTAGTGAAGAATGCCCTTCCTTAGGAATTTATAAATGGCAGAAAACTTTAAAAAAAAGTGTGTTATTTAACTCCCATAACTCTAACAAAGGCAGAGATATTTTTCTCATTTTTTAAAGTTCCAGATCATGACAGACTTTATGGGGTGAGTCATAGGAATTTATAAAATAGTCTATAAATACAGCCCTTTAGTGAGATCAGAGGTAGGAATGTCATAATATTACCAGATTACACAATAGAAGGAACTTGATGGGAAAGAAATGACTTAGTTTAAAATTCACTTTAAAGTCTACCTCAACTATTTTGGAAAACTCCTGCTGCTTCTGTAGAAATTTCACACATTTTATTGCCTAGTAGACTTTATGATAACAGCTCCCAAGAATGACTAAACAGCACAAAAATTCTGACTCAACGTTTTGGTCAACAAGCATGCATGAAACACCAAATTTGTACCAAGCACAGTGCTAGATTCCTTTTCCTTCTCCCACCCTTCTTTTCTTGGTTTCTTATATAATGAATAACAGAAAAATAAAACTCTCAGAGACTAGGACATTTTAGGTAACACAACTGTTAAACAGCGGAACCAGAATGAATACTCACTTCTGAGTCATTGTGAAGTTCATGCATAAACCAAACACATAAAGGGCTTATCTTATTCATGCATAAAATGGGGATAGTAATAGTCCCTGGCTAACAAGATTGCTGTGAAGATCACATGAGATGATAGGTGTGGCACAGTTCACCAACACGTGTGTGCTGACCGCTGCGTATAACACAGTGTGAAGGGCCCTCATATCATTTGTATCATGGTGACATCCTTGAATGCCTACACATGTACTCAATTTTCTGAACCCCAAACTGGGACACAACATTCTATGATTTGAATGTTTGTGTGATTCCCAAAATACATATGTTGAAATCCTAACTCCCAAGGTGATCGTATTAGAAGGTGGGGCTTTCAGGAGGTGATTAGGATGTGAAGCCCTCACAAATGAAATTAGTTCCCTTATGAAAAAGACCCCAGGGATCTAGCAAGCCCCCTTCCTCCATTGTGAGGACACAGTGAGAAGTTGATTGTCTGCAACCCAGAAGAGGGCCCTTACCAGAATCCAATCACACTGGCATGCTAATCTTGGACTTCCCAACTTTCAGAATTTCGATTAATTCATTTCTTTTTTTTTTAACTTTAAGTTCAGAGTTACATGTGCAGGATGTGCAGGTTTATTACATAGGTAAATGTGTGTCATGGGGATTCGTTGTACAGATTATTTCATCACCCGGGTCTTAAGCCTAGTATCCATTAGTTATTTTTTCTGATCCTCTCCCTCCTCCCTCCCTCTACCCTCTAGCAGGCCCCAGTGGTCCCCTTTATGTGTCCATATGTCTCATCATTTAGTTCCCTCTTATAAGTGAGAATATGTGGTATTTGGATTTATGTTCCTGAATTAGTTTGCTAATGATAATGGTCTCCAGCTCCATCCATGTCCCTGCAAAGGACATGATCTCATTCTTTTTATGGCTGCATAGTATTCCATGGATATGTGTGCCACATTTTCCTTATCCAGTCTATTGTTGATGGGCATTTCAGTTGGTTCCATGTCTTTGGTATTGTGAATAGTGCTGCAATTAACCTATGCATGCCTGTGTCTTTATAACGGAATGATTTATATTCCTTTGGGTATATACCCCGTAATGGAATTGCTGGGTCAAATGATATTTCTGTCTCTAGGTAACTGAGGAATCACCACACTGCCTTCCACGATGGTTGAACTAATTCATATTCCCACTAACAGAATAAATTAATTTCTATACGGTTTATAAGCCATCCAGTCTATTTTGTATTTTGCATTTTGTATAGAAGCCCAAATGGACTACAAAACAGAATATAACAAGTGATTATTTTTCTCATTTTGGAATATACTGATTTGAACATATCTTAGACACCTAAATATTAAAATGCAATATCTAAGTAAACATGATTTATTGAATAAGATGGTAAGAATTTAGACCTTCCCTGAAAGCCAGAGAATAAAAGTTTCCATCTGCCAAGTTCTTTACAGGCCTATGAATAAACTTTAAATCCACCTTCATTTTCTCACAAACTCTGCTCTGTTGCTTGAAGACATGACCTGGATTTCTGTGTGTTTCTTTAGGCTGCCAGGAGAGTCTTAGTCCATAGGCCGCTCATATACTCATAATCTCCTCACAAAAAACACGGGTCCACAGTCTGTTATCCTGAGTTCTCATCTTAGTGTCATTATTGGCGTATATGTGATTTAGTTATGTTATTACTGTTCCCTGATCTGTAAAATGGGGATTATAACATGATTTATGAACTTTAAATGAGGTAATGCTTATAAAATACTTATTAAGGGTCTGACACCAAAACAAAAGCTCTGTAAACATGTATTTTAAAAGCTTTAGTGTTAGCATTATTTATAAGGAAAAGACAGTAAGATTTCTATTGATGATTCCCTGACTTTTTCTAAGGTTCAAGGTAGTTTTCCTTTCACTCTTTACTTCTCTGTCCTTAAAGTTCATCTGGGTCTTAATGTTAGTGTCCTGCGTGTACAC
The DNA here is from genome assembly GCF_029289425.2 of Pan paniscus. NCBI lineage: Eukaryota > Metazoa > Chordata > Mammalia > Primates > Hominidae > Pan > Pan paniscus. Next base: position 71,270,305 of record NC_073267.2, read on the forward strand.
AGGAAAATAGAGGAATTTGGTTTAAGTGATGAAAGATGAAGCTGGGAAGGGAGAATAAATAGGAATCAATCTCTGCATTTCTGGTACCAGTATTTTTTTTTCCACCAACTTTTCTAACCAAAATCTCTGTCCTTGAACTGATCATTGAAGATTCAAAGGTTTATTAGGTTGATTTTTGTATTCATATTGAGTAGCTTATAAGCCTTTAATCTTAGTTATAAGATTAATCACAAAATCAGAAAGGATGCCATTTTTGGAATGCTCTCAGCAAATGCTGTCCTAATCACCCTCCTCCCCACCCCCATACCACAGCTATGCCAACCCCATCTCTAGCTGCAAAGATTCAGTTTGCTTTTTTCTGGTCCTCACAGCTGCCACCATACACTCCACCATTTTAATTCCTACCCTCTCTTCCTACTCATTTCACTGTGTGATAAAACTGCAGCATCAATAAAGGACAACACTTCATTACAAAACTCTGATATAGGCCCTTTCTTTAAGCCAAATCACAGAAAATACTTAAAAAAAAAAGAGTGGGTTAAAAATAACAACTCTGGGGTAACGACTTAAATTTCAGAATTCAAAGTATCTGTATCATGTAATTTCTCAGGCATCATGATTTGAGGTAGAAATCTCAGAAGTAGACCCTCAAGCCACTTTGTTTTCCTGTGATTCTCAGCATCCTTCTGAGCAGCACCACATAAAATAGAATAAAAACAACCTGAGGAGCCAGAGAGTCTTCAGTGGAATCTCACCTGGGGGAATAACATTGAAACTCTCAGGTTGGTGCAAAAGTAATTATGGTTTTTGCCATCTCTTAATCTCAGATATTCATCTATAAATAGGAGAAAATGTCTACTTCACAAGGATTGCTTTGCAGTAAATGAGTTGATAAATGATTCACATTTAGATGCAAAAATAAATAAATATAAATGATGAGCCAATTCTTTAATCTGTAAGAGTTCTCTTAAAGCCCAAATTGACTGTGGAGATAAATATCCAAAAACGAAAAGAAATAAATAAGAACTACTAGTCACATGTTTTAGTAGCTTCGGGAAAGACAGAATTCTTTATGTGACACTCAAAAAGTATTTCCAAACTCTTCGTGGTGTTTGCCTATACCAGGGTTTACTATTTTCAAAATATCTCTTACTATAGGTATCTCCATAGAGCATAGACTTCAAGCAAAGAGATGAGAAGCTATATCATGTTTTCTTGCTCACATCTTACCTACAGGAGCCTTTTATACCTGGCCCTAGAGTTTGCTGATTGACCCTTTCTTAAGAATTTTCTCTCCTATTTCTGTATAAACATTTGCCTGACCTTTGCTCTTAAGCACAAGGAAAGAATGTTTGATTCATATAGCATCACATAGATTGTGAAGTTACTCAAAAAAGGCTTGCTGGAAGGATGTGTGAACATTTATTAAGCATGGAGTATTATTTTGTGTGAAACATAGTACTAAAAATATGAGGAAAGGGAATAGATGGGAGAGAAAAAGAGAAATAAAAAAGGGAATAGATAAGAGAGAAAAAGAGAAAAAAAAATTAATTTGGATCCTACTTTTCACATTGAAAAGGCTAATGAGTTTTATTTTAGGTTAAAAAAAATCTAGTATTTTTATCTTTAGAATTGAAGTTTCTGTTCTAATTTCTTGAGAATTGTGCATGTATTGGATTTGCTGCTCATTTGCAGAATTATTTGAAATGCTTTAGACAGAAGAGCTAGTTTTGAGAAGAATAGCATGCACATTGGAGAGTCATCTTCCTGCCACAGTAAGAAGAAACTTCTCATTAACACAATGGGAAGTGGCATGTGAGAAAATGGGCTCCTTGGGTCACGTTAATATCAATTCTAATGATGGAAGTTTTAGAAATAGACAGTCCCTTTCTACTGCAATAGATATAGTTTAGAAACTGCATTGTCCTTGATAACTAATATTCACAAGAGCCTTATTTAAACTTTCTCATTTTTAATCCAACAAGTATCCTGATTGGCTTCTAATACCACCATTCCTCTAATCTACAGTAGTATTTCTTGGAAGTAAATGCTAAGGAACTGATCCTTTTACTTTGCGGAATTAAGGATACAAATTCAAGAAAATTCCTAATGGCTTAGCAACTTGTTCAAAGACAATAATTTAATACACAGCACACTAACCACAGACACAAGCCGATACCACCAGTTCATTCAATTCAGAGTAGCTTGGAGAGATCAAAAGTAAATTTAAGAAAATACACTGGTGTAGTGGTTGAGAATAGGTCAAAATGGCCAACTGAATATTATTGCATTGGGAAAATAACATACTTCTGCATTGCTGCTACTGTTGATATTAAATAGAAACTTTCACCAGAGTAATATGTTTCCTCAATTAACACAGCCCAGCTGCATACATTTCATACTGATATTTGGCACAAAAATTCCACCTCTTTGTGTGTGTGTGTGTGTGGACTTACATTAGATTTTTTGTTGCTAACATATATTTATTTAAAGCATCTCCTACCTCCTTTCCCTCAACCCATACCCAATGCTACATATCCACACAAAGCCTCCGTCTCCTACTCTATTTTGTTTTTTTGTAATAAAGAACATCAATCTGTGACAATATACATGCAGAACACTTTCAAGATTTTCAGAACAAAGTTTTGAATGTCGTGGATCTTTCATTTTTACTCCCTGTGACTCCAGTACAACACGAACAAACTGCAATTAAGTCTGGAATGTACACAGCAGCCATACAGGTTACCATAACAGATAAATGAATAATAGGTGAAAAAAGTTATTCTGAACTGCATTCTTTCTACTGCAATTTGTGTGAAACAGCTGATGATTTTTCCAGGAACTAACTCTTTTATTCATAACTTCTGTGCTATGCCAATTTATATATCAGCACTTCAATTACCTCATCTAAAAAATGAGAACAACAGGATTGCCTTAAAAGGTTAAGGTATGCCCCAAATGAGAGTATGCAATCAAGATTTCCTTGTACTTTAAAACATGGCATCACGGTGAGTGTTTATCATTACTTGTAGATGACACTGCCAAATATCCAGATTTTTTTAAAACAACAACAAACATATTTGAAAGATTCTGGTGTGAGGGCTCTACATGGAAAAAGCCATAATTTTGTGATATTTCTATTTGCTATTTGCACCAATAGGGTGAAGCAAATTCACTCAACACGATCAATGTATCTTTACATTATTTAGGGTAAATATAGAACTCTCAGATTCCAAATCTATGTCAATTCATTTCAGGTCTCATTTCTTCAGTGTGTTTGTGTTGTTTTATAGTTTGTTCCACAAACACTTTTAGAAAATAACATAATAAAACCATAATCACATGTATAATTTTATGTAACACTGGAACAAAAAAAAAGAAAATGCTCCAGAGTAAATCCCACATTCAGTTTGACTCGTGATCAATTCTTCAATGTTTACATAATACTTTTGAAAAATTTGAACTTTTGTTCCCTGGAGCCAGGAAAATAATAGTGCATTATGAGAATTCTAAATGTGATGATGTGGTAACAAAAAATGTAAAAATGAAATGCAGTTTTACACACTGTGAAAGGATTACATTGCAAATTTGATTTTTTATTTAATGTCAACAAAGTTTTAGTGACTGCCCCTTAGTGCTGAGTATCATAAAACTATCATGCTTGTACGTGTGCATAATATTAAGAGGAGTGACATGATATAAACTCAGGAGTGATATGATCTAAACCACAGCTGAATTGCATAGAACTTTATATGGTAGCAGAAATATGCTCTGTGTTATCCAGTATGGTAACCACTAACTATATGTGGCTATTTCACCCTAGCTATCTAGCTAGTGTAACTGAGAAATTGAAATTTTTACTTTATTTAAATTAATTTTCTGTAACTTCAATGAGCTGTATTTGGCTAGTGGCCACAATATCGAACAGCACAGGTCGAAATTGAGGTAGAAATCATCTTGGCAGCTGTGTGGAGATCAAAGGATAAGAGATGAGCAAATGAGGCTGTTATCACTAGTCAAGTTAGAGATGATGGTGTTTGAGCTTAGGAAGTAAAATAAACCAGGCATAGTGATTATTTGAACATGGAAAGCAAAGGAAGTGAAGAGGTCTTGAAGAAACACCCCTACAGTATGTTTGTAACATGTTCAATTACTCTATATTGGTTTTCAAGTTAAAAATAGTTCTGTCTTGTTTTCTTTTACCCATTTCTATGTAATTATTCAAGTACAACAAATGGATCAGAAATGTTCACATAAATATTAGCGAAAGATGACTAAATATTTCTAGAAATGCATGGAATCCGGAAGTTCTGGTGGCTATTTGAGATTCATCTCTTGTGTGTGCTTCTCTATGATGGGAGGTTAGGAGTTGTGAGGATAAACTCTCTTACACCAAAGCCCTCATGATGACCTTGATCCTCACTGCTTACCCCCAGGACACAAGAAGCCGAATCGATTTCTATGAATGTCCACAGGTCCACATTGACCCAGCAATGCCAGGGGCAATCTACAAGTGAAGAGAAACTTTCCCCTCCCTGAAATGATATCTTTTTGGAGCTGTTGATCGTGCCTGTCATACTTCCCTCCATAGGAAAGAGAGTCAAGGTTGACAAATGCTAATAGGTAACAGAAGAGACAACAGAATGATGAAGTATAAAAAAAGCATCTTACAATGTAACAGTCCAGACCATAGGACCAGATCCAGTACTCATATTTAATAATATATTTAATGCATTTATTGAATCTTTCCTAATTTTTGACCTTTCTGCTAATCCTTGTATATTAATTTTTCATTTAATCTTCCTATAATCTAGTGGAGTAGCCCATTATAGACTTTCTTGTCTCTCAATGTTTATAGTTGTAAAATGGGGATAACATGCATTTCCTCTGTCATAAAGTTAGTAGCAGAAACATGTATAATATCTTGACCATAGTATCTGTCACATAATAAACTCTTATTAAATGTTGGAAAGTTATGAGGATGGTGATATTTGATTATGTAAGTGGTTTCCATTTTGATAAAAATTGTTTACAATATAGAAAAAAACATATTTGAGGAAAGCATGCACACCAAAATTAATTTTAAAAGTAGTGTATAACTATGTCAAAATAGGTTATATAAAATGTCATAAATGAGTATATAATTTGAAATTTTAATTGGATATTAAGGTTCATTGACCAAATAATAAGGAGTTTTGGTAAATACTGGGAACGAACTGTTAAGCAAGACATGGTCTATTAACTCTTTTTTCCCCCCCAAAGACAAGGTCTCACAAGGTCTCCCTCTGTCACCTAGGCTGGAGTTCAGTGGCACGATCCCAGCTCACTGCCAACTTCACTTCCCAGGATCAAGTGATCCTCTTGCCTCAGCCTCCCGGGTAGCTGAGATTACAGGTATGCACCACCACGCCCGGCTATTTCTTTGTATGTTTTATAGATGGGGGTTTCACCATGTTGCCTAGGCTGGTGGTCTCTCAACCTTAAAACTAGAGATGCATTTATATTCAAATGATGTGCTTATTTATACACTATAATAATAGGATAAACACACCATTCCAGTGTTCTGCCAGATGTAATTCATTCTGGGGACAAAAATATTTTTTACCAAAAATGCTCATTCCTAAACGCAATGTCTACCCACACGGTCTCACCCGGTCTTGTACAATTAAACAAATGCAAAATGCAAGATCATGTATTTGATGTCCAATAAGTGTTAGCCAGAAATGTGTCCTCTTTTGCCATTAAACAGACAATTCTCTTCACTACAGTCTACACCCTGCTCCTCTTCCACACTTGTTCTGTCCAATCTCAGACCCTTGGCTTTGGAAGGGCATTTAGGTCTTTTCCTGTGCTTTGTACCACTAAATATATTTTCCATGACTTCGACCCTTTAAGGACTTTCATAAATTGTATTCTCATTTACTATGAAGGTGTGAACCTCAGTAGATCATCCCAAACTTGATTTGTCCCGTATTGCCTGTTTCAAAGGCACTTCAGCTAGACTCGTCCCATTCCCCAGCAAGCAGACTTCATACTCATGGGGTAGAGCTAATAAACATTTGACAAATGAATGAAAATAGAAGCTCTCCATTTCCACCGTGCTCTCTTCTTAAAATATGCAATATTACGTTTTCCTCTGCAACATTAAGTCAAATCTGATTGTCCTTTATCAAAAGCAAAGTTGTATAATACATCATGTCAAACCAGAATGTAGAAATATAAGGGAAAATAAAGGTTTAGTTAAAATGACTCCCATAAATATTTGAATATCAGATAAGGATGTCAATCTCCCTTTGTCATGATGCAAAATAGAGGATTTATTTTGCCTTATGAGTATAATAATGTTAGATATCATGGCTCAGCCTACACAAGCATCTTTGTTTCTCTCAGAATATAAGCATTATTATTAAGTTTCGTTCCCTAGAGAATACAGAGGCTTCACCAATCAGAAAAAAAAAAGCTGATTTTAAACCCTAGATCAGGTTTCTTTTTTTGTTTCTCTCTCAAGATTCTTGTGCAATCTCTGCCACCTTAGATCACTAGTTTTAAAATATTTTACAAATACATGTAATTTGATAATTATTTATAACTAATAGCCAGGTCTAGTATACCACACTGATAATATTTCAGGCAACTTAACTTGCCACTGTGAGGTTTGCATCTCAAAATGTGTAACAAATATATATATTTATCTAAGGGAAGACACTGTAGGTTGAGAATTGTGCCCTGTTCTATCCAATATGGTAACCACTGTGGATTTGGGAGCTGGACAGCTAGCGGTGTGAATTCAGTAAAATTACTTCATTACTACTGAGTTTCAGTGTGCGTATCCATTATAGACATGAAGAACTGCTGTGCAGATTGCCCTTCAAAGGTGGATGCCAGAGATGTGAGGGGCGTGGTCAGGAGACAGCCTCCAGCTACCCACTACTTAGGGTCCATCTCAGTTTCAGAAAATTCCCACTCCAGAGGTTTTCTGAAGACTAAGCAAACAGAGATATAAAGGCCCTACCACTTTGACATGACGTAGTACTCCTCTGATGGGCAACACTGATTCCAAAGGAAACTACTAGTTTGGGCCAAGGTTTGGCTTGGATTGAGTTGCAGTTTGATTTCACTGTCTGTCCATCATGCTCTTGCTCCTTTCCTTTCATAGGTGGCAATCCCTAACAAATGGCTTTCATTTCAGACTCCATCTACTTTCAAACCTATAACATATTTGTTTAATGGGAATAAGAATATGTGTAATTCAGGGAGTTAATGCTACAAAGTGTAAATGTAAATGAAATATATGCAAAAAGCACTGTATTAAAATGCTAAATATGCATGAATAAAGACACATAAAATGTTTTTCATATCCTTTGCTGAAAACGTAGTGTCATACAGAAGAATGCATATTCAAGTTTGATGTACAAACTACAAATCTATTCTAAGTCAGTTTCTTGTTCTTGCTTCTTCATCCATTTTGGTAGAGAAATGCTACTGTAATCAAAGAATGTGTGAAGAGATTACAGTGAAGAGACTAGGGTTTGGCTAAGGCAGTCAACAGCCTCAATTCCAAACCCCTGTATTATAGCCATCACTGAGATCAGAAGAAGAAAATGAACAGGTAAAAAAAAAATAGAGATTTATAATAAAACCATGAAGGAAACAAATTCCTCACTCTAAGCAGGGAAACATCACAGTATTCGTCAGGGTACCCACTGCATCCTGCATTATTGGTTATGAAAATTTCCTCAAAAGCTAGGCTGAGGAAGCCAGCTTTTTCTGGCAGATTCAACATGGGTGCATGCTGTCATGGGCCCCATGAGTACTAAGATTCCAAGGGCTCTAAGGCAATGATGGCAATGACAATTCTCATTGCAGGTAGCTGGATCCTAATACAAAAAAGTTATTTGACTACTAACATTCTTTAAATTATTTTGAGAAGTTTATTTTAGGGAGCTTTGAGACAGAGTAAAATCCTGGAATGATATGGGAGCTGACTGTTCAACTTACTGATGGAAATTCAAACTTCCAACAGTTTTGTGTAGGGGGTGACAAAGTTTTTTGTAAAGAACGTATTTTAGGTTTTGCAGTCCATAGTGTTTCCAGCACAACAATTTCAACTCTGCAGTTGTAGGCATAAAAGGATGATGGCGGCTGTGTTCCAATAAGACTTTACTAGACCAGGCGCAGTGGCTAATGCCTATAATCCTAACACTTTGGGAGGCCAAGGCGGGCAGATCACCTGAGGTCAGGAGCTCAAGACCAGCTTGACCAACATGCAGAAACCCCCGTCTCTACTAAAAATACAAAATTAGCCGGGCATGGTGGCCCATGCCTGTAATCCCAGGTACTCGGGAAGCTGAGGCAGGAGAATCGCTTGAACCCGGAAGGTGGAGGTTGCGGTGAGCCAAGATCGAGCCATTGCACTCCAGCCTGCGCAACAAGAGCAAAACTCCATCTCAAAAAAAAAAAAAAAAAGACTTTACTAAAAACAAACAAACAAACAAAAAAAGTAACAGGCCGTATTTGGCCCACAGGCTGACCCCTGGCCTAGTGTAATGGAGTCAAAGTATTTACTAACGTCATGGGTTTCTGTCCCTCTAGTAAGCTCTTTAGAAAGAAAAAAAGGTGACTTTCCCTCATGTTCTCACTCCTAAGTGGGAGTTGAACAATGAGAACACATGAACACAGGGAGGACATCACATACCTGTGCCCGTCAAAGGGTCAGGGGCAAGGGGAGGGAGAGCATTAGGACAAATACCTAATGCATATGGGGCTTAAAACCTAGATGACAGGTTGATGGGTGCAGCAAACCACCATGGCACAAGTATACCTATGTAACAAACCTGCACGTTCTGCACATGTATCCCAGAACTTAAAGCAAAATTTAAAAAGAAAAGAAAAAAGGTGAAATTTATATAGTCATAGACAACACAGTCTATTGGCAGAAAGCATCATGATATTTTCATTGCTCAGTGCACTGGAATTTAGAGGACAGATCAGGACAGGAACCTGACTGCCCTCTTTTACATCAGCATGGTTCTCAGCATACTTTAGATGCTGTGCAGAGCAAAACACAAGGTTCCAAAATCAAAGATGCTACTTACATTCTCCCCTTAGAGGGTGCAATGCACCTTAGCAACTCACCTGTGAAGTCCTATAGCAAAGACCGTGGAATTCAAAGTGACCCGGTCACCCTATCTTTAGTCCCAGTAGTGATTATTAGAGCTCCATTAGGGATTCGCTGCCCTTGGAGAAAGACTGTGTATCTATTTTTCAAATTTAAACGGCATAAATGCACTTTTATATCATAAAAAATGTTTTGGTAAACACTGGTTTGAGGCCTCTGTATGGAAAATTTATAGGAAGATACAATTGTGAGCCAACTGCAAGTGAAGATGCTATTTAGAGCCACACATAATGAAATAAACCCCTTAGTTATGAATCAGTTATTATATTTCACTGAACTCCAACTGTTTCTTTCTCACTGCTTAATTTCATTCTAGCTTTTGTTATTATGCCTAAAGAAACCATTTTAACATTTTCTCGCATGCACTTTGAGTATCAAAAATTCCATCTACAAGTTTTCAGCTTTTTGCCTCTAATTGCTCCACTGGTTGCTCTAACTGCTTTAATAAATAATATTATCTGAGTTCTGCCAGTTCCAGAATTCTAAGGTCCCTGCATCACATATTATTTATTATTCCTCTAAGGAAAAGAAGGAGCCTTTTTCTACCCAAATAATTTCTTTATAGTCAGAGAGGAGAGAGAGAGAGAGAGAAAGACAGGAAATGAAGGGAGAATAAAAATGTGAGAAAACAATAAATAAAATCTACCTTCAAATTACTACAAGGTTCTCTACAGGGTGAGATATTTTCACTTTAACATTATTGGCATCCTTGGATATCTATGAACTTCTATTCAAAATTCATTAGGAAAGGTTTTCCTCCATGTGACCTTAAAGCTCTACAATTTGATTTTGTTTACCATTTTCAGAGAGCATGTATAAAAGACTAGTTAGATAAGGCTGAGAGCAGTAGCTCACACCTGTAATCCAAGAACTTTGGGAGGCCGAGGCGGGCGAGTCAGAAGGTTAGGAGTTTGAGACCAGCCTGGCCAACATAGTGAAACCCCATCTCTGTTAAAAATACAAAAAATTAGCCGGGTATGGTGGTGCATGCCTGTGTTCCCAGCTACTCAGGAGGCTGAGGCAGAAGAATTGCTTGAACCCAAGAGGCTGAGGTTGCAGTGAGCCGAGATTGTGCCACTGTACTCCAGCCTGGGTGACAGAGTGAGACTCTGTCTCAAAAAAAAAAAAAAAGAAGACTAGTTAGATAACTGTGAAGGGCTTTGGTTTTTCTGGGGATATTCAGCCAACCTCTGTATTATAGGCTCACAAAGACAGATATTGTGCCTTTCTAGAATTTCTTGACAAAATGTAGGTTCAGCTGACAATAATTGGACAAAATGTCAGTCAAAATATATATGAATGAATAAATGAATTAATGTGAATGAATGAATGAGTTTCTGAATATGTGACTTAATGAATTAATTACCATTAGTTGAATTCGCAGGTATAGTGAGTTTTTCGAAACAGTGTTGGACGATGTGCTGTTTTCAAATTGGGGACAATCAAATTTTTATTTGGCCATGAGAGTGCAATAATTAAATGAAACAAGTTTTAATTATTTAAAAATACTAGGTTCTTATACGCTGTTGGTGGGAATGCAAAATGGTGGAGCTGTTATGGAAAACAGTATGGAGGTTCCTCAAAAACTTAAAAACAGAATCACTATATGATTCAGAAATCTCACTTCTGAGTATTTATCCCAAAGAATTGAAATCAAGATATTAAAAAGATATTAGCACTCCTATGTTCACAGTATTTACAATAGCCAAAATGGGAAAACAACCTAAACGTTCATTGATGAATGGATAAAGAAAATGTGGTATAGAGAGACATTGAAACACTATTCAATGTGTTTCTCCTTTAAAAACAAGGAGATCCTGCAATACGCAACATGAATGAATGTTAAGGACATTCTACTAAGAGATATAATCCAGTCACGAAAGGACAAATACTGCATGATTCCGCTTTTATGAGGTATCCAAAATAGTCAAATCCAAAGAATCAGAGAGGATTGCGGTTGCCAGGGACTGGGGAAAAAGAAAATGGGGCATTGCTAATCAACAGGCATAAAGTTTTAGCTATGCAAAATGAATAAGTTCTAAAGATGTGCTGTACAAGTTGCACCTATTGTTAATAATACTATATTGTGCACTTATAAATCTTATAAGATAGTGGATCTCTTATTAAGTGCTCTTTACACACACAAACACACCACAAACACACACACACACACAAACATGCTCCTTACCGAAATTGAGAGTTATTGCAAGACTGAGGGAATCAATCAATACACCATCTACTATCTAAATTAATTCCAAGTTTTCTACAGTATGAAATATTTTCACTTTAGCATCCTTAGATATCATGAATCTAAAGACTGCTTTCAGGAGAATTGCTGATGAACAGCCACCCTGGTAACTCAGGTGAATTATAAAAATGCCAGAATACCAGTAGGAAAAAAAAAAAATGCAATGCTTCTGTGTTGAGTGGGTATTTATATTCAAGAGAGGAATTAGGACAACACAGCACTGTGGCCACAATGATCTTCTGTTGACCTCCTACTCTGCCTGCTGAATGGCCATCATTTCCACTTTTAACTTAAGCAGCTCATGCAGCCTTATTCGAGGTGAATGCTTGGGAAACAATAGAAAGTTATTTCCTTAGAAAGAATCACATACCATCTCAAAGCCATGGTGACCCCCAATACACACTCGAAATAAGTTTATGAAAGGAAAAAAAAATGGGCCACAGCAGATTTACATGAAAGAACTGACTTATTTCTAATATCTGTTCTGGGCTAGGAATGTTTACCTTAAATATAAATAATTTGCTGCATATAACAACTTTTCAGAGTGTCTGTCACGAAGTATGGGCTCAATAAACACCACTGTCATCATCGTATTCCACTTTCAAGAATCCATAATCTAGAAGAGCGTGCAGAGGTATAGTGGCCAATGATAAGCAGAAACTTGGATTTAACCTCTCGTCCTGCGTTTACGTGCTATATCACTAAGTACAGGAAGCTTATCCTTTTTAAGTTTCCTTCTTTATAAAACTGAAATCATACTAAGTATTTCTTGGTGTCATTTGTAAGAATTACGTGAGATAATACATAATAGGAGCTTAGTATGGTGTCGGATTCATCAAATAAAAATAACATTGTTTTCTCCTTTACCTTGCCCATCACAATCTGGTTCACAGCCAATAATAACAAACCCATACCAGGTGGCTAGGCAGATGAGCAAAGATCACAGCATTTATACTCTGGTTAATTCCACAGATTTGGTTTATTTTTCTTCTTTCCTGATATTCAGTGAGGTCATTTAGAGAATGAATAGTCAATTATTTCCATTATAATTGGTCCTACTCAGTCATCCTAAAGCTTATAGGCCCAGTTGACGAGTTACAGAGATCACAAGGAAAAGAAAGGACTGGGGATAGGCATGGCACCATCATAAGACCCAAGTGCACACCCCAGTTCCACTTCTAACTATTTGTGTGGTACTGGGCAAGTTAGTTCTTTAATCCTCAGGTTTCACATCTCTTAAATGGGTATAACCGAGACAGCCAAATGCCTAAGCTGATAAAAGGCCCTTGGAGAACCTCCGGCCTGCCCCACAAGTGTTTACATCAGATGCTCTTGTGCAGATGAGGGAACTGGCCCAGGGCTGTGTCTGAGCATGTCTACATGCGCACTGGGGGAACAGGGTGGAGCCACGGGCAGGGGGAAAAGCCTGGTCTCCAGTTCCGTGTCCTAGCCGGGAGGATTCAATCTGTGAGGTGGGGAGCCTGTTAGCATGACTCTTATCTTGCTTTGCTGGTTTTTTTTTCCCTTTTTGCCCAATAAAATCCTGTCCTACTCACCCTTGAATGTGTCTGCGTACCTAAATTTTCCTTGTTATGTGATAAGAACCCAGCTTTAGCTGCAACATAATGACCCCACATATATATACTAGAAGTGTTAGAGAATGAAACAATTATATGTTGCACAGGTCCTGATATATACCAAGCACTCACTAGTAACAACATCCGTAGCAGTAGCAGGAGAAAATAAGACTAAATGAGATCAATTAGACTATTTAGCATATAGCTATCAAAGAAAAAACACACAATTCTGCACACAGCCACCTAAATGAATCTCTACTAAAATAAGTTTTAGGTTCTTAATTTGCATTTAAGATGTGAAATTGATGGTGGCTTACCTTTTATTAACTGGTAACACTACTAGCTACCACATATTTTATTCAATATTGTCACTTAATCATCTCATTAACACTGCGAGAAAGATGATATTATCCCATACAGAGGAGAAAACTGAATCTCAGAGAATTCCAGAGACTAGTTCTCCGACTGGGAAGTAGTAGTGATATGATTTCAACCTTAGTCTCCCTAAATTCAAAATATGTCATATTTTAAATAATTTACAGAACTCGATTTTACATTAGTGAAAGACATAGTATTGCAGAAAGTAGCAAGGAACTAATTAATGTTCCTGCAAGTGAGAGGGTAAGATTACGGATTTTTCTCTATGTCACTTTTCATTTTCCCCCGGAAAGGAAGATACAGACAAATACATACAGATAGAGATATAGTAGTAGGTATAAGAAGTCAAAAATACATGATATTTCTAGCTTGACAATGTGCTCTAAAAAGAAATTGAACCGCGTGAGAAGCCAACCAACCAACAGATAACTGTATGTTTTAGCATGGCAGATGCTGGGATAAATGCCTATTTCTTGCTGGATAGCAAATTAAACATTATCCTAAAAGATGGATACATTCTTGTCAGTGTATAAAATACAACGGTCCTAAAGAGAAAATAATGCATAGCTATGTGTTACCCAGTAATTCCCTGAATATCCATATCCTCTGGTTCTGTCTAAAAAGGTTAAATGGCTCTAAATCTGTCTGCTAGACTCATAAGGAACTATGCATTGCTCTGGCTAGTCAGGAAATTTAATTTTCTTCTGAAATTAACCAATTGTGCATAGAGAGAGGGAAGCTGCTCTCCATGATCCAACTGGGGTGGAGGTGGGGGCAGAGGACTGTAGAAGTGCAGAACAGATGTTGAAAAATATGGTTTGTGATTCTTAAGTTCTCATCCCATGGAGCCAAGCCAGGTTTAATCAAAAATGTGTGGGCTCCCCCTTCTGAATGACACGTCAAAGGCTGCTGTAAATACTTTGAAACAGCATTCGTCCCTTCTTTGGGTAGAACCATAGATGCTGAGGAACTAGCACTTGCCTGACATCTATCAGAAGCACAGATATGCCTGTGTCATCAAATAGTGCTTTATCTGTCCATCTCTTCCTGGTAAAAACAGTCTCAAATCCCCTTTAGCTTTCCTGAAAATGAAATGCTTCTAAGCTGGATAGTTATTTCTAAACAGCCTCAAGCTTCCTCTACACAAACTTTCCTGCCAGTAACAGTAATAAAAGTAGCAATAGCAATAATAATAACTAGCAACTACAATGAGAATCTTCGCTTAATTCCCTGTGAACTGGAATTAGTATCAGTAAATCTCCGTTTTTACATCAGTAAAATAAATAGATTATAAAATGTGCAACCATATGTGGACAACTATGAACCTGGATTTATAGCTAGTTCTGCCAATAAGATGCTACTTTTACCAGGCCATGAAAGTTCCTCAAGCCTCATCTCTAGATGATTAAGATCGTGTCTCTGCACAGCCAGTCCATTCCCACTGGTACCATGTAGTCCACGTTGGGAGCTTATATTATTGTGCTGATATCTGAACCCTTATTTTCCCTAAGGACCCTTGGCTTGGCAGACTCCGGAGCCCTTACATGCTCCTGGCTGACAAGAGTAGAAACCTTGTCAAATCAAGCACTAAAACCGGTCCTCTGATTGGTGTCTCAGTTGAACCAATCTCATTTCCTCCCTTCACATTCTGTCTCCTGCTTGGAGATGTAAAGGATGTGGCAACTACTCCTTTTTGAGTTCCTTTCAGAGGAAATTGAGAAACACAGGAACAGGGCAGATTCATCCACTCAACAAATATCATTGTCCCCATTAATGTCAGCATTCCAGCATAAAGCCATTGCATAATTTCACTATATTTTCCGGAAATTAATGCCAATGTAAATTTTTTTTTTGGATATTCCTCCCATTGCATTCAACATTGGCCCATTAATAGATATAATTTTCTTAGCCAAATACCCTTATTTTTTGCGTATGTCTATAGTTTGTGAAATTTCTTTAGAACTGAGAATGGCCAATGGACCATTTCTCAAATCCCCAGGTAGTTTCATCTTCTTAGAGGTTAGACTCTTCTGCAGGAAGAGTCTTCTTTGCATACTTATTGGCTGTAGTCTTATTTGTTATTCTGAATTTAAAAATGATTTGTACTTAAAAACAAAAAGTGCTCTTCTGGGTCTGTAAATAATTTTTGTATGAATTCAACTTATTTGGGGTGCTGACTGTCCTGCAAGGTTTTAATCTCAGCCTCATAGTCTCAGCACCCTTGTGAGTAACAGGAATTTAATACGTTTTTTAAAAAATCGAATAAATAAACCTACAGATAACTCACTTTACCAGGGTTTCCCCAAATGAAGTAATTGGAAGCAGGTCTGCCCTAGTTATTTGTGACTTATAAATTGAAAGGGTTTGGTATGAGCTGACATCAAACTCAGAAATCAGCTGGACAATTCTTTAAAATTGTATTCCTCCATCTACTTCTTACTCTCTATCTCCTTGATTTTGCAACAAATATTTGGAACACAATATGTGAAATCCACACTCAAAACACATCATTAGCCAACACTTCACCCTTGGAGACCAGCATAGAAGTTATAGATTTTCAGTGTGCTTTCGGGAGAAAGCTATTTAGCTGGAGAACCTGTACTGTCATTTAGGTGACTGGAAAAAGAAAAAAGATGTGTACAGTACAACAGAAAAAAAAATCGAATGCAGCTTCATTTCTAAAAAAGACAGAAAAGCTTTAATAAAGAATTATTTCGCATCCTGGGGAAGAATTTTGAGCAGAAAAACTATAAACAGAGGGTATTTTTGAAATGGCAGAGAAAGATTTTTATCTAGGAGACACCAAACCAGATATGCTGACCTATCAGAAATGTCCAAGAAGTGATAAAAAGATCATTTCAAAGCCAAACACCAAATGCAGAAATAAAATAGGAGCCTCTTAATGCATTGACACTGTGGTCTCGTGCCTCTAAGTTCTAATATATAATTCACCATAACTGTCAAAAGAGACAGAGGACAAACTAGCAATCCTTCCCCAAAGCTAAACAAACAAACAAAAAAAGCACTAACAAACAAAAACATAAAAATAACAAGATCCACCCAAATGTATTGCAAACATTTGCAACTTTGCATTTCATAGAGCTCTCTAAGAGCTGGAATAGCTGTATTCATCTTATTGTTCCTGGCTCTGGGCTCTATGTAGCACTTAGTAGGCACACGTGTGCGTGTACACACCACACACACACACACACACACAGTATGTGCCAACCAACATTATTTGGTCATGTGAGCATAGTCCCAAGGACAGCCCCACAGAAGGTACATGCAAAGGCATTTTTCACTGATCTGCTTGTCATTTGCAGTAGCCAGTATTCCTTTTAAAAGAAAAATACCTTATAGGACTGGAAGTGATATCAGGGTCACGAGCAGTCACTTGCCCAATCACGGAGTTTAGAGCAGCATTTTCATGAACTTCAAGTAGGTAAGTCGGTGAAGAGAAGACCGGAGGCTCATCAGCATCTTCCACCACGATTTTGACTGTCGCCGTGTCTTTAAAGGGCCCCCTGCCACTGAAACGTGGGTCAATATGGACATTGGCTGCCTCTACCTTTAGCGTATAGGATTTTTTGGTCTCAAAGTCCAGAGGCTGTTAAGAAATGACAAAGATAAATGCTTCTCACTAATGACCACAGCAGCAAGAACAAATTAGTATAATGCTGATGGATGAAAGTTACGTGCATTTAAACCCATTTGTGAGCCTTAATGGGATCACTCTCCAGTCCCCCAGATTCAACCTGTAAATTTTATGGGCATTTATTTATATCTGTTTGTTATATAAGCTCAGTGAATCTAATCTCCTATTGTTTTGTTTTGTTTTGCTCATTTCACTTGGAATTCACAAAATATTCACAGTCATGAATTGTGCCATCAAAATTTCACTTCAGAGTCATAATAAAATTTTACTAGTGACAGCATGCCCTGCATACTAATCAGCCACTTAATCGGGCCTCTGCTGGTGGGAGATAAGGCGACATCGAACACAATCTCTATCTGGGAAGAATATTTTATCATTTCTGCAACAGAGTGTGAAATGTAAAGAACTAGAAATAATCATTGTTTAGTCCAAGGAGACATTATAAAGCATAATTTAGCACTAATCCCCACAAAGAGTATTTTTTGATTTCACTTTAAAGCATTGCTACTCTACTGATCATGTGGTTAAAATGAGGTTTATTATTTTTTAGGACATTCTTAGAGACTCTCTATTATGAATTTATGCTATGAGGCAGGTGGGCATGTAAAGAAATATGTGCACCGATACATATGTATGTACTTGTGTTTATATTTAGAAGAAGAAATTATGTGAGCGGTATAAATAGATAACTGAATCTAATTGTGCCCCCACAAACCACTTAAAAGCAATTTGAAATTACCTCATTGCACCATTACTGACAATATTTCTGACATACTAATACTTCATTCCCTAAAACTCTGAGAGACTTTGGTCAATGACCTAGGTAAGTAAAGCTAGGTAAAAAGAATTCGCCTTCAGTAAGCCAGAAGCCCACGTGCATTAGCACCTTTATAGCCCAATTTTTGGCAACTCATAATACTTCAGATTTCAAGAATGCAAGTCTGTCAAGGTTCAAAGAGACAGTATACATCTGCATTACAAATTTCTCATAAGAAATAGAACTTTAAATAGGCAATGAAGATTTTTAAAAATAAACTAGAAGACAAACTGGCACCAGTGAACTCTTTCAGAATTCCAGTACAAGCTTAATTATATATTCTTATTTCAAACTATTGTGTTGGTTTTTACATTTAAATTCTGATCTAATGGGACTTGGCTCCTTTTTTTTTTTTTCAATATTTTCTAGTAAACCAGGCAGGCACTCACTTTACTATCTATTCTAAAATTACTAGGCACATGCATCCATGAATAGATCATGCAACATCAGCATATTCACAATTTGCCAATCACCTTTACTGTAACAATTTTGCAATTTCAAATTCTTCGCAAACATCGTTAAGTATAACAGATTATGTTCTGCTTAATTCCAGCTCAAGATAACAACAATGAACCCAGACACATTCTGGTGTCCCAAGAATTTTATTGGACAAAAAAGAGGGCCTATAAATTGTAGAAATACAACTCCTTTGCACTGTTCTCTAGGGTAAAATACACATTTTACTTGGTGTCAAGGTGTATAGTATATGCTTCCAAGTTTATGAATAACAGCAAATAAAAATAAAGTAAATGGCTAATTGTTTCAGTTTACAACAGCACTTTATGGCAAAAAAAATGGGAATAATAACAATAAAAATGACATTCGGAATCATTAGTCAAGGAAAATGTGGCTCTGGGTTATTCAATAATTGACTAAAATATTGTACTCTACTTTATTTCAAACATGGCTTTTTAAATGTTTTGTAGTTCTTAATGCTAAACTCAACCAGGATTTTGGTAGAAAGATAGCATTGCTCAACAGAGAGTTAAAATAAATGTAGACATCTTTTTCAAAATTGATTTTTAAAAATATGTTTTATAAAAAAGAATATCCAGAAAACTTTAGGTCTCCAGTGTTAAGATCTCTTCAGTGGAGGCGATTTTTAGAGCAAGACCATTGGAAATATGTCTCGTGTAACATGATGGAGATTCAGATATGACCTTACAGTCATATCTACATAATGCTGATGAAGAAAGTGAAAAAAATTATTGACTCCCAATAGTGTGGTCCACCAACTACCTTATTTGAGAACAAGCTAATCCATTTAAAAACTAGTTTGATCTACTTGATGACAAAGGTTTGAAGAACAATATTGAAGAAAATAATCAGGATGAGGATCAAAGAGTATTTTCCTTGCAAGTGTTTTGTGACTATAAAGAATGAACTATGTTCTACACATTTCTTATGAGTGTAGGTATTATGATGAGAACTATAAATGGAAAATGCTGTACAGAATTGTTTACATCTACCATAAAAACAAGAGATTGCTAACAAAAGCAGCCTCAAATTTTCCTACATTATTTGTACTTGTTATGGAGATCTTTCTTTTTTCAATGGTACCTCCCTATCCAGAAGCAAGGGAACGATGAGATTCATTTCCCATAATGCTCAAACCTCTGAGCCATAGTTTGGAGTATACAATGGTTGCAGGGTTGGCCCTGTCCTTCAGGCACTAGAGAAAGCCAGGATAACTGAACCTGAATGTTCTGCCTGTTTGGTTTTGTTTTTTTTTTTTTTTTTTTTTTTTTTTTAGTTTCCATGAATGTACAGCCTTCAATAAGGACTTGGGAAGCTTCAGTGTATTTGGGGAAGATATTTCAGGAAGCAAGAGTTCAAACATGTGGAGAGTTATATACAGAAAGACCAAAAGCCACTGAACTTGTCACCTCTGTGGGCAACTGAGGCCTGTTCTTACTGAGAATCCTTTTACAATCTTAAACAATATGACTCAGAATAGTTTCTTCAAACAATAGTAACTGTCCACCAATTTTTCTCCCCCTTTGGTTGAGGGCTGCCTTCACAGGGTATTGACTTCCCCACATAATTGAAGTGCCCTGTACAAGAAGTCAGTAAATTCCTGTGGTTATGGGTAATAGGTAAGTTGGAGGACAAGCACTATTATGGTAGCTGCTTACTAGACCTTTAGCAGAAACGTGAAGGGGGCCCAAGAGATAAGAGTTGCCAAAAGGACTGTACTAGTTATCTTGTCTTACTGCTCAAAGCTAAACACCTACCAGCTGTGCAATTCTGCCAGGAACTCCACACAAGTCCCTCAACTTTAAAATTCAAGTTTCAACAAGATATTTTGAAGATGAACAAAAGCTCCCTTAGCTTACTTTTCTTAGCCTTATAATGCCATCCTGGGCCTGGGCATCAGAAGTGATTTCAAAAAGTGCTGTTCCATCTCCATCGATGATATCATATGATGACTGTGCATTTTCACCAATATCCTGATCATTGGCCTTCACCCTTCCTATTGCAGTGCCAAGAACCACATCTTCCGGTACTGAGAAGTGATACAGGCCTTTAAAAAGAGGAGAAACAATGAGAGTCACACAAATTCCAACCATTCATTCACTCATATGGCAAATATCTTTTGGGCACCTCCTTTGTTCTGGGCATTCCGATAGATGCTACCAATAAAGTGATAGAAAAGACAGAAATATCCGTTTCCCTTGTGGAATGTTCAGTCTTTTAACTGAATCAGAGAAAAACAGTTCCCAGAAGAAGGCATGATCCCTTTTCAAGGCTCTTCTGAGATATGAAACTTACTCAACCATATGTTTACCAAGTGTATATTTGGAGCAGTTATATCAAGACTATTAGGGAATCTATGTGTATATTGTTTCCTTTTTGCTGTATAATCACATTTACTGCCCATGGGGATATTCGTCGTTGCCAACATAAAATATTAAGCTAATTTCAGCACAGAAAGATGCAATGTGTAACACACTGGAAGTCACTTTTGAACTTACCTTTATATTTACAGACTTTTAGACCATTTTTGATAAAATTCAATTACTGAACTTCTGCTGTGCCCTGCAGCAAGCTGTTCAGACACATGAAACACTCCTCTTGTTGCTAAAGTCCTCATTGCTCTAAAGACAAAAATCCTGCCTTCAACACTTCCTAGGCAAAATACAATCAAGTGTATCTTCACTCTTCTATGGGGGCAATAAAGTATGTCTAATTAGTGGCATTAGTCCATTTTAACTCAAGTCACTTTAGTTGTTATACTGCTGTCACTCACTTTCACTGGTGTAGAGGAAGCTGTTGGTGACCCAGTCATAACCCCCGGCCATTGCTACTGTAGTGTACACCTGTCTTACATCTAACTGCCACTCCTGCATTTCTTTGCCTGAGGGTTATTTCTGGCCTTTAGAACCTATTTTGCCCACTGAATGTCAGGCCAAAAATGCCAGAAAATTAATGCCTCCCGCAGAAGCAGCCCTCAAAGACTCACAGGAGTTAGTATATAAAATTCTAGGTCTCTCCATTCTGTGGCAGGATAACTTTGAGTTTTTTCTTTTCTTTTCCTTCTTTACAATGGTCCAGAGTTTCTCCAATAAGATAAAGTTCCAGTATTCCAGTAACCCAGTGTAGTAACTGGCTCAAAAACGCACCTTTTTTTTTTTTTTTTTTTTTTTTTTTTTTGGCTATTTCTCTCTCTCTCTCTCTCCTTTCTTCACTGGCATTTATTGGTCCCATCTCCAAGTTAAACTTACAATCAAATTCTTGTCTCAGGGTCTGTTTCTGGGGAACCCAAACTCAAAAAACCAAAAAGTTTTAGTCTCCTTGCAACCACAACGAGGGAAAATTAAACATTCAATGACCTAAAAACCCAAAAGGAAAAATCAAATCTGGAGAACATTACCTAATTCTCATTCGAGCTCAAATCCACTGAGTCCCTTGGATAAACTAAGGCTCATTATACTCAACATAACAGTAAGGTTTCTTCTAGCACTAACATCCCTTTACTTAACAATGGGATAAAAACATCTCTCTTAGAATCACGAAGTTATAGGACTGGGGATTGAAACATTTTCCAAATAGTTTTGCCACAAGGTAGGCACTGAAAATCCTCACTGCAAGCGAAGTCTCCCAGTTTTCTCATAATTGGTGTAATGATTCCATTTTCCACAAACTGTATATTCCAAGTAAGGTTTGAGATGATCCCTTTCGGTATGCTTATTAAATAAATAAGACAGCAAGGGGCCGCGCCATGCTGCTAGTCCTACATGGGGAGTCTTGGGAAGCCAAGCAAATGGAACATTCTTTTAACCATTCCTATTCTGTGCCTGCTCCTCATCTCTATCAGTGTGATCACAGTTAATAGTTATTATCTCTAAGAAAAGGCACACATTTGAAATTGATCTGCCACTATTTAATTGAATAATCATTTTCTTATAATGAAATATGGCGTCTTGCAGTATTCACTGTAATGGCAACTGCAAAGGCAAAAAAAGTGAGGGAAAGAGTAGAAGAAATGGTGTTCTCCATTTCAATAATTTTGTTTAAAAGGGTTGCATTGTTGTCTGATTTATGAATTGCCAGATGTAAAAATTCTAAAATTCTTAATGAAAATGCATCTCCTCTATCCTTTCTAGCTTGGAATTTCTTCAGATAAATCATCAAAGATACCTCAAATGTGTCATTTTCAAGCTCCATACACATTTCTCTCTTTGTCACTCTCTCCCTGTCTCTCCCCACCCCACCTTCCCTCCTTTAACTCTTTAAAAAACAGATTTCCTATGATGTTTTCTATACCAACAAATAGCACCAGCATGCATCTAATCTTTCATGTTAGAAATATTATCATCTAGCTTCCTCAACTGAAAATGCAATCTTTCCTTAGACTTTTATCTTCTGTAACTCAACTATGCATCACACTCATACACTTTTCTCTGCATCCAACACAACTACCCTTGCTTGCCAGGGCTACCATCACCTTTTATGTGAATGATTGCAAATAACTCTTTAACTGGCTGCAAAGCAGGAAAAAACATTGAAGGAAAGCCAGATTTAATTTCTTTCCAATTTCGCTGGAACCACAGCCTATCACTCAAGCTGCAATTTAAAATCTTTAAATGGCCTCCTAATGATCTTAGGATAAAGGTCCTCGTAGGTCCTCGTACTTAAAACAGCTTTTGAATCCAAGTATGGCTAATTTCAGTCTAATCTAACTCTCCAGACTCTTGCTGCAGCACTTTCCCCTGGCACTCTCCGCTCCAGCTGCAGTGAAATTATTTCCATTCCCATACACGGCTGTACACCATCCTTCCACAGAGCTTCTTTTGTTTTATTATTGACTATATTTAAGGTGTACACTGTGATGTTTTGATAAAAGAAACCACTGCCTTGGAAAGATGTCTGCACTTTCATGTTCATTCCAGGATTCTTCAGAATAGCAAAGAAATGGACATCACCCAAGTATCCACTGACAGATGAATGGCTAAAGAAGTTGTGGTGTATATTTATACAATGAAATATTATTCAGCCTTTAAAAAGGAGATCCTGTCATTTGCAACAACATGAATGAACCTAGAGGATATTATGTTAAGTGAAATAAGCCAGATCAAAGGAAAAAAAGCCCTGCCTGATCTTACTTATATGTGGCATCTTAAAAATAATAATAATAATAATAATAATAATAAGTATGTAGACACAGGGCTTTTAAACATCCTTTTTAGCTGCACTATTCATCCTCCCTCCCATGGCTTCACCTTGTTCCAACTAATTGTTTTCACTTTTTCATGTCTCAATTCAAGAGTCCCCATGTCAGAAAGGCCTTATCAAATCATGTCTCTGTCATATTACTTGAATAAATGCTCAGAAGAAAGTGTTCGATGAGAGTAAAGAAAGTTGCCAAATAATTATTGTCTCCCTGATTCTTTCATGTTGGCTGCCTAGAATGCATGCTGTTGAAATTTCCAAGGCAGAGTATGGCTTTAGCAGGGAAGAGTGGAGTCTTACTGATGTCCTCCCAGTTGCAGGAAGAAGGAGTGTACATTTTGCAGCAAGCCTACTGCATATTTGTCTTCCCTACCTCGGGTACTAGAGATTTGATTTCCTTTCTAAAACAAATGGGGCTAATAATAGAGCAATATCTGAGCTTCATTTGCGTCACCCTCTCAAGCTTTCATAAAGAGAAATAGCAGGCAAAAGAGAAAGGAGTGCATAACTTGCAGTCAGACATACTGGTTCTAATTCTTACTTACTATACACTTGATATTTGGAAATGGTATCAACTGTTTTGTAATCTGTAAAATGGGAATAAGTTTAGTACCAAAATCATGCCATACCTGGCACATAATAAGCCACTCAATAGTTGCTGTCAGGTTTTTAAATATCACTAAAAATTATAATATAAATTCAAATGGAAACATCATACCAAGATTCTCATCCAGTGCAGGAAATTAACTTACTCTGTGCAAATTTTGGAGGATTGTCATTAACATCAGTAAGAGTCACTGTAAGTGTCGTGGTCCCAGACAGGCCACCAGAGTGTCCACCCATATCTTTGGCTTGGATAACAACCAGGTACTCCTCCTTGGCTTCTCTGTCCATGTTGGGAAGGGCAGTTTTTATAATAGCTGAGGGGGAAAATGGAAGAATGACTTTCAGTCAGAGAGCTAATTCAAAAATGAAAGTGTTAATCTCACACATGCACACACACACACAAGCATACACCAAGTCCCTAGTCAGATAATTTTCTGTGTTCTTCTGACATTTGATTTGTGTGTGCCTGTTATATCAATGAGAAAGACTGTGGTCATAGACATTTACAGATAATTTGCAAAAATATATTTTATAATGTATAAAAAGAACTTGCAAAAATATATATTAGAAAGTAAACTGAATGGCATCCCTTGCCTACCAAATTATAATGTATATCATAACACAGTCTCGTCCACCCCAGAAAACCCTGGGAGTGAAAGAATTCTCGAATTTATCACAGATCTCAATTCCCCCACAGGAGGAGTAAATACACACGTAGCTTAAAGGCTCTGAGGTCAAAGATAAATTATTCTGAAGTTCACAGACACATTAGAGAGATGAAATAAATAAATGTGTCATTAGAATCAACTCAGATGAATAAAATACCAATCAGAATTAATACAGTCAAGTGTCTTAAGTTCTAATCTACTGTTCAGCTATATTTATATTTTAATTGTTTAGATACATCTTCTCTTTGTAAAAATAGCAAATAGTTTAGAAAAATAGGAAGATATAGGAAAAGGTGTATAAAATATAAAATTACACAAAATACGATAAAATTATCACTGCTCAAATCTTAATGTTTTTTCTTCTGATATATATTCAGCGTTTCATGTGGGTTTGTCTGTTTGTTTCACTGGTAATATAATATTCTTGTTAAAGATCCAAAATTTTCTTAGATCCTCCTGAAGTTTATTTTGAAAATCAAAAATCCTTATTTAGCTCTCTCTCTACCTCCACATATTTTTTTCATAGATAACGCTGACATTTTGAGGCGCAAAATTACAAGGCCATGATATGTACATACCCAGAAATGTGTGTATAAACATTTAACCACAGACATGATCATGATGTAGGCAGCATTCTGAGACTTTCTTTTTCTCACAGGAGATGTTTTTGAAAAACTTTTTTGTCACTGCATAGAAGTTCACCTCATTACTTCCTACAGTTGCATAATTTTTCATCGTACAATATACTATACATGGCTAAGGCATTCTCATATTGATAAATATTGCAGTTATTTCATATTTTCCCATGTCAAACAACTGACAGATATATTAGTATGATAATACTGCATTTTTTTATTTCCTGCATTTTTACTTAACTCTGTCATAAGATGCCCCTTCCCCATATTGCTAAGTGTCCATAATAAAACTTATTTTGACTAGTCCAGAATACTTCTATTGAATTGATGTGTGTTACATTTCTGGTCAAGCTAAAAGGAAAATGTCCAGATTAAAGACAATTTAACCCCTTCAATTCTAACCCAGGGGCACCATACATGTTCAATTCAAATTGAAGCTGAGCCATTGCCTTGGCCACTTCTGAAGTTGTAATTCTTTTTTTTTTTTTTAATTCATATGGTTTATTTAAATCATCTGTCTGTAAAAGCACTGCAAGGAGTTCAAGTCCCTAAATCTTTTGAGTAGCAAGTGAGTCCCAAGAGTTACCAGGGAAATACAATGCACCTACGCAGGGAGCAGGCTCTGGGGAGAACTGTGAGTTCTTATACACTTTATTAGACTCTGACACAACTTTAATAATAGGGCTTCCCATTCAGGGAGCACTGAATTAGATAACCTTGCTTATTTGGAAACATTTGTAATACTACGATGATATTTTTCAATGCAATGCTTTGTTTCAGGATTTGATCACATCATAATATAGCTTATAGGTCATACCTATATAGTTAGAAATAAAAACAGAAATAAAAGTAGAAATATATCAACCATTCAGATTTAGATCACTCTGAGGCATGTTTGAGAAGAAAACAAACAGATAAGCAAAAAACAGCAACAAAGATAACAACCTCATTATATTAGCATGTTGAGATACCAAGATAGCTACTCTGCTATGAATACACATTTTCATGACCTAGAATGTTTTCATTATGGCTCAAATTTTCAGTAAAAAAGATTGAAAACATTGTTTTCCTCCTGTGACATTTACATGAATGCTTGTACCACCACATTCTAAGGTCATCACCAATTATGCCATCCACTGGACTTTGGAATTTGACATGGAGCTTCTAAAAATCAGAGCAAAATAATGTCGTTCTCCAAGAAAGGCAGCAATTTTTTTCAAGAAAGTTGATGAGGTGAGGTCTACGCATGAGACTTTTCAGGTTACTTGCGTGAAAGAACTCCTGCAACTTCTCCGAGTCAAAAAAGATTGGTATGTATTATTCTCATCATTTCTTTTATATGTTGTGAAAGTGAAAATGTAAAACAAAACAAAACCGTGATGTCTCTCAGGCATTTGGAATTAAAATAGTTTTTTTACTCACTTGGAAATAACACCTTTGGGTTAGTGTCTACGAGTTATATCAGAATATGAGTGAAGCATCACAGTGGAGAATGTTGTTTAGCAAATAGGACAAGAAATGCTCCATGGGACTTCATCAATTGCAAAAGTCTTTTTACCCTCCCCCATTGAGGTAAGCAGCTTCATACTACCTAAGATGCATATACAGTTGACTCTTGAACAACACGGGAGGTTAGGGGCACTGACCCCACGTACAGTTGAAAATCTGTATGTCATTTTTGACTCCTCCAAAACGTAACTGCTAATAACCTACTATTGACCACAAACCTTACTGATAACACAAACAGTCGATTAACATATAAATAGAATAGTGTAAGAGGCTTGTGAAACTGGAACAACTCCATCTTGAATAGGGGTTAGGTAAAATAAGACTGAGACCTTCTGAGCTGCATTCCCAGACAGTTAAGGCATTCTAACTTACAGGATGAGATAGGAAGCCAGAACAAGATACAGATCAAAAAGACCTTGCTGATAAAACAGGTTGCAGTAAAGAAACTGGCCAAAACCCACCAAAACCAAGATAGCGACAAGAGTGACCTCTGGTTGTCCTTACTGCTGCACTCCCACCAGCACCATGACAGTTTACGAATGCCACGGCAACTTCAGAAAGTTACTGTATATGGTCTACAAAAGGGGAGGAATGAATAATCCACCCATTGTTTAGCATATCATCAAGAAATAAGCATAAACATGGGCAACCAGCAGCCCCAGGGCTGCCCCTGTCTATGGAATATCCATTCTTTTATTCCTTTATTTTCTTAATAAACTTGCTTTCACTATTCTACAGACTTGCCCTGACTTCTTTCTTGCACAGCATCCAAGAACCCTCTTTTGAGGTCTGGATTGGGACCTCTTTCCGGTAACAATAGTATCTACACACGTTTTATGCATTCATGACATTCATTTTTCTTAATTTTTTTAACATTCTAGGCTACCTGGTTCATCTGTCAATTTTTCCAAATTGTTGAAAATCTCAGAAAAATTTACAAAATATTTATTGAAAAAAATGTACTTGTAAGTGGACTCTCACAGGTTAAACCTGTGTTGTTCAAGGGTCAACCATATATTTTCAAGTTTGATTCCTCTTACCAATGCTGCCCTCATAATTGAAATCAAGCAAGTTTGTATTTTTTATCTTAGTCTTAACCTTACCAACTCTGTGACCATGAATAAATTATTAAACTCATCCAAACTCCATATCCTCTCAATCAGAGATAATAACCAGCTTCTCACTGTGGACATTCCAAGATGATGTGAGATAATTCAGGCAAAGTTCTTGGTACACAGTAGTTACCCAAACACACTGTTCCCCTTCCCCAATGTGACTTTTTAATGCTTATGTTGATGGTGGCTAGAGTACAGAATATTCTACAATTGCTCCCACAAGTCCACTGCCCAGCCCTACCCACCCAGTGTTGGCATGTAAGGATGGCCTTAATAGATTGCCCCAATTAACTCCTTTACTTTCTGGCTTTTTGTTAGGCTCCACCAATATACATTAATCTAGGAGGTTGTGCAACTGGCTCCCCCAAAGACTCCTGCAAAGACTTTATTCCTGTATTTGGCCACTCAGGTTATTATTTAGAGATATCGTTAAAGTAAAATTCTATCTAGTGTCCAATAACTGCCACCTTCCTTTGCTCCTTAAGGTCTAGGAGTCTTGATGGTACTTCTATCGCTAGCATCTGGTGCTGCATTCTTCCATGACGGTCTCTCTTAACCAGGCCATACTTTTGTCAATTGTCCCTTTGTTAAATTCTCCTCAATTGCCTCTTTCCTGACAAGATCCCAAAATACACGTTACAAAACTGGGACTCTGTCCAAGTGCCAAACATTTTGCCTGCATGTCACTCCTACACAGACATCTATAGTTCAAAAGTACTTCAGTGTAATAATGTACTGCGGTCCAGGCCTGCTCCTTAAGAAGGCAGGGCAGACTGTTTTCTTACCTGTAAAATGAGAGTAATACCTATTCATTTAAGTGGGTTGCTCAAGATGACCCCACTGGGAAGCTGCACCTCTGAGAATCTTTGCATCTCCTCTTTCCTTCCACAACATTGGGAGTAGGTTTTCTGATCTCTAAGGCGAGTAGGAAGTCTCTCCAAGGTTTCTTTAGAATACACAGCGCAGTTAATTGGCTTCAATTCAAACTGAATAATGAACAGCTCTTGCTTTCCCGAGTCCACTGCCTCTAGTCTCAACCCCATGACTAGCAGAAACTCATTAAAACATCCAAGACAGAATTTTTGGAATGCTTTTTATGCTATTTTGTAGCTGGAAAGGCAGGATAGGGGAAACCACAATTGCCCTGGATCCTCTTATTTTTCATTTTGTGTTGGGCTTATCTACACATATTACTTAACTTTACTATTCCTATTCACAATGTATTTCACTTCCATAGATACTTCAAGATATTGACAAGCTCCAAAAATAGAAAATGAAAATAGCCTTACTATTCCCTTCTACTTCTTTTCTCCTGCTTTGGCTAACATATCTCCCAAGCACTAGTAGTTTCAGGCTGTTTCTTTTATGAAAAGAAATGTGTTTGACGAGAAACTCTGCGTCCAATAAAACAAATTAATGAATAAACAAAATTATGGACAAGAGATAACTCCCCTATTTTAAAAATCATTGTTGGGTATGAAATGCCACCTAATACAGAGCACAAAATATAGTAATTAGGGAAGACTGTTTTCAAATTTGAGAAGGATTTAAATTCTCAGATTTGAGAAGTCAAAAGTCAAAAATTTTGAACTGTGAATGCTAAAAAGCGACTTAAATCTTCAATAAAATGGCATTTCTTATCCATTTTCAACTTTTATTCTAAAAGCCAGAGAGAGGATTCTGACTCGCTATTTGCCAGAATAGTTTATTTTGGCAAATTAGTTTAATTTAAAGCAAATTTTGATGGTGCTACGTTAAATAACATCCCGTTGCCCAAGGCATAAATTGTGTCTATCTTTTTTCATAAATGGCCAAGCAGCAGTAGTGTCCATGTCCCTAGCATGCTTACAGTCACACATTCTCAACACTCAGCAACACGTTCAGAAGCTCACATAAGTTTAACCTTCCATTACACCGGTGCGGCGACAAGTTAGTGGTCTCAAGTTTAGGAGAAGCCATGTGACAAAATGCTTTCCTCTGAAGCAATTAGTAAAATTCTTGATGTGGATATTTGATAAATAACCTCACAATAAAGAAAACAGCTTAGATCATTTTTTCCAGCATAGAAATTCCAGGATAAGAGTATTGAGTTGATAAAATTTTCTGATCACAACTTTTATTTTTTACTTTTGTAAATTTCCAACAGTAATGTTTCTAGGGTTTAGATTTAGACCGTTTCATAATCAGCTAGCCTTGGACTAACACAGAACATCCCTGGGACAAACTTTTTTCCTTGAAAGTGGGGGGCTGTAACATTTTGTAATTTTGAGAAGGAAAAATCACACTTGGTATTCAGGGGTACCTATGCCTCCTGGAGTCTCAGTAGCTTAAGTTGCATAGTAGTTCCAGATGAGAGAATACAAATGATTATATTTTAGAAGTTTCCCTGGAACTTCATTTTGAAAATTCAAGCAAACAAGAGAATTCAATTAATGAGAACCCTCCATTCTCCATGAAGTTCATTCAATGGAAATTTGAACCTGGCACTGGGGAGTAGAAGATTAAGGGGTGAATTCTAGTAGAAGAATTACAAGGAAAAGGAGGATCATCTTGTTTGAAACCAACATTCATTACCTAGCTGTGAATAGACTGATGTGTTTGATTCTCCTGTATTTAAGATATGATTTTATCTTTATGTTATTCAATCAAATGGAGATTTTCCTGGTTCAGGAGTTTAAGAATTTAAATCCTAGACTGGCCTAAGTTCCTCTTAGTGCTCAACAGCTGTTTCTTATGTCTCATCATCCAGGGAGTATTTCTGATTAGAATCCAGCTTCAGTCATCTCAAAAACATTAAACTTGTGTGTGTGTTCTTTTTTCTTCCCATTGTCTTTGGCGTTATCATTTGAGAAGCATTTTGTATCCGTCACGAAGATTTCTTTTTATAATTTCTGTGATATCACCAGATTGAGAGGCTTCACAAGAAAGGCAAGGGGATGCTGATTGACTCTTTTGTCATTTTGAAGGCTGATTACTGTAATTCACTCTTCACGGGTCTCCCAGATTGTGCTGTTCAAAGATTGCAGTTGATATAAAATGCTGTGCTAGACTCCTCTTTTGAATAAGACTTGTTGAACACATTATCCTGGTTATGAAACCACTAGCTTTGTTATCCCCAAAAACCCTTTCCAATTCAGTGTGCAATTATCATTTTATTATCTGTGAAAAGGGGTCTTTTACTTATGAGGTTAAGTGGTAAAAGGCTATAAGAGACAATTCTTCTATAAGTGGGGGGGTCATGTACTGCACCCATACTTTCTGCTAGCTATGTGATTTATACTACATGCTACCAGTTATGAAGAATAAAGTATATATAACCAGACATACTTCCACACACACCCACCTTACCACTGAATAACAGAATCACAACAATATCAAACTTGCACAGATATACCATAAAGGAAAAAATGAAACATTTAGATAAACACATTAGAAAATAATTCGGCCTCCATAAGGCTCAAAGAAAACAGCACTTCCCTTTCTTTGTGACTAATAATTTATGATTTAGATAGATGGGTAGAGATTTTAGAGGAAGACAGATAGATAATAGATAGATAGATAGATACATAGATACATAGATAGAGAAATAGAGAGGGAAATAGAGAGACAGATAAATAGACATATAGATAGATGGGTCTGAATTTGGAGAAACTGTATCTCCTCTTATACATTTCTGGTGCCTTTTAAAAATATAACAACCCATTTGGAAATACAACTGATCAAGTGAATCAGCAATCAAAAGCTTGTTTATACATTTTGATCAGTACTTTTTAAACTAAGAACTTATTCTAAGAAAATCATAAATTTTATTTTCTCCTGGTTACTCATATTTTTAGTTTTAGATGTTCACTTTTCTGTACAATATTTTTTAAAAGAAAATCAATTTAAATAATAACAAGAAAAATATTAAGTTAGTGGTTAAGGTTATAGAGATCAAAGGCATACAATATTAAGCAGACATTAAAAACTGTTATAAAGAGCCTATTGCAAATGATTACATTATAATAATTTTAATATTATTTTGAATTATATATGCCATGATTAGCCTGTGTTATATGGTGCATATAAAAATTTGGAAATAAATACACACAAAGATAGCTTGATATGTTTTAGTGCAGGCACTGGAATTGTCCCCCCCTTTTTTTCACCTGTCTATAAGAAGAAGCACAGATCTGTGCTTAGAGAATGGGCTCTGGAGTTAGCTAGATGAGAAATTATTTTTGTAGAACTATTACCAGCCATGTGATCGTGGGCAGGTCACTGAAATTCCCTGAGGCTCACTGATCTCATATACAAAATGTTATTAATTGCAATCAAGAGTTTAGACTCAGTATTATTGTTCGGTATTATTACATGATAAGTAAAAAGGCAAATGTTTTATTTTCTACATTATGTATGTATAATATTATATACACACAGTATATATATTTTATAAACATGCACATATATATGCACACTCATAGCTATAAATATGCACATATAAATGTAGATAAATTTTGTATTTCTTTTTATAAATATATACGTTCATATATGGATATATAGATTCACACATATGTAAATATATGCATGTTTTCTACTTAGGCTTTATAAATGTATACACACATACATATATACACATGTCAAATGAAATTTAGGTATTAATTCAGTGGTTATGATAATCAGCAAATATTTATGCTATTTTTAAAATTAGAAACAAAGATTATATTCAGAAAATCTACTACAAGATGTGAACATCTCTCACCAATTTCAAAAAAGTAATGCTTCCACAGTGATCTCCAGGTAACAAAGTGATTTTTCTCTTATTCAAATCTTTACATGACTTGTCTCCAAACATTTTTTACTATGGTATTCTACACAGCATACGCCTTTGATTTTCCAAGCACTTTCCCTTCTTTGGATTTGCCATATACTTTGGTTCCTCCACAATTTTGCGTGGATAATACAGTCTAGAACACACTTACTCTTTACTGGATCTCTTAAAATTCCATGCATCCTTTCAGTCCCAGCTCTGATGTTTCAGCTGCCAAGAAGTCTTTCCAAATAGGACTACTTGCTTTCTTCCTTTTGATTGTATGCACCTTTGCTAGAAACTTCCCCACAGCATTTGTTTTTATGTTTCTTTCCATTTCACCACCTCCTCTATTTCAACCTGTCCTGCTAGCAAAGTAATGGGTATGAAAGCCATGTCATAATTATCGCCCAGAACCTAACGTAATCCCTGGCACATAATAGGTTATTCAACAAATGTAAGAGAGAAGAAAATACTACAAAGAGAAAAAGAGAAGATAGGAGAGAATGAAGATGTAAGAAGAAAGAGAGAAAAACGTGGTAATTGAAGCTTGCTGCTTCAGGGACTCAGCCCTGGAGCATGCAACCACTTGAAAACTATTAATAATTGCCATGTCTCCGGGGACCAGAGACATACAGATGTTGTTACACAGTCACAGAGCCACTAAGTGTGTGTGTCTGGTGGGAGGGTGGGGGTGAGTGTGGCAGTATTTGACTTCAAGTCTTACTGCTTCAAGGCTCAAGGGCGACTTCATTCCATCACAGCCTGAGTCACATCTGGAGATTATGCTGGTTTGCCAGAAGAAGGACATAGCACTACAATTAATGCTAGTGAGGTGAGTGTGTTTTATAGACTGAAGAACACGGGGTTCTCATTGTTTCTGTAGATATTTTACTCATTTCATAATTGACATTTGAAGTTTTAATTAATGTCTCAATATAAATTTGTAGGGCAGTGTTCTAATATTTCATATATTCTCAAGAATACTCAAAAAAGGTGGTGCTGATGAGCTATGGATTCTAGAAATATTTCATGAATATAATTACTTGGGGATGAATTCATGAAAAAACAATTTCTTTGATATACATGCTTTACCAATGAATGATGTTCTGGTGTTACTTGCTATTTTTGAAGATTCATAGTTATTTATTTCTCATGGCAAATATATAGTTATGACATGCAAATTCTCCTATAAGAGTTGATAGGAAAACAATTCATTTTCCACAGGTGAAAATATATTATCACATGAATATTGGGAATTCAGAATGTGACCCAGCAATGAGAAAGGTCTTGGACAAAGTCCCGCAGCCTGCAGCTGTGGGGTCCAAATCTTGGTCTTTAGAAACTTAATTATAAAATATTTTTTTAAATTTGCCTAGAAACTCCATGTCTGATAAAAAGAATGTAGAAAATAATATACTCTCCTTTGCCAAAAAATATCTCCGCAGAATGCTTAGTAAGATATTTGTCCAACAATCACCTTCTATGCTATCCCAGCATCTTAATATGATTCTGTTTGACAGGCATGGCTCTGTCATATAGGTTTTATATATTAACCTCTATATGCCCTGCCCCATTTATGCTTGGAAATTGTTGCTATAGAATAGCGGGCTTGAAAGCTTTAAATCAGACCGCTGAGGATCATTCCACTATCTCAATGTGTAAAAATTACTGCCTTACATGTGAGTTTCCTGTTTTATAATGTAGCATATTCTTAGACTAAAAAAACTACAGCTTCTTAATTATCCCACTGTGTAGATCACAGCCATCTCTATATCCATATCCATATGGAATAACATATGAAATCCCTGCAAGTGAATTAACTATTATATCCCGTCTCCATATTTTTACTCCCAACATGCATAGTGACTTCGTATAGACTGTTACTTCTGTAGCTCTTGGATTCCCTGTTAAATAATTCTACGCAGGCCACCATTTCCAGTACCAACATATGGCTAGCCAATGACTGATGCTACCTAAATTGCCAATTTTGAGTTACATTGAAATACTTCCAAATATTCCTATTCAGAATTAAGGTGAAATTTCTTTTTTCCTAAATGAAAACATTTCCAGGGACACTTCAATCAAGTGGAATTATTTCTGTGAAGAACATGATGGCACTATTCTTTCCTTAAGCCACAATTCCAATAACTAATTACACGTATAATAAGTATATTATGGTTTTAAAAAGCAAAGTGAAAGTCACTACAAAATTGGATGCATTCTCCTAGCAATTCAGAACTTAAGCAGAAGAGAACAGCAGAGTTGTAGAAAGAATGGGGCACTGGCCTTGGAGTTACCTACTAAGAAATGGAGCCAGAATTCAGACCTGAATCTAAATACAATTTAGTGACGATTTTCAATTCTTAGAACCTCAGTCTCCTCACTTATAAAACAGACATAGAAATACCCACCTGAGACTTATAAAATAGCACCCGACATAATTCACAGAGTATAATAGGTACTCAAAACAAATTTTAATTGAATTGATCTTATCCCCAATGTTAATGTGGTCCTAATGCCTGTCGTGCTTCAAAGGCCTAGATATCAATCAGACATAGTATATCTGATCGATCAATCAGACATGATCAATCAGGGCATGTCATATTGATCACAGCCTACCACTACACACAAGCAATACAAGTAGTGTTTTAGGAGCCCAGGTTTGATATGACACAGTGGGTTGGATTTCTGGCTTCTTCACTTCCAGTTGTTGTAAATAACCTGGGAAATTTTCTTAACCTCTCTGAGTCCATGATTTTTCTTCTGCCACATGAAGACAGCACTTACCCCAAAATATTTTTAAAAGATGATTATTAAAGATAAACGCCTGATAAAATATTTAGCCAATAATAATTAGCTGATCAACACTGTGATGACAACAACAACTACTACCACTACAACCCCTAAGACTACATTATTGTTGTAATTGCATAACTCTGACTGCACAAAGCTGTAAAGACAGGGACAATAATTGCTTCCATTGCTTTAAAACAGGGCAGAAAAGTACAACTATTTCAATGAGAGATCTTTGGCCAGGAAGGGAGTGTCTTCATTTAATTACGGTAGCTGTCACAATGACCATCGAACATAGACTGATGACTTGTCTAAATTCCCCTCAGAGTAGGACTCAGGAGCTAGACTGAGATATATATATATACTTTCCAGGGCTTTCTACCACTATCATGCTTCTCCTGGTTTTTCTTTGTCAGCCAAAGAGGCTTATAAAACATTGAGATATACAAAAGTAAAAGATGTTCAAGTACTGAGCGGAGTTACATGCTAGAGGCACTTAAAATTCTGACAACTTGATTCTTTCACAGTAATTCAAAGGGCACAGATCTCACAACTAACCCTGGATAATCTTCTCACCACTCCTTTTGTTCCTTTCAAGCCAATACCCTCCTTGACCCTTTTGTTGCATTCCACAAGTCCTGTTTTTGAGATTCTCCTACATTCTTCTTTGGGGGTGCAGGCTCTCTTTCTTTCAGTGCAGTGACTTGCCTCTTTCCTCACATTTATCTCTGAAAATAGAATTTCCCTCCTCCTCCTCCTCCCCTTATGCCTCTTCTCAGACAATGCTGCTGCAGGATTCCTGCTTCATCAGATCACTGTCTGTGCAAGACATAGCATCAGCTGTTGGCTCAACATTGCACCTCGTTTTCCCTTTTGCTTATAATCACCGGTTCTCATTTTGCATTTTTTCTTTATGTTTTCATATTTTCCAAAAGAATGTATTTGTACTCATGTAGTCAACACTTTTCAGCTCCCATTCATACACCTAAGAAAGTGGGTGGCACATAAAATCTTGGGTTCTATTTTATACGGATTAAGGAAAAGAAGCGGGATGAGCATACTTAGCCACTGACAAGGAATGAGTTCATCATTCCATAAGTGTTTATCAAACAACTACTGCATATCAAACACTGTTTCAGATAAAGACAGAGAAGGAAGCTGACTTCATAATCTCTACATTCTAAGTGTGGAGGCAGGGGACTATATTGCAAGTTGCACAGGTGTATGAAACACAGCAAACAGTCACCACAATGTATTGGTTTTCTGGTTCCAGCCTTTCCCTTTATAAAACAGAGAGAGTGGTACTTGCAGACAAAATAAGACAAATATGTGTAATCTGCAGGAGCCATTCATTACTAGTGGTTCTTATGCACATAGACCACATTTTAACTACACTTAGCCCAGGCTGTTTGGGAAACTTGCAATCTAGGTGTGATTATGCCCCAAGATAAAGAGGCAAGCAGAGGGGAATAGATCTCTATGTCCCTCCAGGACAGAGATAGTTAGATCTGTATAAACAAGAGGCTGAGTCTGACCTTCCTTGGAGGGAAGCCGGAGGCAAAAAACACTTAGAACAGAAAGTGAGGTTGATGCTCTAGTTAATAGAGAGTTACTAAACAGAGTGTTAGTAACAGCAGGTTGTTAGAGGTCTATTGTACCCTTAGTGACAGTTGTCAAAATACATCACAGCAGTGTTTTTCCAAATAGATTAAGTGGCTTGTGCTTTTTATCCTTTATATTAAAATTAACTCTATATCAAATAGGTAATCTTATTTATCCTTCTCTAGATTTTTAAAGATTATATGACTCTCCTTTGGTTTACACTTCCTGATTCTTATCAGTCTTTCTCATTCTCCACTGCCTCCTTGCAGTATGTGCTCTTTCTTTGAATGTTTTTGTTTCAATGAATCTAAGGGAAGATACATATTATAGGAAAACATATTTGGCATGTGAATGCATGAATGAACGGATATTGAAGTTCCACCTTTCCTAACTGTCTGCTTCCTTCAATTCAACTCAATAAACACTCACTGATTACCTACTATTTGTCAAGTTTTAGGCTTGGTGGATAGAGGGGGGTCTCCACAAGATTCTCTGCAGCAAAGATACCCACTGTTGATAAAAGACTGGTTCCCTCAAACTCTTCGTTGTTCATGGTAATTACAGAACCTGAGGTTAATTTGTTTACATTTTCTGTTTTTGTGCTTCTTACAATACAAAGAATGCAAGTCCCTGATTGATTTCTGAGAAACTCGCAGCCATTACTAGCATGTGACATTTTATGCTGTGTAATGCTGAACAAAATACCATCTCTAGAATTAACCTATATATGTGCATATAAGTTCAACATACAAAAGAAAAAATCATTTTATGCAGAGAAAACATTGTGGGCTAGAACAAAAGCATAAATGTGTCTTCAAATCTGACATTTATGTTTTGAGTAACTTTGAATAAGTCACTAATCCTTTCTAATCATGAAGTCCCTGAATTGTTAAATGAAAAACACTAATCTTTTGTCACTAAAATGATCAAGGGATTAAATCAGGAAATGCATGTAAGGTTGTCTGAAATATATACTTTTCCTGCTTCTTGAAAGTACAGCATAATAAGTGACTTACTCCAAGTCACAGTGCTAGTAAATGACGTTGGAATCTAGAATTTTCTAATTCTAATTCAAATAGCTCTCTCCTTAAGCAATAGTGTAATTCTTTGTCCATCCTCACTGAAAAAAATACATTTCCTGAGATCCCATAAAACACATCAAAATGCATTGTATTATAGATAGGCAGATTGTACTGATGATTATCAAGATCTTTAAGTTTTTTTCCTTTCTGTTTTGCTAGGAATCATTGCCATGTGATGGCCCCAAAGGGTTCCAAAGATAAGAGGATGTTGTTGATTCTTTCTGAACCTATCAATCAGCCATTCTTCCCACAGCTGTTTGTCTGATTATTTCATTTTCCCAAAGTGTGAACTTAGTTTTATTGTATTTGTTTTATATATTTAGAGGAAAGTACAAAATAAGCCTGAAGATCTTCATGTATTCAAATGATCTGGTATTATGAAGGAATTCTAGGTTTCCATTTCGATTGTGAGTGGACTTAGAATCCAAAGAAATCTTAGGTGAGCAAATCAGACAGATGATAAATGAATTAAACTTTCTTTCATAATGGTTTTTCATACTTGTGCTACCTCTGTCAAATACTCCAAACTTAACCCTGATCTCTTAGCACCCCACAGCAGGGAAAGAGAAGTGAAGCCATGTTCTCATCTTCCACCCTCCTTAATTCCCCAACTTTGCATAAGGCTAGATAATGTGATTCCAATTAAAGCCATGGAGAGAGCACTTTTAATGAGATAGGCACTAAGGGTTGGAGATATAAAGACAGATGAGATGTAGTTCTCTAGATCTGAAATAGCTCACAGTTCAAATGATGAGGCAAGTGTGAGCAACAGCTGCTAAAAGGCAAATTTATCTCCTCCCATTTTGGACCTTGCTATTGTGTCTCACTTCACTCTGTTATAACAATTATCACACCAAATTTGTTTTCTATATGTGCTTTTGTTCCTAATTTTTGCATCTACCTTGCCTGCCCCTCTTTGTCAAAATTTGCCAAGGCTTTGAGCACTATTTTTTCTATAAAGGTATTCCTGCTCCAATCTTCCCACACTAAAATACATGACTAATGCCTTGTTTACTCCCCTGAGAACTTTGATAAATACCATAAGAATATATAAAAGTGATTTTCATCTTTCCATGTTGCAACAGATCAGTCCTAAGCTTAGAATCCCAACAGCTATTATATCCCAGGCACACTTTATAAACAGTGTGACTATCAGCAAGCCACTTTGTCTCCCTGATCCTGTCCTCCTTGGTAAAAAAAAAAAGCATTGTAATATCTCTCTTCAAACGTCAAATTATTAATGAGCCTTCCTTGACCAACATTTACAAAATAATAACCAATGTCTGTTGGCACTCCTATTCTTTCTCACCCAACCATTGAAGTCTTGGTCCATGTGCAT
The DNA here is from genome assembly GCF_029289425.2 of Pan paniscus. Classification (NCBI taxonomy): domain Eukaryota; kingdom Metazoa; phylum Chordata; class Mammalia; order Primates; family Hominidae; genus Pan; species Pan paniscus. Next base: position 71,309,972 of record NC_073267.2, read on the forward strand.
TCTCGTGGGATCAGACAGACAATAAACAAATTGAATTTTTGTTGTTGTTTATTGATGCTTACCCAGCCCCTAGAAAAATACCTGGCACATAATAGTCTCTCAGTATTTCTAAATATTTTTCAATGGCTCAATGCATAAATACTTTTTTTCCTTTATGAGCTTGTAATAAATTGCTATGGCTAAAAGGAACAAGATCATGTCTTTTACAGGGACGTGGATGGAGCCGGAAGACATTATCCTCAGCAAACTAACTCAGGAACAGAAAACCAAACACTGCATGTTCTCACTTATAAGTAGTAGATGAACAATGAGAACACATAGACACAGAGAGGGAAACAACACATATTGGGGTCTGTCAGGGGTAGGAGGGAGGGAGAGCACAGGATAAATAGCTAATGCATGTGGGGCTTAATACCTAGGTGATGGGTTGATAGGTGCAGCAAACCACCATGGCACACATTTACCTATGTAAAAACCTGCATGTCCTGTACGTGTATCCCAGAACTTAACATAAAATAAAATAAAATAACTTTTTTAAAAAAATAAAGAAAATAGAAAAGAAAAAATATAAGAAATAAATTTAAGTTAAATAAAATAAAACAATAGAGTCCATCAGTTACAGGGGGAAAAACTTGCTATGGCTGAATAGTACTCCGTCGTGTATATCTACTACACTTTCTTTGTCCATTCATCTACTAATGGACACTTAGATTGCTTCCAAATTTTAGCTATTGTAAACAGTGCTGCAACAAGCATAGAAGTGCTAATATTCCTTCGATATACTTATTTCCTTTCTTTTGGGTATATACCCAGCAGTAGGATAGCTGGATCAGATGGTACGTCAATTTTTAGTTTTTTGAGAAACCTCCAAACTGTTCTCCATAGTGGTTGTCCTAACTTACATTTCCACCAATAGTGTACTATTCAGCCATAAAAAAAAGAATGAGATCCTGTCATTGGCAACAACATAGATGGAACTGGAGATCATTATGTCAAGTGAAATGAGCCAGGCACAGAAAGACAAACATCACATGTTCTCACTTATTTGTGGAATCTACAAATCAACACAATTGAACTCATGAACATAATGGTTACCAGAGGCTGGGAAAGGTAGTAAGGGGCTGGGGAGGGATTGGGGATTGTTAACATCTAGAAAATAAATTGAAAAAATAAGTAAGACCTACTATTTGATAGCACAATAGAGTGACTATAGTCAATAACTTAATTGTACATTTTAAAATAAAGAGTGTAGGTAGATTGTTTGTAACTCAAAGGATAAATGCTTGAGGGGATGGATAACCCATTCTCCATGATGTGCTTATTTTACTTACATGCTTGTATCAAAACACCTCATATACCCAATAAATATACACACCTACTATGTACCCATGAAATTTTAAATAATAAGACAACAAAAATTTAAAAAATGAAGTTTCCCCATCAAAAAATAAAGAAACGTTTGTGATTTGTTTGTTTGTTTGTTTGGAGACGGAGTCTTGCTCTATCGCCCAGGCTGGAGTGCAGTGGCACGATCTCGGCTCACTGCAAGCTCCGCCTCCCGGGTTCACGCCATTCTCCTGCCTCAGCCTCCTGAGTAGCTGGGACTACAGGTGCCCGCCACCACGCCCGGCTAATTTTTTTTTTTATTTTTGTATTTTTTGTATTTTTAGTAGAGACGGGGTTTCACCATGTTAGCCAGGATGGTCTCGATTTCCTGACCTCGTGATCTGCCCGCCTGGGCCTCCCAAAGTGCTGGCATTACGGGCATGAGCCACCGCACCCAGCCAGAAATTTTTATGGTTTTAATGTTTGCTCCCTCTTCAACTCATGTTGAAATTTAGATGCCATTGTAACAGTATTAAGAATTAGGACATTTAGGAAGTGATTAGGCCATGAGGTCTCTGCTCCCAGGAAAGAATAAATGCCATTATCACAGGAATTGGTTGTTTATAAAAATGTGAGTTTGGCCCTGTTTTGTCTCTCCCTCTTGCCCTCTCTTTGCCCCTTTGCCAACTGATGTCTTATGCAGCAACAAGGCCCTCACCAGATGCTGCCACCTAGATCTTGGACTTCCCAGCCTCCAGAACTGTGAACAAATAAACTTTTGTTTATTATAAATTATCCAGTCTGTGGTATTCTGTTATAGAAGCACACAACAGACTAAGGCAGAAATTCTATATGAAAACAAACATATACAAATAGTGACTCCCTTCAGACCTCTTCTGAAGATGCATAGAGGATTAGAGCTGACTTTTCCTGCCTCTTCACCTCTAAGATGGAAAACTCTGGCTACAGAATACTCAAGAGCCAGAGCAGTACTGCCCTACTTAACAGGGAGCTAGGTGGTGTCATTAATTTATGCCTGTGAAACATTCTGAATACCTTAGGATCAAATTACTGTTGTGCTTATTCTCGCTCTTACATAAATATTTGCACATGTGAAAATTCAGCACCTTGACATTTACTGAAATGGTTGCATGGAAAAATGAGGTAAATTGACTCAGAGACAGGTGTTGGCAGTCAGCACAGTGGAAAACAGCCCTTTGTCAAAGTAACAACCATACGTGGTATAGCAAATGTTCAGAAACCAGGACCTGCTGGAGGTGGATGGGCTAAAGGGTGGCTCTAAAATGATACTTTCTGTCAGCTGCTGTGGGTCTGAACACACAGCCTGGACCCTCTGGTCCTATACTTTATACTTCAGGGCTGCTCCACCAAGATAATAAGGCTGGTATTTGTTTTGTGTATTAAATGTAAACAAGACTCAATTTTACAGGATAAATCATTTTCAAGCCAATGTCTTAAGTTACCAACAATTTTCAGTTACAATGTGACTCAGAATTGAGAGATGCGGGATTCAAGACAGTAATATTTGGCTTAATGCCCTTCAGTGACATTTCTCAGTTTGGCAGGAAAGGAACTCAAGTAGCTGAGTGGAAATCATGTATGGGGCACTTTGAATATCTCAACTTGAACCCTATAAGATGATCTGGAAAGGAGCTATGATCATTCATCCTTAGATATAAAGAAATGGGATCTCAGGGATATGGAATATCTTAGTCAAGGTCATGCAACTAGGAAATGTTGGGGAGAGAAGTGAAACCTAACTCTGACTCCAAAGTTCACATTCAGAACTTTACATACCAAGTTGTCTCCCCTGAAATTCCAAAACACATTGCTTCAAACTTGAATCCTCTCTCTCTCAGAAACAGTAACCACTCAGAGGCTTAGCTTTTTTGTTTGTTTGTTTTTAAAAAAAAAGTTTATATGTGTTCATGTGTCTTTATAGCAGCATGATTTATAATCCTTTGGGTATATATCCAGTAATGGGATGGTTGGGTCAAATGGTATTTCTAGTTCTAGATCCCTGAGGAATCGCCACACTGACTTCCACAATGGTTGAAGTAGTTTACAGTCCCACCAACAGTGTAAAAATGTTCCCATTTCTCCACATCCTCTCCAGCACCTGTTGTTTCCTGACTTTTTAATGATCGCCATTCTAACTGGTGTGAGATGGTATCTCATTGTGTTTTTGATTTGCATTTCTCTGAGTATGTTTATTGCGGCACTATTCACAATAGCAAAGACTTGGAACCAACGGAAATGTCCAACAACGGTAGACTGGATTAAGAAAATGTGGCACATATACACCATGGAATACTATGCAGCCATAAAAAATGATGAGTTCATGTCCTTTGTAGGGACATGGATGAAACTGGAAACCATCATTCTCAGCAAACTATCGCAAGGACAAAAAAACAAACACTGCATGTTCTCACTCATAGGTGGGAATTGAACAGTGAGAACACATGGACACAGGAAGGGGAACATCACACACCGGGGACTGTTGTGGGGTGGGGGGAGGGGGGAGAGAGGGATAGCATTAGGAGATATACCTAATGCTAAATGACGAGTTAATGGGTGCGGCACACCAACATGGCACATGTATACATATGTAACAAACCTGCACGTTGTGCACATGGACCCTAAAACTTAAAATATAATAAAGTTTAAAAAAAAGTTTATATGTAAACCAGAGCATTTGTTTGGCTTATTTCCTTCAGCGAATTTTTCAGTTACTTTAGATGACAGTCCTCAATAAGCATTTTCCAGGGTATAGGAGGCACATTACTTTAGAGTTCACGTGAAATGTAAATAAGGCAATTCCCATTTTTAAATGCACTTTCTCCAAGTCTATTTTCCAATGTTATAGAAAATGATGTGATCTCAGAATAGATTTCATTATGATGATTCTAGTATTTGATTATTGCAATTTAGTATAACTTGTGGATAGAAAATGAAACTTGATGGGTCAGGGTGGTTCCTTTCTTCTAACTATTACAGGATAACTAAGGAAAGTTATGTATAGTGAGAAAAAACACAACCTGTGGCACATCAATAATCAGTTTATCAATATCTGATCAATAACAATCTTGTACAGTTATGCCATAAGGAAAAGACTTTAAAAGTGTGACTTTGTAAAGTTGGTAAAACCTGGTTATTAAGAATGCCACTTTGATAGCAAGTCAGATTTGAACTCAAATGAATTGACTAAAGTCATACAGAGAGCAAAGTTAATTGTGTAAGAACTGTATGGGGCCACTTCTTTCCTTGACCCCATTTGGTAAAGGAAAAACTAAGGACTAGCAAGGTTCATTCCCAGCTATCTCAATTACCAAATATTTTTACCAGCTCTACTGTCCCCTGACACATAGTAAGTCTTTTCTATCATTATAATTTGTGTCTAGGGTTGCTAATTTATACTCTGCTGAGAGTGAAAGCAAGAAAATAAAATCTGCTGTTTGTTTCACTTTGTAAACACAGTCATTTATTATTATTTTCATTTATAGCTCATGAATTCATTTGTCCATAAATGGCACAATTAGGCAATCTCAATTTCTGTCTTTAGAAGATCCTCAGGTGTTAGAGTGCAAAGGTGGCTTCTAAGATAGATAATACCACAGCAACAATATTAAAGTTAATGGAATGGAAGGAAAGTTCCAATAGTGCTGTGTCACATACAATAAAACTTTACCGCACGTGAAAACTACCTTTAAAGAAACTCTCCAGATATGTAAAAAAAACTATCTAATTATAGCTATGCTTGCATTCACCAGCCAGTTCAACTCTGTTAACCTTATGAACACTATAATCTCTAATTTACTAAATTCCAAATTTCTGATCCTCATGGTGATATAAAACTGCCTAGCTCATAATAAAACTATCACACTTAAGATTCTGAATGGCAAATTACACATAATCACAAATTGTAAAGTGATTCTAGTATATTCCTTAAATCACTTTTCTAGCTTCTCCTTTGTTTTATTTATATAGCCATATGTGCCTTAGATTCTGCCCATGAGAACTCAAAAACTGTGTCTTTTTCACTTATTTGAAACATAATACCAGACCCATACGAGTTTGAAAAACCGACTTATCCTGCAGATATCTATTTTAAAAGAATGGGTGTAAAACCTATTTATTTTCATTTTATAACCATGCAATTTTCTAATTGCAAGGGAAAAAAAGGTAAGCCTACAGATCGGTACTTAAACTCAAAATTACTTTTAAATTAGAGTTTTGCTCCAAGTGGAAAGTCTCATAGCTTTTTAAGGAACAAAGGACTGATTCTCTTGAGACTGAATATGCTTTGCAAATGACTCCATTTTGAATTCCTGTACCCAACATTCCTGAATCATCCATATCCAGATGAATCAAAACTAATGATACTGGTAATTCAAGAATGTTCCATTAAGTTTCCACTTCCCTTTCATAAAATCAAAGTAAAATCATTGAAATAATAATAAATTAATGATCTCATTGCCTTATATGTTTCCTTTATGACACTTTGGATAATAAGCAAGAAAACATCCAATTGGTATAATTTTGGCATAAATTTTTATGATGGCATCTCTCCAGTTCTTTAACCTCCATCAAGTGAAATCTATTTCTACCCCGCACATTTTGTCCCTGATAGTGGAGATGATTAATAAGTATCTATTCACTTAATTGAAAATAATTCACTTAATTGAAATTAAAAATTAATCTAAATGAGAGCATCAAGGTGTTTAGAGTACCTGTCTTCTTTTCCTTTGTCCAGACTCCTCTACATTTTGCAGATGGGAAGCCTGATTCAGTGGAGGTGGAAATGTGACAGAAGTGGTCAGAAAACTGAGCTCTGGAGTTTACTACCTGGGTACTTCTCAGAAATTAATTTGCCCAGAGATTTTATTTCCTTACATGAAAAGTAAGGACCATAACACCCACTTCACATAGTTACTAAGAAAATTATTGAAATGGCACAAAATTTGTGATCAATAAATGGTAACTACCTTCTGCTTAATTTTTGGAACAAAATAAAACAGACTGGGATACTCAAGAGTTACATTCCACTGTAATAAATGAGAAGTCACTGCTTCTAGAAGGGAAGAGGAGACACAAAGCATCTAAAGAGAACACACTAGTGAAATGTTATGAGCTAGTCTTATGTAGAACTTACAGGCGCATCTTTATGTTCCTGGTCCACTATCAACAATCCCATAGCTACTGTTCCCTAATAATCAGATGCTGGGATATATTGAATATGACAAAAGATATATTCTAAGTTTTTAGAAAGCATCAATTTTTGAAATCCAGCATCTCCTGGGATCTGAAATTAAATGTATCAAAATCCTTCTGAAAAAGCCCATTTTCTAACCATGTTCATTCTGGATTTAACTGTCTGTGTTTGTTTTCTCATTCATGACATATTATTTGAACAACTATCATGAGATGGGCCTGGTTCTAAGTCCTGCAATGCATAGTGAGGAAACCATCCAAGATCCCTGTCCATATGGCACAAACTCTTTTTAAAAAACACAAAAACAATATTTTTGGCACAAAAAGAGAAATTATGGCCCATGTTTTAGTCCAGAGAAAATTATTTCATAGGGATGTTTCTGAAATTTGACTTTATGAGGAAACAAATTGAGTATTTTCCTCTTCCTTCTACCTCTGCTCTCTTAGTGGATTCTTACTCATGCATCAGAGACTAACTTTGGCTTAAAGAAAAGTGGTCTCCAATGTTAATTAACCCCCTTCTGTAAGCTTCCAATCATTATATATATATATATATATATATGTAATTAATATATAAAATTAATTATGGGAGGTGGGTGGAAACTTATGATGTTTAACTCTCTGTTAAACAAGAACATTAGATAATCCTTCTCTTTGGAAGTTACATCTAAAGTTACTTTTGCCATAACATTTAAAGCAATTATTGAGCACTGGAGATTTCTGAAGGAATATATTCCATGTAGTCTTAAATGCTGAGGATGCAGAGTTATGTTATAGGAATGGGAGGGAGGGAACTACAACAATAAACATAAAAGATTACTGTCTATATCTATCAATCAATCAATCTGTCTGTCTATATCTACCATCTATCCTACACACACACACACACACACACACACACTTTTTTATTGTATAAGGAGTTATTACAAGTTAACATCTCTTGGATATTGGTTAATCTTTGATGCTGTTAGATAAACATGTTTTCCTATAAAATTAATGAAAACAAACCTTTGTTGTTCTTCACCAAATCATTTTGAACTAGTCATATGAAACAGAGCTGGATTTCCAAGGTCAAAAATGACATCACTATAGGAACCAAATATACAATTTAATTCTGAAGGGACACGATACATAGCAAGCTGAGAAAAAATCCTGATCCTACCTGGTGTGTTCACATTGGATGAATGCCACCAGGGAATACATTTTTTCTTTTGCTTCCAACTAAACCCATCCCAACGCATCCCAGTGTAATATCAGGTGTTACATACTGAGGTGGCTGTGTAGTTCATAGTCTTTCTATCCAGCATGCACATATGCAGACCTTGGTTTCTCCAAATAGACATTTCTTTGACTCTAGCTATGGTCAGCACTGGAAAGCTCCTTGTGAACTTCAAAAATGGTTTGTCCAAAGGTGCAAGTAACATGACCATCACACCACTTCAAGCTTACCCAAGTATATTTAACTGTTCTATGTGCTTGGAGTGGGGGGGATTATTTTAATAATCATAAAACAATTAATATGACCTCAGCCCCTAATTCATATATTGTATCTTCCACAGAAGACAACAAATGGGAAAATAAGTGATTGTTAAGTCATTGTGTGCACGCAGCTAGCTGTCCTCTTAACTACGAAATGAGACATAAAAACTAGAGAAGGATGACATTTGTTGGGGGTATACATCTGTATATATTGAGCGGACACCTATTAGAAACTTAAAATTACATTTTGTCACAATCATTATCATCATTTATTTTGGGCATTTCAGAAATCAATGAGATGTAAAGTTAGGTACAAGTAAAATTAGTCACTTTAGTTTCTCATTATTCTTCTTCAACGTATTAATTCATTAATTTGCCCAACAAATATTTATTATAAACTATATGTAGAGTTTGACACCTGTTTGGCATTGGCCATATCATTTAACCTCAAAGATCCTCAAAATCTTCATCTTTAATAAGATATGTTAAAATAGCTACTTTACTTGATATAGGGATTAAATAAGAGTGCAAGCAAAGACACTGGAGACACTGGCCACCAGCACAGTTTGTTGCTACCTACAATTTTTATTGCAATATTGATTCTTCTATCTGAAATGCAAAGAACATAAGAAAGGCAAGTGTCTTTCTCCATACTCTCTTTTGTCCTAAAACAATAATAGTATCATATGATATTATTCTCCTTCTCTTTAGTTGCTGAGAATGTGTGTATGTGTGTGTGGTGTGTGTTTGAAAGACCTGTCTCCCGCCTGTCTTCTTACTCCAAAAATGTGGAAATCTATGCCCATTACTGCATTAAAAGAAAAAAAAAAAAAAAGGAAATTGGATGAAGAGTGCATTAGGAGGAAACCCCACAGGTGACAAAAACCACTCTTTGGCTTCCTCCCAAGTCCTCCTGTCTATTGGCCTTGTGCCTAATATTTACAGGGAGAATTCCTGTGCTATGCCAAGAGGCTTACAAGGGACTCCACATGTAACAGAATTAGCCACCCTTGCACCTCTCCACTCCTGGCTTCCCACTTCATGAGAGGGCATAATTTGAAGGGGGTGTGTGATTTTGTAAAGTGAATCAGCTGTGGGATTGGTAGAGCTACCTCAACCTTTAATCAGCACTTGGCATGGAAAGAGGTTCTAGGTCTCCTATGATGTAACTGTCCCAGCAATGGTCAAAATCTTACGTCCACTGCATGTCACTCCTGCCTTTCAAACTTTCAACTCCAAATCCAGCAGTTTTAATGAAAACAGGTGGTTTGTGTGGAACACAGCTGAAGGACTTTTCTACCTACCAACAATGCAAGAGCTTTTGGTTCTTCTAAGTGAAAATGTCCTATCACAAATATCACATTTTATTTCATTAAATACAAACAAAAATAACAAAAGTAATGATATTAGTGATATCCTTAATTTGTGAAGATCAAAAGCAAATAATGGGACATATATTTTTTCAATATCATGAATGATTAGAAGACAGTGTTAGTGCTTTTAAAAATTGGGTACTTAATGAAGAATTATGTACAAATGGACTTATATACTATCCATTTGGTGTTGCTATAAAGGAATACCTGAGACTGGGTAATTTACAAAGAAAAGAGGTTTATTTGGCTCGTGGTTCTGCAAGCTCTACAAGCATGATACCAGCATCTGCCCGGCTTTTGGTGAGGAAGTTTTACTCATGGCAGAAGGTGAAGAGGGAGCAAGGCATGTCACATGGCAAGACAGGGAGCAAGAAAGAGAGAGGGAGGTGCCAGGCTCCTTTAAACAACCAGCTCTTGCATGAACTAATAGAATGAGAATTAACTCATTACTGAGGGGAGGGCACCAAATCATTCATAAGGGATCTGCCGCCATGACCCAAACACCTCTCACTAGGCCTCACTTCCAACATTGGAGGTCACATTTCAACATAAGATTAGGAGAGGACAAAAAATAATAATAAAATAAAAATAAAAACTGGGTACTTAAGTCACAAGAAGTGAAAGCACATATTCAAAGTCAGACTGAAATTAGTTACGTTTGGATTTCTAAATTGCAGATTACGTTTATTATATATCGAAAAAGTTCTTCAAGTAAAATCTTCTAATACCATTGAGAAAATGAAAACTATTTAATTTCTCAATATCACCCTGATCACCAATTTATCTTTTCTCCTGAGCACACAGCCCTTTGATTTCCTCATGCCAAAAGACCTTATTTAATAGCTCCCCTTACCCCACATTTTCATTTCTTAAACTACCATTAGTTTTTCAGGACACATTCTCTGTTATCACTACTCTAAAAAATACTTTCTTGCTCTTCATACATGTTTGCTAAGTTGGTATTGTCCTCCATCCCTATGTCATGAACCCTATATTATGTGTAGTATTTATCACACACAGCATTTCAATCTTAGTGCCCACAACATGGCACCATGTAGATATTGACTAAGCTTTGAATAATGTGAAGTATGAAGACATTCCCACCTATAAATGTATATCCCAGCATTGTTCATCTGCCTGAGTTTATCTCAGTACCCACCCCTTCTGAAATGTCTTCACTAAGCAAGTTCTTTAGCCAGTCCTCTTGGCACTGGAAATTATAATCTATGCAATCCTGATTAAAAAGAGGCCCTGTGTGTAAGCAATTTATCATTTTGACTCAGAAGGCATAAAAAGGACTCAATTCCATGAAGGCATTCCATGAAGACTCCATGTATTATCTTGATTTTTCTAAGAAAGAACCATTCATTACATGGATTTTTTTCCCCAAGGAATATTTTTTACATAGCTCATTTTTACAGGTTCCACAGAGACAAATGTTGTTTGTATCCAATGAAGAAAAATGGTCTGAGTTTCAAAAAAAGGTCAATGAATTAACTTAGTTTATTTTTAAGCAGGTTATTTTTCATACTCTCACTTGCCTGGAGCAAAGTTTAGGCTGTTCTGAAACTTTACCCTGGTCTCTTTAGATAATTAAGCATTTATTATTCACTTGCCTTGCATTTTATTTAGATTTTCCATCTTCAATCACCTAGGATGGACTGCATCTGTTTTCTCACTGCTGTCCTCAAATTAGTGCCTTTTAAATAAATGCCACATTTCTCCTTGTCTGTGCCCAAAATATTACAGGCAAACATATGGTATTGGGGGCGGCAGGGAGGGGAAAACAAAAAAAAAAAAACATTTTAAGAATACAAGTAAACTATTTTCAGCCTTTTGAAGTACCATAATAAAAACTATTCACAAGAATGACAATTCATTTTACAATTACTACTGCCTTCCATTTTCTCTGATGCTACACTGTCTCTCCAACACCTATGGACAGAGGAGGCCTGAACCTGCTTCCAAGTTCTTTAGGTCTCTTTTCAAACCAATGTCATTCCCTGGTATGAACTATACTGCTTGAAAGTTAAGTGGGAAGCAAGGGAGAAGGTCAAAAATTGAGGTATGGGATCAGGCAGATTCACCTTGAATCCTGCTTCAAACACCTTGGGCAAGAAACATGCAAGTCAAACTCAGTTGTCTCATCAGTAAAAGTGAGATGACACTAATACCTACCTCAAAATATTGTGTGGAAAAAATTAAATTAAATTCAATAATGTATGCAAACCCAGTTAGCACAATGGCAAGAACATAGTAAGAGTTCAATAAATAAATTTCTTGTTCTGTTCTTTTTATTCTTCCTGTTATGATTTGACAGAGGAATTTATCTAAAGGTGAGAAAGACATTTTACTTCATTCTCTCTGAAACACAGTTTTGTCATTTGCAAAATGGAGACAGAAATTCTTCACTCCACAGTTTGGTTTAGTGTTTTGTCAAACCTAAAAGACTGTATATACACAATGATTTGGCTTTCTATTGTTGCTGTTATTATTAGCAGCACTAGCAGTACCATCACAGTGACCTCTGGAATAGGAAGATATATTAATAACCATTTCTTCTTTGTTTAGTGGTCCCAGAACCTTTCTATCTCCTTGTATGATCTAGAAGCAAATCTGAGCAAGAGTTTATTATGGTCTCAAGGCTCATTTTTGCAAATACTAGAATAGCATTGTGTTGCCTAGACACTTAAAACATAGTATGAGATTTGGAAAAAGCATGAATGCTGGTCCTAAATGAATTTCAAACAAAACAATCATATCTGAGATTAATATGGTGTTCTTTCCATCAGAGAAACAGATAGAAGTATAGACTGGATACCAAGCTTTATTCCCTAGATGTTTCCTCTTACATCTTCTCTATGAATTGTGGCAAGCTTTTCTCTTTCTATTAATCTGCACTTTCTTCCTCCTTCCCTTTATCCTCCCTGCTTCTTTTGCACATCCCTCCCGGCCTTCCCTTCCTCCAGCTCTCCCTGACTCCGCCCTTCCTTCCTTCCTTCCTTCCTTCCTTCCTTCCTTCCATTCTTCCTTCCTTCCTTCCTTCCCTCTTTCCCTCATTCCATCCTTCACTACTTACTGAAGGACTTCTAGGTGCCAGACATCTAGGCATAGGAATGCATAGATTTGCAAAATCAACAAATCATACAAGCCCCCTTCTTTCCTGGACCTTGCACTCTAGCATGGTAATTAACTTAAAAAGTATAAACAAGTCAATAAACAAGATAACCCTGATTTTTTTAAAGCTCAAAGAAGAAAATAAAGAACAAATGGTATATCTCTCTGTGCTCTTAAGGTGATAACTGAAACAACAGAAGAAGCTCTCTCTGATATGTTATGGCAACAGAAAATAATTCCATGAAGTGAAATGTAACAAGCAAGGGGAGAGCAGAACTTATCTGTTCCAAATTCCAGAGTTCTGTTTTTAGCATTCTTGCGAGGAAAAAACAAGATACATACAAGATTTATTGTCTCATGCCCCGGTTTATTTTTTGTTATTGAAAATATGATAACAGCAAAGAAGAGCTGACAGTGGTCAATGGACAATCTTCTTTATAAAGAGTATGAATGTGACTGCCTTATGTAACCCGGTGAGGGACTGTTCACTGTCACAATATCGATCATTTTAGCTACAAATTTGACCCTTGATAGTATGCCAGAATCCTGGTGTAAAAAGGAACTGAAGGTTGGTCCCATATATGTGGTGATGTGTAATGGTATTCAGCCAACATTTTCGAACCCAACTATGCTGGGTCACTTCCTGAAGTAACGTGCAGACCTATCATGTAAAGAACCATCTTATTAGGTGCTCTCAGAGGTATGGGGGTCGTAGGTAACGAGTCTCTGCTCATCCACGACATTTTCTTTCTTTTACTAGAATTTGGATTCTTGGGTCAAAATTAGTAGCCATTCATAATGTTTTTGACCCATAGCATGCATTTTTAAAATCAACGTATATATTAATATTCCCATTATCAGTTTATCCACCAAGTACTTGCTATTCCTGCATATTAGTTTTTAATATCACATTTGCTAAATCTATAGAATTAAAAGTTGTTTTCTTCATATACATATATGTGTATATATACTTGTACATATATGTATGTATAAATATATATGTATATACATATGTATGTGTGTATATACAAGCACATATTTACATACACATGTGTATATATGTATACATATATGTGTGAATATACATGTATATATGTATATAAGTATGCACACACACATGCACACATATACACATACACACACACACACACACATTGCAGAAGACACAGAAGCCCACTGCTTGCATTTTCCTGCCAAAGGATTAATTTAAGGATTTCCCTGCAGTTAGCTGAGACCCTGTAGCTGAAGTACCTTTAGGCTTGACCTCAGGATCCAAGTCAAGACCCTGCTTTCCACAGGCACATCCCAGCCAATGACTGAGCATGGTGAGTTTATTAAAGCCTGGCCGTTTATGTGCAACATGAGACTCCTTTTAAGAGTAATGTTTGCTCCAGGGGTCCCATTGTTTTGGTCAAGATGTTGTCAGATCTACATTGCCTTATACTGCTTTTTCTCCTCTTTGATCGCATGGGTAGAAGATCTGCATTTGATAAGAGGAACTTCCATGTCCAAGTCGGCTACATACCCCTTTTATTTTTCACAGTCATAAGCCCCTAATAAGCCATTGGCACTCCTATCTCTGTCTCAGCATTCGATTTTCCAAAGGACCCAACTAATACACATCTTTTGGTCCCCACAAAGGGGGTATTTGCTTTCCATATGCTTACAGACTTTAAACTCTAGATGTTCAAGGCCATTGCCTCTTTTTTTCTTGTTTTTCTAATAAAAAATGTTAAACAATGTCCTTAATCTATTTCTGCTTAGCTTGTATAACCTCCTTTAAAACACACACATTTTATCAGTCTCAATTCTTTTTTTTAAGAGAGAGGTCCTCAAAGATAGAGTCTAATTTAGATTCTTAGGGACAACTAACACTTACTGCTTTCATTTGAACACACTCAAGCATAATTTTGCAGACATTTACCCAAAAATGTTTACATTCCACTCATACATATTTATGTTTCATCTAAAGAACTTAGTCTGACTTTTATCAATTATTGAATTTAGCTTCTATTTTTATTTAAATTGTGTCCACCTTACTTAAAAACCTCAACTTCGTTCACCCAACATTACTAAGAAAATATTCTGTGAATTCTTCAAGTATCATCTATCTCCATTACACTATCCACTATAATGCCAAATAAACTTTCTAAACTATAAATCAGACAATTTGATATCTGTCAGATTGGAAGTGATAAAACTAAAATGAGTTTGTGTTGATATATATACACATTATGCTGAATAAAAATGTAAATATTAAATGTTGCTGACAACAGTTAATTAAACAAATGGCAATCTATATCACTGAAACTTATAATTGTCCAAATCCTCTCACTTAGCAGGGGGCTTTTATTATTTATACCTCATAGTAATTTATTCCTAAAAAACAAATTATCTAAATGACATTACCATGCTACCTTTATTTATGGTGGAAAAAGTCTGTCTTTTGAAATGGATTATGAGATACTTGTACACTGAGATTAGCCTTTGTGATTTTTTTCTCCCTATATTTAATCCAGTGCCTGGCACACAGTGAATGTGTATAGGTACGTCAATAGGTATTTTCTGGATTAATGTCTATTTTGCAGTGGGAATGGTGAACAAAAAGACCCAATTGAACAAATGGCCAAGAAGAGAACATTACTCAGGTCCATTTTGGCATCTAACACATTTCTGTCTTACAGAAGACCCTGTGCCATAGTTATTACCTATTAAACTGAAGTTCAAAACAAATTTGACATTAGTATCGAAATAAAAAACCAGGGTGTGAGTCCCACCTCTGCTATGAACTCTGCCACTGTAACTTTGGCCAAGTTATAGGACATCTCAAACTTGAAGGCAGCCACCTGCTCTGCCATTTCAGGATCATCAAGGGACCCAAATGAGAAAAAGTTTAGAACAGACTTCCTTCTTGGCTGCGGAAGGATATATAATTATACCCCTAATTAATGTGTTTTACAAGAGTTCTTTCCTGTTTCCAAATCTAAATTCAATTTTACGCCCTGACCTATTTATATATAAATGTACTTTTCCTCAGTATTAAACGTATTAAGATTTTACCCTTTGAATTTAAAAGAAAAAAGCAGGGATAGTCTTTAAATTTTTAATTTAGTTAATAACTTAATTAATGGTAAGTCATGGAAATTTATCTCAACAACGCTGAAAAGTCATGAATCAAAGAAATAATAATATATGTATATGTGCCTGTACATTGAATTTTTCTATTTGGAAACTTACATACAATACCACTGGATATAGAAGAAAATATACAAAAAATATATTGCTTTTTAAACAATAATTGTTCTTAATAATAGTTTTTAAATGTGCTACAACAAAACTTCACAGGATTTACAAGTCAGACAAAATATGTTTGATCTCTTAATATACTGTTAAATTAAAAAATTAAAAACATATATCTTCATTTATAAAAAACTTATTTTTATAAAGCTATTTTTTAACCTGGTTTAAAAAGGCTGTTTGTTAGATAACTTACTTCATGGCTTATAAAATCTGTACCACCAGATCACAGGGTATTAGCTGGATTTAATATTGACCATAATAATATCTTCATAATAGCTCTAATGGATGTATATGTATTGTGTTTTACAAGGAGGAATCTAGTAGCAAATGTAATAATATCTAAAGTGCACTGAATGATTACCACATGACATGCACTGTGTGTTTGGTATTTATTGTTTTATCTGATCTTCATCACAGTATTATGTGGTACGTTCCATACCCATTTTACAGATGTGCAAATTGGAACTTAGATACTTTTCAAGCATCACACAGCCAATAAGCAACTGAATTTTCACTTAAATCTACTATTTAAGTTTCTCTGATATATAAGCACATTCTTCCCTTTATTCCAGGATGAAAAATGGTGTCAGATCATGTGTTAAATAGGTGATATCCTACAAATGCTCTGTGATTTGTCGTAATCAGCATCAAAAATGGTTGTAGGGCTCACTGTGTACCTCATGTCGCATATTCAAATATTATTGATGCAGGCAGTGAAGTACTTACACATAATATTTCATAACCCAAATCCCAAGAAAAGCGTTTCCCTGAAGCAAAAACATGGCAAATATAATTCGAAATTTAGGCCACAAACCTGTTTCAGGCTCAATGGAAAAATAAGGCTGCCCTTCCAATATACTATAAACCAACTTTGCACTGTTTCCATAAACTGGGTCATCAGCGTCGGTCGCAGTGACGTTAGTGACAGACGTACCTAATAAAATAGAGAAAGAAAAAAGATAATAATTAACACATTGTCCTTTGCCAAGAGCTACATTTTGTCAAGTATTTTATACAGAAATCCATGTGTAGGGAATAAAAGGAAAAGAAATCTTTTAAAAAAGTTGAAGATAAACTGCTCTCTCATAACTTCAACAATATCTAAGTCTTTTAAAAGAAAGAGTCCTGGAGTACTATATAAAGATACTTTTAGTATCTGTATTATTTAAGATTCCTTTGTAGCTTTCATTTTAAAGATAAGTATTAGAAGCATGCAGGCTTGGGGAATATGCAAAGGAATCCTAACAAAGGAATATGAAGTATAAGGTTAATAATATAATATACCATGTCACATTTACGTCTTACAAAATACAACTAAATGTACCTGGAAAAATTGGCTGCTGAAAAGCTGTACAGAAATATCAAAAGAATATTTTATACCATCTTGTTTAATTATTCAGAATATAAAATTAGATCTGAGTCACCAATTAATCATCTTGCTTACATAATTAGGCATAATGGATAACAGAATCATAACCTTTTTTTCAAATTTATTTTTTATTCACTCATTCATTCAACAATTGAGCATACACAGTTTGCCTGTTATGGAGTATATTTATAAAAATATAGGGGAAATTTAATGCCAAGATGGGGAGCGTTGGCTTTACCCTGTAGGAAATAGGGAAGAAATTTCAGTTAAAGAGCAAACCTATACATTTTGGATTTAAAGAGCAACCAAATCTCTATACATTTTGATGCCATTAAAAAAAATAACTTCCACCTGCCTCCCCAAGTATATTGTTGGCAGACATGTAAATAGTCAAACACACACACACACACACATACACACACACACAACAAATCTTTACACTCAAAAAGCTCGCAGTTCGAGGGGGAATAAGAGGAGGAAGGGTCAAACAAATAGAGAAAGAAATTCAGCTGAATGCAGTAGCACCAGTTATGGATCTCTCACTTAGTCCAGCACAGACAGGGTGATCAGGAACATTTTCTAACAGAGGTTGCCTTTGAGTTAAATCATCAAAGAAAGGTAGAGTTTAACCAGGAGAAGGAATTCTAAGCAAGAACATAAACATAAGAAAAGGCAAAGTAGTGGGAGAGACTATGGGAAGTTCTGGGAACTCCTGAAAACGGAAAGAAATTGAAAAAGTCTGGTGTGGTAACAAGAATCACATGCTGTGAGGTCAGGGCCAATGTCTTCTTCATGCAGCAAGTGCTGGAAACATAATGGTTATTGAATATACCTTTACTCATTGAATAAATGGGTGAGTGAATAAATTATCTTACGATTTAATGAGAAACAGCAGGCAGGTGTTACAGATTAGTTTCCTTGGAAGTAGACTCTGAGATAAAGACTTCTTGCTAAACTTTCACTGGAGAGCGTTTTTAATCAATATCTATGGGGGGAGTGAAAAGGACAAAACTGGACAGAAGCATCTGGGATGTGATGCAGTCACAACGAAAGCCTCATTGGACTCCATAGGGCTCTAGAGATGGCATGCCCATTGAGGAAATGGGCCAAGCTTTTATATTCCAGCAGGAAACAGTTACAGCATGCAAGATGCCCCCTGAGAACGGAGCCTTAGTCTTGGCCCAAGCAGCTCCCTGCAGGGGAGGACAACTACAAAATGGTGGCAGGGAGTATCGGTGTTGGGCTGTCAGAAATCAACATGCTCAGCAGCAACTAGGGGAAAAGCAGCATACCTCAGTGTTTACTGAAATAGGGTAGAACTTTAGCAAGATCTAGTCCATCAATATCTTTTGGAAGTGTTTTGAATTACAGTCACTCCAAGTGAAAAGATAATAATAATATTTGTTGAGCAGTTGATAGTCCTGTAAAATTGGAATTTCTACTCAGAATGATGACTCAGAGGTTCTACAAAATCTGCAGTTATAAAAAAATGCACTCAATGCCTCTTGTGTAACACATTCCACCAGATGCAAGTAACTCATCAACTAGCTAGCAAAAATGAACACATGAGAGTACAATAGTTGTAGCTATTTGAGTATTACATAAGATGCAGAAGAATTGGGAGTAAAACCTTCTAGGTAAAAGGAAGATAGTGAGATAAAATTGCCAAAAAATATTCAGAAAGAGGGATGACAGGACAGAAAAAGTCTGCCACCAAAGCTAAGCCTGAACATGAAATTAAGAAGAAAATATAGGGGAATTTTCATGCCCAGATGGGGAGCACTGGCTTTACCCTCTAGGAAATATGGAAGAAATTTCAGTTAAAGAGCAAACCCATATTGTGGGCCACTCTCTCTGTTAGGGCCTCTGGATTTAATTGGAAGTAGAGACACAGATTAGGAGACCAGACTTGTTATGAGGTTACAACAGTAGTTCAATTAAGAGAGGATAAAACATTAACACTGGGTAATGACAATAGAAGTGGATATCAATGTTAATTTCCCTGTTTTGATCTTTGTGGTAAGGTGTTAAACTGAAGGTAAACTGAGTCAGGGGTTGCTATGGTTTGGATGTGTCTCCTTCAAAATTCAGGTGTTGCTAACATAACAATATTAAGAGGTGGGGCCTTTAAGAGGTGATTGGGCCATGAGGGCACCTCCCTCACAAGAGATTAGGTGCTTTTGTTTTTGAGAGGGAGCCTTGCTCTGTCGCCCAGGCTGGAGTGCAGTGGTGTGATCTTGGCTCACTGCAATCGCCTCCAGGGTTCAGGCGATTCTCCTGCCTCAGCCTCCTGAGTAGCTGGGATTACAGTGTGCGCCACCATGCCCAGCTAATTTTTGTATTTTTAGTAGACACGTTTTTCACCATGTTGGCCAGGGTGGTCTCTATCTCGTGACATCGTGATCTGCCCACCTCTGCCTCCCAAAGTGCTGGGATTACAGGTGTGAGCCACCTTGCAGTGCCTGATTAGGCACCTTTATAAAAGAGCTTAACAGAGGGAGAGACAAACTCCCTTTCATCATAAGAGAACACAGTGTTCCTCTTCTTCAGATGACAGTACGAAGGGCTTCACCACATGCTGCGCCTTGATTTTGGACTTCCCAGCCTCCAGAACTGTGCGAAAATAATTTTTTCTTTATTAATTAACCCGTTTTAGGTATTTTGTTATAAGCAGCACAAGACAGACTAAGACAGGGGTATGTAGTAACTATTTTTGCAACTTTTCTGTAAGTCTGAAATTAGTCCAAAACTTAAAGAAAAAGAATGAATAATAAGAAAAAGACACCAGAGTTACCGAAAGAACTAACAGAGTTCAGAGACTTATGAGAAAGATGTCTCTTTCATGTAGAAGACCATATAACAATTTATTTTTTTGCTTTGTTTGGTAGTCTAGTGTATTTACTTTCATTTTTTAAGGAGAAATTATGTTCCCATATTGTGAAGTAACACATTATCAGAAAAAAAAAATAAGTCAAGATGTAATATTCAGTATGATATTAAGTTAATGAATCTGAGAATTTAGTTCCAGTCACTGCATATGTAATCGAAAAAGAAAAGTGAACAAATTGTCAAAACTTCCTGTCATTACCAAATTTCCTTCTAGTGGGTGACTCTTAAATTAGGAAATGCCTTCACAGAGAAAAAACATATCCAAATATTTTCTGAAAAACCATGTTGTTTTATTTATGCACAGGCTTCGTGCGTTTGGTCAGAGTAGTATGGGGTTAACAGTTTTGAACATAAAATAGTTCTGACGTCTTCTGAAACACTTATCTGTTTCTTTGAGCAAATACTTTAGCCTGTCTTAGCCTCAGATTTAAATCTACAAAGTATAATAGGGTTATTGTGAGAATTAAACAAAATAATATATGTAGGTACCTATCACAGAAATAACAACATGCTAAGCCAGTGAGTACTAAATGTCTCTGTATTAGGTTTTACCCTCTGAAAAACAGACCCCTAATGTCCCTTCCAGATCTATGGAATAATAAAATGGAGACACATTTCTAAAAAATCTTTTCAGGCAGTTTGATACAAAATAATAGTTAAAAATGCCTGTAGTGTGCACCAAACTTTTTAAAATTTAGCTTCATCCATTCTCCCTAAGACACTAATTTCTATTGTGATTACTTTGAAGAACTACTATTCAGATTCGTTTGTAAAGTGAAGTATTCTTTTTTCATACTCCATACTCATGCAAACTGTTTCCTGTTAAATGGAAGATAGGATATTTTCTCTGGAGCTTACAAGACTGATGATGAACATATCTATTTCTGTTGATCTTATCTTATTATGAGAGGCAGCCCATCATGTTATTACTGGTGCTGGAGTAAGGGGTTGGGTTTCTATCTTCTACATGCTCTGTGATTCAGCTTTTCATATGCAAAGACAAACAATTTTCATTCTACAAGCCTCAAAGTTTTGCGTGAGGATCACATGTAATCACATGAAGTATAGAAAAGTGGTTGAGAGGATACATGTGGAGTCAAAATGTCTTCAACCAGAACATTTCTTTTACATTTCATCTCCAACATTTACTAGCTCTGTGTTCTTGGCCAAGTAACAAAAGTTTTCCAAGCTTTGGTTCCCTAATCTTTAAAAAGGAAGGTGAACATTATTGTTACATCATAGGCTTGGTGAGATAATTATATGGATTAATGTATGCAAAGAGCACAGAAGAGTTATTGACACTACGAGCTTACTGTCACTATTGTTATATTATGTGTGTATACAGGTAAAACTAACAAACTAATCTTTTACAATTTTAGATGGTAGTGAATGCTTTAATTTATAATTAAGTGTAGTTTTGCGTAATGGCTTTGACAATAGATTTCATTAAATTTGGGGGGAAACACAAAAAGACAATCTCAAATGTAGCAATATATCCACACGCTTAGAAAGAAAGTGATTTTGTTAGTAAAACTGCTCAAAAGAAAACACACACAAACACCACACACACACACACACACACACACACACACACACAGTATCTCATTCTTCCATCCAGTCTACTAATCTATCTCACATCACCTTTCTCTTTGGTATAAAATTGCTCTGAGAGCAAAAATAAAAAGTATTTTATAAACAAAAGTGTACTATGTAAAAGCTTATACATTAAGCAGGAGGCTAGACACCGGGCACATCATCAGTACAAGTTTCTCATTGTCATTTGAATGGATGGCATTTTGAATGAATGCCATATCTCCCAGTCCATGCCAAGATGAACTACTGGGCTGGGGACTGCAACAGAGCTAAGACAAGCTTTTACCCACGTACTCATCCAGAATATTTCTGCCTGATGTCTTGCTTCCTGGAAATCCACATCCTTCAGCTTTAGACATCTGAAAATGAAAAGGCAGCACTACTTTCCGTCAAGGACGATATTTCTCCTAATAGTGACTCAAGACTGTTGATGCACCTGTACACTGGAATAGATGTGTGTGGAGGTTTTGTGGGTGCATTTGTCAAGTGATTGCCTATGGGGGAAAAAAATGGATGTTTCGAGGTTAATCTTGTAGCAGAAAAGATTGCTAGTCAAGCAGCAATGCACACTTCTCCATGGATATGCATACAGAATGCAGACCACGAAGGCAAATTGAAATGTGTAAACCTTGCAGGATAATGTTTCTTCAAAGCTGCAAGTGTTGGTGTGTGATAAATAGGACCCTGAGTAATACCCAGGAAATATAACAACCAGGATTCTCTGTTTGTGTTTTCATTTGGAACTGTTTTTGTCCCTTTGTCAAGGATACAAGAGACTCATTTAGCTAGTGACTATAAATTTGACACTGTGCCATTTCTCCAAGAAAGCCCCTATTATAATCCAACTTGATACTGATCCTAATTATAAT
Source organism: Pan paniscus (assembly GCF_029289425.2). Classification (NCBI taxonomy): domain Eukaryota; kingdom Metazoa; phylum Chordata; class Mammalia; order Primates; family Hominidae; genus Pan; species Pan paniscus. Next base: position 71,332,519 of record NC_073267.2, read on the forward strand.
AATATAGCTGTTGTATTTCCAGCTGTTGTCAACAAAAATGATCCCTGTCACCACAGTTCAGCCTGCTAGTATCAAGCCGAGTATGAACACATCAATTCCAAGGTGAATTCTGCATTAAACAAACTTTTTTTTTCTTTTTTGCATTTAGTTTGTTTCACTCGTTTAAGTGAAATTTGCCAATGTGCTGCTCGGATTTTAATTAACAAAAGGCTTACAGTATCATGTGCCTCTTGCCACACCTGAAAGTTTCCTCCCATTAGCAGCAGGACTCATTTTTCTCCCCTTCCACATAATAACAGCAAAAACTACAGGCAAAATTAACCATCAAAGATGCTACACTGTCGGGGTGGAGGTTCCAGTTTGCTGATAAACTAAGATGAAAGGCCTTCGGGAAAATGAGATGTTGGGGTTTGGGTAGTGCAGCTGTGTTAGCGAGGCTATACTTTTTTTTATCAGTAAGTCAGCACACCAATTCTGCACATTATTCAGAAAGAAAAATGCTGGTGCTGACACCCTGATCAGGAAAACAACGGTTTGGTGCAGCGTAAAAATGTGCCCACTGGAAAAGCTAAAACTCTTATGATCAGAAGAAGACAAATTCCATTTGCAAAGAGTCATTTGCAATACATTTTTAGAGAATCAGCATTCCAATACCAGGTGGGAAAATAAAGGGGCAGAACCTTAGCAATAACTAAAATTCAGAACAATGCACATTCTTGGTCTCCTACTATGCTCTTCAAACTTTTTATTTGACCTGCTAGTTATCCTGTTCCAAGTGCAGTATGTACAATCCACAGACAAAGTGTTTGGCATTATCATCTGAAAATGTCTTACTTAAACATTCATGCATCCCAAAGATCACTGGCCTAAAAGGTCATAGCAATGATGCAACTGCATTCATTTATTTTAATAAAACTGAGCCCTCAACCCAACTCCTCTCATCCTTATTAATTCCCTTAAGTACTGTGCAATACAAATAGGTGTTGGGAGCACAGGGGTTGCCATGACAACCTCTTTTGGGTTGTTGTATAGCAGAGCAATAATTTCATAAGGCCTGCATTACTTGTTGATGTTTAAATGATTCCTTACTAGAAGTAGAAGCTTCTGGTCCTGGATGTTTTAAATGTGTCAGACAGAATTCATTATTTATTAGTTTTATGGAAAAATGCTCTGGGATACTTCTGTACTGACTGTCACATATTTCTAGAGGTTTTATGTGTGTTGGTTGGTTGGTTGGTTGGCTGGATGTCCGGTTGGTTGGTTGGTTGGTTGGTTGGTTGGTTGGTTGGTTGGTTGGTTGATTGAAAGTCTCCACCCCCTCCCCATCACACTGCTTCCCCCACCAAGTTACCACAGAGCACCGACCTGATGTGCTGAAGGAAAAAGCTGAGAAATAAGTGTATGCAGCCCATGCATTCATTTTTCTTTGCATCTCTCTGACTGATACCATAGTCTTCAACATTCATTTCTCTTGAAGGGCCTCAAGCAAATTCCCCCAGCAGGAAGCATGCCTTAAATTCTACCAGTATTTTTCAGTTTTGCTATTAGCTGCCAAATATCCAAACCTCCAAGGGGCAACTTAGGCGTGTCTTTGCAGGGGGAGGAGGATTAAACATGGATCAGCCAAAATTAGGGCTTCTTTTTTAACCCTGGATATGGAGATTCCATCCCCAGCCAAGCTCTAGGGGAAATAAATACTGAATTATTACCATCTGACCATTCAACTACAAGCAAGAAGACAGGAAGACAGGGATTCCAATTCTTTCCAGGAACTTCTGCTCTGAATTACAGTTGGTTAACTGCAAGAGTAATGTCAAGCTGATAACAGAAGATCAAACCCTTCTCTTTTGTGGGTAATCAGTCTTGCCATTTAGAAAAGCCAGTTGAATAAGAGGCAGAGGCAGCATGTGCTTGCCATTTTGCTTCAGAAACCTCTCTTTTATGACACATACCACACAATGGAATCCTCAATGATTAGTTCCCTATCTTTCTTTTTTTGCAAAGGCCTACTCGCTGCTCACTGGGTGTTCTCCTTATGTGCCAACTCTCAGCCTGTAGTGAAATGTTGCTGCCAAATTCCACATGCTCCAAATTAAGTTTATTATGGGAATGGAGACAGATTCTTAACTGCAGTCATGCGGATGGACAGCCCCGAAATGTATCCTGTCATTTCTCTGGCTCCATGATTTGGGACATAAACCGGGGAAATAAAATTCAGTTTACATATTTTATTCTGGAGAATTTAGGGAACCAAACAATTTTGTAACTTAATGAAACATCCATGCACACTTAACATTGTGTTTTTAGAATGAGCCTGAAACTTTCTGAAACAATTAAACACTTTAGAAAATGTGTTTGAGCACACGGATGTCTTCTATTCACCCATGCATCATTCCAGCAAACATCTGTAATGTGCATTGGGTGAGAGAAATGGAAAATATCATATGAAAATGTGTAACTGTAGAATCTTAGCCACGTTTATATGCACAGAGGGGAAGTACCTTCTGTATCCCTCACAAACAATGCTAGCATGGTAGCCTACCCACTGCTTTTGCAAACAGATAATGAGGGCAATTGGAGGCCTGGTTGTGAAAACTAATAAGCTGCCTGTTTTATAGTTCCATGTGCATAAATACACCTTTTTGGAATTGGGGCGGTTCTATTTCTAATACAACAGAAAAAGAAAAGTATTTTCTTTTCATGGGCTGCTTATTCCCAGGAATCAAACCTTTGCTAATTTTTTACCTATGGAATGAAATCCTGTAAATGCTTGAGAACTAAATAGCACCATAAATGCTTTAGACTGGCAGCTATCGATATCCATACGGACTTTGAGAAATTATGCTACTGGTGGCACCACAGATGCCCAGATGCCTTCTACGGTATGTGACAACTACAGCAGGTAGAAATGTCATTCATCCTCTAATCCCAGCACTTTTGGAGGGTGAGGCAGGTGGATTATTTAAGCCTAGGAATTCAAGACTAGCCTGGGCAACATGGCCAAACTCTGTCTCTACAAAAATACAAAAATTAGCTGGGCATGGTGGTGTGCACCTGTAGTCCCAGCTACTTGGGAGGCTGAGGTTGGAGGATCACTTGAGCCCAGGAAGTTGAGGCCAGAGTGAGCTGTGATCATGCTACTACACTCCAGCCTTGGTGACAGAGTGAGACCCTGTCTCAATTAAAAAAAAAAGAAATGTAATTCATTCTATTTGAGTAAATAAACTAATCTATTCAATCACACAATGGCTATTTGCACAGTATATACTATATGCCAAGCACCAACTTAGATGCGAAGGGTATAAGAATATGCAAGAGAGCTAGACTTTCTCTCCTAATAGCATTTGAAGTTTACTTTAGCAGTGTTTTCACCTGGTTTCTCTTTATTGTAAGAAACTGCAAATCTTCATTAAATGTATTTTCTCGAAGGCAGCATGATGTAATCGAAAGTACAGATATATAGTGTATACATATATACATACTATATATACATATAAAATTGTAGCATACATAGAATTATATAATGTGTGTGTATATATATATATATATACACACACATTATATAATTGTAATATCAGATGTTTCTGTTGACATTATTTGATTATACTGAGATCATATTCTACATCATGACTTAACACCCTTATACAGGAAGAGAATGTTTTTACATCAGTAAGACTCCGTTGCTTTATTTAAAAAATAGAATAGTACCACCTACTTCCTATTCTTATTCTGAGGCTCCATAAAAATAACATACAATCAGTATTCTCCAGGTGAGAGAATTTTGGTTGAGACACACTCTGTGCTCTCCAGAGCAAGCTACTTTATTTTTATTTAACAAAGTATAAATTTAAGGCCAAGATGCATGAGAACAGAGATATAACCATTACAGTGGCTGTTCATTTTTTTTGTCCCTCTAGAATGAGCTTACTTTTCTAGTTAAAAGCCAGGACTTTAAAACATAATAATAGTGTAGCTGGGGTTACCCTCCCTTTTCCAATGTGAGAGACAAAAGCCTATCAAATTTCAAATGTGACAAAGTGAAAAGCCACTGAGCCACTGAGCTACTGAGGAATGAGAGTCTTAGATGAAAAAGGTTTAATTTTGCAATCATTACAAGAACTATGAGTTCAAAGAGTTTTTAAAAAATATTTACTAACTGACACAAAATATAATATCCTATACATGCTGCCATCAATGACATAGCTAAAATGGAAGTAAATTAGGCTAATCTCCTATTTGAGCCCTTCATTGTTTTAATTTTTTTTTTTATTGAAATCCTGCTGTGTCAAGCTTCAGAAACTGCGGTTAGAAGATTCTTGCTTTCTACAAGGGTAGACTGGTAGGAGAGCCAAAATGGAACAATGAGCTACTAAATGATGTGATCAAATGCAGTGGGTGACACAGAAATACTGAAGAATGCAGGAGGGGCAGATAAACAGTTAAAGCAAAGTTTTTGGTATGAGGGGACATTGATATGGAAATCAGGCAGAAAAAGATAATCTCAGGTCAATGTTCACAGGTGGGGCTGCAAATCTAGAAGGGTACCCATGAATTCGACTAATCAGTTTGGAGCTTATTTTAGGAGAATGGAAAGTTAGTGAAAGATTTTAAACAACCCTTTCCACCAATTACCCAGAGCTTTGTGATATTCCCAACTACTTTATTTACCCACTACTCACTCCATTTCTGTGATTCCACAACTATCCACATAGCTCAATCTGACCCAGATTCCAGATTTAGTTGATTCCTAAGTTGAATCATTCCCTCTTCTGAACTCTCAAAATACTTTACTTGATTGTCTCTAGGGGCACCTTTTACTTTTATATATAAATTGCAGTGCATACAGATTTTCCCCTTTTAGACTAAAAGCTTCTTAGGAACAATATTCTTTCTTATTCTCTCAACTTTCCCCTCTCATCCTCCCCTCCAGAATTAACCCATTCCTTGATAACATGGCTCCGTCACTTTGTTCAAATTATAAGCATGATTCTACATTGTCCTTGTTATACAAGTGCTGAGAACTATACCTGATATGAAATATTTATTCATTTAATCTTTGCAACAAGCCTCTGAGTCTGCTATGAATATCTGAATTCAAACAGAAGGAATAAAGCCTGAATTTATAAGCACACAAGAATGCTCCCAAATCTGCCCTTTTAACTGCTACACAAACACTATAATGTTTCTGAATTTTACATCTTCAAATGCAGAGAATATGAACTAGTATTTTTATTTTTCTCCCTAGCACTTCAGAAAATGCTTTGCATAGAAATATTCATTGGGTAAATATATAAATAAGAGAGAATTAATAGCTTATTTTCTTTTGGAAGATATTCAGAGATTAATGTAGCACATTGATCATGTTCTGAATTATGTGTTATGTCTACTGTTTTGTCTTCTTTTCATTTTGAATTTATTAAAGAATAACGGTAAGGGTTTTCTCTACTCTTAAAAGGGTAGTCATGACCTTGTCTTCTTAGAGTTGAACCCAGTCCCAACATAAGCCAGAATTAGCTTCAAATGGAGGCTAGTATGATATTAAACTCTCACTTAAGCTCCTGAAAACTTCCTATAGAGGAAATAATGAACTGAGGACATTATCACATTATCACATGAGATCAAGTATGGAACTTGCCACTTTTTGGGGTCATGTCAGCACTCAAAAACTGTCAGATTTTGAAGCATTTCAAATTCTGAATTTTCAGATTAGGGGACTCAATCTGTAGTGAGACCTTGGTACATGCATGCCTAGAGAGAGTTGTTTAAAAAATGTATTGAAAACTCTACGTGACTTAATTAAAATCTTGGCAAACACAAAATAATATGTGAAAGGCTAAGCAACGGGTTTACAAAGAATGATTAAGGTTGTGCCAATATCTGGAGGCTTTCAAATTGGGAGGATGAAAAGAGGAGGGAGAGAGAGTGAGATAAGAGAAAGAAAAGAACTGATTATGTTTTCAGCCCTGAAGATGTGCTGATGAATCTGACGCAGACCATATTCTTAAGTAATCTAATGAAATGATAGCAAGAAAATTGAATAGATGCTGTATTTATTCAACATATTCCTTCATTTCTCTTTATTGGTATCCTTCTTTCTCTTTATTCTCACTTCCTTAGTCCCTTCTTCTCACACTATATATGTTTGTCAATTGCTGAATGCCACCAAACTGTTCCTGGTCTTGGAGTACCAGTGATGAATACCGGTCCTTCTTGGCCCTTGGGGAGCTAGCTCACAGCCTACCAGGGAGAGGCACAGAAAGAAACATTATTGCCTAGACTGTAACCTAGGCATGTTGCAGGAGTGGTGGGTGTGCAGAGAAGATTGACCCTGAGACCTGCTACTAGGGAAAGGTGGAGGGCAGGTTGGAGGTATGTAAAGGAAATCTTCCTGATAAAGTGACATGATGAATAGCCCAACTTCAAAGGTAGTCTGTGATTTTACAATATTGGCTGTTATAGTACATGAACAATGTATGTGTCCATGTGTACATGTATGAGTTCTGTTTTGTTCCCCAATCCTCAAATTTCATTACATTGAAGACTTCTTACAACATTGGGTTTCATTTGAAATGCAACTCAAAGTGCACAAATCTATGTATGCAACATATTTAGCAATATCAATATTTTTTAAATTTTCTTTAAATTTTAATCATTATGCCATACTAGGAAATAGCAACTTCACTAGGTGCTTATGAAAGGTAAAAGCAAAAATTAGCAGATTTGAAAGACGCACACGAATAATTTGAGGAAACATCAAAGAAAATTCTGACATTATTTTAAAAATAACTCAAGTAATGAAGTCCTGCACTCAATTCAATTCTGTTTCTTCTCTTTTCAATTCTTCCTAGTTGCCATATTCAAGACTCTCAGATGGAAAAGGAGAAAAAGACCATATACATTTTCTAACAGCTGTGCCTTTCCAACTATATTTTACAACAGCTGCGACATTTTTCTTTTTAACATTTGTACTACCTTTATGTTTACCCTTTGGGCTAATTTGTAGTTGACCCCAGTAATATAGCCCTTTTAGCCAACATTTTGTGACAGACAATCATTGATTTAGCAGTCTCACAGAGTGCCTTAAAAATCGATGTATCTAGAAGAAAGAACTGGTGGGACTTCATAATATCACATCTTGTTTTTATCACAAATCTCCAATTTACCAAGTTCTTGTCTCATTATTTATACCAGACAGGGCATGCTGATGAGATACACAACCCGTTCTGTCCCTTTTGGCAATCCATTTATAACCGAAGCACAATTAATATCTTTACAGCTGTTCGCCAGGCGGAAAGAAAAATGCGGCAGTAAGTATTTTGTACATGTTTCAGTGTAAATGTGTGAAGTGAGGAGCATCGGGAAATGTCTAAAAACAGTGGAATCTGAGCTGTTCTTGTGTTTAGATTCTCCAGGGAAATGTTTTCAAAACAGTATTTCATATAGGAAGAGAAGTTACCTTGAGGAGCTTTCCAGAACTCCCAAGAAAATAATTAGAAATCAGGATAATCAGTAAACAAAGAACCTCACAAATGACTCTCCTTCAGAGGTATAGATTTCCCCAAAAGTGGTATGTTATTTCAAGTTTTTAATTACTGTAAACCAAAAATATCTGAAACAGATCTCAATCACTTTAGAAAGTTCATTTTGCCAAGGTTAAGAGCATACCCATGACACAGCCTCCAGAGGTCCTGACAACATGTGCCCAACATGGTTGGGGTTTTCTACATTGAAACTCACTAAATTTCAAGAGTATGCCACATAATTTGAATCTCCCTTTCTAATCCATTGTCAATTGCCTGTTTTACTGTCAAATATTAGTCTGTAACTAGAATACTAATAATTACCATCAAATATAAAGGAGCTTCTATGTTTCTGGTATAAGTACTTATTTACTTGATATAATTATCTTATTTAGACTTAAATGAGACTAAATTATATTCAAATCACTTTTAGATTTCCAAAAGAGGATAGGCATAAATAGGTACTCGATAAATGTTTTTAATTCATTCATCTATTCAATTACTGATGTGTTTTTTGTATAGACATTTATGGCATAATTATAAGAGCAAGCACCCCAATAATTAGTCCAGCCAGGAAAACACACACACACACACACACACACACACACACATACACACACACTTATACAATAAGTATATTTTTCCTTTTTTTGAGACAGGATCTCACTCTGTTATCCAAACTGAGTGCCGTGGTACCATAACAACTCACTGCAGCCTCAACCTCCCAGGCTCAAGCAATCCTCCCACTTCAGCCTCCCAAGTAGCTAGGATTACAGGTGTGTAATCCCACCATGGCAGATTTTTTTTTTTTTTTTTTGAATAGAGACAGGATCTGGTCTTGAACTCCTAGACTCAAGCAATCCTCTCACCTTGGCCTTCCAAAGTGCTGGGATTACAGATGTGAGCCACTGTGCCCAGCCTACCTAAGGATCTTAAAGAGAAAATTCAAAATATGGGCAAATGTTTTCATGTTAGATTCTGATGTAACAAATAAATATTTATTTAAGAAGCATTTAGAACATCATTGATGATCTTTATAATAATAATATATTTTTTAAAGATGAACATAAAATAGGACACACAAAATGAAAACAACCAATGGGAAATGTGAGAAAACCTTAATTGTTAAAAACAACGACAACAAAAAGCTAAAATGTTGAGGCCACTGGCCTGGGTCCCAATAATCAACAGATGTGGGGTCTGCGGCCAGAAGCTAGTTCTGACTAACAGTAAATTACATGTACTTAATTGCTATGCTCTATTGTTCTATATGCAAAAAAAAAAAAAAAAAAAAAAAAAAAAAAAAAAACAGAAATCAGTAGCTACCTGAAAATCAGAATGTGGAGACACTCACTGTACATATTTTGAAACCATCAAACAAAGCACAGTATGTCAGAAAACAGAGCAGTATATCCATCCGGTGTGAGAAGAACTCTGCTCTGCATGAATGGTCTCTCTACCAGGACTAGAATCCTCTGAGGAGCTGTGCTTATAATGCAAATCTCTGGGCCTGACTCAATGGAAACCAACTTGGAATCTCAGAGGTTCAGGACAGGAATTTACTTCACATATTAACCCAAGGAAAAGAGCTAATTGTGAGTTAGGACAGAGGAAAAGATGTTTACATCCTTCTAAAAGCACTATGTTATCTCAAGTTTTTAATTACTGTAAATCAAAAGTATCCGAGACAGGTCACAATCAATTTAGAAAGTTTATTTTGCCAAGGTTAAGGTCCCATCCATGACACAGTCTCAGGAGGTCCTGATAACATGTGCCCAAGGTGGTTGGGATACAGGTTGGTTCTATGCATTTTACGGAGACATGAGACATAAATCAATACATGTAAAATTTACACTGGTTCAATCCAGAAAGGTGGGACAACTCAAAATGACGGCTTCTAGGTCATAGGTAGATTTAAAATTTTTCTGATTGACAATTGGTTGAAGGAGTTATTATCAATACAAAGGAATGCCTGGATTACTTTAAGTGGTTGTAGGGACCAAAGTTTTATCATGCAGATGAAGCTTCCAGGTAGCAGGCTTCAGAGAGAATACATTGTGAATGCTTCTCATAAGACTCAAAGAGTCTGTTCTAACAGTAATTCCAAAAGGGAGGAGGGCATAAAGAGTCCTGTCCAGCTCCCCATTCCCATCACAGCCTGAACTAGTGTTTTCAGGTTAACTTTGGAATGCCCTTGGCCAAGAGGACGGCAGGGACTCAGATGGTTCGGGGGACTTAGAATTTTATTTTTGGTTTTTATTTTTGGTAGAAAAGTAATATGAACTTGCTATGGGATATACACCTCTTTAACAACACAACTCAAAGAAACACTTCAGAAGGCACAGAAGCAAGAAGGCTGGGCTTTTAGGATGATACAAAGAAGTGTTAAGAAGTTAATTAGCACCTGCATTCTAAAGAGCAGTCAGTTACAATTTAGGACAGATGGGGGTCAAGCACTGAAAAACATTCAGAAGAGCCTGGGAAATTGTGAAAGATAACAGCTTAAACTTTATTTTTGTAAGTATTTAAACCTATGTTTTGTAATATTTCTATGATTCTTTTCTAATTCCCTCTAGTTAGGGTGTGTCTTGTGTGAATGTGTGTTTGTATTCGTAGAAATGAATGAAGAATATAGTTGCTAATATTATATGAATAATAAAAAGATTAATTATTTTGATAAACGCCTGTGTCCTGTAGACTCTTAATTGACATAAATAAGCCTAAATTAGGTTGAAGTTTTTTCAACCACTTTTATTTAGTGGCATATCCCCCACACTGGCTTTGTCTCTGAAAGGAATAAAAACTTCCATAGCAGTGTTTTCTAAATTGTGGATGACACAGGCTACTTATGAAGCAGCACACCATAAGCTGGTTCAACATAAGGATTCCCAGGCCCCCCACATGAAGAACTGAACATGGAATAATATACATCAACTTGTAATAATTAACATTACTAATTAACTAGTAATTAAATAGTTATATGGAACAGAGTAAGCTCTCAAATACGTTTACTATACAGACAGTCCCTGACTTATGACGGGTCAACTTATGAATTTTTGACCTTTATGATGGTGGGAAAGCGATCTGCAGTCAGTAGAAACTATTTCGTTTTTGAATTTTGATTTTTTCCTGAGCTAGTGATATGTGATATAACTCTGTTTTTCAACGCTGGGCTGAGGGAATGAACAGCAGCTCCCAGCCAGTCATGCCATTGTGAAGCTAAACAACCAGGTGCGGTGGCTTACTCCAGGTGAGGTGGCTCACGCCTGTAATCCCAGCACTTTGCAAAGCCAAGGCAGGTGGATCACCTGAGGTCAGGAGTTCGAGACCAGCCTGATCAACATGGTGAAACCCTGTCTCTACTTAAAATACAAAAATTAGCCAGGGGTGGTGGTGCACACCTGTAATCCCAGCTACTCAGGAGGCTGAGGCAGAAGTATTGCTTGAACCTGGGAGGCGGAGGTCGTAGTGAGCCAAGATCACACCATTGCTCTCCAGCCTGGGGCAACAGAGTGGGACTCCATCTCAAGACAAACAGACAGACAAAACTCTATGATGCCCTGTGGTGCCAGATGATTTTTGCCCAACTGCTGGCTAATATAAGAGTTCTCATCTCATGTACCCCCAAAATATATATACCTACTATGTACCCACAAAAAATTTTTTAAATAAAAATAGAATTTCAAACATTTTTAAAAAAGAGTCTTGAGCATATTGAAGGTAGGCTAGACTGAGCTATGATGTTAGGTACAGTAGGTTGGGTATATTAAATGCATTTTCTACTTATGATATTTTCTTTTTTTCATTTTTTTGTTTTTTGAGATGGAGTCTCACTCTGTCACCCAGGTTGGAGTGCAGTGGTGTGATCTCAGCTCACTGCAAGCTCCACCTCCCAGGTTCAGGCCATTCTCCTGCCTCAGCCTCCCGAGTAGCTGGGCCTACAGGTGCCCACCACCACGCCCAGCTAATTTTTTGTATTTTCAGTAGAGACAGGGTTTCACCATGTTAGTCAGGATGGTCTCAATCTCCTGACCTCGTGATCTGCCTGCCTCAGCCTCCCAAAGTGATATTTTCAACTTACTATAAGTTTATTGAGATGTAATCCTATTATAAGGCACAAGCATCTGTATTCAGTAAATACTTTCAAATATTATCTCTGAATGTATCGATACAACAGCCCCAATTAAGAATATTATCTCACTCAATCCAAAAAAGTGGTTCCATTATTGTTGCTTTTTTACCTGTGAGGCAACTATTAGTTTGGTGCAAAAGTAATTGTGGTCATTGCCATTACTTTCAATGGCAAAAACTACAATCACTTTTGCACCAACCTAATAGATACAGAGAGGTTCAACAAAAGGAATCTTTCCTAAGTCCCCATAGACTGTTGAGGCTCTGTTTTTGCAAGACAGAGTGCTAGAATCTGGGGATTCAAGATTAGGCAAATAGGCATGAAACTTACCATGACAGAGCTTCTAATTTTAAAAATCTTTGGTGGAAACATTTGAAAAGCTCTAGCAAGTTAGGAAGTCCTTTAGATGACACATTTCACAGGGAGAAGCAGACAATTATAGATTTGGAACAACTGTGAGGTCTTGCATTTTTCCCAGAATATATCATGCAGCTTCTGCATTTAATTCCTTAATATGTCAACATTACTTTTTTTTTCACAATAAAATAGCTTGGCAAATGTTCTGGTAACACCTCAGAAGGTTGTATCATGGCTCTTACTGTTTTTAGAATCCTCTGGAATACTACCGTGGACTCCACGTAGAGAAATAGAGCATTACAATGACCCACTAAGCAAGTGGTTTTCCAAGTATGGTCTCCAGACCAGCAATATGAACATCACCTGAATTACAAACTCTGAGGGCAAGACCCAGAAGCTACACTTTAACTGATCCTCCGTGTAATTCGGACATACACTCAAGTTGAAGAACCAGTGCATTACATGAGCAGGAACGGGACTATTATATCGAATCAACAGAGGTATCATCTATAACCTAAAAAGAAGCCACGAATATAATGTGTTATATAACGCTTTCACTTCTTTTTATAACTTTACAACCTTCTGAGTGAGGTAAGATAATTACAAAGTTTCTAATTTTATAGAAAAGTTGACTGAAAAGTTTTCCTCTCCTATATATGCTTCAAGGTGCACAGAAAGTACTGTGTCAGGTGTACATCCACGTATGCATTTTAAACTTTTAATATGTGTTACATTGTGAAATTATCAGTAAGCGTATAACTCATAAATCTCCCATTTTCATCCAAGGCTTTCCATCATTATGGTATCTTGCCACCAAATAGGAAGCTATTGTGACCAAAATAGTTAGGTTTTCTTTTCTTCTCCCCGCCCCTCCGCCCCCAAGACAGAGTCTCGCTCTGTCACCCAGGCTGGAGTGCAGTGGTGCCATCTCGGCTCACTGCAACCTCTGCCTCCCATGTTCAAGCAATTCTCCTGCCTCAGCCTCCTGAGCAGTGGGGACTACAGGCACCCGCCACCACACCTGGCTAATTTTTGTATTTTTAGTAGAGACAGGGTTTCACCATGTTGGCCAGGATGGTCTTGATCTCCTGACCTTGTGATCCACCCGCCTTAGCCTCCCAAAGTACTGGAATTACAGGCGTGAGCCACTGGGCCCGGCCAGGTTTTCTTTCTTTAGGATGGTAAATTAAGAAATGTAGAATGCAATATAGTCTTCATGCTAATTGTACTTTTTTATCCAAAATTAATCTATCATAAGCATAGTCATTATAAATATGTACTCTGTTAAATTCTGAACAAGAATCAAATAAGCGTAAATTTCCAGACGGACAATTTTACAAATCCCTTAACAGCTGAGAGTTGCTGTTTCCTAGTCCTCCATATTAGATTAAAAGACTTCTGGTTCTTGAAGTCAACTTCCTCCTTCCCATTCATTATAAAAGGCACTCATACTTCAGAGCTTTGAATGACTAATGCCAAGACCCCTGGACATTTGCTTGCATGACAGTTTTCAAATATCCTTGGAAACTAGGTCTAAGCATGCTTTAATCCATTATCAGGAAGAAGGCCTCTGCTTGCACGGGTTTGGCTCATTTCTCTTCCCAGTCTTGTTCAGGAGGCAAAAGAAGAAACAAGCACTATGAGATACTGACTATACAAAAGAATCCTCTTATACATGCATTCTTACAGTAATGATGCTCTCCTCATTAAATGAATATTTATTGAACAACCACCAAGAACAAATTACTCTCAACTTTCCATTTGTGTCTGTCCTTTCTCCCTTATTTCGAATCTAAGCATTATCCTAGATTTAATGGAAAGCACATTTGGTATACGGATCAGCATATGTGGGTCTTATAGTCAATAAGAGGTAGAAATGGCAGACTTAAAGCAAGTCACTAAATTTGAGTCTAATTTACTTACTTGCTTTACCCACTTCACTGTACCATCATGGAGAACCAATTGGGAACAAAGATATACAATACTACTATATAACATATGAAAATCTCATGCAAACTTTAAGAAACCTGAAAGATAATTGTGAACTAAATGTACCAACACATTAGGTGTCATTTCCTTTAACCTCAATCTGTGTTACCAGCATGATGTTTGTTTTTCTTTTTACAGAGACCACTACATTCATAAAACCCATTGAAATCAAACACAATTACTTTAAACATCACCATAAAGAAATTGTTTCATCATCTTAGAACAAGACTATTAAATGCTGTATATTATACTTGGAACTGACAGATTCATAAGAAAATACATGGGGTAATATGGAATTATTTTAAAAAAAAAAAAGAAGAAGGTTTCTAGGCATTTGCTGGAATTCAATCCTTTGGAAGTTGAATTACCTTGAACCACAGCCCACAATGTAAATAATTTCTCATCTCCATTTTTGCCAAGATAATACAAGATTAATGATCTCTCATGTTCCTATGAAGACTTTAGAATTTCCACATATTTCATTATGTGTGTATATATGGAGAGAAGCCTACTTGAGACAGAAAAGAGAATTCCCTTCAGAACAAAATTTATATTTCAGAGTAGAGACATTGTGAGTCAAGGCAGCTATTTTTGTGGTACTTCCAGACTCTACACATTTATCTCTTTAATTTGGAAAGAAAGCAACATTTTCTTTCCAACTTAGACAGTATATGTCACACAAATTCACACACAAACACTCATATATTGCAACATATAGAAATAAGAGAGAATGAAGAGAGAGAATATGTGTGTGTCTATGTGAAAGAGAAAAAGAGAAAATGAATGCAAGGGGGAAAAATATTAGAGAATTTTGCTTCCTTCAAGGATTAAAGAGAAATATTTTTGGAACCTTCAGTAGCCCACAATCATAAACAGTAAATTAAAAACTAAAAAGAAAAAGAAATTGAATGAAGCTCTCACAAGTTTACCTTTGTGATAGTTGAAAAATTGCACACAAGGGAAAACATGTATTAGCGGTTGCTGTGTGCAAATCACTCCTGCAAATACCATACCAAAGATATATGAGTAATGGTCCTGTCTTCACAGAACAGACCATCTAGACAAATATTAGAAGAGTTTGAACATCTCTTTGAATACTTATTTTGTGTCTGGCTGTTAAGTGTTAGAGAAGGATAGAAAATTGAGTAATAAATTCCATTTTCTATCCCTGCTAAAGGCATCCTTAATAAGATGGCCGAGAGGTACCTTGTGTAAGTTATGACCAAATAGAAGAAGTACTTTGGATTTCTTTGCCTGCCTTAAGGTATTTTAACATAGCTTCACAGGCTTTAGTCTGATGTGAGTGAATGAGAAATGAATGAAGTCATACCTACCTTAAAAGTGGTTATCTTGAAAAAATAATTCATGTATTTAGTATGCAATGGTGTGCTCCATGCATACCATGGAGCTATAGCACCATGATTTTGTTCTATGAGAAGGGTTATGGTAAGAATGGATAGAGTCAAAGCTCAGCCTGACTGCATATTTGCTATAAGACTCTCAAGACAGTTAGTAAAAGCAAAACAAAACAAAAACTTCCTCATAGACTTTTTGTAGAAATCAAATCAGATGAAACTGGCCAGTGTAGTGTTGGTCCGTAGTAGGAGTAATGATGATGATAATGATGTTGATAATAATAATATAGATTTACTGAACACCTACTTTATGCAAGACACTAGCCTGGGTATTTTACATAGGATATTATTATTTATGGACTAACATTTATTGAATATCTGCTAGGTGTCATTTGCTGCAGGCACATTAGTTCTCTAAATAACAGTTAAAAATCATTTTAAAAATAATCAGTAGGATGTGCAGAGAAGGAAATTTACACAGTCGAATTTGCATGTTTAATGAGTGGCCTCCATGATCCACAATTCACTCTCCAGACCACATGCTGTCTGCTGCCCCACGTGAGTTTCCATTTAACGCACCATGTTAAGCAATAAATTCTATTTTACAACAGGCTATTTTAAGCTGTTACTTGAAGATTTGATCCCTTCTATCTGAGTAAGATTCACTTATTTGCCCCCATGTCCTGCCTAAATTTATAATGCCAGGAAAAAATAAAAGATGTGAATCTTATATTTCATTGTCTAAATCCCACACAAATTAGTTTCCTCGAAGGTAGGCTGACTGCTAAGTTATTATTCTCATGCTTTCCATTATGCTCTTACCTCTGATGACAAAAATTTTTTTAAAAATTTACTTATATTGAATCATCAAGTAAAAGAATGTTCTTGTTTAAAGTGACTTCCTCTTAAATAGCAAGGAGAAATTTGGATAGCTAAAGAAAAACAAATGAGAAAAGCCATGAACACTTTCTCAATTAAACAGCTAGCACTTCCTTCATTTCTGAATCAATTTGGTTCATGTAGAAAGACTGAAGATACATATCATGTAAAAGAAATTCCCTATTTGTCACATTTCAGGAATCAGCAGCCTTGCCACTCTGGAAGGCAATGCAGATCCGGTTGACATTCCAACACCAAAATAGTCATGTAAGACCCTGAAATTGGCTTCAACACTGGGTGCCATGAATGCTATGATTTGCACCTGTTCCCTGTCATCATCCTCACAAACTGCTCTGTGCCCTGGTCTTGGCTGAACCTCTTTCAGCCCACCTGACCTTTCGGCAGGAAGTTCTTTTGCCTTTTTCCTAACTGCAATTGAAATCTTCAGAGAGAATGTTTCTCATTTTCTTAGTTCTACCCTCCTTTCATCTACTACATATTTGCTGAGATGTCTGCCATGCATCCAGCCAGTCCTGTGATAGGCCCCGAAAAACAACAAGGAACAATATAAGCACAAGTTTCACCTACAGAGACCTTATGGGAGGGTAGAAATAGCAATACAGTAATTAATCAATCAATTAATTGTATGAAGGAAAATCCAGAAGAATATGAGGTTTTTTGGGTTTTTTTGTTTTGTTTTGGTTTGGTTTTTTTTGAGACAGAGTCTTGCTCTGTCACCCAGGCTGGAGTGCAGTGGTGCCATCTCGGCTCACTGCAACCTCTGCCTCCTGGGTTCAAGCGATTATCCTGCCTCAGCCTCCTGAGTAGCTGGGACTACAGGCGCCCACCACCACGCCCTGCTAATTTTTGTATTTTTAGTAGAGACAGGGTTTCACCATATTGGCCAGGCTGGTCTTGAACTCCTGACCTTGTGATCTGCCTGCCTTGGCATCCCAAAATGCTGGGATTATAGGTGTAAGCCACCGTGCCCGGCCATATAACATGAAGTTTTAACCGACCTGGAGTAAGCAATGATAATCTGAAGCTGGAAAGGTAAATAAAAGTTAGAGTTGTCTAGGCAACGTCAGTTGCATATGTGGAGGTTCTGAAGCCTTCACACTCGAAAGACAGAAAGCAAATCTATGAGGCAGTGATAAGATGTGAAGATGTTGGCATGATTTATTCATGCTGAGCATTATTGGCCATGTTGTGAATTTTGAACTATATCCAGAAAGCAATGGAGAAACACGGAAGCTCATTAAGCTGGAACTTGTCATGATCAAAAAGACCAGTATGGAGAGTGGACAGAGGTCCAAGTGAAATAAAATAGTTTTTAGCCCTAGGATGGTGAGAAATGACTTCACAGTTGAGAAGTAGAAGATGGCTTGTATTTATTATAAAATGACTCAGATCCACCCACATTTATTTCTAAGAGCAACAGGAAGGTGTTGATGGAGATGCCATGTTCAAAACCATGTTTTGAAAATGCCATTCTTGCTACTGTGGAACCAGAGGTGAGTGGATCAAGAAAGATCAGACCTGTGACATGCTTTGAATCAATAACATTCAGCAAGAGGCCAGGTTTAATGTAATTGTGTGGACATGATCACGTTACATGAGATTGTGTCCATCACACCAGAGACTCTCTCTCTTGCTGACTGTGAAGAAGGAAATTTTCTTATTCTGAGCTGCCAGATGGAAAGGCCATGAAGCAAAGTGTGTAGATCGGCCACTCAACACAGTAAACAAAGGAACTGAGACCCTCAGTCCAACCATCTACCAAGATCTGAATGCTGTCAACAGCCAGGAGACCTTAAAACTGGATTCTTGCCCAGTCGAGTCCCAGATGAGACCTCGTCCCTGGATGAAACCTTGATTGCAGCCCATGAGAGGCTGAAGCAGAAGATCTACAGACCTTCTGAATGGATTCCTAACCTACATAACTATGAGATAATAAGTGTGTGTTGTTAACATCCATAAAGTTTGTGGTGACATTGCTACACAGCAATAAACAACTGATATATTCAGTTTTAAATGTGCTGATTGCTGTACAGTTACCTCAATCTCATATGTCCATGTCACATAAGCTGTTTGAGGTGTCGGCCTGGAACTCAGAGGAAAAGTCAGAAATGAGATGTTAATTTTGGAGAGTGAATTAAAAAATAATAATGAAAGAGAGGGTAGGGGTTGTGGAAATAAAGGATAAAGATATTGCCTACAGTAAAGGTAATAGAATAATCAATCCTTTGTTTTAAACAGACTAACTAGCTTAATTCTGAAAATTTATCCTAAGCAAACATATCAGAAAAGAAGATGCGCACTGATGTTTATTAATGCTCAGGGAATTCAGAAGCAGCATACTGACTAAGGTAAATCAGGATAAACTATGACACATAGTGAATGCCTCAGAGCCAGGCAAAACTGACATTTATTGAAATATCACATGCCAAGCACAGCATTTTATCCTTTCACATAATTTTTCTTTTAAAATCTCATTTTAAAGAAAAAGAAACTCAGTTTCAGAGAGGTAAATTCCTTCTCGTGGTTACCTAGTAGTTAGGCAAAGATCCACAATTGTAACCCCTTCTGGCTTCAAAGCCGGAGCTTTTAACTTTGAACGCTTCAAGGAAGCATCAAATCAGACACTGGGGAGCACCTTTCTATATTCTCTAAGCTGTCCTAAGCCTAATCTTGGATCCCAGGTATCTAAGCATTTCCCCCTTTAAATTGGCTTCTTTAGTAATAGAAGCTCTGTAGAACTTAAAGCACTATCGAGTTATCCAATAATTCAGGCAAAATCTTAGAATTAATCAAGAATATATTTTCTATTCAAAGCAAATGCCGTGTCTAATATGGCAGAATGTCTCTTCAAACCCCAATATAGCTCTTGTCTCTGAGGCTGTAGAAGAAAACTGCCTTTCTAACCATTGCCAAAAGCACAGCAATAACTACTTTAGTCATGATATCTTGAAATAGCTTCTGATCAAATGTGTTTTACTCGATGGATATAATGTAAAAGCTCCCATCCAGTATTTAAAACAATCATACACGTTTCCATGCATTTGCCTGCTTGCTCGTTTGAATATCTTGCCAATTGTTTATGAGTACTGAATTGCTTAGATCTAGGAATAAAGAGATGATGTTGAAATGTTTTCCATTTTGCAGATATCCCTCTTTTAGCTATGAAGAAGAGCCCCCGCAGTTGTGTTGACACATCTCTGTTCTACTCACATGGCTTGACTTTCGATCAGGAGACACTTTGTGCCTACTTCTCAACAGTTCCAAAAATTTTGAGAAATGTCTGCAGGTGCCACAAAAAAGAATGAGATCTTGTCCTTTGTAGAAACATGGATGGAACTGGAGGCCATTATCCTTGGCAAACAAATGCAAGAACAGTAAACCAAATACCGCATATTCTCAGTTATAAGTGGGAGCTAGATAATGAGAGCACATGAACACATAGAGGGGACCAACACACACTGGGGCCTATTGGAGGGTGAAGGGTGGGAAGAAGCAGAGGCTTGGGAATAAGAAGTCATGGATACTAGGCTTAATACCTGGGTGATGAAATAATCTGTACAACCAACCCCCATGCCACACATTTACCTATGTAACAAACCTGCACATCTTGCACATGTACTCCTGAACTTAAAATAAAATAAGCTGAAAAAAAGAAGTAGTTGCAGGTGCTCTGAGTCATAAGAAAACAAGAAACTTTCATTGATATTCTGCCATGTAAATCTTAAGCAAGCACTGTCCTAGGTGATACCTCCAGACATCCCTGGGGAATTCAGATCATCATAATTTCTGTTATGATGGTCCTTCACATTCTGGGTAAGCCTCAAGGTTGCAAGTTATCCTCCCTGCCAGACTTTGTGCTCCTTGGAGGCAGGTATGGTTAAGAAAGAATATTTAGAGTATGTATCCTTGACTGGTATATACCAAAACGTAAACATGCATTTTGTATAGCATGTTGCCCACCAAAACAAGAGAAACATACCAGCAGGGCACTCTAGGTATGCAAGCAATCAGTATTAATCAGCTTTAAATTTGTAGTGAGATTTTTATCCATTTTACTCCCCTTTTAACTTTTCTGATTAGACTGAAGATAATATATCAATTTTATTATAGTACTGTATGTGTTTAACACCTTTCTGATACATGCTAATACCCCTTTATATAGCAAACAACAAGCAGGCTTGGGGATACGACTTAAGCAGGCAACATTGTCTATATAAAAGTTAATGATACTTATATATTAACATATATTTTACATTTTATTTCATTTTTTAATCTGGCCTTTGTTTCTACTTATGGCAAGTGATACTAATAGTGAGATAAAGTTTCTTTTTTAAATCAAAATTCATATGAATAAAAACAAGTATAGCAGTTTTTCTTTTAATATGACATGTCCCATGTAGGTTAATGGCATACTTGATACCAGACCAAAATACTAGAGGTGAATCTCAAAGAACTAAGAGGTGGATTCAATGCTCTGACCAAGGAAAGTAGCAGGGATTTACAACAAGACCTCGACAGAGTGAACTCTTAAGCACAAAGTCTTTCTATCTGCAAAGACAGCTTTTATCTATGAGACTTCACTATCTGTTATTGCAGGTATTCAATAAATTTTATTAAATGTATTTGATGAGAACAATTAGAGAAAATATAGAAATGAGAGTTGAAAAAACATGAAACAAGATAAGAAGCAGAACAGAAAACAGTAGAAGTTTTTTTTTTAATAAATGTAGTTTTAAAAAGTGAATTTCTGTTAGAAAAAAAAGGAAAGTGTGATTAAAATGGGTTAGACACCTCTAAAATATCCCACTGGTGTGGGTTTTCTGTTGGTTTAACTAAGAGATAATGTTGGTCATACACTTGAAAAACAGCCTTAACTTGAAAGTTCCCACTTAGCTGCCTTGAGCTAGGTACAACTGACCTTTGAGCAACACAGATTTGATTTATATGCTGGGTCCACTTACGTGTGGATTCTGTTCAGCCTCTGCCATCCCTGAGACAGCAAGACCAACTCCTTCTCGTCCTCCTCCTTCTCAGCCTACTCAACATGAAGATAATGAGGATGAAGAACTTTATAATGGTCAACTTCCACGTGATGAATAGTAAGTATATTTTATCTTTCTTATGATTTTTTTTTTTTTTTTGGG
Organism: Pan paniscus; assembly: GCF_029289425.2. Taxonomy (NCBI): domain Eukaryota; kingdom Metazoa; phylum Chordata; class Mammalia; order Primates; family Hominidae; genus Pan; species Pan paniscus. The sequence continues at coordinate 71,353,916 of NC_073267.2, forward strand.
AGAGGGAGTCTCGCTCTATTGCCCAGGCTGAAGTGCAGTGGCATGATCTTGGCTCATTGCAACCTCTGCCTCCTGGGTTCAAGTGATTCTCCTGCCTCAGCCTCCCAAGTAGCTGGGACGACAGCTCTGTGCCACCACAACCGGCTAATTTTTGTATTTTTAGTAGAGACAGGGTTTCACCATGTTGGCCAGGCTGGTCTTGAACTCCTGACCTCAGGTGATCCGCCCGCCTCAGCATCCCAAAGTGCTGGGATTACAGGCGTGAGCCACTGCAATTGGACCCTTATGATTTTCTTGACAACATTGCCTTCTATTTAGCTTACTTTATTGTAAGAATGTAGTACAGAATACACACAACATAAAAAAACGTGTCAATTAACTGCCTATGTTATTGATAAGACTTCTGGTCAACAGTAGGCTATTGGTAGTTAAGTTTTTACGAAGTCAAAAATTATACATGGAATTCAACTCTGCAAGGGGTTATAACCCTAACCCCTGCATTGTTCAAGGGCCAACTGTATGTAAGGAAAGGCCACCCAAAATAACACATACATTTTTAAAGTCACCTTCCAGAACCAGAAGGAAAAAAAAGGAGGGATGGTAGAGAGGATCAACAAGATAAATGAATATAAGAATGAATATATTCATTGATTCATTTAAATGTCCTGTAATTTTGGTAGACTTAATTTCAAGCCTGTCTGGGGTGTTGAAATAAATAAATCATGCATTGTGTATGAGCCAATTAATGAGTACAAAGCAGACAAAACATATCTATGCTGCTAGAAGTCAGGATATCAGTTAATCATGTGACTGGAAGGGGACGCAGAATGAGTTTTATGGGGATGGTGCTATTCTGAATTTTTATTTGGGTGCTGGGTATACAAACCCGTTCAGCTTATGCTGTTATAGATATATGCATTTTACTGTACGGCTATTAAACTTGAATGCAGAATTTAAAAATATGTACGCGGAACAAAAAGAAAATGTAGAAAAGCCTGAACACAAGAATTACTATCTATGTTAATGAGAAATCTAGGTTACTAATGCTCTTAGTGCTAGATTCACATCACATGGTCTCACTTGCTTCGCTGACAGCCTCCCCAAAAAAGGCCTTCACAAGGCACTTAAATAGTGTTTATCAGAACTGTGAGACGCTGTAAGAGCAGCTCTTAAGACGGATACTGGTATTTCTCCTTTCATTTAAGTTTGACATTGTAATGTGTTACATATACATAAACGTGTGGGAATTGTTTGATATTATTTCATTATCACCTAATGGTAACAGCAGCTCTAATAATTACACAGGAATAGCAATCCAAAAAAAAAAAAAAAAGGAATCTTAGGGTGATTGTCATTATTCAGATTATTCTGTCAAGGTGAGAAAAAGGACAATAAAGACATGCTCGGGAAAGGATTTTGCCGTTTGTTTTCAGTCTCGATCATCTAGTTTTCTTTAACAGTAATTTCAAAAAGAACAAAGCATGGAAGACTGTAGGTTATCTTACATCCATTAATAGGATCTGTGAATATAAATGGATGGAAGAGTGACATTGCAGTCAGCACAGAGTCTTTTTTCTTACTGAACTGAGAATATTCCTTCTCTGGTTCTATCTCCCAGTTCAAGGAGACGCATGATCCTTTCATACGCCCAGTAGAAGGGGATATCCCACCCTCTACCCTGGTTCTAACTTTCCCAAGGATTTAACGTTTCAGCTCATTGCTTTTATCTGTGCAGCAGTCGACGGCAGACGAAGAAAAAACTTTCGAGTTTGTTCACATTATAGTTTGAAGATATCTACTACCTAGTTCTGATATTCACACCATGCCTTACCCTAAGGAGCCAAGATCTTTCACAAGGCAGACACAAGAGTGATAGTCTATTTTTAAGGCCCATATAATAAAAAAAAAAAAACTGCACATAATCTGTGTGCATATCAATATTGGTTATCTTTACACACTGTTTACATAGCCAGGAAGAAAGATGCTTTTATATCCTCTTACAGACCAAAGTTCTTTTGAATCCCCCTGGTCACTGTCATCACTGCCACCCAAGGCATCCAGCAGACTACTTTATATTTCTCAGGAAATGTTTGTTTTTAAGAAACATAATACATCTCTCCATTTTATTGAGTTGTCTTCTATAGCTAGATGGAAGTATCATCGAAGCCAGAGATGGGAAGTGCCTAAAGATCAGTATGTTTGTAGAACCAGAGACTAAGCAAACCAACAAGAAGTTTCACAGTCTCTCACTTTTTCTTGTCTTGGTTGCCTGATCCATTTCCACCCACCTCTGCAGGTCCTGGCTTTACCCTTTTACTTTAATAAAGGATCATGTTTGCCTAACGGTTCCCAAGTTCACATATGTTTATGTTGAACTACTTGGAAAGGTACTTTTTCAACATCCTCCTAGTTTTCCTGGCAAATACCTGCGGTTGAGACTAATTCAACTGGATTTGGTGGAATGTCTGCCTGTGTCCCAGAACAGAAGCAACCTATATAAGCTAACTGCTGGTATTTCACACTGACAATAGAGTGATGCATAGTAACTAGAGAATACACACAGCATGAGTTAGGTAGCCACTCAGCGGATGTTGGACATTCACTGCAGACTTGAAACAGATTAGAGGGTTGATGACTACACGATATTCATTCCTGTGTTCATTCCCTTTTTCACACAAACTTTCAAACAATAGGAATAAGTAGGTAACATTGGTAATGATAATTTAGTAAACAGACTGTCCATGAACACATTTTAAAGGAAAAGAGTAGGAGGACCAATTTTGAGTAGAAGAAAGGAAGATAAAACCTTCTTGGCCGGGCGTGGTGGCTCACGCCTGTAATCCTAGCACTTTGGGAGGCTGAGGTGGGTGGATCACGAGGTCAGGAGATGGAGACCATCCTGGCTAACACGGTGAAACCCCGTCTCTACTAAAAATACAAAAAATTAGCTCGGCGTGGTGGTGGGCACCTGTAATCCCAGCTACTCGGGAGGCTGAGGCAGGAGAATGGCATGAACCCAGGAGGCAGAGCTTGCAGTGAGCCGAGATCGCGCCACTGCACTCCAGCCTGGGCGACAGAGCAGAGCGAGACTCCGTCTCAAAAAAAAAAAAAAAAAAACCTCTTGTGTAGCATTTCCCGAAGTCACTTAGGTCTGACAGCATTTTAAGATGGTTCTTATATGTAATGTGATCATTGGAGCTGACTCAAGTACTTGTGTTCATCTATAATTGACTGATTGCTTTCTATTCTGGGTTTTCTGCCATTATTTTATGTGATAACAAAGGAATGATATCTTTAGAATGTCTTACGAATTGTTGATAGGACTCCTATAGTCAATGTTTTGGTTAAACTAATTAAAATATGTTTCTTTAATATGTTAAATTATCTGAGAAATACAATAATCATGTACATTGTAAAGCACTGCCTAACATACAATATAAATCTTTCTTATAAGCTATTAGCTAATCATTTTCAGAAACGTGTTTAACCTCTATATATTTCCTCATCTGCAAATTGAGAAAAATAATAGTATTAACATCATGCATTAAAAATCAAATGATTTTAAATTAGTACTTAAAAGTGTACTGAGAAAAGAATGAGTTCTGAATTAATGTTAGCTATCACTATAGTAAAAAGAATTTTTAACATATTTGGAAAAAGTAAAAGAGGTTCTCACATGATAAAGAAGTGGGTTTTATTCTTGGAATGCAGCACGTGTGCAAAATAAGAAAATCAATCAATATATTCCATCATATCAACAAGGTAAAGGAGAAAACTTTATGATCATATAAGCTGATACGCAAAAAGCATTTAACAAAATCTAACACTCATTCATGATAAGGCTCTCAGCAGATCAGAAACAGAGGAGAACTTCCTCAACTTGATAAAGAAGGACCAACTATAAAAAAAATCTCCGGCTCTCAATTTAAAAATGGGCAAAAGACTTGAATAGACATTTCTCAAAAGAAGGCATACAAATGGCCAACAGGCATATTAAAAAATGTTTATTCATCAGATACAGTGACAAAAGCAAGATTCACTTTTTAAAAATTGAAAAGTTAGGCTTTATCAAAATTAAAAACTTCTGCTCTGTGAAAGACAGTGTTAAGAAAATCAAAAGAGAAGCCATAAACCAGGAGAAAATATTTAAAAACAAGTATTTGGTAAAGAATTTGAATCTGAAATATATAAAGAAATCTTAAAAATCAAAGAACTTAAAACAGAAGTACCATTCAACCCAGCAATCCCATTAATGCTTATATATCCAAAGGAAAATAAATCATTCTACAAAAAAGACACATGCACTTGTTATGTTCATTGCAGCACTATTCACAACAGCAAAGACATGGAATCAATCTAAGTGCCCATCATTGGTGGACTAGATAAAGAAAATGTGGTACATATGCACCATAGAATACTATGCAGCCATAAAAAAGAACAAAGTCACGTCTTTTGTAGTAAAATGGATGTAGCTGGAGGCCATCATCCTAAGCATGTTAACAAAGAATACTACACAGCCATAAAAAAGAACAAAGTCATGTCTTTTGTAGTAAAATGGGTGTAGCTGGAGACCATCATCCTAAGCATGTTAACACAGAAACAAAAATAACAAACACCACAGGTTCTAACTTACAAGTGGGAGCAAAATATTGGGCACACATGGGCACAAATATGGGAACAGTAGACATTAGGGACTCTGAAAGAGGGGAGGGAGAGAAGGGGAGAAGGACTGAAAAACTACTTACTAGGTACTATATTCATTACCTGGGTGATGAGATCAGTCAGACCCCAAACCTCAGCATCATGCAATATACCTATATAACAAACATGTATACATACCCCTGAATCTAAAATAACAGCTGAAATTTTATTTTTAAAATATCTTACAACTCAAAAACAAACAGACATCCTAACTTAAAAAAGGACAACAGGTCTGAACATACCTCAACAAAGATGATATGCAAATGACAAATACGTATAAAACAATTATCAACACCATTTGTTATTAGGACACTCAAAATAAAAACAAAAATAAGCTACCACTACACAGCTATTATTAAAATGGCTAAAATCCAATCACTTGACAATACAAATTGCAGGTGAATATTTAAAGCAATAGGAACTATTCATATCATTTCCAATGACAGGTACCAGGGCTCCTTGGAGAAATAGTTAATTCTAAAATTGGGGCAATAAATGTAATGACGAGCCTGGAGTATCTTGTAGTTGCTGCAGCATCTCGAAGTGCAAGAAAGTAAGGAAGTGCTAAAAAATATATTTTAAAAAAATGTTGGGGGTATGCCTAAGAGACATAGGGGCTAACTGAGAATTTCAATGGCCCCATTTACCCAGGGGGTGAAAATGAGCAAGGAAATAAAGCTATATTGAATTATAACCCTAAGTATCAAAATAAAAAAAAAAAAACTTGAGTCCATTATAATGAATGAAAGAAAGAAAGGGAGAGAGGTGGGGGAGGAAGGTCAGGGAGGTAGGGAGGTGTGGAGGGAGGGAGGGAGGAGGAAAAGGAAGGAAGGAAGGAAGGGGAAGGAAGGAAAGAAAGAAGGAAAGGGAAGGAAGGGAGGGAAAGAAGGAAATCGGCCATGTGAAAGAAATTCACATGAATTATATAGATAATTATGGGGGCTGAGGAGCATAACTTCCTATTCTTTAGGTATGTGCTGCACATAGTGACTTTCTTCTAAAGGGTACAGTATGAAAAAGAGGGGAGGAGTAACTTTACAGAGAGAAACCTGACAAACAATATCTCAGCCACTTAATCAAGGTCAACATCAACCATGATAAATCCTATTGATAGTATGTACCCTTGTGATATGATGAAAATGGCACATTTACCTCTGTGGTCTTCCTCCCCAAACATGTGACCCCAGTCAAATTATGAGAAAAATATCAGACAAGTCTCAATTGAGGGACATTTTACAAAAATACATGACCCATGTTCATCTGTCAAGGTCATCAAAAACAAGGAAAGTCTGAAAAATTCATAGAGAAGAGGAACAGAAAAAAGATATTAAATATAAACAAAGAAACTCTGAATAAACTGTAGAGTTTAGTTAAAATGTTGTGTCAACATTGGTTCATTAATTGCGGCATATATATCATACTAATGAAATACGTTAACAAGAATAGAAAGTTGGTGTGAGGTATATAGAAACTATCTTTACAATTTTACTTTTTTATAAATCTAAAACTATACTAAAATTTAAAAGTTGATTTAAAAAACAAAAGAGGTTACAGGCACTGAAGCACAAAATTTCCTAATTAAAAAAAAAATCATAGCTGGAAAGAGATTTTTGCTTTTTATCTTATCTATAGATAAGACGCTAAGCCCAGCCTGATACAGGGACACAGTAGTTATAGAAAGGAGAGCACTAGTACCTGATTTAACATGTGTCTGATTGGTTTTGGATCTTAATTATAGTAACTCTTAATTCAGTAAACTTCACCACACCAAGGGCATTCATTTGCTAGGGCTGCTGATATGGTATGGCTCTGAATCCCCACCCAAATCTCATCAGGAATTGTAATCTTCATGTGTCGAGGGAGGGACCTGGTGGGAGGTGATTGGATCATGGAGACGGTTTTCCCCATGCTGTTCTCATGATAATGAGAGTTCTCACACGAGCTGATGGTTTGAAAAGTGGAGGTTCCCTCTTTGCAGCACTTCATTCTTTCTCATCTGCCGCCATGTAAGATGTGCCTTGCTTCCCCTTTGCCTTCCGCCATAATTGTAAGTTTCTTGAGGCCTCCCCACCATGCTGAACTGTGGGTCAATTAAAACTCTTTTTTTAATAAATTACCCAGTCTCAGGTGTTATTCTTTATAGCAGTGTGAAAACACACTAATACAGCTGCCATAATAAAATTCCCACAGACCGGGTGGCTTAAACAGCAGAAATTTATTTTCTCACAGTTCTGAAAGCTGGAAGTCCAAGGTCAAGATGCTGGCAGACTTAATTTCTTCTGAGCCTTCTCTCTCTGGCTTGCAGATGGCTTCCCTCTTGCTGCCTTCTCATGTGCTTGTCTATCTGTGCACTTGTGCCCCTGATGTCTCTTTGTGTGTCCAGATTTCCTCTTCATGTAAGGACACCATTCAGACAGCATTAGGACCCACCACATGACACCATTTAACCTTCATTACCTCCTTAAAAGCCCCATCTCCAAATGCAATCATAGTCTGAGATACTAAGAGTTATGGATTCAACATATGAATTTGTGGGGAACACAATTCTGATCCCAACACAAACCCACTGTATTTACATTTTTTACTGTAAAAAAGTGTTAATAATACTTGACTGATATTATCATCTTTATATAATATATAATGTACAACAATCATGCTTGACATATATAATGCCCCCTTCTAAAAATCTACACAGTGTTTTACATGTACCCAGCCTAGAGCAGAAACTAAGTAAACTGTATCTGCTGTGGCTTCATTCTCTATCAATTAAGCTAAACTGAAATTCTGTTTCTAGAACTCCCTTCTCTATATTGCCCTAGTTACTTCTGGCATGAGACGTTGAAAGCGGAAGTGAAGAAGGCAGACAGGAAGTGAGAGCAAGACATCAGGCACTGGGCTCTTGTGTGATTCAGCAGATCTGCAAGCTCACCATGTTGGCATGCAGCAACATCCAGGCTCACAGCTCCTCCGGCTTCTTAGGATTTGCACCTTCAGGTTCGCCGAGTCCTAGGCCAGATAAATGTGACTCTCTGTGACAAAGGGCACCAGTTCTCCTGCAGACTACTCAAGGCATGGGAATTTGAAGTATGAGAGACAGATATAGATAGGCTCCACTTTGTCCCCATGGGTTCTAGTTGGTCCTCTGGGTTTCCAGTATATTCCTGGTCTTTCCCACCTCATGTCCAGCTTTTTTCCCATCACCAGAAGCAGAAGCAACAACTTTGCACAGATTTCTCTCTCTGCTTCATGACATATAAGGTCTAATCCCTATTAGACCTTATATGTCAGACTGTTACTGGTTCTGCCTTTCTGATGGGGAGCCCCTATTCTCATCTGTGATAAGATCATGAGTAAACTACTTTATGATCATATGACTTACTTTTCTCATTTGTAAAATAAGAATAATAAAATTCACCTCCTAAGGTTGTTGGTAGATTGAATGTCTCTGTAGAATGCTTAGGATAGCATTTTGCACATTTATTAAATATTAATCCCTATGTAATATTAAATTAATTAGTCATTATGTTAACCTTAAGCTGATAACATCACTTTGGATTTCAGAAGGAATAATGTATAGACATTTCAAGACTTGCTTCAAAAAGTGTTAACTTTACTTTGTGAACATCCTCCCACTACTGCTCCATCCCCAATGTATTTCCTGAACTCAAACCACTCTTGTTACTTGCCAAGATTCATAATTGATAGACAATGATGAGATCTGTAAAGTCTGACATGGTTATAAAGAGAAGACTCCTTGAGTCATGCTCCCTGACAAAAGGAAAATGAATGAAATCAGCTGCAACAGTAGCACAAATATGATTAGAATTACTATAAATTCTTTGAGCACAGACACAAGGGATGAAAACTGAGTCCCTTAGGATGGGGATGTATATGAGATTATGTGTTCCATGTGATCTCAGGTGATACATAGCTATATATTTTCACCTGCAGCCTCATGTTGTAAATATCTGTTGTCTTTTGTCATGATGTCTAATAACATATCAAATGCATATATACAAATATATATATACATGTGAAATTACTGGTGGGGAGAATAGAAAAAATGCCATTAAATTCATAAATCTATGATTGTTAATTAGCCAAAGAATAAGTGCATTTGGGTCTAAAAATCAAATGGCAAACTTCAAAGTCCAGTGAATCCAGAAAGTATAATTATTAAGCCCATGACACATGAATGTCAAAGTTAAAGAAATAATAACACATGGACACAAGGAGACTCGAGGAAATCCCCACTGCCCATGAGAGGCAAAGTTCTGAGGAAGCGAGGCATACACCAGAAATATATTGACAAAGGTGTCCCACATTCATTTTCAGGCAAGTCTTCAGAATTTCACAAATATGTGTTTCGGAGCTGCCCTGACATGCAGTTAATTCATTTCTCTGACCAGCAAATGCGGACAAAGGCTGAACTCTGTGAGGTTTACTCCCCAGCCCCTTTTAATATATGCTTTCCTGGAGTGGTTATGTAATAACAATTTATACTATGGGTGTTCATTCTAATTTACAGAACTCTAGACACACATGTGGCTTGAATAAACAGGAAGATTTGCCTTTTTATCTTCTGGAATCAACGAATATGTTGAATCCTGAAATATTAATTCCCATCTGAGGGCAAAAAGAGGCAAGAAAGAAAACAGGATCATGGGGTTGTCTGGGTAGACTCCTACCTGGTTTCCTCAATCCTCTACCTGTAATACAAAGTTTTTCCTGAGTGTTTTGATTTTTCTTATGATAAGTGCAGATTGACTGATTTGAAAACACTTTTCAATATTTCAAGTACCAGAACGTTACTTGAATAGAAAGTGGTTGATGTCTTATTTTCTTCAGAAGGGCTCAGGGAAGGCTTGGTTGAAATGCTGACCATAAAATATATCTCTGAGAACAGAAGAGTAGGGTGCAGTTTTTAGAGAGGAAAACCAATGTATTTAGAAATAGCAAGAGCCAAGATATGAGTGAGTAGAAAATGTATTTCTAAAGAACATAAAGAGACAATGTTAGGATAATCAAATCGAGTTTAAGATAATTCCAATTAGCAAGCAAAGAGATATAACAGGAAAAAATTAAAAGGGAAATAAAACTTCAGCATTAGCTACTACTGTGAATAGGCCTGGGAGCTATTGGTTAATGGGTATATAGATAAATTGGCTTAAAGACACTAGTTTAAAGACACAGATCAAGATACATCATCAGTGTTGCCTCTTCACTTAGACATTGTTAGTGCTGAGCCAATTCTTTAATTTTAATAATCTGAAACACCAATTCAAATTATCAGATGCCTATGACTAAGAGATATAGGTTTCTAAATCAAATTGAGGCAACAAATCACAGTCCACCAGGAATGACACATTGTTTACCTATGGCGGTGGGGTAAGAGGAAGAGATTGTTAAATTTTGTTCCAGTAGGTTCAAATTTCAGGCCTTTTTGTAATTCCTTCAAATATACTTTATGTAATATTCTATTATAGATAACAAAAAGTGATACCAATATTATCCCTTGTGAAATCAAGTGATGTTTTTCATCACGTTTTCTTGTGATTTATGTCATTCTGAGGAATTTTTATTGGATAGTGACTGAGAATTCATCTTCTAGAAATAATTCAAAGATTTTCTGCTTCCTACTTGAAATTCCTAAGTCCATAGACCAATTGTAAAAGAAGAGTGCACTGGAAACACCCAGCTTATGTTGATAATGGGACCCCAGACAGGGTGAATCTGAGACAGCTCAGACAGCCCTATAGTGAATAGTTCTATAATTTTAACTGTTTTCAAAATGACTGAAAGCAATGTTTCTATAAGACTACAATAAACTTTCCTATGCTATTCTACATTTGTTAGCATAGCTTTACATATATATTTTATACATATAATATATAAGGTTGAGGGTTGGACCACATATTTTTAAATTAAAGAGATCAGGGATGTGGAATTATCAACCTAAGGTCCCAAAAACAGTTGGCAGCCCATACAGGGCAATAAAATTGGTTAATTGTATTTTTCTGTTATAAGTTAATTCCTTAATAAAATGTAATATTATAATTTAGGGAGTACAAATGAGCAAATGTTAAAACAAAATCCGATGAAGGAGCTCTCCCATCACAAAAGTTACTCAAATAAACCTTGTTCATATTGTCATCATTGTTTGCAAAGCTTGTTCTCAGCCATAATGTAGAAATAACTCAATGCCTCTTGGAAGACTAATGCATTTTAGGCACCCCTAACAATTAACTGTAACCAATTTCCCCGTTTGGATAATCTGGTAATTTCTAAACCATAGACCATTTAGGGAGACCTTTGAATAGCACAAAAATTCACATATTAGAAGCCATTGCTTCACTTTCATTATAAAGTTAAAAAAAAAAAGATTCACTGATTGCACCAACTGCCTACATATCTCTAACAGAAGTTTAGCTTCTTTAAGCAGAAGAGAAACTACAGACTCCTCACCCCATTGTAGAGTTTTGGAACCACAGCTGCCTTAGTCATTCATATCAGGTAGAACAGCTAGATTTCTTTTGAAAGTGTTTATTTCAATCCTCATGATTTCCCACCCATGTTTTCCTAAAGAATTTCAATTTTGTTCATCACGCTGAATGAAACAAGAAAAAATATAATCAAATCCATCAAGATATGCTTTTCCCGTTTCCCACTTTGCATCTCTCCTTTAAAAATAGAGATGTGCTGCCAAATTCTTTTAAAATCTAGCCGAGAGGGAGAAAGAAAGACACAACCTATAAATTATAAAAAAGAAATGTGTTAGGTTGAAGACAGTTTGTCAGTATGTACATCCTTTGATCTTTTAAACCTATGTGACACAAATTGTTCCTTTAATAATAAAAAATATGAAAATGAGCCTCTTTAATTATTAGTTCAGAAATATTCTTTATTTTGGAGGATAAAATATGTACTGGGCAATGACAAGAATCACAAGCTAATCCATGTAAGCTGTAGTCATCATAATTTACAATTCACTTTTTAGAAAGTGCAAATTTTACTATTTAGCTGCTTGCTAAATTAACATGTGGCCTTTCATAAAACCAAAAAGGTATTCTCATTAGATATGTGTCTCTAGAGCTTTTGTGGAGTAAAATTCTGTAATCCTGCAGGATCCTTTTGAAAAAATAGTTACTGGGGTCATATAAATGAATATGAATTTCCAAAAGAGCATACAATATGTCTAAATCTCCCAAAGAGTATATTAGATGAATTTATCAAATTATGATATACAGTTATACTTTAGAGACTGAAATAGGAAAAGCAGTTTCACTTTCTTTAATTTGGTGTTTATCAAATACATTTATACTTTTTTTTGCACTAAACCAGTTTTGAATACAGATCAGAAAATGTTGCCACCGATCTATTCTGATATAAGAAACAGTAGAAATATACAGACAAATAAAAATACAGAGTATTATGGAGATTCCTGTCTCCATTCTTAACTTCTGCCTTCTGCCTGAACACCTTCTGCTATAAGGTGTGGCTGGGCAAGTTGGGACACCACATAACGACAGGAGGTAGAGGAAGAGTGAGACAGTAGATAAATACTTGTTGGGGGAGTAAGGCGATGGATGAGGTAGCAAATGAAGATAAGCTACTGCAAGGATAAGTGGTGAGCTAATTTATAACTATATTAAAAATAAAGAGACACATTCCTCACTGTTAAAGAAAGGGGAAAAAACCAAAATGAAGCCTGAGTTGTCATTTTAGAATGCAGTTATAGAGCTGAACTTGTAGTTTTCAATAGAGAGATACATAGTGTGTTAGTTTCCCTGGGCTGCCATGACAAATTACCAAAAATGCTGCTTACAACAACAGGAGTTTATTCTCTCAGAAGTCTGGAGTCCAAAATCGAGATGTCAGATCCAACACCAGTTTCCTCCGAAGGATCCTTCTAGGCCCCTTCCAGCTATGTGTGGCTCCTGGTTCTTCTTGGCTGTGGCAGCAAAACTCCAATCTCTGCCTCTGTCCTCAAACAACCTTCTTCCCTGTGTGAGTCTGTATCTTTCCACAGCCTTTTTAGATCGACACCGATCATTGGACTTAGGGCCCAGTCAACTCCAGTATGACCTCAATTTAACTAATGACATCTGCTAAAACGCTGTTTCTAAATAAGGTCATACTCTAAGGTTCTGAATGGATATCAAGTTTTGGGGAATGCTATCCAACCCAGTACAGGTAGATGTGTGTGTGTGTGTGTGTGTGTGTGTGTGTGTGTGTGTGTGTGTACATTCTCCCAAATGTTCCTTAGTTCTGCCCTGTCCACTGAAAAGGCTTGGGAATACTGAGATCCTAATAACAATGAACACAACTAATGCCCAGACTTTCATATGTAAATACAATTCTCCTTTAAACGGAACCAGATTTTTTTGTGTGTGTAAATGGCTAATTCTAGGGCTGGGCTAGAAAAAGTACAAAATGAGCCTCAAACAGTGTGTTGGGCCAAAAGGTGAGAATGTACTCAAAGAATGATGGAGGCATGTCAGTAGGACACAAAACTCAGCCCCAAGGACACATCGTGACCAAGTGTCAGATAATCTGAGCATCAGGATAAATAACTCAACCTGTTATAATTCATTAAATAAAACAGAAATTGAAAAGTCAAAGCTAATGTAAATAAATACACAAGCAAATTAATGTGAAGAGAAAATTTTCCTTGCAGAAGAATGCTAACCAATGACTGTAGATAGAATGATGGAATTAAGAAAATCACCACTTGGCAGCTCTCATAGTAATCATTAATTCAGCCAAGAAACTTCAATGGATGTTAAAATTTTGGGTTAATAGTTTCATGAGGAATAAGATACTTACATAGTCTCTAAGTATCTGTTCATAAAGTGTTAAGTGCAAAAAGAAAAAAAACTATGATGGAGATGCAGGGCAAACACTTCCTTCATGAAGTGATCAAAATTATTGTCACCAATTATGGAATAAATCAAAATCATGTACCACCTGATACAAATTAGTAAGGCATTATCTGTGATAGTCTTGTCAAAAATGCATATTCTGTATCTAATCCTAAGGAAACATCAGACAAATCTTAAGAAATTCTATAAAACAATTGTTCCATGGTCAGGTGTGAAAGTCATAAGTGAAGAAGACTGCAGAGCCCTTCCAGATTGAATAAGTCTTACATTAGTATGGTTCTAGATATGATACTTTTACTAAAACCCACGATATTGGGACAGCTGCGGATTATCTGATGAGGTCTGTGTATTTGATATCAATGGTGTGTCAAGATTAATTTCCTAATTTTGATGATTGTATTTTGTTGGCTTAGAAGAACATTCATACAGGAAGACTTACTTAGGAGATGGGTCAAAATGTCAACAATTTACTCTCAAATGGTTCAGAAACAATACATTTGTACAACATTTGCAATTTTTCTCTAAGATTAAATTTATTCTAAATCAAAGATAATAAAATAGCACAAGAGAAATAGTATGTGTTTTCTATGAGCATTCCTCCAAAAGAGGAAAACATAGCCATATTTTACACAAGGAGAAAGACTGAAATTATTTAATAATTTTCACATTAAATTAAGAAGTCGTTGTTCAAGGAGAGTTGCCCATCATATACTGACTTCTATAACCTCCTCAGTGAAACCACTTTGGAAAAGACTGAGATTTGCCTTTTTCAACTATATATTTACCTAGTAATTTTTGACCTTCTTCTGATATTTCAATTAATATTTTTTGGTGGAGCAGGCATTCCTCTTTTGCATTTGCTACCAAGAAACCCAGAGTCCATTCAAGTTACTCTTGTTAGGCTTTAATATATTTAGCAGTAATTATCACATAGCTCTTCATTAATTTTATTGTTATTTGAATTTCTACGTGATGTATAGTTCTGACATTTTTAAAGTGCTCATATTCCTATATTGAAAATTATATAATACCTCTCTTAAACTTCCTATCCAATTCTCCTCTCAGTACTTCAATTTAATTTGCAAAGTAGGCTGACCTCAAGAGTTCTTCCACCTCGGAAAAACATTAACTATTATAAACATGCTGCAGAATCATAACGCTCTTATAAACAGAATTATCTAGAGATATAATCAAAGATCAGTAGAGCATGCTGGTTAAGCCCATGGGAGGTAGAACCAGGTGTCTGGCTTTATATTTCAGCTCAGCCACTTAATATCTGACTTTATGTTATGTAGCATTTTCCCTAATTTTCTGATTAAAAATAAAGAACAGAAAAACTAATATCGGTACTAACATAATAGTATTGTTGTGTATATTAGAAGCATTTAACACAGCCTCTGCCATATAGTAAATTCTCAATACGTATTGGTCATCATTACAGTAGCCCTGAACCTCAGAGAAAACTAAGAATACCCCAAGTGTCATGTTTTATGTATCTGTGCACACAACAATGCAATAATTTCTACCAACTTAAGCACTACTCTCTTTCTCATCCCTTTATTTCAGCCTTCACTAATATGCTTTTGAGTAAAATAGGATTCATTCCAACATATGCATTTTGAAATATAAAGTTAGGTCTTGTCAAGCAATTTTTCATTAACCCATGTATTCGTATTATACAGGCAATTTATTGAATCATACTTGTAGAAGTAAGTCACAAAGGAATGGCTGTAAAGAAACTAAAGGCCAAGTAGGTAGCATGTTAAATATAATTATTGAATTCCTCCAAACATACTTTTAGGCAGGGATTATTGTATACACTATAGAGACAGAGAAAGTCAAGCTTAGATGGGTTATGCCACTTACGCAAGAAGTCAGATTTGGAGCCAAATAACCTGCAAATCTAAGTCAAAGTCAAAAAAAAAGTTCATTTTACTCAAACCCAGGTTTAGCAAACAATCAGGATTAAAATACACTTGACCCCAATACACAAAAACAATCCAAATATATATTTAAAATGTCTAGAACTTACTAAAGGTAGGGACATTTGCATTGAAAAACCAACTTCAGCAACGCTAGTTTGGGATCCACAGTTAAAATCAGACAAGCTCACAAGCTCATCAAGTCATGAAATTCACAGTAGAATAAAAAAGAACTGTGTCTCCAGCTTCCAAATAAGATATTTCTAAAATAATTTGGCTGCCATTTGGGCAAATATATATGTGCGTTTTGTCTTGACAGCCTGTCAACTGGAAGACAGTTCTCAAACATCACATTCATTTCAATTTAATATTGGTAAATTTCTCAATTAGAATTGTATTCTTCACTTTCTGCACAATGAAATCCCTCAGCCTTTGCTGGCCTTCCTCAGGGCATACAGGTGCACGTGCTGGCATTTCTGCCACAGCGAAGGAAGAAAAATGAAGGAAGGAAGGAGGGGAGGGAAGAGACAGGCTAAGGAAGAACAGTGGTAAGAGGAAGAAAAAAGCGATGGTAGCTGACCTTCTTCCAGATATTCACCTTCATGAGAAATGAAGGGAATAATTCACACTTCACAATGAAATAATGCAGCCGCCTCTGCTTCCTTTAACCAGAGAGGCTGTAGTCACACAGACACCAGACATCCAATGCATAAAATCGATATATAAGGAAAGGTCCAAAGGTAAGGTGGGAAACAGATTAATAAAAATAATTTTAAAGCCATAAACAACAACCAATTGTGGAACACTTATTTACTTTTTGGCATACCTTTACATTGTACTTTGTCATGCAAGTCCCACACAATGAAAGCAACATAAAAATTATTATCCTTGCTTTGTAGCTAAGGAAAATGGCAAAAATTTAACCTCCCCAAACTTCATAGTCAACCTGATAATAAGGGATAGAACCAGGGTTCAAACTCCCACCGGAAACTTCAACACATCCTCTGTGGTTTTTGGAAGACATGTTGCAGGCTAAAGATATATAATACATATATATCTTTATTATATATATAATATAATATATAAATATATACAACATACGTAACTATGAATTCTATATACAACATATATATGTTAGTGTGGATTATTGAAATGTCTACTCTATTAGCAAAAACATTTTAGATGAAGAAATATATACATGTGTATGTATGTATTTACAAGTGCATATAGGCACTTCATTACGTAGCTGATAATTTTTTTTTTTGAGACAGAATCTCGCACTGTCTCCCAGGCTGGAGCGCAGTGGCACGATCTCCGCTCACTGCAACCTCCACCTCCCAGGTTCAAGTGAACCCCCTGCCTCAGCCTCCCGAGTAGCTGGGATTACAGGCATATGCCACCACACCCAGCTAATTTTTGTATTTTTAGTAGGGACAGGATTTCACCATGTTGGCTGCTAGTAATATATTTTAAGTCCTTTTCTTATCTGAAAATGGACTTGATGTTTGCAGATATTTCTGCAGTTTTCTTTCTCAACATATTTATAAGACACATGACTTACATACATAGAAATGAGAGCCTCTGACACACAATCAATAGATATAGGCTTGGCATGAAGATGTAGAAATCATAATGAGGCAAAAATAACAGCTTCTCTGTTCAATGTTTATTAACAATTAAGATAAAGTGTGCTGTATGTTTTGTGGGTAGCAATCATTCATCAAAACCACCTTACTCTAATCTAGATGAAAGGATGAATTAGAAAGTTCTCTGGCCTAAATGAAATGACCAAACAATATGAAAAAAAGCGAAATATATATATAGTGTTTCTCAGTTCCTGTTTGTAAGTCAGAAGCCAAACGAAATGAAAAGATGGAGGTGTTTTTGCTTGCTTGTGTGTTTTTTATGTGTGTGTGGGGGTGGTGATGGTAGAAAGATAACTTTCTGAGAGAAAAACACCGACATTTTCCTAGGAAAAGTGTCATTCCAGCCAGCCATAAAGAAACAATTTTGGGCCAGGCGCGGTGGTTCACAACTGTAATCCCAGCACTTTGGGAGGCTGAAGGGGGCAGATCACGAGGTCAGGAGTTCAAAAGCAGCCTGACCAACGTGGTAAAACCACGTCTCTACTTAAAATACAAAAATTAGCCGGGCATGGTGACATGTGCCTGTAATCCCAGCTACTTAGGAGGCTGAGGCAGGAGAATGGCATGAACCAGGGAGGTGGAGTTTGCAGTGAGCAGAGATGGTGCCATTGCACTTCAGCCTGGGAAACAAAATAAGACTCTGTCTCAAAAAAAAAAAAAAAAAAAAAAAAAGTAGTAGTAATTTTGACAAGAAGGAAAAAAAAATAGAGCTCCTTTCACAAGAGGTAGATAAAGTGGAGTCTTGGCAGAAGAAATATATGGATAACAAATCAAGACCTGAAATCACTTGTGATTTGCTGCCGAATGGGTGTATCTACCAAAGTCATATTGTAGGTAGGTAAGAAAAGAATCAAATGAAGCAGACCATGAAAAGTCCCCCTGGGTAAGTAGCTGAACACCTAATAAAATGTAAGGGATATTTTTTCCTCTGGGATAAACACATATATCAGCTAAGAAATAACATGGTTAGAATCAAGCACACTATTTGAAAAATTACTGAGATCATCAATAATCAAGTGAGGGTCATTAAGATATGATTTTGGAGAGTGGTCGAAAGAAAGAAATGAGATGATGCATTAAGATTACACGGCAGTCAGTAGTGACTGGAATTAGGGATTAAATGAGCAGACTACTGGTGAGGCTTAATGAGTAAAAACAGATTCAACAATATCGCTTGCATGTTGTACGTGGGATTTGAGAGTGCATCAGAGTCATTGATAAAGTCATGGAAGTCAGAAAGCAGAAAAAAAAAATTCATGAAAGTAGTTTGATTTTTTTTTTTCTACCCAAAAGTGACTGCTATGCCATTTTGGGATATTCTGTCTAGTCATTTTTTCTATGCATTTTTTAAAATTATACTTTAAGTTCTGGGATACATGTGCAGAATGTGCAGGTTTGTTACATAGGTATGCACGTGCCATGGTGATTTGCTGCACCCATCAACCAATCATCTACATTAGGTATTTATCCTAATGCTATCCCTCCCCTGGCTCCCCACACCCTGACAGGCCCCGGTGTGTGATGTTTCCTTCCCTGTATCCATGTGTTCTTATTGTTCAACTCCCACTTATGAGTGAGAACATACAGTGTTTTGTTTTCTGTTCCTGTGTTAGTTCGCTGAGAATGATGGTTTCCAGCTTCAGCCATGTACATAGTTTGATTTTTAATGTGAAATTTCAGCTGTCTTTGAAATATCCAGATGATAATGTTCATAAAGCAACTGACAATGTGGATTAACAGCTTAAGCAGACCAATGGGGCAAGGCATATGATTTTACGGCCAGCCACATTAAACAAATGGCTGAAGATACAGGGGTGACCATGAAAGACAATGGAGGGAAGGAGAGAGAAAAGGAGACGGCAAGGGGATAAAGAGAAGAAGAAACAGGAGGAGAAAATGAAGGAGGAGAACTAATGGAGAAGGGTGAGAAAGAGGAAGAGGGATAGGAAAAGGTATTATGGGGAAGAAAAAAGAACTCTGAGGAACAAAATCACCTTAAGGAGTATGCAACAAAATAAGAGAAAGTCATTCAAACATAAAACAGATCAAGTCAAGGAGAACAACTAGGATATTCTCTTTCTCAGAAATGCATGAGAATAACTTACTTGCAAATTAAGTCATTTACTCTACAAAAGATTTTTCTTTATTTGAAATTTAAATTCCAACTAATTTCCATCAGGAATGTTATAAAGACACACACACACACACACACACACACACACACACACACACACACGAGTATCTCACTGGATTGCTAAATTAAAATATCAGGACCACATTTGGGAGGTAAGGCATTCTGTACTATACCTGACAATGGTCACCCAATTTAGCCTTGAAAACCATAATCAATACTTGGCCTTTATTTGTGTCTAAAGTGAAGATGTTATTGAAGACACTATATGTCTGTATACTTCCTCTGGTGTTCATATCTTTATTTATTTGCAATTTTCTTGAGCAATTTAATTTTATAAAACTTGAGAACAGGGTTCTTGATCATATTTCTTTTTTTTATTTTTTCTCACAGTTCCTTTAATGTTAAATTTGAGGGCTTTAAATAATGAATATACATGTCTGTATTTACCAAATTCTGGCTTCCAATTTATCTCTACCTGTGTTTATTTGTCTCACCTTGTTCACCTGCTTCAAAGCTATGTGACTTTACTACATAGCATGCATCCTTATAGGCTGTCTTAAATGCAACTTGAAACAAACTTGGATATGTATTACACATTTTAAAAAATGGCTTTTGTAATCTTATACTTTGAACTTTAGATTCTGCCTACTACTTTTATCATACAAGGAAGAGCTCTAAAATCCTTCCTTTTATTATAGAATGTCTGGGTTGAGGGGTTTCTTATCATCATGGCAGGGGTTTAGGGATAGATAAGCAGATTCCAAAGAGGGAGAAACAAGAATAAAATCATGTTTGAAATACAGATTGCTCTGTAATATGTGATGGAGTCTTCAATGACTCAGAAAAATTGAGAGTGGGTCAATGGTACTAGCAGTCACTCCTAAAAAATGTTGTTAAGATGGACACAAATACAGAGGCCCTTGGTAATGGCGATTGCCTAATCCACCCTAGACATGAACCACTAGAGCAACCTAATATCTGGCTGACTACAGACCTAGATGACTTTCTGTTTCTCTGTGTGCTGCATCTGCATGTGAATATACACAAACAAATAATTAAACATCAAGCAAATATCAACAGGATTAGCTTGGCATGTTAGAACAAATCTTGATAAATCTGCCTCAGTAACAATACTCAAACTACAAGTCTATGAGAGGAATACAAATTCAGCCTATTGAAGTATTGTCGTGTAAGGAAAGATATTTTAATAAAATTGCTCTTCCATCAGTTCCTGTTACTAAGGGACTAAAGCTACTGAGCTGTGGAACTTAGGCCAAAAAGGGGGATTTGGAAATGCAAATTAGAGATAAGGTGGTAATAAATGTCTTTCATTCAGCAATACACCATCCTTGATGCCAGGAGCTATTCTAAAGATGACTTTTAATAGATTTGTGAAATTGGAAGCATACATACCCAAAATGGACATTTCTGGCACAGTAGCATGATAGGGTCCATTAAGAAACTCTGGTGCGTTGTCATTGATGTCTTGAACTTTAATAATAAATTCAGAAGGAGGCTCCAGAGGTTTGCTTGTCTCCCAGTCCACTGCTTGAGCTGTTAGGGTATACTCAGCCTTTTCCTCCCGGTCAAGTCTTTTTATAGCATGGATATCTCCAGTTACATCATTTATTTGAAATATGGTCCCAGCTCCATCACCTGATAGGATATACTTGATTTTTTTGCTCCCAGGATCCAGGTCTGTGTGTAGCTGAAATGAAAAATGGCATTAGTTAGTGATGGAGCAATCTGAAAAGTTATTTTTTTAACTACCTCCTTTTTGAATATTAAGTTGGTTCTTTTTACATAACATCATCAATTTCTGCTAATAGTAGCTGTACAAAGTGTATGCAGCTGTGTGGATATCAATTAAGAATAAAATATAATGAAATTCATCTAAATAAGTTAGAACAGTCCTTAAAAAGTACTCTGGCCTGTTTAGTATAAAACAACATGCTTTTAGAATGATAAAAAGGTCAAGGAGAAAAATACAAAAATATATGTGTTATTTTCAATTTATTACATTTGCTTAAATTATTATGATTAGTCACCTTTTATGGGTCACTATCTGTATGCCCAGGACTAGGTGAATCACTTCTCATATAATCATATCCTTTTTATTTAAAAAACTGGGTTAAGAATATTTCATATGAAACATGAGAAAACTGATGCTGAACAAGGCACATATTTACTACTCCAAGGTTTATATTTGACAGACTCAAGTATGGTAGATCCAGAATTCAACTCAGATCTGCCTGTGATGTTTATATAAACAAAAGTAATTCTAATATATTGACTGATATTAAGATATTATGTTTTTGAAAGTCTTTTTTCCTTTAGTTCTGACAATTCGTCTAGTCCAGGAAAATCATTCCCATTTTATAGAGAAGAACACTGAGGCCAGAATTTAGGAGTACATTTTCCAGAAATGGAACCCCTTCAGAAAATGACAACTTTTCACCATGAACCCAAATCCATTTTTGGTCATAGCAATGAATATTTACTGAATTTGTGTGTCAGGCAAATAGTCTGCCTAAAACATTTTGGTAGGTACCAGGGAAAACAGAATCCCTGGTTTTAAGGTTCTGACAATTTTCTCTCAAGCTGGAGACAGGAGTATTCTAATATTATACACGGTGTCTCTCCTGTTTTAAAAAACTAAAATAAAATAAAACAATAATATATGTATTTGGGGGTTTGAATTTTTAAAAGAAAAGCCCATTGCGATGTACTACTTCAATGTACATATTTTCAGTTTAACTCAGTTACTTAACTGCCAATATAGTTCCAGTTGAGATTTCAAATATTTGTCCCCCCCAAAAAAAAAACGTCTTGTGGAAAGAAACTCCTAGAAATTCAAAAGACGCTGTGTTCTCTTGGGATCCCTTTTATTCAGAACAGCCTCTTTCACGTTCTTCAACAATTTAAATTGTATTAAGCCCTTCAATAAGTGAAAAGAAAGGCTTATAAAAAAGACATAAAATAGCAACAAAGATTCCAAATGCATCTAGATCTCCTACTTTACTTTTGAATATTTTTTAAAGTTAAAGCATAAGATTACATCAAATATTTATTGATTCTCAAAATGTATCCCTTTCATTTATTGTATAAAATGTATTAACATGAACAAATATTGAAATGCCACTTTATCTTAATGAATGTGGGATTATAATTCATTAATGTGATATTAATCCTAATTTATGATTATTTTAATTTATGCGCATGTTAACATTTCCATTAGCATTTTTATTAAAAAATTTGAATAATATATAATTCATGGAAGTTTCCATTCACATACAAGGAGTTCTTGAGACACAGAAGGGATCAGTATGTATCATTTTTGTCCACAAAACTTTGTTAATTAACAAATAAACTATTGCATTTGGTGTCATTATTAATGTTAAAACTTATTTGTGCCATATTTTCTTCTAATTATCAATAGCCTCTGATTATTAAATGATATTACAATTTTATGTTTCAATGCTCCCTTCTGTTAAAATTAACTAAGAGAAGTAACTAATGATAAAAAAAGAAGCATAGGTTTTTGTTTGTTTGTTTTGTTTTGTTTTGTTTTTTGAGACGGAGTCTCGCTCTGTCGCCCAGGCTGGAGTGCAGTGACGCGATCTGGGCTCACTGCAAGCTCTGCGTTCCGGGTTCACGCCATTCTCCTGCCTCAGCCGCCCGAGTAGCTGGGATTACAGGCGCCCGCCATGGCGCCCGGCTAATTTTTTGTATTTTTAGTAGAGACAGGGTTTCACTGTGGTCTTGATCTCCTGACCTTGTGATCCACCCACCTCGGCCTCCCAAAGTGCTGGGATTACAGGCGTGAGCCACCTCGCCCGGCGAAGCATAGGTTTTTGAAAGAACAAAACACAAAGCTAAGATTCTGGTTTCTCTAACTACATGAACTGAAGAAATTCACTCATTTATTTGTGTTTCAGTTACTTTGCCTAGAAGACGGGGATAAAGCATCTATCTGCAGAACTGATTTTAGAAACTGAGACCATCCAGCTATCTGAAAATTATTAAAACAGAGAAGAGGCACTATTAAGTGACCATTTTTACTTCATATCACATTCAGTCATATGCAACTATCTGAAAACATTGTGATAATCCCAGTTCCAATGTAAGTGAAAGCAAATTCTCAAGACTCCATTCAAAAACAGCTTTTAAACACACAGCACTTTTTAAAAAAAAAAAAATGAGGTATATACGTCCTCTTTCTTTCAGAAATTTCACTTTTAGCTTATCCAAGTAAAATCCAGATCCTGGGGCCAATGATAATCTCAGAACACAATATATGTATGTTCATTTATTTCATCCTATTATTTGTATCACACACACTGACACACACAGACATGTACATACTCTTGCACATGACTTGTTCAGGTAACCAACTTGATAATATAAGAAAAGACTGTAGGTGTGCAAAACCAGCAATTTACAGAGAGCAAAGTCACCTGAGGCTGCAGGTCTGGCCCTCCAAGTACAGAATACATGGTTACAAGCTGTGGCTTTTTCTGTCAGTCTTCACATAAGTGTGTCATATCATATTCACTTAAATGCAACAACACTGCCTGGTCAACGTACGCCCCCTAAGAACCTCCTCTCTGAGATTATGGCGCCAAAGATATCCCAAATGCACTGAATGTTCACATATGCGCATCATGTAGAGCAGGGATCCCCAATTTCTAGGCCATGAACTAATTCTGGTCCAGGCCTCACGGCAGGAGGTGAGCAGCAGATGAGCGAACATTACTGCTTAAAAAATACTCTGGACTGTTTGGTATAAACCAAAGTGCTTTTAAAATGATTTTAAAAGAAAGGTCAAGGAGAAAAATACAAAAATATAAGTGTTATTTTCAACTTATTGATACATTTCTTGAAAGTGATTATGATTAGCTACCTTTTATGGGTCACTATCTGTGTGATAAGGACTATGTGAATCACTTCTCATGTAATCATTTCCTTTTTAGAAACAAAATGAGCTAAGAATATTTCATGTGAAACATATAAAACACAGAGCAGATACATGGTTACAAGCTGCTGTTTTTTCTGCTGCTCTTCACGTAAGGGTGTTATACCTTGTTCACGTAAACGCAACAACACTGCCCTGTCAACATATCCACCCAGAACCCTTTGTCAGATCAGCAGTGGCATTAGATTCTCATAGGAGCAGGAACCCTATTGTGAACTGCACGTGCATGGGATCTAGGTTGCATGCTCCTTATGAGAATCTAATGCCTGATGATCGGAGGTGGATTCGTTTCATCTGGAAACCAAATTCCCACCTTTTCCAGTCTGTAGAAAAATTGTCTTCCACAAAACTGGTCCTTGGTGCCAAAAAGGCTGGGGAAGGGTGATCTAGAGAAACGAGTGCCATCTCTTCCAAGGGCTGCTTCTGCTCATCAGAGTGGGATCAGAATCACATGCAATCCTGCCTGGGCAGGTAGGACTCATTCAGCTGGCTGTAGTACAATAAGATCTCATCCATTCATTCGATAAACCCCATGCTCTTCTCTGTCTTAGGGAGACACAGACAAAGTCTCTGCTCTCAGAATACCATAATTTTGTGGGAGACAGAAACAAATAAACAGAAAATTTAGGGGAAATAGAGCCATTAATATATTAATATTTTAGTAAACTACATAGTAATATATTGTTAATATATGTAATTAATATATTTAATTATGGTTATTATTAATGTATTGACTATTCATTACCTGGTAAACATTTCATATTTATAATGTTATATTCACAGCAAACTAGAGACGATTTCTTCATTTTACCAATGAGATTATTGAGATTGAGAGATTTTCACGGAACTTTCCCAGAGAGTTTATAATCTGCAAGTAGCAAACTTAATGGCACAAATTTTGGAGTTCATTTCTGGATTCAAATGTATGCTGTAAGAGCCATGCTAAGAGAGGAACTGGGGACTGTGAGAGCATACAGAAATTTTACTTAACTCAGAAAATGGGGTATACAGGGACAGAAAGTCCACCCCAAAGAAGTAATGATTAAAACTTCAGGGGCAGGAGAATCGTTGAACCCAGGAGGTGGAGGTTGCAGTGAGCCAAGATCGTACCATTCCACTCCAGCCTGGGCGACAGAGCAAGACTCCATCTTGGAAAAAAAAGAAAAAAGAAAAAAAAAAGCTTCAGATCTCAACATTGGAGAAAATGTGTGCCAAGCACAGGGAATATTGTGGGTAAAAATGCAGAGATGAGAGAGAGCATAGTATGGGAGAGAAACTAATAGATAGAGCAAGGAATTGAGGAAAAGAAAGGTAATAAGAAATAAGAATAAGAGAGCAAGACAGGGGCCACATTACACAGAGTTGTGAAACCAAGATACAGGGTATGGATTTAACTATAAATGTGACAAGAAACCATAAATAAATGGTTTCAAAAAGGAGTTTGACTTCATAATAGTTTTGTTGTAGTATATTGCAGTGATTGGTGTGTGCTTACAAGCAAACAATATGGAAGCAAAGAGAAAGGGGAGGTCAGGAAAAAAACATAGACACCATTCTCAAAGCTGCCTTAATTCTGATTCTCGAGGCCAGCCTAGCATCCAGGATCTGACACGTTTACAACCAGATGAATCCTCAAACCCTCTGGCCACCCACTGCAGCCTGGTTGGAGAAGCAGAGAGTATCAAGTGTGCAATGAATAATCCCAGTCATATACAGTAAGCCTTCAATTTCAGGAATTCTAACAGGACTGCTACATAATGGAGCTGAATTGTGTGTATCAGCACCATTATACCCTCATCATCTTCCATATATTTGCATAACACCATCCAATTAAAAGACAAGATTTTACTATAAAAGTTTCATGGGAAGAATCACCTGCATTTCATTCTCCTTTGTATTTCCTCTGCCTAGTAAGGTGTCTGGCATATTGTTGGAAGCTAAGTAAATATTTGTGGAGTAAAGTAAAAATAAAGGAATGGAAAGAAAGGAGATTTTTCCATTTATTTTCAAAACAATGATTGTAAAAAGAAGACAAAGGAATTTAGAAAAATTATTCCCAGGGCCCTAAAATCTTATCTGCTATAAATGCAAAGCCCTTGCATTTCCTCACATATGTATTCAAATTTAGCATCCAACATAGGAATTAAGACATTTTAAAGGAGCTGATGGAAGAAAAGATGGGTAGGTGATAGATGGGTAATGGATGAATAATGGATGATAGATGCCAATTATCTTGTACACAGTCATCACTGCTTTCAAAATCAGAGTAAGAACCCTGGTCTTCAGTATCATTCATATCCTTCTCAAGGTTGCACACACTGATTGTGAAAAAATAATGCAAATTACTTTTTCATCCTCTTACACAGGATTCTTCAGGAGCCTAAAGTAATCCTAGGACAACAGCACCAACAGTAGAAAAATACTCCTTTGTGAGTAGCTATCTTAATACCAAATCTACTCAGTTACCAGAGAAGATCAGACTGGGCCACTCTGCCTACCTCTTCCTCTAGAATAAGATGAGGATTGGGATTGAGTAAATTACACAGGAAATTGCTTCCACATTTGAAAATCAGGTAGCTCTGACATCAAAACTTCTTTTGAAGTTTCACTCTATCAAGAAGGACATCATGGGAAAGTTTCTCCAAGTACCTAAGGGCCAGGCATGGTGGTTCATGCTTGTAATCCCAACACTTAGAGAGGCTGAGGTGGGCAGATTGCTTGAGCCCAGGAATTCGAGGCCAGCCTGAGCAACAAAGTGAGACCCTGTATCTAAAAAAAATAGAAAAAATTAGCCAGGCATGGTGGTGCATGCCTGCAGTCCCAGCTACCCAGGAGGCCAAGGTGGGAAGATCACGTGAGCCTGGGTGTCAAGGCTGCAGTGAGCCATGATTGCACCACTGCACTCCAACCTAGCTGACAGAGTGAGACCCTGTTGCAAAAAAAAAAAAAAAAAAAAAAAGTTAAGTAAAGAAATATATAACTTACTGGGGAGAAAACCTACACCTTTTAGAACCCAAAGAGTTAACAGGGGCCAGGCACGGTGGCTCACGCCTGTAATCCCAGCACTTTGGGAGGCCCAGGTGGGCGGATCACAAGGTCAGGAGATCGAGACCATCCTAGCTAACACGGTGAAACCCTGTCTCTACTAAAATACAAAAAATTAGCTGGTCACGGTGGCTGGCACCTGTAGTCCCAGCTATTCAGGAGGTTGAGGCAGGAGAATGGTGTGAACCCTGGAGGTGGAGCTTGCAGTGAGCCAATATTGCGCCACTGCACTCCAGCCTGGGCGACAGAGTGAGAGTCAGTCTCAAAAAAAAAAAAAAAAAAAAAAAAGAGTTAACAGCGATCACTGCAACATGAATCTCTGTCATATATTGATCCCAATTTTTCATTAAT
Organism: Pan paniscus; assembly: GCF_029289425.2. NCBI lineage: Eukaryota > Metazoa > Chordata > Mammalia > Primates > Hominidae > Pan > Pan paniscus. Next base: position 71,381,572 of record NC_073267.2, read on the forward strand.
CTGCTCACCCTTAGAGAGGAGAGCAAGCTTAGCACTCCTGAATCAAATTACATCTTAGCATTATTTTCTCCAAATCATGCCTGTCAGGCAGAAAGAGAGAAACTGGGCAGCTGGCTATCAAGCTGTCAGTGAATTAATTACTATCCTTAACTCAGAGCCATTCAATATCAAAGATGGGACCAGGGACTTTGACATGATATTAGTTTTGGGCCCAAGTCTCCAAAATGATAAGCATATAGGACTTCAATCTAGAGCAGACAAGTGTTTAGGCTACCAGGACAGCGAAAGGGCAGGAAGGAGAAAGAAAAGGAGGAGCTGAAGACTTCTCTGCATTTTTCTGAACTGCTACCAAAAAGATCAGGAGTAAGCCTTGAAATTGACTCATGTTAACTTCCATTCAGCCTTCTTGCATACTACAGAATATCTCACAATGAATGTTACCAAATGTGAAATGGACCATTCAAGAAACATTGTTTTCAGGGAGAACTGAACACCCACTTGTGATTGATGCTTTGGAGCTGAATAAAGCATCATGTGATGGTGGTAGATGGAGTGGGAGGAGGGAGGCTTCAGGCTGCACCACATAATTGGGAAAATGCCTTTATATGCTGAAATGTCTTACTGCTACAGTCAATCTAAATAAGGCAAATATAGTTATCTTTCATTCGGTCCTTCCATTCTTAACAAGTTGCAGAAACAAATTACATCATAAAATTAAAGCTAGGCAATAAGCATACGAATACCCCAAAATTTTAGTTAAAATTAAGTTTGGAATATGCAATGACCCTCATGATCACATAGTCTAAGGAAACAATATTTCTGTGAAATAAAAACACTTCTCAAGGTAATTCTCATATTATACCAAAGTACCCTTAAATTTGTCTTACAAAGTGAAAGGCTAAAGGAGAAATAATCCTTGATCAAATGAAAAGAACATAGTATCCAACACTGGAAATAACCTCTGCTCTACAAAAAAAAAAAAGAAAGAAAAATATTTAACATTTTATGGCAGGCAAATGTGTAGCATTTGATATCTCAGACATGCTTTCCTTCCATTCTGTGTCAGCTGCTGGTGTGAGCGTTGAACAGCTTGACCTGGCCATGGGGACTGGTGCCCAGAGAAATAGAAAATTGAAAACATGCCCAAATGAACTGCTGTTTTTGGCTGTGGACACCTGGAAAAAAGTCAAAGAATGGAATGCACTGCTTGTGCTACTCTTTTAAATGGTAAGTTCCACAAGGGCAAGCCCTCTATGTATATTATTCATCACTATACCAAACAACCAGCATGATACTTGGCACATATTAGGTGTTCATTAAAGACTAACTTTTTGTCTCCATAAGACATATCTCAATACCCTACACCTTGTCGGTGATTTTACGCAGATGAATGGCTTAGGTGACATAACTGGATGTAATCCATTGAGTCAGATTCCAGAACTTATATACTTTGGCATAATTTTATAAAGACCCTCAGGAAAGCGTGAATAGTAAGTCTGAAGACCTCCTGATTCTCTAGAGGAGGAGTAGACAGAATAGAGAAGCCTCTCTACTTTGCTCCTAAATGGCAATAGAAATGTAACATATACATTTAGAAGCCATGTGTACGAAACCACATGGTCTAGGCAACTTCTGTAAACCAATCTGTCCTGTAAAATTTTGAAATAGAATAAACCTAGAAATAGAAAGGCAGTATACCCAAAAACTCAGCTAATAGAAGTGCAAAGAGAGAATATTTGACAAGGAGAGGCTGGCAAGCTTTTTCCCAGGAGAATTCCCAAGCCAGTGTTCATGGCCTTGGCAAATTTTCTACTATCTTCGGTCTGGACCGCAGTTTTACGGGTTTGGAAACAACATGTGTCAGCCCTATAGCAAATCCGTTGCTTGTAGCTAGACTCCAAAAAAGTTCACAAATCTCATTTTTTTATAAAAAATATAATTTCTAAGATTCTTAAATACTTATTACGATGAGCAAATTATTTTTATATAAGAACCCACACACAAATGAAACCTTTTTGATAGAATTCAGAGAAAGGAGAATTAGATGGATTAATTCTGTAATTATGCCAGAAAATAAAATCACTTAAATATGCCCATTTAATTTTTTTATAAGGTCTTAAAAATACACCAAGAACGCTCAAATTCTATATTCTTAGAATTTCTCTTTTTCTTTGCATTCTGTGTTGGAAACTCCAATATTTAACCAAGCAGCCACAAAAAAAAAAAAAAAGGCAACAGAAATCGCTTCTTTGGATACATATTTTCTTATGTATGCTGATAATAGTCTGATTAAAATATTAAATCTTATGGGCTTGGAAATCAATATGTTTCTCTAAGACAAGCAAAGATTTAAAAGTGTTCAGATTGTGGGATCTAGAATAAGAGTCTGATAAGAAATAGAGGTAGATTGGAACAAAGATTCTGAGAAATTTACTTAACCTCTCCAAGACTAGTTTCCTTATTTGCAAGATAGTTTAATAAAGTACTTGTCCTTTAGAGTTCTTGTCATTATTAATATTAGATAATAGATAATGCTGTTAAGGGCGCGATATGTCCCAGAAACTATGATATTCAAATAAAAAGGCATATAGGGTGGACTCTTATGGGGATTAAATTTAGGAAATATAATGATGAGTCTGCCCAATCTGGAATTACTTTCCAAGAAAAGTATGCCTATCAACGTATTCTGGGTTAGTATTCAATATACAACATTGATTTGTAGTAAAAATAAGAATGTAACTTCTTGAATTAAATTATCTGGACACAATCTGAGCTTAACGTCTTACATTGGGCAAGTTACTTAATAAATACATGTTTGGTACTTATTCACCCATTCAATAAGCAATGATATAAAATATATCTGGAAGGTTTTATTTCTTGTTTACTTAATAATTATAAGCCTAGACATGGGAAGAGGGTGGTCGATGTGCACTGGGTCAGTGAATAAATACTTGAGTGGGCAAGAGTGTGAGTGAATAGTAATAGTGGGTCAATTACTGAAAAGAGATTTAGGTGAATAACTCCAAGAGTGGAAGGATGGATGGGTGGATGGGTGGATGGATGAATGGATGGATGGATGGATGGATGAATGGATGGATAGATAGATGGATCAATAATTGATTGATAAGAGAACTAAGGGGAAGAATATGGGTGGATGAGTGATTTTATTGGAGAATGCATGGATGAAGGGCATAGTAATAAAGCGATTACTAACTAAATGAGATTCTCAGCCATCCTTCCATTTATGTTTCAATGCACATTAAATGTTTTAAATAAATGGATGAATTAACTAATAGATGCACTGGTGAGTGGGTAGGCTTCAAGAACCACAGTGTCTATCGCAAAAGATAGATCTGGGAAAAAAACTAACAAGTTATTCTTTGCCAGGGTGTTACTCCTTATTTTGCACTAAAGCAGGCATAGGTGTTGGAAGTTAAACTTTAATTCTAAGAGATTCTTCTATAAAGAGCTTTGGTACATAATTGATTTTCATCAACACAATATCTCTTTATGAATTCCCTAAACCCGCCCCCCACCTCTCTCTCTTTTTCTTTCTTGATAGGTAGATGAATAGAGATATAGATATGTGTATAGATATGGATACCGATATCCATCCATTCTATAAAGAAAGGAGAAGTGTTCGACAAATAAACACCCAGTGAAGTAATAAATGATGAAAGTAAGAATAAGACTGAAAAATACACCCAGGTTTATCAGCCAAACAAAAGAAGTGGATCTTACAGAGATATGGATAATTAACACAGATAAAAGATATTCAGAAAATTTTCCAAAGGGCAAGTCACAGAGGAACATTAGATTGTACTGTCAAAAAGTGTGAAATCCTGACAGAATGTTATATCAGTGCTCTTTATGTTTCAAAGAGCTTGATTAACAAGAGTACTAATAGGAGCTGAAAATATGAGATAGATTTCTCATATAGTAATCGCAATCACTTGCAAAACAGGATGCATCTTGTTACTCAAATAAGTGACAATAGCACAGCGGGAAGGAACACAGTAGATAACCAAATAACAGTCATCTACTATGAAATTCCATATTTATAAAAGGAGTATGGGGCAATCAAAATGCTGTGAACTTGGAAGAACATTGCAATTGAGGTTTAAAAAAAAAAAAGACATACATAAAACTGGAGTTTCATTTGGGCCATAAAATAGGAGGGTGACAATGGCACATCATGTTTTTTTCTGTGTCAAAATGCTTGATTTTAACTTGCTTACTCCTACTTCTTGAGCAATAAACTGTCTCATTTAAAGCTTTGGAAGAATGCAGAAGCTTGTGACAAAAATCCCTGCTTCAAAGAAATCATCACATTTTCGAGTTTCTGTCATGATTACTCAATGAATGGATGAATGGGTTGATGGATGACTAGGTGAAGGGCTAATCAGATAGATAAGATAATTGGGATGAAGAGAATGGATAGACAAATGATTTTACTGAGGAATGTATGGGTGGATGAGAGAGAGAATGGCAGCATGACTAACTAAAGAAATTCTCAAACATCCTTCCTTTTGGATAAGTGAAAATCAAAAGACCTGGGTTGAATTACAATGACAAGATATGATCTTGGGCAGGTCACCTACATTTTTAAATATTAATTTCCTTTTATTCAAATGTCATTAATAAGGCCATCAGCACCACAGTCAAAAATCTTCTCAGATTATCCTACAGATAATATATACATGAAAGCTTTTTTATACAACTACTCTCTCAAATATCATTACCCCATATAGCTTGACTTCCATATCCGTGGGTCCTGCATTCATGTATTCAAACAATCACAAACAGAAAATATTTTTAAAAAGAAAACAATTTTTAAAACACAGCAATAAAAACTAATATTCAATTTTTTAAAAATACAGTGTAACAACTATTTACATAGCATTTATATACTATTGGGTATGATAAGTACAAGTTGAATATCCCTTATGCTAAATGTTTGGGAATAGAAGTGTTTCAGATTTTGGGTTTTTAGAAAACTTCAACAATTTGCATAGACATAATGAGATATCTTGAGGATGAGACTTAACTCTAAACACAAAATTCATTTATGTTTCATATACACATTATACATACAGCCTGAAGGTATTTTATAAAATAGTTTTAATAATTTTGTGCACCAGTCACATGAGGTCAGGTGTCAGATTTTCTACTGGTGGAATCATCTTGGTAATCAAAAAGTTTTAAATTTTGAGAGATTACAGATTTCAGATTTTCAATTAGGGATGCTCAATTTGTCATCTAGATTATTTAAAATATACAGGAGGATGTACAGAGGTTATATGCAAATCCTATGCCAGTGTTTATAAGTAACTTGAGCATTTGTGGATTTTGGAATCCTTGGAGACTCCTGGAACCAACCTCTCATGGATACTGAAAAATACCTATTATGCAGATTTGGAAATGGTGCCTAGTATGCCATCAGGTCATTCTAATTAAATGCTAATAATATAGCCTGCACCACTGAAAAGTGTGTGGTGTGTTTGTGTGTGTGTGCATGTGTACGTTTCTCCCTTCTCCATTCCACAAACAAAACTTGAAATTTGGCTGAAAACTAAAAACGAAACAAAACTTCAAAGGAAACCTGACAACCAAAGACGCCCTCTCACTATTTCACACTAAATAGATCTTTCACACATAAATAAAACTGTTGGAAATATGTATAACTCCTACATTAATAATAATATTAATATTTTATGAAAATAGAGTATTTTGTTCCATTTCTAATCAAAAACAAAAATAATCATTTCAAGCCCACTGTTATAAGCTAAATTATTTTCCATCGAAATCCATATGTTGAAGCCCTAACCCCCAATAACTCATAACATAACAGGATTTGGAGACAAGACCTTTAAACAAAAATGATTATGTTAAAATAAGGCTGTTAGGTTCCTCATCCAATCTGACTGGTGTCTTTATAAGAAGAGGTAATTTGGACCCATATAGAGAGAGCAGGGATGTGAGTGCACAGAGGAAAGACCGTGTCAGGACACAGAGAGAAGGCACCCATCACAAACCAAGGAGAGAAGTCTCGGAAAATAACAAACCTGCTGAAACTTTGATCTTGGACTTCTAGCCTCCAGCACCATGAGAAAATAAATTTCTGTTGCTTAAGTCACTCAGTCTGTGGCATTTTGGTAATGCAGCCCAAGCAAGCTCATACATCTTCCTAAAGCATACTAATTATCAATGAATACCTTATAGATGCAAAATGATGGCTGCAGTTTGCAGTGATACTATGCATAGATATGATTCTAGGTGTGGTAGGTGGGATAGTATCCATTCCCTAATTCCCAGACTTGTAAATATGTGCTTTACCTGTCAAGAGAGATTTTGCAGATGTGACTAAATTAAGCACCTTGAGGTAGGGAGATTTTTTTTTTCTGGATTATCCAAGTAAACCCAATCTAATCACATGAATCCTTAAAAGAAGTTTTTCTCTTGTATTCAGAAGAAGATCTGACTGCACAATAGTCAGTGAGATGTGACCTTCCTGACTTTGACAATGCAAGAATGATGCCACCAACATGGCACATGTATACATATGTAACAAACCTGCACGTTGTGCACATGTACCCTAGAACTTAAAGTATAATAATAATTTAAAAAAGAGTTAAAAAAAAAAAAAAAGAATGATGCCACTAGCCAAGAAATGTATGGGGTCTTCTAGAAGGCTGACAAAGCAAGGATCCAGATTTTCCCCAGAGGCACTAGAAAGAAACGCAACCCAGTCAGACACTTTTATCTTGGTCCCATGAGACCTGTGTTGGACTTCTAACTGACAGAATTATAAGATAATGCATTTGTTTTATTTTAAGCCACTAAATTTGTAATAATTAGTCACAGCAACAACAGAGAGCCAATACACTATTTTCAATTAATGTAAGTAATAGAACTGTTGATGTGTTGACATGTTTACATATGAAGTAGCTAGTGACTTTGGGTAAACTTGTATCCTTTCTAATTGTACCTTCCTTCCTTTGTAAAATAAGAGAAGGGGTACTAAATTACTTTTTCGATGTTTTCTAGCTCAAATAGCCTGTGAATATTTGGACACATCCTTCCTGTTTGCATGGCTACAGTCGGAAAATATACTGCTACCACAGCTACCCAGACATAGAAGAAAATCCATTCATGTGACTCTTCAGCCATTTCTTCAAGAATACTAATTGAGAGTATCCCTATCCTAGATATATTATATTCATTGTCTATTATTTCATTTAATTATCACAACCCTATGAGGCACATACAAAATTCTCATTTTACATATTCCAGAAACTGAAGATTTGAGATTTAATTGTTTGTTCAATATCACATGTAGCAAGTGATAGAAAAAATGATTCAAACCCAAGACTATTAGCTTCTCAAGCCCATGCCTGTTTCATTGTTTCAACGTTGTGCACCAGAACCAAGTACGGGACAGAAAAAGATAAAAGTCAGCACCTGAAACCAAGGACTCCACTGTTCACAAAACTAGGTGTTTAGTGTTTTGTTTTTAAAGATACATTTTACATATTCCCTGTTTGCTCAATAGTCTTGTGAAGTTAAATCTAAGGTGAGAGTTTTCATCACTGTGGCAGGGAGTAACCTCTGAAAACCAGTAATACCCAATTAACACCACAGGGTCTGACGTCACCATACTCCCCTGTGGAGAAGAGGCTAAGGATTGAAGTGAGTGGAACAGAACTTTCCCTTTCAAGAAGAATAAGCTTTTGGGAAATCTAGCAAACCCAGAAGATGGAGGTAGAAAGGTAGGGGGTGGGGCATTTGCAGAAAACAATGACAAGATGAAGAATTACTAGCTGTACTTGGCAAATCAGACCCTATCAATGGGAAATACTGATTTCAATGATCATATATTAATACCACCCGTTAACAAATATACAGATAAAACCTTTCTTTGCACATTCAACAGTATCAGTAATATAATGGCACTGATTCAGTACATAACAGATGCTCACTATATAATTCTGAATATAGGAAAAAGCTCGATTCTCTCATTCCTTCCTCCAAGTATTTCTATATATTTGAGATAGACAAAAATAGATGCATATGTGCATTCACGACTTCTTTATCCACTCTGATTATTAAAAACATTGTGTCGGCCAGGCATCGTGGCTCACGCCTGTAATCCCAGCACTTTGGGAGGCTGAGGTGGGCAGATCACCTGAGGTTAGGAGTTTGAGACCATTTTGGCCAACATGGTGAAACCCCTGTCTCTACCAAAAATACAAAAATTAGCTGGGTGTGGTGGCGCATGCCTGAAGTCCCAGCTACTTGGGAGGCTGAGGCAGGAGAACTGCTTGAACCCAGGAGGCAGAGGTTGCAGTGAACCGAGATCATGCACCTGCACTCCAGCCTGGTCAACAGAGCGAGATTCCATCTCAAAAAATAAGTAAATAAATAAATAATAATAATAATAGTAAAAACGTTGTGTCTGGCCTGGTGAACTCAGGTCACTATTAAATTGTATGGTCTCTTTAAACTTCTTTGTATTGATTAGATATGCTAGTTTTATTTGCAATGAAAAGTTGTAAGCACTACTAACACAGATACTAATAGATATGGAAAGGAGAGGGAATAAAAGTGGCAAAAATCTCACCTGGGTAGGAGTTAGGAGAGAATATTTGCTTTCTGCCATATTAGTTATTTACTTTCAATATTGGTGCATTTGAGGAGAGAAAAAATATTGGGGGACACGTTATTAATGTAAAAGACTGTCAGAAACACCAGAGGGAGACTCGGATTCCAAAAGTTTCTTTAAATGATAAATACGTAGACTTCACTTTGTCATATTATGAAGTGCTGACATGAAAGAAATAAATTGATTTTTAATTATTTTTGCATGTGAGAACTGAGGGTACTTTGAAAGTGACCTTGTGCTAGGATAAAGTCTTGTTGCAGTTCAGCATTGCAGAAATTATTTACCTATTAGTGTGTGTGTGTGTGTGTGTGTGTGTGTATGATGTCTGTCCTTGCAAGTTGGGAGTAGGAGGAGAGAACTGGGGAGAGAGGCTGGAAGGATGGAATGCCGCTGTGTTCCTGCTGGCTGAGTTTTAGTCATCTATAGGTAAGGTTTTTTAAAATACCTGGTCATTTTCTTCAGGGTGCAGGACAATTTTCTGGATGGCCTTGAACCAATTCAGTTCTCCCTGCTTTCTCTCCTGTACTGTTCAAGAATAACTGTAGAATGTGATGGGAATGCAACATCCTGAGATATGGAAAGACTGGTCAGACAGCCTGGGCTCTATTCCTGTCCCTCCTACAAACAAGATGCCCTTCAACACTTGAGCCTAGTGTGTCCTGTTCCCCAGGTTATAAATCCTAAGGCAGACTGTTTTCTGGGGTCCCTTGGTAGCAGTACAAGTGGGGCATGCACAGACGAGACTTCATCCACCCTGTGCAGCATTACTGAGCCTTGGAGATAGGCTCATCATGAATCCTAGGCTTCTGTTGTCCCTTGCTGCCTGTCTGTAAATAACAAATCCACATGTTGTAGCTTGTTATGTATGTGAACATTCTATCTCACCAGACTCAGGCAAGGAGTAAAAGTACAGCCCAAGATGCAGTGAACTGAAGTGGTACCTAGTACATAGTGATTCCTTCATTGCACAGGGTACTGAACAATTCTGGCAAGAAGTAAAGCTGTAAAGTTGGTGAGAAGATCTTCCCTACATCTACAGGAACTGCCTCTGTGAGGACTTTAGACCTAAGCCCTGGAAGAAACAGGGGTGTCAAGAGTAGCAGAACTCGTAGAATGGTCCATAGACCCCTGGCGATCTCTAAGACTCTTCCCAGGCAACCAGGAGGTCACAGTCATTTGCATTTTTTTTTAACCATACTGACATTTGTACTGATGTACATGTAATGATGGGTACAACTGCTGCCACCTTAGTACCAATCAACACAGTGCCAACAACTATACTAAGAGTCATAGAACTCTTCATTACTCACTCTCAGGATTAAAAAAAAAAAATCCAGTTTCACGTAAGAGTGTCTTTCATTATGCAGTAAAAAATATTTTTATTAACTCTCAGCCCTATGTACTTATATTAGTAATAATCTGTAATGAAAGGGGAGTACATACAAACCACTTCTGGTACATACCGAACTATGAGTGTCGACTCAAGAGTGTAGCCTGGAGAGGTGATCCGGGAGGAGCCAAGATGGCCGAATAGGAACAGCTCCAGTCTACAGCTCCCAGCGTGAGCGACGCAGAAGACGGGTGATTTCTGCATTTCCATCTGAGGTACCAGGTTCATCTCACTAGGGAGTGCCAGACAGTGGGCGCAGGTCACTGGGTGCGCGCACCGTGCGCGAGCCAAAGCAGGGCGAGGCATTGCCTCACTTGGGAACCGCGAGGGGTCAGGGAGTTCCCTTTCCGAGTCAAAGAAAGGGGTGACGGACGGCACCTGGAAAATCGGGTCACTCCCACCCGAATACTGCGCTTTTCCGACGGACTTAAAAAACGGCGCACCACGAGATTATATACGGCACCTGGCTCGGAGGGTCCTACGCCCACGGAGTCTCGCTGACTGCTAGCACAGCAGTCTGAGATCAAACTGCAAGGCGGCAGCGAGGCTGGGGGAGGGGCGCCCGCCATTGCCCAGGCTTGATTAGGTAAACAAAGCAGCTGGGAAGCTCGAACTGGGCGGAGCCCACCACAGCTCAAGGAGGCCTGCCTGCCTCTGTAGGCTCCACCTCTGGGGGCAGGGCACAGACAAACAAAAAGACAGCAGTAACCTCTGCAGACTTAAATGTCCCTGTCTGACAGCTTTGAAGAGAGCAGTGGTTCTCCCAGCACGCAGCTGGAGATCTGAGAACGGGCAGACTGCCTCCTCAAGTGGGTCCCTGACCCCTGACCCCAAAGCAGCCTAACTGGGAGGCACCCCCCAGCAGGGGCACACTGACACCTCACACGGCAGGGTATTCCAACAGACCTGCAGCTGAGGGTCCTGTCTGTTAGAAGGAAAACTAACAAACAGAAAGGACATCCACACCAAAAACCCATCTGTACATCACCATCATCAAAGACCAAAAGTAAATAAAACCACAAAGATGGGGAAAAAACAGAACAGAAAAACTGGAAACTCTAAAAAGCAGAGTGCCTCTCCTCCTCCAAAGGAACGCAGTTCCTCACCAGCAACGGAACAAAGCTGGACGGAGAATGATTTTGACAAGCTGAGAGAAGAAGGCTTCAGACGATCAAATTACTCCAAGCTACGGGAGGACATTCAAACCAAAGGCAAAGAAGTTGGAAACTTTGAAAAAAATTTAGGAGAATGTATAACTAGAATAACCAATACAGAGAAGTGCTTAAAGGAGCTGATGGAGCTGAAAACCAAGGCTCGAGAACTACGTGAAGAATGCAGAAGCCTCAGGAGCCGATGAGATCAACTGGAAGAAAGGGTATCAGCGATGGAAGATGAAATGAATGAAATGAAGCGAGAAGGGAAGTTTAGAGTAAAAAGAATAAAAAGAAATGAGCAAAGCCTCCAAGAAATATGGGACTATGTGAAAAGACCAAATCTACGTCTGATTGGTGTACCTGAAAGTGATGGGGAGAATGGAACCAAGTTGGAAAACACTCTGCAGGATATTATCCAGGAGAACTTCCCCAATCTAGCAAGGCAGGCCAACGAACAAAGAACAAAGAAACAAAAGAACAAAGCTGGAGGCATCACGCTACCTGACTTCAAACTATACTACAAGGCTACAGTAACCAAAACAGCATGGTACTGGTACCAAAACAGAGATATAGATCAATGAAACAGAACAGAGCCCTCAGAAATAACGCCACGTATCTACAACTATCTGATCTTTGACAAACCTGAGAAAAACCAGCAATGGGGAAAGGATTCCCTATTTAATAAATGGTGCTGGGAAAACTGGCTAGCCATATGCAGAAAGCTGAAACTGGATCCCTTCCTTACACCTTATACAAAAATCAATTCAAGGTGGATTAAAGACTTAAATGTTAGACCTAAAACCATAAAAACCCTAGAAGAAAACCTAGGCATTACCATTCAGGACATAGGCATGGGCAAGGACTTCATGTCTAAAACACCAAAAGCAATGGCAACAAAAGACAAAATTGACAAATGGGATCTAATTAAACTAAAGAGCTTCTGCACAGCAAAAGAAACTACCATCAGAGTGAACAGGCAACCTACAAAATGGGAGAAAATTTTCACAACCTACTCATCTGACAAAGAGCTAATATCCAGAATCTACAATGAACTCAAACAAATTTACAAGAAAAAAACAAACAACCCCATCAAAAAGTGGGCAAAGGACATGAACAGACACTTCTCAAAAGAAGACATTTATGCAGCCAAAAAACACATGAAAAAATGCTCATCATCACTGGCCATCAGAGAAATGCAAATCAAAACCACAATGAGATACCATCTCACACCAGTTAGAATGGCAATCATTAAAAAGTCAGGAAACAACAGGTGCTGGAGAGGATGTGGAGAAATAGGAACACTTTTACACTGTTGGTGGGACTGTAAACTAGTTCAACCATTGTGGAAGTCAGTGTGGCGATTCCTCAGGGATCTAGAACTAGAAATACCATTTGACCCAACCATCCCATTACTGGGTATATACCCAAAGGACTATAAATCATGCTGCTATAAAGACACATGCACACGTATGTTTATTGCAGCATTATTCACAATAGCAAAGACTTGGAACCAACCCAAATGTCCAACAATGATAGACTGGATTAAGAAAATGTGGCACATATATACCATGGAATACTATGCAGCCATAAAAAATGATGACTTCATGTCCTTTGTAGGGACATGGATGAAATTGGAAATCTCATCATTCTCAGTAAACTATCACAAGAACAAAAAACCAAACACCACATATTCTCACTCGTAGGTGGGAATTGAACAATGAGATCACATGGACACAGGAAGGGGAACATCACACTCTGGGGACTGTTGTGGGGTGGGGGGAGGGGGGAGGGATAGCATTGGGAGATATACCTAATGCTAGATGACGAGTTGGTGGGTGTACCGCACCAGAATGGCACATGTATACATATGTAACTAACCTGCACAATGTGCACATGTGCCCTAAAACTTAAAGTATAATAATAATAATAATAATAAAAGAAAAAAAAAAGAGTGTAGCCTGATTGTTTCATTTGTAAGCTGAACTAACCACTTTATTTGTAAAACCTCATGTTCTTGAAAAAAACAACTGAAAGCAAACTATGGCTATTCTGACTTCTGTATTTAGCAGATATTTTATCCAAAATAAATACAACTAGCTTATTCTTTTAAAGATAACCAACCATAGTTACCCACATCAAAATCTGAGCTTTCTAGCAAATACTCAAATTTCAGAAAATCTGTCCCCGAACAGAAACTTCTAAATACTTAAATATTTTTCTGTGAAATTGCTGATGTTACAGAATATGATTTTTTGATACTGTATAATAAAATCTGGAAGTTCTACATAGCTCAGTAAACCAGTATTTTCCAAATACATGATGTTAGAAAATTATTAATCAGCAAAAGAGCCATTACAAGTGCAAAAGAGCAGGGCATGGTAATCTAAGCACTTTGGATTTTGAGGTCATGGGGGCCAGCTGCATGGCTCACGCCTTTAATTCCAGCACTTTGGGAGGCTGAGGCGGGCAGATCACGAGGTCAGGAGTTCAAGACCAGCCTTGCCAACATGGTGAAACCCCATCTCTACTAAAAAATACAAAACTTAGTCGGGCACGGTGGCATGTGCCTGTAATCCCAGCTACTCAGGAGGCTGAGGCAGGAGAATTGCTTGAACCCAGGAGGCGAAGATTGCAGTGAGCAGAGATCGCACCACTGCACTCCAGCCTGGGCGACAGAGCAAGCCTGGGGAAAAAAAAAATAGAGGTCACATCAATTCTAAGCCACAAATGAAATATGCAGCCGAAGTTGTCCACAAAATAAAACGAAGTCTCAATTTCTATTGTTGTGTGTGCACACGGCCCCAATAGTTTAGGACAGATTTTCCTAATCATAGGACAGAAAGAATCCAGGCCTTTGATAACAAATATTAGCTGTCTGCCGGATCAATACTGTAGTGCACTTTAAGGAAATAAACAGCATGCACTCCTAAATATTTTCCATGCAAATTTTGTGTAAAAAACAATCACCTTCTAAAGATATTTTTATTATATGAGGAATTCGCGTTTACTGTAGAATATGTGGCAAATTAAATAAGCATACAGGGAAAAATAAAACACTCCACCCAGAGGCAACCATCTCTTTATTATTTATATAAAAAGACATATAAAGAGAGAACTATGCTACACCTGAGACAGTATTTTATATACCATTTTACATCCTGCTTTTTTCACTTTATTGTTTTTAGATAATGACATGCCAATTTTTATGTATAATTTGTATATAAATAATGTACATGTGAAAAACTTTTTTATGAAAGTTCTTTTTAGAGATCTGTTGATGAGAGGGACTTGAATTTTCATAACCATTCCCACTACTGTCCTATGTTGAGGCAATTTTCACTTTGTCATGCTTATAACTAATGCTATGTCCAGGTTTTTGATCCAGAAGCTGTCAAATGTAGATTCATTCACATGGAAAAAATCTAAAATCCAGGCAATGATATAAATGTCTTTTTAAAACTCTAAAACTTATAAATCACATACAAATTTATGCAATTTTGGAGTGGGGTATTTTTAAACTTTATTCTTATTGAGAATAGATGAATATAGTTCAAAGTACATGTGATAATTTAATACATTCATATAATTTGTAAAGAATAATTCACTGTACTTGGGATATCCATCACCTTAAATATTTGTATTTTCCTTATGCTAAAACCATTCAAATAATTTATGCAGTCTGGCAAAATATAATTGCCCACTTTCTAACAGTTGAGAAATGAATAATAAAGATTATTGACCGGTAACAAAATACATTGTGTCATGTTTCTACCAATAATTCATATATGATATTAAGCTGTATCAATGCTGTCTTATACGTTGCTTCATTTGATTTTTCCCACAACCCTGGGGAATTCTTCTGGCCATGAACAAAATTAGATAGCTTGAGGATTAGAACACAGGCGTCTTCATTCCAAATTCAACTCCTTTCATTCCACCGTCGGTCAAACACTCAATAAGTATTTTATTGTATAAAAAGCATTATCTGAACTAAAATTAATTGATAATGGACACCCGCACTCAATCTTTTTAGTCCTCAGTGTCATCACTGATAACTTTTGCCATTAATAACCAATACAAGTAGCAGCATAACGTTTGGGAAAAAATTGTAGGGTTGGCATCACAAAACATGGGTCTGAAATCTTCAGTGTATGACCACAGGAAAGTCAAATTTGTTTTGCTTTAATTTAATGAATATTTTAGATATGAGGAAATAAACTCTTCCCTCTTTGAACAGTTGTGAATAATAAGTGAAATACTATATGTCACATATACAACATAAAGCTGGCATATTCAAGTTCCCTGACCAGAATATTGTGAGGTGAATATTATCTCAGGTTATTATGAAGCCCTGGCAATCTAGATGGCTAGAGGATATATATATACACACATCACATATATATTATATATATTTAAATATATATATAATATATATGTGATGTGTGTATATATGTGATAAATATATAATATTTAAATATATATATGTGATAAATATATAATATTTAAATATATATTATATATGTGATGTATATATTTGTGTATATATTTAAGTACATTATATATTTACTATATATATTTAAATATATTATCTATTTACTATATATATTTAAATATATACACATATATATCTCTTTAGAACAGGGTAAACTTCTGCAAGCATCAGAATCATGGGTATCAGAATCATAAGTAAAAACACAGATTACTGGGCCCTCTCTAGCAATTTTGGGATGGGACCAAAAAAAACTTGGATTTCTAAGAAGTTCCTGGGTGATGCTAATATTGTTGATCCAGGCACCACACTATGAGGACCGCTGACTTCGAGATCAAAAAGTTATTCCTTTCTGTGGTTGTTGTTGTGTTGTCGTCGTTTTAATCCTGATACTCTAAGTGGGATGGTATTATTTGGCAATGCCACTTTTAATAAGTGGTTCGAAATGTTTCCATTAGGGAATAATCAATTTTAGGTTCCAAACATTTTTGGGACTTTTGAACATTCACTTCTGAATACTAAAACACTTGATTATGTTGAAATATACACAACCCTTTAACAATTATTTATGATACTTCTACTGTGTGCACAGTCTATAGGTTCTCACGCATCATCTTGTTAGAGGCCATAGCAGATTCCCATTCTTCTTACGGAGTTAAATATCAGGCCAAAGTTACCTGCTCACCCAGATACACAGGTACATGGGATATTTAATAACAAAATTCCTTCCCCACCTCTGACCTCTACATTCACTACTGAAAGTTGTTGAAAATAATAAGCTTGCTAGACTTCATCAGTGTGTTCTCATGTGAAGGTTAAAGAGCATCATACTCAAAAATTGCAGTCATGAATATACAGGATCTTGGTGATTGATGGAACAATATAATCAGAAGAAATGAATATTAGTTTCTGGTTTTTTTTTTTAAAAGAAACACTTAAACTAAAAACCTTCTTATCCACGTAGTCATCTTTAGTTACTGCAATTCTAAAATTCAACCTTCTATTTTTGGCCTCTCCTCCTGTTTGGGCAGAATAAATCAATAAATAAAAATGGTTTAAATAAAGAGCTGTTAATTGTCCTGAGGAGGATTATTTGTAAGACACTCTTAATGTAGGATTTCCATAGAGTTGCTAATTGTTCCGTACTTTGAAATTCGTCGTTCTGAGAATGAGATGCAGTTGGTAATGTAAATATCAACCAGGTAGAGGGTGTTACTCTGTATTAGCATCCAGATTATTATTCAGTCATAATTAATAAGTTCCTAAAATAAAGTGTTGACAGCACTCCTATTCAATCATATAGCATATGTTTATAGTCTCACACATTGAGGTACACACATAATTACAATATATGTGTGAGAAAAATTGCTGAGGCAGTCCAAGAAGCTGTGCTTACACTAATTGAAAACTGCCATTGTCCAATTAAAGCAGGTGAGACCACAGGGTGGCAACACTGTCAAAAGCCAATCAGACATGGCCACACTGGTTAAATTACAAGACAAAATAAAGTAAGAAGAGCAAACAAGATTTTGTTTTTCTTGTTGTGGTTGTTTTAATAGAACACTGAGAAGCTAATGGCAATCAAGATACTCATTGTTTCTCCTTACCCCAGTTAAGAATTACTCTCAATAAAATACTATATTATTACAGAAAATATTGAGTAGCTCAAAAGCACAAGGCTCACCTTTCACCAAAATTGATGCTATCAGAAGGAGGAGAAACATTATTTTTACTGTTAGAGATGTGACTTTGATGACTTTAGAGAAGCTAAAGGAGTGTGCTATTATTATTTGTTTTATTTCTATTTTTCTCCATTAGGTCTCATTAGGAAATAATTAATGCATCATGTGTAATTACAGAAGAATCACTCCACACTCATTTCAAAGCATCAAGCAACATGAATTTCAAGGGGAGTTTAAAGTAGGGTCACTCATCTGCAAGAGCACAATATACTACTCCTTTGAGGAAATGTATGTCATAAAATGTTAAATTCAAGACTCATAGTAAATATCCACTTACTCCATAAATGTTTTGACTTCTGAAGTATTTTTTTAGCAGGACACAACAAAGCAAATCAGAGTCTCTAACATTATTATTTCAAAGGTGACTCCAACCAGGATCAGGTCAGAAAGTAGCAGAGAAAAGAGGAAAAGATGGAGAAAGAAGAAAGCAATAAATGTATATTAAGAATCTACTATATACCATATACTGTTCAAATTGCTTTACATACATTACTTCATCCTTACTATACCTTCACAAGGTCGTTTCTCTTTTCTCAATTGATCGATGAGAAATCTGAGATTCAGAGTAGATAAGTAACCTGCTCCAAGCCACACAAGCTAATAAGAAGCAGAATCATAAAATGTTGGTTTGGGACTCAGAAGGGGTGTGCGTGTGTGTGTGTGTGTGTGTGTCTGTATACATTTACCTTACAAGTGGGAAAATAAAATCTATGTTCCAAATATGGGAAGAATGAAATAGAATAAACATTCATTGAGGTTTGATCCTTTGGCAGATAATTTAAATCACAAGACAAAAAAATAAGAAAACAGATATTTGAACCCAAGTATGCCTGACAGCAGCCCATTAATCTCCAGTACTTCACATTCCTTTCCAAAGTCTTCTGATTTATTTGTAGACAGTTTTTCTTCCTGTCTTTGTAACACCTTCTAAATTAACACCCTGATCTGTGTCCTTGTTAGCTATTTTTCTAAAGGGTCAGCTCCTGAATTCACCAACAGATGAAAACCATCAGGTGGTAGAAGGACTTTTTTATATCCTTAGGGTTCTGTGACACCTGACAGATGGAGCATATGCCCACAAACAGCCCAGCATTTAAACAATTGTTGTCTGTGCAACAGAGACAGGCAGAATGCAGTGTGCTCAGCCACAGGAGGCACTGTTAAAGGATTCATAATTTTGATTCAATAGATTCCATTATTTCTTTTGTGAGTCTACATGAGTCTCTTTAATAGTAACGGCAATTTTATGTAGACTCACGCTGGAGACTGGCATCTAGAGTGTGCTGAGCTAATGGCAAGGTTTGGGAGGAAAAATGGATACAAAGGGTCTCATTTAAGACATTATGTACTTTTTATTTGAAATGGCTAATTACTGCCATTGAACTCTGCCATTCACACCTTTCATGACAATTTCAAGGATAAAGAGTAAAAAACAACAGACACATTAGAAGGCATTGCATGAGTCATCGCCTGTTATCTGAGTGCTCCACCAGTTAGCCTTGGAGATCATTCATATTCATTTCTCTCCTCTTTACGTTTTGCCTTGATTCACTTGTCATGTAATTCAATATCCTTGTACAGTAGAAAGAGTATGGGTTTTGAAGTTACTCAGTCCTCAACCCCAATCCCAGCTTTGTGATTTAAATATCAGGTAACTTCAGACAAATCATTTTACTTCTCTTAGCTTCAGTTTCTATATTGCTACAGGGATAATACTATTTTATGGAGTCAGTATGGGGTTTACATTAACTAGAAGTATGCCTGTTAACTGGAAATAGTAGGTACATGGGTGTAGATATAAGTATAGTAGATACAGATCTTGATTTGCCAAACATTATTTTATTTCTCCTTCCTTAGGTCTTACACTAAACACACACACACTGTACATATTTTTAATGTTAAATCATAGATATTATATATGTATATTTATAAGTATATATATTTGTAAACTAATTCTAGAATTCTATTTGAAATAATGCTAAAACTGCAATTATAATTTTAGTTAGATATATGCCTCCTAGACAAATATCAAAAGGTTAATAATTAGTTAATATTTCCACATAAAAGTCACATTGTTCACTAGTTCCATGACTCAAAACTAGGCTTTCTGTGTTATTCAAATCATGAGTAATGTTGGGGTCAGGTGGCACCCCGTCAGGCACCCCATCAGGCGGCACCTAATGGCCCAGGCATCGTCAAACTCTGTGCCAGGGGCAGGATCTGTTGTGATGCCTCAGTAGACGTGGCATGAGGGGCCCAGCGGCCAACATGGCTACCGCATGATACTGAAGCCTCAATGTATCAATTTCAAGTATATTTGTTGAAGATATTGTTTAACAAGAAGAGTAGGCTAGTTAAAATATTTGAAAATCATTGCTGTGGATACACTAATACCTATCCCTACACTACATACAAACACATGAGAGCCCCATTGCAATATTATTTGTATAACCAGTCCTTCCCTTCGGTAAAGTTAGTTCCACTGAATTGCACTTTGCATGCAATAGTTGCACTTTTGTGACGTACATTAAGGAATGCTAGAAATTAAAAGTCGTATGAAATACCTCACTGTGGTATTACATGGCTGGTTTTAAGGACATTGCTCATTACAGCACCTACTGTACCACTAACAGAAAATACTTAGGGGAAAACAAGTAGTCCCAACAATAAGACAGTAGCCAAATTTCTTGATGTGAATCAGTTTATTTTATCTTTTAGGTACTTTGATTTGTACTACTCATCAACTTTCACACTTCACAATGAATACTGTGAATCTGAGAGTCAAATTTTTGGCCCTGTCAAAACCAAAGTTATAGGAATTCTATTACATAATGTTGCATATTAGCTACATTTACTATGCCAGTTTTGCTCTTTCATGAAGAAACCTTGTCACCTCTAAGACATGAGATAAGAAAGCTTGTGCCATCTATGGCTCTTGACTGTCCTGGGTAACTGCATCTATCATGTCCCTGCACTATACCTCCTCAGTGGCTGCCTATCTCACCTCCAACTCTAAACCTGGAGACAAAGACTGCACCCCTAGCCACTGAGTGTTGTAACCTCTTGATTCTAACAGTGGCCACTGTACTAATGCTCCCACTAACCATAAATAGTAGAGGTTTAGCATTATTTTAAATGAGCAAATGGAAATCACACTTTATTTTAGACACACTATGAAAATGGGTGACATAAGGACTCTTTATAGGTGCTGTTGTATAAGCCGTCTCATCAAAATATCCTTTCTCTGTCTACATTGTATTCGAAGAGGCCTACACATTTGGGCCTAAAATGGCATCTGAACATTGTAGAAAAGGGACATCTACATAAAAGCAGAAGTGTCTGTCAAGTGACATACATTAGACTGTTCTTTAATAGGGCTTATAGAGTTGTTTTTAGGTTTTGTTTTGATTTGAGAAGGAGTCTCGTTCAATTGCCCAGGCTGGAGTGCAGTGGCATGATCTCGGCTCACGGCAAACTCTGCCTCCCGGGTTCACGCCATTCTCCTGACTCAGCGTCCCGAGTAGCTGGGACTACAGGCGCCCGCCACCACGCCCAGCTAATTTTTTTGTATTTTTAGTAGAGACGAGGTTTCACCTTGTTAGCCAGGATGGTCTGGATCTCCTGACCTCATGATCTGCCCGCCTCAGCCTCCCAAAGTGCTGGGATTACAGGCATGAGCCACAGCGCCTGGCCTGTTTTTAGGTTTTTACCTGTTGTAAACTCCCATGTTATGTATTTTCTATGTACAAGCATCTTGAACCTTGGTTTCCTATTCTGTACGGAGTGGATGAAATTACATATCTAGTAGCTTTGGTATCAACACAGTCATCCTGAATCCAGAGCTCTTTCTCTTAACCATGTGACCAAAACAAAAATCTGACTACAAAAGGTTTGGGCTAGGTGTTTTCATTCTCAACTATCTCAGAAAGGGTTGGCTGTTCGCCTACATGGATTCGAGATTCTTATGAAGAGACCTATTATACTGACTGAGCTTACCAGCAGTGATTTCCAACAAATCCACAAATGGACTTATTGTACCTTATTTTTTAACAGGTTGGGAATCAATAAATCAATCAACAAATTGATACAAGACTGGGTGCACTGGGTCCCATCTGCAATCTGCCACTTTGGGAAGCCAAGATGCCAGTATATCTTGAGGCCAGGAGTTGGAGACCAGCCTGGGCAACATAAGTTGACCCCATCTCCACAAAAAAAATTAAAAATTTTAGCCACACGTGGTGGCAAATGCCTGTAGTTCCAGCCACTTGGGTAGCTGAGGCAGGAGGATTGCTTGAGCCCAGGAGTTAGAGGCTGCAGTGAGCTATGATCATGCCACTGCACTCCAGCCTGGGTGACACAGCGAGACCCTAGTCTCTTAAACAAAACAAAACAAAAAAATTGATATATTCAAAACACATGTCAATTACATGACTCAGCCAAAAGCCAATATTAAATATAGTCATAAGTCAGTTTAACATATGCAGAGTTTGTTTTTCTATGACTCTGTTCCATAACAAATATATGTAAGAGATGGCATTTAAACAGAAGGTTGATTGTTAATCAGTTTGTAATCACAGTAGTGATTATAACTGAGAGCTGAAAAACAACTACTTACTTATATTTGTATTATCCAGTGCCAAGAGTAAGAAAAACATTTAAAGTAAAAAGAGCTGTCAACAGTAAAGGTAAAAATTTTATTAATAGAGTGATTGCCCAGGATTTTCTTGTTTAAATTAACTAAAGTTAGAAAACACACACACAGACACACACACACACACACACACACACACACACACACCCCCCTATGTATACGCAGGTATTTTTTAATGAGAAATTCAAATTTATTATGTTTAAGTGCATATAATCTTTAGATGCAAATTAACGAACTGTTGCTAGGATGCACCCCAACTTAAGAACAGGATAAGAATGATTTGAATTTAGCACATTAAGTCACTGACCTTTGCTTACACTACAACTAGATGGCCTATTTGTCAGTGCACCCTTGAAAAGTATTTGAAAGTAGCTTATTTCTTCTATGCCAAAAGGACTGTAGGTTTACAACCCTGCATTGACCTTTTGAATTCTGAATTCATCGTTCACAAACCTTAGGAGACACTTGCTTTGGGCTTAGAATATGTGTTAAGAACTATGTGGACCCTTTATTTCATAAAAATAAGCCATAAACTCTTTTTCAGTCCTGGTAAAATAATTTCCAGATTTAAAATGCCTAAAGTAAGAGTTTGTACTGTATCATTTCTTTCTCCTTGGACCATTAAGGATTTTCTAACCACAATTTTGTCTAGTTAAGAAAAGTAGTCTCTAGATATTTGTCTGCAACAAAACAAAAAGCCATAAATGTCACCCCCAGCGAAATTCCTCGTATTATTCTTCAATGTGTAGCTTGGATAGCCCAAGAGATAAAATGCAAGCTTTCAAAAAAGTCAAACTTGCTTCCAAATTGGGTTTGACTAGCTAAATGCTCATTTAGCCACATTATCAAATTAAACAAGTTACTGAATAGTCATGTCAAAGACAGTACTTACAGCAGCATTTTCTGTGTATTTGATTATACCATTTTGAAATTGTGAGATATAAACGTACAGTAACAATATATCACTTAAAACGAAAAAGTTGAAATCATGAGGACCTTTTGTTTTGTTTTGTTTTGTTTCAGAACAGGGTTTCACTTTGTCGCCCAGGCCAGAGTGCAGTGGCGTGATCACTCCACTGTCATCTCGAACTCCTGGGTTCAATCTATCCTCCCACCTCAGCCTTCCGAGTAGCTGAGGCCACGAGTGCACACAACCATGCACAGCTAATTTTTAAAAAATAATAATTATTTTCGTAGAGACAGGAATCTCACTATGTTGCCCAGGCTGGTCTCAAACTCCTGGCTTCAAGTGATCCTTCCACCTCAGTTTCCCAAAGCACTGTGATTACAGGCATGAGCCATTGCACTCAGCCTAATAAGGACTTTTCTAAAAAAAACATTCATTAGGAATCACCTGTTTCAGGGCATTCTGACTGAATGAAATATAAGCGGTATGTTGCTCTTGTCACACTGCTGAGCCACTTTTCCTGGATATTAGAAACCCCCACTTTCCATGATCAGTAACTATGCCACCAATGTCATTTGGGCCCCTCAGAAAGATTGTGAGGGATTTCTCCCATTGTAATGTAAATGTTACATAAAAGTAACATTAATTGTAAATGTTAAGCAAAATGTTAGACAAAAATGCTACCCAGAGTTATAAGACATACCCTTAAAACATCTATAATACTAAAGGTGTGGTCCTAGGATTTCTGCTGAAAATATAACACACACATGTTCGAGGGAGCTCATGCACATATACACAGATCTAACGTACAACTGGCTTAGAAGAGAAATGTGATAGAATATAATGAAAAAGCACAGGCTGGGCGCTATGGCTCACCCCTGTAATCCCAGCACTTTGGGAGGCCGAGGTGGGCGGATCACGAGGTCAGGAGATCGAGACCATCCTGGCTAACACGGTGAAACCCTGTCTCTACTAAAAATACAAAAAATTAGCCGGGCGTGGTGGTGGGCGCCTGTAGTCCCAGCTACTCGGGAAGCTGAGGCAGGAGAATGGCGTGAACCCGGGAGGCGGAGCTTGCAGTGAGCCGAGATCGCGCCACTGCACTCCAGGCCTGGGCCACAGAGCAAAACTCTGTCTCAAAAAAAAAAAAAAAGAAAAGAAAAGAAAAGAAAAAGCACAGAATATCTCCATGACCATAACATATTATTAATTTAAAAGAGAGCACTCTGGGATCTATTAGAGATATTGCTAGAACAAAAGATGAAGCATTACTAAAACAAAAATGTAATTCAAAGATTTTGAATAGATGTACTCTAAAGGTGTGTTAAGAGTGTATATATTTGTTTCACCAAATATATGCTCCAAACAAGAGCATATTTATGCTCCGTGTAAAAGTTAATCTGGAGTAATGTGATTTTTAATATATATAGTGTCCTTAAATATTGTACCACTCCCGTATAGTGACCCAGAACTCTCTCAGGCATACAGTAAAACAATAGTTTAAGAGTGGTGAAAGTTGTATCATTACTTATTTTCTGGGCCCCGCTTCTCATTTATTATTTTAAAAAGCAGTTGTTTCATGACCCATTTTAAACCCTGTGGATATAAGAGTGAATAAGTCAGAGTTGTTTCCTGTCTTCTATCAGCCCCTAGAACTTGATTTGAATTTCACAGGAAAAAACACAGTAACTTTAAAATAAAAAATAACCAGCTGCAGGGAAAAAAGATCTCAACCTTTAGCCTAGTACTCTAAACTTTAATGTGGACCAGCATGCACCTCCTGGGAATATTGTGAAAATACATATTTTGATTCAGCAGACCCAGGATGGGACCTGAGGTTTTTAATGTCTGTGAAGCTTCCAGGTGATATTGAGGTTGTGATCCAGGAAGCTGTTGGACACACTTTGAGAAGCAATGCAGAAATCCATTCTTTGGTCAGTGTAAATGAGGGATAACCGCCTTCATTAAAAGGAAGTGATATTGACCAAGGAGGCTGTTGTCTTCTTTCTTACTCCTAATAACACTGAGAGTGAGACCTTCTCATCTCTATTTTAAATATATGAAAAAGTAAAGAGAGACTGTACAGCCAAATTTAAATCTAGGTTCAGTCCAAAGCTCTTTGTCTTTCCAGTTAACCTCATTGTGCATCAAACGAAGAGAATCAATATTATTCGAAGAGTTTCAGAAATTAGAGTAAATCCAGTATGGTCAGGCAACAGAGGAGAGTGACAAGAGGAGAGGCTGTATTTGCAGGCAGTAGGCTGTTTGTGGGCATCGTATATTATGCTGCGGGCATAGATATATTAGGGATATTGAACTTTTACCCACAAGGTCTTGGAGAAACTAACAAATGATTTAGAGCAGGAGAGTAACATGTCCAGACATGTATTTTTGAAACATCATTCACATTCCAGTGTGGAAAAATGACTGAAATACTGTGATTTTGAACTTAGAAAAGATTTTTTAAATTACATATATCCTTTTAAATATGTAGCGAAATAAACCAGACGAGGAAGGATAGAAATGTGGCTTAGGGTAGCAGCAGCCCAAATGGAGAGACAGTGAGATTGAAGACATATTTATTGGAATAAATTATTAATGAGGATACTAATTAATCTATGTGCCTGTTTTTTTCTTTTAGTGCTGGTGGTGATTTTTTTTTGTTTGTTTTTTGCAACCTTCACATGTGGCAAAAGAGACAGAGCTCCAGAAGATTTTTCTCCTACTAATTTAAGGTCTCATATGGTCTAGTACATTTTACATTAGCTTTTACAATGTTTCCCAAAGAGAGATACATATGTTAATTTTAAGTAGTATAGCAAGAACAATTTTAAAAATACATGGATTTATTTTTCTCTGACTAAGGAGAGGAACTAACACATCAAAACCTGCGATTGTAGTAATAATATTGGTTATGTCAGGTCAGAAATTATCTGCTATATTCAGACGGGATCAATAGCAGGAATGTGTTTGGATGGTGCCGGCATATGGTGCAAACTAAGAAGATAATACCTGAATAAATGAATTTGCCTCATCCCACACCTTACAGAAGCACTGAGTGGTTCCCTGATTCAGTGGAAGCCAGACATCCTATCTAAACCTCTAGAACACCAGGGTCCCGGCTGCTGAGAACCCCAGGCACACGAGGCTGCTTGGGAAAGGTAAGTAGCAATATGTTTCAGAAGCTTTAGAGGAAAAATATGAAACGTGCTTGGAAATCTGAACAAACGCCCACCTTCAAGCCTTCCCTCCTAATAAGCATAGCTTATAACAACAAAAGGCCTTCTGAGAGGCCTTGGGTAAGTTGTAATTCTATGCTAGTTAGTGTAAATTGAGGAATAGAAACAAATGGAAAGCTTATGTAAAGATTGAGGAGGGACAGTATACGATATTGTATCCTATGCATTTAAGAACATGGGTTGTATGTCACCCACATTTCCTATGGTATATATGCCACTTACTTAACCTTAAATAATTTACTTATTTTATTACAGTATTTTAGATGGGAAAATATAAAGTCAAAACAGAACTCTGCGAGGTAGGTGTCTGGTATGAAGCAATTAATTAATGGAAGCTTAACTTATTATATCATTATGAGTACAATGACTCTTTCCTTGCCCCTAAATGGATTTAAACTCCTAACCATTTCCCACTCACCTTTGTATCTCTGGCACTGGGCACAATGCTTAGTGTGTTGTTAGTATTCAAGACACGCTTGTAGAATTATTCCATGACCACAAGCACTAAAATCGCCAGAGAATTTAGGTCTGATTGTCACCCGAAGCTTTTCAGGGATAAAAATGTGAGCTTCAGCTTCCAGTGCAATAATTACAACTGCAGGACATGACTCCAAAGTTACATCTCATGCCAAGTCCAAAAGAAGCAGACCAGATAGAAAACTGTATTGAGAGGGTTGCCTGCTGGAAATATTTTGAAATTTTAACACTAATATTAACTATCCCATCATTTTTTGCATCTTTTGCAAAGCCGTGGTGAATGAGGCCTTTATATAAGAGAGGAGGAATGATTACACATGGATTGGACATTAGATGACATTATTGATGATAATACTCCAGCGTCCTGCAAGTTATCTTTAGAAGAGGCAAAAGTAGAACAGTTACAGTCTATCTGCTTTAAACGAGCCTGATAAATGTCAAGCTGGGATGGAGTTATCCTATTTTGAATGCATCAGTAAGCTTTAGGATGTTTATGTATGATGTATAACTAGAAAAATGAAGTCATCATATTATTTTATATGAAATGAATTAACCAATATATTTTCATTAAATTTCCATTAAGCTCAAATACAACTTTATGTAGGCAAATCCTGAGTGGAGGAATTTAGAAATGATGAGTAGCAATAGCATATAGCTGAAAATAAATATCTACAACTGTTTCTGGACTTTAATAATATAGTATTGAGAATGGAACTATACATTTGAATGTCCTCATCTTCATCCCTATCCTAATCAGGAGCTGACACTTACATACCTTTTATGGGAAAGGAAGGAAGAAACCTCCCATTTATTAAATAGCTATAAAATTTTGTTTCTAAGTCTATTTCCTGTGAGTTCACTATTCATTTTTCTCTTTGGCTTTATGCTTATTATTTTTGGAGCATCTAGTGTATGCCAGACATTTTACTGTGAATTAAAAGCACCTAAGTATGTAAGACACTTGTGTGCTCATCTATTAGACTCTGTGCACCTTGAAAAAAGAGAAAATAAACAATGCATGCAGTATAACATCATGGGTACATTTTTAGCCTGTTTAGGAGTCAGTGTGGAAAGCTGTTCATTATTTTTTGGGGACGGGGGCTGTCCATGATAAATTCACATAGTCATAATGCTGGGAGCTAGATCTTAAGAAAGTAAGACAGTAGGCATTGTGAAGGTTTACAGCACAAGCTCTGGAACTGAATTTACTGAGTTCAAATCCCAGAGACCCACCACATACTAGCTGTGTCCTTTAAAAAGTTAAGTAACTTGTCAGTAAATCAGTGTTTTTATCTCTAAAATGGGGGCAATAGTAATACTTACCTTATAAATGAAAGAATTCAATAAGCTAAATACATTAAAAGAATTTAAAGCATATCTGTCATTGTATATACTCAAGGGATATACTTACATTGTATTAATAAATATTTACATTGAATATTTACAGCTCTTACTTTCCATTTCTCCCTGGTAAGAGAAAAAAATAGCATCTGAGAAATAATGAATAATGAGAGGAGAAGCATGAGTTATGGGGCATTCAGGTAAACAATTATATAGTGCTGAAAATAAAAATAAAAACACCACCAACATTTATTGAATATTTAATACTGCCAAACAACCATGCTATGTTCCTGTGTTTCATTCTCACAACTCGGGGCAGTAGATAAGGATTGCCAAAAATCATTAGTTTTCTAACAAGATTAAAAAGACAAGATTGCTCATGACTCTATCAAGGAAAGGATATATGTAGCTACGAAGAGCAATGTGAGAAGTCACTTGGAGATGGCAACATGCCACCCGCCTCCCAAAGAGGCATGTTCAAGTATTCATGGATCATCATCCTTCTGATATCTAAGAAAGTTAGATCCAAAAAAACCTGAAGTCTTCAGTCTTGCTGAATGGGATATGCAAGTATGGGGGTCCAGAACTTAACTGATCAGTACAAAGGAGACAAAACTGAGGACTGCCACCAGGGGTCCCACTGATCATTGCCATTGCCCTGTTGTGTTTCTCTAATTAAACACTGAATTTAAAAAATAATTTTGGAACACATTAAGAACCTCAGAACTGTCTAATTCTATAGTTTATTATTAACTTCTAAGTAATATTATCTTTTATCATATTCTTATTTTAAAGTAGTTTTAACATTTAGATGCAAATAAAATCACGTATCTCTGGGAGATTTTGTAAAATAGCAATGGCTAGGCATTGCTTCCCTGTATCCTAAAATAGTAGATTGCAGTGGAATTCAGAAATTAGTATTTTTTTAAAGCCTCCTGGGTGATTTTAACCTCCCAGGGTTTTTTCAGGATTGAAATAAACAAACAAACCAATAAATGAATAAAACCGCTGTTATTCTACTTTTCTGTGGAGCAGCACTCAAGTGTAGTTAGTGAGTCGTCTCTGTGAAATATAAATCTTTAATTAGTATACTTATACATTTGAAACTTTAAAACATGGTTCTAGAGCTATAGTTCTCAAAGACTTGGGGATAAAGAACAAGAGAGAGTTGCTTACTATAGCATGATTTCTACCATAGGAAAGATCTTAGATTTGTTCCCTAGAACAGAAGGAAACCACCAAAGGACAATCACTAGGAAAGACGCAGGTTTCTGTCATAGCAAAAATCAAACTGACAAACTGACAATTTGAGATACAATTCAATTGAGAGATTACAAGTCTTAATGCCGGACATCAGCAATCAAAGAAATAAACTTTCTGTTTACTATCTGTTCCTTCCTCCTCACTTTTCTCAGACTCTGGAACTATGTGGAAGCCAAAGAGGGCAGTAAACAGCAGACACTTTATAGGCAAAATTTTCACAGAATAAAACAATCATAGCAACTCATGTGGCGATTTCCCTAAAATGTCATCTACTTCCCAACTTTTAGTTACAATAGAGCTAGTATCACATATCTATAAAGGATCTTGGATATATTCTCCCAAGTCATCAAACCTGAGGTATAAACTTTAATGTCTATGAAGTGAACTGCTTGCCTCCTTAAGGAAAAAACTTTCTCTGGGCAGTAACTGAACCCAGGAGTCCTGAATCAGGGGCTAAACATCTCATTGTGTTTCCTGCTTTTATCAAGGCACACCTGTTCCTAATTGCATTCTTTATTTCTATTTATATTTTTAGACTGGAGAAGTGCCAGGAGGATTAATTACAGCAGTTAATGTTTCCATTTGAAAGGAGATGATACTCTGTAAGTACTAAATATTATTAAATGTAATGGAATTAAATTGCTTTAAAAGAGACAAATGGTATAATTCAGTATTTCACTGATGCCCAGAAAACTAAAACACTTCATGTTGAGTCATCAGGATAAAAGTAATAGAGATTTTTAAAAATTCTCCAAATCATATATAAAATGATTTCATTGAGTGTGTATCTCACTGATTCCTAATGAAACACAGATCTGTGTAAGACATGAGTGGCTGTAGACAAGTTGATGAGGAATGAATTAATTGCCCAGTCATCCCAAATGGCATTTCTTTTAAAATATACATGATTTCCATGTTCTTACTCTCATTTCAGAACTGAAATAGTTCATTCTAGGAGAAGAATAGCATAAAATTAGGAGTATTCACTCCTTGCATTTAGATATTAATGAGAAGCCCCACCATCCTCACTCCTGTGGGAATCTCGCTTTGCCTGAAGGGGAAATATATACAGCTATTTTTTGTTTTCCCCTGCAATAACACAGAAGAGGCCCTACGCCTTGTCCACATGTCTAAGAATTGCAAATATACTTGCTAAATGTTAGTGTTAATAAATAACACATACAGCAAGTAACATTAAAATGTAAGGTACTGCTAATAATTAAGCTAGAAATAAAAAAATAAATAAATAAAGTGCATCCGCCTGGTAACCTCTGGTTGTTAGTCATAGCTGAGAAAAATCCCTCAAATTTGTCCAAAGATGTCACATGTTCAAGGGATTTGTATTCCCAAGGCATTTTCATGGAAAAGAGGGTGTACTGAATTGAGGTTAAACATGCAGTAGGCTGCCTGGGTCCTTGACCTGACTTCAGTGTCTACACACTGTGTGACCTTAAGCAATTTGCTCAATGTTCCTGTGAATTAACACAGTTCTCCATAAATGGGATGATACTAAATGAGATGATATATGTAAAATGTTCAGCACTGTGCCAGCTATTTAGTAAGCATTTCTTAAATGCTCATCATTATCCTATTACGTGTAGCTGTACAGTATAAACACATCCGTCACTCAGAAAAAGGAAAGGCTAGGAAGATGAGGAAATCAACAAGGGCTCATTCATAGAGAATAAGGCACTCATCTGTTCATAAGATTCTGAGCTTCTTCATTCCCAGCGGTGATGTTATTTGAGAAATACTTAATGCTCTTTAGAATTGGGTATCGATATAGATATTGGTGTTAGATACAGAAAGATGAAGACGGATAACAAATACTTCTATTTATCACAACAATTCAACTTGTTTCTAATTAGAATTAAGTTTCACATTTCAATTCAGAAAATATTTACAAACAAAACATGAATTGGAAAAAACTTCATTGTTACCTAATCCGGAAAAAATAATGATTTCTAAGTCTTCCAGATTATCAAGATTAATACCCGCAGCCATCGTTCTAAATTTAAATAAACAAAGCTTGAAGATGGGGAAGCATTATTTTTCCTCCTTTGCAGATTTTTCTTTGACAGCTAAGTTTAATTTATGCCATCATTGGGTAAATATTCACCAGGTGACTTTTACTACAATGTTTGAAGAACCTAGCTACCTATTTCATAACATGACATTATAATTTATTAGCATTCCAATTAAAAACATAATTTGTCTGTAACCTTCAAGTTTATTATTTATACTGCACCTTCCTAGTAGCTAATAAATCATTTGTAATTGACTATAATACCAAAAAGCTAAATACCAAGCCCTATAATAATCTGAAAATGATGGGCTATGCAAATAGATCTGCCTCTCCTGCTACACATAAAGTTAGAGAAAAGGGTAAAGGTTTAGCAATTTGTAGAAAGATGTGAAACAATATTGTAAATAGCTGTCACTAACGGACTATCTGCCATTTCCAGGGACATAAGCATTATTTGTCACATGGCACAGATAAGAAGCTGAGACTCAAAGAATGTAAGAAACCCGTACTAGAGCACATAGACTCCAAGTGAAGGGGACAGGATTTTAGCTAGAAATACCTGGCTCACAAAACATCAAACCACTTCCAACACAAACAAACATCTCTTCCAAACCCAAACAAAAGAGGTGCATTCCCTTCTTAGCATATCTCCTTATTAATTCACCCATTTTACCACATCAAAAATAATCAATATCAAAGAGAAAATACAATTCAGTTTTGAATTATATTTCTAGGTTAGTCATAGATTTTTTTTTACATAAAAAGAATTTATTAAAAATAAACTTCTACCTCTTATCTCCTTTGACATCTTTCTTACGTCGAATGCTGCACATCAACGTGAGTCACCACAGGATCGAATTATACTCTGCTCCTTGCCCCATCTAATATTTATTTGCACATTAAAGATAACACGACTGGCTAGAATTGGCTTCTGAATATGTGTGCTCCTTATCAAGGCCATAGTTTACAGCTTTGCTAGGGAGAGCTATGCTAATGAACTACTTGATCTTTTTTTTTTTTTTTTTTTTTTTTTTTTTTTTGAGACGGAGCCTCGCTCTGTCGTCCAGGCTGGAGTGCAGTGGCGCGATCTCGGCTCACTGCAACCTCCACCTCCCAGGTTCAAGCAGTTCTCCTGCCTCAGCCTCCTGAGTAGCTGGGACTACTACAGGCGTGCGCCACCATGCCCAGCTAATTTTTGTGTTTTTAGTACAGACAGGATTTCACCATGTTGGCCAGGACGGTCCCAATCTCTTGACCTCGTGATCGGCCCTCCTCGGCCTCCCAAAGTTCTGGGATTACAGGCGTGAGCCACTGCGCCCAGCCGGACTATTTTATCTTAAAGAGAGACTTGGAAGAGAGGCTGCTGGAATCCCTAAAGTCTACCTGGGTCTGATGTAATCATGTCTGGCTGACTCAACAGCAGCGGCTTGGAAATAAAATGCAATACGGAACACCTGGAGAGATGCCTCCTTCTCTTTGTCTATCTTTCAAGCATCCCAGACTCAACTTTTAAGATGTCTCAGATCTCAGGACAAGAGAAACACTTGCGTAATGATAATCATAAAAACAGTAATAGCAGCAATGCTAATAATAAGAAAATGTAGGAAGATGTGGGAATTAGAAATGAGCATATTAATCTTGTAGCATTTTGAATGCACATAGAACTCAATCAAGTTGAACTTGACACAGAAAAATATACAGTAATTTCGTGAGAATGCAAGATTGCTTTCCAACAATTGTCACAATCCACAAGAAAAATAAACAGGTAAGGCAAATTGCATTCATCTTTTGTTCTCATTTTATTCATGTGCAGACTTAAAAGACAGTTTCAGTTGTATGGTGAAATTTCCGGAGATATGACCTAGAAATGTGGCTAATACCTTTTTTCCTCTTCTTTTATTGGAAAGTTAAGATTTCTTCAAAGAGTATCTTCGTATAGATCTTCTTTGACCCAAAATGATTTGAATTATAATAATGAAAAACAATAAGTAAAACAAAGCGTCATATTCTCCCTTGAAATACTCTCTTTTTCTTGATTTGCAGAATATATCACTCTCCTGTTCTTTTTGTTTTGTTTTGTTTGAAACAGAGTTTCACTCTTCACTCTTGTTGCCCAGGCTGGAGTGCAATGGCACAGTCTCTGCTCACTGCAACCTCCGTCTCCCAAGTTCAAGCAATTCTCCTGCCTCAGCCTCCCAAGTGGCTGGGATTATGGGCATGTGCCACCAAACCCGGATAACTTTTAGTAGAGACAGGGTTTCACTGTGCTGATCAGGCTGGTCTTGAATTCCTAACCTCAGGTGATCCACCCCCCTTGCCCTCACAAATTGCTGGGATTACAGACATGAGCCACCACATCTGGCCTCCTATTTTGTTTTGTTTTGTTTTGCTTTTTCCTGATTGCATTATCTTTCATAATCTTAATCTCCTCTGTTGACACCCTTTCCTTTTGCAGAACTCAAAAGACTGGCTCCCTCCAGTAGCATCCTCAATTTTCTCTATTTACACACTCTCCTTAGGAGATCTTATCTCATCCTTTGATCTCTCCCTTATACATTAACCTGCTCCTCGTTTTAGTAAATGGCCATACCATCTACCCAATAAGTCCTCCTGACCCCTCTCTTCTCACAAACACTACATCTAAATAGTGGGTAAGAAGTGGTGGCTCATTCTCTAAAAATATTCCTGAAGTCCCAGTTTTCTTATTTCCAATGCTACCCATTCTCTATATTATAGCCTAATTGATCATTCTGATTTTTTTTTAAGAATCATGCTGTTGCCCTCAGTTTAAAACTCTTCAGTACCCACCCATCACATTTAGAAAACAGACTAAGGAATGGGCACAGTGGCTCACACCTGTAATCCCAGTACTTGGGAGATCAAGGTGAAAGGATCACTTCTGCCCAGGAGTTTGAGACCAGCCTGGGCAATGTCATGAGACCTCACCTTTACAAAAATAAAAATAAAAAATTAGCTGGGTGTGGTGAGGTACACCTGTAGTCCTAGCTGCTCAGAAGGCTGAGATGGGAGAATTGCTTGAGCCTAAGAGTTGCAGGTTACAGTGAGCTGTAATCCTACATCTGCACTCCAGCCTGGGCTACAGGCTACAGAGTGAGACTGCCTCTAAAACAAAACAAAACAAAACAAAAAGAGGAGAGGAGAGGAAACGGGATAAGCTCATTATCTTGATTCACATAGTGACCTATGTTACCTGACCTTGATCTTACACTCCAACTTCATCTCATACCACTCTACTGCTAGCTTACAACTCACCAACCACCTGGATTTCTTTCTGTTCCTCTAACAAGTTCACCTTGTTCCTTGTTAAAGACATTTTTGTTACTCCCCTTTTTCTTTCCATAGTTGGTTACTTCTAGTCATGCACAGGGTAGCTTTGAAAAACACCAGTTCCAGCTGGGCATGGTGACACACACCTGTAATCCCAGCACTTTGGGAGGCTGAGGTGTGAGGCTCACTTGAGCCCAGGAATTCAACACCAGCCTGGACAACATGGCAAAACCGCACCTCTACAAAATATACAAAAAAGTGGTCCATGCCTGTAGTCCCAGCTATTTGAGAAGCTTAGGTGGGAAGATCGCTTGAGTCCGGGAGGCAGAGGTTGCAGTGAGCTGAGATGCTGCCACTGCACCATCTTGCCTGGACAAAAGAGTGAGACCCTGTTTCAAAAAGACAAAATCAAACCAAAACAAAAAAAGAAAAACACCAATACAGAAAATATTTTCCAGAAATCCCAAACTAATCATCCAGTCATTCTGCATTATATCACTCTGTTTCATCTTCTGTATTTCCTTATTCTCCAGCCTGAGACACTAGAATATAAACTTCATGAGAGTAGAGGCCTTATCTGTTCGTTTGTATTTCAGCACCTAGAAGAGTGGCTATTTCAGCACCTAGAAGAGTGGCTCACTAACATTACGTGTTGCGTGGTAGATTGCTGAATGAGAGAACAAACGAATGTAAACAAACAAGGTGGTAGTAAAATGAATTTTCATCAGCTAGATTCTAGACACATGAGAAAGATAAAATTCAGGGGATATATTCTGTCCTTCTTTAGATTAGTTTGGGATTCTGGATAGGTGTTTGCAGATCAATTTCATGTCAAAATAGGATGGAGCTTTTGATAGAGTGGTCATTCTACTCTGACACAAAACCTAACTGCTCACATGAATACCAAATAATCCCTTACCATGTCTACATAAGAACTGGGTTTATTCAGACACACAAGGCATTTTACATGTTTTTTGAATAAATATGTATTCTATTTTCCATGTACTGTGTTAACTTTGAAAAATATAAGTGAGACAGAGTCCCTTTCTCAGATCCCTTGATCTAATGCAGATAGTAGAACAATAAATACAAAATTAATACTACAACATGAAAAGTGAAATAATATTATAGGAAGGTATTATAGAGCTCAGAGGCTGAATAACACAGAGAAGGCATCTTTGGAAGATTCTCAAAGCAACAGAAGAGTTAGGTGAGAACCGAGAAAAACAGAACGAGGCATAGTGTCAACAAAAGAAGGGAATCAATTTACCAAAGCCAGTGGAAGAAAACTCCCAAGTAGAAAGAAGTAGATAAAGCACATCAACAGCATAGCTTAATGGTAATAACCGGATCCTTTTAGACTGGGTTTGCATTCCAGCTTCCCTGAATAGGAGTTGCGTATCTTTTGGGCAAGCTACTTATTATTTCCTTCTACAGATGAGAACCATGGAGGCATGGAGAGCATTGTTCATTACCTCAGAGGGGCATTGTGAGGCTGGAATGAGACAATAATAGGTATAAAATATGTAACGTCACAGTTCTTGGCACATGAGTGCCCCGTGAATTTTGCAACACTCAGTTGAGAAGCACAAAGTGACAGGAAATGAGTTAAAGGGATAGACAGGAGCCAAATTAAAGAGTCTGGATGTTGATTGTCTGAGAATTTGTAATTGTTGCTGCTTTGAATTCAGATATGTTTAACAGAAAAAATACACCTCTAAGGGTTCTCAGTTGTTCCCTTCTAAATACTGCTGGGGGAGGTGGCATTGCCCGTTAGATATACAGTTTAGTTGTTTCAATATTGCCTGTATTGATTATTAGCTGAATCACCTGTTTCAAATTATTTACGCTTTCACCTCTTCTTTTAAAATCAGGAATAATTTTGGCAGCTAACTTATTAGGTTTTTATGAGAATTAAACATATTAAATCAGTGTAAATCACTTACATTTTGAGAGATATTAATATCAACAAATGCACAATAAATAGGAGCAGGCGGGGTGTGGTGGCTCATGCCTGTAATGCCAGCACTTTGAGAGCTGGAGGCAGAAGAATTACTTGAGGCCAGGATTTTCACACCAGTCTGTGCAGCATAGTTAGACCCTATCTCCAAAATAAATAAATAAATAAGACCAATGCAACAGGCATGGTTCTGGTTTTCTCATTTTTTTAAACAAGGCTTCTCAAGTTCAAGGATGTCTGTCAATAATGCAAAAACAGAAATTAAAGTAAAAAGTGCATAGATATAGGTATAGATATAAAATTAAATTCCTATCAATGATAAAGGAAAGAAAAAAGAAAAAAAAACATGGCCCAAATCTAAGACAGCAGGTTCAAAGAAAACTCAAGTTCATCACATTTACTGCAATGGAAGATCCAGTATTGTTGCCCATTATAGTCAGGGCCTTACCATCAGTGCTTTAGTGAGGAGAACATTTGGCTTTTGAGTCTGACACTCCTGAGTTTGAATTGAGGTTTCATTCTTAAGAACTCTGTGATGTTAGCAAATTCTTAAACTTTTGGAGACTTTTAAAAATTGTTTCTAAAGAAGACGTGAGATTATCCATACAACAGGGTCATTGTGAAGATTAAATGCAATGGTAAATGAGAAATGCACTCTATCTTTGTTAATAGAATTTGCATCGGAATGATCACAAAGTCAGCTGCTTCTTAAAAAACGGTTATTACTGCTCAGAGAGACACATAGTAGCTGGCAGGATACTCAAGCCTCAATCAGTCCTGCCAAAAGGCCAATTTCGTTTTGTGCCTAGATGCATGATTAAAAAAAAAAAAAAAAGATTCAAGTTTATCCACTCCGATATGTCATCATTCTTACCCTCAAAGGTTACCTGAACTCATAGGCAATGTGGATCTCTGGGAGCATCCCTACTCAAAGGTTAGCTGCAAAGTCTAAGTTTGCTTAAGAGTTAAGAACTTGACAAGGAAGAACAGAGAACTGCAGACGGTTGAGGAGTGCTAACACCTTCTTTAGGAAATCCAAACCCAGGGAGTCATCAGCAAAGGCTGAGAGATTAGCTTCAAGGAAAATAGCTATTTCAAGACACTGAGGAGAAATTAGAAACGACCAGCTGGTGTGAATCAAGAGAAATATGTTGCTAAAAGGTAGTCGGGCAAGCTGTTTACAGGGAACTAGGCTTTCTAACAGCTTTCTCAGGCACCGTGATTTTTTTGTTTTGTTTTGTTTCTTTCACTATTTCCTCCGATTTTTCTTCTAAATCCTTTGGAAGGCTGTAGAATGAATGGCTGTAAAATGTGAAAAGAAACGTGGCTGAATCAAAGGATGCTTTGTGATTTCTCTTTATTTTAATGAGTCACAGGCAGAATGGATTTTGGCATCTTCAAAACTGCTATCTGTCAAAGGATTCTCAAAAATTTGAGTTCACCTTCCTGTTCTGAAGTTTCTACTGCCTCCTGCCCACTCCTAATATCCCACTTGCACACAGGAACACATACACACATGTGCATGCACACACACACAGAGGACCTCTGAAACACACTCATGGCCAAAGATCTACCCTGCTGTTTTGGAGAAGACCACCAGGGGTCCTCTAGTGGTTCTTTTGCTTTTTCTGGCCTAAGATCCTTCAGAAAATTGTATAGTCAAAGACCCCACAAGAAGTTTGAGCAAGACTGGGAACTCTTTTCTATTTCTGTAAAGCAAAACTATGTCTTCAAGAAACAGTGGAACTCACAAGAATTGAAGATTGTGTGTCTTTCATGGTGCCTAGCAGAATTCTAAAGAAAGCATTCGTTTTTACACCTAGATGTAAAGTATTCTTGGAGAAGCAATTTAGGGAAAATTAAAGGAGATAAATTTCAGAGCCAGGCACAATAGGACTTGAGTTTGAGCTTCAACAGTTGATGCTTGCTCAAGCTTTTACTTTCTCCTTTGAGGTAGGCAATAGAATCATGCTTATTTAATAGGTTAGGAAACTGGCGTTTGATAGGTCACAGCTTTGGTACATAGTAAATGTTCAATACACAAGTTTTCTTCCATCTTTTCCCCTCACATACATTAACCCTCTTGATCCTGAAAACAGATGCAATTTAGGTGAAACAGGGTTATTCTGAAGGTCAATGCCACAAAGCAACTTGCCCAAGTAGACACTGCCTATCAAGCTATCTGTTGATTCTATTCTGCACAACTTGAACTCCTAATAAATAATTCCTAAACTGAATAGCAATACTTCTCTTCTTCTCTTGGGTGATGCAGAACAATCTTAGGTGCAGAATTTATAGAGCAGAAGAGAAATGATTGATCTTCCATGTAGAACACAGAATCAAACTGTGTGGTAACTAAGATTGGCAAAACTGTTATCTGTTTCCTGTGTAAATGTTCAACTCTCCTATTTACCAGGTAGATGTCAGTATAAGGAGTTTGAAACATCTCTGCTTCCTAAGCCCAAGAATTTCAAGACTGATCAAAAAACAGTGTCACAAACAGTACCAAAACAACTTCACCCCATTATTTAATTCTATACATGAATATTATTGTAGACATTATTTCTAAATTGAAGTATATTTGACTAAAGATTGAGTATGACTATTATTGCAATGACTACAAAGACATGAGGCAAATATGATTTTTCTGCAAGGCAATAAAATATTTTTATATGAAAACAGTTTGAATTAAAAATTATATTAAATGTGTCAAAGAAAATGTTGATCATTCCCCAAGCACATATTTTTGTACCTATACCATTCAGGGATAGATTCAACTTCTTTTCAGTCACATGGATTCATCAAACCTGTATTGCATTCCTATCATTTGCCAGAGAAGTTACACACAGGAATGATGAATAATACATGGTCCCTGCCTTCGAGGAGTTCTCATTCTAGGTTGAATTTTCTCCCCCTATATATGTGAGTCTGTGGAAAGTAAAATAGAGCAGAATTTGTTTCAGACAGTGTAAATCTGAGGGAAAGTAAAAAACATTTTTTCCTCTAAATGAAATAACACATTCCTTTTCAGACTTAATATATGAATGTGATTTTTTTCTTGTTCTACATGTTTGTTTTAACTCATTCTTTAAAAAGTTTCATTCATTATTCTAGAGTATTACAAGTTATGTCTAAGATTAAAATAAATGTTAAATGGTTTTAATATA
Organism: Pan paniscus; assembly: GCF_029289425.2. Classification (NCBI taxonomy): domain Eukaryota; kingdom Metazoa; phylum Chordata; class Mammalia; order Primates; family Hominidae; genus Pan; species Pan paniscus. The sequence continues at coordinate 71,421,328 of NC_073267.2, forward strand.
TATTTAAATGTCAACATTGAATTGTTATTGGTCAACTTACAGAGCTATTAGGACTCTGTTCTCAAATAAGGGATGGCTCGAGAAAATGAAAATAACCCAAGGGCATGCTCAGCTGATGGAATTTTTATCCATACAGTGAGATAGTCAGGCAAACTCTGTGGTCAAGAGCACAGGTCTTCCAGTAACGTGCCATTCACAGTCTCCATTAACTCTTCCCTGACCCTATTTCTGTCCTGGACTAGTTATCCAATCCCCAAGAACCTCACATTTGATACTGGCACAATAATGAGAAAACCACACAAAAATCAATCAATCATACAAACGTATGACCCTAAATTTGGGGGAAAACTAAGAAGGTGTTTGGAGGGAGCTGATTCTGTAAAAAATAACATAATGGAAGAGACAGATATTAAAATATGTATGAAAGCATTAACTTAAAACTGCCTATAAGAATTAGCTTCTGAGGATTTCTGATCTCCTGCTTCTGTGCTCATTCTGATCTAATCATTGTCGGGTATATTTTAAAAAATATATCATGAAGTTGGAAGAAGTTGAGAACACAGCCAAAATCTAACATCATCTAGAACAGTGCCTCCCCAATAGTAGACACACTACTCATTCATTATTCACCAAATATCTTTCAATATGTAACCAGAATACAATGAGGGCTCCAAGTGGAAAATATGCTGTCCCCCAAAGGTTATCTAAATTCATAGGCAATGTGCATCTCTGGGAGCTTCCCTACTCAAAGGTTAACTGTGAAGCCTATATTTGCTTAAGAGATAAGAACTTAACAAGGAAAAACAGAGAAGAGCAGACAGTTGAAGAGTCCCAACACCTTCTTTACAAATACAAACCCAGGGAGTCATTGTTGAAAGAAACAATAGCCCAACAATAGATGTTAAATCCGTAGCTTTAAGCCCGCTCAAGAAAATGCTAAAGACGAGAGTATATTCTAATTGTTGGAACAGTATCTTTTTAAGAAATTTTCCTTTTTAAAATTTTTATTCTTAATATTTTTGACAAAAATAGAAAGTAATCTGTAAAACTCTTCTTTCGAATCGCATAACCCATCCCGACATCAGTCGGTCACACAAGTATACTAATCCCATGGAGGTGAAAGTGGAGAAGAGAATGAACATGTTCAAAAGTAATCTTACATATCAAAAGTGTTTAAATGCATTTTTGTAAACAGTACCTACCGTGTGTATCTTATCTCACATCTCTAAATTGGAGATACACAGTAGAGGTCAGAATTTAAAAAGTTCTGATTACTCTTGCAATGAAGAAACATATTACAATTTAAATAACTCATGAGTCTTGTAGTTGATATTGAGAATCTCTGTTTCACATTGTCGCGGCCGCCAGACTAAAGACATGGGTATCAGGCTTTCTGGGAAAGGACTCTCTAACAACCCCTGACTCTTTGGAGTTGGGAGCGTAGAAGCCAGCTGGACTTCCTGGGTGGAATGGGGACTTGGAGAACTTTTCTCTCTAGCTAGAGGATTGTAAATGCACCAATCAGCACTCTGTGCTAGCTAAAGGATTGTAAATGCACCAATCAGCACTCTGTAAAATGGACCAATCAGCACTCTGTAAAGTGGACCAATCAGCAGGAAGTGGGTGGGGACAAATAAGAGAATAAAAGCTGGCCACCCCAGCCAGCAGCAGCAACCTGCTTGGGTCCCCTTCCACACTGTGGAAGCTTTGTTCTTTCACTCTTCACAATAAATCTTGCTGCTGCTCACTCTTTGGGTCCACACCACCTTTAAAAGCTGTAACACTCCACCAAGGTCTGCAGCTTCATTCTTGAAGTCAACAAGACCGAGAACCCACTGGAAGGAACCAACTCCGGACACAACATGACATCTATTAATACCTCATAGGATATGCTTGGGAAAATGTTACAGTTAAGACATTTTGGCTGGACATGGGGACTCACATCTGCAATCCCAGCACTTTGGGAAGCCAAGGCGGCAGATCACTTGATCCCAGGAGTTCAAGACCAACCTGGGCAACATGGCAAAACCCCATCTCTACTAAATAATAATAATACAAAAATTAGCCAGGCATTGTGGTGCATGCCTGTAGTCCCAACTCTCAGGGGGCTGAGGTAGGAAGATTGCTTAAACATGGGTGGTTGAGGCTGCAATGAGCCATGATCCTGCCACTGCAATTCAGCCTGGGTGGCAGAGCAAGACCCTGTCTTAAAAAAAAAAAAAAAAAATCCTAAGCTTCATGAACCACTGCATCACACTGGCAGTTGCTATTCCCTGGCTTCTTGCAGCATATATAGCCTGAATAATCCTGAAATCAAGACAGTCAGGGACCTACAAATGAGGTTGTACAGCAAAATTATTGATAAAGCACTTTCTGTCTATAAAGGATGAACACAATATACTCCCTGGTAAGTGATACAGGTTGTAATACAGAAGGCAAGGCTTTTTGATCTCAAATGAATTTTTTTTTCCTTCCTCTCTGACTTCTCTGTTGAGAGAAGGTGCAAGAGATAAGACAGAGAGTAGGATATTTTTAGCTGAGAAGCAGCTCTTCATAAGAAAGGCAACTTCAGGGAAATATTGCTGGTAGGTACTAGATTTTACTCTATTTACCAGATGTGCATAAGAGTTCAATACTTATTGTTGAGTGAATCAATGTTTAAAAAAATTAAATGATTTGAGTGCAGAGTAGCAGAAGGGATGCGACTGGGTGTCTATCCCACTTATGACTTCTGCTTAATGGCTTTGTGACAAAAGTTACAATATAAAGAACTACGGTGTCAAGATATGAGACTGCATTGTCTTAACTTTCCTTTGAAAATAATTGAATAACAAAATATCTACTTCATTTCTTATTTTCCCCCCAAAACCAGTTGAAATATAATTCCTTGTTATTTATATTTTTATGTCATTAAAACCTCATATTCACTATACAGCCATAAAAAAAGAACAAAATCATGTCTTTTGTGGGAACATGGATGGGACTGGGGGCCATTATCTTTTGCAAACTAATGCAGGAACAGAAACTCAAACATTGCATGTTCTCACTTATAAGTGGAAGCTAAATGATGAGAATTCATGAACATAAAGAAGGGAACAAAAGGCACTGGGGTCTATTTGAGGGGGAAGGGTAGGAGAAAGAAGAGGAACAGAAAAGATAACTCTTGGGTACCAGGCTTAATACCTGAGTGATGAAATAATCTATACAACAACCCCCCATGACACAAGTTTACTTATGTAACAAACCTGTACACTTACCCCCGAACCTAAAGTAAAAGTTAAAAAAAACCTCCACATTCCAGTCTTTGGATAACTAGTAATCATCATCATCATCATCATCATCATCATGGCAGGTATATTTGAATGGGCACTTTCTTTTTACCAGACATGATGCTGAGCAATACACATATATTTCATTTTATCTTCCCAATACATGTATAAAAGATGCCATATGGGCCGGGCATGGTGGCTCACGCCTGTAATCCCAGCACTTTGGGAGGCCGAGGCAGGCGGATCACGAGGTCAGGAGATCGAGACCATCCTGGCTAACACGGCGAAACCCAGTCTCTACTAAAAATACAAAAAAAAATTAGCTGGGCATGCTGGCGGGCGCCCATAGTCCCAGCTACTTGGGAGGCTGAGGCAGGAGAATCGCATGAACCTGGGAGGCAGAGCTTGCAGTGAGCCGAGATCGTGCCACTGCACTCCAGCCTGGGCAACAGAGTGAGACTCCGTCTCAAAAAAAAAAAAAAAAAAAAAGATGTCGTATGATCTTCTTTTTGTATATGACAAAACAGAACTCAAATAATTTTTTTTTAAACTGTCGTAGGTTATTCAACTAGCGTGAAAATACTGGGATTCCTTCTTTTACATATTGCAATGGATTTCACATTTTACTATACTGAAGTCAAAAGCCTGAAGCAGCTTCTAAACTACCATTATCCTTTCCTCACCTACAGCACTTTTATAGGATGTTAATTCCTTCATGCCTCTCTCTCCTCCTTTTCTCTTTACTTATTGAAAGGGATATGATTTCTCCATGAGCCACTATATTAAACAATAAAATGCTGCAGGTATCCCTCACCAAGAGGAAATACATTTAAAATTTAATAATGAAATCAATGGGAAACGGGGTTTGCTTCACAAGAATTTGTCAACTTTGCTGGAATTCATTCATTGTATAAGCTAATAGAAAACTTTGATGTGGAGAGAAATGGAACAAACTCCCAAGAAGTTACTGAATATTATCGAAGACAGTGGCCATGTCTTCTACTTTATCTGTGTGGCTCCCAAAGTTGAACTCTTTAGAGCTGATGTTGATTAATTGTCTGTTAAAATGTCTTTTTTGAGATTTGTGAAAATTATAATTCTCATTATTAATAGGAGTCAAAATAATGAGCAAAATAAACTGTCATTTCTTCCATGGGTTTGCGAAATAGGAATAAAATACCACTACCACAGCTAAAGAATACCACAGAAGAACTCCATTCATTAATTAATTCAAAAATAAATATATTTTGAGCTCCCTTACTGTGCTAGGTGCTGAGAATATAATAATGTACAGTTGGATTTGGGAGACAGACTTATGGTTTTACTTATGGCATTTGTGTTGCTAAGTGTTATAAAAGATAGGTATTGGGCATCATGTAAGAATGAATAAAGAGGTTTGGCTTCATGGAGAAGTGCCAGGGAGAGCTTCTCAAATGAAGTAAACATGTAAAAGATTTTCAGAAGGCTGGAAGTTAGCAGGCTGGTTGCTGAAATGGCAGAGGAGGTGAATTCAAAATAGAGGAAATACATCATGAAAACCATGGAGGAAACAATCTATGCAAAAGTCAAAAATTAAAAGAGGCTAGAGCTGGAGGAGCGCAAATACTGTTGAAGAGGTTGCATGATCTGCAGAAGGTTGAATAGGCAAGCAGGGGCAAAATTATGCAATGTTTATTAGGGATCCTCGGAATGTTATCTCCTATGGGCAATAAAAAATAATTTATGTGTTGTGCTGTCTCGAATAATTTTCACAAAATGCAAATCAAATTATATCCCCTCTATAATTAAGTGTAGAGCACATATTGGGAATCAGAGCAAATGGATACAAAGAGATCACTTAGAATACCTAGGTAACAATTCAAGGAAGATGTTCATTTGCATCCTGCTATTGTCTGTGTTTTTATGTCTCCCTAATATTCCTATGTTGAAATTTAAATCCCCATGTGAGGATGGTAGGAGGTAGGGCCTTTGGGAGGTGATTAGGTAACGTGGGCTGACTCACTCTCCTGAATGGGATTAGTGCACTAATATAAAAGGATCCACTCTCAATCCTTCCACCATGTGGGAAGACAGAGAGAACTTGTCAGAAGGTGCCATCTATGAACCAGAAAGTAACCCATAACCAGACACCAAATGTGTTGGTGCCCAGATCTTGGACTTCCCAGGCAGCCTGATCTGAATGGACTAAGACAGAGCTCAAGGGTAGAGGAATAAAGAGAACTATATAAATTAACACAAGACATATTAAGAATGTATAATTTTCATGGAGCAGAGCTTTCCATATTTCTCATACTTCTGCTATTCTTCTTCATCTACTTGATATTTTTTCTGTACAGGAACACTATTAATTTATTTCTTGCTCACCATGAAATACATTTTAAAATAACTTGTCATATTGTTATTAATGGGAAAACTGATGTCATATTATGAAGAGAACATTACAAATACAGTGAAAAAGAAAACTGTATATAAAGCTAGTTCTTGTCTCCCAAAATTTCTGAGTATGAGACCAATTTTTCTTACAAAACAAAAAAGACATTGGAGCCAGGCCTGGTGGCTCATGCCTGCAATCCCAGCACTTTGGAAGGCAGAGGTGGGACGATTGCTTGAGCCCAGGAATTCGAGACCAGCCTGGGCAACTTGGCAACACCCTTTCTCTACAAAAAAATACAAAAACTAGCCAGGCATGGTGGCACACATCTGTAGTTTCAGCTACTTGGGGGGCTGAGGCGGGAGAATAGCTTGAGCCCAAGTGGTCGAGGCTGCAGTGAACTGGGATTGTGGGATTGTGCCACTGTACTCCAGCCTGGGCAACAGAGTGAGACTCTGTCTCAAAAAGAAAAAAAAAACTTTATATATATATATATATATATAATACCTTAATAACATGCTATATACTATATAGAGACTTTCTCCTTCAAATATCAAAGGACTCAGAACTAAACATTGAATAACTGCTTCCAAGAGATTACATTTTGTTTAATGTTGTATTGACCAACTCCATAAAATCATCTCATTTAATACACCATGTTTGCAATGTATAATTGCCAGATTTAGAGGTTAACAAGGGGAGTAATGCTCTAGGCTGAAATCTTTTCATGTCAGGGCTTCCCATATCTTGCTAAAACACATTTTGAAGTTGGTTGTTCAGCTCTCATCTATCCACCATGGAGAAAGGAGGAGCAAAAACCCATTATATATGATGTCCATCTTTCCCAGTTACTTGGTTCTCACCCTCTCACCTATTGAGGGTTTCACATCAAAACAATTATTCCAGTCCCAGAGCCAATGATAATGTTAATAGTGTGGTCTCTATTAAAAACTGGGACTGGGTTTTAAATATCTTTGTATCCGTAGCACCTACAATTAAATTTGACTCATGATAAATACTCGAAATGCACTTTGGGAGGCCGAGGCGGGTGGATCACAAGGTCAGGAGATCGAGGCCATCCTTACTAACACGGTGAAACCCTGTCTCTACTAAAAATACAAAAAATTAGCTGGGCGTGGTGGTGGGTGCCTGTAGTCCCAGCTACTCAGGAGGCTGAGGCAGGGGAATGGCATGAACCCGGGAGGCAGAGCTTGCAGTGAGCCGAGATTGGGCCACTGTACTCCAGCCTGGGCAACAGAGCGACACTCCATCTCAAAAACAAAAAAAAGAAAGAAAGAAAGAAAGAAAGAAAGAAAGAAAGATAAATACAGGAAATGAATTTGCAAAACAAAAAATACTTTTAAAAACCAGCTCAAGCTCATATAATTATTCAATTGTTGAATTCAAATTAGAGTAGCCTAAGTCCCAATCTTTAACTGTGGGAGAGGTGAAATATCTAAGCAATAATGTACACGTCTGTAAATATAAACTCTGCTTTGTAGCAATAATATGAAAAGCTAAGACATAATGAACCACCATTATTTCATTGTATTTCAGCAGTAACCTCCTAAAGTGGGTATTGGATCCACTTCACAGATGAAGAAATGAAACAGAGTCAGGGAAATGGCATTACCAAGTCCATAGACCTACTAAATGTGTAAGAAAAGGATTTGCACCTAATAAACGACATGCTATCCTCCACTGTAGACTATTGATATTCATATAACCAAATGGGTTACTGTTTTCTCTTCAGATGTCCTAGTACCTCTGTTAAATCAAGGTTAGCCTAAAGCTGCCTCCTTACATATTTAAGTCAACCTAAAGGTTTCTCTGTACATAATGAACCATAACCTAAATGGAGGTATAAACAGACCATAACCTACTCTTGTGCCAATCATTGAGTTTTGGCCAAAGGGGCCAGCTGTTCAAACCATGTTCAAATAAAGCAAACGTCAAGCTGTAGCCAATCCCGCTGTTTGTGTACATCAATTCTGTTTTCTGTATGCCACCGTCCTTTTCTGTTCATAAACCTTGTACTACATGGCTGCAGTGGAGTCTCTTTGAGCCTCTGGTTCAGAGAGCTGCCTGATTTGTGAATCGTGCTTTGGTCAATTAAATTCTGTTAAATTTAGTTTGACTGAAATTTTTCTCTTAAAACCTCATAGACATAAACTTCATCTACTTTCTTAATTTTTTCTTTTTTTTTAAAATTACCATTTACAAGAAAGAGTTTATCATAAGGTCATTTAAAAGTGGTCACACAAAACTCTGGATAAGTTTAAACAGGAAAATCCTAGCAGGAAGGATGTTTCTGATAGTCTGTAAAAATACAAACCAGCTCAATTACAGTGCCTAGTATCTTGTAAAGATGCATCTTCTAGGGCTTCTGGAAAATTCAAAACTATTGGGTTCTCTCCATGGCAAATGTTTAACTGCTGGGATATTCTTAATCAGTAAGTGCCCCCAAATACACAGTTCCATTATCACCATTGCCATCTGAGAGTACAATAGCATGTAAATAAAAGCTATCCCACAATTAAACAAACAGGTAGAACTGAGTTCTTTATTACAATAATTCAAATACCTTTATTTACATTAAAATTATTAAGCTTACAAATAATTGTATCCAATCACTTAACTACATTAGTGTTCAAATAAAAGGAAGAAAATATTAAAATATGTTTAACTTTTTCTAAATTTCCATGTATAACTTAGTAATAAGACAAAGAGTATCAACCCTGTAAACTAGTTGTCAAAAATTTGTATACACACACTATAGAAACACTCATATACATTCACTTTTTAAGAATATCTACACGCTGAAGTTAAAAATCTCTTTTGATCTCCTTTTTTAAAAATGTTCATTGCATAACAGAAGTGATTTTATGTGTTTGTTTTGTTCTAAAAGAGGCAAGACAACCTTTGAAAAAGCACAAGCCTTACCTTATCTTAAGGTAAACTCAAAGAAAATGTCTACAATTTACTCAAATAACCACTAACTCCAAATAATCCATCTTGAAAAAGAGGAAAGAAAGGGAGTAAATTTACATTGTGTTCTATTATATTCTTTAATGTTATCTAATTTCCAAACAGCATACCCAAGGTAATGCAAATTCTGTTTTATGAGGGCAAATTAAGCCTAATATGCATAAACACAAAGCAGTATCTATTTTTACCATAAAAATACCAAGTCCCTGAACAGTATTTTTATGATGCTGCTTAACAAGTTTGTATTTCCTTGGCAGGAATTTATTTTACTTCTCAAGTATAAAACAGAAAGAAAATAAAAGAATAAAAATGAGGTAAAATGCTCAATTCTGTGCAACTCATTCCAACTTCAATAGTATTTTTATTGGTATTGATTTTCTTTACCCGGCACCCTCAGGGATGGACTTGAAGTTCTTCATGTAGGTGGTCTAGTTTGTAGGGTCCTTAAAACTAACATTGCATGATTACCTGCATTCTCTCCAACCCACTTTCATCCTCCTTGTGGTCAAAATAGTCCATATTCCTAGGTCAGTCCTTGTGTTCAATAAAATGCAGATGCTTCATTAAGAACATTAGATGTACCTGGGTAATTTAGTATTTCCAACTGATTTTCAGAGTAGATTAGGTGTTAATGTAATATTGCTTGGCAAATCATTTCAGCAGAAGCAAGTTAGTAGAAATGGTTATATATTCAAAATTAGGTTTTGGCCAATTGATTCTTAATTACACAATCAGAGACTCAAGAGATCAAAGTTAATAGTCCTTCCTCCTCCCCTAAGACATGCAGATACACACACATACACACACATATGCACACACACCTTGAAAGGTTCTAGCTGCTCTCAGGAATCAAAGGATATCCTGGCAGTATTTGTCTAAGAATAAAGCTTCAAATGTCTAAGCAAGACCACCTACAGTCTATCTGATTGTTCCCTTCAAGGAAGCCAGAAAGAATGTCGATTTAAGAGCCACAAGCAGCAGCTAAGTGTAGTTTAAAAGGAACACATTGGAAACGCTCTCTTTCTGTCAGAGTCACAGTTTCTATGAAAAAGAACACTAGTTAATGTGACTTCAAGAGGTTCCAAACTATTTAAATAGCCATTCGGCTCAGGTACAAAAGAGAAGAGGGCAGGATATAGGATGGAAATGAAAAGACCAACTAAAATATATATAGATATATGAACATATATAGATATATGAACACAAACATACATATGCTCACACATGCACACGCATTCATTGACTCTGTTCCAGCCACACAGGTTTTCTGAGTATGGCAAATTTTCCCATAACACAGATCCTTAGGACTTGTTATATTATTCATGCATGAAATACTTTCAACATGATTTTTTTCATGTCTGGTTTCTCACTCTTCAATTTACAGCTTGAATGTAATCCCGCCTCTGCTGACCACCATACAGAAAGCCATTTCCTCTCCCTCCTCTGGTTCATCTCTATCACATCTTTCCCTTCATCTTTATATTCCAAGAACCTAGTTCAGGGTCTGCTTTAGAACAGCCACTCAATACAATGTTCTGTTAATACTGGGGACTCTATTAGATGGGTAATTCTACTTGGGTAATTGATAGTTAACATACGCTGCAATATAAATGTGCATTGGCTATATTACAGGCCATTCTAGGGACTGAATAGAGTATGTGGAAATAAAACAGTTTTTGCCCTCAAGAAGCTATATCTTGTGGTAGAGGGGGATAAATTGATCAAACCCTGTGGATGATTAGCAATCAAGAAGCACAGAGCTTGGAAAGCCAAGCCAACCTGCATGAGACAGGGAAAATTCCTGAGGCTGATGATAGCCTAGGTGGACCATCTGGGGTTGAGCTAAATAAAAGAATGCTTGGAAGTGCTCTCCAGTCAAAAGAAAAGCAAGCATGCAGCCTTGAAGTCATGATTGTTCTTTGATCTATTTGAAAGTTGAATGTACCTGTACGAGTATGATGATATGTGGGAAAGCAGCTAAACAAAGCAGAACTACATCAATATAAGAAAGCAATATTGTCACATTCATCCATAACAGCAACATAATAAAATTCTATCATCCTTATAATTTAGGTCAACCCTTGTCAATTTGTCAAAGCCTTTTGTATACCATTGCTCTTTATCTATGATTCCACAGGGAAGCAAAAATATAAAGGTTAGAAGGGTGGGCTCTGGAGTCAAATTTCTCTAAAGCCTCCTGGCTGGAGAATCACAGATTTGATCCTCAGTTTCTTCATCCATGATAGAGATTGATCATAATCTTCAGAATTATTTTATGAAGTAAAATAATGCATATGAAACTATTTGTATCAGGAGTGTCATATAATACTCAGTAATTACAATTGTCACACTCTTGAAAACATTCTCCACATCTGAGATTATCTACAAAGATTATCTACTAAGAGTAGTATTTCAGAGACAATTTCCTTTTCTACTCAAGAGTATGACACAGGAGGCTCTCCCTGATCTGACCCTGACCATTTCTTTCCAGCTCCGTCTCCATCAGTATAACCCCCAGGCCATTCCCTGGACAACTGCCTTAGAGACCGTACAAAATTCCCAGCTACACACAGCCCGATCATAACTTTTCACATCCACACATGTTGCTTGTTCTCTCTGCCTGAAATCCTTTCTCTCATTTGGCCAACTTCTGATTTTCCTTCAAAAATCAACTTGATTCTCACTTTTTCTTGAAATTCTTCTTTAACACACCTTCTCCCCCATCTCCATCTCTCTCCTTCATCTAACTTAAATACTTCCATTCTATTCCTATCTGTGGGCACCTCTCACATAGGAAAGGCCAGGCTCTACTATACTTATTCACCTGCCTGGCTGCAGAATTAACTACAGACCTTGTGGTGCCCAGTACAAAACACAAATGTGAAAAAAAGAAAAAAAGACATCATTTAACTTACTAAATATAAAGGGTGTTTTCCTTTCTTCCACATCTCTCTTTTGCTTACGTGAATGCTTCTTTGTCCCATAGAACTTCACTTTTGAAAAATTAAGAATCTCAAGACAATGACAGCAGAGGATTCATCAAAGCATAGGGCCCCTTGGGGTAACAGACACCTGTGGGACTCTACTGGTTACTCGCAAAAGCCAGCCCTGCCTTATCCTCCCTCTCTCTCTCTCTCTCTGTGTGTGTGTGTGTATGTATATATGTATGTATGTATATAGAGAGATGTGTGTGTGTATATATATATATATATACACATACATGTATACACACACATACACAGAAAGAGACAGAGGGAGGAAATGTTTATTACACCTCAACAAATCTCTTTCTCTCTGTATGTGTGTCTGTGTATATACACATATATATACACACACATATGTATGATATCTATATATCTATATATACACACACACAGAGACAGGGAGGATATGGTCATTATACCTTAACAAATCTCTCTCTCTCTGTATGTGTGTGTATATATATATACATATATGTATATATGTGTGCATATATATGTGTATATGTGTTTATATGTAAATATATATACACACACACAGAGGGAGGATATGGTCATTATACCTTAACAAATCTTTCTCTGTATGTAGTGTGTGTATATATATATATATATATACACACACACACACAACACATATGTATGTATGTGTATATATACATATACATATATACATATATGTGTATGTATACACATACATATACACATATATATGTGTGTATGTATGCACATATATATGTAAAATACACACACAAACACAGAGTATATATATATTCTGTCCTCAGCACAAAGTCTGTCACATTGCCGTCACTCGGTAAAAGTGTTTAACTATTTTTTCTTAGTAATAAAGCAGGGCATATTGAGCCCATAAGCTGGTGCCCAAAAAGACTCTTGATGTTGAAAGAACTGCAGTATAAATAACTGAGCAAATGGATGAATTATTGCTAATTCAGAGCTGTTCCCCCTTTTTCATTCAGTTTGCTTACCTGTTGCCCTCTTTCCTCCCTCTCGCCCTTTCTTTCTTCCTTTGCCTTCCACTACCAATCAGTCTTGACTGGCTGGATCTTCGTGGGCAAGCTGAAGAGTATACTTCATCCTTTTTAAAAAATATATTGCCAGACCTCTCGCTGCTAGCTTCAAGATTGTTCACCTCACGTTGCCCACTTTCCCTTGTCTGCATTCTCTGAGGATTTGCATTCCGTAAAGTTATGAAAGTTCTATGAAAATCAGAGTAGCATCTCAGATGCGCTCCCTGCTTCTCCTCCTGTCTCCCTACAGGTCACCCCCCCCCCCCTCAAAGAAGACAGAAGGATCTCTATAAGAACAGGAATTGGGGCTGGGCACGGTGGCTCATGCCTGTAATTCCAGCACTTTAGGAAGCCAAGGCGGGTGGATTACTCGAGGTCAGGAGTTTGAGACCAGCCTGGCCAATATGGTGAAACCCTGTCTCTACTAAAAATACAAAATTAGCCAGGTGTGGAGGCACGCACATGTAGTCCCAGCTGCTCGGGAGGTTGAGGCGGAAGAATCGCTTAAACCCGGGAGGCAGAGGTTGCAGTGAGCTGATATCGCACCACTGCTCTCCAGCCTGGGCAACAGAGTGAGACATAGTCTCAAAAAAAAAGAACATGAATTGGATCACATCATTCGCCCACTGAACATCTCCAGCAGCAGCGAATCCCTGTCAAACACTTCTCCGGCAAATCCCTGTCCATGGCTGATGAGTTCTACCTGCTTCTCTCTTTCCTGGTCCTCTCTCTTTTCTGTCTCCCACACTGTGGTCATGCTTCCTTGTTCTCTTCTTTTTCCTTAGATCTGCCCAGCTGCTTCTTGTCTCAGGGAAGGAGCTTCATAGGCTTTCATTCCAGTCTCTGCTCTCCTGTTTCCTCTTCACGGAAGAATCTTCTGTTTACTACTCTTTATCTCCTAACCCAGCCTAATAAATAGCACACCCACACGTAGCTCTCTTCCATTAGAAGGTGAGTTGTTCATTTGTTTCACATTAAAAGAAAAATGTTAGGTAAGATCAGTCTTGTGCACCTCTGTGCCTCTATACCTAGAACAATGCCTAGCAAAAAGTAGAAACTCTATAAATATATTTTTAAATTTATTAAAAAGGAGAGCAATACAAGTACAGTTGACCCTTGAACAATACAAGGATTAGGGGTCCGAAGCCCCATTCTCCACACAGTGGAAAATTTACTTACAACTTTGACTCCCCCAAAAAACTTAACTAATAGCCTTCTGTTTACTGATAATGTAAATAGTTGATTATCACATATTTCGTATATTATAGACATTATATGCTCTATTCTTAGAATTAAAATAAGCTAGAGAAAAGAAATTGTTATTAAGAAAACTATAAGGAAGAGAAAATATATTTACTGTGCATGAAGTGGAAGTGGATTATCAGAAATAACTTTATCCTCATTGTCTTCACCTTGAGTAGCTGAAGAGGAGGAGGAGGGGCTTGTCTTGCTGTCGCAGAAGTGGCAGAGGCAGAAGAAAATCTATGTACCAGTGGACTCATGAAGTTCAAACTCACATTGTCAAGGGCCAGCTGTACTAAGTAAGCATGTCTCCATGCAAGTGAGCATAGCATTGAACCCTCAGATGAGGTACAGCAGGCACGGGGTCAGGATGGAGGGTGTGGGGGAAGTGGGGCAGGAGGATATAATTACCTGAGGGTGTGACCTTTGTATTACCTGAGTATATGACGGTACCTGAGTGTATTACCTGAGTGTATGGCCATCACACTCAGCATTTTCTGTACCATCACATGATCTGCATGAACCTGCCCTTCGAAGAGAGTTCTGAGCACATTTTTGCAAGCCCAGTTAGTCTGGGGCTGTTGGCCTGAAGCATCACTTATAATACAGCAGGAGTTAATGAGCTTTGACTTAAAACTGGTGCTTTACTCCTTTCTGTTCAAAACTGAACGTATGCTGTTCCTTCTGTTTTTGTAACAAAAGTATGGCATAACATGGCAAAATGGAACAAAAGTATAAAATTGTGTAAAATATAAAATAAGCCTTTCTTCACATCCAACCTCCCAACTCTGCCTGAAGCAAAAATTTATAACTTCCTCAGGTGAATGTTTTTAGACATTCAGTGTACACATTTATGTTACTATGCATATAACACTTCTGTTTTTTTTCTTTATGGAAATGAGAGAAATAAAGCAAAGTTATGTAACATCTTTTGATCTTTTTTTCATTGAATTTATTTTAGAATTCTGTTGTAACATTGTATTCACATCAATGTTGTATTTTTAATGACTATGCAACATTCCATGGAACAAATAAAGCACAGTTTACCTTAAAATTTTTCCTGTCGATAAACACGTAAATTAATTCTTCTCTGCCTAAGTTCATTCCAATTATGAGGTTGGATTCTGAATATCAGGGCCATATTGTATCTTCCATTCACTACATCACTTTGGGAAATTGAGTCTTCCCCAGAGTAGAAAGCAAAGCAAGGAATGATAAGGCATGGTGGGGAGGGGGCAGACAGAAAACTGGACCCTAGGCACACCCTTCCTCCATGTCCCTTCCATGTCACCATGACCATCAGTGCAGTAATTGACACAAGGTGTCTAAAATACTCCATCATGTTTGTTATATACCCATTCCATCTACAACATTTTTACTTTTGTCTTTAAGTTGACTTTTTACTCAAATTTATTTCAAAAACAACTTTATATCACCATTGTAACAGCAAACCTGTATCACATGCCATAAATAAACATAATCATAAAAATAAATTCAATGAAAACAAAGCAATGTTATTAAATTCTGTCTAGATGCTGTTGCCAGCCAAAGGCTCTAAGAAAGACAGAAGGGGCCTCAGGCCAAGGGAGGTGTTAATCTCCCTTTTTAATACTCACTAAAAATTAACTATAAAGTGAGACTTTGTTCTCCATTGTGATAAGGACTGAAAGAGAAAGGAAGAGGTCATGCCTTGGGAAATAACAAACTACCCACTTTCTAAAGTCTTTTTCAAGCTCCCACTGTTCCTGAATATTTGAGGAATCAAATATTCCTCAATGTTAATTGATTGATGGTAGTTGAGTTTTTGTTAACATTTTCGTTACTTGAGAATCTTCTAACATATCAGACATAAGTGAATGCTTAGAAACACACTTTTAAGTTTGTTCAAACCCTTTCTATCTTGCTTATCTCTACAGAAAAAGAAGCAGCCAATGGCAACACAATTAGGCTCTCGGGCATTTCTCTCTAGAAAGTCCTTCAAGCCTCACCTGTTTACAATGAACACAGACTTAGGGGCTAAAATACAGTAAGTCTTCACTTAATATCCTCAAACAGTTCTTGGAAACTGAAACTTTAAGCCAAACAACTTACAATAAAACCGATTTTATTATATCATAGGCCAATAGATATCAACAAGACTTAAAAGGTTCCTATGGAATGTTTCCAGTCACAAAACCATCACTAAATGTCTAAAGACCAAAACATCTCTTGTATTAAACACTGAAATAATTGTGAGTTCTACATACATTTTAAAAAGATTAATAGAAACAAGTAAGATAATAACCTACCCAATTATTCCAGTTCAGGGTTGAGGATGGCAGGATTCTAACCTGGCAGTTCAGGGCACCAGGTGGGAACCGCCCAGGACAGGGGGTCATTCCACTGCAGGACACATTCTCACACACATCCACACTAGCTTTGCAATGGACCATTTAGACACTCCAATTCACATAACAATCATATCGTTGGGATGGGAAAAGTAACCGGAAGGAGAGAAAACCCAGGCATACATGAGGAGAACATGCAGTCTCCACACAATGGCCCAAGCTGAGAGATTTTTTTTTTTCCCTCAAACAAAACAATCTTGAATGAAACCAGGTTATTCCGGGACCTGCTGTACTTGGCTGAGGTCCTAGCTCAACTCTTGAGTGGGTCTGTGGCCTTGAGTATAGCACTGCTTTCTCTGGGCCTCGGTCTGCCCTGAAATCGTCAATGGATCCATCATCTGGTGCTGTCCCTCTCTACAAAACACAGTCGATTCTCTCTCCTAACTTAAGTGTTGGCCCTCTAGATTGCTTACTGACCACCTTTCTCCTTCCATCCTACCCTACTGCTTTGTAGAGAATAGATTGATTTTTTTTATTTGAATTCGATTATGTCTTTTTGTGTTTAAAATCTTTTGATCGCTTTCCTGTGCAAAAACAATAAAATCCGAATTCCTGACAGCATCCTACTCAGCTCTACATAATCTGGCCTCTACCACAGAAGCCTTTGAGTTCCTCTTATACATCTAGTTCTTTCCTACCTCCATCTACCCCAAGGCCTTTGCTACATGCTGGTTTTTATATCTGAATTTCTTTTTCTCCCACATCTGTTCATCCTCTGGCTTTGGGGGTTGAGGTTGGGGGCATCTGTGTTCAAAATATAAGAAACAGCATGTGAAAATCCCCTCAAGTAGGCATCACTTCTGTCTAATTAACTGTACAAAGTGGTCCATTTATGACCATTTCATCTAACATAGACTTCCGCTACTCATTTGTTATTTTCTATCAGCACCCGGTTTGTTTTATTCGCAGCCAATTTCCCATTCTGATGCTTAATTTATCAACCTGCTTACATTCTTGCACAGAAGGAAGAACCAAAAGCAAGTCACCTTTTCATAAGGGCTGGGATCACGTCCACTGCTGAACTGCCAGTATCCAACACAGGGCCAGGCGTGGGGCAGTTGTTTCACACATGTTTACTAAATATTCCAAGGACCCCTTTATGAAACCCAAGGTTCACAATAACAAAGTCCCCTAACTCCAGTATTTAACAACCCAACTTTCTGTAAGGTTTCTATGGCTCTTAGAAAACTATCAGTAAAATTTAAAATAAGCTCACATAAGGTGGATGTCTCATAAAGTAACTCCTGTCTCCTGCTACCAAACTTGATTCTAAATAAATGAAAGAACAAAAGCAAGGACTAGAAGAAACATATACACAAAAGCATTTTACAACTGACTGCCTTCCTGGTAAAACATGCTGATAAGGACAGGCCTGGTGCTAGTGTACTTTGGGGGACATTATGACTACACATTTCTAACTAGGTCTACTCATTTGAAAGTGGGCACTTTCATGAAAATGAGCCATAACATATGTTAATTCCTTTCATTTGCAGCAGCTCTTTAGCATAACATGTATGGAGAATGCATATTCCTGTATTATCCTTCTGTTTACACCAGAATCCTGACAACTAATTGTTCTCGTAACACCTTATGCCTTGATCAAAAATGTGACACTATTAAAGGGTTAGCAAAATTGGCTTGCTAGGATGAAAATAAAAAAATGCTTGCAAGATTTAGGAAGAAATAGCAATTAATTCATTGATTTTATCGCAAAAAACTTTATTAGGCCAAATCTCTTCTTTGAAAATGTTACTTTGAAGAGAAGAGTATAAAACAATGTCTTAGTCTACATATTTATTATGCTTTTTTTCAAGAAGACATAAAATGGTGCTAATTTGAGAGGAACCCAACTTGTATGTTGATATAATTTATCAATAAAAAATAGAATGTGGGCCGGGCACTGTGGCTCACGTCTGTAATCCCAGCACTTTGGGAAGCAGAGGTGGGCAGATCACGATGTCGAGAGATCTAGACAACCTTGGCCAACATGGTGAAAACCCATCTTTACTAAAAATACAAAAATCAGCTAGGTGTGGTGGTGTTCGCCTGTAGTCCCAGCTACTTGGGAGGCCAAGGCAGGAGAATTGCTTGAACCTGGGAGGCAGAGGTTGCAGTGAGCTGAGATCGTGCCACTGCCCTCCAGCCTGGGGACAGAGCAAGACTCCATCTCAAAATAAAAAAAAAAAAGAAGAAAAGAATGAAAAGAATGTGGTTATTCAGAAACACACACAGAGTAGTTCCCTAAATATTCAACTATATAATTAGCTTAATATCACAGAATGTGTCCAATAAGAACACTTAAGAATACATTGCTTCAAATCAAAATTAAATCAAATCAAAATTAAATCAACTAAATCAATGCATTCTAAAATACAGAAATAAACAATGAGCAATTTTTAATTTTAGCACTTAAGTAGAGAGAAGGCTAGAATTCTAAAACAACCACTTCATGCAAAGCCCTGCACTAGAACCTTTACATGCATTAACTCATTTATTAGCTAAAGCAACCATGAAAAATATGAGAGGATAATTTCACTTTAAAGAAGAGGAACATGGGCCAGGCATGGTGGCTCACACCTGTAATCCCAACACTTTGGGAGGCCAACACGGGAGGACACCTGAGGCCAGGAGTTCAAGACCAGCCTGAGCAACACAGCAAAACCCCCTCTCTAGAAGAAAAAAAAAATAGCCAAGTGTGGTGGCACACACTTGTGGTCTCAGCTACTCAGGTAGCTGGGACGGGAAGATCCCTTGAGCCCAGGAGTCCGAGGCTGCAGTAAGATATGGCTGTGCCACTGCACTCCAGATAGGGGAATAGAGTAAGATCCTGCCCCTAAAAAATAAAGAGAAGAGGAATGGCCATCTTAGAAGAGATAAAATACTAGCTAAGTCATACAGTTTGTAAAAGGTAGACATGCCAACATATCCCATGTATGGATGATTGCAAATAGTGTGTAGGTTTTATTTTTCTCTTTCCAATACCACCACATTTCCTCCCAATGTGTTAATGCCGATAATTAGTAACCAAGTGAAAAATCTCATGCTGGGATTAAAATATTCTTATTGCAGGTTGAGTGTCCCTTATCTGAAATGCTTAGCACCAGGAGGATTTGGGATTTCTTTATAAATAATTTGGAATATTTGCATATACATACAAAGCTATCTTGGGGATGGAAACAAAGTCTAAACAGGAAATTCATTTATGTTTCATGTACATCATATACACGCAGCCAGAAGACAATTTTATACAAGATTTTAAATAATTTTTGATGAAACAGAGTTTTGACTGTGACTGAGGTCAGGGGTGGAATTTTCCACTTATGGCATTATGTCCTCTCTCAAAGTTTCAGATTTTGAAGGCTTTTGGATTTGGGATTTTCAGATTAGGGGTGCTCAATCTGTACTTATATGACAGTTGAATTTAAATTGAGATTATTTATTTATTTATTTATTTATTTCGTTTGAGACGGAGTTTCGCTCTTGTTACCCAGGCTGGAGTGCAATGGCACAATCTCGGCTCATGGCAACCTCCGCCTCCTGGGTTCAAGCAATTCTCCTGCCTTGGCCTCCCTAGTAGCTGGGATTACAGGCGCCCACCACCACGCCCAGCTAATTTTTTGTATTTTTAGTGGAGACAGGGTTTCACTCTGTTGGCCAGGCTGGTCTCGAACTCCTGATCTTGGGCGATCCACCCGCTTTGGCCTCCCAAAGAGCTGGGATTACATAAGCAACCGGGCTGGGCCTAGAGATCATTATTTTAAGAACAATGGTTCTTTAACTGGAATCAGGGTTACCTGGAGGGTAGTTTTATGCAAATTCCTGTGATCCGCTTCCAAAAAATTACAAATGAATAGAAATTCATGCACATGACTCAAAAACTACTCTGTGAGAAAGAATGAAACAGGTTCAGTATCTGAAGGTTTTTCCTCCTCCTTTCATTCACCCTCGTCTATTGAGTGATGTGTCAAGTTTTTCCCACTCTTTCACTGCAATCTTACAGCTTAGGTAATTATGCCCATTCTAAAGGTGATAAAGCTTCTCTCAAAAGCTGTGAGACCTAGGACAGGTAAAGGGCACAATGGCGAGTCAAATCCAGTGTTACCTGGCTGCAATCACAATGCTCTCCATCTCGAAGTTTTTATCCTCCCTTCCCTTGTAAGCAGAGTATAAAATAACACTATCAAATAAGCAGAATCAATGAAAGAAAAGCCTAGCTTTTAGTGTAAAAACTACCATTTAACATTATCTGAATAGACTTTCTGCAGCTTAATTTAATAAATGAGGCATCGTTTTTTAGACTCCAAGCATAATAAACTCTCATTTGCATTGACTGGATTCATAAATTCATGCTGTTAAAAACCTGTTTCTGTCAGGGTTGGCCCAGGCCCCCACAGCTTTCACTCACATTCCAATTCTAAGCAGCAGGAGAGAGTTTGCCGATCACAAGCATCAGCTATCATTAGTTCATTTCCTTTAGTGCTGCTTGAGAAAGCGGCGTGAAGCCTGACAAGGTGCAGGCAGCTCATCTAAAACAAGTTCTCCACTGCTCCCAAAAAGGGTGAGGACATCTCCCAATTTCCCTTTACTGCATATGGATTATTTTTCCTTGGCAAAAGACCATAGCAGAATGCTCAGAGTCCAAGATTCTTGAGACGCACAGATCTAGGGTTTGGATTTACACAAAAAGGAGCCGAAATAAAACCTTCTCAGTCAGAGCTTCATGTTTAAGGAGAAACAGAAATAAAAGCGATGGTGTTCGTATGTGTTAAAAAGCCCTATCTCTTTCCCCTTATATGGGCAATAATGATCTGAATGACTCAAAACAAATAGAACTCCCAGTTCTCAGAGTAAGTGCTGTGGAGTGAGGATGGGCATCTGACAGTGAGAATTCTCAGAACTTCGGGAACATAACCAGAAACAAGCACAGAAAACCACTTCAGAAAGCTAACTCCAATGGCAGACCCATCATTGAACGGATTCAGTGTAGATTGAATCTTCCCTTTCTGAATCTTTCTTGGCACGTAGCTGGTTTCTTGAATAGTGCTTACATTTTATTTTGAAGTCCATGAAAGAATATCCAGAGTGCGGAGAAGCCCTACATGGGCTTATCCATGGAATGTATTAAATAACTTCCGATGCCTCTCCCAGCTCTAACAGACTATTTCGGTCAGTATCAGACAATCATCCAATTATGACCATTTATCTATATAAAGAGATATTAGATATTATATTATTTGCCAATGCATTTCATTCATCAATTTAACAAAGATTTACTGACCATCTGATAGATTCACTGTGTACTGGACAACCGGTGGAATAAGATGTGTATAGACTCATTCCTGATCCCCTTACTAAATACTGCATTCCCCTTAAGTGTAGTGGCATGAAAATAAATCCAGTGTATGGAAGTAGTTCCCAGGACTGTGATATGAGAGCATCAATCAAGCATGAGCCCATCTTCTAAACAACAATGCTTAGACCCAGAGATAGGTGTGTGACTCAAAGCCACCAATGAAGGTGCTTCTTCCCTTGGGGTTGCTATGCGAATGCTGAAAAAGAAATCTGTTCTCTTAGTTTGAAATACTATAATAATGGTAACCTCCTTCACTGCTATGTGCCAGGCCAGCTGCTCAGGACTTCACACATAGTATCTCTGATCTTCAATATACGTCTTAAAGGCATCTATTATTAGCTCTATATTAAACATGCTCCACAATATACATTACTTTCTACAAGGTTACCCCATTATTAAAATTGGGATGCTGAACTTTTACCTAAGTTAGTAAGATGCCATAATCCATGTACTCTGCATTACACCAAGATAACTTGAGCTTAATGCGCTGATGTAGAAGTCTAGGTAGAAACATTAGCCATGTGGTTTAGAAACTTAAAAAAAGAGACTTAGTTTAGAGACACATATTTGTATGTCAGCATGATCCAAGTGATATCCAAACTCAAGGGAAAAATAAGAGAAGAAAATAAAGCAGAAAAATTTAGAGAAAGTTTCTGTTCATAAGTAGAAGTTAAATAAAAGTCATTAAAGGCATAGAAAAATGGGAAATTTGATAATGGTAATCTTTTGACAATGTATATGTATATCAAAATGTTACATTGTACACCTTAAAAATATAATTTTTATTTGTCAATTATACATAAATAAAGCTGAAAAAAAATAAAAGAAAAATGAGGAACTCTGTGAGAAAATAAATAACTATTGTCCCTATTCTGCTCTCATGACACAGAACGCTTCTGTGACGAAATGCATGGGGGATTTTCCCCACACCCCAAACAAGCAATCAATTCTACAGATTCTGCATCAGGCACCAGCTGGGTGCCTTCTAATTCAACTTAGTTCTGACACCGTCTCCCTGGAGATAGCATCAGATCCCACAGGTTGAGGGCTGAGTCCCACAAGACTGGCCCGTCAGGCCTCTGAGCCCAAGCCAAGCCATCGCATCCCCTGTGACTTGCACGTATACATCCAGATGGCCTAAAGTAACTGAAGATCCACAAAAGAAGTAAAAACAGCCTTAACTGATGACATTCCACCATTGTGATTTGTTCCTGCCCCACCCTAACTGATCAATGTACTTTGTAATCTCCCCCACCCTTAAGAAGGTACTTTGTAATCTCCCCCACCCTTAAGAAGGTACTTTGTAATCTCCCCCACCCTTAAGAAGGTTCTTTGTAATTCTCCCCACCCTTGAGAATGTACTTTGTGAGATCCACCCTGCCCGCAAAACATTGCTCTTAACTTCACCGCCTATCCCAAAACCTATAAGAACTAATAATAATCCACCACCCTTTGCTGACTCTCTTTTCGGACTCAGCCCACCTGCACCCAGGTGAAATAAACAGCTTTATTGCTCACACAAAGCCTGTTTGGTGGTCTCTTCACATGGACACGCATGAAAGCCCCCACTTCAGTTGTCAGTCACCATCCCCAGGTTGTTTTATCTGTGCTTCTGATTGACAGGCTGTATATAAAGATTCCCATGAGCCCCTCCTTGGGTTGATAAATTTGATAGAGCAGCTCACAGAACTCCAGGAAACTACATTTTCTGGTTTAGTAGAATATTTTTTAAAGATACCAATGTACACCAGATGGAAGAGAAGCACAGAGCAAGGGAGGTGGAAATGGTTGCATACAGAGCTTCCCTGCCCTCTCTGGGCATGCCACCCTGCAGGAACCTCCATGTGTTCAGCTCTCTGGAAGCTCTCCAAATTCAGTTCTTTTGAGTTTTTATGGAAGCTTCATGACATAGGTATGATTGATGAAATCATTGGCCGTTGGTGATCAACTTAGCCTTCAGCCCCACTTCTCTCCCTGGAGTTTGGAGGGTGGGGTTGAAATGCCTCTGTCTTTCCTGTGACCAGCTCCCACGCTAGAGCTGCATAAGAGCTGCCAGCCACCAGTCAACTCATTAGCATACAAAAAGACATCACTTTGGAGATTGCAAGGAGTTTAACTGTACGCCAGGAAATGAGGATGAAGATCAAGTATATATTTTACAATATCATCCAAACAAAGCAGTAAGAATTGAAAAAAATTTGAATCTCTAAGCCAAGAAAGAAACTCGAAGATTGGAGTGTATCAAGGTAAGAAAAAAATAAACAAAACTTGTAGATATGGCTTGGTTGCGTCCTGACCCAAATCTTACCTTGAATTGTAATAATCCCCACGTGTCAGGGTGGGGCCAGGTGGAGATAATTGAATTGTGGGGGCAGTTTCCCCTATACTGTTCCCGTGGTAGTGAATACGTCTCATGAAATCTAATGATTTTATAAATGAGAGTTCCCCTGCACAAGCTCTCTTGCCTGCCACCATGTAAGATGTGACTTTGCTCCTCCCTTGCCCTTTGCCATGACTGTGAGGCCTCCCCAGCCATGTGGAACTGTGAGTTAATTAAACCTCTCTCCTTTATAAATTATCCAGTCTTGCATATGTCTTTATTAGCAGCATGAGAACAGACTAATACACTTCTCAACTCCCTGAGGAGTATTGTGCAAGAAACTCCTATTTTTGTAGTTAGGTGGGTTTTGAACGGGGTAGTGTAATCATCTTGTATTACTCCTAAGGGAAATGGCAGGGCCAGTGTAAAGTTGGATAGAGTCGTGTTGAGATCTACTGTGTAGCTAGAATGCATGTACCTCTCTTCTTCTCTTAGCAAGAAATATTGCCTTTTTTTTTTTCTGGGAACACATTGTGGGGGGTGTGTGTGTGTGTGTTTAATTGGGCCTGGCTCCCAGAGTTTTCAGAATAACCTTCTCCATGAAAATGTAATTGGACCATGAGCAGGAATATGACCCAATCAAGGCTAATCAAAATCTTTCCATGGAATAACCTAAGAATGCTAGGTAATAATGGACCTAATTTTTCCTATTGTCTTTTGAGTTTGAAAGAGCAGTTGATCCTGTAGGTGCCAGCAACTATTTTACCCAGGTTCTTAAAAGAAGCAGTCTGCGTAATGATCTCCACTCAGAGAGAAAAGCATAACCATTACATAGAGAAAAATGCAAAGCTCAGTTAAGGTTTTTATAAGCTTTTACAAACAGAGTTGATTCTGACTTCAAAAGCTACTTTCTCCAAGTAACAGAAAATTCAAGTCTAAATAGCTGAAAATACAAAAGTAATTCTGAGGCTTAGATAACTACAGCTGACCCTTGAACAACATGGATTGGAATTGCAGGGGTCCACTTATACTCTGATTTTTTTCAATAAATGTTTCACCCACCGAGTGTAACTCTCTGCCTCCCCTTCTACCTCTTCTGACTCTGCCACCCACAAGACAGCAAGAATAACTTGTCTTCCTCCTCATTCTCAGCCTTCTCAACTGAGGATGATGAGGATAAAATCTTTATGATCATCCATTTCCACTTAATGAATAGTAAATATATTTTCTCTTCCTTCTAATTTTCTTAATAACATTTTCTTTTCTGTAGCTTGCCTTATTGTAAGAATGCAGTATGTAATACCTATGACATATGAAATATGTGTTAATCAACTATTTATGTTATTGGTAAGACTTCCAGTCAACAGTAGGCACTTGGTTGCAGGAAGTCAAAAGCTGCATGTAAATTTTGCATTGTGTGAGGGTCTATGCCCCTAACTCCTGCAGTGTTAAAAGGTCTATTGTGTACA
This sequence comes from Pan paniscus, assembly GCF_029289425.2. NCBI lineage: Eukaryota > Metazoa > Chordata > Mammalia > Primates > Hominidae > Pan > Pan paniscus. Next base: position 71,446,730 of record NC_073267.2, read on the forward strand.
GCTCTTCAGAGTCCTGAATCAGGTGCATGTGGTTATCTGGACATCTTCCCAACTCTTGTTCACAACACAGAGCCCATGGTTTAATAAAACCACATGCACAGTAATGCAAAGGAATCATCCACAAGATGCAAAGAAACCTGGACCGAAAAGGAAAACAAAGTCATGAAAATAGATAAACCAGAGATGTCATATCCTGAAGGATGATCTAAAGAAAAGACCCACAACTTCTGGGTCAGTCTCCAGTTACCGATTAAGTTGCCTCAATATTTACAATTTGTAAATTGATACCCAGTCATTCTACACTGACTTAACACTTTTCCAAGAACTACATGTAACCTCATGTTCCCATCTCAAATAATTGAAATGCACCTTAGTTCACATGCTTCCCTTAGACTTGTCTATCAGGTTTGCATCGTCAGACTCATCATCTAGTGATCACTAACCCTGTGCCTACAATAAACCTTTTGAATGTATGAACAACCCCAAGAGTTTTATAGTGTAGGTCTGATTAGTCCCATTCTGAAATAAATAATCTGAGGCTAGAAAGAGTAATAACTTGACCAATGCATCTAGAAATGGGTCTGACATTTGTCTGTAATAACCCAAAAGGCTATGAACAGCAGAAACATATAAAGAAATACATTAATAAAGTGAAAAAATATATTTAATGTTCTAAGGAAAAAAAAGCTTTTGGAAAAGGATAAAGGCATATGATGATTTTCAGTAGCCATCTGTTAGATTGTGGAATATTTTATTAAGTGAACACAGGCATCCTGAACTATGCTGGTCTTACCATGCAAATGGGAATGGGTACCAACCTGTGTTAGGGAAGAGGGGTTTGAATATATAACAGCATCTGGTTTATTCTGCTAAGCCTAGCAATGCAGGGTGCAGCTGGCTCACATAAATGAGGCACTAATGTAAGCAGGGATGCAATGAGTGCCATGAAATCCAAGACATCCAGTTCTGAATGTTTTGAAACACTTGGAACATTATTTGGCACTGTTATTGTTGGTATCACAGCCTTTGGGAAGCCTAGAAACAGACTCAAAAGAAAGGAAATTGTAGATATCCTTAGATTTTTTAGAAACTTCCAAAACAAACAATAAATTAGATAGCATAGAAAATATAGAAACCGCATCACAGCGAAGTATTCTCTGCATATTTTGTTTCAGCGTCTTAAGTGGTACCGTTCTCATGGGCAGTAATTCTAGGAGCTATGACATCCAAGATCGTAATACCCAGCAGATCTGAGATTGGAGTGAGAGCTCTCAATCCCAATTCCATCTGCTTGGGCAGATGGCAAAGTGCACAGAATTTCTCCAAGTCCCCTAGTCCTCAGTGCCCCATCAGCACATTGATTTCCTGATAAGAACATATGGAAGGTTTGGGGAGAAAAGCAAGGTTTTGTATTTTTACACTGAATGTGTTGACAATAAGTTTATGATTCTTTCTGACATGACCTTAAGAGTAATGAATGAATGCTTGTAGGATGACTCTCTTTATAGGAAAAAAGATGTGTATGACCTGAAAATAATAAAAGATGTCAAGTGTATTGAAGTGTGGTACAAAGAATTTCATTTTATCCTCACGAAAGCAGAAGACAGTCTCAAGAAGCCATAAATCTCCTTGTCTTCCTTTAAGTCATCAAGGTTCAGTAATGGTCTATGGGGTTAGGAAGAAAGTGCCACTGACATTGTAAGAAAGAAAGGAAGAAAGAAAAAAAGAGAAAGAGAGAGAGAGAAATGTGAGCATCCTCCTGCCGAGAGAAAGGCTGCTCAGGATTTTGACATTGGAAATCCAAAGGAGGAAATCATTATTGTCAGATATAGAATGGTGGGGTTAAATTCAAGCTCCACCTACTACCCAGATTTAGAACTCTGCTCTTCATGTGTCTGTCAGTCAAATGATGGCAAAGATTATTTCATTTAGGAGGTCTAGTGTATGCCATAGGCTAAGCACAGGGACTGCCACGTAGTAGGTAAGTTATAAGGAGCACCAATGGTGAAACTAAGTGGGATGTAAATTTTAAAAATGATTAAATAGCAGGAATACAATAGTTTGATAAAAAAATCTATCATTTGTTTGATATTTGCAAATTTTAAAAACATTTTCATTGTAGTAAATAGTGGTTATAAATAACTGAATTCACACATAATTGTTCATTGGTTCAGTGTTCAACAATAGTAGAAAAGATAGATCTGATCAAAACTGAACTCCTCAAGGTCACAAGGCTTGTAAGTGGAAGGACAAAAACATCTAGCCAATGTCCTATGATTTCCATAAGGTTTACGTGCCTACCCAGCTCCACTGAGTGCATGACAGTAAGATAAAGGAGCTCCAGCAGATGCCTGGACTTTAAAGACAATGAGAAATTTGAAATGTGAGTTTTAAAAGCTATAGTTTTCCTTTAACAAATGCAGACAAGAACTAACATAAACATAATTGACTGAAGAGTCAATCTACTGCAGTGCCTGAAAAAAATAACACGCCTTTTCTACTAAAGGCTGCACTGGTAATCCTATGCTTAAGACTTGACTGAAAGTTCCTCAGAGAAAATGCTCTAGCAAACTGTACTGCATACAAAACTTAACACAGGCTTTTATTAGCTGTGCAAATTTGGAGAGGTTGCTTAAACTCTCTGACTCTTAGCTTGCAAAGCAGAAATGAAAAACATTCTGTAAATGTTTCTGTAGTAACACATACAAAATAGCCCTTCAGTACATATAGCTATATTTCAATTGCACATAATTTATTTTAGGAATAGCCCAGGTTGATTTTATGGTAGATCTTCCTCCCTCTCTCTTTCTCGACTGTTCAGTTTCTGAGCCTTCTGATATCTTGGCAAGCCACCACCACTGATGAGTTCGGGTGGGAATTCTAGACCACCAGGAGGAGTGAGTACTGGAGGGACCAGAGGCAGAGTTGTTACCAAGCTGTCCCCATTTCAGGATGTAAATATGCTCTCTATGCTAGTTTTTAACAGACTTCTCATTGATTCTATGAGCCTTCTGATATTCTACCACTATTTCTGCTTAAGCCAACTGGAAGTATTTTATTTTGCTACCACCAAAAATTCCAGAAAGAAACAGTATTAAGAAGGACAGTTAATAATTTGGTGATAATTATACTAAGAACACATCAGTGTAAAACCAAGGCATAATGGACTTTGGTGGAGACGCTAATTGCAAATCAAAGTTAGAAGAATATGAGCAGTTAAATGGTTCTTAAGCATAATCCCTTGTTATCCATGCTAGTGGTAACTTGTTACTTTCATTGGGGAATTCATCAGCAAACAATACAAACACAACTAAAAAATGCACATTAATCCATTTGAGAAAACAGTGTGGAATGCAGACATCCAGTATAAATATCAGTTTCCAGAATACCTAATAACACATGCAATCAATGGGCTCTTGAACTGCATAATATAAGAAGTCAGAATTGTAATGAAGAGCATACAATCACGGAATATAGGCACCATCTGTCAAAAAATAAATAAACTCTTACTGCTGTGGGATTAAGAAAAGTCCCTTTACTTCTATAGAATTCAACTATCTTTTCCCAGCCATGTGGCAGTTAACCTTCTGAGAAATGCTGGAATGCCAACTTCCTTAAGGCAGAGAGAATACTTCGAGTCTTCAGCTCTAAGCAGTGTCTGGAGCATAATAAATGCTCAAAAGTGTCTGAGTAAGTCATGCAAGAAAACAGGAGGCAGGAAGTCCTGTATTACAAATCTTACAAATTGTAGGGGAAACAGTACTATAATAAGGAGATATTATTCAACATTTCTCCAAGACCATTTACCTCAAAGACTTCTTCCCAACAAAATTGAAAGAGAAACGATTTCTCCCCATGATTTGTGTGGGCTAAAATATGATGGCTGAACTGTCAATATGATAAATTATTATCTATAAAAGTGTGAGTCTGAGGTTAAGGGCAATTGAAATCAGTTCAAATGTGATACCCATAGTGAAGCACTTTTCAAGTCTAAAATTGAACAATACACCTCGGGAGAAAGATCTTCTAGAATCCCCATGAGAGATTTGGGGAGGTAAAGTGAATGAATCAAGATAAGTTTCCTTATATGTAAGTCAAGGGAAGAATATTATTTAAGATCACGCCTGCCCATAGCATTCCCATAAGACATCTGAACTCTTAGCTTCTAATATTGGATAAACGATGTCCAAACTGTGCAACCACGGAGAAATTGTATTTATTAATTTCATTTTTAAAAATTTCTTCACAACCACGAAACACAGCTTCTTTAGGCTTATTAAAGAGCTTATCACATGCCTAGCACTACAAAGCATTCAGTACATATCCGCTTTAATGATAGTTTGTTATTTTTACCATTTTTAGGTTTGTGTTGCTTTCTTTCATTGTTGTGAAAGCACAGAATTATGTGAAATGTGCCCAGTACATGAAATAGCCTTTTTTCATCTACATTCATGCTCAGTTTAAGTCCAGAATCTACAGATTTGTAATATCTTTCTCTTTTGGCAAGGAAGCCATACTATCTTTGCCTACTCCAACATTTTCTTCTGCTCTGCTATTAAAATCTTTACAGAACTTCAAAAGATATACCAGCATTTTAGGGAGCATAGTAGCCTCACAGTGCTGAAACACAATGTTCTCATTATGGGTATGCATTTGTGTGTGTATGTGAACCTCTTCCTGCACAAATCACATTTTCCTTAGTCCATTTATTCAAAGCTACGACCTTTCTCCCTGACTATGCTTGCTGAGGGAAGTTACCCATTGATGGTGGCAGTGTTGCTGTTGCCACCATTGCTGTTGCTGATATTGGTAATAGTAGTGGTAGGGTTTTGTTTTTGTATAGCAAACACATTTATCCAAATAAAATGCTTGATGTTTGCTTCAAACTAGTCTCCTGAAATTGAATAATTCTGATTGACTTGTAATGAGTCACATCCTATCAAATTCTTTTTTTTCCTTCATGGTAAATTTAAGAGATTCAAGTTTGACTATTGGCCATCTATTGCATGTCAGGTTCTAAATGTGGCAGTTTGCATGCATTGGTCCCCACTTCACATATGAGAAAATTGACGTTCTGAGACCTTAATCCACTTGCGCAAGCTCGTGTATGTTGTAAGTGATCCAAATTCAGATATTTTTGGCACAAAGCCTATGCTTTTTCCACTAGACCACCCCTCTTTAGCAGCACCTACAAACGGCTACTTACAGTTGATTTTCCTTTTGACAAGGGGAAATTGCATTCCCTGTGTATGCAGCTGTAACACACATGCTGTTTTTGCCTAAAAGCCTCCTCACCTCCCTCCTGCCAATCTTTGCCTTTTAATCCCTGTTTGAGTCTGCAAAGTGGAGAACCGCAGGCAAATATTTATTCACAAAATGAGCCATTTTTTTTCCCATTTCTAACCCATCCAAAGCTGCTCTTGTTTCTCTTTAAACTTTTGAAAAGCAATTTGCTTCTAGAAAGAAAAAAAAAAAAGCAGAGAGAAATAAAGAATCTCAGCCCAAAGCCAGAGCCAGAAACAACGGGCCAGAAGTAAAAGTCTCTTCTGTAAGGTAGGCACTCCAATAAATTTTGGCTACTGACAATGCACATTTCAAATATTAAAGATGAGACATCATGCAGGACTTTTGGGATTGGAGGAAAAGTCCTCACCCCTGTCAGATAACATGACACAGGTGGATTGAAGAAATGTGTACTGGAAGAACATTACTAAGGCCCAGTTTCAGATAGAGTTTGTCATTAAATTGAACTTCTCTCATTGATTAATAAAATAAAAAACTTTTATTTACAGAGCAACATAAATTCTTCATAAAGATCAACAGATACTTTGCATGGGTGCCTCAATTCTACCATCTTGCAAACAGGGCAGACATCACTGGTTAATCAAGGCTCTTGATCTTACTGGGCCAGGATTAACCTAGGCATCCTTACAAACATATCTTCCAGTCAGCCTCTATCAACCAAATGTAATAGGCACAGGGGGTAAAAAACCTTTGTGCCAACTCAAACACAGAAGACAGGCGATAAAGATGCGTATGATTTTGTTTTAGGTTTTTTTTTTTTCTAAGATACCATCAGGTTTTTCTATAATGTCAGCCACTGTTCTAATCAGTGAATACTCTCCTGACTTCAGAAATGCTTTAAGACTATCAAATAAAACATGACATTCAACCATTAATGTATTCCCCAAACATTTATTAAGCATGCATTTTATGCCAGATACTGCGATACTTATTGGACAAATGGAGATGACTCTTGTCTGATTCCGCTTTCAAGACAGAGCAATTTACCCCATTTGGAATCCACCTTGTTGAAACTCTAGCATGGAGAAGCATGCTTTCATCTTTTCTTAAGTACTACTGTATAAGAATTTCACTCAGACGATGTGCTAAGTTTGATCCACTCCAGTCAGAGACAATCAGAAAGTAGGAACTAAAGAATAGGAGTGGAAGGAAGAGCCCAAGAAGGTACCACAGCAACCTTCTAGAAACATGAGGGAAAGCCCACACAGGGTTCTACAGGGAAGACAGGGGCAGAAATATATGTTTGGAAGGGCTCAGCACATGTACTTTGGCTTAGCATTTCATGTAGGAAACCAAGGAGGTAAACCTGGGACTGGAGAGGCAGTGAGTAACTCTATTATCTCACAAATTCAGGGATTCCAAATATGGGACTACAAATTAAATTCAAAACGTCTGTGCCAGAATGGAGGCAGCACAATGTGAATGGTGAAGAACACAGCCCTATTGACATCATATCTTCCTTCTATTGCTTACCAAGCGTGTAACTTTGGGCAAGTTACTTTAATTCTAATCACCTCATTTTTTTCATATATAAAATTCATCCATCATCATCAAATCATCATAGTATCATCATATCACAGTAACATCTCTCTTTAGTTGTTTGTTTGCTTTTAAGGGCCCTGGGAGTATTTATAAAGCCCTTAAAATTGGGGTCCCCCATCTACAACCCTCAGGTCAGTTATGATGAATCGCGTTTTTTGTAAATACTATAAAGATTTGTTGGAATGCAAACACACCCACTTATTTACATTCCTTTATTTACATATAATGTACATGTAAAAAGTTGAGTAGATGCAACAGATCTATGTGACCCACAGAGCCTATGATATTTCTAGAAAACTTTCCAGAAAAGTTTGCCAGCTCCTGAACTCCTGGCTTAGAATATGACCTGGTGCATAGCAAGAATTTGTAAATGTTTGTTAAAATATAATGTCAGAAAATAAATATAAAATGCAGATATACTCTCCGTTCAAATATAAAATGTCTAAGAAGAAAAAACGCCAGATTTGGAAAGATCTGGATTCGAAGTCAAGTTCTGCAACTTACCAGTTGCATGACCTTAAACAAGTTACTTCAATCTCTGGTGGCTCAGCTCATCTATACAGAAAATAGGGATAAAATGTTACCTATGCCAAAAATTACATCAAACAATTTTCCCAATATATCTAGAAGATTGCCTTGCACTCAGAAAGAACTTAGAAAGTGTTAGCTATTTGGCACATAGAAACAACTTATGAAGTATTAGCTATTACTATTTCATTCCTCTTGGCAACAGAACCAGTCAGATTTTCAATCACTTAAATAGTGAAGTAAGGACATTCAGAAATTGTTCTAATAATGAATGTATACAGAAACCAATTGTACTGTGTCCACTATTACTATTTTAACATATGATAATTATCCACAATATTGCCTTTATTAAGTAGGCTTGTCTAATCATTTTTTTATCACCATAAAATGTACACAGTCTTGGTTTTCTCAATCTATATCTCTCAAGAAGGCTTATATTTCTTAGTTCCACGGGCTTCTATTTTGCTTTCTGTAGGAATCTAAAGCTGAACATGGATTTCTATACTCACCATCAATTAAATGATACAGGGAAAGAGTCTCTAGAGTATTGCACAGAGTCAGTTTCCCTGGATATCTCTAAACTTAATAAGGACATAGAGTAATCCCTTCACTTTTTGTAGAGGTTACCAGGGAGGCAGAAAAGTCTTCAAAAAATACATATCTTTTGAGCTGAACCTTGAAAAGAATGTGTGTGTGTGTGTGTGTGTGTGCGCTTGGGGCAGAAAGAGGAATGAGAAAGGGATTCCTGGCAGATGTGGGAGCATGGAGAATTTTCTCTGCATCCAGGAAATGGACAGTAATATAATAAAGAATCTCAGATTATACAATAATTTGCAACCAGAAAATAAATGGTCTTGTCTGTGTTATTAAGGTTTTTAAGGAAAAAAGAACAGAATTCTTTATAATTCCTTTCTTTTTTTCTTCTCCTCCTCCTATTCTTTCTCCCCTTCCTCACTTCATTCTCTCCTTCCTTTTATCTGAGCATGATGCTGGATTTCAGGAAAGAAAGTCATTATTCTATTTTTATTTGTATTGTCGTTGTCACTGTGCCCCCATCTTCACGAACAATGATTAGCACATAGTCAGTGCTTCATATGTGTTGAATAAATAAATTACCAAATTCAGAAATGTATATATAGCAGATCATTATAACGTAATTGCTGAAGCACATCCTTCGAACTCACATTCCCTGAGCAAGAAACAGAATTCTCTACTCTTTAGCTGTGAGACATTAGGCAATTTTCTTTTTTTTTTTAAGACAGAGTCTCTCTCTGTCGCCCAGGCTGGAGTGCAGTGGCGCGATCTCGGCTCAATGCAAGCTCCGCCTCCCGGGTTCACGCCATTCTCCTGCCTCAGTCTCAGGAGTAGCTGGGACTTCAGGAGCCCGCCACCTCGCCCGGATAATTTTTTGTATTTTTAGTAGAGACGGGGTTTCACCGTGTTAGCCGGGATGGTCTCCATCTCCTGACCTCGTGATCCGCCCGCCTCGGCCTCCCATAGTGCTGGGATTACAGGCGTGAACCACCGCGCCCGGCTAGGCAAGTTATTTTAACTCTCTTGAGTTTCAGTTTCCTTACCAGCAGTAAAGGGATGAATAATAATAATACCCTCTTTGAGTTGTTATAAAGGTAACAATGTGTTAACTCGATAAGTTAATGTGTATTAAGCTCTTTAAAAAATGCCAGGTCCATAGACAGTACTCAGTAAACACAAGCCATTCTTAATTCTAGAAGTAATTCTAGCAGTTTTAACTATCTGAAAGTAATTCTCAAGTTTCACAACGTATGAATCAATGAATTTACTGAAACAAGAATTTCAGACACAGGAACACTGAGTCTTAAAAAGAAAAATAAAATAAAACAGCATATCCTTTATCTTATAAGTGAGCCCAGAGATTCTCTGCAGTTGGTAAGGCATATTTTTGTAAAGGAATTTATATACTGCCATAATAGTGTTTCTTCTGCTTTTTGCATATTCACTTTTATTGTGAAAAAGTTTCTACATGTAACATATAAAAGTAAGCTAAAGATTAATACTAAATAATACAAATAATACTAAAAAGAGCATTCATAAATTAATCCAATAAAAATAGAACAAATCTAAAATTTGAAGCCCTGAATAAGATACTGTATATATACATACTACAGCATCCCTGTCTTTCACCAATAAAGGTGTCCAGAATCCCAAATTCTATATTTAAAATGGTTTTTCTTTCTTTAGAGTTTAACCTCATATGTACTTTCGTGACTTGCTTTTGGCTCAACTCTCTTTTTGAGATTCACCATTGTTGATGCTTATAATTATAGTTTATTTATTTTCGCCAAAGTATGGCAAGGCAATAACAAATCTATCCAATGGAAATTTGAGTTATTTCTATGTTTTTTGTTTTTGTAACATTATAAACAATTGCGACTTGTACCTTTTACTTGAATTCTAGTTCCCACGACTAAGAACGACATTCTAGGACATTTATCTCAGAAGAAAATTACTAGGTGATAGATATAGTTACAGCCTAAATTTTTCTGTCTTCCGAGATAATACCAAATTGTTTTATAAAATGATTTAATTAGTTCACACACTACCTATCAGTTATAAGAATTCACTTTATACAGCATCATCACTTAACATTGTTCAATTTTTAATTTTTACAATTTGTTCTGTGTAAAATGCTGCTTAACTATAAATTTTAATTTGCATGTCATCTTAGTCTGCTCAGGTTTCTATAACAAAATACCATAGAAAGTATGGCTTAAACAATAGATATTTATTTCTCACAGTTCTGGGGACTGGAAAGTCCAAGATCAGGATAACAGCATATTGAGGGGTCTCTTTCTGGCTTACAGATGGCTGCCTTCTTGCTATGTCTTCACATGGCAAGGAGAGAAAGCTCTGGTGTTTCCTCTTTATTTTATTTTATTTTATTTTATTTTATTTTATTTTTTCGAGACGGAATCTCACTCTGTCACCCGGGCTGAAGTGCAGTGGCACCATCTCAGCTCACTGCAACCTCTGCCTTCTGGGTTCAAGCTATTCCTCTGCCTTAGCCTCCTGAGTAGCTGGGACTGCAGGCGTGAGCCCACCACACCCAGCTAATTTTTGTATTTTTAGTACAGATGGGGTGTCATCATATTGGCCAGGCTTGTCTCGAATTCCTAGACCTGGTGATCCGCCCACCTCGGCCTCCCAAAGTGCTGGGATTACAGGCGTTAGCCACCATGCCCAACTCTTTATTTTAATAAGGGCACTAACCCTATCATGGGGGCTCCACCCTCATTAAACCTAATTAATTCCCAAACGCCCCACTTCTAAAACCATCGTAGTGAAGGTAAGGCATCAATATATGAAATCTGGGGAACACAGACATTTAATCCATACACATAATAATTAGTGAGTTGAGTATTTTTTTGTATGTTACAGAGAAACACGTTTCTTTTTCCTCATCTTTTGCTCTTTTTGTCTTTTACTTTTTTTTTTTTTAATAGAGACAAGGTCTCACTATGTGTGCCCAGGTTCATCTCCAACTCTTGGGCTCAAGCAATTCTCCCTGCTCATCCTCCAGGTAGCTAGGATCACAGGCATGCACCATCACACCTACATTCTAATAAACATCGTTTTTCAACTATACATAGCAAATGCTTTTTCTTTGTTGTACTTTTTTATTTTATTTTATAATGCCTTTTGATAAACCAAAGTTCTGAAATTTAATGTAGTAAAAATTTTCATTTTAAAGTTTATATTATTTGTTTGTTGCTTAATAAATGCTTCCCTACAGAAAGAACCTAAAGATATTCTCTCATATGCCTTCTAAAACTTATACTTTTTATACTTAAGGCATGAACTTGATTTTTTGTGTATAGTATAAAATAGAAATATTTTTTCCATATAGATAATTAATTTTCCCTGAGCTATTTATCAAATAGTCCATCCTTTCGTCATTGACCTATAGTGCTATTTCTGTTTATATGAAGTTTCTATATATGCATGGTCTTTTTGGGGCCTTTTAAATCCAGGTATAATATCTGCCTGGTTATTACTGAGTGAGTACAACTGTATATATTCCCTTTACAATGACTCTTGATATGTGTTAATGTAGGCACCCATAACTTTTTTTTTCCTCAAGAATGTCAGTTTTTTTTTTTCAAATGTAAAGACTCTTGATGATCTTTGCTATATCCTCTGTAGATGGTAAGACTGACATCCCTTTGCAAGGATGATCAGAAATATTATTTGGGAGTTAAATAGCCCTCTAAGAAAGCCATGAGATATTCTAGACCTGTATTGTCTAATATCATGGCCTCTAGCCACATATGTCAAAGAAAATTTATATTAATTAAATTAAATATTCAGTTACTCAGGCTCACTATCTACATGTCAAGTATTTAGCCACAAGTAGCTAATTGCTGGCATAGTAGACAGCACATATATAGAGCATTTCCATCTTCACAGAATGCACTATTGGACAGAACATCCTGATTGAGGTCTTTAATGCAGAACCATCAAAAGAAGTTGGTTGAGTTTCTTTTGAGACGGAGTTTCACTCTTGTTGCCCAGGCTGGAGTGCAGTGGCATGATCTTGGCTCACCACAACCTCCACCTCCTGGATTCAAGCAATTCTCCTGCCTCAGCCTCCCAAGTAGCTGGGATTACAGGCACCTGCCACCATGCCCAGCTAATTTTGTATTTTTAGTAGAGACGGGGGTTTCTCCATGTTGGTCAGGCTGGTCTCGAACTCCTGACCTAAGGTGATCTGCCCGCCTCGGCCTCCCAAAATGCTGGGATTACAGGCATGAGCCACCACGCCTGGCCTGAAGAAAACATTGAAGCAATAATGTTTTTAGTGGATTTTTCTCAACCTTTGCATTACCCAACATTTGGATATTTTTAAATCTCCATATACATACATAATATCTGTATTTCTTTTTCTTTCTTTCCTTTTTTTTTTTTTTTTTTTTGAGACAGAGTCTCACTCTTTCACCCAGACTGGAGTGCAGTGGCACAAGCTCAACTCACTGCAACCTCCGCCTCCCTGGTTCAAGTGATTCTGTCACCCCAGCCTCCTGAATAGCTGGGATTACAGGTGCCTGCCCCCACACCTGGCTAATTTTTGTATTTTTAGTAGAGATAGGGTTTCACCATGTTGGCCAGGCTGGTCTTGAACTCCTGACTTCAAGTGATCTGCCTGCCTCAGCCTCCCAAAGTGCTGGGATTACAGGCGTGAGCTACCACACCTGGCCAAATATCTGTATTCCTTAATATGACTATCCTCATTCTAATAAATGAAGATCTAAATGATAATGGAATACTACGTAGAAAATGCATAGTAGACTCAGGGTAGGTTGGATCTTAAAGTTACCCTGTGCAATTCCTTCACTCCTTTTTTTTCTCTTTTGATCTTTGAATTCCCTGGGGAACTTCTAGGATAATTAATCTCTGATTGTATATACCTGGTGATAAGAAACTCCCTATCTTCTCAGGCTCTCCTTTCACAAGGAAATGGCTGTAAAAGAAACATGGTCTACAATATGCCAAGAAAGGAAGAATGCGCACTTTGAGGGGCTTGATGACAGTGTTGTCTAAGCCATCCCTGAAATTATGAGAACTAAGTCTGAGCAAGAACTGGAGATATGTGTCCAAGCAGTCCTTACAGCAACAGCATCTGGAGGTGATTATGTAGAGCAGAGGAGGGCAGGGAGTCCAAGACTGTATGAAGGTAGATTATAGAATCAGAATAGGTAATCCTCTAGCTCAATCATGGAGTCTGTGAGACACTGGCTGTGAAACAGCTTTCAAAAACATCTGAGTCCTTTTGCCTGGGGAGACCATTTACATTTGAAAGAATCAAGAAGAGGCATCAGGATATGGCATACTATGAATTTCTCTAAGCATCTTAGTGTAGTTTTTCTAGCTTCTCTTTCTGTGACTGACTCTTCAGATACAAACCCCAAGTAGGCTGACCTACTGATTATTCGCAACAATAATGGAAAAGCAATGAGAATCACGACTTAAGATTAAGCATTCAAACAAACATCTCCCTCTCCCAACTTCCAAATAGTTAAACACAAATATGCTACACAGGAGGAAGATGGCGTCTCCATTGAATTAATCTACTCTCCGATGCTAATTCATAATAAAAAGTTTACAGGAGAATGTATTGAGTGCTAAAAATGTATTGGGTTTTCACTGTGGATCATACAATTTGGAGTCTTCACTCAGTCTTTAAAATAATCCTTAGAGGCCAGGCCCATGGCTCACACCTGCAATCCTAGCACTTTGGGAAGTCAAGGTGGATGGATCACTTGAGGTCAGGAGTTCGAGACCAGCCTGGCCGACATGGTAAACTCCCATCTCTACCAAAAATACAAAAAAAATTAGCTGGGCGTGCTGGCGGGTGTCTGTAATCCCAGCTACATGGGAGGCTGAGGCAGGAGAATCACTTGAACCTGCGAGGCAGAGGTTGCAGTGAGCCAAGAACACACCACAGCACTCCAGCCTGGGTGACAGAGTTTGACTCTGTCTCAAAAAACAATAATAACAAAATGAAATAAATCAAATCAAATCAAAGAATAGTTAGAGATAATAATTTTACCTCCGTTTGGTAGGGAAGAAAGCAGAAGCTTAGCCAGTAGGTAGTGGAGCTGAAATTCAAATACAGGTCTGACTGATTTCATAGTCTCATACTTTTCTCATGACAATATGATGTCAAAAACATGGATCTCCCCATTACTCATATTATAATCGTATGATGTTTTAGATTGGTAAAAAAAAAAAACCCAGTCTCTGAAAATCGTTCATCCGTATATAGTTTCTGTTTGGATATTAATACTAGTACTAACAGCTAGCATTTACCAAGTGTTAACTGCATTTCAGGCACTTTGTATGAATTGCCTCATTTAGTTCTCTCAATAGCCTTATGAGGTATGTAATATCATTTTCATAACTTCCCAAATAGGGAAAGTCTAGCTTAGTAAATTTAACAAATTTATGTTGCTGGTAAATCGCCCAAGCTTCTCTGACTTTATAGCATTAGGAACCCAGGCTGTGACCAATTTATATTTACTCTTAGAGAATAAAATTTTTTGTTTAACAAAAATGTATCATTGTTACAATACTCAGAATATTCAGGACATTACTGTTATTTTCCCTTTGTTCTTCTAGAGAAGAGCTGCACTTTCCTATCTATAGAAAATTATTTTAAAGGCAAAGGGAAACTCAAACATAAGAAGTTATATTTTAAAAAATAACAAAACACAAAGCCTAATGCAGTGCCCAAGCAACACTCCGTACAGAAAGATCTTTCCTAAAATTTTAACTGAATAGTTCCACAAAGGATTATCATCTATAGAGAAAAAACTCCACATGAACAGAACTATAGTCAGGGACAGAATTAATATGCAAGTCAGCTATTCACCTAGTGGCATATACAAAATATGACTTTCTATCCTTGATTAAGCAGGTGCTCTTTAAACCAACCCCTGCATTTTAATTGTAAATATTCTAGTAATAACAGTATAAAACCACCCCTGATAACACAGCAGTTAGTGATGATGCCAGCCACTTCTCAGGGCCAGTCGCCATGAGCTGCAAATACCAAAGCAACAGCAACAAACAAAAACAAACAAACAAAAAAGGTACAAGTTCAGATGATAGAGGATCCTTTACTAAATAAACACAAAACCTACCAAATTACAGGAAAAAACAAGTTTACTATGTTTGTTATAACACAGCTGGATGGGAAGTTTTTAAACTGATGTTTTGTTATTAATTTAAATAATAAGTGAATCCTTTGAGACCATCATTTGTTGACAACTTTTAACTCTGTGGCTCAAACTCCTTTAAAATTTTGAAATGTTATCCAGGAAATCCCAATCTTAGGCTAAGCAGGAACATAAAGAAAGCTGCTGAGGCCAGTGATATTCACACACGAGATCACTGCATCAATATAATTTCACTCCAAAAGGAACTGGCTTTTTTGGCAAGAAAAAAATGAGAGGGTCAGGGTACAGGCAAGACTTGAATAGAGCTCCTAAAAACACAGTAGTAATTTTTCTTTGGTGTGTATTTGAGCTCACATACAGAAAGTTCCTTTGATTATGTGAGACTTGCAAGAAACTGGAGACTTTTGCAACCCTTGGAAGTTAATTGGCTTAGACACTAGTTCTAACATCTAGTCGGATGGAGAAAGATAAAATAGATAGATGAAAAATAAAAGGGATGCTGAAATTTAAATTTCACAAATTTGTATTCTTTGGCAAGGGTAACGACATGCTTTTGGTACATTGTTTTTTTTGACAAAAAGAGTGATTCAAAATATTCCAGATAAATCAATACCATGACTGATTGAAATGAGTTTTCCCACACGTGGAGATTGGCTAGTGGCAAAGTGCTGATGTTGAAGTTTGGGCAGCCAGTTTTGAGAAAATGGTAAACTCTCAAGACATGGGGAGACATTGAGATTCACCGTAACTTCAACCTGGTGCCCTAGAAAAGGCAGAGCATCTGGGCCCTGGAAGAACAATATACACATTCAGAGATAAAACCAGTGCCAAGGGCTCCATCTCAAGTCTCCTGGAACATGTTTTTCAGATACTTGCTTCTGTAGCCAGAGCCTCAATTTCTGTAGCTGCAAATTGGTAATGTGTTCAGACTGCCATCCTTAGCTCCTATGATTGATCAGGGAGGTGATGAAATAAATTAACTGTACTGAATTGCATTAGAGTCTAAGGAATGAAAAACATGTGCTTGTTAGTATTCTTTCCTTTGTATTCCTGCTCAAACAAATAAGCACTCTACAAACATTAATACTTTCCCATAATTCATCGAGATTACACTAAGGGTACAATTTTATTTGTTAAATTTAGGATCTTAAGATATTATATAATTTGTCCAAGCCCGTGAATTTTGTCTTTGGGAGAACCCAAAATGCAAAATTCTGTATTCTTCTTCTAATACTCTAAAAAGTAAATATCACATGCTGGTTGGGATCCAGCTAGATCTCCACAAATGGACAAGAATAATTCCAATTCCTGTACTTCCACTTACTGAGTCTTTGACTAGAAGCAATGTACACAATCTCTTTAAATTAGAAGATTAACTGATGTGTACTATTATTTTTCTCACCTTGCAGATAAAGAAACAAAAATATGATGGTTAATATGGTGTCTGGCCCAGTGCAGTAGTAATCATTAAGTTCTTACAGAATGGATGTTGTCCTTACCTATTATAACAGATTAGAAAAAGGGCCTCTAAGCTAGGTTATATTAGTTACTAACAGGTATTCCATTTATCAATATACATAGTAATAACAAGATTCTTGAAGAAGTCCTTCATTTTTTTTTTTTTTTTTTTTTTTTTTTGAGACTAAGTCTCACTCTGTCACCCAGGCTGGAGTACAGTGGCACAATCTTGGCTCACTGCAACCTCTGCCTCCCAGGTTCAAGTGAATCTTGTGCCTCAGCCTCTGCCTTGGCCTCCCAAAGTGCATGTATTTTAGCTCAAGTCCTCTTAATGTTCATATAAAGCAGAGGCATTCCTATTTTACAGGTAAAATCTGAGACCAGGCACAGTGGCTTGTACCTGTAATCCAGTATTTTGGGAGACCGAGTTGGGAGGATCCCTTGAGGCCAGGAGTTTGAGACCAGCCTGATAAATATAGCAAGACCCTGTGTCTACAAAAATTATTTTTAAAAATTAAATAATTTAGCCAGTGTGGCGGTGCACACCTGTAGTCTCAGCTATTTGGGAAGCTGAAGTGGGAGGATTGCTCAAGCCCAGGAGGTTCAGGCTATAGTGAGTTATGATCATGCCCCTGTACTCCAGCCTGGGTAACTGATTGAGACCCCGTCTTTAATAAAAGAAAGAAAGAGAGATGGAACGAAGGGAGGGAGGGAAGGAAGGAAGGAAGGAGAAGGAAGGAAGGAAAAGGAAGGAAGGAAGGAAAAGAGAGAGAAAAAAGAAAGAAAAAGAAAAGAAAGAAAGGAAGGAAGGAAAGAAAGAAAGAAAAAGAAAGAAAGAAAAGAAAGAAAGAAGGAAGGAAAGAAAGGAAGGAAGGAAGAAAGGGAGGAAGGAAAGAGGAAGGAAAGGAAGGGAGGAAGGAAAGGAAGGGAGGAGAAGGGAGCTGAGAGTGTCAAGTGCAAAGTTGCACATTAGTTGAATATTAAAGAGTCAGAATTTGACTCTCACCTCTGTGACTCCAACATCTTCACTAACAATACTCAGATATAAATCATATATGCATACCCTAAACCAACTTGGCACGTTTGGGAATCCAATTTTCTCCAAACTGCCAGAGTTAGCGTCTCTAAGTCATTTTGGGTAAGCAGGGGCGGAAGGGAAGGAAACTCACATCTATTAAGGTACTACCATCTGCCACACAGAATGTGAGGCACTTTTGTGTGCTCTGTCTGTACTACAGATTTTCCTTTTTGTGAACTTCTGCTCTCATTTCCCCATAGAAACCAAAGGCATCAGGAATGTAAGTGATCATAACCTTCAAGTTGCTCTTAACACCTAATGCAAATGCGTAAAGGACTCAACTTAGGCAAGCAATAACATGACTAAATTTCTGTAGCACAGGGGAAGTTTACAAAATGCTTGCACATATTTCACTTTACATACTACTTAAAACAACATTTGGAGGCAGATGGAGAATACATCGTCATCTACTTTACAGGTGTGAAACCGAGTTTCTTGCAGAATAAGAGTTTTGTGCAAAGTAACACAATTTAGGGACAAAGATCATGCTCAAGCCAGTGTGCCCACTTAGTTAAGTCAGAAAACTTGGAAGTTATCCAAGATCTCACTCTCTCTGTCTCCCTGACTTTCCCCTTTACCGCTTGCCTTCGATTCTTCCACATCTATAATTCTGGAAGAGTTAGCAGTTCTCTTTTCTAAATGGAACTAAGAAGATAAAATGCCACCACTCCCCAACCCATCCAGAGACTGGAAGAGGTGGCAACTGGTCTAATCTGATTGCTAAAACTGGTCATCTTGAAACTTTGTACTACTTTGGAGAAGCAAGTTGCTCTGATCAGACAGTGGGGGATTTAACACGTTGTTGTTGTTGTTTGACTTGTTGGCCAGATAATGTAGTGAATCTATCCCCTGTAACTTCCTGCTTTCTGCACAATACATGCTAAATCTTTGTGTGTGTGTGTGTGTGTGTGTGTGTGTGTGTGTGTGTGAGAGAGAGAGAGAGAGAGATTTTTATAGGAAATAAGTAAAAGGAAATGTACTCTTTTTTGGGCTCTGCACTAAGGTGAAGAAGAAAGTACCTTCAATATGTGGTTCAGAGATAACCCAAATGTCCAACAATGATAGATTGGATTAAGAAAATGTGGCACATATACACCATGGAATACTATGCAGCCATAAAAAATGATGAGTTCATGTCCTTTGTAGGGACATGGATGAAATTGGAAATCATCATTCTCAGTAAACTATCACAAGGACAAAAAACCAAACACCGCATGTTCTCACTCATAGATGGGAATTGAACAATGAGAACACATGGACACAGGAAGGGGAGCATCACACTCTGGGGACTGTTGTGGGGTGGGGGGAGGGGGGAGGGATAGCATTAGGAGATATACCTAATGCTAAATGACAAGTTAATGGGTGCAGCACACCAGCATGGCACATGTATACATATGTAACTAACCTGCACGTTGTGCACATGTACCCTAAAACTTAAAGTATAATAATAATAAAAAAAATATGTGGTTCAGAGAATAAAAAATTCAACGAAGTCAAGAAATTAAATCCCTTGGATTCAGTCATTTAACAACATTTACTAAATATCTTCTCAGGAAGTACTGGATATAGCAGTAACCAGAAAATAAACTCCTTGCCTTCAGGTAGCTTACCTCCTGGTGTCGAACACGGACATTTTTTCTTCTTTTTTGCTTTTTATCTTTGAGACAGTGTCCTGCTCAGTTGTCCAGGCTGGAGTGCAGTGGCACAATCATGGCCCACTGCATCCTTGACCTCCTGGGCTCATAGGATCCTCCCACTTCAACCCAAGTAGCTGGAACTACAGGTGCAGGCTGCCACACCTGACTAATTTGTGTGTGTGTATGGAAGTGGGGTCTCACTACGTTTCTCAGGCTGGTCTTGAACTACTGGGCTCAAGCAATCCTCCTGTCTTGGCCTTCCAAAGTACTGGGATTACAAGTGTGGGCCACTGTGCCTGACTGACCCAAAGACAGACTTTTTTTTAATATGCATATATTGGGCTCAAAGAAAATTTTTCTATGTATAAAGTGACTGCAGAAAGCATCTGGATTTCATAACTCTCTCAGGTTAATTCCCTCCTTTTCATATAATCTGTCACCATTATCTCTAACTTTAATCACTAAAGACATTAACTGAAATTGGAGACAGCACTCCCTCCCCTCCCTTCAGTTTCAGCCTTTCCTCCAGCACTCTTTATTTATTTATTTATTTTTGAGACGGAGTTTCACTCTTGTTGCCAGGCTGGAGTGTAATGGCGTGATCTCGGCTCACAGCAACCTCTGCCTCCTGGGTTCAAGTGATTCTCCTGCTTCGGCCTCTTGAGTAGCTGGGATTACAGGCATGTACCACCATAATTTTTTAAATGTTTGCAACAGTAATCTTTTTTTTTTAATTTATTTATTTTTATTGATCATTCTTGGGTGTTTCTCACAGAGGGGGATTTGGCAGGGTCATAGGACAACAGTGGAGGGAGGGTCAGCAGATAAACAAGTGAACAAACGTCTCTGGTTTTCCTATGCAGAGGACCCTGCGGCCTTCCGCAGTGTTTGTGTCCCTGGGTACTCGAGATTAGGGAGTGGTGATGACTCTTAACGAGCATGCTGCCTTCAAGCATCTGTTTAACAAAGCACATCTTGCACCACCCTTAATCCATTTAACCCTGAGTGGACACAGCACATGTTTCAGAGAACACAGAGTTGGGGGTAAGGTCACCGATCAACAGGATCACAAGGCAGAAGAATTTTTCCTAGTACAGAACAAAATGAAAAGTCTCCCGTGTCTACCTCCCTCTACACAGACATGGCAACCATCCGATCTCTCAATCCCTTCCCCGCCTTTCCCCCGCTTCTATTCCACAAAACCGCCATTGTCATCATGGCCCATTCCCAATGAGCTGCCGGGTACACTTCCCAGACAGGGCGGTGGCCGGGCAGAGGGGCTCCTCACCTCCCAGTAGGGGCAGCCGGGCAGAGGCGCCCCTCATCTCCCGGACCGGGCGGCTGGCCGGGTGGGGGACTGACCCCCCACCTCCCTCCCAGACGGGGTGGCTGGCCGGGCAGAGGGGCTCCTCACTTCCCAGTAGGGGCGGCCGGGCAGAGGCGCCCCTCACCTCCCGGACGGGGCGGCTGGCCGGGCAGGGGGCTGACCCCCCCACCTCCCTCCCGGATGGGGCGGCTGGCCGGGCAGAGGGGCTCCTCACTTCCCAGTAGGGGCGGCCGGGCAGAGGCGCCCCTCACCTCCCGGACGGGGCGGCTGGCCGGGCGGGGGGCTGACCCCCCCACCTCCCTCCCGGTCGGGGCGGCTGGCCTGGCGGGGGGCTGACCCCCCCACCTCCCTCCCGGACGGGGCGACTGGCCGGGCGGGGGGCTGACTCCCCCACCTCCCTCCCGGATGGGGCGGCTGGCCAGGCGGGGGGCTGACCCCCCCACCTCCCTCCCGGACGGGGTGGCTGGCCAGGCGGGGGGCTGACCCCCCCCACCTCCTTCCCGGACGGGGCGGCTGGCTGGGCAGAGGGGCTCCTCACTTCCCAGTAGGGGCGGCCAGGCAGAGGCGCCCCTCACCTCCCAGACGGGGCGGCTGGCCGGGCAGGGGGCTGACTCCCCCACCTCCCTCCTGGACGGGGCGGCTGGCCGGGCGGGGGGCTGACTCCCCCACCTCCCTCCTGGACGGGGCGGCTGGCCGGGCAGGGGGCTGACTCCCCCCACCTCCCTCCCGGACGGGGCGGCTGGCCAGGCGGGGGGCTGACCCCCCCACCTCCCTCCAGGACGGGGCGGCTGGCCTGGTGGGGGCTGACCCCCACCTCCCTCCTGGATGGGGTGGCTGCCGGGCAGAGACGCTCCTCACTTCCCAGACGGGGTGGCTGCCGGGCGGAGGGGCTCCTCACTTCTCATATGGGGTGGTTGCCAGGCGGAGGGTCTCCTCACTTCTCAGACGGGGCGGCTGGGCAGAGACGCTCCTCACCTCCCAGACGGGGTCGCAGCCGGGTAGAGGCGCTCCTCACATCCCAGACGGGGCGGCGGGGCAGAGGTGCTCCCCACATCTCAGACGATGGGCGGCTGGGCAGAGACGCTCCTCACTTCCTAGATGGGATGGTGGCCGGGAAGAGGCGCTCCTCACTTTCCAGACTGGGTAGCCAGGCAGAGGGTCTCCTCACGTCCCAGATGATGGGCGGCCAGGCAGAGACGCTCCTCACTTCCCAGACGGGGTGGCAGCCGGGCAGAGGCTGCAATCTCGGCACTTTGGGAGGCCAAGGAAGGCGGCATGCTTCGCCGGGTGGTCAGAGCTATTCGCCCATAGTCCGTAGCCCAGAGCCGGGGCTGCTCGGCTCTCCGTCCCGGGGAGCCGGGGCCGGGCTGGAGGCGTGCGAGCCTCTCACCGCCGCCTACCAGAGCAGCCACCGGAGCCGCCGCCGCCGCCGCCGCCTCCCTCCATGGCTGCTGCAACAGTAATCTTTTTTAACTCTAAAATGATTTGTTAATTGCAATAGTAGTAGTAATGGCAGTAAATACATATGATAAAATTAAAAATAAAATATGTGCATGGCAAAAGAATGTCAAATAGTAATAAGAAAGCAGGCAAAGCAAAAAGTCCCCTTTCTAACACAGCCCTCTGTCCTCCAGTTCCTCATTCCAGAAGCAACTACTGTTATCAAGTTATATTTTATGTGTGTTCATGCTTGTTCATTTGTCTGTACCCAAGGAAATATTTTATGCACACGTAAGTATACACAAATGCATGGACTCTTCATTCTTCTGTGTACACAAATAAAAAAAAAAATTCTGTGAACACTATTCCATATCTTGTTTTAGAGCTAGTTCATAATATATATATAGCACTGACATTATTTTCATAGCTGCATAGTATTTTAAATAATAGATATATCAAAATTTATTTAAGCAATCTTAATAGAAATGTAATCCCATTACTTCTTTATTTAAAATCTTCAGTGTCTGGCCCCCTGCTTCCATCACATACATGATAAAGTGCAAACCCCTAAGAATACCACGCAAAATTTCTCATGGCTGGGAAGTAAATAGCGATTAAGCTGTGGGGCTAAGTATATGTCTCCCTAGTATTACATGTTCTACTGCTGCTGAACTGTTTGCCATTTTTAAATTGCATTCTTGTTCCCCTCATTTGTGCCATTCACTCTTACCCTTTCCTCTTGAGATATGTCCTCCAGTGTAATAAATCCCATATTGTATTCAGAATTCATTTTAAATTTTGCTTCTAAAAAGCTTACTTCGATGGCAGGTTCCAGGTGCAAATTGAGTCAGGCACTACTACCATTAAGTCTGCACAACAACCATTATATTGCTAATTGTACTGTATTGAGATTGTGGATTCCCTTGATTGTCTCCTCTAATTGAATGTAAATTTCCTTAGACATGAGGAATGGGCCCTATTAATCTCTGTATTGAAGAACGTGGCACATAATTTACCTATTACAGGCCAAGGAAAATTTGTCGAATGACTAATCGAATGTAAAAAGCTTTATGACTCTCATCTGATGTTCTCTCTGCTACACACAACAGCTACCAAAATAAATCTATTTGGAGGATATGTTAGATCACTGGTACTAAAAGTGTGGTCTTCAGACCAGCATTGTCAGCATTGCGTGGGGACCTGTCAGAAACACAAATTCTGTCCCACCACAGAGGTACTGAATCAGAAACTCTGAAGTCAGGCCCACTGTACCTGCTTTAACAAATCCTCTACATGATTCTGATGCTTACTGCGCTTTCAGAACCACTGCAAGAGAACATGTTTCTCAATTCTTGTTTCTCAATCCCCCTGCAAACATTTTTGCTCTTCACGTTAGAATCACTTATCAGGAAAACAGCAAAATATCACCACTGCTGTTCATATTTCCTTGTACAATTTTATTGAAGTTATAACTGTGTCCCACAATACTTAGTTTCTGCTAACAAACATGCCTGAAAGTTAACTCTAAGTCCCGGGGAGATTAAGAAAAATGAACCAAACTGCAAACAGGTGATTACTTGTGTGAAATCATGCTAGCTCTCTTGTTCCTAGCCAAGGTACTCACAGGTAAAATTTTATTAAAGAGAGAACAGTCCTAGTATACATACAATGAAAACATTCTCTTTTATAAGACATAGAAATCATTTCTTGTGATAGAAGATTATAAATGAGACAACATCTCAGGATTGGACTGACCCAAAGCTATAATAAAGAAGGAAGGAAACACAAAACAAAACAAATTGTTTAGAGGCTACTAAAAACAATTACTGTTTTGCACAAAAGATCATCTAATTCTCAGATTCTAAAGCAATAGATCTGCCTGTCTGGGGAGCAGGCATGTTTTGCTGTTACTTTCACTTTTTTTTTTTTTTTTTTTTTTTGAGATGGAGTCTCATTCTGTCACCCAGGCTGGAGTGCAGTGGCACGATCTCGGCTCACTGCAGCCTCAGCCTCCCAGGTTCAAGCGATTCTCCTGCCTCAGCCTCCCGAGTAGCTGGGACTACAGGCATGTGTCACAATGCCTGGCTAATTTTTTGTA
Source organism: Pan paniscus (assembly GCF_029289425.2). NCBI lineage: Eukaryota > Metazoa > Chordata > Mammalia > Primates > Hominidae > Pan > Pan paniscus. Next base: position 71,470,857 of record NC_073267.2, read on the forward strand.
TTTTTAGTAGAGCTGGAGTTTCACCGTGTTAGCCAGGATGGTCTCAGTCTCCTAACCTTGTGATCCGCCTGCCTTGGCCTCCCAAAGTGCTGGGATTACAGGCGTGAGCCACGGCACCCAGCCTACTTTTACTTTTTATGTGTCTTATTCTTTACTCAGACGAATTAGAACAGAACAGATTCCATTAGGCAGACCAAGTGCCTATAATCATATGTAATAATGTTTTCTCATTATTGTATAATTAAAAGTAACATACATTTTTATTAAAAGGATGAAAGAAAAATTGCTTTCAACTTCACAAGCTTACATCTCACCTGCCCAACTCAGTAGATATAATCCATCCACTCTTGGTCTTCTGAACCACTTTCCTCCTACAAGAATGTATGAAATCTTCAGATGGCTCATACTGATCCTAATCCTATGTGAAAGTTTCCTGTGTTTTTAAATCATGCTGAAAAGATAGTCCGGTTAGGCAGCTTTAAAGACATATGTCTCCTTCGCCTCCAGACAAAGAAGAACAAACCTAATTCATCCTTGCAGATAAATTCATCAAAACTCAAGGCCAGTGGAAATGTTTACTAGTGCCTCTTCTATTTCGTAGCTTAGAATATCTGAACTAGAAGAGACCTGACAGATCATCCAACCCAATCCCCTGAAGCACAGATTAAAAATAACAGCATCAAGGCTGAGGTTAAGTCCAGGATGAAAGAATCATGCCTTGTAACTGAGCAACACAGTCTTGACACCGTCATTGCAGGGAATGGCAAACTCTGCACATGGGGACAAATTCTGCCCTCCTCAGAGAATGAATGCAACTAAAAATTATTCCCAACCTCTAACCAGGTGAAGCAAATTCATGCTCTGGCATTTTCCCTTCTTAAAAGAGCATTAATGTACTAACTCACCACATTTAAAGGTGCTCATCAACAATAGGTTTTATTTGAGAATATATGAAATCGTATAATATTGACATTCCATAAAGCTACGGCAGCTTTCATTCTAAATTCTGAAGTTTTCGCAAAAACAGGGACCTAGATAAGATGGTCACCAAGAAAAAGCCATTTTTACCTAAACCCATGGTTCAGTGGTAATTCAATTAATAAAATGATTTTCAAAACACAAATTAAATTATATTATATCAATCAGGATAGTTTATTACATCTCTGATTAGGTCTACAATTTATTTATTCATTTATATTTATTTTTTGTAGAGGTGAGGGACTTGCTACATTGCCAAAGCTGGTCTCGAACTCCTGGGCTCAAGCAATACTCCGACCTCACTCAGCCTCTCAAAGCGCTGGGATTACAGGCATGAAACACCATGCCTGGCCCAGGTCTACAGTTTAAACAGTCCTGAAATATTGAGTAGTTTAGCATTTTGTTTTCTTTCATATATGAGGTTAATACTCTTCAAACAAGTATTTCATGACCACAGAATATTGTGTGTGTGTATGTGTGTGTGTGTGTGTATGTGTGTGTTTAAGTATAATCCTTTTCTGAGGAGTGTTTTTTAAAAAAGAATAATTCTTCTCCTTTATCCTAAGATTCAGATTTTCTCTAAAAAAGTCATAAAGTCATAATTTTAATGTTATTTCCAAGCCACCTTAACTTAAAGTCTCTCAGAGTCTACTTTGCTGATGTGCCAGGAATTCTCACAATATTCCGCAATCCTGCCTTATGGTACACTGTTTGAAATAAAATAAAGACGTTCTATTGAGAAAAGAACTTAATGCATATTTCTTTGAAGCCCTGCCTGTATCATTTTGCACATGCCATCGAAGAGATCCCATATACTAGTTGTTTATCTAGGCCCTTAAAGTCTATACACTGACTCTTATACTCCTATATTTTCTCTTGCTCCTACCATATTTTTATCCTTCCAGAAAAACAACTGTGAAATGATCATGGACTTCCTTACGGTAGAATGCCAGTTAATAAATATAGAAGGAATATGGAGATTTTTTAAAATCACGAATTAATGCTAAAACTATTGGATGAAAGTCTAATGAGAAATAGAATTGTCAGAAAGTATCTCCCCACAAATTACTTATTAATAACAAAAGGGAAAATAGTAGCTTTGCAGAAGAAAGCCCTGACAGACACCATCTCAACCAGGTAAGCAAAGTTAGCATCATCAATATTGAGATAAACCAACCTCACGTAACTTGTGATATGGTGCCCTTAGAAAACCGCATCACTTCTACAGGGTTTTTGTTAAAAACGCCTAACTTGTAGTACTCACAAGGGAATATCAGATGCAAAAATCTAAAAATGTTCCACAAAATAACTGGCATATAAACTCCAAAAATACAAATTTCAAGAAAGTCTGTGAAATTGTTCCAATAAAAGGAAACTAAAAAGATATGACAATTAAATGCAGTAAGTCATCTTGACCTGTACCAAGAAATACAAATATCTATAAACAGCAATTTTAGAATAACTGAAAAAATTTTTATGAATTATGGATAGAATAATAGTATTGTGCCAATGCTACATTTCCAGATCGTAATAATTACTCTGTGGTTAGAAAATACACTGAAGTATTTTATGGTAATGGAAAAAAATATCCCCAACTTGCTGGAAAAAGGTTTAGAAGAAAAATGCAATATGCATGAAAAGATAATTAGGACATGATAAAATGAATGAAGCAAAATTAAACACTTGATGAATATGGTGAGATTCTTGTATTATTATTAATATTATTATTATTGTTGGAAATTTTCTGTAAATTTGAAATTATATCCCAATAAAATGTGGTCTTCTATGGTAAATAATAATTAAAGCACTTCATCAAATATCTGCAGATGTCTTTTTCCTTATTTGACAGGTGAGTAAATGGAGATGCAAAGAGATCAGGTTATTTGCATAAAAGCACATGGCTAGTTGGTGGAAGAATTGGGTATTTTAACATAGGACTGTTTGCATCCAAGACTCTTCGATCTAGCATACTGTCTTCAACCAGGTGCCCTCGATCCAAGACACAGAGAAAGCTGATATGGACTTCAATGTATCTTTCTATTGCTTCTTCCTCTGAGATGTACCTAAGCTCTCACCTTGTAATTAAACGAGTCATGCCCACTATATGTTTGGCATTACTGAGAATGCTGAGTCACCCAACTTTAGCCCATGGATCAAAGGACCTCTGGGATGGGTAGTAGCATTGTCATCCAGAAAAAAGCTACTTGTCAACTAGAAAAGATATTCAAGTCTCTGCTTCCTCCATTCACTTTCTTGATCTTCGAAATAAAACTGAGTTGCTGATTCCAAAGATCATTTTCTCTGTAAGACTAGATATTTTATTCTAATGACTTACTGAGCCAAAAGATTTAATAAAATCAATACAGAGGGGAAAAAAAGGACTCAGATCTAAGAAATTGGAAGGATAGATATTATATGGAAGCTCAAACTAAGATACTGGGCATGACAAAGCAGATAAGATCAGTTAAGTACAAGAGTCTCATTAGCAAACATAACTAATACACAGCTTTAGAAGGATGAGAATTTAAATGATTAGTGATGCCTCTTCATTATCTGATTATAAACAATCATCAGAAGAGTAATAATACTCTTAATAAATTTTTTAATAATAAATTTTTAATAATAAAAAGAGTAGCTTTCATCCACTAAGTGCCTACTATATGAAAGACACTGCTAGGTACTTCTCATGTATTTACTGCCTCATTTAAGCCAAAATATAAAGATTACCAAATATTTTACAGATGAAAAATCTGAGCTCAGTGATGTTGAGCTGACTTGTTCACATGGATTTGGATCTAAAGCACAACTCCACCACTAATTTTGCTAGGGTTTCACAGCTTTTGGAGACTGGAGCTATTAAAAAGGAAGATTGAGATTTAGAGGCAGAAACTCAGAGTAAAAGGATCATGAAAATCATGGAAGTCACAGGCTACTTCTGCACAGAGAGCATGAAGAATGAAACAAGTCTTTGGAGCTAGATAGATGAATGTTAGAGTTCAGCAGATACAGAACAGTCTTCGCAATGCTGGAAAATTTACCTAACCTCTTGCAGTGTATCAGTTTCTTATGATGCAGTTATAATAACAACTAACTTTTAGGTTTATTATGAAAATTAAATGAGATAATGGGTGTAAAGTGCCAGGTAGTGATTATGACTTTAAAGGACCCTGAAAAATGTCATACACATGCATATCGCTTTCCATGTGTCTCTGATGTTTATATTGTGCTCACTGGGGCATGAAAAGACGTGAGTTAAATGTTCTTTGAAAAAAAAATTATAATGAATCCCCCCTTTCTTATTTTACTTTAAGTCCTGGGATACATGTGCAGAATGTGCAGATTTGTTACATAGGTATACATACATGTACCACGGTGGTTTGCTGCACCTATCAACCCGTCATCTAGGTTTTAAGCCCCGCATGCATTAGGTATTTGTCCTAATGCTCTCCCTCCCCTTGCCCCCCGACCCCTGACAGACCCCGGTGTGTGATGTTCCTCTCCCTGTGTCCATGTGTTCTCATTGTTCAACTCCCACTTATAAGTGAGAACATGTGGTGTTTGGTTTTCTGTTACTGTGTTAGTTTGCTGAGAATGATGGTTTCTATCTTCATCCATGTCCCTGCAAAGGACATGAATTCATTCTTTTTTAGTATTCCATGGTATATATGTGCCACATTTTCTTTATCCAGTCTATCATTGATAAGCATTTGGGTTGGTTCCAAGTCTTTGCTATTGTAAATAATGCTGCAATAAACATATGTATGCATGTTTCTTTATAGTAGAATGATTTATAATCCTTTGGGTATATACCCAGTAATGAGATTGCGGGGTCAAATGGTATTTCTGGTTCTAGATCCTTGAGGATTCTCCACACTGTCTTCCATAATGGTTGAACTAATTTACACTCCCACCAACAGTGTAAAAGCGTTCCTATTTCTCCACATGGCTTAAGACAGCTCATGCTGCATCTTTTCTGAGTAGACTGGCTTTCAAAATGTTGTGAGAAAAAGCTAGAATAAAAAAAAGCATGCATCTATTTAGCATCTACTAGTGTTAGATGGTTTTATAAGTTCTAACAGAAATGTTACACAGATATCTCAACTAATAAACATTTACTTTGAACCCACAGTCTGCCAAAAACTGACTAGAAAGGAGATGCTGAAGGCATAATGATATACAGGAAAGATAAAGCCTTTGGCCAAAATGTTGAATTGAACTTTTTCTCATTTCACTGAGCTGTTTCTTAATATGGTTGCTGATAAAATTTAACATGTTATTTTCTCATGTAATATCAAATTCAAATTTAGTGGTGTTTGTAGTAGTATTACTACTAGTAGTAGACACTGTAGTAGTAACACTAGCAGTAACTATAGTTAACAATAGTTTATTAATGAATAATAAAAATTTGCATTATCATTATAGTTAACAATTACATAGCACCATTATGTCCTATTCTAAGTGCTATCTTTCTATCAACTCATTTAAGGTATTCAACAATGCTAAAAATTTGAGTGACTTTCCAAGGTCACATAATGGTAACTGCTGTTCATTGAGGCTAGAAAATATTTGGGACTCATTCACATAGACAATGAAGACACAGAAATTAGGGGAATGACTGGTCTAGTTTTGAAATTCAGAAACGTGATTCTGATGCAACAGACAAAGCTGACTGGAAGAACAGATTTGACCACCTACATGGAGAAGATTGGACTCATAATTTTCCACTCCCAATCCTATGTTTAATAGGTACAGTTAGAGTTAATCAAATAGCAACTCATTCAAGATGAAATTTTCACTTCATCTCCTTTACTTAGGATTTCTGGGTTGGGGTGAAGAGATGGATATTAGGAGTCCTAAGAATAATTTAAGCCCTAAAATTCAGCTAATCCAAGGCAACACGAGACCGGCCCTTCAGTACAATAAGGGTGTGTATGTGTGGATATCAACCTGCTCTAAGTATTTCTTTTCAGGCTACCTCATGGAGACAAGTAGCCCAAGGTAAATACACAAGCTATACATTCCGCTTTTGACTGGAGGCTTAACTTGTCAGTGATAATGATTTACATAGCAATCTTCTCCCTTCCTGCCTAGAAAGTTGCACTAGCTTCAAGCTATGTGCTCTGTTAAAGAGTCATGGGGAGAGAAATCCTTCTTACTTCAAACCGGTTTTTTTTTATTATTATTATGCTTTAAGTTTTAGGGTACAGGCGCACAACATGCAGGTTAGTTACGTATGTATACATGTGCCATGTTGGTGTGCTGCACCCATTAACTCGTCATTTAACATTAGGTATATCTCCTAATGCTATCCCTTCCCCCTCGCCCTCCAAACTGGTTTTGACTGTGAATTCTTTTCCAGGAGTAATGCGAGATCTGGATAATGTAGGTGAACTGGTAGTAATGCTGTGGTTGCCAAGAAGACAAGTAGATAAGACAAGTAGATATTATTTTTAAAAATGAGGAAGGTTGTTTAAAGAGTGAATAGCCCACTATTGTATATTTTTACCTTGTTTCTTCAAAGTAAATGTTCATATCATTCAGAATCTTTTTGTGTGTCTTCATGACCTCAGCAAAGACCCTGGAACGTAGCATGTCCCTAGTAGATACTGTAGAATAAATCTATTAATTCACTTTTACCCAATAATTTGTCAACACTTCAGAAAAACAAGTTAATCAATTGTATTGATTTTGAAAAAAAGAAAGTAAATTAATCTGTAGAATGCAATATTAGTTTCTAAACTGTGTGTGTGTATGTTTGATGAAATGACATAATGTGACTACTTTACCCGAGAAACTTCAACTTTTTTATAAGAGACTATATATCAGAAAAGTTTAGGATTGAAATTGAAGGCAAATATATTTACCTTCGGGGTTTGACTCAGCAACTTTCAGATGACTGACCTTAGAGGAACTATACGACTTCATTAAATCGGTTTATAGCTACAACTGGAAATACATGAGTGTGTACCTCATATGGAGTTTGTGAGCATTAAATGAGATATGCCCTAAGTGTTCCACCTATTGCAAGCATAAAAGTACTCAAAATGTTAGCCATTAGCATTATTGATGGTAATCAGATTTCCTATTATCATTGCAAGAGGATTATAAAATGGATGTTGTGATACAGCACAGTCTAGAAATAAACTTCTTTTTGTAAAATACCCCATTTTTTATCAGAACAAGTCAATAAAAATCTTAGGTGAATTTACAAGTTTTACAATTTATCTTAGGTAAAGGATCTCACTGTCACTGTGCTTAAAAACAAATTTGGCCGGGTGCGGTGGCTCACGCCTGTAATCCCAGCACTTTGGGAGGCCGAGGTGGGCGGATCACGAGGTCAGGAAATCAAGACCATCCTGGCTAACACGGTGAAACCCCGTCTCTACTAAAAATACAAAAAATTAGCCGGGCGTGGTGGCAGACACCTGTAGTCCCAACTACTCCGGAAGCTGAGGCAGGAGAATGGCGTGAACCGGAAGGCAGAACTTGCAGTGAGCGGATATCGCACCACTGCACTCCAGCCTGGGCGACAGAGCCAGACTCCGTTTCAAAAAAAAAAAAAAAAAAAATCAGAAATGTTTGGCACATAATCATCTGTTCGTACAAAGGTTACAAATTGTCTTAATAAGTATGGGGTTTTGGTAGTAAGCATGTGTGTGTATCTTGGGGGAGGTGGGCATGTAACATGCTTAAGTAATTGTGAATCAAAGATTCCTTCTCTTCAGTATTTATAAAATGTGCCATTAAATGTTAGCTTTTATTTCAACAAATTCCATGTACTTCTAATCATAGGATTTATTTTAACCTTTGCAACAGTTTGAAGATCAAGCGTTTTTAAAATTTTGCACAAAAGATAATAGCAGTTGAATAGCTCTCAGTTATTGCAACATAATAGGTTTTATAAAGTATATTTTAATGACGTGCTTTATATGCAATCTCCTTACAAGATGTTATAGATTTAATATTTCATTATAATTCATAGTATTATGATGGTGGTGATTTTATACTTGTATGCATGAACAGTTTGTAATGCCTGACTGTGTTTTTTTCAGGGATATGTTTACTCTTAGATGGCTCAAAAGAAAGACGATCCTTCCGACTTGTGTCCTTCCAAGGGTGGTCCGCAGCATTACAGAAGTCAACCTACTGTGTCTCACGTCACTGTTGAATTAGATGGGTTACTGAGGGTGGAGGTTCAAAGTTGGAGTCATCCTCAATATCCCTCTCACCTTGATCTTCAAAATAATTATGGTATTTGCATGCGACATTTTGAAATATTAGACATGTCCATCTGTCAATATGGAATGTGGTTATCCATCATTTTATTCTACTTTTTCTTCTTCTCCTTAAATATTGAAAAGTAAGTACCAATTAAAGATATACTTTCCTCTATGCCTTCAGAAGGCAAAGCATTTCTCCTTCCTTCCTCAGGAAGGAGTCTGAGGAAGGAAGTAAAATGTATTCCTTCCTCAGACTCAGTATTAGGATCAGTTTGTATGAATCAAAAATCATAGAGAAACAGAATGTTGGATTCCAAAGGGCACTAGAAAGTTCTGAAGACACCCAGGTTATTGTACAGATGTGTAACATATGGCCATAGAGTGACAGGATTTAAAAACTGTCTCGCTAATTGCAATTTTTAAAAAGCTTTTATTAATGACAAAAATGTCCAAGGCGCGAACTGTCTAGAATAGTAACAACTACCATAATATTTATTCCCCACTCAGTGAACTAGGATATCACATCTATTGCTTAGGGGAATACCTAAAGGACAAATCTTACATAGTACCTTTCTCAATGAGGAAACTGAGGCTTAACAACACTAACTCTCATGCAATGATACAAGCTGAGTATGGGGCTATTGTGGCAGGAATTGAAGCCTCGCTTTGTCTAACTTCAGAGCAGAATCACAATCCTCCAGGCTACCATATTTCTCAGTGAAAAAGATACAAGCCTGGACTCTTGACCAGCAGAGGTCAATAAAGGTATTGCAAGGTAGGATATTGCATAGAAGCTCTTCATTTCAGGCAGTAAAGATGACAGAAAAATAGACAAGCCACCGGGGTTATAACAACAAAAAAAGGTAGAAGCTGTGTTGAAAACTTGCTAATGGTTTCAGAAATGTATCCTAATCATCATTTTCTAAATCTGTATAAATGTGTGTGTCTGTGGATATGTGAATTTGTATACCTCCTGGTGTTTCAAACACAAGGCTATGGCTCATAAAAAGCATGGCTTGGGTAAAACAATATACTTTAAATAGTAAATTGTGAAATAGAAAATACTATTCTTTAAAAAGTTTCAAATTAAGTATCTGCATTCAGTCAATCAGTCTTAATGCTTACAGTTTTCAGGGGAGAAAGAGGAAAATCTCTCTTAGCCCAAGCCCTTGCTAGGTGGAAGAGAAAAGTTTCCCTTGTGCTGACCCTTTTATAAAATTTAAAAGAGAAAGCCAGAACCTTGTGGAGTTTACAGAGTAGCAGAAGGAGAGGATTTTGTATTTACAAAGATTCTTCCAAGGTTCTAATTCCAAAGTAAGAACGCTTTCTTCTGCTACCTCAAAAGTTCTCTTGAGATAGAGGAGTCTTCAGATGCAGACTTTTACTTCCCTATCACATCTCAAGGAGCAGTTCCCAGCATGCTGATTTTCTTTGTAAATGTGACAACACTTCCCTACCAGGTCACAGTACATAACTGTGTCCCAGTACTTGCAAAGCCAAGTGACACTCAACTGTGCTAACTTTTCTCACCCAAATCCAAGCCTAGCGAAGTATTCCTATAGGAAGACAGCTGCAAAAGCCTTCCTCGAACATTAGCAAAAGAATTATCCAATATTCTTGCATGTGTGGTTTCCTGGCCTGCGTTATGTAGCACTCACAATGTGGGGTGCTAGGCTATGTTAAGGAGCACCATCTTAGATGATGTGAAGCTCAGAGGTCACAAGGCAGTACAGGCTTTTGAAAATCTCATTCAATAATATGCCTAGGGAGTCCCAGCGCTGTGGCTCACGCCTGTAATCCCAGCACTTTGGGAGGCTGAGGTGGGTGGATCACGAGGACAGGAGATCGAGACCATCCTGGCCAACATGGTGAAACTCCATCTCTACTAAAAATACAAAAATTAGCTGGGCGTGGAGGTGTGTGCCTGTAATCCCAGCTACTCGGGAGGCTGAGGCAGGAGAATCACTTGAACCCGGGAGGCGGAGGTTGCAGTGAGCCCAGATCACGCCACTGCACTCCAGCCTGGTGACAGGACTAGACTCCATCTCAAAAAAAAAAAAAAAAAAAAAAAACATTGCCCAGGGAGGATGTCTATTATTAATGCAGGTTCTCAGTTCATATTTGCCAGTGTAAGTAGGGAAGTAGCATAGTCCTTGGATTTAAAAGGGACCACATAAACCATGTGATTGGGTGGTGCACATAAAAGGATATCTCACTCAGGGCTTTCCTACCTTGCTGCACTGGCATGCTGCAAGATTTAGGAGTGGATGTCTTAAGAGGCCTGCTCTGTAGGGCAACCTGGAACTGCCATGTTAATCTCAACACACTTTGAATGGTGAAGAGTTACCATATGGGTGGGAACACCATCTGTAATGCTGATGGATTCACAAAAGCCTCTGGTGAGGCAATATGATCACTAGAGAAAACACAAGACAAGGTGTCCAAAGGTCTGGTTTCTAGTGTGGGTCTAATGCCATCTTAGTCATCCCACTTGGCCTTCTGGGTTATCGGGATGATCAAAAGAAATACTTGGAAGAGCAAATCGTGTTCCATAAAAGTAAGCACTTTTCCATGAGAGCTTTGCTCCCATTTCCACAAGAGCCCTTCCGTGTGTAAAGAAACATAAGGAAGAACCAAGTAAATTGAGGGAGGGGGTGGCACAGTTTAGGCAGAGGAAGTATAGGTTTTGGAAATAAGCTAGTTTTGCATTCCAATCCCAATTCCCAACCTTATTAGCCAACCTGGGACAGTGACTAAATTTCTCTGAACCTATTTCTTTATCTGTTAAAAGGGGGTTGATATTAATAGCCCTATCTCACAGGATTCAGGTGAGATCTAAATAAGAGTTCATATATCCTGGAAGGTACTAGGTAGTCAAAAAAGTATTATTTTCCTTGGTTCTATCTATGTATATTCTCCAACTTCCACCTCCCTTGTTCTTTACTGAGCTATTAAAAATGTATTTGCTCACCGCATAAATATATACACCTACTAAGTACCCATAAAAGTTAAAAATAAAAGATTTTATAAAATGCATTTGCTCAAATATGTTTGTAAAGTAGCAGAAACAGAAAACTAGCATTAGCCTTTTCTGTGGCCATTTTAGATCATTTTAAAATTAACTGCATAAATTAAGTTATTTTTATACCCAAATATACCAGAAAGATAAATCTTGTTTTAAAATATCTTTTGCCAATATTTCAAAAGCCCATTTCGTAATCTTTTTTTTTTTTTTTTTTTTTTTGAGACCGAGTCTCACTCTGTCGCCCAGACAGTGGCACAATCTTGGCTCACCGCAACCTCCGCCTCCCAGGTTCAAGTGATTCTCCTGTTTCAGCCTCCCAAGTAGCTGGGACTGCAGGTGAGTGCCACCACGCCTGGGTAACTTTTGTATTTTTAGTAGAGATGGGGTTTCACCATATTGATCAGGCTGATCTTGAACTCCTGACCTCATGATCCACCCACCTCGGCCTCCCAAAGTGCTGGGATTACAGGCGCAAGCCACCACACCCGGCCCCCATTTCATAATTTTAGAGAGTTTTAGACAGATGTAAACTGTCCAAGGGCTTACCCATATACCTTTTCTACCTCCCACGTCTCTTCTAAGCTGATGTCATAGTCTGTAAGTAGAAAGCATGTGACAATTTTATTTAAAGACTTATTATTAAATTATTATGTTTCACATCTGATTTGAGGTAAAATGGCCATGATTTACTTTCTAGTGCCAATTCCTAGAAAATGTATAGGGTTAAAAAACAAAATTGGTCTCTGAAAATTCAAGAACAAAAAAAGATCATCATGTTTGTTGGTTCACTCAGATTGTTCCGACTTCATGCCAAGTCCTGTCAGCCTCAGCTATTTGGCAAACGTCATGTGTTAGAATGAAAATGCACACCTTTCCAAAGCAAAAACAAAAAAAATCAGAACCTGTGTGAACAGAAAAGTATACACAAAAGTATACATTAACCCATCCATCCAGGGGCTAAAATAAATTAGCCTGGGCCTAGTGAGAATCACCCTGAATCCATTCCATATGGCTTTTCTCTGCTTGCTTATCCTCTGCCTTCCCTCTTTCTCTCTGGGGACTATCCTACTCTCTTTCCTTCCCTCAGTCTTCATTTTCACTTTACCTCATTTTCTCTCTCATTGGTTTTGATCCTCTGTGTTTCTTGAATGCTGTGATCCTGTGAAAATCTCTTACTTTCTGTATGTTTTCTGGCTCTAGGCTCCTTTCTTAAAATTTATTTTTATCTTTATTATTATTATTTTTTTTGAGTCCGGATCTTGCTCTGCCACCAAGGCTGGAGTGCAGTGCTGCCAACACAGCTCACTGCAGCCTTGATTCTCCTGCCTCAGCCTCTGGAGTAGCTGGAACCACAGGTGCATGCCACCACACTCAGCTAATTTTTAAAAATATTTTGTAGAGCTGGGGTCTTGCTGTGTTGCCTAGTCTGGTCTCAAACTCCTGGGCTCAAGTGATTCTCCTGCCTCAGCCTCCCAAAGCACTGAGATTACGGGTGTGAGCCACTGTGCCCAGCTTATGTCCTTTCTTATGTTGTATCGCTTGTAGTGTGACTTTTGCTTTGTATTTTTGGATTTATGTCTCACCCTCTATTTGCCACTTGGCTCTGTGGTTTGTGTCCTTTGACACTGTCGTACCATCTCATTTTGTTTACGTGAATGTGATGATGGGGAGCTGGGAGAGTCTCCATGTTTATTGTTTGGTCTTTCAGGTTTTTTTTGCTTGTGTCTTTCCTCCAACTGGTGGGATGGAAGAAAAGATAGAAACATTTAAATGCATTCTTTCTTGGGGGTTTGATGGGGAGGGTCTCGCTGTGTTGCCCATGCTTGAATGCAGTGCCATGATCATACAGCTCACTGCAGCCTCCAACTCCCGGGCTCAGGCGATCCTCACAACCTTAGCTTCCCAATGTGCTGAGATTATAGGCATGAATCACAGTCTTAAATGCATTTCTGATAGGCTAGTTGGAATGTGAAATTTGGGTTCAGCTATTAAAAACTAAGACCTTTCTTTACAGTAAGAGTTTAATGACAGGAAAAACAGAAGAGAGTACTTGAAAAACAGCGGCCTTGATCAATAGGTTCAGCCACTGCAAACATCTAATGATTTCTGAAAACACCTCGAAAAGCTGATTATAAATGTTCCTACAAAGTCAAGGTTGCAATCAGAGGATGAGCTTTGCCAAAGGAAAGCTCCTTTAAGAGAAAAAATAATAGGATGTGCACACACACACACACACACACGGGTATGACAAAAGGCAAACTGCAATGAGAAATTCATTTATACTTTTAGGTTCCTATACACACACACACAAAAAAAAAAGCAAAGAAAAACTCCACTATAAATAACCCTGCCACATTCTAAATAAAGCTTTTGAGTGTCTAGGGAGTCTGACTTGCTTCTAAGAGTTACAGGATTTGGTCATTTTTAATAGCATGTTTGCTCTTTCATCAAATTACTGTTCCTCAGAGTATTTGCTAAAGGCATAAAGGGGTTATTCTCAGTGGCCAAGGTGCACCAGTAGCAGAGGACATGACCAGAACTGCTCAGGAGAAAGTCACCAAGTTGGGGGCTGGAATGGAAGAAATGCAACAGAGAAGTACATATCTATTTGGAAAAAGACTTATAAAGTTACAAGGGGCGTCAGGGAAGTCACTGCACAGAGCTAAGTAAATTACAGATCCCACCTCTGGAGCCTCTGTAATATTGTCCACCAGCTCAGTTTCCAAGAGTACAGGGAATTGTTACTAAATTATTCAGCATTAACACAATTAGTTCAAGCAACTGGAGGGTACAAGCGTTTTGTCTTCTTTTAGTTCCTGTCTATGTGTACAGGATTTTATTTTTCATTCCACTCTTCTTTTTGGTGTTCTGGGATTCTCACTTTAAGAAGAACCTAGAAAATTGCTCAGTTTTGGCTAAAGATTCCAGTGAGCTCTCTAACTTTATGCTACAGCTCTGGCGTGGTTAAAAGCTCTGCCCAGCTCAGGCAAAACCAGAATCATTACACTCTGGTCACCAAGCCAGTGAGAATTTACTTCCATCCAAAAGTCTTAATTCTCTTATCTGCAAAATGGAAAATAATAACATGTAAATATATTTAAAGCACGTAGCAAGATGTCTGCAATTGTCAATAAAACCATTTTTCTCTTCTTGTTACTCCTTCTCCATCATTTTTTCTTATTCATCAGCATGATCATTTTTAATATATTTTTAAAATGAGAAAGCAAAACATCAAGATACTAGGCTAACCCCCGTATTAAGAGAATAACCCCCAAATTGTGGTGTACTTGGTAGCAGCCCTGCCCGGGCCCAGGCTATACCAATGTCCTCTCCTCTGATTCCCATAAAATAAATAAAACAGAGCCAGCACAGGCATAATCTTCAAGGACATTTTTCTTTTCAAAAGGGATTTATGTGCACCTCTGTTCCTGACTAGCAAAGCATATAGAGGTGCAAAAAATATGTGTGGTGGCTTTGTAATTAGAGAAACATCTCTCATTGTCTGCTCAAATCTTACTAAACCTTTTACATTCTCGTTATGAGACCATACCTTTGTTTCCTTCCATGATCTCACTGTTCTCATCTGCAAATTGGGGTCACAGCCTAGCACACTGAGCACCTACCACATAAGGTTCAAATGAGATCGTGTGTTGCCATGGTGACAGGAACAAATTCTGTGATCACCACGCACAGGTTTGACTCTGGGCTTCATCACGTAATCACTATTTGTCTCCCCTGCACCTTCTAGTGGAAATGACTATTCCCTTCAGTGACTTTCTCCCGATCTGGTAATGTGTATAATGGTACCTTTATCAGGGGATTGATGTGAAGATTGAATAGGCAAACTTTAATAAATTGTCAGCCATATAGTAAACACTCAATAGATACTATCATTTTATTCAGGTTACTTAAAATCTCTTTTTCTCTTGGGGGTAGGCACGGTGGCTCATGCCTGTAATCCCAGCACTTTGGGAGGCCGAGGCGGGCGAATCACCTGAGGTTGGCAGTTCGAGACCAGCCTGACCAACATGGAGAAACACCATCTCTACTAAAAATACAAAAAAAATTAGCTGGCCATGGTGGCATATGCCTGTAATCCCAGCTACTCAAGAGGCTGAGGCAGGAGAAGCGCTTGAACCCGGGAGGTGGAGGTTTTGGTGAGCCAAGATCACACCATTGCATTCCAGTCTGGGCAACAAGAGCGAAACTCCATTTCAAAAAAAAAAAACAAACCCTCTTTTTCTCCCCCATTTTCATGTCCCTGGATAATGTCATCAGTTTCCTAGTCTCAACCACATATTCACAGAAAAAAAAAATAAATGTATGCAACCCAGCTGGGTTATTCTTAGGATTAGGGAGAAATAAAAATATGCATGTAGTATTTTATTCCCTGCTGTTTCCCAATATTCCTCAGCCCTTCTGATCAGGCTCATTTGTATTTTGCTACTGCGTTCCATGGAAGCCCAGTGACATTTGATACTCTGTAGATTTCAGAGCACACCTGCTGCATTGTGGTAAATGCATATAGAGAAAAGGAAGTAGTCCACGGAACTGAGCAGACAACAGTTAACAGTTCTCACTGAGGAACTGAGCTGGTGGTAGGAGCATGGGTGCACACGCAGGTGGTTGCTTTTCACCATCACCTGCAATGTGGAAGGAGTCCCATCAGCCCACCATGTTCATCACCTACCACATGGGGTTCAAATAAAATCAACAGCTGTTTCCTTCCAAAACCTCACTAGGGCTTTTCCAAACACTAGCCCCCTTGACCCTTTTTTAAAATTGGGTGGTATTCAAAAGTGACTCTGGCTGGGTACAGAGAGCAAAAAAGCATGATTTGACCCACACAGGGGTTGATTGATGATTGGCTGATTTCCTAAAAACTAAATGTGTATTTCATTTTAAAGCCTTTAATGTGCATAAGAATGACCTGGGGGTAGTGTTAAAACACAGATTCTGATTCAATAAGTCCAGGTGTACAGGTGTTGAATGAAATTCTGTATTTCTAACTAGCTCCCATGTGTTGCTGCTGGTGGTCTGCAGACCTCACTTTGAGTAATAAAAATGTAGTGTATTATATTTCTCCTCTAGGATATAACATCTAAAGGGATTCCTAAACATATTAAAATCTGAGGTTAGAGAGCCAGTGCTGATGAGAAAACACGCTCATATCTTAACTGAGTATTCCGATTTTTGTGCACAAGGCTGCCTATTGAAATATTGTGTAATGAAATATTCAAAGACTTAGGGACAGAAATGTGGATGACCAAATTAGGCCAAGGTGTGTATGTGCATGCAAGTGGGTGAACTTAAGTTAATTATAATGGAAATGATATGTACAGATGGAAAATGCTGAACTATTTTTAAAATACCACTGTCTAGCAAACATTCTTAGCCAGGCCAAAAGAAATTCTGTAAACACTGTAACACTTTTATGTTTCTTAAATAACATCGTTCCATAAATAACTTTTCTAGGTCATTCCTATCTGTTGAAAAAATTACAGGCAACCTGTAGGCTGATTATATTACTTGAAGACTCATAAGATAGTTTCCCATTTAAAAAATCAAATATAAAACCTTCACATCTGGTTAATATCTGGTCTATTCCATAGTTATGGAACTTGTTTAAAGTGCATTTAGCAATGCAGAAAGACTGTAGCTGTTCTTTCTCTCTTCACGGTTTCATAAAAATGATTAAATAAGCCTAGTGCTTTATTAATTGACGAGATTGGCCATACAAGTGTTTAGCAGAGGTGTAGTTTTTAAAACGAGATTCATTTACCAAATTTGTTTTACATTAAGTAATAGTCCCCAAGAATTTGCTATGAATGGATGGCATTGATGTTAAGATAATTGACAAATATATTATTTTTTCTCATTTTATTAAGTTTTACATTTTAATAAAAGCATATTAAGAAAATAAAATGCAGAAAATTATTTTTTAAAACTCATAATCCAACCACATATATTGGGGGAAAAAAGATTGAATATATTGATATATTTCCTTACAGGTTCTCCTGTATTGCTTTGTGGTATAGTTACTAATCTGAATCAATGTCAGAAATTAACTCCTCAATTTTTTTTAAGGTGGGTTACCTGGATATCACATACTCATTAGATATAATCATGCATTTGGGATTTTTTAATGATTCTGTGTTGTTTTCAACTGGGGAAATCTCCACATCAAAACAGTGAATAGTGGTTATAGACGTGATTTGCATTCTCTTTAAATTAACTACTTAAATCAAGACCATTGGCAATGTGTATGCATTTGTGGGGGTGAAGGTAATTGAAAAAATAGCGGTAGAATGACTGAAAGTATTGAATATGGGTGTATGGGTGAGCAGGATAATGGGCGCTAATGGCTCATTATTTTTGTAAATTTGAATACATACATCTATATTCATGGTTTGAAGATAGATACAAAAATGTTTAAATGTATTTTTTCATGTTCACACACATATTTTAACAGATATATGCCAGGCACTCTGACTGTATCACACATATATTTTAATAATTATTTTCTATACACATTTTATATCTTGCCTTTGATGTTTATTCAGTTGCAACCACACTCTCATGTTATAAATCTTAATTTTTTAATGACTTTATGCTATTCTGTCACGTGAATATGCAATGAGTCACTTTCCAGTCATGTAGCATTTATATTTGCCCAATGCTTCCCTGTGAATTTCAGCTTCATACTTGTAATAGGAACCAATACTCTGAACTTGTTTTTTTTATACTGACTATCTTGTTGCAATCTATTTAAAAAACAGAATTATATAATCTGGTTGTGTCATCCATAAACATATGACTGCTATTATTTTGCTTCAAGTGGGAAAAATATCTGCCTTCATGAGATGACTCTCAAATAGCCGACAAAGTATGCAAGATTCTTCTTATAAGAAAGCTGAGAATTTACTTCTCAGAGCATCTACAAACATAAGCATCGATTATCCACTCTCTCTCACCTCATCCCTTGGTAAGGAATGAGATGAGCAGGGTGAGAGTCTGGAGCTACAGGAAAAAACAAAAAGGATTAAGAGATGATTTGGGAGTTTGCTCATGAAAAAACTAAGCTAAGAAATCCTCCATGTGCACGTGTGTGCATGTGTAGGTGAGCATGTGTGTTCATGTGTAGGTGAGCATGTGTGTGTTTAGGGTTTCTGCTAATTTCTGCTAATTTAAATGACTAATATTATTCTCTTTATTTATATTATTTATATTAGCAGCCAAAGATTTCCAACAGCTCTGGGATACCCCTATTTCTAAGTCGGAACATTGGACAAGAGGGAGCCAACTCTTGTTGTTTGGCCAGGTTGAGACACGCGTGCTGACTTGCATTCCTGCCAAATTATTGGTGCACAAGGCTCTGTCTGAGTAGGTAGAAGCTTCATGGAACTGACAGTGAATTGTTCCCACAAGGCCGAAGATACAATTAAGCTGTGACTGCGTAGTCCAGCGCTCTTAACATGCAAACGGCCAGCAAAAAATAATGGCATGTCAAGTGCAATTTTCTCACCAGTCGCAGACACCATAAACTGTAATATAGTGTAATTATTTGGCATCCCGTGTCCTTCATACTAAGCACCACCCAAACGATTCCCAAGTTACAGTAAAGAGGGAAGGTTAGAAGGTCAAATTTAAAGAGAGAAAATGAGTCAGTGCTTTGGAGGAAGAGAATTATAAATAGATGTGGCATTACCAGCAAGAGAGTTACATCCAAATAAGGAACAGCTCAGAAGCCCAGGTAGGAGGAATAAAGGGAGGAAAGAGAGCAGAGAAGTTTATGTAAGAGAGAGGATTTAGTATAGAAGAACTATGACCACCTGCAGAGCAGACTGGTTTTTTTTTTCCCAAAATAAGCAATATAAGGAATTGAGGATCACAGGACTTACAGAACAAGGACTAAAGCAACCTGAGCCAAAAATCGATGTTACATATACCCCCCCACCACAAACACACACACACACACACAAACACACACACACACACACAGAGGCTGAGCATCTCTAATCTGAAAATCTGAAATCTAAAAAGCTCCAACATCTGAAAGTTTTTGAGCACTGACATGACACTAGAAGTAGAAAATTCCACACCTGACTTCATGTGATGGGTCACAGTCAAAGCTTTGTTACATAAAAATGTTATTTTAAAAATTATAGAAAATTCCCTCAGGCTATGTGTGTAAGGTAAATATGAAACATAAATGAATTTCATGTTTAGACTTGGCTCCATTCTCCAAGATATCTCAATATATGTGCAAATATTCCAAAATCTGAAAATATCTCAAATCTGAAATACTTCTAGTCCCAAGCATTTTAGAAAAAGGATATTCAATGAACATGTGGGGCATGTGTGTGTGTGTGTGTGTTTGTGTGTGTGTGTACTCCACTTCCATAGGGGTTTGTATCTTAAATATATAATATCTTAATCCCATACACTCAGAAGTGAGGAAATTGCACCTAACAGAAATGACTTTATTTCCCAGTTACTTTGTAGTAGAATTAAAAGAGAAAGAAGCCAGATCTCCAAGAGATCCTTGCTTATCTTTCTAACTTGACACAAGAGACTTTAAGCCTAGTTCTCTGTGTTTCAGCGCAACTGACTGAATGTTTACGACCTTCGTATGTTGAAGTTCTAATCTTCAATTTGATGGTATTAAGAGATGGGTCTGTTGAAAGGTAATTTGGTCATGAGGGTGGAACCCTCATGAAGGTAACTAGAGCCCTTCTGAAAGAAGCCCCAGAAAGCTTCCTTGCCCTCTTTCTACCAATGTGAGAATACAAGAAGATTGCAGTCTACAAACTGGAAAAGGGCTCTCACCAGAACCAACCATGCTGGCACCCTGATCTTAAAGATTACCAACCTCCAGAATTGAGGGAAATAAATCTCTATTGTTTATTAGCAACCCAGTCTATCTTAACTTATTATACAGCAGAACTGACTAAGACACACTCAGTCACCCTGACCCTCTCTCAGCTCTGCATATAGCCTTGAACGTGCTATTTCCTCTATCAAAAATGCTCTTTTTCCTTTTATCCCTGAACCCTGGTTCAACAACAGGTTAATGCATATCAGCTTCCAGGTTACTCCCTTTGGGAAGATTCCATCCTCCCATAGAATAGGGCAGCTTCCTCTGTATATGCTTCAAGAGAACCACATTCCTTCACGTCAGAGTACTTATTTCAGTTTTCTTGTGATGTTTCTTCATGTGATTATCTGTTTTAATGTCTGTCTCCCTCTAGGAGCTCATTAGTTCCATGCAGAAGGCATAGATAGATCTGTGTTTGCTCAGAGCTGAGAATCCATTGGCAATGAAATGCTCTGCAGGTAGTAGATGCTCAATAAATATTCGTGGCATGGTTGTATCAATCACCGTCCTGACTTGCAGCCAAGGGTTCTCATAATGACATCAAGCTGTCTACCATAAAGAGTATCTGCACATTTTACCACAGAATAGTATTTTTGTGTTGTGGCCAGATTCATCAAAAACCACCACAGGTTTTCTCTTTCCTAAGACCAGAACAAATAAGCATAATTGGGCTAAGTGTCCCATGAGCCACTTTTTTCTCTGTCACAATTTCCAAAGAAAGTCAACACTGAGGTACATGGAGATGTGAATGCTCAATGTTTATGTGTTTATGAACAGGCTCTGCCTTGCCTTGGTCCACAGAGAACTGGAGGCAGGAATAGAGTCTGTTTGACTGGTATTTGCTTTTCAGAAATCCAGACAAAAGCTTTCTGCTCCAGTTTGTACCATAAGCCCAAACACAAAAGTCTGAAGATAGTTGGAAGACAACGTCTTGCTTTATGACAGTGGTAAGAAAGACAGTCTCCACAGAGGTAATTCTGCAGCTTTTTGAAAGAGAGTTGCTTAAACAAGTTAACATTTTCTTCATGCCCACTACCTCAAAGAAAGACTTTCAAAATCAATACATAAAAAAAATTTTTAACTACCCAGGTGGTCTATAAAATACTCATATGAAAGAGAGAACATGAAAGTTCCTTTATTGAAAAATGCCACTGAGCTTATATGAGTATTATAAATTCTTCCATTATGTAGGTAAATTATTCATTTATTTGTTCATGTAAAGTATTTACTGAGCAGTTCCTATATGCAGGCAGGGTTCTAGGTTCTGGGAATACAGAGCAAAGACCAAAGGACTCAAAAATCCTTTTCTTTGCGGAACTTACATCCTAGAAGAGACAAATAATAAACATGATAAGGTATAGAGTATGTTAGATAATGATTATCAGGAAGAAAAACAGTCAAGCATCGACAAAGGGTATGAAATATTAAAGGAGGAATAATTACATTTTAGAAGAACTGATAGGGAAAACCTCTCTAAGAATATGACTTTCAGGCCAGGCACAGTGGTTCACACCTGTAATCTCAGCACTTTGAGAAGCCAAGGCCGGAGGACTGCTTAAGCTCAGGAGTTTAAGATCAGTCTGGGAAACACAGGATACCCCATCTCTACAAAAGATTTAAACAAAAATAGCCAAGCATGGTGGTGCATGATTGTAGTCCCAGCTATTAAGGAGGGACTATTCACTTGTGCCTAGGAGATCGAGGCTTCAGTGAGCTGTGAGTGCGTCACTGGACTCCAGCTTGAGTGACAGAGCAAGACCTTATCTTAAAAAGAAACCAATATATATGACCACTAACTTCATTCCATTTCAACAGAAAATATAAAGGCTTATGTTGCTTCTGACCAAGGGAAGCATCTTACTCTCAGTCATCTTACTCTCTCCCCAGTGACTTTGCATAAACTCTATCTTGCTGGGGCACTTCACTTCCCACCCCACACCCCCGGGGCCAGTGACTCTTCAAAGAAACATCACCTCCACACTATACAACATGTACCTGTGAAGGGGCTCCCAGAGTCTTGTTATTCACCTAGTGAGGTAATTGTTAATTTGTCTGCCACTCCAACTACAAACACATACACACACACATACAATTAAGAATACAATTACAACTACAATTACTATATAGCAGGCACTATGCTTCTATTATTTTCTTTACTCTTACAAATTCTTATTTATCTTATTTGCATAATCCTTGAAAAACTTCAGTAACCTTCTCAGGGTTAACACCCAGAAAGTGGCCAAGCTCATATTCAGACCTCGAGAGAGTACATCTCTGATGCTAAGGAGCTTTCTCAGCATCCAGCTGCCTACCAATATACTAAAAACAGATGATGGAGGCTGTAAGGTTATATGTGAAGCTCTGAAGAACTTATCACTCAAAAACTAGCTCTGCCCTTGAGCTTGAACTCAGCCTGCTAGGCCAGGGGCCCCGCCATGGTGACTCGCAGGAGGGCCTTTCAAAGAGCAGGTGTGCTCATAAGTAAGTAATGCTTCTCAGCCGGTTCCTGGGGAGAAGCTGGGAGGTGAAGTGGTTTAAAGAGTCGGATGTGGAAGAGTGTGCACAGAGGTAAAACACTAAAGCACCGGTGGGCACCCCGATTCAGATCATCTTCGCACTCAGCCTGACTCATAATCTGAAGCAGTCACCTGAAATGTATTTTTGGCTACGCTACAACCCAAGATCCTCCAAGGCTACACTGTCATAATTCAGGAGCATTTTTCTTTAAAGGGAAATAGGTATGATGGGAAATGTTCGCAGAAAAGTTTTCCAGAAAATAAACTCTGACTTAACAATTGTTTGGGAATTGGTCATGGTAGGAAGCCGTGAAAAGGCCAGATAAAAACCATCACTAAGACTCAAAAGCATTTGGGCTATTTCAAAATCCTAAGGTTCACTGGCAACATTTCTGTCATTCAGAGAAGCATGAACGTCTCACGTGTCAATAAGTCACAAGAAGATGCTGAATGCCTGGCTGTTTACCTCTATCTCTATTACTTCATGTAAGGAATGGAGATGAAATCAGTTATCGGATTCTGAGTCCAAAGCAACCCCATGTTAATTACTTTTTCTACCCAGATAAAAATGAATTGTTCTCCCGGGCATAGCATGTTTTGTTATTTACATTATGCAAGACACAGTCAGAGTGATATACCTTCATAAAAAGATAACTAAGAAAAGCAAGGAACAAAGCATCCACTATGTAAATATGCATGTATTCCCAGAATTTCATATGGTATGAGAACGCCTTGCCTTAGGGCTGATTAAAGAAGTTCTGAATATCCAGAAGTAGGCATGTAAAGACCTTACATTCTATACTCAATAACTCATAAGTGTAAATTACAGTTTAAACTCCAGTTAGCTGGTTCCTAATATGTAATAAGGTATAGTGGGTGAAATAATGGCCACTGGAATTTCCAACAGGATTCAAACTCAGGCAGATAATTTACCAGCTCTGTGATCTTGGTTTGGTTTATTAATCCATCTAAACCTCACTTTTGTACCTACAAAAAAGATAAGATAATGCTGGTAAAGAAGCTCATATCCAAAACCCATGGGGCCAGATGTATCTTGGAATTCAAAACTTTTCATACTTCAGAAACATTAAGGTATATAAACTATATGGTAAGTAACACCCTCAGCAGGGTCTGGGGCAGCACCCTGTAATCAACCACATTAACATTTTTTGCAGCAAAATATATGAACAGTCACAATTACGCACTATGACTATAATAGCCTCAAGTGGGTTCTGCTCCCTCAGTTTGTATCAAGGATACAAAAAAATCTTTCAGATTTTATACTTTGAACTTAGGACAGAGGGAGTGCAGACTTGTTTCATACATATATATTTGTATCCATACATGCAAATGAACATATATATGCATATACTGAAGGGGGGCTATTGTTCGAATCAGAAAGGTTGGTGCCCACAAAATGCTTTTATAATAGTGTTCAACAGACAAAAAACACTCAGTATTGGCCAAAACATAAGTTCCTTAAAGGCAGAGATCACTGTTTTGTTCATTGATATGCCTCCTGTGTCTAATAGAGCATCTGGCACATAGGAAAGGCTCAATAAATATCCATGTAATGATTCATGATATCTCCTTATGCAGGCTTTCTTCATCCAAGTAGAACCATATGAAATGAGAAACATAGTCCTTGGGGAGGCTCAATTTGTTTTGCAAGACAATAGGGTAAAAGCAGTAATGCAATCAGAAGTTCCCAGTGAAACACAAAGAGTTAACTCAAGTCCTGAAGATCAGCATTTAATTCCCCTCCTATTTTTCTTTTAAATCATTGCATTTGGGAAGTGAATAACATTGGCCTGATTCACTTCTAAAGCTTATCAAGAAAATCAGTCATTGGCAGGCTCATAATTGGAATTATACCTACATGAAGATGTGCATCAAAATTAAAAGGAGCTTATGAACAGTTCTGAGGAATAAACACGTGTAGTCTCCAATAACCCACAGTGTGATTTTGGAAAGCAGGCAGCCCATGTCTACACAAAGAACATTTGTCTAACCTGCCAACAACAGCAAAACAAATGTAAGTCCAGTCTAACACACACACGCGTGCGCGCACACACACACACACACACTCCACTAAACTAAAATTTTGATTCTGTACATTTGATTTCACCTGACAATGAATGAACTAGTTTCCTATTGCAAAGTTTTTCAAATAGTACAATGCACAGTTAAGCATCTACTTTAAGAACTTCCTTTTCTCCATCCTAGGTCAATTATTGAAAAAGCAGATGATAAAACAAAAAAGATAAATATCCACCTGCAATTAGATATATCTGCATAGCCTTAAAATAAAATAAAACAAAATAAACTCTCAGTAATTGAAGTGGTAGGAATTCAAACTGAGAAAATGTGCGTATCTCTTCCAAGTACTATAAACTAGAGAAAAGGTTTGGCATGAGATCTCTCTCGTGTGAGTGAGAAAGAAAACGTTATTTGTTTTTGCATTATATAAGCAGTGTTGTATTTTACTGATAGCCGGGTGGAAGAGGTGGTAGGAGAAGCTTTCCCTACAAGACCATTTAAAACTGTTACCTTGGGATTAATCGTATTCCTAACAGAACGACAGGTAAACTCACTAACCATCTGGCTTGAACAATTTACAGCTAAGTGTGGTCACAATTAAAAAGAGTCTGGTATTAAACATCTTAAGACCACTAACAGACCCTGAAATTGAGATCTTAAAAACAAAGCTTACCCGGCCAACAAGAATCGGTTCAGGTCCAGAAAACTCTTCCAGGACAAACATTTGATTCCAAACCCAGCCTCTTTTGGAGCGGTTCAAAATTCGCTGTTCTTCACCCAGACTGTTTAGTTCCAAAGGGGATCCACTCATTAAAACTTGAGACTGATTCATCGGAGCCATGTAAATGCAAGGGGGAAGAGTAATCCATAATATTATTAATGGAGTCCAGAGATCCAAGAGCATTTCCGCTAGCCGTTCTGGCATGGTCCCACCAGTTAAGCAAATCACCACGAAAATGAGACAATTATTTTTTTTGTCTCCGGTCTGCAGCCATCCAATTCATCATGCAGTGCCGAGCATTTACTTACAGCTCTGCCACGTGTCTATAGCACGGGAAACAGACATCATCTAAGCAGCTTTTCTAAGACCACAATCCATTGGCTTTTCTTTTCATTGAAATTTCCTGCAAAAACAAGGAGGAAGAAAGATAAGGGTCTACTCAAACTGGTTTTAAAATAAAATCACTGCTTTTCAAAAGCACCTGAAGTGAACAATAGTAGGCACTTCTCAAACTCTTGAGTTAAGAAAGTGGATCTGAAGAATTAGAATAAGTAGGCTAGTAAGTCCTTTAATTTTTAAGCTTTATTTAGATTTTAGCTTTCATTGGTAGCTATGTGACCTATCAGAAACTGGTTTGCATAATAGAAGTTCTCTTTTTCCTCCTTGCTTCTTTCTTTCCCATCTCCCTCTCTTCCTTCTTTTCTTCCTCTTGACTTTCCTCCTCCTCTGTCCATCCCTTCCTCTCTCTTTCTTCCATTCTTTTTTGTTTTAACACTTCGGGGTGTATGCTAACACCGCCCACTTGTCGAACACACTGTAGGCCTTTTATTCTTTCTTTCTTTCTTTCACTTTTTTTTTTTACCTGTTTAAAAGACACATTTTAGTTCCTTTTATGCTAAACTCCATGAAATAACTAGTTTGAATTAACAACATTAAAAAAATATAAATGAGAATGGGAAGGGGAATTTACCCCAATTTTTACAATCTTAGCTTCCAGGATTCATCAGAAGGGATTGCCCAGTTCAGGGTGCAGAATGCAATCCTCTGCCAGGATGCTAATAACGAGTGAATAAAATTAGAATGCTCCCAGAGAAAAATTCTGTAATGTCCAGCTTGTATGCTATAATCAGGACAGTGTCAGGGTCCCCATTCGAAATTTACAGTTAAACAGGAGATTTAAATTGTGGAAATCCCCCTTGGGAATAAAATATGGTAACAAATGTAATGTTCAATTGAAGAGATTCAGAAAGGCAAGGGCACAAAAAATCCCCATTACCTGAGGTGTCAGATACATTTTTTGCTTACCCTCAGCGTGGCAAAATGTGTTTCTTCCCTCTCAAAAAAAAAATATTTTTAAAGAAATAATGTTCACTGCAGATCCAAGAGAGAAGCTTTGCTGAATTAGACTAAATGGAAAAATAATTTCTCAGGACACCCTCGGGGACAGTGTGGCTCAGGGAATTCATAAAAGGGGAGGAAACCTTTCACCTCTAGGTCTCTGGTTCCATTCTGGCTCAGAATAAGAAAGCTAGAAAGTCATTAACATTAGCTGGGCTGGTGAGTGGCCTTACTGAAGCCAGCTGAAAGGGGCAGACCAATTGTACTGCAAGTACAGGCAGTATCTGATCTAACAAGATGGCCAGTAGAATCACCCTGCTTGTCATTCTTTGCCTGGGCTCAGCTCAATCACCGGGACTCTATAATTCAAAAGGGCTCAACCTGATGAGTATAGAGGAGCCACAGCAAGCAGCAGTTGCTTTGGAAATGGAAGACAAAGAAAACAGCTTTCAATGGGGAGCCAATACAGAGAAAATGAAGTCCAGAACAAAGTCTCCTCCTTTCCCTGGAATTGCAGAAAATCTTCCCCTTAAAACAGATTCCCCTTAAGTCTTTCTCTCATCCCAGTGTGTGAGCAGACCTTGGCAGGCTTCAAAACTTAAACTAAACAAAATTCAAAAAGCCCCCATAAAGAAACCCCCAAATATTTGTATCTTTCTGAATGGTCAAGCCACTTATTACTTTAACAGCATTTACAGCATACCCATGCTGTGCTCTCTCTAGACCCGAGCGAGAAGTTGGTGATAAGGCATCTTGTGTGTGCTGAGGACTGTCTGTTCTGGAAACAGATACACCTGGGTTTGGATCCCAGCTCACTCTGCTTGCTGTCTCTGTAATGATGGACAAGATAGTCAAGTTTTCTGACCTTCAGTCTTTTCTTCTGCAAAGTGGCACTAATAATAATTCCTACCTAACGGGACAATGGTGCGGTTCAGAAATAAGACACCTGTAAACCAGCCAGATCATGGGAAATACTTGGTAAACTGGAATCCACGTGGTTATCCTGGGCTAGATGTGTGGTGATGACAGGATTCCTGCCCTAGAGAGGTTTTGAGAAAAAAAAAAAAATGAATGAGCAGAGTGAAGCTATGTAACTTCTGCAGTAAAAGTTGGTAAGGTATGAGGGTGTCACAAAGTTGCTCAAAGATCTTCCCTATGGTGGAGGATGAGGATGGTGCTAGAGGGGAAAGACCTGTGCCATTTAACACACATGGGGAGATCCATTCTAGTCATGGAGGCTCAGCCTTAACTTCTCAGAGAAAAGGGACTTAACTCTTTCCAGTTCTCCCCTACTCCATGATAGACCACACTTGAATGTGCAAAAGCCATGTATGCTATTCTCCAAAGGCATAAGTTTTGCTTGTTTATTTGTTTACGCAGGCTCATATTTATGGGCTCAAGTGATCCTCCTGCCTCAGCCTCCAGAGTAGCTGGGCATGCACCACCATGCCTGGCTAATTTTATTATTACTATTATTTTTAGAATTGGGGGAGGGGTTGATCTCCATCTCGAACTCCTTCCCACAAGTGATCTTCTCACTCTAGCCTCCCAAACAGCTGGGGTTACAGGCATGAGCCACTGTACCTGGTAGGCCTGGGTTCTACAATAGCAGAACAATGAGATGGTTGTGAGAATGACCTCTAGTGTCAGCCTGCTTGGGGTTTGAGTTCTAATTCCTACACTGACCAGTTGTATAACGGCGGAGGGAGGGATAATTAACAACAATAGCAATGAAACAATGATAATAACACTGATCTGACAGGTTGGTTTTGAGGACTAAAGGAGATACTCATGGTACGTCAGATAGGATAGACTAGCATGCACAGTTCTTTAAAATTTTGCCAAACACTCTGCAAGTATACTCTGGCATCTGCTTTGTTGCTAATGACTCTGGGATAAGAAAATTTCATCTAAATTTAAATTCATAATAGACATTTTCATGGAAACCACCAAGCAGCAATGAGGATGGACTGTGGTATGTTGGATGGACTGCAGCATTGATTGCAGTGAGTTCCCTCTACCTGAACTCACCAGAATAAGTTAAAAAATGATAATAGACTCTGGACCAATGTTATACAATGGCATAGCTGGACTAGTCAGGATAAGTAGGTTAATTAAAAAGGGGATACGTGTGTAGTCACAAATAGTATCCACTAACACAATATCTTACTGTTAGATAAAGCCTATAATGCCTTGCCTTGTTGTGTTCAAAACTGAGGCAGAGAATAATGAAATGATTTACTCAAGGAGCACTTCTAAGTAAAGAGATAACCATTATTTGAACCTAAGTAATGTAATTTCAAAATTCTTTTTGAACAAGACCCTTCCTCTCACCGTAGAAATATTTCATGAGCATATACTGTATGTCAGGTACTGGGGAGAGAAAGGCAAATGGGTCAGAACTGCTCTCTTCAGGGAGCAAAGAATCTGTTTGGCAAAGATAAAGAAATACATAAACAATTCACTGAAACGTAGTCTTAGAAGGTTTAAAAGAAATACAGAGTGATAGGTAAGCCACTCATATTGGCAACATTAAAGAAGGTTTCCTAGAGGGGATGTCATTTAATGTTGAAATAGAATTAACCAACTGAGAAGGGGGTATAAGTGAAAGAACATTTCAGTCAACCAATGGATACAAACAAGACCACCAATTAATCTAGGATATCTGAATGAATCAGCATCTAAGGTAATTTTCAAATTATTATTTGCAGAATCACCCAGTCCATCGTCACTCCATCTTTTTTCCTACCCATCAAATTCATAATAATGATGGTCTCTACGGAGTACATATTAAATATATAGCCCTTTCCTCTGCCAGTTCTTTGTGAAGAGAAGAGCATGTTTGATTTCTCCAAAGGTCTAGCCATATACCACAGAGAGGGTGTGAGGGGCAACTGAGTGCTATTCCCGTGCAACTTCCCAATTTTCAGGGGTTTCTGGGGGTGAGATGGCCAATAACCTGAAGTCAATGGTATAGCCCTGGGGAGAAATTAGCCCAACTCAGGGGAAACCTTTCATCCACATAGGTCATTCCTGTCACATCATCTGTAGGGAGTTTCTAGAGACTGAAACACTTATATGCCATCTCTTAGATTTTGCCAAATTCTTAAATCATCTGTATTATTACTTTAAATTTTATTGAAATAGGCTCAGTTTTTGAAATATTTATTTTTAAATGGAAAGCTAATATTATTTTCCATAATGGAATATAACTTTAAAATTACGAGGTTAATAGCAAACACTTAGGAAGTACTCAGATAATATTAAATCATAAAGAACCATACATACACAGATATATACATATAGATTCATATCTATTCTTCAAAATAACTCTATAATATAATATTATTACTTTATTATAATCATTCTCATTGTAGAGATAACCAAATTAAAGTACAGGGAGATTAGTATTTTAAGTAATGTTTCATTTTTACTAAACTAGACACTGTTAAAAGCCTGAGGTCATCTCACCATTTGCTAAAAAGAAAGACCAGCAATAGTTAGAGGCAGACTGGTTAATATTTAATAAGTGGCTCTTTGAAAGAAAAAAATTCTGATTTGTAATGTTTTCTGATTTTCATGGTATAAATACTTCCACTATGATCAATTTGAAGCTTCCAATTGACCATTAACCAGCTCTGAAAATTACTGAAAATTTAACCATCAGCTCTGTTAAAACCCAATAAAGAGCCAATGCTAGCACACCTGTAGTGGGGTGCTTCTCAAATATTAACGTGCCTCCAAATTACCTGGAAATCTTGTTTAAACACAGATTATGAATCACTTAGGTTAGTGTGGGATTTGAGATTCTGCATTTCTTATAACCTTCCTGCAGTGCTGATGCTACTTACTGATTTGAAAACCACACTTTGCGAAGCAAGTAGTTCTACAGAAGACCAGCTCCCAGCTCAGACCTCCTAGAGATAACCTAAAGGACTCAGTGGTGTGGTGGAAGAGTCACTTCCTCATGTCATTGAATGTCATGCCATGAACTACTTAACCACCGCTGTGAATAAAGGACTGAACACATAGATTTGGGGAAACCTTGAACTAGGGTATATGAATATATGCAATTTTATATGATGTGACAATACTTTCCTCTCCTCGCATATCTATTTTATGTGAGGCACTGGGAAAATTGCTGAGCTAACTGGTGTGTTCACAGGCACATGCATGCTATCAGGGAGAGTTGAGACTTGGTCTTCAAGGCAATCCTGCTAATTCGAGAGAAATGGGACTCCGCTGTGACACTTGGAACCACACTATTTGTATGCTTGTACCTCTGCCATGGGCAGACTAACACTGTCCTGTTAGAACATCAGAGAATGGCTTTGTAGAAACTTTTGAGATGCAACTGAGTCTTATGTCAGTGTTATCAGTATTAATAAATACTGCAAATAGTAGCTGCTTACACAAACTGCTTAACTTGTTGCAAGGAAGAAGAAATTGAGCAAGGTTGTAAAGCTGGGGTAAAAAAAATCAATTTATTTTTACATTTGCCAACCACAGTATGTGTGTCTGACGAAGCAATCTACTTTATTATAATGCTGCTGCATTGATTTACACTCAGATAGTGAGATGAAGAGATTTTACAGTTTCTCTGGAATTCTTACATATACGAAATTCTTTAGAATTCCCCCATATGATGATATATTTTCCTGGGTAAAATACTTACAATCTGACTTTTCATTCATACTTACATTTCAGAGATAGTTCTAATTACAGCCTGAATTTCACTCTGCTGATTCCAACATTATTTTAAGATGAACTCAGTCAAGTCACGGATATATAAGTCATTATGCAAAAACATATTACACCATCCGTTTTGTAAATAATGTGGATTAAAGTTCAAAATGATGAACAACACACTGATAGGTGACGTCTAAAACAAAAACAGGCTTTTACAGACACTTCAGGATTCAATCCAGCAGATTATTGGGGTTGACAGGAAACTATGCTTTTATTATCCACTAGGCTTAGCAGCCACAATATTTCATGAAAGCAAAAATGACACAGAGGACCAGTGAGTTTCTATTAAAAATGTTTCTGACCTTGAATTTAGAGCCATTAGCAGCCTGTTTCAAAACAGGTAAATGCACATTGAATTCAAAGTGGTATTTCACGGAAGCAGGGGGTGGCGATTCAGTGTGTGACCCAGAGCAATTCACCCAAGCCCTGGCTGAATGGGGCTGAGCAGGTAGAAAAAGCCTTTGGATTTTAGAGAGGAAATACACTTGCATTTATTCAAATATAAATAATACAGGAAGATCACCTTTCCTAAAGCCTTCAGAATTCTCTAACCAGATTCCCTTGGCAGAAACATATTCTGAAATTGTTTATGTAAACACACACACCCACACACATACACGTGCACATATTATTTTGTGTATCCTTTACTCAGCCACAACCCTTCTGGTCATCCTTTTTGGCATCAGACCACATATTTATCCAGATGTCAATCTGTCCAAAAGCATATTGTTTGCTTGTTCTGCCATCCAGAATAATATCTGTCAAATCCATTTTTTTTTTTTTTTGAGTTGGAGTTTCACTCTTGTTGCCCAGGCTGGAGGGCAATGGCACGATCTCGGCTCACTGCAACCTCTGCCTCCTGGGTTCAAGCAATTCTCCTGCCTCAGCCTCCTGAGTAGCTTGGATTAGAGGCACCCGCCACAATGCCCGGCTAATTTTTTTTGTATTTTTAGTAAAGATGGGGTTTCACCATGCTGGCCAGGCTGGTCTCAAACTCCTGAACCCAAGTGACCCACCTGCCTCAGCCTCTCAAAGTGCTGGGATTTCAGGCATGAGCCACCGCGACTGGCCTCAAATCCACTTTTTGCTCTGTTACTGCCATGTTACTCCTCTCTACCTGAAGTTTTTGTTTTCTTTAAGTTCTATAATTGCTGGTTTCCTTTGCAAAAATCAATAAATAAATGCCTCTCCTCCTCCTTCTTTCCCAAGGTAGAGTCACAAGTTTATTCTTCACGTAGAAATTTTTCTGTTACAGAAATTTCAGAATGGGGTGACTAAGCCAGTGACAAAGACAATAAAGTCAAAATAAGATCTCTTCTCTAGTGTTCTAGAACCAGACCTTTACTTAGAAAACTTTCTTGGAATCATCAGTTTAGTTAAGATATTGAGAATAATTTTCTTCTGTTGGGCTTTTTAAAGGCAAACCAGTATCAAGATCATCCTAAAAAAAAAAAGCGAGTATCAGTCCCACAACTCCCTTGCCAGTTACAGACACAGTGGCGCCAGAAAGTCATTTCTCGATTCTAATCTAAATCTCTCCTTCTTTAAAGTTACACCCTTTGCAGTCTTTAGATCACATGTTCAGAATTTAATAGCCAGAGACCTACTGAGTGACAACATTTCGTGCAGGTCCTTTAAATCATAGCAATCAATCAGAATCAACCTTCTTCTTATCAACCTTGTAATTCAGCCGAACTGTGGAAAGCCCCATGAGATAGCTGTTTAGAGCATTGACTCTAGAGTCAGATAGAAGTAGTCTGAATCACAGCTCTATCGTTCATGGAATAAGTCACCTGGGCATGTTTATCTTATTTGTGGCAGGTGAAGAAACTGATGCTCTGTGTTTAATACTACCTACTTTGAAAGATTAAGGAAGAAATAAATAAGGTAATTTAAAGTCTTTGTCAATGTAGCTATTATAGTAACTATTTATTGGATGTTTCCAGTGCTTAACCGAAAATATTTACTGAGTTTTAAAAATTATTTTATTGCAATCTTGTGCTGTGTATGTACTTCAGTGGGGAAAATTCCAATGTTCTGTGTAGACAGGTAATAAGTAAAGTAACTTTTTTAAACTCTTGATTTGTAAAACAAAAATGGCACGAACCAGGGTGGGTATAAATAAAATAGCATTTTAGAAATAGCTTTCCCTCTCCACAACTAACATACAATTAAAGCAATGACTTCAAGTAGTTTTATTAAGCCTCAGAAGGGCTGCATTTTTACTGTCCAGAACGAACCACATCTTTCCTTCCCATAGAAGACATGACATTGTCCATCACTATTTTCTGCCAAGAGGACAGAGTACAAGCACTACCTGTTCATGAGTGAGCTATTCTCTTTCAATCAAACTGTAGCCGCTCATTAAAAAACATTGCCTGGTACATATCTTTTACAAGATAAATTCCATTGCACTTCATAATCATCTACATTCCTGTGAGGACAGCACAAGTGGAAAGTCTCTACTAATTCCAAGATGAATCCAGGGTGATAGCTATATACTACTTAGAAGGGAGCTCAGAGAAGATAATGCTCATCAGAGATTGCAACCAACTTTTTCTATTTATTTCAGGAAACTTTAGCATTGATGACAGAAATTAGATTTCTCTTCTCACTTAAGCAATGTGGAAATGGTTAAAATCACTTACATCCCATAATGGGGGCTTCAGAGTCTCTTATACTGAAATTGAAATGCGGCCAACGATCCTGGTATAAGTCATCCAGATTCTGCCAATTAGATTACACTGTGTAGTAACCATGCTTACAAGTGCACCTTACTGTCACTCCTTCATGCTTCTGAAACTTTATAGCTTAATAACCACTCACTGACACTTAACGTGAACTACAGACACAGGTGATGGATGAGTAGACAGTCAGATAGACAGCAAGCAATTATTTGACAAAAATACTATTGAGTTATGACCCAGAATGTATAATTTATGAAAATTAAGGGAGTTGCTTATGCAGATTCCAAAATATGTATACAATCTTCAGCTACTATAGTTTAGTGACACTCAAAGGCAAGAGAAGATGTGTGTTTTAACCCTCTGATAAAAATAAGCATGAATTGTTTTTTGTTTTTTTTTCATTTTTCTGAGCATCCCCATGTTGAAGATGGGAATAGTTAGACACAAATGTGAATTCTGTTTATAAAGCTCAACCAGCAACAGACTAATAAAGAAGAAAATGTGCCTTCGTACTTTTTAAATCAAATTTTGGAGATGAATCTTCTTACATAAAAAGGAAATAATTTCCTTGTGATATCTATACCATTCCTCCATCTACTTATTTTGTATCATTTATGTCACATCTAGAATCAAATAATCATATTTTATTCATTAATCTATCTAGAGAGAAAAAAGACATGGAAAATATTGTTCTGACTGCAAATGAACCATAAATATACTGTAATATTTTCACTTGATGTACATAAAAAAGAGTAAGGGGATTCCATTTAATATTCCTTTGTAATATCTTCAACATGCCTAAAATATCAATAAACACATCCACAAAAGTACCTTATCATGGCACACTATTTTTCCCTGTGTGTATATGTGAGGGTCAGGTATCCTGTTGATTAATACAGAAGAGTATGGAATTGTCTTTGAAAACACCCATAGTTGCAATTCACATGAGGGTAAAGTGAACTGTTCAATTCAAATACAAAAATATACTAAAGGAAAAGAAGGAGGGCAGGAAGGAGAGAGGAAGTAAATTAATCCTCAATTATTTTTTATACATTCTCAACAATGTACAGACATTGAGTCACCCATGCAGCAACTCCACAATTAGTGCATTTTTTGCCAATAAAATATAACTTTGCATCAAATATAGTTTAATAGCATTCTTTGATGCAAGTCTAGTCTTGGAGGCATTCTCATTTTTACAAGGCTGAATTATGTCATTTTTTTTATATTCCCATATCATTTAAAAGATGATTGTGAGGGAACAAAAATATGCTTTGTGGAACATGAGTAAGATTGATTTGAAAAAATGAGAAAAGCTGTGACTAAAAATAGACTTAGGAGGACTTATGAAATTTCTGCAGAGAAAATTGTGGTAGATAAGTCAAAATATTGAACTTTGGATATGATTGTATCTCTTTCTTTTAATGAAAATATGCTAGTGTAGGGTGCAGGGTCTTTGCTAATTTGTTATCACATAAAATAAATATTTACTGAGCACTAACTCTGTGCTTAGCCCTGAACCATCCATCGTTCTAGCATTTGCAATTGTCTTTGGCAGTGGAGGCAGAGAAAGAAAACTGTTTGAAGGTTCCAAATATAAATGGTATTCATTTATGATACTTTCCAAAGAGATACAGAAAATCACATCTATATACTTCTACCTACTAAGAGAACTTAAACACACACACACACAAACACACACACACACACACACACACACACAAGACATCTAAGCAAGAGGATGGATATTGTTTATGATAGGAAATAGCACATGACATTTAAAACCCAGGAAATAAAGCTTAAAACTTGATAAGAAAAAGAAACAGTATTGGCCCCGGTGCTTTGCCATGAAGCAACAGAGATTTAGTTAGCGGCAACATATGGTAGAAGCAGCTAAATGGCATCCCTTGAACTTATTTCTTTTCTGACCTTTTGAAGTTGCCAGGTTCAACTAATTTTCTCTTCATGGTTACATCTAAAGCAGGTTCCAGAGACAGGAACAAACAGTTCAGCAGAAATAGATTCGCATCACAACTTTCTGTAAGAATGAATTGAGAAAGCACTAATAGCCCTTTGGTTAATTAAGCCCTGCTAAATCGGATGATGGCCTTTGTCCATCAAAAAATTGTTCTATTTCATAAACATACGTGTATTAGATACTGGAGGGGAATTCCCAGTGCCACAGATAACATTTTTTGAAAGACTGATCAATATACAAATCAGAGTAGCCAGAAAGGCAAATCAAATAATCTAAGGCAGATGAAATGGCAAAGGGAACATGATAAAAATCTCAGACTTGAGCCAATAAATGAGTTAGTTATCTGGGCACATTTTCAAGAAGCATGCTGTGTATATGTGTGTGTGTTATTTGCGTGCGTGTGTGTGTGTACATAATACAGAGCAACAAGAATTATCATTGGTTTATCTACACCCTCCCACCCTGAGAAGTGTATAACACACCAAAGTTAGGACGTTTTTCTTAATTAAAAAGCAAAGTTAGACCATTTCCTCTGTGAATGCCAATAGTGCTGAAAACAAAAAGAAAATTGTTTTTCTCCACCAGCTACACTGAATAACTTTGTAACAAATACAAAATGACTGAAACCAGTTTCAGCAGCACCACTGAGCAGAATATTTTCAAAAAGAAGTCTTCGGACCTTAAATTGCACCTCTAATAGAAAGGCTTCTCTGATTATGCTTGTCCCTTGATTTGCCAGACACAAAAGTTTGCTGATGGACCAGAAAAGTGTGGTTGGAAATACAAATTGAATGTCACTTTACCCCTTGAGAGCCTTTGGTTTTGCATGGAAAATCTGCTCAAATTGGAATGTTGATAAAGCTGTGAGGTGTGCCACCTTGAGTAGAAAAATAACAAAGATTGTCATTTTTTTCTTTAAAGCATTAATTTACCTACATTGATGAGGTTTTCTAAACAGCTGTTGAAGTGTGGGTTTGAACTTTTTAATATGTGCATGTTCTTTTTCCCCACCAATAAACAATGAAAGGAACCTGGAAAGCAAAGCCCAGAGGTACAATTTCTTGAATAGAATCATTATATTCTCATTCTTTGGAGTTTCTGTGCTTTGTTCCAACAATCTGTTCCTCCTGACTAACAAGCAGTATCAGACCTTTGAGTACATTCACATCAGTCTTTACAAATGCCTTCTCAAGTGGTCTTCTCCATCCAGCTGAGCATGTTTCCTGGGCTGTTTGTTTGTTTTGTTTTACATCCATCATGCTGCCATTGGCTACTTAAATTGTGTTCAGTGCTAATTGAGGGGTTGCTATAAATGAATACTGTGTTGACCACAGTTCTGCATAATACCCAAATAAAGTTGTTTTCCAGGGTAAGGAATTCCTTCCCTTCAGAGTTGACATGTCTACAGCAGGCAAATGGAACTGCTATTCTAGTGAAGGCTGCTATCAAATTTTCTGTTCTTTTAGCTAAATTCATGCAGCTTCAAGAACTCAAGAAATGCATCCTACACACCAGAAATGCAGCCAAGAAATGTTACAGAGTCTTGAATGTAGAGATTTACCCATCTTGAAGGCTTTAAGAGACTGTAAATGATAAAGCAGAAGCACTGATTTCTAACAGTAATAATAATTAGTAATGTAAGAACCAATTTGCAGGGAGAATAGATTAAAAAGTTTGAATGACAGCATTACAGCACAAATTTCAGAGCACATTAGCCAGTGTCTCTAAAACATTTGGCCTATTTGCGATGGTCA
This sequence comes from Pan paniscus, assembly GCF_029289425.2. Taxonomy (NCBI): domain Eukaryota; kingdom Metazoa; phylum Chordata; class Mammalia; order Primates; family Hominidae; genus Pan; species Pan paniscus. Next base: position 71,508,741 of record NC_073267.2, read on the forward strand.
GGGGATAACTTGACATTCACTTGGGGAGTGTGGGGATCAGAATGAGGAAGGTGAACTGCCACGGAAGGGCTCTGAATGAAGCAGTCCCCGGAGTTGCTGGAAAGACTCCCCTCTCTGTTTTCAGAGGGATTTTCCTCAACTCCTCGCCTTCTTCAGAGTCCAGAAAAAAAAAAAAAAAAAGGCGATTTAAAATACTGTGACTGCTCCAGCATGAAATGACTATGTGACAGCGAGCTTCAAATCTGCTAAAGCAGAATTACAGAATATTATTATCAGAATTATTATTTAATAAGGGGGATAGCTCTAGAATTTATTCCAGCCACAGAGCTCGGGGAAGTGGAAAAACATGTCTGGACATGATGATTATGAAGAACTCCCTTTAAGGGAAAAAGAATGTAACCCTAAGAGAACATCCTTCAAAGGTACCACTTCTCTCTGTAGAAGAATCCCACTCCCAGCCCCCACCTCATATATATATCTCTCTCTCAAACACACACACACACACACACGCACACGAAGAAATCCCTGCAACACTGGACACAGCTGATGCAAAGCAATATCTAGGCAGGGATTTTACTGGTATTTAGCATGAACGATAGGGCTCACTTTGCATGCAGTGAGGTGCAGCAGCGAGGCTGAATGCATGGAAAATCCCACTTTCGAATCTTACATAAACATCTTTCCCACATATAGTTTTCCAGTTGAAAAGCTCCTATAATAAAGCAGGAGGTGACAGCCCAAGGAGGGTTTTTAACCATTGAGATGGCTGTCAGGAGTGTTGTAAAGAGGACAGGCGCTTCAAAAGCCAACCCCCATCCCTCGGATCTGCTTTGCGATGGTACCGGATGCGAGAGGACAGTACTCTCGCTTACCTTCCCTAGCGTCCCCTCCTTCCCATTGTCAGCCCCCAGATATCATGACGCCAGGTGAAAGAAAGCAGCTGATCTGATTAGCAGCTCGGGCGCGCTAAGGGATTGTCGAATCATGCCTCCTAAGGAGGAAACTCTTGTGGAATCTTCAGGAAAGGGTGGTAAAGTTGAAAGGACCTTTCCTCCCTCCCGCTGTCTTGGTGATAAGCTCTATCGTTTAATTGGTGCTGAAGTGAGCAGCTGCCAGCCCGATTTTCCATTACGGACTAATGTTGTGCGTTTGCAACAATAAACAATTAATGTTGTTTGATTTCTTACATTTAGCAACCCAGGCAAACAGCTGCCATCTCCGCTGGTGGAGGCAAACGGCTAGTCCTTGACATACCGCCGGCTCCGTGCCTGCGGGGGAAGGGTCAACCGCAAGGAAACTTTGAGGATTCTGCCAGACTGGGTGGGGGAAGGCTCTGGTGCTTGGGAGGAATAAGCGGAGGAAATTGTGGATACCTGTTGGCATCAGCGTTGGCGGCAGCACGTTTTTACCGTTTCCCAGCCTTGGCTGGATCCTGGGAGAACCGGAGTAGGTCCCTTATGAACCTCTTACGTACTGGCAGAACCTAGGCAAGAGCCTTTTTCCCTCCGATCCTGCGAGGGGCGCGACCAGCCCCCCAAAGGTTCCCGGATGAGAAGCGGCCAGACCACAGAAAGCGCAGCTCTGGGCTCAGCGGTCCCTAGGAGAGCGGCTACGGAGTCCCCGGCTTAAGGGGGCCTCCGTGCACGCAATCTCGAGCTGCGGGGAGACACTGCCTGGGGGTCCTGCAGGGGTGCTGGGCAGCGTCTTGGCGAGGGCAAAGCCGCAGGGCGACTCCGGAGCCCGGCAAGTTTGTAGCGGGCACCGCACCTCCCAGAGCTGGAGCTGCCACTTGTGGGAAAGCCTCGCGCTGGGGCTTTCGCAGCTGAGCCTTGGCCCGCAGCCCTGCCGCGGGGGTCGCCCTCCCTCGCCTCGGAGATGAGGCGGAGCAGAAAACCAGCCATAGAGCACTCGGGCCCCCTCGCCTCCTTTTTTCCCTGGCTTGCACCCTCCGCACAGCGGGCTGCAGGTGCTTCCCATTCACCGCACGGACCCCGCAGTGAAGGCGCGCGGCTGCAGCCGCGCCTGCCTGCGTTGGGAAGCGGCGAAATAGCCAAGTCGCCGCAGGGAAGGAAACCGGCAGGAAAACAGGAGGGGCACAGCCTGGAGCTTGCTACTCTCTAGGATCTGTTGTCAAAGCAGTTTGCAAAAACAGTCAGGCAAAACCTTGAGGCGTACGTACGTTATCACCCACGGATATCGCGAAAGACACAGCTTAGCCCAGAGCCTATGCTAAGAACCCTCATCCACCATCTGAGGGGCAGGAGGCGCGCAAGGTGTCCGAAGGGGCATGGGAATTCCTATAAGAAACGGTCCCTTCTGGATAGTCGGGACATAGAGGAAAACGGGGGTGGGTTAGGGGAACACTTACTCTTGTGGGGCCCTGCGCTGGCGAATGTCAAGCCTCCTGGTTCACAAATGGCTGGAGGTGCTCGGGGTTAGCTCCCGAGGGCGGCAAGCGCCGACCGGTCCTCGCTCGCTAGGCAGGCGCCTCCGGATTCCGTTCATGCCTCTCGGAGCTACAGGGCTTGGTGCGGAGACGCAGGGCGGGCGCGCTGGGCTCTGGGTGTCCGCAACCCAAAGTGCAGCTGGTGTCTTGACGCTACCGTCTATGCACAAGCCGGCGGCGGCGGCGGCGGAGCTTGGAGGAGGCAGGGAGATTCCAAATAAATCCACTAATTCTGGGCTGAGCGCTCCGGCGTGCGAGCCCGCCTGCCTGCCAAATGTAACTGTGAAGTGATGTGGAAAAGTGAGCCGGGTGCCTCCCCTGACGGATCTCATTGGGCAGAGCGCAGAGGCAGGTCTACCACTTGGAAATTCATGTAAGCAGTCCCCCCTCCCCGCCCCCTCCCCGCCTTCCCCCTTCGCTCTCCCGCGCTGGCTCGATCGCTCTCTTTCCCCCTACCCAAGTGGGCGCACAACTTTTCGCTCCTCGCTCCCGAGCAAGCCCCGCGCGTCTCTGCCGCCAGAGCCACGGGGTGAAGATGCGCCCTTCCGCGCGGTGCGCGCAGCCCGCTGAGGACCGAGCTCCTGGATAAGGGGGCTGGCAGATAATAACAGCATGCGGAGGAGGTACCTGCGAGCTTTCTCTCTAGAGGTCTCACCTGAGCTCTGGGGCTGGCGTTATGTTGAAAAGCGTCTCAGTGACCCGCAGCTATTTTCCGTAGGAGGAAGAGGACGCGACAGGGCAAAGGGTTGAGCGTGGGCAGCTTACCTCCTCTTTATTCCAAGGGCCTCTTGCGTACAGAATAGGGTGATTGTGAGACCCCTGCCTGCAACTCAGACGCTATGTAGAGGCTGTGTGTCGCGGTTCTGTGATGGAGCGCATTCCTGATGTCCCCGTGCTCCTTTGGGAAAATGAGATGAGGGACAGCAGTGTGGCAGCCAGGAGGGGCGCGCAGTAGTTGGTTGTGGGGAGGAGGGCAGGCAAAGCAGAACTTGCTTGGGAAATAGGGGAGGAATTTCTAGGTCTTCTCAATGTGCCCTGATCTCCTCATATCCTCTCAGATACCATCCTTGCGGTTCTCCTGCCTCCACCAAGAGCTGCCCTGTCTGTGGTCACTTCAAGTCTTCTGATGGGCTGCGCTCAGACCTTGAGAAATGGCCACCCTGGGGTAAAAGGGACCATGAATCAGGAGGTCCAGATTTCTTTTCTTTTTCAACACTGGGGCTAACATGTAGACGATGCCACAGTCATCATCTTCTAATAAAATTAGCTAAATATAAGACAAATAAATTCTTACCTTAAAAAAAAAAAACCCTCCCCTCCACAGGAGATCCCGATTTAGTCCCTTCCCTGTGTGCACTAGACGTGAGCCTGAGGGTGGATTTTACCATCTGGGGACAGAGCAAGAACAGAAGGGGAAAAAAGGTGCAGGGGACAAGACGCACAGTCTGTAGAGCTTGTACTGTCTGACTCAAATTAATGAGAAAGAGTGAACAGAATGAGAAAATAGGCACAACATGCTTATGATATTTATGCAAATTTGACATTTTTTTGTGTGCTGCATCTGACAACCCATTGTGAAATGTGAAAAAGAGTATTGGCTGTAGCTCTAATATCTGATTGTTTCATGTTCTAGCTGTCATAGGCAAGAAACTTAGTGGATTATTTCAGAGAGGGAGAGGTGAAGAGAACCAGGTGGTATTTTTTTTTCCCCCAGGCAGTCACTAAGTAACTGTTTGTTCTCTTCTCAGACTGTGTCTGCTTACAGGGTATTGGAATTGGCTAATTCTGTCTTGGAAAAAGGAGCAGCAGTCAAGGCTCAATCAAATTATAACTGCTGCTAGACCAGACAGTCCCAAGTGGACAAAGAAATAGATCACATTTTGGGTTGTGCTTAATTTCAGATATTCATTTTCACTTTGAACAAATAATTTGAACCGTTCCTTGGGGTAACTTCTTACATCTATGAAAACTCAAAAAAACTCATGTGCTACTGAAAGCTGGGGATTGTCACAAGTAACAAACTTGTCTCAAAAAAAAAAAAAAAAGCCAGATTGTTAGACAATATCCTCAAATCTCATTTTCTTAACAAACTATGCTGACATAGTAAAGATAGTCAGAATCCAATGGCTTTTAAAGAGAGCCAGAATCCAATGGCTTTGGGTATCTAGGGTTAAGAAGAGTTTGCTTTGACTCATCTTGTCCATATTTACTCTTACAGCAGTTATATACATTGTCTTCCCTGAATTTTGGTCCTCTGGAATTCAGGGTAACCTATCTATACCTGCTAATATCTGCTCAAAGCATTACAATAGGAATTTCCTGACTAATTATTAAGAGAGGTTTGGATGATTAAGCAGTGTGATAGAGGATTAGGATAATGTTAGAAAGCCCTATAAGGATATTTCTAAAATAATCAGGGATGCTGAAAGACAAGGCATTTATCTCTTTAACAATTCCACCCACTCTTAATAAGATGCAGTGTAATGTCACAATGGTGAAAGCCTACCCCCTTAAGAAAGTGTTTTCTTTTCAACATCCTCTCCAGGGTTACAGCCTTCCAGCGGGAAGAGGACTTTGGTACATAGGCTTTTTAGAATGGCAAGTGAAATTGCATGTGTTGTGGAGCATTGCGGGGGAGGAAGGGTGAGGAATTATCTGATAGGGCAGGAGTATAATTGGAGAAGGAGTTGGGGGGAGGGAGAGAAGACTGCATTCAGAATAACCTTGGCTGACTAATGCAAAAAGTAGAATGAGGCAGGATGTCTCTAGCCTGGGTCTCGGTGACAGGCAGGCAGTTTTGCAGGGGAGTCTACTGTAGAGAGTGAATGAGATGGAGAGGGACTCCATGTAGTAAAATACACTTTTATTTTTTCACTATGGCTGGAATGTTTGTTGTAATTTTGACCAAGGGACACAGTAAACCAAGTGCCCAGCTAGTCGCAGAGTGGGGAATCAGATGGTTCATAGGAAACAGAGCTCAAGAAGAGGGAGACAGTGTTAGGAAGTCTCCAGCTTCTCTGGTTGGAGCAGGAAATGACAGAATGGAACATAACTATTATTTGCTGCGTTAAAATGCAATCTTTCGTCGTTTTCATTCATCAAGATAGAATTAAAAATTAAAACAAACTAAAAACAAAATGTATTTACCATATTATGATTACTGGTAACCTTTAGATTTATTGGATTGCTTGTAATGTGATATCTATGGTGCCAGGTATTATCATTTAAAATAAAATCTCAAGAATATGACATATGAAAATTGACAACTCAAATTACCATGTAATATTTTTCCAGAAATGAAGGGTCCCTTTCCTGTGTTTCATTAGGATGAAGATATCTGAAACCACGCCCTTTATTTGGGGTATGGGGCAAGGGTAAGTAATATGTAACAACTCTGGCATTAAGCATAAGAAACTTAAATTTTATTTTGGATTCCAATATTGAAGCTTAAGTCATAAGAATTAAAACATTAAGAGAGAAATTTTGGGGCTGGGCATGATGGCTCACACCTGTAATCCTAGCACTTTGGGAGGCGGAGGTGGGCGGATCACAGGTCAGGAGACCGAGACCATCCTGGCTAACAAGGTGAAACCCCGTCTCTACTAAAAATACAAAAATTAGCCGGGCGTAGTGGCGGGCGCCTGTAGTCGCAGCTACTCGGGAGGATGAGGCAGGAGAATGGCGTGAACCCGGGAGGCGGAACTTGCAGTGAGCCACTCCAGCCTGGGCAACAAAGTGAGACTCCGTCTCAAAAAAAAAAAAAAAAAAAAAAAAAGAAGTTTTGAGAAGTTTGTAAATGTTTAAGTAAATTTAGGACAGCTTTTTTGTTTGTTTATGAATTTGCTTTAAACCATTCTCTTACTAAGATTATGAGAAGTTATTATGGTGCTCTCATTAAACCAATGTGAGCAATTCTGGAGATTCCTTTAGACGAGTGGTTTTCAACCTGCAATCCGTGGACGAGCTCCTGCCTCAATATTCTCTGGAAATTTGTTAGAAATGCAAATTCTTTGACCCTGAATCTGAGTGGGGCTCAGAAATCTGGGTTTTAACAAATGTGCTAGGAGATTCTGTTACCTGCTAACATCTGAGAACACTGCTTTAGGCAATTTCTTTCTCGTGTGACATGTATAAAGATGAGAAGGAAAAAAAATAAAATAGTGTATTGTATTAATATTTACTGTTGTTGTCCCAGAATATTCTGTTTTAAGACAAAATACTATCTTAAAAAACAAGATTTGAAAGAAGAATAAAAATGTAAGCACACTAAATTTATCGTCTGAGTACCTCACTAATGTTTAGTATGGGATTTGAAAAACTAAATTGATTTCTTTAGAAGTAGTTATGAATTCTTGGCATAAAATCATCATTGAGCTTGCTATTCAGAGTTGTGATGCTCTACATTTCTTGGCTTGCTGGTTTTAGCTGTCCCTGAAATTAGGCCTGCATCTCTGAATATTGACTATAATTGCTAATCTTGAGTTTGTCATTATACTTTCAGTAAATGGAGGTGTAAACACTTTCTGAAAACTACATCTGTGCTGAGAGCATTTTGGAGAAGGTTTTCAAAATGGCATTATCTTCCATCTTCCCAGGTGCTAGAAAAGAGATAAGCTTCAATTCAGCTTCTGAACAGAAACTTGGTCGGACGGGCGGCGGGTGGGGTAGTAAATAGATTTAAGAGGACTGATACAAAGCTATCAAATAAGCCAGTCCAGGTTTTGTGGACTACACACTTAGCATATTAGTGTTTTGGTTTTTCTCTATCTTTTTTTTTTCTTCTGTAGGAGAATAGCAACTAGATTAAGATTCTAGACCACTCTTGTTTAACTTAGGAGAAAAAAGGAGGAAAAAATTAAAAATAGTTCACAATGTGTTCCAAGTAAAAAGAAGAAAGAAGAAAAAAGAGTAAGAATAAAAAAAGAAGAAAGAGGAGTAAAAAAGGTACCCCACTCCCTAAAATACTACTACTTTGGTATAACAGAGTGTATTTAATACTAAAATATAATAATTAAATTTAATTAATTTTAAGTTTGGCTTAGAAGATTACCATTATTTGATATTTGCACACTTATACTAATGTACCATTGCAGATGTATAGGGGAATACAGATGTATGGAGGAGGGGAGGTGAAGGGAAAACAATTATCTTAATATGTGCAAAATGGAATTTATAGTTGTGATTAGTTATCAAGATGCTTATTAGAGAGAAGACCACATGTATATGCAGCGGACAAATGTTACAAGATATTGAAGGGAAATTAATTATTGAGAATGTGAACAGGCTTCTTTTATTAGTCAAAGCTGGATAATACTAAGGATTTTTGTTTGTTCTTTTGCTAAAGATGCTGCCATGTGGAAATCAGGGCACTGCTTTTAGGTTGCCGTCTCCCGCCTGCATAGGCAACTAGTCCTGTTAGAATGGATGCCGAAGCTTTTTTCCTTCTACCTCAAGTGCCCTCTAGCGTGCAATATCTGTGCAGGTTGCTATGTACAAGGAGGAGGAAAGAAGAAAGAGAAATATTCTACCAATTGCTATCCTAATTCCTGAATTGCTCTGCTCTTCTTTTCTCCTTCCTCAAAGGGGTCATTTCCACCTAAGTGTTTAGCAAAACAAAAAAGGTGCTGTTGCTTTTGCATGAAAAACTAATCACTCATTCTCTAAACTGAGAAACAAATGCTAATCATTTCTCAGGGGTTTCTTTTGAACACTCATCATAATTTTCCAGAAGTTTCATTCACTCTAGTAATCAGGCAAATAAAAGAAGGTAAGTTGCTCCCTAGGAAGAAATTCTGTTTTGTTCCTCACTCTACCACGGACCAGCTATAAGGCTTTTGATGCAAAGTGATTAACCTTTCAATGGATTTTAAGTTTGTGTCTCCATAAGAGTGCATAATACTTCTTTCCATCCTCAGGGGGGTGGTGTGAGGTCTAACTGAGGTTTATAAAACAATTTCAGTTCCTTAGATACAATTCGATACACATTTGAACTTGACTTTCATCTTGCAACTACTAACGGGGTTTCAAATTCTCTTTGGTAGTCCATAGGGAAACTGCGATCAGGATCTGTATTTTCATAAACATGTCGTTAAAACAGCTGTATTGTAAATAGTGGATTTACTTAAGAGATTTGGAATGGTAGAAAATGGAAAAGGATATTTGCAGAAGAAAAATACACTTGTTTTTGCAAACATGTCTGTGTATGAATAAATATAGTTAAATAGTAAGGCAAAATTTCTGCAAGACATACATTTGGTCATATCTTCCTAAATTTTAAAACAAACTAACAATAACAGAAGGTATTTTTACTCACCCAGATGCCACCCGCTAAACTCTTAGTCTCTGAGAAAGGAGGAGATACCTGTAAACAAATTTATGTATTGGCATCTGTTCAGATGGTAAAATATCTAGACACCTGTTATATAACTTGGAGATTACTATTATAGTGATGTGATTATTATGCAGCATTGTGTTTTATTAATATCCTCATAGCTACAATACTTTGAAGGGCAAGAAAGGAGAAAGGCAAGCTAACATGACATATTTCATTACTTTCTTCTCATGCAGTATCTCTTTAATTATTAAAGCACTATGGATGGTGGCTATTGTTTGTATCCTTTAAAATAGGAGAAAACTGAGGCTCAGAGAAGTTAAGTGACTTGTTCAAGGTTACACAGTTAATAAGTCAAAGAGTATAATTTAAACCCATGTTTTCCAACTTCAATTGTTGTCCAGTACTGCCTCTCAATATTAAACTACTAATAAGTGACTATTATAACCTACTTTTAAATAATGCAATACCTCACTATAGAATGGATTCATAAGTTGCAATGAAAGAGAAGCTAAACATTCTGTGTTTACAAAGAGAATCTGAATCTTTAATTGCAAGTGATTTTGTAAATATAGATCCCAGATTCCATGGCTAACCAATTAAATTAAACTCTCCAAAATAATGTGTATTTTTTTTAGAAAGCAAAAAAGGTAATTTGATTCAACATTACAAGCATCATTCTGGAGACCATTTGGAAATAATGAAACCAAATGACATCTAAAGTCTTGTTAACCTTCTTACTGCTAGAGTCCAAGGTTAAGTCACAGTTCTGCTATTGCTATTTAGGTTTGTATATCCCTTTATGTATGTTCAAGCACATCAGCTCTCCTATGTGATCCTTGCCATAATCTTGTGAGGTGAGAAGATGATATATTATTACTTCAATTTTATACAGTTACATGCTTTTAGAGCCCAAAGGGCCCTTAGAAATCGTCTAGTTCAATCTCTTCATTTTACAGAAAAAAAGCTGGGTAAGGCTTTTGACTTCTGAGCCTAAGGTTACAGAGCGAGCTCTTGAACAAAAGAAAACCAGAGCACAGGTCATTGGTCTTTAAAGGTTGTAGGCATGGCACATGTCCCTGAACATGGGAAAAATTATTAAGCTAATAACCTGAGTAGTCTTCAACATGTACAGTTAAAAGACTAGAGAAAACAAAATAAAATGTAGTTCAGGTACTCTGATCCAAATTAATATTGTCTAGAGAAGATCTACTTTCTGATCTAGTTTCTGGTGAGATTACCTTGGCTCTCATCACCTAGTCTCTGTTCGGTCTAATAATATGTCTTGTCTTGGTTGAATTATTTTAGTACCCTAGAGTCTAGCTCACTAAGGTAGCCCCAAAGCTTTTTTCCAAGCAGATCACATGTGCTGTAGATTTTTGAGGCGAAGATTATTAGGAAATCAGAGGAAGACAACAACATAAGAAAAACAAAAAGTGCTCTCATATGCTCTAATGTACTGAAACTTTCACTGGTCTTTTCTGATAAGAAACCCAAACAGAAACAATAACTCATTTAAAACGGAGGTATGTAAGACTGACTCCTACATTATCCCAAAGCAGAGAAAAGCCGAAGTACATGACTTGTCCAAATTAGGAAACCTAATGAATTTTTTCTCATTTCTCTATTTTGCATAATAGTATTCTGGCTTTCTTCCCCAAAACTATCTCATTGTGTCCGAGCAGGGAACACCTTATTTTTCACTGGATTGTTTTCTGCTCCCAAATTACATAAGGCACATAATCACTTTTCTGGAATAGAAAATGATAATAAATGGCACTAGCAGTTGTAATTGGTATTCTTAACATCGAGGGCTTAATATCTTGCCAGGCACTATAGAGACTGATTTACATGTGTTGTCCCATTCATTGTCTCTAATAACTCCCTGATTTGTCAGATGAAGAAACTGTGAAGGGAAATGTATTTTGCTTCTCTAAATCCCATTTAGACTTCTGCTTATCTCTCCCATATCACTTTATAATACAACCTATTTGTCATGTATGCACCAGCCAAACTACTTTATTTTTCTCAAGACTTTGAAAATGGTTAACTCCTTTATTTGTTGGTGGGAGAGTAAAACCTGCAAGGAAGAGCAAGGCATTTGGAGTCATATAGATCTGATTTCAAGTTCTGGCTGAACACATTACTAGCTCTGTGATATGGTTTGGCTGTGTCCCCACCCAAATCTTATCTTGAGTTTTAGTTCCCATAATCCCCACATGTCCTGAGAGGGACCCAGTGGGAGATAATTGAATCATGGGGGTGATTACCCTCATGCTCTTCTCATGATAATGAGAGTTCCCATGAGATCTGATGGTTTTATGAGGAGCTTTTTCCCCATTTGCTTGGCACTTCTCCTTGCTGCTGCCTTGTGAAGGACATGTTGATTTCCCCTTTCACGATGATTATAAGCTTCCTGAAGCCTCCCCAGCCATGCCAAGCTGTGAGTCAATTAAAGCTCTTTCCTCTATAAATTACCCAGTCTCAGGTATGTTTTTATTAGCAGCATGAGAATGGACTAATACACTCTGTAAGTTGAACCAGCTGGTTAACCATGTTGATAATCTCTTTGAGTCTCATTCGCCTTTGTGTATAAGATATTTAACTCACAGGTTGTTGTATTAAAGGATGCAATGAAAGACAAATGTCTAGTTTTTGATATACATGTTGGTTTCCTCTCAAGTGAGCCCATCGATACTTATCTAAGAAGAGCAGATGGTTAGAGAATAGGTCCTTCTGTGATACCTACAGCTTGGCCACTCCTCTTAGAGTACCATTCTGTCTTGTGGCTACAGGGCATTCAGGCATTCATTCCGCTCTCAATTAGCCCTTTAAACATTCCACCGTTCTCCAGTATTTTCAGGGCTCCAGGCAAACCCTCCTTTCATCCTCCAAATCATCGTGTTCTAAACAGTTAATTCTTTGCACATGTAACAGCATATTTTCCTGGGGAATAAAATTGTGTTTTGTATTTTTTTCTTTTCTTTTCTTTCTTTTTTTTTTTTTTTTTTTGAGACGGAGTCTCGCTCTGTTGCCAGGCTTGAGTGCAGTGGCACAATCTTGGCTCAATGCAACCTCCACCTCCCGGGTTCAAGCCATTCTCCTATCTCCACCTCCCGAGTAGCTGGGACTACAGGCACGCGCCACCACGTCCAGCTAATTTTTGTATTTTTAGTACAGACATGGTTTCACCATGTTGGCCTGGATGGTCTCGATCTCTTGACCTCGTGATCCGCCTGCCTTGGCCACTCCCAAAGTGCTGGGATTACAGGCGTGAGCCACGGTGCCCAGCCAAAATTGTTTTTTTGTTTGTTTGTTTGTTTGTTTGTTTTGTTTCTCTCTCTATTCCTTTTCATTAATACGAGACTAAAGGCAGCTAATGTTAGAAGAGGGATTGCTTCAGTTTCATAGTCTAGTAAATAAATATGGGTTAATATTTTGTATTTAATGACCTAAAGAAGAAATAAGGGAATCCTGAGGCATAAATGAGAGAAAGGAAAGTGTTAGGGCCAAGATCCTTGTGGGAGGAGAGGTCTTCTGTTTTTACAGGGAAACAGGCTCTGATACCAGTTTGCAGTCTGGAAACCACTCAGACTTACAGATGGAGGAAACATCTGGCCACTGATCTTCATGCTAGCATTCAGAACATCTGGTGGGTGTGTTCTTGACCAGTCCAGGGCTACAGATGAGAAGTACCCTCTGAACAATGGATCTTCGTCATATCCATTTCCCCATTGATGAACTCTGTTGAGATTTTTTTTACCTATTCAGTTACCTGGAAGCTGTGGATCCTGGAGACTGGGTCTTAACCAGCCTTATACATAGGAAGGTCTCAAAGGAAAAATCTGGATGGAAATGCCTTGGTTGGAGCTGAAGAAGAGGGTCTGGCTTGTCCAAGAACTAGCAAGAACACTGTTTTTTGGCATAGATTTTAGGTCTCTTTGGATATGCATGGTTATGGTGCTGCTGGTGATTATAAAGGGGCTCAACCCCTTTACTCCAACTCCTTGGACTTGCCAGGAAGCTTGGCTCCATAATCTGGGGATTCAGTTAGGATCAGCTTATTGAACAGACCCCGAGCATAGAGAAATGGCTTTTCCTCTCTTAGGCTACCTCCTTATGAATAGTGGCCATCTTATCTTTCTAGATGGATCATAAATATGACATGTACTATTAAGTTTTCACTCACATCCATGCTTCCTCACTTATAAGCTCCTACTATGCCTTGCGCATATCTACAGCATCAGTCTCGATACACTGTCCTATAACTTTATGTTTATTTATCTTCCGCCTTCACTAGATTGATTTTGAACTCCATGAAAGCAGAGTCTATTATCCATATCTGTGTATCCCAGATCTAGCCCAAAGCCTCATATGTAGTCAATGTTCAGAAATTATATTATTTAAGATAACAAACCAATGAATATGACTGCAAGGATAACTATGGCACTATTATCAGCAGTTAGCTAGAAATAGATCCAGATTTGGAGTTAAGAAAAATCAGATGGCCCAGCAGATTGGTGTGGGGAGCTCAATGAGAAAAACAGATTTCTCTGGAAAAGAGAGAGGGAGTAAAGAGGATGGCAAAATAAAGTGAAAAAAACAAAACCAGAAAACTCAATCTTCTGGAGCAAAAATAAAACAGTGAAGATTAAGAGTGAACACAGGGAAACAATTCAAATTCCAAATGATGATTTGCATAATGGTAATACTAGGAGCAATAATAATTATAATGACACCAAGAATCAATGAGAATCCATCTGTTTCTTAGTGCCTCATAATTTAGTACCTCAGTGTTTACAGACCAATTTCTCATTCAGGATGTAAACGATCCCTCAGGCAGAGTATACTGCCTCCATTGCCTTAGACTCACAATGGTCATCTCATTCCAAAGATAGAGCGCTAAAATAGATTCCCAGAGTGCCTTCTTCCTCCAGAGCTAGGAGTTTCCTTTAAGACCAGAGAGAAGTATTTTATTCATTTATCTTTGAATCCTCAGTAGCACAGAAGAGATGCTCATACATTTTCGTTGATTTATCATCTTATATCTATCCCACAGCAAGCTCCAAGATAAATAGGTCCTGTCCTGTACCCCCATTTTTTAGATGAGAAAACCAGAGACATTTGGTCAGAGTTGAAGTTGGAAAACAAATCTGAGATTTTTGAAGACATTGTTTTTTTTTCTGCAGTGCCATAGTGTAGCCTAGAAAGATTACCAAGGTCACATTGCTTAATAATTACTTGTTTTCTGTTAGCAATTCTAAGAAAGCACATTCCTTTAGTATTCATATAGAGGACTAAAGAAATCTCATGTCAAAGTTACCACTTCTTATGCTTTGCAAGGATCAAGGACAAGGCTTAACACTTTTGAGTCAGTCTTGAGCACCTAAAGCACTCTTTTAAATTTTGAAGTGATGGAAAACAGGAAAAGCTTTTTGCATCTGGATGTAAAAATCCATGTGTATTTTAAGGGAAATAGGATCCATGCATTTCTGATTAATTTACACTTAAATCAATGAAGTGTTTTGCAAAAGATATTTGATGTTCAAGAAGCCTTTTTTTAAAAGTCTAATGGGAATTTAAAGCTGTTTTTGTCTTAAGAAGAGGAACTTATTTTTTCCCCCATGATCTTATACACAAATGGTATGGTTTCAAAGTCTCATTTACAGAATCTTTTTGCTTTCAAAATCTTTCCATGTACCCCTACCCAGAGGTAGCTAACCTGGATTTGATTATGATTAGCTTTATCTATCTATTATTTATTCATTATTTTGTCAGTAGCATTCTCAAGGAAACAGGCAGATATATTTGGGGAGACTGTCAGAATATTGGATGTGATCTTCTTCCTCATAAACAAAAAAGCCTCAGAAGTTTCTAGCAAAATGGAGGACTGAATGAATTACACAACATACGATTATCATGTGGAGGAAGAAGGTGTAAAACAAAGACTGAGGATAGAGGCTTGGAACCAATGCTGTCTTCATGTTTGTAGAGTAGATAAAACCAAAAGAAAATGTGTTTGGGGGTGATGGTAACTAGAATTAGTTGAGCAACCACTATATGTTTGAGTTTTTCAGAATGCTGTTCTATTTAATCTACTCAATTGTTAGGAGATACAGATGTTATTAATTCCATTTTTTAGATGAAGGATGTAAGACTCAGAAAGAGATATTGACTTCCCTAAATCACACACGTGGTAGGCGGCGAGTGTAGGATTTCTACCTGTGTTTTCCCTTCAGACCAAACTTTTTAGAAGACCTCAGCATTTGTCATGCTGCAGGTAGTGAGTCCCCATGGCGATTTCTGATGGGACAGAGATGTGGAAAATAAATAGGTGGGAAAGTTACTTTCTTTCCAATTTTCCTTCAACCCTCTGATTTTTGTCAAGAGAGAACATTTCAGTTCCCTGCCAGTGCTGATCTCTCTAACAAGGCCAATGCTGGCCTCAGGTTCAGAGCCTTAAGCCGACTCCAAGTACCTTGTTAGAATTGAAGAACATTGTTTTGCATTCATTCAATTCATTTCTAAGTTTACCTTGTATTTATGGCAAGTAAAAATAATTTTCTTATTTTTAGGCATGAATATAAAGTTTTCTTTCAAAATAAATGTTTATTTTATGTTTTTAGAGAAATAAGTTGATTAAAATATTTTATCACACAGATGGTGCACAGACAAAAAAAGACAGCACTGTATATATGACTGTAGCTTGGGGAGAAATAATTATATTTTTAAAAGTCCTTTCAAAATAACATTATCAAGTAAATTGTCCACTTAAACTGGGAAGTATACACATTTAAAGTAGTATTCCTGAGCTTAAAGTTTTATTCAATATCGAATATTTCATATTACTTTGATTTCCTGTAAAATCATCTCCGAAAATATAAATGTTAGGTCTAGAAGTTACAAAGAATTGGAACAGTATAACCTATTCCAGTGGACATTGCAGAAATGGTTTTAGTCTTCAGCTACCATTCAGATACAAACAGAATTATAATATTGTATCTCTGCCTGCCTTCCTCCCCACCAACAATATTTCAAAACAATAATCATCATCTTCACTTAACATCCTGGACATAGGTTAATGGGAATTCCACTGTAGTTTCTTTTTTTCACAGAAGGCTGAGTTAAAATAAATCAAATAAATCTTCCCAGTGTACACATTTGAAGCAGAGTATGTGAAAACAAACTAAAACCTACTTCCAAGTTTTGTGACTATTTTATTTGGTTTATTACCCAATTTCATTTGGGGAGACATTGTGGTCCTCTTCAATGAAAGTTTATTTTTATTTTTTCTCCTTGCCATTGCAAAGGGAAGTCAACATATTGCTCATAAAGTGTGAATGTCTTTATGAACTGCTGATAGATATCAAGGAAATGCTCTGAGGATTAGAAGATGATTTTGTGACAAAATATCTACTTTCTCTAAATAGTACCTTCAGTAGCTTTATAGCAAATATTGCTGAAGAAAGAGAATATAAATCACTTAAATCCCCCAAGACTTAATACTGAAGTATCATTTATGTTTTTCTTTTGTTTGAATTACTAACACTGTACTGAGTAAGGAAAAAAAAACACTTTACAAAGAAAAGTGAACAGAGAGAGGGTGTGGAGGGTGCTACACACACAGTACTAAACACTGGGTCCCTTTTTGATCATTGGTTTTGCATGATGTATTCAGGGCCTTGGAATTTGGGGTGCTTCTGTGGGGATATTCACAATTGTAAACGATGCACATCTTTTATAATTGCCAGATGTGAAATATACAATTTTGGAAATGTACCAGTTTGGAGTCAGAAAATCTAGGATGTATTCTGGGTCCTGTCACTAGAGATAGGACTTTTAAAAAGTAAAATAGCAATTGTTCTTTTTTCACTTTGATTTGTTTCTCTTTTAGAGATGAGTTTCTGGTAGTCACTATTTGACAAATTGTAACAGAACCCTCCCCATTTTCCTTTCTACTTGCCCTGTGAATTTGTTCCTGCTGGTTGGATCAGTCAAGATGGGAATGCTAATTTATTACAGCAGTCTTTTGTCAATGTCACTTTTATATGTATACAGTGCTTTCATCTCTCCTTTTTCCTTTTTCTGTGGTCACACCTCCGCTAACTCTCAGTAAAAGATTGCACTTAACTCTCTGAACCTGGGGTTCTTCATCAGTAATCGGGAAGAAATTACCCTTGTCTCACCTCTCTCACTGGATTTTAGGAAAATTCCAATAATATGAAATCTATGTGGCAAAACTGCTAACCCTAAATACACGCACACACATACACACACACACAATGTTACAGTCATTTATGTTAACAGGTAAAGTCAAAAGCAAGAAAGAAAAATTATTCCTGTTTGTCAGAAATTTTGGGTCTAACGTTGTGCTGTGGTTTGGATGTTTGGTTGAAATCTGATCCCCGTTGTTGGAGGTGTAGCCAAGTGGGGGGTGTTTAGGTCCTGGAGATGCATCCTTCATGAATAGATTAACACTTCTTCCAGGGTGAGTGAGTTCTCTCTCTGTTTGTTCCCCTACTACTGCGGGTTGATAAAAAGAGCCTGGCACCTCCCCACCGTCTCTTGTTTCCTCTCTTGCCATGTGATCCCTGCACACATCAGCTCCTCACCTCCCCTTCACCTTTTGAAGCAGTCTCATTGCCTGGAGTAACACCCAAGGTTTGTTGTCTCAAGGCCATAGAGAACAAGGACATGGACACACAAAGAGTGAGGTTAAGAGTGCAAGTTTAGGCCGGGCACGGTGGCTCACGCCTGTAATCCCAGCACTTTGGGAGGCTGAGGCGGGTGGATCATGAGGTCAGGAGATTGAGACCATCCTGGCTAACATGGTGAAACCCCGTCTTTACTAAAAAAAAAAATACAAAAAATTAGCCAGGTGTGGTGGCAGGGACGTGTAGTCCCAGCTATGCAGGAGGCTGAGGCAGGAGAATGGCATGTACCCGGGAAGTGGAGCTTGCAAGTGGAGATGCACCACTGCGCTCCAGCCTGGACGACAGAGCGAGACTCCACCTCAAACAAACAAACAAACAAAAAAAGAGCAGAAGTTTAGTAGGGGAAAGAAACACAATAGCTCCCTGCAGAGAAGGGTCCCAGAAAAATGGGTTGCCAGGTCCATGGTGAAATGCAGGGGGTTTTATAAATGAGCTGGTGAGGAGGTGGTGTCTGATCTACATAAGGTGTAAAAAACTGGTTGGACCAGGTGTGTCATATGCATACGGTGTAAATCTCTGGTAATCCCACCCTAATCGTTTATACAGGCAGGTTCTCTGCCTGAGCTGTGCCATGTTGCCCATTTCTTTATTACTGTACATGTGGTAACAAAAAAAAAAAGGAAGATGGAGCCTCCATGTTGGACATACCAGGCCCCCAGGTAGCCCTTTTCTATTGGCGCCGCTGCCGGCATTCCCCCATGCAAACTTCTAGCTTCCTTATTTGTTTGCAGCTCAATTTTTCAGGCTGCTCTTTGTTAGAAAAGAAATTATTTTGGTGGCTGTTTTTGTTAGAAGGGAAGCTCTGCTGAGGACTTCTTTAGCTTCACTATCTGCCTAAATAATTTCTTTCTATCTCCTGTATCACTTTCACTATAAGTGGATGCAGCCTGAGGCTCTCACCAGATGCAGATGCCCAATCTCGAACTTTCCAGCTGTCAGAATTTGAGCCAGATAAACCTTTTTCCTCTATAAATTGCCCAGCCTCAGATATATTCCTTTGTAGCAACACTAAACTGAGACATATTGTATCTGTCATCTTCCATAACGATATTACACATAGACAGAGAGAGTGGGTACCACGTTATATGTGCGGGAGCCAAAATCTCCCTCATCAGCAGACATACTTGTCTGGCTTGCCATTCTCTTTGAAAATTTCACCATGAACATTTCTCATTATAAGCAAAAGCATTATATGAATACTTAGTAGTAATAGTGTTTATTTGTTTGATTAACCCACTAGAAGTTCAGTGTCTTATTAATGTATAGATAGTGTATCTATGACTACATCTACCTGACTACTCACTTTTATCAAGTATGTATTAAATCTCATTTTGGTTTCTACTTAGTACCAGGTGCAGCTAATTGGGAAATGAATGAGACAAGATGCTCTCAAAATCTCAGTCAAGTGGCAGAGACAGACATTGTGAACACGTGATCTTGGTTCAACAGCAGCTCTCAAGTCCTGTACAGAATGGATTCATGGTAACAGCGAAGGCATAGGAGTCCGAGAAGATCCTTGGAAATACCTCTCTGAATAACCTTGTAACCTTCTAACCTTGTGTCATTTAACTTCTCTGACACATAGTCGGGTGTGGCTGGAGTGTAGAATACATGGGAGAGTATAAGAAGTTGGAAGATCATGTGCCAAGAAAGTTAAATTAGCCAACTCATGAGGTTCTCATCTTCCAGGCTGAGAAACTTGGACATTAGTCTACCAGGCCTCTTTCATGTTGAAAAATATCCAGGAGGTGTATATATATATCACCTCCATGATAGCTGTTAAAAATATATAGCCCTAGAGGTTGGGTGAAGTGTAGATGTTATAAGGGACAATGGAAGGCAGGAATACCATTTAAGAGGTAATTGCAATACTAACAAAAAACAACAAACATAAAATAGAACTTTTATAAGTGCTTTAACCCATTGACTACACATACATAGGTACCTCATACCTATACCTATAATAAGAATACCTTAGGATACAGGTACTTATGATACAGGTATTCTTATTGTCTTTTGTAGATCAGAAGTGTGAGGTAAAGGGAAGTTAGGTAACCTGCTCATGATCACACAGTTAGAGTGCCTTCAGAAATCTTACTTTTAACCATTACGTTATACTGCAGTAGTCCAGGTGGGAGAATAGGGGGGCCTGAACTAAGCTAAAGCATTATAAGAACATGATTTTTATGTGAATGCACATTTTGGACTTGCTATCTCTGTGCCTATGATATCGTTTGTACCTCCAGAACAGGCACTCTGAATTGTATAAATTATTGTTATCTTTATAGTGTTTTAACACAGCCTTCTTTAGTGCTTGGCAAACAGCTCATGCACATTTAGCAAGTGCACCAGGGTGATGGGAGTCAGAGGCATCAGTAGATTCTGTCTACAATCTGAAGTATACAACTCCACTGCAACATGAGACTCCAGGTATTGCCAGGCAGACATGCAACAGTGCCCATTGCTCTTGCCTTCCTCCATCATCGTTGCTCATTGCTTTAACCTAGAATTTCTTGTTTACTTTCCCTTGCAGTTTATGCATATGGACATCTTGCTTGACCTCCAAGATCCAGTCTGCTGATGAGGCAACTGCTATAAGAATTATTTGCAATCTCTGCCCATCCACAAACTCTCCACCATGACTACTGCACTTAGAGCACTCTGCAGTATTTTCCAGATGTCTGTTATCTGTCCTGTCACACCTAGCAAGCGATCTGGGAAAACAGGGAGCATCTATGATTTTAACTAAGTATTAACTACACACAAGGCAATATGCAATAAAGAAAATAAAATGTCTTGAAGGATTGTGAACATATGGGAAATGATAAGTGACTGACAGAGTTTAAATTGTGTGGATGGTATACCTATAGCCTAAGTCAAACAAAGTTTGTCCCACTAGATTTTCACACATAGTATAGTGAATAGAGAAGATATGAGTGGATAATTCCCTCACAGTGTATAATTTCCTCAGCCTGATGTCCACAGCCTTTATAATCTGCCTCCAACTTCCTTTTACTAACCAATCTCTCATACCCTCTGTGTGAAACTTTCTCTCCACTCACTCTGAACTTAGTGCTTTGGTTTACTAGATTTTTCTTTAAATTTTTTTGTCTATGGCAGTTATTGCAGATACCTCTTGCCATGCTGTAACCAGAGCAGACCCTTCTAATTGATTGTGACTTAGTATGGAAGCATTTTTAAGATTTATCTCAGGGCAGCACTTCAGACAGCCACCAAAAATCATTCAGAATTTGACAATTAGATTAACTTCCTTTGCCAAATAAGCTTGCATGCTTCCTTCAGCTTGAAATGGCCAACTTCATTGGTCTCATCATTAGGAATCCTGCTAATTCACGTCCTCCATGAAAACGTCCTGATTTCCTCAATTCATGGGGAATTACCCCCTCAGACCTAATGTATCACAGGTCTACAACATTCAGAAAATCCTTCTCATTTGTTCCCTAGTCTGCCTCCTTAGCTGTTGCAGTCACAGCCACCTGTTTGCATGACCTTACCTGTCTACTTCTTTTTGGGGTAAAAATGCTCCTTATATTCCTTGTGGCACTCATATAAGCCTAGCACTTAGTAGGAGTTCAGAGAAACTGGAATAACAGAGATAACCAACTGATGGGTGGGGAAAAAAGCAAACCCGAAGAGACGCGGATCAAATTTAGTATAAACCAAGACAATGGAAAGTGAAGAGAGAGTGGATTGACAGGGCCATTATGTAAGTTAATTTGCTCTAAGATGTCAGCCCCATTCTTGGCTTTTCCTGGCTTTCAATCTGCATGAACACCTTGTCCTGCAGACAGACAGACAGCTTCAGAGTGGATTAAATAATCAGTCAAGTGAGAAGAGCATCTCCCAATATGTCTGCAAAAACACTTCTATTTCAAGAATGATTACTAAAAGCCACAAGGAAGACAGTGATAACACAGTTGAAACATTGACTTACTGATCAAAAGAGACACTAATACGCACTCCTTAAGGGAAAGAGTTAGATTTTAACATGCATACAAGCAAATCCCTTTGCTCCTTCTTTTCCATTCTGCATTGTCACACAAAAATCCCATTTCTGATACTCTCATTTTGGCTCACGGCTTTTCTGCAAATAGTTTAATTTGTGCTTTGTTGCGTCTTCTTTCCTTCCTTGCTTTCCTGCTTCTTTCCCTTTCTTTTTTTTCTCTTTCTTTCTTTCTTTTGTTCAACTATTTTAGCAGAACTATTTTTCTTTAGGTTCTATTTCTTTTTTGTATCACTCTGTTTTTCCCTTTCTCTCTTAGTTTATTTCTTTTTTTAATTGCATTCAGAGAGATTTTCCTCCTCAAATAGATGGTGTGGCCCCCCGAATAGCACTCAATGTACAATTTGTTGAAGAGTAAACTTCATCAAGTAAAGTTATAGTGGGACTTGGATTATTTTATTTGTTTGTTTGTTTGTTTGTTTTTTAGGTGAGATATCATTACCTCTTGAAATCTAAATGTCCACATTTGTAACATAACATGAGTGCATTATAGCAGGCATACAGGAAGACTCTTAAACGGTAACAATGGTGACTTTAATCAATATTGCATATGGAAATTGAGCCACTGACCTTGGGATATCTATTATATTGGCTCAATGCAAATTGGTTCTTTCATTTTAATCCCCTGGGTTTTTTAACTCATTTTATGTATATCAGTCAATTTTCTGAGATGTTTGGCTCTTTTCACCTAGGATAACTGTTTTCTGCAACATGCTAAAATTCATTTCCATGTGGCAGGTAGAGAGGTCACTAGGTTTGTAAGCACTCCTAATTAAAATGCATGATGCTACAAAGGTAAAAGGGACAATGAGCCATAAACAAATCGCCTGACAGTAGCTGACAGCCATCGACTGGACGTACTTTTTTTTTCATTGAGAATAGGAAAGATCTGGTTTTTTTAAAGATGCACACATACCACACACTCTTCCAAGTTAACTCTTTCTCATGAAAAATCTGTCTCTGAGTTAGGATTCAAATGACAATCGAAACTGGAGGAGCTGACTTTTCTCATACTTCCTCTCAACTACTTTCATTATTTACCATCTTAAAATCAATTTTCAGGAAAAAAATAAGGCAAGATCCATTATTAAATATTTTTAAACATTAGGTGTTAGTAATCATACCATTTCAGACCTAGAAGGACATTTCAAGATAATTTTGGTCATTAATCTTTTATTATTATTATTATTATTATTATTATTATTATTATTTTGAGACAGGGTCTCACTCTGTCGCCCAGGCTGGAGCGCAGTGGCGCAATCTCGGCTCACTGCAACCTCTGCCTCTCAGGTTCAAGCAATTCTCCTGCCTCAGCCTCCTGAGTAGCTGAGACTACAGGCATGCGCCACCACACCGGCTAATTTTTTTTTTTTTTTTTTTTTTGGCAGAGACAGGGTTTTGCCATGTTGGCCAGGCTGGTCTCAAACTCCTGACTTCAAGTGATCTGCCTGCCTCGGGCTCCCAAAGTGCTGGAATTGCAGGCATAAGACCACTGCAGTCCTGGCCTACTGATTTGTTTTACAACCTGAGATCTGTGCTGTTCAAGCAACTTGCTCAGGATCACACACGGTATTTGGAAATGCTGGCTCTTAACTGGCCCAGGCACAAAAGTCTTGTGCCTGTGATTTTTGCTCAGTGAGGATGCATAACAGCTAACAGCCAAAATTCAAATTCAGGATTCCTGACTCCCAGATCAGAGATCTTTCATTTTATGTGTGTCCTAAAATGACCCTTTTCATTAGTTCATTGAAAAGTCAAGTGGTTTTGTATCACTTATGTTTATATTTGCTACAGTGAGTTGGATATCAGCACTTTTTGAGTGTCTCCTGATACCTGGCATTTAAATGTGTATTACCTATTTTATCATCTGTTCAAAACTGTAAGATAGGTTATATGACCTCAATTTTTGAAATGAGGAATAGATCATCAGAAAGACTTAATAACTTTCTCAAGAAAACATAGACTAAATCCTGGAATTTGGCTTGACCTATTATTATTTAGAAAGTCCACATAATTTTCACTAAACCATTCTGCCACCTGAATCTTCTAAGTACTGTCATTACAGTGCCCAATGTAAAATTAGTCATCTAATGCCAATTTTCCCCATGTTAATGAACATCTCCTAGTGTTTATGATCTTAATGAAAAAAGTTTAAACATATATATTATGCAATAGATATATGCAATATATATTATATAATATCTATAATATCTATTTGATATAAATAATATAATTTCTATTTATTTGATTAATTGCACATATTTGCTGATATATTTTTTCTGAGGCTAATTGATTGAATAGTAAACTAGAACCAAAGAGAGGGACATAGGGAAGACATTGTCTAAGTAGAAATTATGCATTCTTACTATTCGCAATAGCAAAGACATGGAATCAACCTAAATGTCTATCGATAGTAGACTGGATAAAGAAAATGTGGTACATATACACCATGGAATACTATGCAGCCATGAAAATGAATAAGATCACGTTCTTTGCAGGAAGATGGAGGAAGCTGGAGGCCTTAGCAAACTAATGCAGGAACGGAAAACCAAATACCGTGTGTTCTTACTCACAAGTGGGAGCTAAATGATGAGAACACATGGATATATAACACTGAGGCCTATCAAAAGGTGGAAGGTGGGAGGAGAGAGAGGATCAGAAAAACAATTAATGTGTACTAGGCTTAGTACCTGGGTGATAAAATAACCTGTACAACATACCCCCATGACATGAGTTTACCTATCTAACAAACCGGCACATGTACCCCTGAACATAAAAAAAAAAGTTTAAAAAAGAAATTGTGCATTCTTTGCAAAAATAGTTCAAGTATTATTCAGAATACCATTACAAAACAGGCATATGCCCCAGGCATATGAAGAACTCTTATGTTTCAATAGTAGAGTCACAGATGTTTGGATGTGAGTAAATGTGCATTGCTTGAATCCCTTTGGAATCCCCCCATCCACACTTCCTGCCAGGTGAGCAGTTCTAATCCATTCTTCTTCTCTTAATGAGGGATGCTGAGGTCCCCCCAATCAGAATTCAAGGCTGCATCCATCATTCTCTCTAACTACTCATGCAGTCTTTCAGTAAAAGTTCACCTGATTTTTAGCACGTTAATAGTTCTCAAATGTATCCATTTGCATCACCCCTGATATTGCCCTATTCTAAGTCTTCACCATCTCTTGACGACATTATTACAAGCTCCCGAACTGGTCTACATAAATCTGTAAAAATCAGCTTTCGGAAACGGAAATTGGCTCATGTAATTGCATAGCTGTTCCTCTCAGCCCTCGCCCTTGCTGCTCATGACATTCTTTAGAACCACGCTGAGGTTGCCCTTTCCTCTTAGTATGCAGATTGACACCTTTGTCATCTCCTACAAGATCCTGAATGGGGAATACCTCTCCTCATCTTGCAGGAAACTGCTACTTCTTCTCTGTGCTGGGGAATACTGGCCTTGGCACTAGTCCTCATGCAATCCAGACTCTGCTCATGTTCTTCTCTCCGCCTGAAACTCCCCATTCTGGATTAATTTTACTCATTCTTTAGATCTCAGTGCAAGCACTCTTTTTCAGGAAAACCATCCCTGAATCTACATCTATTTTCAGCAAATCTGTTGGGGTTTTTTGTTCAATGCTTTCATACTACTGTTTCTTCTTCTCTGTAGACAAACCTATACTTAATCCTGGCTCTATCACATACTAATTCTTTCACTTGGTAAAAATCAACCTGTCCACACTGAGTTCAATTTCTTCTCCTCCATGCTGGGAATAATGATGTCTACATCGTAGATGTGTGGTGGGAATCAAATGAGATAACAAAGGTAATGCCAGATAGGTGTTTGCTTTGTTTTTACCTTTGGTGGATCTGCACGGTCAAACACCTTCACCCACACATCAACATACTCACACTCCTCTTTTACTTTTACAGAGGGTATGCGCAGGCAGTGCTAGACAGCTTTTAAAGAACCTTACCTTAATCATGTGAATTCATAGAGTAGAGACATTGTAAAGATTCATTCTGTTGATTCTCCTACCATGTGTTTCTTTCTTTAGAATAGTGGCTAGAGGCACAGATGCTCACGCATTACTGCCTGGGTTCAAGTCCAGGCTACACTTCTTACTTGATGCATGATCTTACTAACTTATTTGTTATGACTCCTCTTTAAAATGGGAACAATAATAAAACTGAACTCATGCACTTATACTAATGATTAAAATAATGCATTAGAATAGTGACCAGATATATTAAGCACTATATGGGTTCCAGCTTTTAAAACAGATAAGCTTCTACCAACCTTGAAAACTCAATTATACAGATAAGCTTTTATCTGTGTTGAAAACTCAATTAAACATGGTTTTATTTTCATAAAGCAAAGATAATGCTTTTAGAATTCTGAGAAGGCACTGGGAAATGAGTGAAAGAGAAATCAAACCAGCCTAGAAGTCACCGTTTTGCATTATTTATGTATTATGCACATGAAAGTTAGGCAGGAGTGAAGAAATCCATTTGTTTGCTTGACTGTTATGAGTCAGGTTTTAGGGCCATAAAGAGAATGAAACTAACATATGACACCAGGCATCTTTCTTTTCTATTCCATATATTTCTTTTACAAAAACTGTACTTATTTTCAGGATGTTTACAGACACATTAACTGTCTTCAGATCATATTAGCTGAAAGAGCATGTTTGGGAGAGAGGGAACTATTTCTATTAGGTTCTAACTAGTTCCTAGGCAGGGGGGATGAAAAGTTTACATCATTAATTCCTTCTGAAGACCCTGTGAGCTATAGAAAACTCTTGTTGTCATTGTAGTAAGGATGGAAATCATGTCCTAATTCCTCTTTTCCCAAAGGAAGTTATCATCCCATTGAATCTTTCCTGTTTTGTACCTTCATTTTTCTTTAAAAAAAATTGGTGTTTTCCTTGAGACATGTTCCAGTCTTGACCCTTAGCAAACCCTAACAAATCAGAATTAACATTCCCCTAAGAGAAACAGAACTTTGGACAGACTTTCTGGAAGGAAAGACACAAAA
Source organism: Pan paniscus (assembly GCF_029289425.2). NCBI lineage: Eukaryota > Metazoa > Chordata > Mammalia > Primates > Hominidae > Pan > Pan paniscus. The sequence goes on from NC_073267.2 coordinate 71,535,294, forward strand.
ACATGCCCAGTTCTCTCAAGCCTCTTAGTGGAATGAATTTCTTTTTCTCCATCTCTGGCCAACTCCTGTTTTTTCAGCATTTAACTCAGATGTAATCTCTTCCAGGATTCTTTTCTTAACCTTCCCTATTCCGCCAAAGGATGAGTTCCGTATCACTTATTATGCTCTAGTCATTAGACAAGCTGCCATCAACTTGGCATTTACTGGGTTTATTGTGCAATGGCCATTATAATTTTTTATAGGATGATGGTAGAGTGTCATAGTGAAAATACATTTTTTCCAGAGTGGAGACTACTGCTGGCTCTTTCAGGGGAATCTCCAGAGAAAGCCTGGCATTTTACAATTCACTTCCACGGATAAGTCTTCCAAAACTCTATTCTCTCCCTAGCTGGGTTATCTATCCCCCTTCTTGAGTTTACCCTGCAATTTTCATGCCTCTATCAGCGCTATTACCATCCTGCTCTCTGATCATCTGTTTTCAAGTCCTCCAACACAAGTCTGTAAATTCCTTGTAGGCAGAAATTTTCTCTTAAACATCTACAAATCCATGGTTCTTAGCAAAGTCCCTGACATACAGTGGGCATTCGATATATGCACCATTTACAAAAAGTAAATATTGATGTTTGAAAAATGTTGGGAAAAAAAGCTGAAGCTGCAGAATTAAAAAAAAAAAAAAGACAAACAGAAAGGGAAGACATGGTAACTAGAGCTCCCGTCTGTTAGTCCCACATCTAACATATTCTGAGACGTCATATTTTCAAGCCCCTATACAGGGATGGAAGCGGAGCCCATGCCTTTGATTTTTTGTATTTCTTTTAACACACACTGTCTGTAACCACACCTGCTGAAAGCATATGCATGCCATAGGAAAGAATACTCAGCTCCCATCCACAAATGGTTCTGCACTCTCAAACAGACTGGTCTCGTGACTAACTTAAAATATCAATGCAGAGGAAAATCTACCTTACCCAGCAAGGGTGATGAAAGATTCAGGGGAAAACTATTTCTTATTAAAAAACTGGGTGCTCTAAAGCATACTGGCTTTTTCCATTTAGTGATCCTTTGCAGCATGACACCTTTATTGTAAAAAAGCACATATTTAGAAATGACTGTGCTCAAAAGACTCCTATTTTTCAAAGTGCCTGTGGGCTCCAAATGCAATTCTATATGCAGCTAAGTCTCTAGGTGCTACCAACACTAGAGATGCAACAGGCTCATGCACACTTTGTCTTCTGTCAATCTGTCACCCAATTTGACCAAAGAAGTGGATCTTTGATGGTAAAATTATTTCAGTGTTTATTTTGCTTCTGAGTAAAGACAAGGGGTGTTTAATTGTGTGTCATTGACTCACACTTCATATTTCCCCCTGTATTTAATCTACATGATTCCAGTTTAACTAATCAAAAAGTAACTCATGCCTTGCTTTCCCAATGACTTTCTTGTAGTTGTTTTTGCTCTACCATTTAACTAGAGGCATATGTAAAAATGTACCCCTAAGTTTATGAGATTATTGGCAGTATCAAGGCTCTGTTAGAAACAGATACTCTGAAAAAATAAGTTTAATACTTTAAGATACATATTTATTTGGAAACATTGTATTGAAAGGATTGTTTAAAAAAATCCTATATAAATTGCTAAGTTACTGCTTGTAGCAAAATTGCAGTAATTATAGCTGTTAATACTATAATTATTTATTATAATACATGTGAAACTAGGTTTTATATAAAGATGACTTTGTTTTGTTCCCCAATATTTTGTCTCCATAACTCAAAAGAAAACAATGACTGAAGGAGTTTTCATATTGCTAAGTGAACTAGATAAGGAAGATCTGCAATAAAATATATTTTTAATATCTAGAAGTTTCAGAGGAAAATGTACTTAAAAGAATCAACAGAACACCTTATATTACCTGAGGAGTTCAAATATTGGAAGTTCTCAAGTGGCTGATTTTGTGGTCCCAAATTTCTCTACCACTTGCAGATGCTGTGTGCATTCAGCAGCAGGGGTATTGTTAAATTTGAGAATATAAGCCAATAAGCAGTAACTTTCATAGCATTAATATTAAGTGCAGAAAAATCAAATGTTTTGTTACAAATATGCACATCTGGTTTTTCTGTTATCATCTTATATTATTCTAGTAGTTGACTTTAGGAAAAAAGTGTTAATTGCTATACAACTCAACTCTGAGAAATACGTTTTATTGAGTGTTTTAATAAAAGATATTCTGTATATTTTTGCTTGATGTGCCTGAAGAATTTTCAGAACACTATGTCTAAACACTGTACTTGCCCTTGGCCTTCCTTTTGTATATCAACTCTGTCTAAGCCAGGGATCTATTGCCAACGTATGGGCCATTAGTGGATTGGAAGTCATCTATGAACATTCAGAAATGAATGGTAAATTGTATTTGTCTACAATTTTTATAATAAAGTTTTTTATTAGATTTTCAGTGACCCTTCAAATAGTAAATTCTTCGAAAATAAACAATTTCAGAAGTTTAAATAGATAGATTAGAATTCATTTATTACCTATTACATACTAAGAACTTCATATTCATTAATACATAAAATTGTCCACTGTGGCATAATAAGACAATTGTAATTATTTCTAGTTTTCCATTAGAAAATTATTTATTTTATTTTATTTTATTTTGGGGGTACAGGTTCTCACTCTACCACTCAAGCTAGAGTGCAGTGGAGCAATCTCAGCTCATTGCAGCCTCAGCCACCCCTTGGCTTAAGCAATCCTCCCACTTCAGCCTCCCAAGTAGCTGGGAATACAGGTGTGCACCACCAAGCGCAGCTAATTTTTGTTTTTTTTTTTGTGGGAATGGGGTTTCATCATGTTGCCCAGTCTGGTCTCAAATTCCTGAGCTCAAGGGATCCTCCCTCCTTGGCCTCGCAAAGCTCTGGGATTACAGATGTGTGCCTCTGTGCCCAGCCTCTATTAGGAATTTAGACTTTGAGAAGTTAAGGGGCTTAATTATGTCATACAATTAGTAAGTAACAGATTGGACATACAAATTCATAGCTATCTTTCTCTAGAATGTATACATTTTCTGCTAAAATCTACTGCCTCTCACAGACAAAATATTTAAACAGTTGTGTGTCTGAATTTTTGTTTTTCTTCCATTGTTGACTAAAAGAAAGCTATGCATTTTATTTGTACTTTAATAGTGACACTATTTTTTGACCACTTATATTTGTATGGTGCTTGGTTCACTGACCATTAACAGCCTGTATGTCTTCTGATCATACCATCATTTTGTGTATTATTCAGGGCGGAGATTAACAAGCCCATTCCACAGATGCTTTTATGACCCTCATTTTCCTGAAATCATTTATCCAACTGCACTTGGTTAATGTGAATATTCTCCTGCTGGTTGGAAGATTTAGTGAAAGTCAGGACTACTGGTGCTGTGATCTGCCACATTCAGAATAAAAACAAAGATCAATATCATACCACCTCATTTTGACATAGAACATGTACTTAGCGACAGAGGTTAATTTGTAGTAGGACTAGCTTTGTGACTTTAATCTCTATTTTACCTACTTACTTGACCTATCTGAGACAAATAAAACCATTGCAATGACCCGTTGTGAGAATTCAGGGGCTTTTATGAAAGCTCCTTTTGTCTTGTGTCAGCAGGTCTCAGGGATTTTCCATCTGCTCTGAAAGTAAAGTGAGAACATTCCTTTGCTTTAGGTAATGAGAAAGGATGTCATAAGTGATATAGCATCTCAAAAGTTGATTTCATCTTCATCTGTCCTTTCTATTCTAGAACAGAGTAGCCCATTTTCCTAGTTTATGCTAATATCATTAAACACTGTAATTGCAAACCAAGTGACTTCTGGCAATCACTAATTTCTTACATCAGTTACACATAAAGAGAACAGATGAAACAGTTGCAACACTCAGAGGCCCCCGTATTTTTCTCTGTTAGCAGGCATAAGCACCCATGGGATTTACGATTCCTTATTTCACTACCTCCTGGATCTTACCCAAAGACATATCTCTGTTGCCATACTAGGATTAGAGACATCTTTTGTTTACACAAGGACTTTCTCCAGGTGAATTCAGGTCAGAACCTAAAGAGGGGTTAGCCCCGGGGGGCATACTGAAGGTGATAACAGTGGGGAATACCTTACTTTTACTCTTTCTGACCACCTATATTTCCTGCTGTCTTTTTACAGCTAGTCCCAGGTAGACCATTCTGTTGTCCTACACCTTTGGAGCGGTTTTGCTTAGACAAAATGAAACAATTGAGCTGACATTTTAATCTAAAAGATTTTTAGGACACAGAGTGTTTTGAGGAGCTGCCTTAACTTGCATTGTAAAAATATTGACTATTATCAAAATGTCAACTTGTGTCTCCTTTGTTGCAGATTTCATACCAAAGTGTGGGATATTTACTTACCAAGAATGAAATGGGCTATAAATTCTCAGTGCCCCCAAAAAGAATACATGAATAAAAAATCAAAAAGTGCAAGAGTGAAATCACAGGATTTGTCTCTGATCAGTGGTTTTAAATGGGGACAGAGGCGTGGTCCTTATCTGTTCTCTCATACTAAGGGGAAAAAAGAATCTTGGCTTATAACTTGAATTTTAATGGCTTTATGTTAGTCCTTGTACTATTTTAGAGTTGCACTTTCTTTATCTATTAGAACTGAAGTGGATTTTAGGGATCTGTTAAAGTTTGGTTTAGTTTGGTTTGGTTTAGTTATTTTGTTTTTTGGAAAATCAGAATAATTCTCTAATGACATATAGCAAATTTTGGCATGGCTTGAACTGTCCAAATTTTCCTGGCACCCATCCTAGAATGTTTTTATTTTTTATTTATTTTTTTTTTTTACATCTCCTCTTAATGACATTTTTCTTGGAGAAAGCTTTCCCATAGCCCATTATGCTCAGTAAAGTTTCCTTGTTATATGCTGTCACAGAATGGCATTCTTTACCTGCATAACATGTTTATCAACTTTTCATTATGCATTTATTTTAGGGTTACTTAATCAATAGCAGCTTCGCTCATTTGACTCTAAATGTCACAAAATCTGGAAACTTGTCTTTCTGCTCATTTTTGTAACACAATGCCCTTTACCACTAGACTAAATTTAGTTTCTCAGTAATGTTTATTAAATGACAGTGTGAATAAATAATGTTTTCTTAACTTCTCTGAGCCTTGATTTACTCATTTGTAAAATCGTATATCACTGTACACCAGCTAGCGTTTTTAATAAATCAAATGGAGCATTTCTAAGGAAAGAGTTGTTACTCAATGAAGGTCCATTACAATACCTCGATGAATGTACATTATGATACCTCTATAAAGATTGTCTCTTTCAGTAATAATTATCTCTTGCAGAGTTAATGTGCAAATGAAATGGGAATAAATATCACTGGAGACTACCCTACAGAATACCATATACATAATTTATATTCAACATTACAACCTTATGCTTGTGTTTCAAGAAATATGGCTTCCTTCATTATTTTCTTCAACTAGATGATGAAGACAATAGTACCAATGTACCAACGGCCCAAAAAGCTATTTGTTTATTCATTTTTTACCGAGAAAATAAATTGTCATAAGGTGACAAACTAGAATCACTGCTCTCCTTCACAGCCCCTAATGCCAGGTGTCTTACATAAGAGCTGCCATCTTTGCCCACCCCAAAGTTGACATAAAGTACAAGTTTACAAGGAAGGATTTCATTATCAGCCTCAACTGTACATTGCCAGGTACATTTCAACCCATGCACATTTTCTTGACTCTGAAAATGCAACCATTGACCAGTATTTTTAATAATATAAATATACGATCTGATCCATTAGGCATTTTTGTTTTGAAAAACCAGCCTCTCTACTCTTCGATACTACTTTGAAAAATAATATAAAATGTATTATACACATAAACCTTAATATGTAGTTATTTGCACAATATACAAGAACCATTTTAGAAAAAAACGCATGCAGATGATCCCCATTTAGCGGCCTAGTGAGGCACTCAAATATTTTATATTTTCTTCAGGAAAAGTTCCAGCTACTTTAGCACTAACAAAAATTATCAAATAGGTGGAAATTGAGAGTGAAGAAATAAACGCTCACAACATAATGGGAGCTTCGGACATAATGAAGGATTTAATAATACAGTTTGTCTACATGAGAGTTAAAAATAGTCTAAAGAGTGTAAGGTTAAAAATTATTTGCAAAATGTAAAAAGACGAGCATAGCGTCACTTATAATCCCAGCACTTTGGGAGGCCGAGGCAGGAGGATCTCTTGAGGCCAGGCATTTGAGACCAGCCTGGGCAACACCATGAGACCTCATCTGTACAAAAAAAAAAAAAATTAGCCAGATATGGAGGCATGCACTTGCAGTCCCAGCTACTCCCTGGAGAGGGTGAGAATGGAGGAACATTTGAGCCCAGGAGTTCGAGGTTGCAGTTGTAGGAAAAACTGGGTTATCACACGATCATGAAAGATTAGCCTCGCAGACACTTTGAATGGTGAGAAGGGCAGGGTTTATTGGGTGAAAAAGAAAAAATGGGAAACAGGGACTCTCAGCAAAGTGAGAGTCCTGCTTGCAGGCTTCCCACCTCACAGACTGAATCCCAGGTTACCACCCAGGAACAGGAGAGGCCAGGCTCCTCCTCACTGCAAACAGGGCAAACTTCCATGGCTCCACCCTAGTGCACACTCCCAGTGCGGTTGGTGGTTCTCCGGGGACCCTTTTATACTTGGCTGTCTCACAGTAAGTTATGATCATGCCACTGCACTCCAGTCTTGGTGACAGGGTGAAATTCTGTCTCTCAAAAAAAAAAAAAAAAAAAGTAGAAGAAAATATTGAAATATCCAAGCAACGTACAGTTTAGTACTACCCACCCAAATCTTATGTGGCAATAATTACTACCCAAAGGAAAGCTTTGCTGGCCTTATTATCTGTATCCGTACGGCAAGAGGAAGTAGAGGTATACAAAGGATATTTACCGTAAATACAATCAGTAACTACAACCCATTCCTTCTTGTATATAAAGCCTATTTCCCTAGGTCTCTGTAGTCAGTCTAGACAGGCAAAATCCTCTTTTATTAGTATAACACTTGTGAAAATTAGAGTAAACAAATTTACTTGAATTCTGAGAGGCTGTGAGACATGATTCACTCAACAAATACTTCAGACTCAAAGACTGGGTTAAATTAGGGCATGAGAGATTAGAAAATTTGATTTGTAAAAGCGCAAAGAAAGTCATGAACACAGGTTTATTTTGTGAACTTCAGTTCAGTGTAGACAGGTTCTCAGTGGCATCCAGGTGAAAGAAAACTAGAGCTTCTCTGATTAAAGCTGATCTCTTCCTATTGGCTTATTCCCTACACCTGTAGAGTTTCAAAATAAATCCTAGGGCTCCTGGGAGACTATTTAGGGGTGAAAAGGCAAGGCCCAAATATTACCTATAATACGGCAGTTAATGGAAAATAATTTGCAAAGACAAAATCAGACTAGGTTGTGAAAAGATTAAATATTAATTGTGGAGTTTGAATTGCATTCTGTAAGTGATAATATTTATTAAGATGAATATTAGGCCAGGTGTTTGGGGTATAAGATATATGTTAGTATGTAGCAGTGTGCCCAGGTAAAGACTTAATTTGATTTATGTGTGTGTGTGTTTGTGTGTGTATGTAGAGAGAGAGTGAGAGAGACAAAGAGAGAGAGAGAGTTTGAGGTTTTGAGGACTTGTCTTATAGGATGTGGAGGTTGGCCAAGTCCAAAATCTGATGGGTATAGGCTGGAAAGCAGGAGACATAGGGAAGATTTATGGTTGGAGTCTAAAAGTAGTCTGCTGGCAAAATTCTTTCTTGCTCAGGAGAGATAAGTCTGGGTCCTATTAAGGCCTTCAACTGATTGGGTGAGGCCCACCCACATTATGGAGGCAATCAGCTTTACTCAAATTTCACTGGTTTAAATGTTAATTCCATCCAAAATGTATCTTCAGAGAAACCTCTAGAAGAATATTTGGTCAAATATCTGAGCACTACTTCCTAGCCAAGTTGACATATAAAATTAAATATTACATCTAAATCTTTCCCCACAAAATTATGATCAATAACCATAAGAAAGGAAGGCAAGGGTAGTGGTGCTTGGAATTTTAAACACGTCTCTCCTTTTAAATTAAAATTGGGTTATATTAGAGACCATTCAGCTATTTTCCAGGAAGATGCTTGAGTTTGACCTCTTAAATTAAGTCACAGTTGTGATAGTTGTGATTAATGCAATCCAAATAGGCCTTTTTGTTTCTGAGTTCAGGTCCTAAAGGAAGCTGGAAAACTCTATTGCTAGGGAGAGAACACTTTATGTTTCTAGAGGAAAAAAAAAACAATAAAGAAAATAAAAAGTCACTTGAAATGGTCTCTCTAGTTTCAGAAATATAGATATTATGGAGTCACCCAGGGAAAATAAAACCATTGTACTAGAGGAGGGGGACCTCAAGGAGGCTACAACTCTGTGTGACTGACAAAGTATCATGAGGGGCCTCCAAATCAAAGGAAGCATTGATGAAAGGATATTACCTGCAGAACAAATTCTCATGTTCCAAGACATTTTCTCAGGGTCTGGGTTATAGAGACATCTTTGTAGCCTAGACAAGTCACCGTGGTTGACTAGTGGAAGACCATACACAAGAGCACCCCTTGTGGCAGGGACAAGTAAGGACATCAGTAGAGATGGCTGATAGCACCAGAATCCTCCCTCTCTACACTCACATAGCTTTACATAGGAGTCTGATGTTTGAATTCTATTTTTTTATCACCCGACCATCATTTAATAGTTTACATTAGGGTTCATTCTTGGTGTTGTACATTCTATGGGTTTTGACAAATGTATAAGGACATGCAGCCATCATTATAGCATCATACAGAATACCTTCACTGCCCCAAAATTCCTTTGTGTTCCACCTAATCATGTCTTTTACCTCCAGCCCTGGCAACCACTGATCTTTTTACTGTCTCCAGTTTTGCCTCTTCTAGAATGTCATACAGTTGGTTTTATACAGTATGTGAAACCATTAAAAGACATGGAGGAAGCTTAAATGCATTTTACTAAGTGATGTTTGAATTCTTTAGGTGCTTAAGTTCTAAGGACAAAGAAGGGCATGGTGGAGACAAGACACTGAAACTGTATTCTTAACAATTTGGGAGGTAGCCAGTTATAATACAATTTTGGGGAAAAAAGGATTGTAGCTTCACTTTTGTTATACGTGAGAGGGAACAGTTTTGACGCATGGCATCATTTTATCAACACAATAACTGACAAGCTTTTTAAATATCCCTCATTTTATAGATGAAATTGTGAAATTAGGTGCTAAATTACTTATTTGAGATCACTCAGGAAATAAGTGGGAAAGTGTGTATTTAGATTTTGCCCAAGATTTCAACATTTTAGTGACTTGATCGGCTTCATTCAAAATAAGTCAAAGTTATGAATAATTTTGAAAATGTGATTTTGTTGTCAAAGGCATATTAGAAAAGGAATGTTTTTTCTTTGTTAATGTATAAGATTTCTGTAGCAGCCACTGATGCTCGAGTATTTTATTTTCAGAAGTCTCAGCTTTTCTATTAGTCCTCTGATAAGAACATAAATGTTCATCAGGTTATATATTATGTGTCATCAGCATTCTTTTGTTCATGTGGGAACCATCCTTTTGTTCATCAACATCATTTGCAGTTATAACTGTGGAAAATGGTTGTCAAAGTGTATAGAACTCTTATAGAAATCAAAACCAAAAATATGCATTGAGAATTGATCTCCATATATCTGACAAGAACATAGACATCTTGGAACCACATCAATTTCAACTTTCAACCACTAGTCAATGGTTTATTGTGAACACTTCATTGAGGATTTGATCAGACAAAAGCTATGACATGAAAATGCAACACAAAGGCATAAAATTACATTATGGCTATGAAGAGAAGGGATTCATTCTTCCCAGAAAGATGATGCTTATAAAAATAAAAATTAAATACATTATACATATTTGTATCAGTGAATAAACTCGTTTTTTAATTAATTAATTAATTTATTTATTTTGTAGTGACGGGGTCTTACTATGTTGACCAGGCTGGTCTCGAACTCCTGGCCTCAAGCACTTTTCTCACCTTGGCCTCCCAAAATGCTGAGATCACAGCATGAGTTACCACACCTGGCCTAAAGTTTTTAAAAATGTCATTCACCAGGTAGAAGTTAGACCAGCAGTCCTCAGCCTTTTTGGCACCAGAGACTGATTTCCTGGAAGAAAATTTTTTCACAGGCTTGTGGGTGGTGATGGTTTTGAGATGAAATTGTTCCACCTCAGATCATCAGGCATTAGTTAGATTCTCATAAGGAGCATGGAACCTACATTTGTCACATGCACAGTTCACAATAGGGTTGACGCTTCTATGAGAATCTAATGGTACCACTGATAGGACAGAAGGTGGAGCTCAGGCAGTAATGCCTGCTCCCCCACCACTCACCTCCTGCTGTGTGGCCCAGTTCCTAACATGCCATGGTGGGGTGGGGACCCCTCTGTTAGACCATGTGTTTCAGAAAGAACTTTGCAGATAATTCTGTCTATAATGATGCTCATTAGGAATGCACTGATATACTCAATACTAGATAAGAGACAAATGAAAAAAAATGGGAAGCTTTAATGTCCTTTTCCAAAAGGTGTTTTGCTATGCTATGTTCTAATATCACAGGGAAAAAAACTGCTGCTCCTTATTTCTCTAGGATGATGAAGTAACAGTACTTGCGTTCATTGAAAAAGATGATATCCAACGGATTGTTTAATTAGAATGGATTATCTGCTTTAATTGTGAAAGGGCATATGAAGGAATATTATTTACAATATCAAAGAGCCTTGGACTGATCATCTATTTAGCCAGCATGCCTGGGTCTTGATCCTGTGATGAGTGAGATTGAGTACTCCAGTAGGGAAGTTTTGAGATGGCTAGGAGGAAGCCAAGAAAGATTAAATTTCTCTTCCTGGTATCAGTAAAGTACCTGCAATCATTTCAAAATGATAGGATAGGGACACAAATGGGCAGGGAATTTAGAGGGCTGTAAAGGACCTTAAAACATACCTTTTGCTTAAGACCCAGTGTGTGTGGTGGAGATAAACAAACACAAGAAATTCAACACAGATTTTTGTCAATGTTGGTTTTAACTTGTGCCACAAATGGCTCATCACATTTTTTTTTTTTTCAAGACAGAGTCTTGCTCTGTCACCCAGGCTGGAGTGCTGTGGTATGCTCTTGGCTCACTGCAATCTCTGCCTCCCAGTTTCAAGCAATTCTGCTGCCTCAGGCTCGCGAGTAGCTGGGATTACAGGCACCTGCCACCACACCCGGCTAATTTTTGTATTTTTAGTAGAGACACGGTTTCACCATGTTGGCCAGGCTGGTCTCAAACTCCTGATCTCGTGATCTGCCTGCTTCGAGCTCCCAAAGGGCTGGGATTATAGGTGTGAGCCACCACGCCCAGCCTGCTCATCACATTTTTAGCAGTGCTTCCAGGTGAGGTTCATTGGATACATTTTTTAATCTAATTTTGCCACTCATCTATGACTACCATTTTAGAGATGAATAATATGAGGCTTCGAGAGATCAAAGAATTCTCTCAAAGTCACACAGGTCTTAAGTGGTGGAGCCAGTAACCCAAATGTTATTGTTACAAAGTGTACATTTGTTCATACTATAATACTGTTTGCTTTACTGTTAATTGTTGTAACTTTTCGTTTCAAAATATTATATATTCACAGAACCTTGCAAAAATAGTACATAAGAGTCCCATGTACCCTTCCCCCAGCTTCTTCCACTGGTAACAGCTTATGTAATTTTAATGCAATATCAAAACCAAGAAGCCATATTGGTATGATATTGTTAACTGGACCATGGTGATCATTCAGTTATTGTTATTTATTAATTTATATTAATATAATTGAAAATAAACTATGTTATTTGAGGAGTTAGCCTAGTACAAAAGGAAAATTGCAGGTAATTTACAGATGAAGTCCTGCTCTAAGAATACACGAAACACTGAAAATGAATTTCCATTATAAGTGCAATTGCAGTCTTCAGAGAAGTAGGTCTTAACAAGTTGTGACTACCTGACATTAAATAAAAGTAGTCACATCACGGATTCAATTTTCTCTTAAGAGCAAGTGTTCAGTACATTCTTTAATATCAAGTGGTCAGTGCCAAACTCGTTTTTTCTCCAAGTCATAAAGTTCAGAGAAGAAATATAAAAATCAATCAAAATGAAAATATAGTGAAATAGAAGGTGTAGACCTGGCACAGTGGCTCATGCCTGTAATCCCAACACTTTGGGAGGCCAAGGCCGGTGGATGACCTGAGGTCAGGGGTTCAAGACCAGCCTGACCAACATGGCGAAGCCCCGTCTGTACTAAAAATATAAAATTAGTCGGGCATGGTGGCTGACACCTGTAATCCCAGCTACTCAGGAGGCTGAGGCAGAACAATCGCTCCAACCCGGGAGGCGGAGGTTGCAGTGAGCCAAGATCACGCCATTGCACTCCACCCTGGGTGACAGAGCTAGAGTCTGTCTCAAATAAAGAAAAAGAAAGGAAGGAAGGAAGGGAGGGAGGGAGGGAGGGAGGAAGGAAGGAAGGAGAGAGAGAGAGAGAGAGAAAGAAAGAAAGAAAGAAAAGAAAAGAAAAGAAAGAGAGACAGAGAGAAAGAAGGAGAGAAAGAAAGAGAGAAAGAAAGAGAAAGAAAGAGAGAGAGAAAGAGAGAGAAAGAAAGAGAAAGAAAGAAAGAAAGAAAGAAAGAAAAGAAAAGAAAAAGAAAGAAAGAAAAGCAAGCAAGCAAGCAAGCAGGCAAGGCAGGGCAGGGCAGGGCAGGGCAAGGCAGGGCAAGGCAGGGCAAGGCAAGGCAAGGCAGGGCAAAAAGAGAAGGTGTATAAACAGACGTATGTATGTTTCTGAGCAGATTCCTTGAACCATGCATGGCTGAATAGCAAACACTTCAGGTCTTCATGCCCCATGGCAGAAGCCTTAGGATGAATTAAATTAGAATAGAATTTCTACCTTTCCTGTCTCTTTCAATAGCCCCACCCAACAGGATCATCAGTAAAAAAAATTTCCTGGAATGGAAGAATAAAGCTACTTAATTTATCTGACAAATAAAAGAGAAGCAGTCATTATAAATATATTTTGCTATTTTTAAGAAAATAACATTCAGACTAGAAGAGAAAATACAAGTGCATATACATTTTGTATTTGCAGCACTGCTAAACAGTTGCCATAGGATTTCCGCTATTGACAGGCAGATCCCTATTAGTCAATAGGTAATGTTTTTCAGGAAACGCTTTCAAATAAATTGGCTCATAATGATAGCACTCAGAGGAAATAGGAGGTTTATAAAGTACTTCTTACCCATTGGGAATATTTTGAAGGATTGAATGGATGTGTGGAGAGGTGAAGTTTCACTATATCATCATCAATAAGACTTAATAAACTATTGGCTCTTTATTTTACAAGACAAAAAGTCAAGAGGAATTAGGAAAGGTGGGTTTTCTGCAGAAGTACAATATATCAGGCACCTTTTTTTAGTTTTTAGGGTTTTCCTTCTACATTATTCTTTCATGTTTCTGAAATCAATTTTCTTCTTTCTTTCCATCATTTGTTTTTCCTTCCTTTTTTCCTTCCATTCTCCACTTTGTCATCCCTCCCCCATCAAAATGATTTTACTCATTGCTTTTAGCATGCAACCCCCATTGCTTTAATGTATTCGTCAATTCATCTTAGTTATTTATATGTTTCTATGAGGGCAGAGATTGTACTACATATTCTCAACATGGATTATACTGCTTGGCACACTGGTTACATGTGGCAAAGCAACTGTTAAGCAGACAATTCTAGAAAAACAATTCTGTAAAACAAAAGTCTGGAAACCCACATGTATTTTACATACACTACCAAAATCTGGATTCTAAGGAGAGTGATGTTAACTCAAGAGGAGGGGCAGGAGAAGAGAGGGATGTGGGCTCCCATCTGGGCTCCCTTCAGCTTACTTTGGGGCATTTACATCTCCATGATCAGATCTTGTCTGTCATTTTCACCCTCATGAATTTCTTTTGTTATAAGTGGAATCTCAGAATTCAACTCTCCTTCTTCCATGGAAAAGTCCACACATTTATTTGTAAATTGTGTCTAATAATACTATCTTATAATAATAGGAAAAACATTGGCCTGATGTCATGAGCTTTGAGTTCTAGTCCCAGTAGGTCACTTTATGTTGTCTGTGACTTTGGTCCAGCTTTCTTAGCCGTAAAGTGTATCCATCGATGTCCATATTATAGCATTATTGCAACGATTAAATAATATGATGCATCTTAACAGTTTAGCACAGAACCTGGCACAATGTAGAAACTCTTCATTTTAACAATAATTGTTTCTTTCAACTTTGTCTTATTTTCTTTGCTTTTCTAATCTTTAGACACTTACACTTTCTTTGATGTTCTTTTTGTCAGGTTTATATTGAGTAAAAACTGCCTATATTTCTGTCACTTTTTGCAAAGTAGGAATTTTAAATTGACATTATTAAATATAACGGTATCACAATTTGGAGAAGAAAATAATACTTACCTTGGAGAAAATAGTATCCATGCAGCATTTTAACTGGGATGCCTTCTTTGGGAGGATAAGTGTGGTCTTTGAGATCTGCCTGACTCCATTATATCTAAAAGACCATTGCCAGATCTTGCCCCATACGTGCCTCTTAGAAATATTTGGGGAACTTTAAAAATGGTCTGATTCTTGAGCATTCCCACAGACCAATTAACCAAGAATTTCTGGGCATGGCCATCAGCAATGATAGTTTATTTTTATTAATTTTTCAAATGGCTTAGGTAACTCTAATAGGGCACCATGGCAAAGAACCATTAATATATAAATAAATGTTTCTCAATGTGTAGTAAATTGGCAACATTAATTAGAATTACCTGGGGAGAATTAATAAAGAGTATGAATTCTCGGCACTAGCAAAACTTACTGGATCATAATTTCTGAGAAGGGATACAGGGACAACTATTTTTACAAGCACTTTAGTTGATGCATAGGTACCATGAAGTTTGGTAGCTAGTATTCTAAAGTTTTTGAAATTGCAGCCTCTATCCGACTTGTAACACCTGCCTTATTAGCACCTGTCTTATTCTGTGCTGCCATAACAGAATAGCACAGACTGGGTAATTTATCAAGATCAAAAATTGATTTCTCATAGTTCTGGAGCCTGGGAAGTTCAAGATCAAGGTGCTGGCATTTGGTGAAGGCATCCTTGCTGCATTTTCACATGGGGAGGGATGCTCTGACCTCACAAGATGGAAGGTAGAAGGGCAAGCTAGCAAAATGCTATGTGAAGCCTCTTCATTAGGGGTCCTGAATACATTCACAGGGGAAGAGCCCTTGTGACCTAATCACCTCTTAAAGGCCCCAGCTCTTAATATAATCATATTGGCAACATGTATATATTTTTTAAATTAATTATTTCTTTATTTTTTATTGTTACTGAGATGAGGTCTCATTGTGTTGCCCAGGCTGATCTTGAACTCCTGGGCTCAAGTAATTCTCCTGCCTCAGCTTCCCAACCTATGGGATTACAACTGTAAGGCATCATGCCTGGCCTTTAAAAAAATTATCTTCTCTTTTTTTTAGTTTTTATTTTTTAGTTTGTTGTACGAACAGGGTCTTGCTATGTTTCCCAGGCTGGGAGCATGTAGATTTCAGAGGAGACATACTCAATCTATAGCAACACCTCTGATAGGTTGTTTATTAGGCATAGAGCTTCCTTTTATTTCTGGACTCAACTTTTCTGCTCTTTTCATGAGAGAGATCACAAGACAGTTTTTTTTTGGGGGCATTGGAAGTTTTTGTCCACTATGTTAGGAGCCAACTTCCTTAATCTGCCTATTTTGAATCCTAAGGGAGATTCTGCAAGTATCAGTCAAGTTTCCTAATGCAGATACTTGTGACTTAACTACTCCAAAGCTCAGTTTTCTTATCTGTAAAGTACTATCTTTCAAGACTTGCAGGGAAGATGGAACAGAATAAATTTTCAAAGGCCTCAGCACATAGAAAATTCTCAAAAAATGTTAATAAGTCTTCTTTTATAATAATTTCAGTTGTTCTTTAATTCCCTTAATTAAAAAGTAAAAATAAGATTCACCAAAAAGAACAAGTCACACACTGTGAACAGAATGTAGTCACTTTACAAAACAGCTAACTCTTATGTATAACTATATACACACATGTATGTTATATTGCCATATGTTTAAAGATAAATGCATTCATAATTTTATGTACATATGACTATATGTAGTTTATTTTTAAGTAGTATTACACATATTTATATCAATGATATCAAAAAGAGTGGAGTTACAAACACACCAATTAAAAATCTCTCCATTACTTGGGTATTTGTAAAACCCAGATATAGAGATAGATTATCACATAGTTATATACATTCAATGATGAGTGAGATAATAAATGAAGAAGAGCTGGCTTGAGTTTTACTGTCTGTGTTAGAATTTCAGCTGAATTACTCTTAACTCTGAGATCTTAGAAAATTTACTTAATTACTCTGTGGCTCTGTTTTCTACTCTAGAGGCAGATTGTAATGATTGATTTACCAAATCATGTTGTGAGATGTAAGTAACATAATGTGTAATGAATTTTGGAGGGGACACATTCAACTCTAGCAACATAAGGCATAATGCAGTACTTGGCTAAGTGTTACGGAAAACGTCATAAGTGCCAGGCACTCAGTTACTATTAGGAAAGCACTTAGCAGTCTCTATGGTGTAGAGAAAATACTTACTAACAAAGTGTTATCAGCTGAATTGTATCCTCTTCAAATTCATATATGGAAGCCCTAACCCCCTGCACCTCAGAATGTAACTGCATTTAGAGATTAGGCCTTTAAAGAGGAGATTAATTTAAATTAAGGACAGTAGGGTGAGCCCTACTCCAATATGACTGGCTTCCTATAAGGAGGTTTGCACATACAAGAGACACCAGGAATGGGAGAACACAGAGGAAAGACCATGTGAAGACACAGTTAGAAAGCATCCATCTGCAAGCCAGGAAGGGAGGCCTCCAAAGAAACCAGACCTGCCAAAATCTTGATCTTGGACTTCTGGCCCCCAGAAGTATGAGCAACAAATACATTTACATGGTTTAAGTCACCTAGTCTGTGGTATTTTGTCACCGTGGCCCTAACAAACTAATACCTAGAGTAACTAAATTAAAAGAATGAATGATGTAGGGATGGGTACCAGAAAGAAACACATTTATTCTCTCTCTCTCTCTTTTTTTTTTTTTTAACTACTATTCTTCCAAAAAACTTTCCTATCTCCCTTCCTCAGTCATGGACAGAATCAAGCAGATCCCATTGCTTTTTGTTTTGGACACTTTTTGGCATTAAAACCTTCTCATGCATATTTAAATGTCCAATTCCGTGGCATATAAAAACTTCATTCTTTCATCAGTTTAAAAAAAAACTTCATTCTTTCACCAGTTTAAAAAATATTTGCTCCCCCAACCCAGCTCAGTCTCCATAATCCTTAGGCCAGCTTTGTGTGGGTGGAGTCTGAGAAGCTCTTTCACTCTTCCTTCTCTTTCCTTTCTGCTCCTTCCCTCTTACTTAATTTATGGCTCTGACTCCTACAGAAGTTAGAGCAAAGGGGATGAGCGGAAGGGAAAAGGGTAGGGGGATGATTTTACTTAGAAGTGCTCTACCTTTCTCTTGTGTGTTAAATATGCTGGTGTGAACCCCCACAGCTATTCCCCTCCTGCCATGGAGCCTCTATCACCACCTGAGGCCGGTGCTGCCTTCTCCTGTTGGCTTCTTGCAATTCCCTTTCAGCTCCTGCTCCAATGATCCTCTTGGGTGGAATCATTCAAGGAACTTCAGCTGGGGGATCCCTTCTGTGCTGCCTACTTGCCTCATTCTTGGCATGCTGGTCCCTGAAAATGCATCAGCTCCCTCCACTCCACTAGCTGTCCTGTGACAATCCTGCGGGTTCCTGAAACTCAGCTCTCCTTCTTCTATGGCTGAGTTTCTAGTTTCCTGTGCTGCCAGGCAGCCCCACTCTCCAACAGAAGTTGTTCTCTTTGAGCCCAACTCTCTTGCCTTGATTGGATATATCCGAGAACACAGAGCACTCTCTTTGGCCTAAAGCTTTACAAAGACATCTCTGATGTCTGCCAATATTTCTGTAAGCTATTATCACCTACAGTCTGGAGTTTGGCATTGGTCTGAGATTCTATACTGATGGTACATTGGTTCTGCATTGGCTAATAGGGGTTCTGTACTGATGGTGTAATACCCTTTTGTAATTTGGAGTACTAATTATTCAATGCTTGCAGATGAGGCCAACAAGGAAATGCCCGTTATCATCCTTTTATACTCTCTATGAACATGATGAAGAACTGACAGAGTTCTCAGCCTCTAGGCTTGTGTATTTCTCTCTCCTGTCACAGGACTTTGCAATCTGTGGATTTTAAAAAGCCAAGAAGGCCAGGTAATTACAAAAAGCATTTGTAACGTATTTCTTTTATTTATGCCCATAAAGAGGACAGAAGATCTTTTGATTTTAAATATGCACAGAAAGATTGTCTGGGAAAATAAGTAAGATATTTCCCCCTTATTAATTCTATTTTGAAAGTGTCTGCAGATGCAATATAGATGTGTGCAATGAAGAACACACATATTTTACTTGTACATCTCCAAAATAATTATATGAATTTAGAATTCCTTTCAAACAATGTTAGAAGTACTCTATGATTATTTTAGACCAGGATGTATTTGTTTATTTTCTAAAGGTGTCTCACATTTCCCAGGAATATGGGTCTAATTTACATAGCATAAAGAATGCTATTTGAAAAGTTTTTGCTGATTTTGATCACAATGACTTCAAGGCAATGATTCCTCCTGCAGACCCCAGACATTTACTTAAACGGTAATCTACGAAGAAAACTCAGCTAGTCATACTTTTTATTAGATAGTTCTGGGAAAGTAATTGCTTAGGCACTAGTGTTCTGGGTTACCATAGTACTGTGAGTGGTGACTCACCAGAACTCTCCCTTCACAAAGACTCTAAGTCCTTATTGTCTTTATCATCACCGACGGCGTTTTAAGAGAGAGGGATATGGGGTGTCAATCTCATGTTTCATATTTAGTTCCTGGATATAGTTTGACCTCCTATCTGCAGCACTCAAATTCTGAAATTCTGAGCTCCCCATTGTCAAAAGAGGAAAATCTATCTATCTATTATCTATCTATCTATCTATCTATCTATCTATCTATCTATCTATCTATCATCTATCTATCTATCCATATAATTCCTTAGAGAACCTTGCAAACTTTCATGTCTCTCACTTTCTCTTTTTTTTTTTTTTCAGCAAGAGTCTCTCTCTGTCACTTAAGCTGGGGTGCAGTGGTACAGTCAGAGGAGCTGGAGTTCCAACTCCTGGGCTCAAGGGATCCTCCTGCTTCAGCCACCCAAGTAACTAGGATCACACACATGCACTATCACACCCAGAAATTTTTCAATTTTTTTGTAGAGACGATGCCCTGCTATGTTTTCCATGCTGGTCTTGAACTACTGGCCTCAAGTGATCCTCCTGCCACTGCACTCAGCTTCTCTCTCACACTCTTGCTCTCTCCGCTCATGCTCTCTCTCACACTCTTGCTCTAGTTCCCACTTTTTAATGCATGCAATTACATCAGTGTCATATGTACAGCCATTAGAAATCACAGTTAAACAGAGATGCATAACGTGGTAGAAAGACTATATGACTTGAATCAGAAGAGTTGTCTCAAAGCTGCACCATTTATTTGCTGAGTGAATTAGATGAGGTCTTTCACTTCTGGGAGTCTGTTTTCTCTCCTGTAAAGTGGACTTGCTAGTACCTCCCGGGAAGGTTGTAAGGATCAAATAAGTTTGGAGATGAAAAAGGTCCCATGGTTTCCGGCTGGCCTGCCATTCTTCTACTGAGGATTCTGAAATTTCAAAGCTTGAGGTAGATGAAAGGAGCCATACCAGAGGAGGCCGAGGGATGTTGCATGTCTGCGGGGTGCCTTGGTGGCCACAGATTGTGTGACAAGACTGCAGTGGCTACAGATCCTGATGTACATATGGGGACATAAGACGTCAACTAAACGAGTTAGCACATATTCAATGCTTGCTCTGTGCCAGACACTGTGACTCTTTTGGCAGGCTATAGCTAATTTAAATCTCACAACAAAGATACACGTTATTATTATTTTTCTCTTTGCAGAGGGGGTTACTGCACACAAGGAGGTAAATAACTTGCCAAGAGTCACAGAGAAAATAAACTATGCAGTGAATCTCAGATTAAAACCCATATCAGCCTGAATTTAGATCATCATTAGAAATATACCTAGTTTCCCCTTTACAGTTAGTAAGTATTTGATGGGGAGTTACTTCAAATCTATGCACATAGTTCAATTCTCATATAACTTTCAATCTATTTATTAATTCAAATAAAAGTGTGGATTTGTTGTTTCTTTTTCTGCTCAATGGATAAATTTGTTGCTCTCTTACCTACTTTGATTCTCAGACTTTCCCAGATTTGGCCAGTGATATCCCCTTCAAATGAGCCTTCTGTGTGCTTTTGAAATGCTCTTACAGGCCAGGTGCAGTGGCTCACGTTTATAATCCCAGCACTTTGGGAGGCCGAGGCCGGTGGATCATCTGAGGTCAGGAGTTCAAGACCAGCCTGACCAACATGGTGAAACCCCGTTTCTACTAAAAATAAAAAAAAATAGATGGGCGTGGTGGCGGGTGCCTGTAATCCCAGCTACTCAGGATGCTGAGGCAGGATAATTCTTGAACATGGGAGGCAGAGGTTGCAGTGAGCCGAGATCGTGCCACTGCCCTCCAGCCTGGGTGACAGGGTGAGACTCAGTCTCAAAAAAAAAAAAAAAAAAAAAAAGAAAGAAAGAAAAAGAAATGCTCTATCGTCTGTTTTGTCTGTTAGTCCCTCCTTACTCTCTGGCATAACAAGATGCTGCAGGCTCATTGTTTATGCTCTCCTCCACTTGCTTGGACTCTGACATCCTGCCCCATACTACACAACTGCCTTTGACGTGGCACAGATGCCTACCTGACTCAGTCTCATCTGAATTATCTGAGAGGAAAAGAGAAGGAAGGAAAAGAGGAAGAACAGGAGAATGCACAGAGTTTCAGTAGCTCTTACGACTGGAAATAAAATTCTGGACAAACATTATCGCACGAAGGTCAGACAGGTCATGGTGTGTTAAAAATCACTATCCTATCACATTAAATACCTGTAAAGTGTAAGTTGGCTCAGTAGCAAGAATTGAGGCTAAAGAGGTAGGCTGGCCCCAATCTGTGAAGGACAGTGAGTTTCTATCATGCAGAGAAGCTGTGTCTGCCGCATTAGATGCTCAGTAAATATTTAATGAATGAATTTTGAATGGATGTTATACATCAACAATTATCAATAAGGACTGGCCAGGAGAGAGATATAGCCAGTGAGTCCTAGAAACACCATTTGGTTCCAGAGCAAATTTCCTCACCTTGGAAACAGGAAAACAAATCATTAAGTTTTGCCCCCTACCTCCCGGGAATCATTCCTAATTCCTGCCATCTTTTAAGTTAGATGTTTACCAACATTTCTTCCTGCAATACCTTATGCATATTTGTGTCTCAACACTGAATCATTAACTTCTTACAACAGGAAAATCCAAATAACTATAGCTTGAAAAAGACAGAAATTTATTCATTTCTCTTATAAAGAATACTACGAAACATTGTGACCTTCAGGATCCATGTCCTTCTAGGTTGCTACCCTCTAATTCTCGATATGTCACCTCGTAGTCCAATATGGGCACTTGAGCTCCAGATATTTCTGGACAGTAACAAATTTATCCAGATATTTCTGGATTCCAGAAATCAGTAAAAAGAAAAGGATAAAGAAAAGTGGGCTAATTCTCTATAAAACAATTATTTGAAATTAAAGATGAAACTACGTTTTTTAAAAAATTAATTTAACTGCAAGTAGTTACACGACCCTACCTCATGACTTAGTCTGCTCCTGCTGCTATAACAAAATACCATAGACTGGGTGATTTATAAATAACAAAAATGTGTGTCTCACAGTTTTAGGGGCTGGGAGATATAAGATCAAGGTGTCAGCAGATTTGGTGTCTGGAAAAGGCTTGCTGTCTGCTTCCAAGATGGTGCCTTGGTGGTGCGTCGTCTTGTGACCGAAGACATGGAAGGACAAAGAGGGCAGAAGACATTAGAGCACTCCCTTCAACCTCTTTTGTAAGAGCAGCAATCTCATTCATAAGGGTGGATCCCCCAAGGCCGAATCACCTCCCCAGGGACGCACATCTCAATAACATCACCTTGGAGGTTAAGTTCCAACATTTGAATTTTGGAGGGACACATGCATTGAAGCCATAGCACCTCACTACATAGAAGAGTAGGGAATGTCATTTGAACTTCTGGTTTCCACTAGCCTATATAAATATCAGGGATTCCTTTACTAAGGAAAAGAAGTGGAATGGATTTTGGGGTACAAATAATAGTCTGTGCTGAAAACATTTATTTACATAGGTATCAGCAGCATATGTTTATATATCTATCACTCCCAGGTTGGCTTGTTTATTAGCTCATGTATTCATTTATAAATTTATTCATTTATACATTTATTCATTGAACAATCATGTATTCAGTATCAACTGTAACTTACAATTTTTTTGAAGTGTGGTGAGGAAGACACATTTCAGTATATTAAAGACAATATTAAGAGTTATTTCAATATATGGATAACTATAAATTTCCCCTGTATTCCCAGCACTTCCTTCAGTCTCTAACAGAGGGTAGGCATTACAAAGACTGTTGTTATTTAAATGATTAAATTCAAGAAAAGATTAGGAGCAACATAGAGTTCTCTACAAAACAATGTTCAAGAAGACTATATATAGGTAAAAATAAGAAGCCATTATCTGAAGGCAAGAGTGCCTGAGTTTAACTTCCACCTCTGTCACTTACTGGATGACCTTGAGAAATTATTTAACTTTCCTTAGAATGGGAATAATAACAGTTATTCCTTATAGTGTTTCAAGGTGATGCGGCAGGTGCATAAACAGTGAATGGTATTTTGCCTTTTTTTTTTTTTTTTTTGGAAGGCAATCTGTTTATTGTCAGGATTTTGATAACTCATCACCAATCATTTGTGGTGCTATTTGTAAATGAAATGAAAAATCTCATTTTCTCTGTTCTCATTCTGGTTTTAGGTAACTTAGGTAAAAACGTATATATGAGCCAGTGATTTCACCAATAGTTAGTAGAGATGTTTGCAACAGCAAAACCTGCCCAGAGATGGAGGATGGGCACACAGTGGGTTATTATGGGGATGTTACATTTATTTTTATTTTTTTTTAAGATTAAAAAAAACTCCCATAGCTTTTGGTGTACTAGTGATTTTCGGTTACATGGATGAATTCTACGGCAGTGAACTGAGATTTTAATGCTCCCATCACCTGAGCAGTGTACACTGTACCCAATATGCAGTCTTTTATTCCCCTCTTCACCCCACAAGTTTCCAAAGTCTATTATCCCACCAGAGGAGTGAGGGGCACATTATAAACATTCAATATCTTTCATGATTTTCTAGGATAAAGTATTTTTCTTCCCCTTTCTTATACTACTCTTTCAAATCAAACTCAGGCTGATTCTACTGAGCCCAGCCTTAACCCTTTAGTGAGAAAATATCAAAACCATCTGTAGCCTAGTGGTAAAATATGTTTGCAGGCCTGGTGTGGTGGCTCATGCCTGTAATTCCAGCAGTTTGGGAGGCTGAGGCGAGCAGATCACAAGGTCAGGAGTTCAAGACCAGCCTGACCAACATGATGAAACCCCGTCTCTACTAAAAATACAAAGATTAGCTCAGCGTGGTGGTGTGCACCTATAATCCCAGCTACTCAGGAGGTTGAGGCAGGAGAATCGCTTGAACCCAGAAGGCGGAGGTTGCAGGGAGCCGAGATCACACCATTGCACCCCAGCCTGGGTGACAGAGCTAGACTCCATCTTAAAAAAAAAAAAGTTTGCAGCGTGATGAGGAGAGGAATATTACCTTGCTCCTTGCGCTGCTGTCACTCTGCCAATTGCTTAGTTTAAAATGCTATGAAAAAGAGGCATCCTTTTCAAAGTCATGTTTTCTTGCTCACATTAAAGCTGCTCCCCAGCTTTAATTTAGCTCCCTAAATTAGGTTGTTTGTATCCTATAATGAAAACAAAAACACTAAAAGAGTTTAGAGGGAAAGGGGAAATCTTGAAAACGATGATAGGGCAGTATATAATGGGATATGATGGGAGTTTTTATTTCACTTGCATTTGAAATCCAGAAACCCTAAGATCTTTCATGAAATCACATCCCCTCTTTTCTTCTCTTCTTTCTCTCTTAAATTAAAAGAATCTCTCTGTCACTATATCTCTTTCTTTTTCCTTGCTGTATTGTTTTGGAAAAAAAAGAAGAAGAAGAAGCAGTTGGCTCCTACAAAGCAGGGTTCCAAAAATAATTCATCAGCTCAATAATGTTATTCTGCTAAAGAGCATCCAAGAAAGGAGGAAGAGAAATATACCTTGAAGTCTTAGGAAAAAAGAAAAGAACCAATGAGTGTTGGTCACCTGCTGTTTGTCCTGATTGTTGCCAAATAGTGGATTGGAATGCTGGCTCTGTGTTTGAGATGCCAGCATTTAGACCTAAGTTCCATTACTGAGTGACTTTGAGGAAGTTGCTTAGTTTATCTGTCTCTTAGCTTCTTCAGCTGCAAAATGGGTTTAATATTTACCAAATTCTGAAATGTGATAGGCATGCAAAATAATCATTCCCTGTCAGATACATAACTTGGGCTTAAAAAAAAATAGATACTGTATTTAAATCCCGTTTAACAGGAGAGGGTAGTGGCTAGAAGAAATTCAAAGCCTCGGATATAAGACAGGATTTGGATTTGAATAAAAGACTACAGAATTCCAGAGCCATCACCCTTAACCCTGAAGGCTTGGTTCTGCTCATTAAGTTCGTCTAAAAGACAAACAAACAAACAAAACCCACAAATACTTGGGCTCTATCTCCAGATATTTTCATTCAGTTGTCACTAGTTTCATGCTTTCGCAAATGATTTTAAAATGAGAAATGCAAATCGGAACCACAATGAGATACCATCTCACAACAGTTAGAATGGCGATTATTAAAAAGTCAGGAAACAACAGATTCTGGAGAGGATGTGGAGAAATAAGAATGCTTTTACACTCTTGGTGGGAGTGTAAATTAGTTCAACCATTGTGGAAGACAGTGTGGTGATTCCTCAAGGATATAGAAGCAGAAATACTATTTGACCCAGCAATCCCATTACTGGCTATATAC
This sequence comes from Pan paniscus, assembly GCF_029289425.2. Lineage (NCBI taxonomy): Eukaryota > Metazoa > Chordata > Mammalia > Primates > Hominidae > Pan > Pan paniscus. Next base: position 71,560,768 of record NC_073267.2, read on the forward strand.
CCAAAGGATTATAAAGTGTCTACTATAAAGACACACGCACAGGTATGTTTATTGCAGCACTATTCACAATAGCGAAGACTTGGAACCAACTCAAATGCCCATTAATGATAGACTGGATAAAGAAAATATGGCACATATACACCATGGAATACTGTGCAGTCACAACAAAGAATGAGTTCATGTCCTTTGCAGGGACATGGATGAAGCTGGAAACCATCATTCTCAGCAAACACACACAGGAACGGAAAACAAAACACCAGATGTTCTCACTCATAAGTGGGAGTTGAACAATGAGAACACATGGACACAAGGAGGTGAACATCACACACAGGGGCCTGTAGGGGGGTGGGGGTTTAGGGGAGGGATAGCATTAGGAGAAATACCTAATGTAGGTGACGGGTTGATGTGTGCAGCAAACCACCATGGCACGTGTGTACCTGTGTATTAAACCTGCACTTTCTGCACATGTATCCCAGAAGTTAAAGTATATATTTTTAAAAAGTACATATAATAGAGGAAAAAAATGCAGCCATATTTGAGAAGCATTGCACTTAAATCTAATTTTTAAAAGGTAGTGTGTATCCGAAATCACCCAGAGAGCTCGTTAAAGCACAAATTCGAGACCCAGCCCTCAGGGTATCTGATTCGGTAGGTCTTGAATGGAGTCTGAGCTTTTTGTTTGAACAATCACACAAGTAATGCTGGTGTTCGGTCTGGGCACTCCTCTTTGAGAGCCACTGCTCTTGACACTTCTGCTTTCACTAAAATGAATGCTTTTCCAGAAATGCTCTTTGATCCACCATACAATTAGGTCCCAGGTATGACTACTCCAGTGGTTCCCAGATAAGTCCAAGTAGACAGAAATAAAACCAGTGTCAAGTAGCTGGACTTTCATTATGTCTCATCTACCCGCCTGCAAAACTCAGTGCTTTGTAAAAATAATTCGGTTAAGCAATTACATTTTGGGCATACTTATTTCTGAGCACTAGTGAACTATTTTGTATTGGTTGGTGAGGTCCTTGGGATATTGTTAGAGTCAAATTATTCACAACAGCGCTTCTATTTGTGTCATGAACGACACTCACAGGGATTTGTCTAGTGGTGGTCATTTGACTGACACTAAGACATCCAGTGGAGAGCTTGGGCAGAGAAGTTTCCTCAGGATAGATCGTTCCCTACTTGGAGGACTATAATTCTGATACAAATATGAAGCTATCACTGCAAGTTATCTCTGGAACAAATAAACAAGTCCATCAAAAACACCTTTGCAAAAATTATAACTGAGGAAATGATGACATTGAAAGAGATCAGACCTAACCAGCTCCATCTTGCTTCTAACCTTTAAGCTGTCTTTGTTCATTCTGGGACATAGGCGGAACTAACCTTGGGAAGCAATTTAGTTTATGATTTGACTGAAACAAAATTGATAATAGCCCTCTCTCAAAAAGACCCATTTCTTGCCTGGGGACTAGTCTGCCTTTGTAGGACTAGCAAATTAGCGACAATATTAGAAATTACAGTTTAGGGGTCATGCAGCCTCTGGCTGCAAGAGTCTGAAGTTCCCTAAATTGCTCCTGGGGATAATGTCACTATTGAAAAACCTAAGATCAGTGCTTGAAATATTTTGTAGAACCTGCACTCAATGGATCAGCTGACACCACCCAGACTGGTAATCTGGCCAACCAGTTCTGCAATTCCACCCAGGAACAAAGACAGCAAGAAAACTTCACTTCAACTTCCCTATGCTTCCATTGTCAACATGAACTATCAGCACTTCCCACTTCCCAAGCTTCTATCCACTAAATTATCTTTAAAAATTCCTATCCCCAAATGCTCAGAGAGACTGATTTGAGTAATAATAAAACTCTGGTCTCCCATGCAGCCGGCTCTGTGTGGATTACTCTTTCTCCACTGCAATTCCTCTTTCTTCATAAATCGTCTCTGTCTAGGCAGCAGCCAAGGTGAACCCGCTGAGTGGTTACACATCATAAAGGTCTCAAGAAGTGGTCAGGAATTTTCATTTGACTGAAATGACTTAGAAATCAATATAATTAAGTCATACTGAGATAGGTACTTGTACTTACCCAATTTCAAAAATTCAGAATTATCTCCAGGCTTTAGATAGATGAATTTTAACTTTCTGCCATTGGTAGTGGCCATGATATAAATATATGTAGATATTCCATATGAAAAAATGTAAGGAGGTGATGTACACTTAAGATTAATGCCAAGTATGCTTGCAAAATTGAATTTTAACTCTGTCTCTTCCACCCAACAGCACTGTGAAACTGGACAAGTCATGACACCTCTCCAAAGTCCTATTTCTGATCACAAAGTGATGATAATGATAATTAACTTACAGAACTGTTGCAAGGTTTCAGAGAGATAACATAAAATGAGCACTTAATATGTAGTATGTTGTACATAATATTTAATACTATTTATTGACCATTTATTGTTATAGATATTATATACATAAGCAAGTAATCTTTGTTTTATACACAAAATGTAATACAGAAAATATTTGCTAATACATTAAGCCAATATGTAAGGGGGTGCTTTTAAATATTGTGGTTTTATCTCTAGTTATTGAGTTTTTATGGAGCAAAATAGCTTTCATCTCAAGCACAGGGGTGGGGAGTGTTGTGCATTGATTTAGTCAATAAGAGGCACAAAGTGAGCAAGTCAGAGGACAGTGGTACAGAGATGGAGTTGTCAGAAACCGCTCTTGTTCTGAGAGACTCATTTTTCTAATGTGATAATTGCTATTTATTTTATAGGCTTGCACATGACATATCTCCATTGAAACTGCTTCTAATTCTGCTTTTATTATTAACCTCACTTTTCAATTCTTTATCGACCTTGGGCAAGACTATTTTCCTCTTCATAGCATCAATAGAAAAGCTAGTTCAAGTTTGCTTTAAAAGAAATTAATCTCAAAGCTATTTCAACATTTTAAAAGGACCTTGTATGAGAATGTTAATAGCTGCTATTAGGCTTGGAATCAGTCCTTCCCTAAGAGGGAAACAAAAGTGCAGGTTTAGTGTCATTTGATAGGAGAAACTAATAGGATGGCTATAAAATGTTGCTATAGAGCGGCTTTGTGCAGTAGAAAGATCTGACAGAGAGCAGCATGCCCAGCTATCACATTTTTTTAGCTGTGTGAACTTAGACAAATTTCTAAACCTCTCTGTATCTCTTTTCTTCATCTGCAAAATGTAACTATATTTCACTCTTTTATGTCAGTTTCCTGAACCTATTCTCTGAAGCATATGCGAGAAAGGAAGGAAGGAAGGAAGGAAGCCAGGGAGGGAGGAAGGGAGGAAGGGAGGGAAGGAGGGAAAAAGAGAGGAAGGGAAAGATTGACAAAAGATAGAGAGACCGAGACAGACAGAATGGATAATGGCATACGTAATGTGACAAGGATGCATATTATGCAGAGACAAAACCAAACTATGTTAAATTAGAACTTGTTAGCAATATCCAGGACTCTTCATCACAACACCCTTGACTTGTATTCAAGTTTCACGTTTTGGGCCCCCAAATATACATGTCTTTTCAAGTTTTTTCTGGAGATAGGCATAGAAGAAGGAAAGAGAACATTCATTGAGCACCTGCAATGTTCAAAGCATGAAGTACAGTTAAATTTAACCATCACAACAATCTTAGGAAGGGCCTTTTCAGTCGCCAGTGTTGCAAAGTGGAAGTCAAGGTTAACAGAGTTGATGTGAAGTACCTGGGGTTACAGAATGGGTAAAAGAGAAATCCATGATTGTAAACCAATTTGGCTTCTAAGACTGCATAGGAACTACTATAGGATTTTGTGCTGTATTTCCCAAGAGTCCAGAATATTAAAAAATAATTCAACACACCATGACAATAGGTCATCTCAAAATCCCATAATAATGTGTACTAGACAAGAGTGTAGAAATTGTTTTAAAGTGTCTTTTGAAAGAAATCCTCCTCATGCTCACTCAGGCTTCTTTCAGATGGAACCACTTGCAGAAAGTTTACAGATCAAGTGACATCTAGGCAATTAAGGCCTCATACAGCCTAGGAATGATGCAGTAGTTTTCAAAAATAATTTCCACTGTGGCAGAAATGCAAATTGATTGAAGTTACAATGTCACTCAAAAACCTTGCTAGTCTTTCTAAGAATGACATTAAGCAGTGTGACAGACAATTGACGAGGACAGACACTTCAATGGAGGTTGACGGAGGGATGGTGATGCTTCAAGAAGAGAAAAAGTGATCTGGTGAGAAATATGCATAATGAATGATTGTTTTCTTTCCATTCTTTTCCTTTCTGTATTTTTAAATATAGGTGTCAATATATTCTTTTCTAATTTTTTTAAAATACAAAAACCTGCTTTTATATTTATCTTTTAGGAACTCAAATAGTAATTACTGGGCTTTGCATTTAAGCAAAAACACCTTAATTAAATAAAACAGAGTTTATAAAATAGAACATATGGTGCCATCTGCAGAATAGTGCTTAGAATTTGGGGAAAATGTGGAGATGACTGCATTTTTTGCATCTACAACATGCTCAAAATAAGGAGCTTAGAGTTGTTTTTTTCTTGAACGCTCTGAAGTTGGAAAATTTCTGACTGGCTTCTCATTATAAAACCAAATGAGCATGGATAAGGTTGTGACCACATACTACTAGAACCTGAGGCCTAGAAAGAAAATTCTACTGGCAAATTTTATAAACAAGAAACCTGGGGCACAGGTGGGCAAAGAGGGTTACCGTCTTTCTTTAATGAGCACATGTCAGAACTTGGACTGAAATTCAAACCTTGCTCATTCTGCTCCACATCACTGCTACTCATTCAAGAGACTGCTTTCCAGTAGAGATGCAAAGTTCTTCTGATCAGTTTCTGAACTCCACTCTGGAGAAAGAGCAGTCGTTTAAATGACTATAATACATGTAGACATTTATGCAGCCAAAAAACACATGAAAAAATGCTCATCATCACTGGCTATCAGAGAAATGCAAATCAAAACCACAATGAGATACCATCTCACACCAGTTAGAATGGCAATCATTAAAAAGTCAGGAAACAACAGGTGCTGGAGAGGATGTGGAGAAATAGGAACACTTTTACACTGTTGGTGGGACTGTAAACTAGTTCAACCATTGTGGAAGTCAGTGTGGCGATTCCTCAGGGATCTAGAACTAGAAATACCATTTGACCCAGCCATCCCATTGCTGGGTACATACCCAAAGGACTATAAATCATGCTGCTATAAAGACACATGCACACGTATGTTTGTTGCGGCATTATTCACAATAGCAAAGACTTGGAACCAACCCAAATGTCCAACAATGATAGACTGGATTAAGAAAATGTGGCACATATACACCATGGAATACTATGCAGCCATAAAAAATGATGAGTTCATGTCCTTTGTAGGGACATGGATGAAATTGGAAATCATCATTCTCAGTAAACTATTGCAAGAACAAAAAACCAATCACCGCATATTCTCACTCGTAGGTGGGAATTGAACAATGAGATCACTTGGACACAGGAAGGGGAATATCACACTCTGGGGACTGTGGTGGGGTGGGGGGAGGGGGGAGGGATAGCATTAGGAGATATACCTAATGCTAGATGACAAGTTAGTGGGTGCAGCGCATCAGCATGGCACATGTATACATATGTAACTAACCTGCACAATGTGCACATGTACCCTAAAACTTAAAGTATAATTTAAAAAAATACATGTAATTCAATTGATTCCATTGTGATACATTGAATCCACTTCACTTCAATACAGCTGATGTTTGTTGCCCACTCACGATGCGCCAATAAATTTCCTGGGATACATAGAGGAAAATAAGTTAAACTCCTGCCTGTATCAGAGTTTCTTATCTAAACAATGCACGCTGTTGTTTTATAATTATGTCTTCTAGAAACTTGGCTGTTATAATTAGTTTTAAAAAATGTACTATGGCAAAAATAAAATGCTTAAAAGCCAGCAAATGTTCAGCAACAGGATTTCTGTTCTATATACTACAGCAAATTGTACATCAAGAAGTGGTCAAACAAGAGAGTGTCTCCTTCACCTCTACATCTGATAATCTATTCTGAAGAGAGAATCCATAAGCTACGAACTTATGAATCTTACAAGATGATTCATTTTCCTTCCTCTCTTATGAAGACCTGTTTGGGAAATCAGGAGAAGCACAGAGAATCCTGCTCCCCCTTCAGAGGTACTCAAGAAAATGTCAGTATTGCAGTGTAAAATAAGATCCAGGCAACAAATAGGTTTTCAAAATATAGGGTCTTGATATTCAATAGTGAGAATAAGAAGGAAGTAAGGAAGTTGCATGGAAAAGCTTTCAAACTTTTACCTTGGACATGTATTCCCCTGATTAATAAGAAACAAGAGGGAGGAATGTTAGTGTTCATGGAAGATTTTCTTTCCTTGCTGTCCAACACCATTTTGATTGAGAGTATGAAGAAGATCTTTAGTCTTCAATAAAATCACACAAGAAAAATTACATGCTAATATGAGCTCGGGTTTTGGCTACTTTTTGCCGCCTACCTCACAACCTTGTGAGGTGGAGTACTTAATAAAAGTGGGCTTTGAAGTTAGATGTCAGGGTCCCAATCCCAGGTTTCCTTGTTAACAGCTGTGTGTCCCTGGAAAAGTCATTTCTATGGATCTCTTTCATTAGTAGGCAAATAGTAGATAATGCTTCTTAGAGTGCCCATATTTTTTGACTCATAAGAAAAGAAATGCAGTCTGGGAACAATGCAAATGACTGAAATTAAGGCTATTTTAGAAAATCTAAAAAGATAATTATATACATATTATATATTGCTCTAATATTTGTGAACATGGTAATCATATAGTTATTTATAAAAATATGAACAGTCTGTGATTGGTAAAGAAACAGAAATCATAAAGTACTTTGCCCAAGATCAGAGTTAAAAGCATAATTTCCAGAGCAGGAGTCTAAATCTTGGCCCCATTATTTGCAAACCATGTGGCCTTGGAGGAGTTATCACATCTTTGGCTCAGTATATACATATATAAAAAATATATATACTATATATAAAATTTATTTATAGAAAATCTGTATAGTGTTTACATCTACTTTATAAGGTTATTGTGAATGTTGAGAAAAAAATACAAATGCATTAAGCATAATGCCTGGCACATAGTGATTAATAAGACATTATTATTACCAATCTTTGCTCATATCCCAAAGTATAGTAATCAGTGATTTACTGGCGCTCATCAAGTTTGCTATCTTTTAGGGAAAGTATTATTATCATTATTTTCAATTTTTTAAATTTTGGATTCAGGGGATACATATTCAGGTTTGTTACATAGATACATTGCTTATGTAATAGTGGGATTTGAGGTTCTAGTGTACACATCGCCCAAATAGTGACCATTGTACCAAATAAGTAATTTGTCAGCCTTCACCGCATTCCCAACCTCCCCCTTTTGGAGTCTCCAGCATCTATTTTTCCCATCTTTATGTCCATGTGTACCCATTGGCTCCCACATATAAGTGAGAACATGAGTATTTGATTTTATTTCTGCGTTGCTTCACTTGAACTTTGCCCCTCATGACCCTTAACGGCATCCCTAGCAAACAGTAAGATCTGATAAGTATTTGTTTGATGATAAAACAATGAGTTGTCAGCAAAAGGAACAATATTTAACCTAGTTTTTCTCTCACTAGTAAATTTTCAATTAGTTTCCATTGCTATATTTAGAATGCCTGCATAATGAGAGCAGAATGCTAGCTTTATGCCCTTGAGTGAATCATTTTCTCTTCAACCTTCTTAATTTACTGAAGCAAATGAATGGATTGGATAAACACGTAAGTTTTTTGAGAAACCTCTGCTGAAAACTCAATTATAAAGCATTGGGCTTTTAATTTTATTTACGTGTTTAGATTTTGAATGTTAAACTTATTTGTGAAAATCATTCTCTGTTAAGACCTTTTAAATATAATACCATTTTGCTTAGATGGATTTCACAATTTCATTTCAAGTGAAAAATAATATAATCCATTTATATATATGATCAAGTTTTAGTGCAATAGCTCTTACCAGAATTATGAAAATTCATTGAATTAACTTTTCTTTAAATTGCAGCATGTCTCCCCAACACTGTCCTGAGGAAAACAGAAGCTCACTTTGGTGTAAGAGAAAATTATTACTAGGCAATTCTGTTGCATGTTATTTAAGTTGGTATACAACTATGTATTTTTTTTCAAGTCCCAACAAACGACAGCACCCAATTACTGTGACCCACGTGAGTTGTTTGTCTGGCACTTCCCTGGTTTTAGCATTGGAATTCTTAAATTCAGAGAAACACCTCAGCCCTGGGCAAATCATAGTAGCCAGTAACCCTAAATGAAATAAAAGAAAATGGAAGTATCTAGAACAGTGATTTTTAATTAAGGAGGTTTTGCCCCCAAGTGGACACTTACCAATACCTAGAGGCATTGTTGGTTGTCATGACTTTGGAGGAGTAGCTGCTACTGGCATCTGTGAGGTAGAGGCCAGGGATGGTACTAAATATCTTACAAGACACAGGACAGGCTCCACAACAAAGAACCATCTGATCCAAAATGCCAATAGTGCCACTCTCTTTTTTCTTCTTTTTTCTTTTTTTTTGAGACACAGTCTCGCTCCTCTGTTGCCCAGGCTGGAGTGAAGTGGCGTGATCTCGGCTCACTGCAATCTCTGCCTCCCGGGTTCAAGCAATTCTCCTGCCTCAGGCTCCCAAGTAGATGAGACTACAGGCATGCACCACCAAGCGCTGCTAATTTTGGTATTTTTAGTAGGGACGGGGCATCACCATGTTGGCCAGGCTGGTCTTGAACTCCTGACTTATGATCCACCCACCTCGGCCTCCCAAAGTGCTGGGATTACAGGCATGAGCCACTGTGCCCGGCCAGTAGTGCCACTCTTAAGAAACCTTCATGGAAACACTTAAAATGCTTCTTTGATGCTCTAGAAGGTTTTTGCTTCCTTGATCAAAGTGTAGTTCTATCCATATTTTTTTCTTTTTAAAATATTTATAGGTTTAACATGGGAATTCTTATTTCTGAAAAAAAAAAATCTTACTTTTCGGCCTCATTATAAATGAAATCAATTTTGTTGTTTTAAGTAGGATATATCTGTTGTTTTTTTTCCTCCAGTTTTGTGCCATTAAACCAGCAAACCCTATTTTCCCAGTATAGTAACTTCAGGAAACTGACATTTTAACATCTTGCATTAAGGATATCACCCTCTGTAATCAATTGCCTTCATCCAGATAAAGACTTCACTGGTACTGTCTCCCTTATTCTAAAACCTTGGCTCTTCACTGTCCCTACTGGAGGTCTCTCTGGGATCCGTCACTCATTCAGAAGTATACAGTACCACATTTTAAATTCATTGTTCTACATGCATTCTGATTCCACTCAGTTCTTGGCTCAAATTTTCCAGATATAGGCAGAGTACGGTAGATACTGTGGTGCTCTGCCCAAATTCCTCTTCAGGGTCCAAGCCTCCATGCCCCAACTCCTGGCAATACTGGCTGTCAGTAGCTCACAGCCTTGTACTTCACTGAGCATTTTCTCAGCCACAAGTGGTGCTTGGCTGATGCAGAGGTGCACAGGTCCAGCACCTTGACTCTATGTTGGATGACTCTAACGGGCCAGTCCAGCCTCAGAGTCCTGTAGGATTTTCTGAGGCCTCTATTGTAATTTTATTTTAGGCTAGCGTTTTTCTCTGCCCAATTCTGCCTTCCTCATTTTCTTACAGGTGCAATATCTGAGAGCACTCCCAAGTTAACCCTCTGTATGCAACTCCCCATCACACGGTATCTTTCCAGGGAACTTACTCTGCATTGCTCAGTGACCCAGCCCCAGGTTCACAGAATCCCTCCTTATGAAGTCCTTTGTGGCTGAGTCCTAACGTTGCTTATTCTTGCCCCATTGTTAAGAAGAGTACATTTCAACTAGCATCTCTGCATGGTATATTCAGGATGAAAAATAAGACAAAACACCTGAAATTCTTACATAAAATTGAGTCTGCCTTACCACAAACTCCATTAAATCACTGAATAGTAAAAGTTTAGAATATCAGTCACATAGAACTCCATTTATATTCATCCAAAACAGCAACTACAACAAAACCCAGAATGTAATGTCACATCTATCTCTGTTAGCGCATCTGTCAAACTGGATTTCCATGCAGCTTTTTAAAAAGCTAATAGGAAACATCAGCAAATCAGCATCAGAAAATGCCTAGTGCTATTCAGACTTGGCTCCTCCTATATATTAAATTATATCTCCTGCCTAAATGAAAAATTAACAATGAATATTTTTATTGACCAAAAAAAACCCCCCATAATATTAACTTTAAGTTTTGGTCACAATGACTTTAAAATATTTTTAATATTCTTGTAGGTGACTGACTGGTCCTTTAAGTTCTTACAGTCTCTCTCTGTTTCACCCGCCTCCACATATTCCCACTTTTTTACACTCATCCAAGCGCCTACCACCCTCTGCCATGAATCACAGGCGCCTTCCTGACTTTCAATCTTCTGATTCTTGGAGCACAAACCTGATTTCTGCCAGGCACATGTGAACAGCTCTGTCCTTCCATCAATCATCTGTAAGACTCGACGACTAGGCAAGAGCAACTAACTTCTTGATTTTTTTTATCTTATTTTAAGGTGTCAAAAGTGGAATTAATGGGCCACAGAAAGGCGCTATTAAAAAAAAAAAGCAGATACAGGAAGTGAAGTTTATGATCCAGAGACTAGGAGTTTGCTCTCGACGCACCACGTAAAAATATATTGGTTAGAATGACCTAAATGCATGTGGAGAAAGAGACTTCTGGAAACCGATATTGTGTATTACACATAAATAGCATGTGCCTCTTTCCCCTTTTGAAAAGTGGTTTCCTCAAAGGTCAAATCAAGAAGATAATACATTCCACTTCAAATAGAGAAATTCTATTTTAATATTCTGGTCAAGTCGTGGACAAGTATTGTGTGTATATGATCTAATTCATTCAAAAGACTCCTTCAAATATACCCCCCTGAACTGGGCATGATTATCCAGAATGATCCCTAAAAATAATTTCTTTTCAAAGATTTAAGCACTGTACTTCCCTTAAAACATGACAAGGTTGGACAGTAGACTATTGCTCTTCTACTTGGCAATGAGATAAATATCTTCTTTCTCTAAGTAATTTGAGAAAGAAGATGGCTTTGGTTAAAAATGTCAGAGTCCTTACTAGCCAAAGTTTCAGAGCTTTATCCGGGCTTTTTACATCAAAGAAGAAGAGCAATTAAATAGTGCTGTATATGCTTCAGCTTTGCATGTGTTTTCAATTCTCTGCAGACCCAAGGTAAGCTAATAAGGGTGACATAAAGTAGAAACTATGGTGTAGAGGGTTATGCCATTGTGGAGCAGTTAGGACTTTTTGCTTCTTTTTTCAGAGGTTTAGCATGTTGTTTAAAATGTATCCTTTTCAGGTATGTGTTTGCATATTTGAGATTGAGTACGTGTATGAGTGGGTTTGTGTGTGATTCACACAAACACACTGCACATTGGAAAGTTGGAGACTTTAGAGTATTCACACCCATGGTGCTGTTTTCCAAGGAGCATACATTGCTAAAACTCATAATGAATTGTCCTGCAGAGGAATCCCTTTGTGTTTTTAGTTTGTTTCTGGTTTTGCTTTCTTTTGATTTACAACTAAATTTATCCCACATTACGGAGAAGCATTACAAGGAAGAAGGACCTGAGACAAGACCAAATCCTGAAGATAATATGTAGAACTTTCTATGAAGAACTCATAATGAATTGTCCTGCAGAAGAATCCCTTTGTGGTTTTAGTTTGTTTCTGGTTTTGCTTTCTTTTGATTTACAACTAAATTTATCCCACATTAGGGAGAAGCATTACAAGGAAGATGGACTTGAGACAAGACCAAATCCTGAAGATAATATGTAGAACTTTCTATGAAGTAGAATACAGTTAGGAATGTTAAATATCCCATAATTAATTAACTAATTCAATTAATGTATATTGAATTCTGCAACATTTAGGAACGGATCTAGCCATATTGAAGGTTATAGAAATGAATAAATCAAACCAAATCCCTTGTCCCTGTCTCTTTCTTTAGGTGTACATTGCATTGAGAAAGAGAAATGCATTATTTCTATACATTATATATCATCAGTTTGTTCTGTTTTAAATGTGCATTTATTTCATTTATTTTATTAACATTTGGTGGTGGTTTGAATATATTTGATTTTTTTTTTTTTTTTTGAGATGGACTCTCGCTCTGTCACCCAGGCTGGAGTGCAGTGGCGCGATCTCAGCTCACTGCAAGCTCCGCCTCCCGGGTTCACGCCATTCTCCTGCCTCAGCCTCCCGAGCAGCTGGGACTACAGGTGCCCACCACCATGCCCGGCTAATTTTTTGTATTTTTAGTAGAGACAGGGTTTCACCGTGTTAGCCACGATGGTCTCCATCTCCTGACCTCGTGATCAGCCCGCCTCAGCCTCCCAAAGTAATGGGATTACAGGCAGTGAGCCACGGCGCGCGGCCCATATTTGATTTTTTAAAGATCATCTTGGCTGTCAGGTAGAGAATGGACAGCAGGAAAGCAACAGAAAAAGTAGAAAGAACAAGTGAAAGGCTGTTACCACAATACAGGTGAAAGATCATGGTAGTATGAATTAGGTTTTTGGGAATGAGTGTGTTGATCAGTAGATGTCTAGAAAACATTTTTGGAAGTTAGTTCTTGCAAGTCTTACACACTAAGGGTTCACTGAATTCTAAGACACCAGACAGATTCTTGAAGAAAAAAAAAGGTAGGCAGTAAAACTAATTGTGTCTCTTCCCAACACTCAATTCTCCGCTCAACACCGGGCAGACGATGGAGGATTCTGTCATTGTCACAGTTCTATCAATGCTGAAAAATTACTGACAGTGACAAGCATCACAAGATCACAGTTAGTGGGGATGGGGCATGATGTTGAAGAGCATCCACAGAGCAGGTGAATCTGGTGGCTTCCAAGATAAACCCTCCCCTTCCTGAACAGATTCTAAAGGGCAGTGACTCTGGAAATGTGGGGATGACAAAGAGACCGACTCCTAAAAATTTATCTGTATAAATGGTCTAGGAAAAGAAAATAGGCTCCCATCATCAGGAGCAGCTCATGTTCTGCCTTATTCATTCTGTATTTTTCATGCCTTTGTATCGTATCTGATGCACTGATGAGAATATTTAAGCACCTTCTATAGGCAACCAGGCAGAAGTGAAGAGCTGTCTCGTGACATGGAGCATGAAACAGAGCTCATTAAAACACAGACAAAGTTACTAACTCAATTGCCCACTTTTTGGAAACTAGGGAAGGATACAGCCATAAAGATCAAGGCACATCTTGGTATTTAGAGCTAAGATAACATCATCACGAAACATAGACTTCATGTCATCAGAACTGAGGGACATTTTCCCACAACCAGCTTTTCTTCATATTACTTGTTCTTCAACTTTGTATTATATGACAAGGTAACATTTTTATGAACAAGTTGAGTGTCTGTGACCAGCTTTCCTATGAAATTAGTTTTGTCCCAAATGCCTGTTATTCCAGTTGTTAAATTACTTCATGTCATGCTCCAAGGCTTATATAGTATACAACAATCAAATGGGAACAACACTTTGCATAGCATTAAATGCCAAATATTCTCTGACACTCCAGCAAATGAATGACAGCCAAAAAAAAAAAAATATATATGTGTTTGCTAAGGATCCTTGCTGTCCTGATTGCCAAGTGAGCCCAGCTAGGGAGATATTGACTTGCCAAGTGTCAGAACTGTGTTAATATTGTTATTATTCTCTGTGAGTGAAGTATATAATGCCATTTCCCCTAAAGGTATTATTGATAGTGAGGATTACCATTACAATTTGTATAATTATTGCAGCACCAATAACTGTGTCCCCTTCATCAAATATTTATGTAACTATGCTAGCTCTTTCAGCAATGCTGATTATGAAGGTGTTTGATGAACAGTTACATAGGATCCTTGCTATTCAGCTGAAATTCAGCTGTAGTTTTGCTAGGCATGCAAGAGTGAGGAAAACTAGGGCTTTGGTAAGATTTTACTTACAGGTCGATGAAGATGAACCAGAGGGTATTTACCTGAATAAGAAAGCGTCTTGCTCCTTTGGTCAGCTAAATTTCCTGCTTCCTCACAAGTGGAATTGCTTCTGTCCTACTGGAATCAAGTACATACCAGATTAGAAAGACAGGACTTTCTAGCAAAGTGAAAAGGGAAATAAAAGTGAAGACATTACAAAACTACACAGTTGTATGGATGGCCCACTTGGAATACCTTTCTCCCTCTGATATCACAAAAGACATATAAAAATCTGCTTGGAACTTCAGAGCTCAATCTCCTAGCCATCTTAGACCATGGGAATTGAACCCTGACTCATTGCTGTTCATAGATTTGGTATTCTGGGATTTTGTACAGGTTGGGAGGGGAGGTGAATACTTGCCAGAAGAAGGTATATGTGGGGCAGGGTGAGATGTGATAACATGGGAGTTTGAGATGGGATGCAATAGAAATGAGAGAAGTCAAACTGGAAAAAAATTCCAATTGCCCCTAGGTTCAGTAGAATAACCATATTATTGCCACATAGCATAAAGTGAATGTCTGATGCAAAGCTCTCATTAAGAAAGTAATGTTTAAAAACCTACAAGTATTTACTTAAGAAGGGGCAACAGGGTTACATGCATTCTTAGCATTAAATTAAAACAGTGTCTGGTATGGTATTAAAAAGTCCCCACCACTATTGTACCATGAAGGCGATGAGCCATTAGCCTTCATTAACAAATCAGGGCCTGGGCTAACCCTGCTTTCTGTCTGATTATAAAGACTGTGATACAGTCCATGCCACTTAATCTGGACCCAGGTAATAAGCACATCTTAATTAAGGTGCCCTGCTGGGAACCAATTTAATGCAATATATATAATAGGATTTCAATTGTGCTTTGGTGTCTTTGTGCAATATAATAGGGGTGGCTGGAGAAGCTTTATGTCACTAATTTCACAAACTGAATACAATCTCAGTATCTCAGCATGAGTATTTTGAAAGCTCAGAGGAGAAAAAAATGAAACCACATCAACTTTAGAATGGTGTAAAGGGAACAGCTTTTAAATGCCTTTTCATCAGTGTCTCATTTTTAGAAGCTATGTTGAAGTGCACTGATGATAGTATCAATTGATCTCTTCTCTTCTTGTAGAGACTTTGTAGGCTGTTCAATATTTCTTGCATTTTTTTATAAAAGTGTTTTCCCCCAAATTCCTTCTTTGATACATTTTAAGGAGAAAGAAGATCCACCTGCTATAGCAATTTGAAGAACAATAAAGTAGATAATGAGGAAGCAATTAATAAAATTAGCATGCTGTGTATTTATTTCTAATACATTGTTTTTACTTTTATGAAATTTAAGTAGTTTAATTTGACCAAAACACCTGCAATAATCTGCTTGTTCATCTATCCATCCATTCATTTATTTGTCCATTCGTTTATCTATCATCCATTAATTCCAGTACTCAGTCATTCATTTATTCCACAAATTTTATTAAGCATCTATACACTTCTTAACATCTCATGTGAATTAGTTAATATCTCAAGATACCAGACTCTCCACAGACTATGAGCACTGCAAAAGCCAACTAGATTAGCAATGGCAACAGATGCGAAGAGCATCAGGATATGGGGCAGGGTGGTGGGGGGTTGCCAGAGGAGCTGACCCATGATCCAAGATGTGGACTTGGATTATTGATGATCATAAATGATTAGGAAGTGACTTCCGTCAGTGGAAAGAGGCTAAAAAGTTATTGCAATTTAGAATTTTATGTAAAATATTTTTGAAGTTTTCTTTTCTCAAGTCAATTTTATTCCAGAATATTTTCCAGTGATGGAATTTTGTCTGCACAATAAAATATTCCTAAAAGATTTTATTGTTGTTAATTTTCCTAACACCCTGAGATATCAATCTTATCCATCTATCTATCTATCATCTATCTATCTATCCATCCATCCTTCTATCCAGAGAGCTTTCTGCTCTGCTTTTTGTTTTTGCTTTATTTTCCCTTTTCATTTGTATCCTAAGCATTTTTCAGATTATCTTCTTTTTAGGCAGAGAGGGTGGAGAAGGATGGCAGCTTTCTTTAACATAACTCACTGAACTGTGATCTTCACATGAGTGAAGGCCTGGTGTGCAAACTGAGAAAGTTAACTCCCCAGGGGTTTACATATTGATGAGCTTTAAGGAATAAAAGATAAGGTCCTTAAATGTGTAACCTCCATTTTCTTTGGCAGAGAGTTCAAGAAAGCTCACAGCAGTGAACTGTAGCAAATGGAAACCTTGATTTCAATTGCAACACATTCTTGGGATTCATGGTAGGTGAGTTAAATGGCTATACTTAATTTAATTAACTCACAATCAGTGGCATTTATCTGGCTAACACTTAATAGAATATCTACCAATTTTATCATATCTCTAAAACAATTATATACTTTAAAGTGAGCAAGTTCATTTTGATTTTCTTTACCTTAAACTCTGAAATTCAATGTTTTCTTAGATCAATTAGCAAGTAGTTATTTAATAAATATAACTAAATTGTGTTCTAACTTCTATTAATACAGATTATCCATCATAAACCAAACAATTACTGAGAACTTATATTTTGCAAACAAATGTGAAAGAAAGAGATAAAAGTTTGTCAAATGGAACTTCTTTCAAACTCATCACCATGACCATAGGGAGTACAAAATTATAAATAATAATCATACATGTTTATATAGTATTCCAAACTTTATGAATCATTTAATGTACATTTTATGTGTTCATCCCGGTGACTCATCTCTGAGGGCAATGATGACTTTTCTTTTACAAATGAATAACTTGCAATTCAGAAAAGTTAGCATTGAAGAAATAACAACAGTTCAAACATGAATAAGTGAAATTTTGAGCTTGGGCTTTTCTTCCTAAGTGTTTGTGACTTCATGTGTCTTAAGTTGTAAGAATTAAAGAAAGAGGAAAGAAACATGAAGGGTGGCTCACCAGTCAAGACGGATTTATTTTAGAGAGAACAAACCTGAGAGGAGCTTCTGGCCAAGTTAGGTTAGAGGTACACTCTCTTACAGACTAAGAGTTTTTAAGGATTCAGGGTGGGAGAGTTTATCGGAGGCTTGGCTTGCTTCTGTGCCTCTTTGTTGTGCTTATCTGGGAGGGAGAGTTGTGTGTCTATTGCCATACATCTTTCTGCAACTGCAGGCATACCCCGTGAGTCTGCTTTTAGCTTCCCTATCTCAGTGCACCTGAAGGGAAAGGAATGTGCTTATTAAGGCCCACTGTTTTACTGGGGCCCATTGTATGAGGGTGAAGTTTGGCTGTTACCCAAGAGACTTTCCCTCCACCTCCCTCTGTGCCTGAGCTGTCTTATTTGTATTTTACTGTCTGCTCTCTTTGGCTGCTTAAAGTTAAAAGAGAAGTAATTTCCTTATAATATCTAAGGCTAAAAAGGGAGCTGAAACTTAAAGTGGCGGTGTTTGTCCAAGATGATGGTGCTCCTGCTCTGTCACAAGTGACACAGCAAAATCTCATACATTTGTACATACATTTGTGAAATTTTAACAAATGCCGCTTTAATGTCTCCATATATAGACCTTTTCTAAAACACACGACAGATAACAAAAATTAAAACACTCAAGTTCTTTCACTTACAGTGCTATGCTTTACTGGTAATCATTAGAGCAATCCTGTAGCTACTGTTATTATCTGCATTGAACTGATGAAAAGTTGGAGAGGTTAAGTGACTTGCCCAAGGTGATTTAGTCTTGGAGCTTGTGCACGGTCCTAATCAGTGAGAGTCTTATGCACATACATGTCCCAGTGTTGCTCATGTCCATAAAGCACTGGTTTTTATTGCCTCATCTATGCCATCTCAGGGTTCTAAATTTTATCCTAAATCAGGAAGTCATGTACGTTTGCCTCTTGATCTTGCCTGAGAGATTGCTGTTCTGTCATTCTCTGCACAAAAACATAAAGGCTGTTTGTAGAAACCTCAAGTTCTCAATAAAGTTCTGTTTGTGATTATATCTGAACTATTGGGTTTGCTAAATAGTTCCTAAGTTGCATATCAGTCTTTGTAAATGACTGCTGGTTGCCTGGATGACAGCAACAGCAATAACACTTTTTCCAATTAGCTCAAGGATAAAATGGGTTAATTGGAAAGAATAGGGGGTTCCTTCCCAGCTGGAACTCATAGATGTGAAAAATCAGTCATGTTCTCTCTCTCTCCCTAGCCTCTTATAGTCTCTGATCTGTCCTTTCAGCTTTCAGGGACTCTGGCTTTTTTTCCTGAATGTGAATGACACAGTTGCTCCATTCTGACTTTTCTTTCTCTGGTAACACTATCATCTAATTGATTCAGGAGCGTTTTTCTTTTAATTCAAATTATTGAGAGAGTGTACATTGACTTCTGGATCTTCTGTTCTACTCCATTGATCTATGTGGTTATCCCTCTACCAATTCCCCAGTCTTGACTAATGCATGTATATAATAATTTTTTAAACTGAGTAGACTTATTTCCTCCTACTGTATTTTTATTTTTCACAATTGTTTGATATGTTCTAGATTCTCTGCCTTTCCATATAAATTTTAGAATAATCTTGTTCATACCCACAACAAAAGTTGCTAGGATTTTGATATAAATTTTGTTAAATCTGTATATCAATATTGAAGGAATTGACAGCTTTACTATGTTATTTCTTCCAGTTGATGAACATAGCATGTCTCTTTACTTGTTCAGTTCTTCTTTGATTTCTTCCATCAATATTGTGCAGTTTTCACTAAAAATAGTGAAATATTAAATATATTGACATGTTTCCCAAGGACCATCTTTCTATTCCTGGAATAACTCTCACTTTGTCAGAAAAAATCTTATTAAGTGAATACATGTTTTTTCCTAGCCTTGTCTATGCGTCAGTCTTCTTGGTCCCATGAGCTATGACTAATGCTCATAGAGGTAGTGTGAAGAGTATTAGGTGGTCAATAGGGCATCTTAGGACCACCCCTATAGTAGATGATGTATTTTGCTGACCATTTCAAAGCAGAATGAGTGAGACCAGTGTCCCTCCAAAAAAACTGTTTATAAGCTGTCTCAGTTTATGAGGTATAGATTATATGAAAAGAAGTAGCTAGAATCTCATACATATGTTAATTTTCAGAATAGCAAACGAGATCATTGTTTCTTATGATACTTCATATGTTTTAGAAACCTTGGCCTTCACTTCCAAAGTTTACAGCCTATTACAATATTTTAGGGAGCTATAGAGTTGTATCAGTTTTCTGGGAACTGATGTTCATTGAGTCGATCTTGACATTTCAAAATATTCTACAAAAGTTTCTTTAGTAATCATTCCAAATGGGAAAGATTGAGCTATTCAGATCAAATATTAGTCAGCTTATTAGTGAAAGCAAGTTCTTAGCAAGGCATGAACAATGGATGATGTCATTGCTGCCACACTATTTCAGATCTTAAGTAGCTAGATAATTTGCTTGTGTTCTTACTACTCAGCAATTCTTAGTTAAACAGACAAAATAACTTCTAAAGTCTCTGGACTTCTGGGGATGGTCATATGCCTCCCCTCTCCAGTCTCCTCACTTGCTAATAATTATTCTTAATAAATGCCTATTTCCCTCCACCAAGTGTTTACCTGATAAAGTTTGATTCAATTTTGTATATTCACCTTTTTCAAACTATAAGAGGGCTTACTGAAGAGGCCCTTTCCTGGGAGAAGGGAGGGTAGCTGCTCATGAATTAAAAGGAATCAAGGAGAAGCAGTGCAGATGGAAATGAGTTCAGTTAATGGATGCACATAAGCAATGTTGACTCAAGATGATTGGACAGAGGCCCTAAGCTTTTGGGTTGAGGTAGGAAAAACAGAAGAGAGCACCATTATGTCTAAGATTTTTGTCTTGAGGAGACTGAAATTCCACAGTTCATTGGGTAGCTCTATCTGTGAGAATTTCATGACATGTGGATATAACTAGTAGAGGAACAAATAAATTTTTATTTCAATATTTAACTAAATAAATGCAGATAAGGTTACATCCTACCCTAAAATTACAACTATTGTGTTCCAGTTTTTGTTGCTGTTGTTGTTGTTGTTGTTACAGATTAGGAAACTGATGCCCAAAGAGATTGAATGTTTTGTCTAAAATCCCAGAATTAAATACTTCAAAACTACAACTGAGTTTTATTAATTTTCTTCCCAGTGCTTTTTCTTTTAGGTATACCACTCAAAAATTAAAAAGAAAATTCAAACAAAGAGAAAACAAACTTCTAATCTGGAAAAAATACAATAAGGAGTCCATAGACAATAATCTAAATGTGGCCAGTTGACAGTCTCTTGAAAATTTAATCACACAAGGCTCAAAACAGTTTATATAATATTTTATTACATTTCCCACTGTGTCAATATTCAGTTGTTTCAAAATTGAGTGTGGAAAGAAGAATTTTCATTTTTGCACCTCTTTTTTTTTTTTTTAATTCCTTCTGTAGCAATAAGACACTGATACTTTCATGATTTTTTAAAAAAACATTGGTTGGAACAGGCTGTATCACTCATTTTCTTACAGGCAACATGAGACTTGAAATTTAACTATCCCAGCATTACTTCTGGAAAGAGAAAAGTAGTGCTTCTGTGATGGTAATTGAACCAATTATCAAAACTTTAGCCAGAATTGATAGGGGTTGGTTGGGGGGAGAGTGAGAGTTTGACATTTGAAGGTGAGAGCCTGTAGGTATTCTGTAACTATATGAGTGTACTACCCAAAATCTGCTTGAATAAAGGGTATTTTTTATTGGTTTTACCATAGAATCAACTCATATTGCTTTTTGATTCCGGAGATACCAGAGTATTCATGTATTCAAAAGTAATTCCAAGTTTCCATTTATAAGAAACTTATGGATTATAAAGAATTGAATGAAAAAGGAAGCAAGACTGTCCCAAGGGGCACAGAAATTCTTCTTGTCTGGCCCCAAGCTATCTTTCTGTCTTGATCTTCTATAAGCCACACCTCAATTTCTCCTGTTCCCATATATACCCTTATTTCTTTCAAATGAAATTTTAGCCAGCTGCATATCAACACTTCTTGAAATGTACATCAAAACCTTTGCAGCATCTCCCTCTGAATAATTTCCCTCACACTGAAATTACTCCTAACTCTATGCTCCTAAACCCCTGCAATTCTTTGGTGTTGTCTCTTTGTTCTGGAAAGTTTGCTTAAGCCGACTTGCCTCTGCTCCTAGTAAGCTTGCCATGACTAGTTCTCATCTCTTCTGATGCTTTGTTTTCTCTGTGTACACACGTAGAGTCTCATCTTTAATTTTTATCAATTTCACTTTTGAAACATTTGCGTTTTTATGTATTACGTGTTGGCACCCTGAACTCCCCTTCTTATGCCAGACTGTGGCTTTTGCTCATCAGCCGATTAGCTCACATTTCATTTTCTCACATACTGTCTCTACCTGCTGGCAGTGTCTACAAAAGCATTGCCAATTTGTGCAACGACTTGAATTTTTTATTGCTCTTTCCTGCATGGCTTTATAAAAACAGTGTACAACAGGGAGAAGTACCTATAACAGTGATAAGGAGAGTGTTATAAAAGTGCAATGGCATTAAAAACATGATAGAAATCCTTAAAATGCATATCAAAAGCAGCGCATGTTGAGGGTTAGTTGGACACTTGCTGAACCTGTGCCAGCCATCAACATGTTTGATTGTGAAGCAAAGGAACAAAATTAAAGGAATGAAAAATTTAAAAGTTAGTATCCTGTTGCTGAAAATTGTGTTTAAAATAAAAAGTAAAATCAGCTATAGTATATTATGTTTTAGCTCTCTGGAAATAAAATTACCATAATAATTTGTAAGTCTAATATGTACAATTTGCATTTTTGAATTTTGGGTGAATTTTTAGACAAGTATTGTTTACAAAGAGGGCAACTTTCTGCATTCCTTTGCTGAATTAATCATCATCATCATGGCTTCTCCTTGCCAGATTTTTTTACGTTGCTAGTCTTTGGGATATAGAAAAAAGATAGTATTCTTCATCTTCTACCTTTTCTTTTTTATGTTAAAATTAAGGCCCTGAGGTTCACATATCTTTTCTATCATCACGTAAAGAAAACACGGTAGAATTTAAATTAAAATTCAAGCTTTTGCTTATAGATCTAAGGTGGATTTTTTTTACTTCTTTATTCTATCATGTGAATCTAGTTAATACAATCCACCAACTATGTGGACACCTTTCTACAAGGTGCCAATAAAAGAAATATTTGTCTATCATTAAAATGTTTAAAGGAAAATTAAATAATATAGGGTAATCTCTGATTCTAAAACTTTATTCAGATTTTTCCCCTCTTCCCACAATACTATCCCACACTGAAATATTTCTTTTTCCTTACTCTAGACATCTAAAATGTTACTAAACCCAACTCACAGAGTTCTTGACTCTCTTCCTTCCCTGTTTGGCTCAAGATGTTTTATGTGGATTAATTTAGAGGCTATGTTTATTTCAACTTGCCCACGTGTATACATCAATATCTGAATTCTATACCATCACAAAATAAAAGGTAGTTAATATATGATGGGAGGATCATTCTTCCTTGACATGGCGAAGGGAGATATTGGAAACACTTATAAGTCATCTTTAAATATCATCTGCAAATATTGAGGCCAGGAGCCAGGACAATGGACAATGTGAATACATCCATCATATTTCCCCCAGCAAGAGAAAATGATCCCTTTAGAGTATATTAGTAAAAACAACTTGGAACAACAAATATTTGTCCTAAAGTGACTACTTCATTTTAGCAATTCCTTTTTCTGGTGAGATCTAACACTTCTCGGAGGTTGTGGAATAACTGAAAGCTGACAGCAAAAACTTTTAGTGATTCTTCAGCATCTTCCCAATGGGAAGCAACTGGATGCAGCAGTATTTTTTCTCCTTGCAGAACTGAATTAAATATCAGTCAGTTGTGGCATGTTGAGCAGATATTTAACCTTCTTATACATGATAACCTGCTTCAAAAACTGTGGATGGTAATATCAACCTCATATTGTTAGCTGGAGGAATAATTGATGTCTTGGAAGCACAGTACCTGGCTTAGAATGGATTCTCAATAGCTCATATATTTGATTTTTTCTTCAATCTCAAATGAAGCCTGTATTTTCTACTTACAACCTTCTCCACGAGGTTTCTCTGGGTAAAGAACAAGTAAAATGTATTTTAAATAGCTAATATGACACTCAATAAATATAGTATCTGCCAGTATGAAGACTATGCTTAATAAACTCAGAAAGTTGTTGTACAAGATTTTGGTGGCAGGGAGATGACCATCAAGCAAATTAACACAAATAGAGCCAGGAACAAAACGGCAGTAGCTAACAGGATATCAGGGATGAAAACAGAGATTCCTCAATAAATCAGGCTTATATGGTTTGTCTCTTGCGTCCTCACCCAAATCTCATCTTGAATTGTAATCCCCACGTGTCAAGGGAGGGACCTGGTGGGAGATGACCAGATCATGGGGGCAGTTTCCCCCATGCTATTCTTGTGATGGCGAGTGAGTTCTCACAAGATTTTATGGTTTAGAAGTGTTTGGCAGTTCACCCTTCACTCTCTTTCTCCTGCCACCTTGAGAAGAAGGTACTTGCTTCTCTTTTGCCTTAGGCCATAATTGTAAGTTTCCTGAGGCCTTCCCAATCATGTGGAACTGTGAGTCAATTAAACCTCTTTCCAGTGTAAGTTACCCAATCTCAGGCAGTTCTTTATAGGAGTGTGAAAGCGCACTCATACAGAAGCCGTGGTGAGGAAGGCAAGTCATTCACCAATAAGGTCAAGGTGCTAAGAGAAGGAACAATGTGCTCCCAGGATATTTATTGTTTTGGCAATTTTATAGATTTATTTGGGTCCCCTCAAACTACTGAATAGAAGGCAGGATGTGGATAAACTGTACCTTATGGGTTATAGTTCAAAAATGTGTGGGTTTGCTAAACTATAATGCTTTCAAAAGAACAGTGAGGCATCAACTCACTGTTCATTTGAAAATAAAATGGATTAAAAGACTTCATTTTTTATTCTAGTGAGATAACTCCATATTTTGATATAACTAAGGGTCAGACATAAGTAAAGTGTACTCATCATTCTAATTCCACCCTCCCACTACCTTGCACCAACTCTCAAGCCCCTCTCTCACCCAATCACCTAAATTAGAAGTGTAAAGTTTCATCAACCCTTCTCTTTTTCATTGGCCCACATTTGACCAGGTATTCCTTAATCTTGCCTGATCTTTCCATTCTATTGCCTCTACCTTAGTTCATCATTTTCTCCTGGACATTTTCAATTTTCTTTTTGGGAAGATGGTCATTTTCCCTCTGATCCCTCCATCATTCTGAAGAGCAATCTTTCTGGATTCCAAATCAGCCATGCAACTCTTTGGCTTGAATCTCTTCCATGGTACTCCAAGATGATTTATAATCTAAAATCCTTAGCTGTGATGCCTGACTACCTTTCCAGAATCATATAAGGTCATTTGCTCCTTTTTCAGTCTCTTCCCAGCCATACTGGATTGTATATCTTCTTTCTGCCATGATTTCCCAGGCTTTTCCATCTTTGCATGTGCTTTATCCTCCTCCTGAAATTCCCCATGTTCATCAGTTGAACTGAAAAACATACAATCATTTTTTAATTTTTATTTTATTTATTTATTTATTTATTTTTGAGATGGAGTCCGCTCTTATTGCCCAGGCTGGAGTGCCATGGTGTGATCTTGGCTCACTGCAACCTCCACCTCCTGGGTTCAAGCAATTCTCCCGCCTCAGCCTCCCGAGTAGCTGGGATTACAGGCATGCACCACCACGCCTGACTAATTTTCTATTTTTAGCAGAGATGGGATTTCTCCATATTGGTCAGGCTGGTCTCGAACTCCCGACCTCAGGTGATCTGCCCACCTCGGTCTCCCAAAGTGCTGGGATTACAGGAGTGAGCCACCATGCCAGGCCGTATTTTTATTTTATTCTTCAACTTTCATTTTAAGTTCTGGGGTACATGTGCAGGATGTGCAGTTTTGTTACAAAGGTAAACGTGTGTCATGGTGGTTTGTTGCACAGATCAACACATCACCTATGTATCAAGCCTAACATCCATTAGCTACTCTCCCAGAAGCTCTCCCTCCCCCTACACTTCCCAACAGGCCCAGTATGTGTTATTCCCCCTGATATGTCCATGTGTTTTCATTGTTCAGCTCCCACTTATAAGTGAGAACATGCAGTGTTTGCTTTTCTGTTCCTGCATTAGTTTGCTGAGGATAACAACCTCCAGCTCTATCCATATCCCTGCAAAAGATATGACAGAGATAGGGTGTCACCATGTCACTATGTTACCCAGGCTTGTCTTGATCTCCTGGCCTCAAGCAATCCTCCTGCCTTGGCCTCTCAAAGCATTGGTATTACAGGCATAAGCCACTGTGCCTTGTCTCTTTTGTGAATTCTTGAATGTCATCCTCTGACACCACTCCTTCCTTACCCCCTCCCCCAAAAAGAAATAAACTCACCCTCTTCTGAGCTACACAGCACAGTGACGACACATTCTGACTCCGTAGACAGATAGGCTCAGCTCCTGACTGGGCCACCTTCTATCCACATCATGTCAGTCTAACCTTAGTTAGCACTCAGGAAAATGGGATGATCATAGTACATCTACCACATTAAGTTGTTGTGAGCATCAGATGAGATTATGTTTGTAAATATTAAGTTCAGCATGTGGCACAGATGATGTGCTTAATAGAGATGGCTCTCTTTTTTTTCGGTCTCACTGTGTTGACCAGGCTGGACTGAAGCAGCAGGATCATGGCTCACTGCATCCTCAACCTCCTGGGCTCAAGTGATCCTCCCACCTCAGCCCTCAAGTAGCTGGGACTATAGGTGTATACCACTATGCTCAGCTAATTTTTATTTATTTATTTATTTTTTGTAGAGATGGAGTCTTGCTACGTTGCCCAGGCTAGTCAACTCCTGACCTTAAGTGATACTACTGCCTTGGTCTCCCAAAGTTTTGGGATTACAGATGCGAGCTGTAGCATCTGGTTGCTGTTTTTAGTAATGATCACTGAACTGGATAGATTACTGGGATCGATGTTGGTAAGTAGTATATTGTAACATAATGACTTGTTTACTGCTATTTTTTTCATAAGACTGCAAGTTCCTTTAGTGAAGGAACCACATTTTATTTATTTCCTCATTTCTGTACCTCTTGTCTCAGCACCTAGGGCACAATGCTTTTCAAATGTCTGAATAAATTTCTCTAGAATAGTTTTCTTTTGCTTATGACATTCTCATTTATTGACAGCATTAACATCCCTTGTGAAAAGAAATTTTAGAAAGTGGCATTTTAGGGAATAACAACAGTGTTGCACTTCAAAAAGACATTTCTTGGATGCCCATTTAAGTGGAATTACCTCTAGAAACAGTTTCTACACAGCAGGTTGTTAGATTAAACACGGGACACCGTTGGTTGGAAGGCCCAGGCCGAAGATAGTTTATTGCCTGCTAATTCAGGTAAAGTATACCATCCTAACCATTACACACAGGTACCTCCAAGTACAATAAAAGATGTTGTTACCTTGACAACATCTCCTAATAAAAGGAGAATGACTAGAGTAACTAACTTTTTCTCTTCAAATCAAATGCTTTGTAAAAGACCTCATGCTATCTAGAAGTAAATCGATATTACCTAACAGGGATTTCGCAGGAAATAAAACTTTGAAATGAAGAACACTTGGTAACGTAATTCACATTAGAAGCTCTTCTTTGGTGTTTTATATATGGAAGTTACTAAAAGTGTTCATTTTCTTTGATCCAATAAGCTTAGTATGAAAATTATTAATATAACAATATAAATGATTTTATTAATAATTGGTAATTACAATTATTGGTATAAATAAATGGTATTTACAGCAGAGTTTGGGCAGGAATATTAAATGAGGAGATTCATGTAATTTCATCTGAAAGCACCTACTATACTCTGTAGCATATATTAGGAACCTATATGTGTTTTCATGTTTTCTTTTGTCTTCTCTCTCCACAGGATGGTTTATTGTCTATCTGAACACAGTTTATTTTGCTGAACATCTATACATATTAAACATTTATAGATGTTTGATATCATTCGCCTAAAATAAAATAAGAAAAAATATATAGATATACACATAGAGAATTTCCCTATAGTTTCTTTCCTCAAGGAACTTGTGGTTTTATGAAAGAAATAACTCGTGAACAAGTCATTATCTTATATCAATTACCAATATTTATCATATTGACCTATGATATTTGATAATCATAATAAAAATCCTTTATTAGGCATACTCACATATAATAAATGTTATTTATACCATAACTAATTGTATATATTTTTATATTTTATATATTTCCTACATACATACAACTTAGGTTTACTATATCATTTTATATATATAATTACTAATTTAATGCTTTTATGTATATATGGTTCTCTCTATATGGATAACTTATACACCTTTACTAATTATATATATATATATGTGTGTGTGTGTGTGTGTGTATTACACAGTTATACACACACACAAACCGCAAACACAGACACAGACACTGATGGTTAGGTTCACTGAAGTACCGTAGTAAATATGTCTCCCAAATTGTAAAATATTTCCACAGATCTAACCAGTTAACCAGTTTTTTTTTTTACTTTCATTGTGCTAGTTTTAGGGTTCAGCATTGTAATTATTTCATGAATTACATTTCTAGATGAAAAACTATGCCTGTTTAACAAGCAAATTCTAATACAGTACACTCATTATCATTGTCAAATATCAAATTACATTAAATCTCAGCTAATCTTCCATGACCTTGGCTACCACACTATTAGTGATCATAGAGAACACAGATATAGAATATTCATTTTAAAATATAGATAACACATATTAATAAATAGTAAGGTAAACCACAGCCTTTCAGATGTCACACTGAAATACTTAAGGGTGATCGCATTCTCACAAAACCACAGGAGGTGAATTCCTTGCAGTAATGCCTCAGATATTGGGACTATATTTAGCTAGCTGCACTTTTTCCAAACATGATTGTATTTTAATCATTCTTATTGCAGTAATTAGAGCACAAATATTACTTAACAGAAGGCCTGAAAGATGAAAATGTGTCAATCAAAAGATTTGGATATGCTTTAACATTTTGCATGCTTTTGAAAGGTCAAGTCAGTAAGCATCTAGTCACGGACTTTCTGATTTTTTGTTTGTTTGTTTATTTTGAAACAGAGTTTCGCTCTTGTCACCCAGGCTGGAGTGCAGTGGCGAGATCTCGGCTCACTGCAACATCTGCCTCCAGGATTCAAGCAATTCTCCTGCCTCAGCCTCCAGAGTATCTGGAGTTACAGGCGTAACTCCATACCTGCTGATTTTTGTATTTTTAGTAGAGACGGGGTTTCACCATAATCCAGGCCAGTCTCGAACTCCTGTCGTCAGGTGATCCACTGGCCTCGGCCTCCCAAAGTGCTGGCATTACAGGCATGAGCCCCGTACCCGGCCTCTAATTTACCAATATTCCTTTGAGGTAAGACTAATTATCACCATTTTACAGACTAGGAAAATGAAGTCCCGTTATAAAAACTGAGCAAAAAGTAACACTTTATTTGGCTTGATTCCAAAACCTGTGTTTGAAATGAGAAGGAGGCAGAAACCTATATTTACTGGGCACTTATTATTTAGAAGACATCATAGTACTTTCCTTATCCTTTTAAAATAACATATTGAGTTTAAAATATATATTTATGTATAACTGTATATAATTATGTACATATAAAATTATGTATATATAAATTTATAATCTTTTCCATTTTTAAGTGTACAGTTTAAATATTTTTACATATATATTTTCACCCTTCATCACACCTCCTACCCTCTCTCTTTCCCAGCCTCTAGTAACCACAAATCTACTTTCTATCTTCATGAGATCCACCTTTTAACTTCTTCATATGGGTGAAAATATGAAATATTTGTCTTTCTGTGCTTGGCTTGTTTCATTTAACATAATGACTTCTAGTTCCATCCATGTTGCTACAAATGACAGGATTTCATTCTTTTTATTACTGACTAATATTCCATGAAGTATATGTACCACATTTTCTTTATGCATTAATCTATTGATGGGCACTGATGTTGATTCCATATTTTGACTACTGTGAATAGTGCTGCAATAAACATGGGAGTGCAAATATCTCTTTTTTATATTGATTTCCTTTTTTTTTTTTTTTTTTTGGTTATATGCCCAGTAATGGAATTACTGGATCACACAGAAGTTCTATTTTTAGTTTTTTGAGGAACCTCCAAACTGTTCTCTATAGTGGTTGTGCTGATTTACATTTCCACCAACAGCATACAAGGGTTCCCCATTCTCTAATTCTCACCAGCACCTGTTATTGCTTGTCTTTTTATGCAAGCTGTTTCAACCGGGGTGAGATAATATTACATTGTGTTATTGATTTGCATTCTCTGATGATTAGAGATATTGAATATATTTTCATATAAATGTAGGCCATTCGTATGTCTTATTTTGGGAAATGTCTGCTCAGATTGTTTGCCCATTTCTAAATAGAATTATTTGCTTTTTGTTATTGAGTTGTTTGAGCTTCTTATATATTCTGGTCATTAATTCATTGTCAGAGGGATAGTTTGCAAATATTTTCTCTCATTCTGTGTGTTGTCTCTACATTTTGTTGATTGTTTTTTTGCTATTCAGAATCCTTTTAGCTTGACATAATCCCTATCGCCTATTTTTGCTTTGGTTGCCCATGCTTTTGAGGTCTTACACAAAATATCTTGGCTTAGATTAATGTCACAGAGCATTTCTCAAATTTTTCTTCTAGTAACTTCACAGCTTTCGGTCTTGGATTCAAGTCTTTACTTTGATTTGATGTTTGTGTATGGTGAGAGGTAGAGGTCTATTTTTATTCTTTTGCATATAGTTATCCAGTTTTCCTAGCACCATTTATTGAAAAACTGCTTTTTTTTCATTGTAAGTTATTGGTGCAAGTTCTTGTTGAAGATGAGTCACTGGTAAATGCACAGGTTTATATCTGGGTTCTCTATTCTGTTTCATTGGTCCATGTGTCTGTTTTTTTTTTTATGCCAGTACCATGCCATTTTGATTACTACAGCTCTGTAATAACTTTTGAAATTAGGTAGTAGTGTGATGCTTCCAGCTTGGTTCTTTTTGCTCAGTATGGCTTTTTCTCTTCAGGGTCTTTTGTAGTTCCATTTCAATTTTAAGGTTTAAAAAAAAATTGTGAAGAATGTCATTGGTATTTTACTAGGGATTGCATTAAATCTATAAATTGCTTTGGGTAGTATTGTCATATTAACAGTACTGATTCTTTCAATCCATGAACATGAAATATCATTCTGTTTTTTTGTGTGTGTCCTACTTGTTTCATCAGAGTTTTATAGTCTTCCATGTATAGAGCTTTCACCTCTTTGGTTAGATTGATTCCCAGGTATTTTATATTTTTTGTAGCTATTGTAAATGGGTTTGCTTTCTTGACTTCTTTTTCAGATTGTTTGTTGTTAGAGCTTATGCATACTACTGATTTTTGTATGTTGATTATGTGTCTTGCAACTTTACTGAACTTGTTTATCAATTCTAACAGTTTTTTGGTAGAGCTGTTAGGTTTCTCTAAGAATAAGATTATATCTATGAACAAAGCTAATTTGATGTTTTTGTTTCAAATTTGGATGTCCCTTATTAATTTCTCTAGCCTAATTTTTTTGTTTGTTTAAGTGATGGTAAGTATTGCTATCCTTGTTTCATAGTTGAAAACTCCTAGGGCTAAGATGAGTTCAGTGAATCACCTGGGGTCATATGGTAAATAAGTGAAAAAGCCTAAGTCTGCAGCCTTCCTTATGTATTGAAGAACTTTTTTTTTTTTAAAGAACTTCAAAATGACATATCTGAGTTTAGATGTCTAAAATAAGAGCTTTACTCAATATTTGACATGCATTGACAACTCTAATCATCCCAATGATTTTGGTCTGTACATATGCCCTCAAAAATTAAGTCACTGTGGCCTAGCGTGGTGGCTCATGCCTGTAATTCCAGAACTTTGGGAGGCCAAGGCAGGTGGATCAGGAGGTCAGGAGTTCGAGTCCAGCCTGACCAACATGGCGAAACCCCGTCTGCACTAAAAATACAAAATTAGCCAGGTGTGGTGGAGCATGCCTGTAATCCCAGCTACTCAGGAGGCTGAGGGAGGAGAATCACTTGAACTCATGAGGTGGAGGTTGCAGTGAGCCGAGATGGCACCATTGCACTCCAGCCTGGGCGACAGAGCAAGACTCTGTCTCAAAAAAAAAAAAAAAAAAAAAAATTGAATCATTGTTTTCCAGTCCTTGGAGGGCAAGGCAAATATTCCCAAACATCAGACTTTCTATTGATTAATCAGTTATTATTAGCCCATTTACTAGAGATTTTATGATGTGTCAGCCACTATACAAAGTGTTTTGTCAGTATAGTCATGTGCCACATAATGACATTTTTATTAATGACAGACAGCATATAAGGCAGTGATCCCATAAGATTATAATACAAAATTTTTACTGTACATTTTCTATGTTCATATATGTTTAGATACACAAATACCATTGTGTTACAATTTGCTACTGTATTCAGTACAGTAACATCTTGTACAGGTTTGTAGCCTAGGATCAATCGGCTATACCCTAAGCCTAGGTACTTAGCAGGCTATGCTATCATCTAGATTTGTTTATGTAAGCACATTCTATAATATTTGCACAATAATGAAATCACCTAACGACACATTTCTCAGAATGTATTCCCATCGTTAAGCAACACGTGACTGTATTATCTCATTTAATAACCCCAAAGCACTATGAGGCAATGTGATAGGCAGAATCTAAATATCCTTTTCTTCTCTCTAAAAAATACATTTTCTTTCTTTCTTTCTTTCTTTTTCTTTAGAGACAGGATCTCACTATCACTCAGACTGGAGTGCAGTGGCACAATCATAGCTCACTGCAGCCTTGAACTCCTGGGCTCAAGTGATCCTCTCCCCTCAGTCTCCCAAAGTTCTAGGAGCCACAGCATCTGGCCCTAAAAAAGTACCTTCTTATACATTAATCTAGCTATTGCTATGAAGGAATTTAGTACATGGAATTAAGATTATTCATTGTAGATGAAATTAAGATTACTAATTAGCTGGCTTCAAAATAGAGAAATTCTTTTGGATAATCTAGGTTGGTCCAATGTAATTATATAAACCCTTAAAAATAGAAGAGGAAGGCAGAAGAGATGAAGAAAAAAGGAGGAAAGAGAAATTCAAGGCATGAGAAAAAGTTGACCTGCTGCTGCTGGCTTTGATAATGAAAGACACCAGAAGCCTAGCTCTTCATCACTACAATGGACTCTCCCCTAGCTAATTGTTCTCAAGACTTTATTATTAATTAATTAATTAATTAATTTTTATCATACTTTAAGTTCTGGAGTACATGTGCAGAACGTGCAGGTTTGTTACATAGGTATACATGTGCCATGGTGGTTTGCTGCACCCCTCAACCCGTCATCTACGTTAGGTATATCTCCTAATGCTATCCCTCCCCCCGCCCCCCATCCTTAGACAGACACCGATGTGTGATGTTCCTCTCCCTGTGTCCATGTGTTCTCATTGTTCAACTCCCACTTATGAGTGAGAACATGCGGTGTTTGGTTTTCTGTCCTTGTGTTAGTTTGCTGAGATTGATGGCTTCCAGCTTCATTCATATCCCTGCAAAGACATGAACTCATCCTTTTTTATTGCTGATTAGTATTCCATAATGTATATATGCCACATTTTCTTTATCCAGTCTATCATCGATGGGCATTTGGGTTGGTTCCAAGTCTTTGCTATTGTGAACAGCGCCGCAATAAGCATACGTGTGCATGTGTCTTTATAGTAGCGTGATTTATAATCCTTTGGGTATATACCCAGTAATGGGATTGCTAGGTCAAATGGTATTTCTAGTTCTATATCCTTGAGGAATCACTTCAATAAAATACTGGCAAACCGAATACAGCAGTGCATCAAAAAGCTTGTCCACCACGATCAAGCCGGCTTCATCCCTGGGATGCAAGCCTGGTTCAACATATGCAAATCAGTAAACGTAATCCATCACATAAAAAGAACCAATGACAAAAACCACATGATTATCTCAATAGATGCAGAAAAGGCCTTCGACAAAATTCAACAGCCCTTCATGATACTAACTCAATAAACTAGGTATTGATGGAATGTATCTCAAAATAATAAGAGCTATTTATGACAAACCCAAGCCAATATCATACTAAATGGGCAAAAACTGGAAGCATTCCTTTTGAAAACTGGCACAGGACAGGGATGCCCTCTCTCACCACTCCTATTCAACATAGTATTGGAAGTTCTGGTCAAGGCAATCAGGCAAGAGAAAGAAATAAAGGGTAATCAATTAGGAAAAGAGGAAGTCAAATTGTCTCTGTTTGCAGATGACATGATTGTGTATTTAGAAAACCCCATCATCTCAGCCCAAAATCTCCTTAAGCTGATAAGCAACTTCAGCAAAGTCTCCGGATACAAAATCAATGTGCAAAAATCACAAGCATTCCTATACTCCAGTAACAGACAAACAGAGAGCCAAATCACGAGTGAACTCCCATTCACAAGTGCTATAAAGAGAATAAAATACCTAGGAATCCAACTTACAAGGGATATGAAGGACCTCTTCAAGGAGAACTACAAACCACTGCTCAATGAAATGAAGACTTTATATATAAGTCATATAATCATATGACTAAAGAACGTGATAGCAGTCTCCAAATATAACATATTTCAAGGCCTCCAAATATAAGGATTTTAAATTATTTTTCTGAACCAAGAGCCTCTGGAACTATAGCAGTGCATGATTCTACTGTTAGTATACTTTGCTTTGAAAACAAATATTTTGATGTAGATACAATTAAAAAGAAACTCTTGCAAGATCATGTTTATTCTTCAAACCACAGATTCAAATAGTTACTATTTTTTTCCTTCATGTTCACAGTACTGTTAATAAAATTTTCTCCATGGGTTGGTACACTTGAATTTGCATTTTGAGAGATACAGAGGGAGAGATATTGGTGCAAATAGGAAAAGGAATGAAACAGGATATTTATATTGGTTTTAAACATTTTAACGTTCATCGTGTGTCATTTTTAACTGACTGATGAAAGGTAAAGATGTCAGAATTTTTCATTTCATGAAACAGCGTGCAGTGTTTGCTATCCTGGAAATTGTTAGTTTTCTAAAGTATAAATATTCTGTTTCATTTTGTCTCCAATTTAGGTTCATGTCTTCCCCATGGTATCTCACGTGGTACAAATCGATATGCGCATTTTTTCAATAATAATAATTTCAATGCTAACTAGGATGTGGTAAGGACTTACCATCACCTGCAAACTTACAATATACTCTCTGCTTCTTGCACACTAAATTGATGAATAAGACCTATTTGTAATTGTGGGTAAGAGATGACAGACAATAAACTTTTTAAAAAGTTTGACTATTAAACAGACATTAAATCAAAAGGAAATTAAATGTTTATTTTTGGGAAAAAAGAGCTCAGATTCTATCTGTATCTTTTGCCAGTGTCCCCTGGTCCTGGTCCAACCTAAGGGAACTAGTCTCAGTTCCCTAAAACTTCATATATATGAAATTTTACTTTCATATGCAATTTTTGTATAAAAATTAATATATTTTTATATATTATGTAAAACATTGAAAAGGATATATATTATATATTTTTAATAACTATGGCTCACTCATGCTATTACTTTGGCTGCAAATATAATTGTAGGTTGAATCATTTATTCCCAATTCTTCATTTCTTCCCTTCTCTCTTTTTGCCATGGACTTTTAATAACATCCAACAGAATAGGATGAATTTAACATATGATCCTATGGGTATTGGATTGTCCAAGTGACTCTGGACAATAAAATATGGGTGCAGTTGGCACTATGACATTTCTGGTCTCGGGCCTTAAGAGATACCATGGTACTCTGCTCATTCTTTTGCCTTTTTATTGCTGTTAAGAGAAGCACTTCCTTTGTGCAGCTGCTGCCCTTCTGCATGGGTTCCAGAGTAAACGTATGGATTAGGTTTAAACATAGCGCAACAGTAATGAGGAAAGCCCAGCTTTCCCTGTAGCTTGAAGCAGAGCCAACCATCTAGGCTCAGCCAGGATCAGACTACCCCAAAACAACCTGAAGATGGTTAGATGGGTCCAGCAGAGATCATGAGAGTTGGCTCAGCTTAACTACATACAAGGGAAATAACCAATGCTTATTCTTGTATGCCATTGGGATGTTATGACTCTGTACCATGCAGCATTGTTGCAGAAATAGCTAACAGATACGAATACCTTTTACCATGTGTATATTTGAGTAAACTATGTTTTAATCTGCCCAAGTCACACCCAAAGTTTTCTCCTTCTTTGATCCTTCTCAATCTCAAATGTAGTTTTTTTTGTGTGTGCCCACATGTCCGTAATAATATTCATTATATTTTACTGAAATTTGTTGCTCATGCATTTATCTCTCTCAGTAGAGGATAAGTTACTGGAAGGAAAGGAATGTGTCTTATGTATCTTTGGAGATACAACCTAGCAGAGCACCTCACATGTAGCTGGTGTTTAAATAGACTTTTCTAAATGATGGAATGGATAGATCAATGCCTTTTCCAGTTATTTGATGTCACATGATATTTGGGTATTTAATGTGCTACATATTTATCTGGAAAAGTTTCTAGTTGGAAGGAAGGTGAGACTATCTAAACTATTCAAACATGGGTAGTAATGTCTGTTTCTTGTCATCAGTGGAAGCACACTTTGGAGTGAACTCCTAGATTCCAGAAAAATCTGCCTTCTCTTTTTTTTTGCTCCAACGCCATAGAGTGAGCTGAGCTGCAGAGTTTTCCTTCCTAATGGTGTGTAATTTCGTGGTGTTTCACAAATTACAAATTCTGTGATTTCACTCATTATGCATTTTAGCATTAGGAGTTTGGATCTCAGGGTAGGATTGGAAAAACAATGATTGGGCTGCTATTTGCTATGCATGTTAGGAATATAAAGGAATCAACTGAAAGAGGTGGAATCATGACCAACAAACTTGTAAAGAAAAACAAGTAGAATTGGGGCTTTCTCTTAACTGAGTACCTGACCAAAAATTTGGGGCTGAATTTAAGCCAGAGTAGATCAAATTCTAGGTAGAGACTGTAAAGAGTAGTCGGTACAATGTCAAACAGTTCATAGGACCTCTAGGAAAGCCAGTAATTTATTTGATTTCTAGGGTTTTTATTTTCAAACATTTCTAGTTTTGGTAAATTATGATCAGAGTGACATTTGTAATTGTATTAGTCCATTTTCATACTGTTGTGAAGAAATACCTGAGACAGGGTAATTTATAAAGAAAAAGAGATTTAATAGACTCACAGTTGCACATGGCTTAGGAGGCCTCACAATCATGGCAGAAGGTGAAGGAGGAGAAAAGACATGTCTTACATGGTGGCAGGCAAGAGAGTGTGCAGGGGAACTGCCCTTTATAAAACCATCATATCCCAGGAGACTTATTCACTATCAGGAGAACAGCACAGGAATAACCTGCCCCCATGATTCAATTACCTCCCACAAGGTCCCTCCCAAGACATGTGGAAATTATAAGAACTACAATTCGAGATGAGATTTGGGTGGGGAGATATAACACTTTTTTTTGTTATATTTTAAATTATCTTAAATGTTTGTGTGCTTGAGAAAAAGGTGTATTCTTTATTAGCAGGGCATATAGAACAATATATATATAGATTGTGTTGAATAGGTCATCCAAATTCTTGTTTTATTTATATATTTTTGTTTACTCAATGTCTTATACTGATAGCAATTTAAGTCTCCTATTACTAAAGTTTTAACATCTATGATTCTGTGACTCTCTTGTTTTTTATTTATGTAGGTGGTTGCTATGTTATGTGGTGCATAGATGTTTATTGTTATTCATTATGAATTGTCATATTTTCATTAAATATGCTTTTCTTTGAATGTATAATGTGATTAGGTATGTATTCTACTTTTATTATCAGTGTCATTACCCCTGCTTTCTTATTGCTTTTTAAATTTTTTTCTAGTATATCTTAACACTTACTCTTTAGTTTTTTTCAATGCAAGTATTCATTTTCTTTTGTGTGCCTTTTATAAACAGCATATAGCTGAGTCTTTGTAAATCAGATTATAGTTTCTCTCTTTCTCTCTTCTTTCTTTCTCTCTCTCTCTCTTTTCTTTCTTTCTTTCTTTCTTTCTTTCTTCTTTTTTTTTCTTTTTTGATACAGAGAGTCTCACTCTGTCACCAAGGCTGAAGGATAGTGTTGTGATCACTACTCACTGCAGCCTCAAACTCCTGGACTCAAGTAATCCTTCCCCATCTATCTCCCAAGTAGCTGGGACTACAGGTGTGCACCACCATGCCTGGATACTTTTTTGATCTTTCATTTTGTTTTGTTTTGAGACGGGGTCTCCCTTTGTTGCCCAGGCTGGTCTCAAAGTTTTGAGCTCAAGCAATGCTCCTGCCTTGGCCTTCCAAAGTGCTGGAATTATAGGCATGAGGTACCATGTCAGGCAAAATCTTTTCCTTTGTAAATAGGTGAGTTAATATTCACAACAGCAAAGACATGGAATCAACCCAAATGCCCATCAATGATAGACTGGATAAAGAAAATGTAGTATGTATATACCATGGAATACTATGCAGCCATAAAAAGGAATGAGATCATGTCCTTTGCAGGGACATGGATGGAGCTGGAAGCCATTATCCTCAGCAAACTAATGCAGAAACAGAAAACCAAACACCGCATGTTCTCACTTATAAGCAGGAACTGAACAATGAGAACATACGGACACAGGGAGGGGAACAACACACACTGTAACCTGACAGGGGTTGGGGTGTGGGGAGGGAGAACATTAGGAAAAAATAGGTAGTGCATTCTGGGCTTAATACCTAGGTGATGTGTTGATCTGTGTAAAAAACCACCACGGCACACATTTACCTATGTAATAAACATGCACATCTTGCACATGTATACTGGAATTAAACTAAAAATAAAAATTAAAAAATAAATAAATAAAATAAATTGGTGAGTTAAACCCATTAGCATTTATTGAAAAGATTAATGTGTTTGGCCTCAACTCTGCCATATTATCTTAGTTTATAATTAATACTTAGACAAATAGTTTATGTTTTTTCTCTATACAATATATTTTCTTTAATTTTAAAATTTTTAATTTATTATAGTATTTAGGAAGCTTTGTGGTTTTGCTTTATTGAATATCTTATACTTTTTTAAATGCCCTTTATCCCCTATTTTCATGTTCAAAATATTTCCATTTGGTTTGTCATTTATCTGTGGCATCCTTTAACTCACATTTGTTTCTTATAAAATAGCCAAATCATTTAATCTACTTTCCATTCTTCTTTACTTTTCTCTTTCCATTTTTCAGTGGCATGATTTCTACTTGGTCAGAATATAAAATGGATAAACTATATATCATATAGCACATTATTCTTTTACTCCCAGCCCACCTTAGTCTCTTACAAATGCAATAACTAAGATCAAATGTGAATATCAATTTGTATATCAATAAACTTTGCTCTTTATTAATCCTTTGCTCAGTTTCCCCAGGCATCTTTTGGTTGGATACAGTTTGTGTTCTAGTAGATTTTTCAAGGAGGGCTCATGGTTTCAGAATTCTTCGAGTTCTTTTGTCTAACATTTTTGTAAATAGCCTTGATACTTGAAGGACAGTTCTGTCGATAACAAACTGAAGGAAAAAAATATGTAATGCCAGCTTTATTTCAGGCTTTCTTTCCTAGCATTGATTGAAAATGCTTCTCCTCTTTGCCTCGTTTTGTATTTTGGTCTAAGGCCAATCACTCTTTTTCCCTTGTGAAATATTTTGTCTTTCTGCTGAAGGTCCTAAGGATGGTCTAAAAATCTCTACAGACTATGATCTTTACTTGTATATATCATAGAGTTTATCATTGCAGGTCAATTTTTACAGGCACCCCACAGACCCTATAAATATGTTGATACAAATTTTCTTTTATTTCTGGAAAGTGTTCTTGTATAATCATTTTAATCGTTTTGTTTTTATCTTAGTTTCCTCAGGGACTCTAAATATACAGATGTTATTTTTCCTTTGTCTTCAATTTCAAACATTTTTTCTCACATCATTTTTATTTACTTACCACATTTTCAATGCATTGTTTTCCTGTCTACTTCAGTGCCTTTTTAATGTTTTCATTCAAATTTCTTTTTACCTTAAGTACTGCATAAGTTAGTCGTAATTTCTAATATGATTTTGTCTTTTTTTTTCTGTTTTCTTCCAGGAATCAATCAATTTATATTTTATTTCTTCCTTTTTTTGTCCATTTCTATTTTTGCTTTTTGAATTTCTGATGCAAATTGTCTTCTCAGTCCATGCTTGGTGGCTCACACCTGTAACCCCAGCACTATGGGAGGCCAAGGCAGGAGGATTGCTTGGGACCAAGAATTTGAGAGCAACCTGAGCAACATAGTGGGACCCTGTTTCTACAAATAATAATAAGAAGAAAAATAGCCAAGCATGATGACGGGC
Source organism: Pan paniscus (assembly GCF_029289425.2). Taxonomy (NCBI): domain Eukaryota; kingdom Metazoa; phylum Chordata; class Mammalia; order Primates; family Hominidae; genus Pan; species Pan paniscus. The sequence goes on from NC_073267.2 coordinate 71,600,620, forward strand.
GCCTATGGTCCCAGCTACTCGAGAGGCTGAGGTGGGAGGATCGCCTGAGCCCGGGGAGTTCGAGGCTGCAGTGAGCTGTGATCGTGCCACTGCATTCTAGCATGGGTGGCAGAGTGAGACCCTGTCTCAAACACACACACACACACACACCTCAAATTATCTTCTCATATCTCCCAATACTTACTTGAATATATTTATTTCAGGTTTGAATGTTATATTTCAGGTATTTAAATATATAGACTGTCTCTCTGTATAAATTCAGTATATATATATGTATACACATATTCAGTGTGTATATATATATATTCAGTATATATATATTCAGTATATATATATTCAGTATATTCAGTATATATATATATATATATATATAGAGAGAGAGAGAGAGAGAGAGAGAGAGAGAGAGAGAGAGAGACCCTGACGAACCCCCTCCAGTAGATACTGTTCACTCTGCGTTTCTATGGTCAGAGTTTTGGAATAGTTTGTAAGATTCCTAGTTCAAGAGTGCCCTCTATCGTCCGAGTAGCAAAGTACGTTTCCTTCCAGTTTGGGAGGAGAGGGAGGGGCTGGGGGAGAGGTTGTGTTTTCTTTGATACCTTTTACTCTATTTTATCTTGCAACAACCTGAACTTTCTCTTCTTGCTTTTCTTTCTTTCCTATGCAGTTTTCAAAGGGTGACTCTCCTTTTCTTTTCACCCATTTCTGCCCACAAAGCCCTTTTTAGCCTTTTTCCTATATTCAGTGCTTTGATCTACTTATATGCTTTTTCATCATTTTCACACAGAAGGTAGACTTTCTCTATATAATATGGCTTTAGGAAAAAATTAAAGACCCAAAGATACCTCTTCTCTTTTCTCTTCAACAGTTTTTTTTTTTTTTCAAACTTTACTTGCGTTTTCAAATTCTTCGGGCCAGAAACAGAGAAAGCTGGCAAGAATTGGGCATTATTGTTCTACCTACAGGCAATTACATTTTAGCCGTTCACTCTCTTAATGTTATGTGGGCAGCTTGGATTTCTGTAGTTTTATTTATTCTTGTAGTTCTTTACTGCTTCTGTTACTGCCCTGGTTGGGTACATTAAATTTACAAGCCTGATATTGCCTTGGCAATATCTTAGTCAGTTTCAGCTGCCATAACAAATTACCATAGGCTGGCTAGCTTAGGCAAAAACCACTTATTTCTCACAGTTTTGGAGGCTGGAAGCCTCAGCTCAGGATGTCCGCATCATTCATGCTGGTGAAGGTCCTCTTCCAGTTGTAGACAGCCGACTTCTTGTATCTTTACACGGCACAAAGAGGGCAAGCAAGCTAGTTCTCTGATATCTTCTTATAGGGGCATTAATCCCATCCATGAGGGCTCCACCCTCATGACCTAATTACATTCCAAAGGCTCCAACTCTGGATGCCATCCCATTGGGGATTAGAGTCCAACATATAAATTTGGGGGAAACACAAACAGTCATAAAAGCTACCTAGAATTACCTGCCTAATAATTTTTTAGTGGGCATTGGGCATAGTGACTCACATTGATGAGGGTCTGGATTGTGTTGTCTTCCTTTAAACACGTTGAATATTGTTTTTTGGAGCAGTTTGAGACTTCCTAGGTTTGCTTGTGTTTAAATATTGTTAGTGTTTGTCTACCATATTTCTTATTCTGGAGACAGTTTTGCCCTGCTACTAAGGTGTGACTCATCTGGTGCCTACTGGATACCCTAGATGTACAAGGAGCCATCTATGCTCTGACTAGTCAGAAGTAAAGACTCACAGCCTTATGTGAGCTCTGGGAATTGTTTATATTTTAGCTTTCTGATAGCGTACCTTTGCCTGGGTTTACAAAATTATCCCCTACACATGTGCACCTTTGTATTGAATAACATACTCATAAAACATTTTGCAAATTTCTGTAGCTCCCTTTCTGCATAGCTCTATCCTTTCCAGTATTCTGCATTAAAAATCTACCTTAGCCTACCTTAAATCTGATATTTGCCTCCAAATCTCAAGAATATTGCCTAGCGATGCTGGGGTTCCTCCTCCCTGTACTGTATCTAAAAAGTTTTCCAGGCTGAAAGCTGGGGAAACTGTAAGGTTCACTTCATTTATTTCCTGTCTCTCAGGTATAATAACCCTATGCTGTCTGTTCTACAATGTCTGACAAAATTTGTTTCATGAATTTTGTCTAGTTTCCTTGTTTCAATTAAAGACCTGAATCAGTTACCCCATTATATTAAAAGTGGAAAATTTGGACTGCATTAATTTTTAAAAGCTTTATAGCTGACATTAATGTGAAACTAGTTTTAGGAACCACTACTTCAGCTTCATAAGGAGTGATAAGATAAAAGAACTTAATGATTATCTTGATAATTGGGAATGCTATAAATAGCTAATAGCCATTGAGTGTTTATTGCACTGTAACTGTTCCAAGAACTTTGAAGATGAATTAATCAATATTTCTCTTTCAGGTTCCCTTTAACAATTCAATCAAGTCCAAGTAGAAGTGAAAGCTGGGTGATATATTGGGAAAATATGTGCAGGGACCAGACCTAGGGAATCAAGGTGGACACCAGGACACATATTCTCACTCCTTTCATTTCTCCCATTCCCTCCTCCTCCTGCTGCTCCTCCTCATCCTCCTCCTCCTCCTCCTGCTGAACCTCCTCTCCTCCTTCTTCTTTTTTTTCCTTCTTCTCTCCTCTCCACCTCCGTACACATACACACAGTGTATATGTTAGTTTGCTTTTGACTGCAAGAAAAACCTTGAATCAACTCAATAAATAATGATGACATGTGTAACTAACGTAATAGCAAGTCCAGAGGTAGAGAAGACACCAGAATGTGTAATTTGGGCAATCATATGTATCATCAAGAATCTTAGTTTAGTTTTGTTTTGCTTTGCTTTATGTGTGCTCTGACAACTTTGTGTTGTTCGGTATGATTTGTGGATAACTACAGTTGTTTCATGAAATACGTGGAAACACAGCAACATAGAGAGGATGGAAAAGATTGTCTCTTCTTAATGAGAAAAAAATTCCCTTTTCTTAGTAGAACACTTTTCATTTTCCGAATTCTTTGGTCAGAATTAGGACACGTGCTCATCTCAGAGTCAATTGCTGGCCTGAGTTGAGGGTACATAACCTCCCAGGCACTTCAGGGGGACCTCATCAGCCAAGGTAAATTCTTTGGTGAACCATGCATGTGTGTACCAGGACAAGTCAGAACCCGCAGTAGGGGGAGGGGTTTGCTGTTATAGAAGAGAGGATTGGGCAGAACGCTAACAAAAGTGCTGCTTATTATAACCCCCCTTTGACAAATGGTGTATCAGAGGCTCACTGTGTTTAACCAACCTGCTCAGAATAACACAGGCAAGGGTTGGAGGAGGTAAAATTGGAAGCCGCACTGTTTGACTCCAATGTTGAAGCTTTTAATAAATATTCAATAAAATGGCTTTAAAAACAAAAGGGTTACGAGCCTATAGTAATATCAGTGATAATGTATCTTAACTCATTTCTCAGATATCTTTAATTAGCAATAATTATTTGCATTTTCCTTCTAGTAATTTGCACATAGGAGTGCCAGGAACCTGCTAGACATCGCCTGTGCTTTGCCCTGTATTTGGAAGCCCATTGGGAAACTTGAAAAGGTCTGAGAAGAATCATCCTGTCTGTTAAGTGATAATTTGAGAAGAAAGAAACATCCTCCTTGAAGTGCAGAGAGTTGCTTCTCTCTTGACACCTTAGAGGCAAGTCCAGGGAGCAGAATTAAGTGACAGTAAAAGGAAAAGATCACATGTATCACAGGAATGAGGAATCCTTATGGCTAAGTCAGCTCTCCACAGTTAGGCTACACTTTGATGTTGGCAAAAGTTTCCCTAGTGGGAGAGACATAGGGAAAAGGGCAGAGGAATAAAGAGACAGCTTCACTTACCCAGTCTAAGTAAAGAGGTGAACAGTACATCCATCTAATATTTAATATGGGCTTCTCTTGTGAAGAGCTGGAAATGCATTTATTAAAGTCTGCATAAGCAGTTGAGATATAGCCTCCAAAATAAACTGGAAGAAATAAAGGAAAAGAAACTGACTTACTGAAAAGTTTATAAGCCCTCACAGAGAGCCAAGCTGCAAACAAGAATCCATGCAGAGCTGAAGGGATGTCTCCGGGGGATTAGTTGCAGAATTGTTTTCTCTAGTGGATGCTGTAGTGTATGGACCGGTTCCTCCACTGATGGCCAAACTACTCATTCCCCCACCTGCTGAGAATCAGAGTGTGGACGGCTGATGACTCATGACTGAGTTCCTTACCAGGAATTAACCTCGACTGGGCCCAAGTGTATGCTCCCTGTCTGGGTTCAAATTAAAATCCAAAACGTAGTCTATGTGGGAGTACAGATACCCAGTCATCATGTCTCAGTTTGGGGCCGCTCTGATGGGTCCTCCCAGTTCTAGAACCAGCTGTAGTCTTTATTGTAATGGCATCATAGTTCAGCATGCCCTTGCCTAATTCTGCTGCCTTCCTTTCTTCACTGGTGTTCTTTCCCAAACAACTCGTGAATAAATTCCCTGCATGCAAATCTTTGCCTCCAAGTCTGTTTTCTCTGAAACTAGACCTCAGAAACTTCAACATAGTGAAACTCATAGTGAAACCTTATCCTTTGTCTGGGACTGATGGTTTCTCTGGCATGTGGGACATTCAGTCCCTAAAGTGGAAGAGACCCAAGCAAACCAGAATGGTTATTCATTGAACCTCAATGATACAGTTAAAATAGACTGAAAATTCTACTCAAAGATGAGCCACAAATGTCATGAAAATTCTGTCATCACCATGTGCATGGAAGTCTTTTTCTTTTTCTTTTCTTTTTTTTTTTTTTTTTTTTTTTTGAGATGGAGTCTTGCTTCATCACCTAGGCTGGAATGCAGTGGCTTAATCTCAGCTCACTGCAAACTTCGCCTCCTGGGTTCAAGTGATTCTCCTGCCTCAGCCTCCCGAGTAGCTGGGATTACAGTCCCCTGCCATCACGCCCAGGTAATTTTTGTATTTTTTTTTTAGTAGAGACAGGGTTTCACCATGATGGCCAGGCTGGTCTTGAACTCCTGACCTCAGGTGATCCATCCACCTTGGCCTCCCAAAGTGCTGAAATTAGAGGCGTGAGCCACTGCACCTGGCTGGAAGTCTGTATCTTTTGCTGGTATATAAAAATATCTTTGTGTTTTCTTTCTATGTCTCTGGTAACCAGCCTTCATAGCTTTTTCTGCTATAAATCCCCCCTATATACTGCTGATAGGGTGAACTTCCTGACTTGAAACTCCAATAGAGAGTCATCCTCTCACCTCATCAGAGAACCTTGCCATGGTTCTCTAATTCTTCCATTTTGTTCTCTAAGCTGCTTCCAGTGAGATATTTCTGAAGTGGAGTTGTGATCATGTCCCTGCTTCTTAACACCACGCCACAGCTGTTTGACCTTTGGCAGAGTCTGAATTCCTACCCTCAATGTTTATTGAAGACATGACCTCTTAGCTCTCCAGCTCTTGTGCTTCCACTCCCCTTTTCTCTCCAGCCATCCATGACTACCAAGTTATAGCACTACCAAGTGCTAGTGATAAGGCTTCCCCTCTTTCAGTCAGAGCCTTTGTTAGAAAACCCCTTCCTCTCTCCTTTGCCTGACAATTTCCAATGTGATTCATTTTTCCCACTCTGTTTAGATGTGTCATGTCTTCTATTAGGAAGCCTTACATGGTGCCCCTGGCCACCCTGGTTTGGATTAGATAGCCCTTCTTGTGTGCTCATGGACTCCCACCTGGACTTCCATAGCTGTCTATCACATCTCCCTACTTTTAGTGCACACCTTCTCTGGCTTCTATACTGAAGGCAGAAAGTTCTATTCACAATGAGAATCGGATTATATCTCACTTCTTGCCCAATTTCACACAACTGTGTTAACAAAAAATCAGTAGCTGCCTCACTGATCTTAGAATAAAGATTGTTATTTTTATTTATTTATTCATTTATTATTATTATTATTTGAGACAGAATCTCACTCTGTCGCCCAGGCTGGAGTGCAATGGTGCGATCTCGGCTCACTGCTACCTCCACCTCCTGGGTTCAAGTGAGTCTCATGTGGCAGCCTCCTGAGTAGCTGGGATTACAGGCGCCTGCCACCCTGCCCAGCTAATTTTCGTATTTTTAGTAGAGACGGGGTTTCACCAGCTTGGCCAGGCTGGTCTGAAACTCCTGACCTTGTGATCCACCTGCCTTGGCCTCCCAAAGTGCTGGGATTACAGGTGTGAGCCACCGCACCCGGCCTGGAATTGTTATTTTTAAAGTGATTTCTATGAGATGCTATGTCTACAGTCTCAGCTTACTTTGCTTCAGCTTTTCTGGCCTTCTTTTACTCCCCAAGACATTTCATGCTTCTCTTGTCACTGTGCTTCAGATGTGCAGGTGCTCCTAGAGAGGTTCTCTCCTCCTGCTCCCTATGCTTCTCCAAAGGCTATTCAAGTACTACCTTTCTTTACATCCTTCTGATATTCACTTTACATATGTGGCTTTCAGCCTTCTAGTGAAACCTACTCTTATATCCCATACTTCATAGAAACCTGTACTTCCTATGCATAGCTTATATGGTAGATGTAATTGTCTTAGCTCCGTTTTCTTTTCCTAAATAGACTCTGAGATGGAGATTTATGTGTAAGACTTTTATGGGTGAATATGCTTTCAAGAAAAACCTGTGGGTGAGTAAAAGAAGTAAGAGTAGACAGTGGGAGTTATCGAACAGTACATAGGCACTACAATCCAAGGGTAATGTTGGAGTTGGGATGGCTTTTTCTAATTGTTGTCTTTTGAGACTATGTTAGTACATTTTTATGTTACTATAAAGGAATGTCAGAGACTGAGTTATTTATAAATAAAAGATGTTTATTTTGGCTTACAGTTCTGCAGGTTGTACAGGAAGCATAACTCTAGCATCTGCTTCTGGTGAGGGCCTCATGAAGCTTACAGTCGTGGCAGAAGGTGAAGAGGAGCCAGTGTGTCACATGGTGACAGAGGGAGCAAGAAAGAGGGGGGGAAGTGCCACGCTTTTTAAAACAACCAGATCTTATGTGAATGAAGAAAGAGATCTCACTCATTACCACAGGGAGGGCACCAATCATGAGGGATCTACCACCATGACCCAAATATCTCCCATGAGGCCCCACCTCCAACACCAGGAATCAGATTTCAATATGACAATTTGGAGGGGAAAAAAACACCCAAACTATATCATTATGCCCCTGGCCTCCCAAATCTCATGTCCTTCTCACACTGCAAAATACAATCATCCCGTCCCAACAGTCCTCAAAACTCTTAATGCATTCCAGCATCACTCAAAAGTCCAAAATCCAAAGTCTCATCTGAGACAAGGAAAGTCTCTTCCACTTATGAGCCTTAAAATGAAAACCAAGTTATTTACTTTCAAGACAAAATGGTAGCACAGGCATTAGGTAAATATTCCCATTCTAAAAGGGAGAAATCAGCCTAAAGGAAGGGGCAACAGGCCTCACACAAGTATGAAACCCAATAGGGCAGTCATTAAATCTTAAAGCTCCAAAATAATTTCTTTTGACTTCGTGTCACATATCCAGGGCATACTGATGTAAAGAGTGGGCTCTCAAGGCCTTAGGTACACTTGCCCCTGGGACTTTTCAGGATGTAGCCCTTGTGGTTGTTTTCTCAAGTTGGATTTGAGTGCCTGTAGGTTTTCTAGGCTAGGATTGCAAGCTGCCAGTGGTTTTACCATTCTCAGGTCTGGAGGGCAGCAGGCCCCTTCCCACAGCTCCACTGGGCAGTGCTCTGGTGGGGACTCTATGTAGAGGCTCTGCTCCTGCAGCAGGTTTCTGCCTGAGCACCCAGACTTTCCTGTACATTCTCTGAAATCCGGGTAGAAGCTGCCAAGCCTCCTTAAATCTCACATTCTGTGCACCTGCAGGCTTAACACCACATGGAAACTGCCAAGGCTTATGGCTAGTACCTTCTGGAGCTGTGGTCTGAGCTATGCCTGGGGCCCTTTGAACTCTGACTAGAGCCAGAGGGGCCAGGATGTGAGGAGCAGTATCCTGAGGTGGTGCAGGGCGGTGGCACCATGAGCCTGGCCCCTAAAACCATTCTTTTCTCCTGGTCCTCTAGGCCTGTGATGGGAAGGGCTGCTTCAAAGACTTCTGAAATGCCTTTAAGGCTATTTTTTTCATTGTCTTGGATATCAGCACTTGGCTCCCTTTCAGTCATGCTAATTGCTCTAGCAAGTGGTTTTTCCAAAGCCTCCTTTCATTCCTCTCCCAAAAATGCTTTTTCTTTCTCTACTACATGGCCAGGCTACAAATTTTCCAAACTTTTGCACTGTTTCCCTTTCAATTATAAGTTTCAACTTTAAGTCATTTTTTTGCTCGTATATCAGATTATAGATAGTTAGAAGCAGCCAGGCTACATCTTGAATCCTTGCTTCTTAGAAATTTCTTCTGCCAGATACCCTAGGTCATCACTTCTAAGTTCAATCTTCCATAAATCCCTAGCACACGTTCATAATGTGGTTAAGTTCTTTGCTAGGGCATAAGAAGTATGACCTTTGTTCTAATTCCTAATAAATTACACATTTCTCTCTGAGACTTCATCGGCCTGGCTTTCACTGTCCAATTTCTATCAGTATTTTGGTCACAACCATTTAACCAATCTCTAAGAAGTTCCAAAAGGTTTGTTTTGGCTCACAGTTCTGCAGGCTGTATAGGAAGCATGGCACCAGCATCTGCACCTTCTGAGGGCTTCAGGAAGCTTCCAATCATGGCAGAAGGTGAAGGGGGAGCAGGTGCATCAAATGGTGATAATGAGCAAAAGAGACAGGGGGTAAGTGCCACACACTTTTAAACAACCAGTTCTCATGTAAACTCATTACCATGAGGAGAGCACCAAGATATTCATGAGGGGATCCACCCCTATGACCCAAACACTTCCCACCAGGCCCCACTTCCAACATTGGGGATTCGATTTCAACATGAGATTTGGATGGAACAAACATCCAAATTATTTCAGAGACACCTGTTAGAATTAGAATGGAAATGTCTTTGTGGGGAGAGGGAGATCATTATTCTAACTATCAAAAAGGTGGATGCATTTTCTTGGGTATTAACATGTGATACAAGAATATTTATATTTCTGCTTATGAGCATAAGTTTATTTATATGTATACATCTTTAGTCTCCTTATCCCTATTATTCTAGTTGTTTTCTTTACAGGCCCTTGACCATTGAGCCAAGCTATTAGCCAATGGTTATTAGTTCATATTTATATTCTTTACTTTGAGCCACTTATATTTCCAGAAAACATGTGTGACCGGGTGTTTTACCTGAAGGTTAATTCATTGTCAGGATTCATTTCTACAGCTCTTTTTTTAAGGAATATGTCCATTGGAGTTTTAGGGCAGCACACACATACTGAGCCAAGTCATCTGTGGCCTAACCAGAATTAGTGGTCTGGTAGTCAGAGGAGAAGTATAAGAGGATCCTTATGGGCATGAATATTTTCTTGCAAGGCAAAGTTTCTGAATCATCTTCAAGTAAAAAGAAAGTCATATCCTCTAACAAGGAGTGGGCCACTTCTCTGAGCCCAGATATTTCAGAGAGATCTGGGGATTTAAGATTTTATATGTATGGACTCATATATCCCCATCTCCTGTCTCTGGTTTTGCTCCTTCTTAATTAGGGCCAGACCACAGTATGGCTAAAATGAAGAATTCAACTTCCACTGGAGTTAAAATACTCTTATATAGGCTCTGGGTCTGAACTTAACCTTTTTATATCCTTAGACTTTGAAAAATGAGTCACTTCATGTGCTATCAGGATGGTCCATTGGCTTTTACACTTAGATTTTAATTGCTGATTACTCTCCCTCAGCTTTAAGCCAAAAAAGATGGGAACTTATACCCCTCCCCCATCCCATCCCCCCTCCATTAATCAGTATTGAATGTGGGTTACTCCCGTGAAAGGGGCATGACCTTGACTAAGAGGGCCCTTTCAAGCTGAGAGCAATTGGTGGAGAACGTCAAAGCTGAAAGCTGTAGTAACTACCCATACTCCCAGCAGCAGGAGAAATGAGTGCCTCAGATTTTTGCAAGAGGTATGTGGCACACCACAGAATTTATTATATGTGTGTATTTACTGAGTCATGAAACTCAAATACCTAGTATAGTTTTGGCATGCTGTGAGTGTTTATGGGGGGGGTGGTGAGGGATGGGGAGTATACACATGCATCTGCATTTAACTTTTATCTTATTAATTATCACACTAAACTTCAGTGTTCTTTTGTTGACCTCCCTTCTCCTGGGCAGCTAAAACTCCTTTTGGGTAGAAATATGCCATGCTTGTCTCAGATTGTTAGGTACAATAGGTACAAAGCATGGTTCTCACCATAGCATAGATAATAAATGTCAGTTTCTCAACTGATACATTAAATGGGCTGATGAATGAAGGAGCTTAATGATTCATTAATTCATTCACTTAGGGTCGTATCTGATGGCCTTTCTAACAATAATACAAGTCTGCTTTTGGTAGCACTACTGATGCTGTGTCCATGAGTTTAAATTCTATATTTTGCTTCTTATAAGGAGGCCCTAGAATTCATCACAAGGTACATGGGAACATGAAGATTGGGATGTTGCCAGGACCACATATGACAAGTGAAATCTTAATGTTTCAGTCTCCTGATCAGAACTTAAAGGACTCTAGGCTAACCAGAATTGTAAAATCGGCAAAACGGCAGACAAGATCAATATCACTTTCTTTCCTATACTTTCTAACCTCCTTGCAATAAGTCAAGACCTGGTAACTAATCTAAATGATGAAATGTGAGTGTAATTTATTTATATTGCTTTTTGAGAGATGTCTGGATCAACTTTTCACAAGTCGTCAGTCTTTCTCTTCCCCTGTGTTACATACTGAGAAGAGGCAGGTGTCACAGATGGTGCCACTATAACATGGGCTAGCCTGTGTCAGCCAGGCTCCCTGGGTGACCGTGTTGAGCAAAACCCCACACTGGCATGCATGGAACATTTAGAGTAAGTGATAAGTAGATTTTATTGTTCTTTGCAAATGAGATTTGGGGTTGTCAGGAATATAACCTAGATTATTCAGCTTATTATAGAATAGGTAGAAATAAGCATGGACAGTGGAATAAACATGTGAAAAAGAGCTTATAAAGTAATATTTTGGTAAGACCAGCTTAGTAGAAATAAGTTTTTCTAAAACTGTGAGCAAGAGCCATATTAGCTGAAAAACTACAAAGATGGATGATAACAGAGGGAAGTCTAAAGGAAAAGGGCCTGCTAGATAAAAATCATAACAGTGTGTAAATAATTGAGTTGATCTATCTATCTATCTATCTATCTATCTATCTATCTATCATCTATCTATCTATCATCTATCTATCTATGTATCCTATCTATCTATCTATCTATCTATCTATCTATCTATCTATCTATCTATCTATCTACCTATCTATCTATCTGTCTGTCATCTATCTTTCTATCTTTTGTCATCTATCTCTTGAACCCAAGCATTATAGGGCCAATGGTGCACTTGTTCTTAATCTGTGCTCATTATCTTTCTAATTCTCCTTTCCTGCTTCTTAAAATAGTTTTAATATGCTCTTATGAAATTTCATAGCTGCAGAGGGTCAAATCCACCCCCCAAATGTAGAGCAAGTCATGATTGTCACAGCTTCAAGAAAATCACATTACAAAAAATAAGCTACACTTATTCCCATATCAGTCATACCTTTCCATATGCAGAGTTTGTACGAGGGAGTGAAAATGAGGAGTACCACAGTGACTATGCAACCCAGACACCATTATTGATGTTGCAGAATTAAAGTCGTCAAGCTATCGTTGCCACCAGCAGTATAATTTTTCAAGGACTTCTAAAAACCTTTTAACTCCTGTCATGGTTCAAGTAGTTGGCAGGGCCTAAATTTGACTTTGAGCTTCAGATTTGGAAAATCAAGGAATTCAAAGTGAATCTCAGCCAGCTTCCCTTAGCCTCCTCTGACTTTCCCCTCAGACTATAAATGGATCCTGTTTTTGAAAGCAAGCCCAGATTTCCTTAAAACATGTTCCAGTCTCTTGAAATTCACTAAGAGTATATTTCAAATGAAGGCTGCGCTTTTCTCTGCCCCCTGTTTTTGGAGCATCTTCTTTGTAAGCATTCCAATTCCCTTGTATGGGTTAGTGCCACTCTTGCTGAGGACATGTCATGCCCATCATTGCACATTTCAACCAGACTCCCCAGATGAATTACAGTCGGACTTTCCATTGGCTACATGTCAAAAGCAAGCTACTCAGGGTCAACTTCCTTGAAACGATCTGCCAACTGGTCTACTGGCCTCCTTAACACAAGTGGAATTACAGGAATCAAAAGAGAGGATGAAGGTCAACATCGTGGGCTCCATTTCCTTTCAGGGCATTGCTTTTCACATCCTTCAGAAATCTTTCACACCTTCCATTCTAAATGGAAACTAAGTAGAGATAGATTTACACTGTTAATATACTGACCACTTCATTCATTAGTTCCAAAGATGCAATCATTCGAACAATTTATAAATACCAACCATTTTCTGTTACTATGATAAGTTTCTTTGGTCTTATTGAAGTGAGATAATTACTTCCTTATATGGGATATGTACCTCTCTGAATGCTACTGAAAACCATTGCATCTGCTTTTTAAGCAAATACATCCCATTCTTATCTCATATTGGGCTTGCATTCACCCAAAAAAATGCCCTTTGATATTTCATATGAATGGCTGTTCACTCACATCTGGTTCATCTCAAATAGATACTTTTCCCCCCCTAAATGTGTGTTTTGGACTATACATTTATCGGTGTTAAATTGAATCACTTCAGCTTGTCAAGATTTGATTTTTGTCATGTAGTGTGTTCACTATCCATTCCAACTTCAGTAATCTAAAATATCTAATCTGTGTACCATTCAAGTCATTCATCAAAAGTGGAAAAGTTTTGAAAACAGAGTCTTTTAGTTTACCACTGGAAATTAGCTTAGAGGGGCATTGGTGCACTAATACGTATCCTTTAGATGGCTGGCTATATACCTAATGTTTTTAAAACTTACTTTGTACCAGGCTCTATGATAAAGTATTATTTCATGTTACCCTCACAATATTGCAATGAAGGAGGTGTTGTTGCTTTTTTTTTTTAGTAGATTAGGAAACTGAGGCTAATGGACATAAAGTTACTTTTAGCAAGATCACATAAGCTAATTAAGGTAAGAATATATTTATCCAGGTTTTTCTCCTACTGCTCCTTGCACTTTACACTCCAGCTGCATCTAATTGCTTATAGTCACTCTCCACTCCAGGATTTTTTATAACAGTGCTTTGCACATGCTATTCCCATTTTCTGAAGTGCCTTGCACTTTTCTTTGTGATTTTTTCAACAACAATCTCCTATTCTGCCTTCGACACTAAGTTCAAGTGTTTTTTCTTTATCCTTGTAGCAGGAATAAAGCCTATCACTCTGAAGATTGAAAGATATTAATATAATGCCGCAATGCACTAACTACAATTTTATTAAATAATGCTTATTATTAGCATCACCACATTTTATGTATACCTCACAGCATTACTTGAGACATTTGCTGTTACCCGTTTTACAGATTTTTTTTACAAGACATTGAAGGAACTGTGAAAGGCCATACGGATAATAAGGGAAAGAGACCAATAGTTTTGACAATTAGAGATAGTGCATTAAGTACTATAAAGACCACTGAAAAAAAATCCAACTCCTTACCACGGTTTACTGGGCTTTGTATCAACTTGGCCATTCCCATCTCTTCTAGTTCAATTCAGACTTGCCTTCGACCCCTGACTTACAGCACTTAGCCACTGGCCTTCCTAGAATTCTGCAAATAAGCCTAGTTGGTTTTCACATTGGGGTTCTCACCCTTGATGCCTCTTCATTCTGGTTGTTATAGTTTCTTCCTATCCTTTCACCTGTGTCTGCTCAGTTGCTAGCTTTCATGAACATTTTAGTTATTTTGTTAATTGCCAAGTAGTATCACATCACTCCATTTAATTTGCTTCACAGCAACCACACGTATCTCATTTACTTATGGTTATGCACTTTATGGTCTGTTTCCTCTCCAAACATGAACGCTCTGTAAGGACAGGAACCTTGTCAATTTTATTTGCTACCATATGTTGAGGACAATATATAGTATGTAGCAGGTGTCTACTACATTTACATTGAATAAACAAAGAATAAGGTGTTAAAGAAGCATGGTGGGGCAGGCATCTAAATCTTACAAAGAGCAAGGGAAAGTTTTCTGGGAAGAGGCCATGCCTTAGCTCCGCCTGCCATAACAAAATACAATACACTGGGTGGTTTAAAGGCAATTTTCTCACTATTCTGGAGGCTAGATATTTGAAATCAGGGTGCTAGCATGGTTGGGTTCTGGGAAGGTCTCTCTTCCTAGCTTGCTGATGGCTGCCTTCTCACTATGTCTTCACACGATGGAAAGAGAAAAACTGCAAGACCTCTAGTGTCTCTTCTTATAAGGACATAAATCTCATCAAGGGAACCAGGCCAGATGCGGTGGCTGATGCCTGTAATCCCATCACTTTGGGAGGCTGAGGTGGGTAGATTGCTTGAGCCCAGGAGTTTGGGGATCAGCCTAGGCAACATGGCAAAACTCCATCGCTACAAAATATACAAACATGAGCCAGGTGTGGTGGCATGCACCTGTAGTCCCACCTACCTAAGAGGCTGAGGCAGGATGATAATTTGTGCCTGTGAGGTTGAGGCTGCAGTGAGCTGTGATCATGCCACTACACTCCAGCCTGGGAGACACAGCGAGACCTTGTCTCAAAAAAAAAAAAAAAGAAAATTATACAAATAAAATAGAACCCTACTCTCATGACCTCATCTAAACCTAATTATCTCCCAAAGGCCTTCTGTCCAAATATCATTATATTAGAGGTTGGGGTTTCAATATATGAATCTTGAGGGGGCAAAGTTCAGTTCATAGCAGGGCATGATTATGCAAAGGTAAAATAAGAAGGAGTTAACCCAAATCTTGGAGGTGGGAATGCATAAATCACTGGTTTGAAACCATGGGAGATTTTGCTGCCTTTTCTTCTATCCCACATTGTGGAATGTGTGGCAATGTCTGGAGATATTTTTGATTTTTGCAACTTGGAAGGAGTGCTACTGGCATCTACTAGGTATAGTCCAATGATACTGCTGAGTACAGAGGACAGTCACCCACAGGAAAAATTTATCTGGCCCAATAGTGTCAAGTTTGAGAACCCTGAGCAAAGACTGGTGACCTTTCCTCAGCAGTTCTCTACCACCCCAGCCTTTAATGTGCATCTCTTCTCGGTGTTTTCTCCCTACTGCTCTCAGTTCTCTCTTGTTGGCCCAGGTGGCTACTTCCACCCCACGACAAATTGAAGTCTTCCGTAGAGTTTCTGAACTCCAAAGCTTCCTATCTTTCTTGGAAAAGCTGCAATCAATGGTCAGCCTTGCTCTGGCCCAGACTAGTAGATCTTAGAGCTGGAGAGGGCTGAGGTCACACATTATATTATTGTATTAGTCAGGGTTCTCTAGAGGGACACAACTAACAGGATAAATGTATATAGGAAGGGGAGTTTATTAAGCAAATTGACTCACACAATCACAAAGTTAAGTCCCACAATGGGCCTTCTGCAAGTCTAGGAGTCAGGAAGCCAGTCCAAGTCCTAAAACCTCAAAAGTAGGGAAGCTGATAGCGCAGCCTTCAGTTTGCGGCCAAAGGCCTGAGAGCCCCTTGCAAACCACTGGTGTAAGTCCAAGAGTCCAATAGCTGAAGAACTTGGAGTCTGATGTTCAAGGACAGGAATCATCCAGCACGGGAGAAAGATGAAAGCCAGAAGACTCAGGTAGTCTAATATTTCCAAATTCTTTTGCTTGCTTTTTATGCTGGCCCTGCTGGCAGCTGATTAGATTGTGCCCACCCAGATTGAGGGTGAGTCTGCCTTCCCAGTCCAGTGACTCAAATGGTAACCTCCTTAGGCAACCCCCTCACAGACACACTCAGGAACAATACTTTACATCCTTCAATCCAATCAAGTTGACACTCAATATTAACCATCACGATGATCAAGGAAGTAGGGCTTCCTGAGCAAGGCATCACATACTAACTAAAGAGTGTTAAAGAGCACTCAGATCCCAGATGCATGGACTTGGAAGTGCAGGCTGAGAAATCACTTGGATTCTGCTGAAGCTGGTACATAGAGTATCCTCTGTACTTCATCTGTCTGCTCATGTCCTCCCTGGTGAGTTCAACAACCCTGAAAAACTAGAATTGGCTCAATTTGACCAACTCAGCAATGCACAAGTACCAAGAGGGTTTTTTTTTCTCCTTTTTATTTAACTTTCAGGAAACCAACTTCAATGAGATTTTATAGTGTCTTGAAGCCTGGGGACTCTCCTCCCCCCAATACTTTTGTCTTATAAACCCTCCTAAAAGCATAAAACAAAAATTGATGAATTCCAACAAATTGAGCTTCCTCATTAATAGCAGCCTGGTAGAAGATGCTGAGCACAATTCATTTCTAACGATTTAATTCTAATTAGTATTTATAGCTATAGTTTAATTCCAATAATGCACTATTAAATGAGTACAGAAATGTATTTATTGATTCATTCATGAATAGCACAACATCATATATTCAGATGCTGTTGAAATAGCTAGATATATACCCACACATTTTCTACATTTTTCTCACATTTTTTGATTATGATCCTTCTTTTTTACGTTTCATACTGTGATAATGAGTCTTTTAAATTGCTATTTGTAATAAATTTTGGGTAAGATTATTCACTTTTCTTTGTATTTTTTATTTTATGCTCTGAGTGCGGGAACCTACAGAGAGCTACAAATTGAAAGAAACAAACATTTCAGAGAAAACAGACCTCCAGAGCTTTAGAAAGAGCAAGGAATTGACAATTTGAAGGGCTTCAAGTATGCCAAGTAGCCATCATAACTCACTCCACATTTCGAAAGGGAAAAAGCAAATCAAGATTTGAAAACTTTATACTCTTTTGTTTAGTGAGAATGTGTTCATTGTGTGTTGGCTATAATTATTGTTAACATTCATTTTAAGAGCAACTTACTGATCTCTCACTGAAATTTCTCATTTATAATGAGAAAAAATATTTCAACTCAGCTTAATAAATGAGGATTGGCAGAATTAAGTGAGCTATCCAATATCTTAAGCTTGTCAGTGGCAGAGCTGGGATGGGAGCACTATTGTGCCTCAACACTTCTACCAAGACTTTTTGCACTATGCTCTACACTCTTGAAGGACATACGTTAAGAATAAATAACTATTGATGTTCGAATGCAAAATTATGCCGTCATTCTTAGGGACAGTTTATTTGAGAGTCTGGTTTTATATAGAATCTGGGAATGTCAAAATTGAAAGGATGCTTAGAGGTCACATATTCATAGCTCTCAATTTCCTGAATTAGAAAACAATGTCTGGAGTGGAGAAAGCATTCAAATGCCACAGGGATTCTCTTTTTTCATCTCAAAATTACATGATTAGTATTGTACTTTTTAAATTGAGAAGAAAGTTACTACACATGATGAGCAGAAATGAAATTTATAAGATGAACAACCAGAGATTCTACCAGTTCATGAATAAGGTGTGAGCCATCTGATCCAAGAGTTCTTTCTCTCTTCTTAGTTTAGTGTACTTTTAGCACAAAAGCATTCGTTCTGCTTGTTGCTTTTTTAATACTAGATTTTACCTACAATCTCATTATTGTATTTTTTAAGTGTAGTGCAGCTCTAACTTATTTAATTTTCTTTAAGCAAATAAACATAGTTTAAGATGGCTTACAGACATTCATATATCTTATAAAGATATCTTAAATGATCTAGAGTGGTAAGAAATACAAGGCAAAAGGAAAATCAAAGTTTTTTTTTGTAAAATCATTCCTCTGAGTGTTGCACTTTGTCACTTTTCTTTGCCTTTTATAATGCATTTACACTTCTTATATAAGCTATTGGATGTATATTTTAAGCTACTGTATAAGCATTCAACTTGTCAATCATTATTTTCTGAAATTTCACCATTTTAAACAAAAAGATGATTCGTGCTATTATTTATAAATTTTACTGTATTTCATCTTTAAAAAAAAACACACAATGGTAATAATACCATTCTTGAAGCAAATGATTGAATGTGCTAATAATAGTAATAATAAAAAGAATAGATTTCATAGACTCAATTTTCTAGAACTAGTGATGAAGATTATTAATCATGATTAAGCAATGACTACTCACAATAATGCATAATTTAGAGTCCTGGTCTTTGCGATTTTAAATTGCTCAAAAGTGCTCAAGAACATAGGTAAAATTCCTGGAAACAGAATTCCTGGAAATAAAAATAATATCCATCCAGCCATCCTTTTTTCCTGAAAATGAAATTTTTCATAAAACATATAAACTAGATGTTGTCTTTTTGTAAATATTTTAGCAACATGTATGTATGTTAGATTGGAAAATAGAGTTCCATTTGCTGAGTGAAGACCTCGGAAAGAAAAGGAAAGTATGATCAGTGGATATTTAGTGACCTAAAGAAAAGAGTGATCAATTGCTTCAGGAAAATAAAGAATACTCTCATATTTTCTCCATGTTCTTTTCATGGTAGCTTGGTGTAGTATCAATAGTATAGATTTGGCATCAGGCAGAACTGAGTATGCTAAGTGACACACTAGCATTCTTCCTGTTCCAGGAACATGCCAAGCTTGTCCCTGCCTCTGGGTCTTGCGCTTGGCAGTGGCTCTATTTTGAATGTGATTCCCTGTGACCTTTTCAAGCTTGACTCATTACTATGAAAAGTTCTGCTTAAATATTCTCCCTTTGTAGAGCTCTCACTGAACGAACCTCTCTGAGGTAGACTTCTATGATGGTTGATATTAAGTGTCAACTTGATTGGATTGAAGGAGGCAAAGTATTGTTTCTGGGTGTGTCTGTGAGGGTGTTGCCAGAGGAGATTAACATTTGAGTCAGTGGACTGGGAGAGGAAGACCCACCCTCAATGAGGGTGGACTCAGTCCAATTGGCTGCCAGCATGGCTTCAAAACCTGGCAGAAGAAGGTGGAATAAGCTGGCTTGCTGTGTCTTCCGGTTTTCATCTTTCTCCGTGCTGGATACTTCCTGCCCTTGAATATCAGACTCCAGGTTCTTTGGCCTTTGGACTCTTGGACGCAAACCAGTGGTTTGCCAGGGGCGCTAGGGCCTTTGGCCACAGGCTGAAGGCTGCACTGTTGGCTTCCCTACTTTTGAGGCATTGGGAGTTGGACTGAGCCACTGTTCGCTGTCTTGCCTTCAGCTTGCAGGGATCACCATGTGATTGTGTGAGACAATTCAACTTAACAAACTCCTTTTCACATATACATATATCTCATTAGGTCTGTCCCTCTGGAGAGCCCTGACTAATACAACTTCCTACATACTTTGTATCAGTCAACCCTGTAAATTTCCATTGCCTCCATAACATAAAATTAGAGAAATACTGGCAAATAGTTTGTGAAACACACTTTGAATAACTATATAAACATCAGCAATTTTCTCTGTGACATAAATGTATTAATACTGCTTCCAGTCATGTCTAACTTACCTTCATAAAGTAGCCTAGGTACTTAAATAATCTGCCTCATTATGTCTTAAAACACCTGAAAATTCTTTTAATTGTATTTGAAAAAAGAAAGGTTTAATGCAACTAACAGCAAGTCATTTTATGCAGCACCTGAACACCTAAGGTGGATCTAACAGACTAATGTGTACATTAATCCATGATATCACATAAGTAAAATGAAGTGGTGCATTTGCTATTTATGCTGGAAATCTGTGTGTAAACAATTCAATGTAAGTGCAGGTGATTGATCAATAAAACATCACTGATCAAGCTGGTTGCATCTAAATTTTTGCTTAATCCTGCTGGTTTAATTTGGTTTGGTGGTTTTTTCCCCCCTTTCTGATGTTGTTTTCACCTGAGGTGGATAAATATATTATGCACGGGAAAAACGAGCAACGTAAATTTAAATACCTGAAACAGGTGAGAAAGTTGTTCAAATATTATGCTTCTGGTACCAAGAAACATAAAAATAACTTCCCAACCACAGCCCCAGAGAAAAATTGTCTTTGCCGCTTTAAAACAGTCCATCTCAAAAGAAGTTTGAGCCAATAGATTAATGTATTCTTTATTTTTCTTTATTTTTATTTTTTGACATGGAGTTTTGCTCTGTCACCAGGCTGGACTGCAGTGGCGTGATCTCAGCTCACTGCAACCTCTGCCTCCCAGGTTCAAGCGATTCTCCCGCCTCAGCCTCCTGAGTAGCTGGGATTACAGGCTCCCACCACCATGCCTGGCTAATTTTTGTATTTTTAGTAGAGTGTTTCATCATGTTGGACAGGCTGGTCTTGAACTCCTGACCTCAGGTGATCAGCCCACCTCGGCCTCCCAAAGTGCTGGGATTACAGTCGTGAGCCACCGCATATTCTTATTCATTGTCACTATGCTTGGAAAAATTACACATAAAGTATTATTTAAATATATACAAGTAGCAGAGTTTGTACAACATTCTTGTAGGTAGAATAATACTGAACAATAATCTTTTGTGCAGGGGAGAAAAGTGTAACATTTTAGTAAGTCAGGTGGCATTGACAGCTGAACAAACCATCAAATTAGTCATATATCTCATGGCACGTGTCTACCACAACAGACCAGTTTGGATTTTTCCCTTCCATAATTAATAATTTGTGTCTAAATATGACATCTCTTTTTTTATGTTGATGCCTTTTAAGGTTCAAAGTTGCTTCATGGTGCAGCGGGAAAACATTACTCAAAGCGAGAAAGTTAAGGGAGGAAGTCTCCCTTCTACACATTAGGATCCCTGTGTGTTTCATCATGTTTAATTTACTAATAACAAATATCAGTACCTTTCTCATTTATTTTTGAAAAGAAGTCTCCATAATTTAAAATTGAGAGGAAACAGGTAATTTGCAGACTTTTCTGTCTCTTGTCTGTTCTAGTGCTGCCCAACAGACTATTATGCTTCTATAAACCCAGGACCTAGTAAAATAATCTGAAAGCACAAATGCAAATTGATTAAATGCAACAACAAATAAACACTGTTCTTTTACTTAATACATCATAGCAAGTGACACATAAAAATGTATGAATTCAGAATTTTTAAAACCTATATAAGGAAATTCTTATAAGAATTTAACTTTAGCCTAAGTGCTTATTATATGTGAAATGTGATCTTTATCTGCTGTGCAAAGCTTCTAGAATTAGCCATTATTTCTGTTACTTGTCCTGCACTTAAGCAGTACTTTTTCCCTAAGTATTCACTTAGTTTTTCATCAGATTTTTTAGTTAATTTTAAAACACAACAGTTTTCTTTCTGTTAATGTGTCAGGTATTTTAACATTAACAAAACAATCAAATTGAAACCATATACAGTGTTTAAAATATTATAAAAGCTAAATAAGTTTTAATAAGGACATTTAATAGAATATTACAGAATCCTAACAATTATGTTTCCACAGGATTATAGAAATCTGAAAAATGCTTACATATAGTATTACATGTACTAGAGATTTCAATATAATAAAAATAATATAATTGTACAAGTATATAAATATACAGTATATATAAATAGATACTGAGAGAAAGAGAGGAAGAAAGCAAGACAGAAGAGAGAGATGTGGTGGGACATAGGGACAGATAAGAATGTAAATAAACTAAAAAAATCATTAAAAATTTTATGCTTGACATTATGGTGCAATTATTGCTTTAATAATAAAAATTAATATATTTAATTTTTGTACATTTAAACTTGTAAGTAATATGGACTAAATATATTTTTACAAGTAAAGTCAAGGCTGTTTCCATTAATCTGATATTTTGTACAATGCCAATTATGTGTAACAATTCAAATAATGTTGACAATAATAAAACAATTAAAAATATTTTTAGGATAATTAATAATTTTAATAGCCAATATTTATCAATCATTTCTCATGCCAGGCATTGTGCTTTTGCTTACATCATATCTTTTAATTTCCATTACCCACTGAGGTAGGTCTTGTTATGATTCCTATCTTGCACATGACACCTGAAAAACAGTAGTGTTAAACAACTTGTACAAAGTTACCCAGCTATGAAGTCCAGCCAGCCTTCCAGCCACGGCATTCTTGTTCCAGAATCCAAGCTTTAAACACTCCTCAATATTATCTTCTCAAATGCATTTTGTTCTACATCCCATTCCTTGTTGATTGCAAGTTGGAATTTGAATTTTTTATTGAGTATTCTGAAGCTCTGTATAGGAATATTGTGGGATGAATTGTACCTCCTTGCCTCTCACCCCCCTCAAAGAAAGCCATTGAAATCCTAATCCTTGGTACCTAGGAATGTAATAGTATTTGGAAATAGGGTCTTTGCAGATGCGATTAAGTTCAGGTGAAGTCTGACTGCATTAGGGTGGGCCATAAATCCAATGACTGGTGTCCTTATAAGAAGACAGAGATTTAAAGACATAGAGGAAACACGGGGAAGAAGGCCAAGTGATAACAAAGACTGGGGTGATGCATTGAGAAACCAAGAAATGCCAATTGTTGGCAAACACCAGAAGCTAATCCACCAAAGCTATCAAAGACAACATGCCTTGCTGACACTCGAAATTCAGACTCTAACTATGGTAGAATACATGTCTGTTATTGTTAGCTGCCCAATATATGGATATTTGTTATGGCATCATGGAGAAGCTGAAACAATGAATTGTTGACCTGATAACAATATCTGACTCTTGCATATGGGATAGGGATATGGGGTTAAAACTGTGCCATGCATTTGTTATTCAATAAAGATTCAGAAAGCATTTGGACAGCTTTGAGAGTCTCATATGACACATGAATTATAAAGAATAAGTTAGTTGTACTACTTAAATGATATGTCCCATCTTTTATCCAAAAAATATATATTACTAAGTGTTTAAATTTATCCTCGGTGATATCACTCAAAACGATACACATATATATATAACTACAGATTAAAGAAACTATAGTAGGGTCAAGATGGAGCAAGAGGAAAATAAGAAAGAGTTACCAGATGAAATGTTTGCGTTTTAAGAAGAGAATGAAAGGGGGTTTGAGAAATCAGTAAAGGGACTTAGGAAGATAATGGAAAGATTTGGCAGTATCTTATAACTTGGCAAAAGAAACTTTATCTTAAAATGGACAGTAAGAAACTTTGGAGTGATGGGGTGTACATCCTATGGCTGACCTCAAAAGACAATTCCAAAGTCAAGCTGCAGATAACCAATCCACTCTGGAACCCAAGCTAATGATGGAGAAGAAAAAAATGAGTCATTGATGAAAAACAAAGTACTGGGAAGGAAAGTCTTTGAAATCAGTGATTTAAAATGTTGCTGAAAGTAGAAGAGACTGGATATATACATAGAAGTGTATGTACTCATAATTTTATTACTGGATCCTTTTGGCAGGGGCTGGCAGACTAAGATCTTACTTTATATGACTGAGTCATGCACAGATTGTGCTGATGGTGTTTAATATTTTGAGTAACCACAGGCTTTCCTTTTATAGCACTTTTAGTAATAAGCCTGGAAGCACTTTGATTTTATACATTTTTAGAATAGTTACTGTATTAGTGTTCTATTACCCCTGAAACAAATTACCACAAACTTAATGGCTTAAAATATCACACATTATTGTCTTATTGTTTAGGAGGTAAGAATTTGACACAGGTCTCACTGGGCTAAAACCAAGGAGTCTTCAGGAATGTGTTCCTTTGTAAAGGCTATAGGAGACAATGTGTCTCCCTGCCTTTTTAGCTTCTAGAAACTTTATTCATCCCTTAGCTCTTGAACATCTTTCAAAACCAGAACAATTGCATCTCTCTGATTACTCTTCTGTAGTCATCGTCCTCTGGTGAAAGCTGGGAAATATTTTCTGATTTTAAAGATTCATTTGGTTATATTATTACCATTTGGATAATCCATGATACTCTTCCCATCTCAAGATCTTTTAACTTCCATCACATCTACAAAGTCCCTTTAGCCACATCAGGTAACAATTTGCAGGTTCAGGGATTAGATCATGGACATCTTTTGTGGGCCAGTGTTCTGCCTCCCACAGTTGCTAAAACAAGACCATGTTTTGGGTAACCATTTATTTTTTTTCTCGCACATGTCAGTTTTGATCCCATTTCTCTGTCTTTTTGTTGTTGTTGTTGTTTTGAGGCAGGGTTTTGCTTTGCCTGTCACCCAGGCTGGAGTGCAATGGTGCAATTATGGCTCACTGCAGCCTCGACCTCTCTGGCTCAAGCGATCCTCCCACTTCTGCCTCCCAAGTATTTGGGATTACAGGCATGCACCACCATGCCAGGCTAATTTTTAAATTTAAAATTTAAAAAATTTTAAATTTAAAATTCTAAAAATTTAAAATTTTAAAAACTTAAAATTTTAAAAATTTAAATTTTTAAATTAAATTTTGTAGAGACAGAGTTTCACTATGTTGCCCAGGTTGATCTTGAACTCCTGAGTTCAAGCCATCTTTCCTTCTCGCTTCCCAAAGTGCTGGGATTACAGGCATGAGCCACCACACCTGGCCTTTTAAAAAAAAAAAAAAAAAAAAGCTTTTTTGAGGTACATTGATATACAAGAAACTGTATATATTTGAAGTTGAAGTATATAATTTAATGACTTTTGACATGTGTATACATCTGTGAAACTATCAACCTCAATCAAGGTAATGACTCTACTTATTACCTCCACTATTTTCTTCATTTTCCTCCTACTTCCCCTCCATTTTCTTTGTAGTAAGAACACTTAACATGAGATCTACCCTATTAGCACATTTTTAAGTACATATCATAGGATTGTTAATTATAGGCACAACGCTGTACAGCAGATCTCTAGAACTGGTTCACTTTGCCTAACTGAAACCTGATACCCATCTTATAGAAACCCCTCATTTCTTCCTCCCAGCCCCCACTCCCCACCCCCGGTTCCTGGCAACCACCATTCTACTCTGTATGAGTTTCTATGAGTTTGGCTATTTTAATACCTTATATAAGTGGAGTTGTGCAGTATTTGTCGTTCTGTGACTGATTATTTCACTTGGCATGATGTCCTCCACATTCATCTACGTTGCAACATAGGTCAAGATTTCTTCCTTTTTCATCTTTTTTTCCTTTTCCCTCCCTCCCTCCCTCCCTCCTTCCTTCCTTCCTTCCTTCCTTCCTTCCTTCCTTCCTTCCTTCCTTCCTTTCCTCTGTTAGACCAGTTCTTGTTATGTTGCCTAGGCTTGTCTTGAGCTCCTGGTCTCAAGCTATCCTCCCGCCTCAGCCTTCTGAGTAGCTGGAATTACAGGCATATACCACTGTGCACAGCTTCTTCCTTTTTAAAGGCTGAGCAATATTCTATTGTACATATACACAGAATTTTCCTTATCCATTCATCCACTGATGGATGTATAGGCTGTTTCCATATCTTGAATACTGTGAATAATGCTGCAGTGAACATGGGAGAGCTGATATCTCTTCAAGATTCTGATTTTAATTCTTTTAGATATACACCCAGAAGTGCGATTGCTGGATCATATGGTAGGTCACTTTTAATATTTTGAGGAGGTTCTGTTAGTAGCTAGACCACTTTACATTCCTCCTAACAGTGCATAGGGTACGCCAATTTCACCACATGCTTGCCAACAGTGTTATCTTTTGTTTTTGTTTTGTTTTGGTAATAGCTATCTTAACAGGTGTGAGGTGTTATTTCATTGTGGTTTTGATTTGTTTCCCCGGTGATTAGCGATATTGAGAAACTTTTCCTATTCCTGTTGGCTATTTGTATGTCTTCTTTAGAGAAGTGCTTATTCAAGCATTAACTCATTTTAATTAGATTATTATCAATATTATTAATTGATTATTAATTTTTATTGAGTTGTATGAATTTTTCATATAGTTTGGACATTTTTCAGATATATGGTTTGCAAATATTTTCTACCATTTTGTAGGCTGCCATTTCACTCTGCTAATTTTTTTTCTATACCAATGCTTCTTAGTTTGATACAGGCACCCCTGCCTATTTTTGCATTTGTTGCCTGTGCTTTTGGTGTCATATCCAAGACATAATTGCCAAGATCAATGCCAAGATTTTCCTCTATGTTTTCTTCTGTTTTATAGTTTCAGCTCTTATATTGAAAACTTTAGTTGTTTTGAGTTTACTTTTTTTGTGCATGGTGTAAGATAAATTCTAATTGTATTCTCTTTCATGCAGATATCCAGTTTTTCCAACAGCATTTGTTGAAGAGACTATCCTTGCCCAATTGTATATCCTTGGCATCCTGTTCTAAGACCAGACAACCATGTATATGTGGGTTTATTTCTGGTCTTTCCATTCTGTTCCACTTGTCTATTTGTCCGTCTTTATACTGGTACTATACTGTTGTATTTATGCAGCTTTGGAATATATTTTGAAATCAGAAAGAGTGATGCCTCCAGGTTTGTCCTTCATTCTCCAGATTGCTTTGGCTGTCTGTTCTAGGTCTTTTGTGGTTCCATATACATTTTAGAATTTATTTTTTGTTTATGTAAAAAATGCCATTGGGATTTTGATGAGGATTGCATTGAATCTATATATTGCTTTTAGTAGTGTGGACCTTTTAACAATATTAAGTTTGCCAATCCATGAAGGCATAATATTGTTTCATTTATTTGTGTCTTTAATTTATTTCATCATTTGTACTTTTCAGTGTACAAATTTTTCTCCTTTTGGTTAAGTTTATTCTTAAGTTTCTCTGTGATATTATCGTGGTTGGGATTCTCTAAAATTTCCTTTTTGAATAGTTTGCTCTTAGTATGTGGATACACAACTGATTTTTGTATATTAATTTTATATCCTGCAACTGTACTAAATGAATTTTTTAATTCTAACTTTCTGTGTGTGTGTGGAGTCCTTTGAGTTTTCTACATATAAGATTATGTCATCTTCAAATGGATAATTTTCCTTCTTCTTTTCTGATTTGTATACCATTTATTTATTCTTCTTGCCCAATTTGTCTGGCTAGGACTTCCAGTACTATAATGCATAGAAACAGCAAGAGTGAGCATCCTTGTCTTATTCCTGATCTTAGAGGAAAACTTTCATTTTTTTTACTACTATGTATTAGCTATGGGCTTTTCATATGTGGCCTTTATTATGTTGAGGTATATTCCTTCCAAACCTAGTTTCTTGAGGGTTTTTGTTATCATGAGTGTTGAATCTTGTGAAACACTTTTTCTTCATCTATTAAGGGATTATGTTCTGCTTATGCTTTATTCTGTGAATGTGGTGTAACATTGAATATATATATAACCAAAAGAGAATAGTGGTGGACATATATATATATATATAACATATATATGTTCAATGTATATATATTCAATGTATATATATTCAATGTGTGTGCATATATATTCTATACATAAATATATGTATATATATTTGTCCACCACTACTCTCTTTGGTTATAATATATATATGTGGTTACATATATATATATGTGTATATATATACACACACACACACAGACACGCACACGCACACACACACACACACACATACATACTTATATGTTGACCACTACTCTCTTTTGGTTACCATTTGCATGGAATATCTTTTTACATCCCTCCAATTTGACCTTATGTGTATCTTTAATTCTAAAGTGACTCTATTGTAGACAGAATATAGTTGGATCTTATCTTTTCCACCATCCAGCCACAATATGTATTTGATTGGGGAGTTTAATCCACTTGTGTTTAAATTATTTATTGATAGAGAAGAACTTACTATTTCCATTTTGTTAAATTTTTTTCCTGTCTTTTAGCTCTTTTTCCCCTTTTTCTTTCTTGCTATCTTTCTTTGATAATCTCTGATTTCTTTCTCTTTTTCTTTCATGTATCTCTTATAGGTATTTCCTTTGTGGTTACCATGCAGCTGCTGTAAACCATCTTAAAACACTCTATTTCTAGCTCTGTACAACTTACCTTTAATCCCATACGAAAATCAGACGCTTTTATTTTCCCTCATCCCATGTCTTATGTTTTTGATGTCACAATTTGTATCTTTTTATATTCTGTGTCCACTAGCAAATTACTGTAACTATAATTATTTTTCATACTTTTTTTAATCTTTATGAGTGATGTACACAGCACCATTACACTGTTAGAATATGCCCCTAGGTGTCTAAACTATGCCAATTTCATCAGCACTGCAAATGAGGCAAGATAGAAACTGGTCCCTTGGGCAGCACTCCAAAAGGCCAAGGGATGTTGGACACAAACTCCTTTCATTCTCTCCAAGGGAGAAGTTTTGGGCTAAGATAATTTCTCAGAACTGAGCTGTGCCAGCTTATGGGAGAGGTTGACTTGAGTAAAGAGAAGTTCCTCTTCTTATCTATTTCAGTACCACTGTTATTAGCTCTGTGTGCACTGGGGGCATTGCAACCTCTTAACAGGGTGCTTGACTCCTTGTAAAGGTATTCTGGTGGTCTGTGTATCACTATTAAATTGTTATTTCTGCGGAGGGGACAAGGACTTTGACTTTCTATTCCACCATCTTGCTCTACCATTTCACCATTCATGTTTTCATATTTAAATATTCTCATTACAAAACAATCATCAGAAAACATGGTTAGTCATTAATTTATAATGTTATTTTTTTGTTTGGATCTTTCAGGTATTATCATCTGCTTATACATTTCTTATAAGTAAGCAACAGATTTGATCTTCTGAAGATAATTAAATAAATTTTGTTGATGCATTTAATTTAGTTTAGATGAAAAAATGGGTTTGCTTTACTCTGACTATGCTATATTTATAGTTCTTGACTTTCCCCCCTCTTGGGGCTAACCATCCACTTACAGTGTTAAAGCTGGGTCAAGCTCCTTTGTGGCTCTACGCATGTACACATTTTATACCTACTACTTTGGAAGTCACTCTTTTCTTTCTCATTGCCTCCTCTCTCAAAATCTTCTACTCATCAACTTCTGAATAGTCCTATCACAAGTAAAGAAACTGAATTAATAATTAAATATCTTCCTACAGATGAAAGCTCCAAGTCAGATGACTTCACTGGTGAGCTCTTTCAAATAAATAATAAATAATAATCCTTTACAAAATCTTTCAGGAAAAACACTTCCCTATTAGTACTATGAGGTCAGTATTACCCTGATACCAAATCCAGACAAAACCATCACCCTAAATTAAAAACCAATATTTCTAATGATATAAATGCAAAAATCTTTAACAAATGTGTACAAACAATAACAACTATGGTAGAGGATGTGAAGAAACAGAAACTTACATGCATTGCCATTGGGGTTGTAAAATAATGCAGACATTTTAAAAAATAGTTTGGGCAGTTTTTCCAAAAATAAGTTGAGTTCAGCATGTGACTCAACAATCCTGCTCTTAGGATGTAACAAAGAGAATTAAAAATATATGTCCACACAATGACTTGTATGCAAGTATTCATAGCAGCAATATTCATAAGAGCCAAAAAGTGAAAACAACTCAAACATCAACTGATGATTGGATCAACAAAATGTTGTATGTTTATTCAATGAAATGCGATATGACAATATAAATGAATAAACCACCTATACATGCTACATGTATTAGTCAGGGTTCTCTAGAGGGACAGAACTAATAGGATATGTATATTTATATATAAAGGGGAGTTTATTAAGGAGTATTAACTCACACGATCACAAGGTCCTACAGTAGGCTGTCTGCAAGCTGAGAAGCAAGGAAGCCAGTTTGAGTCCCAAAGCTGAAGAACTTGGAGTCCCATGTTCAAAGGCAGGAAGCATGCAGCACGGAAAAATGATGTAGGCCAGGAGACAAAACCAATCTAGCCTTTCCACATTCTTCTGCCTGCTTTAATTCTGGTCATGCTGGCAGCTGATTAGATGGTGCCCACTCAGATTGTGGGTGGGTCTGCCTTTCCCAGTCCACTAAAAATGGTAATCCTGTTGGCAACACCGTCATAGCCACACCCAGGAACAATACTTTGCATCCTTCAACCCAATCAAGTTGACACTCAATATTAACCATCACACTACAATATGCATGATTTCAAAACCATGCTAAGTGAAAAATCCAGACATTAAAGACTACATATGTTATAAGTTAATTTACAAGAAATATCTGGAGAGCAAATAAGTGTTTGTCTGAGCCTGAGGGAGAGAAAAGAGATTGTAAAGGTCATCGGAAGATTTAAAGTATTACAAAACTTGATAGTTATAATTGCTTAACTCTATAAATATACTAAATTTCAATGAATTATATACTTACATAACTCTATAAGTATACTAAATTTCAATGAATTATATACTTATATAACTCTATAAATGTACTAAATTTCAATGATTATATACTTACATAAGTTAATTTTATGATAACTTAAATTATACCCCAATAAAGTGTATAAAACAATCTGCAAGAGATGAGGTCAGAAGGTGTAGATGAAACAATTTTAAAAATGGGCTGACAATTATTAAATCTAAGTGATGCCTATTATAGATTTGTTATACTATTCTCTCTACTGTTGTGTATGTTTGAAAATTTAACAAAATGTTAAAATAGGAAAATGATGACAGTAACCTTATGGCTTAGAAATATTCAGGACAAGATTAGTAGTTCTTGTGAAAGTTTCTTTAAAAGCTATAAGAAGAACGTAATTTTTCCAAATCTTTATTTTATTCTTCCAAAGCTGTGTTTTATATAACATAATTAAGTTTAAGTATTCAGACTCACGCAGAAAGCAAAATTTCATTGATATATTACATAATAGGCAAGTTACTTGTGGTTTTCCTGAAGCAAATATTTATATAGAACTTAGATAATTTTTTTAAGAAAAGTCAAAAAAGAGAATAAAAGCATTTGTGTCTTCTGGAAGTACAGGAATTAGAAAGTTTCAATTTTTTTTAGAATCTTTCTATCAATTATATTTTGTTCTCATTCTCTTTCTTTTCTCTCCTCTCTTTTCTTCTCTTTTCCTTCTTTTTTCCTTCCCTCCCATCCCATCCCTCCCTCCCTTCCCTCCTTCCCTCCCTTCCTCCCTCCTTCCCTCCTTTCCTTCCTTCCTTCCTTCCTTCCTTCCTTCCTTCCTTCCTTCCTTCCTTCCTTCCTTCCTTCCTTCCTTCCTTCCTTTCCTCCTTCCTTCCTTCGCACCTCAAAAGAGAAGCTAGGAATGTTTTTCCTCTTATCAAAAGCATGTTATAAATAACAGCACAATACACAAATACATTTTCAGCATGGGGAAAATCCCTGCCTTTTAATGAAATTTTGTATTGGAACATATTTTTTAAACCAAATAGAATCTATTAAAAACAGCATGGATACATGCTCTCCAACTTTCTATAGGCTGATTTTTTTCATAATCTGTTCCTGGATTATCTCAAGTTGCTATTTCTTTGTGTACCTTCAGTAATGGGAGTAGACATAGTTAGAATTGTGATTTACTTTAATAAAACAGTTTTACTAGGAGAAGCAGGTGACAGTCAGATTGTAATGGATGTGTGCACTTTCTGATCATGGCACATCACACTCTTTTCTGTTAGAAAGTGGTTCCGCGCTAATGTACTAAACTTGATGATTTGAAAAGACATGTCTCTCAAGTTGCCATTATGTATAAATCTCATATTTAGAGGTATAGTGGAAAAGCTACATGTATTCTGACACATTAGGTCTAATCCTAGGTGGCATCACAGCTATTAGATGCATTTTTGGCCAAAATGTTTATCCTCCCTGATACTCAATTGATATGTTTGTCGATGGTAACATTAATGCTCATTTCCAAGCTGATTGTAGGAGATTAAATAAATTAATACATGTCCAATGCCTACCATACAGCAGAAATTCAGTAAGTGGTTATGTTTTTCATTGTGTGGGTACTGTTCTATATTATATATTATCCTATTATATATATTTGTTTAATATGATGATGATCAGAAAGTACTAAATATAAATATTGTTGTGGAAGAATGTAGTCATTGCTTTTGGGAAATGTATTCTTTTTAACATGGTTAGGTTAAGCAATTGGTAGAAATAATATTTACTGAATGCTTACTCTGGCACTCTTCTAAACTCTTTATAATCAGTATTTTATTTCGGAAATAGATGCTATTCTGATCTACATTTTATAAATTAGGGAAGGTCGAGATTGGTTAAGTAACATGACTAGTGTTGTTTCAATAATAAAGTGGCATAGCTCAGAAATGAACATCAGCAGTCTTGTAACGGTTAAAAACGAGGTTCCTCTGTCAATTTCCTTGTTCAAGGAACTTCAGAGTATTAAATGAGTGAGTCCATAGAAAGCATATATCTGCCAGGTTCTATGCTGAAAATTGGATTTGAATAGTCTCATTTAATCTTCACAACTACTTTTTGAGGCAGGTTCTATTATTATCTTCATTTTAAAGATTCAGAAACCGAAACTCAGCAATGTAAAGGTTGTTTGCTTGAGCATAAAATCACACACACAAAAAGATTATTTGACAAATTACCTAGATAATAGACAAGTCCCTATTTGTATTAATTGAAAAGTAGAGGGTTGCAAAATGCTGTGTGCAAAAAGGGATCTTGTGGTCATTTAAATTTTTTTTTCCTTGTGGAATGTCTTTTCTTACCAATTCATGAAATGTTGATTTCTCAACGGGTCCTTAAAGTTTTAGAGTGAAGAATTGTATCAAACATTGTTTTTACCAAGATTTTAAAAAACATTTTGGCTATGGAATTTCTTGATTTTTTTGGTGGTTGTTATTTCTGGCATGCAGTAGAACAAGCATTTCATGGAACATGCTTCCAAATATATTGTTTTCATAGCAGTAGGTGTCCTTAAAGCCATGCTTACAGGTAGCGTTGTGACATTTAGGTGATGGATACCCTGAATGATAATGCTATGCTCCATATTCACAGGGACGAAATAAGAATAAGGAGGCCCAATGAATTCCTGAATATTCCATGATGAATTGTTAGCTTTTAAAAATTATCAAACCGGGCCGGGCGAGGTGGCTCACGTCTGTAATCCCAGCACTTTGGGAGGCCGAGGCGGGTGGATCACGAGGTCACGAGGCACCATCCTGGCTAACATGGTGAAACCTCGTCTCTACTAAAAATACAAAAATTAGCCGGGCATGGTGGCAGGCGCCTATAGTCCCAGCTGCTCAAGAGGCTGAGGCAGGAGAATGGCGTGAACCCGGAAGGCGGAGCTTGCAGTGAGCCGAGATCACGCCACTGCACTCCAGCCTGGGCGATAGAGCGAGACTCCGTCTCAAAAAAAAAAAAAAAAATTATCAAACCAGTTTTTTTTTTTTTTCTGCACTGATGTTAATCGATCCCATGAATATGTGGCTAGTTTATGGATTAAGTAAACCAGTCCTAGATGCGTAGAGTTTATCCTCTGGATGGCGTTGCTAAAGGAAATATACTCAAATCTATTGTATAATCGTTGAACACTTCTTGAGTGGGCACTGATAATTTCAACCGCTGTGTCATTTTTTATCTACTTCATTTAGTTATCATCTACGTTTGATTTTATTATAGTAAAATTATGTTTATCCTCACTCCCTGAGAAACGTTATTTGGGTTTACAAGATTCTGTTTAAATACATTACATGTACATTTTACAGTTTCATTGTTAGAAAACTTTAATTCAATAATTGTTATTGTTTTTATTGTCAGGTATAGGCTGCCAGTGGCTATTTCAACTTACTTAAAAGCCGTAAGGTTTTCAAAGGCTATTTAATGCTTCACATATAGCTAAATGAACTCATAAGCTAAGTGGAAGGAAAGCATGCTAAAGATTATACGTATGTAAAATTTAAGATTATTAAAGAAATTAAATATGTAAATAATCAAAGGTGATTTATTTTGAAATTTACCTACATGCTAATAGAATTTGTTTATTTATTTATTCATTTAGTTATCTGTGTATTGTATTTGTCAACTTTGTTAGAGTAATGGAGGACTGCGACGGATATGGGCCAAATAGCAGTCCCTATTTCAGACATGTCATTGCAGTGGTAGAAGAAAAAGTACAAGAGTTGGAATAAACATATACGGCATTTTAGACCCTGGTTAAGTATGGTGTATATTGTTTCTGCTTACATTTCATTATGAAAAGCAAGTTCAGATGGACAGGGCAGTATTGTCCTCCCACAGAGGATACCGAAAGCCCATTGCGATGAGAGGAAGAAGCACATGCTCTCATGGAAACCAGAAATGAATGATTAGAATACTTGGCAACAATATTTGTAATTTACCATATTTACTGTCATCTTTTATTATTGTTATTATATTTACCACTTTCATTACTTTTTTTTTTTTTTTTTTTGAGACCGAGTCTCACTCTGTCGCCCACGCTGGAGTGCAGTGGTGGGATCTCAGCTCACTGCAACCTCTGCCATCTGGGTTCAAGCAGTTCTCATGCCTCAGCCTCCTGAGTAGCTGGGAGTACAGGCGACTCTAGGCGCATGCCATCACACCCAACTAATTTTTGTATTTTTAGTAGAGATGGAATTTCACCATGTTGGCCAGGCTGGTCTCGAACTCCTGAGCTCAAGTGATCCACCTGCCTCGGCCTCCCAAAGTGCTGGGATTACAGGCATGAGCCACCACGCCTGGCCTTTCCTTGCTCTTATGATATGTTTGGTACTGCTGTAAGCACTTTCAAATATTAACTTTTTTAGACTTAATAACAGTCCTAAAAGGTAGGTGCTATTATTAACGCCAGTTTACAGGTGCGAAAATGCTGACACAGTGAAATTAAGTAAAGTTACCAGAGGTTAGTAAGTTTGCAAGTGGCCAAGGTTTGCTCCAGCCTAAGGAATCTGGCTCCAAGGTCTATGCTGTTCAGGTTCTCACCCAGAGACAGCCAGAGAGGCAGCATATTATAATAGTAATAGATGATTTCTGTTTTCTTCTTTATAATTTTTAATAGTTTTAGAATTCTTTAAAAAAAAAAGACAATAGCAAAGACTTGGAACCAACCCAAATGTCCAACAATGATAGACTGGATTAAGAAAATGTGGCACATATACACCATGGAATACTATGCAGCCATAAAAAATGATGACTTCATGTCCTTTGTAGGGACATGGATGAAACTGGAAATTATCATTCTCAGTAAACTATCGCAAGAACAAAAAACCAAACACTGCATATTCTCACTCATAGGTGGGAATTGAACAATGAGAACACATGGACACAGGAAGGGGAACATCACACTCTGGGGACTGTTGTGGGGTGGGGGGAGGGGGGAGGGATAGCACTGGGAGATATACCTAATGCTAGATGACGAGTTAGGGGGTGCAGCGCACCAGCATGTCACATGTATACATATGTAACTAACCTGCACATTGTGCACATGTACCTTAAAACTTAAAGTATAATTAAAAAAAAAAAAAAGACAGAGTCTCACTCTGTCATCCAGCCTGGAGTGCAGTGGTGCAATTTCGGCTCACCTCAAACTTCGCCTCCCAGGTTCAAGAGATTCTTGTACCTCAGCCTCCTGAGTAGCTGGGATTACAGGCATGTCCACCATGCCCAGCAAATTTTTGTATTTTTAGTAGAGACAGTGTTTCACCACGTTGGCCAGGCTGGTCTCAAACTCCTAATCTCAGGTGATCCACCTGCCTCGGCCTCCCAAACTGTTGAGGTTACAGGCGTGAGCCACTGTGCCCAGCCTAGAAATCTTTACAAGGTTTTTTTTATTTCTTTGCTATTCTAAATTAAATGAAATCATCAAAATGGTGAGAAGACACAACCTGTTAAAATGTTTTATTTTTGTGTCTCAGGGGAAAACATTTTCAAATGCATTTGATTTAATCTTCTGATAGTATCTCATTATCTCTCTTTTTCCCCACAACCCTGAAATATAAAAGATGGCTTTGCCATTTTCCCCTCTTTCAGCATCATGGAACGTAATAAAGTTCTGATTTTCAGTGTCCTAAACTGAATCATTTAACCTAAGTCCTTAATGCCAAGATATTAATAGACCTGTTATTATATTGTCACCAGCCAAGGACTTATAAAAAGTTGACGAGTATTCACTAACTATGAATATGTCCTTTGTGTCAGGCACGGTGCATGTTAAATCCATAACGCGGGATTTTCATGCTGTGTAACATGTCATATTGTGGGTTTTTTTTTTCTTAAACAATAGAAATATATTGCCACATGGTCTAGGAGGCTAGAAGTCCCAAATCAAGGTGTCACAGAGATTGATTTCTTCTGAGGGATATGAAGGAAGGCTCTGTTCTAGACTCCTCTCTTTGGCTTGTAGATAGCCATTTTGTGCTTCTCTTTTCACATCATATTCCTGGACACTCTGCCTATCTAAATCCAAATTTTTCCTTTCATAAGGACACTAGTCATATTGGATTAGAAAACCATACTGCTCTAGGATGACCTTTTCTTAACTAATTACATCTTCAATTACTCTATTTCAAATACAATTGCATTCTGAGGTACTGGGAGTTAGGACTTCAATATATGAATTTTTGAGAAACACCATTCGATCTACAACATCTGGTCTTTTTCTCTTTTGAGAAGTTTCGGTATGTTCTATGTATAGTGTTATTTTTTGTCTCCACTTGCTTTTAAGTTTTTCTTTTAATATTTGGTAATTTTGCAGTTTATTACAATATTTACAGGTATGAATTTATTCTTATTTATCCTGCTTGAGACCCAATGAATTGTTGTTTTTAATATAAAAGTGTTCATGTCTTTTATCACTTCTGAGAAATTCCCTTCATGTATTGGCTCTACCACACTGAAAAACAAATATTGAGTAATTTCATCACTTAACTAACAAGTTAACAATGTTGTTACTTAATTAACAAATTACTAGTTCATGTTTGTATTTGGTGATCTCACTCTTTTCAAGTGTCCAGTCTCTCTTCCGTGTTTTTAATCTTTTTCTGTCTATGTGCTGGCATTCTGGGTAATTCCTAAAATCCATATTCTAGTTCAGAGATTCTTCCTTTAGCTGCACCTAGTCTGCCTTTAACTGGTCTTTTAAAAAAATCACATTGTTTTCCTTGTGGTTTTATTTGGTTATTTTTCAAACATGCCTATTCTTGGCCAGGCACAGTGGCTCATCCATGCAGATCCAGCACTTTGGGAGGCAGAGGCAGGAGGATCACCTGAGGTCAGAAGTTCAAGACCAGCCTGGTCAACACGGTGAAACCACGTCTTTATTTAAAATAAAGAAAAAATTAGCTGGGCATAGTGGTGCATGCCTGTAATCCCAGCTACTCGGGTGGCTGAGGCTAGAGAATCGCTTGACCCCAGGAGGCAGAAGTTGCAGTGAGCAGAGACCTGCCACTGCATTCCAGCCCGGGCGACAGAGCACGACTCTGTCAAAAAAAAAAAAAAAAAAAAAGGTTTTCTTTAAAAATAACTTATTGTATGTTTTAGCTCCTTTTGTGTTGATATGATTAATTTAAACATATTTTCTCTACAATCCTTAACCATAATTCTTTAATTCTAATTTTATTTTAGATTTAGAGGGTACATATGTAAGTGTGTTACAAGGGCACATTATGTAATGGTAATGTTTGGGCTTCTAGTGAACTCATCACCTAGATGGTGAATTTGTACCTAGTAGGTAACTTTTAACCCTCATCTCCCTCCCACTATTCCCTTTTGGGGTCCCCAGCATTTATTATTTTGGGACTTTTTCTTCCATGCTTACCCACTGTTTAGATCCCATTTATAAGTAAGAACATGCCGTATTTGATTTTCTGTTCTTGAGTTACTTCACTTAGAATAACGAACTCCAGCTCCATCCATGTTGCTGCGAATGACATAATTTCATGCTTCATTATGGCTGCATAGTATTCTGTGGTGTATATATACCACATTTTCTTTATCCAGTCAAATGTTGGTAACACCTAGTTTGATTTCACAACTTTGCTATTGTGAATAATGCTGCAATAAACATAAAGGTGCAGATGTCTTCGTGAAGAAGAAATTTCTTCTCTTCAGGTAGATACTCAGGAGTGGGACTTCTGCATGAAATTGTAGTTCTATTTATAGTGCTTTGAGAAATATCCGTACTGATTTCCATTGGGTTGAACTAATTTACATTCCCATCAGCCTTGTATAGGTGTACTCTTTTCTCCATAGCCTCACCAGAATCTGTTATTTTTTTGGTCTTTTAATAATAGCCTTTCTGACTGCTGTGAGATGATATCTCATTGTGGTTTTAATTTGTATTTCTCTCATGATTAGTGATAGTTAGCATTTTTTTCATTCGTTTGTTGGCCACATGTGTGTCTTCTTTTAAGAAGTGTCTGTTCATGTCCTTTGCCCACTTTTTAATGTGGTTATTTTTGTTGTTGTTGTTAAGTTCTTTATGAATTCTGGATATTAGTCCTTTGTTTTCAAACAGTTTCTCCCATTCTGTAAGTTGTCTGTTTACTCTGTTGATTGTTTATTTTGCTGTGCAGAAGCTCTTTAAGTCTCATTTGTCTATTTTTGTTTTTGTTGCATTTGCTTGTGAGGTCTTAGTCATAAATTCTTTACCTAGGCCAATGTTCAGAAGATGTTTTCTTAGATTTTCTACTAGGATTTTTATAGTTTCAAGTCTCACATGTAAGTCTTTAATCTATATTGAGTTAATTTTTGTATATGGTCAGAGACAGGGGTCTAACTTCATTCTTCTGCATATGGCTGGCCAGTTTCCCCAGCATCATTTATTGAATAAGATATCTTTTTTTCCCATGGTTTATTTTTGTTGACTTTGTTGAATACCATTTGATTGTAGGCATGTGGCTTTATTTCTGAGTTCTATATTCTGTTTAAACAATTGATCTATGTGTCTACTTTTGTGCCAGCATCATGCTGTTTTGGTTTCTATTTCCTTGTAGTATAGTTTGAAATCAGGTGATGTGATGCCTCCAGCTTTGTCCTTTTTGTTCAATAATGCTCTGTCTATTCAGGCTCTTTTTGAGTTGTATGTGAATTTTAGAATTATTTTTCCTAATTCTGTCCAAAATAACACTGGTAACTTGACAGGAATTGCATTAAATCTTCAGATTGCTTTGGGAATTATAGTCATTTTAACGATATTGGTTCTTCCTATAGAATATTTTACCATTGGTTTGTGTCATCTAAGATTTCCTTCATCAGTGCTTTGTAGTTCTTCTTGTAAATATCTTTCACCTCCCTGGTTAAATATATTCTCGGGTATTTTAATTTTTGTTTATTATAAATTATATTGAGTTCTTGATGTGGTTCTCAGCTTGAGCATTGTTGATGTGTAAGAATGCAACTGATTTTTGTGTGTTAATTTTGTATCCTGAAACTTTACTGAAGTTGTTTGTCAGGTTCAAGAGTCTTTTGAAGAAATCTTTAGGATTTTTTTGCATATAAGATTATGTCATCAGTGAACAGAGATAATTTTGAACTCTTCTTTTCCAATTTGGATGACTTTATTTCTTCCTCTTGACTAATTGCTCTGGCTAGGGCTTCCAGTACTGTGTTGAATAGAAGTTGTGAGAGTGGAAACCCTTGTCTTGAATCCTTAGAGAAAACGCTTTCAATGTTTCCCCATTCCATATGATGATGGCTGTGGGTTTGTGGTATACAGCTCTAATAATTGAGGTACGTTCCTTCAATGCCTGGTTTCTTGAAGGTTTATATCATGAAGGGATGTTGGATTTTATGAAATTATTTTTCTGCATCCACTGAGATGTTCATTTAGGTTTTATTTATACTTTTTGATTATGTGGTGAAGCATATTTATTGATTTGCATATTTTGAAATATTATTACATTCCTGAAATAAAATCTACTTTATTATGATGATTTATCTTTTTTGATGTGCTGCTGGATTCTGTTTGCTAGTGTTTTGCTGAGGTTTTCGCATCTGTGTTCATCAGGTGTATTGGCCTGTAGTTTTCTTTGTCTGTTGTGTCCTTGCCAGATTTTGATATCAGGATGCTACTGGTTTCATGGAATAAGTTAAGGAGGAATCCCTCCTCCTTGATTTTTGGACTAGTGTCAGTTATACTGGTGCTAGCACTTGTTTATACTTCTGATAGAATTCGGCTGTGGATCCATCTGATCCTGGGCTTTTATTGGATGGCAGATTTTTTAAAAATATTGATTCTATTTCTTAACTCCTTATTGGTGTCTTTAGGACTTCAATTTCTTTTTTGTTCAATCTTGGGAGATTGTGTTTTCAAGAATTTATACATTTTCCCTAAGTTTTCTAGGTCGTGTGCATAGAGGAATTGATAGTAATCACTGATGATTCTTTGTATTTCTGTGGTATCAGTTGTTATGTCACCTTTATAATTTCTGATTGTGCTTATTTGAATCTTCTCTCTCTCTCTCTCTCTCTCCCTCTCTCTCTCTCTCTCTCTCTCTATCTTTTGTTAATCTAGTTAGTGGTCTATCAATCTTGTTTATCCTTTCAAAGAACAAACTTTTGTTTTGTTTACCTTTTTATGATTTTTGGTGTCAATTTCATTTACTTCTCTGTTCTTTGTTATTTAGTTTATTCTGCTAGCTTTGGGTTTGGCTTGTTCTTGTTTTCTAGTTTCTTGAGGTGTGATATTACATTGTTAATTTGTGATCTTTCTATCTTTTTGATGTAAGTATTTAGCACTATCAACTTTCCTCTCAATGATATTTTTCATATGTTGTGTTTCTATTTTTGTTTATTTCAAAAATTGTTCTTGATTTTTGCCTTAATTTTGTTGTTTACCCAAAGTCATTCAGGAGGAGGTTGTTTAATTTCCATGTGCTTGTGTGACTTTGAGAATTCCTCTTGATATTGATTTCTAATATTATTCCATTGTGGTCTGAGAGGATACTTGATATGATTTTTATTGTTTTTTGAATTTATTGAGACTTGCTTTATAGTCAACCATGTGTTCAATTTTGCAGAATGTTCCATGTGCAGATGAGAAAATGTATATTCTGCAATTGTGGGTGGAATTTTCTATAGATGTCTGTTAAGTCCATTTGGTCAAGAGACCAGCTTATTTCTAGAGTTTTGTTGTTGTTGTTTTTGTTGTCATTGTTAGTTTCCTGCAATGATCTGTTTAATGCTGTCAGTAGGGTATCAAAGTTCACCATCATTATTTTATGGTTGTCTGTCTGTTTTCTTCAATGTAGTAGTATTTGTTTTAGAAATCTGAATATTCCACTATTGAGTGCATATGTATTTAGGATAACTAAATCTTCTTGTTGAATTGAACCCTTTATCATTATACAATGCCCTTCTTTGTCTTCTTCTCCTTTTTGGGGGGGATTTTTGTTTTGGGTTTAAAGTCTGTGGCGTCTGACACA
Source organism: Pan paniscus (assembly GCF_029289425.2). Classification (NCBI taxonomy): domain Eukaryota; kingdom Metazoa; phylum Chordata; class Mammalia; order Primates; family Hominidae; genus Pan; species Pan paniscus. Next base: position 71,642,068 of record NC_073267.2, read on the forward strand.
AGAATACCAACCCTGCTCTTTTATGTTTTTCATTTGCATGAAATATTATTTTCTATCCCTTTATTTTGGGCCTGTGGGTGTCATTACACATCAGGTGGGTGTCTTGAAGGGTGAAGATGGTTGGGTCTTGCTTTTATTCCAGTTTGTCAGCCTATATTATTTCAGTGAAGTATTTAGGCAATTTACATTCAAGGTTAATAATGATATGTGAGGTTTTGTTCCTTCTTAGTGTTTTTAGCTACTTGCTTTGTACTTTCAATTATGTAGTTGTTTTATAGGATCTGGGAACTTTATATTTGCATATGCTCTTAGGGCAGCAGGTACTACTGTTCTTTCATTTTTGTGGTTAAAACTCCTTTGAGCATCTCTTGTAGGACCAGTTTATTGGTGACTAATTCCCTTTGCACTTGCATGTCTCAGAAAAACTTTATTTCTCCTTTGTTTATGAAGTTTTGTTTGACAAGATATAATATTCTTAGCTGGCAATTTTTTTTCTTTAAGAAAGCTAAAGATAAGCCCCCCATCTCTTCTAGCTTGTAAGGTTTCTGCTGAGAAGTCTGCTGTTAGTCTGATGGGATTCCCTTTTTAGGTGACTTGACCCTTTTCTCTAGTTGCCTTTAAGATTTTTCTTTAGCATTGATCTTGAATAATCTGATGACTCTATGCCTTGGTGATGTTCATCTTGTGTAGTATCTCACAGGTTTCCTCTGAACTTCTTGTATCTATATGTCCATCTCTCTAGCAAGATTAGAGAAAATTTCCTGAATTATTCACTCAAGTGTTTTCCAAATTGCTTACTTTTTCTTTTTCTCTCTCAGGAATGCCTATAAGTTGTAAGTTTGGTCACTTTACATAATTTCAGATTCCTTGAAGGTGTTTTCATTTTTTAAATTATTTTCTCTTTATTTTTGTCTGATTGAGTTAATTTAAATGACTCAGGCTGTAAGTTTTTTCTTCTGCTTCATCTAGCCTATTGTTGAAGCTTTCAACTGTGTTTTGAAATTCCTTTAGTGAATTTTGTAATTCCAAAAATTGTATTTGCTTTTTAAATATAGCTATCTTCTATTTTAAGTTCAAATCATGTTTCTGTTTTTTTGTGTTCATTTTCAACTTTCTCTTGGATTGAGCTTCCTTGCAATCCATACTTTTAATTCTTTATTTGTCATTTGGGAATTTTAATTTTGGTTAGGGTCCATTTCTTGAGACCTACAACAATCCTTTGGAGGTGTCAAAACACTGCTGTTTTGAAACTATCATAAGAGCGAACAGACAGCCTACAGAATGGGAGAAAAATTTTGTCATCTATTAGTCTGACCTTTGTCAGATATCCAGAATCTACAAGAAACTTAAGCAAATTTACAAGAAAAAACAGAAAACCTTATTAAAAAGTGGGCAAAGGACATGAACAGACATTTCTCAAAAGAAGACATGCATGCAGCCAACAAACATGAAAAAAAGCTCAACATCACTGATCATTAAAGAAACACAAATCAAAACCGCAATGAGATACCATCTCATGTCAGTCAGAATGATGATTACTAAAAAGTCAAGAAACAACAGAGGCTGGAGAGGTTGTGGAGAAATAGGAATGCTTTTACACTGTTAGCAGGAATGTAAATTAGTTCAACCATTGTGGAAGATTGTGGTGATTCCTCAAAGATTTAGAACCAGAAATACCATTTGACCCAGCAATCCCATTACTTGATATATAACCAAAGGAATATAAATCATTCTATTATAAAGATATTTGCACGTGTATGTTCGTTGCTCCACTATTCACAATAGCGAAGACATGGAATCAATCCAAATGCCCATCCATAATAGATTGGATAAAGAAAATGTTGTATGTATACACTTTGGAATACTATGTGTCCATAAAAAGGAATGAGATCATGTCTTATGGATGGACATGGATGAAGCTGGAAGCCATTATTCTCGGCAAACTAACGCTAGAACAGAAAACCAAACACCACATGTTCTCACTTGTAAGTAGGAGGTGAACAATGAGAAGACATGGACACAGGGAGAGGAACAACACACACTGGGGCCTGTCCAGGGAGGGTGTGTGGCAGGGAGGACATCAGGAAAAATAGCTAATGCATGCTGGGCATAATACCTAGGTGATGGATTGAAAGGTGCAGCAAACCACCATGGCACACGTTTACCTATGTAACAAACCTGCACATCTACACATATACCCTGGAACTTAAACAAAAACAAACCCCAAAACACCGTCTTTTTGTACTGCCAGAGTTCTTGTACTCATTCCTTATCATCTGAAGGAGCTGTTGCTTCTTATTTTTGAATATTCTATTGTTTAGATGAGATTTTTACATTTTTTATTATTTGTCCCTTGAGGTTATGACTGTGGTGTATGTTGTGTATGATCATTTGGTTTCTTTTCTGGGTGCTTTCAATGGGCTCTGTATGGGTTTCTCGGTTGTGGATAGCTTTTAGGCAGTGGCTTTCTCAAATGCTGCTTGTTATAGCAATGTATTGGATAAATGAGCCAACATGCTTAGCCCTGAGAGACTGAGAGTGGGAGGTCTCAAGAGTGTATCTTGTACACTATCACTGGTTTGTTTTTTAAATTTGGTGGTGCGGTACAGTGTTCATACCAGTGGGTGGTGCTTGAGACTAAGAGCCAGCTCTACCTGGTGTAGCCCAATAATGAGTGGAGGCACCTGCCCTGATGGGAAGTGGTGGGGAAGATGTGTTAAGGTCCGCTTAGGTCTCAAGGGTAAGGGCAGGGTGGGAGGGTGGCACCAGCTCCTCATCCTGAGCAGTCCGGAATGTGATCCACTCTCCTACCATGCCTCTGTCATAGGGCTCACATCTTTTACCTCACATAGACATCATCCTTTGGCTTCTGCCACATTGTGACTGGGGACTGAAGTCCCTTCTAGCAGCTATAACCAAACTGGGCTGGGGTTTCCCAGCCCAGCGCAGACAGGTGTGCATCCTGTATGCTCTCCATTGCCAGGATGCTGCTGTTTGGTGCAGGGAGTGGGAGATGGGCCTTGTCCTTTGTGTATGTCCTAGTAGCACAGGCTCACTTTCAACGGGGGTGCCGCCTTTGCAAAAGTGCTGGGAAGGCTCTCTCCAGGTGGACTCTTCAACCTGGAGGGTCTCTGCACCATTCACAAAAGTTGACTGGGGGAGTAGGGGGATTACTCCCCTCTTCACTTTGTTTCTGTCCAGTGGTGAAACAACCGTCAGCAATTGGCGCTATGCCCATGTTTCCTTTGTTCCAAGAGGGGCTTTGGTGTGCTGTACTCCTTCATCACCAAGGGATTAGATCTACACCATGGGTTAAATCTCTGGGGATCCCACAGCTCCCCTGGAACCCACTGGTTCACTGTTGGGTTTCCAAAGTCAGAGTGAGCTGTGGGGTATGTTTGCAGGGGATCTAGTGATGTACTGACACAAGGGCTGAGGTTCCCCAGGTAGGGCAGTGGCCCCCACCAGGTGCACAACCACTGTGGTACGTGCTGTCTCAGCTCGGGCCTGTGGGAAGTGTTGTTGCACCTACATGGGCTGTCCAGCTAGTGCTCTGTCCCTGGGAAGTTCGCAAATCACCACTGACAGCATTTCTTGGGGTCACAAGGGCAGAGGGGCCCCCTGACAATTTGGTGGTCACCAGATTGTCACAGGGGTAACAGGAGCAGAAAATCCTCCCCACCTACCCTTTCCTCAGGGCTCCAAGTTCCTTTGGGGTCAATCTCTTCTATACTCTTGCTGTTTCCCGTTTATGTGCCCCAATTTCTTTTTGTGGGCTCTCCAACTTGTCCTGGCTCTCTTCACTCAGCTTTTCTTTCACATCATGACCATTCACCTATAACTTTGATCTTCTTTCTGAGACTTGGCATCTGACTTTTCTAGTCAGCCATACGCTTTCAATCTTGAGTGCACATTCTAGATAAATTTTTCTTTTTCCTATTTCATGCCAAATCCCATGTGAATAGTTCTGGAGGCTGGGAAGTTCAGGATCATCAAGGTGACAGCACTGTTATTGTATGGCGAGGACTTGCTCTCTGCTTCATACATGGCACTTTCTTTCTGTGTCCTCACATGGGGCAAGGAGCTTGTTTTCTAATGCATACGATTCTCAATGCTGTTATAGGAATAATTTACTATATACTTTTCTTTTTCCTAGGAATATTACCACTTCACTTCCATCCCCCTAACTTTAATCTTCTGGGATGGAGTATGACACAATTTAAGTTAAAATCCTAACACCATGACTTTATTTTATTTATGGTGATAACTCTAAGTCAAGTGTGATTATTTACAAGTAGTGTCTCAGTGAAATCAGAATGATTTGAGGTAAGTGTTTCCTACAAGAATGCTAGTATTTGTAGGATCGTGTTGTGGGGACATGCTGGGGACATGCTTTTCCCCAGTGGAATAATCTCTTTTGAGAAGTTAGATGAGCTATCATTATGTTGTGCCTCCATTTCTAATTCTATGAAATGGAGATAAGCATGTTTGATCAGCTCACATCATGGACTTCTGTAATGGTATAATTGTATGTGCAAGGATATTAATAGTTAAGCATAATAATTTATTGTCATACTGATACTAATAATAGAATAACTCGTATTTCTCAATATTTATTGATTCCCTTATCTGATAAAAATGAATAAGCCAGTCCATCTCCTGACATGAAAATATATACCTATTTTACACAACAGTCCTAGCTCTACGGGCTCCTAAACTTCTAAAACTCAAATCCTCCTGTAACTGCTGTGTCCAACCTTCTTAGGGAGACACTGTGATAGAAATAATTCCAACTTATACATGTTCATTTTGGTGGTTGACTTTGCACTCTAGTCATATTGCCAATTTCAGATTTACTTAGAACAATGAATTAAAATTCAACAGGATGGATAATTCAGCCAATGCTCACTTTACTAACCAATTTTCTCAGAATTTGATTATGCTTGAAATAAATGTATTGAAATAGTAGTCAAGAATCCGGTTGAGTCTGTATATAAAAGGCATTTATATTATAATGAAGGTTCATTTTCTTCTAGAGACCATAGCATATTAAAATACCGGGTGACATTAAAATATTGTTATTAACCATAACTCAGACTTGAATCCACCATTGCACTATGTATGAACAATTGGAGGAGGATTAGAGGACAAATGTCAGAGCCAAGTTTAATAAGCAGTGAGTGGGACATTTGAACTTGTCACAGGAGTAGCACTGTGGTGGACAGGCATTAATCTTTTCAAGTCATCAAACTTTTGAGTTTTCCTCCCTCCAACATTTATAGAAAGATTCAGGAGAGTATTTTAAAGAGCTCAGCAAATTGAAGTCTCTATAGACTATTCTTTTCATTTTAGAACCAGAGGACCATTAATTTTTTTAAAAAAGGGTATTGCTCTGATTCTAATCCTCAATTTAATACCTGCTTTTTGTTTTCCAATTTGAGGGTGTAATTATGTAAGAATATCTTTCTTCCTTCTATAGAAGAAAGAATGTTTATTAGTCCTTAAGTGGTGACTGAAGACATAAAGATAATAACTTCCATTTATCAAGCTCGTAATATGTGTCACCATATGGTACTACGTGCTTCGTAAATATTATTTTGACTATTGTTAGTTTAAAATCTTCCTTCAAAATCTTCATTTTCTGGTCTGTAAAATAAACTCAATGATATTGAAATTAAAGGATTATGTGAATATTCTGAGGTCACAGTGAGCAGAATTAAAAAAAAAATGGGATTGATCTCCCAAGATTTTTTTTCCATAACCCTACAACTTTCCCCTAACAAAACTGGCATTTCTTGATGTCAGTATTGATATCAGTTCACTGTGGTACCTCATTCAGTTTATCACAGGAATTGTATAAATTTAGAAATTAATTTGCTCAGTGGATTTTCAACAAATGGGGAGGGTTGTGTTTCCATTTAACTAAAAGTAACTTTGTAAATCCTACTGGATGGCCTTAACTAAGGCTGGAGAACATTCATTTTAAACTCTTCTGTTTGGAAATTAAAAGGAAAAGAAGGCTATGTCTACGATCTGTGGGCCTGTTATTTAGGAGTTTCTATTAGATGTCACATTAAGTAAATCAAAATTATGGCTAGGCCCGTGACGATCAGAGATATAAGGCAAGAATGTCATTAAAAGGAAAGATATGTTGACTATCAGAATGGTATGATTTTTAGTGTTGAATATCAGAATGGTATCAGTGTTTGTTTATTTTTTGAGGTGGGGGTCTTTCTATGTTGCGCAGGCTGATCTTGAATTTCTGGGCTCAAGCAATCCTCCCATCTCAGCCTCTTGAGTAACTGGGATTACAGTCATGTACCACCATGCCTGACTTAGAAAGGTATGATTTTGAGGTGCCAAAAGCATATTGAAATGCCAAGAGAATGATTAGGACAGCAAATTCAAGGCACCAAGATGACACATGGAACCTGAGATATTCCTAGTTTCAACTTTTTGCTGGACATGGAGCCAATCAGAGCCCCAAGACAACTACATTTTTGACAACGGAAGAAGGTAATTTATGTTCTTCAGAAAGCAAAGCAGATTACTCACCCCAAGGGTTTGGAAGTATGAGGTGACCTGGCAAAGTCTAGTTAATTTATATTAAGCCAGATTTAGTGTTTAGTGATTATAATGAGAAGCTACAATTTACATAAATATTATTTGTCTACTATAACAAGGATTTTTTTTAAAAACTCAAACCAAATATGAATAATTTTAATGTCCTCATTAAGCATCAAGGAAGGAACTTGTTACAGTGTTACAATTTTACCTAATCTGCATTAGGTTGCAAAGTTATCTAATGCAGATTTCAAAAGTTTCTAGTCACTATACATCAGGATGAAATTGGAGAACTTTGGAGTTGCATTCTTTAATTTTATGTGTCAACTTGCCTGTGCCACCCAGTGTCCAGATTAAACATTATTTCTGAGCGTGTCTGAAAGTGCATTTCCAGAGGAGATTAGCATTGCAATTGGTGGACTTGGATTTCCTTCCCAATGTGGTTGGACATCATCCAACCCATTGAGGCCTGAATAGGATGAAAAGGCAAAGGAAGGAAGAGTTCACTCTTTTTTAGCTTCCTGCCTGACTGCTTGAGCTAAGATATCAGTCTTCTACCGCTCTTATAATGGGGTTTAAAAGATCAGCTACCCTGGTTCTGATGCCTTGGCCTTGAGCTGAGATTACAGGACCAACTTTCCTGGGTCTCCAGTTTGTAGATGGCAGACCATGGGATTTCTCAGCTTCCATAATTGCATGACCCAAATCTTCATAACAAATCTTTCCTTATATGGCCCTATTGGTTCTGTTTTTCTGGAGAACTCTGAATAATGCACCCCTAAATTTGAAGTGTTTACCATACTTTTTCTTCTTACAGTTTTATTAAGTAGTTTATAAGTATGAGAGCATAGGGTTTTTTTATATTGCCACTTGATGACTAAATTATAATATTATCTAAGGCTGGTAATTGTTGTCAGTAGTTTCCTATTACTTTTGAGATAAAGCTTGGGGATCTCAGGAGGCCTATAGGGCAACATAAGACTTGGCCCGTGCTGGAATCTCTATCTTTTCCTATCTATCCTCCTGCCTATATGCCAGTCCCTAAGAGTATTATGCTGTCTGCACAATTTTTTTGATAGGCTTTTTTTTTTTTTTTTTGCTTTTTTTTTTGGTTCCTACATTATCTGTCTCCTGACATCTGCCCACAAACTGCTACTCACTTTTCAAGATGCCGGTCATGTATTATCTTTCTTCATGACACATTTTCTGACTTTTTACATCACCCCACTCTGAATGCTGGTCACATTGTGCATTTCATTTTGTTGGGATCTTGTGCCTCTCTCCAGTGTTGTGCTGATCACTCTGATCACTCTCTCATGCTTTCTTCTTTGCTCACCTCTGTCTTGCACTCTATATAGTAAGCTTATTGAAGGCACACTCTCTATTTTATAAAGTACCAAACTCCAGGCCTTTAAAGATGTAGCCTAATAGATAGATAGTGTTTGTTGGTTCATACTCCATTCTAATTCCATTATTTTATAAATGAAGAAATTAAGGACTAAGAGGGTTAAAAGACTTGCCCACAGCATTACACAGGCTGCTTATTATACATAATAGTTGTTAAATAGAAAGTATGGAAAGACAGTACACAGGATCTGCATTAATACCGGCGCAAAACACGTAAGAAATTCCAAATAGTGATGGCTTCCATAAGGAATAGAAGTATAATAATCATTTATAAAGCAAGCAAAGAAATCACTGGGAAACAACCAGTTCTTCCTCATCTAAATTTCCTACAAGTATGAAAACAAACATAAAGACACCTGTTCTGTGGCCACTGTTTGTAGATTACTTTCTTAAAATGAAATGCAATAAACTCATCAGATATTTACAAAACAAATCCAGTTTAAAAATTCTGCAAAATATGCCACTTTATCAAAATACAATGATGAGCTCTATTCCTTTTGACACAATATAATCAGTGCCAAAATATAATACATTCAGTGAAATTCATCATAAAATGGGTTAGTTGGTGCTACAAAGGCAGTATTTTCTTTGTGACAAGGAGGGTAAATTTTGTTATAAGTTGATTCAGCCCGGCTCATCTTTGATTTTTATGATGGATATATATTTTTAGAAGTAGTGGATTTGTCTCTGATCCACCGGGTTCCTCCTCAGAGACCACTAAAAAACTGGAGTGTCTACTAAACAATTGACAGTTTCCTGGAGGCTGACATCACTGAAATTGGGGGATAAGCCTTACGGAAGGTACCTAAGAGATAGAGAAGGGAAATTAGGCTATCTCCTTCTCTCTCTTTCTATTTAAGTTTATGTGGAAGGAAATACATCTCTCTCAGCAACGGAATAACAATCTGAAGAAACAGACTAGACACTTCTGCCACTGAAATTTTCCTGAGTAGCTCTGATTGAGAAACAGATTAATAGACTGTATTGCAAAGAAGAAGAGATGAGTCAAACTTCTATTTGGACTCAGGAAAACTTCTCAGACGGAGTCCATCTGGCAATGCCAAAGGGACTGACTCCACTAGGACTGAAAGATCAGGTTTGCACAGTTAAACCCCAATCCATCCTTATTTTATTTCCATCTGTACATAGAGCACTTCTGCTTGCCTGGCTTCCATTCGTATTGGTTGCCTCATTTCATCATCAAAACATTTGTGTCAAGTAAATTTTATGTTCACCATTTGATAGACAAAAAAATTAGGCTTAGAGAAGCATTTATTCTTGGTCACAGAGGTTTTCTTATTTTTAATCTGGTTTCTGCATTATATGCTGAATTTTGGAGACAGAAAGACAATGGTTTGACTCCAGGTTTAGCCACTTGCTAATTGAGTGATCATGGGCAAGCCACTGTACTTCTTTGAGCCTCAGTTTCTTTTCTGAGGAACAGAAACAATCATATAAGCAAATTGCTGTAAGGATTGTGTCACATGAGGTATGACAAAAGCTTTATACAAAGCAGGGAAGGCTCAATAAATTTAACTTTCCTTTTTATTCCAGCTACACACTAGCTAGACATGTTTGCTTGTTATCTTCAAGGTACTGGAAAACACAGTACCACACCAACAAAGTTTGTGAAAACTCAAGAATTATTTACCAGTGCGGCACTTTGAAATTTTAATCCTAGATTTCCCAGTGGTAAATAACTTTACGCTAAAAAAAAATCAAAATAAATGTACTAGTGCACTTGGCATCTATTTTCTCTGAGGAAAAAGCTGTGAAATGTTAACAGTCAACATCTCTTCAAATGTTGGAACATCTACCAACCATAGACATAGCTGTGTCTATCTGGAAGAATTAGGTCTCAAAAGAGAATTTGCTATGCAAATACTCAACAGAAAATGTGCAGATAAAAAAAAAGTATAGCACACACATCTTTATACTGGTTAATTCAAAATGTCATAAGAGTAAATTTAAAGAAACAGGTAAATTAATTCATTTCCAGCCCAAAGCCAACTTTCAATCTTGTTTTCCCTGGATATTTATCTCTGAAAAAGCCTCTGAGATTTCTAGCAGGAGAAAGTCTATTAATTTTCCATATACTTGTTGATGCAAAAGCTATCAGGATTATGGGTTGAATATTTCTAGTATAGGGAAAGTAAGGGATGCAATTAATCTCTGTGAACTAAAATATACCCCTTTTCATTAATCTTTTATTGTAAATGAGCAAAGTAATTGAACCGGTACCACACTGTCAGAATGAATGCAATGCCGGTGGGATATGCTTGAGAGAGCACATACTGATTGAGTATTAAATATCTAACGGCAATAATTTATGGTTCATTACCTCTTTTGGAGTCTCTTAGTTGCATACGGCTTGAATTCTAAGTAGTCAGACTTTTAGTTGAAAACGGCTTTCAAATGCTGAAGGCAGCAAGTGCATGCAACCCACAATCCCCTTTAATATGGGCTGTTGTGTACCTACTTAAACTACAAGAAGAATATTTGATGCAGAGCTGATTGTTTTAAAGACAGAAAGATGTCATCTCTTCACTCCAAAACTCCGTCTTACAAACTCTGCCATGATGGATTTATGAAAGCGTCGAGTAACATGGACACAGAATTGAGAAAAGGGATACCGTCTAAGTAGAGATCCTGTGACTTGCTACATATTATGTAAATCCCCTTCCAGCTAGCTGGTGGTTCAGACATCTCAGCTTCTGGTTTAAATTGACAGTAGCTTCCCTAATTGTATTGTGCCATCCCCCGTGGTACAATTCCGTTGCACATGGAAATGGAAGCTTTTATTCTGTTGGTAACAAAATATAATCAACCTGAAGCAATGTTTATAGAAATATACGTTTTGGATTTGAAGAGAGGGTGTATTCAGACCTCTTGCAGTTTAAAAACAAACACTGTTAAAAGAAAGAAAATGATCCTTATATCTCTGGTAAAGAGGTACTATAGCTATTTATTCAATTGTCGAGCTTTAAAGAAATTTCTTTATTTCAGTTTTACCTCGGTGTTCGAAAGAGCAGTTTATATTTAAGGTGAATTATATTTTTCTTTTTCAGAGCAAATGAGTATCTTCTTTGATTCGTGGAATCTGCTCAGCATAAAATAAACATTTTGAAATACAATTTTGAATACAAACTTCAGACATTTTGAATATAATTTGTACTTAAGTATATTATCATGTGTGAAAATGTCTACAAGCTTTTTGACACCTCTTTACCCAATTCATATTAACAGAGACTTTTGACATAAGTGACCTTCTTTTATTCTATAACTTCACTTTCTCTCTCTCTCTCCCCCCCATCTCTCTCTCTCTCTCTCTCTTGCTCTCTCTCTTTTCCTCTCCCTTTTCATTTTCCTCTCTCCTGCTTCTGTTATGGTTTCTAGTGATAGTCAGTGTAATGTTTGTTGCATTATAAAAAACAACAACAACAATCCTGTATCTTCTTTTTAAATTGTCTTATGCAAAAAAATGACAAGAAAGAAAAATGCAGTAATACAAACAATACTTAAGCCTCTTGCATGTAAAAAAAGCCTGTATTTGCTATCAGACATTTTTCTCTACTATTTCTGAACTTTCTGTATCCATTGTTTTATTTTAGTGTTTAATTTTTAAGAATTCTGGTTCTGTAATGCACTATAATTTAAAGAAGAATCTTTAAAAAAGAACTATAAATCTCATAAATAATAAAGGTGAAATCCAGGAAAAATCAAGAAGCTTTAAAAAATAATATTTTAGAAAATGTCCAAGAATTCCAGATGAAACTATTTTATCAGTCAATCGAACTTAGCAAATAATGCCCAATCTTTCTTATCCAATGATAGGATGAATTTGTTTTGTGCTAAATGCCAGTTTAATGTTTTGACACAGGAAAGTTATATAAAGTTAACTGATAGAAAATAAATCATATTCTCAGTAGGTACACATTAGCAGCCTTAGAAAGAGTTGAAAGTATTTATATGACTGAACAATACCTACCACATCAGGAAGAAAATGATGTTGTATTTTGAGGACAGCCTGTAAGACAGGAAGAAAATGAGAACGTAAATGACCTTAAGGATGTAACAAGGCCAATGGAACCAGGATGATGAGAGAGGAAAAGGAAGATGAGTAGGTGCCCCCCTCCAATCTCCTAAGATTATTCACACGTGAGGAAAACCAATAATCAAAAGCAATGAAGATGTGAAGGAAATGGGGAAAGATGAGTGTTATCTTGCAAGGAGTTACATCCCAGGGCATTACGAGTTTAAGAAAAATTATTAATAACAAATAAAAACATTTAGGAATTAATCAGGAGGACATTTATAATAATTGAAATGGTAGCAAGCAGTACATATATTACATAAATGTGGCTGTCTAGCCGGGAAACCCTCTTTCAAGAAACATGAACATGAACATCCAGATACACAAAGGATTTAGTGAGTTAAATAAATTATGGTATAGTCTTTTAATATAAAACTATGCACCTGTGGGCTGGGAGTGGTGGCCCACGCCTGTAATCCCAGCACTTTGGGAGGCCAAGGCGGGTGGATCACGAGGTCAAGAGATCAAGACCAACCTGGCCAACACGGTGAAACCCCGTCTCTACTAAAAATATACAAAAATTAGCCAGGCATGGTGGCGGGCACCTATAGTCCCAGCTACTCGGAGGCTGAGGCAGGAGAATCACTTGAACCCAGGAAGCGGAGGTTGCAGTGAGCCGAGATTGTGCCACTGCACTCTAGCCTGGTGACAGAGTGAGACTTCATCTCCAAAAAAAAAAAAAAAAAAAAAAAACTTGTGCAGCTGTGGAAAAGAATGATAATGTTGTTTATGTAGTAAAATGGAAACGTATTCAAAACCCAATACTTAATAAATAATAAAAAAAACCGAAGTGCTAAACATAGTGTGCTGTTTCATTAAAAGAAAACTACGTGTGTGTGCATATGAGTGTGTGTGTGCGCCTATGAGTGTGTGTGTGCACGTGTATGTGTACATGAAACACTGATAAGCAGAATAATGGCCCCCAAAGATGTCCATGCCTTGATCCTCCTTAAAACCTGTGAACACCTTACACAGTAAAAGAAGCTTTTCAGATGTGATTAAGGTTAAGAAACTTGAGATGCAGAGATTATCCTGGATCACTCAGATATGCCCAATAAATAATCATATAAATACTCAAAAGGGAGGGCCTTTCCTAACTGTACTCAGAGGATCAGAGACGGCATCATGAGAAAAACTCTACCCACCATTCCTGTCTTTGAAGACTGGAGGAGCACAAAAGCCTAAAAATGTGGATGACCTCTAACAGCTGGACAAGGCAATGCAATAGATTCTGTCCTAGAGCTTCCGGAAAGAAATACAATCCTGTGGGCACCTTTATTTTAGCCCAGTGTGGCCCCTGTGAGACTTCTGACATACAGAACTGTAAGATAAATATATGCTGCTTTAACTTCGTGGTTATTTGCTACAACAGCAATAGGAAACGAATCAACTGTATAAATATATGCATGCAGATATTTGCTTTTGCTTGCACAATCTGCCTCTACAAATATACAAAATATTTTGGAAATATTGATTTCTTTCTTTTAATTTTTAAAGTTGATACATAACAAATGTACATATTTGGGGGTAAATATGATAAATCAATATATTCATATAAAATGTAAAGATGAAATCACTGTAATTGGAGCATCCTGCCCCTTAAGTATTTGTCTTTATCTTATTCTAGAAACATTCATGTTATTCTCTTCTAGCTATTTTGAAATATATACTAGATTACTGTAAACTATAGTTTACTATAGTTTATTTGATAGATACTAATGATCTATCAAATAAACTATAGTTTACTATAGTTTATTTGATAGATACTACTGATCTATCAAATACTAGGTCTTATTTCTTCTATCAAGCTATATATTTGTATCAATTAATCAACCTTTCTTCTCCCCTTTACCCTTTCCAGCCTCTGTAACCACAAATAAACTATCTTCATGAGATCCAGTTTTTCAGCTCCTACATATGAGTGAGAATATGAAATATTTGTCTTTCTGTGCTTGGCATATTTCACTTAACATAATGACCTTCAGTTTCATCCATGTTGTTGCAAATGACAGGGTTTTATTCTTTTTAATAACTGAATAATATTCCACTGTGTACATATACCCCATTTAAAAAATTCATTCATCCTTTGATGGACAGTTAGGTTGGTCCCATATTTTTGCTACAGTGAATAATGCTACAACAAACATGGGGGTGTAGATATCTCTTTGATATATTGATATTCTTTCTTTCGAATATATTCCCCTTCCTCAATATGTTAGTTCTATATTTCATTTATTGAAGAGCCTTCATACTGTTCTCCATAGCAGCTGTAATAATTTACATTTCCACCAATAGTGTATAGGGATTTCCCTTTTTCCATATCCTTGACGGCATCCATTATTCCATCTTCTGATAAAAGCCATTTTAATGAGGTGAGGTGATACTATATTACGGCTTTGATAGTTATTTATCTGATGATTAGGGATGTTGAGCATTTTTTCATATACCTATTGGGCATTCTGATAAATATCTCCCTTAAGAACTATCAGTGTTTGCTCTATATACTTGAGAGCTCTAGTGTTGGGTGCGTAGGATTTTTTGTTTTGTTTTGTTTTGTTGAAGACAGGGTCTCACTGTGTCTCATGGAGTGCAGTGGCATGATGATGGCTCACTGCAACTTCAACCTCCCGGGCTCAGGCAATTCTTCTATCTCAGCCTCCCACGTAGGTGGGACTGCAGGAGTGTGCCACCACATCAGGCTAATGTGTTTTTTTTTTTTCCCGGTAAATACAGGGTTTCACCATGTTGCCCAGACTGGTCTTGAGCTCCTGGGCTCAAACAATCCACCCACCTTGGCCTCCCAAAGTGCGGGGATTGCAGGCATGAGCCACTGTACTCAGCCTGCATAGATATTTATAATTGTTATATTTTCTCGGTGAATTGACACCTTTATTATTACATAGTGGCCTTCTTTGTCTCGGATTTTTATAGTCTTTGATTTGTAGTCTATTTTAACTGACATAAGTATAGCTATTCCTGATCTTTTTCGGTTTCTAGTTTCATGGAATAGCTTTTTCCACCACTTCTCTTTCAGTCTATGTCTTTACAGGTGAAGTGAGTTTCTTGTAGGCAACATGTTGCTGAATTTTCTTTCTTTATCTATTCAGGCACTCTATATTCAGCGTTGTTATTTATAAGTAAGGACTTACTATTGTCATTTTGTTGCCTGTTTTCTGGTTGTTTTGAGGATCTTCTTCTTTCTTTCTCACTGTCTTCCTTTGTGGTTAAGTGATTTTCTCTGGTAATATGTTTTATTTGTTGCTTTTTATTTTTAGTGAATCTATTCTAGGTTTTTGCATGGTGGTTACCATAAGGCTTACAAAAAAAGTCTTATAGATATAACAAGTTATTTTAAAGAGATGATGAATTATGTTAGATCACAAACACAAAAATAAAAAAAGCAAACAAAAACGAAAAAAGAAACCCTCTAAACTTTTACTCCATCCCCTCAATATTTTGACTTTATATTGTCTCAATTTAAATATTTTCTTGTTTCCTGTTAATTTTTCTCTTAACAAGCTGTTTTTGATATCATTTTCATAGATTTGCCTTTGGGCTTCACACTAGAGTTATGAGTGAACTGCACACCACAATTACAGTATTTTAGTATTCTGAGTTTATTAGAGAACTTAATTTTACCAATCAGTCTTATATTTTCAAATGATTACTTTTTGCACATTAGTGTTTATTTTTCTTTCAGATTGAATAATTCCATTGAGCATTTCTTGTAAGATGGGTCTGGTATTGGTGAATTCTCTCAGCTTTTGTCTGGGGAAGACGTTAGCTCTCCTTTATAGTTGAAGGATAGATTTGCTATAGACAGTATCCTTAAATGACAATTTTTTTTCTTTTAGCGCTTTGAAAATGTTGTACCACTCCCTCCTGCACTGTACAGTTCCTACTGAGAAGTCCATTGCCAGACAAATTGGGGTCTTTAGATTATTTGCTTCTTTTCTTTTGCTGCTTTTAGAATCCTCTCTTTGTCCTTGACCTTTGAGAATTTGATTATTATATGCCTTGGGGTAGTCTTCTTTGTGGCGAATCTGTTTGGTGTTCTCTGACTTTCCCATACCTGGATATGTATCTCCTTCTCATGTTTTGGAAAGTTTTCTGTTATTTCTCTGAATAGGCTTTCTACCCCTTGCTCTTGCTCAACTCCTTTAAACACCGATAAATCTTAAATTTGGTCTTTTGAGGTAATTTTCTATATTTTTTGGGGGATCTTTATTCCTTTTCACTTTTTTCTTTTTCTTCTCTGCCAATATATTTTCAAATAGCCTGTCTTTGAGCTCACTCATTTTTTCCTCTGCTTGATCTATTCTGCTGTTGAGAGCCTCTAATAAATTTTTCAGCTTAGCAAACATATTTCTCAGTTCCAAGATTTCGGTTTGATTTTCCAAAAAAAAAACTAAGTATCTTTGGTAAATTTCTCTAATAAGTTTCTGAATTGCTTTTTTTGTGTTTTCCTGCAGATTACTGAGTTTCTTTAAAGGTGCTATTTTGAATTCTTGGTCAGAGAGATCATGTATTGCTGTCTTGTTAGAGTTAGTCACTTGTTTCTTGCCTTTTGGATTTGGGAAGGCTATGGTTCCCAGTTTGCTGTTTTTGTGTGTGGGTATGTATGTATGTCTCTTTGCATTAAAGGATTATTTAGTCAAATCATCTCTATCTGGCTTGTTTTAGTTTTTATTGGATATGTGTTCTTAGAAATTCTTTGTAATTTATCTGTTGATTTTCTTTCTTTCCCCACCCCCCTGCTGGGTTACTGCCTCCTTTTTGGCACTAGATGCTTTCTTAAGCCTAGGTTTGCCTCAATTCTGGCAAATGATCAGAGTGCTGCCTTTCCTAAATGGGGGATGTCCCAAAGGGGATGTCCAAAAGCATGGGAAGGGTGGCTAGGGTGAGCTCTAGAATCAATCTTCTACAGGGTGGTGCTGCTGAATGTCCATTCTGATTTGGCATTACCTCTGGATGAGTTACACAGCAGAGTTTCCAGGGCTGGAGATGGCAGTCCCTCCTCTCCCCTTTGTCACTAGGTTTCCTCAGCGATATTTTTTCCTCCAGGCACTCTAGATGCTTCTCATGAGTTTGGCAGGGACAGGTCTCCTGTCAGCAAACTTAGGATGATGGGGAAGCTGCTTATCCACCTTGATATCACTTTTTTCTAATGTAGAAGCTGTCAGTCAGGGGAAATTTTCCACATGCTTGCCGCTAGAAGGACTGGGGGGAGGAATATCATGAATATGGAAGTCCACTTCTTTAACCATCTGCTCAAACTATTTTCATTTCCCTGTGGCCCTGGGAACTGTTTTCTCCTCATATTTGAAATCTGAGAGATTGCTGGTAATAATCTTGGCACTGTATGTTTATATTTTTGGTTTTTGGAAAGAGGGGGAGTGAAGCCACCTTGTTTCTCCACTGCCATTTTGGAACTGGACGTCCAGAAACATTTCTGTTGAACAAGTATTGAATGTTAAGAGACAGATGTGCATAAGTGACTTGTTCAGTATATATTTTTGTACTGTTCAGATTTTGAGCCATTTAATGTATCTGTTTCCAAAATAAATGTAAGTAATTTAAAATATATGCAATAACATTGTCATTCCTTCCTAAATTATGAAAGGTATGGCGCATATCCAATTTGTGCAAAAACCCATCATATTCTTTAATAAACTTGCAGAATTTTGGTGGAAAATATAATTAATTATTGGCCAGTCAAAAGATAGGAGTTTTGCTGAGATATAGCTGATTACTATGTCTTTACTTTAGTATTTTGATTTCTGTTTTATTGTGACTTATTCTTTTTCTGCAGCAACTGCTAATTATTTCAAGTAAATTTCAAGGCGAGTTAATTCAGTGTTATTCACCTAATCATTTAACATTTATCAGTGTCCATCAGTGTTAGAAATTAGGGATTTGGAGATGAATCTCATATAGTTTTTGGTGTCAAGAAGCTCCCAAAGAGATACATCCTCAAGGAAATAATTATAGTAAAGTTTGAAAAATTTCATAAGAGGAATAATATGGGATTTCAGAAGAAGAATCCAGAAATAACATTTTGGGAGAAAAATTGTGGCTTAGAATACTTCTGCTGGTAATAATAACTTGTCCTTCATGCAAATTAGTAAAAATAAAGATTCTTCTTCAAGACCCTTTATGAATATCCACTATAAAATTGTTGTAATAGAGATACAATTCTCTAATCACTACAAAGGAGATAGTGACTGATAGATTAGTGAAGTACACATATGACATCCCAGGTTGCAAGAGCAGTAACATTTTCTCCATAGTATTCCTCTTAATTTAATATCCAACAGTCTTCATTTCTCATTATCAGTGTCTTCTTATGTAGAATTTTAAAAAATGGGAAAAAGTACTTATAGATCAGTCTAGCAATTTCGATTGCAAAAATGCAGATTTTCTCTTTTCAGGTAGAATAGTAAGTGATGCTGTTCCACAAAAAAAAAAAAAAAAACTTTATGACCCAAATTATCAGTGTGATTCTAAACATTTTCTTATGTTAAATGCCTCTTATAATTAGAATAGGTGCCAACAACAAATGAAAAAATAGTTACATAGATAGCTTACATATTAGTTACATAGAGAGCTTGAGTCAAGATAGGACTGAGGCTAACAGCAAATTAACCATAAAAATAGGGTCTGATTACTGCTGCTCAAACTTAAGCATCTTCAGTATTAAGGTAGCTTCAGGATGTTTGTTGATCCCAATGGGACATCAGGATGGAGGAAGGGGTGAGGGAGGATTCCCCAGAACAAGATGCACTCATACACAGAAACTTGGCATTTAACACTGTAATTTTCAAATTGAGAAGACCAATTTTAATTTTGTTTTATCTCCTTTTGGATCCTACTTTCTGGAGATTTGAAAATGTATTTATAGTGCTAGTAAAATCTGAACGTCTTTCCTCCTTCTCCCTAATTTTTGGATATTTCAGGAATTGGGATATGAATTATACAAATAAGAACCAGCCCCTTCTCCTGATCTGTGGGCAGCAATAGCCCCAAGGGACTGAAAAACAAGTGTTTTCTGCACTTCCTTTCAGTTTCCTAATAGCCTGTTCATGTACTTGTTCGGTAGGAAAAAGTGTTTTCTAATAACAAATCTCTATTATGTTAATAAGTGAGGACTAAACTCTGACCTTTGTCCTCTCTTGCCCAAATTCTTACCTGGGAGGCCTGGAGAGTCATGCCCTAGGAACCACAAAATCTCATCAGATGGGTTATATTTAACCCTATGTAATGTAATTTACTTTCCAACTTGACTGTGGCGTAACATCACAAGACAGGTATAAAAGACAATAAAAATATTTTACCCCAAAATATGTTTCTTTGCTGTATTTTAAAATGACCCTGCAAAGCCATTTTTTGTGGAAGAAAAGTTGCATCTGTAAAGAACTTCTACTAACCTAACTAGATCTTTCCTCCTTCCAGGCCCTCACAATCTTGAAGAGATGAACTGAGAGTCTAGCACCTTCTAAGGCCTGAAAAGGAAAACTTTGCCATCTATTGTCTCTAAGGGGAGTTGCTCATGAGACTTTATTTATTATTTTTTTTTCAGATTTCTTTTTTTTTTTAATTATTTTTATACTTTAAGTTTTAGGGTACATGTGCACAACGTGCAGGTTAGTTACATATGTATACATGTGCCATGCTGGTGTGCTGCACCCATTGACTCGTCATTTAGCATTAGGTATATCTCCTAATGCTATCCCTCCCCCCTCCCCCCACCCCACAACAGTCCCCAGAGTATGATGTTCCCCTTCCTGTGTCCATGTGTTCTCATTGTTCAATTCCCACCTATGAGTGAGAACATGTGGTGTTTGGTTTTTTGTCCTTGTGATAGTTTACTGAGAATGATGATTTCCAATTTCATCCATGTCCCTACAAAGGACATGAACTCATCATTTTTTATGGCTGCATAGTATTCCATGGTGTATATGTGCCACATTTTCTTAATCCAGTCTATCATTGTTGGACATTTGGATTGGTTCCAAGTCTTTGCTATTGTGAATAGTGCCGCAATAAACATACGTGTGCATGTGTCTTTATAGCAGCATGACTTATATTCCTTTTGGTATATACCCAGTAATGGGATGGCTGGGTCAAAAAAATATGGAACACTTCACGAATTTGTGTGTCATCCTTGTGCAGGGGCCATGCTAATCTTCTCTGTATTGTTCCAATTTTAGTATATGTGCTGCCGAAGTGAGCACGAGACTTTATTTACATAATAAGAACCTTGGTCTCCACAATCCTTTATCTTAATCGAGATGCTACTTTCTATTTATTTCAGATCTTTAGATAATGACTTAACTGTTTCAACCAATTGCCAATCAGAAAATCTTTGAATCCACCTATTACCTGTATTCCCCACTCCCCTTTTTGAGTTGTCTCATCTTTCTGGGCGGAATCAATGTATACCCCATATGTATTGATTGATGTTCTAAATGTCCCCCTAAAATATATAAAACCAAGTTTCAACCCATCCACCTTAGGCACATGTTTCAGGACCTCTGGAAAATGTGCCTCAGGCCTTGGTCATTCATATTTGGCTCAGAATAAACCTCTTTACATATTTTACAGAGTTTGACTCTTTTTGTCAACATAAACTTATCTTCCTCTCAGGTTTAGAATTTCCCTTTCTCAGCCTTCATTGGACACTTATTTGTTAAGGCAACACTCTGAATAAATGACTAACCAATGTATAAGTGTTACACAGGCATTCATTGCAAAAAAATTATTGAGCTTCTACTGTGTGCCAGGCACATTGTTGGATTGCAGGGTGCTCATAGGCTTCAAAAGACACTGTAGTGAGTCTGACTTGAGATCATTTCTCTTCTCTAAGACTCAATTTTCTCCTTTGAAATGAGAGAAAGAAGAGTACTGACTCTCACCTGTGCTTTTGAGTGTATGCATATCATTTTGCCCACCATTTAGCAAGAGGCAAATATGTGATTGTGCTTATTAAATACTTCCTTGAAATGTCAATGCATTGTATTTTCATGCCAGTGTGTAATATGTGGGAATGGGCTTTTTATTCCATTTAACACACAGTGACATTGTCTATTGATTTAATGAGGAAATTACACATGTTGTACTTTCCTATTTAGCAAAGGGTTTTGCATTAAAGGTATATCAAAGGAACACATTGCCATGGGTAGTTGGGTGCAGCACAGCCATATGGCAGAGAAAAGTCCCCAGCAATCAAGCAGACGACCTGTGGTGTTTCAGACGAGGCATACAGAAAGGCATTTTGGGAAGCAGCGAAAGGGGTTAGCCACTGGGCAGCAAACATGTGTCCAGTAAATGGTGGCCTTAATACCTCAAATCCATTTACAGTGCCTATTATTTGACACTCATTCAAAATCCAGGGAATGTGTTTTGCAGTGACCTTAGATAAAAATGAGGGAAAGCAAATAGAGTAACTATTAACATAATTACAAAGAGACCTGTTTGGTCTATGCTTCATATGCCCATATGGCCGGGTATTCAGTGGACTTCAGTAGTCACTGCTCTCCTAATAAGCCCTGTTAATTAGGTAATAGGAACATTCTCTCATTGTTGACAGCAGAGTTTTCTGACTCGCTCAAATTAAACCAAGCTAATTTTGTTAAGCATTGAGATTCCAGATGGCCCCTAAGGTACACTCTGGTATGCAGGCAGGGGAATCAGTGCCTTTGTAATCCGTGATCTACTTTTTTGAAATGGAAAAGCTGTTTTGGAAAAGATTATGTGGAAACCAAGAAATCAATATTCATTGTCTTATTTCCTTTCCAACAAAATTAGATAGTTAGATATTTGTATGCATGTATGGATTTGCGTGTTTACATGTCTGTATGTAAATGTGTATATGTAAAAAGGAGCTCATTCTCTCAGCCCAACGCTTTTGAAGAGTGTGTGCTCCAGATTGAAGAGCAATTTGACGGCGCAATATTCATTGACTTTCTTTTCTCTCCATCTTTGCAGAAGCTGATTTTTAAAAAGGCAGGATATTAGAGCTGGAATGGCTTTTAGTATTTAGCTAACCAACACATTCAATTTGTATATGAGAAGACTAAGGACAAGAGGGAAATACCAATATAAGGTCAAAAAATAAGTTAGTGTCAGAACCAGGAGTTAAACATTTTTCTCCTCCTGAAGAGCTAATCATGTACTTTTGTTTTTTAAAATAACATCTTCATTGAGTTATGATTTACATACCATCAAATTAATGCTTTTAAATTGTACCATTCAGTTGTATTAAGTGTTCTTTCTTAGCAATATCTGATACTATACCATCTACTCATCAGCACCTTTCTTGTCCGTAGGCCATATTTAAGATCTGAGAACAAAAGCCTTTAGTGGAAACCGTGATGATAATGAGATGATCATATTTTCTAAATGTAAGCTATCATTATGCACCAATAACTATGCTAAGTTCCAGTTCATGCATTCAACAAATTCTTTTGAGCACTGCTATGTGCCAAGCACTGTTCTAGGCACTTTTTGTAAACCAAGGAGCCAAGCAAAGATCCCTGCCTTTATGAGGCAAGGGAAGAGAGAAATACACAACGTGTCAATTATATAACATTTTGAAAGATGTTAAGTGCTGTAGGGAAAAAAAAAGAAATCAGAACTGAGTAAAAATGCTGGCATCTCTAGATTTGTGTGGATGGGGCTGAAGAGGAAAGATTAGAATTTTGAAAAAGAAGGTCAGTGTAGGCCTCGCTGTGGAGGTGACATTATACATTTAAATGCTCAGAATAATCTTTTGAGGATGCACTTAAATATGTATTATTAACCTCTTTTAAAATTAATTCTATTGAAATATCACAGACACATACACACAAATGTCTAGCTCAGTGAATTTTCACAAAGTGAATATGCCTGCTAACATTGCTGGTTTTTTTTTTTTTGGTGATGAAAGAGAGAATAAGTAATGAGCCTAAGACCACATCACAAATAAGTGCCAGAGACTTAACACTTTCCTATTGACTCAGGTTATCTCAAGGAAGAGAACCTAAGGCTAGACTTCAGATTTGGAAAACTGGATAGAAAGAGAGGAGCAAGCAATGAAGTATAGAGTAGCTGGACTGTTGCACTGAACAGAAATATTTCAGCTTTCTAAATAACAGTGGAAGGGAATTTTGAACTAACTTTCTGGGGCATCTTGTCAATAGAAATATAGAGGGGGCTGCTATGCCTCAGAGTTACCACAGAGTGGCAGTGCTTTAGAGCTTAACTAAGTTAGCAATTGCATTCCAAAGTCCCCAGTTCAGCCCTTTTTTAGGCCTTTAAAAACAAATCACAGATCATAGGCTCTTATACAGAAAAACACTTACATTTGGGTGAAATCTACTTTTGTATGAAAATTGCAAATACATAGAGGCAATGCAACAGTCTTTGTTGCATATGCAATAGATATCTCATTTATTT
Source organism: Pan paniscus (assembly GCF_029289425.2). Lineage (NCBI taxonomy): Eukaryota > Metazoa > Chordata > Mammalia > Primates > Hominidae > Pan > Pan paniscus. Next base: position 71,665,568 of record NC_073267.2, read on the forward strand.
TAAGAAATAAAATGCAATAATTGCATAAAATTTGCAATTAAAGCTGTACCATAGGCTTTTTTTGTTGTTTGGCTAAGCCAGAGTATCTGATGGCAAATCAACACTTTAACCAGGAAAAAATAGAAAGACCAGAATGAAAAAAGAAAGACAACTGTTTGAAGACATTGGAGACATCTAAGATTTGAAGGGTAAAGCTCTAAGAGAAGGTAAGCTCACAGAGGTGAATTTGCATTTTTGTTATTCATGCTGACCCAAGTTTCATAAAAAGACATTTGTTTATTCCTTGAATACATTGGACAAGAGGATAAGGAACCAAACCAACAACAGCTGAAATTTTAGTGGAGTTTTGATTCTCTCAGTGTATTAGGAAGACCATCATTGGAGTTTGAGATCTGTCAGTGCAGAAGAACACAGGTAAATACATTGAGAATGGGAGTAAACTAGTGGCTAAGGGACATGCATATTTTTCAGTCCAAAATTCCGCCTTAAGTCAGCTCAATCCCTCATTAGACTGTATTGATTTGCCCCTACTTGCCAAAGCGATAGTTAGAGGATAATCGAATCTTCTGGAAGGAAGACAACAACCTTCAAAGCCTCTACGGCATTTAAAACATAACATCTGGCATTCCATCAAAACTTAGAAGGCTAAATTAAAATAAGATCAAGATAATGGGAAAAAAAAGCAGACCCTTATGTGATCTAGATAATAAATGTGTTACATGAACTTTAAAATAAGATTAATTAATATATTGCAGAGAAGAAAAATACAAGATGAAGCATTCTACCAAAGAGCTGGAATCTTTGAAAAACAAGGACTGAAACAAATTTGAGAACTACAACAAGTAATAATTGAAATTAACAACTAAAACAGAAAATAATTAAACAGCATATTGGACCCAAATGAAGACAGAATAAGTGATCTAAAGGAAAAGCTGTAGAATATATACAACTGAAACTCACAAAGAGTAAAAAAAGGAAAACTACCACAAAAAAGTCAGCAACAAAAAAGTCTACAATGTGTAAGACAGCTATAGTACATGGTGAAAATGTCTGATGTGTATGTCATTGAAGGCCCATATGGGGAAGAAATAACAAGCCACAGGTGCTTTACCCAGTGAAGTAAAGGCCAAGACATTATCAAAAACTGATCAAAGACATCACCTTACAGGTTCAAGAAATTCAGAGAATCTAAACAGGATAAACATGAGAAGAACCACTCATTGTCACACTTCAGTCAAACTGCTGAGCACCAAAGACAAGAAGCAAATCTTAAAAGTAGTCAAGGGTAGAGGACAAGAGAGATCTATAGAGTAACCATAATACTTTCATCTGACTTCTAAATTGAAAAGACAAAAGCCACAATACAACTGGATACCACATTTTATGTGCAGAAGGGAAATAACTGGCAAATTATATTTGTATGCTCAGAGACGATATCTTTCAAACATTAAGGAAAAACAAATTAAATTTCCAACATACAGAAACATATAATTTGTTGTCAGGAAACAAACACTGAAAGAAGTACTAAGGTGAGTACTTCAATGGGAAGTTGAGCACATACGAAAATGCAGCAGGAAGGAGTGAAGGGAAAAGAAAAAGTAAATATGTAGCAGAATCTATTCAAACATTGATTATACAAATAGTAATTTTTCTGAAGTTTAGAATTTAATTGAATTTAATAATACAAAAGCTAAGAAAGGGTTCTATGGAGGTAAAAGATGAAAAGATCCTAGCATTACATTAAAAATGATAAATGCATTAATTTATATTAGGCTCTAATAAGTCAAGGTACGTATAGTGAAACTAGTATAAAAGTTGTAGATGGGATGTGGTGGCTCACACCTGTAATCCCAGCACTTTGGGAGGCAGAGGTGGGCGGACACTTGAGGTCAGGAGTTCAAGACCAGCCTAGCCAACATGGTGAAACCCCGTTTCTACTAAAAATACAAAAATTACCCAGACGTGGTGCCACATACCTGTAATCCCAGCTACTTGGGAGGCTGAGGCAGGAGAATTCCTTGAATCTGGGAGGCAGAGGCTGCAGTGAGCTGAGATTGTGCCACTGCACTTCAGCCTGGGCAAGAAGTGAGACCCTATCTCAAAAAAGAGAAAAAAATGTAAATAACTGTAACTACAAAGCTAATAAAGGGGACATGAATTCTTTAAAGAATTGATTAATCTAACTTAAGGTAAGGAAGAAGATCAGAAAGGAACAAATAGTGTGTGAGACAACTCCTGGGTGAAAGGAGAATTTAAAATGAAAATTAGAAAGCATGTTGAAATGGAAGAGTAATGTAATGTGACATATCAAAAGGTGTGTAATGCAATAAAAGAGCTCAAAGGAAAATATATAGCCTAAATATATACATTTTAAAATAATACAGGCTTAATATCCATGATTTAGTCTTCCATATCAAAAGCTAAAACAAACAAACAACAACAACAACAAAACAGAAACAAACTACGGAAATAAATGGAATGGGGAATACTTTACAATAGAGAACACTAGTAAACCCAGTTTCAGGAGTAAAATAAAGGGCATCATTAAAAATTCCACAGATATTGAAAAGAGGATATTACAATCAAATTTGTAATAAATTTGACAGATTTAAGATAAATTAGATGAATTGATAAATTTCTTGAAAAACAGTTTACCAAAACTGAAAAGATATAGAAATCTATTAAATTTTATAAATTATGTTATCTAGTAGACATTTTTAAACAATAATTCTATAAAAGTTAAATATGTAAATAAATATTTCTAAAACAAAAAAACTTCTAGTCTAAATGATTTTACTGGTTTATCAAAACATTTGAAAAAAATAGCAACAAACTTATACAACCTCTTTCAGAGGATAAATATTCAGGTAACACTTCCCATCACAATATATGTGATCAACGTATGTTTATTATCAAAGCAAATACATGACTAACACAGATACCACATGTCAATATTTCTTATGAACATAGATGAACTAATCTGAAATATTTGTACAAGATACTAGCAAACTGAACCCAAAGACATATAAAATTTATAATATATCATGACCAAATGAGATTTAATTGAGGAATACACACATAACATAAGATTTGAAACCAAGCACTGTAACTTTTTACATTAAAACATAAAAATAAAAATAAAGATAAGATAAAAATTATACGATTATGTAAATAGATACTGAAAAAATGATATAATTCAACAAGCACTTATACCAAAATAAACTAAAACAAACTAGAGATGAAATTAATATATTCTATTTATACAGCATATTTTAAAATTCAACAGCAATTTTCATATGAAATAGTAACATAAGTATTATCCTGCCCTGAATTTGCCTACTGGTCAAAGATGTATGCTATGCCTTTTCACTATTTTACTGAAAGTCGTAGACAGTGCAATTAGGCAAACATTTAATAAATGAATGAAGGAATTAGTAATAAACCAAAAAGAATAAAAATAAAAGGTATAGGAATTAGAAAAGAAGAAACAGATATATCATTTATATAGACATGGATGAGTATACAGAAAATCCAAAAATATCTATACAATTGTTAGGGCTTAGAAGCTATTTAATGTGAGCTTTATATAATAATTAATTCTTATATAATGCTACATCTATATCATGTATTCCTGTATAAAAGTAATGAATGATATATAAATAAATAAAAATACATGTTTTATTTATTTATGTCCATATAAAATATAAATAAGTAAAATATAAATGCTAGCATTTAAAACAGAATAGGAAATACCAAGGGCCAAACACAATCAAAATTTACAAAATGTTGTCAAAGAACATTATGTATTATTACTGAAAAAATTTCAAAAGATTCCATTAATAAAGGGATATACGATGTTTCCAAGTTGGAAATTTCAAAATTGTAAGATTGACTTAAATGATGTGAAGGTTCAATTTAATACCATTGAAAACTCAGCAAATATTCCTCTGTAAAATTAAAAGCTGCTTCTAAAATTTATCTGGAAATGAAGAGTACCTAGAATAGCCAAAATAATCTTTAAAAGGAAAGCCAGTGAACTCACGTTACCAGATATCCAGACTCACTATAGATCTAAAGTAAGCAGTTCACTGTGCTATTAACATAAGAATAGACAAATGGATCACTGTAACAGAATAGAGACCAGAAGGAGACCTGATAGATTACCAGATCTGCAATGTAGACACTATTGCCATCCAGTGGGGAAAACGATGGTCTTCAAAATAAATGGTACTGCTCAATTCGATACTCATATTTAAAAAATAAATTATTACATCACACCATGAAACAAAAATTAACTCCATTAGATTGTAGATGATAAAAACAAAACAATGCAACTGTATAGTAAAAAGTATAGAATAGAATGTTTATGACCTTGGAGCAGACTAAAATTGTTTAAGTAAACCGTGAATAGCACTAACTAAAATGTAAAGATGGATAAAATTATAATTGTGCATTAAGAGTTTCTGTTTATGAAAAATGCCATTAAGAGAGTAAAACGACAGCCCAAAGAGCATGAGAGTGCACGGACACATGCACACACACACAACTTATATCCGTAAAAAAGCGCTACATTTCAATAGAAGAAGAGACAATTTAGTTACAAAAGAAAACCTGGCAAAAGACTTCAGTAGGCCATTTCTCAAGTAGAATATCCAAATAACCAAAAAATATTTCAAAAAGAACTCGTCAACATCAATGATATAACACTATACATCAACAAGAAGGATAAAATTATAAAAAAACAGAAACAAAACCAGAAGACACCAAATGTTGATGAAGATATGCAAAAGAAGAACTCTTATACGATAAGGTAGAAATATAAATTAGTAAAACTACTTTGGAAAACTCTCAGATAATATTTACTGAAGTTGGCTATACACATCCACTGTGACTGAGTTGTTCCTTCCTAGGCGCATTCCAACAGAAATGTGTGTATCTGTGGACTAAAGTGTTATTACAAAATTTACACCTTTAGTTTACAAAATGTATTGCAACACTATTCAAAATACCCCTAAATTGGAAACTTCTAGAATGCCCATCAACAATAGGATATATCAGTTGTCAAATATTCACATATTAGTGTACTATACAGCAAAGAGAATGAACAAACTTCTGTTCTTTGCAATAATATTGATGAATCTCATTTAAAAAATTGAGAATAAACCGAATCCAAAAGATTATATATTATACACATCTATATATATCAAGTTTAGCATTAAGGCAAAATAAACCATGGTGTTAACAGTCAGAAAGGTAGTGGTCTTTAAAGAGAGGTGGAATGACTTGGGGGTGGTGGTGTTAAGCATGATGAGGGCTGTTGACATTTTCTTTTTTAGATTTGGGGGTACTTGTGCTTGTTAGTTACATGGGTGTTACATGTATAATGCGGGGAGGCTAGGGTTCTAGTGTACTAATTTTTTTTTTTTTTTAAGACAGAGTCTTACTCTGGAAAAGCTCTGGAAAGGAATATTTATTTTTAAGGCCAAAATATTAAAAACATTAAATTTTCCAAAATGCTCACTGCAACCTCCACCTCCCTGGCTCAAGCAATTCCCCTCTCAGTCTCCTGAGTAGGTGGGATTACAGGCGCACGCCACCACACCGGTTTTTTTGTATTTTTAGTAGAGACGTGTTTTCACCAGGTTGGCCAGACTAGTGTCGAACTCCTGACCTCAGGCAATCCGCCCGCCTCGGCCTCCCAAAGTGCTGGGATTACAGACTTGAGCCATCACACCTGGCCCCTAGTGTCCTAATTTTTGATTGATTACACAGGTATTTTCCCTTTCTGAAAATTTCCCAAAGTGCACAAGAATGATTTTTGCCCTTTTCTGTATTTATGCTTGACTTAAGTACTGGTGTAGCTTTTCAATTATAGTATAATCAGTGGTGTCCCATCACAAGTTTGTGTATTCATATTTAAATTAATAGTCATTGATAAATAGTGCAAAATATATACTATTAAGCTTAAAGTTTAGCATTTAAGAAAGGTGGGCTCTGAAAGCAGATTGTCTGGGTTTGGATACTGGCTCCTTCACTTACTATATCTGTGATTGCAGGCAAAGTACTTAACCTTCCTGAGCCTCAGTTACTGTAAAATTGAAATACTAATAAATTCTTTCTCATAGGGAAGTTGTACAACTAAATGAAATGAACTTGCCAAGGGCTTCACATATCATAAGTATTCTGTAAACATTGGTTTTTATTAATTACTGAAAAACCACAGACTCTGATACAGTTTTGCCATTGTATAAGTTGAATGACCTTTATCAAGTTATGCCCTGAGCTTTAATAGCCTCTTTAATTCAATAACAAGATGATTTATTAAGTTTACAGAGTATGTGATAATTAAATTTGAGCCACATAAGAAAATGCTTTACAATCTATAAAACTATAATAATGAAAAGTATTATTTTAAGATATATTTTATTACAAAGATACATAAAAATATAAGACAAATTAAGGAGAAACAGTAATATCATCTGATTATTCAGAAAATGTTAAGTATAACTGTCAACGTTTTCTGATAAAGTCTGTGATATCCAACAGATAAACATTGGCATAAAATGTCAGAAACATGCACGACAATGACAATGACAGAAAAGGCTGACATAAAGATTAAAAACATCATTATGGAATATCAAGATAGTGCAATTTGTTACTTGCATTTCAGAGCCACTTCAAATGGGGTCCAAGAAGAAAGGAAGTAGAGATTTTGTTCTAGAGTTATAGCTGAGATTTCTTTTCTTTCATTTTCTGTTTTGATAATCTCCATTTAGGTATTAAGATACAATTGACTGTAAGACTAAGATGAATACATATACACATATGCTAACTGAGAAAGATGAGTTGGTACTTGCCGTGATTTTCAACTGTTAGTGTTTTGATAGCACAAAATGCAATAATTGAGGGGAAATTGGGTTTTCTCCTGCTTCATGCAAAGCCAGTAGTTCTATGTACTCATTTATTTTAACTGATGTATACTTGGCAAATGCTAATCTCCAGGGTATATCTAATGCATGGCTATGACAAAAAACTTGACTCAGATCACCTCTTCTGTTTCTTTTTTTTCTTCTTTTGTAATAAACTACAAAAGTTTGGAGATATGCATAATGCCCCTATAAGTTATCTCCCCCATAAACATAATACATTAAATTTCTATTCAAAAATGCAATCTTCACTTTCAAAATGAGGTTCATTATGAACTCCAACATTTAACTGAGATCTACGATGATAGAGTGTACAAATTTTACATTCTATTTTCAATTGTTAAATGTTAATTCAATGCAAAAAAATTGAGATACTATAATATGCAAACAATGGTTATTCATAGATAACTAAGAAAAACACAATTGTAGTATGTTTTAGGAAGAAAGAAAATATAAATAATAAAATAATAAAGTTGAGTAAAAAAATGAAGTGCTTTATATTATGAAAGAGAAAACCATCAGCATAGCATGGCCTCTGATTAACAAATGAGATAAAGATGTCTGTAAACCCTTTGTAGGATTCAAATTCAAATTATTTGGATATAACTAAATATAAAGATTAAAAACATTTTAGAAAATTTAACATGTTTTTAATATTTTGGCCTTAAAAAATAAATGTTCCTTTCCCTCCAAAAATTAATTAGAAGAGGTTTTCATTATAAATGTTATAATTGCTTGTTAAAAATTAAAATGTTGGGCCAAGTGTGGTGGCTCATGCCTGTAATCCCAGCACTTTGGGAGGCCAAAGCTGGCAGACCTCTTGAGCTCAGGAGTTTGAAACCAGCCTAAGCAACATGGTGAGATCCCATCTCTAACAAAAACACAACAAAATTAGCTCATGATAGTGGCACACATCTGTAATCCCAGCTTTTCGAGAGGCTGAGATGGGAGGATTGCTTGAGCCTGGAAGGCAGAGGTTGTAGTGAGTGGAGATCGTGCCACTGGACTCCAATCTGGGAGATAGAACAAGACCCCGTCTCAAAAAAAAAAAAAAAAATTGAAATACTATAGAAATCTATGATTTTAAATTATTTATGTTTAGTGCTATACTAAAGGAATAACTAGTGTTAATGGTAAACAAAAAAATCTCAAAATTTATATATGCATGTGTGTGTGTGTGAAATACATGATTTTGCACAGAGTTCATATTAATATACTACTTAAAATCTCACATGTATGATTCATAATATAAATTGAATTTTAATTATAAGAATGTATATCTCTATATCACTATTTTACCTGCAAAGCATTCTAGTTTAAAAATAAGAATTTATAGAATCCCTCATATGTTTATTTGGCTGCTATGATTCCTATAGTCATTTAAAATGTCAGGTATAAAAATAAATAATAAATCAGCAGTGAAAATTAGTGTGTTCCAGTGTATAAGTTACGAGACATGAAGGAGGTATTTCTCTTCTTTGGGCTTTAGATTTGTGATTTATTTAATACTTACATATGCTAAAATTGGAAGACATGATTTAAGGGCCCTCTTTTTGGGGCAATCTATGAATTTAATGGTCACATTATTCTTTTAATAAATACATGCTTCAAATTATTTGTAATATTCCCTAAATTGCAGCCCATTTTGTACATAATTTGATGATATATAAGAATATATACAATGTTAACTATATATAGTAGATTAAAAAGCATAAATAGGAAATATAAAAATTAGAATGGAAGGTAAAGCCTCAGGGAAATCATATTTCAAGAATTCATGTCAGACTATACTTCACTGAGCTGCAAATGTGGCTCTTAGTTGTTTGGAAGTCAGAACAACAAAGAAAACAGAGTCAGCACAGAATACCTTCAGAAAATTATAGTATCTTGAGAATATTTCAAAGTAACAAAAGAGAAACACAAATATTCACAGATACAGATATATAAGCACACACACACATTCACACGCAAACTAAAAAATTGAAAAATGTCTTTAAGTAACTAAAGATTTAGTTTGTTCTCTTTCCTAGTTCCCAATTCTTATCTATGTGGTTTATTCATCTAACCATAAACAGTACAACTGTAATCAGAGTACATAAATTCAGCACAAACCACTTTAGAAATTACCTTCCATAAAGGAAAGTTTTGGACAGGCTAAAGGTAAATGGCGGAGATCCTGTAGTCCATGAGCATAGAGGTGGGAGTGGGATTTAAAATTAACATAGTTTATTTCAATTTCCTTTGGTTACTGTGGCTATTTGGAATCTCAGATGATTCCAATCAGCTGGAACCTTGCACCAGCTGCTCTGGGTGGCTAGTAGAAGCATGCCATTCACCAGAGCAGTGACTGAAGGAATTGAGCTAGGAAATGCTGGGGTTATGCTGCCCGCTAAGATGGGAGGCCACTGGTGAAAACAGATCTGAAAAGTGGTTTCTCAAAGAGATGTGGTTGGCATTGGGGCTGAGATGGTGACCGTGTTAGCAATGGTTTTAGAAGAGGCAATTTGGATATAATATAACTATTTTTTAAATCTCAAAGTTATAAAAAATAATGGAAAGATCTGTCCCATCCCAATACTAGGAAAGATGATTGGCTACATTAGTTGTAGCTGGCATCTGACAGAAAGAATTCACAAAAAGAAGGGGGAAAACCAGCAACAACAAAAATTTAAAAAGATATTTTTCATGGAACATCAATTACTACAATTTTATCTTACTGGCAAGCTGGATAGCTGTTTATGGTTTCAGTTCAGACATCCACAGACAATATAACAATATTAATAATGATAAACAGATAAATCAAAAACAAGTAAAAACACAAAACAAATAAACCATGTTGTATTTTCGAGAGGCACGGCATCTCCTTTCGTGCACATTGGCTGGGATACTCAACTAATCACAAGATCCCATCCTGAAAACTACAAGTATTTTTAAAAATGTGTTCCAACAGTATACAAGGGGGAATAAATTATTAAAAATATATTAGATTTCTTTATTTCATAACCCTTCTAAATCACTTAAAAAACAGAAAGGCATGTAAAAAAGAGAAAAAATAGCATAAACCTGAATGTAGAACTCAAGAAATGCAAGGAAAATATAATCATTAAAATATCTGCACGGAATAAAAATACATTTTAGCCACATCTGTTTTGTTCCCTCCACAAAATAACAAGAAAGTGGTTTTATTGATTTGACAGACAATACACAGTAGGTTATCATCTCAGAGATGAAAGAAAAACTTGGATGAGAGGTAAACAGGAGCAAAAAGGGACTGAAGAACTGATTATATTTACTATATCTGTAAATATTTACAGGCGGCACAAATTCTGCACATAATTGACTTAAGAATATGGAAAACAAGTTTAAGGAATTATCTCAGAGTGAAAATAATTAGAGATAAAAATAAAAGGAAATTATTATCATCAGTTTATTTCACTTATTCAGGAAAACTGAATGATTGGAAGGGTAAGTAGTGGCTGGTCAATATTTATACAGAATATTGTTCTTTGGCTACAGAAAAGCTTAAATCTACAGCCTGAATGATCACAATATATTAGGACCAACTACTGAAACAGGACAATCAAGTGTATCAAGTAATATTCATTACTTAATGAAAATTTCAAATTCAAGGTAGAAGAGTTAATCTAACAATTGTGTGGAAAATATTAGACATAAAAAAATAAAAAATCTTACTTCAGACTTTTTATCTGCACTACCAGATGCCAGAATATAATGGAGTAACTTTTTTTATTATTGTGGTGCAAAAGTTATGAACTCCAACTTCTCTTCACAGTCAAATTTTGATTCTTATGTAATAACAATACAAAGATATGTCTAAGCTCCTCAATCACGTAGAAAATCTGATTATTATATGCTTTCCAGAAGATAAAAACTAAGAAAACAACAATAATTGGAGATATTTAATCTAGCTAATTGATGGATGAATCAAATTCAAGACCCCAAGAACAGTGTAGGGATATTTGTATGAAAAACGGATGATACAGATTGAAACCATTAAAAGAAATAATAATTATTTAATTATATCACTGAATATATTATTAAAAAGCTAAAAATATAATAAGTTTTAAAGTAGTACCATTGCAGGACTTTAGTTCAGCTAAAGACGGGGTTCTTGTCCTACGGCCACGAAAATTCAAGTTCTCAGACAATTCGAATAGTAAGACAGGGTTTTATTGGGTGAAAAGGAAGAAAAGGGGGAAACAGAGCCTCTCCACAAGGCCAGAGCTCCTCTTGGTGCACTTCCAGCCTCGCCCTTTGAAACCCAGGTTCCACACAGGAAGAGACGGGGCCAAGCTCCTCCCCACTGCAAATGGCGGGAACTTCCTGAGGCTCCACTTCAGAGCACAGGACGGCTGAAGTTTCGCCAGAGAGACCCTCCCACCTGTCTGTCTCAGTACTTCCAGAAACTTTTATTTTAGGGTCAGGGGTACATAGGCAGTTTTGTTATATAGGTAAATTGCATGTTGCAATCCAAAGATAGAGGTGGTCTGTGGGTGGCTTTTGTAGTTCATTTTTTCTGGAGCCACATCTTCGTAATTACATCAATGTGAAATGATAGCCTCTAAACACCATTCAGGCAACTTAGCATCTATGAAATTGAGACGATAATCTTAAATCTAAATTGCTAGGAATTGTGTATCTGATTTTAAGTTTTTAACAGAGTATTTTTATAGCTAAAACCAGAAAAGACATAAAGGTTACTCTAAGTCAATGGAAGACATGAACTTAAGCCAAGTGGTAGGACTTACAAGCAATTCTGCCTCAAATATAGGGCATATCTCAGTTTTTATGGACAAGAGAAATTTTTAAAGTTTTTCTACTTTTGTTACCCAAGTATCTCCATTCTATTAACTAAAAAATGTTTTATGATAGAAATAAAATGTAAATAAGCTAACATCTAACAATAGGATAATTATTTTAATTTTATTGCATGTCTCGTCTCTCACAGAAATATCAGCAGGGTCCAAATGGTGGCCCTTGGGTCTCTCACATGATGTGTGCGTGTGTGTTTGTGTGTGTGTGTGTGTCTGGGTGGAAGGGGTTGGGGAGGGAGAAGTGTTCTAAAAGGAAATTAAAGAAATTGGGTAAAGTTCCTGATCTTCACTCACCCAAAACGTGGACTTAGCAAATAGAAGAAGAGAGAGAAGCAGGCAAGTGTATGGATAATTTTGGATAGAAGTTAAGAATTACATTTGGAGAAATGAGAAACCAATTTAGGAATATAGATGGGGCTGGAGTTTTAAGAGCTTTAGATATAGGCCACTGAGCTTACACTTTTATCAATTTTAGGTCGGTGTTTCTTAACAATAGCTTCCTCTTCCAACCCTGATAACGTATCTGCTATGTAATGTCCCATATTTGAACCCTTCTATGGACATTAATTAAATAGTTTTAAAATAAGATAAAATAAGACAAAAAAAGGGGTCTATAAGGTCCCTTTTTTCCTCTCTAACTCATCTTGACATGTTAGGTAATAATCAAGTTGAGAATTGCTGCTGTACTCAATGTAAAATAGTAGTAAATAACCCCATTATTACAAATCATCCTACTCAGAAAAAACAAAATGCTGGCTGTATGATTTGAAATAAAATGGATAAGTGTGTGGTAAAAATGGTGTTTTATGGCTTTTCAATTGCTTATTTACTCACACTGAAAAATAGAAACATCAGAAAGCAAAGGCCATGATATGGCTTTTTAGGCAAGAGTTAAGAAGCTCATTCTTCTTGGTTTGCCTGAGATAGTTCTGGTTTATATCAATTTTCTTGTTGTAATTAATAATAGTCGTCCCTTAAACTCTCAAAATGTCCCAGGTTAGGCTTGGTGTGGTGGCTCATGCCTGTAATCCCAGTTCTTTGGGAGGCCGATGTGGGACAAACACTTGAGCCCAGGAGTTTGAAACCAGCTTGGGAAACATAGTGAGACCCTATCTCTTTAAAAATAAGTTCCAGATTATAAATTATGTTATCACCCTAGCAAAGAATGATCTTAGTAATTTTTTCAAAATATTTTAACACAGAATGAAATATGATGTCAAAATTTTATGTATATGGATATTTAGATACATTTTAAAGCCTCAAATAAGTCTATTAAATATATAAAGCATATATAGAAATCTAATTTTGAAGAAATTTTCAGTTTAAAGTTACTTTCCTCATTTAACTGTTTGTCTTTGGAATGAGCACCTTCAATTATTTGGCATGCGATTTAACCTGCACATCTTTCTTATGTTTGCTATAAAACATGTTCCCCCGTATCTTTTGGCTGTGTCAAGATTAACATGCTCTAGTTAGAAGCTAGAATGTGGCAAGGAACAGTATTCAGTATCCAGAAAACTGGGCTCTGGCATTTATCTGAGTTATGCTTCTGTCCTATGGGGACTTCTACATTTAGACCAAGAGAACTAATATCCAGTGAAACTGCATCCTGGAAGGCATATGGGTAGCTCAATTCTGTGACTTCTTTCTTCCTACCAGTGATCTAGGGGCTGTACTTAGCGGGTTCTCGTGATATCATGGTAGAGAACCGATGCTTTTAAATTACTTGCTCTGGGGAACCACTATACTCAAAATGAAATGGCATATTTGTGCAATCTTTCTAAAAGAGAATTTTCCATATATTGAACACAATTTACAAGTGAGAACATTACCATTACTACAAACAACAATGACACCATCAGTAATAATAGCAGCCTGTGACTAGCAACTCTATATCCAGAATTTCATCTGAAGGAAAGAAGTAGAATAGCATGCTAACAGTTTCCTGTGTGAACATAAATCACACTAAATATTTTTTAAAAGAAAAAAATGAAAGAGAAAAAGAAAAAGGAATGGATAGATACGAAGAGAAATAACTTCAAATACCTCAAAATAGAAAAATTATTGAATAATTCACGTTAAGCCATGAAATATCATGTTTATAAGCAGTGTATTTTATAGAAAAATGGTCATGACATAAATATCTGTGCCCACGTAAAGTTAATATGGAAAAAGAAATTCACATTTTCTATATACTGAGAGTTCCGATGGTAAAATTGTGGGCGTTATTTATTTTCCATATATTTCTTAAGAACTTTCAAATTTTCTATAATAAGCATTAGCTACATAGTCAGAATTTTAAAATATTATTTACAACATAAGTATTTTTTATAATAAAACTGTATAAAGAAGTGGCATTTTATTGTCCCAGATATTTATTGTAAAGCAACCTGCCATTTACAACTTAAATGTAGGGAAAATATTCCATCCCGTTGAGTTCAGCGTGATTGAGTTCACCTGTGTGATATAAAATGCATTTTCTATTAGTTTGTGTGGCCATAAAGTCAATAAAAGGAACAGCAGTCTTCCCCATAGAATGCTCACCTACTGTAGTTTTCAGCTTATTATATAGCAAAGAGGAACAAAATACTCATAGTAACAATGTATTTTTAATAGGTTCTCAAGCTGTCCCTTTTACAAAGAGTGGTGGCTGAATACAGATGTGGCCGCTGTGAAGTTTTATATAGTTGTATGGGCTGAACAAAAACCAGGTAGGGAGACATTTATCTAACACAAACGCGTGGGCTCTTCAGGCATACAGCCTACTGATTTTCCAATGGGTTACTAGTTCTGTTTTCCCTGAATGTGGCCCAAATGTTGTGGGCAAAATGCTTTTTGGAAAGCAACACAAAGATTATCAAACATAAATGTTAGAAATAAAAAAGGATATGCAAGAGAATTGATTAATTCACAAAAAAATCATTGCAAAGACAAAGGGTAAATATCACCATAGATTCAGATGAGGTAGATACTCATTAATTTAAATTTAACATTTTAAATGTGTGGTTAAGTTTAAAATTAGATATAATGACCTACAATTACATTTGGAAAGCGTGTTTCCTCCTCCTAGTGGCTGGATATGAGATTTAAAAAATTTCCTTTGTCCTACTCAAATCCTACAATTTCAGAGCTCATTCCAATATTCTCCGTTACCTGAAGATGGTATAGAATTCCTCAAGCCAATTAAATGGTGTCTAGATGAAGCAAAGGTTGTCAACTAACGTAAACTCCTATAGAGATTGGGCAGTTAAAATTAAGGGAGGAGGACTTAATGTTTGCTGTCTCCAATTCCTAGTTTATCTTCCAATGTTTTACTTAGGATGAGTGCCGAAAAAATATTTCTCTGCTATAACAAAATGCAATAGTGTTAGAGGATATTTAATGGTCACTTAATCTTTTAATGCATGGAGACAATAGGGGGTGATGGGGATTATGGCAAATTAGAGAGGATTCCTATCAAAGAGAAGGTCGGGAGAATACTACTCAGTCCAGTGTTGTGAGAGCTCCAGATATTTTAGGAAATCCTCAAATCCAAGTCAACATTGAGAATAAGGAAATTTTATTTTACAACATAACATAAGGTGGAATTTTACACTGTAAAACAAAATGTAGTATGATGTGTGGAACATTTACTTACATTCCCTGACCTGATCTTGAATATGGAACTTACATGTGGATGGTTCAGAGACAGTGTATGTCATGGTTAAAAGCATGAACTCTGGAGGCCAAGTATCCCTGATACAATGTGAACTTTGCCAGCCACAGGCAGTTTAATTTCAGGAAAATGATTGCAGTTACTATATTATTGTGGGAATTCAATGAGCTAACATAAACACAGTCCTTAAAAGAACACATAGTACGTATTAGGAATTATTTCATTACTGACTAATTGGATAAAAAGGAACCTCCTAGATTTTTTCTTCCGATGGGCAAGGAAAGGCATTATTCATTTATTTATCTCTAGATTATAACAAAAACAGGAGCTCAGAAAAGTTTTGTTGATTGTGGAATTGTGGAAAAAAACAGCAATATAGAGTTGGAAAGACCTGAGCTTCAACCACTGCTATAGTACATAACAATTGTGTGACCTTGGACATCACACTTTGTGAAAATTGGGAATAGCGATACCCAACTTTAAATGAGTAGTAATGAAGATTAGAGTTAAAATATATGTGGTAGGTAGTATGGCCTTTGCCTTTTGGTACTACCCCTGTGATTATGTTACTTTACTTGGCAAAGGAATTTTGCATGTGCAATTAAGTTGATTTTAGTATAGGGAGATTATGAGGCTGAGGGTAGACTAATCGATTCACACAAGCTCTTTAAAAGCAGTGTTTTCTCCTGCTAGTGGCAGGAGGAGGCTGAGATTTGAAGCATGAGACAGACTTGATATCCTGTTGCTGGCTTTGAAGATAGGAGGCGGTTTGGAAGAAGGAATTCAGGAGGCTTCTAAAAGGAGAGAACAGCCTCCAGCTATAAACCAGTAAGGGAATTGGTACCACATATCTACATCTACATAGAAGGAACTGGATTTTGCCAACAACTTGAATGAAACTGAAAACATATTCTTCCCTAGAGTCTCTGGGTAAGAGTCTAGCAGGACTGAAACCTTGATTTCAGCCTTGTGAGAACTCCAAGCAAGAACCCACTTGAGCCTGCCTGGACTTGTGAACTCTGCCCAATTTCTGAACTGTGAGCTGCTATATGGGTGTTCTTGAAGCCACTAAGTTTATAGTAATATTTTACACAGCAGTAGAAAGCTAATATACCATGTAAATTGTGTGACACTTAGTAGCTACATATTAAATGTTAGCTATTATTGCAATTAAATATTTGTTCAGTGAATCAAGATTGAGCATTTGGTGTTAAAATTCTTCCAACAGACAAAATTACCCCAGATATAGTCTCCTATTTATTTTCTCCTCTTAACCTTCTGAATGCTGAGATTAAAAATAGATTACACAAACAAGAACAGTAAGACACTGGAAGGGATGTGGAGAAACAAAAGTAAATCAACTATTCCTAGGATGATTAAATCACTCAAGATATCCCTTTCCTAGAAATCTTTAGTGGCAGAACTAATTGATACTTTTTTGAGATTGTTTTTGACATATCTATTTTTTCCTGAATTGGTTGGGAAAAAATCTTCTATTTTCAGAATTTTATGTTTCATTGCTCTATTGGAATAGTTCATGCCTTTTTAGAATTGGGGTTGATCCAGGATAGGCATAGATGTGAAGAGTCTAAGGCATCCTGTGTGGATTTGCCACTCTGTACCTCCCATGCCTAATACATAGTAGGCGCTCAGTAAATATTTACGAAAAGAATGCATCCTGGGGCTAATTTCAGGCTCATGGTTTTGGCAACCTTTTTAAGACCACTTAGTTTAGTGTTTGGCCACAGAAGGTCCTCAATAACCTTAATGACATAAATGAATAAATTGATGAAATTTTTCTGTCACCTCTTAAAACCATGGTATTCTCTCCTTCTTTACACACCTCTCTTCCCTGCCCTCTATTCCATAATTTTCCAAATTACGTCTCTCTAATTTTCCCAAAGTAGCTGAGAGCATTGCTTAAAATTGCTCCCTCTGATCATACTTTCAGAGTTAATATCTCCTTTCTTTTAAAAATGTCTTATGTGTTTTCATAACACAGAAAATAATTTAAATGTATTGTTAGTGTCGTCAGAACTTCTAAGAGCGTGATACTAAGGCAGAATGTGTGAATCGCTGGTGTAAAATCATCCAAAGCTGTATCTCTTAAAATTAATTTTAAATGAAGCATTAATAATTTTGGTAAAATATATCACTACAATTATTAAAGTACATATATTTTATTTTATTAATTTAACTTTTATTTTATGTTCAGAGGTATAAGTGCAGCTTTGTTATATAGGAAAACTTGTGTCATGGGGGATTGTTGTACAGGCTATTTCGTCACCCAGGTATTAAGCCTAGTATCCATTAGTTATTTTTCCTGATCCTCTCCCTCCTCTCACCTTCAACCCCTCAACAGGCCCCTGTGTTCATTGTTGCCCTCTTTGTGTCCATGTGTTCTTATCATTTAGCCCCTACTTGTAAGTGAGAACATGCGGTATTTGGTTTTCTGTTCCCACATTAGTTTGCTAAGAACAATGGCTTCCAGCTTCACCCATGTGCCTATACAGGACATGATCTCATTCTTTTTATGGCTGGGTAGTATTTAATGGTGTATGTGTACCATATTTCCTTTATACAGTCTGCCATTGATGGGCATTTAGGTTGATTCCATGTTTTTGCTATTGTGAACAGTGCTGCAATGAACATATGCATGCCTGCATGTGTCTTTATGATAGAATGATGTACATTATTTTAGTATATTCTCTTTAATGGGATTTCTGGGTCAAATGGTATTTCTGTTTTTATCTTTGAGGAATTGCCACACTGTCTTCTACAATGGTTGAACGAATTTACATTCCCACTAACAGTGTATGTGTTTGTTTTTCTCTGCAGCCTTGCCAGCATCTGTTATTTTTATTTATTTATTTTTTGAATAGCCATTCTGACTGCTGTGAGATGGTATCTCATTGTGGTGTTGATTTGCATTTCCTTAATAATCAGTGATGTTGAGCCTTTTTTTGCATGATTGTTGGCTACATGTATGTCTTCTTTTGAAAAGTGTTTATGTCCTTTGCCCACTTTTTAATGGGACTGTTCGTTTTTTGTTTGTGAATTTAAGTTCCTTATAGACGCTGGATATTGGACTTTTGTCAGACGCATAGTTTGCAAAAATTTTCTCTTACTCTGTAGGTTGTCTGTTCACTCTGTTGATAGGTTCCTTTGCTGTGCAGAAGCCCTTTTGTTTAATTAGATTCCATTTGACAATTCAGGCATTTGTTGCTTTTGGAGTCTTCCTCATGAAATCTTTGCCTGTTTTCCTACGTGTAGAATGGTATTGCCTGAGTTGCCTTCTGGGGTTTTTATGGTTCATGGTTTTACATTTAACTCTTTAATCTATTTTGAGTTGATTTTTGTATATGGTGTAAGGAAGGAGTCCAGTTTTAATCTTCTGCATATGGTTAGCCAGTTTTCCCAGCACCATTTATTGAATAGGGAATCCTTTCCCCATTGCCTGGTTTTGTCAGGTTTGTTAATATCAGATAGTTGTAGATATGCAGCTTTATTACTGAGTCCTCTATTATTTTTCTGTTGGTCTATGCATCTGTTTTCGTACCAACAGCAAGCTGTTTTGGTTACTGTAGCCCTGTAGTATCGTTTGAAGTCAGGCAGTGTTATGACTCCAGCTTTGTTCTTTTTGCTTAGGATTGCCTTAGTTATTCGAGCTCTTTTTTGGTTTCATATGAATTTTAAAATAGTTTTTTTTCTAGTTCTGGGAAGAATGTAAATGGTAGTTTGATAGGAATAGCATTGAATCTATTCAATATGTTTTGGGCAGTGTGGCCATTTTAGCAATATTGATTCTTCCTGTCCACGAGCATGGAATATTTTTCCATTTGTTTGTGTCATCTCTGATTTCTTTGAACAGTGTTTTCAGCTCTCTTTGTAGAGATCTTTCACCTCCCTGGTTCACTGTATTCCTAGGTGTTTTATTTTTGTGTGTGGCAATTCCGAATGGGATTGCATTCTTGATTCGGCTATTGGTTTAACTATTATTGGTGTATAGGAATACCAGTGATTTTTGTACATTGATTTTTGTATCCTAAGACATTGCTAAAGTTGTTTATCAGCTTAGGGAGCTTTTGAGCCGAGAATAGGGGATTTTCTAGATAGAGGATCATGTCATCTGCAAGCAGGGAGAGGTTGACTTCCTCTCTTCCTATTTTAATGCCCTTTATTTCTTTCTCTTGCCTGATTGCCCTGGCCAGGACTTCCAATACTATGTTAAATATGAGTGGTGAGAGAGCATATCCATGTCTTTTGCTGGTTTTCAAGAAGAATGCTTCCAAATTTTGCCCGTTTATTATGATGTTGGCTTTGGATTTGTCATAGATGGCACTTATGATTTTGAGGTATGTTCCTTCAATGCCTAGTTTATTGAGAGTTTTTGTTTAAACATGAACTGGTGCTCAATTTTATCAAAAATCTTTTCTGCATCTATTGAGATGATCATGTGGTTTTGTCTTTAGTTCTGTTTATGTGATGAATAATTGATTGATTTTTGATTGGCATATGTTGAACCAACCTTGCATCCCAGGGATGAAGCCTACTTGATCATGGTGGATGTTTTTAATGTGCCACTGGATTCTGTATGCCAGGATTTTGTTGAGGATTTTTGCATCAGTGTTCATCAAGGACATTGGCCTGATGTTTTTGTTGTTGTTGCTGTGGCTCTGCCAGGTTTTAGTATCAGGATGATGCTGGACTCATAGAGTGAGTTGGGGAGGAGTTACTTCTTCTCAATTTTCTGGAATAGTTTCAGTAGAAATGGTACCAGCTCATCTTTGTACATCTGGTGGAATTCAGCTGTGAATACATCTGGTCCTGGCTTTTTTGGTTGGCAGACTATTTATTACAAACTCAATTTTAGATCTCATTATTTATCTGTTCAAGGATTCAATTTCTTCCTAGTTCAGTCTTGGGAAGGTATATATGTCCAAAAATTACTTCTATATTTTCTAGTATATGTGTATAGGGTGTTCATAATATTCTCTAATGGTTGGTTGTTTTCCTGTGAAGTCAGTGGTAATATTCCCATTGTTATTTCTGATTGTGTTTATTTGAATCTTCTCTCTTTTCTTCTTTGTTAGTCATGGAGCAGTCTATCTTATTACTTTTTTGAAAAAGCCAGCTCTGGACTTGTTAAACTTTTAAATGGTTTCTTGTGCTTCATTCTCCTTCAGTTCACCTCTGATTTTGGTTGTTTATTGTCTTCTGTTAGCTACTTGTTTGCTCTTGGTTGTCTAGTTCTTTTAGTTGTGATGTTAGGTTGTTAACTTGAGATCTTTCTAACTTTTTGAGATGGGCATTTAGTGCTATAAATTTCCCTTTTAACTCTGCATTAGTTGTGTCCCAGAGATTCTCATATGTTGTACCTTTGTTCCCATTATTTTCAAAGGATTTCTTGATTTCTGCCTTAATTTCATTATTTACCCAAAAGTCATTCAGGAACAGGTTATTCAATTTTCGTGTAATTGTATGGTTTTGAGTAAATTTCTTAGTTTTGATTTCTAATTTGATTGTGCTATGGTCTGAGAGATTGTTATGATTTCAGTTCTTTTGCATTTACTAATTATGTTATTGAGTTTAGAGTATGTGCCATGTGGTGATGAGAAGAATGTATATTCTGTTGTTTTTGGGTGGCGAATTCTGTGGCTTTCTATCAGGTCCATTTGATCCAGTGCTGAATTTAGGTCCTGAATATCTTTGTAAATTTTCTCTCTCAGTGAACTGTCTAATATTGTCAATGGGGCGTTAAAGTCTTCCACTGCTATTGTGTGGGAGTAAGTCTCTTAGTCGGTCTCCAAGAACTTGCTTTATGAATCTGGGTGCTCCTGTGTTGGGTGCATATGTATTTAAAATAGTTAGATCTTCTTGTTGAATTGAACACTTTACCATTATGTCATGCCCTTCTTTGTCTTTTTTGATCATTGTTGGTTTAAAGTCTGTTTTGTCTGAAACTTGCATTAGAATCCATGATTTTTCTGTTTTCCATTTGCTTGGTAGATTTTTCTCCATCCCTTTATTTTGAGTCTATGTGTGTCACTGCATGTGAGATGCATCTCTTAAAGATAGCACACCCTTGGGTCTTGCTTCTTTATCCAGCTTGCCACTCTGCCTCTTAACTGGGACATCTAGCCCATTTACATTCAAGGTTAGTATAGCTACGTGTAGATTTGATCCTGTCATCATGATGCTAACTGGTTATTTTGAAGACTTGTTTATGTGGTTGCTTCATAGTGTCACTTGTCTGTGTATGACAGTGTTTTTTGGTGGTGGCTGGAAATGGTCTTTCCTTTCCATATTTAGTGCTTCATCAAGAGCTCTTGTAAGACAGGTCTGGTTGTAACACATTCCCTCAGCATTTGCTTGTCTGAAAAGGATCTTTTTTCTCTTTTGCTTGTGAAGCTTAGTTTTACCAGATATGAAATTCTGGGTTAGAATTTCTTTCCTTAAAGAATGTTGAATATTGGTCCCCAGTCTCTTCTGGCTTGTAGGGTTTCTTCTGAGAGTTCCACTGTTAGTCTGATAGGCTTCCCTTTGTCGGTGACCTGACTTTTTTCTCTAGCTGCCTTAACATTTTTTTCTTTCATCTTCTTGGAAAATCTGATGATTATGTGTCTTGGCGATGATCTTCTTGTGAAGTATCTTATTGGGGTTCTCTGCATTTCCTGAATTTAAATGTTGGCCTCTCCACCAAGCTTGGGGAAGTTCTTGTGAATGATACCCTGAAATATGTTTTCCAAGTTGGTTCCATTCTCCCTATCTCTTTCAGGGACACCAGTGAGTGGTAGATTTGGTCTCTTTAAATAATCCCATATTTCTCAGAGGTTTTGTTCATTCCTTTTTATTCTTTTTTTTCTCTGTTATGTCTGTCTTATTTCAGAAAGCCATCTTCAAGCTCTGAGAATCTCTCCTCCACTTAGTCTATTCTGCTACTTACATTTGTGATTATTGCATTATGAAATTCTTGTAGTATGTTTTTCAGCTCTGTCAGGATGGTTACATTCTTTACTATAGTTGCTATTTTGTCTGTCAGCCCCTATATTATTTTATCATGATTTTTAGCTTCCTTGGATTGGGTTTCAATATACTCCTGTACTCAATAATCTCCATTCCTATCCATATTCTGAATTACATTTCTGTCATTTCAGCCATCTCAACCCAGTTCAGAACCCTTGCTGTAGAGGCGATGTGGTCATTTGGGGGAAAGAAGGAACTGTAGCTTTTTGAGTTGTCAGCTTGTCTGAATCTTGCACTAATTCTTTCTCATCATTGTGGGCTTATTTACCTTCAATCGTTGAGGTTGCTGACCTTCGGATTGTTTTTTCTTTCATCCTCTTTGATTACCTTGAGGGTTTGATTGTGGTATAAGGTGGAATCAGCCAACTGGCTTCCTTTATGGAAGATTTTAGGGGGCCAACACTCTGCTTCTGACTCCTAGACTGCATGCTCTAACTCTAGGGGACTTATATTGGGCCCTACTTTGTTCTCTGACTCCTTGAGTTTAGGACTCCATTGCACTGGGGGAGCCAAGGTGCTCCTGGACCACTGGTCACCAGACTCCAATGGGTGGTGTCAATCAAAGTGCTTAGTAATGTGGTGACAGCAGGATCTGTCTTCATAGTGACAGCTGCAGCAGAGTGTTATAGGGTGCTGGATGCCTGCCTCCTTGTGGGCGTTCATCATAGTGCCAGAGGCAACACAGCTGGGGAAATGTGGAGGGCCCCTGCTGGTGACTGCATGCATGGTCACACTGAAGGTGCTGTTGACACTGGGGCAGGACACTGATGGGCACAGGTCTGGGTGCCTTCTCTGTGCCCTGCATGCAGGAGTGGTCACTCAGGGTGGGGAATATGTTCTCTGCACAGTGTTAGTACAACGGTGGGGCACTTGTAGGGGTGGGGCTGGCTGGCTCTGTGCCCACCAAATCTCTGTCTACAATGGTGTTTGGCCAGCAGTAGCATGGAGTGGACTGTACTACCACACACTGGAAGGGCAAGAAAAGAAAAACCCACTCACCCAGACACGTGCTAGCAAAGCTATGTGGGGAGTTGCTGTGGTCCTAGGGGACCACATGCTGCAGTATGGGAAGGGAGTGTGTGGGCTGGTGCGTGGCCATAGGGGCCACCATGCCGGAGAGGCCAGCAGACCAAGGGGTGCTCAGGTCAAACTGGCTTTGTGTGATGGGCAAGACCACCCTGCAGAGTTCAGGTCTGACAGTTCCCCTAGGTCTAAAGTCTCCTATGGGACAGGAGCAAGCTGATCCTAGGGAAATGAACTCTCCTGGCCATGCCCCACTACAGACACTCCTGCACACCAAATCCTCTGGGCCAAAAACAGCTGGCTTGCTGTCCCTACCACTTCTCTAAGCAGCCTTTCCTGCCAACCGAAGTGACTGCAATAGTCAAGGGGTCTCTACCTGCCAGGGTTCCAGAGGCCCATGGCAAGAGTAGGTTGCTCTTTGCCAGTTCAACTCTCCTGTTCCTCCAGAGCCATTGGGGATCAGGAATGAGTTCCAGTATGTGGTAGCCCCATGCAGGTTCCCAGCTTCCTTCCCCTTCAGCCCAGCTTCCTTCTGTCCAGTCTCATTGCCTTCCTTCTGAAGCTCTGTTAAAGCATGCCAGTCGTCTTGGTCCCTGAGTGGGAACTATTCCACCCTGCTGCATCTAATTGGCCATCTTGCTCTAATATATAAAACGTATTTCAACTGCATATCTTTCAGGATATCAGATTCAGGGGAAATAAATATATGAGAAAAACTGTATAGACACAGAACTAACATTGTATATGTACGGCCAACATCAAATTATATGCTGAACAATGAATTAAAATCAGATGTGTGTTCTCTTAACAATGCTGTAATTTAAATGTGTCCCCCATTGTTTATGTGTTGGAGACTTAATCCTCAGTGCAACTGTGTTGAGAGGTAGGGCTTTAAGAGGTGATTAGCTCATGAGGGCTCTGCCCTCATGTGTGGATTCATGCTGTTATTAAGGGAGTAGGTTAGTTATTGTGGGAGTGGGATCTTGATGAAAGGAATGAGATTGGCTGTCTTCCCTCTGTCTCCCTCAAGCTCTTTCTTGCTCCTCTGCCTTCCACCATGGGATGATGTGACAAGAGGTTCTTGCCAGATGTGAACTCTTCAACATTGGACTCCTCAGTCTCCAAAACCATAAAAAATCTCTATTCCTTATAAAATACAGTCTCAGACATAACAATTATAGCAGCACAAAATGAACTAAGACAAGCATCTGTTAATATTTTTAAACCAGAAGGAAGTAGTAAATTAGATCTTTGCTTCAAAGGATTTTGAATCACAACCATAAGAGAACAATACAATATTTTCAGCTCAAATATGTGAGTGTGTGTGTGTATATATATTTTTTCTTTTTTGTTGTGTCATTGCCATATATATATATATGTATAAGTAGCCACAAGTAGCATATGAAAAAATAAATGACCATACTTTATTATTCTGTATGTGTATGAATATGTGTGTGTGTATATGTGGCAGGGGAGTTGCTGTGTGTGTATGTGTGCATGTGTGTTAATGAGAGAAACAGGAGATAGAGAAGGAGAGAGAACCAAGGAGAACTTGAGATTGAGTACATGCATCTTTTCTTTGGGCTCTTGAGATAAGTTGAAGCAATATTTATAAAATCAGGATGTTTGCATGTTTAGTTTTACCAGTCTGTGTTGTAGGTACTAATGCTTTATATAACCAAACATAGGATTAAATAGGTATGTGCATTGGTCAGGGTTCTCCATAGAAATAGAACCAATAGAATAGATAGAAATAGATATAGTGTATTATAAGGAATTGGCTCACATGATTATGGAGATTAACAAGTCCCAAGATCTGCAGTTCAGGAAACTGGAGAACCAGAAGATATTGGCTATGGGTTTGTCATAAATAGCTCTTATTATTTTGAGATATGTTCTATCAATACCTAGTTTATTGAGAGTTTTTAGCAGGAAGCAATGTTGAATTTTATCGAAGGCCTTTTCTGCGTCTATTGAGATAATCATATGGTTTTTGTCATTGTTTCTGTTTATGTGATGGATTATGTTTATTGATTTGCGTATGTTGAACCAGCCTTGCATCCCAGAGATAAGCCGACTTGATTGTGATGGATAAGCTTTCTGATGTGCTGCTGGATTCGATTTGCCAGTATTTTATTGAGGATTTTCACATCAATGTTCATCTGGGATATTGGACTGAAATTTTCTTTTTTTGTTATGTCTTTGCCAGGTTTTGGTATCAGGATGATGCTGGCCTTATAAAATGAGTTAGGGAGGAGTCCTTCTTTTTCTCTTATTTGGAATAGTTTCAGAAGGAATGGTACCAGCTCCTCTTTGTACCTCTGGTAGTTCTAGCATAAGTCCAAAGTGTAGCTAGAACTACATTTTGTAGTTCTAACCTGAGTCCAAAGGCTGAGAACCAGGACAACTGATAATACTGTTTCTGTCTTAAGGCCTGCAGGCTCGAGACCCAGGAACAGCAGATGTTTCAACGTGAATCCAAAGGTAGGAGAAACAAACAAAAACATCCCAGCTCAAGTCAGTTAAACTGAAGGAAATTCTCCCTTATTCCCATGGGTCAGCATTTTTGTTCTATTCATGTCTTTAGCTGATTGGATGAAGCTCACTCACAATAGAGGGTCAATCTGTTTTACCCAGCCTACAGATTCAAATGTTAATCTCATCTAGAAACACTCTCACAGACACACCCAGAATAATGTTCAACCAAGTGTCTGGACACACTGTGGCACAGTTAAGTTGACACATAAAACTACCCATCACAATATGCCTTGCTATAATTACCATTTCAAACAAGTCAAAATGTCCTCATAATCCATATAAACTGCCTACACATTGGGCTTACTCTTTGTACACTTTCTTCCCTCCCTTTCGTTTGCCCTTCCTTTCTTTCTTTCAAATCACATACAAATAATTTCAAATATGATTTTATTTTATTAATGAACAACTAAATTAGGACTACACTGAGAATATTTAGGTTTGGGAGAATACATTTCAGAGTATATACTTAATAGACTTCTGTCACACATGTCCGTGTGAAGACAGTCCACCAAACAGGCTTTGTGTGAGCAACAAGGCTGTTTATTTCACCTGGGTGCAGGTGGGCTAAGTCCGAAAAAGGGGTCAGCAAAGGGTGGTGGGATTATCATTAGTTCTTATAGGTTTGGGATAGGCGGTGGAGTTTTTTGTGGGTAGGGGGTAGATCTCACAAAGTACATTTTCAAGGGCAGGGAGAATGTTACAAAGTACCTTCTTAAGGGCGGGGTTGGGGGGGTATATCACAAAGTACATCATCGCAAGGGCGGGGAGGGTGTATTGTCATAAGGTCAATTGATCAGTTAGGGTGGGGCAGGAACAGATCATAATGGTGGAATGTCATCTTTTGTGGTTTGTCAGTTGCTTCAGGCCATCTGGATGTATACATGCAGGTCACAGGGGATATGATGGCTTAGCTTGGGCTCAGAGGCCTGACAACTTCTTCATACTGAATGAAGTGAAAATAGTTCTACAAATATACTTCAGCAAATGTTACTATGGAGAATTAAAAGCAATAATACAGGTAATAAAGTTCTGGGTAGCCCATTTAAAATTTTTTTTCCAGTTCTAATGTTTCTCAAAAACAAAAACAAATTAACAAAATTAACAAGGTGCAACATTTCTTTTATAAGTTCATAAATACAAACTCATTCTTAGTGATTTCTACAGAACCTGGCATATAGAAAAGACACAAATGTGAACTCAGTACACATTCATCTTAAGAAAATATTAAAGACAGAAAACAATTAGCATTTGGTCCTATAAATGCTTATTTCCATATAAAACCAGGTCTTGAATCTTAACCAATCTTTAATAACTTTGCATGAAAATATTGGCAGATTTTGTTAAAATTATTCACTTAATGAATAGAACTATCCATCCCTATTCAAATATAGGGGACAACATCTTTCTCTGGAATTGTTTACAGCTGATTACATAGAATATCTGCAATCCGCAGCTTTACCAAAAATAATCAATCAAGGCTATGTTAAACCACAATAATTCTTTTTCTTGCCCCTTCTAGATACTTAAATGGAAGAGGAGGACGTGATAAAGTTTCTTATGCTTATCACATAACAATTCCCTTTAGAACCATTTTTTGTTGTTGTTGTTCTACTCAGTGTTTTATACAAAAGAAGAGGAACTTTAAAATAGTGCAGCTATTGTTTTCAACTCAATTAACATTTCGTCAATAAATGGCCTTCCTCCCTCACTTTCCACTTGGCCAGACACACCCTATTTCCAAGTAGCACCTATACTCTCACTTTCAAGTGTTTTTATCTCAAGAAGCTAGCCTCTCATTGAGGCTTCTTATTTTTAAATACTTTGTCACTGAATTCAGTATTCGGACAAATATTTTGCAACACTGAGTAGACTTTGGAATAACCTGGGGAGGTTAAAGAAAACAATAACTGGGTCTCAAACCAGAGCAAATACATTACAATCTGTCTAGGTGAGATTTGGGCATAATAACTTTTTCCTAAGGGTGATTTAACATATTGTCAAGTTTTTGAATCAGTGCTTTATTAAGCAGTTGATGAGGTATCCTTTGAATTCCCTAAGTAATTGGAATATTTGACTTGTTTGGATATTTCTCTACTTGTAAACGCTAAAAAATGTTTTAGAGGCAGTATTGATGAAGAAATAATGTAAAAAAGGAGGTAGTGAATTTTATTTGTATATTATACAAAAATACTCTGGAGAGAGCCTACAAGAGGAAAACAACAGGCTTTTTCCTCTCTAAAATTTTGTTATGAAAATCATCAAACATACAGAAATAGTGAAAGACTGGCAAGTAAACATTCATAGTCAATTGATTAAATTCAACAATAGTTAATTTTTGTTATATTTGTTCCTTCCTTTCTTTCTTTGTTTCTTTTTACAAAATAGTCATTTAGGTATCTAGGTTTATGGAAAACAGCCTTATACTAGGAAAGAATGTGTAGCCTTATAAGTATTTATTCTTTGAAGGGGACAGTGTGGATTCAGATTATTATTTTGTAATCTACATATATTTAAATATATATAAATTAAACACACATATGCTCATTTATCTATATTTGTACCTTCTTGGGTATTTAGATAATAAGTCACAATTTATATGCATATCTAATATGATATATAGAAATCAATGTTAACATCTCATAGGGAATTATTCTTTAGAGAGGTCTGAACCAAGGAATTATGTTTACAGTATCAGCTCTGACTTTAACAACAGCCAAAATATACAGTATTATTTTATAGATGAAGAAATTGAGGAGTTGTGCAATTTGTAGTCATTTGAGTTCTGCTTTGTAGACATCCGCTACATTAGTGGTTCTGAAATTTTAGCCCGTATCAGCATCAACTGAAGAACACGTGTAGATGTGCAGATGTAGTAGCAGTTTTCCAGAGAAGCAGAACTATTGTGTGTGTGTGTGTGTGTGTGTGTGTGTGTGTGTGTGTGTGTGTGTGTAGAGAGAGAGACAGAGAGAGAGAGAGAATAATAAATTGACTCACATGATTATGGAAGCTGAGAACTCCTCAGTCTGCCATCTGCAAACAGGAGACCCAGAAAGCCAGTGGTGTGGCCCAGTTTGAGTCTGAACACCTGAATATCAAGAGACAATGATGTGAGGCTCAGTCTAAGGGCAGGAGAAAAGTGATGTTTCAGCTGAAAGCAGTTATGCAGAAAAAGGGGTAAATCTTTCCTTCCTTCAAACTTTTGTTCTATTCAGCCCCTCATCAGGTTGGATGACACCCACCCTCATTGGGAAGAACAATGTGCTTTACTGAATTCACTGATTCGAATGCTGATCTCATCTGCAGAAACCCTCAAAGACACACCCTAGAATGCTGCTCAGGCAAATGTCTGGGCAGCCCTTACCCAGTCAAGTGGACACACGAAATTAGCCGTCATAACATGTTAAAGTGCACACTGCTGGTCCCCACCCCCAGAGTTTTCTAAATCAATAGGTCTGGGGTGGAACCCAAGACTTATTTCAAGATTTATTTATATTTCTTATACCTTATATACTGAAGCTGTTAGTCCAGGGTTCACACTTTGAGAACCACATCACTGAACTTCAAGACTCAGCTCAGGAGTGATGTTTTCCCCCAAGACCTTCTGTGTCCATCAATATTCTGTACCTTTTTTTCCCCTCACTGCTTGATTTGTTTGAAATGCCCTGCCTACATTTTTGCATCACCTTTTAAGAAATAGGTGATTATCGTAAAATATACTTTAACTATGAACAGCTCAATCCTTTCCCCAACACACACACACACACACACACACACATGCACACACCCATACCCACCCACACACACACCAAAATATGTTTCTAGCTCCTCAGGGAGCTTGACAGGAAAGAAATATACCGGATTACCCTGTCTAACCAAAAAGCCTAAACTCATACTTTTACCTGTTAAATGTTCATTAAAAGTTTCTTTTCTTTTCTTTTCTTTTTTTTTTTGAGATGGAGTCTCGCTCTGTCGCGCAGGCTGGAGTGCAGTGGCGCGATCTCGGCTCACTGCAAGCTCCGCCCCCCGGGTTCACGCCATTCTTCAGCCTCAACCTCCAGAGTAGCTGGGACTACAGGCGCCCACCACCACGCCCGACTAATTTTTTTGTATTTTCAGTAGAGACGGGGTTTCACCGTGTTAGCCAGGATGGTCTCGATATCCTGACCTCGTGATCCGCCCGCCTTGGCCTCCCAAAGTGCTGGGATTACAGGCGTGAGCCACCACATTAAAAGTTTCTTGAGCCAGGCGTGGTGGCTCATGCCTGTAAGCCCAATACTTTGGGAGGCCAAGGCGGGTGGATCACAAGGTCAGGATATCGAGACCATCCTGGCTAACACGGTGAAACCCCGTCTCTACTAAAAATACAAAAAAATTAGCCGGGCGAGGTGGCGGGCGCCTGTAGTCCCAGCTACTCCGGAGGCTGAGGCAGGAGAATGGCGTGAACCCAGGAGGCGGAGCTTGCAGTGAGCCGAGATCGCGCCACTGCACTCCAGCCTGGGCGACAGAGCGAGACTCAGTCTCAAAAAAAAAAAAAAAAAATAGAGTTTTAAAAGTTCCTTAAATTGTCATCTTTTACACACATATGGTTACCATAAAGGGAAATTAAAAATTATATCTAGATAGTTTTTACCATGATTCTACATAGAGACAGGTTTGTAAAGAACTTTCAGTGAATATTACGCTATACAGACAGAAAAAAAAGCCTATCAGGACTAATTTTCAAATGCTTTCTGCTCCTTTAAAATATTGAAACAGGACATCATTCCCATACACACCTCAGACATATCCTCAGAAAGCTGTGGATCTTCAGAAAGCTGTACGGGAGAAATAAAATGTATAAACTAGATTTTAAAATAAAATATGTGGAAAATACTAACATTGTGAACCACATGATCTGCTGATATCCCTTGAGGCTCAAAGTCCATTTATATCTGAAATAATAAAACTGGGAATAATATGCAAATAGTATACTAATAACTCTGAATTCCAAATATAAGCTCTTCTATAAAATGAGACAATACTGCCAATAACCTTGTAAGTTTATTGTAAGAGTTAAGAGAAATAGCACATCCAAAGTTCTTAGCAAACTCTCTCAGAGGCTGGGGCTGGGGTTGGGGCTGAAACACTCACACAAAATGTGTGACACTTATCATAACACTGAACGGGGGTCAAATTTTTGTGTGTTATGGAATCCCCCCTTGGCAATGTCAGAGAGTAGAAACAAATTCCTCCTGTATTTTGGAGTATTTTTTCTACTCCAAACTTAAATTTTGTGAGCCTATTGGTTTGGGCAGATGGGCCCGTTTATCATCGTTGCAAATTGACACTGTTAAGTGCATAATTTTATCTCAGATCTAGTGTGAGAGATCGAAGAATCAGGTTGGGTATATATTTTAAAAAGCTTACCTATGAAAGTTTAAAATGGATAGTACATTTTAACATTTCTATAAGTTGAAAGATGTAATATAATGTAATGTAAGCATCTGTGTACCAATGAAGGACAGGTAAACAATGGAACCAGACAGGAAAATTCCGAAACAGGAGGGATTAAAGCTTAATACCTCTTCCTCACCTCTGGGTACCATGTTATTATTTATTTTGGCTAATATATTATCCTTCTTTTTGAAGGAAAAGTAAGAACAGATTAATAAATAATTCACATATAACTAGATAACCTCCCTATCCCTTTTCCCAAAAAGGAAAAATTATGTCAGATTAAAAGTTTCATATTGTATTAGATTAATGTGAAAATTTGGTATAAGACAGTAAAAAATTTGCTGTTTCCCTTTTCAAAACCAAACTTCCAGACCAGAGTAAACACTGTTGTTTTTACTGTATTTTTCTACTCTGATTAAGCTAAGTAACCTTAAACAAGTGACTTAGCTTCTTGGAACCTCAATTTCTTTTATCTGCAAAATGGAGATTACAATCCTCCCCTTCCTCCCACAGTAATTTCAAGGATAAAAGCAATTTTTGATGAAAGTGGTGTTACATATATGGATAGTAACATTCTAGACCTCAGAAATATTATGGTGTAAAACTATACTATTTTCAAATTTTCTTAATCTTTATGTCTCTGGGGGATCATATTCTCAATATTTGACACCAAGACTTCTATTTCCTTTTGAAAAGAACTATAGAGATACCCTCTTCCATTTCATTCAAGTTAAAATATGGTTAATGTTAGTAATGATTATAATCCATAGCATATGTGCCTGTTGCCATAAATAACATTTTAAAGGTAAGGGCAAGGATGAGAATGAAAGAACAGAGACATTATATGTTATAATGAAAAGAAGGCCATACTGGGCATCTGAAATACCAGCTCACTGAGTCTAAGACACCTTATTTCCCCAAACCAGAGGTTCCTGCTATAATCCATTAATCAAAAGCCATGCTGGTGACTATGATATGTGAAAAAGCAAAAGTGTTATGTCTGAGAACAAAAAAATCTTGTTCTTGGCTAAACTCTAGAATCTTATCATTTCCATTTCATTAATTAAATTTGGCACCTGCAACTCTGTCAGCAATGTAAGATGGTACACAATGCCAAGTGTACGCACACATGGCCTTGAGAATTTCTGCAGCAACTTACTTCCCAATTTTAGATCCCATGTTGATGGATACTTCAGTGCCTTGTTTCAAGCTATTTTCTCATAGATGTATCCACCATTGCCGAAAGGAAGGAATGCTTGCCTCAAATTCTGAGAGCTTCATCCCAGCAGGGTGGGTATTAGCTGTCCTCCCAGCATTTCATTAAAGGAAGACGATAGTGCAGTTAGCTGTCCACCCAACTTTATTGTATAGGCCATTATTTCCTTAGTACCAAAATATCAGTATTGGGAAATGATTCAGCATAGAATTTCTATGTTCAAATTCTGATTCTGCCAGGTACTGTGTAAGCAATTCTCTTCATATATAAAATGGAAACATAATACCTCATGAAGTTGCTTGGAAGATTAAATAAGATAAACACAAACACACACAGTTCCTTGTACATATAATAATAATGATAGTAATAATAATTGTTCATCTTATGAAATATTTTGTACTACTTTACTAGGATGTTATTAGGCTGTTGGCACTTTAGAATATCATCTTTATTAGGAAGACTTTCAAATTCCCTTTCAATGTAAGCTAATGCAGAAGTTTCTAGGGAAAAAATGAGTATTTATGAGAATTGTTTGCAAAAATACCTCATAAAACAGTATACCACCTTAGTGTTTTTACAACATCTTTAGGTGGTAACTTATACAATTCCCATTTTACAGGTGAGGAAACAGATCCAATGAAGGTACTTAAGGCCATAAGACAACAGACAGAACTATGATAAAAATAACAACAGCAGCAGCATCAATAACAATAACAATAATGATAATCATAATCATAGCAACAACAACTAATATCTTCGGCAAGCTTACTAAGCTCCAGATCTCTTGCTGAAATACATAACACGTATTGTCTAATTGTCTCATTATTTTCCCAAAAGAACAAAAGTAATGTTTAGATCAGTGGCTCGCAACCCTGGCTATGCATGAGAATTAACATGAGCACATTCAAAAATATTGATACTCTGCACCCATCCCCAGAGATACTGGTTTAATTGGTCTTTGGTGGTGCACAGATAATGGTATCTATTTTAAAGCTCCCAGGTGATTCTAACTTGCAGCCAGAGTATAAGACTCTTGCCTTGGAGAGTTTAAGTAACCTGTTGAAAATTACTCACATACACAGAGACTTCTCCAAACTTGCCACTGAGAAACTCTTACTCTTAAACTCTCTGTAATGCTAACTCCATATTCTTTCTTTTCACTGTGCCAGTTGCTGTCCCTTCTTTCCCCAGCACATATTGTCTTGGCTTGACTACAGACGTTGGCTTCACACTGAATTCTTTTAACACCTGTTTCCACTCACTTCCCTCCCCATTGGGCACAGAAAGAAGAGAATAATTCCGAGTTTCAGCAGAGTTATTAGCACCTCCTTGTCAGACCATATCTCACATTTCCTTGCCTATAATATGTCTCTGCTCCTCGACCACAGGGTGCTAGTCTAATACAGAAGCTGGCTGAGAAGAACACGAGGAGTCACAAAACATAAGTGCTAAGTGTTTACGGTGATAGCTATTATTAAGCTGGCTTCTTCTGGAACTGCTACACTTCCCAGCCCACAGTATCAGATAAGGCAGAGTTAAGGCTGGGGGTTTTCCCTAGCAGGATCAATGAGACAATCTACTTCCGAGTTACCTGAAGACAGGCACACAAAGATGAATATCACATGTTCTCACTCATATGCAGGAGCTAAAAGAGTTTATCTCACAGAGGTGGAAAGTACAATGAGAGTTACCAGAAGCTGGGAAGGGTGGGAGTTGGGAATGAAGACAGATTGGTTAATGGGTACAAAAAATACAGTTAGATACAAGGAATGAGTCCTGGTGTTCAATAGTGTATGATGACTATCATTAACAATAATGTATTATGTATTTCAAAATACCTAAAAGAGAAGAAATGCTCTCAACACGAAGAAATGATAAATGTTTGGGGTGATGGATATTCTACATATGCTGATTTGATCACTGTATATTGTATGCATTTTTCAAAGTATCACATGTACTCCCCCATAAGTATGTACAATTATTATGTATCAATTAAAAAAGAATTGCCTGAAGGTGAGAATTGTTGAAAATGTAGATTTCTGGGATAAATCCAAGTCTTCAAACTTAAAATTCCTGACAGCACTATGTGTCAACAAAATTTGGAGATGATTCTGATAAAAATAAAAATTGATAAGCATCTCTTTCAACAGAGCCTACTTCTAACCCAGCATGAGAAATTAAAACTGTGAGATGACATAAGTCAGAATTTCTCAACAGCAACCACGAGGTAGGTCTTACTTCCCAACCCCAACAGGATGAAGTGAATAAACCAGCAGGAGCCAGCAGATGGCGCAGAAAGCAACCTCTAGTTGCTCTCATTGCTCATTAGCATAAGACACACCCACCAGCGCCACGACCAACGCCATGGCAAAGACCCGGAAGTTACCGCCTCTTTGTATGGCAAGAGCTCAGAAGTTACCACACATTTTCTAGAGATTTATGAATAATCTACCTCTTAATTTGCATGTAATTAAAAGTGGGAATAAATACAGCTAGACAGGCGTCCACAAGTGTTCACTCTGAGCACACTGCCTATGGGTTAGCCCTGCTCCTTAAGGAGCAGTACCAGTTCAATAAAAGCTTCTGTCTTTTACTTCTGACTCAGTCTTGAATTCTTTCCTGATCAAATCCAAGAACTCCCCTCTGATAAACCCCAAAGTTGGGGGCTCACCTACCCTGCATCAACACTACTGATATTTTGGACAGGACAATTTTTTGGCATGAGGGATGATAGCTATGCACATTGTAGGATTATGGGCAATGTACCTGGCCACATTAGAGGTTAATAGCATCTCCCTAGTCATCACAATCAGAAATAGTGTGATGGGAAAGGCAAAATTGCCTCCTGTTGAGAACCATTAACATAGATGAAAAGAGGGATTCATGATGTCCCTGGGCATTCAGGACCAGTTTTATTCCGTAATGATTCTTCCTAAGACCAATTTTTCACTTTCTTGCACATTCTGCACACAGATTATTACATTCATTGTTAATTATATTATGCAATTGATTGGATGCCCACTATATATGCCAGGAGCATGACTGGGTTATTAATACCTATTAGATAATAGGTATTATCTATTTATCCTTTATCTCCCCTGCTCTTAAATGTAGTACACCGGTCTAACACTACAGGTTGTAGTCCAGGACTGCCTAGGTTTCTCCAATACTTTACAGCTACGCAATCTGGAGAATGGTTACTATGTCTCAGTTTCAACAACAACAACAAAATTGGGTAATAATAGTATCGTATTAGTCTGTTTTCACACTTCTATAAGGAAATATCCAAGCCTGGGTTATTTATAAAGGAAAGAGGTTTAATTGACTCACAATTCCACATGGCTGGGGAGCCTTCAGGAAACTAATAATCATGGTGGAAGGTGAAGGGGAAGCAAGGACTTTCTTCACATGGCGGCAGAATAAAGAAGAGAGAGCGAAGTGGGAAAAGCCCCTTCTAAAACCACCAGATCTCATGAGACTTCACTCACTCTCGTGAGAACAGAATTGGGGAAACTGCTCCCATGATCCAATAACCTACCACCAGGTTCCTCCCTTGACATGTGAGGATAACAAATTAAGATAAAATTTGGTTGGGGACACAGCCAGACCATATCAAGTATCTACCTCAGATGTGTAAATTACATGTAAGGTGCTTATTACCGTGGCTAATATATAAAAACAACTAATGTTTACTGAACTCTAATGGTTATATTAATTCCATTTGACAGATGAAAGGACAGTTGTGCTTATGGATAAAGTAACTTGCCCCAGGTCACAGAGCTAAAAAGTCTCAGAGCTTGGATTCAAATACAGAACTATCTGATTTAAATGCCTCATTATTTTTCACAATACAACAGTACGTAAATTGCTAGACAGCATGTTACTGCCCGTCTCCATGTCCTTTTTAAATTGTGTTTCTTTTGAATCCTCAACCCCTTATTCTTGGCAATAATGACTCCCTAGTTTGGTCCAGACTAACAATGTTTGCATGATATTTTAAAACACTAAAAAATGCAGTACTTAACAAATTATCAGTAAATACATTAAGTTCTAATGGAATCTGCCATTTATTGGAATGAAATAATTTGACTTATTTGTTGTAGCAAGATGCTCTAGGAAAATTTCTAGAAAACTGGAGAAAAATTGGGTTCTAGTGTGGCTTGGACATTAACAATCTGAGTCCCAGAGGTCTGGAGACAACCTGCTGAAGTTCTCTGTCTCTTGGCATTTCCGATTTCATGTTGTCTCAGTGAATTTTGACTCTTTTAAATGTATCCTGCATGCAGTATGTGCTCAACAAACATCTTTAGAAAGGATGAATAAATGACTTGATTACAAACCCATGATATTTTCCACAGCAGATCTTCAAAAGATGACAATATTTGTTTTCTCATTCCAGCATGTTCGTACTCAAATATTTTGGCATCCAAGCATAAATCATTGAGGAAAAGACCCTTTTAATATTTTTGTACCATAGTATCCAAATTCTAGTTAGAAAAGAATTTTCTCTTGTTTAAAACAACAAATTTCAAAGCACTTTATTTTTGCAGGGTTCATTTGGTTTCACTGTGGAACAGAAAAAAAAGGACTCATTCCAGAAGATAAATAAATTTGGTGACTTTAAGGTTTGGAATTTATTGTTTTACCTCCTGGGGAAATACAGCAAACAACGACACACATTATTCTGTCTGAATAATTTCTTTGCCCTATGAAATCCCCAGTCAATAATTAATATTGCAGGTTCTTTGAGAGTTTAATGTATTTATAGATAATTTGTAAGTACTGAATGTTTAAGTGGTTTCAAATATCCAAGTAAGCAATGTGAGCCTGGAATAATCTGCATGTTCATTTGCTAAACAATTTATGATAGAAAACATTGCTACATTCTGATTCCATGTTTTTATTTTATTATTTAGGTTTCTAAATCGCTGTTCAACATAATAGAGAAAATTCAACCTGTTAATTTCAGTAAATCTCTAAGGAATTATAAAAATAGTTACCAATTATGGGAAAAATATTTTCTGATTAATCAGCACTTGATGAAAAGAACCATTAGCTTTCTTAGTATTAACGGGACTCTTCATCACGATTACTGCCTGTGCATGCTTATTGATTAATTGACTAGAAGAAGAGATGGTGCATACATCAACCTGTATTCTTGGAAAGAAAAGCATTATAGAATTAGAGCTATAATTACTATCTTAAAGAAACTCTGATGTGAGGAACAGATGGGAATACTAGAATAGATTTGATTAATGTTAAAAATGTTCTGATTCTGAAAAAAGTAACACATCCAAAGTATTAATTTGTTCAATTCCCTGTTGAAAACAAGTAGCACCCAGATGCCCCTTACGTTGAATTTACACAATGAGAATATAATGTTTTTATTAAGACATCTCCTATCTGATGGTTTAGAAGGGAAAATATTTTTCTTTTGGACATTAGAATACAAATAGAAGAACCTTCTAATAGTAACTCATTTGGAAATAATTATTTGAAAAAAAATGTTTTTTGAGATAATACCTTTCTATGTTGCCCGGGCTGGAATGCAGTGGCTACTTCATAGATGCGATTGTAGGACACACCAGACAGAAACTCCTAGGCTCCTGTCATTCTTCTGCTTCAGCTTCTCAAATAACTGGGACTACAGGCACATGCCAACATGTCCAGAGGTGATAATTCCTAATAGGGCAACAAATATTTGACAGAGGACTGTACTCATGATGAAATGAGCATGGGCTATAGAGAGAGATCTCCCTGAGTTTGCTTCTGGCTCTGCCATTTCCTAGTGGTGTGTCCTTCAGCACAGTCTTTATTTATTTTTTAATTTGCATATAGTAAAACTCGATCATTTTGTTGTTGAGTTCTACGAATTTTGGCAAATGTATAGTGTGTTTCAATACCACAACAATCTAATCAAGAAATATAATATTCCCATCACCTCAAAATATTATCTTTGCTGCCCCTTTGTAGTCAAATGCCTCTCCTGTACCCTGGTAACCACTGATCTGTTTTCCATCTCTAGTTTTTCCTTTTCCAAGGCATCGTTTAAATTAAACCATAGGTAGCCTTTTGAGTTTAGCTTCTTTCTCTTATTATAATGCATATTCAAGTAAAATAAAAAGCCATGTTCACACAAAAACCTGCATTTGAATTTTTATAGCTGTGTTATTGATAATTGGCCTGTACTAGAAACAAATCTAATGTCAAGTGGTGAATATAGAAACGAACTCTTCTATATCCAATAGAATAATACTCAGCAGACAAACTACTGGTACATGCAACAATGTAGATTGATCTCAAATGCTTTGGCCAATTTTAAATCTGTGCATTTGCCAATCTTCTCATCTGAGAAATGAAAAAAAAATGCCAGAATTGCAAATTCACGGTGAGAGCTGAAATATTTAATGTAAAATGTTTTGTAATGTGTTCAGCTCATAGAAGTTGCTGGAATACTTTTTTGCACTATTATTTTACATTTTTATGGAATAATTTGATTAATCGAGCACAATAGACAACAGTGGTTAAAACAGAAATATAGCTACAATCAAAGTCATTCCAATGTCATAATTGTGCAAGTCCTGGTTTTGGAAAGAAGGGATGGTATAAAACTTCAGGCTGTGACTGCTATTTCCTTGGCTCACTCATATTGGTACAGACAGGAGACAGGGAAATACTGGGTAGAAGAGGGCAGTTCCCCAGCAAAGGCCCCACCCTCAAGCCTGGATACCCAGGGCCCTAAATGGGAACAGGCATTCCTTTTTTTGTGCCCAAAAAGTTGCCTTTTGTCCCACCACACCCTACTATCCTGTACCCATATAAACTCCAGACCCCAGGATCCAGAAGGAAATGAGGAGACAAGCAGAGGAGCAGAACGTGTGACAGACAAGGAAAGAAGAGAAGGAATGTCAGGAGGAGTTCGGCTGCAGACAGTCAGAGAATCGGCTGCTAGATGGCCAAACTCCAGGTGAAGATCATTTTCTCACTCCACCCCCTGTCCAGCTCCCCATCCATCCTGCTGAGAGCCACCTCCACCACCCAATAAAACCCTGCATTCACTATCCTTCAAGCCCTTGCAGAAAGGCAGAGGGTCCACTGAGCTGGTTAGCACTTAAGCTGTTGGCGGACAGCAAGACTAAAAGAGCTCACTGTAATATACACCCACTTGGGCTCCTGCACCTGTTTGTCTGTGTGCTGCCCCTCCTGTAAGTGGTTTGAGCAGTGTCGGTGACCA
The DNA here is from genome assembly GCF_029289425.2 of Pan paniscus. NCBI lineage: Eukaryota > Metazoa > Chordata > Mammalia > Primates > Hominidae > Pan > Pan paniscus. The sequence goes on from NC_073267.2 coordinate 71,705,457, forward strand.
AACAGACGAGTCACACCCCTGTTGCACATCCTGCAAGGGAGGTCAGGGAACTCTCCCGTTTCATTATGGAGGGGAGATAATCTCCATGTCCTAAGAAAGGGTTTCCTCCTGCTGTAGTTGCTGTGCTTCAAAAAATATACCTAATAGAAAGAATAATAATGACAAAACATAAAATAATAATATAGAACATACAACACATGCAAGGCACTGTGATAAACTGCTTAAATATATAACCTTATTTAACACTTGCAACAATCTAATAGGAAAGTTATTGTATTCCACAGCTTACAGATGAGGAAACTGAGATCAGGGAGGTTAAAGAATTAAAAGAACTGAATTTAGAATGCAGATAGTTTATAGCAAAACCCTAGGTGCATATACACTGCCTCTCGAATTAAATAGTGATGTTAATTCAATATAAATATTTTTAGTACTTTCATATGAAGGGTTTTGGAAATTACGTGGAAAGAGTGTTCTACTGGTGACAGTATTTCACTTTCTAATATCTATGCACACACCATCTTTAATCTGAATGGTCTTTGTTACGTAGACATTAGAATTTTGAATTGTGGGAGTTAGATAATAATTTTTGAAGGCACAGAATGAATTTCATTAATCTTCATCTTTTTCAAAAATATATGGTACGCGCCGGGTGTGGTGGCTCACACCTGCAATCCCAGCACTTTGGGAGGCTAAAGCGGGCAGATCATGTGGTCAAGAGATCGAGACCATACTGGCCAACACGGTGAAACCCTGTTTCTACTAAAAACACAAAAATTAGCTGGCGTGGTGGCACATGCCTGTAGTCTCAGCTACTCAGGAGTCTGAGGCAGAAGAATCACTTGAACCCGAGAGGCGGAGGTTGCAGTGAGCCGAGATTGTGCCACTGTACTCCAGTCTGGCCACAGAGCAAGACTCCATCTCAAAAAAAAATATATGTATTTATATATAGTGTATATAGCATATATGTTACATATACTATATATATTTATATATAATATGTAAATATATAGTATTTATGTATTTATATATAATATGTAAATATATAGTATTTATATATTTAAAATATGTATAGTATTTATATATTATATGTACTATATATAGTATATCTAATATATATAGTACACAACTTTACTCTGTCTTTTTATAAGATAGCTCTAAGTCAAGTTTTAAAGTTTAATTGTATTTGTTTTTAATCCTTAAAATATGAATGAAAGGAAGTGAAAATGTAAAACAATGTGAATTATAATTTACTGTATTTGCAGTTTACTGGTTTAAAATTTACTCACAAGGCTTTTACCTGTCTGCCAAGATGTAATCTTTCCTCCAACATGATATAAGGTGACTTCTGATCAGCTGCCCCTCACTGAATGTTTTCAGGCACGTTTTTTTTTTCAAGTTCAATTGCAGGAAGACTCAAGTAGCTGATATTTACAGAGTTTTCCCTAGTCTGTAGGGACACAATGCGGCATTCAATTTTGTGGTTTACCTAGCATGCTGGACTCCCTCTGAGACTTAGTGACTGCCTACCACCAAAAAAATAATAGAGGTGCAGGGGATTCTGGGAAATAAATGGATATTATTGAAAAACCAAACAATTGTAAATCAACATACAGGCTTTTGCTAGTCTTATTATTTTGTTCAGCCATCAAATGCCTTCCTTATTCACCCGTTTTGTGGATAGAGAGCAAATTCTTTATGTATACATAAAACCAAAGTGTTATCAGCAAGATACTCAATGATGTGGAATTTAATGAGGCTGAAACCTTTTGAAAGCCTAGAACTATGAACTTGGCAAAGCAGGAAATGAATTGTATACAATTGAGAGGGAGGATGTTAGAAAAAAGGCATTACATTCAAAACAGGAAGAAAAGGCTGAAAAATGTGATCACTCTTTACACAATAAAGGTCAATTTCAAAGACAGTAATCTGCAGTATCTACTAAAACTTCACATATGCTCGCTCTGTGACATAGAAATTCAACTCCTTGGTGTACACCCAGTGGAAATGTGCAGATAAATTTATTTTAAAATATGTACAAGAATGTTCATAGTAACACCTCAAAACAGCTAAAGTTGGGAATTACCAAAATGCCCATCAACTGGAGACTGGATAAATTAACTAAGATGTATATATTTCCAGGTGAATATAACACAACAATAAATATAAATATTGTACAATTACACCACAATAAGATGATTCCTGAAAACGTGATGTTAAGAGAAAGAAGCCAGATACTATATTGATTCCCATTACCTAAAATATGCAAGCAGGCAAAACTAACCTATGCTGTTCAAAGTCAGACGATGCCTGTTCTGGGGGTGTCGAAGCATGATAGAAGAGAACATGAAGAATTCTTATGGAGGGCTAGTAATAGTTTTGTTTCTTGGTCTATATATTAGGTACCAATTGTCTTAAGTTTATGCAGGTCCATTCATTTGCAGATATTTGACAGATATACTTTTCCATTTAAATATTAAACTTCAACATAACATAAAAATAACAATGAAGTCTAAAGTTATCTGTAAAAAAAGGGAGCATTTGTGTACATCATATCTCAACAGAAAATATGAGCATCTCAGCCAACGGAGGGTTAGCAAGAGTGAGGATTGATCTACTCTGTATATGTTTTCTGTATGGGTGTCTAGTTCCAGGGCCCCATGGTCTTTTATTAATTGCTTCACTTAACGTGTCTCAGTGTGGTAGAGCTGGAGAATCACAGGCTGTCATGCTAGTCAGAGGCGGAGTTTAATCCCTGCTCTACAACTCTCTAGCTAAGTAGAGTTGAGTGAGATTTTGACCAACATTCAATGCTCAAAGGAATAGTGTGAGGCTGTTTTTAAGATCATGGATTTATGTAGATAAAAATTTTCTCATGCATATAAAATATCTAATGATAACACAAGCCTCTCCCTTTCTTCCACATATACATACACATAGAGAAAGAGTAGACGAGAACAATAGGTATATCCATATTTATAGTGATACAGATACTTTAAAGATGTAAAGGCTTACTAATTACATTACAATTAACTTGTTTACTTACCTGAAATTTAACAAAGAACAAGAGGTTTACAAATATGCTGAAATATTCATTAACCAACAAAAGGAAGTGAAATAATTAAGTGTACAGGCTAGGATGTTCAGGTCATAATAGACATATAAGTGAGTGAGCACCGTACAAAAATATGATGCAGCCATACTTTCACAAGCTTAAGTTTTATGAGAAGTTTTTGAGAGATTTTTTAATGCTTTCCTAGAATAACATATCAAAACTCTTTAATTTCCTTCAGGTAATTAATAGTGACTGATTAGGAGAGATCTTGTTTAACTTGCTTCAGGTACACAATGAGCAAAAATAATTAAGAATAGATTGTTTAGAATCTGTCACATCCTTTTGCTAGAAAACAAAATGCAAAGTGTTCTCTAGAATTTACAAATATATTGGCTGGGCATGGTGACTCACACCTGTAATTGCAGCACTTTGGGAGGCTGAGGAGGGCGGATCATGAGGTCTGGAGATCGAGACCATTCTGGCCAACATGGTGAAACCCCATCTCCACTAAAATACAAAAAAAAAAAAAAAAAAAAAAAAAAATTAGCTAGGCGTGTTGACACATGCCTGTAGTCCCAGCTACTTGGGAGGCTGAGTCAGGGGATTCGCTTGAACCCGAGAGGTGGAGGTTGCAGTGAGCCAAGATTGTGCCACTGCAATCCAGCCTGGCGACAGAGTGAGACTCCGTCTCAAAAAAAAAAAAAAAATTTACAAATATAAATTTGTACTATGATATATGAGGATAAGACTTTGGTCTCTGTTAATCTTCAACAATCAGCGCAGTGCCTAGCAGGTAAGAGGTGCTTAAATATTTGCAAGTAAACAAAAACAAATGTATGGCTGTATACATATATGAGTCAAGTATCCTAAATACAGCTTTAAAAGTATAAAATAATACCAACTAAGAACTGACCCCTTTGTTATATGCTTCACTCAAGTCAACAGTAATTTATACCTCCTTCACCTCCTTCTCCATTGCTCATACTTTTAAGAAACCACAGGTTTGTTTTGTAGTTCATAGACCTATTTAATCCAAATTATGTTAATAGATAATATTTGATAAATAACCATTAATCAGTTTTATGCATATGTTTCAGAACAGAAAATATTGTTTGCTTTCTTTTTCATAGATTATAAGACATCTATTTATTAAAATATTACAAAATTTGTTCCTGCATTCTCTCTTTTCTGTTTAGAATTGTATGTGTGTGTGTTTGTCCTATGTCCCACAGACATATGTATGAAAAAGTAAAATTTTCTTTTTTTATTTGACCAACTAGCATTATATTTTAAAAGCTCAGGGCTTTTGAATGTTTACACATCCCATATAAAAATTTACTTATTGATCATCTTAAATAGACATCCTCACAAGATGATACTATTAAGTAAGAAAACACCATTTCTGGGAAGAAATGGTCCATCACTCTGCACATAATGCATTGCATTAACCCAATCCACTTCCTAATATATTTTTAAAAAATCACTTCACTTTTGACATTCACATGATTCCCTATTGCTCCTTGTAATATGAACTTATGTTTGAAAGATGGTTCAGTAAAATAATGTTCCTAAGTAAAACTCTCTTGTTTCTATCTTTTTTATTTTTTAAAATCAGCTAAACTAGGCCAAAGCAATAACTATGAAAAATGAAATGGGAGTGCTGATGTTCATCACTAAGTGCAGATGTATCTAAAAACAATATAATTTTAATTTCTGGAAGTAGTATTCATTTGAGTACACTCTTGAGTAGTAATGAATGTGTGTTTATTCATTACTATGAATAATTCTCTTTTCTTTGGCGATATTGTTATTATGTAGGTGGGAAATTCTTTTGAAAATTTCTTTAGGATTATTAGTGATCATGGCCATAATGCACTCAAATATTTAAAGTAAGTCTGCAATGCATTTTGTTTTTACTAGTTTATGACAAGCATTTCTTTCATTGGGGAAGCATGCCTTTTTCATTCAGTTTTCTCTAATTCCAGGGATAGCTATCTGACTTAATTCAGGTCAATTTGAGTCTTTTCAGTACCTTTTGGGAAAAGCTCTCTCTTTTTTATTCAGTTACCATTTAAAGAACCATGTGATGCTAATAGTGTCATTGCCTGTAATTCCTCCCAAGAAAAAATATGAGTTTTCGAAAATGATGTACCACCGAGCAAAGGAGCATCAAGATATTAGGGGGGAAAAGAACCATGACCCCCCTTTCTTTTTTCCTCTTAAACCACTAGTGTTTTAAACAAGGTCAATTCTTCAAAGTTCCCTTGACCATGAGCCATGAATTCCACTTTTATCAAAGCTCGTTTGAGATGATCAGCACTTCTTGTCACAGGTGATAAAATACAGTGAATAAATATGTTTCTCTGTTAGTAAATGCTACGAAAGTATGCATATGTAATATTTACATCTATTTTTTATACTTGATGAAGTCCTTGGAGCAAATTAGAAGTTTTGTAAAGGTTTCTTAATCGAACAATTAAATTGAACTGAGGGAAAAAAAATCAAGAAAAAATTTTAAAAATTTGAGAAATGTGTCAATCATTTCAAAAAGTACAATAATATCCCATAACAAATATTATTATCACAATGATACAATTTATTGCCAGAACAACTACTTCCAGGTGAGAGGCAAAAGAGTAACATTCTCTTTAAATTCTTCGGTCAGATTTTTTTTTCTTTTTTACCAAGAAAGAGTAGGGGATTTGAGTTTAATCTATACTCAGTTTTATCAGAAATGTGTGTGGCTGGCAGAAAATTAAATCCTAGTCATTGTTGTCTCTTCCCGGGGTCATTTGAAGGACCAACACAGGGGTGTTATACAGACTATTTAGGAAATACCTCGAATCTTCTGTCCACACCAGGCACCACCAACATAAGCTCATGATCTGGAATAGCTTTGTATCAGGCTGTTCTTGCATTGCTATAAAGAAAAACCAGAGACTGGATAATTTATTTAAAAAGAGGTTTAATTGGATCCTGGTTCTTCAGGCTGTATGGGGAGCATGATGCTGCCATCTGCCTGGCTTCTAGGGAGGCCTCAGGAAACTTACAGTAATGGCAGAAGGCAAAGAGGGAGCAGAAATGTCTTACATGGTGACAACAGGAGCAAGAAAGCAAGGAGGAAGGTGCTACACACTTTTAAACCAGCAGATCTTGAACTATAGTGAGGACCCTATGAAGGGGATGGTACTAAATCATTCATGAGAAATCTGTCCCCATGATCCATTCACCTCCCACCGGGCCCCACCTTCAACATTAGGGATTATATTTCAATCTGAGATTTGTGTGTGGGCACAGAGCCAAAGTATATTGAGCATATTTTCCAATGATTCAGGTTTCTTTAGATTTCTCATATGTGGTTGCTGGGAATGCAAAATAATACCAGCCCTCTGGAAGGGTTTATCAGTATCTTATAAAGTTAAGCACACACAATACCATAGGATCTAGAGATTACACACCACAGTGTTTACTCTAGAGAAATAAAAACAGGTTCACACAGAAACTTGTACACCAATGCCTATAGCAGCCCTATTTAATTGTCCCAATCTGAAAATATCCCAAATGTTCTTCAATGCGTGAATAAACAAACTGTGGTACATCCACACAGTGGAATTCTACTTAGCAATATTAATGAATCTTCTGTCCACATCAGTCGCCAGTGACATATGCTTTGAGACACACAAAACCTTGTATAAATTTCAAAGGCATTATAAGTGACATATTCCAGTTTCAAGAAATTTTATGATTTATGATTTCATTTATGTGACAATCTTGAAAAGACAAAACTATTGTACTAGAGAATAAATAGGTGGTTTCCAGGGTTTATTGGTCAAGGGGTGCCATGTTTAGAAAGAAATGGAAGGGAGGAGTTATTTGGGGGTTATCCTGTATCTAGATTTTGATGGTTGTTACATGTATATGTATAGATATACATAGACTCAAATTTCTAAAGCTGTACACCAAAATAAAAATTGCTAATAGAAAATTCTGCTTTCTAAAAACATGATTATTTGTCAATGTAGGGTCATTGGTTTTAACAAATGTACCACTTTGATGAGGGATAATGTTGATAGTAGGGAGGGTGAGGCAGGGCACCAGGGGATTATAGAAATGCTATGTACCTTCTGCTCAATATTGCTGTAAACTAAAGCCACTCTCTAAGTAAAGTCTACTTAAAAAAACAAAAAGCAAAAATAACGTACCTCTTTTATCTTACTATATAGGATACACCAGCATAATTTTCTCAAAACAAACAAAACCATATGTGAGAAATTCAATTCTATTTGCAAGTTTCATCTACTTTAAGCCCTGAAACATGAATCAGGTTATAGCAAGAGGACTCAAGGACTTAGCTACCTTCATGTATAAGGAGAGTAAATATCCATACACTTCTACTCAAAATATAATTTGTGATCTCAATAAATCATCCTGAAGCTCATGGCATCAGAACCTTCCCTAAATAGTGGTACTCATGGGCACGTCCTGCAGGAAGCCCCTGACATTCAGTTCATCTTGTGCCTTAATCATGAAAAAACCCAAAACCTGTGAGGCAGAGTACTGCTATTACGTATTTCTTATCACTATTCCTGTGAAGTCACTGAACTTCAGTGCCCAAAAATTTCCTTAACTTGCTGCATGTCAAAATCTTTCTTGTTTCTCTCAGATGCATTAATAAAGGTCAACCTGCAGTAGCTCAGAATGGTAGAAATCAGACTTTGAAAACACCTGCAAGGTACCAGGCACCATTCAAGGTAATTAAAAGTGGTCTCCTTTGATCCTTGAATCCACCAAGTGAGGTACCTAGATATGAAACCACCATGGGAGGCAGGAACTCTGCTGCAGTGGAATCCTGGTTTGGGCACGTTTAAGTAAGTTGTCCGTGGACAAAACTTGAATAGGTGTCAAGGCCAAACATGGCAGAATTCCCATTTCCAGTTGCTGCTGAGATTATAGAACACAGGGCAGTGGTGTAAAAATGAAGCATATACAAACCGAAAAGGTAACCAAAGTTACTTGCCATTTAGAAACATTTCAGTTCAGGTTCATTTCTTTGGTTGATAGTTTTCTTTTTCCATCACCATTATAATACAATTACTTCCCCAGTTGGAGGTTAACATCCCATTCACTAGTTAATTTTTTTAAGCCATAATCTGCATTTTGTCTCTTTGTCCATGGAATCTTGCCTATAGCTACCCTCTCATTCGTGAATTAATTTCATCCTCTCCAAATGAGCCAGAAAAGTTTTGTTAATATTGTATTCAACTGCAAGAATTTAATCAATGTTGTCTTTCTTTGCCAAAATACTGATAAATCATCATATTTTTTCCTTTCTATGGTCACTCCTGGAATCACTGACCATCTCTGAAGAGAAGACCTGGTAAAGCCTCAAGTATCTTTTGAGCAAAATCTGTTAATAGTTTTAAAACAAAAACATGGGAAAATATCGTAGTTTGTATTAGAGATTTGACAATTATATCAATGAATATTATAAATGTTTTTTAAAACACTCATGTCAAAATCTAACCCCTCAGGCACACTAAGAAAACCAGAATACTCAATCAATTATTTTAAACTTATTTATCTCATATTTGTTCATATTTTTCTGCTAAGAATCCTGGGTTAAAACTTCTCAGGATTTCTGTTGTTGGTATTCCCTCTCCACTCTCTCCCTACCCCTCCAGCTCACTGGTCTGGCTTCTAGCTTTACCTTCTTTTTTAAATCCATCCTTCTTAATAAAAATATCAGACAGTATTTTTTAATAAAATGCAGTTGTATGCCATAAACTCTCTTTTGAAAACTCTTGCTATTATTCTCCATTCAGAATAAAACCAAATCCCTGAGTTCATTCAGAATTGGTCTCCTCCCTGTATTTCCAGTCCTACCTTTTCCTGAACTGGCTGACATCTGTTGCCCTCTGACAATATTGGATACCTTGCCAATCTGCTTGTACTTTTTGCTTAAGTTTTGTGCATCTGCACACATGCTATTTCCTCTACCCAGAAGGCCCTTCCTTCGATCTACTAGAAATCTATTTATTACCTTCTCACCTCAGCTTGGTGCTTACTTATTGCCTTTCTTTGCCTCCTCAGAAAGAGTTCAGAATGCCTTCCTTTGTATTCTCACAAAGCTGGGCTTTAAAAAAAAGTGGCAGTTCTCCTACTGTCATTCTCTCATTTGATATGGATACTCTCACAAATCACAACAACCTGTGTGTCATGTTTCTATAAAATTTCAACATTTCTTCACTGAACACAATTCAGGATGGATGAGAAGGTGTGTCAATCTTATGATAACCATTTTTGCCACAGTTTGGTACACAGACAGTCTACAGACAGAGAGCAGAGTGTCACTTGGTGGTGAAAGGAGTTAGCCAGCTTGCCTTAGGCAGACAGTAAGGGAGGGGTCCTCAGAGAACCTCTGACTCACCCCACAAGTGCTTACACCAGATGTTTTTGTGCAGATAAGGGAACTTGCACAGGGGTCTTGCCTAAACATGCCCACAGTGGAAAATTCTGTTCCTTAATGCATGCACAGTAAGGGAAACACATAAATATGGAGCAGCTCAGTCTGAGGGCTTCCCCACACACTGGAAGGACAGGTGGAGCCACCAGGAATTTGCACCTTATGCCCTGGTATTCAACTGTGAAGGAGGCAACCAGCAACCTGCTTATTCAGGACCCCTCTCTTTGTTGAGAGCTTTCCTTTCACTTCATACATTCTACTCCACTCACTCTCTGGTGTCCACATGCCTAATTTTTCCTGGTTATGAGACAAGAACCTGGACCTAGCTGAGCTAAAGAGCAAAAATCCTGCATCAGTGGGGGATAGTAAAAGGTGGGTGGTCACAACCTAGCCTTAGGAGTTGGAGCCTTGAACCCAGCAGTCTCTGGTTACATTCCTGATGTGGATGGCCACTGCAGGGTAGGAGTAAATGGTCAGTCTCAGTTTCAGTCAGTGTTAGAAGGCACTTTCTGATGGACACAGAAATTTGAGAAACATGCCTAGGTTTGGAGTAGCATTGGTAGGTTCAATCATAGAAACAGCAATGCAAGACATACAGAAAGGACCCAAAATACCCATCAGATCTGATGACAGAGGAAAACTGCCTGTGATAAGGCAGTACTCCAGGTGGTAGTATCCTGGCAGGTCCAGGGTACTCAAAAAATAGTCTTTTATAAATTCCAGGATTTGAGATTTTCTCATCTTCTGCTCCTTACCCCTTGATAAGCACTGGGATTAAAATATGTAAAGAAGGTAGTTTCTTGAACTTAGTAGGTACTCAATACATTTTATTTTCATAATTAATGAATTAATTAATATTATGAAGGATACAAAACAATAGCTCTTTATTATAAATATTTTATAATGGTGGAATTCAGATTAGAATTTAGATGGTCCTACTATTTTAGTTATTTATTCATGGATATTGTATTTGTTAAGATTCTCTGGAGAAATATAATCAATAATGTGTGTGGGTACATATATATCTGTAATTTGGGTAATATATGTATTATATATAATATGTATGTACACATACACATATGTATACTGCTATTACCATATATACAAATATATTACCATATATGTATAAAAAAGATGGGAAGGAAGGGGTATTCCTCACTTATAACAACATACGTACTGCTATTACCATATGGTAATTATGGAGGCTCATGTGGTTTGGACCTGTGTCCCCACCCAATCTCATGTCAAATTATAATCCCCAGTGCTGGAGATGGGACCTGGTGGGAAGTGATTATACTATAGGGGCAATTTCTCATGAATGGTTCAGCACCATTCTCTTGGTGCTGTTCTTTTAAGAGTGAATGAGTAGTGAGTTCTCGTGAGATCTCGTTGTTTAAAAATGTTTAGGACATATTCTGCTCCCCTCTCTCTATTTGGCTCCTGCTCTGGCCATGTAAAACGTGCCTGCTTCTCCTTTGTCTTCTGCCATGACTATAAGTTTCCTGAGACCTCCCAGAAGCTGAGCAGATGCCAGCATCATGCTTCCTATACAGCCTGTAGAACCATGAGTCAATTCAACCTCTTTTCTTTATAAATTACCCAGTCTCATGTGTTTCTTTACAGCGGTGCGAGAATGGGCCGTATGTAAGCTGAAGCCCCAGGAAAGCTGATGGTTTAATTCCAGTATGAGTCTGAAGGTCTGAGAACCAAAAGAGCCAATGATGTAAATCCTAGCCTGAGGGTAGGAGACCAACGTCCCAGCTAAGAGGCAGGCAGAAAGTTTTTAAAAAGGGTGAATTATCCCTTCCTTTGCCTTTTTGTTCTGTTTATGCCCTAAAATAGATTGGATGAGGCCTACTTATGCTGGGGAGAGCCATCTACTTTACTGAGTCCACCAATTCAAATGCTAATGTTATCTAGGAACACTCTCAGAGTCACATCCAGAAATAATCTAGGCATCCTGTGGCACAGTCGAGTTGACACATAAAATTAAGTATCATAGATATATAGTAGCCTATCAGTAAAATATTCCCACATAAATGATAATATTAGTTCAGACAAGTGACTCACAGGAATAAAGTTTCTGTTTCACTGGTAGGTTGACACTGGAGCAAAAACATAGGTGAAAATAAAAGCAATGTGAATGTATTTCATGGCAAATAAGCCAGTATTCAGAAGATTCCTGTTCTTCTAAATCAGAATCTCTCAACCTCTGCGATATCGACACGTTGAACTAGATAATTCTGTGTTGGGGACTGTCCTGTTCATTGCAGGATGTTGAGTACCATCCCTGACCTCTACTCACTAAAACCCAGTGGTATTCTCCAGTGTGACAGCCACAGATTTCACCAGGCATTGCCAAAATTCCCTGGTGAAGCAAAATTTCCCTCAGCTGAGAGTCACTATACTAGGTTAAAGAATTTTGTATTATTAAAATGAGATAAAGTATGTAGAAACATTTTGCTCACAATTTTATGGGTTTCAGAAATTTGAGAATTAGTTATGATTTAATTTTTATTCAGAAATAAGCTGTGAATCTGGTTTACGAAATAAGAATTGTACTTCTAATTGGAAACATTCTTGCTGCTTTCAAATACTTCTGTGGAATTGGCATGTTCTACTCTGATATCCTAGAAGTAACTTCTGGGGCCTTGAGATGTCAGATAATTTGCCTAAGGTCATAGGCTTTTAAGTGAAGATCTGGAATATTAGCTCAGGTTAGAGGGATTTCACAGATCATAGTAAACTCAAATAAACAATCTTTCTGTTTTACATAGTCTGTGTTTCATGATTTAATGTATGCTTTAAAAAAAAATCACCCTGCTGGCCAGGCACGGAGGCTCACGCCTGTAATCCCAGCCCTTTGGGAGGCCAAGGTGGGAGGATCACAAGGTCAGGAGATTGAGACCATCCTGGCTAACATGGAGAAACCCTGTCTCTACTAAAAATACAAAAAATTAGCCGGGCTTGGTGGCGGGTGCCTGTAGTCCCAGCTACTGGGGAGGCTGAGGCAGGAGAATGGCATGAACCCGGATGGGGGAGCTTGCAGTGATCGGAGATCGCACCACTGCACTCCAGCCTGAATGACAGAGTGAGAGTCCGTCTCAAAAAAAAAAAAAATCACCCTGCTTATATCTTATATTTTGATACATTTCTACTTTTTGTCTACATTGTGTCTAGTCAAGTCCTAGATGTCTGTATTAGGATTAACTGGGATTTAATTGGGGATTTCCTGACCAATATGAAAATAAGATTTAGGCATCATGATTTGTGTTTGCATTCTATATGTCCCTTCCTTCTCCCCTTCAAATACGGGTGAAACATAGGATTAATGTACCTTTAAAACTCTCATTTCTCCTCCTTATTCTTCCATGATTTATTGTTAAATAGTCACTCTCATATTAAAAATGGCTATAAAGTATTGAGCAGTTTTCATGTAAAAATTTATTATTCTATCTTCCAAACTCCCCAGGAGGTCAATATTCTTAGTTTTTATTCTCATTTTATTGCAACAAAATCTGAGAGGCAGAAAGTTGAGTACAAGTCACACAGCTCTCGTGTAGGAGCCAGGATTCAAACGTACATCTATTTCATAGTAAAACCCATATTCTTCAACTTCACCCTATACTAATTTTCGTGCAAAGCCAGTCAGCAAACATACAGATAAAGACCTTGCAGGAAATTTCATATTCATAATAATCATGCAAAACTCAGGCTCCAGAATGCAAATAAATAAACAAAGGCAATAACTTTATCTTTACAAGGGAGTTAAAATAGATATGACATTGTTATCAAAATATCCATTTTGCTTTATCATTTGATAATTCTTATTTATTTTATTGTAGGGCTCTTCCTTGAGTTCAAGCCCCACTACATATTTCCTGATGTAAGCAGGTCTGGTACACATCCTTGCTGGGTAAAAAAGGAAAAAGAACGACTGAGTGTGGTGTCTTGCGCCTGTAATCCCAGCACTTTGGCAGAATGAGTTGGGCAGATTCTTTGAGATTGGGAGTTCAAGACCAGCCTGGCCAACATGGTGAAACCCTGACTCTACTAAAAATACAAAAATTAGCTGGACATTGTGGCACATGCTTATAATTCCAGCTACTTTGGAGACTGAGGCACAAGAATCACTGGAGGTTGGGAGACGGTAGTGAGCCCAGATTGTGCTACTGCACTCCATCCAGCCTGGATGACAAGAGCAAGACTCTGTCTCAAAAAAAAAAAAAAAAAAAAGTAAACAACATGGAAAAAAAGAGGCTCCAGAGAAAATTGTCCATAAATACAATTATGACCCAAAAGAGTAGTGGGTTAAAAGAGGCCTTTTGAAGAGAAGCCAGTAAGGGAGGATTTATTTAGTTTTCACTTTTAATTTAGTAAAGATTTAAATAACAAATTACTGGAGAAATGGTAAAACACGGAAATTTATATAGAATGTAAAGAAAAAATCACCTATTAAAAATAAATTCAGTGGTAAGAATGAATTAGTTTTAAAAAGTATTATTGACTTCTTTTCCAATTTACTCGGCCAACATGGTTAAACACCTACTATATGCCAGAATCTGTTCTACATCTCAGAAATTTAAAATGAGGCAGAAAAGGCAGGAATGCAAAGGGTTAAATGTTACTCCACCTTTTTACCTGAACTTTAGATTTGAATGGGATTTGGACATAAATCATCACATAATTTTAGGGTTATTTAGTGAGTGAATTTGACCATCAAGTAATGAATACTTGTACTACTAAAGGCCTATTAGTGTGCCCTTTGGTCATATCAACAAATGCCTCGGGTAAATGGAGCAATTTAGGAAAATATTTGAATCAGTAATTTGGGAAGTAAGAGGTAGTTGGGAATGGATAGGAATAAGTCTTTTCACAGAAAAAAATGGAATGACTGAGATGTGAAGACAAAATAGCTTCTTTTCTGTTCTTTTTAAAATTTATTTAAAAGAATGCTCCCTGAGGAGAAAAATTGCCATCAAGAACCCTCTATCATTTGGTCAACATTTCATATTATTTTATGTTTATTTTCACTGCTGATAAATCAGATATATCACCAATGGATTGTATATTTGATAAAGAAATTCTGCTAAAGACCAATTTCTACTTCTCTCAAAAAGTTTTCTTTTTTTTTTAATTCAATTCTGCTTCCACAGTTGAAAACATTTGCCAAGTTTGTGTCACAAATTAGACATCTGAGAAGGAGGCAGCAAGTTTGTTAATTATTGGGATTAATTTCAAGGAACTTATTCTCATTAGACTTTATGAGCCATGCTATACACAGTAACGTGTGAAAGTCCACAACCACAACATAGTGATGTCAGTAGGTAATTAAGGGCACAAATGAGACTTTTTGCAGAAAAAACAAAGTGTAGCAAATGCTTTCTGTATCACCACATTATTAGATAGAATTAAGGGTTGATAATTACAGAGAATTAAGTAGAGATCATTTTGGTAGCTACAAATTAAGAGAGAAGTCAGTTTGGCTCTAAAAACAAATGTTCAATATACACATAAATCATAATGTTTCATAGCTGACACTTTATCCTGGGTGTGATGAGCTATGTAATAGTGTTTTACTGCCACATGATCTGGAAGTAGGCACAGTTTGTCATCAGAAAGATTTTTAAAGTGTTGATCTTTCAGAAAAACAATCTCACACTTCAAATGGCCTCATGATGGAAAACACATAAAACAGATGTCCTTTTTTTTAGTCTATTGGCACTTCGTTGTTATCATTCCTGGTATAAAGAAAAGTAGAGGAGATTGACTATGAATAAAATGTAAAAATACATGTCTCAACATCTCACCTCCACTTCTTCAGAAAGAGAAACCCCTGGAGAGTCACAGTGGGTGAAAGTTTGGCAAGCGATCATAAATGGAAACTGTTTAAAGAAGTAAACGTGGATCAACGGTGTCCTAAAAAAAAATTCAGTGTCAACTGTGAGATCAGACCTATACTCATCTCACATCTAGTCTATTAAAGCTATTTAAGTAAAACTTAGCGTATTGCTAGTGCAGAATAGTGACGTTAAATGAAGGATTGGCAAACAGGAGTAAAAGACAACTATAAGAAGATTGAAGTGTTCTTAACATTATCCTATGTTTTAAATGCAGCTCATAACTCAAACAATATACATATTTTCATGCATCTCACATTTTACAATAGATTAAAATATATGTGTTCTTATTACCAAGTGAGATAATAGACATTTAAGATATTTTAAACTCTAGTGTGTGATATAAATCAATGGAGTTGTTGATGATAATGCTGATGATGTGATTATTATTGTTATTTTCAATGAAACTCCAAGTTGGACATGGACTAATAAATGAGCCTTTCTTTAATGCCCTCCATGATCTTGACAAAGATGACTTAATATTATTAATTTTGTTTCATCCATACCTGAAAGAACTATAATCTGTCCTTTCAAACTTAGGATGACTTTTCCCTTTCCAGTGCTTGAACAGAAAGATTTGGCTTAATGCTGGGGCTGATTGCTACATAAGGAAGTCTCAGAGATGTCAGAGGAGAGCTGTCTTTTAGTTGTGGTGGAGATTCTAATACGGCCTGCAGAAGAATCTGTATGTATGTTCATACGCATACATCATATTATACAATGGAGCATTTCTTTTATGAGTTTCTACTCTATAATTTGAAATAAATTAAAAATTAAAAGTTTTAGTCTTCTAATTAGATGGCTCCTGTCATGCGTCTTTTCTAGTCCCTCTGCATGTGCTAACTTGCTGGTAGGTTGGATCCATTGAAGGTGTATGGGCTTGTGTATGCGTGTATTTTCTGTGTTTATGTTCTTGTCTTTTATGTTTAGTTGGGAGTGATAATATTCAGAATGGGTTTCTTAATTAAACTTAAAGATACTTATACCCTGAGGCTAGAGAGAGGCATCTAGTAATAAATTAGATATAAATGAATA
Source organism: Pan paniscus (assembly GCF_029289425.2). Lineage (NCBI taxonomy): Eukaryota > Metazoa > Chordata > Mammalia > Primates > Hominidae > Pan > Pan paniscus. The sequence continues at coordinate 71,721,910 of NC_073267.2, forward strand.
ATAATAAAGAAGCATGACATTTAAATAGCAGACTTATAAATTTCATGTGAAATAGCTGCACTGCCTAGGTGAAAGCTTCAGTAGGATTAAAGCAATTTAATTAGTGCTATTTCAAAACGAAATTTCCAGGCCCATGTGACTTTCCTTAATGAAATCCTCTCCTTAAATATCTAGTTTATTTACAGGTGAAATGATAAAAAGAAGACAAGAGAGTTCTTCAAGACATTCTTAAACACTGCAAATCTCTGGAAATCAATTCCAATCAACACAACTTTATTGCAGAGTGGTTTTGAATGTTGAATGATTAAAGGAACATCTTTGATATTAAAGCTATTGAGTTAAGTGATGCAGAAACAAACTATTTGGAAAGTGGGTACTAGGCTATTAGTTCATGGAAAGTGGACACCCTAAATGTTCATGGTCATAATCAAATTGGTGGAAAGTATATCCCTTATTGGGCATTCAGGCAAACATTTCATTTATTTTATAATATTTTACTTCATAATTAGACCTAGACATCTATGAGGGCTACTTTAGATAATGCCGATCTACTTTCTGGGTAGATAAGCACATAGGCAATGAAATGTGGTTAATAAAATAGATGTGTACAGGCATAAATGGAACATGGGGAAAGGAGGATTGACATTTTCCTTTTAAGACTTCATACCAGTTTTGTAGAGGAATTGTCAGTTGAGATGAGTTTTGATGACAGAGGAAGGATTTTTTTTTCTTTTTTTGGTAGAAAATGAAGGTAATGTGGACTGGACCACTTTGGAGATAAGAGTGAATAGAAAACGGATGCTGGAGTTGAATTGACAAATTACTTCAATTATTTTAGCCCTATTTATCTTATTTATAAAACACAGATAATAATAGAATTGTGAAAATGGTATGAGAAAATCCATATACAATACTGACCCAGTGTCTGGCAGTTAGTAAACACTTAATAAACATCTGCTGTAATAATAACATTTTTATCTCAAGTATAGTGTTTTCATGATATTTGTTTTGTTTGATGTTTTGCATGTGACATGCTGATCTCTTGTCAGTAGTGAGAAATGGGCCTAGGTGGATACACAGCGGACAGAGAAGATTTCATATAAAATCTGCACATACTCTTAAAAACAATGAAACAGCTGTTGAAGCATTTAAAAGTAGAATCAAAATATGTTACCCACACCTTCAAAGTGGTGAGGGAAGAAGTTCGAATAACAAGGATGAGTATATTTGTCCGTTTTCACATTGCTGTAAAGAAATACCCGAGACTGTATAATTTATAAAGGAAAGAGGTTTAATCGACTCACAGTTCCACATGCCTTGGGAGGCCTCAGGAAACTTACAATCATCACAGAAGGTGAATGAGAAGCAAGGAGCTGCTTCAAATAGTGGCAGGGGAGAGAATTGCAAGCAGGGGAAATGCCAGATGCTTTTAAAATCATCATATCTCATGAGAACTCACTCACTATCATGAGAACAGTAAGGGGAAAACTGACCCCATGATCCAATCACCCACCCACCTCCACAATTCAGGATTACAGATCCCTCCCTTGACATGTGGGGATTACAATTGGAGGGGAGATTTGGATGGGGACCCAGAGCCAAACAGTATCAAAGTTACCTACGGTAACTTTTGGAAGAACGGTCTTAATCATCATGAAGAAGAGAATACAGAAGATCAGGTCTGTAAGGTGAACATCTAGGTTTCTGTCAGAAAACGTGAATATCTAAATACAAATAATGTGTTTTGGGTGTTAGCTATGCATGTGTTAATCTTTTGCATTTATTCTTTAATTTTCTAGCCACTGACCACCTTTTTTTGTTAGGTACAATGGTGATTTGTGAGAATGTGCTAGACAGCAAAATGGCTATGATTCCTGTCTTCTTAGATATGCATGTAGAGCAGACAGCAGATTGTGGGGTACGCCTGACAGGAATATTACAAGGAGTGAATAATTTGTCAGAAAATATCAGACATGAGTAAAATATGAGTCCAAAATTTCTGTTCTAACCCTTATCCCCTTCACCAGTTTTTCCTCTTCTACCTCCAGTCATGATTATTGAAATAAAGGAAAGAGTCTGTTCAGATCTCTTACACATCTCTAGGAAGAAAAAATAAAATCTCTGCACTTAAGGTATTTTCCACTTCACCCCAACGTTACTTTTTCATTCACCTTAGGTTATTGATACTTAAAGTGAGTGAAGTTTACCTGTCATTTGACATAGCTTCATAGCTTTCTTGTCAGCCTAATAAATCTGAAAAGGTCCCATTGTCGCAAACTGGATACCCCAGATGGTAGACTCTAAGTCAAAAATTAGCACGCGGGTGGTGTATAAGGTAGTGGTCTGAGGATTACTACCTGTGGAAAGCAAGGGGCAACAGAGAATTAGACAAGGGGAAAGTTTGTGTTGAAATCTCAACAAAGACTTCAGCCAACTCTACAAATAGTTTCAAAGCAGGATGGGCTTTCTGAGTCCTGCAAGCTTGGTGTGAGGTGACTGGGGTTTTATATGCATGCATCTCCTGGTCACTGGGTGCAGGCTGCCATGGGCAGAGGCAAGACCTCAGGCAGGATGACTCTCCTCAACTATCTTAATGGGGAGCCTGAAAATCCAAATTGCACTTCAGAGTTTTTCTGAGCTTGGCTGAGGTTGCCTCAGCTGTTATTCATCCTTGCTGAATGGTCGCTGGATGTGAGCTGTCAGTGGGTAGGAGCATGACCTTGGACCAGGCCATTCTTTTCAGCCAAGGCGATTTTGAAAAGAGCTGATGGCAGGATGGTCTCTGTGGGCAGCCCCCCCCAGCAGCTGGGGAGCTAAGTCCTTCAGTCCTGAAAGGAGTATGATTGTCACATCACAGCATCTCCTACACTGAATAAAGAAAAAAAGGTAACAAAACAATTTCATTTGAACACCTTTTTTCCTCATGATACCTCCCAAACTCTCTCTTGTCTCAGCTTAACTTCTTGCAAAAGTTGTCTCCTCTCTTGTCTCTACTTCATGTAATCATAGTCCCCTGAACTCATAATGAGCAAATTTTCACTATACTCTGCCCTCTCCAAGATCCTCAAAGATATTCGAATTGCCTGGTTCACTCACCTCAATCCAGTATTTATTTCCTATCATTATTTTTTGCATTGTTAACACCATTAGCTGCTGTATTTCTTTTGAAAGTATCTTGTCTTTTTTTTTCTATAATATCCCATGGCTAGGCTTCTACCTACATCTATAATACTATTTTAATTATCTCTTTGATTCATATGCTTCCTGAAATTTAATTGTAGACACTGTAAATATTGGTCTATACATTCTTTTCCTTATAAACCTCTAGTCATGCAACCTTGACCTTTACCTTCACGCAGATAACTTTCAAATCCATATTTCTTATTCTAAACACTCTCTCAGGTTCCAAACATGCCTTTGCATGTGTATCCCAGATATCTTTCCATAGATTTTTTGATGGCATCTTAATTAAACCTGTCAAAAATACTATCCTATTTGTTCCTTCTGGTTTCTCTTTGGTTCGTGGTATCTTTATTTCAGTGTTTCTGAAATCACCCACCGAAAGGAATCCCTTGTAGAATTAGATCACCCAGCACTCCCCCTGGAGATTCTGACTCACTACGTCTATGTTTAGAAGCCCAGGAAACCAAGTTTTTGACACTTTCTTCAGTCCTTAGCATTAGTGAGTTTTGTGAAACACTGCTATATGCCATCAAGTAGACGAATTTCAGAGTCATATTTATTATAACTTTCTCTTTTTTTATGCCACCTCTTGTTGATAAAACTCACATATATTGTATATATTTCCTTTTCTCAGACTTTATTTCCATTCCTCTAATTGAGTTCCCCATCATCTTTCATATGGATTCACTTATTCATCTTCTTTTTAATATATGCCTCTAGTTGTACTATATCTGAAAGTTCCTTTTTCTTCATTGTTGCCACTGTTATGTCTTAAAAAGAGATCTGGTCACATTACTTCTCTGGTTCTATGAGTAACAAGCCTTAAATATTGAATAGCACGGATTTTTTAAAACCTAGCTTTACTTTATGTTTCAGACCTTCTAAGCCCTGCATACTATAGCCACTCAAAGTAGCCTATTCATATTTTTCTTTAAATCTATAGCCTTATAATTCTTTGTCTACTTGATCAATATCTGATAGAAGTGTATGCAAAACTCCCATTATAATTGTGATTTTGTTCATTTCCAGTCTGTCAGGGTTTTGTTTGGTTGTGTTTGCTTTAGTCTTCGTAAGTCCTGTGTTGGATGCATACAAATTTATCATTGCTCTATTGTCTTGATCTTACTTTTTAAAATTAAATAATGTTGCTTTAAGTTTGTCTTTTTTAAAAAAATTCTATTTTTTTGGATACCTGAAATTTCACAATGATGAACTTTTGCTAATGTTGTCTCTTCACTCAGACATCAAATTTGGTCCAGTGAAAGTCTACTCTGTGTTTCAACATGCCATTGCAATAATAAAACTTTCTCTCTTTTCACCAGGAAAATTCAGCATGTTCCTCTTACATATCTTGCATTGTCTGGCGTTCAATCAGTTAGTGACATAACTCTTTCCTACATTGGATTATAAGAATATGAGGATCACAACAACATTATAATCTTTCTTTGATTCTCCAGAATGCTTGCAACTTAGAGAATTTTATATAAATATTTATTGAATTGAAAAAATTATATTGAGTTTTAAAATTCTGGTTCTACCAAAATTTCCCTGACTTCTCTATGCCTTAATTTCTTCATCTCTACAATAGGGATTGATTTATTTTACGACTGTATAGTTGCTATGTGTGTTAGAGACAAGAATAGTATGGGACCTATAACTGGTTTTAATATGTAGAAGACAAAATACATAATAATAATAAATAAATATAATATATATTTATATATTATATATTATATATGTATTTATAAATAAATAATATATAAATAATAAATAATTAGTCTATCTGAAATAGCAAGCATGTGAGATTTATATTTTCAAATTTTCCTACTATTCTACCTAGATTTTATTTATTTGAAAGTAAAAGTTACAATACAAATATGATCTGTACTTAAATCCTGTAGTTGTCACTCTAACAACACATCTTTACTTTTATTGTAGGGGGATTGAGGGAACTGCTTATTTAAAAACAAAAGAAAACAACACACCATTACCAAAGTTAAAATATTTGGCATTCAACTCAAGGACAATGGAGAAACTATATTGAAATTATGGCTCTGTTCATAAGCGTGTAGTTTGAAGACAATCACAACTATTTTGGAAGGAAGTGGTGATTGTATCTCTTCTTTTTTTCCCCGTGTGACTATGAAGGATACAGTGGGAGTGGTGTTAGATGCTCTAAAATGTCTGCCTTTTGGAAAAGGAAAGAGGAAAGAAAAAAGGCAAATTGTAAAATTTAGTGTACATGAGCCACAGATTAAGTAGCAAACTGCTCATGTGGGACTTTATAAAATTGATCTTCTGAGTTTGGGGGTTTCAATTAGGGCACGTGACTAACCCTTTTAAGGGAAATAAGAGCATAGAAACCAAAGTATAATTTTGCTTCTTAGAATCCTTTAAGAAAGGTAAGAGGACGATTGAAAGTGCAAACAGAAGGATTTGCAGAAATTCTGTGGTACAGAGAAGGGAAGAGAATCAACATTTCTTTCATACTGACATAACTCCATGTGCTTCTGAGGCAGGAAAAATAAGGATAGGGGGCCATCCTGACTCACCTCTTGTGTGAAGCCTCGAGAGCTCCTTTTGCAGTGGGTTCTGTGTCCCTTACACTGTTGTGCACTTTACTCTCTTGCAAGATAAACAGTCTTACAGGATACCAGCAGACTGCCTGATGGTGACAAGTTTCCGATACCAAATACAGCCCAGAAAAGAGAACAAAAGGCCTTTATTCATGATGTAGCTTCCCTAATCTCCAGCTAATCAACATCAAAAATCCAAAAAGCTATTAGCTACAAATTCCTGCCTTGGAGGGGATAGAGACTTCTCCAGGGTTCCGCATGTGCAGCTGGGTTCAAGGTTTAGCCGATAGTGGCCTTTTAATAGTAAAATTTTATATTTTAATTTTAATAGTAAAATTTTGTATTTTAATTTTAATAGTAAAATTTTATATTTTAATAGTAAAATACACACTCTAGGTGGAGATTTTATACGCTAATGATACATGCAGTGCATGTTAGAGCACGTAGATGCTGACTGCATGTGCCAACCACAGGTCTGCCTTTGCATACTTGACCTCCCCAGGATTTTATGAATATTTATGTGCAATTCCCATAAAGGGAATTCCCTTAGGGCACTAGGGACTGTCCTCCCTCCTTTTCTGCCTCTCAAGTGTACTTTTGCTTTGCAATAAACTTATTTGCCTTCTTTTACTTTAAACTCCCTCTCAAATTCTTTTGTGTGGTGAAGTCAAGAATCTGAGCTAGCCCAATGGCAATACTTTAACATTTTAAACCTCAGCACAAGAAAGGTTGGTTTTACTACCCCTGCTTTATAGATGAGCAAGCAGGATAAATAACTTGGTTATGTTTGTTTAACTAGTATCGTAGTCAGGGTTTTTCTTTTTTCCAGACACATAAACATACTGAAACTTACTGAAATGATATAGGGATTCTAAATGAAGCTCCCTCTTTACGGACAAGGCTGCTGTGTATGGCTTTGCAGGCTGTACCACTGCACGATTTTAGGGAGAGCTGTGCATCACAGGGGCTGGGAAGCCAGGGTGTCTGAGGCAACTTGAAATTGGAATCTTGTTGAAACTTGGGCACTCCGGCTTTTGGAAATAAGTAAATGGTTATCTCCACTGTTCTCTGCCATTATTATTGTTGTTGTTGTAGTCACTAGTACTGCTGCTGCTAATGCTGTCAGTGCTGCTACTGTGGTAGTTATTCTCTGTTTAGAATGTCCATAAATTCAGCTGGTCCATGAACAATCATGTTCTTCCTGCCTATGTCAGCATGATTTTTCACATTCATGGTCTATGGCTGTCAACCTTCCTCTCTGTCTCTTAGTTCAAGTTTCTGTAATAATCTGATCAGATGAGCTTGTCACTGTTTTATACCAGACAAAGCCTTATGAGTCTTATTGGCCAATGACCAATAAGAATGCCCCTTTTCAGGTCTGGTTTATACCATGAGTGCAATTAGCTGAGGCCTGGGGTGAAGTTGTATGACACAGAGAAAATGTGGTGCATTCACCAGAAAAAACTCCAGATGTTTTTGCTGAGTAATGGCTGATATATGTTAATGGAAGTAAAAACAATTTCAAATAATTTCTCGTAAAGGCACATTTAAAACTTTTCAGTTACCTGTAAGCAGGATATCAAATTTTATGTGAATTATGTTCAAAATGGCAATTATGAAAGTTTATATAAAATAGATATAGCGTTATCTGTGAAATTTAACATTGGTTATCCCTCTATGCATCTACAGATCTACAGAGGTCACCTCGTTTTTCTTTCATTTCTAAAAACAGCTTAAAAAGGTTTGATAATTAAAATAATCAACTATTATTATATTGGGGGTCAACAATTATGTAAATTGTATATCGTTTATATATTTAATATAGTCTAATTATATATTACTATATTTTATATCATATTATTGTTGAAGTTTCAAATGTATTTTTAGTTTTATTAATTGATTAATGTTTTCTGTATTTTCCACAATCCCTTTTGTTTTACAATTTTATGACATTAAATGCAATATTTATATAAAATGTTAATATTTAAAATTATATAATATGAAATATGAGCAAACATTTATTTAATGTCTAATATTAAAAATCATTTGCAATTTTGGAACTAATATAAATGAATAAAGCTGTCACTTTCAATATGTATAGTATATAATAAAAATGTATATAATTATTCAATAGGACTCAATTGCTTTAAGTACCTGGGGTAAAAAGAATCTCATCAAAAACAAAGCTTTCCAAAGGATTTGTTGTTTATTCTTGAAAAAAAAAAAATTACAGTGGCAAGGAACAGCCGGTAGATCTGTGACTTTTTAGCATGTGGCTCTAACTTGAGTACTCTCTGACCTTCCAACCAGCAAGTGCAGGCTACATGAGTGAGCAGGCGGGACCTGAATATTAACGTCTTTCCTAAAAGATTTGAAAACATTCCTCCTGTTTTAGTCCATCTTCCATTTCCATCTTCAGAGATAATGTGTGCTGTTAATTCCAGAGATTTCCTAGGATTCTGTTGTTGTTGTTGTTGTTATAAATATCTATGCTTATTGTGTTAGTCAGGATCTTCCAAGAAACAGACACCAAGATGGGACTAAACATGCTGAGTGGGGAAAAGACCTGTATGAGAAGAAACGGGAAGGGGGTGGGAAAGCTCAGATAGCCTTCAGCTCATGATGAAATTCTGTCTCTGGATGGAGGAGAAAGCTAGGGAATGTTGGATTAAAGCATCCTAGATTTAAGTTGCTGTGCATACCCTAAAGATTTGGTGAAGCCATCTGGGTGTCCTTTAGCCAACGTGAGAGCTGTCAGATGAGTTGTTTTTCTGGGAAATTGATTTGCCTTCGTGTAGATCTGCCTTTTTCTTTCTCTCTTTTTTTTTAATCTTCAATAAAGACCCTTTATTAAAAATATGCCAGAGGGTCCCCCTACTGGCATGGAAGAATTATCCCATCCTAATGCCTCCTTCCAAACAAAGTCTCACTGATAAAGGCTCCGGGCATTCTTTACTCCAGGCAACTGTAAGCAAAAAGATTACCATGTGACTTCATTTCCATAATGCTGCTAAGGCAGAGAAGCTCTCCAGCCTCCCCACCCTGCTCCCTGCGCACTTTTTTTTCTAGCATGGGCAGGGAAAAATATCAAACAATCTGTTAATGAGCATTTGGTGAAGTGTAATGAATACAGTCTAATTCACTAATTGAGGCTCATTCCACAACTCTCCACTAATAAGCATCTTAATGTGCTTAACTGCAAGTGTCCAAAATAGTTATTGAGATGTGTGGAAATTTCCCATTCTGTATGTGAAAATTTTGATAATGTTGCAGCTTGATTAATTGAGAGAAAATATTTCACTAACAATGAAGAAAATGTAAAAGCAGGAAAATCATACAATTACATCTTGTAAAATAGACTGACAAATAACATTATTGAAACAAATTATTTCCTGAAGTAACTTTTACTGCAATGGGACACTGATTTCTGTTTCCATGTGATGTCACACAAAACTGACATTGAGAATTTATTTGATTAACTTGTTAAAAGATATAACAAATAAATTGGTCAATATTTTATTAATTATAAAAGTCAGAAAAGACAAATTTATGATTTTGGTTTCAACCAGATTTATTTTCTTCACTTTAAAAATGTACCTGTTAAAGTTGAAATGAATATAATGAATAAATCAGTTATTATATAAAAACCTTCTCCCGTCTTCCTGTCTGTCTCTTCCTTTCCCATCCAATATCCTTTCTTCTTTTTGAGCTTCATTCCTATAGAAGTAAGAAAATTTCTCAAAATGATACTCTTCCATCACTACCTTGAGAACCACCTTTAGCTCCTTCCAGCTTTGACAGGAAAAGGAGTCTTTTTCTTTAGTTCTAGAAAGGGTCCTAATGTTAGCTTTGATGGTTTCTGGCTCTGATTGGATGATTCCTTAACTAATCATTATTAGGAAAAGGAAATGTTCTGATTGCCCACCTCTTCAGCAGGGTGTAGCTTCACCTCTCAAACTACAGGACTGGAGGTGAGTAGCTCCCATAAGTGGGCATGGCTACTGGATAGGCACAAATAAAGCACATCACCTACAACCAACAAACAGGAAACTTAAACTTGAAGAATTCCACTTAGATAATCATCATATTCTCCTTTCAAGCCTAAGGTAGACTCTTTAGAAAGATAGACATTGATTAGCATATTAATAGCAGTGAGTATAAAGAGGTCACTTTCACTGCCGTCTTGGTTTTGGTGGGTTTTGGCTGGCTTCTTTTTTGCATTCTGTTTTATCAGTAGGGTCTTTGTGAACTGTATCTTATGCTGATCTCCTGTCTCATCCTGTGACTAAGGATGCCTGAACTCCTGGGAATGCAGCCCAGTAGGTCTCAGCATTATTTTACCCAGCCCCTATTCAAGATGGAGTTGCTCTGGTTCTAAGGCCTCTTACAGTTGATTCAAAGCCAAAAAATGAAAGCAGTGGTCAGGAGTGGAGACCAAGCTGGATCCCTCTTGTTTCATTTCCTTTATGGAACAGCACACCATTAGAGGGTCAGGTGGATCAGCCCAGATGTGGGAATAGGCTCACTGCTGGGGGAACTCTGGACATTTAGTACAGGTTAAAAAATATCCCTGGAGAAGTCAGAATACTTTTTTGTCTCATCAGGCTATGTTGTTTTGAGAAATACAGTGTCCAGGTAACCCTAGATAATGTAGCACATCTTTCTTCAATCATAAAATGCAAGTGATTTTTCTCTTCCCAGTATACCTATGAAATATTTTATGACATTCCATGGAAAAACAGTTGTATCAATCTTTACTATAAATATTTCTTCTCAGTGGTAATATCCTCCTTGTAGTGAAGGCAAATCCATCTTTTTGTACTGATTTTATTCTTTTTAAAATATTTTTTTTTCTAGAATAACCCAGTCCTTGGCAAGAAATAAGGAAAACTACTTAAACTCTATTTCCTGCTCTACCTGCCCCAGAATTTTATTCCTCAGCTCTGGTCCAAACCTCCCACTTACCAGCTATGTAATGAAGTCAATGTATTCTAAAAAGTTTAAAAATTCTTTATATCCATGTGCACAATCAGCAAGTCATTTGGAATTTCCAAACAAATTCAACAAGCATAAGGATATATATGTATAGATACATGCTTATTGGCAGAATCTCTTCTGAATGCGAATGAGAAGAACTGGCTCAAGCTATATAAGGTCATTTACGTACCATGAATGAGTGTGGCATTGATACAGGGGATAACTGAGGAATGAAGGAGATTCACTACATGTCAGAAAAAGTGCAGTGTTCATTGCAAACTATTGTCTGGGAGCCAATAAACCAAATCTGCTTCTATCTGACAATGCTGGTATAGACAAGTCAACTAATATCTTAGCCTCATTTTCTCTGATCTGAAACATCATTTCTCCCCTCTGACTCAGTATTCAGTAATTCTCCACCCCTAGAATTTCCTCCTCTACCTCTCCCTAGCCCTTGGGTCCATAAAACTATAGGAGCCTTTGTCCAGAGTTCCCCAGCAGTGAGCCCACTCCCGCATCTGGGCTGATCCACATGACCCGACCCTCTAACAGTGTGCTGTTCCATAAAGGAAATGAAAGAAGAAGGAGCCAGCTTTGTCTCCATTCCTGACCACTGCTTTCATTTTTTGGCTTTGAATCAACTGTAAGAGGCCTTAGAACCAGAGCAACTCCATCTTGAATAGGGGCTGGGTAAAATAATGCTGAGACCTACTGGGCTGCATTCCCAGGAGTTCAGGCATCCTTAGTCACAGGATGAGACAGGAGATCAGCATAAGATACAGTTCACAAAGACCCTGCTGATAAAACAGAGTGCAAAAAAGAAGCCAGCCAAAACCCACCAAAACCAAGATGGCAATGAAAGTGACCTCTGGTTGTACTCACTGCTATTAATACGCTAATTATAACGCATTAACCTGCTAAAAGGCACTCCCACCAGTGCCATGACAGTTTACAAACACCATGACAATGTCAGGAAGTTATTCTATATGGTCTAAAAAGGGAAGGAACCCTCAGTTCTGAGAATTGCCCACCCCTTTCCTGGAAAACTCATGAATAATCCACCCATTACTTAGCATATAATCAAGAAATAACTGTAAGTATACTCAGTTGAGCAGCCCATGACACTGTTCTGCCTATGGAGTAACCATTCTTTACTTTCTTTACTTTATTAATAAACTTGCTTTCACTTTACCCTATGGACTTGCCCTGAATTCTTTCTTTGCACCAATTCCAAGAACCCTCTCTGGGGGTCTGGATCCCTTTCCGGTAACACAACTACTCTTGACACCTGGCACCCAGCTCTCCGTAGTTCAGCTGAGCTCCTCTCTTTCTCTCTCTCTCTCACATACAAGATGGGCAGCACTTAGATATTCATCATTTTAAGGAAATTGGCTTCCCTGCAACTTGCAAACATTCCATTAGTATATATCAATTTTTTACATACCGAATCTCTTTATCTTTCCATAACTTTTCTAATGGAATCGACTTCAGGAAATCATGAGATCTTGACTTGGCAAAGAAAACTTCCTTATAACCTTTTAATAGAATATCACATATATGACATGAAAAGAATGTTGACTAAAGGTAAGCCTAAGAGTGCTGCGTTTCACAATAGATTTTGGGTGGGTAGCTTACGTAAAATACATGAAGTAAGTTTAAGCAAAGTATCAGGCCTGACAAAGTGACGAGTTAGAATGGAGTTTGGAAATCAAGTAAGATAACCGAAAAAAAAAGAAGAACAATTTATGATGTCTTATGGAATTCCTGTAATTGGGGTATACATTTGGTCTGATTTTCCTGGCAATCCAAGTGAAAGGGGGAATATAAATGATTACATAATTCTCCTTTTTCACATATTAAAAAAACGTGCTTCCCTGTGGAGGAAGGCTCAGTTCGCCTTCCAATTTTATGATTCATTCTCTCTCTCTCTCTTTGTCTTTCTCTCTCTTCGCCGTCAAGTCTACAAATATGTATCTCCCTTTCAAGTCCACTTCTTACCAAAATATTCTATCTTCCTAACACTGTTTTTTTCTGTTCTCACACATTTTTTAACTGCTTTCATCCAATTTCACAATATCAAGTGCCATGGTCCACTAGATCTCAGTTATGTTCTCATTATTTCTTCAATTAGTGTAGAAACTTTTTTCTTAAGGCAATTTTTATCTGCGTTCCACAGTGATGGACATCTGCTGTGTTTAATTTTTATTGTTTCTATCTGATCTTGTTTCAGCATGAACTCTGGAATAGAATCTGCTGGGTTTTATATGTATTCCCTGACTGCTTGTAGCTTAAAGATTGTATAATTCTGCATACTGTAGTTTTATGGTATGTGTGGGTGATGGGTTATTTGTTCTCCTTGTTAACAGGTATGGTTTTTAAAGGATGGATAGAGAGATTCTGATTTAGAAAGCCTCTGTTTTCCTATGGTACCCCAAAAAGTCCTTTATTTCATTTAACTTTGGCCACAGACAGCTCAGTGATGGAGCTAGAACTGTGAGAACAAGAACAATATTTCTGTATGCAAAATCAGCATATAATCATGGAATAATATTTGTGGACTTAGTATTCCAGCCCAAACCTAGGGCACTGAGTCCATCTCACTATGGTATAGAGATTTAACACTAGCTATGATCTCATGAACACAGGGTTTAATGAGCAGAAAAACAGCAGGTAAATCAGCAAAGAATTTATACAGAGGGACTCAGGTTTATGGGTGTCTGATGTAATGGAACATATATTATTATAACTGGTCAAAAGTCTCAATAAAAAAACTGAGAGACTATTTACAATATGGCTTTCAGATCACTTTTTATTTTGGTTGGTAAAGCAATCTTCTCAGTATCTAACTAATATAATTATTAGGTACTCTTTTCTTCAAATTCATTATTGAATTAATGAATGATTTCAATGATAGATTTCAATGATAGATTAAGAAAATGTGGCGCAAATACACCATGGAATACTATGCAACCATAAAAAGGGATGAGTTCATGTCCTTCGCAGGGACATGGATGAAGCTGGAAACCATCATTCTAAGCAAACTGTTACAAGGACAGAAAACCAAATACCACATGTTCTCACTCATAGGTGGGAGTTGAACCACGAGAACACATGGACACAGGGCGGGGAACATCACACACTGGGGCCCATAGGGGGTGGGGGTTGGGGGAGGAATAGCATTAGGATAAATACGTAATGTAAAGGATGAGTTGATGGGTGCAGCAAACCAACATGGCACATGTATACCTATGTAACAAACCTGCACGTTGTGCATATGTACCCTAGAACTTAAAGTATAATAACAATAATAAAAGAAGCTATTTCCATGTCAAAAAGAGATTTAGAAAAATAGCAATGGTTTAGACTTTATCATTACCCATTATTCTTCCTCAATGATGGCTTTCTTTGACTTCTTTTCAACTTTCCATCCTCCACTTCTCCCCCCTAAAAACAAACAAACAAACAAACAAAAACCAATTAACAGGCTCAACTCTTATCCATTTCCAATCACAAGCTACCACCAGTTTGAAGCCCATGAGCGTTCTAGCAAACTCACTCAAAGCAAAGTGAATGATTTCTGGGGTACTTATTTAGAGAGATATTTGCATGAAAAAGATGATATTGGAAATGCTAGGTTGCTCTCCACAGTCTTTAATTAATAGAGGACAGTGTAAAAATCTCCCTTAAGCTGTCATGTCTGTGAACTTTTTCTCCTAAGCAAAAAACAGATGGGACAATACACGTATCCACAGCCTTTTTACTGAACCAGTTGCCTCGGTGTTATGGTTGTTTTGTTTGTTCGTTTGTTTATTTGTTTGCAATGTCACTTTCAACTCACCTTTTGATATTGTGACTTTGTTCCCCAGGGCCTTGCAGTGGCTTTCAGATTCTATCCTAGTCTTACTGGTTAAAACCTTTGTCTCCTCACTCTCAATCATAACTTGAGTTTTTCTCTGGCTAGCCTGTCTTAATATATCTTTGATAAATTCTATGTATGTTTAGATCTGGACAAATATACATCTACCTCACTGAGAAGAACTGCCACTGAGATCATTCTCTGTGTGCCAGTGGGAGCTAAAGAGTAATTGATGGCTTCAAAGTTCATTAAACATTTAGTGACTACCTGCCATGTAACAGGCAATGTATTAGTGGTGGAGATGTAATGGTGAGTGGGAGTGATATGATCTCTCCCTTTATAGAGGTTTCAGTTTCATAAGATAAAGGAGCAAGTCACCAGGTTTTCCAGTAAAAATGAGTAATGTAATAAAAAGGAAGTCCATTTTACCACGGGAAAACTAGGGGATACAAAGTGAGATGAGAGAGGTTTCTTATCCTTTAAAGAGACTCTCAATTGAGACCCACAGATGAGGTGAAGTTGTAAGATTGGAAGCTTGGGGCTCTTACCATGTTGTCTCAGCCATCTCCAGCTAATTCAGCCACCCCAGATGAGGGTCCAGTTGCAAAGCAGAGAAAATTCATTCCCACTATGCATATCCAAATTATTTCGTTTTGCTTTGTATTGTGTTTTGTTTTTAAGGGAGGGTCTCACTCTGTCACTCAGGCTGGAGTGCATTAGGGCAATTACTGCTCACTGCAGCCTCAGTCTCTAAGGATTCAAGTGATTCACCAAGCTCAGTCACCCCAGTAGCTCAGACTGCAGTTCTGTGCCATCATGCCTCACTAATTTTTTTTGTATTTTTTGTACAGATGGGGTCTCATATTGTTGCCCAGGCTGATCTTGAACTCCTGGGTCCAAGTGATCCTCCCGCCTCGGCCCCCTAAAGTGCTGGGATTATAGGCATGAGCCACAGCACCTGACCCCATTATCCAAATTCTTGATCAAAACAAATTCATGAGCATAACAAAACACGTGTTGCACTATGTGTTTATTTGGGGGTTACTTTGTAACACAGCAACAGTTGACCATAACAAAATGTGTTGTCTGTAAATGACATGCCATCATAATAACTATAAACTTAAAGCATGTGGCATTGACTTTGAAATGGTAGATGAAAGTCAGAAATTTCTTATGAGTGGTGAGGAGGGACCAAAGAACAATGAGGAATGCTGTTGGAGACTGGAGGAAAAGAGACAATTGTTATGTAGTGGCAGGATGTTTGGCAACACTGTTGTGTGAGGAAATGTGGAAGATAGAAAGGGCATTTAACTGACTCATGGGTGGGAGATTTGTAGGCAAAACATTTCAGAATGGCAATTAGCTTTTTCAAGCTTACTATATTAAAATATAACAAGAGGAAATTGAACTAAAGAAGGAGATGTTGAGTTTTTGAAGGTAATTTAATGGAATCACAAAGAAGTAAACCTTGCTAGTTCTAAAATAAAACTGACTTTTTTTCTCTCTCTCTATCCCAGTAAAAGATTCACATAGTAGAAAATGACTTTAGAGCATAAAAGATGTCCAGTGTAGGCTGTAATCTCTGTTTGTTAAGATGTCAGAGATATATAAGGTATATACTCTAGAAACTTTCAGCTATACAAAAAACCTGCTATATAAGCACTTTAAGAAAATAACTGATAGATCCTCTCTATTATGAAACAGTTTCTAAGAATCTCAATGCCATTGTTCCATACTAGCTCTATATAGGCCAAAGATAGAGAATATCCCATCTCAAAGACATGAGTGGGCATAGCTGCTATCTAAGAGAACTACAATAATATCCATAGGACACCCTAACGTATTAGTCTGTTATCACACTGCTACAAAGACATACCTGAGACTGAGTAATTTGTAAAGGTAGGAGGTTTAATTGACTCACAGTTCTGGGTGGCTGGGGAGGCTTCAGGCAAATTACAATCATGGCGGAAGGCAAGAGAGAAGCAAAGGCATATTTTATGTGATGGTTGGGGAGACAGAGTTAGGAGCAAAGGGAATAGAGCTTCTTATAAAACCATCAGATTTGGTGAGAACTCACTCACTATCATGAGAACAGTATAAGGGAAACTGCCGCTATGATCCAGTCACCTCCCACCAGGTCTCTCCCTAGACCTGTGGGGATTATGGGGATTACAATTCAACATGAGATTTGGGTGGGGACACAAAGCCTGACCATATCACCACGTGAAAGAATAAAATTAGGAGAAGTATTACCATTTTTGGACTATAAAACATAGAGACATTAAACAAATACATTAGATATTTGGGCTGCCAAACTTTCTAAGGGCAGGAAGCAAGCTGAAAATGCAAACAGGAGCTATTTATTGTGGGAAAATGAGGATGACTCATATGAAAGAATGAAGTACACAGAGAACAGAGGAAAGAACCATGGGAAATTATTCCTACTGTATCACCTTTTAGTGTTGAGTATATGTGGGATATGAGACTGATTTCTACAGTTCTCAGATCCTTAAACAAGAGGAATCATCTGGATGAATCACATATGAAGAGTTTCATGTAAACCTGGATATAATTTTTATTACAAGATCCTGGACTTGAGTCAATGCTATAATGGGACAACATTTGTGGAGTTTTGGAGAGTGTAATTATACTTTTCACTAGGAGTAAATAATTTATAAAGAGAGGGTGGTCTGTGTAGAGGAAAGATGTCTCCAAATTCCTTGCTAATTATCTCATTGAAAGAAGACACCTAATCTCTTTTTCCCTGAATGTGTCTTGGCCTTATTATCTTACTTGACCAACAGAATGTAGCAGAAATGGCATTCTAGGACATTGACAAAATAAGTCTGGGGGACACCAGATGCCATGTAGAAAATTTAAGTATCCTGAGACTGTTACGTTATGTGCAGAGATTTGCAGGCAGAGAGAGAGGTGGGGGAGGGAGAGAGATTGAGAGATTATTCTAAGTGTCTTTCTATGCATGTGTTGGATATTCCAATCCTAGCAAAAATAGTGGAAGAACCAAGTAATCCAACTGGCAGCCAGAACTGAGGACAAAGACAGATGGACCCATTTAATCAAAACAAACCATTTCCAGCAGTGTGAGTCAGCCTAGTTGAAGACCCCATTCAGTCAGGACTGGTACAGATGGAACACTTCTCCTGGTTCTGCTTAGGTTCTTGACCCACAGAATCATGAGTACACAAAAATGGCTACTTGATGCCATTAAGTTTTGGGATGGTTTGAAATGCAACAACAGACAACCTTACACTCACATTACATATGATACTGGTGTATGAGCCTGAAGATCTAGAGACATAGATGTGGAAGTCATCAAAACATAAATAATAATTGAGCAATGGAAATGGATGAAACAGCTCTGGGAATGTGAGTGGAAAAAGAAGGTAGAAATGATATTAGAAATGACTATAAGAGACAGACAATTAAATAGTTATATACAAATATTTTACCTACTCAACTACAAAGATTTATAGCTATGATAGCTATAAGAAAGATGCCATTTCTTATCTTGTCTTGGCAGGTCACTGATGCTGTAAAGAGAAATAACGCTTCAACGTAGTTTGAAGGTTGAGTGAGAATTCACCAAATGAAATGTTGTAGAGTAATGAAACAGCATGCTTCATAGGAATGATGTAGAAAAGATACTTGGTCTGCAGCAGAATGTGGGCTTTCCCTTTCATGATATGAAATTATCACTGGGAGAAGGTTATCCAGCAACAAACTATAGTTCCCAAACATGTCTTGTGACAGAAAGTGAGCTTAAGTGATGTATGTTATTTCCAGGCCAGAATTGTAAGTGTGTTTTTATTGTACATTGCTGCTTATATCTTGGTTAGCAGCAAAATCTGAGAACCTGGGGGTTGATATCAGCCTGGGGCCTGAATCACCATGTGGAGATGAATCATCTGCAAATCAGGAACATCCTCATTTTAGGGTTTCATGAATAAAAAATAAAATTCTATTTTGTTAAGCAACTGAAATTTTAAGGTTTATTAGTAGTAGCACCTAGCATGATCTCCTTCTGCAGCTGTACTAAACTGCTTTAAATTCGGATATTAAAGAAATGCAAGACAGAAGGATATTAAAGAAATGCAAGTTTGCAGGGGTCAGATGTGGAGGGTCTTATGTGTTCTTGTTTGAATTGAACAAATTTTCTTTTTTTTTTTTTTTTTTTTTTTGAGACGGAGTCTTGCTCTGTCTTCCCAGGTTGGAGTGCAGTGGCGCGATCTCGGCTCACTGCAAGCTCCGCCTCCCGGGTTCACGCCATTATCCTGCCTCAGCCTCCCAAGTAGCTGGGACTACAGGCGCCCGCCAACAGGCCTGGCTAATTTTTTGTATTTTTAGTAGAAACGGGGTTTCACCGTGTTAGCCAAGATGGTCTCGATCTCCTGACCTCGTGATCCGCCCGTCTCGGCCTCCCAAAGTGCTAGGATTACAGGCGTGAGCCACCGCGCCCGGCCTGAATTGAACAAATTTTCTTAAAAACAAGTGGTGGTGAATAGCATGATCAAAATTCTCTTTTGAGATGTAAGCACAGAAAATCATTTCATTGTCTTTGGTCCCAGCTTACCTCCCTTTTTAATGTAGAATATTATAATTTGAGTCTTTTTGCACACATTTGCAAGCCATGTCGTGTCTATCATCCTTTTATAAGAAGGTCCTGGTGTGAGAGAGAGACAGAACATGAAAGAGAAGTATCATTTTTAGCATGCAAGAAAACATACAGTGAACTTCCAATAACCCCCCAAATTCACAGGCTTATAGGCTGACAAGTCAGATTCATTGAATGGTAAAATAATAGTACTTTTATACTTCACTGAACTTATTAGTGTGTGTCTCACACACTGTGAAGAAAAAAGTAATGAGTGAAATGTAACCATTTGATATCTCTATTGTGTGTGTGTTGATGTGTGTAAAGGAGGAAGGGAGAAAACCTCCAGGTATCTTAGTTCTATTTTCTGCAAAGGGACATATTACATAACTACTTCTTGTTGAACTGTAATTATAACAGAGCCACCTTTATAAACATGAATACAGGAGAAACTAATTAGGTGCTGACGATAAGCAAATATTATTTTCTTAATTAGATCTCCTTCTATTGGAAATCCTGCTTTGTTCCTGCTACTCCAGTGTGAATGACATTTGAATCATAACAGTGTCTCACAGAACGGCCTTTCAGGGATGAAAAAGACAGGCGCAATGTCACAGTCAATGAATACCTTTTCAAATTTTTGCTAATCTGAAGTCAATTAAATGCAGCCCCCAAAACAGCGCTTTTGCTGATTTGTATACCCGCATAATTAGCGGGGAAACTGTTCAGACGGCACATTTTTCGTATTCAAGTATTTTGATAGTTCTTTTGTCACTTATTATTTTTACATAGCTGGTTACTATCTTATAGTTGGAATGCTCAACTTGAGTTAGCATGAAGACAAATGCAATTTGATGGTTTATCAGTACCAGACCCCTATCCTGAAAAGTCAATCTCTCTTTCTCCCTCTTCCTCTTTTTCTCTCCTTCTCTCTCTCTCTCTCTCTCTGGCTCTTTCTCCTCCCAATTCTTCCCCATCTCCACTCTTTCTCCATCCCTCTCCTTCTCTCCCTCTCTCTGAACTGTCTCTATTCAGCACATACATTTTTAAAGAAATGAGAAGGATTCACTGAGAAAGTCATATTTTGTATGAGGTGCAGCAGTAAGGAGAGAGTAGGATATAGCTTTATGGAGATAATTCTTCCCTAGAAACCTCTGACTTTTGAAACAGCCTCAGACACACGTTGAGACACTTGCAATAGATGTGTGAGGGTAATGGCCACATCTCTTGAGTAATAAACACACTTGTCATTGTGGAACCAGGAGGCCGAGTTATGCTACCCATTTGGATTAAAATTTCATCAGAATGCCATGTATTGAGAAGCAGCTAAAGCCGTACAGAAGTAATATTAAGATAAACGATGTTAAAACAGGATTTTCTATCTTAATAGTTAAGGAACAATAGTGATTTTTTATCTTGTGTTCAATTATTAGAAAGCTAAATTCTGTATGAATTGATATTTTTACCTCAGATCTCAGAAAAAAATGTAAAAATGATATTTTAATTTCACAAAATAACTCCCACTTTTGCTTCAACACAATGGTGTTTGGTGTCATTCAATGAGGATACATCTAGGAAGCTTCAATGGTAGAAATGGAATAAGTTTGGGAGTAAAAGGCAAGTAACTCAGTAAACATCTAATATATACAATTAAAAATGTTTACTTAAATTTTTTCAGCTACATGGTTATTATCTATAAAATTGTTATAATAAAACTTCAGGTGGTTGTACTGATGATTAAATGGTCGGACTGATGATAATGTTTAAAATGTCAGGTGGGTTAGTTGGTTTGCTTTAAACATGTTTTTCTTTGGGCATTATTCTAGGGTCTGTGATAGATACAAACATGAGTAGGATAAAGATGAGCTACTAAAATTATTGCCATTTCAGCATTTTGACCTAAAAATAACAGATTTATATACTTCAACCTAAAATCTACCCTCAAATAACTAAAAATCTAGTAATCTAGTAGAATTGAGAGTAACATTTATATATAGAGAGAGTATTAATATCTACATGGTAATAAATGTTAACAGAGTAATATGTACTATACGATTATAGAATTGCAATAGATTTAATCTCTCTTGGGTGAGACTGGATTTAGGAAGTTTCATATAAAAGGTCTTTCAATTTTGCAAAGAATTTTTCAGGTGGAGGAGAAACAGAGAGAGAGGTAGAGATAGATAGATAGAGCTATGTAGGGAATCTTCAAGAGATGACAATTATCTGGTAGTTACTCATCTGAGAATTCATTATGCTTTTTCCACAGCCAGTAAAATATTTTTCTTCAAGAGCATGCAAATATTCACATATTATATAGACAAATACACTAGGGGATTTTTTGAGTCCAATTTTTGAATATTTGGTTAGGCTGAATGCTATAAAGTAATTTAAAAATGGGTTCAAAATTTGCTGACAGTATATTCTATCATTTCGTGTTTGGGTATACATTTAAACTATCTAAGTCTGTCTCCTAATCTTGAAAGTGTGGATAATCATACTTCTCTTACAGGGTTTTTGTAAGAACTAAGTGAATTA
Source organism: Pan paniscus (assembly GCF_029289425.2). Classification (NCBI taxonomy): domain Eukaryota; kingdom Metazoa; phylum Chordata; class Mammalia; order Primates; family Hominidae; genus Pan; species Pan paniscus. The sequence continues at coordinate 71,743,652 of NC_073267.2, forward strand.
ATATATCTAAAACCCTTAACTGAATGCCTAGAATAGGCACCATCAATAAATCATAATTTTCTGTATCACAATAGGTAGAGAGGCTATTTCCATTTGGGACTGCGATATTTAATTTTAGGACTAACATTTAATAAATAATACTTGTTTTAGCAACAGAAAAAAAAATCCTTGCCGTTTTTCAGGAGTGCTGCAAGTTTGTTTTTCTATTGTTGTTTTCTTAGTCTTTGTGTGGTTAAAAAAATCAGCATTTTTGTATAGCTAATCCATTAGTGGCCTTAAAAGAGAAATCATTTGGTGTTTTCTTATGAAATTTGTGAATAACTAGCTTAATTATAATCATTCTCAGGCTCTCCTTACCCTTAATAAGTGTGTGTGTTTCTAATACTTAAAAGAAATCACCTAGGCTCTACAAATGTGCATGGAGAAATGATTTTCAAATAATTAAAGGACATGAAGGGATGGGTTATGACCATATGATGGTGGCAAGGTTAAAAGCAGTGTTGTCAGAGGTCAGATAAGAGAAAATTTATATTTACTGAGCACCTACTATGTACCGGGCAGGACCTGTGTTTATATTCTGAGTATTTATTTCTCATTGTAAGTATGCAAGGGTATTAACATCATCCCAGTTTAAAGGATGAGGTAAGTAAGGCTCAGGGAATAGGCATAAGATGCTGAAGCAGAAGTCAGAGGCTGCATAGAGAGCTTCTTACTCACACTGGCACTGCCAGTTTCCATATTTCTGTTTCTAAGTTTAGTGGCTATGGGGAAGCTATGGATCGTTAGTAGGACTCATTGCCATTGGAAGTAACTGTGACATTTTTGGCGAAGAATGTAGAACCTGTTAACCACTAGGTGAGGAACCTCATGCAAATCTCATTTGAGAGTTTAGGGGACTTCTGATAGCTTCTAAAGATGAGCTGATTTTGGAAGGGACGATCAATATCTTCAAAATAATTATCAAATTAAATGGCTATATCCATGAATTGCTTTTTTTTTTTTTTTTTTTTTTTGGTGGTAAGTCCTGCAACCATTTAGTGCAAATGTGACTTAGAAAAAAAAGATAAAAGCATCAAATAAATGTAATGTAAATTACCTGAGTTGTCAACATAACTCTGTACATAATTCCAGGTCCACATGCTTGTCAGAGAAAAGACAGAAATAGGAAGTGAGTCTAAATCTGTCCTGTGGACTACATAAGTTACTCTATATGTGTATATATAAGTATACACACCCCCCCAAGCACACATACACATGCACACACACACACACACACACGTGTGTGTGTGTGTGTGTGTGTGTGTATATATGGATAACCTATTTTATTTACTCTATAAATGAGGAAACCGAAGCTTAGGCATTTACGAAACTTGCACAAAACAAGGTGATTAGAGGAGAATTGGGACTCCATCTGTTTCTAAACTTCATGGCCTTTCCACTATCTAATATATATATTTGAATATATGACATAAATAGCATTCATTCATTCTTTCAACAGATATTTACTCAGCATCTACCCTAAGCCAGGCACTTTCCTAGAATAGGTATGTGATTAAACTCAAACTGTTACCTCTTAGGGACTCACAGTCTACTAGGCATGAGACATGTAAACACACACATCAAAACTGATGTAAACACAGAATGGAACAAAGAAGCAGGATTGATGCGTGTGGGGGTGTCAGGTGATTTTTGAGCTGGGTCTTGGAGGACAATATGAATATTTCAAGTGACAAGGACATGCCAGACAGGGAACATCAGCCTGGCAAGGAAGAACATAGAGCCAAAACTGGCCTGGGAGACATAAGGTTGGGATATAAATGCTGCCTGTCTCCGCTCTCAGCAGGCCTTCCCACTGCCGCCTGCTGCTCTCATCTATTTTCTGGCTTTGCAATTCCCCTGCACTCCCAAACCTACTATTACATTCCCATTCCCCCTCCTCCACCTCCTCACCTAATGTCCAAAACACATGGGTATGTGAGATAAGTGGGTGAGCAAGTTGCAAATTGAGAAAGGGAGGGGTGGAGTGCAGGAGCGTCACAGAGGATGAAGGGCACAGGAATGACAATCACCTAGGCCTTAAAACCCCATGATTGCCTTCCTTCACCTTGAAACCTTTCTTGCTGTTCCATGGCCAACATCGTACTTTGCCAAATAATTTTGACTGATAGCATCTTTTGGGCTGATTCAAAGGTGAAACAAAGCAGATCATCAAGTTCTATAAATGAGAAAATATTTTAAAAATTACCGATTATTTACAAAGGAAAAACAAAACATTTGAAAAAAATATCTTGAACAGTCATCCAACCAAGAGCTTAATTCATAGGGTCTCCTTAAGCAATCACCACCAGGTGATGCTAATTAGCCTGAACAGTGCACAGGTGTTACTCTACAAGGGAAGTAAATAAATAAATCAATAAATTCATAAATAAATAAATTGCAGCTTCAACATAGCTGCCTGTATGTCTCCTCATTGTCTCCAAATATGCCACATATTTTTTTGAGATGGAGTCTCGCTGTGTCGCCCAGGCTGGGGTGCAGTGACACGATCTCAGCTCACTGCAACCTCTGCCTCCCGGGCTCAAGCCGATTCTCCCACCTCAGCCTCCCAAGTAGCTGGGATTACAGGCACACGTCACCATGCCCGGCTAATTTTTGTATTTTTAGTAGAGACGGGGTTTCACCATATTGGCCAGGATGGTCTCGATCTCTTGACCTCATGATCCACCTGCCTCAGCCTCCCGAAGTGCTGGGATTATAGGCGTGAGCCACTGTGCCCGGCCAAAGATGCCACTTTTAAATATGCCTTCTTTAATATCTGTTGTGTTAGTTATGCAAACTATTGTGGTAACCTGAAAAATGTTCTTTCTTCTCTAAATATAAATAGCTGTATTCGATTGCATATCCATTTGTGCATTCATTTAAGTGAAATAATAATCTAAACTACTACGTACCTGACACTGTGCTTGGCACTAGGAATAAGGTAATAGAGAAAAATGCAATTGGTCTTTCTTTTACGGGCTTACGGTCTACTAGGAGAGAAATATATTAATTAAGTTACATAATTAGGTGATTGCAGTTTAATGTCTTCAAGGGAGGCAATGTAAAACGCAATATGAAAATAGGCTGGGCGCAGTGGCTCACACTTGTAACCCCACACTTTGGGAGGCCCAGGCGGGCGGATCACGAGGTCAGGAGATCAAGACCATCCTGGCCAACATGGTGAAATCCTGTCTGTACTAAAAATACAAAAATTAGCGTGGCATGGTGGCATGCACCTGTAGTTCCAGCTGTCGGGAGGCTGAGGCAGAAGAATCGCTTGAACCAGGGAGGTGGAGGCTGCAGTGAGCTGAGATCGCGCCACTGCACTCCACCCTGGGTGACAGAGCGAGACTCCATCTCAAAAAAAAAAAAAAAAATAGGTAAACACAGAGACCTTACCTAGTTTATGCTACTGTGGACTGCTTTCTCCTAAGGTAGTTGGAGCTGTGATTGAGTCAATGCATAAATTCCAGACCAAAGAAATAGAACAGTTCTGCAGCAAAGCAAACCAAAAGAACAACAGGAAGTCCTGTGTGAATGGAACCCAGAGCAAGCAGACCCTAATGCTGTGAGACTAGAGAGTGAATGGGTTTTCCAAAGCCTGTTAAAAAGCTAATATTTGAATTTTTTCCAAATGTTCTAAAATATTTTAAGCAAGAATGTCTTATCTGATTCGGGGAAGGCTCCTGAGTGGACAGAAATGATCCTTATACGATAGAAAAGTAATCCAATTTGGTTGGCCCAAAAGCTATATCAGATTTAGACATGGATGGAGTTGGAGAATTTTCTCTCCAGGATATGAGTCCATCAGAGAACGAGCATTTGTGCTCTAAACATCTTTAGTGGCGTGAACCTGAATCCAGAATCACATAGCCAGAATTTGTTCATGAAAACTTCGCAAAACAGGACAGTAAGAGACTGAAGGCAACTCAATGCACGCTTAAATCAACAGTACTTTGAACAATCCAAGAATGAGCAAGCTGGAGGAAGAGACCCTTACTGATTTCACAAAATTCTATTCAAATTGTGTCTCTGTGTATAAGAGACAGAGACAGAGAAGGAGACAAAGATAGAGACAGAGATTCAAAGAAAGAGAGTCTGATTGACTTTGTAAAGGGACTTTTTGACTTACAGGTACAAAGGGAATGTCCACAGTAAATGAATGGGTTTTGGATTTCCTGTAAAATGTTATTTTCAAGCTAATAATTTATGAAAATATTTCTATATTTGTCAGATAAAATTAAAAGGTAAATCTTAGGCTATAATATTGGCCGTAGTAATATTATATTGGGATTACAGGCATGAGCCACCATATCCGGCCGCTATAATAGATTTCTGACTCTAAAAAGTCCTTGGCTGTACTGATTGAGCCTCCTCCCCAGTCTTACAGGTGAAGGAACTAAAGCACAGAGAGGGTGAGAAAAGTGCCCCAAAACACACAGCAAATTTGGGACTGGGCTCCAGTTCTCTCCAGGGGTTTTCCACATCCCAAGGTCTGGGATGTGGAGTCAAAGGGAGTCAAAGTCTCTATAGAAATGAAAGGTTTTACTTAGGAAAGGTCTCACTTCTGACACATAACAAATTTGAATAAAAAATTTTATAATTCCTGTAAATTTTTTATGAACTGGTTGAACTCTACTTGTGTTCATCCATCACTTTGCCTAGTTTATTTGCTGTTAGTTTAAGGGAGTACAATGTTCAGAAGTTAGATGGTTGTATAGAAATATTAGCATACATCCATGGAGCAAAAGATTAATCTATCATCCATTTCAATTTCAGAATTAGCCATTATTTTTCTAACTGGAGGTACATGGTTTGAACCAACAAATCACTGCCTCCTCTAATGAGCTTTGCCTGAAAGTTGTATGTTGTGTCTTCCAAAGGGTGGGTGGGAGAATTAAAGATTTAGATGGAAGAACATTTTGGCTCATATACATAGCAGTAAGTAATGTTAAATCATAAGTAAATTATTTTCATTTCAATTATATTTTTCTCTTGATTAGGAGATTGTGTCAATGATAACAATATCTTTCACACCTAACATTTAAAAAATTACCTTTATATAAGCCTATATCTTGACAAGTGTCAAGTTTAGAGCTTGCCCATAGTCAACAATATCCTATCAAAATGAAATCTAATTGTTTTAATGTATTGCATTAATATTTATGTGATATCTCTATTTCTGGCAAATATTATTAATTTTACATCTTTGGTAGTAACATAGCATTCAAAATTAATTTTAACTTAAATAAGTTTATTAAATAATTTAGATAAATGATATTATAGTATGTGGTTAGTAGATGTAAAGAGGTAATAAAGGTTGAAAAAAATTGTTTTAATAGAGAAAAATATGACCTTTGGAATTTTAAACTGATTTCATTACTTACTCATTATGTGACCTGGGCAAGTCACTTAACCTTTCTGAGTCTCAGTTTCCATTTCTGTATTATGAGAATTATAATGATTCTGACCTCATGAGTTCATTATAACATTAAATAAGTCTAGCATATAATCAAAACCCAGCAAAGGTTATTATAGTTGAACACAAAGAGATAATAAAATTATAGAAGTAACATAGCCTACATAATGAAAGATGAAAAACAGAAGTGACTCCTTTGGCCTTATCCAAGGCACACAATACAAAAGAGGAAAATATTTTGGAAAAAAAACAGAGTCAGCACCAGATGCAACACAATTAAACTGAACAGTCCCTCGTGTTTACAAGAAAATCCTCACTCACAATTACCCAAACAAATCTATTCACTTAGAAACCCAGAGGGCTTCAAACCAAAGCACATATCTCTTTAGGGCCTCTTAAACTATTTTTATTGCTGTCTAAATTTTATACGCCAGCAACACCAGTAATACACATCAGTAAGAGTGCTATCAGAAGTTCAGATTGTTCCTACAATCTATCAACCACTCCATTCAATTCAGTTCCGTTTGATTCATTCCAGCAACCACATGGATGGTGATGTACACTGTATACTGTGTGAGATAGTAAAGGAAGACCAAAGAGGATTTTCATAGCTCCTGTCTTCACAGACCTTTGTTTTTTCCAGCATTCTTTATTTGGTTAAGTTCTAAACATTCTATGGTAAAGAGAAGCCTACTTAATATACGCAGTCACTTAATTCCTCAATATTTCATTGAATGGATTAACAAACAATTACGTTTTTAATAAACAGTAGATGCAAAATAATTTGTGGCAGATTGGAAGGCACTGGGATGAAATGATGAAGGAGTTAGATTTTGGAAAGAAATCAGTGGTTCCTTTCAAAAGTACAAATACTGTGTCATGGAATCAAAGGTGAGTGAGGGATTCATTCCCATCTTTCCAGCACACATCACTGTCAGATGGCCAGTGCCTGTCCTTCTGAGTCTGGCTTCATTCTCTGATGGAGAATTCTTCTGGACAAAGTCTGAGCTAAGTCTTGGGCTTGAGTTGAATAAAATATACATTTTATTAAATATTTGCTTTATGAATTAGACATAGAGCTGATCATCTTATCTTGGTACAGAGTAAGAAGACAACTCCATCTGCCACGTTATGTAAAGCAGTCATCAGCCTTTATGCTCAGCCATGGACAGAACAAGGGAAGCTTTAGGGCATCAAGACAAAGAGAGGGGTTTGGGACTAGGGTGATATTATACATAATGTTGTACCTTGAATATGGTGGCAAGATATTATCTTCATTGCTAAATACCAGAAATATTTTACTTTCTATACTTGACCTCATACTAAACAGTGATTTTCCAGATATATCTTCATTATCTTTAAAATTAATTGGTCCAGAATAACAAATTCTAAATTAGTAAATTTTTAAAATTTGTTCTCTTTGGATTAAAGTGATGAGTTTTCTTTTACATAAAAGCAAAATTTTTTTTCCCCCAAAACATCTCAAGTGTTACTTTCTCCTCTCCATCCTATTGCCACTAATTAAAAAAGCTGTTACTAATATCTGGCTTGCATGCTTGTAATAGCTTCCTGAATGGTTTCCTCCAATCCACTGCCAATTGTGCTTATCTTTCTAAAACTCAACTCTTTTTTTGGCCATTCCCTACCTAAAAATTCATCAATATAACCTGATTTTCTTTATAAAATAGTCAATTACTTTACTGATGGCATTTAAAGCCATCTATAATCTAATATCATTTTGCTTTTCTGCATGTATCCCAAAATATCTTGATTATGTTTACCTCCTTCTTTTCCATGGGTTACTTTTGGAAGATAATTTCCATATAGGTTGTTTCATAATATAATTTAACATAATCACAAAATACTAAATATAAAGCTGCAAGGGAGGGTTGACTGTATCTATATCTATCTATGTAAATATCTCAATATAAATATTATATAAAATCCTGAATATTTATAAAACAGCTGTATGATGCACAGTTTTAATCCATAAAACTTTCCAATCAATGCAGAGACAATAGAATTCAGAATTGTCCAGAGGACACGTTGAATCCTCCTGCAAATTCCTTTTCCAAACTTGCTTTTCCTCTCTGCCTAGACAGTCAAATAATTCTCTGTATTTATAGGACACTTGTGAAGCACTTAAAACAGAACAGTATGTAAATTCACACTAAATAATGCAAAATGCTACAGGAATCTGTTTTCCAACTTGCTGCAGCCATCATCACATACAAGGAAAAAGAGAAGGACAACTAGAAGTAAAAAGCAGCTGTATGTTTTTTAAAAGCTGCAATAGAATAGTGTGCATTTTTAATGTTGTAGACCTACACACCATAGCTAGAGGCTGTATTTATTTCATTAAACCCATTTTTGTCTATAGGGAGGGCAAGTTCAAGTTTTAGAGGAAGAATAATATGTTTAATGGATTCTTGATTAATATGCTTTTTATGAAAATGTAGGAAACAACTACATATTTTAATAATATGTATTGATCAAAATAAGTTATTGATCTATAACTTGATAATGGCTTATGAATAGTTCTTTGGTACTATTGATACTTTGGTACTATTAAAACCTGACCTCTCACCTCTGCTTTGGAGACCCTTCTCAAAAATTATAAGTCCTTCCTAAAAAAAAAAGGAATATAAGGAATATAGTTGTTAATGGTTCACTCATTCACAGAAGGAATACTTATTGAGTATCTTTAGGATGTAGGGTAAGTAAAACTGAACACATTCTCTGATTCTCAATGTATAAAAAACTAATAGCAGTGCTATAGATGAGAGAAAGGTGGTTCTATGAGAACATATGCCAATAATACCCATTTGACACTAGTGGTTAAGGACAGCCTCCTCCAGAAAGAAACACTTTGGCTGAGATCTGAAAGGTGGGCAGGAGTTAATATGGAGAAGGGGGATAGTTAAGGATAGTATGGTTTATGGAATAACAGTCCCTCCGTGTGGTCACATACTGATCCCTAGAACCTATAAATACATTACAGACTTGACAAAGAGGACTTTGCTAATGTGATTAAGATAAGGAATTTGGGATGGTGGAATGTTCCTGGATTAGCAAGATGGGTCTAATGTAATCACAAGGTTTCTAACAAGAATAGTGAGGGGGATCAAAGTCAGAGACAACAATGGGGCAATAAAAGCAGAGGGAGAGAAAGTAGTGTGATGCTAGAAGCAGAGGTGGATAAAGCCATGTGATGAGGGAAGCACAATGATGTGACTGCTGGTACTCAGGAAGGAGAAGGGCCATGAGCCAAGGAATGTAGGCAGCCTCTGGAGGCTGAGAAGTCAAGAAAAAAATTCTTCTCCAGGGGCTCCACAAAGGATATGGCCCTGCCATTCCTTAGATGTCTGGTACTTCTGACCTCCAGAAATGTAAGATAACAAATGTATCCCATTTTAAGCCACCAGGTTTGTGGTAATTTGTTAAAACAATAATAGGAATTTAATATAGATGGCTTCTTTATAAAAGGGGGGAAGAATATTCAGGCAAAGGGAACTCTTTGTGTGAGATAGAGCTTTGCATATTTGAGGAATTGAAAAAAGGGCTGATATTTCTGAAGCACAGAATTTAAGGACCAAAGGAAACTTAAAACGTCAAAACTGTACAAGGTATTCAAAACCATCTATTTCAAAACCTCATTTTATGAATGAAGATAAAATATGGTTTACTTAAGATCATGGAATCTATTAGTAAAAGAATCTTACAAATTTCAAGATGTAAGAAAATCCAAATTTGATCAGAATGCAACTCATTTATCCATTCAATCATTTACAAATATTTATTGACTGCTATGTAGCAGATCAGGGCACAGTGGCTGAGGACATATAGAATCAGGAAGAAATAAAGCATAGCTGCTGACTTGCTGTGTTCCTGTCCTTGTAATATCCATGTACTTCTCTGTCACCTTCACTATAGGGTAAGCTCCTTGAAGGCAAATGCTGTTTTAGTTTAAGCACGGTATATTTATGTGAGGCTGCTAATAGAATATTTGGGAACACGGATTTACTTTGAGTATGCACCAGCCTGTGTGGGGACATTAGCTCCAGAAGATACATTAGGAATATAATGCGGTGATAACAACAAGCTTAAACATGCATTATACCATTTAATCCACACAACTTCCCCACAAGGAGGGTGCATTTCAAAGTGTATATATTTCCATGGCATAGTCTTGAATCCCCACTGCCTGTTTTAGCTGTGACGCAAACTTAGGACCCTGTGACTCCTGTTTTCTCCTAAGTAAAGTATGTATATTAATATTAACTGTCAGAGTAGTGGTAAGGATGGAATAAATGTATATATGTTAAATATATGTAAATTACCTAGCAATCTGACAAATAGTAGGAATTCAACATTTATTGAGTGAATAAAATAATGAATGAATGAACGAAGTGTGTGTGTGTGTGTGTGTGTGTGTGTGATCTTGTAGATGTAAGTGAGAGCTCCTGTGGGCCTATTGCAACATAGCAGACATGAATTGGGGATCAATTTGTGCACCAGGCAGTCAGAAGTCCTGGCCTGGTGCAGGTGCCAGTTCCAAGCCTGGATCAGTCTATATCTATACGAGATGATGCTAACCTCTATGAACCTTATTTCTTCATCTGAAAAATGAAGATATCAATCTGTGCTGTGATCTCTGTTTGAATTATTTCAAGGATTGAGTGACATGGCTGCAATTTCTCTAATTTCCATACCACCACAACCTTAATAAAGTGAATAGAATTCTCATGAACATTATTATTAATGTAGTTGCAATTTTTAAGAAACATTGCATTTGACTGCATTATTTTACCAAAGCTTTAGCTTACCAGTTTAGATATTGTTTCCTCTTTGTTCATAAACTGTTATTAAGACTCTCTATGTTCACCATGAATAATGGCCCCACCCATAGAGAAGTGAACACACATTTGTTTTACTCAGAAAACTCTGAGTCATACACTGTGACGTTGTGTATTGTGTATAAACTATTATTTTCCATTTCTACAGCACCAGTCTCTTCTGTTGATATTTCTAACCACATCCATAGATATCATTTTTAAGGCCTTTAGGACTGACACACAATGGGACCCTTTCAAGAAAAGACACCTCTTGCCTACAATTTCTTCTTGTTGTTTGTTGGGAGCTTCAAGTGTTGACATCTGAGAGCTGAAACATGCACTTAGGGAGGTTGTGACTATGCCTTTCAATCTTGCTCATGAGAATGTAAAGGTAGATGGCATAAATCTCTGGTGTCTGAATTGTATTTCATAGCATCTGTACTTTGTCAACTGCAAACAAGATGAGGTGGAGAAAAATGCCAGCATTTGAAAGAAAGAAGAAACCTATTCATTTCAGGGTTTTAAAATTAATAGATTTTGGACATGGGGCAAATAATTTCTTCTCACTGGGCATTGATATTATCATTTGTTCAGTATAATATTGGAAAGACCCATAAAAATTGCCAGGTTTATAACCTAATAATCTGTGCCTATGATTCTAGTTCATTGCAGTGGGAAACCTGTTGATGTATGAATAAAAACCTGAACAATGTAGTCTGCTGGATTAGCGCCCCAATCCCAAATTTGCCACTTTCTAGTTGTAAAATTTAGAATATGATGCCACATTTATCTGCAGATTAAAACGTTGCGGCTTTAAGTGGAGACAATTTACCCATCTCACACGACTTTTCAGAGGATTAAATGAAAAATAATATGTCAAATGAATAGCACAGGAATCTGGCAGGATGGCAGACTAAGTTAACCTAAATCACTCCAGAAATAAATCTTTAGCCATGGTAGATGATATGTAACAACAATAAAAAATATGAATGCATAGCTGAGTTCAATAGGAAATTAAATCCTCAGGAGGTAAGAAGTAAAAACGGAACTTGAAGAAATGTATTACCCTCATGAATTAGCATTACGGCTACCCTTGGAGTGGGCTATCAATATGAAAAATGAAAAGGAAAAGAAAAGAAAAAGACAATGTCTTGAGCTGGAAAGTGTGAAGAAATTGTAACTAAACCTTTATACATAACATTGAAATCATTCAATTGCTTTATTAGTGAAAGGAAAAATTCCACCTAACGTAGAGAAAGATGGCAAGGCACCTCATCTGTTTCTATTGGGCTCTAGGAAAACACACATGCAGAAGCATACACACACAAACCTCATGTCAGAAACAGAGTAGCCCATCTTTCACACAGGCTGTGCACTACTCATAGATTCTGGGATGCAGAAGTTAAGAAATTATCATAAAGCTTGGTCTTGGGCTGGTGATAATTTTAGGATGCCTGACAAAGCACATGTAAACTTCACTTGAAGTTCACTCCTGCAAACAAAGTTGGGTTGTTCCCATTAAAAAAAAAAAAGCCCTGTGTCTCTAAGCACACCATCTCCCATTGCAAAACAAATGAGATAACCATCTGCCAGCAATGAGAATAAATGGAAATAGCATGTCGGAGAATTAGAATCTCAAGAATATCACATAATAGAACTATCCTTAACATAAAAGTTTATCAAATAGTATGTATAACTTAAATTTTGAAATAAAAATCATAGAATATGGAAAATGATTCTACCAAAGAAAGAGACAAATAAGCTATTGAAAGTAAAGATTAAATGCACAAAAATAAATCACAGAACAGGCCCAGCTGAACAGAACAATAGTAAAGCAGGATATATATTCAAGTAAATTATACTCAATATGTCACAGTGAAATAAAAGGAAAAGAAGATTAAAAGTATTGTTAAAAGAAATAGAGGAGAGAATGAAAGGGTACAGCATTACAAGTAAAATGGAATTCCATAATGGGTGAATAGAGAGAATGGTATAAAAGGAATTATCCAAATATAATAGCTCACAATTTTCAGTAATAATGAAATATATGAATCTTCAGGTGTAGAATCACTGTAGATCCCAGTCAGAATTTAAAAAAAATCACAAGGCATATCATAGTAAAACTACAAGATATCAGAGATAAGGGGAATATATATCCTTTCTTTCTGGTTGCTTTTAAGATTACCTGAGAAAAATGTTCAACAATTAGAAATAACAGTTGTCTTCTCAATAAAGAAACATAACAGACTATTACTTTCAGAGTTAACAGCAAAACTAACCACCTACATGAAATTCTTTACCCAGGTAAACTATTATGCAAGGGTGACATATTTTTTAGGCAGTGAATGAAAAGTTTAACATTCATATATCTTTGTTGAAGGAAATACTAAAAGGGTTACTTCAGGAAAATGAAAAGAAAACCTAGAGGTAATACTTGTAATATGAGAATCAATAAGAACTAACAAAAAGTCCCAGCAAAATGTTATCATCTATTACACTTGTCAATAGGTACATGGAATTTTCATGTTATTTTTGTTCCATATTTATTTAAAAATAAATTATGAAACATACAAAAATGTAAACTACTTTCTCATCCAGATATTTTCACAGATATTAACAGTAAGTTATATTCTAACCTCATATTCATCCATTAAGAATATAAAACGTGTTCATAAATTCTAGACACATTAAGTTTGTTTGGATGGAGCCACATGGAGATGTGGGTAATAAAATATGCTTATTGAAGTTGACCAAAACATATGTCAGAAAGCAAAAGATATAAGAGATGTTTAGAGACGATGAAATAAAATACACAATCAGATTTGTGTAGCTTTGTGGGACAGCCATTGGCAAAAGTCCGAAAACGTAAAGAGCTTATTCAGGATTGTGTTTTTCAGACAAAACTACAGGAAGTACTTAACAATGATATTTGGACATGAGATCTAGCTGACTGACCTTAGAGAGCCAGAATTTGAAGGTATAAATAAAGTTTTTGTTTCTTGCTTAACTCTTCAGAGCTTATGCCATTTATTAACAAAAGATTTGTAACTCAAACTCAATTAAACAAATAAATAATTAAGCAAAGGGATTCTTTGGCTTATATAACTGAGCCAAAATTTCCAGTCTCCCAATTTCTTGTTTGTTTGTTTGTTTGTTTGCTTGTTTTGAGATGGAGTCCTGCTCTGTCGCCCAGGCTGGAGTGTAGTGGTGCGATCTCAGCTCACTGCAACCTCCACTTCCCGGGCTCAAATGATTCTCCTGCTTCAGCCTCCCAAGTAGCTGGGATTACAGGCGTGCCACCACACCCATCTAATTTTTGTACTTTTAATAGAGATGGGGTTTTGCCACATTGGCCAGGCTGGTCTTGAACTCCTGACCTCAGGTGATCCACCTGCCTCGGCCTCCCAAATTGTTGGGATTACAGGCATGAGCCACCGCACCCGGCCTCCGGATTTCTTTCTTTGCAAATCTTTCTTTGCTTTCATCCGTAATATGATTTCATGGTGACAATAATAGAAACGTAATTTCTGACTTTGTGTTTCCATACTCCAGTTTCCGAGTGAGCAACGCTATCTTTTCCAGTATCTCCAAAAGAGAGAAGAAACTTCTATTTCTAAAGCACCAGCAAGCGTTATCTCATGTAATAATGTTCCAAATTGGACCATGTGCTCACTGTGGAATCCATCACTATAAACAGGGACTAGGCTATGCCAACTGAGCTACACTGTAAGTCGGTCCCTTCCTAACCACATGATGGTGTGCCACAGAGGGGCAGCCCTTAAAGAAAAATGTAGTGCTATTCATGGGGAAAGGGTAACTGAGGCAACTCAAAACTTTTCAGCACCTTGTTAGCTTACGGAAATAGAATTTGATGTTGTAATTTTTCTTCCCCACATGAAGTTTGCAACTATGGTAATCTTGGTAGTCAATTCACCAAAAGCTTGTTCTATAGGCCCAACCTTACTACAGTGATGATGAGTTCAGGAGGAGAGATGCTGTGGAACTCAGGGCTCAAAGGACAGTTAGACTGAAAATGAGAATTATTTATAGAAGTGGTTAAAGGACCAGAAGTTGGAATGTTGAGAAAGGAAAAGCATATGAGATTAGAAGTCTGCAGAACAAATACAGGAATCTATCCCTGATTGTGTCTGATCAAATAAAAGCCGAGATCGTGCCACTGCACTCCAGCCTGGACGACAGAGCGAGACTCCGTCTCAAAAAATCTGTCTAATTATAGACACTTAATCTTTTACATTAGATATTAGGATGACATAGGACAGGAAATCAAACATGTGCTGCACTTAATCCCCATTGAGACACCCAGCAGATATCCATATATATAGCTTTCTTACTCTTTTATCTACATAGGAGATGTATGGCTCCCACAGACTATATAGTCTAAGTGCATGTGAATCACATTGACACCAAGAAGCTACAGTCTCAGTATCCTGCCCATCTTTTGTATCTCTAGTCATGCATGCCCAGGACCTGCAGGTCAACTCACAGCTCCCCCGTTACAGATGTCGTCTAAAACACAAGGGATTCACAATAAACAGTGATGCGTGATTTCACATTTAAAAAGTGAAATGCATGATTCTACATTCATCTTAACTTTGCAGGTTCCAAGGAAACTATACTGTGAGAAGATAGACCCAAGGTCATTTTTCCATGTACACGTAGGTCGATTCAGGCCTGATGCCTTTCTTTTACTTTTAAAACTCATATATGGCCAGGCGCGGTGGCTCATGCCTGTAATCCCAGCACTTTGGGAGGCCGAGGCAGGCAGATCACGAGGTCAGGAAATTGAGACCATCCTGGCTAACACAGTGAAACTCCGTCTCTACTAAAAATACAAAAAAAAAAAAAAAAATTAGCCAAGCATGGTGGCAGGTGCCTGTAGTTCCAGCTACTCAGGAGGCTGAGGCAGGAGAATGGCATGAACCCGGGAGGCAGAACTTGCAGTGAGCTGAGATTGCACCGCTGCACTCCAGCCTGGGCTACAGAGTGAGACTCGGTCTCAAAAAAAACCAAAGAAACAAAAAACAAAAAAAAAACCCTCATACATGCATGAGAAAAAAAATCACAACAACTGGAATAATGCTTTGTTTATGATTTATTATGTTCAATTATGCATATCTAATTGTATAGAAAACTATTAAACTCTCTATGATTTCATACTTCGGTATGGCTTTATTAATTCTTGCGAATTTCTTTTTTTTTTTTTTGAGACTGATCTCACTCTGTCACCCAGGCTGGAGTGCAGTGTCACCATCTTGACTCACTGCAACCTCCACCTCCCTGGCTCAAGCAATTCTCCTGCCTCAGCCTCCCGATTAGCTGGAAATTATAGGCGCCTGCCACCACACCAGAATAATTTTTGTATTTTTAATAGAGACGGAATTTCACTCTGATGGCCAGGCTAGTCTCGAACTCTGACCTCAAGTGATCCGTCTGCCTCGGCCTCCCTAAGTGCTGGCATTACACATTACAGGCGTGAGCCACCATGCTTGACCCAATCTCTTTCTTGTTATATGCATTTCTAAATTCCAAGGCTGAAAACAGTCTACAATATCTAACAAGAATGGGTAAACATTACTGTATAATCGATCTCCCTAAGGGCAGTACCTCCTGCCTCTCATTTACACCTCTATTTCTAACACACAGCTAGGTGCTAAGGCCATAGTAGCTGTCTCGTATTTGTTACATAAATGACATATGAATATATCACTTCATGCTCCTTGAATCTGTGTGGGGGCAAAAGATCAAATGAGGTAATAATCCCAGGGAAAACAGCTAGTCTAAGACCTGGCAGGTAGTTGATATGTTAGTTGTCTAGTGCAGTTGTAACAAAGTACCACACATTTCAGTGGCTTAATAAAATAGAAGCGTATTCTTTCATAGTTTAGGATAAAAGAAGTTCTATATCATGGTATCAGAAAGGTTGTTCCTTCCCGAAGTCTTAAGGAGAGAATTTCTTTCATGTCTCTCTCCTGACTTCTGCTGGTTACAGGCAGTTCTTAGGGTACCTTGGCTCGCATAACTCCAATCTCTGCCTCCACAGCCATGTGTGTGCCTGTGTTTCTGTGTCTCCTCCTTTTCTTATAAGGACACCAGTCATATTGGATTAAAGTCCCATCCTATTCCAGTGTGACCTCATATTAACTAACTACATCTGCAACTGCCTTATTTCTAAATAAGGTAACATGCTAAGGTTCTTGGAAGGACATGAACTTTGGGGAAATATTATTTGACCCAGTGGAGTGGATGATCAACAGTCTTGAAAATAATAGATATCATGCATTCTATACAACTCTACAGAAGAAGCTGAAGTGATAATTCAACATGAATCTTCAGTCTACCTGGGTCTTTGTTCATGACCTCTGGCAGAGTTCAGTATTTTCATTTGCCTGGGCCCCTTCAGGAATAGACTCAGACTTAGTTCTAGCCACAGTCCTACTCTATCAGAGAGTAACCAATGTCTTCTCATTTGGTTAAACCTATCAGCCCTAAAGTACCACAGAGTAATGCTTGTTATGTTTCCATGTCATGGGATGAGGAGAAGATGGGAGGGGAAAAAATCAAGTAATTATATACACTTCTAAAGAGTAAGGCCAGGCATGGTGGCTCATGCCTGTAATCCCAACACATTGGGAGGACGAGGTGTGTGGGTCACCTGAGGTCAGGAGTTCGAGACCAGCCTCGGCAACAAGGTGAGACCCCCATATCTACTAAAAATACAAAATTAGCAGACATGATGGCACATGCCGGTAATCCCAGCTACTCGGGAGGCTGAGGCAGGAAAATCACTTAAACCTGGGAGGTGGAGGTTGCAGTGAGCCGAGATCGAGCCACTGCACTCCAGCCTGGGCAACAAGACCAAACTCTGTCTCAAAAAAAAAGAATAAGAGACTTTTCTTCCCATACTAAATGGAAATTCTATTATCTTAAATATCAAATCAGAGAAAATTAAAGAGCTTCATGTCAGTTTCTCTCTCTCTCTCTTTTTCTGTCTCTCTCTGTCTTTCCCTCTCTCCCACAAATATCCATCCCCTTATTTATACTTTTTGTCATGGGGAACGTTTCTCCAAATAGCTCCAATGCCCACATCCCTCAATTCACTCAGATATCTGCTCAAATATTACCTCGTCGGGTAGGAATACCTCCCATACTACCATACATTTGTATTGATTTTGCATTCTTTATCTTTTTATTTATATATTAGGTATTATTTATTACTTGTCAGCCCCATAAAAACCCAAATATTCAAATATGCATACATACAAACAAATATTACATGCAAATATTATGCTTTTAGAGATCTTTCCTTGAAGGTACAGAAATGAATACACAGACTACATCGTGGCAAATGTTGTTTTCTAAATTTTTCTATAAGTTAAATATGGGCTGTATAGTTTGCAAAATAACAACACTGAAACTTGTTTACACACTCATTTGGATATTATAGAATTGTCATGACAGCTATTATTTCATTAGACCAACATAATTTCATGGGATATGGGCTCATTTACGTGTTTATTTTAAACACATACTATTGATAAGGGGAATTTGCTTGTGAAATTCATTTAATCTGTCTCAGTAATTGTTGGCTATTGTTAATTAAGTGATCATTCTGACTCAATTAGCAGTCAGAGCAGTGTAGACACTCATGCTTGAAACAAGTGTAGGAAATTCAAGACATAAAATAGATGGGGTTGTGTAATAAGAGTTGTGTGCTGGATAATAAATGCTTAAATGTATTTTTCTCCCCTCCTGACACTGAAGTTTTAAGATAACTTAGTACAGGTGTACGAGTTTAAAAAATAATTTCAGTCTCCCTCTACCTGTGATTACCTGCCAGGCACTTAAGAAGACAGTGGAAGGCTTAGCAAGCCCTCAAAGCAAGCAGAGACAGCTGGGATGCAGCATTTAAACTATCTGGGGAGGTGATGCTGTGAAAATAATCAGCCAGGCCTATCACATTTAAACATAAGAAATATTAATAGCTGAGACAGGCAAGAAAGGAGGGGAACATGATTTTTGACTTTGACACACAGTCCTGGTTGCCAATAGTGTCATGTTTAGATGAAGAAGGCATTTTCCTAGATATAAGAGGAGTGTTATGGCGGGATAGGAGTGATTCCGACTTACCCTCCTTGTCTTGAAGTGCCTTGTGTGGTTTTGTTCATTGGATATTGGACAAGTCATTTGGCTTTATAAGTACACAAAACAGTGACCATTTATCTAATTTAGACGTGGCAAATGAGGTCTCAGAGGAAAGCAGTGGGAGCTTACTTAAATATTTTAAAAAGAACACACACGCACACAGACACACATCCTTTTTTCATTTTTTTCATGCAAGTAATATACCTAACTTATGGACTTATGGAATTTCTGTTATTTTCAGAAAAGAGTGGAGGAAAATGTTTCATTGTACAGGCTTTTAATTCAGACAGACCCATATTTGAATAATGGCCCTACTGCTTACTACCTTTGTCATTGGCTCATGTTCTTAAGTCTCTCTGAAGCTTACTTAATCTTCCCAACAACCTCATGGGTTTGGTGTTGAGATGATTCTTGTTTTACAAATGAATAAATTAAGCTAATTGCATTTAGACTTTAGCACACAGCAAAAAATCAGCAAATTCCAAATTCTCATTTAACATATACTCTGGAATATATACATAATCATATATATAATTATATATAAATTCACAAACATATATAATCAGGTACAGGATTTACAAAGATTAATAGAATAACATTTCTGTCCTGGAGAAGCTAAAAATCTCTGGGGGAAACAAGTATAGCTAGATGATTTACAAAACGGCAATTGTACTAGACCTAAGAGTACACACAGTGTATTATCCTAAGTAAGCCTCACGAGCTACACCTTAGAGAATGTGTAGGGTTTGGCCAGATTGAATGCTGTCTTGGGCATTAGCTTATTTTTACAAATCTATTGTTAAAAACAAACAAATAAATCTGAGGTTTGGGGGAAAAAAGCGTTAAGAGAAAATAGTCATAAAATAGAACCAGGGGACAGCTTTTTATACGATTAATACACGGGATGGTGCAAAACGCCAGGGAGGAAAGCTGTAAGGCACCCTACACCCTTAACAAGAAGCCACAGGCAAGCTCTCAGTGCAAATCCTCTAATCCTATTGATCCTGCCTGAAAAGCAGTGAGGCTGGTCCTGCAACGCAGAAGGTGGCGATCGGCAGCAAGTACACACGGCAGGCACTGCACGCTTCGGGAAATTTAATCATATAACGCTCTTCATTACTCACGAAATCACTCTCTGTCAATACTCCAGCCACAGCCTCCCTGACTACTGCTGTTTAAGATCCTGTCAATCTTTTCCTGCGATTTTGCCAACCAAATTCACTCAGAGCTATTTACAGGCAGTATTATCTCAGCTGATAACATTACACCATTCGTATGGCACAGAAATAGGAAAACAAAACTCATTCCAGCCCTTTCGTTCTGGCATTCTCTTTGCAAAAGGAAAAGGGCCCCCTCATGATGAAGAGAGCTGGAGTAGAAATGTAATCCTCTACTATTGCTAAAAGCCAGAAGAGCTGACTTTATTATTCCAAGGTAAATTTGGGGTTTAGCTGCATAATGACATCCTTGTAGTCCTGATATTTAAAAAGCATCATTATTGACTATCTTGCTGTGCATCAGGGCCTGTATCTGTTATCATGGATCCTCATAGCAACCTCGTTTATTCATTATGCTTATTCTGAAATGTAGACAATATGCTCAGAGGAGGTAAGAAATGTGTCCGAGCAGTCACATCTACTGGCAAACAGAAACCCACGATTCAAACCCAGGTTTGCCTGTTGCCATTGCCTTTTTTTTTTTTTTTTTTTTTTTTTTTTTTTTTTTTTTTGTGAGACAGAGTCTCGCTCCATCGCCCAGGCTGGAGCGCAATGGCGCGATCTTGGCTCACCGCAACCTCTGCCTCCCAGGTTCAAGCAATTCTCCTGCCTCAGCCTCCCAAGTAGCTGGGACTACACGCACCCACCACCATGCCCAGCTAATTTTTCTATTTTTAGTAGAGACGGGGTTTCACCATATTGGCCAGGCTGGTCTCCAACTCCTGACCTTGTGATCCACCTGCCTCGGCCTCCCAAAGTGCTGGGATTACAGGCGTGAGCCACGACGCCCGGCCTTGCCTGTTGCCGTTGCCTTTGCAGTTTACAGTGATAAGTATAGAAAGCATATTCAATACATTCTCCAGATGGTCATTATAGATATGTTGATAAAATTTCTACTTTGTTACTGACTTTCAGAATCAGAGATAAATTGACCAGCCAACAGAATGCCCCAGAAATAGTGATTAATTAACTTTATAGAATTCTTAGAAAATCCTTAGAACATATGAATGTTCTGCCATATTTAAAGAATAGTTTGAAACTTACAGTATCCACACAATCTATTTTGCTCTTGGATAGGTAAACTGAATTATGACATTCATGCTAGTTCCTCCAAATACTCAGTTTCAACCATCAGCTCTCTGGAGTGCCTGGTTTGATAATGTGGGCTACTTAGCTTCTTTTTAATGTACTAAGGCTGTTGTGAAGACAAGTTCCTAGAGGTTATTTCGTTTCCTCAGTTGCAGCACACTTTCCTTCATTTATTCAAAATTCTTAGTAATCTTTTATACCCCACCAACTACACAGATACTCAAGGTAGAATCCTGGTCATTGTTATTCTCTCTCACTCCCACAATCAATTTGTTAACATTCGTCATTATTTCTACATTCTTAATAACTCTTTTTTATTTTATTTTATTTTATTATACTTTAAGTTCTAGGGTACATATGTACAACGTGCAGGTTTGTTCCATATGTATATATGTGCCATGTTGGTTTGCTGCACCCGTTAACTCGTCATTTACATTAGGTATATCTCCTAATGCTATCCCTCCCCTCTCCCCCGACCCCACGACAGGCCGAGGTGTGTGATGTTTCCCTTCCTGTGTCCAGGTGTTCTCATTGTTCATTTCCCACCTATGAGTGAGAACACGCAGTGTTTGGTTTTTTGTCCTTGTGATAGTTTGCAGAGAATGATGGTTTCCAGCTTCATCCATGTCCCTACAAAGGACATGAACTCATCCTTTTTTATGGCTGCATAATATTCCATGTGTAAATCTATATTCTTCTTGTATTCACAATTCCAGAGATTTATTTCTTTTTCTCAGTTTTGCCTGCTTGGACTCTTTAAAGAAATGAGAAACCAACTTTTCAGCTTTCATATTTATCTTCTTCCAACCTACCACCAAATTAATTCTTGTGAAATGCATACTTATGTTTGTGCTATCTTGCTTAAAATGACTCAAAGTCATCCTGCTCGTTGCAGGATAAAGTCCAAGCTTCTTAGCAAATCAGTGTGGTGATGGTGTTCCACTGACTCCGATTCAGGCCCTTCCTTTGTCACTTCCAAATATGCACACACAACTCCAGGCATGCCTGACACACCTGCAGCTCCTGGAAGGTCTAATACTCTCCCACCTGAGTCTGTGCCTTTGAACACTGTCCTCCTTCTGCCTGGAAATATCTCTCTTTTGTCCAATTTCTATTTTAATGCAATTCCTTTTTTCACAGCAGATCACTCAATTCCTTTTACATGAAGCCTTCCTTTCCTTTAGAATCAGGAGAAGATGCTCCTTTTCCATGTCCTCATAGCACCATTTATTTATTCAGCCATTCATTCAATCAATAAATATTTTAAGGCAGCCAGCTATAGTGGTTCATGCCTGTATTTCCAGCACTTTGGGACGCTGAGGCAGGAGGATCACTTGAGCTCAGGAATTTGAGGCTGCAGTGAGCTGTGTTTGTGCTACTGAACTCCAACCTGGGCAACAAAGCAAGATCCTGTCTCAACAATGACAACAAAAAGAAATATTTAAAGGAAACTCATTATATGCCAATCACCATTCTATATATTGCATTGGTGGTTTATTTTTGGCTTTTTTAAAAAAATAGACCTTCGTTTATATAACAGTTTTAGACTTACAGCAAAATTCAGCAGAAAGTACAGAGCTCTCATATACCCTCTCCCCTCCACACTGAAGCTTTCCTCACCATCAGCATCCCACGCCAGAGTGGTACATTTATGGTTATGTACACTATATCCTGATTTTTGAAAAGTTTTTTAAAGGTAATCACCCCAAATAAATGGGGGTACATTCATACAATGGAATTTTATTCAGCACTAAAAAGAAATGAGATATCAAGCCATGAAAAGTCATGGAGAAACCTTAATGTATATTACTAAATGTATTGGCATTTTGTTGAACAAGAAGATAAATTCCCTACTCTCAAATAGACAAGTAAACACACAGACAAGCTGATAAATAACATGAGAGTTTAAAAAATATCTAGTGCTTTCAAAGCAATAACACAAAGAAAGGATATAGAATAACTGAGGGAAGAGGCAGAAGTTTGCTTTATCGTAGGTAGCCAGAAACTCCTCTCTGAAGTACTGTTGTTATTGAGACCTGAATATGAACAACAGCCTGTCTTGTTAAGAGCTGAGAAATAGTGTTCCTGATAGAAGGGGCAACAAACGCAAACACCCTGATGTAAGAATGAGTTTAACACATTAAGGAAACTAGTGGAAGACCAGCATAGACTCCTGTTGATATGCAACACTCTGTGATACTTTCATAACGTCGAAATGTATACTTTAAGCTCCATGAGGCTCTGTTGCGCCTCTAATCCTCATTAGGCAATACAATGCCGGCTTACAATTTATTAGGCACATAATATTTTTTTTGAAAAAAAAAATAGAGTGTTTATTTATTTCCCCTTCCATGGTAATGAGCTTCTTGAGGTCAGGACCCATATTTATATATGTGTCTTTGAGGGCTGTCACCAAATTTGACCCAAAGAAGGTACACAGCAAATATGTTTTGAATGAATGGATAAATGAATTAATTAAAGATATAGAAATAATGTGAACATTAAATTGTATTGGCACTTATTTTATAATGTTAACTATAAACTAATTTCTAAATGATGTCACATGTCCTTAACCCAGCTTTACATTAGAAGAGAGGAGGAATGAAATGGGAAAGAGACTAGATGCTGTGCTCATCATCCTTCGTCCCGTTTTCACCTCATTGTCCAAGGACGTGTTCTCCTTCTCTAGGGAGCAGGCTGCCTGTGATTATTTGCACTTCCAGGTGGCACTGCCAAAAGCCTCTGGGAGCTGACTATTTACTGGTTATGGCTAATCCCAGGGTGTTTTTTTGTTGTTGTTGTTGCCATTGAGATAAATGGTGCAGGCTGAGAATAAGATCATGAATGAAGCAAGCTTTCACCAGGGGGCAAAAGAAAACTTGTGTTGTATATGATCTTTACAAGATCCCCAGAGTCTATCTGTGGATTTACTTTAAGAAAAAAAATGGAGTCAGGAATTTGGTGTACACAATTCCAATGTTAAAATTGCTATTAAATAGGGAAGAGTTATAATCAATTAATGGTGATAAAATTATTAATTTTGAATCACTTGTTTATCTTTCTTCCTTTTCTCCCTTTTCATGTGTTCTTACTCTTGTTCTTACTCTATATATACTCTCATTTAGTGATAGATCAGGATGAAGACTTTGAGATGTAAATCTTATTTTTCTTCCATTTACCGATGGAAGTAACAAAACCCAGAGAGTGGAACTGACATAATCAAGGTTACATAACAACTAGATGTAATGATGGAATTCATATTTCACTATGTTGCCTCTTGTGCTTTCAAAGGTATTACCTGAGATAAGTTTCTTTAGCTGTAAAATGAGAATACCTTGTTTAACTTGAAAAATTATTGTAAAGACTTAATTTGATATAACTTTTATTCTCCTGAACTAGAATTCAGAGGGATCAGCAGCAGAGTGTGCCCTTTATATAATGATGACTTCAACTGTATGGTGGTGAAGAGCTCGACTCAAAAATTTCACTGTTTAGCCCTGCATGTATTCCACATACTCCACAGAATACTATGCAGCCATGAAAAAGAATAAAATGGGTGTAGCCGGAGGCCAATTATTCTAAGTGAATTAATGCTGGAACAGAAAACAAAATACCACATATTCTCACTTATGGGGGAGCTAAATATTGAGTATACATGGGAACAAAGAAAAGAACAGTAGGCACTGGGACCTACTTGAGGGTGAAGGGTGGGAAGAAGATGAGGATCAAAAAACTACCTATCAGTGGCCAGGCGCGGTGCCTCACGCCTGTAATCCCATCACTTTGGGAGGCCGAGACGGGCGGATCACAAGGTCCGGAGATCGAGACCAACCTGGCAAACACAGTGAAACCCCATCTCTACTAAAAATCCAAAAAATTAGCCGGGCGTGGTGGCGGGTGCCTGTAGTCCCAGCTACTCGGGAGGCTGAGGCAGGAGAATGGTGTGAAACAAAGAGGCGGAGCTTGCAGTGAGCCGAGATCGCGCCACTGCACTCCAGCCTGGGCGACAGAGCCGGACTCCGTCTCAAAAAAAAAAAAAAAAAAAAAAAAACAAACTACCTATCAGTTACTATGCTCATTACCTGGGTGACGAAATAATACGTACAGCAAATCCCTGTGACACGCAATTTACCCTTGCAACAAACCTGCGCATGTACCTTCTTGAACCTAAAATAAAAGTTGGAAAGAAAAAAAAGAGAAAATCTGCTTTTGAATGGCAGTCCTGATCATGTGCTGCTGTTGAAAGTTCTATCCACTCACTTTCCAGGACATCAATTCCTTGATGCCACCATCTTCTCGAATACACACACACACACACACACACACACACACACACACGTGAATAGGAAAGAGAAGATGATCAGTGGGAAAATGTGATTAAGCTTTCATTGTATTCCAGCCACTAGACAAGAATATTTATTTAAATATTTTTGTGTATTTCAAAGAAAAACTATTGTGTAACCTCATTTATAATTGAAAGATATAAGACCCACAAAAGCTATCATTCACAAGTTAAGATGTCTTATAAAGTGTCAAAGTCACTGCACCAAGCCATCTCCTCGATGTATTGTTAAATGTATTTAATAGTCTTTGGATTATTGAAAACAGCTGATTAAAAAAATACCAAATAATCAAAGAAGATAGACAAGAAGGTCATTTTAATGTGTTTTATATTCTAAATGCTTTGGCCTCTTTCCAACAGTTGGCATTCACTGTTAGATAATAAATTACAAACCTGGAATACCTTCATAAAATACTATACTTTTTAATAAATATTTGCCATCATTCATCTTTCATAATTTTTTATTCACTTTATTGTTTAACCTTAAAATACCTCTTTGACCATTTGTTAACTTTCTTTAGGTTGCCCTGTTGTATAATCTATGTAAATTTTCTTTTTACTCTTTGAAAAAAAAATAACTCGTTGGATGTTTTACATTAAAATTTAAAGAGTAGAATAATCTTTATGGAAAACAAATGCTGAACATTTTAAAAACATAAAGTCTTGGCAGATAATATAAGGAAGAAAATCTGGGAGAGTTTGAAGATTGTTTAGTTATGGAGCTCTACCATTCATTAATTTCCTATGTTCCATACATACATGCTTTGATATTCTTATCAATCAAACATGTATAGGACATTTACTATGTTTCAGGTCCTAAGAATGGAATTCGGGAGTGGATTACACATGACTTTTGCCCTGAAGGATCTCAACATACAGTAGGTGAAAAATGAAAGCATACAAGCTCAATAAATAAATGGCTTACAAGCGTTTCTTTTTGTTTACCATATTGGCTTCTGATAGTATGCTCACCTTTGCTGTCTACCCAATATTGTGTATGTCTGGCTGGATCTCTATCACCTACTGCTTGAACCACTACCAAGAATCTCTCCCACTCCCAAATAGGATTTCTGCCTCTTGTCCCCAACTGTTTTGCATAACCCCCATCTTGACAGCCTTTTCATGAGCCATAGCCAGACTTTGGTAGCATCACATTTTTTTACTAAGAGCTCGTCTTGGATTGAATTTCAGGACCCTATTTGTGGCATTCTGGCTACCCAGAGAGTTTCTGAGTTTAAGCTAAATAGAGAGAAAAAGGTGAACTAATTTTGTGTTTTGTTATCAAATTGTCATAACTACTTTGAGCTTGGATTCTATATAGTTCTATTGTACATCGACCAGTGTTTGTAGTAGGACTGTGGGCAGAAGGAATGGGGAAGGAGGCAGAGAGACACACGGACGCTTCCTGAAATCCATCAGCTTCTAGAACTTTGGGTCACTTTACCTCATTTTTCCCACTCTCAAATCTGAGAGTTTTCTTGTTTCGGCCTTAAGCAAATCCTTCCTACCTGGTCATAGAACTGTGATGGTTTTATTGCTCTTAACAACAGTTGAATTATTCTTATACTTAAGTTTCTAGTTTCTGCCGAACTGTAATAACCTCTAACTCCTCGAATTGTGCTCCAAATTTAAAGTAATTAGACTACTTGTCTATATAAAGTTATTTTTTTCTTTTTCCTTCTTATGTGTGTGTATGTATGTGCAATTGATTGTTATTTAACACATAGTTCCCTA
The DNA here is from genome assembly GCF_029289425.2 of Pan paniscus. NCBI lineage: Eukaryota > Metazoa > Chordata > Mammalia > Primates > Hominidae > Pan > Pan paniscus. The sequence continues at coordinate 71,770,490 of NC_073267.2, forward strand.
GAGGAAATAGAAGCAAAAAACAAAACAAAACAAAAAACAAACCCCAAAGTGTTAAAACAGGCAGTAATAATCCACCAGTTCTCTCTGACCACAAGAGTAAATTCACAGATGAAATTGATTTGTTAAAAACCCCTAGCAATACTTGTGTCCTTTTAAAGAAATTTAAAGATATTCACATTTCTAGGGATAATTTTTAAGATTTTGTGTGAGGCTAGTGTAAGATGAAAAAAAGCCCACTTTATTTAGTTGGGATACATATACAGTAACCCCTTTATCTTTTAACTCTCCATGTCATCTTAGGAGAGTCATTTCTTCTGCTCTAGACTGTATAGCTTCAAACATTGGCCCATTTCAACTCCCTCAATTTTCCTAATGTAGAAAGTATGTTCTGATGATCCTCAATTTTGGTTGATTTAAGAGTTCCAGAGGCCCATAAAGAGCAGAAATTCATATGAGGCTGGTGTGGCATGAGTAGTTGAGTCCTGATGCCTCTACAAACACAGGCGGCTCTTTTTAATCAGAGGTATATATGACCCATATGATGACTCTATAACCAGTATAATGCTATGATATATAAGTCCCAGCCTGGAATGCAGATGAATTTTCCTAAGGAGAAACCCATGAGGAGGGATCCCTTCCCCAAATTCATTCAGTAAAGTATTCACAGCCACATTCCTCTTCTTCTCATTACCTGCCCCAAACAACCAGAGGCCTCTCCCTTTAACCAATGATTTTTTTTCAATGTCTTGGTTACTATTATAGGTTATTTTCTTTATTCAATTTCTTGCCATATTGCACATCACTCTTTACAACCCCAGCCTAAACAGAGCAGCCCCTGTCAATTTCTCTGCCCTGTCTACTCTTCTACAGTTTCTTTCCTTCTATCAGTGGACAATGAGAACTTACACAGACACTAAGCAAAAATTTAAAACGTTCTCTGCCATTGATAATGTGGAAAGAGGATGATTGTGAAACTCCATACACACATATATATGAGCGTGTGCGTGTATGTATACATTGTGAAACTCCATGTACACATATGCATATATATGTCTGTGTGTATATATATATCATAAATATACATATCATATATATAGATATCACATATATATGTATGTTTTTAACCCATAATTTGGGGCATTGATATTACATTTTATTTAGGAATCATGATGTGCAAATAAAAGCAGTTTAAAAGTCACCATACCAGATTAAGTGTTGACAACTATAAATATTTGTTTCATTACAAAAATTCAGCTATATGGAGGAAACAAAGTTGAGATCAAACTGAGGAAGAAGGAATAAAACTTTTTATAAATGCCGTTTCTGGAAATGAGTAAGAGTAGTTTAACACTGTTACTTGGTGGTGTGTTTTGAAAGCTACCTAAGACGTTTACTGTATTACCTTGGTTCTCCTGAACACAGAGCTTGAGACAAGGACTTGGATGCGATGTGGAATGTTTAATTGGGAAGTGATCCCAGGGACTAGGAGTAAGAGAGTGGGAAAGTGAAACAGAAAAACAGAAAAAGCCAAGCAAAAGTGCATCTATTACTGAGGTTAATTCTAGAGTGAATGAGGGCTTGATAACATCAGGGCTTTCTGAGAACCATACAGAACCTCTTGGAATTTTTCACCTGAAGTATGGGATGCAGAGGCATTTATCCAACAATTTTTGTCCCTCTCGCCCCTAGCCCACTCATCGTAGGTGGAAAGATGCCCCTAGGAAGATTAATGCTTCTGCACTGCATGCTTTCATAGTCTTGCAGGGCTTGGCTGCATCAGACAAGACTCAGAGGAGGAAATGAAGATATGAAGCCACAGTGAACCATTATTAGCAGGAAGACAGTAGCCATAGCAGACATAAAAGTGTCCACTTCCATCGTGACTGAAGTTAGAGGGGAAGCCAAGAATATCTGTTGGTGCAGCAGATGTGTCTTCATGCCTGTCATCATACAAATCTTTCAATGGCAAATATATGCTTTAAAAATCAGATAACCAGTGACATTTCTCCTCACATGAATTTAACTGAAGAGTACATTTAAACATGCTCCTATCTTGATGAAAACAAGTAGTTTAAACCAATGACAGTCAAACTTAGATACGCAGAGGCAAGGGACTATCTGATTTTTGCATTCTAAGCACCCATCACAATAATTAACACCTGAATGGTATTTGATAAAAATAGCCAAATATATAATAACGGATTTAAATCAGTAGAAAATCTACAGGTCAGATATGCTTTGAAACCTAGAATGTGAGATCTATGAGGGAGTTTTGAAATAGCCAAGTACTGGGAATGCCTGCATATTTTATGTATCATTTTAAGGTTCATAAAGTGACAGTCGAAAGAGCCGTGTGCCTTTAAGTACTACTAAAAAAGGAAAGAGTACAGTATGTAATTAATAATGTCTACTATGGGTGCAAGAAATAAAAGTAGAACCAGTAGTTTGATGTATTGGCCTTTATGAATTGTTGTCTTACTCTCCCATTTTAAAGATTGTAAAGTACAATCATATGCCGCATAAAGTCATTTAGGTCAACTACCGATTGCATATATAACAGTGGTTATGTAAGATTATAATGGTATAATAGAGCTTCAAAATTCCTATCACCTAACATGTGCTGTACTATAATTTTTGTTGCTATTTTAAGTTGTGTTAATATACTATATATAACAACTTAAAATAACAATACATGTTATTAATATGCAATATATAACTACATATATATTTTATTATTGAAAAAAATATATATGCTGTAAAAGAGACTCAGGCAAGTCCTTCAGGAGGTATTCCAGAAGAAGGCATTGTTACAGGACACAGTGGCTCCATGCATGTGATCGCTCCTGAAGGCCGTCCAGTGGGACAAGGTGTGAGGTGAAAGACAGTCATACTGATGACCCTAACCCTGTGCAGGCCTAGGCTAATGTGTGTTTGTGTCTTAAAGAATAAAGACATAAAGAAAAAAATATTTGTGTACAGGTGTACAATTTGTGTTTTAACCTAAGTGTTATTACAACACTCAAAAATTTAAAAGAAATGTAAACATTCTTAAAATAAAATGTTAGAGTAAGTTACGTTCAATTTATTGCTGAAGAAAAAAAAATTTAAAGATAAATGTAGTGTAGCCTAAGTGTACAGTGTTTGTAAAGTCTTCAGTAGTGCACAGTAATTTTCTAGGCCTTCATATTCACTCATCACTCACTCACTGACTCACCTAGAGCAACGTCTAGTCCTGCAAGCTCCATTCATGGTAAGTACACTATACGAGTACCATATTTTTACTGTACCTTTTCTGTTTAGATGTGTTTACATATCTAAGTATACATACATGAATATTTACCATTGTATTATAATTGCCTAAAGTATTCAGTACAGTAACATACTATACAGCTTTGTAGCCAAGGAACAAGAGGCTATACCATATAGCCTAGGTGTGCAGGAGGGTATGTATACATCTAGGTTTCTGTAAATGCACTCTAGGATGTTTTCACAATAACAAAGTCACCTAACAATGCATTTCTCAGAATGTATTAAGCAACACATGACTGTAATATAATTATTTGTAATCTAATTATGAGTTCACATAATGATTAAGGGCATGGATTAGAATCTAGATTCTTTCTTAAGCTAAATAATGAGGTTTAGAAGGAAATGAAAAGTAGATAATGACTGTTTACTTAGCAGATTTGTGGTAGAATGGTACATAATGAATATAAAAAGTGGGGCTGGTTAATGAGTAAAAAAAAAAGAAAGAATGAATAAGATCTAGTATTTGATAGCACAACAGGGTGACTATAGGCAATAATAATTTAATTTTACATTTTAAAGTAACTAAAAGAATATAATTGGATTGTTTGTAACACAAAGGATAAATATTTGAGGTGATGGACACCCCACTTACCATGATGTGATTATTATACATTGTATGCTTTTATCAAAATATCTGTATACCCCATAAACATATACACCTACTGTGTACCCACAAAAATTAAAAAATAAAAGATTTTTAAAAACCCTATGTAACATTGAAACTCGATGGCAGCTATTACCAGAAATGATTTACAAAACCTCCTATTGCAAAGTTCTTCTAAGTCAGAAAAGCATAGCTGATATGAAATCAAGTGAGATGAACCATACCATGTCTTTTTCAGGGCTGTTGAACAAGAACTGCCTGTATTTTCAGAGTAGAATCTTGGCTAAGATGTGCTGGAAACAGTGCCATCTGGTTGTCCATTGTCTAGATATAGAAAAAGGACTTTAGTTAAAACTCATTTGAAACAGAAAAGCTAAGGAGGGTTGTTGCTATAGAGTGTGGCCAAATTGAGGAGAACAAAATGCATGGGCTGCTTCTCTGAATTTTGCCTGAGGGTTGTGTCCCAACTCTAATGACCAAGACTAACTACAGAGTATGGCCACAACTGGATTACATGTACATTATGGAGGAATCTGTTAATGGATGTGAATATTTCTCTTTTTTGTGGTCTCAATAAGAAAGCATTCTAAGTATACTTCTGTGGCTTAAAATCTGTAACGAAACTCATCAATGCCTATTGCTAGGGGGAAAAATAGTCTAGTTGAACTAAGAGCTACACTGAACATGAAAAAAGAAAATAAGTGCTTAGCTCCAGGTGAAGCTAAACTATGCATGTCAGCACGTGCTCTAAAGATAGTGATGCTTGCACTGTGTCAAAAAAGGTAGTGACTAAAATAGCCTATCCTTCTTTCTTGCTCCTTGCATCTCCCACTCTGGTCAACTGGAGGGCTCATTTTATCCATAGAATACCACAGTTAGCATTCTCAGTCATGAGAATAAATGTACCACAATCAATCGGAAAAATCTACTATCAATGGATGCTATATTTCTGAGGCTACTATTGGCATAGGGTAAAATGTTTGCTTATCCAGGGGTTAAATATAAAAAAAAAGGAAATAAATGCATTGTTAGATTCCTTAAAACTTATTTCCCTTTAGGAGTCAGAGAAAACATGATGCTGATATATATAATTGGGAGGATTTTCCTTAATAAAAATATCTACCATTTATGTTCATGCTTTCTTGATCTTCAAAGTTTTTCAGACGTTAGTTTGAGTCTAACTAGCTTAAATTTTGCAAAATGGAATTAACATGGTTTTTGCTGACTTATTCACAGAATATTTGCAGAAGCATATGATATCATTCATGGAAAAATAATTTGTGGACTGTAAAGCCCAATTGAAATAAAGCAACTAAATACTTTTTTACAGGTTGGGGTTTAAAATTTTAATGTCTATGCCTCTCTCTCTCTCCCTCTCTCTCTCTCTATCCATCCATCAGTCTATTCTATCTATCTATCTATATCTATATCTATCTATCTATATCTATATCTATCTATCTATCTATCATCTATCTATCTATCTATCTATCTAACTATTTTTTTTTTTTTTTTTAGATGGAGTCTCGCTCTATCACCCAGGCTAGAGTGCAGTGGCATGATCTTGTCTCAGTGCAACCTCCGGCTCCTGGGCTCAAGCGAGTCTCCTGCCTCAGCCTCCAGAGTAGCTGGGATTACAGGATGCGCCACCATGCCCAGCTAATTTTTGTACTTTTAGTAGAAACAGGGTTTTGCCATGTTGGCCAGGCTGGTCTTGAACTCCTGACCTCAAGTGATCCGCTCGCCTTGGCCTCCCAAAGTGCTAGGATTACAGGCATGAGCCACCACGCCTGGCCTCTAACTATCATCTATCATCTATCTATCTATCTATCTATCTATCTATCTATCTATCTATCTCTCTATCTATCTATCATCTATCTACCTATCATTTATATTTAATGCACACCTGTTTCAGACTAGGCTCCTCCATAAACTCTATAGACAAGAATTTGTTTACTCCTTTAATGTTTGTCTGTAAGACATCTTTGATTAAAATAGGGAGGCTTACTTTTAGTTTTTTGCCCAAGGTCAATCTGGGATTTGAACCCTAAGCTTCCAACTACAAAGACAGCCACATTTCTTTCCAAAGAATCCAAATTGAATGTATTTGATGAGGTAACTGATATCACCGATTGAGATCTGATTTGCTAGTTCTATAGGAATTTTGCACCTACATACATTTTTAATATAAGTTTTCATCCCAAGGATCTTGTCAAAAACCTACTCTTTTACTCACCTTACCAACACTTGGAGGCATGACTTATTTCTAAAACAAAACTGCAAGGCAAATGTTCACTGCAAAGTAGACCAGAGATGAAGATATTTAGAAACGATTTTTTTTCAGTTGTCGTATAGAATGCAGCATTTTAGTGGTTTATTTTTTTTCCATTTCACAGCCAGTGTTTATACACAAAAATCTTGGAATACTCTTGTTTTTGTTTCATCTGTTGCAGCTTTTCTAGGAGCACCACTGTCTTCCAAAAACAAGTAAAATGACTAAGATTACATTAATTTGCATTGCATTACATAACCTGTTGAGAAAACAGAACGTGTTTATAATTTTTAAAATAATTTTATCATAAATACAAGTCTACATATCAAATCAGAGTGATTTTCCAGAAGATCCACTTTTTATGCAGAAGTGTAACATGTAACTCAGTCCTAGCTAATCCAACTATTGCAACCTCCTAACCACAGTGATTGGTTCAGTTATGAGCATGTGATCCAATGACAGTCAATGAAATTTACTAAAACTCTTCCTTCAATTTGATAGGAATGATTCTTACAGTTTTTGCTGCAATTACCTAAAAGCATTTAAGCTAGCATTACTATAAATATTTCTGACATAACAAAAGGAGGCAAGAGAGAGAGAAACCAGGCCCTTAAACATTTTCCACAATATTTTATAATGAAAATATTCATACATAGAAAGTGAATGAAGCTATTGTACATTGATTACCAGATTACCCACTAATCAGATTCTGAAATTAACAGTATATAGAGATTTGCTTTTTCATACACCTAATTCATCCTTTTGTCCACTCACAAAAGGATATCACTTTGATATCAAAATCATATCAAAATCACTAACTTTGATAAAATAAGTCACAGACTAGTTTGATAATATCCTCGCATCTATGATGCCAGGCAGAATTTCTGCTGGAATTTTAGTTACATTCATCAATAAATTCCCCCTTTTACTGAAGCTCGTTTGATGCAAATGGCATAGTGAGTTTTTAAATTAACATAGTGAGTTTTATAAATGGCATAGTGAGCTTTTAAATTAATAGTTGTACATAACTGTTGAGTTGTTTTCCTCCTTCCTCCCACCTCGTTCATAGAAAGTGTGAATAAAGAAGAATATCAGTCCAAAATGGTTCCCATAATCTGTTATTTGTGCAATGACCCTCACAACACATTCCCATAAGTAACTATTGGAATATAAAAATTTGTTTTCAAATACCTTTCCACTTGGTTGAATATATTTTCATGAGCCAATACTTTGTCATAACATAATAAGGAATATTTGTTGTAAACGCTTTTAGTGAGTGCTACGGCAGAACACTTCCCAAATCACTGAAAGTATATTTTGGAGTTGCAGCAGTTACCAGAGTCTGCTAATGAGGATAGAGTTTATGCTGTAAAATTTTCAAAGCTTACAAATCATAATTGGATCATGAAGAGATCGTGAAATATCAAATATTATTTTAAGTGACTTCTAACAATAAAATTACTGCCTGGGGATTTTCTCAGTATGAGACTTTGAAATCTTTTTGCTAAAATCCTAGCCATAGAGCTCAGATAAATATAATTTAAAGTTTTAAGCCAATATTTTAATGTTTTGAATACTTCTGTATTTCTTAATAAATATTTTATAAGCTATCACCACTGATGAATTTTAAGCATATGAAAAACTTACATAGTAATTAACGTAGCACCCCCAGTGAAAAGTTGGAAAGGTTATTTTAAATAGTGCAGATATTGCAAAAGCTATCCAAGTAAAACAGAGTAAACGCATGAAATCTTCAAATCTTCATTAGGGTTACCAAATATAAATGGCTGGCTGAGGTCATTCATGCAATCTTTTCTATTTCTTTCTTTATCTCTAACTGAATTTCAGTAAATAAAATGTGAATGAGCCTTTGTCATACACTTACATAATTTCTTTCATGTAAGTAGGTGTTTTGTCTCATCAAACCGGCAGCTGGAGTGGCCCCAAAAGCAGTGGAAGGGGAATTCCCACAAGGAAGGGCCCCCAACCTTCCCAAGATGGGGCTGGTTGGGATTCCAAGGAAAGAAGCACCAAATGTGAGGGAGATCAGTCGAAAGCATTTATTAGGTAAACATACTTCTAGAGGTGTTGCAGCAATCCTCACAACGGGATAATGAAAGAAAAGGGGTGCTCTACCTAGATAGGTTTACAGAGACGGAGCCAGGGTGTGGAGTCTCTATGAGGGCTTAAGGAATTTGACTCAGAGCTGTGGCCTCTTTCTTTCGGTGTTTTGGGCAACAAGCTATATACCTTTATCAGTGTTTGGGAAAGTTCAAGACTCCTGTTTAGGTTCAATTCAGCTGGGAAAAATCTGCAACTGTCTGTGTCACATTGTGGCCACAGGGCACTGTGCGATTTTCAGTGAGAACACAGAAAGAAAATGGCGGGGGGGACTGGGGACCCTACAGTAGGTGTCAGTATCAACCAGGGCCTTTTAACCATAAGCTGTTCTTTTACAGGAAGCTTAAAGATGTGTTGTGCTGTCTTGGTAGATATAACACATTTTCTGTGATACATAAACACCATGGAATACTATGCAGCCATAAAAAAGAATGAGGTCATGTCCTTTGCAGGAACATGGATGGAGCTGGAAGCCATTATGTTTAGCAAACTAATGCAGGAATAAAAAGGCAAATACTGCCTTTTCTTACTTACAAATGGGAGCTAAATGATGAGAACACATGGACACATAGAAGGGAACCACAGACACTGGGGCCTAACAGACAGTGTGGGGTGGGAGGAGGGAGAGGATCAGGAAAAATAACTAATAGATACTAGGCTTCATGCCTGGGTGATAAATTATCTGTACGGCAAGCCCCAAGACCAAGACTACCTATGTAACAAATCTGCAAATGTACCCCTGAACTTAAAATAAAAGTTAAAAAAAAGAAATAATACATTTTTATATGGCTATTACTTAATGCCTACTAACTCTGTATCAGGTAGTATTCTAAGTACATGTCATATTTTATTATATTCAACTTTTTAAAACTATAATTTCCTAAAAGAATTATGAATGCCCCCCATTTGTAGAAGAGGAAACAGGTAAAAAGAACTTAATAACTTGGTCAATTTCACACAGATAAAATCTGTGACCTATCTGACTCCGAAGACAATGTTCTTTACAACTGTGCTTTTCAAACAGGAAAAAATGAGGACCATCAAGAAGATGTAAACACCCCAGATGCCAAAGCCATTCAGTGTGAAAGACACTTTATTTGATGTTCAAGCCAGACCCTCTCTGCCAATGATCGCATCAGTCTTCTGCAGGGGCTGATGTGATAATGTGGTCATCCAGAAGCTCCCCCTAGTCCTTAATGTAAAATTAATGCCCTCTAATAGAGGTCTACACATTATGTGGAGAACTGGAGGACCCTTTAAATATAGATGCAGACACTCAGGAACCTACAGACTGCAGTTTGAAAATGTTTCAAAAAGAACTGTTGTGAAGGTCAGAAAAAGATGCAAGGTCCCCTGAGCATCAAAAGTTCTCAATCAATGGGAGATGCTCATTTTTAGTGTTTTAATAATAGCAGCCAACAACCAGGAACATTGCGCTGGCCAGTCTTTTGTACTTTTAAGCCAGACAATTGAAAGACTGACATTATTACAATGTCTTCTTCTCTACCTTTGTAAACTTATCTGCCAGATATACAAATTTGTGACCTTGAGATATGGTGAAAGGACAAAAATGAGCTGGGAGCTGGTGATGGAAAACACTCCCTTTTATGAAGTTGGTGTGCTCAACCAATGAATGGACTTACCAGTTCTTTAGAAAATTCCACAGTAGGCAACAGAATCAACACTGAAATAGAAATGTATTCCTGGGTTCTGTTTCCTTCCCGTCTTGTTGGTTTATACACCATTAACTTTGTATTATCACTCCAGATGCATCAGTTCTATAAAGCATGTTTTATGCTTTGCTTTGCTGGTTTGATTGTCTTAAACACATTCCAGTTTAACACACTAGTTTAACTCCTGCCTCTGTCAGAAAAAGCCAGTGTGAAATAGAATTTAATGCATAGTTCCTTCAGAAGCAGTGTTGAGTAATTCAGAGGTTCCACAATATGTTTATTAAGCACCTAATATGTACTAAGAATTGATTAATCTCTGTGGATAAAACATAGAGCCAAAAGAGATGCATTCTTTGCTGGCATGAAATTTGTGGCCTAATGTATAAAAGGACAATAAGTAAATGTTTTCTGATCTTTGGCCAAGCTTTCTCTCTAAATCTAGAATAAATCATCTTATTAAAGAGTAAGATAAAGTACATCATAGACATTTCAAATATTAAATCTGAAAGAGAGTTAAATCTTGGGATGGCAAACACTTATCAGGAAAGATGTCACCACTCCACCCATGCCCGTAGTAGACATCATTAATTGACCATTGTAATCTTCCTTCATGGATTTCGGTGTAAACTCAAACTCTATCACAGCATGGCTTTCTAGACAGGCACTGTCAATTATTAGAAATATACACAATAGTTGTCTTTGTTCTTTTTTGCTATTCCTAATGCACTTCATCTGCTCCTATTTGCTAAATGTTGTAATTGACAACTAGAAAGGCCACATAAGCTAGCCTAGGTGAACCAGTCTGGAAGATGCTAAGCTGGAATCTGAATTGGGTTTTCTAAATGTCCATGCAAAACTCTCTTCCATTCCATCATACACCCTCATCTCACTGCCATAAAGCACTTCAGAATGAAACATATCGGAAGATATATGCTTTTGAGAAGAAAAGGGGATTTTATGATGGTGTGCTGAAGTCATAATATGGCTGGATAATCCTATTTTTCTTTTATTTTAAAAAAATACTCTGAAATACTTTTAAAAATAAACTTTTATTTCTTCCTAGTGTTGTGAGAAAAGAGGCCCTTCCTCTATGCCCACGGTAGAATTCCAAGAACTGCTCTTTACTGCCAAGTCTTGGAGTCGAGATTAATCACATCTAATTCTCAAGCTTAGAACTTAATGTGACAGATAAGTAGCTTGAAATAAGCTTCATATCTTCATTAGTGTTGTATAATTGAAAAAAAAGAACATTTTTATATCATGATTGTACTCTTCAAAAATTCTTCCAAAACATAGTCCCAAACCACTACAAATGTCTTAGAAGTGGGACTTAGAAAGCTCCTCAAAGAACTGAAACAATTGTCTTCCAGAATTCAAGAAACCATTGTCAAAAGTGAAGAATAATTTGTTAATTCATTTTATCTAAAACTACAGTATGACTTTCCATTCTCATTCCCAGTGACATTAAATAATTATAATAAATAAGTGGAATTCACTATTAGAGAAATCTCATAATCAAATTGCCCAGCAATGATGCCTAGCACATAGGATAAAAAGGGTCATGGTCTCAAACTATCTCCTCAGCACTCCTACCAGGGGAAAAACTAAAAGCAAATATTGACTGTGAGGGAAAAAGTAACAACTGAACATTGGGAAATATGGTGGATACCACCCAAATCAAGTGATTGAGGCTAGTTATAATCAATAACGGGACATTTGGAAATTATGTTTCGCCTGACAAAATGCAATGGAAAAATCATGGTGACACTCTGGTGATCTAGAGGCTTAATTAAGATGTGTACCCTGGCCAGGAGTGATGGCTCATGCCTCTAATCCCAGCACTTTGGGAGGCCAAAGTGAGTGGATCACCTGAGGTCAGGAGTTTGAGACCAGCCTGGCCAACATGGTGAAACTCCATCTCTACTAAAAATATAAAAATTAGCTGAGCATGGGGGCAGGTACCTGTAATCCCAGCTACTCAAGACGCTGAGGCAGGAGAATCACTTGAACCTAGGAGGCAGAGGCTGCAGTGAGCGGAGATCGTGTCACTTTACTCCAGCCTGGGCCACAAAGAGAGACTCCATCTCAAAAAAAAAAAAAAAGTGTACCCTGGATCTAATCATGAGGAAATATCTGTCAGACAAAGAGTGAGTTTTATTTTGCAAGATAACTGATCTGTAATACTTAAGGGTGTCAGAGATATGAAAACCTAGGAAGCACTTGAGGAACTATTCCAGATGGAAGGAGACTGAGGAGGCGTGGCAACTAGGTGCAATGTAGGATCCGGTATTGGATCCTTTCACCATGAAGAGCATGGTGAGATAATTGGTGAAACTTGAATGAGATGTGGACTGGATGGTAGTGATATGTGGATATGAATTTGATGATTCGCTGTTTGTGCCGTTATTATGTCTTAGGGAAGCCTAGTTTGTGAGAAATGGACTTTGTGGTATTGAGGGTGGTGATATATCACATCTGTTGCCTGAACTTAGGAGGCTCAGAACAAATATATATATTTGTCCTGTTCTGGCTATCATTCTGCAAGTTTTAAATTATGTCCAAAAATGTGGGCTCATTTGACAGTGTTTTTGTGTGCCCTAGTTTCACTGGGCAATTCTCATGTGCATTCTTCTAAGCACATTGCATCTGTTTACTAATTTAATCTCTATAACAACTTTATTAGCCAGTTACTATTATTAACCCTATTATATGGCTGAGAAAACTGAGGCATAGAGGAATTATTATTATTATTATTATTATTATTGTTATCTGAGACAGTCTTGCTGTATCATCCAGGCTGAAATGCAATGACATGATTATGGCTCACTGCAGCCTCAAACTTCGAGACCCAAGTGATCCTACCACCACAGTCCCCTGAGTAGCTGGGATCACAGGCATGCACCACCACATTCTGCTAATTTTGTTTATTTTTAGGGTCTCACTATGTTGCCCAGGCTTGTCTCAAATTCCTGGGTTCTGCCTCCCTAAGTGCTGGGATTAAGGCATAAGCCGTGGTGCCCAGCCAAGGAATTATGAATGTTGGCAATGATCACCTAATTGGTAAGAGTTAGAAAAAGGGATCTAATCCAGGCCAGTGTTCTTAACCTCTATGTTTGGTCATAGACTAAATATAGGCAGCAAATCCTGAAATTACAGCAATATAGGTATAGCATAAAACCTTGAAGAGCTCACATCTGTAAATTAGATTTATTGTATTCTGTCCAGCTAATGCTGCCAAATACTTTGTGGTAGGCATTGGCTTTGGTGCTGGATGGGATTCAAAGTACATTTTAAAATATTTAAACATAATGCCTAAATATATAAAAAAGAAAGAAAGAATATGCAGGAAATCATTAGAAACTGGGAAGTTGAGGCGGGTGGATCACCTGAGGTCAGGAGTTTGAGACCATCCTGGACGACGTGGTAAAACCCTGTCACGACTAAAATATACAAAAATTAGCTGGGCGTGGTGGTGGGCACCTGTAATCCCAGCTACTCGGGAGGCTGAGGCAGGAGAATCGCTTGAACCCCGGGAGGCAGAGGTTGCAGTGAGCCAAGATTGCACCACTGAACTCCAACCTGGGCAACAGAGTGAGACTCTGACAAAAAAAAAAAAAAAAAAGAGGCCGGGCGCGGTGGCTCACGCCTGTAATCCCAGCACTTTGGGAGGCCGAGGCGGGCGGATCACGAGGTCAGGAGATCGAGACCATCCTGGCTAACACGGTGAAACCCCGTCTCTACTAAAAATACAAAAAATTAGCCGGGCGTGGTAGCGGGCGCCTGTAGTCCCAGCTACTCGGGAGGCTGAGGCAGGAGAATGGCGTGAACCCGGGAGGCGGAGCTTGCAGTGAGCCGAGATCGCGCCACTGCACTCCAGCCTGGGCGACAGAGCGAGACTCCGTCTCAAAAAAAAAAAAAAAAAAAGAAAGAAAGGGAAGGGAAGGGAGAGAAGGAAAGAAAGAAAAGAAAGAAAGAAAGAAAGAGAGAAAGAAAGAAAGAGAGAAAGAGAGACAAAGAGAGAGAGAAAGAGAAAGAAAAGAGAGAGAAAGAAAGAAAGAAAGAAAGAAAGAAAGAAAGAAAGAAAGAAAGAAAGAAAGGAAAAGAAAAGAAAAGAAAGAAAGGAAGGAGAAAGAAACTAGAAAAAACCAGAGGGAACAGAAGTTATATTGTGGTAATGAAATCATATGAAAGATTCAAATCCATGTGATAACACAAGGTGGTAGTTTATGCTTCGGGATTTGGTATTCTTTGATTCCTTGTCAAGCTCTGCAACTCACTACTACAGTCACTGAGCAAGTAGGTAACGTCTTCTGGATCTGTATTTTTATTTGGAAAATGGGATAATAATGCTAAGTCAGAGTGTTTTGCAGAAAGATAAAGTATACTTTTACTAAGCATCAATACTTATGTAGATTATGTGCTCATTAAATATCAATTTTTCTTTTTTTTTTTGCTATCAAATAGTAAGTTTTATTCATTCTATATTTTGGTAGCCATGAACCATTCCTACCTCCCCCAACCCTCTCACTACCCTTCCCAACTCTGTTAAACACCCTTCTACTCTCTATGTCCATGAGTTCAATTATTTTGATTTTTAGATTCCAGAAATAAGTGAGAATGTATGATGTTGGTCTTTTCTGTGCCTGGTTTATTTCACTTAACATTATGATGTTCAGTTCCATTCATGTTGTTGCAAATGACTGGCTTTCATTTTTTATGGCTAAATAGTACTCCATTGCATATCTGTACCACATTTTCTTTTTTTTTAATTTTATTATTATTATACTTCAAGTTTTAGGGTACATGTGCACAACATGCAGGTCTGTTACATATGTATACATGTGCCATGTTGGTGTGCTGCACCCATTAACTCGTCATTTAGCATTAGGTATATCTCCTAATGCTATCCCTCCCCCCACCCCCCACCCCACAACCATCCCTGGTGTGTGATGTTCACCTTCCTGTGTCCACGTGTTCTCATTGTTCAATTCCCACCTATGAGTGAGAACATGCGGTGTTTGGTTTTTTGTCCTTGCGATAGTTTGCTGAGAATGATGGTTTCCAGTTTCATCCATGTCCCTACAAAGGACATGAACTCATCATTTTTTATGGCTGCATAGTATTCCATGGTGTATATGTGCCACATTTTCTTAATCCAGTCTGTCATTGTTGGACATTTAGATTGGTTCCAAGTCTTTGCTATTGTGAATAGTGCTGCTATAAACATACGTGTGCATGTGTCTTTATAGCAGCATGATTTATAATCCTTTGGGTATATACCCAGTAATGGGATGGCTGGGTCAAATAGTATTTCTAGTTCTAGATCTCTGAGGAATTGCCACACTGACTTCCACAATGGTTGAACTAGTTTACAGTCCCACCAACAGTGTAAAAGTGTTCCTATTTCTCCACATCCTCTCCAGCACCTGTTGTTTCATTAACTTTCCTAAGGTTTTCAAGGGATAACTCTTCCCTTTGTAGGGAGAAAAAAAAAGGAAAAACTGAGTATCATGTTGTTTTCAAAGTTGGGAATGTATTATTTCTATAAGATATTTTTTCATCCCTCCCCATAATAGCTCGTTTCTTAGAATATTCATTGGGGATTTGGTATAACAACCTCATTTGTAAAGGCCAAAGGGGATGGAAGAGGAAGGGAGCAGTTAATGAGTGATAGGTGACAAGTCAAGGAGAAGGTGCTGGTCACTGTGCATAAGAGTGCTAACAACATTCTGTCTGTTTCTTTTCCCTGCTGTTAGCATTCATGTTCTGTCACTAGTGTGCAATCCTTTGCTTGCTTGGAATTAGACAGTGATGTTAAGCCATTTTGCAAATCTCAGCTAGTCCACAAGAGGTGTGGCCCCAAAATTCCCAGCTATTTTTGCTAGCCGGATTTTAAATGCCCAAGGCTTTTGAATTTATTATAATTTAAGAATAATCAGTAGACCACCTCTCCTCTTTGGTTACTTCCATCTCTGTGTCTCAATGTCATTCCCAGCTCTGAGTATTTAACTCTAATTTCTCACTCAGTGACAAAACTCCAGATTTGTTGGAGCAATTTTGGCATTTAAAATGAAACAGCCTCCTTATATTACTGTGAGCAAGGTACCCAGAAGCCCCTATGAATTTCCTATTTCCATATGTACCAGATTTTCACATTCTGAAATGTTTCTTATGGGAACACGAGAAAACAGTTATAATTAAACTTAAGTAGAGAAACTATATTTAACACACTCTCTGGGATATATTCTGGAGAAGAGGCTTCAAAGCAAATCCTACATTAGTACGCACCCTGGGGTGGTGGGTGTAAAGTCAGAGGGGTCCCTCTCCCTTTCCCCTAAGCCTAATCTTAATATCTTTAGTAAGTGAAACCAGAAAATGCTTCTTTGGGGCAAGGACAAACAAACAAGAAACTTCCTTTTGCCTATGCCCACATTTGACTTTCAAGCAATGCATATATTTTTCCTGCTAAGACAGAAGTAGATTTGCATTGATTTATAAAAATGCCATCTTATTCAGAAATTAAGGCAAAAAATTGCTAAAGAATCATCTGCTACTTGCTTTGTGGAAGAAGGTAAAATAGTAATCAGATTCTGAGAAAGAAGAAGATTTATCTCTTGTCCACCCCTTCACTCGTATTTTCTCTTGGATCCAGGAAAAGGAGTTTTTGTTGATCAATTATCCACACATTTTGTGTTAGTTTTCTATTCTTGCTATAACAAATTACCACAAAGTTACTGGCTTAAAACAACACAATTTACAATCTCTCAGTTACGGTAGTCAGAAATCCAAAGTGGGGTCTCACTGGGCTAAAATCGGGGCGGCAGTTGGTACGTGTTCCTTTTAGTGACCCTAGGGGAAAAATTAATTTTTCCCTCTTCCTCTATCTTCAAAGCCAGAAACATAACATATTCAAATCTCTGACTCTGACCTCCTCTTCTGCTTTCAGAGGCTATCAGTGAAGACTCTTCCATTCATAAAGGCCACTGTGATTACATAGGGACTACTTGAACAGTCCGGGATAATCCTCCCATCTCAAATTCAGCTAATTAGCAACCTTAATTCCATCTACAATCTTAATTCATCATGCCACGTAACATGACCTCTTCACAGGCTCTGGCACCTAGCAGGCAGTCATCTTTAGGTGGCCGTTCTTTAGCCTACCACATCTATCAACCCAAAGTTACTGGATTTCAGTTTAGTCATTTGAAATGATCTAGTCAATGGCATGCCTAGCACTATGCTGAAATGAATGAATGACAAAGGAGAGGAAAATACACTTGCCTTCTATGAATTTAAGAGATTTTGATTTTTACCTTATTTTCACCATCACCCAAATGAATTTCCATGCACAAGCAATTTATATTTCCCTTTATTCTATTCACTCATCTGACAATGGAGTGAAACACGGTTCAATTGTAAAAGTATTTTATGATCCATAATAATTGTTGCTTCTCCTAACAATTCTGCAAATAGGGAAAGTAATATCAAAATATAAAACTATCTTTTGCCAGAAGATGGCTTGCCTGGAAAGAAGGGAGCGTGGCTGTAAGTTAACTTTGTATCCAGAATGTAGATATCTTAAATCTTCAAGAGCATAAGGATCATAAAAGGCATTTTACCCTGTACTGTGTGGGTTAGATATGCATACATAAGAAAGGTACAACAATGTATAAGAAGTAAATAAATTTGCCCAATATTTCATTTTGAATGAGAATTTAATGTAATAGACCCATGAGTGTATCAACTGTCATAATAAAAAGTGTGGCAATGAGAAATCAATGATATACAACCACACAGAGAAATACAGATACATTTCACAATGCTTAGTTAAGGCAGAAACAAACAATTACATACTGAAATTAAGATTATAGATGCTATTTTTATAAAACACAAAAAGTTAAGAATGTGACAGCCTTTTAGAGGGTTTAGAACCTGACAGCAATCACAAGAGAGGCAGATTCTGGAGTGCTGGTAATGCTCTGTTTCTTGATCTTAGTGCTGATTGAATGAGTTTGTTTAGTTACTGAAATTTTATGGTGTCGTACACTTTAAGATGTGTACTTTTCTGTATGTATAATCTATTGTACATTTCAAAAAATTTAAAATGGGTTTACCTGATGTATTTGTCCATTTTCACACTGCTATAAAGAACTGCCCAAGACTGGATTATTTATAAAGAGAAGAGGTTTAATTGACTTACAGTTCCACATGGATGAGGAGGCCTCAGGAATCTTACAATCATGATGGAAGGGGAGGCAGGCATGTCTTACACAGCTTCAGAAGACAGAGGAAGAGCAGGGGAAATGACCACTTATAAAACCATCAGATCTCATGAGAACTCACTCACTCTCATGAGAACAGCATGGGGGAAACGGCCCCCATGATCCAATCACCTCCCAACAGGTCCTTCCCTTGGCACCTGAAAATGGGAAAATAAATAAATTTACCATTATATAAACCACAAATATAAAACACCACACATATACTTTAGTAATCATAGTTACACCAATACTTTATTATTTATAATCATTTCCTCAAATATAAAATTAATGCCTCATAGGGCAACTTTACTTTCTATGTATACCAAGACATATTTGTAAATATGAGAGAGGCTTGTGAAAAAAAACACCTATTAATATTTGTGAAAACAATATATGAGAATCTGATGGGCAGATTATGATTATGTCCTTTTAATAAGATTTTTTTTTTTTTTTGAGACAGTGTCTCACTCTGTCGCCCCGGCTGGAAATCTCAGCTCACGGAAGTCTCGACCTCCAGGACTCAAGCAATCCTCCCACCTCAGCCCTCCGATTAGCTAAGACCACAGGCACATACCACTATGCTTGGCTAATTCTGTTTATTTTTTGTAGAGACCAGGTCTCACTATGTTGCCCAGGCTGAACTTGAACTCCTGGGCTCAAGTGATCCTCCTTCCTTAGCCTCCCAAAGTGCTGGGAGTACAGGGATGAGTTACCACATCCAGCCAATAAGCATTCTTAATTTCATGTATTCTTTTTCTTATATTATTCCTTTAAGCAATTTATCTCCCAAGTTAAACTGGGTTATCACTAACAGCAAGTTAAATTTTTCTCCTAAAATCAGTAAAACTTTTATAACAAGCACTGATTTCTGCAATAGCCATGCCTGTCCCAAGGACATTCTGTACTACTCTGCTCTTACTGAGTGGAACGGGTCTCTGTGGCACCAACGAGTACCCACTCACAGCTCAGCGCATTACTCCATCATGGAACACTGTTCTGAAGATCAAAAATACTTTCTTTTAAAACAATCCAAGTGCATGATTGATTAAGTAGACACCCATTTAAACAATCCTCTATTCTGTCATGAATATAATATAACACACATATTTTACCAGGAGTATTTGCTTCAAATGATGCTTATATTTTGGGCTAACCCAGTCAAATGACTCTACAGCTATTCAACTAGCTGCAAGGAAGGATTATACAACTAGCTGCGAAAAAAGTGGGTATACTCTTGTGGAAGGCTAGTCCTTTATACGTAGGCAGGTGAAAAATATGCTCTGTAAGACTTAGTGGATGTGAGTTCTAAGTCCTAAACTAAGCTGTAACATGAGAAGCCTAAATAACATGAGTTTCAGGGTCCATGCTCACATGCGTATGCATCAATGAAATAACACTGCTTCTTTCTGCAGTAAAGATTATGGAGGCAGATAATACATTCTCTGCTGCCCATAGTTTTCAATTTATGAAATAAGTGTCTCCAATCTTGACTGTTCCTTTCTTATTAAGCTCTGCTTTTTTATCAGTGAAAACTGATGAGAATCCAGCATATAGTAGATGCCCAAAACTAGGTATTAAATGAATGGGTAAATGAATGAGGATATGAGGAAATCAGATTGAAAGGGCTATCCCTAAACTGGTAGCTCTTATGCTGTCTTCTAGGGAAAGACCTAGGCGATAGACAACTGCCTCAAAATCAGTGCCTAGGTTTTATGATTTTAAACATTTTAAATGTAAATTGTGTTCATGACAAAAGGACTACCTGAAGGATCCTATGGCCTCAAGTAATCAGAAAAGAGATTGATGTGTTGCTCTGAGCCATGCCTGGCAAGGAGTAGGAGTCTGAAAGCTTGGTTCCCTCTGAGTATATCCATGAACTTCTGTATTTCTAGATTATATCTGTATATCTATCTATCTATATATGTATATATATATGTGTGTGTATATATATATAAAATAATCAGCTAATATAGATGGCTATTCCTTGGATCACAAAACCTAGGTGTCATTGTGGTTATTAACAAATGAAAGAAGGCCAGTGTTTTATTTGTTCCTCTATTTCCAACATCTATCTCCAGTTACTCATTGTTTAGGTCAAAAAGACATTTGAATACTGTGGTAATATACCTGTGACATCAAGTTATCAATTTTTAGTCTTTTGTATTTATTTATATCTTAAACTTTACTTAAGTGAAACTATTTAGGTGGCAAAAGTGGGTTTATATCCTGCTGCCAGTCTCTGGCCCTAGACATTTGAAGATTGAAGATGTCAACTAAACTGTTTCTAGATTTCTTTATCTATAAAATTAGAGTTCAAATTCTATGTACCTAGTAAGATTGCTGTGATAATTAAACAAAACAACACAATGTCTTATACATGTAAGACATTAAAATTAAAATTTATTTATTCTTGTATCATTGTTACGTGAATAGTGGGTATGTTTTAGATTGGGGAAATTGCAGGGAATTTAGAAACATCATGTAAATGGATGTGAATTCTGGAAATATCATCTACTAAGGTATTATGTAAAACTCAGTTTCCACATCTCTAAAAGGAGAAAAATAAATGAGCCCTATTTTTCAGGATATAAAGGAAAAAATATAAGATAAAACAAATTAACACAGAACCTAACTCATTCCAGGCATTCAAAATGCCTGAGCCAATTAATCCTAATTATGCCTCAAAGTTTTTTTTTTCTTAAAAAACTTTTGCTTTCTAAAATCAAGCTCAGATCCAGCATCCAAATTGCAGTATTGGCTTTACGATATTGACGCTGAGAAATGCATGTCTGAGGGAAATTTCTACGAATATTTTGATGTTATAATTTGGTTCAACCAGTTCCGTGAGCACGAGAAGAAAGTGTGAATAGCTACGAATGACAAGTATCCAGTGTTCCAGTCTCAAATACCAGAGAGATGTGCCATCCTCCTGGAAACAGGTCTTGACAAATTTAACTCCAAAGTAAAGACATAATGATTTTCTGGAAGGATTGCATATTAATATATTAGTAGTCATTCTTTTAAAGCGTTTGTTGTACTCAGTCCTTCACAGCTAGAAATATAATCCTGGGAAGATTGGAATGGGTAAATAGTGCAATGCTGACAGTTTTTCAGGACAAAAAGTTGTTTGGCATGGGAGAAATAGCATAGGGTAGCAAAGGATCACAAGCTGTAGTATTGCAATGACCTTGATTTGAATATGATTTCAACACTTTCCAACGATATGACTCTGGGTGATTTTCTTAAATGTTGTTATCTTGCTTTTGTATTTATAAAATTAAAGAGGTTATATAAGTATACATATTATAATGTATATGTGTATATTCTCTAGGGAAACAAGCAAAAGTTAAAAGTTATTTATTTATTTATTTTTGAGATGGAGTCTCACTCTGTCACCAGGCTGGAGTTCAGTGGCACAATCTCGGCTCACTGCAACCTCCACTTCCTGGGTTCAAGCGATTCTTCTGCCTCATCCTCCCAAGTAGCTGGGACTACAGCTGTGCACCACCGTGCCCAACTAATTTTTGTATTTTTAGTAGAGGCGAGCCTTCACCATGTTGCCCAGGATGGTCTGGATCTCTTGACCTCGTGATCAGCCTGCCTCAGCCTCCCAAAGTGCTGGGATTACAGGTATGAGCCACTGCACCCGGCCACTTTAAAAAGTACACACACACACACACATACACACACACACACACACACACACACACAGTGGGATGGATGATTCCTCCCTGGCTAGTGCTGGCCTACATACTCCCTCCATGGGTGCTGGCCAAATTCTGCCACTTGTGTGTGTGTGTACTTTAAAAAATGTCTGTGTGTATACTATTTTAAAAATGTAACTTTTGCTTGTTTCACCAAGAGAGAATATTTAACTTGGCTAATATTCTCACGTGATCTTAGCCAAAAGGCCGAGAAGCAATACTTGGTTAATATTCTCACCCAGTGAGACAGTAGTTAAGATTACCAGTCTTACACTGAACTAATATCTGTAGAAAGGGTTCCCAATTGTTATTATTGCTGTTGCTTCTGCATTTTCAGGAGTGAGGACCCTTGGAAAGAGAAAATGTCACTTTAGTAGAAAGCAGGACCAAATAGGAGACAGGAAATCTAGGATACAACCTAAAGGAAATAATCTATTTCGCATGCTGCCACGTGTTTTCTTCTGGATCTTGATACTTCCCATGCTATCAGTGAGGCAGATAGCGAAGTGGGACTTCCTGATTTCTTCCAATGGTCCTGCTTCCCATTGGTCATGACAAAACCCATGCAGAGTAGGGACATAGTACGTCTGTAGGATCCTGGTACCAGAGAATATTAACGGCTCCATGCCAGATGAGTTTCTACATATTTGGAAGAAGTTATGGTGATTTCTAGGAACATATTTTGTCTCATGGTAATGTTGTCTCGTTGTGATTCAGTCTTTGTCCATCTTCCCAGCACAGTATTTTATTCCTTTCTCTTCTTATTTATAGCACAATCCTTAGTCTCTGGTCATAAAAATTTCATGATTGCATCCAAAAATCCTTTAATTCACACACACAAACCCACAAACACAAATGAACACACACAGCCATGCATGTGCATATACATCCGCAACCATTTGTTTTGATTTGGAATGCCCTTTTCTTCAGTCCCTGTGACAACCTGGTAACTTCTCTTACCCCATGCTCCTTAGACTTCTTTCACTTCCTCACTTGGGGCACACTTTCTTTTGTATTGGGGCCTTTGACCACCATGATCTCATTGCCTTTCATGTTCTGCCTATAACATTTTGCCTTTCCATCTTTAATGATCAATTTAAACATTTCTTCTGGGAGGTTTTTGTAAAATACTCTAGATCAGATTAGATATTTTTGTGTTCACTTTCCCCCAGCTTTATTGTAGTATAATTGGCAATTTAAAATTGTATATATTTCAGGCGTACAACCCAATGACTTGATATACACATACATTGTGGAATAATCACCATAACCAAGCTAGTTAACATTTTCGTTTTGTGTATCTGGTGAGAACACTTGAGCTCTACCCTCTTAGCAAGTTTCAAGCATACAGTATAGTGTTTTTAACTATTCACAGTGAATATTTACTTTAGATCTCTAAAATTTATTAATCTTGCATAACTGAAACTTTGCACCCCTTGACCAACATTTTCTCATTTTTCTCTCCCCCTACTCCTGGTAACCACCATTGTAATCTTTGCTTCTGTGAGTTTGACTGTTGTAGATTCCACATATAAGTGAGAACACGCAGTATATGTCTTCCTCTGCATGCTTATTTTACTTAACATAATTTCCTTCAGGTCCATCCATGTTGTTGCAAATGGCAGCATTTCATTCCTTTTTTAAGACTGAGTAATATGTACAATACCTCATCTGTATATAAATACTTCACATATGCAAAATTATATATCTGTGTGTGTGTGTGTGTATATATATATATATATATATATTTTTTTTTTTTTTTGGTGGCGACAGAGTTTTGCTCTTGTTGCCCAGGCTGGAGTGCAATGGCACAATCTCAGCTCACTGCAACCTCCACCTCCTGGGTTCAAGCAATTCTCCTGCCTCAGCCTTCCAAGTAGCTGGGATTATAGGCACCCACCACCATGCCCAGCTAATTTTTGTATTTTTAGTAGAGATGTGGTTTTACCACATTGTCCAGGCTGGTCTGGAACTCCTGACCTCAAGTGATCTGCCCTCCATGGCCTCCCAAAATGTTGGGATTACAGGCATGAGCCACTGCTCCCGGCCTTCAGTGTTTATATAGTTATTTTTCACATATTCTTTATCCATTTAGTTGCTTCCATATCTTAACCATTGTGAATCTCAAGTGAACATGGTAGTGCAGATATCTCTTTGAGATCCTGATTTCATTTTTTGGAGGGGTATGTATGCAGAAACACTGTTGCTGGATCATAAGGTAGTTCTATTTTTACTATTTAAGGAAGCTTTGTACTGTTTTCTATAATAACTGTACCAATTTACACTTCCATCAACAGTGTACAAAAGTTCTCTTTTCTTCACATCCTTTCCAACACCTTATCTTTTGACTTTCTGATAATAGCCATTCTAATAGGTGTGAGGAGATATCTCATTGTGTATCTCAAATGTATCTCATTTTGAGTTACATTTCCCTGATGAAAAGTTGAGCACTTATTCATATACTTATTGGCTATTTTTATGTCTTATTTGAAAAGTGTCTATCCAGGTTCTTTGTCCATTTAAATTGAGTTATTTATTCTTCTTATTATTTGTTATTCAGCTATATAAGTTCCATTTGTATTTTGGATATTATCCCCTTACCAGATACATGGTTTGCAAATATTTTCTCCCACTCTGTAGGTTGCCCTGTTGATTGTAACTTTTGCTATGCAGAGGCTTTTTAGTTTGATGTAGTCACGCTTGTCTATTTTTTGCTTTTGTTGCCTGTATTTTTGTTATCATATCCAAAAATCATTGCCCAGTTCAATGTCTAGAACTTTTTTTTCTATATTTTCTTCTAGTAATTTTACATGTTCAGGTTTTACACTTAAGTCTTTAATCAATTTGGGGTTGTGTTTTGCATTGTATATAGTGTGAAGGGTCCTCCATGGTGAAGGCTTCTGGGGTCTTCCTGCTCTCCTCTTACCCTGCACAAAGAAGTCACAGTTGTGATGTGTCTTCTTGGCACCCAGAAGATGATGCAGGCTAAATGCTTTCTACATTTTTCTGTGTGGCTTCTTTGGTCTTTGTGCTCTATTTGGTTGCTGCAGTTTCACTGTTGTATACACTGGAGCTCTTCCAGAGGGATTCCCATTGGTAGGGAGTTTGATCATTTTTATTGGGTACTGAGCATTAGGACCCCCTTTTCCACCATCTTGCTGACATCACTCATTCATTTGTAGAGCATGACGTCCTTTCCATCTTTATAATTATTCTCCCTGCTACTCTTTTTTGAAATTATATTTCCAGTAAGATGAACATTGAGGTGAAAGAGGACATGGATCTCAGTTATGATTCCACCCACAGTGCCTAGAAAAATTGCCATCATATTGTAGAAGACGGATACTCTGTATACATGTACTGAAATGACAGAAAATTCTATGCTCCCATAACTTTTTAAATCTACTTCTGAGTATATTTTATTACATCAATAGTAAAAATGAATCTTTGCTGAGTGCTTGCTATGTATCAGGCATTTAGCTGCTTTCTTTTTTTTTTCTTTCTTTCTTCTTCTTCTTTTTTTTTTTTTGACAGAGTCTCACTCTGTTGCCCAGGCTGGAGTGCAGTGGTGCATCTCGGCCCATTGCAAGCTCCGCCTTCTGGGTTCACGCCATTCTCCTGCCTCAGCCTCCCAAGTAGCTGGGACTACAAGCGCCCGCCACCATGCCCGGCTAATTTTTTATATTTTTTTAGTAGAGACGGGGTTTCACCGTGTTAGCCAGGATGGTCTTGATCTCCTGACCTCGTGATCCACACTCCTTGGCCTCCCAAAGTGCTGGGATTACAGGCGTCAGCCACCACACCCGGCCAGCTAACTGCTTCCTATGCATGATCTCACTCAGTACTCACAATATTTCTATGAGTTAATTTGTCAGTCTATAAATGACAATAATAATTGTCTCTAAGGCTTTAAAAAATAAATATTTTATGTTCTCAAAAGTAGTGAAGTATTAAGCTGTTATTTTAACCCAGATAAACTGACAACAGGGGTTGTCAATTTAAGCTACTGTATAGCCCTAGCTTACATTTTACCTAAAACCTTATGAGATATCCTTAGCTAGAACCATCCAGCAAAATCTCTTCCACATTCCAGAGCTCCAGAAACTAAATAAGATAATAAATATTTGCTGTTTTAAGCTCCTAAGTTTGGGGGTAATTTCTTACATAGCAGTAGAGTATTTCAGTACCCACAACAAATGCTACGTGTATATATTTCGTGATTTTCTTATCTATCTCCACAAAAACTGTCATTGTGCAAACTTCAAAAAACCTTAATAACTAATATAATTCCAAACCCAGTTTTTGACTTAGGGTTATCAGTCAATGAATCCAATATTATTACTTTTTTCTTCTCACCAATTTTTTTCTTACTTTCTTATTTAATTCTTTTTTTCTTTTTTTTTCTTTCTTCTTCTTTTTTTTTTTTTTTTTGAGACTGAATCTCGCTCTGTCACCCAGGCTGGAGTGCAGTGGTGCGATCTCGGCTCACTGCAAGCTCCGCCTCCTGGGTTCACGCCATTCTTCTGCCTCAGCCTCCCAAGTAACTGGGAATACAGGCGCCTGCCACCACGCCTGGCTAATTTTTTGTTTTTTTAGTAGAGATGGGGTTTCACCATGTTAGCCATGATGGTCTTCATCTCCTGACCTCGTGATCTGCCCGCCTCGGCTTCCCAAAGTTCTGGAATTACAGGTGTGAGCCACCACGCCTGGCCTATTTTTTCTTTCTTTACTTTTTTATGTAGAGAAAGAACGATTGGTTCTCAAACTCCTCAAAGTACCAAAACGTTCTGCTTTTATCCCAAACCACATGAAATTTTAAAATATAATAGCACCTCGATATGCTGCCTATTGTAAAAATGCAGTGGCCAAGACCAAGATGATGTTGACTTGCATTTGTTCATTAAGAACAAAAAATAAACCACTTTCATAATCTTATATGATTTACGTTGCAAAAAACAGTGCATCTTAAGGCATGGATGTTGATTTGTTCAGCTGTAGAAAACTGTAGGAAACAAATTATTAAAGAGGCTTGTATTATATATGACTTGATAACTGCTATTTTTTAAACATCTTGGTTAGATTACAAAGTTTTCTATTCATGTTGTCTGTGCGTAGAATGTTTTACAATCTAAAAATAAATAATGCCTTTAGGCTTAATTTTTTTTGTATTTTTTAGGTAGATTTGCTGATATACCATTTTATAGGAATAATGAGAAGATAGCAAAAATGTACATTGACAGATATTTCTTCTCTAAAATTGATCCCACATTGTTTAACTGATACAATGTTATTTCTTTTAAAAGTGGGAGGAATTAGGTTAATCTGCAGGGAATGAACATAAGTTTTATCTGGGTTTCCACAATGACAGTTTTTGCAGAGATATATAAGAAAATCATAGAATATATAGTGGCACCATTTGTTGCAGGTATGGAAATAAGCTAGGTCTCTGCAAAAACTGTCATTGTGGAAACCCAGATAAAACTTATGTTATGTTGCATTTGGGTTCATGTCTTGTTTAGGAGCTCAGGATACATTGTAAAGCAAATCATGTTTAAATCCCACTTTATGACAATGTAAAAGCTGTATTACCTCTAAGTCTTAGTTTTCTCAAAGGTTGAAATATGAACCATTATTAGCAAAGACTTGGAACCAACCCAAATGTCCATCAATGATAGACTGGATTAAGAAAATGTGGCACATATACACCATAGAATACTATGCAGCCATAAAAAAGGATGATTTTATGTCCTTTGTAGGGACATGGATGAAGCTGGAAACCATCATTCTCAACAAAGTATCACAAGCACAGAAAACCAAACACTGCATGTTCTCACTCATAGGTGGGAATTGAACAATGAGAACACTTGGACACACGATGGGGAACATCACACACCGGGGCCTGTCGTGGGATGGGGGGAGGGGGGAGGGATAGCATTAGGAGATATACCTAATGTAAATGACGAGTTAATGGGTGCAGCACACCAACATGGCACATGTATACATATGTAACAAACCTGCACATTGTGCACATGTACCCTAGAACTTAAAGTATAATAAAAAAAAAGAAGTACGAACCATTATTTTCTTCACTTTATAGTTGTTGAAAGGACTCAGTGAGATAATATTTTATAAAGTGTTAACTACTCTGCTTGATAACTAGGAAAGCACAAAATATACATTCGTTTTCCTTAACTAAGAAATACCATGGGCATTATTTGATTTTGGAACTTTCCCCAAGTTACTTCATTCATTCATTCATTCATTCATTCTTTCATTCTCACTGAGCCTTTATTACATGAAATAAAATTAATCATCGGTTCCCCTAGTAAATGAGCTTATGGAGTCATGACTCTTTTCTTAATAACCTTTGGTTCCAGAACATCTCTTAGAGTTCCTGGTTTAACTACAATGATAAATGTTCTGACAGATGTTTGGAGAGATTTCTATGAGCCCTCAAAAACAGAAGGCGTTGATTCTATCTGATGGCTTGGCTTGGATACAGGGAAGAATGTCAGAAAAACATTCCAAAAAATACGACACTTAGATCTAAAGTAGACAGTGTGTGAAGCTCCACGGTGCTATGATTCCCACCTGTGATCAAGGGGCACTGTCTCTTTCTCTTTCTCTCTTTTTTTAAGAGACAGCGTCTTGTTCTGTTGCACAGGCTGGAATTCAGTGGTGCAATCATAGCTTATTGCAACCTCGAACCCCCGGGCTCAAGGAATCCTCCCACTTCAGCCTTCTAAGTAGCTAGGACTGGAATACAACATGTGCCATCATACCTAACTAATTTCGTTTGTTTGTTTGTTTATTTTTTAGAGATAGGGTGTTGCTATTTTGTCCAGGCTGGTTTTAAACTTCTGGCTTCAAGAGATCCTCCCACCCTGGCCTCACAAAGCACTGGAATTATAGGCATGAGCCACTGTGCCTGGCCCCCATTCTCTCTTAATGAGGGCTGTGTATGTCTTAGAAATTGAGAACATGACACAGAGTGAAAGAGGCTCAAGGTTATTCTTTAGATTGTTGGTTTTAACTAAACACACATGTATAGCCAAAGATGAATTTATGTGAGGCCAAGGGTAATGGAGGAGGACAGCAATTCTCATTTATCGTATTATACCTAGCATATTGTTAAATATAGATCTGTTAAACTCATTGATATGAACAGATGAAGTGGATAAACTCAACCAGATTGCAGCAAGGGAGTGCACCCTAAATATTTCTTCAATGCTGTTTTGGGCCACCCGACTAATTTGAAACCCAAAAAATTTGTCTAATATTCAACATTAGTCTATCATGTAATTGTAAATATATGTTGCTGTGAGTATTCAACATATGAGGTTAGGTTATCATTTGAAAATTAAACTAGTAAAGTCATTACATTTATGAAAAAACGGTTAACAAAAATGATTTCCAGTGTTAATCAGTAAATGTAAAACTATCTTAAAGTCATTCCGGTCAGCGTAGTCTTCCTAGAAAGGAGACAGTGAATGGTCATTATTAAGAAACCTACCTAGACGTTTCCCAATAGATTTATTTTCCATAAAACCCTTGCACAATTGATGTGTCTTGTGTCAATTTTAATAACAGCACTACTTAGTGTGAGGGAAATAAAGGCGCTTCCTCAAGGCTGTTGATTAGGTTTTGAGATCAAATCTATTTGATTTATTCATATATGATGGCTAAGGCTACAAGAAAACATCCTCTTCTAGTCATATTCTTTGAGTCTCTCTCCTGATTTCTCCCTCCTCAAATATCTTTGTGTTCTCATCATTAAAAGGAAGACAAAGAAAGGAGAGGGGAAAAAACTCACAGCATAAGTGTTATGCCTCCTTCCT
Organism: Pan paniscus; assembly: GCF_029289425.2. Lineage (NCBI taxonomy): Eukaryota > Metazoa > Chordata > Mammalia > Primates > Hominidae > Pan > Pan paniscus. The sequence goes on from NC_073267.2 coordinate 71,800,269, forward strand.
TACTACATTGATGCTGATGAGATAGGACAACCAATTATTCCTCGACACACTAAGATTGTTTGGAAAAAAAAAAAGTGGAGGGGATTGCATGCTGACTACCCAGCTACCCAGGATGTCAATCAGTAGAATTAACTTGAGTGTCCAAGGCCATTTTTATTGTGACAGCCATCAATAAAATCCTCTTCTCCATCAAAACCCTTTGACACAAAATTAGCTGTTGTATTTGATGGCTAAAATTTTAAAAAGATGAAAACATACAAATTGGAAACCAGAAAATAGTATTGCTTTCCAATTAGTGTTTTTCAAAGTATAGTTCAAGGTCAATCTGCTCCAGAATCGATCTGAGTGCTCTGTAAAAATACAGATTCCCATTGTCATCACAAAATACTCTGCTTCAGAAGATATGTAATATCTTCTAGGAATTAAAATTTTTCAAGTTCCTGGGATAATTGTTAACCACATGAAAGCATAAGAACCACGATCATAGAGAGAAAAGTGTATCTGGAAATCAAAATTAGAGGAAGACCCTCTAGCAAACTGGGACTTGGCTGAATGCTGTACTTTATTTATTAATGGATTATCATCCATTAATATTGTGTTTATTCTGAGATTGAATGAACATAGAATTCTATAGTGGCTGGGAAAATACACTCTCTTTTGAACTTGCACATAAAAATCTGAAGCCAAGTTGGTATTTGACCATACCACAGGCCATAGCTGGGTGTCTGCAGTCTGAGAGAAGCTCCAGTAAAACTCTACACAAAATATTTGATAAAATGTTATTAAAGTGTAACTGAGATTAGTGTGTTTTCTGCACACAAAGACACAGAAGTGAGGTTATTCAAGCTTTTGGCTAAATCTTAAAGGTCAAAAGCCGCTTCCCTGTTTAAATGAATGCAATTTTCTTCAGCAATTCTCTATCGTCTTTCAGATGATGCATTTGTTCCACATTATTATTTCACTCAGAAATCACCCTTCCCACTGAAGAATTTGGAAACAACACCCTGTGAACATGCATCAGATATAGCTTTTATCCACCTGCTATGATTAATTTTTCTGTTTTTTAATATGTTACTTCACACAAAAGTTTGGGTGTCTAGGATATAGTATTTTCTTTTCAAGGTGTAGAGAAACAAGAAAACCTCAAGCTCTCTTTTCAGCCCTAGAAAAAAAGCACAGCTCAGAATAATACATTCATTGTTTTATAAAGGAAAAGTATTTGATAGTGTCTGAGGAATACAGAGTGCCAGACTGAAAATGAGGCTGCAAAGGAAATGGGATGAGAAATAGGTTTGTTTTTGGTCACCCAGAAGCAAAACCTATCACACACATCTATACAAACATACCTAAAACCTAGCAGCTCTTTCATACTGATTCCTGACACCAAAACAAAATAAAGATGGAACTTCAGGGGAATAAGACAAAGAGAAAGAGTGGAAATGAAGCTGCCAAGAAAAACAGAACTGATTTTGCAAAGGTCAGTGCAATATAGGATTAGTTTGGACTAAGCCCATACTCCAGTGTAATTTGCAATATATTTCAACACTTCAGAACAAGTATTTCTAGCTACTTTTAATACCAGCTCTGAGCCATGACTATCTAAATAGACAGGGGGCATTAAAGTTCACAGGGCTTGATATTGCCTGTAAAAATGGAGCCCAGCAGAATTTGATTTTATTAGGCCCATAGCCAATGGCGATTAAAGTGTTATGCCATATCTGTCAGCATGCATGGATGCATGGGGATTATTTGTAACAGAATTTAAGTCTGGGAGCCAAGTTCTTCAGCCATAAGTCTAGAATACTAATTCTTTCTTTTTCATCCCCTCTAACAGACCTATGGCCCTCACAATATCATCGCAGGAACTGGGACAAGAATTCAGACTTTTTCATCTAAAACAATAGGGCTTTATTAACAATTAAAGGGTCAAACCTGCACAGGCAGGGCCAGGGGATTGCGTGGACATTTGTTGTTTCATTGTCCTTTCAGAATCTAATTTTCTTTTTCTAATACTACCCCAGTTTCCCTTTGGGGAACCACTATATTGGATCTAATTTTGGTGGGAGGTATTTTCAATGTTCCACTTAAAAATCTCAAGATGTCACACTCTCACTGAAATGGTATATGGGCATCCAGGAGTGGGGGCATATGTCCATGATCAGCACTTTGAATAAGGTTTTTTAGGACGTTGAATCTTGAGGGGAAAAAAAGAGAGAGAGAGAGAGAGAGTTTGGAGTTTGAAGTTCTTATTCATTTCAGTGGCTGCAGAAGCTTGGAGCAGAAAGTCCTTCTACCTGAGTTTTGAGGCTGTTACTGCTGCCTGTATCCTAAAGTTGCTGTATTACTAACCTATTGTATTGGCCTGTTCCTTCAGCTTTGTTTTGTCTCTTCAACTATTTCTCAGCACAAAACTGATAGTTGTCTCCCTGAATTATGATTCTCATGCTTGCCTCTGTTCTGATGTGGTATCCCAAGCTCCTACCAAGTCCATTATTGAAACAGACTTTGGAAGAGCATTCATAATTTACACAATACCTAGCTTAGCCCATTTACTCCTCTTGCCATCAATCTTGACTCTATTTTGTCTGGACAAGTTGAACATCTGCTTATCTCTAACGTGTTGGCCTTCATTGATTTGAGTCTGCCTCAGTTAGGATTCCATTTGGCAGCAAGTAAACACAAAACCCTACTACAATCCCTTAAATAAGGAATTTATTTATTGCGTGTGACAAAAAATCCTAGAGTGAAAAGTCTAGAGCTGATATGGTGCTGCAATGATGTCAACAAGAGCTATGTTCCCTCTATTTTCTTTACATCCTTAGTGTGTATCTTTCTTTCCAGTGCTTCCTGGTTGCCTGACATCCCGTCAGGAACCCTGCTCATTTTCAGTGTAGAAAGTGAGGGGGAAAAAAGGGGCTCCCAGTACATTAAAGAGAGAAGGAATTTTAACCTGGGAACATTACTGTCTTGATAAAATGAAAGTTTAAGTAAGTTCAAAGATAATGATGAGTGTGTCCCCTACAGATTCCGATTGGTAGTTCTAAAACACCGATCAATTTCACCAGTGAAACCCTACACATTCTACTTATGAAGTGACAGTCTTGTAAGGAATCTTCCCCTAGCATATTCCTGATGCCCCATTCTTCAACACCCATAGTCCCCAACCCCACTCACCACACTTCCTGCCAGAACCACTTCTGATTTTCATTCTCACAGTGACTATTCAATAGGCACAAGCAATAGATCAGCCATTGTCGTGACCAGTTGCTGAATAGCTTTTAGCTTGTGTCACACACAGAATCTTTGAGTAGCCTGCTAATATTTCTAGTAACAATTCAATTGTTATATATTTTATGTGGTTCAGGCAGTTTCCTGCAATGTTAAGTGCCTGGGCTTCAGAATTCAACAGATCTATTTTGAATTCAAGACAGAGCTAAGTGAAGCATAAATTATTGATCTTCCTCAAGGCACCATTTCTGCATCTGTAAAATGGGCAAATGGTTTCTACCATCAAGGGACTTTGTCAGATATAAACATACTATGGCATGTGAAGTATCTATACAATGCTGAACACAGATTGGGTTCTAAATATACGCTCGATTATACCCTCTACTGTATACATACACCAAATCATCATGTTCTACACTTTGAATATATACAGTCTTTATTTGTCAATTAGAAATTGCTGAATAAATTTTTGAAAAGAGTGAACAACTTCCTCCGAGTCATATGGTGAATCATATATGCAGAGGCTTTCATCTGGTTAAATTCTACTAAGGTATAAATATTTAAATCTTCCATCATAGTCCACAGAAAGCATTTCTTGGCTTCCTGTGGAGCCATTTGTGTCCGCACTTGAAAATAAGTCTTTGTATTTCTGTCTCCAGAATAAGATTTTGAGCCTTGTACAGACTCATTATTTACCTACAGCATTTAACATAATGCCTGGTATTAATACATTGTGGCTATTTCATGAATGCCTGTTTGACTGAACATAAACATCTTATTCACAAATCTTTTGTCAATAACAACACATTAAACCTCAGTTTATTCACTTATAAATGAAGAAAATAAGAAAAAAAGTCATTGCTGAGGAGACTAAATAAAACTGCATGTAAAATCTGAAGTACGGTATTTGGAACTCAATTAATTGGTGCTTTCTCTTACCTTTAATTTTAAAGCCAATAAAATAAATTTATTAAATTAATACATTTGCTTTAACTGTTTAATGTTCTTACATGCTAAAGCCTATAACTTATAAAATAAATTCACTGACCAATGTGTATGGCTCTAAAATGTTTGGCACTAATGACATGAATACTTGCATAGAAGTCACAGAGAAGATCACAAATACTTAAAACAGGTCTTCCATTAAGTCTGTAAAGCTCTGCACATCAAACAGCTTGACCACTGATAAGTCCATCCGTTCTTGCAAAAGTTCACAAGAACTAAAATTCAGTGGATACAGAAAGGTGAACCCCATTAAATTGTAGCTCCATTTTAAGAATTAAAATTTTTAAAAGTAACTCAAAAATACACCTTAACAAATATTCAAGATGTTTCAAATGACCTTTTGCTTCATGTCTCCTCTAAATTTTAAGATAAAAAATATTGGAACTTATTAATTCCTCAGATTTTATTCCAAATATAAGTAATTAATTCAGTTAAGTTTATTTGGTCCATTCCTTTTATCTTTCAAGGTTTTGGAAAAAATTTCCCTCTGGCTTGTATGATAATAAAGTCAGCATGTCATGTGGTTTGGGCAAATTCTGATTATTTTCCACTTTAAAATATTGATATCCTTTAACGCAATAATTTTATATATAAAAATTATTCTAAGACGAATATCAGAGAACCATACACAGATTTAAATTTGAAAATTTCCTTTATAAATGCATTTGGTTGTATCCTTTCTTCCACTACAATATATACATTGTATTTGGAGAATCATTAGGTAATTTACAGTGAGATCACAAATTAATCATTGTGCAAGCATTTATATTTATATTTGTAATTATTATTTTTATGACTTGGAGAAGTGTTCATATAAGTAAAAAAAGTAACAAAAATATTATGTAGTTCAGTTATACTGCATATGCCATTTTGATTGTATAGAAAAAATATTATATGGACACATTCTATAATGTTGACAGTGATCATAATTTGTTAGTTCAAAGGATTATGATTGGCTGGGCATGGTGGTTCATGCCTGTAATCCCAGCACTTTGGGAAGCCAAGGTAGGCATATCACCTGAGGTCAGGAATTTGAGACCAGCCTGGCCAACATGGCGAAACCCCATCTCTACCAAAAATACAAAAAAAAAAAAAAAAAAATTACCAGGTGTGGTATGCCTGTAGTCCCAGCTAGCTACTCTGGAGGCTGAGGCAGGAGAATAGCTTGAACCCAGGAGGCAGAGGTTGCAGAGCCGAGATCGAGCCGCTGCACTCCAGCCTGGGTGACAGAGGGAGGCTCCATCTCAGAAAAAAAAAAAAAGAGATTATGGTTGATATTAATTTGTATATGCATTTTGTATTTTGTACAATGGGCATGTGTTACTTTTTTAATAAGAAAAACATTTTCAACTATTTCACCAATCAGTTAGTTAACCCTCTGATATGCTACATATTTCATTTTAAAATATGGCAGTGAACATATTAATTTTTTTCATAAAGGCCTTTTAGAGAATATAGAGTGCTAAAAATAGAGAGGAGCTTCCGAATTACAGACTGATGAAAGTTCAAGTGATGGAAGAAGCTCAAACCAACTCTAGATGGAATATGACTTAGATACAAATCCCATTACTATTTTCCCCAACTAGATTTGCAAAAAGATTTTGATCCCTTGGTCTTGCCATGATTATGTATAAGATAAACCATACATGTTGTTATTACTATAATAAAGATTATTTACTAGGATGTATAGATTTTACACATAACAGTACCAGAGATTGCTGTTTGTGGAAAGCAATTGCTATTTTTATATCAATACTGAAGCAGTGCCAAACCTGCAGAGCTCTTTAATTGCTAGTGAGTTTTTTACAACCCTTCCTCCAATGCAAGGTCTGGATTTCATTTTCATGCTGGAGTTTTGTTGTTCAATCTCAAGTGGCCTTTTGCCATGGCCATTACTTTCCACTTTTACTCATCTCTCTATTTCTGATTTTATTCCTTCTGGACTTGATTTCTTGCTGCTCCTGACACCTGCTCCAGCCTGATAAACTGACAGCTCCAATTGTAAATCTTGCCCCGATGCTTTCTTTTCCCCAGGATGGAAAATAGCATGTTCCAATGGGTATAACACTTTAGCAAACATCAGGAATCCTGTCCCTTTCACTTTGGGACTCTATTGTTTAAAAAGAGACATGCTGCTCCTTCTGTCTGGTAAGCCTTGCACCGTCGCCCCTGCCCCCTCTCAGCTGCCAACTTTTAGCTCTCCAACACTCAATTCAGATGACTTCTCCCAAGGCAACTGCCTGGACACCCTCCTGGATAATATTCCTACACCTGTGCAAAGGCCAGGTTATGTGGTCTGCTCTATGTTCTTATTGTTCTCTCTGCTGTTTTCCATCAGAAGACCACCCTGGCTATAAGTACTTGTCATTATTTGTCTGCTGTGCAGTGTTTCTCATGCTTAACATCTTTTTTCTTTTTCTCTGCTTCATACGCAGCAAATAACACAATACGTATTTTTTGAATTAATGGTCAATGAATGAAATAAGCCTCGTAGGCAAAGAAAAAGGGAAACTGACCCCAGGAGATTTACACTTAGAACAAGGACTCAAATCTGATAAAGCAGACTCTAATTCTGAATACTAAAAAAAGCAAGCATGCAAATGAAATGTCTAAAAGTGTGTCTGTGTGTATGCAGATCCCTGTACACTTCCTGTACACAGTGGCATCCTCCTTGGCAGAAGCACCTGCATTGGACTCTGACATTGCCCATGAATATTCTGATTATAAAATCCCAGCTTTTAGGAACCAGATGTCCTTAGCAGATTTTACTCAATTTAAGTTTTTGATTTAGTTCTCTTTTGAAAGTTTGAGTGCTGAATTATCATGGATATTTCTAGCCGGGGGTATTCAAGGTCTATAATTTATTTGGGGATGAAGCACACCGTTTGGTATAGAGAGTAGGTATTTGATTCCAAGTTTTATAAAACACTGTTACCTGTTTCTTTACTCCCCTCTTTTTCCCTAATGATCAATATGACATGTTTTTCCTTTTTTCTTCTTGCCACACAATTCTTTTTTTCCCTCTGAAAACTGACTAGGTTTCTCTTCAATAACATGCACGTGGCAGGCCCATATTTTAACATGTTTTCTGCAGTAAACAGCCCCGGGATAGCTATAACTAGGACTCCTTTCCTAGGTTTATTGCAGATGAGATTTTCATTTTGCATATACATCACTAAAAATAAATGTGTTTTTTTATTATAATAGAATTAACACAAGCTTATTAAATACAATTGGCAATACAGAGAATACTAGGAGTAATTCAAACATATACCCTCATAGCCCCACAATGCAAATTCAATTATTAATATTTTGAAGTTATTTATTTTCAGTGCCTTTGCTCTATGCAGCTTTATATACTTAAGATTATATTATACGTAACAACTGAAATTTATTTTACTTAACATTCCATCCTGCTTGGGTTCAATTTCCAACTTGGCTGCTTGCTAACTGAATGAATTTATTAATTTGCTTAAGTTCTGACCTCCCTTTGACTCTGCTTCCTCATCTGTAAAATAGGAATCAAAATGACTACCTCGTAGGTATTTAAATGGTCTATGAGGTAACTTAAGTAAAACATTTACAATAGACTTTTTACAGGAAAAATAATGGCAATGATGATGATGATAATAATAATAATAATTGTTAATGCTTTTTAAGTGCCAGACACTGCTTTAGATTATTTTTTTTCTCCTTGGGAGATGGAAGATAGTTTGATGTTATGTGAGGATTGCGGACATCCAGGAAAGTAAAATCTGGTTTTGGTATTGCTGCTTTGAGCTGCCTGACTTAGATCAATTCACTTTACCAATTTTGACATTATTTTCCACAACATTTTAATAAGAGTGTAGAAAAGATGATAGCTAATAACCTTCCCTGCTCTATGCCCAAACAAATATGTCAACTCTTAATCACGAGAGTTCCTGTAAATTATGCCCCAAAGAGGAAAGACAGAAGAGAGAGAAGAGATAATGATGTTTCAGCAGGCATATAAATTTGTGCTGGGTGGTCCAGGCACGGTGGCTCACCCCCATAACCTCTGCACTTTGGGAGGCCGAGCCAGGAGGACCGCTTGAGGTCAGGAGTTAGAGACCAGTCTGGCCAACATGGCGGAACTCCATCTCTGCTAAAAACACAAAAATTAGCCGGATGTGGTGGCGGGCGCCTGTAATCCCAGCTATTCGGGTGGCTGAGGCAGGAGAATCGCTTGAACCTGGGAGGCAGAGGTTGCAGTGAGCCAAGAGCACACCACCACACTCCAGCCTGGGCAACAGACTGTCTCAAAGTGCTAGGTGAAAGAGGCATTCGTTCTAAAAATTCTTGTTTAATGTTTCTTGCTTTGTTAGGAGTTTAATTCCAGATCATCACTCTGATACAACATTATTTGAAACCAAATATTTATTTTAAATATGTGTTTACCTCCCCAGCTTTCTCACTTTAGAGTAGTATATTGTTGGTCTTCTTTTTTTAAAAACAAATTATAAACAAATACTTTATGTTTTATTTAAAGGAATCTGTTACATTTCAGAAGAACCACTTGCTCTAGAGGGAAGAAAGGCATCATAGTCAGATAGTGGGAGAAAGGAATTAAATTAGAGTGGGAAAAAAAACGGCAGAAATTCTGTACATAAGACAGATTTAGCGGCAAGAGAAAGACACAAAATAAAGAAAAAAAAAACCCACAGACTGAAGCTTTAGTATATTTACAGTTATGTTTCCATAAAAAGGGAGGTGGCCAGGATCACAAAGGAAGGTACATCAAGCAGCACTGAGGGATCTGATTTGATACATGTGGTAATGTAACAGCTCAGGCAACTCAGTCACACCCCAAAGACCACTCCATACAGATGAACAAATGATTGAGAAGGAAGTAAAGCTCATCACAGCAGGACTCATGCACTCCCTTGGTTCCTTCGTGAATCCAGATTTCAGAGGTCTCCCGGAAAGTGTTTCAGCAGCCAGCAGTGAAGCTCACAAGAAAAAATGTTTTTTTTCTCATTACAAAAGAGTTAATCTGAGTTTTTGTGCGTTGCAAGTCTTTTACTTCTTTTGATGACCCTTATCGTTGTTTGAAGAAATTCCAGAAACTTCCATCTACCTTACTGGCGTAATGTCCGGCAGCAAACCCCTTGGATCCTGTGACTTGGAAAATGGGCATCTCCCGTGCCTCGTTTCCTGTGTAAACTCTTCTAAAAGCTGTAAAATATTGGTTCTTGCAATTTAGACTATGCTACTAGTTCTTACTAGCACAGCCAAGTTTACTTTATGAAGTTGGGTTTATTTGTTCCCAATATAAATAAAACACAAATCAAATTATTTAGTACCCATCGTCTCTCTTTTCCCCTAATATATCACGATAATATATCAAGTATACAGAAAGAGGTACAAAGTGTATCCCTCAAAATAATTTTGCAAGATAATTACATTCATGTAAGCAACTGAATTCAAAAAGGGACATTGCCAGTACTGCAGAATCCACTCTCCCACCCAAATGTCCATCACTGTCATTACTATCCCAAGACTATTGCAACTAAAACACACAGATTATTTCTTCCTGTTTTTTTAAAAATATATACATATAAATGAAACTACACAACACATTTTTGTGTATGTTCCTGTGTGTGTGGCTTATTTTGCTTAACATCATTAAGACTAAGAAATGCATGATTGTTCTTGTATACAGTTGAAGTTCAATTATTCTCATTAGATTGTTTAAATATACCTTAATTGACTTATCTATCCTACTGTTTATGTATTGCCAGTTTTGAGCTTTAATGAATATTGCTTATGTGTGCCTTTTTCTTATATATAAAATTTTTACATGTTTACTTTAGGGATTATATATGCACATTTTTGTTGGAAATTTGCTAGAAGTACACTTCTTGCTTGGTTATGTGGATATATACTTATGTCCAACTTTATTACCAATTGCCAGCTTTCCAATAGTAATATCCCCATTTAAATTATAACTACTATTTTATGAGTATTCCAGTTCTATACTTTCTTGTCAATACTTGGTATTGTCCTTTCTTTTTTCATTTGTATCTACTTAAATGTTAGTAAAATTAAAGACATTTAAAAATAGAGTTAATATAATAAAACTCTTATTTTTTTCAGGTAAGAACGTGATTATGTACATAAAAACATTCAAAAGAACCCATAGTGGAATGATCAGAAGTCAGTTCAACAAGGTTGATAGATACAAGGTCAACCAAACACGAACAATTGGAAAATAAATTTTAAAAACAGAATTTACTATAGCATTCAAAATATTAACTACCTCAGAATATATCTAACAAAAGCAAGCAAGATATCTAAGTAGCAACAAATAAAACAGTATTGAGAAAAGTATTTTTTAAAAACTAAATAAATGTGTGGATAGCAGTAATAGTTGCATAATAATGTAACTGCACTTAATGTCATTAAACTATATACTTAAAAATAAAGAATTTTTTAAAAATAAAGAAAAATGGTAAATTTTATGTTACATATGTTTTCATCACAATAAAAGAAAATAATAATTTGAGACACACAGCATGTCTTTCCTAAAATCCAGTAGTCTCAAAATTGCAATTACCATCAAATCTCAATCAAATCTAAACAGATTTTTTGGATCAGTGGTTCTACAATGTACAAAGAAATGCAAAGGCCAAGAATAAAGCAAATTAGGAGAACTTAAACTACTGAATATTAAGATCTACTAAATAAAAAGGCATGATGGTTATTTAGAATATTTATGATAACACAATAATTGGGTCACTATAACATAGGTACAAAAATAGAGAAGTAGGCCAGGCATGATGGCTCATGCCTGTAATCCCAGCACTTTGGAAGGCCAAGGTGGGCAGATCACTTGAGGCCAGGAGTTCAAGACCAGCCTGGCCAACATGGCAAAACCCCATCTCTGCTACAAGTACAAAATATTAGCTATGCATGGTGGCAGGCACCTGTAATCCTAGATACTCGGGAGGCTGAGACAGGAGAATTGCTTGACCCTGGGAGGCAGAGGTTGCAGTGAGTTGAGATTGCACCACTGCACTGCCGCCTGGGTGACAGAGTGAGACTCTGTCTCAAAAAATAAAAAATAATAAAAATAGAGAAGTAGATGCATAAAATTTTTAGAGAATACAAGCTCAGAGCCTCACATATGTGGACATTTGACTCTGAAATATTTGAATTTAGTTGATATTGATATAATTTTTTGCAAATATTAATTGTATAGGTAACTAATAAAAAGTAAATTTAGTAAATACCTAGCAACGAGAAATATATGGTTACTCATGACTCATGGCAATGTGATTTGAGAAAAAGTATCCATAAAGGTTTTATTTAAATAATGTTCTATAAAGTAGAAAATCTATTGAATTAGAAATAAATATACTTGATTTGTCCTATTTTGGAAAATGGTCTGCTATTTGGGTGCATGAGAATTTCTCTGGAATTCTGTAAAATGATTACTTATGTGAAGTGGTGGTTATTAAATAGATCATTTCTAAAGGCTCCACCAGTTTCAAGGAGCCATGACTAATGATTTCCTTGGAAAAGTGAATTTAGATGCTGTCAAAAAAAATTGGCCTCATAAAGATTGTATGGATATGCAAAGTGTACATAAGTTACTGCCAGATAATTATATTGGATTGGAAAATAAAGGAGTTAAAGATCTTAGAGTACAATAATCAAGTCCAGCTACGAACTCACTGTGGACAGAAATCATGCAACGTTGTGTTACCATGAACAAGAAACATACCTGCCACAAATTGGTGTTCAATTACTATTTACAAATGAATTAATTTAATCCAGTCTAACCACTCAGCTATAGCCTTTCTCACATGTAGTTTTCTTTCTCAATAACAATGATCAAAGAGAAGTTTGAGAGCCAATGCATCCCTGAACTTAAAAATCATGTAGTTAGTGAAGATGCAGTTAATTCATATCATGTATATCAGAACTCAGATTTATCTTTCATGTTTGTACTTAAAAGTAGATCCTCTTGAAGAAAACTTAGTTTCAATATAGAATTGCTCCATTAAGAAAAGGTACACTATATTTGCATTGGAGTTATATTTCCAACGTGCAAAAAATCAGCTTGTGTCTATATTTTTTATTTGACTTTTAGTGGTTCAAAATTCTTTATTTTTTTTTATTGACAGGCATTCCTGTTCTATCAGTATGATTAGAGCTCTTAAGGATGCTATTGAAGATATCTTTGCAGGGACTGAATTTTAAGGCCTTGCCTATACGGGTAGCATGGGATAATATGCTATGTGTGACTCGCCTTCTATCACGGTGGAAAAAGGTAAATGAGTCTTCTTCAAGTAACTGTCAGAAGGAACCACAGAGTATTTTTTATTGTTGTTGTTATTTTCTATTTTTTCATCACATGCTGAAAATAAATTTTACAAATTCAATCTTTGTTCATTTAAATGTATCTCAAATGATTACTTATCCCATAGGAACATAAAGATTATGTTAAAAAAAGTTGGAAAAGACAAAAAACAAATTCAAAAAGTCATATGAATAATATAACTACATTTGTGTTTTATCAATAAAACTTAATGAGGCAGAAATTGTATTTTTTCCCAGAGGCACTGAAACTAGTATACTCATAATGCTATTATTGTATTCCTGGTGTCACGAATGAGGTTAAAAACTATATCTATAGCATTATTCCCAGCATCCAGAATACTAATGCATCAGCAGGGGGTTATCTTTTCTGGGCTGCAAGTATTGAATCTGGGAAAATGAGAAGAATGTGGGATAATTAATCTAATTCAGACACCTGAAAACTCCAAAAAACTAAACATTACCTAAGCAAGCAAACTTTTTCTCTTCCTAGAGAAGTGTAGTCTGTTCTTTAAGGCTGATAAAGCAGGCTATATCTAGAGCACATAGCTGCATGTCTCAAATTGGTTCAAGAACAACCTATATTGGAATCGCCTGAATGCTAATTAAAATCCAGAATCTCTGGCCATGGCCCTGAAAGTAGTAACTCAGAATCTCTGGGAAAACGACCCAGATATTTGCAATTTTTTTCTGGTGATTTTGCTATACACTAAAGAAAGTAAAATATTCCTCTATACCGGTGGTTCTCAAACTTTACTTGAGTTACCTGGAGGGCTTGTTAAAATATAGCTTGCTAGTCTCACCTCAGACTTTCCGATGTATCCTGTCTTGGGTGGGGCTGGGAAATTGGCATTTCTTTTTTTTTTTTTTTTTTTTTTTTTTGAGACGGAGTCCCACTCTGTCGCCCAGGCTGGAGTGCAGTGGCGCGATCTCGGCTCACTGCAAGCTCCGCCTCCCGGGTTCACGCCATTCTCCTGCCTCAGCCTCCCGAGTAGCTGGGACTACAGGAGCCTGCCACCACGCCCGGCTAATTTTTTGTATTTTGTTTAGTAGAGACGGGGTTTCACCGTGTTAGCCAGAATGGTCTCGTTCTCCTGACCTCGTGATCCGCCCGCCTCGGCCTCCCAAAGTGCTGGGATTACAGGCGTGAGCCACCGCGCCCGGCTGGGAAATTGGCATTTCTAAAAAATTTAATTTTCAGCATCAGGTAAGGCTGATGCTACTAGCTAAAGAAAGAATTCACCTGAAATTTTGTTAAAATAAAGATTTCTGGGCCCTAACTCCAAATATTTTGATTCAGTAGGCCTGGAGTGGGGCTTGATGTTTTTCATTCCTGACAAGTTTCCAAACAATGACCTCAGCTGCTGGTCTGAGGATTACACTTTGAGGAGAACCAATTTAAACTATCCTAAATCCTATTAAGCATTTGAACTATATGATTGCATCAATTACTTTTCCCCTGATTTCTCCAAAAGTTTCCAGATCACCAAATAAGATGAAAAATATTAAGATAAAAAACTTGTTTTTCTATTTTGGCAAATGAGTAATGAACAAATTGCACTCTGAGGCCGGGCGTGGTGGCTCACACCTGTAATCCTAGCACTTTGGGAGGCCAAGGCAGGCGGATCACCTGAGGTCAGGAGTTCGAGACCAGCCTCAACTTGGAGAAACCTCATCTCTACTAAAAATACAAAATTAGCCGGGCGTGGTGGTGCATGCCTGTAATCCCAGCTACTCGGGAGGCTGAGGCAGGAGAATTGCTTGAATCTGGGAGGCGGAGGTTGCAGTAAGCCGAGATCGTGGCATTGCACTCCAGCCTAGGCAACAAGAGAGAAACTCCATCTCAAAAAAATAAATAAATAAAAATAAACAAATTGCACTCTGAAGGGCAATGCTTACTACTTTGGTTTGTCATCCTAGAAGCCCCTTCGTCATAAAATCAAAGAAACTTAATCTCTTCCAACTCCTTCCTGTTTAGCTACCAATCCTAGAGTCTAACTCTAATTGACGAGAGAGGCCACACACTTTTAAATAATCAGATCTCGTGAGAACGCACCCACTATCATGAGAACAGCACCAAGTGGATGGTGCTAAACCATCCATGAGATATCTGCCCCCATGACCCAGTCACCTCCCACCAGGCCCCACTTCCAACACTGGGGATTACAGTTCAACAAGAGATTTGGGCAGGGACAAATATACAAACCATATCGGTTATCAGAGATTAAGCTTTGTCTGGGTGTGATATGGGAGACTGACCAGCAGGATGCATAGTGAGGGCTGGTAAATTTACAACAAAACAAATCAATATACAATATATCCAAATGATGACTGCTGCTACTAAGAGACAAATATCTCACTAAAAATTGTATAATTCACTATAAACAGACCAATATTTCATTTTGTTGAGGATCTTTTCTGTTGCATTTATTTAAGACAATGATAATATCAAATCAAAAGCAAATAATATATAACTAAGAGACATTTTGAGAGAAAGAATATTTCACAAATCAAGTAGTTTACAACATTAGTCACAGAAAGGCAATCTGAGATTTGCTCCCAGATGTTTCTTGCTCAAATATAAAAGCTGGTCAATAATGCAAAATGAAAGCAAATAATATATTATATAATGAATATATTATTTTTGGAATTTTAGCAAATAAAACAATAAAATAATAAAAGTTTAAGTGTCATTGAAGATGATATATCATCTATGTGAAAGTGCAATGTGTGTGTATACACATGTATTATATGTATCATATACATCTTGTATCATTAGTATTTTCTTTTCTTTTTTTATAGAGATAGGATCTCACTCTGTCACCCTGGCTACAGTGCAATGGTGCCATCATGGCTCACTGCGGCCTCAAAATTCTTGGTTCCAGCTATCCTTCTGCTTCAGCTTCTTGCATAACTGGGACAACAGATGCACATCACCAAGCCCAATCTATTTCTTTCACCCTCTTTGTCACTCTCCAGCACATTAAACACACACTGTTAGAATCATCTAGTTGTCAATACTTTAAACACTGTTATTATTTCTATGTTCAGTCATTGCATGAGGATTAAACCTGCAGTTGGCTTAAGGTGTTTGTTTGTTTGTTCGTTTGTTTGTTTGTTTGTTTACGTGGTTTAGGAAACTTGCCACCGACCAAAATAAATTTTGAAATCTTTGGTTATGCCACTTCTCAAAACTGAGCTAATATGATTCTGGTAACTAATAAATAATATTTTTGTATCTTTTTCTAGAGGTTTTCAACTTATAGAGAATGTCTTAACACCCTCTCTTCCCTCTAAACACCCATGACAGGCATGAAAATACAGCTCTGGTTTTATAATGGAGTTCAATGAGAAGAATAAGTAGACACAAACACATTTATGCAAACTAAAAGACAATTAAACATATTTTGTGATAGGTTAACCTAGTTTTAGTCATAAACAAACAGGGAAGAAAATTTTTCCTATGAGTTACAATTCAAAATTTCATTAAACCGTCAGAACAACTTTCAAGATATCTATTTTATAAATAAAAATGGCAGAGTAATATTTGGATCATCTGGTAGCTTACAGGAATTATGACTGGTCTTTAATGCATGTCATCTAATTTCCTTTTCAGAATGAAAATGCACCTCTGAAAGGCTGAAGTAACTCTATTTCTTAATTTGAAGAAATGTTCACTTCAAAGTTTCTGAAGAGTATCAAAGGAGCTACTTCTTGGAAAGTGATCGGCACTGTTACTGACATATAAGAATTATTCAATACATGCTTGTTAATGGTGTTATGTTAATAAGACTGTTGCTCTTTCTTTTCTCCTCTCTTTCTCTCTCTCATATATATATATATATATACACACATATATGTATATACATATATACATATACATATATATGTATATGTATATATGGTGATACATATATATGTATATGTATATGTATATATGGTGATTAAAGGTGATATATGGCTTTGGATATATGGGCTTTGGATATATGGGCTTTGGAAAGGTATTTCTGAAAAGATATAGGTATGGACATTTACATTCTTTGCATAAAATATGGCATTGATATCAGTAATTATCCTATGTCCATCTCTAAATGGTTTTCAGATGATACTTTCCTTGTCATAGTTGATATAAATGTGTATCTATGGGATAAATGGGATAAGTTTAAAACTCTGCTCCACAAACTTCTAGACACATACTGGTGTGCTGGCAAACATATTTACAGGCCTGGAATACATATGTTAAAACAAACATTACTGATGTTTTTGATTACCTGAATTCAAGTAAACATTGAGATGTATAAAATAGATACTAAGATGTTTCCATTTTATTGCCAATTTTCTATATTAACATGAAATGTCACTGGTTTTCAGGCAACTGTTACATTTATGGAATCTTTTTCCGAAATGCATCATAAATCTTCTAAGGACTGAATAAACTGAAAAAGAAAAAAAAAGCAATTATGAAACCTGGTGACCAAAGATGTGTTTTCAAACGCCAATAGTCAGAGATAAAATTTTAGGAGATTATAATATTATTGATTAGTTGCTTTGAGATAATATTCTCTTATGTCAATAGCAATAAAAGATGGGTGAAGAATGATTAGATACTCCACGACAGGAGACTGTCTTGGGAAATATGTACACAGATCCATTTTTAATTTTGGAGATTCTGTAATCCATTTTCATTTCAGCTCACAATATGCTGATACTGGGTTGCAGAAAAAATGCTATTAAGATTACTTGTTTGTACAATTTTCTGCAGTAAATGAATTGATCTTTCCACTTATTTGATTTGTGATGATGGCATTTGTCATGTTTCCTTAGGACTGTAATCCAAATTTTAAGAAACCTCTGGCATGAGGAGTGACAGGGGAAATAATGAAAACTTGTTTTCAGGGTGTTTCTTGATGGATGCTATCATTATTTCACTTTTATTTGCTTAAGGCTTTATTTAGGCATACTTTTTAAAAAAATGCTTTTCCACCTAGGGAAAAAATGTTTTCCAACAACTAAGATATTAAGAAGTCCTTATTGGTGTACATATCTACTAGCCTTCCTATTTTATTTTTTTTCCATAATACAAAAATGTTCAGAAGATACTAGCTTATTCATATCAAGAAGGAGATTACTTCTTTTGGGAGGGCAGAAAAATCCAAATGGGCCAAAGTAAAACACAATGGAGTTCAGGCATGGACGGCCTGGTGGAGAGAAATCCAGTCAAATCACTTTGAGAAATATACAACACATATGAAGGAAAAAGAACTACTAACTACTAATTGGCTATCGAAGTGAAGCCTCAAAGTTGAGGGTGGGATAACTGGACCAACAAAAGCCTATCTGCCATGACAGTGTGATTATATTTGAATGCACAACTCTTAGGTACAATTCCAACTGTGCTGTCTTCTAGCTTCCTAACCCTGAGTAAGTGATTTAATTTCTCTGTTTCAGATTAATGATTTCTAGAGTAAGGGTAATAACTGTCCTGAAATATGTTTGTTATGATTCTTAGTAATGATGACGACGATGATAATGATGATGATGGTGATGATGATGATGATGATGATGATGATGATGATGATGATGACAATGATAACCCCAGAGGATACTATGAATCTTTGTTTTGGAAAGCAGAATGCATCACTAGTGAGAGAGAAGAAATAATAAATTAACAGCAATCTGCTTTGTCTTGTAGTATCTTGTGGGAAAAAATGTGTATATATAAAATATATATAATATATTTTATATATTTGCTTACCTCCAATATCTCTCTGGATCCCTCCCAAACCCCTAACTCTCCATCCCATGAATCTTCAAACTTTGCCCAGGTGACTGCTTCCTATTTTGTGTGACAGGAAGTGTCATGCTAGTGAATGTTAAACAACTGGTCCTTAGGGGAGAGAAACGAGGAGAGCTTGTTTTATAGCACTTACCAATGTCTGTGATGTAAGTACTTCTGAAATGATCAATTCCAAGCTACTAGTGGTGTAACAGTCAGTTCACAAATACTGAAAATGTATCAATTGGCTTTCAGGGGTCAGTATGAATTAGCTCTACACACTACTCTCAACTTGTTAAATGTTTAATCTTTGCTGACCTTTTAGACCACACTTCTAGTATCCACCTCCATGTCTACAGGAGTGTTTGTGTGATGGCTCTTTCTGGTAATTGGTCTTTGTTATCTAAGTATAGTTGGCCCTCTTATCATCTTTTAAAATAATAACAAAAGTGTTTATTGAAATTACAGGTTTGTTTCCTTTAAAAATACCATGAAACAAAAAGATTCATGAAAGCACCTGTCTATTCAAATTTTATTTGCTGACCCATACCTATGTATGACTCTAAAGATCCAATGGCCAGGAAAACAGACAAGGTTCCAGACTTCATATGGCTCATATTCCACTAGATAAGAAAAACTGATAAAAACATACAAAGAAAATTTAAAAAGCCAATTGGATATGCACTTTAGAAGAGATTTACATGGTTAAGAAAGTCAGCAAAAGTAGAAAAGTCTGCCTAAAAAGTGTGGCTTGAGCTAAAAATTTGAAGAAAGCATAGAAAGTAACCAGAAACAAGGGAGAGGAAGGAGAACTTCAGGCATAGGAGAAATGTAGGCAAATAGCAGAGGTATGTAAGTATCACCCTGAGATGGCAAGGACCATAGAATTTCAAGGAGAGTGACAAAATATCATTAAGTATGATTTTTAAAAATCTGGTATCTCAAGACTGTTGCATTGCCACACTGTAGAACCTGATCCAATTTGACCATACACATCTCTGCCAGGTATACAGAGCCAGTTGGTAACTTAACTGGAATTAGAATTTATTGTTTTTACTATCATTTAGTATATTTTTACCTTTAAAATTCCACTAAAATACCCCTACAAAAAGCCATCATATATAAATCAACAGTTACAGAGTGATTTTTCAACTAGAATAAATGGTAAGAAAAAATTTTTTCATTAAAACTTTAAATAGGTAGTACTTGAGAAAAATAAATTGGATGAAAGACCTAAAGAGTTTCGAAACATATGTTAGATCCTATGTGACTAAGCCTATTTCTACCTCACAACCTACTTCAGCCTTCCCCAAGAAAATAAAGGCCAAAAGAAAGCAACCTTTCCATCCCTTCTTGATTACAGATAACTTATTTTGCACTATATTATTTATCAGCTTATGTTAAAAAGTACAATAAGATCTTTTTCACTTTCTTTTAGCTAATGCGATTAATTATTAAAAGGGGAAATGCAATCAGGTAACTAAGGAGCTATCCAAGAAAATCTGGGTTTTCTCCAAATTTGTATGGCATTTAACTTTTCTTTGTAAATTTCTACTTGTGCACACACAAATGCATTTGCACACACATATCCAGAGACACATATACACTTATACACACAATGAGAGAAACTAATATTAATAGAGAGCTGGTCATGTGACCAACATGTCTCCAAAGCACTTGACAGATAATACCGTGTTATGTACTTCACAATATCTTATTAAAAAATACAGCATCTTTAATTTTATTCTGCAGATGGAAAAAAATCTACAGATAAAAGATAAGTAATTGAGAAATTAGGAACATAGGGAAGAATTTTAATTGGAAGGGGCTCAGGAATTGTGATATTGTGATATAGTAAGAAATACACATTTGGTCTCTGCCCTAATTCTTAAAACCCTGGGAATTTTTGAAGTGGTAAGTGTCGTTTTAAATGCTGAGATAACTAGTGGTTGAATTCTCCTGGATAACTTTAGGATGAGGGCTAGCTCTATCTACCTGCCTTCCAGGAAGGAAAAAAAGACTGGAGGCCACATTGATCACCATGGCCAATGACTGAATCACTCAGGACTCCATAATGAAGCCTCTATAAAAACCCAAGACAATAGCTTTTGGAGCGCTTCCAGGTTGCTGAACACTGGTCCTGAACGGTTGTGTTCCTGAAGAGAGTGAGGAAGCTCTGCCCCACTTCTCCCAGACCTTGCCCTGTGCTTCTCTTCCCTGTGGCTGTTCCTGACTTATACCCTTTGTAATACACCGGTAATCTAGCAAGCAAAGTGGTGTCCTGAGTTCTGTGAGCTGCTCTAACAAATGATCCTTTTCTTTGTAACCAAATTGGATGGAAGTTGTGGGTAATCTGTAGACTTTAGATTGGCATTTCAAGTTGGGGGCAGTCTTGAGCCCTTAACCTGTGAGATCTAATACTATCTTCAGATACATCATTTCTACATTAAATTTAGTTATACGATATTCAACTGGTGTTGGAGAATTGCTTAGGATAGGAAAAGCGCACACATCTGGTCACAGAGGTGTTTGTGTTGTTGAGAGTATAGTTGGAGAAAACATTTATTTTCTACTATACAGGAACAAATCTCAAAATTTTATGACTGTAACAAGTAGCACAGGGAATCAATCGCAGGCTGTTTAGGCAGTGAAAAAGCAACTTTTGAGTGAGAAAGCAAAAACCAAAAACAGGTAACAATACTCATAGACTAGTTTGAAAATAGAACTGACATTAAAGAGGGATATTGTGGGATTTTTAAGAATTTAAATTTTGTAGTTGAACAAGATCATGAAGTAGTCTGGCTGAGGATAATTAGTTATTCAAATATTCAAAAGAAGACAAAGTTTTAGAATCAAGTTGCTAAAATGAAGATCAAGCAAAACATTGCATATAGCACTGGTGGTAAATAAACCCTAGTTTGACAGGCCTCAGTAGATATCTTCTCCTAGGTCATATTACGATCAAGAATTACATGCAATTTCCCTTGCTTGGGTTTTCTTGTTTACATTAACTACTGGGACTCTTAAATGCTTAAATACTTCAAGGAGACCAGAGTCTTGCTGACTATACTAACAAAATGTAAACACAGCAACTTTTTAAGAAGCGTAATAGTTTTAGCAAAGGTGTCTTGGGCATATTATCAAGATGCTATTAGAAGCCATGCTGTTTTCATGGTTATTGATTCTCATATGTATCTAGCAAGGGATGAACATTCATACATATTTATTTATTGGTGCTATGTCATAAATATCTTTGAATTGTACACACAGCCAAAACCAGCCATGTAAAAGAGAGGGCTAATTTCCCTAAAATGTCACTATCCCTGTGTCAATGGGGAATGACTTCAAGATAATGTAAGTAAATACTTGGCAAATATTTGAGAACATGTAATTATCTTCAGAGTTCTCTCTTTGAAAACATCTTAAACTTTCATCAATAGATGGTTGTACAAAGTAATCTTGGGAAACAATATTAAAAACTCTCTTCATACTATTATTAATATATAATGCACAAATTAAGTTACTCAAAACCATTTATTTATCTTCCCTTGTACCATCCTTGGAGTTGGTGACTATGTCTTAACTGAAAACCTGGCTGGATTTAAGTCTCTTTTAAAATCTAACATCATATAAAGGACAGAAGGTACATCTGACATCAGTTAAAGCAATATGTCAAAATTAGGCTTTGATGAAGGCAGGCAGGGGGAGAAAAATCAAGCACCAGATTTTAAAGTCCAATGTTGATTAGAAAAGCAACAAAATAAGGAAGAAAATGTGTCCAGCAGCTTCTAGCAGTTGCTGGTACCAATAATAAATAACAGGAAATGTGGCTGATGTGAAACATTTTTTACTAGGCAAAATTTCACACACCATTTCCGCAAAGACCAATAAAATCATTTTGGAAAAAGCAACTAAGCTGGTCATCAAAATTGTCAATCCTGTTGCTGGAGAGCTAAGCAAAGAAAATAAAATTATAAACTGTTTTCTTAGAATCTAGCAGAACTCTCAGATAAAAGAGATGTGCAACACATAATGTTTTAAAGCAAAGTAAGGCATAACTTCTGTGCATACTGCCTAGGAATTATACTGACTGCAGTCAAATATTTACTCCTTAGAAGTAAATTCGATGTTGGAAACCACTAAAAAAATTATAATTAGAATTATAATCAAATTATTGATAATATTCTTTTATTTTCTTGGCCTCATACATTACTTTTTAGTAAACTAGATTTTTACATGGCTTATAAATTTGTTTGATATTAATGATGATATAAAAATAAATAATAATCAGTGAAGGGTACTAGGCTCAGGCAGAAATATAACAATAATAATATAATAATAATAATAATAATAATAATGATGAATAAGACCTAACTTGGACTTTAAGGGTCATTATGGTAAAGAGGAAAAAATGCCTTCCTAGTAATTATAAAACATAGAATAAGCACCAGTATAGTTTCAAATGATTTTATAATAACTGAAGATGTGATTAACTCATTCAGGGCATCAGATTTTGTATACAAGAAATGGAATGTATATTTGGGAACATCTCAAAGGATGAGTAAGACCTATCAATAGAGAGCATGAGGATATATATACTCTAGGAATATACAAATAAATGGTATGACCAAATTTTAAGACATATGAAAACACATGCTCTGTTCATAATGAGCAAAATAATTAAATTAATACAGGATATATACATTTCTTTATGGGAGAAATGGGGATAACATGCCATAGCAGAGATTGTTAATATCCTTTCTTCTTTGAATAATAATATAAAAAACATCTATATTGCTATGAGTGGTAACGTGCCCAGATAAAACAATCTCAATTTCGAGTCTTGCTAGCTAATTGGTATGGCCAATGAGATGTGAGCCATTAAGTATAGAAGTTCCACAAAAATCTCTTTAAAGGAAACTCAACTAGAAGACCTCTCTTGCTTCATTGGTGTTTTAGCAGCCACATTTCAGCATAAGGAAAAGGGTCACATCCTAAGAATAGTAAAGACTGGTCTCAGTGACATTAAGGACCGACCACATCAGGTCTGAACAACCTACCTGTTTTTTAGTTACATGAAAGAAAAATAAATCCATGTCTCATTTAACTCAATATTTCTTAAATTTATTAAGAAAAGTTACTCTGAAGATATAGCTTGGGGATCACAAATTTTATGCACACAGTGGTAAGTTTTATTGCTGATACATAGGAAGCTTTTAATATTTGTGGCTGTTATTAATAATAACAATAAAGACCAGAGGACTTCAGGAGAATTCCACGTTTGTGGATTTGCATGATCTGAGAAAGAAATTTCTCAAAAGGTGTTTCCAAGCACACAGTGCATTATTATTATCAGAAAACTTGGGGAACCTCATTTTGATGCCTAAGATCAAGTGTTCTCTTAAAAAACCCAAGACTAGTTATTTTTATAGCCATGTTTGTGGAAACCTATGAGATAATTTGTTTTAGAATAATTCAAAATTGTTAATAGACAAGAGCTTTTAAAAGAATTTTTACATTTAGGAAATGCAAGCACTACTTAAGTTATCATCAACTTTGAAATTTCCAAACATCTTTCTTGATAGAGGATGAAAAAGCACAAAGCCTCTTGAATATGAAAGTCCTGCAGCACTCTGTCAGAACTTCCCACTTGTTCAAATATGGTCCAATGGCCAGGGCTGGGGGCATCATTGTGACCAACGTGCCCATCCTGTGCCTATTTTCAGCTCTCCCTTCCTGTTGCTCCAGACTTGCCAAGGTCTGGACTTCCAACACAAAGGTTTTCCAAATGAATTGCTAAAATTATTAAAAATCTGTGTGAACATTTGTTGGGATTTTTGACAAGCTACCTATTCAAAAGGAGAAAAAAGGGACCCCATATTGAGTGAAATAGAACAGATGGTTAAAAACAAGCAATCTGACATTCCTGGACCATTACAACGTTTATGTGAGCGAAAGAATAAGGTGCATTTTTCTTGCCCAACAGAACATTACATTGTAGTTACCAAATAACTTTCTATGTTTATGGACTAGTTTTATCCCAACATTATCTTATAAAAAGGTAATCTAAATGTCATTTTCAAGTGTTGTTTCTTTTAGCAAATGGGAAAAGTGAGGCTCAAAGAGGTTAAATAACTTGTTCAAATTAATGAAGGTAGTAAGTGCTTTATTTTCTTCATAGAATTTATTGCTACCAAAAAATAACTTTCAAATAGATATTTATCTCCCAGTAAAATGTAAGCTCAATAAAGTCAGGGTTTTTTTTGCTGCTTACTCTATCTCTGTACCACTTGTGACCAGAATAGTGATGATCTCTCAATGGGTCATAAAAATATAACATATGCATATTTGTGTATGTGTGTATGCATACACACAATTTCATGAGAAAGAACAGAAACTAAATCTGTGTCACTTTAAAACTACTTTATCTGTTTCACAGTGTCATGGCTTATGAATTGTTCTGTTACCATGATGTTATCCCTGCAAGACTCAGAACACTCAAATCCTGTTGTGAAATTTAGTTCTTTTGCATAAAAAGAAAGACATGCAACAAATCAGAGCAAAATGAAAATTAGAGTTCCAATTTATTCCTAGATGTTTAAGTGTCTGATATTCAAATTCAGATCCCAATTAAAAAGGCAGCATAGAAATCCTGATTAGAAACAAAATCTCATTAGAACCTTTTTATTCTTCCCTCATTCTAAATAATTGAGAGAAACATGCATAGTTATAGATGGAGGAGAATAAGAAACAAGAGGAGCGGCAGAAGAGACAGAGACAGGTTTTCTCTAGAAAAAGCCTGAGCTCAACTATATAAGTCATTTAGACTCCAGAAAATTGTCCAATGTGTTCTGTGGTCCCAGACCTAAGATAATTGCTTACAAAATAGTTTTAAGAGGAAGTAATTTAAGGGATAAGAGAGAAATCTAGGGTTTTTCCCTTTTGAGATAGAATAATTCCACTTATTAATAATTGTGGCCAAATCTCTGACCAATCTCATGTCAATATCTTCCTTAGAGAACATGAATAGAAGAGGAGGTTCATGAAGTAATTGAAGAAGTGGCAGAGGTAAGTCTGTCTTGTGCAAAGGAAGGAATATTTCAGTCACTTCTGTCTATCATTTTTTCCTATTAATCCTGTAAAACCTGTAAGTCAGGCATTTCCTCTTATTTACTGTTCTTAAGTGCTGGAGATAAAAGGAGGAATTGACACTGGAGATTTAAATTTTAAAAAATCAGTATCCAAAATTTGCATCAAACAACATTTTTCCACTGTTCCCATATATAACATTGTGTTTTAATGTGCTGTGTAAGATGGAAACTTGATGATGTCTCTCTTTTCTGTGAACTCAAAATCAAACAGTAGTATTAAGAAAATATCAATGGTGGCTGGGTGCGGTGGCTCATCCCTGCAATCCCAGCACTTTGGGAGGCTGAGGCAGGCAGATCATGAGGTCAGGAGTTCGAGACCAGCCTTGCCAAAATGACTGAAACCCCATTTCTACTAAAAATACAAAAATTTGCCAGGTGTGGTGGCAGGAACCTGTAATCCTAGCTACTCGGGAGGTTGAGGCAGGAGAATCGCTTGAACCCTGGAGGCAGAGGTTGCAGTAAGCTGAGATCATGCCATTGCACTCCAGCCTGGGCAGAAGAAAGAAGGATGGGGAGAGGAGGGGAGGAGAGGAGAGGAGAGTGGAGGGGAGGGGAGGGGAAGGAAGGGAAGGGAAGGGCAGAGAGAGGGAGGGGGGAAGGGGAGAGAGAGGGACGGAGGAAGGAAAGAGAGAAAGAGGTGGGGGAGGGAGGGAGAGAGAGACAAATTAAGAAAGAAAGGAAGAAAGAAAGAAGGAGAAAGAAAGAAAGAAAAGAGAAAGAAAGAAAAGAAAGAAAGAAAAGGGAAAGAAAAAGAAAATATTCATGTCAATATAGCATAATATTGTAGAACTGAACAAGTAATTGGCAAGTAAACCTTGGTGGTTTTCACAAAATGTAGAATTGGTAAACTTGCACAAAACCCCATTTTACCGAGCCATTATTTTATGTGTACAAAACATGAGCAAAGGGAAGATAAAATGAGTTATCCAAGGTCACACACCTTAGTTAATGGGATGAATGGTACAGAACATGGATTAACTAAATCCAAGAATATCATCTCACAAGTTCACCCAACTGAGTCACATCCTGTTGAATGTTTTTGATGTAACATGTTTCATCCATGTGTTAGCACCTGCATACTGGTTTACCGCCATGACTTTCTCCCAGTGGCTGTAACCAAGATGTATGCACTTAAAATTTGATGGAAAAGACCAATTACTGTAATTTTCTCTCTTAAGAATTGTAGCTGAATGTCCCTTGTCCCTGGTCCAATGTAGGATGCAAACAGCTCTCAAATATGGTAAGGCAGTTAAAATTCAAAATTAACCTATGTCCTTTTTCTTTGCTGTTATTATTAGAATTCTCCTTTTCTCTTTGTGTCCTCCTTCAAACATTTTATTGTGTTTACTCACTGTCTTAAAATATTGTTGGCAGCAGAATGTATCGGAGTCATATGGCAGCAAAGTATGCTACCAGTGGTGTATCTGTAAGTGTCTGCAGCAATCTCAGTTCTTGCCTCCTCAGAAGAAAGAATTCGACCAAGGGGCATAAGGTAGAGTGAGAGACTCTACCTCTAGAGTCCCAAGTTTTAGAGCCAGAGTGAAAGTTTATTAAAAAGTCTTACAGCAGGAATGAGAGGAAGTAAAGTACACTTGAAAGAGGGCCAAGAAGGTGACTTTAGAGATCAAGTGCACTGTTTGGCCTTTGACTTGGGATTTTATACACTGGCATACTTCTGGGGTCTTGCATCCCTTCTCCCCTGATTCTTCCCTTGGGGTGGGCTGTCCACATGCTCAGTGGCCTGTAAGCTCTTGGGAGGGGCTGTATGTGCAGTGTGTTTACTGGAGGTGTGCACATCCTCACTCGAGGTGTTCTTCTCTTACCAGTCTAGCTTTCCTAGAAGAATGTCATATACTAGTTAAACTCTGCCATTTTGCCTCTTAGTACGCATGCTTGGGCCCATTCGCCAAACTCCTGAGATCTTACTGGGAAGGTACTGATCACCAGTTTCAGGTTTTTTTCCAGGTACTGGGAGAGGGCCCTTCCCTGGTGCCGGCTGTGACTAATTACTATTTTAGAGAGGCAGTTTAACAACCACCTACCTTTCACCAGATGGTAGCCTGACATTCCTGGTGGGGGGTTGGGGATCCCCTCTCCTGCCCTGCTCATGTCTGACTACCTACTATAACAATATGAAAAGGGAATAAAGCAGGAAAAAGGTATAATAACCGCCGATTAGCTGTATGAAAGAAGCAAATCTCACAAGATACCTGTTTTTCTCTTTCTCTTTGGAGAGAAGACATGTTATTAATCCTACCTGCTTGTCAGAAATAGAGAGCATAGATTTAAAAAAAAAACCAAGAGAATGAAGTAGGAAAGACAGAAAAAGTAATTTCTTAGATTTTGAATTTTGAAATCTACAACTCTCAGGAAGACTATGAATACTGGAGCATAGACAAAGTGGTTGAAAGAAAATAAAGACAAAATTCAATAATAAGTAGGTCTCTCTCACCTCCTTCTCAAGCCTTGCCTGGGAGGTGATAAACAATAATTTTTCTGTTAAGGTAGTATAGAGAAACAGATCAGAACAGAGCATCAATAAGTCCTGTATGGGGATGGAAAAAAGGCCTTTTTCCTGCTTCCAGGACAATCTTGACGTGAAAGTAAGACATCAGAAAGGGAAAGCTTGCTGGGCCAGATTAGGTAAATTGGAGCAGAGTTACCCAGGTGGAAGTATTTGTGTCCCAGCAGGACACAGAAGCAATACGGTATTCTAGTGCCTCCAAGTGGGAGACTCGTGTATTGAAGAAAGCCTTCAGTACTGAAAGGGGAGGAATATTCTGGCATATGTGAATAGGGATCTATGTGCACAAACTGGAGAATAAGGGCCATCTGTCTTCCCAGCCCTAAACTAAGCTATGCACAGCTCTCCTGAGTTGAGACTCAGACATCCAGCCTTCCTGCCAAAAATTAAAAAGAAAAGCCCCAAAAAGACTGAGATTAAGTTTCTGCTACCATGGTGGAATGATGAAGGTTGACAATGGAAATAAACTAGGTTTAATTCTTAGGAAAAAATTCATGTGTGTGTGTGTTTACTGCTTACACACTTAATGCAGGGGCAACAATCTTCTCTTAAGATACACAACACTGACAGAGTTTGCCTTTTCTCTAGAAGAATTCTGCAACACAAAGTTATCAATCACATACTTCTAAACATTTGTTGTGTGATGGAGAAGAAAATTGTTTTACTATCAGGCAGATTTACATTAATGATGGTGATGATGGTGATGACAAAGATGTTCTCTGAATATACACATGCGTATTATGGCCTGTCAAAAAAGAAGGAAGAAAATATTATAGATACCAATACATTATATGGTTTCCATGCTACTTTTATTTTAAATGCTCACATCATTGCTATTCCAACTTTTGTTGAACTGAAGGGACCTGCTTTTATTTAACACATAAAGTTTTCTGTCTCTCAGGTTCCCACCTGACCCCAGATGCCCTATGTCTGTCAACATTGCTTCTTCTTGAAGAGAATGACAGAAAAGAAGAATTCTATGAATCTGAACATTCCCTGTATCAGTAAACAGTAGAAGTTCAGTCATGCATTTATCATAGAGGTTGACAGATATGAACGCCAAATAGGAAACAGAGAAAGAAAGAGATTGAGAAGGCGTTATTGAATTTTCTGGTGGAGTCAACATGTTGGAGATGCAAAATGTTTTGACTCCCCTTCCTAAACCAGATTAATCACCTTTATGTAATCTCAGGATACTCTTTATAATTTCTTGAGGGAATGAATTGTATTTTGCAGTTCCATTTGTATTTTCATTGTTTGCTACATAGCTAGTTTTCCTGTTTCTTAAAAGTCTGACCTACTAATTGAAGTTTACTGTTCTTTGTATAATAGATAATGGCTTAAGGTGCCTGTTTCCTTTGTGATCACAGAAATTATGGTATTACACAACACATAGTAGATGCTAAATAAGTAATTTTTGAACAGATTTCTTTTAAATTGACATATAACACTGTATGTGTTTGTTGTATGCAACATGACATTTCATGGTACATACACGCATTGTGAAGGGGTTCAATTTAGCTAATTAACAAATGCATTGCCTCATATAGTTATCATTTTTGTGAAAAGAGCTCATAGCATCCACTCTCTATTTTTCAAGATTACAATACATCATCATTAACTATAGTAATCTTGCTCTATAATAAATCTCTTGAGATTTAGTCCTCCTATCTAACTATAATTATATGTCCTTTAAACAACATCGTCCTGATCCCTTCTCCCCTCTACTAACCCCAGCCTCTGGTAGCCACCATTCTACTTTGTATTTCAATGTGATCAGCTTATATTCCATATGTAAGTGAGATCATGCATTATTTGTCTTTCTGTGCCTGACTTATTTCACTTAGCATGATGTCTTCTATGTTCATCCATGTTGTGGCAAATGGCAGGATTTTATTAATTCTTATGGCTGAATAATATTCCATTGTGTGTATGTACTACATTTTCTTTATCTGTTCATTGATTGATGGGCACTTAGGTTAATTCCTTATCTTGGCTATTGCAAATAGTACTGTGATAAGCATAGGAGTACAGACATCTCTTCTGCATACTGATTTCAATTTCTTTGGATATATACCCAGTAGTGAAATTACTGGATCATATGTTAGTTCTATTTTAAATTTTTTGAGGAATCTCCATACTGTTTTCCATAATGACTATGCTAATTTACATTCCCAGCAGAAGTTGTCTGGTTATCATTTGTCTTTCTGATGATGACCGTTCTAACAGGATTGAGGTGATATTTCATTATGGCTTTGATTTGCATTTCCCTAATTATTAGTGATGTTGAGAATGTTTTCGTATACCTCTTGGCCATTTGTATGTATTCTTTTGAGAAATGTCTATTCAGGTCTTTTGTCCATTTTTAAATTGCAGTATTTGGCTTTTTTACTATTGAATTGTTTGAGTTCCTTTTATATTCTGGTTATTAACCTCTTATTAGATATATGGTTTACAAATATGTTCTTCCATTCTGTAGGCTGTATTTTTCTCTCCTCTGATTTTTCCTTTGCTGTGAACCAGCTTTTTAGCTTGATGTAATCCCTTTTGTCTATTTTTCCTTCTGTTATTTGTGCTTTCGAGGTCTTACCCAAAAAAATCCTTGCCCAGAGGAATGTCATGAAGCATTTCCCCTGTGTTTTCTTCAGTAATTTCGTAGATTGACATCTTACATTTAATTCTTTAATTTATTTTTAGTTAAGTTTGTGTATGGTAAGGGATAAATGTCTAATTTTACTCTTTTGCATGTATATATCCAGTTTTTCAACACCATTTATCGAAGATACTGCCCTTTCCCCACTGTGTATTCTTCATGCCTCTGTTGAAAATCAGTTGGCTATTGATGCATAGATTTATTTCTGGGCTTTCTATACTGCTACATTGGTCTGTCTGTCTGTTTTTATGACATTTATGGTAGTATCATCCTGTTTTGTTTACTATAGCTTTGTAGTATACTTTGAGATCAGGTAGTGTGATGCCTCCAGCTTTTTTTTTTTTTTTTGAGCCAGGGTTGTCTCCATGTTGCCAAGGCTTTTCTCAAACTCCAGGGCTCAAGCAATCCTCCTGCCTCGTCCTCCCAAACGGCTAGGACTGTACGGGCATGAGGCACCATACCTGGCTGTTTTTGTATTTGTATATTCAGCATTGTTTTTGTATTTGTGTATTTTTTCACTCAAGATTGCCTTGGATATTTGGGAGTCTTCTATAATTCCAGACAAATTTTGTGATTTTAGTGTTATTCCTGTGAAGACTCTCATTGATATTTTGATAGGGATTGCATCGAATCTATATAGATCATGATGGATAATTTGGAGATTTTAAGCAATATTAATTCTTCAAGTCCATGAATATAGGTTATTTTTCCAGTTAATGGATTTTAACTTTTCTTCTAAATCACAATTTTTCATTGAATCAATCAGTCTTTTGGCAAAAGATCAATTACAGATCATAATATGCAATGGATACAGATGTATTGTATCAAATATTGTTTGCATGAGGGAAAAGCCAGAAATGTATCTGCAGTAATCTTATAGAGTTTGTAAATGCTAACTTATATTATTTCTAGTTAATATGGTAACTACTAGGAAACTTCATTCTTATGGTTACAAACTGAAAAAAGCCACATGGTTCACTTAAGAGTATACAGAATTTAGAGTCTGACAATCTTTGTCTGATTATGTTCCAGGCCCACATAAATGTAATTTGCAACTTTGGGATACTATTCCACAGCCCTGATCTTAATTTTCTTAATAATATAAGGATCCTGAAAGAATCAACATTATACTGACTACACAGAATAATTTGTAAAAATCCTAGATGAATGTAAATTAGGTGCTTAATAAATCCTAGCTAGAGTCCTTTCTTGTCTACAGTTTTCAGAACACTCCTTTGAGAATTATACTTTCTATATGGCAGAATGAGTTCCCAGAAGACCAAACTCTCTACAGATAGAAATTATAACTCTGGACAAAATATACAAAAAAATAATTACCTTGAAGCTCTACGGAGTGAATAAAGGTGTGCAGATTCTGGAGTGAGTGAAGATGTGAAGGAAGAATCCAACACAGGGAGGGTACCCTATCATTGCCGGTTTGGATTAAGGATGGGCCACAGTACTACTCTGGTTGAGAACAGCTGGATCTCTGTTTAAATGTATTATCTTTTGGACTGAGAAGAGAATACAGTATCAGAGAGGACTAAAAAGGCAGGGCTCCACATTCTGTGTGTAAACTCTGCCCAAGCTGATTCCCACTGACTCCTGAACCATATGCTGATACTATGAAAAGATCAATCAACATTATTTAAATAAATACATCACAAGTAAAGATAAATGATGGCCAAAAAAGACATAAAAAGATGTTCAGCCTCATTAGACATCAAGAAAATATAAATTAAAACCACAAAGATATGCCACTACCTACCTTTTAGAAGGGCTAAAATAAAAAGAGCTGATGGTATTGAGCGTTAGCAAGAATATTGGTTTCATAGTTGAGATTTTTGTCCCTTCCACATCTCATGTTGAAATTTGATCCCCAAGGTTGGTGGTAGGGCCTAATAGAAGGTGTCTGGGTCATGGTGGTGGATCTTTCATGAATAGATTAATGGGGGGGGATGAGAGCTGAGTAAGTTCTCACTGTATTAGTTCCTAGTAGAGCTGGTTGTTTGAAAGAGCCTAGCAGCTCCTCTGTCTGTCTTGTTTCCTCTCGTTTGACCTCTGCAGGCTCTTTTTGGGCCCTCCTTCACCTTCAGCCATGAGTGGGAAGCAGCTTGGAGCCCTTACCAGAAGCAGATGTTGGTTCCATGCTTGTTTGTCAGCTTGCAGAACCAAAAGCCAAATAAGCCTCTTTTCATGATAAATTATTCAGCTTCAGGTATTCCTTTATAGCAACACAAATGGACTAAGACAATTGGCAAGAGCTCTCATGAATGCTAGCAGAAATATAAAATGGTGCAAGAAGTTTTGAAAACTGTTTGGCAGTTTCTTAAAAATGTTAATCACATGCTCGCAATATGACCTAAATTTACTGATGAGAAATAAAAATGTATGTCCATACAAGGTCTTGTACGGTATGATCACAGCAGCTCTATTCTCAGTAACTAAAATCTCTGGATAACACAAATGTCATTCAAGTTTAATGGACAAATAAGAAGCATTATGTTCTCTCAGGGAAAAAAAGGAAGGAATGGAAGGAGGTGGGAACAAAAGAAGGAAGGAAGGATAGATGGAAGGAAGGATGGAAGGAAACATGGATAGAAGGATGAATGGAAGGATGATTGGAAGGAACTACTAATGCATGCAAAAACAGACACATCTTAGAAACGTGTGGAGTGAGAGAAATGGTATGAAAAAGAGCATCTTATTTAAAAATTAAAAATTGTAAAACTTATGAAGAAAGCTTGAATAAATTGTGCTGAATCAATTCGATAGCTGTATAAGAAAAAATAATGCACTTGCCATTTGTTATATTCAGAAATCAATGTCTGATGAGTCACATATCTAAATATGAAACATAAAACAGCAAAGTTTCTGTGGGAAAACAAGGAGAGCTTTATTATGAATTGACATAGATATATAAAACCTGTGTTCACCATAAAGCATACACTAAAATATTCATAGTTACACTGCTCATATTAGCCAAGAATGAGAAACTTGTAGCTGTGGTAATGAGCTGATTCTTGGTCTGAATGCTGGTTATAAGATACGTCCAATTTGTACAACTTATCAAGCTGAATATTTAAGATGTACGCACTTTTCCCTATATATAACATAGTTCAATAAAAAGATAAAGTATTTATTGCAAAGATAAAATACTTACACATTATTTAGCACATAGTAACTAGTCAAATACTATGTATTATTATTATTATTATTGTTGTTATCATTATAAGTATCTATGTCTCCATCACAAATGATGGACCAAAAAATGTTTAGTAGTCTCTATTTGCACTACTTTATAATTAGTTTTCATAAGCACATATCTTAAAAATTGACTTTTTTTAATGTTTTTTTCCTCTCCTTTACTGTGAGTTCCTTAAGGTGCAAACTATGACTTTTTAAAAAATTTTTTTAAATTTAGACACCGCTTCTAAAAATCAACATTATTGAGAGAATATATGTGACTATATTCACACACATGCACTATCACACACAAACAAACACTCATATAAAGACTTCCTTCCATTCCCTTTAATTCTGAATGCAGGTAAGGAATTTTAAAAAGACACATGGTAAGGATGATCATCACTCTCTTCTACGGTGCTTTGACATTTATGTGGTACTAATATAAACATAAAAAATAACACAGCCATTATTGAATCATTATCGGTTTGTTTTACGTCCATTGGTTGAAATTTGCACCATGTGCATGTGCATGAGTGTTCAGTTACAGACTTATGTGCACTACGTTTTATTCCCAGAAGTAAAACTGAAGCACCCAGTGAAGCTAGAGTAATTACTGAATATTGTAAAAGTGTATGTGTGCAAGCACTTATGTTCCCCCTGATTCTCTTATTACATGATTTAGCCTTGTTTCTTCTTCCTTTCTTTTTTATTTCCACATGAGCTAATGAGTATTTTAGTGCTGAAAGATAGAGCATAGCATACAGAGAGAATTCCAAGCAGTACAAAAGGTTTTTCTACATTTATTTATTATTAATAGTAATGATAAAAATAACTATAATTTATTGATCACCAAACCTATGACCACCATTAGGGTAAGAGGTTTATATTATAGCATATTCTTATTCTAGTATTTTTTTTTAAGATGCAGAAACTGATGTCCAGGGTAATACAAAACTTACTCAAGGTCACATAGTAAATAAGTGGCAGAAATGAGATTTAAAAGCTGACTCTATTGGCTTGTCTTGCATTTCAAAGCACAGATTCTGATCCTAGAACATTTTATGAATAATTTCTTTATTCCTTTGCTATTTAAGTTCTCCCTCTCTTTTTCTTTATTCTCTGCCTTTCTGTGTTTCTCACCTAATACATTGTTCCATGTCGGTAGGATCAAAAGAAGGGTTTATATTGCGGATTTAATAAAGGCTCTGTCTGTAATCTGGGCTTTCTATGGGCTGTCAAGAGGGAATAGTCTAAGCTGAGGGAAAATGAAGAGCAGAGCACAGAAATGAATGTGCATGGAGGGGAAATAGGAAGAGAGAGTAATCCAATTTGGCCGGATGTAAAATTGATTACAGTTTGTGGGGGAAGATAGGGGACATTGAAACCACTCCATTAATAACTTTGGCTTAAAGGCTTGGTGTGTACAATGGTCATGGTTATCTTCTCTACTCCTGTGCCTCTTGGAAATAAGACAAACAAAGTGAAGTGGAACATGCATTTTAAAAAATGACATTATGGTTAGGAAAACGAACCAATAAAGGAGTTAGACTTTACAGTAGACTCCACACATTCCCTCCAAGTAAGTTCAAATTATTATTAAAAGTCAGGGACTTCTCCCAGTCATAGATGACTGTCATTTAGTCCATATATGGTTCTCGGGGGAGGGGGGTGGTAGGGGAGTTGAACAAGAAGAGTAACATAGCAGTGTGAGAAATGGGTTAATTTAAAAAGTGGGAGAGATTTTCACCAGTGACCGTATTTGTGTGAAATTTTTGGAGAATGGAACCAATGACCAATGAAAATGTCCAGCAAGCTTTCTGAAAACCATGTGCATGGACCTCTTGGGTGCCAGTTTGTAAGACAAAACAACAACAACAACAACAACACACACAACCGTAATGTTTATTGTTACTGATGGATATTCAGTACCTGAGAAGTTCTATTTGTAATTTCTTTAAATATGACTTTATTAACAATACTAGCCATGTGGAACCTGAAAAGTATCAAGGTTACATAAATGTTTAAATATTTTTCTTCGGCCGGGCGCGGTGGTTCATGCCTGTGATCCCAGCACTTTGGGAGGTCAAGCGGATGGATCACGAGGTCAGGAGATCGAGACCACCCTGGCTAACACGGTGAAACCGAGTCTCTACTAAAAATACAAAAAAAAATTAGCCGGGAGTGGTGGCAGGAGCCTGTAGTCCCAGCTACTTGGGAGGCTGAGGCAGGAGAATGGCGTGAACCCAGGAAGCAGAGCCTGTAGTGAGCCGAGATCGCACCACTGCACTCCAGCCTGGGCAACAGAGCTAGACTCCATCTCAAAACTAAATAAATAAATAAATAAATAAATAAATAAATAAATAAATATTCTTCTTCTCTCCCCTTCACCCCCTTCCCTTTCTTTCTGTTCCCTTCTCTTCCTCCTTTTCTTTCTTCTTTTTTAAGAATATAATCTTGAAAGTGATTCTAGGAAGGCAGGCAGGAAGATGAGATGGTAAACAACACAGGGGCAGATATTAGCAATTCTGATTTAAAGTTTCAAATATGCTGCTCCATTTTACTTGTATGGCTTGGATCGTATCTTGAAACTCAGCATGTCTTAGTTTCTTCTATTAAATAAGGCAGATGAACCCCCGCCATCTTTCAGTCACTGTGCACTACCTCAGTCCCATCAAAATTCTCTGAGGTAAGTACCATTATTTCCCCCATCTTACAAAAGAGAAAATTGAGCCACAGTGATGTCATATTACGCCAATGTAGCAAAATCAAGATGCTGAGAAAAGATCACTGTCTTAAATTGAATATTCCAATCGGAAAGTTAGAATAATGCAAACATAAAGAGAGCTGTCTTTGTCATCACACAGATCTTGGTACTATGAAATCTCTAGTTTACTGAGTCTATTTTTTGAAACATGCCTCACTAATTATATCCTATTCATCAAATAACAAGTCTAAGGAAAATATTCTATTATTTTTCAGCCACTATGGTAAATGGAAGATGCCAGTGCCCTTCAAGTACTTTAACGTACTTTAAAGTTTCCAAGAGCTGATCTGATTGAAATAGTTGGAGAAAAAATTGAAACAAAATTTTGTGGAAATTTCTTTATTCTATTAATCCTGCTCAGACAAAAACGATCACTTTCAATTCAACTAATCGTGCACTTGCAAAGCTTTTTGTCTTCATGGACAAGGTAGACAGAGAACTTCACTGTCAAAACACAGCTACTAGCTGTCTTCCCTGCTTCCCAGTTTTAACAATAGTCATTTCAAAAGAAATCTGCACAGTGGCTAGAAAAATGCCTGTTGGGAAGCCAGCGGCAAAAATCACCTCTCTTTAAATGAGAAAATATGTGACAAATACACCACTTAAAATTATAGATTAAAATGCCTTTGGCAAGTCTAGAAGTAAAATAGCAAAGCTATATTTCTGACACTGAGTACGTAATATTTATTTATAGTTAGAGGTATTAAATGTGAGCAAAGGAGATGGTGAAAATTTAATGACAACAAATGATGCATTAGATGGTAAAATTAGCTAAACTTTTTTGATATTTACCAAATCATGTTTTAATATTTATTTATATAATTTTAGTGTTATCTGTATAATATCTTTATGACAAAGGTGCCTACATTATTCCCATTTTATAGAAGAAATTAAAAGATGTAGAAGATCATTAATTGGCTCAAGTCACACAACTAGTTATTGCAGAAAAATCAGATTCAAATCCAGGTGATCTCACATTAAGCCTACACAATTGCATACTACACCACAATGCATCTCATATGAGGAGTCATTCTTTTATACAATATTCACAATAATCTCATTAAATATATATGATCAATATTACCATGTGGTATGTAAAATCATCTCCATTAAAGCTATGAGGAAGCAGCATTTCAGAGGGATTGGCTTTTTCAAGTAGTTGGCTAATGCATCTGAGAACATACTGAACCAGGAGGTACATTTCTTTTTCACTAATTCTGATTATTCTGAATCACTGCACTTTGGGTTGTTGTCAGGAAATAACTATTCCTCTCTGAAATTCATGTTATGAAAACCTATGCCTAATCATTCATGGAGGTTTGGCAAGATGTTTATGCTAGCAGGAAGTTTAATTCCTCATAATTCCCAATTACCTTAACAATTTCAACGCCTTGTCTAAAGAACTTTCTACTACTGCATTTACATCCTCTTTCAAAGAAACCTCTCATGTAATTAGTGCTTTGTCCCCAAATCACAAGTTGCAAATGAGGCATTTTCCTTTAAAATGTTTCCAACTTGGGGAAATAATTTATCCAAGCGGGGGACCCTTCTCACTGACCCCCAACACCTGGAAACCACAGAACCTTGATCACCAAGCTATGCTTTCTTGCATTTCAAAGAAACACCACAAAGAAAATAAGCATTACAATATTTTGACTTGCAATACAGAGGAAGAGATGTTATTATTCTGAAGCTTTAGTATTTAGCTAGTATCTAAAGCTTGAGTACAGGCAATACAATTCTGGCATTTACATCCCCTGGACTTATATGCTGATTGAATTAAAAATTGTATTTCTTTTATTTATTGAGTCTTAACCTTAAGGAAAATGTTTGGCCATGAGGGAAGAGGCATTAATAATTAAATTGAATTATTGGCACTTGGCTAATTAAATATCACATTGGAAATTAATTTGTAACCTACACAACCCTTTTCATGGTGCTGGTTACACATACACACATCATCTCTGACACCTAGAAGAGAAGTTTCACTTTCCAAAAGCTGAGCATTGCATGTGTATAGTACCTTCCTTAGAATGCATATAAGACTGTGAGAAAGTAAAGAAAACTTCTTTTTTAACTTTAATTTTATTTTATGTTCAGGGGTACATGTACAGGTTAGTTATATAGGTAAACTCATGTCAGAGTGGTTTATTGTACAGATCACTTCATCATCCAAGTAATAAGCCTGGTACCCAATAGTTACCTTTTCTGCTCTTCCACCATAAGCTGGGCCCCAGTGTCTATTGTTCTCCTCTTGGTGTCCACATCTTCTCATCATTTAGCTCCCACTTATAAGTAAGAACATGAGGTATTTGGTTTTCTGTTCTTACGTTAGTTTGCTAAAGATAATGGCCTCCAACTCCATCCATGTTCCCACAAAGAACATGACCTTGCTTTTTATGGCTGCATAGTATTCCATGGTGTATACATACCACATTTTCTTTATCCAGTCATCCATTGATGGGCATTTAGGTAGATCCCATGTCTTTGTTATTGTGAATAATGCTGCAATGAACATATTCATGCATGGGTGTTTATGAGAGAATTATTTATATTTCTTAGAGAATGTATCACTAATGGGATTGCTGGGTCAAATGATAGTTCTGGTTTTAGTTCTTTGAGTAATCATCACACTCCTTTCCACAATGATTGATCTAATTTACACTCCCACCAACAGAATGAAACGTACATCAAAAGAGTAAGTGCCATCTATCACAAATTCACAGCCAACATCATAATGAATGGGCAAAAGCTGGAAGCATTCCCCTTGAAAACCGGTACCAGACAAAAATGCCCTCTGTCATCACTCCTATTCAACACAGTATTAGAAGTCCTGGCCAGAGAAGTCACACAATAGAAAAAAACAGAGGGTATCCAAATAGGAAGAGAGAAAGCCAAACTCTCCCTGTTTGTAGAAGACATGATTCTATATATAGAAAACCTCATAGTCTCAGCCCAAAAACTCCTTAAACTAATAAACAACTCCACCAGTGTTTCAGGATACAAAATCAACATATAAAAATTAGTAGCATTCCTATATACCAACAACAGCAAAGCCAAGAGCCAAATAAACACAATCACATTCACAATTACCACAAAAAGAATAAAATACCTAGGAATACTGCAAACCATAGAAGTGAAAGATCTTGTAATGAGAATTACAGAACACTGCTCAAGGAATCAGAGATGACACAAACAAATGGAAAAATATTTTATGCTCATGGTTAGGAAGAATCAATAATGTTAAAATGGCCATATTGCCCAAAACAATGTACAGATTTAATGCTATTCCTATCAAACAGCAATGACATTCTTCACAGAACTAGAAAACAAACTATTTAAAAATTTATATGGAACCAAAAAATAGCCCTAAGGGCCAAGGCAATCCTAAGCGAAAAGCACAAAACTGGAAGCATCATGCTACTCCACTTCAGGCTATACTACAGTGCTACAGAAACCAAACCAGCATGGTACTGGTACAAAAACAGACACATAGACTGGTGGAACAGAATAGAGAACCCAGAAATAAGACCACACACCTACAACTATCTTATCTTCAATAAAGCTGACAAAAACAAGCAATGGGGAAAGGACTCCCTATTCAGTAAATGGTGCTGGGATTACTGGCTAGCCATATGCAGATTAAAACTGGATTCTTTCATGCCTCTAATCCCATCACTTTGGGAGGCCGAGGTGGGTGGATCTCCTGAGGTCCGGAGTTCAAGACCAGCCTGGCCAACATGGAGAAACCCCGTCTCTACTAAAAATACAAAAATTAGCCAGGCATGGTAGTGCATGCCTGTAATCCCAGCTACTCAGGAGGCTGAGGCTGGAGAATCGCTTGAACCTGGGAGGCGGAGGTTGCAGTGAGCCAAGATCACGCCACTACACTCCAGCCTCAGCAACAGAGTGAGACTCTGTCTCAAAAAAAAAAAAAACCCACAAAACTGGATCCTTTCCTTACACCATATGCAAAAAATCAATTAAGAT
The DNA here is from genome assembly GCF_029289425.2 of Pan paniscus. NCBI lineage: Eukaryota > Metazoa > Chordata > Mammalia > Primates > Hominidae > Pan > Pan paniscus. The sequence goes on from NC_073267.2 coordinate 71,840,892, forward strand.
GGATTAAAGACTTACATAGAAAACCAAAAAACCATAAAAACTCTGAAGACAACCTAGGCAATACCATTCTGGACATAGGAACTGGCAAAAATCTCATGACAAAAAAGAAACTTTTTTATGAGGATTGTGAGCCACTTTAAATTATCAGTCCCAGAGAGAAAACACCATAAAATTAACAATGGCATATACTGAACATCATAATTCATACCTTGTTTTCAACAATGTACAGCCGATGACTAACCAGTGTTATTTCTGTAAACCAATAAGAATTCCTGTCCAACAATTTTGTTCCAGTCCACTCCTTGCCTTTGTCTTCTATTTTATAACTTGCTTGTAACAAAGGCCAGACAGAGCCCTCCCCAAGGTAATTTGAAGGTGTGTCCCAGGCAGCTGTTCTCAACCTTGGCCCAAATAAACTCTCTATATTAATTTTGCCTCGGCTTCATTTTTTTTGGCTCACACAGTATACAAAGGTCAGTTTGTATTCTGGGTTTTTTCTTTTTCTTTGAAATATCTACAATTCCAATAGTTATTCCTCAGTAATTGCTGATTTCTTTATCTGATGGAACTAGTACTAGTTTCTTGATTTTGAAGTGTGAGTAAGACAAACATCCCCGGCATCATGGTACCCCCTGACTATTGGTTTTAGTATTTGTTCTTCCTTTTTTTCTGAGATGGAATCTTGCTCTGTCATCCAGGCTGGAGTGCAGTGGCACAATCTCGGCTCACTGCAACCTCCACCTCTTGGGTTCAAGCGATTCTCCTGTCTCAGCCTCCCTTGGGATTACAGGCGTGTGCCACCACACCCAGCTAAATTTTGTATTTTTAATAGAGACAGGGTTTTGCCATGTTGGCCAGGCTGGTCTCGAACTCCTGACATCAGGTGGTCCACCTGCCTCCGCCTTCCAAAATGCTGGGATTACAGGTGTGAACAACCACGCCCAGCCTTGTTCCTCTTGATGACAGCTGAACAATTGATACTCATGTTAACAAGCTGTACTCTACAAGCAAGCTCCGAAGGTGATTCTTCAACAAATCCACTTCCACAGGAAGATTCAGTGCTATCTCTATTTACTGATAAAGTCATCTCATTTTAATAACGTGAAGGCTGACACCAAATCAGTCCCATCTCTTGGAAAAAAAACCTTGATCCAGACAGCCTGGGGACTTTCCAGGTTGAATTATCATTGTTGTTTACCTGATTGTGTCACAACTACCCACTTGACCCAGGTACTATGACTAGCAGGGTAGAGGTGATTAGGCATCTGTAGACATAAAACATTCCCTCTCAATATTTTCTCAGATTTGAAACATGAAATAATTATTATTTTCAAAAAGTGACCTTGCATTCGTAATGATTATACTATGAGGACTGCCCTGTTATTGGACCACTTTTATAGCATTTAAATTTTTTAGGTGCAGTGGCTCACGCCTTTAATCTCAACACTTTGGGAAGCCAAAGCAGGAGGACCACTTGATCCCAGAAGTTCAAGACCAGCCTGGGCAATATAGCGAGACCATGTTTCTACAGAAAAACAAAAAAAAAAAGAGAGAGAGAAAGAAAAAAAAATAGCCAGGTGTGCAGGTGTGCACCTATAGTCCCAGCTTCTTGGGAGGCTGAGTGAGAGGATTGCTTGAGCCCAGGAATTCAAGGTTATAGTGAGCTATGACTTTGCAACTGCAACTGCACTCCAGCCTGGGTGACAGAGCAAAGCCCTGTCACTAAATAAATAAATAAATAAATAAATAAATAAAGGTTTCCATCGATCTTGGCTAATAATGGTATTTAAGTTGTGTGCTATTATTTATAGTTCAGAAAAATATACTGTTGGAGCATAGAACATGATACCTCAAAGTAGAGCACTTTGGCACACTGAGTGTTTGGAGCTAAAGGCATTGGAATGGCCTCAAAAGCAAGGACTTTCTGACCTTCTCCTGCCCTCCTCTCTCCCACCCCACTTTGTCCCCCAAAGGGAATCGGAGAAACCAGAATTTCCCTTACCCAAAGGAGGTAATAGAAATTGGAACTCCTAGGCCGGGCACAGTGGCTGATGCCTGTAATCCCAGCATTTTGGGAGGCCGAGGCAGGCAGATTTCCTGCGCTCAGGAGTTTGTGACCAGCCTGGGCAACATGGTGAAACCCTGTCTCTACTAAAATACAAAAAAAAAAAAAAAAAAAATTAGCCAGGCGTGGTGGCATGCGCCTGTAATTCCAGCTACTTGGGAGGCTGAGGCAGGAGAATTGCTTGAACATGGGAGGTGGAGGTTGCAGTGAGCTGAGATTGCACCACTGCACTCCTACCTGGGCAATAGTAGAGTGAGACTCGGTCTCAAAAAAAAAAAAAGAAAAAAAAAAAGAAATTGGAATTCCTCTTTCTCAAGCAAAGCTATAAAACCTAGAAAAGTCATTTTCTTCTCCCTTCTCTATGACCCTCATTCCAGAGGGGTCCTACCCTATAACTAAGGGGAAAAAATGCTACACAGAAAGGCCAATAGAAATCTAGACAAACAGAGCCTATATGTCTATTGGGGTCTATTGGGTTTCCTCCCTTTGTCTATTACCATGAGAGCCTATCCTTTTGTCCAATCACATATTACATGGCCGTTCATTCTTCATTGAGCCTACACATAAAAATTGGCAGCTTTTTCTGGGTCCTTGGGTCTTCCTTTCTGAAGAGCGCCACATAAAACTTTGATTAAACAAATTTGTTATGCTCTCCTCTTTTTAATTTGTGTTTCGTTATAGAAGCATTAGCTGTGAGCCTTACAACGGGTAAGGAAAGATACTACACCTTCTTACCCCTGCAATACTCTCCAATTCATACACATAAACTTAAAATCTTTAAAACATTTTAAGCAGAAAGAGGAAAGTGACCCTGATTTCTGCTCATCTTAAAGGAAGACTGAGCTCCTAGCCCACCCACATGTATTCCTTCCTGTGCTTCCCTTTGGAATTGATGTGGCAAATGTGCTCTTTAAGTCACTGGGAGTGGCCAACTGCAGTGATCTATTTAAGTCATTATTTTAAGAAATAGACTTATCAAGTTTTATATTGCTACTTACAAGAGTCTGAACTCTAGACATAGGCGTGTCTACAGACTTATGGCCACCTAAGGTTACATAAGGGAAAGGGCTAATCTAATAATGGCCTAATGTCATTCCAGTGGAAAGCAGGATTTTAATTCCTAACTGATCAGACTACTGCCACTTCAGTGATGTACAAACTTTCATTTACTTTTTTAAATAAATAAATACTTAAAACACTTATTTATGTTTTATTTACTTTTTTGTATCATATGTTATTGTCCTTATTTTTATTTATTTACTTATTTATTTATTTATTTTTACTACAGACAGGGTCCCACTCTGTCACCCAGGCTGGAGTGGTACAGTGGCACAATCACTGCATCCTTGATCTCTTGGGCTGAAGTGATCCTCCAGCCTCAACCTCCCAAGTAGTTATGAATACAGGGGCACACCTCCTCATCCAGCTAATTTTTAAATTTATTGTAGAGCCAGGGTCTCACTACATTGCCCAGGCTGGTCTCAAACTCCTGGCCTTAAGTGATTCTCCCCCGTTGCCTCCCAAAGTTCTGGGATTATAGGTGTAAGTCACCATGCCCAACCAATGTCCTTGAATTTTAAACTGCCAAACAGTCAATTATATAGGTCTTTAATTTGTTATTTATTTGTATATACACCGAGTTGAAAGTGAGAGCTGAACATTATTTATCTCTTAGAAGTAGAAGAGAATGGGAACAAGAGTTTGGAAAAAAAAGGAAAAAAAATCAATAAAATTCTACAGTATTAAATTTTAGAATTAAAACATTTAGAATTAAAGTGGAATTTCTACTACTGAAATCCAAAAATCAGCCAGGCACAGTGGCTCACGCCTGTAATCCCAACACTTTGGGAGGCCCAGGCGAGCAGATCACTTGAATCCAGGAGTTTGAGACTAGCCTGGGCAACATGGTGAAACCCCGTCTACCTAAAATACAGATATTATCTTGGTGTTGTGATGCACCCCTGTAGTCCCAGCTACTCAGAAGGCTGAAGCAGGAGGATTGCTTGAGCCCCAAAGGTGAAGGTTGCAGTGAGCCAAGATCATGCCACTGCACTCCAGACTGGGCAACAGAGTGAGACCCTGTCTCAAATTAAAAAACAAACGAACAAACAAACAAATCTCAAACTGGATGCATCTTTTATAATATGAGATTCTTCATATAGATAGGATTTTTCTGGAGAGGGCAGAAACAGCTAACAAAAACAAGTATAAGTACTCTGCATTGTTCTATGTGTGTGTACATATATGTTGCGAGATGTAAAACATGTATCTAGAGAGAATATACACATGTATATACACATCAGGACATGCAGCTTAGATGATAAAGCTTTTCTATTTTATTATATCATAATTTCATGAATAAGCATGTTGAAAATACAACAAAATGAACATAAACTTTTCTTTCTTTCTTTCCTTTTTTTTTTTTTTTTTTTTACTAATTTGACATTTTATAAACACATGCTGAGTGCAGAAAGCCAAAGGTCAGAGTCCACTTTTGCTAGGAACAAAAGAGATTACAGAATTGAAATCTATACTTCAGTCAAAAATGTGTTCAAAAGTTCCCCCACAGCATCCATGAAAGTCTTAGCATCACATAAATGCTGACTGCATCTCCAAGTGCTGTCGATTTTTACCTTAAAAATAGATTTGAATTCATTTACCACAGGGCACAGAGGAAAGGAGAATGAATCAGGAGGATCTCAAAGTGAAGATGCTTAGACACAAGAGACAGAAGACAAGCAGGAGGTAAAATGTAATTTTGAGGGAAAAAATCATAAAATGAGATTGGATTTTTCGGTATAATTTTTCTGAAAATGCAATTTGTAACAAGTTATATTGTCGGTAAAAGAATCCCTACTGCACTTCTAATGTGCTTTCTTAGTATCTGAAACATAAAAGCACATCAGAATACATCATGTGCAAACCATGGCATTAAACAGATTAGAAAAACTAAATGTCATACAGTAACATGGTTGGTTCTTGTGCGGTTAATTTAGTAGAAAGGCAGAGAATCGCTGCAGGAAACACTTTCTCCAGTTATGCACCCTGCAGCTAAAATACCTTGTATACCTTTTTTTTTTTTTGAAGGAGTAATAACTTTACTGAAGTGACAAATTTAAGGCTTATGTGGTTTTAGGATGGAACCTCAGCTAAATTATTCCTGAATTGGGTTGTGCATTGAGAGACACGGATGTTAGAATGGACAAGCCAGATTCTTTGTTCCTCTGTCTCTCAGAGTCCACCTTGGTTAGGCTCACTGTTGTGATCTATTCCAATGACATTAACGTCTTGAGTAGTACTATCTTTATGTCATTGACCTCCCACTCAGTATATCTTCTTTTTTAGTTACTTAATTGTCTTTATTAACTACATGTCCCATCATTCATGCAGAATTGTAGCAAATATAAAAATCAAAGTTCCCCTAAATCGTCTCCTCATAAAATATGCTTTTTACTTCTTTTCTTTGGAAAAAAGTATCTAATTGACAAATAAAAATTATATATATTCAAGATGAGCAATACAATGCATTATAAACTGATTACTACAGTCAAATTAATCAACATATCCATCGCCCCCTGTAGTTATCTTGTTTGTGTGTGTTGGTTGGGGATGAGAACACTTAAGATCTGTTCTCTTGTTAAATTTCATATAAGCAATCCAATATTATTAACTACAGTCACCATGTTGTACACTGGATCCCCAGAATTTATTTATCTTATAACTAAATGTTTGTACCCTTTGACTAACATCTCATTCCCATCAGCCCCATCCCTGGAAACCGTGAGTTTCTCTGCTTCTATGCTTAGTATGCTTTTTAAAGTCCTTGATTTTTACACAGCCTCATGATTCATGCACCACACACACACAAAAGTATTTTCTACCTTTACTTAAAAAATAATACGTTGAGACCTGACATTATCTGGCCACCAGGTCAAAAAAGTTAAATTGAGCATCATGTATTCTCCCGAGGTCTTAAAGCAAAGTCTATCACTCCTTTTAATTAGAGCTTTTCATATGGGTTCTGACTGAAATCACCTTGGTTGCTTTCTCCAGCTCTCACCTGATTCTAATTAGTCCCATTGGAACATTAACCTAGCTCCCCCTCCCAACCCCATCTCTGCCTCATGATTCATCTCATTAGAAAAACTGATAAGTGGGCTACTAATATCTGCTAGGTAAGATGTACAATTGTGAGCTGTACCACTAAGCAGTTTGCTAATGATAAAGGATGGCCTTCCTTATGGCAAGCATTACAGAGTATCGCTGCCTAATGCCCTTTAACTTGGGTAATTAAACACATCAACAGTAGAGATAATTTTTTCACAGTGGGAGTTAAGGAGAAACTGGAACAAAAAATATACCTTGCCTGGCAGAGCTGACATCTCTATAAAGCATTTAAGCAGATTTAAGGTACTTAACATACTGGCGACTAAGCAGCAAGTACTCTCCTGGCCTCCTGAATTCAGAACAAAATGCACTTACATAAAATTTTAAACTTGAGCAACATTATGTGGCAGGCAGAATAATGGTCCCCTCCCAAATATGCCCACACCCTAATCTCTGGAACTTGTGACTGTATTACCTTAGACAGCCAAAGGGACTTTGCAGATGAGATTAGGGCTATAAGGCTATGGAACTTCAGATAGGAGGATTGTCTTGGATTATCTGGGTGAACCAAATGTAATCACAAGAATGTTTAAAGGCTGTCGTAAGAGAAAGACTTTATGACAGAAGAATAGTCAAAGAGATGCAAAGTTGCTGGTTTTAAAGATGGAGAAAAGAGACAAAGAAATGTAGTGGTCTCTAGAAGGTAGAAAAGACAGGAAACAGATTTTCTCCTACAGCTTCTAGAAGGAATATAGCCCTACCAGCACTATGACTTTAGCATGGTGAGCCTCTGTGTTAGGGTTCTGATGGACAGAACTAAAAGATTAAAACTTTATATTGTTTTAAGCCACAAGGGTTGTAATAATTTGTTAGAGTAGCAATAGAAAACTAATACAGACAGGGAATTAGGAGAAAAGAGTTCTCAGGTGAGCAACCATGAGGGGCTTGTTCAAGGTTGTATTTGTGGCACTTGTCAGTGTTTGGTGCATAATAGAAGCTCAACAATTATTTGTAGAGTTGATGAATATTTATTGATATCCTCCTAAGTTTAGTGTCTTCATTTAGCTACTATGATAAAAATTTATTGATACACTGTTTAATGATAAGAAAACAGAAGCTGCTGCAGATAAATTATTCATTTAGGCTACACAGAAATTGAAAACTCAAATCAGAGTTTGTTTGACATGCTAAGGTCTGTGGCTGCAAAATATTCCTGATTCCTTTAACTGTCAAATAACTTCCTAAATAGGGCTCTTCAAAATTTTGTTCTAGTCACTTGTGCTCCCTGTAAATTTTTGAGAGTGATAGCTGGACCTTTCCTATCTCTTAGCAGTAGGAGAATAGAATGAGAGTAATATGAAAAAGATACTTGGAGTTCTGTAAAGTGTATACTAGATAGAAATAAACTGTTAATGAACATTAACATCTATCTGGCACTATATCATAGCCAAGGATCTAAGACCTTTGCCTACTTTGACACATTTATTCTTCAGAATAACAATGAAAGGTAAGCCCTGTGGGAAGCCTTGCCTTGATAAGGAATGAGAGGTTTTTTTAAAAACAACAACAACAACAATAATGAATTAACTTGCTAGAGATCATGTTTTAGAAACACCACAAGTGGGATATAAACCCATGAAATCTGCCACCGCAGGTCACACATTTCACTGCCCTAAGTGGCCTTTACCAAAGGGGTCCCAGACACATGGTCTCTTGCCAGGATTCTTAGCCTTCTTTGCCAAAGGTTTCTTTAAAAATCTGATGAAAACTATGAGTCATCTCCTGGAAGAAGCATATTATAGACACATAAATTTTTATAAAGTGTATTATTTTGGTAATCAGAGTCATAAGATTTCAGATAACCATATTGGAAACATTCCTGGTAGAAAAGAAAATTAGGGATCTCAGATGTAGGATCACAATCAAATTAATTTTCTATTTGAATTTGATTTAATATGGACAGACTGATTATTTATCACACAACCAATTAAATACTTCATCTTTTTTCTTCTCTCATTCAATTCTTGACCTTTCGACAATGAGTTATGAGAGCTGATCACTCATGACTGTGAACACTAAGCAAAAAGCTATTATACTTCTAACCTAATGCATGAAATACAAAGATATATGTATGTCCTCCCAGGCAATGATGAGAAAGAAACACTAATAATTTCCCTCTCCATTTGAATCACAAATTTTGAAAAGATTATGTATATTTAAAAATTTTATTGAACAAAACAACAATACAAAACACTTAAGAGCATAAAATATGCGATAAATCTCAGAACTTTTTTTGAGCTTCAATTCAACAGCATGTACTGGAACTGATTGTGCTGTTGTCATGTTAAGGAATTCTGAAATATTATGATTTGCTGAGAATCAGTGATCCATCAGACAGGGTCTGCAGATGTTTGGATAGAATGAGATGTTATTGCAAAGGCATAGGTTTAAGCAGCATTTGACCTACATTAGAATAATATACTTGAATACCAATGTCATTTGTATGGTTGCTGGAAGGGGTCTCGGCATTTGTCTGTATTCCTGCATTCAAAAACCACCCGTAAAAAACCCTCTTTCCTTCCATGTGCGGATGATTGAGATGGATCCTAGGTTACAAAAAATGAAAATCCAAATTTGCCTGGTAAGTCATTTTAAATATAGTATTGTGCAGGAAAATATGAACTAATTCTGTCTCCCAAACCCCTCTCATTTTACTTACATGGCAATGTACTATATAAATGCAACTCTTTAACTCTAGTTTCTAATAATATTTGATGCAAGAGAAAGCTTGTTTGAGAGTACTCCTCCTATGAAGAAAGATATCATTTATTCACTAACTGGTCATCCACTTTTTATAATTGTGAAACAGGGAAAACATTATTAATTGCATATCTTTATTAAGGAATTGGGGAAAAAGATAATCATAGGACATGTGTTGACGAAAAGAGGCATTTGGAAATCTATAAAGAAGGAATACATGTGGCTTAAGAATGCAAAACAAATAATGGAATTTTGATATTCCTAAAGAAATATTGTTACCTATCACAATGTGAACATACTGAGGACTCTGCCATCAATATTTGTCAGTGGCCACTGTGGGCTGACTACTGGAGTGAATTATAAAACACATTTTTTGTTAGGATCCTTATTATTGAAGAATTTGCATTAGCACCAAGTCGAGATTACCAGCTGTGAACATTTCACTCGTTAATAAAAAGAAGCAACAAAATAGAAAGCAACTCTTCATAGGCCATCACGGTGGGGACTACATTTATCCAGGAAGCTGTGTATTGTAAATCCACAATTTGATAATCCAATTTTGAAAACAATTACATTAGAAATTCCAAAACACAATAATAAAAAGTTAGGTTTATTATATGCAAGGGAAACTATGAGGAGTCTTGGGCTGTGTGAAGACCTCTCCATTTCTCAGTGCCCTTCTTTGCTTAGTTATGAATAGGCATAATTTATATATCCCTGAGGAAATATGCTTTTACTGTACTCTTAGCATGTGAGGAGGGAAACTGTATAGAAACAGACTTTCTCCTACAGAAGATTGACCTATACATCTTGAATTTGGTTTAATTTTTTTTCATTTCTAAAGACTTCATAGGCAACATCTATAGATATTTGGTCACCGAGGGTCAGGGCTTGGGGTGGGTAACTCTGTGCAGAACTTTACTAATATATGCAGATGAGATAGAAAGATTAATGCTGACTAGGGAGAGCTGATCGCTCATGACTGTGAACACTAAGCAAAAAGCTATTACACTTCTAACCTAATGCATGAAATACAAAGATATATGTATGTCCCCCCAGACAATGATGAGAAAGAAATTGGGATGTGTTTCATCGCCTCTTCTTTTTTACGTGTTGTAACAAATTAACTTTAATCAGTTTATTTTTTGTTTTATTATATGTTTCCCTCCCCATAGAATGGTATAATGGGTTTGGGGGAAGAGACTTGATGAGCCTCTTGATGAAAGATGAGCTAAAAATATCTGTTTCATAGGACAGTCTGATAGCGCCTCGGGGAGTTCTTGATGAAAAAATGTACTGGGAGGAAGTAAAAGCTTATCTAAGCTTGTCCTTGGAGATTACAAGAAATTCAGAAACACAGAGTTCCTTCTGGCCCCTAAGAAACTGATCATCTTTGTGCAAATAAGGATTTGATTTACGTTGCATGTGATACAGGAGAAGCATGGCAAAAGATGAAAAATACCTTATGGAGAGTCAACTGTGTTTATTTAATTGAAGAGGAGGGTATCTTTGAAGAGGAGGGCATGATACTCTCTTAAAAATATGAAAAGGACTGATAGTATTTTTCCTAACATTTATTATTTTGTTTTATTTCAGACTGAGTTTTGCTCTTGTCACCCAGGCTGGAGTGTAACAGTGTGATCTTGGCTCACTACAACCTCTCCCTCCTGGGTTCAAGCGATTCTCCTGCCTCAACCTCCTAAGTAGCTGGGATTACAGGCATCCACCACAATGCCCAGCTAATTTTTTTTTTTTTTTTTTTATTTTAGTAGAGAGGGGGCTTTGCCATGTTGGCCAGGCTGATCTCGAACTCCTGACCTCAGGTGGTCCACCCACCGTGGCCTCCCAAAGTGCTGGGATTACAGGCCTGATCCTAACATTTAAATGCAGGTTCCTAATGTTTGGGACAAAACCAAAACGTCTTGTTTCTGAGGGTGACAAGGATTCACTTCTGGGTGACTGACTACTTTAAAGTTTCATGTTCTCATGTCTCTGGCCATAAGATTTCTAGATCTACAGTTGGACCTTTTTGTTTCTGTCTTATCTTGATATTCCTCATTTCAATAAAACAGGCCTAACTTCATTATCTGACCCACTGAGATATACTTTCTACTAGATTTTCAACAATGCAGGCTTCATGGTTACCTGGGTGCCACCACTTTCATCAGACTGGAAAACCTCACAGCTGCTAGTCACAGAGTCACAGACTGATCAATAAAGAAGAAGAATTAGAGAGTTTCCTTGTGAGTAGAGAAAAGATATGCTCCAGATTAGAAGTAGATGAAGAGGGGCCAGGCACAGTGGCTCACGCCTGTAATCCCAGTACTTTGGGAGGCCGAGGAGGGCGGATCACCTGAGGTCGGGAGTTCGAGACCAGACTGACCAACATAAAGAAACCCTGTATCTACTAAAAATACAAAAAAATTAGCCAGGCATGGTGGCACATGCCTGTAATCCCAGCTACTTGGGAGGCTGAGGCAGGGGAATTGCTTGAACCTGGGAAGCGGAGGTTGCAGTGAGCCGAGATCACTCCATTGCACTCCAGCCTGGGCAACAAGAATGAAACACTGTCTAAAAAAAAAAAAAGAAGTAGATGAAGAGGTAACAATTATAGGTGTAAATGAATGGAGGGAATCTCTGCTTATAAGATGATATTTTATGACAGCCAAAATCATTGCCTAGAATCACTATCCATGTGACGTTTAGATAAGCAATAACTTTTGTGACTCTCTATTTTTCCATCTACATAATGAAGATAGTACTATCAAATCCCTATGATTAAAATCAAATCAAATAATCCATGTTTTAGCCCTGTGCCACAATAAATTCTATTTATTGGTCTGTTATCTAATGCACATAATAAACAATCTCAAAACATACTGGCTTAATGCAACAATTTATTTTCATTTCTAAGAGTTCTATGGAATCTTTGTACTCAGCTAGAGTCTTCTTTTTTTACATGCTGGCTAGTTTATGTGTCAGTCAGCTAAGAGGTCAGCTCATGCTATCAACCAGAGTGCCCATGCCTGGCCTCTCTCTGTAGCTTGGACTTCTCATTGGCACAGTATTTGGGCTCCAGGAGCGAACATGCCAAGCCAGACCTAGACAGAAGGTACAAATTATTTTTTTAAGACCTAGTCTCAAAATTCCTAAAACACCATGTTTCTGCATCCTATTGGACAAGGATGTTATTAAAGTGAGGCCATAATTAAAGAGAGGGGTATTAGACTCGATAGCTTGGTAGGAAGAGCAAGTGTAAAGAGGGAAGGAAGGCATTGATAGTTGCTATCTTTTGAGAATATCTATAACAATTAATAATATAACAATAATAACAAAACGTATTGCTGCTGATAAGAATGTTACTAACAGTTACTAACCACTGAACCTCAGTTTCTTCATCTCCAAAATAAGATTTTAGGCTGAGCACAGTGGTTTATATCTGTAACCCCAATGCTTTGAGAGCCAAGGCAGGAGGGTGACTTGAGGCTGGGAATTAAAGACAAGCCTGGGCAATGTAACAAGTCGTTATCTCTACAAAAAATTTAAAAAATTAGCTGGGCATATTGGCGTGCACCTGTTGCTCTTGCTACTCAAGTGACTGAGGCAGGAGGATTACTTGGACCCAGGAATTAGAGATTACAGTGAGTTATGACTGCACCACTGAACTTTAGCCTGGGTGACAGAGGGAGATCCCATCTCTAAAATTTAAAAAAAAAAATGCCATTTGATTCAGCAGTCCCACCACTGGGTATCTACCCAGGGGAAAATAAATCATTATATGAAAAAGAGACTTGCTCATGCATGTTTATAGCAGCACAATTTGCAATTGCAGAAATGTGGAACCAACCCAAATTCCCATCAATCAACAAGTGTATAAAAAAACTGTGATTATATATATGTAATGGAATACTACTCAGCCATAAAAAGGAATGAATTAATGGCATTCACAGCAACCTGGATAGGATTGGAGACTATTACTCTGAATGAAGTAACTCAGGAGTGGAAAACCAAATATTGTATGTTCTCACTCATAAGTGGGAGCTAAGCTATGAGGATGCAAGAGCATAAGAATGATACAATGGACTTTAGGCACTCAGGTGGAAAGGTTGGGAAGTGGGTGAGGGATAAAAGGTTACAAGTTGGGTTCAGTGTATACTGCTTGGGAGATGGGTGCACCAAAACCTCACAAATCACTGCTAAAGAACTTACTCATGTAACCACATACCACCTGTTCCTCAAAACCTATGGAAATAAACAATTAAAATAAATAAATAGATATTTGAATAAGATTCTTTACAAAAAGTGCTTGGGATCTTCCCTAGAATATAGTACAAAAGTCTTCTGTAAATAGTGTTGGTTATTTTAAAGAACACTTTTACTTGAATAGTATTTTACCTTTGCTAGTAGTAGCCAATCATATATAACTAAGAACAGATAGCTTTATAAATAACTTTTGTTTTTGATCAAGCTTTCTATTTCCTTATTGAATATTTACCACTAGAACTTAGAAAATCAATAGATTTCACACATCAATCTCAACTTGAATGTGACAAACCACAAAATACATTTTAGATGTAATAATAAGCTGGCCTACATTTATTTATGACATAGGAAGCATGTAATATGTTTTTATGATTTTGGAAGCAAAAACATTGAAAATTATTATTTGATAATATTAAAGAAAAAAACCCCACATCTCATTTTTTCATACATAATGTTGGTGTACCATGTTAGAGGATGAAATCACGAGAAACGTGATTGCGACATTTCACAGTAATTCTGCTTAGACTCAAGTTTATTATTTTTTAAGTTTTAAAATGTTTTAAAAATGAGCCACAGGTGTGCCAGACCTAATATTCTTGGATTCCAGGGAAGTAATAACTATTTTGTTTCTCTTCCTCTGCAGTGTGTTTGTTTTGATAAAAACTTTTACCTTCAACTGTCCTATGTAGATTCTCACTGTGCTACACACTGATGCAATGTCCATGTGATATAACCCACCATCACCACAAGAAGTAGAATAGAAAATGGGTTACTGAGCTGACATTGTCACAGACTCTGAAGAATTATGCAGAGTGCATCTATAAGTAGGAGAGAAAGGCAGCCCTATTACTTCTGGCCATTTAGGGCAGAGTCAACCTTTAACCAGTCTAACAAGCTTTTAGTTTGATTAATACTTTAGTTTTGCAGCAAAGAAGTTACAAATTGAAAAGCTCTATTAGGTCATCTGGCTTGGCACTTCCGCATTACAATATTTATTATGACATATAATTATCATCTGTAAGAGGAAAGGTAGAAAATTTGACCTCTGCCATCCACCATGACATGTCCCAATTTTCCACAGTTGTTAAAGCCATCACTGACAGTTCTTTTAGATTTCTTCCTCCTCTTTTCCCCATGTCCTGTGTTAATTTCTCATTGTTTTTGATTCAGAAACTTAAAAATAATGAGTCTTAAATGAAAGCAACATTAGTCTAATTGGCAGCTTTCTGTAACTCACCCACATATTGGCCGTAATAATGATGATTCTCCTTCAGATTCTGCATTCTGCTGGTCTAGCTTTCTTATTATGACAGTTTACTTCTCTCAACCCAAACATGTGGTCCTAGTCTGGTCCTTTCTGTCTTGCACCAGCACATTTGCAACAACACCTAAACAGTCTCCCTTTTTATTCATCTTTGTCTCCTTGAGTCTATTCTTTACACTGATACCAGGGTCAAGTATATAATATAAAAACAGAGAACAATCTAAAGAAATATGCGGAGGGTCATCTTTGACTCATCTTCCATCTCTTTTTGTACATAGCTTTTTGTACATTAGCTTTTGCATGTGGTTTTTATTTTTCCGAAAAGCATTTCTCCTTCATGCCTGACTCCTTGTCATCATCCTGATATGACTTGAAATGTGATTTCCTTAGAGTCAGTCTGTCTATAGCAGTGGTTGCATTCTTATAACATCATCTTGATTTATTCTACATAGTATCATGATGTCAATGAGTCATTATGTGTATTTGTTTAACTATTATTTATTGTTTCAACCTTCAATCAGAATGTGTGCTCTAAAGTGGTGATATCTTTTCCATTTTTTTTAACACCAGTGCCTAGGACTGTACTAGATACAACTCAAGATGTATGTAATGAATTTATGAATGAATAGATGAAACAATGTAGTTTGAGATAGCAACATCTGAAATAGACTCACCTTTCACCCATTTGGAGCAGCTTGGAAGTAAAACTGTGATTCTCACCTTGGCTATGGGCTGAGAGGATATGATGACAATGTACTGGATGTGGACCTCAGCCTCTTAAGCCCCACCAAATTTTCAATAAGACCTGTAATCTATTCCCAAATAAAATAGTAAGAACAAGACAAAAACAAAAGCCATGTTTCTGTACTACCACTTTTCAGGCATGGTGTTTGTTTGTTTGTTTGTTTGTTTGTTTTTGAGAAGGAATCTTGTTCTGTCGTCCAGGCTGGAGTGCAATGGCATGATCTCGGCTCACTGCAACCTCCATCTCCAGGGTTCAAGTGATTCTCCTGCCTCAGCCTCCCAAGTTGCTGGGACTAATACATTTATAATACATTCAGCAGAAACAAGAGTCTGGGGGCCATGGGACACTCCTGCCCTCTCCATGCTTCCTAAGTAACAATTGCAGAATATTTAGGTAAAGCCGGGTGTTATCAGGCAAAGCCCTTCCGTGCTGCCAGGGGTGGGAGCAAGGAGGAAGTGCTGTCGGGTCACCCCCTGGGGGGGGCACCAGCCCAGCCTTGCCTGCATGCCATGGGAGGCAGGCCAGAGGCCACTGGCACAAGGTGGTGGCCCCTAGACCATACAGCAGTGGGCATGGGAGGAGCAAATCTGAATGAGAATGGCCTGAGCTGGCCCCCTCACCCGGCTAATTTTTTGTATTTTTAATAGAGACGGGTTTTCATCATGTTGGCCAGGCTGATCTCGAACTCTTGACCTCAGGTGATCCGCCTGCCTCGGCATCCCAAAGTGCTGGGATTACAGGCATGAGCCACCACGCCAAGACAATTTCAGGTATGTTTTTAAATGGCTAGTAAAAATAAAAAACATTTTCTTATTAACTTATAAATAAGAATTAATGGGAAAAAGTGCACAGTATACCATGAGATTCGAGAAAACCACTCCGCCATAGAGAGCACGAGAAAGTGCCAAGAACCAAGTCAAGGTTTGAATTTCAATTCTTCCACTTCTTAAAGAGCCACACCCAAAGGGCCTGCACCCAGAAGGTTTCAGTCAGCCATTCATTCTTCCAGGGCGCTTTTAGGAAAAGGATTTTAGCTAGTGATTCTCCTTGCTTTTAATAACCCCAGCCCCGCCTGGAGTGGCTAGAAGCAGGCAGGCACCCATGTGCTACTGATAAGTGCCTGAGCTTCCTCCAAGCTGGGATCAGGCTGTGGAAGCCACTGTTATTTGTGTTCTCTGCCAAAGACGCGGTTGGGAGTCCTCACACCTGCCCTGTGCAGTGGGGGTCCTCACAGCTGCCCTGTGCAGCAGGGCCAGCTCAGGCTGTCCTCATTCAGATTTGCTCCTCCCACGCCCACTGCTGTATGGTCTGGGGGCCACCACCCTGTGCCAGTGGCCTCTGTCTTGCCTCCCATGGCATGGAGGTGAGGCGGGGCTGGTGCCTGCCCCAGGGGGCAACCCGACAGCACTTCCTCCTTGCTCCCACCCCTGGCAGCAGGGAAGGGCTTTGCCTGACAATACCCAGCTTTGCTTAAATAGTCTGCAATTGTTACTTAGGAAGCATGGAGAGGGCAGGAGTGTCCCATGGCCCCCAGACTCTTCTTCGTGCTGAATGTATTATAAAGCCTTTGTTGCAATTACTTTTGGTGTTTTAGTCATGAAGTCTTTGTCCATGCCTATGTCCTGAATGGCTTTGCCTAGGTTTTCTTCTGGGGTTTTTATGGTTTGGGGTTTTACTAATTAAACTAAAGAGCTTCTGCACAGCAAAAGAAACTAGCATGAGAGTGAACA
This sequence comes from Pan paniscus, assembly GCF_029289425.2. NCBI lineage: Eukaryota > Metazoa > Chordata > Mammalia > Primates > Hominidae > Pan > Pan paniscus. The sequence goes on from NC_073267.2 coordinate 71,857,826, forward strand.
GGCAACCTACCAAATGGGAGAAAATTTTTGCAATCTATCCATCTGACAAAGGTCTAATATCCAGAATCTAGAAGGAACTTAAACAAATTCACAAGAAAAAACCCCATCAAAAAGTGGGCAAAGGATATGAACAGACACTTCTCAAAAGAAGACATTTATGTGGCCAACAAACATTTGAAAAAAAGCTCATCAGCACTGATCATTAGAGAAACGCAAATCAGAACCACAATGAGATACCATCTCACACCAGTCAGAATGGTGATTATTAAAAGTCGGGAAACAATAGATGCTGGTGAGATTGTGGAGACATAGGAACACTTTTACACTGTTGGTGGGAGTGTAAGTTAGTTCAACCATTGTGGAAGACAATGTGGCAATTCCTCAAGGATCTAGAACCAGAAATACCATTTGATCCAGCAATCCCGTTACTAGGTATATATACCCAAAGGATTATAAATGATTTCTTCTGTAAAGACACATGCACAAGTATGTTTATTGCCACACTATTTACAACAGCAAAGACTTGGAACCAACCCAAATGCCCATCAATGATAGACTGGATAAAGAAAATTGTGGCATATATACACCATGACCTTGGAAGGTATTCAATAAATATTGATTCTCTTCCTCTCTCCTTCAATTCCTTATGTTATGAGTTGAATTGTGTCCCCAGCCCCAAAAAAATATGTTGAAGTCCTAACACTCAGTACCTCAGAATGTGACCTTTTTTAGGAAATAGGGTTGTTAACAGATATAATTGTTATGATGGGGGCATATTGAACTAAGAAGGGCACTTAATCCATATGATCAGTGTCTTTATAATAAGACAATGTGAAGACGTACAGAGGGAGAATGTCTGTGACAATGGAGGCAAAGAGTGGAGTTTTAGCCAAGCATGGTGGTTCACATCTATAATCCTAGTATTTTGGGAGGTTGAGGTGGGGAGGACAGCTTGAGTTCGAAAGTTTGAGATCAGCCTGAGCAACATAGCAAAACCCCATCTCTTAAAAAAAAAAAAAAAAAAATACCCAGACATGGTGGTGTGTGACTGTAGTCCCAGCTACTCAGGAGGCTGAGGCCAGAGAATGGCTTGAGCCCAGGAGGTTGAGGTTGCAATTGTGAGGTTATAATATTGCCACTGCTCTCTTGCCTGAGTGAAAGAACAAGACCTTGTCTTAAAAATAAAAAATAAAAAAGATTGCAGTTATGCCACCACATGCTAAGGAACGCCAAAGATTGCTGGTGATAGCAGAAGCTAAGAGAAAAGCATGGAACAGACTTTTCCCTACAGTCTGACCCTAGAGAGCATGGCCCTAGTCACACCTTGCTTCTGAACTTCTAGACTTCAGAACTGTGAGATAATAAATTTTCATTGTTTTATGCCACCCAGATTGTTATACTTTGACACAGAAAACTAATACACCCAGGAAGGCAGCTGCTGGAATATGTTCTCAGGCAATAGTATCTCTCTAATCTCTCAATTTTATCCCATTAATCTTCATCACGTGTTTTACCACCTCAAAAAATAATCCTGTTTCTTAGTATTTGTGACTTCAGACACTGGACAGTTACACACCTTAGTTGTCCGTTTTGCTTTTTTTTTTTTTTTTTTTTGAGACAGAGTCTCACTCTGTTACCCAAGCTGGAGTGCAATGGCACGATCTTGGCTCACTGCAACCTCCGCCTCCTGGGTTCAAGCAATTCTCCTGCCTCAGCCTCCCAAGTAGCTGGGATTACAGGCATGTGCCACCATGCCGAGCTAATATTTTGTATTTTTAGTAGAGACATGGTTTCATCATATTGGCCAGGCTGGTCTCGAACTCCTGAACTCAGACGATCACCTGTCTCAGCCTCCCAGAGTGCTGGGATTACAGGTGTGAGCCACCGTGCCCAGCCACCTTGGCTGTTTTTTTATAGCACATATTTAATTGCTGTAATATCTCATCATAAACCTATTTCTAAATTCCTTAAAACATTTCTAAAGCTAATCTTGCCATGATTTCCTATTGCAAGGAAGTAGTTATTAACTGCCTTCAACAGAAAAATGTCAGCTAGCTTCAATCTCTGATATATTTACACAGATAGACTGTCTCCCTGCTATACATCTGAAGGTATATCTGAAAAAGAAGCATATTACATTTTCTTTTCTTTTAATTACTAGTTTGAGATGTGTTTGATATGTTCTTCATGGGCTGTAATCCATTGCATAGTCAGTGTTATTTGCAATGTATTTATTTTTACAAGGACACAAGTTTTTCTTCCAGTAGTGCTACTCTTTGATTTGTTACTTTTAAACTCTCAAAGCTGTTTAAGAAGGTAGTTGAGGACCTTTCTTCACAGTTTCTGCACAATCCCGTACTCGACTTTCTTTTGCAACCATTTGGTGTCACTTAGAAATTTCCGTAAGAAGATGTTTTATTGCTCTTCCACTGAAAAAGTCATATTCATGTTTTGGACTGATTTATCCCAGACTTCAGGCCAGCATTCCCTGAAAGGGAGTTATCATCCTCTTCTGACAATGTGGCATGCCTACCAAATGGTCTCTGAAAATAACCAGTCTGCAACAAATGATTCAAGTGCCAGGCACTATGCTAGGGCCCAGCATCCTATGTGAAGACAGGTATGGACCTTCCTTGATAGTGCTTCACTGTTTAATTAGGAAAGAAGACAATGAATGCATAATTGATAGCATGCAAAGTTTTATGACAAAAAGGTTTGTAGATAACACAAAACAGAGCACTGTAACCTAGATTTGCTTGGTCGAAGAAGATTTATTTAAATAAATGATGTTTATGCTGAGTGCTCAGGGTAAATAGGTGTTAATCAGGTAATAGAATTCTCATAACTTTGCAATATATGTTTGTATCTATCTTTTATTTTTATTTTCAGATGAGAAAATATAGAGAAATGATATAAGTTTTGTCATATAGTGGCAGAACTGGGACTCCTGAGTCCTGTCTCTCCAAAGCCTTTGAACTTGACCACCACACCATACCCATATGCTTCCTGCTACCTGGAGTGCCTAGTCTTCAATTTTACTAAAAGATCATCTAGAATGGCATAATTAGTAAAACCTTCTCTGATCATGAAGTTGCTCAATTCTGTAACCTGATCCTCCTCCTACAAAACTCATAGCTTTTAAAAATATTAATATTATTTTTAATTGACAAAACATAATTGTGTACAGTTATGGCTTACACTGTGATGTTTTGATATGCATATATAATGTAGGATGATTAAAGCATTAATTAACATAATTAACATAGCCATCACCTCACTCACCTATGATATTTTTATGGTAAGACATTTGAAATTTACTCATTTTGAAATGTAGCATACATTATTATTGAGTACAGGCATGCTGATGTGCAATAGTTCTCAAAACTGATTACTCTCATCTCTCTGAAACTTTCAACCACTCCTCATTCCCTCTCTCTTTATCTTCCCACTCCAGCCTCTGGTAACCCTCATTCTACTCTCCACTTCTACGAGTTCAACTTTTTTAAATTCCACATATAAGTGAGATCAAGCAGTATTTGTCTTTCTTCTTGTAGCTTATTTCACATAGCATAATATCTTCCAAGTCCATCCATTTGTATGTGTGTCTATGTGTGCCTGTGTGTGTATTATAAAAGAGATATGACTTATGAACACACACATATGTAAAAGCAAATTTATTCTGTGTTCCTTTTTACTATTTTAACTAAATCTACATGTTTCTACTATTACAGAGAAACAGAGAGAGCGCTCTCAGAAACTGGCAAGGAGGAAAAGAAGAAGGAAGAAAAGGAAGGAAGGAGGGAGGGAGGAAGGAAGGAAGGAAGGAAGCAGGGAGGGAGAGAGGGAGGGAAGGAAGGAAAGAAGAAAAGAAGGAAAGAAAGAAGGAAGGAAAGAAAGAAGAAGAAAAGGAAAGAAAGAAAGAAGAAAGGAAAGAAGGCAGGATGGAAGGAAGGAAGGGAGACAGGGAGGGAGAGAGGGAAGGAAGCAGGGAGGGAAGGAAGCAGGGAGGGAGAGGAGTCAATTTCAAATAAGGTTGAAACCAACTGATGCTTGTATCAGCCAGAGTGCCTAAAAGCCATGTGAATGTAGACTCTTTTCTGTATATAACACTGACTTGAAACTCACTTACAGATTATTAAGCATAAAACTGAGTAGCTAAACATTGGTTAACCCAACCAGGTGGGGAATATCTGACCTTCTAATTTTTGTGGGTATTTTTCCCAGACATTCTTTCCAAAATATGAATAATGAGACAGTACTAAAAATTTTAACCTATATTTTGTGGTTGGAAGGTGCTTATTACTGAGAACAAAACAAAACAAAATTTTCTCTCTAGATTTAGTAAATTTTTTCTAATGAAATCTCATCTAACCATCGAACCCTGATTAGTCTCAAAATTATTAATTTGAGTTACAAAGATCTCACCTTAAGAACTTTCCATGTCAAAATAGAAAGGAGCCCACCTGAAAAAATAATAGATGCAATTGAAAAGATTAAAAAAACTCAGAAGACTGGGGCAGTAATATTCGACTCTGTAAGAACCAAGTTAATAATTTTAAAAACACCAGTACTCCCTTACCCCAGTAACATAACACTTTCTGATAATAGAAGCATCAATTTACTCTTGTATTCAGTAAAAAATGTGTATCTACCATAGCAATGCCTGCAAGACGTATTACATATTGCCCTTCAGAAATATGGAGAGAAATCTGGGGATGAGGTCTCTTAAAACAAACAGCAATTTATTTTTATGAAGCTTTTTCCCATATGGAAGACTAGATTTGAATCTCTCAAGAGTATTTTCCCCAACAATTCTGACACCATGTAGAAAGGGAACAAATGTTTCCCTAGGGTGTCTTTGCTAAGGCAAATGTTTTTCTGATTTTATGAAGTGCTTTTTTTCTATTCTCTTCTTCATGAGTTGCATAAAGAGATTTAGCCAGAATATATTCCAGAACAACAAGGACCTGCATGGTCTATTTTCTCCTGATCTTGGACATTGTTATGTGCTTCTCCTCCCTTTTCTTATTTGATTTCTGCTTGATGTTCTCCTTTCTCAGCCTAGAACATATCAAACCTTGTCATTTCATAGACCTTCGGGCTACTGTCTTACTCCATTTATGTGGCTATAAAGGAGAACCCGAGACTGGGCAATTTATAAAGAAAAGAGGTTTATTTGGCTCCAGATTTTGTAGACTTTACAAGAAGCATGGCATCAGCATGTGCTTCTGGTGAGGGCCTCAGAAAGCTCCCACTTATGGTGGAAAGAGAAAGGCATCACATGGTGAGAGGACAGAAGAATGAGACAGAAGAAGGAGGTGCTAGGCTCTTTTAAACAATCAGCCCACACGAGAACCAATAAGTGAGAACTCACCCATTACTGGAAATACAGTGTCAAACCATTCATGACTCAAACATCTCCCGCAAGGTCCCACCTCCAACACTGGGGATCAAATTTCAATAAAGTATAGAATCTAACGCAGATCTTGAGAAAGATAGATCCTCAAAATTGACTGGTTCTATCTATGCAAGATATTTATGATGTCCCCTTTGTGTTACTGTATTATTATTCATGTGGCTTTCTCTCTATATACATACATACATATATATATATATATATACATTTTTTTTTTTTTGAGTGGGGACAATGTGTTCCCCTGTTACCTAGGCTGCAGTGCAGTGGTACAATCATAACTCACTGCAGCCTCTAACTCCTGGGCTCAAGCGAGTCTCCCACCTCAGCCTCCTGAGTAGCTGGAAACACAAACATGTGCCACTGTGTCTGACTAATTTTTTTTTTTTTTGTAAAGGTAAAGTCTTGCTATATTGCCCAGGCTCATCTTGAACTCCTGGTCTCAAGTAGTCCTCCTGCCTTAACCTCCCAAAGTGCTGGGATTATAGGCAAGGGCCACCGTGCCTGGCTACTCTTTACATTTTTTTTTTATCACTAGCACTGTTAGTTTCATTCATACCACTATAATTATCTGTCTTATTTGTTTTGTTTTGTTTCTTTTAACAATAATGTCAAAGACAGGGGTGATACCTTGTCCTTGTGTCATGGTCTATTAATAGAATGGTATTGAACACTTAATACCTATGAGTTGAGTAAATAAAACAATTCCTGTCTAGGCATGGTGGCTCACATCTGTAATCCCAGCACTTTGGGAGGCTTAGGTTGGCAGATCACTTGAGATCAGGAGATCAAGACCAGCCTGGTCAACATGGTGAAACCCCGTCTCTACTAAAAATACAAAAAATTAGCTAGGCATCGTGGCACGTGCCTGTAATCCCAGCTACTCAGGAGGCTGAAGCATGAGTATCATTTGAACCAGGGAGACAGAGGTTGCAGTAAGCCGAGATCACACCACAGCACTCCAGCTTGGGCAACAGAGTGAGACTCTGTCTCTGAAAAAAAAAAAAAAAATTATCTAACACACATATTTTCTCTGTAAGACCCATCTTAGCTTGCATGTATGGATACTAGACAGTGCTTTAGCACTATTCTTGGGGGAAATTTTAAACAGGTAAATTGCCAAAAAAAAAAGCACAAAATTTGAAAACTGTGGCACTAAATGGACCATGAAAAAAAACACTTGTTTACACTCTGATAGTGGAAACAATAAGGCAGAGCATCTCCTTGTTCAATCTCAGCTGTGAATATGTACATCAGGCAACACAATTTTTTTTATCACTCTATGCATGTCTATGAGTGACCACAAAAGTGTCCCTAATGAGTAGTGAGTAGACAAATAGAATTTCTAAATAATAAGCATGATCTATAGCTTATCTGAGGTCACAGGGTATTAAATCATGCTATTTAGGATTTGATTCTGAAATTCAGTGGCCTGCATTAAACATGCACAAAATGTATAATAAAATAAAAAAATCTAGCAAAGATATACTCACCATATTATTTTTATTCCCCTAAAGATCATGCTGGTGTGTGTGTGTGTGTGTGTGTCTGTGTGTGTGTGCATGTGTTGACATATTACACTTCAACAATGAGATATGTGACCCATTTTTTTTATTCTGTAAATTAGAAAAAAAAATTGGAGAATTTTATTCTGGTCTCCTTTGGATATATTTTATTTACTTTATTTACATAGTTATGATTCTATCTTAGTGTATGTGCAAGTGCTAAGCCTCACTTCTGCCCTCTGAATGTCTGCTGAAGTCTATTAACAATAGACAAATTAGCAGAAAAGCCATACACACTTATTAACATGCACATAGACACAGGAGTCTTGGAACAATGATACTAAAAAAAAAAAGAAAGAAAGAAAAACCCACTCAAGATAGTTTAGGCTTAAATGCACTATTTATGAGGGAAAGAAAAAATGAGGGACATAGGCAATTTTGAGGAATAGTATATGATTTTCAGAGAAATTGAATGAGGTCAAAGACCAGACAATAATTTTTAAATGATTCTCTGTGGAGGCTGAATGGAACAAGCAGTGGGATGGTGAGGGGCAGAACTGTACTGCAAACAAAGGCTGTCTTATTATGCAGATAAAGTCTCTTAAGATAATCTCTCATAGCTGCACTCGAGAATAAATCAAAAGTCTGTCTGGGAATGGTCATAACTTTTCATCTTTTCTCAGGTGCTAAATCTTTCCTGTTTATTTGATGAGATTCCTAGGCAGGAGCTCTTGTATTTCTTTTGGAAAGAAGTTCCCTCAATCAGTCAAGGAAATTCCAAAGAGAACTGGGGGTAGTGAGACAAGAGAAAATCAGAGAGTATTTAGTTTTGAGGCAGCTTCTAAAGTCTTTCCTTTTTTTTTTTTCATTCAAAGTGTTTAACATGCCAACAAACCATACTGTGGGTATTATTTACTGAGCCTCAACATCATGATCTAATTTTATACTCTACGTAGAGAATAAAATTATAAGAAATTACTCAGAAATTCATTGCAAGTCAAATTAAGAAAATAACATGATGTGTACTATTTGAACTTTTTTTAGGATGTATATATAGGAAGTATCTAGGAAGATATAGATGGTGGTATAAATAAGGACAAATCATTGTTATATATCTGTATTTATATCAAGATAGATAGATAGATAGGTAGATCTTTACATACACTTAAAATATATGCCTGAAAAATGATTGTAAGGTAGTACTGATATGGTTTGGATGTTTTTCTCCTCCAAATCTTATGTTGAAATATGATTCTCAATGTTGAAGGTGGAGCCTGGTGGGAGGTGATTGGATCATGGAGCGAATCCCTCGTGGATGGTTTGGTATCATCCCCTTGGTGATAAATGAGTTCTTGTCCACTTAGTTCACATGAGGTCTGGTTGTTTAAAAGTCTGTGACATACCCCTACTCTTTCTCTCTGTCTCTCTCTCTGGCTATGTGATGTGCTGGCTCCCTGTCACCTTCTTCTATGAATAAGAGTTCCCTGAAACCTTCACCATAAAAGCTAATCAAACACTAGCATCATGCTTCCCGTACAGCCTGAATAACTGTGAGTGAATTAAATCTCTTTTCTTTATTAATTCCCCAGTCTCAGGTATTTCTTTATAGCAATGTAAGATTAGCCTAACACAGGTACAAATTATGTATTTGTTTATTGAGATGTTACCCACAATATATCCTGAAAATTCTATGTCAATAAAACATTTATATCTACACTCTCATTTTGATGTCCATATTCTCTTCTACTTTATAAAGGTATTTAATTACTTTTGTCCATTTCCTCTTTTTTTTTTGACTTTCGATGTGTTTCCTATTACTCCTTTTAGAATTAATATCTTTATTAATACATGTTGAAACATTTAAAGCTTCTTTTCCCCTAGTGGATATGCTGGATCTAAACACATATATAATTTAGGATTTTGATGCGTATTGCTGTATTGCTTTATGTAAACATCTTAACCAATTTTATGCTTATTATAAATGTATAAAAATATATTTTCCAGGGCATAAACCAGATTTTATGGTAAACTAAATCAAATTATCATTTAAAATTTTGAGTTTATTTGACGACTAATGAGGTTGAATAACTTTTATTTCTTCTTTTAATTTTTTTTTATGAAATGCCCTTTTATGTTTTGACATATGGAGTGCTTGTTTTTATTCCTAATTTGTCAGCCTTTTTTTTGTTCTTAAACTGTATTGTCAGGTTAGTTGGGGTATAATTACCACAGTAAAATTCACTCTTTATGGCTTACTGTTCTATGAGTTTCGACAAACTCTTTCAGTGGTGTAAAAATCACCCCAATAAAAATAGAGAATACTTCCATCATTTCAAATAATCCTCCATGCTCCTTTTTAAATCAACCCCTCCTTTCGTGTTTAGCCCATGCAAACATAAAATTTTTTGTTGTCCATACAGATTAGTCCTTACAAGAAAGTCATATAAATGAAATCATACAGTAAAGTTTGTCTTTTAGTCTGCCTTCTTTCACTTAGCAAAATGTATTTGAAAATCATCAATGTTATTGTGTGCATCAATAATTTTTTTCTTACTGACTGCCAGATTGATCATTGAGTAGATTTCATTGCAATATGAATTTTAATATATATTACATAAATATAATATATGTAATGTATGTAATATTTAATATATGTTACATAGATGCTATTCAAAAGATTGATTCTACTTTAGGCTTGTACTAGCAAAATGTAAGAATTCTTGTTTAACATCATAGAAAACATGACTAGATGAACAGGATGCTGTATAATTTGGGTCAGAAAATACTAAAAATGTGACATACCTAGTTTGTGTCACCACTTTTCTTGTTGTAATTGTACATTTTTCTTTAAAAATAAGTATTTTATGCTGGAAACCCAATTCATTTGTCTTGTTAGCTATTAAATTCCATTGTTTCCACATGAGCAACTAGTAGATTAGGTCCATGAGCTGTAGCTCTTATTTTCTTTATAATATATTTATTTAGTTATATACTGCATTATTAAACTCTCTCCATTGAATTGCTGATTATTTAGATTATTTGGAAATAGAAAGTGAGAGATTCCAAATTTGTCTAAACTTACAGATACTAATAAAATTTGAGAAACAGTTAAACTGAGAAGTGAATCATATATATGATATATCCTATCATATATATGACATATATGAGAGAGAATATTAGTTGAGCATAAATTACGAAGAAGCAATAAGAAATATGTTTTTATGGAGCCCAAGCTTAGTGGCAGGATAAGAATGAAGATGTGAGGTGGAATCTCTAGTTACATGAGGAAGAAGCATAAGAGACAAAGGGAAGTAAGAGGCAGTTCACCAAGGCAGGGAAATCTTTGATCATATGTTTAAAACAGACAATAATCACATGAAATGGCTCTGTCTCTGGGAGGGGAAGATCTTACATTTTAATGAGATAAATATTTAAGTAGCCTGTATAGACCTCTACTTGAGCCTATTTCTCTTCTACTAGATTGGAAAGCTTTCAAAGACAAGAAACACATCTTTTTAAAATACATTTTTTGCTAACATCTATATTGGTAAAGGGGATTTACAGCAAATGAGCACATGATATATTTCCTCCACATCATGAGTTGGGGGATGTTGGTTGCAGTTGACTTTTTCTATCTGGTTGCTTAGGAACACTTCTTTCTAATTTCACCATTCTTCTCACTATTTTCTTCTCACTCCACCCTAAGAGATTTCTTTATTTATTTAACAACTATTGAGTGTCACCTACTATTTTAGACACTAAATTGACTTTAAAGGTGAAATTTCACTGGATCTGCATGTTCCAAACTTTCATTAGTTATATTCTACTGCATTCCTGACATAATTTTTGAAATATTAGAGGAGAGTTCATCCTTATTTAGTGCTTTACAAATACTTATTATTTACTTAATAATTTTTAGCTGAAATGTGTATTTAATAATTTTTAGCTAAAATGTTTATTTAAGTGTTTTTAAATGAAATTTTATAGTACTACCTGTTATGGAATGAATTGTGTCCCCCTCAAAAAATTAATACGTAATCTTTCTGTTGTACATAAACATGATGATTGTGTTTCAACACTCATATGTGAGACATGCCTCTCACTAACGTTATTACAATGTTGGCACATTACCTGTCTGACATTTTCTATACACATATCAGATGTTGAAATCCTAACACCCATTTCCTCAGAATATGACTGTCTGGAGATAGGGTCTTTATTGAAATAATCAAGTTAAAATGAAGACATTAAGGTGGCCCCTAATCCAATATGACTGGTGTATTTATAAGAGAAAACTTAGATGCAGGCACATACAGAGGGTGCCTCTAAATGTATTTAAAGAAAATACATTTCTATTGTTTAAACCATCCAGTCTGTGATATTTTGTTCTGACAGCACTAGACACTAATACTCTACCATAATTGCAAAATCATTTCTACTTGCAATATAAAAATAATTATTAAAAATAAATGAAACTCTACTAAAAATTTAAATAATACCTTAAAGGACCTTAAAAAATATATTCTTGTATCTCAGACGTTTACAATATGGACTGAGTTTTGGAATATCACCTAGGAAGGTAAGTGTTTACACACAGTTGGAGACAGGCATCAAGGCCACGATGCCTTTTCTAAAGCAGCTGCTTCTTCCTTTGACATTGTATTCATTCAACTCAGTATATTTGGAACTGTGTCAGGGTCTGCAGTCATTGTATGAGGGACCAAAACACCAGGGCCTAGGCAGCATTTAAAATTGGCACAGCGAAACTCTCTCCAAGGACCCTCCCTGCAGCCCCTGGGGCTAGTTGCATCCAAGAAGCATTGAACTGAAGCAGGTATACAGTTCCTGCCCACGCCCCTCACTCCTGGCTGCCTCCAGCTTGGGCCCCTGCCTGGACACTCCCAAGTGAGATGTTGAGAAACTAGGCCCCTAGATCCAATTTGGGAAATTGGCTTGAGGTAATAACTGGAAAAGAAATAAAAGACTGGATGGTGAAAAATGATATGTAGAGAAACAAGGACAGCAGGTGGTAGCCTGGGAGACATCAAGAGGGAAAAACACTGAATAGAGGACAGAAGATGAATAGAAAGGAAGATCTTGAAAAATGAGATTTGAATGAGAAAAGCTAGAGGAAAATAGAAACACATTCTCTACCCTTTAAAATGTTGATTCTTTTCCCACCACCTCCCTTTCTCATGCTGATCTGTCTTGGCCTCTGCGTCATTCAAAGTCCATTGATGCCCTTTATCTTACCCTTTGCTAACCAGACTTGCCAGGTCCTTATTTCTTTGTCTCAGTCACCCTGCCTCACTCGTCTTCCTATTGTTATCTAGTAGATGAGGAGTGCACTCTGATGGCTCTATTTCAAATGCCATGAGGAATAACTATTATTTCTGATACTCTCAAATAATATCTAAACATTTTTAAAGCACCGATTGACTAAAGTCGATGTGGGATTTTCACAACTATGTAAAAATGTGCATCATTTAGAATGAATATGGTAAAGTTGGCTTTATTTATTAAAATGTACCACAGTCTAATACCCAACTACTCTACGGATGGCTGTTGTTTCCATGCAATTATATTTCACCATCATGAAATACATTCCATCAGCCTATCTCAGTCATATCAATGAAAGAATTTCACCATTTTAAGAAAATACAATGATTTTTTTTAATAAAACAAGGCTTTCTGACATTGCCACTTTGATTACAAAATGATACACCACTTCTTAAAATGAGCAAGGTCCAGAAACAGAGAAGCTATTAGAAATGTATTCTCAGGATGATTTAATTATCCAACATCTTCCAACTAAAGCACACTAAGGAGTTATTTGCATATAAATTCTGTTGACAGTGTATTACCCTTACTATAGAACTGTGCATGAGAAAGGATACTTCCAATTACTAGCAGAAACATAAACAACACTATTTTTTAAGTGTATTTATTTAAATGTTGGTAAGATAAATATTTCTACAAATCCACAGTAGACTCACTGTAACTCTGGATATGCATTTATAAGCATATGGTGGCATACATTAGAAGTGTAGCCACTCCTTTTTCTTTTAGTTAATTTATTTTCTGAAGAAATTGTTGCCATTTTCACCTTTATAGTCAGTAATTAACAGACATCAATTCTGAATCAGCCACTGAGGCATTCTCAGGTTTCATACACACAATGAATCTGTGAGTTGGTATTAGCTGATCACTTGTGAACATGAAGAATGAGGCATAGAGAGATTACGGAGTTGGCAATAATGGTAAAAGAAATATCCAAGATTCAAAGCCTTGTCTGCTGGCCCCTAATCCATGCTTTTTCAGAAACACAAAAGAGTCTCTGTCTCTGTCTCTCTGTCTCTCTCTCTCTTTTACATATTCACAATGTTGTGCAATCATCACCACTTTCTAATTCCAGAATATTTCCATCAGCCCAAAAAGGAGCCACAGTACCTATTAGCAGTCAGTCTCAATTCCTCCCTCTTCCCATACACTGACCACCACTCACCCACTTTCAGTCTCTATGGATTTGCTTATTTGGGATATTTAATATAAATGGAATCTTACAATATATTTCTGGATTCTTTCATTTAGCATAAGGTTTTCAAGGTTCATCCTTCTTATAGCATACAGCAGTGTTCCATTTCTTTTTATGGCTGCATAACATCCCACTGCGTGGATGTACCACATTTTGCTGATGGACATTTAGGTTGTTTTCTCTAAATCACTTTTAATAACATAATCAGATCAAGGTGTGACAAAAACAGTGAACGTTCTGAGATTTTTACCTTACTAACCCACTAACAATTTAACATACCACAGTTTAACGGATGCCAGCAGAAGACATGAGACCCCTGGATCAGAGACACAGGGCTTTATTACTAATGGCACAGTAATTAGCATGAGTATCATTTTTGCATCAGTTCTCCTTATCCTGCAAGTTTCATGGAGGCAACCCTGAGAGGTCCAGTTGAAGCTGTGCATAGAGTGGATTTTCATCACAGCGAAAAAGCCTCAAGATTGGTGAATACAATTTTTTAAACATATAATAAACTGTAAGGAAGCCTTCCCAAACATTGGTCTGGAAAAAGACATTATCTGCTGCACTAGATAGTAAACAAACCTGCTCTGGTGACACTATCAGTATTTTCCAAGGTGTCTTGCTATATAGAATCCTTGAAAAGATACTCTGGAACCAAAGGTCATTCACCGACTGTACTCACAAGATACTGAGAAACACAAGAGACCTATGGAAAATTGTCTCCCAGTAGAGAGTGCTCTGTTGCTTTTCTAGTTTAATTAATGAAGTACCTACCAACGAATAGTCTTTGATATTTTATTGGCTATAATTTGCTTTTACTATCAATAATATATATTTTTTTGTTTGACTATGATTTGTTCTTGAGGAAACCAGCTAGCATTATAAGATTCTATTGGTCCACTACGGGTCAGGCATTGTACAGCTTGTTATATGCATTATTTTATTTAATTTCTATGATGACACATGCAAAAATTTATACTTTTCTCATCTTACAAATGAGGAAACTTCAGCTCTGAGAGATTAAGTGACTTGCATAGATGTTCACAGCTAGTAAAGGATGGAATCATGATTTAACACAGCATGACTAACTGATTCCGAAGAAGTTTTTATACTAATATTTTATAATCCAAGGCAGATTGTGAATGTGCTGAAACAAACATATGAAAGCTAATATTGTCATAAAAAAAAGAGGTAGTTTCTTGTAGATAAATAAAAAATTGTGTATCACTAAGAACACAGAAACTGATCAAAGAAGTGTGTCTCTAGTTATAAGGATTACAGGTATTTGGTATGGCAGATATGTAGTATGGCTTGAATAATGACACAGAAAATTTACATATGACCAAAATGATGGAGGACCTTGAGTAACCTGACATCATGCTCAAAAGAGACTGAAGATAACAACTATTCCTTGGGAAGATACCACCAGCATCAGGTCTTAAAGGTTCTGGCTTTTTGCTTTGCTCAATATAGAAAAATGGATATAGAGAGTATCCAGGAAGAATAGGGAAGAAACTTCCAGGTGTATTTATGCTGTAGGAAGTACAGATGTCTCATGTTTCAGTTCTTAAGATATTTGGGTGGCAAAAAAAAAAAAAAAAAGGCTGCCAACAATTTGCTGTAGCTTCTATTTTTGTTCCTCACCAATCCAGACTTTGGGAAAGTAAAATAAAATCTTTTTATTGTGTGTCTAATACAATCAAAATATAATATATTCAAGCTGAATTTACGCTTATAAAGTCTATTCAAGTGGCTTTCAAACTGTTTTTGTAATAACAAAATTTTGTAAATAATTTATTATGCTGAATTTCACTATATAAAGCAAATGGTGTGCTCAAATCTAAAGAGACGGATTAAGAACCAAAATTACTAGGCCATCCCTTTTCCATACATTGACTCCTGGAGCACCTTACAGGGATGCTAAATCTCTGTATATCTCAGTGCAAAAGTTGCCTACCTAGCCCAGTATCCTATCTTAGTACTGAGAGAACTGAGGCTCAGGGGAATGAAGCAACATGCTAGTATGCTAGTGGTAGAATGAAGAAAATTTCTAGCTGAATATGGTACAGAATTCTTTCGGTGCCACTTTGCCAGCCGGAAAACTTCGTAGCCAGTAGCGCCCCTACCCAGGCTTTGCTCGAACCCATGGGCTTGCTTCGCCCACTCAGTCCAGCAGGCTGCGCTCAGCTCGCACTACCGGCCCAGCCAGATACGGTGTCCGCCTTGGCTCTGCGCTCGGCCCACGGTTGGTCCAGGCGTGCTGCGACTGGCTTCTTCCTCGGACATTGGCGTCTGAATGAGGGGGACGCAACAGCACCCAAAAGCTTGGAGACTCCAGCAACCGTGGAGGCCCAAGAAGCTGTTACAGCATCTGCTCGGAGAGTCGCGAGGTCTGAGCCACCAGGGAATGCCACCGTTCTCTCTCTCTTTCTCTATTTATTTATTTATTTATTTATTTATTTATTTATTTATTTATTTATTTATTTTTTGAGACAAAGTCTCACTCTGTCGCCCAGGCTGGAGTGCAGTGGCAAAATCTTGGATCACTGCAACTCCGCCTCCCAGGTTCAAGCAATTCTCCTGCCTCAGACTCCTGAGTAGCTGGGATTACAGGCACCTGCCACCACGCCCCGCTAATTTTTGTATTTTCAGTGGAGACGGGGTTTCGCCATGTTGGCCTCAAACTGCTGACCTCGTGATGCCCGCCTCAGCCTCCCAAAGTGCTGGAATTACAGACTTGAGCCACAGCGCCCGGCCCGTTCTTTCTTTAATTCCTCCTGCTTGCAGCTCAGCAAACGGGGGCATGTTATAGCTCATTTGCTCCCGCAGCCTGTGGCTTGGCTAATGGGGGAGTGTTATAGCTCTGCCGTGGGGAGTCCCAAGGTCTGGGCCTCCAGAAGTGTTGCAGCTCCTCACTCCTGTAGTCCAGCGAAAAGGATCATGTCACAGCTCTTTTCTTTTCTTTTATATTTTTCTTTCTTTTTTTTTTTTTTTTTTTTTTTTTTTGAGGCGGAGTTTTGCTCTTATTGTCCACGCTGGAGTGTAATGACGCGATCTCCGCTCACTGCAACCTCTGCCTCCTGGGTTCAAGCGATTCTCCTTCCTCAGCCTCCTGAGTAGCTGGGATTACCGGCGTCCACCACCATGCCCGGCTAATTTTTTATGATTTTAGTAGAGACAGGGTTTCACCATGTTGGTCAGGCTGGTCTCGAACTCCTGACCTCAGGTGATCCACCTGCCTTGGCCTCGCAAAGTGCTGGGATTACAGGCGTGAGCCACTGTGCCAGGTCATCACAGTTCATTTCATTCACACCGCCTGCAGCTCAGTGAGCCTGCCAGGAGCATATTACAACTGTTTTATGCTCCCACCGTTTGTCAGGTGCCAGGTTCTCCTCCCGTGACCAAGAAGAATGAGGTAGGTGGACATCAGAGAGTGAGCAATGCAGAGAAGAATTCTATCGAGCAACAGAAAAGCTCTTAACAATGAGAGATAACTCAAAGTGGGTAGCCTTCTGTGTGAGAGGGGGCCCAAAAGCGGGTAGCCATCTGTGTAGCTGAGTCTGGGGTTTTTATAGGTTTGGAATGAGAAGGCACAGGCTATAGGTAGCCTTGGAAAAGGCAACATTGGATTGGTTAAAAGCATTATTCAGAAAAAACCAACGGGAAAGAGTGGGCCAATAGAAATAGAAGTTCTCACTCCAGTCGTGGATTCTATCTGGAAATGGCTTGGTTTTCAGGCTTTACGTTGTCATTGGTTTGAAGGTTGGGTTTCACCAGGGACCTCTCCTAGTCTGCCTAGGAATTTGTCTGTCTCCTGTCACTATCAAATATATTTAAATTAATGTTTATTTAAAGAATTAATCTGTCAAAAAAATAAGGTAATATTGTATTTATGCATGCCTATTTGCATGTTTCTGAATTATGTCCTGTTTGGTTATTTTTGAACATCTTCAGAGAACTACTTTATTTTTCATTTTCTATTCTTCTGAAAATATTAGAGACACAATAAATGAGTATTAAGTGAATATAGTTTGGAGTAAAAAGGGTCCTTTTTTATATCCCATCCTTATTACTTTGAACAATTTGCTTAATCTTTCTGAGGCTTAGATTTAAAAAAAATTGATATATAAAAATTATACATGTTTATATGGTACATGTGATATTTCGATACATGCATACAATGTGTAATGATCAAGTCAGAGTAGTTAAAATATTCATCACCTCAAGCATTTATCATTTTTTATCTTGGGAATATTTCATATCTTCTCTTACAGCTATTTTTAAATATACTGTATATTGTTATTAATTATAGTCAGTCCATTGTGCTGTTAAACACTTGAACTTATTCATTCTATTTAACTGTATGATTGTACTCATTAACCAACCTCTTCTCATTACCTGCACCCCAACCTTTCCCAGGCTCTGGTAACTATCATGCTATTCCATACCTCCATTAAATCAACTTTTTAACCTTCCACATATGAGTGAGAATATGTGATGTTTTTCTTGCTTTACTTGGCTTATTTTACTTAAGATAATGACCTCCAGTTTCTTCCATGTAGCTGCAAATAACAGGATTTCATTATTTTGTATGGCTGAATAGTACCCCATTGCTTATAAATGCTACATTTTCTTTATCTATTCATCCATTGGTGGACACTAAGGTTAATTCTGTATCTTGGCTTTTGTAAATAGTGCTGCAATAAAGACAGGGGTACAGATACCCCTTTGATATACTGAGTTTAATTCCTTTGAGTAAGTACCCAGGAGAGGCATTGTTGTATCATATGGTGGTTCTATATTTAGATTTTTGAGGAATCTCCATACTATTTTCCGTAATTGATGTACTAATTTTCACCAACAATGTATAAGAGTTGCCTTTCTCTGCATCTTCGCCAGCATCTGATATGTTTTATTTTATTGATAATAGCTATTCTAACTGGGGTAAGATGATATTTCACTGTGGTTTTGATTTGCATTCCACTTATGATTAGTGATGTTCCGCATTTTTTTGTATACCTGTTGGCCATTTGTATGTCTTTTTTGGAGAAATGTCTATTCACATTCTTTATTCACTTTTTAATGGGATTTTTTTTTTTGCTGTTGAGTTGTTTGAGTTTCTTGTACATTCTGGTTATTAGCTCCTTGTTGGATGAATAGTTTACAAATATTTCCTCTTATTCTACAGGTTATCTCCTCATTCTCAATCATTTCATTTGCTATGCAGAAGCTTCTTAGTTTAATATAGCCTTAGTTGTCTATTTTTGTTATTGTTACCTATGTTTTTGAGGTTTTAGTCATAAATTATTTGCCTAAACAAATATATTGAAGCATTTCCCCTGTGTTTTGTGGTAGTAATTTTATAGTATTGTGTGTTACATATGGGTCTTTGATCCATATTGAGTTGAGTTTTGTATGGGGTGAGAGCTGGGGGTCTTTCATTATTCTGCTTATGGATATCTAGTTTTCCCAGTACCTTTTATTGAAGAGACTGTCCTTTCCACAATGAGCATTCTTGGTACTTTTATCAAAAATCAGTTAGCTGTAGATATGTAAATTAACATCTGGGTTCTCTACTCTGTTCCATTGGTCTGTGTGTTTGTTTTTATGCCAGTATAATACTCTATTGGCTATATAGCTTTATAGTATATTTTGAAGTCAGGTAATGTGATGCCTCCAAGTTTACTCATTTTGCTCAGGATTACTTTGGCTATTTTGGGTCTTTGTGGATTCATATAAATTTTAGAATTTTTTTTTCTATTTCTGTGAAGAACGCCATTGGTATTTTGATAGGGATGTCACTGAATCTGTAGATTTCTTTGGATAGTGTATTAGTCCGTTTCCACACTGCTATATAGAAATACCTGAGACTTGCTGACTTATAAACAAAAGAGGTTTAATTGACTCACAGTTCCTCACAGCTGGGGAGGCCTCAGGAAACTTATAATCATAGTGGAAGGGGAAGCAGACACCTGCTTACATGGCAGCAGGAGAGAGAAAGAGTGAAGGAGGAACTGTCAAACACTTATACAATCATGAGATCTTGTGAGAACTCACTCACTATCACAAGAACAGCATGAGGGAAACTGCCTCCATGATCACGTCATCTCCGCCGGGTCCCTCCCTTGACATGTGGGGACTATGGGGATTACAACTCAAGGTGAGATTTGGGTGGGGTCACAACAAAATCATGTCAGATATTATGGTCATTCTAACAGTATTAATTGTTTTAATTAAATTAAAATTCATTTAATTTAATTGTTTTAATTTAATTAATTGTTTTAATGAGTATGGGATGTCTTTCTATTTTAAGGGGTTCTCTTCAATTTCTTTCATCAGTACCTTTGAGATTTTCTTCTAGAGGTCTTTCACCTGCTTGGTTAAGTATATTCCTATATATGTTATTATTATTATTTTGGAGCTTTTGTAAATAGGATTGCCTCCTTGATTCCTTTTTCAGTTAGATTGTCATTGGTGTCTAGAAACACTACTGATTTTTGCATGTTGATTTTGTATCTGCAACTTTACTGAATTTGTTTTAGTTGTTAAGAGGTTTTTGATGGAGTCTTTAAGTTTTTTGACATATAAGATCACTTTGTCTGCAAAGAGGGATAATTTTGCTTCCTCTTTTCCAATTTGAATGGCTTTTATTTCTTTCTTTTGCTTGGTTGCTCTAGCTGGTACTTCAGTACTGTTGAATAACGTGGGGAAATTGGGCACATTTGTCTTGTTCCAGTTTTTCAAGGAAAGGCTTTCAGATTTTCCTTATTCAGTATCAGGTTAGCTGTGATTTTGTCATATATGGCCTTTGTTATGTTAGGGTATGTTCCTTTCATGTCTAGTTTTTTGAGAGTTTTTGTTATAAAGAGATGTTGAATTTTACCCAATGCTTTTTCTGTGTCCATTGAGATGGTCATATGGTTTTTGTCCTTCATTCTCTTGACGTGATGTATTACATTATCGACTTGCTTATGCTGAGCTATTCTTGCACCCCTGAGATAAATCCCACATGATCTGTGTATTATCTTTTCATTGCATTGTTTGATTCAGTTTGTTAGTATGTTGTTGGGGATTTCTGCATCTATGTTAACCAGGAATATTGGCCTGTAGTTTTCTTCTTTGTTTTTATCTGGTTTTGTTATCAAGGTAAACCTGGTTTTGTTACTAAGGTAATGCTGACCTCATAGAATGAGTTAAGAAGGACTCTCTCTTCTTCAATTTTTTGAAATAGTTTGGGAAATGGTATTATTTCTTCTTTGTCATTTTGGTAGAATTCAGTCATAAACTCATCTGGTTCTGGGCTTTTATTTGTTAGGAGACATTTTATTTGTAAGTCAATCTTCTTATTATTGATCTGATCACAGTCTCTCTTTTCCTGGATCAGTTTTGATAGGTTATATGTCCAGGAATTTACCCAGTTCCTCTAGGTTTTACAATGTGTTACCATGTGGTTTTCATTATAGTCTCTGATGATCTTTTATATTTCTGTAGTATAAATTGGAATGCCTCTATTTTTGTTTTGTTTTGTTTTCTTTTTTTTTTTTTTTTTTGAGATGGAATCTCACTCTGTTGCCCAGGATGGAATGCAGTGGTGCAATCTCAGCTCACTGCAACCTTCACCTCCCGGGTTCTAGCAATTCTCCTGCCCCAGCCTCCCGAGTAGCTGGAATTACAGGCGCACACTGCCACACCCGGCTAATATTTTGTATTTTAGTAGAGACGGGCTTTCACTGTGTTGCCCAGGCTGGCCTCGAACTCCTGAGCTCTGGCAATCCACCCACCTCGGCCTCCCAAAGTGTTAGGACTACAGGTGTGAGCCACCACGCTCGGCCAATGTCTCCACTTTTTTTTTTTCTAGCTTTATTTATTTGGGTCGTCTCTCTTCTGTTCATAGTTAGTCTAGCTATAAGCTTATTGATTTTATTTATCTTATTATTTATCTTATTCATTTTATTTATCTTCAAATTTCATTTGTTGATTTTGTATATTATATAATGTTCATCTCTTTCATTTTTTATATTTAGTCACTATTTTATTCTATATTATTTTAGTCTCTATTTAATCTAGTTCTATTCTGATCTTTATTTCTTTCATTCTACTAATTTTAAGGTTTTTTGTCGTCGTTGTTGCTTTTCTACCTCCTCAAAGTGCATGATTAGGCTCTTTACTTGAAATATTTCTACTTTTCTGATGTGTTTATTACTATAAACTTCCCTCTTAGCACTATTTTTGCTGCATCCCATAGGTTTTGGTGTTGTGTTAATATTTTCGTTTGTTTCAAGATTCTTTTTATTTTCTTCCTAATTTTTCATTGACTCAATGGTCATTCTGAAGCATGTTGTTTAATTTCCACATATTGCACAGTTTTGAAAATTCCTCTTGTTATTGATTTCTACTTTTATTCCATATGGTGTGAGAAGATACTCGATATACTTCTGATTTTTAAAAAATTGTTGAGATTTGTTTTGTGGCCTAATATATGGTGTATCCTGCAGAATGTTTCATGTACTGATGAGAGGAATGTGTATTCCAAAGCTGTTGAATAAAATGTTCTGTAAATGTCTGTGGTGTTCGATTGGTCTAAAGTGCACTTTAAATCCAATATTTATTTGTTGACTTTCTGTTTTGATAATCTGTTCAATGCTGAGAGTGAGGTGTTGAAACTATTATTATATTGGAGTCTATCTCTCTTTTTACATCTGATAATATTTCTTTTGTTTATTTGGGTGCTTTGGTGTTGAGTCCGTATATATGTTTAAAATTGTTATATCCTCTTGCTGCTTTGATTTATTTATCATTATAGATATCTTTATATATCATTATAAAGAGACATTTGATTCATTTTACAGTTTTTGACTTAAAATCTGTTTTATCTTATATAAATATAGCTACTCCTGCTTGCTTTTGATGTCTGTTTACATGGAATATCTTTTCCATCCTTCACTTCCTGTCTTTGTGTCATTATAGGTGAGGTAAGCTTCCTACAGGCAGCATATAGTGGGGTATTATTTTTTAATTCATGCATCCAGTGTATATTTTTTAAATGAGAAATTTAATCTGTTTACATTTAAGATTATGATTAATAGGTGAGGACTCTTGTCATTTTGTCAATTGTTTTCTGGTTGTTTTGTACATGCTTTGTTCCTGTCTTCATCTCTCATTGTTCACCATTGCAATTTGGTGACTTTTTTAAGTCGTAACTTTTGAATCCTTTCTCTTTCTCATTTCTGTGTCTGCTCTACCAGTGAGTTTTATACTTTCATGTGTTTTCATGATGATAGACATTGTTCTTTTGCTTCCAAATGTAGGAAATTTTTAAGCATTTCTTTTAGGGTCAATCTAGTAGCGGTGAATTCCCTCAATTTTTGCTTGTATGGAATAAGCAGACTATATTTTTCCTTCATTTTTAAAGAACAGATATGCCAAATATAGTATTTTTGACTGGCAATTTTTTTTTAAATTTCAGTACTTTGAAATACGATCCCCTTCTCTCTTGTTCTGTAAGGTTTCTGCTGGGAAGTTGTACATTATTCTAATTAGGTTTTCCTAATATATGACTTGGTGCTTTTCTCTTGCTGTTTTTAGAATTTTTCCTTTGATTTTGATAGTTTGAGTATAGTACCTTGGAAAAGTCCATTTTGGGTTAAATTTATTTAAGGACCTTTGAGTGTCTCATACCTGGATGTCTATATATCTTCCTTGATTTGGTAAGTTTTTAGCTATTATTTTGTTCAATAGATTTTCTAGGCCTTTGCCCATC
Source organism: Pan paniscus (assembly GCF_029289425.2). Lineage (NCBI taxonomy): Eukaryota > Metazoa > Chordata > Mammalia > Primates > Hominidae > Pan > Pan paniscus. Next base: position 71,881,042 of record NC_073267.2, read on the forward strand.
CCTTTTTCTGGAACACCCAAAATATGAATATTTGGTTACTTTATGGTGTCAAATATGTTACGCAAGTTTTCTGTTTTCTTTTTTCTCCTTATTTTTGTCTGACTGAGGTTATTTTAAAAGACCTGTCTTCAAGTTCAGAAATTCTGTCTTTTGCTTCATTCATCTAGTCTATTGTTGAAGTTGTTGACTGTATTTTTCTTTCATTAAATTCTTCAGTTCCAGGGTTTATGTTTTGCTCTTTTTCATGATCTAACTCTTTGGTGGATTTTTCACTAAGTTCATAAATTATTTTTCTAATTTCTTTGTATTATTTATCTGTGTTCTCTTGTGTCTCACTGAGCTCATTTTATACTACTATTTTGAATTATTTTTCAGGAATTTTATATATTTTATTTTCACTGAATCTGTTGCTAGAAAAATATTACATTCCTTTGGAGGTGTCACGTTTCCTTGCTTTTTAATTTTGTTTGTGTGTGTGTGTGTATCATTATGTTCATATCTGGACATATAGTATAATAGTCCTTTCTTCCAATTTTATAACTTGGGTTTTGTAGGAAAATACATTTTTGTATGTATGTGTCTCTAGTATTGGTTGGGCAGTGTGCTTTAGCTCTGATTCTAGGTGCAGAGCCTTGTAGTCTTGTAGTCTCTATATTATTTATACAGCTGTAACTAGCTTTAATCATATTTGTAATTTCCTCAGTGGGTTAGCTGTGGTTATTAGTGGAGGCTATGCTGAGACTTTGCTGGGGTCAGGGACACAGGCAGGCTGGTCCTTAGTGGTGACGGTGGGGGGTTAAGTATGCTAATTCTTGGGTCCCCAGGTGGTATACATGGGCACCAGAGGTAGCAGGTCCAGGGAGGCCAATACTTGGGCCTCCAGGGGCTTTCCCAGGAGAGGACAGTGGGAGCAGTTAGCTGGGAAGTAGGCAGGCCATCAGGCCCCTGAAAAGCATTCATAGTGTCAGTACTGGCTATAGTGGCAGCAGACAAACCCTTGGATCCCCAGGCAGCATGAGTGGAAAGCAGTGGTGGTGGCAACATGGTAGGACAGACAGTCCCCAGATCCCCACATGGTATGTATGAGTGAATGCCAGTGGCAGTGATTGTAAAGGGTGAGTTGTCCCTTTCTTAGGCCTCCAGGAGAAATGTGTGCAGATGCTAGCAGTGGTGGATAGGGTGGGTCAATCCTCAGGTCCCTGGAAAATGTGTGTGGGCACTGGCATGCTGGGTGGCCCCATGCTTAGGCCCCTGGAAGGCAGTGGTGGCAGGTACGGTGGGTCCATCCCCAGGACCCTAGAACACATGCATGGGTACTGGCAGGTAGCAGCAATAGGTGGAGTAGACCAGTCCTCAGGCCCCCATTGTATCCACAGGTGCAGGCAGTGGCTGGTGGAGCTGATCAATGCCTAGGCCCCCAGAAGATGAGTGCAGGTGTGAATGGCAGTAGGCAGGGCAGAGCAGTCCTCAAGCCCTTTTATGACACACTCTGGCACTAGCAGGAAAAGTGTTGCAGGTGGTGGGCCTGTCCTCAGGCCCTCCAGTGGTATGCATGGGAGCAATGATCCTTAGATTTCTACCTGTAAGGTAGAGATAATAATACTATTTGACTCCTTAGGTTACAGCAATTATCTGGTAGTATAACATATGGAGAGTTTCTAGTATAAAGCCTAGAATATAGAAGGTGTTTCATTAATAAATGCTATTTTCCTGAAGATAATGGTTTTCTATTTGGACCATACACTGGACTATCTATCAGGTGACATGAGTTATAGGTATATATTTGCCACTAACCAGCTATGTTACCTTGGGACAAGTTACTAAATCTCTCTTGTTTCTAGTTTATAAACCCAGAAAAAGTTCTGTGTCACTTTTTCCTCCAGGGTCGCTGTGAGCACATACAATTCTATGAATTTTTATGACTTCATACAAGGTAAGAAGTAGCATTCATTTTACTTTTAAAGTGTCCTTTGGTCAGGTACTTCAATGGAAAGTCTTGTTTTGATTATTAAAACCTTTTCATAATTCATTGCATATTCAAAAAAAGAAACTTTTTTTAACTCATAAAATTTGAATACCTGATTAGTGCACATTTCATATCTGTTAATTCTGCATCTGTATTTTCACAATTTAGCATATAGATACATTTGGTAGTCGATTCTGTATTTATAAAGATATATATATGTATGTGTATATATATGTGTGTGTGTGTGTATATATATATATACACATATATATAGTAGAATCAGAAAGATACCTTTACTGACATTTTGTAGCCCCAATTCTTGATGTCAAGGTCAAGAATTTAATAAAGATCACAGGCAAAATCTGAACAAAATACTAGTCCATTTGGACTGAGCTCATTCAGAGGATGGTGACCATTTCTTCTGCTGAGCTTGGTGAAGGGAGTGGAGAAAAAGAGAAGTGGAGATGACATAGTTAAGCTTTGCCATTGATCACACCAGTCTTATTGTCAGATTCTTCTTCATTTATAGCAACAGTATTTGTGTATGCATAATTGGCACTCTGGCAACATACAGGGCCTAGCACTGCAAGTGGAAGCCAAAAAGGTGCCGTGCTAGAAACAAAATCATGAAGGGATAATAGAAGTACTGGAGAGTGGATTAAGGTCAACCTATTGATACCAATATTGTACTTGCACTATGGTCGGATCATGGATTTGTTACCTTGTCATCTTCTTTCCTGTGATTTTTTTTTTCTGCAAGATTTGCTTATATGAAGCTTTAAAAAAAGTCCTAAATGTGAACATAATATACTGACTCATATCTATCCCCAAAGCCCAGCATTTAAGTTGTTGCTTTATTTCTTACATTCTGACCCTAAGAGGCTTCATACTAAAAGAATTTTGGACACTGAGAAAGGTGCAAAGACTTGAAAGCATCCTTTGAATAAATATCAGTAGTAGCAAGTCCACAATAGATTCACCTACTGAGATTGCCAACACACATTCCTTAGAATCATGAAAGTCAAGTCCATGCTGGAAAGCGAAACGCTGCCAAAGACTATTCTTTAAAATGGCCAGCAATACTAATTTCAATCACTAGTGTATGTGCCACTTGTCTTCATTATTTGACTTGCTTTTTAAAAACCTATAGAATAGGCATCTATTCAATCTGCCTCAGAATATTTTGAAAGCTTATAGTAAAATAGTACAAATGAAAGTACTGGGAAAAGGTCGATATGTGGATTTGCAAAATATCTTTTAAAAAACAGCTAAAACAACTGTTATTTTTCAATTTTCCTACGTGTGTTTAGAAAAAATCATTAAGAGATGATCATTTGGGACCCTATGGTGAAATAGGTGTCTCTGGAAGCCCACTAATGTGCTATTTTGTAGCTGGAATTCCACTGTTACCCTTCCAGAAATAAATTCCTGCTCTTAACATTCTGGAGAACAAAGCCTTGGCTCTAGATTTGTGTTTTCCCTCAGATATCGTTGTTATTTCTTGGAATCCATGAGTAAACTTCTTCATTCCCTTACATTTCAATGGTTTTACTTTCTATCTCATCTTATCTCTTACTGTTGTGTTGTTTGAGTTTAACACAGCAGCAAACCCAAGTACAGAGATGATATTCAGGGGAAGTTCATAAACAGCCAGAGATCCTTGAGGGCTCTTTGATTTCCTTGCCACTCTTTTATTTTAAAAACAAATTATTCTCCTTGGCCTTCAGATACCTATGGTGTCTCTTTTGTCAAAGTTGACCCTCTAGCCTGTCTGGCACTCCCCCTTAAGCCTTCCTTCCTGAACTCTGATCTCTGTCCTGTGGCTGAGATCTTGGTTCTTCTCCTTGGAATAATTCTCCTGCAAGCTCTAATATATTCGGCTTGTAGCACCTAAGAGCAGATTTCTTTTTTGGTAACTGACATTCCTCCAAAGAGAGTTGACTGAAACTAAAACCCACTCCTTCATGCCACTTCACTCTGTCACCCACTAACTGATCATTATAATATAGTAACCTCTTGCATAAAATTGTACCTCAGTCATGCAACAATCATCACTAGCCTCAAACCTAACCATCCTTTCATACCTCATGACCTTACTCTTGCAATTAAAAGCACATTTTTAAAGTCACCCACAATGTGTGGCATACCTGGCTTGGATTTGGGTCAAACAATTTCAATTTTCTACCCCTTTCATTTTGAATAAATATAAAGGGTAATAAGACTTAATTAATATGTTCAAATATATGTAAATGACAAGCATTGAGCAACTTTCATTAAGTGTTACATCATCATCATCACCATCACTTTCTCATCCTTTCCAAACCTAGAATTTTTAGACTACTCAAATGCCATGTATCTCCAGTTTGGGACCAGGACCACAGGATTCCACTTGGCTGTGCAGTCAGAAAGGAGAGTGAGTAAGGCCTGAAGCTGTAGAGCAGTACTTTTCAAATAGAATCACTGGAAGGAACTTGACACTTCTCATACCTAGGACGGGCCAACCAAATCAGGACCCTGGGGTGAAACTTTGAAACCAACATTAAAGATCCCTAGGTACTTCTACTCTGCAGCCAAGGTTGAGAATCATTGTTTTACAAACAGCCCGTGTTTCTGTTAAGTCTACTAGAAGCAATTTAAGAGCTCCTTTCTGCCCTCTGAAAGACAGCGATTTGCTTCATGGCAGCAGGTTTTCCCAGTGAAATAAACAGCAAAATCAGAGAGAGACTGGACCATCTAGGAGTGGAAAGCAGCAGGTAGAGCACCTGGGCTTGAAGATTGGTTAAGACAGATTTCGTGTGCCTGAGTTTGACTCCCCACTCAGCCATTTGATAACTGTAGACTTCATCAAGTTATCCAGTGTCTATAAGATTCAAGACCCTTTTTTGTAAAGTGAGGCTAAAAATAACAATGAGGTCACAGATGTGTAGTAAGGACTAAATGAAATACTTAACATATATCAGTTAACTTAGGTCATGTAGCATGCACTCTTTAGAGTATACAACCATTACTCTTATTATTAAGGAAGTGGAGGATCAGTTTGTCACATGGTCTTCTGATAGTTCCTCTGAAGTCACATGAAAAATGAGTAAAGGTAGAAAGTAGCAACTTTTAATTCATGTTATAATGTTTTATTTGACTTTATATCACCATTTGACATAGTAGGAAAAATCTAATTGAAATCATAACCCAGGATCAAAGGTATATGCTTTTCCAGGATATTCTCCAAGGCCCCATGCAACAATCAGATTTGCATCAAATCTTCCTATCCTGGCTTTCAAATCATATCCTCTTAGAAATGGTAGGTGTTCAAAAATATTCAGTGCATTTCAGTAGGGGTATATCTTTCATCAGATTCAATGGTCTATATGGCTGGAACCTACATGCCTGGCATTGTCCTAGTTATCCCAGACTCCAGGGACAACCATACCCATTATTCATGGGCTCAGAGATATTATATAATATAGTCAAGGTTGTACTTCTAGTCAATGTCAGCTATCACATCTTAGCCCAGGTGGGGATGACTCAAAGTTGTACTATTTCCCATGCAATGCAAAGACAGGGTCAAGAGGAAGACAACTGGGCCATAAGAACAAAGAGGAGGACAGAAAGGAGGTAACGTTCTGCTCCTGTGGCTTTATACTTTTCTTATCATTTCCCTTGTACCCAAGTGTCCTCCTGCTTCCTTTTCCAGTTATTCCTCTGGTGGTGGCAGTGCCATTCAATCTCACTGTCAGTGTCTCCCTCGCTTTTCTGTAAGAGAAAAAGATAAGCACATTTTCAAAAAGGAGCACAAAGGGAGCTTATATGTGTTAGTTGAATAATTATTAGAACTCACAGGCTCTATTTAAAGATTTGGATAAGAGCCCTACACATGGGACTGGAGATAGAAGACTGGCTTGAAACTCCATCTCCTGCATTGCCACTGTTTGCATAACCAACAGGACACTGTGTCAGTTTTGGATGAATTAGATTTTTCACAGCGAAGGTTAAGACAAGAACAAGGGATTATGGTATATTCTAATGAAGTACTGGACCCAGTGATTCTGCGTCAATGCAGTTGAATAATTGCCTGCTTGTGGGGGTTTAGATGATTTGCCCAATTATACATGCTTTGGAAAAAACTAGACTGTATCAGTGGTGACTGCTATACAGCAATGAGTGAGAAATCGCTCATAAAAGCTGCACATTTTGATAGCTTCTAGCTCTCTGAAGTTTTCTGATTTGAAGCTCTAATCACTCCTGCTTATTCTTAACCATGAGTAAATTATTTGAGAAGTGTCAGACACATTTTACTCATCACGAAAATGTACATTTTTCTCCCAAATAAAAGGAAAATAAAACATTACTTTCAAATGGTAAAATAAAAAGCTTTAAAATAACTTGTTCTTAAAACTAGTTCTTAGCTTCATGCAAAATAGAGGAAGCTTTATAAAATAAAATAAAACAGATGTTATCAAATATTTGAATTTGCATCAGGTTACGAATAATTGAAATTTAGACTACATCTAAATTTAGATAAATTTATGTGTATTTCATCTTCAGAAAACTCCATGTTAATGTTTTGATGCTGTCACATTAATAGAATCGGAATCAGCCAATATCAAACAAAATATAGCAGTAACTTTTCTAAAAATGTGAGATTGTGTGTGTGCATGTGTGTACATATATATGGTAATGTATCATCACTACTAAAAGTATCTCTATAGTTTATAAGAATGAATGGGGCCGGGTGCCATGGCTTATACCTGTAATCCCAGCACTTTGGGAGGGTGAGGCGGGCAGATCACGAGGTCAGGAGATAGAGACCATCCTGGCCAACATGGTGAAGCTCCATCTCTACTAAAAATACAAAATTAGCTGGCCGTGGTGGGATTACGTGCCTGTAATCCCAGTTACTCAGGAGGCTGAGGCAGGAGAATCACTTGAACCAGGGAGTCAGAGGTTGCAGTGAGCCGAGATCGCGCCACTGCACTCCAGCCTGACGACAGAGCAAGACTCTGTCTCAAAAAAAAAAAAAAAAAAACAAAGTATGAATGAGGCACAGTGCATAACTCTAAAGGACTCACTGTCTCATCTATTTGGGAATACTTTTTCAGTTTTGCACTACTTTTGAGGGCAGATGCTAGAATATAATGCAGAGGTTGAGGTTTGGTTTAGAGCAAATATCAGAACACATCATCACTCTAGACTGAAATAGGTAATGACAAAACTTCTTTTTGTTGTTGTTGTTGTTGTTTTGAGACGGGAGTCTCGCTCTGTCGCCCATGCTGGAGTGTAGTGACGCAATCTCGGCTCACTGCAAGCTCCGCCTCTTGGGTTCACGCCATTCTCCTGCCTCAGCCTCCCCAGTAGCTGGGAATACAGGTGCCTGCCACCACGCCTGGCTAATTTTTTGGATTTTTAATAGAGACAGGGTTTCACTGTTTTAGCCAGGATGGTCTCGATCTCCTGACCTCGTGATCCGCCTGCCTCGGCCTCCCAAAGTGCTGGAATTACAGGCGTGAGCCACCGTGCCCGGCCGACAATAATTCTTTATACTAATAAAATGTGGTATCCTTGGTTAAAGGATTTTAAAATAGAAAAAAATAATAATAATTTTACAAATAAAATTTTATCTGATCTTGAAAACAGTTTAAAAATCAGTCTAAGCATTTCATTGTTGTTGTTGCCATTTTGCACAGCAGAAATTGTAAGTGATATTTGTCCAAGGTCAAAGTGAGTTAGAAGCACCATCTGTTATCAAACCGTCTATTCCTTGTTCTAAAGTCTTAACATTATGCGCTGCTATGTACTAAGTGCTCCTCAGTGCTTCAGCATGTTTGTTGAAGAGAAAGTATTTGCATTTTTCATTCAATTGTTCATTCAAGAAATATTTACCACGTGACTTATCAATGCTAGTCATCATGTATACTAAGCAAAGTAGACAAAACTCCCTCCCTTTTTGGAATATACATTCTAATTTTAAAGACAAAATGACATTAATGAGCTCCTCCAGTAACCTAAAGTTGTTGGATTTGTTTCCTAAAATTATTAAGTAAATTTGATCCTCACATACTAATAAAACTGCCTATCCAAAAATTGTAACAATGAGAAATTATGTCAGTGAAAGATAAATGATCTAATCAACTCCCATCTTGCCATTAGTATTCAAACTGCTCTTAATTATTCCTCAGCTTGGGCTGAGCTAATTTGGGGAGATATTTAGTTTATAGTTTAAATAATATCTTTTGCCAAAAATCAACCACCTTTGTAAAGCTAATGAGAGACCACCAGGCTAGGAGGATGAGAGCAGCCTGAATTCTGCTAAGCTGTAGACATAAACAATTACCCACCATTATTTCGGAGGTCACAAGATATGCAGCTTCCCCAGTTATTCCTGCAGATAACATCACTATTGTAGAACCTAAGACTGGCCTTTTGAGATGTCTTTTCAGGGTTTTTGTTTTGTTTTGCTTGGTTTTTTCATGTCTGATGACCAGTGGCTCCACCTGAACTTGCACACTGATGTCTCCACCTGGACCCACCAATCGCTCCTGTGCTCCCCCCTAGAAGCAACCTAGCCTGCATCAGGACCATTTCCCACACTTCTGTGATTGTACCCCAATGAATCAGCAGCCTCTCCAGCCCTCTTCTCTTTCCTTAAACTATCCTTGAAAAACCCAGGCCTCCAAATGTTCAGGGAGACTGATTTGAGTAATAATAAATCTCCAGTCTCCTGTTCATCCAGCTTTGCATATATTAAGTTCTGTATTGCGATTCCCGTCTTTATAAATGGGCTCTGCCAGGGCAGCAGGCAAAATAAACACATTGGGCAGTTATACTAAGTGCTTCATGAAACATCCTGTGGCTATTCTTGGACTAGGATTCCGAGGTTCTGGTTTCTCAACATTGTATTACAACTTACTATGTGGCTTGAACTCTATTACTCTTGATATGAACATCAATATCTTTAAGAATACTATACAAACAATGCCACCTGTCAGGAGCTATATCATATTTCTGTTGAGAGGGTCTGGTGAACAGTAATTCCTTGAGGCACATTTTGATGAGTAAAGCATTACATTTATTTACTTTGCTTCCTTCCAATTCTTCCTATATTCTTAGCCCTTTCCTCATAACAATATTTTTTGTCCCTTTCCTTTTTCTTCCCTTTTTCTCTGATTTAAACCAGTCCTAGCCAAGAACACAGAGAAAGTGCAGTAGAACTTCATGGAACCTATCTCATGTTAGATGCTTTTAATGGACATATATCAATATCTGAAGTGTTACGGAAATCATAGTGTGGGTTCCATGTCCTTCAGATCAGTAATTTTGCCATTTAAATATGTTAATTATTTTTGCATTATGCATCAGAGTGCCAGTTCCACTTTAGTATCTGCTTTTAGGACAGAAAAAATGAAGAAAGTAGGATAGAAAAACACATCTATATAAGAATGGTATGTTTTGTGAAACAGTTTCATTTTTGTTAAGTTTATATCACCTGGGTTACTGGATAGCACAGGTAAAAATTTTGCACCAACCAGTTTTTGTTGCTGTTGTTTTTGGTTGTTAAAGTCTGTAAATATTTCCATGTATAGTATCTCTAAGGGTTCTGTAAATCTTAGATATTCATCTACTGTGTCTCACACTGGCAAAGCCTCAAAGTTATGGCCTTTTTACATTTCATATCTTACCACTTTTGTATGATTATGTCACTGTTTTATTAGAGGTTTTGTAAATACCACTTATTAAAATATTATATAAGTAAAAGTCTTCAAACGTATAATCAGGGACTAATTTGATCAGGCAAAATAGACGTTTCTCCAGTGATGGAAGTGGCAGGATTTCTCACTGAATTCAATTTACTGGGTTCTGCATGTATCTCCAGTGTCTGCCAGGATTACAGGTCAGGGAAACTTATTTGATTTTGCATAACTATTCTTACCAATACTGCTACTTACTTACAGATAAACAAACATACAACTATTTGGAGCCTTGGCCTCTTTCAGAACACGTTTGAGAGAATGGCTCTATTTAATTTCCTGGGCTAGGCTACAACCAGTCAAAATGAACAGCATAATTTTAATTCATACACACATTCTCCCCGATGGCATTGTAACTTTCAGCTCACCGTCCAAATATTCAGCTCTTTTTTACAAAGTTTGCCTCCTTCATGCAGCTTCACTCATAAAAGAGATAGATACAGTCCTCTCCAAGCAGCAATTCTTCCATAGTGTGTTCCCATGCTGATAAGTCAGCGTCAAGAGTTCAGAACCCAAGGCATTCTCAGGGCTGGATCATTTAAGGCAGAACAACATATCAATTTGTAGACAAAAGCAACCCAGGAGACAAGTGCTGACCATCGGGACTGAGTATTTCTGCAGTAATAAGGCAGTTGACAAGGCTGCCTTCTCAGCAGGGAAACTGAAAAAGTGGTCACTAATTGCTCTGTTCTAGTAAGCATCCTTTCCTGCCAAAAAAAAAAAAAAAAAAGGTTACATAGCTTCCTACAGATGTGCATGCCAAATCCCCTTGCCTCAAGTTTTTCTTGATGTCTTCCAATACTTTCCCAGATAATTCAGATAATTTACCTATTTCTAATTAGGGGAATGCTTATTTTGAACTTGTCATCACATTCTAGATGACAGTGAAGAGAGTGAAATGTTTTTCTTTCTTTTTCATTGTAGATAATCAGAATAGTACTATACTTTAAGAGAAAGGCTTTATCAAATATGTCTATATTGGGTGGGTACTTCTTTATTTTTTCCTACCCAAGTGTCAAATGCATGAAATTATGAGGAGCTCATCCTGAAAAATGACCAAACTCTCTGGGGGAGAAATAGAAACGTTTCATTTTCCTGCACATCTATTGAAAAAGAGACTCTTTGAGATCAATGAAAGTTCCTTAATTATTTGTTCTCTCAAAGCTTCTTTTCCTAATCCTTCATAAAATGCTGCTAGAAAACCACTGTCTCCTTAGAGTGTCCCCAGAAGACAGTCTTTTAAAAATACATTCAGAATTAACACCACACATCTACAACCATCTGATCTTTGACAAACCTGACAAAAACAAGCAATGGGGAAACTATTCCCTATTTAATAAATGGTGTTGGGAAAACTGCCTAGCCATATGCAGAAAACTGAAACTGGATGCCTTCCTTATACCTTATACAAAAATTAACTCAAGATGGCTTGAAGATTTAAACCTAAGACCTAAAACCATAAAAACCCTAGAAGAAAACCTAGGCAGTACCCTTCAGGACATGGGCATGAACAAAGCCTTCATGACTAAAACACCAAAAGCAATGGCAATAAGAGCCAAAATTGACAAATGGGATCTAATTAAACTAAAGAGCTTCTGCACAGCAAAAGAAACTATCATCAGAGTGAACAGGCAACCTACAGAATGGGAGAAAATTTTTGCAATCTATCCATCTGACAAAGGGCTAATATCCAGAATCTACAAGGAACTTAAACAAATTTACAAGAAAAAAACAAACGGTCCCATAAAAAAGTGGACGAAGGATATGAACAGGCACTTTTCAAAAGAAGACATTTATGTGGCCAACAAACATACGAAAAAAAGCTCATCATCAATGGTCATTAGAGAAATGGAAATCAAAACCGCAGTGAGACACCATCTCACGCCAGTTAGAATGGTGATCATTAAAAAGTCAGGAAACAACAGATGCTGGAGAGGATCTGGAGAAATAGAAACAAACACTTTTACACTGTTGATGGAAGTGTAAATTAGTTCAACCATTGTGGAAGACAGTGTGGCAATTCCTCAAGGATCTAGAACTAGAAATACCGTTTGACCTGGCAATCCAATTAGTGGGTATATTCCCAAAGGATTATAAATCACTCTACTATAAAGACACATGCACACATATGTTTATTGCAGCACTATTCACAATAGCAAAGACTTGGAAACAACCCAAATGTCCATCAATATTAGACTGGATAAAGAAAATGTGGCCCATATACACCATGGAATACTATGCAGCCATAAAAAAGGATGAGTTCATGTCATTTGCAGGGACATGGATGAAGCTGGAAACCACCATTCTCAGCAAACTACACAGGAACAGAAAACCAAACACTGCATGTTCTCACTCATAGTGGGAGTTGAACAATGAGAACACATGGGCACAGGGAGGGGAACATCACACACTGGGGCCTGTCAGAGGGTGGGGGGCAAGGGGAGGGATAGCAGGAGAAATACCTAATGTAGATGACGGATTGATGGGTGCAACAAACCACCATGGTACATGTATACCTATGTAACAAACCTGCACGCTCTGCACATGTATCCCAAAACTTAAAGTATAATGATATATGTATATATATTTTTTTAACAGAATGTGTCATAAATATAAATAGTCCCCCTGAGAAAATAGTGAAAGGCATAGTCTCCACTTAACCAATATATAGAGTGAATTCTCAATTCACTCAGTTGTTAATATAGCAATTCTTTCTAAATTACCCTGTAAATTCAATGTGACTTTAATCAAAATCACATTTTTAATGCAACTAAATGAGTTTACCATAAAATTTAAATGAAAAGGTTACAAATAACAAGAGTATTTTAAAAAGACCAATGTGAAATCAGTTTTTCTACCAGATAAGTAGATTTTATGTCTAATTTAAAACTATAATGATTAAGAGATGTTAGTTGGGATGCTAGAGAATAGATGTCAAAACACAGACTATATTAACTAAAACCAGACCCCATAAAATAAGCCAAAAGACTTATAAAAACTAGATTTGGGACATAATACTGTAGATCAATAATTAAAAGATTGGCTCAATATGTAGTGTTGGAATAAATTATTATTTACATAAAAAGTAAAATTAGCAGTTCACATGCAATTCTAGGTATACTAAAGATGTAAATTTCAAAAGTAAAATCTTGAATTTTTAGAAAAATATCTATAAAAATAAAAGTTATTACCTTAGTGTACAAAGCCAATTCTTAGATAAGACCAAAAAAGCATAAAACATTAAAGATTGAAAATTTTGTTTATGTCAAAAGTGAAATTTGTACAAAATACAAAGCAGATAAAAGACAAGGTACAGACTGGTATAAGATACTTGTAACACATGTAACTGAAATAAAGTAGAAAATTTGTAATAATGGATAAGACTCTATAGGAGAGAATAAACATCTTATTAGAAAAATGGGCAAGTATAATTCACAGAGGAGAAAATCTGAAAGACTAATATGCTTAGAAAAGTGATCAGTCACAATAGTAATCAATGAAATACAACCTAAAACAAAATGTATCCCAGTTTTGTTTAATTAAATGGATAATTATCTAATTATCAATTCTTTATGCACACCTCTGCATGGCCATATTATATATAATATATATAATATATTGTATATTATTCATATATATTCTTTTAAATAATGTGATTATGCTAATGTTTTCAGGTAAGTGAAGATATCTCTCTCTTTAGGGTGATCAAATACAACAATTTGCCTCCGTGGAACAGAGGAATATTTCAGACAAACCAAAACTGGTTGGCACCTTAGTGAGTGTAAGTTACTATGACAACTTGGGAGGCCAACATTGCAATACTTAGTATCCCACATGGTATATTACTTGTAAAAAAAAAAAAAAAAGAGAGAGAATGAAAATAGCAAATGTTCAGCAAAAGAAAAATGAATAAATTTTGATATAGTTATATAATATATAATTACATATAATACAATGGCCAGTAAAGTTGAATAGTGATCCCCACACTTTGATGTGTATCAGAATAGCCCTACAAAGCTTATAAAAAACACAGAGACCTGACCTTATTCCAGTAGGATAGGACTTTGGACTTTGTAGTTTTTCCAGGTTTCCCAGGTGATTCTAATACCCACCAATATGTAAGAATCACCAAATTGAGATATATTTATCAGAAAAGATAAATTCCTAAACTGAATAATGGGAAGGAGTAGCAAGTTGCAGAGTGGCATATAAAACATGATTTAATGTATTTAAGCTTTAAAATCTTCCAATACAAGACTACATTATGTTTAGGGATATATAAACATGTATTAAATATTAAAACATGCATGAGTATGATAAACATTAAATTCATATTTGTGATTACCTTTGTAGAGGGTAATAGAACCAGAGGCTTTGTTTTCAGAGGGCTTTGATTGTATCTCAAATATATACATTTTTTTAAATGATGGAACTACAGTAAACATACCATAATGTTAAGATTCATTGTAGTCTGAAGTTGGATATTTGTGTTTGTGAAATATTTCACAAAATGGCTGGGCGTGGTGGCTCATGCCTGTAATCCCAGCTGTTTGGGAGGCCAAGGGAGGCGGATCATGAGGTCAGGAAATCAAAACCATCCTGGCCAACATGGTGAAACCCCGTCTCTACTAAAAATACAAAAATTTGCTGAGCGTGTTGGTGTGTTCCTGTAATCCCAGCTACTCTAGAGGCTGAGGCAGGAGAATCACTGGAACCAGGGAGTCGGAGGTTGCAGTGAGCCGAGATTGTGCCACTGCATTCCAGCCTGGCGACAGAGTGAGACTTCGTCAAAAAAAAAAAAAAAAGAAAGAAAAATATTTCACAAAATAAATTTGATAATATAAAAGTTTGAATATATTATAATCTCAATTTTGTCAAAACATTTAATATTTTATAAATTTATAAGAGTGACATAGCTATAGATTGTCATTATCTACCTCTTCATTTATATGTAATTAATTACTGAAAAATCTCCTTGGGCTAAGGACTGAGGCAGGGCAATATAATTATGGTAATTTTTATTGCCGTCTGTTTTATTTCTCTATTTGAATAAGAAATATAATTAACACAATTAGTTAATAGCATATGACTGGCTAATTTGCAGACACAGTTTTCAGATTAACTTAGGTGACCAAAAATCACTTTTGCTATTTTTCTGGTTTCTTGTAGATAATATAATAAGTAGAGCTCATGGAGTGTTCTAGCAATTGTATTCATTCTTTGTAGCTAAACTATTTTATCACTAAAGAGTGTACATGTACATGCACACTAGATAGTGCAAATAGGAGGGAATACAGAAAAACTACCCTTTAATCATCATTTGTCTTTGATTAGTACTCTTCTAACATTGAGGGAATGGGAAAACTGAACCATATATGTTGATTTTCATCATTAGTTATACAGCATATGGGACATTACTCAACAAATGGGCTTAATTTGAAAGTAAATGAAACAGGTAAAATATGTCTTAATACTGCCTCATCTTTGCTGACTGTAGTGGCGTTCCCTAACAAATGCCACCACTTATAGAAAAGCTGACAGGAAGAGTTACAAATTAGGTTTTGCAAAGTCCATTGAAGTAATCTGGCTACAGTGTGGTGTGCACAGCTTAGAAAGTTGCAACAAACACAAAAACTTCTCATCAATTATTCAGAAAGGTCATTTTAGATGAGTTTTTGCAGGCTGATGGAAAAAAAATTGCTTTCAACTGTCAGTTTGATATAAATTGAAGTTTCAATAATAGGGAACTGTATATCTGTTGCAATTTGTACCTTTTTTAAATTTTTAAGGAAAAAAAACTTCCATAGTATAAAAAATATTGTTACAACAACTGGATGCTGAAGCAGGAAAATTGATAAAGTGTCCAGAGTGATAAAGGAAGTTTACATTTGTTTGGTTGTACTGGCTTGTGGTTTTGGCTTTGGCTTTTACTTTAGCGTGAGTTTGAGTTGCTTGGCTTGTTTATTTTTTTGCAGATGTGAAGGTTTATGATATGTGTTTCCAGACTCTTCAGCCCTTTTGCGTCCTGGACTTTTTTGATAGGGCAAATATAGCCTTGTTAGAAAACAGCAGGGATGGGAAGGCAAGACAAAAATTGCATGAATCATCAGAGGAAAACAGCTAAAAATAACTTCATGTTCAGAATTTATCTGACTCTGTATCCCCCTTTTCAAGAAATCCTAGAAGTGAGAGTCAGGGAAGCACTGAGAATATACAATCCAGTCATAGAACAATGTTTCCAGTTGGAGAAATTCTGGAAAAATTGTGTAGGTAATGGTGTTACACAATGTAGAATGGAACAAGAAGAGGCCTTTTAGAATTTACTAATGAATTGGTTAAGGTTGTTATATGATCTTGAATCGGATTCATGAAAAGAAACATCATATTAAGGGTACAGAAATAAATGCTTGAATGATGATGTTTCTAAGATCTTAGCATTAGCAAAACTTTTTATAAGCTGTCATTTACTCTTAAATAGGAAATAAACACCACTTATTCTTATTAAATAAAAAGCAACACTACCCACAGTTCATGCTACATATTATTATTATTATTTTTAAATCCCACTGGAATAGTGGAGATACTGGATCCTAGGATTAGGGTATGAAGAACAATGCAGTCATGTATAAGAAAATATGGCAGTGTGTTATAAGATTTTTGTTAGAAATGCCAGAAATTAAATTGTATTTGAGAAAATTGTGGAAAATGAGTAATTTCTTAAAACATCTTTACGTGACTACACAGCTTTAAAATCTAAATGGTATAACTTCTTGGTTCAGGAAGCTGTCATTAGTTTAACAAATACAAAGCCAGTGAGCTTAGATATACTGGGTAATCTGCAGGATACATCAGATGGAAATGTGTGCTTTCAGGGAGATCAAGCCCAGAATGGAAGCCAAGGCTCACTGGGAAGATCTCTTGCTCTCTCTTCCATGCTCCCCTTGTCAATCTGGGAGACAGGCAATTTAGGATAATGTGGTAATGTATCCATTAGGATAGTGGAAGGGAAAAATATAGATTATTTGTTTGCTTGTTTAAATAAGTGAATTGTGTAAATAATCTGTTTTCCCTTTGCTTTCAATACTGTTACTTTTTTTAAGTTCAAAAATATGAACACATCCCCAAATTAACACCTATCTCACCTTATTTGCTACTTTAATAAGTCTTTGAAAAAACTTTGTAAATCATTTGCTTTCAAAATCATTTGCTTTCAAAATCATTTGGCAGAAACCTCTGTTGGAAGGAATTCTAAAAACCTCATGGGAACTCTGGATTTTGTAACAGTGTGAGAGCTATAGCAATATTCAAACACTACTGGAAACCTTCTGGAAAAGCAAAAAGGAAGGAATGCTTCTTTCTACCCTATTTTAATTGTGTTATCTAATAAACTACGTGTGTGTGCCAAGAGTTGAACTTGTCTGTCATTTCTTTTTTTTTTTTTTTTTTTTTTTTTACACAGTGTCTTGCTCTGTCGCCTAGGCTGAAGTGCAGTGGCGTGATCTCGGCTCACTGCAACCTCCACCTCCCTGGTTCAAGCAATTCCCCTGCCTCAGCCTCCTGAGTAGCTGGGATTACAGGTGCACACCATGCCCAGCTAATTTTTTTGTATTTTTAGTAGTGATGGGGTTTCACCATGTTGGCCAGACTGCTTTCGAACTCCTGACCTCAGGCAATCCGCCTGCCTTGGCCTCCCAAAGTGCTGGTATTACAGATGTGAGCCATCATACCCAGCCTGTTTCTTTTCACTAATGCAGAAGAAAATAGTCAGCTGTTTTTATTCAACAAATTAAGTTAAATTTCTTCATCTTTTAATGGGATTGAGTCATAGTTGCTTTTCCTAGCGGTAGTAGATTTATAGTCCTTTCCAAATACATGTGTTATTTTTAAATGGTTTGACTCTAGTTAATAACATGGAGAACTGAGCTGAAGAAGAATCTGACATTAAATGGAGTTTTCATTCATGTTTAAATTATATGTTCATTAACACTTAACTACTGAAAGAGATGAGCTGCCCTAATGGATTCCGAAAGTTAATCAATAAGTAGCATAACAATAGTGGTTCTCAGCCCTGGCTGCACATTACAATCACCTGGAAAATATTTTAAACTAGTCAAGTTGAAGTCCATCCAAGACCACGTAAATTAGGATGTTTGAGAGTGAAGTCTAAACATCAGTACATTTTCTGTGATTCTAATGTGCCATCCATTTTGAGAAATATTGGTACAAAAGAGTATTCCCAAATATGTGCTCTGTATTCCTCCCACATCAGCATTATCTGGGGTGCTGGTACCAACTCAGATATACTGAATCAAAATATGGTGGTCAGGAATGACACCACTGACATGGTGGAATAAGAAGCCTCAGACCCTTTCTTTCCATGGAAACACTGAATTAACAGCAATATACAGATCAAACGGCCTTTCTGAGAACTCTAGAAACCAATTAAGGGATTATAGCACCCCAGAAGAGTACACGGGCAAAAAGAAACTCATCAAATTGGGTTTGGAAAAGTTTGTTACACTTACTCACAATAGCGCCTTCCCTTAGCAACCTCCCAACTCATGGCTTCTTCATTAAGAGGGAAATAGAAGAGGAGAACCTACATCCAACATTTTGTCTTTCCAGAAGGCTTCCCAAGGGACTGGTGTCTGTCTTGTTTGATGTGGAGTGCTAACAGAAACTGGCAAAATATTGATGCTGGTGGGACTGCTGAGAACAAAGGTGAGGGTAGTAGCTTGTTGCAGCATCAGAGACTACATTACTCTAAAAAGACACTATAGGAAGCAAAAGATTGTGAACAACTAAAAACAATAGGGGAAAACTCTTTAGCTGGGAAATTACAGCACAAACCAAAAGAAGATGCATTCCCAGATAACTTTTGAGAGAACCCCATCATCTCTAGCAGGTCTGATTGGTGAAAGTCTTCCCATATATAAAACCAATAACTAAAAACTGGGAGAGGTGGCTATTTTCTTCAAAGGCACAAATTTGAACAAAGGACAATGAGGCTTACAAAGAAACAGGCAAGCATGAGCCACTTGTAAGACCAAAATAGATCTCTAGAAGCCAACCCTAAAGAATTTCAGATCTATAAATTACTTGACAAAGAATTCAAAGTAACTGCTTTAAAGATGTTCAATGAGCTAAAAGTAAACACAGATAGACAATAAAATAAAATATATGCATAAAAAACTGAGAATATCAACAGAGATAGAAACCGTAAAAAAGAAACAAGCAGAAACTTTCGAAGTGAAGCATAGAGTTACTGAATTGAAAAATTTACTAGAGGGCTTTAATGGCAGTCGTGAACAAACAGAGGAATGAATTACCAAACTTGAAGACAGATAATTTGAAATTATTGAGGCAGAGAACCAAAAAAAAAAAAAGAAACAACAACAACAACAATAAAAAACAGAAAAAAAAAAACAAAACAAGAAAAAGAAATAGAAAAAAGAAAAAGATAATCTAAGAAACTACGGGACACCAGCAAGTGGACCATTATATGCATTATGTCAGCTTAAGAAATAAGAGGTAGGCCAGGTGTGGTGGCTCACCCAGTAATCGTAGTGCTTTGGGAAGCTGAGGCAGATGGATTGCTTGGGCCCAGGAGTTAGAGACCAGCCTGGACAACATGGTGAAATTCCATCTCTACAAAAAATACAAAACTAGCCAGGTGTGGTGGTGCGTGCCTGTAGTCCCATTTACTTGGTGGGCTGAGGGAGGAAGATTGCTTGAGCCTGGTAGGTGGTTGAGGCTGCAGTGAGCAGAGATCCTGCCACCGCACTCCAGCCTGGGCAACAGAGGGAAACCCTGTCTCAAAAAAAAAAAAGAAAAGAAAAAAGAAATGAAGGTAAAATGAAGCCTATACCAAGACATATTACAATCAAGCTGTCAAAAGTTGGTGACAAAAACAAAATGTTGAATGCATCAAGAGAAAAGAGACAAATGATTCATTACATATAAGGGAGCTTGCATAAGATTATGACTGGATTTATCAGCAGAAACATTGCAGGCCAGATTGGAGTAGAATGATATATCCAAAGTGCTGAAAGAAAAAACAAAACAAAAAACTGTCAACCAGGAAATATGTATTTTACAAAACTGTCCTTCAAAATGATTAAGAAATTAAGGCTTGTCTAGATGAATAAAAACTAAGGAAGTTTATCACCACTGGTCCTGCCCTACAGGAAATGCTAAAGGGAGTCCTTCAAATTTAAATCAAAGTTTGCAAGACAGCAACATAAAAACATGAACAAATGCATGACTTCCTAGTGAAAGTAAATGTGTAAACAAGTATAGAATCTTGTAGCATTACAACATTGGTGTATGCATCATTGTTCATTCTGGTGTAGAACTTAAAAGACAAAAGCATAGAAATAACAAATTAATAGATACACAATATGAGCAGATGCAATTTGTAATATCAGTAAAATAAAAGGAGGGGCATAGATATAAACAAGTACACTTTTTGTATGTGATTGAAATTAAATTGTTATCAGTTTATAATAGACTGCTATATCTGTAAAAGATACACAAAAAGGAATATGAAAAGAATCAGATTATGCTACTACAAAAACTCAGTGAAATTCAAACAAGGCAGCAAGACAAGGAAAGAGGAAAAAATAGATTTAAATAGATTTTAAAAACGCAAAATGGTAATAGTAAGTTCTTCCCTACCAGTAATTATAATATCTTAAATTTAAATACAAAAATAGCTGAGGAATTCAACACCACACTCTCAGCATTGAACAGATCATCTAGACAAAAGATCAACAATAAGAAAAACAACACTGGATTAAAAGTGTACCATAGACCACAGGGACCTAACAGACATTTAGAGAATATTTTCCTCAATAGATGCAGAAAACACATTTATTTCATTAGCACATAGAAGCCTCAACATTTAAGAAAAATAATAAAATCATATCAACTATCTTCTCAGGTCCCTGTAGAAGAAATCTAGAGATTAATAACAACAGGAACATATGTAACTATGCAAATACATTGAAATTAAACAACATGCCCCAGAATGACCAATGTGTGAAGAAATCAATTAAGAATGAAATTTTAAAATGCCTTTAAACAAATGAAAATAGAAACATAACATGCCAAAGCCTATGGGGCAAACAAAAGCAATATTAAGAGGCAAGTTTATAGTAAAAAAATACATCAAAAAACTAGAAAGATTTCAAATAAGTAACAATGCACCTCAAAGAACTGGAAAAGCAATAACAAACCAAATCAAAATTAGTAGAAAAAAGAAATAATCAAGATTAGAGCAGAAATACACAAAATTGAGAAAAAAAGATACAAAAGATCAATGAAACAAAAAGTTATTTTTCTGAAAAGATAAATAATATTGACACATTTTTAGCTAGACAAAATTTTTAAAAAAGAGAGAAGACCCAAATAAACAAAATGAGAAACGAAAATAGAGATATCACTATGGATACCACAGAAACACAAAATATCATTAGAAATGACTATGAACAATGAATGATTATCGATCAATAAATTCAAAAGCCTAGATGAAATGGATAAATTCTTGGACACATACAACCTACCAAGATTGAAGCAAGAAGAAATAGAAAATCTGAACAGACTAATAAAAATAACTTGATTGAATCAGTAATAAAAAATTTTAAAACAAAAAAAATCTCCAAGACTAGATGGTTTTACCAATGAATTACACTGAACCATTAAAAAAGAAATAATACCAATTATTCTCAAACTATTAAAAAGTTGAAGCACAGATAATTCTTAACTCCTTATATGAGGCCAGCATAACCCTAATATGAAAACCAGACAAGGACACAATAAAAACAGAAAACTACAGGACAATACTCCTAATGAACACAGACAAAAAAATCCTCAACAAAATACTAGCAAACCAAATGCAACAGTACATCAAAAAGATAATACATCATAATCAAGTGGGGTTTACTCCAGAGATTTAAGGATGATTCAACATATAAAAATTAATACTGTGATGCATCGCATCAACAGAATAAAGGTCAAAACCTATGGTATCACCTTAATAGATGCAGAAAAAGCATTTGATAAATTTCAACATCATTTTATGATAAAAATTCTCAATAAATTAGATATAGAAAAAATACCTCAATAAAATAAAGGCCATATATTACATGTATTTAAGTTAGTATGATGAGCTAATATCATACTGAAAAGGGAAAAGTTTAAAACTTTTCCTCTAGAAACTAGAACAAGACAAGGATGCCCACTTTCACCATTCCTATTCAATATAGTACCAGAAGTCTCAGCAAAAGCAATAAGACAAGATAAAGAAACAAAGGGCATCCAAATGGGAAATGGGAAATGGGAAAGTCAAATTGTTCCTCTCTGCAGATGACATGATCTAATAAATTAAAAACCTAAAAACTCTACCAAGGAACTCTTAGAACTGATAAAAGAATTTAGTAAAGTTGCAGAATACAAAGTCAACATAGAAAAATCATTAGCATTTCTATACATAAACAAAATATTCACTGAAACTGAATTCCAGAAGGCAATCCCAATTACAATAGCTACGAAAAAATATGCAGGACTACATTTAACCAAGTAGGTGAAAGATTTCCACAAGAAAAACCAGAAAACACTGACAAAAGAAATTGGAGAAGATGTAAAGCAATGAAAAGACATTCCATGCTCATGGATCAAATAATTAATACTGTTAAAGTGACCATATTACCCAAAGCGACCTAGAGATTCAATGCAATCCCTATCAAAGTACCAATGAAATTCTTCAAAGAAATAAAAAAAAAGATTCTAAAAGTCTTATGGATTCATAAAAGACTTCAAATAGCCAAAGAAATTCTGAGCAAAAAAGAAGAAAATGGGAAACCTCACACTACCTGACTTAAAAATATACCATAAAGCTATAGTAACCCAAACAGCATGGTACTGGCATAACAACTAAAACATAAACCAATAGAACAGAATGTGGAACCCAGAAGTTAATTCACATATCTACTGCCCCAGGATTTTTGACAAATGCACCAAGAATACTCAATGAAGAAAGGGCAGTACTTTCAACAAATGATGCTGTAGATCATCTTATCTTATGAATAAATTATCTTATGGATAAATGATATCCAGAAGAAGAATAAACCTAGACTTCCACCTCTCACTGTATACAAAAATCAACTTCATATGGATCAACGATCTAAATATAAACCACAAAATCAAATTCTACTACTAGAAAACATAAAGGAAATATGTCAGGACATTGGTCTGGGAAAAGATTTTATGAAAAATGTCAAATGCACTGGTATCAAAAACAAAATAAACAAATGGACTTACATTAAGCCAAAAATCTTCTGCACAGCAAAGGAAACAAACAGAGTGAAAAGATAACCTAAAGAATGGATGAAAAGGCCTGGCGCAATGGCTGGCGCCCATAATCCCAGCACTTTGGGAGGCTGAGGCAGGTGGATCATGAGGTCAGGAGTTCGAGACCAGGCTGGCCAACATGGTGAAACCCAATCTCTATTAAAGATACAAAAAATTATCTGAGTGTGTTGATGCAGACTTGTAATCCCAGCTACTCGGGTGGCTGAGGAAGGAGAATTGCTTGAACCCGGGAGTCAGAGGTTGCAGTGAGCTGAGATCACGCCATTGCACTCCAGACTAAGAAACTATGAGATTCCCTTAAAAAAAAAAAAAAAAAGGAATGGGTGAAAATATTTGTAAACTATGCATCTGAAAAGTGGTTAATATCCAGAATACACAGGAAACTCAAACATCTCAACAACAACAACAAAATTCAATTAAAAATGGTCTAATAATCTGAATAGACAATTCTCAAAAGAAGACATACAGGCTGGGCACCATCGTAATCCTAGCATTTTGAGAGGCTGAGGCAGCTGGATCACTTGAGGTCAGGAGTTTGAGACCAGCCTGGCCAACATGGCAAAACGCTGTCTCTACTAAAAATATAAAAATTAGCCAAGCATGATGGTGTATGCCTGTAATTTTAGCTACTCAGGATGCTGAGGCATGAGAATTATTTGAACTTGGGAAGCAGAGGTTGCAGTGAGCTGAGATCATGACACTGCACTCCAGCCTGGATGACAGAGCCAGATTCTGTCTCAAAAAATATATATATATATATACACAAAAGGCCACCAAAATATGAAAAATGCTTAATATCACTAATCATCAAGAAAATGCAAATCGAAATCACAATGAGGTATCATCTCATGCATTAGGATGGTTATTATCAAAAAGATAAAAATTAACAAATGCTGGTAGGATATGGAGAAAAGGGAACTCTTAATGCACTTTGGTGGGAATGTAAACTTGTATGACCATTATGGAGAATAGTATGGAGGTTCTTCCAACAACTACAAATAGAACTACCATATGATTCAGCAATCCTGCTACTGGGCATTTATCCAAAGGAACAGAAATGAAGATACATCCACACCTCCATGTTTATTGCAGCACTATTTACAATAGCCAAGATACGGATTAACCTAGATGTCAACAACAGATGAATAGATAAAGAAAATATGGTATATATATATATACTATGAAATACTATTCAGACATAAAAAGAATAAAATCTTGTCATTCCTGGCAACATGGATGAAACTAGCAGACATTAGACTAAATGAAAGCCAGAAACAGAAAGTTAAACACTGCATGTTCATATTCATATGTGGAAGCTTAAAAATGTTAATCTTATAGAAATAAAAAGCAGAACAGAGTATATTAATATTAGAGGTTGGGAAGGGTAAGAGGAAGGGAAACATAGGGAGAGATATGTTAAAGGACACACAATTATAGCTAAATAGGATTAATAAATTCTAATGTTCTGTAACACAGTAGGGTGACTATAATTAACAATAATATGTAGTTTCAAATAGCTAAAAGGAGGATATTAAATGCTCCTAACACACACAAACACAAAGTTTGAGATGATGGATATGCTAATTACCCTAATCTGCTTATACACTATATGTATCAAAACAGCAATAGGTACACCATAAATATGTATAGTTGTTATGCATAAATTAAAAATTAAATGAATGCAACTGAATTACACTCTCTCATCTAAAGACATAGATTGGGGGAATATTTTAAAAAACCAGAATCCAATTATATGTTATGTACAAGGGATCTATGTTAGACTGAAGAACACAATAGGCTAAAAATGAAAATTGGAAAAAGATATTTCCTGCAAAGAGGAACCTAAGGAGAGCAGAAGTACCTATACTTTTATTAGGCAAAGTAGACTTTAAAACAAAAAGTGTCACAAAAGACAAGGTAAAACGTTATATGAACATAAAAGGGTCAATGCACCAGGTACACATAATAATTATAAATATATATGCACATAACATTAATAATCTCAAATATATTAAGCACAAATTGACAGAATGAAAGAGAAAGGTTGGCAACATAGTAATAGGAATATCCCATTTTCAGTTATGGATAGAATGACAAGACCGAAGATCAGTAAGGAAACAGAGAACTTGAACCATGCTACAGAACAATTAGAACTAATAGACATATAAAACCACACATGGAACATTCTACAATCTAGAACACAAGGTAGGTAGCAAAACAAATCTTAATGATTTAAGAGGATTGAAATCATACAAAGTATTTTTTTCAATGAGTGTTATGTAACTAGAAATAAATAGCATAAAGAAAACAAACAATAAATATATAGAAATGAAACAGCATACTCTTAAGTATCCAATAGGTAAAATAAGAAATCATAAAGAACATTAGAAATACCTTGAGACAAGTGAAAACAAAATATTACATACCAAAACTTATAGAATGCAGCAAAAGCAGTACTAAGAGGGAAGTTAATACCAGAAAAAACTTACACCAAAATTGAAAAAAGGCCTTAAATCAACAACCTAACTTTATACCTCAAGGAAGCAGAAAAACAACAAACTAAATCCAAATTTAGTACATGAAGTAAGTAATAAAATTAAAATAGAAATAAAATGGAGAATTAAAAAACAATAGGACAATTTAAGAAGAACAAGAGTTTGCTTTTTACAAACATTAACAAAATTTATAAACCTTAAGATACATTAACTAAGAAAACAGAAGAATACTCAACCAAAATCAGAGATAAAGTATTACAGCTGATGATACAGAAATATAAAGGCTTATAAGAAATGTTGATAAAGAATTATATGCCAAAAATTGTATAACCTATAATGGATGAGTAAACTTATAGAAGTGTACAATCTACCAAGGCTGAATCATTTTTAAAAATTTAAAAATATGAACAAATCTATAATCAGTTAAGTTGAATCAGTAATCAAAAACCTGGCAACAAATAAAAGCCCAGGACCGAGTAGCTTCACTGAATATACCAAACATTTACTGAATAATTAACAGCAGTCTTCCTCAAATGCTTCACTGAAATAGAAGAGGAAGGAACACTTCAAACTCATTTTATGTGACCAGCATTGCCCTGATACCAAAGCTAGAAAAAGATACTATAAGAAAACTATAGACTAAGGTACCTGATAAGTATTGATGCAAAATCCTCAATAAAATACAAGCAGATTGAATTCTACAGCAGAGTAAAAGAATTATGCACCATGTCCAAGTAGGATTTATTCTTGGAATGCAAGGATGGTTCAACATAGAAAAAACATCCAGTGTAATACACCACATTAACAGAATGATGAATGAATACTGAATTATCTCATTTGATGAAGAAAAAGCATTAAACAAAATTAAAAAACTTTCATAATGAAAATATTTAACTCATTTTAAATATAAGGAAGCTACCTCAACATAATTAAGGTCATATATCAAAAGTCCACAACTGGGCTGGGCACAGAGGTTCATGCCTGTAATCCCAGCCCTTTGGGAGGCCGAGGCTGGCAGATCACTTGAGGTCAGGAGTTAAGAGAGACAAGCCTGGCCACCATGGTGAAATCCCGTCTCTACTGAAAATACAAAAAGTAGCAGGGTGTGGTGGCATGTGCCTGTAGTCCCAGCTACTAGAGAAGCTAAGGCAGGAGGATTGCTTGAACTTGGGAGGTGGAGGTTGCAGTGAGCCCAGATCATGCCACTGCACTCCAGTCTGGTTAATAGAGTGAAACTCCATATTAAAAAAAAAAAAAAAAAAAAAAAGCCACCACTAACATCATACTCAATGGTAGAAATCTGAACTATTTTTTCTTTAAGAGCAGGAACAAGGCAAAATGCCCATTCTTGCCTCTTCTATTAAAAGTAGTAATTGAAGTCCCAGTCAGAGCAATTAGGCAATAAAAAAGTCATTTAAATTGTACAGAAAGAAGGAAAGTAAGCTCTTTTCACAGATGACATAATGTTATATGTATAAAATGCATATGTAGAATCTTTAGATTGTATACACACACTTATTAGAACTATTAAATGAATTCAGTAAAGTTTTCAGGATACAAAATCAACACACAAAAATCAGTCATGTTTTTTCCTACACTAACAATGAGCAATCTGAAAAAAGTTATAAGAAAACAATTCTATTTACAGTAGTATTCGAAGTATTCTACAATAGGATCCAATAGGATCCAATAGTACCCAAAATAACCGGGAAGAAACTTAATCAAGTAGACAAAATCAAGTAGTCACTAAGACTACAAAATGTTGCTGAAAGAAATTAAAGAAGACACATGTCTAAATGGAAAGACACACATCTTCATGGGTTAGAATGGACATTCGTGGTTCATGAAAGTTAACAATGTTACAATTCAATATAAACCCAAGCAGTCTACAGACTCAATGCACTCTTCATCAAAGTTCCAATGGCATTTTTTTTTCAGAAATAGCAAAAAAGTCCTAAAATTTATATGGAATCTCAAGGGACATCAAGTAATCAAAACAATTTTGAAAAGGAACAATTTTGGTGGCCCCACACATTCAGAATAAAAAAAAAATCACAAAACTACAATAATCAAACCAGTTTGGTGTTGTCATATAAACACATATAGACAAATGAAAATAATGAAAAGCTCAGACTTAAACCATCACACATACATTCAAGTGATTTGCAGCAGGGGGTGCCCAGACCACACAAAGGGAAATGACAGTCTTATGAACAAATGGCAAAAAATAAAGTTGGATCCATAATTTTCATCATATTTAAAAACTAACAAACATTAATTCAAATAAACATCAGACTTAAGCTATAGAATTTCTAGAAAAAAAATACTGGGGAAAACTTCATGACATTGAAATTGGCAATAATTTCCTTAACATGGTACCAAAAGCACAGGCAATAAAAAAAAAATAGACAAATGGGACTATATCGAACTTAAAATCTTTGCACATCAAAGAAAACAATCACCAGAACCTAAAGGCAACATGTGGGATGGTAGGAAATATTTGCAAATATGTACCTGATGAGGGGTTAATATCCAAAATATTTAAAAAACTACAACTCACCAGCCACAACAAAAATAATCTAATTTAAAAATGCATAAAGGACTTGAGTGAATATTTCTTTAAAGAAAATGTACAAATTACCAAAGGACATATGAAAGGATGCTAAGAATAACTTATTATTAGAGAAATACAAATCAAAACTGCAATGAAAAATCACCCCATAACCATTAGAATGGCCTCTAATACAAAAGCAGAAAATATCAAGTGTTGTTGAAAATGTAAAAAAATTATCACCCTTGTTCACTGCTGGTGGGAATGTAAAATAGTACAGCTACTATAAAACATAGTGTGGAGTTTTCTCAAAACATTAAAAATATAATTATCATATTGAGGATTAAGCTATGATTTTTTTTTATCTTGCCCAAATTCCTATCTAAGGAGTCTGGGAAGCCATGCCCTACAAACCATAAATTCTCATCAGATGGGTTTTATTTAACCCTATATATCATGACTTACTTTCCAAGGTGACTCTGGCATGGCAAGGAAGAAAATCAAAATGTTTTAGCCCAAAATATATTTCCTTGCCACACCTTGATATTGCTCTGCAAAGTCTCTTGTGGGAAAAATCCACAGTCTATAGAGAATCTCCTTTCCCCTTTGTTTTTCTTCCTTCCTTTCCAGATCCAGGAGATAATCAACTAAGAGCCAGGCACCCCTTTAGGGTCCAATAAGAGGCATTTTACAACCTGCTCACTCTCTGAAGTCTGCTATCTGCTAGCTTCCTCTGCACAATAAATCTTGGTCTTCACAATCCTTTATCTTAACCTGAACATTTCCTTTGATCCCAGGTCTTCAGATAAAAGTCAACCAATTGTCAACCAGAAAATGTTTAAATTTACGTATAACCTGGGAGCCCACACTTTGAATTGTCTCGCCTTTCTGAACAAAAACAAGGTATTTCTTAAATGTATTTGATTGATGTCTCATGCCTCCCTAAAATATATAAAACTAAGCTGTACCCTGACCACCTTGGGCACATGTTGTCAGGACCTCCTGAGGGCTGTGTCATGGGCCATGGTCACTCCTATTTGGCTCAGAATGAATCTCTTTAAATATTTTACAGAGTTTGACTCTTTTCATCAACAATATGATCTAAAAATCATGCTTCTTGATATACTGTGTATCCAAAAATACTTAAAAGCAGGATCCTAAAGAGATATTTGCATACTCATGTTTATTGTAGCATTGTTCCCAGTAGCCAAGAGGTGCTGGCAATACAAATATCTGTTAATGGAGAAACAGATAAAAACAAATGTGCCTATACGTGCAATGGAACATGATGCAGCCTTGAAAAAACAAAGGAACAAGAAATCCTGCTGCATGCTAGGACATGAATGAACCTTGAGGACATTATGCTAAGTAAGATAAGCCAGTCACAAAAAGACAAACACCAGATGATTTCAATTTTATGATATATGTAAAGTAGTCAAGCAAATAGAAACAAAGTAGAGTGGTGGTTGCTAGGAGCTGGAGGTGGAAGAAAATGGAAAATTGTTTTTCAATGAGTAAGCATCAGTGTTGCAAGTTATAAGAAAATTTTAGAGATATGTTGCACAACAATGTGAATGCAGTTAATACTGCTATACACTTAAATCAATAAATGCTATGCTATGTGTATTTTACTACAGTTAAAATAATAAATAAATAAATGAAAATCTAATGATCAGGCTTGGGAAATTGCACTTTAAAGAAACTTTCCATCCTGTCATTATGTCAGCATCTTAGGCATAGATTAAATATGAGGAAGAAAAATTTAACAGTCTACACAGATGAAATAACTCCATTTCTTTTTGTTACCATATTATGTAAAAATGGAAGAATTTTTTCTACTATAGATGGTTTGATTTTCTGACTTTAAAAATTTGATGTCTGGAAAAGGCAGTTGCAAGAAAAGCACAAAGACCTGAAACTTATTTACAAAGAAAGTCTGGCATCAGGTGCATCCTGGATATATTCCACATGTATGAAGATGACAGTAATAAAACAGATTAGTGGTTTCAGATACAACTCTAAATATGAAATCAAAAAGTCAGAACCTTGATTTGCAATTGAGTTTTCCTGATATAGATAATTCTTATTGAAAAGATTGTTCTAGAGTGAATAGCATCAAGGTTTAGTTATTTAATTATGATTGATTATTTCCCCCTGCAAAATCTGTTTAATTCAGCTATTCAAGAATGAGTCAAGATTGAATTGGCTAAGTAGTTCAGCACTAAAGCCATGAAAGTGAAAATGATTGTTGAACTACTTGCTAATAATAACTAACAAATTTTATGCAGGTGGAAACTTAATGACTTAAGAAGGTGTTTCATAGATAAATAAAATTAAACTACAGTGCTAATGCAGGGTTATACACACATATATTTTTAAGGACACTTAAATGTTTCTAAAATTGTCCCTGACTACGATTATCATTATTTCTAAAGCAGAGGACATCTTAACACCAGCAAAGTAGAAAGAGTATAATCTCAGGAAAAAAACTTCTTTTAATTGACTCATTTTTATTAAATATTTTAATATCCTTTACTTATAGGTCCAATTTTGAAACACTGGAAACTTTGCCTATTTCGGCATGCTTCCTTGGAGTCAAAGATTGTCAAATAACAATCCAAGAAATTATGCCATTTTTTTAATAAAGTAAAATAATTTTGTGAAAGCTCAGACAGGAGAATTTAAGTTTCAAAGGTGGTTTCATTTCACTGAATCGGAAGTTATCTATAAATCATTATTAATAAACATGTACTGCACATATTTATTAATATGAAAATATGCATAGAATTAATTCATTTCTTTACTCATTCATTTATCTATTCAAAAACACACAGTAAATACTTAATACAGCACAAGAATTCTGTTAGGCACTGGTAGAAAATAGTTGAAGAGACTCATCTAGTTCATGTCTTCATGAAACATAATCTTCTAGGGAAGACAGCCATTGAACGAGTAGTCTAAAGTGCTCTGGAGAAAGTTTTGATCTGTATCAGAGAATTTCCAATTTACAAGGATAGCGATTTTAAAGATGTTCTATTTTCTTCTGCAACAACCATAGGCTTTGTTTTAAGATTTGTGGTTTTTGTTAGGGTGTTGTTTGAGTATTGCCCATAATTTACTAATTGCCATAACAATTTATATTAGTTCAGTAATCCCCTCATTCATTAAACATTTACAGAATAATAATTGTGCAAAAGGGCCCTAGTTAGACACAGTGAGGGAAAGGGACATTATTAGTCATGAGCATTACTATTTAGAAATTCTAGATGAATTGGAGGAAGCTGTAGGGAGAAAGGATGAACATCACTGAAAAGATAAAAGTTGCAAGAACCAAATGTCAGGCACTGACAGGTCTCAAGAAAATCAGATGAAAAGAAAGAAAGAAAGGGCTTCTGACTAGAGAAAACAAAGAAAGAATCCTGCCTTGGAGACATGAGTCCTCTCTTCCTGGACATCTCTGCTTGTTTCTCAGTTTGTCCAAAACAAGGGTGAAAATCTTAAACTTCTTTCAATGAGAAAACACTAATTTTGCTTCTTTAACCAGAAAATATTAACTATAGCAGGAATGGGATCCATGTTGGATCACTTATGCACAGTTTTAATATGGCTATCTATTACTTACTCTAAACTCTTGGAATGACCCTGGAAGAGGAATTATCAATGCTCATGTCTCCAATGTGGTCATCACACTGACTTTCATAGGTAATGCTAAAGAGTCTCTGTGTGGCTCCTTTTTAGTTCCTGTGACAATGAAAGACATTACTGTCTAGGACTTTAAACATTGTCAGAATAAAAAGAGACCCCATTATTGGCTACATTTGCAACTTTGGACAGCATCAGATTTTGAGAAGAAGAAGGTCAGCAAGAAAGAAAATGTGTTCTTAATTGGATGTGACATCTCCTGGAGGAAGAAAAAGATGGAGGAGTCATCAGAACGAAAGAACACATCATGATGAACAAAAAACTAGAAAATTCTAGAGAGAATGTCAATTTAAGTCTAATACAATAGCCAATATACATTCCATTCAAGCTAGGAAAAAAACCTGCATAACGAAAGCAGAAAAGGTAACTTACTAGTTCATGTTGTCAGAGGTGCTCAAACAAGAGTGACTCCATCTTGAATAGCTGCTGGGTAAAATGAGTGACACCTATTCCCTGCATTCCCAGAAGGTTAAGCATTCTTAGTCACGGGATATCTGCAGGTAAGGGAACAAGTTAATAATATTTACTGAACAGACCCAGGACTTATCAGGCCCAGGA
Organism: Pan paniscus; assembly: GCF_029289425.2. Lineage (NCBI taxonomy): Eukaryota > Metazoa > Chordata > Mammalia > Primates > Hominidae > Pan > Pan paniscus. The sequence continues at coordinate 71,913,427 of NC_073267.2, forward strand.
AATAATAGACCTAGGAAATGTCCTCATATTCCAATGTCTTAAGGACAAAAGCATTTTTTTAGTTTAAGTTTCACTTTAAAAATAATAATATAGATTCCTGAAGAAGACAGTAATTACAAAAAGATTAGCAATCCTGTCACAAGCTGTTGTAGCAGAGCACTTCTCCCCTGTGATTTTATTTTGCTTTGTTATATATAAAAAAGCATTGGACCTAAGGTGGACACGTTTCTCCTCTTGCGTTTGGAAATGCCCTGATCTGTTTATGGAGTAGCTAGTCTTTCATTCCTTTCACTGTACTCTGTGGACTCCTTCCAAATTCTTTATTTTTATTTTTATTTTTTTTCAAATTCTTTATTGTGAGAGATCCAAGAACCCTCTCTCAGGATGTGGATCGGTACCCCTTTCTGATAACGTAACTGACGCTTGTAAAGACTAGTCTTCCTTCAATCATAGCTAAGCCAAATGGTTCACATTAACTTATCAGGCTTTCTCCCATCCTCTCTCCCTTCCTCACTCTATCCTTCCTTCTCCATCTTCCACTTCCTCTCCTCCCTCTCAGATCGATCGAATGATCTATCTATCTATCTATCTATCATTCTAACACAGAACAATGCAAAAACAATAAAGCCAAAAAATAGAACAAAGGCAAGAACAAAGGCTACCAAAACTCCCAAGGCTATATTTTACTGCTTGTAATTCTAAAGAAGAGACATCAGTTATTTCTTTAAATTTCCCAGTATGAAATTGTAAGGAAGGTTTTCTGGCCTATTTTTGATAATCTTAACACTAGTAACTGTATAGAGGTAGATCAGTTACCATGATTAGTTTATGGAATTTGATAATTTGATGGATTGGATTCCATCACTGAAAGGAAAAACAGGAACATATTGATATCTCCACCAGAACCATTTTTAATAGGGAACAATGCTTTTTTCAAAGAAATTTTGCTGGCCAGTAAAATCAGCATGCCACTCCTGGCCTCTTCTCTCTTTGATGCTGAAAGCTAGTTAGTTTTCTCTTATTACAGGGTCTATTTTCTTACTAGTGTTATAAAATAAATGTGTATTTGTATTGAAGTAGAGGCACACAGAAAAAGGAGTCTCGGTCTACTACAGAGAAGGATGGAAAATAATGTGAATAAGATGAGAACAATCTGTCAAGCTTGTGATTTGCAGAGATTTGCCAAAGCTGTTCAAACCCCTATACATTTAACAGGTGTGAAAATTACTCCTACTTAGTTAACTCAGATATTTCTCTTTTTTCCTCTTGCACCCACTGACACAGGCCTGAAAGTTTCCTTTTTACTTTCTAATTGATTGTCTGCACTATATTTTCTGCAGACCCCCATGTCAACATTTAGGAAAGTGAAATGCCAGTGCTATTCCAAATTGGGGAATAAAGTGTAGCTTGGACATTTTTATAATAATCACATTAGACAAAAAACGCATTCCAGGGTGTTTTTAATGGGTCTAATAGAGGCCCAGAGACTCAGGGGAGCATAAGGCTATAGGCCAAAGAATTTCAACCACCCGAGAAGAAAACTAATGGCCCATTAAAGCACACCCTGGAGTGCTTTATCGTTGTCATTGGAATTAGAAAATATGTCTTTGTTTAAAATAGAATGCTACTTTGATGACATTTTAACATGTCGCCTACTTTTTCTCCATTGACTATCAGTACCTTAAAAAGTCAAGCAGAAATTAGGCTACAACAGAAGCAAATTAAACCTTTGGTTTCACAGAGAAACTAGAGGTGTTATGACAATTAAATTATTTTACAGAACTATGAAGTTATTCTATAATCCAATTATTTTACCAAGGAATTTGGAGAGTAGGTATTTGAATGGTGGGAGAAAACAGAATGTTAACGCAGTCCTAAGAAACATGACATCTGGAATAACTTTCTATTGACTAACCTCAGATTCTTAAATTAATATATATTCAAGTATCTCTGAAATCTTTTTCTTTCGTTAGGTGGGTTTTAACATTTAAATTGATCCATAAAACTTGTGTGTGGTAACATACATGTGGAAATTACAAAACTGGTAACATTTTTTAAAGAAAATTACGTTTAGATTCCTGAAACTGCATCTTTTCCTCTGTTATATAAGTTGAAAAAAATGTCCCTCTGCATTTGGTAACTATAAGACACTACTAAATCAAATGAGTTTCAGTAATGGATTTGCATACTTGTATAGAAACATCTTTCATGAAAGCCTACTGACAAGAGCTAATCATCAACTTATATTTAATAAATGTTAATAGAAAACTCAGAAAGCTCAAAGAACAGTAAAAGTGACTCCTGGAAAAGATACTTTAAAAACTAAGGTAGGCATAATGTTATCTGATCATCTTGCGTGGTGAGTTCATATGTCATTACATCATTTTATACTTAAATGTATGAAGAATGTATTTTATAGTGTGTGACCAGTTAGATATATTGTCCAGAAGAGATACCTCAAAATGCAGCAGGAAATAATAAATTGATTAAGGATTAAATTCTAAGACCACATATAATAATTAGCCAGTCTTACTAGAAAGAATAGTGTGGTAAGGAGTTAATGAGAGACTGCTTACGACACAGAATAATTTTCACATGTTAAGGATCAGTGTGTACTACTTCCACTCATTCTTAATGGGTAAGGTATGTGTGTGTGTGTATGTTCATGTAGGTGTTTTTAAATAATTAAATGAAAAAGGGGGTAAAATTGTTACCGGTGGAAGAGATCCAAATTACCCCGAGTAACCATCAGCAAATCCATACAGGTCCACAGCAACTTCAGTTCTTCCCTCCTCAGAAAAAAAAATTCGTCCAAGAGGCATAAAGCAGAAAAAAAGAGACTGAGGCAAGTTTCAGAGCAAGAGTGGAAATTTAAAAGGCTTTAGAACAGGTAACAAAGGAAAGAACATCTGGAAGAGATCCAAGTGGGTGCCTGAAGGTCCAAGAGAAGAAAAGGGCAGAGAAAAAGATCCTTTAATCTTGATCCTAGGACGTTATGGGCTCGCCTTTTTCTCTGCATGCGGGGTGCCCTCCTAGCCCTTGGGAACTGAGCACATGCAGTGTGTTTAGGGAGTCATACGCATGCCCATCTGAGGCTTTCTTCACTTTTCCGGTGGAATGTGCCCCTGGAAGATCATACTTTGCCATTTTTTCATTTTTGTCTCTTAACACGCATGCCCAGGAAGTTGCTTCTCCCTGGTGTCTTCATTCAATTAACTTTTTTTTTTTTTTTTTTTCGAGACGGAGCCTTGCTTTGTCGCCCAGGCTGCAGTGCAGGGGCGTAATCTTGGCTCACTGCAACCGCCGCCTCCGGAGTTCGAGCGATTCTCCTGCCTCAGTCTCCGGAGTAGCTGGGGTCACAGGAGTGCGCCGCCATGCCTGGCTAATTTTTGTATTTTTAGTAGAGACGGGGTTTCACCATGTTGGCCAGGCTGGTCTTGAACTCCTGACCTCAGGTGATCCACCTACCTCGGCCTCCCAAAGTGCTAGGATTACAGGCGTGAGCCACTGCACCCAGCTTCAATTAACATTTTTAATGTTAACGTGTGTGGACAATCAGGAGATTGTCTCTCCGTGGCTACCGAATTATCATTTTTAGAGAGGCAATGCGGTAATTGACGAACCATCACAGGGCATTCCTAGTGGGTGGCAGGGAGAGCCCTCTCCTGCCCTGCTTATTGCCTATCTAACTACCTGTAACAAAATCACTAACTAATGAGAGGTCAGACTTACATATGTGCACATAGACCCAAGTTACAAAGATAGGCAGCATCTACTTGCTTTAGTCTGAACATATATACTCCTAAGGAAAGTGGCCTTGTGAGCTGTGTGTATTGACCAGCTCTATCATCCAGGTGCCTATGTATGTATGTAGCGTAACCTTGACCAAATGCATTTCTCTTTAGTACAATATTCAACAAAGAGAGCTGCCCAGCCACAAATACATATGCAAAAAAGGAAGAAGAAAACAAACAAACAAAAAAAAAAACAAACAAAAAAAGATTATCCCACTACTTAGTGAAAACAGTTGAAATTTTTTCTTGTTATATTATTTTCAAAGCAACCAGCCCCAAGTCAGGCTGTGCTCCAAAGTTATAGATTTCCTGGAATATTTTGTTAAATCAAATTCTTAATTCATTCATATATGGTGCTCTGGATGACAAAGGAAATTCAGTTTGTGCTGTAAATCCCAGATATGGATAGGATGGCTTACAGTTATGGATAGGGTGGCTTACAAGAATATCAAAAGGTGAAAATGACAGAAGAAGAAATTAAAAAAAAATCCTGCAACTATAGTTAATATAGAAGCATCAGTGATTGACAGCAGCAAGTAGCCATTTCTGGTCTTTGAACAGCACCAAATATTGCTACATTCCTCAGGCAAAAGTTGATCCTTTTAGGACAATTACACTTTTTACTTTATATGTAATACATATATATATATTTAAAATATAAATATAATATGGTCTGAAAGTCAAATAAAGATGAATGACCCTTGAAAAAAAGAATTTTGGAGAGCAGTACAGAAGAACATTTTCAATTTACAAAATTAATTGCATTTAGATTTCTAATTAGACTTGCTAACCACATTGGTAGCTAATTTTGCCCAATAAACTTGAATTTTACTTCACCTTAACATAGAAGAAACTGAGAAAAAGAGCCATTTACTCATATTTATTTGAGATGCCCGTGAGTCTTCATTTTTTCCTTAGACAATAATCTGAAGTTTATGCAAATGAATTAGTTAGAAAAGGAGAATTTGATAAGCTTGTAACACAGATATATTACTAAAATAAATATAGCTCATGTAGCTCTCAGTTGATAATTAATCTTTTAGTAGTTGTAGGTAATGGAATTTGTTTGGTACAAAAGTGGTGACTAAACCCATTCATTATTTCTATTTATTTCAAGTGACTTATAAGAATGCAATTAAACGTAGGCTTTCAAATTCATTCCCTTAATTGGTGATTTGACATTGTTAACTGTCCTTTGATGCAAAAGGAGAACTTGGTTGTTTTTTTAATATACATTTTCTAAATGTTTTGAACATAAATAACAGCATAATAAATTGTTTCCTTTATTAATAAGTGTTGACAACATCCTTCTACTCTTCATAATAGTGTCCATGCAGGAAATAGGTGAAAGGATGATAGGCGGGTGATAGGAGGAATTGAAGCAAGCAAGTCTAAACTGATATTCCAGAATCCATTTCCATGGTCATCATGGTAAGAGGTAGGGATTGGAAAAAGGCTTAAAATCAGTTGCTTTGAGGTGGCTGATGAGTGGAGCTAACTCATGAAACCAATTTGAAGAGTCATTCAGGCTTGATGAAATGGGAAGACTATTGCATTTGGAATCCAAAGACTCTGGTGCTGTTTTTGGATCTATCATCTATAAACCATGAAGATAATCAGAATATGCCACCCCAAAATATGCCATTTTAGCATAAGGATTATTTTGAGCTGAAGGCAATGTAGAAAAAAAAAAAAAGACACAGAAGTACCCTCTACCCTTCCCTTATCTGCCTGAAAGCAGGGCATAAATTTTCTTTGTGAATGTGTTTCCCTCTCTTGTATCAGAAGGGGAAGAACTTTTATCGGCAGAGATGGGAACAGTACCCAGATGAGACTGCATAAACAACATCTTACAGAGTAACCCTATCTTTCTTTACTTTCCCTCATATAATTACAATCCGATAATGTACCACCATGAGAGACCAAAACTTTTTTCCCTTGGTCTTTTCTTACAACATTTTGCCCTTTGCTAGAATGGTATATAAGCCCCCAGGTTTTGAATGCTTCTTTGGGTCTTCATTTCTTCTCTATATACTCCTCTGTGCATGTTTAAAAAAAAAAGCAAATAATATTTATATACCTTTTGATATAGTTTTGATATTTGTCACCTGGAGTCTCACGTTGAAATATAACCCCCAATGATGGAGGTGGGTCTTGGTGTGAAGCGATTAGGTCATGGGGGCAGATCCTTCATGGCATGGTGCTGTCTTCATGATAGTGAATTATAGCGAGATCTGATTATTTAAAGGTGTGTGGTACCTCACCCCTCCTCCCTTGGTCCTGCCCTTGTCGTATGATACTCCAGTGCCTGCTTCTCCTTCCCTCATGAGAAAAGCTCTTTGAGGCTTCCCTAGAAGCTGAACAGATGCCAGCACCATGCTTGTACAGCCTGCAAAACCATGAGCCAATTAAACTTCTTTTCTTTATAAATTACTCAGTGTCAGGTACTTCTTTGTAGTAACGCAATAACAGCCCAACACACCCTTTCTTCCATTGATTGGCAATTTTTCAGTTTAACTTGCATGTTTTATCTACTGATGCTAAGAGGGTTAAAAAAAAGTGTTTGTTTTTTTCTTCCATATACCATATTATCCATGTCCCTGCAAAGAACATGATCTTATTCTTTTTATGACTGCTCGGACATGGACAGTTTGGTTCTCTTTAGGCACTATTTTCAGAATACAGCAAGTTGCCCTAAAATATGTGAATTTGTGTAGCTTCAGAAATTTACCTTAAAATACACCAAATCTAGATCTCCAGAAAGATTAAAAAAACATCAATTTCTTAAAAAAAAATACCCACAATTAATTGCCTGTGATCCCATAGATCATTGAATTACATTTAATCCATATATTGTATTTCAATCTGATTGGTTAGAGATTAGTCTTATCTCTTTTCTAAATCCTTTTAAAAATGATAGAACTGGCCAGGTGTGGTGGCTTACGCCTGTAATCCCAGCACTTTGGGAGGCGAGGCAGGTGAATCACCTCAGGTCAGGAGTTTGAGACCAGCCTGACCAATATGGTGAAACCCCGTTTCTATTAAAAATACAAAAGTTAGCTGGGTGTGGTGGCGTGAGCCTGTAGTTCTAGCTACTTGGGAGTCTGAGACAGGTGAACTGTGAATTGCTTGAACCTGGGAGGCAGAAGTTGCAGTGAGCCAAGATGGTGCCATTGTACTCCAGCCTGGGCGACAAAGCAAGAATTCGTCTCAAAAAAAAAAAATTGTGTAAATTATTTGCCTTGTTGAACCTCCTGAAACTTTGGGCCTTTTGACCAACATCTTGCTATTCTCTGCTCTCCATCTCCTCAAACCTCAGTTCCTGGCAACAACAATTCTATTCTCTGTTTCTTTGAGTTCAACTTTTTGAAATTCTACATATAAGTGAAATAATGTGATAGATATTTGTCTTTCTGTTTCTTGTTTATTGCACTTAACATAATGTCCTCTTGGTTCATCTTGCTGTTAAAAAGGGCACTATTTTCCTTTTTTAGAGGCTGAATAATATGCCATTGTACAGACATGCCACATTATGTTTATTTATTCACTAACTGATGGAATTTAGGTTGTTTTCATATCTTGCTATTGTGAATAATTGCAGCATTATTCATGACAGCAATAACACAGATATCTCTCCATGATAGTGATTTTATTTCTCTAGACATGTACCAAGTGGGAATGTTGAATTGTATGGTAGTCCTATTTTTAATTTTTTGGGGGAACCTTTGTACCATTTTCCAAAATGGTTGTATAAATTTACATTCCCACTAAAAGTGTACAAGGGTTCCCTTTTCTCCACATCTTTGCCAAAACTTATTTTCTTGCATCTTTTTGATAATAGTCATTCAATCAGATGTGAGGGAATATCTTATTGTGGTTCTGATTAGCATTTTCCTGATGATTAGTGACGTTGAGCATATTTATATCTATTTATTGGCCATTTGTATGTCTTATTTTGAGAAATATTTGTTCAGATCCTTTGCTTATTTTTAAAATTAAACTTAAAATTGAAAACTAATAAAATTAATTAATCAAACTTGGCAAAATATCAATTCCCCTTCCCCCACGAAGGAAGAAAATATAAAAACCCTAGACTCCACCAGAGTCTGTTTTCTTGCTATTGATTTGAGTTCCTTATATATTTTGGATATTAATGCCTTACCAGATAGATGGTTTACAAATATTTTCTCTCATTTTGTAGATTGTCTCTTCACCTTGTTGAAGGATTCCTATGCTGTGTTAAAGCCATTCATTTTGATGCAATCCCATTTGTCTATTTTTGCTTTTTGTCATCTGTGCTACTGGGGTCATATCCAAACATCACTGCTCAGATCAATGTCGAGAATCTTTTTCTCTATGTTTTCTCTTAGTAGTTTTATAGTCTCTCACATTTAAATGGTTAGTCCATTTTGAGTTTATTTTGGTACGTGATGTGAGATAAAAGTCTAATTTTATTCTTTTGGAATTGGATATTCAGTTTTTCCATCACCATTTTTTGAAGAGACTTTTCTTTCCCCCATTGTGTATTTTTGACACTTTTGTCAAAGATCAAGTAATTGTAAAATGCATGGAATGCATTAGGGTTTTTTGTTGAAGAGTCATTTGTCTATGGAGAAGGGCTCTTTTATGATTTCATATACATTTTAGAATTACCTTATCTATTTCTGTGAAAAATATCATTTGAAATTTGCTAGTAATTGTGGTGAATCTAGATGGATTTGGGTATTAAGGATACTTTAACAATGTTAATTCATCCAATTTATGAGTATGGTATATCTTTCCATTTATTTTTGTCTCCTATAATTTCTTTATCAATGTTTTGTAGTTTCCACTGTAAAGATATTTCACTTACTTGGATAAAATTATTCCTAAACATTTTTAATGCTATCATAAATGGAACAGTTTTTCTGATTTTTTTTGAATGGTTAGTACTGATTTTTGTACGTTCATTTTCTATCTTGCAACTTTACTGAATTTGTTTGTTCTTTACAGTTTTTTGGTGGGGTCTAGGGTATTTTTTTATTTCTTTTTGTAATTGATATTTTACTAACTTTAATTAACTTATTTACTGTATTACTTTTTAAACTTTTAAGTTCAGGGGTACATGTGCAGGTTTGTAACATAGGTAAACTTGTGTCATGGGAGTTGGTTGTACAGATTATTTTATCACCCGGGTATTAAACCTAGTACCTATTAGTTATTTTTCCTGATCTACCTCCTCCTCCTCCTCTCCACCTTTTGACAGGCCCTAATGTGTGTTGTTCCCCTCTATGTGTCTACATGTTCTTATAATTTAGCTCGCACTTATAAAGAGAACATTCAGTATTTGTTTTTTTGTTCCTGTGTTAGTTTGCTAAGAATAATGACCTTCAGCTCCATCCGTGTCCCTGCAAAGGACATGATCTCTTTCTTTTTCATGGCTGCATAGTATTTCATGGTGTATATGCACCACATTTTCTTTATGCAGTCTATCATTGATGAACATTTAGGTTGATTCTATCTCTTTGCTATTGTGACTAGCGCTGCAATGAACATATGTGCGCATGCCTGTGTCTTTATAATAGAATAATTTATATTCCTTGGGGAAAAACCCAAAGAGAATATAAAGTCATGGGAATGCTGGGTTAAATGTTAGTTCTAGTTTAAGTTATCTGAGAAATATCCAAACTGCTCTCCATGGTCGTGGAACTAATTTACATTCGAACCAAACATTTATAAGAGTTCCCTTTTCTCAAATGCTTCACCAGCATTTGTTGTTCATGACATTTTAATTAAAGCCATTCGGACTAGTGTGAGATGGTATCTCATTTTTAAAAAAAAGTATTTATTTATTTAGAAACAGAGTCTCTGTTGCCCAGGGTAAGAACAGTGGCACGATGATGACTCACTGCAGCCTTGACCGCCTGAACTCAGACAATCCTCCTGCCTCAGCCTCCCAAGTAGCTGGGACCACAGGCATGTGCCATCACATCTGGCTGATTTTTCCTTTTCTTTCTTTCTTTCTGTTTTTTTTTTTTTTTTTTTTGGAGACAGAGTTTTTCCCTCATACCCCAGGCTAGAGTGCAATGGTGCGATCTTGGCTCACTGCAACCTCCACCTCCTGGGTTCAAGCAATTCTTCTGCCTCAGCCTCCTGAGTAGCTGGGATTACAGGAATGTGTCACCATGCCGGGCTAATTTTTGTATTTTCAGTAGAGACGGCATTCCACCATGCTGGCCAGGCTGGTCTCAATCTCCCGACCTCAAGTGATCTGCCCATCTTGGCCTCCTAAACTACTAGGATTACAGGCATGAACCACCATATCCGGCAATTTTCCTTTTTTTTTAGTAGACATGGGTACACTCTAAGTTGCCCAGGCTGGTCTCAAACTGCCGGAGTCAAGCAGTCTTCCTGCTTCAGTCTCCCAAAGTGCTGAGATTACAGGCATGAACTACTATAACTAGCCTCATTGTGGCTTTAATTTGCGTTTCCCTGATGATTAGTAATGCAGAGCATTTGTTTATACGTTTCTTGGTCATTAGTATGCCTTCTTTTGAGAAGTTTTTGTTCATATTGTTTTAATATTGTCATTTATTTTGTGCTCATTGAATTATTTAATTTTCTTACATATTCTGGATATTAGACCTTTGTCAGATGCATAGTTTGCAAATATTTTATTTCAAACTATAGATTATATGTTTACTCTATTGGTAGATATTTTTGTTGTTGTACAGAAGCCCTTCAGTTTAATTAGGTCTGACTTGTCAATTTTTGTTTTTTTTTAATTGCTTTTAAGAAATTAGTCATAAATTATTTCCCAAGACTAATGTCCAGAATAGTGTTTCCTAGGGGTTCTGCAGGGATTCAAATAATTTGAAGCTTTTTATTTAAATAATTAATCCATCATAAATTAATTTTTGTATATGGTGGAAGGTAGGGATCCAGTTTCATTCTTCTACATATGACTAGCCAACTATCTGAGAACCATTTTTTAAATAAGAAACCCCTTTCTCACTGTTTATTTTTGTTGACTTCGTTGAACATCTGACGGCTAGAGGTACGTGGCTTTATTTCTGAGTTTTCTGTTCTGTTCCATTGTTCTGTGTCTACTTTTGTACCACTACCATGCTGTTATGGTTACTGTAGCCTTCGAGTATAGTTTGAAATCAGGTAATGTGATGGCTCTAGCTTTCTCCTTTTTGCATAGGATTGCTTCAATTATTTGGCATCTTCTTTAGTACCATGTGAATTTTAGCATCGTTTTTTATAATTGTTGAAAAATGACATTGCTAGTTCAGTAGGAATAGCATTGAATCTGAAGATTGTTTTGAGCAATATTAATTCCTTGTATCCATGAACATGGAACGTTTTTCTATTTGCTAGTGTCATCTGTGATTTCTTTTAGCAGTATTTTGGAGCTCTCCTTGTAGAGAATTTTCACATCCTTTGTTAGATATAGTCCTAGGTAATAATTTTTTGGCTATTGTAAATAAAATTGCATTCATGGTTTAGCTCTCAGTCTGAACGTTATTGGTGTATAGAAATTCTGCACATTTTTGTACATGGATTTTGTGTCCTAAAATTTGCTGAAGTCATTTATCAGTTGTAGGAGCCTTTTGGCAAAGTGTTTGGGGCTTTCTACGTAGAATTATATTATCGGTGAAAAGAGATAGTTTGACTTCTTCTATTCCTATTTTTATGCTTTTCATTTCATTATTTTGCCTGAATGATCTAGCTAGAATTTCCAGTATTATGTTAAATAGGAGTGGTGAGAGTGGGCGTCCTTGTCGTGTTTCAGTTCTCAAGGATAATGCTTCCAGCTTTTTCTCATTCAGTATGATGTTGGCTGTGCGTTTGTCATAGATGGCTCTTATTATTTTGAGGTATGTTCCTTTGATGCCTAGATTGTTAAATTTTATCATGAAGGGATGTTGGATTTTATTTAAGAGTCTTTCTGTGTCTATGGAGATGATCATGTGGCTTTTGTTTTTAATCCTGTTTGTGTGTTAATCACATGTATTGATTTGTGTTTCTTGAATTAGCCTTGGATCCCAAGAATGAAGCCTACTTAATTGTGTTGTATTAACTTGTTGAGGTGCTGTCAGATTCAGTTTTCTAGTATTTTATTTATTATATTAGCATCTATGTTTATCAGGGATATTATCTGTAGTTTTCTTTATTTGTTATGTTCTTGCCATATTTTGTTAACAGAGTGATTCTGGCTTCATAGAATGAGTTTGGGAGGAGTCCTCCATCTTTGATTTTTTGAAATAGTTTTTGAAGAATAGGTGCCAGCAGTTCTTTATTCATCCAGCATACTTCAGCTGTGAATCCATCTGGTTCAGGGCAATTTTTGGTTGACAGGTTTTCATTACTGATTCAATTTCAGAACTGAATATTGGTCTATTTATGACTTCAGTTTCTTCCTGGTTCAATATTCAGAGGTTTTGTGTTTCCAGGTATTTATCCATTTCCTCTAGACTTTCTAATTTTTGTGCATGGAAGTAGTCAAAATAGTCTCTGAAGATCTTTTGTATTTCTGCCATATTGGCTTTAATATCACCTTTGTTGTTTCTGATTGTTCTTATTTAGATCTTCTCTATTTTTTATTCACTAATTTATCTAGTAGTCTATCAATCTTTTTTATTCTTTCAAAAGCAAACTTTTAGTTTCATTGACTCTTCATATGGATTATTGAGTTTCGATTTTACCAAGTTTTGTTCTAATTATAGTTATTTCTTTTATTCTGCTAGCTTTGGGGTTATTTTGTTCTTATTTTTCTAGTTCCTCAAGGTGCAATGTTAGATTGTTAATTTGAAATCTTTCTGAATTTTTGAGGTAAACATTCAGTGCTATAAGCTTTCCTCTTAGTACTGCTTTTGCTGTATCCTAGAGGTTTTGCTATGTTGTACCTCTACTCACATTTGTTTCAAATAATTGTTTAGTTTCTTTCTTAATTTTATTGATTATTCAAAATCATTCAGGACAAAGTTATTTCATTTCCATTTAGTTGTGTTATTTTGAGAAATCCTGGCACTGATTTCTATCTGTTTTTATTCCACAGTGGTAAAAGAGTATAGTTGATATAATTTCAACTGCTTTTTAATTTGTTGAGACCTGCTTCATGGTTGAGAATGTGGTTGATCTTGGAGTATGCTCCATGTGCAGATTAGAAAAATGTATATCCTGCGGTCGACGGGTAAAGTATCCTGTAGATGTCTATTAGATCCAGAAAATGAAGGAGTAGATAAACATCTTAAAAAGAAATCCAGCAGAATTCTAGAACTGATAATTCACTTAAGAAATTAACAAATATATTTAAAAGCTTTATCAATAGACTTGAGCAAGCAGAAAAAATAATTTTAGATTTTGAAGACTGGTCTTTTGAATTAAGCCAGTCAGTCATAAATAAAGAACAAATAATTTTTACTATAATATACAACATTTTTGAGAAATAAGGGATTACGTAAGGCAACCAAACCTACAAATTATTGTCATTCCTGAATAAAGGAGTAAAAGTAAAAAACCCAAAAACATATTGGAGGAAAAAATACAGAAAAATTTTTCTAATCTTGCTGGAGAGGTAGACATCCAGATACAAGAAATCCAGAAAACACCTGTGAGATATACTATACAAAACGGACATCACCAAGGCATATAGTCACCAGACTGTCAAAAGTTAATGCTAAAGCAAAGGTATTTTCTTTTTTAAAGGTTAGAAAAAGTTTTTAATGTATCCACTGTTAGTTCAGAACAGTATGGAGAGGAGAAAACCCCAAAACACTATAGTTAATACTGAATCTGTTGAGGCTTCAAGTTAGTTAAAGAGTCTCAATTTAATGGGAAGTTGCTGAAAATATTTGCTGTGGTTAGTTGTATCAAACCACAGCCAAGTTAGGGTCATCGTTACTATAAATAGTGACAAACAATCAAGAAATCACATCACATAGTCTAAATAAAACAAGATGATTATACCGATTTGAGAATGAATTGTTTCAGTTCATATTCTTGGCAAACAATTTTAAAAAACCTGTATGCATTGATAGATCACTTTGATTAGAGAATAAAATAAACATTTTAAAAATTTGAAGCATATATGGAAATATAATAATTTATGTTACAGTAACAGTTGCAAAATATTTTGAATATCATTCTTTCTTCATGAATGTCCAATGCTACATCTGGAAACTGAATGAGACAAGGAATAATGCTGCATTGTGTGGATATATTTTGCATATGGTTAAGACATTTGCGTCCCTGGACCAAGACTTCCAAGAGCCAGAACAATGCCCAGTAATGGTGACAACCGAAATCATCCCCTACATTCCAGAATGCTCCCTGGGGTCCCTATAGTTTTTTTGTGAACCATCTGTGTGTTCAATAATTAAAAGCAGATGCTTGGTTATTAGAATCAGATTTTGAATGTCTTAGCTGCAGGAGAGTTGGCCAAGCATTTATATTTTCTTCCTGGTCTATTAAGCCTCCTCCTTCAAGGAATGTACATTTCTGCAAAATTATTAATCCCCTCAATTTACAGATTTAGAGAGACAGTGACTTGCTTAAGATCACAAAGAAAGTAAGCACACATACCAGGATTCAAATCCAGCCTGACTCCTGAATCCCTCACTATGAACATATTCCTGTGGGAGGAGTAATACCATTGTTTCCAACTCCCAGATGCAAAGCAGAGGCATAGACACACAAAGTCACCATAGGGTCATGTTCATACTAGGAAAGAAAAACCGTTAAAGGCAGCTAGAGTAAAAAGGTCCATTGCTTACAAAGGAAATCCATTTGCCAATAGCAGACCTCTCAGCAGAAATTTTATAAGCCAGGAGAGATTGGGGGCCTATTTTCAGCCTTCTTAAAGTAAAGAAATTCCAACAAAGAATTTCACATCCCATCACACTAAGCTTCATAAGTGAAGGAGAATAAATTTTTTTCTAGACAAGCAGGCTAAGGGAATTTGTTACCACTAGACCATACTTACAAGAGATCTTTAAGAGAGTTCTAAACATGGAAACAAAAGAACAATATCTGCTACCACAAAAAATACAAGTACAGAGCCCACAGACCCTACAATGCAGCCTCACAAGAGAAACTACAAAGCAACCAGCTGACAACTCCATGATAGAATAAAAGGCTTACTTATCAATATTAATCTTGAATATAAGTGATCTAAATCCCTCACTTAAAAGGTACAGTTTCAAATTAATCTTGAATATAAGTGATCTAAATCCCTCACTTAAAAGGTACAGTTTCAAGTTGTATATGTATATAAAAAAGAAGACCCATCCATTTGTTGTCTTCAATAGCCTTATCTCACACATAATAACGCTCATGGGCTTGAAATAGAGTTGGAGAAAGATGTGTCACACAAATGGGAACAAAAAGAACCAGGGTCACTATTCCTTTATCAGATAAAATAGATTTTAAAAAAACAAAAGTTTAAAAAAATGACAAAGAAAGACATTACATAATAATAAATTGTTTAATTCAATAGGAAAACTTAACTATGTTAAATATATATGCCCCCAACATTGGAACACCCAGATTTAAAAAACAACTACTTCTAGATCTTATAAAGTACATAGCCACATAGTAATAGTGGGGGACTTTAACACTGCACTGATAGTATTAGACAGAACATCAAGGCAAAAAATATATATATATATAAATTCTGAACTTAATTTGACACTTGACCAATTGTACCTAATAAAGTCCAGGATTTTCTAAATGTAAGATTACGTTATCTGAAAACTCAGACAGTTTTGCTTTTTTCTTTGAAGTATGTATACTTGTTATATTTTTTCTTGCCTAATTGCTCTGGCTAGGACTTGTGGTACTATTGAATTTCTATTAAAAATTGTGGTACTATTTTGAATAGAATTTGCAAGAGTAAGCATCCTTGCCTGGTTCTTGATCTTATAGAAATGACTTTCAGCTTTTCGCCACTGAGTATAATCTCACCCATGGGCTTGTTATATATGGCCTTTATTATACGAAGGTACCTTCCTTCTATACCTAATTTTTTGAGTCTAAATCTCTTTAATAATAGTATAAAAGATAAGAAAATAGGTCAGATTATGGGTTTGAAATCTACCTCTGCCCTTTGTATGATAGTGGTATGATTCTAAGTGAGTTTCTTAGCTCTCTATTCCTCAGAATTCTCATATAAAAATTGAGATCATAACGGAACAAACTCAATATGGTTGTTATTTAAAATCAGTGAGTACCTGGCAATTAGTAGGTACTCAGCAACTTTACTATTTTTTTAACTTATTATATCAACCTATCTTTATTTCCAGCTCGGTGTAGGCTATTAATAAAGACATTAAAACTGGATGAAACTTCCATGAAGAAAAGTAATTTATTAAATGATTTATTCATTCTATAATTTTTAATTGATAGCCTAGTATATGGCAGACATGTTTTAGACAATGGGGCTAGAAAAAATTATAAATTTATAAAGCTTATATTCTAATGAGAATTCAAGCAATAAACACTTTTATATAAAAGAGATGGAAATACAGAGAGAGATTTTAAGTTCCATGGAGAATAATTAGGAAAAACAAGTTACAGAGTGAATGGGGGAGAGAGCAATTTGTGAAGAATATTTTCAGTAAAGGTCTCATTGGGAGGACTCAGGAAAGACTTTAATGAGGTGATAAAGTTATGTTAACCATGTATATGTATCTGGAAATTAAAGAAGATCTTACAATCAAAGGAGTAATTATGCATTTAAATGTGCTGCAGTCTCTAAGTAAATCACCTCTGCTACTTTTTTGTAACTCTAGTTGTAGAATATTTTCTTTTGTAAATTTTTCTACATAAGATTAAAACAATCAAGACAATTAAATGAACTGGGGAAAAGTCAAATCACCTGACAACCCAATTCAGGACAAAAGGGCAGATTGAGTCACTTCTACCCTCAATCATTCTCACTCAGCTACAGTCTATGAGAGAACACCCAAGGAATAGAAATTTATGCCAAGTTGTAATGTCACTATATAAATGAAATAAGCATCACCTAGTGTGTTCTAGGCCCTAAGAAAAACCCAAGAAAGCAATGAAGGCTTAACACGATATTTTCTAATTCAACATCTTATATGGGAACATCTTAAAATGGAAAAGAAACAACAACAGCAGAAGGTTCTTTTTTTTACCCAAATTTTGTTTTAGGTTGTAGGGGTAAGTGTGCAGGTTTATTCCATGGGTAAATTGCATGTCATGGGGGTTTGGTATACAGATAACTTTGTCACCTAGGTAATCAGCATCATATCTAATAGGTAATTTTTCAATTCTCACCTCAGTGCAGTATAGACCCCTGCTTTTGTGTCCATGTGTACTCAATGTTTAGCTCTCATTTATAAGTAAGAGCATGCGGTATTTGGTTCTCTGTTCTTCTGTTAATTCACTTAAAGGGATAATGTCCTCCATCTCAATCCAGGTTACTGCAAAGGTCATAATCTCTTTGTTTGAAAAAATAAACTTTTATTTTAGGTACACGGGTACATGTGCAGGTTTGTTATATACATAAACTCATGTCACAGGGGTTTGTTGTATTTTTTCTGCTCCTCTCTCTCCTTCTACTCTTCATCCACAGGTAGTCCCCATTGTCTGTTGTTCCCCTCTTTGTATCCATGTGTTTTCATCATTAAACTCTAACTTATAAGTGAGAACATGTGGTATTATTATTCTGTTCCTGTGTTAGATTGCTAAAGATAATGGCCTTCAGCTCTATTCATGTTCTTGCTCCTTTTCATGGTTGCATAGTATTTTGTGGTGTATATGTATCACATTTTCTTTACCCAGTCTTCCATTGATTGTTGGCATTTAGGTTGATTCTATGTCTTTGCTACTGTGAATAGTGCTGCAATGAGCATACACATGCATGTGTCTTTATGATGGAACAATTTGTATTCTTTTAGGTATATACCCAGTAATGAAATTGCTGGGTCAAGTGGTAGCTCTGTTTTTAGTTCCTCAAGCAATCATCACACTACTTTCCACAATGGTTGATCTAATTTATACTCCTGCCAACAGTGTATAAATGATCCTTTTTTTCCCCACAACCATGACTGCACCTGTTATTTTTTGAGTTTTTATAATAGCCATTCTGACTGGTGTGAGATGGTATCTTATTGTGGGTTTGATTTGCATTTCTCTAATGATCAGTGATGTTAAGCATATATATATATATATATACACACACACACACATATATATACACACACACGTCATATCATATATATTATATATATAAGGTCACATCATATATAATATATATTATATACTATATATATATTATATACATACATATATATATATATATCCTTGTTGGCTGTGTGCATGTCTTCCTCAGAAAAGTGCCTGTTCATGTCCTTTGCCCACTTTTTAATAAGGTTGTTAGTTTAATAAGTTTTTTTTTTTTTGTAAATTTGTTTAAGTTTCTTATAGATGCTGAATATTAGACCTTTGTCAATTAATAGTTTCAAATATTTTCTCTCATTCTGCAGGTTGTCTATTTACTCTGTTGATAGTTTCTTTTGCTGTGCAGAAACTCTTTAGTTTAGTCAGCTCTCATTTGTCAATTTTTGCTATTGTTGCAATTGCTTTTGGTGTTTTCGTCATGAAATCTTTGCCCATTCCAATGTCCAGAATAGTATTGCCTCAGTTGTGTTCTGGGTGCTTACAGTTTTGAGCCTTACATTTAAGTTTTTAATTCATGTTGAGTTGATTTTTGTATGTGGTGTAAGGAAAGGGTCCAGTTTCAATCTTCTGCATATGGCTAGCCAGTTATCCCAGCACCCTTTATTGAATAAGGAGTCTTTTCCCATTTGCCTGTTTTTGTCAGCTTTGTTAAAAATCAGATGGCTGTAGGTGTTTGGCCTTATTTCTCAGCTATCTGTTCCATTGGTCTATGTGTCTGTTTTTGTACTAGTACCATGCTGTTGGGTTTCTATAGCACTGTAGTGTAGTCTGAAGTGGAGTCACATGATGCCTCCAACTTTGTTCTTTTTGCTTAGGATTGCCTTGGCCCTTCAGGCTCACTTTTGGTTCCATATGAATTTGAAAATAGTTTTTTATACGTTTGTGAAGTATGACATTTGTCATTTGATAGGAATAGCATTGAATCTGTAAATTGCTTTGGGCAGCATGGCCATTTTAATGATATTAATTCTTCCTGTCTATGAGCTTGCAGTGTTTTTCCATTTGTTTGTGTCATCTCTGATTTCTTTGAGCAGTGTTTTGTAATTCTCATTGTACAGATTTTTTACCTACCTGGTCAACCATATTCTTAATTATTTTATTAATTTTGTGGCAGTTGTAAATGGGATTGTGTTTCTGATTCAGCTATTGGTTTCACTTCTGTTGGTGTATAGGAATACTAGTGATTTTTGTACAAAATGGTTCTGTATTCTGAGACTTTGGTTAAGTTTTTTTATCAGCTTAGGAACTTTTGAATAGCGACTATGGGGTTTTGTAGATATAGACTTATGTCATTTGCAAATAGGGATAGTTTGACTTCCTCTTTTCCTATTTGAATGTACTTTATTTTTTTCTCTTGCCTGATTGCTCTGGCCTGAACTTCCAATACTATGTTGAAGGGGAATGCTTTCAGGTTTTGCCCATTCTGTATGATGTTGGCTTTGGGTTTGCAATAGATGACTCTTATTATCTTGAGGTATTTCTTTCAATACCTAGTTTATTAAGAGTTTTTAACATAAATGTTGAATTTTATCAAAAGCCTTTTTTGAATCTATTGAGATAATCATGTGGTTTTTGTCTTTCATTCTGTTTATGTGATGAATCACATTTATATTTGAGCCAACTTTACATCCTAGGAATGAATCCTGCTTAATTGTGATGGATAGGTTTTTTGATGTACTTCTGGATTTAGTTGGCCAGTATTTTGTTGAGGACTTTTTACATCAATGTTCATCAGGGATATTTGGCCCAAAGTTTTCTTTTTTTGTTGCATCTCTGCCAGGTTTTGTTATCAGGATGACACTGACCTCATAGAATGAGTTAGATAAAATATTTTCCTCCTCAATTTTTTGAAATAGTTTCGGTAGCAATGGTACCAGCACTTATTTGTACATCTGGTAGAATTTGACTATGAATCTGTCTGTTCCTGGGCATTTTTTTTTTTTTTTTTTTGGTTGGCAGGCTATTACTGACTTAATTTGAGTTTCTTATTGGTCTGTTCAGGGGATCAATTTCTTACTGGTTCAGTCTGGGAAGGGTGTACGAGTCCAGGAATGCATCCATCTTTTATCCATTTCTTTTGGGTTTTCTAGTTTGTGTACATGGATGTGTTCATTGTAGTCTCTGATTGTTATTTATATTTCTGTGGGGTAGTGGTGACATCCTCTTTGTCATTTATAATTGTTTTTATTTGGATCATCTCTCTTTTCTTCTTTATTAGACCAGCTAGTAGTCTATCTATCTGATTTATTTATTTTTTGGAAACAAACTGCTGGATTTGTTGATTTTTTGAATAATTTCATGTTTTGATCTCCTGCAGTTCAGCTTGGATTTTTGTTATTTTTGTCTTCTATTAGCTTTAGAGTTGGTTTGCTCTTGCTTCTCTCATTATTTTAGTTGTGATGTTAGGTTGTTAATTTGAGATCTTTCTGACCTTTCAATGTGGCCTTTTAGTGCTATAAATTTCCCTCTTAACACTGCCTTAGCTGTGTCCCAGAGATTCTGGCATATTTTGTATTTATTCTCATTAGTGTCAATGAACTTCTTGACTTCTGCTTTAATTTGATTATTTACCCAAAAGTCATTCAGGAGCAGTTTGTTTAATTTTTATGGCATTGCATGGTTTTGAGTGATTTTTAAACTCTTGATTTCTATTTTAACTCTGCTATGGTTTGAGAATTTGGTTTTTCTTCCTTTTTTGCATTTGCTAAGGATTTTTTTTATGTACAACTAAATGGCTGATTTTAAAGTATGTCCCATGTGATGATGAGAAGAATGTATATTCTGTTTTAGGGTGAAGAGTTCTGTAGTGGTCTATAAGATCAGTTTGGTCCAATGTTGAGTTCAGGTTTGATATCTTTGTTAATTTTCTGCCTTGATGACCTGTCTAATACTGTAAGTGGGGTGTTGAAGTTTCCCAGTACTACTGTATGGGAGTCAAGTCTGTTTGTAGGTCTCTAAGAACTTGCTTTATGATTCTGAATGCACCTGTGTTGAGTGCATATACATTTAGGATAATGAAGTCTTCTTGTTGATTTTAACCCTTTACTATTATGTAATGTATTCTGTATGTAAACCCTTTGTCTTTTTTGATATGCTTTGGTTTAAAGTCTGCTTTGTGTAAAATTAGGACTGCAACTCCTGCTTCTTTGGATTTCCATTTGTTTGGTTGATTTTCCTCCATCTCTTTATTTTGAGCCTATAGGTGTCACTGAACATGAGATAAGTCTCTTGAAGACAGCATATCATTGGGTCTTTCTTTTTATCTAGATTACCACTTTGTGCCTTTTAATTGGAACATTTAGCCTGTTTACCTTAAAGGTTAGTATTGATATGTATGGATTTAATCCTGTCACTTTATTGTTAGCTGTTTATAATGCCAGAGTGTTTGTGTGATTGCTTTATAGTGTCACTGGTCTGTGTACATAAGTGTGTTCTTATAATGGCTGGTAATGATCTTTCCATCTTTAGTCCTCCTTTCAAGAGCTCTTGTAAGGTGGGTCTGGTGGTAACGGATTCCTTCAGCATATAGTTACCTGAAAAGGTTATTTCTCCTTCTACTAGGAAGTTTAGTTTGGCTAGATATGAAATTCTTGGTTGAAGATTTTTTCCTTAAGAATGTTGAATATAGGCCTCCAATCTTTTCTGGCATGTAGGGTTTCTGCTGGGAGGTCCACTGTTGGCCTGATGGGGTTCCCTTTATAGGTTACCTGCTCTTTCTCTTTAGCTGCCTTTAACATTCTTCCTTTCATTTCAGCCTTGAAAACTCTGATGACTATGTGTCTTGTAGATGATCTTCTTGTGTAGAATCTTGCAGGAGTTCTCTGTATTTCTGAATTTGATTATTGGCCTTTCTAGTGAGGTTGGGGAAATTTTTCATGAACAATATCCTGAAATATATCTCCCAAGTTGTTTGCTTACTCTCTGTCCCTTTCAGGGATGCCAGTGATTCACAGATTTGGCCTCTTCATATAATCCCACATTTTTCAAATATTTTCTTCATTTCTTTTTATTCTTTTTTCTTAATTTTTGTCATTGTCTTATTTCAGAGCCAGTTCAAGTTCTGAGATTATTTCCTCAGTTTGCTCTATTCTGCTGCAAATACTTGTGATTGCATTGTAAAATTATTATAGTGTGTTTTTCATCTCTATCATATCAATTGGGTTCTTTTTTCATACTGGCTATTTTTTTCTGTATTGTTATATTGCAATTCCTAGTTTCCTTGGATTGAGTTTTGCCATTCTCCTGAATCTTCATGATTTTCTTTTCTATACATATTGTGAATTCTATTTCTGTCATTTCAGCCAGCTCAGCCTGGTTAAGAACTCTTGTCAGCAAACTAGTGCTATCACGTTGAAAATATAAGACACTGGCCATTTGAATTGCTGTAGTTCTTGCATTGCTTCTTTCTCATCTCTGTGTGTTAGTGTTCCTTTAACTGTGATGTAGATTGAGTACAGTCAGTAGTCTTCTTTTCTAGATGTTTTCACAAGGCTGAGGCTTTGTGCAGGGTCTTCATTTGTAGCTGACTTCTAGTCTTTGGTTTCACAGGAAGGCATGTAAGTGAGGTATTTTGGTGTTGAAGCTTTGGGGTGTGATCTATTAGGAGGTGCTTAGGTGTAGTGGTCAGTTAGTAGGCTCTTGCTCAGTCATGTGAATCCCCTAATTTTTCTCAAATTTGCAGCTGTGCTCCTTCTCAATGCTCTCAAAGAGTGGCCTCCTCTCCCACTTGAGTGTTGGCTACAGACCATGGCTTGGCACTCCTGGATTGCTCACCACAGCTTTGGGATAATCTCCAGGTTTATGTTTCCCCCACAACTTGGAGGCAGCAGAGGAAGGAAACATAGCAGTACTTGTGGCCAAGGGTCTTTTACTTGTCTACTGGAGGTTCTACTCAAGAGAGGTGCAGGTCAGCAATTGCTCAGTATGATCACTCCTGGGATGGGGTATCTGTGCTGTGGGCCCAAGACAGTGGTTTGCTGCCTGCTGATGAGCAGAGGGGGTGAGTGAGACCTATGGGAGACAACTTGGCCTCTTCTCCTTGGGTTGACTGCTGCTTACTGAAGATGTAAATGAGGCACTTAGGGTCTTTGCTCCTTTGTTAGTCCAAAGGTAGCAGGGGTAGTACCACTGCAACGGCAGTGGCAGAGTGACTTTCAGTTGCCCCTTGGGGCTCCACCTCCAAGAAATGTGGAACAGCTGCTACGAGGAGTGTTCAGCCAGTGGGGTGGGGTTGCTGCACTGCTGGTGTGAGCTTGGAGCTCACCTTGTTGGGGAGGTGGGGTCAAAGGCTCACTGGGAGGACAGACTGGTTTTCTCTTTGGATGGTGACTGTGGCATGTTGTAAGCTTGGGCATAGCCCTCAAGCTCTTTGTTTTATCCCCAGGCCAGGAACAGCAGGGCTAGAATCACTGCTGATGTAGTGGCAGAGGAGTTGTCAGATGCCTCTGGGAGCCTCTCTCCAGGGAGACTCTGAGCCACTATCAATGGATATGCTCAGCAGTGGGTGGAGCAACTGTTCTGCAGTCATGGTTGGAGGCCCTGCCTGGTGAAGATTGAGGGGAAGGTATTCCCAGGAAAGAGGGGTTGGACTCTTCTCTGTGTGGTGACTGCAGTGTGCTGGAAGTGCCAGTATAGTGACTAGGCCCTTTGTCTTTCCATAGCTCAAGTGCTGTTAGGGCATGATATGGTTTGGCTCTGTGTTTCAACCCAAATTTCATGTCAAGTTGTAATCCCCATGTGTCAGGGGAGGGATGTGGTATGAGGTGATTGGATCATGGGGGCAGATTTCCCCCTTGCTGTTCTCATGATATTGAGTGTGTTCTCACAAGACCTAGTTGTTTAAAAGTGTGTGGCACACTACACTCCCCACTCCCTCTCTCTCCTGCCACCATGTACAGAAGGTGCTTTCTCCCACTTCACCTTCCACAATGATTGTAAGTTTCCTGAGCCCTCCCAGCCATGCTTCGTGTTAAGCTTATGGAAGTGTGAGTCAACTAAACCTCTTTTCTTCATAAATTACTCAGTCTCAGGTAGTTCTTTTTAGCAGTGTTAGAATGAACTCATACAGAAAATTGGTACCAGAAGTGGAGTACTGCTACAAAGGTACCTGAAAATTTGGAAGCAACTTTGAAACTAGGTAATGGGCAGATGTAACAGTTTGGAGGGCTCAGAAGAAGACAGAAAGGTGGGAAACTTTGGAACTTCCTAGAGACTTGTTGAATGGTTTTTACCAAAATGCTGATAGTGATATAGATAATGAAGTCCAGGCTGAGGTGGTCTTAGATGGAGATGAAGAACTTATGAGGAATTGGAATAAAGGTTGCTCTTGCTATTCTGTAGCAAAGAGACTAGCAGAATTTTGCCCTTGCTGTAGAGATCTGTGGAACTTTAAATTTGAGAGTGATAAATTAGTGTATATTATGGAAGAAATTTCTAGCAGTAAAACATTCAAAATGTGACCTGTATGTTTATAAAAGTATACACTCATATTCATGAAAGAAGAGGTGGTCTGAAGTTGGAACTTATATTTAAAAGGGAAGTAGAGTATAAAAGTTTAGAAAAGGCTGGGCACATTGCTCACACCTGTAATCCCAGCACTTTGGGAGGCCAATGGGGGCAGAACACGAAGTCAAGAGATCAAGACCATCCTGGCCAACATGGTAAAACCCTGTCTCTACTGAAAATACAAAAAATTAGCTGGGCGTGGTAGCATGTACCTGTAGTCCCAGCTACTTAGGAGGCTGAGGCAGGAGAATTGCTTGAACCCGAGAGGCAGGGGTTGCAGTGAGCTGAGATTGCACCACTGCACTCCATCATGGCAACAGGGTGAGATTCCATCTCAAAAAAAAAAAAAAAAAAAAAATTTGGAAAATTTGTAGCCCAACCATGTGATACAAGAGAAAAACCATTTTCTGTGGAGAAATTCAAGCTGGCTGAAGAAATTTGCACAAGTAAAGAGAATCCAAATGTTAAAGACAAGACAATGGGGAAAATGTCTCTAGGGCATGTCAGAGACCTTCATGGCAGTCCCTCCCATCACAGGCCTGGAGGTCTAGGAGAGAAAAATGGTTCTGAGGGCCAGGTCCAGGGCCCGGCTGCTCTGTGCAGCCTCAAGAGATGGTGCTGTGCATCCCAGCTGCTTCAGCTCCAACTGTGGCTTTAAAAGGGGCCAAGGTACAGCTCAAGCCATGGCTTCAGAGGGTGCAAGTCATAGCCTTGGCAACCTTCATATGGTGTTGGGTCTGCAGGTGCACAAAAGTCAAGAATTGAGGTTTGGGAACCTTTGCCTAGATTTCAGAGGATGTATGGAAATGCCTGGATGTCCAGGGAAAAGTCTGCTGCAGGGGTGCACCGCTCATGGAGAACATCTACTAGGACAGTGCAGAGGGGAAACGTGGGGTTGGAGACCCCACACAGAGTCCCCACTGGGGCTCCAGGAGTGTGTCACCACCTGCAGCTTGGCAAGCTGGACAGGAATGTGTTACAGAGCTGTGAGAAGAAGGCCACCATCCTCCAGATCCCAGAACTGTAGATTCACTGACAGGTTGCACTGGGCACCTTGAAAAGTGGCAGGCACTCAACACCAGCCTGTGAAAGTAGCTGTAGGGACTGTTTCCAGCAGAACCACAGAGACAGAGCTGTACAAGGCCTTAGGAGTCCACCTCTTGCATCAGCATGCCCTGAATATGAAACATGGAGCCAAAGAAGATTATTTTGGAATCTTAAGATTTAATGACTGCCTTGCTGGGTTTCAGACTTGCATGGGTGTGTGCACCCTTAGTTTTGGCCAATTTCTTCCTTTTGCAATGGAAACATTTACCCAATGTCTGTATTCCTATTGTATCTTGGGAGTAACTAACTTGTTTTTGATTTTACAGACTCATAGGTGGAAGGCAATTGCCTTGTCTCAGATGAGACTTTGGACTTGAACTTTTGAGTTAATGTAGTAATAAGTTAAGACTTTGGGGTGTTCTGTGGCAAGGCATGATTGGCTTTAAAATGTGAGAATTACATGACATTTTGGAGGGGTCAAAGGCAGACTGACATGGTTTGCCTCTGGGTCCCGACCCAAATCTCATATCAAATTATAATTCCCATGTGTCAGGGGAGAATCCTGGTGGGAAGTGATTGGATCACAGGGGCAGATTTCCCCTTTTCTGTTCTTGTGATAGTGAGTGTTTTCTCACAATATCTGGTTGCTTAAAAGAGTGTGACCCTTCTCCCCTTTCTCTCTCTCTGTCTCCTGCCACCATGGGAAGAAGGTGCTTGCTTCTCCTTTGCTTTCTGCCATAATTGCAAGTTTCCTGAGACCTCCCAGTCATTCTTCCTGTTAAGCCTGCAGAACTGTGAGTAAATTAAGCCTCTTTTCTCCATACATTACCCAGTCTCAGGTCTTTGTAGCAGTGCAAGAATGGACTAATACAGGGTGGTACCATTGCAACTGCAGTGGCAAAAGGGTTGTGGGTTGACTCTTGGAACTCCTCCTCAGGGTAATGCTGGACTGATTCTTATTGAAGTAGTCAGGTAGGGACAGGGTGGTTGTGCTGAAGTCTCAAGTCAG
This sequence comes from Pan paniscus, assembly GCF_029289425.2. Classification (NCBI taxonomy): domain Eukaryota; kingdom Metazoa; phylum Chordata; class Mammalia; order Primates; family Hominidae; genus Pan; species Pan paniscus. The sequence continues at coordinate 71,939,974 of NC_073267.2, forward strand.
GCAGCTATGCCCAGTGAGGAGGAGTGACTACCAGGACCTGTGTGGAGAATAGCCTGGACACTTTTTCATGAGGTGAGTGCTCTCTGCTGGGAATCCTGAGCAGCCCTGGTCCTGCATACTTTCCAGAGCCTGGAGACAGCAACAGCATGGGCTGTGAGACAGCAAAGAGAGCATCCCACTCCTCCCACTAGGAGCTCTGTCCCAGGGAGTTGCAGAGCTGCTACTGGGTTGATAGCCACAGCAGGAGTTGGCTGGAGACCAAGAGCAGGAGGACTCACTCAGTGAGGAGATAAGGGGACCCACATAACAAACAGTCTGGTCACTTTTCTATAGGGCTGCTGCAGTATGCTCGGTGCCTGCTCTAGTCCCTAGTTACCCCAGATTTGTCAGTACCTGAAGGCATCAACAGTGAAGACTGCTAAACAGCAAAAACGGCAACCTGACCCTCCCTCTTGGTGCTCTATTTAAGGGAGGTTTGAAACTTCTGCCTGCAGGAAAACACCGGCATGTGTGGCTGGTGACCCTAGTTGGGAAGTTTGGCCTAGTTATGAGGAGCAAGATCAGGGATCTGCATTAAAAAAGCAGTCTGGCCACTCTTTTATAGAGCAGCTGTGCTGTGTTGGGTGTCCAATCCAGCCCCAGGTCTCTTTGCACTCTCCAAAGACTGATGGCAACAAAGGCTAAGGCTGTGAAACAGCAAAGATGGTGGCCCATGAGCTCTGTCCCAGGGAGATTTGAAACTGCTGCCAGCTGGAAAACACCAGTGGGGGTGGTTATAGACCTGGGTCAGGAGGTTCCACCCAGCGAAGAGAAATAGGATCTGGGACCAGCATGAGAAAGCAGTCTGGTTGCTTCTTTGTAGAGTTGCTGGGCTGTGCCAGGGGATCACTTCACTCCCTAGTAACTTCGGACTCCCTAGAGTCCAAAGGCAACAATAGCTAAGGCTGTGAAACAGCAAAGATGGCAGCCTGCCCCTCCCTCTAGAAGCTCCATTCCAGGGAGATGTAATGCTGCTACTCGTAGCTGGCTGGATTTCCAAGCCAGTGGGACTTATTCTGCAAGGACCATGGAAGCAGGGCCTGCAGACTGTCCCTTCTAAGCCCCCTGGATTCCTTTTCTTAGGGATACGTATACAGGTCTAACCTCCTGCTTTGCCAAAGTTGCAGCTGCTTTTGCCAGGAAGCCCAGGTATCTAAAGCTCCTGGGGCTCCACATGTGCCTGAGTGGGTGCTTTGCCAAGACTCCACATAGCTCTCTGCATGTCAGACTGCAGGCCCTGGTGGGGTGAATTCACAAGGAAATTTTCTGACCAGAGAGTTTCAAAGATTTGTGGGAGAAGTGTGAGTCCTAGGGTTGCTCACTCACTCACCACTTCCCTGGGCAGGAGAGGCTCCCCTAGCTCCGTGTCACTCCTGAGTGGGTGGTCATTCTGCCTTGCTTTTCTTCATGCTGTGTGGGTTGAACTGTTTTTTTGATGAATCCCAATGTGCATACCTGGATGTTTCAGTTGAAGGTGCTGTATATACTTGCCCCCTCTATTTCTCTCTGTGAGAGTGGGTACAGTATCTGCTTCTAGCTGACTATCTTTGTCAATTCCCAATCTCATTCTTTTTTATGGCTGCATAGTATTTCTTTTCTTTTCCTTTTTTTGAGACAGAGTTTTGCTCTTGTTGTCCAGGCTGGAGTGCAATGGTGCCACCTTGGCTCACTGCAACCTCTGCCTCCTGGGTTCAAGCGATTCTCCTGCCTCATCCTCCTGAGCAGCTGGGATTACAGGTGACCGCCAACACACCCAACTATTTTTTTGTATTTTTAGTAGAAACAGGGTTTCACCATGTTAGCCAGGCTGGTCTTGAAATTCTGACCTAAGGTGATCTGCCTGCCTTGGCCTCCCAAAGTTCTGAGATTACAGGCATGAGCTACCATGCCCAGCCCAGCTGCATAGTATTTCATGGTGTATATATACCACATTTTCTTTAACCAGTCCACCATTGATAGGCATCTAGGTTGATTCCAATGGGACTGGCTGACCATCTGGAGTGGCTGAGGCCATGATGCCAGCTGCAGCAGGGTAGGTGTGTCCAGGGCTATACACTCTGTGGAGCTGATGGGGGCTAGAAACAGGTAATCCCAGTGGGAGCCCCACACCCTACTGAGTTGGGTGGGGCAGGAGCCTACGCTCCTGACTGCAGCTGCAGCTGCCCAGCTGGGGCTCCAGATCCAGGCATCCCTGTGCTCTCGGGGGATCAGGAAGCCCTGCAGGCTTGTAAGTGCCTGCTCCTGCTCCCTGGACTCTCCCTGCTCCCAGTGCCAGCTCTGGTGTGGAGCAAAGTTGTGGCTGAGCCCAGGTGCTGTTGTGATTTGGCCGGGTGTGTGCATGTTCAAGGTAGTGCTGTATGCCAGCCCCCTGCCTCCTTGGCCCCCTCTAGACTTTGGGCACTGACAAGTGCAGAAGGAGGCCCTGGGGCTGAGGGTGGCTTTGCATGAACATGCAGGTGCCCCATGGCACAGATATAGTCTGGGCACCATGGATGGCATGTTGATGGTGGTGGGAGACAGACAAGTCCCTAGGCAAGAAGGGGTGAGTTCCTGGTGAAACCACACCTTCAAGCCAGAGACAGCCTGAAGCCTTTGGGGCTGGGCTGTCACTTCTGTGTGGAGTCTGCAACCTGGAGTAAGAACTTCATTGATGCCTTTTAGCCAGTGGTATGGTGCTTTTTTCAGGCCTGCCCATGGATGCCCATGGACCAATCAGCATGCGCTTCCTCCCTTCTGAGCCCATAAAAACCCCTGACTCAGCCAGATTTAGACACTTGCCTGCAGATAGTAACTACCAACTTCAGGTCTCCTGAGAGCCATTTTGTCACTCAGTAAAGCACCTCTCCACCTTGCTCACCCTGCAGTTGTCCACATAACCTCATTCTTCCTCAACGTGGGACAAGAACTTTGGATCCACCAAATGGCAGGAGTGAAAGGAGCTGTAACATATTCCTGGCCAGCTTGCCAACCTGCAGGTGGTGACACACTCCACAGTGGGAGCAAAGAGTGTCAACCCTGCTGGGGCACCAGACCTTGGGATTTCCCAAGCCAGAGATGCTCTAACACCATAGCCCTCCTGCCCTTTTCCAGCGCTAGGCAGCTGCCCCATGTGACAGGAGCAGTGGTATGGCTGGGCCAACCCAGGAGCTGCAGGCTGGAGCAGGGTGGTGGGACTGAAGGAGCTTAACACAAATGGGCTGAAACATGACCCCCCAAAACACTCCCCAACCTCTCACAGCACTGTGGGCAATGAGAAGGAGAGAAGAGCTGTGGCCCTTCTGGGAGCCTAGACCTTGGGACTCCCCAAGATACACTCTAACACCCTCTTTGGGGTTATGCAGTTCCTGGCATCTCTGTACTTTTGGGTGTCACTGCGTTCACCTCATCTAGATGCTGGTGGCCACAGCGAAAGCCACTTGAGTTATGTCTGGTCCAGCCACAGCCTTGCATGAAGCTGGCACCTGTGTCGGCATCTGGAGCTTCCTGCCCTGCCACAGCAGCCGGTGTGCCTCACTGTGTGCTGTGGCCAGACCCCATGCTCGCTCACTCACACACTCCTTGCCACTCCGCACCTGGCTTGCATTGGCAGGCATAAGCTTGGGGCTGATAGTGTAAGCCAAAGGCAGCCTGCTGGACTGAGTGAGTGGAATGATCCCAGTGGGTGTGAGCAAAACTCAAGCAGAGGTGCTGCTGGCCACAGAGGTTTCTGGCTGGCAAAGCCACAAGCTAAGTGTCCTGTGACATTTGGAGGGGCTCGTCGGGGATCTGCAGAAGGGTGAGTTAAAGCAGACTTGCCACTCTCTGTCCTTTTTTCGGAGTCCCTAAACTCCACAATAGTCAAAATGAAAGAAAAACACAGGGCCTCTGTCGGCCTGTTAAAAGAACTATCTCAGCTGCTGAACTTAAGACACAGAGAATAAGCTTGCTGGGGAGGAAACTGGCAGTCCTCCATCACCCTTGGGTGTTGGAAATGTTGGCTTTGTTCCAATCCAGTTGGTACTTGGACCTCCAGTGCTTCCCGTTGCACTTTCTTTCTGTCTTTCAAGACTGTGGTGGTGTTATCCTGTCTTTACATACAATGTTAAGGATGTTGTTGCAAAGCACAGAGACAATATTATACCGTAATGGGCTTTTGGGGACTGGAGCCAGTCTAGGAGCCTTCACGCAATGCCAAGGTGTGGCCTCAGCCAGATGCCTTCAGTTACCCCAGGACCTTACTCCAATCCTGTGCAACAGCTGGATCTCCGTGAAAGGAAACTGGATTGGAACAAAGCCAATATTTCCATTTCCATGCCTTCTTAAAATCTTTTACCAAAAACACATTTTACTTTCCTTACATGCCTTGCAGGTACACTTATTTTCAGTCATCTCAATTACATGTTATAATGGTAACTATTAGCAATGTTTAATTTTGGTGTAAACCCTGGTAAGTTATTTTAATTATGCACTAGAAGCAGATAAGGTCTCACTTTTTCCAGCGTAGTTAAGATTGTGGTTAACTCCATATGTTCCCAAGACTTACCAAACTGTAAAGTGCATGTGTCAAACAATTTTCAAAAGCCAAAGAAGCAGTTTATGACCTTAAAGCATTTAGCCAGCCTAATATTTGACCTGCATAATTTATAAGAAGGCATGGGAGGTAAATTTTTACCTTGTTTAGAGGGTTAAATAATTGTTTTAAATTAGTTAAGATAAAGCTAAAGGTTTAAATAAGTTGTGGAAGGTTTGTAGAAATTAATCTTGTAAAAGAAATTCTATATATGCACTTACTCACTAAATTCAAAAGGGTATTATTTGGTTTTTCCATAAATTGAACATTGAAATAAAAGCACAACAGAGTTTTCTTAAGTCACTGATCTTCTATTTAACAAAAATTTGTAAAGGCCTATAAAAGGGTTATAAGAATCTCACCTCATGGTCAAACTGATTAAGGTTGGATAGATTTTTCTGTAAGGTTTTATTAAAAATTTGGGTTGATATTAATAGCAGACTAATGCATGGTTGAAATTTTGCTTTCTGTCTTCTTGAATAAGGCTTTCGTGTCATAGTAAAGGATAATGAGAGATTTTTGTTTGCCTTTTGAATAAGCTACTGAAAAAAGAAGCAAAAGGCAGGTTGTTTGGAAAGTTAAGTCTTCCCTCTTAATGAGTTAAGGTTTTTGATTAAAAAAAAAAATTGAGTCATCAGTTTGGCTAAATAAATAACTTATGGTAACCTGGAATTATTTTCCTTAATATCTAGTGTTTTAAACCTTTAACATATTTGATAGGCTTTCCAAAATCAAATTGCAGCCTAAAAATTGTCTTTTCTGACCCCTAACTTTAGGATGCTACAGAGGGCCCCCAAAGCATCCAAAAGAAAGGGAAACAAGATTATTTCGCATGTTAAGTTACATAGGATTGTCAAAATAAAAATAATACCAAAATTTGGATCAATATTTTAGTTCTGAGCAATTATCCTGCAAATCCTGCCAGGTGATGCCCCATCATCTGGCCCCTAAACATGGTGCCAATAACCCAGAGGTTCCTTATTTGGAAAAAAAAAAAAAAGATCAAGGGAGCTAACCAAAGCCAAGCCCCATGCATCCAAGTCTTAGCAGGCATAACTATAGCCACCAGTTATCTGGGTGTGTAAGCAGCCTCAGGACTTTTAAGCTGTCTTTAACCCTTTGTTTTGTTTTGATACATGTCTTTTAAGAACCCGCTGTCTTCTCTTCTTGCCTTCAGGCCATCAAACTCCAAATGGTATTGCAAATACAGCCTTGGACAATGGCTCCCTTTTAATGGAGACCCTTGACAGGCCTCTGAGAGAGATCTGACTGTCTTTTTCCCAAAACAGTGTGCCCCCTGTCAACATGAGGCAGTTAAGAGCAGTCATCATCGCTATCTTAATGGCAGTAAGATGTATCTCTTCTGAGGGGTGATTGATGGCAGCGGTGGTTCATGGTGGCACCTGGAAGCTGCCCACTCTGCCACAGCAGCCAGAGTTCTTGGCTGTGCACAGTGGCCAGGCCCCATGCTCACTCAATCTCACATCCCTTGCCATTCCATGCCTGGCTTTTCCTTGGCAAATGTGGGATTGGGACTAGTAGAAAAAGCCAGATGCAACCTGCTGGGCTGAGTGGCAGAAGGAGCCCTGTGGGTGCAAGCAAAATTCAAGCAGAGATGCCACCAGCCACAGAGGTTTCCAGCTGGCAAAGGGACATCCTAAGGATCCCATATCAATTTCATGCCTTTGCTGTTGTGATAATGCTGTAATAAATATACACATGCATGTATCTTTATGGTCAAACGATGTATATTCCTTTGGGTATATTCTTAGTAATGGGATTGCTGTGTCAAATGGTAGTTCTATTTTAAGTTCTTTGAGAAATCTCCAGACTGCTTTCCGCAGCAGCAGAACTAATTTACATTCTTACCAACTGTGTATAAGCATTACTTTTTCTCTTCAACCTCACCAGCCTCTGTTATTTTTACTTTTTCACAATAGCCATTCTGACTGGTGTGAGATGGTATCTTGCTGTGGTTTTGATTTGAATTTCCCTCATGATTAGTGATATTGAGCATTTTTTATATGTTTGTTGGCCTCATGTATGTCTCCTTTTGAGACGTGTCTCTTCATGTTCTTTATCCAGTTTATTAATGGGGTTGTTATTTCTTCTTGAGGTCCTTACATATTCTGGCTATTCAGCTTTTGCTGGATGCATAGTTTGCAAATATTTTCTCTCCATTCTGTAGGTTGTCTGTTTACTCTGTTGATAGTTTCTTTTGTTGTCCAGAAACTCTTTAGTTTAATTGGGGTTAATCTGTTATTTTTTTGTTTTGTGGCAATTGCTTTTGGAGTCTTCATCATGAAGACTTTGCCAGAACCGATGTCCAGAATGGTATTTCCCAGGTTTTTTTCTAATGTTTTTTCTAGTTTTGGGTTTTACATAAATCTTTTATCCATCTTAAGTTGATTTTAGCATATGTTGAAAGGCAGAGGTCCAGTTTCAATCTTCTGTATATGACTAGCCAGTTATCCCAGCACCATTTATTGAAAAGGAAGTTCTTTCCTTATTGTTTGTTATTTCCAGCTTTCTCAAACAACAGATTGTTGTAGATCTGGAGGTTTATTTCTGGGTTATCTAACCTGTTCCATTGGTATATGTTTCTGTTTTTGTACCAATACCATGCTGTTTTAGTTACTTTTCCCTTGTAATATTGTTTGAAGTTGGGTAGTGTAATGCTCTAGCTTTGTTCTTTTTGCTTAGGATCGCTTTGGCTATTACGGCTGTTTTTGGTTTCAAATAAATTTTAGAATTTTTTTTTCAATTCTATGAAAAATGTCATTGGTCATAGGAATATCAAACATTTGGTTTGGTTGGTGGTTTGCAATGAATCTATAAATTGCTTTGGGCACTATGGCCATTTTAACAATATTGATGCTTCCTATTCATGAGCATGGAATGTATTTCCACTTGTTTGTGTTATCTCTGATTTTTTTTTCAGCAGTGTTTTGTAATTTTTGTTGTAGGGGTCTTTCACCTCCATAGTTAGTTGTATTTCTAGGTATTTTATTTGTTTTGTGGCTATTGTGAACAGGATTGCATTCTTGATTTGGCTCTCAGCTTGGACATTCTTGGTGTTTTCCTAGATATGGAATTATACTGTCTGTGAAGAGAGATGGTTTGACCTTCTCTCTTCCTATTTGGATGCTTTTTATTTCTTTCTCTTGCCTGATGGCTCTTGCTAGGACTTTCAGGACTATGTTGCATAGAAGGATTGAGAGTGGGCATGCTTGCCTTCTTCTCGTTTTCAAGGGGAATGCTTCCAGCTTTTGCTCATTCAGTATGATGTTGGCTGTGGATTTGTCATAGATGGCTCTTATTATTTTGAGGTACGTACCTTTGATGCCTAGTTTTTTGAGGATTTTTAACATGAAACATTATTGAATTTTATCAAAGCCTTTCTGCATGTATTGAGATAGTCATGTGGTTTTTGTCTTTAGTTCTGTTTATGTGATGAATCACATTTATTGATTTACATATGTTGAACCAATCTTGGGTCCCAGAGATAAAAGCTACTTAAGCAAGGTAGACTAGCTTTTTGATATGCTGCTGGATTTGATTTGCCATTATTTTGTTGATGATTTTTGCATCTATGTTCATCAGGAATATTGGCCTGAAGTTTTTTGTTGTTGTTTTTTTTTCTTGAACAACACAAGGTTCTATGTATTCTCTGTCCAGTCATTAGGTAGAGATATTCCATGCTGGATACTCTATAATATTCTTTGACATTATTCTCTTATGATTTTCCTCAAGTCTGAAAATTTAAAAACAGAAATCTCCCTAAGCTAACCAAATCCTGAAAACCCTGGGCTGGTACCCATTTCCTAAATAATACAGTCAAGTATCAAATGTTCTCATTTTGACTGCTTCCCACATACCTGTATTGACCAAATTCTGCTTCACACATTCTGCATAAAAACTCTGAGCACACTGTGCATTTTTTTGCTTCCGTATTCACTAACTCTTTTCCATTTTTGTCTTTTCTCTTTATTTTCTATTTCTTATCCTTCAAGATTCAACTAAAATGTCATCTCTTCTAGGAAAGCTTCCATAACTTTTTCCCCTAAGCTGGTGAAATTTATTCACCCTGGTTCTGAGTAAATTTCACTGCTATTTTTTTCATTTTATTTGATAATGTTACAAAGTTTCCTGTTCATGCATGAGTATCACTAAAGAAAAAAATAAAACTCTTTTTCATACATATTATTTGTATCACTTTACTTCTGACATCAAAGTGTGATAGACTCCCACACTAACCAATTCTCCAAATTTCAATGGAAACCAACTGAGTGTCCTAAAATTTAACTAAATTCTGATACTACATGTTGAGTCAGTGCAGATCCTGTAAGTTAAAGGCTCAGTCCCATAAGACTGCCCCCCTCCTACTTCAGATGTCAATCACAAGTCCCAGGTTGTCAACTATACTTTTGACCAAATTGCTACAAATTGGCAATTCTAGTAATTCCTCTTCTCCAGGTTCCGTAACTTGCTATAATGGCTCATACATCTCAGGGAAACATTTTTCTGGCTTATAATAAAGGATATTACAAAGCATACAAAGACATAGCCAGATAAAGGGGGACATAAATTAAGGTCCAGAAGAGCCCCAAGCACAATAGCTTCTGTCCCTATGAAACTGGGTTGTGCAGCCTCCTAGCACACGGACGTGTTCACCAAGCTGGAAGATCTCTGGATCCCATAATAGTTTAGAGATTTTTATGGAGGTTTCATCATCTAGGCACCACAGATTATCAACTCAATATCCAGCCCCCTTCCCTCCCTGGAAAGGGCAGTGGCAGTTGAGGCCAAAAGTTCCAATCTGAACATGGCTTGAACCTTCTGGTAACTAGCTCCCATCCTGAAGCTATCCAGGAACTCACCAAGAGTTGCGTCACTAGAACAAAACATCCTCCTTATTACCCAAGAAATTCTAAGGAATGTAAGACCTCCATGTCAGCAACAGGGGCAGAGACCAAATATATATTTATTATGCCACATTCACCTAGCAATCTTAAAGCTCTATGAGAGCAAAGCCCACGTCTTAATTACTGAACAGCTGTTATAATAGATGTTAGTGTTGTAAAAATATATGTCTGTTGAATAGCAGGATTCATAAACGAGTCATCCTTCCTCAATAATCCTACATTTTCACACTACAAAGAGGCTAATAGCCTTTACTCAAAACTTCTCCCAATGAATAGTAATAGGATCACAGGTACTTCTGAAGAAAAAAATACATTCTGTAGCTATAATACTGCTTATCACATAGCAAATTTAATCATACATAAAACATACATTATCAATAACTACTGCCTAATGAGGGAAAGCAGTTCTAAATAGTGTCTTCATATAAAACTCTTACAAATTGATTGAATTCACTATTGATCATTCTTTGGAAATTCTCTCTTGAAGTTATTTAGGAGTCAGAGGTAATATATGCTGACAATATAATTAGGATTAATACAGAGAGAAAGACATGATTAACAGACCATCACCTTATCGATGCAGCTGGAGGCCATTATCCTGAGTGAATTAATGCAGGAACGGAAAACCAAATACTGCATATTCTCTCTTATAAGTGGGAGCTAAACATTGAGTGCTGATACAGACATAAAGATGACAACAATAGACCTCGGGGGCTACTAGAAGAAGGAGACAGGGAAGAGGGCAAAGGTTGAAAAACTAACTGTCGGGTACTATGCTCAGTACCTGGGTAATAGAATCAATTGCACATCAAACCTCAGCATCATACAGTATACCCACAAACAAACCTGCACAAGCACCTTCTGAATCTAAAATAGAAATAGAAATTATAAACAAACAAACAAACCATTTAAAAATGTTTAAGTGGGCATCAGACGATTAGGATGCAAGGTTACAGTAAAAACCTTAAATAACTGAATACTGGCTGGGTGCAGTGGCTCACACCTGTAATCCCAGCACTTTGGGAGGCTGAGGCAGGCGGATCATGAGGTCAGGAGATCGAGACCATCCTGGCCAACATGGTGAAACCCCGTCTCTACCAAAAATACACTAATTAGCTGGATGTGGTGGTGTGCGCCTGTAGTCCCAGCTACTCAGAAGGCTGAGGCAGCAGAATTGCTTGAACCAGGGAGGCAGAGGTTGCAGTGAGCCGAGATCACACCACTGCACTCCAGCCTAGCGACAGAGCAAGACTCTCTCTATATATGAATACATTCGTGCTTTATCCTTATAATTGCCTAGATTATAAATAGTTAGCCCCTTCCCCCAAAATAAATAAGTAGCTTTTAAAATGGGGAAATTTTAAATATTCCAAATGTAGCATGTAAAAACAAAACACATAGGAGTTTAGATTTTGATGAATAAATAATACTGTTAGAAATTAAAACGTGTAATGCACTAAAAATATTTTAAAGCATTGCATGTAATCTGTACTGTTATTTGACTAGCTAATCCATACAAAAAATTTTTTTTTATAAAACTACACTGGTATGCTTTCAGAGAACCTAAACAGTTGCCTGGAAATACTGATTTTAGATTTTACTGTGCCTACATTTTTTTGTATACACGATTATATGACATTTGACTGAGAATATTGAAAACATATTCTAAGAAGTTACATCTATCTCTTTTAGAGTAAATTTGATAAATATCTCTTCAAAAAAGCATCATTTAATGGTACCAAACATGGAAAATTTATACTTGTAGTATATTCAGTGTTTATTTCTCTCTCTCTCTCTCTCTATATATATATATATGCATTTACTCTTCATCAAAAATCCATGAAATAATTATTTTTATCCTGTTTTTATGAAGAAAGGAAAAGAAACAAACTCAAATTGGTTGAAACTGGAAAAAAAGGGATTCAGGTCTAGGACTTTCCTTCACTCACTTTCTTTTTCGCTTTAACTTATTATCTGATCTTGTAAAAGGATAAGGTAGCACGCTCTCTTTATCTGCCATTCTCTCCGTTTCCTTCCTGCCATCCCTCCATGATATGTTATTTCTGCATATATACCCTAGTCTCTTATTTGGAGAACATATCCCAATGTGAGGTGCTTTATTTTCTCTTCTCCATAACAATTTATGGAATATGTCTTGGTACTATATTGCTGACTCTGGTCCTAACTCTCTGATATTTAAATTTTCACCACCTATCAATAATTAATAACCTCCCAAAAAGGAAAATACTAGGCCCATATGGTTGTACTAATATGAATTTTACCAAACACACAAGAAAGAAATAATTTCAATTCTCTATCATTGTTCCAGAAAACAGAAGCAGAGTGGACACTTCCTAACTCATTTTATGTAGCCAAGATTATCCTAATATCAAAACCAGATAAAGGCATTATAAGAAAGAAACATTACTGACCAATATCTCTCATGAACATAAAACAAATCTCCTCATATTGACAAATCAAATCCACGTATTTATAAATAGATAATTATATAATTATAATTTATAATTATATACCACAATCAAATGGGATTTATTTCACATATGTAAGACTAGTTCAAAATTCAAAAGACAGTCAGTGTAATCTGCCGCATTTACAGGCTAAAGAAGAAAATCATACAGTTGTATTAATTGATGCAGAAGACACATTTCACAAAATATGACACCCACCTATGATAAAAACTCTCAGCAAATAAGGAATAGAAAAGAATTTGTTCAATTGATAAGAACATCTAAACAAAACTCTACAGTTAACATCATACTCAATGATGAGAGACTGGATATTTCTGCCTGAGACTGGAAAGTAAGAAAACAATGACTAAATAATCCATTAAAAAAAAAGGTATGTAAATAAAATGAAGAGGTAAAACTGTCTCTTTAGCAAAATGGCATAATTATCTGTGTAGAACACAGCAGTGGATCTACAAGAACAACAACAGCAAAATCCTGAAACTAATGAGTGAAGATAGTAAGGTCAAAAAATATATGGTCAATATACAATAGTTAATTCCTCTTTTGCATGGCATGAATTGATCATTATAATTTAAAATTTAAAATAAAACTAATAATAACATTTAAAATTGTACCACAAATTTGAAATAGGTATAAATATAACAAAATATGACCAATACTAACATTTTGAAAACTACAAAACTCTGAAGAAATAAATAAAATGAGAGCAAAATAAAGAGACAGATATTCTGTATTCCAGGATTGGATTACTAGATATTTTTAAGGTATCAGTTTTTCTCAACTTTATAGAGTCCATGCAATCCTAAGCAAAATCCTGAAAAGTAAATTGTAGATAAACTAATTCTAACATTTATATGGAAAGGCAAAAAACCAAGAATATCCAGCACAATACTGAAGGAGAACAAAATTAGAATACACACCCAATTTCTTTTTTATTTCTTTTTTATTTTTTTATTTTATTATTATTATACTTTAAGTTTTGGGGTACATGTGCACAATGTGCAGGTTAGTTATATATGTATACATGTGCCATGCTGGTGTGCTGCACCCATTAACTCGTCATTTAGCATTAGGTATATCTCCTATTGCTATCCCTCCTCCCTCCCCCCACCCCAAAACGGTCCCCAGAGTGTGATGTTCCCCTTCCTGTATCCATGTGTTCTCATTGTTCAATTCCCACCTATGAGTGAGAATATGCAGTGTTTGGTTTTTTGTTCTTGCGATAGTTTACTGAGAATGATGATTTCCAATTTCATCCATGTCCCTACAAAGGACATGAACTCATCATTTTTTATGGCTGCATAGTATTCCATGGTGTATATGTGCCACATTTTCTTAATCCAGTCTATCATTGTTGGACATTTGGGTTGGTTCCAAGTCTTTGCTATTGTGAATAGAGCTGCAATAAAATACGTGTGCATGTGTCTTTATAGCAGCATGATTTATAGTCCTTTGGGTATATACCCAGTAATGGGATGGCTGGGTCAAATGGTATTTCTAGTTCTAGATCCCCAAGGAATCGCCACACTGACTTCCACAATGGTTGAACTAGTTTACAGTCCCACCAACAGTGTAAAAGTGTTCCTATTTCTCCACATCCTCTCCAGCACCTGTTGTTTCCTGACTTTTTAATGATTGCCATTCTAACTGGTGTGAGATGGTATCTCATTGTGGTTTTGAATTGCATTTCTCTGATGGCCAGTGATGATGAGCATTTTTTCATGTGTTTTTTGGCTGCATAAATGTCTTCTTTTGAGAAGTGTCTGTTCATGTCCTTCGCCCACTTTTTGATGAGGTTGTTTTTTTTTCTTGTAAATTTGTTTGAGTTCATTGTAGATTCTGGATATTAGCCCTTTGTCAGATGAGTAGGTTGCGAAAATTTTCTCCCATTTTGTAGGTTGCCTGTTCACTCTGATGGTAGTTTCTTTTGCTGTGCAGAAGCTCTTTAGTTTAATTAGATCCCATTTGTCAATTTTGGCTTTAGTTGCCATTGCTTTTGGTGTTTTAGACATGAAGTCCTTTCCCATGCCTATGTCCTGAATGGTAATGCCTAGGTTTTCTTCTAGGGTTTTTATGGTTTTAGGTCTAACATTTAAGTCTTTAATCCATCTTGAATTAATTTTTGTATAAGGTGTAAGGAAGGGATCCAGTTTCAGCTTTCTACATATGGCTAGCCAGTTTTCCCAGCACCATTTATTAAATAGGGAATCCTTTCCCCATTGCTTGTTTTTCTCAGGTTTGTCAAAGATCAGATAGTTGTAGATATGCAGCATTATTTCTGAGGGCTCTGTTCTGTTCCATTGATCTATATCTCTGTTTTGGTACCAGTACCATGCTGTTTTGGTTACTGTAGCCTTGTAGTATAGTTTGAAATCAGGTAGCAATACACACCCAATTTCAAGAGGTGGTATAAAACTATAGAAATCAAGACACTGTGGTAATTGGCAAAATAAGAGAAAAACACATCAATGGAACAGAATAGAGAGGTGAGAAATAGACTCACACATATATAGTCAATTTACCGTTGACAAAGGACAAAGGTAATTCAGTAGAGAAAGGATAGCTGTGATGGTTAATATTAGGTGTCGACTTGACTGGATTGAGGGATGCCTAGATGGCAGTGCAGATGGCTGGTAAAGTATTGTTTCTGGACATGTCTGTTAGGGTGTTGCCAGAGGACTTTAACATTTGAGTCAGTGGACTGGGAGAGGCAGACCCACCCTCACCACCCAGTGTGGGTGGGCACCATCCAATTGGCTGCCATCACAGCTGGAACAAAGCAAGGATGAGAAAGGCTGTAAGTTTGCTTGCTGAGTCTTCTCTAGCTCTCTCTTTTCCTGTGCCTGAGCCTTGCTTCTTCTTCTGCCCTTGGATATCAGACTCATAGCTTCAGCCTTTGTACTCTGGGACTTGCACCAGCAGCCTCCTGGGGGCTCTCAGACCTTTGGCCTCAGACTGAGGGCTGCACTCTCGGCTTCCCTGGTTTTGAGGCTTTCGACTTGGACTGAGCCACTACTGGCTTCTCTCTTTCCCCAGCCTGCAGATGGCCTATTGTGGGAGTTCACCTTGTAATACTGTGAGCCAATTCTTCCTAATAAAATCCCTTTTATTTATGCATATATCCTAATGCTTCTGTCCCTCTGGAGAACTGTGACTAATAAAAGTCTTTTCAACAAATTGTGTTGGACCAATTGATGTCTAAATTCCAAAAATTCTAACTAGGCAGAGATTTACACTTTTCAGAAAAATTAACGTAAAATGAATCATATACTTAAATATATGAAATAATGACACTTTTAGAATACAGTATAGGAGAAAATCTACATGACCATTGGTTTGGTGATGTTTTCAGATGCGATACCAAAAGCACAATCCATGAAAGGGATAAAAAGGGATAAGTTGCAATTTATTAAAATTTAAAACTTCTATGTTGTGAAAGACATTTTTAAGACAATGAAAAGACAATTTAAAGGCAATAAAACTTGTATCAAAAAATATAAGAACAGTTAAAACTCAACAATAAGAAAACAACCCATTTTAAAAATGAGCAAAAGATCTGAACAGATATTTCAGCAAAAAAGATATGCAAGTGGCAAATGAGTATGTGAAAAGATGTTCAACATGACTTGTCATTAGGGAATTTTAAGGCAAACAAACAGTGAAATAAAATTATGTAACAATTAGAATGCCTAGAATTTAAAAAAATGACTTTATCAGTTAATCGCTGGTGAGGATGCGAGGCAACAGGAACTCTCATTCATTGTTGCTGGATACAGCCACTTGGAAGGTAGTTGTCAGTTTCTTACAACACTAAATAATTACATGACACAGTCCAGCAATCACACTCCTAGTTATTTACCCAAGTAGTTAAAAAATTTATGTCCCCACAAACCCCTGCACACAAATGTTTAGAGTATCTTTATTCATTATTGCCAACACTTGGAGGTAACCAAGATATTTTTCAATAGGTGAATGGTCAATAAACAAACTTTGGAACACTCATATAGTGGAATATTATTCAGTGATAAAGATGTAAGCTTTCAAGTTACAAAAAGGCCTGGATTAATCTAAAATGCATATTGCTATGTGAAAAAAAGGCAGTAAGAAGAAGCTACATACTGTATAATTCCTATTATATAACCTTCTGGAAAAGGAATAATCTAAGAGACAGCAAAAATATTAGTGGGTTCTATTGGTTCATTGGGAGGAGAGAAGGGATAAAAGGTAAAGCACTGTGGATATTTTAGGATAGTGCAATTATTCTGAATTATATTTAATTTATGCATACATGACACAATGCATCTCTCGTAACCCATTGAACTTTACAATACAAAGAGTGAAATGCAATATATGCAATTTTTTAAAATATAAGGGGTTGAAAAATAGATAGAATGCACAATATGACAAAACAATCTAACAGTATTTCAAATGTATAAAGCAACCTAATTGAGTGGATTGGGAAAAAATGGTACTTACCTGAGTAACTTTGGAAATGAGTGGAATCTCTAAAACTAAATATAAAGTAAACTTAAGCATTGTAACCTACTTTATAAAAACTATTTTCCCACAGGGATGTAGGCAACAATTCTGATATTGCTATGCTTACATACTAGGGCTAAATAATTAAACAAACAGATGGTGGATGGTAAGAGCCATGATTTTCACTGTTATAGTAGAAGTTTACAGGTAAAGAAGGGGGAAAAGACTAGAATGATCCATGTGGTATGGATTAAAGTTGGAGACATCAGTATAAACTCATTTTTAGCTGAATATAGGAACAGATACATATAGAAATATTTGTAGATATTTGTATATATGAATTAGTATACACACATATATCTCCTTTCTCTCTCTCAGCAGGGAGGGCCTAAAATGAACTATACCCCAGTAACAATGGGCCCATCTAGGGCCCGGATTGTGGTTACTAACTCTGGTCTCTTCAAGAAAAGGAATCATAGATCCTTGAAGAAATGGCTGACTCTGGAATTATGGCAGGGAATATACAAGATAGAGCATCTTGTGGTGTCAGGAAATAAGGATGTGTTCAAAATCAACCAACCAACCAACCAACAACACTCAATGTTGCGGGTACACCACCAGGACACAGGCACCAATTGAAAACAGGAACAATTTGGGCAATAAAATAATTTGGGCAAAGCTGGAACAATTTGGGCAACAAAATAAAGAAGTATTATATTATAACATAAAGCATCAAATCGATATTCATGAGCCCATACTGATATAAATAAATGATTACATAAACAAATGGGAGAAAGAGACAAATATCCCATGCAGAGAATTGCAATGCAGAAGAATAGTGCATGTAGTTACTCTACCCTCAAGGAAAGAAAGCATACCTCCTAGATGTGAGCTTCAGAGAGTGTCTTTCTTCCAAAAAGTACAGCACAGAAAGGGGCAAAAGTGAATAACTTTGCAGTGAAAAACCCTGACACACACTGTCTCAACCAGGTGATCAAGTTCAACATCAACAGTGATAAGTCACGTTGCTAGTATGTACCCTTGATATGAAGTGATGAAAATAGCAATTTATCTCTGTGGTCTTTCCCCTGCAAAGAAAATCCATAACCCCAATCTAATGAGAAAAGCATCAGACAAATCCCAGTAGAGTGACGTTCCACAAAATACTTGGCCAGTGCTACCTCAAAAATATCAAGCTTATCATAAGCAAGAAAAATCTAAGAAACTCTCATAGCCAAGAGAAGCCTAAGGACGCATGACAACTAATGGGATGTTGTATCCTAAATAGGACCCTGAAACAGCAAACAGACATTAAGTAAAAACAAAGGAAAATTAAATAAAGTATGGACTACAGTTAACACTAATTAATCAATATTGGTTCATTAATTGTAATAAATATACCATATTGTAAGATTTTAATAATACAGAAAATAAGGTGTGGAGTTGAGGGAAACTATATCTGTACTTATCTTTACAATTTTTCTGTAAATGCAAACTTGTTCTAACAATTACATTTTGTTAAAAATATTCTAGTATTCAACACTTGCTAATTAAGTCAGCATGTCTCTATTTCAGATCACAAGAGAATATCTGACTGAACCAGTAAGATATTGCAATATCATGGTGCAATCTGGTTTCAATCAAAGTTATAGGTTTGTGGATACATAAGCATGTATATCACATAAGCATGCAAATCCTGGTTTTGTAGGACCTGAGGCTTATGCATGTTGAGAGATTGCCTTTAAAAAATGAATGCAAAGCTGTAAATACAAATTTAAATTTGTACATAGGTTAGGGTCCATTGGGTGCTAGTAAGGTCTGTGCATGTGAGAGGTCCTGAAGCTTCATCTTCACTAGCATAATGGTAAATATACCTCCACAAGTGAAGCTGCTCTAATAGGGATTTGTACAAAGGTGTGAGGGTGCGAAGAATATTAGTATTAGAGAAAATGATTGATATTCCTACTTTTTGTTGGTATCTCTCTTCATACACTTTTCTGTATGCTTTTTATAAAATGGTCAGCCATCAGGTGTGGCCACAGGAGAAGAGTCTCAGGAAAACAAAGTTTATAAAACTCACAGGTCCTAGAGACGTGAGGCACTCCACACCATGAAGGGTGATACAGTTTGGATGTCTGTCCCCTTCAAGTCTCATGTTGAACTGTGATCCGTGATCTTGGAGGTGGGACCTGGTGGGAAGTGTTTGGGTCATGGGGGTGAATCACTCATGAATGGCTGGGCGCCCTCTCCTCACTGTATTAGTTACCACAAGATCTGATAGTTTAAAGGAGCCTGGCATCTCTCTTGCTCCCTCTCTCTTGCCAGGTGATGTGTCTGCTCTTCCTTTGTCCTCTACCATGAGTGAAAGCTTCCTGAGGCCTCACCAGAAGCTGAGCAGATGCTGGTGTCGGGCTTGTATAGCCTGCAGAAATGTGAGCCAAATAAACCTCTTTTCTTTATAAATTCTCCAGTCTCA
The DNA here is from genome assembly GCF_029289425.2 of Pan paniscus. NCBI lineage: Eukaryota > Metazoa > Chordata > Mammalia > Primates > Hominidae > Pan > Pan paniscus. The sequence goes on from NC_073267.2 coordinate 71,958,931, forward strand.
GATATTCCTTTATAGCAACACAAAACAGACTAACACAGAGGGCATCATGAAAAAGATAACAGGATGGTTCAGAGGCAGAAGACAGCAGAGAGGGGAAGGTTCAGGCAACTGCTCTTATTGGGGTTTTTGTGGAAAAGGCAATGAGGATGGGATGAACAGGATAGGATTGGCTAGAGTGAATACTTTTGGCAGAATTTGAGCTTTAAGGGTAAGCTCTAGTTGCCTGGCACCTGGCCCTGGGATGATTAAGACAGAGAAATATTGCCTCCTAAAGTATAGGAGACAAATAGAAGATCCGTGTCTCTGCACTGGTTAGTTTGCACATCAAAGACACGCTCCCAGCTGGACCTGTTGCTATCCCTAAAAACAGATTAGCCACAGGAATGGCAGTTTCTCTCCAGCCAGAAAGGTATTTTAAGAGGTTAAAACATAATATACAGGAAATTAAGAAAACTAATTACAATACACAGATGCACGAACACACACACACCCAGAAATACCCACACACAACTAGACACGTCTAATTTTTTTTCATTATAAGTTGATTTGGACTACTGCTGAGTGCCTGGTTCCTGATATTTAGCAAATATTCAGTACCTATTCACCCAACTTGGTATAAAGAGTTTCTCTTTGAATCCATGGGAATGTAAAACTCAGAGCATCGTGGAGGGGTTGGCTTTTGATGAAGTTTTCAATGGAGATCTTCCATTCAAAGAAACAGAAGGGAGGGCAACACTCCAGTACAGAACATGTTGGTTGTTTATGGGGTGCCAATAGAAGGAAATTTCTCTTTGTCTCTATTTTATTAGTGGATTATGACTTAAATGGTTAGCTGAGAGTTAGGATAAGAAGATTGGTGTAGGAGTTTTGAGGAGTGATGGAAATGTTTGAAGTAATTAAGGAGAGGGGGATGAGAAAAAATAATAGAAGTGTATAGTCGGATTGCTGAGCGATATTGTATTCATTTGGCATTTATGATCACAAAATTAAAGAAAGACTATCACACTTGTGCTTCTCTGCAGGGAAAATCATTACTTAGTGCAGTCATGAGGTGCCTTCTAGGTAGGGATATTTACCAAATGAGTATAATAGAAAGAAAGCAAGTCAAAGGGTTTACCGTGTTTGTGAAGGAGTAGATACAATGACAGATCTTACTGAGCTACTAGGACTTCCACTCACTCTCCAGTTTTTCTGAACCTCTTAGCTTTAATCTTGCTATTTATTTCTCCTTGCAATAATTCCTTGTTTCTTTGAAAAAGTGGTGCTTAAAGACTCAGGTTAAATGTCACAATTTATTTGTTTGCTTTTCTACAGTCCCTCAGCCTCTTGTGTTTCCTTCATCACAACATTTATAATAAAAATTCATTGTAATTATCACATTATATATATATTTCTTATACATAGTCAATGTTAATTATAATTATATCCTCACTCTCAGTATTTCTGGGTCATTAGTGCCAGCACATCCTGAGGATACCAAAATCCATGAATGCTCAAGTCCCTTATATAACAAGGCATCGTATTTGCATACAATCCATGTATACCTCCTATAAGCTTTAAATCATATATATAGTATTTATAATACCTAAAACAATGTAAATAATTGTTATAGTCTATGTTTAGAGACCAGCAATAAGAAAAAACTGTGTACATGTTCAGTACAGATGCAACCATCCATTATTATTATTATTTTAATTAATTAATTAATTTTTTTAGATGGCATCTCACTCTTGTTGCCCAGGCTGGAGTGCGGTGGCACAATATCGGCTCACTGCAACATTCGCCTCCTGGGTTCAAAAGATTCTCCTGCCTCAGCCTCCCCAGTAGCTGGGATTAGAGGTGCTCATCACCATGCCTAGCTAATTTTTGTATTTTTGGTAGAGACGGGGTTTTGCCATGTTGGCCAGGCTGGTCTTGAACTCCTGACCTCAGGTGATCCACCCACCTCGGCCTCCCAAAGTGGCGGGATTACAGGCATGAGTCGCCGCACCCAGCCATCATCTATTATTTAAAAAATATTTTTGATTCCCTATTAGTTGAATCTGTGGATATGAAGCCCATGGATACAGAGAGCCAACTATATATTATTATTGTTGTTATAATTATTAAAACTATTGTCATTCACTATGGAGGAGACACTTTTACTTCATATATTTATTTTTCATTTATAGCCCCTTTTATTAGAATGAAACTCTATTTCCAGTAGTACTTTTTGTCTTGCTTACCAAAATAGTGCCTGCCTCTGTAGTAGCAGTCACTCAATTCATTCTAAACAAAATGGTTAATATGAGTGTGTGAATGAGTATATGGGGGATGAGTTTCTTTCTTACCATTTGTGAATTACTGAAGCTTAGTATAGTGTCTGTTATTTTGAAGGCTCGTAATATATGCTTGCTTAATAAAAAAATGAACTTGTTAATCTTGTACTGTACATAAAACTTGACATTGCTGATATGTATTGATGAGCCTTTCCTAAGCACACCAACAGTGAATTTCTTTTCTGGTAATCCATTCAATGTAATAATATAGGTTTAACTCTCTTGATGTTGTAGATTGTTGTTTTTGAAAAAGTATTAAGGAATTCTCAATAACCGTTCATGCTCAAGCACTATTCTTTGAGATGTTTAGGGATTAAATATGAGGACCTATAATATCAAATGTAGTATTTCTCTTTAGAAAGACTTATTCTTGGTTTGCTGAAAACACCTGGTGAGGGGAATTGTAACTTTTTCTCAAATCCTCTTTCAGAGTAATCTAAGTACAATTCAAATTTCAGTTGTCATTTTAGTCATTATCTTGAGGAGGTAGGCACACTTTAAAGTCTGTGTGCAGAATAAGAATACGTGAATAGGGAATACTGCAGAGAGAGTAGCAGTACTCACAAGCTAAACATCTCTAATGAATGACCAATGTTTATTATCTCTGTGAAGGCTGCATAAATGATACTTCAGATCTGATATATAATCTTTCCATTAGGTCCCTTATCCCCACTTGGAGTGCGTAGGGTACCTCACTGGGAAAACCTGCAATGGGAATGACCTTTACGTTACCTAGAATTGATCTCATGGATAATTGTCTTAATTATTCTGGGAAGTACATTTCTACTGTTGGCCATAACTACTCCTGTAGACATAAAAGTGCCTTTATTGTTAATCTCCAACATTGTGAGTACCTCACAGGCAGTGCAGAAAAGCTCTAAAAGCCTGATAAGAATTCTTGACAGTGAGCATTTAATGGTGATGTGTACTTAATGAGGAAGTAAGAACTCTCCTGCAAATTGGATTCTGGTGTCCTTAATCAATCAGTGGAGACCACAACACTTGTATCTTGAAATCTGGGAAGAAACATGTTTTCCAGACAGATGAGCATCTTCAGCAAAAAGAGGTAAAGAATTGAAGTGATGAAGATTCTGTGAAGTTTGATCAGCTAAAGATTGAAGATTCTCTTTTGTTTGAAGATTTAGAGATTGGTTTGATATGTTTTCAAACATATATATTTTATAACTTATTTCTCCCCTCATTTATTTTTATTTTTTTCTGCATTTTTTTTCCTCTTCCATCTCTGTAGTTGATAGACCTTGTTTCGAACAACCACTTCATAAATTACCCAGTATATAACCTTGAGGTAGTTTTTTAATCTTAATAAAATTTAATTTTCATACTTTCAATGAACAAGGTTATTAACTTTCCCAAGTTCCCAAAATTCAGAAAGAGAAAAACCTAATCTTGTTCAGGTACTGAACACAGCAGTGGGTATACAAAAAATGAAAAAGGTGTGGTATTTTTCCTAAGGGGAGAAATGGATGTGCAGAAGGTCATATATTGTGGGATATGAGTGATTTCATTGTGCGTAGAATAATGCTACATTCGGTTTGAATTCTGCCAGTGTACAAGCTCTCAACCTCTGTAAGTTTCATTTGGCATATGAGAAGACTAGCCATACTTCACAGGGCCTTTAGGAAAATTAAACTAGTCAACATATAGGAAAACATAAATCATTATAAAAATGCAGGGGATTATTGTGATAGAAACCTAAATACACATAAAATTGTGTGGAAGTGCGAAGAAGGTGTTGCAGATTCATGTAGTTTTCCCAGGAGACAGCCTACAGGATGGAGATTAGCACCCAGGATATTTACTAAGGAGTGTTTTGAAGATTAACGACTGTGGAAAGGAAAGTGCAAAAGCCAGATCAGGTTAAAGCTGCTGGGCTGCAATGCATCCCCAACATAGACCAAACTCATAGGGAAGTCTGGAGCTGGGATGTTCCTTCAGAGTTGGGGTGAGGAGGTGCTTTTTTTTTTTTTTTTTTTTTTTTAAGACAGAGTCTCACTTTATTGGCAGGCTAGAGTGCAGTGGCGTGATCTCGGCTCATTGCAACCTCCGCCTCCCAGATTCAAGCAATTCTCCTGCCTCAGCCTCCTGAGTAGCTGGGACTACAGGTGTGCACCACCATGCCCGGCTAATTTTTTTTTATTATTTTTAGTAGAGACGGGGTTTCACCATGTTGGTCAGGATGGTCTCGATCTCTTGACCTTGTGATCCACCCACCTCGGCCTCCCAAAGTGCTGGGATTGCAGTCGTGAGCCACCACGCCCAGCCAGGAGGTGCTTTTTATACCCACATTTTGATTGGTTGTTAATATGGTGTCCCCACCCAAAATCTCATCTTGAATTGTAATCCTCATAATCTCCATAATCCCCATGTGTGAAGGGAGAGACCAGGTGGAGAGTAATTGGATTATGGGGGCAGTTTCCCCCATGCTGTTCTCGTGATAGTGAGCGAGTTCTCATGAGATCTGATAGTTTTACATGGGGGCTCAACCCCCTTCGCTCTGCACTTTTCCTTCCTGCTGCCTTGTAAAGAGGGTGTCTTGCTTCACCTTCACCTTCCACCACGATTATAAGTTTCCTGAGGCCTCCCCAGCCATGCTGAACTGTGAGTCAATTAAACCTCTTTCCTTTATATATTACTCACTCTCCGGCAGCTCTTTATAGCAGTATGAAAATGGACTATTACAGTCTTTTGATGCAGGCTGCCTCTGAAAGGAGGCATAAATGTGGGCAAAATTTTTTTCTTTAAACTAAGTCGACCCTCCAGTGAGTGCTGAAAACTGACAGACATCTTCACTTAGCACTCCTAGAAGCTGGGAAAATAATTTTAAATTCCAGGCAGCAGATAGAGATGGTCCAGCATATAAGGAAAGGTGTTTGACTGTTCTTATTAGGAAAAGGAGGTTGTAAAAAAGGCTATGGAGAAGAGGGAAGTGTTTAATTTTTGCCTTAAATTTAGACTTGATAAATACTACAACTTCTATTTACACACACACAGGAACACATAAAGAATCAAACCCCTAAAAAGCAGATATTGTATGTTTGATCTTCTATTTCTTATTAAGGAAAGAGAGAGTTCAGAGATGAAACATTGCCTTTGAGTACTTTTTCTCTTCTGAAGAGGTAATTTCAACTGATAGGATGATAGCTTTTTATGATATATCTGTGTTGCTTCTCTGACATCACTTAGACTTGCAAGTGTGAAGTGTTTTCTGAAGGAAATTGCTATTAGCTCATCGACATACCCAGAGGTCACTGATAAATACTGAATGTAACCATTTTTGGAAGAGTTAGCACAACAGTGCGTTTTTATCCAAGGGCAACTGCAGAAATTTGCTTTGGTGTTGACTTAACTGCTTCTTGATTTCTCATTTTTTTTTTCTTTCAAATGACCCTGTAACAGATGATCTCAAATTTCTATCCACCTGTGGTTTGCAGAAGCTAAGCTTCCCACAGCTTTTTCTAATACAAGTTTCTATCACAAACTTATCTTTACAAGCTGTTAGGCCACGTGAGCACTATGACCTCGTGCTTTACAGGAAACTTGATTCCAAGGAAGGAATCCATTCAACCTATCTTATCAATGGCATTCTATAGGATTTCACAGCATTTCTGTTTTTCACTGACATACCTATTTTATTAGCATGTATATAATAATGTGGGTACTACTTCATTAACTTGAGGTTAGCCAGGACCCATTTCACTTGGCACTTAATGAACAGGAGAAACAGTTTCACTTCATTAAAAAACCTACACTTAACTGCTGTTATGCCATAATGGTTTCTGACACTGAGATACCTTGTTTGAGTCACTAGAAATGTTCACTCACATTAGAGGACCCAGAATACAGACCTGATTAAGCATAACAACAACAACAAAAAGACATTGGAGACATACCATCTAGGAAAAACCCAATGGATTAAACTCTTATTTTAGCAGAAACAGGCCAATTTATTTAAAGGTGGGTCTTAGCTTATCTAAATTGGAGTAAATAATGACAACTCAATTATATTCACAGATTAGTGTTCTGTGGCTCCCTCCATTCTAGGGAATTCTAGCCTTTCTCTAGTTTATCTCAAGGCTGTACGACATATTATTGTAATATTAGTAATACAGCTACTATCTTTAGAGCACTAGTTTATAAAGCACACAGCCCAGCAGCCGAGATTTCATAATCTTCACTAGTGCCCTATGTATTTGATGACACAAAGGTGAGAATACTGAGAGAAAAAGCAGTTTGGTAACTTTTCTAAAATCCTTAGCATGGCTTGCATTCTACAGTCAAATACACAAAAATGTGAGTCTCAGCTTTATACTTTCCTGCTGTACACAGACCATTCCTTTTGGCTAAGCTGTTTCTCATTTATGTTCTGATTATTCACAATGACCTTTTTTTAAAAAAAATCACTGTTAATGCTAAACATAGAAGTTATATCTCCAATGCAATTTGAAGGCACCCCTGCAGCTGGGACCCATCAATGTTGTCGCAACTGCTAATGCCTGGGGTCATGAGCATTGATGGTTGTAAGAATGTCACCATTTCTTCCCTGGAAGGACTCACTAGCTCTGTCCAGCAGAGATAGTTTTTACTTTTGTTGCTCAGAATGATTAAAAATATGCTATTTAGGTTTTTTGCATTTGAGTTTCCTCTTGTATGGAACTAAGAGTGAGGTCTACCAGAGTACTCTTCACCAAGACAATCCATAATCAAGTTATATCTGGAAGTGGAGGAAGCTTAGATAAATCAAGGCATTCTAAATTTGTCCTATAAATATGGTCTCTACTGGTCTGCTCCGAGTCATCTCAATTTCAGATGCATCTCTTTAGGTCTTTAATAATGTAGCCTGTTACAGTGGCCAAATATGAAGATGATACACTCACTGGTATCCAGCAAACTGAATTAATTAGCTAATATCCTCTTATTTTTAAAATCAAGACATCAAATCAGGGCAAAGCTAAAGAATCTGCAGATTTACTGCTGAGGACCTAACACTGTAGAAATTTGTCTCTAGGTCTGTGAAATATAAAATAAAAGAGTTAGTTTGGCTATTCCTTGCCAGTCTAAGGCCCCTTGCACCAACTATGTATTTATGACTAAATTGTCAAAAATAAATTTACTCTTCTAATGCCACTGTCTCCATCTTGACTACAAAGAAAAATGGTCTCTCTATGATTATTGATCTTTTAAGTAATGCATTGTGGGGTGTGTGTGTGTGTGTGTGTGTGTGTGTGTGTGTGTGTATGTATGTGTTGGAGGAGACAGGAAAGAAAGATGATCTTTGAAAAAAAATATGGACTTTGAAATTAGACAGACTTGATTATTCTCAACATGAACTTGATAGGACATAGATATCAATATATAGACAGAAACCTAAAATCCATAGTTCTTTCCCAGATGTCTATCTAACTAGCTCTATGATTTTGGGAAAACTATATCACCTTTCCAAGTCTCATCTGTAATATTGAAATAAATAATCATACCTAAATTAGAAAGTTATTGTGAGATCAGAGGGTTAAACAAGATAAATATTTAGCAGTAAGCATTTAAACTCACTCAATAAATAGTTACTGGGAATGTCTGCACTGCTTCTTAAGAAATAGCAGGCTGGACCCTTCGCTGACAGTTTAGCCTTGTCCCCAAGTACGTATGTGAAGCTTTTCTTTATGTTAAGATGTGCTGAACCACTCTATTCACATTAGCCAGGATATGGAATAAACTAAGTGTATATCAACAGATGAATGAAAATGATATATGTGCATACAGAATGGATATTATTAATCTGTAAAAGAATGAAATTCTGTCATTCTCAACAACATGGATGAGCCTGGAGGATATTAGGTTAAATAAGTCAAGTACAGAAAGATAAATATCACGTGTTTTCATATGTGAGAGCTAAAAAAAAATTGAGCTCATATAAGTAGAAAGTAGAATTGTGATTATGGCAGATTGGGAAAGGTTGAGGATTGGAGAGGATTGGAAGAGATTGGTTAATGGGTACACAATTTACAGTTATATGGGAAGAAGTATTTCTAGTGTTTTTGTAGCACTTTTGGGTGAATATGGTTAACAATAATTGAGTGTACATTTTCAAAAAGCTAGAAGAAAGGATTTTGAATGTTCACAACACAAAGTTATAAATGTTTGAGGTGATGGACATGCTAATTATCCCAATTTGATCATTACACATTGTATTCATGTATCAAAATATCATTCTGTATTTCATAACTATGTACAATCGTTACATGGCAACTAAAAGTAAAACTCAAAAAATGTGGTGAATCAATCTTTAGCATTTTTTTCTTGTCCAAAAACCAGTATTAGATTACCAAACCAGTCAAGTAAACATGCTTAGTACATCAAAAAAGCAGGTGAAAGATATATCCAGAAAGTTGACAGAAGCCTATTAACCCATCATATTTTATTCATGACACTGCTGTTTAAACTGCATAGCAACATCATCTGGGAAGCTGAGAACCCCCAAGAGAAAGTGTGGAGTTCCACTCCAGGTCAGGGAAAATATATAATCCAATAGAAAACCACTTTGAGAATTCTTCTTTCACATTTTCTTACGTTGTCTTATTAACGTACCCTAGCTGTAGAAAACTGACTATCCTAGGTGTGGGAGGGATTAGATAATTAGTCATTGGAGTTTTCTGTGTTGTACTCATAACCTACAGGGTAAAAAGGGCATAGAAAGAAAATTACTTATAGGGAGCACAGATAAAACCATTATGCATTGACTTTGAAAGAATTATAATACAATCAGAGCTAACAGATAATTATAGTACCATTAAGCTAATGAGTTAATTACTATATTAATTGGCAGGTTAATGGAACTCCAATATGGAATTTTAAAGTCTGCACTTAAATTTCAGAGAAATAATATATTACATTAAGAATTTTCTCCAGATAACGTATCTGTACAAAAATACAATTTGTTTTCCCCACGGAGAATTCCTGATTGAATTTTGACTCCCCTTTGATCAGTATGTTGGAAACACTTAAATAAGAAAGCATAATAGACAACAATATGTAATAATTACAAATAATTTTTAATAAGTAAACATGGGATTTGAGATATAACATCACATGTGTTTTAACTTGATTTTTGTTTATCAAAACATAATTTAAGTAAAGGTGTCATTTGTCTCTTTTTGATATTTGTTGCCTTTTGCATTTCTTTTGAAGACAAATCACATTCAGCTCAGCATGGGACAAGTCATTCCAACATGCATTATATTTGTTCTCCTCCTTCCAGCTGGTTTACAGAGAATGCAAACTTGTATAAATAAATTCTGGGCTAACAATATTGGAAGTATGATTAGTTAGAAAAATTATAGGCTCTGTAGTTTCAGAATCAAAATTTTATATTTCAATTTAATTAGAAATATTTCATTTTCATAATTTCCAGGTAGATATTTTCAGAATTGAATTAAGTTGTAGGACACCAGCTACTGTTGCAAAATTGATTAGTATAGGGAAATAACCCCTATACATTTGATGTCCTATGCCTTTTGTGAATGGAGATATTTCATAGTACCATTATCACCAAAAATTTATATGTTGCAACCCTAATTCTAATGCAGCAGTATTTGGACATGGAGTTTTTGGGATCTAATTTGTTTATGAGGATGGGACCCTCATAAATGGGATTAGCAGTTTTCTAAGGAGAGGACAGAGAGATAGCTAGCTTTCTTTCTGCCATGTGAGAATAGAATGAGAAGCTGGCTGTCTGCAAATCAGGAAGTGGGCACTCACCAGATACTAGTTCTACTAGCACCTTGATCTTGAAGTTCTTAGACTTTACAGTCTCCAGAATTGTGAGAAATAGATGTACGCTGTTTAACTTACGCAGTCTATAGCACTTTGTTATAGCAGCCTAAACTGACTAAGACAGACATTGCTACTGAGCCATGGGGTTCTACTGCAACAAATACCTAAAAATGTGGAAGTGGCTTTGGGACTAGGAATGGATAGAGACTGGAAGAGTTTTGAAATAAATGATAGAAGAAGCTGAGATTGTCATGAAGGGAATTTTAAAAGCAATTCTGAAAAGGGCTCAGAAATGGAAGAGAGATCTGTAGGAAAAGCTCTGTGTTTGTAGAGAATACAGAAATAGTCCTGCACAGAATGCTGGTAGAAATGTGGACAGTGAAGACCATTCTGATGAGGTTTCAGACAGAAATGAGGAGCATGCTATTAATGAAGGAAAGGTGATCCTTGTTATAATGTGGCACATAACTTGTCTGAATTGCATTTGTCTTCTAGTGCTGTGGCAGGTAGAACTTGCCAGCAGAAAAATTGCATATTTATCTTAAGAACATTCTAAGCAAAGTGTTTTCGGAGCAGCTCGGTTCCTCCTGGCTGATTAGGGTAAAATGCAAGGAGAGAGAAATGATTTGAAGTTGGAATTATTAAGCAAAAGAAATCAGAACTTAACATTTTAGACATTTATCAGCCTGTCTGTACTGGCAAAAGTCAGAAAACATGTTTGAAAGAGAACACTAAGGCCATGACCAAGCAACAGTTTGACAAGGAGTTTAGTGTGGATGTGAACTATGGACTTAGATTATCCACTATCCCAGCAGGAACACTGCTAGTTTGAACTAAAGGGGAAGGAGACTGGGAAAAATCAAGGAAGGTTTTTGAGGTTTTTGTACTTCCTTGATTTATAGAGCAGGACCATAGAGCTATTCAACTGAGGACATGTTCTATTCTGCAAAGCAATGGAAGAATAACCTTGAGGATAATTCAGAAATTATCTGGCCTGACTTTTGGGTTTCAATAGCAGGGAGGGTGAAATTGCCTTGCTTTCAGCAGGCTAGGTAAACTCTGCCTAAAGCCAGGAGGGAGGTACTAACCAAAACTGTGGGGCTTAAGCCCTGCCTGACAGAACATGAGAAACAGGACCCCTACCAAGCTGAGCTGTGGGTATGGGGCCACTTCTCCAGTGAGTGTGGAAGGTGGGATCAGAAGCACTTTCTCCAGTAGTCCTGGAGAGCTGAGAATGGAACCAAAGGGGTTTATTCTCAAGCCTTACCATCTTGTGGAGTTTGCCCTTCTAGATTTGGAACTTGCTTGGTACCCATTACATCCTCTTTCTTCCTTATTTTTCCCTTTTGAAATGGAAATGTCTATCCTATGCCTATCCCACCATTGTATGAGGAAGTACATAGTTGTTTGGTTTTACAGTTGATACTGTGAAATATACAGTTCATCTTCAACACTCTTTCCTGGCATACAACTCCTAAAATTATTAGAGACTCCAAAGTGATGTCCTGGGGGTCATGTGCCCTGGGAGGGGAAGGAATCTCCACACCCTTCTCATATGCCTTGCCCTATGCATCTCTTTATCTGTATCCTTTGAAATATTCTTTACAATAGACCAGTAAATGTATTTTCCCGAGTTCTGTGAACTGCTCCAGCAAATTAATAAAATTTAAAGAGGGGATTGTGAGAACTCCAACTTGAAGTTGGTCAGTCAGAATTTCTGGAGGCCCTGGGCCAGGTGTGGTGGCTCACGCCTGTAATCCCAGCACTTTGGGAGGCCGAGGCAGGCGGACAACGAGGTCAGGAGATCGAGACCATCCTGGCTAACACGGTGAAACCCTGTCTCCACTAAAAATACAAAAAATTAGCCAGCATGGTGGCAGGCGCCTGTAGTCCCTGCTACTCGGGAGGCTGAGGCAGGAGAATGGCGTGAACCCAGGAGGTGGAGCTTGCAGTGAGCCGAGATCGTGCCACTGCACTCCCACTTGGGCAACAGAGCGAGACTCCATCTCAAAAAAAAAAAAAAAGGAATTTCTGGATGTCCTGGTTTTTGGTGGGGGTATTTTGGGTTCTGAGCTCCAAACTTTTGGGATCTGATGCTATCTCCAGGTAGATAGTAGCAGAATTGAATTGAAGAGCGCCAGTCAATGTCTGCTGCAGAATTGATTGCTCACTTGGTGGTGGGGAGAACACTTCAACCCCTACATTTCATCACAGAATTCTTCTGTGATAATGATTGTCGTATTGACTGAAAAAATAGAAAAGACAGGATTTTCCCCTCCCCGACCCCCAAGCATACAGATTCACAGCTGGAAAGGAATTCTGCATCAGGATAAATTGTACTTCTAGTCTCAGTCATACCTCATTTAGGTATTTAAAGGAGATTTTTCACTTAGACTTTAGAGTTTATGGTGGGATAAGCTAAGACTTTGGGAGCTTTTTGAATAGAATAGATTTTGCATGTGAGAAGAATATGAATTTTGTGAGGCCAGAAGCAGAAGACAATGGAGTAAATTTTTTTTTCCTGAAATTCATATGTTGAAACCCTGATCCCAATATGATGGCATTTGGAGGTGGGGCCTTTGGGAAATAAGAGTGGAGTTCTCATGAATGGGATTATAAAAAGAGACCCGAGGGCTAGCAAACTCTCTTTCCACCATGTGAGAATACAACGAGAAATTGATTGTCTGCAAACCAGGAAGTGTGCCTTCAACAGACACTGGACCTACTGGCACCTTGACTTTAGACTTCTGATAAAACAATAATTGCTAACACTTTTCTAAGTTCTGTGAGTCATCTTAGTGAATTATTGAAATTGAATATGGATTGTGGAAACCCCTGAATTTGTAGCTGTCCTGGGTGAGAGAACTTCAGAAGAAGTAGATTAAACATAAATCCTGAAGCTATGACCAAATTGCATGCATGTGTTTTTTTTTTACACTTGATTTCAATGTTATTTATAATTTTACACATTGTTTTCTGCTCACAACTCAACAATTGTCCTTTTAATAATCATGCTAACTCAAGATTAAATGTAACAACTGACTCTCAGTTTAAAGCATCTCAAAAATTTCACTGTCCTCTTACAATACTTTTTTCCCCAAGATACCACAGTACTTTAGAAATACTAGTGATTTCTCCAAGCATGTCTTGACTGGTGACTTTATTCCAAGTTTTACAAAGGTAAAATTAGAGAAAAATCTGTAATTACTCTAATATTCACACTTAAAGTGTGAAATAGCTGCTGGAAGACTCAAGAAAAGAGCATGGTTTAGATAGCATAAGCTAGGCAAAACACAGAACACAAGAGAGCATTTTATGGCCTGAAATTTTGTAAATTATCCTTTCTGTAAAATGGCATCATTACAAGATGAAAAGTATCTGTTTACCTATTTTATCTGTACCCCAAAGATGCTGTTGCATGGTATCTGAAAAGAGATTGGCAAAGAAGGGAAATATTATTCTTGAGCAAAGAGAAGTCACGTATATCAGACCATAAACATTTAAAGTCACAAGAAGCTATAGGGAAGTTTTATATTTTTTCTTTTCTCTCTGAAGTTTCAATAATGTTAGTCCATCATCAAGTGAACTGATAGTAGACAGATTAACCAGGGAAGAAAGCAAATACAATGTATTATGTGCATAGACACAGAAGCCACACACAAAGTATAAGACTCAAGGAAGGGCCAGATGACTGAAATTTTTATACCAAACAGAAAGGAGTAGAGGCTTGGGGCTTCTTTGGAGGTGGTAACAAATTATGGGAGGATGAGGGGAGGAAAGGCATGGTGAGCAATGGCCATCTTGTCATGCAGATAAAAAGTCTCCCAGATAACAGCCCTCAGAACGTATAGATGATTGCCTGTGGTCATGTCTGTCTGGGAAAATGTCAGACTTTTATTCATGTTTGGGCAGATAAAGGGGCCTCAGAGAAAATACCTGCTTGTATCTGCTGTTTACCCTACAAAAGTAGAGAGATGTAAATTTCCTTTACAAAAGGACAGGTTTTCAGAGCTAATTTCATTTACGGTTTCTCTAAATAACCAACTCAATTATGTCAAATAATTATTTTCTGGGTGGTATATTTTGGTTTCCTACAATGGATGCCATAGTATACCATATACTATTTTATGCCACACAGATATAAAACGTTCTTGTAATAGTTGTTCCTATTCTATGCATGATTGGACCACTAAGTATTCACATGCAGTATAGAATTTGGTACATTTTGTTTTTGGACTCTGCTGCCATACTGAATTTCTTTCCAGGCCTTTCTTCCATTTCTCGTTTTTGTCCAGGGAGAAGAAAAAGTCAACACTTTAGAGGTTACTTGAGAAATGTTTTATATCAGCTGGGCATTGTGAATGTTGCACTGCTTTCAAGACCACTGTCCCTCCACACTCTCTGATATCTTTCTGAGCAGGATCACCAATTTCCTCAGCATTTAGGACACTCTGTGACTTCTCACACTGAGTAAATTCCCAAAAATGGACACCAAGAGGTTTTAACAATCATATAGGAAGTCAGACCCAGAGAAATATATTGGAAGGCAATTCTCCTTAAACTACTCTGCAAGTAGCAGTCAAGACATTTTTTCTCTCATTTTTCAGCACCTCCAAGAAATGTAAGAAAGAGAGGTGGCCCAGAGAATGCTCACTGCCATAGGCACCGAGGGAAAGACATAAAGATAATAGTTTCTGTCACAGAGCAGAACAGTCTGTGATGGCTTTTCTGCAGGAGTTACACAAGTGAGGCTAACACACTCTGCATGAGCTCTGTCTCTTGCCTGTGCCACAGAGATGCAGAGAAGCTCATGAATACTTAGTTTCCAGCAACTGCCAAAGCTGCAAGGCTCCACAGAGAGCAGTTAGTTGAGATGTCCTTGCCCGTGCTGGGCTCATATCTCCAGGTGACACTTTCAGGCACACATGGTCAACATCCATGAGACAAAGTTCACTCACTTGCTCTGGGCTGCTGCTGGTGTTTCTATCATTGTCTTTTTTTAGTTGATTTTAACTTCTTCTGCTTGGCTATATTATGTGACTGTTAGTGAATTTAAATACGTTCTTGGAGCAAAGTAGGTTATTTCTAATTGATCATCTAAAAGTAAGACTAAGCTCCAATGATGCAAGTACTAAAGATTTGCTTCTGTGGCCCATTTTGCCTGCTCTCTGCTCTTCCCCCATCTGAGCTCTCTTGGGTTGACCAGACTTCTGATCTCTTGTATTTGCCTTTTTTTTCGGGGTTTTAACTTTTTCATCAGATTTGGCAGGTAGTCTTAAATTTTAATTAAAATTAAAATATAAAGATCCTTGACTCATCTCCTAGAATGTTGTTATTTACTTAGGACTGGTAAGATTCTGGTTACATCAATGAACCAACACCCTGTGGGATTCATTAGAAAGGGAAATCGTATGGCTACATCCTATACCTATCAACTAGGATATTGTGGGGATGGGTCACAATAATATGTCTTATAGTAAGCCCCCCAGGTGATATGGGTGAGGACCATTTGGTTATTCAAATTCTCCTACTTTAACCAACCTTAGGCCCTGAATCTAAATATGTTTTTAGTATCCCAGCATTAGTCTTCCTTAGAGGGGCATAAGAACCAGACAGAATGCAGGCAGATGCTTCTAAGTTGAAATGGGTGACAATGATCATAAAACAGAAGAATAGCATATGCAATGATCTTGAACTGAAAACTATATACACTATGGCAAGTAGAAATTATTGCCTAAATCCAACAAACTGATATTCATTTTAAGGGAGTGTATATTGCTATTGTGGAGCTGGAAATAAAAGGGCATTAGAAAGTATCGGGGGAAATTCAGCCAGATATTGGGTGAAATTCACTCCCAATATTTCATGTAGTTTCTTTTTTATTTTCCCTAAGCGTCGGCCAGTTTGAGAAATAAAGGGACAGAGTACAAAAGAGAGAAATTTTAAAGCTGGGCATCCGGGGGAGACATCACATGTCGGTAGGTTCTGTGATGCCCCACAAGCCGCAAAACCAGCAAGTTTTTATTAGTGATTTTCAAAGGGGAGGGAGTGTATGAATAGGGTGTGGGTTATAGAGATCAAGTGCTTCACAAGGTAATAGAATATCACAAGGCAAATGGAGGCAGGGCGAGATCACAGGACCACAGGACAGGGCGAAATTAAAATTGCTAATGAAGTTTTGGGCATGCATTGTCATTGATAACATCTTATCAGGAGACAGGGTTTGAGAGCAGACAACCGGTCTGACCAAAAATTTATTAGGCGGGAATTTTCTCGTCCTAATAATCCTGGGAGTGCCATGGGAGACTGGGGCTTATTTCATCCCTACAGCTCGACCATAAAAGATGGTCACACCCAAGGGGACCATTTTAGAAGCCCACCTTCAGGGATGCATTCTCTTTCTCAGGGATGTTCCTTGCTGAGAAAAAGAATTCAGTGATATTTCTCCCATTTGCTTTTGAAAGAAGAGAAATATGGCTCTGTTCCACCCGGCTCACCGGCAGTCAGAGTTTAAGGTTGTCTCTCTTGTTCCCTGAACATTGCTGTTATCCTGTTCTTTTTTCAAGGTGCCCAGATTTCATATTGTTCAAACACACATGCTCTACAATTTGTGCAGTTAACGCAATCATCACAGTGTCCTGAGGCAACATACATCCTCCTCAGCTTATGACATGACAGGATTAAGAGATTAAAGTAAAGACAGGCATAGGAAATCACAAGGGTATTGATTGGGGAAGTGATAAGTGTCCAGGAAATCTTCACAATTTATGTTTAGAGACTGCAGTAAAGACAGGCATAAGAAATTATAAAAGTATTAATTTGGGGTACTAATAAATGTCCATGAAATCTTCACAATCCACGTTCTTCTGCCATGGCTTCAGCCAGTCCCTCCGTTCAGGGTCCCTGACTTCCCACAACAAGAAAGAAAGGGAAAAAGGAAAGGAGAAAGGAAGTCAAGCAAGAAGAAAGAAAAGAAAAGAAGGAGAAAAAATAACAGCAACTTGATTTAATAAGACACAATGGTTGGTGGACTTCAAGAACAATTGTATGGAGAAAAAGTAAAAGCTTTCTAACTCTTTTAACACAAAAGAGTAGTATCTCAAGGCTTTTAGTTGGTAGAAAGTTTAGACTTACTGCCCTGATGCTCTTAATCATAAATTAAACTCTTTGAAAATTGCAAAAAGGTACAAGAAGAAAGCAACTGCTTAATATGATTAGGAGTGATCTGTCACTGGAACTACTCAAGTAACATTTAAGACTACTCACGTATGCATTAGGGTATATGTGGAAACAGGTGTTGCAGAGGTGTCTTGTTAGAATTTTTAAGTTGAACGTCATTGGAACACAAAACAATTCAGTGTTTAAGAAATACAGGAGGTAATCATCTCACTAAAAGTAGTTTTAATTCATGAAAATCTTGGACTCTCCATGAATGTTTCATGATTTCTTAATTGTAAAAGAGGAGTTAGAAAGTGTCTGATGCAGATATATAAGTTCACATTTCTAAAATACTTATTTATATTCGTACCCAGAACATTTCACTATAGTCAAAAGAACCCAAAATGTGAAGAATCTAAAAGAAACATTGTTCCAAGAGGAAGATCAAGATGGCAGAGGAAGACCACCTCAAGAGAAATGAATGCATGCAGAGGAAAGAGACTACGCGGAGGAACGTGAGAAGATAAGTGCATTTAGCATGAAACCTATAACATCTGACCTTTCACCAAGATCATAGCCCAACTCATAGCTGCATATTTAATTGGATACATTTAACGTCAGTGTAGATACATCAGTAGGGTGTCTTGGAATGGCCTTTTTTCTCACATCCAAGTCAGGAAGTTAATAGCCCAAAGAGATGACATAATAGCAGAAATTTAGATTCCATGTGAATATTCTCTAATTATAACAAAATAATTAGGCTATGTACCAATCCCTTTTCATCTGCCTTTATCAGTGTTGCCTCAAAAAGAAAGCAGTGAATGCCCTCTCCAAAGTTACTTAGCTTGAGAACCTCCACCTTCTTAGAGGTCGTCTTGTGATAAGTAGAAGGTGGACTTTCAGGTCCAAAGTGGTGTGATCAAAGTGCGACCCTTCCAACTGAACAACTGAGTGATAGTCAGCAAGTTCCTTTACCATCTTAGCCATAACGTATTCATCTGCAAAGTGGGATAATACCTTCTGTAAGAGCAAATGAGGAAAAATACATTTAGTTGCTGTGTGGCTGAGTAGAAGCCTCCCAAAAGGGAGCAAAATTATGGATTTTATTTCTCTCCAGAGCCTGTGGACCTGAAGCCTTACTGACTCAGAAACTTTATCCTACCAGTGAATCAGTGTGGATGGATTTAGTATTTCAAACTCAAAAAAAAAAAAAAGATGCTCAGAAGAGATGAATATGTGGAACTGAATATCTGTGCTTTTATATATACTGTGACATATAATTGCCTAGAAAATTAAATACTTTTCCTAATAATGGCAAACTTATTTTAAGAAACAAAATTATGACCAGAAGGGGGTTCGGTGGATTAGAAATTAGGGACAGGAAGAAGATATGTTATATGTTCCTGTTCTCTTGTTTCATGACAGCTGGGTAAGAAAACCCAATTCAGCTGCTTCTACAAAAAAATTGCCTTGAAATAGAACTAAAATATTTGCATTGCATTGTCCAAGACCCTGTCTTTGAATATGTACTGTGTACCTTGATATCCTTGATTATTTATTATTTGCTCCCTTCCTAAGCAACTATCCTCTGATTAACAGTTTTTATTTAATAAAGGATGCTAGGTGTTAATTTAAGAAGTGAAATTTGAAATAAAGCAGACCTGTTACACTCTGGCTCTGCTAACTACAAGTTTATCACATTGAAAAAATGATTTACCAATTGGTATTTGAGTTTCTTGTATGTAAAATGTTTTTAATAACCATGCCTGATTCATTGGTTTGTTTTTTTGGAATAAGGAAAATAGTGTGGTTCTCTATTTTGGTTCTATTGTTGTTCCCACTTTATAGATTAGTAAACTCAGGTTTACAGAAGTTAAATGACGTAGCCGATACTAAAACACTGCTAAGTACATGATTCAGGAATCAAACACAAATGTAGTGACCTGACAACTCAACTGCTTAACCACAATGCCATACGGGAAGCTGGCAGGCTACCATATCCAGCCTTTTAAAGTGGCAAATGAGCTTGATTGCATAAACTCTTCTGAAATCTGCTCACCATACATAGTAAGGGATATAGTGAAGAAAATGTCCCCTATTTGGCGTCTTCCTCAGTGCTAGACACCCACTTTTTTTTCTGTTGGTTCCTTGGGTTTTCGTGTTAAACTCCCTTGTTTTAACTACTTTTGTTCTGCTAACATTTTGTGGCCATTATTAGGAAAAGCTCTTTCCTATTTATAATAAGAGGAAACCATGTAATTGTTATGTTCATGTTAGGTGTAAATAAACTCCATTTTGCTTAGATTAATGGTAACATGAGTGTCTTCAACTTTCCCCTAATT
Organism: Pan paniscus; assembly: GCF_029289425.2. Lineage (NCBI taxonomy): Eukaryota > Metazoa > Chordata > Mammalia > Primates > Hominidae > Pan > Pan paniscus. The sequence goes on from NC_073267.2 coordinate 71,978,537, forward strand.
CCCTCACACTTTCCTTTCCCTCAAATTCTCCCTGATCATCTCTGCTCTGTAGCCGCCCAGTGTGTTCCTCAAGCGGTCCCAATGGTATGTGTAAAAAGCGTGTGTCTGACAGGTAGTAACTGCTAAAAACCTATGTGTGCAATTGCAATTCACATAAACCAATCCACCTGCAATCCAATTCAACTTGCCTGCCTTTCTTCCTAGCCCTAGATGTAATTTTGTTTCTGTGGTTGGCTTATGTATTAGTCTGTTTTGCGTTGCTAGAAAGGATTACCTGAAGCTGGGTGGTTTATAAGGAAAAGAGATTTATTTAGCTCAGGGTTCTGCAGGCTGTGCAAGAAGCATGGCACCGGCATCTGCTTCTGGTGAGGGTCTCAGGGAGCTTCCAATCATGGTTGAAGGGGAGTTGACATCACAAGGTCAGAGGAAGGAAGCAAGAGAGAGGAAGAAAAAGTCGGGGGGAAGTGCCAGGCTCTTTTTAACAAATCAGATCTCATGGGAACTAATAGAGCAAGAAGTCACTCCTTATTACCATGAGGACAGCACCAAGATGTTCATCAGAGATGAACCCTATGACCCAAACACCTTCCACCAGGCCCCACTTCCAACACTGGGAATCAAATTTCTACGTGAGATTTGGAAGGAATAGATAGCCAAACTATATCAGCTTGTTTCCTTTTTTGCCTTGGACCCCACTTGTGGAGAAGCCTCTTCAATTCAGATACTTTTCTGCTGGGTACTAATAAAGGTTTGTGTATTACATCCAGTGTCTGCCATGTCATCAGTTCAGTGATCCAATAAATTTCTGGGAGCATCACCACCAAATCTCTTAGTCCATTAAAAATATTGTTTAATTAGTATCTTCTAATTTTTGAATGTCATTCCCCTTTCAAAAGGCTTTATGAAGACACCAAATCTAAAATAAATTCAAGCGCACTGCTATCACCCCAAAAACTACCTAAAATTCAACACCTCATTGACTTTCTCCTTTCCCCAGAAATCCCTCTTTTTCTCATATTTTTGTTGAAGCTGCAAAGCTCTTTCTTATCAAACGTACATTTTATTCATTTATTTATCAATTTCTGATCACCAATTATGCAAGGTTACCAGAGGACAAAAAGATTAAAACATTGGTAACTTTAGTTACCCTTGCTTCCTTTTCTTTTGCAGCTTGGAAATCTAATTAGATGGAAGCCATCAACTTTCCATGCTTTATCTTTTCTTACTAACATTTGTCTTATGTTTTTTGTTTGTTTGTTTTTAATTTGTATTGTTACCCAAGTTCAGGACTCTATTTTTTTACTTTATGGATATTTCAGTAGCTTCCACTTCGTTTCCATAATAGAAATGAACTTCTGGCATTTATGACCACATATAGACAGAAAGAGAAAGAGTATCTTGTATCATGTAAACTCACTTTTTCTGTTCTTAAAAACACCCAGTAGTTATAATCAATTATAGAATAAAATTGAAATTCCGTTGTAATGCTATTAATTCCAAACACTCCACCCATCTAACATTATGTTTTACTACTTTATAAATTACTAGCTTTTAACTCTCCTCATTCTTAGACTTTCTTGAACCAACAATGACCTTTCTTATTCTAAATCCATCCATTAAAGTCCTTTTTAATTTTTTCTAATATTTGATTTTGAAAAATTTTAAACTTACTCTCCAACCCTACCTACACGGTGAAACCCTGTCTCTACTAAAAATACAAATTAGCTGGGCATGGTGGTGCACACCTGTAATCCCAGCTATTTGCGAGGCTGAGGCAGGAGAATTGCCTGAAGCCCGGGAGGCAGAGGTTGCAGTGAGCTGAGATTGCACCATTGCACTCCAGCCTGCCTGGGCAATAACAGTGAAACCCCATCTCAAAGAAAAAAAAAAAAAAAAAATTTCAAAGGACTTTACTAGAGAAGCTTTAATTCTCTGACCCCATCAACACACATAAACACCCACTTACATGTACAAACATACACTAGATCCATTTGATATTGAGTGATCAACATCTTGATACTTCATCCTTAAATACTTCAGTATTTATGTCATAAAACAGGGAATTACCCCCAAACAAGGTAGACATTTGTCTACCTACTTGTCTATGTAGTTTTGATTTCAGCTGCTGCAATGGTAGATAGTTCTTATTTACACTGAAAGATTACTATATTTTATGTACCTTGCCATATATATGAACATTTCTTCTCCATCAGAACTTACCTTAGCAAATGCACTTGGAAATATAGGTAAAATAACACCCACAGGAAGCTACTTTCAGTGGATAAATATCCCAGTCCTTTGTCTTTCGGTTAATGTTTCTGGTGTGTATTCTATGCAGGTTTTCAGAGAATTCCTAGAGGAATAGATACCCAGATATCTACCTTAAACAGTTCCGCTAAAGCTGTACCATTTATAGAAGGAATCTGCTTCCCTGTCTCACTCTCTGCACTGCAATTCTTTCTGGAATCACTTTCAAAATAAATTACGCACATACAAGCTGTTGTCTCCAGCTCTCATTTTAGAAGAATCAAATCTAATACTATAACAAACAAATCTAACACTGATTCAGTATTATTATTTAATATCCTATTTATATTCAGATTCATTTAATTGTCCAAAAATGTTTTTCTCCCCAATCCAGAATTCAATTAAAAATCACACATTCTATTTGGTTGTATTTTAAGTCAAAACACCTCTCCTACATCTTTTTTCTTTTTCCTTGTGGCATTGACAATTTGAAATAGTTTAGGCCAGTTTTCTTGTAGAATGCCTCACAATCCAGATTTGTCTGATTTCTTTCCCTGTGGTTACTTTCAGGTTAAACATTATGTCAAGTGATATATAATTCCCATTGAGTAGTGTCAGAAAACATCTTTCCAGTTTCCGAAGACTCAGTTCTATCTGACCTCTGTATTAGAAAGCACTTTTTTTCCTACTCATTCTACAAAGTTGCCATTACTGTTTGTGAACTGTGAAATTTTATAGCATATGTTCTGTTTCACACAAACAGCTTTCCATGTATACCTGAGCACTCCACCATAATTGATAAGCCTGGAGAAATTCATGATTATATCTTGGTCACTTTTTCTGTCTCTCAAGTGACTTTCAAAATGTTCATGATTTTCAACTGGGTTAATGAAAATATAAATAACCTCAATATTAGTTTTAGGTGAAAACTTGAGTTGTTAAAACTAAACTTTAGTTGTTAAAAAGTTCAACTCCTCTTCCTATAATATTAATTGGCATAGTGATAATGTTTTTTTCACTTAATAATGTCTAAGAATAAATAAATTAGCTTCAGCATAGGTGGGGTCATCTAATCACAGGATACTTAATAAAATCTGCTTATCCATACCTTTATACAAAAATGCATATATGCCCACAGATATATATTTGTATATGTATTTCTTTTGTTTGTTTGTTTAATTATACTTCAAGTTCTGGGATACATGTGCAGAACATGCAGGTTTGTTACACAGGTATACACGCGCCATGGTGGTTTGCTGCACCCAACAACCCATCATCTACATTAGGTATTTCTCCTAATGCTATCCTTCCTCTAGCCCTCCACCCCCGTACGGTCCCTGGTGTGTGATATTCCCCTCCCTGTGTCCATGTGTTCTCATTGTTCAACTCCCACTTATGAGTGAGAACATGCAGTGTTTGGTTTTCTGTTCCTGTGTTAGTTTGCTGAGAATGATGGTTTCCAGCTTCATCCGTGTCCCTGCAAAGGACATGAATTCATCCTTTTTTGTGGTGTCATAGTATTCCATGGTGTATATGTGCCACATTCTCTTTATCCAGTCTATCATTGATGGGCATTTGGGATGGTTTGAAGTCTTTGCTGTATATGTATTTCCATGAGTTTTTGATGTTTTCTGGGAAAAAAGTAGTCTTTTTTTTAATTATGAAAAATGGTGTGTTATTTCAGTAATTGAGCACTAAATTTTTTTTTGACATTTTCGTCTTTAGAAATATAGCCTATTCACAATCAGTGATTGTTAAATTTGGAAACTGTTTATTTTCTTGGTAAGTTTGCCCATTTCAGAATGCACATACCATGCAAGCTGTTGCACCATGATTTTTTAAACACATCTTACAGAGAATTGAACTTAAAATCCATGTGGTGAAGAAAATAAATTTACTCTTTATCCTAGTTTTTGCAATGACAGGGTATTTTATTGATCTCCCACTCTTTGCTCACCTACTCGGCCATTATGTGCTAACCAAATATTACCTGAATTGGCTATAGTTTTTTTGTGTGTATTTTTTCCAGGTCTACAATAGCACCACAAAACCTGCCACTCAAAACGTCTCTACAAGGGGTTATCTATTTCAAGTTGTAAAGGAGATTGAATAGATGGGAAAAAAGGGAAACTTCTCTTAACAAAAGTATTACTTTCTATTATAGTATCACCCTGTCAAACATTTTATCCTATGGCTACTTGAACTTTGAAAGGAATGCCATACTTCCTTTCTTTCCAAAACTCTAATCACTCTAGTCCTTCAGATAACAATCTAGCAAAACAGATTTTCATGTTTGTTGTTAATCTATAACATTAGCCAGGTTGATGTTGTATTATTTCAGTCCAGCCCAACAGAATTACAGAAATACAAGACCTGTCAGCCCTTGCAGATTAGCTATAACCAATATCTAAATTCTGTATCACTCCTTAATTGTATTTTCCTGTTTCTGTTTCAGCTAGCTTTCATCTGATTTCTGGCTTTTTCTTCCATATGCCATTTACAGTATGGGCTTTTGACTTTTTGATTTATTATCTGCATCTTATCCCCTCATGTCTTCACTCTTGCTTCCTCATCAAAGACTCAGGCTTCATCTATCTGGTTATCACTAAATGGACTTTCACACTAGGGAATCCATTAGATCAATCAGTGTTCTTTTTTTTCTTCTCATCTTCCTTGGAGTCAGTGAAAATTATACCTTCTATTAGTATACCTTAAGAATACCTCTATTTGCAACATGTTGCATACCTATAATCTTTTCAAGTACTGTGCAATATTCCCAGGATACAGGATACAGAAATAATCAAGACTTAGTTCATTAAAGTCAGATAATCTATTGGTCTCCACTTGTTTTAGAGACAAGTCTCTGAGCTATGTAAGACTTGGATTTTCATCACTGCGTAGACTGATAAAAAGGTTAAGCAACTGGTTCAAGATCATGTGTCCAATAAATCGCTGCTCAGGACAGCCAGAGACCAGATCCTAGAGCCCACCACCCAAACCTATCTCCAGACAACAAGAAGTCAAGGAACATATTTCTATCACATAATGATTATCAGCATAGATTGACTAGTTGTATCATATTTCAGTTAATTTTTATCTGGTTCCTGGAATCTGTAAATATCAAAATGCACTGTTATATGACAATGTTAGAACTTTGGTGCAAATGGTTAGATTTATTCTAAATGATATACATTTCTGTTATATGGCTGTAACCTTATTGAATGAAAACTGAATATTAGTTGGGAAGCATTTGTGTATTCCCTTCAAGAATATTTCTTTTTAAACGTAAATCATAAATCTATTTGCAGACACTTTGAAAATGTTGTGGGTAAAATATGAGTTTACCATGAAAATGTTGTGATCACATTCTAGAATCATTTTTTAGGAAAATATTTGTTATATAGGAAACTAAATATGCCAGTGAATGGCAGATAATCTTTTTACTTTAAAGGCAGCAATGTCTCACTTTGGTCATTTATACACTCCTTCATTCATTCATCATTGCATTCTTTATTTCTTTATCATTTTACTTTTTTAAGTACTTACTATTACCAGGCTCCCATCTTATTGAAAACTTATGGCATCAGTAGATAGTTTTAAGAACGTCTGACCTTCATGTAGTGCTTTCCACATTTGAGAGAGAAATATAAGTTTTGTTATTGTCATTGTTTTTAATCTGAACTTACAGTTTCCCCTTGGCCCTTTCCCTCACAACTTAGAGTGCTGAAGGTAGGAAGCAGCAAATTTGAACCATAGAAAACAGAGAAATTAATGCTAAAGGGATTTGAATTGCATTTCAATCTAGTCTATTGGGAAACTATTAATAGTTTCAGTCATTACCATGTCTTTCTCAAATCTCTAGAGATTTACCTACTGAGTATTATGCCTTTTCAGAGGGACTATAAGTTTTATTCTGCAGTTAATGGTAACATTGGGCAAGGTGAAGTGTTGACAGAAACAAAGAATAACAAAACGTAAAAACAAGGCAATTGTGTTAGGTTGAAAATGGCTTCCCCAAAAGATATCCATGTCCTAGTGCCTGGAGCCTGTGAATGTTATCTTTTAAATAGAGTCTTTGTAAGTGTAATTAAGTTAAAGAACTTTAAGTGAAGAGATTATCCTGGATTACAGGGTGAGCCTTAACTTTAATCACAAATATTGTTTTAAAAATGAGGCAAAAGGATATTTGATAGATGTACAGAGACAGAGTAGACAGAGAATTGAAAGTGCTATCCTTGAAGATGAGGGTGAAGCAACCACAACCAAAGAAATATCAGCAGCCACCAGAACCCGAAAGAGGCAAGAAATGGATTTTCCCCTAGAGCCTCCATGTGGAGTATGCAGCCTGGGCCCTGCCACACCTTGATGTTGGTCCAGTGATGTTAATTTCATACTTCTGGCATCCAGAACTGCAGGAGAACATGGCAAGGTTGTGGTATTTTGTTAGAGCAGCCTCAGAAAATTAATACAGTAATATGACCTAACCTGTGTTAGATAAATTTCCTTTTAATAAGAACACTGAGAAAACACACTGAGTTAATTGGTGATTGGCTAGAAGTGTGTGACTTTGATAGTTGACAAATTCTTGAACATTCCTTTCTTTAACTTTAAAATGGTGGTAATGTAGTACTTTTCCTCCTTTCAGCCATGAGGGAGAACTGGCTTTACCTTTTCACCTTAGAAACTAGAAAACTCCAAATATACATATTTTACAATATAATGTATTAATAGAAAACTTGAAGTATAGTAAAGCCAACACATTAGTAGACAATTCTCATTGAAAAGATAATTTATTACATTTTCCAAGAGTAGGGGGTGTGCCTCACTATTTTTTCTTTAAATTTTACTTTAAATTCTGGGATACATGTGCAGAATGTGCAGGTTTGTTACATAGGTATACATGTGCCATGGTGGTTTGCTGCACCGATCAACCCGTCTTCTAGGTTTTAAGCCCCACATGCATTAGGTATTGGTCCTAATGCTCTCCCTCACCTTGCCCCCCAGTCCCCGACAGGCTCCTGTGTGTGATGTTCCCCTCCCTGAGTCTCTGTGTTCTCATTGTTCAACTCCTACTTATAAGTGAGAACATGCGGTGTTTGGTTTTCTCTTCCTGTGTTTGCTGAGAATGATGGCTTCCAGCTTCAAAAAGCAGGGGTTACAATCCTAGTCTCTGATAAAACAGACTTTAAACCAACAAAGATTAAAAAAAGACAAAGAGGGGCATTACATAATGGTAAAGGGATCAAAGCAACGAGAAGAGCTAACTATCCTAAATATATATGCACCCAATACAAGAGCACCCAGATTCATAAAACAAGCTCTTAGAGACCTACAAAGAGACTTACACTCCCACACAATAATAGTGGGAGACTTTAATACCCTACTGTCAATATTAGATCAACGAGACAGGAAATTAACAAGGACATTCAGGACTTGAACTCAGCTCTGGACTAAGCAGACCTAATAGACATATACAGAACTTTCCACCCCAAATCAACAGAATATACATTCTTCTCAGTACCACATAGCACTTATTCTAAAATTGACCACATAATTGGAAGTAAAACACTCCTCAGCAAATGCAAAAGACTGGAAATCATAACAGTCTCTCAGACCATAGTGCAATCAAATTAGAACTCAGGATTAAGAAACTCATTCAAAGTTGAACAACTATATGGAAATTGAACAACCTGCTCCTGAATGACAACTGGGTAAATAACAAAATTAAGTGCTTCACTATTATAAAGGAGGCACATGGGGAAGCAGTGGGGTCCGCTCAGGGGCAGAAAACTGCAGGCAAGAGCCTTTTTGTGGTTTCTGCAGGAAGGCATGAACCATGTGAGGTAAGCAGGCTTAGAATTAGCCATTTTGAATAATTACTCTGGTCTCTTAGGCACAGGGACTGTCCCTAGTTTTCTAGTACCTGGCCCTGGGTGACTAGGGCAGGTGGATAATACCAGAGGGCGAAAGCTGAACCTAGAAGGTAGTTGGAGAGTGGTCTATGGATTGGTTAGTTTGGATTTGAGAAGTTTGTCCCCTAGGAAGAGAATCTTCTCAAGAGGGTAAGGAGTGACAAAGGGTGCAGGAGGTCAAGGCAAGGTGACTCAGGTATACTATCAGGTGTCGATAACAAGGCATGCCCAGCATATGCATGTAGGGCAAATGTTAAAGCATCAGATTTACAGAAGCTAGAAACATAGTTAATATAACATGGAACAAAGATTTGTAGACACTGTATAACATGTAGCATTGGACAATGATCACTCAGAGAAGGGAAACAAAAAAGATAAGCCCTACAGTTCCTCCAGCTTAAGTCCAAAGGAGAGTTTATAGGTCAAAGGACAGTGATGGTAAACCTGGTCAAAGTTAAGAGGCTTCATTGAGTTGAGGATGCAGAGGTGAGTGCTGTGGGAAGGCAGAATATAGACTAGGAGGGCTCTGACCAGAATGAAAGCTCATGAAACCCATGAGAAAGGAGCTGAGGAGGTTTTGGCTGAGCATTCATCTTTACATGCTTGTGAGTAAACCCTGAACTATACTCAAGTAGGTTTTTACACTACCTACCAAGTGGCACAATAATGTCTGAGGGAAAACTGTTTTGTGTTCAGATATATCTTATGAAGCCTAGAGAAACCATTAAAATAAACAAAACAGTTATAGCTAAAAAGCCACTAGCAGAGACAAAACAGAATTTAAAAGATTCTGTTTGCATTGATCCAAAGAAGGAAGAGAAAGTCTCTTAATTTTCTTCTTTCTTTTGGAAACAAAAAAAGAGAACAAGCGTAAAAAAAAAATGTAGTGAAATTTCTTCTAGTAAATTTCCAAGTTATTATGACTTGTATTACCAGGGTAACAATGAAAATGAGTGCCTCTTTAAGTCAAGCTACTTTACAGCGAACTATGGTGCTTAATCACTATCATAATCCAAACGAAGACTCTGACCAATTAGACTCTAATACCGTTGAACTGCTTATATTGTCTGAACCTTAACTTGGCTAATTTGGTTTGGTTCGTTTCATAGGAACTTTTATTAAGGATTATGCCTTGGCATTTTGATGGTATCCTCTTGATGGTCATAATAATAGTCCCCTTGGCACGCTGTATCCTCTCAAGTCTTAAATGTTTTGTATGCAGCTATACATTGAGAGTTGAATGGAGTCACTCCAACTGGATCAGCAAGAACATAAAGAATCATTTAGCTGGTACAAAGCTGCGACTTGTGAATTCCATATAAACACCAAAGAAGACTTGTAAGACTCCATAATGAAACTAAAGATGACTTGTGAATTCCACACTGAGACCAAATAAGTCCTTATGATGGTGACAGAGAGCAGTGTCAATGCCTAAAGTTTTGGCCAATCTCTCTAAATTGAGGGGCTGACCAAAAGGGGGAAATTGTTAAAGCAAACTAAATATGGTCTGAGAAGGACTCCGTATTTCTGTATTTGAGTCCTTGTGGATGAACTGTAACCTAGCTTAATAGGCAGACAAAATTGAAAACCTAACTTAGTAATATGCATCTGTAATAACAGCTGAATGTTGGCCAATCCCAGCGGCCATACTCCAACCACTCATAGACTGCTGAGCGTTCAAACTGCGTTCAAATAAGGCAAATAATAAATTAAATTTCTACTTATACCTTTTTCACAAATAAAATACATGGTTCACATGGTTTTATTGATAAATTCTACTGTACATATAAGCAATGAATAATACCAATTCTACACAAACTCTTCCAGAATATGGAAGAGGAAAAAACAGTTCTCCACTCCTTTTATGACACCAGCATCACTCTGAAGTCTAAATTAGGCAAAGTCAGTTCAAAAAAACTTCAGATTAATGTCTCAGATGAATATAAAACAAAAATTCTTTAATAAGATATAAGCAAACCAAATCTAACAATATATAAAGATAAATCATGACCAAGTGAATTCTACCCTAGAAAGAAAAGTTGGTTAATATTCAAAATTAATGTAATTCACCACATTCATATGCTAAAATATGATTATCTTAATAAATTTTAAAAAGATTAGACAAAGTTCAACATAAAAATGGGAGCATTCTTCAAAAGGTATTAAAGGTATCCATAAAAAATCAAAAGCTAATGTCATCTTAATGGTGGAAGGCTTCATTGTTTTCTTCTATGATCACAAACATGGTGGGTGTCCCTTTATATAAATTCTATTTAACATTGCATTGGATTTCTTAGAAAGCACAAAATTAAAAAGTATAACCATTGAAAATCCAGCATAAAAACTATTTTTATTTACAAATAATATGTTTATGTCAAAAATCCTAAATAATCTAAAAATTGTACTAGAATTTATAATTTAGTAAGCCTACATAGAAAGTTTTGAAAAAAGTCAATTGTATTTCAATATACTAGCAATGAACAAATAGAAATTTAAATTAAAACAATACTATTTATAATGACTTGAGATTTATGAAATATTAAAGGCAAATTTACCAAAAAATGTGCGAGACTTGTACACTGAACACTACAAAATGTTAGGGTAAAAATTAAAATACACATGAATAAATCAGAAGATTCACGATAAGAAGTTTCAATATCTTAAGATGCCTATTATTCCCAAATTAAGCTATAGATTCAACTGAATCACACTCAATATCCCAGCAGGATGTTGAGATAAAGACAATATTCTTGTCAAAAAGACACACCCTGAAGTTGCCCCAGCTTAAGCCCAAAAGAGAGTTTGTAAGTTAAAGCTGATTAACCAGTTGATTCTCATACTTCGGGGTTTTCACTATCAAATATGATGGCATACATAAAGTTAGTATAGGCAGTGTGCTATTTGCATTAATAGAGACATGCAGATGATGTAACAGGATAGAGAGTTCAAAAACAGACCCACACATTTATAGTTAATTGACTTTCAACAGAGACACAGAGGCAATTTAATGGGAAAGAATAATTGTTTCAACAATGGTGCTGTAACATTTGGATCTTTATATGCAGAAGAAGTGAACCTCAACCCTTATTTCTTTCACATAAAAATTATCTCAAAATTGATCATAAACCTAGTTGTTATTTTGAAAACTATAAATCTTCAAAAAAGAAAATATAGGAGAAAATACAAGTGACATTGAATTAGGGAAAATACTTTAAAATGAGAAAAAGCATGAAGAATACAAAATAATATATTAAACTTCATTAAAAATTTAGTTCTTCAGAAAACATTGTTAGGAAAATGTAAATGCAAACTATAGACAGGAAGAAATCTGATAAAGAATGTGTATCCAGAATTTGTAAGAATTCTTACAACTTAATAATAGCAAAACATCTGATTTTTTTTTAATGGCAAAGACTTAGACATTTTACCAAAGGATATATCAAATAGCAAACAAACCAATTAAAAACAGAAAAGTATATTTGTTTTTTGTGAAATGCAAACAAAGACTAAAATAAGATAGTAATATATATCCAATAGATACCTAAAATTAAAGACTAATGGAGTTTTGACAAAATTGTAGAGTAAGTGAACAACTGCTCTATACATTGCTGATGGTAATGAAAAACTGCAACAAATTTGGAATACAATTTTTTTATTATAAAGCTAAATATTCATCTAACTATAATCAGCAATTTCACACCAAGTAGTTACCCAAGAGAAGTAAAAATCTATGAAGATTTGTATTCAAATATTCATAGCATCTTTCTTTATAATAGCTAAAGCCTGGATAAAATGTAAATTTGTATCAATTGGTAAATGCATACAAATATTGTGGTATATCTATACAAAGTAATTCTACTGAGTGATAAAAAACAAGGAACTAGTGATGTGTGCAACTATATGGATAAATCTCAAGGGTATCATACTAAGAGGAAGAAGCCAGGCACAAATACTAAATACCATATGAATCCATTTCTATGAAATTCTAAAAAGGGTGAAACTATAATGATATAAAGAATAGTGGTATTTGTCAGCCCAGGGGATGGTGAGAGGAACTGACTACAAAGAGATAGTATGAAACATTTTGAAATGATGGAAATAATCTCTGTATCTTGGTTTTTGTGGTGGTTATACCACTATATACATTTATCAAAACTCTTCTAATTGTATACTTTAAATTGGTGAAATTAGATATATATATATAAATATATATATATATAAATAGCACCACAATAAAGTAAATTAAAATAAAATGCCTGCTATAATTCAATAAGATGATATGAGAGAAAAATGGACCATGTATATGAAATGTAAAGTATCTTTTTTACATGGGCTTGCTTTGTTAGGCAAAGACATAGCTGAGATTAAAAGAGACCCTGTTCCCTGATGCCTGTTGCAAAACACTTTGCTCTTACTCTTGTGGAAAGGAGTATGATCAGGCAAATATTCTCCACTGTGAGAGATTGCTTTCCAGGAGAAAGAAATCAATGTTCAATGTGAGCAACACAAATGCTTCAGACGTTTGTTGATTTGAGGTTACTTGGCCAAATATTAATCTTCATTTTCATTAAAGATTTGATGTTTGGCATTGGCATTGCCAATAAATTTAATGGATTAAATTATATGGAAGAAATCACAAAGTATTGATCGTCATTCCAAGGTTGAGATGGAAATTACTTATATTGAGATCTGAAAGACTGTACCAAAGTCATTGACTTTAGAGGGAGTTGCATGAGCATAGAAAAAATAATCCTATTAAATGTGCAAACAATTTACCTTAGGGAATTAGAAAACTGCAGTCCAAACTTGTATTTTCAGGAGAGTGCATAAGATTTAACGAGTATATTTTCCTAATATAACTAAAGTAACACAACATAAATAAGATGTGACAAAATATATTGGGATATAATTACACAGAGAACCCCTTGAAACTTTAAGCATTTGTTTTTTATTTCAAACCCCTTTATCTCCTGAATTGAATCCTGTTAGAAATTCCAGAAGATAAACCAATTAACTTCCTGTGGAGAAAAAATAAAATAAAAAAGAAGTCAAAACTCATTTGTTATTGATGAATATAATCTACATTCTGGGCAGCCTCTCTGAGCAAGCACCGTTTTATCAAAAGCAGTCCTAAGAGGGTATATTGGAAAATGATTTCTCCTTATTTGTACTCATTTCAAAGGTGACTCCATCACCATTGTCTGAAAGACAGTTGCCCCTCAGTAACAAATGGTCACTGTTAAATGAATCCCAGAGGTTTGCCACTAATGTAGAACAAAGGGGTAAGAACGCAAGTGATGGCTCAAGATCTATTTTTCATCGCTGCATAATGTTTTGCTTCACTGATCTATCACTAAACAACAGCTGCTGGGCTAGAGGCAGAGTGCACCCCAGGAGTGACAAACACCTCTGTTAGTGACTGGGAATGTGGGCTTGCCTCCTGCCTTGGACAAAGTCATGGATCGAAGAAGAAAAACGGGTGGGGTGTTACTTCAAATCTGCTGCAAAAGGGTTGACTGATGCTCTACACATCAGCATGACAGTCTGCAGCAGACCCAAATCCTCCTGGATATTCATTGTTATCACTGCAGATGTAGCTCATCTATTTTAAAGGAGTCATTTTGGAGGATAGCATATTTAGCAAGCATTTTCTGCTTTATCCACAGCAGTGGTGTTGGAGATTGTCTTGTTTTTATTTTTGGTAAGGCATTCAGATTTAGAATCTCTTCTTCCCTTTTTGCCTATGCCCTCATACCCTGCCCTGTTTCTGCATTCTAATCTTCCCCTGCTCCTTCACTACCATCAAATACCTGCATACAAAGTAGATTTTGCTTCATCTCTTTTATCCTAATTAACAGGAATCCCTGTTTCCATGTCCAGATGTTAGAGAGTGACCTTCACATCAGTTTTCTGTGTGTAATTATTGCAAACAGCTAGAATTCTTTTTTAAAAAGATTTTTCAAAGCAAATTCATTAAGAATAATAGGAAAAATGAGCACTTTTTAAAAAGAGGCAATAAAACAATATTTTTTGAGAGAGAAAAAAGTGCATGAGAAAAAAAGAAACTATTAGCAGTGTATATTTTCATTATTGAAATGAACATCTCTACCATAATTTTCACTTATCAATTGCATTTTTAAGATCTATTACCAATTCCAAGAAAAGAACCATATGTTATTTAACAGTTTTTAGGATACTGCTTTAAAAAGACTTTTGGTGAGGAGACATGCTGTCAGTTCAGTTATAGAAAAAAATAATTTAAAATAATTTAAAATTAAAATTTGTTTCCAATAGCTTCTCTTCCAGGATGATGGAATTGTCTAGCATTAAGTTTAATTACAAGGGATTGTTATGACAGAGAAAATACTCCCATCCTTGTTTCTTCTTCTCTTTCTCATAATTATGAAATCTATGATTTTTGCAATGTGAACAAACACATAAATTTTATAACTATACTAAAGGTTCATGTATTCTTGATAACAAATACAATTATCTTACATAAAAAACTCTCTTACTAGAAAGATTAATTTGCTTTATAAATACAAACCCTCCATCTACCCACTCATCCATCCACTTCCTTTCTTGATTTATTTATGCACCCATCCATCAATCTATCCATTCACCCATCTCCCATCCACCCATCCCTCCATCCACCATATATACATACTTACATACATACATACATACATTCTTCATTTGTTTAGATAATTAATAAGTCAGGAAGCACTTATACCAGGGACAGAATTAGGCACTAGAGATGTGAAGGTAGGAAGGTGGTGTTCATGCTTCACAATTGAGCTTTAATAGAAAGACTTACAAATATTATAACCACTGTATACCAGGTAATTGATTGAAATGGACCTGTCGTGCACTATAAACATAGAATGACCTCAATCATTTTGATGGTATCGAGGAAAGATTTCAAGTAGAAGTAGTATTTTAAGTATTGAAAAATTGGAAGAGATTTTCCAATTGTGCAAGAAAGAAAAAGTAATTTTAGGCAGAGAAAAAAATATTAAAAGTGTGTGTGTGGGTAGATGGGTGGATTTCAGTATGTTTAATTACCTAGAAATGGATCAGCATTGCCAAATACTGGTGTTTGAGATGAGGTCCACGAGAAGAAGATGAGGCTGGATAAATAGCTAGAGAGCAGAACAAGAAAAACTCGGTAGGACGGATTTTGAAGTTTAAATACTTTCAGTTGGTAGCCACTGAAGAATTTGGGATAAAAAGGGGGACATTATTACTCTCCAAATATATAAAAGCTGCCATTGAAATCTTTCTATAATAGACTTGTAAAATATCTTGAATATAAAAACTAAATTATTTATATGTAGCACATATTGTGTGTACACACACACACACATATGTGCACACACACTTATGTGACCAGGAGTTAGGCTGATATTCATACGGAATATATTATTTTCTTGATTTTACTTACTTTTGTCTTAGATTACTTAGAAGAGCAACAATTAAGAGTAAATTTTCATATATTCTTCATATGAATAAAACATTTTGATCTAAGCATATTAATCTTAGGTTTGTTTAACCCCATCTGGAAAAGTAAGAAAAAATTAGCACTTGCTTCCAAAATCACTTATCTTTTTCTCCCACTTATTCTCAAGCTTTCTGGCTCTTTCCTTTACCCCAAATACAGTCATATATCACTTGATGAAAATACATTCTGAAAAATGCATTGTTAGGCAATTTTGTCATGGTGCAGGCATCACGGAGTGTACTTACACAGAGAGGGTATAGCTTACTGCACACCTAGGCTATCTGGTATAGACTATTGCTTCTAGGCTACAAACCATGTACTTAACAGTATTCATGCTACTGCACTGAATACTGTAAGTAATTATAACACAATGGTATTTGTGTATCTAAACATAGAAAAGGTGCAGCAAAAATAGGAAATAAAAGATAAAAAATGATAGACTTGCATAGGACACTAACCACAAATGGAGCTTGCAGGACTGGAAGTTGTTCCAGGTGAGTCAGTGAGTGAATGGTGGGTGAATGTGAAGACCTAGGACATTTATGGTACATGACTGTAGGCATTATAAACACTGTACACTTTGGCTATGCAACATTTATTTTAAAATATTTTTATTTCTGGGGCCGGGCGCCATGGCTCATGCCTGTAATCCCAGCAGTTTGGGAGGCCAAGGCAGGTGGATCACCTGAGGTTGGGAGTTCGAGACCAGCCTGACCAACATGGAGAAACTCCATCTCTACTAAAGATACAAAAAATTAGCCGAGCATCGGGGCATGCCTGTAATCCCAGCTACTCAGGAGGCTGAGGTAGGAGAATTGCTTGAACCTGGAAGGCGGATGTCGCGGTGAGCTGAGATCATGCCATTGCACTCCAGCCTGGGCAACAAGAGCAAAACTCTGTCTGAAAAAAAAAAAAAATATATATATATATATATACACACATTTATTTGTGTATATATATTTTTTTCTTTGATAATAAATGAACCTTAGCTTACTGTAACTTTTTCACTTTATAAACTTTGCTTTAACTTTTTTGACTCTTGTATAATGACACAGCTTAAAACACACATTGTACAGCTGTACAAAAATATTTTCTTTCTTTATATCCTTACTCTAAAAGCTTTCTTTTCTTTTCTTTTTTTTTTTTTTTTACTTTTCAAAGTTTTTCTGAAAAACTAAGACAACATGAGCCTAGGTCTCCACAGGATCAGGATCATCCATATCACTGCCTTTCACCCCCACATCTTGTCCCACTGGAAGGTCTTCAGGAACAATATCATGCATGGAGCTGTTATCTCGTATGATAACAATGTCTTCTTCTGGAATACCTCCTGAAAGACCTGCCTAAGGCTGTTTCATAGTTAACATTCTTTTATAAGTAGAAAGAATACACCCTAAAATAATGATAAAACATATAGTATAGTAAATACATAAATGAGTGATGTAGCAATTTATTATCATTATCAAGTATTATGTACTGTACATAACTGCATGTGCTAGACTTTTATATGACTGGCAATGCAGTAGGTTTGTTTACACCAGCATCACCAGAAACATGTGAGCAATGCATTGTGCTATGACAGGAAGGCCGCAACATCACTAGGCAATAGACATTTTTCAGCTCCATTATACTTTTATGGGACCACCATCATATAAGCAGTCTTTTGCTGCCCAAAATGTCATTGTATATGGTGCATGAGTGAACCTTTGCCTTTCTGTCATTCCAACTCCATTTTGGTACTCCCCACAGTGGTAGTGACCATTTAAAATAAACAGATAAGTCTGGGGAGCAAGATTTTCTACCATTCAGGCTTTGTACCTTTCCAGATAAATGAGATAATACATGCAAAAACATCCAGCATAATGCTTTGTAGAGTCTAATATAAAGGAATTAATGTATGTAAAGCAGCTCAGACATTTCTTGGGCAGATAACACACAATGATGGTGATTCATACCTCTGTGTCTAGGAGAGTTAAATGCCAGTGTAGAGACAAAGAATGAGAAAAAAATCCCACCAGCCTGGAAGGTGCATTCCATCAGCTATTACATCTACATGTGCTGTTGTGACTTTGTTTTTCTTTCTGTTCAATAGTATGATTTTAAATGGCCTCAGTATTAGCAACTGTGGTCCAAGGAAAGGAAATATGGTGATTTCAAGGCTACCTGACACATTGATTCTTGTAGATATATAATACACACAATTGTAGGTAGTAGCCTAGTAAAGGCAGCCATGCATGTTGGCAGCTGTTTGAGTTCACAGAAATAGCACCAACATGCTGCTTGCTTTATTACAGATATCATCAGAACATACCAACACGAAGTTCCAGCATATAGGTCTTAGATTCTCTCCCAGTACGACTCCAGGAAAGGCTGAACAAAAAGGAGTCAAATTCAGTCTCTGATCTAATCAATCAATCAATCTCTCTCTCTCTCTCTCTCTCTCTCACACACACACACACACACACACACACACACACACACACACAAATGAGCATGCCAGAATAGGACTCTAATAAGAGCTATTAAAATTTCAGTTACCAAAGTCAGACAAGAGAGTTTAGGGCATGATCCTAGGATCAAGAAACATTATAGATTAAAATAATATGGAGAGTGGAGAAAGAAAGAGAATAGATGCTATGACTTTGGAATCACACAAGCAGTAAGACAGATCCCCTGGGGCAAAGTATCCCAGTTCTGCCAATGGACACATGGGTATAGTAACCTTAGTTTTCAAATATTCTAGATAGTAAGAAAAAGACTACTACTGCTGAATGTCCTATTCTGATCAGATTTGACATAAGAATTGGTTTCTGTATGTATATGTCTGTGTGAGAAGGAATGTTAGCTATCAAACCCAACTGAGGTTTTATAATGAACATGGTTAGAAAACTAAGAACTAGAATATTTTATAAGGAGAAATATAAAGAAAATCTCAGGTACTGTTTATATTTTTCTTTGAAATTACTCAAGTTCATATTAGCTAATTAAATTCAGAATTCTAAATGAATTAATCATCAATTGAAATGAAAAATATTTGGAAAATTTGATTGAACTAACCAGACAGTTCAAGCAAGAAGGTGAAATCTATGTACATGAAGTCAACATTCTAGAAGACACGCATTCTCTTTCATAATTATCCCCTTTACAAAACACTAACTTTACAGTTTTACTACCAGTTTACAATGTAGACATATGATAAGGAGACAGGCTGTAGTCCTAAAGGTAATTTATTTTTGGATTATCTTGAGTTAACTTATTTCTTTAGAATGAATTTTGCACAGCAGCTAGTTAATTAATGAGCCTAAAGACACGGATGTGAAGCAGTTGGCCTTACAGCAGTCCCTGTTTAATAGAAAATACATTTAGAACATTCAGTGTGCCTGATTAGTCTCCTCAGTCAGAAAATCCTGTTTCAAACCACATGTGGTGAGGTTTAAATAATTTTTTCCTGCCCTTGGGGGTTTGATATTCTTAATGACTAATTGTTTTCTGAAAAAGAAAAGAAAATGTAATGTTTTCCAGTAGGAAGCATAATTTACGTAACAATTACAAATCTAATTTGGAGACCTAAAGTAAAAGTAAGCTTTTTCTTAAATTCATATTGTTAATAATATGATGGAGCTTGGCTATACATATAATTCTATAGAAAAATATAAAGTTGTGCATCCCAATCTTTGCTCTCAAATATTTGCCATTTCTTTGGGGACATGTGCCCAAGGAAGATGCATTTATACACACTGCAAAATAGAATATGATACATTTTTACTAAATAGGGGAGCATTTACTTTTGAGTGGGGATGGATGGGGACCCCTGTCTAGAGGGGTCCTTGGAGAACTCAGTGGACACAGGATACTCTTTTATGAGTGAAATAATAATAATAAATAAGTTCCCCTTTATTTTTGTGGAACCAGAACTCCACTTGCTAAAAAAATGAATCAATATAATTATTCCAAGATTAAACTATAGCTGCAGATTCTCAAATGTGGGGTGGGAAGGGTGACAGTTTTATTAAAATGGAATACTATTTCCAGAGACTGAGGGAGGAGTGCTGAGTGTGCAGGACTGTAGATGCCCACTGAGGCTTTTTCTTATTTAACCGTCTTTTTTATTCATAACAGTAGTAGTTTGGTCTAATATGACATCCAAACCATGTGACTGCTTTCTTATAGATTGTCCCTTTAGCAAATTCTTTAAAGATAGTGTAGTCTTGTCTCTACCTATTTCTCCAGCTCAGACTCTTTATAAGATCCATCTGTGCGGCCAAAGATCTAAGATGATTTGTAGCATCTCAGCCAAAGAATAGTGAAAGAAGATGCAGAGAGTTCACTCCAGAAACTTTTAATGGCAAATCCAAAGTTAGACTCCCATTCAAAGCAGCTGAGCATGGCCCAGAATAAAGAATGTTCAAACCAAAAAGGGGAGTGCTAGGTTTAATCAAATGGATGTTGGGGAAATAAATAGAAAAGTCATGATTGGAAGGCATGCAGGTGTACAAGGATCTCTCCCACCACACCAGACACTACATCACAATGAAAAGCCTTATTTCAGAGCCAAACTGCTGATTGTAGCCTTACCCATCTGTGCTGAATTAGGAAAGGAAACAATTGTGGATGGTAACAGGAATTTTAGCTTGCAGATGTAGGAACATAAAAGTCATTAACATAGATGTCTTAAATACTAGGGGGTTATAAGTGCTTAAGGACAAGGAAAAAGAGAATAAAGACTAAAATTAAGCGGTCCAAAGACATGGTAGTTATGTATACTGTTCTAGGAATCTTACTATTTAAAATACATGATCCATGCACCATCTCTAAGATATTCACTATATTTTGTGTAGATGCAGAGAATGAGTTGTGTTCCTCATTTTGATACAGACTAACTTGTACTATTCAACACAAATGGTAACAACCAAGGAAAATAACAACCAAAATATTAGACTTTTAAGACAATAAAAGTTTAATCAATCATTTAAATACTATACCCTTTATTCTTTCTCATCAAGATAGCCTTGCAGAAGCATAGAAAAAATAAGTAGCGAAAAACTATTATGAAAAGAAAGTTTATTCACAACATTGCTTTAATAATTGTATGTTATTAGAATGTTTGTATGTTACTAAAATGACTCTGCAATGATAAGAATTGATGCCTGAGTTCTAAATAATTACAAGTACTATGAACCTCACCTCCATGCAGAACTTGAATTATTCCTGATCAACAATGGAAAATCCGTAGGTTGGATCTGTGTCTCAACCATGGGGTAAAATATTTCTGGTTAAAAGGAGTATTTACACAATAAGCTGCTACCTATCCTCTATCATCTTTCCTTTCTTTGCAGTTGCATTTGCCTTTGTTTACTCCTTGCAATCCAGTTACCCTTATTTCTTTCTGTTTCCCCAAGGTTCTGACTTGAGTCCAAACCTCTTGACTAGAATCTCAAATTATTGTTCAGTCTTTACTTATTAACAAAACTATGGTCTTTGAAACGATGAGGAGTCTCAGAACCATTTTGCTGCCAAAGACCCAAATGAGAGAATTGACCCTGCTCAGATCTTTCATGTCTCCTCCTGGATTAATTGAACACAGAGATAAGGACTTGAGAAGAAAAGACTCTACCATGTTAATGTCAAATATACTCTTAACATTTGGGAAATCAGTACAATAGCCTGGATAGTGCTCTAGCCAAGCCCACTGATCACTTCCCTTTAACAGATGCTATGCTTCACGGTAAAGTTTATGTAAGTCAATAGGCAGAGATAATTAGGGAAATTTGAGTTACAAATTTCAAGAAACTCAGAAGGAGACAGAATTTTTTCTTAAGGAAGATAGAATTCTGTGGGGTGAGGTGTCATTCTTGAAGTAAAATAAGAGTAATCTCTAGGAAAATGGGAATTTTCAAGTAAAGGACCATAAATTTAAGCATACATTTCCAAAGAATGAAAATTTATCAAGTCAGATAAATTGCTGGAGTGGCTCTTTCACCTTTTAAAGCTTCGTCTGAAAATAACAGTAGTTCCTTTATAAGTGGGGGTACTCTCTTGTCCTAAATCCCAACACAGAGGATGACATTTATTATAAACTGAAAGGTCTATACCTTAAAGTCAGAGAATAAGAGGAAAATGGAATGTTTTTCATATTGCTTCTCATCTCTTAAACTTAAAAAATACTCTTTGCATCTTCTATTTTGGCAAAAAGCAAATGCTTTGCCATTTTGAAATTAAAATAGCTATTTCAATTAAAGAAACTCATCAATAACAAGTTAAAGCTGAAAAAATGTAAACAGTAAATTCAGACCCTAAAATTTCATATTTTCAGGAGAATATAACATAGAGTATTTAGAAAATTTTCATAGAGTGTGACTTGCTCAAAATCTGAATTTTGTGAAATGTTTTTTCTTTCATGTACAATTATACAGAAAGTGACATTTTAATGAGGTTGAAAACCTAATGAGGATAATCATACCTATACTTTACTTGGCACTGTGCTAATTTCATTATATACAATGTATCATTTGAATGTAAAATAACTCTATGTGGTCTTATTATTTTCCACATTATAAATGAGGAGAGTGGAAAAAGTAGTCAGCACCTACAAACTTCAATGTTACACAGCTAAGAGGTAATGCAGTTAAAATACGAACTCAAGATTATAGGCAGATCTTGGAGATATTGTAGCTTTGGTTCCAGACCACCACAATAAAGCAAATCCTACAGTAACACAACTCACCACATTTTTTTGGTTTCCCAGTGCATATAAAAGTTATGTTTACTGTTTACTGTAGTCTATTGGGTGTGCAATAGCATTACGTTTAAAAAACAAGGTATATACCTTAATGTAAAGATATGTGGTTATTTTAAAAAGTTAATAATTATTTGAGCCTTCAGCAAGTCATATCTTTTTGCTGGTAGAAGTTATCACCTAAATGTTGATGGCTGGTGACTAATCAGGGTGGTGGTTGCTGACGGTTGGGGTGGCTGTGGCAATTTCTTAAAATAAACTGCAATGATGCTTGCCACATTGATTGACTCTTCCTTTCACACAAGATTTATTTGCAGTGTGTGATGCTGTTTGATAGCATGTTACCATGATATAACTTCTTTCAAAATCAAAATCAACTTTTTCAAAACCCTGCCACTACATTATCAACTAAGTTTATGTAATATTCTACTTCGTTATCATTTCAACAATGTTCACAACATTTTCACTAGGGGTAGCTTCCATCTCAAGAAACCACTTTCTCAGCTCATTCATAAGCAGCAATTCCTTATCCATTCATATTGGACTGATCATGAGCTTGCAGCAATTTAGTCACATCTTCAGAGTCCACCTCTGATTCTAGTTCTCTTAATATTTCCACACATTTGCAGTTACTTCCTCCACTGAAGTCTTGAACCCCTTAAAGTCGTCCATGAGGATTGGAATCAACTTTGTCCAAACACCTCTTATTGTTGGTATAATAACTCTCTTCCATGAATCATAAGGGCTCCTAATAGCATTTAGAATAGAGAATCCTTACCACAAGATTTTCAACTGACTTTGCTCAGATCCATCAGAGGAAGTACTCTCTATGGTGACTATAGCCTTAAGAAATGTCTTTCTTTAATAATGAGTCTTGAAAACTGAAATTACTCTTTAATTCATGAGCTGCAAAATGGAAGTTGTGTTAACAAATATGAAAACGGCATTAATCTCCTTGTATATCTCCATCAGAGCTCCTGGGTGATCAGGTGCATTGTCAATGTGCAATAATATTTTGAAGGATTTTTTTTTTTTCTGAGCAGTAGGTCTCTACAGTCGGCTTCAAATATTCAGCAAACCATCCTGCAAACAGATGTGCTGTCATGCAGGTTTTATTGTTCTATTTATAGAGCACAGGCAGAGTAAATTTAGTATAATTCTTAAGGGCCCTCAAATTTTCAAAATGATAAATGGTCATTGGCTTCAACCTAAAGTCACCAGCTGTGCTGACTGATATGTAACAAGAGAATCAGCCTGTCCTTTGAAGCTTTAAAGCCAAGCGTTGACTTCTTCCCTCTAGAACCGAAAGAAGATGGAATCTTCTTTCAACGGAAGGCTGTTTTATTTTGATGGAAAGTCTCTTGCTAAATCTTAGCTACATCTTCTGGAAAACTTGCTGTTGCTTCTATCTCAGCACTTGCTGCTTCACCTTGCACTTTTATGCTATGGAGATGACTTATTTTCTTAAATCGAATGAACCAACCTTTGCTAGCTTCAAACTTTACTTCTGCAGCATCCTCATCTCTCTCAGCCCTTAGAGAATTACAGGAAGTTAGGGCTTGGCTTACTAAACTCAACTTGAGCTAAAATTCACTGCACAATCTTATTTGTAGGTTAACTTTTTCCCTGGTTAACTTTTTCAGGGAATGTTGTGGCCAGTTTGATCTTTCATCCAGAGCACTCACTTTATCCATATTAGCAATGAGTCTGTTTTGCTTTTCTATCATTTGCGTATTCACTGCAGTAGCACTTTTAATTTCCTTTAAGATCTTTTCTTTTGCATACTTGGCTAACTTTTTGGCACAAGAAGCCTAGCTTTCAGCCTATTTCAGCTTTAGGTGCCTTCCTCACCAAGCTAAATAATTTCTAGTTTTTTATTTAAAGTGAGAGACATGTGACCCTTCCTTACACTTGTATATGTACAGGCCACTACAGAATTATTAATTGGCCTAATTTTAAGCCTATTTTGTCTCAAGGAATAAGGAGGGCTGAGAAGAGAGAGAGAGAAAGGGGAATGACTGGTTAGTGGAGCAGTCAGAACACACATAATGTTTATTGATTAACCTTGCCATCTTATATGGGAGCAGCTTATGGTGCCCCAAAACTAGTACAATAGTAACATCAAAGATCACTGGTCACAGTTCACCAAAACAGATGAAATAATAATGAAAAAGTCTAAAATGTTGCAAGAATTACCAAAATGTGACACAGAGACGTGAAGTGAACACTCACTGTTAGAAAAATGGTGCTAATTGACCTGCTTGATGCAGAGTTGCCACCCAACTTCAATTTGTTAAAAACACAATGTCTGTGAAACACAATGAAACAAGGTATGCCCGTGTATGATTCCAGAATGTAACCTTCCCGGGTGATGCTGCAGTTGTGAAGAATGAGCATGTTGTCACTGCCGTAAATGGTTTCCACAATTTTTCAAGTTTTGAACTTAGAGTTATCTACAATTTGGAAAGTGAATACAGAGGATGGTGCTTGTTATGAACTGAATGGGTAGATGAGGTCCTCACGGTGGGCATCTTCCATACTCTTAACTAAGTTCAGGCCTTTGGAGGAGCTTTATTCTAAATCAGAAAACCTTTATCTTCAGAGCTCTTTCTCCTCCACAATTTTTCTTTTCTTGTTCTCCTCTAGAAAAGCAACTGGATAAAACTTCAGATTAAGCAAATATTTATTTAAAATCCAATGTGTTCTATCCTTTAAAAGCAACAACTACAAACTTAAAGTTGGTTTGTTGAAATGTGAGCCAAAGGGCGATGCATTGGGTCTTAATAAAATGTGTACAGAGGTCCATGTAATCAAGCACTTATTTGAGTAACAGAAATGCCCCTGCTACTTGAATTCGTTGTCAGAAAGTTTGATCACTCAAAGCTGTGTTTCAGTACCCAGGCTACATTCTGAAGAGAAAAATGTTATGATTACTAAATAATAACATGATTATTAAATAATAACATGATTATTAATTTCAATCAAGAAATTATTTATTCTACTGCAAGGAAAATACATTCATATCCTCCCCAATATTATTAGGGACTTTGAAGCAAGAGCAATGTTTTAGGGCATGCAGCATAGATCATACACATGAAAAATCTCAAGATTTGAGTTCACCAAGCTACTTTATGTGTAGAGATCTGGATAAAGAAATGTTTTTGTGGTCACAATTCTGCTACTTAAAGGGAGTGGGGTTGGGGGATGGTAAAACTAGGTAAACAACAAAATTCTTAAAGGATTGCTTTAACAAATCTGTTCATTTTTGTTTTTGTTTTCAGTTTTGGACATACTTCAAATTATACCGACTCTTGGAATTCACTAACAGCCTTAGGAGATCATCTAATTTCTTATATCAATTTGTCCTTTAATGACTATGAGTTTGGGTTGAGCATGCAAATACAGTCTACCTCAATTTCCCTGACAAAATCATGCTGATAGAAAGCCGAATAATTACTCAGGATCTGATAAGGATTAAATAAAGCTTTACAAAGAGAATATACCTTTTCTTTTCTTTAACTTAACTTCCCTGTCTGAAGCAGTAACTGAATATACAAAATATAAAAACTTTTTTACAGGTCATCTCTACTTGAAACTCCCCAAGGTCACAGACAGAAAGGACCATGACAGATTCTATTAATTCAATTTAGGAGATGGGGGAAATGAGGCATGGGAGAGTTTAGTTATCTGTTCTCATTTTTCTACTTTACATAGTTTTATAAGATGCAAATACCAAATAATGCACCTGCACTTAAAAGATTCTGCTCTGCAGAACCCCATTTGAGGTGATATTAAATTGGCCAAATAAGTTTGGAAAACTCCAGTTTAAGTATAATTAAACTCTAATGTGGGGGTCCTGAAATGATATGCTAGATTGAATTGCTTTTTATCTTTCTTAGCTAGAGGAGTTGGCAAAGCATCACAGAGAGGCAAGAACAGAAAATAACTTTGAAATATGCTTCCTGTTTTCCTGCTTTTGCAAATAAAAAGTTGAATGGCTTTTCTTTAATATTTAAGCATAAGTTTAGTTGGCTTCAGTTACTTGAGATTAACATGCCCAAACCTAATTTTTTAAGACAATAAACAACACAATTAAAGCATAACTCTAACCTTACAGAGCTTGGTCATCAGGGAACAAGAAATGTGCATATATGTGTATATGATGGTGGGGAGGGGATGTTTTGGGTGTACAAGATACCAGATGGAGTGGTGGTACCAGGGTTGACTGGCACCCGAAGTAGTAGTTTGACATGAGAACTCAATGCTGAGTGCAAAAACTATACTTTTATAGTTCAGCCCTTTGTGCACAAAGCCCCTTTAAGTGATATTGCCATCTCCCTCTAATTACCACTGAAAGGGCTCCGCTGTGGTACCCAAAGAAGCACTCAGCTTCTGTCTCCTCCCTTCAGCCAGCTATTCAGAAATAACTTCATAGTTATGGTCAGATCTTCAGTTCTTAATGGACTGTAATTTATACTGGAGTCTGTTCATTGCCACTTGAACAAGTAGCTCTGTCTGTTCCAACAGAAATATTCAACTTCAACTGCCCCTGACTTTCTGAGATCACCCTGATCCCATAGTGAGGATTTCAACACTCTACAGTACTGACCCAATGCAACAAACATCCCCATAACATCATAATCTAGAGGACAACAGACATAAAACTGGCCATATTATGCCAGACCAGCAAATAGACCTTTAGAGATACTGATGAAGAGAGTTGAAAAGGCTTAAGCAGTGTTGGGGCTCAGAAATTAATACCCCAAAGTATGGCACTTTGACATGCTGAAATGAAGAAGAAGCCACAAGTTCTCTCTGTCCTTCTCCCCGACCTCCTGTCTCAATCCCGTGTGTCTCACAAACACAGGATTAAGTTCTCTGTAGTTCCTTATCCACTTCAAATCCAAACCTGACAAAGAAGAAAATAATTACATCGGGTTCCTTCCCTGAGTTTTCATTAGTTGAACTCATGTTACAGGAAGAAATATTAAAATCTGTCAACACACCTGGACAGACTTTTGTCACAAACTGTTGTCTACTCTGCTGGCTCAACAGACTTTGTCCCAGGCCCTTGTATGTTCTCCAAGCCCATTGAATTCCCCTAAAAATCATCTACACTTCCCCATTACCCTTTCCCTAAGAAGGAGGGTATATAAGCATTTACACCCCTTTGGGATATGCGGCAATCACTCTGTGATTCTCCCTGTGTAATATTAATAAATGTGTATGCCTTTTCTCCAATTAACCTGAGTTTACTGAGTTGATTTTTTAGCACATCTTCAGGGGTCAAAGGGAAAGTTTTTACCTTGGCCTCTACAGTGGTTAGTTGACAAGTTTTTAAACCTCAGTGGATGATGCTACCAGCCTTTACGAGAATAGGCTACCTACCCTTAACAAACACCAGGGCTGCTATGGGAGCCAGAAATTTACTCATTTTCTTACCTTTGGGCTCTACTTCCCAAGAAGACTCCCTTCAGCATCTATAGAGTCTATAGTGTCTCAATATAGTGCCTTCAATCTCACTATAAAGTCTACAGTGTCTTCAATCTCATTATAGATTTTACAGTGTGATTGAAATGAGCCACACTGAATTCTTCTCCTTATTGGGAATTCATAGGCTTTCAAAAATCTTAGGCACATAATGAAAAATGAAGTAATCTGCCATCACTACCAATTTAAGGCTGATGATAATATATTATTTTCACCCCAAACTATAACCTAAACAAACAAAAAGCCTCCAGTTAGAATTTATCTTTAATACAGGGATGTTTTTAAGAGCTTTACATATGCTAACATACATTGCAAACATCCAAATATAAAGTGTGCTGTATTTCCAAGTATTTCATCATAGAGGCCTTTTAAAAAAAAAAAAGCATTACATGAAACACACTTTGAGAAGTGTTGAATTCATAATTCTTTCTCCATAAGCCATTGGTGAGCCTGTGAAGTATTTTTACCCACAGCGATTGTCTGGGCTGCTGCTGTGGTTTAAACTGAAATCTATTCATTCCCCATCTTTCTCATTGGTATTAAATTACTCAGGTTCCTTTCTCCATAACCTTTTCACTTAGAACTAGATAGAAATAGTTTCCTTTGCTGAACAGTTTAGCAACTATCTCACTAAAAACAGCTCATAAGAGAATTGTTTTAATGTTAACTTAGGAAACAGCTTTTAAAACCAACAACATGCATTTTAGAGACCCATATTAGTTAACTTCTGTGTTCCTTAGGCATGTTTTATAGGGAGAGAACATGACCTTCTCCCTTCTATGTGGAATATTTTTATTAAATAATACAGAAGGGATAGGGAAAAATACCTTATTGGACTAGTTGCTCCTATTATTTCTGAATTCTTAGGCACATATAATTCAGGGATCTTATCAACTTATTCTAGACCAAATGTCTCCTCCTCCTCTTCCTCTTCTTCCTCCTTCTCCTCCTTTCCTTTCTCTCTTCCTCTCTCTCTCTCTCAGACAAACACACACACACACTCTCTCTCTCTCTCTCTCTCTCTGTCTCTGTCTCGCTCTTGCTCTAGGAAAAAACCTTGGCATCTTTCCTGGTATACTATCATAACAGAATGTTTCTGTGACCAAATGTGTGGGGATTTTTTTTCCCTATTCATGAAGCAAGCAACTAGTTCAGCAGTGAGCACCGGGTGAGTGTCTAATTCAATTCAATTCTGACAGTATCTACATGGGCATAGCACCAGATCCCACAGGTTGAAAGCTCAGTCCCACGAGACCGTTCCCCACTTCAGATATCAGTTGCAAGCCTGTGCTTCCAGAACTTCTGACTGTCTGGAGTTTGATTAATTTGCTAAAGAACTCAGGGTAACACTTTACTCATATTTACTCATTTATTACAAAATATATTTTAAAGGGCGCAAATGAATATCCAGATGAGAAAATACATAAGGTCTGGAAGGGTTCTGGGTACAGGAACTTCTGTCCCTAGGAGTTGAGGTACACCACCTCCTGGCAGCTGCATGTTTTTGGTAGCCAACAAGGAAGCTCCCCTAAACTCAGTCCTTTTAGGTTTCTATGGAGGCTTCATTATGTAGGCATGATTGATTCAATCATTGGCCATTGGTGGTCAACATAACTTTCAGACACTGTCTTCTCCCCAAAGGTTAGGGAAATGGAGCTGAAAGTCCCAACCTTCTAGTCCTCCCTTAGTCTTTGTGGTGACCAGCACCCATCTTGAAGCTACTGAGGAAACCCTATCCACCAGTCATATAATTAGCAATAAAAACACACTTACTCTGGAAATTCCAAGAATTTTTTCCAAAAAACAGGAATGAAGACCAAATATATATTTCACGCAGGTGCAAGGTGGATGTGCGCACACACACACACACACACACAAACACACACTTTTCTTTTCCTTCCTCAAAGACGTATCTCCCATGTACAGGTTTTCATTTCAAAAGCACTTCCTGTAATGGCCCCTATATTATTTAATATTACAAGTGTTTACTTGAAGAGGAGGTGTGTTAGAAAGTGATTAAGCTAATATTTATTTATTCATATTTATTTATTTGTTTATTTTGAAACATTGTCTTGGTCTGTTGCCCAAGCTGAAGTGCAGTAGTGCAATTACAGCTCACTGTGGCCTCAACCTCCTGGGCTCAAGTGATTCTCCCACCCCATCCTCCCAAATAGCTGGGATCACAGGTGAATACCACCATGTCTGGCTAATTTTTTTTGTTTTAGTAGAAATGGGGTCTGGCTATGTTGCCCAGGCTGGTCTCCAACTCTTGGATTCAAGTGATCCTTTCACTTCAGCCTCCTATGCCGGGATTATAGGCATGCACCACCACACCTGGCCAAAGCTAATATTTATTAATCAGCCATTTTAGTGCTCACTTTATGAGAGTGTCCAAATACATCTTAATCTTTACTGCAATCCTAGCAGGCAGATATTATTATCACTTCATTTTATGATGAAGAAAGTGATATACATGAAGATTATTTTACGTGCTGAAAATCATGGGTCACATGGAGGTGATTCCTATGATTAAACACAGGTTTAGAGTGTACATTTTCTGATCAGAATCCCCTTCCTGCCTCAAACTGGCTACCAAACTGTTTTAGTCTCATTCTTTCTGACTTTGATTGGATATCTGTATTTAGACTGTTTTTTCCTCCTGGCCAAATACAAAACAATCTTCCCATTGTTCAAAGACAGAAAGTGTCATCTGGGGTCCACACAATGAAAAAAAAAAAAAGAAGAAAATGAAATAAATCTACTTGTTTTTAGAGCAAATCTAAAGAAGAATTAAAAACAAGATAAATGGCATTTGACACTATGCTTTAAAAAATCATGAATTAATATTATTTCCTCAGGTTTAACTAAGGAAAGAGTTAAGGCATAGCTATCTAAAGAAAATACCTCTATAAATTTTGTACAAGACATTTTATTAAAAATGATTTACCTTTTTTTAATGTATTTTGCCTTGTTGTGGGACGATTCTTGAGCAAACGATTTATTGGGGGCATATTCGCAAGAGAAACCTGTAGAGAAAGTAAGTAAAATAGGACTGGACAGAGGAAAGGAAGTAAGCAAAAATGTAGTTTCAGCAGAAGTAGTCCCAGCCTCAGCTTGGTTTCATGAGGGCCTCAGGAGTGTGAATTGTTCTACAAGGTTGCCCACTAAAAGGAAGGGGACCTGGCTTTTATGTATTATATCAGTCTGTCATTTTCCACAAGCCATCCTAGGAAGAGGTTAGCAAGCTCTCATGCAACTCTCAGCTAGATGGTTCCTATTAGTCAAGGGAACTCCTCCAGGGAAAGGTGAAGGTGAAAGGAGCTCTGGCTTGGGTGCCCCAGCCTAGTAAGTAAATGGGATCTAGATGGGATGTCAACACTAACCAATATATGCCTTAAATAAGAATTTCTGTAATAAAAACTTTCAGAGCTCAGAACATGGAAAAGTCCTGTTTGATAATTATGTCTTTTTATTACTAGAATATAAGAACAAAATATGATACTTATCACATCTCTCTTTTTGCAAAGACTGCCTTTTTTTTTTTTTTTGCTATTTTCTTAGCTGCAGCCTTCTTTAGGAAAGGTTTGGGGTACAATTATTCTCCTCAATTTTCCAGTTCTCCAAGTGTATGTCTTTTGCTCTTTTATCATTATTTCAAAGGTTTGAGTTTACTTTTTTGTTTTGTTTTGTTGTGAGTCATTTCAAATTCTTTCTGTAAGTAGACTACGTATATTAGTAAACAACTAAAAATAGGGAAATATATTAATCCAATGGCATGAAGCAAATATGGATAAATGCAATACCTTTGCAACTAGAGTACTTATGTAATCAAAAAATTACAATTTTTTCAACAGAAGAGTCCATTAAAGGTGACATTTATAAGACAAAGTTTACCACAGTGCTCATTTTGCATAATAATACACATTTTAATTTCATCTTTCACATTTATTAAAGTAACAATTCTTTAACATATTTTTCACAAGACAATTATGGAAATATTTTCAAGTTCAACCGTATTCTAAAAACCTTTTAATTTAGGGAAAGCACCCATTGGTCTTGACAATGATTATTCTATCTAACCAGGCACTTAAAAATGACAAGGTCAGAGTCTTGGATGTGACATTTAAACCCTTTGAATGCCCTAAAACAAATTATTCATTATTCATAAATCCAAAATAAAATAGCAAGGTCAGCAAAGTTCATCCCTCACATTTACAACCTGAACAAATCATTAAGCTTCTATAATTATCTTTATCTTATCAAAAAGCCACTAACTCACTGCCCAGCCTCACTCTGGTCATCTGGGTCATTTTGTCCTTTTGCCATTTCTCAGAAAAACTAATCATCAAGAACTATTGACCCAATTTGGGACAGGAAGGAAAAGAAATAGCAAATGGTCAAACATTATTAAGAAAACAAACAGGGTGAACTCTGGGCAAAATTTTGAAGCCCAGCTTTATTGCTCCTACTTCTTTTTTTCTTTCCCACTATTGAAGTCTGTGATCTGGAAAAAATGTGTGCTCCATTCTTCATGTGAAGTAGGGTCTCAGCTGTATTGACTGTACAATTCTGGTATTTGTGTGGAGAGCTTTTTAGCCAAGGTGGCTGGTGCGTGGGTTACCCTAAGTACTTCAGCTTTTGGGAATCATCATTTGCTTTAATCGTCAGTTAAAATGGCTCATAACTCCATGCCATTTACTGTGGGAAGTCTATTTACTAATCAAGATTTCTAAGGCTCTCTCAGTGTGACAAATGCATTTTAAGGATTTCTTCTGATGTCATCACACACATGGCTCACCTCTAGTGGTTGCTAATCTGCTTTCTGACCACTTTGCCCTCCAAAAATATTCCAAAAAGCTCTTCCTTTATTTTCTAATATGGCATTAACATAAATTGTGGTAGGTAGAAGAACTTTTCTAAAGGTTTGGTGTAACAATGGAGATTAGAGGATAAAGATAAAACCAGGTGAAACCTTGATACTGAATTTTAGACATGTATATTATGGACTCTTTCATCCATTTTCACCTTCATAAATTCCTCTTTACTATGAATAATTTTCATGAAATGTGAAAAATAAAAATTTCTGAACAAATTAATAATAATAATAATTACAAAAATAATTTTAGAGCAGCAGACATTGCTAAGCATCCTCAGGAATTACTTTATTTAATATTCTCCAGATACACATAGAGTCAATAATATCACTTTCAAGCTATGGGTGAGTAATGAATTGAGGTTTATAAATGTTGATTAAATTGTCCAGGCTCAAATTCATAGTAAATAATAGAGTCAGAATCTGAACCAAGATATCTCAGATGTTAAAGCCTTCTTTTTTAAAGAAACGATATTGTGGTTTGGGTAGCACTGTGCTACTTGTTGAGGATGGATAATGGACACTATCATTTGACAGATTTGTTGGAGCACCGAATAAACATAGAGTTTGCACAGTTCAGATCAGTGTCTTCCACCCTGATGAAGAAGCAAGACAGGAAGCTTAGTTTCAGTAGGCATCAGAAGGAAATGATGCTAACTACTTTAGCAGCAAGAACATCTATGCAAAAAGTGGTGTTTTTTTTTCTGGTCATAGAACTTTTGCTCTATCAGTAGCTTTATGATAAATGCTTCATGGTTATAAAAAGAATGAAGGCCTCAGTGTTAGGAGGTAGAGTCATCCTTGATTCCTTTCTTTCTTACCTTCCTCTGCTCTAGCTTCAAAATATATCCAGAATTTGATGACTTACCTCCTCTGCTGCCACTACCTGGTCCTGGTCAGGCATGGTGGGCTCTGATTTGTATCATTTAGCTATTTTTGTGGTGTTAAAATACTCCCATGGTGGCAGATCCTAAGCTAGTAACATGACATCTTTGAATGCAGAGCTGAGAAGTGTAACCTAATTGGCACTGAAGAGCCTTAAAATGCTTTTCCAGAACACCACTGAAAGCCCGAGAAAAAATGGACATGTTCAAGATCACCTGGTTATTAGTCTGGAATTAGAACCCAGGTAGCCTGAATGCTAAACCAGAGCCCATTTCACAGAGAAATATTTGCATGTTCAGTCTCATTCTTCACATTGTTCTACTAAAGAAAATCTAACTGTTGACAAGAGGGTGCAACAGCACAGTGGAGGAGAGGTAGTTATCTTAGAGCCCTAAGGACTTTGCAATGGCCTGAAGACGTATTGGGGAATTTTGGTGGCTCTTTATCTCACTCATACCTTCACGTGTAAAGTGATTTATTAG
This sequence comes from Pan paniscus, assembly GCF_029289425.2. Classification (NCBI taxonomy): domain Eukaryota; kingdom Metazoa; phylum Chordata; class Mammalia; order Primates; family Hominidae; genus Pan; species Pan paniscus. The sequence continues at coordinate 72,012,663 of NC_073267.2, forward strand.
GTCAGAAAAACAAGTTAAGCTTTCTCTGATGGTAGAGATCAACACCAAATCAATTCCTTCTAGGAGGGAAACCCAAAACATAATTTAATTATGAGGTTGTGATAGGCAGGATTGTGAATAACCGCATGGTATTTGAAGTAGACCAGAACTAATTTCAGTCACTCACTTCACTATTTACTGGAACTAAGACTTCAGGAAATTTAATCCCTCAAAACTATAAAGCCAATGAAATCAGAATATCTACTCAATATTGTCATAGATAGGACAATATGATCACAGATCTGAGCACATTCCTGTTGCATGGTAAATATTCAGTAAACGCAGGAGCTGTTATTACTGGTAAAAACATTGTTTCACAGTACTATTTTAAAAAGGTCTGTTGGAACTTGAGAAGAAAGCTTTGATGAATATATTCAATTAGAAATATAGAGGAATGAAATTAGCAATCTGAACATTTGTTTACCCTATAATATTCTGTCTGACTCTACTTTATCCCTGAACCTTCTATATTGTATTCCAAATTCCCTTTATTATAGTTTCAGGCCAAGAAGACAAAGCCTTAATTTTAATCTAGAAATCACATCTTCCCTTAAAGCTGTGAGATTCATTATGCAATACTTAGAACCAGGTGACCTTGGGTGAAGTCTTTCAAACTCGCATTTTATTTTCTTACAACAGGCTTATTATTATACCTAAATGACATGCTTAAGATTTGGGGGGATTATTAAAATCACAACAATTAGACAAATTTTCCAGGGATATTGTTTCTAACAAAGCCTTTATCCACTTATACAAAACTCATACATATTCAAAGGATTATGTTTCAGAAAGTGCCCCAGCTTAATACTAACTGATATATTCCAAGTAAGGAACATTACAGAAGTTCAGTGTTTGTGGAGTTTATTAAAAGCTCATGTTTTCTTTTTCTTTACAATTCACCAATTGGTAAATTAGAAAAAATTGATATGCACTGGGAACAATATAGGTCTACACTTTCAAATCTTTTATCTAACAAGCTGTTAGAAAGGTTGGCCTAATTACTTTTCTCTATTTAAAAGTGTCCAAGCATGTTGGAGTTTAGTTAAGTGATTCTGATTTTATTATAAGCTCCATAGGAGAAGCACTCCAGGGTGGCCAGCCATGCCAGTTGGGCTATCAGCTTAATTGCCTTGATTGCAGAGCATTTTCTAAAGCAACAACAGCCCAGGCAATGCTAGTATTGTATTTGAAAATTTCAGCACTGTGGTGTTTTCACACCACATTGGTTAAATGGTACCAATTTTAAAGTGGTAAGGACAGAGATGCTCTGTGAAATATGCTAACTCTTGGAACAGCTGAGTCGATGACAGTTGTGTCTAACAGTGACAAGCATAGAGTTTGGAGTTTGACTCTGTTAGTTACAAGCTGCACTAGTTAACTAAAATTCTCTGATTTCCTGTATTCTTTATTCTGGCTAATATGACCATATTGACTATTTTGCAAGTAAATTAGAATCTATCTAACTATAAAAGGACGATTATAATTGGCCGGGCAATGGAGATCCTTCATTTTGGTGTTATAATGAAACTGATTCTAGAATGACATGATTTCTAAATTTTCATGCCTTATCTTTCCTGTCAGCATTGCTCACATCTTTTTATATCTTTCTGGTTTGGGAACAACTTGAGGGTAGAGACTGTGTTTTGATTCTGTTGATATTCCTCCAAGTTGTGCAATAAATACTTACTTATTTACACTATAGTATAAACAGGCAATTTGATGACTTTGTAGTTGTACTGTTGCCCTTCTTCCTCCTCTAAGCCTGACCTAGCCATGGTGAGTGTGTGTGTGTGTTTGTGTGTGTGTGTGTGTTTGTGTGTGTGTTTGTGTGTGTGTGTGTGGTGTCTACTAGGTAGGGACCAGCAAGAAAATGAGATATTTAAAGAAGCAACACCTCTTTAATCCCTAGTTGACCTTGAGATAATGCTCATTCAATTTATTTCAATTCCACAAACAGAATTAGCATTTTCTCTGTGCAGCATCCTTTCTCCCCTTGTATGCAGTGCCGAGCTCTTGATAACATACAGTAAATAGTTAATACTTAGATCAGAATCTGAGTGTCTTAGAAATGGAATGAGTAGAAGTAATCTTGTTTCACTCCCCTCAATTTACAGATGTGGATGGTGTGGCTCAGAAATATTGAGATATGACCAGACTGCAGGGCTATTGGTGGCAGAAATAATCAGCTCCAAATCCAGGTCTACAGGGCTTGCATCTATTTCGTACTCTATCTCTATGGCTCTAGAAATGCCAATTTCTTTCTCTCTCTCTCTCTTTTTTTTTTTCGTAGCATATCAATTTCAAAGAGCACAGTAGTTAAAAACATAGCATCTAGTACAGGCTGTGGATTATGGGCATACCTATTAATTCTAATAATTTTACTTTCCAGAAAAGATTCTTTGCTTTGGGCAGCGACCTCTCCAACAGTGGCTTCTGTTTTGCCTATGTGCTTCTGATCTAATATGTAGGCAGTAGTTCCCTCAGACTGGAGAAGCAGTTGTAATTCTCAGCTGGGGGCTCTGCCTCTTACTCAGCCTGCAGGTGATTAAGGTTCTCACCTGGAGAGCACTCAGCTGAACATCTGCTGTGGTATGTCATAGCTGAGGGGGGGCGCATCTCCCACTGTTCTCATTCCAACCTAATAGCAGGAGATAGAGCAGCGTATTTCACATCTACCCGAGATGAATACTTGCAATATTGTGCCATGAGAGTATTACTTTCTTTCCTCCTCATTTTACCCTAGCTTTTATAAATGTAGTTAATCTTTATTGGGGGGTTGGTGGAGGTATCCATTATGTTAAATCAAGCATCATGGTATAGTTAAATGAGCTTTTAACTCAGAGAAACCTACCAGAGTTCAAGTCTTAGGAGGTCACATGCTGGATGGGAAAACAGAAGCAAGTTGTTCAAGCTATTTCCTTGCCTATAAAAGGAAACTCAAGTTTCTACCTACCTCAAAGAGCTATTTTGTATGCCTGATGACATTTCCTCATTCATTCATTTAAGAATTATTTATTGAGTATACCCTGTCAGGAAATCCACTAGGTTGTGGTATAGAGTAGTGAAAATAACTAATGCTTATATAGCACTATAATTATAAAGACTTTTTTCCTCAAAAAATATATTTTAAAAAAGTTGGCCCTAGTCAAATCAAGAGTTCACAGGCATTTGGATATTTTCTTTCCCAATAAGCGAATGCCTTACAGTTTGACAAATACAATTAATATTTAAAATTATGGCCTTAAAGCAACTGAATATCTCAAAATGCCTTGTAAACTACAGGCAGTTTTAGTGCTGTTAACTCCTTCGCCACCCTTACAGGCTGTGTCCAATCAGTTTCCCAGTTCTGGAAATGAGCGATGTTGTGCACAATTTCTCATGTTAATTCTATTCTTTCTAGTCCCACTCATGCCATTGCAATTCAGATCCTTTACCCACATACACATTTTTGCAAAATTCTGCAGGCTGACTTCGCTGACTAGTCTCTCTCTTTTTCAGCCCAAAAAACATGATGGTCTCTGATTATTCAGTAATAAATATTGGGAGTGTCACTTGACTGCTCAAAGACCTCTAAGTATATCCTCTATCAATTATAACAGATTTAAACTTTTTAGCATAGCATTCAAGACCCTCAGTATCTTCATTTACGCATGCAAGTACTTGCCTATTTAAGCCTTTTATTTCATCCAATCTCAAGTACTCATCTGTTCATTTATTCAAGCATCTGCTAAATCCAAGCAATTATTAAACACCCATGTGTTCCTGTCTCTGCTGCATACTAGATTGCATAGGCTGTTTAACTTACCCTAAAGTTAAGTTATGGTATCATTTAAATAAAGATTGTAATCACCACCACACAAGAAAATATAACTCTAAAGATTAAATATGCTCATGTACCTAAGGTATAAGTAGAGTTCCACCAATAATGTATACTTCTTATTGTTCTTATTACTTTAATTGAGTATAATATTTTACAGATAACATTTGTTTAAATTTAGAACATTTTTGGCAATTCATTTATTGCAAATGAGTTAACTCCTAGAATTTTCAACTAAATAAAATAGAGCACTCACAAACATCTTGTTTATTGTTCAATAGCACTAATTTTGATTTTGTTTATTCTTATTTCTGGTGTTCACCTTAAGTCCTACAAGGTAGCATATGGAGCCTAACAGTTGCTTCTGGGGCAGATGGACAGATCTAAAAAGGAGCTACAGGATTATAAAAATGCAGAGAAAAAGGGAGCTCGATGTTGGACCAAGAATTGGAATTACATGGCCAAACAGTCACTGAGAGAAACAATAAGGGTGTTCTTTGTTAAGAACTGAAAGGAATTGTTAGAACAAACAGGCAATGGAAAGGCAGCAATTGTTTGGAGAAAGGCCCAAGCTGAGGATTTCTGATTCCATTGACAATATTTTGTCTAAACATGTGGGATCCTTTGAAGTTCGAACCTGTCTTTCCTTGAAGGTGCTCAAGTATCGGAGGGGACCCCAAAAGAAACGTATTTTATGCAAATGTGTGTCCAGGAGAAGTGAGAGATTGATTAGAGTAGCATTGAATTAAATAGGGAAGGTAGGTTATAGGAGACATTTTCGGCCCCAACACTTCCTTCCTTCCTTTTTCCTTTCCTTCCTTTCTACATCCCCTTCTCCCTCCATTTTGGCTCTCTTCCTCTCTTTTTTCTCCTTCCCTTCCTCCCTCTCACCCTTCCTTCCTTCCTCCCTCCCTCCCTCCATCTCTCCCTCTCACCCTCCCTCCCTTCCTTCCTTCTTCCGTCCCTGCTTGCTTGTTTCTGCTTGTCCTTCTGGGTGCTGCTTGCCTTTCCTTCTGGGTGCTGCTTGCCTTTATCAGGAGAATAATATGCACCAAGTAGCTGCAGACTCTCTAGTGCAGACCCCAAAATCAGACAGGTGCAGCCAACCTGAACTCAACCAACAGCCTGAAAGAAAGTTCCTGCCAATCTTTAGACCATGAGTAAGAAATAAGTGCATATTATTGTATGCCACAGAGATTCTTTGGTTGTTTGCTATGCAGGAAAAGCCGACACTAGAACTAATACAATTTCAAACGTTCTAAATAATACTTCTTTGGAGTTAAAAAAAATAAAACCAGAACAAAACATATTCTGTGAACCTCAATATCTACAATAACATACTTTATAAAAGGGAAGAAAAATGAAATAATCCAAATGTCCAGCAAGTCCTGGGTTTCTCATAGTCTTAGGGTTTCCTCTACTCATCTTTCCGGATTAAATTTTTCTGTTTAAAATACTTAACTGTGGTTAGTCTTTTCCTGGCTGACCATGGCTAAGCTGATATGTACTATTTTTGCCCCCATGAAATAGAAAGGAAAATCAATAATTAGAGAGTTTGTATAATTTAACTAGGAAAATGTGAGAGAGTTAGAGGGACTGCAGTCTGCTCATTCTGCTTTTTTATTTTTTTCTTCAAACTTGTACAGTGTCGTTTTAATCTTTGGAAAACTTGGTACCGTAACACAAGGGTGGTTACCTCACTCTTAACCAGCTTCTTTCTCTTACTTCCTCCCTCCCTTCCTCCCTTCATCCCTTCCTCCCCCTCCCTCCCTGCCCTCCCTCCCTCCCTTCCTTCTCTTTCTCTTTCTTTCTCTTTCTCTTTGTTCCTTTTTCTTTTCTTTTCTCATCTTTTATTTCTTTTCTTCTCTTTCTTTCTCCCTCCCTTCCCCTCCCCTTCTCTCCCCTCCTCTCCTTCTCCCTTCCCTGTCCTTCCATTCCCTGTCCTTCCATCCCCTCCCCTCCCCTCCCCTTTTTTCTTCTCTTCTCCTTTCCCTTCCCTTCCCTCCCCTCCCCTCCCCTTCCCTTTCTTTCCTTTTCCTTCTCTTCCCTTCCCCCTTTCCTTTCCTTGTTCTTTTTTCCTTCCCTTTCCTTTTTCCCCTTCCATTTTCTCCCCTTCTCTCCCCTCCTCTCCTTTCCCTTCCTTCCCCTGCCATCCCCTCCCCTCCCTTCTTCTCCCCTTCCCTTCACTTCCCTTCCTCTTCTCCTTCCTTTTGATTTACACTTTTCTGATTATCAGTGATATTGAACACTTTTCATATATTTCTTTCCAATTTATACATCTTCTTTTGAGAAATGTCTATTCAGACATTTTGCCCATTTTTAATCAGATTATTAGATTTTTTTCCTATTGAGTTGTTTGAAATCCTGTATTGTTTATTAATCCCTTGTCAGATTAATAGTTTGAAAATTTTTTTTACATTCTGTGGGTTGTGCCTTCACTTTGTTGATTGTTTTCTTTGCTATTTAGAAGCTTTCAAATTTGATGTGATCTCATTTGCCAGTTTTTGCTTTGATTGCCTGTATTTGTGGGGTAGTACTCAAGAGATCTTTGCCCAGTTCCATGTCCTGTAGAGTTTCCTCAATGTTTTCTTTAAGTAGTTTCATAGCTTGAAGACTTAAATTTAAGTATTTAATACATTTTTATTTAAATGTTGCATATGAAGAGAGATAGGAATCTAGTTTCATTCTTCTGTATATGGATATCCAGTTTTGCCATCACCATTTATTGAAGAGGCTACCTTTTCCGTAATATGTGTTCTTTGCAACTTTGTTAAAAATAAGTTTACTGTAGATGTATGGATTTATTTATACGTTCTCTATTCTGTTTCATTTGTCTATGTGTCTGTTTTTATGCCAGTACCATGCTGTTTTGGTTACTGTAGCTCTGTGGTATAATTTTTTGTATTATTATACTTTGAGTTCTAGGGTACATGTGCACAACCTGCAGGTTTGTTACATATGTATATATGTGCCATGTTGGTGTGCTGCACCCATTAACTCGTCATTTACATTAGGTATATCTCCTAATGCTATCCTTCCCCCCTCTCCCGACCCCACGACAGGCCCCGGTGTGTGATGTTCCACTTCCTGTGTCCAAGTGTTCTCATTGTTCAATTCCCACCTATGAGCGAGAATATGCGGTGTTTGGTGTTTCGTCCTTGCGATAGTTTGCTGAGAATGATGGTTTCCAGCTTCATCCATGTCCCTACAAAGGACATGAACTCATCATCTTTTATGGCTGCATAATATTCCACGGTGTATATGTGCCACATTTTCTTAATCCAGTCTATCATTGATGGACATTTGGGTTGGTTCCAAGTCTTTGCTATTGTGAATAGTGCCGCACTAAACATACGTGTGCATGTGTCTTTATAGCAGCATGATTTATAATCCTTTGGGTATATATACCCAGTAATGGGATGGCTGGGTCAAATGGTATTTCTAGTTCTAGATCCTTGAGGAATCGCCACACTGTCTTCCACAATGGTTGAACTAGTTTACAGCCCCACCAACAGTGTAAAAGTGTTCCTATTTCTCCACATCCTCTCCAGCACCTGTTGTTTCCTGACTTTTTAATGATCGCCATTCTAACTGGTGTGAGATGGTATCTCATTGTGGTTTTGATTTGCATTTCTCTGATAGCCAGTGATGATGAGCATTTTTTCATGTGTCTGTTGGCTGCATAAATGTCTTCTTTTGAGAAGTGTCTGTTCATATCCTTTGCCCACTTTTTGATGGGGTTTTTTTTTTTTTGTAAGTTTGTTTGAGTTCATTGGAGATTCTGGATATTAGCCCTTTGTCAGATGAGTAGATTGCAAAAATTTTCTCCCATTCTGTAGGTTGCCTGTTCACTCTGATAGTAGTTTCTTTTGCTGTGCAGAAGGTCTTTAGTTTAATTAGATCCCATTTGTCAATTTTGGCTTTTGTTGCCATTGCTTTTGGTGTTTTAGACATGAAGTCCTTTCCCATGCCTATGTCCTGAATGGTATTGCCTAGGTTTTCTTCTATGGTTTTTATGGTTTTAGGTCTAACATTTAAGTCTTTAATCCACCTTGAATTAATTTTTGTATAAAGCGTAAGGAAGGCAGTGTGTAGAGGGAAATTTATAGCACTAAATGCCCACAAGAGAAAGCAGGAAAGATCTAAAATTGACACCCTAATATCACAATTAAAAGAACTAGAGAAGCAAGAGCAAACACACTCAAAAGCTAGCAGAAGGCAAGAAATAACTAAGATCAGAGCAGAACTGATGGAAATAGAGACACAAAAAAACCCTTCAAAAAATCAATGAATCCAGGAGTTGTTTTTTTTTAAAAGATTGACAAAATTGATAGACCGCTAGCAAGACTAATAAAGAAGAAAAGAGAGAAGAATCAAATAGACACAATAAAAAAATGATAAAGGGGATATCACCACCAATCCCACAGAAATACAAACTACCATCAGAGAATAAAATAAACACCTATATGCAAATAAACTAGAAAATCTAGAAGAAATGGATAAATTCCTCGGCACATACACCCTCCCAAGACTAAACCAGGAGGAAGTTGAATCCCTGAATAGACCAATAACAGGCTCTGAAATTGAGGCAATAATTAATAGCCTGCCAACCAAGAAAAGTCCAGGACCAGATGGATTCACAGCCGAATTCTACCAGAGGTACAAGGGGGAGCTGGTACCATTCCTTCTGAAACTATTCCAATCAATAGAAAAAGAGGGAATCCTCCCTAACTCATTTTATGAGGCCAGCATCATCCTGATACCAAAGCCTGGCAGAGACACAACAAAAAGAGAATTTTAGACCAATATCCCTGATGAACAACAATGCAAAAATCCTCAGTAAAATACTGGCAAACCAAATCTAGCAGCACATCAAAAAGCTTATCCACCATGATCAAGTGGGCTTCATCCCTGGGATGGAAGGCTGGTTCAACAAATGCAAATCAATAAACGTAATCCAGCATATAAACTGAACCAAAGACAAGAGCCACGATTATTTCATTAAATGTAGAAAAGGCCTTTGACAAAATTCAACAGCCCTTCATGCTAAAAACTCTCAATAAATTCGGTGTTGATGGGACGTATCTCAAAATAATAAGAGCTATTTCAAACCCACAGCCAATATCATACTGAATGGGCAAAAACTGGAAGCATTCCCTTTGAAAACTGGCATGAGGCAGGGATGCCCTCTCTCACCACTCCTATTCAACATAGTGTTGGAAGTTCTGGCCAGGGCAATCAGGCAGGAGAAAGAAATAAAGGGTATTCAATTAGGAAAAGAGGAAGTCAAATTGTCCTTGTTTGCAGATGACATGATTGTATATTTAGAAAACCCCATCATCTCAGCCCAAAATCTCCTCAAGCTGATAAGCAACTTCAGCAAAGTCTCAGGATACAAAATCAATGTGCAAAAATCACAGGCATTCTTATACACCAATAGCAGACAAACAGAGAGCCAAATCATGAGTGAACTCCCATTCACAATTGCTTCAAAGAGAATAAAATACCTAGGAATCCAACTTACAAGGGACATGAAGGACCTCTTCAAGGAGAGCTACAAACCATTGCTCAACGAAATAAAAGAGGACACAAATGGAAGAATATTCCATGCTCATGGATAGGAAGAATCAATATCGTGAAAATGGCCATACTGCCCCAGGTAATTTATAGATTCAATGCCATCCCCATCAAGCTACCAATGCCTTTCTTCACAGAATTGGAAAAAACTACTTTAAAGTTCATATGGAACCAAAGAAGAGCCCGCATTGCCAAGTCAATCCTAAGCCAAAAGAACAAAGCTGGAGGCATCACGCTACCTGACTTCAAACTATACTACAAGGCTACAGTAATCAAAACAGCATGGTAGTGGTTCCAAAACAGAGATATAGACCAATGGAACAGAACAGAGCCCTCAGAAATAATACCACACATCTACAACCATCTGATCTTTGACAAACCTGACAAAAACAAGAAATGGGGAAAGGATTCCCTATTTAATAAATGGTGCTGGGAAAACTGGCTAGCCATATGTAGAAAGCTCTGTGGTATAATTTGATGTCAGGTAATTTGATTTCTTTAGTTCTGTTCTTTCTGCTCAGGATGGCTTTGGCTATTCTGGGTCTTTCATGGTTCCATAAAAATTTTCAAATTATTTTTCTGTTTCTACGAAGAATGCCAATAATATTTTGATAGAGATTGCATTTAATCTATAGATTGCTTTGGGTGGCATGGATATTTTAACAATATTGTTTCTTTCAATCCATGAACATAAAATGTCTTTACATTTTTATGTGTTCCCTTCAATTTCTTTCAACAATGATTTATAGTTTTCATTGGTCTATCCTTAAGAAAAATTCATTTGCTGAGAAAAAGAATGCATATTGTGTAGCTGTTGGATGAAATGTTCTGTAAATATTTATTTGGCCCATTTGGTCTATAGTGCAGACTAAATCTGATGTTTCTTTGTTGATTTTTCATATGGATGATATATGCAATGCTGAAAGTGGGGTATTGAAGTCTCCCTCTATTATTGTATTGGAATCTATCTATCCCTTTAGCCTAATAATATTTGCTTTATGTGTCTGGGTGCTCCAGTGTTGGGTACATATATATTTACAATTTTTTATATTCTCTTGCTGAATTGACCACTTTGTCATTATCTAATAATATTCTTTGTAACTTTTTATAGTTTTTATCTTGAAATCTAATTTGTCTGATATAACTACTCCTGTTTATTCGGCTTCCATTTGCATAGAATATTTTTTACATCCTTTTATTTTTAGTCTATCTATGTCTTCATACATGAAGTGTATTTCTTGTAGGTAACAGATTGTTGAGTCATTCAGCCACTCTGTGTCTTTCAATTGGGGCATTTAGTGTATGTAAATTCAATGTTATTATTGATAAGCAAGGACTTATTCCTGTCATTTTGTTTTCTATTTTCTGGTTACTTTTTGGTCTTCTCTTTTTTTCTCCCTCCTTCTTGCCTGCCTTTTAGTGAAGCCGATTTTCTCAGGTAGCATATTTTAATTTCTTGCTTTCTTTTTTTGTGTGTATTTTTTGTATGATTTTTGACTTGAAGTTACCATGATGCTTGCCAATAATATCTTATAAACTGCTATTTTAAACTGATGATTATACTATCCATGTCCTGAAAAGTTATTGTATTAATAGCTATTTTTGATAGGTTCATTTTTATTCTTTCTACTCAAAGTGTGAGTAGTTTACAAACTGCAGTTACAGTGTTATAATATTCTATTTTTCTGTGCACTTACTACTGCCAGCAAGTTTTGTAACATCAGATAATTTTTTATTGATCATTATCATCCTTTTTTCTCAGATTAAAAAACTCCCTTTAGCATTTATTATATGACAGGTCTTATGTTCATAAAAACCCTCAGGTTTTGTTTGTCTTATAATATCTATTTATCCTTTAGATTTGAAAGATATTTTCACTGGATATACTATTCTAGGATAAGAGTTCTGTTTCTTTAGCACTTTAAATATATCATGCCACTCTCTCTTGGCCTTTAAGATTTCCACAGAGAAGTCTGCTGCCAGATGTATTGGAACTCCTTTCTATGTTATTTATTCCTTTTGCTGCTGTTAAGATCTTTTCTTTATCTTTGACCGTTGGAGGTTTGACTGTTAAATGTTTTAAGGTAGTCGTGTTTTGATTAAATCTGCTTGGCATGCTATAACCTTCTCGTACTTGAATATATATATCTTTCTCTAGGTTTGTAAGTTTTCCGTTATTATCTCATTGAATAAACTTTCTACCCTGATCTCTGTCTCTACTCCTCTTTAATATCAATAACTCCTACAGTTAGCCTTTGGGGGCTATTTTCTAGATTATTTAGGCATGTTTCATGCTTTTTAATTATTTTTTCTTTTGTCTCCTCTGACTGTATTTTCAAATAGCCTGTCTTCAAGCTCACTGATTCTTTCTTCTGCTGGTTCAATTCTGCTATTAAGACTCTGATGCATTCTTCAGTATGTCAACTGCATTTTTCAGCTCCAGAATTTCTGCTTGATTCTTTTTAATGATTTTAACCTCTTTGTTAGATTTGTTTGATAACATTCTGAATTCTTTTTCTGTGTTGTCTTGAATTTCATTGACTTCCTCAAAACAGATATTTTGAATTCTCTCTGAAAGGTCTCATATCCCTGTCTCCCCAGGATTGGTCACTGGTGCCTTATTTAGTTTGTTTGGTGATGTCATGTTTTCCTGAATTGTCGTGATGCTTGTGGGTGTTCATCAGTGTCTTGGCATTGAAGTGTTAGGTATTTATTGTAGTCTTCACAGTCTAAGATTGTTTACACTCATCCTTCTTGGGAAGGCTTTCCAGTTATTCAAAGGTACTTGGGTTTTGTGATCTAAGTCCTTAGTCACTGCAGCCATAACTGCTTTAGTGGGCAACCCAACCCCAATAATGCTGTGGCTCTTGCAGACTGGTAGAGGTACCACCTTGGTGGTCTTGGGTAAGATTCTGAAGAATCCCTTGGAACATCAGGCAGAGATTCTTGTTTTCTTCCCTTAATTTCCCCCAAAGAAATGGAATCTCTCTCTGTGTCCTGAGCTGCATGAAGGTGGGGGTGACACAAGCATCCCTAAGACCACCACTGGGTCTGCACCAGGTCAGATCTGAAGCCAGCACAGCACTGGCTCTCGTATAAGGCCTGCTGTGACCACTGCCTGGATAACATCTATGTTAACTTGAGGCCCAGGGGATCTAAAATCAGCAGTACCAAGTCCAGGAAGGCTTGTGTTTTTCCTTTCAGGGCAGTGATTTCCTTTGGCCCCAAGTGGGTCCAGTGATGCCATTTGGGAGCCAGGGCCTAGAGTCAGAAACCTTAGAAATCAACCTGGTTCTTTATTTTACTGCTGCTGAGCTCACACCCAAGCTCCAAGGCAAAATTCTTGCCATCCTTCTCTCCTCTTTTCTCAAACAGAGGGATTTCTCCCTGTCACCACCACTGCCCCAGGCCTGTGGTATGTACTGCCTGGCTACTGCCATTATTCACTCAAGGCTTAAGGCCCAAGCGCTCTTCATTCAGCTTGTAGTTAGTGCCATCATTTCTCAGTCTGTCCTTTCAGGGTAATGGGCTTCCCTCTGTCCCAGAGCAGGTCCATTTATGCCACCCAGGAGCTTAGGTCTGGAACTGGGGACCCCAGGAGCTCACTTGGTGCCCTGTATACTGTGGACGAAATGATACCCAAGATGCAAGACAAAGTCCACGTTACTCTTCTCTCTCTTTTCCTCAGGATTCTCTCCCCTTAGCTACCACACCTGGAAATGTACTGGGTCTCACTTGAAGCCAGTACATTTCTGAGTCTCACCTGAGGCCCATGGTGAGTATTGCCTGGCTACCATCGCTGATTATTCAAGCCCCAAGCACTATTTAGTCAGCAGGTGATGAATCCTTCCAGGACTGGGTCCTCTCCTTCAAGGCAGTAGCTGCCCTTCTGGCCCAGGATGTGTCTAAAAATGTCATTCAGGATCTAGGGCCTGGAATGAGGGCCTCTGTACTCTGCCTGGTTTCCCATTCTAGTGTGGCTGAGCTGGTAACTAAGTTGTAAGACAAAGCCCTCTTTACTCTTCCCTCTTCTCTCCTTAAGCAGAGGGAATGATGTTTCCCTGAGCTGCAAACTGTGCTACCTGTGGTTGAGGGAAGGGTAGCATAAGCACTCCCTTGCCTGCCCTGGCTAGTGTCTCTCTAGGTTGTATGTACCCCAAGTCCACTGGCACCAAGCCCAGACAGCACCAGGACTTTCGCAGAAATTTTACTCCTTGTGTCCTATACTGGCTTTCAAGTTTATTTAGGACCTCAGAGCACATTAGCCTGTGATGGTGGGGCTTGCTGAAACTCAGGTTCTGACCACTGGGGTTAGTGATTTGCCTCTGGCTAGGGATGGTCTAAATGCTCCCTCTGTGAATGCCAGCTGAGTTCTGCCCCTTGTTACTTTCCACTGTGACAGGGAAGCGCTGAGTTCCCTGGAAATGTCCCACAATCACTGCACTCTCCCTCACACAAGTGCACAGATTCTGTCTCTGTGCCACATGGCTGCTGCTGGGGGATAAGGGTGGGTGGTGGTATAGGCAATTCAAGACTGTCTTTCCTACCTCTGCAGTGCCTCTTTTCTTAATATAGTGTTAAAACTTGGTGCTTTATTCATCTAATTTTTTGGTTCTTATTTAAGTGCTTTTTTGTGTGGATAGTTGTTCAATTTAATGTTCCTATAGGGAGACTATTGCTGGAGGCTTCTATTGGACCATCTTCCCTTACAATTTCAAATGATATTAAAATTGCCTTCAAGATTTTTAAAATTCAAAGATCCTTAGGTTAACTTACCATATTTCTACTTAGTTTTTGTAGGAGTTCAAGTCTACTTGGACACAAACTCTGAGACAGAGATTAGTATACAGAACATTTTAGGGAGTGCTTTCTCATTTCCCTACAAATGTGAGAGTAAGGTAACAAGGATTGGGCAAAGCAAGAATTTGAATGGCAATGCCAAGTTACAAAAGGCTTCAATGTATCCTATGGGAAGCTCTGGAGCTGGGGTGGCCTTGTAGAATTATCCTGAATAGGGGCAAAGGGAGCAAAGCCTTTATCCACTGCATCAAGGATGCAGGATGATCCCAGGAAAGAAGCATGACTTTGAGAAGATGTCATGAACTTGGGTGATTCTTCTTTCCTCAGCTGGGAGAGTCTTCAGAGGAGACCAAACTACAAGACTTCAGTCAGCAACACTGTCATCAGCTGATAGAATGCGTGCTCTCCTGATGAGGGCAAGATTGGGCTAAGCATCAGAGCACCCAATGCACTTCCAAAATATTTCTAGATTTGCACAACAAGAAGAGATTTTTCTGGAATATGCAAGTGGCAGAACTAATGCTGTATCTTAAAGAAAGTAAAGAAAGAAAGAATCATGCATCAACTTTTAATATTTGCAGACTTACCAATATCAGGGCTAGAAAACTGTTTACATCTTAGAATGTCAAAGAATTTCAGTTAGTTAATTATGCTGCAGGTGGGCAGATGTATCTAGGAGTAGATATTTGCAGATGCAAATTGAGAATTTTGCATGTGTAAAGGTAAATAGCTAAAATGATTATTAAAGCACGGTGGAAAATAAAATGATATATAAAATGCAAATGTGTAGTGACAAACACATGGAGGCAATTTGCTTGTGAACTTTGACCTCTACTAGTCGAATGTCTCTGTTTCCTTCTTTGCTCTGTTATTTGCCATAATGAGGCAGAGTTTCAGAGTGCAGCCTCCCTGCCCTGCAAATGACATTCACTTGCCCAGGTCTCAAGGTCAGCATTTTATAAATTACCACTTCAAAGCAGGAGTCACCATCTGTATGCAATAGAACTGAGGTGTCATGTGATAGCAACCCTACCATTTTCTTATTGTCCCATTTCAGATTTCATTAAACAAGTCTGATTTACTTTGTAGGGGCAAAGGCTTTATTAAAGAAAAAAATGAATTATTCAGAAATTTTGGTTTTTTACTATTTCTTTTATCTGCTCATGATCTTTGACTATCTAGAACCTGATACATTAATCCTGGATGCAACTTCATTACTTCCAAGACCCATGCAAATGTATCATCCACTGTGTTTTAACTTTGCACACTAATTCTTTCAACCATGTCTCCACATATTTCTGAACATAAAATCAACCTACTCCTAAGCCACTTCCTACCACTATCACACCTTTATTGAATGTCCTTGCCTTCTTTCCTTTAAGCAATGCCATTCATCCATTCATTCATTCATTTTTAAATTACGTGTATACATACCTTATCCCTGGCAATATATTGGGCATTAGAATCATAGAAATGAATAAAATATGACTCTTAAGTTTAGTGGGAGGCATACCTCTGTATCAACTAAAAAGATATCTAAACTGGTTTTGGAGTTTGTGTAGGAGTATGTCTAATATATGACTAAGAGCATGTATTCCATTAGAGGAAGAGACATTTACAAAGGCTTCATGGTATTAAAAATATGGCAACTTCAGAGAACTCTAAAAGTTTTCTAATGACAACAGCACAGAGTGCAAGTCAGGGCAGGAGATGAGGATGAAAAGGTAGGCATGTGCCATCTCATGGCATCTTTACTGAAGCAATTCTACTTGCTTTAAGTCCCCATTTGAATATATGGAAATGTCAGTTCACATTAATTTCTCATCTCTGTATTTTCTTACAGAATCCATTATAAAAACTTTATATTAAAAAGTCATAGTGTAATCAAATTACATATGTATGTTATTTTCTTTGTAGGTAATGTGTGTAATCTGTTTTCCAAAGAGAAAAAGATAAAATATGATCCTTTTCTTTTCTTGTCAACTAAGTGAAAGTATCTCAATTCAAAACCTTTAACCACCTAATTCACTCATTGAAAGGCTTGATTTGAGCTTGATATAGTGGCAACTCCTCAGATTGAAGGAGACTCAAAGCCAGCGCTGTTTAAGTTGTTCATTGCAAGTGATTGATGTGTGACTGAACATCAGAGAGTGAAATTAGAGAGCATGGGCTCCACAGGAAAAACACCTATCAGTAGAAGCTCGTACTGCATCTTAAAATGCTATTTTGAACGATCTGTCTCTTAAGGCGGAATGTTGGGTACACAGAAGAGAGTCTGAGTCTCTTTAAGGGCATTTGGATCTGGAGCATAATACAAGGCTCTTCAAAATTGGCCTTCCTGCTTGGTGCTACAGGCACAATAAATGTCCTTCAAAACACCCAATCTGTTATTCTAAGTTGGCTTGAATTACATTGAAAACCAGTTTTCTGAAGAGCAAAACAGCCAAGATGAAAGCTGTTGAGAGACACAATTCCATGGATTCTGCAAACTGCCCACTTATAGATCCAACATGTTGCTGTTCTCATGATTCCACTTAACACATTTTTGTTGCTCTGCTCAAATGCACTCTTCTTAAGGATAGAAAGAATGCTTTATTTTTGTCAAATAAATTTTCCCATGGCAAAAGCTGAAGATTTTTTCCCCTTCACAATATTTTTCCCCTTTACAAATTAAATAGGAAGAAATTTACAGTTTTTAAGCTCAGTAGTTGGAAAGTCTATAGAGAAATATTATTGAATTCATGTTTCTGGTCTCATAACAGAGTTGAAACAGAGCTAAATTATCAGTAGATTGACCATTCATTTACAGATGATAACACTGAAGTTCATAAAGTAAAATAATTTGCCTGAAGTCACTTGGCTCATATATTAGTCATTACTTAAACTTCATGCTGGTATTGTGTTTTTGTTTGTGTGTTTGACTGTGGGTAATTATGTCTGTATGCCCACTACATATAATTATTCTTTGTATTTTCAATTCATGCCAATTTCTAGAAAAATATTCTCTTGAATTCATCTGATGTTTAAGATGTACAAAATTATTCTTAGATGGAATTGAAGATTTTATTTAAAAAGGCCATATTCTGAACCAAAATTATGGATTGCACAGTCTTCCAGTTGGCGTGAGGCTTTACAGGAATTATCTCAATCTTTGCTCCCAATAACTCTACCAAGCACAGAAAGTTAGTTTTAACCTCTTTTTTTTTTTTTTTTTTTTTTTTAATCTTTGTTGCTAATAAGGAAACTATGGCTTAGAGAGTTTAAGTAAGTTACCCAAAGCTACAGGTCTGGCATGCAGTACAGACAGTTTGAAACGCTGACCTCTGTTTTAAACCATAGATCTTCCACATAGTAAAACCAATTATAGTATAATCATCAGTTATTATCCTATAGTATAACCAATTACTGATTATAGTAACCAATAGGAACAACACAGTGTGGAGGTGCCATAATTAAGGAGCCTGTGGGATTCTACATGAAAGACAAATTGACCAAGCCTGGGATCCCAGGCAGGCTTGCTAGAGGAGAGGGTGCCCAAGCAACCAAAAGAAGAATTTTTTTTGCTTTGTTTTGTTTTTGGAGAGAGGTGTGTGCAAGGATATAGAGAAGCAAGTGAAAAAAAGTGAATTTCAGGAATTTAAAACTAATCCTTATGGTAAGAGTAAAGTTTGTGGGAAATTCATAGAAGTGTAGCAAAAAATGAAATGAAAGGCAGGTAGAGGCCAGACTATGAAGAGCTGTGTGATTCTTATTTTATTCCAAAGTCTATGAAAGTTATTGAATAACTTTATACAGGTATGTTGCCTCTTCCTGTGTTTTAGGAAGATCATACTAGCAGCAGCGTAGAAGGTAGAATGGGGGCATAAGGATGAACATAATCATTATAAATAATCACCACACAGCAGGGCTTGTCAGCTCTGCTTGTGGGGAATGAGGTGGAGAACTGCTGAAAGTCCTAAGTTCAGATCAGCTTGTAGAATCCCTGAGCCACAGGGTGTCCTGGTATCTTGAGAAAATCATTTCAGCCAGAACTGTGGTGCCATCGTCCATTTATTTTACATTTTTTAGACATTCCCAGGAGACTGTCTTAACACGAGGGAAATCTGACTCAACGCAAAATATACCGTCAATTTATTTTTCACTTGGGTTTATAAGAAATTGGGTTAGTTAGCAACATGCCATGTATTGCAATTTGAATTTGAACAATAAATAGATTTTCTTTTAATGTTACTTATCTCTGCAATGGAATGTATCAAATTTCAAATAAATAATATTTTGTTGCAGTTTCTCTCTTTGGCAGTGTTGTGGTCTATATATTTTTCGTCACTATAATTAGTCTTTCATCTTAAACAGAGTGATAATTCATTGCATGACATTCAGTCAGAAGTTTTGTTGTTGTTGATAAGGCAAAGCTTATCATTAGGAAAAAGGAGGAAAAGTCTAATTTGCTAGAAGAGAACGGAGTATAAAAATAATATTATCCATTCAGTTGGATTGAAATCTTGGCAGCTGCTCTTCAAAAATGTTGCTGACATGGTTTATATTATATTAAAATTCAGAATTACTGCATTTTCATCAGTTTCTCTGTCTACATCTGGCATATCATGTTGTCAGCATCTTGGGATTTACAAGCCAATGTACATTGTAAGAATGTTCCTTTAAATGGACATTTTTATAAGCATGTTTTCTAGTTGATATGCTATGGTATTTTAAAGTGTAAACATATGTTATGAAAGTCAGAATGCTTTAAAATGTAAGTGAAATGCATGAGTTGGGTTTTCTTAGCTCAATTTTCATAAGGTTTGCTTAAAAGCAAAATAGTTCCTCTGGGATGATTTTAAAATGTCTTTTAATTTTCAAAGACATTGATTATTTCAATGGGGAAAATTGTTAAAACATAAACTTTGAATAATGGATGCATCCAAAAAGCTAAATTATTCTAAAATGGGTGTAAAAAATTTCCAACACTCAGAAAAATGCTATCATACAAAACATTTGCCATCTACAATACTATAATAATATATAGTGTCATTTTCATAGAATTAGTAGCCTCACACATTAAATGGAGAAACTGCTACTAATAACATAATAAACACAGTTTGGAGAATGTTGGATTTTAATGTATTGTTAGTATGTATTTTCTGTGGATAATTTGGAGTTCTTTGGAAACTATAATCAATTCTAAGAACTTGACAATTTCATAAGGCTTTCGATAATGTTAAAATATGTATACTTACACGTGGATCCTGCAGATATTTATAAGCACTTATGTGGTTATGATGATAAAGCTAAGTTAGCATATTCATCTTGACTTTAGAGGATCCTTAAAAATTGGATTTGAGGCTAAATAAAGTGAATTTCTTTGTAGATTGAAAATGCTGGAAGGAATTTGAATTGTACCTGAAGAGCATGGCAGATGAAATTTTGGATTTGAAAATAGTGGTGTTGACTTTTCATAATGTCCATTTAGAATGCATATATGAAAGATCTAGAAACACTGCAGAACTGCTTACCATTTCCTGTAAAAGGGAAGTGCATAGTGGACACAGCCAGAATGCAAGGAGCCCAGACTCTAACAAAACACCTGATGCTTGCACCTGATACTCTGATGCTTGTACTCTGTCCCAAAGCTGGCTGCCTCCTATCTTAAACACACACACACACACATACACACACACACACACACACACACACATTATTGGCTCTTCTTTGCACAGTTGCCTAAGGATATGACATTAAATTGGGCTCTTCATTATATACACCAACAACTGCCTAATCTCTCGTTATGACTTCAGAAAGAAGCCATTAATATTTCTACCACCAATAAGCAAAGCTACAGGTGAACTAGAAAAGCCAAGTGCACCATTCCAATAGCTCAGTGTCCATTTTCAGCATGAATACAAATGGCTTTGTGAAATCAAGATGTTGATGGAAACTTTGCTAAAGCTGAGATTTTTTTCCACCCTCAGAGAGACTGTAATAATTGCATTTCAATAGAATTGATGTCATTAATTTCTAATTATTACTTTCTTTAGTTGGAAAATATGCATGTGAAAGTTCTGGCCAAAGTGCACTCTCAGGAGGAAAATTACAACACTTCGTAATCAATAACAACTGGGCTTTTGGAATCTCTCCTTGGTTTTCATTAGCTGGAAGGAGAGCACATTTAAAGGAATGCTAACAAGTATTGATGTTTAAATTTGATTTATCAATGCTATTTAAATGTATATCTGCACTGTGCTGAGTTTATTTTTCTACATTAAAGATTATTCAGTGATATCTCTTGGGGTAAGACAACTTCTTAACAAGATAAAGCACCCTGTGAATTAATTTATTTCAGAAAAACAAGGAAACGTAATTTGTGTCTTCTTTTCATTAAATTATCCTTTAGTATATTGATTTAACAGGAACAAAAAACTTATTTGGCTAAGGAAACAAAACACAGACACAGCACTCTGTCGCTTTGGTGACTCCTTTTTCTACTGAGGAAAGAATGCATGTGTGTGGGTGTATACATATGTGTTGTGTTGTGAATGTGTGTTTGTGTGTGGTTCTCTGTGTTCATCATATTACAGGTGCTGTTTTATAAGAGAAAAACACTGCTCAGTTCCATTCAGAAACAGACAAAAGAAGCACAGTCAGTTAATACTTGCTACCTGGCCCCTTGCATTTTGATTGTACTCTGCATAAATGATAAAATTATTGTGATTACATCATGAAATCAAATAATAAGAATTGACTAACCATTGGCAAGTCAGGGTGTACAAACACCCTGCGAGACCACCTGGTTCCCTAAATAACAGCAATTTTTCCAACCCTTTAAATCAACAACTAACCTTGATAAGAGAGAATTTTAAAACCAAGACAAGTTTAACATATATTGGAATAAGTGTGTGTGTGTGTGTGTGTGTGTGTGTTAAGACTTTATTAATCTGTTAATTTTATCTGTACCAAAAAGATGTAAATTACTATTTACTCAGGAAATGTTTAGTCTTGTGAACCTGAATAGGTGAACCGTTATTAAATTTAGTCTCTTAAGAGCACTTACGTCCTGATGGTAGCACAGAGACTGAGTCTGTATAAACTATTATTACATGTGAAAAAAACTAACTTCTGTAATTAACTTGCAATATTATACATAAGGCTCCAGTTACAGTAAAATCCAATTTTCCATAGTATACACACTAGGCAGCTTTACTGAATATTAGATTTTAATGAGATTTATGACCTTACTCATAATTTATTTTTTAAGTTGGAAAAGTTTTGGTTAAAGTTCAATGCAGTATCTTGAAAAAAAAATCTATACCAAGCTTTTCTTAAAGACATTTTAGAATGAATTCTGAAAACAAGAAGGGGCTTATTTGATTCTCAGAATATCTCATTGAAACTATTCTTGCTTTAACATGGAAGAATTCCCTGTTGACAATAAGGAAGTGTTCCATGCTTGTCCTTGGCTGAAGAATGATAGTTTATGACTCTTTTCCTCTCATTGGTTATCTAGCAGCTTTAATTCATGGCACTGTCTAGTCCAGCAAGCCTCAAATTTGCATGTGCTTAAAAATCACTTGGTAATCTTGTCAAAATCCAGATTCTAATTCAGTAGGTCTGGGGTGGGACTCTCAAATCTGAATTTCTAATAAATGAGGCTGATGCTGCCGGTTGGAAGACCACATTTGGAGTAACAAGTGTCTAGTACATACTAAAGATGATTCATGTTCTTCTCATTTTTCAAATGAAGAAAATGAGGCTCAAGGAGATACACAATATCTTTCTGTATGTGATTCTTCACCATGGCTATTTATTAGAATCACCTGAAGAGTGTTTGAAACGTAAGAGACTGAGGCCTCACTCTAGACTGGTAAAACCAGAATCCCTGGGGAAATCTGTGATTTTTATAACTTCTCCGATGCAGTGAGGGTTAAGGATCACTGCATAGGTCTCACAGCCAGTTAGTGAAAAGACCTAGTTTAATGGTAGACTGACTGATTGGCAGCCTAACTGATTGGTTCATGATTGATTTCTGCTTACACTCAGCATATATTTGCTGAATTATGCCCCAGATGCCTTTGAGTGCCTTTAACATACAGAGTCCTCATTCTTTAGGTCTCAGTAAATGTTACCTTTTCAGGAAGGTCTTCCTTAATCATAATATCTAAAATGGCTATTCCTCTCTTATTAGGTCATCACATCATTCTGTTCTATGTCTTTTAAAATAATGTATTATCATTATGTAAAATTATATATACACACACACGCACACACACATAAGTTTCTGTATTAGAAAGCAGAGCTGCTTTGTCCCTGTTCACTTTCATATCTTGTACTTAATAAGCTCAGAGTCAATATTTCTTTAACAAACTACATTTAAAAGGAAGCAATACAGTTAACCAGCTGCAAGTATGAGTTTTAAAAAGAAAAAAATTGTGTTTCTTTGGACATTTTCCTTATATCCCACTAGCTTTACTTTCCACATTTGTAAATAGCATCTACCTCATACAATTTTTGCAATATTAAAAGAAAGGATTTGTGCATAGTGTTTAAGCCTGTGCCTGACATCTGGAAAACATTCAGTAAACAATACTATTGTAATCTTAATTAATGACCGCAAAATTTCTGTACATTTCATATTGTAATCCTCATTTAACAACTGGGAAAATACATCCATTAACAAGAGATCATTTGCTCAAGATCACAAATACAACTTTTGAGGTTTGACCTCAAAGCTAAGCCTAAAAGCTCATATGTGCAAAACTCTGTGCAAGACCCTTCTACTCATGTTTTCTGGTTACAACCTCACATCAAATGAGTCACCTTTTGACTTCTAATCCAGTGTTCTTTTGACTATACCACTGTGTTGTTTGATTGGCAGCAGAGAATGTTGCTCTTCTCCGGGTACACTAATGAGTGGATTCATCAGCTGATGTCCAATTCCAAGACCCATTGATGAAACCAAGGTTTTTATGTGAGGCAAAGGTCTGAGCTACAATACATCTAGCTACTGCCATGTATCAAGCACCCATCAATCCTCAATTAACCCCTGTGATATAAGTACAATCATTCTCAATTTATAAATGAAGATATTAGATGTCAGACAAGGGAAGTGAATTAGCCAGGCTATTATAGCCAGTAAGACCAGAGGTAGGATTGAAACTGTAGGCTGTGAGTAATAAAAAAAATGTTTGGTGTCAGGATGGAATGATTACACTTCATAGATGGCGAGAGTCTGCTCTTTGTGAGATGGAAAACATATAGAAATCACTTATTTTTTTTTTTTTTTTTTGTCATTACTTTGGAGTCCTCCCAATTTTTGTAGAGAAACTTACCATGCAATAAAAACCTCATAAAATGTGATACTCTCCTAAACAGAAAGCAATGGGGATCCAGTAAAGGAGTTGAAATGCATTCAACATTGTGTATTTGTGTGTGTATGTGCATGCACATGTGCACTTAAATATACTGAGTTTGCAGTAAAATGTCAACCTGATAAAAGAGGTACTGTAGGAGATACAGTTCTTAGACTCAGGAAACTCAAATTAACAGGCACAATTTTATTGAAATATGTCTGGTATAAAAATGAACAGATGTGTGCTGTAGGCAAGGTAGAAACAGAGTGAAATAGGATGTCCATTTCCCTGAAGCCATTTGAGAATGCCTTACAGAGAAAGTGACATGTCATCTGCTTCTTAATTTTGGAGCAGTCAGAACTAATTTTAAGGGTATCCCCATTAGAAAAAAAAACCATATGCAAAATCATGGCATATGAAAGAGTCGGAGTGTTTGGGGAACAGGAAGAAATAGTCTGTGGCTACAGCAGAGGGTGCGTGGGGGGAGTGCATAAAATGAAAGAAAACTTAGAATTTTATCAATAACATACTTTTTTAAGTTAAAAATAATTCCTTCTGCAAGCTTACAAGTGAGATGCTCTCTCCTCTTTCCGCCTGCCGTTGTACAGCAGGAAGGCACCATAAGAAATACACTATAAATTCTGCATGCATAGGTTAACATTACTACACAGTTTTGAGAGCTGCTAATATAGCAACATTTTAGATCGTCTTAAAAGATTTTTTAAAATTTATTTTTCATATGTAAGGGATTGACATTTGCCCCCTTTTCTTTACTTTCTACTTGCTACTCTGTCCATATTTACCCAGCTCACTTACAGGTCTGAAGAATCAGTTTACATATGGCCAAGAAAGAATACAAAGATTTGGAAAGTCTCTGAAAGAGAACGTAATAAAATCCCACCTCCCCGCAGAAGCTGAGAAAGTCTGCAGCTTGTGAAGGGCCGAGATCCCAACTGAGCCCGAAGAGGTCCCATCACTCTGTACCCCTGCCCCAGGGACTGCCTTTGACTCAACCCATTCCTGAAATAAGCCCTCTGTAATAAAATGTCTGTTCCTACCTATGAGTTCTGCAGTGAGTCCTACAGCCATATGGTAGAAATATTGGGTTCCTGGGGTGAGCCATATTTTCCCCCAACCTAAAATAATTTGCTTTGGTATCAGAAAAATTATGTTTTAATTATGGCTTTCTGACATTTTTTACTGGGTAAACTCAAGAAGGCTGACTAACCACTCTGGACTGTGATTCCATTAACTACCCCAAATTAGGATATTTTATTTCTTGCAAGATTGGTGCAAAGACTAGCTGAAATATGCAAAGTGTCTAATGCAGTACAAGTCAAAGAATAAGGTATTCAATTAATGGTAATTATAATAAAAATATATTGATAATGGGAGGACATCGAGAAAGATGAAGGAAATGAAAAGATTTGAAGGGAAAATGAGTGTTTGCTAAAGTAGTGCTAGGAACTGTTCTCATACTTTGATTAATCATTGCATAAGCTGGACTTCTGCTTAGGTTTCAGAGTGTGATTTTTTCCTTAGGCGTTTTGTCCCGAAAACCAGAATATGGAATATTCTCCCACCAGGCTATGCCCTGCTAATCTTCTCTTCTTAGGAGTCAGGCCCCAATTCCTGGACCCCTAAATACTATTTGTAATTCCTGGACCCCTAAATACTATTTGTAATTCCTGGACCCCTAAATACTATTTGGAAGGCTCTTTTCAAAGGCTTCTAAAAAACACGAATCATTTATCAAGCCACTTTTAAATGTTAGGTATTATTCTAAGGTCATAGAAATGAATTATCTAATTGTTACAACAAATTTCTCATCTCTCCTACTTGTGGGTGAAGCAGAGGGATTTTGTGGCATGGAAGTCTATACCAAGGAAGTTAACATCCTTTCAGTTTAGTTAACCTTTGTTTTACTTTTTCTGAGAATTGCTTATTCATAAATTTTGGCAATGAGTGATACGTCTTTTAAAAGTATTTGTCTATATGCACATATACACATATACATGTTTGTATAGAGATATATATATAGGAAATGTGTTAATTCTTTTGGGGGGGGTGGAGGGACAGAGTCTTGCTCTGTCCCCAGGCTGGAGTGCAGTGGTGCGATCTCAACTCACTGTAACCTCCGCCTCCCAGGTTCAAGCGATTCTCCTGCATCAGCCTCCCGAGTAGCTGGGTCTACAGGCGCCCGCCACCACGCACAGCCACTTTTTCTATTTTTACTAGAGATGGGATTTCACCATGTTGGCCAGGGTGGTCTCAATCTCCTGACCTCGTGGTCCGTCCACCTTGGCCTCCCAAAGTGCTGGGATTACAGGCGTAATCCATTGCGCCTGGCCCCAAATGTGTTAATTTTATGCTATATGTATTACAAATACTTTTTCCCATTTTAAGTGATAAATTTGATGTGGAAGGAGATTAAGAAGGCTTCGAAAAATATGGGGTTGATAAGTAAGGTGAACAGGAAGTTCAAGACAATTGACTTGACACAAATGTAAAGCCTATGTGAGGCCCCTTGGCAGCCCTGACCAGCCTGACCTTAATGGGCACGACTGGGAAGGCGAGTCACCTTCTCAAAAAAATAAAAATCAATAAAATAAGCAGTTAGCTAAGAAACATGTACAAGGACACAATGTAACTTAACAAAAGCCCCACAATAGTGTAAGATACTGCTTTAAAAACCAGTTAAACAGACAAGTGTTCTCTGTGGGTGTATTTCTTTGAAAAGTGGTGAATGAGGTGACAAGGATGAATTTACTCAAATACCAATCAAGTTTATGAATTTTGTTTAGAATGGTCTTAGGTAGTTTTATTTTGAATTCCATTCCTTTTACTTGTGATTGTTAATGTGTTTTCATTTTAGAAATTTTGAAAGGCAGGTAATATGGAAATATAAAAAGACTTATAATGTTACCCCCCAGAGGTGATCACTGTAAACCTTGTTTACATTTAGAATGGCATTTTTTTTCATTTTTAGCAAGCAAACTGCCATTCATAAAGACAAGCTGCAATAAATGCAAAACCATAATACTACTGAGGACTCCCTATACTTTCATGGCCACAGCTAATGGGGCAGGCCTTGTGGGAGAACAGAGAATAGATGATCCAATACAATGCACCATCCAGTCTAAATGGCTCAGTTTATTGTTCCCTCTATGATCGCATCAACTGTTATAGAAGTTCCTCCACCCCAAAGCTGCATTTCAGTATATTACATAATTGTCTGCCTGCCGAAGGAGCCATCCTTTTCCAGCAGTCCAGATCTATGCCACACAGAGCTCAGATGGGTGGACAGATTTGGGAAGGCCCCAAGGTATGCTAAGCAGGCATGATGAGAATTAATATCCCACCAGAGTGGAGCAGCATTTAGAGATAACTAGTTGAGAAGCTGTCTGGTGACACGGTCTATCTGTGGGCCAACGCTGAAGAAAAGGACATTAAGCCACATAGAACCCATGTGAAATAGCTGCTCAATAGTAAAGAAAAAAAAAAAAAAAAAAAAGCAAAGAAAAAATCCACTTAGCAAGGAGCAGAGATGGCCAGGCCATAGGATTGTATCCCCTGCTGGCTTAATAACAGCAAGTTCTTAGAAGCTAGAGATCGGCCAGGCACGGTGGCTCACACCTGTAATCTCAGCACTTTGGGAGGCTGAGGAGGGCGGATCACCTGAGGTCGGGAGTCCGAGACCAGCCTGAACAGCATGGAGAAAGCCTGTCTCTACTAAAAATACAAAATTAGCCAGGAGTGCTGGCAGGTGCCTGTAATCCCAGCTACTCAGGAGGCTGAGACAGGAGAATCACTTGAATCCGGAAGGTGGAGGTTGCAGTGAGCAGAGATCGTGCCATTGCACTCCAGCTTGGGCAACAAGAGCGAAACTCTGTCTCAAAAAAAAAAAAAGAAAGAAAAAGAAATCAGAGATCCTTTTAACATTTCCTTCATAATTTGTCATAAACACTCCTTCACAAATAATTTGCCCAGGCAAAATGAGGGGCTTTCAGCCATCCCACATAATTTTCTGGCCTCTTCGAGCAATGCATTACAATGGAGAATACCGGCCCTTTGGTGGTGTTCACAGATGTAGTTCTGAGCCACTCTCCCTGGATGATTTCTTCCACCTCATCCTCTCCTGCTTGTCGGCAAACCCTGACACTGGATTGGGAGGTAGATATCACCCCAACTTGCAAACTTGGTGTTCAGATGTCTCTCTGCCAATGTTCTTGGCACCTTTCAAACTATAGCCTGGGTTTTCCTTTTGCTGCATCAGGCTTTCCTGGGGGCTGGTAGAGGAGAGTGTGTGAGAGTGTGCGTGTGTGTGTGCGTGTGTATGTGTGTGTGTGTGTGACTTCTTGGTCTTCTCCTGGTCACAGAGCAAATGTTATATACTGTTAATGGTCTCAAATCCTCAATGAAAGTTGAAAGTAGACAGGACATAAATAAAATGAATATCTTTCTACATATTAGTTTTAATCAAGTTATTGTTTATAGAGGAAAACCCCAATTCTCACAACTTGTAGAAAGAATGCTTACCTGCCAAGTAGAAATCACATAGAACATTGAGAGGTCATCCTTCAAGAAACAGATAACTAACTTAAAAAAAGGGAGACTATCTTTGTCAAATTGCAGCATCTACTTCTAGCACTGTTTTTCTCAGACCTGATAATTATTTGTATTTTTTCCTTCTTTGAGGAGATAAATGAACATTGAAATTTCTCTCAAGTTTCTAGTGTAGTTAAGAAGTAGGATTTGAAGGTTGTGTTAGGTTTTGTTTTTATTTACTTGTTTGTTTTCAGGGAAGTGAAGCCCAGACTCTTCAGGCACTACTGAGAAAATGTGCTGAAGATGAGGAATGTTACAAACAAGTAAAACCAATGGGGAATAGAGATACTAACTTGAATTGAAAGAGAGAGAGAAAGAAGCAATGTGAGACTCAAGAAAAAAGTTGGGCCGAATGCTGTGAATCACACCTGTAATCCCAGTGGTTTGGGAGGACAAGGTGGAATGATTGCCTGAGGTACGGAGTTCAAGACCAGCTTAGGCAACACAGCCAGACTCTGTCTCTAGAAAAAAACCAAACAATCAAAAAACTACATGAAATTAGTCCTGGTAACACACACACCTATAGTCCCAGATTCTAGGAGGCTGAGGTGGGAGGATCACTTGAGCCCAGGAGTTTGAGGCTACAGTGAGCCATGATTGTGTCACTGCATTCCAGACTGGGTGACAGAGCGAGACTTGAACTCAAATAAATAAATAAATAAATAAATAAATCAAAATGTTCCAAACAGGCCAGAATATTTTCCTTATTTGTATTATTTGTTCATAACTAAATCCCACAGCATACACAACCAAGATAGGAATATACAAAGCAAAGGGCTGTAGATCATCACGTAGGTATTTTTAAAGTATACTTTAAAAATTTTTAAATTGAGATAAGAATGAAAAGTTTTATTTAAACTTAAAATATCCTTATCCAAAATATAGGGTTCTATCTCTTCTGGTTAACAGAGGCATTTAAAGATTTAAAAAGTAGAAAATAACTTGAGGAAAATTCTTTTTCCGCAGAAGAAAGAGTTTTTGATCATGTTCTGAAAGTTAATGATCATACTCTGAAAGTTAATGGAGTCTTGGAGGGGGTGAAGAGGGTCTGCTGTATAATTTGGGGCTTTGGATGACTTATCTGCAAGTAAAATTCAGAGTGGATGAAATATTTTCTAACTTTATCCAGGATTCTTGGAACTTCTTATGTTTCCTTCTCTCCTTCTGCTTTTTAAGAGGAGATTTAAATTTTATTTTCATGTCAGGAGATCCCCAAGAGTCAATTGAAATCTATTAGAGGAATCCTAACTTTGAGTATCAACCACATTTTGTCCTATATCAAAATATAGGGCAAAATACAGGGCCTAAGGCAGCCTTATGTCACATGCCAAGCCTTATGTCACAAGCCTTATGTCACATGCCAAATCTCAAATGGTGAGAGATTTCTCCACTGCAGTCAGGTTAGGAAGAAGCTTAGGAGATGGATGGCAGGTGCCTTCATGTGCAACAATGCAAAGTGACTGTGACTGAGGGCCTCAGGAAAAAAAAAATATCAGTCACAGCAAAGATATAAAATTAATGTCTAAATTCAATCTACATAGCAAGTGCAGCACAGTCTGTAAATACTAAGCATTAGCCCTATGTAAGAGTCAAGAAAATGGATTCTAGATCTTTGTAGGGGACTTGCTTTCTCTTGGACCTCAGTGTCCTCATCTACAAATTTTGTAAATTTGGGGACTTAGATTAAATCATCTGTGCATGTATCACCACCTCTGTGTACTGTGTGACACTCCCCTTTGATTTTCCCTTTTATTTTCCTAGATTTGATGACATGTGATGTTTGACCATCTCACTCATTTGTCTCTTCCACTTCAACAATCCACGCTTTCCCACAACTCCTCCCTCTCACACCCATTACAAGAAAGGGAGAATAAAGGCAAAAACTTTGCTAATTAACCAGGAGTTAATTCTCTAGGTCTAAGAAGTCTATAGTCTACGCAAGAAGGTAGAACCCTAAATATTGAATTATTTTAAAGGGGAAAGTGTATTAAGAAAAATGTACTTCTATAAGATAGAAGATCAAGGAGCACTGAAGAATGTTCTAGAAGAACAGTTCAACTCTGCTGAAGCATAAAGCTGAATATACTTTAATATACAGGTAACATTTCTTTCTGCACACATTGAACAAGTTTGTAATGCATACTCGCTTGTGCCGGCCAGCATGTATACATAGATAAGTAAAGACATAAAGCTTCAATCAGAGGGTAGCATGCTCCATCTTAGAATCCTTCACCCGGGTTGTAAAATGATAACTGATAACTAAATTTATCAGATATTTTTGCCTTCAATCATTAGCTTTTTTCAGCTCACTTGATTTTATGCATTCTACCTATCAGACATTATGCTAGGCAATGGAGAATACAGCAAAGAATAAAAGAAAAAAGAAATTAGGATAATTACAGAAGGCCTCTTTGAGGAGGAGGTATCTAAAGAAGTGACTTAAAGGATGAAGAGGAGTCAGGAAGGGTGAGAGGACATGCTATGTGAAGTGTGTTTGTGTATGAATGAATGTGTGTAAATATGAGATTATACGTGAATGAATAAATATGTGGTGGTGTGGGAGGTAAGAGGATGTTTTGCGAGCAGAAGTGCAAAGTCTTGGGGCAGGAGAGGAAATTCTGTAAAATGAAAAATATTAAAATGAAAGACAATGAAAGAACTAGGCCAACAGTGAAATTCAGAAACATGAAATTAGTCAGAGAACTTCCAATTAAGCTTGCAATTAAGCTTCTCTCTTATTACTAAATGGAAACCTGGCTATTAAGTAGAGGATTCTTCAGACATGTAAGATGTGATATATGTAGAATTACTTTTATGGAAATAGTATACAGATACTTAGATGTGCCTGGCAATACTTTAGGAGGTCTGTGAGTTCAGAAGTTTACTCATAAAAAAATTGAGACATTAGTCTTTTTTTTTTTTTTTTACACATTGATACTTGCACTGATGGTGCAAAAGTAATAGTGAGTAATGCTGCTGGAGCCTTAGCAAAATCAAGCCAGTAATATCAAACTATAGCAGTGATCACTGTATTTTTTTTATTTTCATGCATTTACAGTTTAAAAAGCCAATGTCAGCTGGGCGCAGTGGCTCATGTCTATAATCCCAGCACTTTGGGAGGCCAAGGCAGGTGGATAACGAGGTCAGGAGATCCAGACCATCCTGGCTAACATGATGAAACCCCATCTCTACTCAAAAATACAAAAAATTAGCCAGGCGTGATGGCGGGTGCCTGTAGTCCCAGCTACTTGGGAGGCTGAGGCAGGAGAATGGCATGAACCCGGGAGGCGGAGCTTGCAGTGAGTCGAGATCGCACCACTGCACTCCAGCCTGGGCAACAGAGTGAGACTCCATAAAAAAAAAAAAAAAAAAAAAAAGCCAGTGTCTCTTAAGAATAGCTCTTGACATAGGTCTTTTTTAGTACATTGTGTGATATATAAAACACTTCTGCTACATCCTGAAGTGTAATGATTGCCCCAGGGAAAAAACTATTCTGCAATTGTCTGTGAGCTGAACTAGCTGCCTTTGTCATGGAACACTATTGTTGCTTGAAAGAATGGCTAACAAATTGTGAAGTTTGGAAAAAACAATGTTCCCAAGACCACTCCATCTTCTAACACTGATTTCTAGTTCAAGCTTCCCTAAGACCACTTTTAGGTTCAATAATTTACTAGAAGGACTCCAAAAACTCACTGAAAGCTATTATAGTTAAGGAGAGCTGAAAGATACCGATTGAAATCAGCCAAGAGAAAGGGCACATGCAACAGAATATAGGAAAATTCCATACAAAACAAAGCTTCCTATTGTCTTTTCTCTGTGGAGCTGTGGACAGCATTGCTTTCCTGGCATCGATGTGTGACCATATGCACAACAAATTTCCAACCAGGGAAGCTCACACAGCCTTAGTGTCTAGAGCCTTTATTGGGGCTTGATCATGAAAACTTGATTGGCTCCCCACCATGGCTAACCTCATTCTCCAACTTCTCTGAAAGTCAAGTGATAGGACATGACTCAAAGCCCATGAATCACATTACTGGTGTGGCCGAAAGCCTTCACTCGAAATCACATTGTAACTATTTGGCACCTTCCAAAGCTCCCAGGTGAACAAACACATACCTCTCAGGCAGGATGTTTAAAAAAACCTAGAAATTACTTCCAAGAAGCTAAGGACATAGGTTAATTTTTTAAAACCTCTTTTGGGAAAGATTAACTTTTTTTTTTTTGAAACCGGGTCTTGCTCTGTCACCCATTCTGGAGTGCAGTCATGTAATCATGGCTCATTGCAGCCTTGACCTCTCAGGCACAAATGATCCTCCTACCTCATCATCCTGAGTAGCTGGGACTACAGGCACATACCACCACACTCTACTATTTTGTTTTAATGTAGAGACAGGGTCTCACTATGTTGCCCAGGCTGGTCTCAAATTCCTGAGCTCAAGTGATCCTCCCATATCAGCCTCCAAAATGCTCGGATTACAGCTGTGAGCCACCATGCTGGGCCCAAATTCTTTACTACACCTAAATAAGTTATGATTAACCAGACTTAGATATTTGGCAAATCTTTTCTCAAAAGCGAGTAAAATGATTCTGTCACGTCAAGGTAAACAACTGACAGTATGTGTTACTGAAGAAAAAAAATCAACTTACAAGTAAATGTTAGATTTTGGAAAACGTTGTCGACTACCATGAGTTATAGATTTCCAATATTTAAAGACTTATCTGGAGAGATTGAAACTGGTGGCCAAGTAGCCCTTAAAGATTAGAGAGACAGTAACTGAAGTTCCTCTAGGTAGTTATTAACTATAACTTTCAGCTGTTTGCTTACCCATTGTTAGCTGTCCTTCTTACTCTTAAAATGTCATATAGCCTAACCATAGTTTCTGCAGTCATCCTATAGATAGCCCCTTACCCTGATGTATGGATTACAAGATGTTGGCTAAATTGTTTTCAGAGACTCAAAAGTCAGTCCTGAATCCAGCTTAAAATGCTCAAGATCATCAACCAACCTAACTCCTAGAACCAAAAAAAAAAAAAGTTGAAAACTCAATTGCTAGGACCATGTCCTTATGGACCCATTTCTGAAATGAGGGGTACCTCAACTATAGTTGCAACTCAGTGCCTGATCCATGGACTCTGGAATTTCCTTCATCTCAGACAATCAACTGATGACCCCTCATTACCCAATTCCCCACCCCCTTAGTTTGATCCTTAAAGTCACCCCACTTAAGACTCATTGGGGAGGTGGATTTGAGGCTTGCTCTCATGTCTCCTCACTTGTCTGCCTCATGAATGAATCCTTTTTCTGCCACAAATCTCAATGACTCAGTGATTGGCTTGCTGTGCATTGGGGAAAGAAGCCTTGTTTGGTAACAAGATCAGTGATAATATTAGAAACATGATTTAAAAAATATTTCCAAACAAAATGTGTCAACATACAGAATATCTGCTTAACTCAATGAATCAATATTTTCCAGATGACTAATATATGATGTTATAAAATCATGATACAATGGTAAGAGATCCATTCAAAGTGTAAGAAAGACTAATGGATTTTAATAAATCAGCGCAAAGTTCACTGATATGGTTTTCAGATTGTGATTTACAAGTAACATTTAAGTAACTATCACTTATCAAGTTTTGATGTTGTATTAGTTTGTTCTCCCATTGCTATAAAGAACTACCTGAGACTAGGTAATTTATAAAGACAAGAGGTTTAATTGGCTCATGGTTCCTCAGGCTGTACAGGAAGCATGGCTGCGGAGGCCTTAGTAAACTTAAAATCATGGTGGAAGGTAAAGGGGAAGCAGGCACAGTCTTCACGTGGCTGGAGCAGGAGAGAGAGAGAAAGGGGAAGGTGCTAGACACTTTCTAAGAACTAGATCTCATGAGAACCCTATCATGAGAACAGCAAGGGGGGATTCAGCCCCCATGCTTCAATCACCTCCCACCAGGCCTCTCCTCTGACACTGGGAATTACAATTCAAAGGATGTAATTCTTTGAACATGGAGTCAAAACATATCAGATGTAGTATCAAAAATGGATATCCATAATTATCTGATAAGTCTATAAAATACCTCTTTTTTAATACATAGTCTGGATTCTCTTCATACACTTTAGCCTAAATAATGTACTATACCAGATTTTTTTAAAGTTATTTTCTTCTTTCAATAACTTTGAAATATATCAGATTAAATGAAAAATAGAAATGAAAATCTAGCTCTTTTTTGTTAAGCCAGACATTAAGAGAAATGCTAAAATATAAAAGCATATGACTCTCAATGGTAATTATTTCTTTGTTCTGTGAAACAATTTTTTAATAAATATGGCATTGACATTAATGTGCAATTAAATTATTGTGAAAAATGAATGAATAAACTTTTTTCTCAGTATAAATTTCTGTTAAGATAAATACTGATGAATATAACCCACATAAAAATTTTACTTCTTGCTCTAATAATGTTAAGAGTATGAAGTGGTCATGAGGCCAAAATGCTTGATAATAGCTATTTGAGAGCAGTATTTCTCAAAATGAGTCTTATGATTAGTCACTATGATCTCTGACTGGGACAACTATAGTTTGTGGGTCCAATCTGGGCAACCCTCTGTTCTATAAATGAAATTTTATTGGAACACAAACATGCCCATTTAGTCACATATGACTTACGTCTACTTTCACACTACAATAGCAGAGTTGAATAGTTGAAGCAAAGTTGAGCAGTTGTGACAAACAGCACACACACACAGACACACACACAATTCTATGGCATGCAAAGCTTATAATATGTATTGTCTGTTTACAGAAAAATGTTTGCTCACCCTTGATTATGTGAGCCATAAAATCAATTTTGTGGTTTGGATCAGCAATCTTCAAAAATAAAGAAAAGAATTAGGGAAAAAAGAAGTGAAACACATAGATGAGATGAGAGAAAAAAACAGTGCATCACATAGTGGTAGCCATTATTTTTGGAACATTTGTTTTTGCTGTGTGCATGTGTGTGTGTGTTGAGTTTAGTTGTAAATTTGGTTTACTCTGGGTCATGGTAAGAAATTGAAATCTGCTGATTAAAGTGCAAGCTAAGTACAATTAAGATTCTCAGAGATGAATTATTAATATTGTAAATGGTCTTAAATTCTCCAAGGCAGTAGGTGGCATATCAATTGAAAATAGATACATCGACACATTTACATTAGTCTTACTAAAGATATTCACAGATATTTATGGCAAAACAACTCCAACAGTTTTTGTAGAATGCGAATTTCCCCTAACTGTACAGATTTGGTTATGCTTTATAGCCTGTTATTTTAAGAAGTATACAATGTCATTTTTCTCTATATACGTCATTGTAGATATCGAGTTTGTTTCTTAATCTGAAATTTGTCTTTTTTGCAATGTGTATTATATTGTTAATATACAAATCACTTCAGAACGTGAATACCTTTAAAGTGATATATATGTATATATACACAAACACACACACACACACACACCCCTCCTAAGGACATAATACCATATATTTTTACAAACAAAACATACTCATGTAACCAGAGTTTGGATCTTTTACATTACACATTGGAATACATTAAAATTGAATTATTTTTTAACACTGATCATTTTTGAGCATGTTTGTAGGCATTTTAGGACATGAGAATATGAATAGGGCTGTTCTCTGTCATAAAGAAGTTTGAAAATAAGATGAGAATAAGACCTAGATGTAAATAGATATAAAATTTTGTGTGAGTGTGTGTGTGTGTGTGTGTGTGTGTGTGTGGTGTAGTTTTGAAATCTCATGTCAAACAGAAAGAGCACATGCTTTGGATTCAGAGTTCTTGATTCAGATTCATGCTTGAAGACCGGCAAGGCTTTATAAAATGTGTTACACAGAGCCTAGTAGACCTTGAATACTAAATAAATGTTGATATCTTCAAATTGAAGACAATAGCAGCAGCATAAAAGATTCAGGTTTTGTGGCTGTTTTGCAACATTCCTGGCAGGAAGCACTTGTTGCGGAGATGATTACAAATTTCAGTGAACAGACCAAGTGAAACTAACATCAGAGAATAGAGCTTCAGAGGCAACATCAAACAGAACAAAGATAAGAGCATTTGGTTAGCATCTTTTCATATTTTAAGGTAGAATTTTGAGCAAAAGTATTTGAGAATGGTAATTAGTCAAGTTCCTACACTAATTCCTTCTTTCTCAGCTTTCCTTAAAGTTCCAAGGTATTTCCAGGGTTCCGAAACAGTTTTCAAAGCTATGCATTGCAAATTTTATCTACTACGGTTACTAGGTGCTTCTCTTGTCCTTTGCTATCAGTTTTCACAAGCAGGAAAATAGTTTTCCTTGAATCTTTGCCTGTGGAGAAAATGTTCAGTATTTTCCAAATCAAAGAGATCAATCCAGAGCAAGATAATTGCAGTATTGTATTGTCCTATGTTGTGTTGTGATGCAATATATTCTTTATGGTGGTACTTGGATAGTGAAATTGCCATAAGAGTTGAGTTAGTGCATTGCCAATAGTTACCTGACAGGTTGAAAAAAAAAAAACCCTTCAATTACATAGACACAGTGCACATATCTATCCCTCATTACTCCTCCACCAATGGCTGCCATTGATAATGAATGGCAACATCCTTTCTCCCTGAGCCCAAAGAGAGATTCAGGACACTCATTAATGCACTGATCCATGCAACTTCTACCAATTGATGAACACTGGCACACCCATACACACCCAAACACACACAATGTCTAGGCAATTTTATCACCTGTATAGATTTGTATAAGCTTGATGTTTTAAACACAGTTTTCATTGTATGATTCAGGCATCACAAATGAACTCCTTCTCTGAAGTTCTAACATGTTTTCAGTTGCAATTGAAAATCTGAGCATTTATTATGCAATAAACTTTTGCCAAATCTGAGTTATTCTTACACAAATTTACACAAATTTCCACCATAACATAGCAGATATTGTTAATTGTATACTCACTGACCATTATTATTTACATTCTTGAAAACAGAAACCTATCTGATTCAAGAATGTGACATACTAAGCTCCAGCAGAGATTCTGACTTCCTCAGTTTCTCTTGTAGATAAGAAAGAAGCCGCAAGACACGGTCCTTATCAGTGAGATGTAAGCAGAAATCAGTTGGGGTTTCTAGAAAGCCATTTTCTTTTCCTAAAAATGGGTAACATGTGGCTGATATCACTACATCTCCTCAAAGTTTTTAGCTTTGAATATGAACTTCCAGAATCATGTTATTACTATGAAATACAAGAGGAAGGCCAAGAAAACCAGACTTTCCAGCCCATAAATCAGTAAACCTCTCAATTGCTATCAGCAATTCAAAACTGAGGAGTAATTTGTAAGATTTGACCCTTCAGGAAAAAAAAAGTGGTATTGAAACCATATAACTAAAGCAGACCAAAAAAAACAAAAAACACCCCAGACCTCAAACTAGCAAAATAACGAACATATCAACACTTTGATTCTTTGTTCTTGAGAATCTATAATTAGCCAGGCCACAATGTTTCATGCAACATTTTATTTCATTCAGCAACTTTTGGAAAGAAATACTTTAGACATAATTTTACAAATGAGGAAAATGTCAATAAAAATCACTGCAAAGGTCACATAGGTGATAAATATCATTATTAAAGTTTGTATTCAGGCTTGGGTAATTTGGTTATCTGCATTTCTTTATTATTATTATTATTTGTTCATTCATTCATGTAATGCTCTATATCTCTGTTAAGCAAACATAAATGGAGTTTTAATTTAAAATCCAAACCATCAGACTTTTTGTTAAATCAGAAAATCACTTTTTGTTGGAGCCACTTTAAGAAAAATTGCCCATTGGGTGAATGTTCACTAGTTAGGTGATGGGTACACTAAAAGCCCAGACTTCACCACTACACATGTAAGAAGGCGCATTTGTACCCTCCAAATACGTATACATTGTTTTAAATTAAAAAAGTACGATTACTTTGTAAATACTTTTAACAGAATCATATAGCTTTATCCCTGTTTACTATTAACAATCACACACATTTTGTTTCCAATATATCACATTGGTCAGGCAATTCCTAAGTATAAGCAGAGCAAAACAAACAAAGAAAAAAGAAAAAAAAAAACAAAAACCACCAACTGAGCACTCTGAGAGCTGCTAGAGAGTGATAAAAGACACAACTCTTTGTCATGAGACCTTGAAAGTTATTCAAGAAGCTGCAGATTGAGAAGCAAGAGACACAGAACTCTATGTTCGTGGCGTCTGTGAGGGGGCAGGCAGTGAGATTTGGTAGGAGTTGCATTTAATTTGTGGACTAGATTGAGATTATGCAACACCAATGTGTAAAAGGAGATTTGAGAAATGCCTTCTCAGTTTGTAAAGGGAAATTAGGCATGTCTCTGTTTTATCATCACAGCCATCCACACTGCCATAGACAAGCTAAATACATCAACATTCCTGATACATAAAATCACCATGCCCACCATCTCTACTCTGGATTAAAATACCATATGGGATAAATTCAATCACTAATCTGCAAATATATGTATCTCACTTCTTGCTTTAGAAATGTAGTATCTATGTGGCATAACATGTTTTTCTCTTTATGTTATTAGTTTTCTATTTGATGTTGGGTTTGAAATATAACAGAGGTCTTTGGCTCCTTCTGATTTCCATCAGGAGAGAACATTAATTGCAGTGTGCCCCATAGAGCAAAAGCACAGGGAGACAGAATATTCTGGATAAGCATCAAAGCTCAAACTGTCTGTGGCGGAACACATCTTCTGCTGACTTTATGCACCTAAATCTTAACATAAAGCAACATAATTCTAGTGGGAGCTGATTATCCTGTGATTGACACCTGAGGATCTGATGTAGTTTTACAGAAGTAAAGTAGTCTGCTCTAACGGGACAGTTTATGTAGGGTAGTGATTAGCCAACCCTATCATATTCCTTTTCTTTAGGAATTAGAATACAAATCATTCAGAGAGAGGCAGAACATCCACAGAAGCAGAGAGACACAAGGGGGAAGGAAATAAGCAAAAGCCATAAGGGAGTAAAACCCATAAATAAGCTAACACCATGAGACAGGAGTGATAGGGAAGACTCAAGTAACAATATTAATAATGTTAGTTAATAGACCAGGTGTGGTGGCTCACTCCTGCAATTCTAGAGCTTTGGGAGGCACAGTGTCACACACCTGTAATCCCAGCTACTCAGGAGTCTGAGGCAGGACTGCTTGATCCCAAGAGTTCAAGGCTGCGGTGAGCTATGACTGCACCATGCCCGGGGCAACAGAGTGAGTCCCTGTCTCAAAATAATAATGAAAATAATATATTAGTTAATAATTCAAAATAATAGAAACATTTTTGGAAAATGTACAATGTGCCAGGCACTGTCATGAACACTTATTAAAATTACATCAGCTTGGCCGGGCGCAGTGGCTCACGCCTGTAATCCCAGCACTTTGGGAGGCCGAGGCACGTGGATCACGAGGTCAGGAGATCGAGACCATCCTGGCGAACACTGTGAAACCTCGTCTCTACTACAAATACAAAAAAATTAGCTGGGCATGGTGGCGGGCGCCTGTAGTCCCAGCTACTCAGGAGGCTGAGGCAGGAGAATGGCGTGAACCCGGGGGGCGGAGCTTGCAGTGAGCCGAGATCGCGCCACTGTACTCCAGGCTGGGTGACAGAGCGAGACTCCGTCTCAAAAAAAAAAAAAAAAAAAAAAAAAAAAAAAAAAACACACATAAGCTTTATCACATACTTATGAAGCTTGCATTGTTATCTCATTATTCCAAGTTTACCTGCAGTGCAGTAGAAATACAGGCAGGTTAAATATTCTCAAGTTTAAAGAATGAATACGTGGAAGAGCGGCTGTGAGCACAGACAGTCTTAATCCAGGCTGTCCACTTTTACTTATCCCACAGCATTGCCTGTCCTAGAGTGATTTGGGCAAGGTAAACATGCTATGGCATCTTCAATGAGGTTCTCTGAGAGACCCTGAGGACAAACATCTTTCTGTGCTTCCCAACTTGGCCCCTGTATCCTTAAAATAAGCACTAGCTGCTTCTCTCTGGTCCTTGCAACACATTGATGAGATTTTAGACCAAATTCTGCTGCTTATGAGAAGTTTTAGTATTGGAAGATCATTTAAATGACCTGACCCTTGGTCTCCTTTCTGTAACCTAGGAATAACAACAGCACCAAAGTGTCCAAGGGGCATTGTGTACTGTGGATGCTCAGAAAATACTGTTGGACACGGCTTCTTTGTTGTTTAACATGCAGCTTGCCGTGGGTGCTTAATAAAGTTCTTTGTTTGATTGAACTCAAGAGAACTCAAAATGCTGAAGAAATAACAATAGTCACTAAGACTCCAGAGCTCTTTCTATAAAAACCTAAAAATGTATTCTCTCTCTATCTTTTTTTTTTTTTTCCATTTCAGCTAGATCACACCAGGGATTACCTCAAATGCTATAAAATGAATCTTTCACTGAAATGGAAAATGAAAAGTGGTGTTATGTTCATCATTTTGCTGGCTTGAGGTTTTTTGATTTCTTTTGTTTTTGTTCTGCATTAGCTACATGGCATCAATATCACTTTTTTTTCCTGAAGGGACAGATCTTACAAATCACTCCTCAGTTTTGAACAAATATTGTAGTGAACAATGCAGGGAAGAATCTTACCTCAAGGGACTACTTATTGTCAACTAGTTTCCAGAGTAGCTAAAATAACAGTGTTTTGCTCAACTAATATCACCTTTAGCATCTTGTTTTTGAAAGTATAAATGTAAGCACGGTAGAACAACTTCTTTTTTTTTTTTATTTCACAAACTTCCATGAGTATGTGCTCACCCACAGCCTCACATCAGTCTGGAGCATAAGCCCATAGTTCTGAATTATTCCTAAAGTTTTCATCTCTCTTAAGTTAATGTATTTTATCTTGCATGCAAATAAAAATAGTGACAGAAAACTGTGTGTGTGTGTATGGGTGTGAACATGTGTGCATGCACTAACACTAAAAGTAAATCTAAATGAGTTTGGCAAAGCTCTGACTTTTCATGAGAAGGTAACATTTTTGTATATTTGATAAGCAAACATAGAGTTTTTATTTAAAATCCAAATTAATTCTAGTCACTCTTTGTTAGAATAGGCAGATAGCCAGAAATGAGCAGGCAAGGAAAACCCCTGGGGAAAAAAGTCCTGGAGACACTGACCATCCATAGTCAGCACTGCCCACTGACAGTCAGCAAAAATGACAATGGCTACGTTGGCTACATCTGGCCTTGTGTTTGGGCTCCTCTAGCCAGAGATAAACATGGTAGGGAATTTCCCAACTGACAAGCAGGGAAAGCAGAAACTCGCCTGAGCATAGCCTGCTGCTCATTATAATAGTAAAAAACACACCCCCAAGTGGAGATTTTAGATGCTAATGAGACATGGGACATGTATCCTAGCATGCACAGCCACAGAACATGTATGCCCACAGGGACCTCCTGAAACATGCTTGCATGTGACAACCCCTCATGCCCCCTCATGAATAAGTATATAAGATTGTCATGCAGTTCCCCAGCACTAGCTGCTGCTGGTTCATTCTTTTAAGCATCCCACTCTGCCTCATCTTTCAGAGTGTGCTGTCTCTTTAAATAAACACTGCTACTACCATTTTCCCAGCCAGAACAGCCTGGAGCTGTTTTTTCACTCCTCTGTAAGAATGTACTTTATCTTCCTAATAAGCTCGGCTACTTTACCCTTGCTATGTGTCTCTTGGCTGAATTCTTTCTTGCAACTTGGACAAAAACTGAGGTTTCCCACACTTGACAATAACATCTTGACTTCTGAGTGGTATAATGTATATCATTAATTATGATACACATTTAATGCTGTCCTAAGTTAACTTTCCTGCAAAAAAATTAGAAATTGATGCAAAAAATTAGATATCTTTGTTATTTTGGGGCCCTCTGAATTTGAACAGGCTGGTATAGCGATGGGGAAAGAGCTAAGTTTATTGACAAAATAAAGAGGATCAAATTGCTAATAAACTCTGTCTCAGTCAACTCTGGTTGCTGTAACAAAGTCCCGTAGAGTGAGTTGCTTATAAACAACAGAAATTTTATTTTCTCACAATTCAGGACTGGAAGTCTGAAATCAGGGTACCATCATGGTGGGTTCTGGAGAGAGCCCTCTTCCTGACTTGTAGATGGCCACCATCTTGCTGCATGTGCACACAGACTTGCCTCAGTGTGTGTATATGGGGAGAGAGAGAGAGAAAGAAAGAGAGAGTGAGTGAGCAACAGTGCTCTCTGGTGTCTTTTCTTATAAGGGCACTAACCCCTGCATGAGACCCCCACCTTTATTACCTCATCTAAACTTAATTATACCTCAGAGCCCTCGTCTTCAAATATAGTTACATTAGGTGTCAGAATTTCAACATGTGAATTGGAAGGGGGGCACAATTTAGTCCATAGCAGATGGGGACCGAGGCAAAAATAAGGAGAAGCCATTGGACTATGGAGAAATTGGAAGGCTAACAAGATGATGGGGGCCTGAAATCTATTAAAAGAAAAGAGAGGGATAAATCAAGATAATCCCCTTGGCCAAAATGAACAAAATCTACTAAAGGTTGGGATGCCCAATATCCAGTTTTGGGCTCTTTATGGTGGGATGTTAAAACACTACTCAACTCTTTTACATCAAACTCTTAAGATTACATCTCACTCTCCAGTGAGATCATGAGCATATTTGTAGGAAAAGAAGTTATGTTGTTGGCAATACCAAGTGGAATAGGATCTAACTATGGAGACAACCAAGCAAGCCATATGCTAATTTTGCAGAAACGGGAGCTCAGGAACAAAGTGGGTGTTAAAATAGATCCCCTATCCCCCACTCTCTTTTAGCCTAACCCCTAAATCTGGATAGTCAGTAGGAACAGAATGGAGTTTATACTGTGTACCATAGTGTTCATTTGACTTTCAAAGAGCATTGAACTTAGTTTACATTTGGGTTTAATGACCATTTGTTGAGCATCTTCTAGTTTCCTAGTATGGTGCATAAGACCGAGTGAATAACATTCAGAGAGATGTCATTTAAGCCTGTGACTATTTCAGAAAACTCAAGGGAAAGGAGTTTATTTTATAAAATTATTTTTATTTTTTTACCTTCCATTTCCTGATGATGAAAGAGTTTACTATAACTGCATGATAGTGAGTGCATTTGCTTCCTGGGGCCGCCATAACTAAGTACCACATGCTGCCTGGCTTAAAACAGAGAAACCTATTGTCTCACAGTTCTGGAGGGTACAGGTCCAAAATCAAGGTGTTGCAGGGTAGGTTCCTTCACAGGCCAGTGAGGGAAGAACCTGTTCCAGGACTCTCGTCATGGCTTGTGGATGACAGTCTTCTTTCTGTCTCTTCACATCATTTCCCTCTATATGTCTGTCTCTGTGTCTAAATTTTCACCTAATAAAAACAATAGTCCTTACGAATCTATGGCATTTTAACTTGATTAGCCTTGTAAATACCTTCTTTATTTGGAGAGAATAAGGTCACGTTCTGAGATTCTGGGAGTTAAGACTTTAATATAATCTTTGGGGGGATACATTTCAACTCCTAACACTAGGTAACAAATATGACTTCAGAAAATCACTATACGTTATGAAAGCCTCTTAGAAAAATCCCACATTTATTTCACTGCATAAGGCTTCCATTAAAATAGCAAATGTAGAAAACAATGAAGATGTGGCCAGGTATTAATAGATAATAAGAAATTACGTTCCCCAAATCACAAGGCAATCATTTTTTCTAAAATTCATTTTTTTAACACAACCCAGGTATTGCTTATAGAACTGACTTCCTAAAATTGTTTCAGTAGCATTAGAATGATTTTATTTTCTGCCAAATGGGGTACCTTTGAAGGAACAAGATCAATCTGAAATTTAAGTTATGGTGACTTTATTGAAATGTAGGGCCTGCTATTTTATAGTAATGCCGGCCATGCTGTGGCTTTCCAAATCAGATTTCTGGTTATGTTTTGGATTGTTGGAAATTTCCAATTTTACAAGTAATTTTTCCATTTAAGGATTTCATATTATTTAATTTGTGAGGTACTGCTCTCTATTTTTTCTCCAAACTTAAAGTGTTGTAATCATTATAAAACTTTACACAAAAGGGCATAGAATAGTTTAGTCAAATTCTTTTTAGATAAAGTATGTGGCAAGACTATACTTCAATATCTTGTGTCTTTTAAAATAGATATTTTACTTTTTCTAAAAAAAAAAAAGGTAGTATTTCATTGTCTTGAGTGCATACGAGCAC
Source organism: Pan paniscus (assembly GCF_029289425.2). NCBI lineage: Eukaryota > Metazoa > Chordata > Mammalia > Primates > Hominidae > Pan > Pan paniscus. The sequence goes on from NC_073267.2 coordinate 72,057,169, forward strand.
TGATATTTAAAATGCTAAAGTTAAAAATTTTCATTATAATGAAACTGATAACTGTCCAGTGTCTTATTCTAAACCACAAAGTTCAAGCATTCTACCTTCAGGGGCAAGAAGTCAAATTTTCAACGTAAGATAAAGAGTTGAAAAAAATAAAAAAATTGAAATATCTTTCATTATAATTTTTAAAGTAGTTCTAGCTCATATTTTCTTATTTCTACATTGTCTTCATCAATGTAAGCCAGTGACATAAATTTTAATACATGATTTATGGTTACAAATTCATTTTTTTATTCTCATTTATTATGAGGTGTCACATTTTATCATGCCTGCATTTAATCATCTCCTGTCTGCATATTAATGGTTACAAATATGATACCTGTGTAGACCCAAGAAACCAGGAGCTGTCTTGGAGTGCAACGGTTGAGTGCCTTGAAAAGTGGGGTTGGAAAAAAAAATCTTTAGATGTCTTTGTACGTGCATATGTATTATAGAATAGCTCAGATAGTGAAAAAGAGGGTTTTCTACTGTGTAGAGTCAATTTGTGTAAATTGATTTTTCATAAGCCCCCATAATTTGTGCATCCATAGCTATATTGAACATATACTAAGTCTTGTGTCAAAATCAGGCGAGATCATAAACAAGACATTGCTAAGTTTTATTGTCAAGTTTAAACCAATGGGAAATAACTAATACCTCATAGTTGCATTCATTCATATTGGCATATTTCTTGAATCAACGGCTAAAGTACATAAATGAGAAGACATGATTTTAGAAAGTTAGATTTTATTTGAACTTAACGACGTGAGGTTTTGAGAGCTGAGTGGGGAATTTACGATTAAAGACAAGTGGGGAATCTGTTGCTGCTAGAGTGTGGGTGTTTGACAGAAAGCATGTACTAAATATATGTTTGTTTAATGAATAAATATTCTATTTTCTTTTACTAACAAAGAATACCTAACAGCCACATCCGGTGCTGATGCAAATTGAGCTATAATACCATCCATGGCACTGGTATGGTGGGCTAGGTATGGAAGAAGGACTGGGACTTAATTCTACTAACAAACTTTAAGAAAATGAGAAACAAATTAGGGAGTGCACATTCGGTGCAAAGAACAGGATTAAATCAAGACCAACGAAAAGCCATAAATGCATGGAGAAAAAAGGAGTTGTGATAAGCTTGGGAGAAGAGATAATTTGAGAAGTAGAGTATTAATATAATCAGGAAAAAAAAAAAGTATGTGATCAGTGACAAAGCATGTGCTGCTGACCATGCAAATTGAGGTTAAGTTTGAGGACTTCAAGGAACCCATGAGGAAGGAGGGGAGTATATTAATTAAGAGAAACTGCATGCACGATTGGTACCATAGTAGGCAAACAGTCTACTATACAAGAATCACATAAGTTGTCATTCTTGGCCTTCAGGATGGCCACATAGGAAGATTTCCTAATTCACAATGAAAATAATTTAAGACATGCTAAAGTATAGAAATGTAAAGAAAAGAGAAGGTAATTTGTCATAGCTATCTATGCAACGACATGCAAGGATTAAGAATAAAGGCATGTTAACCCCTGTTTTCAAAGTAGGATGTCAGTCTTGAAATAAACTGGACCAGCCTCGAAAATCTGTTACCCCAGTTTCTAAATGAGAAAAACATTCAGACAGAGGCTTTATGGTTAAGAAATAAGGTACCTGTTCAATCTTTCTCTGATTCTATATTGTTCCGTCTTTTTAGACAAAACTTTAAGGTTAAAATGTCAATTTACTAAAATAAGGCCTATACATTTGAAAAAGCCATTTTACTTATAGAAATGAAGATTTGTGAAACAGAAGGTAAATTGTTCCAGAGACTCTTAAAAATTATTTCTCCCTTTTCAAACATGACAAAGTCCTCATGATTAATAAATAGTTTTGCAAGGAAATAAATTCTTCAGTTAGAAATTTCAATAGCCATTAACAGTATAACACTTGTTCCCTAAGCACTGTGGACTTGCCAAACCTGTAAATTATAGGCATTTTTCCACATCCTGCATTTAATACCTCTCCTGTTGTCTTCCATTCAAGTAGGTAAGTCATTAGGCAACTTTACAGGTGATTAATATTATACAGTTGTAAGTACAATCTGCCCTATTGTATAAACTTTAATGATGATTGGTTTAAAGTAAGTTACTTGTGATGATATAACTTAGGTCATTATTTTATTTTATTTTATTTTCTTGAGACAGAGCCTCGCTCTGTCTCCAGGCTGGAGTGCAATGGAGTGATTTTGACTCACTGCAATCTCTGCCTCCCAGGTTCAGACGATTCTCCTGCCTCAGCCTCCCGAGTAGCTGGGACTACAGGCGTGTGCCGCCACGCCCAGCTAATTTTTGCATTTTTAGTAGAGACAGGGTTTCACCATGTTGGTCAGGATGATCTCTATCTCTTGACTTCGTGATCTGCTCACCTTGGCCTCCCAAAGTGCTGGGATTACAGAGGTCATTATCCTAATGGCTAAAAGCTTTCCTGGCTGGGTACAGTGGCTCACGTCTGTAATCTCAGCACTTTGGCAGGCCAAGGCGGGCGGATAACCTGGGGTTGGGAGTTTGAGACCAGACTGACCGACATGGAGAAACCCCGTCTCTACTAAAAATACAAAATTAGCCAGGTGTGGTGGCGCATGCCTGTAATCCCAGCTACTCGGGAGGCTGAGGCAGGAGAATCACTTGAACCCAGGAGACAGAGTTTGCAGTGAGCCAAGATCACACCACTGCACTCCAGCCTGGACAATAGCAAGAGCAAAAGTCCATCTCAAAAAAAAAAAAAAAAAAGCTTTCTCAAAGTTTCACCTTTCTCTAAGGAGGAAACAGCATTAGACTTTACAAGATTTCTTAAAGAAAATTGTGGAAAATACTTACTGAAATGTTTTTACTTTGGCTGGCAGGCATATACGTATTTTAAAAAAATATAATTAGACTATGTGCCTTAAGCAGCTCAAGAATATTCACAGAAGAATGTAAGCACAGGTCTTTTAAAGTAAGAAAACAAAATTAATAATACATAATTGAAATAGTCATCATTAAATACATAAGGTATTTAATTATATAAAATATTTCTTAAAGTCTATTTTTTCCTTACCTATTCACCCAACCTACATCTATCATTGTTCTCTTATGCTTACGTCTTTTCATGTAGTCAAAGGAGCACAAATATAGAGTGAGAAATCTTAGTGTCATATAACTCCCACTTTATTCCTGTATCCTCATGAACTTTTATTCAATTTTCTTAACTTACCAAAAATTCTCATTTTTTCTCATCTGTCAATTGAGGATGAAAAAATATCTGTAGGAAAACTGAATAAAATAATTATGAGATGCTTTGTAGGAGCTTATAATGTTGTATGTATATCTAATATATTATCATATGTTAATATATAATATAAAATATATATTACTTGTGCATCTATATATAAAAATCACAAAATTGAATATCAATTTTTTTTGTTTTTCTTAAATTTTGGAAAAGCTGTCAATGACTGGTGCTTGTATTTTGTTATCTTACCTCATGGAAACTTTCAGAAAATTTCATTTAAAATACCTTGTAAAATAGAAAATACTAGGATTAATCTCAGTGGTATGTTATGAAGATAAAATGATACTTTAAAGTGCTTAGAGCCAAGCTAGGCCCATCGAAAGCATTCAATAAATGCCAGCTATTTCGATAATTATCAGGATTGCCACTACTCATCAATTGATTATTAACTTTCAGGTTGCTTATTCCTACAGTTTGGTTCTCTTTAGCTTTTCCTTCCTTTGATCTCTCTCTGAGCTGGTGTCAACCCAATATTTCTCAATTTCAGTGGGAATCTTTTTACTTGCCTGGTCAAACACTGGTTAGGTCCCCCAAACTCTTTCTTCTTTTGCCATTCAAGGCTCTCCACACTCTGGTTGCCATCTTCACCCTGCAGATTTAGCTTTCTGTGCTAAGCACATTCCAACAACACCCAGGGTATACCCCCAAGACAATACACACCCCCAGATATTCTCTGTGCCTTATACTTTAACATAAGAATTGGTCTCCTTCCCCCAAAACCTTTTAACTCCTTCTTCTTTTCTGCTTGTTAAACACCTACAAGGCTTAGAAGGGACAATCTATTATTCAATACAATCTGATTTCTGTAAAAATACAAAGAATAGCTCCAAATCTAAAGGTCTCATGTAATAAAAGCTGTGCACATATGGCCCAGTGAGTCAGAATACAGCCAACATGAAAGACAAAAAGGCTGGAGGATCGCATGGAAGTTTTATTGTCTAGATGGTGTCACAAAACACTTCCAGCCACATTTCAAGGGCCACATGTTGTCAAATGATCCTATTTACTACAAGGGAGATTGGAAAAATGTAGTGTTCCTGGGTACAGTGGATTAAAATGTAACAGGGTTAGCAAAAGCATTTTTGCCACCACATTACAAAGAGCTTACTAAAATCCTCAAATATTCTGTATCATTTATCTGAGTCAGAAGGAATTGCTTACCCCTTTAAGCTTCCGTGGCCTACCTTATGGCATTAATCTCTTTGAGATGAACGTTGTTACTGGACTTGGGTCTAATTTCTCCTGGACAGTGAAGAGTTTAAGAATGGCTTCCCATCCATTGCACATCTACTATTAGGCCTCGAACATAGAACTTCTGCAAAACTACTGTTAAAAGGAAGGAGCAGAAAGACAGATAAAGGAGGAAGATGTGGAAGATGAGAAGAGGTAGATGAAGAAGAAAGGGAAGAGGCCGGGTGTGGTGGCTCACACCTGTAATCCCAGCACTTTGGGAGGCTGAGGCGGGCGGATCACAAGGTCAGGAGATCGAGACCATCCTGGCTAACACGGTGAAACCCCTTCTCTACTAAAAATACAAAAACTTAGCCAGTCTTGATGGCAGGCACCTGTAGTCCCAGCTACTCGGGAGGCTGAGGCAGGAGAATGGCGTGAACCTGGGAGGCGGAGCTTGCAGTGAGCCGAGATTGAGCCACTGCACTCCAGCCTGGGTGACGCAGCGAGACTCCATCTCAAAAAAAAAAAGGAAGGGGAAGAGAGGAAGAAAGAGGAGAAGGAAATTCAGGAGGAGAAAACAGGAAAGAAATTTTTTTCAAATATTTAAAATATACCAGTGTTTGTATGTGTTTCTGTATGTGTGTTTGGTGTGTGTATGTACCTAATTTGAAAATAAAGCTCAAAAACACTTTAGTAATTTGTATGGGATATGATTAAATTACAGAGCTATTTTGTTCTATTTTTGTTTTTAAAAAGCATTACTAATGTAAGAGTAAGGTATGTGAATTATAAAATTTATCTCATTACCGTAGTAACATTTTATACCTACATGCGAAATGATTATACTGCAGAATCCATTCATTGCATGTCTATAAAGAGAAGATTAAGCTAATCTTAAGGACTAGCATCAAGACAGCAACTGAAGGAAATTTCATGTTATACTGTAGAATGAGTCTGAAGTCTGTGGTGAGAGAGTTTTGCTATAATGTTTTGGGAAGCAGTTCTCCAATCAGAATCATTTTCAGAAGTGACCATATAGAACAATGTCATACAATTGAGTCTAATATTCGCTGAGCAGCAACTCTGTCTGACAATTCCTGCCATCCATGCCTTGGAGAAGATGAGCCACAGACAAATATATGCCTGACTGTTTTCAAGTCAAATGGGGGATTAATTTTTGAGATATTCAGTTTCCAAACAAGAACAAATCCATTGAAGTTCTGTGACATGTGAATAGAGAAAGAAAGAAGAGAAAGAAGAGCAAAGAATAAGAAAAGAAAGCAAAAGAAAAACATAAGTAGTATATGGGGTATTTCCAAATCAGATCAGTGATTTTGTGACCTTGCCATGTGCCTTACGAGTTAAATAATCACTCTTCATACATTATGGTATTTAACAATTAGCTCATGGAACACAAAATGACATCCTCAATTTACAGATATAGAGACTCATGGATGTCCTCCATGAACACCTATGTAGAAAAATCCCAGCACTTATATTATTTTTGGAGACCAGTTTTAGCTGGCATATAGAGGTTGCGCCCAAACTGTGTCCCGTAGTTTGCTTTTTATTTTTTATTTTTTGAGGCAGAGTCTCACTCTGTTGCCCAGGCTGGAGTGCAGTGGCATAATCTCAGCTCAGTGCAACTCTGCCTCCCAGACTCAAGCGATTCTCGTGCCTCAGCTTCCTGAGTAGCTAGGATTACAGGCATGTGCCACCACCTTCAGGTAATATATTTCACTTCATTGTGTAAAGGGCCAAATTCCACCTCATTTTAATGCTAAAAATCTGCCCCAAAGTAAACACGGGATGTATGTTACATGTATGTTTACCTGTTGTGCATGTGTCCAACTCCCCTTCATAAATAAGTGCAGCTTTCCCCCCAAACCTGGTGAATATGTATGACTGTGTGGTGTGATATAGGCCCTACCTGTGAGGCATAAAACCCAACTTGTCCCTTTTCATCTTCAAAGAGAGTGCACCTTTTGTTCACACCACAGACTATCTCTTCCTGGTTTGCAAACTGATAACACCAGTCAAGCTCTCCTTCCTGCTATTCAATCATCCTGGTGGTCTTTAGGATGACAATATGAATCTCCTTTTCAATTCTCAATGGCAGGAGGGGCCTGAAGTCATTCTATCAGAATGTGGGCTGTGGACAGGCAGCCTTGATATTATCTCAGAAATACAGAAATTTAGGTCCTGCCCTCCAATTGTTAACTCCTAGTTGACATTTTTACAAGATTCTTTGTTGATACATAAGTGATGTGTAAAAAAAAAAATCACTTAACAAATATAAGATCAATCAGTCAATCAATTGGCCTATTTAAATGAATGTATAGGGGTCCTATTCTCTGTGCTGGGGATGTTGACTGACTGGAGATCCATTAGCTGTGATCTGAGTGACCACGTATGCCAAATATCCTTTTCTTCATGTGCTGCGTAAACTCTGATCCCTTGAAGTAGTTAAATCCAAGACTTGGATTACTGTTGTTGACAAGACTCCCACATAAATCACAAAACAAAGGGAGAAAGAACAACTACAAGTCTCTAAACCTTTGCCGGCACAAAGAGAAGTGACCAAAGATAAAAAGGCACTCAGCACATAACAGCTGTCTGAATTTTCAAACTCCTTTACTAAGGAAAAAAGAAAATTAAAAATACGACTTTTTTATAAGGCTTTTAACAATGACAAAAGCTTGCAGGGGACTTTAAAAATACTGCTGTGTTTCATCAAGGCTTTTTAACTATTACAGAAGGTAAGACTTTTTTATTATTATTATTTTGTGTGTATGTGTGTAAGCATGTACTTTAAAATCAAAAAAAGCAAAAGAGAAGGTGGTAATTAGGTAATCTAACAATAAAACAACACTTAATTTTACTTGGCTCACCACGGGATTAAATATGTTTTGTGAGAAAGAGTGATTACATTATTTTAAAGGAATGGATTGTTGTGGCCTGAATTCTGTAGCCTCTGGCTTTCCCCTTAGTAAGGGGAACAGTGAGAGATTTTTTAAGGCTTCCTCTGACAATTCAATGCCTTGGATTCAGGATGTGATTTGTTTTCACAAGGCCAACTCTATCTCTATTTCTAGAAAGACATTTGGTCTTGAAAGAGATAATATCAGGTGTTGTATTCTCTCCTTCACAAAATTCCACAATTATTCCATTGAATGAAGGGAATTCTAACTTAGTGATAGAAATCCACACACACACACACACACACACACACACACACCCTTAAAAACATATTCATAGTAGTTTTAAGCTTAAAACACATAGCTTAAAACACAATCCTGGATTTCTGCTCACTTTTCTGCAATCTAATTGAGGCCAGTAAATCAAATGTGGGTCAGCAAATCTAGACTAAGTTTGGCTAAGTTGGCCTCCAGGCTAAAGTTTGACAGTAGTTAGTTGTGCTTTATCTTTCTGGGACCATGGACAACATAGGGCGTATGCTTTTCATGAGATGAAAGAGGCATAGGAAGACAGGAGATGGCAAAGGTCTGTCCTGCAATAGCCAGTGATCCATTTCCTAACATGGGGAAAATACTTACTCCTGAAACTTTTTGAAGGTGGACAAATTTGTTAATAGATGTGCTGGTATCACTGGGATGTCATCTCAATGTTTTCCTCTTTAAACTGAGGATGGCAGTAATGTCATTGTTTGGGGATTATTGGGATTCATAAGTGAAAATGCCTCTGAAAATATTTAACAAACTATTACATGTAACATGACTGGTCTGTTAGACCCATCTACCTTCTATTACTTTAATGACAAATTTTCAGTAGAATGTAGTAAATATAAAACTTTCGTTTACACTGTGTAATCTCTCAGTTACTATTCCAGCACGTAGTTCACAAAATAAAATTTTGAATGTAAGCAACATATATTTGACTTGTGCCTGTATCATTTACTAGTTGTGACGTCCTGCACAATTACTAGTTGTAAGCCTTCTTACCAAGCTGAAAGATAAGGCTTCCCTCACAAATATTTTAAATAGCAAAAGGGACAATATTTCCTTTGTAAATCACTTAGCACATTAAAAGATCTAAAAAAAAAGTTAGTTCTCTTTCCCTCCAATTTTAAACTTCTGTAACTGTAGAAATAAGTAATTTGTCGCATGCATGTTTTGAGGCAATATCTGAAGTCCTCTGATCTCTGTATGTTAAGTGACAAACACTTTGAATGAGTGCATGCTGTAATCTGTTGCTACCAGAGCTGCAAAATGACAAAATTCAATTGAGTTTTGCAATGTGTTTTCTTTTCCAGATGTGTATTGGAAGCCTAATGAAGTCTGTTTGTCTTGCTTCCAAAACTCAGTATGTTGGCAGGAATGACTGACAGGATTTTGTTGAAGAAAAAAGATTGTCATATGGTGATCAGGAACAGGCACAAATCTATAAAACAAAATAACATCCTAATTCCATTAGATGCACTATTCTGCAGCATAATGTTTAATTGGTTTCAATTTAACAGAGATTCATGTTGAACTGCACTCTGGACAATCAGAGATGCTGATGGCCATATGCTGAATTCCTCAAGGTGCAGTGAGAGGGGCTTGTGTGCTTGTTAAGGACATGGCAGGCCATCAACAACATTTGTATTGGATGGCTTCATAACACACATGCTTTCGGGGGGAATAATATGGGAACATCATAGTCTGAAAGAAATTTATATCTTCTTTTGTACAAATGGAAAGATCATAGGTTTGTATTAAAATTTACTAAAACTTCAAACGGCTTATTCTTGAAATATGTATAGCATTTCTGTAGCATTCCTTTAGAAATCTTTGAAAAATTGTCAATCTTGGCCAGGCCTGGTGGCTCATGCCTGTAATCCCAGCACTTTGGGAGGCCAAGGTGGGTGGATCACCTGAGGTCAGGAGTTCGAGACCTGGAACTCCTGTCTCTACTAAATCCCGTCTCTACTAAAAATACAAAATTAGCTGCGCACAGTGGCGCATGCCTGTAATCCCAGCTACTTGAGAGGCTGAGGCAGGAGAATTGCTTGAACCTGGGGGGCGGAGGTTGTGGTGAGCCAAGATCATGCCATTACACTCCAGCCTGGGCCACAAGAGCAAAACTCCGCTCCCCACCGCCCCCACCAAAGAAAGAAAAATTGTCAACCCTGTTTCTTACACATTTTGTCCATCTTTGGGATAGATGTAAAGTGTGATGAGTGGTAATTAACTGTTTATTCAGAAATCAGAACTCATCACAGCATCATCAATATTATTATGAATTTCAAGTCATTATTTACTTAATTGATGCCAGTTGGTCTGATGACCATTTCATTTGCATGATTGTATTTAATCCTCACAACATTCCTATGATATCTTTATACACATATTACAGATAAAGACACTAATACTTAGAAAAATTAAGCAGTTTCCTCAAGGTTTCTGATGATAGAAATATCATCAGAAATAGATGACAAAAACCTGGCTTTTGACCCCAACTCTATAGTGTTAAGTCCTCGTCTGTCTTTCATGTGAATAAAGTGAAGGAAATACAGGTGTTGAGGAATACCACAGAGAATATGATGTAAGTTGAACAAGTCAATATCATCCTTTTGTATCTGGGCTATGGCTCTTAAAGAGATGTGAAAAATATTTGCCTAGTGAGATAAATTTGTGTTTGTTTCTCATGTAAATTAAAGCCAAGACTTGCATGGTGCTCCATGGTCATGAGAGTTCATCAGAATCACAGCTTTCAACTCAGACATTTCTTGTTACCTCTTGGCCTTACAATCCAAAATAGCTTCCAGCACACCAGCCACCAGATTCCAGGTCCAGATAGCAGCGTGGAGAAAAAAATATAAAGAAATAGCTATCATCTTATTTTTGAATATTCTTGATGGCTGTGTCTCACAAAACTTCTGGAGATCTCTTTCTTGGGAGCACATGGCCTCACCTACCTGCAAGAACCATTGGGAAACATACCCTGTTATATGGACAGCAATGCACCAAGTTGAAAAGGGTGACCATAATCAAAGCTGAAGGAGAGAATAGCTACTATATACCACCAGCAATAGATGCCACAGATTCTAAAGAAACTATTCCAAGAAATTAATTCAAAATTATTCTCATTTCAAAAGACAACTTGGAAAATATTAATGTCTGTATATTATTGATCATCTGGATGGCTAGTTATGAACAAAATATTTCCATAAAACTTTAGGACTCACATTTGCATTACAGTTTATACAACTGTCAGGAACAACACGGTTTTAATTGTTAATCATTAATGAAGAAAGAACTGTGGAAATTCTATAGTACATTAGTAACATCCATGTGCCAAATGAAGGTCAAATTACATCCTTCAGAGAGAAATGATCACAGATTTGATTCCCACAGCATATGTGGCAGAATTGACAATTTCAATTGCAAAAGCTCCTGTGCTGTAGTAATCACATGGCAAGAAGAGACTCTACTTCCACAAAACAATATCATTTATCAAGAAAAATTCATGAATGTTAATGTGAATTTTATTAATGTAAAGTTTTTGTGTATTTAATTATAAATTTGTGTTTTATAGTTGCTTATTAGATATAAGCCTATGAAGTTTCTCACTAGTTCTATGTGATTGTGTAAACTTACAGTAAAGTTAATTTAAATCAGTATGGGTTCTGTGTTTATTCCCTCTTTTTAAATGAGTTCATATCTACATTGGTCAAATTTCAGAAGCAGAGACCTGTAGAAAGTACCTGGTAAATGTAAAACATCATGTGTGATAGTTCAGTCGAATTGGCCTCCCAGTCTCCTCAAAAGCAGACCCATTCACTTCCCACTAGGCTATGTGAGTCCCAGCCTGAGATTAATTGACACTTTTCTCTCTAATTCCTTCTTCTCAGCATCCATCATTTTTTTCCCGTGTCTCCTGGGCACTTGTAAGGTTGGTCAGGAAAGATTTAATAACAGTACTTGTGATTGCTCATTTTGAGCCCTTGTAAAATGCAGGATCTGTGGGAGCCCATGTGGGCCTTTCATAAGAGTGACTGATTGACTGACTCAAGAATCATGAGTGAAAGTGCTGAGTGAGAGTGTGGACGCTGAGATGAGCTGGGCAGACCTTACTTCAATGAAGGATTTGCTGCTTAGCAGCCGGTTGTATGCTCAGCTCCATCCAGGTCAGCCCCCACTCCTGGAAGCTGATCCACTGAGCTTACACCCTTCCTGGGCTGCCCATATCCAGTGACTGAGTGAATCAGGGTATAAAAGTCAAGCAATTTTAGTTTCTTGCATTACAACACTGGGTTGGTTTAGATTTTGTCAGACTTGCATTACAGTTTGACTTCTTTTGCTGTCCAATCCTGCTTTCTTCCCCTTCCTTTCACATGTAATAATCCCTAATAAACATTTCACTTGCACAGTGCATCTGAACACCTTCTTCTGAGGAGCCTGACCTGTCACCCTGAGTAACTACTGGGTTGCAGGTGCTAGCTAGGTTGTTGGTTTTCTTCCCTACTCTTGGTTTGTTTTATCTTATTCTGTATAGTTAGTCATTTACACTAAATATTGGCATTATATTCCTGTTTTGTATCTAAGGATAGTGAAAATCAGAGAAAATCACTTACTAAGTCAAAGTCACACAATTGGTAAGTTGTAAAGCCAGAATACAGTTAAGAGTTCAAATCTAGCAGCCTTAGATTCATTTATTTATTCTTTTTTTCCTAAAAAACTCAACGATGACTTCATAAATGTTTAATTTATGTCAGATATTGTGCTAGCCCCTGAGTAGATGAACAGGAAAAATGTCATGAGAGCAGAAGCAGAACCTCTCCCTGCCCTTGTGAAATTCATGGTCTTGAGGAGAAATCAAACATTTCCCAATTCACCGCATTTCAGGAATTACATGTTGCATCCCAGAAGAGGCATATGTAGTCAGTATAATCTATAGAGGGAGCTTTGAACAATGGCAGGAGATTATAGAATACTTTTAGTGAAAAAAAAAAAACATTTCATCAGATATCAAAAGGCAAGTAAGATTCGTTTAGGTAAAAAAACAAGAAAAGAATGTTTAAGACAGAAAATAGGATGTATAAAGCTCCTGTAACAGAAGGTATCATGGTTAAAAAAAGAGAATCCATGAAACTGGGTCACATAGAAGAGAGAACTAAAGTCAAATTAGAAAGATGTATTTGTGGGGCAAATTCCTACAAATATTCCTCAAGGTAAGGGGCATTTATATTTACTGTTTTTAAGAGTGATGAGAAGATATCAAATAATTATAAACAGATTTGGATTGTGTGGTCATCAATTTGTTGTTATTTTTGGTGCAAAGAAAAGCCTCATCGGAGAGGGCTTGAATGAATGTGAGAGGTCTTCTAGAAAGTCCAAGAGTTGTCAGGAACTTAAAATGGATACAGTAGATAGACAGCAAAAGGGGATGACATGGAGAAAGTTGGGTACTTCATGTCATACATGAAACATAACACATGAAAGTTATCAATATGCAATTGAACGATTTTAGTAATGCAAACAAAAACCCTTGATGTTTCAGCTGAATAGAGTGAAAACAATGCAAATGCTAGAAAAAAGAAGAAATCTAAGCTAATAAGCCCTATATTCACAAACCTTATACAGACAGAAAGCAGTGAATTCAGACAAATTAGCAAGCCTGGGAAGTGGTAATACCTATACATATCCCCTCTGGTCCAGAATAAAACATGCTCATAACTTCTTATAGCATGTGAGTATTTTAATACCTTAAAGATTCTATTCTACTCTACTCTGCTCTACGCTACGCTACTCTACTCTACTCTACTCTACTCTACTCTACTCTACTCTACTCTACTCTACTCTACTCTACTCTACTCTATTCTATTCTATTCTATTCTATTCTATTCTATTCTATTCTATTCTATTCTATTCTATTCAGACAAGGCCTTGCTCTATTGCCCAGGCTGGAGTACCTTGGCACTATCATAGCTCACTGCAGCCTTGAACTCCTGGGCTTAAGCAATCCTCCCTCCTCAGCCTTCTAAGTAGGTTGGATTACAGTTACACGCCACCATCCCCAGCTAACTTTTTAAATTTTTTGTAGAAATGCTGTCTCACTATGTTGCCCAGGCTGGTCTCAAACTCTTGGCCTCAAATGATGCTCCAGTTTTGGTCTCCCAGCGACTAGGATCATAAGTGTGAGCCACCATGTGCAGCAGATTCCTTCTATTTTAAAGATGATGCTGCCTATCTTCTAATGGATCTTCTAATTTATAATTATGAAGTCTGTTCTTGACATTTTTGCCTATCTTTGGCCTTAATTTAGTAGAAGCTTGGATACAAAATACTGGGTAGATAACTTTGCCTTGCAGCTAAATTATATTAGCAGTCCCACACAGATCAATCCTTAACTTTAATTGTGGAACAGTCTGCTTGTGAAGCTCCTCTATGGATATTAACAGTTTTAATTTCCTGTGCATTGGTTATGAATTTATCCATCGGTCTTATCAAAGCATTTGAATTTTCAAGTATTCTAAAGATTGTTTATTTTTAAAAATTAGCTTTTATTTCTTTAAGACACATAACAAGCAATCTAAAAGCCTTTCATTTTCAAAGAAGTACTCACATTTAAGCTAACATGAGGAGTGTTGAGAGCTACAGGATAGGGCTCAAAGGAGATAAATCAATATTTTACCCAATGAATATGGCACTTCACTTTCAAGAGGAAAACTTGATCATTTTTCTCTTCCTCCTTTTCTCTTTCTGTTCTGTTCCATCCTCCAGGCACAGCCAGATTTATCTTACAAATCAATCTACTCATGGCTGGCTTATGCTTGAACACTAGGAGGGTTGTCTACTTCCTACAGAATGAAGTGCAAACATCTTAACTTGGCATTTGAGACTCTTCAAAATTTGATTCCAAGCTATGCTTTCAGCTTTATCTTTTGCCATACCTACCATGAGGCCACTCTGCTTTTCTTCCAGAATTGCTCATTTGTTCCCCAGCAAAATATGCTAACATGTACCTCGCTGGTTTTCATAAGCTTTTTCTCCATCTGAAATTCCCTCCATTTTTTTCTTGAAATTACTAGTTTAAAATTTTAAGACCTGTTCTAAATGTCTTCTCCTCTGAAGAGCTTCTTGGTTATTCTGTAGTTACTCCTTTTTTTCTTTCTTATTTCACTCTGTCAATATCTCTATTACCTCCTTCATCATAGTTTTTCGAGATGACCTGTTTACTTATTTGTCTTCCTGAAGCACTTTTGGTGGGTTATAGAATTCAGGGAAGAGACAACTGATACACATCAAGGTTTTGTTGTTGTTGCCTGTTTGCTTGTTTGTTTACCTTGTTACAAGGATACAGAATCTTAAACACAAGCAAAGTGGCTGCTCAGAGTTGGACATACATAACATTGTGGCTTCTCCTGTCCCTCATCTGACTCAAGGTATCACAAACACCTATATAGGGAGAGGCTTAACATATAGGAAAACTTGTATGAACCTACACAAACATTCTTAACATGTAATGCTTCAAATTAAGACAATGTGTAAATATACTGGGCTTTTCTGGCACTTGAACTAAATGTAGTGCCACATGGAAGAAAGTAGAGAGAGGGCTGGAAGGAAGCGTATGACAAGAATGGAGATTCTTAGCAATGACCTTAGACGTAAAAGATCTGGTTTTGAATGCCACATTAGCTTTTGAGTTCTGGGGTTCATTTCTAAACTTTCTGACTTTGCAAAGTATGAATTAAAATAAGTACTTCATTGAGTAGCATAGGACATTGTACATAAAAGGTACCACAAAAAGGCTTATTGTAAAAGAAATATTATTATGCTTGGGAGTACAAAGGAGCAGCATATTAATCCTTATAACCATTTCTCATTTCTTGTGAACAAGAATTGAAATTAAGGGGATATATCTAGCCTAATTCTGGCTGGACATGATGGCTCACAGCTGTAATCCCAGCACTTTGGGAGGCCGAGGTGTGAAGACTGCTTGAGAATCAGGAATTCAAGACCAGACTGGGTAACATAGTAAGACCCTATCTCTACAATCTTTTTTTTTTTTAATTAGCCAGGAGTAATTACACATGCTTGCAGTCCCAGATACTCAGGAGGCAGAGGTGGGAGGATCACGTGAGCCCAGGGTTCAAGGCTGCAATAAATTAATCACTGTACTCCAGACTGAGCAACAGAGTAAGACTCTGTCTCAAAACAAAACACACACACAAAAGAGACATATCTAGCCTAATTTTAACAGTTTTTTTCCCCAAAAGCTTTGCAAAAATAACTTAATATTATTTCTAGACTGGCTAATGGTACCAGGGAGAAATCAATGAAGGCCACTCTGTGGCTAGATTTTCAAAAGGGTTTGCTTTGTTTACACCGTAAGAGTCCGAACTAGCCCCTTACATGCTGAGGGGTTCCTTCTTTTTAAGGGAAGTCATAGAATAGCCCAGAGAGGATAAAATTGTAGCGGATTTTGCATCGTTTTTATCTGAGAACCCTGACACTATTCAACTGATAAGTTGGCAATATCATCTAATTGAAGTTTGAATTATTTTGTGAGGGGGAAGGGAAAGAAGGGCTTAGGGTATATAGCTTATTGTTAGTATTTCCATGAACAAACTGTTATTATTATTTTTAGTGACAGTGCTTTTTATGGGAAATCTTACATAGGAAACTAATTTATATAACAGAAAATGGAAACTTCAAATAAGCGACACAAGAGCCTCTCTCTTTCAACCTCCTTTGAATCCTCCCATCCACCTCCTCTTGAATCCCACACATAGAGGACAGCTGAAGCTCATTCTCCAACGTATAAGCTCATTCTCCAATGTATTAAGTAGTACAGAACACAATTTGGAAACTTTCAGTGTGTTGGAAGAAGTATGGATTTTAGAGAGATTCAGATTCTAATCTTGCCATAATCACAAATAAATTATGTTTACTTTACATGAGTTATTTTTTCTCTATGCTCCAGTTTTCTTTTCTACAGAATATGAATAGTGAGATAATTTTTATGAAATTGTTATAACTAAATAATAATAATCATGAAAGTCAACCTGTATTGAGTGCTTTCTATATTCAGTACTATTTTATGTATATTCCATGTATCGTTTAATTCTCAGAAAAATTCTATGAGGTGGATACTTTATTATCTCTTGCTCCTTTTCTATCTGCTTTACTGGGTTTTCCTGTTCTTGCCATTCTTTAAGAAACAACCTACAGCTAGTGTTTGGTAGAGTGAGAATTGAAACCAAAGCAGTTCAAGCCATATCCAGATTTCTCACTATATAATCTGTTAGTCTCTATGCCTATACAAAGCTCAGCATCTGAGACATTCTCAACAACTAAAAATTCTCTATCAGTTTTATGCCAATTTAAAAAATGGCAAATAGTGATAATTGTTATATTATTGTTATTATTGACATAACACCAAAAAGACATATGACTGGCCAGATGCAGTGGCTCATGCCTGTAATCCCAGCACTTTGGGAGGCTGAGGTGAGCAGATCACAAGGTCAGGAGATCGAGACCATCCTGGCCAACATGGTGAAATCCCATCTCTACTAAAAACACAAAAATTAGCTGGGCATGGTGGTGCGTGCCTGTAGTCCCAGCTACTCGGGAGGCTGAGGCAGAAGAAACGCTTGAACCAGGGACCCCAAGGTTGTAGTGACCAGAGATTGTGCCACTGCATTCCAGCCTGGTGACAGAGACTCCATCGCAAAAAACCAAAACAAAAAACAAACAAAAAAGACACATAGTTAAATAACCTCATTTAATGTCATATTTCTAAAAAGACCTCTGAATATTGATAAAATTATCTCTGATGTTGAAATTATGGTAACTACACTAAAGTTCCACATTTTACTCATTTTTGTGAATTTCTCTATCTATAATCAACGGTTTTTAGAGAGATAAAGTCCACAAACAGGCAATCCACAGTGATACTATATTGTAAAACTCAGTAATTGTCCATCTTCAGCGTATTTAACCTGTTTATAATCTCTGATTAGTCAACTATTAATTTCTGCCCTTTGTATACTGCATGTTTCTTATTTTTTTTCTTATATCCCTACTTTCTCCATCTCTGGCTGTTTCAAGATTATCTTCTCACATTCTGTAAACATTAGCCTTTCACAGAGTTTGTGTAGTCTGTCCTCTCCATCCTACTCTCTAAAACTCCTACTCACACTGGTGTCATCAAATAGAATCTATATGCCTACTGATGATTGCAGCCCAGATCTCCCCTCTGAGATCTAAACTCATCGAGACAGAATTGACTAGTTCTGTCTTCAACCTGGGGCTTTGTACACATTATGCAATGTTCATGGTGGCCAACCTAAACATGTCACCAAGCTCAATGTGTGGGGCTGAAGATATTTAAAGAAGATTTATTGGAAGACTGCATATAGTGAGGCACCTCTAGTTTGGGTTAAGCTGGAAACCCTTTCTTCATGCTTCTTTTTCTCTCTTTTCCTCTCCTCTTCCCTCTCTTCTGCTGCCCTCCCCTCCTCCTCTCTTCTCCTGTCTTCTTTCTTATTTTTTCTTTTCTAACTCCAACGACTTCAATTGATATTCAGTTTCTTAAATTAATTCAAACAAGCCAGAAATTAGTACTCTGTAGAACACTCATGATTTCTCTGTGTCTAATTGTCTAATTCCTCTTCTTCCTTTTGAGGATAGGGTAGGCAGCCACTCCTAAACCACTTCTTCAGGCCGAGAAATCCAACACAGTGACAAATCCCCACTCTCTTTGCTGACTTATCAGGGTACACCCCATGCCCCTCCTAAACCTCACCCCAAGCTTTTAGGCAGCCGGATTTGTCTTTTTAGAAAGGACTGCTTCTAATTAAAATTCAGGCTGAGTTACAAGAAACCTTTTCTTTTCCCATTTTGAGTACTTGGGCATTTGAAGACAATCTTCAAAGTTATCTAGTTTTATGTCCCTTCACAGACAAAATCTGTTTTGACATCTTTTTCCCTCCAGAGCAAGGGATCTTCAAGTCCCATTTCCCCACCCCACCCCCACCTACCCCTGAACCCATTCATTTTATTGCCGTGACTTCAAGCTGAGATCAGAACTGGATGCAATGTTTGTTTTCATTTTTATAACCCAACTGAAGCATTCAACATAAAAACATTTTAAAAGAGCACATCACAAACTTTGCCCTAAGTTGTTCCTGGGGAGATAGATTTCACCTGATAGCCCAGGCACATCCCTATACTTAGAAGCTTGTATCATTCATTGCTGTCATCAAAAAGAGTGCTTCCTTTCAATTTGCCAAATGACAGGCTTACAGGGCAATGCTTCAAAGCAGCTCATCGTTGCCACTGATATTACGGATGAGAGTAAATGGCAGAGATAGGTACAGTTGTACAAGACAGGATTACAAATCTGTCACAAAAGCTTTGGGGGTAAATTGGGGATGAAGGAAGCCCATGTGCATGAGAGTCTCAAATGTCCAGGAACACCAGCCCATAATCACCAGTAAGTGGGAAACGTACAAATTATCAACCATGATTTGAATTGTGTTAATTGCAGGTGTATTTCCTGCAAAAGACATAATGTTTAATTACATTCAAATGGCTACTTAATAATGCCAGATGGCTTTCTGGTAATTTTTGTAGCCCTCTGTCCACACTTGCGCCTTTGAAAAGACATCACCAGGTAAAACTACAATATGCTTCTTTCCATGAATTTGTTCAGTGATTTTGGTATTACAGTTACCACTTAATGTTATACAGTTAATGAAAAAGTTAAGCCCTGGCTGCAATGCCACATTTTCCTTTGTTCTTAATGAACACTGACATTTGTGCTCAATTAACAATGACAAATATAATCATATGAGCCTCTGCTCTGATTCCAACCCAGTATGGCTGGACCATAAGGAGACCTCCCTGTGCGATTGGATCAAAGCCCCTATGCAGTGTGTCTTTTCAGAGCAGGGTAGAGATAAATTAATCACACCTATCTAATTTTAAGTAACATAGTCAAAGAACCATTGGGAAAAATTCACGGCAGGGGCAACAGAAAGTCAGCCTCTAAAAAGGTTCATGTCACTAAAGAGACAAGACGTCATGCCTGACGATATATATTTGCAGTCTTCTGCTTTGTAATTTTTCTCATGGATATTTAAAATTAAATTAGCTCTTTTCTGTTTTAATAACAGATATAAAAAGGACACTTTGGTCATGATGCATAGCACATTAAATACAATTATGTCAATATATCTTTCTCCGCCTCTTTATGCAGTTTTTTTTTTTTTTCCTAGCCTCCTTCGGAGAGCTCTTTGGGAGCAACTTTAGCTCATAATTAATAATGGGAGGATTCTCCTGAGGAAATCATTTGGAATCATTATGCTTGTCTAATAAATCATCATTTCAGAATTCTAATCAGCAAAATTTGGATTCCAAACGTTAGGTAATTACAGTGGCCCATTGCATCTGGATTGATTAATATGTAAATGTAACTAATACTACCTTCAAAAGTCAATATAAAGCAATGTGTATACATTCATGTAGAACAGGATTCACAGGATTGGAAACTTTGGGGGAAAGCCTGATATAGAGATAATAAAATAATATCTTTCACCCTCTGCATGAATTGGTAATCACCTGCCTTTGTTTCTTAAATTTAATTGCACTTGATTCATTGGTCTCTTCCATAGCTGCTTCAAGCAATAAGACTCTTTCAACAATGTCACACAACTTCCACGCAAATCATACCAGTGTTTATCTGCTTGAAGTATGGTAGAGCACAATGCTATAGTCATCCAAGGAACTCTAACTGGTGTATAAATGCTTAGTAAAGGGAACTCTAGCAATCCTTAGAGACAGGCAGAAGCAGAACAAACAGAACACAGATCACAGAATGATGACCAGCTGCAAAGAACTCAGAGATTTAATAAATGGTGTAACAAAGTCAAGGACAGGATAAATGAAGGGGACAAGTCAACTCAATCGAGGTCTGATTTTAGACTCTTTTCTCTCTTATTTTAGTTAAGGAACCACATCTTTTCCAGTCTGTTATTCTTTGTGGATTCCTATGGAATACAAATTGCAAACTTTAAAACTTCATTTCTAAGCATCATTTTGTGGAATTTTCAAAGCAGATTATTTTACAGCTCTTCTGGGGGTGAGTAAGGTAAGCAAGTACAGTAGTTATCAAATCTAATTGCATGTTGGAAACACTGAGTTTATTGTGATTATTCATTTTAATCAATATTCAAGCTCCACCCACAGAGATTTTGATTTAATTAGTGGATGAAGCACTAGTATTTGTGTTTCAAAAGAAAACCTCCACAGTTAATGCTACTTTGCAGCCAGGTAGTGAACCACTTTTAAGTGAAGGGCCCAATTCCTTCTGTTTCCCAGATATGCTCAAAGGTGTAGGACCAAGGCTAGGCCAAAAGGGAACACATTCTCCACCTCTGAAACGAGGTCCAGTACTAAAATGACCATCCATCTATTCATGTATTTATTTGGCAAATATTAATTGAATACACACTGTGTGCCACAAACTGTTCAAGGCACCTCACATATAGCAGTGAATAAATTTGACAAGGCCCCTGTCTCCAGAGAGCTTGCCATCTGGTGGGAAAGACATAAAGTAAACTAGTCAACAAACAAAGGAATCAATCAGCCAAATGACCTTCAGAAAATAGAAAGTGCTAAGAACGGAATACCACAGGGTGATGAACTGAATACGTGTCCAGGATGTGAGGCTGCTTCAGCACAGAGAGCCAGGAAGGCATCTTCATAAAAGTGACATTTGAATTGCAGCTTAAATGATGAGTGGACACCTATCACGCAGAGGTCTGAGAGAAATCTTCCAGACTGGAGGCACAACTACAAGCGCCCTGGGATAAGATCTGGCTTAGCACATTAGAGAGACAGTTCCCAAGATCAGTGAGGCTTCCGTGGCAAAGGGAAACATGGTCGCAGTGGGACCTAGAAAAAGCCAGAGGTCCCATCTGGCAAAGCCTTTTCAGATAAGAGAAGAGTTTGAATTGTGTTCTGATTTGTAATGGGTAATGAATTTGGGTTGATGAACTAGAGGAGGTCACCGGAACAACTTTAAATACAGGTAGGAGAAAGAGATCATAAAGGTTGGATTCAGTTGTTTCTGTTAGTAATAACAAAGAAAGGAATAGTTGTAATCTGAAAAGTTTAAGTCAGAGCTTCAGATTTTTTTTTCCAGCATAATCAGAAAGTCACTTTTTTTCTATCCTGTCTGTTCCCTCTAATTATTTACTGATAGGCAAGAACATATGAGGGAACACCAAAACTCGGATCTAAGAAATCAGTTTCATCCTCTGAGTCTTTACTCATTACTACTTTTGGAAAAGAAAAAAAAAAGGACTACCTTCCTATCCCCACCATATATGCTTTGTTATATTTTCTTTCCTTATTTTAAAAGGATTAACATGAGATTTTTTAAAATTTTATTATTATTATACTTTAAGTTTTAGAGTACATGTGCACAACGTGCAGGTTTGTTACATATGTATACATGTGCCATGTTGGTGTGCTGCACCCATTAACTCGTCATTTAGCATTAGCTATATCTCCTAATGCTATCCCTCCCCCCTCCCCCAACCCCACAACAGTCCCCAGTGTGTGATGTTCCCCTTCCTGTGTCCATGTGTTCTCATTGTTCAATTCCCACCTATGAGTGAGAACATGCGGTGTTTCATTTTTTGTCCTTGCGATAGTTTGCTGAGAATGATGGTTTCCAGCTTCATCCATGTCCCTACAGAGGACATGAACTCATCCTTTTTTATGGCTGCATAGTATTCCATGGTGTATATGTGCCACATTTTCTTAATCCAGTCTATCGTTGTTGGACATTTAGGTTGGTTCCAAGTCTTTGCTATTGTGAATAGTGCCGCTATAAACATATGTGTGCATGTGTCTTTATAGCAGCATGATTTATAATCCTTTGGGTATATACCCAGTAATGGGATGGCTGGGTCAAATGGTATTTCTAGTTCTAGATCCCTGAGGAATCGCCACACTGACTTCCACAACGGTTGAACTAGTTTACAGTCCCACGAACAGTGTAAAAGTGTTCCTATTTCTCCACATCCTCTCCAGCACCTGTTGTTTCCTGACTTTTTAATGATTGCAATTCTAACTGGTGTGAGATGATATCTCACTGTGGTTTTGATTTGCATTTCTCTGATGGCCAGTGATGATGAGCATTTTTTCATGTGTTTTTTGGCTGCATAAATGTCTTCTTTTGAGAAGTGTCTGTTCATATCCTTCGCCCACTTTTTGATGGGGTTGTTTGTTTTTTTCTTGTAAATTTGAGTTCATTGTAGATGCTGGATATTAGGCCTTTGTCAGATGAGTAGGTTGCAAAAATTTTCTCCCTCAGAAATAATGCCACGTATCTACAACTATCTGATCTTTGACAAACCTGACAAAAACAAGCAATGGGGAAAGGATTCCCTATTTAATAAATGGTGCTGGGAAAACTGGCTAGCCATATGTAGAAAGCTGAAACTGGGTCCCTCCTTACACCTTATACAAAAATTAATTCAAGATGGATTAAAGACTTAAATGTTAGACCTAAAACCATAAAAACCCTAGAAGAAAACCTAGGCAATACCATTCAAGACATAGGCATGGGCAAGGACTTCATGTCTAAAACACCAAAAGCAATGGCAACAAAAGCCAAAATTGACAAATGGGATCTAATTAAACTAAAGAGCTTCTGCACAGCAAAAGAAACTACCATCAGAGTGAACAGGCAACCTACAGAATGGGAGAAAATGAGATATTTTTATATTCCTAAAAGTAGTCATAAGATGACTAGGAAATTATGTTATGAGCCTATTTCATACTGACAGCCCAGAGAGGTCAGTTTTTCTATGTCCACCGCACAGAAGCTTTGGCAGCTACTACTAAGAATGGATGCAGCATTGGAGCCCAGAAGCCAGATTTCTTTTTATTCTAAAATCAATGCTATTAACTAATATATCACACTTTCACCTGCCAATTCCTCTGTACTATTTGATGACATAAAAGTGCCTTCAGGAGAGAGTAGACAGACCAGTCCACCTCACAGACTTCCACTTCCCTCCTTTCCCATGACCACAAGAATCATCGGAGTCAAAGAATCACAGAGCAAATTTGTAATCTATCTAAAAGGGATAGTAAAGCTTACCATCTTCCGTGCTGAAAGCAAGGAAACTGAGTTGTATGGCTGCTGTTTCAAGGTAAACAGGTCTATGCAAAGCTAATTCCCAAAGTTTGAGGAGGCTGAGAGGCTAAAGAAAGAGGCTGAGAAATCCAGTTTTTTTTTTTTTTTTTTTAGAAAAAATCATTTAATAGGGATTTTTGAAGAAAAGCTATGTCTGTGTCTCAGGCAGTGATGAGACAAGATGGTGGACCCCTGAAACATTTAACCCCCAGACCCAGGGCTTCTTTATGCTACAGGGAAAGGGTGGTTGAGAAGGGATGTGTAGGACCACTGAAGCACAGCAACATCAAGGTTATTTGACCTAAGGGCAGGATTTATGGTAAATACTTGTGGTTACAGAAGGAACAATAGATAAACTGGAAATTTTAGAGGCCCTCCCATAACTGGGGCTAATCAGAAGCCAACATGGCAGATTAGCATCCAAGACGGGGTTGCTTTGGCCTCCATACTTGCTGAAGGCAGAATCGAATCTAGACAACAGGTTAGTCTTAATCTAGAGCTCTTTTCAACCCGCTGGGCTGCCCTTGGTTCTTCTGAAAATGATATGTGCTTCAACTATGACTTACCACAAGCCAAAGATTGTCAGAGCTATGATAGAGACCTTGAAATCTGTTTGTTTCCCAATGCCAGTTTACAATTATTGTCACCCATAGGTCCACATATGCTCAGCAAAATGGGAATCTTCATTACCTGCATGATACAAGACTCTGGAGTTTTCCAGCACTCTAGAGTATTCCTTTATTTTTTTCTTTTCTTTTTCTTTTTTTTTTTTTTTGAGACCAAGTTTCACTCTTGTTGCCCAAGCTGGAGTGCAATGGCGCGGTCTTGGCTCACTGCAGCCTCCGCCTTCCGGGTTCAAGCGATTCTCCTGCCTCAGCCCCCCGAGTAGCTGGGATTATAGGCGCCCCCACCACACCTGGCTAATTTTTTTTACATTTAGTAGAAACGGGGTTTCACCATGTTGACCAGGCTGGTCTTGAACTTCTGGCCTCAGGTGATCCACCCGCCTTGGCTTCCCAAAGTGCTGGGATTACAGGCATAAGCCACTGAGCCCAGCCTAGAGTATTCCATTTTTAACCATTAAAGAGTTGGGGGGGACTATGATATCTAGTATTTCTTCAGTCCACAATATCTATACCAGTTTTTTCAGAGCCATGCCTTCCTCATGCTATTATCCTCACCTGGAATGTCCTTGTCATTTTTCTTTCAGAGAGGACGACCAAGCAAGAATGTTGCTCAGGCCTCTGTCATCACTTAATGTCACATTTTGCATGGTCTTTGACAAAATCAACTAGTAATTGCCATAACCTGGTCCCCCCTTTTTCTGCCTGCATGAAATACTGTCATTCATGTATTTATCAAATCATTTGTTCAAAGCCTTTTATATATCAAGTACAAGGTTATAAATGTAGGACACTAACAGTCATTAAGACATAATTCCTGACATCAAGAAGACAAAATCCATTGGAAAGGTTAATAGATTAATAGAAAATTACAGAGAACATGATACATTCTCTGGAAACCTCTGAGGACATGTTTGCACTTAGTTGAAGTCCATAAATATTTAAATCTATATATCATGTCAGAAGCAATTTATATTGAATTTCTTTTCTGGGTTCATATAATATCCCTTAGTGTGACATTACTTTATGTATCATTTATTTTCATAATTTATCAAATAAATATTTGATATTTTTGCCTTATGTAAGTACTATTAGTTAACATCATATATTTATGGCTTGTTTCCCAAACGATGTCTTCGAGGAGAGATGTTGTGTCCTATATGTGTGTGCATATCCTTCAAGAACAACTTCCAAAGTAAATATTATTTTAAGTGCTCAATAAATTGTATGTTTTTATCTAAAAGTGTACCACATAAGCTACACATAAAATTGCATCTTTAACAAACTTTAAGAAAATGTTCAGTAATGACCTGAACCACTGATAGCACACAAATTTGATTTCTATCTTGAAGTAACTTCAATCTGGCTGGCATTAATAGCTACAGTTTTATTTTCTGTCTTTAAAAAGTGTGTATACAATATACGAAAAATCCATTAATTAAACTGCATTATCTTAGGATTCCATCTCCATTATATATCATCACTAGTATTGCTTCAGATGTAATCTTCAATCCCCTGCCAAAAGTGCCAATCACAATATGCCAAGCAAACTATCTGAATATAGTATGAACAATAATTTAATTGGAAGACTGTTACATAAAAAAAAAGTTGTAAAAGAAAAAAATTTATTTTTGCCTATTCTAAAAATCTTAAAAACACTTGACCTTTAATCATCTCCCTGCCATGCCAAGCTCTCCATTTTTGTTTTATTTACCTTACTTAAGTGCTATGTGTGTTTGAAGTAATTGTTCACATAGGTCTTCCCAGGTAACGCTCCATAATTGCTTTAGTAACAACCTATGTTCAAAGCCCATTGGTTCAGAATATATTTTTCCTCCTTTGTTCCATGATTCATTTTAGGATGTATCAGGAAGCAAAGTGATTCACTGAGAATTCAAACTTCCACAGTTTAGAGTGTCCCTAGTCCTATATCAATTCATCAAGAGAGTGACTTGTAGTGATTTCATTCAGTGATGCTAGTATGGAGGAAATGCAAGATAAGGTTATTGCAAAAGAAATACAACATACAGCTACTCTGTCCAAGAAGTTCTCAAGCTCACAAACTAAAAACATCCCTTTTTAACCAAAGCCTTGATTGATTATGTCTCCTGCTGGATTAATGTAGTATTTTTGAGCCTTCTTTGCGCCATTCACAATATTGCTGACTCAGTGACTCCTTATGGACTATATTTTCACACACACATTCCTTTCAGCCTTGTCTGTGTTCTCAATTGTCATTATATAAATGTCAGATCAACATGAGCTCACTCAACAATGCAGACTGGAGTGGGGATGAGTCGAAAACTACAACTCTTCATTTATCTGAAGGTGACTACCTGTAAGAGTATCCTCAGGATAAGAGCAATTTTTTTTTTAACCATATTCTCCAAGGTCCTTCAGAATACAAACTCTGCTTACTTATCCTTTTCCCTTTCTGGCCACAAGCAAAATAATTCATTCTTGCATTGTGCCTTCTACACACATTAAACAGCTTGCTGTACAGGAAGAACTGTACTTCTGCATTATTCTTACTACCTAAGAGGCCTTTCTTTGTTCTCATGTTGATTAATCCCTTCTCTTCCATTAGATAACAGATTGTATATTGCCTCCACCAAAGAAGTCTCTGTCACCCCTCTAGGTGTTGAGATGCCCCTCCTTGAGTACCCAGAGCTTTAATCACTTACTCTGTTGCAGTCATTATCAACTAAGTCTAATTTTCTTTCTTCCTCATTGGACTATGGGCATCTTGGGGTAAGAACTACTGACCAATTTTATATACTGAAGGAGCAAACAAATTCAAAATCAAGATCAACAGTTTTCCCAAAAAGCTGTAGATGCAGGAAAATTCATTAGTTACTACTAAGAAACACTTCCAAGATTTTACTTAGAAGCTACTTAGTACTACTTCGGGAATAGCTAAAAGGATTTCTTGATTTCCAATAAGAAGGACATCGAAAAAAGAGGAAAAGATTTTGCCCTAAGAAGAACCACTGGGCTCAGAAGAATTAAAGGTTGCTGACTAGATGCAGCTGAAATGTGCCTCTTCCATGGAGGGGAAACAAAATATCAAGTAAACTGTCATACTTCAAACAGATGTTTTGAGAGAAAACACTGAAATTTAATAGAGAAAAGTGATAGAAGACACCATGGTTGAAGAGGGAAGTGGGGCTGCCTGCTCGATGTTACCAAGCATCAGGAAAAACCTCTGGACCTGAACCAGACGCAAGGAAGGGATGAGTGATGGAACTGTGGGGCAACCCTTTTCTATCATGGACTTCTTAGATCCTAGCTACAGGAGTTCCCACAACCCCTGCAGACCTTTAGAATGGCAGGGGGTAGCTGCCTGGAGACCATGCAAAGGCATCTGTTGAACCCACGTGGAACCCAAAAGGCTTCAGTGTGCCGGTCAGCTGCAGCAAAACATGTCTGGGTACACACTACTAAGGCTCTGCATCTTTCCCTAAGCAGCTGCAACTCCTGCTGTCTGCCTGACTGGGAGGCAGTGGGGCCTGGGCATGCTCATGTTTCCAAGATAGTCACCACGGCCATTGCTGTAGGACTGAGGCACATTTGAACCCCCTGCTCCCATGCCTGCTGATCCCTCCCAAGACTGACTGTCTGTTCCCACAGGAAGACAGCCCACAGGATAGCATCTATCACCCTGCAAGAGTGGTTTGTTGGTGGCGGGAGTGAAATTCAACTCACCATGGAAACCAGTGCTTGACCCCAAAGAGCCAGAGGAAAAAATCCACCAGCCTGGTCCCAGTTCCCCAGGAATTAAGCACACTGACCAGTGGTATAAAGATGAGATCTGTGCTCTGATCTCAAGTGGGAGATAAACCTCTACTGTCAGAACACATGGAAGAGTGTGTCAGGAGTTCCCCTGGTGTCCTGGAAGCTGGATGCCCCTCCCTTTGCAAGAGCAGGAAGGGTGTGGCCTGATAGACACAGTTTCTGAGGCAGGGAGTCTCAGGGTCCAGAATGCCTGGAATGGCTTGGCAATTTGGGGAGACCCCCATTTACAATAGCAACAACAACAAAAATTACCTAGGAGTACATTTAACCAAGGAGGAGAAAGAAAGATCTCTATAAGGACTATGAAACACTGAAGAAAGAAATCATAGATAACACAAACAAATGGAAAAAAGTCTGATGTTCATGGTTTGGAAAGATAATTATGATTAAAAATGATCTTACTGACTAAAGCAATCTACAGATTTAATGTAACTCCTAGAAAAGTACCTATGTCTTTCTTCACAAAATTAGAAAAAAAAAATCTTCAAGTTCATATGGAACCAAATAAGAGCCCAAATAATCAAAGAAATCCTGAGCAAAAAGAACAAATCCAGAAGCATCACATTACCTGATTTCAAATTATAATAGAAGGCTGTAATAATCAAAACACCATAGTACTGGTACAAAATAGACACATAGATCAATGGAACATAACAGAGAACCCAGAAATAAAGCCACATGCTTACAACCCACTGATCTTTCACAAAGTAGACAAAAATAAACAATGGGCGAAGAGACACTCTATTCAATAACTGTTGCTGGAAATGTTGGCTAGCCAATAACAGAAGAATGAAAGTGGACCACTATATCTGACCATATGCAAAAATTAAAATGAATTAAAGACCTACAGGTAAAACCTAAAACTATAAAAGTGAGGAAAAAAACTAGGAAAATCTCTTCTAAACATTGGTCTAGACAAATAATTTATTACAAAGATCCCAAAAGCAGATGCAATAAAACCAAATAGAGACAAATGTGACTTAATGAAACTTAAAAGCTTCTGCAAAAAAAAAATGAACAGAATAATCTATAGAATGGGAGAAAATATTTGCAAATAATGCCTCCGACAATAAAATAATATCCACAACTACAATGAACTCAAACAACTCTGCAAGTAAAAAACAAACAATCCCATTAAAAAGTGGGCCCAGGACATGAACAGACACTTATCTAAAAAAGACATATATACCGGCAGTAAGGATAAAAAAAAAAAAGTGCTCAATATCACTAATCATCATAGAAATGGAAATTAAAACCACATTGAGATATCATCTCACACCAGTCAGAATGGCTACTATTAAAAAGTCACAATACGGCAGATGTTGACATGGATATGGAGAAAAGGGAACAATTATAAACTGTTGGTGGGAATGTAAATTAGTACAACCACCAAGGAAAACAGTATGGAGGTTTACTAAAAATAGAAGTAACATTCAACCCAGCAATCCCGCTACTGGACATCTACCAAAAGGAAAATAAATCATTATATCAGAAAGACACTTGCGATCATATGCTTATCACAGCGCTATTCACAATAGAAATGTCACAGAATCAACCTAAGTGTCTATCAGTGGTTAACTGGGTAGAGAAAATGTGGAATACTATATAGCCATTAAAAAGAATAAAATCATGCTTTACAGCAACATGGATGGACCTGGAGGCCATTATCCTAGGTAAACAGAAAATCAAATACCACACATTCTCCCTTGTAAGTGGGAGCTAAACGATAGGTACACATGGACATAAAGATGGAGATAATATACACTGGAGACTCTAAAAGAGTGTAGGGTGAGAGGTGGGTGAGTGTTAAGAAATTACCTGTTTGAGGCCAGGTACGGTGGTTCATGCCTGTAATCCCAGCACTTTGGGAGGCCAAGGCAGGCGAATCACGAGGTCAGGAGATCAAGACCATCCTGGCTAACATGGTGAAACCCCATCTCTACTAAAAAATACAAAAAATTAGCTGGGTGTGGTGGTGGGCGCCTGTAGTCCCAGCTACTTGGGAGGCTGAGGCAGGAGAATGGCATGAACCCAGGAGGCGGAGATTGCAGTGAGCCGAGATGGTGCCACTGCACTCCAGCCTGGGCAACAGAGCAAGACTCTGTCTCAAAAAAAAAAAAAAAAGAAAGAAATTACCTGTTTGAGTATAATGTTCACTGTTTTGGTGATGAGTACACTAGAAGTCCAAACCTCACCATTATTACAATGCATTCATGAAACAAACACTGAGGTCAAGAGCAAGACAAGACATCAGGCAATCCGGACATAAAAAAATGAGACAGAAGAAAACCAATCCATAATAAATAAATGGACAAGCTCAAAACAAAATCACAGGAAAAAACAAAGATATAGACATAGTACCTATTACATGGAGTTAACCATTGTAGGTGAAAACTATCCATCATGATTCTGTAGGTTCTCAGAACACAAACTTACTGCAGAAAAATGAAGTAATTAATTGTCATAATTACAACTTAAGTATAAACAAAACACCTTTATTAATAGTATTTATTTTTCATCAGTAACAACAATATTCCTGGCAAATAGGCCTTCTGTTCTATACATATCTAAGAGGAAATTGATAAAAAGTGTTTGCTCAAGGCCACTCAACTAAACAAGTGGAAGCTGGAACTTAGACTCAGTTTTCTGATTCAAAATCTGTATTCTTCCCTCTGCTCTTGTGAAATATAAGAATTAATGAAGTTCTGATTCAAATTTTAGATACTTTTTTTACCAAAAATTGCAAAATATATTATTTTAGTTCTAATGAACAAATTAAGAACTATATAGAAAAATGCTGTCACCCTTAAATGCAGCCAGTTCATTAGTTTGCAATTTCTTATAAAAGATTTCCGAAGACAGTCAGATTCTGCATTTAATATTGACCTCAACTGGCACTTCCTGTTTAACTTCATTAAAAATATCTACTTAGGATGCCAAAGGTTGCTGGACTTTGATTCATTCCTATTTAGTCTCTCCCCTCAACCAAAGGAGACTTGAGTTGCCTCTTTCTATTAATGTGATTGACTTCTGAAAATGATGGGGCAGTGCAAGACACAGCATATTAGCTTGATGAATATGCCAATTCTCATGATAAAATCAGGCAGAAATTCTAGAACATTCCCCAAAGGGGGATGGGGAGAGCCCTGTTCCAGGAATATGAATCACAACATTTAGAGAAAGCATCTAATTAGCCACACTTGTGTGGGCAGCTCCCTGTTTTTAGATCACAGACATGAATCAATAGGAAATTGCTCAGGATAAATATCTTGAAAGTTAGTTGCAATGTTTCATGTAATATAATTTAGAACCTCAAGTGTACTTTTCATTGAAGTGTCACAAAACGGATAAGGAAGAAATGATACAAAACAATATTTCTAACCATTTCAACTTCATTTTGGCATCGTCTTCTGAACCTTGCACATTTTATTTCTTTTCTTTATTGAGTGACTTTTCAAGTGGTCCTGCCGTGAGCCAGTAGAATTACTAAGGGGTTTCTGATTTCATAGCTATTTTTTTATTACATTTGGAAGCTGATCTTAAGTAGAGCTAAAACTCCAGAGCCACTATTTTAGAGCAGTAAAGACTGACATCTAAATTATGATCTAAAGAAAGTACCAGGCCATAGCTTTCATTGAGGGTAGAAAGAGTAAAAAATGAATTTGTCTTTTATAATATTGGCTAGTGGACATCTTTGGGAAATTTTCAGATATACTAAATTCCAACTCTCAGCCATGAAATTGTAATAGACATTTGGTTTACATCTATTACTCTTAGATAACTCCCAGGCAAAGTTTCTTAAATCTAGCATTAAATGGCTCTATCTTGTCTTGGGGAAAATATGCCTGTGTATGATTTAAGAGCCTAAAGTAGATATTATAGGGATTAGTAAAGATCAGTGGTAAGACATAATACACAAACATAATTAGTTGCAAAAAGAAAAAAAAAAAAGAAGGCATCTGACACTTCTTGATTCAATTTCAAATTTCAGCCCCAGAAGCA
The DNA here is from genome assembly GCF_029289425.2 of Pan paniscus. NCBI lineage: Eukaryota > Metazoa > Chordata > Mammalia > Primates > Hominidae > Pan > Pan paniscus. The sequence goes on from NC_073267.2 coordinate 72,089,272, forward strand.
GGAACTTTATATTTTGCTCAAATCTTAGTAAAATAATATGAGTTAAATGTTCTATTTACCATTTTCCATGTGAGTGAAACCCAGAGCAGTTTAGTAAGCATGCCTAAGGCTGCTAAGGTTAGGATAGGTTAGGGTAGGAAGCACCCATCTCTGTGCCTAGAATGAGTTTTTGTTGTCACCATCTCTCCTTATAGGTTTTTTTGGTGTGTATTTGTCCTTCAAAATGGAATTTACATAGTATATTGGAGAATAGTTATCCCTAACCCTCATCATTCAACGTGATATAGATGTCCAACTTCTGTGTTTCCACAACACCACACGTTTATTTTAGTACCTATGAAACAGGGTAAGTTTGGTGATTTCTCAATGTAACCCAATCCCAACCCCATTGATGGCAGAAATTATGCCATATAGGATGTCATGAACCAAGCACCTATCTTAATAACTAACATGTACTAATCAGTTAAGAAATGTTTGTTGCATAAAGTGGCACAATTAGAAGTCAGTCTGTTTAACTCCTAAGGCAATGAGTTTTAGGAGGACAAGGCCAAAATAATACTACAGAGCAATTACTCCAAAACCCAAGTAATAAATTGATGATGAGTTGCAGCATCACATAGAGGATTATTTTTTGGCTAGGGTTAGAAGTGCTATGTAATTGACTATGTCCCCAAACAGCTTTTTATTATAAGGAAATACAGATATTCAGTCAAAAGGCAAGAAAGAACTCTTTTTTTTTTTTTTTTTTTTGAGATGGAGTCTCGCTCTGTCGCCCAGGCTGGAGTACAGTGGCGTAATCTCGGCTCGCTGTAAGCTCTGCCTCCTGGGTTGATGCCATTCTCTTGCCTCAGCCTCCCGAGTAGCTGGGACTACAGGCGCCTGCCACCATGCCCGGCTAATTTTTTGTATTTTTAGTAGAGACGGGGTTTCACCATGTTAGCCAGGATGGTCTCGATCTCCTGACCTCGTGATCCGCCTGCCTTGGCCTCCCAAAGTGCTGGGATTACAGGTGTGAGCCACTGCACCCGGCCAGGAAAGAACTCTTTCTAAAAACCTAAGATACTACATCAGTTTCATTGATCATTGTAGGGAGGAAAAGAAAAACAAGAGGAGAGACTGACTCTCAGCTGACTGAAACTGGGCTGAGAAAGTGAAAAAGTAAGAAAACAAACACCTTCCCTGTCATGGCTTAAATCTCATTTTTGGGCTTGCACCTCCAACTTGACTTTTATTTTTTGAAGACATGCAGAGTGATAAATGTTGCCTTAAATCCATATATATCCAAATTGATTCAAAATACATAATATAAAGATTGTAGGACCAGGATTCTTTTCTGGTTATTTCCATATAGAATATCAGCTCTTAATTTGCGGATATTATTACCAGCACTGTTTGTAAGCGGAAAATGGATTGGCAGCATTCCAAGGATAGATGCTCAACATCAAGGTATGAATACAAATATAATTAGGAGGAACCCATATTTTATATGAATTAGGTCAAGAATAAGGCTGTATGTGCTGCCTTGAGCTTGTTCTGATTAGGTGCTGAAGGTGGGCGCCTGAGAAGGCTGGAATGAGAGTAGTTTGATCTACACATGTCATAGGAACACCTACCAAAGATTCAAATTCATGGCTGCTGATTCCAAGCCAGAAGTTCCTCCACACTGCCATGCTAACTGGTTTCTTGAAGTACTGATACTACATTGTATTCCTTTTATGTGTGTATACATTTGGAGAATACAGTAGGGGTACAAGGAATAGACATGGACTCCCCAGGCTATTCATGTAGTAATAAAATAATATTATCTAAGTTGTATGGAAACTCACCAGGCCAGAGATACCATACACTACGTACTTTATCTCAGTATTCTTCAGACAGTTTTGTGAGCATGGCTATTATTATCTCCATTTTACAAGGACTACTATATCCAAGGTAGATTTAAGTAGATTTTCCAACTTGACAGGACTAACATGGAACAAAGTCAGAACAGAGGCCAGGCACATTGGCTCACGCCTGTAATCCCAGCACTTTGGGAGGCCGAGGCAGGCGGATCACCCAAGGTCAGGAGTTCACGACCAGCCTCGCCAACATGGCAAAACCGTGTCTCTACTAAAAAAAAAAAAAGCAAAAAACTTAGCCAGGTGTGGTGGTGGGTGCCTATAATCCCAGCTACTCAGGAGGCTGAGGCAGGGAGAATTGCTTGAACCCTGCAGGTGGAGGTTGCAGTGAGCCGAGATTGCACCACTGCACTCTAGCCTGGGCAACAGAGTGAGACTCCATCTCATAAATAAATAAATAAATAAATAAATAAATAAATAAATAAATAAGCAAAGTCAGAACTGAAAACCTGGTCTCTACTTTCCAATCCAAAGTTTATCATACCAGCTCAGTTGTGGTATCTCATGGCTTCCTTTTACCTGCCACTTTCAACAAGACTATCTTATGAAATAAAGAATTCTGTGGGATACAGCATTGTGTTGACTAATGTGTCATATGACCAGAAGCATCATTACAGCCTGAAAATATAGAACTATAGCGTAAGTCATATTATTCAATATAGTGGTAGTCATGATTGTGATATTGTTAGGTTTCAATTAGTCGGCTTAAATGGTCTAACGTCTTTAAGGCTGGTTCTATTCTGGTAAAACTGGGGAAAATAGCTATGAGTTTCTATATTTTTTAATTAACTAATTAGGGTTGGAGAAATAATTTTCACTCTTCTCCAACTCAGGTGTCATAGAACACACGCATACACACACACACACACATACACACATATAAACACACACTGCTTACTCTTCATGATCAAGGTCACTTTTTGCTGTATATTTTGTGAAGTCCTATTGTTAGCCAATGATGATAATATCCAGGTATTTTTGCTTGATATTATATGTGGAGGCAAACAACTGAAATTGTGCCCATTAAAGAGGCTTCACCTGCATAATGGTAGGTAGTTTCTGGCAATGCTAATTTATTGCTAATTGTAGAGATACCTTTTATTTGCTAGCTAGCACAGTAGCCTAGTGTAACCATTTGTCTTTGCTTAGAATATTCCAGGATTTTTTTTGTCCCTGCATACAAATTAATACTCATCAATACTAAAATGTTTCATTCTCAAGTCCTGATTTTGTCATCCTGAATTCTAAGTTCACAGTACTCTGACTATTATTAAAATTAACCACACCATATTGACCTTCATTAGAGTTGAGACATAACGAGGTGAGAGTGATTTCAGAGACAAGTTAATGTATTATTTTCTAAATATTTCCCTGGTTTGTGAAAGACAGATTAATATCCTTGAAGTCATCCATGAGTTTTCTTTCTTCTTAATTAGCCGAGTTCTTCATATCTCTCTATTCTTTTATTATCTCAATTGTAAAATACATCCTTAGACATTATCATTCTAATGTGTAATAGAGATTATAGCTCCATCTTCTAAGCCTGTCATTTGACAATGTGGCTAGTTATACATCCAGAATATTTAGAATATGAAATTAAACAAAAGAAGCATGCAGATATCAAACGACTACATGTAAAAATGTATTTGGTACTTTGTTTGCAAGTGAAATAATTCTAAATATGTATAGCACACTCTGCATCCAATTAAGAAAAAGAAATGTGATTCATAGAATCTTATTTTCTATAAATAGGTACACTTAGATTTTTACCCTCTGAGAGTCTACGATTATGATTAGTTTCTATATATTGTCACAGTTCATAAACTATGCCCTTTAATTATACATATTAGAGCTTTAATAAAACAGAGTTCAAAAATAAAACAGATTCATTTTTGTAGTCTGCTTTTTACATTTTTTATTTGTTTAACTCTTTCTCTTAACACATATAAATCCAAACATACGCAGATACCTTTTTGGGTCAGCCTGAAACTTCCATTTTAACCAAGAGTTAATCTATTTGTGTTGATTAAAATGTCCTTTTATTCTTGAAACCCCTGCAAAGTGAATTGAAAGCATAAATGTGGAAATGGGTTAAAAACTCTAAAATCTCTGGTACAATCTATTGGTTAAAGTTTATTATTTTATAATGAAAAGACACTAACAGGTCAAACATTATTTCATTCTCATGCTATTTTCTCTTTTTTTGTAATGGTAAATACAGTGTTGTTATCTTTGGACAGGATGACAGCTTCAGGCAAGAGACACAACCCCAGGGACTAGCACTTTAATTTAAAAAGCCAAGAGGAAAATATACAGGAGGAAATCAGACAAGGCAAGTCTGGAGACGAAAACTGCATTTCACAATCAAAAGTTGGACAAGGAAACCCTGCTAAATCTCATGCAGACTCCATAGTTTGTTCTTATAATAGCAAAAACAGAGGAAATAGAAACAAATGGCAGATGCCTCTTTAGTGAGGTGTTGAGGGAAAACATTCATCCTAGGATGATACACAGGATATTACTTTCTAGAACAGATACATAAGGGAGACGCATAGGCTGATCTGACACAGTGTTTTCTCTTTATTTAAGGGAAGGTGCATTTACAAAGGAAAGACAATAGCATGTCTTTCATTTCTCTGTTAATAAGCAAGCATTTCTGAGGATCTACTAAATAGTAAATGCAGGAGAAGAGGGAGAGAGAGAGCTAAAGGACTAAAAGCCATGTTCTAGTCTAAAACTGAACATTTATTCCAGTTAGGAGAACAGATAATTTGGAGACCAACAAATTACTCAAGTGCATGAGATTAATGCTGACCATGAATTCTCAAAAGCACATATATGGTCATAATTGTATCCCTGTTGTTTCAGTACCAAGAAAAAGCTTAACAGTAGTCGCACATATTTATTGAATTAAATAATTGAAATATATGAGAAAGAAAAACTTGGAGTGCTCTAGGAGTATTTAGGATGATCAAAGTTACATCTTTCAAAGGTGGTGGCTGTTAGCTTAGACTTGAAATGGTACACATTAACTAAGTGTAAAAGGAAGGGTGATACTGTTTCAGGAGAAACAAAGCAACGTATGTAGTTATATAAAATTTGTTCTGTGTCTGGGTGTGCATGGAACACAACTAAAGGAAAATAACAAATGATGATGATAAGGAGGAGGACGATGGTGGTGGTACCACCAATGATGATGTTGCCAGCAAAATTCTCAACATATAAAATTCCTATTGCTTTCAGTGACTGTGTTAAACTGTTTGCAAAGTTTCTTGCTATTCATTCATCTTCATAAAAATCCAATAAAGTAAATGCAATTCTATGGACAAATTGTCAGTGTTTTTAAAAGCCTGGGGGAGAATCTCAATAAACTTACATGGGTTAAATAAAATAGCATCTTTCATATTTTAGAAAAGAAATGTTATCAATTTAGTATGAAAACCCCGGTTAGCTATATCATAGTAATTAAATGTTCTGAATGATATAGGTACATGCTTTTAAAAAAATGACTAGACAATAATAGACATTGATTTAAAATGCAGTTCATTTGCTAGACAAAGCTAAAACATGGGTTAATAAAAAAGATCTTTAGTAATTTGAATGTTCCAAACAAAAAAAAGATCAATGTTCAAGGTGATGGATAGGCTAATTATCCTAATTTGATCATTACATATTGGAATCATGTATCTAAATATCACACAGTACCCCATAAATATGTACAATTATGTGTCTAATATAATAATTTAAAAAATCTTTAGAGGTGAAACATTTGCAGAAAATACATACATTATATTCATAACCTTGTATTTTACTCTGAAGCCTAAGTCACTTTAAGTGACTTTTTTAAAAGGCCTCATAGAGAACATGATACTACCCTCTAAGTTTGCTCACTATCATCCAAGTCTTCTATAAATTGTACCAACAGTATATATAGTCGTTTTTTCTTCCAAGTCCTTAAATCAATTGCTTAGGTGTAGGTCATTGTTTATGAGCTAGTCAGAGAAGTTAATTAACTTTTAGTTAATATCTGAAACAAGGAGGACTTCTCCATTTATGTTATCTTTTGCTACAAATCAGCAAAGTAACAGAGCTCCCCTGACAAGTATTCAATATCTTTACTTTGAAATCCAGCTCCCCCATCTCCTCTCTTGCATTGTGTTGATTCTTCTTTACTGCAGTCTAGTTCTGACCACATGGAAGATTTACCCTGAAACTCTGCTACATTTTACTCTTTGCTTCTCAGGAATGCAAACTAACTAATGTGACTTGCATTTTATTTTAATTCATAATATTTAATTTTGGGAGCAGTTCGAAGAAAAAAGCAGATAGTACAGAGAGTTCTCATATACTCTTTCTTATAGTACTTTCCCCCATTACTAACATATTTCAATAATGTGGTACTTTTATTAAAATTGAGCAATATTGATACATTAGTATTAACTGAAGTTCATTATTTACAGCAGCTTGATTTTAGTGTTGTACATTCTATAAATTTTGACAAATGAATAATTACAGGTATCCACCATTACAGCATCATATGGTACAGTTTCATCATTCTCCTTAAAATGCTCTGTGCTTCATCTATTCTTCTTTCACTTCCTTCCACCAAATCCCTGATGACCGTTGATAGTTTTACTGTCTCCATAGTTTTCAAAATGTTATATAAGTTGAAATCATATATTGTATAACATTTTAGACTGTTTTTCTTTAACTGGACAACATGCATTTAATGATCCTCCATGCTTTATCATGGCTTGATGGCTCACTTATTTTCATTGCTGAATAATATTCCATTGTATAAATGTGCCATAGTTTGTTTATCCATTCATCTACTGGATTACATCTTGGTTATTTCCCATTTCTGGCATTTATAAATAAAACAAGTATAAATACTTGTGTGATCATAAGTTTTCAAGCTATTGGCTTCTGTCCATGAGACACGTGAGAAGCACAATCACTGTAACTTATGGTAAGACTGTGATTATCTTTGTAAGGAACTTCCAACTGCCCTCTGAAGTGGATGTAACATTTTGTATTCTCACTAGCAAACAATGAGCATGCAGCAGCCAAAGGAAAACTTACCCTTTACCTTATGAAGGTTTACTGAAAATCAATGGACAAAAGGCAGATTAATAGGAAATAAGACATTAATATTTGTTAATGTGCATGAGCAGAAAATCAGAGTGATTACTATACAATGTAATAGGGTATAGATATTTATATACCCTTCTTAATAAAAAAAATATGGGAGTGTGGACGATTTCAGCAGGTAATAAATAATTTTTAGGGGAATCCAGTGGGCTTGAAGAATACATACTGACTTCAGAAAAAGTCTTTCAGGCAAAGCAGAAAACCGTTTGTGACAAGTCTGTTCAAATGTATCAACAGGCTTCAGTTTTTCTTCCTGCAATATGAGTTCAGTTAATGAAAACTTGGGGAAGGAACCAGAGGTCATTGTTTTTCACTTTGGCAGATCTGGACTTTAGGCAAATGTCTTAGTCCATTTGGGTTGCTACAAAGAAATACCTGAGGCTGGAAAATTTACAAAGAAAAGAGGTTTATTTTGCTCACAGTTCAGCCAGATGTACAAGAAGCATGGCATCAACATCTGCTTTGGCGACTGCCTCAGGCTGCTTCTGCTGATGGAGGAAGGTAAAGGGGAGCTGGCATGTGTGGAGATTACATTTTCAGAGAGGAAGCAAGAGACGGGAGGTGCCAGGATTTTTGTGTGTGTGTCAACTATTTGTTTTTTTATTTATTTAGACTTTTATTTTAGGTTCACGGGGTACATGCACAGGTTTGTTACATGGATAAATTATGTGTCACCAGAATCTGGTGTGAATGATCCCATCACCCAGGTAGTGAGCATCATATCTGAGAGTTAATTTTCAACTGATTGCCACTCTTCCCCCCTAGTAATCTCTGATGTCTATTGTTCTTGTCTTTGTGTCCCTATATCACTCAATGTTTAGCTCCCACTTATAAGTGAGAACATATGATACTTGGTTTTCTGTTCCAGGCTGTTGGCAAGGCTGGCCTTGAACTCCTGACTTCAGGTGATCCACCCACCTCAGCCTCACAAAGTGCTGGGATTACAGGCGTGAGCCACAGTGCCTGGCCTTATAATTTCTTTTTTTGTTGTTGTTATTTTTGTCTGGATTTATTTTCAGAGGTACAGCTTCATAAAATAATTTTGACATCATTCTATTATTTGGAAGATACTGTGTAGAATTGTAAATTTTTCTGTAATGTGTGTTAGCATTCTCCATTAAAGCCATCTCAATTTGAAGATTTTTATTCTGAGAGATTTTAATTTTAAATTTAATTTCCTTAATAGTTTTAGGACCATTCAAATTATCTATTTTATATTGGGTAAGTTATGGTAGTTTTTGTTTTTAGAAATTGCTCCAATTCATCCAAGTTATTAAATTTATGTGTGTAGAGTTCTGAGTATTCCTTATTATTCTTTTGTGGTCTGCAAAATCATACATGATAGCCCTTGTTATTCCAGATATTGGCAACTTATATCTTTTCTGTCTTTTTAATCAGACTTGGAGATTTGTTGGTTTTGTTATTTTTTAAATTTTTTTTTTAAAATTCATTAATTGTTAAAATGTTTTTCTGCTTTCAATATCATTAATTTGATATATTATTTTTATTACATTTTTTCTCCTGTTTTCTTTTGGGTTCATTTGCTCATTTTTTTATTGAGTTGAAAAGTGTGAGCTATTTTATAAAATTGAGACTTTTCCTTTATTTTAAGGTTTGAATTTAGGGCTCTATATTTCCCTCTTAGCAGTGCTTAAACTGTGTCTCACACATTTTATTATGTTTTATTTTCATATTCACTCAGTTCAATATATTTTTAAATTTTATAAGACTTCCTCTTTTACCTAAGAATTATTTAAAATTTTATTATGCCGTTTCCAAGTGTTTTGATATGTTTCTGTCATCATTATATTATTAATGTCTAGTTTGGTTACATTGTGATCAGAGACATACGCTGTATGATTTTAATTATTTTAAATTTGTCATGATTTGTTTCATGGTCCATAATATGTTTGACATTAACGTAAGTTCTCTAGGAATTTGAGAAGAATGTGTATTCTGTGGTTGACTGGAGTGTTATATAAGTGCTCATTAGATTCTGTTGGTTGATGATACTGAGTTTTTATACAACTTTGCTACTTTTCTGTCTAGTTTTATTAGTTATTGAGTTAGGGCTGTTGAAATCTCAGACTAACTTTGTGAATTTCTTTACTTCTTCTCTCAGTTCTATTAATTTTGCCTATTTTGCTGCTGTGTTGTTTGGTGCATACATATTTAAGACTGTTATGATTTTTGTTGAATTAATCCATTTATTATTATAGAATGCTACTTTCTATCTCTGGTAATTGTCTGCTCTGAAGTTTACCTTACAAATGTCAATATAGTCACTCCTATTTTCCTTTGGTTAGTATTTGCATGACATATCTCTTTCCATCCTTTTACTTTCAAACAACTAATATTATTAATATTATATATAAACTAAGTTTTTTGTACACAGCACACACAGCAGGTAGTTGGGTTTGTATTTTAATCCACTCTGCCAATCTTTGTCTTTTAATTGGTATATTTGGACCATTCTTACTTAATCTAGTTATTGATTTATAAGGGCTTGAAGCTGCCAGTTTTATTTTTGGATTACATTCATTTTCTCTGCTTTTAATTTTTCTGTTTTCTCTTGCCTGCTTTCTTGCGGGATTTTTCGACAATTTTTATAAATGCATTTTAATCTTTTTATGCTGTTTATGAGCTTCTCTATTTGCATAGCTTTTAAAATGGTTGCTGAAGGTACTACATTACACACACACACACACACACACACACACACACCTTACCACAGCTTACTGGTGTTATCATTTTACCAGTTTAAGTGAAGTATACAAACTTTACCTCCTTTTATGTTTCTTTACTATCTCCCATTTATAGTGTAATTTTCTTAAATATTTTCTCTACATACATTTAGAGCCATGCCAGAGAGTGTTACTTTTTTTCGGTTCATTTTATTTATTTATTTATTTTTATTATACTTTAAGTTCTAGGGTACATGTGCACAATGTGCAGGTTTGTTACATATGTATACATGTGCCATGTTGGTGTGCTGCACCCATTAACTCGTCATTTACATTAGGTATATATCCTAATGCTATCCCTTCCCCCTCCTCCACCTCACAACAGCTCCTGGTGTGTGATGTTCCCCACCCTGTGTCCAGGTGTTCTCATTGTTCAATTCCCACCTATGAGTGAGAACATGCGGTGTTTCGTTTTTTGTCCTTGTGATAGTTTGCTGAGAATGATGGTTTCCAGCTTCATCCATGTCCCTACAAAGGACATGAACTCATCCTTTTTTATGGCTGAATAGTATTCCATGGTGTATATGTGCCATATTTTCTTAATCCAGTCTATCATTGATGAACATTTAGGTTGGTTCCAAGTCTTTGCTATTGTGAATAGTGCTGTAATAAACATACGTGTGCATGTGTCTTTATAGCAGCATGATTTATAATCCTTTGGGTATATACCCAGCAAAGGGATGGCTGGGTCAAATGGTATTTCTAGTTCTAGATTCTTGAGGAATCGCCACACTGTCTTCTGCAATGGTTGAACTAGTTTACAGTCCCACCGTAAAAGTGTTCCTATTTCTCCACATCCAGAGAGTTACATTTTTTGCTTCAACTCTCAAACATAATTTAAGAAAGTCAAGAGGAGAATAAATATCTGTGTATTAACAGAATCATTTTGCGTATTGAGTTCTTTCCTTCTTTTTGATTGTTTTAAGGTTCTTTCTTTGTTTATCTCCATCTGTTTAGATAACTTTCTTCATCCATTCTTTTAGTGTCCATCTGCTGAGCCGAATGCTCCTAGTTTTCCTGCATCTGCTAATGTCTTGAATTCCTCTATTTCTGAAGGATAGTCTTGCTGGATATAGGCTTTTGGATAAACAGTTATCTTCTATAAGTGCTTGAAAAATGTTGTGCCTCTTCTTTCTGTTTTTTTTACTTTTTTTTCTGCTAAAAGATTATCCATCATTTAAATTGTTTTCCCACATAGTTAAGGTCTTACGTGTCTCTTGTTGCTTTCATGATTTTTTTTCTATTGTTCAGGAGTTTGACTGGAATGTTTCTGGGTGTGGATTTCTTTTTATTTACACTATTTTGGCCAGATTCTTTAGGTTTGTGTTTTTTGCCAAATTTAGGAACTTTCGTACATTATTTCTTTGAATACTTTTTCAGTCCCATCCTTCTTATTCTCTTTTTCTGTGACTACAATGACAGGCATGTTCAACCTCATACTATCGCCCTTTAGGTCACTGATGATTTTCTATTTTTTTTTTAGTCTATAGCCTCTCTATTGTTTATAGTTTGTAATTTCTACTGTTTAATCTTCAGCTTCACTGAATCTTTCCTCTGTCCTTTTCATTCTCCCTTTAAACTCATTCATAGAGTTTTTAAAGTTTTGATTATTATACTTCACTGTTTTAAAATTTCCATTTGATTTTTCTTTATTTCTATTTATTTATTTATTTATTTATTTATCAGGCAGCCTCCAAAGCCAGCGTAGGCTCAGAGAGACCTTCTTTATATCTTCTACTTTTTTGTTCAGACTTTCTATTTTTTTATTTGTTTAATTCTTGTTTCCTCTATTTGAATTCCTCCTTACTGTCCAGTGGGGACGCAAGCCCTGACTCTCTACCTGGCCATTTGTGACACCACCTATTGGGTGGGTGGGACAACTTTATTAGATCCTGAAGAAATTGAAACTCTTGGCTTTCCACTGGATATTTATTTATTTATTTGTAATGAGTGAAGATAAGGGATGCAAAATTTTCTTTGTTCTTTGGCTGGAATAGAGTAATTATTTTCTTAATGCTTTTTTTCTTATTCCCAGCATCTTCTCCTGATATTGTTTTTCCTTTGGACAGAGAACCAGGTTTTGTGGAGGGTTTTTTTCCCATGTCCACCTGTTGACATTTTGATTACTGGCCTCTTAGCTCCAAATCTTGGATACATGTAGCAGATTAAAATCCATTGAATTCATCACTATGTCATTATGCGCATCCCATAGTTGCTAGCTGGTCTGGCTTTGTTGTCTCCACCTTTCAGAGTATTATTATATTTGTTCCATATATAATATCCAGAATTGTTAGTTGCACTCAGTAGGAAAAATAGAAAAATGTATGTCTACCCCATATTCCAGGAAGTATAACTCCTCTATCTATTCCATTTCTTTCATATAAAAAATTCCAACTTCAACAGCCATAAATTTTGACTTAGTAACATTTTGCCAGATGCATTTAATATATTTGACCTCAACAATGCACCTAATTAGGTTCCTTGATTGAATATAAAGACTTAATCTGAATTATATAATAGTAAGTCACCATCTCCCCTGGGATAACAGTTAACTCTTCATTTTCTCCTATAATCCTCTGCAATTGGAAGAGGATAGACTTTTGAGAAATCATATCATAAATTTGTTCCTCAGTTGGGATAATGAAAATAGAAGGCTGTGGATATAGAAAGACACTGTTTATCTCAAGGCCAGCATAACTAATATAATGATAAAGATACGACTCATTAGCCAATCTCACAAGTGATTTACTGGATGAGACCGTGTATTAGTCTGTTCTCATGCTGCTGATAAAGACATATGTAAGACTGGGCAATTTACAAAAGAAAGAGGTTTATTGGACTTCCAGTTCCACGTGGCTGGGCAGGCTTCACAATCATGGCAGAAGGCAAAAGGCGTATCTCATGGCAGCAGACAAGAGAAGAGAGCTTGTACGGGGAAACTCCCCATTTTAAAACCATCAGATCTTATAAGACTTATTCACTACCACAAAAGCAGCACAGGAAATACATGCCCCATGATTCAATTATCTTCCACTGTGTCCCTTCCACAACATGTGGGAATTATGGGAGCTATAAGATGAGGTTTGGGTGGGGACACAGAGCCAAACCATATCAGGCTCATATCCAATCAACCCTATGATCTCTTCTACTTGTCACTCTTCATTCCCTCCTCTTCAAGTACACACATGTTCACACACACAGAACACTAGAATAAGAAGAATTCTAGATTCAAGTAGAAGAAAATCTGTTATAATAAGCATAATTGAGGAAATAAAGTTCAAAGATGGGTGGTGACCTTCACAAAGATCCATGCCTATTTTGTTTGATTTGAAGGATTTATTGAGGGATGGGAAATAACAACTGTTAGTAATAATGATGACAAGTTTAAATTTTGTGACATTAGGTTGTAAACTATCATTTTCTCCACACATATACACATACACAAATCATTTGTTGACAAAGAAACATCTAGGTTTGATCTGGCATAAAACCTTTCATTCAGACTGTTTTTACAAGGTGAAATAAGCCATAGATATTTATCAACCTGTTAAAACATGAGTCACTTATTTTTCATAAAATAACTATGGCAGAAATAATTTATAAAATTTTATGGACTTTGATCGCATTCTCTGCATATCTTTTTGATCATTCTTCTGTAAGCTAAAATTAACATGATAGATAGAGGCCCATTATAGCAAGTGATCCTTTTAAAAAGTTGTCATTGGGTGATCCACTCCTTTATTTTTAGTTGCATCCAGAGACCACTTCATATGTTTTAAACTTTCTTCCATTCCACACTTTACTTTTCATATTATCAGATATAATTTAATAGCAGATCCCAAGTACTTAATTCCACCATTGAGCACTAATATTTTGTGAATGATGGATGTGCAACCCATAATCCTGGTTTCTGTGAGGGAGAATTTAAAATCCATCATTTTCTAATGTCTCTAGGTTGACAGACGGTCTGTAACAGAAAATCGCAAAAAGAAGTGTCAGCTTTCACACTGAACTCAATAGACAGCCCTGCTGGCAATGGAGGTTAAGTGTCTCTACGGTATCACTTACAGACTTTTTGTTTTGTTCAAGACAAATTTACCACACAATAGATAGCTGAAGAAACAGCAAATTCATATAGATTTGACGGTTTAAGAAATGATAGTTGTGAACAGAGACAAAAAAGGAAACTGATGTTTTCTGGGCACTAACTGTGAGCCTGTCTTCACCTATTGAAGTTGCTGTAAGAAAATACCACAAAGTGGGTAGGTGATGAACATTTATTTACTATGGTTCTGGAGGCTGGGAAGTCCAGGATCAAGATTCTGATAGATTATGTGTCTAGTGAGAGCCCCCTTTTCCTAGAGGGCACCGTTTCACTGTGTCCTCACATGGCGGAAGGGTCAAAGGAGCTCTAGGGCCTCTTATAAAGGCACATGGTGGAATTAAGTCCATGAGATCTACTATTAAATTATCTCTGATAATATGACAAAGTGGGAAATGAAAGAAAGTTTAAAACATATGAAGTGGTTTCCTGGATGCAACTAAAAATAAAGGAGTGGATCTTCCAATGACAACCTTTTAAAAGTATCACTTGGCATAATGGACCTATATCTCTCATGTCAATTTTAGCTAACAGAAGAATGACCAAAAAGATATATAGAGAATGCCATTGAAGTCCATAAATTTTAACAAATTATTTCTGCAGTAGTTATTTTATGAATACTTATCAGCCCCATTCATGAGGGCTCCATCCTCATGATCTAATCACCCCAAAGTCCCCACTTCCTAATCACATTGGGGGTTCATATTTGAACATATTAACTGTAGGAGAGACAAAGACATTCAGGTCATGGCAGCCTAGCAGGCAGACTGCCACTTCATAGAACTTGTTTTCTTTTTTTATCCTTCAGAACAGATTTGGAAGGTAGTCTCTTTTGCCCCTCTCACAGATAATATACATACTTTATTTACATATACTTCTTTAATCCCCACATAGTACCTCTTTATAACAAGTGGAGCAACACAAAGCTGTGTTAAGAAAAGTTAATCACATCCTTAAGAGCTCCTGCTTCAAAGGCATCTTTGGGAATCACTAGCATGAACGCAATTCTGGAAAAAATCAAAGAATAAATGTAGAGTGCTTATCCTGGGGTACTCTGCTTCGAGCAGAGAGAACCAGATCTGGGTCTTAAATAGTACCTAAGATTGTAACAGGAAGAAGGATAAGAAGAAGTTGAAACTGGATAAAACCTCATTAGTAGAAACCTGGAGAGAATAATGATTGAACAATATCAACAGGAACTAACATTTGTTGGGCACTTACCATGTTTGTCTCACTTAATCTTTACAAGTTAAAAAAAAAGAACAGGAATGATTTTCTACACTTTATAAATGAAATGGAGGTATCTGACAAGGTTGTACCGCAACTAAGTGGCAGGTCCAGAATTTTGACACAGCACTGACGAGTCTTGTCACAAATGTTTGGCCTTAACTGAGAATTCGCTAAGGTGATTATAAAAATCTTAATGGCATTAGAAACCAGCATCATATTCTATTTTTGACTCCTTGTTTTATTTTTTTTTGGAGATGGAGTCGCACTCTGTCGTCCAGTGCCCAGTGGTGCTATCCCGGCTCACTGCAACCTCTGCCTCCCGGGTTCAAGCAATTCTCCTGCCTCCCCAGTAGTTGGGACTACAGGCGCATGCTGCCATGCCCAGCTAATTTTTTGTATTTTAGTAGAGATGGAGTTTCACCATGTTGCCCAGGCGGGTCTCAAACTCCTGAGCTCAGGCAATCGACCTGTCTCGGCCTCCCAAAGTGTTAGGATTACAGGCGTGATTGACTCCATTTTAAGGAGATTAGATGCCATTTTTCCAGCGAGTGAGTTTTTTTATGATGTTTGAAAAATAAATGAGACAGTCAAAAATAAATCTGGTAACCATGTAAAGCCTGCATTTTAGTAGCGTTTGTAGCTAGTTCCTGAACACAATAAATTATGAGTTTATCGAAGTAATTCAGATGATAAGGAATAAATCTGCCCTAAAGTGTGATTAGTAGTCAAAGAAAAGAAAAAATAGCCATGTGGAATGCTTTTCAAGTAGATGGATAGAATGCAGTCATCAAATGGATGGCAAAACTGTGTTTCACCTTTCATGTTCTAAGATATTTTTTCTAATGAATTAATAAATTAGAACATTAACACTTCAAAAGTGGGAGAAGATCTGGCAAGGCTTTTAGCCTCACAAAGCTGATTGACTTATTTACACAAATGTAGTTTGGAAATATTTGGTAATTATTTCAAATTATGTGAAAGGGATATAATGTTAACATGATGAAATGCTTCATGAAACTCAAGAAATCTCTGATATTTTATTAAACACAATACACCACCATTCCAAATAAATATATAGTAGTTATTAGGGTTAGTAATAAAATCTGATTATTTTTATAATATATGTTGAGTTCTGCAATATCGATTTTGTCTTATTTTTTGTTAGGCTATTGAAGTTATACATTACTCACACTGGTTACTGCTTAAATTGGCATATTTATGCCCTTTCTTGTAGTTATGTAATTGGCTTTATTTTTATTATACCATATTCTTGTTGTGAACTTTTCTTTTTGCTGTTGGCTTTATTTTATCATATATTATCCACCAAGGGGCCTTAAATTAGTTCCTTCAGCCTAGAGGGAAAGGGAAACACAGACATTGGCAAAAGCTAAAAATATACATTCCTTTTGTTTTCCATGTACTTTCTTGTATATTTCTGCATTAGATCTGACTGCCTACTTTGTGCTTTTGAAACAGGGGCACACTCTGACAGAATTAAGCCTTTCAAAATCAATATTGTGAGAAGAGCTGCCAAAATTTGACCAGTAACAGGAATCTTGAAGTCATCAGTTTTTCAGAAGACTGAGGTGGGGCAGTAAATCCAGGGCAGATGTATGAGGTAATGAAAGAAAATTTAAGAATGCACTCACACATTGATGTGAGAACTATTAAGATCCCCCTTTCTCTCTCTTCTATACCTCAAGTTCATTATCATGCACTCCAAGCTTCCAGTGTGGTTCTAAAATGAGCTTATAAATCCCCCCACAGACTTGATGGCTGTTGTCAGTCACACTTTGCTAAAATAAGTAAATATTTCTGTCTTCTTGTGGTATTTGGGTCCTGTTGATCTTTAGTATCCCTGGCTTTGCTCTTGTCTTTTGTTAGATCGTGTGTGGATTATTATTGGTGGAAAGTCATAGTCTTCTCATTATTTATTGCTTAAAATCATTTAAAAAATATTTTAAGAATAAATTTACCAAAAATACTTTGAATGTCCTCAGTACTCCCAAAATCCAAGGACTTCCTCTTTTATGACATGCCAAAAATGACCCCTTTCCCCATAATAGACTCAGAAAATCCTGAGTGTCTCAAAAGCTCGTACTTTTGATTTGTGATCTGGATTATTTTCATCTTTCTCTTTGGCCTGAACAGAAGGATGACACATGAAGGTTGGATCCATTAGGCACTCATCTGGGTAAGGGTAAAGTGATGACAGAGGCTGGGTAGGTGCCAGCTTCAGAATTAACAGCAGACAATAGTATCATACTAGAATGTTCTAAGAATAGATTTGGCAATTATATGCCAGGAACCAGTACTTGATGAACTTTGTAACATGTCACATTTTAGATTTTATAATGAATTTTCCCAAGCGTGTTTTTGTCGTTCTCAGTTTTCCCATTATAACAAAGAAGGGGGAGAGTAACAGGAAAGTAACACACAGGTTTTCCTTTGAGACCAGCAAGAAAGAGGAAACTGGTGAAATTAAGTTCAATGCACAGCCACTTGGGGCCAGAATGAGATACAGAAAATCTACAATGATGATAGGTGACATAACTGTGCTCAGAAAACTGCTGAGAAGATTCTGGGTCAGAAGGAAGAAAAGAAGAACAAAGACTGCTGGGCTGAACCACAAAAGCCGAAGTGAAATTCCCTCACCCTGGCACGTAATTCCATTCCTGTTGCTCCAACATTAATTTCTTTGTTTAATGTGATGGAAAAGCGAGGTCTGCATTTGTATATAAAATTTGCTTAGAGTTAAAATGTCCAAAATTTAGAGGTTTGCAAAACAACAACAGTTCTGGAAGCTTGAAGTCTGAAATAAAGATATCAGAAGGGCTGTGTACCCTTTGAAGCCACAAACAGGAAACCTTTCTTGCCTCTTTCAGTTTCTGGTAGCTACAGGCATTGCAGGTTATTCCTTGGTTTGTAGATGCTTTGTTGCAATCTCTGCCTCCACTAACATGTGGTGTTCTTCCTGTGTCTTCATCTCTGTGTCTCTTTGTCTTTACATGGCCGTTTTTACAAAGGCACTGGTCATCCTAGTCCCATACGACCTAATCTTAACTAAGTACAACTGCAATGACCCTATTTCATTCTGAGTCACATTCTCAGCTACTGGTGATTAGGTCTTCTACATATCTTTTTTTTTTTTTTTTTGCAGGGGCATAATTCAATGCATAACATGATTCCTCTCCCTGCCGCTTCAGAACTGTAAGTGCTAACAGCCATTTCCTGCTGCTTGCACATGTGTGCTTGATCATTCTGTTGGTTTTCAGTAACCCTGCCTATGTTTTTACATATACTTTCTTCATTCAACTCTCTTGGTTGTTTCTCTTGATCATGCCTTCTGTTTCCTGCCAGGACCCTTACCATGGTAAACTGCTTCCCCCATCTTCCCAAAACTCAGTGTAGCATATATGAAATTTGCCCAGGTAAGATGTCCAAAATTTAGAGGTTTGGGGTTAAAAGATAAAAAAAAAATATGGATAAGGAGCTAGTCCAAAGTTTTGAAGTGGCAGTATCATTAAAATGAAAAGACAAGACAGAGCTCTTTGATTTCACCTTTGGAAGTTAAGAGGCACATTGCAGTCATCAGATAAGCTGGTGACATCATCAAAGCTAGTTGTAGCAAAATATTATTTTTACTGATGAACCTAGTCTGTTCTTTAGACATCAACTGTAATGGAAACTGACAGGATCTAGGAGAAAGGGTAAAGTCAAAATTTCAAAGCCATTTGTGAATTATAAATAAAGTATAACACTATATATTGAATTGTCACTCCAAATCCCTTGCTCAATGATAAACAGATCTCTACCTGCTTTAAAGTTTAATACTGTATGACCATCATTCACCAAGAGTCAGGTTAAGGAGCTTTAGAAAATGATTATTCGAATGGATGTGCTGACATACATCCATGACTGTACCCTTTCCTGAGCCCTTTTCACATAATTTTGCTTCTCTTAACTTCACCTTATAAAAGGACCAGTTTAAAGATTTCAGAAATGAATTGTTGAGTATCACTTTTAAGTGATGAAAATTATCCATTTGGGATGTGTATCTCTGTTATGAGCAACACAATTTAGAATTGTGGTTTTAGCTACCCTCAAAGTGTGTGTACATGTATGCATATGTACATGCACGTGTGTGTGTGTTTATGCGTGAATTTTGCTACAGATTTATCACTAGTCCTTCATATAGAAATCTTCTGCACTAAGTGAAAAAATACCAGTCTGTGTGAGAGTAACCTTGAGAATTTGCACTAACTTTCCTTATGCAGAGACCAAATTAGTTCATTATTTCTGCTTAAGGGCCCACAAATTTTCATTTTACTTTAATGCATTTCTTGGAATAAATAATGTGAATGTATTCTGACCGAAGTAATTTCTATCAAAAATATCAGAATAGCAATGTTAGCAAATGAAATAGTCAGTTTATTCATAGAATTTTAAGTCACTTATTTGCCTCTCTTTTCATCAGTCTGCACCCATAAAAATGAATACTCTGTAATTTCAGTGTCCATTGTGGTCTTTTAAGCACAAGAAACTCTTGTGCTAAATATGATCAGAAGAGAAGGCCACTGGGACTTAAAGAGACCTGGGTTCTAGTCCTAGTTTTGCCTCAAATAATTATAGGCCATGAGAGAAATTGCTTTTTCTGTGAGAGTACCATGTATTTTTCTCATCTGTAGAATATAAACATTTTTCTGAGTAATCTCTTGCTTCTTGTCCAGTTCTGTCAATACACGATTCTATGAAATCTATGAAATCTATGAAATTAGTTCTATGAAATATAGAACTAATAGGAAAAATCTACTATGTCAATGCCACGGATACTTATTTATATATTTTTTATATATATAAATAAGTATATTTTTTATATACTTATTTATATATATACTTATTTCATGTCTTGAAATCTGGATAAAAAATGACAAAGACATTTTCCATTAACCTCTTAGGGTGACTATATAAGTGGCCAACACAAATAAAATTCTAGTTCATGTTGTTAGTCTTAATGGTTTCTGTAATTTCCGAGTCTCTAACTCATTTTAAATTATTTTAAAAGTAAGTGTGACGGACACCTAATACTGGAGGCATCTGAGAAACTTTTAGGTAGATGACTTCTAAAATGACTCCGCATTACCCCACCTTCTGATATTCATGTTCCTATACAATCCCTTCTCTTTGCATGTGGGCACAATCTAGTGACTTGTTTCTGATGAACAGAATATGGCAAAAGTGATAAGATATCACTTCCAAGATTAAGTCATAAAAGAAAGTGACTTCCATCTTGGCTTCTGTATTAGTCTGTTTTCACACTGCTGATAAAGACAAACCCAAGACTGGGTAATTTATAAAGAAAAAGAGATTCAATTGCAGTTCCACATGGCTAGGGAGGCCTCACAATCATGGCAGAAGGTGAAAGGCTCATCTTACATGGTGGCAGCCAATAGAGAATGAGAGCCCAGCAAAAGGGCAAACCCCTTATAAAACCATCAGATCTCATGAGACTTATTCACTACCATGAGAACAGTATGGGGAAAACTGTCCCCATGATTCAATTATTGCCCACCGGGTGCCTCCCACAACCAGTGGGAATTATGGGAGCTACTACTCAAGATGAGATTTGGGTGGAGACACAGCCAAACCATATCAGCTCCCTTGCTCTGTCTTGCTGACCCTTCTCATTTGCTTGCTCTGATGAAGTATGCTGCCATGTCGTGAGCTGCCCTATGGAGAGGCCCATGTAACAAGAAACTTTAGATAACATTTGGCCGATGGCCAGAAAAGAGACAAAGCCCTCAGGTTAATGGCCCATGAGGAAATGAACGCTTCCAACAATCATATGAATGGTCATGGAAGCTGGTTCTTGTTCAGTTAAGCTCTGTGATGACAGCAGACCCAGTCAACACCTTCATTACAACCTGAGAGGACCCCAAAACATCAAGTCCAGTTATGCCACTCTTGAATTACTGAACTACAGACGTGAGAAAATTAATATTGTTGTTTCAAGACACTACATCTTGGGGTAATTTGTTACATGGCAATAGATAAATAATAGGCTTTCCCTTTAGCATGAAGAGTGACTGTCAATATAGGAGTGGGGCTAAAAGTCTACTTTTAGGGGGCACAGAGAAGCAGTAAAGTAAATATAAGTAATAATTGCAAGAGAGAAAGGTGAGTTCCTCTTCTCCTGGGGAGCTTGGATTCTTGATTCATAATAGGAAATCAGAAGTCTTGGAATTAGGAAAAGAAAAGTGAAAACATTTTACATAGGTCCCTATCTGTTTCTCAAAAGTCATCTTGCTTCACATAGACACTGTGTATTCTGTGCCCACTTATGCATTACATTCTAGCCACGCTTGTCTTCTTCCACTTCCTCAAACAGATCATGTCTTTCCTTACACCGGGGTCAACATCCTTGATGCTGTCACTACCCGGGAAGTTCCCTCCACTTTACTTCATAATGCTGGCCTTTTTCCTTCTTCTATTTTTCTGATTAAGTATCACCTTCTATGAGCACTTTTCAAAATAATTCTCTTTCTTTTTTTTCACCATCCAACTTATCTTATTTCCTATTTAGATTTATTACAACTTACAATTATAAGTTATTTATCTGAAATTTTTTCCAGCTGCTAGAATTCAAACTCTATTTATATTCTTGCAAGGTACAGGCCGACTGTACAGATACATGTATAGACTAGCTGACCTGCAGTAACTTGAGGGAGATTAGCAAAGAAAAGATGTCCCTAAGGTATTTCAACTAAATCTCAAAGATGCATAGAAAGTAAATACTTAGTACTATGTCCCCTGAAGGTGTGAGTAGGACTGTTACACAGCATACCGGATTCATATAATAGCAAAGACATATTTCAAGAAGGAATCATATACTATGCTTATAATGCAATGCAAAATCATCATATTAGATGGTAAGCAGTCAGTTTCTGGCTCCATGAAATCATACTGTGACATCAGAATTCTATTATTTGGTGTTTTATAATGTTGAAATAAACTAAAGACAAATTTCCTAAGACCTATATTTTTTAAAGTCCCTGCATTTGAACACCAATTAGAAACAAATGATCTTATTCATCTAATTTCTTAAATAATCTGAGATAGCAGGGAATGGTAAAGTCATCATGGTTAACATAAAAAGAAATTACAAAATTAAAATAACATGGGAAGGCATTGATTTTTCGACATTAGGACTTCTTCATTTATAAGTAGTTTTGCTTTATTAATTTTCCATTATTTTTTAATTATATGTTTGTGGTAGCTTCCAAGTCATGAGAAAATGAAATACAAACATATGTGCTAGTGTTTTCTGATTTGACATATTTGACATCAGACAGCACAGATCAGCTCAGATGATTTATATATTTGTGTCTATATTTATCCTTATTATTGGGCTGTAAATTGCTTCAGGTCAAGGACTATGTCTCTTTTATTTGAGTATTTCCCAAAGAATAGGACTTGGGGAAATACTAATATTTCCCAAAGAATTGGGACCATTTTTAAGGTCCCCCTCACAGTTGAGAGCTTTCCTTCTGTCACTCAATAAAATTGTTCTCTGCCTTACTCACTCTCTAGTGTCCACACACCTTACTCCTCTAGGTTGTAGGACAAGAACCTAGAACTTGCTGAGCTGTGGACAGCAAGTGTGGAGAGGGCTATAACATGCTCCCGTTCAGTGAGCTGTGAGCAGCAGGTATGGAGAGAGCTGTCACACACTCCTGTTCACTGAGCTGTGGGCAGCAGGTGCAGAGAGAGCTGTCACATGCTCCTGTTCACTGAGCTGTTGGCAGCAAGTTCAAGGAGAGCTGTAACATGGCCCCATTCGCCTCACTGCGGGCACGAAGAAGTGAAGCCATTGGGCACCATTCCCTCTTGGCTGGTTTGCCAAACTACAAAGCCAAAACATTCTTGGGTGCTCAGACCTTGAGACTGCCTGTGTGAGAGATGTAACACCCCTTGGGGCTCCACAGTTGCTGGCATCTCCAGGTTTTCAAGTACCACTGCATTCCCCATGTCTAGACCCCGGCACTCAACACAGAAATGACTTGTGGCATGCTTGGTCCAGCCACAGACTAAGTGCAGAGTCCCTGGTCAGGTATGGGATCTGGGCCAGGGTGCAAGCCAAGCACAGCCTGCTGGGCTGAGTGGGTGGAGTGAGCTTGGCAGGCCTGAGCAAGGTCCCAAACGGAAGTCATGGTGGCTACAGAGATTTCCGGGTGGTGAAGCAGCACTGAAGGAATCCTGTAGCAATTAGGCTCGTCCAGGATCATTGGAAAGGTGAGAGCAGACCTCTTTCACTTTCATTGCAGAGGCTTCTTGTCCTCAGATTTTTTTTTCTGAAAACAGATGAGACACCAGACCTCTGTCAGCCAGTTAAGAGTGAATAGTGCAGCTACCAGTTCTACAAGACTCAGAGGACAGGCTTGCCAGAGAGGACTTTGTCAATCCTCCGTCACCCTCAGGTGTTGGAAATGTTGGCTTTGTTCCAATCTGGTTACCCTTCACAGCAGCCTAGCCATCGCCTAGGATTAGAAGGAAGTTCTGGGGCAGTTGAGGGTATCTGGCTGAGGCTGCACTTCGGCGTTACCCAAAGATGCCAGGACTGACTCCAGTCCCTGACAGCCCATTATGGTGTCAGCACTAGAACCTCCAGTCTTTCCTTTCACATTTTCTTTCTTTCTTTCTTTTGCAGCTGTCATGGCTCCTATCTCTTCTTTATATACATACAATGTTAAAGGTGTTGCTGCAAACCAGAGATAATATAACTGGGTAGAATTAGCACTTGGCTTAGGCATCAGGAATATAATTTAGAACAATGTGGTTTCTGTCTATGTAATGATTGAGAGTATTTTTCCCAGCCACTTAGTTGTAGTTGGGGAGACCTCTTGTTTGCTGACGCCTTGTTAATCATGTCTGAAAGCCCAAATCCTCTGATAGGCAAGGATATCTTAGCTCATATGGGAACCACCATCCTTATGGCTCCAGGACAGATTCTTTTTCTCCCCCTGATGGAAGCCGATATTAATCTGGAAGTTTGGAAAACTCTAGGGAAAAGTGGTGAAGCCACAACTCACACCGGTGTAGTTCTACTTTAAGGATCCTATGTCCTTCCCTAACCAGAGAAAATATCCCCAAAAAACCAGAAGTTAGGAAAGAGCTAGAAGCCATCATTGATAACTTGAGGATGCAGGGCCTCCTCAAACCCTGCAACAACCCTTGTAATACCCCAATATTAGGGTTAGAGAAATCCAGTGGAGAATGGAGACTTGTCTAGGACCTCCACCTCATTAATGAGGCTGTGGTTCCAATTTATCTGATGGTTCCCAATCTCTATACCCTGCTAACTCAAATACCTGAGGGAACTAAATGGTTAATAGGGCTGGACCTAAAGGATTCCTTTTTCTACATACCCTTACACTTCAACTTCCAATATTTGTTTGCATTTGATGATCCCTCCAACCAGACCACCAAACTAACCTGGATGGTGTTACCCCAGGGATTCCGAGAGAGCCCCCACCTGCTTGGGCAGGCATTGTCAAAAGATATCTCTGAGTTTCTTTATCCTCAGGTTAAAGTTTTAAAATATGTAGATGACATTCTGCTTTGTGCCCCAACTGAGGAAGTCTCTCAGGAAGGCAGTAAGGCTTTCTTAATTTCCTGACTACCAGAAGACATAAAGTCTAAAAATCGAAGGCTCAGCTCTGTCAGACTTCAGTGAAGTACCTAGGTCTAATCTTGTTAGAGGGTACCATGGCACTAGGTGAAGAAAAGATTAAGCCCATCCTCACCTTTTTTCCCTCCCCAAATCCCTCAAGCAGCTGAGGGGATTCTTGGGCATTACAGGATTCTGCAGATTATGAATACCTGGATATGGTAAGATAGCTCGTCCCTTATATCACCTAATAAAGGAAACCCAGGCAGCTAAGACTTACTCCTTAATTTGACAACCAGAGGCTAAAAGGGCCTTTGACCAATTGAAACAAGCCTTTAGTCTTCCTATACGGAAGATGTTCAATCTTTATGTATCAGAAAAAAAGGGAATGGCTCTGGGAGTTCTGATCCAGGCCCAAGATTCAGCCCATCAGCCCATAGGCTACCTAAGCAAGGAGCTTGATTTGGTAGCTAAAGAATTGACGGCCTGCCTCTGGGCAGTTTCAGCTGTAGCCTTGATGGTATCAGAGGCTACTAATTTTACAATGAGAATAACTTAAACATTTATACCTCACATAATGTGACAGGACTGCTGCCTTCTAAAGGGAGTCTCTGGCTAACAGACAACTGCCTCCTGAAATATCAAGCTTTGCTACTGGAGGGATCTGCAATCCAGTTAAGAACCTGTCCCTTCCTAAAGCCAGCCACTTTCCTCCCAGAGGAAGCTGGGGAGTTTGAACTTGACTGCAAACAGATAGTAGTGTAAACCTGAGGTCAGAGAGGACTTCAACACCTCCCACCCTTTAGAGAACCCAGACTGGACTCTCTTTATGGACAGAAGTTCTTTTGTAGAACGAGGGATCCATAAAGCAGCATATGCAGTAGTCACCCTGAATGACACTGTTGACAGTATGCCTCTCTCCCTGGGCACAAGTGCTCAACTAGCTGAGCGAATTGCCTCACAAGGGCACTTCAATTAAGCAAAGGGAAAGCAGTTAACATTTATACTGATTGTAAGTATACCTTCTAGTCCTCCATACCCATGCCACTATTTGGAAAGAGAGAGACTTTCTTACAGCTAAAAGGTCTCCCATTAAAGAATATCAGGAAGTTAACACGCTTTTATCCTCAGTTTTCCTTCCATGGGAAGTGGCAATAATATATTATAAAAAGGAAATAGGTTGGTGGATCAAGCAGCTAATCAGCAGAGAGAAGGCGCCAGCTTTCTGATCCACTTGAGGCTCCTCTAACTTGGGAGGGCTCTGTAGGAGAAATAAAACCTCAATATTCTCCTGTAGAAATAGAATTGGCCACCTCTCGGGGATACACCTTTCAGCCCTCACGATGGCTTCAATCAGAGGATGGCAAACTTCATCTACCAGCTTCCAGCCAATGGAAAGTTCTTAAAATCCTTCACCAAGACTTCCACCTAGGGAAGGATAAAATTTGTCAATTGGCCGTAAGGTTGTTCTCAGGTAAAAATCTGCTAAAGTCTCCAAAAATGGTCAAACAGGTCATTAATGTTTGTGAGACTTCCCTTAAAAATAATCCCCTCAATTGATGGCTTCTCCCCTACAAAACCCAAAGAATGGGAGGCTACCCAGGGGAAGAATGGCAGATTGATTTTACCCACATGTCAAAGATAAGGGGCATCCAGTACCTCCTGGTATGGGCAAATACCTTCATTAACTGGGTAGAAGCATTTCCATCTGAAGCAGAGAAAGCCTCTAAGGTGATAAAAGTACTAATTTATAAGTTGGACTCCCTAAGTACCTCCAGAGTGATAATGGCCCCCCATTTAAGATGACTGTCACCCAGGGGTCTCAAAGGCACTCATACAATGCCATCTTCATTGTGCTTGGAGACGACAATCCTCAGGAAAGGTAGAGAAGATAAATGATATTATCAAAAGACACCTCAGAAAACTCTCTCAAGATATTAGCCAAGTGTGGTGGACACGGCTGTAATCCCGGCTACTCGGGAGGCTGAGACAGGAGAATCACTTGAACTTGGGAGACAGAGGTTGCAGTGAGCCAAGATCGCACCACGGGATTACATCTCCCCGGATACTCTTTTTCCCAAGGCCTACTATGTGTTAAAAACATCCCTTAGAAGCTGGGTTTAAGTACCTTTGAAGTGATGTATGGACAGCCTTTTCTCATCAATTATTTATTGCTAGACCAAGAAACATCTGATTTGATTAAGCATATAACTTTTTCACTCATTTCCAACAGGAACTGAAACAACTGTCAGAGCCCAAGCCCCATGAACTAGGGCCACCTCTATTCAATCTGGAGGACTTAGTACTGGTAAAGGCACATCCTTCCCTTTCTCCCTCTCTAGGCCTGAATTGGGAGGGACCTTACACTGTACTTCTTTCTACTCTGTCAGCAGTAACGATCACTGGAATAGATTATTGGATTCATTATATTCTAGTAAAGGCCTGGGAAACTGATAGAATCACCTCTGTTGACCCAGAAGAGCACCTGAAGCACCAATGTGAAGAAATCGGAGACCTCAAGCTAAAAATCACAAAAGATAAGTGTCAATAATTAACCTTCCATGGATATCTTCTTTATAGTCTTGCCTATGCTTGCTGTTCTCACCTTTGTCCTGTTCCTCACTATAGGCATCTTTGCCAGGAACCCCTTAATCCTGAACATCCATGGAGTTATCTACTCCCCTGAACAGCTATCTCTCTTCTAAAATGTAACTGCCCTCCGCCATACAAAATTTAATTTCTGGCCAGGCATGTTGGCTCACGCCTGTAATCCCAGCACTTTGGGAGGCCGAGGCGGGCAGATCATGAGGTCAGGAGATCGAGACCATCCTGGCTAACATGGTGAAACCTCGTCTCTACTAAAAATACAAAAAATTAGCCAGGCATGGTGGCGGGCACCTGTAGTCCCAGCTACTCAGGAGGCTGAGGCAGGAAAATGGCGTGAACCCAGGAGGCGGAGCTTGCAGTGAGCCGAGATTGCGCCACTGCACTCCATCCTGGGTGATAGTGTGAGACTTCATCTCAAAAAAAAAAAAAAAAAATTTCTTTCACAAGAGTGAAACAGCTCTGGCCACAACATTGTTTTCAGAATGATTAGTTTATTTTACTTCTTATTTCTGTTATCTTTGGCACTAGATTGTTTCCTTTTAGCTCCTCTTTGTATAATACCCATATTTGGTCCATGCATACTTAACCACATTGTAAAATTGATTTATTCTTCCCTAGAGACCATCAAACTCCAAATGATCATGCAAATGGAGCCTTGGATAATTGCTCCCTTTTACCAGGGACCCTTAGATAGACCTCTGAGAGAGACGTGACTGCCGTTTTCCCAAAACAATGCCCCCCTGTCAGCATAAAGCAGTTAGAGCAGTCACTATCCCTGTCCTAATGGCAGCTAGATGTACCTCTTCAGAGAAGAGATTGATAGCAACAAGAGACAGACAAATTCCTAGGCAGACAGGGATGGGTCCCCAGTGAAACCTAACCTTCAAGCCAAAGACAGTTTACAGCCTGAAAACTGAGCTGCCAGATCTGGATAGAGCCCATGACCAGAGTGAGAACTTCTATCCCCATCTTACCCTCTCTCTCTCGATTGGTTCCTTCTGGATGATGCCTTTTAACCAGTAGAATGGTGCTTTTTCCAAAGCCCACCCATGGACCAATTAGCATGCACTCCCCCATTCTGAGCCCATAAAAACCCTGGACTCAGTCTCACAGATGGCTACCCACTTTTAGCCCCCTTCTCGCAGCTGAGAGCCTTCCTTCTGTTACTCAATAAAATTCTCTGCATTACTAAAGAAGAAGGAGGAGGAGGAGGAGGAGGAGGAGACTTAACTCACAAGCAGGGCACAATAACTATTTGGCAGACTGTCTTGATCTGTTTTCTATTGCTTATAACAGAATACCTGGAACTGTATAATTAATTAAAAAGGGAGTTTATTTCTTACAGTTATGGAGGATGAGAAGTCCCAGGTCAAGGGGCTGCATCTTGTGAGAGCCTTCTTGCTGTTGGTGACTCTCTAAAGGGTCCTGAGGCAGTGCAGGATATCTCATGGTGAGGGGGTTGAGCATAGTAAGTGCCCAGCTTTCTTTTTCTTTTCTTATCAAGCCACCTGTCCCACACCTATGACAACCCATTAACACATTAATTCATGAATGAATTAATTCATTCATGAGGACTCTGACCCAATCACCTCTTGAAGGTTCTACTTCTCAATACTGACACACATTGGAGATTAGACTTCAATGTGAGTTTTGGAGGGGGAAAAATATTCAAACTATAACACAAACTAAGGTAAATTAGATTAAAGATATATTGAAACAAACAGCTGTATTTAGAAGAGCATAAAATCACGATTTAAGAGAATATGGTTTAGATACAACAAGAACCTCTATATTCAAAATGTGGTCAGTTTTATGTCTCCTGAGATAACAGAATAAAAAGTATTTCATTATCTGAGAACAACAATTTGTTGATGAAAAGTTAATTGAAAACCTATTTTATACTAAATTCCATATCGATATTTTACCAAAGAGAAATGCATCAAATTATCCCAAATTTAAGATTAAAGAATTTACAAAAAAAATTAATAGCAAGCAAGCATGGAAAACTTACTTCACTTACCTCTACCATAGTATTTCAATGAAAGTATCTGGGGCATTCTAACATACTGTGACCATTAGATGGGTTAGAATTTTCTCTTATTTTTCTCCTTAGCTCTAAAGCTCATCCTAATGCCAGGCACATTTTCAGGAGATTACTAAAGATTTGGTAGATGGATAGATGCATTGATGAATGAATCAACTACTCTTTGGCAGTGGTAAAAGTGAGACTATCTTTAATTTTTATAATATATATCACATGAAAAAAAATGGTTAAAAAATGTATTAGAGAAACTGGTAGCTTCCCTAAGTCAAAGAGCCAAAAAATCTTCCACAGTCTTGCAAATGTATTTCTCATTGCACTCATTGTTCTCTATTTTCAAATTCCTAATTATTTTGTCCATAGATACTTCTTTATGACTATTTACTTATCTTCATATATCTCAACAATAAATCTACATTGTGTCAACAATGAGAAAAGCACAATGTTAAGCATTGAGGATACAATGAGACTACAATAGACATAGTTAGTGTCCCAGTGGACGTTACAGACAAGTAACTCCACCTGAAACAGAAAAATACAGAGTGCTGCAACACTTCTGCAAGTTTTCAGAGGATGTATCTTAAAAATTGAGTTATTTTTAAGGTGGGGCCTTTGGGAGGTGATTAGGTCATGAGGGCAAAACTGAACAACCTAATCCATCTTCAACTGCATGGGGAGATATTTGGATGAAGGTAACCTAGCGTGAGATGTGGAATCTGTTTACTAATTGTGCTGGGATTCCATCCTGTATCTCTTCCCCATAGGATGGCAGTGACTCAGCCAGGTACATCAAACAGAGTGATTTTGTTATTTTAGATGAGCTACAAGACTTAAATGTTGGATTATTCAGAGTTAGCATGGGTTTCTACCACAACTGAAATATTGTAACCTTTTAAAATCAGTGGTTCTGTCCATTACAGTCTGTAAGAATTACTTGAACTGTTTGTTCAAAATGAAAATTCCTGGGTTTCTGATTCAATATTTCTATTAAGAGTGATTCTAACACAAATAGTTTATGGGCTTACATTGAAAAACATTGATTTTATTATATATTTAAAAACTAAATCTTAATATGACATACACAGCTCTTCACAGTATTACCTCAATTTGTCTTTTTAGCATTGTTACCCACAAACTGCTTCTATAAATCAAGACTTTTGTAACACAAAACTTTCTCAAATTACATGATTTTTCTTGTCTCAAGCCTGTATTGAGTTGCTGAAACTAGTCAACTTAGCCAGGATTTCAAATCAGCTTACTAATATCATAACTTGATACTTTGCTAGTTGATTTGATTAGCACAAATCTCTGAAACAAAACAAAAGGGTACTCAGTATTAATAAATGCCAATTATCTGCCAGATTCATTTTTTTTGCATTTGCATACATGCCTACTCATTAAATTTTTATAATACTAAAAATATATTATTTTTCTCATTATACAAATGAAAAACTTGATGTTTAATAAGTAAGGAATTTTCTCATGGTTAAACAATTAGTAAAGGTAGAATTAATAATAGAACACAGGTCAGTTGCATTTCAAAGTCCATTTTCATTCCATTAAGCCAGATTGCTTTGGTTATTTTTATAGCAAAACAAATATTCAGAAATAATTTTAAATTAGTTTGAAACTGATCTTAAAGCTTGCATACACTCATATTGCCAAAGCATTTCCATCTTTATGTAAAAAAGATGTAATAATGCATATAAATGATCTTGCACTCAATAAGAGCTAGTTCCTCTCCCACTTTTCCTCTAGCATCTGTGATATAGTTGATGATGGATGTTTGGAAGGTCGGATGACAGATGGGGCAACATGTCTAGTTTCAAATAAGAAATTTAAAATTAGAGATTAAACTCAAGTATCTCAAGAGGGGAGACTGGAAATCTTGGAGTCTGGGTGATGCTCTGATTCTCATCAAGATTTAATTTGTATGAGAAAATCCTTCCATTTTAATTAGCACCTCTTTGGGATAGAAATACCAGTACACCATTCATTCATCTAAATGAAGAGTGGAAGATGCTTTCTATGATAATAATGAGACGATTTCTTGGCCATCAATGTGGCCTCCAAGAGCCATCTGTTCCCAGAGTCAGTGAGCAGTAAGGATTTATGAATGACTTCCAACAAACTCTGTGTGTGTGGCAGGAAAGGGCAAATCCAGCTGCTGTTTATTTTCACCAAACATCTTGATATGTTCTTCAAACATTGCAAATTTGATGAAGCCCAAATACAGTTTGTCAAACACTTTTCTTTTCTAATTGGGAAAATGATTTGAATGTTAAGAGAAATTGCAAACTATGGTTCTGATTCATTCATATTTGCATCAAGTCACCAATGTTGTAGATCTCATCAATGCTCCACATCCCCAGGGTCTGCCAAAACAAACGAGAACAGGCACAAACTCTCACACACTGACACAAATACACAGACACATCTTTCCTTCTAATCTGGTGAAAATTAAACAGGGGTTTCAACTTTTCGGCTATTGTGGATAGAGCTGATACGAACATTTCTGTATAGATCTTTATGTGGACATATGCTTTCATTTTTCTTGGGACTATCTCAATGTAAGAGGACTCAAAGATGAAAACCCAGGTTACTCAAAGTTCAGTTAAATATTTCCCAATTTAGCAAGTGTCTAGGCATCGCCAAGGGACTTAAAATACCTTGGAGAATCGTTCCCTTGCCTATGACTTTGAGCTAGTCATCCATGAACCTCAGTCTTATGGCTCATTTGGCTTTTTCTAAAGTAACAGATGCTACAGAAGGAAGAGGCTCTGTGAGGGTGAACAACACAAACACAGTCCCTGTGAAATTAAATTAAAAATTAAGCGGCTGGGCGTGGTGGCTCACGCCTGTAATCCCAGCACTTTGGGAGGCCAAGGCGGGCAGATCACGAGGTCAGGAGATCGAGACCATCTTGGCTAACATGGTGAAACCCTGTCTGTATTAAAAATACAAAAAAATTAGCCGGGCGTGGTGGCGGCGCCTGTAATCCCAGCTACTCAGTGAGCCGAGATTATGCCACTGCACTCTAGCCTGGGCGACAGAGTGAGACCCCGTCTCAAAATAAATAAATAAAATAAAAGTAAGCAAAATATGTATGTTTATCTGTATGTATGTGTGTGTGTGTGTGTGTGTGTGTGTGTGTGTGTGTCTAACTTCAAAATGTGATAAATGCACTGAGGGATTTATACTGAATTCTATAATTCTACTTTTGTCTGAGTAACTAGGAAAGAAGTCTCTCTGAAGTGGAAAAAATTATTCTGAAGTCTGAAAAATAAGAAAGAGCCAGCAATGTGAAAAGTAGCTGTATAAGCATCAAAAAGAACATAGCATATATGAAAGTCCTGCTCTCAGGACTTAGAGGTTGGAGTACAGTAAATAAAGCGGAAAATGGATGAGATGAGGCTGAGTAAGGGCAAGGTTTCTTTCTTTCTTTCATTTTCTATCTTTAAAAAATATATATATACGTATATATACATACACACACACATAGAGCTGGGTGCAGTGGCTCTTGCCTCAGGCCAAGACGGGCAGATTGCTTGAGCCCAGGAGTTTGAGACCAGTCTGGGCAAGATGGTGAAACATTGTCTCCACTAAAGATACTAAAATTAGCCAGGGGTGGTGGTGTACACCTGTAGTCCCAGCTACTTGGGAGGCTGAGTTGAGAGGATCACCCGAGTCCAGGAGGTCGAGGCCACAGTGAGCCCTGATTATGCCACTTCACTCCAGCCTGGGAAAAAGAGCCAGACCTTGTCTAAAAAAAAAATAAATAAAATATAAATGCAAATAAATAAACATATTGAACAATAATTTATATATAGTAAAAATACAAAGATCTCAAGCATGCAGTTAAGTTTTGACAAATGTATATACCCATGTAATCAAACCTCAAATTAGGATTAAAGGTATAGAACATTTCTGTAATCCCAGAAAATTCCATCACATTCAATTCTTGTCAATTAACACATATTTTGCTACTGCTACTCGCATCAAGAGGCAACCACTCTTCTGGTTTCTATTGTCATAAATAAGCATGGATTAATTTTTTCCTTTTTAAATATACAGGAATCAAATAATATGCATACCTTTGTGTTTGGTTTCTTATTCTTAAAGTGATGTTTTTGGGATTCATTCATATATTGTATTTATTTTTATTGATGAGTAGTATTTCATTAAATAAAAATAAAATTTTTTTCTACCAACTTATTAAAGAGAATTTGGACTATTTCTAGTTTTCAGCTGAGGCTGCTGCTCCTGACAAAATTGTCAACATCTGGCATTTTTTGCCTTTGCATGTTTTCCTTCTATCTTGACTTTTTAGATTTTCCAGTTCTCACAAAATGTGTTTGTTTTTATTCACTGTTTTTATTGTTCACTGAAGGGATTACAAAATGCACCCTTCAGTTATCACAGTGAAATGTGAGTTATACTATACTATTTTATGTACTAAGTAAGAAACTTAAGTCAGAATTCATCTGTTTACCTTCTCCCATTCTTTATGCTGTCATTACTCACATATATATGTATATATGTAATAGTCATATGTAGAAAATATGTATATATTTTTTCCTACTACAAATTAAATTTCAAAATACATTACATTTATTTTTAGATTAAACAATTATCTTTAAAACAAAATAAGAAAAGAAAAAAGAAATAATCTTCTGTATTAAAGTACATTTAAAAATGTCCAGCATTCTTTTCTACAGAAATTGAGTTTATATGTGGTATAAATTCCAAGTATAAAACACTTGTAGCATTTCTTGTTGTAAAGATCTATGAATGGCTTATCTATTTCTGGAATGTATTTCATTAAGAGTTATTTGAATCTGCTCTTCTTAGATACTTTTGTAGAACAGGTATGGCTTTTAGTTTAGGGTGTTTTTTTTTCCCCCTTGATGAGATCAAGGGAGTGGCAGTCTTTTGTAGTTTTCCACAAAGTAATTGAAAGGTGAAGTCTTTCCAAGAGTAAGATTTTTAAGATTTTATATATACTTAACTATGCCATTGGCTATAGTGCAGAAAAGAAAAAATTATGATATAAATAAGTTTTCCAAGTAAATTAAAAAAAATTTTATAAATGGGATAGAAAAAAGGGATGAATAAAAAATAAAGGAAAGGATAGTAATACATAGCCTGAAGGGTTCTACGAGACATGAGAATGAGTGTGGTGTGTTGCACATGAAGGGCATCTTTTTGATGTGAGTTAAATATGAATTGGCCTTTAATATTTGATGATGGAGAAGACTCTACTTATGAAGCTCAATTATGTTAAAAATTAGCTATTACCAAATAATTAAAAGACACATGCAATTAAACTTTTAGGTACCTAAAATTAAACTTTTAGGTAGATGGGATGAGAAAATGTGTCTAGTTTATTAATCCAGTTTCACAGGGGTAATTGTATTCTTATCTGTATCCAAAAGGGGTTGGGATTTGGAGAGATGGCTTCATGAGCTATTTTAGGAAATGGGGCTAGGTTTGTTTAAAAGATCAGAAGCCAGTGTTCAGTTCTAAACTATGTATAGCAACACATACATAGAAAATTAGGCATACCACTTAAAATATGTTTGATGTATAATAGTTGCCCAGCAGATGTTAGATTATTTCACTTCTCTTAACCATTCCTACCCTGCACATATATGTGAGTGCCTGTGAGTGTGCATTCATTCATACACATACCTACATACACACTCCTCTTTTGACATTTCCCCCAAGTGTTTGCACAAATAAGGTGATAAATGCCAGTATGATAATCATGGATTCAAAAGGGAAGAATCCTCTTCCTTTAGAGAAAGATAAACTAGGGAGATTTCCACAGGGTATTAAAGGAATGATGAGGCCACAAAAAAGGAGTAGTCATACCCTGTACCCATATGCATGCAAAGTTCTATTGTCTGGGGGTATTATGAATGTTTAAAGTTTGATGCATTCATAGAATTCACGGTGTGTTTTTTATTTGTTTGTTTTGTCTTGTTTTGTTTTGTTTTTCTCGAGACAGAGTCTTGCTCTGTTGCCCAGGCTGGAGTGCAATGGTGTGATCTTGGCTCACTGCAACCTCTGCCTCCAGGGTTCAGGCGATTCTCCTGCCTCTGCCTCCCGAGTAACTGGGATTATGGGTGTGCACCACCATACCTGGCTAATTTTTTGTATTTTTTTTTAGTAGAGACAAGGTTTCATCATGTTGGCCAGGCTGGTCTTGAACTCCTGATCTCATGATCTGCCCACCTTGGCCTCCCAAAGTGCTGCGATTACAGGCGTGAGCTACCACACCCAGCCCACAGTGTGTCTTTACCCCAAGAATCCTTTCTATTGGAGAACTACTACAACCACATTTCATGATGTGTGAGGAACTATCCGTTGTCCCAGTAAGCTGTTGTGCATATGACTAATATAAGGTTAAAATTTTCTTGTTTCCTGATATGTGACATAAGTACATGGAATTAAGTGTTCCAAGTTCTCTATTATTGCTGGATCATCATTTCTAAAATTTAGTCTTAACACCATAGGAAGCTGTTCTTCCTAACAGTTTCATCACATACAGCCAAAAAATAAGGCCAATACTGAAAAGAAAGTAAAGCCATTAGATAAAGGTAAAGCCCTGGTTACATTGTTTAAGATCCTGGATGCAGCCATTCCTGGAACTAGACACTCCTCTATTTCCCAGGTACCTGAAACAATATATTCCCTTTTAGCAAAGTATGTTCATAATGAGTTTCTGTGACTTGTAATTACAGATTCTGGCTTATACACTTACCATTTCTTTCTTCATTTTACTGAGTGTGTATGAGTAATGCTATTCACCTTTCTTTCCACTCTGTTGCATCTTAAGAGCTCAGAAGCCCCTGTAAACACTTGAAAGAAGATCAGGAATTATACCAGATAGCTTAGTCTAACAGTCCAGTACTACTTTACCATGGTTGTACCTCATTTGAGAAATTTATGGACCTTGATCTCAAAGACTATTTTGGCATTTTTTTTTTTTTTGCTTTATTTTATCTTTCTCACTTAATGTGTGAGGACAAGGGATGGTGGTTCTTGATTTGTTTGATTGAATTGTATCCTCTAGAATTGTTTCAATAAAAAAAACCAGGGATCTTTTTTGAGTATTGGAAACATTCTAAAATTGCTTTAGCATGATGGTTGTACAACTCTATAAATATTTTTAAAAATAATTGTGTATGTAAGTGTTATAGTATGTAAATTATACCTCAATTGTTCTGCTTTTTGAAAAGATAAGTGAGAGGAGGCAAAAGGAAGAGATGTACATGAGAGATGGTTTGGAGGAGGAGGGAGTTGCTACACAGGGATTCAGTAGCCAAGGGAAAAACTCAGGGCAGATGAGATCAAATTCACATTATTTTTAGGAGAATGCAGCATTATTCCTCTAAATATCTTGGAATGTAATAGAAGCATTTCATCACAGAATTTTCTGATATTTTTCTTTCTTCTATACACTCAGCAAATGACATCAATTTTGGCCACACAAAATGAAATGATGTATAAATCTCTTTTCTAATTTACAAAAGTCTACCCAATTATTCTACATTATTTTTAAGTTCTATCTTGTATTGAAATAATTTAATTTGCGTATTTAATGAAGTTGCTATGATAATATGAATAATTTAAATTTTTCCTCTTGTTAATCCTTCAATTATTCACTTTTTAAATTTTGACTTTTAGACTCAGGAGGTAGATGTGCAAGTTTGTTACATGGATTTATTGTGTAACACTGAGGTTTGGGATATGAATGATCCCATCACCCACGTAATTACCATAGTGCCCAGTAGGTTGTTTTCCAGCTCCCCTGGCCTCTCTGTCTATCCTCCCTCTAGTAGTCCCCAGTATCTATCATTCCTATCTTTATGTCCTTGTGCTCCCACTTACAAGAGAAAACATGTAGTATTTGATTTTCTGTTCCTGCATTAATTTGCTTAGGATAATGGCCTCCATCTGATCTGCATTCCTGTTGCTGCAGAGGACATGATTTTATTAATTTCACGGCTGTGTAGTATTTCATGGTGTATATAAACCATACTTTCTTTATCCAAACCACTGTTGATAGGCACCTAGGTTGACTCTATGTCTTTGCTCTTGAAAATAGTGCTGCCTTACTCATTCTTTTATTTTACTTTATGTTTATCTCAGATTTCTGCTTCCGGGAAAATGGGGAAGGTATCCTTATTCTCCCTGTTGTGTATAACTAAAAATCTTAGACATTATATGTAAACAAACATAAGAAGACACTAAGGGGCCGGGCGCAGTGGCTCATGCCTGTAATCCCAGCACTTTGGGAGGCTGAGGCAGGCGGATCACGAGGTCAGGAGATCAAGACCATCTTGGCTAACACAGTGAAATCCCGTCTCTACTAAAAAATACAAAAAATTAGCCAGGTGTGGTGGTGGGCGCCTGTAGTCCCAGCTAATTGGGAGGCTGAGGCAGCAGAATGGCATGAACCTGGGAGGTGGAGCTTGCAGTGAGCCGAGATCCTGCCACTGCGCTCCAGCCTGGGCGACAGGGGGAGACTCCGTCAAAAAAAAAAAAAAAGGAGGCACTAAGGTGTTGAAAAGAAAGCAGACTGTTGAGGAAACTCAGAAGCAAAGAAATAACATAGTAATAAATTGTCTGGATTTTTGATTTGCCTCTTATATCCCCAAAAGCCAGCAAAATGGAAATCCAATGAGATGTGAGAAAAACAATCCCCAATTTTTCGAAAGTAACAGCTCTACTACACCAAATACCCCAGAAAAAAAATTGATGCCACTCTTACCCATTTAAAAAGAAAAAAACTGAGTGTGGATCTTAGACTTCCACCCTTGCCAGGCTATAATGAGATTTTCATTCAAGGTAGGCATTCATGAGCACCAACCCTACGTGGTGTCAGTGGAGACCAAGTAGAGAGTTTGTACTTCCAGTAAACTTGACAGTCATTTGGTGCCCTTGCTCTCCCTACTGGGACGGTGGTAGAAGAAACCTTATGGAAAATCAGGATTTTCAATCACTGCCCAGAGATAATGAGGCCACACCTCACCCTGTGGCATCGATAGAGACTAATTGAAGCACGAATGAGGATACCCTATGCCTTACAAGCCAAGTGTGTGTCTGTGAAGTCCTATATCACCTATGCTCAGCATTACTGAGAAACCCTCTCATTGGTGTCAACAGATGCTTTATAGGAAACCTGGAATTCTATTTATACCTGGAAGTAACAAGGAAGCACTCACTTCTTTCTCTGATGGTACCATCAGAGTGATATTGGAGAAAGCCAGCTAAAATGGAAAGTTTAAATACAACCCA
Organism: Pan paniscus; assembly: GCF_029289425.2. Lineage (NCBI taxonomy): Eukaryota > Metazoa > Chordata > Mammalia > Primates > Hominidae > Pan > Pan paniscus. Next base: position 72,128,018 of record NC_073267.2, read on the forward strand.
GAGACTAATAACACAATAACTCAGCAATGAGTGATTCAATAGAAAATCACTCATCATTCCAAAAACCAGAAAGATCTCAAACTGAATGAAAAACAATCTCTAGAGGCTAACACCAAGATGAACAAAATATTAGAATTATCTGGAAAACATATTAGAACAGCCATCACAAAAATCCTTCAATTAGTAGTTACAAACACACTGAAAAAATTTAAAAAGAAGTCTCAGCAAAGAAATGGAATACCTCAACCCAAAAAAAGAACAAGAAAAAGTAAATAAAAAATAGAACTTGATGGAAATTCTAAAACTGAAAAAAAAATGAAATAAAAAAATGAATGAGATTAACAGCAGAATAGAGGACATAGAAAAAAATTGTTGAACTAGAAAGAAAACAATTAAAATTACACTATCTGAACTACAAAGAGAACATAAATTAAAGCAAAGGAACAGAAGCTCAGGGACCTGAGGAAATGTAAAAGATGACATCCATGTTATCAGCATTCCAGAAATTGAAGAAAAAATGAGTAGGGCTAAGAAATATTAAAAGGAATAATGCCTAAAAACTTTCCAAATTGTTCAAAAGAAACAAACCCATGGATTCAAGTGTCTAAGTAAACCCCAAATAGGATAAACCTTAAAAAATCCACACCAAGAACATCATAGTCAATCGTCTGAAAACTAAAGACAAAGTAAAAAACTAAAGACAAAGTAAAAAACTAAAGACAAAGTAAAAAGACACAATAATTTACCTTAGGGGACACTTTGAATAACAGTAGATTTATTATCAGAAACCATGGAGACCAGAAGAAAGTGGCACGACATGCTTTAAAGGCTAAAAGACCTACTAACTCAGCAAAATTATCCTCCTCTTGAGTTTTCTAAATTATATTTGATGCTTGAAGCAATAATTGTAATACTATTTGATATGGTTCTAAATGTATGTAGAGGAAATATTTAATACAATTATATCACAATCCTTAGAGAGTAAAAAAGTGTAAATAGAGGTAGGATTTATACATTTCACTAGTAATGGCAAAATGATAACACCCATAGACTTGATAATATTATATAAATATGTATGAGTATATATATATATATGTATGCATATGTGTATGTACGCATATATGTGTATACATAATAACTTCATCAACTACTTAAAAAGCTATACAAAGAAATATACTCATAAATAGTATAAATATATATATATATATTTTTAAATCTTCCAATAATCCACAGAAAGGCAGGAAAAAAAATGGCAAGACAAATAAAAAACTAAAGAACAAACAGAAACAAAAAAAACCAAGGTGGACTTAAGCCCTAAAATAATGAATTTGAAATTAAATGCAAATAGTTTAAATATACTAAGGAAGGAGAATTTCAGGGCTTCAGTGGGAGTGAAACTGGCACTGTAACCCATCAGAAGGGAACAACAAGGAAATGCTTTTATTTTTAGAGATAGAGTCTGGCTGTGTCACCCAGGCTGGAGTGCAGTGATGCAATCTAGGCTCACTGCAACCTCCTCCTCACAGGTTCAAGGGATTTTCCTGTCTCAGCCTTCTGAGTAGCTGGGATTACAGGCATACACCAACACACCTGGCTAATTTTTTTTATTTCTTGTAGAGATGGGGTTTCTCCATGTTGGCCAGGTTGGTCACAAACTCTTCACTTTAAGTGATCCACCTGCCTCGGCCTCCCAAAGTGCTGGGATTACAGGCATGAGCCACTGCTCCCAGCAAGGAAAGGCATAGACTACTTTCTGTTCCGCCTTCTTAGTGGTCAGTGAGCACTTAGTCTTGTGTGGTAAAGGTCTGAACCCATAGCTCTTTTCAGAATTGTTGGATTTACTGAAAGTGTTACAGATTAGCATTCACATTACAAAGAATCGTCCAAGATTATACATTTCCAAGATTAAGCATCTTTCCAGTGCAGGGCCAGCATACAACCTAAGAACAGTTGCCCCTTTTTAACCCTTTCACCCAGGAGATTTTTGTCCAGTTCAGGAGAGAAACTGGTACAGAGAATTCAAGGAAATTGGGTAACAGTTAAGCCATGTATCAGGAATTACACAAGCACAGTAGCTACGATGTGAACTCTGCCAGGGAATGTAAAGAGAGGTCTGACTTGATTTCCGTTTTGAAAAAGTTTAGGCATATTTCAAGCAACCATGAGGAGGAGCCAGTGTGGAATATACACAAAGGCTCCTATCGTTGAATAATAAATAAAAACCACCAGTGACACTAATATAATTAGCTTCATGTTTCAGGAACACTTCTTGCAAACAGATACACAGGTGAATATATTTTTAAATTTGGAGGAAAAATATCTTTAGTAGCTACAAATTTGAATATAAGTGAAAATTTAAACTAACTGCCAATTTGACTTTATTCTATATTATTATATCTTAATTTATGTCCTCGTCACACGCTTCTGTGTGAAGAGACCACCAAACAGGCTTTGTGTGAGCCATAAAGCTTTTTAATCACCCATGTGCAGGTGGGCTGAGTCCGCAAAAGGAGTCAGCAAAGGGAGTTTAGGAGTGGGGCAGTTTTATAGGATTTGGGTGGGTAGTGGAAAATTACAGTCAAAGGGGGTTGTTGTCTCGTGGCCAGGGGCGGGGGTCACAAGGTGCTCAGTGGAGGAGCTTCTGATCCAGGAGAAGGAATTTCACAAGATAATGTCATCAGTTAAGGCAGGAACCAGCCATTTTCACATCTTTTGTGATTCTTCTGTTGCTTCAGGCCACCTGGATGTACATGTGCAGGCTTGGCCTCAGAGGCCTGCCAGTCCTCATAGATAACCTTTCTTCTAATAAGTATATGATTTAGAAGCTGACAGTTTTATGTATCTTTTTCTAATGTTTTATCGATATTTTTCTGAAAAATTGAATTATTTTATGTTTATATTATAATTTAATGAAGAGAGTAATCTAGTTCCTTGCTATTTAAAGTGTGGTTTGTGGATTAGCACTATCTACCTCACTTAGGCACTTGATGGAAAAGCAGAAACTCGGATTCTTCTGACCCCAGACCTAATAACCCAGAATCTGTTTTAACAAGATTCCTATGTCATCCTATGCACACTAAAGTTTGAGAAACACTTTTCTAGTTGATTAAAGTAGAATGACAATTGAGTTCATTCAACTCAGGGTTTTTGCTACCTTATCTTTGATAGAATGTATTTGTCCCTTTTCACAGGAAAATAGTAATTCAAAAATTAATGCCTAAACATTTATATGTAATGAAAAGTGAAAATTTACTCTAAGTACTTATATCAATTGGGATTAAATTTCTTTTTAATTTATTACCTGGCATTTAAATTCAGGTTTTCAGATGTCTAGGATACATCGGTTTCTCATTTAATAAAAATAAATACTCATTATATATTTCTGAATTTGTATTTTGGCATGTACTTTCTTCATTAATTACTTTTCTTCTTCCTATGTGACTAAATTTTATTCCTGTTTTGTGCCTGTGTTGAGTCTGGCTTCTTCTATCTCAAAAACATCAGTACATATCTACCACATGAAATTAAACCCACTGAAGAGCTCACCATTTTATCAAAATAAATGAACCCACTGGTTTTGTATGTAAATGCAAAAAGTTGTAAACCAATATAAAAATCTTAAGCCCTGCAACTGACTGAATGGACCCCTCGTGGCCAGGGGGACCCCAAAAAACCTTAAAAACTGAATTCCTGGCTGCTGGCCAGGATAAGAAAGGAGGTCAAACACACTCCCTTATATCCCCACCCTTTTGGAGTTTAGGCACAACTGACCAGCATTTTGGTTAAAATAGAGATAATAAAACTGACCAAACAAACTCCTTGTGTCAATAAAATGCAAAATTATAAATATAAATAATTACCAAGACCTAAAGCTGTGCAAGGAAAGAATTTAGTCACACCCTACAAACCATAAAATATTGTTAAATGGACCTTTTCAATTAACCCAGTAAAATATGACTTACTTTTCAACCTGACTCTGGTAAAGCATCATATGGAAGATAGCAGATCATGAAGGAAATCAAAATACTTTACCCCAAAATATGTTTATTTATCATAGTTTGAAATGGCCCTGCAAAGCCATCTTTTGTGGGGGAAATTTATGTCTATACAGAATCATCATTAATGCATCCAGGCATTCCCTTTTTAGGCCTTTCTGGGATCAAGAATAGATTAACTGATAGTCTTGACACCTTTAGCTCTGAAAGGAGACCTGTTCTCTCTGAGGGCTGAGACCTTTGAGGCTTTATCTACATAGCAAGAGCCTTGGTCCTCACAACCCTCTTATTTTTTATTTTTTTACTTTTTAATTTTTTTTTTCTGAGACAAAGTCTTGCTCTGTTGGCCAGTCTGGAGTTCAGTGACATGATGATGGCTTACTGCAGCCTCAACCTCCTAGGCTTAAGATATACTCCCTTGTCAGCCTCCTGAGTAGCTGGGACTACAAGCACATGTCACCATGCCCAGCTAATTTTTTTTTTTTTTTGTATTTTTTGTAGAGATGGGGATCTCATCATGTTGCCCAGGCTGGCCTCTAATTCCTGCGCAGAAGTGATCTGCACACCTTGGCCTCTGAAAGTGCCGGGATTATAGATGTGAACCACTGCACCGGGCCAACCTAATTTTGTTTACTTAAGCATTCCTTTGTACTGACTTCAGGTCTTTAGACAATAGCTTAACTCTCTCAGTCAACTGTTGACTAAGAAATCCCTAAAACCCACCTATGACTTGTAAGCCCCCACTGAAACGTCCTGCCTTTTCAGGTCCAACGAATGTATACCTTACATGTATTAGTTTATGTCTTTGACAGGAACTCCTATCTCCCTTAAGTGTGTGAAACCAACCTGTAACTCGGCTGCCTTGGAACTACTTACTCATGACTTCTTGGTTTTGTATTTTTCTCTGGGCCACAATCACTCATATTGGCTTAGAGTAAACCTTTTAAAAATATTTTATAGAGTTTGGTTTTCCATTAACAAAATTATGAAAAACGAAGGCCTTTATTGTTTCGTAACAAAAATGACTGCTGCAAATTGCCAACAGTCATTTCTGTTATTTCCTTCGGTTTCCTCTATAATTTACGTGCAAATGAACTATCCCTTAATGCATGTTGACCTCAGTATCTTTTAGTAGATTCTTGTCCATTGTGTCAGGGCTTTGACAAAATGAAGGATGTATTTTTTTGGTCCAGTAGGACATCTTCCTTCTGGCCTTTCTTTTTCCAGGAAGACTCCATTCTACTGAGAGGACCCCAGCTGTAGCCTTGATTGAGGCATTCATTTTACAGCTGGGGTAAGCTTTCTCTGAAATGCAGCTGGAATAGGCATTTCAAAGGCCCACATTGTTATGCAAATGTTTCTATCCTCCATGCGGGCGGTAGAAACCCAGCCAAGTGCCCAGACACACAGGCTGTCAGAATGGAAGAGGAAATGCATTGCTCAAGACTATCATCATTTTTCTGTTCATCTTTTATCTGAAAAAAAAAAAAAAATCAGTAAAAGCACATAGAACAACCTAATCACTGGATGTTATGGCTAAATTGTCTACTTGAAGGGATTATTCATGTTTCTTTGACTCAAACCATGATTACGTTGAACGATACACAAGGAATTGCCTAGGGGAGATGGTGATAGAACAAGATAGAACGAACTCAGTGGCTAGTTTGCCCAGTGAAGCTGTAACTGTTTTGAAGAATGGAAACTTCAGTTATCATGACCTGTTCTCTTTAAATGTCACAATTATATAATTGCTTTTCACATACACATTTAATAAAGACCAAACAATGTTAATAATTTTCCTTTTCATATATTTTTCCTGTGGAGAAAGACTTAGATGACTATCAGATATACCACATAATAAGAGAGTATCTTGTGCTTCATTATAAGGGATAAGTGTGGTGCTCAACACATATTACTTGAACAAACATTGAATATATACATCCGCATTTCAGTTCAAGCAGGTTAATCTCTGGTGACATTTGTTGGGGTTAAAGGACCTCACCAGATCCCTTCAACTGTAGCTATGAGATTGAAGGCCATTCCTTTGATCCCCAAAATCAGCCTGTCTATCATGGACCCTTGGAAGCTTGTCTTCCATGGTGATATACTAGCCTTTACCTCATCTTTCATCATTTGGAATTAGGCTCAGTAGATGAAAGAAAGAAGCGTAAGTCCATTTTAAAATATCGTAAAACAATCTACAAAAGTCCGATTTCACTCTAAGCCTAGTATATTGTAAACCTTACCTTTCTTATCCAAGAGGATTTGAATAAATTAAGCATACATGAATTATGTTTCACTATTAGGAAAACAAAGTTATTATCAATTGTTATCCTCAAATGCCACTGACCAGTATATTTGTTACTTCTCTATGCAAGATGTATGTATCTTGTCTTATCCGTCATAATTTGAGTTAGTTTAGAAGAATTTTCTGTCTTATCTCCCTAATCAGCATAGCGATGGCAGGACTTTATTGCTTCTCAAATCGCAGTTCTAAACTTTTGATCGCATTTTATTTTGCTTGCTGATTGTTCCCATGGTGATTTTCTGAATAAAAGAATAATGTCCTTGATCAGAGAAGCCTGGTTTTCATTTTAGAAGGTTAGGTTAATAGTGTTGTATGCTACCTTTGAAGCCATTTCATTTCATAGACACAGCTTGACTTTCAGCCACAAGACTTGACAATGAAAAGAGTTTTTTGGTTATATTTGATTATTTCTACCTGGATAGTCTGTCTGTTTTCTTCCTATTTGGGGAGTCTGACATCACAGTTTTGAATAATTGGACAGTTTTCTGTTGTCTACTCCCACTTGTTTTAATGATAGACCCAAATAGGGCCAGAACATCTTTTAACTTGTCTATATCATTTAAAAAAGCAGAAAAATACAGAGGATAATGTCAGGGCTTGGAGTCAGAAGGTCTTTAAAGCCCTGGGATTGGCAGGGTCATTGATGGCATCTCCTCCAAAAGCTCATTGTGTGGGCTATGTCTTCAGCATCATTTCCATCAATAAGTCATCTACATCTTTGATTTTTTAAAGTCATATTGAGAAATTTTTAAATAATATACAAAAAGTCAAAACAAAAAATAAAAGGGAGAACAGAAAGGAGGGAGGGAAGAAATGAGGAAAGGACAGAAGAAAAGAATGGAAGAAAGAAATTGCCTGCTCTTATTTTTCATCACCTTGAAGTAGCCATATTAGCTCTAGCCCTTCTTGAAGCCTCATAGGAATAGAAAACTCGATTTCTAAACAGCTTGTTTTATATTTTGGGCTTTGATTATTTCCTGTAAGGCCTACTTTGGCATTTTGTAGCTTTCACCATTTCAGCATGTCTAATTTTGAGCTCTTTTGATATTTAAAGAAGATATTATACTTCTATTATTTTTTTCCCAAAAGAACTATGGCATCTTTTCTAAAAACTTTCTAGGGTATTCAGGTTTGGATATTTATTGTCATTCCAAAGGCTAGAATTATTTGCTTCCAACAAAAAGATAAGTAAGAAAAGAAAGAAAAATGGATGAGACATGCTGCTTGTATCTGAAGAAATAAAGACAGTGACAGCAAAAGAGAATTTAGTTTTACCAAGGGTTCAAAATAGTGACTTGGGGCTAACTCATAATAATATAAAGCTGCCAGCATAATAGGAAGACCTTGGGTTCCCATAAAAACAATAATAAAACATTACATTATTTTATTACACTTTGCAGATATTGTGTGTTTTACAAGGGAAAGGTTTGTGAAAACCCTTTTTAAAGCAGGTGTATCAGTACCAGTTTTCCAAAATTGTGTCCTCACTTCATTTCTCTGTGTCACATTTTGGTAATCATTGCAATACCTCAACTTTTTCACTATTTTGGGGTACCACAAACCACACCCATATAAGATGGTGAACTTAATTGATAGATGTGGTGTGCTGACTGCTCCACTGACCTGCCTTTTCCTCAACTCTCTTTCTCTCCTTAGCCCTCTCTGTTTTCCTGAGACATGACAATATTGGAATTCTGCCAGCTAAGAACCCTACAATGGCCTCTAAGAATTCAAATGAAAGCGAGAGTTGCATGTTTGTCACTTTAAATTAAAAACTAGAGATGATTAAGCTTAGCGAGGAAGTCATGCCAACAGCCCAGATAGGCAAAAAGCAAGTCCCTTGTACCAAACAGCCAAGTTGTGAGTACAACAGCAAAGTTCTTAAAGGAAACTAAAAGTGCAACTCTGTGAACACACAAATTATAAGAAAACAAAACAGCCTTCCCGCTGATTTTGAGGAAGCTTTAGTAGTCTGGATAGAGGATCAAACCAGTCACACCATTTCCTTAAGCCAAAGCCTAATTCAAGAGAAAGCTCACATCTTGTTCAATACTATGAAGGCTGAGAGAGGTGAGGAAGCTGTAGAAGAAAAGTTTGGAGCCAGCAGAGGTTGGTTGATGAGGTTTAAGGAAAGAGGCTGTCTTTGTAACATAAAAGTGCAATGTGAAACAGCAAGGGCTTATACAGAAGCTGCAGCAAGTTATCCAGGAGATCTAGCTAAGATCCTTGATGAAGGTGGCTGCTCCAAAAAACAGATTTTCAATGGAGATAAAACAAAGTTCTATCAGAAGAAGATACCATCTACTACTTACTTCATAGCTAGAGAGCAGAAGTCAATGTCTGTTGTGGGAAGTCAGGGACCCCGAACGGAGGGACCGGCTGGAGCTGCAGCAGAGGAACATAAATTGTGAAGATTTCACGGACATTTCATAGTTCCCAAATAATACTTTCATAATTTCTTAAGCCTGTCTTACTTTAATCTCTTAATCCTGTTATCTTTGTAAGCTGAGGATGTACATCACCTCAGGGCCACTATGATAATTGTGTTAACTGTACAAATTGATTGTAAAACGTGTGTTTGAACAATATGAAATCAGTGCACCTTGAAAAAGAACAGAATAACAGCGATTTCTAGGGAACAAGGGAAGACAGCCATAAGGTCTGACTGCCTGCGGGGTTGGGCAAAATAGAGCCATATTTTTCTTCTTGCAGAGAGCCTATAAATGGACTTGCAAGGAGGGAAGGTATTGGTAAATACTTTTCCTAGCAAGGGATATTAATAATTAATACCCTGGGGTAGGAATTGCATTTCTCGGGGGAGGTCTATAAATGGCCATCTATAAATGGCCACTCTGGCAGTGTCTGTCTTATGTGGTTGAGATAAGGACTGAAATACGCCCTGGTCTCCTGCAGTACCCTCAGGCTTACTAGGGTGGGGAAAAAACCCCACCCTGGTAAATTTGAGGTCAGATCAGTTCTCTGCTCTTGAACCCTGTTTTCTGTTGTTTAAGATGTTTATCAAGACAACACCTGCACAGCCGAACATAGACCCTTATTAGTAGTTCTGTTTTGCCTTTTGTCCTGTTTCCTCAGAAGCATGTGATCTTTGTTCTCCTTTTTGCCCTTTGAAGCATATGATCTTTGTGACCTACTGCCTGTTCTTGCACCCCCTCCCCTTTTGAAATCCTTAATAAAACTTGCTGGTTTAAGGCTCAGGTTGGCATCAGGGTCCTACCGATATGTGATGTCACCCCTGGTAGCCCATCTATAAAATTCTTCTCTTTGTGCTCTTTCTCTTTATTTCTCAGACTGGCCAACACTTATGGAAAATAGAAAGAACCGACATTGAAATATTGTGGGCAGGTTTCCCCGATAAATGTCTGGCTTCAAAGCTTCAAAGGACAGGCTGACACTCGTGTTAGGGGCCATTGAAGCTGATGACTTTAAGGTGAAGCCAGTACTCATTTAACATGTCAAAAACCCTAGGGTTCTTAAGAACTATGCTCGCTCTCCTCTGCTTGTGCTCTGTAATGGAAAAAACAAAGCCCGAATGACAGCTCATCCATTTACACATAGTTTACTGAATATTTTGGGTCCACTGTTGAGCCCTATTGCTTAGAAGAAACTTTTCAAAATATTACTGTTCATTAACAATGTACCTAGTCACACAAGATCTTTGATGGAGATATTCAAAAAGATTTATCTTGTTTTTATGCTTGGTCACATAACATCCATTCTGCAGGTTAGTGAGTAGTTTTGACTTTCACATATTATTTAAAACACATATTTTGTTAAAGCCATAGCTGCCACAGATTCTTCTGAGGCATCTGGGCAAAGAACATTGGCAATTTTTCATAAAGAATTCACCTTCCAGATGCCAGTAAGAACATTTGTGATTCATGGGAGGAGGTAAAAATAGTAAAATTTATAGGAGTTAAATCATAGATGACTTGGAGGGGTTCAAGATTTCAGTGGAGGAAGTAACTGCAGATGTGGTGAAAATAGCAAGAGAAGTCGAGTCTGAAGATGTGACTGGCTTGCTGCAATCTCATGATCAAACTTGCATGGATAAGGAGTTGCTTCTCATGGATGAACAATGAAAGTGGTTTATTTAGGTTGAATCTACTCCTGGTGACGATGCTGTGAACATTGTTGAAATGCCAACAGAGGAATAATACAGAGAATATTACATTGACTTAATTAATAAAGTAGTGGCAGGGTTTGAGAGTACTGACGCCAATTTTGAGAGAATTTCTATTGTGGCTTGTAAACTGCTATCAAACAGCATCACATGCTACAGAGAAATCTTTTGTGAAAGGAAGGATCAATCGATGTGGCATACTTCATTGTTGTCTTTGCTACAGCCACCCCAACCTTCCACACCCATTATTCTGATCAGTCAGCAGCCATCGACATTGAGGCAAGAACCTCAATAGACTATAGTATGGTATAGACATATCTTTTATATGTGTGGGAAACACCACCACCAAAAAAGTGTGAATTGCTTTACTGTAATACTCACTTTATTGCATTGGCCTGAAACTGAACCTACAATATCTCTGAGGTATGCTGGTGTATACATATATACATATAGACATATGACTCTATTGTAGAGCATCAAGAAGGATTTTCCACCAAACAGAATCTTATCCATATATTTTCAAGCTAAAAATTTGTAATAACATTAAAAATTAAATGGTAAGAAGAGAAGGAGAATCTGGGCACAGTGTCTCATGCCTACAATCCCAGAATTTTGAGAGACCAAGGTGGCAGGATTGCATTGAGTCTAGGAGTTTGAGACCAGCCTGGGCAATGCGGTGAAACTCTGTCTCTACAAAAAATAAAAATCATTAGCCTGGCATGATGGTGTGTACCTGTTGTCTTAGGTACTGGGGAGGCTGAGGTAGGAGAATCACCCGAACCTGGGAGGTGGAGGTTGCAGTGAGCTGAGATCATGCCACTGCATTCCAGCCTGGGTGACAGAGCAAGACCATGTCTCAAAAAAATGAAAAATAAAATAAATGGGAAGACCATTTAAAAACCAGAAGCTCAAGTTTCTCCAACTAAGCATATTGCATCTGTCAACTCAATTCAACCCAGACTAATAATAATCCCAATAACAATGACATTAGTAAACATTCACCAGGTGGTCAAAGCCATGCTAAAGCATTTTGCATATACTTCCTCATTTCAACTTCATAAAACCAATATGAAGTTGTACATAACATAAACATAGAGTTACAGATGTTCAGTACACTTCTTGTAGCCATTGGGCTAGTAAATGGGAACCTAAGATTATAAATGCAAAGAATGTCTGCACTGTAAATATTGTATCTAAAAATCCCTCTGGGACTGCTATGCCTATTCAACTCTATTGGGCATCTCTTCCAAGGTTTTGTCCTGATTCAAAGAATAAATACACTAGAGGAATCAACAGTCATAAATGCCCTTGTTGGTATCTGCTTCTTGCTAAAATGCACTCTAAACATGCCAATGAAAGTTTTTTATAAATTCCCCATTCTTCTGCTTGAATCCACATATGACTTCATAACACTTTCATAATGACCCACATGTTCAATGGGACTTTTATGTTCATTTTAATATTGTGTGAGCCATAAGAGTACCACATAGTAATTCATCTTTTATTAACAGCATCGACTCAAGGAAAAATTATATTGTCACGGTTCATACTACTAAGAACCATTTATATTCATTCCATCTCCCTGATTTCCTCTAAATCCTATTTCTACACAATCCTCTGATCTTTTCTTGTTTGAAATATGTTATTCCAGATAAAGCATGCATATCTTTAAAATTATAATTTTGTGATTATATAGAAATTTAAATACCATAATTTGTTGAAAACCAGAGTTTGAAAAGAAGACAAGGAATCCAGGGTCCTTGAAACTTAACCATGCCATCAAAAGTGAAAGAAGGCTGACATAATTTTATAAACTTTATATTGCATCATATAAATATTACTATAATAATATGCAGAAGGCAGGTTCTACTGACAACTGGGTGTTCTCTTCTGTGATTCACTTATCTGTAAAACTAGTAACTTTACTTAAATCACAGTGTTTATTAAAACTCTCAGGTCATTAGAACCAGGGAGGTTTGTCAAAAATTGTCTTCTGATAACACTTTTCAGAATAGCCAAGATAATGATGTATCTTAGGTATGTATGCACGTATGAAAAAAATCTATGTATAAGTTAAATAATGCAGTATTCTTTTTTCAGTATTTGGCTTATTCCATTTAGCATAATGTCCTATTATGTACATAGGTTTGGAGGTAGGTAAGTATTCATCTATTTTACAGTCTCTCCAGGAGATTCTGATAGGGCTGGTCTTTCAGACTAAATTATACGAGATTGCCCCCAGATTCAGGATTCTTTACCTATCAAAATTATTGCCTTTTTATGAATCCGAACATGTTTTATAGTGGTTATAAGATCATTCCAGGGCTCAATTGTGTGTATGGCAGCAATAACCTAATAGTCAACTAAACAGAACCATAAGGATTATCTGACAATGAGGGAGAGGTTGTGGATCTCCTGGTGATGTGTACTACACAATATTCAGCATTCTTTTTTTTTTTCCAGGTATGTTTCTTGTTCTGCACCAGAAAATTAATGTTCCTATCTCTCAAATTCAAGTTTCTTCCCATGGTGCTTTACCAAGAAGTGCATTTTGAGTACAAGAAAATTATCATATTGTTACAGAATTTGGCTGGGAGAGTTCTTAGGCAGTGGACTGATAGCCCAGCTGGCAGGGAATGGCACCAGCCCTATTGGGACTGACATTGATCATGGGCACCCTGTTAGGGCTCTATTTGGTTAACCGCCTAGAGCAATCTCTTGATTCTGCTCTTGTTACTGAACTGACAGAAGGTGAAGTTTCAATATTTAATAGTATTAATTGTTGGCTTCATTGGCTTTCTCATTTTTGCATATTGTATCAGAAAGTCACTACACGGGGAATATGCACCAGAGAGAAAAAGATTGTTATTTAACAAATATTTATTTATTACCTATTACATCCCACTATACTAGACACTGGATATAATGTAGTGAATGGGAAATTAAGTTTTCTCTCCCCATGAATTATATACTTAAATCAGAAATAATCATGGCAATAATAATAATTATAATAAATGTAAACACTGTTGGGTGCATGTACTAAATGTTTTGGCTCACTATAGACTCATAACATCCTGAAGGGAGATATTCTTCTTTTTCAAAATTTTATTTTACATATTTAATTCATACAGCATTATATTTTGATATACGTATACCTACTTAAATGGTTACTACTGCTAAGCAAATTAATCTATCCATCACCTCACGTAGTTACCTTTGTGTGTGTATATGTGCATGTGTGGTAGGTGGGGTGGGGGGGTAAGAACATCTAAACTCGACTCTATTAGCAAATTTCCAGTATACAATACAAGATTATTAACTATACTCCTCATGCCATGCATTAGATCCCTAAACTTATTGCTCCTATGCAACTGCAACTTTGCATCTATTGGCCTGTATTTCCCTATTTTCATCTCTCTCTCAACTCCTGGTAATCTCTCTTCTACTAATTTTTCCCATGTATTTGACTTTAAAAAAACCCTACATAAGTAAAATAATACAGTATTCTTCTTTCAGTATTTAGCTTATTCCATTTAGAATAATGTCCTTAGGTACAATATATTTCATAACTTCTTTATCCATTTATTTATCAACAAACACTTAGGTTGCTTTCGTACCTCAATTATTGTGAATAATACTACAATGAATATGTGAGTGCATATATCTCTATATGGGGCTGATTTCATTTCATTTGGATATATACCGAGAAGAGAGATAGATGGGTCATATGGTAGTTCTATTTTTAGTTTTTTGAGCAACCTTCCTATTGTGTTCCAAAATGGTTGTACCAGCTTGCATTCTTACCAACAGTGTATAAGCATTCTCTCTTCTGTACACCCTTACCAATAGTTGCTGCCTCTTATTTTTTTGAAAATAGTCATACTAACAGATGTGAAGTGATATCTTACTGGAGTTTTGATTTGTATTTCCCTGATGATTAGTGATGTTGAACACTTTTTAATATGCCTATTGGTCATTTTTATGGTTTTATTTTTGGAAAAAATGTCTTTTCAGGTTCTTCAATATTTGAACTGGGTTACTTGATTGTTTTTAATTATTTAGTTGTATGAGTTTCCTAAATATTTTAGATACTAACTCCTTATCAAACATACAGTTGGCAAGTATTTTCTCCCTAATCTGTAGGCTGCCCTTTCATTTTGCTATTATTTCCTTTGCTGTGCAGAAACTTCTTAGTTTGACGTGGTCTCTCTTGTTTATTTTTGCTCTTGTTGCCTAAGCTTTTTTGTATGATACACAAAAAAACCATTGCCAAGGTCAACGTCAAGGAGATTTTCTCCTATGTTCTCTTCTAGGAGCTTTATGATTTCAGTTTTTATGCTTACGTATTTAATCCCTTTTGAGTTAATTTTTGTGTATGGTGTAAGATCAGGGTACAATTTCATTATTTTGCCTTTGGATAGCCACTTTTCCAACACCATTGATTGAAGTGACTGTCTTTCCCCCGTTGAGAGTCTTCTTGGTGTCCTTGGGGAAAATTAACTGACCATATATGCATGGGCTATTTTTATGGGCTGTCTATTCTATTCCATTCTTCTATGTCTTTGTTTTTATGCCAGATTGGTATTATTTTTATCTTGATTTTACAGTGTGAATCTTGAGACAAGGAGTCACTTAACCAAGGATAAAACTAGATGGCATACTCAGGTCTGTGTTTCTAATCAGGTTCTTATTTATTTATTTTTACTTTTTAGAGACAGGATCTCACTCTGTCACCTAGGCTGGAATGCAGAGTGTGAACTCCTGGGCTCAAGCAATCCTTCCACCTCAGCTTCCCAAGTAGCTAGAATTACAGGTGTGTGCAAGTACACCTGGATAATTTAAAAACAATTTTTTTTTTAGAGATGGGGTCTCACTGTGCTGCCCAGGCTGGTCTTGAACTGCTGTCATCAAACAATACTCAAGGGATACTTTTGCTTTAGTCTCCTGAGTTGTTGAGATTATAGGCAAGAGCCACCATAGCAAGCTCTAATCAGGTTCCAATCTGTTTTGAATTATAATCTGGATTTCAAAGACTTCATCGCTCCCCAGCTGCATGACCTCACACAAGTTGCTAAGTTGTCCAAATATCAAATTCTTCATTCGTAAAACAGGATTAAAACATCTACCTTGCAGTATTGCAGTGAAGTCATAAGAATTAAATTGAATTAAAAAAAATGTTCCTAGCTTAAAATCTGGCTAGCAATTCACAAATGCCTGTTCTTTTTCTGAAGCTCACCCACAGCCTACTTTTTCTGGCTTTCTCTGTAAGACTGGCAAGTGGTAACTTACTGAAGCACACAGTTATCAGATCTGAAATAGGAAAATCATGGGGCTTACACATGATTGAGCCACTGATAGCTTTCTGTCATGTAGAAGATTTCATTCAGTAAGGGAGCTGACCACAGACAGAGAGTAGAAGCCACAGCGTATCAAGAGTTTAGATGAGAGCTGTCCCAAATCAGTGTCCCTTTAGAAGCAAAGCTTATTGAACACTAAATATTCCATTGAATCTAAATATACCAACAACAGGAAACAAGGAACTTCTTTCAACCACATGAACTCTGATTTCCAGCATTGTTTCTGATATAGGAGTTAAGAAGAAATCACTTAGGCAGATAGTAAGGGTATGGGAGTCCTCAGTAAGGCTGTTCTTTTTAATGAAAAGCAGCCCTAAATCATTTTCCAACAAAGAGCAGACTGTAAAGTCGAGCTGCAGACACAGACAAGCAAGCTGGGAACTTGCATGGGTGAATACTGGCAGGAACTAGGGGCTAGACATGTTCAAGATGGCGGCTCTGTCTTCCCTTCTCTGTCAGCCACGTGTGCTATAAGGAACAGACAAGATGGAGCAGATCAACTGGAAAGGCCATTTGCATAATAAGATTAGAGTGGGGCTACCACCCTTCCCTGCATGCTATGTAAATGCCATACAATCTGGGAGCCCTATGTAAATCAGACACCGCCTCCTCAAACTGGACTATAAAATCTGGCACATTTGCTGCCAGCCATCCCTTTCAGTTTGGAGAGTCCTCTCTCTATAAAGAGAGCTGTTTCTCTTTCTCTTTCTCTTCTCTTCTGCCTATTAAACCTCTACTCCTAAACTCCTCATGTGTGTGTCCGTGTCCTAAATTTTCCCGGCTTGTGACAACAAACCCCAGGGTATATACCCCAGACAACGTGGCCACTTCATTTCCACAGGAAAATAAGATGAATTCTTTCTTGACAGGTTGGGAATTCCTTTTAATCTGGCAGTAATGAGATCCTTAGTAGTGATATCTAGACATAGACATATTTGTATGAACAAATCTCTGTTCTTTAGGCCTAGTTTGATTCAGTAGTTCTCAGGTATTAAAACCACCTTTGCAAAAATTAGAACAGTGAGAAAATTATGCCAGTGAAAGAGATCTTATCTAACCAACCCCCATCTTGCTTTTAACCTCCAAAGTACCCTTAATCATTCCTAGGCTTGAAACTGCCTTTGCAAAATTATAACTAAGGAAATTATGACATTGAAAGATATCAGACTTAACCCAAATCCATCTTGCTTCTAACCTCCAAACTGTCCTTGTCCATTCCTGGGCATAGGCTGAACTAGCCTTGGGAAGGAATTTAGTTTATACTTTAAATAACAGCCCTTCTCAAAAGCTAAGCTGTTCTTGTAAAATGAATGAAAGGCTACCAGCCACCAAGTTAGGAAGAAAGAGGCTAGAATTCTAAATATTACCAGCCATGACTCCAGATATAAGATTTGCAACTTCCCCAATTACTTTTGAGGATAGCATCAAGAGTAACTATTGAGAACCTAAGATTGAGCTGTCTTTCCAGGTTTTTGCATTTCTGACAATTGTATGGCCCCACCTGGACCTGCCAACCAGTTCTGTGGCCCCACACCCAGGAACTGAACTGACTCAGCATAAGAGGACAGTTTCCACTCTCTATGATTTCATCCCTGAGCCAACCAATTAGCACTCCCAACTAACTGGCCCCCTACCCACCAAATTATCCTTAAAAACTCTGATACCCGAGTTTTTGGGGAGACAGATTTGAGTAATAATAAAACTCCAGTCTCCTTCACAGCTGGCTCTGTGTGAGTTACACTTTCTCTACTGCAATTCCCTGTCTTGATAAATAGGCTCTGTCTAGGCAGTGGGCAAGGTGAACCCATTGGGTGGTTACAGGCTTAGGCCAAACTAACTTTGGGAGACATTTAGCTTATAGTTTAAATGATAATAGCCCTTCCCCAAAACTAAGCTGCCTTTGTAGATCTACTGAAAGACCACCAGGTTAGGAGGATGAGGAGCCTGGATTCTGCTAAGGTGTAGACATGAATTATTACCTGCCTTTATTCTGGAGTTCACAAGATTTGCAAATCCCTAATTACTCCTGCAGATGTCATCACTATTGTAGAACTTATGATTGGCCTTTTGAGATGTCTTTTCAGGTTTTTGAATTTCTGATGACAAACAGCTCCACCAAGACCAGCCAACTTGTCCTATGGCCTAAGGCAGAAGTGGACTCCTTGGCTCACCAAACTATCCCTAAACAATCCTAACCTCCAAAGTTTTGAGGAGATTGATTTGAGTAATAACTTCACCATCTTCCACATGACATGGTTGGCCTCATGTCAATTAAACCCTTTCTTTATTGCAATGTCATCGTCTTAGTAAATGTGTTTTGTCTGTGCAGTGGGTTGGAATAACCCATCAGGTAGCTATAATATTAATCTCAATTGTTGTTTGCTTCTTTTCTTTCTGTCTTTTTTCCTTTTTTTTAAGTGTAGGGCCAGAAAGATGTGATACTTTTCCTCATTTATCAGAAGCATCATGGCTGATACTCTTATAACAAAAGACAGGTTACCAAGAGATAAGCATATCAAATCTATTTAATAAAAGTTTTACAGCAGGGAATGGTGGTTCATGTGTGTAATCTCAACACTTTGGGAAGCTGAGGTGGGAGGATGACTTGAGCTCAGGAGTTCTGCACCAGACTGGGCAACAAAGTGAGACCCCATCTCTATATGAATAAATAAATAAATAAATAAATAAATAACCAACAAAAAATCCATACAATTTTAAATGACTCAGGAGCCTTCTGAAATGAAAACTCAAAGGCCCAGGGAAACTATTCATGTTTATGCTTAGATTCAATGAACGGTGGACACCCATGAAGAAATGTGATTGGGACAATATAATGGTAATAGACTGAGGGGGAAATCCAACAAGGCCTGTTCTGATTCTTCTCTGCTTCTCTGTGTAACATGCCCTCCTCTAAG
Organism: Pan paniscus; assembly: GCF_029289425.2. Classification (NCBI taxonomy): domain Eukaryota; kingdom Metazoa; phylum Chordata; class Mammalia; order Primates; family Hominidae; genus Pan; species Pan paniscus. The sequence goes on from NC_073267.2 coordinate 72,146,734, forward strand.
GTATAGGGCAGGGCACTTCCAGAATGAAGGTGTTAGAAACAAATGCTTGGTGTCGTAAAGAAAATGAGCACTTAAACAAAGGGATTCTCAGCAAGGCAAATTTACTTCTGCAGAAGTGTGCTTCTCACAGGTCTGGTCACCACGAGAGCACACCAAACAAAGGAGGAAAGGGGTTTTTAATCCCTAATGTAGCTTGTCCCTGTTACTGTGTCCTGCCTCCATTGGCTGGAGTTGGACCGCACAATCTAAGCTGAACCTGATTGGCTAACTTGAATGGTACAGGAGTGTGGTCATACTGGCAGGAAGGGCAGTTTTGGCAGGAAAAGCCATTGTGATGAGAGGGGTAATTTACAGAGTGGGTAGCAGATGTGGGCTCTGTAGATAAGGACTGGCAGGAAAGTTGTTTACTGAAACTAAAACAGGGAGGCACAAAGGATAAGGAAGTTAGTTTGGCTTTGGAAGTAGGGAACAAAGAACAAGGACACTGAACAAGCTAAATCTTTGAAGATGAACTTCTTTTTTATCTGACAAAGGTCTTCAAGGAACAAGGGAGAGAGTGACCTTTCTAGGTTTTATGGTTGATGCTGGGGGAGAGGAGTTCTAGTTTCTAAGATTCACCTTGAGGAAGAAGAACTGTAGTTTCTGTGGCTTGCAGACAAGGTAGGTCAGAGAATTTCTTTATTACTAGTATCTATGACCCACTTCAGGGGAGAAAGAGTGGACGAAGACAGAAGTAGGAGAAGGTCAAAGAGAAGCTTTGCCTCTGAAGCTACTTCTGAGGCCTTTTAATCTCCTTTAATTACAGGTACTCAGCACAGCAAAATGCCAAGCTTTAGGTTATCAGTTTCTGAGCCCCAAAAGAAACAAGTTCCCACATAATACTCTTATGATTTGTGTGGAGACATTTTTTGAGAAATACAGAAATAAACATTTAGGAGAAAATACACTATTATTTATTCATAAATAAGATTAAGAGTGTTTGAAATGTAGTCTTGCCTCCTGAGGTAACACTTAAAGTCCTCCTTACGCACCTATAATTTAGAGTATAGGGAGGAATCTGATAGTGAGTTTAGAAAAAGTGAGAAAAAGTTTAAATTTAAGACTCAGGAAAGAAATCCAAGAAAGAAAAGGCTGAGGGTGGATGGTTAGCAGGGGTTAGAGAATTAACACTTATTTAGCACTAAGCCCTTTTTTTCTCACTTAATTTTCACAGCAAAGCAAAGCTGATAAGCATCATTAGCATCCATTTTAAATTTAAGCAAACTGAACTCCAAGAGGTTAAGAAACTTGCTCCAAGTGACACAGCTGGTGAGCATGTAGCAAGTTAAGATTTGACTGAATCTTAGTAAATGTATAATTTTGCACTGGGACTGGTACTGTTTACATATTCTCTACCCTTGGCTTACTACATTGTATCTCAAACTCTTTAAATATTAATTCACTTAGAAAACCAAACATAATGTCTTTTACTCAGTAGACAATCAACAACCATGAGTTATAGTAATGTTTCTGAATGTGGTTGAATAGAATCCTACTTCGTCATTCATCTTTAACCTTAGAAAGATTCAGTACTTCCGTTTTAACAATTTATATACTTGAGCACAAAAGACTTTATATGGAGCAGGAAGAGGGAGGTAAGTTGGAAAGATGGGAGGGAGAGAAAGAGGGGAAAAAAGAAAGGTTGAAAATCGGAAAATTTTAGCCTAATGTTTTCTAGGCCTAGGCAGATAATTATAGAATTTAAAGTCAAATTCAAAATTATCCTACTATTTTGCTGAAATGTTCAAATAAAAATGGAGCAGGGTTTGTGATGATGCGATGATGTTTGTATTTATTTGAATACTTGCACTGTGACAATAACAGGCCAAAAAAAAAAAAAAAAAAGAAATAAGTAAGGTACTGAGTTGTTACCAAACAAAATGTATTTGTAAATTATATTTCTAAATATAATGTACTTTCTGCAATTTGACATTAGCTTGTTATCATGGGTTACTTAGTGGCATTTATAATGCTATTTATTTTTATCTTTTTCCTTCTCTCCTGCCTTTCACTCTTCCTTTCTTTTATTTCTTTATCTTCCTTTTTTAAAGTTTTTTTTTCTTTCTTTCTGAAAAACTCCATCCATGTCAGTTTCCCTTTTACCTATTTACGTTTCACATTTGTATTTGTCCAAAAAGTGCAAAAATTCTTGGCACCAGTGCCAGACCAACTGATTTATTTGAATAACCTGTCCAAACTCAGTGGCCTACTGATTGCGTGAATGTATGCATGTCAGTTAACTACTTGAAATTAAATTAATCTAAATAACTCTCGTGAGTAGAGACTGTATTCTCATGAGAGACTGGAGATTCAAATACAGAATTATGTTTAAAGATATCCGATCAATTTAGACAATTTTCAAGGACAAAAAATATATAATTATATCAAATGAACACACTAACTTTACAATAAATTTTAAGTGTAAAGATATTTAAACGTAAAGGTTTTTCACTTCAAGATTGGAAAAGGTTAAAATTGAACCGAGAGTTGTTGCGAAATAGCTATTACTTTTAATCATAAATCTTACTAGGTCTTTTATAAACACTATTACTTATTGGATATTTAGTGCTAGGCATGTACTAAGATATTAAAGAGTTATGGCATTTAATTCTCAAAAAATATAAAGTATAAATAATACTATATCAAGTTTTACCAAGTGGCAGATCTGGATTTGCAGCAAAATGTGACTAGCGTCAAGATCAATGATTTTTACTATAATGTTAAAAAGAAATCAACACAAAAGGTGACTACTAAATAGCTAGGATCTCTCTCAGGGCCTCGGAAGGGCTCATGCTAAGGAAGGATTCTAAGGCATAATTTCGTGGTTAACCTCATTTTGTTGCTAAAATGGTAAATAGAGTGATGCATTGTGAACTAAATCTAACTCTTGAATGGGATTAAACTCCCAGCTCTAACTTAAGATAAACATTTATTTCTGCAGGGGAGGTTCGGAGACATGCTGCTATTGACTTTTATGGTGCCAATGGCTGCCATAGAGTTGGGGTCATCAGGGTTGAGTAGAATATAATTTATAATGCAAAACACAGCAAAAACAATCAGAAGCAGACCAGCTCTCACCAGCCTGCTCTGTGTGACATGAGAACATGTGGAGGAATGAAGTGTTCGTAATTATGAATAGCGGCTATATTACCATAACTACATTATTCATGGCTTCAAATGAAAATGCTGTCTTGAAATTTCATGCCACTGAATTTTTTATTTTTAACAATAATAATTTCTCTCACTCATTGTTTAACAGCTCAACAAAGCTTCAGAATATCAGAGGGGGTCGAGTTCCTCATGTTTGATTTCTAAATGTGACTCATGGGTTTGGCCATAAACAACAGGTATAATGAAAAGAGTCTTCGGAGAGGGAATCCAGGCAGAGCGGGAGGGACTATCAGGCAATTAGTATCTCCAGTCCACTGAAGAGTGAGGAAATGGGCCACTGATTGCTGTTCTCAAGTGCTCTCTCACCCTTAGGTGTCAGGGTAACAACAGGTCAGCAGAAATTCTGTCTGTCAACAAGATTTTACCTCATTGTCTAGACAGTAGTTTCAACTTCTTGCCTTTAGAAGAACTTAGGAAAAGCAGTCCCAGAAAGGCCTTGATTTTTCAACCAGAACAAAAAGAAACACACACATACATGCACACACCTCAAGTAAAAAGAAAAAAAAATAGAAAAAAACACAAAAAACAGGAAAGCAATACCCCCACCCTTTCTGGAGTTTAATATGTAGAAAACAATTTACATGCACTACTTCATTTTATTTTAAACATTATCATGGAACATATGAGGCAGGTAGTTTTATACCCATGATAAATGAAGCATTCACAGAGTTTGCAGAGTTGCCCAAGGCCAATGATATAAGTGACAGAGCTAATATTCAGTCCCAAGCAAAAAGGCAGGAGCTATTTACTTACGCTTTATAAGACCTTCTGAAAAGTCAAGAGTATTACTAATAAATTCTCTGGTGGAGGTGAGTCTTTCTTGTACTAGCTGTGCAACTAGAAGTTACTTTATCTGTGTAAATCTTATCTACCAAACAAATGTTAGACATAAGCTAACATTAACCTTGCAGGAGTGTTGGTTGGATTAAATAAAATAATCATAGTAAAACACTTCTTTTAGGATGCAGCACAGAGAAAATGCTCAATAAGTCATTGTTTATGACCCCAAAGATGATGAAAGATGATATAGATAGGTAGATGTATATGCAGATATAGATATACACAGACACAGGTGTATACACGTTTACACACATACATATGTATGTGTATTGATTTACATATGTTTTATTTTGAAGAATCTCAACCACATTCAAGAATGAAAACAATAGTATAATGAACTCCCATTCACTACTATCCAACTTCAATAGCTTCTCAACTCTTTGCCAATTATGTTTATTTACACTACCAACTCCTCTCACCACTGAATTATTTTGAAGCCAATTCCAGATATCATACACTTTCCTTCTTAAATATTTTAGTATTTCTGAACGACGAGTCTTTTTTCTTCTTTTTTTTCGGTTTTTGAGACAGAGTCAGCCTCTGTAGCCCAGGCTGGGGTAGAATGGCACAATCACAGCTCTCTGCATCCTTGGCCTTCTGAGCAGAGGTGATTCTCTCATCTCAATCTCCCGACTAGCTGGGACTACAGCCGTGCACCACCACGCCGGGCTAATTTTTGTACTTTTTGTAGAGACGTGGTTTCACCATGTGGCCCAGGCTGGTCTCAAACTCCTGACCTCAAGTGATCCACTCGCCTTGGCCTCCCAATGTGCTGGGATCACAGGCATCAGCCACCGTACCTGGCCAACAATGATGATGGTGGTGATGCCAGTCTTGAGCAGCTGCTGCAAAGATGACAGCTGAAGTAGGGGAGGTGAGGCCAGGGCTGAGCGCTCTGTGGAGCCAGCAGGGGCTGGGAACAGGCAGGAGCTCCACCCCCTACCAAGTAGGTGGGCAGGAGCCCCATGCTCCCAGGCGCAGCTGCAGTCATCCAGCCACAGCTCCAGGCCTGGGTATCCCTGCACTTTCATGGACCAGGGAAATCCCTCCACCCCTGTTAAGCTCGGAAATGCCTGCTCCTGTTCTCTGGCCTCTATCTGCTCCCAGCACCTGCTCTGGTTGAGCAGAGTTGTAGTGAGCCTGGGTGCTGTTGCAACCTGGCCAGGTGTGTGTGTGCTCTGGATAGCACTGACATGCCAGACTGCTGCTGCCTCTGCCCCTCCGGATATTGGGTGCCAACAAGCACTGGAGGGAGACTGAGGAGGGTCTGAGGGTGGCTCGGCACAGGCCTGCAGGTACCCCTCTTCATGAACAGGCTGGGTGCCATGGACAGCATGTCAATGGCAGCAGAAGGCAGACAGGCTCCTGGGTGGGAAGGGGTGGGTCTCACAGGTGAAGCCCCATCTTCAAGCCAAAGAGGGCCTGAAGCCTGGGGACTGGACTCTCAGTTCCTGGTGGAATCCACCACCCTGAGTGAGAACTTATGGTGCTTTTTCCAGGCCCACCCGCAGAAGGGAGCTACCCACTGTGAGTCTCTTCTCCACTGAGAGCTGGACACTCATTAGGATGACCTGCCTGTGGAAAGAACTACCCACTTTGGGTCTCCCGAGAACTGTTCTGTCACTCAATAAATCTCTCCACCTTGTTCATCCTCTAGTTGTTCATATGCCTCATTCTTCCTGGGTGTGGGACAAGAATTTGGGACCCACCGAATGGCAGGACTGAAAGAGCAGCAACACACAGGGCTGAAATACCATTGTCTTTCCCCTCTGCCTACACCACTTACCATATTGTGAGAGATGAGAAGGAGAGAAAAGTGGCAGCCTTTGGGAAGCTCAGTCCTAGGGGCTCCCTAAGACAGGGCCGTGACACCTTCTTTGGGGCTCTGCAGTTCCAGGCTTCTCCAAGCTTCTGGGTGCCACTGCATTCCCCTCGTCCAGATGTGGGTGCCTGCAGCAGAAGCTGCTTGTGGTACATCTGATCCAGCTACAGCCTTTCATGGAGCCAGTGCCTGTGCTGGCTCCTGGAGCTGTCTGCCCTGTGACAGCAGCTGGCATACCTGGCTATGTGCAGTGACTGGACATGCTCACTGTGCTCCACCGTTGGCTTGCCCTTGGCAGGTGTGGGATCTAGGCCAGTAGTGCGAGCCAAGTGCAGTGGGCTAGGCTGAGTGGGTGGAACAAGCTGAGTGGGCGGAATGAGCCGAGCAGGCCTGAGTAAAAACTTGGGCAAAAGCACCACTGGCCACAGAGGTTTCCAGCTGGAAGAGGGACAGCCAAAGGATCCCATGACAATCAGTCTTTTTAAAAGCATAACTAGAGTACCATTATCATACGTAAAACAAAGAGTGTTTTCTTAACATCATCAAACATCTAGTCAGTGTCAAATATTTTTCTATTTATCTTGCAAAGAGGTACGTGTGTGTTTTCTCTTTCTCTATTGTTTGAATTAAGGACCAAATAAAGGGCATGATTTACTTTTTTAGCCTGTGGTTTCTTAAATGTTAAGTATCATTTTATCTAAGCTCCCCCAACCCCTACCACCACACAAGCAAATTTGGTTTTAGCTTTGAAATTTTTGCCAATTTTCTTTCTATGTTGTTAACAAAGGTGGGAATTAAAGCCAGAAGAATGATGACAGATATAGACAGCTAGGTAGGTAAACAGACAAAACTACATTATAACTATAATACTGCTGTGTACTTCCATTAGAAGGAACATAATGTTTGCTTGTTTCCATTTTTTTTTTTGTGATATTAACAACCATTAATCTTTTATTTGTATTTTTTGAGACAGGTTCTCACTCTGTTGCCCAAGCTGGAGTGCAGTGGTGCAATCATAGCTCACTGCAGCCTAGAACTCCTGAGCTCAAGCCATCCTCCTGCCTCAGCCTCTTGAGTAATTAGGGCTACAGGCATGAGCCACCATGCCTGACTAATTTTCTTTACTTTTTGTAAAGAGAAGGTCTCACTATGTTGGTGAGTCTGCTTATCATCTTTTTCTAGGTTTGTTATTATATAACTTATGACCAACAGTAATGGTTAGCTGAGAGAAGTCTTGGAAAGATACAGTCTTGGAAAGACAACTTGATATAACTTTGGGTTGATGAAAAACAGAAGTTAGACCACCCATAAACCACAAAATAACAGTCCCCATTGTTTGAGACACCTAGAACAATTTCTACCCAGCTAATAACTACTGTTTCACATGTATTAAGTTACATGGGCAGTTATAAACCAAGAAGCCATATTTCTTACAACTGAATAATTTCCATTTCAATATTGGGCAAAATTGTCATCATTAAAAAATTAGGCCTTTAACTATTCTAAGATTACATAGAAATTTCTTATGTTCATTCCTAAAATTTCTTTTTGAAATTATAACATTTATCTTTCTTATTTATAATGTTAGAAGTTACTTTTTCTATGTACCTATAAGAAGCATGAGTACTGTAGAAAAATTAAAATGATGATAAACTAATGATAGTAATAATAATAATAATAATAATAATAATAATAGTTCCCAAATCTCACCTACCCAGAGATAGTTGTAGCTATTTCATTTCCTTTCAGACATTTCCCATGCAAATAAATACATATAGAGATAAAACTTAATCTAAATGATAGCAGGTTCTTCTATATGAGTTAAAAAAGATAGATTTATAGACACTATTTCTTTGACCTTCTAACCAAAAGGATCCCCAGCCTTTCCCTGAAGAGGTAGACTTAAAAATTCATCCTGGAGCAAGTCTTGAGGGTTCCACTTACTCACACTGATTTATGCCAGGCAGGTGACCCCTTAGAGAAAATATATGAAGAAAATCTTCATTTGGCTTATTAAAGTCCAGCACTCCTCCTTTGTTGAAATCTGAGAAGAGAGAACAATTTGCGTAAGAAGTGTAGGTTTTTGTTTTCTGATTTTTTTTTTCTTTACTTTTTCGGAGTGGGAGCTGGGAGGGATTGTAGACAGTAAACCTCTATCCCTCTCCCAAGTAAGAACATAGGTCAAGGAAGACCAATACAGTCTCAAACAAGATAGCAGGTAAAGGCCAAAAGGCTCCTGAAATGGTCACCATAAGTGCAGAGAACAGGTAGGGCTTTGTGGGCATGTGCCTTGTGCAGTCACACAGGGTTCTGGTCTCATACTTGCTTTCATGTGCTGCTCTTGAAATTCTTAATAATTTCTAAACAAGACGTTCTGCCATTTTATTTTGCACTGGGTCTTGCAAGTTATGTAGCTGGTTCTGGGAGATAAAAATGAGATTAGTGAGCTGGTATTGGCAATGAAAAAGAGAGCCATGAAGGGGCTGTGTTAGTCTGAGTGCAGAAGTAGGAGACAGGGAAAGCATGCTTTCTGCTGAAAACTTATCCCCTTAGTGGTGGTTGTGTGAGTCTATATTCTCCTGTTTTTTTGTTTTTGTTTTAGTTTTTTTTTTTTGGTGGGTGGGGGGGTCATGGTGCTATGTGTGTTCATGATGAAAAAATTGGTCTCTGCTAAAAGTCATACTTGTATATAAAGGGGGCACCTGCCAAGACACGGGACTACCTTGACTGAGAGTAACATACTGAGTTATTGTCTTTTCCTGAATAACTATAAATTGATGGAAGAGGCTCTGCCTTTGTTTTGGAACCTGGGATGCCTGGGCCAGTCATTCTACTCCACACTAGTGGAGTAGACAGTTTCTGCTTCTTTCCAGGTTTTTCTCTGCTTTTTTTCTGTTGATTTCAACCCATAAGAGCTGCTCCTAAGTGTAGGGCCTAACTCTCCTTTCCTGGATGTTCATAAGGTTTCAAAGTTTAAAACCTATTGTGATCATAACAGTGGCTTTGAGTCCCATGGAAATGGAAAGTAAAAAAGACAAACACTCTTTGACTCATAAAAACACATGCTAGCATTCAGGATGCTTGTATCACTGCCTGCACATGGAGATAAATGTTAACAATGGGTTGTTTTCCACTGCACAGACAAGAGCACAAGAATTTCACAGGTATTCTTATGAAATCACAAGAGTAGTTTGGAGACAGGCTGGGTGCAGTGGCTCATGCCAGCACTTTGGGAGGCCAAGGCGGGCAGATCACCTGAGGTCAGTAGTTTGAGACCAGCCTGGCCAGCATGGTGAAACCCCATCTCTACTAAAAATACAAAAGTTAGCCAGGCGTGGTGGTGCACACCTGTAGTCCCAGATAACTAGGGAGGCTGAGGCAGGAGAATCACTTGAACCCAGGAGGCAGAGGTTGCAGTGAGCTGAGATCATGCCACTGTACTCCAGCCTGGGTGACAGAGCAAGACTCTGTCTCAAACAAAAAGAAAAAAAAATAGAAAAAAGAAGAGTACTTTGGAGACTTGGCTAGGGCTCTATTAGATTTTTATCACAATTGGAAAGTTGATCCTGCGATCTGTATTCTAGGTTAGCTAAGAACATGTAAGTTATATCCCACATTTTCCAAATACTAATGAAGTAATCAAAGAAAAAAATTTTTCCTGAAGAATGAAAGTCCTTTTAATTATCAGACACAGAGAGACATTAAAATGGGACTGCAATCACACCCTACTGCCCACTTAGAGCTATGTATTCATCTCTTGAAACCGCTTGCTATTGCCACAAGTAGCTATAAATTAACATGATAATGCCACACTGGACACTATACCCCATACCCAATAGCTTAACAATGTATAGCCAATTGCTAACCAGTGTTATTTCTGTAAACCAACGAGATTTCCTGGCAAGAAATTTTGTATCAGCACATTCCCTCCCCCTGCCTTTTTTTTTCCTTTAAAAATCCACTCATAACTGCTGCTAATCTGAGTGTATATTCAGAGCAACTTCAATCTATGATCTCAGGTTGCAATACTCAAACTTTGCTCAAATAAACTCTCTGCTTATATTAATTTGGCCTCAGCTTCTTCCTTTTAGATAGACAGAAGGAATCTGTATTACATAATCTATGTGAATAACAATGATAACATTGCAATATGCACACTGTTCTGTATCTTGGTTAAAAAATAGTTTAAGAATATATTGTGAATTACTTTGAAAGTCATTGCAGGGCTAAATCATATATTTCTTTTATGGCTACATAGTTTCTTATGGTATGGTGCCATAATTGCAATAATTGTTATCGTTTCTGCCATGTACACTGTGTCTGTTTTTTTCATTTGGTCAATAAGTATTTATTGAGTCCATGACCTTGGTGGTGAGAATAGAGATTGAATAAATGAAACACTTTTTCTGACTATAGAGTTTAGATGCTCTTAGGTAGAAAATCAGAGCTACACCACCATAAAATACCTGCATGTGGATATTGTTTTTGAAGCATTTGAAATAACAGTAAAAACACATTCTGAATGGGTTTAAACTGCTTAGGGGTATACTGACAACATATTTTAAGGGAAACAAATTTTCCACACATAAATATGTTGTTAGCAACTAGACTTTATTTACTTATGTATATATTAATATATTTTTAAGTTTTATTGTAATGATACATAATTGTGCATATTTATGGGGGTGCAACGTGATGTTTTGATACATGTGTATACTGTATAATGATCAAATCAAGATAAATAGCAAATTCATCAACTCAAATATATATCATTTATTTGTGATGAGAATATTCAAAATCCTTTCTTCTAGATAGTTTGAGGCATACATGTTTATTGTTTGTTGCAGGAAGTCAGGGCCCCCGAATGGAGGGACCGGCTGAAGCCATGGCAGAATAACATAAATTGTGAAGATTTCTTGGACACTTATTAGTTCCCCAAATTAATACTTTTATAATTTCTTAAGCCTGTCTTTACTGCAGTCTCTGAACATAAATTGTGAAGATTTCATGGACATTTATCACTTCCCCAATCAACACTCTTATAATTTCCTATGCCTGTCTTTACTTTCATCCCATCTCTTAATCCCATCATCTTCATAAGCTGAGGATATATGTCACCTCAGGACCCTGTGATGATTGCGTTATCTGCAGAAATTGTAAAGCATGTGTGTTTGAACAATATGAAATCTGGGCACCTTGAAAAGGAACAGAATAACAGCGATTTTCAGGGAACAAGGGAGATAACCATAAGGTCTGACTGCCTGCGGGGCCAGGCAGAACAAAGTCATATTTCTCTTCTTGCAGAAAGCGAATAGGAGAAATATCACTGAATTCTTTTCTCAGCAAGGAATAGCCCTGGGAAAGGAATGCATTCCCAGGGGGAGGTCTCTAAAATGGCCGCTCTGGGAGTGTCTGTCTTATGCAGTTGAAGATAAGGGATGAAGTACACCCTGGTCTCCTGCAACACCCTCAGGCTTGCTAGGATTAGGAAATTCCAGCCTGGCAAATTCTAGTCAAACCGGTTGTCTGCTCTGGAACCCAGTTTCCTGTTAAGATGTTTATCAATGACAGTGCGTGCCCAGCGGGACATGGAACCTCATCAGTAGTTCTAATTTTGCTCTGGCCTTGTGATCTTGTTCTGCCATTTGCCTTGTGATCTTTTATTGCCCTAGGAAGCATGTGATCTCTGTGACCCACTCCCTATTCATACCCCTCTCGCCTTGTGAAATCCCTAATAAAAACTTGCTGGTTTTGCGGCTCAGGTGGGCATCATGGAACCTACCAATAGGTGATGTCACCCTGGAGTCCCAGACATAAAATTCCTCTCTTTTGTACTCTTTCTCTTTATTTCTCAGACCGGTCGACACTTAGGGAAAATAGAAAAGAACCTACGTTGAAATATTGGGGGCTGGTTCCCCCGATAATTGTTATAGTTATTCAATTATGCAACAGAATAATGATAACTTTATGTCTGTTGACCAACCTTTTCCCATCATTCCTACCCTCTATTTTTCCCAACCTCTGGTAATTACCATTCAACTCTCTACTTTTATGAAGTCAACTATTTGAGATTCCACATATGAGTGAGGTTATATAGTATTTGTCTCTTTGTGTCTGACTTATTTTACATAACATAATGTTCCCCAGAATCATCCACATTGTTCTGACAAGATTTCATCTTTTTTAATGGCTGAATAGTATTGATTGTGAATATATGCCACATTTTTTGAGTCACCTATTGGGTGATGGAGACTTCTGTTGATTCCATATCTTGACTATTATAAATACAGCTGAAATAAACATGGGGGTGAATATATCTCCTTGACAAACTGATTTTATTTTCTTTAAATATATACCATTAATAAGGTTTTGACATTACTCTAGACATTTACATTGCTTCTTTTTTTTTTTTTTGTCATTGTAAATAACTCTGACTAACTAAACAGCAAAGGTTAAAGCTCACTTTATTATCATCTTCCTGGAAATCAGTGAAAGGAGAGAAACTGAATTATGTTAGTCTTGTTTGCTAAGGAAAATAAATAAATAAAAGTGACAAATCCATTAAGAAGAAAATAATTTCCCCAGACTTGAATATTGAAAGAAACTTACGGGATGAATCTGCATAGAAAAGAAAAGTACCACATACAAGTGATGTCTTCAGAAGAAGTTTCATTAATTTTACTGAAAAGGTGAAGAAAATTTAAGTGCCTAACTTTTTTTCCTCTTGCCGAGATCATAGTGCTGTAAGGACTACAAAAAATTGACCAATAATTATTTCTAAAAGCAAGTCATCAAAAATCTTACAGTATTTGAATGTAGTCTGTTATTCTGTACCACACAACTCTGTACAGATAAGCTTAAAGCTTTTAAAAGGAAGATGATAACAAATGAGTGATTACGGCCTTGGAATAAGCCTTGTCTAGAAATTGGATTTTGTATCCTCTGCCAACAGCCTCATAAACATCAAATATGTGTTCATATTCCTTATGCGTTTTCATAGTACCAACAGCAGGGAAAACAGCCCAAAGAAATGGAATGAACCAGCAGAGAGCAAACAAACAATAAGACTTTTTTCACCTTTGCTATAATAACAAACTTTGTTATAATTTTGAAGACACCATGCAGTTGGGATTTGTTGCAAGCACAAGTTTCTTGAACAGTATTTTCACCACAGAGGACAAATGAGCTGTTTATGAAGTAGAAAAATTAGGGAGACATTTTTATATTGCAAAAATTTACTTTTCTTGTCAGGGTTTTTATTGGTAATGGTTGTTTCTGATTAACTCAAGAGTAAGGGAAATGTATTAGGCAGATATGGGATAGACCACACAATCTAGATGGCCAGAGAGTCAGCCTTGGGAAGTGGATAACAGTCAGAGAAGGCTTGATGATCAGATAACAGCCAAAGCCATGCTCTGGGAAAGGACTAATTGCCACCCCCTCTAGTGCCACCATGGTAGCACAGACCCTGCTACCCTAAACAGTGAGGTTGCTTCTGTCCTTTCCAGAACAATTCAGCTCCCTGCTCTTTTGGGTCACCCCTTTCAGACTCAAAGTCTTGGGCAGAAACGCTTAATCTCTTAAATGTAGGTTTCATGCTTATTTTCTGGCTACTAAGAATCACGGTAAAAAGCAAATGTTTGGGCATTTTTGGCTTCTATACTAGAAGTTAGTTGTGTTTGCCAGAAAGGAAGGAAGGAAGGATGGGAGGGAAGGAGGGAGGGAGGGACAGAGGCAGGGAGGGAGGGAGAGAAAGAGAGAACACAAATTTTAAAAAAAGTTAAAAAAATGTTTAAATACCACGTACCAAAAGATGAGTTGGTGAGGATAAATGCCCACTGTAGTTAAGAGACTGAATTTCCGAGAAGCTTTCCTAGTTGGCCCAATTTCCTGCTCTAAGCTACCTCCCTACCCTGCACTCTCTCCAATAGGATCACATGGTCTCTAGAGTGACACTTCATGGGTCTGTTTCTTGGGCCAAGACAGCAAACTTCAAAGGTGGGGAGGACTTCATTTGTAGGCAATATAGTATAGGGTAAAGAACATGCATACTGATTAAGACAGCACAGAAATTTGAGGAAGTCTCTCTATCTCACTGAATCACGGTTTGCTCATCATCAGTTTCAGTGGTGACACTAACACTTACTTTACTGTTTTAAACTACTCACTGTATGAAGAGGAACAGTACAATACCTGAAGCTTTTTAATTGAATAAGCCAGGCATTATTGTGGCTCTCAAGTTTTATTGTCAGTTCTGTGGTTTATGTAATCTCTTTACAATACCTTTTTTTTTTTCACTTAAAGTTAAATAAAACTGGCATTTCTGTTATTTTTATTGTCATTGTTTTTGTTGTTTTTATTTGCAATCAAGCTACTCAGGGCAGATGTGCCCCCTCCCTTTCATTTATTATTGAAAATCAAATCATCTTTGAAGATGGCTTCATCATGTCTTTTCCATGAAACCCCTTCTCTTTCAGATATAATTACTGAGATTTTACATTTGTTAGCTTTATATCTTATTCAAACCTCTGTCACAATAACTTTAACACTTCTTTGCATTCTATTTATTTTCATGTCTGAGTTCCTTAAGAGCAAAACTCTGACCCACTTTTATATTCTCAACATCTAGCTTAGGCTCTGGCAAATAGGCTGTGCATAAATGCTTACTGAACCAATGGGAAGTTATGAATTTATATGTCACCCGTGCCTAGCATAGTGCTTGGCACTTAGATGGTGTCAAGGACTGTTCCCTGAATAAAGGGAGAAAGCTCTGCTTAATTGAGCTAACAGTCATCCTCACCTTTCTGTGAAACATGCATAGATGTTTGCAATCCATTGCTTTAACTAGTTGACTGAAATAACTGTTTATCCTTGGTGTCTTTAGGTAATCATACATTTCTTGGATACAGTGAATACATTTTAAGTCCTGGGTCCACCCTGAAAAGCATAATACATCCTGTGGTGTTGCTATACACGGTAATTGAATCTAATTTAATAAGTGTCAGAATTCGAACATCATGTATTTTCTATCCTAGAGAATTAAACATATACCACAGAAGAAACAAAAATCTCTCCTTGCGAGCCCATAATTCCTGCTTTATGCTATAAAGGCAAGGTTTGCCAATTACAAAGCATCACATTGCAGCAGCATTGTCTTTTTTTCAAACTAATACAAATGTCTTTATCACTATTGAAATGCTAAAAAGTACTTTTAAAATGAATATTTGTAAGAAAACATCAAGCTTTGAGATAAAAAAGAGGAATGGAAATCTATAGCATTTCACAAATAGACTCAACATAATTTTAACCACAGACTAAAATAATTGAGTTAGGAAGTTTTGCTATTTTTCTTATCAAGGCCATATTCTAGAAAACAAAGTTATTAAATATAAAAATCATCATTCAATAATATAGAGAAAATATAAACATGCTTTTATATATTCTAAGAAAATTTTAACAATAAAAAACTGAAAAGAAATTATTTTCACAAGAATAATTTTCAAAGATTGCTTTAGTTTCACACTGTTAGACATATACAGAGAAGAATGAAGCCATCTAATACATTCAGACCTCAAAGGTGGATACTTGTGTTTCATAAATAAGCAGTTCATTTAGAATTGATCCAAAACCATCGAATATATGTCATATTTGATGTTTCAATTGCTCACTTAAAATACAAAGTGGAAAATGTAATAATTCTTTGACTTTAGTTCACACCTGCCATTATTGGGTGACATTTTAAATTATATATTTGTCATTCTTTTCCTTGCCTTTTGTTGCATAAATAGATTAAGCTATGTAAAGAGAATACATTTTAAATATTAGGTATTTTCTTTGAGGAGATTTCCATATTTGTCATTTCATTTTAATTTTTAGTAATAGCAGTTATGAATAAAACATTTAAAAATACATAGGACATACAATTTCAATTCTGTCTCAATCTCTCTCTCTTCCTCCTCCCTACCTCATCCCAATACAGTCATTTCCCAGGTTGTCAAAAGATGGATGACTTCCAGGGTTAGTTTGTCATAAAAGGTAAGATCAAACCAATAGGAAAAAAAAATACAATAAACTTGTGCACCGAGCCAGGTGATGCAAAAGTCAGTCGCAGTTTCTCCAATGTAATCTGACAGACCTCATTTATCTCCTTGTTGAGCTGGCCATGCTATCACATGGCATGACTTCCCACCATGTTCCTACCTCTGGCCCAGACGCCCACCTGCTGAGGGAGCCAAGGAGGCTAGAGAACATCCAGATGTATTCCAAAATGAACTTGACTTTTAGGAGCTTCTAAAAAAGAAGGCTTCTCTGCTCCTATCTCTGCCAAAGAGCTGTCATTTTATTGGAAAGTTAAATCTGTCACAAGAAAAGAAAATTTCACCATAGCCTGTCTAAATAAGTTAGGGAGTAGAATCTTCTCCCCATTGCTTTTTCCACAGCAAGCAAATGTATCAATCATTTTATTCTCTGAAATAACAATTTATTATCCATGCAGGAGGCCTTAGATTCAATCTGCACAGTGTTCTGAGTGTCGCATCAGATACGAAGTTCTGTCATCAGTCTTTATTAGGGCAATCACTCTGCACTTGTCATCAGTTTTTAATAATAAAACTATTACCTCAATAATTATTTATGACAAGAAGTCTGCCATTGGCATTATGAATAAATATTGATAAATTGCTTGGTTAATAAACTAGTACTTTTTAAGTGGCTTGGAGAATATGAAAATGAGAGTGGTATTATTACAAAGAATTATTACAAGAAATTGTGAAATGTTTATCTTTTATTGAAAAGATTACATTTGCCCAACAGGAATTCCAGGAAAAGAACATGGGAAATCTAATTGACAAAAGAACAAAGATTCAATATGAAACATTGATATAATACACACATATAATATAAACATTATATATATGTGTGTGTGTGTGTATATATATATATCTATATAAAATAAATTAAAGATTTGGAAACTATATCAAAAACTTTTTTTTTTTTTTGAGACATAGTCTCACTCTGTTGCCCAGGCTGGAGTGCAGTGGCATGATCTTAGCTCACTGCAACCCCTGCCTCCTGGGTTCAAGCAATTCTCCTTCCTCAGCCTCTCGAGTAGCTGGGATTACAGAGCCTGCCACAACGCCTGGCTGATTTTTGTATTTTTAGTTAGAGATAGAGTTTCGCCATTTTGGCCAGGCTGGTTTTGAACTCCTGACCTCAGGTGATCCGCCTCCCAAAGTGCTGGGATTACAGGCATGAGCCACTGCACCTGGCCAAAACTTTTTTTTTTTAGTTGAGATCAGCTCCTAAGAGCCACATTATTTTTAAGTGCCTTTTATGGCAGGCTAGACACATGAATTTGAAATGGGAGTCTGAAATAGCATTAAATCTCATCCTCTGATGAGCTGCTGGGAAAACATGGATATAATCTTTACTTACAGAGATTATATCCCTTGGGCCAATTTTCTGGAAATCACAAAGGACTCAAAGCATGACTAACAGTTACCTGGTCCCTGATGCTGGATAATAGGATATTTAACTTAAAAGTCAGAGTAGCAACAAAGCCACTTCTATGTAAGGGAGCTGGTACAGGCCTCCTGGCCATTTTGATGGCATGGCATAGTGGGTGCAAATGAAAAATAGAAGCTAGAGGAGAAGAAATTAGGCAAGGTTAGAAAATATTGTGTTAGAAAAGTACAGGTTAAGCTAGGACCCTCTATGGGAACTTACTGAACAGAAATCATAAATTCCATCCAGGCCATGTTCAAATTAGGCTCCTGAAGATGGAGGAAAACAGAAGAATGAAGCTCTAGGAATGCAAGCAGACCTTCAGGAGGGTTGCTCAAAAAGCACCGAGAAACAAGGATTTAACTGCAAATAGATGATTTGGAAGGTGATCCTAGTAAGCTCAGTAAGGGGATAGGGAAGTGAGACAGGGAGAGAAAGGAGGTCAATAGAGGGTAGTGACCAGTTATTGAGGGGGATAATTGAGATTCACTCTTAATGGGGAACTCTAGGGGACAGTCTAAACAGAAAATGCCTCAAAGTTGATCCAACTGAGAGATAAGGAAGCTGGGCTGTTTGTCCTCAAAATCCCAGCCATTTGTTGGGCTGCTATGGAGGAAGACACTGCTGGTCTGCCATGAGAAGAAACCCAGTGGTGTAGAATTACAGAGACTTACAGTTGGATACTGTAGACATGTACCGAAATGGTGAGTGACAGGAAACGGGGAGTGAACCAACAGCTTATTTTACAATGGAACAACTGAAAATAACAAAAATTGCGTTTTTCCAAAAGGTTGATGGGATCAAAAAATAACCCTATGTACATAAGAGGCATGAAGGAAACAATGAAGAGGCATAGTCATACGTAGCTTAAAGATGGAGATAGATTCTAAGAAACATATCCTTGGGTGATTTTGTCATTGTGTGCACAGCATAGAGTGTACTTACAGAAACCTAGTGACATAGCCTACTACACACGTAGGCTATGTAGTATATCCTATTGTTCCTAAAGTGCATGTTACCGTACTGAACACTGTAGGTAATTGTAATACAGTGGTATTTGTATATCTAAGCATATCTAAACATAGAAGGGTACAGTAAAAATATGGTATTATAATCTTATGGGACCACCATTACATATGTGGTCTGTCATTGACTGAAACATTGTTACTCTGCAAATGATTCTATCATGAATGGGGCTTTCTCTTCAATGTCTTGGAAGGAGATGGTGTAATTCAAGTAATTCAATTAAAGGTATGCATAAAGAATGGTTGTAGAAGAGCAGCAAATGGAAACTTGATCATGGGCAGAGAATTTAGAAAATGGTTAGGCACTCAGGCTAAGGCATTGATCTGCCTGGGTTGAATCCCAGCTTTAAAAGTTATTTTCTATAACCTTGGGCAAATGATCACTTCTCAGCTAGATTATGCAGAGGATTAAATAAAATATGTAACAGAAAGTAAGTTCAGTACCTGATCCTTCACTGATACTCAGTAATGTTAGCTAAATTATTATAATTAAATATGTCCTGGCAGATCCATGATTAATTATGAACATTGAGCTCTGAGGTTGTCTGGATATCCACCCTCACACTAGATGGTTTGGAGGAATATTTTGCAGGAAAGAACTCGTGTATTCTGCAGACCCCCACTGATATTTGGGACAGTTAGTGGGAGGGTTAAGTGGGGAAATTCTTTAAAAGTCTAGGGTGGGTGAGTTAATAACTGGAGAAAGTAAATGGATTGTCTAAAGCTGTATTGACTCAATGATTTACATAATGATCTTTATATTAATGATAACTTTATATCTAGTTTTTGAAACTCATTTAATTTTTTAATTATATCTCATGTACTAGGCATTATATAGGGTGCTGGGAATATAGCAGACATGTCCTCTGCCCCCAGATAAGCTACAATGTAGTGGTTCAAGACAGACAGTGAGCCAGTGATTAAAAGAATGAAAGTGGAAGGAAGAGTAATGTGCTCTTGTAGTCCCGGGTATTTGGGAAGCTGAGGCAGGAGGATCACCTAAGCTCAGGAATTTGAGACTAACCTGGGCAACATAGCAAGACTGCCTACCTAAAGGAAAAATAAAGAAAAGGAGAATCGCAGGACAAAGTGTTGAGAGGCACAGAATAAAGACATTCAGTCAAACCTAGAATAGACTACCATCCTAGTAAATTTTCCCTAAATTCAGAACCTAATATGTGCCAGACACTGAGCTCAACAATGGAATATATTGGTGAGAAAATGAAATAATTAAATTTCAGCTGTGATAAATGACACTATGAGAAGGTCTAGACACTAGTCTAGAAAAAGAAGACACTTTTTCTAGACACTAGTCTAGAAAAAGAAGCATCACTACAGAAATCACAATGGAGCTGAGATCCAAAGGGGAAGAGAACTTCAGCAGGTAACATCAGAGAGAAGAATGGTTCAGGCAGAGGGAAGAGTGTGTGTATATACATCGTCACATGGGAGGAAGAAGTAGGGCTCGTTGGAAATGCCGAATGAAACCTCATGTCACAGTAACATGAAAAGTCATGAGTATGACCTGAAGAAGACTGGCAGAAAGAAGGCAGACCACCAAGGACCATGACTAGCAAGCTCAGCTTGTAGTTTTATCCTGAGACTAACAGGAGACTGCTGGAAGTTTTGAGACCCCAGGCACATAATAGCATCTTCTTCTGGCTATCATCAAGAGTCCACGTCATCAGGAGAAGACCTATCGTTAAGCTCTGGCAATTGTCCATATGGAGGTTGATGAAACTAACATTTGAATAGAGGCTTGAAAGAAGAGTGAGGGAGTTGGTAGAAGAGCAGTGGATGCCATCTTAACAGAGGTACTCAGCCTAGACAGGAGAGTGTGATCATTTTGAGAAATGCAGATATAATCTGTTATTGCTGGAGAATTGAGTGCAGAGAGTGTTGTGGAAGAGGATGTCTCAGCCAGACTTTGGAGGGCCTAATGAAAATAGGTTGAAGATTCAGATCTTTATTCTAAGCAGTATTACAAGAAGTTTTCAAGAAAGATTGTTAAAAGATCACTGGGAGAAGGGATAAGGATTAAAAACCAAAACTAATTCCATGCGTAGATGAGGAGACTGCTGCTTCGTGAAAAACTGTCTTAGTCATTTTCATATGTCAAAAGTCCTTTTAGAAGATGTCAGCCAAGCAGTTAGGACAAAAGTCAATCTGATGTTATAGTGCCTGCCTCAGAGGGAGTTCTGATGAAAAAAATATTTGTTTGGTTAACATTGACTGATGCAGATCTTACGATGCACAAACTGGCCCTGCCAACTCCTGTGGTTCGAAGAACTCACCCCTCTTGAGATACATGCCATGACTATGTGATTGATTAAATAGCTCATCAAGTGAAAGGACGAGGCTGGAGCTTTGTTCTATCACAGCTGGAGCTGCCATTTTGAGTAAGGAATTCCGGTTACACAATACAATGTACTCACATATGCAACTTGGAAAATTCACAGAATTATCCAGTTGTATAAAAATTAAACATTGTGTGTTGTGTCTTGAACTTCTCTCGTGGTTTACCTGTGTGTGTGTGTGTGTGTGTGTGTGTGTGTGTGTGTGTGTGTTCGGTTAGTTTAGTTATTTCTTTTTAGTGAGGATTTCCTGTTTTCTGTCCCAATTGTCCTCCAGATTCTGATTTCTGAGGTGTAGGAATGGCTTAGGTATCTGTATTCAAATAAAACTCTGCAGATAACTGTCAGACATATAGGGGTGTTAACCTCATCCACTATACATAAGTATTTAATTGAATTGAAACAACTTGGGAGAGGGTATCTTAGCAGTTTGTTTACTCAACCAGCACCTATTAAGCATCTTGCTATCTATAGCCATGGTGGTGGGTGAGATGAACCAGAAAGAATTTGTAAATATATAAAAAAGGAGAAAGCTGAGTAGAGAACCCAGAAGATTATATGCCTTTTGAGAGTGAACAAGGAAGAGAGATGGAGGAGGAAAATTTTGAAAGATAGGAGGAAAACCAGGCAAGAGTAAATCTGTCAAATACTTCATAATAATTACAGTGTTTTAATATTTCTTCATTTTTGCTTTTATCACTCTTCAGGCAAAATGTTCATAAACATTGTGAGATGGGACCTAATTTACATATTCTGCCAATTATCTGTATTTATATATAACCGCTCAGAGGTTTTCCCCCATTACCCCGAATAATTGAGAATTGGCTATAGAAGCGGTTTTCCTTCCCCACTGAATAAATGTGCTGTATTTATATTATCCATTACCAGGTGGCAGACGTAATGTTCAGTGATGTGTGTTACTTATCTGAAACTTGAAGCTCCTTTCAAGGTTCAAGCTCACCAGTTAATAGAAGATAATCTGTATGAAGCATAAATTTCAAGGAGATGTCTACAATAAATCTTTCGTGAGCCTTCCATTTGCCAAGATAGCTCTTGCTGGAGTTGACTTTATTAGTAGTAACCATTTGCACTATCCTGTGGCAATGATAAAGCTTTTACATTATGTGAATTATATTGGACATACTCTATTTTTTCACTTTCATTTGTTTACTAACAGACCTTAAGATAGAAAGCTTTCAAATCATTTGGCAAAATATAATTAAGAATCACTCAGACATGTAATTTAATCAGGAGAATAGGAAACACATAAAGGTTATAAATGACTTCACAAATGACTTTAGAATTCGTATTCATACTAATTCTTTTATGATGCAGATTAGGGAATTGAGTTAGATAGATTTAAAATGTTTGGTTTTCATAGTATTTTAATTAATTAAAATAAAATCCATGTGGTTAACCTCAGTATACAAAGAAAACAATTATACTTCCATCTCTTTAATGTCCAGGCTTCTAAATCATGTCTTAGTATTTTAAATGTGAGGGGGTTTCACACAGAGATGCTAATAACATTAGTAAATATGGAATGCCACTTGTGGGAGCATGTTTTAATGTTGCCTTACTCCCTCAAATTTCATTTTGAATGACTCTTCTATTATGTAGATTTTTAGATTCTGGACATTCTTAGTTATTTCTTTGTCTTTTTTTAGGCATATAAAACCACAGAATATTTTATTTTAATTCCAATTATGCTTTTTCAGAGAAAGGCAAACTATATCCCTGTTTCCTCTTGCTATGATAGAAAATTGCTTTTGGGATCCAATTCTTCTTTGCTAAATCAATCAAATTTGATCTTTGAAGCAGAAAAAGAAAACAGACATACAGTTCAAATTTGTATTGGAAACATTATCTCTTCTAATTTTAAATATGTAATCAGAAGAGGAACAATATCTTTAGAAACCAAACCTCAAGAGATGGGCTGTGACTCTAGCTGTGATGGTGAAACATTCAGCAAACATTTCAGAATCCATCAGCTCAGACTCAGTCGAACATACCCATACCATCTGTCTAAATGGTTTGTGGATGCAATCCAATATGACACAGGGAATCGTGTACATACCCTGATGCTCAATATGACCCACGTGTTTGGTTGAAGATATTTTGTAATTATTCTATTATAATTTACTGTGATTTAGAGATTTGAACCTCTTTCATGACTTATATACTCCTCTTTCCTTGGTTTATTGTTACTAAAGTATTCACCTATTTCATTTCTTTCTTTCTTTTTTTTTTTTTTTGAGAAGGAGTCTCGCTGTGTTGCCCAGGCTGGAGTGCAATGGTGCCATCTCGGCTCACTGCAACCTCCACCTCCCAGGTTCAAGCAATTCTCCTGCCTCAGCCTCCCAAGTACCTGGGATTACAGGCACCCACCACCACGCCTGACTGATTCTTGTATTTTTAGTAGAGACAGGATTTCACCATGTTGGTCAGGCTGGTCTCGAACTCCTGAACTAGGTGATCCACCCACCTCGGCCTCCCAAAGTGCTGGGATTACAGGTGTGAGCCACCACACCCAGCTGTATTCACCTATTTCTACTTACAGGATTTATGACGACTTAATGAAAAGAACATTTTCGTTGAAGACAAAGCGCCAAAGAAAGAGAGTTTTATTTCAAGCTCTGACATCTACCACTCATGAAATCCTTATCAACTTTTTCTTACCATCACTGGGCCATTATTTCCTCACTTGTAAAATCTAGAAAACAATTGAAACCTAGAGGTTAAAATATTAAAAGAACTTGGTGCATAAGGGTTAAGAGAACGCTGGATTTATACTGTATTGCTGAAATTTTCAGTCTGCCATTTAAAGGTGGTGTGACTTGATGAGTTTCTGAAACCAACGTTGGTTTATTTCCCATATGGAAATTGAAGTTATAATAGAATCCATTTCATCGAGTTGTTGAGAGCATTCAGTAATTAAAAAATATAGGATGCTTAAAAATATGTTTGGAACATAAGAGTTTAGTAAAAACTAATTTAAAAATGTCAAGATTTTAGTGAAATATAAATATCTGGTGAATAGAAGTTTATTCATTCTTCTCCCTTGACAATACCAACCATGTCTTTCTCAACTTTGTGGCTACAGAAATTAGAAAAGTGTTTTGCAATAAGGTTTGCATAATAAATACAGAAATGAATGAAGACAAATTATTCTGAAAACACTTAAAAATCATATCTTCACATTAGGATATCACCTAACCTAAAAACTTGCCAAGAAACTACCTAATTTAAGACTATATATTGAGTTATTTGAGATATTTGTTTACATAATAGTCTATGTTTCTTTACTGAAGCTTCCTTTGCCTAAATTGATTAGTTTATGACTACTCTAAAAAAATCTATATTATCTCTAGATTTATTTCACTTTGTTTATGGGATCTTCAGGTCACTACAATATATGATGAATACAAGTAAAACAGAAAACTCAATAATTTAGTTAATAGCATAGAATTCAAGTAAATACTCAAGACATGTAACCATTAAGCTAACTAGTTGATACAAAGCCCATGTACATTATTTTACAGCAAAAATTATAATCACTTTCAAGACCACAGTTAAAGCTTATTAACAATAGTAACTGAAAATAAATGAGAATTTTGCAAAGATTATCCACTTTTTAAAAGGAAAACTGAGGAGTGTTAGAAAAAATAGTTAACATACAATTTTCCTTTATGATATTTGGTTGTTTAGGAAATTATAATAATTCCAAATGTATTCTATTTCAGGAGATAATGAAGGTATGCAATAATATTTTATTTTAGTAAATAGTATGATTGATACATAAGTGACAAACTCTAGAGATTCATAAAGTTGTATCACTCTGAAAGTTTTGAAAATAAGGTAAGACAGCCTTTTGTAAAAAAAAATAGAAGGTAGAATAATAATGTTCCAAAGATTTTCATGTCCTAATTTCCAGAACCTGTGAATATATTACTTTATGTGGCAAAGGGAATTCAGGTTTCAGTTGGAATTAAGGTTGCTAATAAGCTCAATTTAAGAGATGGAGATTACTCTGGAATATCTGAATGGACCCAATTTAATCACATAAACTCTTAAAAGAGGAAGAAAGAGGTAGAAGATTGGATCAGAAAGATGCAACTTGAGAAGGATTTGACCTACCAGAACTACCATTGCTGGCTTTGAGGGTAAAGTGGAAGGACCACTAGCTATAAAAATGTGGCAACCTCAGGCTGGGAGCGGTGGCTCACACCTGTAATCCCAACACTTTGGGAGGCCGAGGCAGGCCGATCACAAGGTCAGGAGATCGAGACCATCCTGGCTAACACGGTGAAACCCCGTCTCTACTAAAAATACAAAAAAAAATTAGCCAGGCGTGGTGGCGGGCGCCTGTAGTTCCAGCTACTCGGGAGGCTGAGGCAGGAGAATGGTGTGAACTGGGGAGGCGGAGCTTGCAGTGAGCAGAGATCGTGCCACTGCACTCCAGCCTGGGCAACAGAGCGAGACTCCATCTCAAAAAAAACAAAAAAAATTTGGCAACCTCTAGCAGCTGGGAGCACCCCTGAAGTCACACCCAGTAAGAAAGTGGAGACCTCAGCTCTACAACCAGAAGAAACAGTTCTGCCAATGACATGAAGGAACAGAAAAATGTATTCTTCCTTGGAGCTTCCAGAAAAGAATGTAGGCTTGCTGATACCCTGATTTTAGTCCAGAGAGATTCATACTAGACATACTAGATTCTACACAATCTTAAGATACTATATTGATGTTATTTAAGGCACTAAATTTGTGGTAATTTGTTAGAGTAACAATAGAAAATAGATACAGTATTTAAAAAGTCTAAAAATTTATGAGATTGTGTTACTCTGAAGAAAAATCTTTTGAAATTTCTAAAAATGAGTCAAAATAAGACTCTTACTCCATTTTAAGTGTTCTTTTATATAGGTAAAAAGAATGCCTTTTGGTTTGTAGAGTTAATTTATTTGTTGATTTAGTAAATGTTTGCTGAGCATGTGTTAGGTTTAAAGACCTCACAAGTGTAAAAACAATACTGGCAATCAGAATATAGAGTTTCATAGCAGATCTGTGATCAAACAACACCTCTAATGCAAGGTAGGTGTAAGAATTCCTCCCAGAGAAGTTGTAGTACTGAAATAAAAAAGTCATTTCTGGATTGAAAAAAAGTCATTTGGATTATCAGGAAGTTCTTTATTAATCAGGTGGCTTTTAGATAGATTTTCATATACCAGGGTTTCACCAGATGAAGTGAAATGGGAAGGATATTTTAAGGGGTAAGAATCAAATGAGCTTCCGTTGGGAATATTTGGATATATTTCAATTTTATTTTGCTGCATTTTTTATTCTATGTTTAAATTACACCTGTAACATCAATGAGGAATGTCTGCTTAAACATTTTTAGTGAAAGGACACTCAATACCTCAGAAAAAAAGTTGATTTTATTGTCTATCAGCTCATATAACTATTACCTTCTTCCTTAGTTGGAACTAAAATATGTCCTCTCTAATATCCAGCCCCTGGCTTTTCTCTAATTAGAACATCTGAATATGCATATTATCCAGCTTTTTAAAAATTGTCATTTGAATCCTTGAAAATATCTTTCAGGCTTTTTTGTGTCTTCCTCTCAAATTAAATGCCTCAGTTCTATCCATCAATACTTAATTGACATAACATTTTTGTGGACATTCCACCATCTTTTTTTTCAGAAACAGAGTCTTGCTCTGTCACCCAGGTTGAAGTGCCCTGGTGGGATCACAACTTACTGCAGCCTTGAACTCTTGAACTGAAGTGATCTTCCTACCTTAGCCTCTAGTGGCTGGGACTACTACAGGAGCATGCCACCACACTTGGCTAATAAAAGTGTTTTTTTTTTTTGCAGAGATGGGGTCTCACTATGTTGCCCAGGCTAGGCTTAAAATCCTGGGCTCAAGCAATCCTCCTGCATCAGCCTCTCAAAGTGTTGAGATTATAAGTGTAAGCCAGTGTGCCTGGCCATCCCACTATCTTGTCATTCTTACCTGGATATTCTCTAATTTAAAATATTCCCTGTTATTCTTGTAGAATCAAGTTATGTTGGAAAATATTAAGAAAGAAAATGAATTTCTCTAGGCTAACTATAGGCATTTCCAGGTAATTAAAATGTAGAGCCATTGATAGCTTGACAGAACAACATGGAATGTAAACATCTCAACTTTCATCTTTCTTTAATAGCCTGATTCTTTGGGGGATTTAGAGATATAATAAAACTTTTACCCCAATAATTGAGATTGATTTCCTCCAAATAGAGTAATGTTATTTTAACCATGATACACTGATATATGTCTAGAATAAATTAGAGATGTTTATGTCTTCTTAAGCAACAGCTAAGTCAGTAAGAAAGGCATGGGTATAACATTGCCTACCCTAATGCTGGCTAACCATATCACATCACATAAATATATCACATATATATGTGGTTTTTTTTCCTTTTTATTTTACATAGTCAATATAACACAGCATCTCCTGTCACAAAATGTGTGTGTGTTGGTGGGGGTGGAAGGTGAGGTGTTCTTTCTACCAGCAGCCAGTCAATTCTCTGAGAGATTCTCCAGCAGACAGACTGGCTATAAGACCTCTAATTCGATTCAGTTCTCACATTACCTACCTGAAGATAATGTCAGATCTCAAAGGTTGAGGACCTCAGCCCCACAAGGCTGTTCCCCACTTGAGATATGAGTTATCAAATATATCGAATCACAGCCTGTGCTTCTGACTGATCAAGCTATACACTGGGGTCTCCACAATCCCCCCTCAGATTCGATCAATTTTCTAGGGCATCTCAAAGAGTTCAGGACAACACTTTACTCACATTTTTTGGCTAATACATTTTAAGGATAATACAGAGGATACAGATGAGCAGCTAGAAGAAGTAATAAACAGGGTGAGGTATGGGGAAAGTGGGATGGAGCTCCCGTGCCCTCTCCAATTATCCCATCTTCCAGGAACCTCATGTGTTTAGCTACCTGGAAGCATATTTGAACCCCATGCTTTGGGGTTTTATGGAGGTTTCATTATGTAGGCATGACTGATGGAATCACTGGACATTGGTGATGAATTCATCCTGCAGGCCATTTTCCTTCCCTGGAGGTTGGGGCATGGGACTGAAAGTCCAAATCTGTAATCATGCCTTGATCTTTCTGGTGACCAGCCCCCATCCTGGTACTATCTGAGACCCCCAGCCACCAGTCTTCTTTTTCACAAACAGAAGACATTTATCACTCCCATCACTCTGGAGATTCCAAAGATTTTAGGAGCCGTATGCTAAGAAATGGAAATAAAAAATCAAATATATATTCCATAATATCAGCATATATAATGTAATATAATAGAAATGTGACCATATATTAAAGGCAAGTGGAACCTGTAGCTATTTATTTATTTATTTATTAACAAACAGAATTTTATTCTCAACAGAGGTACCCATAAAATGCTATCAGAAAATGATTCAACTCAATATTCTCTCTCATTTCTAGTTGTTTATGCAAGGAAATAGTTCTTCTGTGGCACTCTGGTAACCTTGCACGTATCCACAAGGGCCATACACACAAAAGTTTCGACCACAACTACTGGAAGTCTTGGTAGAAAGCTTTGTGATTCTCTGGAAACACTGGAGGCTGGGAAACCTGTGAGAAGCTCTTCTGAGGCCATCATTTATTCCCAATCCCCCATTTCCTGCTTTCCTCTTGATGGTTGTCATAGGCAATTTTCCACTGCAACTTGGACTCTGATGAGCTATGGGGCTTTCTGTCTTGTTCCCCTCACAACAGAGCTGCCAAATATAAAACTGCTTAGATGCAGAGTAGAAACAGCTTCTCAACAGCTGGGTGTCTTTCCAATCCTGTTGCAGTCACCTAGCCATTTCCTATTCAGTGTTCTTTTGGGTATATGGAACATGGACCACAAGGATCTGTCATCTCTGCCTATACTTTCTTCTACTGTTTATGCAAAGAAAATACTGAATTTGAAGTGACTCATAACTTCACTGGTTAAGTTAGTCAAGCCTTGGTCTTACCTTGTCTTATGTGTGCTTGACAGTTTTCAGATAGAAAGATCAAAATTTGAAAATGTGAAACAATTACCCTCTCTGCCAAAAATATCTTCAGAGACATTACTGTCTAGATTAACTACAGGGATCTTTTTTGTTTTTCAGACAGGGTCTCACTCTGTCACCTAGGCTGAGTGCAGTGGTGCGATCACGGCTCACTGCAGCCTCGACCTCCCAGGCTCAAGGAATCCTCTCACCACGGCCTCCTGAGAAGCTGGGACTACAGGCATACACCACCACACCTGGCTAACTTTTTATTTTTTTGTAAAGATGAAGTCTCACTTTGTTGCCCAGGCTGGTCTGGAACTCCTGGACACAAGTGACCATCCTGCCTTGGCCTCCCAAAGTGCTGGGATTATAGGCATGAGCCATCTTGCATGGCAGCTAAATGGATTTAATGGTATCATGTAAAATTTTACTTAAGAAGAATGTAATCTTGAAAGCACAACTATTGCTGGAACATAAGCATCATTTTTATTTTGTGTTAATATGAATAGAAAGTTATTTATTAGTTTTTACTGCATCTGCTTTTATTTCTTACTGTTAACTGACACTTCTTGCTTCTGTAAGTCCCTTCATCTTTCCTCCAATTTGTTGAAATTCAATTGGGTGGGAAAATCAAGTAAGCAAGCTTGATAAGATTTATAGGTTTAGATAATGTCAAAATCAGAATATTAGTGCCCAAAAGGAACTGTATGTATTTTCTCTGTTGTCAGAGGCAGGATAAAGATAAAAGGACTAGTGGTCTTTCCACTAGTATAGGCCCTGGGCTAAAAATGTAATGTGGGAACACTACATCTTTACTTACTTTTGACATTTGAATTGTTCCCTCAAAAATATTTTAGAAACCTCCCTCTCTTTCCCCACCTTCTCAGATATTTTGTTTAAGCAAATATTTTTCAGGGAGGAAAAAAAAAAACCTAAATAGAAGCAATTTAGGCAGTACAAAAGCACTGACTTTGGGTTCAGACTAATTTGAGTTCAAATTGTATCTCTGCCCACAGCCAGGTTATAACCTTATTGAAGCTATTTATCCTGTCTGAGCCCCAGTTCTCCTATTAAGGGAGAATAGGCAATACCTAATTCAGGAAGTTTTTATAAGCATTAAATGAAATTTAAAAAAATTGATTTACAGAATAATAGATGTTATAAAGTTAATAAATGTAGTAATTATTAAAATATTCCTTTAAGAGGTATTATTTATGCCTGTATTAGGTAATATATTGTTTAAGATATATGAAGTTTAAACATATATTTGTTGTAGAGATCAGAAATGTGAATATTTGAAACTTGGAGTTTCTAGAGAGGACTGGTAAGTAGGCAAAGTTGAAATTTCTTCTTAGCATCTGTCTCTTTCTCCAAGCAATTTGGACATAGTTTTCTCTGCTTCACTAAGCTACTATTCTCCCTTCTGATTTCCATTTTCCCAAACAATGTCATCTTTTGTCTCGCGTTGTTTCTTCTCCTATTCCTTGTCTTTGTGGGTTCACATCTGTTTGGGGGATGAGGATGTCATAAATGTGGTATTCAATCAATCATGCCTAAGTGCAAGACTAATAAGTACTTTTTAAGAAAACTCAAAAGTGCCATTGGAAAACAGAAAAGGAGTAACAACCTCTACTTGGTTCAGTCTGGAAATAGTTTAGTAAATCAGAAACATTTGCAAGGGCAGGGTGGTTTGGGGCTAGAGAGACTGAAAATAGGGTAAGAAGTTGATGAATTGCCTAACTGTTTAGGGAATGAGGCTTCAGCGAAACAAGTACTCCATGCATGGAGTATTCAAGAACATTTCTGGAGGATTGGAAGAGTTCAGACTTTATGGCCATGGAAACCAGAAAACCTGGGGTAATATAGTCAGATTTCCATTTTATAATAACAATTCTTAAAACATCTTGAAGGAGAAATCAATGAGAGAGAAAATTGCAGGTGCAAAGAATAGGTAAGAGGCTGCTGAAAGAGACCAGACCAGGAATGAAGAGGGCTTGAGTACATAGTCTATCTGATGAGCATCGCAAATTTGATTTTTAGTGAACTCATTCTGTAATCTTAGGAGAGGCTCGCAGTAATGTGTTTCTCTGTCAGACTTAACTCATTTCTCTTTGTTTTTCATCTCTCCTCCTTCTACCACTCCCATTCCTAAACCATCTTCTCTGTAAGTCCTTGCCGGGGACACTGATGCTAATTTATCTTCGCCTTGGGCTCCCCCATGTTATGCCATAGTGTTAAACAAATTTTCAGCTCTTACTACCATGAGCATGAGGTGGTATGCATAAATCTTACAGATTTGCTTTTCCTCTTTTCCCCCGCAAAACACTTATCTCTGAAACTGGCACTGCATTGCTGATGCAATCACTAAAACGCTGTCCCCGTCCAGAATTCCAGATGGTATAAACAGCTTTTTATCTCCTATTGGAAAATGGCATATTCAGGGCAAGTTTACGCCTACATAAAATTTCATTGGCAAATTATTTGACACTCAGATAACTGATTAAATTAATTGAGCTTTTAATCTACATTGTTTTATGCAAAACAGTCTGTTTAATCCGTTTCCAAATCTGGATATTTAAAAATAAAGTATTTTTGCTTTTCCTCATAAAAACCATTAATTTCTCAAATGTAACTAATTAGCCAACAAGGTATCATAAGAAATGAATGCCAGTTTTATAAAAGTTTACACTCTTGTATGCTGAAATCACTTTTGGCATTTATTATTCCCAATAAGCTACACATTTTGAATCTTAGGACAAACTGTAATGTTTATGCTGTACATATTTTTAAGATTTCATGAAATAATGTGGAGCTTACTCAGGGTAATTATTTATAAATCAAAATTCAATCATATTTGAGTTCATATACATTCAAAGAATAGAGATTAGATTAGTTTCTGAGGCTCTTGAGGTAAATCTACATTCCCAGAACAATTTAAAAAATTGCTAATAATTCACAATGGGTGATTTAGACATCTGGTAAACCTGAGCCCAGGTTTTAAAAAAAATTATCCTCAGCATCTGTGATACTTTGCTCTAATTATGTCAAAGCAATACAGAAATGGATGAAAATGAAAGCCTCCCAGGATTTGAGGTCATAAGGGAAAACATTTTGAGGTATTTGGGATTTTTTTTTTAATTAAAAGTACTTGATTGCTTTACAACAGTTGCTCTCCTGGCAGGCAGTCTTTCCTAAGAAGATACCTATCAGAAAGATGGTTTTGTGAAATGATGCTCTAAGGGACATTGACAGCTGTGTATGAACCTGAGATTTCCCTTATCCATCAACTATTATGTTTTTAATGCTGTTCTGGATAGAAGAGGGTCAAAAGTAGGATTTAGAAATAAAAGGTGTTACATGGTCAGATCTCCCAATTCACAGAGGAAGTGTTTAAAAATAATATGACTTTTATAAACTGAAAGATGTAAATGCACTATAAACCTAGGAGATTGGTGTTCTCCATTGATCATTATCATACATTTGAGCAGTGGCAGTCTGAATTATGAACCAATGGGTTAAATGAGAAAGCCTGAATTAAATAGATCTAGGGCAAGTATGATTGCTACAGTGTTTTAAGTAACAAATTAAATATAAGGTTGGTTAAGAAGAGCTTACACATTAGAGATTGTCCAGTTGATAAGGGAGAGGGGCAGGGAAGTGCTGGGTAGAGAAGGGCGGGGTCCCTGGCGAGGGCCCCTCCCTCAGGGCTTGTGCCCACGGACCTAAGTGAGGATAGGCACTCTTGTTTTTGCATCCAAATATTGCATTTTGCAGACCACTCTGGCCTGCCACAGCCCCCATCCTGTGCCTATAAAAACCCGAGAGCCTAGTGGGCACACACACAAGCAGCTGGACGTCGAGAGGAACACACCAACAGAAGAACACACCGACAGACTCTGACAGGCCATCGACGGCACAACAACACGGATTCGGCCAGGGGCAAATGGAGGAAAGTCTGGCAGCCTGACTCCAGGGGAAGACCACCTGCCCACTCTATCCGCCTTCTGGCTCCCCATCCATTTGCTGAGAGCTACTTCCACCACTCAATAAAACCTTGCACTCATTCTCCAAGCCCACCTGTGACCCGATTTTACCTGTATACTAGGGCGAGAACCTCAGGATAGAGAAAGCCCTCTGTCCTTGCAATAAGGCGGAGGGTCTAATCGAGCTGATGAACCCAAGCCGCCTGTGGACAGCTAAGCTGAAAGAGCATACTGTAACACACGGGGGCTTCAGGAGCTGTAAACACTCAACCCTAGATGCTGCCCTGGGGTTGGAGCCTATGTTTCCCATGACCTGCTCATCTGCATGCTCCCCCTAGGGGTTTGAGCTGTAGGACACTGAAGATTCGAACCACACCCCCATTGCACGCCTTGAGATGGGGATAAGGGAAATTTTCCCCTTTTCACAGTCAGGTAAGTTTTAGGGCTGGTAGTCAGTTTTAAAATAGCTGATATAATCAAATCATAAGGTACTAATCATTTTGGTTTGGTATAAATCTTTTACAATTATATTACTGAATTGGATGTTTCTGCATGTATGTTTCTTTTTCTTATGGAATACCAGTTTCAGCCATGAGATGTTTATGGCCCTCAGCATGTGGGAACCACTGTATTTTTAAATGATCATTTAAAATAATATTTACTACAAGGAAAATATTTATTTTATTTATAAAATATCTTTTTATGTACCTAAATAATTGAATGTTTTTGTTCAACATCTTCAGCTAGATTTATAGCTCTGATAATGTACTGCTTGCAGAATTATGACTTTATTTCTTAAAATATAAATAATATTTTCTTTTAAAAAGTTTTAATATAGAAATGAAATGAGTGTCTAAAAAGTATACACTTCACACTAGACCTCATTAAGAACTTAACATTTTTAATAGTAAAAATGAAATCTACTAGCCACTAGGAATATTTCAATAATCAGATTATGAGTTCAAATAATGCCTGTTTCGGGTATCTGCTTCTTGAAATAAAAGGAAATTAAATGACTATGCTTCTTGGTTAATTTTCTGATAAAAGTCACTCTCATATGGCAATAGTTTTCTCAGAGTTTGTCATAGTTGTGGAATCATGAGTCAAAAATGTAATACCACAAGCTCTTAGCCACAAAATCCAAAACAGCTGATGAAGACTCCAGTATATTTCCTTAGAAAATTAAAACTCTGAAGTAAAATTTCCAGTAGTTTTCTGTAGGAGCCACTGCTAACTATGTGTCCAAAATAGATATATCCTATTCCATGAAACAGGGATCCAATTGTAGTATAATCATTAAGGTAACAAGACCCTGTCATGTGGCTATTTTCTTTCCCAAATCCAACCCCTACTTGCACAGTATTTGTTGTTCAGTATTTGTGTTTTATTTAAAATGTATACTAGTGCTGCTTGAGAAAATTGAAGTGGTTTAAAATAAAACACAGGAATGATATAACATTGTTATAGTCTAAGTAAAAAATCATATAAAAAGAGAAATAAAACAATTAAACAGATCAATCATTCTAATACAGTTATTATGCTTCAGCATTAGGTTAATCTCAGAAATTCATAGAAGTCAAGACAAACTAAACTCAATGGGTATAAAGAAGGAACAAGATTGAAATTAAAAAAAAAGTAAACTTAATGGGTAGCAACATACCCGTTAAGAGAAACACCTCACTCCCCTTTCTGTGGTTTGCTTTGTCTTCATGGGGTTTGTGACATAGGTTGCCCAACTAATATGTGGCAGTTTTTAAATCATAAATTGAGGATAAGAATAGTATCAATCATGATGGGTTGTTGTAGGAATTGAATTATTAACACATACATAATTTTGAGTTTTCCTTTGCACATAGCAAGATCTCAATAAGTACTACCTGTTAATATTAATCACTACCTGCCTATCATCACCAAATCTATCACCTGACTTATTTCCAGTTGGGGAAAAAGTAACCAAGACTGCATAAGTAACATATTCAAAATATATCTCATTCATTGGTAGGGCATAGAACCCAGGTCAGTTTCAAAGCCAATGCACAATCTGAGGTCCCGACAGGAGCTAGCTAACGTGCAATCCTCAATTGCATGCATTTCCTTTACTCTATCCGTGCTCTTTGCTGCAGCCAGGCCAGTATATTTTTCACATTTCCTGTCCAGCTTGCCCCACAGTTTCCTCTCTAAGAAATCAACAATATGTTTCTGTCTAAGCTTTAGAAAATCTCTTTTCTAATAAATCTGTCCAGGCTTGCTCGACATTAGCTGTAGCATGATATTCATGCTGCTTCTCTCATTCTGGGACTTTTCCTATTTGCCAAATCTTTAAGGAAGAAGACTTTGCTAGCAAAATTTAAATTGCTAAAAATAAAATTCTACTGTTTGTGATAACATTGATGAACATGGAATAGATTATGGTTAGTGAAATAAACCAGTCACAGAAAGATACTAGATTGCACTTTAAATTAGGTACCTGGAATAGTCAAAAATCATGGAAGTGGAGAATAAAATGACTGTTGCCAAGGGATGGGGGAAGAAAGGAGAGGAAAATCGTTGCTTAATGGGAGTAGGGTTTTGATTATGCATGATGAATACATCCTAGAGATTTGCTGTGCAACATAGTGTCTACAGTTAACAATGCGGCATTGTACACTTAAACATTTGTTAAGAGGGTAAGCCTTATATCTGTTCTTATCACACAAAAACACACAGTTCAAAACACACACACACACACAGAGGTACACAAGGAAACTTTTGGAAGTGATAAATAGGTGTATTACCTTGACTATGGTTGTGATATTAAATATACATATGGGTGTATGCATGTTTCCAAACTCATAAAATTGTGTATATTAAACATGGGCAGTTTTTTTTTTCTTTTGGTATATCAACTGTACTTCAATAAAGCTGAAAAAAAGGCAAAATGTGATGAGACACACCAAGAGCCTGGACACATGGCTTGGATACTTCCACCAAAAAATCATTTATTCCTTCAACAAGCATTAATCAAACAACTTCTTCTCCTTCCTCCTCTTTTTCTTCTTCTAATTCTTCTTCTCCTTCTCCTGCTTCCCCTTCCCCTTCCTCCTATTCCTCCTCTTCCTCCTCCTGCTTCTCCTTCTCCTTCTCCTCCTCCTCCTCCTTTTCCTCCCCCTTCTCCACCTCCTCCTCCCCCTTCTCCTTCTTTTTCTCCTTCTTCTCCTTCCTACCTTTTAGAGACAGGGCACTGCTCTGTTGCCCAGGCTGGGCTGGAATGCAGTGGTACAATCTCAGCTCACTGGAACCTCTGCCTCCTGAGCTCAAGCTATCCTCCCCACTCAGTCTCCTGAGTAGCTGGGACTACAGGCATGCACCACCACCTTGGGCTAATTATTTGTATCATTTTTTCTTTGTAGAGATAGGGTTTCACCAT
This sequence comes from Pan paniscus, assembly GCF_029289425.2. Taxonomy (NCBI): domain Eukaryota; kingdom Metazoa; phylum Chordata; class Mammalia; order Primates; family Hominidae; genus Pan; species Pan paniscus. The sequence goes on from NC_073267.2 coordinate 72,182,941, forward strand.
TTTCTCTAGGCTGGTCTCCAACTCTTGGGCTCAAGTCATCCTCCCACCTTGGCTTCCCAAAGTGCCTGGATTACTGTCATGCACCACTACACTCAACCAATCAAACTTCTAATGCCTGGCAAGTATTGTGCTAGCAATTGTCACTTTTAGACATGGTACTTACATTTTACTATTGAAAGGAACTGCTTAGGCTTCAACTTTATTAATTCAATTCTATGTCATGCAACATGTTCGAATATAATTTATGGCTTTAGTCTTCAACTAGATTATTTTAATGTCAATCCTCTGAAAAAATGGGTAGCAAAATTGATGCTCTGTAAATACAAACTTAAGTCAGTGCTCTTTGCTGCCAAATTAATGCAACCTAACTGAAATAAAATGAAAAATTGCATGGTTTATATTATAAAGATTAATGTCAGTGATGACAATCTATTAATATGATATGTAAGATGTTAATTAAAAAACTAAGTAATTCTTCGGTTTGTTTGTTTAAGTGAATGCCGCCTTTTGTGACCTGGAGACATTTAATTTTTCCTGGTGATTGGAGATGCTGTCATCTGCAACCCTTTGAGTAGCAGGATCTTTATTGGTATGTGGGCCTTATTGGAATGGCATTGGTAGATGCTAAATTACATGGGTGAAATTGTAAACAGAACTCAACTGATTGAAATGCCATAACTCTGGAATATTGTCAGGATTGGAACAGAGCATTAAACATACCCAGGCAGGATTATTCCTAAGTGTCAGTCATGAATGTTATTTTCTTTGGCTTTTAATGGGTGTTACCATACATGAACAAAGGAAGGGTATGTGGCCAAATAAATTTGGTATAGCTAGTAAAGTTAAATCTGTTTCTTTGCTGTAGAATTTCTCAGTTCTTAACAATGGTTAAGGGCTTTGTGAAGATTTGAGTGAATACACAGTCTTCAGTGACATGTAAATTCACCTCCACTCTCTGTCTCTCCCTTTTTATATGCATGTTTACTTTCATAAAATATCTCACGGGACCTTTGTTTTCTGGAATATATCTAGATATAGCCTGATTATATCCAAAACACTTTTACAGATAATAACACTGAGCCCTGTAGCTGTTAAAGGATTAATTTGTGGAAAAATGAAAAGAACTAGGTGGTGTGGAAAGAATTTGAAGGCACAGGGCTTGTGTTTCTCATATAAAAAATATGAAACCTTGGACACAGGTGTCACATTGCAATGAATCATTCAATAGAAGGCTTTAATAGTTGTGGTGAGGAGCAAAGTGAAAACATGTCATATTGGGTCATGATATGAATGCCAAATTCAGGAGATTAAGATAATAAATACAATTAATATGAGAGAGCCAAAAGTTTGAAGCTAGAGTGAGACGCAGAATGGGGAGAGAACATAGGACATCATCAAAGGTGACAGAAAGGGCAAAATATGATCTTTAACCCTGCTAGTTCAGCAATAACACAACAATTAAAGATTTAATATAGAAACTGTCTTTTCATATTCCATTTACTTTAAAAAATAGCTTTCTTCACTATCAGATAAAATGTTCTTGAGTTGGAGGGAGGGGCACTAAAGATTTTGGAGGGGCACATGTTAGAGAATAAAGGAGCTTCATACCCCTCAAAGAGAAGACTTCAATTTTAGACTTGTATCTCTTTGTAAGGACCCTTGGAAATTAACAGGGATTGTCCATACTCTGAGAGGAAGTGGCTTCTCTGTCTAGTTTCTACCAGTTATAATTATGTTGGTCTTTTTAAAATTTCATTTTTCTTTTTCTTATTTTCTCCTTTCACCCTTTTCTTCTTTTTCCTTCCGTCTTTTCTTTTCTCTTTTCTATCACTTTCTTCCTTTCTTCCATTCTTTCTTCTTCGTTTCCTTCCTTAATTCAGTCCTACTTGCCTCCATGCCTTTCTTTCTCATTGATATATATTGAAAATGCTCCCCTATTCTCTCATATATGCATGCATTTTTGCCTATTTGTTTTATATTTGTTTGCCCTCGTGCTTATTTGTATAGAAACAAATGATTCAGCAGTAATTTTAAAATTTTCATTGAAATATTTTTAGATGCATACAGCAAATGAGAAAGTCCAAACGATTGCAAATTTGGAAAGCTTCCTGAATTTTGCTTAGGAAACTTTGGAAGTCAGATAGACTTTCCAGATGTAAGTGAATGTATCACATTCTTACAGCCAAGAGCACTTGTGATGTGTGTTGTTATCTATTTTGTTTTTAGCACTCTGGGCAAATACAACAGTAAAGCAATACAAGCCAAATAAATAACATTAAAAGACCTTCCAGGGCCTTTGTTTTATCAAGTGAGGAAGTTGGAAATAATATTATATCTTCCTTCTTCTTCTTAACTTTTTTACAAAATCTCATTCTTTTCAACACAGATATTGTTTTTACCATCAGTAGGCATGTGTATGACAGGTAGCACAGTCTGGAGAAACAAGCCTACTTAAGTCATCATTCTAAAGGACACACTGTTTTCCATTCTTCCCATTCTGGGCATCCAGTTCTGTGGTCGGCAAGTCATTGCCTCACATTAAAAACACAAAAAGTTAATTAATTCATTTAGCCAACATTAGTTTATGAAGCAGTTTTATGTGCTAGGCGTATGTGTGACTCACAGTCTAATGAATATTGTTTTTAAGAGTAGGGGAGACAATAAGTGAAGGGAGAAATGAAGAAGATAATTTTGTATGGTGAGGAGTATTGTGAGGGTAATAACGATAGGGGGCATTGGTCCACTGAGAGTGATCAGGATGGGGTGAGGGTGGCAGGAGCTTAATAAGAATGGCTAAAGAATGTCTTAGTAAGAAGGTACTTGTTGTGGCCTTGTGTGGTGGCTCACGCCTGTAATCCCAGCACTTTGGGAGGCCAAGGCAGGCGAATTGCCTGAGCTCAGGAGTTTGAGACCAGCTTGGGCAACACGGTGAAACCCTGTCTCTACTAAAATACACACATACACACACACACACACACACACACACACACACACACACACACGAAAAGAAAATAAAAAAATTAGCCGGGCATGGCGGCATGCACCTGTAGTCCCAGCTACTCAGGAGGCTGAGGCAGAAGAATTGCTTCAACCCGGGAGGCAGATGTTGCAGTGAGCCGAGATCACGTCATCACGTCACTGCACTCCAGCCTGGGGAACAGAGTGAGGCTCAAAAAAAAAAAAAAAAAAAAAAAAAAGAAAGAAGGTACTTATCGCCTGAAAGACAGGAAGAAACTAGCTGTAAGTGTCTCAGAGAAAACACAAGTGCAAAAGCCCTGAGAAAGAAAGGATGTCTATGCTAGAGAGAAAAAGAAGATAGAGAAGACTTATGCTAGAGAGAAAAAGGAGATAGAGCAGAAGCTTGGCCCATGCAGGTATAGTTTTACTAGCACCTGCGTGGGCCAAACCATGCAGGTGCTAGTGAACTGTTTTGGGGAGTAGATGTAATTCTGTATGCAGTAGAAATCTCTGAGAGGATTTTAACAAGCTGAGAAACATAGTATCATTTGTGTTTTTAAAAGATTGTATTTTTGTTTGGTAGAATGATTTATTTTCCTTTGGGTATATATACAGTAATGGGATTGGTGGGTCTAATGGTAGCTCTGTTTTAAGTTTTTTGAGAAATCTCTGACTGCTTTCTGCAGTGGCTGGACTAACTTACATTTCCACCAACAGTGTACAAGTATTCCCTTTTCTCAGAACTCACACACATCTGTTGTTTGTTAACTTTTTAGTAATAGCCATTAAATTATTGTACCAAAAAGACACGTGCAATCATATGTTCATTGCTGTGCTATTCACAATAGCAAAGACATGTGATCAACCCAGATGTCAATCAGTGGGAGAATGGATAAAGAAAATGTGGTACATATACACCATGGAGTACTACACGGTCATAAAAAAGAATGAAATCATGTCCTTTGCAGCAATATGGATGCAGTTGAAGACCATAATCCTAAACAAATTAACACAGGAATAGAAAACCAAATACTGCATCTTCTCACTTACAAGTGGGAACAAAAGATTAAGTACACACAAACATAAACATGAGAACAAAGACACTGTGGACCACTAGAGGAGGTAGGAAGAGAGGAGGATGTGTCTAATAGAATGATAGTGGCCAGATGATATTATTTGTGTTTCTGGTTGAAGGCAGGTGTGCAATTTTTATGCTTGGTTTATTAGACAATAATTTTTTTCTTTATTTATACTGTTTAAGTTTCCATTTCTCCCAACAATAATTGTGCACACATATATACCATTTTGCCCAATAACTTTATCTCTCTACTTCCTGCAAATTAATATAGGAAAACTTAAGTGGGAAGACAGACTGTCAAATGAAAAATGAATATAGAGAGATATTGATATGATGTGTAGGAAGAAAAGATACGTGTAGAAATTTAAACATTTAAAAAGTGGGTCTGTTTTAACTATTGCAAAGTTGACAATGTTTTAAGTACAGCATTTTAAGTTTTTTTTTTCTTTATTTCAATATAATGAAATAACTAAGCTAAGGGCTTTATCTTTGAGGAAGATAGCTTTTAGAAAAAACTGTGGGGGATGAGTACAAGTTGGTGCCTTGAACATTGCTGTCTACTTTATCAGCTCTCAAGATGAATGTAAAGGAACTAGCAAATGGGATAGGCTAGTATTTTCATCTGTGTCCTCAATTAAAAATGTAGTGAAACTGGCTGTGCACGGTGGCTCACACCTGTAATCCTAGCACTTTGGGAGGCTGAGGCAGGCAGATTGCTTGAGCTCAGGAGTTTGAGACCAGCCTGGGCAACGCGGTGAAACCCCCTCTCTACTAATACACAAAAGAAATTAGCTGGGCATGGCGGTGTGCACCTGTAATCCTAGTTATCCTGGAGGCTGAGACAAGAGAATTGCTTGAACCTGGGAGGCAGAGGTTACAGTAAGCTGAGATGGAGTCACTGCACTCCAGCCTGGGTGACAGAGAGATACTCTGTCTCTACAAAAAAAAAAAAAAAATATAGTGAAACTTCAATAATTTTGTATGGTAGAATAAGTCTCACAAGAGTCAATAACATGTCAGTTTTTTTGTTTGTTTGTTTGTTTGTTTGACCGAGTCTCGCTCTGTCACCCAGGCTGGAGTGCAGTGGCACGATCTCAGCTCACTGCAAGCTCCGCCTTTCGGGTTCATGCCATTCTCCTGCCTCAGCCTCCCAAGTAACTGGGACTACAGGTGCCTGCCACCACGCCCGGCTAATTTTTTGTATTTTCAGTAGACATGGGCTTTCACCATGTTAGCCAGGATGGTCTCGATCTCCTGACCTCGTGATCCACCCGCTTCGGCCTCCCAAAGTGCTGGGATTACAGGTGTGAGACATCGTGCCCGGCCAAGAACATGTCAGTTTTAGAAGAACAGTGAGTAGGCTGAGCCCAGCATGCGTGAAAGAGATGTCAGGAAAGAGGAGCACTGGGTCCACAGTCAAATATCAGACCCACCATGGAAGGCAAAGTGTGATCAATGGCCAGAGACCTAGAGTCAAAGAGGAGAACTGCAGGAGACACACAAATGGATATGAGCCCATGCCAAGAACTTGCATAACCAGTGGATTAGTTCAAAATGAAAATGGAACGTTGAGTCAGGAGAAGACAGGGGCATGAAATTCAATTTTTAAGTTTTTTATGAACTTCCTTTAAAAGAAACTTTTAAATTTAAGAACAGTCTGAGATTTATAGAAAGTTGTGAAGACAGCACAAAGATCTCATATACCCTTGCACCAGTTTCTCTATTATTGATATTAAGTTGGTGCAAAAGTAATTGCGGTTTTGGCCATTACTTTCAATGGCAATTACTTTTGCACCAACCTAAGATTACGTATTAGTATCTACATTTGTTACAAATAATGAGCCAATATTGATACCTTATTATTAATTAAATTTGCTACTTGATTCAGATTTCTCTAGTCTTTACCTAATGTCCCTTTTCTGTTCTTGGATTTTCTCTAAGGATTTTATCTCTTTAGGCTCCTGTTGGCTGTGGAGAGTTCCTTAGATTTTCTTGTTATTGATGATCTTAAAAGTGTTAAGAAGTACTGCAGGCATTTTGTAGAATGCTCTTCTATTGATATTTTTCTGATCTTTGTCTCAGAGTCAGACTGAGAGGCCTGTGTTTTGGAGGTAAACTGTCCATTTTCATCAGATCACATCAAGGGTATATACTATCAACATGACTTATCACTGTTGATGTGAATCTTTATCATTTGATTGAAGTAACATTTACCATGTTTCTCCAGTGCAAAGTCACACACACACTCACTCTCTTTCTATACTATAGTTTGCCACAGGAAGTCGCTATGCATAGTCCATGCTTAAAAATTGAGGGATTAAGTTGTACTTCATTTGAGAGTGGAGTATCTATGTAAATTATTTTAATTCTTCTGCATGGGGCAGTTGCCAAACTTTACTTAATTATTTATTTAATTATTTATGTATATCAGTATAGATTCATAAATTTATTTTATTGTTCAAATTCTTCCAGCTTTGACCACTGGGAACTCTTTCAGTTGGTTTGCGTGTCTATCTTTAATTGTGTGTGTGTGTGTGCGTGTGCGTGTGTGTGTTCAGCATTTCCTTATTTCTTGTCCCATAATATGTTCCTAGCTCATCTTGTCTATTTCCTGCCCTAGTCATAGATTCAGCTTTTTCTCCAAAGAGCTATGGGCCTATTTTTAAAAGGTCTTTTCATTTTCATATATTTTTGCAGCAATGCTCTGAACCTTGAGATACAGATCAATCTATATGACTATTGGATTGAACAAAATAATTCAGAGATAAAATGGAAAAGATGCACTCTCATGGGAGTTTTCTAGTCTGCATCAATTCATATTATGAAGTAATTTGAGCCTTAGAATAAACCCTGGTGCTGCACAGGAGTCAGCCTAGTAAATCATGCAACCCTGAAGGAATCTCAACATGACTGATACAAATACATAGAACCTAAATTGTATTGTTTTTCCCCTCCTAAATTTTGTTAAACACCTGTATATATGAGCATGCTAAATCCTCACTCACTACCAAACCTTCCCTTAACCAGATCAATAAAATAAATAAACAGCCATATTAGTTAATCAAGATTAATTTTTTATCTGTTTGACATATACCCAGAGCCTAGCTCCAGTGAAGTACTGGATGTAGCACTTCATAATTATCTTTTGTATAGTTCATGAAGTCCCATTCTGAGTCAAGCAATCAGTTAGAAACCGGATATCCAGCAATAATGACAGATAAGTAAGCCGACTCTCTCTCTTTCTCTCTCTGTTTTTACAAAGGCATAATTTAAGTCTTTTGGGAATGTACATACAAAATGGCTAACTCATTCTAGGGAGGTGGACTTCTGTTTTTTCCAACCTAGAAAAATATATATTCTAAGCAGCACAGCTTTATAACTTTGAGGGTGGTACTCAGCTTTCAAGCTTCTCATTCAAATGCTAGCTCATTAATCAATCACTCTTGTCTTGATCTCCAAAGTCAAAGTAACTTCATCTTCCTGATTCCACATTGCTGTGCCTATACTTACCTTCTAGCAATGAAAGTATTTTTTCCACCATAGATTCTGAGTAATTTTTTCTTTCCTGAGCAGTAACCAAAGATTTGTGCTTTGGATTTATTCAACTCCACCTTAAAAAGTGCATTATGAATTACAAATAGCAGGTCTTCAACAAATATTTGTTGAATGTGTGGATAAACAACATCAGGTATTGCTATGGTGTCAGTTTTGGATGATATGTTTTTAAGTTATAAGGAACACAGAATCACTTCCAGTTGGGGCTACAAATGGTTTTTATTAAAATTTAATTAAATCATTTTCAGTTGATAACCAAGTCCTAAAAAGGATACATGACTGGACTACGGTCAAACAGCTAATATATTTGTTGTGCAAGGACCTAAATTTAGCTCACCTGTCAGTGTTTGGATATCTTATTGTACCATATAATTACACACTGCAGTATAGCAACTGTCTTAGTCCATTTTACACTGCCACAACACAATACTGCAGGCTGTGTAATTTATAATGAGCAGTAATTTATTTGCTTGCAGTTCTGGAGGCTGGGAAGTCCAATACCCGAGGGACCTACACCTGGCAAGAGCCTTCTTGTTGCATCATTTCATAGTGGAAGATGGAAGGGCAAGAAAGAGAAGGTAAAAGGGGGCTTAACTCACCCTTTTAGGGCAGCACCAATCTCACCCATGAGGGTGAAGCCTTCATGGCCTAGTTACCTTTTAAGGTTCCTACCCCTTAATACTATTGCAATGGGAATTAAATTTCAACATGAGTGTTAGAAGGGATAAACATTCAAACCACAGCAGCTACCTCCTCATTTTCTGATCCAATACATACTATGCCTTCATCATAATAGAGGTCATTCTCAAAATAATTTTCCAGGAGTTTGTGACAACCATCAAAGCAAGAAACAGACTTCCAGATAAACATTTCTGAAAGAAATTTCACTTTTTTTTGGTGGTGGTGGGGGGGACTCCATATGCTATTCTGTTGGCTGTGCATGATTTCACCCATTTTAGGAGGCTGCTCACCGTGTGAAGTAGCGAATATGTGGGAGACTGGAAACACTGTTACAATTATAATGTTTACAGCAGCCCTCTGCTGACTACATAAACATGGGCTGCCCATTAGTCCAGCAAAATTAAACATGCAAAGACTGCAGGAAGCCCTCAATCATAGTTGGAAAGATCATTTATCACTCAATTGTAATAGCTTTAGTTCTTAGTATTGTAGGCAGGACAATGAATTGGCTGTAGAATCAAAGAGCTAAGTTGGAAACTCTCCTCTGTAGTAGCTCACTAACTAGCTATGTAAACTTGAAAAAGCTACTTCTTAAGTCTTTGTTACTTTATAGATATCCTTATTTTCACTGGCTTCTTGCAAATGTATTGCTGTATTTTATTTTTCTACCATCCTTATACCATCTCTGAACCTCTGTGAACTTCTTTGATGTTTATTATCCACACGGATTTTCCATTATGTACAATCTTGTTTTCCCTTTACTAGATTACAGATTTTTTTACATAAGCACACATACACTTATGCAACCACCTTCATCCATTATCTAGTACAGGCATCAAATATAAACAAAGCCAGACACTAAAGGACAGATTTTAATCAGTAATATACTATTGCAATAGGGAAGAGTCCTGTGTGAACTGAACTCAGCTTCAAATTGTACAGAGGTGACAGTGTTTGAAAGAGAATGGGCCAGGCGTGATTGCTCATGCCTGTAATCCCAGCACTGTGAGAACCAAGGGCAGGAGGATCGCTTGAGCCCAGGAGTTCAAGACCAGCTTGGGCAACATGGTGAGACCTAGTTTCTACAGAAACAAAAATAAAAAATTGGCCAGCTGTGGTGGCTTGTGCCTATAGTCCCAGCTACACAGGAGGCTGAGGTAGGAGGGTTGCTTGAGGCCAGGACATAGAGGCTACAGTCAGCTGTGGTTGCGCCACTGCAGTCCAGCCTGGGTAACAGAGTGAGACTATGTCTCAAAAAAATAAAAATAAACAATGAGGAAATAGGGAGGAAGTGAGCAGGGGCTCAGTAGAATCAGGGAAGTGAAAAACTATAAAAAGCAGTGAGAGGTGACACCTGCTGGCAGCCCTCGCACGCTCTCGGCGCCTCCTCGGCCTTGGCGCCCACTCTGGTCGCGCTTGAGGAGCCCTTCAGCCCGCCGCTGCACTGTGGTAGCCCCTTTCTGGGCTGGCCAAGGCCGGAGCCGGCTCCCTCAGCTTGCGGGGAGGTGTGGAGGGAGAGACGCGGGCGGGAACCGGGCTGCACGCGGCCGCTTGCTGGCCAGCGCGAGTTCCGGGTGGGCGTGGGCTTGGCGGGTCCCGCACTCGGAGCGGCCAGCCCGCCCCGCCAGCCCCGGGCAGTGAGGGGCTTAGCACCTGGGCCAGCAGCTGCTGTGCTTGATTTCTCGCCGGGCCTTAGCTGCCTCCCCGCGGGGCAGGGCTCGGGACCTGCAGCCCACCATGCCTGAGTCTCCCCCCCCACCCCCCCGCCCTCCGCTGAGGGCTCCTGCGCGGCCTGAGCCTCCCTGACGAGCGCAACCCCCTGCTCCACGGTGCCGGGTCCCATCGACCGTCCAAGGGCTGAGGAGTGCCGACGCACCGTGTGGGACTGGCAGGCAGCTCCACCTGCGGCCCCGGTGCGGGATCCACTGAGTGAAACCACCTGGGCTCCTGAATCTGGTGGGGATTTGGAGAATCTTTATGTCTAGCTAACGGATTGTAAATACACCAATCAGCACTCTGTATCTAGCTCAGGGTTTGTAAACACACCAATCAGCACCCTGTGTCTAGCTCAGGGTTAGTGAAGGCACCAATCAACACTCTGTATCTAGCTAATCTAGTGGGGAGGTAGAGAACTTTTGTGTCTAGCTCAGGGATTGTAAATGCACCAATCAGCACCCTGTCCAAACGGACCAATCAGCTCTCTGTAAAACAGACCAATTGGCTCTCTGTAAAATGGACCAATCAGCAGGATGTGGGTGGGGCCAGATAAGAGAATAAAAGCAGGCTGCCCGAGCCAGTAGTGATAACGGACGTTGGTCCCTTCTTGCTCCGTAGGAGCTATGTTCTTTTGCTCATTGCAATACATCTTTCGGCTGCTCAGTCTTTGGGTCCATGCTGCCTTTATGAGCTGTAACACTCACCCGGAAGGTCTGCAGCTTCACTCCTGAAACCAGGGAGACCAGGAGCCCACCGGGAGGGAAAGAGCAACTCCAGACACGCTGCCTTAAGAGCTGTAATACTCACTGTGAAAGGCTGCAGCTTCACTTCTCAGCCAGCGACACCACAAACCCGCCAGAAGGAAGAAACGCCGAACACATCAGAAGGAACAAACTCCAGACATGCCGCCTTTAAAGAACTGTGACACTCACCGTGAGGGTCCGTGGCTTCATTCTTGAAGTCACTGAGACCAAGAACCTATTAATTCTGGAGACAGCAGGACGGGGAGTTAGTCCACGTGAAACCCATTTGGTTTTACTAATTGGCTCTTACGGTAGGCCCTTCCCCCACCTACAGAGACTGGGAATCAGAGACTCTATTGTCAGGTGCCCGGTTGTGCAAACAGTAAATTATTTTGGCAGACTTGAGTTTTCCTAGGCAGGCACTTTGAAAGAAATTAAGGTAATCTTAAGGAGGTGGCCTTAGTGAGCCATTAGGAACTATATTAGTGTGTTTTTCAAGTTTTTATAAGTCAAAGTTGAAGCTTAGATGAGAAAAGGCTCAGATAAACCTGGTTAGAGTTTGGTCAATAAGAGGGTTTTTATCGCATGGCTTTTCAACCTCAACACTATTGAGATTCTGGGCTGGATACTTCTTTGTTGTGGAATGGGGCTCTGTCCTGTACACTGCAGAATGCTTAGCAGTATCCCAGACTTTAACTAAATGCTAGTAGCAGCCCCTTTTATTTCCCCAGTTTAACAACCAAAAATGACTCCAGACTTTGTAGAATATCACCTGGGGTCAAAATTGATTCCAGTTGAGAAGCAGGGATTTAGTACGTTGCTGTTCATAGTGTAAAACACACCAGTTCCGAGTTGGGGAAGTCCCTCTTGGATGCTTTGCCCAGAACTCCAAACTTTGTGCAGCTCCAATTGGCTTCATCCTCTTCTTTACTCCCTAAAAATGCTCCCATCCTTTCATTTTTGATTCCTATTAGTAGGATAATTATCTATCAATCTAGGCAGAAACTTCAGATACGTCCATGACTATATTTTTACTACTTTCTTTTGTACGCTAATGACGACAACTCTCAAATCAGTCTCCTACTTCTTTCCTACCCCTGCTCCTTCTTTTTTTAAACGAATATTTAGAAAAGGAAGGTAATATTTAACGTATTTCTTTTGTTCTTGCGTAACTACCAATTAAGCAAAATTATGTCTTAAGACATAAAACTAAGAACTAAGAATTAAAATTTAGATACTTAAAATGTGTAATTAATAAGATTAAACCAAAGATTCCTTCTCCTTGTCTCAGCTGCAATCTATCACTAGAATTCAATACCATGCCTCATCATACTGAGTCATTGCACTAATATCGCTTTAAGACATCCAAAAGCAGTGTCATTGATACACCTGGGTGAGCTCCATTAACTTTATGACACAGATTTGGCTACTTTGGTGATTTGACAAAGATGGTGACATTTGCTCGGAATGACATCAATATATAGCACCTTTGTGATTGAGATTGGTCATTCTGTTTAAATGTGGTATAGTTAGAATTCATGAATCAGCATAGGTGATTTGTGCGTGAGTATGAAAGATTCTGTGTGTATGAGAGAGAACAGAGATCATTATTTAAACAATATTGTCACATTTTCATGTTTTTTCTGAATGAAAGGCCTCCATTGCTTTTGAACTCAACCATTTTACCTTTTCTGTATCGAAATAAAACTAACTGCCTTTCAGGAAAGAAATTAAAGCTCATCACAGATGGTGGCTGTCTCATTCAGTCATCTTGTTCATTTCAAGTAAATCCCTATTTAATTCCTTTCTTCTGGAAAATTTCTAATCCTTGGAAAATCAACTCTATCAGACATTCCTTCCCCTCCCATTGCCAGAGGTATTGAAAGATAAAAGTAGAATTGATGACCTCGAAATATGAGCAAAACATTATCCTGTCACCATTGTAGGGTACAGAACCTTCACTTCCTTAGAACAGGTGGTAAAACAATTACAGATGTGCAGCTGTTCTATGCCATCAAATTCTCCCTGGAAAAGCCAGAGGTGATTGTTACGCAAAAAATGTGTTTTATCTCCACAGAATATATTTAATAAAACTGTGAGGTATGTAAATTTGCCAGCCAGAGGTAGAGGCATTTTAAAATTTGACTAGTTTTGTTTATATTAAGAAATTACACTTATTGTGTAAATCATATAAATCATAAGTTAGCATAATAGAAACATCTCTGTAATAAAAAGCTGTCATTCTATTACCACATAGCTTTATTTCTATGAGACTTTATTAGCATTGAATATCAAGCAGGCCAGGAGATGTAATATATTGCCTGATGTGGTATTGTGGAATGGAAAACATACTCCATGAATATGAAAACTCTATTTCCATACATAAAAATAGTTCTATAAATGTGTCTGATAACACAAACATGGTGGCTGTCATATTTTTCTTAGCATACCTCATACTGCATATATCTGTAATTATAATGCATTCAAAATATATCTTTGCTATTTAGGACATAAAATGATAAATGTATGCAGGGACCTACCATAGACATAGCAATAAAAAAGATGTCATGGAAAAGGGTGGTGGGAAGAATGGGGGGAAAAACAGAATCTGGGAAAGGGAAAGCAAGAAACAAAAGGAGAAAGTAAAACATTACTGGTTGTTCACTTCTTTGAAGCCTAAATATCACTCCTGAGGTTGGTGTATGATGGTCCTTGCAAAAATAAAAAGAGACCTTAGTAAATGAGTGGAAACTCTCCCGATGTCACTCAGTAAGCTTGAGTTTGAATTCAGTCCCTCCGATTATGATCCCCTTGTCCATTTCTTATTATAGTTTCTTGGAGAAGAAATGGGAGGAGAGGGCAGGGAAACTGGATGAACACACTTGGTGGCCAGCACTCTCAGCTTCCTCCAGAGGCTCCCACTGGCGTCTAGTTCATGCATGAGAATTCTGCATACTTTTATGTTTGTAGAGGAATTTGGAAACAATAGCAGTAATTTGTCCAAGCATCCTGTTTTCTATGAGTTTGTATTCTCATCCGTATGGCAAAACCCACTATTCAAAAACACTAAAAAATGGCAAATATTTCATTATGAGTGAAATAAGATCCTTGTGTAGCTGGAAGATGTTGGTGAGGTTGCTTGATAAAGACGGAAGGAAGTGAGACTTGACTTAGGTCCTGAAACATGGGCAATGGTTGGTGATAGGAGGGGAGAGAGAAGGGATTATAGATGAGGGAGAGTCTCTCTAGTTCTCGGAACCCAGATTTTGTCACTCAATAGCACTTCCTGTAAGTTTCACTGGGAAAGGTTTCTCTCTTGAACAGAGAGAATAGAGATGGGAATTAGCAGTGTTTATGTAGCAATTGAGAGAAAAGCTTGATTAAGGAGGGAATGTTAAGAAATAGTGAACAACCAAATTGCCTCTGTATAAAATATTTGGAGCAGATCATCCAGGGTCATCCACTATTGAGAACGCATCTGGAAAAAAAAGGCCCAGTGCTTTACAAGAAAGCCATTTTGAATTGTTAAAATAAGTATATTAACACGATTTGATGAGCACTTTGTGTTATGAAAGGCTTTCTTACATGTAGACAAAGTAAGTCGAGGGCCCATCATCTCCATAGAGGCTCTTGGATAACGCTCTCTATAAGTCCAACCCCAGTTTCCAAAGTTTTCACCATACCAATGCTGTCCTCTGATTTCACCCTCATTTGGGTCACACTTTTCTGTTGGTGTAATACAGGGGTGAACAGCACAGACACTGGGGTTAAACTTTCTGAGTATAAATTTCAGCTTGGACACTAATAGTGTGACTTTGGGCACTTACTGAATCGTGTGTGTCTCCCTTTCCTCATATGGATGTAAAGATAATCACAGGTCAACAGACAGCGTTGAGGGCTAAGTGAGACAGCACAGGTAAGTGTTGACCCCAGGCCGTCCACAGCACAAATACTTGTTGAATATGAGTTGTTTCCTTTAAAACTGGCACAAGCATTTTTACATTATATAGTATTTAAACTCAGTTTTTGTTTCCTCTTATGTCATAAACTTTTTACAGAGCTTATTGACACAGTATTTTTCTTTCCCTTCAATTTTCCACAGACTAAAAAGGAGGAAGAAGAGCTTTCTCTGGAAATGAAATCAAGCAGCTTTCCTTGTATTGAAAGGTAAATTGCCTTTTCAGCCTCATTTTATACTGCTCAATATAGGAAATTAGAGAGTTAATGAGATGCCACAAGCTTCCATATTCTCTCCCACTGCACAGAAAGCTGTGTCTTCTCTGCCAATCAGGTAATCTTAATTTATTGGCATTTGGGATTCAGCAAGATACAAAAAGTAACTCTGCATGCCAACTCTACCAAAATTTCTAAAAGAAGTTAGTAGGAGTACTCATATATATGGCTTTCTTTTTTTTTTTTTTTTTTTGCCTAGGGCCATGTATGACTGCTAGTTTTTTTAGGACTCTCCGGAACTTCAATCGTTGAAGATTAATTACACCCACCCAGTTTAAAAGGCAGGGTAGTGATATGATTAAGAGATGGGTACTGGAATTGCACTTTAAAGGTTCACGTTTTGGTGACTACCCTCACTAATGTGTGACATGAACATTATGAGCCCACAATTTTCTTATCTGGGAATTTTGAAAGTATCTAAAATTTGAGGGCTGACAAAAGATTAACACAGCACAAAAATGGGTCTACTCTGATGTCTGGCACATATACACACACATTCATACATATACATAAGTCGTTCAGTAGATGTAATTGTTACTGCTAAAGCCATATTCTAGGCACTGTGAGCTAGGCAGAGAGCTTGGGTTCCAGGAAGACAAAAGTTGTATAAAAAGTCACAATGAGATGGGTGAGAGGCAGGTTATATACATTTTGCTAAGAGCGTAGAAGAGAAGAACAGGCAAAACAACATCTATTAACAGAAGCCCTCACATGTACTAGGCACTGCACAACCCCTTATAAAGTTGGTATTGTTATTGCTTTTGTGCAGGTGAGCAAACTGAAGCTCTAAGAGATAAAAGTTACTTTTCTGAACTCCACAACTCAAAAATAAGCCAAAATTCATTTAGCCACGGAATCTATGCTTTTCATACTTCACCATACTTTATTTATTTATTCTTGGTAGAGGGGTTAGTCAAAGCTTCACAGCCCTACAGAAAGTATCTTTTGAACGTAGCTTGCACGGTCATTACATTGCCAAAAGAGAGGAAACAGGGCTGAATTTCCAAATTGTATATTTGTACGTTTACATACACCACTTTAAAAGGAAATCCATTTGTCTATCAAGAGATACTTCGATTGCTTCCATATCTTGATCTCCTTTTTTTTCTGGTAATGTTATGTTATTGTTTGGAATCTGAAATTATCTCTTTCCTTGTAAGGCTTATAAATTGTTTATTGAGAGAATGCATGAGAGGAGGTCATGGATCCAGTAGAAAGACAGAAATCCTGGTGAAATTAGTTTTGAGAGTGAGCTTTCAAAGCAATGGTGATTTTTAGAATGTTCAAGAGACAATGAATGCAGAGAACAAGAAAATAAACCGGTGACATTTATTCCTTTATGTTTGATTCAGCAAGTATGTCTGAAATATCTGCTCTGAATCAAGCACTCTTTTAAAATTTTAAGTTGTATAAACTAATGATCAATGGAGGAAATGTAATGAAATGAAAGAAAAGATTGGAGCAGAGATGAGGAGGGAAGACAGAGAAGAATGCATACACAGGAAAGATATAAAGATGGGCGAACGTTGAGAATGTTGAATGTTGAGAGAAAGTAGAGTGTTAAATATTGGATGTGTCATAACATGAAGACGCAAAAGGCCAGAATTCCAGCATTAATCTTGTAAGAGCTAGCTCTGTGATTTCAAAGTGGTACAGAGAGTGTCAATCAATTTTGTGTTTTGTTCATTGTCACCTCCAAATAGATATATTTTATCTGGAATAGAAGTGTAGCCCAGTGGGTCAAGGGATTTGGGTTTTATTTTCTTAAGCTTTTACTTGTATAGGTGAGTTTTGCAAACTTGTGCACTTTAATCACATATAATGCGAGTAGAAATGTGCCTGAATTTTCAAGGCTGAACAGCTGGGACATTTGGACTTCTCATACCAAGGGTGACATTCCTCATTTCCCAGGGTGCGTGATGCTGTCCCGAATCTCACGGGACAGTGACATTCCTGAGTGTGCCCAGAAACATGAAAAATACACCTTCCTAAGGGACAAAATGCTTTTAGTACTGTTGCTCTGAGGAGGAGGCTGCTCTCTCACTGAGTGAATGAACATGGTATGCTGCCTGATTCACTTATGACAAAAACAGCCATTTAATTCATATTCAGTTAACCATTAGCTTCAATAATAGTGATGGCACTGACTTTGCAGCATGACTAGCACTGACAATACCTAAGATGGAGCGCTGTAAATATCACTGCTGGGAGATTCCTCCAACAGCTGTTGGGTCCTACTGGAGATGTCTATTTCCTCAAGGGAGAGCTTCCTGACAGTTGTACAATGCTTCTATGTTTGGAGAACAGAGACTGGATTTCCTTAGGAAATTGCAATAGAAATCATTGTAGTTCTCTGGCAGTGGTATAAAATGTATAGACACTTATAATTTCACATTCAAATTTGAAAGTGAAAGGCACTCTCTCTCTCTCTTTGAAATCCATTATTTCAGTGGGAGCTCTCCCAAGTAAATAACAAATGTTATTTTTCTATAAATAGATAGCATTCAAACACTTGGCTTAAATACCGCAAGGTTCTGTACTCTATCCTTTGGGACAACCAAAGTCAGGTTATGTGTCTTCCATCTTTATGCAGCATCTTCTCTGAATTGTACTTTATTAATTTCTACAGGCTTGTGGTTACTTTAGTAAACTTTGTAATCATCTCTCCTTGATATAATTTAATAAAAAGCACTATTGTATTTATGGAAACAAACTCATTTATTTTCCAGTGATCTCGATACTGAGATCTACTAAAGTGACCTCAGTGTGGCCATTCAAAATAGGAAGATATATCTGTAAGATTGTTAATGTTACTTTTATTTTAGATGGAACACTGCCTGATAAGGCAAGCCATTACATGCATGTTGCATACATACATACATATTACCTACATGTTAAGCAGAGCTGTTGTAGGTAGAGATTCTGAGTGACAATCAGAAAGTAGGATTATACACTACAAAATACAGAAAACCTCTTTTTTTCTTAATGGCACAAGCAGAATTTGGTGCAAAATGCATCATTTTTCTCAGTTGTCCTCGTATATTTCTAGA
Organism: Pan paniscus; assembly: GCF_029289425.2. Classification (NCBI taxonomy): domain Eukaryota; kingdom Metazoa; phylum Chordata; class Mammalia; order Primates; family Hominidae; genus Pan; species Pan paniscus. The sequence goes on from NC_073267.2 coordinate 72,200,955, forward strand.
TGGCTTTGTGAACATACTTTCGGTAGTGTCTGACCAATCCAAAATCTAGGGCTATTTTTGTTCTCTAGGACCTGCTCACTTTAACTTGTTTGACTGAGTAGTGTCCTGACATGGAAGATTTGTATTGGGTCTGTGCCTGACCCCTGACCACAGCACCCTGGAGTGTACTGGACATTGACTCATCATGTTTTGGACTTTGGAATTAAGACATGGGGACAGTTGAACTAGTCTTTGGAGTGTGTAGATTGTCATGACCTTAAAATATCAAAATCCCTGCTTCTTTAATAAAATGGGTCTTTCAGGTATGACTTGAGAACCTTTATATGCAGTTGGTCTTTCTGAAAGGTTGTATGAGACATCGCCTTAGAACTTTCTAAGGTCTTAACAATTCTAGGTATATTTTCATCCTGGAATTGATCTTGGTCCAGAGTATGTTTCTTATTTTGAGAATCCGTTACAATTTGAAAAGGCCATTCTAGGAACTTCAAATATCCTTCAAAATATACTTGAACATTAAATAGTTTATTCTTTTAGTCCATCTCTGCCTTGGCTTATTTTATTACAGACAAAGGCAGATGGCACGTGCCTATGTTCCATCTGGAGCTATTCTTCAGTAACTCCTCAAGTTCATTACATACATTTTATACTTCCCATATCACTTGAGGTAACATTTTTTTCTGAATTTTCTGTAACTTTACAAATTCTCTTTATTTTCTAGATCTTTTTATAGTATTTTTTTCTCAGTCTTGTAAGCCTTGATCTAACAAAGTTCTTCTGGCTTTTACCAACGATCTCTTCAAGGCTTCGCATGTATCTGCTTGATACCAAAGCCAATGCCACGTGTCCTAAGTTTTGATTATATACAGCATGGTATAGCATATTATAATATAGTACTCCAGATATATGCAATACACTATAGTATAGCACTGTATTTATGAATTCTAAATTTCCATTTGCTTGTTATTATTGGTGAACAAACTATCCCAGTAGTGAGTGGCATGAAGCAACCACTTTACTATGCTCATGGAGTCTGTGAATCTGAAAAATTGACTAGGTACAACATGGGTGGCTTGTTTCTGCTTCATGATGTCAGGGGCCCTAGTTGGTCAGACTTAATGGTTGAGGGCTAGAAATATTCAAGGCATCTTGATTCACATGTTTGGATGTTGACTAGGATCTCAGCTGAGTTTTTAATAAGAGCATGCACAAACGGTCTCTCCATGTAACATGGAGACCTCAGGAAAGTTGGACTCCTTAGTTGGTATTAAAAGCAAGGTTTTTTGTTTAGAATTCCATTGACTTGTATAACATAGACATTGAAGTTACATAATGTCATTTCCATTGTACTCTATTGGCCACAGCTGTTACAAACCCAATCAGATCTAAGAAAAAGTGCTATATTCCCAATCATTAAATTGGAAGAGTATCAAGGCAACATGGTAAAACAAGTGAGATGGGAAATGTTGTTTTATCTATCTTTGGAAGATAAAACATTAACTAACACAACACTACATTGTATGGTAACATTCTAATATTAAAAAGGCAGGTAATACATTATAAAGTAACATACATTTTTTCACACTATCCTACATAAATCAATTTTAATGTTGAATGAAAAAATAACATTACCTCTAAACATGACTTTTTAAATTACTACCCATTTTTCTACCACTGTTCTAGATCAACTCACTCATTTTTCATAAGAGTAAGGTGAGTTGCAGAGAAGCAAAAGGACTGGATCCTGGTTACGTAGTACATTTTTTATAGCTCAGAGATTAAAATCCACATTTTAATTAGCATCAGTGCTCCTTCCATTAAGGTAAATTGCTTCTTACCTGAGCTACTTATTAGAATGTTTGCATGATACAAAGTATTTTTCAACCACTTTGTAAATAAAGATTCCAAAATAATTTCATATTAGTAAGCATAAAGAACTGTAACTAAAAAGTGAAGAGCAACTTCATTTGAATGAACAATTTAAGTTAATCTTCTTTTCAAAGAAAATCATGACTGACTAGTTTTTAAGATACATGTTGATTTATTCTAAGGGCAGTAAAGAATTAGAACTCTCCGTTTTAGAAAACAGATTGAATTTAAAAAAATAAATTGCCATAAAATATTCAGATGTCAAGAAAAACTTTAATAATAAAACTATTCTTAGGTATCTATGATGAGAAAAGGCATATATGTCAAGATGTCATTTAGTTTTATTGAATCTTTTAAAAATTAATACAGAAAAAAGTACCAATTGGCTGTTAAGTTTTATGGTTAGAAAGCGAAGTTAGTGGTTCTAAAATTAAGAAAAAGGAATTAAACTGACAGGATCAGATTATTTCTATCATCACCTTTGACATTCAACATTAGTCAGACATCTCATAGAGCATAGGTTTTTGAATGAAAAGACTTGGTTAAGGGCAAAGAAAATTACTTAAGATAAAATATAAATAGTATATGAACAAACAAAAAATCTAGTCTCAACAAATATTTACTGAGCCCTTATGATGTCAACCATTACTATTAATAAAACACAATTTAAAGCTTTATTGAATTGTCGCTTGGCTAGCAAAATGACAAAATAAGTATGAAACACACACGTAGTTATTTTTTCTAAAGCTATTGCAATAAAATTGATATAAAATAATACTGGAATGAAACTAATAAAAGAGGAAACCTCTTGTATTAACCACTTATCATCTATCAGTTCTATCAATCAATTTATTAATTAATCTATCAATAGATCTGTCTATATACAGATGGTCCCTAACTTAGGAATTCTTCATTTTACTATGGTGAAAAAGTGATAGGCATTCAGTATACTCTTTGACTTATTATGGGGTTATTTTCTGATAAACCTCTATTGTAAATTGAAAATATCATTATTGTTTATCTGGACATAACTCTATCTTAGGTGGAGAGGCATCTGTATACTTATCCATACACATTAAATGTGCCAATGGAACTTTACATACTTATCTTCCTTTAGGAAATTTATTATCAGGAAAAGGCTCAAAAGGAAATAAAAAGTTATAATTGTGAATATTATTAAGATGGCATTAAAAAGATAAGTTATGTGTGTATGTGCATACAAAATCAAACTAAATGAAAATGCTAAGATACTAATTAATAAATTTTAGAGCATAATCATGAAGTGAAAAAGGTAATTTTTATATAGAACAAAATTAGAAGGCAGTTCACAAAATTGAAAATGCTTGAGTAGTGTGTGCTTGGAGTGACAGGTATTTTTAAATTCTCCTTAATTCCATTGTTATTCTAATATAAAGTTAACATTAAATCGTGAAAAAAATTTGAGACATTTGTGGGGAAGAATGTTGCTTGCTTTTTGGGAGAACAACTAGAAACTAGCTCTCTGTTTGAAGATCAAATGAAGCTCATGTAGAGGCATAGAACTGCAGCCATTTAGTCACCATGAGTGACTTTAACCTGTCAGATGAAGATGATACTATGGAAAGATGAGTGTGGGAATAAACATTAACTAGTTATTTTTATGCCACTTTATTAAAATAAGATTGAAAAGTGGCAAATATCTATATGTGGAACACCGAGAAAAATTTTAGTTTACTTTTAATGCAGTGGTTTACATTTATCTATTCCATGCTCAGGAGCAGATGCAGATTTATAGAATTAAAATAAGCAGGTAACCACCTACTGTCACCTCTAGTACTTGTGCTTAATTCAATCAGCTTTTGACATTTCCCTGACAATGGGAGTTAGCTTAAGAATATGCTGGTCAACAAATTAAGCCAATAAGACATGAGGAAGGTTTCCTGAAAGATATCTGACCTCTGATGTCTTCTCATGCTTTGCTTCTTAATTTGCTGCAATACCACCAAGTATTCCTCACCCAAGAAATGAGCCTTGGCTGTGTCAATTCAGGTCAAACCAATTTGAGGGGTGTTCTTAATTCTTTTTCCTGCAGTACTGTTCTTCAAAGGCAAGTTCTTCTTTCCTGATGGTCCATTATTATTCGGCTGAGTGTGATTCTACTCCTCTCTTTTGGACTGGCCCTTGGTATTTTTGTCTCCTAGCTGTCTCTTTCCAATTTGTGTCAGATATAACCTTATTTAGTAATTCTAAAACTAGACTCCATTTTCCTTAGCTGATTAAATTTAATGCTGTCACTTAGGTCTTATGCCTGCAAATTTCATTTCATTGGTCTGGGGCATAAACTGGACATAAGGATGTTTAAGCACTCAACATTGAGAACTACTAGCCCACTGGAACCATCTGCTTTAATTTTCTACAGATAGAGTTTTCTTCTCCAGTTGGGGAATCCTCCACAATCTGGGAGATTTGTACTTCAGGAGTAGTAGTCAAATGGGATGGAATTTGATTTTGTTCTTAATGCCGCAACAGAAATCATGATTGGCATGCACACTGGTGGAGATGTTCAAGAAAGTTTTACATATACAAATAGACAAATAAATATATAGGCCCATAAATGCTACAGGAAGGAGTACATCAATCTTTAGTTTCAATAGTTGCACAGCAATTTTAATATATTTTTAAAATTCCATCTTTATAAATAACTCCAAAACTTGTGATTTCTTTCCCATTATTGTAAAGGAGCAAACTAATTTTCTTACTCTTAATTTTCAGCCCTTATGATTGACAACACCATTCATTCAGATAACCAAGCCTGAAAACTGTGTGCCATCTTCATGCTCCCTTTTTTCACTCTTTCCCATAAAGTCAATCACTAAGTCTTGTTGATTATATCTTCTTTGTAAAACTAGAATATATATTATTTTTTCCCACTGCCAAGGCTTTTCTCATTCTACCTACAGTTAAAATAGTATCTCTATTGTCTTCAATCTCTGGTAGATACATCTCAAATCTCTCTCTCACATAGCCTGCAAGTTTCATTTTTCTCATGCAATTTAAAAAAAAATTAATTTGTTACTCTTCTGCTTAGACAGCTTTGTTGCTTCCCCTGTAACATTTCCGTAGAAAATTGAAACCATTTCTTTTATTCATAGAAAGTTTAGAGTCTGACTCATTTTTGAAACTTCAGCCTCACTGCCTAATCCTCTCCCACATAAACTTTTGTGTCTAGACACATCAGCAAGCAACAGTGCCCTTCATAAGGATGACTTTTTAAAGCAAAGTTTTCTTCTTGGGTCTTTACCAAGCTAAATGTAGAAAGCGGCATCTTTGCAATTTATAAAGAATAAAAAAGTTGCCATCTTTCAGGAAAGGTGACAACAGCTGAGGGTCCCTGGGTTGGATTTGAAGCTATCTATGTCAGGGAAAAGAAGTGCTCCTTCCTTGGGCCTTTGACAGTTGTGGCAACTTTCAGCATTGCATGTACAGAGCCAGACGCTGCTTTCATCTGCTTGGCAGAGGGGAAAGAGACTCTGGAAGGGCTGCCAAGTTTTCAACAGAGGGGCTTTCAGTTCCAGAGCAGGGACCCTTAAGGACCAGTAGGCCCAGCTCCCCAACTTCACGCCCAAGGACTTGGCAGGCACTGAGCTGTCCTCATTAAAATCCAGTTTGGATCATGGCACTCTTTCATTCCTACCCAGCTGTAGCCAAGTGGAAAAAAAAAAATAGAAGAAAAACCAGATAATAGAGGATCACACACACACATTGCAAACCAAAAATGTAAACTGGAATTAGGCAAAACATCAAATTTGATTTTAATAGTTGTCAGAATGCTATGCAGGTAGCTCCATGCCTCTGGAGCCTTCCTTTAATCATCTGGTTTCATTCTTTTTTTTCTTGCTGCCCTAATTATTCCTGCTTTTAATATCCCCCCACTGGCTCTAATTTAACTTTTCTGTAGTTTCTGTAGCTTGTTTGCCAGGCAGGTTCCCTTTCACTTTCAAAGCCCAGCTCAATTCTTGTGTCCAGGCAGTAAAGGTTATCAGGGAAGTTTGTCAGATCCCTGCTTCCTCTGGAGTTTCTGTCACCCTTGCGCTGTGATTTCTGTGATTAGTCAATATGAGCTCAGTCCCAAAGAGGGGCTCTGTTTTTCAAGATTAGAGAGGCTGATGCTCTGCACACATTTTCTTCCTTGTTCCTTTCTCTCCTCATTCTCCCCTAACTGAAATGCACTTTCATCACGTTTGATTTCAAAAAATCTGTTTAATGTTCTACTGAGTCTTCTGTGGTCCTTACACTACGGTAGGAAATATCTGTAGCAAGCTCTGGGGTGCTGGATCAGCTGCTTAGGTCTTTCAAAAAGTGAAAGTTACTTTTATTATTGGCACAGTGCTAGTTTTCTACTTGTTTACATCCATTATAATGACCCAATCACAATGTGATTGCTAAGGTCATGAAAGGTGTTCTGTTATAAAAACTACGTTTTTTAGGTTGCATGTTCTTCAAGTGAAATCTTCCAAGGTGTGAAATTTTAATGGGAAGCATCTCACAAATGAGCCTATCATTCTTTAGGAGAGTTGAAAACAACATCTTTGGGGAAATGTTGAGTTTCAAATGAGAAATAAACAATATATTGCAGGTTTTTTTGAAGGAAATATTCATTCATTTATTAATTCAAAGGATATGTATTAAGTGCTCCAGTGGCAGGTACAGCAGTAGGTGTTAAAATTAGAGACTGTGAAATCATTCCTTTCAAGATACTCACAAGAAATTTGGAAAGAGACATGTAAAGACATCATTACAATGTGGTGAGACTAAAATAGCACCAAGTAGATGAAAATTTCACAGTATAGGCAGGTAGGAGAGATCATCAGTTGACTGGAAATTTGGTGGGAATCCTGAAAAGATAAGAAACAGATGGAAACAGATGGGAGCAAAGAAATCATAGTCTCAAATAGATTTTAGAGAAGCTTGGTACAGTATGAGGATTTGTGTGGGTGAACGCTAGACTTGTAGTTAAGAGATTGAAAAGTTAGAGGCAATAACACATATTCTGTTATTAAAAGAGGAGTTACATATAGAGTAGCAAATATGCAAGAGCCATTGAGTTTTCCTGTGACCAGTATATTGAATGTGAGCCTTGGAACTAGAGCAGCAAGATAGTGTCCCTGAGGGCAAATGATTCCAAGGTACGGTGAATCTTTTCACATAAAAGGAAAAATGGCTGGTAGAACTACCCCCACCTACAATAAATCTACAATCACGTTATTAGCACATATTGGAATACAGTGAATACCCTATGAATGTTAAAAAAAAAAGGGGGGGAGGGATTAAAACAGGAATTTCAACAGTATCTGCCAAAACAAAACATTAAGAGCAATAGTAGCACCAGATATAAAAAAGTAATTTAAAGGATATTAAATGAGAAGATAGGGTATTTTAATTTGATAAAAATTCAACCCACAATGAAGACATAATATTATAGACTTCAACAACTTCAACAAATCAGAAACAATTCTAAGAAAAAAAAGTATATTTCTTTCTAACATACCACCTTAAAAATTCAATAGGTTAGGCAGAACAAAAATAAGATGTAGAAAATGTAAATGATTCAACAGAATTTACTCATATACACATATAAATATCTATACATAAATGTGTATAAATATATCTATATATTTGTACTTATAAACAAATTATGAACCATATGGAATCATATATCATTAGTTTCTAAACCAAAAAATACAATGTACTTTTCAATACATATGAAATATTACCTGAAATATCTATCAAGTATATTCCACTAACAATAAATAAATTCTAAGGAGCAGGAAAACATAGCAAAAGAACATGCTACGGAAGCATGGAGGAGAGATAAATATGGCCAAAAAAGGTTGTGAAGGGCTACATAGAGAAGGAGATTTGAAGGCTGAAAGACTAAGGCCAATGAATTCCAGGGCAAGGGGCATTCTAGCACACAGAATGGTTTGGAAAGAATTGTCTTATTCAGAGATTTTTTTGGCACTAAAGCAACTCAAATTCATTCAAATAAGCTATGACAACAAGTGATAATTATTGGAAATAGAAAGGAATCATTCTGTGGAAATTTTGCCAGTGCACAAAGGCAAACCTCCTATAGTCTGGAAACAGACTGTCAGATTGGCCAGGGATTAAGACTATCCCTCTCTTTATCTCTGATTTTGTCCTTGTGTTCTTCTCTTGCCCACTTCATCTTTTTATCTCACTACATTTTTTTTTTCTATTTTCTGGTCTGTGTTGATCTGTTTCATTTTTCTCTTTTTTTCTGAGTGCTTTCTCTGGTTCTCTTTGCAGAAAAATAGCCCATAAGTCTTAGGAGGTCCCTCGAGATAAACATATCCCCAGAAAAAAATAGCATTCCTCAGTTTCAATTTCACATTTCTGAAAGAGAATCAGATTTGTTTAATTTGGGTCAAGGGCTTATTCTAGTTCAAGAGAGTGCAGAGGCTCAGATGGAAAACTATAGCCTCCTACTTATTTAGCAGATTCTATGAAGACAATTTGAGAAGATATTCAGAAGTGTAAGTGAGAGGATGACAGTAAATGTGGTTGAAAATGGAAGCAAAAATAAAATCACTGAAGATCTTGGTTTCCGAACATCCCCCTACTCTCAGATGGCAGGTGAAAGAGAATACCTCAACAATTTTAAGCAAAATATAGCATGCCCAGGAGCTTGGAAATGGAGTGATGGCACTAGAAACTGAGAAATTGAAAGCATGCAAAACAGTAGGGAATGGAAAGAAAGAATCATTAAAGAGAACATTTTTCAGTCCCCTAGTTTAGAGTTGTGCAAATGCCCAGCACTCATTGGTCTGAATTATCTAATAATAGCACTTTGACCTTTCTCCTTGAGCCCTTGTAAGTCTCTAAATGTCTACAAGATGAAAGTAAAATTATGGTCTTTCAATCTGAAAGTTTAGATTAAAAAATGTGAATAGGCTGATATTTGAATAGCTGGATCAACTATTCATATTTCTGGTTATAAACTTTGATTATTACCCCTTGAATTTGAACTAGTTTATTTTTCTGGAATAATAAAATTAATAGAAAAGTCAGTTTCAGGCCGGGCGCGGTGGCTCACGCCTGTAATCCCAGCACTTTGGGAGGCCGAGGCGGGCGGATCATGAGGTCAGGAGATCGAGACCATCCTGGCTAACATGGTGAAACCCCGTCTCTACTAAAAATACAAAAAAATTAGCCGGGCGTGGTGATGGGCATCTGTAGTCTCAGCTACTCAGGAGGCTGAGGCAGGAGAATGGCGTGAATCCAGGAAGCGGAGCTTGCAGTGAGCCGAGATTGCACCACTGCCCTCCAGCCTGGGCAACAGAGCGAAACTCTGTCTCAAAAAAAAAAAAAAGTCAGTTTCAAAACAAACTAAAACATAATTTTAAAAATGGCTCTTAAAAGCCTACATTTGCCTCTGGTATGCCCATTTTAAACTTTCTAAATCACAATTTTATAATTAAAGATAAATAATGAGCTTTCCAACTATATTTATCTAAATCAACTCTTCCTGTCCCCCGAGTTATGAATATCATTGATACACATCCAATCTGATGGTAAGCCCCATTTGAAATACTAATTTTGTTGCATGTTTGAGCAGGGACATGCAAATTACTACATCCCCATGAAACACACTCCTTTTCCGGGCAGTTCTGACCTAACGGCATTCTTCTTTTTTTTTTTTTTTTTTTTTTTTTTTGAGATGGAGTCTTGCCCTCTCGCCCAGGCTGGAGTGCAGTGGTGCAATCTCGGCTCACTGCAACCTCTGCCTCCAGGGTTTGAGCAATTCTCCTGCTTCAGCCTGCTGAGTAGCTGGGATTGCAGGTGCCCGCCACCATGTCCGGCTAATTTTTGTACCTTTAGTAGAGACGGGATTTCACCATGTTGACTAGGCTGGTCTCAGACTTCTGATCTCGGGTGATCCACCCTCATTGGCCTCCCACAGTGCTGGGATTACAGGTGTGAGCCACCGTGCCCAGCTGTCATTCTTCCTTCTATTGAACCAAAGTCAGTATTTCTATAAAATATAGAAAAAAAATCCTGAATAATATATAAATATTGATATGTATGAATTATATTGTTATATATTTACAATAACAATAATGGTAGTTTTTGATTTTTTTTTTTTTAGCTATAAGAGCTGAGTCTACTTACCATGTAGTCTGTACTCTCAGATTTCCACTCCTCTACTACTCATTGACTTTGACTATTCCATTGTAGTTTTTTCCCCAACATTTCCTCCCATGATGCAAATAGTCCTGTTAAGGACATCACTGTGATATTTTAGTTTACCCCTTCAAGTCAGATGCTCTGAAACCAATAAAATTGCAACTGCACATTTAAGTTTGATTCCATGATCTATTGAGTTCTTTTGCTTAATAGCCCAATAACTTTTCCAGTTCCAAGATTCTGTGATTCCATAAGACCAGTAGTGTCCCTTTAGTGCCCCCTTGACATGGCTTCATTCTCAACATGGAACACTCATTACTCCATGTTATGTAAACATAACACCATGTCAGAAAACATCAGTTGTTGCCTTTCCACAGATATGGATAACAGCTGTTTGTCTGACAACATAGATGAGTTAGTGCCCTGTGTGACTTCAGAGCCCTAAAACAGCTTTTTGTCTTCAGCATAAAGATAACCCTTCACTCTTTGAAGACTCAGATTACAAAATTTCATAAGGTGAAGATAGTCAGACTTCAGAATGATGATAATTTTGAAACATTGTATTTTCCTTTCCTGGCCTGTTGGGTCAAAACCATCTGGTAATTTGCTTCTCTATGCTGTTACTTCTTGAGTTAGCTTCAGAGAGTTTCTGTGTGGTCAATTATTTTTATTTTCTATTTAACTCTCAGGCTATACATGTTTGTTATCTTTTTATGGCTGCATAATGCTTCTGATTCATCTACCAGAACTTTAGCATATGATATGAACATGTTCTCTCATAACATGTTCATAGGGTCAGATAAATGTTGGCTGAATAATTTTCTTTTGTATGATGATTACAGAAAAAATCCTAGCTCATCAGTCTTTATCCATTTTCAGGGAGACTGTCCCTCAAAGTTCTGTGCTTAAAGATTAAAGACCTACCGTTTTTATTTGCAGAGAAAATAAAGCTTGGAGAATTTGTTTAACTGACACATTAGAGGGAGATACATCAACATCAATAACAAAAGAAAATGCAGACATCAACATCTATTAAAATCAATTTTAATAAAAAACTATCTTCAAAAGGATTTTTCTTTTACTTTCCTTATTTTATTTTCCACTCTTACTTCATACAGGATCATTTTCATCAACAGCCAATTATACTATGCATGCAATTATTTCATGCTTCTATGTTTTTGCCTCACTCATTCCCATTGCCTGGAATGTCCTTCTCATTTTGCCAAACGAGGTCTAGCTGCCTTTTAGAACTTTCTCTAATATCCGCCTTTTTTCACTGAACCTCAAAACATGAATAAATTTATAAATATGTGTAACTTCATTTTTTCTTTTTTTTTTTTTTTTTGAGACGGAGTCTTGCTCTTCTGCCCAGGCTGGACTGCAGTGGCGCTATCTCGGCTCACTGCAAGCTCCACCTCCCGGGTTCACGCCATTCTCCTGCCTCAGCCTCCGAGTAGCTGGGACTACAGGCGCCTGCCACCACGCCCGGCTAATTTTTTCTATTTTTAGTAGAGACGGGGTTTCACCATGTTAGCCAGGGTGGTCTGGATCTCCTGACCTCGTGATCCGACCGCCTCGGCCTCACAAAGTGCTGGGATTACAGGCGTGAGCCACCGCGCCCGGCCAAAATATGTGTAACCTCTATAAACAAGTATATATGTCTTCTGTGTTCCTCTGAGCAACACAGGTGAGCAAACTGTGTTGCTCAGGGGTCAAATGTGTTATGCTAACCAAGGGTACAGTACTGACCAGGAGATATTCAGGCTTTGCTCTTAAGACCTTATGCTGTGATGGAGACAGATCAAGAAGCAAGCAAAGAAAAATGAATCAAACAATTGCAAATTGTGGTATTTAAAAAAAAGTTTAAAAGATTAATATAGATCATAAAAGAGATAATGAATTTTTGGAAGCACAGTGATAAACATTAACATTGAGAGACAGAGAGTAGCCAGGTGAAGGGGGGCATGGTTGATGGTAGTGGTGGAGATCATCCAGGTGGAGAATAGAGCTTCACATATTAAAGAAACTGGAACAAGATGGGTATGGTGTGAGCAGTATAAGCAAAGAATATTGAGGCAGGTTGAGTTTAGAGGCCTAGGCAGGCTCATTCAGAGCCTTTTGATGGGCAAACATTTTGTTTCGCTATTTTGGGGGAAGTTACTAAAACCTTTAATGTATGCCTCACTTTGTTTTGATATAAAATTAATATAAAGTAGTCAGATCTTCAGCATCCAGCTAGATTAGTTGTGGAGGTTGTAAACTATTGGTACCACTATCTAAAACAAAATATAGATTACACGCATATTGTATGTTTAGAAAGTTAACCCTTCCAGAACATTCCCTTGGACTTGTTTCCAATTTTCCCCTTGTCCACTAACTTCCATCTCCCTCATAGCAACCACAATTCTGATTTTTCTTATTACTAGTTTTGTTTCATTTGGATTTCAATGAAATAGAATCATACAATATGAGTGTAATCTAATTTTTACACATTAAAAATATCACACTTATGTACAGAAAGGTGCAACTTTACTAAGTAAAATTTAGGGTATACCATTCAGAGTACAACTTCAACTGTTCAGATGTATAATTGTGTACACACATCTACACACATGGCACACTAAATTAACATGGTAGTCAACAGAGAACTGTACAGATTTGAGATCACTTTTATGAAAGTTTCTGAAACTTGCTCATGTATCATATGGAGTGTTTGAAAGAAAGGGAGGAACTTTAATGTCTCCATTGATATTCTGCATGGAAAACTGAGTAGATGATAGGCAGGTCATGGTAATGCAAATCAAAAGATAAATTCTGGGAAGTTGTGTTTGAGATACATATGGGATTATTCCAGGGCTATAGAAAGTTTAGATATAAAAATATCATAATCACCGAGAATTCTTGCCTAAATGTATAAATCTAGTAGTGATTAGTATAAGAATAGTGATTAATTCCTTGGGAACTATTAGGTCGGTGTAAAAGTAATTGCTGTTTTGCCATTACTTTCAATTGGCAAGAAACGCAATTACTTTTGCACCAAACTAGTAATAACTTTATTGGGAGCAGGTGGTGGCAGGAGTATAATAAAGTGACTATGACCAAACCCTGAGCAAACCCAATTTACAGCAACCACAGACATCACAGGAAAATAATGGGGGAAAAACCATAGAATTAAAAAAGCAGAGTGGTAAGCTTCAGTCCAAATACAATATTTCAAATTGAAAAGAGTACCTTATTTTTTTGAGAGCTAATGAAAAGTCCATTATGATGAGAACAGAGAAAGCCATTCTTTGCCAGTGTGGAAGGCATGAATGACTTTAATGAGTACAGCTTCAGTGGAATAGTATAACCAAAACTGAATCAGAATGGGCTGAAGAGTGAGAGGGATATAAGCAGATGAAGATAGCTTGTATAGACAATAGTTTTGAGAAAATGGACCAGGACAGAGAGCAGAGAAGATTCATGGCTGAAACGACGTCACAGATTTAATTTCTGGATTGTACTTAACCAGTGAGCAGATGATTGGTGGTCTGAACATATAAAACAGAATGGATAAGAAACCAGAGGGGTAAAAATGTGTTTTTTTGGGAAAATATTTGCCATCTATTTTGATCAGAGAATAGACATGTGGTTGGTAGTAACTGGAAATAAGGCAGAAAAGACTAAGTTCATACTTGGCAACACTATAGAAAGCAATATATATATATATGTGTGTGTGTGTGTGTGTTGGTGTGTGTATATACATAAAATATCTGTTATGCTAATTGCTGATATATATCATATATACTAATTATGTATTGATTGCTGATATATATGTCACACATAAATATCTGTTACACTAATTGCTGATATATATATATATATATATGTAAATATCAGCAATTAGTGTAACAGATTAGATGGGCCTGTGGCCCTCTCCCTTGAAAAGCACATCTCTCCTTTAAAATGTTCATATTTGGTTCTTTGTGAGTTTCTATTCCAGGGAATCTGTTCTTCTCTGTCCTTTTTCTTATTATATACTCTAGGTTTCCTGTATAACTGATCTGAATAAAATCCTGCTGAAAGAACAGATTGCAAATGCCACCTTTAGCAGCACCAAACTCTCTAAGATTTGCAAAATTTCTATTTTCTGGTGACCAGCCAGAATGTATTTTATAAGTCTCCATCTTGATGAACAACAACTAATTTCTACTTCCCTTAGAAGAACAATTCTGTTCCTGAGGGCAGGTATTAGAGCCAACATTGAGGGGAGCCCGGTATCTCAGAAGAAAAGAATTCCTTGCTAATTGTGGGCGTCTTTGCCGGAATAGCACTGTGCAATTGTGATAGGGGCCACAGAAATAAGAAAGCAAGGCTTTGTAATTCCCTAAACTTCAGGATTGAGCTACATCAGAGATTAAGGAAATTGCAGTAAATTTTATCAAAGTTTCTAAGCAGTGATGCAGTCAAGAGTTAATAAATTCATAGACTTGAGTTTTTGGTATGGCTAAATTTAATTATATGGTACATACAAGCATTCAATTTTATGAAGGTGAAAATAGGATACCTTGCAATAAAATGAACATTGGCATCAAAGTGTTCAAATTTGCAGATTTAATGTGCTTCAAAATAGCTTCATTTTATCACCATTCAACTGCAAAAAAAATCAAACTCATCTAGGAATTAATATCTAATATAGAGAATGACAACGTGAAGCTTCCTTTTCTATTTCAGAAGGCATGGGAAATAAATGGGTGTAAGAATGATCATGTGAAATTTATTTGGTGACAGTTAACAGCCTCTCCCCAAGTGGTCTTTAAAATAAATAGATACACATCATTTAAGGTCTCTCTAGATTGAGAGAAGAGAGGTGCTAAATTACAAGAGAAACAACTCACTTTCCAGGCCTCTGACCTTCCTCCTCCTACCTCCCTCACGTTCTAACCTGTTTCTCTAATACCTGAAGCTCCAATTTTACCATATGCTCAAATAAACAGCACACAATCTTTGAAAATTGTTGAGTAGCAATCTATGTATGATCCAAAATAACATAACAAGCATATACAATATTTAAGACAAAATTTCCAATTTTACACCAGATTGAGAGGAAATTTACTGATACCTAGTTGGATGTGGCTAAGCAGAGCTCGTGAAGATTTCTTGATTATCCAGTTTTTTTCAATCGACGCAGACGGCCAAATCAAAGTTTCAGGCCAAATAAAATTTATCTTGAAGCCTCATTGCTTCACTGAAATTAACAGGATTAACCAGATAATTGGCAAAACTTTGTTTCCGTTTGTGGGATGTGAAATGGATTCAGGTGACACTGCTCTCCCAGGTGTATATTAGACACAGCTGGGATGCCATCTGTGGTCCTCATTACCTTGTTATGTGGGTTACGGAAGCAGAATCTTTTCTGAGGAAGCATGGCATCGTTTTAAAGAACATATTTGTATCAGACTGTTTGGGGTTCCACTATTTATTGTAAGTCCTTGTGCAAGATTCGTAAGCCCTTTGGTCTTAGTTTCCTCCTCTCAAAAATAGGAGGAAATAATTGTGCAAACCTAATAGGGCTGCTGTGACAGTAAAAGGTATCATCATTTGTAAACCATGTGATATAATGTTTTAGATGCAGTCAACTCCCAATGTATGTTGTTGTTGTTGATATATACTCCTTGTTACTATTGCATTAATATTAATACACCTGTGAATTCTAAGCTTTGTCACAGATTCCCAAGTTCCCCACTAATGATGGATGAGTGATTTGGGGGTACCCAAAGCATAAACCAGTGGACTATTTTGTTGAGTGGCCATTGGCTAATTCAGAAGAGTAAGTTAATAATTTTAAAATGAAATTAAATATTAACATTATGTAACTTGGGCAATTCTCTAAGTGTTTTTTTTCTTATTAAAAAAGGTGTACAAGTCCAGTTAGCACTTCAGAAAAGGTGGATAAAACCTATTCCATATTTTACCAGTTTGGGTTGGGATAGATCCTATTCTCTCTCTCTCCCCACACACACATACATACACACACACACACACACACACACACACACACACACTCTCACACTCACACACTCTTAAGCTTAACAATATATTATGGACATCTTCCCCATCATTATACATTTCACTCTTGAACAACACAGAAGTTAGGGGCACCAATCTCCCATGCAGTTGAAAATCTATGTATAATTTTTGACTCCCCCGAAACTTAACTACTAATAGCCTACCATTGACCAGAACCCTTACCAATAACAGTCAATTAACAAATATTTTGTATGTTATATGTATTATATACTGTAGTTTTATAATAAAATAAGCTGGAGAATATAAAATGTTATTAAGGAAATCAAAAGTAAAAGAAAATATATTTACTATTCCTTTAGTGGAAATCCATAATCATAAGTCTTTATCTTCATTGTCTTCCTATTGAGTAGGCCAAGGAGGAGGAAGAAGAGGCAGGGTTTGTTTGTTTGTTTGTTTTTTGCTGTCTTAGGGGTGGCAGAGGGAGAAGAAAGTCCGCATGTAAGTGGACCCACACAGTTGAAACCTGTGTTGCCCAGGAGTCAACTGTAAACATACACACACACAAACACATACACACACAAACTTATCAATATATTATGGACATCTTTCTGATCATTATATATTCTTCTATAATAGATGTTTAATTTTTAACAGATAACAGAAATAAATATAGCAATTTTGACAGGAAACAATGTGGAGCGCTATGTTGAAAACAAAAATCGTTGTCAGCTTTCTACCATTTTATTTTCAGACTAGAGAGATCAAAGAAGAACTCATAATATACCTTGGCGAGGACCACTCCATGAGCATCTTCTATCCCTTTGTGTTTATTCCTGCTTTACGTGTTTGACAGAGAGGCATGAGTCTCTCTGATGTTGACTCTTTCAAGAAACACACCCATTCCTTCAATTAATTTATGAGTTATTCAGGACCTTGTAACAATTATTAATTCTGTTAATGCTAGATCTTGATTTTTATTTATATGTTTATCACATTCCCATTCAAATTAATGTTCATTTTCAAGCTATAAAGATAAAAAAACTCCGGGCTTTCTGACTTATTGAAGATGAAAGGCCGTATATATGAACTATCTATGGAGAGTTGTTTTCTTGCTAGCAACACTTACTATCTCTGCCTTATCCATCCCTTCTCTGACTTTGGCTTAAGGATAATGCTTTTTCCTCCTCCTGGAGATTCTACTTTGTTACCTCCGCTTTTCCTGATGCATCCAGTAAGACCCACAGATTACAAACCAAACTGTGTGTGTTTTTTTTTTTTCAGCACAAATCTATTCATTTGTTTTTCACAATTGAGGAAATATGAATATACAATATCCACACTACATAAGCAAGTTTCAAATACACCTACATGTGTATCTGAAATGGATCTGGAAAGCAAACAGGGTAATGCTGAAAGAAAATCTGTTTCTACTGAGGATTAATGAACACATATTTGACGAGTATTTGACCACAATTGCTATGTCATATGGAGATTTTGCAGGATACATTAATAATCAAGAAGTGTTACAGGATTTTTTTTCTCTTTAGAATCATTCCCTTTATATTTTGAATTAAGGCTTGAAATTTTCTTTGTAGTAATGCAAAATATTTAGACTTTTAAAAATTTGCCTTTAATTTGAGAAATGTAAATCTGAAATTCTAGGTGTTCCTGAATTGTGATGTTATTGACAATATAGTTACTGTAATTCCAATGGTCAATTGAAGTTAAAACCTAGGGAATAAAAAATAAACTGAATTTATGTCCTCTAGATGGTAAATAGTCTTTGATATATTTCATAAAGGGAAGAATTTACAGTACTGAAGAATATACTGCACATAATATAGAACTATCTGTTGCTTTCATAGTTTAGAAATTCGGGGCTCAGGGAAGTCCAGTGATTTGCCAAATATTACTCTGCCTTTTAAACCACAGCTGAGTTTCAGTTCTGTTTTCTACTATGTGTCTATGGGGTTTTTATTTGTCTCCATCCTATGATTGAACTAGTATTTGTTAATAGTTAATATTTAAGTAAAAACTCAACATCTACATGGATCTAGAGGGGAATTAAGGAGTTGCTGTCATTGGTGTCAACATTTTAGTGGAGCAGGGCATTCTTGGCATTGTCCCAGATCAGTTCAAGAGCTCCAGCTTGTTCCATGTGGTCCTTCTTTGGACAGGTAAACATCTCTGTTTCACCCCGCCTGCATCATCTTATCTTACCAGATTGTCATGAGGATATCACGAGGTGGCTTAATAGCTCAATAGAGGTATGAGGCTGGGGGTTCAAGAAGTAGGAGAAAAAAAACATACAGCTGTCAATACAGTAGTATCCCTGCATACCTACTATAATATAATAGCTATCATGCTAAAGACAAAACATACCACATGCTGGAAAGTATATGGAGCAACAGAAACTCTTATGCATTGCTTTCAGGAGGCGGAGTGGGTAGCTGTATATATAACTGGTATAACTACTTTAGAAGGGCATTTGGCAATATCTACCAAAGGTGAACATTTGCATCCTATAGAACTTTTAAATGCAGCCATAAGGTTAAAGCCAAAATAAATGGCAGAGAAAACAAAGTACTAAAACATTCACAACAGAAATACAAAGAACAGGCCTAACCTAAACACTAATAACATACCTTCAGAAGTGAAGTGTGTCATTAGTTTGTGACACATTCACACACTGAATTGCTATACAGCAATGATAATCAAAAGTCTCTGACACACAATATGCACAAATTTTGAAACAACGTTGAGCAAAATAGACCAAAGAGCATATCGTAGGTTTCACTTACGTAAAGTTCAAACACACACATTTATCTATGACGGTAGAAATCAGTACGGTGATTATCATTGGCGACAGTGGAATGGATAATAAATGGAGGAGACATGAACCGTCTGAAGGCAGGTAGTTGTCTTTTAGTTAAATTGGAGTGCGGATTAAAAGGTGCATTTCCTTTGAAAATTCATTAAGTGATTACATTATGACTTCTGCACCATTTTTTTTTTTAATTTGGGAAAGTATTTTTTAAATGTCTTCACACTTTAATTTATTTAAAAGCTAAGTGACTGTTTAAAGCAACAATAATAACTATGGATTGTGTGGTTAATAAAATTTCTAACAAAAACATCACAATGCAGCTATGCTTATTCTCTATGCTTATTTGGACAACATTAGCTCTATTTGTACTACACGAAGAAGTATTCGTTAATCTATTTTCCATTTCTATATTTCATGCTCTGGATTTAAAGTTACAATTCACTCTTTTAACTGATTTCTGATTATATATATTTTTTCCTCTGGCATCCAGGTTTTTTTGTTTTGTTTTTGTAAGTCTATCGGCTGTTCAGACCTCTCTCCTACCAGGTCTCTGGCCTTCCAGGCAGGCAGCCTATTTCTCCATTTTCCCACCCACTGCCAATCAGTTCACCGTCAATTCTCCCGCTTTCCATTGTCATGGCAGAGTGCAGCTTTCAGAGCCCGCCATGTTGGCAGCCTTCAATGCTTCTCCCTGGGGTTTGCAATCTCATTCCTGTGATGGCCTCAGGGCCTGCCAGGCCTGGGTCATTTCCAGCGCCTCTCCTGTGAGAGGTTCCCTCCCCCAGCATTGTCCAGAGGGTTTGTATTATGATTATGGGTAATGGGCTTTCCATCCTTCAGCTGTCAAAAGCTCTCTCTGCAGTTTATCCCCACTGTCTTTTAATTTTCACTTTTTAACTGAAAGCAAAACGAAACAAACAAGAGGTTTATAATCACCTCAATTTAACATTTGGAATGACAAATAAAAAAAAAGAAAAATAAATCGGCAGTATCTGAGTGCTTTTGAAAGCCTCAGCTGCCTGTTGGCTTTTCCTGTTTTGTTCTGTTTTCCTCTTTACCCCCTTCCTCATGCCACCCTCCTCTTTCCCCCTTCCTGGAGTCTGAGAACTGTCCACATGATGATAGCTTTCAATACCACTCACCAGAGTCATTTAACCACGGGTTTTAACCTCTGGTTTGTAGCAGCTTGGTGCACCATTAAATCAGTAGTCTTGTTGCAGCACCAGAAAGAGTTGAAGAGCTATTAAATTCAACATAATTGTTTTGGAAATGGTGATTGCATGCCGTACCCACTGGTTTAGTCATAGTTAAGAGAGCACTAATCTGTTTTTCCCCTGCAACCAAGTGTTTTGCAAAACTTCATAGCTTGGCATATTCCATTACCCAGACCCCTAGATAAGAGTTTCCTGTAAGAAAATTTATAATGTGTTCCTTGTACTTTAATCATGAAATATAAATTCAAATGCACATGGAAATGGACCCTTAAAACTGGACCTGAGTGTCTATTTTGCCTTCAGGTAACTATCCAAGATTCCTTTTAAAGCAAAATGCCTTGACCCCGTGGCTAGAATTTTGGTGAGGGGCAATTTTAAGAACTAGGTAACAATGATTATGGCAAGCAGCTTCTAATATGGCCCCAGTGACTTCCAGTTCTCAGAATTCAGAATCTGGTGCACGCTGTTCACTTGAATATGGATTGGACCTAATGAATTGCTTCTAATAAATAGAATACCAAAAAAAAAATGATGTAATATCACTTCTGAAATTAAGTTACCAAGAGACTGGCTTTTTTTCCTGAGCATCCACTCTTGCTTGCTTGCTCTGAGGGAAGCCAGCTGCCATGTCATAAGCTTCCATATGGAGAGTTCCACCTGATGAGGAGCTGATGGTATCCCCGGAGTTTACAGCTAACCAGGAAGTGAGGCCTCACTGTAATTGCCCTTGAGGAACTGAATACTGTCAACAATAATATACACAAGCTTGGAAGTGTATGTGCCCCAATAAAGCCCTGAGATAACTGTAGCCCAGCCAGACATTTTAATTGTAGCCCATCTAACACATCTCCACTGGAGGACTCAGCTAAACCACACCCAGGTTCCTAATCCACAGAAGCTACGAGATCATGTGTTCATTGTGTTAAGCCACTAAGTTCCAAGATATTTATTATATATTAATAGATAACCATTACAATGATAGTAATAAAAATTATTACCATTGTTTACATTGT
Source organism: Pan paniscus (assembly GCF_029289425.2). NCBI lineage: Eukaryota > Metazoa > Chordata > Mammalia > Primates > Hominidae > Pan > Pan paniscus. Next base: position 72,222,071 of record NC_073267.2, read on the forward strand.
TTCTTATGGTTTAACATTCTTTTAAAAATATATTACTACATCTTCAAAACAAAGATATACAATAGGTATTATCGTTTCCACTTATTTTTTTTTTTAAGATAAGAAACTGAGGCTCAGAAATACTAAGCAGGTTACCAGTGTTCACTCAGCTTGTGAAGTGGCGGAGTTTGTGTCAGAACCCTAAATGATAACTCTAAACCTTTTGTTCTTCCAAAAGAAAAGTGCTTTGTAAACTGTATAATTTATTATAAATGGGAGTTTAAAATGCCAAAGATTAGACAAATAACACTTCTAACAACAGGGCTTCATGTTTAGAATGTAATACTCTGAAACCTTTGATAATGCAAATTTCTTAGAGAAAGCGCTACCATTTTAATCCCATGAATTCCTGGCGTCTCAACATTAAGGCAAGAAGAGTTCATATGAAGGGAAGAGGGAGAGAAAGAATTTGAAGTCTTAGCTTACCAAATAAGGATGTAGAGCAAATAAAGATTCAAAAAGTTTGTGAAAACCATGACATGTCTCACAAATTAAAGATGGGTAATATTTCCAAACATCTTCTAATAATCCATTATGCCGTAAATATTTTAAAATAATTGTATGATTTAATGACTAGAGTGTACTGCTAAAAGAAAGACGTGGTGATAATGTTTTACATAAAGTACTGGAAATTCTCTTTCTCTCTGTCACACACACTTACTCATAGGGATACCCAGGACATAGTAGATATTAAAAAAAAATTATTGAAGCTGAACCTGAAATGTTTATTTCAGAAGGTTATATATTTGTAATGAGCCATAGGAATATGTTGCATTACTTTGTTTTGTTCAAAATGGCTTGTGTTGCTCAAAATAATGCATTACATAGATGTAGATTTAATAATCACCATAGCAACCAAAATGTAAATCTTCCTTTGTATAGCCTCACCATGTATTATTTTAAATACATTTAATCTTTAGAACCCACAGAGAGTTGATAGCTTGAGTCTTTGTCTTTTATTCACTCTAAGACTAATTTAAGAAGAGATATTTATTTAGAGATGGAGATTGGGACTTAGATCAGTCTTCTATTGCTGTTGTAACAAATTACCACAAACTTAGTGGCTTTGAAAAACAAAAATTTATTATCTTGCTGTTGAGAAGGTCAGAAGTCTAAAAAGGGTCAACAGGGTTACCTTCCTTCTAGAGGCTCTGCTGAGGAATTGTTTTCCTTGACTTTTTCAGCTTCTAGAGACCACCTGCTTTCCCTGGCCCTTCATCCCTTTCTAAATCTTCAAAGCCAGCCCAATAGCATATTAAAATTTCTACCTCTCTGGTCTCTTGTTTCTATCGTCACATTTCCTACTCTGAGCCTCCCGCTTATAAGGACTTTGATATGGTTTGGCTCTGTGTCCCCACCCAAATCTCATCTCAAATTGTAATCCCCATGTGCAGAGGGAGGGAGGTGATTGGATCCCCACGCTGTTCTCATGAAAGTGAGTGAATTCTCATGAGATCTGATGGTTTTCAAAGCAGCAGTTTTTTACCCTGTGCTCTCACTTCTCTTTTTTTGCTGCTTTGTGAGGAAGCTGCCTGCTTCCCCTTCCACCATGATTCTAAGTTTCCTGAGGTTTCCCCAGCCACGTGGAACTGTGAGTCAATTAAACCTCTTCTTTATAAATTACCCAGTCTCCAGTAGTATCTTTATCAGTGTGAGCACGGACTAATCCAGACTCCTTTGATCACATTAGGCCCATAAGAATAATCTAAAATAGTCTTCCTATCTCAAAATCTCTAACTTAATCATATCTGTAAAGTCCCTTTTGGAATGTAAGATACCATATACACAGGTTCCAGGAATTAGGATGTGGATGTCTTTGGGGGCCATTGTTCTCTCTCCACAGAAACTACTTTGGTTTGCAGAGAGAACTAAGAAAAATAATTCTCTTGAGAAGTGTCTGTTCATATCCTTTGCCCACTTTTTGATGGGGTTGTTTGATTTTTTCTTGTAAGTTTTGTTTAAGTTATTTGTAGATTCTGGATATTAGCCCTTTTTGTCGAAATCCTAATGTAAGAACCCATGAAGAAAGAAAACAAAGGCTAATGTTTTTGTCTGACTCCTTGTTCACCATAATGGCAGGGGACTTACTGATGCTCTGGTTCAAACATGCCTGACTGGCTCATTCATAAATTCACATTCTCACATACTCATTGTTACACACTGTCATCTTCTGTTCAAAGAAAATAACAAAATGAGTATGAAATTGTTATTTCTGTCATCTACAATTCCTCCAGCACTATTCTGTACTCACTAAAGAGTAGTATTCAGTACTCAGCATCTGATGTTGGGAATATTTTCTGACAGAGTTGTTTGAGTGCTTTAATAATCCTCAAAAAGCTTGGCCACCTTTGTCTTCAACTAATATTGTATGGCCTATTTGACTTTAAACAATAGCTTGAGAGAGATAGGAGACTGAAAAAGATGTAACTGATTTATGTTACATACAGAAAGACAAGGAAAGGACCCATAGATTATATATTTACTTCTCCTAAGGTTGGGAAATCCAGTTTCCTGATGGGGAAAAAATTAAGTACTACTAGAAGAATCAAACTTAAAACTTCATATTTTGGACTCTGATTTGTTTCTACCTTATAGCTCTGGGTAAAAATAACTTACGGTAAATAACAAAAAAAGTCTACTTGTAAGCTTCATTTTTATCCCTCACAAAAATAATGATCTAATGAGTTAAGAGATTACCTGGAGAATTCAGAATTTATTGACAGTCTGTTCTAATAAAGGTGATAGTAAACTCTTTTAAAAAGAGACCACAAATAAAAAAGTTTTAAAAAGAAACTTAAAAAAGCCGATGGTTTCCCTGAATGATCTCATTTTTATCAATAAAAGTTTAACATCTACTAACAATAATATAATATTCAAGATACAAAAAAAGACCCAGAAAATTATTATTACTCTCTCTTTGATGTTTTACAACTAAGTAGGGAAAGTCAGAAAATCTAAGGGGGTTCCAAGTTCTGCCATTTATCTACATATATCTATAAGTAGGTTAATTAATATCTTGAAGTGTAGAGGTTTTATGTTTTTTTAATCCATGCTGAAATTTACAGTTTCACTAGGAAATGCAGTGATTCACTCAGATTAGTTCCTTGGAGTGCTTTTGGCCAGGATTCATGCTGTTTAAAAACAACAACATAAAAAGTACCCATTCTGCTTTATTTTAAATTTAAATCAGAGAATATTACTAGTTTGATTATAGAATAGTCTCCAAGTCCCAAAAAGGAACCATTTTCTTGTATTTGAAATTAATAACTTTTATAGTTATTTAATCAAAAGGCCTATTGAATTCCAATGATGTGACTAACCCCCTGCAAAGTACCATAGGGGGCTGTAAAGAGTGGTATGTGGGCCTGATTTCAGAGAACAGCAACAGGGAAAATACATCAAATATTCTCCAGAAATATACAAAACGTGCTTAAGAGAAAATTATGGATTTCTGATTCGGTCACTTCTTAAATGCAGTAAAATTAGTAGCCTTCTCATTGTTTCTCCAACATGCTAAGCAATTTCTACCTAAATCATTTCTTCAACCAAGTACTAGTGAAAAGAAGCTGCTTTCAACTCAGAAAATTCTAAGTATCACTTTTCTGGTTAATTCCTTAGTATTTATCATAACTTACATGTTTTATTTGTAGCTTTTACTTTGTGCTGGACATTTTTGTAATTAAAAATGTTAGCTCATTTAATTTTTTTATTATTCCTTTATGTATAATTTTAATTTGTGTTTGCCATGTTCCCACCACAACCTCTAATAAGAACTAAAAACATAGAGAAATCATGTCTGCATTGAGTGTTTTGAGTGAGACCTAAGGGAGATTTTGGAGAAAAGTGAGACTATTACATGTTTAATTGTCTAATCTTTCTAAATCAACTCAGTGAGGGTAGTGCCCATAAATCCTCTGCATTACTTCTCCAGCATCTAATATGGTATCTGGCACAGTATCTAGCAGTTAAATATATGTTTCTTAAATAAGTGATAAAGCAAATGGATTTTTAATACACTTAACGTCATGTATTGCAGAGATACAGGATTATGTTTAAAAATAATAAATCACAAACTACATAATGATATATTGGTTATCCTTTTAAATAGTTTTACATTAATATTCATACAACAAGTGGTCACTAAATGTATTGTTGAACTGGGTGAACATCAGAAACGTGATCTTTAGGCATGAGGTACTTGCAATCTGGTTGAAATATAGATCCTATTCTACCCCACTGCAGTGGATACCATGATATACCGCCTAGCTACTTCTTCACAAATTAAGGATTTATTCACCCAGTTGAAGTGTGTGTTGCTGCCAACAGACAGCCTTCAGCTTTCCACCATCTTTAAGGATTGCCTCAGGTAAGCCTCATCTCTACAAAGGTTCCAGTTCTTCCCAGGTCAGTCCTCCTACACTGACTGGCCTATATGGCCACAAGAAACTGGCCTTTTTTGTCAGTTCTGGGGCAACACTGAAGTGTTATCCCGGCATCAGACCTTCTCCTGGAGACGGTGACTTCTGTTATACCTGAATCCTAGTCTGTCTGCTCTCTGGCCAATCCTGTGTTGTTTTCCCCCATTTTACAGGGAGGTGACTCCAAGATTGTTTTCTAAAAGTATCTGAGAAAGTAATTTTCATACTAGAGTTTGCTTTCGGGGAACTCAAACTACATTTGTTGCTGCCAGGGAATTTGGAGGAAGTAGGATCTAGCATGGAACTTTCCAGCTGGGTCACTTGCCAGCCAGCTGGCATTAAGGGACCTGTCACTGGCCGTTGGAGGAGCAGATTGTTTCTGGTAGAAGGGATCAATGCAATTGTCAAAACTTCGCCCACATTGAATTGGAATATTATACTAGTTTGAGCAAATGTATTAGCTCTTGAAATGTTTACAGAGGTTTGAACTATGGGAAAACTAGTAACTATAAAAACAGTAGAATTGTTCATTTTGATTGCTAATCTTGATTGCTTTGGAAATAAAAACTTTGGGAGAATGATTAAGCAGTGATTAGAGGCTGTTTGGAACAATAATAGCATGAGGTTAGAATGTACATGAATATGAATAATGTTCAGAAAATCAAGGACAAGAACTCTTGGGATAGGATCACGTGGACCAATGAAAGAGAGTGGACATAAAGTGTGAAGATCTTCAAATCACGTTTAGCACCCACCAAAATGATCTATTATAGAAAAATCACAAAGCAACTTGGTGAAATCTTTCTATACTTTTATGTGCAAGTTTACCTTGACAATAGGGCCTCTGCTATCACCACTGTCTTAGAAAATGTTTAATCCACCCATGGAAAATCCCTAATATCACTTCAAGTCAAGGACTCCACTTGATAGAGAAAGTGGTATGAGGCCTTTACCATGTATGAGTTCCACAGGTCACATGATGTTCCACACTGCTCAGAAGCTGCCAATTGCCAGACTGATAGAATGATGGAATAGCCAGTTTAATGCACAAATGAGGCACCAATTTGGGGATAACATCTTGAGAATATGGAGAGTCATCCTCCAGGATATGGTGTACACTTGGAGCGTAGGTTCAGGAACCCAGGCATGGCTTGGCTAACCATCACTTCCACTTATCAGAAATACAATATCTGACTTATTCTTATTCTTGAAATGTGAGACTCTAAAATTAAGGGTCCTAGTTTTTAAGGTGGGAATGCTTCCACTGGGAACACAGAGTCCTATGGAAATACAAACTACAGCTTCTGCTTTGGTACTTCAGATTTCATGAAAGAGACTAGCACTCAAGAAGCAGAACTACCGTCTTTACAGGGGTAATTAGTCCTATTAATAAAAAGAAGTCAGGGCTGCTGTTGGTGGTGGAATTGTCAAAATGAGGGCAGAATGAATGAATTTGGCACACACAAGTGATTCACTTGGGTGCCTCTTTGTACTCCCTTGCCTGATTTTGATAGTAATTGGACAAGTTCAATAACTTCTGCTTACAATGGATATGGTAAACATGAGCTTAAATCTGTCAAGCAAACGGATCTGGGTTATGTCACTGGGGGAATCTGCTATGCCAGATGGGGAACTAGCTGAGTGTGGAAGGAGTGTAGAATGGCATCAGAGGTGAAAGAATAATAGTTGCAACTCTGACAGCAGCTGTTGAGGAGGGATTAGAGTTCATTCTACTAGCCTCCCTCATAGGTTTTCCTAGGAATCCTGGGGCATCTGCTTCTAGAACTCAATTGAAAAGAGTCCCATCCCTCGTGGATATACTTCTATTTGACCATTACTTACCTGAGGATTAATCAATGTAAAAGCATTAATAACTTGCCCTCTTGAGCCAACTTGGGACAATTCTGAGGGAGTCATCTCAGCTTCAAAGCTCCTCATATGATTGTCCGAGGCCTTTGTTGAGATTGCATAACTTCTTCCACTGCCCAATTCTGCTTTCTTCTATTCTCTTCTACACATGGTCACCCCCAAGAGCACTCTCTTATGAACCTCCAGTTCCTGGGGAACTCAGTCTACGACATTCCCTTTCCATCAGAAAAATTACCCGTCCTCATCCCTCCACAGAGGCCATGTTTTGTTTTGTTTTGTTTTGTTTTTTTTGAGACAGAGTCTCGCTCTGTCACCCAGGCTGGAGTGCAGTGGCGCCATCTCAGCTCACTGCAACCTCCACCTCCCAAGTTCAAGCGATTCTCTTGCCTCAGCCTCCAGAGTAGCTGGAACTACAGGCGCATGCCACCAAGCCCAGATAATTTTTTTGTATTTTTAGTAGAGATGGGGTTTCACCATGTTGGCCAGGGTGGTCTCGATCTCTTGACCTCATGATCTGCCCCCACTTGGCCTCCAAAAGTGCTGGGATTACAGGTGTAAGCCACTGCGCCTGGCCCACACAGGCCGTATTTTTAAGACTCAGTGTCTTTGAACTCTACCAACTTTGAATTTGAATGTCTGAATCTTCCCTTCTTGTAAATGCTTCTACTCTGCTGATTGCATTAGTTATGACAGGTTTCGTGGCTCACTAAGCCAAAAATCCTTACTATTGGGTTACTTACAGGGAAAATTTGGCAAACCCTAATTCAGATCACACCCTTTCCATAGTCTTTCAATATTACCATAGATGGAAGGTGGAAGCTCAACATCTCTTTTCGTTTCATTTTGTTTTATAATATTGTGAACTTTTTTGTGTTTTTTAAATTCTGTTTTACAGTTAAAATATAACATTCACTTCCTTTTTTTCAAGTGCATAACAAATGAAATTACTTCTGAAACTGTGTTTTTACATAATAGTATTGAACATCGATAGTATCAATAGTATTATTGAAATAATATAGCAAATCACTAGTATTGATTTAACATCAACTTTTAAGAAGAGTGCTGTCTGTCTTGTCTGTCTTAATCCTTTTCCAAGTGAGGTGTACTTACAGACATATGGGAAAGAGAAATAATAAAATAACCAGTGTGATTGCTTCTGAGGCACATTAGCATAAACCATCAGAAGCTTGACTTTCTGTTTGCTAAACTGTTTTAGACAAGATAATTACATTAAAGTGCTTGGTATTTTCAAGTTATTGCATAATGTCATGAGTCTTAGATGATTTTGTCTGGCTGTGCTCCTGATAGCCAAATCAATGAAAATGTACTGCAGTTAAAGGGGAAGATTTCGGAAGAAGTATGTGGGAGGTCTGGGAGGAACTTCCTTTTTATCTGGACTGTGGAAAGATTTTGCCAAATGTTACCAAAGGAAACAGAATGAGAAAAAATTTAGTGTTGCTCTTCTACTTACAAGAATCAGAGGATGACATAGAACTTTTTAAAAAATGAAATTTATTGTAAGATACTTGTGGTTAAAAATCTAAGACAGGAAACGGAAATCAGCTAGAAACTGAGTCACCTTTGTTTGTCTCTCTCTGTCTCTCTTATGGCATCTGATTCTGTCATCTGCTGTCTTCTCTCACCATGGTCTGGCATTTCCTTTATATTTTGGGTATCTTTTTCTACTTCGTGTCTGTTCACTTAATGGTTTCTGCTTCCTCGGGAGTGTAGTTTACAGACTCATATTCCCACAATTTCACCTAATGCCTTTTCTGTACCCATGCCTTAATTTCTGTTTAGGTGTCCAATGATCTTGCTTTTCCCAACTCATTTTTCTCATGAAAGATCTCACCGAGAATCAGATGGGCCTGGCTAATTCTGTCATGCTAGAACTCCTCCTGGGGTGTTGCTCAGTTTATTTCATGGCTCTTCTGATCCTGTCTTTTGAAACATCAAATAATACATCTGCTGAGATTGTAGGTATATCATTATAAGGTCTTTATAGAGTTTTCTCTGATTTAGGGACTATGGACAGAAAGCTATAAACAAGACACACCTGGTAAGCTGTTTCTTGCCAACCAGTACTTTGACTTAGTTTCCCCTAAAAGAACCTGAAATACAGGCTTAAATATGCACTTTTTTATTTGGGGCATGACATACACGGAGTGGGATTAAAGGACAGGGGGAGTAACACAAGAGAAGAGAGAAAAGCTACATACATTTGTGTTAAGGTATTGGTCATTGCTATGGGTGACTGAAGGCTCTATCAGCTGGCATCTTCTAAGTTGCTTTTTGAAATATATCTTAGAATAAAATGCTCCAGAGACAAAGGGGTGGATTTATTCATTGTCTCCACTTGGTCATGGATAGCCCTGTGGGCATTAGCCTCCTACACTGTGGAGTACATATGTGTGAGCAAAGAGCAGGTTCTGCAGGCATCCCTTGCCATGGGATCAGAAAAGACCCAGATTAGGAAGGGAGAGGTATGCAGCACAGGCCACGATGAGCCACGGTCTGATTGCATCTGTGCAATGCAGTTAGAGAACATGGCCACAATAATCTTGAAATGGTACACAGGATCCTTGCCATAGGATCAGAAAAGACCCAGATTAGGAAGGGAGAGGTATGCAGCACAGGCCAAGATGAGCCACTGTCTGATTGCATCTGTGCAATGCTGTTAGAGAACATGGCCACAATAAGCTCGAAATGGTACACAGGGAGGGTCCAAATCAATTGGTTTATATGTTCTATGTATAGAATACACATATTAACCTTGACCCTTGAATAGTCATTGAGTCCTCGCTCTCTCTTCTTACTGCTTCTATAGCTAGACTTCATCAATTCCTGTCTAGAATGTTTTAATCTGTCTTTTCTCTTACCCAGTCCCCATCTATTCACCATGTTTTTTCCAGAATAATTAAAACCTACTAATGTCATTATTATTATTGCTAATGTCATTTTTCTTATAATTCTTAAATAAATCCTTATTTTCTTTAGAAAACAAAGTTTACATATTTGCAAGGCACACAATGAACTTCTAATGCTGTCTTTGCCTGCCTCTTGTTGCATCTTTTCCCAGAATATCCTAATCTCGTTTCAAAACATGGTGCAAATGTCATTTCCTCTCCAAAACCAGACCCCCATTCTTCCATTATTTTTTGCATACCAGTAACATAGGCTACATTATGATAAAATCTGTCTTCATATGAGACTATACACTCCTTTTGACTAAGGCCCAGATATTATTTTTAATTTAATTTAATTTATTACTTTGAGACAGTCTCACTCTGTTACCCAGGCTGGAGTGCAGTGGTGCAATCTTGGCTCACTGCAACCTCTGCTTCCCAGGATCAAACAGTTCTCCTGCCTCAGCCTCCCAAGTAGCTGGGATTACAGGCATGCACCACCATGCCTGGCTAATTTTTGTCTTTTTAATAGAGACAGAGTTTTGCCATGATGGCCAAGCTGTTCTCGAACTCCTGGCCTCAAGTGATCTGCCCGCCTCAGCCTCCTAAAGTGTTAGGATTACAGGCACGAGCCACCGTGCCTGACCCAGACATTATTTTTATATGTACCTCCAGCTTCTGGCACTATATGTGTTTTAGAGCAGGTGTCAATAATAAGTACTTGAATAAATGCATTAAAAGAAATTAAAATAATAAGTATTCTTTTATTCCATGTATTTTGGATGTGACTTCTAATTTTCCATACTGTAGTAATTTCTGTATAACCAGCTTTTATGGGTTCAGATGCTATGACTACCTTCCTTTGCTTTAGATGTTACCAAAAACTTCCTGGCAGTAAATGTAGAGTTTATGTCTTCACAGCAAACTCTAACTACTCTAGTTTTGGGGGTGCATCATTCTGCTGAGTAAGTTGAATTGCATTTTATACACTCAAGTTCGAAAAGTGCTGTTGGAGCAAATCTTAATTTGTATGTGAATCTGAATTCTTACCAAATGAAGTAACTGAGAAATATTGGTATATATTGTGATGTATTTTGTAAAAGCTAAACTCGATTGTATCACTCTAGGTCTGTATAAGAAATATTTTCAGAAATACCATTATGCTAATAAATAATAATCGCTGCTATATATGTAATATATAAATCTATATATAAGTGTGAACACTTGAAATATGAGAATAACTATAATAGATTCTAATTACTCTGAGTAATCAATTGTCTAACAGAATATAGTTTGAATTCACCTTCATATATAGGTTTTTAATTAAAACCTTTTTCCCCTGAGTGGAAAAACAATGTCTGCTTCCATATTTACTGAGTTCTACATCACTAGAGTTGTTCCAAGAATGTGCATTAGTGAATGTGCTAACATTCCTAGTCTGACAGCCAACCTTTATGGTTTTGCGCAAGTCACTTTGCTTCTTGACATCTCAGTTACTTTCTCCAAAACATGGCAAGAGTAACTTTACTAAATGAGACAAGGATGAGAAGTAATGTATATAAAAGTTCCTGAGGCATCAAAGTACTCAAATATAATATAAATAACAATATGCTTTTAATCACTTTTATTGTTTTTACTCCTAATTATTTTTGCTCTCAGTAGTGGTACAATAATAATAGAGGCTAAGTATTTTTTGGAAATATTTACAAGAGAATTCAAACGTCAGGTGCTTGATGGGACCAGATCAGTATCCCCAGTCCCATTAATGCTTCTGATAGGTAAACCATCTAACTTCCCTTCTGCAGAGTTGCAAATTATTGAAGGACAGAGAAAGGGAAGAAGAGACTATACAATAAAAATATAAGGGAAGGTGCAAAATGTTGAAGGAACAAATGAGAACCATATCAATATTCATAAAACCCTCAGGTGAGCTTTTGTTCTATCTATTCCCAAGGTTCCATGAATCTGTGATAAGAAGTTATTGAGAAAATTCCAGGAAATTTATTTTTACTTTTCTTTTTACCTCAAAAGTTATTATTTATTTCTACTTGGGTAAGTTCTAGAGTTATCCAACATCATGAGATCTGTCCAACCAATCAAATAGAAGACGTTAGATTTCAGATAGACAGATGGCTTAGGATACAACTACTTTTAAGAGATTATTTATGTTAATTTATGCATTAGTCTTTTCCAAGGGTACACTCAAAATATCGGAGTATTACACGCAAGCTAAAATGAGATTTAAGAAAGTAAAGGCAGGGGCAGATAAGGTAAAATAAAGGAAAATCATGAATATGCATGTTTGAAATAAATTCATCTTAAGCCTCTAAGCCTGGGTTGGAGAGGAAGCATTGCTTTTGTGACTTCCTTAAGAGCTGAGCAGATAAGATGAGACTACATTGCCTAACAAGAGGGACAGTGTTTTGGTCATTAAAAGAGCTAATTAGGTTGTTTCATAACCTAACTATATTCTTAAAGAACAAGCATGAACACAATCCAGTTTAGACAATATCAAAGTGCAGTTACATATCCTATTTGTAGTATGCCTAGAATAGATTCCACGATGAATCCTTGAAAATCACTGATGTCTGAGCTGTAATAGAATGGCAACTCTTCTCACAAGTTCTCTCAGAGTTCATAGTCATGTTAGGGATACCTCACAGAGTAATTGAAGTAAATATCAGAAGTTTACCCAGAACACCGACTCTAGTTAATTTTCTTTCCCAAAAAGCGTACATACAGATGGCTTGTTTTCTTTGAGAAATCGAGCTTGAGGCAGGGTGAGATAAACTAACAAGCAGCTAAATCTCTTATTTCATTGATCCATTTCTTTCAATAATTACATCTTATCTTCAAAAGTACACAAAACAACATATGGAGTGCTCAAAATCAATAATGCTAAGGATATGAAAATAAACAGTTTGAGCTGACTTTTGTGTTTTGATGAGAGGCAAAAACTTTATTAAAGGGTAGCACTGGTGGGAATGGGATATTAGATATTAACAATACCACCATTCTTAGTCAAGTGTCTCAATATATTAGATAAAAAAGATTACATCTTATTTATAAGCATTCTCTCTCTATATATAAATACACACACATATACTTGTACATATATGTGTGTATATATACATATACAAATGTGTATATTTGCATATATTTACACAAAAATGCATCCAAATGTGTGTATTTAAAAATAAACTTTAGTTTTTCTCCTCATGAGCTACATCATTTTCCTGTTACATAGAATTAATAACCTGAACTAGAGTCCTATCTCTGGGACTTTTCTAACCTTTCTTACACTTCACTACTCTGAAAGTAAGGAATTTACATCACCCTGAATTTGGATTCTGAAATTAATAGTTAAGAATTAATCATAAAGAGAATAAAATATCTTGAACGTATTTCCAAAGCTGCATAGACATACTGAAGCTACTTAAATCAAATACAATATTAGTGAGAGGAAAAAGGAACCAAATGTATCTGTTTAACAATGAATGGTTGACACATCTTTTGGCTTTATGTTAACCTAATGCATTGTGTCCTGATATCAAGATAAGAAGTTGGTAGATTCTTTCAAGAAAAAAGGGAGGGAAAAATAGATTTACTGCAACCAAATGTGTCTTATGAGATCGCAAATTAAAGAGACAGGCAAAAAAGGGTTGAGTAGTTAAGGACGTGAGATGCTCCTGGTGATGAGATTGGAGGCATTATAATGAGCACACATGGTATTTTGGGAAAGTGATGCAGGTAAATAAACACAGTTATCCTAGGCTCCTAATATGATGGGGAAATTCACAATGTCTGTATAAAGGTTGAGTACCCAAGACCATTACAACCTTTATACACAACTGCTGCATTCAAATATGCACCCAATACATCTTCTCTGTTTCTCTATTTTTGTCTCCATCCTAGAGGCTAGTGATACAGAAGTGAACAAATCAAATTTATTTTTATCCTCACTAAGCATACATTTTTAGTAGTAAAAGAGAAAAAACTGAAATAAAGTGTCAAACTATGTTATTGTAAATCTAGCTAAATATTAAAAAGTGGAAAACACAGGAATGATGTAAATGATGACAATAAGATCTAGGTGGGATGGTTGGCAATGGTGTCTCTCAAAGGGAAGCAGGTATGATTCTCAATGAACTGTGGGGAAGAGCTGGCCATTGAAACAGCAGAAGGACAAGCATTCTAAGTAAAAAGATGGAAAGTGCACAGGTCCTGAAGCAGTAAAGAGTTTAGCCTGCATAGTGCATGTTGCAAGTGCCCTGCCCAGGTCTCCTTCATATGCTGGAACATTCATTTCCTAGCTCCTGTGATATTTGCTGACAATACACAGTTGCTTCCTTCTCTGCATAATTGTCCTTGGCCAAAGAGGAGACCCAAATGAGTACTTAGCTGACTCCATTGGAGCATCACTTGGTACATGAACAAGTCCAGCAAGCATATCTGATCAGAACATGGTAACCAGCACCTCAGACTCCTCAGGGATGAGTGTCTAGATCTGCAGAAGTTCCAGCCTAGGAGGATTGAGGTATAGAACATGTGGCAGAGGAAGATGATAGGTTTCAGTAAGGGCTGTGGGAGAATTGCAGCATGGGATTGCAATTTGTAAATTATCCCAGGTTGTGACTGACTAGAGTGCTGGAGAAGCTGTGATTGTGGGGAATGAACTTAACATGAAAACAAGTGGATACGAGCAGTACAAAAATTCTCCTGTGGAACGCACGCTTATATTTCCCCAATCCCCTTTCCTTGACTGGTGCAGCCTCACCCACTAAAGATGCTGTAAGTATTGACTGCTAGCAGCTCATAACTGTTTATTTAAGGAATAGTACAAAAAATGGAATCAACAAATGGAATCAACCTGACCTGGTAAGTATCAGTCTTCCCTCACCTAAGAGCAAAGACATAGTCTATGACTAACTGAATTCAAGAGGCTGGCCCCATTATCTCAAGGTAGAAATAACTCTGTGGTGTAATTTGTGCCTAGAATTTTTGTGGAATTATTAAGAAGGTAGTCTTCATCTGAGACCAAATTACTGCTTAATTCTTTCAATCTGATGTATCTACTTTTCTCATATCTTTCCCCTTTAAGCACGCCTTAACATGTATGTCATATCTTTTCCCCTGTAAGCACACCCTAACACATTTCTTTATCATGAAAACTCATTGTAACTTCTGTTTCAGGAAAGCGGCTGAAGACAGAGTGTTCCAAGAACCAAGAGAATGAATGTGGCTGATGTGTGGAGAGAAGAGATGGACCAAGATGAGACTGGAAAGGTAAACTAAGGAAATGAGATAATCCCTTTAAATTTCATTTTGTAAGCAAACAGAAATATTGAAAGGATTTTTGATGACAGAGGAGAAGGCAGAGTGCATTTTGTAATATTAAACACACACACACCACACACACACTCATTACTTGTTTCTTTCAGCAGAGAATTGATCTGAGTTTGACGAGTAAGCAAAGTCCAGACAAAAATGTGGTTAAAAGAACCAGAAAACAAATAAAAGTCTGAGGTTCCATCTTTGATTGATGCCTGTGTTTGAGTTTCACCTTACTACCTCTTTGGAAGGGGCATAGTAGAATCATAACTGCTAAAGTTTTGTAATGATGCTCACACCAAGTCTCTTCCTGCAAAATGTTAGAAAACACTTGGGATAAGACAGAGTGATTTCAATAAAAAATGATATTGCTTCCACTAACATTAAATGTTAAGGTGAAAAGGGTCCATAGTGATGGATCATTATTTCAAAAAGGAAAAAAATAATATGAAAAGGAATAGTGGTTCCTCTTGATGTATAGTATGCCTGTATTATGGTTTTACAAAATTGTGAACTTGTGTAATAATATAATAGGAGATACTGTTGAATTTCTAAGTGTTTATACATTTAAATTCATATATATTATGTTCGTTTTATCAATCACAATCTTAATTTCTAAGAAGCACGTTGACTTTTGCAATAAAGATGCAATATGGAATGGCTCACAATTGGAAAAAAAAAAGAAAAGAAAAAAGATAACAGTGTTACAAATGTAAAAGAATTTGGAAAGTTTATGAACCATTCCAAAAGTTATAACAATCACCAAAAAAAAAAAGCGACCAATATCATCATTTTTTCCCTTTTCCATGCAGAAGAGCCAAACCTATATCAAACCATCTTTATGAAGATTATCTTAAGCCGGTGCAGCAAATTGTATTACATATTCTCCACGTTGATTAATTCATTCACTTACGCATTCACTAGTTTAATATTTGTTGAACATTTATATGCCCAACAACCTACTCTAAGTTCTGAGATACGTTACAGAAGACAACAATAACAAAAATTTTCTCCTCATGGAGTTTATAGTCTAGTATACACCCTTCTATTAGAGCACTATTCATTTGATTTAGTAATCATACGGATTTTGCATAGAATAAAGCATTTGTTTTCTTCTGCGATGACTTGGGTATTCAATAAAGATAAAGGTTGTTTGAGACACCTCAGCTTTTTCAGTGTCAAGCACAATGAACGCAGAAATATAAATGCATAATAGATATGTGTTAATGATGGTTCAGGGGGACTACTGAAGGTTAATAATATGTTATTATCTGGTTTATTTGCAATTATAGTTTCTTTCTCTTTTGCTCAAAATGATTTAGTATTGTAGAACTTTCACACTACAAACTTCTCAAAAGCAATAAACCATCATGGAAGAAATATAGACACAGAAAGAGACGGATTTTCTGGAGCAGATTTATGAATGCATTAAATATTAAAGAGATAATCCTATTGCTTTGTAGTTTAAGCAGCAATAAATGGGTGTTAGGATTGATTAAATGCTTGCAGTTTACTTCAATGTTTAATTTGCTTTGAACTGTTTATGGAAAGAATAGGTAAAAGGAACAGAAATATCTCTATCCCAAAGAATTTATTTTTCCACAAGGTATATTGGAGGTGACATATTGTACCTGCAAATGTTTTGAATTAGATGAGTTATGTTTGCAAATTAAAAAGCAGGAAGTGGACTGCAATCATAGGGAGTGCAAGTTTCAGAATTAGATTGCCTGGTTTTAATTTTGGTCAGACTGTCTTTTGAATACATGGTCTTAGATGATTTACTTAAATTCTCTGCTATTCTATTATATAATCTGTAAAATTATTGAAAAATTCATAAAACAAAGTTAAGTGTATATATATATCTGTGTGTATAAGTGTGTGTATGTGTGTGTGTGTATATATATATAAATGAGTTAAGACATACACAACTTATTCTTAGCATAGAGTCTGACATATAGCAAGTAATCAATGCATATCAATGGGCATAATTACTATTAAATACAGAATTAACTGAGTTATTACACTGTAGTAGGTTTTGTTCTCTGTCCTTTACTGGATTAACAAATTTTATCTTCCACAATTCCATGCAGGCATTACCTTCTTTCTCCCATTTTATGTGAGGCCTAGAGACATAAGTCATAGGCACAGACAGTTTGTGTGTTGCAGAATGGACTTGAGCCCATGCAATTTGTTTCCAAAGTCCGTGCACATAGATACTATGAAGCAGCTGCGTCAGAACAGGTATTGGAGAAATGCATGAGTGAGTGAAGGCAAGAATGAATGCATGATGGATGAACTCATAAGACAGCAAATATTTGGAGCATTTTCTTAGTGACAAACAGAAGTAATCTCTAAATAAATTCATCACTTGATTTTCTGTTTGTGAACTCATTCCTGTCTCTTTAAAAGCATTTAAATGCACTACTGAGGTAATGCCTTTAAAAATAAAATTTTCTTCTGACCAACGTGCATAATAAAAGGAACATTCTAATGTACACAATAATACATATTTGAAACTTTGAAAACATTTGCAACATTTAATAAATCTGCTACTAGAAAATTCCTAAAGGTGATAAGAAATATACATAAACAAATTCAGAATCACCAATAATTTTCCTCTCAAAAGAAAAATGATTAAATACCTATTTTCTATAATCAAATTTAATTATTAAATTACCTTACTGTGCATTTGGCATATTGGTAAAATAAACATAAAACTAATTATTTTAATAAGTAAGTAAGTAATTATCCTGTTATGATATAGATGATATTTTTCCTGTTCTTTCTCTGTTTTGTTTTCTTTTTCATGCCCAATCTAGATTATCAATGTATTTAAAAATCAATTGCCAGGGCTTCCCATAATGATCCTTGCTTTGTGTATCCTTGCATCATTACTAATTTAGTTACTGTTCTTTTATAACATATTTTAGTTCATGAGAAGAATAAAATGAGAACATAATCATTTAGTAACTAAATTGTGGTATAAAGTGATCAGTAGAATTTAATAACAAAAGTAAAATGAATAATTTCTAGAAATAAGATCTTCAAATCATTATTTTGAATGTCTATTTTTTTTGAAAATCTGGACTAGTGTGTTAGACACAATCTGGTTTGAATAAAAAAAGAGAGGTACCTTCATCTTAGGACTTCTGAGAACATGTATGATGCTACCAAATCTTTTTCTTTATTGGGCAATAGATTATGATATATTTGTTAATAAAATTATTCATATATTCCCCTAGTACATCTCTGGGGATTAGGTTTCTATAGATAAACATTGGAAATCCCATCTATTGCAGTGAATAACCATGTATCGTCTCATACACAGAGCAACAACTTAGAACCATTATTGTCTGTTCCTAAAATATAAGGATTATGCAAATAGTAGCTAGGTTTTCATTCTAAAATATCTCTAAATGGCTTCTAAACTCTAGTTCATTTTCTTTGGAAACCCACAAAAGACGTATTTAAAGAAACCATCTGCTTTGTTTGCCCTTTTTGAATACTAGCTATTTTAGTCTGTGCCGCTAAAACAAAATATCACAAACAAGGTAATTGACAAAAAACAGAATTGATTTTCTCACATTTCTGGAGTCTGGGAAGTCCAAGAAAAAGGTACCAGAAGGTTTGTCTGTCTGGTGAGGACTGCTGACTGCTTCCAGGACTGGTTCCTTGTTGCATTTTCTGGAGGGGAGGAACGCTGTGTCCTCACATGGCAGAAGGTAGAAGGGCAAGTGAGCTGAACATCACATGAAGCCTCTTTTAAAAGGACCTTAAATCCATTCATGAAGAGGCAGCCCTTATGGCTTAATCATCCCTTAAAGGCTCCTTGTCTTAATACTTTCTTATTGACAACACCTGAATTTTACGGGGGCCACAATGAAACCATAGCACCAGTCATGCTTAGAAATGATATACTCTATTAGGGTGATTTTGTCCTCTATAATTATACATGGGAAAGGGTAGTGCCTTTCTTGCACAAAGCACACATGTGCACAGAGAATTACTTTCTACTGACTATGTCATCCGGTTTAGTATTAAACATGTTAATGTAATAGGGACCTCTGTTTTATGAATCATATTGAATCTTACTCAGCTATAGTATTGCATATTAGTCTCAAATAAGTAGAACAGAAATGAGTATTTCTTCTATGGCTATAGAAACAAAGGTAATCTGAAACTAGTATTTGTCATTTCACCTTTATTTTGTAAGCATTACCATCTCTTTATTATTATTTTCATTGTGCTCAGCCACCGGGAACATGAGCTCCTCCTGGAGTGCCTACAAAGGCTGAGCCGTGGAGGGCAGCACACAGCTGTAGTGATGAGACATGGTATCTTGGTCTGTTTTGTGTTGCCCTAAAGAAATACCTAAGGCTGGATAATTTATGAAGAAAAGATTTATTTGGCACATGGTTCTGCAGATTATCGTTTCACTTGCACTAAATATTCCCAGAAAGGCAAAGAATTGGCATGATTTCTCAGAATGAACTGTAGACAGGTAAAAAGCCCACAAAATTCGATTTTGTTTTATTTTGTGATCTCAATTAAGAACTCCTGAGATCCACTCTTTTAGCAAATTTCAAATATACAATAGAGTATTATTAACTATCCTCAGCATGCTGTACATTAGATCTCCAGAACTTGTTCATATTGTACTGAAAGTTTGTACACTTTGACCTTTCCCCCATTATTCCCTACCCTTCAGCCTCTGGTAACCATCATTCAACTCTCTTGGTTTCTATGAGTTCAGACTTTTTAGATATCATGAGGTATTTGTCTTTCTTTGTCTGGCTTATTTCACTTAGCACAGTCTTCCAGGTTCATCCATGTTTTCATAAATGGCAGAATATCCTTCTATTTAAAAGGTGAATAATATTCCATTATACGTATATATCACATTTCTTTTTCATTCATCTATTATTAGACATTTTGGTTGTTTCTATATCTTGCCTATGGTGAATAATGCTTCAATGAATACAGGAGTGCAGAACTCTCTTTAAAATAATAATATAATTTACTTTGGACATATTTCCAGAAGTGGAATTGCTGGAACATAGAGTAGTCTATTTTTAAATTTTTGAGAAACTTTATGAGGACTGTACCAATTTACATTCCTGTCAGCAGTACAAAGGTTATTTTTCTCCACATCCTCATGATAGCTTTAGATTTTTATAATAGCTTTCCTAATATGTATTAAGTCATATCTCATAGTGGTTTTCATTTGCAATTCCCTGATGATTAGTGATATTGAGCTACCTTTTTACACAGATGTTGGTCACTTTTATGTCTTCTTTGAAAAAATGTTATTCAGGTCCTTTGCTTTTTATTATTTACTGTTATTATTTGTTATTTACTATTTGTTATTTTTTGATATTATTTGTTTGATATTATTTATTCATTTACTATTGACTTATATGAATTCCATATATATTTTGGATACTAACCCCTTATCTGATATATGGTATGCAAATATCTTCTCCTATTCCATATATTTCTTTTCAGTTTGTTGATTGATTCCTTTGTCATGCAGAATCTTTTTAATTTGATGAAGTCCTACTTACTTAGCTTGCTTTTGTTGCTTGTGCTTTTGGTGTCATATTAAAAAACTATATATTTGCCAAGACTAATGTGAAGAAATTTTGCTCTATGTTTTCTTCTAGCAGTTTTATGGTTTCAAGTCTTATTTTTGTCTTCAATCCATTTTGAGTTTTTTAAAAATATGTGGTATAATCTGTGTCCAATTGCATTCTTCTGCATAAGGATATCAAAGTTTCCAAACACTATGTATTGAAGAGGTTATTCTTTCCCCATTTTGTATTTTCAGTGACTTTATTGAATATTCATTGACCATACATGTTTAAGTTTGTTTCTGGTTTCTCTATTGTGTTCCCTCGGTCTACGTATTTGTGCCAGTACCATACTGTTTTAGTTACTGTAAGTCGTAATATAATTTGAAATAAGGAAGTGTGATGCCTCCAACTTTGTTCTTTTTGCTGAAAATTACTCTGGGTATTTGGAGCGTTTTATGGTTCCATATGAATTTTAGATTTTTTTTTCAATTTTTGTGAAAAATATAATTTGGATTTTGATAGAAATTGCATTGGATCTGTAGATAGTTTTGAATAGTATGAATATTTTAAAAATATTCTTCCAATCTAGAAATATTGCATATCTTCCTATTTACATGTTTCTTTTTCAGCTTTTTTCATAGAGTTTAATGGATTTTAGTGTACAGATCTTCAACACCCTTGGTTCAATTTATTCTAATTATTTTACTATTTTTGATGCTATTGTAAATGGCATTGTTAATTTCTTTTTCAGAGAGTTTGTTGTTAGTGCATAAAAATTCAACCGGTTTTGTATGTTGATTTTTATCTTGCAATTTTATTGAATTTGTTCTAACAATTTTTGGTGGACTTCTTAGGGTTTTCTTTTTCTTTTTTTAATTTTTTTTTTTTTTTTTTTTTTGAGTTCACCCAGGCTGGAGTGCAATGGTGCAATCCCAGGTCACTGCCACCTCCGCCTCCCAGGTTCAAGCAATTCTCCTGCCTCAGCCTCCTGAGTAGCTGGGATTACAGGCACCCGCCATCACGCCAAGCTAATTTTTGTATTTTGAGTAGAGACAGGGTTTCACCATGTTGGCCGGGCTGGTCTTAAACTCCTTATTTCAGGTGATCCACCCGCCTTGGCAATTTATGTTTTTGTTTGTTTGTTTTTTCAATTTAGACATTTTAACTTATTTTTCTTGTCTAGTTGCTTTGCCCAGGACTTCCAGTACTATATTGACTAAAACTATGAGGGCACTATAATTCAACATAATGCTGCAAATCCTGGCCACGGCAATTAGGCAAGAGAGAAATAAAGGGCATTCAAATGGAAAGGAAAAAGTCAAAGTAGGCTTGTTCACAAACAACATAATCTTAGAAAAACCTAAAGACTCTACCAAAATACTGATAAATAAATTCAGTAAAGTTTCTGGACACAAAATCAACATACAAAAATCAATGTCATTAATATACACCAACAGTAAATAATCTGAAAAAGAAACCAATAAATCAGTTTAAACAAGTAAAAGAGCTGTATAAGGAAAACTGTAAAACACTGATGAAAGAAATTGAAGAGAACATACAAAAAAATGAAAAGATATTCCATGTTTGTGGATTGGAAGAATTAATATTGTTACCATGACAATACCACCCCAAGTAATGTACAGGTTCAATATGTTTTTTATCAAAATACGAATGAAAATATTTCTTCACAAAAATAAAAAAGTTCTAAAATTTATATGGAACCACAAGAGATTCCAGATAGCCAAAGCAATCCTGAGGAAAAAAGAAAAAACTGGAGACATCATACTACCTGACTAATATGCTATAAAGCTGTAATAACCAAATCAGCATGCTGCTGGCATAAAACAAACTCATAGCCCAATGGAACACAATGAAAAGCCCAAATAGAAATCTATGCATTTACAGATGCCACATTTTTGACAAAGGTGCCAAGAACATACAACGCGGAAAGGACAGTTTTTTCAATAAATGGTGCTAGGAAAACTGGATATCCATATGCAGAGGACTGAAAGTAGACCTCTCTCTCTCACCATATTCAAAAATCAAAGCAAATTGGATTAAAGACTTAAATATAAGACCTTAAGCTATAAACTTATAAAACTTATAGCTTAAGGAGCTCAAACAATAGCAAAATGAAAATCAAAACCACAATGAGATATTATCTCACTTTAGTTTAAATGGCTTTTTCAAAAAATCAAAAGTCAGAGAATAATGGATGCTGGTGAGGATGTGGGGAAGGGCAGCCCTCATACACTGTTGGTGGGAACAAATTAGTGCAGCCACTATGGAAAACAGCATGGAGTTTCCTCCTTAAAAACTTTAAAATTGAGCTATTAATACTATATAATCCAGCAATTCCACCACTGGGTACATATCCAATAGAAAGAAAATAAACATATCAAAGATATGAATATATCAAATTATCAAAATACCGATGAAAATATTTCCTCACAGAAATAAAAAACGTTCTAAAATTCATATAAAACCACAAGAGATCCCAAATAGTCAAAGTAATCCTGATGACAAACAACAAATAAACAAACAAACTAAAAAACTGGAAACATTACACTACCTGACTTCAGAATATGCTTCAAAGCTATAATAACCAAATCAGCATGCTACTGGCATGAAACAGACACATAGCCCAATGGAATAGAATAAAGAACTAAGACATAAATCTATGCATTTACAGCCACTATATTTTGACAAACGTTGTACAGATAAATATATAAATATATCTTCTCTCCCATGTTTGTGAAGCATTTACAGCAACATTGTTAATTGGAGGTCATTATGTTAAGCAAAATAAGCCAAGCACAGAAAGAAAAAATTGTGTATTCTTACTTTTATGTGACGTGGGGGCCCAAAAAGTGGATTTCATGAAGATAGACTGTAGATTGGTGGTTACTAGAGGCAGGGAAGTGTAGGAGAGAGGGAAGGATAAAGAGAGGCTGATTAATGGGTGCAAAAATACAGTTAGAAGAGATAAAACCTAGTGATTGATAGATTAGTAGGGTGATTATAGCTTATGATTAGTAGGGTGACTATAGCTTACAATCACCTGTTGTACACTTCAAATAGCTGAAAAAGAATAATTTGCATGTTTCTAGCATAAAGATTAAACAAATACTAAGTTTATGGATATTCCAATTATCCTGGTATCAAATTATCACATGTATACTAAAAGTATGAATATCTCATATATTAATTGAAAAAAAGAGTGGGCATCCTTGTCTTGCATGTGATCTTAGAGGAATGCTTTCAGCTTTTCACAATTGGTATGCTAGCTGTGGGCTGTATGCGTAGTCTTAATCGAGTCACATTATTTCTATAACTAATTTGTTGAGAGTTTTTGTTTTGAAAGTGTGTTGGATTTTGTCAGATGTTTTACTGCATCTATTGAGATGATTGTATACATTTTTTCCTTTATTCTGCTAATGTGATATATCACATTTATTGATTTGCATATTTTGAAACATCCTTGCATTCCAAAGATAAATCCCACTTAAACATGGTGTTAATCCTTTTCATGTATTGTTGAATTTGGTTTGCTAGTATTTTGTTGAGGATTTTTACATTCAAGTTCATCAAGATTATTGGCCTGCAATTTTCTTTTTTTCGAGTATTCTTGCCTGACTTTGGTAGTAGGGTAATGCTGGCCTCATGAAGTGTATTTAGAAGTTTTCCATCTCTTCATTTTTTTGGGAGAGTTTTAGAAGGATTGCTATTAATTCTTCTTTAATTTTTTGGTAGAATTTATAAGTGAAGGAGGATATTTGTTTACTAATTTAATCTTCTGACTTGCTATTTGTATAGTCTATTTTTTCATGATTCAGTCATGGATGTTTGCATATTTCTAAAACTTTATCATATTTTTTCTAATTGCTTAATTTCTTGGCATATATTTTTATAGTAGTCTCTTAGGGAGTTTTATGTTTTTGTAGTATGAATTGTATTTCATTTTTCATTTATTTGAGTCTTTTACCTTTCTGCTTATTTAGACTAGTTAAAAGTTTATCAATTATATTTATTTTCAAAAAACAAACTCAGTTTTATTTATCTTTTCTATTTTTTTTCTAATTTCTATTTCATTTGTTACTGCTCTGATCTTTATTTCCTTTTACGGTTTTCAAAGCTTTGGATTTTGTTCTTTTTTTCTGGTTCTTTTAAGTTTAAAGTTATGTTGTCTATATAAAATCAGTATTGGCATTTATCACTATAAACTTTCCTCTTAGAAATGCTTTTGGTACATTTATACCTTTTGGTATATTGTGTTTTTATTTTCATTTGTCTGAAGATATTTATTTCTGTTACCTTCTTGACTCTATTGTCATGTGTGTTGTTTATTGTTCTTATAGTTGTACATTTTCCAATTTTCTTCCTGTTATTGATTTCTAGTTTCATGCCATTGTGGTTGAAAGGGAACTTGATATAATTTCAATCTTCTTAAATTTATTAAGTCTTGTTTTGTGGCCTGACATATGATCTATTCTGGAGGATTTTCTGTAGGCAGTTGCAAAGAATGTGTATTCTGCTGCTTTTAGATGGAATGTTCTGAATATGGCTGTGAGTTCTACTTGGTCTAAAGTGTAATTCAAATCTATGGTTACTTAATTGATTTTCTTCCTAGTTGATCTATTCATTGCTGAGCATGGTGTATTGAAATATCTCACTGTTATTGTATTGCTTTCTGTTTCTTCCTTTATTTTATATTTATATAACTATATATTAATTATATATATATAGTTAAGTTCTTTGATGTTGAGTGCATATATTTACAACTGATATATCCTCTTAATGAATGGGCTCATTTATCACTTTATAATGATCTTCTTTGCCTCTTGTTTTTATTATAAATTTTTTTTCTGATATAGAAATAGCTACTCTTGCTCTCTTTTGATTTCCATTTACGTGGGATATTTTTTTTCACCCTGTTGCTTTCAGTCTGTGTGTGTCTTTAAAGCTAAATTGAGAATCCTGTAAGGCAACCTATTGTTGGATTTTATTTTTTAACTATTAACTCATTCTATATCTTTTGACTGGAGAATTTAGTCCATTTACATTTATGGTAGTTATTGATAGGTAAGGACTTTTTATTATCATTTTATTAATTGTTTTCTGACTGTTTTATAGTTTTTCTTTGTTTTCTTCTTTTGTGATTTGATGACTTTTTGAAGGTGTACACTTTAATAAACTTTTTCTCTTTTTCTTTTGTATATTTACTATAGTTTTTTCCTTTGTGGTTACCATGAAACTCATATAAAAAACTCAAATGATTTTTTTCCCTAAACTACACGTTTCCCTGGAAATCCTGTCCCTGTGTACTGCAGAGAATTGCTGTCCTGGATTCCCCTTCTTTGTGCTGAGTGTGTCCTGGGACTGTGGATCATATCAGAAGTGCTAAGTGCTTCTGCCTGTCCCTCTCTCCCAGGACCCATGGCCTGCCCCACTGGCGGGTAGGGCAGTGGCTGTAGGGAGGAGGGCTGTGGCCCTGGACCTGTCCTCTGACCATTGGCTTCCTCTCCAGGAGGCTGTGAAGCCCGTGCTGTGGCACTTGCCCCACCCCCTGGGGCCCCCTCAGGTCCTGTTCTTACAACAATGTAACTTCAACTGTATACAAAAATAAACTTTTACTTCCCTCCTTGCACATTTTTATTTTGATATCACCATCTACTTATTTTTATATTGTGTATCCATTAACAGATATATGTAGCTGTATTTACTTAATACTTTTGCCTTTTAACCTATATCCTAGAGTTAAATGTGATTTGTACATCATCATTATAGTATTCTAAATTTGAGTATATACTTAACTTTAGTTAGTAACATATACTGTTATATGTTTTTATATTAGTAATTAATGCTCTTTTGTTTCATCTAGAAAATTATCTTTAGAATTTCCTATAAGGCAGATATATTGGTGATAAATTTCATTAACTTTTTTTAATCTGGAAAAGTCTTTATCTGTCCTTCATTTCTGACGAACATCTCGTGTTTTTTTTCAGCACTTTGAATATATCATTCCACCATCCCCTGATACATAAGGTTTCTGTTAAGAAGTCTGCTGATGGTCTAATACAAATGTTATTGTACTTGAGACACCTCTTCTTTGCTTTAAAAATATGTCTTTGTTTTTTATTTTGTCAGTTTGATTAGAGTGTGTCTTGCTGAAGTCTTCTTTGGGTTGAACTTGTATGAGGATCGTTTAGCCTTATGCATTTGGATATCCATATCTCGCCAAGATTTGAAAGTTTTCAGCCATTATTTATATTTTATAAGCTTTCTTCTCTTTTCTCTGTCTTTTCCATCTAAGATTCTCATAATTCATACATTAATTATCTTGATATAGTCCCATAAATTATGTAAGCATTCTTTAACCCTTTTAATTCTTTTGTTTCCTCCTCTGACTGAATAATTTAAAATGACTCAACTTTGAGTTCACAGGTTCTTGCTTCTGCTGGATCAAGGTTGCTGTTGAAACTCACTGCATTCTTCATTTTATTCATCATATTGTTCAGCTTGTTGAGTTTCCTTAAAGCAATTATTTTGCATTATTTTTCAGCTAATTAATATATCTCCATTTGTTTGGAATTGACTACCAAAAAATTATTGTGTTCTTTTGGTTACATCATATTTTATTATTTTTCCATGTTCCTTAAAGTTTTTTGTTGCTATTTTTACATCTTAAGAAGCATTAAAATCCTCCAGTCTTTACTAACTTGATTTGTGAGAGAAATGCCTTCATCAGTCAGCCCAGCTTGAGATTCTGAGGCTCTCCCAGACCTGTTTGGTGGTTATGGCTCTTCCAGAACTGCTTTTGTTCCCTCCTGAGGTGGGAGAAGTCTTAAGAATATGTATATATTTTGTTAATCCGATAAAACCAGACTGGGTGCTGACAGCCTTTCATTTGTTTTCTTTAAGACAGTGACCTGAAATTCTATAGTTTGTGTGCCTTCTGCTAGTCCCATAGAGTTGAGCTGGCTAACTGCATGTGCTTGTAAGCCATCTGCAAAGGCTCACATTTGTCACTTAGATGGTACCTAGGTAGAGCTGGCCATGGATGGGGAAGGGTACAGAGCTATGGAAGCCTCCTTTGGCCAGTTGGGGCTTTCTACAAGTGAGGTGTCCCAAGTGGCTTGAAAAACAGGTGTCCTGGTGGAGAGCATAAAGTGTTCCATAAGATATGCAGTCCTTTGTTGACTGTCCTTCTCAGCCCTGTAAGTCGCCATCTTTCTTCCCTGTTCTCAAACTCTCACAGCCACGTAGCCACGCTGATTCCCTCAGTTATCTATGTGGGGTTGGAAAGAGGTGGGTCTCTTGTGTAGCATCCTGTATAGCTAGAGAAGTCAGACACTCATTCCGGACATTTTCACTTTCTCTTGTGGGAGGAATTGTGGACCCAAAATTGGCTTTTTTGGGACTGAGCTGTGACACTTTGGGAAGGGGTGATGTGGATAAGGCAAAATTGATTTTCTTACTCTTTTCAATGACTCTGTTCTCAGATTTTTTGCTTCATGGTGTGCTGGAAGTTCTCTGTTGGACCTCTGTACTCCTTCAAAGGTACTCTTATCTGTGGGTGGTTGGCAAAATTGTTGCACTGTGCGAAGATGATGGTAGAAAACTCCTATTGTGCAATTTTGTTGATGTCATTCTTTGTAAGTTAAATTTCTCACCTATTAACCATCTTTGGGGAATCACTGAGGTACATTGTTAGGTCTTTTGAACAGGGAAAAGGGTGCATTTTAAGATTTACATATCATCCAGGGAAGATTTGAGCATTGGTTATTTATAGGGTAATATTACAGTTACTTAGAAAAGAAATCCCTTGTTCCTAGAAACAACATTAGCTGAACCAAGTATAAGTTATGGAAGACTAACGTTACTTCCTTTGTGAAGCAACTTTTTGTTATTGAAAAATAGTGGGCCAGGGGTGGTGGCTTATGCCGGTAATCCTAGCACTTTGGGAGGCTGAGGGGGGAGGATAACTTGAGACTAGGAGTTTAAAACCAGCCTGGGCAACAAAACAAAACCCTGTCTCTATAAAAAATAAAATGATTAGCTAGGCATGATGGCATGCACCTATAGGCTCAGATAATTGGGAGGCTGAGGCAGTAGGACCATTAGTGCCCAGGCGTTCAAGGCTGCAGTGAGCTACGATCACACACACTCCAGCCTGGGAGGCAGAGCAAGATCCTCTAAAAAAATAAAATAAAAAAGAAAGGATGGGGAATGAGACATGTGACCTTTGTTTAATATTATTTATACTAGATACCAAGTAAAACACTATACTTTTATAATATTGTCTCATTGAGTTCTTATAATGAACCATTTCATAAATTATCATTATAAAATCAAATATGAGGAAATTTAGTGCGGATGAACTAAGTGATTTTTTTCTTATGTGATTCAGCTCACAATGTAGCACAAGAGTTCAAGCACCCAGGTTTTAAATGAATATGAATGTCTTCTTCATAAGAGCTAGCCAGTTTTCTGTAGTTATTCTTTCCAACATTGAAAAATTATTATTCTTGCTCTCCCTGAAAGATCAATATGATTCAGAATTCAGGACTGAGAGAAAAGCAGCACCATGACAACACCAGTGCCATAATTTTGAGAGGTCTGTGACTTCACAAAGTCACAGACTTTGTGATAATTAGCTAGATGTTTACTTACAAATGCAAACACATGCACACATTTTTAAAGGTTATTTCACTTAGACAATAGGCATGTTTTAAGGAATCAACAAGACTAATCAAGATGTTCCTCATGAATGAATTGGATCAAAACACTTTAAAGAGTCTATAAAATTAGTTCACACTTCAAGTAATATCTATTATAAGGATAATGGTAGTTACTATTTAACAGTATTAAATGCCTCATATGTATCACCAAATTTAACCTCATAATATCCCAGTGTGATAAGTTATTTCGTCATTATTTTTCCTACTATCCAGGAAAGGAGATTGCCCTTCATGAGGTATAGAGTCAAGGTTCCAGTCTTAGTAGTATGATTCTAGAAACCATGCTCTTATCCTCTATCATACATCTCAACATTTGAATCATTTATATAACTTTTCAGAAACTTTGGTAATTACTTTTAGATGTGTTTTAAGTTGCATCAACTCAGACTTTTCTTTCTACATTTTGTTCCTAAAGCATTTTATAAATATCAAGGTTATAGAAAGGCTTTTTTAATTTTATAGAGTTTGTTCAGGGACCCACTGCAAAACATCAGTGTTAAGTTCTGTTCTGCCTAGTTTCTATGCCATATGGCATCATTCTTCTTTCAATATATGTTAGTGTTAAAAGAATATATTTTTTCCTTCAGTTTGCACAGTACCTTTTATAGAAATGGCATAAACATTACTTTTTCTTAAGAATATCACTTAAATAATTAAATGATTTTACAAGGGAACAAAAGGACACTTTAAATTTCCCTGGAGCTTTCAAATCCCTTTAATAAAACACTGAATCCATTTTTTTTCCTTGAAATTCTTTCCCAGTGGTATGTAGCTATTTATTTATTTATTTACTTTTATCAGGGAATTAGCATTTGTTATCTCAGCAGCCAGGCCTTTCTTCAGATAGTCTTATTAATAGTTTATTATTTGAGTCTTTTGGTGTCTTGTATTCAAGAGTCTTTATTTGGACACTGTGTAGATGTCAGAACAAATTATTCTTGTAGATTATAGTCCTTTAATATTTTTAAAATTATATGTACATATTTAGATTAAATTTAATTTTTAAAATTTTATTGAGTTAAAACTCATCTACCATGCAATTTATCCATTAAACATGTACATCATTTTTAATTTTCATATAAATTTTAAGTTGATCTTGTCAATTTCTTCAAGTGTTATTCAAAGTTTGTATCTATCACCAAAATCAATTATAGAAAATTTTAATTACTCCAGTAGAAAACCTTGCACTCTTTAGTAATCATTACCCAAGCTCCCTTCCCCTCAGTCCAAGGCAACCATTAATCCACTTTCTGTCTCTGTAGATTTGCTTACTCTTAAAATGTCATGTAATGGAATCATACAATATGGGGTTCTTTGTTATTGACGTCTGCCACACAGCATGTTTTAAGGATTTATCCATGCTATAGCATGTATCAGTATTTTGTTTTTATTGCAGAATAATACTACATTATATGGACATACCAATTTTTTTCTGTCCTTTCATTGGTTGGTAGATATTTTTTGTTTTCATTTCTGATTACTAAGAGTATTTTTGCTCTTAACATCAAAAACAAATTTTTGCATGGATGTGTGTTTTTTTCTTAGCTGTATTTCTAAGAGTGGCATTACTGGATCATATGGTATTTCTGTTTAACTGTTTAAGGAATGGCCAAATAGTTTTCCAAAGCAACTGCATCATTTTACATCATTAGTGTATGAAGGTCCCAATTTGTTCGCATTTTTGTCAGCACTTGTTTCTATCTGTCTTTTTAAACTCTAGCCTTCCTCATGGGTGAATGTGGTAGATGTTTGTGGTTTTAACTTGCATTTATCTCGTGACTAATGATATGGAATATCGTTTAATAAGTGCTTATTGGCCACTCATATATCTTCTTTGGAGAGATGTTTACTCAGGTATTTTGCTCACTGAAAAAACTGCGTTAAATTCTGTCCTTTTATTATTTAGTTGTAATAGTTATTTATATATTCTAGATACCAGCCCCTTATGAGTTAAGGAGATACAATTGTTTTTCCATTCATAAGTTATATTTTTACTTCTTAATATCTTTTGATGTACAAAGATACTAATTTTGATGATGTTATTTTCTTTTGCCTTTCATGCTTTTAGTGTCTTATATGACAATTTATAATCTACGATAGCTTTAGCTCTTACATTTAGGTATTTGATCTATTTTGCATTAATTTTTATATATGGTTTAAAGAAAATGTCCAACTTTATTTTTTGCATGTAGATATCAAGTTCTCCCAGAAATACTTATTGGAAAGATGATTTTCTTCTCATTGAATTGTTAGGCAGCCGTCGCAAATGTCAATTTACTGTAAATGTAAGGATTTATTTCTGGACTCTCAACTTTATTTCATTGATTTATATATATACCCTTGGGCCAGTACCACACTCTCTTGATTACTGTAGCTTTCTTTAAAGTTTTAAAAATGGGAAGTATGGATTTAAAAATTTTTTCTCCTTTATTTCAAGTTTGGTTTGTGGATTTGGGCTTTTTTAATTTTCATAGAAATTTTAAGTTGATCTTGTCAATTTCTTCAAATGATATGGGCTTTTGATAGAAACTGTGTTGAATCTGTCGATCAGTTTGGAGTGTATTGTCATCTTAACTATACTAGCATCCTGATCCATAGCATAGTGTATTACTTCATTTATAGGTTTACTTTTATTTATTTCTACAATTTTTACATTTTCAGATTATAAGTTTGATAAATTTTTGATAATTCTTAGGGTTTTAAAAATATTGTAAATTAAATTGTTTTCTTAATTTTATTTTTAGTTTGCTTATTGCTAGAAATTCAATAGAAATGCAATTGAATTTTGTATATTGATCTGTATCCTGTAATTGTGCTAGACTCATTTATTAGCTTGAATATTTTTCCTTTTATTTTAAAAGAATTTTCTATCATGCAGTATATAAGTAGGGAAAATTTTAATTCTCCTTTCCCATCTGGAAGCCTTTTATTTCCTTCTTATCTAATTGCTCTGGTTAAGCTCTCCAGTATAGTGTTGAATGGAAGGAGAGTGAAAATCCTTGTCTTCTTGATCTTAGCAGGGAAGAGTTTATACTTCCATCATTTAGTCTGATATTAGCTTTGATAGATCAGCTTCACCTTTTTTAGGGTGAAGAAATTCCCTATTATTCCTAGTTTGTTGTATGTTTATATCACGAAAAAGTGTTAAATTTTGTCACATGCTATTTCCAAATTGAGAAGATAATATATTTTTGTTCCTCATTCTATTGATATTGTCTGTTATATTAATTGATTTTGGTATGCTAAATCAACATCATATTCCTGAGATAAGTTCCAACTGGTTACACAGTTTATGTGTATATATATTAGTATATATAAATATGTTAATATTAGTGTACTTTATATGTTGCTGGAATTAATTTGTTAGTATTATGCTGAGGACTTTTTGCATCTTTATTTACAAGAAATATATTGAACTATAATATTTCTTTCCCTCTTTCCCTTGTGTTATCTTTGGTTTTGGTATCAGAGTAATACCGGCTTTATGGAATAAACTGAGAAGTGTTTATTTATCTTCAATTTTTAAAAAGAGTTTCTGAATAATCGTATAAATGTATCTGTATATATATTTGGTAAAATTAACCAGTAAATTCATCTGGTTGTGGAATTTTTGTTTTCTTTGTGGAAGGGGATACATTTTTTCAGATTGTCTTTTTTCTTAAGTCAGTTTCATAGTTTTTGTCTTTCTAGGAGTTTGTTCATTTTATCAAAGTTATATAATTTGTTGACATAGAGTTGTTCAAAGTTTCACCTTATAATACTTTTTATTCTTATAAGGTCAGTAGTAATGTTCCCTTTTACTTCTGATTTTAATAATTTGAGAATCATTCTATTCTTGTTAGATCATCTATCTAAACTGTGTGCATTTTGTCAGTTTTTTCTGAGAACTAGCTTTTGGTTTTATTATTATTTATTTTTTCTACTCTCGATTTCATTAGTTTTTCTCTTAATCCTATGTTTTCTTTATTTTTGCTTGCCCTACACTTAGTTTGATCTTTTTTTCTTAGTGTCTTAAGGTGGAAGGCTAAGTTGTTCATGTGAAATATTTCTTCTTTTATAATAAAGCTGTAAAACTCCCTCTGAGCACTGCTTTAGCTGCATCTCGTAAGTTTTGGGATATTGTGTCTGAATTGTTATTTATTTGCAAGTATTTCTGCTTTTCTTTTTAACTATTTTTTGAGTCATTAGTTATTTAAAGATGTTTTGATCAATTTCCATATATTTGTGAATTTTTCAAATTCTTTTCTTAATTTTGAATTCAATTTTATTATGGCCAGTTAACCAAATTAGCATAATATGAATTGTTTTAAATTCTAAATCTTGTTTTATATATTAGCATATGGTCTATTCTGAAATATATTCCACATGTACTTGGGAAGAATGCAAATCTGCTGTTGTTAGATACAGTATTCTATAGAGGCCTGTTAACACTAATGTGTTTATAGTATTCAAGTCCTTCATTTACTTGTTGAGCTTTGGTATTTTTTGTTCTATTAATTACTGAGAGCATCCCAATAATATTTGGTGTCCCAAATATGATTGGTAAATTGTCTGTTTCTGGTTTCATTTATTTCAGCCTCTGTTTCAGGTATTTGGGGATTCTGTTGGTCAGTGCATATATTAAAAACTGCTATAATTTTGATCCTTTGATTATCATAAAATGTCCCTCTATATGCAAGACATGATTTTTAGTTTTTAATGTCATTTTTTGATACTAGAATAGCCACTCTATTTTTCTTATGGTTGCTTTCTTCAATAATGTATTTTTCCACCATTTTCCCTTCAACCTATTAATATATTTGAATGAAAATGTCTCCTGTAGGGGCCGGGTACAGTGGCTAATGCCTGTTATGCCAGCACTTTGGGAGGCTGAGGTGGGAGGATCACTTGAGGCCAGGAGTTTGAGACCAGCCTGGCCAACATGGCGAAACTCTGTCTCTACTAAAAATACAAAAATTAGCTATGTGTGGTGGCACGCACCTGTAATCACAGCCACTCTGGAGGCTGAGGCCCGAGATCGCTTGAACCCAGGAGGTGGAGGTTGCAGTGAGCTGAGATAGCGCCACTACACTCCAGCCTGGGCGACAGAGCAAGACTGTGTCTCAAAAAAAAGTGTCTCCTGTAAACAGTATAGAATTAGTCCTTAATTTTTTATCCAGTTTGTGGCTCTCAGCCTTTAATTTGAGTATTTAATCCATTCACATTTAAAATCTGTATCAATATGTCTGAATTTACTTTTGCAATTTTTATCTTTATGTAGCTAATATTATTTTTGTTTCTCAATTTTTAAAATTATTTACTTTGAAGTGATTATTTTTCTAGTATAACATTTATATTCTTTTAATGTTTTAAATTTATTTTTTATTGTTGTTTTCTTAGTAATTATCCTAGGGCTTATTTTATATGTGTGTGTGTGTGTATGTGTATATATATATATATACACACACACACACACACACTCTTATCAGAATCCATTTCAAGTTTATGCTAACTTAATTCCAGTGAGATATAGAATTATTGCTCCTGTGTAGATCTATTTTTCCTCCAGCTTTGTGTTATTATGATTACATATATTACCTGTACATATGTTACAAACTCAATGGCATTGTTATAAGTATTGCTTATACATTTTATATCTATTACATAAGCTGAGATAAGAAAAGAGAGCAGGAACGTATGTGCAAAGTTTGTTTTATTTGTATTCTTATTTACTATTTATTTAGTCTATTCATTTGTGCCTTTGAGTTTAGGTTGCCCTCTGTGTCATTTTCTTACTCCAGTACAACTCTGCTTCCTCTCACATTCTTTGCGCTATTGTTGTCAAATGCATTATATTTCTATATGTTATAGCCTCAACAATAACTATATGATTTTATACATATTGCTTATAAAATTGCTTTTTAAACCAGTTAAGCTAAGACGTAATAAAATATAAATTCATACTTTTTAATAATTATATAATTGTATTCTTGCTTTTCATTTTTTTTGGTGCAGATTTATATTTCTGTCAGTATTTACTTGTGTTAAGTATGAAATACTTATTTTAGTATTTTTATTTTGTAAGTCAGGTTGGCTAGCAATGAATTCCTTTGAGCTTGTTTGTTTTGCTTTCTTTTTGTTTTTTGTTTTTTAATCTGGGAATGTATTTATTTCACTTTTATTTTTGAAAGACTGCTTTGCTAGATATAGGATTTTTGGTTTACATTTTTTCCTCTAGTTCTTTGACTGTCCCATACCAGCATATTGTGCATTCCACTGTTTCTAATGAAAAGCTAGACATAGTCTTTTATTTCTTTTTTATTTTTATTTTTATTTCAATAGCTTTTTTGGTACAAGTGGTTTTCTATTACATGGATAAATTATGTAGTGGTGAATTCTGAGATTTTAGTGCATTCATCACCCATTAGAGTACATTTGTACCTAATATGCAGTTTTTTTAATCTGAGATACCTTCCCACCCTCCCCCTTCTGAGTCTCTCAAGTCTATTATGTCACTCTGTGTGCCTTTGCATACTCACAGATTAGCTCATACATAGAGTAATAACATACAGTTTTTAGTTTTCCATTCCTGTGTTACCTCACTTAGAATAATGGCCTCCAGCTTCATTCAAGTTGCTGCAAAAGACATTATTTTGTTCCTTTCAATGGCTGAGTAGCATTTCATGTGTGTATATACCACATTTTCTGTATCCACTCATGAGTTGATAGGAATTTAGGTTGGTTCCACATCTTTGTAATTGTGAATTTTGTTGCTATAAACA
Source organism: Pan paniscus (assembly GCF_029289425.2). Classification (NCBI taxonomy): domain Eukaryota; kingdom Metazoa; phylum Chordata; class Mammalia; order Primates; family Hominidae; genus Pan; species Pan paniscus. The sequence goes on from NC_073267.2 coordinate 72,257,709, forward strand.
TAGATGTGCAAGTGTCTTTTTCATATAATGACTTATTTTGCTTTGGGTAGGTATTCAGCAGTGGGATTGCTGGATCAAATGGTAGATCTACTTTTAGCTTTTTAAGGAATCTCCATACTGTTTTCCATAGAGGTTGTACTAATTTACATTTCCACCAGCAGTGTATAAATGTTCCCTTGTCCCCACATTCACACCAAAATCTATTGTTTTTTGACTTTTTAATAATGGCCATTCTTGCAGGAGTAAGATAGTATCTCGTTGTGGTTTTAATTTGCACTTCCCTGATGATTGGTGATGTTGAGCATTTTTTCATAATTTTTTGGCCACTTGTGTGTCATCTTTTGAGAAATGTCTATTCATGTCATTTGCCCTCTTTATAATGATGTTGTTTTTTTTTTCTTGATGATTTGTGGAGTTTCTTGTAGATTCTGGGTACCAGTTCTTTGTCAGATACATAGTTTGCAAATATTTTCTCTCATTCTGTGGTTTGTTTACTCTGTTGATTATTTCTTTTGCAGACATGTTTTAGTTTAATTAGGTCCCATTTATTTATTTTTGTTTTTGTTAAATTTGCTTTTGGGGTCTTAGTCACTAATTCTTTGCTTAGGCTGATATCTGTAGAAGTGTTCTGATGTTGTCTTCTAGAATTTTTCTAGTTTCAGGTCTTATATTTAAGTCTTTGATTTATCTTGAGTTGATTTTCATGTAAGATGAGAGATGGGAATCCAGCTTCATTCTTCTATATGTGGCCTGCTAGTTTTCCCAGGACCATATATTAAATAGGGTATCTATTCCCTAATTTATGTTTTTGTATGCTTTGTTGGATATCAGTTGGTTATACGTATTCAGCTTTATTTCTGAGTTCTCTATTTTGTTTTATTGGTCTATTTTGTTTTGGGAACTATAACCTTGCAGTATAATTTGAAATCCAGTAATGTGATGCATCCAGATTTGTTGTTTTTGCTTAGTATTGCTTTGGCTATCCTGGCTCTCTTTTGGTTCCATATGAATTTAGGATTCTTTTTTCTAATTCTGTGAAAAATAATGTTGGTATGTTGATGGGAATTGCACTGAATCCGTAGATTGCTTTGGGCAATATGGTCATTTCTCAATATCGTTTCTTATCGTCCATGAGCATGGGGTACATTTCCATTTGTTTGTGTCATTTGTGATTTCTTTCAGCATTGTTTTGTAGTTCTTGTAGTGATCTTTCACTTTCTTGGTTAAGTATATTCTTTTATATTTATTTATTTATTTATTTAGAGACGGAGTTTTGCTCAGTCGTCCAGGCTGGAATGCAGTGGCATGAAATCCGCTCACTGCAAGCTCCGCCTCCCAGGTTCACGCCATTCTCCCACCTCAGCCTCCCGAGTAGCTGGGACTACAGGCGCCTACCACCACACCCAGCTAATTTTTTTGTATTTTTAGTAGAGATGGGGTTTCACCATGTTAGCCAGGATGGTCTCGATCTGCTGACCTTGTGATCCGCCCGTCTCGGCCTCCCAAAGTGTTGGGATTATAGGCCTGAGCCACTGCGCCCGGCCAAGGTTACGTATCTTCTTATATATTGTGTTTTATTCTTATTTTGAAGCTGTTGTAAAAGTGATTGAGTTCTTGATTTGATTCTTAGCTTGGTCGTTGTTGGTGTTTAGCAGTGCTACAGATTTGTGTACATTGATTTTGTAACCTGAGACTTTACTGAATTTGTTTATCAAATCTAAGAACCTTTTGAAGCAGTCTAGGATTTTCTAGGTATAGAATCATATAATCTGCAAGCAGTGACAATTTGACTTCTTTTTTCCAACTTAGATGCCCTTATTTCTTTCTTTTGCCTAACTGCCCTGGCTAGTACTTCCAGAATTATGTTGAATTGGATGGTGAAAGTGGGCATCCTTATCTTATTCCTATTCTCAGAGGGAAAGTTTTCAACTTTACTGTATTCAATATGATGTCGGCTGTGGGTTTGTCATATGGAGCTTTAATCATTTTAAAATAAGTCCCTTCTATGCCTAGTTTGGTGAGAGTTTTTATTGTAAAGGGATGCTGGATTTTGTCAAATGCTTTTTCTGCATCAATTGAGATAATCTTATGGTTTTTGTTTAATTCTGTTTATGCAATGTATCACATTTATTGACTTGTGTATGTTAATTCATATCTATTTCTGGGATTAAACTCACTTCATCATGATGAATTATCTTTTTGATGTACTTTTGATTCAGTTAGCTAGTATTTTATTGAGGATTTTTGTGTCTATGTTCATCAGAAAAATTGGTCTGTAGTTTTTTTGTTGTTGTTGTGGTTGTTGTGTCTTTTTCTGCTTTTGGTATCAGGGTGATACTAGCTTCATAGAATGATTCAAGGGGGATTTCTTTCTTCTCAATCTTTTGGAGTAGTTTCAGTAGTATTGGTGCCAATTCTTTGAATGTTTGGTAGAATGCAGCAGTGAATTCATCTGGTCCTAGGCTTTTTTTTTTTGTTGGCAATTTTTAAATTCCTATTTCAATCTTGCTTCTTGTTATTGGTCTGTTCAAAGTTTCTGGTTCTTCCTTTTTTAATCTCGGAGGGTTATATGTTTCCAGGAATTTGTTCATTTTCTCTAGGTTTTCTAGTTTATGCATATAAAGGTATTCATAGTGGTCTTGAATGATCTTTTGTATTTGTAGTGTAGGTTGTAATGTCTCCAGTTTTATTTCCAATTGAGCTTATTTGAGTCTTCTCTCTTTTTTTCTTAGCTAATCTAGCTAGTGGTGCACCAATTTTGTTTATTTTTTCAAAGAACCAGCTTTTTGTTTCATTGATCTTTTGTATTTTTTGTATTTTTGAATTTCAATTTGTTACATTCTGATGATCGTTATTTCTTCTAGTTTTAGGTTTAGTTTGTTTTTATTTCTTCAATTTCTTGAGGTGTGGCATTAGGTTGTCAATTTTTGCTCTTTCAGACCTTTTGATATAGGCATTTAACACTATAAACTTTCTTCTTAGTGCTGCTTTTGCTGTTATCCAAACCTGGAGGTTTGGATAACTTGTGTCATTATCATTCAATTCAAGTAACTTTTAAATTTCTGTCTTCATTTCATTGTTAACCCAGATATCATACTAGCAGATTATTTAATTTCCATGTATTTGTATAGTTTTGAGGGCTCCTTTTGGAGTTGATTTCTAGTTTTATTCTGCTGTAGTCTGAGAAGAGACTTGATATGATTTTGATTTTTAAAAATTTATTGAGACTTGTTTTGTGGCCTATCATATGGGCTGGTCTGTCTTGGAGAATGTTTCATGTGTTGATGAGAAGAATATATATTCTGAAGATCTTAGGTACAATGTCCTGTAAATATCTGTTAGGTCCATTTGTTCTAGCATGTTGTTTAACCCCATTGTTTCCCTATTGACTTCCTGTCTTGAAGAACTACCTATGCAGTACTGTCTGCAGTACATTGAAGTCTCCCACTATTACTGTTTTGCTGTCTATCTCACTTCTTAGGTATAGTAATAACTGTTTTATGAATCTAGGAGCTCCAGTGTTTGGTGCATATAAATTTAGGATTGTGATATCTTCTTGCTAAATTGAATCTTTTATCATTACATAATGACTATCTTTGTCATTTTTAATTTTGTTGCTTTGAAGTCTATTTTGTCTCATATAAGAATAGCTACTCTGGCTTGCCTTTGGTTTCCATTTATATGAAATAACTTTTCAATCCTTTTACCTTGAGTTTATATGAATCCTTCTGTGCTAGGTGAGTCTCCTGAAAAGAGCAGATATTTGGATTGTAGCTTTTTATTCATTCTGCCATTCTGTATCTTTTAAGTGTAGCATTTAGGCCATTTACATTCAATGTTAATATTGAGATGTAAGGTTCTGATCTCTTCATCATGTTAATTGCTACCTAGATAGTTTTTTGTTATTATTGTTGCATTATTATTTTATAGGCCCTGTAAGTTTTGAGCTTTCAAGAGGTTCTATTTTGGTTCATATCAGCCTTTTTTTCAATGTTTAGAACTCCTTCTGGTATTTCTTGTAGTGATGGTTTGGTAATGACAAATTTTCTCAGCATTAGTTTGTCTGAAAATGAATTTATTTCTCCTTCCTTTTTAAAACTTGGTTTTGCTGGGTGTAAAATTCTTGGCTGATAGTTTTTCTGTTTAAGATGCTTGAAGATAAAACTCCAATCCCTTTCAGCTTGTAAGGTGTCTGCTGGGAAGTCTGCTGTTAATCTGATAGGCTTTCCTTTGTAGGTTACCTGATGATTTTGTCTTACTGCTTTTAGAATTTTTTCTTCATATTGACTTTAAATAGCCTGATAATTATATGCCTTGGGTGAAGATCTTTTTGCAGTGAATTTCCCAGGAAATGGTTGAGCTTCTTGGATTTGGATATCTACATCTCTAACCAATTAGAGATTAGTACCTCAAATAAGTTTTCCAGACTCACATTGTCTTCGCCCTCAGGAACACCAATTATTCTTAGTTTTGGCCATTTTACTTAATCTCATATTTCTTGGAGACTTTATTTCTTTTGATTCATTTTTCTTTATTTTTGTCTGATTTAGTTAATTCAAAAGCCTTGTCTTCAACTATGAATTTCAACTTCTTCTAGTCTATTGTTAAAACTAGGCAGTAGTCTTATTGAAAGTGTCCCTTATATATGATGAGTCAGTATTTTTGTTTTGTTGTTGTTTGGTTTTTGCAGCTTTTAATAGTTTCTCCTTTTCTTTAAATTTCAGCATTTTTACTCAGGATCTCTTTGCACTTATACTACTTAGAGTTAGTTGAGTGTCTTGAATGTGTAGATTTATATTTTTCAGCAATTTGGGGAAGTCTTCACTGGTCATTTCTTCAATTTATTTTTTCTGTTATTTTTCTTCTCTTCTTTTTCTGGTGCTTCCATTATGCATACATTGGTGTGCTTAAAGTGCCCTACATTCCTCTGAGACTGATGATTTTTCTTTATGCTAAAATCTCTGTTATTGAGATTGCATAATATCTGTTAATCTGTCTTTTAGTTCACTGATTCGTTCTTTTGCCCGTTCAGATTTTCTGTAGTACCCCTTTATTTTGGTTATTGTTCATTTCATCTACAGAATTAACATTTGTTTCATTCTATAATTTTTATATCTTCATTGATATTCTCTATTTAATGAGACATTGTCTTCTTACTTCCTTTATATCTTTAAGCTTCATTTCCTTTAGTTCTGTGAACATATTTATAATGGCTAAGTTGAAGTCTTTGTTTGTTAAACCTGAAATCTTGTCCCTCTCATTGGCAGTTTCTGTTTCCTACTTTCATTCCTGTGTATTGGTCACAGCTTCCTGTTTCTTGCATATCTCATTTGTTGTTGTGGAAAGTGGACATTGTGAGTAACATTTTAGTGACTTTGGATACTGACCCCTACCACACCCCCAGGTTTTGTTTTGTTGTTTGTGTTCACTTAACTTGTGTATGTGTGTGTATGTGTGTTTGTAAATTTGGTTAACTATTTTAGTGATGATTTTTTCTTCTGTATTCTGAAGCTTTTGGTGTCACTTTTTACAGGGTGCCATCTTAGGTATGTGTGTCATACTTGTGTGACAGTCTTTCCTTTGCTATACCTTTCCCTAATTTCTCTATTAAGCTGCCAACTTCATTTGGTATTACGTCCAGACTTCCAGGCTCCAATAATTATGGGCTGATTGCTCTGTTGTTATGACAATGCTCTGGGACATAAATTGCTGAGCTGTCTTAACTAATTTAGTTCAGGCAGAGATGGGTTTTGATGGCAGTCTTTGAGGTTAGTTCTAATGCCAATAATGTTCTTCTTGGCTTTCTGTTTCCAATTTTCTCTGATGAATTAGCTAGTCTGTGGCTTCACTTGCTAGTCTTAAGTGTTATTTATTTATTTACTTATGTATTTATGTGTTTATTTATTTTTTGAGATGGAGCCTCACTTTGTCGCCAGGCTGGAGTACAGTGGCATGATCTTGGCTTACTGCAACCTCCATCTCCCAGGTTCAAGCAATTCTCCTGCCTCAGCCTCCTGAGTAGCTGGGAGTACAGGTGCACACCACCATGCCCAGCTAATTTTTGTATTTTTAGTAGAGATGGGGTTTCACCATCTTGGCCAGGATAGTCTCGATCTCTTAGACCTTGTGATCTGCCTGCCTCAGCCTCCCAAAGTTCTGGAACTGTAGGCGTGAGCCATTGCGCCCAGCTATGTTTTTATTTTTGAGAGCACCCTTACACTTGAATTTTCCCTACCATTTGTTTCAAGTAAAGTCAGTACTCTTTAGGAGAGACCAGAGCATTTTTTTTAATGGACTACATTTCCCCTTGGACAAATTCTCTGAGCCATTACTCTAGGTTCTGAGTGAGATGGTAGCTTCTGGGTGTTTTTGGCTTGTTTCTATCGGTGCACGAACTTCGTTTTAAGAACAAGATGGGACAATGATGATTGAGGCCCCAGTATTCTTACTCTAATGAACTTATAGGTAAGGACCCAGTGGAGGAAAGGAGTTCCAGACCCTTTTGCTTCACTTACCAAAAATTTAGCCTCTTCAACTTAGAAGTGGAGGAGATAAGAAAGTGCAGCTGGTATTAAGGGAGGAGACCACCCCTCATATTGTCTTATGCCCAATTTCTGCCTCCAAAGAAAGAAGGAAAAACTAAAAGGCAGAAACGAAATCCACAAGCAGACAGTCCGGCGCCACACCCTGTGCCTGGTAGTTAAAGATCCACCCCTGACCTAATTGGTTATTTGCGTAGGAAAAGCACTGTGAAGATCCCTGTCCTGTTCTGTTCCCTTCCGTTCTAATTACTGGTGCATGCAGCCCCCAGTCACATACCTACTGCTTCTCAATCCATCACGACCCTCTCACGTGGACCCCCTTAGTGATGTGAGCCCTTAAAAGGGACAGGAATTGCTCACTTGGGGAGCTCGGTTGTTGGAGACGTGAGTCTTGCCAAAGCTCCCAGCCGAATAAAGCCCTTCCTTCTTTATCTCTGTATATGAGGGGTTTTGTCTGTGGCTTGTCCTGCTACAGGATGGCTGTAGACAGTGTGCGCATTATCCAAACATACCAAGGACAATTTTTTGGCAACTGTCACTTTCTCAATGCAATGAGGCCCACTTTACAAATAAGGAAATTGACGCTCAGAGAAAAGGATAATACTTGCAAAAACAACAAGTTAGGAGCCAGATTTAAACTTCAATGTGCCTGTTTCCAAATTGTCTTTTTGCCATTGTTCAAAACACTATGCTGGCTGGAACATTTTGTGGTGCAAGAATGTGCTAAAAACTAATGGGATGGGTGTGGTATGACTAAAGAGTACAGAAGCCAGTCAGAGTTTCCAATGGCCACACTGTGGTGGGAGGGGCAGGAAACATAAGCAAGGATAAATGTAATTCCTGTTTTGCATTATTACCCAAGGAATAATAAATATTCACAAACTGATACTGATTAATTAACTAAATACCTAAATAAATGGAGAAGAAAGAACTTCTCACTAAAAATTTCATATTGATAAATTTAAGAAATGAGAATAAAAAATCACAATAGCTTAATAAAGTTTAATTTTGACTTTTTAATTAAATTAAAATTAATAAAATCACAGTAATAAATTCTAAAGGCAAGATCCCATGGCAATAATAAAACTAGTACAAAGGATTAGAAGCAAAATCAGTATATTTTCATAATCTCAAAATCTCTCCTCTGGAATATTTAGTAATTACAAAGGGAAAACAGTGATTTTACAGTGGTGAGTGCTGGCAGATACCACCGTAATCAGTTGATCAAGTTTAACATCATCAATAACACATTGATATTAAGTACTCCCATGTGATGATACATCATAGCCTCTTTCATGTTTTTTGTGACAAATGCACTAAATTGCAGAAAAAGAAAATATTAGACAAGATTGGAGTGACATGTATACCATAACTGAGGAGTGTTCTTCAGAAGTGTCAAGATCATGTAAGGTAAAAAAAAAAAAAAAAAAAAAAAAGACAGAGGATATGTCATAAATTGGAGAAAAGAAGAAAGACATGGCTCTTCAATGCAGTCTGGAGTCCTAAATCAGAGACTGGAACAGAATAAAGAATATTAATTTTAAAAATATTGAAATCCAAATACTTTTTTTTTCAGTTAATAGTGTTGTGCCAAGGTTTCTTTTATAATTTTGACAATTATTGTGTGGTTATGTAAAGTTTTAACAATAGAGAAAGCGAGGAGATGGGTATATAGGATTTCTCCTTACTCTTTTTGCAACTTTAAAATTTTCAAAATATGAAACCTTTTTTAAAAATGCATAGTGGCTCAGGTTTATATTCTTCTGTGCTACCCTATTGTCAGTAAATTTTTTATCTATTGGTTATGAGAGTAATGTAAACAATTTGACATTAGTGATGCATGTTAAATGTCACAGAAGCGCAGAGGGAAAACGGGAGTTAATTTGGATACCAATGAGCATGTGAAAATGAGCTCAAGGAAAAGTCCCATGGGGAAGCTAACTGAGCAGGACTGTGAAGAGCAGCTAGGCTTTTTACCAGTGAGAGAAGAAGAAGTTGAAGATAATAACATTGATTTATACAGCAAGGTTGAAGGTGGAGTAAACAGAGAGGAAGACAGTTGTTTCTGAGCAAGTAAGTGCATGTAAGAATCATACATAAAATAAAGCCAAAAGGTCTTGTAATCAAATCATGAAGGACTTCAAGTACCTAGAAAATGGATTGCAATGAGAAGTACAGGTAAAGGCCGCTATTTGAGGCCAACATTTTTGTAATACAAAATAATCTCTGCAGTTATAGTAATAAGCACGTATCCATAAATGCTAGTTCTCTTTGCTGAAAGTCACAGATATTCTCTGTGCTTTTAAAATGTATCAGTCAAAATACAATAATTGTCAGTAGCTTTTTCTTCTGAGACAATTGTGTATCAAAAATGCTGGTTCTCTTTGCTGAAAGTCACAGATATTCTCTGTGCTTTTAAAATGTGTCAGTCAAAATACAATAATTGTCAGTAGCTTTTTCTTCTGAGGCAATTTTTTTGTGTATATCAATTGACTTTATATTAATGCTATAACTTTTATAAATGGGTTGATCGTTTGTCCTGCTAATTCTTTTTGACCTTGTTTAGACATGGGGCACCAAGGCCAAATTTAGGAGGACATTGACATACTGATATTCTTTTAGGTTGTGTTTAGCTTAGTTTTTGATACTTTGTGGGTTTTTTTTTTTTCTCCATGTTTCTTTACTAACTTTTCAACTGTGTTTTCTTCTCTGTCTACATTTTTTTCTTGTTAAATCTATGATTATTTTAAATATCATCCAAGAGAAATATTGTTCTTGTCTAATAAGGAATAACCAACCTTTTTCCAATACAGCTATGTCCCCTGTTGTATGAATTGAATAGGAGAAACTGAAAAATGGCTTTTGATAAAGTAATATCCTCAAAACTTTTTTATTAGGTTGCTCCTTAGTTTATTTCAGTTTTATGATGATGATGATGATGTTTTCATATTTATTTAGTCAGTAACTCTTTATAGATCACCTTCAGCTTTTCAGGTTCTTTAATCCTGGATGTGCAAACAGTGATCCAGCTGTCATATTTAAGACCTTTATAGTTTAATATACACCATATAGGAAAAAAAATGGATAGTCAGATTATGCCCAAGAAAATCAAAATAATGGTCTGTTCTTTCTATGACACTTTTCTACTTCTAATCCCCTTATCCTTCAACTTTATTTTTAGTATAGCTCTCACTGAGTGAATACCATCAACTAGTTTTCTGATTTCTACAAAATACATGGAAAGTCTTTTCCTACAAAGCCTTCTCAGAATTATTCTATCACATCCTAACTTCTACCAGTTCCATGCTTATTTGCCATTTACATGATTCTTTCCTGTTTTCATTGTTCTTGGTATTTGCCATCTCAAGCAGAATTTCTGGATAATAAAGGTATTTTTTTCTCTCTCTCTTCACTCCATATCCCTAGTTCCTAACACACTGCTGGCTACTTAATGAGATGTAGTAAATGTCGATTGATTTACTATCTTAGAGCAACAATATACTCAGTTTTCTTGAAAAGTAGTTATTTAGAATATTGGTTTTTGTAACTTTCAAAAGATAGAAAATATAAGTCTGAATTTCAACTACAGCAATGTTCTTGTTTCTGTAAAATGGAGACAGATTCTATTCCTGAGATAGTGAATCAATAAGTCATCAATTGGCTGATGGAGTAAAGTTCTCTCTTTCCAAAGCATTACTGTAGCTCACAAAAATGAATGTATAATTTGTAAATATGTGTAATAAATAAATCCAAGGATATTCATACAATATAGTACAGCAACAAAGACATATGAATTAGCTTTAAGTATGTATAATCATGGCTGAGTCTTTAAAATAACAACAACTCAAGCAGAGTGGCTCACACCTGTAAATCCCAGCTACTTGAGGGGCTGAGGTAGGAGGATCACTTCAGGCCAGGAGTTCAACACCAACCTGGGCAAGATAACCAGACTCTTATTTCAACAACAATTAAAAAAAAATACCCTAGATGGGTGCATGTTTCTGTAGTCCTAGCTACTTAGGAGGCTGAGTCAAGAAGATTTCTTATGACCAGGAGTTTGAAGCTAAGGTGATCTATGATTGCACCACTGCACTTCAGCCTGGGTGACAAAGTGAAACTCCTTAAAACAACAGCAACAAAACAAACATAACATTGAATGGCACAAAAAAGTACTAATAAAGTTTGATCTGAAGGACAGGATTTATATAAATTGTAGAAAAAAATCATACATTAAAATAGGTACTGTATAGGAGAACATGCATTTGTAAATATACAAATATAATAAAACTTTAAGATATTAATGGATGCACAGCAATTTATTGATATTAATTATATTTAGGGAGGAAGAAAAAAGATGAATATTCGGGGAGATGTTAACTCTTTGTAACATAATTTATTTTAAAGCAGTGAAATAAATATATAATTATAAATATATAAATAAATATATAAAATAATATCATGTGTTAAGTTATTTGAGTAGATGAACATCAGTTGTATTATTTTCTATATTCCTGGACACTTAGAATTTGAAGAAACGATATGTAGCCATAGGTATATGGTAATTAATATAACTGTATACATGTATGTATGCATATATGATTTAAGATAATTATATACATGCACACACACATACCCATGCACATATGTATTATATATTATATTATCTATACAATAAAAGTGTTTTAACCTGAAATTAAAGATAAATATAAGCAACACTATTGTATGGTCTCAACATTAAATAATTTAAAGTTTGTTCTTAATATACTCAGAAAAGAAAATGTACTTTCCAGCTTGGCCTCAGAATTTGTTTAAGTGGACATCATCCTTCTCATTTAACCATTTTCACATAGATATCTAAATGGCATACCTGATAATGTTTTTCTTTCGTACTTTGAGTTCATGTTTGTTTGATCAATTACTTCGTTCTTTTTCTAATGTAAGAGAGAAATATATTTCTTGGTTATATCACACCATGTATTTTCTTCCCATATGAAGATCTTTTGCTTTGATGAGAGAAGTAAGCTAGGACATTTGGGCCTTTCTGCTTTTGCATTCACTCAGAGAAGTCATACTGTCCCCAGTGGTGGAGAATACATAGTTACTACTTTTATATCTGTATCCTATTGCCCCTGAAAAATATTACTATTAAAAAATCTATATGAAGCTCTTCTTTGCTTATGTAATTTGTGTTCATTACAAGTAAAAGAAAATATAATTTAGATAAGCGTTATCAGGCCAAAAACAAAAGATAAAATGGCATCTAGATTTCATGAGTTAGTGCATCAGTCTGTAAAGGGATGGAAATAATATATACATATACACACATACTATTTTTTTCTTATTTATTGAGGAAAGTTTTACAATAACTAGAAGACAATACAGAGGTCATAAGAATATATTTGAAATATATACTTCATATTCGTGTGTGTTCTTGACACCTTTTTCAAAGATCAGTTGACCTGATCTTTGAATAATTATCTTACAAGAGAAAAAATCCTGTAAATAATGTTAATGCAAAGCAGACTCTGCTGAGTAATAAAATAACCCAAAATTCAATTGTCTTAGTCTATTTATGCTGCATATGACATTTACTTGTTCCAAAAACGTTTATTAAAGAGATTTTTCCCCACTGAATGCTCCTTGTACCCTTGATGAAAAGCTATTGCAGTAGATTTATGAATTTATTCCTAGAATCCCAATTCTATTTCATTGGTCTATATATCTATCCTAATGTCACTATTATACTGCTTGGATTACTGTGGGTATGTAGAAAGGCTGAAGTAAGTAAAGGAGTCTTCCACATTTGTTTTTTTTAACATTGTTTTGCCTATTTCAGGCAAACAGCCTGAAATGAAATTCCATATGAATTTCTAACTTGGATGTATTTTATTTTCTTTGTTTACCTTATTAGTGTGGCAAGATTTTGCAGTACAGTGTTGAATAGAAGTGGGGGGGAAACCTTTTTTTATTGTTCCTGATTTTAGGGAAAATGCTTTCAGGCTTTCAGCATTGAGCAACGTTTGCTGTGAGTTTTTCTTAAGTGTCTTTTTATCATTTTGAAGAATTCTTTTCTATTGCTAGTTTTCTGAGTGTTTCTATCATAAAAGGGTATTGGTTTTTAATAAGAGCTATGCCTACATCAATTAGGATGATTATGGAGTGTGCGTGTGTGCGTGTCTGTGTGTCTGTGTGTGTGTTTTCCCTCATTTGATTAATGCAGTGCATTATCTTGATTTATTTTCTTAAGGTGAATCGCCCTTGTATTCCTTGAATAAATCCACTTGGTCATGGTGTATAATACTTCTATACACTGTTGGATGAAGTTTGCTAGTATTTTACTGAGGATTTTTGCATATCTTATTAAGATATTTTTGCCTATAATTTTATTTTTCTTCTGATGTCCTTAACTGGCTTTGGTATAAGGATAAGGTTGGCCTCATAGAATGAGTTCAGAAGTTTTAACATTTATTATAAGATTTTGAAAAGATTATTGGAAATTATTCTTTAAATATTTCGTAGAATTTACCAGTGAATCAATCTGGTATTGGACTTCTCTTGGTTAGTGACCTTAAAATTATTGTTATTATTACTGATTCATTCTCTTTACTAGTTAAATCTATTCAGATACTCCATTTTTTCTTTTGTCAGTTTCAGTAATTGTGCATTCCTAGGATTTTATCCATTTCATCTAAGGTTATATCATTTGTTGTCATAGTTTTTAATAATATTCTTTTGTAGTTTTTTTTTCTGTTACGTTGGTAGTAATATTCCCAACTTAATTTCTGATTTTAGTTGTTTTTTGTTTGTTTGTTTTGTGGTCAGTCTAACCAATGGCTTGTCATTTATTTTATCTTTTCAAAGAATTAACATTTTTGTTTTTTTTAATGACAAACTTTTGATTTTGTCTTTTTATTTGATATATCTTGTTAAGTGATCACCACGATCAAGTGAGTTTACATATCCATCACCATTCATGGTTACCTCTGTGTGTGTGTGTGTGTGTTAAAAAAAAAATTAAGGTCTACTTTCTTAGTAAATTTCAAGTGTATAATAAGGTATTATTACTGTAGTCATCATGATGTACATTAGTCCCCCATAATTATTCACCTTACAGCTCAAAGGTTATATCATTAACCAACATCTCCTAATAACTCCTACCCTCTCAAACTCTGATGACCACCACTCTCCTCTTTGTTTCTACAAGTTCAAATTGTAGACTCCACAAGTAAATGAGATCATATGACATGTGTCTCTCTCTGACTTATTTCACTTAGCATAATGCCCTCAATGACCATATTGTGCCAATATGACAGGATTCTCTTCTTTTTTATGGCTGGATAATATTTTGTTTTATATATGTATAAAACAGATTGTGTGTGTGTGTGTGTATATACACTATATATAGTATATACACCAGATATATACACACACATATATTTGTGTATATATGTAAGTATATATACACACACATATATTTGTATATATACACTAGATTTTCTTTATGCATTTGTCCATTGAGAGACAATTAGCTTCTTTCCACATTGTGGCTATTGTAAATTTTGCTGCAACAAATATGGAAGTGCAACTATCTCTTCAATATACTAGTTTCATTTCATTCAGATATATATTTCTGTGGTTTTAATGTGTACCCTCCAAAATTCAGTGCTTGCCAATGAGAGGGCATTAAGAGGTGGGGTCTTTAAAAGGTAATTAAGTAATGAGAGATTCCCTCTTCCTGAATGTGATTAGGTGTCCTTATAAAAGGGCTTGAGAGAGAGGGTTCACTCCTTTCATTCTTCTGCCTTCTGCCATGTGAAGACACAAGAAGAAGGCCCTCACCAGATGCCAATACCGTGATCTCGGACTTCTCAGCCTCCAGAACTTTGAGATATACATTTCTGTTCTTTATAAATTATTCGGTCTCAGATATTATGTGATAGCCAGACAAACAAACTAAGACATCTACTTAATAGTAGGATTTCTGGATCATACGATAGTTTTATTTTTAATACTTTGAAGAGCCTCCATACTGTTTGTATAGTGGCTGTACCAAATTACATTTCCGCCAGTGGTGTAAAAGCATTCCTTTTTCTTCATTTCCTTGCCTACACCAGTTTTCTCTTGTCTTTTTGAGAATAGCCATTCTAACAGGTATGAATTGATATCTAATTATGATTTTGAGTTGCATTTTCCAGATGATTAGTGATGTTGGACAACTTTTTGTGTATTTTTTGGCTGTTTCTTTTTTTCAAAAAAAGTCTATTCAGTTCCTTTGCCCATTTTAAAATTGTAATATTGTTGTTTTTGCTATTGAGTTTTACGAATTTCTTATATATTTTCGATACTGACCTCTTATCAGATACATGGTTTCCAAATATTTTTCCCATTGCATAAGTTACCATTTCATTTTAATTTGCTGGTATTTGCATTCATGGGGAACTGTGTGCTAGACTCTATGATGTGATATGACAGTTGGGCAGGGTCCCTGGCTGGATTATTTCACTGGGTAGGGCCACTGGCTATGCTTTGTGGTTTGTCAGGGTCAGTACCAATCTAGCAGGTTGGGCTGGGCAGCAGAATATGCTTTGCAACTATATGAGGTTGCTGGCTGGGTTCCCTGCCTGGGCAGGGTCATGCACCATGCTCTACAACTGAATTTATCTGTAGACTGGGCTCCACAGCTATGCAAGCTGAGGGCTGTTCTCCGTGGCTGGGTAGAGGTAGGCTGGGCTGTGTGGTGGGTGAGATCACTGGCCAGATTCCATAGTTGGGTAAGGCCATTAGACTATGCTCCTTATTTTGGAAGGGCTGCTGGTTTGGTTTCCTTCCCAGTCAGAGCCATACATAGGCTGGAATCTATGGCTGGGCAGGGCAACTAGCTGAGACTTAAGCCAGGCAGGACTGTCAGTTATGCACCCTGGCCAAACAGTGTGACTAGTTTGGCTTCAGTGGTGGGTGTAGCAACTGGCTGAATTATCTGGTTGGGTAATGCTGCCGGCAGAGAGCCAGTGCTAAGATTCACATGCAGGTCAGTATTAGCTTACCCTCCTTTTTTCCTAGCTGAGCGTAGGTGGTATAGCTCTGCAAATTCCCTCAGTGCTCCCCCTAAAATAAAAAAAGAAGTGGGCCTCTCAGAAAGTGCCCCAGAATATTGGAGAAGTTTCATATCTGCCTTGGGCTCTCTTTTTTCCACTGGAGAAACTATAAGCCCAAGGCAACTCTTGGTATGGCTCTGTGCTGCCCAGGGGAGGGGTGTTGTAATTAAAGTTAAAGTGCCCCTTATACCTGTCTAATGTGGCTTTTCTCAGTTTTTCTAGTCCAAGAGGGTGCATCAGTCACATCCTTAGATTCTACCTAAAATTTTCACAAAGGCCTTCTTGCCTGTGAAAAGCTGCTTGTTGGTCTGTCTGTGAAAGAAACTAAAGCTGGGAACTTCTATTCTTCCTCTTGCCAACACTCAATGAACTAACTTGGTTTTGTTAATTCTCTGATTTTTTTTCTATAATCTGTTAGATTTATCTCCATCCTATTCTTTATTTTTTTTGCCAGCTTTGCATTTAGTTTTCCCTTCCACTCTAGTTTTTGAAGTGTAAAGTTAGCTTATTAATTTGAGATTTTTTAAAAATATAGGCATTTATTGCAATACTTTTTTTTCTGAGCACTGCCTTTGTTGCGTCCCCTAAGTTTGGCTCTACTGTGTTTTTATTTCATCCGTTGTAAATATTGTGTATTTTTACTTGTGTTTTCTTCTTTCAGCCCCTGGTTGTTTAAGAGTGTTTTGTTTAATTTCCACATATTTGTGAATTTTGTAGGTTTTTTTTTTCCTGTGTTTTAATTTCTAGCTCCATTCTATTGTCAGAGAAGGTACTTGGTGTGATTTAAATATTTTTAAATGTATTGAAACTCATGTTGTGGCCCAACATATTGTCTATCTTAGAAAATGTACACTTGAGAAAAATATGTATTTTGGTGTTGTTGGATGAAGTGTCCTATACATGTTCATTAGCTCCTGTTGGCTTATAGTGTGCTTCAAGTCCTCTATTTCCTTAATGATCTCTTGTCTAGATAATCTTTTCATTATTGTAAGTGAGCTAATGAAGTCTCCAACTATAATTCTAGAATCGTCCATTTCTTCTCTCAATTCTATCAGTGTTCATATATTTTGGGACTCTGTTATTCTGTACATAGGTGTTCAGAGTTGTTATGCTTGGTAATTAATATTTTTAATCATTATGTAATGTCTTTGTTGCTTTTAGCAGTTTTGACTTATTTGTGTCTACTATGACAATAGGTAGGCTAGTAATCAAAAGATTACGCTTTAGATTACTGTTTGCATAGAATATTTTTACCATGATTTTACTTGCCAAATTTTGTGTCTTGGGAGCCAAAGTGAAATTTTTGCAGACAGCCTACAGTTGGATCATGACTTTCTTATCCAATTGGCCAATTTCTGCTTTTTAAATAGTTAACAAATTTATATTTAAAGTACTATTTATTAATTTTTGTATTTAATATAGAGTCTTCCTCAGTTACCAGGCTGGAATACAGTGGCATGATCTCAGCTAACTGCAGCCTCAACCTCCTGGGCTCAGGGGATCCTCACACCTTAGCCTCCCTCACCCTCTTGAATAGCTGGGACTACAGGCATGTTGTGTGGCATAGTGCCTGGCTAACTTTTTATTTTTTGTAGAGACTAGGTTTCACTATGTTGCTTAGGCTTGTCTTGAACTCCTGAGCTCAAGTGATTTGCCTGCCTCACCCTCTCAAAGTGCTGGAATTACAGGACTGAGCCACTGCATCCCTCCCTAAACCGCTTATTGTAAGAAAAGATTTATACCATTTTTCTAGTAGATTTTGATATGTCATAAGATTATTGTCCCTCATTTTCTCTATTACAGCCTCCTTTTGTGTTGAGTTGATATTTCTTAATGTAATATTTTGATTTCTCTATTTCATTTGTGTATACTTTTTTAAGATGTTTTCTTTTTTAAAGGTACTCAAATACATCAATTTTATTGTTTCTTTATACACATATTTATTTGATACTGAAAACTGCAAAAATAGTACATCGGAGTTTCCCTTTATTGCAATTCAAGTTTTGGAAACCAGAAAATCTAATTACTATGCTCTAAACAAACTACCCAATATTTTCTTCACATTCTTTTTTCACAGGTTACCTTGCTTCAGATTCTTGATGTTGTTTTCTCTCACTGACTTTACGCTTCTAAAGTACATGAGAATACTTATGTCCTGTTGGTGCTTCTTTGGGTCAAATCAAGAAGTAGAGCTGAAGTATATTGAAGTTATTCAAATACATTCAAACTACACAGATCCCTTATACATTACTGGTATCATGGTAGGAGGAAAAGATACAAGAAGAAAAAGACATCATAGAACTCATTATCAAAATGACTGATACGTAGTCTATCCTAGCATAGAGTAGCTTTCTCAAGCTCCTCCATAAATTACCAGCAAGAAAGAAAAGTACAGGAATATGGTTTATGGCTGAATTAGCTCAGTGTCACAATTTCCTATACTAGCATTCTCAGAAGGATCCCATTTGTGATACATGCAAAACTGCAGCCACATTTGAATGATTCACTCCTTGATTCATTCTGAACTCCCTTAAGCCCAGTGTCTGTTCTCTATTAAGCCTAGGAAGTATGCCGAGTAACAAGTATCTCAATTTTACCATTCTTTCTTTCTGCAGAGAGCCATGTTCTTACTCCTCTCCTCCTGTAAAGCAAGCCAACTATGATGTCCTGTAAGATCATTTCTCTTCTATTCTGTTGTTGGGGTAACCTTTTGAGGAAAGAAAAGGGGAATTTGGTACCAGAGTTGAGAGTCAAGTAACTAAGGTCCTTTATAAACATCTTGGAACAGAAGTTATAAGAAACTCCTGAATAATCTTGGGAATTTTTTTCAGTGAGCATTTGTAAAGATTCTGGGATCAGGCTTGGCTTAAAATTTTGTGATGGGTTCATTGAAGGTCTAGACACAGCACTAAGCTCCTCCTGGATCTTTAGAATCCAGTGGAAACTGATGTTTAACTCTCAAACTGCTACAGGTCACCTGGAAAGAACTCTATAGCCTAGAAAGAGCCTGAAAATCCAAGCCCCCCAAAAATCTAGATGTTTTCTTAATTGTAGTGATGGGGAATACAATTAATATACTAAATTCATAAAATATCTAATTTGAATTAATGCCAACTTAGTTTCAAGTTGTATAATCTATTTCTATACAGTTTCTTTCCCCTCTTTATGTTGTCACAGATTATAATTCATGATAAAAATTATATTTATTTCTATGTATTTTCAAAAATTATGTAGGAAATAAAATATTAAGTTACAAAGCATATTACAGTATTACCAGCTTCAATTTTATCTGTGTAGTTATCTTCACCAGTGGCCTTTATTTCTTTGAATGGTTTCAAGTTATTATCTATTATCCTTTCATTTCAACTTGGAAGACTCGCTCTAAAATATTTTGTAGGACAGTTTCACTTGTTAATAAATTTTGAAAGGTTTTATTTATCCATAAATGTCTTAAATTTCTCCTTCATTTTTAAACAATAATCTTCCTAGACATAGAATTCATGGTTGACCTGTGTGTGTGTGTGTGTATTCTTTCATAAGTTTAATATGTTATCTTTCTGCCTTCTGGCCTCCATTGTTTCTGTTAAAAAATTGACTGTTAATCTTATCAGTGGTCCCTTTTTGTGACAATTTGCCTCTTTCTTGCTGTTTTTAAGAATTTGTTCCCTTTGGCTGTTTCTTTATAATCTATCTTTCTGTGAATGATTTTACGTTTTTGTAGTTGTAGTTTGTTGAGCTTTTTATTTCTTTTTAAAGAAATGTCATTTTATTATCATATCATTATTACAGAAAATCAAAAGCTGTTGTTCTCATTATATTATTTATATTCCAAAAGCTGGACAATTTGTAGACAACGCCCAGTAAGTTTGGATTATAACTATTAGGGTCAGTGCTCTTGTTTATTGTCAATCTTCTCATTTGATTATTTAAGAAGTTCAGATTTTAACCTGGAGTGCTTATCATTCATATTCCTAAAGAGGGTTGCTTGCTCCAATACATTTGGGAAGATGATTGGTCCAAGTGTAGATTAACTAGAAAAGACTTATCTTGCCTTTCTCAATGCTGTGAAGTTTTCTGCATCTGGGTTTTGTCTCTTCCTTATTGCAATCTGAAGGAAATCTTGCTACTCCGACTAGAAAAAGTCACTGGACAGCAATAATGGAGGCAGTGAAACTTCCTATGTAAAGCTAATAAACATCTCTTAAGTCTGCAAAGCAGGAAATCACCACCTGCTTACGCATTCCATGATCCCTGTTGTATAGGCTACATAAACAATTAGAGGAAAAAGTTGGGTCCAGAGCTTTTTTAGAACATACATAAACCTAGTTTGTTATCGGAACCTATATAGTATCTTGTTGAGCTTATATGTGTAGATTTATGTCTTTCATCAAATTTGAAATATTTTAGGCAACGTTTTTCCCAAATATTTTTCCTGCCTCCTTTTCTCTCTCCTTTTTCTTTTGGGACCTCCATCATGCATGTGTTGAACTTCTTGAAATTATTCCACAGGTACCTTAGACTTTTTTTCAGTTTTATTCAGTCTTATTTTCTTTCTTCTACACAGACTGAAAATTTCAACTGTCCTATTTTGAAGTTTTCTGATTATTTCTTCTGCTCGCTCAAATTTATTGTCGAATCCCTCAAATACGTTTTTCATTTAAGCCATTATACTTTTGATCTCTGGCATTTCTATTTAATTTCTATTTACTTATAATATTTATACTTCTATTTAATTTAAAATATTTTTATAGATAATTTTATTTATAGATAGTGTTCTTTTATTTATGTATAATTTTAGCTCTTTGAGTATATTTAAGACAGTTAATTTTGTCTTCATTCATTAAGACCAGTGTCTGGGCTTCCTCAGATTGTTTTTGCCCATTTATTTCTTCTTATTTTTCCTCTGAATGAGCCTCACTTTTCTCTTTCTTTGTAGTCTTTACAGTATTTTTTCCATTTTAAGCAAGAAATGCAATAATGTAACTGTCCTGAACACCAGATTTTCCACCTTTGCTAGGTTTTGCTGTTATTGATATTTGAAGGTTGTGAATGTTCATTTGCTTTGTGACTTCTCTAATATTTATTAATGACTTGTTTCCTTGTGATGTGTAGTCACCGAAGTCTCTTTTCTTTAGTTTGTGTTTAACTAGTGTTTTGACACAGATTTCCTTAAATGCCTGGAGCTACAGAAATTGAATAAAGCAACAATTTAAAAAAAACACAATACTACTTCCAGGATTTATGAATTGGCATTGTGCTGAGATACATCTTTAGCACTTAGCCAGGTCATGACAAGTCTGCTTCAGCCCTCACTTGCTGCTTGCACTGAGCCAAGAGATCCACCTGTGGTGAAAGCTTAGAGTTTTCTCGACTCTTTCCTGAGCATGTGCCCTATCCTTGACATGTACGTGGCTTTGTTTCTCCATTATATGTGGGCACTTTTTAATTCCCTGATTTTCCCCAGCAAAAAAATATATTTTCCTAGCTTTTCATCCAGCCTATAAGAAGCTTTTTTGTGTGTGCATCTCAACCATAATATTTTACTCCAGGAAACTGAGGGACTTTCATTGGCCTTATAATGTTTTTGAGCAATGCCTAATGTTTTTATGCCCTGAGTTCCAAGAAAGGAAAACAGACACAGGCACCTTACAACTTCTTCAGGTGTCTTCCAGACAGATTAGTACAAACATACACAATAATTGTCATGTAAATCTGTTTTGTTTCTTCTGGAAACATGGATGAGGGTCCCAAACACACACACACACGTTTGTATTTCCCAAATGATGAGCAAAATAAATGCAAGAAGGGGCAAACCATAGCTGGAGATAAAGATGACAAGACTATTCAAGAGGGAATCAGAATAATGTCAACTGAGAGTTGTCTTCTGTAAAAAAAAATCACACTTCCAGGACTTAATTAATTATAAACTATATGACAATGCAAATGACAGAATAATTAAAATAATTTTTAGAAATAAAAGATTTAAAAATTTAAGCTGCCTAATTTACGAGAAGACAATGAAACAGAGGTGTGAATTCAGCAATCAGCCTATACAATATGATTTATTGAATTTCAAGAAAAATTCCAGAGTAATCAAATGGAAAAGTATAGCCTCTTCAATAAATGGTACTGAGATTCCTGATGTTTACGCAGAATAAAATGAACATTGATTCTTTTCTCACACCATTTATTTAAGAAAAAGAAAAAAGAGAAGGTTTGCATTCTTGGGTTAAGGAAAAATTTCTTAGGACTCAAAAATCATGAACCATACAAAAGTTGGTAAATTGGTTTTAATCAAAATTAAAATATTTTGGCCTTTGAAAAATACACTTAAGATATGAAAAGACAAGTTATAGAAGAAATTATTTAGTAAATATATATATGGCAAAAGAATTTGATCCAGAAAATATAAAGAACTCTTATGACTCAGTAAGAAGAGTAACAGCACATTAAGATAAATGAAGAAATGTTTGAATACGTACTTTACAAAAGAAAATATACAGAGTCCAATAAGCATACAAAAAGATGCTCAATATTATTAGTCATTAGGAAAACATAAATTACTACCACTATGAGATATGGCTACACACCTAGTAAAATAGCAACTATTTATCATATAGTGATGAGAATTTGGAAGAATTGAAATGTTCATACATTGTTGATGGGTATATGGGAGGAACTGTGTTTTTTTCAACATTCAAATGTTGAAGTCCCAACCCTCAGTACCTCAAAATGTGTATTTGGAGCCTTTAAATTGGTAACTAAATAGGGTCAAATGGATGGCTGCTAATCTTATCCAATATGACTTGTATCCTTGTAAGAAAAGGAAATTAGATGCAGATATACACACACAGGACAATGACCATATGAAGCCACAGGAAGAAGACAGCTAACAACAAGTCAAGAAGACAGACAGAAAAAATCAGCCCTGCTGACACCTTGATCTTGCATTTATAACTATCAAACTATGAGAAAATAAATCTCTTTAGTTTATGACACTCTCTCAGTGGTACTTTGTTATGCCCAAACTAGCAAACTAATACAGAGGGACTGCACAATGGCACAACCACTAACAAAAATAATTTGTCTGTTACTTAAAATGTCAAACATACACATAAGAGTAAGCCCTAGTGATGACACTTCCAGGCATTTCTAAGAGAAATTAAAACAATTGTTCATACACAGGCTTTTGTGTGAATGTTATATCAGTACCCATAACAGCCAAAGCACTGGGGAACAGAAGTACAAATAATCATACAAATAACCATTAACTGGTGAAAAATAAACAAAATATGATACATCCATCCAATGGAATGCACTTAGCAAAACTACTGATACAGGCAAAGCCATAGATGAATCTCAAAATCATTATGCCAAATGAAAGTCAGGCACAAAGGAAATTCTAGAAAAAAACAAAACTGTAACAACAGAAAACAGACCTGTGGTTCCCTGGGGCTGAGTTGGGACAGGAGGCAGGGAGTG
This sequence comes from Pan paniscus, assembly GCF_029289425.2. Taxonomy (NCBI): domain Eukaryota; kingdom Metazoa; phylum Chordata; class Mammalia; order Primates; family Hominidae; genus Pan; species Pan paniscus. The sequence goes on from NC_073267.2 coordinate 72,280,828, forward strand.
ACTAGAGAGGGGCATAAGTGAACTTTAGAGATGATGGACATGTCCCAAATCTTGATTGTGGTGATGGCTGCAGGAATGTATACATTCACCTGAACGCATCAAACTATACAGAAATAGGGCAGAATTTTATGGTACATAAATTATTCTTCAATAAAGCTATTTAATAAACTCCCAGTAGTTAAAATGTCTCCTAATAAATGTGCAGTGTGGCAAGCTACAGATGGGCAAGAAAGATATTGAAGTATATTGAACTAGTCCAGTCCAACTGCCATTTAACCACAAAAACAGTGAAAATATAATCTATGTAATTTAGAATTATGCATAATCAAATTCAAACCACGAGGGCTAAAGTGATGATGTTTGAATAAATCCAAGAATTTAAAAGTAGCTATAAGGTACACAAAGGATCAAATTATCTGGGTTCCATTTTCTGCTCTGCAACCATGACATTTTTGGAATAGCACTCTTCTTTGGAATTCTGAGTCCTTTTGGTAAAATGGGTTTATTGAACTTAGATACATTTCTATGTAACTCTAAACTTTAGGATAGTATATGAGTATTCATCTGCTGGAAATAACTGAAGAAGAATTTCTAGCATGTGAGAAATAGAGACTGGGCCTTGAATTATGGATATGATTGCAATATATGAGAACTCTGTACCTTCCACTCATTTTGCTATGAATCTAAAACTTCTCTAAAAATAAAGTTATTAAAAATTGAAACAATATAAATTCAATTGAACCAATGCAGTCATAAAAACAAATAATAATGACAGAGAAAAAACATAACTAGATAACTTATTGAGCAAAATGGCAGAGTATGCAGTTCTAAGCAGACATCCTTTCACAGAAATATTGACAAACAAGCATTATTAGAACCAACTTTGTCAGAATTCTGGAAAATAATCAAAAGTTTAAAACAACCAAGTAAATGATGAATTAAGATAAAGATAACTTGAAAATGTTAAGAAAGTTTTGTGGCATTTTTACTTGCTTTTGCCCACCCTTTGTCATCTCAGCCACATTCTGGAAGACCACAACTTCTATTACCAGTGTGGGACCCTCATCCATATTTCCAGAAGGAACAAAACAGATTTATATGACAATTATTGTGTATGTTTGTACTAATCTATCTGGAAGATACCATTTATTTGTTCTTATTTTTCCTCTGAATGAGCCTCACTTTTTCTTTGTACTCTTTATAGTATTTTAGTTGGCCAAGTTTGTATGTAACTGCAGATAAAATTGTGTGTAATTTTTGATTTTGAAAAAGTATTGCATGGAGAGATGCTAAAAGTACAAAATTACATTGTTTACCCTTACAGACATACAGGGAACAAATATTTATTTGACTATCCTCCCCAAATTATTGCCTTCACCTCTTTTTGTGGTGTGACTGTAGGTATGGCTATCTAATATAATGGTGGGGAAGACTTCACTATCCCACCAATGATGTCCCTTATTCCCCACCTGAGGGCTCTTGCCTTGTTCAATCACAATTATTCAAGAAAGTTATTTTCTTCCGTGAACTTAGTAAATGATTCTCCTAAAATTAGATCCCACACAGGACACTTCCTAGAGAGAAGACTCCAGACTGGTTTTGATACATTATTTACTTCATATTTCTCTCCCCCAGTGCCGCCTTTGAATTCTAGTCCTTTGTAACTATTTTCTTCTTCAAATTTTAACCTTCAGCTCTGCAGACAATTAGAAACACTAAACTGACTCTTTCTTTCTTTTCCTGCTCTTGCCAAGTAAATTCCAATGTATAACATCATGCATTCATTCATCTCCACGCAGAGTTTAGTTATCGCAGGAAAACATATGGAACTTGAAGCTTCGGAGAATCACTCTCTTATTATTTCAGAATATTTGAAAGCAGACAGAAAAATAAACACAGCTTTGGTGAAGCAGTCACCACAGAAACAATTGCTGCTTTCATTTATCTATTTTTATAGGGTGTATTTTAGTTTTATTCAAAGATACATATATTTATTGTGGGACCTGGGTGTGCATTTATTTTCACAGATGGTATAAGAAAATTTTCCTTCTATCCTGCTGCTAGTCACTAGATGACAAAAATGTGCCCATATTTAATGATTTAAATAGAAAATAATGAAAGCTGAGCTCTCAGTGTTTTTTCACAAATTAATAAATCTCTTTACATATAACAGTCTCCTTCTGGGAAATGTTTGGGTTTGTGTGAAGGTTTTAACTTATGAGAGAGTTCACACTAAGACAAAATAATTTTAATAAGGAAGAAATAGATCCTGTAATTGGATGAAATGTGTGGGGGAGATAATTTCATTTCAAGAGTTAGTTATTTTAGCTCTTTTTGGGAGGTAAGGTAGGTTTGGGAAGATATCCACTTGCATTCAGTTGATTCAGTAATATCTAACTCTGTATTAGCCCATCTTCTCTCCTCCTCATACAATCCCTGGGAAAGATACATGAAAGAAAATATGAAATCAAGGTACTAATTTATGATTAGTTGAGCATCTGCCTCACACCCTCATCCAGAGCTCTGGTAAACTGAGCTGGAGGATATGCCTTATTATCTAACAAAATAATACTTGCCAAAAGGAAATAAACCCCACACCCCAATTTGGGGCTTGTTCATCCTAAGCTTAAATTTGAAACTTTGTATGTTAGCAGCTTCTTGTTTATTTACACCAGGAGCAGAAGACAAAAACCAGGAGAATAACAAGGTATAAAGTAGAAAAGACCCTGTCCCATGGAGGGCATGTCCTTGTTTTTAGTGAGCATTCAACCACACTGATGGAAGAAGAGCAAGACCCACTAATAAACGTGGCCCAGCCAGGACTCTGCAAAGAAACCCAGTCAGTTACTCTTGAAGCATAAAAGAGTAAGCAGAGAGGCCGGGCGCGGTGACTCACGCCTGTAATCCCAGCACTTTGGGAGGCCGAGGCGGGCGGATCACGAGGTCAGGAGATGGAGACCATCCTGGCTAACACGGGTAAACCCTGTTTCTACTAAAAATACAAAAAATTAGCCGGGCGTGGTGGCAGGCGCCTGTAGTCCCAGCTACTTAGGAGGCTGAGGCAGGAGAATGGTGTGAACCTGGGAGGCGGAGCTTGCAGTGAGCTGAGATCGTGCCACTTCACTCCAGCCTGGGCGACAGTGAGACTCCGCCTCAAAAAAAAAAACAAAAAGAGTAAGCGGAGAGAGAGCACACGTCTCACCCTCCTTCTTTGAGTTCTCAAAATGTAAAATATACTAAAGATTTAAGCACTTTTTTTTTTAGAGGAAACAATTTTTTTTTTTTTTTTTTTTTTTTAAAGGTGGAGTCTTGCTCTGTCACCCAAGCTGGAGTGCAGTGACGCCATCTTGGTTCACTGCAACCTCCAACTCCCAGGTTTAAGGGTTCCTTCCACCTCAGGCTCCTAAGTAGGTGGGACCTCAGATGCACGCCACCACGCCCAGCTAATTTTTGTATTTTTAATAGAAGTGGGGTTTCACCATGTTGGCCAGGCTGGTCCCTAACTTCTGACATCAAGTGATCTACCCGCCTCTGTCTCCCAAAGTGCTGGGACTATAGGTGTGAGCCGTCATACCCAACCAGAAACAGGGTATTATTAAACGCTGTGTTCTTCCTAGATTCAAGTAATTATCCTATCTGGTCTATCATAGAGCAGAATTGTTGCTACAATATCCTGCAAAGTAGCGGCACAGTAGAGTAATCTGAATAATTGTTTGTGGAACAAAGCATACCCTGTTTATAGATCTGAGAGACCAAACTTAATTTCTTTCTCAGGATCTCAACCAGCCTTATACAAATATATTCTCACCATATAACTAAGGGGCCTGAACATGTGCTGAGAGACCCTCCTCACTGGGCTGAATGCCTTCAGCTAGGAAATGAATGCTGACAGTAGTTATTCTGGGAAATGATTAATTAAATTCCTTTCCTGGCAGTTCCATTAATATCAACACAACATGGCAGAGATATTGACATAGTGAGAAAACATTGCCTTCAACAATAGGGCTTTGTTGACAAAACAGTGAAATGTCTAGACCATTAGCAACAATTTAGGAATCCATCTTCTCCATCAATCTCATTTAGCTTACACATCTCTCTCTCGCTGTCTCACACACACACACGTGCACGCTCACACACACACATACTCAAAATGTGCAGCAGTTAGAAAAAGTGAAATGGAATTATCATTAAATATGAATGCAGGGTGGGTTAGAAACACACTAGACCAGCTGTTTCTCTCTCTCTCTCTTTCTTTACTTCTCTGTTTCTCTTTATCTCCCCTCCCTCCCTCACACACACACACACATACACACACACACACGGCAGGAGTGGACATTCAAAAGTACATTCTGATGTTGACTGATAGTATTATTTAATGTAAGAACTAACAGAGAGTGATTTCACTTACTGATTGTCTATATATTCTTGTTACTTTACTAATATTGTCTCCCCTCCTCACAAAAGCTTTTAAGTGTTACTGTCCATTTTACTGCAGACCAAGCTGTAGATAAAAGAAGTTGGGTAACTTACTAGAAACCACACACCAGAAAAGAAGCAGAATTGAGATTTAACTCTGAATGTTTCTTTCTCTAAAACTTTTACCTTTTTCACATCAGAGAAATTCTCCTTTATTGTTGACCCCAGAGAAAATTGCAGTTCTCTCTTTCAGCTTCCTGCCATACCTGAGCATCTGTAAGTCTGCTAAACTGAACTTTATGATTAATAAAACATTGGCATTTAACTCCATCAGAGGTCCTGCTTAGTTGCACAGGTGTCTGTCTCCTCTGTAAAGACTGTTGGCTTTTAGAGAAGCTTTGATTCCTTATAGCTCATTCTAGTAGCACATAATGTGTCATCACAAGTAAGTGAAATGGGTGGATATTAATGTTTTCAAAGGAATCACTGCAAGATAAATTTAGCAGCATACAAAAATATATAGCATTGTCTATACTTAAGTTAATGTACACATTTATGATACATTTTATATTCCTAATCCTGATTCTCAAAGCTTCCTAGAAATCACTATCTTTAGTACTTACAGGTCTTTCTTTCACATATTCCATTCATGAATCCAGGTTTCCCTTCCTTTTACCCATTTTCTCTTCCTTTCCTCTTTCTAAAAGCATCAATGTGCAAGTATCTAGTTTGCTCAAAACATCATGGGAAATAGAAAATTATGGTGTGATTAGTGCAAAGTCAGAGGTATGGTGCAGGATATAATGACAACACTGGAAACTTCCACTCTTTTGCGAGTTCAGGAAAGACTACTCGGACAAGGTAATTAGTGAACTGAGTTTGGAAATATAAAAATAATCAGGCAGAAGTAAATAGAATGCTAAGTATTTTATATTTCAAGAGAGAGATCAACATGTTTGAAAGATATTCATTTAAAATCAGTTTCACTTAAGCTCCAGATTCCACAAGCTCTAGATTCAAGGACTAAGACATGATGTATATGATTTCCCATAGATTTCTTCCAGCTTTTTTTTTTGTCATGGATTCAAATGAGATGGGCACATATTAAATATGAAAAGGTGTACTTGAAGCCAACAGAGCTCAAGCACATGATTAGTGTTAGTTCTCACTGCTCAAGTCTGGAGAGCTTGAAAACAAACTCTGTATCACTGAAAAAATCCCAACATGGAACAAGGGTCATGTTACACCCAGTAGGAATGGCTGCCATCTATGGACTTGGTAGATTCAGGTGTGAATATCATCTAAATCACTCACAAATTCTGAGGTCATGAGCAAATTACTTAACCTCTGTGAGCCTCAGTTTACCCACTAATAAAGTAACCAGAAATACTGGAAAGATTCAGTGAGATAATATATTTAAACTACCTGGCATAGGCCTCAGCAATTTATATTCAATAAAAACATCTATCATTACTATAATTATAATTATTACTATTGATTATTTCTGCTGTTCTCAAGACTGAGTAAAGGTCGGGAGCAGTGGGTCACTCCTGTAATCCCAGCTCTTTGGGAAGCCAAGAAGGGCAGATCATTTGAGGTCAGGAGTTTGAGACCAGCCTGGCGAACATGATAAAACCCCGTCTCTACTAAAAACAAAATACAAAAATTAGCCAGGCATGGTGGGTATGCACCTGTAATCCCAGCTACTTGGGAGACTGAGGTGGGATAATCACTTGAACCCAGGAGCTGGAGGTTGCAGTGAGCCGAGATAGCACCACTGCATTCCAGCCTGGGTGACATAGTGAGACTCTGTCTCAAAAATTAAAAAAGTTAAAAAAAAAAAAAAAAAAAAGAAACCAGACTGAATATTTGTAATACTTACTTTAGGGCTTTTGTAAAAATGTGGATGCCTGGGCCTCTACAGACTTTGATCACAATATTTGTAGGAGTCTGAACATTTCCGTTTCAAAAAGTACTGTACACAATTTCTACATCAAACTAGGATACTGCTAAAGTATCCTAGTTTAAGACATATTTGTCTTAAGTTGTAAGAATGATATTCTCTTAGGGTTCATACAGTGTATCCCAATTTTTTTCCTCAAATTATTTGTTTCCTACCTTAAACTTGATTTATAAAATGCTAATTAGCAGTTATAGATTTATAGTTCTTATTTCTGAGCATTCTATATATCAGGAAAATAGGAAGTGCTTTGCATAGATCATTTTTTTAAAAAACACGATAACTCAATACATTGTTTTTCATGACCTCTGGGCTATAGCTGAGAAAAGTAAGAATCAAATATCTCAACCTAATTTCTAAGGTTATGTAGCTACTGTGTAGTGGAGGTGGAGCCAGGCTTTTTACCACTGTTCCGTGTTGCCCTTTGGTGTTGTAAATTGATGTGATTACTGCTAATCCTAAAGACATTTTATAAGATACTTTGTGTAACTATAGCTGGTATAGTACATAGTTTTAAAATGTCAGGAGAAAGCCCTCAAGTATCATCTGAAGTCCAGTCCAGCTGGACTATTATGAGGCAACTTAGAGCCACACTCTTGTTTAATTTCTTGTGCCCAGCACTGAGGCATCTCTTCCTAAAGCATTCCGGTATTTCTATAGTCACTTCCTTATTAAATCCATTATTTCAGCATTCTTACTTTTCTCCGTGCACTGTTCCACTCCACTGAGCTGCTTCTGTGTGGATTACAGCCACTGTTTCATTGTGACTGAAACCTAATTGACTTCCACGGTAAATATTAAAGGAAGATGGCAAACGTGACTAGTTGTCCATTCAATATGATATGAAATGGCTAATGTCCATGGGTAATGAGGGAAGACTCTTTTGAGCTTCAACTCTTGCTTTATGGGGGAAAGTAGGTGAATCCTCAAGTGATTGTTGACAAGTCTGTGGCAAACGTGTGCACCAACTGAGAATTTGAAATAAAAAACCCGGTACAAAGTCGTTAAACATCAAGCCCAATGAATTATTCATGCAATGGCTTCAAGGTTGGACTTGAAAAAATGTAAATAAAATACACGGAGAAGTTTCTCCTTTCTGGAAACAATTTTATAGTAATGAACTAAATGCAAGGAGCACTTAAGGTGTCTAACTGCATTGTATATTTTATGTAAATTAAGAATATTGAACAAATTCCCCATTTGGTACAAAGGAGAAAAAGAAAATATGCTTTTCCTGATGATCAATGCTTCTGAGAAAATGAATTATCTTTATTTTCTCCATTATCTTTTATTGCCATTTTATATAGTCCATAAAATGTCGACCTGCAAGTTATTCAAATGAAATGTGATGTAATTTTTCTGATGCACAAGCCTTTTTTATACGCTTCAGGCATGACTGTGATGACTGTGACCTTCTCTACATCCCTGTATATGCCTCACAGCTAGACTGCCGGAATAGAATGTGGTCTAGTGATAGGCAGAATACATTATAATTTAAAAAATGTAGTCTTTGGAGTCCAAAGGTCTGGGTTCAAATCCCATCTCTGCATTTAAATGTGTTACTCTGGATATGTTCATCATAATGGCTAACTCAAAGTGTTGTACAGGGTAAGAGAGATTGAATACACATCCACCAAGTACATAATAGGATCACACAATTATCAGCTAATGAAATAGGATCTGATAAAATTCTTACAGTGGCTAGGCCCATACTACTCCCCTTGAATCCACAGTATTAGTTTTTACCCAAAGCCTAATATTTATGAGCCACATGTTTTTGTACACCGTTTAAGACAAGACAGAGAAACTCATCATTTGGAAAATGGATGTGATTGGTCCACAAAGGAACACCATTCCAACTTCTATTGAAAGTCAACATGTACCCGAGACTATGTCAAATGCCAAGTTCTCAATGAAGATACTCTGATAGAGCTTAGGAGTACAAACAGTGGAGTCTATAATAAAGTTTCCACTGCCAACAGCAAAATGAAAGTTATGCATGAATATATATGCATAATTTTAAAAAGACACTTCTAAATACATGTGTTTTAATCTACGTTCCTTAAAATCAGAGCCTCATATGAAAGGCTTGCAAGCTGGTGGTCTGTGTGGGAAATAATCCCAGAGCACAGGAGTAAAAAAACCTAGTAATGTAACCAAGAAAGAAGGAAAACCAATAGCATATGGTTTTTCGTATGTATAATGCATAATAAATATGCACTATTGGTCATTTATTTGTGCCACTCATGCTGAGTCACAAATTCTGAGGAGGCTGGTGAAATTTCTCAGAAAACTGACTGCTCAGCACAAAAATGAATAGCATTTAGTTATGAGCTTCCATCATGCATTGGTCAAAACATCCCCAAGGCTTTTACTCCCATATACTTCTGTATTGCACCAGCATAAATCATTAGAGTTCTCTTGGGCATCCCATGTGGTGAAATCAAAGAAGTCTCTGGATAGGAAGAAAGAATTCCTTGGCATTGGTCTAAAACAAAGTTGCATTGCAGAGAAGCTAATGAAACATGCATGAATTTGGTTGCTTCAATAGTGGCCACAGTAAGAGCTGTCAAGAAGAGCGCACTTTGCAATACTCACATTGGCCTGTATCCTTCATTGACTTCAGTCTCTCCTAGAGTAGCTATCAGGAAGGCCGCTGATGTAATTTGGATACTTATGCAAATCTCATGTTGAAATGTGATTCCCCAGTGCTAGAAGTGGGGCCTGATGGGAGATGTTTGGATCATGGAGGCGGTTTCCTCATGAATGGCCTGGTGCCATACTCAGGTAATGAGTGAGTTCTTGTTCTATGAATTCAACAAGAGCTGGTTGTTTAAAAGAGCCTGTCTCCTCCCACATTTTCACTTGGCCAGTCTCTCTCTTGCCATGTGACACACCTGTTCCTGCTTCACCTTCACCATAAGTAAAAGCTCCCTGAGGCCTCACCAGAAGCTGAGCAGATGCTGGCACCATGCTTCCTGTACAGCCTGCAGAAGCATGAGCCGGTTAAACCTTTTTTCTTTATAAATTAACCAGTCTCAGGTATTCCTCTGTAGTAATGCAAAACTAATATAGCCAGGCTCTGCAAAACATTAGAGAAGGTTTGGTAGAACAAGTTGCTAACTCCACTGCTGTGGCTGATGCAGAGACAAAATTCATTATCTGTCTACTCCAGCACTTACATTTCACTCTCCTTTGCCCAGCATTTCTGCTGCTGTAGGATATTAGTCCTAGAGCTGGGTCACTCTGACTCTTTACCCGAAAGGAGAAGTCTGAGCCCATGTTTGACTTGCTCTTGCTGTGCTGTGGTTCCTATAATTTCCTATACATTAACATTACCAGGCACAGAAGCACCAAAAGACAACCCAGTGGCATGACTGGGGCTCATTCTAATCAGAGGCATTTACCACTATCAGAATAGCAATACTTCTTGCCTGTTGGACCACTGACAGAATGTCAAGGTGATTAGGTGGTAGCATTGGCTTCAAATTCAGTGGAAAACATATTGTTTCTTCTGGTGGAAGTGATCCCCTCCACTCATCCCAGATCAAGAACACTAATATAGTTTTGCCTAAGGTCATGAGGATGAAAAGCATACTTTTATGTTTTCCTTAATTGAGTCAAATAAATAAAATTAGGTCAAACTGAATAAAGGTAAAGAGTTGTTCCTGATTCCACAATTTGGTTCCTGAGCTTGTGTATTCTATCCTCTCTGGACTATACATTAGAGCTGTTGATTCTGCAAATATCACATATAGGAGTGTGGCATCTGAATCCTTCAAGGACTTGTTCCTTAGCTGGTGCTTTGGCTAAACCTTTAATATATTACTGCACTATTCTTTGAGGTTGTCTACTTCAAAAAAAATTTAGAGACTTTGTATTACTGTGTTGCCAAAGCTGGAGTGCAGTGGCACAATCACAGCTCACTGCAGCCTCAAACTCTTGGGCTCAAATAATCCTCCTGCCTCAGCCTCCTGAGTACCCAGAACTGTGAATATGTGCCACCACATCTGAGTAATTAATTTTTTTTGTAGAGATTGGGTCTCCCTTTTGTTGCCAAGGCTGGTCTCAAACTTCTGGCCTCAAGTGATTCTCCCACCTTGGCCTCCCAAAATGCTGAGATTACAGGTACAGGCCATTAAACCCTACCAAGGTTTTCTAATTTTATGTAATGAATGAAGGTTACAGTCACAGGTTTATTTTTGCACATTTGTTGCCACAAACTTGTCTCCTAGTCTGAAGACATGCTGTGCAGAATGTCATGAAAACATTAGGAATTTGACAAGTATTTGGTTGGTAGTGCTTCCATAGGCACTGCAGACAGAAAAGGCAAACCTTTATGTAAATAATGACTGTCTTCTTCAGTGCAGATTTCCAGTAATTATCCTGTCATTACATGGCTATTGGTTCATTAAAGAGAGGGTATCATCTTGAGGGATCAGTGTTGGGCTCTGCTGCTTGTTTTAGGCATTAAGGGCTAACAGTTATTTGGTCATACTTGTTGGGAGGGAGCCCAGGGTGTATGGTCCATTCTAGCCTTCATCCTTGCTGCTAAGGCCATTCCATTCATGGGCCCGTGCACTAACACTTGTGTGGTGAGCTGTATTCATGTCTTACCTGGATGCCTTCTCTTCAGTGGATACTCTGTGAGCATTAACACGTGACACAAATGTTTTCGAACTTTGTGCTGCCTTCTCTTTGTTCATTTGCATACCTTTCTTCCAAATTCCTTTGTCCCAATCCCAATCAGTCTTGCACCTTCTCAGTCTTTTACTCACCAGCCAACCATTCACCAGGGGCTCCCTGTATATTCTCACCCCAGGCCACTTAACCTATTTATAAAAAATTGATCACTAGCTATGCTACACGAAGCTTCACTCATTGGAAAGCTTTTCATCACTGTCCTTTGGGAACACCCCTGGGTGGCCCTTGGTAAAGTAGCAGTCCCTCTGTGGCCTGCACCAGCTAATCACACTTACCCATTTGTGAACCAGGTTTAAGTTTTTTCCTCTTCCATTAGTTGGTCATAAAAACAAAGACAAGGTTTTGGCTGGGGAGGTATGTGAGTCAAGGGAAGCACTGGTGAGACACAGGTAGTTGATGTGGAAGATGGGGCCACATCTTTGTATAATTTATGCTCACCTTCCAAATCAGTATGGTCCCAGCCTGTGTATAACATGTCCATTGCTTTCCATGGTGGACCCCTGCTGCACCTGCTCGGCCTCATGACAAGTCATGATGGGCAGCTTTGTCCATGTAGACACTTAATTTCCATCATTTTCAGTCTCTCTTTGTCTCTACCAGGGCCCAGCATCAGGGTGGGAGCTGTTTTTCAGATTCTGAGGTGTTCTCCTCTGTCGAAGGCGTGGATTTTTTCCAGGTCCTAGGAATCTCATCTAAGAACCTCCTATTGGAGGTTTCCAGAGATTCCACACACCAATCTTATCCAGCCTGGATAACTCTAGTGTTATTGAATGACCGGGTCATTTGGTGACACAGCCTGTAACAGTCTGGACCTGCTAGAAAGCATTATTGATCCAGGCACTACTCAGATCCATGAGATTCCGAGTTGCAGGGCCATGGGTGCTGAGTGAGTTTGTGCTGAATTTCTGTGCCTTGGTGTCGGAGAAACCCTGAGGTGGGACACAGGAGATAGGAAACTAAGACCGCAAGGAGGTACCGCTAGCTTCTCCAGCAGAGTGGCTGCCACAGCAGTGGCTGAATAAGAAATGGGGTCAAGGAGACAGGAAGTGGTGAGTAGTAGGTAGAATAGTGGTGTATGTTTACTATAACATGATCATGAATACATACCTTATTCACTTTAACTGCATCCTATTTGAAATTAATACCTTTCCAACATATTAGTGGTTAAATGATCTTCTGTGTATGTTTGTTTTGAAAACAGAAAAATACAAAATGTTGCTTGTTGTATATCAATTCTTATTCTCACATTGCAAACACACACACACATACACACAAAGCCACACACATACACACATCTACAAAATTGACAGTTTAAAATGTGTATGGGGAAGGCATGCAGTTACATCAGCTGGTATGAAAGTCAAATCTCCAACTTTGTTGATTCGATGGTCTTGGATATGTTACAATACATTTCTGACCTTTAATTCCCTTATATGTAAAATCTGGATGATAAAACTTATACAGTTGACCTTCAGTATCTGCAGGTTCAACCAATTGCAGATTGAAAATATTCAAAAAGTAAAAAAAAAGTACAAAAATAAAAATTAATACAATGAAAATATGTATAAACACTATTAGGTTGGTGCAAAAGTAATTGTGTTTTTTGCTACTAAAGTAACAGCAAAAACCTCAATTACTTACACACCAACCTAAAATATATAGCATTTACATTTTTATTTGGTTTAATAAGTAATCTAGAGATTAAAGTGTATGGAAGGATATGTGTAGGTTACATGCAAATACAGCACCATTTTATACAAGGGACTTGAGCAGCTTCAGATTTTGGTATCCATGGGGGTCCCTGGAACCAATCTCTCATGGATACCAAGAGACAACTGTATTTATATTTTACTGCAAAGAATAGCTTGAAACACGCACATACACATACACAAACAACATGCACCCGAAAGTATATCAGAAAGCTCTGGGAAATCTGGAATCTGCTGAAGTGGAATGTAGAATTTTATGTACATCAGTGTACAATCATATATGATTTTTTTGCTAGCCCCAGTTTTAATGGGAAAAACAGAGAACCTTCAGTTTATTTTATTGCCTTTCTTTCCTTTATGATTATTATTGATTATTATGTTTTATTCTTTTTTATTTTTATTTTTGCTCATTCACCCACCTTCTATAACTTATTAAAAGATTTCCATTGGAAGGCAGCAATTCTAAATCTCATGCCTTGTTTTACCTTACCAGGGGACTTTCTGCATATTCAGCCTTGTTTCTGACCTTTATTTACTTACTTATTGCCTTCAGTTACATCTTTTGCAGATAGAATAATTGGAGTTTCAAAAGAAAATGATAAATTTTCAGTTGAAGAAAGTAAATATTAACTGTGCTTTATTTTTATGAGATGAAGGCCATCGTTGTGTCTGAACAAAGGATAAATGTTTAAGAGTATCATTTCCTTGCTTCTGAGTGTGAAATACTTCAGAAAGTCAAAGTTGACTCAAAACTTTAAAAATTCCAGGGCAGTTACAGTTTGCAAAATTATCTTTCAACTCTTCCATCTGAAACAATCATCAGATTTCCAGGAATAGGTTTCATAGGTCAGTCTTCACTTCAGCATTGTATATTGTAGATGAAAAATGTATTTTGTAGCACAATCAAAATGATAATTTTTTCAATATGCTTCTTGAAGCTGCCTTGGCCACAGAAGACAAAGCATATACAAACTGTATTGCGCCAAACCTATACTAGTCAAGAATGTATGAGGAAACAGAATTCATTCTTCTGGGCATTTATAACCTTTCTTACCTGTGTAATCCCGTATATCCACATCCTTGTTGGATTTCAGTGATACCCCTGAGTCTCTGAAATGGAACTATAGCATAGTAATTTAATGATTTTAACACAATATTTGACTTTGCTTTGATAATTAAAAAAAATATATACAGTAAATAGAACAAAGAAGGTCTAGGAGTTGCTTTCAATCTTCTGTGAAAACAGCATGTAGTTTATAGTTTTAACTGTATGTTAAACAACATATAGTTGCAACAGCATATAGTTAGAATCCTCGGAATGTTACGGCCTTGGGCAAGACACTTGTGTAGGAGGCTCAGTTTTCTCATCTGTTAACTTAGGTCAGTGTATCTCCTTCAGATTGTATCTTGGAGGTTTGAATGACGCAGTATATGTAACACAGTTAGCATAGGCCCTGATAAAAAAAAATTAAAGCCTGGCTTTTATTATCATTTAATAATGTTGTCATCAAAACAATGTATATTTTTTCTGAGACAGAGTCTTGCTCTTCACCTAGGCTGGAGTTCAATGGCACGATCTCTGCTCGCTGCAACCTCCACCTCCTGGGTTCAAGCGATTCTCCTGCCTCAGCCTCCTGAGTAGCTGGGATTACAGGCACCCACCACCATGCCCGGCTAATTTTTGTAGTTTTAGTAGGGATGGGATTTCACCATGTTGGTCAGGCTGGTCTCGAACTCCTGACCTCATGATCCACCTGCCTCGGCCTCCCAAAGTGCTGGGATTACAGGAGTGAGCCACCGCGCCCGGCCCTATTTCTCTTTCTTAAACCAAATAAGAAAATGTTCAGAACATATAATTGCAGCTGTAATTAGTCACTGGAAACATTGCCAAATGGGTTGCTTACAGAAAGTGCAATCAGAGTGGTGAATGAGCTAGATATTATGCCCAATGATAAAGAGTTGATGGGGCTAAGAGTATAGTCTGGACAATAGATAAGATTAAGATGAATGCAGAACTAAAATGTGTTTATGTGGAAGAAGAAGAAAATTTAAAGTGTGTGATTCCAAATGACATAATTTGGACCTATAAAAATAGTCAGTAAACTGTTTTTTGTATGAGAAGTGCTTTACCAATGCAGTTGTGTAGTAATGCAAATTATACAAAGGGCAAAGCCAGTCATTCCTTTGAGTATTTCATACAGGTCTGAAGTAACTTCTACTTTGGGAGAATAGGTCCATTACAAATAACTAGATCATGAGGCGGGAGGTGAAGCAATATTTCATTTCTTACCCATCAGCATACCCTCCTGGGGTCTGCTGCAAGAGACAGAATAAAAGAATTTTTGTTTGTTTTTATGTACAATTTTCTGCTTGGCAGGTGTGAAGAACAATAATGCTACATCTCAGAAGCACTGGCCATTCACTCCATCCTTCACCATCATTTGTTCTAGGTCCTGTGCTTGTCCCTGGACACAAAAAAATGAGTCAGACATGGTACTTGCTCCTGAGCACAGTCAGGAGGAAAAGATGGAACTGTAAATCCCTAATTACCACATGGTGAAATGTTTAGAGGAGGTGTAAAAAATGCCATATAATCTGAAAAGCAAAAACAGCTAGCTATGCTAGTGCTGTGGATTAATTCAAGAGAAATACTGAAGAGAAGGTGTTCTCTATGCGGTGTGCCAAATAATGTATAGTGTTTCTAGCATGCCAAGGGTGGCATGAGGGCGTGGCATGCTAGGTCATCTTATGCAAAGTGGACTGGCTGAGCAACAATATAGAAACAGGAAAAAGAACTGGAGTGTTCAAGGGGCTGCAAGTAGTTTGATAGCTGTGGAAACAAGGGGCTAACTGGAGAAACAGTGGGAGATTATTCTACAACGCAAGGTTGGGTCTCCGATAGGAAATGCCTTGAAAAGCAAAACCAAACAGTTTGCACTATGCTACGTGCTTTGAAAACTTGACATTTTACCCTAGAAGTGTGGCAATAGACTGGGGAGGTCAGGAAAGAAGGCTGGGGAAAGAATTTGGAGCATGTTGGAATATTACAGGTAACAGGTGATGAGCTGGTGGCCATGGCAGCAGGCTAAGGAAACAACAGGGAATGGGACCATTGGTTATTACACCCTATTTGCTAAAAGGCAGCACTCCAAGTTTCATGGAGGGAAATAATGAACTTTGAGTGAGAAGGAATCAGTTCAAGGTCAAGCTTTACCACTCACTCACTGTGTTACCTTGGACTTGGATGGCTTCCCAGGATCCTTTGGGCTTTCACATTATCTTATTCTATTTTTCTGATGTAGAATGTTATACTAAATAAATACTGACTGTATTTATGTCTCTGTTCCTCGAATTTAAGAAATCAATGAAAGTGTCTCTTTGGAGTATGCAATATTGTATGTCATTTTGATCTTTTTTAGCATGACTAATTTAGTCCCTTCTACCAAATTCATTAAATCATGTTTGTCTTTAAAGGATACATTTTATTCTCTCTGACCCTTTCTACATGGCTGTTAAAAAGCGTCTTTCTTGACTCTAATTAATAAACTGCAACTATTCAATTAAGAAAATATATTTAAAAACAAAACTTGGACCATTTTCAAAGAAAAAGCCTGCTAAACACAATTTCAGCCCTCCTCCAGGAATTAGCAACTGATGTGCTGACATAGTACATGCATATTTACTTTTGTTATCCTCCAAAACGCATTGTTACCATGGTAACTCATGTAGTGCCACTGCGACCAAGAAACAGAAGTTCTTGGTGGCGATAAAAAAAGAGGAAGAAACAAAGAAAAAAAAATCAATGGGGAATTACTAGAAATAAAAGGCATATTAACATACCACCATGTAAACTACTGCAAATTATCTCAGGAAATTCTAGGGAAGGGAGACCACCATTAGGTAAGTGCTACAATTTAACATACTGCTTCTAATTGTTCCTTTATCAGGAAAAATATTGCAACAGCCTTACTGGTTACCTGTCAAACTGTTTGAGTAGCTTCATTAATGTTCGGTCTACTTAATTCCTCATGAAAGAAGAGGCCTTGAATGTTTTGCTTAATATTGTATGACCAGCACATAGTACAATCAATACCCAACACATAATAAGTATTACAAAATAGTGAAATAAGTAAATAGATGAAAGAAAGCAAGTTTAATGCAATGCCTACAAAACATTCAAAAAGGATTAAAGGAGACTGTGTTGGAGTAAAAAGAAGACTGTTTCCTAATTTTCAAAGTACACTAAGAATAATATTGAGACCTAATAAAATCCTGGGCCGTGGATGATTTTGATTCAGTGAATCTAAGACGGGGCTCAGGAAACTTTAGCTTATGTTTGACATGTGCACGAGGTGAGCCTGATGCATTCTATCTAGGGACTTCCTTTTGAACATATTCAGAAAGAGCATTAGACTAGAAGTCTAAACATTCTAAATTTGCTCCATTGTTGTACAACTTTGTTGAATTTCTAGGTTAGGATTCTTTACTCAGAGTGACATGAAGTAGAATTTTAATTATTTTCACATATGCGAATTCAAGAACTCTCCCTTATTTCATTTAAAATGGCTCTAATTACAAAAGAATACATATATTCTGATTACAAATATATATAATTCTGATATATATATATATATATATATATATACACACACACACACACATTTGGGTTTTATATAAGGTTTCCATTTTTCTTCCAAAGAAGGTTTCTGCTGTTGACAATAATTTGCCAATGATGAATTGAAATGTAAAAACAAAACAACTTTGATAATTTCAAGAATATATATAATTTCAAAAATAAATCTATGTTTTAGAAATTACCTAATTGATTTGATTAAGGCAGGCAATCTTTCAGAATTTTCTAGACCAAAATAAAATCCATTGGAGTATCATCAATACACTTTTTAAATAAATCATATTCGCCAAATAATCACCAAATTATTTGCTTGTTTTAGATAGAAACTATAGAATATATTTGTTATCAAACAGATTTCCTTTGATTCTTTTTCCCAGGTAGAGCACCTTGCTTTTTATCCTGTTACCAAATTGGAAAAGTAAGATTTTATTGTTGGGTACATTGAAATATTCTAATATAGTAAGTAGAAAGATGGAAAGTCTCATTTCTGGTATTCTTTTTCTTCTCAAATAAAGAACAACCTGACTTTAATATTTGAAATTTCAATTGTTATAGTAATAAAAATGACTGGAAATCAACGACAACAACAACAACAAAACCTGTGGCTACATAATCAGCTATTGCTTTTACTAGCAAAGCCATTTGGAATTTTGCAGCAAACTCTGCCCTAAATGTGCTGAAGGTTAAAGGTTGTTGCATCTTGATCAGGTTCCAGACAAATTGATTCAATCTCTTCTTTGTGGATTTGGCTGAGAACCTAATTTCTTTTTTTATTTTCCTGTCTCGTCTCTTCTATTCCTCTTCCCATCATGGGCCCTAAAGATGCTGAACTGCTGTTCCCTCATTTGGCCCTTCTCAGTCATAAGCATTCCCCATTGGTCACACACATTGCTAATGCAGTCAGTGACCTCATAAAACAAATAAATTCAAAGATGAAAATGGATGTGCCTATTTAAAAGAGGTCAAGCAGCAAGTGGGAATCAAGTGTGAATAGCAAGCAGATGGCAATTGCATTTCAATGAGACTAGTACTTCCAAAATGCTGGGCTGCCAACACAATTACTATATCATTGTTTTTAAAGAAAAGACATTTATAAAGAATCATTAATGTAAAGCTTATTTTAAAATGTAAAACACTTTATATAGCTAATTATTTTAAATGAAGAGCAGATTTATTTCAAAATGTAATACTAGATTGACAAATTTCTAGGATCATTTGATTTCAAGGAGTATATGTATAATAAATGTTCACTACCTCCCTATATGCCAGGGTTGTGCTAATTTATTTCACACACCGATTTGCATGTAGTCCTAATAACCCAGAGGCAAAATAAGTAGATTGTAACCACATTTCAGATGAAGAAACAAAGGCTCAGAGAGAACAAACTACTTTCCACAGTTAAACTTACAAAGTTGGCTAGGTCATCACTCAAATCTAATTGTTATTAGATTATATCACCTCTCTCAAGTATTAGCTACATTTAATAGGATAAGAAAGTTTATAGAGATTAATTGTGAGTAGAGAATATGGTAAAGGCCAATGATGAATTGCTTTTCTATAGACTTTGAAAGATACATGTCGAGTAATACCAGGTTAAAGAAGAACATGAACAAAGACATGCAAATGAGGGCTTTCAGGGAATGCTGGTTGAATTCTGAGGACTAGCTAGAGACTAAATGTATGAGTTGAGGGGTTTTTACTGAGATGAGAAAGCTGTCAGACCCACCCCAGGCTTTCAAAATTTTACCACTGAACAGCTTTGTAGAGAAAAAAATAAATAATAATGATAATAACATAATAATAAGAAGAGCCTATATTTGTTTACATTTCTTGGCTCCCCTGTTTCTTCATTCGTTTATTTGTCCATTAATTGGCCAAGGTTTTATCCAAAGCTCACTCTATGCCAAAACAATTATAGTATTCAGGGATGGGATGAGGCATAGTACAGGAAGGTAGGCTGAGGATCCTGAGCTATGGTAACACAGAAATATGTATCTACTTAAATTTGGGGAACAGATGAGGCTTCCTTTTGACCTAACTGAAACTTGAAACAACAGTATGAGCTGGACAGATAAGCCAGGGATGGACACATGGAGATCTACAAAGATAAGGGAGAAATAAATTTAAGCAAACATACATCCCAAATAATAACAGTATAAAATACACCCAGATGCCCAGAGAGCTCCAAGTGGTTGAGTTGAATTGAACATGAGGCTATAAATGTATTTTGAGGTCATACTGAGTAACCTGTATTTTATCCTGTCAACAATGGAAACAAATGTTAAGCTGAGGAGAAGATCCTTGGTTTCGGAACATGACTCAAGCTTTGTTACCGGGATTGTGCCCTGGGTTCTTATAATCTCCCAGGTTAGAATCAGAAAGATCACCAGATATGGCAGCAAAGTGAAAGTTAAATTGTATTGAGCTTGTGCACAAGGGAGCCAGCACCACAAAAGGAAAAGGATGGGCTGTTCTCTGAGGATAGTAGGTGGTTTAGTTTTAAGCGGCCTTTCTACAGGAAAGGGTTTCATCAACGTTTTTATAGGAGGGGTTTCTTTAGCGCCTGCACGGTAGCTCCACAGGCTTCTGCATACTTTGCATGTAACATTGGCATTTTATTCATTCATTCATTCATTTATTTTGAGATGAAGTCTTGCTCTGTCTCCCAGGCTAGAGTGCAGTGGTGCAATCTCGGCTTACTGAAACCTCTGCCTCCTGGGTTCAAGTGATTCTCCTGCTTCAGCCTCCTGAGTAGCCGGGATTACAGGAACTCACCACCGTACTCGGCTAATTTTTGTATGTTTTAGCAGAGACAGGGTTTCACACTCTTGGCCAGGCTGGTCTCGAACTCCTGACCTCGTGATTCACCCTCCTTGGCCTCCCAAAGTGCTGGGATTACAGGAGTAAGCCACTGTGCCCAGCCAACATTGGCATTTTAAATCTCCATTGCCAGGCATGATTTTTAGCATTAAAATGAGGAAAAGTTCACTATCAGGTGAAGTTTACATCTAACTGTGCATGTGAGGTCCTAGGGAATCCCCTGGCCCCCAAGGCAGGGATTTATGCTTAATAGCTTCTTGGGACTTTCGCTGCTGATTGGCTGGAAGTTAGATAAGCTACAACCTGAGTAAGGAGCTTTGATTATTTTTCTCTAAACTACGTTGAAACAGGAAAGCGGCCTGACTGCCTGTCTTAGCTGCAGTGTGGAAAATGGTTACTAGAGCCTGGATAGGCAGGTGGGGATGTACGTGTTGCTGTGATAGAGTCATGGATGAGGAAGAAGAATTCACAGATACTCCCTCACAGATATAAGAATGTATTTATTTTACTAAGTCCCATATTTTGGCACAAAATAAATTTTCTGGGGCTCAAAATGAAAATATTATTTTATCTCCTTCCCCAAAATGGTTTATCTTGTTTGTTGAATAAAGTAGAGTGGATCATTGCACACCACCTTCATTCTCATCTCAGTAAAACTGAGGTTTTTTTTTTCCCTGTTTCTGCTTCTGAAAAGATAATTTTCCCCCCACATTGCCTGGAGGGAACTGGCCCTGCTTGAACAGCCGAAGTGACCCCGGCCCCTGGAGAGGCAGAATCTTTGACCCTGAGGCTGCTGCAGCTTTTGAATTACTGCCAAGATGCTGCTGGCATCCCCTGGAGAAAGACTACAGGATCTAGAAAAGATGAGGGGGATTTTTAACATGTTTAAAAATATTTATCAGTGCAGAAATTGAATGTCGAGAAACCACTGCAATGAAGATTAAACTAGCACAATCAGGCTAACGATGGCTAACACTTTGTTGAGGACATTAATATAGGGCAGCCATTGTTTTCAACATTTTATGGAGACTTTCTTATTTTATTCTGACCACCTGTGAAGTGCTGTATCAGTCCAGATTCAAGTGGGAAAACTAAAGATACTCAAATTAGGATATTTAGAAGAGAAGTAAATTAAGACACGTTTACAACTGTGTGCCTAAGATGGAAGGAATTCAAAAGATATAATGCAGAATATCTGGACTATGAACAGGTGCGCTCTCTTATCACCACCAGGGCTAAAAGGGAAAGGAGAGGAAGCAGTAACTGGAAGTGCATATTGAGAAGAGAGGTAAAGAGGGCCACATAATGGGAACTGAGACTAGGGTGGAGGCATGGAAATGCCTGCATTGACCTTGCAAAAGAGTCAGAGCAGTGGAACCAATATTGTATTGGCCAGGTTCTCCAGAGAAACAGACCAGTAGGAGACATCTCTTTGTATTTGATAGATAGAAAAATAGATAGATAGATAGATATAGAGATAATTATAAGAATTATTTAAGACAGTTACACACACACACACACACGCACACACGATTTATTTTAAGGAATTGGTTTATGTGATTGCAGGGCCTAGGCAGTCCTAAATGTGTAGGGCAGAACGGCAGACTGGAAACTCAGACAGGAGTTGATGTTAGAATCTTAAGTCTGAAATGCATAGGGCAGGCTGGCAGGCTGGAGTATTCAAACAATTTCTATAGTTCAGTCTTGAGGCAGAATTCCTTCTTCTTTAAGAAGCTTCAGTTTTTGCTCTTAAGGCCTTCAACAGATTGAATGAGGCCCACCTACACGATCAATACTCACCTCCTTAAAGTCAGGTGATGGTATATGTTAATTATATCTACAAAATACCTTCACAGTGACATCTAGACTATTGTTGGACCAAATAATTCAGCTGACCCATGAAACTTAATCTTTAAGAATACCTGAGGCTTTTCTTTTCTTCCTCTCTTTAGTCTACTGCTGGGGCTGTTAACCAAACCCAACTCATAAAGCAGAGGATAAGAGATCTTTTGACACAGTCTGGAAAAGGTAGGCTCTCTGGCATCTGTGTATAGCTCCACTGCTTCCTCTCTGCCATCAGTGATACCCACAAATACACAGGTGGGAAATTATTTTGTCAATATTTAAAATATTTTTAAAAAGATATTTGCCTTGTTTTTAAATTAAAATTATGGCATTTATTACTCTCTATAGAACATTTTCTCGTATTTCTTATTTTTACTTTTTAACTTAGTTTTCACCACATGTACATTTGATAGCTCTATTTTGCAAATATATGAATTCAATGGATAGGCTAGGTAACTTGCTACAAGTAAAAAGCTACAGAGTGATAGATTTAAGACTTGATCTTATGTCTTCAAGAATTAATTTGCCAAGTGCCATCTACCACAGTTCTTCAGTATGTGTTGCACACATGAATCTAGGATATCAGTAAAATACATATGACTCAGCAACGCCCATATCCATTTGGAAGCAGCTGAGATGGGGCGTTGCTGCAAAATCAGAAGTTTTAATTCTCTGTGTCAATAATGTTTCTTATTAATGGATTTACCTGCGAGAAGAATGTGAAATAGTTTTTGATGTCTAGACTTAATTTAGATAATCCATTATGTTTCTCTCCAATAAAATGTTATACACGTGTCCATCAATACCAAATAAGAATTCTTTTTCTAAAGGTGTTCTCTTTATTAGTATGATTATCTCAACCTTCTATCTAGGCTATTTCAGTTTCTAGTTTGTTTTTTAGATATATTTTTGGTCAATTTGCCAAACAATGTATTTGCTAGCAGGAAGATATTCTTAATGCCCAGATTCTGATGCTTTTATCTGAATAGGTATGCTAATTTATTGAAGATTTTATATTTGTTTGTTTTATTTTGAAAGACAAATTATGCTGACTTTTTTCTTCTTTGAAATTTTGTTGTTAGCTCATCAACTTTATTTTGCTCAAATTGAGAGTGGCAGTTACTACTCTTTAATTGCTTGATTTCTTCTTGGCACAATAAGGGCAGAATAGGATAAATGTGTTAGATACTGATTTCTAGGGAAAACCAGCTATTTCCTAAACATCTTTAGATCAGTGGTCATCAGAGTTACTCTGTAAAGGAACTCATAATAAGTAACTTAGGCTTCGCGAGCCATATAGTCTCTGTCATAATGCTTGTACTCTGTCACTGTAGCACTGGAGAAGCAATACACAATAGGGAGAGAAATGGGCATGCCTTTGTTCAAATAAAACTTTATTTATAAACACTGGTATTGGAATTTCATGTAATTAGCCAACTTTTGATTTTTTTCAACCACCTCATAATATTGTTAAAAACTATTCTTAGCTCAAAGGCTGTACTAAAACAAGGGGTGGGCTGAATTTGGCTCCATGAGCCATGGTTTGCAGACTCCTGCTCTAGGGACATCCCAAAAGGACATTTCCCAACAGAGATGCGTCACATATTTTCTTTTTTCTTTTTTTTTTCTTTTTTTTTCTTTTGAGACAGAGTCTTGCTCTGTCACCCAGGCTGGAGTGCAATGGCACAACCTGGGCTCACTGCAACCTCCGCCTCCTGGGTTCAAGAAATTCTCGTGCCTCAGCCTCATGAGTAGCTGAGATTACAGGCACATACCACCATGCCTGGCTATGTTGTTGTTGTTGTTTTTGTATTTTTAGTAGACACATGGTTTCACCATGTTTTCCAGGCTGATCTCGAACTCCTGAGCTAAGGCAATCCGTCCACCTCGGCCTCCCAAAGTGCTAGGATTACAGGAGTGAGCCACCATCCCCGGCTGATGCGTCACATATTGATTACACAGTTTTTGATGGAGATTAGAGAGATGTCAACTGATATTCACTGTTCATTTATTCTGTTGTATGTTGTATAGGCTTGCTCAGTTAGTCCTCCCAGATGACTGAGGACACCAAACTTTCTCCCTCACCTCCATGTAATCTCTGTGGCTTCATTGGAAATCAGAGAAAGCCACAAAAGAGGCAAATGAGAGAGTTTGTGAGTAGCACCTTAGTCTGCTTTTATGCAACACACCAGAGTTGACATTTGCCTTATGCTCTTGAAGATATTTTGATATCTAGAGACTTCTTGGTCATGACTTTTATTTCTTAAATATGGCAGTTCACACAAATTTAAATATCTTTAAGAATTTATACACTCTATTTTCAAGGATTTTAAGAAGGAAGATCCTAAAGCAGTGGTTCTCAAGCTTAGCAACACAATCGTATCACCCAGTCTTTAAAATTCCTAAGGTCAAAGCCACAGGCCAAAACAAAGCAAAATCTATAGAGATGGGATTCAGGAATCAATGTTTTTTAGAACTCCCTAGGATAATCAAATGTAAAGGCAAGGTTAAGAACTACTGTTCTAAACAAGGGTGCCATGTTCAAAAGTACAGAATTGTTGCTCATAAATACATATGGATTGTAGGAAGTATAGCAGGTTGTTTGTATGTGTATACACACAAACGCATATATAAAGTATACACACACACATATATAAAGTGTATACACACACACACACAAAGTCTCTTAAAGATCCAAGGATTTCTGTGTCCAATGTAAAACAATTTTATCAGGTTTTCTAACTCCTTATTTAAAAAAATTATTACAAGTTGTTCACATAGCTATTAATGATCTCCTCCAGGAATTCTTGCTAAACACACAGTTTTGCATCTAGAAAATCAGGGAACATAAAAGGGACATTTAATTTAATCGTATATTTTATGTTATACATGTCTGCCTATCTGTCTATTCATCTGTCTATTGATCTATCATTCTAATAAGATAAATACAAGATTACAAGAGAAGGGGAGCCTGACTTTTGATTTGTGTATGACCCCATGTTATCAAATTTTGAAACAGAAAATATGTTAGTAAGATAAATGTATAGGCAATGCTACAGTGTTTGGTCAGAAGTTGGGGAATGCTGTGGCCAGATCTGTGTTTACTAACTTGTGAGGAGGATGGATTCAAGGCAAGGGAGGTTAAAGGCAAAACAGCAGTTAGGAGGTAAGTATAATTGTGCACATAAGAGAGGATAAGGGATAAAATGACAAGCTTCAGTGGAAATGTATATTCAGTGAGACTTGGTGGTTGAATACATGTAAAAGACGGGATAGAATTTTCCAGGACAGTTGAAAATATTAAAACGTGACATTTTGAGGAATATGTTTCAGGTCTGTGATGTATATCACAGTGGTCTCTCCAGGCTGCAGTTTTGTTGACAATAACTAAATATCTAAATGCTGACAGACAGGCCAAGGGGAATAATAACGAACTTGCAGATAGGAAATATCACATTTTTTTTTCTGTTTTTTCCATCTATACATTTTGTCTCTGTATGTGGAATACAACCGTACAATCTGGAATTAATTGTACCTTCTTAGTGGTAATTTCTAACATTTGTATGTTAATGCTTCTGTTTTTTGACATGTTCCACTGGCTAAAATGTCCAGGGCAATACTGGATGATAATTGGCTGTCATTGTCAATACCCTTTTTGAAAATAATGGTCATTAGCTTCGAATATTTAGCATTACCTGATGACTTCTAGGATAAGTTCTGGGTAATTTCTCTTGAATAAACTTGAAGTGTCATGTATTCCTCTCATATTTTAAAATCTAAGAATGCATCTGTTTCATCTGATATTTTTACAATTCTTAAAATCTGGGGCTAGCTGTTATTTTTTTCTAAGTTTTGAAAATTTACATTTTATCTGATGTTCTTCTAGATATTTGAATTATACTCAGTTGTATTATCTTTATTATTTTTCTGTTTTCTTATTCGGTAGCTCCAGCATATAAATACAAGACCAGTAACACCAGTATCACTTATGACTTGTGAGGAGGGCTGAGTACGGTGGCTCACACCTGTTCCTAGCACCTTGGGAGGCAAAGGTGGGAGGAATGCTTGAGCCTAGGAGTTCGAGACCAGCCTGGGCAATATAGCAAGACCCCCATCTCTACAAAAAAATTAAAAATTAGCTGGGCATGGTGGCAAACACCTGTAGTCCCGGCTACTCTGGAGGCTGAGGCAGGAGGATGATGGCTTTAAGCCCAGGAGTTGGTAGCTGTAGTGAGCTATGATCACGTCACTGCATTCCAGCCTGGGACAGAGGGAGAGTATGTGTCTTAAAAAACAGCAACAACAACGAATAACTTGTAAGAAATGCCAAATCTGAAGTCCCACCCCAGACAAACCAAATTAGAAACTTCAAGAGTGGGGCCCGCATTTTGTAGTTTACTAAGTCCTCTGGGTTATTTAGATGCTCACTCAAGTTTGAAAACTACTATTTCTATTCCTTACGGAAGTTTTTTATTTAAAAAAATTTCTTCTTCTTGCTGTGCTTCAGGTTTTTGTTTTTAAAATTGTTGCTTTTTATTTACTAATTTACTGAGAGTCTATTCCTCACTTTTATAAATTACAGAAAACACATAATTTCTTTTTTATTCCCAGTGCTTTAGTGGGAC
The DNA here is from genome assembly GCF_029289425.2 of Pan paniscus. Taxonomy (NCBI): domain Eukaryota; kingdom Metazoa; phylum Chordata; class Mammalia; order Primates; family Hominidae; genus Pan; species Pan paniscus. The sequence goes on from NC_073267.2 coordinate 72,307,540, forward strand.
TCTTTTTAATTGACATGTAATAATAGTACATATTTATGCAGTAGAGTGTAATTTTTTTTTTTTTTTTTTTTTTGACGGAGTCTCACTCTGTCACCCAGGCTGGAGTGCAGTGGCATGATCTCGGCTCACTGCAAGCTCCGCCTCCCGGGTTTATGACATTCTCCTGCCTCAGCCTCCCAAGTAGCTGGGACTACAGGCACCCGCCACTATGCGTGGCTAATTTTGTTTTGTTTTGTTTTGTGTTATTAGTAGAGACGGGGTTTCACCGTGTTAGCCAGGATGGTCTCATGTACATACTATGTAATTGTCAAATCAGGGTATTTAGCATATCTATTATCATACATTTGTGTGTGTATGTGTGTGTGTGTGGGTGTGGTAAGGTGAGAACATTCTAAATCCTCTCTTCTAGCTATTTTGAAATACACAGTGTAGTATTTTTAACCACAGTCATCCTACTTGTGCCATAGCACATCAGAACTTATTTTCTCTATCTTTGTATTAAGATTTTTATTGAGGGATAATTTGTATACAGTAAAATGCACAGCTCCTAAGTGAAGATGATAAGTTTTGGCAGTTGAATACTTCCAAATAACTACCACCCAAATTAGAATTTAGAACATTTCCATGACCAGGATGCCTCCTTATAGTCAGCCTCACCATTTCTCAGCTTCTAGGCCACAACTTTCTGATTCTATTATCATAGATTGTTTTTGCCCATCCTTCTACTTCCTATCAACAGAATCAGGTGCACTTTTGCTTCTTTCATTCACATGATGTGTTTGAGATTCTTCTTTGTTGTTACATAAATCAGTTGCTTGTTTCTTTTTATTGATGAGTAGTAGTTCATTCTGTTAATAGACTGGAATTTGTTTCTCCATTTTCCAGTGGCTAACCCATTTGTGTTATTAAGTGTTTCAGCTGCAATGAAGAAGGCTGCGATAAACATTTTTGTAGAAGTCATTTTTGGTGGACACGTGCATTCATTCCTCTTTTCATAAGAACCAATGAATTGGTTGTTAGTTAAAAAGAAGATTCAAAGGGAAAATGAGTGTTCAACTTCATAAGAAAGCTAAAACAGTCTTCTAAAGGCACTGTACCTTCCTATACTCACACCAGCAATGTATGAAAGTTTCATGTGTTTCACATGCACACTCACATTTCATATTGTCTTTTTTTATTTTAGGAATTTTAGTGGGTATGGCAGATCTCATTGTGGAATGATACTTGTTTTAAACGTTTGTTTTCGATAATAAATGAGTTTAACACTTTGAACTTGTTTCTGGATTTTATTTTGCTTAATCTTATTAACACATAGTTGTATTCACATATTTTATTTTTCCTAGGCTTTTTTAAAATTGAAATGAGTAATACCCCTATTTTTGTAGATGATTCTTGGAGCAGGAGCCAATTTACTTGCTCACAAATTTGAGGGTAAGAAATTGAGGGAAGGCACAGTGAGGATGGGTTTGTCTCTGTTTCACAAGGCAGCAATTGGGGTAGCTCGAATTGCTGGGGCCAGTTCAGATGCATCTGCAGTGATCATGCTTCTGGGTCTTGTGATTTACATTGTCTGTATCTCTTGGATCTTGTCCAGTAGCCTCTTCATATGGTTAATTTGGGCTTCTTGGGCATGATAGTCTCAGGGTACTTAAAAATCTGGCTTTCCTCAAGAGACAAAAATCAGAAACTTCTAAGTCTTAAACCTTAGGGATGGAACTTACATTTCCACCTCCCTCTATTGGTTACAGCAGTTCTCATGCTTAGCCCAGAATCAACGGGAGAGGACTACACAAGGACATGAATACAGGAAGAAATCATTCATTAGAGTCCACCAACGTAACAGACTACTAAAGTTTACATTATTAATACGAAACTAATAACACAGGAGAACGAAAAATATGTTCAGAAAATATCAACAAACAAAAAGAAATGAGAAATTGAATTATTACTAGCAAAGTAGACTTGAAAAAAATACATTGGGATAAAACTCTCATTTTATATTGCAAATAAGTTAATGATTATAAAACTAGTAATCTTTAAATTTTATATGCCAAATAACATAATGATGCCATATAAATATGCTGATGCTTTAGGAGAAATTTTCTAAAAATGCAAGTATGGGAAACCTATTTTTGCAGCACAAATCAATGACTTTATTAATAAAGTTGATATAAAAATACGTGGAGAACAATACACCCTTAAAATTTAGCACATCTTGAACAGAGAAGTATTTGCAAGTTCAATACTTACTACAAAAATAATTTGGATATTCTTTACAGGCCATCTCACAGTAGTGCATCTTGGTTCTGTTCATATCTTCCTCATTTTAAGGTGGGTAGTTTATTTCCACTGACTCCAAAGTTTTGGTGTTTGATTGCACTCTGTCTTCTGTTATGAAAGATTTTATTATTCCTATTGCCTAGAAAGTTTACCATTAAAAAACATTCATTTCTAAATACTTCACAATAACGTGTAGTTTTCTCTTTGCCAGAAGCACTGCAGCACAAGCTACAAAATTCAAAGGGCAATGTTTCATGGCCTGATCCCTCCTCGGTCTGACATGCCCTTGCCTGCTTACCATTTCCCACGTTAGGGTTGCATTACTGAGAACTCTAGTCTCCAAAGAGATATATAGAGAGAGGTGGTGGTTGAGTATGTGGGGAAAATGAATGACCCTGGATAATCAAGAGGCAGAACTCATTGCAAGGGAAGATGGGTTGCAAGATTTCTGATAGGTAATGTCTGCTTTTGATTAACAGTGGGTACTCAGTAACAACGTATGATCATTCCCTTCCCACTCTGTTTTGCCTCTAGGCCTTCCTGTGTTTTGATATTAAAATTCTCTGTTTTAAAAAAAGAAAACAAAGAAATTATCTGTTTTGGTTTCTGTCTCCTCCTGGTTTGTCAGCTCTTTGAGGCAGAGACCATAATGTATTCATAGTTCTCCACCTGATATATAGGCTCAATGACTGGTATATTGGAAGCAAACAGTGAATGTGCATGTGCCATATCCCCATTCTCACCAAGAAACAAAATAAAACAGAACAAATACAGAGCTCTACATCATATTACAATAGAATAGGATCATTGAAAAGAATTTTACTAAAAGCCAAAGACATGAAAGTAGTTTTCAAATGAGAGGCAGTGAGTAACTAAAAGAATAGCAGAGGTCAAAATCTTAGAGAGTTTTAGTGATGGGCTTGATTGAAGGCTTTACAGCTGAAAAGAAAAATCCCTAATAAAGGGATTAGCTAACCATGAGTCTGATGAGTAGGAAGTGGGGCCACCTTCAGAAGCACGTAGGAGAATTGATTGTACTTCCCTATCTTCAGTTTTTCTTCAGTAGCAGTAGTTTTGGTTTTAAATATACATATACATGTGTGTCTGTGGATGTGTATGCCTTCAAGGTAATGTGTGCCCCTTCTATGGAACCAAGAGTTGAGAGATAAAAAGCCTCTAAATTTCCCCGAACTTCAACACTGATAACATTTTAAATACACTTGTCATGTCTATTCTCTATATACTTTTTTCTAAAATATTAAAATAATTTATACATGCACACATACCCAACAAATACTTTTCAATCCTTTTTCTTTGGCTTTTTATTATAATTTTGTACTTTTTAAAAGTCATATATAAATGACTAAATGATAATCCAGCTGTATGGATATTATAATCTTTTACTTTCCTAGTCAAACATTTTCATTATTTACTTTCCTAGTCAAACATTTTCATTATTCTTTTGTTCTTATTGTGATTTTTCTTTTCTTTTCTTTTTTTTTTTTTTTTTTTGAGATGGAGTCTCGCTGTGTCACCCAGGCTGGAATGCATTAGCGTGATCTCGGATCACTGCAAGCTCCGCCTCCCGGGTTCACGCCATTCTCCTGCCTCAGCCTCCCGAGTAGCTGGGACTACAGGTGCCCACCACCATACTCGGCTAATTTTTTGTATTTTTAGTAGAGACAGGGTTTCACCTTGTTAGCCAGGATGGTCTCGATCTCCTGACCTCGTGATCCACCTGTCTCAGCCTCCCAAAGTGCTGGGAATACAGGTGTGAGCCACTGCGCCCAGCCCTTATTGTGAATTTTCTATCCGAGTTCTTAAGCTTGCTTCTGGAAGCATCTGAGACTTAGAAAAACAACAAGAGAGAATAGTGAAAATGGGGCTTCCTCACAAAATTAAGGTGCATGATTTTTTCTTCTCCTACATGCTGAATGTAATATTCATACAGTAGCAAATAATCTACATTTTCTTAGACACCTTTTCTTAGATAAATTAGTTTTTCAAATGACATTGATGTCTTTGTCACTATAAGTGGCATTCCTGAACCAGGTTTCTGTTGGATTTGTGTGAGTCCCAAACCCTCTTTTAACAGAATCATTTAAGAAATTGTTTTAGCAACTATTCTGTCATTTTTTTGACATCTGGATTTGTTTTCCTGCAAGTCTATCAGAAGACAAGTGTAGATTTATATGTAGACATACTATGAAAACTGCCTATTCACTGAAAGTAATATATGTGTGCTACAGCTTTATCATATTGTCATTGTAACCTTTCACATGCTTGCCATTAGAGAATAAAGTCACTTTTTAAGAAATGGAATGCCAATTAAAGTCCAAGAAGTTTTTTGAGAAGTTGATCCCCTTGTTTAAAAGTTTGGATCTTACACCTCACAGATTATTCTCAGGAGATCAGACTAAAATAATCTCTGGGTGTTAGCATAAAATCATAATCCAAATGCACATAAGAAAAATGGAAATAGGACTATATAGAAACACTGAAGAACTAACCGTTTTTTCCTGTGTAAATCAGATGATTTTCAGTAGAAATTGTAGTTATGTTTTCTGTATTGCAATATAACAAAAATTGCACTTAAGTCATGTCAAAGGGCACTGAGTTCATGCACAGTTTTCTTTAAAATAACCAGGGAGATTCAACAGAAATAGTGTCAACTGGCTGGATTTCAAAGAGAAATACATATTCTACAGAGTTTATTAGTTGACTTTTACTTCCAACCTCATCATTATGCTAAACAATTTAAAGAAAGATTAGTTGAGCTTTTACTATGTGCCAAGGTCTATGTCACATTCTTTGCATTCATTATTTTATTCGATTCTCAGTCTTCCTGAGAAATAGACAGTATTTTATCCCAGTTTTAGAATTGAAGATTTCAGATTTAAAATCCTAAAAGAGCTTGCTCAAATTCATATTGCTATTAAATTATACAGCTGGATTTGAATCCCAATCATCTGAAAACGTAGTTCCTCTTTTTTTTTTTTTTTTTTTTTGAGACATTTTCTTGCTCTGTGGCCCAGGCTGGAGTGCAGTGGCTTGCAATCTTGGCTCACTGCAAGCTCCGCCTCCTGGGTTCACGCCATTCTCCTGTCTCAGCCTCCCGAGTAGCTGGGACTGCAGGCACCCGCCACCACGCCCGGCTAATTCTTTTTTTTTTTTTTTTTTTTGTATTTTTAGCAGAGACGGGGTTTCACCTTGTTAGCCAAGATGGTCTCGATCTCCTGACCTCGAGATCCACCCGCCTCGGCCTCCCAAAGTGCTGGGATTACAGGCGTGAGCCACCGCGCCTGGCTTCCTTTTCTTAATGACTATGGTGAGGTGAGGTTTGCTTAACCTCTACCACCTTTCTCTAATAGTACATTATCAATATCAGGACATTAATACTGGCAAAATACTAAGAACTAGATTACAAAACGTATTCAGGATTCACCAGTTTTTGCATGCATTCACTTCTGTGTGTGTGTGTGTGTGTGTGTGTGTGTGTGTGTGTGTCTCTGCAGTTCTGTGAAATTTTTATCACATATTTAGATTTGTGAAAACACCTTAATCTACTCAGTGTTTTACTTCTGAGGAGAGTTATAGCTTGTACCTAGGGCTTAATTTAATTATATGCATCACAAGCATGGAAATAAGACAAAAGTAATCTTTGCAAGGTTGGAGTCAGCCTCATCATGGCTGAACAGGCTTAATCTCAGGCATCCACAACAAGGGAAACTATGGTGGAGAATAGAACATAGCACTTTGAAAAGGAACGGGGAGTCTCAGGAAAGTCACAATTAGGTGACTAATCTAAGGAGACAGAAGTAGGATTTCAAATGGGACTCAAATTTTACTAATTTGCCAAGTAGTATTGATGGTAGTGCATCCACAAGAGTCTTAAGTTATTGTCGAAAATAGAAGTGAAATTTGTACAGCTTTTCTAGTTACTATGCATAACAAATGTGAATGGGTAGGACTAGCTTAAAGGAATATAAAGTTGTAATGGACCATTTAGATTTCAGATTTATTACACACATGATAGAAAATGTGTTCTAAAACCTGGTACAAGAAAAATGACATCATTTCTTTGTTATAGAATTTAATCTCCTCTATACTCACACAGAGCTACGTGAAGAGGGCACTGGCACCTCTCTCTCCCAAGGTACTGCCAGGCTCTGATTCTCTGTGTTAAATGAAGGTCAGGGAGGGTGAGTTGAAGAATGGTGGATTGGAAATGATCATAAACTTTCTCAGCAATGAAAGTGTTGAGTCTGTATGCATTGCAGGGCTGAACATTTGTTGGAATTATCCAGCCATTTCAGATGAAGTAAAAGTAAATAAATAAAAAACGTAAAAGTGCACAAATCTGTCAAAGTTATTTTTGTGCTTTCTGCATCTGGAAAACTTTCCCTGCATCCTTCCCATTTCACTATTTGGCCTTATTTACGAAATATTAACATATTCATTTAATATGCAATCCCCAGACATATTTACACTCCCTACATGGAAGCTTTTCTAGGACATGCATCTTGTGTTAGTCATATTATTCATTTTTTTATTATTAGGGTATGCTGAATTCACACATGGTAGATGTTCAATAAATGTAGGCTAAATGGAACAAGAATGATGTTTATTGAATCCTTAACAAGTGTTGTAAGAATATTTAGCACACAGAATACTCAAGTATGTCTTTCTATCAACAGTAATTAAGAAGGTCTTCTACAGAGGAATAAGCTAAGTACCATGAAGAGCACTCAACAAAGTAAGACCACCCAACTATTCAGTTAGAGATGGAGAATTTTTTTCTGAAATCTTTGATGTGGCTCAGAATATACCACCCCAAAATATGCCGTTTTTGCATAAAGATTACTTTGAGCTGAAGGCAAATGAGAATCAACAGATACGGAGAGATGCCATCTGAGAAACAAAGTTTACCAGAAGTCTCTCCTCCCAGGAAAGTTTTGTGGCCATAAAAACTGAAAGTTGGCACTGAGATGGGTCTGCAAATAAATCTTATTAAAATAATCTTTATCTTCCGCCAACTTCCTTCATATATTTCCTACTGACTTTTCCACAGTTTTCTGTTGTTTTGTCTCCACAATTCATTGAATTTATTGAATTTTGGAGACAAGACAATTTTTCTTTAATTAAAAATTATATAAGCTCTCAGGGCTAGCTGCTTTTTGGGGTCTTTTCTTTTCTTTTTGACACAGAGTCTTGCTCTGTCACCTGGAGTGCAGTGGTGCGATCTCATTTGAAGTAATACTCTTGCCCCAGCCTCCCAAGTAGCTGGGACTACAGGTACACACCACCATATCTGGCTAAGTTTTGTATTTTTAGTAGAAACAGGTTTCACCTTGTTCATCAGGCTGGCCTTGAACTCCTGACCTCAAATAATCCACCTGCCTTGACCTCCCAAAGTGCTGGGATTACAGGCATGAGCCACCGCGCCTGACTAGGATCTTTGTTTTTCTATGAAGCCCTCTGTATGCAGATGTAAGAATGAAACTTTACTCCTGTTAATCTGTCTTGTTAGTCTAATTTGCAGGGTCCCAACCACTAAACTTAAGAGGTTAGAGAAAAAATTTGTTATTATTTTTCTCTCTTGCAGCTTAATCACATTTTCTGGGGGGAAAATGATCTAATTTAATTAATTTTATTTAATGAGAACCAAAATATGAATGAGGGATTTTTTAAATGGTATATAAATAATTAAAGTAAGAAGTCTTGTTAATGGAAAATCCCAACTATATGGATGCAAATAATAATTTGGAATTCAGGAGCAATCAGGGGAAATCTGCCAAGAGTTATTTTGGGGAAGAATAGCACACATTTGATTCTGTGTGAAGCAGGATAACAAACAGCACTGCTGTTGATTGGAAAGATTTACAGAACCACTTAGAAAGTAAGAAGCTGCTTATTCTGAAAAAGTGAAGCAGAACAGTCAAGGAACTGTTGCAAAGGTATCCTTTTGCCTCTAAAGGCTGCTTAGGCTGATCTATATTCCTCATCCTTCTCTTCCCTCTTCCCTCCATCCCCCAAATGTTCCTGTAGTCCAGCTCACCAGAGTTTGGTTTTATAACCTCACCTGGGAAAACTGAGGAAGAAAGAAAAAAGAATAAAGTGAAAAAGCAGGATTTCAAGATGAAAATAAATGAAACTATAAAAGGACTCGAGGTGGTAGAGGAATAAAGTTTAAAATAAGTTGACAGATTGTGAAACTCATCGCAGGTATTTGGCCTAAAAGTATAACGAACTCTAGTTCTGCCAGGCTTGTTTTATGATCAATGCATTTAAAAGGAAAAGTAAAACAAAAAAAAATCAGCTATTAAAATCAGGATTTTGAAGGGGAAGTAGTAATTGAAAAATATGTCTTACATCACACCAAGTAAAAAGAAAAAATGTCAGACAATAAAATTGCAGCCACGCAAGTCATCTAACAGTACTCAAATCATGCATATGTATTGACAGGGTTTGATAGGAGACATGTAAATTTAGAATGCTTACATTTGTTAAAGTAATGACATTATTATTGGAATGTTTTTTCATTATGATATTCATCAATGTCATAATGGAAGTTGTACAATAAATATGATGACTTTTAGCAGAAGAGAAAAGTCGCTGTTTCACCCTGTGTTCTCCCAGTAAGACAATTTGACGAACTTTCTTGGATTTCAAATATATACTTTGTAAATAATTATACATTTTATTTACTACCAAATGACTCAGAGTTCTTTTTAGGGTATAGCACAAAACAAAACAAGCACTTGGTGAATTCTTAGGATCTGATAGACACAATTGATTAGCTGGATCCATAGGAACATGTCAGAGTGATTGCAATTTTCCCCATATGCTTAACCTATTCCTACTGTGGCGATTTTCCAATTGTGCCAATCAGATTTTTATAAATCAGAAATAAGATTTAAACTGATCTGATTTGCTATAACATTTACACAAAAGCCAACTTTGTGAAATTTATTTCTGAGATCTTTACATTTCATTCCACTGCTAAAGTCAAGGATGCCATGAGTATAACAAACTGTCCTATCAATAGGAACTTTGTACCAAGAAAGTCTGTAGCTTAAGTGAGAGAAGACATCAGGTCCTCCATTAACTGAAGATATTGAGCAAACAAGTATTTAATATCTTCTCTGAGCAATTTTAAAATCAGTAAAACATATCTGTCCCATTTAGAACTCTAGATTGTGGTAAGGACCAAATGAGGCAATGAATATAAAATGGATTTATAATTTTCAAAAAATTGATGCAGATAGTCTTGTTATTGTAATTGGCCAATAGTGATTTGTAATAACTGAATTACTCAAGTATGTTGTCTTCTGACCTTTTCATCCTCTGAATAAATTTTGTCACTAGAAAAGTAGTATTTGAAAAATGTCCCATAACCCTTGGAAAAAATATTATGTAGACTTCATTATTTTATTTAGCGTGTAACATGTGCCTCATACTCTCACACAATTCAGAATAAAATATCATACATGTTGCATAACCATATATTTGAAGTTTATTTCAAAGTTAGTCAATAAATAACAAAAAGTTGATCGAGGATTTTAAGTATTCCAAGGTAAATATTTTACTGTATTTTATTCTGTTTTACTTTTATTATAACACATTTTAGCATTTTATAAAAGGAACAAGACATTAATAAAAGCACCTGAAAATTCTATGTGAACATTTTTAATTAAAATAACCAAGTATATAAGGTTTTTATAAAATAATGAAATTACCTCCTTTAATAATCATGTAATATATTTTGTAAAATCAAACTTTATAAAAGAGTCTTGGGAAAGATGGAAGGAGGGAAGGAAGGAAGGAAGGAAAGAGAAAGTGAAAGAAAGAGAAAGAGAAAAAGATGAGGGACAAGGAGGGAGGGAAAGAGGGAGGGAAGGAAGGCGGGAAAGAGGGAGAGAAAAAAAGTTATCCTGTTAGCACATCATAGAGAAGAATTCTTATAGTATAGAAATGTCCAATTAGGCAGATTCCACAGTTTTACAAATAAATAGAAATATCATCATGCAGCGCATGTGGCAGGAAAAATATTTTGTAAAAACTTTTAACAAAAAAAAAAATTTTTACTCCAGGCCTTGAAAGAAACATAAAGATTTATATTGATCAGAGCTTGTGAGAATCCTGGCCGGGTACAGTGGCTCACACCTGTAACCCCAGCACTTTGGGAGGCCGAGGTGGGTGGATCACTTGAGGTCAGGAGTTCTAGACCAGCCTGACCAACATGGAGAAACCCAGTTTCTACAAAAAATATGAAAATTAGCTGAATGTGGTGGCACACACCTGTAATCCCAGCTACTTGAGAGGCTGAGGCAGGAGAATCACTTGAACCCGGGAGGCAGAGGTTGCAGTGAGCTGAGATTATGCCACTGCACTCCAGCCTGGGCAATAGCGTGAGTGAGATTCCAACTCAAAAAAAAAAAAAAAAAAAATCCTGAAATAAAAGTGACCAGTCTTGATACAACTCACATGAGATTTAATTGGAAATTAGATAAAAGAATCAGTAAAAGAGAAGAAACAGAAGAAGAGAAAACCATACAATACTTAAACTCATTCCATCTAAGGAGGTCACCCAATTTTAGGTTTGCTAGGACAGTGTCATAGCTTACCGTCACTGGTATGGTTTGACTCTGTGTCCTAACCCAAATCTTAACTCAAGTTGTAATACCCACATGTTGGAGGAGGGACCTGGTGGGAGGTGACTGGATCATGGGGGTGAATTTCCCCCTTGCTATTCTCATGATAGTGAGTGAGTTCGCACAAGATCTGATGGTTTAAAAGTGTGGCTCTGTCCTCATTGCTCTCTCTCTGTCTCCTGCCTCATGTAAGATGTGCCTGCTTCCCCTTCTGTTATGATTGTAAGTTTCCTGAGGCCTCCTCAGCTTTGCAGAACTGTGAGTCAATTAAACCTCTTTTCCTTATAAATTACTCCATTATCAGGCCGTTCTTTATAGCAATGTGAAAATGGACTAATACAATCACTTACCTGAATTGAGTTTGATATAATTTAGAAAACACAGAAAAATTTTCAAATTTTCCAATTTCCAAATGTGGGGAGGATTTAGGACCTTAGGACTCTAGTTTTCACACTGGAGTTTTTCAAACGTTCTCCTAATTTGAACTGCCTTGTAACTTTTCTCTAAAAAGGGACTGTTCTAATGGGCACCAAGTATAGGTCACAATGGTTTATCTCGAGAATCTAATAGTCCAGATAATTTAGATCTCTCACTTTCTAGCTCTATTGAGGGAACATCTAACCTCTCTAAGCCTCAGTTCTGTAATTCAGAAGTGTTGATGCTAATATCTACCTACTTTGCTCATTCGTTTATCTATTCATTCAACATTTACACAGCACCTACTGTGTTCCAGGCACTATCAATGCAACAAGGAAAGAAAATAAATATTTTTTCTTTCATGTTTTAGATGAACACTTAGGATAAAGGATAATTTTTCCAGAAAATAAACTATTAAGTAACATAAATATTAGAAAATTATAAGACATAATAATATAAAACATAATATTCTGAAGAAATAGTCTATTCCTTTAGACTATTTTAAAGACTTTTTTAATGAATTGTAATGCAAACTTCTTGAGGACCAACATCTCTGTCAGTTTATGCATGATACATTTAGCTGAGTTTTAATATTAAAACTTTTAGCAAATTTCTTTGAAATGTTATGTGGCATTAATCCTCATCATCACTCACACTCAGAAAAGATTTATTCTGTGCCTCTCTCTTTATCTGGTTTACCTTGCTCAGTCTTCAGAACAATACTACCAGAGGTCATAATTTTTTCTCTATTTTTCAGATGAGGAAATATTAGTTTAGAAGATTATATTATATGTCACAAAGCTAGGAAATGGTAGAGAATGGAATGTATACTGCCAGATTCTACAGCTGATAATTTTGAAAAAAGAACTATTCCATTTATTTATGCCTTTCAATGAGTTTTTTAATTGAATTCTTTCTTTTATAGTATGTTTGTTCTCTGTGAAGTGGGCTGTATCCAGTGGTGTGCTAATAAACTGGCTCTCCAACAACAACAACAAGAAGCACCAAATTATAATATTTGCTGATTTCTGTTGTTTAGACACTTCCTTATTAGCCAATTTCAAGCTATCTACAAGATGCCACTGAATGTGGAGCTGATAAGAAATGCACATAATCATCTCTTCCAAGCTGGTATAACTAACTCCAGCATACCATTGTCTGTGCTAGTTATCAGGTATTATATTACAGCTCCCTCCTAATAATACTGGAATTGGACTCTAAACATTTCTCCTTTACCATCTAGCTCTAAGTTAGGGTTTGTGCATAGAAGGCATCTGATGGGCACAGTACTGAACTAAAGAGCAGGAGGATGGGGACACTCTCTCTGGTTCCAATATGCTTTCCTAACACAGGAGCCAGCAGATTGATAAGCAAAAGGTAGCAGCTATGACAGGAAGTTTCTTTACCACTTGGTGAGTGGTTTCTATAAACCAGCACTGACCCTTTCCCTTTGGGGCATTTCTTTGTCACCCCAGCAGCTCATATATTCCTGTGGCACCCTTATCCTCCTCAAGAAGAATGTCAGCCTTGGATGGCAGTGAGGGCAATATCTTCTAAATTCTTAGCTCTTGTTCACTTTTCCTCAGCCCACATGTATTTGCTGCTTTCTGCATTTGCAATTTCTGGACCTCTTAGAGTCTTTTAGTACTTAACCCTCTACTGAATTCATCACACCATCCCACAGTTTAAATTATTGCTGTGATTTCTTTCTCTTTTTCTGGACACTGATTGATACATGAACTTAAAATAACCAAACAAGCAAATGAAAAGCAGGATGCAAATCTTTCACCTTTGACTAAAAATATCCCTGTGTCACCTCTGAGGTCTAAGTGAAGCCTTCCTTTGTGCTCTGCATCATTCTCCAAACAACACGAGTAGTTAGATCTGGGATTAATAATAAAATAGCAATCAGAATAATACTAATAATGCTAATAGCATGCAGTGTTTATTACATATGAAGAATGTGCCAGGATCTTTGCTGTGAAATAAATTATTCTAAAAGTCCTCCTTTGAAGTGTGTAGACATTTTAAAGATAAAGAAATTAAGGCCAAAAGACACGCAGTTAAAAGACAGCAGAGCCAGTGGCTCTAGAGTTTCCTCTCTTTACAGTTACACTCTGCTGCTTTAGCAAATGCTTTTCACCACAATTATTAAGGTCTTAACTCTGAGGAAATATCTGCTAGAAAAAACAGAAAAGTGAATAATAACTTTAATTCCATTATGATTTATTCTATTTTTTTTTTTTTACTTTAGAAGTTGAGAAACTTCTGGAACTAAAAAAAATACAGCTGCTTTCTTAGTTTCTTGTCACAAGTTCCACTTGAAGTAATGTCTTAGAAACTAGCAAACCTGCTTTATTTTGTGAACCCTAGAATTTTCCCAGCTTATGCTAAGAATAAAAGAGCTGCCAAATTCATTAATTACCTTTAATATTCAATTCTCCAGTATAATGAATTCCATCTTCACACATATCTGAGAAAATTACATTGGAAGGTTAATATATTGCCTTTTGCTGGGTTTCAGTGAATACCTCACTGAAGGCAGAAGTCAGCCTGAAATCCTTGGCAGACTCACATTCATTCTTCTAGCCACCTGCATCAGGTGCCGACCACACTCATGCCTGGACATGCCCTTGGCCCTGCCACTTTCATACCGTAACCTAAACGCATGATGCCAATGGCACAATATAGTTACTGCTTTAGACCTTGGCAGTAACTGCTGCTTTAGAGCTTGTTAGTATCAATGGTGCTTATAAAATATATCATCTACTTCACTCCATTCCCCATCCTCCTTGCACCTAAGCAGGGGCATGTGACTACTTACGGTGACTGGACTGTGGACAAAAACATTATTTTCAAAAAGAAGTACTGAAGAGTACTGATGAGTGCATCGTTTCCCCTGCTGTGTGATCACAGAATATGCTGATGGCACAGCTACAATAGGGCTTCTCAACTTTGATACTACTGACATCTAAAGCAGGTAATTCTGAGTTGAAGTTAGGCATGGGGGTGTCCTGTTCAATTTAGGATGCTTAGCAGTATCTCTAGCCTACACCAACTAGAAGTCAGGGTTATCCTCTCCAGTTGTGACAACAAAAAATATATTTTGGCATTGCCAAATATTATCTGGGGGAGGAAATTGCCCCAATTTGCAGTCCAGAGATCCATCGAGCTACAAGATAGTGAAGCCTCCATCAGCGTGGTTCTCTGACATGCTAAATGGAGCTGAATATATCTGTCATCCATACTGTGTAACATAAGTGATGTTAGAACACACCCTCCCAACAAACATACACACAAATAAATACAAAAAAGGCAAAAACAAAAATGATAAAATTTTTTATATTAAGCCAATGAGATTTAGGAGTTGTTACTGCCATAAAGCCTATCCTGATTAATAAACACTCTATATGCACTTTTTCCAGACAAATTTATCAATGTGTGTTGTTTCAATTATCCTCTGATGATTGATTTATTTTTAAATTTTATGCCCGATTTCTTTTCTAACATTCTTAAACATTATCCATCTGCCACCCTGACATCAACTAGTAGTGATAATAAAGGTACTATGAATGTATATACTTTTTTCCATCTAATCCTTCTCTTCTGATACAAGCAAATTTGGAAAACTAGGAGTCATCCTCATCCCCTCTCTTTGCCTCATCTGGCATCTGGAGTTTACCTCATAAGTATCTGAAACTCTCATCTTCTTTTTCTATACCTTCTACTACCACTCTAACACAAGCTATTATTACATCTGGTCTGAATCTCTTCAATAGCATCCTAACTCCTAGAATTAATTTCCCTATCATGTAATCTATTTTCCATAGAGCAGGTAAAACAATCCTTTAAAAATGAAAGTCTGTCCTTACCATTTCTGTGAATATAACTCTCTAAATATTTATTTTTTTAATTGGTCTTAGACTAAAGACCAAAATCCTTAACGTGAACTGTTATCTGGACAGTGTTATACTCTAGTTTCATTTCTCATCTGTGTTCATACAGGTCCCTAACATTTACCTTCAGGATTTATTTTATATACCAAAAGTTGCCATGAATTTTGTCACTTTAGGTCCTTGTGCAGGCTATTTTCTTTGTTAGGAATACCCTTACCCCAGCACACATTGCCTCACCAACCCCTATACATTTGTCAGATCTCAGCTCCACTTTCACCTCTTCAGGGGTGTCGTCTCTGAAATTCTCAAGTCATCAGACTATACAATGACTTTGTTCCTTCAAAGTAATGATTCCAGTATGATTATTTATTAACACCTGTTTTATCACTAGACCGTAAATTCTATGAAGAGGGGAACCCATTTCATTAGACATTTATTTAATTTCCCAACACATGGTATAGCACCTAGATTACAACAGACTATAATATTTTTGGAAGGATGGAAGGAAGGAAGGAAGGAAATGAGGAAGGGGGAGGGATGGAGGGAGGAAGGCAGAAAGGAAGGGAGGGAAGGAGAGAAGAAGGGAGGGAGAGAGGAAGAAAGGAAGTGACTTAAAAGGACAATCAATATTTGAGGTTCTGTAAGGTAATAAAAAACAGATTTCAATCCATGTTTTCCTCTTTCACCTACAGAAAAAAGTAAAATTTTAATCAGTAAAGGATTACTCATTACAAAATATGGTATGTTTAGTTAATGTTGGCTATCAAGGTAAATGTTACAGAATTGTTTATAAATTTTTATATATAATTTTGCATTATATACTCAGATAATAAAGTATAATTCAGTTAATATATCATTAAAAATTCTTCCACTTTTATCAATGCATATTTCTTTTGAGTTTTCAGTTTTATTTGTGTGTATGTGTATGTTATGTTGTGTGTATATCACCACCAGTATAAGCAATATGTTCATGCCGAGTGTATCTAACACTAGCAAGACAATACCAAATTAATTTCCCATTGAAGTCACTGCATCTGTGTTTCAATTACTAAAATTCTAAATTTAGTGGAAAATGTAAGTATGCTTTCTTATTATCATTGCATTAGTATTTCTAGGAGAAACAAGAATAACAACTAAAGTGGTTATTAGGGAAATGGTATTTCAGAGTGAATTTATGCTTACCAAATATAAGTGTCTTATTCAGCTGGCATTTATATGATTGGCTCTATTTTGGGTACAAGCCTTTCAAGATATGAATTTTCCCTTCAAACACAAACATACAGCCATAGCTTCCACTTAGAATCAATTCTTTTATTTTTAACTAGGCCAGGAATTTCTTAGGGTTTAATATTCAAGTCTTTTTAAGAAATATGCTAACTGTCTTCATCAGGATGTTTGTTTTAAATATGTATGAATGAACATGCCTTTGGTTAACCCCACTGGTCTCACAGGGCTTCCTAAGATCCTTTCTACCCATCCCTCTGCACGCGGAAGACATGCCCTTCACCTAACCATCCAGCCTAACGAGCTAAGGTCACCAATGTTCTCTTTTCTATGATTGGGCCCTCTGTTTTCAGCCCAATAAGTAATTTATGTATTGATTTCAAGTAAAATTTTCACCAGGACTTATAACGAGAGTACTTGAAAGTACATTCTTCTCTTAACTCTGCAACTAGTAATTTTGATCTTTTTATTCAGGATTAGGGAATTTCCAAATGATTTTGAAATGCAAAGTGAACCATATATGTAAATACAGACATTTGGGATGCTTACATTTTTTAGAAGTTCTTTTTTTATTAAGTAGTCTATTGCCTTTTGACTCTGCATATTATTGCAGAAGCCAGAATGGTATCTTGGGAGGTAATGCACTTCTCATTCTGTTTCCATCTTGCATTTTTTAAAATGCTTTTCCTCTGCTTCATCAGATTTTGCTACTACTGTATTTTGTTGGAGAAGATAGCAACCTTGAGTGCCTCTTGCTAAACACATATACTCAAAGTTGAAAGGGTATTGATTTTAAAGCAATTCCATTAAATAAGTACGCAAGTTAATCATGAACTTGGATGTCTCCTAGTAAACAGATACTATTCTTTCTTATTTTAAAAATAACCAAACTTGCTTTGAATGCAAAATAGAACCCAAAATCCTACATTTCACATGTTATATTATTCTGAATAAGTATACACACATGCACATACACACACACACACACACACACACACACACACACACCCCAATAATGTATAATTTTTTACCAGCTTAATTGCTATTCATTATTTAGGTTTCAGCTCCAAGTGTGACTTTTCGAGAAAACTTCCCAGCTGCTACCACCAAAATACAAGTGTATGTTAAGATCTGTTTGTTTGTTTTTTTGCCATGTGCACTCATAGAGTTGCTGTTTTGTGATTTCGAACATAATCTCAGTTTGTCTTTATACATTTATTCATGTGCCTATATTTCATTAATGTCCCTCACCTTCATTAGGGTGTTGCATGTGAACAGAAACTGTATCTTTGTTTTTGTCCCCATTGTATTTCCAGAGCCAAGAAAAGGACCAGGCAAGTAGTGAGATTTGACTGACAGGTTTAAGTAGATGGACAAATAAAGGAAGCATATGATTTTCAACAGACGATAATTTGTCTTCTTGGTGATCCTTAAATTGGCACAAGTTGGTTTCTGTTTAAGTTCTGTTTTAATATTTGTTTAATAAGAACCATATAGATGACTGTCACTCTTTAAGAGAACAATCTTTTTGTTTACCAAAAAAAACCCACAAACACCCTTTAGCCATCTTGAATGGTAACAGACTGTTAATCTAATCAGAATGCATGCAACTGTGGCTTATAAGCAGCTCTTACATGGAAAGCTTATTTAAAGGGCAGGATCTGAGAAATAAAAATGGGGAAAATCACTGTTTGATTAGTATGAGAGTAACTCTGTGTTTATAGGCTTATTTGATTGTTGAGTTTCTTCTTTATTCTTTCTCCTAAGTCCATCCTCTCTCTGCTCCCCCCCCTTTTTTTTTTTTTTTTTTTTGGTATTTTCCAATGGTCCTTCAAGAGGAATCCTCTGATTTGAGAGGTAATAACCTCTGGAAACTGAGGTCTTGCTCACCTTCTGACCTTGTTTCCTTACAGATTTCTTTTTAGCAACAATACAGACCCTTTTAAGTAATTGATACCCTCAGTGTGGCTCTAAGTTTTCACTCGTTTAACTAAAAAGAACATAGGTGACTTTGAACATTTCTTCCAGCTCTGGTATTCTGGGCTATAGTTTTATGCAACATGGTGGCAAGTAGAAAGTCATGTGTAAGAAGAGTCTTAATACAATACAACTCCACTGTAAATTTATAGCAGCTTACATTTATTCAGCAAATATTTATTGAAAACCTACAATGTTCTAGGCATTGTGCTAGGCATGTCTGGCAAAAACCAAAGGAGAGAGTACAGGTAAGAGAATGAGTTAGTCAGAATTAAATAATTTCATCATGGTCAAAGTGTTTGTGATGGTGCTAGGATACAAACTCATGTCTGAGACATGGAAGATTTTGTTGAAATCTCAAGCCTTTTTCAATGTTCAAGTCCCATTTGCCCCAATAAATTTGTTGAATTGTGCTCCCTCTTTACTAGGAAGTCTGGCTGTCCTCATAGATGACAAGAGATTAGCATTCAGTACTTCTGGTATTGTTTCTGAGAATTCTGAGAATTTAGATACTGCCTGGTATGGTTTGGCTGTGTTCCCACCCAAATCTCATCTTAAACTCTAGCTCTCATAATTCCTGCATGTCATGGGAGGGACCTGGTGGAAGGTAATTGAATCACGGTGGCAGGTCTTTCGTGTTCTGTTCACCATGGAAGACATGACTTTGCTCCTCCTGTACCTTCCACCATGATTGTGAGGCCTCCCCAGCCACATGGAACTGGGCGTCCATTAAACCTTTTTTCTTTATACATTACCCAGTCTTGGGCATGTCTTTACTAGCACGTGAGAACAGACTGACGCACTGCCTTCTTTATCATTTTGGAAGCATTCATGGCTAAGAAATGTTAGGCTTATCATAGATTCAGCATAGCAGAGAGTAAAAAGAGAAACATACGAAGAAACAAAATCATAAAGCTTTAAATAAAATGCTGATTTAGTATCAGTTCAATATGATCAAAATACTTGACCTCATATGTGAGTTTCCCATTATACAAATGCAAAATGGTCAGACGTAGAATTTTTAAGGGTTGAATGCGTAGAATATGTGGAGCACATTAGACTTTTATGTGGAGGTAACTAAGAACCAGAGTGCTAACTTCCAAAGCACTAAATGCAAGAGTGGGTCAGACTTTCTCTTACTTAGATTTTTGGCAAGGTCTGAAGATGAACATTTTTTTGAGGGGTATTGTTTAAAATAGTAAATTTTTTTTAAAAAGTTGGCTAGCTTTGGGCAGGATAAAGGCAGCAAAGTGAGAGAGTAGAAGAAAAAAGAGTGTGTAAAAAGCAAGTGGGATCCACACTAGTTCACCCATAAGATTTGATGCTGTCCTGAGAGGCAAAAAGCTTCCCATTATTGCAGGACTTTCACCTTAGTTCAGCCAAAAACGGGGTCCTCGTCACATGACCAGAAAAGATTGGGCTTGTGGAAACATAGAAGTGTGAGAAAAATGGAAATTATTGTGTGAAAATGAAAAGAACTCAGCAAAGCAAGAGAGACTCCTGTTAACAGGCCCCCATCTCACAGATTGAATTTCAGATTACCACCCCAGAACAGGAGAAGCCAGGTTCCTCCCCCATGCAAAATGGCATGAACTTCCGTGGCTCCACGCCAGGGAGCACTCCTCCCAGTGGACAGGCCAGTGGAAGGTTCTCCAGGGACCCCTTTATACTTAGCTGTCTCACCATTGTATTTTGGGAATGAAATAACCAGTCTTTTTGCTAGGACATGAGCAATGCCAGCAGAGAGATGGTGGTGCTCATGGCTTATCCGGGTGCAGGGACTAGCCCTGGGACTGCCTGCAGATAGTCTGAGAGATGTCGAACCTTGTGGGTAAGAGAAAGCCCCTAAAGTCATCTAAGCAGAGACAGGCTGACAACCCCTAAGAGGCTTCCCCCTGTAACAGATGAGGCCATGGGTGCACCATTGACTGAGGAATGCATGTGAAGACTGGCCTTTCTGCCTTCGTATCACTCCTGCTAACAAATTAACTTGAAGGCCTAGCTGGGGTACACACCATACATCTGACATGGCATGTTACAAAAAGCCAGTGAATGATGTGGGTTGAGCATAGAGAGGTGAGAGCTCCATCCCTAGCCCCAGGAGGAGAACACTCCTCACTTCCAGGATAATATGGAAAATGTCCACATGGGAGGAAGCATCAGAACAGCATTCTGTTACAGGGGGAGTCTAGAGAGTAACGGAGGCTATCGCCTTGAAGTTGTATTTGCGGAGAAATTGAATAAACAAATCACTAAGTTATATATTTGTGTTCCACCAAATATCTCTAAAGATTATACTTGAAGGTCTCACATAATTTTCACATAAACATTAACGGAAGACAATATCTACATAGTCATATCCTCAGTTCTATCCATTTTAGGTGGGTAAAATTTTTCTACAATTGTCTTTATTTAACTCAATCTTGAACATTTTCTAATCTTTGAGGAGAAAAGAACACAACATCACTTTGAAACCATAAGAAATAAAATTCTGGGGCATCCCAAGTTCATTATTTTCTGGAGAAAATCTAACTTTCTTTTTGTTAGTGAATGGTTCCCCATCTTGGACTCTCAGAAATAAAGTATATGCCCTCCTGAACTTATATCTCTAACCTTAGAAATGTAGCCGGTCACTGCCTATCAGGCAATTGCTCATTAATTTATGTATTTAGTTAACTATAGAGAAAACAGAAGAACTAAACTAGAAGTTGATCCAATTTTAAATCCTTTCCACCATTTTCACATGATTTTTTTGTTGTCCCAAACAAAATCCTTCTTTAGGAAGTAAGTCAGTTAATTAGCTTACTAACCTCTACTTTGAAAGTAAAATTATCTAATTATGCTAGCCATCAATGCCCAAATAAATTCACCAGCAAAATAGAGGTTAGAGAATAACACTGTTGGTGTTTTCTATATATAATCAGAGCACTTTTTGACCTTTCCAATTGACTGTTATAAAAAATTCAGTATTCCAGCAAATTTTTTTATATAAAATGGATTTATCTGCCTACATAGTATAATCTCCTATTGTATGCATGGAGTTTATGTCAGCTAAATTAAACCATCTGCAAGGCAAACCTTGTTAACATACTTCAATAATATGTATTTAATGTTTTATATAATGTACATGTATTTTATATATGTGTGTATCTGTGTGTGGGTTTGGATAATTTAACAAAAAGTTTTTTGGTAAATTTTTTTCTTTTTAAGCATCAAAGCATTTAAAGTAAGCTCATTAACTCCTGGGAAGAGAATTAATTGCCAAAGGTTTTAGAAAATTGTCGAAAGATTATTTTTTATAAACATACAGAGGGTTAATTTTCCGTGAATGTACTTTATTCAAGTTAATAGAGGCTACGTGGGTGCATCAATAATATAATCTGATTCTTAATCTTTCCTCAAATGAAAGACTGCATTTTGTGCAGTACAATTCTAGTAAAAGCATTAACATTTCCAACAGGTAAGACCTATTACATACTCTAACTTGTTCTTGGAACAATGTAAAATTATTTATGTTTTGTTTTCCCCCTCAGGGGCTTTCTCAAGTAAACTCTTTTATTCAGAAGTTACAAATACAAGGAAAAATGTTCTTGGAAAAAATATTCTGAAGCCCAGAGGGATCCTTCAGGCATTTTTGCTCTCTCTCTTCTTTTTTTTTTTTTTTTTTTTTTTTTTTTGAGACAGACTCTCACTCTGTCGGGCTGGAGTGCAGTGGCACAATCTCAGCTCACTGCAACCTCCGTCTCCTGAGCTCAAGCAATTCTCCTGCCTCAGCCTCCCAAGTAGCTGGGATTACAGGAGTGTGCCACCACGCCCGGCTAATTTTTGTATTTTTAGTAGAGATGAGGTTTCACCATGTTGGCCAGGCTGGTCTTGAACTCCTGACCTCAGGTAATCTGCCCGCCTCAGCCTCCCAAAGTGTTGGGATTACAGGCCTGAGCCACCGTGCCCGGCCTGCTTTCTTTCTTGAAGCCCAGTCTAAGTTGAAGATTTTCATCCTCCACACTATTCCTATGCTTTGTCTTCTGCCATGTATTTTACACTATTTTATGTGTAAAAAGGGCCAGTGGTTTAGAGAGGTTCAGTCACTTTCAACATTGTAACTATTAATTAGAGAGGGTTTACCAGGAATTATGCTCCGTGATTTGTATAAAATGCTCTGATCCCTCAGATCAACACTCACATCTGTTTGTGTGCAGATGAAGAAACTGGGGATTCAGAAACCAAAAATAGATCACCAACAGCAAAAGCAAAAATAAAAACAATGATCAAAGAAATGGTGCAATTATTCAACTTCAGAGTCTTTCAGAATTCCACCATGTTGCATCTCCAGGAGGCTACAAGTGAGGTTGTTATGCAGAGGTATTCAAATATAGGAACAAATCCCTAAACACTTGGAGTCATTCTTTTGTTGTAGAAGTTATAAACAATAACTCAACCTGCATTCTGTTTTCATCTATAATTCAAGCATGGTTCCCTGGTATATCTCTGGGTTTGTAGTTCCTGGCTGGGTTTACATTCAACTCTGCAATCAAAACTACAAATAATCTCCAGATATAAGTGTCGTAATATCTAAACTTGCATTTTGTTTGACAGACTACCCTTTCAAAAATTAAATTTTCAAGACCATACTTTCATTGAGAAAAATGCACACATGCAGATACGTACATACAAATACTACACAATAAAGGTGTCCACAGCTTATGTAATAATTTGATATAATAATTAACTTCTCTTGCCCTTTCTGCCAAGTTCCTGCAGGCTATTTACATTCCTGCCTATTTATTTTCCTTTACCCACACACTTCCTCTTATGCAGATTGCTCCAGCCACATGGTCTTCTTGAATATAGTGCCATTTTTTTCCTGCCATTTTTTTCTTTGCCTAGAAAACACTTCTCCTAGCTCTTCAAATGGTTGGCTCTTTTTCAGCATAAACACTGTATTTTCAGAGAGGCTTTCCCTGATGTCTTAGGTCAGGTTTCGCAGATGATGACTTATAGAGTATCCAACCATCTCAGTTTGCCTGGGATTGTCCCAGTGTGCACAGTGGGGCAAACTGAGACAGTGAGTCACCATAGATCTGTTAGGGAAGTGCTCCCAAAGAGTTTTTGCCAAAAGCATGGGGGAGCAAGAAAGGAAAGAAAATACCGAAGTTCAATGGAGGTACTTGAACTCGATTACATAAGGGAAATCTAGGGTGTAAAGTAAGCTCAGAGTTTTCCCCCAATGGAGTCAAGAGATTTAAGCTTCCATAACCCCACGGATGGTGCTCATCAGCGGTTAGCAGGTTGCCTTGCGGTGGCCATAGGGGAAGTAAATTTTCAGGGAGGTTGTTTTTTTGTGGGGGGCGGAATGTAGGCAAGTGTTCCATTAGTCCAAAGGCAGGTGGCCAAAGAAAATGACAGGTGTGGGTCATTAGAAGTAAAGGCACACTGAAGCTGGCGAGGAGAACACAAAAACAATGTTTTCCCATTGGAAACACCTTTTCCTCTTCAGCCCTGCTATATTCATTGCTTTACTATCTTCAAGACACATGTCAACATTTGACATTATCACATGTGTGTATAGATATATAGATCTATATCTGTATCCATATCCACATTCATGTTCAAATCTGTCTATACTCATTTCTATATATATGTGGGAATATTTTAATTACTCTTTCTCCTGCTAACATTTAGCTAGAAGAGGACAGTAACCCTATTTGTCCTGTTCACTATCCAATATGTGACAGCTGCTCAATAAATACTGGAAAAAACAGTAAGTTCATTTGGTAAACTATAATATTTCAGCAGAAATGAGTAACAGCATAGCCTTTGACTCAGCTGCTTTATCTCAATTCTAATATACCTGTTTATTTTTCATTTTCTTTTTATTTTCTACGGTCTTATTGAAAAAAATACAGTTCCTGCCCAGCCATTCTTTAAACCTCCCTTTCTTTTTATTTTTCCCTATTTCTTTTACTTTAAAAATATTCTCAGACAGTAGAGTTTAGTCCTAAGAGAATAAACTCTGGAGCATTCTAGAGTGCATAATTTTGGAAGTTATATCTGCCACTTGCTATGTGTATGACTTTGGGCAAATTTTACTCAACCATAAAATGAGGGGTATAGAGCCCATCTCATGAGGTTATAATGAGGGTTAAATAAATTAATATATTCAGAAGCAGTTAGGTAGTGCCTAGTACATGGAGAACACTTAAAGATTATCTACTCCCAATCACTGATAAAATATTGATTTTCTACATTGACTCTGTGTCATTGTGGATTATTATAATTTATTTTCCAACAATTTCCAAAAAGATTCAAGAGAGTTTGATTCTAGTCTGTTATTTTAAGTCATCTTACTAGAAATTGTATCTATAAAATCAGTTTTCTCAATAAGTATTAGAGTAAATTTATCATTCAAAAACACACACACACACTCACACACTCACACTCACTCACATTCTCAAGACACAAAATCTAAAAAGTTTTTATGTAGCTCATCAACCTCTTGGGAGAAGCTTGTTCAGAATTCATGGAAATAACTCTGAGGTCTCAAATGAGTTGGGGAACAGAGTGATGAATTGTTGTCTTCTCATTTTTGTCAGGCACTTAGAGTTCCCTTGATGGTTTATTACATTTAGGATGATTTTATTTGTAATTTGAGAAATGAAGCACTGTGATTACTTAAAAATGTTTTTGCTTTGCTAGTTCTAAAGATTGGTATACATTTCTTACCACTCTTCATAATATAATTTTGAAAAGTTTTATTTTTAAAAATTTTATACAATATACATAATGCTCTAGAGCATGAGCAACATTTTCACTATTTGAACATACTACTTGTATTTGAACAGTAAATGAGCAGACTTATTAGCATATTAACACAACCATTAATTATGTAACACCATTAGATGCGGATGACATGGTACCAGATTCTTTTGAAAACATATGTACTTTAATATATAGATTATAAATATTTGAGAAGCCGTATTAGTATACTATTTATGGTTGCAGAACTTAAAGACAGAGTGCTTACTCCACCTCCATCTGTGAGAGCTTAACAAGTCATGACTTCTGTCCATGTTTCAGTTTCCTCATCTGTAAAATGGAGATGATGATAGCATTTACTGTTAGGGTTGTTATAAATTGTAAATGGTTAAATTCATGGAAATAATTGAAGTGGTTTGGCATAGCCCTTGACTCATAGCCAGTACAATTTAATATATAGTTTATTTTTATTAATATATCAAAATCCTCTGGAATTCATTTTATTCATTCACAATATGAGCCAAATGGACTGAGAGCACTCCCCTGTATATACATATTTCTTATAATAGAGAATTTCCTGTTGTCCATTTGATAGTGCATGTATGATTGCTTTTTATTCTTAGAACAAGGTATATAAGTAAAGAGTGTGATACAGAATCATAAGTTTTGGGCTCTAATATTAACTTTACAGTATTAGTTATGTGCCCTTGAGAAATATACCCTCTCTGTGGTTCATTTTTATGATCTCCAGAAAAGATATAGTAATAACTCTATAAAAGAGTGGTTATGAGTTTAAATAAAATGACATCAAAACAGTGGAAATTCTTGACAAACTTCTGTTGCAAAAGTTATAATTGTTACGATCAATGAAGATGTATTCTTTTTTTAATTTTTGAAGTTGAATTTATATTCCTGATACACTGTTATTTCACATAGAAGTGTATCATTTTTAGTTAGTGTTCATAAAATGTTTAAATACTTTGAATTTAATGATCTAATCTCTGGAGTTATTTTCCTAGCCTAATATTCTACAGCAAGATAGCAAATAAAATTAACTCTGTGCCAACATCAATCTACTGCTAGTGTCTGCCTGGTAATGCAGTGAGTTGAGGATTCTGAGGTCCTACTTGAAGAGACTGTTGTGAGTCACTACACCTACTATGGCTCTGGGGGGAGCCTGTGTTTCTTGTGCTTAGATTTAAAAGTATGATTTAGCTGTTAATAGGGAAGAAAGAAGGACCTTCTGGAAGGGATTTGGGTCCAAAGAGTTACAGCTAGAAGAAGAACTTAAGTTCAAAGCATTTTCTCCTTTGAAAACCTCTCCAGAGGATTTGTAGGGTGGCTAATTTAGAATAAGACTGAGGCATCCAGGAAACAATGCCTAAACCCATTGCCAAATTTCAATTTCTGCTCCTTTTGCTATGGACAGTTACGATGTTTACTAAACCCAGAAACGCAAACAGATAATACTTGAAAAAAAATCTACTTCACTGATGATTTCTGTAGAGGCCTGTGGGCTTTTCCATAAATATATTTTACTGCCAAATTGCATTTTACTTAATTCCTTTATGACATGCTTTAAAATAAATTCTTTAGAATGGAGTGGTGGAAACTTTTCATATCAATCTTCAAATACATTTAAAAAATCTCAGAGAAACTCCCCTTTTTATGCTGAAATTCATTTGCTGATGATTTAAGCTCAAAACTTAAATGTGGTATTTAAGAGCCTAGTAAACACAGTCCAACAAATGCGTCTGTGAACCAATTATATCTTTATGCCTCATTGATTAGTATGTGCAGAGCTGGGCTGAGAGAATGTCTGGAGCTAGTTTGTATGTTGTAACTTTAAATTCTTTTCTAAAGAGCCTTGTATAAACAGTAATGGTTGCCTTTTCAGAACATGCTTTAATTTAAATTCTAATATAATTTAAATATGTTATCCTCCACCACCCTGCCACTTCTCCAGACCTTCCCTCTCCCCCACACCATCCAATCTTTATTATTGTTGGACACATGATGACACTCTCAATCTCAAGAAATTGATAACCTGTTTATTCAAAATTAGAAAACCAAAGAAAATTCTATGTAGTTGAAACAATTCCTCATTACAAAATGAGGAGGTCATTGGAGACAACGCAATCTGGAAACAATGGAACCAGTCTTCGGTCTTTACAATGCAGTAGGACCAAAAGGTGCTTAGATCATAGGTATTTTGATAGGACTATGATTGGAAGGGTATAAATGTTTTTTCTTGGTGGTGATGGGAGGATGTTTTTTAGATTTTAGGGGGTGAAGAGTAACTAATGTATGAACTATTATTATATGTCAGACATTGTGCCCACATTTTATTTATATTATTCAAATTAATCTCAAAAAAGTTATCAGAAGTTTTATTAGGGCCTGGTGCAGTGGCGCATGCCTATAATCCCAGCACTTTGGGAGGCCGAGGCAGGTGGATCCCTTGAGTCCAGGAGTTTGGAACCAGCCTGAGCAACGTAGCCAAACCTCATCTCTACAAAAAATACAAAAATTAGCTGAGCATGGTGGCACATGCCTTTAGTCTCAGCTACTTGGGAGGCTGAGGCAGGAGGATCATTTGAGCTTGGGATGCGGCGGTTTCAGTGAGCCGAGACAGTGCCATTACATTCTAGCATGGCCAAGAGAGGGAGACGAGAACCTGTCTAAAAAAAAAAAAAAAAAAAAGGTTTATTAAATTATCATTACCTCCTATTGACAAGGAAACTTAGGTTTGTAAATAATATGAAGTACCTGTGGTAAGAAAGGAAAAGAAGTGGGCTGCATGAAGGCTGAGAAACAAGGATCTTTTACCAGGAACTGATGGAAATTTCCTTGGGGCACGATATTCAGAATGATTAGCCCCTCCCCAGTTAATTTGAGTCTGTAAGTCCTACTTGTGAAAATATAATTATTTGAGAAGAATATTTGATAGGACTAACTGAAG
Organism: Pan paniscus; assembly: GCF_029289425.2. NCBI lineage: Eukaryota > Metazoa > Chordata > Mammalia > Primates > Hominidae > Pan > Pan paniscus. Next base: position 72,335,706 of record NC_073267.2, read on the forward strand.
CCACCTGCCAACATTGGTCAGGTTGGGTTGGATTACCTTAAGTGACAGCCCCGAAGATGGCAACAAATGAGGGAAGGGAAAAACATAAAAGAGCAAAAGAATAAAAATCATATTCTAAATGAGGCCTCTGAACAGCTACTAATAATTTATATAAGATGGTACCCATTATAATTTTTGGATGAAGTAGAAAAACTCTCAGGTGATTGTCTATTTTATTATATGTTATCAAAACGACTTCTCTTTTCTCCAGCCACAGATAAATTTTAATGTTTCTTTCACTCTGTCATCCTAAGACCAATATCGTATACAGAGATATCGGAAAACTGTCCTTTCAACTAATAATATGCGTTGCTGTCTATGTTTAACAATTACAATGACAACAAAAAGCACAGAACCCAGGTCCACTGGGGCTCTAGATTACAGCAACTGCTTTTTGCTATATTGCAGATTAAATCGGTGCCTTTAAGGAGGTCACTTAGTCACCTTCAAACCTCTATTTCCTCACCCATAAAATGAAAGTTATAATAGCCCTTTACTCAGTACCGGCAGAGGAGCCAATGCATGTGAAGCAATTAGCACTTTGCCTAATACATAACGTCCCACTGGTATCTATAAAACTATTTGGACGGCAGGAAAGAAAGCAAGGCACTCAATCTTGGGGAAACCTCAGCTCAATACATTGATCCAAATTAAGCAATGATTTGGGCTGAAGATCAATATTTTAAACAAAAACTCAGAGTACTTTATTTCTTTTTACTCCTGTGTCTATTGCATAAAAGTCTTGTGAATTAGTATAAGACTATCAGCATTCATATCATTTCAGCCAAGGCATAGTCAAAATGTCAAAGCCTCTGTTTAATTGTATATATAGCCTGTTAAGTAAAGAAAGCAGTGCCAGGTATCATTAATAGCCATCAAGGAAGGAAAAGGTTGTTACAAACTGACATCCCCAGGAAAACATGCTGTAAAATAGAGTGTCAAGCAGCCGTATAAATAATCTATATTAACTACATCTTCACCTAAGTCAGAGAGAAGCCCAACCTTATTGTAAATTACGTCAAAAAACCCCATCCCCAAAACAGAAAGGCTATAATTGCTTCTCATGTGCTAATATATTATTAGATATTAATTTGTCAAGTTTAGGGTGGAGTAATAATTTAAATGGGTGAGAAAAACAGTTACCTTGCTTAATTAAAATGGATAATAAATATTCCCTGAAAACAGTCTGACCCTCTTTCTTTGTTCACTGTTTTCATTCTAAAATCCCTCCAAAATCCAAGATCCTGCATTGTTGTCAGTTAGAAATGGTGATCTCTGGTGATCTCAGTAACGTTATACAAATTCTTCCTGAAAGGAATGGGCCTATCCTCAGAAACATCCCAGATCAGTGTTTGGGAAAAATGAAATTTTGTTATCAAGGTGTATCTAAATCTGACACTGAAATTTGCACCTTTTTGGAAAGGTTTCTTGTTCTATTTGGGTTGAAAAATCAGTTTTCATGTTGAATAATAATGTTGAAAAGAGCAAACTCTGGTAAAAGAGAGACCTGGAAGTACACTGTTAAACTGCTTCCAATAATGAGAGAAATACAGAAGCACTTTGAGACTTTTAAGTCTTTCTCCTCTCCTCCACCGTTAAATCTCCAAAGTGCCTAAAAGTGTTAGATCTCTTGAACATTGTGAATGTAAATGGTCGTTGAGGATTGGAGAGGTAGAAACTGGTTTGTTTTTTTTTTCTCTGCTGAGTAATTATGTCAGTGGGGAAGTTCAGAAATGCAAATAAACCTCTCTCCTGCTTATATGTGTCTGTTTCTGTGTGCACAGTATTTTTACCTATAACCCTTGCAACAAGGTCTGGCATTTCCCAAAACAAGAATATTACTCTCAATTTGTTTCAGACGTGGTATAATATTTTCGGTTGTTTGAAAAAACTGTCACTTGGGCTGCAGTTTCTTTCTAGTATCAGTGATACGGAGAAACGTTCTGTCAACAAATAATATACATTGCTGTCTATGTTTAACAACAATGAAAATCACAACAGAAAGCACAGGACCCAGCTTCAATTATCAGAGAAAACTCTTGATTGAACAGAAGTCACCTAAAAATACACTTGGTTATTTAAGGAATGAAAGGTATCGTCACCTCTTTGAGTAGCTAGAAAACAGTACTATTTCCTATGTATGGCCTAACATATGTAAGTGAATAATTATATGTGGTTTTAGGAACAAAATCACTAACCTCAACCTAAGAGGGAACATTTTTCTACCTTGATATTGTCAAAACTTGTTCCCAGTCTCATTGGTGTATTTTAATTCAATTTAACACAATACATCTAATATAACTCATTTTTAAGATTAATAATATTTCCTCCCTAAATTGTTAACTTTAAGTTTACTTTTTATTCTTCATGGCATCTGACAACATGCCTCTTAAAAATGATTACAACACCTTTCCAGAATCCCTGACGATAAAGTGAAAAATAACATTATGGCACCATCTAGTGACCTACAATTTTTCTTTTTCTTTTTTGATATTCAGCTCAAAAGCACATATTTCTATTGATTATGTAAAGCTAGGTGTATATGTAGCAAATGGGCAGCTAGAAATAATTTCTTTATACTATTACCCACGGATGAATCAAATTGATCTCAATGAAATAAAATTTCAAAAATAATTTCCTACCTTGTAGAGTAGAAAGTGTTTTATAAGCAGGTTGATGATTTTGGACCTAACCTAGTTCTGCTAGATAAAAGTGAAATTATTGTAGGTAATGAAACAGGTAATGAAATTACTATACACTCATATTTTGAACTGAGTAAGACAAATCTATTTCTAGAACATGTTTTCATAAACAAATGAACTTTTTCTTTGTATAACAACATTGAAAAAGCTGATTTTCTCATACAAGTAATCATGATTACTTACGTGACAGCATCACAAAACCTGAAAATTTTGGTAAAAGAAAATAAATACCTCTTATACTACCAGATATAAATATTAATTTATTACATAGCTATGCATTCTCATTGTCAATAGCTGTGATAGTTAATACTGTCAACTTGATTGGATTAAAGGATAGGAAGTACTGATCCTGGGTGTGTCTGTGAGGGTGTTGCCAAAAGAGATTAACATTTGAGTCAGTGGGCTGGGCAAGTCAGACCCACCCTTAATCTGGTGGGCACAATCTAATCAACTCCTAGCGAATATAAAGCAGGCAGAAAAACGTGAAAAAGAGAGACTGGCCTAGCCTTCCAGGCTACATCTTTCTCCTGTGCTGGATGCTTCCTGCCCTCCAACATCGGATGCCAAGTTCTTCAGGTTTGGGACTGGGACTGGCTCTCCTTGCTCCTCAGCTTGCAGACAGTCTATTATGGGACCTTGCGAACGTGAAAGTTAATACTTAATAAACTCCCCTTTATATATATATATACACACACATATATATACATACGTGTATATATATATATATATATCTCCTATTACTTCTGTCCCTCTAGAGAACCCTAATATGATAGGTATGTATTGTTTGACATTATAATATGCAAATTAAGTTATGACTTATTTTTAGAATTCATAGATGTCTCATGACTTATCAATTCATTATAATTCTAACATTGAATCTTAAATAGGAATGTATTGCATTTGTGTGTGTGTGTGTGTGTGTAAAAATTTGAGTTATCAGTGTATCAACTTACCTTCCTCTTTGAAATGTAGTGCTTTCTGTTTGCAGCGGGAAGTAGAATTTACAAAATGGAACTTGCTAAAATCATGCTTAAAACTAGAGCCTTTAGACTATGAAAGAGTCTAAGTAGATTATGCTATGAATAAACTAAATATGTAGGGTTGCTTCTGTAACATGAAAGACATCTAAGAAGAAATTCTCACTGAGGATACTGAATTTTATACTTTTCCCAACTTTGACATCAGAATTTGATTATAACAGTGAAGCAATGTCTATCAGGAACAATTAATCTATTTAAAATAAAACTCCAAAATAAAAATAAAATTGTAGGATTTTTTTTAAATCCATAAGTTTATAAAAATAGTTTTTAAAAAGTTAGGAATGATTGATTCTAGACTTTGTAAAAAAAAATCCTGTATATTTTTCTGTTGTATTCATTAATATAAATAAGTATAAATGCTCATTAGTGGTTTCTGATACTTATCTCCAGTCTCTTTTTCTATGGAACTGGCAGTACCCTTCACCAGTGTGGAAAAGGGAGTGGTTCTGTGAGATAAGAGAGTTAATTTATCTTCTTGTCAGTGCAGACCATGCCACTCACCATCTACACTGGGCCTGCTTCATGATCTTTATTCTGAACCGCAGAATGTACTTACTCAAGTATAATCTTTAAGTAACTAATCCTATCAATTGATGTCCATGGAAGACCTCACAAATGTCTATATTCTCTTAAAATCCCTGGTTGCTGAGTTTATAAGTTAATTCTGAGAATGTCTTTGTGACTTGACTCTCTGCATCTGTGTGACACTGAAGGTGAGATTCCCTTCTATAATCACAAAGATATTGGTGGTGAAGAGAGAACTGCTTCAAACCCTATTTAAGATGAACAGTAATATATTAGTCCAATATTTTAAAAATTATAATATAGAAGATGATGCCATTTCCAGTATGGCTCCATATGAGTCCTTTCAGAATCAGTGTTATAGTAGTAGGTAATGCGTAATCATTTTGGGTTGCCATCTGTCTAGAAATTTTGATATTTCTTCAGCGCACTGAGTACCTTCTAATTTCATTCTGATCTTCAAATATGTAATTGTTGGGTTTTGGTTGTTGGATGCATTTATTCAAAGTGTTTTCACTTTAGAAACTTTCAGGGTAGCTATGCTGCTTTCTTAACAACAGAAATTAAACTCCTTAAGATTCAGTAAAGGTTTTATGAGCACAAGAGGGAAACACCATTGCCCCTGAAAATGGCTGATGCTGTGAATTTGATGACAAATTTTTGGTGTTCTGAGTAGATGTCATGGTGATCATAGAAAGGACATTTGAAGCATAAGGGAATAATTTGAATACAAAATCATGGCCAGCATTGGGGAAAATAAATCTCTCATTGAAAGTATCAGAAATGAGTAGGTGCCAAGGAGTGTTCCACAGAAACAGAATGCAAAGGCAAACCTGTTATTTTAAGCTTTATGAAGCTCACTGCTTTCACTGTGACAAGTGAGAACACTGAGACAAAAGGAAAAGGCATGGTTGTCTCAAAGCACACAACTATAATAAAACTGGTACCAGAAAACTAAGAAGACACCATAGCATAGCAGTTGAATAAACAAATTAGATATCTAAAGACAATCTGGATTTGAATCCCAGGCTTCATAGACTTTAGTTCTGAAAACTTTGAAAACACATTTCGTCCCTGTGAACTTCAGTTTTTTTATTTATTGAAATAAATTTAATAATACCAGTAGCTGAGAAAATTGTGCTGATTAAATGAGATACTACAGGAAAAGATCTTGGCACAGACACTAAAATCTAGTAATTGAACAATAAAATTTAACCAGTGTGGGAACCTGCTTTATAGGCTCCCATTATTGGTCCCTTTCCATTGCACTACAATAATTGTGCCAAATAACTAATATTAAATGAGCATTTGAAATAAAAAGCAAAATGTCTGCATGGAGGTTCTAGCAAAATATAATAAACTACTTGGTGAGATTGCATAACACAGCCTGAATTGGCTGATCTCATAACTTGGCCTAAAGAACAACTGAAGCTGGCCTTCTTTCCGTTTTGTTGTCATTATCATTGTTGTTATTTTCTAGGATAAATAATGGAAACAATGCCTACTTTAAGAATATCACTGAGGCCCATGGATATTATGAAGAGGACCTTTAAAAAACTGTGGGTTTTGTAAGCTAGCGGTAAAGAGCATTATGCTAATGGGAAGCCATATTTCTGCCTCAACAGGAAACAACCAACACAAAACAAAACAAAGCAAACAAGAACAGAGTGAGGAGATCAACAGGATAAAATATGTCAGTAAAGGGGGTAAGCTCCTTCTTCCGCAATTAGGGAATATTTCTGCAAGTGCCTGCTGCCTTGTTCCTTACCGGAAGAACTCAAAGGTCAATGGACCAGATTCACACTATAGACTGGCTGCAAGTTTTTCAGAGCCAGGATAAAAAGGGAAAAGGACCCTTTTCAGGTGGGATGCTTGCCTGAAAAGACGATTTGGGACAATTATACTGCGGCAGAAATTAAAGAGGATGCCTTACTGCTTTTGAGATTGTTGCACATTTAGAATACTCGCAAGAAATAGCCTGAGGCCAAGTGCTCCCCAAGGTCACCCCTATATATATATTTGTGTGTGTGTGTGTGTGTGTGTGTGTAGTATATATGTATACTACACACACACGGAGAGAGAAATAGGTATACATGTGTAATACACACACAGACATATATGGAGACAGAGCAAGAGAAATTATTTCCTCAGTAAGCCTCATGTATATTCCATAATTTTTAAAATTTTTACCATTTCAACAAATTCCAATAATAGACTCTGTATTTTCAGCTCCAACTCTAAGTGACTGTATCTAAACTACAGTTTATTTTATTTATTTAACAGCAGTGTGATGGATGCTGAAGATGTTGGTCATGAAAATAACTCTGTAAGTAGTCAAGCCATGCTTGTCTCCTGCAAGTTATGCCCGTGAAATGGGAAGAGACTTAGAGATTAAAAACATTGTAGCATTTGTCTGTGGGAGGGTTTTGACTTAAAAGGACCTGCTTCATGATTGTCACTATGACCATCATGTGACTGAGTGGCTTAAACAGTAGATATCTGTATTATCACAGCTCTGGTGCCTGGAAATCTAAAATCCGGGTGCCAGCAGAGTTGGTTTCCACGGAGAACTCTTTCCTTAGCTTGCAGATGGCTGCTTTTTGGCTGCCTGTTCTCATGGTCTTTTTTCTGTGCCTGTGCCTTCCTGGTGTATCTATGTGTTGTTTTAAGATCATCTTCTTAAAAGGAAGCTAGTCAGATTGGATTAGGGCTCACCTTACCTGCCTCATTGTAACTTAATCACTTTTTCTAAAGCCCCATCTGCAAATACAGCCATATTCTCATGTACTGGGGTTTAAGATGTCAAAACATGAATTTTTCAGACACAATTCAGGCCATAACATTCCACCCTCAACTCCTAAAATTCATGTTCTTCTCACACAAAATACATTCAGTCCCATCCCAGCAGCCCCAAAACCTTAACTCATTCCAGCATCAACCCTGAGTCCCGAAATCTCATCTCAACATCAGCTAAATCAAGCTTGGATGACACTTCAGGTATGATTCATCTTGAGGCAAAGTTCCTCTCCAGCTATGAACCTGTGAAACCAAAAAAAGTATCTGCTTCCAAAATACGGTGGTGGGACAGGCATGGGACACACATTCTCATTTTAAAAGAAAGAAAGCAGAAAGATGGAAAAGGTCTTGGGTCCCAAGCAAGTCCAAAAGCTGGCAGGGCCAAGTACATTTGATTTTAAGAATTAAGAATAATCCCCTTTGGTCCCATGCTCTGTCCTCGAGTGCAGTGGGGTGGCAGGCCTGCATTCTAGGCCTTCTGGGTACCATTATCACTCTCTTCAGACCTGGACAGCAGCCCCATCCCTGCAACTTTCAACTTTCAGTGGCTATCCTGGCATAAGACCCTGAATGGTGGAAGCCTGACCCATTAAAACTGAGGAGAGGACCCCAGACCCTGAAACCAAGGAAAAGGCAACCTTGCCAGCCCTCACCTACCACACTGTCCTCAGTCTTTGGTAAGAGTATCAGTCCTGTTTATCTCTGAATTGCCTTTGGAGATTGATTTTCCCTTTTCTTGAAGGATAATTCAGGTTTAAAGCTCCATAGCTTTATTGTACAATCCTCCAGAATACAAGAGTCCAACAACCTTCCTTCATTTTGTTCTGTATCTTCCTTAGTAGAAGCTGGCAACGTTTCTGCTAGCACAAAACCATCTCTATTCTAGGCTTCTGCTGATTATATCCATGAGTTACACCCATAAACTGTTTATGGAGTGATTGTTCAGCCAAACACTTTGTATTCTTTCCACAAAATACTTCCTCAGTGTTTGCAACATGGATAGGCTGACAATTTCCAGATCTTCATTCCCTGGTTTCTTTCTGCATAACAATGTTCTTTTTCAATTTATCTGTCTTCTCTCACATTTTTTTTTTCCCGTAAGTACCAAGGAGAAGCCAGGCTGTGTCTTCAAAATTTTGCTTAGAAATCCCCTCATCTAAACATCCACGTTTTTCACTTTTTAATTTCAACTTTCCACAAAACACTAGAACACAGTTTGTCCCGATTCTTTGCCCCTTGATAGCAAGGACTACCTTTCCTCTAGTTTCCAATAACACAGTCCTTATTTCTATCTAATACCTCACCAGAATGGCCTTTAACATCTATATTTCCAACATCAGGCTCTTCAAGGGAAGCTAGGCTTTTTCTAACATATACCTTAAAACTCCTTCAGCCTCTGTTTACTACCCAGTTCCAAAGCCACTTCCACATTTTTAGGTATTTGTTACAGCAATGCGATAGTACTAAAATCTGTATTAGATAGGGTCCTCTAGATAAACAGAACCAAGAGTATTAACATACGCATATGAAGGAACTGGCTCAGGTGATTTTGCAGCTTTGGTGAGAAGGCTGGATATCCAGGGAAGAGTTGCAGCTGAAGTCCAGAGACAGTCGGCCGGCAGAATTTTTTCTCTTAAGGGGTGGTCAATCTGGTCTTTTAAAGCCTTTTACTGATTGGATGAGGCCCACTGATAGCGTTCGGGTCTATGTCTCTGCCCAAATCCCATGTCAAATTGCAATAATCATTATTGGAGGTCTGGGGCCTGGTGGGAGGTGATTTGATCACAGGGATGGATTTCTCCTTTGGTGCTGTTCTGCTGATAGTGAGTTATCACACAATCTGTTTGTTTAAAAGTACGTGGCACCTCCCCATTCTCTCTCTTTCTCCTGCTCCAGCCATGTAACACATGTCTGCTCCCCTTTTGTCTTCTGCCATGACTGTAAGTTTCCTGAGGTTCCTTAGTCATGCTTCCTGTACACCTGTGGAACTGTGAGCCAATTAAACCTTTCTCTATAAATTACTCAGTCTCAGGTAGTTCTTTATAGCAATGACAGAATGGACTAATACATCCACCCACATTATAAAGGGTAATCTGTTTTACTCAGTGTCCACAGATTTAAATGTTAATCTCATGCAAAACACACCTTTACAGAAATATCCAGAATAATGATTGATCAAATATCTGAACACCGTGGTCTAATCCCATTACACATAAAATTGATCATCACAAACTATTAATGGTTTTTCTCCACCACTGAATAAAGTTGTTACTAAGTGGATATAATTTCTACATTTGATTTTTATACATTAAAAGTGGCTTTTAGTTTTAAAAATGAGATACAGTATATTTTATAGTAGCAATTTATTTTGATATATTAGCTGTGTGTGTGTGTATATATATATATTTATACTGAATATCCACGATTGAGTGACTTTGTGACAAAACATGTGACTGTTTAATTGGATACTAATATTACTATGTATTCAAATTTAATTCTAGCCCATTTTGAGCTCAAAGTACATAAATATATAGGCCAAAGTTATGTTATCTAATTAGGAATAGCAAAGATAGTAAAGTATTTTATACTAAGGATACATAAGTCAATTGAGCCTTGTGTTATGGAGCAATTTGTAACTCTGCTAAATGAAACTGAATATGGCTGATTTATTGATAACACATATGATAGGTTCTGTTATTACAACCTTAATTACAATTTCTTCTTAAGTAGAATTTGCACCAGCCTCTCCAAATATCTTGCTTTTCATTGAATATTTTATGTTATTTTTTGATATGGTTTGGCTGTGCCCCCATCCAAATCTCAACTTGTATTGTAATAATCCCCATGTATCATGGGGAAGGACATGGTAGGAGGTAATTGAATCCTGGGGGTGGGTTTCTCCATGCTGTTCTTGGCAGCTTCCACATGGTGTTCAGCCTGTGGGTGTACAGAAGTCAAGAATTGAAGTTTGGGAACCCTCACCTAGCTTTCAGAGGATGTATGCAAATGCCAGGATATATAGGCAGAAGTTTGCTGCAGGTGGTCCCATATGGAGAACCTCTGCTAGGTCAGTGCAGAAGAGAAATGAGGAGTTGGAGCCCTCACAGAGATTCCCCACTGGGGCACTGCCTAGTGGAGATGTGTGAAGAGGACCACTGTCCTCCAGACCCCTGAATTGTACATCCACTGACAGCTTGCCCTGTGTGTCTGGAAAAGCCACAGACACTCAACACCAGCCCATGAAAGCAGCCAGGAGGGAGGCTGTACCCAGCAAGCCACAGGGGTGGAGCTGCCCAAGACCATAGGGACCTGCCTCTTGCATCAGTGTGACCTGAATGTGGGACGGGGAGTCAAACAAGATCATTTTGGAGCTTTAAGATTTGGTTGCCCCACTGAATTTCAGACTTGCATAGGGCCAGTAGCCCCTTCATTTTGGCCAATTTCTTCCTTTTAGAATGGGTGTATTTACCCAATGCCTGTACCTCCATTGTATCTAGAAAGTAACTAACTTGCTTTTGATTTTACAGGCTCATAGGCGGAAGGGAATTGCATTGTCTCAGTTGAAACTTTGGATTGTGGACTTTTGAGTTAAGGCTGAAATGAGTTAAGACTTTGGGGGACTGTTAGGAAGGAATGAATGGTTTTGAAATGTGAGGATATGAGATTTGGGAGTGGCCGGGGTAAGATAATATGGTTTGGCTGTGTCCCCACTCAAATCTCACCTTGAATTGTAATAATCCCCATGTGTCATGGAGGGGCCTGGTGTGAGGTAATTCAGTCATGGGGGTGGGTTTTTCCCTTGCTGTTTTCATGATAGTGAATAAGTTTCATGAGATCTGATGGTTTTATAAAGGGGAGTTCCCCTGCACATGCTCTCTTGCCAGTCACCATGTAAGACATACCTTTGCACCTCATTCACCTTCTACCATGATTGTGAGCCCTTCCCTGCCATGTGGAACTGTGAGTCAATGAAACCTCTTTTCTTTATAAATTATCCAGTCTCAGGTATGTCTTTATTAGCAGCCTGAGAACAGACTAATACATTTTTTGATTCAATAACTTTTCAAATGATGCTTGTTTTGTTTGTAATATATTTCTTGTCACTCCTCCTAGTTAACTTTTTCCTGACCTTTAATATTCAGCTCATGCATTATTTTTCCTGTGAATATTTTCTCAATGTAGTCTCTCTCTTTTTTAGACTTGTGCAACCTTTCAGCCCATACCTCATCTGGATCATATATCATTTTTATTGCAAATAATTTTTATATATTGAATTAATTAATAAGAATTTATTTTTATTGCTATTGACCCAACTTTGGTAGAAAATATGTTGACCATTGCTTACTGATGTATGCACTGCCTTTTTTCCTTGTTAACAGGACCCAGATTTTGTTCATAGTGTCAGTTTGATGAGTATGAACATATATTTGGCCTTCATTTTTCCCTATTTCTTTTCGTATGGAATATGATCAAGGTATTTAAGTGTGAGGAAGATGAATATGGACAAGAGTTAACTTGTAAGCATGAGATTGAGAGAAACATGCTAAGAACAACGGGTCAAAAAGAGAGGAGTGTGAGGCATTGACGACAATGTCTCCTATAGATCCATACTTGAACAATCTGTCCCAAGATTTCCTGTTGCTTGTGAAAATATGAACTGAATCTTCTCTTTTCTGTTATTTGCAGTCAATATGATCCTGACTAATTTACTTAAAATGAAGAAAAAAGTAAAAGAATAATTAATTGGTTTAAATTATTAGATATATTTAAAAATTATATATATATATACACACACATATATACATACACAGAGACATGCATTTCTCTGATTTCCTCTGTCATACTATTTTGCACATGGACTTTCACCATTGCAATTGGAAAAATGGCTTACAGAATTTCCAGGTTTATATCCTTCTGGTTTAAAACTCTGCAAAAAGTGAACTGTATTTTCTTGATCATTTTAACATAAATCTCTGAACTTATAGATTCACATATCCATTGTCCAAACATCCACTCTTATGAAGGAATGGAATACACCGATTGTTGTAGATATAAAATAAGATTTTTTTCTCCAAGCAAAATCTGGCTGTGAAGACTATACAAAGAACAATGGGTGCTGAAAGAATGTCAACAAATGTTCATTAAGTATATTGATCTAAATTTCTGAAAAATATAAATTATTTCTTCTGTGAATCCTGCATCTACATTGCATGATTTACAAAGAATACTATTATGATATCAGTATATATTTGCAGAAAAATTGTGAGAGTGGAAGGGATGAAATGAGACAAAGAAAAACAGAAGAATAAAGAGAAAGAGGAATAAAAGATAAAAAAGAGAGGGTTTCATGACTACGCTTTTTCAGGTCTTCAGTCCAGAATCTGACTAATTATTTTTATATTTTTCACTTTGTTTCTCATTGTTTTATTTTCCTGTGTTCAATAATAGGATTGAAGGCAGGAGAATTTCTGCTCAGTTACTCACACAAAGAGTCTGGATAATGCAATTATGATAACATAAGAATGGATTTGAGAGTTTACTGACACATTGAATTTGATTATCTCTCTTATTCACTTGATTCACCTGTTTTCTTTTCTCATAACTGAACCAGGAAGAAGCAGTTATTTCTAGAGAGTGGTTATTACGTTTTTGCCTAATATTTTTAGAGTCAAGTAATTCACAATTCTGATAAGGTTGGGAGCTTTTGAGATATTGAAATGATTGCCAGAAACAAACTCATTTAAGGAGTCCCTATTCTCATGTCACAAGTCATTAATTCAATAAACTAACGTCAGATCTTGAATATTTACCTGACCATCTAGAGCCCATTATTAAAATCAAACCTAACCACGTGACCTCCAATGTTTATGGACAGAATGGTGTGCATAACCTTAATTCTACTCAGCATGCAGCATCTCCCAGCTTGCTACTGAAAGAATAATTGTCACGGTTTTATCTGGGTAGACATGGGAATAGATCCAAATTATATCTCTTTCAATATTTACCAAAAAATCCAGAGAGAAAAATTGAATGAGAGTTCTTATTTACATTTATGCTATGCCGCATAATTCCAAGCCATTGAATAGCCCCAAATCCAATGGTCAACGCTATAAAAATGAAATATTTACAATTAGACTAAAACATATTATTCACATAGATTGATATTCTAAGATTTGAGACTTAAACAGAAGGATATGTCTGGAGGATTTTTTTTCAAAATAAAATGAATTTGTTATATATCTAAATAATATACTTGAGGCTGACAAAAGAGAACATTGCTTCTATCCATAAATGAAAGCTCTTTTTCTGAGAAGTTTTGCTAAATATTGGGTACAAATATTTTAGGAATAACTGAAGCATTATTACACATGAATGGAGATATGATTTTGTGATTCTACAATTTAGAGCTAGGTTTACAGTAAAATAATTCTTAGTAAAATCCATAAATGTTAGGAATAATCAATATTTAAAAACAACAAAACTAATATTTATACAGTACTTGCTCTGTGACAGGCCTTACTAAAATGGTTTACTTGCAATGACCCAATTCAACTATTACGTACGTTCTTTTATCTGCTCATATTAGAGATGAGAATGGTCATTATAAAATCTCAGATTATTGGCTGGGCGCTGTGGCCCACGGCTGTAGTCCCAGCACTTTGGGAGGCTGAGGCGGGAGGATCACCTGAGGTCAGGAGCTTGACCAACATGGAGAAACCCCGTCTCTACTAAAAATACAAAATTAGCGGGGCGTGGTGGCACATGCCTGTTATCCATAGCTACTAGGCGGGCTGAGGCAGGAGAATCGCTTGAACCCAGGAGGCAGAGGTTGCTGTGAGCCGAGATCACGCCATTGCACTCCAGCCTGGCCAACAAGAGACTCCGCCTAAAAAAAAAAAAAAATCTCAGATTATCAAAAAACAAGCACAAAAAGATGAGGTCCTACTGTGAACAAAACACTGTACCAGTCCCAAGGGTATAAAAGTGTGTTGTTTATTGATTCAGGAACCCATAAGATTTGAATGTCTACCGTGTACCAAGACAGGGTACTGAGCACTGGAATAAGTTGAGTGTGCAATGGAGATTAGTCACATGTGTAAATAATTTCAGTACAGCATCATATATGTAGTATAGGAGACAAAAACAATTATTTGAAGCACAACTATGGGATCAGTTATACTCAGGGAGGCTTCATGGAGGAGGTAACATTAGAATGGAGTGTGGAAGGATAAAGAGAATTTCATTCGTTACAGAAAGAGGATATATTCATTCTACATCAGAGTTTCTGAAGGTTAGCACTATTGGCATTTTGGAACAACAAATCTTTGCTGGAGCAGAAGGACGAGGAAGGCTATTTTAGGCACTGTAGTATACTTAGCAACATGTCCGCCCTCTGCCCACTAAGTGCCAATTGCAGCTGTCGTAAGATCAAAAATGTCTCCAGACATTTCTAAATATTCCATGGGTATGGGGTCACAATTGATCCCAGCTGAAAACTGCTGTTGTACAGAAAAACAACATTTCCAAAATCAGAGTTCCAAAAACAGAGGTTCATCATGGCCATTAATTCTAAAGAAGATGGGGAAAGAGGATGCCAGGCAGAGAGCTACAGAGACAAGGTCACATGGAGAAAAGCCAGATAGCTACACACAGCGAGTTAGACATAGTCTCATAGATAACTGAGAGCCAAAGAAAAGCCGCATAGTCAGATTGGCTACATGAAGAACTAACTTGGACAATTCTGTGAAGAAGAGCCTGAGTTAAAGGAATAATACTCCCTGCCTCAAATATACACTCTCTGAAGTATTTGAAATTGGGAACTTTTTCTAATTTTGCCTTATAATTAATACCACAAGTGAAAATGAATGGTGTGTTCCTATCAGTTCAGGCTAGATGGGTTTTTATAGATAAATGCATCAAATACACATAAATTATCATCATCACCATCATTATCTTCGTTCACAAATATTTAGTTACTTACAGACTATAAGCAAGCTTCAGTAATTCTTCATCTTCGTAGATATGTGAAATTTTCAGGTCTCTCTGTCAACATAAAAGAACTATCTAATACAAGTAAACACTGCCTTATACAATACAATTGTAGTTAAAAGCATAACATATTTGCCTGTTAATTCCGCTTCTAAATTACATTTTCCATATTGTCTTCAAAATTCTCTGAAAGTCCTATTATTCCCCTAGGTATTATTCTCAATACCGCCTTTTTTCTTGACAATTTTCCAAACGTGAGATTTCTTTCTTGCCTCTTCTGAAGATTACAAATGCCATGACCCCCAATGATCCTGCACAGAGTGTTTCTTGTGTATGTCATGACAACTGTAACAATGCAGTCTGTCAAACTCACCCCAGTCAGGAAGCCACCAGAGAGCATCCCAGGAATTTCGATATTTACTGCATACCTATGGCATACAACTTTATGAGTGCAATTCTCTCTCGTCAGAAATGTTGAAGCAAGTAAGAACACAACAGAAATTCTCTCAAGTAATCTCTCACTTAATTTGAAAGGTAAATGCAGATATGTAGAGGGTGTGTGTGTATGTGTAATGCTCTGTGAGAAATTGTATGAAAGTGTCTAGGGTACTCAGATATACTCAGGGGCTTCACCTTGTTCTTACTCCTGTCCCTCTGTTGAATTTATCTCATGCATAAAATAAACTAATTCAGCTTTCCCCATTCAATACACTGTATTCGTTTAAAATCTTAGTGGTTTAGACCATTCATTTTTAGAACATAGCACTTCTATTTAATGCAAGAATAACCCCAGAACCAGATCATTCTGTCTCAGAACCCCATACCAGAACTCAGAGTTTGTGGGTTCAGTGACATTTGCTAAATACCCCTTGGGTTTTGGATGATCAATTTTAATATATAATGAGAAGGTAAAAAGAAGCATATTCCTCTATTCTTACCCTGTGCTTCGGTCATTGAACACTGATTCTAAATTCATGAAAAGCCAGGTTCTCTTTCTTAATTTGATCTTCTATTTAAGGCATATAACTTCAGTGTTCTTTGGAGTCTGGCTGTGTTAGCCATCGTATTCTCTATTTAAGCCTCGTGTCATCTGTCAATTTGGGGAGAAAACAACAAAATAAAACATAGGCTTTTATACCTTCCTCAAGTCAGGGCTGAGTAATAAGCCCAATGTGATGCTTTGCCAAGAAGTATTAAGACCTAAAATAATTTTGGATTATTACCATTCTCAGTGTTTTCATACCAAAAGTGAATCAGAAAATTGTGTATTTGTTGCAAAAGAACAGTAGGTGCTTTCAGGAAAAAGAACTCTACCTGTGTCACTATCATTAAAAACAGTGACTTCACGCAAGTGTCAGTTGCAAAGTCATCTTCAGTGTCAGATACAATCATTGTGGAGAGGTGGTTTCCCTTGTTACAACCACTTCTGCTGACTCCATTACCACTACTCATGTATTTTTTTTGTAGATCAGTTGTTTCATATTATATGAGATGTGAATGTGTTTGTGTGTTTCTCTTCAAAGCCTTATTAATATCCCCTAAAAGAGTCTTGGTGTTATTTGCAAATGCAAATTCTTATGTAACCAAATAATAAAATTCCCTTTAATTTTTCAAAAACAAATCATAATACATTAATAAATACTAAGTACTTTTTTCCAACCATATTTCAATAGACTTCTCAGAGTCATCTCAATAAATGCTGACCAAAAATTCTGTGCAATAGGTACAATAATAACCTGATATTGCAAAAATGGAGACTGGAGCTTGGTGTAATTAAGGTATTTGCTGTAAATCACATGACTAACAGCTAGCAGTGCAAGAATTCTAAGCCAAATCTTCCTAATTTCACTAATGAAGACCTTAACATATATGGTTTTTTTTATTATCTCAGGATGCATCTTGTTAAGAGGCTATAATGACTTTGTCTCATTACTTTACAAGTGCTTTGACATGAAGATCACTGTAGATGTCCCAGTACGATTAAAATAACATTTGTTGAAAGAAATGATTAGATCCCTTTCTTAGATGCACCCTACCATTTGTGTCAGCATGTCTCATACTGCATAATAACAGGCTCATATTTTAAAATTTGAATAATTTGAACTAATTAAAAGATTGCAAAAATATTACATAATTTTCATATACCTTTCATCTAGTTTTCTATGAAGTTGTTATGTAACATTATTATGTAACCACAGTACAGTTATCAAAGCAACACAATGTTGACATAATGCTATTATATCTACAGACCTTATTTGAACTTTTCCAGTTGATACAGTTTGGCTCTGTGTCCACACCCAAATCTCATCTCTAATTGTAATCGTGATGTGTCGGAGGTGATTGGATTATGGGGGTGGTTTCCCCCAAGCTATTCTGGAATAGTGAGTGTGTTCTCAGGAGATCTGATGGTTTAAAAGTGTTTGGCAGTTCCCCTCTTGCTCCCTTTCCCTCCTGCCAACATGTAACATGTGCCTTGCTTCCCCTTCACCTTCCACCATGACTGTAAGTTTCCCAAGGCCTCTCCAGCCATGCAGAACTGTGAGTCAATTAAACCTTTTTTTTTTTCAAATAAATTACCCACTCTCAGTTATTCTTTACAGCAGTGTGAAAATGAACTAATACACTAGTATTTTTACTAATGCCCATTGCCTGCTCCAAAATCTAATCCAGGATCTCATATTGCATTTAGTTGTTATATACCCTATCCTCCAATCTGTGACATTTCTTAAATATTTATTTCTCATTCCTGGCCTTAACTGATTTGAAGATTATCAACTTATTATTTTGTACAATGTCTCTCAGTTTGGGATCATCTGATGTTATTTAATGATGAGAGAGAGGCTGTGCATTTGTGGCAAAAATACCACCGAAGCAAGGTTGTGTTCTGCCCTTCTAGGTACTTCACAGTCGGAGATACACAATGTCAACATGTTTTATTATTGATAATGCTAACTCTGATTTTTTTATTTCTTTAGTTTAAAGTTATTACTTTTCATTGTCATTAATCTGTATTTTGTTTGAGACTTTGAATGTACGTTATTTCTCATTAGACTTTCACTTGCCAATTCCAACTGATTCAGATGTGTCTTATTCTTATCTGCAGCAATAATCACTTGAGTATTTGCTAATAGTGTTTTGTCATTATTTTTATACATTTTAATTGGTATTGTATAATAAGAGTATTGATTGGTATTTATTTTATTGATCATAATACATTATTTTCATGTATTTTCTTATTCCAATTGTCCAAAATTTATTTCTTGGAAATTCTTTCAAGTTGGCTTCCGTGTTCTCAGAATATTCCCCCACCATTTTGTACTGCATATTTTCCCTGCTCTTGTTTTGGTGTCACTTCTTTCTTCAAAAAGTAATGGTTTGTTTTATTGGAGAATGGTACTAAAAAAAAAAAAATACCAAGATGTGAGTGCTAGGTGTTCTCATTGCTAGTGGAGTACCATTTCTTCTAGGCTATCTCAGTTAACAGCACTAACATATATATGTGTGTGTTTTTAACTTTATGTGTCAACTTAATTAGGCCATGGGGTGCCCAGATATTTGGTTAAACATTATTCTGGGTGTGTCTGTGAAGGTGTTTCTAGATAGGATTCACATTTGAAATGGTAGCTTGAGTAAAGCAGATCGCCACCCCCATTGTGGATGGGCCTCATCCTATTCATTGAAGGACCAAATATAACAAAAAGACCGAGTAAGAGAAGAATGTATGTGCTGTTGTTGTTGGCTAGAGGCAATGACAGCATTCTGTATATGCCTTTCAGAAGTCCTCCATTTCCTTACTTATCTTCTGATTCTTCAATCCATTATTGATAGAGGGGCATTGAAGATTCCCCCTATTATTGCAAAGTATTTTTTTAGTTCTATCAGATTGTCTTCATATATTTTTACAGTTATTAGGTGAATAAATGTTTGCAATAGATATATCATCTTGCTATACCGAACCTCTTATTAATATGTGTCTCTTATAACCTTTGTTAATTCAAAGTCTATTTTGCACCCTTGCTCTCTTTTGGTGACTATTTCCATGGAATATGTTTTTCTTCATTTTACTTTCAGTCTTTTGAGTCTGTGAATCTAAAGTGAGTCTCTTGTAGACAGCATTTAGTTGGATCTTTTGTTTGTTTGCTTGTTTTTGAGACAGAGTCTCGCTCTGTCACCCAGGTTGGAGCGCAATGGTGTGATCTCCGCTCACTGCAAGCTCTGCCTCCCGCGTTCACGCTATTCTCCTGCCTCAGCCTCCCAAGTAGCTGCAACTACAGGTGCCCATCACCACACCTGGCTAATTTTTTGTATTTTTAGTAGAGATGGGGTTTCATCATGTTAGCCAGGATGGTCTCAATCTCCTGACCTCGTGATCCGCCCGCCTTGGCCTCCCTAAGTGCTGGGATTACAGGTGTGAGCCAGCGTGCCCGGCCGGATCATTTTTAAAAAATGCATTCTTGGTATCTCTGTGTTTCAACTGGAGAGTTTAATCCATTTATATTTAAAACAATTACTGATGAGGAGGAACTTACATCTGTCATTTTGCTATTTGTTCACATATTTCTTGTAGCTTTTTGGTACCTTATTTTCTGCATTACTATATTCTTTTAAATTTAGTTGATTTTTTATAGAATACTTAAAAAATTTCTTATTTCCTTTTGTGCATGTTATACAACTGTTTTCTTTGATGTCACTGTGAAGATTATATTTAATATGCTAAAGTTATAACACTCTCATTTGAATTTATACCAGCTTAACTTCCATAACATACAAAACCTCTACTCCCTTACAGGTCTGTTCCTGTCTCTTAGTTGTTGATGTCACAAAATTACATGTTTATACACATTTTTGCCCATAAATGTAAAGTAAGATTTCTTTTAAGTGCATTAGGTTCTTAAATTATGTAGAAAAACAAAATATGAAGTTACCAGAGTTACAATAATATTAGCTTTTAGACTAAGAATTTTTTAAAAATTATTTTTACATTTAGTTCTTTTAAATTTTTTAATTGATACATTGAATTTGTACATATTTATGGGGTGCAATTTGATGTTTCAACACATATACAATAATCAAATTATGCTAGTTAACATATTAATCACCTCATACATTTATCATTATTTTTGGTGAGTACATGCAAAGGCTTCTTTTCTAGCTATTTTGTAATATGCAATGTTATATTGTTAACCATAGTAACCCTACTCTATAATAGAATAATGGAATAGGAGAACCTCTTTCTCCCATGTAATTGTAACTTTTTGTTCATTGACCCACCTTTCTTTATTCACCCTTCCTCCTCACCTTCTCAGTCCCTAGAAACCACTGTTCTACTCTCTGCTTCTATGATAGCAACTTTTTCCTTTTCATTTCATATACAACCGAGATCATATGTATTTGTCTTTGTCTGATTTACTTCACTTAACATCATGTCTTCCAGGTTTATCTATTTTGTCACAAATGACAGTATTTCATTCTTTTTTATGACTGAATAATATTCATTATTCAAAATAAACAACATATTTTTATCCATTCATCATTGGACACTTGATTCTAAATCTTGGCTATTGTAAATAATTTTAAATGTTTAAATAAATACTAAATAGTATTTATTTAATAGTATTTATTTAAATTTAATAATTTATTAATAATCATTAATTATTAATTTTTAATAATTTAATTAAATTAAAAAATTTTTAAATTTAAATTTAAAATTTTAAATTAAATTAAATTAAAATAATTAAATTAAATTAAAATTTTTAATTTAAAATAATTAAATTAAAATTTAATAATTATTAATAATTTATTAAATAAATACTATTAAATAAATACTATTTATTAAATGTTTAAATAAATACTATTAAATAAATACTATTTATTAAATGTTTAAATAAATACTAAACATGGTAGTGCACATATTTCCTCAACATACGGATTTCATTTTTTAAACAGATGCCAAGTAGTGAGATTGCTGGATTATACGGTATTTCAATTTTCAGTTTTTTTTGAGGTACCTCCATACTGTTTTCCACAATGACTACCAATTTACAATCCTACCAACAGTGTGCAAGTGTTCCTTTTTCTCCACATCTTTGCCAACAGTTGCTATCTTTTGCCTTTTTGATAATAGCTACCCTAACTGCTATGAGGTGGAGTCTTATTGTGGTTTTGGTTTGCATTTCCCTGACAATTAGTGATATCGAGCTTTTATTCATATACCTGTTGGCCATTTGTATGACTTTTTTTTTGAAAAATGTCTATTAAGGTCTTTGCCCAATTTTAAATCAGATTTTTATTATTATTATTTTCTATTGAGTTGTTTGGAAATGAATCTTTGCCCAGCCCAACATCATCAGCATTTCCCCAATGTATTCTTCTAGTTGGTTTATAGTGTGAACTTTTACATTTAAGCCTTTAATTCATTTTGAGTTGGTTTTTGTGCATGGTGAGAAGTAGGCATCTGGTTTCATTTATCTGTATGTGGATATAAAATTTTTCCAGCACCATTTACTAAAAAGACTCTATTCCCTCTAATGTTGGTTCTTGGCTTTTGTTAAAAATCATTTGGCTATAGGTGCATGAATTTATTTCTGAGATCTTCATTCTATTCCATTGGTCTATGTATCTGTATATCTTGTTGAGAATATTTGCATCTGTGCTCATCAGGAATACTGCCCTGTAGTGTTGTTTTGGTTGCTGTGTCCTCATCCGATTTTGGAATCAGAGTAATTCTGGCCTCATAAAGTGAGCTTAGTTGTATTCCTTCCTCTTCAGTTTTCTGGAGTGGTTTGAGAAAAATTGGTATTAGCTCTTCTTTAAATGTTTGGTAGAATTCAACAGTGAAGCCATCAGGTTCTAGGCTTTTTTTTTTTTTGAAGACATTTTATTACTGAATTAATTTTCTAATTCATTATTGGTCTATATAGAAATTTTACTTCTTCACAATTTAAAATTGGTAGGTTGTATATGTTTAGGAATCTATTCATTTCTTATATGTTATAAAATTTGTAGACGTATAGTTGTTTATAATAAACTATTGTGACTCTTGGTATTTCTGTGGTGTCCATTGCAGTATCTCTTTTTCTCTGATTTCATCTCTTTGAATATTGTTTTCTTTTTCTTAGTCTACATAAAAGTGTTTTGATTCTTAACATTTTTTTTGTAAAAAAAAAAACAACTCTCCATTTTGTTGATCTGTTAATATATTTTTAAGTCTCTATTTCATTTATATTGGCTCTATGCTTTTTATTATTTCCTTCCCTCTATTGATTTTGGGCTTAGTTTCCTTTTATTATTTTTTTTTATTTTCTAATTCCTTGAGGTACATCATTAGGTTGTTTTTTAGAAGCCTTTTTTTCTTATTAATATAGGCATTTATTTCTATAAACTTATTTTTTTCTGTGTCTCGGAGGTTTCTGTGTTATGTGTTTCCATTCTCATTTGTCTCATGAAATTTTTAAGTTTTTTTAAATTTATCACTGGCTTATTGGTTGTTTAGAAGCATGTTGTTTAATTTCCATATCTTTGTAAAGCTTCCAAAGTTTTCCTTGTTTTAATTTTATACTTTGTGGTTGGAAAAGATACATGATATGTTCTCTATCTTTTAAGATTTGTTATGAATCATTTTATGGCCTACCATATGATTTATCTTGGAGAATATTCCATGTGCAGTTGAGAAGAACATGTGCTCTGCAGCTATTAGATAGCATCTTTTGTAAATGCCTATTAGGTCCATATGTTCTATGGTGCAGATGAAGTCCAATATTTCTTTGTTGAGTTTCTGTTTAAATTATCTGTCCATTGTTGAAAGTGGGGTAAAGTCACCTACTATTATTGTATTGCGGTCTGCTTTTCTCTTCAGTTCTAGGAATACTTGCCTTATATATTTGGGTGTGCCAGTGTTGGGTGCATATATATTTATAATTGTTACATTCTCTTATTGAAATTATTCCTGTATTATTATATAAGGACCTTTTTTAATCTTTGTTTTTACAGTTTTTGACTTAAAGTCTATCTTATCTGAAATAAGCATGGCTACTTCTGCTTGCTTTTGGTTTCCATTTTCATGGAATTTCTTTCATCCCTTCACGTTCAGTCTATATTTGTCTTTAATGGTAAGAGTCTCATCTAAGCTGCATATAATTGGATTTTTTAAAAATTCATTTTCCAGTCTATATCTTTAAGGGAAATTTAATTCACTTACTTTCAAGATTATTACTGATAGTTCAGGATTTACTCCTGTCATTGTGCTAATTGTTTTGTCATTGTTTTTTGTTTCCTTTGTTTCTTTGTGCATCCTTATTGTTTATCTTTGTGTTTTGGTAATTTTCTGTAGTGATAAGTTTTGATTCCTTTCTATTTCTCCTATGTGTATGTGCTCTAACAGTGAATTTTATAATTTTGCATGCTTTTATGATGGTGATTATCATATTTTCACATTCAGATATGGGACTCCCTCAAGCATTTCTTTTCAGGCCAGTCTAGTGCTAATGAGTTTGCTTAGTTTATGCTTGTCTGGAAAAGACTTTTTTTTTCTGCTTTCTTTTCTTCTATCTTTTAATTGTTGAAATTAATTCATTTACATGCAAGGTTGTTACTGATAGGTAAAAATTACTTCTGCAATTTTAATTTTTTTCTGGTTATTTTACAGACTCCTTGGTCTTTTCTTCCTCTCTTGTTTACTTCTGTGGTTTGGTGGTAATGCTGCTATGCTTTCTTTTCTTTTTTTTTCTTATTTGTGCATCTGCTGCAATTTCTTTCTTTGCAGTTACCATGGAACCAATGTAAAAAGTCCTGTAGTTATAATAAACTATTTTAAGCTGATAACAACTTAGTTATACAAAAATATTCTAGACTTTTTATTTACCTCCCCACAGGTTGTATTTTTGTTGCCTTAATTTACATCTTTTTCTATTATGTCTTCCTTAGCCACTAATTGTAGCCATTGCTTTTATCATTTTTACTTAAAACTTTCATATGAGAGGATTGCCCTATTCTGGTATTGGTATATTTTGAGTTTGATAATGAATTTATCTCTACTAACGAGTGTTTTGGTTTAATGTGTTCTGGTGATAGTAATTATCATCCTTTTATCTCCAGTTGTAGCACTAACTTAAGCATTTCTTATAAGGCCAGTCTAGTGATGATGTACTCCTTCAGCTTTTATTTCTCTAAGAAGGTCTTCATTTCTTCTTTATTTCTGAAGGACAGCTTTGCTGGGTATAGTATTCTTGACTAAATTTTTTTTTTGGCACTTCGAATATATCATTTCATCGTCTCTTGCCCTATGAGGTTTCTGTTAAGATATCTGATAGTGTAATTAAGATTCCTTATAAATTACTTGATACTTTGCTATTATAGCTTTTATAATTCTCTCTTTGTCTTTGGATTTTGACAGTTTGATTATAATGTGCCTTAGGATCCTTTTGGGTCTAATCTAATTGGTAAATTTATACTTTTTGCATCTTAATGTTCATATCACTCCCAAGACTTGAAAATTTTTACCTATTATGTTGTTAGTCTTTCTATGCCTTTTTCTGTCTCTGTTATTCTTAGAAAACATGTTTGCTTAATGGTGTTCCATAAGTTCCATTGGATATCTTCATTACTTTTTAGTTATATTCCCCTCCCTCCCTCCTGGACTGGGTTATTTCAGAACATCCTTCTTCACGTTTAAAAATGATTTCTTCTGCTTGATCAAGCCTGTTTTTGAAACTATCAGTTTTATTTTTTAAAATTTCATTCATTAAATTCCTCAGCTCTAAGATTTATCTTTGGTTCTTTTTCATGATATCTATCTCTGTTGAATTTCTCATTCTGATTATTATTTTTTTCTGATTTTATTGCATTGTTTGTATTCTTCTGTATCTTTCTGAGTTTCATATTTTGAATTCCTTTTCAGATATTCTGTAAATATCCTTTTTTTAGGTGTATTACTAAAGTCTTACTATCTTGTTTTAGTAGTATCATATTTTCTTGTTTTATTATGCTTCTTGTGTCCTTATGTTAATGTCTACGCATCTAGTGAAATAGTCTATTTTTTCTATTTGATGGAGTAGCTTTTGTAGGGAGAGACTTTTTTCCTGTAGAAGGGTCCTAAAATGTCAGTTGAGTATGATGCAGTGGTTTGCTTGTGGGTTTACTAAGCCTGGTTTCCATGCAGTTTCTTCAGCCGTAATAGTCATCTGTAATGCCTGTGATTTTTCTCAGTGGTCTAGGCTGTGGATTTTGTGACAGTGGTGGTGTGATTTTGCTTGTAGCTGGGGCACTAGATTGATTGTGGTTTCAGAGTTGTGCAAGATTTATGGGCTGACAGACTCTGCAATAGGCTCTCTGAGGAGGAAAGGCCACCCCTGGACTGTAAGTCCAGATATGAAAGGGCATAGGAACAGCAGATCAGGTGGCTGTGCAATAGGATCCCTAGGGAGGCAAGCCACCACCAGACTAGCTGTTAGGCCAGGCTTGGGTGCACACGCGCATGAGGCCTTGGCTAGCTTTTCAGTGGCTGCCCTACTGTGCTTTTTCATTTGTTCCTCAGTGGAGTAGTGTGCCAAGTGGGTTTGGACAACAAGGCTCACTTTTATTTTGTTGTTGAGCCTAGACTTCAGTCAGCCATGGTTGTGCTGCTATACACTACTGTGTGAATGTCGTGGAATAATGGGGGGGCCTTTGGGATGAAGATTTAGTGACTACTGATGACCAGTACAGGACATACTCTTAACAGTAGGTTTGGTTTCAAGATGATACTGTGCTGTAGCAGCTTAGTTCATAGGGGTGAGAGTATGCTTAATATAGGCCCTAACTCTGAGGAAGTGCCGCCATGCAAACTCCCACAACTCTCCAAACTGAATTTGGGGCCTGAGGACTGGAAGAGTCTCCTTTAGCAAGGATTGCTGACATCTGTGGTTGCAGTGGAGACCTCTAGGGGTCTCTATCTTAGCTTTTTATTGCAATAACAAGTACCCCCTGACTCTAAGCCAATTCCAGCAGTGAAGACAATGTGCCACAGTCTGGGTGTCTTCTTTTCTTCTCTACGATGCTAACCTGGAATTCCATGCTCCATAGGAATTTTGCTACTCCCCTGGTTCTCTCCAGCATACTTCCTCAGTAATTTCAGTCAAGTTCTATTTATTTATTTGTTGCTTTGATCTCCTTTATTATGTGGTGGGAGATAAGCATCAGGCAACTCCAGTTGGCCACCTTACTGATGTCACCTAGAATTTTTAAAATGTTTCTTGTTAAATATATTATCTCTTAAATCATTTTTATAAAGAAGTGGAGCTACAAACTGAGGCAATGCAGCTGTGCAAATTCCTGTCAACTCTCAAAACTGAGTGTAACACAAGCTAAAATTGTTATAATCATAGTAGTTTTTATAATTGCCCATGGATTTACCTTTATTGCCATCTTTATTTTTTTTAAATGGCTTTGAGTTGCTGTGTAGCATACTGTCATTTCACCATGCAGGATTCCCTTCAGCATTTCTTTTAGGGAAGTCCTAGTGGTAGCAAATTTGCTCAGCTTTTTCTAAATCTGGAAATGTCTTAATTTTTTCCTCATCTTTGAATAACAGTTTTATTAAATATAAGATTTTTTTCTTTTAGCACTTTGAGTATATTAGCTTCCTGCATCATGATTTTAAAAGTTTCTTATGAAGAAACTGCTGATAGTATTATTGAGAATCATTGTATATAATTACTCACTGTCTGTCTTGTTGCTTTCAAGATTCTTTGTCTTTCTCTTTGTAAATTTTGGTTGTAATGTATATTGGTGTAGGTCTCTTTGAGGTCATCTTACATGGAATTTGTTGAGCTTCTTGGATTTAATATTCATATCTCTGATTAAATTTGTTGTGTTTTCATCTGTTATTTATTTGAATATTATATTTTCTCCTTTCTTATTTTCTTTTCCTTCTGGGACTCTCAAAATGGGTGTTAGTTCACTTGATGATGTTTCATAGGATCCTTAACTTCCGTTAACCTTTTTCAATCTTTGTTCTTTCTTTTCTTTAGATTCAATTTTTATTGTCCTGTTTTCAAGTTCTCTGATTCTTTCTTCTGTCTGCTCAATTATGCCTTTGAATCTGTTATGGTTTGAACATGGTTTATTTTTCCTCTTCAAATCTAACATTGAAATTTGATCCCCAGTGTTGGATGTCGGGCCTAATTGCAGGTGTTTGAGTTGTGGGTGTAAATTACTCATCAATGGCTTTGTGCCATTCTCGTGGGCATAAGTTCTCACTCTTGGTTCCCAAAAGAACTGGCTGTCTTCAAGAGGCTGATTCCTCCTCTTTCCTCTCTTGCCTTCTCTCTCACCATGCAATCTGCCCACACTCATTCCCTTTCCCCTTCTGCCATGGGTGGAAGCAGCCTGAGTTTCCCATCAGAAGCAGATTTTGGCACCCTGCTTCTTGTATAGCATGAAAAAAAATGAGCCAAATAAACTTTTCTTTATAAATTACCCAGCCTCGAGTACTTCTTTATAGAAACACAAATGGACTAAGACAAAATCCCATTAGTGAATTTTTTATTTCAGTTATTGTATTTGTCAGCTTCAGAACTTTATAAAGTTTATTTTTAGGTTTTCTGTCTCTTTTATTTCATTTTCTTAACTTCTGCCACATCATTTTTTTAGTTCTTTGAGCATCTTTAAGAGAGTTGCTTTAAAGTTTTGTCTAAGAGAGTTGCTTTAAAGTTTTGTCTAACAGACTTGCCATTAGTTCTAATTAGGGGTAGTTTCTGTTGATTTCATTTTTCCTTGAAATTGGCAATACTTGTCTCTTTCTTTGTAAGACTTGTGAGTTTTTTTAATAAAAGATAGCTGTTTGTATCCGATAGTGTAGTGTAATTCTGGAAATCAGATTCTCTTCCTTCCCTAGGGTTTGTGTTTTTCGTTATTCTTTGTTGTTTTGTATTATTGATTGATTGATTGATTGATTGTTGTAGGTTGTCCCTGTGCCAGGATCAGTATGAGGTGTAAACTTAAGATCCTATCAGCTATTTTCTGAGTCCGTGACTTTTCCCTGGGTATACACAGTCACTTTCTAATTTTCCCCATGGATGCAGCTGCTTTTGAATGTCCTACTCTTTAAGGTCTTACTCCTAAAAAGGGAAAAAGGGGAGAAAAAATCCTAGCCCTTTAAATACCCCAAAAGTCATTTCAACAGGAAGGGGAGTGACTTGAAATGATGAGGGGAGGTGTGACACAAATGGCTGCCCATCTATTAAATCTCCCTTTATCTGATGAACTTTTGTCTCTGCCTGTCCACAACTAGATCCTGTATCTCTTCTCTCTGGAAATTAGCTCACCATAGCACTCCTTATTCATTAGCTATGTTTGATTTTTATATTTTCTTGATTTTACTTGGGTTATTTTTGTCTTCTGGTTCTTTCATACTCTTCCCGGAAGTAGCATTTTTACTTCTGTGCTTTTTGAGGAAAAAAACAAACAAACCATAATCCTACCCGGTCTGGGACCAAGGAACAAAGCTAGACAAAACACGAATCTCTTAAAATTGAAAGTTTGTATGCTTAATTGGAGAATAACGGAGGTAAATAAATATTTTGATTTATAATTGTTTTGGTGAAGTGTACATGTTCAGGAATACTCTTCTGTCATTTTTGGTTTATACAATCAAGTTTCAGTTCTTTATGTCTTATAATTATATAATTTTATTACTCATTTACAAATACTTTGACATTTCTAAATGGCAGATTTTTCAATAATCAGAAGCTAGTGATGTAATAAGAAACACATTTTTAAAAAGTAACAGGAATCTTAATGTTTCCAAGGAAACTTAAATAACCAGGGAGATGTTTTAGGAAGTAGCAAAGTTCATTTTGAAAATAGAAATAAAAATAAGAAAAAAAAATTATTATAAATTTTAATAAAGTGACTTTTGAGTGTTTTTCAGTTCTATTAAATATAATTCTAACAAACAACTTCACTCATTTACATGATGAATGACTATTCACATTTAGTTCCTTTATTACTTCTAGCAAGGCAGAAAATAGCTCTTTTGCATGCTTCTGTAGAAGTGGATTGTTTTTCCCTTTTCTATGGTTGTATAGGGTTTGCAGTCTCAGAATGAAAAGATGACAGCTATTGTGAGTTCCTTAAGTGATAATTAGTTCTCTATGACAGTTTATTATGTTGCCACAGCTTATTAAAGCTCTTCATTTTCATACAGTTATCAAATTCACCACTGGAAGGCTAACTTCAAAATGGAAATTCGCATGCAGGTGCTAATTCCTTGAAAAAAAGACATGAAAAATTTTGGCTGGTAGGGTCAAATGGCAGATACAAAAGGGCACATAAGCACATAAATACACATGTGATTTTCTTTCCTTTTGTTAAAATATTTCCTTGGTTACTACATACCTTCTAGAAAATAAAATTAAAAGTTTAATCTTCTGAATATTAAGAAATATTGTGAAAGTAATTTTCTCCTCTTGGTTTTCTCTCTATGTGTGTGCATTTGTATACCCAGCTTTGTGACACCATTAATTACACTGAGGAGCTTTAACATTGCTTAAAGTTTCACAGACTGCCATAATAATTTCTTATATTAAAAAGCTGATACTTTTAAATTTCTTTCCGGTTGTAAACTAGAAGAATTAGTAATTTCTAAAACAAAAATCATCAATTTTGGGGAAAAATAATTTTTTATATTTTATGGGAAGATTTACTTTCTTGAAGGATTAAATGGAGAACCAGAGTTTAGCTATTAGAAAACTTGAAAAAGTTTTGACTCTTATCCCTTATGATAATGCTTCATTTGCATACATGATTTACTATTTATTTATCAAACTTGCGTAGTCCTTATATTTTGCCAAATACTGTTATATGTGTTTAACAAATATTGATGCATTTAATCCTTATAACAATTGTATGAAAGGTAACTGTTACTACTCTCATTTCACAGATGAGTAGTTGAAGCAGAGAGGTTATGATGCCACTCAGCCTACAAATGACAAATGTAAGATTTGAATGCAGGCAAATTAAAATCTGATTGTTCTGTATAATTCATAAAATTGGGGTACTCCACTGGAACTCTGTCGCTGCTAGATTTATCTTAATCCCTTCTGTATTCTTTTAAATGGGTTCTTGATATTCATTGACATCTTTTTTAAAAACAATATAACGTGAACATTTTCAGTGTGAAATTTTCAGTGTCTGCCTACAGCTCACAGTATAAATTCTAGCAATTTTGTATATTGTTCATACTCTCTCTTGACAATTGCCAGTATATCCAGTTTATCTATTGTAACTTCCTCTGCCCTCTCCAAAGTGCCATACTTAAGCACAATAAACCACATACAATTACCAGAACATGTCATGCTTGCATTTGTACTTATGTTTCCTATATTGGAAGCAGCTGATCTCTACTTATGCATCTGGGGTGATTCTTTAAGACTCTATTTGAGTACTGCCTTATATGTGAAGCCTTCTTTGAATTATTTAGTGTTCGTGTTTCTTGTTCCCTCATGCTGTCATTGTGCCTTGTAGATACCGTTAGTAAAATAATGATTAAACATGACTGTCTTTACATAGGGATGTTTTTAACGCCACTCTATAAGATCCTTGAGGGTGGGAACAAGCCTTTGGTGTCTGCATATATTTTGAATAAGTGCTTCATAAATGATGGACATTTCCACAGGTCTATTTTTCCTATGATATATCAGTTGAGAATGCATTCAGTGGCAAGTAATAATATAACATAAACGGGGGCTAAATATTTTGGTTGGGTGATGTTGATGATTTAGCAGCTCATGTTGTGGCAGGAATTCTGCTGAAATATATGTGTGTGTGTGTGTGTGTGTGTGCCTTTGCTTTGTGTTTTTAGCTTATTAGTTATAAGACAGCTGCCCAGTCCCGACATCACATCCACATTTGGAACAGAGAGCAGAGACTAGAAAGCAGGGACTAGGTAGCAGTGCCAGCCTAGGAAAATTATGCCAGTATTCTACAGGCAAAATTATATCAGAGGGCCTGATCTGTCTTTCAGGAATGCAGACAAATGACTATTTAGCATTTCTAGCTTCTATAACGAACATAGACAAGAAAAAAAAATTATTGGAAGTTTGGTGATCCAAACCTTAATGGAACAGCCATAATTTATACTTCAGTCATTAGGATCTATTTTGTCTACTGTCTTGCAATTTTCAGAATAGTTATTTTTCTTAGAATATACAGAAAGGAAGATATTTCATACCTAGCAATTCCATAAAAGGGACAACCACTGTCATCCTTCCAGGTGAACATTTATTTGTGTTAATTGGTCCAGGCTTCAAGGCCTGGTGGAAAGAAGACATGGCAGGAGAAATGAGAAGAGTGTCTGTGTGTACGAAGGAATTAGATGCACAGTAGCATGGATAATGGGGCAGATTCTTTCATTTAATATAATTAACACAAGGTCCTGTCCAATGATAACTATAGTATTTTTAATAGTTTGGGGTGGAATACAGCCCAAAATATGCCACATGACATTTTTCCTTGAACTCAGCTCTCCTATTGTTTTTGCAGAAGCTCTCTCTTATGTCATTGGAATAGCAACATTTCTGGTCTTGTCTTTATTCAGCTTGGGAATCTCTTTGAGAAGATATCAAAACAGGCATTTCTGTCAACTGACATGAAAACACTGAGTGAAGCAACTTTTCCCACGTAATTGCCAGTTTACATGGCAACTGCAAAGGAATTTTCAAGGATTATATCTAAGTCAGTGGTTTGTTCTGCTATAGCATGTGTGGAGAATAAATTCAAAAGCATCTTTGGTATTTTTTAAATTTAATTATTTAATTTAATAAATTTAATAATAAAAATAACAATAGCTAATATTTACTGATTATCCATATTTTATGTCATTCACTTTATCTCTTTTAATATAGTACTTTGCTTTAAAAACATTCACAACAATTTCATGTGATGTGTTTGGCTGTGCCCCCACCCAAATCTCACCTTGAATTGTAGTTCCTATAATCCCCCAAAATTATGGGAGAGACCTGGTGAGATGTAATTGAATCATGGGGGCAGTTAGCTCCATGCTACTCTCCTGACAGTGAGTTTTCATGAGATCCAATGGTTTTATAAGGGGCTTTTCCCTGCCTTCGTTTTGCACTTCTCCTTGCTGCTACCATATGAAGAAGGACGTGTTTGTTCCACCTTCCACCATGATTGTAAGTTTTCTGAGGCCTCCCCAGCCATTCTGAACTGTGAGTCAATTAAACCTCTTTCCTTTATAAATCACCCAGTCTTGGGATATCTTTATTAGCACGGTGAGAATGGACTAATACACCATGGAATGGGAACTATTTTCCATCAATTTTATAGATGCAAAAATTAATAAGAAATCACTTACCCAAGATCACAAGAAGTCAAGGAGTAAAGCTGACCCAAAAGTCCATATTTTATCACATTGTTTTAGTTTCTTGAAGCTGCTGTAGCAAACTGCCACAAATATAGTACCTTAAAACAAAAATTTATGCCTTTATAGCTCTGAAACCACAAATCCGAAACCATAGTGTTAACAGGGCTGCACTGACTCTGGAAGCGCAAGAGACAAATTTGTTTCCTGTTTCTTCCAGCTTCTGGTGGCTGCAGGCATGTGAAAACTCCCTCTGAGAGGATAAGTCTCACCTGTCAAGGTTCTTAATCATGTTTTTCCCATATAAGGAAATCCTTACTGTTTTACCATATCAGGTAATATTTACAGGTTCCATGGATTAAGTGAATTCATCTTAGGCTATTTTTCAGCCTACCACACACATGCAGTGAAGAATCCTCCAATACTGCTAAGAAAGTGCAAGGTCATTCTGTGGAATCTGGTCCATATATATATGCACATTAAAATAGAAAATATATTTCACAGATGAAAAAGTAATGATGGAAATCTAATTTACATAATTAGAATTTTTAAAGTACTACAAGAAACTTAGAAAATGATGTCATTTAATTTAGATAATTTCTCAGAAAACACAAAGAAAATGTTGTGCTGCTCCAAATCCCTTACATGAACGAAATGTGACTTTAAGTCAAGCTTGAGCTGCTAAGTGATACAGCATTCATTCCTGTGAACCAATTTGAAGGAAGATGGGAGAAAAATAGGGTTATGAAGATCATGGATGTCTGTAATTGAAAAGGAAGGCGTTCTTGAGGTCGGTGTGTCTGTATATATCATATGTGTATATATATATCATGTGTATATGTATGTGTATATATACATATTATATATATATATATATGAATATATATGAAAGGGAGTTTATTCAGGAGAATTGACTCACATGATCACAAGTCCCATGACATGACGTCTGAAAGCTGAGGAGCAAGAAAGCCAGTGATGGATCAGTCCAAGTCCCAAAACCTTAAAAGCGGGGAAGCCAACAGTGCATCCTTCAGTTTGTGGCCAAAGGCCTGACAACCCTGGCAAACCACTGGTGTAAGCCCAAGAGTCCAAAACCTGCAGGACTTGGAGCCTGATGTTTGACGGCAAGAAGCATCAAATATGGGAGAAAGAGGAAGGCCAGAAGATTCAGCAAGACTGCTCTTCCAAATTCACCTGCCTGCTTTACTCTAGCTGCACTGGCAGCTGATTAGATAATGTTTACCCAGATTGAGGGCGAGTCAGCCTCTCCCAGTCCACTGACTCAAAAGTTAACCTCCTTTGGCAACACCCTCACAGACACACCCAGGAACAATACTTTGGATGGTTCAATCCAATCAAGTTGACACTCAGTATTAACCATCACACTCCAAAAATGAACTGAAGACTTACAGGAGGGGGCATAGTGACTCTGTCTTCCTGTTCTTTTCTGGAAGACTTAGATCAGGTATTGACATCTCAAAGGAAGAAATGAAGTGGTGGCAACTTCTTCCATGTTTTGATTGTTTAAAAAAAAAATCTGATCTATGTTTTGGTGAAGTCTCTGAATTAAGCGATCTGTCTTTCATTTAGAGGTCTCCATTTCTTCACTGTAATATAGCTGTGTCCTAAGAAAGCCATGTGGTCAGATTGTGACACTTATTTTTCTAAGTTTCTTTATTAGTAAGGCCTACTGCCTGTTTTTGTTTGTTTTCTGTTTGTTCATTTTGTTTTGCTTTATATTTTTTCTTATAGTCATTTTTAATCTAAATGAATACTTTTACCTATTGTCTAATGTAGATATAATGTAGACATGTACTTTTAATTAGGACCCATCTAATTTGGAGACATTTTATAGACATGGGTAAACACATTAATAAAGAGGCAATCACTGTGTAGCTAGGTGAGCATTTTCATAATCCTTGAGTATCCAGGTAATCAAATAATGTAATATGTGTTTCTGTCTTCTAGAATTAAATCCAATACTTTAATTTATTGTTTAAGATACCTAATTATTCTACATCACCAAAACCTATGCCTAGATTTATATTTTTCTTTCACCAACCTGTTTATCTTTTGCCCACATAGGCTCTATATGTCTACCTAGCATGAATCAATCATCTGTCTATTTTTCTATTCCTTTTGCTAAAATATCTGTTAAAGCTAAAATTCTATGAAATACTCATCAATCAGTCAAATAATTCACATGCATAATTTAGATAGAATAAATTCACAACTAGTGATGAAAATAAATGCTCTGAATGTTTTGTGAATTTAAAAACCTTGGGTTAATCATAGGACTTTAAAATATGACATGATAATGTACTCATAGAGATTAAATTTTTAGAACGGTATTATGTGATCCATTAGCTATATAGAATAAAAGGATATATAGAAAATAATATATATACACACATCTATATGTATCTGTATCTAGACATATATAGATATTTCTGTATCACGTTTTTCTCTTTAAAGATTATTAATGAGAGTTATTTTTCTGCATCATAGTCAGTTTGAAATCACTATTTAAATTAATTATGACAGCCATATCAATTAGACATAAGAGATTTCTAAAGCTAATTAGAGTCTGAGAGTTTTTAATTTGACGTCCGTCTCTGTGTAATATGTGCTTTATGCATTAAATTAATGAAATTAAGCCTGCATCATTATAAATATCCACTTTCATAGTTCCATAAGTTTCACAATTACATGCCATATTTGAATGATAATTGAATGAAACTAAATAATTATGTTCACATCAGCATTGGTAGGATTTTAAGAATGTATCTTTTACTTTTCACTCTCAAGTCTTGTGTACCTAGCAGTACACAACTTGTTGCCAAGAAAACCTTGTCATTTTCAGAATAAAGACAATGTAATAGAAGCTGTAAGAGAGATGAGGTTCATCAGAAGCATATTAATGTATTATAAAATAAGGTAATACCTGAAGACCAAAAAATATATAAACTCTAATTAATGTACAGTGTAATATTTTACAAACTCTTCTATTTAATAGGACCATATTTACCTGAGATGATTACCTGATGCATTATACTCAATATAAATATAGAAAATGATTTTGTTTTTAAAATAAGAAATTTGTCTTCTCTGCATATATATGTGTATATTTATGTTTATATTAAGGTTACATCACTGTATAATGTTTTGAAATAAAACTTTAACATATTCTGTGAAAATACATATTTAAAGTGAAGAAAAGAATTAATTTGCATGCAAATGGGACTAAAACATGATATATGAGAGGACTGCAGCCCTGCCTTTAAGATTTGCTTGTGACATTTGTGTTTTAACAGGCAATTAAAATTTAATTTGTCCTATGATGAAAAGCAAATCCTTTTATCCTATTTCAGCAGTCTGAAAAGGTACAGACTCTATTACAAAAGAAGACTGTGGCTAAAGGTTTCTTGTGCCCTTGTGACCCCTTGGTATAAAATTGATGATAATCCAATCAAGGATTGACATAAAAATAAGTCTGCACATAAACGATTATGAGTGGAAAGACAATGGCTGAGAGAAAGGAGTCATTGCTCGTGGTCTACTTGAAGCCTTTCAGAGGAAGGCTTTGTTTGTCTTTTTTGCAATCGCAAAAGTGTCCCAGTGCATACCATTGGTTTGCCGAAATAGCTATTAGGAAATTCTGTCAGGGTGAGATTAGTGCAGAAAAGCAGATGGGATGTTTCCAGGCCCTTACCCCTGAGTAATGAAAGAAAGAAGAAGTGAAGAAAGAAGAAGTAAGTGATGAAGAGGAGGGAAAGGGGCTTTACTATAAGCTGAGTTGATGAAATGTGTCTAAATAGTATTTGGCAAGCTGGAAATCTACCTGGTCTGTATAATTCTGTATTTTTCTTAGAATATTTATAATGTATTATTTTTAATGAGAGAAATAATCAATTAAGAATAAGTCATTCATCCAGCCAAAATATATATTATGCCTAGTTGACGTTATGTTTTCTCAAAGAAGGCTAGGGATTTGACCCAGGCTTAAGAACTAGGGCTAAATGAAAGTTAAGTTAACAATTTTTAACAGAAGGGGTACTGTTTTCTGGAAAGTTTGTTCAGAAATATATGAGGATATTTTTCATTGCACAATGATGTGGCCCTCAACCTTCATTCAAGTTGTGGGGCAGCTGGCGGGGAGCAGGGGCTCAGGCCTGTAATCCCAGCACTTTGGGAGACCAAGGCTGGTGGATCATCTGAGGTGAGAAGCTCGAGACCAGCCTGGCCAACATGGTCTCTACTTAAAAAAAAAAAAAAAAATGCCCGGTGTTGTGGCGGGCGCCTGTAATTCCAGCTACTCTGGAGGCTGAGGCAGAAGAATTGCTTGAACCTGAGAGGTGGAGGTTGCAGTGAGTCAAAATTTTGCCGCTGCACTGCAGCCTGGGCAACAGAGTGAGACTCTGGCTCTAAATAAATAAATAAATAAATAAATTGTGGGGCAGCTTTATTCAAAGAAGGAATTTTCCCATATCCATCACAACTAGGGAATATCTTTCCAAACACCCATTAGAGGAGAAAATATTTTAAATGATCTGGGTCTGTAATGTAACTCTCTTTTCCATGTAAAGAAAGTATGTTTGCACGGGTTTAATATGCACTAAATTTTGGAGGAAGATTACTCTGCTCATTGAGGAGATATTTACTTTGTTGTGTTTTAGTCTAGGAGGTTATTCAGTATTTCAGAATATCGTCTTTCTTTTCTTTTTTTAGTAGCAGTGCTGCTTTTTGTATTTCAGTCACCAACTCAACTGTATCAGTCTGGCTTTATAGCTGATACATTCATGATATTTCCGTGTTTAGAAATAAGCATCGGGTGCACTTTGGGAGGCCGAGGAGGGTGGATCACGAGGTCAGGAGATCGAGACCATCCTGGCTAACACGGTGAAACCCCATCTCTGTTAAAAATACAAAAAATGACCCGGGCGTGGTGGCGGGTGCCTGTAGTCCCAACTACTGGGGAGGCTGAGGCAGGAGAATGGCCTGAACCCGGGAGGCGGAGCTTGCAGTGAGCCGAGACTGCGCCACTGCACTCCAGCCTGAGCGACAGAGCGAGACTCTGTCTCAACAAAAAAAAAAAAAAAGAGAGAGAGAGAGATAAGCACCGGGTTACTTCATTCTGTTTTTGTATAGTCATGATTAATTATTTCTAAATTTTAAAATTACTTTATAATACGTTTCTATTTTTTCTTTATAGAAGAGTTAGGGCATTCCATTTTTTATTTACTAACTAACATGGTAGGATATGTTATCCATAGATATATTTTCAGGATACCAGGGCAGAGGGCATTAGCAATGAAATAAAATCTATATTTAATAGGGTAGTGGGAAAGAGAGGGTCAAGACTGTGTACCAGGTGTTAGGTGTGTGTGTGTGATTGCTCTGAAGTGGAGTGTTTGAGATCAAAAATCTCAAAGTTGGATCCTAGTGGTAAAGCCAGCTTCACAAAACAAGGGATGGTGTGTTCTATCCACTGCATGGGGAAACTGAAAAAATTGGAGTTCAATATTGAAAGAGTTGCAAGGTAAAGTTAGTATAGGATAGGATTATCTAAATTCAAGAGTTTTACATAATCCTAATGGTAATTTTACCCAGAAAATGAAGGCTTCAAGGTAACACCTATCTTGCCTGTGAGGTATTGGGCACTGTAATATAAAAATGTATGTGATAGCAATAAAATCCTCCACACTCAATACCTCATAAGGTAAGGGTCTTCAAATTTTAATTAAAATGTCCATTCTTCTAAATATTGGAATTCCTCAATTTATGGAGTCCCTGTATTTTAATAATATCGTATACACAGAAGACATGTATAAAATATACTGGTTTTTGATGGACATATGGATATAACTCAGATATGATAGATTTGACCTCAAACTAAGTTAACAACTTATCAAGAACTGGGTTTTCACTGTGGAAAACAGTGTGGCAATTCCTGAAAGACCTAAAAACAGAAATACCATTCAAGCCATCAATCCCATTACTGAGTATATATCCAAAGGAATATAAATAGTTCTATCATAAAGACATATGCACTCGTATGTTCATCGCAGCACTACTCACAATTACAAAGACATGGAATCAACCTAACTGCTCATCAGTGTTAGACTGGATAAAGAAAATGTAGTACACATACATTACAGAATACTTGGCAGCCATTAAAAAATCCCAAGATCACGTTTCTTCCAGGAACATGGATGGAGCTGGAGACTATTTTCCTCAGCAAACTAACACAGGAACAGAAAACCAAATACTGCTTTTTCTCACTTATAAGTGGGAGCTAAATGAGGAGAATACACAGACACATAGAAGGTAACAACAGACACTAAGGCCTATCAAAAAGTGGAGCGTGGGAGAAGGAAGAAGGTCAGGAAAAAGAACTAATGGGTACTAGGCTTAATACCTTGGTGCTGAAATAATATGTTTAATAAACCCCCATGACACAAGTTTATCTATATAACAAACTTGCATATGTACCCATAAACTTATAACAAAAGTTAAATTTTTAAAAAAGTAACTGGGTTTTGATGTTGACAACTCCCATGTTAAGCTGAGCAATATAGCGTACAGAGGCATTTTAATAGTTGCTAGTAAAATCAAATTGATACTTGCCTGGTCATATTTATTTTTTAACCAGAAAGTTTATTTTGAGGGACTTTTGCCTTCTTTTCTATCACATTTTCAAACCCTTTTCTATTTTGCCATTATTAGCCATTCATCCTGGAAACAGAGATTA
This sequence comes from Pan paniscus, assembly GCF_029289425.2. Classification (NCBI taxonomy): domain Eukaryota; kingdom Metazoa; phylum Chordata; class Mammalia; order Primates; family Hominidae; genus Pan; species Pan paniscus. The sequence goes on from NC_073267.2 coordinate 72,374,901, forward strand.
TTAATGTTTATTCATCAGAATCTAAGATGTTTTCTAATGATTTAGTATTCTGTCTCTTTTCTCTGTCTCTGTCTCTCTCTTCCTGATGGGATCTAGCTCTGCCACCAAGGCTAAAGTGCAGTAGCATAGTCCTTGCTCACTGCATCCTCAAACTCCAGGACTCAAGGGATCCCCCTGCCTCAGCCTCTGGAGTAGCTAAGACTGCAGGTACACGCCACTACTCCTGGTTATTTATTTTTATTTTTATTTTTGGTAGAGAAGGGGTTGATTTGGTGTTTTAACTTGGGTCTCCTAAGAAACATTTGCCAAGATGAAAATGGATAGGCGGAGAAAGCAGAGACAGCCCTTAGATTAGAATGATTTTTTACCCCCATGAAAGAGAAGAGAGGAAGGAGGATGGTGTTGGGATAGTCTCAGACTGCAGTGCAATTCCACGAAAGTTTTGGCTGAAACAACAGAGAGTCTTTATGCTGAAGTTGACCTTTAGAGGTGTCTCACATATTGCTGGAATGATCCTGCTCTAGTTACATTGTCATGCTCAGTCACTGACTGGATTTGAAGCAAATGTAGTGGTGGATCCAGAGAGATGGCAGCGGAATTTGTCATTCAGTTACATAACCTCCAGCAGATACTCTGAGCAGCACCTTTCCATGGTGAGAAAATGGTGCTTAAAGAGTCAGGAGCCGTCTGCAATGGACCTCTTTGACTTCCTGCTATACGCTAGAATCTGCTTCAGTAGGTCAGTCGAAACAGGTGTAGACATCAGGTCAGTTCTTAGTGTCCGTGACACTTCTCAGGTCATGAAGAAGATAAACAGATTCTAGGTGTAAAGCTTGTGGTCACACAATATTCATCAGAGAAAACTTTGCTATTGGGAGTGGGAGTGAGAACAGTAAGGAACAGGTCTTATTTGATGATAGGGAATAAAGTAAACCTTCTCTATGCATGCTCATGACACTCAAAGTGAATTCTATTTCCGGAAGGCTTCTTTCTGACTTTTGCTTTGAGAGTAATAATTTTGTTGCCCAGAGTCTCTAGATTATGGTTGATGTTTTCATTCTCTGATCCTCTGCACACCCAATGAGTACAAATGTGGCCTGTGACATTCTTTCTTAAACTCTTAATGGCTGTGTGATGTTCAGAGTTTGCTTTCAATAGAAGCTGCAGACTGCATGTACACTTGCCTGGTGTGCAGTTAACATCCAGGGGCACTCAAGGTTAATTAGAAATGGTAATAAGTTTAATCATGATGAACTCATTTAGTGCTGATGTGGATGTCACCTGTAATTCCATAAAAATTCCATTGTAATTTAACATTAATTAATGTCCACTTATCAACGAGTGTTACAGCAAATTAGTAGAGAAATGACAAGTTATGTGCTTAAGAAATGCTTAATGGAAGAAAAATAAAACAGCATTTACTAGGTCATCTTAAAATGTAACAGATCGAGACATCTTTATTATTTAAAATATGAGATTAAAATCAGGTAAAGTGGCAGTAATTAGGCAAGACTTTTGACAATAATTTTTCTGAAAACTAATGGGGTTACAGCAAACATTAAGAATATAGATTTGCCTGAATTACCAGTTTTTAACATAAATGACAGAGAAGAGATGGAGCTGTTCTTATCATTAGCCTATAATAAGAGAAGCTGCTGAATCTTCAATAATCATCATCATGAAGCAATGGTCTTATTCATGTAAAATAAAAGTATTTTTCTCCTTATGTAAAAATGTTATTAGCCATATTTGAAGGCATTATACTCAGATATCATTCTTCCATTTCTGTAAATGACAACCATTAAATGCAATCGTAGATACATGACAAGACTATTTTTATTACATCAAAAGGAAGAAAGGGATTAAAATGAATTTATTCAAAGGTGTGATTTGTCAATTTTTTTCCTTTATCAAGGCACAAATGGGACAGCTTTAAACCTAAACATTGAGATCTGACCTCATATTTGAATAAGTTAATGTGATCCGGTGTTCTTTGGGAAGTACTAAAGCCTCTCTTTTGTATCCAGAAATCCCAGGAGAAATTTTGGCTTTTAGGAGGTCAGCTCCAAGGTTCCATTTCTTTTCATCATTTTCCCTTTTATCATTTGGCAGTTCTTGACAGCTTAGGAGTCTTCTACGTGTCTGTGGCATGCAGTACAGTATGGAAAGAAATTTATAGAAAGTATTTCTTTCTTATTACCTAGATCTTTTAGAGACATGTTATAACTGTTTAAAAAGCTTTTTCCTTAGGGAGAGAGAAATCATTCCAAATGCACAATTGAAATGCATACTTCAGAGAATAATATAGAGCTATCAAATTTTTGCTAAATTATTTTCAGATTTCAGTTATGAATTTGGGTTCATTAATTTAGATATTATCATAAACATTTTAAATAATTTTTTCAAATCTGAAAAAAGACATAGTTATTAATGTCAGTAATGTCAGTAGAGTTTTTCTGGATCTGTTCATCAAGCCAGTTTTAGTTTTATAGACTTTTTTTTTTTTGGCCTTAAATATGTATTTCTGCTCTAAATACTCAATGGTGCCTGGGTTTTTTTATTTTTTTATTTTTTGCCTTAAACATGTATTTCTGCTCTAAACATTCAATAGTGCTGGCATATATGCTCAGATAGAAGATATATTAATAACAATACAATAATTGACAGTAAATAGTGAGCTTGGAATATATTGTTACCTTTATAGCTATTTAAACATGGCAGATAAGGCTGGAGCCACTGGTGCTTAATTAAATTGGGATAAAATGTGGACATTTTGACAGCACCATGGGGTACAAGTGAAAGGGAGTTCCCTAAAGTAAAAGAGTAGGTCATTCTTTTGCACCTATGAATTCTCAGTTCTCAATATGGTGCCTAGAACTCATGAGACAATCAATGCATTTTTGTATTTTGAATGAAAACTGGAATTAAGTTCAGCATCTGTATTAGTCTGTTCTCATGCTGCTAATAAAGACATACCCAACACTGGCCAATTTACAAAGGAAAGAGGTTTAATTGACTCACAGTTTAGCATAGGCGGGGAGGCCTCAGGAAACTTACAATCATGGCAGAAGGGGAAGTAAACACATCCTTCTTCACATGGCAGAAGCAAGGAGAAGTGCCAAGAAAAAGGGGGAAAAGCCCCCTTTTTATAAGGGTTTTATCCATCAGATCTCATGAGAACTCACTATCATGAGAACAGCATGAGGGTAACTGCCCCCATGATTCAATTACCTTCCACGGGGTCCCTCCCAAAAATTGTGGGGATTATCAATTCAAGATGAGATTTGGATGGGGACACAGCCAAACCATATCAATTCAGCTCTGGCTCCTCCCAAATCTCATGTCCTCAATTTCAAAACACAATCATGCCCTTCCAACAGTCTCCCAGAGTCAAGGCAAGTCCCTTCCACCTGTGAGCCTGTAAAATCAAAAGCAAGTTCATTACTTCCTAGATACAATGGAGGTACAAGCATTGGATACATAAACCCATTTCAAATGAAAGAAATTGGCTAAAACAAAGGGGATACAGGACCCATGCACGTCTGAAATCCAACAGGGCAGTCATTAAACCTTAAAGTTCCAAAATAATGTTCTTTGACTCCATGTCTCAGATCCAAGTCTTGCTGATGCAAGCTCCACCCCTGTGTCTTTGCAGGGTACAGCCCCCCTTCAGGCTGCCTTCATGACTGGCATTGAGTGTCTGAAGCTTTTCCAGGCACATGATGCACGCTGTCAGTGAATCTACCATTTTGGGATCTGGAGAATCTTCAACCTCAATTCTTGACTTCTGTGCACCAACAAGCTCAATATGACATGAAAGCCACCAAGGCTTGGGGCTTGCATCTTCTGATGCAATGGCCCCTTTTAGCCACAGCTGGGACAGAGGGCACCAAGTCCCAAGACTGCACAAAACAGCAATGCCATGGGTCCAGCCCACAAAACCATTTTTCCTCCTATGCCTCTGGTCCTGTGATGGGAGAGGCTGCTGTGAAAATCTCTGACATGCCCTGGAGACATTTTGCCCATTGTCTTGGCAATTAACATTTGGCTTCTCATTACTCATGCAAATTTCTGCAGCGTGCTTGAATTTCTCCTCAGAATATGGGTTTTTCTTTTGTATCGCATGTCAGGCTGCAAATTTTCCAAACTTTTATGCTCTGCTTCCTTTATAAACATAAGTTCCAATTCCAAGCCATCTCTCTCAAGGTCAAAATTCCACAGATCTCTAGGGCAGGGGCAAAATGCTGCCAGTCTCTTTGCTAAAGCATAACAAGAGTGATCTTTGCTCCAGTTCCCAAGAAGTTTCTCATCTTCATCTGAGACCACCTTAGCCTGGACTTCATTGTCCATATCACCATCAGCATTTTGTTCAAAGCCATTCAACAAGTCTCTAGAAAGTTCCAAACTTTCCCACATTTTCCTATCTTGTTATGAGCCCTCTAAACTGTTTCGACCTCTACCTGTTACCCAGTTTCAAAGCGGCTTTCACATTGTCAGGTATCTTTACAGAAGCACCCTTCTCTCTGTGGTACCAATTTACTGTGTTAGTCCGTTTTCATGCTGAAAATAAAGACATACCTGAGACTGGATATTTTATAAAGGAAAGAGGTTTAATTGATTCATAGTTTAGCATGGCTGGAGAGGCCTCAGAAAACTTAACAATCATGGCAGAAAGGGAAGCAAGGAGAATGGAGGCAGCAAGGAGAAGTGCTCAGCAAAAGGGGGAGAAGCCCTTATAAAACCGTCAAATTTAATGAGAACACACTCACTATCATGAGAACATCATGAGTGTAATTGCCCCCATGATTTAATTACCTCCCACCATGTCCCTCCATGACACATAGGGATTATGGGAACTACAATTCAAAGTGAGACTTGGCTGGGGACACAAGCAAACCATTTCAGCATCATGTGTTGAAACATAGTATTTGAGAATTGAATTTTTGTTGATTATAATATTTTCCAACCCCCATTAATTTTTCTATGAAGCCCTCAATTATATCTTTTCTCCACATATGGCTAGTTATTAGCTTTGCTTTTGGTATTTTTGAATGCTCAAATGCTTGGATGAATGAACTAATCAATCTCCCTAAAAACGTGGTGGACTTTTTAAAAAATTGAGGTATTGCATAAACCTTCAGTACAGCTTACTGAATATTTACATGTGTTTACACTCATGTAACCACCACCTAGAACAAAATACATACTATTTCTGTCATTCTGATAAGCTGTTTCTTTACTGCACACAGTGAATCAGCTCCCAAGATGTTATCACTTCTGACCACATTCACTGTGGAATAATTTTATGCATATATTAGACTGGATTCATATAAATAAAATTGTGTGTGTAGCTTTTCTTTCCTTCAAGATTATGTCTGAGATTATGTCCTCCATGATGTCACGTGCAGCAGTAGTATATCCCTTTCATCACTATGTAGATCACTATGTGGATTCTATTTAATAAATATACAACAATTGATTTATCTATTCATTTTTTTCCAATTTTCAGTTATATATAACATTGCTAAAAATAATTTTGTACAATTACAAAATGTGCTCATAAGTATTAGTTTCTTTTGGGTATATACTCAGGCATGAAATGACTTTTTTTACACGTATATGTATATATGCATGTAAACATATATTTTCAGTGGTTTTATGTGTATAAATATCTATATCTATATATACTATATAGATATCTGTATATAAATATACCATACATGTATATAGCCAGTTTCTGAAAATCATTGTACTTTCACTTTTACTTTCAGTTCTCATTCACTAGTGCATGAGAATGATTTTCCATATCCTCAGTAACAATTGGTATGGACAGTCTTTTTAATTTTTGTCATGATATAGAGGATGAATAGTATCTCATTGTAAACTTGTTTGCATGCATGCATATACACATGAATCATCCAACTATATCTTCCAAAGAAGTGAAGTTTCTATTTTTTTACCATCCCAATGACTGGAAACCCAATTACCACTATATATCTTTGAGTTAAAAACAAAATAAAACCAAAAGCTGCACTGTAGTGTACTAAAATCTCTCAAATATGCTTTATACCAAACCACTGATATATTTCTGTTTAGAATGCCCCTAGCATGCTCAAAAATAAAATTATAATTAATAGCTGCTCAATAAAATTTCAGATCTCCTATCTCCTTCAGTTTGATTTCGCTATTCCTCTTCTCTGTTTCTTGTCACAATGTACCTACATCTATTGAGGGGCTTGGTATTCTGTGTTAGAGTTAATTCTCTATTTATCTGACTCTTTCACTGGACTGAGTATCATCCAGACAAATACCACGTGTGACTTTATATTGTTTACTCTGTGTCTTGCAAAACATTTGGTTTGATAAGAGCTCCAGAAGCTTTTGCGCAATGAATAATCATCAAGTTCACTGACTTTTCACCTTACCTTTTACAAGCTCTCTGTCCATATGTAGAGAAGATGAAAGGGAAGGACAGAATAAGAGAAGAGAGACCTTAATGTCTTATCTTCTTATTTAATTCCCCCATATTCTTACAATCAATTTCATATCTCACCTTGATTGATGAGGTGACCTATAATATATTATTCAAATGATGATACTTTTGAGGGTGAAAGGGACATCTTAAGATGGGATTTTGGAAAAAGAGATATAATCTGTTTACATATAGTAAAAAATACAGATCTGAAGTGGTTTGTGCTTAAGTGAGTTTGAATGGGTTTCTATTTCTTGCACCCCAAACAGCCTTGATAAGCTACAAACATATTTTTGCTATTGCATGATCCTCTAGATACTTACAGAACCTCTCAGAACTGGAATGATTTTTAGGGACAGATTTGCTGTATGAGTCATAAGATGACACTTAGATGAAAATCACATAATTTGACATCCCATCAAATATAAATCATTAAGGATTAGCCTGGTAGCCCCACTCTGAAGATCCCATTGGATCCAACTACATATCCCACCTGAAGATTTATGAGCTTCAAATACTCAGCTGTTTCTACCTGAAAATGTCTGCTAAGAATATGTAAGTGAAAGAATACGGTAAGACCTACAGAATTTTGAAAAGTGAGAGGAGATGTGGGCTTTCTCTTAGATCTAATAGCCCTCATCTGCAGTTTTAGTTACTGAAGATCCACTGCAGTCTGAAAATAGATAAGTATGCTACAATAGGATATTCTGAGAGAGAGAGTCACATGTATATGATTTTTATAGTATATTGTTATTCTATTTTGTTACTAGTTATTGTTGCTAATATCTTACTGTGCCCAATTAAACTTTATCATAGCGTATATGTATAGGAGAAAATGTAGTGTATAGAGGGTTTGGTACATTCCACAGTTCCAGACATTCACTGGGGGACTTAGAACATATCCCTATGGATAAGAGGGAACTGTTTGTGATTAAGAATTTGGAATATGCCAGGCTTTGTGGAATAATCTAAGAAAGCTAATCCAGAAACATAGTATAAAGACTAAGCTTTAGAGTCTGTATATTCTGAAAAAGGAAAATAATAAAAATAACAAAATAAATCTTTAAGAGGTGTGTGGATTTCCCCTGGAGAAAAAGGAAGTCAAGAGGTTTCTTTGCAAACTGTTTCTCACTCGATAGAAGGCAGAGTAGGTACTGAGGGTAGCTCTACAGAAGAAAAATGTGAGCTGGAATCTTAAAAGGATTTTTCTTAAAAGAAAAAAAAGTGTTTCATATATCTGGACTAGGAAAGAGATATCCCGGAGACTAAATATGAGACCCTCAAAAGTTTCCTCAGCTGTCATTTCCCACAGAGAGTGTTAGGAGGCCTCATTGTATCCTGTCTTATTACTTGCTCATGTATCACTGGCTATTCAGGCAATTTACAATTTTATCTAGGACCTCTCCACATTTATTTTTATTCTTTCCTTGTGACAGCTGAGAAACCCACACGTTTTATAACTCTTCCAGAGTCTTGTAATACAATCGTTTTCTGTATGCATTTCCTCTCTAGACTATTAACTGTCAAGATGAGACTCTTTGGTAATCATCTTGTTTCTGTGTACACAATAGTATGGGTAAAACATTATAAGGGCTAAACAAACCTTTCCTGAATAAGTGAGACAGTAAGTAAATTAACCTTCCTAAACTGAGTATTCATTTTTGTTTATCATAAAAAATTTAAAGAAAAGACCAGATAATTTCTAAATATACCACCAACTTTCACATTTGGTGTGCCAATATTCTCTAAATAAATTGAAAATACACTATCAAAGACTAACTTGCTTTGATTAAAAACAAACATTGAAAGCCCTCTGTTTCCATTTTACCTTTACTGTATTAACATTTTAAACCCTAGAAGTTGTACATGAACATTAGAGAGTCATTGTAAAGGAAGTATTTATGATTGAATGGGAAATGCTAGAAGGTAGAAATTTCAAATAACTTTATAGTGTTACTGCATTTAAAAATTGTCATTAATTTTCAACAATGGGTTGTTTTATATGTATGACACCCTATCTTCAAATGCTGAGAAATAAAATTAGCACTTGTATAATGACACAGAGCTTATAGAGCAGTTTTCTTATGCACTAATTCATTGCTTTTCGAATATTCTTCAGGAGAAAAGTATTTTGTGATAAAATTCTGTTACTTTTAAATCTTGTCTGTGATCCTAAGGCTAAAACTATGTCAAATGGAGCTACTCTGCATGGAAAAAGACCAGGAGTCTTGGGACCCCAATCATTTGGTCTTGCACTCACTGCTTCAGTGCATTTTGCCATGCTTTCAGTAAACCCTTGGGCTCAGTGAAACCCAGTTTTAATGTCATTAACCCTATAGCAATGGTTTAAGGATCTGTTTGATTAAATAGCAAACTAAGGTCAGAGAGATTAAGGATTTGCTCAAAGTTACAAGGCCAATATATAGTGAAGATAGGATAAGTCCACATATTCAGACAGCAACTCTGATACCCGTCATAGTTCACGAAAATTGAATATGAAGACTTTAAAGGCAGTCCACTTAACCTTCTTTCCACTAGAGAGATGAACACTCTGTACAGTATATCTATAAAATCACTTTTTTTCTTTTCCTTTCGTGTTTACTACTCTATATAAAGGGGCACTTTTTCTTTTTTTCTTTTTTTCTTTTTTTCTTTTTTTTTTTTGGCAGAGTCTAGCTCTATCGCCCAGGCTGGAGTGCAGTGGCGCCATCTCGGCTCACTGCAACCTCTGCCTCCCAGGTTCAAGCGATTCTTCTGCCTCAGCCTCCTGAGTAGCTGGGACTACAGGCACGTGCCACCACGCCCATCTAAAATTTTGTGCTTTTACTAGAGACGGGGTTTCACCATGTTGGCCAGGATGGTCTCAATCTCCTGACCTCATGATTCACCAGCCTCAGCCTCCCAAAGTGCTTGATTACAGGCGTGAGCCACCGCACCCGGCCAAGGGGCACTCTTAACGAAGAAATTTTTTTTTTTCTCCTACATTTCCATGAAGTGCTAGCCTATTTCTTTTTTCTAAATTGTTTCCCTCTAAGGCAAAATACATGGACAGATAGGTGACAGCCAAACATTTGCAAATCATATTTTCTGTGCCAGCTTGGAAATCGGTTTCAGATTCCTACTCAAATGAGGCACTCCTAACTCTGCTTCTTCTTTTAGACTATTTGAGCACAGATGTAATGGCCTCTCTTAGGCTTCCAGTTCCTGTGCTATATGCAGGCAAGCTAGGTCTCATGGTTTCTGCTCCTTATCTTGGCTAGATTTCCTACCTAACGTTAGCGGCAAATTATGTGGAACTTGTCAGTGGGTGTGATTTTCTTCCCTTGGGGAAGAAGAAATTGAGTGAAGAAGAAACAGAAGAGGAAGTAGGGTGTACCTTGTTTACATCATGCACAAACCATATTCTTCATTATAGATTTTCCAGTAATGATTAATACTTATAAATGGGTAATTATAAATCTTAAATACTTATAAATCTCCATATGGCATCTGCCATCTGCTCTTCATTGGTTAGAACCTAGATGAAGAATAGTAAATAATTGGCATTCCTTATTGTTGATGCTTTCACAAATCAAATAATTACTAAAATATCTGAAGCAGAGATCCTAACATATGAGAATTCCACCAGGAATTAATTTCATTTTGTTTACTATTTTTAGTGAGAGATTGCAGCCAGAATCAAGTCAAAGGCAGAGACAGAGGTGATCTTTTAAAAATAACTTTTCTTGTCTTTGTAGAAATAGGTGAATGGCCTTTTATTTTAGTGGTGTAATTATTAAGTCAGTAAGCTGAATTCTTTCCTGGAGATAGATATATATATATATGTATGTATGTGTATATATATAAATATATATATGTGTATATATATAAATATATGTGTATATATATAAATATATATATGTGTATATATATATATGTATGTATGTGTATATATATCTCTCTCAAAAGTTAAAACTTCACTCAAAAGGTGAAATTTATATATATATATATACACACACACACACACACACACACACTCATTGAAGAAAATATCTTTCTTTCTGGAAAGAATACTATTATTGAATAATAGCTTATTTTATGTCAAAAATGAGGTCCAGTCTCAGTGGGTCATGCCCCTAATCCCAGCCCTTTGAGAGACTGAAGCAGGAGAGTAACTTGCACCCAGGAGTTCAAGACCATTGTGGGCAACAAAGTGAGACCAACCCCATCTCTACCAATAATTTTTTTAAAACAATAGACAGGCATTGTGTTGTCCGTCTGTAGTCCCAGCTACTCAGGAGGTTGAGGTGGGAGGATTGCTTGAGTCCAGGAAGTTGACGCTGCAGTAAGTCATGATTGTTCCACTGCATTACAGCCTGGAGATAATGAGCAAGAGCAAGACCCCATCTACAAAATTTTTAAAAATAAATAAATTGAGAAAACAAGCTCAGGTTTTAGGAAAGAGTTATTTGGGGATTGTATCAGGCAGTTTGCAACTGACCATATAGCATTGTCACATTCTCATTTTATTTCATGCCACCAACTTAGAGCTACTAAGATCTGCAGCTTCCTACTGGCTGGTTTCTTTTGGCTATGGGAGCATGCTCTCCTATCTGCATGGCAGAATGGAAGTGCTGTAGCACTATCCCCACCCAGGAGCAGCTATTAAGCAATGACTGACAAGAATTGTGTAAATTTCTCAGCTCCTTCACCCCTCAAGTGCAATAAGTGTGAGGCCAGTATCTATACTCTGTATCAGAGTTCCCCAGTAAAATTCAGCTCTAGTTACCTTGAGTGATAACTTGCTTCATCACACACCAGTCTTCGGACTCCCCCATTTTCTGTCTCATTTTGTTATGCACTTACCAGCATTCCATAAAATCACTTCCAAATATATTACTTACAGTCAGGTTATTGGTTTTGTAGAGTCTTGTTCTGAAGCAATCCAAATGAAAACAGGTTAAAATGATTCTGGGTTCTTGTTCACCAGGGAGAAACCGGGAACACTGTGATTCTAGAATTTTTTAAGGGGGATCCTTGGTCACCTGGGTCCAGAACGTGCCCTGGGAAATGGCTGTGTGTTTAAATTTTGATAGAGAAGGAACGGGTTAGTTAAGAGTGGCCATATATATAGCTCAGACATATCTGGATGTAAAGGCCTTTTGACTCAACGTAGAAAAAGGAGACCAAATTGCTTGGAAGAACATGTGCCAACGTTTTTCTTTCCAGAATACTGGAAAGCAACTGGAGCCTTGGGCTCAATGTACTGCCGTGAATTAGACTCAAACTTCCAGAACATCATTACTCTTACATGACAGTCTTGACCAATTTGGATTGTAGCTGTTTTTAATTAGGCTGACAGTGGCGAGAAGGCAATCCACCTCATGGAGAGGCTTTCTCTTTAGAATGTGCATATCTATCACCTGTGAATGCCGTAGAATTCAGAAATTCTCCAAGCTTTTGTTTTTCACTCTAGATTTGCAAAGTACAGTATATACTTTCATCTCCATCACACAAGGGAGGACATGACAGGTTGTATCCATCTGAAGATACTTAAAGGCAGCTCACAGTTCTCTGTATAAATAATGGAAATAAGGAAGGACAATGGGATTGTGAACTTCCCACTGTTATAAGCACTTTGTGGACTAAGGCTGCACAGTCTTTTGTGTCGACCTAGGACATAGTCTGGCTACCAAAGTCCTTTTATGCATCTCCTGGAACCAAATTCTAGTGAAACTGAACTATTGTTAATAAATATATCTTTAATTTCTCTGATACTCTGCATTTATTAAAACGTATTTATCTATGTCAAATTCATGTGGCATATATATAATTCAAATTTTACCAATTAGTAGTCAACCCTTACGTGAAGAAATTTTTGATACTTATATCAAATATTTGTTGAGCACTTATGATGTGTCAGTTACTGAGTTAAGTATGAAGGATAAAGCAATGAAGGCAGAAGTTCCTTTAGTTCAGGGAGCTTACAGTCCAGATGTGCAAAACATTAACAGATACTTACTATTAAAGGCAATTTAGACAAAATTAAACACGATACAAAATGACAAGTATTTAAGCCAAAGAAAATTTCCTCTAGGTCTTATGATTGCCAACCTTCTTGATAAATTTGGTCCACATAATTTATAATATTCTAAGTTAAAATAATTACTAGTTTGATATTAACCAAGTATCTAAATGCTTTATTACTATATGACTTGGCTCCTGTCTAAGAACTCAATCTTCTGCCAGGATCCTGATAGCCTCTGTACTCTGATCAATCTGAACCAATTCCATTTCCTAGAATAGTCTTTCCTTTATCCTTCTCTACCTTTGTAATTGCTATTTATCCTGTTTAACTTCAGTGATGTCCCCTACCTTTGTCTTCTTGGCAAACTACCATTCATCATTCAAGATCCCAAGCAAACACTACTTATTAGATTGCATATTGCCCCTGTCATATCCATTTTCTTCTGCACTCTAAGCACTTTCCACGTCTATAATTTCAATCACACTACCCGTTGCATAGCTCATTACAGCACATGCAACACTCATTTGCAATTATGTACAAGTTTTTTTCATTCTTAAACTATGAGTTGTTTAGAACGTGACTTCTCAAACTTGAGTGTGTATAGGGGATCACCAGTAAGATCTTGTGAAAATATGTATTCTGATTCAATAGGTCTGGGATGGGGTCTGTGATTCTGCATTTCTAGCAAGCTCCCAGGTAATGCTGATATTTGATGCTGTAGGTCCTTGGACCACACTTTGAGTAGTGAGACTTTAAAAGTTACTTATTTCTATTTGTTTCTCAACTTCCTGGCGTTGAATTTGGTGCTTTATAGGTACATCAGTGTTTATATGTAAATAAACGGTTCGATGGGCATGCTGTCATCCATTCATAAATCTCCAATGCCAAATGGTACAACTCCTTGGAATTCTTTATTTTCTCTGAGACATTCTTGAATATTGTATGCACATGGGGCTTTCTCTAATCAGAAAGATATAAAATACGGTGATAAAATTGTAGCTGAGGTTTGCAAAGTGACTGGTCAGAGTTGTAAATTAAAAGGTAAAATGTTTCTGTCATATTTAACTTTTGAAGCATAGTAATATATTAAAGAAACACACATATATCCAATACTATAATTAAATTTTAACTCATAAAAAATAATCAACTCCCTACAGGAACAGAACATTTCCAGCTAAAAAGCTACTTATAATTTCTATAGCCATACAATGTTGAATGTGCTGTTTGATCTTTTAACAACTTTATTTTAAAATATTCACAAAAGAGTGGTAATTAAATTACATTGGTGCCATGGTAACCACTGCATTAAATATGCTTAGATCCTGTGTTCTAGCAGTGTGCTAGGAAAAAGGGGTATTCTATTCTGTGACAGAAATGGTGAGTGTTTAGGTCAACCTCCATGAGCCTGTCAGAAAAGGATGAGACTGTATGACTGAAGTTGGATAGGGATGGCAGGCAGATGAGTCCTACGGCGGAGTAGAAGCTACCTTGGACTGAGCATCAAAAGTCTCAGTTTTAGTTTGGGCTTTCCAACTGACTAGTTGTGCATTTTTAGATAAATTGCTTAATTTCTCTTAGTTGCAAACTCCTCATGTGTAAAATGAAAAGGCTGAACACAGGACCAGATGTTCTGAAATTCGACCTAGCCCTTTTCTATTCCATAGCCTATTTATGATTTAATAAACATTCCTGATTTTAAAGAACACTTAATAACATGTAATTTTTGTATTAGTTTCCTAGGGCTGCATGAAAATGTACCACAAACTGGATAGCTTAAGATGACAGAGGTTTATTTTCTCACAGATCTAGAGATGAAAAGTCCAAGATCAAAATGTTGGCACAGCCGTGTTCCCTTAGGATTTTTTTGGGGAGAAGGTATTCTCGCCTTTTCCAGCTTCTGGTAGCTCCAGACATTACTTGGCTTCTGGTGGCAGAAACCTGATCTCTGCCTCTGTCTTTACATGGCCATTTTCCTTTTGGATCTCTCTTTCCCACATCTGTTAAAGATGGCAGTTGTTTTGGATTAAAGGTCCATCCTACTACTACAGTATGACCTCAGTTGAACTTAACTAATTAATTCTGCAAGGACTCTTTTTCCAAATAAAATCATTTTGAGGCACTGGGGGTTAGGACTTCGACATATATTTTAGGGGTACAAAATTTAATCCATAACAGCTCCCTTTTGTGAAACGCAAATAGCGTGTGTCTTTCTTCCAGGCTACAATCTGGTTAGAAACTAAAAATCAAAATAATGTGATACTTTGTGTATCGTTTTCATCTCTATAGCATTGCACTGGGGAAAGGAGATCAACACAGTAATTATACCACAGTATCATGAGTATAGCAGTACAATTTTAAGCATGCATACTGAGGGAACAGGATAAAAGAATTTGTCAGTGTTTTAAGAGTATGCAGCATACCTTTGTGATGCCCTGCACAGCAATGTGTTGGACCACCTGGTTTCATCACAGCCGAGGTGTACAATCCATGTACTGTTGCCCATTGTCCATATGATGCATTCACCACAGGGTCTCATCTCTCTGCTTTTTCTTCTTACAGTTGTAGAAGGCTGTTCAGCCATGCCTAGGAGCAAGCCAACAGTAAGGAAGATGAATGCTTTCCATTACAGCTCTCCAAAAATGGGGAATGTGAGTCAAGGTACAAATGTCTATATGTCTATCTTCTAATGAGGTAACCAGAGCTAACCCGCTCATAAGTACACCATCCATTGTTTTTGAGTGTGTTTTTGTTTGTTCCCCTCACCTCTGCCTCCCATTTTCTGTTTTACTTTGCCATCTCCTTTATTCCTGTTTACTGAGATCACCTCCAGAATAAATTTATCTTTACCTAGGAGTCTATCAACATATCTGGGGGTATTTGCTTTAGGGCAACCCAAGTTAAGGCAGAGTATCGAGCATATGAGAAAAATAGCATGTGCAAAGACCCTTCCTTGTGAAAGAGAAAGACATTGCAGCAAGGGTAGTACAGAGAGGAGTATTTAGAGATGAGGCATGATTTAAAAGGTTCATGTGTATTGCAATACTGAAATAAGGATGTTTTCAACCTGTTCTTTATTTAATAGAGATGATATAAGTTTTTATGCAGATGGAGGCATGATGTGAACTGTGTTTTAGAGCAATTAGAGGAGACATGAGAGGCAGGGAGACTAGTTGGGATGCTATTGCAAGAGTTCAGTCACGAAACAGTAAGGAAGTCAATCAAGGTAATGACAGAGAAACAGGACTGAAGTGATAGAGAAAGGTCATACAATGCTATTTCATATTGGATAGAATTTATTGACTGCATAGTTATAAAAGGTGGAAAGAGAGAGCTGGTAATGATTCCATGGTTTTTGCTTGGATAACTAGGTGGTTCTGATTAGGTGAGGGAGGAAATGCTCAATGGAATAATATGATTGTCCAATGTTATTAGAGACTGTTTAGTTCTGTGTTTCTTAAACATTAATGTGTAGGTAAATTATCCCCAGGATCTTGTTAAAGTGTGAATTTAGCAGTTGTAGACTGGGACCTGTACTTCAAACAAACCCCTAGAGATATGGATGCTGTTGGTCTGTAGAGCACACATGTACAAGTTAAAGACCCTGGCTCTGATTTTCAAATCCAGTATTGGCTTGTGCATTTGCTTAGAACCTCCAGCCCTCTTGATTTTTTTTCCTTCTAGTTTTAACCTGAAAGCATCTTTGGTTTATTTTCCCATAGTCCAAGCTTCCAGTTACTGCACTAGTCTTTCCAATAATAACTTTTTCAGTGGTGCATATCTCTTTTTTATTTTTGCTGCCAATATTCCAATCATCTTTGTCCTGGTAGCCCTATCCTAACCCTACCTACCTCTGAAAATTAGTTTATGTTAACTATTGGATTCTCTTTTTTGGCTATGCCAGTTTGGGAATTTTCTATCCTTTTCCCAATTTTATGTCCTTGACACTCCTCATGGCTGTGCAACTCATTTCTTAGGTTCACAGTCTCGTTCAATGTTAGTGCATTAGTATAAGCTCCTTACTATAGTCTTTCTCATTATGTTACATGTTAACTTTTGCCTTAACTTCTCTGACCTCTCTTTATTCACAGAGAGAATTTAAAAGATATATGAAATCTCCAATTTAAAGAATAATTAAAACTTGCCTGTCCAACTTGTAAGAAGACTTTTATGTCATAAAGTCTTTTGCTCATATGCTTAAAAGGATTGGGCCAATCATAGGAAGCCTAGAACACTAAATAACTGATGAAAGGTAGCACACTTTTACATTTGTTCCTTCTCTTTTGCTATACTAACTCAACAGGAGTATATATGTGTATGTGCGATGAGTTTGGCTTCTCACGAGAAAAAAAAATCTGAGCTTTATCCAGTCCCCGCTTACCATAAATACTATCTTTGTGTTCCTTTGCTTAAAATGTTGTGGGGTTTTATTCAACATCTGGTTCAGTGGCTCTCAACTGGGAGCAGTATCCCTTACTCAGGGAATGTTTAAAAAACTGTATGTGCAAAGAGATTGGGTTGTGACAATGACTGGTGTGGGGGATGTCATTGACATTTAGAGGAGAAATTCAGGGATGTTAAATATTGTGGAATGAGTGTCGTGATCCTGTCCATACTTGTATTTGTTCCTTGTTGAGAAATACAGATAGAATATTATTGCATGGTATGTAAATTTGTATTATGTGAACTTGAAGAAGAAAAAGCACTATGTCCATAAATTATCTATTTAGAAGAATAATGTAAAACAATAAAAATTATTGATCAAACAAAAAAAATTAAACAAAAATTTTCCAAGCAAACAGACATCAGAATGGGATATTATGTTACCACTCTTTCCACAGGGCAGTGGCATATTTGTTGGAAAGAGAAATTTTTAGCTATATTTGTTAGGATACAGCTTACATTATGTGAACTATAGATTGTGAGATTTCTTAAGATTACATCTCTTACATCTCTTCTGTCCACTTTTTAAAATACATAGTCTGAATTAATAACAAGGACCTGCTCTATCTGATCCGTAAATCTTTATTATTTATTTATTTATTTATTTATTGAGATAGAGTCTTGCTCTGTCACCCAGGCTGGAGTGCAGTGGTGCCATCTCGGCTCACTGTAACCTCTGCCTCACTGAATCAAGTGATTCTCCCACCTCAGCTTCCCGAGTAGCTGGAAGACACATGCCACCATTCTTAGCTAATTTTTGGATTTTTAGTAGAGATGAGGTTTCGCATGTTGGCCAGGCTGGTCTCCAACTCCTCACCTCAGGTGATCTGTCCACCTCAGCGTCCCAAAGTACTGGGATAACAGGCATGAGCCTCTGCGCCCAGACCATAAATCTTTTTTCTTCAGACGTTTGATATACAACATTATGTGCTGCAGAGAGAAGACAGATCATTAAATTGGGTTCCTGGAAGACTGAAATTGTTACCGCCGTGTGATATTTGAATAACTTAATTGGTAATGTTATAGATCTTTAGATGTTGAGAATTCCTGAGAAGGTAAATATTTGAATAATAATTTCCCAAAAGGAGACTTTAAAAATCTTCTGGTTCTACTACTGCCTGGGGGTCTAATAGCTTAATACAATTTGAGGGTCATTATGGTTACAGTGAGGCTTGAATTACAAGGGGACTGAAGATAGTCTATGAAGCATTCATTCTGAGATTTAGTGTGGAGATATGTTTCCAGTATCAGAATGTCAAAAACAAATCGTAATTCTGCAAGTCAAACCATTTTTCTTCTCTACATTGACCTAAGGGGTCATGACTTTAATGAGGATGATTGTAGTAAAAACAGGCAAGTCCATTGCATCTCCTCAATAACCTTTGTATAACTTAGTGTAGAGTTTATGCAGGGTGGAGGCATGAGGAGATACATGCAAAGAAGGGAGTAGTTTATTATAAGAAAACAAACACTGGATGTGGAGCAAGGTAAACTTAAATTAAAATCCTGGCTTTGCTTCTCCTGAGCGATATGATTTATACAAGTTATTTAATATTTCTCAATATATGCTTTCTTAGCTGCAAAACGGGGACACTAATGCTTGATCTGATCCATCACAGGGCTTGTTAGGAATATTTAAATCAGGCAGACTGTGTGAAAGCAGCTAAGAGGTCACTTTCTGCATAGTAGGCGCTCATTATAATTGTTAATTCTGAATAACATGCCACATTTTAAAAAGGGTTTAGAAAGCCTGAGTTTTATTTTGAATTGAATGTTGTGGCACGTTGGGAATTTCTGTCTGTCTGATTGCTATTAAATTTAGAATCAGGTAATTGCAGTCAGAGAGCCAAAGGTCTTAGGGGCACACCATATTGTCCTTCTATGGCCTATAAACAATGTTAGTACTCAGTAGTGGCCAATGTATTCCTTACAGTGGTGTTAAGTCTATCACACTAGATGGATTTCAATGAAATATGGTTCTTGTGAAGAGGTCACAGCAATATCTTATTGTCTTGCGTCAAACAAAGTCACGAGACTAACTGGAAATACAGGCGCTAGGTATTTGATCATGATGTAATGTTTGGAAATATAATCCCTAAGCCTCCCATCCTTCCACCAGTATTTTCAAATAAACAAGATAATCAGGATTATTTAAAGTTTGGGGTCTGGTTCTTCTCAGATGACCCTAATAATGGGGCATCCATGGATACTTCTTGGAGTGGTACTTTCTATTATTTTTACCTACCAAACTTAAACATTTATTTTTTTTCTTTCTAATAATCACAAAGAGATGGACCCATTAAGTATAGTCTAAGTAAAGTATTATACTAACCCTGCTTTTAGGGGGCAAAGCAGGAGGTTTGCAAGCCATATAGTAAGCATGAACCACCTAGAGCTTTATCATTTATATTAGGTAAACAAAATAATTATTGTTTTTGAAGCATTTCGTTGTTTACAAATCATTTCTTATACTTTATTTTCTATGAGAAAATTATAGTTCCTATTATTTCTATTTTGTAAACCAATAAACTAGGGCTAAGAACATTAAAGTGAATATGCCAATATCCTTAATTTCCTCACCCCCCTTCTCATTTCAAGGTCTTAACACATGCTGTTTTCTCTGCCTGGAATTTGCTCCTGTTCTTTGATCTCCTACCGATGTTCCCTCTTTCATAGTTACCACCTTCTCAGCCTTCAGATTTCTACTTAAATCTCACAGCCTCAGGAAGTCGTCATTTTCTACATATCCCTACAATTTTACCTCTGCCATTTTTACACATGCTTATGCTAATTTTCCTTCAAATACACATTCATATAACACTTATCCTTGAAATACACATTCATATAATACTTTTCCTTCAAAATATAATTATGCACATCATTACATCATTATTGGAATGTGTGTTCACCTTTCAATCATGAGCTTCATGAGTTCAAGCTTTCTATATGTTTTATTATCTGCTGTAGCTCAGGACCCAAATTAGTGTGCAGCCCATAATAGATGCTGAAAATGTATTTGCTGCATAAATGAAGGGAACTTCAAACCATATAATCTATGTGGCTTCTTGTTCTATAAATGAATTAGTTCCCTTAATGGCATTTCCCATTTAGATCCTAAGAGAACTGCGATACCTGGAGTATGCTAGTGTCCATTCTTCACTTCATCATCATTTAGGAAAGATTATTAATGCATCCTACATTTTAGAAAAAGAATTTCTCAGATATTACCTCCTTTTAAACCTGTCTAAAATACCAAGAAGAATCCAGGAAACTAACTACTACTCACTTTTTTTTAGAGGAGGAAACTTCAGAATATTTATGTTTAAGGTGTGTGTGTGTGTGTATGTGTGTGTGTGTGTGAGAGAGAGAAATTTCCTAAAGCAAGGTAACATGTCTTACAAAAAACATATTCATCTTCTTTATGGGTCAAGTTGTTCTTTTTATATAAGTCATTAAGATTTAATTAAAATGAGCCTATATTATGTTAAAATAATGTTTTAACATATTTCTATTTGAACATGGTTACAGGATTAATTTTTTTCTTCAGGGATCAGGAAAAGCTGGTAAAAGTTCACCAACTGGCTGGGACAGGGTCTACATGTTGTTCCCAAATATTCATTCTCAGCTACTTTCTCAGTAAAACAAGATTCCATCTTAAGTTATGATACAATGGAATCTAGGTAGCTCTGGAAAGTGCCTTCAAAATAAACATGCGTTTCTTTTCTCTTTCCACTTCTCATGGTTGGAGCTTAAGCAACCATATTGATCCACAAGACAAGAAGGCATTTAGCATATATTGACAATAGCATGACCATGAGTGAGAAGAAACTAAGACTTGTGATATCCATGGGCCCATCTCATCAGTCCTATGGACTCTTCATTTTCTTTTTTAAAATTTATTATCTAGACTTTTTTTTTTAACACGTGAAGAAAAAAAGTGTCAGTCTTTTTAAAGCCATTTTTTCACTTGCTGCTGAATCTAAGTCTAACGATAGAATAGTCAATATGAAATAAAGACCAGGGCAGCCCACCATTGCCTTGAATATTCTGTAATTATTAAGACTAGCAACTCCTGGAATTGTTACTGGCTGTTGTTAACTTTTAAAATTCCACCTGGCCTTCCCAAGATACGAGTTTGATATAGAAATATCAGAAAATGATCACTTATTTTTTTCTAGAATATATGGGGCATGGGAGCTTTCAGGGCTCCGAACATGCCACCAAAGAAGGCACCTTAACAACTGAGAAAACTTCAAAAGCAAGAAGATCACTGCTACCTTCTCCTACCTTACTCCCCTGAAGCATAGTCATAAAGGAATTCTCTTATTTCCCCTGAAAGTAGATCAGAAGACCCTTATTCCAGAGGGGTTCTTTCCTGTAGCCTGAGGCTAAGAAGAATCTGAAGAAACAGGACTTGCTAAATGCCTCTCATTTTATCACTATTAAATCATATCCCCATTTTGCTCAGTCACAATTCTACATGACTGGCCACAAAAATACCCAGTTTTCCTTGGGTCTTTGGGTCTCCATTTCTGAAGTCTCTCATGGCACATAAATCTTCACTTAAATAAATCTATCATGCTTTTCTCTTATAAATCTGTCTTTTGTTATAGGAGTGTGATCCATGAAACTTGCCATAGGTGAGAAGATACTCCTTTTTTCTTCTATAGAGCCCTATCTGGAGGTGAGTCTACAAAAGCAGTTTGGGGTCAGGCTGTGCCTTTTAAGCCATGCTAAGGAATTTGGAACTCTCCATCATAAATAGACCTGCAATAAGAATTAGAGGTCTGTCTTATATCATGTTGGAGGATTTCAGTGAGGTTGTAAAAATATCTTTCTGGTTCTGGCATATGCTCTCTTACATCATTCAGCCCAAAGGAAAATGTCTTTATTCTTTCTTGAAATGCAGACATTCTGCAATTGTGCTTGCCTGCTAAAAGCTGACATGAGAGTTAATTGTTATTTATATTGCTAGCAGTCCAAAAATCAATCTAATCCCACTTCCTCTGCTCCTGAGTGGCTACTGAAAATGTGACACACAGGAAAAGTCTAATTTAAGAGAGGCACCTGTCAGAATATCGAGCGTCTTCCCCTAAGGATATCATCAACTCTAGAGAATTTAGTCTCTTGATGTAATATGTCTAACTTGTCTCATTCGCTGACTATGTTGACATGTAATGCATGGCAGAAGAATAGAAAGGGAAGGAAGTTGCAGAAATTCTTATGACTTATTGACAGTATGTTCAGTGCTGTACAAAACCAGGAAGAATGGGAATTTTTTTTTTCAACAGGCATTGAGAACAATTAACAATCACAAAAGGAAAGAATATATTTGGTCCGTTATGTTCTCCTAGCTGATTATTCAAAGATGTGCATCCAGTGTCCTTCCTGCAAAAATATGTAATCCTTAGAGAACCTCACCTAAAGGGAAAAAGACCCTTTAAATAGCAGAAACACACTAGGTTGCTTAGCTGTTGTGATAAAAATATCTTTCTTTTCCTCCTTGTCCACATAGCTGAGAGCCAAACATATGTAGCAATAAACTGAAGTTAGCAGTAAGATGCTATTGATGGTGGAGATCTTCTAAAACATGGAAGGACAAATTATCTCTATCTAGCTATCTACCTGGAATATTCCTGCAGAGGAGAATGCTTCTCTAGAGATATTTGTGGTTCCTATTGACTGAACTGAACTATCGTTGCAGCTCCATTTTACATACTGGACTTTCCGGTTCCAAGTCTACTTGTCCCCTTAAATAAGAATTCTGTTTTTCCTGCTTGGTAATTACTTACAAGATACTGGGATAGACAAAGGAAAAGAAAGAAAGCTTTTTAGTTTCTTTCTGTATCACAGAATCTGTGGTGACTCTTCTATACTAAATTAACAAGGAATTCTTAGTTCCTCATGTCTAAGACCTTGAATTTGGCCATGAATGCTGTCTTTCAAATCTGGCTCTTGAATGTAAGTCTTTTAAATTGGTTTATAATCCTGAGCTTTCCCAACATTAGTGAGAGACTCAGTTCTCAATAATTCCAATTTCAGTTGCTTCAGTTTCTAGTTAGCACCATTGCCTTGACTACTCCATTATTCTTAGGACTGGCAACTCCTGGAACAGTTACTGGCTGCTGTTAACTTTTAAAATTCCACCTGGCCTTCCCAAGATATGGGTCTGCTATTATTGCTAGATCATAGTGCCAGGTGACACTAAGTATGTGGTCTCTTCCCAAGTCGTACACTATCATGTCAAAATCTAGAGATAATGTTAATGAATAACAGGTAATAATAGGGGCAATATTGCAACTGAGGATTGAGAGAGTCTAAGAAGTAAAGATATAGATAGGGACTTCCCAAAGGCCAGAAATAAGGAAAAATCCAAACATAAGGACTCTAGAAATAGCTTAAGACCAGTTGAGAACAAAACAAAGTAAATAATAGAAGCTGTTAGATTAGAAAGCAATGCTGTTTGTCAAAAGCCCAAGTGAACTATAAAAAGAGATAAACAGAAAGGCATAGGCAGCAATATGACCTTAAAAACAGTCAAGTTCTGTTTTGCCAGAAAATCACCTATATAGATTCTAGTCGACTAAAGCCAATGGCAGAGCTTGCAAGAGGGGCTAGTTAAACTCTAATTAGGGGGTAATAAATTCTTTAATAGATTTGCCTAGTATAGTACAGGATTAAAGATAAAGAAGTCAAATTCTGAAAAAAAAAATTGCAGACTTCCCTTTGATGAGACTCTTTATTTACAGGAACGACTCCGTACCAGCACTATTCTTCACACAGGAGCATCAAAGAGTTAAGTAACAGGGCCTGAAATATAGGAGCTAATGACCTAATTGGGGGAAAGGTCTCATTAGAAATTAGCAGCACATTTCTGTGACCACAATTTAAATTTACTAATATTCCTCAGTAGTTAGTATAGGGGATGGGTTTTTGATAACTGAATGGAGAAGAAAGTAATATTAGTGAGAACCAATAAAGATTTGAATTAAGGCGTGCCAGATTGGGAGTGTAGGCATGTTTCCCATTTGAGAAGCATTATGAGATTCATTTTTTTAGAGGAAGGAAAAAAGAAGGACTGACAACCATGTTTTGGCATCTGGAAATGGCTGAAAGTATTATCTGAAAAGGTGACTAACAAAGAGGGAGATTTTCCTTTGTGTCGGAATCTGTTGGGGTAGCAGTTCTGGGCAGCTGAAGTTTATAGTGACTCAATTACCTGTCATCTTTATGTAGTTGTCAGGAAGTTAGACTTGTCAATCATATGTGGTCCATGTGGTTAGTAGAACAATTCAGGCTGAAAGAAAAATCCCTCCATTTTTTTTTGCCTTTTTAACATAAGGAAACTGATTCATCTATTAATGTATTTCTTTCTTAGCCTCATACAGATCGAGCTCAAAGAAATAGCAACCCAAAAAAATCCTACTCCTCTGCAAGCAGAATAATCTGATATTAATTAAAAAAAAAATTAGTGCCCAAAGAGAGAGAATAACTTCTTTTATAAATCATTACAAGAGTAGTTTGTGATCACATCTGTATAAGTGGAATAAAACAAAAAATGATCACAAGTATCCAGATAAATGTTCTAAAAATATTGGTTTAATTACCTGGATCATTTAAGAGTTCACTGTTTTAAATATGTTTGATTTTCCCCAACCAAGCGTTAGAGTTGCATCAAAAAAAGATTTAGTATCAGAAAAACTGAGTTTCAATCTGGAGTCTTCTATCTAATAACAATTACTATTCAATCAATTCCACACTCTATATTATTCAATTCCAATAGACCTAATTTACTTATCTAGAAAATTTTAAACATATATATTAGCACAGAACACACAGGGCCATAGTGTACCTTGTATCTTAAGCACTATTCTAAACATTTCAAACACACACAATTATGACTTCAACCTGTTGAGGTAGCAACTCCTACTATTCCCATCTTAAGGATGAGAAAATTAAGGCATAAACACTAGACAAAGTTATAAAGTTAGTAAGTGGTAAGTTTGGAAAACTAACTCCACAGAGTAGTTGCCAGCAGAATTGCAAAATCCTTTTATTTTGTGGGAGAGTGTATACTTCTTGAAGGCAGGGATACTTTATATTTTGGTTACTTCTTTATACCACTCCAGATTCTTGTACAATATGTTTTTTACAGATTAAGTGGAGCTAATGATTACTGGAAGAATAAATGAAGATCAGATTTCCAAAATATTAGATTAGTCTACTACCAGTCCTTCTCTTGTTTAATTGTTTGCTTATTTTCTGAATATAAAATAATAAGAGACTATTTTGGGCTATACAAATAATAAAGACAATCCAATTTAAAGAGAAAACAATAATGATACCCCCTATTTAGTCTCATCTATAACAGTTACTCAGAGAAACTTCCAAATTTCAGTGGCTTAACACAAGCCAAGATGATTTCTAACTCAAAGTCAAAGTGGGTGTTGCTGATTAGTGAAGTCACATCTACTATATTGGTGATAACTGGTCTCATGTCCCTGCCTAGATTCAAGATGAAAGAGGAGCACAGATCTTTGTTGGACAGCTGTACATCTGCACAGTTTCTTAAGACTGAGATCTTACTGCATATTTTATTACTGTTGTATCATCAGCAGAGACTTACTCTTCTGAAGATATGTCTACATGAACCATAGCATCCATGTACTTTTTAGTACAGAGCAGCAAACATTTTTTTAAAGTACCTATGGTGTGCTTAGTACTATACTCAGCACTGTGAGGAATATGTAATACACAGGATATGGACTCTTAATGAATACTATTACAATGTCATCAATGAGTGAAATAGTAAATAGTTAGACTAAGATGAATGCAATCAATTCCACACTCTATAATCAGCGCAAAATTCTCCAAGTAAGTTACTAAGGAAGGCATCTGGCAGAACTTGAAACATGAATAGACCATAGGTAGGCTATAGAAAGGGGAAAGAAATTTCAACATATAGAGGATAGAGAAAAATTATGCATCATAGTTTAGCTCTTTCAAAAATCACCACTGTTAATCATAAGCCAAATATTTTATGAGATTTTCACATGTAACACTTTTTATAAATGACAGAAGGCTTTTAGCCAACTGGTGATAAAACTGAACTAATTAAAATTTACAAGATCTCTCAGTGTTCCAAACACCGTACTTTACTCTTCTGCTTTGAAAAAGATTGGTATAATTGGCACAATTTCATCATTTTATCCCATGAGTATAAAGAAATGCCTTTCTAAGAATGTTTTTCTGCAGCACAGTATTTATTTCAGCTGTTTTTTTTTATTTTTTGTATCCATTTAGTTTAACATTTGGAACGAACTTGATGTTATCAAAGAAAACTAGCACAAATCACAACTGTCGACTTGTATAATTTTAAGCTTTAGCAGACTAAGATGGATGACTTCATCATTGAATAAATCATTACTAATCATAATTTGTGTTTGTACTTGGACTGTGCAGTTGAGACTGGCGGCACTACAGCCTGCCCAGAACTAATTGCTATAAATGTGCCAGATGTAAAAATCTGGACACATTTGTGATAAAGCCGAATAGTGCAAATTTGGTATGAAGATAGAAGTGCATGATTTAAGGGTGTAATCTATATTTCTGACATTACAGGTCAAAGATATATAGTAAGTATAGAGAGCCTTTATTAATATTGTAAAAGGTTATTTCCCTTTGCGCTAAAAGTCATTTTTTTCCTTTTATGTCTTGATCCTAATAGATCTTGGCTTGGCTGTAAATTTCTATGCTCCCGCAAAGGACATTGTCTGTAGAAAAACAAGAAACTGAAGTTTAATTTAGAACACTGTTTTTCTTATTTTGGACATTAACAGAGACACCTGCCTTGTTACACACAAAAGTGCATAAAATAGAATGTCTCTATTTGTTAAAAGTCCTAAGATTATTAAGACAGAATTAATATGTTAGCAGGAAAAAAAATGCTTTGGAACTTTCTGATTTACTTAGAATTAAGCTTCCTATCCCCACATTAAATAATAAGCAAACATTACTTAGAGGTTATGGGTATCAGTATTTCCACTTTCTATGCATTGTTATGGTAATAAAGCCTTTTAGTCAAGGAAAATATGAAGCCATAAAACTTAATGCTCTATTTGAGGAACAAATACAGCAAATTATAAGCAACCAGGTTGTACAAAACTGCGACAAATAAAATTTTAAAGTATAATAATACGCTATAAGCATTTATATAACTGATACTATCCATTTAAGTGTCAGTCTTTCTAAAGATAATTACCAAAAAAATCTGGATTCCCAAAATAATTGTCATGTTGATTACTTAGAAGGATAGGCTTCAAATAAATTTGTGATGAAGGATTTTTAATAGAATTCTGGTATAAAATATATTTTCTATTCCATTTCAGTTAATGCAATAGAGAATCTGTTGCATGCTTCAAAGTAACTGTGTGTGTGTGTGTGTGTGTGTGTATTTAGTTAATTTTGCAAGGCAAATATATATTTACTATTAAGTATTTTTGACTAAATATTACAGAAGTTTTACAGACCTTTAAGCATTTTCCTCATAATGTTTTCCAAATTAAAATCAATACGTTTTGAAATCTACTAAATCACTAAATTCACATACATATGAGCTTTTAAATATAGTCTATAAAATTTATTCCAATAAGTGCTTTCCAGCGTGCATTTTCATCAAACCATCAAAAACTGAAAGCAACAAGTCATCAACCATATATTTATATTTTAAGTGAATTAAGTGATGTGTAATAAATAATTATTGATATAATCTCTTTATTAAAACTATTTTCTTGACCTACTTACAATCTCTTTGGTAATTTGAGTAATATTAATAATTAACATTTAATTATATTATTTCTATTTTTGATGAAAATAATATTAATAACCCAATTCACTTGAGTATCATTGCACATTTTAAGTATATATGATATATTTATAATATGCTTTCATATCTAATATGCTTGTTTCCCCATTTATTCTTTTTAAAAATACATTTTCTCTTTCCATCTATTCACACATATTATTTTGGATGCCTTGCAGTTAATAATGAGATACATTTGTGTGTTATTGGTTTACTTAATAACTTTTCAGCACTGCTACACGAAAACCTCTTTACAGTGGGAGAAAATTTAGAATAACTTAAATAAATGTACAGTGAGTAATTCTAAACCTCCAGAGGATTCTATAGGGTCTGTAGTATTCTGTATACATCCTTATTGATTGCATGACTGCATGAATGCAATGCAATAGCATAGCATAGACATGAAACTGAGTGCCTGCCTTATCCCTTTTGTACTTCGCTGATATGTAACCATGCCCATAGCAATTGCTAAAATGGTAGGCCTGACATGTTTTTACATCTTGCTTCACTGGCAAGCACTGATTGGCTCAGAGATAGGCACCTGTGAACCTTATAGTCTAAATATTGAGTTAATTGATTTTCACTTAAAATAAGAAAACTAGTGTCTGTATTTAGGCAGTGTTATCTATTGAGATGGGATAAGATTCAGGGCCTTGAGAACTCACTTTGGTTTCCTGTCCCTGCATTAGTTTGCTAAGGCAATGTTGGAGAAGAAACTATTCATAAGCAGATTAAATTTTTATTCTGGGATCAGACCTTCACACACAGAGAATGAACGTATACACCCACACACACAAGCAAAAAAAACGGAGTATGTAGTCTTTATAACTGAGCACTGGGAAAATGCTGCAACTGTTAAATTTTATATTTAAGTTTCAACCTCCAGGATGTGTATTTTCCTTTCTGTTTGTTTCTTTGTTTAGGATGTCTGAAGGACTGAATTTTTGCATCCTTCAATCACTATTCTTTTACTATAAGCTATTTTCAATAGATTTCTTTAAGTTGCAATAAAAAAAACACCCTGATATTGTGGAAAGGGATAGAAAAGGAGCATATATTTTTTTTTTAATTAGTAAGAAACGAAACTACAGCATTCTAAGATTGCTTTTAGTTGTTAAATTTTTAAATGATTAATTTCAAAGAACAACCAACCAAAAGCACATGGTTGGAAAGGGCAGATATTGGACTTCTAAAAAATGTTTGGTGTCTGCAAGCCCATGGTCCTGGCTCCTGAAAGCAATCAAGAATTCTGGGGCACTCTCAGAAAGCATATCTGATGAGCCATGTGTGAGCCCTTTAGACAATCAATATATTTTATAGTTGTATTTTCTAGATTGAGTCCTCTAAGTGGTCAACATTCACAAGCGTATCTAAGATATGTAGTGAACTTCATAATCTAAGCAGGTAAAGATAGTAAGAACAAAGAAAGTTAGCAAAATACAAAGAGAGTGATGAGAGTGAGTGAAAATGAGACTAAAGAGTGGCCCAGACCTGAGAAGAGGAATGAGAGAATCAGAAGATAACAGAGAAACAACAGCAGAGTTTTTGTGACTTCTTTTATATGCCAAGGAGTCACTGCCATGTTTTAGAATCACTCTCCACAGTAATTGGGCTCTTGTTCACCAATTACCTTTATTCTAGATGGTTCAGTAGCCACCCTTCCCACCCGCCACACTGAAATAAGCTTAAAGGGGAGAAAAAAACTCAGTGGCCCTTTAGAATCTCCCCCTATTGCTAGAGGCTTCATTCTGTTAGGCTTTTCATCTTTTTTTTTTTTTCTAAAAATGATGTAACCAGCCCAGATTAATTATATACATTTTCTTGCTTTTTCTAGGAAAATAGTGGAGAGTCTGGTTATTAAAAAATAATACTAGAAAAATTCTGTTTTAACTATGAAATGATTGTGGTTTTCAATTAAGGCTTTCAAAAAATTTTCGATGTTGCTGTGTAAAATATATAGAATTCCCTTTATAAGAATATATTCTAGGGCACGGTGGCTGATGCCTGTAATCCCAGCACTTTGGGAAGCCAAGGCAGGCGGATCATCTGAGGTCAGGAGTTCTAGACCACTTTGGCCAACATGGCAAAATCCCGACTCCACAAAAAACACAAAAATTAGCCAGGCATGGTGATGGATGCCTGTGATCCCAGCTACTCTGGAGGCTGAGGCAGGAGAATCGCTTGAACCAGAGATGTGGAGGTTGCAGTGAGCCAAGATCACACAGCTGCACTCCAGTCTGGGCAACAGAGCAAGACTCCATCAAAAAAAAAAAAAATAGAATGTTTTTATGTAAGATTAGTATAATTTTTTTTTTTTTTTTTTGAGACAGTGTCTTTGCTTTGTTGCCCAGGATGGAGTGCAGTGGCGCTTTCTCGGCTCACTGCAGCCTCCACCTCCTGGGTTCAAGCAATTCTCCTGCCTCAGCCTCCCGAGTAGCTGGGACCACAAGCGCCCGCGGCCATGCCCGGCTAATATTTTTAAAATTTATTTTTGTGTTTTTGTATTTTTAGTAGAGATGGAGTTTCACCATGTTGGCCAGGGTGGTCTTGATCTCCTGACCTTGTGATCTTCCTGCTTCGGCCTCCCAAAGTGCTGGGATTACAGGCATGAGCCATGGCGCCCAGCCAGTAAAATCTTCTTACACTGAGCTCTCTTGTACTATTTTCATTAGAAAGAGCCTATGACCAAAGATCCACCAAATTAAATGAAAATAAACTGAAAACCTAAACAAAGTGTATGCAGTGTCCTATTCTGTCTCTTCAGAAAAAGGAATCTTTCTGGGTTTTGGTTTCTTTATCACATCTTCTAAATTCTCCCTGTACACACGTCCTTTCCTAAGACAATCCTGTACCCATTTTACTGGGCAGAGATCAGTGTGCTAATTGTGTGCCAAGTCACACGTTACTAGTTTGCAAGGCTAAGAAAGTTTCACGCATGGTTGGCATGTTAGAGTCTGTTTTCTCTTTCCAGGCAGTCTGAGTGATACAGATGGCCAGTACGTTTTCTTACATGAGAAGAGACCAAGCCAGATTGGGCACTTCAGTCTCTGTGTCTTCTGTAAAATGAGGCAAATCAATTACCTAATAGGGTTCTCTGAAGATTGAATAGGAATATATAAGTAAATGAAGTACTTACCAAGTAAAAATAAATATTCAATTGATGCTTACTTAGTAGGCATTCAATTAATGGTGGCTCTTGTCATTTTAATATTGTACATTGACACGTATTATCTGGGCCAATAAAGCACAACTGAGACAAATACAGAAAGACATTTAGTTAGCAATATCTGAGTCAAATCACAAATTAACCTTAATCTACTTCCAGGTATCTTCAATATCTAGTTAATCATTTGGTTCTTCAATTGTCTTCAAGCTCTGAGATTTCAGATTTTCAGCTTCTGGTGGAAGAATGAATGAACTTTTGCTCCCACATAATGCTGCCTCCTTAATGCTGGTCAAAGCCTGTCACTTTATTGCGTGTTTCAGCCCCCAAGTCAGAATGCTTTACTTTCTTCCGGGACCTAGCCTGGAAGCTACCAGAGGCTACCAGAAATTTCCAGTAGTTCTCCATTATTATACCTATAGAGACCTCTACCTTCAAGATCTCATATTAAAGGGACTTGTTTCTTCCATTTAAAGTACTTATTTAATTTTCTGTTGCTGAGAGGTAGAAATGATAAAGAGAAATAAATATAGTGAATCTGAGATGTGCTAAGATATCCTAAGGTGACATTAACACAGTAAGACCAGTTCTCTATCAATCTATCATTATGACATTACATCACTCATTAGTTATTAACCTGAAGAGACATACTTTTAAATCTTAAAGATCACAGTAGAGGAATAGAC
The DNA here is from genome assembly GCF_029289425.2 of Pan paniscus. Taxonomy (NCBI): domain Eukaryota; kingdom Metazoa; phylum Chordata; class Mammalia; order Primates; family Hominidae; genus Pan; species Pan paniscus. The sequence continues at coordinate 72,406,530 of NC_073267.2, forward strand.
GCTATTTTGATGTCATTACTTTTTTAAAAATTTCTGGCCCGTCTTTTGATTCTCATTTATAATGGACCTAGATTACAATAGCTAAGGTTAATGAGACAATTAACTTTATACACGATACGAATCACAAAGATTGTTTTACTGTAATTAACCATAGTGACTTCTAGCAGAGTTCTTTGTATGCGTGAATATATTTTTTTTCGGGAGTACTCAAGGCTTAAGGGAATTATTCTGAAAGTTTCAAAAGCATATCAAAAAGCCAGACATAGAAATATTTAATTAAATTTTGCTATGGGAGATGAAAGGAGGAGGAATCATGTGAAATGCAAGACTGTGGTAGTCAGCAGTATATCAGTTTCCGAATAGATGGGTATGGGCATTCACATGAGAGCTTTGAGTGTTTATCTAGAGCCTCCATTTGACCTTTCCTTAAGTCTGGTTTTCAAATGTGCTTGTTTTCTGACTGATGTATTCAAAATGCTTCTTTTCTGCTGACAGTGCCCAATTTTGTTGTTTTATGGGGATGCTGCTCAAGAAATTTGCAAAGACATGACCAGTAGCTCGTGTACGGAAATGGATTTCAGAAATTGAAGAGCTGTAATGTTTCTTGTGTTTTCCTTCCTTAGAGTGAAGCTTGTCAGTACCTCATGCAAATGAATTTCATAATTTTAAGGACTCAGACCTTTAAAGGTACACCCACCTTCGAGATTTCACTTGCTTTGGTGGGGCTTTCTCATCTTACATATGCCTGGGACTTTAAATGACTCCTTCAGGTACTCAGGGAGGGTAACGAGCCACTTTGGCAGAGGATAAAGCAAGCAACTGCCAGCTAAATAACAAGTTTTTTTTCATCTTTAAACACATCTCTCGATGATGGTATTTTTATTGTGCTTTCTGTCAGTGTTGAGTGAAGCAGTAATTAATTTGCTTTCCTGCTATTGTATAAAATTCTCTATTTCATTTAACTTTTAAAAATCATTTCAATGCTTGCTTTTTTTTTTTTCCCCAAAATGTCACAATGACATCTCTCTGTACACTGGTGTCCTAATTAGTTTATCGCTTGACATAATTTTAATTAGCTTTATGATATTTCTGGCTGACTTTTCTTCATTGACAGTTCCACTTTGCTTCAAAGAAAATTTGGATATTTACGTTATAACCTCATTTACTTTTTAAAATCTTCCTAACATCTATCACCAAAAAAAAAGAGAAAATGCTTTCCCTTTTACTAACAGGAATCTGAAGTTACAGTCAAATGAACAATAGATTTCTCCCCTGATCAGCCCCTTTTTGACATGTGGCCCTGGACAACAGTTTAAAAGTGTCTGTGTGGAGAGGCAATCACTCAGCAATGCAGCCTCATTGCGTTCTCCATCAGAACTGGGAATTCCCAGCAATGTCTGCCGACTGAAGCGATATATGGCCTAGGGGAAGCTGAGGTTGGTTTTTGTTGATGCCGGTATATAGCCCTGTGATGGTTTCCTTATATTATTTTACACTGCTTCTCTGCAATAGTTTTTCTGTTCTTCTAAATTGGAAACATACTTCTCATTCCGTTCAGCAATTATTGAGTTTCCCTAGTGTTTTAGTGTATAGGAATTGCTTGTAAAATGGTGAACGTTTAATATATCTATAGCCTCATTCCCAAATTACCTGAAATATGTAAAGTAGTAGTTTGTGGTTTTAAATGTGTGGTAGAAAACCCTTTCCTCTCCTTTTTCAGCTCCTAAATTACAATTTGAATCAGTTATTTAAAACCAACATGTGATCTCTAGATCCCACTTTTGCCTTTAAGTACAGAGTGGTTATGGGGGAAACAGTGAAATCAGGAATATCTAGGCTGTCTCATCTGTAACTGGGATAAGTATATTAACTTTGAAAAACTAGCAGGTATGTTTTATTTATTTTTTAAGTTCCAGGTTACATGTGCGGGTTTGTTACCAAGGTAAATTTGTGTCATGGGGGTATGTTGTACAGATTATTTTGTCACCCAGGTACTAAGTCTAGTACCCATTGGTTATTTTTCCTGAACCTCTCCCTCTTTCCAGCCTCTACCCTGTGATATGCCTCAGTGTCTATTGTTCCCTTCTATGTGTCCATGTGTTCTCCTCATTTAGCTCCCACTTATAAGGGAGAACATGCAGTATTTTGTTTCTGTTCCTCCATTAGTTTGCTAAGGATAATGACCTCCACTTCAATCTATGGTCATGTAAAAGACATGATCTCATTCTTTTTTATGGCTGAATAGTATTCTGTGGTTTATATGTACCACATTTTCTTTATCCAGTCTACCCTTGATGGACATTTAAGTTTATTCCATGTCCTTGCTAATGTGAATACCGCTGCAATGAACATAATGCATTCATGTGTCTTTATGTTAGAACAATTTATATTCCTTTGGGTATATACTCAGTAATGGGATTGCTGGGTTGAATGTTATTTCTGTTTTTAGCTCTTGAGGAATTGCCATACTGTCTTCCACAATAGTTGAACTAATTTACATTCCCACCAATAGTGTATAAGTGTTTGCTTCTCTCTGCAACCTCGCTGGCATGTCATTTTTTGACTTTTTTTTTTTTTCTCACTGCAACCTCCGCCTCCTGGGTTTAAGTGATTCTCCTGCCTTAGCCTCCCAAGTAGCTGGGATTACAGGCGCCTGCCACTACACCCAGCTATTTTTTTGTATTTTCAGTAGAGACAGGGTTTCACTATGTTGGCCAGGCTGGTCTCAAACTCCTGACCTCGTGATCCACCCGCCTCAGCCTCCCAAAGTGCCAGGATCACAGACGTGAGCCACCGCGCCCGGCCTTGACTTTTTAATAATAGCTATTCTGACTCGTGTGAGGTGGTATTTCATTGTGGTTTTGATTTGCATTTCTCTAATGATCAGTGATGTCGAGCTTTTTTTTCATATTCTTATTGGCTGCGTGTATGTATTCTTTTCAAAAGTGCTTGTTTATTTACTTTGCCCACTTTTTAATGTTTTTTTTTTCATACATTTGTTTAAGTTCCTTATATATGCTGGATCTTATACCTTTGTCAGATGCATAGTTTTCAAAATTTTTCTGTTATTATGTAGGTTGTCTGTTTACCCTGTCATTAGTTTCTTTTGCTGTGCAGAAGCTTAGATCCCATTTGTCAATTTTTGCTTTTGTATAAATTGCTTTCGGCATCTTCACCATGAAATCTTTTCCTGTTCCTATGTCCAGAATGGTATTGCCTGGGTTGTTTTCCAGGGTTTTTATAGTTTTGCATTTTACATTTAAGTTTTTAATCTATCTTGAGTTAATATCTAGCAGGTTCATCTCTAACTGGGATAAGTATATTCACTTTGAAAAACTAGCAATATATTTTAAAAGAAAAAAAACCTATTATAATTTCTAATCATTCCTCTAATTTCTAAGTTGAAATTCCAAATTTTATTTGAGCCAAATGAAGAAACAGATTAAGGCATGTCATGGTACTTCTCAAACTGTTGTCATTTAAAATAAAGTTTCACATATATCTTAAAGAAAGGAGGCCATGGTATAAAGCAATGGCAATATTCCCTACAACCAAATAAATTAGAAATAACACATGTAACATTGTGTTTGGAGGAAATATGATATCCCTTTACAAAGAGTTACTAAATGATAAACTGATATTTAAGAAAGCAGAGTCTGCAATCTGCCAAATGAAACTTGATTCTCTTGTCAGGCTTACCTTTTACTAACTGTGTGATTATAGCAAAATTAAGTAATCTCTCTAAACCTCAATTTCATCATTTAAGCAAATGGTGCTAAGGTAGATGCTATGATCATGCGCATTACTGAATTATCTAAAGCATGCAAAGCATTTAGCAAAATGGCTTAACAAAGGGACCCCTTATGGATTATATTATTACATTCTTAGTAGTATTAGTATTAGGGCATCTAGCTTTGGCTAAAGTTGGATTAGTATGAGGTCTTATCAGTCTGATTGTATACCATTTGTGTGAATTATGTTTTTTGTCCATTGTATTATCAAGGGTTACCTTTTGACTTTTACTGTCATGGGGACTTTTAAAACATTTCTTGATTACTTTGATTGATTCAAGACCATGACACATGGAAGAGTTCCTATAATTGTAACAGTCATTGAACAATGCCAGTCAATCAGTCATTCTTCTCATAAACATCTTAAACCTTAAAAGAGAAAATGTGAACTTTTTCTTTCAGGGTTCTTTGAAATTCATTTGATGCCTCAAAAGCTAAGACAATTTGTCACCCCCCCCCTCACCATTTCAAACATAAAATTAATGACTTTGCCCCCAAACTGATCAGAGCAGTGTTATTTAATGTCTCAGATGAAATAAGAGGGGATAGGAATAGTTGTGGATTCTCTGTTAATAAGAGGCTTCGAAGTGGCAAAGCTCTTAATACACCGCTTTACCTTGTCAAGAATTTTAATACCTCCAGCTGGAGTCCTGATGTGCCTCCAGGTAGATCTCACGTGTTCTCACGTAATCAAAAGCACCTGGTGCCATAATGAGTGAGTGAGAGATTGGCACCCAGGAACTGCCCCCTGTGAAAATGTCCTCCAAAATCTGATTATTCCAACAGGCAGGTGCTCCCACTCCCTGATAATGACGTGAATGTCCCCAGCCTCATGCTGAAGGCAATCCTCTCCAAGGTCACTCAGCAGTACTTCTTGTTTCTCATGTGTTTGTCATTTACTGTTGCTTTTAAGCACAGGCCAATTATATCTACTTGGAATGCCAGTGTTTCTGAGGTTGCCTAACAGACTGTTAAATTTCCTTTTGCAAAGCTATGGGTGAAATATACTGTAAATTTTCTCATGTAAGTCATCTATTTGAAACCACATTTGAGTTATCTTAGTTTTGCTAACTCAAGGTGGATAATATAAGAAAAAAATACATATTATCTTGCTTCTTCCCCTTCCTCTTTTCCCCCATTTCTTAATTTTTCTTTTTTATTTGTTGAAGTTATTAATACGATTAAATGAGATATTACAAGTAATCACATTTAGTGTGCAAAATACACTGAATGAATGAATAAAATGTCCTAGAAAGCCCAAATCAAATACTTTTATATACTCTAACCCATTAATTCTCACTCTAAAGATTGTCCTCAGTTTTGCACAACACATTTTTTTTCTTTCTTTTCCTTTCCTTCTATCTTTTTGTTTGTTTGTTTTTAGATAACTGATTTTACAGTTACAAAATGGCACATGGTTATGGCAGGATGCTCAGAAAATTTCATTTCTTTGAGGACATTGGTGTATACAAAGTGGACTGTGCTTCAAGGGTTGCTAAAAAATGAGAGCTCACAGAATTCTAAAATCATCCCACTCATAAAGAAGTCCTTTGGCTTTCTTAATCTCTCCTTGACTTTAAATACAACATTCATGGGTTTATATGATTGTAGAGTAGAAAAAGCATATACTTTGTGCTATGAAAGAATTTGCGTTTGAATTTCAACCATATCTGATAGTTATTAGTTATGTAACCTTTAACATATTACTTAATCCTCCTTGAATGTTTTTTTTTTTTTCATTTAGACTATATAATCTATTCACCCCACAGGATTATGGTGATAACTTTGTATGTGTGCATGTCTACATATTTATGATTAATTCACAAGGGCAAACTGCTAGAGTTAGGGTCAGAGCCTCTAGTTGAAAGCACGTATTTATCTACTTAAGACATTTACATTCCATATGACATCCAGCTATTTCACAAAGGCAAAAAGTAGGGCTAAGAGGAAATGTGCTATTACTAGTTTTAGATCCATGTGTGTGAGTGTATATTTGCATATGTGTGCATATTTCTCTATGTCAATATAATCTAGATGCATTCACTTCTAAATACTTAGTAAAAATACAAAGAATCAGGTTAAATTTTGTTCGATGATGAAGACTGTGTATTGAAGGAATATTTCAAAAAATACACCATTGAAGGGGGAAAATTTGGAATTGCCACATTTCTATAAAAATAATTTTCACATTTCTATACAAAATTTGTGAGAAGTTTCTACATTGTTTGTGCAAGAAAGGAAGATTGTTTAACTCTTTAAGATCAACGTTGGCCGGGCGCAGTGGCTCACGCCTGTAATCCCAGCACTTTGGGAGGCTGAGACGGGCGGATCACGAGGTCAGCAGATCGAGACCATCCTGGCTAACACGGTGAAACCCCGCCTCTACTAAAAATACAAAAAATTAGCCGGGCGAGGTGGTGGGCGCCTGTAGTCCCAGTTACTCCGGAAGCTGAGGCAGGAGAATGGCATGAACCCGGAAGGCGGAGCTTGCAGTGAGCCAAGATAGCGCCACTGCACTCCAGCCTGGGGGACAGAGCGAGACTCCGTCTCAAAAAAAAAACAAAAACCAAAAAAAAAAAAAACCATAATTTCTTAGGGGAGCCAAACTACATATGGGTCTGGTTTACTTCAGTATCAGTAAAGATGCCAGATGTAGATATAGACTTTGTTTGACCTATGAAATTACTATGAAATAATGTCAGCTTGGAATTGTTGAAAGTTTGTTGGAGAATCAGCTCGAAATAGTAGACTTCAATAACATGGAAGGAAGAAAAAACAAAAACAGATCTAAAAAATAGAAGAACTTGGGAATCTAAAGGGGTATATTACAATTGGCCAACACTAAGCATGTGAGCCATCATGCAATGATTCCATGTGCACAAAACATTACATTCTATCTCAACTCAAATGCTGCTTCACAGCAATTCTCAACAAAGCCTTCCAGGAAGCCCAACCAATCTACCCCCACTATACCCCTGGATAAATCCTGTCTAGCACCATGATTCTCTACTATGTGGTCTTTCCATACAAATCATTGAATTGACAAAAGAAAGAATGGAAAGGGTATTGTGTTCGTGGGTTGTTGATCTGAGGTTTAATCCTTTCTGGCTTCCCATGGAAAATTTGCCTCAACTTTCTAAAATTTAGCTTAACTTTCTATATTTTGACCTCAGTGTTCTAAAATTTTTATAGTGCTTCTTTCTGCAAAGGTTTGTTGGAAAGATTAAATAACAGAATGTATTCAAATGTGTTCTCTAAATTCCAAATGCCAGAAGATTCTCCTGAAACATTAAAATTTACATTTCAGCTCTCAGTTTTAGAGATTCTGGTTTATTATACCTGAGATAGGGCCATAGAATCTGTGTTTTAGGAAATTACTAGTTGATTCCAATGAGCAACTTAAGAAGGCAGTACATCAACATTTCACAAATAGGTAGAAAGATTAAAGATGAGATGCTAAATATCCTGGATGACAGAATGTTGATAATCGCAGTGCCAAAAATAGAAGATACCTCAATGTGAATTTGGGCTAAAGCCCTCTAGAAAAAAAAATGCACTTTTAATTAAATTAAATAAAAACTTTGCCCAGATAAAAATGGGTCCCTCTTTGAACTTCTTACATTCCCTTGCATAATTCAAATTCCTTCAGTGCTTGAGGGGATGTGCTTGGGCATTCAGAGATGAAAGACAGAATTTCACAGGTAAAATTAATCCAATAAAAACTATATCAGTGCCAGTGGAACAGTTGTGCCAGATGTCTGTCCTAGTATCCCTGCCATACCTGCCTTGTAGTTAGCAAAAAATTAGGCCATGAAGTAAAAACATCTGCACACAGATATTGATTGGAATTCAAATTTTTTTCACTCTTGCTCAATATATCCAAGAAAACTATAGAAGAAATGGACTCTCAAGTGGTCTAGAATCACAGCCAATCAACCCCCACTATACACTTAAATTCTCATTCCCATTCCACTATTGCTAGCTGGTTATCCCTGTGCAAAGTACTTCATCTTTGAAAGTCTGAGTATATTCTTCTATAAAAAAGAGACAATAATTCTTATCTTGCAAGGTTGTTGAGAGAATCAGTGATGAAAACTATTTGTGTCTAGATGATGCCCAACTCTGTCCTTAGCATGAGTGGCTACTGAATTAATATCAGAATTTTCTTTCATTAATTTTGTTAATTTACTAAGAGCAAGGTGCCGGGCACAGTGGCTCACACCTGTAATCCCAGCACTTTGGGGGACCGAGGCAGGCAGATCACGAGGTCAGGAGTTTAAGACCAGCCTGACCAACATGGTGAAACCCCGTCTCTACTAAAAAATACAAAATGAGCCAGACGTGGTGGTGCACGCCTGTAATCCCAGCTACTCAGGAGGCTGAGGCAGGAGAATCGCTTGAACCAGGGACGCAGAGGTTGCAGTGAAATGAGATCGCGCCATTGTACTCCAGCCAGGGTGACAGAGTGAGACTCCATCTCAAAAAAAAAAAAAAAAAAAAAAAAAAAAAGGCAAAGAAAATATTTGTAATTATTACAAGGTGAAGATATTGAGTAAGGCAACACCAGGATGATTTTGGAGTTGGCTGGCTGGTTGGCCCTGGCAGGGATAATAGCCACATTTTGGTCTTACATTGGGTGATGCAGCATTTCTTCCAAAGCATGTACTCTTGAACATACAGGGTTATGAAAATGTTGAAGGTCCGTTTTGCTCATAGAAACTCAAAGGATGAGGCCAGCAGTCATCCAGAAGCTACAGCATTTTATTTTTAGGACCTGGCAGTGAAGAGAGGTTCATAGAGGTGAGAAATAAATTAAAAAGTTGTCAGGAAGTCTCTTTGTCCTCTCGGCCTGTCTGGGTAAATATATCTTTATTGGGGAGGAAGGTCTCACATTCAACTCTACCAATCTTCTAACAATATGATTCAACTCCAGAAAACTAACTTTGCCTTTAGGACCAGTCTTTACTTTTCAAGAATTATCCTTCCCTTTCAGATTCCACCTAGGACTCTGCAAGGACTGTTTGCTGACTTACACTGCGACTTCAGTAATTAGGAGCTCCCCTCAATGATGCTCATCTGTTCTCAGCAGGTCTACATTCAATGATTACTCACTTTTCTTCCTCCTGGTTCTCACTCATATCCTAGTCTGCCCAGACCTAACTAGGGACTTGAAACAGTCTTGGTCTGAAATTCGGCTGGAGTGACCATGCAGATGATGAGTATTCTGAAGACATTTTAAAGGTTGGGTTTATTTCAAGTCTGAGACAGACACTAAAGACCCTTTATTTCTAAATCCAAGCTTTTGTGTTCTAAGAGTTGAAATGGGTGATATCAGGAAAATAAATGAGATTAAGAAAAGGAAAGATCATGGAAGGTCAAAATTTTTAACAAAGGCTTCCTTTGAACCTCAACCTGGACATTTACAGATGTATATTTTTAAAAGAGTACAAGCAGGAAAGAAACATTCCTAGTAATGGAACCGCATCGGCAATAGCAAGATGGGTTTAAGGAATGTTGAGGACCAGTGACTTTTCTCCCTGTGGGCTGTATCTGCAGAACCCACAGAACCCACAGAACCCACAGGGAGTGGACCATCTCAATGGGGCTGGAGAAACCTTATTATATGCAGACTAGTTGTTTTTCTAACCCTCTCTTCAAGAACTGAACTCTACTCTTTACACCCTAAGCCATTTTTTTTAAAGTTTTGCTCCAAGTCTGAAGCCATCACTTTCACATTCTTGGATACATAGTGTGAACTGGAACCATTTTCTATCCCATTCATTATAATTTTTCAGAAAAATTGTCCCTGAAATCCCTGTGGCCCCCTCCTCCACAAATTTCTTTCATCTTATTTTTCTTAATAGCTAATGTTGATAAAATTTCAGCACTCGTAAAGAGTAGCCATCCTAAATTATAATAAGTTGATTATAAATACATGTTTCTGCTTCAGTAAAGATGCTATGTTTAGTAAGTGAATAAGGTGATGATTTGCTGAGATTTTCCTTTCCCAAAAATAAGGTGGACATTAATTCAAAAATAATTTGTTAATGCATTCAGTAGACAACCTCAGCCTTTATCAAGTCCTCCTGTTATGTAAAAAGTTATGTAGCAGCTCCACATCATCTCCACCTTCATGGCCCACACAGCATTCATAGTCTCAGACAGCCTCCTCAACCATCTCCATCAACAAAACAACATTTCAGCTACTAAATAATTTACCAATGACTTAACATAGAGTACAATTTTATGACTCTATATCTTCACAGTTATGTTTCATCTGTCTTGAATGCCACCCTGATATTTTCTACCCAGTGAATTTCTATTTATTATTATCACATATTTTGCCATTATGCCTGATTTGAAATATTTCAATCTGTTCAGATCCTGTTAGTCATTAGATTTTTTTTGTATGTGTTTCCATAGCACTTTTTCCTCCCTTAGATTTATGAGCATTGCACCACAGTGAATTATGTCTAAACATGTCTGTGTTGCCCACCATACTTAAAGAATACGAAGCTCTGGAGAGGTGTGTTACATCTCTGTGTATCCCTGAGCCTAGCTCTGTGTTTGACAGAGCAGATATTTAGCTAAGGTTTGTTGAATGATGCATCAGTGGACAAGTACATGAACAAGCTAGTCTAAGTTGCAATGGGGCTTGAGAGATCCTCTGTAGCCCAAAGGTGCAAATGGGACCATGAGCCAGACTTGCAATGGCATTTGCTTCTTACATGGAGCCTTTGCATTTTATCTAAACACATTGGCTGCACAGCATTTCACCTCTCACTCTCTGGAAACTCTGGACCTTCCAAATCCAAAGCCAGCAGCCAGGCTGAAAGAGCTCCCACAGCCTTGCTCAAGGCAAACAGAAGTTACCTCTCTTTGTGGGGTTCTCATGAAGTCTTGATTGTTACCGTAAAACCAGTTTGCACATTGAAATAAAAAATAATAGTGAAATAATGTGGCAGAACATAAAAGCTTGGAAGTTCATGTGGAGGGCTGAATTGCACCATATGGCTTCCAGTTCTGTACCTAGACCCAATAGAGTGCATTAAGCAAGCCATTTAGCCAGTGTCCTCTTGTGCCCGGTTATAGAGGGGCATATGGTATATTATCCCACATCGGAGTAATTATGAATTTCCTTGTGTTGATCTTTGTCTCTCTCAAAGTTTTGGTTTTTGGCACAAAGGAAATTTCAGCAGGCATTTCTTGTTACACTTCTGTTCTTTTGCATCTTTCTTTACTACTCACATCTGTAGAAGTTAAGTTGAAGCTCGTGACACAGTTATTTCTTATGAAAACTACAATTTTAAAAGAGAAAAAAGAAAGAATAGATCTTGGGGATTTAGGAATTCACAGTTGTAAAGGAGCTGTTTCTGGTAAGTATTTACTTTTCTTGCCATTTGGGAAGGAATGTGGCAAATGGAAAGAGACCCAGAGGGCATTGAATAGGAAGGAAATAGTATAATCGCATATGAATGGATGATTATTGTGTGATGGATCCTGATTTAGGAATGTTGTACAGTTAATCTCATTTCATCTTCACAGTGTGTTGAATAAGGATGACTTTTTTGTCGTTATTTATCGCCTTCTAGCAGGGTAAGTTATCTGTTGGACCTGCAATTTATTGCCTCTTTCTCCCACTCGTATGTAAACCCCACAAGAGAAGGTATTTTTTTTCAGAGTTTTCATTTAATAAAGTATCTCATGACCTAGGACAGAGTCATACAATATAATAGAAGCTCAATAAATGCTGGTTGAATGAATAAATTATATCTACTAAATGAAGAAATTGAAGATGAGGAAAATTAGGTAATTGCATCCAGGTCACAGAGTAAGGTTTTCATAAAATTAGAATTTTAACTTTTATGTGTGACTGCCAAGACATACCCTTCATTCTGACATCTATTGTAAGTCCTGAATGAACAATATTAGTGTTTACTCCCAGGCAGATCACTTACTAGCTCTTTGATCTAGGAGTTGATAATTATTTTTGAATCTGCAAAATATATGGACATAATTAAGATATAGTTAAATAGATGTAGATTAGGTTCTGACATGGACATAAATATACATACACACGCTAGTATATATTATCTCACTCATCTGTAAAAGCTCCAAAGTGTAAGTAGTTTAGTCATATACAATATGTACAGTAGTTTAGACATATACAATGCAATATACATATGTATTGTTATAACTATACCTAGTTATTTCATATGTTTAGACATGTACAATACATATTTCAATATTTCAATAGTTTAGACGTGCAATGCATATACATATGTATTGTTATAACTAGGCATTGTTATAACAATAACTAGGTATGATTATAACAATACATTTGTAAGATAATGGATATAACTATCAATGGGCTAATTGTCATACAATTATGAAATCTGTAGAGCCTATTGAATGTGAGACTGACCTTTCATCAAACCTCCAGTCTGTCTAGACTCAAATCCCTGGCTCTGAAACATATTAAATTTGTGACCTTGAACTTACTGTGTAATCTCTTTGAGTCTTAGCTCTTCCTATATTAAATATGGATCATGGAGTCTCCTTCATAGGATATGTTAATCAATAAAAAAGTAGGTAAATTGCTTAGTAAAGTGCCTAAAAGACAGTAATTACTCAATTATATTTATTCCTTTTCATTTTTATCTTGTTACTCGATTGTTCTGTCTTTTTAAATATAGTCCTTATTTCAAAATCATTAAGACCAACTAAATCCAAATGAAATTTTGTCGAATTCTACCTCTATATTTCCATTAACTTATAGATATCCATTTTCATCTCTGGTGGACACATTTCTTCTGGTACCCTATTTTGACCAGTCCGATGATTGTGTATTCTCCTACTTGATTACAATTTCAGGCAGCCAGCAAGTGTTAAGTAAATTTTCAGTCGCCAAAATAACATCCACTTGTTTCTGCTAAAGCAATATTCGGAAAATAATGGTAAACCATGAGAATAGTTGTTAAGCTCTAAATATCAAGTGCCGAGCCACAGACTGAAATGAAAACTTCAGAGATTATAGTTTATGGACACTCTTCTTTATGCAGATAGATTCTATATAATTTTTTATTTTAAATCTATATAGTGTGTGTGTATATATAATTTTAGATATTTTAACATAAATTGTAAATTTTTATTTGTTTCATGCAATCTAAAGGAAGAAAGGGTAGCTTTGAGGAAACATTATCTCTGAAAGGCATGAAAAAATGCTGAACACGTTGAAATGCAGGCAATGCTCTGTTAAATGCACTTTTTTCTTCCTTTTTCACCTGTAAAAAAATTTATAATATAAGCTGTATAAACCTAAATATGTCCCCAAAGTTAAGTTCTTGGTAGGTCTTAAATGTGCTAAAAATGGCCTCTATGTGACGTTTTTGCCCCACTTGTCAGTTTCTTCTTAGTATGGTTTCAGCGGTTTGAGAGTTGGGATACTGCTGCTAGGCACTTTTCAGCAAGTTTGAAGATTTAAACTTCTCTGCCCTGCTGTTTTATTTCACCGTCAGGATTTCTAAAAGCATGAGGCAGGTGAGATGTGCTTTGAACATTCAAATCTGCTGACACCCTTAAGAGGCTCGTGCCCCTCAAAATACTGTGTATTATTATGAAAATAAGATGATTATCAAACAACCACATATATTAATATTTATCAAGCAATTAAATAGACTTTTGAATATGATAAATGCTAATATCCTACAATTTGAAGTGTAGTTTATGAGACCTTGTGATCCATTAACCACCAGAACCCTTTATAACTGTGGGAAGAGAACCAAATGCTGGATTCTCCATGGATGAAATTTTGGCAATTAGTTATATCTGCAAATGCATAATTGCAGGTGCAACCCAGCTGGTTAGCCAACAATTTAATATTTGATGCATAGCACCCTAAGTACCTAAGCAGTTAGAGACCTGATACAACAATTAATTAGGGCCCCAGATTAAGTCAGGCAAGAAGTGTTGTTATATTCAAAAATTCAAAGCGTAAATGCCACTGAAGAAAATTTAAAAGAAACCCCAAGAGAAAGCATTTCTAAATTAATATATAGAGGACTTTGCAAACTGGTGACCTATTTTGCTAACTTAATCCATTGGGTGAATGTGTATATTGAAAAAAAAATACGTTTTCTTATTTAACACCAGCAAAATACATAGAAATTCTCAATCATCAGAAGGAATGTCAGACTTAGTCCTAACAACCTTTTGTCAAATACGAATTAAGGAGTTCTTCAGCTCCTCACACCTACCCCATCTGACAGCTCTAAACTTTAATGATCTTTGGATGGCATTAACAAACATTATTCTCCACATTTCTAAACAGAAATGATTACGAATACACTGTGAGTTTGGAGAAATATTTACTCTTTACTCAGGTTGTCTTCCAAACCAAGTCTGCTTTACAAGATGGCCAAAACATGTTCTTTCCTTGGCTTTCTGCCCACTAACTCCTTATATTTCTGCCCACTTTAACACCAGATCTCTTTCCTTCTTCTACCACCAAGAAAGGTGTCCAGTTGCATTTAGATGTGTTGCCTGCTGTATTCTGGCTAATGCAGCATAAAAACAACAGAGCTCTGTCTTGCACACGCTGATTGCTTCCTATAGCATAACTGTGTTGCATTGTAAAGCTAAAATACATCTTTATTGCCTGGAGTGAGCATGGCGAGGGCAAGGTGACAGAGAAAAGAACAATGAGCAGGGCTTTATGAAACATGCATGTGTAATCATGGTGCATCTTTAGAAATAACCTCTACAATCAAACTAAAAAAACAATTGTCATAGTTGTACTGTATAGTTCAGTCCATATGCTGAGGGATGATTAGGGAAGAAAACACTAAAATCATCGGGTCTGAAATCAAAGATTTCTTTTGCACTCCAAAGATTTAGCAAAGATCTAGAATAAAAATGGACGAGAATCAACAAAAAAATAAAACAGAGTGGCAGTGGGCATAATTATGGAATCATAGGATAATAAATTGTTTTGGTTACCTCCTCTTTAACCCAGTGTTGAGGAAGAAATTCCCACCCTAGGCTTAAGGGGATGGTTGAACATACAGCAGCTGGAACCGGACAGATGAGAACAGGAGCAGTTTATAGTCTCACATAAAGTGCTCTCTGTTTATGAGAAACTCACAGCCCAGGGAAGGAGCACCCTGTACCACACAGGGCTAAACGGTGGTTCCATTCAAGAACAGAGTGAACTACCCAGACTGTGGGAGGCAAACACTGTAGTTACAAGGAGGTAAGGTGCATCCCAGTTTTCAAGAAAGAATGTAATTGTCTTGCTTGAATAATTTCACAGGCTGGCAGAAAACTGAAGCTTCTCCTCAGGGATAAATGAGCACATTCCTAGTCCTCAGCATCAGGAGATGGTTGTTTGGTTAGGTGACCTTATGCACAAAAGCACAGTGGGTGAAGGTCTTTCACATAGGCCCTTTGAGGCTGTCCCCATTTCATCAGCTATCAAAACAGCACACTATATTGGGTTTTAATTTCAGAATTTACACCAGACAGGCAAGCAGTGCATCAGTACAAAATAATTGTCAATTCTCTTAATGTAGGGGCTATCAAAATATCTGATAGACTAGTTGGCCAGAGTGGGTTTTTTTGTTTTGTTTTGTTTTGTTTTGTTTTTTAACTAAGAGGGCTGCCTCTCAAGACTTGGAACTGTTTTAAAGTAGCAGATATCGGTACTTCCTTCCTGGAAACTCTATTGTGCTTACCGCATTCCAAAAAGAGCTGAATGAGGTATGGTTAAGGGCAGACTGTGAGTCTCTGGGGAGCCTTACTCTGCTTTGGAGGGTTTAATTTAGATTCCTTATCAGATAATAACCTACTTTTTGGGTTTCTTTTCCTTTATTTTTATGATGGCAGTAGAACTTGTGTGAGGCCATTCCACTGACATTAACGTAGCATATCTGTTGACACCATAAAGGCTCAGGCACCCGCGCTGACACAGTAATGACTCCTGTGGGGCCATTATTCTCTCTATGGAAGTATATGAGACACGTGATTGACATTGTAACAGCTCCAGTAAGTTGCAAAAAGGGATGGTAGTAGCTCCTTGGGGGATATTGCTAAGGCACTGGAAATGCATGTGGGTACCTTTGTGAACACTGCAGCAGAACTTTCACTAATACTTTAGATTTGTGCAAAATACATTCATACAAAGCATGCAAAATACATACATACATACAAAAATTTTTTAAAAGGGTGTGGCTATGACCACACTTTAAAATAATAATGATTGAATATATATTTTATCTAGTTATTTTTAAATTGTAATAAGAATGTATATATACATGTCTGTATATATTCATGTCACCAAAAGTTTCATGTTTCTGAATGGACTATTAAAATCAAATTTACTTATTTTAATTTCTGAAATTTTATAGGGTTTTGGTGGAAATGTGGAAAACACCAAAAGTTACTGTGGCAGGCAGAATTCTATAATGGCCCCCAAGATTCCCACTCCCTGGTGTGCGTACTCTGTGTAACTCTCACTCCCTGAACGCGGACGGGATCTCTGAATATGATGAGCTATTACCCATGGTTAGGTTAACTTATATGCCAAGATGAATGGATTTTGCAGATATAATTAAGATCCGAAATCAATTTATTTTGAGTTTATCAGAAGGGTTATTATCCTGCTGGACCTGAATTAATTAAGTGAAAGCCTTTACAAAAAGGACTGGGCCTTTCCTGAAAAGATTCTCCTGATGATTGGGAAGAAGGGGTCGTATTGTGAGAAACCCTCTGGGAAAGCCAGGTGGTGAGGCATTGAGATTAGTCCTGGATCACAGCTAGAAAGAAAACAAAGACCGGCTGGGCACAGTGGCTCACGCCTGTAATCCCAGCACTTTGGGAGGCCGAGGCGGGTGGATCACGAGGTCAGGAGATTGAGACCATCCTGGCTAACACGGTGAAACCGTGTCTCTACCAAAAATATAAAAAATTAGCCGGGCGTGGTGGTGGGCACCTGTAGTCTCAGCTACTCCGGTGGCAGCTGAGGCAGGAGAATGGCGTGAAACCGGGAGGCGGAGCTTGCAGTGAGCCAAGATGGCACCACTGCACTCCCTCCTGGGCGACACGGCGAGACTCCGTCTCAAAAAAAAAAAAAAAAAAAAAAAAAAAAAAAAACACCAAAGACCTACAACGGAATTGAATTCTCCCAATAACACGTGAGCTCGCGAGAGGACCCCAAACTCTATAAAGAAATGCTCCTGGCCTTGAAACCCTGAGCCAAAGAATGAAGGTAAGCTGTGCCCGAACTCTAGACCTACAGAATCCCAGATAATAAATGAATGTTGTCTTAGTTTGATTAATTTGTACTATCGTTGGCCCTATGTATACCTGGGTTTCACCTCCATGGATTCAATCAAACATGATTTAAAAATATTATTTTTAAAAATTGTATTGTGGCCAAGTGCAGTGGCTCACTCCTGTAATCCCAACACTCTGGGATGCCAAGGCGGATGGATCACGAGGTCAGGAGTTCGAGATCAGACTGGCCAACATGGTGAAACCCTGTCTCTACTAAAAATACAAAAATTAGCTGGGCATGGTGGTGGGCGCCTGTAATCCCAGCTACTTGGGAGGCTGAGGCACGAGAATCGCTTGAACATGGGAGGCGAAGGTTGCAGTGAGCTGAGACCTTGCCATTGCACTCCAGACTGGGTGACAAGAGCGAAACTCCGTCTCAATTAAAAAAAAAAGTGTTTTTAATAAATGTGTGCAGACATTTTTCTTTGTCATTATTTCTTAAATGATATAGCTTAATTACTATCTATATAGCATTTACTTTGTATTATAAGTAATCTAGAGATTTAAAATACACCAGAGAATGTACATAGGTTATGTATAAATACTATACCATTTAACATCAGATACCTGAGCATCCGTGGGTTTTGCTATCCTTGGGAAGTCCAGGAACCAAAATCCCCCATGGATACTGAGGGATGACTATAATTTGTTATACAGCAATAGAAACTGATATATTTATAAAAAGAGAAAATATTGCCTATAATTCCTTAATATAACTCTTTAGCATTTTGAGGCATTTCTTTTCAGTTCTTAATTTGATTTTCTTCTAGAAATTTTTAAAAGATGATTGAGGTCACCAAATACATAATTCTGTGTTCTTTAGAAATTAACACGTGTCTATATATACTACTTCAAAATGATTTTAAATGATTTATTTTCCTTTTATGGATTTTTGTTCTACTCTTTATTCCCTTTTTTCTTCTTGCTTTGGGTTTAATTTGCTCTTCATTTTGTAGTTTCAAAGTAGCAGTTTAGATTATTTATTTGAGACTTCATTTCTTTCCTAATATAAGCATTTAATGTTTTCAAATTTCCTTAAACACTACTTTTGCTACATCCTACAACTTTTGATATATTGTGTTTTCATTTTCTTTAAATTCAAACTATGTTCTAATTTTCTTTATGACTTCCTCTTTTTCTCTATTCCACCATTTAGAATTTTGCTCTTCAGTATTCAAACATTTGGCATTTTTTCTGGAAATCTTTCTGTCATTTATTTTTAAAGTTACTTTTTACAGAACACATCTTGTATGATTACAATTTGATTAAAATTGTTGAGATTTATATTATGGTCCAGGATATTATCTGCCTTGGTGAAGATTTCATATGCACTTAAAAATTATTTCATTCTTCTGTTATTGGTTGAAGTGCTCTATAAATGTCAATTTGAAAAGGTTTGTTGATAATTGTTCAGGTTTTCTATGTTCTTACTGATTTTATGTCTACTTGTTCTATAGATTACTGCGAGAGGGCAGGTAAAATCCCAACTATAATTATAGAGAAAATCAATGAAATCAGTTGGTTCTTTTTATTTATTTATTTATTTTTGAGACAGAGTCTCACTCTGTCGCCCAGGCCGGACTGCGGTGGCGCGATCTGGGCTCATTGCAAGCTCCGCCTCTCGGGTTCACGCCATTCTGCTACCTCAGCCTCCTGAGTAGCTGGGACCACAGGCGCCTGCCACCTCGCCCGGCTAATTTTTTCTATTTATAGTAGAGACGGGGTTTCACCGTTTTAGCCAGGATGGTCTCGATCTCCTGACCTCGTGATCTGCCCACCTCGGCCTCCCAAAGTACTGGGACTACAGGCCTGAGCCACCGCGCCCGGCCATCAGTTGGTTCTTGAGAAAGGTTAATAAAATTGACAAACCTCCAGCCAGTCTAATCAAGAGAAAGACAGAAAGAAAGAGAAAGGTATACAACTCATATTACCAACCTCAAGAATGAAAGAAAACAATAATGACGAACTCACAGGCATTAAAAGGATAATAGAGAAATAGAAACACTATGCACAAAATTTGACAACATCCGTGAAATGGAAATATTTATTGAAAATAGGAAGCAACAAATCTCACTGAAAAACTAAATAACATGGAGTGTCATATCTATTAAGAATGCCAAATTTATAGTTAAAAACTTTTCAACAATGAAACTTGCAGATTAAGATGGCTTTACTCCCAAATATTACCATACCTTTAAAGAACAAATGATACCAATTCTACACAAAGTAGTCAATGTAGTTCAGAGTGTTCAAACATTTCTAAAATGTGATAAGTACTTGACAGAAAGAAGGAAAACAGGCCAGGCGCAGTGGTTCATGCCTGTAATCCCAGCACTTTGGGAGGCATATGTGGGCAGATCACGAGGTCAGGAGTTCAAGACCAGCCTGACCAACATGGTGAAACCCCATCTCTACTAAAAATACAAAAAACAGCCGGGTGTGGTAGTGTGTGCCTGTAATCCCAGCTGCTCAGGAGGCTGAGGCAGGAGAATCACTTGAACCCGGGAGGCGGAGGTTGCAGTGAGCTAAGATTGCGCCACTGCACTCCAGCATGGGTGACAGAGTGAGACTCCATCTCAAAATCTCAAAAAAAAAAAAAAAAAAAAGGCAAACATTAAAAAGCCTTATTTTCCTTAGAATAAAATAATAAATACTATGCATTCATTGTGGAAGACACAGAAAATGAAAAAAACCATTTATAAAATGATGACCCAGGATAATCAGTGTCAATAATTTATGTATACATTATTTAGTTTCTTGATTATGAAATTGTATATGGAAGTTGCCAAAACTTTAGGGAATAAAGAAAAAAGTTAATAAAAAGTCACCTACTATTCTCTCCAAAGTTACACTTTGTTAGCATGTCAATATTAGCTAAGGAGAAAGAACAATTAGATTGTTATGGACTGATAAAGGAAATGAGGTTTGCCTGACAGATGCAGCTGTGCAGTCAAGAGAAGAAAAGGAAGATGAAAGTTAGGTTTTTTTTCTTTTTTGAGACAGTCTCGCTCTGTAGCCTGCCCAGGCTGTTGTGCAGTGGCGCAATCTTGGCTCCTAGGTTCAAGTGATTCTCCTGCCTCAGCCTGCTGAGTAGCTAGGACTACAGGTGCACGCCATCATGCCTGGCTAATGTTTGTACTTTTAGTAGAGACGGGGGTTTCACATGTTGTCCAAGATGGTATCGATCTTCTGACCTCGTGATCTGCCCACCTTGGCCTCCCAAAGTGCTGGGATTACAGGCGTGAGCCACCGTGCCTGGACGAAATTTAGTTTTCAAATATGTGTATACATTAGAATTATGTGGTGAGATTAAAAAACAATTTGATGCCTAGGTCTATCCTGAGATGTATTTTTGATTTATTTGGTCTAGAACGCAGCCAGGTTTGTTGATATTTTTGTCCTGTTTGTTTGTTTAAATTAAATGAGCCCTAGATTCAAAGTTGAATGAGAAATAAGAGAGACAAGTAAAATAGAAGGGTAAGGGATTGGGAGGTTAGCAATACAGATTTGTCCTTGAAATGGAGGTCTCATGAAGAAGATCTCAATGGGGTTAATGATGGTGGCAGCAGAAACACTAAACAGGGCTTCTCAAACTTAACGTGCATACAGATTATCCGATGATATTGTTACAATGCAGATTCTGATTCACAAAGTCTAGGCAGGACCTGATATTCTGCATTTCTACCAGAGTCTTAGGGCTACAACTCTAAATAGCGAGTGAAAACAAACAGGAAAGGCATAAGTTATGATCAGAAAGCATAAGGTTTGAATTAGAAGTTTTGAAGTTGAAGATGTTTCAGGTGATGGCAATGTTCAACTGTGACCTTGAATAACATAAATCATCAGAACCTAACACATGTTTTGCAATGCTTTTTTTTTATTTCCAGAAATTTTAAACGAGAAGTTCTCAGTAGTATTACATGGAAGTATTTCCTTCTATTTAGTATCTGCTTTTATTCTCACAGGCAGCTGAAGGTGGTTTGGGTAAGATAATGTATTTATGATTTTCTAGACCAAAAATACAGTGTGGGAGTTGACTGTGGTTTGCATACAAGTTTGTTTATTCTTGCATTTGAATATGGACAATATGAATTTTCGCCTCATAGTGTTCATATGAGAATAGAAAATTGGCGGGGCACGGTGGCTCACGCCTGTAATCCCAGCACTTTGGGAGGCCGAGGCGGGTAGATCACGAGGTCAGGAGATCGAGACCATCCTGGCTAACACGGTAAAGTCCTGTCTCTACTAAAAATACAAAAAAATTAGCCGGGCGTGTTGGCGCGTGACTGCAGTCCCAGCTACTCGGGAGGCTGAGGCAGGGGAATCTCTTGAACCTGGGAGGCGGGGGTTGCAGTGAGCCGAGATCGCGCCACTGCACTCCAGCCTGGATGACAGAGCAAGACTCTGTCTCACAAAATAAATAAATAAAATAAATATGTATACATGTGTATACATATGTGTATATATATACATATATATATGAACAACTAGAAAAGAGTGTTTATAATTTTCATGGGAGAGACCCTTGGATGGATGGTCACTATAGGTCATTTTTTTCCCCAGTAAGGTTGATATGGAGTAGTAGTTTAATAAAAATACCCCAGCATAATGATAATTGGCCACGGGGGAAAAAAGGTAAAGGTAAATCCAGGACTACATATGTCATCGATACAAATATAAAACAGACCAGGATGGAGGAATGAGCAAGGTAGGACAAGATAATAGAAGGGGCTTGCACCTCATCCAGTTGTAATGTTGATTTATATTACCCTGATTCGAGCTATTGCTGAAGTTCTCAACAACTTAAAGATGTCTAAGATGATGAAATGATACACTTTGTCAGATACTTCTATTTCAGAGATCACAGAAACTAAAACACACACAAAACACAATGAACTTACAAGGCTCTCTTTAAAAGACTAGAGGCTTAATTTAACTTAATTAATTTATTTATGTATTTATTTTGAGACAGGGCAGAGTCTCAGTCTGTTGCCCAGGCTGAATTGCAGTGGTGTGATCACAGCTCATTATAGCCTTAATCTCCCGGGCTCAAGTGATCCTCCTGCCTCAGCCTTCCAAAGTGCTGGAATTATAGGTGTGAGCCACTGCATCCAGCCCAGCGGCTGAATTTTACAGGATATTTAATTTTTAATGTAAAACTTTTTTCAATGGAAATTCTACTTTCTTTAGTCTGATTTTAAAACATTCTTATTTAAAATTTAAAGAGATGCCACTGTACAGTTTGCAGAATTTTAAAAATCAAATTTGTTTAAATTACAGATACTTCCCAAGTATTAATTTTTCAGCATTATTTTAATTTTTATTCCCTTAAAAATATTAATATAACCATCTCCCTTCTCTATAAACCAATACATATCATCAACTTTTCATACATTTTGTTGAAGTAAAATGTCCAGGAAGTATAGTGTTTATGTCAAAGTGTAGAGCTCAATGGATTTTCACACTGAATACACCATGCATCATGCACCACAGATAAAGAAAAAGAATATTAGCAACTTCCCAGAAGACTCCTCATGCTCTTTGGTTATCACTACCTGCTTTAGGGAAATCATATCATGAAATCTAAAAGCATGGCATAGATAAGCTTTATCTGTGCTTGTCCTTTATGTTGATGGCATCGCACAGTATTTTCTCTTTTGTATTTGGCTTCTTGCATGCAACATTGTGAGATTCTACATATTGTGATGTGTAGTTAGAGATCATTGATTCTCATAGCAATATAGTATTCTATTGTTAATACATCACAGATTATTGATGCTCTATTTAATAGATGTTTGAGGGTATATTATGAATGTCATTCATAGAGAGTAGATACCGATTTAAGGATATGTTAAGGAGAAACATTTCTGAGTCATAAGAGTGTGTGTGTGTGTGTGTGTGTGTGTGTGTGTACTCAGCTTTGCTCTTTGTGTGTGTATGTGTGTGTGGAGGGGGGGAGTGTGTGTATTCAGCTTTGCCCCTTATGTTATGCAGTGTAATGCTTACATGACCTAGGTAAATTTCTACGCTGCTGTCAAAGGTTCCCCCTCATCACCATAGTAGCTAAGACTGGTGGGATTCAAGATGGCAGCTCCCTTGACCTCCGAAGAACCTCTAGCTTAATTATAATCTAATGTCCATGGCAAATGACACTCCCAACAGTGCCAGGACAGTTGACAATCACCATATTACCATGACAACATCCAGAAGAAACCATTAAAGGACAAAAAGGAAGGTGGCAACTCTGGATCTGAAAAGTCCTCTGCCCATGTCCAGAAAAGATGAATAATCTTCCCTTTGTTTTAATGCCTCATCCTTTCATTAAAAACTCCCTTTATCTATGATTTTTAAGCTTTCGTGAGCTGAGAAGGATATTAGTGAATCAAGCTTCCGCTTCTCAATCCCATGGCCATCGAATAAAGCCTGCATTACCTGATGCTCACTTTTTGTTTTATGTATTAGTTTCATGGCATCAAACAAGGAAAGACAACCATTTTTAGAGGGACTGGCTTTGTCAGTAACATTTAGCGTTTCCCAGCCCAGCTCTCTGGGTTTGAGCTCCACACAACTTCAATGTCCAGTAAATTTCTTGAAGGAGAGGCTGGTAGTGTGCTTGAAAGGTAGTTTCTCTCCTCCCAAGTTGGGTCTTTGTTTCTAAAGACTGCTCAGGATTTCATTCTGCTTTTTAGATGTCTTTATATTACCTACCAGTCGTCCCTCACTATCTCAGAACCCGGGCAATGTTTTATGGGGAAAGATGACTGTCCAAGAAGCCCTTCACCCTCTGATGTGTAATCTACTTCACAATGCTAAAAGAACTGCTGGTTTGTTTCACCCCAGCTGTCTGGGCCTGGGACGAACAGAATAGACTGCTTCTCAGGGTCAGGAGGAGTTACCTGGTACCTTTAGAATCAGTGAGGTTTTTTTCCTTACTAGAGTGTTTGTTATATAATCCTGTAGCTACTGCATTTTGATGCCGTAAAAGTACCTATTTTGGTTTTATAATTTATCCAGCATACTCCAGTTGTGCAAAGGGGCAAAGAAGGTGCTGCTTTGCCACAAATTAATTCATCCTGTCTGGTCACAGAGGTCCTCATCTGCTTTTTAAAGATGGGTATATTCAAAGTGAAAAACAACAGCATATATGTAAGCTAAAAGGTTGGAGACAATATGAATGTCTAAAATAAGGATATAAGACCGAGATATCCTTTGCTCAAAAAGGAATATGAAAAATATTCTTATCATTTTTCTTCCTATGACAAGTCAGTACGTTGGAATTCTTGATGTTAAGGTGAATGAACACCGAGTTACAAGTAACTTTGTGATCTTAGGGAAGTCAAATACATTTCCTGGGACTCAAATTTCTCATTTGTAAAACAGGATAAATATTTTTTCATATTTTTGTCATGCAGAGACTGCATGTCAAATCAGATAAGCCTCTGAAAGCAAATTAGAAGGCAATTGCCTCTCTTAAGATATGATGCCATGATAAGCAGTCCACTGACTATGTTAGCTTATTTTAAGTTGATCTTGGGTTTGCATAAATGGTTACAGTAAGTCACAGTAGATGGATTTGCTGCTGACACACACAGTATACAGTGACTGGTTTCGTGACACAGATCATTGAGAGTTCCAGTCTGAGTCTTCACACTCCTTCAAAGACTTTACTGTTATCAGAATTGATAGACTTTTCAGGAGAAAATAATTAACTCTAAGGGATTGAGAGAGCAAATTTTTGGTGAAAAAATATTTCTCAGCTAAATATTTACTTAAAAATGTAAGTGAAATGAAATAAAAACCTCTTAACACAAATAATTCTTTTTTGTATGTTTTCAAAATAGTGTCTTAGAATTATATAGCCATTATAAGATGAAAAATACTTTAGTTTCCTTATGTCAATTGATCTGTATTTTTCTATGCTTTTATCCTCATATTATAGAAGGAAATAAGATCATGACATGACCAGAATGTGGCAGCAACAGCCACTCATTCTTTTGACTCGTAATTTAGTCTCACTCCACTTCTAATAAGTCAAATCTCCATGTTTTAAAGTAGTAATAAGTAGCGGAGGCCAAATATTTGGTAGTTATTGTTTCTAGATGGAAGCAAATATTATATATGTCAGTAAAGTTTTAGAAAGCCTGGATAACATATTTTTAAATCATAAATTCCAATATATTAACTCAATGGTAGAATCAATTATATTTGTGCTTTGCCTTATGTTTCTCTACATGTAGTTACAGTTATAATATACGTACAGTCTTATACCAGGTATTTTCCAGTTAATGTGACAGCATTTTCCTTTTCCCATGTACTTATAGTCTTTGCTCTGATTTTGATTTTAGAATGTATACAATAAATCATTCAGAAGGTATGCTTTAAGTTACCTAACTTGCCTCCTCTTCTTGTACTCTAAAGTTGCTGATCATTATTTTAATGTAACATATATATATATATATATATATATATGCTCATCACAAACTTACACTAGAATCTTAGAAAAGGCAGTAATAGGTCAAAGAGAACAAACATTGATAGGGCTCTTGATAAATTGTTTTAAAATTCTATCCCGAATTGAAGAAAGTAACTTAAAAATTTTGCCAGAAATACTTGTGAATATCTCTTCCAGGCACAACTGTGGCCTAATAAATAACTTGGAGGCTTAAAACAATAATAATAATTTTATTATTTCTAGTGGTTTCTGTGGGTGAGGATTTTGGAAGGAGCTTGACAAAAGTTTTGTCTCAATTTTTTTATCAAGTTGAAGTCAAATGGTGGCTAGAGCTGGGCCTGAACTATTGTCGCTTTTTCTTCATAGATGTTTTCATGGTTTGAGTTTCCTCACAGCATGGTGTCCTCAAGGCTGTCATGTTGCTTATAAAATAGCTGCGGTCTCCAAAACTGAGTGTTCAGTGAGCAATGAATAGACTCAAAACTTATAGGGGCTATGAATGAGTCACAAGCCTGGCCAAATGCAAGGGGAAGAGAAGGGGATGCTACCTCTTGATGGGGAAGTGGCAACATTCCAGAAGAACATGTGAGTTACCAGATATCATGAAAGCATTGCCCCTGATGGCCACTGCATCAATCTGGAGGGAGTGTATAAAATTTTGTACAAAATTTTATTTCACCATCACACATTGGTTCTTAGGTAATTTTGATACAGGGCAGACAAGTCCCCAAATTGGGGCTGAGCCTGGGAGGGTTCTTGGCTTCATTCAGGAAAGAATTCAAGGACAAGCCAATGGTGTTAGACACCAACTTGACTGAAGCAGCTGTGTACAGCAGTTGCTGAGGTACTGCTCCTTGTAGAGTGAGGCTAATCCATAGGCAGTATGCCCAGAGTAGCATCATAAAGGATGTTGGCTGCTGTATTTATACCCACTTTTAATTATATGCTAAGTAAGAGATAGGTCATTCTGACTTTCTAGAAAAGGGGCGGGTAGTTTCTGGAATCATATGAGGTAACTTCCAGGCCATTACTATGGCCCGTTGCCATGGCATTTGTAAACTGTCATGCCGCTGGTGGGAATGTCTTTATGCTAATGGCAATGAGGGTGACTGGAAGTTGCTTCTGTTGCCATAAGCTGGTTTGGCTGGCTTTCTCATTGCATCATATTTTGCCCAGATCCTGTTCTGATTAGCAGAGTTTTGACTGAGATTGTGACCAGTGCTTGGAAAACAAGTCCTGCTGATCTCCCAGCTGAGTTTCCTTAGAAATCGCCCATTCCAGCTCTAATCATGGCCTTGTCACATGACCCCTTCCAATGCTCTTCTAGCTGTTTAGAAAGAACAGAATTCAAAATATTGTGGGCACCAACCTACTGCCAGCAAGATAATTCTTTTTAAATTTTATGAATATATTAGGTGGCATTGAAGTTTCTTAAAATGATTTATATATTATTTCCTAATTTTATTTATTCCTTTATTAATTAAAGGTTCATATCATTGGCTGTTAGAATCTAAATATTCTTCCATGGTGGTGGTGTACATATATTTATATACATGTTATATATGTATGCTATATATGTTATATATACTCCTTCTATATAAAAGTATCAGTAATCCAGTGTTACAATTATTATGTTGTTTCAGTATTACTACATGCCTTCTAATTTGTGTGCAACTATGATTATTTAGACTATCCAGCAAGTATTCACTCTTCTTTTCCTTCTCCTGTAGACAGAATTCATAATCCCAGCCCATTAATTTCAAGTTTAGGCGAGTAAACTTGCTTTGTCCAGTAGTCATTACTCAGTCCAGGCCTTAAATATGTTTACACAGTTTGAGTTGGCACTGGCTGTGCCAGTGATCTAATATAGGATAAGAATGTCTTGAGCCATTTCCCCTTCACCTTTTGTCTAAGAATGAATACACATGGAGGTGACCCAAACCCAACCTTCAGTCTGAGCAGTACTGCTCATCTGAATTCATCCTAGAGAAACCAAACCATTATTGACCCCACAGATCCATGAGACTAATATAAGCACAGGTTTTCACAGGCCCTAGAGTATAGGATGGTTTTTTCATGCAGTATTATTTCAATATCCAATTAATATAATAACCTGCATATCATTTTGTTACTGTCCACAAATGCCATTTTTTCCTATTAACACAATTGCCCCACTTGATTAATTAAATAAACATTATAGATGTACAATGCAGGCTCATCTGTATGAAAAACAAGACAACATGAATATTGTTGCCATTTTTCCAGCCACTTTTTGTATTTACAAAATTAGGAATAAGGATGTGCAACCTTCCCATTAAAAAGCTATGTTGGTGTGCCAGCTGGCTCAGGGCCATGATATAAGGGCATAGTAACGAATGAGGCAGAAGTAAATGGCCACCATCTGGGTAAAGCTCAATTGAGCTTGTTTGGACAAGGCTCCAGGGTCAAGTAAATGAAACGGACTTTAATTTCAAGATGCAGCTGTGAGGCAGTAATCCCCCCTCCATCCTGTAAGCCATTGCAGGTGTGGAAAGTCAGCAATATGTTTTCAAATGGGGTGGGTTGAAGTTATGTCTTGAAGGCACTGGCAGTTGTCATGTCTGAAGAGCCATGTGAAGTGGCCCCTCAGCAAGCATCAAGAAATGGGGAAGTATTATTAGAGCTTGTCTGAGCCAAAAAAAAAAAAAAAAAAAAAAAAAAAAACCAGCATGGGGGTTACGCTACAAAAGAGTGTTTCTGCAGGGCTTATTAGAACACACTGATTCTTTTTCCTCACAACATGGATGACTAAGAATGATATTTCACTAAAACACCTGGATTGCTAGGGTTTTGTTGCTAAGTACTTAAATTGGTAGAGAAAACAAGCTAAGCATCAGGATCATGGTGATTAATGTTTCCCTCTTGGGCAATCAAGCTCCAAGCATTCCGCAACACCTTGGTTTTGCTAGAAGGCATTGAATGATTTTAAAAAGGAGGCAGACACTAGATTTAAGTAAAAAAAAAAAAAAAAAAAAAAAAATCAGTGGGCTAATTGGGTCCAGGACCACCTTGTGCTGGGGTTCATATTTGGAGCATTTTACATGGGGATTTTTGACTGTGTCCTGTTGTGTGATCTGGCCAGCGTAATCTGCAGAACAGTGATTAGATTGCTCAGAATAATAATTAATGGCCTAAAACAAAACATCTGTGTCCCCTAAAATGCCTATGCATATATAGTATAGTGGCTGACTGGATGGCATACAATGGTAGGAATAATAAATTAAGTGGTCAATAAATGTCAGATATTAATAATGCAATGTATCATATCTAAAATTTCAAGAAATTATAAAACTTGACAATATAGAAAAAAAAATTGAGAAATATGAAGTGGCTTCTGGTGAGGGTGGGTGGATGTTAGGACAAAATCGTCACATTGAGAACCTTGAGTGGGAGTAGCTAGGGAGCTGCCAGGTGAGGTATTAAATTTAGTAAAATCCAGCTGGGCGAGGTGGCTCATGCCTGTGATCCCAGCACTTTGGGAGGCCAAGGCGGGCGGATCCCCTGACGTCAGGAGTTCAAGACCAGCCTGTCCAACATGGTGAAACCCCGACTCTACTAAAAATACAAAAATTAGCCAGGCTTGGTGGTGGGTGCCTGTAGTCCCAGCTACTCAGGAGGCTAAGGTAGGAGAATTGCTTGAACTCAGGAGGCAGAGGTTGCAGTGAGCCGAGATCATGCCACTGCACTACAGCCTGGACGACAGAGCTAGACTCCATCTCCTAAAAAATAAAAATAAAAAATAAAATTAGTAGAAGCCAGGGCAAAGCCTGAATAGATGATTTACATAAAAGAGATGACATTAAGTCATAAACTTTTCCAATAGCTCCAGACATGCCTTTATGAACCTTTCTCACTGTTCTTCTGGCCCTGTCTGCCTCCCTCAGAACTTCTTGGTGTTGTGTTAGTGTGTTGTTTAATCACTGGAATAAGAGCTTCTAGAGAGCAGGACTAATGTTTCATTTTCCTATGCCTTTTCAATGATTAGCACAGTGCGTTGTCATGTCATAGATGCTTACTGCATGTTTGTGGATTTGAAGGGAATGAAACATTGGTACTTGGCAAAATGAAACAGGACTGATATAGCTCTTATATTAGAAAAAATTAGGGCAGCTAATGTGAGTATGAATAGGGAATAAGGAGTCCATGTTAGTTATTGGTATCTGCGTAAATTGGTTTAATCTTTTCTGGAAAAGTTGTCAACGTTTAGTAAGTTACATGAAAATATGCAGATCCATTAGGCTAGTCCTATTGCTTGAGCTTATTCTATGGAAGTCATCCGAAAGACAAAATGTTTGTGCAAAAACATATACACTGAGTACACTTTCTAAAATAAGGGAAAGTATTAAATTGAAGTGATACTTGTATCTTTTTGGATATGAAGCATTGAAAATAAGTTGTGAAAAATGACAAAATATGGGAAATGTTTGTGTTATAGCATTAAAGGACAAAACTGTAAGTAAAATTGTATACATGCAACAGTTTCAATTATGTAAAATTATAAAATTAGTACACAGTTGACAGAGAAAAATATGTTACAGGTAAAATAATTGTGTGATAAAGTATTTTGTTGGTAAAATGGTTACTATGTCTTCTAAATTTTATGTAACTACAATTTAACTCTGATAAAAATTGGTGAATATAAATTGATTTAAAATGTATTTAGGATTTCCTACGTAATACAAAGAACTCTTCTAACTCTGTAGCATATCTCTTCTAAATTATCTTATAATAAGAAATGTAGATTATCAAAATATATTATTGAAAAAATACATTCTCAAATTCTACATAGATGCAGCTTAAGATGAGGAGCACGTATTCTGTATGTAGGTGGGAGGATAGGGGTTAGATAGCACAAAATCCTCAAAAAGATGGCAAATGAATTGAGTCTAAAAAGATGATTTTTTCCTAGGCAGATAAAAGGTTATATCCAAGAGGAACTAAACTTTATAAGCAAAAATATAATAACAAATTTAAGTAGAGAAAGGAAGCTGTTACAGCAAAGGTGATTAAGTGGGAATCTTAGATTGTGGAGTTAAAGAAAATGGGAAGTCAGTGAAGTACTTTGAGAAGAGGAATAAATAAAATACATTTAAATGTTAAAGGAAGGAAAAAAAAGAAAGAGCGCAGTTTCAAGAGGAAGAGATGCCCACCAGATACATGCATCTTCTCTGTAGTATCAATTAGCAGTCTTGATATATGGTCTTAACCAGGGCCATACACTTAGCCTCCCTCCTTTGTCAACATCAGTCCAGTGAAAAGGGGAAAATGTCAAATTCTGTGATGAAAATGTGGTCCTTTTCCTGAGTGAGATTAGTTCATATGAGCTGACAATCCATCACTCTGCATCCATTTTAGAAATGACTGGAAATTATTCTGCTAGGAGAAGCTTGGATGAAGAATTGGTTTTGGGATGCTGGTGCCTGCCCCTTACAACCAGGCATCCCTTTTCAAATCCTGGTTGCCATAACAACCAGACAGCACTTTTGGTCCCAAACACAACAGACTCCTTTATGGTGATGATTATTATTAGTCAGTTTGCACTCCAGGCAGAAATCTGATTTACTTTCCCTGAGGAGACTCTCCATATGACATGCAAAATGTCAGGGAGAGAATAATACAAACTAGAAGTTTGGAAGTGCTATGAAATAAAACATGTATGGGGAAAATGTGCCTTGTGAGCCCTTTATTATTTTTAAATGAAAAGTTGTCAGATTATTCAGTTCAAAGTGTGATGTTAACTGTGTCATGCCTGTGAGCTACAAAATAGTTATTGTGAAGGCTGTGCCTGTAGATTATCTATTATGGCGTGTTTGATACAATGTGACACCTGAGAAGTTTGAAGGTGCATGAATTTTTGACATTGTGCTGTAGAACTATTGATGGAAGCTGAAAATACATAAAGAATGAGGTGTTTTCTCTAGTACACCAGTCACAATGAGATACGTACCTAGTTTCCTTGCACAGTTTAAGAATGGGAGAAAAGCAATTTCACTCCCAGAATACAAGCGATCACAGTGATTATGAACAAGGTGTCCAGTTCCAAATGTACTGCTTCTGAAAAGTAGAATTTAAGCAGTTTCCTTACTAGTCAAACTTAGCCAAACCGTTATTTTAACCTTTAATGAGGTTTGACTTTCAGGCCAAATCAGAAGAAGAAAACTTTTTGGAATCTCTTGTGTGGAAAAAAAAAATTGCATCTGCTGTTCAAGCTAACTATTTCTTTGTGGCATGTTTATCAGTAATATGCCCCTGACCAGCAAAATTGTGTCCTTGAACCAGGGATATAAAATGATACTATTAAGGGAGCCAAGCCAAGTCTGGTCAAAGAAAGCCATTTATTTTCACTGACCCAGCTGGTCAAGTGAATTTAAGTTCAGCAGCTTGGCTCACTTGAGAATCAGGCACTGCCATCATGCCTGTAATTACAGCATGAAAGTGATTTCCAGGAATGAATAGTGCAAAGGAAACAGACTATCCCTGGCAACACTATACTTGAGTATGGGAGTGCTGGAAAGGTAAAAAGGAAGCATATATTTTTATGTGATTCATCTAATAAAAGCAACTTCCATTTGTATCAGTTTTTTAATATATAACAAACCACCCTAAACTTAGTGAATTAACACAATAAACATTAATTATTTGCTTGGAATTCTATAAATTGGCTGGGAAGTTCTAGCCTGGGCCAGCTCATGTAGGGCTAGACAGTTCAGGATGGCTGGGCTTAAATATATGGAATGTCAGCTGGGACTGTTGGGCGAGCTAAGATAAATGGGGCCTTTCTTTATGTAGTTTCTCATTTTCTAGGAGGCTAGCTGGAGCTTCTTCACATGATTGTTGAAGAGTTCCCAGCATGAAGAGTGGGCAAGCTCCAATTTTCAACTTCTTCTTCAGTCATGTTTACTATGATATAATGGTAGAAGTCGTATTGCCAAGTCAAAATTTAACAGATGGAGAAATAAACAATCTATTGATAAGAGGTACAGCAAAGAATTTGTGGATTTCTTTTCCAATGCACTACAGCATTCTTACTGTAATTGGGGATTACCAAATTGCTGCTGTGCTTTAGCATATTTTAGTTTGGATAGTTTTTCCCTGTAAAGAATGTTTCCGAATGCATTTAAAGGTGAAAACAGTAGTAGCAAATTTATCAAGGTTGAACATACAGTTATTACTGCTTACATAAGATCTCAATTGCATGATTTGTAAATTGAGCAACCAAATAGAATTAGCTGAGTTTATCTTGATTTTATTTCATCTTATTGTTCTTTATAACACAAAGTAATTCTGTGATCTGATTTATTTCCATCACAGTGGCCAACTAGTTTGGCAGAATGCAAAAATGTCTCTGTATCTGCTAGGCACAAGTATGGAACATTTTCTTGCCCTAATTTGAGGTTATCAATAAATATTTAGTATTATTTTTATCAATTTATTTTATTCATGAGGGATGTAAGACTACATATTTGAAAGATATAGAATTAAAACAAGATGTTGTCACCTAGTGTTAAAGTCATATATTCTGCATAAAAAATTACTCCAAACTTGGTGGGTTAAAACAACAATCACTTATTATCTTTCACTGTTTCTGTAAGTCAGGATTTAGAAGTGACCAGCTGAAAGGTTCTGGTTGATAGCCTTTGATGAATTTGTGTTCAGAATGTGGCTGGGGCTCAGGTCATTTCAAAGGTTTCTTATCCCACGTACCTGAAACCTCAACTGGGAGACACTAGCAGAGGCTGGAACAGCTGGGGCCCCTTGGCATCTCTACCTCTATTGGTTTTTTCATAGGTTCTCTCCAGCATGGCATCTTTAGGGTGGCTGGATTTCTTATATGGAAGTTCAGGGCTTCAAAGTAATGTTTCCCAATAGGGAGATAGATGGAAAGTGCATCTTCTAATCTATCCTTGAGATTTCCACAACTTAACTTCCTGTATATTCTATTAATCAAGCCAGTCACAAAAGTCCAGCCAGATTCAAGGGGAGGGATGTGGACTCCAGTTCTTGATGGGAAAGTGACAAAGTTCTGTAAAGGTCATGTAGAACTGAAATTGATTAATTTTGGAAAACTACGCTCTAACGCATTTAGGGAAACTTTAAACGTTGCAATATGGACCTTTACTTTTCAGGAACATAGATATCATTCTTCCTTGAACATTTCAAGATCATGAACTTTAGTGGATGTTTGGTTTAACCAAAAGCAGAGGCTGAGAAAGGGGTTGAGTACAGGTATCTTATTTGGGAAATAATTCATAAGAAAGGTACTGAAGTGAAATACGGAAGAAGAGAAAACCAAAATAAAGATGCATATTATAGTAAGCCACT
Organism: Pan paniscus; assembly: GCF_029289425.2. Lineage (NCBI taxonomy): Eukaryota > Metazoa > Chordata > Mammalia > Primates > Hominidae > Pan > Pan paniscus. The sequence continues at coordinate 72,440,466 of NC_073267.2, forward strand.
GCTGTGGATGACTAGAGCTTTCAGCCTTTCTAGAACATTCTGAGAAGACGTATGCACACTATCTCAGAGCTATGCATCTAGAGGAATAAAGGGTGGAAATTGTATTAACTGGCATTGGTTAAATGGGGTCCCAGGATCGCTAATTCTCTTGCATTTTCTGCTTGCTTGAGTATGAGTGCCCCAAGTATCCTACACAGGGTATTCAAGAAGCACTCAAGTAGTAAGTAAGAGATGTATGACACAGGTTCATGGTGAAGAGCTTTGGGTTGCTCTCAAGCCAGGCTGATGAAAGACTGTTTAGAACTGGTCAGTGCAGCAGTGGCTGGAGAAAGAGGTTAGGCTGGGATAATTTGTGCTTGGTAAGAATACATTCATTCAAGTCAAAGAGAATCAAATAGTGAGCACTTACTGTGTTCTGGCTACAGTTCTGAGCACTACATGCCAGGATGAAAATCATAAAAATGTAGACCCTTTGTACACACTAGTGTGGTAAAGGTCCAAGTAAACAGATCATCACAGCACAATAAAATAAGTGCTAAGACAAAACAATGCAATGTGCTGTTGGTGCAAGGAGAACTGAAAAACAAGTGTGCCAAAAAAGAGCAGCTTTGGCTAGAAAAGCCATTTATTTTACTTTTTAAATTTTTTTGAGATGGAGTTTCGCTCTTGTTGCCCAGGCTGGAATGCAGTGGCACAATCTCAGCTCACTGCAAACCCTGCCTCCCGGATTCAAGTGATTCTCCTGCCTCAGGCCTCCTGAGTAGCTGGGATTACAGGTGCCTGCCACCACTCCTGGCTAATTTTTTGTATTTTTAGTAGAGATGGGGTTTCATCATGTTGGCCAGGTTGGTCTCAAACTTTAGACCTCAGGTGATCCACCTGCCTAGGCCTCCGAAAGTGTAGGGATTACAGGCATGAGCCACCGTGCCCGGCCTTTCTTAAGCGTTTTTATAGGATAGGTGGTTGACTAAATCTTCAACAAAGAGAAGCATTTTTCTAAATGGGAAATGGAAATGAAAGAAGGTATTCTAAATATACAGCAAAACAGGAAAAAATGTCATAAAGGTTATATATGAAAAAGTTAATTTCATTAATAAACCTCAGGACATAACCTTTACATATAAGTAAATCGAACCTCAATGAAATTAGTCATTTGGCTTGGGTCACACCACTTTTTAGTTGACAGTTCAGACAAAAACCTAGAAATCCTCTCCTCATTTAATTTTTGTTTTTTATTTTGTTAGACTTATACCATATTTATTTTTATTTAAAAACAAATATCATAGTCCATGGCACTTCTTTTTATGTCTTTTGGTGTTAATGTTTAAATTAATAAGAATCAGTCTTGCTTGCTTTGAGTTTTCTTTTTATTGGAGGAACTATACAATCTAATCAGGAATTTACAGTAAAACTTTTTTACAGTGATCACTCATTATAAAACTGATTCCCCCAGGCAGAGGGAGCACAAAGTTCAATTTTTATTTTAGGCAGCTAAGTTAATGTAAAACATGCTTTTAAATCCCTGGATAAAACAGCAGACTTAGACAACCCAGAATTGATGTGTCTGACAGATGGGTTGGGATATGCCAAAAGAGACCTGGTAGAGACCCAGGGCTGGGGAATAGCAATTGGCACCTAAGGAAGAAGGTGTGAACAGGGTGAAATTGGCCTCTGATTCTGCCAGCACTCAACACTTTAGGAAACCACTGAGGATAGTTTTCACAGGATTGCTCAAGTGTCTTACGCAAATATGTCAGAGAAAGGACATTTGTTAAGGTTTAAGAATGGATTTTCACATTGTCTGATATAGTTCAGCAATTTTCCAGAGAGACAGCTTCTGCTAGGTCAAATATGTGATTTCTCTAACCATTCTGTCTTTCTCCTTTTTTGGGTTAATGAATAGCTCACTTTTATAAAGGGCTCTGGAATGGACTAGCGACAGATCTTTTTTGAGCTACAATGCTGGAAAATCACTTCAAGCCATTAAGGTCACTGTAGCCACAGTGAAAGCCCAGATGAATTCGCCACTTTTCTTGGAGTCAGGTATAAGGGGGAGTCTTTCAGCAACTTCAATTTTGTTTTTTTAAAACATTTATATTTTGTTTTTTAAAACATTTAGCTATACAGTTTTGGAAAAGGAATGGTTGTTCTGAGAAGGCAAAGGTGGCATTCAGGCACTAGGAAAATACAGAGGACATGGTGATGATGGACTCTATAAAACAAAGGAAAAAAAGGGGAGCAAAAGAAAAGGGGAGATATATTAGTAAATGTAAAAGAGCATTCAATATAATGTGAAACACATAAGTATAACTGAGAGTTACCACTTTTCAGGGGAACTAGTGGAGAGAAAATTTCCTATGCAGTAGAACAGGAACAAAGGGGGTAGAATAAACTTAAGCTTGTCTATTCTGAGTCTCTTTGGTAGAGTTTGTTTCCTGTCATACTAAAGACGTGGAGGCCAACTTAGTAACATGGCAGCCTTCTCAGTCCTCAAAACCACAAACAAACTCCAAATTAGAGACTCAAAACATGGTCAGGTCTGAGTAGTTAAACACATGTTCAGGCCTGGCGCGGTGGCTCACGCCTGTAATCCCAGCACTTTGGGAGGCTGAGGCGGGAGGATCACAAGGTCAGGAGTTTGAGACCATCCTGGCTAACATGGTGAAACCCTGTCTCTACTAAAAATAAAAAAAAAAAAATAAAAAATATTAGCTGGGCGCAGTGGCAGGTGCCTGTAGTCCCAGCTACTCAGGAGGCTGGGGTAGGAGAATGGCGTGAACCCAGGAGGCAGAGCTTGCAGTGAGCCGAGATCACGCCACTGCACTCCAGCCTGGGCGACAGAGCGGGACTCCGTCTCAAAAAAAAAAAAAGAAAAAATTCAGAGCACCTCCTTTGTCAACAAGGATGTATTGAATGACTGTTATGTCTTCCAGGCATTTTGCTTGAGACTGAAATGAAAGAAACAATGAGTATGATATAGTCCTTACTTGCTTAAGGAACCACTTCTTAGAAACAGGATACATTTTTCCATTCGAGATGGTAAATGTCATGATAAAAGTAACCAAATTTTCCAGAGGAATTTAGAGAAAGGAAGACCAGAGAGTATCTCACATTGATGGTGAGTTATAGGCTGAATCTTAAAGTGTCTGTTTAATTTGTCCAGATAAATAAAGTTAGGAAGGGCATCCCAGGGAGAGGGAAGAGCTAATGTTTGGAGCCAGGAAGGAGAGTGGTGTACATGGGGTTCTGTAACTACTCCAGCACCTTCACCTTAGAACTTTAAAATATAATGTAGGATGTAGCAGGAGCCAAGGAGGTGGGCAACTTGCCAGTCATGCCAAAATACATCAATTTCAGAATTTTATTCTATACACGTTGAGTATCCAGGTATTGCATTTTGATACGTGGATTCAGGATCTTCATGTCTGGAGGTAGAAGGAGCAATTTGAAATCTACTATAATGATCCAAGTGAATAATTGGAATCAGAAATAAGGTAGTAAAGGTGAGTGGATTTGAGGAGTATTTAAGATGAAAACTTACCAATCAGATGTAGTGGGTGAAGTTATATGAAGAATGAGGGTTAGTTAAGCACCCAGGACAATACTTGTATCAGGGAGATCAAATGACCACCAAAGTATGCAGAGCTGCCAAAGCATTACAGCCAGACTCAAGGTTGTAGGGACAAACTCATGAAGCACAAGGCCAGAGACCTGACAGAAGTAATGGTTTCCAGCAAGGTGATGTGGCAACAGCTAAAAACCAAACTAAAAGATGTGCATGTCAGTAAGTGCCTACATGAAAAGATGGTAACTCCGGGCTAGCCAGCTTGTCCTAATCCCTCAAGGCCATCTTCACTCCCATCCAAACCCACATCTATATCCAGTCACTCATAGCTGTTGGAAGGGATAAAACAAAATGGACCAAGAAAAACCCCAGACTCATACTTTACCTAGAATACTTTCGATCCATAATATTACGGATTTTGTTTGTAACAGATATTTTCCCCTATCATTAGAGCAGTATAACTGTTGTGAATCCAGAAAAGAGAGCCACAGCTAAGTTGTGAAAAGGTATCTCCTCCCCTATCTAAAGAAATAGGCAAGCTATTCACTCTCCTACAACTTCAGGGACCAAAGAAAAAAATGAATGAGGAGGGGAGACTTTAATACCTGCTTCCTGATGGAAACAGAGCTTTAGGTAGAAACTATTTCCAAGTAACTAATATTATAAAACACTTAGATTTACAGTTGTCGTATTTTATATTTTTATATTTTATATACCTGAGTATCTTCTGTAGTGTCCACAAAAGGGGTTTCAGATAATTGAGTTGGAAAACCAACAGTAAATGTCCAGTGTTTCTGAACACTGGGCTAGACATTACAAGGAGAGAGAGGAGGATCCAGGTGTACTCGCTCTGTGTTTCAGGTCTGGCTACCTCCAGCATTTGACTTATTCTGACCCTCACCATCAGAATCAATAAGGGGAGTGTGCTACAGTACAGTTTGCCAGGCCCCAACCCATAGCTAATGAATCAGAATTTCTGGTGATGGGTCAGAATTTCCTGCTTTTAAACTAGCTTGTCTTGTGTGTCTGAAGCTCATCTCAATTTAGAATCATTGAAAGTGCTCTTAGCACACCCAAAACATCACCTGCAGGCATCACTTAAAACCCACTGGGCACTTGAACTGGAATCAAAGAATTGCTCCAGGCAGTTCTTTCTTCATCCACACGAATATCCTCATGAATCATCTCTCCTTCCTCCCTGGACAAATCCCCTTATTCTCCCTTTTTTCCCTCATCTAAGTTTTAATTTGATAATGAGACTTTTTTCACCTGCGTTCCTTCTCATCTGGCATCCCCTGTCCCTTAGTCCTGGGACAGCTCCAGGAACCAAAGGCAACCCATGCTGAGATCCTGTCAGAGCACTGCCCCAACCCTGCCCCTGCAAGTCCTGCATGTCTTCTCCTTGACTTTGCAAATCAAAAGGAGAGATTTTCCTTTAATCTGACATTTTTATAACATGACTGAACACTGAAACACATATAGAATGCAGTCACAATGACTATGGAGGTAACATATGAATAAGTGGTGATATTTGGCTTCTAGTCCTAAGACTGGGAAAGAGAATACATGACCAGCTATGTGACCTCAGGCAATTTAGGTTCTCAGGTACTTGTTTTAGTCATCTTTAAAGAGGGATTAAAGCAGGATTTCTTTAAAGATGGGTTAAAGTGTTTACAAACATTGACGATATTCAAATTTGGGGCCAGATAATTCACTGTAATTGGGGTGGGGCCTGTCCTGTTCATTGTGAGATGTGACAACCAAAAATGTCTCCAGGCACTGTCAGATGTCTGCTGGGTGGGGAGCAAAATTGCCTACAGTGGAGAATCACTGGATTAAAGGTTCATACTCCAAGGATTCTTGAGATACTGAATGAGATAATAATGAAAATGTTATGAAATTCTAATGGATTATATAAATTAAGGTGTTATTTTTATAAAGTACAGCACAAAGTGTTTATGAATTTGATATACTTAAATCTAGCATTAATATGGTTCAAGCTATCACCTGATCTTTGCAGGGCATGAGTGATAATGATATGATACTTTTAAGAATGCATATCAAAGAGTTACACAAACTTGATTCTAAGCACTCTCTGACCTTGGTTAATGTTCTAGGCAGAGAGAGCAAACCAAACACTTGCTCTGCCTTAAGAAATACCCCCATCATTCATTGGAGCTGGATGCATTTTATCTAGCACTTTATGCATTTATAAATATGCACTGAAATCACTAGGTGACTTCAGAATCAATCACTAGTCAGTTTTTATGTTTCAACAATTGGAACGTATTTTAAATGAACAGTCCCTCTGAACTTACTGCCATTTCTGTAATATTACTCAGTAAAACAAATGTGGGAAGTCCATAGTTTTAAACTTGCCATTTCCATTTTAAAATACTACAGATAAAATAGCTAAGCAAATAGATTAAAACCAAAACCTTATAAGGAGTTTGCTTCAAGGGAGAGAATCATATATTAGTTTTCTTCCGTTTAGATTTATAAATTTCTCTTCCTTCTGAAAAGCATGAAAGCTTTTTCCTTTTTCTGCTCTCTCCTTCCCCATTGTCCTTCTCTCCCTACTCCACTCCCTAAACACAACACAAACACACACTCTCTCTCTCATTCACTCATTTCTTTTTCTTTTTCTTTTTTTCTTTTTTTTTTTTGGAGCAACATGGCTGTTTATTTCACCTGGGTGCAGGTGGGCTGAGTCCGAAAAGAGAGTCGGGGAAGGGTGGTGGATTATCATTAGTTCTTATAGGTTTTGTGATAGGTGGTGAAGTTAAGAGCAATGTTCTGTGGGCAGGGGTGGATCTCACAAAGTACATTCTCAAGGGTGGGGAGAATTACAAAGAAACTTCTTAAGGGTGGGGGAGATTACAAAGTACCTTGTTAAGGGTGGGGGAGAATTACAAAGAAACTTCTTAAGGGTGGGGGAGATTACAAAGTACCTTGTTAAGGGTGGGGAGATTACAAAGTACATTGACCAGTTGGGGTGGGACAGAAACAAATCACAATGGTGGAATGTCATCAGTTAAGGCTATTTTTACTTCTTTTGTGGATCTTCAGTTACTTCAGGCCATCTGGATGTATATATGCAAGTCACAGGGGATGCGATGGCTTGGCTTGGGTTCAGAGGCCTGACATTCCTGCCTTCTTATATTAATAAGAAAAATAAAATAGTGTTGAAGTCTTGGGGCTGCGAAAATTTTGGGGGGTGGTATGGAGAGAGAATGGGCGATGTTACTCAGGGCTGCTTCAAGCGGGATTAGGGGTGGCATGGGAACCTAAAGTGGGAGAGATTAAGCTGAAGGAAGATTTTGTGGTAAGGGGTGATATTGTGCGGTTATTAGAAGAAAAATTTGTCGTGTAGAATTATTGGTGATGGCCTGGATACGGTTTTGTATGAATTGAAAAACTAAATGGAAAAGGTCTAAGAATTGGGACGACCTGGGACATCTGATTAGAGTGCCTAAGGAGATTCAGCATAGTCCTGCCAGCAAAGATTGTTTATTTACTTCAAGAGTTAAGAGTGGCAGGTTGGGGATAGCAGGAGGAGATATCAGCTGTGATGGCTTGGAGAAACAGTGTAAAACGGCAGTGTAAACAAGAGCAGGGCATGTATGAGTAGTTGAGAATGGAGAACAGGAGTATGACTAGACAGAAGATAGTAGGGATGACAAGTTTTTTGGGGGCACAGTCTAAGTTGGTCCGGTGTCTGGAATGAGACTGGGGCCTAATAAAAAGGAGCTCAAATGGGCTGCACCTTGTAGCATTCCGAGGACAGGTCTGACTTCTAAGAAGGGAAAGTGGTAAAAGTATTGTCCAGTCTTTTTAAGTTGGTGGCTGAGCTTGGTGAGCTGTGTTTTTAAAAGACCTTTAGTCCATTCTACTTTTCTTGAAGACAGAGGACCGTAAGGGATATAAAGGTTTCGCTGAATACTAAGAGCCTGAAAAACTGCTTGGCTGATTTGACTAATAAAGGCTGGTTTGTTATCAGACTGTATAGAGGTGGGAAGGCTAAACTGAGGAATTATGTCTGACAGAAGGGAAGAAATGACTGCCGTGGCCTTCTCAGACCCTGTAGGAAAGGCCTTTACTTATTCAGTGAAAGTGTCTATTTAGACTAAGAGGTATTTTAGTTTCCTGACTCGGGGCATGTTGAATAAAGCTAATTTGCCAGTCCTGGGTGGGGGCAAATCCTCGAGCTTGATGTGCAGGGAAGGGAGGGGGCCTGAATAATCCCTGAGGAGTAGTAGAATAGCAGATGGAACACTGAGAAGTTATTTTCTTGAGGATAGATTTCCACGATGGAAAGGAAATGAGAGGTTCTGAGAGGCGGGCTAGTGGCTTGTACTATAGCATAGCCTGCCTTTGCTGGTGTGTGGCGATTAGGCCTGGTGGAACTGCCATCAATAAATCAAGCGTGATCAGGGTGAGGAACAGGAAAGAAGGAAATATGGGGAAATGGGGTGAATATCAGGTGGATCAGAGAGATACAGTCATGGGGGTCAGGTTTGGTATCAGGAATAATGTGGGAGGCCAGATTGAAGTCCGGGCCAGGAACAATGGTAATTGTGGGACTTAACAAAGAGTGAGTACAGCTGAAGGAGCCGGGGAGCCGAAAGTATATGCGTCAGGTATGAGGAAGAAAATAGATTTTGGAAGTTATGAGAAATGTAGAGAGTGAGTTGAGCATAGTTTGTGATTTTTAGGGCCTCTAAAAGTATTAAAGCAGCGGCAGCCGCTGCACACAGACATGAGGGCTAGGCTAAAACAGTAAGGTCAAGTTGTTTGGACAGAAAGGCTACAGGGTGCGGTCCTGGCTCTTGTGTAAGAATTCTGACCACACTAACCATGCCTAGGAAGGAAAGGAGTTGTTGTTTTGTAAGGGATTGAGGTTTGGAAGATTAATCAGACACGATCAGCAGGGAGAGCACGTGTGTTTTTATGAGAATTATGCCGAGATAGGTAACAGATGAGGATGAAATTTGGGCTTGATTGAAGTAATGGGGGCTGTCTGTGAAGCCTTGCGGCAGTACAGCCCAGGTAATTTGCTGAGCCTAGTGGTGTCAGGGTCAGTCGAAGTGAAAGCAAAGAGAGGCTGGGATGAAGAGTGCAAAGGAATAGTAAAGAAAGCATGTTTGAGATCCAGAACAGAATAATGGGTAGTAGAGGCAGGTATTGAGGATAGGAGAGGATACGGGTTTGGCACCACGGGGTGGACAGGCAAAACAATTTGGTTGATAAGGCACAGATTCTGAACTAACTTGTAAGCCTTGTCTGGTTTTAGGACAGGTAAAATGGGGGAATGGTAAGGAGACTTTATAGGCTTTAAAAGGCCATGCTATAGCAGGCGAGTGATAACAGGCTTTAATCCTTTTAAAGCGTGCTATGGGATGGGATCTTGGCATTGAGCGGGGTAAGGGTGATTAGGTTTTAATGAGATGGTAAGGGGTGCATGATTGGTCGCCAAGGAGGGAGTAGAGGTATCTTATATTTGCGGGTTAAGGTGGGGGGATACAAGAGGAGGACACAAAGGAGGCTTTGGATTGGGGAAAAGGGCGGCAATGAGATGTAGCTGTAGTCCAGGAATAGCCAGGGAAGCAGATAATTTAGTTAAAGGTGTCTCAGCCTAATAAGGGAACTAGGCAGGTGGGGATAACTAAAAAGGAGTGCTTAAAAGAATACTGTCTAAGTTGGCACCAGAGTTGGGGAGTTTTAAGAGGTTTAGAAGCCTGGCTGTCAATACCCACAGCAGTTATGGAGGCAAGGGAAACAGGCCCTTGAAGGTAATGTGGAGTGGGTAGCCTCCGTATTGACTAAGAAGGGAACGGACTTACCCTCCACTGTGAGAGTTACCTGAAGCTCGGCATCCGTGATGGTCTCGGGGGCTTCTGAGGCGATCAGGCAGCATCAATCTTCAGCTGCTAAGCCAAGAAGATCTGGGAAGAAGTCAGAGAGCCTTAGGCCAGAGTTCCAGGGGCTCTGGAAGTGGCTACCAGGTGAGTTGAACAGTCCGATTTTCAGTGGGGTCCTGCACAGATGGGACACGGCTTAGGAGGAATCCCGGGCTGCGGGCATTCCTTGGCTCGGTGGCCAGATTTTTGGCACTTGTAGCAAGCTCCTGGGGGAGGAGGTTCTGGAGGAATGCCTGGCTGCTGCAGTTCAGGCATTTGGAATTTCTTGTGTGCTGGAGATGTGGCTGGGGTTTGTCTCACAGTGGAGGCAAGGAATTGCAACTCAGAAATACATTGCTACTTGGCTGCCTCTACTCTATTATTGTACACCTTGAAGGCGAGGTTAACTAAGTCCTGTTGTGGGGTTTGAGGGCCGGAATTTAATTTTTGGAGTTTTATTTAATGTCGGGAGCAGATTGGGTAATAAAATGTATTTTGAGAATAAGACGGCCATTTGACCTTTTAGGGTCTAGAGCTGTAGCGTCTCAGGGTTGCTGCCAAATGAGCCATGAACTGGGCTGGATTTTTATATTTGATGAAAAAGAGCCTAAACGCTATCTGATTTGGGATAAAGAAAAAGGAGCGTTAACCTTGACTATGCCTTTAGCTCCAGCCACCTTTTTAAGAGTAAATTGCTGGGCAGGTGGGGGAGGGCTAGTCACTGAATGAAACTGTAAGCCGGACCAGGTGTGAGGAGAGGAGGTGATAAAAGGATTATAGGGTGGAGGAGCAGAGGCTGAGGAAGAATTGGGACCTAGCTTGGCCTGGTGAGGAGGGGAGAGGTCAGATGGGTCTATAGAAAAGGAAGATTAGAAAGACTCAGCAACGCTTGGGGTTGGGACTGAGGGGACAGGTGGGAGGGAAAGAAGGAAGATTTGGGATGAGTTGCATTGGGCACAGAGACTAGGAAGGGACCGATGTGTAAAAGAATGCCTGGACGTCAGGCACCTCAGACCATTTGCCCATTTTATGACAAGAATTATTTAGATCTTGTAGGATGGAAACATTGAAAGTGCCGTTTTCCTGCTATTTGGAACTACTGTCGAGTTTGTTTTGGGGTCAAGTGCCATTGAAGAAGAAAATAAGATGCTTAGATTTTAGGTCAGGTGAGAGTTGAAGAGGTTTTAAGTTCTTAAGAACACAGGCTAAGGGAGAAGAAGGAGGAATGGAGGGTGCAAGGTTGCCCATAGTGAAGGAGGCAAGCCCAGAGAAAAGAGAGCATAGAGACACGGAGGGAAGGGGTTCAGGGGTTCTTACCCTCCAGAAAAGCGGGAAAGGGGTCGGGGCATGGAAATAAGGGATTGGGGGTTCTTGTCCCCTAGAAAAGCGGGACTTGCCCCCTAGAAAAGCAGGACTTGCCGCTAAGGGTGAAGGAGAAGGGGTTGAGGGGTATGCCCCTCCCCCAGAAAAGCAGAGAAGGGGTAGAGACATGGAGAGAAGGGGTTGGGGTACTTTCCCCTCCCCCAGGAAAACGGGACTTGCCGCTAAGGGTGAAGGAGAAGGGGTTGAGGGGTACTTGCCCCTCCCCCAGAAAAGCGGGACTTGCCACTAAGGGTGAAGAAGGGGTTGAGGGGTACTTGCCCCTTCCCCAGAAAAGCAGAGAAGGCGTAGAGACATGGAGAGAAGGGGTTGGGGTACTTGCTCCTCCCCCAGAAAAGCGGGACTTGCCACTAAGGGTGAAGAAAGGGTTGAGGGGTACTTGCCCCTCCCCCCAGAAAAGCGGGACTTGCCGCTAAGGGTGAAGGACCAAGGCAGGCATCCCTGCATGGTCTGACACCTTTGAAACATGGGTGAATAATCAGAGAGGCGTCCCTGCATTGATTAAACACCAAGGGAAGGCTGCCTTCCCAGTCCGTGACCGGCGCCGGAGTTTTGGCTCCACGGATAAAATGTGTCTCCTTTGTCTCTACCAGAAAATGAAAGGAATTGAAATTAAGAGAAGGGAGAGATTGAAGTGTGGCGCCACAATTGAAAGGAGAAAGAGGTTGAGGGATAGTGAGGGAGGTTGGAGAAGAGAGTAAAAAGAGGCCACTTACTGGATTTGAAATTGGTGAGATGTTTCTTGGGCTGGTGGGTCTGAGGACCTGAGGTCGTAGGTGGATCTTTCTCATGGAGCAAAGAGCAGGAGGACAGGGGATTGATCTCCCAAGGGAGGTCCCCCGATCCGAGTCACGGCACCAAATTTCATGCACGTCCGTGTAAAGAGACCACCAAACAGGCTTTGTGTGAGCAACATGGCTATTTATTTCACCTGGGTGCAGGCGGGCTGAGTCCGAAAAGAGAGTCAGCTTCACTCATTTTTCTTAGCCAGTTCCCAGACAATAAACATATACATTATGGCACTTACTTTGTTTCTAACTCTGGTAACCATGTAGTTCAGTGCAAAAACCATAGCCCTTAGTCCTTGTAGCCATGAACCCATGTTCAAGGTCCTACTCTGCCTTTTGCCAACTGTGTGTTTGGAGGAGAAGTCACCATGTGACATCTTAGTTTCCTCATCTATAATGTGCAGACTTCAGTGTCTTTTTACAATACAGTTGTGAGTGCTGAATGAAAAGAATAATAGTTACCCTGGGTAAAACATTCAATATTTTAAAAGACTTATCTCTTTCCCCTTCTCATTCATTTTTTTCCTTTGGTCCCTGAAGTTGTCATAGAGTGAATGGCTTGCCTATTGTTTCCTTAGGTAGGTGAAAAGATAACTTTTCCTCACCTAGCTATGGCTCTCTTTTTGTGATTCACAAGAGTTATACTGCTCTAATGGTAGAAAAAATATTCATTACAAGCAAAATCCATAATGTTATGAATTGGAATTTCCACTGAGGAAAATTACTTTTTCAGGTAGGTGAGGAGGTACCTTGTCATACTTTAGCTATGGCTTTCTTTTTCAGATTCTCAAGAGTTATACTGCTCTAATGGTAGGGGAAAATGTCCATTACAAATACAATCCATAGTATTATGGATTAGAATTTCCCCTGGGGACAATGATTGCAATTCATGCTTAGGTCAGCAATAGTTACACTTAGTCTGATATCTCTAGCAGCACAGCATGAGACAGAGGCTTCTATGAGAGTACTTTGCTAGGAAGTAAGATCCCATAGACCAGAAATGAGAGATCGCTGGAAAGAGTAAAAGACAATTCAATGATTGTAAGTACTGTGTGGTGGCATGGGAAATTCATTTCAGGACCATCTTTTTTTGGTGGGCAGGGGTGAGAACTCTTTTCTCACATTGGTAGACGTTTTCTTCCATGGTACTATAACTTTACCACATTCTGGCTTATTTGCACACATGTGAGCACCAAGGGAATTCCTGAGACATTCCTCACTGCAGGGACAACAGACATGTCCAGGAGGCAGCAAACATCTTCATGAAGCTGGTAAAAGACCACATAACTGCCCACTCCAGTGGCAATTAGCATAAATTAGAAGGGAGGACAAGAAGATCTTATGAGGCTATGTGCAGTGGCCTGTAATTCTAACACTCTAGGAGGCTGAGGTGGGAGGATCGCTTGATCTCAGGAGTTCTAGCCCAGACTGGGCAACATGGCGAAACTCTGTCTCAACAAAATATACAAAAATTAGCCAGACATGGTGGCACGTGCCTGTAGTTTCAGCTACTCGGGAGGCTGAGGTGGGAGGATCACTTGAGTCTAGGAGGTCAAGGCTGCAGTGAGCCATGATTGTGCCACTGCACTCCAGCCTGGGCAACAGAATAAGACCTTCTCTCAAGAAGTAAAGAAGATCTTACAATGTACACATTCGTGTGTTCACTATAGTGTAGATAGTGTGAGTTTTCAACATTTATTTATATTAGTACAATCCAAAGATGATTGCTAAGGTCTATCATATGCAAGTGATGTAGTGTGCCCTGGGATTAATGCAGTCACTGAAAGAGATGGCCTTTGCTCTATTTGATCTTATAAGCTAGGCAAGGTCAAGTAGTTAATATTGAGTGCTAACAAGATAAAATATTCGCAGGAGACCAAGATACTTCTTCCCACTGCTAATTATTATGCAAATGATGATAAATATCAGTGTATCATTACTGCGCACAATATATGTTTCTTAGGACATCATTTTGGGGAAAAAAAAAACCTGGGGACAAAATTTAGATAAAAAAGGAAATCGAACAAGCAACAATTGTGCAAACAAATAAACCATATCAATCAGTGATTCTATAGCTTGGCTGTAGTTGATAGATTGCTGAATGTCTAGCGAAGCTCTTCCATGTATAAATTTTTTCTCTGCAAGCAGGTTACTATTTGTTTTTCTTTTTTTAGATTGCCTCACATTCTTTGCCTGATTCAGACTTTTGGGGGCTTTACTACTGCAATCATCACTTTTAGCCTGGTCCTGGGAACTTCTGTTCTGAACTAGGAACCATCTCCATTGTAGTTGTTTGTATTATTTTTGCCACCTGTGCACTGCACCAGCTACTCACTACTCAGCAGACAACACTACACTCTAATGGTATGGTAGGAACCTGGACTTTTCTTTGTACCAGCTGGTTTGAGAAGCAGCTTACTTAAATCTGTGTTGGTGACTAGAGTGAGACTCAGGCACTGTTCAACTGGCTCTCCTTCGCAAAACCAAGTCTCAGTTGCTTTTCAGAATAGGATGGTGATATAAGCGAAAACTGATATGCATTAATTCTTTCATTTGCTTCTGTCTCATTCAGTCCTCAAAACTAATCTTCAAAGTATGCACTATTGTATCTAGCATTCCCCTAAAGAGTAAACTGACACACATAAGATGTCTAGTCCATAGACATGCAACTGGCACACATAATCTGTTCTATTGACTCAAGAGCTATATGGCCACTTACATGGTTTCTTAATCCTTGAGCGTCTGGTAGAACTATATCTCAATAGAGGCCTGGGAACCATTTCCCAGGCTATAGCATCATATTCTACATCTCTTTCTCTCTCTGGAGTGCTGATACAACCCCAAAGAAATTAGACTGATATTCCGTCCTCTCCTACAATTTCATCTGCCTATATTTATACTCCTCCACCTTGATTTGCTGCCTCATTTTTATCTAAAGTTGTAACTATTTAGAGATTTCATTTCATAATAATTAATTCCTTTCCATATATAATGTATAGGCTGTTTATAGTGCATCTTTGCATATGGCCTAACATGATGTTAAGAAAAACTATGGAAACTTGGAAATAAACAGTGTGACTACACAATCTTTCACAGTCAGTGGGTGTGGTTTAAAAGGCTAACCCAAAGATTGTTCAATTCCCTAGGAGATGTACCTTTATTTGACTTTGCTATTTGTTATTTGATTAGAGCCCAGACACTGTAAAGTTTCATGTTAACTTATAGATTTCTGCCTCATAGAAAAGATAACCCAATGATTATGATGTTTTGCCCTGAAGGACAAGAGAAAGCTTTGTATCTAACTTAGCAAATTTATTCTACTCTGCTTTTATTTTTTTTCCTTAAATGTTTTTGCTGGAGGCCTAGATAAATTCTTCTTCCTTAAATTTTGTGAGAACCATCATTAGCATTTTACTGGTCCCTTCCTTAGTTAATGAGTTGAATAAAATCTTTGAAATGTGTTCATTTCCCATGTGTATAAGAATCATGATTTTAACTTTTGGAAAATTCTATGTTGACAATTGTTGCTTTATTCACTTGTTATTCGTCACCTGTTCATTCATTCATGCATCCACTCAGGCATTCCGTCATTCATTTTACAAACACTTCTTAGGTGCCTGGTATTAAGTATTGTCCTGGGTACCTAGGTTATAGCGGTTAACAAAACAGAGTAAATCTCTGTTTTCATGAAGCTGAGAGGAGAGAATACAACCTGAATAATAATATAAAATGTGGGAAAGTTTATTTAGAGTTGTGGGTTTCCAACCTTGCATAAAAATCACCTTTGATGCTTAAAAATCATATAGTTTTCAAGGAGTCAGCCATGGGTATTCTAAGTCTATGTAACTTTTATATGGGAGCCAATTCTTTTCATTTTTTACCTGCTCCCTAGGCAATTTTGATGAACTTGGTTTTGGGAACATATTTTGAGAAAAAAGAAATGTGGACTTTTAACATTTTTGACCATTTGCAGTTTTCTATTTTGTTTCAAGGGATTATCAAATCACAACAACAACAACAAAATAAGGTCATGTCAGGGGACCTGAATCCAGCTTCTTTTCCCCTTTCTTTTCATGTTTGTATTTTTTTTTTCCCTGAGTATTTAGAAATGTAACCTTGGGCAAGTTACTTTTCATCTCATCTCTGGGCCTCATCTCTGTCATTCTTAGATCTGATTAGACAAAATGACAGCTAATGTTTGTTCCAGCTCTAAATTCTATGGACAAGACAAAAAGTTAACTATACACATATCACTTCATTATCCAATATTTTTTATGCTCACTGTATCCATTAATTTATTAATATTAGAATTCATTAGTGAATGTCAGAATTAATTAGTGCAACAGATTATGAACTTGTACCAAATTTTGTTTGGTTTTACTTAATACGATAGGCAATAAATCAGATCTTCTACCAGTTAACATTTTGTAACTAATCTTTCTTGCAATACTGCCTAATGAAGAACAGCTAATTAATATGCTTCTGACAATTTACTGAACCACATCCTTGGCACCTAAAATCTACACTCACAAGTAGCTGGAACCACAGTGCATAGGCATGTCTGTGGCTTCCAATGTTCAAGGAAGGCTGTGAATTACATATAGTGTCTAATGAATTATTTATAATGATGAGAAATGAGCTGAAACATGCATACCAGCTATAGGGAAGAGTAAACTGTAATAGCACTTGGAGCAGTGGGCAAACTCTGGCTGCCAGGCCTACTTTTTACTTTGAAATTCCTTGTAAGCAATGTGCGGCTTATTCTGACTTCAATTTTTTAAGAAAAAATAACATAGACCTTCTCCATTAATTTCCTCTGAGTTTGTGATCACTGACATTTTGTGACAAAAAAGTACTGTTTTTGCCAGTGTTTTCCACTTCTTTTATCCATCACATTTCTTTATTTCACTATATTTTAGAGGATTTGTTTCTGCAGTTGACAGATGGAAAACTGCAACCTGATGTGTACTAGAGCTCTAAATAGACTCCTTTTAAAAACATATTTGTTATTATTTTTATTGCTCTAGAAATGATAGATAAAGCAAGGGTAAAATAGAAAGTATCATCTTGATTGTAAATTCTTCCACTAGATCAAACGCTGGTTGAAGACAGAAAATAAGAGTCATCTTTGTTTCCTCCCATAGTACCTTATGCCTACCCTGTCCCACTGTGTACACTTATTATTCAGCAAAGTTATTGATACATTGAGAAAAAGTGCCTGGATTCATACATCTAAACATTGAGGATGGAGCAGTGCATGAAGTACAGAAGATCACTTCTTTTATGGAGTTTATATTCTAGGGGTACACAATAAATGTCTGTTGAATAACACAAGCACTCTAAACATGTACCTTATTTATATTCTAACAACTAAAGGAAGCTCCAATTGCCCTATTTGTCCCTTCCTCAGTCCTCACCTAGTGTCTTTCCTAGGATCTGACCAAATATTCCTTTTTTTGCTTATAATAAGTTTTCTTAAGTGCATTTAGCGTTTCTCATACCCATTAAAAATAATCAAGAACATCCTTTATGTGTGTGTGTGTCCCCGTATGAATCTATTTTTTATACAGCCATGGATCAGCTCAGTGTGCTGTGAGATGGGAATGTAATAAAAATAAATCAGATAAGACCCCATTTTTGCCTTTTGCATTCTCTTTCTAGAAGGCACTTTATTTTTCTGCTTAAACACCTGCTAAGCTCGAGTATCACCTCTACCAGAATTCCTCCCTTACCCTCACTTCTTATTTAAGATTAGTTTGAAAAGACCAGTGGTCTATGTTCCCACGGACCTCTGTGCTCAGCTGGTTGTAATATAATTTGCAATGATTTTTTTAACTCTATTTCTAATTTGACTCTCTGTCTGAAAACTTTCATTTATCCCTCAAGAGTAAAGCTCATAAATAATCACCTTTGTGAAATTTCCTTTGGCTGACTTCTAGAGAAGTTGAGCTCTCACAACGTGGTGCAAACCTAAGTTAGATAATTTATCACATCCTTCTCTATTATTTATTCAATAATACCTTTTATTTGGTTTTGTATCCTCAGAACCTAGCACAAGATCTTGTGCAGAGTAGATGCTTAATGAATGTTGGCTAGATTAAATATGTCAATATCCCAAATGTGGACTGGGCATGATGGCTCATCCAGCCCACAGGGTGGTGATCCCTGTACTGTGTGAGGCTGTGGTAAGAGTGTTGCTTGAGGCCAGGATTTAGAGACCAGCCTGGGCAACATAACGAGATCCCATCTTTATTAAAAAATAAAAATAAAAAAAATCATATGTTAGTGTTAGTGCCCTATTAGGTTTCTTTTTTTTTTCTTTTAACAGATTTTTGGAATCTGCCTGTATTCATCATTCTACTTGAAGAATGGTTCCTTAAACATTCAGTAAAATCTAATAAAATCTAAAATCTCTGAAGCTCCAGGGTTTCCTTGCCATGACAGCTGCAAATCTCATATTCTTCATGACAATGCTGCATGGCCACAATTCCACCTGGTATTCCCTCCTCTGAGAATGCAAGCCAGCAGGATCTGGCTTCTTCATGATCCTGTGAATGGTGGAAGCAATCAGCATCTGGCAGTGTCTTTCTTTTCTGTGAGGGGAGATTTTCCTTTTCTCTGCTGGCTCACAAAAAGTTCTACAAATTTTTGAGTACATTATATCAGGGAATTTTATTGTTGCTCTTGGTGGCACCATAATATGTATAAGCAAACATTGTTTTCAGCCAAACTGATACCCTGATACTTCTACTTCTTTTCCTATTAGTTCTCCTTGAGTAGAATGAACCAATAAATAACGTAATGATAAATGTGTATTTATGGCAACGTGAAGGCACACTCTGTGAAGATTCCAGTTATGCCATACTACTGAAACCCAAATCAGGAAATGCTCTTGTGGTGTCATGGATTCCAGGGTCTATATTCTTCAGTTAAAAGTTAACTTCCTCTGGAGGCGGAGCTTGCAGTGAGCCGAGGTCGCGTGCCACTGCACTCCAGCCTGGGCGACAAAGCGAGACTCCGTCTCAAAAAAAAAAAAAAAAAAAAAAAAAAAAAGTTAACTTCCTCTCAGTTAAAAACGTGAAAGTAATTTCAGTATCAATATAAATTAATTTCCAAGTTATATTTTTCAATGAAAAATGCAAGGTCCAAAAGAGTGTGCCTAATACACTACCATTTATATAAAAAGAATGAAAACTATGCTTGCTTGTGTGCCTAATACACTACCATTTATATAAAAAGAATGAAAACTATGCTTGCTTGTAGGTGTTTAATTTTTTTTTTTTTTTTTTGTCTGAGCGGGAAAAAATGGGTTGGCTTGATAGATTTTTGCTAATTTGTATTCCCCATGTATCTATATTGATTATTAATTTTTTTATTATTATACTTTAAGTTTTAGGGTACATGTGCACAATGTGCAGGTTAGTTACATATGTATATATGTGCCATGCTGGTGTGCTGCACCCATCAACTCGTCATTTAGCATTAGGTATATCTCCTAATGCCATCCCTCCCCCCTCCCCCCACCCCACAACAATCCCCAGAGTGTGATGTTCCCCTTCCTGTGTCCATGTGTTGCCATTGTTCAATTCCCACCTATGAGTGAGAACATGCGGTGTTTGGTTTTTTGTCCTTGAGATAGTTTACTGAGAATGATGATTTCCAATTTCATCCATGTCCCTACAAAGGACATGAACTCATCATTTTTTATGGCTGGATAGTATTCCATGGTGTATATGTGCCACATTTTCTTAATCCAGTCTATCATTGTTGGACATTCGGATTGGTTCCAAGTCTTTGCTATTGTGAATAGTGCCGCAATAAACATATGTGTCCATGTGTCATTATAGCAGCATGATTTATAATCCTTTGGGTATATACCCAGTAATGGGATGGCTGGGTCAAATGGTATTTCTAGTTCTAGATCCCTGAGGAATCGCCAGGGACTAGTTTACAGTCCCACCAACAGTGTAAAAGTGTTCCTATTTCTCCACATCCTCTCCAGCACCTGTTGTTTCCTGACTTTTTAATGACTGCCATTCCAACTGGTGTGAGATGGTATCTCATTGTGGTTTTGATTTGCATTTCTCTGATGACCAATGATGGTGAGCATTTTTTCATGTGTTTTTTGGCTGCATAAATGTCTTCTTTTGAGAAGTGTCTGTTCATGTCCTTTGCCCACTTTTTGATGGGGTTGTTTGTTTTTTTCTTGTAAATTTGTTTGAGTTCATTGTAGATTCTGGATATTAGCCCTTTGTCAGATGAGTAGGTGGCAAAAATTTTCTCCCTTTTTGTAGGTTGCCTGTTCACTCTGATGGTAATTTCTTTTGCTGTGCAGAAGCTCTTTAGTTTAATTAGATCCCATTTGTCAATTTTGGCTTTTGTTGCCATTGCTTTTGGTGTTTTAGACATGAAGTCCTTGCCCATGCCTATGTCCTGAATGGTATTGCCTAGGTTTTCTTCTAGGGTTTTTATGGTTTTAAGTCTAACATTTAAGTCTTTAATCCATCTTGAATTAATTTTTGTATAAGGTGTAAGGAAGGGATCCAGTTTCAGCTTTCTACATATGGCTAGCCAGTTTTCCCAGCACCATGTATTAAATAGGGAATCCTTTCCCCATTGCTTGTTTTTCTCAGGTTTGTCAAAGATCAGATAGTTGTAGATATGCGGCGTTATTTTTGAGGGCTCTGTTCTGTTCCATTGATGTATATCTCTGTTTTGGTACCAGTACCATTCTGTTTTGGTTACTGTAGCCTTGTAGTATAGTTTGAAGTCAGGTAGTGTGATGCCTCCAGCTTTGTTCTTTTGGCTTAGGATTGACTTGGCGATGCGGGCTCTTTTTTGGTTCCATATGAACTTTAAAGTAGTTTTTTCCAATTCTGTGAAGAAAGTCATTGGTAGGTTGATGGGGATGGCATTGAATCTATAAATTACCTTGGGCAGTATGGCCATTTTCACGATATTGATTCTTCCTACCCATGAGCATGGAATGTTCTTCCATTTGTTTGTATCCTCTTTTATTTCATTGAGCAGTGGTTTGTAGTTCTCCTTGAAGAGGTCCTTCATGTCCCTTGTAAGGTGGATTCCTAGGTATTTTATTCTCTTTGAAGCAATTGTGAATGGGAGTTCACTCATGATTTGGCTCTCTGTTTGTCTGTTATTGGTGTATAAGAATGCTTGTGATTTTTGTACATTGATTTTGTATCCTGAGACTTTGCTGAAGTTGCTTATCAGCTTAAGGAGATTTTGGGCTGAGACAATGGGGTTTTCTAGATATACAATCATGTCATCTGCAAACAGGGACAATTTGACTTCCTCTTTTCCTAATTGAATACCCTTTATTTCCTTCTCCTGCCTAATTGCCCTGGCCAGAACTTAAAACACTATGTTGAATAGGAGTGGTGAGAGAGGGCATCCCTGTCTTGTGCCAGTTTTCAAAGGGAATGCTTCCAGTTTTTGCCCATTCAGTATGATATTGGCTGTGGGTGTGTCATAGATAGCTCTTATTATTTTGAGATACGTCCCATCAATACCTAATGTATTGACAGTTTTTAGCATGAAGAGTTGTTGAATTTTGTCAAAGGCCTTTTCTGCATCTATTGAGATAATCATGTGTTTTTTGTCCTTGGTTCTGATATATGCTGGATTACATTTATTGATTTGCGTATATTGAACCAGCCTTGCATCCCAGGGATGAAGCCCACTTGATTATGCTGGATAAGCTTTTTGACGTGTTGCTGGATTCGGTTTGCCAGTATTTTATTGAGGATTTTTGCATCAATGTTCATCAAGGAAGGATATTGGTCTAAAATGCTCTTTTTTTGTTGTGTCTCTGCCCGGCTTTGGTATCAGGATGATGCTGG
Organism: Pan paniscus; assembly: GCF_029289425.2. NCBI lineage: Eukaryota > Metazoa > Chordata > Mammalia > Primates > Hominidae > Pan > Pan paniscus. The sequence continues at coordinate 72,461,959 of NC_073267.2, forward strand.
CCTCATAAAATGAGTTAGGGAAGATTCCCTCTTTTTCTATTGATTGGAATAGCTTCAGAAGGAATGGTACCAGTTCCTCCTTGTACCTCTGGTAGAATTCGGCTCTGAATCCATCTGGTCCTGGACTCTTTTTGGTTGGTAAGCTATTGATTATTGCCACAATTTCAGATCCTGTTATTGGTCTATTCAGAGATTCAACTTCTTCCTGGTTTAGTCTTGGGAGAGTGTATGTGTCCAGGAATTTATCCATTTCTTCTAGATTTTCTAGTTTATTTGTGTAGAGGTGTTTGCAGTATTCTCTGATGGTAGTTTATATTTCTGTGGGATCCGTGGTGATATCCCCTTTATCATTTTTTATTGTGTCTATTTGATTCTTCTCTCTTTTTTTCTTTATTAGTCTTGCTAGCAGTCTATCAATTTTGTTGATCCTTTCAAAAAACCAGCTCCTGGATTCATTAATTTTTTGAAGGGTTTTTTGTGTCTCTATTTCCTTCAGTTCTGCTCAGATTTTAGTTATTTCTTGCCTTCTGCTAGCTTTTGAATGTGTTGGCTCTTGCTTTTCTAGTTCTTTTAATTGTGATGTTAGGGTGTCAATTTTGGATCTTTCCTGCTTTCTCTTGTGGGCATTTAGTGCTATAAATTTCCCTCTACACACTGCTTTGAATGTGTCCCAGAGATTCTGGTATGTTGTGTCTTTTTTCTCGTTGGTTTCAAAGAACATCTTTATTTCTGCCTTCATTTCATTATGTACCTAGTAGTCATTCAGGAGCAAGTTGTTCAGTTTCCATGTAGTTGAGCGGTTTTGAGTGAGTTTCTTAATCCTGAGTTCTAGTTTGATTGCACTGTGGTCTGAGAGACAGTTTGTTATAATTTCTGTTCTTTTATATTTGCTGAGGAGAGCTTTACTTCCAAGTATGTGGTCAATTTTGGAATAGGTGTGGTGTGGTGCTGAAAAAAATGTATATTCTGTTGATTTGGCGTGGAGAGTTCTGTAGATGTCTATTAGGTCCGCTTGGTGCAGAGCTGAGTTCAATTCCTGGGTATCCTTGTTGACTTTCTGTCTCGTTGATCTGTCTAATGTTGACAGTGGGGTGTTAAAGTCCCCATTATTAATGTGTGGGAGTCTAAGTCTCTTTGTAGGTCACTCAGGACTTGCTTTATGAATCTGGGTGCTCCTGTATTGGGTGCATATATATTTAGGATAGTTAGCTCTTCTTGTTGAATTGATCCCTTTACCATTATGTAATGGCCTTCTTTGTCTCTTTTGATCTTTGTTGGTTTAAAGTCTGTTTTATCAGAGACTAGGATTGCAACCCCTGCCTTTTTTTGTTTTCCATTTGCTTGGTAGATCTTCCTCCATCCTTTTATTTTGAGCCTATGTGTGTCTCTGCATGTGAGATGGGTTTCCTGATTACAGCACACTGATGGGTCTTGACTCTTTATCCAATTTGCCAGTCTGTGTCTTTTAATTGGAGCATTTAGTCTATTTACATTGAAAGTTAATATTGTTATGTGTGAATTTGATCCCGTCATTTTGATGTTAGCTGGTTATTTTGCTCGTTAGTTGATGCAGTTTCTTCCTAGTCTCGATGGTCTTTACATTTTGACATGATTTTGCAGCGGCTGGTACTGGTTGTTCCTTTCCATGTTTAGCGCTTCCTTCAGGAGCTCTTTTAGGGCAGGCCTGGTGGTGACAAAATCTCTCAGCATTTGCTTGTCTGTAAAGTATTTTATTTCTCCCTCACTTATGAAGCTTAGTTTGGCTGGATATGAAATTCTGGGTTGAAAATTCTTTTCTTTAAGAATGTTGAATATTGGCCCCCACTCTCTTCTGGCTTGTAGAGTTTCTGCTGAGGGATCCGTTGTTAGTCTGATGGGCTTCCCTTTGAGGGTAACCCGACCTTTCTCTCTGGCTGCCCTTAACATTTTTTCCTTCATTTCAACTTTGGTGAATCTGACAATTATGTGTCTTGGAGTTGCTCTTCTCGAGGAGTATCTTTGTGGCGTTCTCTGTATTTCCTGAATCTGAATGTTGGCCTGCCTTGCTAGATGGGGGAAGTTCTCCTGGATAATATCCTGCAGAGTGTGTTCCAACTTGGTTCCATTCTCCCCATCACTTTCAGGTACACCAATCAGACGTAGATTTGGTCTTTTCACATAGTCCCATATTTCTTGGAGGCTTGTTCGTTTCTTTTTATTCTTTTTTCTCTAAACTTCCCTTCTCGCTTCATTTCATTCATTTCATCTTCCATCACTGATACCCTTTCTTCCAGTTGATCGCATCTGCTCCTGAGGCTTCTGCGTTCTTCACGTAGTTCTCCAGCCTTGGCTTTCAGCTCCATCAGCTCCTTTAAGCACTTCTCTGTATTGGTTATTCTAGTTATACATTCTTCTAAATTTTTTTCAAAGTTTTCAACTTCTTTGCCTTTGGTTTGAATTTCCTCCTGTAGCTCGGAGTAGTTTGATCATCTGAAGCTTCTTCTCTCAACTCGTCAAAGTCATTCTCCATCCAGCTTTGTTCCATTTTGTTCCATTGCTGGTGAGGAGCTGCGTTCCTTTGGATGAAGAGAGGCACTCTGCTTTTTAGAGTTTCCAGTTTTTCTGCTCTGTTTTTTCCCCATCTTTGTGGTTTTATCTACTTTCGGTCTTTGATGATGGTGATGTACAGATGGGTTTTTGGTGTGGATGTCCTTTCTGTTTGTTAGTTTTCCTTCTAACAGACAGGACCCTCAGCTGCAGGTCTGTTGGAGTTTGCTAGAGGTCCACTCCAGACCCTGTTTGCCTGGGTATCAGCGGTGGTGTCTGCATAACAGCAGATTTTTGTGAACCGCGAATGCTGCTGTCTGATCGTTCCTCTGGAAGTTTTGTCTCAGAGGAGTACCCGGCCATGTGAAATGTCAGTCTGCCTCTACTGGGGGGTGCCTCCCAGTTAGGCTGCTCGGGGGTCAGGGTTCGGGGACCCACTTGAGGAGGCCGTCTGCCCGTTCTCAGATCTCCAGCTGCGAGCTGGGAGAACCACTGCTCTTTTCAAAGCTGTCGTACAGGGACATTTAAGTCTGCAGAGGTTACTGCTGTCTTTTTGTTTGTCTGTGCCCTGCCCCCAGAGGTGGAGCCTACAGAGGCAGGCAGGCCTCCTTGAGCTGTGGTGGGCTCCACCCAGTTGGAGTTTCCTGGCTGCTTTGTTTACCTCAGCAAGCCTGGGCAGTGGCGGGCGCCCTTCCCCCAGCCTCGCTGCCGCCTTGCAGTTTGATCTCAGACTGCTGTGCTAGCAATTAGTGAGACTCTGTGGGCGTAGGACCCTCCGAGCCAAGTGCGGGATATGATCTCCTGGTGCGCGGTTTTTTAAGCCCCTCGGAAAAGCGCAGTATTTGGGTGGGAGTGACCCGATTTTCCAGGTGCCGTCTGTCACCCCTCTCTTTGACTAGGAAAGGGAACTCCCTGACCCCTTGTTCTTCCTGAGTGAGGCAATGCCTCGCCCTGCTTCGGCTCGTGCACAGTGCGCTGCACCCACTGTCCTGCACCCACTGTCTTGCACTCCCTAGTGAGATGAACCTGGTATCTCAGATGGAAATGCAGAAATCACCCATCTTCTGCGTCACTCACGCTGGGAGCTGTAGACCAGAGCTGTTCCTATTCGGCCATCTTCGATTATTTCAGGTGTTTAATTTTCTCTAAAGGATACTCCATAAATCGATGATGGAAGTTCCCCCTAGGTAGGGAAACTGGTTATCTGAAGTATAGAGGTGTGAAGCAAGCTTTTTCCTCCATAACCTTTTGTGCTTTGTGAATTTTGTACCATGAAGATATATTTTCTGCCCATTCAAAATTAAAAAAATAATACATTTGGCTAAAAGTGTGATGTGTAAGTCAAGTCAGTTGAGAGTGTGATGGATTTCAAAGCAGACAGGGCACTTTCATCTCCTGGGGACTTTCTTACCTCCTTTGTTTTCCTTTCATATGTCACCAGTGAATTCTTTCCTCCTACTGGTTAATGCTAGATGGACTCATACAATGCCTACTGCATCTGGGACTCATTGTTATCATAGAACTTTCCCCATATTGATATCTACATAATCAAAACATGAACACCTCCTCATTTCTTATCCAGAACTTCCCAGAGGCCAATTAGGCAAATATTTCTTTCTTGAAATTTCTTAAAATCTTAAGCCCATCTCACAAAAGAGAAAACAAACTTAAGTCGTCAGTGTATTTTCTGTGCCTACAGGACATGACTGGATAATTTACATTTATGGTGGGAGTTACATTTCACTTACCTTGAAACCAGATCAATAGGAAATAGAAGAAAGAAAGAAAGCATTTGTTAAACGACCACCATTATGGAACTTTAGGATAGGTACTTTCTATTCATAGGTATATGAATTATATAACTAATTCATTTAATCCCCTCAAACCCATCAGAGAGGGGTAGTTTTATTATTCTTGTTTTATAATTGAGGAAACAGATACAAGAGTATTGAATAACTCATCCATGCATCCAACCCCTCTGACTCCAAGGCTCTTTCTACCAAACTCCTGTTGAACTATAAGAAAATGTTATGAAATAATAGAAGTTGGAAAGCTCATATCTTTGTTTCAGTCTTGTTTTATTAATCCTGTGCAGCAAAATGTCACCACCAAATGCAAGATGTATTTCATAAAATGCCTTAATCTGTTTATTCACCACTTAAGGGTACATTAGAGAGACTGAGAACTTGATCTTTATTTTCCTACTAACAGATGTTGTTACTAAGAAACATGTAATTGAGCACTTTGGGGCAATTACTTTAAAATATAATGCTCACCTTTCCAATAACTTTCCACACAGTTCCCTGAAATTAAGACACATTTCATGTTGACTCATCAAAGGGCCCCATGCCCCCTCCTTTGAGACAATCCTACCTCAAAAAGTATGGTTTAAATTTGCCAACCCAGTACAAAAAGGAAGAATATCAGGCCTCCTACATATTCACAACCGTCTGTCACTAGATCTGGAGCAGCTTTTGGAAGCTTTTTAAGCCTCTCTCAAGTGTTTCCTTTCCTTACATCCAGGTGATTACTGCATTCAAAAAATATTTTTCTCCCTTTCAGAAATTCCAGAATCCTGAAGTACATCTGTATCAGGTAAGGTTTTAAAAGATGTTTAAAGATAATTTAAATAGTCAGTGCAATTTCTTAATTTCTCCAAATGTGCTGTGCTCTATCAAACACACTTTTTGCCTTTGTATCTGCATTTCCCTTTGTCTGGCTTGCCGCTGCTTCGCCCATCGACCACATCATCTTTTTCTTGTCAATCTTTATTTACCTTCAGGAGCCATTTCATCATCGATTCTTCTTTGAAATATATTCTGATTCCACCCTACCCCCTAGGCAGAGTTATGAACCTCCTCACTGTGACCACATTGAATGTCTTAAACAATAAACTCTCTTACAACATTCATTTCTTACATTTGCCTACATCCTTTCTCCTGTGCTAGACTAATGCTATTCAAAAACTGCTATATGCATACACATAGGGATGAAGTGATGGTATTATAGACTGTGCCTGTCACAGAGGCTTGTTAAATGTTTGAATAAATTTTTGTTGAATAAACAAAATAGTATTGCTTGTTTTTATTAGAACAGCAGACATTTATTAAGTCACTACTGCATAGACCATTATGCTGAGGTTAATGTGGGACTTAGACCTACAAAAGCATCTACATAGGAGGAGATCAAGAGCATATGCTGTGGACCAATACAGATTTGCTTCCATTACTTATTCTAAGATGTATGGCAAATTAATCAACCCCATTATGCAAATGGTCTTATTAGGAAACTGAAAATATTAATAGTATTTTGACTGCATATATTTGTCCTGTATATTTAATAAGATAAATGTATATTAGACACTTACTGATAGATCTGACACACAAGAAGCATCAGGGACCTTGAGAACACAAGGTAAGATTGAGAACAGAAGATAAGGTTGAGAACACAAGATGAGATTGAAACTGCCTTTGCAGAAGTTGTAACAGTGAGAAAATTATGACAGTGATAGAGATTTGATTTAACCAACACTCAACGTGCCTTTAACCTCCAAACTGTGCTTAATCATTCCTGGATTTGAGCCAAACTAACTGATATGGTTTGGCTCTGTGTCCCCACCCAAATCTCATCTCCAATTGTAATCCCCACATATGAAGGAAGAGACCTGGTGGGAGGTGATTGAATCATGGGGGTGGTTTCCCCCATGCTCTTCTCATGATAGTGAGTGAGTTCTCATGAGATCTGATGGTTTTAAAAGTGTGAAGTGTTTGGCACTTCCCCTATTGTGCTCTTTTCTCTCTCTCCTGCTGCCATGTAAGATGTACCTTGCTTCCCCTTCACCTTCCACCATGACTATAAGTTTCCTAAGGCCTCCTCAGCCATGCAGAATTGTGAGTCAATTAAACCTCTTTTGTTTATAAATTACCCAAATCTTGGGTATTTCTTATAGCAGTGTGAAAACAGACTAATACATTAAATTGGTGCCAGTAGAATGAAGTCCTGCTATAAGTATAACCTGAAAATGGGGATGTAACTTTGGAACTGGGTAATGGGGAGAAGCTGAAACAGTTTGGAGGACTCAGAAGAAGACAGGAAGATGTGGAAAAGTTTGCAACTTGCTAAAGACTTGTTGAATGGTTTTGACCAAAATGCTGATAGTAATGTGGGACAATTAGAGTCCAGGATGATGTGGTTCCAGATGGAGATGAAGAACTTATTGGGAACTGGAGCAAAAGTCACTTTTGCTATGCTTTAGCAAGAGACTGGTGGTATTTTGCCCCTGCCCTTGAGATCTGTGGAACACTGAACTTGAGAGAGATGATTTAGGTTGTTTGGTGAAAGAAATTTCTAAGCAGCAAAGCATTCAGTAGGTGATAGGACATATAAATTTGGAAAATTTGCAGCCTGAAGATGCAGTCAAAAAGAAAAACTCACTTTCTGGGGAGAAATTCAAGCCAGCTGCATAAATTTGCAGAAGTAACAAGGAGCTGAATGTTAATAGCCAAGACAACAGGGAAAATGTCTCCAGGGCATGTCAATGATCTTCAAACAGCCCCTCACATCACAGGTCTGAAGGCCTAGGAGGAAAAAGTAGTTTCCTGGGCCAGACCTAGGACTCTGCTGCTCTGTGCAGCCTCCGGACTTGGCATCCTGCATCCCAGCTGCTCCAGCTGTGGCTAAAAGGGGCCAACACACAACTCAGGCCATTGATTCAGATGGTCCAAGCCCCAACCCTTGGTGGCTTACACATGGCATTGGGTCTGTGGGTGCACAGAAGTCAATAATTGAGGTTTGGGTACCTGTGTCTAAATTTCAGAGGATGGCTGGAAGCACCTGGATGTCCAGGCAGAAGTCTGCTGAAGTGAGAGAGCCCTCATGGGGAACCTTTGCCAGGGCAGTGAGGAAGGGAAATGTGGGGTGGGAGCACCCACACATAATCCCCAGTGGGGCACTGCCTAGTGGATCTGTGGGAACAGGGCCACCATCCTCCAGACCCCAGAATGGTAGATCCACTGACAACTTACATGGTGCACTTGGGAAAGCTGCAGGCACTCAATGCCAGCCCATGAAAGTAGCAATGAGTGCAGAGCTTCCCAAACCCTTGGGATCCCACCACTTGCATTAGCATGCCCTGGATGTGAGATATGAAGTCAAAGGAGAGCATTTCAGAGAAAATGAGTCAATACTCATTTTATAATGGTCTTCAATCTTCTTCTAAAATAAATGTGCAACCCTGTTAGAAATCTCTCCAAAAGTGAAGATAGTATATGAATTAAGTTAGCATCAGGAAGCATGAAGAACACAGATGCTCTTAATTTACTTTTAACTTATTAATTAACATAGTGTAGTTTTTCAAGAGCTTATTCAAAAACTACTTTAATTCAGATTTAGTTTTACTTGGTCAGAGATGATGTAAATTTTAGATAACATTTGCAAGTGATTTTTTAAATGTCAAACCTGTCCATTAACAAATTTATTTTTGAAGATGTACTTATGAGGTGAATTTTTTAAATAAAAAAAGATAATTGTGAAAATGTAAGTGTATTTATCAAAATACGTTGAAGAAGTATTTTGGATCATATCTGCTATTTCATAGTTGATTCTTAATGTTAAAATAAAAATATTTTAAAATAGAAAAATATAAACACAGCAACTTTACATCCTTGGTAGTGTATTTAGCAAAATGCATTAAGTACTCTAAACATATGTGTTAACCTTTGACATATTAATTATACTTCTGGGAATCACTTTTAGATAATAAACCCTAAAAGTAGATCATATTTTAAGCAATAAAATCTCTGCTGATAAGTGGAATGCCAAAAATATATGAAGTATACAATCACCTATCAGTTCAAAATTATATGTAGCTATTGACAAGGACAATTGTATTATATAATTATCTAATATTGTGAAAAATAATATGTATTAGATTGAGCATACATCTTGATTTACTCAGGGCAGTTCCAGTATAGCCTTTTGCAAACCAATTGAAACCTACTAAGTACTTTTAGTTTTCCTTTTATTTTAAAGGAAAGACTATATGTTCATTCTACTTATTATATAAAGAGAAAGTCCAGGAAGAAAACAGTATGCATGCCATAATTGTAAAGGGTACAAATAAATAACAATAATAAGACATTTTTAATAATAAGGTCAGAAAGAAAAATATCAAAATATTAAAAGTGACTATCTTTGATATGGGGGGTGGTGGTGCTATTGTAATTTGCCCCTATATTATCCTCTTAAACTCTGGCTTAAATACTTTTAATAATGAGCATGAATTATAATGAAAATGATATAAAATAATTACTGTTAACCTAAAGAATATATATATTATATATAAATGTATTAGGGTTCTCTAGAGGGACAGAACTGTATATATATATATGTGAAACTTTATTAAGTATTAACCGCATGATCACAAGGTCCCACAATAGGCCATCTGCAGTCTGAGGAGGAAGGAGAACCAGACCTAGTTCCAAAACTGAAGAACTTGGAGTCCAATGTCCAATGTTCGAGGGCAGGAAGCATCTAGCATAGAAAGATGTAGGCTGGGAGGCTAGACCAGTCTCTCTTTTCATATTTTTCTGCCTGCTTGTATTCTAGCCACACTGACAGCTGATTAGATTGTGCCCACCCAGATTAAGGGTGGGTCTGCCTTCCCCAGCCCACTGACTCAAATGTTAATCTCCTTTGGCAACACCATCACAGAAACACCCAGGATCAATTCTTTGTATCCTTCAATCCAATCAAGTTGACACTAAGCATTAACCACTGCAATTAATCTTTTTTTGATAAGCTGTAGTGACAAGGTTTTATATTAATTGGATGTCTTAAAAACCATGACTACTGTAATGTATTTATCTGAGCTCCTTTCCTTTTTAATAGAAATTTGTAATAAGTTTTTAAAAAATAATATATTTTTATTTAAATAGCTTTTGGGGTACTACTGATTTTTGGTTACATGGATGAATTGTACAGTTGTGAAATCTGAGATTTCAGTGCCCCAGTTACTTGAGTAGTGTATACTGTAGCCAATATGTAGGTTTTTGTCCCAAACCCCCCTTCCTCTCCCTGCTCTGAGTCTCCAAAGTCTATTATATCACTCTGTGCACCCATAGCTTAGCTTGACAGAGGTAGTTGAAGCAGTTCTAGTAAAACACTGAGATCTTATCGGGGGAATGGTGGGAGCCACCTCAGCTCCCCTATTAGGCTAGCAGGAAAACAATCCACCTTCCAGTCACACTCCTGACTGACCCAGTGTTCTGGCTTTTCATATCATACAGACAACTTTTTTCATCTGCAGGAATGTTGATGTTCCATATAGAGAAGGATTGTGACTCTGCTCCTCGTGCAAGCCTGAACCTAGAGGACACTCATCCTGTGGGGACACAGTGACCCTGAAATGTTCCAAAAAGGCTATGTACAGGTGCACCCACTCTAAGCTCCCATGGATAAGCTCTAGGTGTTTTTTCAGTGGTGGATGAGGAAGAAAAGAAATCTCCTTCTCCAAGACCCTTCATGAGGACCAGGGCTGCCTGACTATTGGCGTAGAGCCACAGACTCTCCCTGCTGAGCCCAGCACTTCACCTGTGCCTGAGCTGAAGGAAACTTTCCACATGCAGAAATTTCTGAGACTCAAGGCCTGCTGTCTGAATTCGTTTGTCTCATGGGGTACTCCCTTGATGTGGTGCACTCCCTGTTTCCCTAGGAATAGGAGTCCCTGAGAGTCAGACTACTGTAAATGCTGCTGTCCCTCTAGGTCTAGCCACCCAGTGGGGCTGCCATACCCCAGGTCGGTGCTACAGAATGTCTGCAAGAGACCCAGTGATGTGATCTGTCCTCAAGTCTCCCAGCAGTGGGTAACAGCACTAACTCTGATGAGGGTGACAGAGGAGAGACAGACTCTTTATATTCACTGGTTATAGATAATCTTAATTTGTTGGCTTTCTCAAATGCTGGTTGTGATAGTAATGAAGTGGTCACGTGGACAGACTAAGGAACTCCTGCTTAGCCAGGGTGCTGCAGGCAATGTTAATAGTTAAGGTCACTCACAATAATTAAGGTCACAGTGCCCACTGTTTTATTCTACCTAGAGCTGCTGTAACACATTGTGTCAGTTGGCCACAAGCCAGGAGGTGGTACTTGGAAAAGAATACCAGCTGCAGTGGTAGTGGTGGGATTTGTGCTTGCCTTATGTTACCTGGGGAGGTAGTCTCGTGTCTCTGGCAATGGATGGGACCATAGAGCTCCCAAAGGTTTCTGCCCTTTGTGTTAAGCTACCAGGGTGGATAAAGGAGCAAAGCCAGGTTGGGGCTGGGTCAGGCCAGTCTGTACTCTAGCTCTCCACATGCGGGACAAGCCCCATTGAGGATCTGAGGGCAGTTCTCTTGCCACTGGGGTGGTGTTCCATGGAGGAGTGCTTCCTGTACTGTACTGAAGAGTTCTCAGGAATAGTGAGGGGTGGCAGGCAGCAGTAAGCCCACTGTATTAGTCTGTTCTCACATTGCTATAAAGAAGTACCTGAGACTAGATAATTTATAAAGAAAAGAGGTTTAACTGGCTTATGATTTTGAGAGCTGTATAGGAAGCATGTTGTTAACATCTGCTTGGCTTGTTGGGAGGCCTCAGGAAACTTACAATCATGGAGGAAGGCAAATGAGGAGCAGGCACATCTTACACTGCAAGAGCAAGGCGGGGCATGGGGGACAGTGGGGGAAGTGCTACTGCTATTCACTTTTAAACAGTCAGCTCTTAGGAGAACTTACTCCATTGTTGTGAGGACATTACCAAGAGGATGCTACTAAACCATTCATGAGAAATTCATCCCCATGAGCCATTCACCTCCCACCAGGCCCCACCTTCACATTGGAGATTACAATTGAACATGAGATTTGGGTGGGGACACAGATCTAAACCCATATCTCCCACCCAGCTCTCACTCAGTTGGCAAGGGGGGTCTTACGCTAGCTAAGTTCCAGGCAGTCTGTGCTCAGAACTCAAAGCTGCCCCAGGCCACACCTTCCCAGTGGAGACAGGAATGGCAGCTTTCAGGCCATGCCCCTCCCAGTCTACCCATGAAGCTGGGGTGCCCAGCTCCTGCACTTATAGCTCCAGCACACTTCCCACACATCCACTGGTTCTGCCCAAGGGAGTTTGTCCTCAGTGGAGACTATATTACAAATCTTAGTTGGGAGCTTCTTGCAACCAACAACCGCTGCCTGAATTAGCTGGCAGGCTTCCACAAGATTCCTGCAAGGTTGAATCAGGAATGGCTTTTCTCCATTCATGCTGGAGACGGGGATTGCATGCAAAGCACTCCCCACTGCTGCTCCTTTTCATATATTCCCCACCACTCCCTAAATCAGCTTCAGTGCTGGGAAGTGTTAAGGCCTTCCCCGCATGGTGTGGATTGCTGGGTTCTCTGGTGGAAGTGTATTTCCCAGAGGCAGTTCTCCCCCTTCTCATACTCTGGGGACTTACCTTTTTTCCCCTGGCTCACGGTGTAGGCTGCAACCTGCTGCTGCTTTCAAAAGGTCTCTGGTTTCTTTCAGTTTTCCCATTAAGTTCTTGCATTGCATCTTGGAAAAAGTTCACCATGTGTATTTCTACACATTGTTTTGTGTTTCCAAATAGGAGAGGCATGCTAACAATGCCCCCAGTCTGCATTCTTGGGGGAAAAATTGACTATATTTTTTTCAGAAGTTTTAGGTTGACAGCAAAATTGAGCAGAAAGTACAGACAGTTCCCATATTCCCACCCCCATACCTCACATACATAGGCTCTCCCATTATCAACAGCCTCCACCAGATTGATACATTTATTACAATTGATGAACCTACATGAACACATCATTATTACATGAATACTATAATTTCCATTAGGGTTCACTTCTGATGTTGTTCATTCTATGGGTTTAGACAATTGTATAATATGTATCTACCATTATATTATCACGAAGAATGGTTTTACGGTGTTAAAAGTTCTCTGTGATCTACTGATTTATCCTTTCATCCGTCCTAATCCCTGATAAAGACTGAACTTTTTCTTGTCTCCATAGTTTTCCCTTTTCCAGAATGTCATGCATTTGGAATCATACTGTAGACTTTCTAGACAGGCTTCTTTCACTTAGTAATATGCGTTTAACATTTCTCTATGTATTTTCATGACTTGATAACTCATTTCTTTCTAGTGTTAAATAATATTCCATTGTCTGTATGTACCACAGTTTATTTACCCATTCAGCTACAATGGGTCATCTTGGTTGCTTCCATGTTCTGGCAATTATAAAAAAATCTGTTATTTACATCTGTGTGAAATTTTTGTGTGGACATAACTCCTTTGAGTAAATACTAAAGAACATAATTGCTGGATCATATGATAAGAATGTTAGTTTCATAAGATACCATCAAAATGTCTTCCAAAGTGGTTATGCCATTTTGCATTCTCACCAGCAATGAATGAGAGTTCCTGTTGCTCCACATCCTTGCCAGCATTTGGTGTTGTCAATGTTCTGGATTTTTGCCATTCTAAGAGACACATAGTGAGTTTTTTCCCATTTAAACGCTCTGCTTTTGTTTTTAATATAACTCTCTGAGAGTTTAGAACATGTGTTAACTGCTAAAAGCGAATTTTGCTTTTTTTAACTTACATCATACAGGGAACAATCAAGGATCCACCCACTCGTTCATTAAATAAACATCAATGGCATCTTCTATGTCTTCTTAAGCAAGCTGGAAGGCATGAAGATTCTGAAATAAACATCACAGTCGTGGTCCCTGAGTTCATAACAATTTTGTTTAGAGAAAAATAATACAGAAAATGAATGTATTAAACAAACGAATAAAATAATTTCAGAGAGTCTTAATCTATAGACATTGGAACGAGTAATATGATAAGTACCCTGAATGGGGGTGGAATACTATTTTATGTAGGACAGTCTGGAAAGGTCTCTCTAGGTATACATTTATTCTGATACTAATTATAAAAATTTCTGAGCTAAAAGCTTCCTTTTCAGCATATAAGAGTGTAAGCACAATGGAATTGAAGAAACCTTTGCTCTCTTGACACCTACACAAAAGCCAGAGTTCTTAGAGTCAAATAGCTTTAGTCTCCAATTAAAATATTAAAATTTGTCATTATAGAGTCAGAAGCTATCTCAGAACTTTACTTTGGAAACATTCCACCAATAAGAAACCATTTGTTACCATCAAAATCAATCCAGAAAGATAAGGAGATGCCTATTAATGCACCCAAACAAACTTATACATATTTGCTGAGGTATTTAATATTGGATAATATAGCTGAACATCACATTTTATTCTTTGTGCTTTTGACACATATTTATTGGACACCTACAATGTGAAAGCTGCTTTTCTAGGCTATGGGGATATAAGACTGGAATGGTAAAAATTTAAACATAAAAATTTCCAACCTCATGAAAAATTCTTTCATGACTGAGCAAATATTAAGTAATAACAGCACACTGAAAGAGGGAATGTTGAATAATGATAAGTATTAGGTTGGTGCAAAAGTAATTTTTTTGCCATTACTTTTAATGGCAAAAATTGCAATTACTTTTGCACCAACCTAATAATATAGGAGAAAATAAATAGAAAAGAAGAATTAGGAAGGGTGTAAGGCTTTCAATTTTAAATAGGTATTTCAGAAAAGGCATTCTGAGAAACTGTTACTTAAAGATCTGAATTAGGTGAAATATGGGAAGAGCATTCTAAAAAAGGGGAGCTGAATGTACAAGGAAAAAATAAAGCATAGAGATAATGAATACACACTTACATAATTTACCTACATATGTGCATCCCTTATATACAAGGGAATAAGTATAAAATACATACTGCATACATATACACAAAGAAGCACATGTACATACATGCATAAACAGTTATCAGGCTGGAAAAGAGAACAAAGAAGGGGAGAGAAGGAGTATTTGTAGAGAAACGGGTAGCAGATAGTTTTGTAGAGGATTTTATAAGCTGTTTAACATATTTAGCTTTTACTCTGAATGATATGGGAAATTAATGGAGACCTTTGAGCAATGAATGATAGGTTTTAACTTGTGTTTTAAAAGTTCCCCTCTCGCTAGTGATTACAGGTGTACTTAAAAGTGCAGTCATTATGATTAGCTGATTTAAATGTGGGTGATAGCAAAAGTGGAGAGCAAAATGACTTCATGACATTTGGCCTAAGTAACAAGAAGAAAGTATTTTCCAATAATTAGATAAGAAAGTCTATGAGCAAAGTAGGTATGATGGAGTGTACTGGGAATTTGTTGGACATTCCAAGTTTGCAATGTGACATCCACATCTACATGCTGAAGGGAAAGTTGTAAAAACAAATACAGGGAAAGGAGGACACGAGGATATCAATTTGCCAATGTACTTTACATTCATTACTATTATTATTGTTGTTATTATTATGAGACGGGGTCTCCATCCCCAGGCTGGAGTGCAGTGGTGCAATCTCAGCTCACTGCAACCTCCACCTCACAGGCTTAAGTGATCCTCCTGCCTCAGCCTCCTCAGTAGCTGGGACTATAGGTGCACAGCACCAAGTCTGGCTAATTTTTTTTTTTTTTTTTTGAGACAGGGTTTCACCATGTTGCCCAAGTTAATCTTGAACTCCTGGACTCAAAGGATTCACCCACTTCAGCCTCCAAAGTGCTAGAATTATAGGCTTGAGCCACCACAATGACCACATTCACTTTTTTAAAACTGTCTTTAAAAATAATTCCCAAATTAGAGTTTCAAAAATAATATGAACAAATTACACTTAGAAAAATATGTACAATCTATTTAAGCATATACCTTAAAGAGAAATAAACTCACTTAAAGATATAAATGTTTTGTTTGTTGAAAAAATATTTTTATTGTTGCTTATGTCAACACATAGACATATATTTTCTTTTAAAACATTTTTTCAGCCAGATGTGGCTCACACCTGTAATCCCAGCATTTTGGGAGGACGAAAAGGGCGGATCACTTGAGGTCAGGAGTTTGAGACCAGCCTGACCAACACAGTGAAACCCCGTCTCTACTAAAAATATAAAAATTAGCCTAGCATGGTGGCACTCGCCTGTAGTCCCAGCTACTTGGGAGGCTGAGGCTTGAGAATCACTTTAACCTGGGAGGCAGAGGTTTCAGTGAGTCGAGATGGCTGTACTCCAGCCTGTGCAACGGAGCGAGACTTCATCTCAAAAGCAAAACAAAACAAAAACATTTTTCATGGGAAAGAATTAGGCATTTGGTGATGTTGATGCCAGTTTAAGAGTCTCATGCTCTACTGACTGAGCTAGCTGGCCCTCCTCATTGTCAAACTTAAATTGCTTCATCTCTGATGTACAATTTCAGGCATGGGCTTTGCATGTTATTTGCTTTTCCTTCTGTTTTCATACAGAGGTTGTAAAGCTGGAAATATGAAATCCCTTGAAGACAATATCAAATCAACAAGAGTTACATGGGGTAGCTTTAGAAGCATTAGGCACTTATGTCAAACATAACTGGTCTCCAAAACCGCACTGCCCTATTTACTCACACAGACTAAACACTGAATATTTAACAAAGGTGTAATACATTTTCATTGAATTAAGGTTTCTGTTTTTGCTATTTACAGTATGCCAGAGAGGAAGATGCACACTACACAATATGAATAATGCCCATACCTATAAGGGTCCCAGAAGGAGACAGATGGCATACCTAACAGGTCCATTAAGATGGTTTAAAAATGGTGTTGATTACAAATGTGTTGGTAGGCTTCAGAAAGACAAAGAAACATGGAACTGTATCCCAGGACTAGCAAAATGAAGGAATAAAGATCTTAGATTTATGGCAAAAGAGAGAACTTAATGCGAGCAGGGAGCGAGTAGGTGTGTGGAGAGGACCACGTACCCAGAGCAGCAGCCTTTCACAAAAGGATTTTGCCAAAGTGACTGGTTAAGTGGAAGCTGAATATCTAATATCTCAACCTTACTCTCTTCCCTCACTCTAATCTCCTGGCATTCTGAATTATCCAAACTCAGAAGCTAGCGGGTAAGGGTGCCCATGAGGCAGTACATGCAGTTTAGCTTCTTGGGGGCACGAAACAGGATAGAGAAGGATGAAGAATAGAATTTGGAAGAGCAAATGGAAAATATCCAGTTAATTTTCCTGCTATTGGGTGGTAAGATATTTAGTGACATAACACACAAGAAGCCATAAGCCCTATACGGTGCTGGGAAGAATCTCAAGCTCCTTTCTCCAGTTTGTATCAATGTAGCCCCTTGGCACCTATATTACCTATGCTTGCCTAGTAAGTAAGCAGTGCTCAATTAGTCCATTGTGCCCTTTTCTCTAAGAGTCAACTAGTGAGGGGAGGACGACATTTAAAATACAGGGAAATAACATATCTAACACTCTACCTGCATGAAGGTGGAGTTCTGTGTGACAATTTTCAAGACAGTATCTTAATAGTGGAAATGCCTTTATGATATGCCTGTGAGGTTTGACAAAATGATTCTTAAATTTAGGAGGTAAAATTTTCACTTATTGAAACATTCCTATCTCTCTCTATGATGCCTTTAAGGGGCCTTTTTTTTTTTTTCTGACCAATGCATGGTATCTTCATTTCACTCATTCTTCCACATGTGATGTGTGATTTTATCAGTGAAAGACATGTGATGTGTTTTATCAGTGTAAGACTATAATTTGGTGATCTCTTAGCAGATTAAACAATTTGATGAGAAACCACATATATAATTTCCTTGAATTTAATTAGCCTGCCTGTACTCAAGTAGAACAACCATGAGGGCCTCTCATTATTTATGAAGCTCTACTAGTGAAGCAGATTGGGATTTTCTGTTCCCTTCATTTTGGGGAAAACAAAAGAATAAGCAATGCAGAGTACATGGACTCTGTCCATGCCTCCTTTCAGTACACTCCAGGAGAAGGGCACTATGCAAAGCTTCTCTTATATTTGCACTATTCTTGTGTGAAGAATTGGAAGGTATCAATCTCAAAAAATATCAAAGTTCATAGAAGGAGATTGACCAGGAGGAGTGGTGGCCATGCTTTGCTTCTTCATGATTTGGCTGAGATATAGCCTCTATTTCCATAGCTCCTAAAGAATCTGAGAAGAGATTTCAAAATTTCAGTATGCCCCTTTCAAAGATGGAATTTAGCTTACAGAGAAGAGAGAAAAAGTCAAGGTACAAAGAGGTGAATTGTGGGCCACTTTCTTGGGGATAAAAGGGAATATTGTGATTTCTCAGAGAGGTCACAATAATAAAAGTTGAAAATGAAGTTTAGACAAGATAATCAGATTATCTAAATCTGTCTGAGGGATTTCTATGTGTTGTTTGGACTGATAAATCATACTAGCCATAGTCATACAAGTCATACTAGCCATGGCTAATAGGAATAAATGGAAGCAAACGTAAGACAAACCATGATTAAGACTTTTCTCCCTACCGAGTTCCCTGGACCTTAGAATCTGAACAGATAGTAGGGGATAGGAAGATACAAGTCAAAGGATACAAAGTAGAAAATATGTAGGATGAACACACTGAAAGATCTAATGTACAACATGAAGACTACAGTTAATAATAGTGTATTGTATTCAGGATTTTTGCTAAATGAGGAGATCATAGTTGCCCTTGTCATGCCCCCATAAGGAATAGGGGGCATGAGTAACTATGTGAGATAATGGATATGCTAATTTGTTCAATTTTATTATATATGTGTATCTTATCATCTTGTATATCTTAAATACACATATTACAATTTATTTAAAAAAACAGATAGTTGTGGGGAGAGGAAAGTTTTGGGGTAGTGTTTTAACTTCAATATAACTGAACTGTAAATCCGAATTGACTAATGAATAATTGAAGGGTATGGAAGTAAAAAATTCCAAATTTTACCTTGGATAGAGATAAAGTTATCTCTCATTTGAAAAACTGTAACTTCAGGATAGAAATCCAACTGAGTTAAAGAAAGAATGCTATTTGTTATTTCGCACATGTAAGCTTATAACTGCAATAATCCCTCCTTATCCATGAGAAATGGTTTTCAAGACCCCCATTTCTGAAACTATCGATAGCACTGAATTCTATATACACTATGTTTTTTCTTAAACATACTTGTGATAAAATTTAAGTTATAAATTAGGTGCAGTAAGAGATTAACCATCATAACTAATAATTAAATAGAATTATTATAACTATACAGGGTGATACAAGTTATGAGAATGTGGTCTCTCTCTCAAAATATACTTGTTGTGAAGACGTGAGATGATAAAATGTCTACAGGATGAGAGGCAGTGAAGTGAATGGCATAGGCATTTTGATGTACCATTAAGCTACAATTGAGCTTCTGATGCTATGACAGATGGAGGATCATCTGCTGGGGGTGATCCTGGATCATCAAGTCATGACAATGGTGATGGTTGAATGTAAGGAACAAACAATATTGATGACTAAGGTTTGGGTAGGGTATACAGCATCAATATGACGGACAAAGGATGATTCACGTCCCAGGCAGGATGGAGCTGGAACATGCGAGGTTCCAGCCATTAAGCTATTCAGAACAATCCACAATTTGAAAATTGTGAATTGTTTATTTCTGGAATTTTCCATTTAATATTTTCAGACTACAGTTGACTGTGGGTAACTAATACCAAGGAAAGTGAAACCACAGATAATGAGGAACTACTGTATAATTTATACGCGTTCTTTTTTTTCATCAACTTTTATTTTAAATTTGGGGGTACATGTGCAGGATATGCACGTTTGTTACATAAGTAAATGTGTGCCATGGTGGTTTGCTGCACAGATGAATTCATCACCTATGTATTAATCCCAGCATCCATTAATTATTATTTCTGATGCTCTCTCTCCCCTTAACCTCACCCGTGACAGGCTCCAGTGTGTGTTGTTCCCTCTCTGTGTCTATGTATTCACATTGTTCAGCTCCCACTTACAAGTGAGAACATGCAGTGTGTGATTTCTTGTTCCTGAATTAGTTTGCTGAGGATAATGGCTTTCAGCTCCATCTATGTCCCTGCAAAGGACATGAACTCGTTCCTTTTTATAGCTGCATAGTATTCCATGGTGTGTATATATACCACATTTTCTTTATCCAGTCTATCATTGATGGGAATTTGGGTTGATTTCACACTTTAGCTATTGTGAATAGTGCTGCAATGAACATATGCATACAATACGTGCAGGTATCTTTATAATAGAATGATTCATATTCCTTTGGGTATATACCCAGTAATGAGATTGCTGGGTCACATGGTGTTCCTGCTTCTAGATCTTTGAGGAATCACCACACAGTCTTCTTCAATGGTTGAAATAATTTACATTTCCACCAACAACATAAAAGTATTCATTTTTCTCAGCAACCTTGCCAACATTTGTTGTTTCTTGACTTTATTTTTGAGACAAAGTTTAACTCTTGTCGCCCAAGCTGGAGTGCAATGGTGTGATCTCAGCTCATTGCAACTTCCACCTCCCGGGTTCAAGCGATTCTCTTGTCTCAGCATTCCAAATAGCTGGGATTACAGGCATACACCACCACACCTGGTTAATTTTGTATTTTTAGTAGAGATGAGGTTTCGCCATGTTAGGCTGGTCTTGAACTCCTGACCTCAGGTGATCTGCCCATCTCAGCCTCCCAAAGTTTTGAGATTACAGGCGTGAGCCACTGTGCCTGGCCTCTTGATCTTTTAATAATTGCCATTCTGACTGGCATGAGGTGGTATCTCACTGTGGTTTTGATTTGCATTTCTCTAATGATAGAGATGTTGAGCTTTTTTTTCAGATGTTTCTTGGCTGCATGGATATCTTCTTTTGAGAAATGTCTGTTTATGTCCTTTGCCCACTTTTTAATGGGGTTGTTTTTTTCTTGTAAATTTGTTTAAGTTCCTTATAGACTCTGGATATTACACCTTTGTCAGATGGATAGATTGCAAAAATTTTCTTCCATTCTGTAGGTTGTCTGTTCACTCTGATGACAGTTTCTTTTGCTGTGCAAAAGCTCTTTAATTACATCCCATTTGTCAATTTTTGCTTTTGTTGCAATTGCTTTTGGTGTTTTCATCATGAAATTTTTGCCCGTGCCTATGTCCTGAATGGTATTGCCTAGATTTTCTTCTAGGGTTTTTATTGTTTGGGGTTGTACACTTAAGTCTTTAATCCACTGTTAGTTAATTTTTGAAAAGCTATAAAGAAAGGCTTCAGTTTCAATTTTCTGCATATGGCTAGCCAGTTCTCCCAGAGGCATTTATTAAATAGGGATTCCTTTCCATATTGCTTGTTTTTGTCAGGTTTGTCAAATATCAGATGGTCATAGGTATGTAGGCTTACTTCTGAGTTCTCTATTCTGTTCCATTGGTCTATGTGTCTGTTTTTGTATCAGTACTGATATGGTTTAGCTGCATTCCCACTCAAATCCCATCTTGAATTGTAGCTCCCATAATTTCCATTATGGTGGTGGAAAAGACCCAGTGGAAGATAACTGAATCATGGGGTCAAGTCTTTACTGTGCTGTTCTCATGGTAGTGAATAAGTCTCATGAGATCTGATGGTTTTATAAAGGGGAGTTCCCCTACAAAAGCTCTCTTGCCTGCCACTATGTAAGACAGGACTTTGCTCCTCATTCCCCTTCAGTCATGATTGTGAGGCCTCCCCAGGCATGTAAAACTGCGAGTCAATTAAACCTCTTCCTTTATAAATTACCCAGTCCTGGGTATCTCTTTATTAGCAGTGTGAGAACAGACTAATACAAGTAACATGCTGTTTTGGTTACTGTAGCCTTATAGTATAGTTTGAAGTTGGGTAGCATGATGTCTCCAGCTTTGTTCTTTTTGCTTAGTATTGTCTTGACTATATGGGCTCCTTTTTGGTTCCATATGAATTTTAACATAGTTTTTTTTTTTTCTAATTCTGTGCAGAATGTCAATGGTAGTTTAATTGGAATAGCATGGAATTGATAAATTACTTTGGGCAGTATGGCCATTTTCATGATATTGATTCTTCCTATCCATAAGCATGGAATGTTTTTCCATTTATGTCCTCTCTGATTTCCTTGAGCAGTGGTTTGTAGTTCTCCCTGCAGAGATCCTTCACTTCCCTTTTTAGCTCTATTCCTAGGTATTTTATTCTCTTTGTAGCAATTGTGAATGGGAGTTTATTCATGATTTGGTGCTCTGCATACCTTTTGGTGTGTAGGAATGCTAGAGATTTTTGCACATTGATTTTGTATCCTAAGACTTTGCTGAAGTTGCTTATCAGCTTAAGAAGCTTTTGGGCTGAGACAGTGGGGTTTTCTAGAAGTAGGATCATGTCATCTGCAAACAAAGATAACTTGGCTTCCTCTCTTCCTATAGGAATGCCTTTTATTTCTTTCTGTTGCCTGATTGCCCTGGACAGAACATCCACTACCATGCTGAATAGGAGTGGTGAGAGAGGGCATCCTTGTCTCATGCTGGTTTTCAAAGGGAATGCTTCCAGCTTTTGCCCATTCAGTATTATATTGGCTGTGGGTTTGTCATAAATGGCTCTTATTATTTTGAGGTAGATTTATTTAATACCTGCTTTCCTGAGAGTTTATAATATGAAGGGATGTTGAATTTTATCAAAGGCCTTTTCTGTGTCTTTTGAGATAATCATGTAGTCTTTGTCTTAGTTGTGTTTATGTGATGAATTACATTTATTAATTTGCATAGGTTGAACCAGCCTTGCATCCCAGGAATGAAGCCAACTTGATTGTGGTGGAGAAGCTTTTCAATGCCATTCACATGTTGGATTCATCCTTTGAGTGCAGAGAACAGTTATGATGGTCAATAAGTTATAGTGTGTTTTCTTGCTAAAATTTTATTCTCTGAGCTTTTCTATTCATTACAGAACGTAATTACAGTGTTATACATATTGCTACCCCAGGGTGAGATCTCTTTTCAACTCCTGTGCTAGCATGTTCTATTCTTGCCAAAGTTAGAAGATCACAATTAGCTCCCAATCATGGTAGAATACAAACGATTAAAAATAGTTCAAATTTGTATGAAGGACATTGGGATTATGTACAGAGATGAAGGGATAGTACCTTCACAAAAAGATAGAAAAGCCATTTCCAGATTGAAAACTAATTAAGGACAGAGAATTCTTCCCTCTTAAAAGAAATCCGTTTTTCCAAATTACAATTGATTTAAAGAAACAGCAGAAAATACTACTAATTAAACTATGAAATTTTAGACAGTCTGCAAACCAATCTAGGAACAAGAATTATAATTTGAAAAACAGAGTATCCGATGAACTAGAGACAGATCAGATGGAACTATGGCACAGACAACTGAGAAACTGAGAAGCAGGGGTCCAAGGATGACTCAAAAAGGAATACAGACCAGACTAGAATGGAGGGACTTCTTTGAACCGTATCTTATATTTACCCAGTTATTTCGTGAAGCAAAAACCAATTTTTATGGTGTAGAATTATACTAAATACACATTATAATACATCTCCTACCATACCATGGATGCAGCCATTTATACATTCTTTTCATAAAGTCCTAGTAGAGAAACTGGTCACATATATATCAATACTTGTCTTGGAGAGGAATCTGTACATTCTAAGTGTTTAACCCTTTTCATGATTTATTTCTGAAGAAACTGACTCTGAGTTCTTTTGAAAAAATGTTTTTGTTTTTGACATGCCTATTAATTTACAATCACTTCTTCTCTGCTAGACATATCTCATTGGATTATGGAAAACATGAGGTAGGTAATTTCTCTCTGCAGTGTCTTGGCTTGAAATGGTACAGTCTTCTTCACATTCAGTGATAACACATCATCCAAATAAAATTCTTTCTCTTAGAAAAATGTATAACAAAAGCACTCAGAGAAGATGGATTACTTCAATCTGTTGTTGAAAATAATATTGAGCTATATTAAAATGTCTATACATGAGGTCTGCTGGTCACCTTAGTCTCAGTAGTGTTCCCGTAGTAACTGTATGACTAGGAAATGACATTACACAACACTTCAGATTTGCTGTGTACAATTACAATTCATCCCTACTGGGGCATGTCTTTCCCTTGCTATGCGGAAGAGGTATACACTGGTAGATGTCTGGATTAGATGGAGGCTGTTTGATTATCGATTTCTAATCCTGATGACTATAGAATAAAAATAAGGTGAGAAGCCTGCTTTACAGAATACTGAGTAAGCAGGGCATAAACTACACATTTATACAAGGCACTGTTTCAGCCAATATAAATACAACATGATGCAACTGCAGGAATGATGAGGACAACACAATACAAGAATCAACAATGTAGATTCGAGGGGAACTACAACCAAATACACGCTGCGACTTGGACTCTAGCTTCCTATTTTATTCCTCAGCCATTTTCTCTTGTTGTTTACCTCCCCTCTAAATCCTCTTATTTTTCCCATCCCCTCCCCTAATGTCTTATGCCTTTCTAATGCAGAAGAATTTACCTTTTTTTTTTTTTCCTTTTGGCAGGCCTTGGTTATTGCAGTTCTATGTCCCCACACTGACATTCACCTCTCACATGACTTATCAGATAATGTTCCCACATAAGAATTAGTCCTTTCCTAGAAAAATTCTCATGATAGGTATTGAAAAGACATAAAAGAAAACTTAAATATATGGAGAGATATACCATGTTCATAATATGTGTGTGTATATATGTATATGATATATATATGTGTGTGTGTGTGTGCGTGTATGTATGTATGTATCTCCAATGGGTTACTTCCTTTTGAAGATTAGAAGTTTTAGGAGGAAGTAATATTTCAGAGGTCTTTTTACAATAAAGTGTATAAGGGCATGTTGATATCTTAACCTAGAACATGTCTAGTATGGAGGAAACAATGTTAAAAGCAATGAAGTGGCCAAGAAATACAGGAAAGCACAGGAAAATATGACATTTAAGCAAGACTTCTTGGAAAATAGTAAGAATGAGGTTGGCAATATAATGTAGGGTAAAATTAGCATAGGTAGTGAATGCCAGGTGCAACATTTCATGGATGGTAGGGAAGAATATGGAAGGTCAGTTTTACCTATAATACTATGATAATACATGCAAGTTCAGGAAAAGAGCAAAGAAAGAGCTAATGGGAAAAAGATATTAACTTACATTTGCCATTTTCTTTTTGGTGATCTCCTTCCATCTCTTCTGATTTATTTTGTAAACAGCATGAGGATTTTGCTATATCTGCTCACATTGTACAACTAAAAGCAATTCTAATGCTCTCATATTACTTTGTTTTTTTAATTCACTAATACATTTATGCTTAAAAGGCCCTACACATGGAATTTATCAAGGTACAAAGCCTCAAATATAATGTAATATAATCCTCTATAAATTGAGTATGTTCCTCAAATAGAGCTTATAAGTGTTATTTTTATCAAAAATTTTAATTGAAATTTGAAACTCAGACTGTATTTGGTTTTTGTACTTCTATTATACCTTCCATGTGGCTTCAAATTAAATGTGTTTTTGTCATCTTACTTCATTTGAAAAACTCTCTGCAGGTAATTCTTAATATTAAAAAAATTCTTGAGAAGTTTAATCAGCAAATGGATTGTGCTTGGAAAAGCAAATAACTTATATTTTAAAAAGAATAAATTAGAAATATGATGTTTGATATGATTTTATTTACCTACAGAATGTATCACTATTTGATATCTATATCACATTAAAACAAAGTATATTATTGTTCTCTGAACTGTTGGATTTTCAGACTTTATGTCTTAAATAATACTTTATAAATTTAAATATATTAATCTTTAAATCTTTATGCTTTTTATATATTCTTATAACTTGTCAGTAATCTTTCACTTAAGAAATATTTTAAAATATTTTGGTTTTCACATTTGTATTTTATATTACTTATCTAATTAAGGAGATTCAAGGAAAAGAAATCAAATACAATGTTTCTTCTGTAGTAGTTTAATATTTTGCAGGGAGAGTATAAGTGTTCTATATTCAAATTAAATTCTAGTGCATTGTTTGGTGTGTTCTTTTTCATTTATCTAGAATACAATATTGGTTATCAAATTGTGCTTGCAGAGATAAAGCTATCTTTATTAAATATCAAAGTATTCAAAATGGCTGATTGCTTTCTGGGCAATTGCATTTTCTTTGGGGTTTCAAAATATTTTTTTAGATTGGATTTGTGTCTCTGTTAAACAATAACTACAGATAGTAATGTTTTCATTTATTTGTGAAATAGAACTTTCTTAGAGTTTATTGTTTGGCTATTATGTAAGAAAAAAAAGCTTTTTTTTTTTTTTTCCCAACTGCCGGCTTCATGTTTAAATAGTAAACTTTATTTAGATTTAAACCTACAAATGTTTTCTATAGTGATATAATAATTCTGAATATAAAGTATTTGTTACAGTTGGCTAAATAGGTCATGTTCTTGCCAGCCTGAAAGATGTTTTAATTGATTGATATGTTTTTGTATACTAACTGATAAAGATAACAGTGCCCTTAAGGAGAACATTGTAGCAGAAAAGACAGAAAATCATAACAAGATGAGACAAATGCTGTAACACATTTATATACACCTAATATAGGACCATTCGCAGGTTTTATTTAGTTCTATTCTTTTTCTAGAGCTGTAAATGTAGGATCTTTTATCTTCAGTAGAGAAAGAGCTGGAAGACAGTACCTATTGGTGTTCCATGAACAAAGTTGAAGAACACAGACAGACAGGGAACCTAGCAGATGTGGCCCACAGGGTTCAGCATTCAAAGACATACAAAGATGGAAATGAAGAACATCCATCTGGAGGGCTAGATGAAAGATACTTAGCATTGCAAATACCTCCAAATACTTTTACTTATTTAAGTTTGCCGTACTTATGTGTGAATGTTTACTTCTATATAAAATTTAAAATCTATGTATGCAAGTTTTCTCAAAAGTTGTGATAGATCTTTTAATTGGAATTGCATTAAATTTATAATTAACTTTGAGTTAATTAAAACCTTATTTTAAGTTGAACCATTAATGAACATGGTATATCTCTCTGTATCTTTGTTTTCTTTTATGTTCTTTAAGTAATTTCAAAAATTATGTCCATGTAAATCATGTATTCACCGTAATATAAATTCCTAGCTAATGTTTTATATTTGTGAAGTCTTCATATACTTCTCTCTTTTCCTTAATTGTTTATGGTTCCTTGGAGTTATTCTCTATCTTGCTATAATGTTATCAATCTCTTCTTTTGAGCTTGATGCAAGAGCTCAGCCCAAATTTCAACCAGTTAACATTTGCTTTGCCTTCTTCTGAAAGATCGTTAACTTCAAAAAAGCTACGACCATAACCATGTTTCAAAAGCCACTTTCTCAGGTATTTTCTTAGTTAATTTTCTATTCATGTTCTGAGGCTTGAAGGGTCTATAGATAAAACGTGAAATGGTTTCCTTAATCTGTAGTTAGTAAGTGCCTTCCTTAGCTGAGCTCCATAACTGCTATGGTATTAATACCAAATATCCTAATATAACTAGAGCTGCTGTTTTCTTTCTGAATCATGTAATAAAGGCTGCTATCTTTTCCTCTAGGCAACTTTCCACTATACACACGCATACACACATATGAACACATTGAAAGTGAGCTTCTCTCTACATCCTTAATCCATTTCTTAAATTCTGTATCAAGTTGTGAAATAAATATATAATTTATTGCTTCAAAAGAATATCTAAACTGGTATTGCCATGGGAAGCGAAGGAGGCAGTAATCCATACTAGTTTGTCATCCTGCCAGATGAATATTTATGTATTTCTCGAGGATGCTGTGTTCTAAGAGGTAAAATATTCACTTCACATGCCAGTGTTTGAGCAAAATATCAAAGTAGGCTCAGTTTGCCTAAATGCCCAGATGAAAAAATGCAAATACAGAAGTAGAGTGAAAAAAAAAAAAAAAAAGCTCATCAAGAAGAGTGTCCCAGAAACAGTAATTTGGGTAATATGAGCCTAATTATGCACCACCTCTTCCAAATCTGCCTCTAGCCTCCCCACAAGCAAACATATGCATATACCAAAGTACTAATGAGATTGTAAGCTTGCTTCTCAGGAGAGTACTTCAAGTTTAACCCTGTTGACATAGTAATGGGATCAAGCTTACTTTCTTAACTGAGTACTCTTTGACTTTGCACTAATTAGTTCTTCACATATTCTAGTAAACTCTAAAAGCTTCCGTTAAGGTATCTCAAATATTCTCATAAGTAGTGTATTTTAACAATTTTATCTCATCAATGCTCTGTTTATGGATGCATTTGATAAGTCATAGATTTTGTTCTTGAACCTGTTTTCCAATTCTCTTTTTCTTAATATAATACTCACTGCATGACCTTGGGTAATGCATCATTGTTATAATTAAAAAATGATAATAATTTTCTCCCTAATAAGTTCATGTATGTAAGATTCACTGGCCGTGTGTTAACACTCAGTACGTAGTAGCTTTTTAAAAAAATTCCTTCTATTGTCTTCTGAATTCTAGCATAACATGCCTCAATAATATGCATCACTAGTAGAAAGATATAGTTGTTTTGCTATATAGTCAAGATAATTATAGTCCAGATATAGTTGTTTTGTTAATATATGTCATTTCCACATATACGAGGAAAAGCACACATTAACCAAGCCACTGCAAACTATATGTGAGTGGTGCTCATGAGTAGCCATTCATTTTTTAGAATACTGTTTATATGGCATGCTTAGTAGTGATAACTCTAGCCCACCCACACAACCTGCTTGGCTGCTGCATGTCTGGGACAAACTAAATCCTTACTGTCTCTCATTATCATGAATATTGTAAAAATTCTTCCATGTTTTATATTTTTGTTTTTCAGCCATGAAAAACACTGCTTTTCAACCAGCAAAGCACTGTTTAGGGCTTTGCTGGAGAGAGCTCGATGTGTTTCAATACATATCGGACTCACAAAGATGTCATCTACATTTAGCCTTATAATTCTGTGATTAATTTTATATCCCAGTTTTGCTTATGGATGACAAATATCAAAGACAATTTAAAGGTTCAACATGAAGCAAATGATTGAAAAATACATATGAACACAATTCAATATAACGGTAGCAACAAAGAAATAAAGGAAGTTATTACGCAATGTTACATAAAAAATTCAAATTCAAATTTTCAAATTGTAAAAACACTGTCATTGAAATTAGTCAAAGTCTAAAAGGGTATATGAAGAAATAAATAATCATTTCATCAGAATTAGGTTGTATCAGTGGATGTGTAGTGAATTTAATTTGCATTATTTTTCAAAATACCTGCATATCGTTAAGTGAAATTACCTAAGAAATCAACAAATTGCTAACCCATTCTATGAATTAGTATTACTCAAAATGTTTCTGTCTTATGGTCAAGATTTTGAAAATGTGGCATTTATTTCTGATATGTTAATTTTACTCATATAATAGTTGAGGCCTTAAATAATTCTAACACTACATAAATATAATTGTATATTATGGTGGAGAATGAAAGTTACATACTTCAAGATAAAAGATATGTCAGAATATTTATTTTTGCTGTGAGCTAATTTACTCTGACAGGAAACTCTTCCTTCAATACATTAATTTGCTCTCTTCCACTGTAGGGATATTTTGATAAAAATATTATTGAGAAGTTCTGCTCCCTACTTCATGAAATTTAAGGTCTAATCAGAGGAAAAATTCAGAGCTGATCAATTGTATCTTAACAATCTGTTTCTAAATTAAGGCAAAGTCTTAAATCAAAGCATGAATATACAGTGTATAAATGTATATATATGTGTATATATATAGGTAGATTATGTATAGCATACACAATCTAATAATTATACATACATATATACAAATATACAGCATACATAATCTAATCATTCTAAATCAAGTTTCTTTTTCTAGCTGAGGTCTTATACATCCTCTTCTATTTCACCATGCACCCTGTGACCCAAACCGAAATGCTCATCTTGTTCCAACCCCAGATAAAAAATAGGTGACTAAATTATTTTAAGTCGACCTCACTAGGGTTTCAAACGTATCCCACACTTTTGATCACAATGGCTGTTATTGGTATCATGGACCTCTTTGCCTATTAAAGGATCTTCTAAGACAGCCTTTTAACTGGTCTCTCAGCTTTTTGTTTCTCCTATCTAATCTGCTGATACTGCCACTCAGATCATCTGGCCCCTTGAACTGTGTTACGTATAGCAGAACCAGATAGAAATAAGATAACTCAAAACACAATTATTTGACTTTCTGTTATATAGGACAATGTTATATAGGACAAATTGATTTCTAAAGGAAGATTAAACCTACACTTAATAATGAGAATACCAGAATAGTGACATGTATATTTACATGAAATATCAAGTTTCTATTTTGTTTATTAAAAAGTATCTGAAATTTACTGCTGATATGGGGGTGAAACAAATATCTGATAGAACATATTTCTTTAAAAAAAGTTGAAATATTTAAAAGTTTGTCTAAGGAAATAGTGCCCATTATGATCAGATCTTTTTTGATATCTTTCATATTATAATTGACTTGTGAGAGCTTGTTTGAGTTTGAATATTTACTACTGTTTTATTTTTTTAAGTAATAATTTAATTATTTTTAGCATTTTCACTACTATTACTACTGAGTTGTCTTAAAGACTGTGTAAGCATTTTCTGTTTAGTTTTCACGTTAATCCATAATAGTAATTATTATTTCCATTTGATTGAAAACAGAATTAAGCCTAAAATGATTATGCAACTCACCCAAGGATTCAGAGCTAGAAAGTAGAGAAATAGGAAATCAAATAGGGTTTTCTCTGATTCTAAAGTATATTTTATTAAGACCTACATTACACTGCCTCTCAGCTCTTTTCTGTGTTCCTTAATATTAAATCAGAGTTGGTTTTACAGTCATAACTTATATAGGTCTTTCTCTCTTAATATTTCATGTCAAACATGAAAAATAAGTTTTAGGACTCTTTATCTAATTTTGCATATAAAAAAAGTTGCTCTAGCGGGTGTGGTGGCTCACACCTGTAATCTCAGCACTTTGGGAGGCTGAGGTGGGCAGATCACAAGGTCCAGAGATAGAGACCATCCTGGCCAACATGTTGAAACCCTGTCTCTACTAAAAATACAAAAATTAGCTGGGCTTGGTGGCGTGCGTCTGTAGTGCTAGCTACTCGGGAAACTGAGGCAGGAGAATCACTTGAACCAAGGAGGTGGAGGTTGCAGTGAGTCAAGATCGCGCCAGTGCACTCCAGCCTGGCGACAGAGCAAGACTCCATCTCAAGCCTCTTCTGTGTTCTAACTGAAATATAACAACAAAAATGAAACAAAATGAAAATACAACAACAGAAATTCATCAGCATTATTCTGAGCTTTAAGAGAAAAAAGAACAACGACCATTAATGTTGAATTCTACCTAGAATCCCAAATTACATATTGCATATTTAAAACAAACAGTGTTTACAACAATATTTATGACCAAGATTTCAGATCTGTTGTTTTCTACAAGTAGGAGCTAGTGAGCTGTGTCAAATGCTGCAGAAAGATCATTTAGGATAAGGTAAACCATAGGCTTCCAACAGTTAAAACGTGGAACAATGTCAGCGAAGGCGTGAGACAAATTTCAGCTTGGTATGACTGGAATTGTGCAGGCAGTGACAGTTTGTATAGATTGCCATTTGACCTTGAAGGAAGAAGAAAGATGATCTGCAGTGGCTTTATGGCTTTATGGTCATAGGCAAATTACCGACCGTAGTGCCAGGGAAGGCTTAATTGTGCCGGTAAGCAGAGGGGATGTTCCCTAGAAGCAATCAACATCCAAATACATGGGGAAAAACAAAAGCAGCAACAAACCTGGAAGAAAATTCTAAAGAGGGAAATTAGATATAGCCTAGAAACATAATGAAAGAACTGTAAAAAGTTATTCTTAATTTTGCATTGAGAGCAGCAAAAAAAATTAGCTTGTGCGCATTGGAAGAATACCAAAATGAAAAATCACAAAGAAAGCACACATATGCACAATCTGACATGTAACTAGCAACAATCACACTTTAAATGAGAATACTGTGTTATGTGTTTCACGTGATCCTCACAACATTCTTTTGAGGAGAAGATAGATTTAGTGTCCATTTGTCTACTAAGGAATAAAACCTCAGAGGTGTTAAGAAATATGCCAACAGGACACAGAGGCAGAAGTAGCATAAAATCTCCAGTCCAGAGAAAATGCTTGGTCCAGTGCCTATTTCATTACAATATACCCCTAATGTGCATGCCCTATTATTGACACGGTAACACTAAAGAAATTCACAGCCAGACTTATACGTCCTGCTCAGGAAAAGTAGCTAATGTTCTCTGCACAGTTTACAAAAGTCACTTCCATAATAAATGGTATTTCAGTTTTCTCTGTGGCCACGTAAATGAATAAGGAGAGATAATGACATTTTCATTATTTTAGGAACATATTTGCATTTGTAATGATACAGCTCCTACCAGGAGCCAAAGCCATAGAGACAACTGTCTGAATTAATTATATTTGTTTGGCTGATTAGATAAAAAATGCAAACGTAAACTGCACATCAACTACTTTAAGATTATTTAATCCTTCTCTTGAAAGGGAAATGGGTCTCTGAAGTTGTTCTTCTTTTAAGCTCAAAAAATAGACCATTAAATCAAGCAGCTGAAACAGTTCTTTAAAAATCACCCTCCCCAAAATTCTTGCATTTTCTCAAGAGTCTGAAATAAGTATATCAATCTACATAATATCAAGATTTATTTATTAATTTGCAGTTATTTC
Source organism: Pan paniscus (assembly GCF_029289425.2). Classification (NCBI taxonomy): domain Eukaryota; kingdom Metazoa; phylum Chordata; class Mammalia; order Primates; family Hominidae; genus Pan; species Pan paniscus. The sequence continues at coordinate 72,494,303 of NC_073267.2, forward strand.
CTAGATTAGCCTGCTCAATTTTCATGAGCCAGTCCCCATGCCTCTATGGGGAGTGATGGCTTAAACTGTGTCCATTTAGCAGACAGCAACTTTCAAGTGAGGATAAGTGCAGCTAAAATGATCCCCCTGAAGTTCTCAATGTGTGCAATTAGCTTTGCAGATGTGCTTTGTCCACACCTACCTTTTAATGATCACTAAAACCTTGTTAAATGAAGCAGTACCAGTAGTCTCCTCCCTATACACACCAGCTGCCAGCCCACCTCTGGTTATCTAAGTTCTATAATGGAGTCCAAATGTGGCTGAAACCTTTTCAAAGCTTTGAATATTTTTGTAAGTCATGCCCCACTTATCAATGAAGAATAAATTTCAGAGTGGGAGCAGTGGTCCAAAACTTTACCATCTTTCATTTACATACCTTTCACTCCCTCACCCCATCCCACTTTATTCTAAACTACAAATGGAATGTGTCTCCTTCCTGCTTAAAACCTTTCAGTGGCTCCTGTCACTTAAAGTTCAGGCTTCTCTATATAGTTCCAATCCATCTCCATGCTTTTTATTATTATTGTCTTCATACTTAGCATTGCAAAACTATATCTATCATCTATCTATCCACCCATTTGTCTCTTATATTGGATTTCTATGGCTTCTAATTTCTGATATTATGACTATATTATGATAGATTTAAATGACATATATTTAAATGACATATTTAATGTCATATATTTAAATGACAGTTCTTAAAATTTATAGTGACCACTTTCTACTGGGCTTAAAATAAATCAATGGAATATTTCAAAAAAGTATGTGCAAGGGAGGAGGGGTGGTACTTGTATGTGTATATGTGCATGTATGTGTGCAGGTGTTCCAGAGACATAATTGAATATTAATCAGCAAGATTTCCATTTTGAGTAAAAATAAAAGGCTCTTACAGGGGCTTGAAACCTGTTTGACTTACCAAAGCAAAAGGGTCACAAGCATCACAAGCATTATTTCTCCTCTCTAGGCTAGGATAGTTCCCCATTGCAGAACTGGGTCCAGTGATACCAAGAGATAAGATAGGATAGGATCCCTAAGCAGAAAAGGCCCCACTTAATTAGTATAATGAGTAGCAAGACAGTTGTTAGCATCCAGAAAGGATGACTAACTCATACAGAGTCACAAACCTGGTTAATAGAACATGATGCCCCTAGGAGCAACATAGATGATAGCCATTATTGTTGTGTGTGTGTGTGTGTGTGTGTGTGTGTGTGTGTGTATATATATATATATATATATATATATATGCAAATCTTTGCTTAGTGTCTATAGCTGAGCCAGTTTTTGAATATAGGACTAACTTAAAAAGAGGCCAGGTATACGTGAGAAAGTACCCTGCAGGAAAGGTACATGTTAGTAATTCCAGCATTCCTTCCACTAAGGGATCTGCTGCTATTTTTTTAGGTACTTATAGACTAGGGAAAGGGAATTACCTAGTATTTTAAGGATTATTGAACATAGGGCTCAAAATGACATTGCTACCTGGATATATGGGGCAGCAGCATGTTTCACCCAGTTGATCAGGGCACTAAGAAGAACTGAAAGCAGAGTTCTGGCTAAGGTGTGCAATCTAGAGGGTCTATTGGGTCCATACACCTACTCAGTGGGCATGTCTCTGGTTCCTAAGGGTATGGTTAGAATATACATATAGTTTGTCATTGGTACATCCACTACATTGTTTTCTTGGAGGGATGGTGAGAGATACCATAGTGGGGAAACCCAAGCGGATGCCCCTAAAACTGCCCCTATTCTCAATCAGGACTGAGGAGCTGAAACAATATATTCTATGGAGCAGGAGTAGAAACTAGAGCCATCTTTAAAACCCTCATGGATGAGGGAGAGGTGTATCCTCTCCTATCATATCTCCGTATAAGTCACCAGCCTGGTCTCTACAAAACCATTAGAAAATGACAATGGACTAACACACTGCATGGGAGTAGTAGCCACAACTGCAACTGTAGGTAAAGATGTAGTATTTTTCGTAGGGCAAATTAATATGACTTTAGGTACGTGGTATGCAGCCAATGATTTGGAAAAATGTGATTTTATCTTTTTCAGGAAAATGGATCAGAAAGTTTGGATTCACTTGAAATGAACAGTGCCCATTGACATATTGATTAAGTTAACTATCTTAACCTTCATTATGATGAAGTCCAAAGGGTCCACATTTAACTATGCATCCTATAAAACAATGCATTGAACAAGTATAGTAAGTATATAATGCCAATCAGACCAGAAAGCAAGGAATGGTTAGTACAGTGGAGCCTTTGACAAGGCATATGCTATCCAATGAGCAAGATATAAACCCTATGAACACTGAGGATTCTACTGCATTATTAAAACATTAGATGTCTAATGATCTGGAGAATGCTTGGGCAACCTCTCCAAAGAAAGGGAAAACTTATTGCATCTTGCTTCTTCCTTCATAAAGAAAAAAACTCAATGTTTTAAAGCCTCTTAAGTCTCTGGAATAGCTTATTTCATACTTAGGGAGACTAGTTAAAATCATATACTAGGTGATAATAAAGATGGATACATTTTATTATAGTTGGGTCTGGTGCAGGTAAAAGTCTTCAGTAGGTCAGTATCATGACCCTGCACCTTGGACTTTTTCTTCTGTCCAGCCTTATAGTATAAAAAGTGTCAGTATTGGCATAAGATATAAAAGGAACTTAAAGGACAAACCCATTGGGGGAATGAAAATGTAGACCCTTAGGATTCCAGAGCAAATTCATTCTATCTGCAAATCACAGTAAGGTAGAAGCAGTACCTCTGAGAACCGGCCCAAGCAGGATGATAAGGCACAAGTGAGCTATAAAAGCACAGAGCCTAGATTCCTCTTCCCCATTCTACATTCTCTGAATAGTTCCCTAAATTCATAGCTATGGCCACATAGGATATGCCTATGACCAATAGACAGATGTCAACTCACGATGTAGGTATAAGCCAACAATGGATAACAGTTGCCCTGTAGTCCTGGGGCAGCCTAGAAAGGCAAGGGAAAATCTTCCCAAGGGTTAGACATTTGCATAGGGCACCTGGTCATCCACTCTGTGTGACCTGAATAGTCCAGAGTTAGAATATATATAGACTCATGAATAAGGGTGAATGGCTTGGAAGATTTGTTAGAAGCCAGGAAGGAGAAAAATTGGAAGAGAAGGAATGAAGAAGTCTGATGCAGAGGGATGGGGATGGCATATATGAATGAACATAAAGACAGACATAATTATATTATATGCTATGCTCCACTAGAATGCATCCACTACAGAAGAGGCATTCAACTGTGTTATAGAAAAAAAAATGACTCAGCCAGTTGACAACAGCCAGACTCTCTTATATCTGCTCTCCATAATTTACATTAGTTTCTTGTGTCTGTAACAAATTACAAGCCGGGTAGCTTGAAACAACAGAAACACATTCTCTCACAGTTCTGGATGCCAGAAGTCTGAAATAACTATCAATGGCCAAAATTAATATATTAGCAGGGCTGTGCTTTCTCTGGAAAAGAATTTGTTCATTGCCTATTCCATCTCCTGGTGGCTCCTTGCATTTCTTGGTCTGTGGCTGCTTCAGTCTAATCTCTACTTCTGTCTTCACATTGACTTTTCCTCTGTATGTTGCAAATCTTCCTTTGCCTCCCTTTTATAAGAATACATTTGATGTTATTTAGGGCTCATCTGGATAATCAAAGAATATCTCCTCATCTCGAGATTCTTACCTTAAACACATCTGCAAAGACTCTTTTTCCAAATAAGAAAACATTTATAGGTTCCAAAATTATAAATGGACATATTTTGGGGCCCATTATTCACGTTACTACAAGAAATGTCCTGCACACCCACCTCCACCAGATATGCAGTGCTGGCACAATGAGTAGTTTGATAAGATAGCCATGGTGGTGGGGTTGAAAGTTACATGTGGCCTCAACAGTGTAGGCTTTCATTTACCAAGTCTGGTTTATCTATTGCTGCTGACAAATATCCCATCTTCCAACAGTAGAGATCAATGCTGGATGCTTAGTACTGCACCACTCCACTAAGAGATCACTAGTGATCATAATTAGTCACTTTATGCCAAATTGACTGTATTGGATCTTTTATATTTTGAAAGGGGGTAACAATTTATTTTGGCACATATTTTGGGTATGGGTTTGCCTTTCCAGATTTAAAGACCTCAGCTAATACCACCAACTGATGACTGTATAGAGTATCATCAATTGGCACAGTCGGTCATGTATCATTTTGTCAGACCAAGGAATCTACTTAATAGTAAAGGAGATGAGAGAGTGGCCATTTGGCTCATTCCACATAGGCTTAAGTTGCTAGCCTGATGGAATGATGGAAAGGTTTATGAAGGGTTCAGCTGAAGGGTCACCTCAAAAGGGATGACAATTTTGTAGGATTTTCCAGGCTTCAGAGTATGTTTTAAATCAATGACATTTACAAGTTGTTGTGTGTGTCCCATCCACCAATGCCAGGCATACACAGGTCTGGAAACCATGAGGTAAAAACAGAAGTGTCCCCACTTACCATCATTTCCAGAGATGTGTTTGGGGAATTTGTGCTTCCCACCAATCCTAGGCTTAGTATTTTAGATGTCCTTGCTCCCAAAATGATACTGCTTCTGCCAGTACACATAGCAAGAGTTCTGATTCACTATTAGAGGCTATTTGGATACTTTGGGATATATCTTTCAAGGTGCCAGCAAGAATTATTGACCCTGACCACCAGGAAAATGTAGGGCTGCTGTTACACAATGGGAACAGGGACAAATATGTTTATACCGAGGTGATTCACTTGAGTATCTCTGAGTCCTTTTTGACAAATTATGGTGTTAAAGAGATGAGTCCCACAAATTCATTCTGGGAAGAGTATGTGACCCTTCAGAAATAAGGATCTTTTTCACAACACTAGGCAAACTACCATGACGTGCAAAGCTAACAACTGAGGGTAAGAGAGATAGTAAATAGATTATTCAGCAGGGAGGCAAATACAAGTTGTGGCGTTGAGTTGGGTTATAGCCCGGCAGCTGTTCAGCTAGCACCCCTTCTCCTACAAACTTTCCCAGGAAGAGAGGTCTATTGGAATCCTGAATGGTTTCTCCCACCAGAACTGGATTCAAGTAGCACAAGGGTGGGTTGTGGTGAATCCCCTAGGTCTCTCTCATTGAGGCTTAATGACTCATTATCCCAGTTTCCAAGAGTGCTCTTGGCACACAGTCCACAGGTTAGCACCATTTGTGAATTACCTCCACTAAAGAAGGTCATTTCTCCCAAGACCACACCCTTTCCTGAAACAGCCCATATCCCATGACTGATCCAACAGGGGTAGAAAAAACAAAATTTCTTGCTCCAACTTAAGATGGTATTGAGTGGATTTCCTAACTTCAGTGTTTTCTGTGAATTGCCTAAAGACTCCACTGAGACTGAATCACAGATTCTCTTTTTGCACAATTCTGTTATCTTCTCCTTTACCTCCACAGATGTTGATTCTAAGAGCACTCTCTCACAAACTTTCTGTATGACAGTCTGCTTTCTGTTGAACCCAACCTGCAGTCTCCAAATTGTTCTTCTTGCCACTTTGTCTCCTGCTTGCTCAAAACCCATGGTGCATGCTGAGGCATTATATTTAAAGTAAGTTACATTACATCTACTAAACATTGTAGAATTTAAAACTTTCCAGGCCATTTTAAATCCAATCAAACTTCTGATGAGGCTCTGAAGGAATGATCTTTTATTCAAGTTGAAAAATGAAAGTAAAATTCTAAGCCCCCAGTTGACAGAATGGACTCCCTCTTGGCCAAGGGAACCTCAGCTTGGAAGCTAAGTTCCAGGCCGGGGCCGGATGGGAAGTTAGACAAGCCGTGTTATAACCCGTCTCTTGCTAACTGCAATTCAACCTTCATTTCTAAGGGCTAACCAGAAGCGAGCCCTTTCAAAAAGACTCCACTGCTGATTTCAACCAACCACCTGACTGCTGCCTCTCCCTTTTGCAGTTTCAACACAACAGACCAGCATTCCTTCCTGATAAGGGGCCACCAACCCTGGGGTGGTTCTGGCCAGTCTATGGAGGATGTGCAGTGAGAGTTCTTGTGTTCTCTGCTTCACCACTTGATGTCAGAGGGCTGAAAACTCCACCTTAGATCATGCTAACACTGCCATGTTTTTTAACATTGGACCCATGGAGAGGCATGAAGCTCCATTGCACATGGGCATGCCTCTCCTTTCATAAATATTCATAAGTCCTTCTATAGCTTATTGAATATGTATATTTGGCCACCCCTTTATGCATAAATAAATCCCTGTTTTATTCTTCTGGACTTCAAAGTGGCTGCTTCTGGCTTTTGGCCAGAAGCTATGCTTCTTATCCTGTCAGTATGGTAACCAGTCAGGCTGCAACCCTTTCTAAAAAAAAAAAAAAAAAAAAAAAAAAGCTCTCCTTTATACATGTATAAATCTCATCATTCTTGAGTTGACAAGATTCCAAGATTCCGTGACTTCATATCATATTCATCCACTAACTTGGTCACTAACTATATACATACTAGTCTCCTTCCAGTTGCAAGGACAGGATATACTTTTGTTTAAACCGTGGGATTTTGCATATGCTATATTCTCTGCTTGGAGTGATATTTCATCTCTTCTTGGCTTGTTCAGCTTAACCTCACCATTCATGTAGTAGTTTAAATATTGTTTCCTTAGTGAATTCATCACGGACCACCCTATCTAAAGTAGGCCTCCAAGAAATTCTATTTGTTCCCTATTTATTTTATTCATGGTTATTTTCATAGTCTATATTTCTTGTTTACATGTTATCATCTGTCTCTCACTCAATAATGAAAGCTCCATAATACTGTAAAAAATATATTTGTAGTGACTGTATGTGTGCTCACATTGCATTCTGGTACATCGTTCTTTCATAATAAATATTTTGAAGTGAATAACATCAGCATACTATGTAGTTAAGGTCATTTCTGCTCCCAGAAAACCTTCTTTTTCACAATGTTGCTCTCTTTGACTAATTCCTTTCAAACGACCATAAAAGTACAGCCCATTTTAGGTTTTGACCGAATCCCTTCTCATAAACCATGTGGGTAAACACTTCTCCTCCAATTGTATTGCTGCACTACTTCCAGTGCCATATAATACATACTTTTCATACACCCAAGGAAAGGAATCTCAGGTCATGGATCTCTGATGGTGACAAGTCCATCAGAACCCAAGCATTACCTTGGGTTGATTATATGATTGCTCCAGATCTGCAAGCTTGATACTCACAATGACTCCTCATCACTCTTTTGTTCTGTAGTCCCTTTGCTAGTATAATAAATAATAATAATAAATAATGAGGATGGGGGAAATTTTTGGAGGTGATGGATATGTTTAAGTAGTAGATTGTGGTGATGGTTTCTTATACTTATCTCCAAACTCATTAAGTTGTGTACATTAAATGTGCATAGCTTTTTGTATGTTAATCTTACCTTAATAGAATGGTTTACAAAGAAAGGTAGTAATACAATTTTTGGTGGCTGCTGGCTGTTTGTAATATGATGTGGCTCTTAATTTATAGGATGTAAGGTGGGGAGTTAATATTGTTGAGGAACATAGTGTGAAAGAGGAAACTACATATGCATGATGGTTAACTTTACGTATCAAATTGACTTGGGCTAAGGGATGCCCTGATAGCTGGTGAGACAATTCTGAGTTTGCCTGTGAGGATGTTTTCAGAAGTGACTAGCATTTGAATCAGCAGACAGTACAGATCAACCTCACCAACGTGAGTAGGCCTCAGGCAACAGGTTGAGGACCTGACTAAAATAAAAAGGCAGAGAAAGTGAAAATGTATTGTCTCTGTTTGAGGTTGGACTACCATCTTCTCCTGCCATTGGAAATTGATGCTTCTGATTCTAAGGAATTTAGACTCTAACAGGGACTTAAACCATCAGTTTTTCTGGTTCTCCAGCTTGCAGAAGGCAGATCATAGGACTTCTCAGTCTTCATAATCATGTGAGCCAATTCCTCATAATTGGAGCAGAGAGAGAAGTTTCTGGAATAAAAAGAATGGGTAGAATTTAGGCTCTTCCAAAGGACTGTAAACTTCTTTAGAGACAAAGGGCAGGCTGTCATGTTATCTTTGTAAGCCCAGTTATCAGCCCAGTGTCTGGCACACATAAAATGTGTGAACCATGAAAACAAATAATAAGTGATGAAAAATGAACTAATTTAAAATGATTTCTAGAGAAGCACCAGCAAGTAAGCACCCCCTGACACAGGGAGGTGCCTGAATAGGTCCTGTGCCTATTGCACCTGGAAAGAATCAGACATATGGCTTTGAACAGCTTACTTTACAATGACTCCTTCTTTTATAAGATACTTGGCCTTTTGTGAGTGGAACTACAGCTGTCTCTGAAAATGGCAACATCTGATCCTGAAGCCTAGAATATAAAGCACTTGAAAATGTCGCTCATTTAAGGTTATCCTCTGATGCTAAGAGCCTAGAAAAAAATTAATAGGATGTGGTAAAGGAAACGAACAACCGGACAACTACATTTATGAATATGAAGAACAGTAATGCATGCTTTCTGCCTAAGACTTTTTCCGTGGAAGAATTCACATAGGTTTATCACTTTGGAAAATGTGTGGTCAGCTCAAGCACAGTAGAAGAGATAGAATTGTTTATCTCTTTTTAAAATAAATGTAAGCAGGGTACTATATGCTAAGTGGCTGTGATAAATCATAGGATCAGTATAATTGAAGGTCACATTGGAGGAGATTTCATAGATGGAAAAATGATTAAGGTGATGGTCTTTTTTCAGATAATCTAGGTTCAAATTCTCATTCCACTCCTTCTTATTTATGTGATCTCATCTGTAAAATGGAGATTACACTGTCACCTACCTCACTGAATCATTTGGAAAGTAACTATGCATGCAAAGCCTAGCATACAGTAAATACTCAATAAATATTCCTGCTAAATTTAAACTTCCTTTTACTGATTGGCACATTGAAATCCATTCATTAAGACTTGTGTGAAGCCTTGTAGATGCTTCAGGAGTTTTGCGTATAGCTGATGGGGAAGGATTAGTATTATCATATCTGCCTTGGTTAGAGGCACACAATTTTGGGGTCAAGTGTGATTGTAAAGACTTCTGTCAGAGATATTTATCCAGAGATAAATAGAAGGAAAGGCAAAGACTAGGGGAGACTCAAGTAGTAAATACATAATTCTGCCTGGAGTGATCAGGAAGAATTTCTAGAACAGGAGGAATATAATCTGTGGTCTGATAGACAAAAGGAACCAACAGAAAGCTACTAATAAGTTCTAAATCAATCCAGAAATTCTAACTTACCAATAGGAATATAAGAAATTAGAAAAGAGGTCAACCATTTGGGAGCCTCTTTTTTTTTCTTCTATTTATTTATTTTTTGCTATCCCTTTAGAATTCTTTTGCTTTTCAGCTTTATTGAGTACAGTTGACAAAAATTGTACATGTTAAGGTATACAACCTGATGTTTTGATATACATATACTTCGTCAAATGATCACCACTATCCAACAAATTAACATACCCATCACCTCACAGTTAACATTTTCTTTCTTTGTGTATGTGTGTGTGAGATAAGAACACTTAAAATCTACTCTTTTAGAAAATTTGAAGTATATGATACAATATTGTTCACTATAGTCACCATGCTGTGTACATTAGATCTTCATAACTAAAACTTTACCGACATCTCCCAATCTCCCCCTTCCCACAACACCTGGCAAACACTTAGATGTAGAATCTAAAATAGACTCAAAGAGCAGAGGGTCATACCCTAGTCTAAGCACTAACTGACACTCATAAGTTTTCAGGTCCCTTTTGCCCTCCTAAAGTTACAACATGAGAGATGTAATGTTCTAACAAATATCTTTATCTTAAGAATAAAATAATATTTTTAAATAGAAAATTGTTTTCATCTCAGCTCAGGAAGGATCCAAATTTGAGTCTCTCAAAGACAAGTGGTAGTAAGAATTCTATATTTCAAAATCCATTCTGAAAATTACTAGTGGATCTGAAGAGCCAGGTACTTTAGGATGCATTTAGTTTATTAGATAAATGCTCCTAGAATTTGAATATCAGTTTAAAAACACTTTTAAAACTACTAAATTTGCACATTAGGCGAGCTGCTTCCTTTCAGCAACTTTTAAATAATAATAAGAATTTCAATATCTTATGATCTGTGGCTTTGAAAAATGTTTCCATTTCATTACTGTACTATTCTCTCTTCTTTGCATTCATGAATATTCTAGGAAAAAACAGAGTAGAAGTTGGACTTTTAAAAAGTTGATCTCTGTTTACATTCAATTTGAATAAGCTTCTATTTAAACAGGGAAAGTAGGTTTCCAAATTTAAAACACTAATGAATAAGAAAAATGAAGATAATGCTATGTTTATTCTATTTGGTGCTAATATGGAATGCTACTGGAGGTGTTTCTTTGTCATTTTAATCCCAGAAGGCTTTTTTTTTCCCTGAACAATCTCTGCCACCTGCATTCTGTTTAAGATATAATCATTCAATGTCTACAAACAAGTGATAACATTATTATGCATTTCTGTCCCTTTCATTCTTTACAAGAGTGGCAAATATCCCATTTCTTAGATCCAATAGCTCAGGCTGGGCACCAGCAGACTCATTAGGATTCCATTAATAAAGCAGAGGCCTCTGGAGAGTCTAGCTTTTTCAAACCTCCATCTATTCTATCTCCCACTCGATTTTCCCAACAAAAGCCTTTCTGCTTGGTATCTCTTTCATTTCACCATTCCCTTTTTAAAAAGAAACAATGGAAACAAAGTCTTAAGATTAGATTGGTGATATTGAAATGATTCTGACAGCCAGTGACAATGCTGCCAACCCAAAATGGGATGCTTACATTATTTATGAACACTAAATGTCACCAATTTCCCCTTCATCAGATAATTTCAGGAGACAGAACCGTTTCTGTAGGGCGAGAGGGAGTATGTGTACATGTGCTGCTACCTCCCCTCCCTTTCCACATCAGCCCTTCCATATATCACACTGGCTCTGTGTCAAAATCTCCTCCCTGGGAAGAAAACAGGTGCACCTGACCATGTTTCAAGTTTTACTACAAGTCTCAGATCAGGTCACCTGATACGGATGTCAAGTGTGTTGTAAAACCAAATGGGACCCTCTGAAATGTGAAATCATTAGCAAATCTGCTAACTTTTTTTAAAATTCTGTTTCCTATGCTCCCTTCAGAAGTCAGTTATCAGAGGGAAATTATCAAGAGTTGAAAGGAAAAGACAGTATCCCTCTGGCACCCTGATCTATGTCTTGCTTTGGTGGTTGGGAAAGAGGGACTGGCATAATGAGAACAAACGCAATCTATGTCACCAGGAGTATTAGTGTGAAAAGGAGATCGGAGCCAGCTATTCAGGGATATTTAACTAACATTTTCCAGGGAGCTCGAGTCTTTTCAGAGATTCAGTTGCTAAGTAGTTGTGTATAGATTTATTTCATTTCACACTGGCTTTTATAATCTCATGTGTCCAAGTTGAACAGTAAAACGTCTTTAAAAATCAAGCACTCTATAAAAGGGATCTTTTGTGGGGAAGTTTTTGCTTAATTATTGATCATTGACTATTTCATCTTCAGCATTTAAAAGGAATCCTAGAGTTATTGAAGTCTGACCTTCTGTTTGTAGGTCAGGTGCCTGAGAACCCAAGAGGTTTTCTGAAAAATAGTAATTTCACTTTTGGAAATCAGATAGGAGGCTATAAACAAAGCCTGCCTCTGGCCTTGCACTCTTTGAATTCAGCTAGAACTTAACACAGCAACAGTTACTTCTTCACTTCCTGCACAAAACAAGAACCATATTTCTATCGTCATTTAGATTACAGGTTTCAAACATATCCATAAAATGCTAGATGTTACAACAGGTGCTAGCTTATAAAAATGAGCAGGTCTTTTAAAAGCTGACTTCCAATAGAGGTTTAGTCAACTTATAAAGAATTAGGCTAGTGCTAGAGACAAATTTAAATGTCGTGTGATGGTGCAACGCATATATTTACTATTTACTCTCCCTGTTACAGTGTCCATTGGCTCTTTACAGAGTTTGTGGTGTATTACATTTTTTCTTTTCTTTTTTTCTTTTTTTCCTTTTTTTTTTTTTTTTTTTTTGAGACAGGTCTCATTCTGTCATCCAGGCTGGAGTACAGTGGCATGAGCTCACCTCACTGCCACCTCTGTCTCCCGGGTCCAAGTGATTCTCATGCCTCAGCCTCCTGAGTAGCTGGGAGTACTTACAGACATGCACCACCATGCCTGGCTAATTTTTTTAATTTTTAGTAGAGACAGGGTTTCGCCATGTTGGCCAACTTGGTCTTGAACTCCTGGGCTCAAGCCATCCACCCATCTCGGCCTCCCAATATTCTGGGATTACAGGCATGAGCCACTGCACTTTGCCCAGATTACCTTTTGGACATTATTATTATTATTATTTTTAATTTTCACTATTTGAATTCTTAGTGTAGTTTGGTTTGCTTTTTTTTTTTTTTTTTTTAACCTTAATCCTAATACCTCCACTTAGGTCTCAGATTCCATCCTAGGAAAGCAGCTCCCAGATCATTCAGCTTATATAGTCCTTTAGACTTTCAAATTCTTCAGGATGAAATACATACAAGATCAGCCAATCAACTGTCACTTTGCTTCTACTTTGCTTCACCCCACAACTGCATATTGACTTCTACTAATGGCATAACTTCCTGTGTGTCATGATCCTTAAGTCTTTCTTCCTTTGCTCAGTTTTTCTAAAGATCACACCCCCCCACTCCCATTTCATGAAAGAAGGACAGGAAAGAAGAAGGTGGGAGAAGAAGGGAAGCATGCCCTGCTCCCTGAAGGGATGGATGGCTTGCTGCTTTCTTGTTTCTTTCCCCCCATGCCAGCTACTTGTTTGTTTTCCCTCTGACACCCTTTCACTCTCATTTTTTTTTCTTCTATTTCATACTTCTGAGAGGTAACCATTGTTACAGTGATTGTTCATGATTAGAAGCTAGTGATCAGTAACCAAAATCCAGCACATTCTCTTTCTGGGCCTCATATGTGTCAAACACGTTAATAGCACTGGAGACGCAGCAATGAATGGAAAAAAAATTCCTGCCATTACCAAGCTTTCATTCCATGAGGAGATAAAAAATGTGCCTACTGGATTGATAAGTAATTGTATTCATCTGTTCTCATACTCCTATAAAGAACTATCTGAGACCTGGTAATTTATAAAGAAAAGAGGTTTAATTAACTCACAGTTCCACACACTTAACAGGAAGCATAACTATGAGGCCTCAGGAAACTTACAGTCATGGCAGAAGGTGAAGGAAAGCAAGCACCTTCTTTACATAATGAGAAAGAGGTAGAGAGAGATAGAGGAGAGAGAAGGGGGAAGCACTATACACTTTCAAATAACCACATCTCTTGATACATCACTATTATAATAACAGCAAAGGGGACATCTGATGCCATGGTCCAATCACCTCCCACCAGGCTCCTTCAACATGAGATCACAATTCGACATGACATTTGGGAGGGGACACAGAGCCAAACCATATCAGTAATATAACAAATTATGATTAATGATTTAGAGAAAAAAAAGTCATGCAACTTGTTTATTGAATAGCAGATATGATTTTGTCTCTCTCTGTGTCTGTGTGTATTGGGGGAGAATTTAGGAGCTATGTTGCAACAGATAATCAGAGAAGCAATCATTATACAGTGGCATTTCAGTAGAGACCATATGGAGATGAGAAAATAACCTTTGGTGACATTTGGGAAAGAACATTCAAGCAGAGAATTATATGAGTGGAAGGCGCTGATATGGAAGATACACTTTGTTAGCAACTGGATAGATAGAACTGCCATTTACAGAAATGAATTAAGAAAGAATATCTTTTTTATAGGCATGTGGTGCATCAGAAGTTTAACTTTGGCCCTCTTAAATTTGTGGTTTCTAATAGACAGCCTATTAATAATTAAGGTAGGTAGCTTTGTATAAATATAAGCCTGGAGCTCAGACAAGAAAAATACTGTCATGGAAATGTAAATTTGGAGTCATCAGAATGGAGCTGGTGCTTAAAGATATGAGATGAGATTTTTTTTTTTACTTTTTTTATGATACTTTAAGTTCTAGGGTACATATGCACAACGTGCAGGTTTGTTACATATGTATACATGTGCCATGTTGGTGTGCTGCCCCTGTTAACTCATCATTTACATTAGGTATATCTCCTAATGCTATCCCTACCCTCTCCCCCCATTTAGAGGGTGAATGGTTTTAGAAACAAGTTCTGGGAACTAAGACTGGAGTCTTCTAACATTTAGAGATCTCTAACATTTAGAGATCTGAGAAACGAGGGGACAAATCAGCAAAGGAAGCTATGATTCTTTTATGTGTCAACTAGGCTAGGCTCTAGTACCCAATTACTCCAACAAACAGGAATTTAGGTGTTGCCATAAATGTGGCTAACATCCATGCTGTTAAGTAAAGGAGATTCCCCTCCATAAGGTGAGCGGGACTTATTCAATCAGTGGGAAGGCCTTAAGAACAAAAATTTAGGTTTCCTTGAGAAGAAAGAATTCTGCCCAAGATTGTAGCATTAAATTCTTGCCTGAGTTCACAGTCTGTCAGCCTGCCCTATAGATTTCAGATTAAAAAATACAGTATTAACTCCTGCCTGGATTACCAACTTGCTGACCTGCCTTACAGATTTTAAACTGGCTAGCATCCCCTTCCCCCAACCCCACCCACTAATCATGTGAGCCAATTTCTTAAAATTTTTCTCTGTCCATTGAGAAAGGCCACACAAAAGAAAGGATGTTCTTCAAAAAAATAAATAAATGTAAAGTATCATAAAAGAAGTGGTTATATGTATATCCTGCTGCCTACAGGTTGAATAAGTTGCATACTTAAGATGGACTACAGGACTTAGCAAAGTAGTATCTATAGTAACATTCATTAAATGTTTAGATGAGTTGGTAAGGATGAAGTGTGTGCAAAAGAGAAAAGACATGGAGAAACTGTAGACAACGTATATGCACCTTTTTGTTGATACACAGTAGATGTACATATGTTGGGGACACATGTGATACTTTGATACACTGATGTATTCTGTAGTGATCAAATCAGGGTAATTGGGATATCCATCACCTTAAATACTTCTTTTCTTTATGCTGAGAACACTTCTTCTCTACTAGGTATTTTAAAATATACAATAAATTATTGTTAACTATAATCACCCTACCATCTATCAAATACTAGGCATTACTTTCTCTATCCAACTGTATTTTTGTACTCATTAATCAACCTCTATTCATTATTTCTAACCCCTTACCTTTCCCAGCCTCTGTAACCACCAATCTACTCCCTATCTTCATGAAACCGTTTTCTTAGCTCCCGCATATAAATGAGAACATGCAGCATTTGTCTTTCTGTGCCTGGCTTATTTCACTTAACATGATGACCTCCAGTTCCATTCATGTTGATGCAAATGGCAGGATTTCATTCTGTCTTACGGCTGAATAATATTCAACTGTGTACATATACCACATTTTCTTTATTCATTCATCCACTGCTGGACACATATTGATTTAATATTTTGACTACTGTGAATAGTGCTGCAATAAACATGAGAGGCAGATATTTCTTCAATATATCGATTTCCTTTCTTTTGGATATAAATCCAGTAGTGGGATTGCTGGATCATATTGTAGTTCTATATTTAGTTTTTTGAGGAACACTCCTACTGCTTTTCATAGTGGTCATACTAATTGACATTCCCACCAACCATGTATGAAGGCTCCCCTTTCTCCACATCCTCACCAGCATTAGTTATTCAGTCTTTTGGTGAAAGCTGTTTTATCTGGGTGACATGATATCTCATTGCAGTTTTGCTTTTCATTTCCCTGATGACTAGTGATGTTGAGCATTTATTTTTATATATTTTTTGGCCATTTGCATGTCTTCTTTTGAGAAATGTCTATTCAGATATTTTTCCCATGTCTTATTTAATTGCTTGTTTTATTCCTATTGAGTTTGTAAAGCTTTTTTATTTATAGGTTGGTTACTGATCCCTTATCAGATGAATAGTTTTCAAATATTTTATCCCACTCTGTGGGTTGTCTCATTTTGTTGATTGTTTGCTTTGCAGAAGCATCTTAGCTTGATGTAATGTTATTTGTCTACTTTTGTTTGGTTGACTGTGGTAATGCAGTCTCACACAAAAAATCTTGGTTTATACCAATAACCTAGCGCATCTCTCCAATGTTTTTTTTTTCTAGTAGTTTCATAGGTTCAGTTCCTAGATTTAAGTCTTTAATCTATTCTGATTTGACTTTTATATTTGGTGAGAGATAGGAGTATAGTTTTATTCTTCTGTATGTAGTTATTCTATTTTCTCTGGACCATTTATTGAAGAGATTGTCTCTTCCTCAGTGTATGTTCTTGCTGTCTTTGTTGAAAATAAGTTATTTGTAAATGCAAAGATTTATTTCTGGGCTTTCTATTCTGTTCCATTGGTCTATATGTCAGTTCTCATGCCAGTACTATTTTGTTTTGTTTACTATAGAGTTTTGCAGTAAATTTTGAAGCTAGCATGACGCCTTCGGCGTTGTTCTTTTTGCTTAAGATTGCTTTGGCTATTCAGAGTCTTTTGTGATGTCATATACAGTCTTAGATTTTTTGTTTTTCTGTGAAGAATGGCATTGGCATTTTGATAGGGATTGCATTTAATCTGTAAATTGTTTGGGTAGTATTGTGATTTTAACAATACTGATTCTTTCAATCCATGAACATTGGATATCTTTCCATTTTTTGTGTGTATTCTGTTCAATTTTAAAAAGTGTTCTACAGTTTTCCTTGTACAGATATTTTACTTCTTTGGTTAAATTTATTCCTATATATTTTTATTTATTGCAGCTATGGTAAATGTGATTGCTTTCTTGATTTATTTTGCAGATTGTTAACTGTTGGTATATATAAATGTACTGATTTTTATATGTTGATTTTGTATCCTGCAAATTTACTGAATTTTTTTTATCAGTAGGTTTTTTTATCTACTAGGTTTTTTTTTTTGGGGGGGGCGCGGAGTGGAGTATTTAGGTTTTTCTAGTCATAAGAACATGACATCTGTGAACAAGGCTAATTTGACTTCATCTTTTGCAGCTTGGATGTCCTTTATTTCTTTCTATTATGTAATTTCTCTGGCTAGGATTTTCAGTATTATGTGGTCTAAAAGTAGTGAGAGTTGGCATCCTTGTTTTCTTCTAGGTTTTAGAGAAAAAGCTTTCAATTTTTTCCCATTCAGTATAATGTTAGCTGTGGTTTGTCATTTATGACCTTCACTGTTTTGAAGTATGTTCCTTCTATATGCAGTTTATTGAGAGTTTATATCATAAAGGGATGTTAAATTTTATTGAATTTTTTTTCATTCAGTACTGAAATAATCATATGGTTTATCTTCTTGGTTCTGTTAATGTAATGTATCAGGTTTATTGATTTGCGTAGGTTGAAACATCCTTGCATCCCTTTGATGATTCTCTCTTGATCATAGTGATTAATCTTTGTAATGTATTACCATATTGATTTTGCTAATATTTTGTTGAAGATTTTTGCATGTACATTCATCAGTGATATTGATATACAGTTATTTTGTTTGTTTTGTTATGTTCTTGTCTGGTTTTTGTATCAGGATAATGCTGGCTTCATGGAATGAGTTTGAAAATATTCACCCCTTTTTAATTCGTTTTAAAAATCTGAGTATAGTATTAGTTCTTTTTATAAGTTTAATAAAATTCAGAAGTGTAGCCATCAGTTATTGGGCTTTTTTTGACTGGAGCCTTTTTATTATGGCATCAGTCTTGTTGCTTTTATTGGTTTGCTCAGGTTTTCCATTTATTTATGGTTCAATCTTTGTAGGAGGTATGTATCCAGGAATGTATCCATTCTTTCTGTTTTCCAATTTATTGGTGTACAGTTGTTCATAATAGTCTTTAATGATACATTGTATTTCTGTGGTATCAGTTGTTCTGTCTCCTTTTTTGTTTCTAATTTTATTTAATTAGGTCTTCTTTCTTCTTTTTCTAGCTAAAAATTGTTGATTTTGTTTCTCTTTTTAAAAAACAACTTTTCCCACAATGTGATACTACCTTACTCCTGCAAGAATGGCCATAATAAAAAAAAAAATCTATAAATAGTAGATGTTGCCATGGTGGCAGTGATCAGGGAACACTTCTACACTGCTGGTGTGAACGTAAACTACTACAGCCACTATGGAAAACAGTGTGGAGATTTCTTAAAGAACTAAAAGTAGAGCCATCATTTGATTTAGAAATCCCACTACTAGGTATGTACCCAGAGGAAAATAACTCATTATTCGAAAAACGTGCTTGCACATGCATGTTTATAGCAGCACAATTTACAATTGCAACCCAAATGCCCATCAATCAACAAGTGGATAAAGAAACTGTGATATATATATAAAATGATATATATGATATACATATATAATATATATGATATACGTATCATATTATGATATATGATATACGTATCATATTATGATATATGATATACGTATCATATTATGATATATGATATACGTATCATATTATGATATATGATATACGTATCATATTATGATATATGATATACGTATCATATTATGATATATGATATACGTATCATATTATGATATATGATATACGTATCATATATCGATATATGATATACGTATCATATCGATATATGATATACATATATTATGATATATGATATATGATTATATATCATAATGTATATCATATATCATAATATGTGTATATATATAGTATTACATATAATATATTACTACTCAGCCATACAAAGGAATGAATTAACAGTATTTGCAGTGACCTGGATGAGATTGGAGGCTATTATTCTAAGTGAAGTAACTCAAGAATGGCAAACCAAACATCCTATGTTCTCACTGATAGTGGGAGCTAAGCTATGAGGATGCAAAGGAAAAAGAATGATACAATGGACTTTGGGGACTTGCAGAGAACAGTGGAAGCAGGGCAAGGGATAAACAAACAAACAAAAACTAAAAAGCAAATTTTCATTTTATTGATCTTCCGTATATTTTTTAGAATCAATGTTATTTATCTCTAGTCTAATTTGTATTTATTTTCTGCTACTCATTAGGGGTTTGGTTTGGTTTGCTTTTTTCATTTCTTGGGGTGTATTGTTCAGTCGTTTATTTAAAATATTTTTTCTTTTTTTTCTTTTTTTCTTTTTGAGACAGAGTTGTGCTCTGTCACTCAGGCTGGAGTGCAGCGGTGTGATCTCAGCTCACTGCAACCTTCACCTCCTGGGTTCAAGCGATACTCCTGCCTCAGCCTCCCAAGTAGCTGGAATTACAGGTGCATGCTGCAATGCCTGGCTAAGTTTTTGTTGTTGTTGTATTTTTAGTAGAGATGGGGTTTGGCCATGTTGGCCTGGCTGGTCTTGAACTTCTGGCCTCAAATGATCCACCCACTGCGGACTCCCACAGTGCTGGGATTACAGGCATGAGCCACTGCACCTGGCCAAAAGTCTTTCTACTTTTTTGATATAGGTATTTATTGCTATAAACATCCCTATTAGTACTGCTTTTGCTGTAATTCATAGATTTTGGTATGTTACGTATTTTCACTGTTTTAATAATTTTTAAAACGTTCTTGTCAATTTATTATTGGCTCGTTTGTCATTCACAAGTATGTTGTTTAATTTCCATGTATTTGTGAAGTTTCCAGTCAGTGTTCCTCTTGTTATTGATTTCTAGTTTTATTCCATTGCAGTCTGAAAAGGTACTTGATATGATTTCAACGTTTTTGAACTTACTGAGACTTGTTAAATGGCCTAACATATGATCTAGTCTGAGGAATGTCCCATGTGCTGATAAAAAAGATGTGTATTCTGCAGCAGTGAGTGAAATGTTCTGTAAATGTCAGTTAGGCACATTTGGATATATGCAACTTTTTGAGGAGTTTTGCTATAAAGGACAGAAGGAAGATGAAGTGATACTAAGAAAGTGATGCAGAGAGGAAGTTTTTATAAGATGGGAAATAACAGTACAGTTTTTGTTGACATGATTACCTAAAAGAAATAGAAGAAATTTTGCAGGAATATAGCAGGCAATGTTGCCATCCTAACCATAATCCTGTGGCTCATCCTAGAGGTCAGCTCAGCTGTGGTGGACGGGTCCCTACTTTCTCTCATCCAGATGTCTCCTTACCTTCAGTACCTCTGTCTCTATGCTGGAGGGCTATTTCTGGATCATGGTAGTCCAGAATTCCAGAAAGTTAATACTCATAGGAGTAACTCTTAACTAGTATGAGATGGAGTTGGTGGACAAGTCACCCAGCTTCCTCTTCCCTCAAAGAATGCTATTTTGTCATGTTCTGCAACTTCTCTCTGGAACCCAGGGAGATTGAATCTGAATTGTTAGTCTCCTCCCTTTCCTGTCTCATTTCCTAATTTCTTCAGTGTGGTTCCTGGAATCCCTGTTAATGCAAAATACTGGCTGGCTGGGCATGGTGGCTCACACCTGTAATCCCAGCACTTTGGGAGGCCAAGGCGGGCAGATCACCAGGTCAGGAGTTGGAGACCAGCCTGACCAACATGGTGAAACCCCATCTCTACTAAAAATACAAATAATTAGCCAGGCATGGTGGCATGCCCCCGTTGTTATCTCAGCTACTCAGGAGGCTGAGGCACTAGAATCGCTTGAACCCAGGAGGCGGAGGTTGCAGTGAGTGGAGATCAAGCCACTGCACTCCAGCCTGGGCAACAGAGCAAGACTCCATCTCAAAAAAATAAAATAAAATACTATAAATAAAGCAACATATTTGCTTCCAAATAGTTGACTTTGGATCTGCTTTTAGGTAAACCCAAATTAAGACAAGGAGGAAAAATAAAGGGAATTTGCTTCAACTCCTTTGAATGATTGTGAATGTGAGAGTTTAAGGGATCTATTTCAAAAATGAAAGGTTTTCTCCTTATTTAAGATAATGGCCAGTACATTTAAGGCAATAGATGAGAATATATGTATGTAGATCGAGTTAGTATGGTAAGATGTGGTGGTAAGAGCCTGTGAGAATTCTTTTCCAAATGCTTTTTTATTCTCAAATCATTAATGAAAGTGAGGAGAGAAGGGGAATATTTTAGAAGTTTGAGTGATTAAAAAAGTTCTAAAAAACTTGTAGAGGTAAGTGGACTAAGGGAAAACCATAGGATTGCCAAGGTTCTACATGAGGTTAAATTAACCTCTTTAATTCTGTCTTTAATTAAATTAAAGAGAGAATAAGAGTGTCTTATCTGTCCAAGTTTTGCTGTGTAGATGTAGACATGAAGAAAGCATGGAGTTAACATCAAGTGTGTTTGAAGTTTTGCCAAACGAAGATGGGAGCTTAGACAAGGAAATGTAGGATGTATACAAAAGAGTAATATGAGAACTGTACCATAGAAACAATATGTAAAGGGGAAAGTGTGAACATAGAGGAAAGGTTTGTGACAGAGAATAGTGTAGAATAAATGGATTGTAGAACAGGATGAGGTCTGATAACCTTACAATAGAGAATGAGAAGAATGTGCCGTTAGAATTAGGGGCAAGATTGTGAGAATGACAATGGAGGGGACAGATGGGACAGGGACATAATTATAAATATAGCTAATGTTTCCTGAGGAGATCCATCTTAGCACTTCACAAAACAAATTATCTCACTTAAGTCTTATAAAACTCCCATAGACAGCACTATTATATCTACCGTTGCAAATAAGTAAAAAAAAATAGATAACTTAAAAGCATTTCCTTAATATATTAATATGTCTGGAAGAGGTAGATGTTAGGGCCAGAATTCAATCTCAGATCCTTCTAAATCTTTCACATTTAAATTATTTTCTTACAAAATGATATAATTATTTTTTTTAAAAAAAACATGATTCTAGACACAAAGTAGGTGCTTAATAATTATTGATAAGGAACAGATCACTAAAATCATTCTGTGTGATACTTGGGCAATTCTGTCTATGAAATCTGGCTTTGAAATATTTTATTGGCCAGGCGGGGTGGCTCACACTTGTAATCCCAGCACTCTGGAAGGCCGAGGTGGGCAGATCACTTGAGGTCAGCAGTTTGAGACCAGCCTGGCCAACATGGTGAAACTCTATCTCTACTAAAAATACAAAAATTAGCCAGCTGTGGTGGTACATGCCTGTAGTCCCAACTATGCGGGCGGCTGAATCGCTTGAACTGGGAGGTGGAGGTTGCAGTAAGCTGAGGTCACGCCGCTGCACTCCTGCCTGAGCAACAGAGTGAAACTCCTTTTCCAAAAAAGAAAAAAAAGAAAAAAAAAAAAAAGAAAGAGAGAAAGGAAGGAAAGAAAAGAAAGAAAAAGAAAGAAAGAAACGAAAGAAAAAAGAAAGAAAGATAAGTATTTTATCTCTGAAAAAAAAAACCTGCAATATTTTTCCATATAGCAAAACCTCTGGGCACTGATAAATACATACTATAGTGTGTGTGTGTGTGTGTGTGTGTGTGTGTGTGTGTGTGTGTGTTTACAATAATGTATATGTGTGTTAGATTTATTTTCCTGCAAATAAACCCCTCATCTCATTCCTCAAGTGGTGATCTTGTCAGTTCTCATAAGCTAAACACAATCAGCACAGATCAGTTTGTGCCTGGATTCAACTCCAGGGATAAGGCAGGTGCAGGTCTGGAGCTGACCTGATGTTTCAACAGGTATAATTCTTCTGTAAGTGCTAGGTGTGAAAAACACACTGGTAGCAGTATGTCCTGCTGTATCAGACCTCAGATTGTTTGAATACTGCACTCCAGCTTTTAACCACTTTCTCTACCAGCACACTTAGTAGCAGGCAATGTCACCTACATGACATTTGGCTGGGCTCAGCTCCTCTTGCACCCCACCTATTTGCACCTGGACAGAAAATGAAAGTGTTCATAGAATAAGCATCACAGGTGACAGAGCACCAAGACTCAGAACTAGAGACTGACAGGAAATACTTCATGAACCATGCATGGCTGAGATTTCCTTGTGAGCTGAAGAGAGCTAAAAGCCTAATTCAGCTCATTTCTACTCATTAATCACAAGAGATGAATGGTGTCTGCTGTCCCAAATTTCACTTGCAGATGGAAATTAATTAGTAGATTATTCACTTAAAGTGTTTTTATACATTTTTTGAATGTCTTCTATATCTTAGTCATTAGTTGTAATCTTGCTTTTATTTTCTCATTTAACCCTGATAAAATTCCTATACAGTAAATACTCTTACAGACGGCTCTTTTCATTTTATGCACTCATTATTCAATTCCCTTTATTCTGGTGAATACATTTATGTGTCTCTGCTATCAAACTGGCATCAGGCTTACTGCCTGCACACTTTAGGGATGGATTGCGAGCTGTAATTCAAGACCAGTCAATCAAAGTACATTGTTCACGGACAGACAAATGTTCCAAGAGGCCAATGAGATAAACTGGAAATATTGTTGAAACTGAGGAGAAGGAAAATGTTTTTACCCAATATGATGATGTGAGAGGAGAGCTGCTGGGGACCACTTACCCATTCCTTTCGAGAGCTTGCCTTAGAGAAAAGCCAAAATGGTGGAAAGAATGCCTGGTTATCTTTTGTTTCTTTTTTAACTTTGAATGAAATTTGTTCTTACTTGTAACCAGAATGATACTACCCCCTACATTCATTATTTCCATATTGTATCTAAGAAAATTGCAGCTCAGAGATGCTCAGAAGTGTCTTACTTTACACATTAACTGTCTTTTGTAGGAATGAAGTCACAATTGGGAATGAAGTAATACTGATTTTTAACCCACCTTTTTGATATAGCAACTAACTGCTGTCTGTTATTTTTGATGTAGTACTTTGAAATTATTTTTAAAGAGTTTTTATTGAGAATGAAAAATGTGGAAGAATAAAACTTATTTCCTAGCCCAAGGTAGATGCCCACTTCAAAAAAAAAAAGTAGGAAGTTTTTCAACTACTTTGCCCTTGTCTCTGAAATTCCTTCAAATGAAGAAGAAGAACAAAGCAGAGACAACTGGTTTAATGAGCTTGGAAAGCACTAACTCCATATACAACATCATTTCTACTAGTAGTGGTTATCATATTTTCATCACTTGCTATATTTCAGTCACCATGAAAAGTACTTCACGTATTTTCTCAGTGAATCTTCGAAATCACCAGATGTGGAAAATTCTATTCATATTAATTAGTACTCTACTTTAAATTAATAAGATAGATCCCCAAGAAGATAACATTTTTTCCAAAAATCAAAATCTAGCGAATATTGACAGTCCAAGATTACGATGGTGCCACTTAAGATCCAACTTTACGATGGTGCGAAAGCAACACACTTTCCAGGAGAAACCATACTTTGAGTACCCATACAACCCTTCTGTTTTTCACTTTCATTGCATTAGATATTCAACACTATATTATAAAATAGGGTTTGTGTTAGAAGATTTTGCCCAACTGTAGGCTAATGTAAGTGTTCTGAGCATGTTTAAGGTAGGCTAGGCTAAGCTATAATGTTTAGTAGGTTAGGCATATTACATGCGTTTTTGACTTACAATATTTTCAATTTACAATGAGCTTATTGGAATGTGACCCCAGTTTAAATCAAGGAGCATCCATAGTAGGCTGTGAATGTAATTCAGCTCTGAAATTATATTGTAGAGTTCATGCCTTAGCTATTCTTATATAGAGTACAATGAACATTTTATCTTCCATTACCTCATTTAAATTACATAAAACAAGCTTAAGTTAACTCATAGAGTTAATGACAGAAGATTACTTAGGGCATATTCCTATACAAAATTATTTTCCCCTTATTCTTTCGGTGAGTTTGTTTTGTTTTTCATTTTTCCTAATTTAGTATTTTCTTATTCTCTTTAGATCAAGGGGAGAAGACATATTTCACAGTGACATAGATGTTGTCTCCTCAGGATGCCCAATTCACACTTCATTTTTGACTTCTAGATGGGGACAAAATTACTTTTCCTCTCATTAGTAAATAGAGTATGATCCTATGCAAACCACAATGGAATGCATTAAATATAAAACCCATCTTCCTTGTTCTGTTCAGACACACACACACACACACACTCTGAAGTATGTAAACAAGATGTCATTTTCATTTTATTAATACACATACTGAGGCAAAGGAAGTAAAGTGATAATCATGATGATGATAACACTAATGAAAATCTACAGCCATAAAACACAAGGTGCCTTAAACGAGGAAAGTGACCTAACCCAATCTCACCATCAATTACATCTCTTTTCCTTTGCACAATGACACATTGATCCCTCTGATTACCTCTAATGCTTTGCCTCTATCCAGTTACTACCTTACTCCAATACAAAAAGGGGAGAGTTAATCCACAGCTAGAGTAGTTATCAAGGCTTATGTTCAATACTGGTATCTCTTAAGGAAAATGATATGAAAAAGAATCAAACAGATTTAGATTTTGCTTCTGATTCAATCATTTAAAAAAATTTATCCCAAGCATCAAGGCCTGTTTCTTAAAATGAGAAGGATGCCTACTGCAACTTTTATGCAGTAACTAATAGTCCCAAAATTTTACAGTGAATGGAATAAAAAGAAGAGAGACACACAGAGAGAAGAACAAGTTAATTTCATTATTACCAACACAACCTGTGCCTTCAACACTACTCTCCTGTTTTGTTTAAGGTATTTAACCTGATAAGCCAGGTATGAATTCATGTTTTTTTTTTGTTAAAATTGTACTCATTTTGAGTGCCTAATAAATGCTTGGCAGAAGGCTTATATAGTAGAAACTCAGTAAAGCTTACTAAATGAATAAAGAATTCATATTCGTATAAAAATTTTAGAAATTTCATTTATAACAAGAACATTGAAGGTTTATTCATATGATTTTGATAAATTACTATGGTACTAGCAAATGACAGAGAGAAGATAATTGCTTCACTTTTTGGAAATCACTTAATCATTTATTCCTACTTATTTATTTTAGAGGCAGGGCAAAATTTGAGACAGAAAAAGTTCAGCTCTCCAGTCATAAACTAATTTTATCAAAAGTGAAAATGATGATAGTAGCTAAGCACAGGTTGAATAGCTCTGATCTGAAATACTTGAGACCAGAAGTATTTTAATTTCATATTGGTTCAGATTTTGGAACCTTTTTACTCAGCATTCCTAATCCAAAAATATTAAATCTAAAATTCTCCAATGATCATTTTTTTTGGAGTATCATGTTGGTGCTCAAAAGTTTTGGATTTCGGAACATTTTGGATTTCAGGTTTTTGGATCAGGGATACTCAATTTGTAAGCATATTAGTAAGAATTTGAAGTGTTTTCCATATGTGATTTATCTTGTTAAATTTTCTCTATCCATTTCTGAGCTAGATATGGTTGATTAAGTGCAAGGAAAAGATTTAGTGATTTATCCATGGTCATGTGAAAATTGTGGGCGTTAGATTTATACCTCGTCTTCTAATTTCAGTGTCTGTTGTTTCATGTATCTCACAGATTCTGCTTATTTATTGATATGATGAGAGAAACTCTGTCAATAGTCAAATATATGAATAAAACATTATATATAATAAAATACTACACAACAATGAGAACAAATGTACTACTACTATGTCTATACACGATGTGCATTAATCTATTAAATAAAACATTGTACAAAAGAAAGCAGACACCAAGAGTATGTACAATTCCTTTTCACTTATGTGATGTTTAATTATAATCCAAGATATTAGAATTCAGGTTACCTTTGGGCATAAGAGACAATGACAGGAGGGAGTACAAAATGGAGCTCTTGGAGAACTGCAAATGTTCTGACTCTTGATTAAGGTTCTGTCTTCACAGGTGTCTTCTTTTTGTGACGTGGCTGCTCATATGTCTGTTCGCTTAGGAAGTAGAGGGTTTTCTGTATGCAGGCTATAATTCAATAAAGTTTTTGTTTGTTTGTTTGTTTGTTTGTTTTTGAGATGGAGTCTTGCTCTGTCACCCAGCTGGAGTGCAGTGTCTCAATCTCAGCTCACTGCAACCTCCGCCTCCCGGGTTCAAGTGATTCTTCTGCCTCAGCCTCCCAAGTAGCTGGGACTACAGGTGTGTGCCACCACGCCCAGCTAATTTAGGTCAGGAGTTTGAGACCAGCCTGGCCAATATAGTGAAACCCGTCTCTAATAAAGGTAAAGTTTTATTAAAATAACAAATGCTAAAAAACAAGATTGATAATAGGCAAATAATTACCATTTTCAAAATGTAAAAAAAAAAGTAAACTATAGGAAAAAAACCTGAAAATTCATTGTGTGTATATATACATATATTTATATATATGTATATATATATTTACATCATTCATTACATCTTAAAATATGCTTTTGTTATATGGTGTTTTATCCCCATCTTGGTCATTTTTGTTAATCCTGAAATGCTTGGGAATTTCCAAAAGAAAGGAGCAGATTTTGATGTGTGCAGATTGATTGAGTGATAAATGTGTTGGATGGGGGGACTGCTTTGTCTCATCATTTCAGGAAAATATTATAAAAAAATTATATAATAATTTTACAGCTTAGATAAAAATCAACAAATTCCTTAAAGAAAAACTTACCAAAAGTGACTCCCAAAGGAAAGAGAATATTTGAATGTATCTCTGTAAAATTACAGTTTTGAATCTGTTATTAAAAACATGCATCTGAAAAAATTCTGGGCCAGAATGGTTTCACTGGTAAATCACATCAAACATTTCAGGAAGAAATAATGCCACACTTGCAAAAATATTTTAAATAAATAGAATAGGTATACCAGTACCCCATTTGTTTTATGAAGTTAGTATAACCCTAAAATTAAAACTTGACAAAGATATCATAAGAGAATAAAATTATAGAATAAGATCCCTTATAATCCTAGACTTACATATTATTATATGTATTAGAAATTCATTTTCAGAAACATATAAAAGGATACTAGTTTATGACTGTGAAGGGCAGAATAAGCCCCCCAAAGCTGCCCAGGTGCTAATTCCTGGAACTTTCAAAATCAGGTTATGTGACAAAGGAAAATTAAGGTAGCAGATGGAGTTAAGGTTACTAATCAGCTAAACTTAAATATTAAATAGGTTATGTTGGATTACCTGGATAGAATCACAATGGTCCTTGTAAGTAGAACAGGGAGGCAGAAGACAGAGAACAGTGAGATGGCAGAGTGAGAAGGACTCAGTCCAATATTCTTGGCCAACAAAATATGACTTGAATAATTTGAGTCAATATAGGAGTTAGTATTAACTGTGGGTCTTTTTTAGAAAATTATTTTGAGTTCTGGGGTACATATGCAAGTTTCTTACCTAAGTAAACGTGTCATGGGGGTTTTTGTGCAGATTATTTCATCAACCAGGTATTTAACTTAGTACCCATTTGTTACTTTTCCTGATTCTCTCCTTCCTTCCACTCTCCTCCCTCTGTAGGCACTGTGGGTCATTTTTAAGCTTAAAAATTTTATTATTGTAAAAATTAATAAAATATATCCAATTTTAAATAGATGTGAATTCATGGAGATTTTAATAAATCTGCTACCTTGCCTGAATTTAAACACTATTAAAATTAGGCAAACCTGCACTGAATAAATTCAGTCAAGGACATTGGGAGGTTATATAAATGCCTGTTAATTTCAGGGACTATAACTTTAAAAAGAGGGTATAAATGATGAATGATAGATTTAATAATGTAGACAGGGTAGAAGGGCATGTAAAATCTTGATTGCATGGAGAAAAATATTGATACATCCTGTATTCACATGCTATGGAAGATCTTTTGCACTATGGTTCCAATAGGAACTCTGGGGCAAGTGTATTAGTTCAGTCATACTCCAGGAGCTTGTTAGGAATGCAGATTCCCAGACCCTACCCCGGACCGAATGAAGCAGAATCTACATTGTCACAAGATTGGAAATGCGTGTTTGCATTACGTTTTGATGATATGCTATTTAGAGAAGGAGCACGGTATTATAGTCAAATAAGTTAAAGTGATAGGGTTAGAACGTATATGTACAGAATCAGAATCATTTTTATTTTATTTTTACATCTCTCTAAATTCCAACCAATATATGCATCCCAATATGCTCTACATTTCAGCCTATAAATATTCCTAAAATTTGACAAATTGATTTTATTTCTGGAAGTTTATTTTCTGCTAAATTAATACAAATGGAGGGGAGATAAAAATTAGAAATAACGTATCATTGTAATACACAAGACTTTAAAAGACAATGAATGTTTACCACATAAAGGTCAAATAAACTAGGAACATTCCTACCATAGGTTGGAAATTATCTAACATATTATTACCATAAAATTTATAATAATGAAAAAAGAGTTTGTGATATAAAAATGAATAATAAAGAAGCAAACTTATATATGTATTAGGATCACAATCAATCAAACGAACATTAAAGGTTAAGCATATTTCAAAGGAACATTTCAAGAGTTTACTCAAAGCCGAGTTTATTCCTTTGCCGGTGGAACTATGAGTCATTTAAAAATTTTGTTCAGTTGATATAATTTTTCTAATGTCTTTAGCCAGATATATTAATTTTAAAATAAAAAAATTAAATTAATTGGGAAAATACTTTTTGGACATGAAGACAACAAAGGCTAAAATTGGGATTCTTTTTGCTGAATATGAATAAACATATGTGCAATAAAATAGGGCAGGAGAAAAAATTCTAAGTTGTCCTAAATTCCTTCTCTTACTGAAAATAGGACAATGAAACAAGAATTCTGACTTGCCCTAAATTCCCTCTGTTTTTGCTAAGTCAGCATTAATAAGAGAGAAGGTGGCATTTTTGACATACAGTTCTGACTGGCACTCAGCACAGTTACTGCCCACCAATGTGTAATTGAAGTTAACTCTTGGAGAGTCATTTTCCCCTCCCAAACTATAAATATGTAGAGAATTATCTGTGAATATAGCAGAGAAAAGTGGGTGGAAGGAGAGGGATCCACGGAGTTACTTAAAAATGTTTACAGCAATCTGTGACCCAGCTTCATCTTGGTTAGTGGAATGAAACTAAGAAATGACTCTGTTTTCCACTTCTCTTACAAAAGGTCTCGCTTTCTAGACCTCTTTGGTCAAAATCAATCTATGTTAATTTTGAATAGGCCAGATTGCAATTTAAATACAATGAAAATATGTGTGCCTATTATTTTTAACAAATTTTATCACACTACATTCATGAATTAAAATATTTGATAGCAAATAAGATCAATTTATAGAATCATGACAAACACACTTAATTTGTCTATCCTAAATAACATAGTATCTTAATTCTATGTAATTTGAAATGAATTTTCACGCAAGATATCTTTAAAAGTTTAATATGGATAACTGAAAAACTTTGAAACACCAAACCAGCAACCCTAAGAGGTTCATTATTATAAATATACTACTACTCTGACTGCTATCTGTAAGCAAAATCATAGTTAATAAAGAAAAAAATGACAGTAACAACACTAAATTCACATTACCAATATTTTTACCATGTGCCTGTTTGCTGCTGAAGGAATCACTCACTCACCAGAATGTTGTGAAGATGACTTTAAACTGCTCTTCCTGTTCCCACTCTTATCCTCTACTCTGGGAAAGTCTTCAGTCAGGAAGGCCACTGACCTTGGGCACTGAGACATTTCCCCCCACGCCTTCCCCCAAAAAGTAAGCAAGCTTTATCAGAATCTTCCATCCTTTATCCTTTGAAACAATTATTTCTGTATTCTAAAGCAATATTAGATAAAATCTCTTACAATTCAGTTGTCACAAGTATGTCATATTATATAGTTTTACAAATTTAGCATTTTCAAGCAAAAGAAAGTAACATAACATGAAGCATGCACTTTTACCTCTTTCCATATGATTCATATAAAATCATTGATTCCTAGAATTAGAAGGGTTCTTATAATTACTTTGTTTCTCAGTAATGTTGATTTATTGTGTTAAAGAATGTGTTAAGCCCTGCACCCAAAGTTGAAACAGACTCTACCATCTGTAACACTCCTGAAAGAAGTTGATTAATAGATATTTCTTATACTTGAATGTAAAATCCAAAGTGGGATCATCATCATTCTATATTCACATAACCAATGCTTAAACATTATTAGGTTCTTAATAAACTTAAGATGGCTTGGTGTTCATGTTGAAGTGGCTCCTTGTAATGTGGAATATAAAGTAAATACAGTAAGTGATAAGGATGAAAATATTCTTCCTTACATTAAACTAGTATCTCTTTGTATTGTCTAATCATTGCTTCTATTTCTGAGCATTATAGCCAACCATAAGCTGGCATCAAGCAGATTCAGACAACAAAAACTGCCTTCAAGTTACATCATTCAGTATTTGTGAAGAGTTATCACAAAATCAGTGGCAGAATTAATAGAGGCAGTGGTAGACATTGATTACTATTGAAGGAAGGGGGGCAGGAAAATTATTTTAAGAAAGAAGTTAGTGGCTGGGCAAGGATTGTTGAAGCAATATGCAATCTCAAGACTACATGTGAAGAGTTATATGAAGAAAATTAAAAGAAATGCATCCATAATGCAAAAGAAAACACTAGAGTGAAGGGCAGAGCAAGGGACGCATCACACATTTTCTTTGGAAAATTATTGAGAGGTTAGGTAAGAAAAACTTTTAATTCCTTGTAACAAATTTTTAATCTATAAATTCCAATTGTACAAATCACTTATCTGAACAACTTTTTATCCTAAGTTACATTCGACATAACCCAACAAATGGTGGGTAAAGATTTAAAATGGTGTTATTGTGTCAATATTTGTAGAATGTGCAAACTTTGGTCTAAGGTGCCTAAGCTATTTGAAGGTAAAATTACCTAAAATTTTTGATTTAAATATTTTTATCAAAATCAGTATTCTCCTAGAAGATATAGTAACCCAGAGGTGTTTGGATTATTGTCTACTCTTTTGCACACGTATGTTTATTGCGGCATTATTCACAATAGCAAAGACTTGGAACCAACCCAAATGTCCAACAATGATAGACTGGATTAAGAAAATGTGGCACATATACACCATGGAATACTATGCAGCCATAAAAAATGATGAGTTCATATCCTTTGTAGGGACATGGATGAAATTGGAAACCATCATTCTCAGTAAACTATTGCAAGAACAAAAAACCAAACACCGCATATTCTCACTCATAGGTGGGAATTGAACAATGAGATCACATGGACACAGGAAGGGGAATATCATACTCTGGGGACTGTGGTGGGGAGGGGGGAGGGGGGAGGGATAGCATTGGGAGATATACCTAATGCTAGATGACGAGTTAGTGGGTGCAGCGCACCAGCATGGCACATGTATACATATGTAACTAACCTGCACAATGTGCACATGTACCCTAAAACTTAAAGTATAATAAAAAAATAAAAATAAAAAAATAAAAGATTATTTTAAATGAAAAACAAGGCCCTTCCTCCTAGTAGATCCGCATTTGTTTGATTTGATTTGAAGGGTTCTCTTTCATGGGTTCTTGCCAAGATTTTTCATCACAGAGCTGTGGGGGCTTTGCCCTGAGCCACAGAGTTACTTGCCCATTTTCACTTAATGGTGCTCATAAAAATCGTTGAATCAGAGCAAATGGTCTGTGTTGTTCCTACTGCCCCAGTCCTTCCAGCTCTTGTTAGGGGCTCATTGATTGCTATTGGGAACATTCGCTAAGGGTCGGTGGCTTGCGTATTGAGCAGAAACTTCTCCAAGGAGTTTTGTTTCTCTTTGTTTTTGCATTTTATACAGTGTTGAGAAATGCTTCAGATATGATCTTGCCTTTGACATCAAATTCTCTCAACTTGTTTTAATATCTCTCACTATGTGGCTTTCGGAAGCTTTCAGACCCTGTATCTTTAAACGTCCTTTGTTCATCTTTGCAAGCATTGTCCTTGTAATATTGAAAGTAAGATAGGTCTGCTACTTTTGTAATAAAAATGAACACACGGACTTATTCATTAAGGGCAATATTTTAAGTACACAAAGGACATAAGTACCTCTCACTGAGGTCCTTTTCACATATCAGCTGGGAACTTGGTACTCATTTAAGTTGTGATTCATTGGCCATAGGGGTCTATCACTTGCCAAGATCAGAGACTCTTACAGCCAGAAAGAACTGCAAAGGGTTAGAAATTTACCTATTAGTACTCAGAAGAGAAGAGTAAATTCATCTTCTTGACTTTGTATAACTGACCTATTTTGCTTTATTGAGCAAGCATCCTGCTGTATTATTGGGTATGGAAAAGAAGTGATTTTTAACTTCTTAATTAAAAGTATTGTAGTTACTTTTGATTGTAAAATGTGCTTTTCAAGTAGTTCACCTTTTTATAGGTAAATGCTAAAACGTTCAGTTTTCATCTTTCTAGTGCTCCTTCTGAAGGTAGTGTCTGGGTGTGCAAAGGCTGGAAAGCTCAGTGGTTTTTACAAAGGTATGTGGGGGCATGGTAGAAATTAACCTGGAGTACAAACAGATATAAACTGGCTTTGTGGTCCGGCATAGTTGGGCCAGGCCTTGGTAATGCCTGTTGTCCTGCTGTAATTATTAATACTGATCTTTTTTACTCCAAGAATGGTGTGGTTTAGACAACACAGTGAATGGTCACTCTAAATAGATGAGGATGCCAGAAGCTACTAATGGTGACTACAGTCCATGGCAGAGCAGTTACTTTGTGTTTGATCTTATGGTCTGAAATCTAGTACACATATTATTTCACTTAGCTTGTTTATTAATACAACCAATATCTGAGCACTTTTCATGTGCCAGACACTCTCATAGGTTCCAGGAGATTTGTCATTAAACAAAACAGCTAAATCTCTGCTGTTGGGAAGCCTACATATTATTAGTGTTATTGATTTATGGTCCACATTTTGAGAAACATTAAATGATTTAACTTATTTTATAGATGATAATTAAAGTCCTCCAAAGTACAATGACTTGCCCAAAGTCAAGTAAAGGGTTAATGGCAATCATAATTAGAATCCTAGTGATGCACAGTATTTTCTGGATGCCTTCATAGGACTTGCAACAGGTGCACTGTTTACTCAGCCCGCCCTGCTTGACCCTTCTTGGGGGGTAGCGTGTGAGTGAATGAGTGCGGGAATCAGCCAGCCTCTTTGGTACTGGCAGGAGCAAACTCTGCTCACTCAGATCCATTGCTCTCCACCCCTCGTGGAAGGGAGCGTGCAAGCGAGTGCAGGAACTGGCCACTTTAGTGTCGTCAGAAGCGAGCTCCATGCAAGTCCCACAGCAGCCTCCAGGTGGGGATGCCTATGACCCCAAGGCCCCAGAGGGCATGTTACAATGCTTTCTTAGCTCCACCATCCACAGACAGACAGCAGTGTGCTATCAACTCAGTGGACCCTTTGCCTCGTTGCCTGGTGTGGCTGCCCTTTGCCAGTGAGGGCAAAGGGACAGTGTGACAGCCTTTTTAGGTACCTGCAGTTGACACATCCCAAATTCTTGTCTGGTGCCCCAAAGGAATGAAGTCACTCAGATGAACTGAATGATAGTGAATGTGGAGAATTTTACTGGGTGATGAAAGCAGTGGTCAGTGGAGAGGGGAGCTGGAAAGGGGACGGGAAGGGTAGTTCACTCTCCCCTGAAGTCAAGCTACCTCTGCCTCATCCAGCCCCCATCTCTGAAGTCAAGGTGCCTCTCTCCGATATCCAGCTGCTCCTTCCTTACATCCAGCTACTTATCCCCTGTGCCAGCTGAGTCTGGGGTCTCTATCGGCACAGGTTGGGGGCAGGGTGAGCCGCAGGTAGCTTTGGAAAAGGCAACATTTGATTGGTAAAAAACATTATCGAGAAAGAACCAATTGGTAGAGAGCAGGCACACAGGGATAGAAGTTCTTACTTTGGACCATGGATTTCAGGCTTCTTAGCTCAAAGGTGGGGTTTTGCCAGGGACCCATCCCAATCTGCCTAGAGTTTCTCTGCCTCCTGCCTCTATCGTTGAATCACCAGTTTCCCCCAAAGTAGCTTAATATTTCATAACAGGGATTCACAGATTACATTCTATGGGAAAAATCAGCGCACTGCCTGTTTTTATAAATAAAGTTCTGTTGGAACATAGCCAAGCCATTCATTTCTGTATTGTCTACAGCTGCTTTCACCCCCACAGAGGCAGAGTTGAGTAGTTGAAACAGACATCAAATGGCATGCAAAGCCTAAAATATTTATGGTGAAGTCCTTTGCAGAAAATGTTTGCCAACCCCTGTTCTGAAATATAGGTATCTCTGCTCCTGACAATCTTATTTAAGCATGTAAAACCTGACAACATAGGCTTTTAGGCATAGACATTTACCACCTGTGTGGCCTTGAGCAAGTCAATTAACCTCTCTGAGATTTAATTCCCTCATCCATAAAATGGAGATGATAATTAGTGCATTGTTAGTAATGAGGATTAAATTAACTAATGTATGTAAAACACAGCTGGTAAAAGGAGAGAAGGTAGTTATTAACATTTCTAGTTGGATAGCTGCTCCATGAGCTGTCATCTGTAGAGGGTGAAGGTATGGGGTAAAAATTTTTCCTTTGTTTTTTGTGCCTTCAAAACCAACAGCTTCCTGGGAGTTTTTGCACATTATTTAATGCGAGGATTACATACAGCACTCAGGAGTGAGCAATACATCTGGGCTTTAGCAGCCTCTCAGCTCAGCAAGAGACACTTTTACTTATAAACTCGTAGATCACTACTATGAGGCTTTCAAGCCGTGAGATTGACTTAATGAGAAAAGAGGAATGAGGAGCAATTACATTTCCATTAAGTGGACAACAATGCCCTTGATAAGGCTGCTGGAACCAAATTGTCCTCTTTCCTCTCAGGTATGATCTTAGAAACACAGCCCTGATGGATTTATTAAACATGGGTTTATTTTTGCTTCTGAAATCAGCTATCTTCCAAGGTTACTCCATGATCACAAAGGACTAAATTCCAATTTATAGTGGAATTGTTAAGCTGTGAAAGTATCATGGGAGATTGGTTCTCAGCACCCATGAAATATGAACAGATCCTAAAAAGTGTTTGGAAATTCTCAGTGAGAACCTTTTGCCATTTGTAAGCTGGAATTGAAAGAATCAAGGCCATAGATTGCTACAATTTTACCCAACTTCATCTTAATAATTTATAATCAAATTAGTTAATACCTGTCCAACACTTACTATGTACCAATGTTTGTGCTAAGGGTTTTATAAACATTACCCTAATCAAAACTTATGGCCAAATTATAATGTAGATAATACATTACATGTATTTTATAGATCATGACATAGAGTCTCAGAGATTATCTACTTTGTGGTGGATTGCACAGCTACTGAACTACAGAGGTAGAACTGAGGTACACACCGGGTTTTCCTAAGTACAGAGAACATCCTCTGTCAGTAATTGCACCTTGTTTTCCAGGTTTGTGCTTATGCCTTTTTAGGGCTCCTCTGTGAAAACTTCCCTGACAATATTCAGATTTTACTTCATGGCTGGTATATTTCTACTTCCATCCAAAAATGACCAACAAAAATAAAATTTCTCTATCAAGATTCTCTTTGGTTTCCTCTTTTCCTTCTTTCTACTCATTCTCTTGTGCAAATATAGTATATTTTTGGTACAAAACAGTTATTGGCATAAATTTTCTGTTATTACTCAGGCTCTTACTAGGATATGAATAACAGTCAATATTTAGTGTACATTATTCATGTTTTAGGCATGTGGCACAAAGTTATACATGCAATATCTCATTTAATCTCCACAATGACTCTGAATTAGATATTATCATCTCCATTTCAATGCAAAGAAATGAACTCAGAGACATTAAATAATTTGATCAAATCCACACCACTCCTAAAAATGAAGCTAGTATTCATACCAAAATCCATTAATTTCAAAGTCTATATTATTTTAGCACGTTTTCATAATTTACCTTGAGAGTCTATTTTTTGTGAGTTAAGGATATTCAGTCTTATTCTAATGTGTTCTGAAAAATACTGCTAATCACTTATTTCTAAGAGAATGGCTCATTCTATGTGGTTTTGAGTTTTTTTTGTCTGCCTTCATTCTTAGGCTGCTGCAATCTTTGGCTAATCTTCTTCCCTATCTCTATGCATCACTCTGCCCAGGTATGGTGTACTGGAGCCTTTTTATTTAGCTTCTCTTTGGTGCTGGAAATACTAACTTCCAAAGTAAGTCTACATTTAAAATGCCTCCTTTAGCATCAAATAAATACTTCCTGTGAATCACTACTTGCTGTCTGTCCTAGTTACTATAATGCAAGATATTTTTGTTGTTGTTTTAAGTTTCCTTGTGTTGAGTGATGGATTCATTTCTTAAGCAAATTCTCACCAGAGTAGAGAAGCTTTGAAAAACACTTAAACTTAGTTGCCTGCTGGTGGCAAGCCAAAGATTGTTCTAAAGTGAAGAAAAATAAGAAACAGAGGAAGCTCAGAAATAGCAGAGCTGGTGTAACATCCTTGATAGAAATTGAAATCAAGGGGATCTGGGTTTGGATCTCAATTCTCCTATTTAGGGAACATATGGTCTTGGGGAATTATTTAACATTACTAAGTCCTATTTCTAGTGTCTGAAAATACATCATCTGCATTTATTTTAAGATGGAGTCTCGCTCTGTTGCCCAGGCTGGAGTGCAGTAGTGCCATCTTGGCTCACTGCAACCTCTGCCTCCTGGGTTCAAGTGATTCTCCTATCTCAGCTTCCCGAGTAGCTGAGATTACAGGTGTGTGCCACCATACCCAGCTAACTTTTGTATTTTTAGCAGAAACAGGGTTTCACCACGTTGGCCAGGCTGGTCTAGAACTCCTGACCTCAGGTGATTCGGCCACCTCAGCCTCCAAAAGTGCTGGGATTACAGGTGTGAGCCACCACACCTGACCCTCATCTGCATATTTCATGGAGTTGTCTGTTCAGTCTGTACTTGCTGAGTGCCTACTATGCGTTGATGTTCTTGTGAAGACTGAATGGGATGGCTGGCATAATGAATCACCTAAGCCAACACAAACCTTAAATGCCAACCGCCAATCTTCCTAGGGATGGGAAATTTCATTCAACTTTCTATTATTAGTTATAATTGTTTTAAAGGAACCTCTCTGAGTAAGAATTCTTAGCCCTATTAGAAGTAAGGTAGGTTGGGGACAAAAGGAAGTTCTCTGAGAATATGATCACAATACCCAGTCTGATAAAACCTTAATCTGTGAATTGTAAAAGTTAAATGTCACAACACATAATATATTCATCACAGCTGGTTAAAAATGTAACAAGTTGCCTTAATTATCGGTTAGAATGCAAACCATCAGAAACTGCTAGAAAAACAGGAAGTATATGGTCACAAAATGAAGAGCACAATCAATTGAGAGCTTGTGAAAATTTCTTTCAGAGAAACGGCTGCTAATAGAGATGTGGAAAATATATTTTAAACTCTCACTGTGATTTTCATGCAAAATGATGCCATGATACTAGCATTGCCTTAGGGAAAACTGATCTCTGCTCATATAACCCTCCTAAGGCAATCTTTAGGGAAGATGATTTCCTAAACTTAACAACTGACTGCTGTGTTCAACGCACTTCCAGGCAAGTCACTTTTCAGAAAACACTGTTTTGAATGGTCTTGATTTCAAGTACTCCTTGATTTTCTCTTTATTGACTCCATGTAATTCTAACTACCAAGAACAAGAGGGGCTCTTAGACAGCATTGAGTTCAAAGCTTTTACTTGGCACACAGAAAACAGAGGCTCAAGTATGTTGAGACACACAGCTTGTCCAGGAGGAAGGTCTAGAAAAGTTGAAAATATGTATGCAAAATAGTAGCTACTGTTTCATGAACAGCTATCATGTTGCAGGCACAGGGCTAGGAGGTCAATTCATTATCCCATTTAGTTAACGCAATTAGACTATGAGTAGATATTTGTATTTTTATTTAAGAGAGGGGAGAAGTAAAGCTTGGAAAATTGAAGTGACTTTCCCAAGTAACAATTGATTTACCTGTAATCTAAACACAGATGTTTGATCTCCTGACCCATCTTGTTTCATTTCTATAAATTACCTCCCTATTGATGTTTACTTTTAAAAAATCTCAGGTCATACGTAAGACAGTCTTGAAAAAGTTTGATATCAAAAACCACTAAGAACAAACATTTTGATGTCTTTTTTCCTCCTTATTACCTAGGTATTTTGCTGTAGACTTGTAGTTTAGAGATAACAATTGTCAAAAGAAAAGTCAGAGTGTTTTACTTGACATGAATATTTTATTGAGAACACACTATTCCAGAACAGAGACTCCAAAATAGAAAATGGCAAGAAGCTCATCTCCTAAAGGTTATAGTTAAGGTTTAAAAAACGGAAAAAAAGAAGTTCATATATCTTGATTCTCATTGGTTATTTTACAGTATCTTTCCTTTTAGGATGATCAGAGCAGGTTACATAGGTAATAGATGATTGTCTGCATGTGCTGAGTCATGCTTACAAGGAAATAAAGCTCAAGCTTCATTTCTGACATTTCCAGAATCGGTCTTTATAAGTTTTCTTGAGCTGGTGTGGGCCATTGGCTCAGAAGCAAAGGTTTTCCCTCCATTTTTATTTTTATTTAACATAACTTTGTAACCCAAGAAAAACACCCTTAAGGATTTTGTTTGTTTGTCTCATGAAGAAAAAAAAAACACTTGAGTGTGTTAAGAAGGCTTAACCCTTTAGCAACCTGATGGATGATTTCTGGAAATACAATTTACTACACCTTAATAAGTTACTGAAAGTTTCATTCGATTGCTCAGAACACTAAGAAAAAAAAAAGTTGTTCTGTTCCATATTTATTCAGCCATGATTAATCTACTGTTGAATAATAATTTTTAATTTCCATTTCTTGAATATATTTATTAATTTACCTCCTGCCAATATATGGCTCTGGTTGCCACTATTTAGAATTTATTCCTGTTCTTCCTAAGTATCATTTGCATAATGGAATGACAAGGTCCATTCACTGGCAGTTGGTTGTGGGGTGTTGGACAGAGTGACTGGGTTGTAATTAGTGGCATCTGGCCTCTGGTTTCATTAGCATGCAAATGGAGCTACTAGAGACCACAAGAGCCTGGCAATTTCACAACAGTCCCTACAATGTATATCTGCTTTTATAAGCATATCAGTGGGATGGCTTTTTATAAAAGAATAAAGTCCGTACGTCTGAATGAATTTGACTGCCAATCTTTGCATCCTAGAATCTTAAGGAATTTTCTGTCAAAGAAGAAAACAGGTCTGCAATATATCAACCTCAATCATTTCTTTCCATATTTTAGGCTATTAAAAATGTAATCCAAGCTCTTATTTCTGCCTGGCCTGTCTCCATTCCCCCCGTCAAATCCTTACTCCTCTCCTCGTCTTATTTTCCTTAAATAAATGATTTTTTTCAGCTCTATAAAATACGATTTTGCTTGTTTGTTTGTTTCTCATGGCCTTACCTTAGGCAGGAAATAACAAGGCTCTCGATTTCTTGTTTCACTGTATCCAGACTCTTTGCTGTGGTCTTCATGCTTCTGTTACAGTCACTGATGATGATAAGTAGTGATTGCAGCCAAATCTTATTGGATGGTTGGTATGTATCAAGGATTGTTTTACCCTCATTTAATCTCAGTAATTCAATGATTTGGAACTGCTTAAAGCTTTATTTAAGAGAAAAAAAAAACAGAAGAGAAAGAAAAATGAAGCTCAGAACAGTACTGTACCTTTTTGGAAGCCACCCAGTTCACATAACAGCCAGGATGTGAGTTCAAACCTCTCTGACTGTAGAACTCCATTTATTCTCATAGAGACTTTTCTATCTCCCACAACAGATACATATTTGGTCTAAAAAGCAATTCTGTGCTCTGAAGCTTCTTTTAAACAAGAGAATTTTATTCTTACAGAAATGTTCTGAGCCTCATGATTTGTAAAATTTGTCACAGTGACAACTTTAGATGTTTTACTTATTTGGATTTTAAACTAGATGTGTATGTGGTTTTTGCACCTTAGTGTGATTTTGCTCCTTATCATCTCATGGATTGGCAACAATCTTTTTCAAAGGATGAAATCCAGAATCTCAGTTTTGTGGGATATTTATTGGTGTCATATGACAATGGTGTTTCTTGACCCATTAATTGTGAGAAAACTTGGGTTAAACTTCATCAGAATGTTTTCTCTACAACAGAATTTCTAAAATCCTTTTCACATGTTAATGTGAATATGCCTTACTTCAAGGGAGGCTGAGAAAGTATCCCTTATTTGCCTTTATTGTGTGAAGTTCTATTTGCCATCAAGGAAGAAGTTATGGAGGTTTCTGGTTAAAGACTACTGGATAAGGATTACTCTGTTTCTAGTAAATCTACATGACCTTGGACAATATTAAAATGTAGCCCTATAGTTTTCGAAGGTCCCCGGGATCTCTTCTTGAATCTTAAATATTATTTATGCTTTGATCCTTAGCAAGTAACTGAAATATAGGAGAGTGAAACATGTCTCAAATTGTCAATGTAAAAATGCAAGGAGATAATTAATGCAAAGTAGATAGTCTATTGCCTAGTGTAGAGCAAATACTTTCTAAAGAGTGGCTAATTTAAATATGAATCAATTTTTAGAACTTAATATTGTGTTCTTTTCCTTATATACTACAACTAATTTTGAAAAGCCACAATTTGACTGACAGGAAAAAAACCCACTACCATCATCCTTAATAAGCATCAGTAATCAGCAGTGAATTAATAGCAGTGGCCTCTCTCTGTTGCTATCAGTTACACACATTATTAATGGATTGACAAAAATCTGCCAAGGCGTAGATGGTTAACAGGAATTGACACCTTGGTTATTGCCAGTGTCAGAAACTAATCTTGGAGAGTGCAACCATGCCACATTAAAATGCATGTTGCAGTGGTTTACGATGTGGAATAGAAGACCTTTGCTGTAAAGTGATTTAGGATGCAGGCTTGAGGGAACAATGCAGGCATGTGTATCTGAGAGAGGAGACATGGGAAGTGCCCACACGATAGTTCAGACACATACCAAGATCTATTCTATGAAGGTTCTGGGTTGTTAATCTGAACCGCTGTGCAGTTGTTAAATAAAACCTAGAACAACTTGGATATTGTAGCAATTCAAAAATAATTTACTTTTAAATTATTAAATCTTAGAAAAAAAGAAAACCAAACATTTATTTACTTATTCTCAGAGTAATGTTGTAGGGAAATTGAAGATGAGGAAGTTGATATTTGATATTTAAATTGCCCAAGTTAAGTTGCATTTGGTAAATGAAAGAGCTAAGAGTTTAACACACTTTCAGAAGCACAGGTATTTTTTCAGGATATTGCATTGTCTCCCTAGAGCTTTTAAGGTTTGAGAGAAATAGGTGGTGAAGGTGGCTAGGCAGAGGGGATAGTAAAGGGACTTCTGAAATAGTGCATGGGAAATAGCTTAACTGCAGCTTTTCTTACTTGCTCCCTGGGTGCTTAGTACAAGGCTGGCTTCACCATATACAGTGAGATGCCAACTCCATTTCCTTCCTTGGGAGGTCAATGATATTGGCTCTACACTTACATTATGTTTCTAGTCTGCTATTCTGGCCTGCTAAATGTGTTGTGATTACAAGCAGCATTAATGAGGAGTTTGCCTGTGGTGACTCTTCTTACCAGCTGTGGCTGGGTTCTTGCTCTATTCTGAATCTCAACACTATCAACAGGATCCTACTGGTACTGGATCTTGTCCTGAGTTTCACACCGGGTTGAGTTCATAGATGTAACATGGTGAGAACACATCTTTCATCTGTGAAGAGTTGGGAATATCTCCAAGATTATAACTACTCATAGCCTTCCTAAACACCTTAGTAAAGAATGTTTTAATCACCAGTAAGTGATACAATAACAGAAAGAAGCAGTGTTTGTGGGATATTTATCTTACTTTGAAAAGATGAAAAGAAACCCCAAATAATTATCCTATACATATATTTGCAAGGCCTTGGGAACACTCTGCCCTCTCATCTTGTTTTGCTACTTTTATAAACTGAATTCCCAAGTTTTGCTACTTTTATACAATAAATTACCAAGTTTCTCAGATACCATCTTAGATTCTCATCTCTGGCCTAACTTCAGCATCTCCTTGAATATAATTATCGGGTTTCTGCATATCCTTTGCTTGTAATTTGTCCATTGTTTTTTTCAACAAAATGTGTAGAATATTGGTTTTTGGTGGGTTGTTTATTTTCCACCATCATGAGTATAAAAATCTTATGTGGGACACTAATATGTTGTACTGTGTCCGAAACTGTGGCTATATATGCATTTCCTCTTTGATTCTTTATTCTTTCATTGAGGTAAAATATACAATTTACCATCTTTATAATCTTAGGTGTACAGTTCAGTAGTAAAAAATACATTTATATATTTTTCCCGCTTCACCCTCCTGCTCTTGTTATATTTCCCAGTCACCGATCCACTCTCCGTCTTCGTGAAATTCAACTTTTTAGCTCCCATATGAGTGAGAACATGCGACATTTGTCTCTCTGTGGTTGGCTTATTTCCCATAACATAATGGCCTCCAGTTACATGCATGTTGATGTCAATGACAGGATTTTGTTCTTTGTTATGGCTTAATACTATTCAATTTTGTATATATATACATATAGCATTTTCTTTCTTCACTCATCTGTTGAGGGGCACTTTGGTTGATTCCATATCTTGGCTAGTGTGAATAGTGCTGTAATCAACATGGGAGTGCAGATGTCTCTTTAATACATTGTTTTTTTTTTAATATATACTCAGTTATGGAATTTCTGTATCTTATGGTAGTTCTGTATTTAGTTTTTTGAGAAAACTCCATACTGTTCTCCATCATGGCTGCACTAATTGACATTCCCACCCACTGTGTCTGAGGGTTCCTTTTCTCCACATCTTTGCCAGCATCCATTATTTGCCTTTTTGATACAAGCCATTTAAACTGGGGTGAGATATCTCACTGTGCTTTGGATTTTCATTTCCCTGATGATTCGTGATGTTGAACATTTATTTACATACCTGTTGGCCATTTGTATGTCTTTTTTTTTCTTTTGAGAAATGTCTATTCAGATCTTTTAGTTGGAGCTTTGTTCTATTTGCAGTTGAGTTGTTTGAGCTTCTTATGTATGCTGATAACTATTTTTGTCAGGTGAATATATTGCATGTGTTTTCTCCCTTCTATGTGTTGTCTCTTCACTTTGTTGATTGCTTTCTTTGCTTTGCAGAAGCATTTTAGCTTGATGTAATGTCATTTGTGTATTTTTCCTTTGGTTGACTGTCCTTTTGAGGTCTTACATAAAAATACTTGCCCAGACCACTGTCTTAGAGATTATCTCCAAACTTTTATTCTAGTAGTTTCATAG
This sequence comes from Pan paniscus, assembly GCF_029289425.2. Taxonomy (NCBI): domain Eukaryota; kingdom Metazoa; phylum Chordata; class Mammalia; order Primates; family Hominidae; genus Pan; species Pan paniscus. The sequence goes on from NC_073267.2 coordinate 72,538,855, forward strand.
TTTTAGGTTTCAGATTTAAGTCTTTAATCCATTTTGATTTGATTTTTTGTGTATGATGAGAGATAGGGATCTACTTTCATTCTTCACAGTTATTTAGTTTTCCCACAACCATTTATTAAAGAGACTTTTTGTCCTCCATTGTATATTCTTGTATACTTTGTCAAAGATGGATTGGCTGCAAATGCATGGATTTATACCTAGGTTCTCCATTCTGTTCCATTGGTCTATGTGTCTGTCTTTATGCCAGTACCATGCTGTTTTAGTTACTATAGCTTTGTAGTAAATGTTGAAGTGAGGTAGTGTGATGCCTCCAGCTTTGTTCTTTTTGCTCAGGATTGCTTTGGGTATTTGGGGTCTTTTGTGGTTCCATATACATTTTAGGATTTCTTTTCTATTTCTGTGAAGAATTTAGTTGGAATTTTAAAGGCATTGCATTAATTTGTAAATTACTTTAGATGGTATTGTCATTTTCACAATTTTTAAAAAGCTTTTAAGTTAAGGGGTACATATGCAGGTTTGTTACATAGATAAACGTGTGTCATGGGGGTTTGTTGTGCAGATTATTTTATTATTCAGGTATTAATTCTTCCAATTCATGAGCGTGGAATTTTTTTTATTTCTTTTGTGTCCTTTTCACTTTGTTTCATCAGGATTTTATAGTTTTCCTTGTATAGATCTTTCACTTCTTTAGTTAGATTGATTCCTAGGTGATTTATATATTTTGTAGCTACCATAAATGGGATTGGTTTTTGATTTCTGCTTCAGGTTGTTGATGTTTGTAAATGTTACTGATTTTTGTATACTGATTTTGTATGCTGCAAACTTCCTGAATTTGTTTGTTAGTTCTAACATTTTTTTGGTAGAGTCTTTAGGTTTATTTAGGTATAAGAAAACTCCAAACTATGCTAATTGGACTTTCTTTCCAATTTGAATTCCCTTTATTTATTTCTCTTGCCTGATTGCTTTAGACAGGAATTCCAGTATTATGTTAAACAAATGTGGTGAAAGTGAGCATCCCTGCCTTGTTCTAGTAATAAAGAAATGGCCTTCAATTTTTCTTCATTCACAACAGTGTTAGCTATGGGTTTGTTATATACAGTTTTTATTATTCTGAGGTATGTTCCTTCTGTACCCATTTTGATGAGAATTTTTGTAAAAAAAGGATGTTGAATTACATTGAATACTTTTTCACCATCTATTATTCTAACAATTATATGGTTTTTATTCTTCATTTTGTTAATGTGAGGTATAATGTTTATTGTTTGCAAGTGTTGAACCATTCACCCTGGTGGTACATGATCCCTTTAATGTATTGTTGAGTTTTGTTTGCCAGTATTTTGTTGAGGATTTTTGCATGTATGTTCATCAGTAATATTAACTTGTTAGTTTTTTTGTTGTTGCGTCCTTGTGTTGGCATGAGGATAGTGCTGGCCTCATAGAATGAATTTGGAAGTATTCCCTCCTCAATTTTTTTGAAAAGTTTGTGTAGGACTGGTGTCCATTCTTTAAATGTTTGGTATAATTCAGCAGTAAAGGCAGCAGGTCCTAGGCTTTTGTTTGATGGAAGACTTTTTATTATGGCTTTGATCTTTTTATTATGGCTTTGTCATTGGCTTGTTGAAGTTTTCAGTTCCTTTATAATTCAATCTTTAGGCTATGTGACCAGGAATTTTTTAAATTCCTTTTAGGTTTCCAATTTGTTAGCGTATTGCTGTGCACAATAGTCTCTAAAGATTCTTTTGTATTTCTGAGGTTTTAATTTTATGGTTCATTTTTTGTGATTTTATTTATTGGTAGCTTATCTCTTATTTTCTTAGTCTAGTTGAAATTTTTTAAATTTTATTTATCTTTTCAAAAAACCTACTTTCAATTTTATTGATCTTTTGTATTTTTTAATCTTAATTTTATTTATTTCTGCTCAGATCTTTTTTATTTCTTCCCTTCTACTAATTTGGGGTTTGGCTTGTTCTTGCTTTTTTTGTTCCTTGAAGTTCATTATTAGGTTGTTTATTTGAAGTCTTTCTATTTTCTGCTATAGGCACTTATTGCTATAAACATCCCTCTTAGTACTGCTCTGCTGTATCCCATAGATTTTGATATGTGATATTTCCATTTTCATTTGTTTAAAGAAATTTTTAAATTCCCTTCTTAATTACTTCATTGACCCATTGGTCAAGGATCAGGTTGTTTAATTTCTATGTGTTTGTGTGTTTTCTGCAGTTTTCCTTGTTATTGATTTGTAGTTTTATTCTATTGCTGTCTGAAAAGGTACTTGATATGATTTTTAGTTTTATAAATTTGTTCAGACCTCTTTTTTGGCCAAAATATGATCTATTCTGGAGGATGTATCATGTGCTGATAAAAAGAATGTGTAGTCTGCAGAACTTGGGTGAAACATTCTGTAACTGTCAGTAAGGCCTATTAGATTTAGCATGTAGTTTAATGCTGATTTTTTTTGTTCTGTCTGGGTGATCTGTCCATTACTGAGAGTGGAGTGTTAAAGTTCTCTATTATTATTGTATTCCTGTCTAGCTCTATATTTACGTCTGTTAACTTATCTTAGGTCACAAATACAATAATAGAAACAAAGGCAAAAAATACAAAAACTTTCTACACTTCAGCTTTATCCTTTCCATATTTTGACTTGCCTCATTTTACATTTTTTTTGCATTACCTATCTCTTAACAGATTGCTGTAGCTATTATTGTTTTTCATAGATTTTTCTTTTGGGCTTCATACTAAAGTTATGAGTTAATTGCACACCATCATTACAATGATGTGGTATTCTGAATTTATTCATGTACTTAGCTTTATCACTGGGTTTTATACTTTGAAAAGTTTTTGCATGTTGGTGATTTTTTTTTCTTTCAGATTGAAAAACTCCTTTTATCATTTTTTGTAAGATGATTCTGGTGACGGTGAATTCTCTTAGCTTTTGTCGCCTGGGAAAGACTCTCTCCTTCATATTTGAAGAATAATTTTCCTTGATACAGTATTCTTAGATGGCAGTTTTTTTTTTATTTTGAGCACTTTGAAAATGTTGTTCTACTTCCTTGTGCCATATATGGTTTCCTTTGAGAAGTCTATTGCCAGATGAATTAGAGCTCCTTTATATGTTATTTGCTTCTCTCTTTCTGCTTTTAAGATCCTCTTGAGTTTTGAGAGCTTAATTATTATAGACCTTAAGATAGTCTTATTTGGGTTGAATCTGTTGGCTTTTCTCAGACCTTCCTGTACCTGGATATTCATATCTTTCTAAAATTTTGGAAAATTTTCTGTTATTATTTCCTTGAGTAAGATTTGTACCCCTTGCTCTTGCTCAGTTGTCTTTTGAACACCAATAATTCTTGGATTTGATCTTTTGTGTTAACTTTCTACATCTTGGAGGTATTCCTTGTTTCTTTCATTCCTTGTTCTTTTTTTCTCCTCTGACTGTGTATTCCTAAATATCCTGTTTTCAAGGTCATTGATTTTTTTATCTTCTTGGTCCATTCTGCTGTTGAGAGCCTCTAAAGAGTTCTTCATTTCGGCAAAAGTATTTATCAGTTTCAAGATTTTTGTCTGATTTTCTTTTTTTTTTTTTTCTGATTTCAGTCTCTTTGCTAAATTTTTATGATCAATTTCTGAATTGCTTCTCTGGGTTATGTAAGAGATAATTTCATTTCCCTAACACTACTATTTTTAATTCTTGGTCAGAGAGAGCTCAAAAATCACCATCTCATTAGGGTCGGTCAATGGATTTTTGCTTTGTCCTTTTAAGAACCTCATGAAGGCAGGCGGATCACCTGAGGTCAGGAGTTCAAGACCAGCCTGACCAACATGCAGAAACCCCATCTCTACTAAAAATACAAAATTAGCTTGGCATGATGGCACATGCCTATAATCCCAGCTACTCAGGAGGCTGAGGCGGGAGAATCGCTTGAACACAGGTGGTGGAGGTTGCAGTGAGCCAAGATCGTGCCACTATTGCACTCCAGCCTGGGAAACAAGAGCGAAATTCCTTCTCAAAAAAAAAAAAGGAACTTATGATTCCCTGTTTCCTGTTGGTTGTTTTGGGCATGTGTCTATGTCTTTTGCTTTGAAGGATTGAAGTTATGTATTCCAGTTTTCTTTATCTGCCTTGTTTTGTTCTTTTATTGGGTATATTTGCTTGGCAAATCTTTGACGCTATGTCACTGCTTTTTGGCTCTAGATTGTGCCTTTAGCCCAGATTCACCTCAGATTTAGTAAGTGATCAAAGTGCTACTTGTCCTGAATGGGGGTGGTCTCAAAGGGATTATTCCAGCAGTACAGGGAGACTGTCTAGGGCTTTATGCCCAGGGGCCCTATGGAAAGTACCTCCTACACTGTGGTGCTGCTGAACAGCCACTCTGATTTACATCTACTTTGGCCAAATTACGGAGCAAATTTTTCAAGACCAGCGTGCTAGTCTTGCTCCTCACTTTGACTCTGCCTGTCCCCAGGGAAACGTCTTCCTTCAGGCAGTCACAATGTTGCCCAGGGGAAAGGCAAGGATAGGTTTCCTGCCAGGATACCCCAGATGGTGGTGAAGCTGGTTGACCACTTTAATATCACTTTTTCCAGTGTAGAAACCAAGAATTGAGGAGAGATTTTCCACATAATTGACGCCCAGCAGACTGGGGCTGGAAGGGAATTTGCAGATATGGTAGTCCAATTTTCTTACCACCTATTTGGAGGTACTTTCACTTCTCTGTAGCCCCCAGGAACTCTCTTATCTCATATTCCAGTTGAGGGTAGTTGCTGGTGAAAATCTCAGTGCTATATGCATGTTTATGGTTTTCTTTTGGGTGAGTAAAGCCAACTTGCTTCTGTGCTTCCATTTTGGAACTGGAAGTTCACATCTTTGATTCTTACACTCATTTGTATTCATTTGCTAGGGCTGCCAAAACAAAGTATCACACACTAGGTGATTTAAACAATATAAATTTATTTTCTTACAGTTCTAGAGGCTAGATATTCAAAATCAAGGCGTTGGCAGATTCTGTTTCCCCAAAGGCTTCTCTCATAGATGGCCTCCTTAGCCATCCTTAAGACCTTAGCCGTCTTTAAGACCATGTCTTTACAGGGTCTTTCACATGTGTGTTCCTTCCTCTTCTTATAAGCAAACCAGTCATGTTCGGTACCCACCATTATGAACTCATTAATTATCTCTTTAAAAGCCCTATCTTCTAACACAGACACATTGGGGTTTGGAGGTTCAGCATAGGAATTTGGGTGAGGGGGAAACAATTCGGTCTATAAAATCATCCAAATAAGTAGACTAAGAGTTGATCCCTATCTTATAGGTAGATAGTAGTTTATTCCTATCATAAAAATGAAAAAAGGGGCTTTGATAGTCTCACTTACTAAAAATGGAAGCTAGACACTTAGCTGTGCTGTATTGGGCTGAAAAAGCAAATTTTACAGGACCCATGTGAGGATCTCCATTTCAGGGTTAGCTAGAAAAGTGGACACTGTAAACAATCAGCACAAAGGGTTTAGGGCTAAGTTGAATCTGCAGAGGCCAGTGATGGAGCTAAAGGAGTTTGGAGTGGAGTTTTCAAGAATGCCAGGGTCTGAAACTCCACCTACCTGGAGCTATAATCATGATTTGATGATGGATATTTACTAAGCATTGCATGCCAAGCAATGAGTTAAGTGTGTGTGCAAACATGCAGTGAGAGTAATGCCCTATCAGGGCCTTATTTCACTGATGTGGTGTTCAAGGCTCAGACATATTTAATATAGTTAGTGGGAGAGCCGCTATTGACACACTGGCTGTTTGTTTTTCAGTTCACAAACCTGGACTCACCAAGCAAAGCTGCATCATGAAGTCACAGCTTCCAAGTCGCAGCTCAAATTCTTTCACTTTTAGGAACTTAGCCAGATCTCCTGATATGGAAACCTGTTATGAGTCTCTCTGTGAGACTGAGATGAGATCGGTCAAAAAAATGGGTAATAGAGATTTCTTTGTTGGTGCTACTGTGACAAAGTGTTACGTAGGTACAAAAGTAATTGCAGTTTTTGCCATTACTTGTAATGCCAGAGGTAAGGTCTATTATTTCTGTTAAAGTAATGGCAAAAACTGCAATTACTTTTGCAACAACCTAATACCTGGGACCGAGTTATTTAGAAATAATAGAAATTTAGTTCTCATAGTTTTGGGGGATCGGGAGTCCAAGATCAAGGTACTGGCATTCAGCGTCATGAGAGGGACTCCTTGTTGCATCCTCACAGGGCAGAGGCAGAAGTGTAAACACAGGCCTAAACTAATTCCTTTCAGCTTTTTTTAAGGCACAAATCCATGATTAGTGCCTTATAAAGGGAAAGGAACTCCCATGAGGGTGGAGACCTCATGATGTAATCACTTTTCCAAAAGTGATTAAATCTTAATACCATCCCAATGGAGATTAAATTTCAACATGAATTTTGGAAGTGACACTATCATTCGAACCATAGCAAGAGCAAATGTAAACTTATTCTGCAATGCATCTCCATTAGTATGCATGTTTTCACATGATAAGGTTATCTACTCATGCCAGATGATTCGTATGTTCATGACACTTGTAGCTTTTTCTACTACATATTATCCCATTAGCTCATCAGTAAAATACCAGTAACCATCTCTTATATATTTTGATACACTGAAGTCTCTCACATGTCCAATGCTGTCAACCTCTCTGATTTATATATCTGTAAAATTTTAAGACCAAGCTTATTTTTTCCCATCCCATTGGATGAAAAATAATACATTTGGATGGAAATGCAGATGATAATAGCCAAAATAATATATTTGTGATGTTTCAGAAAGTGAAGTGTTCACTGCAAATGTGTGTGTATGTATGTGTATATGTAATTATAATTCATCCTCAGAATTCTGTGAAGAGGTAAGGTCTATTATTTCTGTTAATTAATCACATTTACTAAAATTACATAATGATGATGGTACAGCCATCTCCCTTATCCACAGTTTTACTTTTTGCAGTTTCAATTACTAGAGGTCAACCATGGTCTGAAAATAAGTGTCTACAGTATATTAAGATATTTTGAGAGAGAGATAGACTACATTCACATAATTTTTATAATAGCATATTATTATAGTTGTTCTATTTTATTATTGTTGTTAATCTTTTACTATGCCTAATTTATAAACTAAACTTCATCATAGCTATGTATGTATAAAAAAACATAGAACAGTCATTCATTTTCTAATGACAGGGACATGTTCTAAGAAGTGTGTCATTAAGACGATTTTCCTTGTTGTATGAACATCACAGAATATAATTACACAAACCCCAGTGGTATAACTGACTATACACCTACATTATATGGTATAATCTATTATTCCTAGATTACAAACCTGTGGAGTGTGTAGTAACACACTGTAGGCAGTTGTAAGACACTAATAAGTATTTGTGTATCTAAACACATATAAACATAGAAAAGTTAATGTCTTGTGCTACAACACTAGAACAGCTATAATGTCACTAAGCAATAGGAATTTTTCAGTTTCATTATAATCTTGTGGGAGCACCATTGTCTATGCAATTTGTCAACCACTGAAATATCATTATATGGTGTCTGTTGTATATATAGGGTTGGGTACTATCCATGGTAGCAGCCATTAACTGGGGGTCTTGGAACATATACCTTGTAGATAAGGGGAAACTGTTGTATCATGACTAAAGTTCTGTAACTCCAGGGACTATGATGTATACATATCTGGTCCATGCATTATTTTTCTTGGAAAAATGTTGACATGGAACCTAAGTATATTTTAATGATTTTCTAAAATTATAGTGTCTTCTTAGGTACTTCTCTAAAATGTTTATATCATTTTGAAATTTTGAGTCTGCATTATAATAAAGATATAGGAAACATTTCTATTTCACAAGGATGTAAATGCACAACTCTGCTTTTTAAATCTAACTCAGGAAATTAATTTTACTTATTTTCCTTGAATTTGAAAGTTATTACGTACTTGTAAATGTCAGTTAATGTTGGATGAATTGACAATGTAGGCATATATAATATAAAACTAATGATTTTAACATTTATATATGTAAAATTTATTTATGTAATAAATTATAAAAGTTATATATGTAATATTCTAATATAGTAGCTCACATTTATTATCTACTAGCTGAAGTGCTAAACACTTTGTGACTTAATTCATTTAATTCTTACACACCTGGTTTTTTAGTTAACACAATAAGCATTATCATGTTACAGATACGAAAACTGAGGAAGAGAGAAATTAAGTCATTTATCTCAATAGATTTGCTGGAGGTTTGAATCTATCATAGATCCAACATCAGCATTCATATTACTACCTTTGAACATACTAACCCCCCAGTGGTGAAAAGACAACTAGTATTAAATTTACATGACAGTGTTTGAAGTACTGGCTTTATATGTCTTTTAGTTCTTATGGGAGATTATTTATATTGATAGTCCTGATTAATGGCCTCCCTATTTACTTATGATTTGCAATTCTTCCTGCTGTTGAGTGAGTCTTTGGCCATCTGTTGAATCTGGGCTATTCTGATAGAAATAAGTGATTACATGAAGATGGTCCCAAGTATAGACCTTAAGTCCATCTCATAACAATCTACAGGTCTTCTACTATCAAATAGTTAAGAGAATGCAGATCACAGGCAAGAGTTGCCTACTCAGCCCATAGTTGAGTATTAACACATGAATGTGCCCTTCTAAGAAAAGAGGAATCACTCTACTGACCCATAGACTTGGAAGCAATAATAAATGCCTATTTTGTATGTTACTGAGTTTTGGTGTAGTTTGTTATGCTTCAATAGCAAAATAATGCAGCAACTGGCAACCCAAGTGAGATGATGCTATAATACAAGCTCAAAAATATGTGGCATTAGCTTTAGTTGGAGTAATAAGTAGAACCTGTTAAAAAAAAAAGTTAGCAAACAATTGCAAAATTATGAGAAAAATAGTGAGGAAGTTTTTATCCAAGGTAATCAATATTGGAATGCATTTAATGTGTTAGTTAAATAATTCACAAAATTTTAGGCAGCTTTTAATGAGAACATGGAAAAATAATTATGAAATTATGGTTCCAGATAAGAAGTCCCTTAGGCAGAAAGTTGAAAGTTTCAGCTGAGTGCTATCAGTCGTATATGATAAGATAAGGAAAGAAAGGCATGTGCTAACAAAACAACTGACCAGTTTGTGTGTAGCATGCCAAAGGAATGTAGAGGTGCCAGGATTTGCTGGGTTAGAAATAAAATAGTATCTCATTTCCAGTTTCTCCAGCTAGCAAAAGATTCTCAAAGAAAAATACAGGCTTAGGGTATAAATAGGATGTTTCTATAATAACCTTTGTTAAGATATCAGAAAAAACTTTAGCTGGTACCTTCTAGAGACCCAGGTACGCAATCTTTTGGCTTCCCTGGCCACATTGCAAGAAGAATTGTCTTGGGCCACATGTAAAATACACTAACACTTACAGCTGATGAACTTTAAAAAATTGCAAAAAAAAAAAAATCTCGCCGGGCGCGGTGGCTCACGCTTGTAATCCCAGCACTTTGGGAGGCCGAGGCGGGCGGATCACAAGGTCAGGAGTTCGAGACCACGGTGAAACCCCGTCTCTACTAAAAAATACAAAAAATTAGCCGGGCGTGGTGGCGGGCGCCTGTAGTCCCAGCTACTCGGAGAGGCTGAGGCAGGAGAATGGCGTGAACCCGGGAGGCGGAGCTTGCAGTGAGCCGAGGTCGAGCCACTGCACTCCAGCCTGGGTGACAAAGCGAGACTCTGTCTCAAAAAAAAAAAAAAAAAAAAAAAAATCTCATAATGTTTTAAGAAAGTTTAAGACTTTGTGTTGGGCCACATTCAAAGCCGTCCTGGACTCCAAGTGGCCCATGGGCCAGTGGGTGGACAGGCATGATCTAGACCCTTGTAGCTTAAAAAAAAAAAAAAAGTCGTCTAGGAATTTGAAGGGTATTGTTCCATAGCAATATTACGTGTTTCAAGTTTCTGTGGCATGTTTCAAAACACTTAGTGATTAAGGATTTGGCAAATGGAGTTGAATGAGATTAACAGAAGGCTCACAACGTTTTTAAGAGTTGCATTGGTAAAAAAAAGAGCCTATTTTGGATTAAAAAGTGGCAAGATGATTCAAATATCTAGAAGTCCTCTGAGATTCCAAATTTCTATGAGATAGAATAAAGCTGTTCAGTTTTCACTGTCACCATAGATCATTTATTCAGAAGATTCTGAGGGGGATACAAAAAAAGAAAGGACATTTCAGAAAGTAGAGCCAACGACCAAAAGAAGAGTGCCAAGTAAGATACTGGAGACACAAACCTACAGAGAAGAGCCCAGGAAACATTCCCCACTTTTAGAGTGTGTGGGTAGGGGTGGGTGGGTTGACAGGCAGTATTTGGCCAATGCGTTTACTGAATTGTTATGAATTAGTGATGCTTTGTGCCTTCCATTCTTCCCTTCCACTTTTAGAATGGGATTGGACATTATGGATATTCTTTGTACTATTATATGTTGGATGTGCAGGAGGAAGATAACTTGCTTTTTAAATTCATAGTTCTCTGGCTCAAACGGAGTCTCATTCAGTGAACTGCATCCAGACCTGATGTATATCATAATGCTTGTGCTCGCAACCTGGTGTTGTAATTTGATGAGACTTTTAGAAATTTATGGAGGAGTAAATGTATTTTGCATGGTAAGAGATATGAAAAATTTGGGCCAAATTCAGATCATAGTAAATAGGTTGCATTGATTACCCAAATAGCAGTCTCCCTATTTTTATCTCCTTTTCCATGCAAGTTTCTGGTTTTCACTCACTCTGACTCTTGGCTGACCTCGTGACTTGCTTTGGCAAAAAGTATGTGTGATATAAGTTAATGCTTTTGAACCTAAGCCTGAGGAGGGTTTGCATACTTCTGCTTGCTCTTGTTCATGGTGGAGCAGATTTGCTTTTAGATTCTTGCCTCCTCAATAATAACAAAGCCAAGTCAGTCTACTGGAAGATGAAAGACTTCATAGAGGAGAGCAGAGAGACGTTCATTCTCAGCCGGTCAACCTCCAAAAGCCATCTTGCCTTAGGAACCCATAGCTGACTCCCAATGCATGAGGTAGCTTACCTAAGACTGAGAAACCACACAGCTGAACCCATGCTAAATTGCTGATGCACCGAATTTTAAGCTTAATGGGTTGCTGTTATTTTAAACTCTATGTTTCAGGACAGAATATTCTATGGCAGCTGTAAGTGATGCAACTCTGCAACTGTGGACTTGTTATTAAAACTCATCTGCATTTAGTTTTCTTCATCTGCAATTTGTAGATGAAATGAACTTTAGATTGTAATCATATTAGTAAGTTAACATTTACAACATATATTACACAGGTTTCCAGTAAACATTTAAAAATGAATAAACAAGTGGTTAATATTCAATACTTTTTTCTAGAAGTTTCATTGTAGGTGTTATGCAGTTAGAATAATTGTGAGATTGTTTTCCACTTTCCTGCATTAAAAAACAAGAAGTCTTTGGTTTCTTTCAAAACATGTTATTCTGCCTCTGTAATGGGTACTTGTGGGATTGACTGAAGAACAATGCCGTATTAGAAGTCATAGCGGTTTGGGGAAAGCCAAGAAACATTTTCTATTGAGATAGAGATAAAAGAATCTTTCTCAGAGAAAAGGTAGTAGCTAAGTGCTTTGTAAAAAATAACAAAGCAGGATCATTAGTCTAAAGAAAAAATAGCACTGTCAGAAATTATATATTATACCTTTTAAAGGTAAGTAAGAAGTCAGAGTCATTGTCCCAGCCTCATGAGGCACTTTTTTAAAAGATAGGTTTACACTAATAACACTGTAATTTATGCCAACTTCTTTACAAAACCTTCCTCTCTCTCTCTTTTCTTACACATAACAATTGTAATATGTAAAGAAGTACAGACTACGCCTTCCTTTGGTCTTATTTTGGACTAGTAGCAATCCTTTATCAGATGTAGGAAGGTGTGTGACATCATACAAGAAAAAAGAGCTCATGTTTGTTCATTGTCAAAAATAAATTGAAATACAGAAGAACCAGGGGTTACCAGAGAACCCTATTGAATTTACTATTGCTATTGAGTAATACAAAGGAAGGTTGCAGTGGTGGAGCTTTGGCAGTGATCCAAGATGAGAAATTAAGACAATTGTAGTAATGAATTAGAATAAAATATCTCAGACATAACTCCTATTATAAAAGAAATTCAACTGCATTATCTTATGCTTTCTCATTTATAGCAAAGTAAGAGGCAAAGAAGATGATTTCTAAAATCCCTAAAATTCAAAATCTTGCATGTAACTTCCTTCCTTTTTATCCAAACCCTGTCTACCAGGAACTGGTGAGGCCTTGAATGAGGGCATATTTATGCTTCCCAGTGTTAAAATAGGAGAGCCAGGGTCAAGGATACAGTGCGAGATTCTATTCTATGCAGTTTCTATTACACAAGGACCAGAGAGTCTTGAGGCTCAAAGTAACCCCCACATCTAACCCTGCTCATGTACTTTGAACTTCACAGTATATATATATATATATATATATAATATATATATATGTGTGTGTGTGTGTGTGTGTGTGTGTGTGTGTGTGTATATATATATATATATATATATAAATTCTTTTTTTTTTTTTGAGATGGAGTTTCACTCTTGTTGCCCAGGCTAGAGTGCAATGGCGTGATCTCGGCTCACTGAAACCTCTGCCGCCTGGGTTCAAGAGATTCTCCTGCCACAGCCTCCCGAGTAGCTGGGATTACAAGCACCTGCCACCATACCTGGCTAATTTTTTGTATTTTTAGTAGAGATGGCATTTCACCACGTTGGCCAGGCTGGTCTCGAGCTCCTGACCTCAGGTGATCCACCTGCCTTGGCCTCCCAAAGTGCTGGGATTACAGGTGTGAGCCACCGTGCCCGGCCTGGTCTTTTTTTTCTTTTTTTCTTTTTTTTTTTTTTTTTCACATTTGGTCCAGCTAGATTATGACACATTGCAAGCTTTTCTTGAGTGTGTATTGAAAAAGTAATTGTCTTTTGAAAGGTGCATAAACAATAAACTTGAGCAGTGTGTGACTTGTATGTGGGAGAATAAAGTGGTATTGGTATGGGTGCACAAAGGAGGACCCTACAAACCCTTTTTGAAGATTCTGAGAAACCTTTATAAAGAGATGGTGTCTGAGGTGGGTATTAAAAGATAAGTGAAAATATTTTGTACAGAGGGTATCTAAGGAACCTACAGGAGAAAGAGAACACTAGTCATTAATTCAGAAGTTTAGGCTCTCATTATGTGAGATGTCTAGACTTATAACTAACTCATAGAATTAGCCAATAAAATATTTGTGAAATGAAATTTAAAAAGTGTTCTCCAGTCCTCTAGATTTGAAGGATGCCTAGGTTATCAGAAATGAATGGAAGAAAGTTGTGACCTGCATTCTGGCAATGTTCTCAAGACTGACTTCAGTATGCTGCCTCACCTATATATCTCTCAGTTTGAGATATAAGACTTGCATCCAAAAACACCATAAAGGATATTTCACAAATATCATGTAAAGTGGTCTTCCTCCTTGGGGGTGTATCTTCATGTTTTACATTGCATATGTTTCTGGTGCATGCATGAGTTTAGTGAAGGCAATTTCTAAATTTCTACTGGTGCAATGTCTATGTCTCCAACACTTATGTTAGTACTCTGAGCAGGCCTTAAAGTTCTGCCTCCCATGAAGGCCTAATGGTATACCCGTCTTTAGAATATTAGAGATGTGAGCTCCAGCAGAACAAAATGACAGTAGTTCCACATGACCTATGCAAACTGAATTTCATCTGCATGAGAAAACTAATTGAATATTAATTGAGATGTGTTCTTGGCCTAGTAGGTAATAGTGACATGATCAGTCAGCAGTGCCTCTCTTGAGCCAATCAAGGGGAGGAGAGGCCCAAGTGCTGGTTGTTTTCCATTTTCCTTCTGGATGGTTAGAGGGCTACTGAATTGTCATACATTGTATTTTCTTCTTTCTCTGAATGATCCTATGACACCCTCCCTGACATCCTTCTTCTAATTTCTTCCTGTCTTACTCCATTTCTTCATGCATTTTGTATTTTTTCTTTACTTGTCCTAATAGTCATTTCATCCACTCTACCTAATTGCCTCTGCTCAGATCTGAAAGAAAGAGATAGTCAGAATCCATGTGAATGGAACAACATGCTAACCAAAGTATTTGATTATTACCACTCCTAAATCTCAGATTTATCTAAAGTGCCTCGAGGGATCTTGATATCACCCTATCAACCTTTGCCTCAACAAACAGAAATAGCCAATTAGGATTGTAGCACCTATTCCTGAAACAGAAGCTTCCTAAGACCTCAAAGTCCCTACCCTTTTCTCTGAGTCTACCTGACTGTCCTGACACAGGTAAAAATTAATATTCTTGTTATTCTGGTCCATAAGACATACAAAATATATTTCTATTTTGTTCCTACTACTCTAAGTGCTTGTAAGTTGTGTAGGATTTTAATGCTATTATGCCATTAAAAAAGGTTCAATGAATGTGATTACAATAACTTAGGTTCTTATTTTTTGAGCTAGCTACGTGGCTCTGACCATTGGAAAACATGATATTTGTCTTATCTGCTTCATTAGGTTGCTGCAAGGTTTATGGAGTTAATGGATATGAAACTGCTTTGTATAATGCTATTCAGATACAAGGAGTTGTTATGCATTTATGTATTAATAGCGTATTTATATCACTCTTCCAAAAATGACTTTATGAAGCTAATGCATATTCAATAAAATAAGAAAATGTTCCATTTAAATAAAAATTTGCTTCATAAAAGGGTAAATTTTAAAAAATAGTTATTTTATTTTGCTTTTCTCTAAACTTTAGTCTTCTACTTTTCTGGAATCAGCCATGTGACTTGACTTAACCTGTAAGAATTTTGTGTATATTTAGAACTATGTTTCTCAAAAGAATTGATAGAATGTCCAGTAACTTGTTATACTGCCGTTTAACTAATGCTTTTTTCCTCAATAATTATTGATTTTGTTCTATGCTCCCTGTGAACATGCATAAAGAGATAAATGAGAATTATACCCTTATAGTGATAAAAGGTAATTTCATTTTTCTATACCTTCAGGAAAAATCTAATGACCTTGATAATATGATCTAATAATTATCTCCCACCATTTATTTGTACAAGTTCTCCCAGTGTATTAGACCAAATCAAACTGCTTTTCGTGATCCCCAGATTCCCAAAACACCTCCAGGTGTATTGAAAGACATGTTAAGTTTCTTTTGCTCTCAATGTCTTTCTGATTCTCTAAACAGAAATGTTTCTTCATCCTCCAAGAATCAGCCCTACAATTTCCTGCTTTAATAAGTCTTCCTTATTACTTTAGTTTGGGAGACGTGGGGAAGTGTAGAGGTAATAAGTGATCTAAGGGAAAAGACTGGACTGACGGATAAATGTTTTCATCTCTCTTTTCTACCACAAGTTTGGGAAGAGTGGTCAAGTGGACATTCAATCCATGATTCAGGGACGACTGCAAATGTGAGAATTTGCTCCCATTCCTCTGAGATGATACTAACGTGAATGGCTTTATTAGGGAGAAATCTCCTGCCTATTTAACAACCTGACAGAATCCTGCAGCGTAAGATGGCATACTAGTCCAGAAAATCTGCCAAGATGATCCCAGCAGCACCTTATCATTTGCAACTACTGATACGATTGTTATGACTTCATTGAACCCACCGTCAATGAAATCTTGAGCGTATTCTTTGAATTTAGGACTTTCTCCCAGCCAGGCACTCCAATCATAGAAGTGGTCATTTGGAGTTGAGTGCTGTTAACTGGGCATTGTTGTTGGAGTGGCACAGTTAGTTCAGTATTACCGAGTTGATGAGGGGAGTGAGCAGAATTCATCTTTTTTCACATTGCTGCTCTCAATGGATTTTCTTCCTGAGAAGACTACAGTGAATAGAGTCCCAAACTTGTAAAACTATTTATTGTTAAATATAAGACCCCTGTTTCTTTTCTCCACATTCCCACCCTCATGAATTTTCCAAGGTCCTCTGAGTCCTTTTCATGGGAAAATACCGACAAAAGCAGGTTGGTCATGACTAGATTATCTCGGCAAAGAACAACTAAAAGGTCATTCAGTTTTTTATCTCTGAAACAACTAACCTTCTTTGGAAGTAAATGAAATAAGTCTCTTTGCTGCTGATTTGTTTCAAAAATAGGAAAAGGTAGAACAATAGGCACATTATGCAGAGTGTTTCTGAAAAGAACTTTTATAAATTGGTAATTTAGAAAATCAGTGGGTTGCAGACGAGACACAGCATCCTCTGTTGAGCTTTCAGCAATAACAGAAGTGTCATTTGAGTACACTCTTTAATCGAACTTTTTACGATCTATACCCGGTCTGTGCAGAGTTGAGTACTTGGGGCTGAGTGATATATTCCAATGCCTCCTACTTACATGAGATCTAAGATGCTACTTTATCAAGCTCATTTTCCACAGGAGGGAGGTTGAGCAGACAGAGAGGCTGAGCAGTACATCCAAGGTCATGCTAAAAGTGAATGGTTGAATATGTGTTTCTCATCCTTTCCTTTTGATTCAGCACTCCTGTGTGCTTATAAAAGATGACTAACCCCAATTTGTCACTCAGCTATTTCTACATCCTTTCCTATCTGGTAAAAATTACATTGATTTTGGCCAGGATGTCAGGGAACTACACTTACTCTCAGGAAAGGCAAAAGTCCCTCCCAGAACTGGGAAATGAATTTTAATTGATCTGAATGTTTACTTATAATTTCAGTCCCTAATTGTTGATGGTTGCTTTAGGGGTAAATGTATAACCTGCTTTCAGCAAGCGAGACTTAAATGTAAATGTAAATGAGTTGGAGGATTCCTTTCCTGAAGTAAACCATAGCCTTTTCTGGTCCTTAAATCTATCTTGTATGGAGGCATGAGGATCTTTAGCGCTATAATAACTATCTGTATCTATAAGGTATATAGTGGAGGGATAAAAACGGCTTAAGGTCCTTAGGTATATTTATGAGCTAATATGAAAAAACCTGGAAACACTTACCTCCAGAGTTCATGCCAAGTTATCATAATTTCAAGTTTTTCAAGTTGAAGCCACTATATTCCTTTAAATTCAATTTAAAGCATTACTAGTGGACGGATGAGGTTAGCGCATATTCCAAGTAGAGCTTCTTGCGTGCTTACAGAGAAAGTGGGGGTTACCAGGGGTAAACTAAGCCTTGAGTGAAAAAGATGGTCATTTAAGTCTAAATAGGGAAGTCTAAATCATGAAGCATAGAACTGATACCCTCCTTGAGTCACAATTAAGAATGAATTTGTCAGATTCACAGTTTGCAAATGCTTTTTCTATGATGTAACTTGCCTCTTTACTATGTTGATTATTTATTTTGCTGTGCAGAAGCTTTTTAGCTTAATTAAGATTCATGTATCTATTGTTATTTTTGTTGAGTTTGCTTTTGAGGACTTGGTAATAAATTATTTACATAGGCCAACATACAGAAGAGGTTTTCCCAGGTTTTCTTCTAGGATTTTTATAGTTTCAGGTCTTACATGTTATCTTGAGGTAATTTTTGTATATGGTGAGAGGTATGGGTACAGTTTTATCCTTTTCCATATGGCTATCCAGTTTTTTCAGCATCATGTATTGAATAGGGTGTCCTTTCCCCAGGGTATATTTTTGCTGACTTTTGTCATTTAGTGGGAGGTATATGGCTTATTTCTGAGTTCTCTATTCTGCTCCATTGATCCATATGTCTATTTTTACACTGGTGCCATGTTGTTTTGGTTACCATAGCTTTGTGGTATAATTTGAAGTCAGGCAATGTGATGCCCCCAGCTTTGTTCTTTTTGCATATGATTGTTTTGGCTATCTGGGCTTTTTTTGGGGTTTCATATGAATTTTAGGATTGTTTTCTATACTTCTGTGAAAATTGATGTTAATAATTTGATAGGGATTGCACTGAATCTGTAAATTTTTTGAGAAGTGTGGCTACTTTAACAATATTGATTTTTCCAATTCATGAGCATAGGATGCTTTTCAGTTTGTCTGTGTCATCTACGATTTATTTCATCAGTGTTTTGTAATTCTCCTAATAGAGATTTTTTCTTTTACCTTCTTGTTAAATGTTCCTATGGAACTAAAACAGCTCAAGAAGAGAAAAAGAAAATCAAACCCATTAAAGATTGGGCAGAGTTTATGAATGGATATTTTCAAAAGAAGACATATAAGTGGCCAACAAGAAATATATGACAAAATGTTCAACATTATTAATCATAATATACATGTAAATTAAAACCACAAGGAGATATCATCTTACACCAGTCAGAATATCTATTATTAAAAAGTCAAAAAACAACAGATGTTAATGAGGATTTGGAAGAAAGGGAACATTTATACACTGTTGGTGGGAATGTAAATTAGTACAGCTTTCATGGAAAACAGTATAGAAATGTCTCAAATAACTAAAAACAGAACTATCATTGAACCAAACAATCCCACTGAGTATGTACCTAAGAAGAAATAAATAATTATATCAAAAAGATACCTGCATTTGTATGTTTATCATAACACTACTCACAATAGCAAAGATACAGAATCAACCTAAGTATCCATCAAAGGAGGTATGGATGATGAAAATGTGGCATATACACACACACACACACACACACACACACATATATATACACACACACACATATATATAATATACATACACATATATGGAATACTACTCACCATTCAAAAGAATAAAATTATAGCTTCTGCAGCAACATGGATGGAACTGGAGGCCATAATCCTAAGTGAAATCATGCAGAAACAGAAAGTCAAATATTGCATATCCTCACTTACAAGTGGGAGATAAACAATTGGTGCACACTGACAGACTGAACTAATAGACACTAGAGACCACAAAAGTTGGAAGGGTGAGAGGCAGGTGAGGATTGAAAAGTTACCTATTGGGTACAATATTCACTATTCAGGTGATGGGTTCACTAAAAGCCCAGACTTCACCACTATGCAATATATGCATGTAAGAATTCTGTGCTTGTACCCCATATATATATATATATATATATATATATATATATATAGTTTGCATAACTCTATATTTATGTATAAGTTTGTACAGAAGTGTAATATTTTCAGTGTAGGGTTCAGATCAGCTGGAGATACATGGGAATTCCAGACTCTGGAAAAAGTCATAAGTAGTGTAGTCTGTGATGATATCAGACAGAAATGAAGTTGTTCTAGTAATTCAGTACAAGCCGGAATAAAAAGAAATGACACCAACATCTAGCCCCCAAAAGCTTACATATGGGCAAGATTTGGCAAACTGACCCATCAGCCAAATTTGGTCTACTGCCTGTTTTTGAAAACAAACTTTTATTGGAAGACAGATCCATCCATTGTTTATATTTTGTTAATTTGCATGGAAAAATTCAGTAGTTGAGACAGAGACCATATGGCCCACATAGCCTAAAATACTTGTTATCTTGCCCTTCATTGAAAAAGTTTCCTGACCCCTGGTCAAGTATCCAATGAGGGTTTCCTGTTCTGGAGACACAGAGAGTCCTTAGACACACAAAAAACATGGAAGACAAGAATAAAAAGACGAAGAAAGATTGAGCATTTGAGTGGGAAAAAAGAATAGCTGCTGCCCCTTAATATTACAAAAAATGCTTTGCATTTATACCAGTGTCTAACATTACATTAAATGTTTGTGTTTGCATAACTATATAAAGGAACAGACAAATTTATAGCTCTGCTAATATTTTACAAAGGAAATTTTTATATGCTGAACATCTGACTACCTATTGCCTCTGGTATTTAGGCAGGGAGTCTCAATAAATTATTGCAGTGCACATGCAGAATAGCTCATGCATTTATGAGAAAGTGTGTGGATAGGGTGATTTTGGCTTTGGGTGCTGAGGTAGAGGAGAGCAACAGAGTTGTGCTGACATACAAGGCCTTAGCTTTCTATTTTATCGCACAGATTACTTTTGGCCCAAAGCCTGACTGATGTTTTACCATTACCCATCAATACGATTACACATACTTCACATCTAAAATTGCTTTTCCCAAACTAAGTGTCATAAAAAATGCAACAAAGGAAGAGAAGCTTCATGGTAAGCCAAATGTTTCTACACAAAGAGAAAAATAAACATTACCTTTTCATAAAACTTGCTTTGGGAGCTGAAATTCATATAATAAATTCATAAAGAGACTTTGCTATGATAGGAATAATTTGGCCCTAAACGTGAGTTGTTTTAATTCAGGTAATAATTGCCTGGCAATTTTCGAGGTGTTTCTCCCCTTCTTTACGGCGATGTTTACAATGTTGCTAAGAAGTAGAAAGCCTAATACAGAGTATTTCGGGGCTTAAAATTTACCCTAAGGTGTTTGAACCAGGAGAAAACACCATGACCACTGTCTTCATGAATAATTGAAACAGGAGTAAAATCTTCACCTGCACTTACTTGCATCATCAATTAAATCTAGTAATTGAAACATTACAAGGAAAATGAACTCAATAAGAGCTTTATTTTTAGGATGAAACCTTCAAAATACGGAGCAATGGCTATAAAAATTTTCTTGCATAATCCTTTGTTTGAACTTTCTGCTTCTCTTAGTATGGATAGTGCCTAATGACCTTACATGACACAGTTCAAATATTTTCTCCTTAAATGGGGTCTTTCTTTACTGATCCCAGTGAACCCTATAGTCTTTTGCTTACTTAGAGCCCTGAACCTGGTGCGACTACATATTTAAAAAATATCAGATGGAATTGCATAATATCTATGCTGCTTTATTAATTTTCTCTGAAGCTGCAGATGTGTGTTTGTGACAAAAATAGATTAATTTTATTCTCTTTACTCTAGAAATCCCATTTTTTCAAATAGAGTATCCTGTTCATCCTGATATTTTGTGGTGATGTGCCGATCTGTGACCTGAAATGGTAAATTGCACATTACCAGATTATTCTAAACAGGAATGTGGAGTTGAATATCATTGACATTGTAAACTTATGTTTGTAAGATGACCAGTTTAGTGCCCAGGAGGTAATATTTTATATATGTAAGTACATTTATGTACGTGTTATATATATTATAAATATATCACATTCTATATACTTTATACAAATCTTATGCAAAATAGATGTTATTTGAATTGTTTTATTAAATCTGTACATTAGATGCAGATTTTTATTTCCTTTTTAGAGGAACAGATTGAAAACATAGATCTTATACTCTACTGCCATTAACACAATTGAATGGCCTTAATTTCTCAATAGGATCATTTAATATTCATTTTTTAATTTCTGCATTTACACATAATATCTCTCTGGAGGCCTCTAACAGATTCTATTGCTGCAGTTTTAATGAGAACTATCAAAGGTTACTATGAGATGATGATCTATACTTAATTCATAGATTTCCCCAGACACTTGTGTAATTCAGTGCTGTTTAGATTCTTTTCAACTTTTATTGTCTTGAAACATTTATCCCAATTTTAACTGCATATTTAATCATTATTAGCATAACCCTTTCATTCTTCAAGTTAGTATTTTGAGAATTGATATGGAAAAATTATGGCCTCTTCAGGGAATTTAATAACTTTGCTTGTAAGGAAACACTGAAAAGTCATTTTGTGTAGGTGTGATGTTTCAAAATATGTTCTGGTCGAATATTTTTACGTAACCAAACAGAATTGATGTTTGGGTCTTCCAAATTTTATAATTTTTTGGCATAAATGCATTGATCAGAATAAAAGATATCAAGTGCTTAGTTAAAGATGACTGATATGCATTGATTTTGGAGAATACATGTGAGTCAAAACCATAAAGACATAAAAGGAAAAACCTGAATTATAATCTGGATTAAAATCTTAATTGTAAGGTTTCAGATAAGTTTTGTAATTGTGGTGAAGTGTTCTTACCTTATTTTTTTCTCTTCTATCACTAGTAATATTACAAATTTATATTCAATGAAGAGCAAATAAAAGAGTAGATGTGAATACAATAAACAGACTCAAGGAATTTTTGTTGCTGCAGTTGCTTTTATTACAGCAGGTATTGAAATGAATTATACCAGGTATATTCAAATGAAATAAAGGTTAGAGTAATTTAGTGCTATTATAATCATATTTAAGACAAAATTTTAAATTTAGTGAAATTCTTGTCTTCAGTATTCTATTATTGGCCTACATGAGAGGAAATTCTTGGACCAAATCCCAGCATCTTACTGCTCCTTTCTGTCTCAGTTTGTCAATCCTTCTCACTGAACTTCAGCATAAACCATGCAATGGGAGAGAAGCCATGTGTGATTATTGTCTCACAGATGGATATAAAAACTGAAGTTCAAAAGAATTATGAAAAGCATCTCTGGTCATTCTCCTTATAAGTGAAAGGATAGTTCTAGAATGTGTCTGAAGGTGTGATTCACGTGACAAGGAATCGAGAAAATTTAAAGATTTGTGTACAAAGAGAAGAAAAGGTCATGTTTGTCTTCCAAGTCAATAATTCAAGCGTTTGCTTTCTTGACATGTACACTTCCTATAGCTCATCTGGAGTTTTTAGTTCTTTTCATTATGTACTTGTACCAAAACTCCACTCAAGACTGACTTTGCTCATGAGACAGCTTATATCAACCTGGATGCCTTAGGTATAATAGGAAGCTTTTTGTAGTATTTGGCTAACATTTTCTTATGTTTCCTTCTTAAATTTTTGGTGGGCATTCAAATTCTATAATTTTTTTTTCAAAGCTCATTATTTTTTATCAGTGTTCTTGGAAAAAGGTCAACACGAGTCTAGGTCTAGTGATCCTATTTATCTTATTTAAGTCTAGCTAGCTTGTCTCAGTCTTTTCCTTTTCTTCATCTGAAAAATAAAGGCTTTAAAGAAGATGGTCCTTGGGGTACAATTATTTAACTCTAATAATTCTGAGATTTTTTATAAATTGCATCTCAAGTACACGTTTTAATGTTTATAGATGGATTTTGACATTCTAAATATATTTTAAAGAAAATTTGATATTTTAATTTGTTTTAGTAGTCCTGTTTTGTTAAACACACCTCCCTGCCAGGAAACATACTAGCACTGTCTTTATACTTCCAGAGGTGATTCGGGGGATTTTGAGTGCATCATAATTGTTGACTGACTTGGAAGGTAAACTTAGAAAACAGGCAGAGACTGTACAAAGCAAAAATATCAATCGCTGACCTTCTCAGTTCCATATGCTTTTGTCAGGATGTCTTTATTTCCAACCTAGACATAGTCGATAGCACAATTTCAAAGATGCACATTTTTTTGTCTCCATTCACATATTTTGTTATGAAGGTGATATTCCACATAACCCATGGTACTGACTATCTGAAATCCCTATCAAGGAAGAGGCTATAGAACCACAGTCCTAACTGCCCCTGTGTATTATCTGAAATCAATCCTATATTGTTCTACATCTCTGCTGGTCTCACAGTCACCACTAAATTATTCAATAATTTTCATTAAATGCTCACCTACTCCCATGCTTTTAGACATACAAATAAAAAATCATAAATGCTAATGCATCTTTATTTTCATATTTTTTGTAGCTTGTTCACATGAAACCCAGAAGGCATAGTTTGGAGAATCCCTATATTCAAAAAAGATGGTGCCATGATATATTTCTAGCCCTATGTGATCAGGTGAAGTTATGAAAATGATAGGGAATATGGTTGCCATAATCAAGGAATCAGATCTGTGAAGCAATTATTATAATACAGTGTGAAAAATGCTACAGCTAAAGTGCATGCATAGTACGGTGGAAGCATGCAGAAGAAACCCTTCACTTCTCTGGGGGATTTAGGAGGTCTTCACAGGTTACACTGTGATTTGTAACAGAAAGAATGAAAAGAGCTTTCTAGACAGACAAGACAGGTACGTGCATTTTAGGAAAATGAAGACAAAATCAAAGTCATTGTGGTATGACAGAAGAAGCCCGGCCAACTGTTAGCAAATTAATTTAAACAAAATGCGACTGGGCACAGTGGCTCATGCCTGTAATCTAAGGACTATGGAACTGCTTGAGCCCAGGAGTTTGAGACCAGCCTAGACAACATGACAAAACTTCGGCTATATTAAAATTACAAAAATTAGCTGGGGTTTGTGGCATGCTCCTGAAAAAAAAGCAAAAATGAAATCCATGTGAGCACCTGGTAGCAGCAATGGGAGATGAGACTGCAGTCACAGACAAGAGACCATGCAATACAAGTCCTATAGTTCCTAATACAGATTTTGAACTCTATTCCCTAAGCATGGAATAAACCATGAAAGATTTGAAGCATCGATAGAACTCTTAGATTTGTGCCTTAGTGTTTACAGGCAAGTATGATTTCCATTTTTTTCTACATGGACAAATAGATTTGAAATGATACTAAAGTTCTGATATTGTATTATTTTAACTCTATGTATCATGCTATTTTTTTCACACTTCAAGATCCTAATTTGGTTTAGGAGTAGAGTCTAGCAGAGATCTATATTAAAAAGTTGACTTTCATGCATTTGTTACCTTCAGCATCCTGAAATATTAATGGACACTGTGATGGTTAATATTGAGTGTCAACTTGATTGGATTGAAGGATGCAAAGTATTGTTCCTGGGTGTGTCTGCAGTGGTGTTGCCAAAGGAGATTAACATTTGAGTCAGAGGACTGGGAGAGGCAAACCCAACCTCAATGTGGGTGGGCACTGTGTAATCAGCTACCAGCATGGCTAGAAGAAAGCGGACAAAAAAAGTTGGAAAGGGCAGACTTGCTGAGTCTTCCGGTCTCCATCTTTCTCCCGTGCTGGATGCTTCCTGCCCTCAAACATCAGACTTCAAGTTCTTCAGCTTTTGGACTCTTGGACTTACACCAATCATTTGCCAGGGGTTCTTGGGCCTTCTGCCACAGACTGCAGTCTACACTGTCAGCTTCCCTACTTTTGAAGTTTTGGGACTCGGACTGGCTTTCTTGCTTCTCAACTTGCGGATGGCCTATTGTGGGACTTCACCTTCTAATTATGTGAGTCAATTATCCTAATAGACTCCCCTTCATGTGTACATATATCCTATTATTTCTGTCCCTTTAGAGAACCCTGATTAATACAGACACTGTCCTAGGGTATAACAGATTGTGAGGATAGAGGTTCCTACAATATAGATGAGTAGGGCATGGGATAAGAATATCTGTGGCCATTGTGATCTTAACCAAAATCGAGGTATTTTTCATCATCTTGCCTTATTCCACATATAATATCACAAATTTTCTAGAGTCTGATGGTAAATTGTTTTCATTAGAATTGAAATGTTTTTTCCCTCTGTTACAATTTTGGGCCATACTTTCTAATTTCTCATGTTAGATGTCTAATTAGTAATTCTTATGGCAAACCAACAAACTACTTACTGGTTTAATACTGTAACTGTTTCTTAGCTCACAGTCTGCAGGTCAACTGGGCAGTTATTTTGGCCTGAGCTGGTATACATTATTATCTGTGGAGCTCAATGCGCCCGACATATCAGTTGTCACCTGCGGATCAGCTCATACTGTTTTGTTTTGTTTTGTTTTGGTGCTGGCTGAGTGTCCTCACTTATTCAAAGCCTTGACTGAGAAAACTGGACTCTGATAAAAGTCTCTCATCGTCAACTCCATAAAGTCTTGTTCTCATATAGCACAGTGAGGATCGAAGAGAACAAATAGAAGTTTGCATGCCCTTGTGAGGTCGACTGGCATGATGTCACATCTGACTCATTCTTTTAGACAAATCAAGACATAGATATTCCACATTCAATTGGCGGATAAATAGGCATTCTTGATGGGAGAACGTGCAAACTCAAGTTGTAAAAGGGCTTGGGTACAGAAAGTGAAAGTCTGGCTATTTTTTGCAAACAGTCTATCAGAGAGATTTTTTTTAAGGAGACAAATATATAGCTTTACATTTATTATGGGTATCTAGTCTAACAAATTAGATTTATAGTCTTCCTTGATATATCACTTTTTTCTCAACTGATGGCAACAGCAATCATGTTTTGCAGACTCTGAGCACTTCATAAAGTTACACTGACTCTATTTCTTGCTCCCTGCAGGCGATGAGATAGACCCTGTTTTCTTCTTATAATTATAATGCAATTTACTGAGATTGTTTTCCATCCTAAACCTTCCCACTCTTTAAACCTGGTCAGATGCCAATTAATTATCTTAATCTTTTCTATCCCTTTACATCAAACTGAGTTCTAAATTGACATCCTTTTTAGCTGGATGGTTGGAGCTATTCCCTCGGAAAATAAGGCTTGGGTTAATCTAAGTCATTTGGATGCTCTTTTCTCCAATAATCCAGATGGCTTTATTCTGTATTCCTCTGGTAAAATGGAGGTTTGCTTACTGGCCATGGAGGGACAGCAATATTAAGATCAACTCATTTTGAGTTTTATAGGTTTTATGTGATAATTATGTTTCTATCTATTAGTGTTTCTAGCCAACCAGATCTGTCTCTCCAAAGTTATAAAGTCAGTTAACCAAAGCACTGTGATCTATCATATTCATCTGGAGAACGTATCCTTTTACCCATTATTTGTTCAAGTAAAGCTTTGAAGAGAGGCTTTAGCTGATGGCCTATAATTTGCTATGTATTTTGAGACCTATCTGTTATCACCCCAGAGAGACACAATTTTATTAAGGAACCAACAAGAAATTTAGGTTTATATATGCAGCTTTTATATAAAAAGAAAGTAAAAACAGACAACATTTTCTTCCTTTCCTAGATAAGGTACATTATGTTAGAATAATTTGTGATTCAAAGATTAAAGCCTAAAAATTTTTAAATTTGCAGTCTCAGAAAACTAAACTTCAAAATAATCCATAAAATATTTAGCAACCTATCAGATAGTTCATTGGAACACATTTTTAGTCTCTTCTGTAGACCTTAGTGGGCATATGAGAGATATTATGGGTAATTTATGGGTAAATTCCCTAAGAATATTAGGGAATTTGGTTGTAGAATATTGATTTATTCATTAATTCAATCAATATTCATTGAGAATACACTAAGCCCTAGGAATCAAGCCATGAGCAAAATGCATGAAATTCCTGCCCTCGGCTGGGTGCAGTGGTTCATGCCTGTAATTCCAGCACTTTGGGAGGCCGAGGCGGGCAGATCACGAGGTCAGGAGATCCAGACCATCCTGCTAACACAGTGAAACCCCATCTCTACTGAAAATACAAAAATTAACCGGGCGTGGTGGTGGGCACCTGTAGTCCCAGCTAATCGGGAGGCTGAGGCAGGGGAATGTCATGAACCCAGGGAAGCGGAGCTTGCAGTGAGCTGAGATCACGCCACTGCACTCCAGTCTGGGCTACAGAGCGAGACTCCCTCATAAAAAAAAAAAAAAAAAGTCTCCCATTATTATTGTGTGGGAGTCTAAGTCTCTTTGTAGGTCACTCAGGACTTGCTTTATGAATCTGGGTGCTCCTGTATTGGGTGCATATATATTTAGGATAGTTAGCTCTTCTTGCTGAATTGATCCCTTTACCATTATGTAATGGCCTTCTTTGTCTCTTTTGATCTTTGTTGGTTTAAAGTTTGTTTTATCAGAGACTAGGATTGCAACCCCTGCCTTTTTTGTTTTCCATTTGCTTGGTAGATCTTCCTCCATCCTTTTATTTTGAGCCTATGTGTGTCTCTGCACGTGAGATGGGTTTCCTGAATACAGCACACTGATGGGTCTTGACTCTTTATCCAATTTGCCAGTCTGTGTCTTTTAATTGGAGCATTTAGTCCATTTACATTTAAAGTTAATATTGTTATGTGTGAATTTGATCCTATCATTATGATGTTAGCTGGTTATTTTGCTTGTTAGTTGATGCAGTTTCTTCTTAGCCTCGATGGTCTTTACAATTTGGCATGATTTTGCAGCAGCTGGTACCGGTTGTTCCTTTCCATGTTTAGTGCTTCCTTCAGGAGCTCTTTTAGGGCAGGCCTGGTGGTGACAAAATCTGGGGGAGGGGGGAGGGATAGCTTTAGGAGATATACCTAATGCTAAATGACGAGTTAATGGGTGCAGCACACCAGCATGACACATGTATACATATGTAACTAACCTGCACGTTGTGCACATGTACCCTAAAACTTAACGTATAATAAAAAAGAAAATCCTGCCCTGAGAAAGCTTAACTTTTAGTAGTGATTTAAGAGAGGCAGAAAAACAAACAAATACATAAACTCAAGTGATGGTAAGTGCTATAGAATGAATGAAACAGGGCAAGAATAATTGTTTTTATATTGTCTTAGATAAGGTGGCCTTGAAAGGCTCATTTTAAAATTGACAATTGACCAGAAATCTAAAAGAAGTGAGGAAACAAGTCATGTAACCATTTGGAGAAGTTTTATATAATATTTAACTCTAGATATGGCTCTAAGTTCTCAATATATCTCAGGCAGTGGGGCAGAAACTTAAACATACTTGAATTCCTGATCGCAAACCAACCCATTGTTTCACTTTGGTAGATTATCAACATCTCCATATATCTCTGCCTCAGTTAGCTGTTAGCTGTAAAATAAAACACCCACCCTTTCTGGGTTAAAACAATGACTATATATTTAACCTAACAAGTCAGTGGGTTGATAATTCATGCTGGACTCTGATGCACAGCCCTTCTGGTGTCAGCAGGGTACTGAGCATTAGCTGTGGGTCAAATAAGTGGCTTTGTTGACCTTGGCTGGACTCTCAGATCTGTGGGTACTCAGCCTAGGACAGCTGAGCTCTCATCATCTAGCAGCGAAGCCAGACTTGTTTAAATGTCAGAGGCAAGGCCTCCAGAGAGAGAATAGAAGCAGGCAAGGGCATTTGAGACTCAGAACTTTTCACAGTGTCACTTCCATTGATTCTGTTGACAAAAGAAGTCTTAAGTTGAGCCAAACTTTTAGAGGCGGGGAAATGAACATTTCTTTTGGGGAAACAAATTGCCAGGTTATAGAGCAAAAACAAGTGGTTACAGGGAAGAAAATAGTTGGACCCATTTTTTTTCAAACAATCTGCTACAACTTTGCTTGCTGTTTTATTAGTTTATTTAAATAGGAATAGCAATGTCTGCTTCAGAGTTCTAACTAAAATCATGTAATGCAAATAATTAGTTCATAAATTTTTCTCAAAAGCAAAATTAAAGTGAGAGTTCATTTGTCTACTTTCAGATATTGTTTTAGAAAGTTACTTTGGTAAATGTCTGGAATTCTCTTAAGTGAGAAAAGGTTATGTAATTACAGCTAAAAATATAACCTCATTGAGTTACAAAAGTAATGATATATTTACAAAAGTTTTTCAAACATTTATTTAAATAGATACAGGAGATTAATACTACCAAAGTTTATCATGTAGAAGAAAAACAAATAATCTATTAACTTCTTATATTAATATCTCAATACCATAGAAATAATTGCTAATATTTATTAATTTTAATATAATTCAACAGCTATTTATTGAGTGCTTCTAATATTGAAGAAACTGGAGATAAATTTTTGAGCAAACAGATTTAGCTCAGTGTATATGAATTTGACAGTTTGGTTTTTAATGTAACACTTGGTTTATTATGCTTTTTGATGAATATTACTTAAATTGATACTCAGAGTAGCCATGTAAAATATAAGGATTAATATTTCCATTAAAAAGGTGAGGAAATTGAGGCATTGAGAGGTGATCTAACACACTTCATCCTCTTCTGTTTTAACCAATATTGCCTCTTAAAAGCTGGCAAAGCTGTTGAATGGGAATATATATATATATATATTTTGAATATATATATATATTTGGAATATATATATATATATATTTTGAATATATATATATATTTTGAATATATATATATTTTGAATATATATATATTTTGAATATATATATATTTTGAACATATATAGTAAGTATAAATATATACACACATATATAGTATGAATATATGTACTATGTATATATGTATATGTGGTATGTGTATGTGTATGTGTTTTATATGTACATAAACATTTATACATGTATAGCTATTTGTGAATTAAGCTCACAGTTTTTCCTATCCCTTCACCTGGTACTAGATAATATCGTAAAAGGCCATCAGTGTGAACTTAGAAAAGGGTAATGGTGTTGAGTGACATGAGGATCTAGGCTATCTTTTTGTACATCTCACTTATGGCCACTGGAGCCATTCGAGGCCAGTTGCAGATTTATCCCTTCCATCTCATAGACTGCTTCTGGGTCCACATTATTATCTAGTGGTTCTGTTGCACTCAACTCAGGATGGGAAGCTCTGGCTGCATGTGTTCTTGATGTCTCCTGGCCAGGCTCTTACTTTATACCTGGCAGTGTTTTTGAATGGTATATAGTTTTCTGCTGCAAATGGCATGGCCTTACTCTAAATCTTAGGTTTTGTTATGGACTGAATTGTCTTCCCTAAAATTAACATATTGAGATGCTCACCCCCAGTGTGACTGTATCTGGAAATACGGCCTTTAGGGAGGTACTTAAGGTTAAATGATTTGATAAGTATGGGGTCCTAATCCAATACTACTGGTGCCCTTACAATAAGAGGAAAAGACAAAAGGTCTCTTTCTCTCTCTGTCTCTCTCTCTATCTATCACTGCACAAACAGAGAAATAAGGTCACATGCGGACATAAAATGAGGGTGGTCATTTATATTCTGGGAGAAAAGGCCTCACCAGAAAACAGCCCTGACAGCACCTTGATCTTAGACTTCCAGTCTCCAAACTGTCAGAAAATAAATTTCTGTTAAGTCTTCCAGTGTAGAATATTTGTTATGGCAACCTGACAAGACTCATACAGATGTATTCCATGTAACTTACCTATTAAGGTCTGCCAAGGAGTACTCACAGTGTCTTTTCCAAACATAAACACAACCCAGAAGTATTGGACTTTATAAATTAGCAGAATGACCTCTAGAAGACACAGCTGAGGTACAATATTAGAGAAGTTATCCTGTGAGAATAGATGCTATCCTTCACAGTACAATATATATCTTATATCAACGGCCACAGTATGGTACAGTATATGCCCACTGGTTTGAATATATAGGCCTGTGAACCAAGAAGGGGAAGAAGAAAAGACCCTGCTCACTATCACTTCCAGTGACCCAGTTTCTTAACTTGCTCTTCTTGTCCTGACAACTTTAGGTTCTGTGGGTCTAGAAGTCCTGGTTTCCAGAGATGACACAGAGTTCCACCAAAGTTCAAGTTGTGATAATCACCCGATCACATTGAACTACCCAGCCAGCAAACTTGAATGCAAGGAAAGTAGTTACCAAATTGGTGGGTGTAAATGGTCTTGATAACCAGGAAGAGGTGGAACTGCAGATATATTATAGCAGGACCAACTGTAGCAGCAGAGACTCAATTTACCCAGAAATTGTAACTAACTATCCATAAGCTTGGAGAAGCTGTGGTGGAAAGCAAGGAACTGAATATGATAAGCAACTAGATCTAAGAAATGCAAGGAATGAATTATGGTAGATAACTCAGGAGACCTGCCTAGATGTCCTTTACTGTCCAAGTGCACCTGTCCCTCATTTCTGTGCATAACAGCTGCATTAGCTAATGGCCGTACTCTTCTCTGGAGAGCTGCCTTGAATGATCAAAGCCTCCTAGCCCTGGAAGTTATGTCCCACTCCCAGGAGTAGGCTGTATTCAATTGCTAACTGATATGGAGAACTCATGGTTAGACAATGACATGGTACTATTCATGCCCCAGAGTTTCCCATTAGATTACTGACTTTTTCTTAGAGGTGAGACTTCAGCTGAACTTACATCTTTGCTTAGCTTCTTCCCTGTCCTGTTCTGTGTTCTCTACTGTCTATGAGTAACTCCTGAGAGCGTTCCTTAAATAAATCACGTATATGAGAATCCCTATCTTAGGCTCTGCTTCTGGATAACCTGACCTAAAATAGGTTGCAAGAATATATGTAAAAGCATCACTGCCAGGTAGAATTTTAATGCGTTTGCGTAAGGAACCCTTTGCATTAGATTTTTGATGGTATTTTGTGAGTGTTAGGAATAGGATGAATTAAAAGTGGTACTACTTTACACACATCATGAGAATTTAAAGAAATATGTGAATAAAAATAATACAAGCTTGGGTTAAAAATGCTCCCTTCTGAATCAGTTTAAAAATCATCACAGAATTATCCTTCTTTAGAGGATTCAAACTTGTAGAACTGGCTGTTGCAAATCTTTCTACTTTTGCATGTGAATATATGGATTCACATATATTCACTTTATGAGACGCAGTAAATATATTCAAATTTGGACATATAGTTAATCAAATTCAACTGGACTGCTATTCAGCTGAATATACTGCTATACTGAATCCTCAGGGCATTGGGGCTGCTCTGCAATGACTCAAACCAAATCCTATTTCTCTATGTCATGTTGTAAACTATTAAGTTTTACATTAAAAACATCTGTGGTTGAAAGAGCATCTAAAATGTGCAAGATGTGCTTTATTTATTGTTTGTTTTTCAGTGACTTCTGATAATACTCCTGAATTTTTAAGATGAGGGAATGAAGTAGCTTGCCTTGATCCCTAAGAAGATTCCAGGCCAGATATTTCTTTATATTTATATTTATTCTGATAGAGACAAGATCTCTTGTCTGTCACCTGGGCTGGAGTGTAGAGGCATGATCATGGCTCACTGCAGCCTCAAACTCTTGGGCTCAAGCAATTCTCCCACCTCAGCCTCCAGAGTAGCTGGAATTACAAGCATGCACAACTGTGCCTGGCTAATGATTGTTTTAATTTTTCATAGAGATGGGGTCTTGCTATGTTGCCCAGGCTGATCTCATATTCCTGGGCTCAAACGATCCTCCCACCTTGGCCTCCTCAAACTGTTGGGATTACAGGCATGAGCCATCGTGCCCAGGCCCAAGCCAGACATTTCTGATTCCAAAACCCATGCTTCCTTCATTATGCCATTATATCTTTGAAGGTCTTAGGCAAACCACTTTCTTAGCATCTGGAGCTAGCTAGATTGAGTGTTTCTCTGGTGTCTAGCTTTTGGCAGAAAGGGTTGGATTACTATTATTTTCTGTTTTTCTGCTTTGGCTCTCACTGTTTGGAATTTCTTTTTCCTCTCAGCTATTACTTTTGAATAATAGTATCTATAAAAATAGTAGCATCATCTGTGTAAACTATTGTTAAGTCACAGTCCTGAGCAAAGTCTGTTGCATTCATTGTCTCATGCAATCCTTACAACCCTTGCTGTAACTGCTTACAAATGAGAACTTTACCTCTTGAAGAGTTTAGGCTAATTGCTGAGGTAACAGATAGTGTGTCAGTGAGATTTGATCCTTAGCAATTGACATCAGAGTATTCCCTTTTAAACCCGATGGAATTTATTGCAGCTGTGCAAAATAATGTTCTCCCCAGAAACAGCACAATTTGCAATAGTTTGCTTCTCCTTGGTTATTTCTGAAGTAGCTCAAAAATAACTCATAGCTTGTAGTCCTTATAAATGTCACCAACTGCAAAGATTTTCCTTTGGATTTTGTCCCTTTATTCCTTTTAATTATGCTCAATATCTTGTGGTTCCATTTCTTTCTTATGCACTTTTTCTAATTATTCCAACTCTCTAATATTTTTAGAATCTAAGATGTATCATGTAATGCGATAGATGCTGAGGATAGGGGCATGAATAAATATTTCTCTTGCCCTCAAAGAGTGCAAATTCTGGTTTAATTGATCTTTTTTTTTACATGTGCCTTTTCTTTTTTTAATTTTACTTTTTATGGATACCTAATAATCGTACATATTTACGGGGTACATATGAAATTTTGATACAAGCATACAATGTGTGATGATGAAATGAAGGTAACTGGGATATCCACTACCTCAGGCATTTATCATATATTTGTGTTAGGAATATTTCAAATTCACTCTTCAAGTTATTTTGAAATATATGATAAATTATTGATGAGTATAGTCACCTTATTATGCTACCAAACACTGTATCTTATTTTTTCTATATAACTGTATTTTTATAACCATTAACCAACCACTCTTAATCACCCACTCTTACCTACCTTTCTCAGATTCTGGTAACCATCATTCTACTCCTTACCTCTGTGAGATCAGTTTTTTTTTTTAGCTCTCACATATAAGTGAGAACACGCAATATTTGTCTTTGTGTGCCTGGTATTTCACTTAAACTAATGACCTCCAGTTCCATTCATGTTTTTGCAAATGATATGATTCTATTCTTCGTATGGCTAAATAACATTCCATTGTATGTAGGTACCACATTTTCTTATTCATTCATCTGTTGATGTACACTTGGGTTAATTCCATATATTGGCTATTGTAAATAGTGCTGCTGTAAACATGGGAGTGAAGACATCTCTTGGATATGCTGATTTATGTACTTTTGGATATATACAGAGCAGTGGAATTTAATTTCTAGTTTTTTGAGGAACCTCCATATTGTTATCCATAGTAGCTGTACTAATTTACATTTCCACCAGCAGTGTAGTAGGATTCTTCTTTCTACATATTGTCCTCATCCACTTATGATCAGAACCATACTTTAATTTTGCCACGTGACAGAGTAAGATAGGCTTAATTGCCACAGGTTTTGTATCAGATGATGTTACAGGAATCTTCTTGAATTTGTATTATAGTAAACAGAGTTAACAATTTTCATAGGCCAACTACCTCAAAATTTTCAGTGTTGAAGAGAACAAACCTAGCTTACAATCAGGTTTCTGAAAAATGGATGTGACCTGTTTTCATCTTCCTCTCCTGATTCCTCGTCCAAACACTCTATGTTCAGAACAAGCAGTTTCATTTGTCATTAGTCATGTGTACTGTTGGTTTGTCTTTTTCTATGCTTCTCCTCAAATATTTTCTATACTTAAAAAAGCTCAGTCCATTCCTATCTAAACAGACAGTTTTCAGTTATATGCCTCAGTAGTTGTGTGTATATAGATATATATACACACATCATATATATGTATATGATACATGTATATATGACATATATGTAATATAGTTTACATATGAGATATGTAAATATATGTGTGTGTGTATATATATATATATATATAATCAGTGAAACAATGGAAAGAGGAAGAATTAGAGATAATGACAAGAGTATATAGGTTCAGGGCATTTGTGTGTTTGTGTGTAAACTTGAAACAACACAATTTATTTCTTTGTACAATCCAGCACTTTTTCTGCTTCATGTTGTGGCAGAAGGGGTACTGGGTAAACAGAAGGTACAAAAGGGTCTCAATCATATGGCTGGCAGCTGGAATTGATCACCACATCCTTAGTTCTCTTTCATGGGTGCCTCACCACATGGCTACTTGGGCTTCCTCATGGGATGGCAGTCTCACGCTAGGCAAACTTCTTACTTGGGAGGTGTCTTTCTCCAAAATGCAGAAGTAGACACTACCAAGCTATCTTAAAATTTAGTTCAAAAGTTCCACCGTATTCTATTAGTTGAAACAGGCCATAGTTAAAGTAAGCCAAAGTCAAGATAGCTTATGGTTAAATTGCCCGGGTTTTAAGGGGACTTCAGATGAACATGCAGTATATTGGGGGCCATCAATGTAAAAATCTATTACTTCAAATAACTCCCCCAAACCAGTAGGCAAGTAGTACTTCTGGGATTATAACCCAGTAGTACTTCTGGGATTATAACCCAGGTCTATCCATTTTCTTTCAAGAAGGACTTGATATCTTCAGGCATGAAGCATGACCTCCCCATCACCAAATAACTTGACTAAAAACAACTATTACCCAGCAGACGCCAGATAGTTGTACTCTTTACCCTAAGAGTTGAAGAACACAGACACAGTCATCTTTGCAGAGAGCACCTCTTTGACCTTCATGGTTGCATCAGAGACTGAAGAGCCCCCTAAATAAGTAAGAAAATAACCAGTGACATAGAATACACTTTTGATGGCAACTGGGAAAAAATTATTAAAAACAGTTATTATCATCTGGGAGGACATTTTAAACAGGGTCATCAGGGATAGCTCTCTGATCACATTTGAACAGATACTGGGAGGAATTTGCAGCCGCTATGCAAAGTAATGCTCCCCTTGCGAAGAAATAGTACAAGCATCACCCTTCAGAAACCTGTCTGACAGAGGCTCCTAGAACAGAGTCAATGACAATTACCTTGCTGTCTCTGCCATCTCCTTGTTTTGCACCATTCACTGCATGCCTGTACCACAATACCATTTAATACCATTATTTTGATGGAGATCTATATATTGAGAAAAGGCAAAACTAAAATTGCCTTTAATGTTGTGCTCTCTGGAACAGACAAGACATTTGGAATTTGTAGCTGCAGACAGATGTGTGTGGATGTTCTGTCCTGTGTGTTACTCTTTAAAGTAAATAAAGAGGGCCATACCCCAAGACTTGAAAGTGTTCTTCCTCTTTCAGTATTTTGCTCAAATCTCATTTTAGTTCCTCTTCTTCTATATCTTGAAAATAAAACATGTAATTATGTCCTCTTTTTCTATATCTTGAAAATAACAAATTTAACAAATTCTATATCTTGAAAATAACAAATTTAATTATTTTTCTCCAGTGTAGTATTTCTCATTTTACGCAGCAGTTCCTGCATCCTTGCCTCCATCTTGATTTCTTTAAATCAGGGAAGAGAATAGGAAT
Source organism: Pan paniscus (assembly GCF_029289425.2). Classification (NCBI taxonomy): domain Eukaryota; kingdom Metazoa; phylum Chordata; class Mammalia; order Primates; family Hominidae; genus Pan; species Pan paniscus. Next base: position 72,575,602 of record NC_073267.2, read on the forward strand.
GACATCAGATTCCATGTCTCAGTGTGGTCTGCTTTTTATTAGTGCCATCTCTGTGAAAGACGAGAAGGTCCACAGCCTCACTATTTAGGGAAATCTGCTGGCAGTTTCTCACCTCGCTGGTTATCTTTGCAAAACTGTAAGCATTTAGTTCTGTTTTTTCCCTTGTAACCATTTAATTATTCCCCAAGTAGCAAAGCTTTCATGCATCCAGAGGGCCAGAGACTTAGTCCTGAGGAAGTACCAGGTGTTAGCCCAGTTTTCCCAGTGAAAGGCTTGGAGATTCATTATCAACTCAGCCTCTGGGAGCTCTGTCCACTTCTCGACCCCTTGACGATCCTGTTCAAATCCAATGGACAAAATTGCTTTTAGCTAAGTCTCTCAGTGTCTCAGGGGTAAAGAACTTTAAAAAAATAAATGTAGAGTTGTTTTGTTTTGTTTTCAATTGATAGGCTGGAACTGTTTGAGATCATAGGCACACATTATCCTTGGTGGTTTCTTTATCAATGTTGTTAGCAAATCTTTTATGACAAAATAGAGTTTCAAGGAAAAATAAAAAGAAAAAAAACAAGAGAAAGAAGAAAAATTGAACGCCCCCTCCAAAAAAAAAAGAGTTTCACACAATTAAAATAAGAATATTTCTCTTTTTACAAGGATACTTTTCCAAAAAATTATAGCAATAATTGTCTAATTTTACTAACCTAATTTTACTTATCAGTTCACTCAGTTTAGTATGCCAGTTACTGTGCAAAGTATTAAAAAGCTTGATCTACTTATGAGAATGTTTAAAGTTAGGGGCTGCTATTTATATTTTATAAATGACGTTCAGAGAGGTGAAATCATTTTTCACAGTTGCAGAGCTAACAAGTAGCAGAACAAGTGCTCTGTGAAATTAAATTCAAGGTGTGACTTTTTGGTTCATACATGGTTATCAATCCAAAGCCAGCTTTAATGTGGAATGTGCTGTCTTGAAGATTCTATCTTAGTGTGGCTGCATAGAAGAGAAAACCAATGTCTTTTACTGTCTCACTGCATTTGTATACTGCTTCAACACATTAGGATTGTCATTTTAAGAATTCTTTCAGAAGTCCTCAGCATTATAAATGCAGTCTACATGAGAGTGTATGTGAAACAGCTATATTAAAAAAAAAAAGTCCTGTCCAGATGGATCTTTAACAGTGTTGTGCAGAAAGTACCCATCATTTCAAGTTTATGCATAATGAGGGATCCTTTTTCCACTGTGACTTTAGGTGGCTACTCCTTTAGAGAAATCTTCCCCCACTCCAAGTGGGAGAATGATGATATTGCAGATCAGAGATGGCCCTGGTTAGAAAGCACAGAGCTGGCACCTCAAAATCAGAAAAACATTTTTTTTCCTAGAAGGTAGCATATTGCTCAGTATTTTAAAAAAGGTAAACCTCTCAGATATAAGATTAACACTTCTAATATTTCTAATACAATGGTTGCATTTGACATGAGTCTTTAGCAGGCTCCTAAGCCAATCATAGATGTTTCCTGCATATGGTAAAAATAACCCTGAAACTAACAAGGACCTTTCCAATTCAGAAAGCCATACTTTACAAAGGGTATTAGTGATAGATTGAATGCTAATAAAATTTTCATTACACAAGAAAAACTGTTTTCACTTAATTATATATGGCAATTTTCACCAATCATTTTGTGTTAAAGAATTGGAAGTTTATATCAGAACCACAATGAACACTATTTTTATATTTGTCTAAACAGTTCTTTAGTTTATTATAGAATAAAATCTTTATAAATTTCATTTTATAACATATTGCTGTCAGCCTCAACCAATCAATTTTTATCCTTCTAAGATCCTCTCTAGGAACTGTTATAAATATATAGCTGGCAGGGCAGGCTCACCCATTCTAAATAATATAATCAAGACTCTCATACTCAGATTGGGCAATGCATTTGCAACATTATTTTTCCTTAATAATCTGTATTTTGATACCTACTGTTCCTATTTAGCTATAATATACATTTAAAAAAACCCACTGCCCCTTGTTTCAGCCTACAATCACAACGTATACTTGGAATATAATAATGTTTACAATGTATACTTGGAACAGAATGATTATATGATGCCTCATTTTGTCATCATCCCTGTAGGTGAAACCCTTCATCTTGATTGCCAACAACATTAATAAACTCCCCAGAAGTCTAGATATGGGCAATGAGGACGAGTGTGTGAGAACCAGAAAAACTTATATTACTCACTTTGAATCCAGAGATTTATCTCTGTAAAGCTTTCATCACAATCTATTATATTCCTTCATTTGAAAATGCTCAAACTTGAAATTCTTTTTCTGTGTATTCTTTATACTTGCCACAATGTGACACTTTAAAAATTCTGAGTTTTCATTAATATTTTCTCTTACATTTTACTCTGCATAAGCACATTTTCTGGACACTACTAGAGCATCTAGCAAAATGTTAAAATGTCTCAGTAAGTTTTACTAAGCACCATTTTGTAATGTAAGAAATTATTTCTTCATTTATATACTTTTTCTATTGTCTGTTTAGTAGGAAGCTTCCAGGGTAAGCAGTTTAACATGCTGGCTGTTAAATACATTTACCCATCATGCAAAGAAGGATAACAGGTATTATTGTATATTATTCTGAAGAGTTTTCTGTCTCTTCTCCTAACCATAAATATGCCCAGAATCTCATAATAGTCTCATGTCACCCTTTGAGTTGCCCTTTATATTCTTTTAGAGCTATTGCTTGACTCAATATTTCATAGAGCCTCTTTTAGTACTACTGAGAAAGTATCTTCTTCACTTTTCTCTTACATTTTATACAGTGCCACATATTTTAATCATATAACCTCTTCTTAACCTTTTATTTGTTACTTAGAATGATTATAAGATGGAGCTCGTTAAATAACAAGATTCTGGTTAAGTAAGAAGACGCTGTTCTGGAATTGTTAAATGGATAGGTAAGCTTTTTATGATAATATTCCCCACATGAAAAGTCATGGTGCTACTTATTTCTGCAATTGAGAAAGTTCGTTAGTAGAAAACTACGATTTTGTTCTAATTAAACAAACAAGTGACACCTTAATACACAAACAAAAGTCTGTGTTATTCTCCATCCTCTCATACCATTTCCTATTTTTTTTTAAACAAACCTGTTGTCAGGTTTAAATTGGCTTTCTTGGTTGAAACCAGCAGTCTTAATTTGCAATTGAAATTCATCCAATTAAACAATAGATTGCCTGGAATTAATGGTAATTGAACAATCTAAATTAAATGGGAGAAATTGTGGACAAGTGAAGAGGAAAATAAACATGGCACAACTTAAGCTTGGAAAGTCACATACATTAACGAGACCATGGAACCATGTTTCATGAGATGTCGTTTGCCTTCAGACACATCTATAAAAGCCTTTGTGGGACACTACACTGACCTAAAAAGCGAATATCTTGGCAGACGTTGAGACAACTAGAATTGAAGTAGCCATAAAAAGCCTATATTTGCAATGGATTTACTTTCTTTTGGTTAATAGGACATGGCAAAATATCCCTGTGATACCATCAACCACACAAATGTGACAAGAAAGGAATCTTCCATTGCATGTATTGTAATATTGACCCATCAAAGGGTATAAGTCTCCTTTCTCAGGCATGAAGCAACAGCTATGACTCTGGAAAATAAGTATGATGGTGAAGCTTATATTGATTTGTTGCCCAAGAAAAAGAATTATAAGAAATGCAATCTGGTTCTTGCATAGGCACTGCTAGGTCTGGGGAGAGCTAACTCAAAATATTTGACTTTTCAAAAAGGGGTTTCTAACTGGCTTACATGGCCTGGTTATCCATTCACAGCAAGAAATCCTATCCCTAAATAGACTGTTATGATCATCTGCAGAGAACGATGGATTCCCCTAGCAAAACTTGGTTTGGAGACACTAATGATGGCACAAACATACCAAGAAGGTATGAAAAGACATCAAGAATGTATAAAAAATACACCAAGAAGGTATGAAATTCTTATTATATTGAAATTATGCAATTTCATATACATAATTGAGGTCTCTGGAAAGAGTAAGGCAGGCCCCTCAAGACAGTTAGTTAGAAATGGCTTGAGAGCCCAGTGCAGTGGTTCATACCTATAATCCTAGCAGCTCAGCAGGCTGTGATGGGAGGTTTGAGACCAGGAGTTTGAGATGAGCCTGGGCAAAATAGTGGGACTGCATCTCTAAATAAACAATCAAGCAAACCAAAAAATACCTGGGTGTGGTGGTACATGCCTATAGTCCTAGGTATTTAGGAGACTGAGGCAAGAGTATCACTTGAGGCCAGGAGTCAGAGGTTGCAGTGAACCATGATAATGCCACTGCACTCCAGCCTGGATGATGAATTAGGACCCTGACTCAAAAGAAAGAAAGAAAGAAGGAAATCAAAGAAAAAAAGAAATGATTCAAAAAGGGAGAGAAATAAATGGCTTGAGAGAGCTAGGAGAAAAGAATGGCATGAGTTTTCCTTGTGGTTAGGAGATGAGGCTAGGGTGAGGATTCTCTGGTGTGGACAGAGACTTTCCTGGTTTGAATCTCCTGCTGGTACCCACGGATCACCCAGGTTTTCTTACCAGCTTGTCTAGATATAGGACACAAGAAAAAGAGGGAAGGACAAGGCTTAAAAGTTCTCATCAGTCAAATACTTTTTTTAAAAATTGGAATCATAGTCATCATTGCAGAGTCTGAGTACTGGGACTGAGCAATGTCCACATAAGAATGCCTCTTAATATGCTCTTCATCCTGCAAACAGAGCTGACCTACTGACACGCTTACCTATCCCATTACTGCAAAATGGAAGCAGAGATTGGCATGCTACAGCCACAAGCAAAGGAATTCTAGCAGCCACCACAATGTGGAACAGGCAGAGAAGTTATCCCCTAGAGCCTCTGGTTATATATGGTCCTAACAACACCTTGATTTCAGTCCACTGAAACTAATGAACTTCTGGCCTGCAGAACTATGAGAGAGCAAACTTCAGTTGTTTCAGCCACCAAATTTGTGATCATTTGCTCTGACAGCCACACAAATGAATACATATGGAATATAGGTGGATAAAATAGAATGTAAAAATGAGAAGACTATACCAATAAAAGAGGTTATTAAATCTGAATTGTAGGATGTGTGTGGATGTATAAGGCATGACAAGATAAAGCATGTGAAACAATGATGACAATTACAGCTATAGAAATGAATAAAGAGTGGTAACGAATTTAAGCCACAAATTAGATGACTCAAAACAACAGTAATTTTCTTCACTCAGAGTCCTTGTGGCTAGAAATTTAAAATGAAGGTGTCATGAAGATTGTGCTCCCTTGTAAGCTCCAAAGAAGAACCTTTCCCTGCCTCTTCCAAGCTTCAAGTATTCCCTGGGGATTGTTGGCATTCTTTGGCTTATAGCTGCATCAGACACTATGAATTTTGCCTTCATCCTCACATAGCTGTTTTCCCTCTGTATGTGCCTGTGTCATTGTTTCCCACATTTAAAAATTTTTTTTTTTATTTTTTGAGACGGAGGAGTCTCACTCTGTCACCAGGCTGGAGTGCAGTGGCACGATCTTGGCTCACTGCAACCTCTACCTCCCATGTTCAAATGATTCTCCTGCCTCAGCCTCCCAGGTAGCTGGGACTACAGGTGCGTGCCACCACACCCAGCTAATTTTTGTATTTAATTTTTGTATTTTTAGTAGAGACAGGGTTTCAGCATGTTGGCCAAGACAGTCTCTCTCTCTCTTGACCTCGTGATCCACCCACCTCAGCCTCCCAAAGTGCTGGGATTACGGGTGTGAGCCACTGTGCCCAGCCCACAATTTTGGCTTCTTATGACATCAGTCATTGAATGTAAGGCCTGCCCTAATGCACTATGACCTCATTTTAACTTGATTATATCTTCAAGTACTCTAATTACAGATAAGATCACATTCACTGGTACCAAAGGTTAGGACTTTAACATATTTTGCTGGGGAGGAACACCATTTTCCTAACAGCAGAAAGTAATAACAATCTTAGGAAATTTAGACTTTAAACTAAGAGTAATGAAAAACATTTCCAAAGATTTTACTCAGGAAGAGACATTATTATATAATCAATCATTTTACATATCCTGGATGTTATGGACGAATGGCTTGAACTGAAAAATAATTAAGACCTAGACACTATTTATCAGGCTGTTGAAATAATCCAGGAATATAATGCTGAAGCTCTAAACTAGTAAAATATACATTACGTTCTAAATAATTGGATTCAAAAAAGATTTGGGAACTAGACTGTATATAATTGGAATTTAATTGGATATATAATGAAAAGAATTACAAAACAGTTGCAAGGAATATGGGAGTACAGATATATCTTTGAGAACTTAATTTCAATTCTTTCATATATATATACCCAGAAGTAAGATTGGTGAATCAATCACATAGTAGTGCTATTTTTTTAATTTTTTGAGGAATCTCTATACTGTTTCCCATTCTACATTTCCACCAATAGCGTACAAGGGTTCCAACTAGCCTGCATCCTCACCAACACTGATCTTTTGTTTTTTGATAATAGTAATCATAGCAGGTGTGAAGTGATATCTCATTTTGGCTATGATTTACATTTCTCTGATGATTAGTTGTGTTCAGCATCTTTTTATATACTTGGTGGTCATTTATATGCTTTATTTGGAAAAATTTCTGTTCAAGCCTTTTGCCCATATTTTAATAGGGTTATCTGTTTTTTGCCATTGAATTGTAGAAGTTCCTTCTGTATTTTGGAAATTAATCATTTATCACATACATAGTTTGTAAATATTTTCTCCCATTGTTTAGGCTGCATTTACAGTCCATTGATTTTTTTCTTTGCTGTACAGAAGCTTTTTAGTTTGATGTAGTCCTGCTTATCTATTGTTGCATTTGTTGACTGTGTTTTTGTTGTCATATCCCAGGGATCATAGCCGTGATCAATGCCATGAAGCTTTTCCCTATGTTTTCTTCTAGTAGTTTAACAGTTGCTGATACTATGTTTAAGATTTTAACACATTTTGAGTTGGCTTTTGTATATGGTATAAGGTAGTTCATTTTTATTATTTTGCATGTAGATAACCAGTTTTCTCAGTTCCATTTTTTGAGGAGACAATTCTTTCTCCATTGTGTTTTCTTAGCTAATCATTGAGGTTCTATTCACAATAGCCAAGATGGGGAAATGATCCAAGGGTCCTTTGACAGATTAATGAATCAAGAAAATGTGCTGTATACATATAGTAGAATATTATTAACTCTAAAACAGAAGGAAATCTGCAACATAATGGCCTGTCACATCTCTGTCACTCTACAATAATTAGTGATATTAATACTATTATTTAGAAAAAATTGATTTCCTATGACATAGGTTATGACATGTATTTTGTCTCAGGTGCCTCATTCACAGGGTAGGTTAAGGGACAATATCTAAAGTTCTTTTCTGCTGCTTCCAATGTATAAAGACATTAGTTAAGACATAAACAAGAAACAGATAATCATGAACTCAAGTTAGAAAATCATGAGAGTTTAGTGAAGGAATTATTTTCAAAGCGTGCACAGGTTTGAGGGAAATCAATGACGGAATGTGAGGTTTCCCAGGGTTAGTAACAGGGGAGAATATGTTTCTGTAACTTGAGGGTAAAAGAGGTCATGGAAAGAGTAGTTAGTAGAAACTGGGGAGAGAACTACATGGAAAAGGATTCCTGAAAAAAAAAACAAAACAACTATGACCTTAATGAAATGAAACAGCCAACCACTGTTAACACTGCAGGGAGGAACCAGGTAAATAAATACTCTGATCTCACTTCTCTACCTGCTCTCTAGTATCTTACTTGAGCATCCCATTGGTCTTACTGTAACCTAATCCAAAGGGCAGTGGAGTCCACTGATGCCTTCCACGAAGTTTATACTTCAAGTCACAAAGCAAGGCCCTGAGCAAACGGAAGATATGTAGCACAGATTTTGCTGGAACATCATTCTCATGAAACTTTAGTATCATAAAAGAGTTTAGAAAGGAAAAAAAAAGGAAAAAAGTCATGGAAAAGCTAATTACTTCTCATAGGTTGATTTTTTTTTTTTTTTGACAAACTACAAGGTTTATCTACCTAGGTACTTTATGTACCTAGGTACAGATGGAATATGTTTAATTGGCAACTAATGATTTTCATGACTAAAGTAATTTCTGACTCCACAATCCTTGTTACCCTTTAATATGGAATCCTACTAATCAGAAAAAGCAGTGTTTAATCTGTTTCTGATACAATTGAAAGTGTGAATAATTTGTTGGAGTCATTTACACAAGGTTTGGTTGATGGATTCTATCTTTAGTTTTATCTGATAATGAATACTGACATTTATTTCTGATATGAAAATGTCACAGTTCTCTTGAATTGAGTGGTAGAAAATCAATACATATTCCATTTGTTTTTCTATTTTAAAAGTTTTAATGGAAATTCTCATTGGCTTTTTACCAGTATTCGTTTAACAGTAGAAACATATTATCACTTTAATTAGAATATATCTTTTTGTAAGACATACCCTAGAGTGAACACCACCTAATGAGTGAGATCTAGTTGTCCTAATAACATTTTTATTTTGTCAGGAATCTGAAAATACCCTAAACCCAATTTGGATTAACTTCTTCATTTCATCTGAAGTCTAGATCTGTTTTGGTTGGGGTTTTCTGTGAGAATATTGACAATAGGGTTCTGTGTGAAACACAAAGTGATTGAAGAAAGAAGCTCTAGGTGAATTTTTCTGGGTAGATGGAAACCTGAAGCACTGGATCCATGTGACAAGAAGGGGATATGACTCTGAAGACTGTCATTCAGTACAAGTTAGCAATGTTCCCCTAGAACTATGAAATGCTCTAACATGGGATATGTTTGAATTCGGTTTGGGCAGGTCCTTTCTCCCTCACTTTCATAGGCAAAGCAGAGCTCTCTGAGTTGTTTCCCTGCTCCGTTTCCAAAATACCCCTTCAGACCTAATGACTGCATAGGGTGTACCTTTCCAAATTGTCCTCACTTATGAATTAGCTCAAAATTAAACCTGATTAATTTTTGAATCTAATTTCCCCATGTTAATTCTATAAATATTCACATACTGCATCTGTTTACTTTTATTTTATAGAAGCAGGGTTTCACTCTGTTGCCCAAGCTGGAATGCAGTGGCACAATCATAGCTCACTGCAGCTTTGACCTCTTGGCTTCAAGCTATTCTTCCGCCTCAGCCTCCTGAGTAGCTGCAGCTACAAGCACATGTCATGACACCCAGCTAATTATTATTTTATTTTTTATAGAGACAGAGTCTTGCTATGTTGCCCAGGCCAGTCTTAAACTCGTGACATAAAGTGATCCTCTTGCCTTGGCTTCCCAAAATGCTGGGATTACAGGCATGAGCCACTGTATCTGGCCTGTTTATTTTTCTAATGAGACTATAGTTTTACACTCTCATCATAAAATGATTTAAAGAAGAAATGAGCTAGATAAATTTCCTTTGAAAAACATGGGCAAAAAAAAATTTAGACACTATCTATATACATCTTTACATTGACATTAAACTATAATTTTGTGGTAAATTTCATGATTTTGAGAAGGCTATATAGACAGAGTCATGGTGGAGTGAAGAGTTAAGGAAATAGAATTGATAGGTTGGAGAGACTAAGGCATCTAGAGGTTTCAAGGAAGATAATTTGAAAGAATTCTGCATTGAGTGAAAACTCCAGAGACCTATGGAAGTTTCCCTTTGAGTACTCTATAGAATACTGATTAGTGTATGAGTGTAAGAAAACATCCCAAGGTTGGATGAATATCTACCTTCAAGGATTACAGAGGTTGTTACATAAAGATCAAGCAGATTTGTTAATAGAGTCTGTTTTCACCAGCCAGATTGGGACACAGGGAATTAGGTAGAGGACTCAGAAGATTCTTGCTTTTATAGTGTGGAAAAATCTCTAAATGTGTTTCTGCCAAATCTTAAAGCAACATCTGAAAGGACAAAACTTAACTGTGTTAAAACAAAGCTCAAGATTATTTGTAGAATTACAAAGTATCCAGTACACAAGAAGGTAAAATTTACAGTATCGCATAACGGCAAAAAATTACAAGGCATGGCAGATCACCAGGTCAGTAAATTGAGTCCATCCTGACTAACACAGTGAAACCCTGCCTCTACTAAAAACAAAAAATTAGCCAGGTGTGGTGGCATGTGCCTGTAGTCCCAGCTACTTGGGAGGATGAGGTAGGTGAATTGCTTCCATCTGGGAGGCAGAGATTGCAGTGAGCCAAGATTACATCACTGCACTCCAGCCTGGAAGACAGAGCAAGACTCTGTCTCAAAAAATAAAATAAACAAAAAGGCATGAAAGTAAGTAGAAAGATGCAACCCATGAGGAGAAAAATTAATCAATGAAAACCAATCTAGACATGACAGACAAGCTAAAATTAGCCAACAAGAACAATAGTACAGTTATTGTAACCATATCCTATGTTCAAAGGCTAAAGAAAAGATTAAAAATGAGGAGTAAAAACATGGAAAATATAAAAGTGATCCAAAATGAACCTCTAGATATGAGAACAACATTGTATGAGACTTCTTTAAAAAATGCAATGGTTGGGAACTGGAGCATATTAGGTCTATCAGAAGAAAAGATTAACGAACTTGAAGACACAGCACAACAAATTACCCAAACAGAAGAAAAAAGACTCAAATAAATGTACAGAACATGAGCAATAAGTATTTTAAGTGGCCCAATATAGGGGTAATTGAAGTCCCTGGAGTAAGAGAGAAGAGTGATAAAAATAAACATTGGCTAAAAACGTTTCCAAGTTGATAAAGTACACAAACCAATAGATACAAGAAACTTAGTAAAGAAACATGAAGAGAAGCACTCTAAGGCATAATGTAATAAATTTTCTCAAGACCAGTGATGATGAGAAATTTTAAATGCATCTGGAGAAAAAAGACATATTACATACAAAAATAAAGATGGTAGCAAATTTCTTTCTAGAAGCAATGCAAATGGAAAGAAAGGTAGAAATATCTTTTAAAAAGAAAGAAAAGAAACTGTCAACCCATAGAAATTCTATACCCACAGAAATTTCTTTCAGAAACAAAGGTTAAATAGAGACTTTTCCAGTTGTATAAAAATTGAAATGATTGATTACTCACCAGTAGACCTTCTGCACTGCTGTAATTTTTTACAGAAAGTTACCTAAGTCGAAAAAAAATTATACAACATAAAAATAAGTATCTTTTCAAAGAAGAACATGGGAAATAAAAGACGTAGGTTAATACATAAGCCTTTATTATTTAAATGGCTTTAAAAAGTAAATGGCAGTTTAAACCAAAATAGTAACAATATAGTGCTAATAATAAATATATAAAAATAAAGTAAATGAATTATAAAAAAATATAACAGTATATTTCTAGAAATAAAGTTCATGACAAAAATGGCATGAAGGCTAGGAGTAATGAAAATATATAATTGAAAATAAAATATTACTGGGAAAGTGGACTCTGTCAAGTTAAAAATGAATACTATAGGCCAGGCGTGGTGGCTCACGCCTGTAATCTCAGCACTTTAGGAGGCCGAGGCAGGTGGATCACAAAGTCAGGAGTTCGAAACCAGCATGATCAACATGGTGAAACCCCGTCTCTACTAAAAATACAAAAAATTAGCTGGATGTGGTGGCACATGCTTATAATCCCAGCTATTCGAGAGGCTGAGGCAGGAGAATCGCTTGAACCCAGGAGGCGGAGGTTGAGGTCAGCAGATTGTGCCATTGCACTCCAGCCGGGCGACAGAGCAAGATTCTGTCTCAAGAGGAGCCAAGATGGCCGAATAGGAACAGCTCCAGTCTACAGCTCCCAGCGTGAGCAACGCAGAAGACGGGTGATTTCTGCATTTCCATCTGAGGTACCGGGTTCATCTCACTAGGGAATGCCAGACAGTGGGCGCAGGTCAGTGGGTGCACGCACCGCACCATGTGCGAGCCGAAGCAGGGAGAGGCATTGCCTCACTTGGGAAGCGCAAGGGGTCAGGGAGTTCCCTTTCCTAGTCAAAGAAAGGGGTGACACACGGCATCTGGAAAATCGGGTCACTCTCACCCCAATACTGCGCTTTTCCGACAGGCTTAAAAAACGGCACACCAGGAGATTATATCTCGAACCTGGCTCGGAGGGTCCTACGCCCACAGAGTCTCGCTGATTGTTAGCGCAGCAGTTTGAGATCAAACTGCAAGGTAGCAGCGAGGCTGGGGGAGGGGCGCCCGCCATTGCCCAGGCTTGCTTAGGTAAACAAAGCAGCCCGGAAGCTCAAACTGGGTGGAGCCCACCACAGCTCAAGGAGGCCTGCCTGCCTCTGTAGGCTCCACCTCTGGGGGCAGGGCACAGACAAACAAAAAGACAGCAGTCACCTCTGCAAACTTAAATGTCCCTGTCTGACAGCTTTGAAGAGAGCAGTGGTTCTCCCAGCACGCAGCTGGAGATCTGAGAACAGGCAGACTGCCTCCTCAAGTGGGTCCCTGACCCCTGACCCCCGAGCAGCCTAACTGGGAAGCACCCCACAGCAGGGGCAGACTGACACCTCACATGGCCTGGTACTCCAACAGACCTGCAGCTGAGGGTCCTGTCTGTTAGAAGGAAAACTAAAACAGAAAGGACATCCACACCAAAAACCCATCTGTACATCATCATCATCAAAGACCAAAAGTAGATAAAACCACAAAGATGGGGAAAAATCAGAGCAGAAAAACTGGAAACTCTAAAAAGCAGAGTGCCTCTCCTCCTCCAAAGGAACGCAGTTCCTCACCAGCAACGGAACAAAGCTGGACGGAGAATGACTTTGACGAGCTGAGAGAAGAAGGCTTCAGACGATCAAATTACCCCACGCTACGGGAGGACATTCAAACGAAAAGCAAAGAAGTTGAAAACTTTGAAAAAAATTTAGAAGAATGCATAACTAGAATAACCAATACAGAGAAGTGCTTAAAGGAGCTGATGGAGCTGAAAACCAAGGCTCGAGAACTACGTGAAGAATGCAGAAACCTCAGGAGCCGATGTGATCAACTGGAAGAAAGGGTATCAGCAATGGAAGATGAAATGAATGAAATGAAGTGAGAAGGGAAGTTTAGAGAAAAAAGAATAAAAAGAAATGAGCAAAGCCTCCAAGAAATATGGGACTATGTGAAAAGACCAAATCTACGTCTGATTGGTGTACATGAAAGTGACAGGGAGAATGGAACCAAGTTGGAACACACTCTGCAGGATATTATCCAGGAGAAACTTCCCCCATCTAGCAAGGCAGGCCAACATTCAGATTCAGGAAATACAGAGAATGCCACAAAGATACTCCTCGAGAAGAGCAACTCCAAGACACATAATTGTCAGTTTCACCAAAGGTGAAATGAAGGAAAAAATGTTAAGGGCAGCCAGAGAGAAAGGTCGCGTTACCCTCACAGGGAAGCCCATCAGACTAACGGCGGATCTCTCAGCAGAAACTCTACAAGCCAGAAGAGAGTGGGGGCCAATATTCAACATTCTTAAAGAAAAGAATTTTTAACCCAGAATTTCATATCCAGCCAAACTAAGCTTCATAAGTGAGGGAGAAATAAAATCCTTTACAGACAAGCAAATGCTGAGAGATTTTTGTCACCACCAGGCCTGCCCTAAAAGAGCTCCTGAAGGAAGCACTAAACATGGAAAGGAACAACCAGTACCAGCTGCTGCAAAATCATGCCAAAATGTAAAGACCATCGAGACTAGGAAGAAACTGCATCAACAAACGAGCAAAATAACCAGCTAACATCAAATGACGGGATCAAATTCACACATAACAATATTAACTTTCAATGTAAATGGACTGAATGCTCCAATTAAAAGAAACAGACTGGCAAATTGGATAAAGAGTCAAGACCCATCAGTGTGCTGTATTCAGGAAACCATCTCACATGCAGAGACACACATAGGCTCCAAATAAAAGGATGGAGGAAGATCTACCAAGCAAATGGAAAACAAAAAAAGGCAGGGGTTGCAATCCTCGTCTCTGATAAAACAGACTTTAAACCAACAAAGATCAAAAGAGACAAAGAAGGCCATTACATAATGGTAAAGGGATCAATTCAGCAAGAAGAGCTAACTATCCTAAATATATATGCACCCAATACAGGAGCACCCAGATTCATAAAGCAAGTCCTGAGTGACCTACAAAGAGACTTAGACTCCCACACATTAATAATGGGAGGCTTTAACACCCCACTGTCAACATTAGATAGATCAACGAGACAGAAAGTCAACAAGGATACCCAGGAATTGAACTCAGCTCTGCACCAAGCGGACCTAATAGACATCTACAGAACTCTCCACCCCAAATCAACAGAATATACATTTTTTCAGCACCACACCACACCTATTCCAAAATTGACCACATACTTGGAAGTAAAGCTCTCCTCAGCAAATGTAAAAGAACAGAAATTATAACAAACTATCTCTCAGACCACAGTGCAATCAAACTAGAACTCAGGATTAAGAAACTCACTCAAAACTGCTCAACTACATGAAAACTGAACAACCTGCTCCTGAATGACTACTGGGTACATCACGACATGAAGGCAGAAATAAAGATGTTCTTTGAAACCAGTGAGAACAAAGACTCAACATACCAGAATCTCTGGGACACATTCAAAGCAGTGTGTAGAGGGAAATTTATAGCACTAAATGCCCACAAGAGAAAGCAGGAAAGATCCAAAATTGACACCCTAACATCACAATTAAAAGAACTAGAAAAGCAAGAGCCAACACATTCAAAAGCTAGCAGAAGGCAAGAAATAACTAAAATCAGAGCAGAACTGAAGGAAATAGAGACACAAAATCCCTTCAAAAAATTAATGAATCCAGGAGCTGGTTTTTTGAAAGGATCAACAAAATTGATAGACCACTAGCAAGACTAATAAAAAAAGACAGAAGAATCAAATAGACGCAGTAAAAAATGATAAAGGGGATATCACCACCAATCCCACAGAAATACAAACTACCATCAGAGAATACTACAAACACCTCTATGCAAATAAACTAGAAAATCTGGAAGAAATGGATAAATTCCTGGACACATACACTCTCCCAAGACTAAACCAGGAAGAAGTTGAATCTCTGAATAGACCAATAACAGGAGCTGAAATTGTGGCAATAATCAATAGCTTACCAACCAAAAAGAGTCTAGGACCAGATGGATTCAGAGCCGAATTCTACCAGAGGTACAAGGAGGAACTGGTACCATTCCTTCTGAAACTATTCCAATCAATAGAAAAAGAGGGAATCCTCCCTAACTCATTTTATGAGGCCAGCATCATCCTGATACCAAAGCCTGGCAGAGACACAACCAAAAAAGAGAATTTTAGACCAATATCCTTGATGAAGATTGATGCAAAAATCCTCAATAAAATACTGACAAACTGAATCCAGCAGCACATCAAAACGCTTATCCACCATGATCAAGTGGGCTTCATCCCTGGGATGCAAGGCTGGTTCAATATATGCAAATCAATAAATGTAATCCAGCATATAAACAGAACCAAAGACAAAAACCATATGATTATCTCAATAGATGCAGAAAAGGCCTTTGACAAAATTCAACAACCCTTCATGCTAAAAACTCTCAATACATTAGGTACTGATGGGACGTATCTCAAAATAATTAGACCTATCTATGACAAACCCACAGCCAATATCATACTGAATGGGCAAAAACTGGAAGCATTCCCTTTGAAAACTGGCACAAGACAGGGATGCCCTCTCTCACCACTCCTATTCAACATAGTGTTGGAAGTTCTGGCCAGGGCAATCAGGCAGGAGAAGGAAATAAAGGGTATTCAATTAGGAAAAGAGGAAGTCAAATTGTCCCTGTTTGCAGATGACATGATTGTATATCTAGAAAACCCCATTGTCTCAGCCCAAAATCTCCTTAAGCTGATAAGCAACTTCAGCAAAGTCTCAGGATACAAAATCAATGTGCAAAAACCACAAGCATTCCTATACACCAATAACAGACAAACAGAGAGCCAAATCATGAGTGAACTCCCATTCACAATTGCTTCAAAGAGAATAAAATACCTAGGAATCCACCTTACAAGGGATGTGAAGGACCTCTTCAAGGAGAACTACAAACCACTGCTCAATGAAATTAAAGAGGATACAAACAAATGGAAGAACATTCCATGCTCATGGGTAGGAAGAATCAATATCATGAAAATGGCCATACTGCCCAAGGTAATTTACAGATTCAATGCCATCCCCATCAAGCTACCAATGACTTTCTTCACAGAATTGGAAAAAACTACTTTAAAGTTCATATGGAACCAAAAAAGAGCCCGCATCGCCAAGTCAATCCTAAGCCAAAAGAACAAAGCTGGAGGCATCACGCTACCTGACTTCAAACTATACTACAAGGCTACAGTAACCAAAACAGCATGGTACTGGTACCAAAACAGAGATATAGATCAATGGAACAGAACAGAGCCCTCAGAAATAACACCACATATCTACAACTATCTGATCTTTGACAAACCTGAGAAAAACAAGCAATGGGGAAAGCATTCCCTATTTAATAAATGGTGCTGGGAAAACTGGCTAGCCATATGTAGAAAGCTGAAACTGGATCCCTTCCTTACACCTTATACAAAAATCAATTCAAGATGGATTAAAGACTTAAACGTTAGACCTAAAACCATAAAAACCCTAGAAGAAAACATAGGCATTACCATTTAGTACATAGGCATGGGCAAGGACTTCATGTCTAAAACACCAAAAGCAATGGCAACAAAAGCCAAAATTGACAAATGGGACCTAATTAAACTCAAGGGCTTCTGCACAGCAAAAGAAACTACCATCAGAGTGAACAGGCAACTTACAAAATGGGAGAAAATTTTCACAACCTACTCATCTGACAAAGGGCTAATATCCAGAATCTACAATGAACTCAAACAAATTTACAAGAAAAAAACAAACAACCCCATCAAAAAGTGGGCGAAGGACATGAACAGACACTTCTCAAAAGAAGACATTTATGCAGCCAAAAAACACATGAAAAAAAATGCTCACCATCACTGGCCATCAGAGAAATGCAAATCAAAACCACAATGAGATACCATCTCACACCAGTTAGAATGGCAATCATTAAAAAGTCAGGAAACAACAGGTGCTGGAGAGATGTGGAGAAATAGGAACACTTTTACACTGCTGGTGGGACTGTAAACTAGTTCAACCATTGTGGAAGTCAGTGTGGCAATTCCTCAGGGATCTAGAACTAGAAATACCATTTGACCCAGCCATCCCATTACTGGGTATATACCCAAAGGACTATAAATCATGCTGCTATAAAGACACATGCACACATATGTTTATTGCGGCATTATTCACAAGAGCAAAGACTTGGAACCAACCCAAATGTCCAACAATGATAAACTGGATTAAGAAAATGTGGCACATATACACCATGGAATACTATGCAGCCATAAAAAATGTTGAGTTCGTGTCCTTTGTAGGGACAGGGATGAAATTGGAAATCATCATTCTCAGTAAACTATCGCAGGAACAAAAAACCAAACACCACATATTCTCACTCATAGGTGGGAATTGAACAATGAGAACACATGGACACAGGAAGGGGAACATCACACTCTGGGGCCTGTTGTGGGGTGGGGGGAGGGATAGCATTGGGAGCTATACCTAATGCTAGATGAGTTAGTGGGTGCAGCGCACCAGCATGGCACATGTATACATATGTAACTAACCTGCACATTGTGCACATGTACCCTAAAACTTAAAGTATAATAATAATAAATAAATTAAAAAAAAAGATTCTGTCTCAAACAAAACAAAAAAAAGGAAATACTATAAACCTAAAACAATCACACAAATAACATAACAAATAGTTATAGCTAGTAAGTCAACAAAATAAATGAAAAATTGTTTCATAAAAATATAAATTAATCTAAAAGAAGGCATAAAAAAGGACATATTGAACAAATAGAAAACAAATAGCAAGTTAATGGCTTTAAACCTGATTGTATTAAACATCACATTAAATTTAAATGGTCTGTACCACCCCAATTAAAACAAAGAGGTAGTCTGACTGGATTAAAATAAGGAATACCTACCTACATGCTGCCAAAAGGAAACTAAATATAAAAATCGAAATAAATCAAAGTTGCAGTGAGCTGAGATTGCACCACAGCACTCCAGCCTGGGAGACAGATCGAGACTCCATCTCAAAATAAATAAAATAAACAAAACAAAACAAAATAAAATAAAAAAAACAAAAAGGCATGAAAGTAAGTAGAAAGATGCAACCCGTGAGGAGAAAAATTAATCAATGAAAACCAATCTAGACATGACAGACAAGCTAAAATTAGCCAACAAGAACAACAGTACAGTTATTGTAACCATATCCTATGTTCAAAGGCTAAAGAAAAGACTAAAAATGAGGAGTAAAAACATGGAAAATATAAAAGTGATCCAAAATGGACCTCTAGATATGAGAACAACATTGTATGAGATTTCTTTTAAAAATGTAATGGTTGGGAATTGGAGCATATTAGGTCTATCAGAAGAAAAGATTAACGAACTTGAAGACACAGCACAACAAATTACCCAAACAGAAGAAAAAAGGCTCAAATAAATTTACAGAACATGAGTGATAAGTATTTTAAGTGGTCCAATATAGGGTAATTGAAGTCTCTGGAGTAAGAAGAGCGATAAAAATAAACATTGGCTAAAATATATAGTCCATGATAATATTAATCAAAAATAGCTCAAGTGATTACATTAATATTAGACAGATTTCAGAGCAAAAAATGCTGCTAGGTGCGTGATAATCCATCCTAAATGTTTATGAGCCTAATAGCACAGCTTCGCAAATATGAAGCATAAACAAATAAAACTGCAGGAGAAATAGACAAATTTACCACTTGTTGCCATATATTTCAACATCTTTCTCTATAGTTAATAAAAAAAATCAAAAAGCTTATTCAAGCATTGAATGACACTATCAACAATATTTATGAAATTCACATGTGTAGAGCGTTCCACCTAACAACAGTAGAATAGATACTAGAAGTGCATGCAGACATTTATGAAAATAGGCTACATCCTATTCTATAAAATAACAGTAAGCTTAAGGATTCAAATAAAACAAAACATAATATCTGACAGCAACAAAATTAAATACATTTAAAAAAAATACACACAGATAACTATCTGGGGAATCTCAAAACATTTGAAAACTAAATGCCAAATGTTTTTTAAAAAGTCAAAAAAGAAATGAAAAATTGCACAGTATTTTGAACTAAATGAACATGAAAACAAAATAGGGCCGGGCGCAGTGGCTCACGCCTGTAATCCCAGCACTTTGGAAGGCCGAGGCAGGCAGATCATGAGGTCAGGAAATCGAGACCATACCAGCTAACGCGGTGAAATCCCGTCTCTACTAAAAACACAAAAAATTAGCCGGGCGTGGTGGCAGGTGCCTGTAGTCCCAGCTACTCGGGAGGCTGAGGCAGGAGAATGGTGTGAACCTGGGGGCAGAGCATGCAGTGAGCTAAGATCGCGTCACTGCACTCCAGCCTGGGTAAAAGAGTGAGACTACGCCTCAAAAAAAAAAAAAAAAAAAACACCCCAAAAAATATATATATACACACACATATATATGTATATATATGAGATTTTAGCAAAAACTACTTAAATAAAACTTCTTTAGTTAGAAAAGACAAAGATCTGAAACAAATGACTTAAAACACTAAAAAACAAAAAAAAACCCCTTTAAATCCAAAATAAAGGAAATAATAAATATATAAGTGCAAATCACGGAAATAGAAATCAAAAAAATAAGAAAATTAATAAAATCAAAAGCTGGTTATTTAAGATCAGTAATATGGATAAACCTCTAACCAGTTGCATGATAAAATATACAAAAAACAATTGAACTTCTATATAATAAAGATCATAAATCATAAAAATTTTATGTACAATGTAATTGAAACATAAAAAGGTATGACAAATATGATAAAAACATGCAAAACACAATCACAAAATCAAACATAAAATAGCTGGAAAGATTTAGAGAAATTTAAATAAATTGAGAAATATACTATGCTCATGGAACAGAAGACTCAAGATTATTAAGATGTTGATTTTCCCAAATATTTTTATAAATTCATTGCAATCACAATCAAAATGTCATCAGGCACTTTTTGGTAGAAATAAGTCAATTCAATATATATATAGAGAGAGAGAGAGAGAGAAATGCAAATAAAGTAAAATTGTCTAAACAAAATTGAAAAAAGAACAAAGTTGAGGTAGTAGCCCTAATTGATTTCAACATATATTGAAAAGCAACAGTAATTTATGATGCTAATAACAGTGTTTCATTTTAATGCAAACAACATTATGCAAATAACAGTATGTTATTTTGCATTAAAATTTAACAAATGGGTCAAAGGTAAAAAATAGAGTCCAGATATAAACCTATATTTATATGGTCAACCGACTTTGGAGAAAGGTGTAAATACATTTCAGTGGGAAGATAATACTTTTCTCTGAAAATTGTGCTGGGGTAATTGGAAAGCCACATGCAAAAAAATTGAACTTTAATTTATAGTGGATGTCTTATACACTAATTAACTAAAAATTGAAACATTTAGAGGTATACGTAAAACTAACAGAAGAGTAAATTTAGGCTATGCATAGTGGTTTATGCCTGTAATTCCCACAGTTTGAGCACTTTAGGAGGCCAAGGAGAGAGAATCACTTGAGCCCAGGAGTTCAAGACTAGCCTGAACAACAACAACAACAAAAAAGTGGGAGGGAACCCTGTCTCTATTTAAAAAAAAAAAAAAATAGCTAAGTTTTCTGGGTGTATTAGTCCCTTCTGCTGCTATGAAGAAAAATACCCGAGTAATTTATAGAGGAAAGAAGTTTAATTGATAGAGGTGATTGATAGAGGTAAGAGGTTTAATTGATTCACAGTTCTGCATGGCCGGGGAGGCCTCAGGAAACTTACAATCAAAGCAGAAGTGGAAGCAAACACGTCCTTTACATGGCGGCAGGACAGAGGAGTACTAAGTGAAGCGGCGAAAAGCCCCTTATAAAACCATCAGATCGGCCAGGCGCGGTGGCTCACGCCTGTAATCCCAGCACTTTGGGAGGCCGAGGTAGGCAGATCACGAGGTCAGGAGATTGAGACAAGCCTGGCCAACATGGCGAAACCGCGTCTCTATTAAAAGTACAAAAATTAGCCGGGTGTGGTGGCGCGTGACTGTAATCCCAGCTACTCCAGAGTCTGAGGCAGCGAGAGGTGACAGCATGCTGGCAGCCTCGCTTGCTCTCGGCGCCTCCTCGGCCTCGGCGCCCACTCTGGCCACGCTTGAAGAGCCCTTCAGCCTGCTGCTGCACTGTGGGAGCCTGTTCCTGGGCTGGCGGAGGCCGGAGCCGGCTCCCTCAGCTTGCAGGGAGGTGTGGAGGGAGAGACGTGGTCGGGAACTGGGTCTGCATGTGGCGCTTGCGGGCCAGCGCGAATTCCGGGTGGGCGTGGGCTTGGCGGGCCCCACACTCGGGGCCGCCGGCCAGCACTGCGGGCCCCAGGCAGTGAGGGGCTTAGCACTTGGGCCAGCAGCTGCGAAGGGTGCACCGGGTCCCCCAGCAGTGCCGGCCCGCCGGCGCTGCGCTGGAATTCTCGCAGGGCCTCAGCTGCCTCCCTGCCCAGCAGAGCTCAGGACCTGCAGGCCACCATGCCTGAGCCTCCTCACTATGGTGGGCTCCTGCACTGCCCGAGCCTCCGGGACAAGCGCCGCCCCCTGCTCCGCAGCTGCCGGTCCCATCTACCGCCCAAGGGCTGAGGAGTGCGTACACACTGTATGGGACTGGCGGGCAGCTCCACCTGCAGTCCCCCTGCGGGATCCACTAAGTGAAGCCAGCTGGGTTCCTGAGTCTAGTGGGGACTTGGAGAACCTTTATGTCTAGTTAAGGGATTGTAAATAACACCAATCAGCACTCTGTGTCTAGCTCAAGGTTTGTAAATGCACCAATCAGCACTCTGTATCTAGCTCAAGGTTTGTAAATGCACCAGTCAGTGCTCTGTGTCTACCTCATCTAGTGGGGATTTGCAGAACTTTTGTGTCTAGCTCAGGGATTATAAATACACCAATCAGCACCCTGTCAAAACTGACTGATCAGCTGTTAAACAGACCAATCAGCTCTCTGTAAAATGGGCCAGTCTATAGGATGTGGGTGGGGTCAGATAAGGGAATAAAAACAGGCTGCCTGAGTCAGCAGTAGCAACTCCCTTGGGTCACCTTCCACACCATGGAGGCTTTGTTCTTTCACTCTTTGCAACAAATCTTTCTGCTGCTCACTCTTTGGGTCCACACTGCCTTTATGAACTGTAATACTCACTGCGAAGGTCTGCAGCTTCAATCCTGAGGCCAGCAAGACCATGAACCCGCCGGGAGGAATGAACAACTCCAGACGAACTGCCTTAAGAGCTGTAACACTCACCGCAAAGGTCTGCAGCTTCACACCTGAAGCCAGGGAGACCATGAACCCACCAGAAGGAAGAAACTCTGAACACGTCTAAACATCAGAAGGAACAAACTCCGGACACACCATCTTTAAGAACTGTAACACTCACCATGAGGGTCTGTGGCTTCATTCTTGAAGTAAGTGAGACCAAGAACCCACCAACTCTGGACACAGCAGGAGAATCTCTTGAACCAGGGAGTTGGAGGTTGCGTTGCAGTGAGCTGAGATCGTGCCACTGCACTCCAGCCTGGCTACAGAGCAAAACTCCATCTAAACAAACAAACAAAAAAACCATGAGATCTCATGAAAACTCAGTATCATGATAACAGTATGGGAGAACCACCCCCCTGATTGTATCACCTCCCATGAGGTCCCTACCCCAATATGTGGTGATTACAATTCAGATTACAATTCAGGTTGAGATGTTGGGTGGGGACACAGCCAAACCATATCACTGGGTGTGCACCTGTGGTTCCAGCTACTTGGGAGGCTGAGATAGAAGGATTGCTTCAGCCCAGGAAATCAAGGCTTCAGTGAGCTATGATCATGCCACTGCACTCTAGCCTGGTCAACAGAGTGAGACCATATTTCAAAAAACTTCATTTTGGAGCAAATATTTTAGAATTTTGATGAAATAAGATTTCTTAGATGCAACAAGAAAAATACTATCCACAAAAGAATAACTTAATAAATTGGGTTTTATCAAAATTAAAAACTTCTGTTTGCAAAGCATTATTCAACATTATTCTAAGCACTGTTAATAGAATGAGAAAACAAGTCATAGAATGTGAGGAATTATTTTTAAAACATATATACAATAAAGGACTTGTATCTAAAATATATAAGAAATTCTCAAAATTCAACAATAAAGAACCACAAAATCCAATTAAAAACTGGTAAGTTATTTGAACAGACACTTCACCAAATAAGAGGTTTAATGACAAATGAGCCCATGAAAAGCCCAGCATTAGTCATTAGGAAAATACAAACTAAAAATATGATGTCATACTATTTCACTCCTAATAGGATGGCTAAAATGTAAAAGAGTGATGGTAGCAAGTTTGGGAAGATGTAAAGAAACTGGAAGTCTCATACACTGGTGGTAAAGATGTAAAATTGTGCAATTATTTGAAAATAATTCAGCATTCCCCAAAAGTTAAACATGTTTCTACCATACGACGTAGCCACTGCACTCCTATGTAATTATCTCCCCTGCAAATGAAAACATATGCTTATTCAAATATTGTGCATGAATGTTCATGGAAACTTTATATGTAATATCTTCTAGCTGGAAACAGCCCATATGTTCAAGATCACATGAATGGATGAATGAATAGTGGTACATCCATACAGTGGAATGACATCAAAGGAATAGATGATTAATATATAAATCTGGATTAATCTAAAAATAATCATGCTGACTAAAAAACACTAACAAAAACTAGAAAATACAATTGTATATAATTATATTTATATAAGAATTACAAAATAAATTTATTTTGTAGTGATAGGTGATTATACATGGGCATGAGAAAACTTTTGGAAATGATATGTGATGATTTTATAGATGTATACGTGCCACAATTTATCAAACTATAACCTTTAAATTTATAATTTTAATGTTTCTCATTTATAGCTCAATAAAAATGTTAATGTTAACAATACGTTTAGCTGCATAAAGACAAAACCAACTGCAAAAACAGGAATAGCGAAAATAATATACTTAAAAGTTGATGGCTCTGAACCTTAAATTCACATCAAATTAGTTGTATAACCCTTGTGATGTCACTCATTTATTTTCAATACGGTTTGTTAAGACTCTTTAGGTGATTTGTCCTGTAGAGTCCTTTATTTTGCAGAAGAGGAAAGGAGAGTTTAGGAGAGAGTTACTGGCTGAAATTATTTATTTTTATCCTCTCAAATATTTTAAACTATTAAATGTCTTTATCAACTATTAAGTATGATTACATAAAATGTTAAATAGAAGATGTTTGGGCTACCATGTTTGCTGACTTAAGTACCACCATACTAATCTCCAGAAAAGTATAATAATTTTTTAGAAGTCTTCCAAATCACTGATTAAGACTCATCTTTCCTAAACAGTACAAAGGACTGGTGATGATTGAATGATAATAGACACCCCAAATTCCTCCTACCTATGTAAGGCAGACTTGAGTGGTTTTCTTAAACCTAGGCCTCACTCCAATTTCTATTTGGCACTGTATTGATTCAGCCACAATTTCACCAAGTCTTAGATTGGGTTTTCTTCAAAGAATAAAAACTGTGTACCAATACCCAAAGTTGCTTTGTGCATGCATTACTATTTAATATTTGTAGGATAGTCCTCTCTGTTAAACCCAGCTGGCTATCTTGCATCTGTTCCCTTTTCCATAGAGAGTGTATTTGTGTGTGTGTGTGTGTGAGACAGAGAGATACAACTCTGATCTGAAGAAGGATTTAATGTAATATGTGGGGAGTAGAACTTATGAAAAGTAATTCATTTGTGGCAATGAAAGAATTCCTCTCTTAGAGCTTATGGCAAAGCACTTTGAGATATTAAGTACATTGTTAGAGGGCACATAAACAAAATTAAAACACAGACATAAAAAAAGATTACAACACTGGGCTAAATGGAATGAGAATAGAAAAAACAATCTTAAAATTAGGAATGTGCTGTGCTAAGTATATCACATGATTCTAAGATAATTAGAATTGCACATTACACTGGAGGTATTTGTTTTCTATAAAACTGTCCGCAATAGCTCATTTCAAAGCATTATGAACATATATTTCCCTTCCAAACCTGCCTATCTATTAAGCATACAAGTAATGAAATTGAAAATCTACACATATGGGAAACCTTTTAATTATACACAGTAATACAAACATTAAACCAGAGAATGGATTTTAAGAATCCATTTAGAAATAACATGTCTACCTTTTCAAAGTGAAACTGTGAGGTTATGTATTTTCCTGAGAGAGTTCCTTTCTCATTGGTTTAATAGTAATGGTGTTTCACTTTTTGTGTCTTAAGCCTTTCTTTTGATGAAAAGAATTCCCATACATTTTTCAAGTATTCTCCTATTTAAAGGATAGTCATAATGTTTACAGTTATCTATCCTATATTAGGTAGGCATTTCACAATAGAAACAATAAATCATGTTTCAGTTTTACTGCTGATATAATAACTATCTTTT
The DNA here is from genome assembly GCF_029289425.2 of Pan paniscus. NCBI lineage: Eukaryota > Metazoa > Chordata > Mammalia > Primates > Hominidae > Pan > Pan paniscus. The sequence continues at coordinate 72,601,409 of NC_073267.2, forward strand.
TTGAAAGAAGTTTGGTTTGTGTATTTTTTTTTTTTTAAGAGGGAGTCTCACTCTGTCACCAGGCTGGAGTCACAGTGGCGTGATCTCAGCTCACTGCAACCTCTACCTCCCTGGTTCAAGTGATTATCCTGCCTCAGCCTACCAAGTAGCTGGGACTACAGGTGCCTGCCTCCACACCCGGCTAATTATTTTTTGTATTTTTAGTAAAGACAGGGTTTCACCATGTTGGCCAGGATGGTCTCGATCTCCTGACCTCGTGATCTGCCCACCTTGGCCCCCAAAGTGCTGGGATTACAGGAGTGAGCCACCACGCCCAGTCTGGTGTGTTGTGTTTGTTTGTTTTGTTTTGTTTTATTTTGCAAAATGGCTCTAGGAAATAGAAAATACAAAATTGTACTTGGAGAAATTAAACAGGGCTCCCGACAATTTGAGAAAATATATGCAGTGGGAATTCTATATATTTGTAAATCAATATTAATAACATAACCTATACATACTCATTAAAAAACGAGAGGCACTTAGAAATAGACATATTCCTCCCTGAATTATTTGCTTCATAGCATCAGTTCTGTATTCCTGTTCCAGTGCCTTTAAAATATCCTAAAACTCTCCCCTTTTTTTGTAACCAATTAGATAGTATGTATAAATAAATCCATCATCTGAGAAACATGTAAATAGGTACAACAAAATATATATATTATATATACACATATATATGTATATATGTGTAAACAAATGCCCCAAAACTATAATTTATAATAGAAAAATGTAAGATTGAAGGGTGGGATAGGGTTAATGGTAATGAGAAGCAGACCTCATGAGATTTTGCTAGACATAGATTTCTATCAAAGTAAATTTTGGTATCTTGAAATATCTACTTAGTAATGTTTTGATTAAATACATGAGATCTGGGGTTATAGGTGGGCCATGAAACAGGAACATCTGTACCATATATTTAAGTGGAAACTGAGTTTCACATTACATATGGAAGTAAAGGTTGTGTTTTTAAAAAAATAGGGGACTCACAAATATGCAATATTAAACTTGAATATTTCCCCTTCTTACAAGGAGTCTGCCTACATTAAGATGGAGTACAGAAGAAAAGAGAGGTTACAAGGTACACTGATGAACTATGTGAAACAACGTTAGTCAGATATTGGTCAACAGGCAGCACAGAATGATGTCGGCTGGGGAAAGATAATGAAAAGAAAAAAGAGACCTATAATAACATGAATTTACTGAACAGAGATAATTTCCAGGCTTTAGCACACGGTAGTCAAACCAAACAGAGCACAGCAGTTTTGTTGAGTAAAAAAGACAGAGTTTGGACTGTGAAAAGGCCATGTCAGCTAGAAATTGAGGAGCAAACACAAGAGAAACTTCTTAGAGAGCTCCAGAGACTGCAGTGTTGTCTCCTTGAATTCTACCCTAAGCATTTTTCTGCACATGCATGGGAAGTACCTAAGACTTGAGAAAGAAACATCAGAAACTAATAAACAAAACAATCTGCAGAGTTTACACAGGTTTAGTAAAGTTGATGCTTCTACTAGTCCAAGTAGAAAGATCCCTTAATGCAGGGAGCAATGGGTATAATCTTCAGAAAAGCCAGGCATTTGAGACCAGCCTGGTCCAACGTGGTGAAACCCTGTCTCTACTAAAAACACAAATATTAGCCAGGCGCGGTGGCAGGCGCCTATAATCCCAGCTACTTGGGAGGCTGAGGCAGGAGAATTGCTTGAGCTCGGGTGTTGGAGGTTGCGGTGAGCGGAGATCACGTAACTGCAATCCAGCCTTTGTGACAGAGCAAGACTCCGTCTCAAAAAAAAAAAAAAAAAAAAAAAGACAAGACAAGAAAAGCATCAATAGTAAAGTCATGTTATCTTACCTGTACTACACTAACAAAATTAGAGGTAAGACTTCAAAAAATGTAAACTGAATCCAAATAATATAAACACACCAAGGAATAAACACCAGCAATATTTAAAGAAATATGGCAAAATCCAGAAAACAAATGTAAGCAGCAGGAAAACAAAACTCGTAACAAGGAAATGTAATAGTCAATAGAAACAGACCAAATATGATAGAGATAAGTAAACCTGCAGACCAGCATATTAAAACATGAATATTTATGTAAATATTATGAATATTTTCTATATGTTCAAACAGATAGATGAAAACATGGACAGCAATCCAAATAGAGCTTCTAAAAATGGAAAATATATTATTTGCAATGAAAACCATATGGTATGAAATTACCAGCAGATTAGATAATGTAGAACAAAAGTGTAGAGGACTTAAAAGACAGATAACAATAGGAACTATTCAAATGAATGAATGAGAAAAAAAGTGAGCATGGTTTTAGTGAGTGGCAGAAAAACATGGAGTGGACAGACATATATGTAAATAGAATTCTAAGAAAAGAGAAAATGAGGCAGAAAATATATTTGAAGATAGATAGTGACCAAATTTTTTATTTTTCCAAATTTGTTAAGAATTAATCCCCATACCCAAGATACTTAATAAACCTTGAACAGAAGAGACATGAAGAAAACCACAGGAAAATATATCATAGTCAATTTCTATAACATCCCAAGACACCAATAAAACATTAATAAAGAATAGTCTTGAGGCCGGTGCAGTGGCTCATGTCTGTAATCCCAGCACTTTTGAGAGGCTGAGGCAGGTGGATTGCCTGAGCCCAGGAGTTCTAGGTCAGCCTGGGCAACATGGAAAAACTCTATCCTCTACAAAAAACACAAAAATTAACCGGGTGTGGTGGCGCATGTCTGTAGTCCCAGCTATTAGGGAGGCTGATGTGGGAGGATTGCTTGAGCCTGAGAGGTTGAGGCTGCAGTGAGCTGTGATCTGGCCACTGCACTCCAGCCTGGGTGACAGAGTGAGATCCTGTCTCAAAAAAAATAAATAAATAAAAGAGAAATTAAAGAAATAAATAAAGAATAACCTTAAAAGCACACAGTAGCAAAAATAAATATCACATACATAGGAAGAAATAAAGAACAGCAGATTTGCCACTAAAAACCATGCAAGCCAGTATGCAATGGAGTGACATTTTAAAAATAGTAAGATATTTTTATCTAAAAAGATTCTGTCAAAAATAAACAGGAAATATATATTCTTTAGAATATAAATGCTGAGAAAATTTATGATCATAAGACCAATATTATTTTTAAAACATTAATGGAAGTCCTATTTTAAAGAAAGAAGAAAAACATATACTATATGGAAATTTAAATGTATCATGATTAAATAAGTGCTCAGAATAAAAAGTAGATAGACTAAAGATTGTCCTCAGGAGAGAAATTGAGATAAAATTTGCGAGGTGTTTATGTAGCAGTAAATGTCTTGAATGATATGAAAAAGGGTTTGAACTGTGAATACCATGATCATGGAATCCTGTAATCAACATTTTGGGTAAAATATATAAGTATTTTTTTCCCATGGACATATTTCAATTCACATGTAACTTAAGTATTTCAGAGTGCATATTATCTTACTTACAGTAAATCTCAGTCTTTGCAAAGAAGAATTTTATATGGGACATAGATAAACATACATATCCACCTTTCCTGTTCTTTCTTCTAATTTCTGTCGCACACTCAAAAAGAATATATTTTACTCAGCTTGTACAGAAGAGAGGATAAATAGAATTACAGGACAAAATACAAGTGAAGAAAACATTGGCAATATAACTAACAGTTAAGAAATGGAGGGAAGGTCTAAGTGAGAGGAATTATAAGTTGCTATGGTTTGAATGTGTCCCCCCAAGTTCATGTGTTGGAAACAACACATTTGTAAAATAAAAAGGAATTAAAAGAAGAAGAAAAAAATTCCTAAATCATTCCAGGAATGGTACTATTTTGATATGCTCTCAAGAATCCAGCATTTTAGGCATGTTTATATAATTGTGAACATTTGATATACAACATTTTATTTTCTGGCTTCTCTTTAAAATTATTGTATCATAGATTTTGAAGTTAATTTATATAATGTATACATATTATGAAGTATTGGATTATATTACATTCAGTTAATACTTCATCATTTGATTAGCTAATTCTTTTTATTTTACAAATTTGTTCTCCTGGTCATTACATTTCTCTTAAGAGTCAATATAAATGATTAAAACATAAATATATGAGTACAAAGACGAGGAGTGTGTACATCTTCAGTAAATATCTGCTCATCATTCATTTTACAAGTTAGATTTTTATCTCCTTGGAAGGCAGAGAACAGACCAAGAGGTGTGAGGAATAACACTGGTCAATTTTTATGGAAGGGAGAAGAAATACATTGTAATAAGCTCCTTCACCTCCTAAGAAGCCTTAGCTATGCTCCTCTTGTGACTTTTTACAGCAGAGGTTTAAGTAGATCCAGTCCAATCTTTAGAAGCCCAGCAAGACATTCTCCTTTGTTACCGATGTTCTGGGATGTTCTCTTCAAATACCTGAACTATAGACTCATCATGAGTCACTATTAGAATTGAATCCTTTTCCTTTCTTCTCCTTCATTTCTTTCTTAGGGATCTAGGTAACTGCACCAAAATGGATCCTCACTGCTCGTTGACAGACCAACTGAGTGCTTTCCACATTTGTAAGATCTGGAATATTCTTCTTTCCATTGTGCTTCTTCCCATCTATATCCAGTCCCATCTTATTGAAGACACCACTTCCGATCATTGCTGCACTCTATCCTGACCTTCTCTTGGATAATCTATTCTGCCACGATGTAGGGTATCTGCTCAAAATTGGCATTTAATGGGGTTGATGGGAAAAACAAGCAAAAGTCAGAAGGCTTTGCAATGAATTAATCAGAGATCTGCAACAATAATATTTAAAGTAAAGTAAGCATGAGAAAGTCAGAGAGAGAGAGAGAAATCTTTACATCATAATAACTAACAGATTCTTATATCATCTAACAGGATCTTATTTAACAGATTCTTTTAACATCGTAAAAACTAACAGATGAACCAGTGCGATAGTTTTCAACAGATCTGTGGTAGATACACTAGTTGATCATAATCAGTTTTTGTGTGTCACATTTAACTTGATGTTTATGATATACTTTTGTCTTCATTAGAACAGATAATTAAACACGCTATTTTTGTTTCATTCTCTTGAATTCCCTATTTATTTATTTTTGCCTAATAAAGAATCAAGGAGAAATTTCAGAGCCCAAATTTCGCCTCCAAGATGCTGAGCAGAATGTTATGCATGTCAATGGCTTTGATTAAGACGGTTGCTGATAAATTAACCTTCCTGATCAAAACCTGCTGATCTATCACAAGCTTTTTTTTTTCTATTGAAGAAAAAACTGTCTCACAAGGAAATGGACTTTTCCAAGGTCACACAAGCAAGTTAAGTTCTTATTTTTTTTCTCCTAGCTTTTTGAAGTCTCTTTACTCCCCCTTCATGCCACATTATTGGGATCTAATTCAGAACATTCTGTATAAAGACGGGCATTTCAAACCCATGGCAATCTCCTCTGAGCCTTCCTTTCTATACAATTATTAAATGATTATATCTTCATTTCTTTCAAAGAGCAAAATGATTGCTCTCTTCCAGGGTCTTTTCATTTATTCTTGATGTGTCTTTTGTAGCTTCCATTAGCTTTTCCAGATGCTGCAAACATGAGAAAACTTTGCAAATAGTTCACATTAATGACGAGCCATTGGTGCTTTTCAGCTACTTTTAAGAATAATATCCTTTAGTGTGATTTTCAGCTACTTTTAAGAGTAATATTCTTTGGAAACAGAGACTTCAACTTCCAATAGTGAGCAATTGGAGGTTGCAAGATCTATAAGTGAATATTACAATGTATTTTTCAAAAATCACATCAAAAAAATTCTCAACATCTGATTAACCTAAGTATTTAATTAGTTTTGAAAATATGATAGAGAAAAATAGTTAACACATGGAATTTTCTGACAGATAATCTATTAACTACAGAAATTTTTATTGATGCCCCTATAGCTATGGATGATGAACCATTTACCAAATCTAAAGTCTATGTGACTTCACAGGAGCAGATGGCAAACAGTGTCTTGGTTGAGATAATTTCTGCTTCCCTAACAAAGTTTATTTTATTAAAAAAGATAATTATTTAGGATTCTGCTGTAGCATTTTAAGATTTTAAACAAGATTAAGAAATATGCTTATTTTAGGCTGTGAATATGGCTTGCTATTTCAGGCACCCTGTATTATTTTAATTATATTTCAGCACCAAATATAAAATAATATAGTTTAGATAAGGAAAACCAAGGTGATTTTCAGAAATTAGCGTCTTGTCTCTTACTAGTTGCTAAGCAAGTTAGTTGGCCTGCCTGATGTTATATTCATTTATTTTTACGTGCATAGGAATTAAAAATGTATATAATGATAATATTTTTTGATTTAAATATTTTTATTTTAAACTGATATTCCTAATTGTTTTTAATAGTTAATTTTGTATATTTAAAAAATTATTTGTGGTAACAAATGTAAAAAATACTTATTTTTTATACTTCAATACACTAAGTGAAAATATATTCAGATTCTGTGTACTTGGAATTCAATTACAGTTTGTTTTTTAATCATTTAAATCACTGAGTATGATCTGACATTTAGAAAATATAAAACTAGAGTTTAAAAACATTTTAAAAATAGAAAATAAAAAATAGATTCAAAAAAATCTTCAAAGTGATGGTCTGCTTATTTTTTTTTCTTTATTGTAGATTCTAGAGGTACATGTGCAGAAGAATATAATGAAAATGTTGCTATACATTTTTCTTCTATGTAGCAAAAATAACACAGTTTTGATATAAGTGGAAAGATAGGAGAATACAAATGGTTTCTGTGAGTGCATTTATGAAACGTACTTAAATGTGTGAAATAAGTTGTGTCTACAGTTCAGATCAATGGCTTAATGGGAGTTGTTGTTTCAATAGGTTCCTGCTAAGAATGGCCTCTTTTAGGAATTGATCTTTAACCTCCACTTATATAGGACTTGAGTGGTCAAATTAAGTGAGAAAGTTCATTCTTGGCATTTGTGGGAAGGTTAGTTATGACTGTTGGTAGGAATTCTTTCTATAGGGAGTGTGACTATGAGAAGAATAACGGGAGGCCAATGAGATTCCCTGTAGAGAATGACACATGGAGGAATCTGCCTTGATATTTCTTAGCAGGAAAAAAGGAATGAGATTAAGTGGTATTGCTGCATCTTTACTATGCCCTGCATACTGTGCTTCACACATTACAAGCACATATCATTTTATTTTTCAAACCACCCATGGTGTAATTAAACAATATTATACACATTATTAATAAACAGTTTGTAGGCACTGTTGTCCAGGCACTATTATCAGAAATAATGCATTCAATACTGACAATATCTCTATGTGATCATCTAATTTAGAGACGAAGAAAAGACGACACAGCATTAAGAAGCTTTACCAAAGAGATAGAGCTTATAAGTGTGGAACCAGAGTTTGAGCCCAAGAAATTTGCTTACAGAATATGTGCTCATCACCACAAGCTATAATGCCTCTTCTTTAGGCACTATTATCACCCTTTTAGATTAGTGGAACTAAAGTTTATAAAAGTTATGTAGTATGCCCAATGTCACACAACTCATAAGGAGGGAGAGTTAGAATTTGAACTCAAAACTGTCAGCCATTAAGCCTATTTCCTTTTCCCAACATAATTTTGCCTGGTGAATATTGAAAGAGAGTTTCAGTAGCAAGCATTATAAGGATGTGCTGAAGGAGAAAGTCATTTGGAAGTAATCTTCTGAATTTATTTATTTATTTATTTATTCATTCATTCATTCATTTATAAGTAAGGCTGTTATTATTTTATCTTACCATGTCCTGCTTTTCAAAGCTTATGACTCTTTGCAACCTCAGATACCATCTCTTGACTGCTAACTTATCATCCATATCCCATCAAGCCAAGTCTCCTCATCTCTGACACTTCCCACCATAGAAAGATCTGCCTTTCATTTTAAGACCCAGCTTTTTGTGTATGTCTTTGTAAACCCATCAGCTGTTATTTAAACCCCTCCCCTCTTACCTAAGACTTACTATTTACCTAAAACCATTATTTAACATGTTAACTAAACATTTATGTATTGAGTTTTCCTATTTTTGTGCCATAGGTTCATGTCTTTTCTTCCTAATTTATTCAGCTATAAGTACAATTCTCACACTCTTTATCTACCTTAGAGTGAAAGATATTGAAAGTATGCTAGCTGGTAGAATAAGGGTTGACTTCGTTTTTAACATGGTTCTAGTGCTTGATCGTCACTCCCCTTTCTTGGAGATAATCAGTGTTGATGGTACTCAGAGACAGTCTCCCCATGTTCAGTCATCAGCATTCCTGGACAAAGGCATCTTGAAATCATTTTCAGAAGAAGGCTTATTTGCCTTGTAGGTGACTTTGTTGAAATATAATTGTTACGATCTGAATGTCTGCATTCTTTCCAAATTCCTATAGTGAAACCTAATCACCGATGCAATAGTATTGAGAAGTGACACTTTTAAGGAAGTAATTAGGTCACAAGGGTAGGCCAAGTGAATGGGATTAGTGGCCTTGTAAAAGAAGCTTGAGTGAGCTTGTTTGCCCCTTTAATAATACATGGACACATAGAAACTGCCACTATGAGGAACAAGCCCTCATCAACCCTGAATTTACTGACATCTTGACCTTGGACCTTCCAGCCTCCAAAAGTGTGGGCAATAAACTTCTGTTGTTTGTAAATTACTCAGTTTAAGATAATTTGCTACAGCAGTCCAAACTGACTAAGACAAGAATCATGGGGAAATCCGAACTGACTTACGCACACACAAACACACATAATAGACATAGCCTAAAATAATTCATTTAAAAATACATAAAGAACTTGTATTTTTTATCATGAACCTAACCAGCTAAAAAGTATCTGCCTTCATTTTTTCAAAAATTTAAAAAAATTATGATAAATATCAAGGCATCAGGACCAGTTTATAGTCTGAAGTCAGCAGCATGTACCTTATATGACCTTTAACTTTTCCGTATAGTAAATTGTATATAGTTGATGAGTCATTGATCATGTTTACAGTAAGCTATATGTGTGATCGTTTTAGCAATGGTCAAAATTCAGCATGTTCACACACACACACCTACATATCAACCCATCCGCCCACTCTGACATGCACACATTTCACCTATTTTTTAGTTGAGGCTATCAGGAACAAAAATAGATGCTTCTCTATTCTCCAGATATTCATTTTGACCATTGATTTTCCCAAGATTACTCATGAGGATTGAGAACATGAAACCAAACACTCAGCTCCGTTAATTGAGCTTTCTTTGGTTCACATCAGTTCTTTCGACGTTTTTAGTAGGATTGCATTAATGGAATTTTATATAGTTGGAACTGTTCAATACTTTTCTACAAAGACAAGGTGCTTCTGCCTGAAAAGGTGATTACTCTAATTGTGCTATCTATTCTTCTGTAGAATAATGCCATTTTTCCATTTAGGTGGAGTTGACATGTGTCAGGAAGCATCAATCAGCTTCCATATAAACAATCCTAGAGAAAAATTAGTATAGTCAATGTAATACTTCAGAGACATCTGAAAACATACCCATTGTGGAAATTATGGCTTTCATAATATGTTGATATTATATTATTTGTAAGTGCAACGTGTGTGTGTGTGTGTGTGTGTAAAGACGGAGATTTGCTGAGTGCAGGGGCTCACGCCTGTAATCCCAGCACTTTGGAAAGCTGAGGCAGGCGGATCAACTGAGGTCGGGAGTTCGGAACTAGCCTGACCAACATGGAGAAACCCTGTCTCTACTAAAAAAAATACAAAATTAGCCAGGTGTGGTGGTGCATGACTGAAATCCCAACTACTTCGGAGGCTGAGGCAGGAGAATCGCTTGAAACCAGGGGGCGGAGGTTGCGGTGAGCCAAGACTGCGTCATTGCACTCCAGCCTGGGCAACAAGAGCAAAACTCCGTCTCAAAAAAAAAAAAAAGAAAAAGAAAAAGAAAGAGGAGATTAGAGGGCTAGTCAAGTCCTTAACTAATATGCACACTAGTAAAGAAATGATGAATAAAATTAATTATATGTTTCTTTGGACAGTCCTATTCTTGGCTCTCAAAGGTAAAGCACATTGGGGAAATGGAGTCAGTTTAATAAATAATGCCTTGGCTAGATCTTTCAGAAGAAACTAACAAAGGATGTTTCGGGAGAGAAAGACCAAAGCATGTAATTTCTATAACCACAGGAGATCTTTTCATTAGCTTCCTCTTTGGTTCTTAATAGTTTCCCAGATGCATCTGGGGACTGCTATAATGATTATCTCTGTACAATTGCTCTCTCTCTTTATTGATACATAGAACTTCAATCTGTTTGAGTGAAGAGAAAACATTCTATCTAATCTGCATTATGTTATCACAAAGTCATTGCTGAGATAATGTTATGTTAAAATAAAATTGTATTCCAACCCCTTTTTAAGTATTTAAGTTCAGACATTTCAAATGCTACTGAAACCCTACTAATTAACTCCAAGCAACTCTTGCTTACCTGTAAGGATCAGTAAATGCTTCGGAAGAGCCAGCTACTAGTGGCACTAATGAGGTATGAAATAGACTAATTTTATCGTGTTTCTTTGCCTATTTTTTCTACCACAGAGGAGCAGACATGCAGAAATTGTGTCTCTCAGATACACAAAAATTAGGTAATATTCTCTATAGTGTTTTTCCTTTTCAAATCTCTTGTAACAAAATACAACCAGAAGCAGAAGCACCACAACCACCATCGCTATCACCGTCATCATCATCATCCTACACTTCTGGAGACTTGCCTCATCCAATGGTGTTTCTTTCCATTATGTTCTCTACATTGGTGTTGACTTGCATTTTTCTCCTAAAACACACCAAGAGTTTCTCTGTATTCTAAAGATGAAAGCCAAACTATCCCATGGCATGCAAAGCCCCAAACAGTCAGACTCTTCCACATTTTTCCAGCGATAGGTGCAGTTTGATCATTGTCTTATTCTGCTTCAGCCATACTTTTTTGTTTTTCCGATTGGTACACCTGTTCCATGCTCTCTTTCTCAGGGGGCCTTCTCACATACTGTTTTTGTCTTTCTGAAAAAATCATAACTAAAGTTTTCACCTAAATAAATTATCTTAATTTTATTTAGACCTTATCTTACTTCTCACTTTCTCAGGGGATAGTCCAAGCTGCACCATTTTGTAAGGCCCCCACCATTTCACAGACCCTGGTCAGAGTGAAACATTCCACAGGGGTTCGGGCTGTGAGAAACATCTTTCCTAACAACCTGATCACAGCCACAGGAACACCCTTTTTTATTTTTATTTTTATTTGTTTTGAGACGGAGTTTCTCTCTTGTCACCCAGGCTGGAGTGCAATGGCGCGATCTCAGCTCATTGCAACCTCCACCTCCTGGGTTCAAGCAACTCTCCTGCCTCAGTCTCCCCAGTCTCTGGGATTACAGGTGCCTGCCACCATGCCCGGCTAATTTTTGTACTTTTAGTAAACATGAGATTTCACCATGTTGGCCAGGCTGGTCTCCAACTCCTGCCTCAGATGGTCCACCTGCCTCAGCCTTCCTAAGTGTTGGGATTACAGGTGTGGGCCACAGCACCCTGCCAGGAACATCCTTATCATACCCTGCTGGGTAAAGCCCCAGCTGAAGGAACATCCCGTCATATCCTGCTTGACACAGGTCCAAGGAACATCCTATCACATCCCACTGGAAAAAGGGCCAAACCATCTGATCATAGGAGCATCTTATCAATATCCTCCCGGGCAGCAAGCCATACCACCCAGACCCCTTCCACCCAGGCCTATAAATTACTCCAGCCTGTAAGCAGCAGTGGGCTCTGGCATTAAGCTGGTCCCCCACCTCTGCAGGTTTTTGCAATAAGCCTGTATTGCCATAGAGCCACCAACTGTCTCTCTCTCAGACATTTTTTAACCCTTGCTTTCCCCTCTAACATCAGGAATAGTTACCCTTCTTAATATTATTAATATTTGTTGCAGGTCAGCAAACTGAACACTCTTTTATTATTATTGGTTATAACTATTATTGGTTACAACTAGAATTAATTTTATATTTTACATATTATTCCCACTACTAGATTGTCACCTTATTATATGCTTTTATGTAATCATATCACTAAATAGCCATTATTTCATTAGAATTTTTATGTATTACTTGATACTTTGATTAGTTTGTATCTCTATGTATAAACCCAAGAATACATGGGTAGTTATGCATGCAAAGTTCAGTATTTGGAATGTAATACACTCATAACAAATAATAAAATACTGTAGAGCATTATTGTGTGCCAGGAAATGGCTAAGGTGGTACAAGGTTTATTTAATCTCTGAAACAAACTAGTGGCTTTTTAGGTATCACTGCCTCATTTTACAGTTGGTTAATAAAACGACATGCCCAAAGTCCAGGAGTAAAGAATATAACCAAAATTCTTTTCCATGTCCACTATTCTAGGAAATATGCAAGTCATCACAATCTCTTCTCTGGCTTTCTCCAATTGACCCTTCCTGTCCAGTCTTCCACCCAACCAAATATTCTCCTCACGTTAATTCAGTCATATCACACTCTTTCTTAAAACTCTCCAAACCCATCTTTCTTACCTTAGATCCCCAAATCCTAAGAATTCTTTTTCAAATAATGTCAGAATAGTTTGTAGCAAACTATTCATCTTGCAGATACACACACACACACACAGACACAAACACACACACACACACTTCTTTTAAGACACCGGATAATGGAAAAAAGAAGGAAAAGATTGGAGGTTTGTCAAACTTTGAAAACAAGAAAATGCACTGTCTGATAATTCCACTTACATGATTCTTGCCTGAGTGTAGTCCAAATTGTTCTGGATGCCTTGAACTCAAGCAGAAAAATCACAGCATTCCTGGATTTCAGACTTAGAGATAAAGTTTGGAGTTGCCAGAGAAACTGGAAAATTAGTGTGAATAACTATATTATTAAATAATAATTTAACAATTAAACAATAACTTCATCTTTAAAAACTTTATTAAGTCTGAATCCACAGATGTGGGAGTCAAAACTATGAAGATAAATACCACTCAAATCCTTGCATAGCACCTGAATTATGCCTGTGCTAGAGGGAAAAAGACAATAAAGCAGACAAAAGATTAGAAGAAATAAAGGCACTACATTTCTCAAATTTGGTAAAAAAGAACCCCACAAACTTAAAAATCAAAAGAGCACAGGAAACACTAAACAGGATAAATACAAGAAGAATATATTTAGACATATTATAGCCAAAATGATGAAAAGCAAGACAAAGATAAATTTTAGAAATAATATATTTTTAATGAATTAATAAATAGTGTAGAAACAATTGGACATCAATGGACAAAATCTAAACTTTAAAACCTTACACATTATACATAAGTTAATCCAAAATAAATCATGAATTTATTTTCTATTTTATTTTTATTTATTTATATTTCGGCGACAGGGTCTCACTTTGCCACCCAGGCTGGAGTGTAGTGGCACAATCTCAGCTCACAGCAGCCTCTACCTGCTTGGCTCAAGCAATCCTCCCACCTCAGCCCCCAAGTAGCTGGGACCACAGGCATGCGCCACCACACCCAGCTAATTTTTTTGTATCTTTTGTAGAGACAGGGTTTTGCCGTGTTGCCCAGGCTGCTCTCAAACTCCTAGCTGGTCAAGCAATCTCCTGCCTCGGCCTCCCAAAGTCCTAGGATTATAAGCGTGAGCCTCTGCCCCTGGCCTGGATCTACAGCTCCCAGTGTGAGCGACGCAGAAGATGGGTGATTTCTGCATTTCCATCTGGGCTTTGAAGAGAGCAGTGGTTCTCCCAGCACGCAGCTGGAGATCTGAGAAGGGGCAGACTGCCTCCTCAAGTGGGTCCCTGACCCCTGACCCCTGAGCAGCCTAACTGGGAGGCACCCCCCAGTAGGGGCAGACTGACACCTCACACAGCCAGGTACTCCTCTGAGACAAAACTTCCAGATGAACGATCAGACAGCAGCATTCGCGGTTCACGAAAAAACACTGTTCTGCAGACACTGCTGCTGATACCCAGGCAAACGGGGTCTGGAGTGGACCTCTAGAAAACTCCAACAGACCTGCAGCTGAGGGTCCTGACTATTAGAAGGAAAACTAACAAACAGAAAGGACATCCGCACCAAAAACCCATCTGTACATCACCATCATCAAAGAGCAAAAGTAGATAAAACCACAAAGATGGGGAAAAAACAGGGCAGAAAAACTGGAAACTCTAAAAAGCAGAGCACCTCTCCTCCTCCAAAGGAACGCAGTTCCTCTCCAGCAATGGAACAAAGCTGGATGGAGAATACTTTGACGAGTTGAGAGAAGGCTTCAGATGATCAAACTGCAAGCTACAGGAGGAAATTCAAACCAAAGGCAAAGAAGTTAAAAACTTGGGAAAAAATTTAGACGAATGTATAACTAGAATAACCAATACAGAGAAGTGCTTAAAAGAGCTGATGGAGCTGAAAGCCAAGGCTAGAGAACGACGTGAAGAATGCAGAAGCCTCAGGAGCCGATGCGATCAACTGGAAGAAAGGGTATCAGCAATGGAAGATGAAATGAATGAAATGAAGCGAGAAGGGAAGTTTAGAGAAAAAAGAATAAAAAGAAATGAACAAAGCCTCCAAGAAATATGGGACTATGTGAAAAGACCAAATCTACGTCTGATTGGTGTACCTGAAAGTGACGGGGAGAAGGGAACCAAGTTGGAAAACAATCTGCAGGATATTATCCAGGAGAACTTCCCCAATCTAGCAAGGCAGGCCAACATTCAGATTCAGGAAATACAGAGAATGCCACAGAGATACTCCTCGAGAAGAGCAACTCCAAGACACATAATTGTCAGATTCACCAAAGTTGAAATGAAGGAAAAAATGTTAAGGGCAGCCAGAGAGAAAGGTCGGGTTACCCACAAAGGGAAGCCCATCAGACTAACAGCGGATCTCTCAGCAGAAACTCTACAAGCCAGAAGAGAATGGGGGCCAATATTCAACATTCTTAAAGAAAAGAATTTTCAACCCAGAATTTCATATCCAGCCAAACTAAGCTTCATAAGTGAAGGAGAAATAAAATACTTTACAGACAAGCAAATGCTGAGAGATTTTGTCACCACCAGGCCTGCCCTAAAAGAGCTCCTGAAGGAAGCACTAAACATGGAAAGGAACAACCGGTACCAGCTGCTGCAAAATCATGCCAAAATGTAAAGACCATTGAGACAAGGAAGAAACTGCATCAACTAACGAACAAAATAACCAGCTAACATCATAATGACAGGTTCAAATTCACATATAACAATGTTAACTTTAAATGTAAATGGACTAAATGCTCCAATTAAAAGACACAGACTGGCAAATTGGATAAAGAGTCAAGACCCATCAGTGTGCTGTATTCAGGAAACCCATCTCACATGCAGAGACACACATAGGCTCAAAATAAAAGGATGGAGGAAGATCTACCAAGCAAATGGAAAACAAAAAAAAGGCAGGGGTTGCAATCCTAGTCTCTGATAAAACAGACTTTAAACCAACAAAGATCAAAAGAGACAAAGAAGGCCATTACATAATGGTAAAGGGATCAATTCAACAAGAAGAGCTAACTATCCTAAATATATATGCACCCAATACAGGAGCACCCAGATTCATAAAGCAAGTCCTGAGTGACCTACAAAGAGACTTAGACTCCCACACGTTAATAATGGGAGACTTTAACACCCCACTGTCAACATTAGACAGATCAACGAGACAGAAAGTCAACAAGGATACCCAGGAATTGAACTCAGCTCTGCACCAGGCGGACCTAATAGACATCTACAGAACTCTCCACCCCAAATCAACAGAATATACATTTTTTTCAGCACCACACCACACCTATTCCAAAATTGACTACATACTTGGAAGTAAAGCTCTCCTCAGCAAATGTAAAAGAACAGAAATTATAACAAACTATCTCTCAGACCACAGTGCAATCAAACTAGAACTCAGGATTAAGAAACTCACTCAAAACTGCTCAACTACATGAAAACTGAACAACCTGCTCCTGAATGACTACTGGGTACATAACGAAATGAAGGCAGAAATAAAGATGTTCTTTGAAACCAACGAGAACAGAGATACAACATACCGGAATCTCTGGGACACATTCAAAACAGTGTGTAGAGGGAAATTTATAGCACTAAATGCCCACAAGAGAAAGCAGGAAAGATCCAAAATTGACACCCTAACATCACAATTAAAAGAACTAGAAAAGCAAGAGCCAACACATTCAAAAGCTAGCAGAAGGCAAGAAATAACTAAAATCAGAGCAGAACTGAAGGAAATAGAGACACAAAAACCCTTCAAAAATTAATGAATCCAGGAGCCGGTTTTTTGAAAGGATCAACAAAATGGATAGACTGCTAGCAAGACTAATAAAGAAAAAAAGAGAGAAGAATCAAATAGACACAATAAAAAATGATAAAGGTGATATCACCACCAATCCCACAGAAATACAAACTACCATCAGAGAATACTACAAACACCTCTATGCAAATAAACTAGAAAATCTAGAAGAAATGGATAAATTCCTGGACACATACAGTCTCCCAAGACTAAAGCAGGAAGAAGTTGAATCTCTGAATAGACCAATAACAGGAGCTGAAATTGTGGCAATAATCAATAGCTTACCAACCAAAAAGAGTCCAGGACCAGATGGATTCACAGCTGAATTCTACCAGAGGTACAAGGAGGAACAGGTACCATTCCTTCTGAAACTATTCCAATCAACAGAAAAAGAGGGAATCCTCCCTAACTCATTTTATGAGGCCAGCATCATCCTGATACCAAAGCCGGGCAGAGACACAACCAAAAAAGAGAATTTTAGACCAATATCCTTGATGAAGATTGATGCAAAAATCCTCAATAAAATACTGGCAAACCGAATCCAGCAGCACATCAAAAAGCTTATCCAGCATGATCAAGTGGGCTTCATCCCTGGGATGCAAGGCTGGTTCAATATATGCAAATCAATAAATGTAATCAAACCAAAGACAAAAACCACATGATTATCTCAATAGATGCAGAAAAGGCCTTTGACAAAATTCAACAACTCTTCATGCTAAAAACTCTCAATAAATTAGGTATTGATGGGACGTATTTCAAAATAAGAGCTATCTATGACAAACCCACAGCCAATATCATACTGAATGGGCAAAAACTGGAAGCATTCCCTTTGAAAACTGGCACAAGACAGGGATGCCCTCTCTCACCACTCCTATTCAACATAGTGTTTTTAAGTTCTGGGCAAGGCAATTAGGCAGGAGAAGGAAATAAAGGGTATTCAATTAGGAAAAGAGGAAGTCAAATTGTCAAGGCAATTAGGCAGGAGAAGGAAATAAAGGGTATTCAATTAGGAAAAGAGGAAGTCAAATTGTCCCTGTCTGCAGATGACATGATTGTATATCTAGAAAACCCCATTGTCTCAGCCCAAAATCTCCTTAAGCTGATAAGCAACTTCAGCAAAGTCTCAGGATACAAAATCAATGTACAAAAATCACAAGCATTCTTATACACCAATAACAGACAAACAGAGAGCCAAATCATGAGTGAACTCCCATTCACAATTGCTTCAAAGAGAATAAAATACCTAGGAATCCACTTTACAAAGGACATGAAGGACCTCTTCAAGGAGAACTACAAACCACTGCTCAATGAAATTAAAGAGGATACAAACAAATGGAAGAACGTTCCATGCTCATGGATAGGAACAATCAATATCGTGAAAATGGCCATACTGCCCAAGGTAATTTACAGATTCAATGCCATCCCCATCAAGCTACCAATGACTTTCTTCACAGAATTGGAAAAAACTACTTTAAAGTTCATATGGAACCAAAAAAGAGCCCGCATCGCCAAGTCAATCCTAAACCAAAAGAACAAAGCTGGAGGCATCACGCTACCTGACTTCAAACTATACTACAAGGCTACAGTAACCAAAACAGCATGGTACTGGCACCAAAACAGAGATATACATCAATGGAACAGAACAGAGCCCTCAAAAATAACGCCGCATATCTACAACTATCTGATCTTTGACAAACCTGAGAAAAACAAGCAATGGGGAAAGGATTCCCTATTTAATAAATGGTGCTGGGAAAACTGGCTACCCATATGTAGAAAGCTGAAACTGGATCCCTTCCTTACACCTTATACAAAAATCAATTCAAGATGGATTAAAGACTTAAACATTAGACCTAAAAACATAAAAACCCTAGAAGAAAACCTAGGCATTACCATTCAGGACATAAGCACAGGCAAGGACTTCATGTTTAAAACACCAAAAGCAGTGGCAACAGAAGCCAAAATTGACAAACGGGATCTAATTAAACTAAAGAGCTTCTGCACAGCAAAATAAACTACCATCAGAGTGAACAGGCAACCTACAAAATGGGAGAAAATTTTCGCCACCTACTCATCTGACAAAGGGCTAATATCCAGAATCTACAATGAACTCAAACAAATTTACAAGAAAAAAACAAACAACCCCATCAAAAAGTGGGTGAAGGACATGAACAGACACTTCTCAAAAGAAGACATTTATGCAGCCAAAAAACACATGAAAAAATGCTCACCATCACTGGCCATCAGAGAAATGCAAATCAAAACCACAATGAGATATTATCTTACACCAGTTAGAATGGCAATCATTAAAAAGTCAGGAAACAACAGGTGCTGGAGAGATGTGGAGAAATAGGAACACTTTTACACTGTTGGTGGGACTGTAAACTAGTTCAACCATTGTGGAAGTCAGTGTGGCGATTCCTCAGGGATCTATAACTAGAAATACCATTTGACCCAGCCATCCCATTACTGGGTATATACCCAAAGGACTATAAATCATGCTGCTATAAAGACACATGCACACGTATGTTTATTGCGGCTCTATTCACAATAGCAAAGACTTGGAACCAACCCAAATGTCCAAAAATGATAGGCTGGATTAAGAAAATGTGGCACATATACACCATGGTATACTATGCAGCCATAAAAAATGATGAGTTCATGTCCTTTATAGGGACATGGATGAAATTGGAAATCATCATTCTCAGTAAACTATTGCAAGAACAGAAAACCAAACACCGCATATTCTCACTCATAGGTGGGAATTGAACAATGGGAACACATGGACACAGGAAGGGGAACATCACACTCTGGGGACTGTTGTGGGGAGGGGGGAGGGATAGCATTGGGAGATATACCTAATGCTAGATGACAAGTTGGTGGGTGCACCGCACCAGCATGTCACATGTACACATATGTAACTAACCTGCACATTGTGCACATGTACCCTAAAACTTAAAAGTATAATAATAATAAAAAAAGGCTCTTACATTTGATATGAAGTAAAATATTTTTTAAAAGTTATAAAAGATACATATTGCAATCTCCAGAACTACTATAAAAATAACTAAACGAAGCAGAATTAAAGAGCCAATAGAGGAAATGAAAGAAAAAAAAACATGAGAAACACACAAATAAACCAAATATGATATGTAATCCATTTAAGTAGAGATGTTTAGATTGGATAAGAAAGAAATCAAGCCTCAGCTATGAAACAAGATGCCATCCAGATGATATGCATTTTATATATAAGCTTGAGAGCAGCAACATGGAAGGAGCTGGAGGCTATTATCCTAAGCAAATTAATGCAGGAACAGAAAACCAACTACTGCATGTTCTCACTTATACATAGGAACTAAGAACCGAGCACACATGGACATAAATATGGGAACAACAGACACTGTGGACTACTAGATGGTGTGGGTGGGTGGATTGAAAAAAACTATTCACTACTGTCATGCCATATTTCCATGTGACAAAACTGCTCATGTATCCCCTGTTGAAATAAAAGAGGCCTGGCACGGTGGCTCACATCTGTAATCCCAGCACTTTGGGAGGCTGAGACAGGTGGATCACCTAAGGTCAGGAGTTCAAGACCAGCCTGGCCAACATGGTGAAACCTTGTCTGTACTACAAATACAAAAAATTAGCTGGGCATGATGGCGGGTGCCTGTAATCCCAGCTACCTGGGAGGCTGAGTCAGGAGAATCACTTGAGCCTGGGAGGCGGAGGTTGCAGTGAGCCGGAGATCGCACCGTTACACTCCAGCCTGGGTAACAAGAGAGAAACTCTGTGTCAAAAAAAAAAAAAAAAAAAAGAGAAAGTTGAAATAAAAGTAAAAGAAAAAGGAAGATATATATATATATATATCCCATTGCTATATATATAGCTTATTGCAAACAAAAAGCATTAGACACACACAAACGTGACATCTATATTAATTCAGGGAAAGTAGATTTCAAGAAAATGCACATAACCTGAGATAATGAGAAACATTTTTTTATGATGAAATTGAAGATTTCATCCTTAAATTTGCCAGGAAAACAAAATACTCATGAAAGTGTAGATGCAGAATAACCAAACAACACATGAAGGGAAAGCTAACAGGACTAAATGTTTCAATAGATAAGTCCATAGTCAAACATGGAGATGTAAACATTCCTTTCTCCATAACTGGTGGAACAAATTATCTTAGTGTCTGCTGTTATAACAAATTACCTGAGACTGGGTGATTTATAAAGAACAGACATTTATTATTTTCTCACTGTTCTAGTGGCTAGGAAGTCCAGGGTCAAGATTCTAGCTGTTTCCATACCTGGTAAGGACTGCACTTCATGTCCAAGATGATGCCTCTTGCTGTGAGCTCATGTGGCGGAAGAGATGGAAGGGCGAAATACCCTAGCTAGTTCTCTCCAGCCCTTTGATAAAGCACTAATCTCATCCATGATGGGGGAGCCCTTCTGACCTAATCACTTTTTAAAGGCCCTGCCTCTTATTATTGTTGCACTGGGGATTAAGTTTCAAAATGAATTTGGAGGAGACACAAATATTCAAACTGTAGCACAATTCGAGAAAAGAAAATCAGTAAAGATAAACAATGTCAACCATGTTTACCTACTCAGTATTTCACTGAAACAATACAGCATGTACATTTTTTAAAATGCAATGTAATAATAAGCAAATTGTCTTTATGTTGGGCTATATAAGTCTCAGCAAATACTGAGATATTACAATTATGGGAATATGCTGTCTGATCAAAATGAATTTGACTAGAAATCTATAATAACATTTTTGCAAAGGGCACATTTCTAAATAAATCATGGGTCAAAGAAGAAATAATGAGAAATTAGGAAATATCTTGGGTAGAATGGTAATGAAACTAGGATACATTATGATTTGTGTAGCTAAATAGTGATTAGAGGGAAATTTAGACCTTCAAATGCTCACAGTAAAAAAAGGAGAAATGTTTAAAATCAATGATCTAATTTTCTACTTTACGAAGCTAGAAATAAATGAGCAAATTAAATCTGAAGTAAGTAGAAGAAAGGAAATAAATGGTAAGAGCAGAAATAAATAGACAATAAAAAATAGAGAAAACAAAAAATAACAACACAGAAACATATTCTCATAACATTACAAATTCAGTCTTCCTGATACCCACCCATGGTCTAAGTTTTACCATTTATACTCTCAAAGGACCAGTGATTTCTTCTTGTATAATGCTGAAGATATCTGAAAACGCCTCTTCTCATGCCCCTAACCTGACAAGTTTCCAACTCTAGTAACAGAAATGCAATTAGAACAGTAACATCAGAAACATTAGTGTTAGACCTGGGTATTTATTTTTCCCGCTTTTGGAAAACTGTATTCTAAAGGTCATCACACTCTTAGCACCTTTTCCCAGTTGTTCTCCACTTGCTATTAGGCTCTTGGGTAGTGTCAAATGGTCACATGTACTTTTACATATGCAGGTAACCTTGAGGTTAATAATTACTTAAATAGCACATACTATTACATTCATTTACCATTTTAATAACCAGTTATCAACACAGTTGTATTAGGATTGAAGGTAAAACTACAATTTGAGCTACAAGAATATTAAAGATGAAGCATTTTTAAAAGTGCCTGATTTTGGTTCAACCTCCCTGTTAATACATTTCATACAAATTATGTCTGGGCCACATCTAAACTACTTGACAAAGGTTTTGCTATGATTTGAATATTTGCTCCCTTTAAAACTCATGTTGAAATTTTGGCTGGGCATGGTGGCTCCTGCCTGTAATCCCAGCAATTTGGGAGGCCAAAGCTGGAGGATCACTTGAGGTCAGGAGTTTGAGACCAGCTTCATCAACATGGTGAAACCCTGTCTCTACTAAAAATTCAAGAAATAGCCATGCGTGGTGGTATGTGCCTGTAGTCCCAGCTGCTTAGGAGGTTGATGCAGAAAAATCCCTTGAGCCCTGGGGGAAAAAGTTGCAGTGAGCCAAGACTGTGCCATTGCACTCCAGCCTGGGTGACAAAGTGAGACACTGTCTCAAAACTAACAAACAAAAAGACTCATGTTGAAATTTAACCTCCAATGTGGCAGCATCAAGACTTACAGCCTGTAAGAGGGGATTGGATCATGAAGGTGCTCATGATTGAATTAATTTATTCTTGGATTAGTGGATCAACGGGTGACTGGATTAATGGAGTATCCTTGGAGAGGAAGCCAATGGCTTTATAAGAAGAGGAAGAGAGATTTGAGCTGGCAAATAGGCATGCCCAGCTCCCTCACCATGTGATACCCTGTGCCCTGTGGGGAATCCTCACCAGCAAGAAGTCTCTCACCAGATGTGGCCTCTCAACTTGGACTTCTCAGCCTTTACAACTGTAAGAAATACATTTATTTTCTTTATGAATAACCCAGTTCTAGGTACTCTGTGATAAGCAACAGAAAACAGACTATCAGAAAATGGGCACTGAGCACTGGGTTGTTGCTCTTGAATACCTGAAAAGGGCAAGCAGCTGGGTAATGGGCAGAAACTGGAAGAATCTGGAGGAGCAGGCTAGAAGAAAAACCTAGAGTCTGATGAGGGCTTCAGATACAAGAAGACTAGGGAAGGTTGGGAACTCCTTAGCAAGTGGTTTAGTGGTCCAGACCATAATGCTGATATAAATATGAACAGTAAAGGTCATTCTGACAAGGTTTCAGATGGAACTGGAGGACAAGGTGCTAGAAACTGGGGTAAAAGTCTTCCTTATTATAAATTCACGAAGAAGTGGGCTGAATGAACTGTACTTACGTTTGAGGGCTTTGTGGAAGGCCAAACTGAAAGTGATGAATGCGGTTATTTGACAGAAGAAATTTCCCAGCAAAATACAGAAGAAGCTTCATGGTTTCTTTTTACCACTTATGAGATTTGGAAACAAAGGAACAATTTAAAGACAGAATTTACAATTAAAAGGGAAGCAGAGCAGAAAGATTTGGAAAACTTTCAGCCTGACCATGTGAAAAGCAAAGTGTATTTGAGAGAGGAAACCAAAGGTGTAGCCCAGCAATCTTTTGCCAAAGAAATTAGTAGGGAAAGAAGGAGATCATCAAGAGAATGGGAAAAAAAAGTCATTTCAGAGCTCTTCAAGGCATCCCCTACCACCACAGGTCCAGAGGCCTAGGAGGGCAGATGGGTTTAGGGGATAGACCTGGGGCCCCCTCCACAGGCTCCCAGAACGCCTCAGGTCTCTCCTCCCTGAATTTGAGTGCGGTGCTCCTGGGCCACTTCAGCTGTGGCGAGTGTGTCCCCAGGTGTGGCTTGACTTGTCATTTAGAGAGATACAAGCTGTAAGCCTTGAAGACTTCCATGTGATACTAATTTGCAGGCTTACAGAAAGCAAGAGCTGTGGAGGACTGACAGCTTCCACCCAGATTTCAAGGGATTTTGTCAAAAGCCTGAGGGACCCAGGCAGATACTTGTCACTAGGGTAGAGCTGTCACAGAGAGCCTTCACTACAGCAATGCTGAGCAGAAATATGGATTTGAAGCTGCAACAGAGTCCCCAGCCGGGACCACCACAAAGCTATCAACAACTGGGAGAGCTGGGGTTTCTGAGCCCAGCAAAACCACAGGAGTGGGGCTGTCAGAGGCACTGGAGGCACAATCCCCCCGACCAATGTAGGGAGGATACTTCATAACATTGAATCAAAGAAGATTATGCTGACATCTTAAAATCCAATGTCTACGCTCTTGAAATTTGGACTTTTGAGTTGGTGTTGGAAGGAGTTATGACTTTGGGGCTATGGGGATAGAATGAATGTATTTGTATGTGAGAAAGACATGAGTTTCAGGGGCAGGTGGGGGTGAAATGTCATAGTATAAATATTTGTCCCATCTAAAGCTCATGTTGAAATTTAACCTCTAATTGGGCAGTATTCAGAGGTGAGGCTTTTAACAGAAGATTAGATAATAAGGGTTCTGCACTCATTGATGGATTAATGGATTAGCGGGTTAGTAGATCAATGTGTTATCATGGGAGAGGTACTGGTGACTTTATAAGAAGAGAGAGATCTAGGCTAGCATGCTAGCATGATCAACCCCCTTCTGTGTGATACCTCGTGTCCCTCGGAACACTGCAGAACATCCAACCGGCAAGAAGGCCCTGATGCATTGTGATTCCTCGACTCTGAACTTTTCAGTCTCCACAACAATAAGAAATAAACTCCTTTTCTTTATAAATTACTCAGTTTTAGGTATTCTGTTATAAAGAACAGAAAACGGACAGGTTTCAAACACTCGGGTAGATTGAAGACTGCTCATAGAACTGGAGGTTGGTCTGAAAGTACAGAGTCAGTGGTATGATAAGCCCAAGGCAATGGCAAAACTTAGGTGCTTACAGTGGTTGTGAGACATTGCTGAGAAGTTGTGGGTCCATGGATGTGTGTACCAGCAGAGGCCATCTGGAAATCATGAAAACAAACTTGAAAGACTTGAAGTCTGGAAAAGGTAAAATTAGATGTAGGAAAAACTGGATCTTAAGAGAGCATTGGCAATGGGAAGGCCAATAGGTAGAGATAGTTGAGATATATGAGATGAAGCTTTTGAAGAGGTAATGTCCAAAATATTGAATACTACAGGCACGGGGCAGGACTGGCCATACTATGTAGGATAATCCTTGGGTAATCTTATATCATGTATGGCTCATCCACTACAACTTACTACTAATAAAAGCATAATGTGTTATTGGTAAATGCACAAGTTCAAGTCATAAAACAAGTAAAGTATAATAGTTTATTCTCAGTATAGCCTAAATGTTTTCTTTAAATTTTATTGGTGAAATACATCATGTATGATGGGGTTTTCAGAAACACTGTATGATTTAGATTCAGCTCTTAAACAGTGTATAGTTTGATGTATCATAGAATCTAATAAAAATGCTAAACCAGGCCATTAAATATTTATGCGCCGTTTGTATATTGCGTTGGGAAGGGACTTTAATTAGTTTGTTGCACAAGACAGAATCTGCATTTCCATAAGGGGAAGAAATGTTAAGATGAATGTCCTAGCCAGAACTTCCCACATAGAATGTTTTCAGGTCCAATCTGGAAACTATTCAAATAGTATTATAGAAATAAGAACAAGATGAAGTAAGGGCAGAAAATATAAAGTGAAGATTAGTCAATCAATGAGAGCACATTATATTGTAATTAAAGCTGATTTGATGAAATGTAAATTACAGAGAATGCTGAGGATATTCTCTGCTCTGATAAACTTTCTCTTTAGTTGAGGGTACATCAGAAAACTCATTTTGTTGCCTTACTCGTGACACTTTAGGCACATTCTTATGATTTTAATTAATCCAATATCATCTTGCAATGTCTCAGGAGGGATGCCAGGGGAATAGGAATTAACGTTAGAGTAACAGAGGGCTAGTCTTGAGGAAATCAAACTCTCCCACATCTCAGCTGTGCAAACTTGTGAAGGTTATTCTCTGAGTCATATTAGTTTTAATTTATTGATTAGAAATATTAATAGTTTTTATGGAGCCTTTGTGAGAAGTATAAATTAAAGAAATTATGATTTAATTAATAATCATAGTTCTCAGTCCATAATAGATGCTTAGCCAGTGTTTTTCTTTCCATTCTTGTCTCAGGCTCATTATTCTGCATATGCTTTTATTCCTCTATCCACATTTTCAATTAATACATTTTTCTGAGTCTACCTGTTAGTCTCAACTATGGTTTCCTCTCAGTTCTCATTGCCACATTTTAAAATTAGATACTTAACAAAATCAGCTTACTGCAGGGTTCCCTGAGGGAAAATCAGTCACCACTCAAACTCTTCCAACTCATGTGTCTCTATTGATTGTTCTAAATTACTAATTCCATATTGAATTTTAGTTCTTTGGCTATTGTTCAAAGTCCTCATCTGTATGTATTTAAGTTTATATCTCACTATTTCCAGCATGATGTCTTTGCTCTAGATGATAGCCGATAGCTATGCAAGCAGTCTGTACATTACAGCCATCACCTGTAACTAATTTTGTCACTGTTTTGGCCCCAAGTAAAGTAACTCTAAGCTCATTTTTCTTGAGCCAGTTATTTGACCTCTCTATGACTCAGTATTCTAATCTATCAAATGGGAACACGAAACACTGTCTACCACATAAAGTAATGCTCAACATGTGTCTGTTGTTGTTTTAGAATTGTTATGAAACTGCGAACAGAACAGCAATTTCCCTAGGAATTTTCCTATGTTGTTTTACAACGATCTCACTTCTTTGAACCCAGTAACGCTTGATGCTAATCCTATTATGTTGTAGGTCTTTAATTCACCTGGCTTTTGTGTACATATTTACCTCTAAATAAACAAGCAAAAAATACATTATTTAGTGGCATGGCTGAGTTATAGTTATTTTTGTATCTTCAGTAGAATTGTGGGTATAGCGACGTGGAAAATGAATAAAAATTAGCTGTTATAGAAACCTAACAATAAATAAATAAATAAATAAATACAGCTTTAGTTGTTTTTGTTGTTGTTATTTTATATTACTTTGAGTTTGATTTTGTTTGTATTAAAATAATATAATTTCTGATTTTAGTTTCTTATCCCTTCTCGGGGAATTCTCATATTTCCCATTCTCTCCCCAAAACATAAGTGCTATGGAAAGGGAACTTTTGATAAGAAAAGCCATTAATTCATTTATGTAGAATTTGACTTAAATTCTAATATTTTGATCAAATTTTGCAGTGTCTAAACGGTAATTTACAATTGGTGGTTGAGCAATGAATGTTTCTCAAATGCGTTTTTCTCCTCCTTGTTTTGGCTTTTCTTCAAGCACACTTTTCTACAGAGCTTTCTATCTTTTTTTCACCCATCCTTTCAACTATATTATACTATCCCACGGAGCTCAGAAGCCAATCACCCAGCATTATTTGTGTAACTTTCATTAATGGTAATTTGCTTAGTCCCTGCAGGCTGTTATGATAAAATACCTTAAACTGGGTAATTTATTAACAACAGAAATTCATTGTTTGAATTAGGCCTCAAAAAATTTATTATTTGAGCTTGGACTTCCCAGCTCCCAGTTCTGGAGCTGGGAAGTCAGAGATCAAGTTGCCAGCAGATTTAGTGTCTGGTGACGATTCTCTGCTTTATAGATGACACCTTCAATGGGTCCTTACCTGGCAGAAGGAACAAACAAACTCCCTTATGCCTCTTTTATAAGGGCACAGATCCCTTTCATGATGGTTGCCCTTGTGAATGGGATTGGCACCTTTTAAGAGTCACTTTCCAGAAATCCCACCTCTTAATACCAACATATTTGTGATTAGAATTCATATATAAATTTGAATGGGACACAATCATTCAGACCATAGCATTAACAAATTAGAGAAACATAGATCACCAAGTTCAGATATATATTTAATATGAAATTGGTGTTAAAACTGTAGGTGGTACTAATTAATTACTAATGCTGTACAGTTATTCAAGTCTTTTTATTCCCATCATTAATGACTAAAATCAGAAGCAAAGAGTTCAAATTTCAATAAAGAATAAAAATCATATTTAAAATAAAATAACAATTTAAAAAGCCAATTAGTAAAACACTGGGCATAACATCAAATTGTAATAGTCTTAAAAGCTATCATTGCTATTTGGTAAAGAAACTCACACTGAATGTCTAGTACAAAAAAAAAGACAGAATATTATAATCTCATGGAATTCTCAAATATGAAAATAAGAACTATGCTAGAAAATAGAATAAGAAATTCTACATTAAATGGAGATGGATATCCCAAGGAAAAATATAAACATTTTATTCTCTTTGACAATCTATTCTTTTCTGAGGGCTTATCCATATGGCAAGGTGAAAAGGAAACTGGATTAGTTATTTAGGTAATACAGAAAAAAACAAAAAATGGTAGGAGCATTGCTTTTATTCTAAATAATTTCCAATATATAATTCTGACAATAGTATCTTCTGGCACATAGTAGGTGCTGGATATCTTTCTTTCTCTCTTTCTTTCTTTCTTTCCTTCCTTCCTTCCTTCCTTCCCTCCCTCCCTCTTTCTTTTTCTTTCTTTCTTTTTTCTTCTTTCCTTCTTTCCTTCTTTCTTGTCTAATATTTTTCTCCTGCAGTAAAGTTACTTATGATTTGTAAAATTATAACAAAACTCAAGTAGCATTAAGTCAAATAGGTTCTACCAGAGTAACGACATCATAGCAGCTCTCTATTGTTATATTATAGAAGGTTTTAAAGATTCACATTAATATGATCTCATGGTTGAGTAAACAGAGACACACTAAAAACTGACAATTTTCCAGGTTCTATTTACTCTATTTCATAATGTGGGCTTAACATTTTCTACACTACTCAGCTATGAAGTACTCACGCATATTTGATGGGAGAAAATTATCTTTATAAAGAGTTATATTCATGATTTTATTTTGTTTAGTGGAAGTGGAGGTTCGTAGATGAAAGATTTGGGTGTACAGAGCTAAGAGCTGAGGATTATATATAGTCATATGGTCATAGTGGATAATATATGATGTGCCAGGACATAAATAACTTCTAATATGAGGACTGATCATAGGCAGTGGGCTATGAAACTGTTTCAGCAGGACAGAACATATGTGCATATATCTTTAGTGAAACCTGAATTAGATTGGATATCATACCTGTTTTTCAGAAAATGTCAGTAACTTATCATAGTATTAAAGCACAATAAATTACATAATGGGGAAAACATTATAGCCTGTTTAAGAACTATAACATTGTCTCTATCCCCAACCACAGTTTATCTCAGCTTTCTGGTTATTGGCAAAATATTTACCTTTGTTGTCTGACACAAAGGGAGGTTTTTATTATTATTATTATTATTATTATTATTATTATTATTATTATTTTGAGACAGAGTCTCACTCTGTTGCCCATCCTGGAATGCAGTGGCATGATCTCAGGTCACTGCAGCCTCCACCTCCCACGTTCAAGCAATTCTCCTGCCTCAGCCCCACGAGTAGCTGGGATTACAGGCATGTCCCACCGTGCCCAGCTAATTTTTGTATTTTTCATAGAGAGGGAATTTTGCCATGTTGGCCAGGCTTGTCTCAAACTCCTGACCTCAGGGTGATCTGCCCACCTTGGCCTCCCGAAGTGCTGGGATTACAGGTGTGAGCCACTGTGCCCGGCCAAAGGGAGATATTTTTATGACAGGAATTTGACCATGGACTTTGAGGTCAGAATGACTGTGACACTAATAAGGCAGGTCATGAATAACTTACTTAAGTTCTTTAAGAGTCATTTAACTTACTTGTGAAATATTTAAAAAAATCACCCTTATTAGGAAGTAGTGATGATTAAGTGACATAATATTTGCAAAATATTGTCATTCTTTTTGTGCTTTTTGCAATACATTTGCCATAGTGTATTGTAATTATTGATTTACTTATCTTTTTCATCTGGACTTATAGCCCTTTGAAGAAAGAAACTGTATTTTTTTCCCACTTAATGTCTAGAGCAATACCACATATGCACAGCAGGCATTCAATATATGTTCATAAATAAATGGAAGTGGTGTGCATGCCATTGACTATCGGACAATAATTTTCCAATATTCCCTTAAGTTAAATTTCTCCACTCACGTGTTTTATCATATTTGTCCTATATGACTTTCATGCATCTAACTTTGAATAAACAATTTTGCTAAACATGTAAAATGAGTAGGAAAGTACCATTAAGTAATATAAAAGTGATAGAGATTGGAGTTTTCATCAGCTCCATATCTGGAGCTTAGGTGCATTTTTAGACCAAAATCCTCACCTTCCTCTGAATGTGTTCTCTTCTCCTCTCTGTCGGACATGTATCAACTGCTGCCCCATATTCACTTCCAACCCATCTCAACCCCTCTTGGGAGTATATCATAATTATTTCTTGACCTCTGACTTCCAGGTCAGCGGAGGCACCAGCAGTAGATCTTAGCTAGAAGGAGAGATGTCGAGATATATATTCCCTCACTTATTTCCTTCTGGGTTTTGTGGTTCTCTTCACTGACCCTCTTTTCTATCCATCTAACTACCGCTCCAAATTCCTTTAACTGGCTCCTCTGCTTTTCCCCTTCTTAAAATTTTTTTTTTTGATTTAAGGGGTACATGTGCAGGTTTGTTACATGGATATATTGCATAATGGTGGGATTTGGGCTTCTAGTGCACCGTTCACCCAAGTAGTGACCATTCTAATCAATAGGCAATTTTTTTTAAATCTTCATCCTCCTCCCAACCTTCCCCATTTTGGAGTCCCCAGTGTCTATTGTTTTCATCTTTATGTCCTTTGTGCCCATTGTTTAGCTCCCACTTATAAGTGGAATCATAGTATTTGATTTTCTGTTTGAGTTATTTCACTTAGGATAATGGCCTTCAGCTCCATCCATGTTGTTGCAAAGGACATGATTTTGTTCTTTTGTTATGGCTGTGTAGTATTTCATGCTGTATATATACCACATTTTCTTTATTTAATCACCTGTCGATGGACACATAGCATGATTCCATGACTTCACTGTTGTGAATGGTACTTGAATAAACATATGAGTTCAGATGATTTTTAATATAATAATTTCTTTTTGGGGTGATAGATACCCAGTACTGGAATTTCGGGGTCAAATGCTAATTCTACTTTTAGTTCTGTGAGAAATTTCAACACTGTTGTCCGTAGAGGTTGTACTAATTTACATGCCTACCAACAGGGTGTAAGTGTTCCCTTTTCTCTGCATTCATGCCAACATCCGTTGTTTTTTGACTTTTTAGTAATAGCCATTCTGACTGATGTAAGATGATATCTTATTGTGGTCTTGATTTGTATTTCTTGGATAATTAGTAATGTTGAGCATGTTTTTCCTTTTATACAAGTAAGTGGCAAAACTTTGTGCTCTCTACTGTACGTAATCCAGTGGTACAGCCCTATTCATTGCTGCTCTTCTAAGTCCATCCAGAATTTATAGATAGCTCCTTTATTGAACTCCTTAAAATTACTCAGTTCCACATGTAAAACCATGAAGATAATTGTAATTAATAATTGTAGAGGTGTGTTTTTTGGGGGTTAAAAAGATTATTTATATGAAGTGTTTATCATAGTAATCTAATGTGGAAAAAATGAGTTAAGGCATATAGAACACTTAGAGATTGACTGACATGTAGTACAAGCTAAAAAATGCTTCAAGATGTTGCAATTGTTATGATCAATGTATTACACATATTATTTTCATCTCTGATATTTTATAGCTTTCTCTATCTCTTGTCTCAATTTGCAAATTCGCTGAAGAAAGTGTTCATGCCTGCGTTATTCTTCTATCACTACTGCTTATCATAAGGTGGGGCACAAGGAACACTCAACATTTTTTTTTGAAAAGCCTAAATGAATAAATTATTCACAATACATTTTTGAAGAAAGAGCAAAATGTTTAGTTATTATGCTTAATTTAGTATTAATGATCAATTCTTTAAATTTATTATCTCTATTTCTGTAGAAATAAGCTACATCTTTGGAGAATATAACTATGGTTACAGTCAAGCATCTGGAACCTTAGTGAGAAATGAAATGATTAGGATGATTATGTTCTTAACAAGCTTATACAACATCTGCTAATGTGAACTTGAGCTATGGGGCAGGTAAAACCTTACACAATATTCCATTATGAGTAACAAGGCATCTTTCAAATATAAGTATTTATAGATTTTTCTTAAGAACTAAATTTTTTGTTTGTGAAATTGCATTTGAAACAGACTTCCTTATTTTAATGGTGTTTGCCTGTCACAATTTAACACCCTAAGAAATCTTCAAAACTTATTTTGAATTGCAATGCATTTATTAGGATGTCTACAGAATAAATACTTGAATAAATATTTCCCAGATGCTTAAACATGTAAGTTAAGAGCCTCAGTTAATGACTCAGAAATCACTGTTCAATTCTCAGGATATGTATTTGTTGGAATTTCAGGCTCTGTATTGAGCCTATATAAGTTATAGCTTCAATAAGTGACCTTATAAGTTAGAACTAATGCAACCAATTATCATTGTTGTTATGAAATTGATGAAAACAGTATATTAAAATACCCTGCATATATCCTATTATATAGAACACACTGAATTTTTAATTTACTATTCTTTTTATCTTCATTTTCTTAATAATTTAAAATAACTTAAACATAAGCCAACTTAATAGCAACAAAAAATAAAGAAATACAACAGAATAAATGAACACAAACAAAACAAACATAGAGACCAGAGTATAGACCCTAAGGGGTTCTGTGGATCAAATTTTATTTATTTATATGCAGAGATATTGCTATGGGCTGAATGTTAGTGTCCCTCCAAAACTCATATGTTGCCATCTAATCCCCAAGGTGATAGTATTAGGAGATGGGAACTTTGGGAAGGTGATTAGGTAATGAGGGCAGAGTTCTCACTAATGGGATTTGTGGCCTTGTAAAATAGGCCCAAGGGAGCTGATTCAGCCCTTCCATCATGTGAGGATGCTGCTAGAGTGCACGATCTATGAACCAGAATGTGCGCTTTTCTAGATACCCTATCTCTTGATCTGTTTTGATTGTGGACTACCCCAGCATCCAGAATTGTGAGAAACACATTTCTGTTGTTTATTTGATGGTATTCTGTTATATAGCAACCAAAACATACTAAACAGAAAATTGGTATTGAGAAGTAGGGGTGCTGCTGTAATAATTAAGTCTAAAAATGTGGAAGCAGCTTTGGAGCTGGAAAATGGGTGGAAGACTTGAAGGGTTTGGAGTTTCATGCTAGAAAATCTCTGTATTTCTATAAACAGGCTGTTAAGAATAATTCTGGTGAGGCCCAGCAAGACAAAAGGATAGCTGTAGAGAAAGCCTCAATCTTCTTAGAGAATACCTAAGTGGTTGTGAACAGAAGTTTGGTAGAAATATGTAGAGTAAGACCACTCTGATGAGGTCTCAGGGAGAAATGAAGAACATGTTATTGGAAACTGGAGAAAAAGTGATATTTGTTATAAAGTGGCAGAGAACTTGACTGAATTGTGACTTAGTGCTTTATGAAAAGTAGAACTTGTGAGCCATGAAATAGGATATTTGGCTGAATATATTTCTAAGCTAAGTGTCGAAGTTGTAGCTTGGCTTCTCTTGAGTGCTTATGATAAAATGTGAGCAGAAAGAATTCAATGACAGAATTTTTAATCATAAGGGTAGCAGAACTTAAAAATTTGGAAACTTGTCTGCCTATTCATATTGAAAAGAATAAGAAAGTGTGTTTAGGAAATAATGTCAATGGTATAGCTAAGCGACCATCTGATAAGAAAATTATTCAGCCTGCTAAACAGCAGTCAAAACCTATTGTCCCAAATAGTGAAAATATGACACAAAAGTATTTCAGGAATTATCAGGCCTGCCCTTCCCATCACAGACCTAAAATGTCTTGTCCTTGGGGACAGAATGGTTTCAAAGGAGTAGCTGTGTATGACCCCAAAACCTCAGTACTCATTTCCTGGTGCCTCCTCAAGGCTGTGCTCTCCATACTCTAACACAACATTCTCTGGTTGCTTAAGGTTCAGCTCCAGCAGGCCATGGTGGCTGTTTCTGAAGAGGACACAGGTGGTAAACCTCAGTGGTGTCTTTGCAGTACCATCTCTGCCAGCTCGCAGAATGCACAAGCTGTGGAAATGTGGTCACCTCTACCTAGATTTCAAAGGATAAAGCCACTCAGAACTACTATTATGCAACTCAAGCAGAGAGGCACCACAATGATGGGGCCACTAGAAAATTCCCACCAGGACAATGCCTCACGGAGCTATGGGAACAGGACTGTTCCTACAAACTTATACTGGTACAACCACCAGTCTTGGAGAGCTATAGACACATGACTGTAAGCTGTGAGAGCTGTGGCATGGGCTGCACTCAGTAAAGCAGTGAGGGTGGCTTTCCAGAATCTTGAGGGCTCCATCCCTGCTCCAGTATTTCCAGGAGGTGGAACGCTGAGTCAAAGATTATTCTCACATCTTAAGATTTAATGTTGTTTGGCCTGTGAGTTTCAGACTTACTTGGGATATGTTAACCATTTATTCTTTCTTATTTCTTCTTTTTAGAGTGGGAATGTCTGTCATATGCCTTCCTCACCATTGTATTTTGGAAGTGCTTCACTTGTTTGATTTCACAGTTTATGCGTGAACAGAAATTTGCCAGTATGAATTATACCATGAGTCTTACCCAGCTGATTTAGATTATATTTATATGAGACTTTGAAACTAGACTTTAAAGTTGATGCTGGAACTAGTTAAGACTGTGAGGGTTATTAGGATGGAACGAATATATTTTGCATGCAAGTAAGATATTAATTTTGGAGAGCAAGGGGTAGAAAGCTGTGGTCTGAATGTTCGTGCCTCCTCATAATCATACGTTAAAACCTAAACCCAAGGTGATAGTATTAGGAGGTGAGGATTTTGGGGAAATGATCAGATCATGAGGTCTCATTAACAGAATGAATGACCTTTTATAGAGACTCCAAAGAGCTTCCTCATTCCTTCTGCTGTGTGAAGAAGACACAACAAAAGGATGGCCATCTGTGAACCAGAAAATGGAATCTCACCAGCTACCAAATCCACCAGCTCCTTCATCTTAGGCTTTCCAACCATGAGAATTGTGTAAAAATACATTTCTCTGGTTTATGAGCTATCTAGTCTATGATACTTTTTTCTAGCAGGCTTAAAGGATTAAGGTATCTTTTTATTTTTTCTAATTTTATTTATTCCGTCTCCTTTGAGGGAAAATAGGTCAATAAGCAGAATAACTTGTTTCTAGATCAGTCATTATTTCCTGAGTGACTATGGCTGAACTACCGTTATAGCCTTCAGTTTCTTCATTCACACAAAATGACTTGAAATTGATAATCTCATTAAATTATATGACTCTCTTCAATTTCAGTAGCTCTCTTGGTTTAACAATGTGCTTACTTATTTTTGTCCACTAAATGTACTACTTATTTTTAGTAAGTGACCCAGTGTGCAAAAGGCCACGTGGATGAGTAACTGCTTAAGGCTCAGAAATCTCAGCTTTGGTCATAGCTCTGCCATCAATTTTCTGAAGACTTTTGCTTGATTTCTGTAAACCTAGATTTTCTCATATATAACATAAAAGCATAAGAAAACAAAAATTTCTGGTTCCTACCCACTACTTTTTTTCTCTGTAACAAACTACAACATTTTATAAATTTGTATTTCCTCAAAATATATTATTTCTGCTATTTACAAAAAGAAGGCTTTCTCTTAAATTTTCCTCAGTAATCTGCAGTGTTAAAAACACATTTCAAAAGTTAATGCATGTTATCATATCAATCAACTAAAGGTCATAAATTCATACACTTGTCTACTACAACTCTTTCATTCAAAGCTCAAATTTTTCCAATGACATTTTAAATATTTTCTTTGAGTAATAGTGGAAAATATCTGATTAATCTTTATGCATTTTATTAATAGGCTTTACTTTGTAGAGCACTTTTAAGTTCACAGAAAAATTGAGTGAAAGATACAGAGACTTTCCATGTATCCTTGCTCCTCACTCAACAAACACAATGTCCCCGTTATCAACATCTCCCACCAAAATGACGCGTTTGTTACAATCAATGAACCTGCATTGACAGATCATTATAACCCAGAGTCCATAGTTTGCATTAGGGTGACTTTTCAAAAACTCAATTAAATTTTGGCTCAAAGACATAGGACAAAAGGAAGTCCGATTATCTAGAAAAGTTTCGAACAGATTCAACAATTCACAGGGTTTTTTTTTTTTTTTTTTTTTTTGAAAGTTTATTTTGCCAAGGTTGAGAATGCACCTGAGACAGCCTCAGGTAGTCCTGATGACATGTGCCCATGGTGGTCAGGGCACAGCTTGGTTTTATACATTTTAGGGAGACATGAGACGTCAATCAATACATGTAAGAAGTACACTGGTTCAGTCTGGAAAGGTGGGACAACTCGAAGCAAAGGTAGAAGGACTGGAAGTGGGGAGGGAGCTTCCAGGTCACAGATTGGTGATACACAACTGGTTACTTTCTTTTGAGTTTCTGATTAGTCACAGGGGTTATTTTTTAGTAAACTGAATATATTTTCTCTTCTATTATCCTGCCATTTCCCAACCCAAATAATAATAAATCTCCACAATGACAACATAAAGGCATCTTTCATATATACATAGATTCAATTTTGAACATTTACTAAAGAATTATAGATGAGATTTCAGGTAAATTTTTTTTATTTTTCAGATGACAAAAGTAAACTGAGACATTATTTGCTATATACTAGAGATGATTAAGGATGTTCCTCTCCTAGAAACTGAAACCTAACAAATAAAATGCTTATTAAAATTGCTATGGAGTTATAAAAATGAAATATATTTGCTCCACTTAGGCAAAAATAGAGCTACTTAACTAATGCATTCTTAATGATCATATATGGCTGTGAAGATAATTTTCTATTTCTGAATAATCCTCTTTATTTACTTATTTATTTTTATTTTGTTGTTGTTGTTGTTGAGACGGAGTCTTGCTCTGTCTCCCAGGCTGGAGTACAGTGGCGCGATCTCGGCTCACTGCAAGCTCCGCCTCCTGGGTGCACGCCATTCTGCCTCGGCCTCCTGAGTAGCTGAGACTACAGGCGCCCGCCACCACGCCCGGCTAATTTTGTTTTGTATTTTTAGTAGAGACAGGGTTTCATCATGTTAGCCAGGATGGTCTCGATCTCCTGACTTCGTGATCCGCCCACCTCAGCCTCCCAAAGTGCTGGAATTACAGGCGTGAGCCACCGTGCCCGGCCTGTAAAGGTAATTTTCTATTTCTGAATAATCCTCTTTATTTTTTTACAATCCTAAATGCACCCAATTTTCCTCTTTAAAAGATCTATGCAACACTTGCCTGAACACTAAACCACTATAGTATTTCTGTAAGGGTTAATTGAAGAATAGTTATGGAAGACTAGTGAAAAGTGGAAATAACTTTAGAATCAATGATATAATCAGAAATCCAAGGATAAATAAATGCTATTATCTCTAGATCACAGAGAATTATACAGAACACAAATTGTTAGGCAAATCTGGAAGTCAGGTATAAGGGAAGACAAGAAGCTGGGGGCTGTGAGAGTAAATGGGATTTTACTCTGACCTGACACTGAGATGAATTTACTACATCTCGCTCAATATCAGTTTCTAGAGTCTATTTGTTTTCATGTATATGGCAAGTGCTTTGAGTCTTCCAACTGTTGGAAAAAACAAAGCAAAAAAATAAAACCAAAATGTTTCACCCTTAATGATGTACTAAAAGAAAGAAGAAAGGAAGGAGAGAAAGAAAGAAAGAAAGAAAAGAAAGAAGAAAGAAGGAAAGAAAAAGAAAGAAAGAAGAAAGAAAGAGAAACAATAGAGGCAGTAATAGGTCCTGTGCTGAGTCAGCAGTCTCAAACATTTCTATATTACATGTGGAATTCAGCCAGAACAGAGCTTTAAATATCTTTTTCACAAAGAGTGACATAGAATAAAAATAATGAATTAAAACTGGTTCTTTCCTAGCATGACTGTTTATGATGTTTGTAAAAGAAATTTATGAGACAGACTCTCTTCCCAGTAAAATTTACTGATTGGTTTTTTTCTTTGACAAAAGACGTGAACGGAACAATTTTGCAATTGCCTGAAAATAATGCTGGATTTATTGCCTGGTCAGAATATAAGAGAAATTTAATCATCCATAACAGGTGCAAGTGATAGAGTCAGCAAAATCTCTTTCCCTATTATAAATGAACCAGTAAAAACCATCTCACTACATAGACGTTATTGAAAAAGATGGCAGAGGCTTGGAGGCAGGGAAGAAGAGATAAAGCAGAAGACAGCTAGAAGATTAGAAATGGATAGAGAAGGGATGAACTGGGGTTAATGAGATTTGGCTTTTACATAGTTAGTATCTGTAAACCCGAAAGCAACTTGAAATATGAAATCAAGTTCCAAATAGAGAGATGAAGTAAAGACTACCCCTCTAGAAAAAAAAAAAAAAAAAAAAAGCCCTGTTGTGGATTGAATTTTGTCCTCCCCTAAATTCATATGTTGCTGTCTTAATTCGTACTTCCTCAGAATGTGACCTTATTTGAAAATAGGGTCATTGCAGATTTAATTAGTCATGTTAAGGTGAGGTCATTAGGCAGTTCCCCAATCCAATATGACTGATGTTTTTATAAAACGAGGAAATTTGAACACAGAGACACACACAAGAAGAATGACATAAGATAAAGGCAGAGAATGGAGAGATGCATCTAGGTCAAAGAGTGCCAACAAACCCCCAGAAGCTAGGTGAAAGGCATGGGGCAGATTTTCTGTTTCACAGGTCTCAGAGGGAACCAACCCTGTAGATAAGTGAGTCTTGGATATCCAGCCTCCAGAGCTGTGAAACCATATACTTCTGTTGTCTAATCTGCCAATTTGTAGTTACTTTGTTAAAGAAGCCCTAGCAAACTAACACGTGCCCGAAACCTTTACTCTTGAATAATTGCTAAATAAAGCTAGCAACAAAAATTACTAAAATATTCGATTCCCCCATTTCGTTTTCAGGTAAATGAGAAAAGTCTAGTAGAGAAGCCTAAACTTATTAAGAAATATTTTATTCCAGTACATTCTGAGAGCACTGACAATTATTCCACAGTGAACTCTATAGTTCCTGTTTATAAGTATTGAAATTGCCTATTAGTTGGTTCTCCAATATCTGGATTTCTTAAATCCATGTTAAGCTTCATGAAAATCAAAGACTTTCTACCACTAGCATCTAGGAAAAGGCTAAATATGCAACTTTGCTTAATTTTTAAAAATCGAAGTAGTTTAATGTGATCTGCATTAGAGCCAAACATTTCTGAGTTTAAAATTTGGCTTTGTCACATGCACACACACTTACTTGACCTCAGTATGATCAAAATATTAGATATTGAAGATAAAATAACTATTAGCTGGCTAAAGTATTAGCCAGCATATGGAAGATAATAAATGGTAGCTATTGGTAAATAGCAAAATGTAGAGGAAGGGTTTTATATATGGAATGTATAGTTACAGAGTTGTATCAAATCTGATCATGGAAAGATGCCTCACTACCATGAAACTTGTTGCTCATCTCAATAAGTAGAATGATAGTGTATGTTGGATTGTTAAATAAACTAGAGCTTTATCTGGTAAGTTATAAGAATGCAACGTTATATAAACTCATCAAATATTAGTTATCTCTCCTTTGATATATAGAATAATTAGATGATTCCAGATCTGCATACAAATTGCATAGTACTCCCTTTTGAGAAATGGTTTTTTAAGCATTCTTGCTGCTAAAGTTGGGACAGTTGTCTTCTCTAAATTTCATGTTGAAATTTGATCACCAGTGTTGGAGTCAGGACCTAATGGCAGCTGTTTGGGTCATG
This sequence comes from Pan paniscus, assembly GCF_029289425.2. Classification (NCBI taxonomy): domain Eukaryota; kingdom Metazoa; phylum Chordata; class Mammalia; order Primates; family Hominidae; genus Pan; species Pan paniscus. The sequence continues at coordinate 72,641,312 of NC_073267.2, forward strand.
GGAGACTATCCATTATGAATAGCTTAATGCCCTCCCTGGGACAAGGGTGAATGAATTCTCATACTATTAGTTCCCTCAAGAGCTGGTTGTTTGTTTAAGAGCTATGAACCTCCCTCCTCCTGCTTCTCACTCTTGCTTTCTCCCCGTACCATGTGATCTCTGCACATGTCAGCTCCCGTTCCCCTTTCACCATGAGTGAAAGCAGTCTGAAGCCCTCACCAGAAGAATATACTGGTGCCATGCTTCCTGTATAGCCTGCAGAACCATGAGCTAACTAAACCTATTTTCTTTATAAATTTCCCAGCCTCGGGTATTCCTTTATAACAAAATAATACAGACTAAAACATTTAGCTTTTTGTTTTGCTGGCTTGTGCCCTTACTGGGAGTCTCCATTTCTTGGTTCTGATGATCAAAAGATTTTTAGATATTCAAACCTTTTAATTAAGTCCCAAGTCCAGAATAAGGTGGCCCAAGCAAAAATGTGTTGGAATCAGTGTCCTTTATCACCAGCCTGGATTTAGCAGCCAGATATATCTTGTTATTTACTTGGCCATATAGCAAGTGCAATCTTAAATCCAATTGACAAACGTCATGAAACAAGAGCTACTCTGTTTCTCCACTATCTCTCTTCCTTGGATATCAGGTCAGACTCATTGTACAGATTTAAAATATGGAGTAAAGTGTATTATAAGAACCCATGATGTTACTTGGAAACCAAGCTTTTGTGACAAAAAGCAAACCAAACTAAGAGATTCCAAGTGAGGAGGAGCCCTTTTCTACTGCCTCTCCTTGCATCCTGCATGACTATTTTGTTCTTTACTGTCCAGATAAACTGACTTTACTTTGATTCTTTGTTTTATACTGCATAGTGTATGCCCACACATAGTCCCTATTTTACACGTTGGATATGCAGTTTCCTGAAAAGAGAAAATAATCTCACTCAGGTCCAATTACCAAATAGCCAATATGACTAGGCCAGCTTGTACTACGTTTCTAACTCTAGTTAAATTGACTGAGGATGTAGGACTGGAATTCTCTTTTAATAAAAGCCCCCAGCATCCTACTGACTGAACTATATGAATGAAGGATGGCAGGGTTAAAGATTTCATGAAATAAAGTCTGGGAAGGCAATCAATCAAAAAGCTGTCTGATATCCCTAGTCCCATTCTATGTCAGGGACCTTGTCCTTACTCTTAAGAGAATTGAAAGAACAGTTCCCATGGCAACTCCTCCTCCTCATGAGTTGAATGATTGATTTGTCCCACTTCCCATCTATTCTGTAACTTCCTTGTTTGGGCAGATCTCAGAGCTGGGGCTGACACCTGCTTGACTGTTGGCATGTTTTTTTCCTCCTAAAATCAAATTCTGAGTCTTGACACTTGGAAGCTCTTATGGATTTTAGCAGATCAAGATGTCCCTTGGATCACCATGACCAACCTATATTGTTGTATTTATTTTCCTTTTGGTGTTGTCTTTCTCTAATGCCTGGTGTCTATTTTTCCAACCACAGTATGTCTAACACTATAACCTGCCTTTATGAAGATAGCAGAGAAACATTCACATTTTGACAGCTTTTGTCTCTGAGTAGCCTTCAGAAACACTTTTGTCTTCCTTGACACAATCTGTTGACATACAAGAGGAGACATGATTTTTCTCTCTCTGGAACACCACTACATTGGAATGGCCTTCTCGCTTGATGAACCTTATGGCAGAGACCAAACTCTTTCTTTGCATGCTGACTGGTCAGCACTGGTTATTAACCTGCCAGCTCAGTTCTGATGCCTGGAGGAAAGACAACAGGGTTTTAAAGGGACAATAAATATTCCATACAGCTCTGGACTAAACAGAGTTGCATCTTTGAAAGATTTATATTTATAGTAAACATAAATCAACTCTCTAGAGAAAATGAAAAAAATAGATGTCTACATAATTTACTAGCAGACCACCTTGCATAGTTTCAGAGTACACTGATGTGGTTATCAGAAGAGTCCTGGTGATGACAGAAGGTTTAGATTCACAGTGAGGATAATAATTGCTTTCAATGCAAATGAGTGGAAGCATAAATAACGTAGTCTCAGAAGTAAACTTTTCTTGTTAGTATAAAATATCTGGTCCTAATAAGACAGGGTAGGTGAAGGTGCGGGAGGAGGTTAATCCTTCGTACTGCAATAAATTAAAAATTATGGAGACAATATATTAAATGCCATGTGTGTTGATTCTTTGTGATAAATATGCATTTTGATAGTTAAATGAATATAGGCTATTGAAAGGATTATGACCTCTAGGAAATAAAAACCCTAGTGAAATTTTCCTGATCTTGGGACAAATTTGTAAATTAATATACTGGACCAAAAAGTAGAGGGGAATTTAATGATATAATAAGTGTTTTTCTAAAAATAAAGTGTTGGCCTCAGATCAACCCAATGCATCCTTCCGGTTTACCCTTCTACTCCAGGACCAGAACAGGTGAACAGAAAAGCCACACCTATATTTTAAAATAACAGAGATAAGACACAGCCTAGTCAAAACTAAAACCTGGCTAACATGGCTTATTAGATTATTTATTAATTTTCTCATTCTCTTTAAGAAGAAAACATTTATAATGCCTAGTACACTTCCTGACACATAAGTGATGCTCAATAAATATTTGTGAAATAGATTTAAGAATGATTGAATCTTCATCATTGTCAATGGAAAAGTCAAGGCTTAGAGAGGTTGAGAAGAAGGTTCTCTTATGTGATCAGTTCCTAATTCAGCAGGAAAATAAAAACTGACATATTTTGAGATTTTGCATTAAGCCAATTATTCCAGACACAATGTACATAAATTCAGGCTTAGTTTTAAGAATAGCCTTTTTATTTTCTGTTTTATGGACAATTCAGCATTTTGTTACAATCAAGTAATATGCCAAAGAGATGACTTGGCTTACATGTAAGTTATTTGGGATTAAATCTCAAATAACTATAAGCGTTATTCTGACAACATAATGATTTTTGAAAAAAGTTTCAAGGTGTTTTATCATAACATTTTGAGAAAAAAATAGGGTGGTATTATAGCAGTCCAAGGTGACCTTCTGAGCTGAAAATGAACCTCTCTTTTTCACTGAAATAAATGAACACACATTTTGTTTAGTGGTCTAAAAGAAACTGAGTGATTGAAAGAGGATGGACAATTTTTTAAAAAAAGTGAAAATTCTGAATAATGAGGCAATATATTTTTACTGAACACTGCTAGTTGTCAATTGTGTTAGATTGTCCTGGGTCATGTGAAAAATCTACCATTTATTGTTTACATCCCCAAAGAATCTGACAGGAACATGTTGGTCCACTTCTCAACTACTGCCATTTTTGACATAACACTTACCCTGGAAAATACTTTCTTACTGACACTGGAGTGAATATCTACTATAATCTGGGAATGTCTAAGCATGAATATGTGGGACTTTCTCCATCTAAATGGTGGTTCTAACATATTATCATTTTTTTTTTTTTTTTAGATGGAGTTTCACTCTGTCGCCCAGGCTAGAGTGCAGTGGTGCAATCTCGGCTCACTGCAACCTCTGCCTCCCGGGTTTCAGCGATTCTCCTGTCTCGGCCTCCCGAGTAGCTGGGATTACAGGCATGCACCACCACGCACAGCTAATTTTTGTATTTTTAGTAAAGACAGGGTTTCGCCATGTTGGTCAGGCTGGTCTCGAACTCCTGACCTCGTGATCTGCCCGCCTCAGCTTCCCAAAGTGCTGGGATTACAGGCATGGGCCACCACACCCGGCCACATTATCAACTTTTTGAACCTGATCTTTCCAGCCTACTTAATTGAGCTGGCTCACCAACTACGTGTTTTCTTCTTTTTAACTGGAAAGTTAGGCTGAAAACTAGCATAGAATTTCCTCTTGACAAATATATAAAATGAAGAGGAATATCTCTGATCTTCCTTGAAATATAATATTTATTCTATTCTCAGAACCAGAAAAAAATATCATTATAATTCCACCACTTTTGTATAGGTAGAAGTTGTTTTATTATATCATATTATATCATTGTTATAACTTTCCATTAAAACGGTGCAAGATTTGTATGTGTGAATACAAGATAAAAATTTATTATTGAATATGTCTATATTTTATTTGTAAAAAATTTACTTTCTACACTAAATAAGTAGTATTCATTGGATATCTTTAGTTTCAAATAATTTTATCTACAATGTCCAGAAAATTAGCCAATAATAGCAATCCTACTTCCTCTAAAAATACCTGATATTTAAAAGAGTAAACATGGAAAGCCATACTATATGACAAATGTTGCAGAAAATATAAATCACCCCAAAATTTGGTCTCCTCTTTTCAATCAGAATATAATCAATGACTTTTATACAGATTCCATTTTCAGATACCTGTTTCTACATCAATAGCTTCCAATGAGGGAGATTCAAGCAAAATATGATTGGGTGAAGATTTTTTGTAACATTATCTTAAAAGACAATTACTACTAGCCTTACCCCCTTATTCTTCATCTTTTTCTTCTGGGTTGGACTATAAATATGATGGCGAGATTTGGATCAGCCACATTAGACTATGAGTTCAAATTGGAAATAGAATTCAGGCTTGAAGTAAAAAGCTAGAGGATCCTGGTTCCATGAGTATATTAATATTTCCAATATCGTCTTTGGACTACCTACTTTTATACTCTATGTGAGAGGAGACTAAACTATGTATTGAATTTAAGATTCTTTTATGTCATGACTCTTCTAGTAAGTAAATTCAGTCCTTAGTTACAAAGGTAACTGTATCTAGGGATATTTTGTGTCTTGTCCTACACTAGATATTGGGGAAATATAAACATTCATAAATGTGAAGAAAATTTACTTAAATGGTATTCGTCTAGAGGACCTAAAATTTTTTTTGGTTTCTTTAGCACCTCAATTATTCAAACTTGCACACTGAAGAATACTTTATGATAATATATGTATAGGGAATAATAGCAGAGTAAATCTTACTCATTTTAAAGGGTATTGGCTACATAATCTAGTACTATATAGTCCAATAAACAAGTTTAGTAAAATGTTTCTCCCTCTCCAAAGTCTAAATTTTATTATTTTATCACACTGAATTTATAAATTACTGATACATATTACAAGAAAATATTAAAGAAAAATACAGAGTAAAACATATTTGTTCCTAGGGGTGAGGGCTTATAGTGCCATGTATTGTAATACATAGGTCTTTTTAAAGTCAGGAAGCCTCTGGATCCAATGGCCAAAAAAGAAGAGACAGTAGAGGGGGTGAGAATAGAAAGAGAGAGAGTGAGAGTAGAAAGAGAGAGAGAGAGAGTCAGTGAGAGTAGAAAGGGAGAGAGTGAGAGGAGAGGGAGGGAGAGAGAGAGAGAGAGAGAGAGAGCGAGAGAGAGAGAGAGAGAGAGATTGAGAATGAATGGAGCCATTGCAGCCAAATGAAACTGAGAGAAAGAAGAGAGAAAAGAAATGACCAAATGTCCTATTGGTTTGTTTTTTTTTCCTTCAATTCATTGATAGAAAATAGGCTCAATGAGTAGCAGAATCCCTTTTTATTTATGTGTGAAATTCTTTAAATCTTCATTCATCCTTAAGGAAGATTAAGGGTGACTGGAGAGAAATAGAAGTTTTTTTTTTTTTTTTTTTTTTTTTTTTTTTTTTGAGACGGAGTCTCACTCTGTCACCCAGGCTGCAGTGCAGTGGCGCCATCTCTGCTCACTGCAAGCTCCACCTCCCGGGTTCACGCCATTCTCCTGCCTCAGCCTCCCCAGTAGCTGGGACTACAGGCGCCCACCACCACGCCCGGCTAACTTTTTGTATTTTTAGTAGAGACGGGGTTTCACCGTGTTAGCCAGGATGTTCTCGATCTCCTGACCTCATAATCTGCCCGTCTCGGCCTCCCAAAGTGCTGGGATTACAGGCATGAGCCACCGCACCAGGCCGAGAAATAGCAGTCTTAATGTAACTCAATTTGTGATGAAGGTGGGACCCTTTATTATTTATTAATTCATCTATATAAATAAATATAGATGGCACTCAGGCTATATTGCTGAGTGAAGTCATGGAAAGATAAATTAATAAATAATGAAGGATTGGATAAGTGATGTCAAAATGTTGCACTACTAATTCTTCAAAAAATTCTCTCTATATTAATATATATACATACTACATAGACATATATACACATATATACACACACTTGTATATGTATGTATGTATGCCTACACATTTACATATGGTCACTCTTGAAATATAAATATAATTTTAAATTTACTTATGGTAAAATCACTGTTGTTTGGTTTATGATTCTGTAAATTCAAACGTATGTATACATTTTATCACCATCACCAGAAACAGAACAGCATACAGAACAATTCCATAACCCCCAAAATTTATTTTGTGCAGCTCCACAGCAAACACTACTCCAACTTCTAACTCAGGCAACCAGTGATCTATTCTCCATCTCTGTAACTTTATCTTTTCCAGAATGTAATATATTTGGAATCAGATAATATGTAACAGTTGAAACAGGTTTCTTTCACTTAGTGTAATGCATTTGAGACTGACTCAAGTGTTGTGTTTATGGATAGTCTGTTCCTTTTGATGCTAGGTAGTATTTCATTATACCACAATTGGTTTATTTACTTATATTATTTTTTAAAGAAGCCCAAACACATTTTCTTGCTGTATTTGTGTTTAATTCTCCATCGATAATGAGCAATCATGAGGATGGCCTTCTGCAGGACAACATAGTCACAGGACTGAGGCGATTCATCGGCACTGAGAAGGAGTATGAGGATCACAGAGTGGGGGGCTGCCTCTTGCTGTTTCATGTTAGAGACAAACTATAACACAGTCCATGGGCCTGCAATCTTCCCCTTTTATTATCTGGTAAACGATGTAGTCTTCCACTTAATTCCGGAAGTCCTAGTTGTCCCGCAAGTGATGTTCTGCAGCTTCAATATTCAGTGGATCATCAAAATTCACAAGATCAGTAAAGAAAGAGTTTAATCCCCAAACAATTACCTTTATGGGATGTTCTCGTGGGATCCCAGCCAGTGTAGTCAATTGAATGTTCTCTCAGTAAACTCAGATATACTTCTCCTGTCTCTGTAATGTTGTGGTGCCACATCCTGCTCAGGCATTTCACTTTGGGAGGCGCCATGATGTACGCATGGGAACCTCAGTTCAAATGGAAATTTTCCACCCTGTAACCCCCTCATCTGGTTACAGTTAGCTGAAAACAATGAGGCTGGTTTGGATCAAGAAAAGACACTTTACATGTAGAGGGTAAATTAGCTTCAAGCAACTTGTCTCTCACAGAAACCCTCCAAGTGGAGTCGGACACTGTGGCTGCCGTTGGGACCCTTTGAACAACAGTTTTTGTTGTTGTTTGTTTTCCATGTTTTGGTGACCAGGATAATGCTTCCATAAACATCCATGTGCAGATTATTGTTTGAATACGAATGGACATTTCTCTAGAGTAAACACCTAGAAGTGGGTTGCTGAGTCCTGTGGTCAGTGTAAGCTTTTTTTTTTTTTTGAGATGGAGTCTCACTCTGTCGCCCAGGCTGCAGTGCAGTGGCACAATCTCGGCTCACTGCAAGCTCTGCCTCCCAGGTTCACACCATTTTCCTGTCTCAGCCTCCCTAGTAGCTGGGAGTACAGGCGCCCGCCACCACTCCTGGCTAATTTTTGTATTTTTAGTAGAGACGGGGTTTCACCACAATTGGCCAGGCTGGTCTTGAACTTCTGACCTTGTGATCTGCCCACCTTGGCCTCCCAAAGTGCTGGGATTACAGGTGTGAGCCACTGCGCCTGGCCCAGTGTATGCTTTTTAATAAGAAAATACCTGCCGGTTGCGCAGTGGCTCATGCCTGTAATCCCGGCACTTTGGGAGGCCGAGGTGCGTGGTTATGAGGTCAGGAGATTGAGACCAACCTGGCTAACACGGTGAAACCCTGTCTCTACTAAAAATGCAAAAAAATTAGCCAGGTGTGGTGGCATGCACCTGTAGTCCCAGCTACTTGGGAGGCTGAGGCAGGAGAATCGCTTGAACCAGGAGGCAGATGTTGCAGTGAGCCGAGATAGGCCATTGCACTCCAACCTGGGCAACAGAGGGAGACTCCATCTCCAAAAAAAAAAAAAAAAAAAAAAATTATATATACCAGACGGTTTTCCAGAGGGACTGAAACATTTTGCATTCTCACCATCAATTTTATCAATTTTTAAGAGTTCCAATTACTCTCTATCCTTGACAGCACTTAGTATTGTCATATTGTTATCTTTTAAATTTATTTTAGCAATTCTAATAGGTGTGTATTTCTATGTCATTCTTGTTTTAATTTGCATTTCCTTAATGACTCATTGATGTTGAACATTTTTTCATGCACATATTTTGCTACCACTATATTCTTTGCAGTGCAATGTCTGTTCACATATTTTGCCCGTTAAAGTTGGGAGGTTATTTGTTTTCATGTTTGTTTTCTCATTTGTTTTCTCTTTATGTTTCCCGAATACAAGTTTTTTGTTAGGTATGTGACTTGAACCTTTTTTTTTTCAGTTTGTGGCTTATCTGTTCATGTTTCAACAGTGTCTTTCACAAAACAAACTTTTAAGGTTTTATGAAGTTCAATTAGCTTTCATTAATCATGATTTTGGTTTCTTTAATAACATTTTGTCTAATTCAAGGTCCCCCCAATTTTTTTAATGTTTTCATCTCAAAATTTATTTTTGAAATAGATTTATCCTTTACATTTAACTCCATGATCCATTTAGAGTTAATGTTTATACAAAATATAAAGTTTAAGTCAAGCTAATTTTTTGGCATATAGATATCCAATTATTTCAGAAATATTTATTGAAAAGACTATGCTTTCTCCATTGAATTGCCTTTGCAACTTTTTCAAAAATTATTTGACCATATTTATTTATATTTCTGCACTCTCCATTTAAATTTTTAAACAGTATGCAATAAAACAAAAGCTGGCTTTGCAAAGTCACTTTAAGTAAAATATTTAAAAATATATATATAAAATCCTATGTACCCATTATTTTTCCCTCTCTACATTTACTCAGATATTTACCTTCTTTTTCTTTTGTTCTTCATTCATTACCATTTCTCTTCCATTTGCATTTTTTAAAGCATGTTTATGGGTGACAAATTGTCCTAATTTTCTTTCATCTGAGATTGTGTTTCACTTTTGATCCTGAAAGATAGTTTTGCTTGATAAGAATTCTCAGTTTACTTTTAGCTTCTCCTCTCAGCACTTTAACAAATACTATTCCACTCTCTTGCCACATCCATCAATTCTGATTAGAAACCTGCAGGTATTTGAATTATTTCTCCCTCTATGCAATGTGTGGTTTTTCTCTGGCTGCTTTTAAGACTTATCCTTTATCTTTGGTTTTCAAGAGTTTCACTATAGTGCCCCAGAATGGTTTGATTTCTGCTTATTCTGCTTGGAGTTGGCTGAGTGTTTTGGATCTGTAAATTTATGTCTTTTATTAAATTTGTAAGGCAGTCAACCATTGTTTATTTAAATATTTTTTCAGTATCTATGTCTTTTTATCTTTGCTATTAGTCCCTAATGACACAAATGTTAGCATTTCTGATACTGTCACACAGAGATTGCTAAAATTATTTTTATTTTGTTTTAATCTTTTTTCTCTCTGATGTTCAAACATTATAATCTCTATTGATCTATTTTCATGTCTAGTGATCTTTTCTTATGTTACATCTACCCTATTATTGAGCTCTTTCGGTAATTAAAAAATTTCTCTTATTGAGCTTTTTGGTTCCAAAATTTTTATTTTAAAGACTCTATTTGTTTTCCAAATTTTCTGTATTTTTATTCATTTGAAGTCTATGATTCTTTCATGGAACATAATCATAACAGATGCTTTAAAGTTGTTATGAGACTCTGCATCTTATTACAGCTTTGTAGACAGCTACTTTCTTCTTTAAAAAACAGTCAAACTACTTTAAGACCACAAATTCTGAACCATCTTTTTTCAGAACCATAGTTTTAATAAGCTTAATTTTCAAAGCCTTTGCTGCATAATTCTGGTACATTCAGTGTGTGAAAGATCTAAGGTTCATTATGGATTTGGAAGTGATCCAGACTTATATGTAGTCTTAACCTTTGTATTGTTAATTCTGATCAGTTCCACACATGTGATCAGTTCAAAGTACAGCCCAAAATCTTATGTGTACATAAATTCAAAGTGTCTCTTTTTTCCCACACCCTGTAATCTCCATGCTGTTGAATTTCCAGTAGCCCCTGTTCTGCTGTTGCAGATACTAAACCTGAAGTTTTAGGGCACCCATTCTATTGCACACATCCTATGACCGGGTTAATGTTGGTGTAAAACAGCAAGATAAAAGAGTCTGCAAAGCTGCTGCTGTTGCCACTGCCACCTCCACCTCTTTTGCCTCTGCTGCTTCCATCATAAGCATCCAGTTTGTTTCTGGAATTTGTCTAGCATGATGCTAGAAGAATCGAAAAAGCTTCATCCCTTAACCCCCCACACCAAGATCTCATCCTTTTGTCTAGACAAAGTGTGTGTGTTTTTTTTCTTCTTAGAACTCTTTCTATCTATATCCATCAGCAATTCTGAGATAAGGTATTCTAATCAAGAAGATACTGAAGAAAAAATGAGCAAAAAAAAAAAAAAAAAAAACAACCAAACAAAAAAAAAAAACACACACAGCAAATCAAGACAGGAGCAAAAAGCGAAACAAAGCAAAACAAAAAACCACAAATGGAAATTTACCACTATATGGTCATTTGAAGGAGGTGGCGGCGATTTCCCTACTCTATGTGCCAGCTCTTACCTACTGCTCAGAGCCCTCTGATAGACATTTTACTTTTTTTTTTCCAGTATTCTTGGTAGTAATCAGTTAGCAAGATGAGCTAGATGTGCATATTCCATCTTAACTGGAACTGGAAATTTCCTGCACCAACAATTTTTAAGAATCTCAGAGTCCAGTGGGCCATTATTATTGACATGAGAGACATATATTTAAGAGAGGTGAGAAGAACACATTATTTTCAACATTTTGAAAAAGAATATTCTGTATTGCTAATTAGAACTCTATAATTTGATTACTGGAAAGAAAATGGAAAGTCATTTACTTAGAGATGGCATGTAAAGACTCCTTGCTAGTGAAGGATAAAAAATGAAATGAGAAGAGGAGAGAGAGAGAAAGAAAGAGACAGGGACAGAGAAAGAGATACTATTCTATATATGAATTTCCAGAAGTTAGTAAAAAATATTTCTCACCTATTTATTTTTATAAGTAACATTTTCCTTGGTATAACATATTTTATGTTCAAGAAACTTATATGTGTTTGTGAGTGTGTATCTTAATTGTTTGAACTGTAGAAAAGCAAATGTTGAATAATTGATCTAGGTGTGTAACCCAGAAAGACTAAGATGTCAGCACAACATAATAACCACATACTTGGACAAATAAATTATAAGTATTATCGCTAAATAGAAAATTATGATCCAAGGTTTTCATAAGCCACTGTTGACTCAGAAGATGGTGGATAAGATGAGATAAGGGTTAGAAAGCATTGTCACAGGGAATCCAAAGGAAAACAGTTCTGGTGTCAGTCTAGTCAGGGAGAAAGTTATTGTCATGTTAAATAAACACAAATGCCTCTAAAAGCAGAGTCCCAGGATCCCATACTTAGGATCTGTTAGAGAGAATGTAGGCATCTGAACTGTATATGCAAGGACTGAGCCTAGGGAATGAGAGGACGTTCAATTGATTAGAGCAGTAGGATGCTTTCATTTCCATTCTAGGCTGAATACTTTGACAAAAGTGTGAAGATAAACCCATTTGCAACTGTCATTACTGGAAGGAGAATAAGCAGGTAGGATCTATGGGAATAACCTAACAGAAGGGAAAATAGCTTCACAGAAGTGGAAGAACCATTTTCTGAAGCCATTTCTATGATTATAAAAGCTGAGCAGAATTTTCATAGATGTTTAGGCATCCTTAGAATGGATAGGGCATGGTATTTTGTTGTAGGCATGTCACTGGGGTGGTTATAAAGAGGGAGGAATTACGGATGCATTTCAGGTTTCCAGTCTGTGAATGTAGCAGATATTGGGACAAGAGAGGAAGTCAGGCAGTAAGAAAGCCAAAAAGTACACAAAAGAGAAAGAGAATGGGAGAGAGGGAGGGAGGGAGGGGGAGAGAGAGAGAGAGAGAGAGAGAGAGAGAGAGAGAGAGAGAGAGAGAGAGAGAGAGAGAAATGGTGGGATAAAAAAAAGGGAAAGATTGTGATGTTTTTAAATGGATATTTTAAGATCTGTAAATCACAAAATTTGTGATGTCTAATAAGTAGTTGGAATTGCAGGACTAGAATTCCTACCTTGGATCCTGGGAGATTGGCTCCAGAACCAGGAGTTTACAGTTAGAGAAGGATCATATTTTAGAAATGTGGGTTAGAGGAATTGCTCTGGGAGCACGGAAATTATTATCCCCAAATTGTGGTAACAGCATATTTCTCCATTAACCTGGTTTCTTGAAATACTAGAGTTGGATAGCCCTGGGGATGCTTTATTTGTAAGTGCTAGGGAGAGATAAAGAGAGTTGGGTGGTATGAATCTCATTAGGGGTGTTATTGATTATAAAAAATTATCTATTTTTGCTCATACTGCACAGGCCATATATCTCATTCAAAAAATAGAAACATTCTAAAGCAGTTGAAATTATTTCTAGTGGACTATTATTAATTAATGTTATATCTACAGCTAAGGATGCAAGTCAGAATAATTTTGATAATGTTTTTATGAAAAAAATTTTTTGAAAAGTTTGAGGAGACACTTATATATAATGGAGAAGATATATATAATGAGAAAAAAACATTTGTTTTTAGTCTTTTATCTGACTATTTTACTTGTATCAACTTTAATTACAATTTATATCATTTCTACACAAAACCTTGGATTTGAGCTCTTATCTGGGCAAATTAGATATACTGTTAAAGTTTGAACCATGAAAGCACACTGAATCATTTCTCCCCAAATGATGCAGATGCTTAATTAATCTTGAATTCAATACTATATGTAAACTGGGTCCATTTCAAATCTAATACATGTGTTAAGTAAAGTCCATTTTCACCACTATATCAGAATACTTCTTCTCTATTTTGGAAATAAAGTTGGATAGAGAACAGAAAATTGTCTACAAATGAGCCTATTCTTGACAAACTTCTAGTGAAAGGATGTAAGATAAGTCTTTATTTAATATTTGAGCTGAATCTAGTATATGAATGTCAAGCCGTTTATTGCTGCTGGAGGATTTTCTTTAAAAAAAATCATGTTTAGCAGGAAGCAATGTGACAATTTCCACTATAAGCTTAGGGAAATAATGAGTAATTTAAGGCACAGAATCGTTTTATTATCTCTGAAGCCCCATGACTTTAGACTCCTTGGTTTGAAGCAATGAAAGGAAATATAGAGAGAATTAATACTATCAGCTGGTGCTTGAGGAGCTCAATGATGATCAACTATGCAGTAATAAAAATGTAATTGATTATCTTTTAGTCTGAAAAGAGAAGTGACTATACTATCTAGTACTGTATATATTTTGATTAATTTTTTTATTATCTTTATATTTTGATTAATTCTTTAGAGAAAATACTGTTACTATATATATTACATACATAATAGTAATAATATAAATGTATTAGCTATTGACATAACACCTATTTAATAGGATACACATTAAGAACTAATAGAAAGTTACAGAATAATGAATGAAAAGTACACACACACACACACACTCCTGGGATATAGGAAAATTACACTTTAGAATTCAAGAGACCTGGGTTTGAATGACATATCTGCTGTTGAGTTTGGGCAATACATTCCCTCTTTGGGCTTAGTTTCCTCATTTTAAAAAGTAACATGACAGTCCCCATCATATGATGTTGATGTGAAGAACAAATAAAATAAAATTTAAAGTATTTACCAGAATGCCTGGCACATAGACAACATCGATATACAGTCCTAGTTTTTGCTACCATTACTGTGTTGCTTTGATTGTTGTTATCAGAAGAAGACTTCTGTTGATGTTAGTAATCTTTGTTGAGTAATGAATGTGAGAACTTAACAGATGTGGCTGTATGGGTCCTAATTGGTTGAATCCAGCAAACGGCACGTCTTTGTCATCCCAACTGGTATAGTGTCATGTCACAGACTTCCACTGTTACCAGGTCATGGTGGGGGCAGTGATCAGGGGGATGAGTAAGTAGCAGGTTCTTGAATGTTGCTACCTGAAACGGGACTAGATCAATAAAACAAGTGGGCAGTGTGTCTCTCTTTAGCCCTATCCTTCTCCACAACCAAAAGAGAAATAAGAGTTACAATAAAATGTCTTGCAGATGGCCTTGACGATGACTGACATCTTAAAAATACCATTCTCGATGTCAGCTTGATAGAGATTCATAAGATGTGTTGGGGAAGAAGAAATGGGTTTTTGAAGCGTGAAACACACTTCTATGAGCATGCCGCTTTGCTCAGATGAACGGAAGTAGGAATGGTGGTTAATAATTAATCTGTTCCTTGTGAATTCCAGAATGAATTCTGACTGACTTAAGTGCGAAACAGAACAGAGCTAGGCAGAAGAAAAAAAAAAGGAAAAAATGAAGAAAACAATATGAGACTGTGGAGGATATATATCACCATCCCCATGCCTGAAACCTCCTCAGATTTGGGCTATTTTTGACTGGGTAAGGGGTAGGGAATAAAAAGAGGGGTGTCATATCATTACTTTGAGTGAGCTCGTTTCTGAAGCTGGCTGAAGCATTTTATGACCTATTGCTGTGCCACACCTCCATCTGTACTTCTCGTCTCTCTTGTTCATCCAATTAGAGATGGAAATTTACTGCAATACAACAGCAATGAGAAGGTGGTAAGTGGACAGGTGGCTATATATTCTATTTGATGGTGCCAAAGTGATTGGAGGAAGGAGAGAGAAAGACAAGAGCATGGGAGCAGAGCACAAGAGAAATTATATATTACTGGGGAATGCTTAGCACATAATGGCTCCATCCAAACCTCGGCACTAAGGGACAATCAAACTCTAGCGTGGCTTTTAGAAGCATAAAGCCTTGTTCCTAGGATGACCGCAGCTCCCCATTAAAATACTTGAGAAAACTCAGTGTTGCCAGGAGAATTTACTGTTTGTTCTAGCCAACACCTTCCCGTACTTGGAGAACTTACCTAAAAAGGGCATACACGTGTGAACCCATCCTCTTCCCTTTGAGAAAAAATATGTAACTTCTACAATTCAGGAGTGTCTTTCTCAAGGACCTGAAAGCCATTTTTTTGAAATGTAACTATCTGAAAGGAGAGAGCCTCCTTCAGTTTCTGTGGATGGATGAAATCCTAACTTTGATGATTACCAGGTAGCAGACACAGCTGATCTAATGACATTAGCCCTCACCAATCTTTTCTAAGTTTTTCACTTGACCCCACTTGCCTCCCCTCAATAGCCCTTCATCCTCCCTCTAAAATGCCCAGTTGCCTCTGCTCAAATAGGAAGCAAGCTCTTTCCCCTATTGTTAATAGTTGCTGAATAAAATTTGTTTTAACTGCTTTAACTAATGTCCAGCTCTATTTTTCACAGACAATCACATGATTTTATTTCATTCTATCTTATGTTACTTCTATCAAGGGAAAAAATTTAGACTACTTCTAATTTTCCAGCAGTATATTTGCCTCCACATCTTCAAGGATTCATTCCATGATCATATACTATTATAAGATATGTTAAATATCTTGAGGTCTTAGCATATGAATAGAAGGCCTGTCTAGCTCATGGCTGACATTAATATTCTAATAGTATCTTCCCAAATAATAACAGGGAATGAAAAAGAAAAATCTAAGCTCTATCTATTGGCAACATGGCTTGGATCAACCTTTTCTTGCCCAAATGTTTCAAGAGAAAAAGAGACTTGGAGATAAGTTCCTGAGACATGAAAGATGGAAATTGTTACATTGAAAAACAAAACCAAAAGAAGAGAGACAAAAAAAACTTTAAAAATACTTGTTTAAAAAACCAAATAACATTTTAAAATTTGTCTTCCAAATGACTATATATAGTAAGCAAATTAATTTATAAAAATTTTATGACCATCTTAAGACAAATTTGCTAATTTTAGTATATACAATATACTAAAACTTAAAGAAGTATATACATAAGGAATTTAAAGCATGGTGCATTTGTATGGTCAAATATTCTTCAACCAATAAAATTGTGCTATTTTCTTTTTTTAATTGAGACAGAGTTTCTCTCTTGTCGCCCAGGCTGGTGTGCAATGGTGGGATCTCGGCTCTCTGCAACCTCCGCCTCCCAAGTTCAAGAGATTCTCCTGCCTCAGCCTCCCAAGTAGCTGGGATTACAGGCACCTGCCACCAAGCCCAGCTAATTTTTGTATTTTTAGTAGAGACAGGGTTTCACCATGTTGGCCAGGCTGGTCTCAAACTCTTGACCTCAGGTGATCCACCCACCTCGGCCTCCCAAAGTGCTGGGATTACAGGTGTAAGCCACTGTGCCCAGCCCAAAATTGTGCTATTAAAGGGCATTTGATACCATAGGAAAATAACATGAAAATCTCAGAACCAGAACACACATTTTTATATATAGTATGACCCTAAGGTAATAGTATATTAACTCACTTGTATACAAACACACTCATTAATTATATATGCATACACGTAGACAGTCCAATAGCAGTATATGATTTCCAAAATTCAGTAGGTCATTTATTCTGAATAATGAGATTATAGACAATATCATTTTCTTTTTCATACCTTTTGTCATTTGCCTAATTCCTTCGAGTCAGCATAGACTATTTTATAATTAGAAAAAAAGTACATAAATATAAACATTATATGTAGCATCATGAGATGTGACAGCCATAAGAAATCATTAAAGTGTGTGAAACACTTGGAAGTAAAGCATAATGCTCAAAAATAAAGTGTGTTGTTACAGAATTATATTGCTATAGCGAGCTACTTTAGAATGACAGTGATCTTATTTATCTTTCTGGCCCATCAAACAAGCTTGACAAATATATGATGACTAAATGAGCATCTATGAATTTTCTAGAAAATGTATATTTGAATATTCTTTATTTAATTAGACACAGAAGCTTATTATCCATTTTACCAAAATTTAAATAAAAATTGCCTGCTTTTACAGAAAAGAAAAATTGAAGTCTGGATAAATTTTCAGAGAAATTTAGTGGGAAAGATGGAGTAGATTATTCCAACTTCATATCCGATGGTGTCCCCATTTTCTTAAAACGTTTTACTTAATAAGCCTTTACTGAGAATTTGCTTTGTGCAAAGTTTTAAATGAGACAATAGTGCCAGGCTGAAACGTACCCTAGACTTTAGAGCTGTCTTTCACAAGAATGCAAATGCTGGGGTTGGCTGGAGAATATGTGCTTTTGGAAGAGATATGGTTGGTACTAGGAAAGGAAGGTGGGACGAGAGTCAACTCACATATACCCCCAGCTATTTCAACATTTCTCGTGTAGATGAGCATGCTGTGACATAGGAAACAACATCAACATCATCTCTATATTCTTTGCAAGCATAAAGGTAGGCACTGAATTTTGAGAAAAGGATTTGTTCTTTCTAATTTCCAAACCGAATGTGGGTCATTCTTGAAGACAATGAAATAAACTGTGCACATTCATTCATATAGCTCCATTGATGAAATCAAGAGACAATGACATTGAATTCTCCAATTCAAAAAGCTCCAAAGATGAGCAGTAAAGCAAATTACTAAGTGCTCTTAGTTTATCTAAGCCCAAATTTTATGGTGGCAGATGTTAATTCATCTCTGCCTAAGAGAAACCTCTAACAAAAACACAAACTATGTCAACTGCAAAATGCTTTTCTCAAAGGTCATGCCACAACTAGAGGGCTCTCAAAAGTTTTTTAAAGTATTCTTTGCTGGAGAGAGTTGATTTAATCACCTGTAGCCTGTCCTCTGGGGATAATTTGAATTTGATAGCACTCTGCAAAGACATGTTTTCAGGAAAGAAAATTCTGAAGATACTTTCTGTAAAAAGCCTAACACAAACAACGCAAACTTTTATAGACCCTCAATTTATTTTCATATAGTATGAAAAGCACAAGATTTATTGCTTTGTTCTTGTTTGTTTATTTAATAAATATGTCTTGTTTTCTCCAGCAATGCTACCAGGAGCCAAAATGACTCAAGTGCAAGAAATATTTCAAAGCTAAGAATAAGAAGAAGCAATAAAGAATTGAGCTTAATTGTTGTCACAAATCTAATCTGACTGTTCTCATAATGCTTTCTTCCCTGGGTGCCTCTGCTTTAGAACTTTGTGTCAAGTAAGCAACAATTAACACAGACTTAAGAGTGCAGCTTATATATTGAAAATGACGCTTTCACTTTTTGCAGGGGCTTAGGAATATATATATATATGTTATGATTTTCAACAATAACCAGGTATTATCATCTGGGATGAGCCAATTTGAAAGTCGATGTTTTTCTGTTAAGGTTTTAATCATTATAATTTGAACCAAGATCATGACACTGGAGGGGGAAAAGGAAGTGATTTCTTTACTATTTGACTTTCAGAAATAGCTCAAATGACTGTTTTAATTAGCTTTCAAGGAAGGGCCTGGAAGTAGCTGGAGGAAAGTAGATTGGGTAGATTTTCCCCAAGGAACTTAAATACTAGCATTTACTAAAGTGTATTATGCAGAATACTACATCCTTGAAATATGATTAATTGAAAAACAATGAGATTCTGTGATCAACTATATTTAGAAAAATATGCATTTAAATAAAATTTTATCTTACTGTACATTTCTCATAATATTTTTTTTCCTAGCTACATGGGCATTATCAATTTCCAAGAATAGTATAAAATAAACAATTTTCCAAACTTGATTGGTCCCACAATACTTTTTTTTGCTAAACATTTAATGGAGAAGAGTCTTTCATTGTCATGCCTAGGTAAGAACATTATTTTAATCCAGGCATCTTCCACACATGTGATTGACACAAACTTTTTTTCTTTTTGAAGGGAGCAAGAGTGGGAAGTAGGTGAACTAAGTTATTTAGAATACAGAATTGTTAGAATTTTAAGCCATTTGTCTGATGGAATAAATTGTTTCTGTGTTTTTCTAAGGAGTCAGGCATTATGGTAAGAATTCTCCAATATATGAGATAAGTTCATTCTATCTACATAGTTAAGGAAAATGAGACTCATGAAATTAAAGTAATTTACATAGAATTGTGACAAATCTGGGAATTGGACTTAATTCTGATGCGTCAACCCTCCCTATCACCCAGCACAGATGATAAATATTGTTGGCGGCTGTGTGAATGATACTTAGACCTTGTCTCAGACCAAAGCCAAAATTGATTCCAACAGAGCAAACTGAGTCAGTCAGACCATCATCACTTTGCTATGAAGAGTAATGACTCATATACGGACTTCAGAAGACAGATTAAAAATATGTTTCCAATCCATTGCTTTCCCTGCATGATTTAAGATTTTATAAACCATTGAGGTAGAAGGTAGGACAAAGCTTGTCATGCTTGTATACAAGAATCAGACACTCTCCTCAAGATTTTTATTTAGAGTATAGTGATTTGTATGTTTAATTAACTTCCCAGGGAACACTCTTTTAGGTAATCCTTGAGCTATGTTTTAGGAAGCTCTGATGCGAAGAATATAAAACATAGCCAGCTATTGCTAATCTAGAAAATATAAGTGTCTAGCGAAGATCAGTATGTTAATTATTCCACAGTACAAAAAAATTGTTGGACATGTAAGTAAAGGAGATGAAAGTCCGAATTTATTAGATCTTCCCACTGTTTTAAAAAGGCTCTGTATCTGACTCTGTTTTAAAAGCTAGCTTGGATTAGGGAAACATAATCTACTACCTATTGCTTCTGATTTAATAATTCATTCTTTAAAGACCTTGCCCTTAGGCTTGTGCTTATTTTTATATCCATGTTCAATTCATACTTACAAATATTTAGGTGGCTAGTAGATTGGCTCAAAGTGGAGTACAAAAGGAAGTCATATACTAGTCCTGCATTCCAACATCATAGGCTGTCATTAGAAATGGGAGGGTAGGCTGGGCATGATGGCTCACGCCTGTAATCCCAGCACTTTGGGAGGCCAAGGCGGGCAGATCATGAGGTCAGGAGATCAAGACCATCCTAGGCTAACACGGTGAAACCCCGTCTCTACTGAAAAAATACAAAGAAATTAGCTGGGTGTGGTGGCGGATGCCTGCAGTTCCAACTACTCGGGAGGCTGAGGCAGGAGAATGGCGTGAACCTGGGAGGCGGTGCTTGCAGTGAGCCAAGGTCGTGCCACTGCACTCCAGCCTCGGTGACAGAGCGAGACTCCATCTCAAAAAAAAAAAAAAAAAAAAAAAAAAAGGTAAATCACGTAAGAAAATAAAGAATGAAATTTTGTTTTCTAGAACAGCAGTTGCATTGGTCTGATTACAGGTTTTTCTTTTCATCGTTTAAAAAATTGCTCTGCTTCTTACTTCAAGAAGCAGAAGAGGGCTGTACACTGGACACAAAATGTTGAGGTTTTGTACATTTAAATAGCCGGGGATATTCTAAATTAGCCCAGCTCTACACAATCCAGAATTTTTAGATATTGTAACTATTGTATCAGGCAGAACTTGAAATAACAAAATTTTAAAACAGTAAGAAGAAGGTGGTAGAGAAACAAGAGGTGTGGAGGTATGGGAAGGTGTGCAAAGAACAGAGAGAAATGAGGTGAAAGTGTCAGGAGACAGAGGCAGGGGGGAGAGAGAAGACAGATCAAGCATGAGAGTGAAAGAAAAGGGAAAAGAGCAAAGAACAGGAAAGAGGGAAGAATAAGGAGAATGCATTCTGCCTGTGCCTCTAGTTTTCCTGCTGCAGGGATCATCCTAGGGGAGAGAAACACCAGCATGGACATTCAAGTTTTGCTCTCCTTCTTTCCAAGGACCATCCAGCAGAAATTAACCATAGGAAGCGAGATATAAATAGAGTTATATGAAGATAATGTTAGATATTCAGATAAACCAAAAAGAAAAAAAAAAGAATACATTGGCATTCAAAGAAAGGCAAAAAGAACGGAAGTGAAAGAGTTGACTAAGTTAAGACCCCACCAGCAGGAAGCAGAAGGCTCCATCCAGGGCTGATATCAGATGTCATGTTGCTAGGTGAACAGGTGAACATCAGGTAAGGAGGAGCAGATGTCCAGAACAAAGATGACATCCACATTGAGGGTATGAGCAGTGTGAGGACTAAAACTAGGAGACAAAGAACACAGCAGTGCAATTGAAGGGGAAAAGATCACAGGATGGTTATTGCAAAACCAGGAAACTTCAGGCATGTGACCCCTTCCTGAAATTTACCATCTATTGGCAAACACATGTGTAGCTAATATTTATATATGCATTTGTTCATTGTTTAATAAGCATATTTCCACCGGCCATGGAAGTATTGTTCATCTTAGGAAACCTATACGAACAGAAAAAAAGGGTAAACCAGTTTATGAATTCCAAAGGTCCAGGTCCAAGTACAAGTACTGAGACTTAAATGTGGACTTCTCAATTGAGAAAATACCAGTTTTTTATTTATCCACTGAACTTATACTGTTTCAATTGTTGTGTTATTCTACTGACCTCTTTTTTCCCCAGATGTTTTCTATTTATCTGAACAAACAAAGAAATAGTAGCAGAAAGTCACTGGGGGAAAGTAAAACATTCTTGAATAGACCAAGAAGAGCCCCGGTTTAGGAATAAAGTAAAGTAGTCCTCTTCAGCACACATCATACAGACAGCTCTCGTATTTGGTGTCTTGCAGAGAGACAGATAATATCACAGCGTGCCACAGAGACAAAGAACTAAAGGACCAAAACAGAGCCCTCAGAAAGGAGTTGTGGTATTGATTTTTTTTATTAAATCACATTTCTCTGAAAATGGAGAATTTAAGTTTCTAAGAGAAAAGATGCCTTTGGCTTTATGCCTCCCTGATTTCCAAACTCTAGGAAAAAACTAGGGAATATGATAAATATTTCAAAGAAAATCTATGCAGATATGCAACCTAGTGCTGGCAAAGGGACTAGAATCAACTTTTCTTGATTTCAAGTCTGATACTTTTTATGTTTTTAAGGACACATTAAAATAATTTGTGGGCAAAATTATTTCCATGGGTAAAATAATTATTCTTCTCCCATCACATCTTCCCTTTGGATAGTTTCTGAGAAGTCCTGTGGGATGGAGCAGTATTTGGCAAAATTTTACAAGAGGAAGTATAAACCAGAACTGGAGGATCTGCCAAACTAGAATGTCTTCCTTCCCTGCCAAGCATAATGGAAATAACCACATATACAGAAAGGGTTTCAGGTAATCAGAGAGGGTTGAGCTGGGATCCTTGCCTCCTCTCCTGTCTCTACAGCAGTCTCAAAATGAACAACTGTTATAAAAAATGGACTAATTCCACTATCAGTCAGTATTTGAAGACAAGCTAGACACTGCATATCTTTTGTTTATGTCTATATAGACTGGCCAGTCCCACGAAGTAACTGGTATGGATGGTGAAATAAAATAAAATAAAATAAAACAAAAGCTATTTCTTACATTATTTATCTAGAAATAATGATGATTGTAGGCATTTCCTCCTATTTTCTCTAGGATTTATGACTAAGTTATAAAATAGGTATTATTGTCCCTCATATATGCACATACATATGTAAACCTACCTACCATACATAGACAGACAAATAGATAAATTGATTGACAAATAGATAAATAGATAAATTGATAGATATAAACAAATCATCAGAGATTATTTGACACAGCAATTTAGGACAGAGCCCGAATTGTAATCCAAGTTGCTCTATCTCCTAATACATTTTTTCTCCCCTACACCATGACGTTTCTCTTCAGAAACATGGAGTGTTTTGCCATCTCAAAATGGTGATGTAACCTACAATCTGTGCTATATATCTTTTTCTTTTTCTTTTTTTTTTTTCTGTTTGTTTGAGACAGAGTCTTGCTCTGTTGCCCAGGTTGGAGTACAATGGTGTGATATTGGCCTACTGCAAGCTCTTCCCTCAGGATTCAAGTGATTAACCCACCTCAGCCTCCCGTGTAGCTGGGACCACAGTTGCACCCCACCATACCCAGCTAATTTTTATATTTGTAGTAGAGACAGGGTTTTGCCATGTTGGCCAGGCTGATCTCCAACCCCTGTCCTCAAGTGATCCACCTGCGTCAGGCTCCCAAAGTGCTGGGATTACAGGTGTGAGCCACCATGCCCAGCCTATTTTTTCTTAAATAAAAAATGTGACATCATATCCACATAAATTACCAAATATCCCTCTCATCTTTACATCATACTGTATTCCCTTCCCTGTCTTTTTTATCTTGCCATATGAATTTATTTCTAATAAAAAAGCCATGGAGATAGAAATATTAAGATTTTTTTACACATTTCACTATATATAAAAATACCGTCTATAAATCCATCCTGATATACAGACAGAAATAGAAAAAAATGATAAAATTCAATATATGAGTGTGTAATTTAGTTGGGTATGGTTGGCTGAATAATGACTCTCTGAAGATATTCATATCCTAATACCTGAACCTGTAAATTTGTTACATTATATAGAAAAAGAGACTTTACATAAATGATTATAAATTATGGATCTTAAAATGAGATTATCCTGGATTATCCAAATGGTCCCATGTCCTTAAACAATAAAAGTTCTTATAAAAGGGAAGCAGGATAACCAGAGTTAGAAAAAAAATTGGAAAAACTGTATATTCATATACAAAAGAATGAAATTGAAACAGTCTCTTAAATCATACATAAAAACTATCTCTCAATGAATTAAAAAGTTAAATATAACTTCTAAAATCATAAAATTCCTAGAAAAAAACACAGGAGAAAAGCTTCTTGTCAATGATTTTTCGGACATGACACCAAAAGCACAGGCAATGAAAACAAAAATAAACACATGAGACTATATCGAATGAAAAAGCTTCTGCACAGCAAAGGACAATCAACTAAATGAAAAGACAATCTATGGAATGGGAGGAAATACTTGAAAACCATATATATGATAAGGGATTAATATGCAAAATATGTAAGGAGCTCACACAACTAAGTAGCATAAATAAATAAATGACCAATTAAAAAATGGGCAAAGGACCTGAATAGACACTTTTCCAAAGAAGACATTCAAATGACCAATACTTACATGAAAAGATTCTCAATGTCACTGACCTTCAGAGAAATGCAAATGAAAACCACAATGAGATACCACCTTATACCTGTTAGAAAGGATTTTATCAAAAAGACAAGAAATTTTGCAAGGTTGTGGAGAAAGGGACCCCTCATACACTGTTGGTGAGAATGTAAATGTAAATTGGAACAAGTATTATGAGAAACAGTATGGAAGATTTTCAACAAAATTAAAAATAGAACTACTACAAGGTCCAGAAATTCCCCTTCTGGGTATATCCTTTAAAAAAATGAAATCAGGATCTCAAACAGATATCTGCATTCCCATGTTCACTGCAGCATCTTTTACAATAGCCAAGCTATGGAATCAAACCAAGTTCTTATGGATAAGCAAATGGATGAAGAAACTGTTGTATTATATGCATATAAAAGAATATTATCAAACCATAAAATAGAAGGAATAGAAGGAAATCCTGCCATTTACAACAGCATGAGTGAACCTGGAACACATTATGCTAGATAAAATAAGCTAGATACACAAAGACAAATACTGTATAATATTAGTTACATGTGGAATGTGAAAATATGGAATTTATAGAAGCAGAGTAGAATGGTGTTTTCCAGAAGTTGGGGAGAGGGTAGGGTAAATGAGGGTGTGCTGGTCAAAGAGTACAAACTTTGGCTTATAAGATGATCAAGTTCTGGAGATCTAATGCACAGCATGGACGAAGGTGATTGATGTGTTAATTTGATTCTGATAACCATTACACAAGCCATATGTATATCGAATCATCACATTATACACATTGAATATACATAATTTTTATTTCCAAATTATTATTATTATCATTTTGAGACAGAGTTTCATTTTCACTGTCCAGGTTGGAGTGCAGTGCTGCAATATCGGCTCATTGCAACCTCTGTCTTCCGGGCTAAAGAGATCCTCCCACTCCATCCTCCCAAGTAGCTGGGACTACAGGCACACACCACCATACCCAGCTAATTTTTGTACTTTTAGTAGAGACAGGGTTTCACCATGTTGCCCAGACTTGTCTCGAACTCCTGGCCTCAAGTTATCCACCTGCCTTAGCCTCCCAATGTGCTGGAATTACAGGCGTGAGTCACGGTACCTGGCCCAATTAAACATTTAAAAAATAAAATAATAAAATAAAATAGTTGGCTGTCCATATCTGTGAGTTCTGCATCCACAGATTCAACGAACTGCAGATCAAAAAAAGAACATTTACAGGATGTCAACCCATAGAAATGGAAGGCCTACTTTTCCCGAGGGCAGATAGCCAGACCTGAGCCTGTAGATTTTGGTAGGATTTTGGTATATGTGGCTGTTCCTGGAACCAATTCCCCCCATAACAAGGGATGACTATCAAAATGAAGATTCTAGGAGAGTGTTTTGCGGGAGAAGTGAGAAAGAAAAGATGTAAGGATGCAAGTAGAGGTCAAAGAGATGAGAAGATTTTACATAGCTGACTTTGAAGATGGAGAGAGGTATTATGAGTCAAGGAATGTAGGTAGCCTCAAGAAGCTGAGAAAGGGGCATGGCTTGGTGGCTCATGCCTGTAATCGCAGAACTTTGGGAGGCGAAGGTGGGCGGATCACTTGAAGTCAGGAGTTCGAGACCAGCCTGGCCAACATGGTGAAACCTCACCTCTACTAAAAAAGTACAAAAATTAGCTGGGTGTGGTCGCCGGCGCCTGTAATCCCAGCTACCCGGGAGGCTGAGTCTGGGGAATGGCTTGAACCCAGGAGGTGGAGGTTGCAGTGAGCTGAGACTGCGCCCCTGAGTGAAGAAGTTGAAAAAGGCTTCTCTGGACCCTCCAAAAGGATAGCAGCCCTATAGACCCAATGTACATATCTGACCACAGAGATGCAAGACAATAAATATATTTGGCTTTAAGCCACTAAGGTTGTGGTAGTCTATTACAACAGCAATAAGAAACTAACATAGGAATTCCTTTGTCACAATTGTTAAAATCTTCTCCTCTTGAAATTATCCATGTACTCTCAGTGGTTGGGAAATCTTACTTATAGATGGCTATGAACTGACTAGGAGCACTAGTATATCAAATATACTTCAATAAATCATCATTTTTATTTGAAAAGTCAAAAAGTACAAATTTGGTGAATTCTATGGTTTCCATGATCGGCAATGACTTGGAAAGAAAACTTTTTTTGTTTGTTTGTTTTTGTTTTTTGAGACAGAGCCTCACTCTGTTGCCCAGGCTGGAGTGTAGTGGAGAGATCTTGGCTCACTGCAAATTCGGCCTCCTGGATTCAAGCGATCCTCCAGCCCCAGCCTCCTAAGTAGCTGGGATTATAGGTGTACACCACCATGCCTGGTTTTTTTTTTTTTTTTGTATTTTTTTAGTAAAGATGGGGTTTCACATGTTGGCCAGGCTGGTCTGGAACTCCTGACCTCAAGTGATCTCAGACTCGCAACATGCTGGGATTACAGGCATGAGCTACCATGCCCAGTCAGAGAGAAAACTTTAAATTCTTGGTGGGAATAAAGGAAGATGGCACAGTCAGCTTGGGTTGCTATTAAAAATGGCATAAACTGAGCCAGGTCCAGTGGCTCACGCCTGTAATCTCAGCACTTTGTGAGGCTGAGGTGGGCAGATCACCTGAGGTCAGGAATTCGAGACCACCCTGGCCAACATGGCAAAACCCCATCTTCACAAAAAATACAAAAATTAGCCAGGCATGGTGGCGGGTGCCTGTAATCCCAGCTACTCAGGAGGCTGAGGCAGGCGAATCACTTGAACCTGGGAGGCATAGGTTGCAGTGAGCCGAGATCGCGCCACTGCACTCCAGCCTGGGCGACAGAGCAAGACTCCGTCTCAAAAAAAATAAATAAATAAATAAAAATAAAAATAAAAATAAAAAAAGCATAAACTGGGTGGCTTAAACATCAAGTATTGATGTCTCATAGTTATAGAGGCTGGGAAGATCAGGATCAAGGGGTGCCAGCCGGTTTGGTTCCTGCCAAAGGCCTTCTTCCTTGTTTGCAGATGAATGCCTTTTTGCTGTATATTCACATGGCTGAGAGATCATCCTGCCAAGTCTCTTATTGTAAAGGCATTAATCCCATCATGAGGACTTCACCCTTATGACCTAATTACCTCCCTAAGGCCCCATCTCCAATACCATCACATTGGAAACTATGACACAAAATTTTGGATGGATACAAACATTCAGTGCACAGCAGAAGACTTCCTTAAGAAGGTGACCCCTATTGCTCTTGGCTTTCAGATAATTTGTAGAAAGAAGTAAAGTGTGTTTATTTTTATAGTAAACAGAGACTTGGAAGTCCTTTCTAATTTCTGTTTTTTCCTCCATTTGTTATTTATTATATTTGGCTTAGGTCAATAGTCAGCATAGTATCAGATCATTCACAGATCTTTTTTTAGAAGTTTGACCCTTCTTTATATGAACCAATTTTGCCAGCATTGCTTTCCATGTTTATAGATGCACTTTAGACCCTATGAAAAGTAATTACTGGATTCATTTAATATATTCTAGATATAATTAATTTTTATGGCATGGCTTCTGAATAAATAGCTTTTGAAGTATACTGGTGTCAGTAGAAAAAAGTGTAAATGCCAGGAACTTCTCAGAAGCAGAACTATGCATTCTCTATATTCTTATCACTGCTGGCACCTGTCATATGGTCTACCCCAGAGAGAGGCACAATAAATATGTGTTCACTTCATTGATTCACTGCTTCTCTGGCTGACTGGGTGTAGGGGTGTATGTTGGATTACATACTGATTGGTAAAATAAATGGTTATAGCCAACCCACCTTTGTGCTGTTCATATGCTAATCAGCACTTTCAGTAGGGCTTCCTAATTTTTGTTTGCACATCTGTCTCCTTCAATAGGCTTTGAGCATCCTATTTATATCTGTTTCTCAAGGCTATAGTCTAATTCATGACACATAAGAGGTACTAAGAAGATTAAGTTATAACAGGTACAGGTACTTAGAGAACTGAATGAAAGAATGAATGAATGAATGAACAAATGAATGAATGAACAAATGAATGAATGGATAAAGGGCAATTTAGCATTATTCAAACATGAGTTATTTTGAACAGCTACTTTAACCCATGGACATGTTTGGAATACACTGATGAATGAACAAATGTTGAATTCCTTAAAATATTTCTTCTGCAACATAATATTTATCAGAATCAGAGACTATACCTTCTGATAAGTGTCTGGAAAGAAGCTACATTCAGAGGTTGATAAGGACTGAGACTATGATACGTCACTGAGGAGGCAGGCCTTAAAAGTGCTTCAGCCTCCGTCCTTCTCTAGCAGAAAGACTATACCAGGGCAAAATAAATAAATCATTTAATAAGGAAGCACTTCTTAATTAAATTCTTTGAAATTAGTCCTAAAACATGGATAAATATATTTCAAAATACTAAAAAAAAAAAAAAAAAAAAAAATCACTTCCATACAGGATGGATTCAGTTCTTCCAGTTGTTATGTTTCAGAGTGGAGATAATGAAATGCAGGTATGTGTATGTGTGCTTGTGCATTTATATGTGTCACAAGAGTGGACTTGTTATACATGGGCGTTCTGCCCCATCTGGTTCTTTGACTCTAGCATTCTCTTGCTCTTCTGCCTTCCACCATGGCTGCCATTTTATTTGAATGTTAATTATTAATGGTTAGTGAATAAGGCCACTCCAAGTCCCATGACCAGCTGAGAGGTAGGCAGTAATAATAGGCATCTCTGTCTCTTCTCTTAGAGCAGTAGTTCAATATTCACTAATTCAATATTTATGGCAACTGTATAGAATTTGACAACTATGAATAATGTGAACTGACTGTATTTTCCACACACTAGTCCTACCAGAATCGATTCCCTTTTATCTCTCAGCTCAACCCTGACATTTTCCCCTCATTGACCTCTTTATGGCCTTTCTGGCCTCCATGAAGCTTCTCGAACACACCAGGTATAGTCCCAACTTGCTCTTCTCTGTCTGGAATGCTAAACTCACTAAAATCTTTATGACTGTCAGGTTTTATGAAAGTCTAATATACTGTAATATTTACTTATGTATTTAGTTCACTGTTTATCGTCTAACTCATACCCAAAGATTCAGTTTTCACCTGAGTGAAAAATATACATTCTCTTGTCTTGTTTCTGCAGATGTAAGATGAGGGCCAGGCATAGTCAGGTGTTGCTTGACAACAGAGATATAATCTGAGCAGTGTGTTGTTAGACGATTTTGTCCTCATGCAAATGTGATAGAACTTACACACACCTAGATCGCACAGCCTACTACACACCTAGGCTACATGGTATTGCTTATTGATGCTAGGCCACAAACCTATGCTGAATACTGTAGGCAATTGTAACACAATGGTAAATATTTGTGTGTTTAAACATATCTAAACATAGAAAAGGTGCATTCAAACTATGGTATAAAAGATAAATTTGGTACACCTGTACAGAGCACTTACCATGAATAGAGCTTACAGGACAGTAAGTGGCTCTGGGTGCATCAGTAAGGGGGTGGTGAATCAATGTGATGACCTAGGACGTTACTGTGCAGTACTGTGGACCTTACAGATTCTGCACACTTAAGCTCTGCTAAATTTGTTTATTTTCTTTAATAACACATAACATAACCTTATTATAACTTCTTTTTTTTGAGACGGAGTCTCGCTCTGTCGCCCAGGCTGGAGTGCTGTGGCATGACCTTGGCTCACTACAACTTCCACCTCCCGGGTTGAAGTGATTCTCTTGCCTCAGCCTCCCGAGCAGCTGAGATTACAGTAGCTGGGATTATAGGAGCCACCACGCCTGGCTTATTTTTGTATGTTTAGTACAGACGGGGTTTTGCCACGTTGGCCAGGCTGGTCTCCAACTCCTGCCCTTAAAGGATCCGCCAAGCCGTGACTCCCAAAGTGCTGGGATTATAGACATGAGCCACCATGCCCAGCCACTATAACTTCTTTATAAACATTTGAAGTTTTCAAAAATATTTTTACTTTTTTGTAATAACAATTATCTTAAAACAGAAACACATTGTACAGCTGCACAAAAATATATTCTTTCTTTACCTCATTATTCTATGATTTTTTTGTTTTTAATTTTTTTAACATTTTAAACATTTTAGTTAAAAACTAAGGTGCAAACACACGTTTTAGCCTAGGCCTACACACGGTCAGCAAATTCAAGTTGTCACCAGGAAGCAATAGGAATTTTTTGGCTTCATTATAATTTTATGAGACCACCATTGTATATGGTGTCATTAACTGAAACATTGTTATGATGTATAGTACTATATATACATGTACATATATTTGTATACATACACATATTCATATATACATACATAAACATATATCTATGATATATGACACGTTTGATACATATGAATACATACATGTATATGTGATTTGCAAGTACCCAGGTGATCACCATTAACAGCCAGATTTCTGTACTGCTGATATAAGTGCCAGCGAACCTCTGAATAAATATTAGAGGAAGAATCCTTGATCTAGTAGTGCTATGCTTGATAGATTGATGTTCCAGGGATGTCAGATAGTTTAGGGAAAATAAAATGGTGTGTAAGGGAATAGTGATTTAAAAAGCAAACTCTGGAGCCCAAATACCCGATATTTAATACTAACTATCTTGTGGTGAACATTATATATGTGCAACTCATAAAGTGGTGGCATAAAAACTCTTGTTCACTAAAAACACCCAAAGTAAAGGCATTAGTGAGGTATTCACAGTGAAGCTGGAGACAAAGGATATGCTTAAGAGATGTTTTGGTCATAAATCAGTAGAAAGAAATGACTGATAAAAAGTTGGGTCTGGGCGTGGTGGCTCACGCCTGTAATCCCACCACTTTGGGAGGCTGAGGCGGGTGGATCACCTGAGGTCAGGAGTTCGAGACCAACCTGGCTAACACAGTGAAACCCTATCTCTTCTAAAAAAATAGAAAAAATTATCCAGGCATCATAGTGGGCACCTGTAATCCCAGGTACTCATGAGGCTGAGGCAAGAGACTCGCTTGAACCGAAGAGGCGGAGGTTGCAGTGAGCCAAGATTGCGCCACTACACTCCAGCCTGAGTGACAGAGCGAGACTCAGTCTCAAAAAACTAAAAAAGTTGGAAAATGGCTAAGCTTAGAAACTTAAGGCATTTGATGATGGATGTGATTCTGTACATGATGCATTTGAAGCTTTTGCAGTATATCTAGGTAGAGATGTCTAGTAGACAGAAGTGTGTGCTAGAAAAATGTGCAGAAGCTGCATCATTAGAAGACATAAAGCCTTTAGAGATTTGTGTATAATCTGTGGATGATTGTTTTCACTAGCTCAATCCTTTGCCCCACATTTGCCACTCTACATGACCTTGCTAATTCTCCTTAAAGTACATATGGCTGTCATTTTATGTTTTTATTTATAAGTTATTTGTCTACTGATCATCTCTTTCAGAGGACTGCATATTCTATATGAACTGGTACCTTTTTCAACTTGTCCACTATTGTATTTATAGCACTTTGATAGTGCTAGTGCCTATTATTTGTTGGATGAATAAATGAATAATTAATATGATGAATTTTTAGCACAAACACAATATTCAACTAGATGATCTTATTTTTCTTTTTCATTTCTTTTCTTTTTTTTTCTTTTTTTGAGACAGAGTCTCACTCTGTCACCCAGGCTGGAGTGCAATGGCATGGTCTTGGCTCACTGCCACCTTTGCCTCCCAGGTTCAAGCAATTCTCCCTCCTCAACCTCCCAAGTAGCTGGGACTACAGGCGCGTGCTGCCACACCTGGCTAATTTTTGTATTTTTAGTAAAGACAGGGTTTCACTATGTTGGCCAAGCTGGTCTAGAACTCCTGACCTCGTGATCCGCCCACCTTGGCCTCCCAAAGTGCTGGGATTACAGGCGTGGGCCATTGCACCCGGCCAGATGATCTTTTATATAACCATAATGGTTGGGGGAAAAAAAAAATCAGTATTCTTGCATCACCAATATCCCTATGGTGTTAGAAATGGTAGCATCTTTATTCTTTCACAGTAAAACTAAAATATCTGAAATTAACAACATCATAATCATTTGTCTTGTCTGCTAATAAAGAGTAATGTATAAATCATCACAATGCTAATTATAAAACAAGTAGATCATATAAATACAGCGTGTCTCATTGCCATTACATACTACAAATGTAGTTATAGCGCTACTAAAAATCAACTCTTCTCAAAATACTAAGACATAACTCTGGGAACAACTTAAGAAATAAATTTTAAAAGTAACATATGAGTTGGCACAAATAGAATATTAAATGTAATCTTCATATCTTTAATTATGCAAGTCATAGAAGCAGATGTAAAAGAAAACTTGTATTGAGTAATATATGTTAATAACTTCATATTCAGTTCCCTCAAATCAAATGATTCAGCCAAGTTTTATAGCTTGAGAAGTACTTTATTATACGGAGCACTGAACTAATGACCAGATAAAGAATTTTCTGCTAGCTTTCACTTAGTTCTGGAAAGTCATAGCAAATGCAATAAAATTATATTGCATCTTGTATTATTGATATTTGTGTTATTTCCTCTTTTCGAGTCATTTCTCTTTTTACATTCTCACTAAGGTGAGCTACAAAAGAACTATATCTCTCTCTGGGAAGTACATCTAATGAGAGTGAATGATTGAGAAAAATATTTTACTAAATAGCTTGACCAAGTTTTCAAGAGTGAGCACATACTTTATGTAATGTAACTACTCCATTTTATAGGGATGTAAACTTAGACCCAAAGAGTTGAGGTGTACTCTTTAAAATTATGTTTAGTTAGTGATGATAGAATATAACTCAAGTCATTGGATGAAGTTACTCCACTATACTATGAGAGTAGCAACTAAGAAATGGCCAAACAGGCATGGTTGGCCTGATACTTTTCCTGTGTTTAATGGGAATTTTATTAAGGGAGGGAGGAAAGCAAACTACTCTAAGTAGTAGCCTTTTATGTTCACACTTTATCATCCATCTCCATCCTAAGAGATCAGTAAATTTCAGACTTCAAACAAATAAATAATAGCTCCCCATCAGGAGAAGGTTCTGATATCTCTGTAATTGTAAGCAATATATACAACGAAATTCTCCATTCTCTAAGAAAGGTGGTTTGATCCTTCATCTTATAGTCTTCAATCATTCATTCAGTGTTAAGTATTTTCTGTGTCCAAGATACCTCATTAATCTTTTACAGATACAAAATTTAAATTAAAAAAAAATTTGAAGACTTCTGTTTCTGGTTCTGCACATAAGAAACCCGGAAGTCACCATTCCATCCTAACAACAAGCAAAAGGCTGAACAGACTGAAAAGTCAGCAAGTCATCTAGGATCTGTAAGAGTGGTGAGGACACAGGACAAATATCTCCTCCCAAGAACGGAGAGACAGGCAGGGAAACATAGGGAGCCACTGTTTACAGGAGCAGAAACCACCCTGAAATCAGTGTTGGGGTAGGAGAATCTGAATTGGAGTTGATGAAACACTGAAGGCTCAGTGTGGAATAATCTGTAAGGTAAAAACTTCTAGAGGACCCAGGCATGAAGAATAGGGGACTTTTTTTGTTAGTTTTACCTTCAGGCGCACTGCCAGGTTCTCACGTTAAATATCAGAGAAAAATCTCCTCCCTTCCCTCTCTCCCACGCTTCCAGCAGGAGAAGGGCAAAGGATACCATTCTGAAATACGCCAGAGCATTTTATTCTTTTTAACATGGCCTGACCTTAGGAGAGACTAGTTAACAAGGGTCTAGCTAGCTAGGGTATCATCAGAGCCTAACTTAGCTCGGAGAAGGAAAATACCCAACTGCAGTCCACTCTAGATATCCTCTCCATCTGAGCAGGGAGAAAAAAAATGGAGAAGCACTTGTGAAGTTCTCAGCACAGAAGAATGGTCTCACTAAGAGTCTGAGACCGATTCATAGGACTGTAGTACACTTTGCCTATGCCCACACATTACTCATGCATTACTAAAAGCCTCTTTATGGTAGATTCTCTTAACTGTTACATTAAATTTACAAGGCATGCCAAAAGGAAACACACACACACACACACACACACACACACACACACAATTTTGAGGAGGCAGAACAGCATCAGAACTGACATGACAGGGATGTTAGAATTATTAGACTGGGAATTTAAACTAACTATGGCCAATATGCTAAGGACCATAATGGGAACGTAGACAGCATGCAAGAACATGTGAACAATGTAACCAGAGAATTAGAAGTCCTAAGAAAGAACCAAAAAGAAATGTTTGAGATCAAAAACACTGTAACAGAAATGAAGAACGCCTTTGATTGGCTTATTAGTAGACTGGCACAGCTGAAGGAAAATCTTTGAGCATGAGGCTATCTCAGTAGAAAACTCCAAAACTAAAAAGGAAAAGGAACATGGACTGAAAAACAACCAACAACATCCAAGGAGTGTGGGACAAATACAAAAAGGTGTCACATGCCTGTAATGAGAAAACCAGAAAAAGAAGAAAAAGGAACAGAAGAAGTGTCAGACACCAAACCACAGATCCAAGAAATTCAAAGAACAACAAACTTGATAAATGCCAAAAAAAAAAAGCCCACTACACCTAGGCATATCATTTATAAACTACAGAAAATTGATGATGCAGAAAAAAATTCTCAGAGAAGTCAAAGAAAAACAACACCTTACCCATAGAGGAAGAAATATGAGAATTACATCTGACTTCCCCTCGGAAATCATGAAAGCAAGAAGAGAATAGAATTAGCTATTTAAAATGCTGAGAGAAAACAAAGCGAAACACCAACGTAGAACTTTATGCTCTGTGACATTACCCTTGACAGTGAAGGAGAAATATAGACTTTTTCAGGCAAACAAGAATTAAGGGAACTTGATGGCAGTAGACCTACTTTGCAAGAAACATTAAATGTAGTGCTTTAGAGAAAAAGACAATAATATAGATCAGAAACTCATATCAACATAACAAAAGGAGGAACATCAAGAATGAATATGTAAAGGTAAAATACATTTTTTATTTGTCTTATTCCTAACTGATCTAACAATAACTTTTTTCAAAATAGTAATAGCAACTATGCATTCAATTAGATATAAATGTATATTATTTTGTATGTTTATGCACAAGTGAAATGAATTACAAGCAATAATATAAGAGATAAGAGAAAATTTTGTTATTATAAGGTATTCATGCCATTAGTGAACTAGTATAGCATATTTGAAAGTAGTCTTGGATTCCTTGTAATGCATATTGCAAATTATAGGGCAACCACTAAAAAGATTTAAAAAAAAAAGAAGTATAACTGACAGGCTAAGAAAGGAATTAAACTGGAATCATATAAAATGCTTCATTAAAACCACAAAAAAGTGGAAAAAAGTAGAACACAAAAATAAGAACAATAAACAAGTGTGACAAATAGGAAACAGTAACAAATATGGTACACATTAACTCAACTATGTCAATAATGACTTTGAATATTAGTTGTCTCAATGCACTCATTAACAGAGAATGTCACAGTGGATGAAAAAACAATACTCAAATCTATATGTTTCTACCAGAAGCACACATTAAACATAAAGCTATATGTATTTATAATTTATATACATATATACATTAAGAGTAAATAAATGGCTAAAAATATACCAAACTAACACTAATCAAAAGAAAGAAGAAGTAGCTATATTTATTTCAGATAAAACAAATTTCAAATCAAGGGAAATTATCAGGAATAAATCAGGGCATTACATGATGAAAAATAGGCTGATTCTCCAAAAAAATATAATGATACTTAATTTGTATGCACCTAATAACAGTGTCAAACTACATGAGGGAAAAAATCAATAGAATTAAAAAAAAATCACATAATCATCTTAATAGACATAGAAAAACAAACAAACATTTGAAAATATCCAGCATACTTTCATGAACAAAACATTCAATAAATGAGAAATAGGATAGAACCTCCTCAATTCAATAAAGGCCATCTATTAAAAACCAAAAACAAAAACAGCTAAGATTATACTTAATGATTAAAGACTAGTTGCTTTTCTCCTAACATAGAAATAATATACGGATGTCCCCTCTCACTACTTTTTTTTTTTTTTTTTTTTTTTTGAGATGGAATTTTGATCTTGTTGCCTAGGCTGGAGTGCAATGGCGGGATCTCGGCTCACTTCAACCTCCGCCTCCCGGGTTCAAGCGATTCTCTTGCTTCAGCCTCCCGGGTAGCTGGGATTACAGGAACCTGCCACCATGCTCAGCTAATTCTTTGTATTTTTAGTAGATACGGGGTTTCACCATATTGGCCAGGCTGGTCTCAAACTCCTGACCTCAAGTGATCTGCTCGCC
Organism: Pan paniscus; assembly: GCF_029289425.2. Lineage (NCBI taxonomy): Eukaryota > Metazoa > Chordata > Mammalia > Primates > Hominidae > Pan > Pan paniscus. The sequence continues at coordinate 72,678,010 of NC_073267.2, forward strand.
TCAGCCTCCCAAAGTGCTGGGATTACAGGCGTGAGCCACCATGCCCAGCCCCCTCTCACTACTTATATTTAACATTTTAGTGAAGGTTCTAGTCAGGGAAATTAGGCAAGAAAAAATAATAAAGGCATTCAAATTAGAAAGGAAGAAGGACATGATCTTATAAATAAAAAAATTCAAATTCGTTCATTAACAAAATTCTTAGAACCAATACTCAAGTTCAGCATGGCTTCATGATACAATTTTAATATACAAAAATCTATTGTATTTCTATATCCTTTAACAAATAATCCAAGAATATTAAGAAAATAATTTGATTTACAATAAAACTAAATATAATAAAATACTTAGGAAATAATTTAACAAATAAATGTAAAATATGTACACTGAAACCTATAAAATTCCATTGAAATAATTTTTAAAAGATCTAAATAAATGAAAACAAGTACAAAGTTCATGATTTATATTACTTATCATTAAGATGATGATACTCTTTACATCGATCTATAGACTCGATGAACTCTATATACAAATTCCACCTAAATTATTTGTAGAAATTAGCAAGTTAATTCTAAAATTTACATGAAATTTCACAGGTCACAAAATAGTCTAAACAATCTTAAGAGTAAGAATAATGTAGAAGTACTTACAAAGCAGGGAATTGAGACAGTGTGACATTGTCATAAGAATAGACATGTGGATCAATAGAAGATAACTCAGAGTTCAGAAATAAATCTATACATTTACAGCAACTGATTTTCGAAAATGGTGGCAAGACCCTTCAAATGGTGCCAGGCCAGCTGGATAGCCACTTGCATACCTCACACCATACACAGCAATTAACTCCAAATGGATCAAAGACCTCAATGTAAGAGATACAGCTATGAACGTCTTGGAGTAGAACACAGGGGTAAATAATCATGACCTTCGATTAGGCAAAAATTCTCACGTATGACACAAAAGCATGAACAACGAAAGAAAAATAAATTAGACTTAATCAAATTTAAAAATAAAAACCTTTGTGCTTCAAAAAGTCAGCATCAAGAAAGTAAAAAGACAAACCACAGAATGGGAGAAATATTTTCAAATCATATGTCAGATAAGTGGGTTGTATCTAGAATATATAAAGAACACTCAGAAATCAGTAATAAAAAGACAAATAACCCAATTAAAAATAGATACAACATATGAATAGACATTTATTCAAGGAAGATATATAAATGTCTAGCACACACTTGATAAAATGCTTGACATCACTAGGTATTAGGGAATGAAAATCAAAACCACAGTGAGTTTCTGGAAATTTGGGTTGTTTACACCTTATCTATTGTGAACACGGCTGCTATGAACAGTTGTGTAGAAGTATTTGTTTACATATATGTACATATTATTAAAAATAATTATTAAACAAATACTTCTACATAATTATTTCTCGCAGCCCTATTCACAATAGCTAAAGAGAAATCAACCTAAATGTCTATAAACTCATAAGATGTGATAGATTACACATACGATTGGTTATTAGCCACAAAAAAGAATGAAGTACTGACACATGTGACTGAACTAACCTTGAAACATTGTGCTCAGTGAGCTAACACAGTCACAAAAGATCACGTTTTATGATTCTAGTCATTTGAAAGTCCAGAATATAAAAATATACAGATAGAGTAGATTCAGGATTGCCTAGACCTTGCATGTGTGTGCAGCAGAGGGGTTGTTAGAGAAGAGATAGTTAAAAGGTATGGAATTTCTTGTTGAGAAGAAAATAATGACTTTGTTGCTTGTTGCACATATATATAAACATACTGAAAACTGAAAACATACTGAAAACTTGATTAGTACACATTAGATAAGTGAAATATATTGACGATAAAGATACCGAAGATTAAACCAAAGACATATTGCAAGCACTAAGCCTATAAATCTCTTGGCTGAAAACACTGGAGTAGATACTCAGGGCTTTGGATTAAGTAGTGATGTCTTATATATAGAATCTAACTCACAAGCAACCCAGAAAAACATCGATAATTTGGGTTTCACTAAAATTAAAAAACTGTTGGACATCACAGGACATCTTCAAAAAAAGTGGAAAGACAATCCAGACATGGTGAAGGTTATCTGCAAATCATATATTTGATAAGAGATGTGTACTTCAAATCTATAAGGAACACTGATAACTCAATTTAAAAAAGACAACAATGGTAAAGGATTTGAATAGCTGTTTCTTCCAATGGCCAATAAGTATATGAAAATATAAAAAATCAACCCCCAATGTGATAATACCTCATGCCTATTAGAATGATTATGATCAGGATACAAATAATAAGTTTTGGTGAGGATATGGAGAAACTGAAACATTCGTACTATGCTTTTCGGAATGTAAAATGGTGCATTCACATTGAAAAATATTTTGGCAGTTCCTTAAAAGGTTTATCATATTTACCAAATGACCAAGAAATTCCACTCCTATGTAAATATTTAAAAGAAAGAAAAATGTGTCCACAGAAAAACTTGTAAAAGAGTATTCATAAAAGTATTTTCATAATGGCCAAGTAAATATTATTCATAATAGCCAAAAGCAACCCAAATTGCCATTAGCTGATCAATGGATACATACAATGTGGTAAATTCATACAATGGAATATTATTTGACAATAAAAAGGTATAAAGTACAACCTATTCAAAGTTAATCCATGAACCTATTTATGTTAAACACGTAAACATGTTAAATGAAATAAGCCGTGCACAAAGACTGAATAGTATATGAATCCATTCATATGAAATATCCAGAGTAGGCAAATATAAAAGAAAAATAAGTTTGTGGGTGCCTAGGACTGGGGAGGATGAAAGGAATGGGTGATGACTGCTAAGTACTGGTTTGTTGTTGTTGTTGCTTTTGGTAATGAAAATATATCATGTTTGTGGATTAGAAGATTCAAGAAGAAACTGACAAGATCATTCTAAAAGTTATATGAAAATGTAAAGAACCCAGACTAGTCAAAACAATTCTGTAAAAACTAACTTGGAGCACATACATTATTCAATTTTAAATTTTACTATACACCCAAAATAATTTAAAAAGTGGAAGTGTTGGCATGTTAATAGCTTCAAAGATAATGAAGCAGAATTAAGAATACAGACATACATGGTCAATTAATTTTTTACTAATGTGACAGGGTAATTTGTTGAAGTAAAAGAAATCTTTTCAGCAAAAGTTGCTGAGACGATGGTATATGCATATGACAATGAACCTTGAGCTTTCCCTCATAAGATACACAAATATAAATAAATGCAGATGGATAGGATAAATATAAGATTAAATATAGAAATTAAACTATTTTCTTTGAGAAGAAAATATGTCTTATTTTATTTTAGAAAATATATAAATATAAAATATTTTTTATATATTTTCTTCTCAAAGCCATTTTCTTTGAGAAAAAAATACAGGAGAAAATTTTTCTGACATTGAAATGAGTAAAAATTTCTTAGATAAGACACAAAAGTCTAAACCATTTAAAAATGATGAATTACATTTCATCAAATTCAAAACAGCAATATAGAACAATACAAACCATAGTTTCCTTTTTAAAACACACTGTTAAAAATGAAAAGGTGCCAGGCATGGTTGTGTACACCTGTAGTCCTAGCCAATCGTGAGGCTGAGGCAGGGGAACCCAGTTGTTTGGGATTGCAGTGAGCTATAACTGTGCCTGTGAATAGTCACTACACTACATGCTGGGCAACATAGTTAGATCCTGTCTCTATGTCTCCAAAAAACAAATAATAATCATAAAATAAAATGTAAAAGTGGAAAGGAAAGGCACAAACTGAAAGAAAATATTTAAAAAGCATATATTCTACAAAGGACCTGTACCCAGAATATATAGAGACATTTTGCAAGTTAATAACAACATGACAGACAATCCAATAAATAAAATGATAGGTACTTTATTGAGAGAGTTGAATCAATGGTAAATAAGCACATAAGATGTTTGACACCATTTTTGTCATTAGAAAATTAATATTGAAACTGCAATGACATTTGAATATACATCTATTATAAAGACTTAAAATGGTTATATAATTGCTTAAATAAGCAAATGAGAAATATGACAACGTCAAATGTTGGCAAGGATGAGGAACAACAGAAACACTCATACCTTCCTACTAAAAATTCAATATGTTAATAATAGTCATTAAAAAAAATTCAGCAATTTTTTATCAAGTTAAAATATGCTTTCCATGTGACTCAGCAATCCCACTCCTAGGTCTTTACCCAAGAAATGTAAATGTATGTCACAAGAAGACATGTGTTTTTGTTTGTAACTTACACCTGTTAAATAATGCTAATGGAACTTCATTCATAATGGCCCCAAACCCCAAGTAACTCACATGCCCATCAATTGGTGAATGTTCCAAAAGTTTATAATATATATTCACAGAATAGAGTATTACTTAGTAATAAAAAGAATGAGTTACTAATACACGCTACAACATTAATAAATTTTAAATATGTTGTACTAAATGAAAGATGCTAGACAGAAAAGACTGCGCACTACATGCCTCCATTTATATGAAACCACGAGAGCAGGCAGATCAATGTTTGCTGGGGCAAGATGCTAGCAAAAACGTTTGCAAATTGGAATCTCAGCATTTTTCATGGGTGATGGAAATGTTTACTATCATGACTGTGGTGGTAGTTACACTGCTATTTGTTAAAACTTATTCAACTCTACATTTGGCAATTTGTATTGTATATAAATTATCTCAAAGCTAATTTCAACAGATAAAAGAGAGATACAATATGCAAACTTTAATAAAACTATGTATTACTCTGTTTTATTTTCCTTTTCCTCTGCCTGAAATATAGGAGACCTATGTCTTCCTCCTTCCTTATCGATGCCTAATACTACAAAATATATGGCTTGCAAAATCAGATCAAACATCTGCATTTTCTATTCTATAAGAGTCTAGTAGCTTAGAATATTTGTTAGAACTGCCTTCAAAGGCATGCTAAGCATTATTTTCAAAACATGTAAAGAATCCTATCATTTTAAAACATGGCTACAGAGGTTTTCAAATAAATAGAAACATAAACCTCTGCTATACTGCCATAATTTGACTATAGAGTTGCTCATCCTGATAAAAAAAGATACGAAGAGTTTTAGCCAATATATTATTGCTAACCAAATATTCAGCTCATATCAAGACGAAGTCACTAATTTATTCATATATTTATTTTTAAAAAGCAAGTAGTAGAACACACTACCAAATATATTTTTTTCAGAAGAACATAAAGTTGAATATCACAGAGACAAGCCATCATATTTGAGATGGTAATCAAAAAGAAATTGGAGTTGTTATGTGTACAAATTTGAGAGAATCACTCAAGTAAAAGTTAAAAGTTAATAGTATATTTTCTTTCTTTCTTTCTTTCCTTCCTTCCTTCCTTCTTTCTTTCTTTTTTTTGAGACAGAGTCTCACTTTGTCACCCAGGCTGGGGTGCAGTGGCACTATCTCGAGATCGGCTCACTGCAACCTTTGTCTCCTGGGTTCAAGTGATTCTCATGCCTCAGCCTCCCTAGTAGCTGGAACTACAGGTGTGTGTCACTATGTCCGGTTAATTTTTGTAATTTTAGTAGAGACAGTGTTTCACCATGTTGGCCAGGTTGGTGTCAAACTCCTGACCTCAGGTGATCCTCCCTCGTCAGCCTCCCAAAGTGCTGGGATTACAGACGTCAGCCACTGTACCCAGCCATATACATTCTTTCATACAGTAAAGAAATATCAAAATCCAAATAATACATAGAAATAAAATAAATGCAAGTTAGAATAAATCTTGAAATTGTATTTTACCTTCTAGCCAGAAAAATCCATTAATGAATAGAAAATATCCTTTGTTGCCAGTAAAAGAAAATATTTTCTTCTTTTGAAATTACTGACTTCGTAGAATTATTTGACAATACTGAAGATGTCCAAGCAAACCTTATCTTTCTCACTTTCATAAGCAAGACATTAAATATTGCAATGGAGAACCTTGGATACAAGTTGAAATTGACGCTAACATCCATGTTCAGAATCTACTTTTTTAAAAATGAGCTGAGAATCTGAAACTGATTATGTGTTCTGTTACTGTATATAAAGATGAAAGGTCTAATTGGCCTATGGGACCTCTTGACAGGACAGATTTAACCATGAAGCAGAGTAGGGACAGGACCAAAGGCCCATGGTGCTTTTAGGGATGCATGAAAATATTTTAATTCGTTTCAAAATCAAAATATAAACTGAATAAATCAAGCTGGATGATAGCTGTCTTCATACCAAAACAGTTATGAAATATAGTATTTTTGTATTAATCTGACTCTAAACTGATGTTCAACATTTGAGCAAAGTTTATGGATCAGTGAAAATATGTTCACATAATAAATGTGTGCTTTGTGACGATGCTGAATCATCTTCAAGGGTGGACTTAGAGAATGCCTAAGTTCCAAACGCATACCAGCCACTGATTTGCAAGAAGACATGGGAGAGGAATAGTGTCAGGAACTAGACATGTGATACATAAAACTGATCTCATTTTACATGCCAGAAATTGACAATCCTTGCCTTTCTCTTTGTACCGGACTACACTGTTGTTATTTTAAAACATGAATTGAAAATAAATGATCGTTAATTGACCACATTTTTTAGTAATAGAGAAGAATCTTACTCAGGCTGTTAATTATGATTATTTATCCCTTCATGGTTTGTTTTGCTCTGTCTGAGAAATGCATCACACTGTGATCTTTATGTTCAGACAGTCTTACAAGGCTTCCCACTGTGCACTTCTTAGCTCTTCATCACACAATGAAACCCAGTCTGTGTGAAGCTAAGATATTACTTCTTCACTATTATGCATAATAAGACTTACAATTTGTTTGTCTATGATTAATTACCACTTTTCCCAAGAGATGTAATGCTGAATGTTTTCATATGCTAATACGTGCCAAGCTGCCAGTGCTAACTCAGCTCTCTAATCCTAAAACTCACCTTAAGTGAATGAATATCACTGTTTATTGCCAAAGTTGACATTTGTCTGGAAATGAAATAAATATCTAAGAAGAATTTCAATGATAGAGCTGCTTTTCAGCTGACAGCTCATTCCTTGTTATCAAAAGGCAAATATATGTCAATGTGTGCATTACTTAAGACTCATGAGATAATTGCTTCAATTTGCCTGACAATCTGATAATTTCATTTGCACAGTTGTGAATGGTGTCAACACTGAATGAATGTACCTTAGACAAAAGGTGTGAAACACAGTTGGAGAAAAAAGGGCTTCTATTGAAGTGTCTTCTGCCAGATGAAATCCTAGATAGTTGCTTTCTTCTTCAAAAGTGTGTGTCCTTGACTCAAATTTGATCTTGAATTTATTACCAAAAAAGAGAACAGATTCAACATTCCAGGTGGCCTAAGAAACATGTAGGTTTCTAATCATTTCTTTTAATTCAAAATTTTATTTATTGATATATTTGTGAAAGTCCATATAGTGCACAGGTATATACTTGGAGCAAGCTGTGTGATGGATATTGGAGAAACATATATTTTAGCAATAGATCCTTCTCATCTCAAATCTCCCTAAGTTTTATGGTGTTAAGTAAGTTTTGTTGCTGTTTTCTTAATTTCTCTAATTAAAGTTTTTTTTAAATTATCGAAGTGGGTATAATCCTACCCACTGCTAAGGAATTTTGTGGAGATTAAATGTGTTAATAAACAAAATGTGTTTATAAATAAAATGTGTTAATAAATGAAACAATTCTATTGTAATCAGCTCAGGTTAAACACTTAGAATAGTTTAATTGTTATTATTAACACAACTACATGTGCATTTAATCAAGTTCTTATATTTTTTAAGCCTCAATGTCTTTATCAAATAGATCCAAGAATAAATCATTTGTAATGTTAATATGTTTGAAGTGTTGTTGCAATGGTCACTTAAGAAACATAAATATCTTTGCCTAGTGTATAGCACAAAGATGGCTTTAGGGAAAAAAGTGCTTTCTTTATTGTATGCAATCAACAAGTAAAATATTAAAATATTATATATATATATTTTCATATGGTGGCATTGACAGGCTTCAAAATTAACTGCAGTGTATTTCTATTTTATTATTCACCTGAGCTGGTGCTAGCAGCAGATTCTGCCTGGAGTAATTGTTCAGATCAGTGGTCTATGGCCAAGGACAGAAGAAATGAGACTTTTAATTAATAGAGTGGAAACCAGAGAGATATAATAGTTGGGGCATCTGCTAAACTATAAATCTCTAAACAGAAATGACTCTGTTTGATTGCAACTCAATATTTAGAAATTATAAGATGCAACATGGAGTTCATCTCAAATAAAGAGTTCTTATTTAACTTAGAATGTAAACCTACAGTGCATTAATGCATGTCCAATTGAATTTTATTGTGATAGAATAAAAAAGGAGGCTTAACATATTTTATTAAATGCATGCATTTGCCATCAAAATATCAACTAAAATGATAGCAGATGACTCATTTTTTAAAAAAAAATTAATACACCTAAGTACTAGAAGAATGAGAAAAGATATTTGTATGTGAATAGTTCAGCACATACTTAAAAGATTTATAGCAGGTAAATCATTGTTAATTTTCTTAACAGAAAGTAGAGAATTAAAAATTAAAAAGTGTAATGCTGTAAGAAAAAAATAAGTGGATTCACCCAGAATTAGCCGGCTCAGAAATTGGAGGCAGAAATATGTGATGTTTAAAAGATACATGAACAATAGTCAGACTCCAACTTCCACTGTTCCTTCAAAACCCATGTATGCCACGTTTCTGCTCAGGAGAAACTGAACCAGAGATGGTCTGGATGCAAGGACCTTGAGGCACAACAGAAGATCTGGGAGAAACATAATCATAAATGGAAGGAGTGCTTAAGTGCACTTCTATTCACTGAAATGTGAACGTCATCTTACTCAAAATCTATCCCTGCTATTGAGCTCCCAGGATTCTGGCAGCCATATTTACAGAGCCCATTTTGGAAACTTGGAGAAGGTTTTTCTTATTATTATTATTATTTTTTTTTATTCTTTCAGAAATCAAATGCCTCTAGGGAAATATCTTTTAGTTTTCCCTCTTCACCCTCCACTGAGTTCTACCAGTTGACAATAGCAACTGTTGAACCAGAGCGCTCCAGAACACACTCGGTGATTTTTAAATATGAACAGTGATCCAAGTATCACCAGACATTAGAGGAGGGTCTCTATTATAAAGCTAGAACCCAAAACAAATGAATGGGAAGGAAAAGAACAGGAAATGTACATAGTCTTTGGAAAGGACAATCAAAACCTTACATCAACAGGAATATGTAATATTTGTAGAGAAAGTAAAAAAAAAGTTTCAACCAAGAAACAAAAGGAAGAGGCTGTATAAAATAAATAGGAAAAACAAAATATTTCCAGGAAATTCAAAATACAATAGCTTAAATTAATAAAAAATTTAAAACCTATACATGTTGTAAACCAAAAGTAAAATGGTAAGCCCTCAGCCATCTGAATGGACCTTCGCCTCTGGACAAGAACATTCCAAAGTCAGTTCAGGACATAATGGGAAGGGGGAGCCAGACATGCCTCATTATATCCTCCTCCCTTTTGGAATTACTGATAGAACAGACTCTTTAAGTCTGGTAAGAAACATTTACAATCTATTCTCTTTAGAGATTGCTACCTGGAGTATTCATCTGCATATTAAACTTTGATCTCCAAAACTCTTTATTGTAACCCAGGCATTCATTTCTAATGATAACTCTTTCAACAGATTACCAATCAGAAAATCTTTGAATGCACCTATGACTTGGAAACCCCCACTTCCAGTTACTCCACCTTTCTGGACTGAACCAATGTATGTCTTACATGTATTGATTGATGCCTTATGGCTCTCTAAAATGTATAAAACAAAGCTGTGGCCTAACTACCTTGGGCACGTGGTCTCAGAATCTCCCGAGGATTGTGTCATGGGCCATTGGTCACTCAGATTTGGTTCAGAATAAATCTCTCCAAATATGTTACAGAGTTTGACTCTTTTAGTTGATAATGTGTTGGATGATAATATCAAGGAATCACTGAGAAAGTGGCATAAAAATAATCAGGGAAGCATATCAAGAATCATACATAAAGATCCTTGTGGTGTGTTTTGCAATATAAGCTATTAGAAACAATTCAAATGATTAAAGATGGTTTAGGGTTGTATTCACACAAACATTGTATGTGGATAACAACATATGTAAGTTATTTGTTATAAGCACTGTTAGACAGATATGTGAATACTGTCTAATGGCATGACTCCCATACAGAAAAACCGAAAAATCTGAAAAATACATCTAACAGTTAATGGTGGCTTCCACTGGGTTTTTAGATCATAAGGTGTCAACTAACAACAAAATTCTAAGCCTCCCAACAATCTAAATGGACCTTTCTTCTTGGGAAGGGCATTCCAGAGTTAACCTGAAAAACTATTCAGACCATGATGGGAAATGGGGGTAAGACATGCCTCATTATCCCCCACTTCCTTTTGAAATTCAGGCATAGCTGATCAGCATTAACATTAAAACAGATCTTACAGCTGACAAAGCTGAATCTGTAGCAATGAGATACCAAATTACAGCCTGACTCTAGCACAGCATTGCATGACAGATAGCAGACCCTGAAACAAATCAAAGTATTTTACCTCAAATAATGTTTATTTGCTATATCTTGAAATAGTCCTGCAAAGCTGTCTTTTGTGGGAAAAATCTACATTCTGAAAATAATCCCTTCCCTTTCCCAGGTTTTTTACCTGATTCAGAAGAAAATTAACTAAGATTCTGGCATTCTTTTAAGTCTGATAGAAAACATTTAAAATCTATTTGCACTGAAACTTGCTGCCTGGAGGATTCATATGGTAATAGAAGAAACCATGGTCTCCTCAAGCTCTTATCTTAACCCAGATACTCCATTCTATTGACTCCAAGTCTGTACATAAACTCTTTAAACCAACTGCCAATCAGAAAATCTTTAAATCCACCTATGACCTGGAAGCCATCCCCACCACTTTCTTCAAGTTGTCCCACCTTTCTATATCAAAACAATGTACATCTTACGTATATTGATTTCTAATATCTCCCATAATGTATAAAACCAAGCTAGAGCCCGACCACCTCGGACAAATGTTTTCAGGATCTCCTGGGGCCAAGTCACAGGCTATTGGTCACTCATATTTGGCTCAGAATAAATCTCTGCAAATATTTTACAGAGTTTGACTCATTTCATTGCCAAAGGAAATGAATGCTGTTATTTTAATAACTAGTCTGCATTTTCTAAATTGTATATAATTGATATATATTGCCGTTATTTGAGCAATTTAATATATAAAATAAGAATTAAAAACTTGATTTTCAGTTCCAGGTTCTTCATGCTCTTTGCCAATTGTGTTAAGTGACTTTCTTCTCTTTGTCTAAGAAGGCAGTGTAACTATGTCATCTATTCATTTGAACCACAACATTTATTAAGCACTTATTATATGCCAGCCTTTGTATTAAGTACTGGGGATGTAGTGTTTACAAGATAAGTCAGTCTTTGCTATCATGAAATAAATAATCTAGAAGAGAAGATAGCTAAGAAACATAAAATCACATACATAAAAAAGAAAAGTGTGTGTATTAGTTAATTCTCACACTGCTATGAAGAACTGCCCAAGACTGGGTAATTTATAAAGAAAACAGGTTTAATTGACTCAGTTACACATGGCTGGGGAGGCCTCAGGAAACTTACAATCATGATGGGAGGGAAACAGGCACATCTTACATGACGTCAGATGAGAGAGAGAGAGCATGAAGGGGAAACAGTCCCTTATAAAACCATCAAATCTCATGAGAGCTCACTCATTATCGTGAGAACAGCATGGGGGACATCTCCCCCATGATCCAATCACCTAGCAGGTCCCTCCCTCAACACCTGGGGATTACAATTCGAGATGAGATTTCGGTGGAGACACAAAGTCAAATTATGTCAGTACGGCTTGTAAAAAGTGCCTTGAGGAAAAACATTGATTGAAAAGAATGAATATCAATTGGATGGTCAGGGAGCCCTCTCGAGAAAAGTTGACTTTTGACCTGAGAAATTAGACTATGAAGCCATATAAAAGGAGTGATGGGAAAGAAAATGAAAAAAAAAGAAAAAAAAAACAGTGAGCATTATCCTCCAAAGTTGGAAAGGTCTCAATATAACTCAGAATCAAAAAGAAGGTAAAAGCATAATTAGTAAAGGAAAGAAAGACGTGATAATTTTAGAGAAATTGGGAGACATGGAAGGAAGGATTTGAATCGTGAGTGATCCTAATTCATAGGGCTCTTTTGATTCTAGGCTAGAATTAACATGATCCATTTTACAAGATAATTATGGTTGTCAGGTGATGAATGAATGAGAAGATGTGAGAATGCCAGCAGGAACCATTTGGAAGCTACTGCATTAGCCCATGTAAACAGGATGGCATAATAAATTCAAACTATACCTTGCAGATTAGTGGTTTGTTTTATTCCTGGAAGGACTACTTCACCGTAAAGGGACAAAACGCAATGCCACAATAGATGTCCTCTGCTCTGGCTTCTGCTTTATCACTATTGAAGAACATGGACTACTCAAAAGGAGATTCCAGGTTAGAGGCACTGTTATCTGAAAGCACATCGCTTATTGCTCATTACTAATTTTGGTAATAATGTTAAGCAGCACAACTGTATGGCCTGAGAGAAAACATTGTAGACAGAGAAAACATTTTTTTCTCTAAGCTAATCTTTAAATTGTGTTATTATTGTTATTAACCATAGAAAAGCAACCCTACATATGCACCAGAATCATTGACAATTCCCTGTTATAATACAGGATTGAAGGCACCATGCTCAGACCTCTTGAATCAGATTTGCCTGGGCTAAAGCTCTGGATGCTGCATTTTAATGTACTTGCCATGCACACTCCCCAGGGGCTTAACTATGCAACAGATAAGGGAACTACTCTTCCAGGCTACGTCATAACAGGCTGTCCTGACACCAACCACACCTGCATCTTCATTTTTTGGGGGGAAGTTACCATATAGGGAGTGACAATCAACCAATGCAACATAATACAAAATTAAAACCTAATTTTAGACTCAAAGTACTGCTATTTCCTCATGTTTTTGAATTCAAGTTTATTCAGAATTAATTTACCTAATGATCAACAGAAAAAAAAAATAGGTAAGTGTTTTCTATCCGAATGAAAATTCAAAATCGAATGTGGTTTCTTAAGAACAAATGTGATTTCTTTTGAGATTTTCTTATCTGATTTTTAAGGAAAATTCAAAAACTTACTTAAGGTAAATATTTTATTAAAAAGGACACTCTGTAAGGAGGAATAAATGTAGCATTCTGGAAGTCAACATAATCTAGGTCCTGACACTCTAGAAATCACATTTTTTTATTTTCTGTTTAATATACTATGCATTTTTTAGTCTAAGTAGTAGGGATTTGAATAGATAGCTGTTCAAGTAGATAAAGCATTAGTTTAATACAAGGCATTAAAGACTACAAAGAAATTGCCAATTTCTCTTCCCTGCCATAAAGAGGAAGACACTATAGTATGATCACAAGGTCATTTCTACCTTAACATTCTGATTCTGATGTTGTTGCATATCTTGTGCAAATCACATGCTCTTTTCCATTTTTTTCAACATACAAAATGGAACATGAAGATCACAAATATTCATTTACTCTATGCTACCTGCAAACAGTACTCACAGCTTTATCTGTGATATAACACTAACCCTCTGCAAAAATGCAATATGATAGTTAGCAATATTGTAACATTCTTTCACATGAGAAAAGTGTGTCTCGGTGTGGTTAAATTATTTGGGTAACGTTATACAGATCATAGGGGAAATCCACTTTGGTCTAATTTGCAATATATGCTTTTCTCTGCTATGTCAAATTTTCCCCCATAATGAGTTCTTTTTAATTTTTTTGTAGAATTAACTACAAGTTTTCATATTAAATTCTAATGCTCCTCAGGGGCATAGAAAGGACAAAGTCATAAGTTGTTTTTAATTTCTGCTTTGGTCTATAGCCACATTATAGCTATACACTGGCCAGAGGAAAATAAAAGGACAAAAAATTCAGTAAAGCAGATCCTAATGCACTATACAGAATGAAGAATCATGGAACGCTGGATATTATGATTATTCTATTCATGGGACAGTAAATAATTTTTATCTCTTGCAGCAACTCTAATCCATAAATACAGAATCCCAATAGCCATGTGCAGAGAAAGGTTGCTGATGCAATTTATCAAAAAAGGTACCAGGATCAATTAGCAAGGTCTAACTAACATGGGTGGAGCAGGTGGAAGGGGTGGCTTTTATTCTGGTTCAGGTATTCCTTAGAGACATTGCAGGTTTGGTTCCAGATTATCACAATAAAGCGAATATCACAATAAAATGAATCATATGATTTTTTTTGCTTTTCTAGTTCATATTAAAGTTGCATTTGTACTGTAATCTATTAAGTGTTTAATAGCATTATGTCCAAAAATCAATGCACATATCTTAATTAAAAATATTGCTAAAATCTGCTAGTGATCATCTGACTCTTTAGTGAGTCATAAACTTTTTGCTGGTGGAGGATCTTGCCTTGATGTTGCTGACTGATAAGGGTAGTAGTTGCTGAAGGCTGGGGTAGCTATGTTAAGTTCTCAAAATAATAATAATAAAATAACATTTACCACACCGATCAACTCTTTCTTTTAAGAAAGATTTTTCTGTAGTATGCAATACCATTTAATAGCATTTTACCAACAGTAGATCTTTTTCAGAAATTGAAATCAATACACTCAAACCTTGCCACTGCTTTATCAACTAAGTTTACTTATTTTCTAAATCCTTTGTTGTTATTTCAGCATTGTTGACAGCATCTTCACCAGGAGTAGATTCCATCTCACGAAATAACTTTCTTTACTCATCTAAAAGAAGCAACTCCTGGCCAGGTGCAGTGGCTCTGACCTGTAATCTCAGCACTTTGGGAGGCCGAGGCGAGTCGATCACTTGAGGTCAGGAGTTGGAGACCAGCCTGGCCAACATGGTGAAGCCCTGTCTCTAATAAAAATACAAAAATTAACTGGGCATGGTGACACACGACTGTAATCTCAGTTACTTGGGAAGTTGAAGGAGGACAATCGCTTGAACCCAAGAGGCAGAGGTTGCAGTGAGCCAAGATGGCATTGCTGCACTCCAGCCTGGGCAACAGAGTGAGTGAGACACTGTCATAAAAAAAAAAAGGCAACTCCTCATTCATTCAAGTTTTATCATGAAATTGTAGCAATGCAGTCACATCTCCAGGTTCCTGTTTTAATTCTAGTTATCTTGCTATTTCTACTACACGTGCAATTATATCCTTCACTGAAGTCTTGAACTTCTCAAAGTTATCTATGACGGTTCTAAATCAACTTCTTCAACCTTCTGTTATTGTTGGTATTTTGACCTCCTCCTATGAATCACAAATGCTCTTAATAACATCTAAAATAGTCTTTTCCAGAAAGTTCTTTTATTTATTTTGCCCAGATTCATCAAAAGAAACATTATCTATGGCAGCCAGAGCCTTATAAAATGCATTTCCAGTACCTGGAAGTTGAAAATACTTCTCGTTCCATAGGCTGCAGAATGGATGTTGTGTTAATAGGCATGAAAACATCATTGCTATCCTTATTCATCTCTGCTGGGCATAGTGGCTCATGCCTGTAATCCCAGCAATTTGGGAGACTGAGGCAGGCACATCATTTGAGGTCAGGAATTTAAGACCAGCCTGGCTAACATGGCTTAAGTCTCCATTAAGAATACAAAACTTAGCTGGACATGGTGGTGCACACCTGTAGTCCCAGCTACTTGGGAGACTGAGGCAGAAGAATCCTGCAGAGTTTCCAGTGAGCCGAGATCATGCCACTGCACTCCAGCCTGGGTAACAGAGCAAGACTCCCTCTCAAAAACAAAACAAAACATAAACATTCTTATCCCTCTCCATCAGAGCTCTTGGGTGACTGGGTGTATTATCAATGAGCAGTAATTTTTAAAGGAATCCTTTTACCTGAACAGGTCTCAACAGTAGGCTTAAAATATTTCGTAAAGCATGCTATAAACTGGTGTATCATCACGCAGGCTTTGTTGTTTTATTGACAGACCACAGGCAGAGTACCTTTAGCATAATTCTTAAGGGCCTCGAGATTTTTGGTAAATGATCATGGCTTCGACCTAAAGTCACGAGCTGCATTAGTTCCTAACAAGAGAATCAGCCTGTTCTTTGAAGCTTTGAAGTCAGGCTTTGACTTCCCCTTTCTAGCTGTGAAAGTTCTGATAGTATCTTCTTCCAATAGAAGGCCATTTTGTCTACATTGAAAATCTGCTGTTTACTGTAGCCATCTTCATCAATTATCTTAGCTACATCCTCTGGATTACTTGCTGCAGCTTCTGTGTCAGCACTTGTGGTTTACCTTGCACTTTTACGTTATAGAAACAACTTCTTTCCCTAAACCTCATGAACCAACCTCTGCTACCTCCATGCTTTTATTCCACAGTTTCCTCACTTCCCTCACCTTTTTAGAATTAAAGACAGTTGCAGCCTTGCTCTGGGTTAGGCTCCGGTTTATAGGTATGTTGTGGCTGGTTTGATCTTCTACCCAGACCACTCAAACTTTCTCCATATCAGCCGTAAAGCGGTTTCACTTTTTTAACATTTGTATGTTCTCTGAAGTAGCATTTTTAATTTTTTTCAAGAACTCTTTCTTTGCTTTCAAAACTTGGCTAATGGTTGACACAAGAGGCCTAGCTTTTGGTATTTCCAGGCTGTTGACACAGCTTCCTCACTAAGCTTAATCATTTTTAGCTGCTGATTCAAAGTGAGAGAGGTGCAACTCTTTTTTTTTTTTCACTTGAACACTTAGAGGCCATTGTAGGGTTATCAATTTGTCTAATTTCAGTATTGTCATATCTCAGGGAATAGAGGGAGAGAGATGGGGCAATGGTAGGTGGAGCAATCAGAATACATGTAATATATATAGACAAAGTTTGCTGTTTTATATGGGCATAGTTTGTGATGCCCCAAAGCAATTAAAATAGGAACATCAAAGATCA
The DNA here is from genome assembly GCF_029289425.2 of Pan paniscus. NCBI lineage: Eukaryota > Metazoa > Chordata > Mammalia > Primates > Hominidae > Pan > Pan paniscus. Next base: position 72,695,191 of record NC_073267.2, read on the forward strand.
TTCATCACAGATCACCATAACAGATATAATAATAATGAAAATCTTTAAAATATTGCAAGAATTCCCCAAATGCAACACAGAGACATGAAGTGAGCATATGCTGTTAGAAAAATGGTTGCCACAAGCTTTCAATTTGTAACAAAACACAATATCTGTGAAATGCAATAAAGTGAAGCATGATAAAAAGAGGCGTGCCTGTAATTTCTAGCTCTTTCCTTACCAGCAATGTAATGTTGGCCAAGTGACTTCCTAATTTCATTCCTTAATACTTAAGTAGTGCTAACATCCACCTCTTAGTGTTGGGGAATCATTACATAAGTGATGTAGTTTCTATAAATTGTCTGCCCCAGTACCCCATTATTTTATTGCTGTACTGGGAGCTCTAGCACAGCTTTAATGAGTTGCAGGTACTTCATGTCTCACTTAGTCCGTTACATCTCTTCACAAATGCACGTGCTTCTTTTTGGATTATTCTTCCCTCCATCTCTTATGGGAAACCCTAGTTATAAACAGGCTTTGGAGCCCAACAGTACTGGGTTTAATTCTGTCTCTGCCAAAGAATCAGTGTGTTTTGGCAATTTATTTTAACTTTATCAGCTTCAGTTTCCTCATCTGTCAAATGTGGCTTCTCATAGTATAACACAGAATTTACAGAGTGGTTATGAAGATCAAATCAAGTGAGGAAATTTCTATTTTAGATTATGCCAAATGTCTAATAAAAAGTAACTGTAATAATAAAATTATAAACTACACAATAATTTTATGTATTATGAATGATTATAATACTTTCCATTTTATTATCTGCAAGCATGAATCTTCAAAGTAAAATCCAAAAAATCATTTTTATTCTAATCCACACATTATTTTCTTCCCAAGAATAAAATTGAGCCAGGTTTACCTTGCAGAAATATATTTCTTAGGGGAAGAACCTTACATATTATATCATAAAGGCCACTTTATTTTTTATTGTATTTTCAGACCTGACATATAAGAATGCCCAACTAGATTTATATTGGCAGTTTTATAATACATTAAGTAGAAATGTTATTTTCTCCTTCCAAAAATCCAAATATTTTAAATCTCAAATGTCACCTCTGCAGAGTTACCTTCCCTGAATACTCCTTCTGAAATAAAGCCTTGAGCCCAGCCATCAAATTCTCTCTTTATGTTTTGTTTCACAGAAGCAATCATTTCTCAACATTACACTACATATTTATCTGATTTCTACTTTTTTTGTTTTACTCTGCTAGACTGTAAGCTCCATAAGGACAAGGAACTTGTCTAGTTTACTGCTTGAATCTCCAGCTGTTATGATAATGCCTGGCACATATGTTGGATCTTGTTTTCACTTTTTTCTTTTGACATATGTATAGAGCCACAAGAAGTTACAAATATATTACAGAGATGTCCTGTGTACTTGTAATTCAGTTGACTCCAGCGCTAACATCCTACATAATAGTATACTAGGAAACAGAAAATGGACATTATTGGAACCAAACAACTAGAGGTCTTAGATCTCATGAGTTTGTGTGCTCATTTTTTTTTTGCACATGTTTGTGTATAGGTCTACATTTTATCACATTTATAGATTTGTGTTAACTACGATCACCATCAAGATACAGAGCTATCATCTCATCTCAAAACTCCCACATCTCAAAACACCAGAATTGTTTTATACATGCATCTCCTCTCCTTCCCTGACCCCTTGCAACCACTGATCTGTTCCCCATCTCTATAATTTTGTTATTTTTAGAATGTTATATAAATTTACTCATATTATATGCATATATAATAGCTATTTTCACTCAGCATAAATAATACCCTTGAAATTTATCCAAATTTTTATATGTACCAATAGTCTGTTCCTTTTTACTATTTAGTTGTATTCCATATTTCTACTAATTATGTCATTAAGTAAATCCCACTTTCTATGATTTATATTACATCTTTCAAAGTCATGTAAAATGTTTGCATTGTTGCACTTTATTTCAACATATTAACCTGCCACTTATCTTGTCCAGGACACTGTATATCTTTATATTGTAAAATTTTAAAATGTCATATTTTCCTCCTGCCTCCACATCCTTATAAGCAGCTGTGAACACCCTGCCCAGGTGGTCAGGTGCACTAAATGATAAGGAGGTACCTGCCACAATTTCCCTTCTTGCCCTCCCCTGACTGTTGAACTAGTGACATTCAAACACACTAACGAAATTCTCTCATTCCTTTTGCTTGTGTACACCCCCCAGGTTTCCAATAAAGCAGTTGCCCATAGATCCTCTCTCTCTCAGCTCTACCTGGTTGGCTGAGCCTACTTCCCTGGAGCTACTCCCATACGGCTTCTTGAGCAGCATGCCACGCCTTTCTCTCTAAGATATGAGTGTAATAAATCATTTTATTTCATATGCCTCTGAGAGTGTAATTTCCAGGGCAGTGTGGGAATGATCCTTAAAGGCTCCACGAGGGGAACTTACTTTCCCATTTATAATACAATCCTTCAGCAAGTAGGGGAAATTTCTAAATGAAAATGTGATTGACTCTGATCTCAGCTGACAGCTAAAGAAGGTTCTCAGTCTTTATGCCTGTGATGTTTCAGTGTGTATGGTCTTTCATCGCTTCCTACAGTTGACATATGGCAGTGCCTAACACACTGGAATGGCTTCTCTGTTTACATCCTTCTGCTTTTCTTTTCTTTCCTTGTTTTGAGAATAGGCAACATTCTAAGTGGACTTAAGAGGAAAGAAAATCCTCATTAAACTGGTAATAAACAATTTTATTTTGTCTTTAGAAAATCTTCTCAATATTTTTTTCTTAAAAATTACATAAGAAAAGGAAAAAGCCCTAGACGTTCAGATCTAGCATGTAAGGCATAAGACCCAGAAAGGCAAATTTTAAGGTATCCCAAGAAACATGGCATTCTTAGAGAATTACTAGAATTATTTAAGGAAAGCACACAAACAAAAACAAGAATCCCAGTACTGTATAATATACAAAAATTAGGCAGAGTAAATACTTTATAATGAATGGGTTTCAAACTTTAATTAATGAGTTATAGGGGGCATAAAACAGAGGTTTTCTGCCAGGCATGATGGCTCACACCTGTAATCCCAGCACTTTGGGAGGCCAAGACAGGCGGATCGCTTGAGGTCACGAGTTTGAGACCATCCTGGCCAACGTGGTAAAACCCCACCTCTACTAAAAATACAAAAGTTAGCTGGGCGTGGTGGCCAGTGCCTGTAATTCCAGCTACTTGGGAGGCTGAGGCAGAAGAATTGCTTGAACCCAGGAGATGGAGGTTGCAGTGAGCCAAGATTGTGCCACTGCACTTCAGCCTGGGTGACAGAGGGAGACTCCGTCTCAAAACAACAACAACAACAACAACAACAACAACAACAAACAAACAGAGCTTTTCATCCCCTCTGTTCCCAGTACTGTGGCTGCTTCTCATATTATATTAGTTTGCTGGAATATGACTAACATGACTAACTGCAACACATACCCACCCCCTGCCCCCCAAAAAAAATCAGGAATAGAAGAGATGAAGCCATCCACAAAAGTCAGCAAGCAAGACACAAACCTATAGTTCTTAAATAACTAGTTTTCTTGGCTTTACAATATGCCACCTCATTTATTGCTCCCAAGAGCTTTGTGAGGTAGGCACACTTTTTCCTATAGTAGACTAGTAAAATGAGATTTAGAGATATCGAATCCTCTGGACTGAGTGTTGATGCCCCTGAAAATTTGTATGTGAAAATCTTAACCCCCAGTGTGATGATATTTGGTGGTGGAGACTTTGAGAAGTGATTAGATCATGAGGTAGAGCCTCATCAGTGGGATAGTGACTTATAAAAGAGATCTCAGAAGGCTTGGTGTGGTGACTCATGATTCGAGTTGCAGCACTTTGAGAGGATGAAGCAGGAAGATGGCATAAAGCCAGGAGTTTGATACCAGCCTGGGCAATTATGCAAAACTCCCATCTCTACAAAAAAAAAAAAATTAAGATTAGCTGAAAATGGTGGTGTGCACTTGTAGTCCCAGCTAATTAGAAGGCTTACATATGAGGATCAAAGGAGCCCAGGAGTTTGAGGCTGCAGTGAGCTATGATCACACCTCTGCACTCCAGCCTGTATGACAGAGGGAGACCACATCACTGAAAGATAATAATAGGTTTTTTTTGTTGTTTTGTTTTGTTTTTGCAACCCCAGAGTGTGTGCTCTCTCTCTCTCTTCTGCTTTTCTGATAGCAAAACAGTGACTACACTTACCAATAATTTATCGCATTAAAAACAACAGGAAAAACCGCAGTACTTTTCCACCAACCTAATACATTTTAAAATAAATAAAAGAGTGTAATTGGATTGTTTGTAACATGAAGAAAGAATTAAAGCTTGAGGTGATGGCCCCTACTTATCCTTATGTGATTATTGTGCATTGTATTTCTGTATCAAAATATCTCATCTACTTCATAAATATATAAACCAACCATGTACCCATAAAAATTAAAAATAAACGGAAACCTGTTTTTAATTAAATCCTTTAAAATAAATTATGAAGAGGTGTGTTGTTACTTTCTACGTAGCTTATTTGGTGCTAGCTTTCTCATAAGTATTTGCCAACTAAGGTCTACCTGCCATCCCTACTCCCCATGCCTTGGCACCCCTATGATCATCTGGAACAGTGTTCAATGAAACGTGAAACTTAAATTATAAAGAAAATTCAATTAAAGATTTGAAGCCAAGTGGTAGTTGGTGAGGAAGGAGGAATATAATGTTTGTGGCCAGATATCTCAAATTGCAATCTCAGCTTTGCCTTTAATACCTAAGGTACATTAGGCTTTTAGGCAAATTACATGTATTAGTTGGTTTGGGCTGCTGTAATAGAAGATCATACACTGGGTGGCTTAAACAACAACCCATTTTTTCCTCATAGTTCTGTAGGGTAGGAATTCCAAGATTAAGGCACTGGCTGATTAGGTGTCTAGAGAAAGCCCTCTTTCTGATTCATAGACTGCTGTATTTTGGCTGAAATGATATCTCGTAATTTTCACTAGCATTTCTCTGATAATCAATGATGTTGAGCACCTTTTCGTACACCTGTTGGCTATTTGTATGTCTTCTTTTCAGACAGATCTTTTCAGATATTTTGTCCATTTTAAAAATTAGATTATAGTATTTTTTCCATTGTTTGAGCTCCCTATATATTCTCTTTCTAATCCATTAACAAATGAATAGTTTGCAAATAATTTCTCCCATTCTTATGGTTATCATTTTACTTTGTTGATTGTTTGCACTGATGTGCATAAGCTTATTAACTTGATGTGATCCAATTTTTCCTTTTTTTCCTTCGTTGCCTACTCTTTTGGGATATCACTCAAGAAATCTTTCCCCAAACCAATGTCTTAGAGAGTTTCTTCAATGTTTTTTGTGGAGTAGAGTCATTATTTTAGATATTAGATTTAAGTCTTTAATCCATTTTGATTTGACTTTTGTGTACAGCAAAATATACGGGTCTAGTTTCATTATTTGCATGTGGATATCTAATTTTCCTAGCACGATTTATTGAAGAGACTGTCCTTTCCCCAATGTATGTTCTTAGCAATTTTGTAAAAAATAAGTTCACTATAGATGTATGGGTTTATATTTTGTATTCTCTATTCTATTCCATTAATTTTATGTGTATATTTTTTATGGCACTACCTTGCTGTTTTGGTTACTATAGCTCCATAGTGTATTTTGAAGTCAGGTAAGGTTATTCCTTCAGTTTTCTTCTTTTTCCTCAGAATAGCTTTCACTATTCTAGGATTTTTGTGATTCCATAAAAATTTTAGGATTTTTTTTCTATTTCTATGAAGAATGTCACAGGTATATTGATAAGGATTGCATTCAATCTGTAGATTATTTTGGGTAAAACTGACATTTTAACAACATTGATTTATCTAATCTGTGAACATGAAATGTCTTTTTATTTTTTGTGTTCTCCTCATTTTTGCATCAATTTTTAAAATAGTTTTGATTGTAAAGATCTTTCACTTCTTTGGTTAAGTTTATTCATAGGTATTTCATTTTATTTGTAGCTATTGTAAGCTATTATAAGTGTAAAAAAGTAAGCTATTACTTTTTTATTTATTTTTCAGATTACTCATGGTTGACATATAGAAATGGTACTAATTTTTGTATGTTGATTTGGTATCCTGCAACTTTAATGAATTTGTTCATCAGTTCTAATAGTATTTTTTTTGTGGAGTCTTTAGGTTTTTCTAAATATAAGATCATGTCAACTGCAAACAAAGATAATTTAACTTCTTCCTATCCAATTTGGATGTTCTTTATATATTTGTCTTGTCTGATTGCTCTACCTAGGACTTCCAGCACTATGTTGAATAATCGTGGTAAAAGTGGACATGCTTGCTGTGTTCCAGATCTTAGAAGACAGTCTTTCAGTTTTTTTCCTATTCAGTATGATACTAGCTGTAGGTCTGTCGTATATCCCTTTTATTGTGTTGAGATAGGTTCTTTCTATATCCAGTGTTTTTTTTGAGGGCTTTTATCATGATGGGATGTTGATTTTTATCAAATGCTTTTTTCAATATTAATTGAAAGTATCATGTGGGTTTTCTCCTTTATTATGTTGATATGGTGTATCACATTTATTGGTGTATACATAACCATTCTTGCATCCTTGGCAGAACCCCCACTTTGTCATGATGAATGATCTTTTTAATGTGTCAATGAATTTGGTTTGCTAGTATTTTGTTGAGGATATTTGCATCAATGTTCATCAGGGAGATTGGCCTGTAGTTTCCTTCTTTTAATGTTTCTTTCTTTGATTTGGGTATCAGGGTAATAATGACCTTGTAGAATGAGTTTGAAAGTACTCCCTTTCTCTCTCTCTCTCTCTCTCTCTCTCTCTGTCTCTTTTGAACAGTTTGAGTAGGATTGGTATTTGTTCTTTTAATGTTTGGTAAAATTCAACAGTAAAGCTATCAGGTCCCTGGCTTTTCTTTGAGGGGAGATTTTTTATAATGGCTTCGATATCATTATTTGTTATTGATTGGTTTGGGTTTTGTATTTCTTCATGTTTCAATCTTGATAGATTGTGTATTTCCAGAAATTTATCCATTTCTTCTAGATTTTCAAATTTATTGGCATATAGTTGCTCATAGTAGCCCCTAATGATTCTTTGTGTTTCCCCAGAATTGGTTTTGAGGCCTTAATTTTCATCTTTGATTTTATTTATTTGGGTTTTCTTTCTCTTTCTTTCTTTCTTTCTTCTTTCTTTCTTTCTTTTAGTTAGGCTAAATGTTTGTTGTTTGTTGACTTTATTTATCCTATCAAAAATAGCTTTTCATTTCATTGATCTTTAGTATTTTTTTCACTCCAATTTCACTTATTTCTGTTCTGGTCTTTTTTATTTCTTTTCTTCTATTAATTCTGGGTTTGGTTTTTCTTGCTTTTCTAGTTCTTTAAGATGCATTGTTAGGTTTTTATTTGAAGTTTTTCTGCTTTTTTTTTTGATGTAGGTGTTCATTGCTATAAGGTATCCTCTTGTTACTGCTTTTGCTGTATCCCATACATTTTGTTATGTTTTGTTTCCATTTTTTTTTTGTTTCAAGAATTTTTTTAATTTACCTCTTAATTTCTTTATTGATCCACTGGTTATTTAGGGATATATTGTTTAATTTACATGTGTTTCTATAGTTTTCCAAATTCCTCTTGTTATTGATTTCTTGTTTTATTCCATTGTGGTCAGAGAAGACACTTCATACACTTTCAATTTTTTTTGAATTGTTAAGACTTGTTTTGTAACCTAACAAATGGTCTATCCTTGAGTATGATTCATGTGCAGAGGAGGAAGAATGTGTATTCTGCAGCTGTTGGATAAAATGTTCTGTATATAACTATTAGATCCATTTGGTTTATATGATAGACCAAATCTAGGTGATTCAGGTCTGTCTTTCCTACAATTTTCAGTGCCTTTTTTCCTAATATGATGTTAAAACCAGGTGCTGTGATTGCTCACCAGATGTTTGGTTTTTATGAGGGTGCTTTTTGTGTGGAGAGTTGTTCAATTTGTTGTTCTTGTTGGGGTAAAAATAGCTGGGGGTTTCTATTCAGCCATCTTGCTCGGCCTTCTCTAAGACAGTTTTTAAAAAAATATTTATTGAGTTTCTACTATAAGTAAAACAAACAGGTCATTGGTCAACTCTAACAATATGTTATGTGTACTTATGAAGCTTAGAAAACAAAAGTCAAAGCAGATGTTGATATTAATTAAATAATAGGAAAAATAACTCTTCCTATTCTTCTGGGACTGTCCCTGTTTTAGAAGGAAAGTCTACCTCCCAGGAACTCCCTCAGTACCAAGTCAACATGGTATGCTTGGTAAGCCTATCAAATAATCATATGATAGATACAGAATTACAGCTATCACTATTGTTAAAAGACAGAAAAGCATGAAGTTACAGATTTCTATGATGGTGAAGGGCCTGATTGGAGGTCTAAAGTGTATTCTCCATAGAAAGGAAATGTGAAAAAATAGTCAAAGAAAGAGGAGGTGCTCACCTGATACATATTGGAAGAAAAGTTTTATGTAGTGAAACTGGCATTTAAGAAGGATCATGGTAGAAGATAGCTTGTTTAGTGTGAGAGCTATACAAAAGTCAGTGTGGCTGGGGCCCACGAACCAAGCGGCTCATGGTGAGACATGTGTCTCAATTACACACCAGGATTCAGACCAGACTCAGCAAGCGTTTTCTATAAAGTGTCATATGGTATAAAAAATTTAAGACAGCTTTAAAGATTTCAAGAATTGTTGTATAGCCTCCTCATTCCAAATATTAAATCAAACATGAATCCAACCACTTCTGGAAAGGAAATGTTATTAAGGTCCCAAATCAGGTGACCTTAAGATAGAGAGGTTATGAGGGGAGGAGCCAAGATGGCCGAATAGGAACAGCTCCGGTCTACAGCTCCCAGAGTGAGCGACGCAGAAGACGGGTGATTTCTGCATTTCCATCTGAGGTACGGGGTTCATCTCACTAGGGAGTGCCAGACAGTGGGCGCAGGTCAGTGGGTGCGCGCACCGTGCGTGAGCCGAAGCAGGGCGAGGCATTGCCTCACCTGGGAAGCGCAAGGGGTCAGGGAGTTCCCTTTCCGAGTCAAAGAAAGGGGTGACGGACGCACCTGGAAAATCGGGTCACTCCCACCCGAATATTGCGCTTTTCAGACCGGCTTAAAAAACGGCGCACCACGAGACTATATCCCACACCTGGCTCCGAGGGTCCTACGCCCACGGAATCTCGCTGATTGCTAGCACAGCAGTCTGAGATCAAACTGCAAGGCAGCAGCGAGGCTCGGGGAGGGGCGCCCGCCATTGCCCAGGCTTGCTTAGGTAAACAAAGCAGCCGGGAAGCTCGAACTGGGTGGAGCCCACCACAGCTCAAGGAGGCCTGCCTGCCTCTGTAGGCTCAACCTCTCAGGGCAGGGCACAGACAAACAAAAAGACAGCAGTAACCTCTGCAGACTTAAATGTCCCTGTCTGACAGCTTTGAAGAGAGCAGTGGTTCTCCCAGCACGCAGCTGGAGATCTGAGAACGGGCAGACTGCCTCCTCAAGTGGGTCCCTGACCCCTGACCCCCGAGCAGCCTAACTGGGAGGCACCCCCCAGCAGGGGCACACTGACACCTCACACGGCAGGGTATTCCAACAGACCTGCAGCTTGAGGGTCCTGTCTGTTAGAAGGAAAACTAACAAACAGAAAGGACATCCACACCAAAAACCCATCTGTACATCACCATCATCAAAGACCAAAAGCAGATAAAACCACAAAGATGGGGAAAAAACAGAACAGAAAAACTGGAAACTCTAAAACGCAGAGCGCCTCTCCTCCTCCAAAGGAACGCAGTTCCTCACCAGCAACGGAACAAAGCTGGATGGAGAATGATTTTGACGAGCTGAGAGAGGAAGGCTTCAGACGATCAAATTACTCTGAGCTACGGGAGGACATTCAAACCAAAGGCAAAGAAGTTGAAAACTTTGAAAAAAATTTAGAAGAATGTATAACTAGAATAACCAATACAGAGAAGTGCTTAAAGGAGCTGATGGAACTGAAAACCAAGGCTCGAGAACTACGTGAAGAATGCAGAAGCCTCAGGAGCAGATGCGATCAACTGGAAGAAAGGGTATCAGCAATGGAAGATGAAACGAATGAAATGAAGCGAGAAGGGAAGTTTAGAGAAAAAAGAATAAAAAGAAATGAGCAAAGCCTCCAAGAAATATGGGACTATGTGAAAAGACCAAATCTACGTCTGATTGGTGTACCTGAAAGTGATGCGGAGAATGGAACCAAGTTGGAAAACACTCTGCAGGATATTATCCAGGAGAACTTCCCCAATCTAGCAAGGCAGGCCAACGTTCAGATTCAGGAAATACAGAGAACGCCACAAAGATACTCCTCGAGAAGAGCAACTCCAAGACACATAATTGTCAGATTCACCAAAGTTGAAATGAAGGAAAAAATGTTAAAGGCAGCCAGAGAGAAAGGTTGGGTTACACTCAAAGGGAAGCCCATCAGACTAACAGCAGATCTCTCGGCAGAAACCCTACAAGCCAGAAGAGAGTGGGGGCCAATATTCAACATTCTTAAAGAAAAGAATTTTCAACCCAGAATTTCATATCCAGCCAAACTAAGCTTCATAAGTGAAGGAGAAATAAAATCCTTTACAGACAAGCAAATGCTGAGAGATTTTGTCACCACCAGGCCTGCTCTAAAAGAGCTCCTGAAGGAAGCGCTAAACATGGAAAGGAACAACCGGTACCAGCCGCTGCAAAATCATGCCAAAATGTAAAGACCATCGAGACTAGGAAGAAACTGCATCAACTAACGAGCAAAATCACCAGCTAACATCATAATGACAGGATCAAATTCACACATAACAATATTAACTTTAAATGTAAATGGACTAAATTCTCCAATTAAAAGACACACACTGGCAAGTTGGATAAAGAGTCAAGACCCATCAGTGTGCTGTATTCAGGAAACCCATCTCACGTGCAGAGACACACATAGGCTCAAAATAAAAGGATGGAGGAAGATCTACCAAGCAAATGGAAAACAAAAAAAGGCAGGGGTTGCAATCCTAGTCTCTGATAAAACAGACTTGAAACCAACAAAGATCAAAAGAGACAAAGAAGGCCATTACATAATGGTAAAGGGATCAATTCAACAAGAGGAGCTAACTATCCTAAATATATATGCACCCAATACAGGAGCACCCAGATTCATAAAGCAAGTCCTGAGTGACCTACAAAGAGACTTAGACTCCCACACATTAATAATGGGAGAATTTAACACCCCACTGTCAACATTAGACAGATCAACGAGACAGAAAGTCAACAAGGATACCCAGGAATTGAACTCAGCTCTGCACCAAGCGGACCTAATAGACATCTACAGAACTCTCCACCCCAAATCAACAGAATATACATTTTTTTCAGCACCACACCACACCTATTCCAAAATTGACCACATACTTGGAAGTAAAGCTCTCCTCAGCAAATGTAAAAGAACAGAAATTATAACAAACTATCTCTCAGACCACAGTGCAATCAAACTAGAACTCAGGATTAAGAATCTCACTCAAAGCCGCTCAACTACATGGAAACTGAACAACCTGCTCCTGAATGACTACTGGGTACATAACGAAATGAAGGCAGAAATAAAGATGTTCTTTGAAACCAACGAAAACAAAGACACAACATACCAGAATCTCTGGGACGCATTCAAAGCAGTGTGTAGAGGGAAATTTATAGCACTAAATGCCCACAGGAGAAAGCAGGAAAGATCCAAAATTGACACCCTAACATCACAATTAAAAGAACTAGAAAAGCAAGAGCAAACACATTCAAAAGCTAGCAGAAGGCAAGAAATAACTAAAATCAGAGCAGAACTGAAGGAAATAGAGACACAAAAAACCCTTCAAAAAATCAATGAATCCAGGAGCTGGTTTTTTGAAAGGATCAACAAAATTGATAGACCGCTAGCAAGACTAATAAAGAAAAAAAGAGAGAAGAATCAAATAGACACAATAAAAAATGATAAAGGGGATATCACCACCGATCCCATAGAAATACAAACTACCATCAGAGAATACTACAAACACCTCTATGCAAATAAAGTAGAAAATCTAGAAGAAATGGATACATTCCTCGACACATACACTCTCCCAAGACTAAACCAGGAAGAAGTTGAATCTCTGAATAGACCAATAACAGGAGCTGAAATTGTGGCAATAATCAATAGTTTCCCAACCAAAAAGAGTCCAGGACCAGATGGATTCACAGCCGAATTCTACCAGAGGTACAAGGAGGAACTGGTACCATTCCTTCTGAAACTATTCCAATCAATAGAAAAAGAGGGAATCCTCCCTAACTCATTTTATGAGGCCAGCATCATTCTGATACCAAAGACGGGCAGAGACACAACCAAAAAAGAGAATTTTAGACCAATATCCTTGATGAACATTGATGCAAAAATCCTCAATAAAATACTGGCAAACCGAATCCAGCAGCACATCAAAAAGCTTATCCACCATGATCAAGTGGGCTTCATCCCTGGGATGCAAGGCTGGTTCAATATACACAAATCAATAAATGTAATCCAGCATATAAACAGAGCCAAAGACAAAAACCACATGATTATCTCAATAGATGCAGAAAAAGCCTTTGACAAAATTTAACAACCCTTCATGCTAAAAACTCTCAATACATTAGGTATTGATGGGACGTATTTCAAAATAATAAGAGCTATCTATGACAAACCCACAGCCAATATCATACTGAATGGGCAAAAACTGGAAGCATTCCCTTTGAAAACTGGCACAAGACAGGGATGCCCTCTCTCACCACTCCTATTCAACATAGTGTTGGAAGTTCTGGCCAGGGCAATCAGGCAGGAGAAGGAAATAAAGGGTATTCAATTAGGAAAAGAGGAAGTCAAATTGTCCCTGTTTGCAGACAACATGATTGTTTATCTAGAAAACCCCATCGTCTCAGCCCAAAATCTCCTTAAGCTGATAAGCAACTTCAGCAAAGTCTCAGGATACAAAATCAATGTACAAAAATCACAAGCATTCCTATACACCAACAACAGACAAACAGAGAGCCAAATCATGGGTGAACTCCCATTCACAATTGCTTCAAAGAGAATAAAATACCTAGGAATCCAACTTACAAGGGATGTGAAGGACCTCTTCAAGGAGAACTACAAACCACTGCTCAAGGAAATAAAAGAGGATACAAACAAATGGAAGAACATTCCATGCTCATGGGTAGGAAGAATCAATATCGTGAAAATGGCCATACTGCCCAAGGTAATTTACAGATTCAATGCCATCCCCATCAAGCTACCAATGACTTTCTTCACAGAATTGGAAAAAACTACTTTAAAGTTCATATGGAACCAAAAAAGAGCCCGCATCACCAAGTCAATCCTAAGCCAAAAGAACAAAGCTGGAGGCATCACACTACCTGACTTCAAACTATACTACAAGGCTACAGTAACCAAAACAGCATGGTACTGGTATCAAAACAGAGATATAGATCAATGGAACAGAACAGAGCCCTCAGAAATAACGCCACATACCTACAACTATCTGATCTTTGACAAACCTGAGAAAAACAAGCAATGGGGAAAGGATTCCCTATTTCATAAATGGTGCTGGGAAAACTGGCTACCCATATGTAGAAAGCTGAAACTGGATCCCTTCCTTACACCTTATACAAAAATCAATTCAAGATGGATTAAAGATTTAAACATTAGACCTAAAACCATAAAAACCCTAGAAGAAAACCTAGGCATTACCATTCAGGACATAGGCGTGGGCAAGGACTTCATGTCCAAAACACCAAAAGCAATGGCAACCAAAGCCAAAATTGACAAATGGGATCTAATTAAACTAAAGAGCTTCTGCACAGCAAAAGAAACTACCATCAGAGTGAATAGGCAACCTACAACATGGGAGAAAATTTTTGCAACCTACTCATCTGACAAAGGGCTAATATCCAGAATCTACAATGAACTCAAACAAATTTACAAGAAAAAAACAAACAACCCCATCAAAAAGTGGGTGAAGGACATGAACAGACACTTCTCAAAAGAAGACATTTATGCAGCCAAAAAACACATGAAAAAATGCTCATCATCACTGGCCATCAGAGAAATGCAAATCAAAACCACTATGGGATATCATCTCACACCAGTTAGAATGGCAATCATTAAAAAGTCAGGAAACAACAGGTGCTGGAGAGATGTGGAGAAATAGGAACACTTTTACACTGTTGGTGGGACTGTAAACTAGTTCAACCATTGTGGAAGTCAGTGTGGCGATTCCTCAGGGATCTAGAACTAGAAATACCATTTGACCCAGCCATCCCATTACTGGGTATATACCCAAATGACTATAAATCATGCTGCTATAAAGACACATGCACACGTATGTTTATTGCGGCATTATTCACAATAGCAAAGACTTGGAACCAACCCAAATGTCCAACAATGATAGACTGGATTAAGAAAATGTGGCACATATACACCATGGAATACTATGCAGCCATAAAAAATGATGAGTTCATGTCCTTTGTAGGGACATGGATGAAATTGGAAACCATCATTCTCAGTAAACTATCGCAAGAACAAAAAACCAAACACCGCATATTCTCACTCATAGGTGGGAATTGAACAATGAGATCACATGGACACAGGAAGGGGAATATCACACTATGGGGACTGTGGTGGGGAGGGGGGAGTGGGGAGGGATAGCATTGGGAGATATACCTAATGCTAGATGACGAGTTAGTGGGTGCAGCGCACCAGCATGGCACATGTATACATATGTAACTAACCTGCACAATGTGCACATGTACCCTAAAACTTAAAGTATAATAAAAAAAAAAAGAAAAAAAAAAAAGATAGAGAGGTTATCCTATTGGGCCTGACCTATCACATAAACTTTAAATCTTAGTTCTAGAGGTCAGAAATAGAGGAATTCAGAGATTTCCAGCACAAGGGGATTTAACTCACAAGACATTCTCCATTGCTGCCTTTAATATGGAAGAAATCATGTGGCAAGAACTGTGGGCAGCCCTAGGAGCTGAAAGCAGCCACTAATGATAACTATTAAGCAACTGGGAGTCTTGCCACTCAAAGGAATTGCATTTTCTAAACGGGCAGTTAGAGGAAGACCCTAAATCTTAAATAATACAGTAGCTCTACACAACATCTTGATTTCAGTCACGTGAGACCCTGAACAGAGAACACGGTCATACTGTGCCAACTCCTGACACATAGAGACTGGGAAATAACATACTTTTGTTGTTTCAAGCTAATAATTTTGCAGTGATTAGTTATGCAGTAATAGAAAACAAACACAGTAAATATAGTAATTCTTTTTCAACTATTGGGCATTACAGTTTCTGCTGCAACTAGTCAACTATGTTATTATAGAGCAAAATCAGCCATAGATAGTACATAAATGAATA
The DNA here is from genome assembly GCF_029289425.2 of Pan paniscus. Classification (NCBI taxonomy): domain Eukaryota; kingdom Metazoa; phylum Chordata; class Mammalia; order Primates; family Hominidae; genus Pan; species Pan paniscus. The sequence continues at coordinate 72,710,726 of NC_073267.2, forward strand.
TGTATGTCTATATTCCAATAAAATTTCACTTACAAATAAAGTCATAAATATATTTGGCTTTTGTGTTATAATTTTCAGACTCCTAATATAGAAAATCTAAGGAGTTGTATACATTGTTAAGGAGTTTTTGCTTTAGCCTAACTAAAATGGAAAAGCATTGTATGGCTTTAGTGTGGTAATAAATGATTACATTTACATTTTGAAGATCAATCTGCCTAAGACTTTGGTAATGAATAATTGAATGAAGTAGATCAATATGAAAAGTGTAGAATAATTTTTTGGCTATTGCACTTGATATCTCTTGCTAGGAGAATGGTTACCGGAAGAGTGATAGGGAAAATCTTCAATCTGGGCACGTGTGTGAATATGCATGCATGCGTGTGTGTTTCCATTCATATACATGTATAAACTCTCTATAAAGATAGGAGTTGTGTTTTGTGACATTTTTGCTCTAATGAATAAACAGATTCTGCAACACTTGTAATGTAACTCTAAAAAAAATGACTGAGCTTTTTCTACGACAATGGCATCACACTGATTAAATGAACATTTCCTGTACCTAGTGGATTCATATGAATTATAGGAAAGAAAACGGCTCTACTGACCCGGTGATTTAATGTTCTCTTCCTAACAACTTGCAAAACTTTATAAGATGATGAGAACGATATCACCAGAGGCATTTTGAAATGGTCTGAAAATTGATCAAGGCTAGACAACAGCTTCCTTATTGCCTTACCTCTTCTCACACAATGCTGTTTGAAATAGTATTTTGGGCCAGGCACGGTGGCTTAGGCCTGTAATCCCAGCACTTTGGGAGGCCGAGGTGGGTGGATCACCTGAGGTTGAGAGTTCGAGACCAGCCTGACCAACATGGAGAAAACCTGTCTCTTCTAAAAATACAAAATTAGCCAGGCGTCGTGGCACATGCCTGTAATTCCAGCTACTTGGGGGGCTGAGGCAGGAGAATCACTTGAACCTGAGAGGTGGAGGTTGCGGTGAGCTGAGATTGCACCATTGCACTCCAGCTTGGGCAACAAGAGTGAAACTTCGTCAAAAGAAAGAAAGAAGGAAAGAAAGGAAGGAAGGAAGGAAGGAAGGAAGGAAAAAGAAAAGAAAAGAAAGACAGACTATTTTTAAAAGCCTTTATATTGGAGTATTTTCCTAGGTACTGAATGGTCTCTTATGAAATAAGACATCCCGCTCAATAATTGACACATAGTAGGTATCAAGTGAATTTTAGTGGAATTGGAATCTAACTTGGCTAAAATAAAGACAGTTTTTATTGAACCTAGGTTTAATATACTAAACAAAGTCAGTAACTGTGGTGAATACCAACCTATTTAGAGTTCAGCATTACCTTTCTTCAAAAAGAAATGCAAAATTAAAAGAGAAAAATGTTGCAAGAGATTTCTCCCTGGGTCTTTCATATTCCTACATGTGTTGCTGTGTGCTACGCTTCAAGACATTGACCACTCTTTACCTTGGACCATTTTTCAGTGTAATGTTTACAGCAAGTAATTGAGGGATGAGTTAACATCTCCCCTAGGAACAAAGGCTTATTTGCTGACTGCTCACTGTGAAATAGAGAATTTCTTAGGCTTAGCAATCCTCTTTTGTGATACAATCCATGATTTATGCAGGCACCTGTGTAGGCCCTCTGCATGGATTTGGGAGGCAAGTGGAATTAACAGAAACATGCTAATACTCATGCTACCTGCTGTGTCATGAGTAATGAAATTCTTTGTCTCTGAGTGAGAAGTTCATATCTTCTGTCAGTATCTGTCATAGGGTATTTGGACTTACTTTATCATGTTATAAATAAAGAATGATTCCCAGTGCAGAAAAAAGTTTTCAAGGTTTTATATCTTGGATAAATATTCCAGGTTGACTACTTCGAACAACATGTTCTCAAATATTTTCCCAAATATTTATGAAAGGATATCATAACTAGTGACATAAATGATGATAATGTTATGGTTGACAAAGCATTCTTTCAAAAGGTTGCTTTAGTTCCTCAAACTTTAAGTTAACTAAGAAAGATATTATCATTCCAAGTATAAACGTAAACATTGCTCAGAAGGTTTTTACAATGTTTTTCAAAGCAATGTAGTGTTTAAAAGTTAGGTTCCTACTTATAATTTGAAGATTCTGACTTCTGTTGTTTAAACATATTATTTATAAAAATAGTACAGTGAAAAATACATTTATTGTAATTATTGATTCATGTATTTATTAGCAACATTTCTCAAAACTTATTGTGTTATGCTAATTGTATAACGTTATATAATATGTGTTCTCTGTGTGTGTGTGTGTGTGTGTGTGTGTGTGTGTGTGTGTGAAAATCAATTGGACATAATACGTAGCAGATACAATGCAGACAAGTGGTTAGAATGTCTAGTTTGTTTTATAAGGTAAATAAGAAAGTTTTGTTTGGTTGGTTGACTTTGCTTCATAGCTCAAATATGTTTTATGAAATAATTTTGGGAATTTTAATTGTGCTTTCAGTGATTGAGTCAAAGATAGGAAGGAGAAAAGGGTAAAGTCAGGAAAAGAGTTGGTGAGAACCGTCAACTTTCACACAGAGACCCAGGTATTGGAATCTCAGATTGAACCAAATCCCAGGTTCTTTTGTTTTCTTGGGGGAGTAAATCACAAAATTTATTTAAAGTCCTCTTCATAGCTTGCAGTGCTCTGAATATCATGTTTCAAGTGTACGAGTAAGCTTTGTATATTCCTTATAGCGAATGCTTGGATTCCTTATTGACACATAGATTGAAGTTCTTAATTGTCAAGACTAAGAGGCAATTGAAGGAATAACTTGGTGAAATGCTCTAGTTAAGAGACAAAAATTTGCTCATTTTTTAGATTTTGGTGCCTAGCACAGTGCCTTGAGCTAAAGAAAGTGTACACACACACACACACAGTCAAACACACAAACACACACACACATACACAAACACATGCACACACAAATGGATAAAAAATAGAAAAGAGGGAGACTGGGTGCGGTGGCTCATGCCTGTAATCCCAGCACTTTGAAGGCTGAGACGGGGCAGATCCCCTGAGGTCAGGAGTTCGAGACCAGCCTGGCCAACATGGTGAAACCCCGTCTCTATTAAAAGTACAAAAATTAGCCAGGTATGGTGGCATGCACCTGTAATCCCAGCTACTCGGGAGGCTGAGGGAGGAGAATCGCTTGAATCCGGGAGGCAGAGGTTGCAGTGAGCTGAGATGGCGCCACTGACTTCCAGCCTGGGTGACAGAGCGAGACTCCATCTCAAAAACAAAACAAAACAAAAAAATAAAAAATAAAAAAGAGAGAGAGAGAGAGAGTGAAAGGAGGGCATGAGAAAAGAAGATTGAATGAAAAGGTCAAGGAAATTATTTAAGAGAGTTGATGAAGCAAGCATGAACTTTAAACCACCTTTGGTTGGATTTCCTCCCATTTAATAAAAAAAATCATATTAATAAAATCACAAACATACAGGAATTATTATAAAATCTGTATTTATTTGTAAGGAGAAAGAGAAGAGGAAAAATCAGGCAAACGAACTAGGAGAGAGAGGATAAATTACATAAAATTTAAAAAAGTTGGGGGGGCTAAATAATAGTTAAGGAAGAGAAAATATAAAAGAGAACAACCAGGAAGAAAAAGGCATAGAGAGGCTAGACAGAAAGAAAGAAAGAAAAAAAGGAAAATAAAAGAAAAGTCAAACTTTTAGTTTAGCTTCACTTTCTTTCTACATGATTAGTAAATCAACAGGGGAGACAGAACCTTAGAGCCGGAAGAGAGAGGAGAAAATAGCTGCTTTTCAGACACTTGACTTAACCACGCCTGGTCTCTAGCTGGCAGCCTCTGCATATTCCCCTGACAGCACCTGGAGAAGGTTCCTGTACAACACCGAAGGGGTGATGGGAAAGTATGACATGTGGCACCAGGGCAAGATCTGATCCTTGACAAATGAAATCTGTCAGCCATCTCCTCAAAGGCTGCCACCTTTCATATCCCTGCTTGGCTGAGCTAGCTTTATATAGAGACTTATTGTATTATTCAGCTGGTTTGATTTTCCTTTTTATGACAACCCTCCCCTGGAGACCATCCATCTCTTTACAATCCTGGAGAATGACTCTAACTGAATGATATTTCAATGTAATTTATAACTCTCTACTGTAAACACAAATGCGGGTTGTTTCTTAGCACTGGAAGTAATGCTAGTGGCCAGTCTTGAGCCTTTATTATTTTGAATGAAGTTAGTACCAAAATGGTTAAAGAATTTAGATAGGAAATTTTAATAGAGCTAAAAGAAAGAAGAAACAAATGCAAAACAAATAAACAAACATAAACACTCCGAAAAAAATCGAAAGAATTAGTTTTAGCTTTCTATGATTATTAATTTTGTGTTGTTGAACTTCACAGGCAGTTATGAAGATTATGTAAATAATTCATGATTAAGACTTACTAACAAAGTTGTAGGAAATAGTACCCAGTACTGCATGATTCTAAAGATACAAGAAACCTTAAGATGTACCTATTCCATTGGAAGATCTAAACTCTTAAGATGTTTATTCTCCCTAAATTTATTATAGATTCACAACAGTTCCAATCAAAATAGCAATAGATGGTTTGTTATTTTTTGTTGTTGTTTGTGGAAATTGATGAGAAGGTTTTAAAATTCCTATGGAAATGCACAGGATAACCACGGTAATCTTGAAGGACACCAAGGTCAAGGGCTTACAATACCTGATTTCAAGACCTACTATAAAGGTCAGTAATTAAGAAAGTGTGGGCTGGGCGAGTTGGCTCACGCCTGTAATCCCAACACACACACACACACACACACACACACACACACACACACAGTGGCTTTTATGCACTTTGGGAGGCCAAGGCAGCGGATCACGATGTCAGGAGATCGAGACCATCCTGGCCAACATGGTGAAACCCCGTCTCTACTAAAAATACAAAAATTAGCCGGGTGGGGTATTGGGTGCCTTTAGTCCCAGCTACTCAGGAGGCTGAGGCAGGAGAATTGCTTGAACCAGGAGGCGGAGGTTGCAGTGAGCCACTGCTTATCTGTGTAGATGTCTGCTTAACATTTACCTCTGTTAAAAAAAAATGTTATTCCTGGTGTTGGCCTCTGTTTCATTCTACTCTAATTGTTAAAAATTTATTTCATGCACATGTACCCTAAAACTTAAAGTATAATTAAAAAAAAAAGAAAGAAAAAAAAGAAAAAAAAAAGAGATTAATAAGGAAAATGTGCTATACATACCCAATGGAATATGACACAGCCTTAAAAAAAGAAGGAAATTATGTCATTTGAGACACTATGAATGGAACTGAAAGATACTACACTAAGTGAAATAAGCCAAGCACAGGAAGGCAAATACTGTATGATCTCAATTACATGTGGAATCTAAGAGTCATTCTCATAGAAACAGAGAACAGAAAGGTAGTTACCAGGGGCTCAGGGGAGAGATGGGTAATGGGGAGATGATCCAAGGATATAAAGTTTCAGCTGGGCAGGAGGAATAAGTTTTAATGATCTATTGCTCCGCTTAGCGACTACAGTTAATAATAATGTACTGCATATTTGGAAATTGCTAAAAGAATAGATTTTTAGCATTCTCACCACAAAAAATGCTAAGTTGGTGAAGGAATAGATACGTTAATTTGCTTGATTGACTCCTTCTACAATGTATACATAAATCAAAACATCACATTGTAGCCCATTAATATCTACAATTATTATTTGTAAGTTAAAATAAATAATTTTTTAAAAATATAAATAAATAAAATCATCTCCCTGCTGGGTAACCTTGAAAAAAAAAAATTTATTTCATGTTATTCAGACCAATTTGAAAATTTTCTTATGAATATATTTATCAAAAAATTGTATTCACATTAATTATAATATAATATTAATAAAATAATTATAAGTAGAGATTTTGGCTATAGGATGCTGTAATCTGAAAATAATATTTTACATAAATAATTGATAATGATTTTACATGTATGTTTTATTGTAAAGTTTGACTATGTGGTTAAAAATAAGATAATTTTAGGACTAAGCAATTACATTAGGAAAAGTTTTTGAAGATAGAAGAAATAAGAACTCAAGTAGAAAAAATTGAATATAAAATTTCTGGTAAAGAAATTTTTTTTGTGAATGTATAGAATGATTAATAGTGGTTATCAACTTGCTATAGGATTTTCATTTCATTGGATACACTTTATAAGAATGATTTAAATGTCTTACTTAAAAATGTTAGTATTTAAAGTGTGCCAAGTGTTATTACAACACTTGCAACTACCTGCTCTTAAAATGAAATGTTATTTGTCAATTTAAATACATGAAAGGGAGTGAGGTTTTCAGAATTCATTTGGAAATACACAAACAAAAAAGTTGAAGACCACTGTCTGAGAACATAAAAGTAGCTATCTAGAAACTGTCACCATGTGGACGAGCACAGAATTCCTGCTGTCCTACAAAGTTGTTCCAGGCCTCCTCCGAAACTCTCAGGATGAAGTTCACATAGGAACACCCTATGGCCTCAATGACTTCTGCAGCCTCATTTCCTGGGTTCTATTTTCCATACTCACGTAGAAGGATCCCCAAAGACAGAACACAGGGTACTTTTCTGAAAGACCCCAGCCTATTTCCCAGAGGGCTTGCTGTTTCTGCCTTGAATTCACTCTACACACCAAATGAACAAGCTAACAATTCCTGCTCCTCAAAATTCAGCTCAGCATCATCCCCTCCTCTGGAAACACTCTTAGGTGACCGCATAAAGATTTGTATTTTTGTTAGGATTAGAACCTTTACTGAGTTAAATATTTGTCTTCACCAATGTCAAAATTTATGTACTCCTTCAGGGCGGGGCTTTTCTGGTTTTGTTCTGTTTTTTGTTTTTGTTTTTGTTTTTCTGCTTTGCTTCCCTCTTTAAAATTTGAGGGTTTAAACGCTATCTATTTTACAACACGCAAATGATTGTAGAATGATTGAATTTAAGAATAAACACACATTGAATTTACTTTTCTTTTTCCATAGAGCAAGTTCATGCATTTGAAATTACTGAAAAGGCATATCTTAATGACTTCAAATTTTAAACTTGATAATACTTGAAAAGCAAATTTCTGTTTTATTTTCAAAATATTAAATTATTTAAGAAATACTAGCTACATAGAATGCCAGAGAGACTTACAGTATTAAAAAGATAATTCTGTAATTATAGATATTATACTTTGATTTTCTTAGTAAATAAGTCTTCCTAAAGGCAGCATTCTCTAAGTATTTTGAGATGGGTTCTGCAACCCTGCTATTAATTTTCTGTGGTACAGTGTCTGCTCTAATTATTAGAATTCACAGTATTGTGCTGTCTTAAATATCCTATCTATTTGGAAAATCTATAATGAAATGATTTGATTTGATTTGCTCATGATGGCTAAAAAGATTAAGATGAGTAAGCAGTAAACCCTAGCAAACCTTTAAAAAATCAAAAAAATAAAAATCCTTACCCTGCAATCCACCTCTAGTGCCAGGTTTAGGACCGAATGGCCGATAGAATGGATGACTGATTGGCAAACAGAAATATTCATGGCTGCCAAGCTGACGGAGGAGACTTATTCACCTGCTCAATCCCTCCCTGGCTCAGGGGTTGACTGGCTGGCTGACTAGAGCTGCCTGGCAGACTGGCTAGTTAACTTGCTAGCTGACTGGTTGGCTAGCTGCAGGGATGGTTTCCTGACTAGCTAAGTGCCCGATTAAAGAGATGACAAGTTGCACAGCTGCCTGCTACACTAGCTCAGAGGTCGGTCAGTTGTCTGACTGACAGTTTGCCAGACTAAATTAATAACCGATGTGCAAGATCACACATATTCTGGAGGTGGTCTCAGCTGCATACTCACACTCACTCAGGTTGCAAGATTATGCAAATATCCAGACCACATTTGTGTAGCCTGTGACTGCATAAAATTCACAGCTAAATTTGAGAAGACTTTTTATACCTGAGGAACTCAAAATTCCTGATGTTTAATATTCTACAACCAGAGACCATTTGAAAAGAACTGGGGCTCTGTCTATGGATGGTTTATGTGCTAGGGCAAAAGTAAAAATGAATGCGTTAGGGTGTTTGCTTAAATCTAAAAGAGGCCAGCCATAGGTGGTGAGGGTGTAGATGATCAGTAGCCGTTTTGTAAGAGTTAGTAAGTTTCCTTCCCATGTTAGAGAAATGGGTAATAAATTTTCCTGTGGTGACACAGATTCATATAATCAGACCGACTACATCTCTCAGGGAGTCAATCTTATAAAGAAAAATAAGTATGCCAGGCATGGTGGCTCAAGCCTGTAATCCCAGCATTTTGGGAGGCTGAGGCGGGCATATCACCTGAGGTCGGGAGTTCGAGACCAGCCTGACCAACATGGAGAAACCCTGTCTCTACTAAAAATACAAAATTAGCTGGGCACGGTGACGCATGCCTGTAATCCCAGCTACTCAGCAGGCTGAGAGAGGACAATAGTGTGAATCCAGGAGGCAGAGGCTGTGGTGAGCCAAGATCGAGTCATTGCACTCCATCCTGGGCAACAAGAGCAAAAATCCATCACACGCACACACACACACACACAAACACACACACAAATTGATTAAAAACAATTCAACCAGTATTCATCTATCCATTAAGGAACTGCTCCCCCTTTTCCTGTGTTCTAATGAAATTATCCGTCAAAGTGCCTTGTTCACCTATCAACCTGATGGATTCGGTCCAAATCCTCTTTCCAAAGAGTTAACAGAGGGATTTAACAATATAATGTCATGTTCTTAGAGGGGAATTCCCTAGTTGTAGGGACCCTTTTGGTCAAGTTTCTGAAGGCTCTTTTTTCAGAACTAAGAAGTTTCCAAGTAGAAAATAAAGCCAATAAAAAGAAAGAAGAGCGGAGACAAAGAGGTAAGAGAAACAAAGCATAGAAAAGAGGGGAGAAGATAGTAAAAGGGGGGACTCCCAACCGCCCAACTTCTATTCAGACACACCCAAATTGGACACTGGACTTTCCAATATTGTGATTCAACAAAGTCCCTCTCATCCTGAGCTGATTTTGAGTTCTCTCATGTGTAATAAAAATGTTCAGAATAATATAGAGCCACAGTTTCTTTAAATTATGTTGATAGATTGATTCATTATTTTAAAAAATATTTGTTTAAAACTTACAAGATAGAGGTAATACAATGGTATGTAAATTATATTAATGCAAAGCAATAAAAAGAAAAATATCACTACCTAAAATATACAAAAAATTACCATCGCAAAATAATTATCACTAGCAGAGCATGTCAAAAATAGAAGGACTTTGACAGGTATGTGTGGGTAATAGAAGGTTTATGATTAAAATATTTTCAATAAATACTATTTCTCTCTTTTTTTGACTGTAATAATCGAGTCATTACCTGTATTTTTTTGTGAGTAAATAAACATGTCTTGAGTTTAATCAGCATAACCAAAATAATTGATTTTGCATGTGTATCATTACTAAAAATGTCTTCTTACTGGGCCTTTATCTGCTTGGTAGGTGCCTCTTACCCATTAAAGCCCATCAAAATAGCTTCAAGCTCTGTTATTTTATCTAAGAATTTCTCTCTCCATGTGTATCTCAGGTTACCATGTGTTCTTTCTTTAGTGTTTCTGACTTACTAAGTAATATGTGTTTAACTTAATCATAATTTCACATAATAATTATTGTACATATTTTTATGTGTGCTGAGTTTGTCCAGGATGGAAAAGACTTATTTTACATCTTATGTCTCTCAAAGATTTGTCTGGTATTTAATTTATATGAAGTGGCCAATAAATGCTAATTATAAAATTGAATAAACAAAATATATTAACTCAAATATGAGATATTTAGCTTCACTGCTTCAATGATCTTTTTTTCTTTGCAAGTATAAGCAAAAGAAAATTTAGCTAATGATAAGTATCTATGTAATTCATAATGAGCATTAACTTTTTGCTTTTCTCATCTCTTATTTTCTTTTTGAGTTAAAAGATTCCCTGGGAATAAAGTTTAAAAACTCTTATGATTCTATTAGTGTGGACAACTGGCATTTTATAATATTTAATTATCAAATAATCTTTCAGAGCCCTTAAGTTATTTGAACTCATGAAGGATGTAGAAAATCACACATAATCGTATTTTGTAATCAACCAGAAAGAAATTGTCAGTGTTCACTGTAAAACATTTGTAACTAAGTTGTTAGTTTATGAGGGTTAAATTAGGCCAAATATTTCACTCTGTGTATCTCAATATTTCTGCATATTAAATTAAGATGACCTAAATTCACTTAAGGTCCATACATCTATTACCCTAATGACCCCAAAGCCAAGTCACGCCAAGACATTTCTGCTAGTCATGCCAAGCCATTTCTCTCATGTTTATTTTGTAAAATGTGGATAATAAGGAGGATCCCATAAGATTTTTCAAAGAATGAAATAGGTATGCCTGCATGTATGTGTAGATAGACAAATATAGACATATAGATATATAAATATTTTATCCTAAAATTTCTCTGTCTCTATATATATGATGCATATCATATATTATATATATGAAACTTAGAACAAGTTCTGGCCTTGGTAACTTCTGTATATGGTTTTCTGTTTACTCATAGCGATGATAACTCCTGTTTTAGCTTCATTAGCCAGAAACTAGAACTGGAGGAAAAGGGACTACAGTTCAAGGAAGCAGACCAACAAAAAGAATACTAAATCGGAGAAGGCAAGACAGCCAGTATATCATGGGACAGTTTTCTGAGAATCTGCTTAAGCACTGCATTTAGTAGTCCTTTCAGGATAAGGCATGAGAAAATAAATATATGAGCTGGCTTTATCCCTCACATATCAAACATTAAGTCCCCGTGGCATTAACTTTATTGTACTTCTGAGTTGTGTTTGGGCATGAAGGGAGTCTCATACTCAGCATTAATAGTATAATCCTGGGGTGAGAAGGAAAGATGTATGTTACCCATTTAAAATACTAAAAGCATGTTACTCATACAAAAGATGTAACAAATGCATAATTAGAGCATCAGAAGAACAAAGAGAAAACTGAAAAAGAAATACTTCAAGTAATAATGACTAAAAACTTTCCAAAATTTATTATAGTCACAAAACTATGGATTTAGAAAGCTCAGGGCTCACAAAGCAGAAAAAGACAAAAACTATAACTGAATGTAGCATAGTTAAACCATAGAAAAACAAAGACAAGTAAAAAATCTTGAAGGAAACCAGAGCAGGGTGGGAGAACTCCCTTCATATAGAGGAGCAAGGATAAGAATTTCACAGTGACTTTCTAACCAGAAACCATGGAAGCAAGACAACATCTGACTGAAATGCAAACTATCAAAATTCACACAAAGTGAAACAGACAACTTGAAAATCCCTATATCTATTAAAGAAGAGTATTCAATAATTAATAACCTTCTGAAAAGCAAACCGTCATGGACAGATGGTTTCATTGGTGAATTCTATCCCACATTTAAGTAAGATAATACCAATTTTCTACAATATTTTACGGAAATACGGGCAAAAGCAAAACTTTCCAAATAATTCTATGAGTCCAGACTTAATAATATCAAACCAGGTTGGCATTATAGAGAAAGCAAAACATTATGAACACAGTATAAGAAGGAAAAAAATCTACAGGTTGATATCTCTCATGAACATAGTCATTAAAATCCTCAAGAAATATTAGCAAATTGACTCCAAAAATAGATATACAGAATTTTACAACATAACCGGTTGTGATTTATTCCAGGAACACAGCATTCCTCAACATTTATAAGACAAGCAGTATATCTACCATATTAACAAACTAAAAGTGAAAAAAGTTGTATAAACAGAAAAAGCAAGGGACAAAAGTTCAACAAATATGTATGATTTAAAAAAAAACTTAGCAAATTTAGAATGGTGAAGAACTTCTTCAAATTGATATAGAACATCTGCAAATAACATACACAAAACATTATATTTAAGGTTAAAAAACTGGATACTGTCTCCTGGAAAGCAAGAGCACAAGTAAAGCAGAAAAAAAAATTTTTTTTTTTTTTTGAGATGGAGTCTTGCTTTGTCACCAGGCTGGAGTGCAGTGGCACGATCTCGGCTCACTGCAACCTCTGCCTCCCGGATTCAAGCGATTCTCCTACCTCAGCCTCCCTAGTAGCTGGGACTACAGGCACGTGCCACCATGCCCGGCTAATTTTTGTATTTTTAGTAGAGACGGGGTTTCACTATGATGGCCAGGATGGTCTCAATCTCTTGAGCTCCTGATCTGCCCACCACAGCCTCCCAAAGTGTTGGGATTACAGGTGTAAGCCACCGCGCCCGGCCAATTTTTTTTTTTTTTTTTTACCACTCCTATTCAACATCTTATTGAAAGTCCTAACTAGGGCAATAAGATAAGAAAAGGAAAGGAAATGTACACAGATTGGAAATAAAGATCTCTATTTGCAGATGGCATGATTGTCAAATGGATACAGGAGTCAACTGAAAGCTTCCAATGACCAAAGCTGAAAAAATAACAAAACAAGGTAGTGCTGCATTATAACACAAAATATAAAATAAATATTCATGAGGCCATACTTATATAAATGTGATTGAATAAATAAAGAGAATTCTCTTCACAGGATTATTCAAAATATTTTAAATTACAGTCTGTAAATAAGAGGTAGACCATAATTGCCATTCCTTAGGTATAGACTATCCATAGTGATTGTCTTTCCAGACAATGTGGTATAGAAAGGGAGAAAAAAAGAGAAGAAATTCATAGTGAAACAACCTGATACATAACTTCTCAAGCCAGCTGACCAAGGTTAACATTAACAGTGATTAGTTATACTGATTGCATGCACTTTTATAGGAGGCGATATAAACAGCACTTCCTCATCTCTACTGTCTTCCTCCCAAAAAACCTTACCCCAGGCTAATCATGAGAAAACCACGAGACAAAAATACCAACTAAAAGCCATTCTATAAAATACTTGTCCAGTAATCCTCAAAAATGTCAAGGTCTTCAAAAATAAGGGAAGTGTGAGAAACTGTCATAACTAATAGGAGCCTCAGAAGATACAACTACTAAATGTAATGTATTCTAGAGGAGCTTTTGACATGTAAAATGAACATTATGGAAAACCTGGGGAATTACAAATAAACTCGGACTTAAGTTGACAATAATGTATCAAGATGAGTTTTATTAATTGTGATCAGTGTACCAGGATAAGGTTTTAAAAATAGATCAGGGCACATTGGCTCATGGCTATAATCTCAGCTCCTTAGGAGGCTGAGGAGAGAGGAGTGTTTGAGGCCAGAGATGAGACCATCTGGGACAACAAAATGGGATTTCTTCTATTTAAAAAAATGGGTAAAACATTAGCCAGGTATGGTGGAGCGTGCTTATGGCTCCAGCTACTTGAGAGTCTTAGGTGGGAGGATTTCCTGAACTCACGAGTTCAAGGATGCAGTGAGCTATGATTGTGTCACTGCACTCCAGCTTGGGCAATAGAGCTTGACCTTCTCCATTAAGGAAGAAGAAGAAGGGGAAGGCGGAGAGGAAGGGGAAGGAGGAGGGAAAGGGAGAGGGGGAGGAGAAAAATTGGGTGTAAAGTATACAGAAAGTCTCACTACTATCTTTACAATCATTTCATAAATCTAAAATAGCTGTAAAATTATGTCTATTTATCTATCATTTATCTAGACAGAGAGAGAGTGTGTTCACATTAGAGTGCTACTCAGCTGAATGTGTAAGGTGTGATTTGGGGGAATGAGAACATTACAAGAAAGGTGTTTGGAAGCATTCTGAAGCAAAGATATGTCTTAGGAACTGAAAAACATTTGGTATACCTGGAGAGGAAAGCTTGAGAAAGTATGTGGTAAAATATGAATCTAATGATCCAGAGAAGGGCTATTTCACTAAGGGTTTCATAAGCTATTTTAAAAGGTTTAGTCTTTACATTTAGGATAATGAGAAATCTTCCATGAATTGGAAGCCAGTAATCAATTCGATAGTATTTTTATGTTGGTAGGATAATTCTGATCCAAAGGACCCGAGGGAGGTAAGACCAGGGTACAAGATAGTTCAGGGAAACCATAATGGAGTCCAAGATATGTAAAATGGCAATGGGGATGTAAAAGAGTAGATATAGAAGGAAAATTATATGTGATACTTCTGAAATATTGAAGTTGAGAAATGAGAAATTTCAAAAATCATAGATAATGCCTTTTTCTTTTAAGCAACTAGATTCAAACCTAGGCTTTTAGAATTCAAAGCCGTTGTTATCTTACTCTTGCTGCTATGTCATTTGTGATGAGAATATCTAATCCATGTTCCTCTCTTTATAACCATTCTAACATAAGGTTTATGTGTGTGGTGGGGAAGGTGATAGGAAGTAGGAGGTGGACTATGTTTATTTATAGATTTGCAGAGTATAACATTTCTCTGTTTCATAGTACCAAGGAGATTTTAAAACTAACTGGCTCACACACAGGTTTTTCCTAAAAGAATTTCAGCCACCATTTGTGGAATGTGTTCAAAGTGACAGGCAAAGCACTGGAAAACAGGTTCACATTTAATCTTCTAAGTGACTTTGTAAAAATATACTTGAATTCCCATTTTCTAAGATGAAGAAAACAAGTGTAAAATAGGATAAATAAATTGCTAAGGAACTGAAGTTATTAAGTGTGACAGAATTCTGATTTAAGACTACATTTGCCTAATTCTGAATCCCGTTCTTTTATAAAACATCACATTAACTTCCAGTAATAAAAGCACTCTATGCTATTATAGGAACGGGAAATTCAAAGGAAAGGAGTTGACCCCGTATAAAACCCACCTTTGAAAATTTCAAGTAGCTATATTTATGAGGAGAGTTGAAAAAGAACTAGTGAATAAAGTCTTTTTTTTACTATCTTAAATGATAACTTCTCAAGGCTTGTTCCTTCAAAAGGCTTGAGTCATTTCTGTTTGAGTGGGTCTTGGTGGAAGGAATGAAAGAGCTTCATGATGACACAGTTCAAGAGTTGCTACATAAATCAGGCAGCATGAATGATCCCATTATCTGGTCATGGATCCCTGGCTTCAAGGAGCTTTTGCTAAAGGCAAATCCACAGATACATCAACATAGGGAGGACCTTCTAAAAGTCAATGCCTGATTCCAATATTAGATGATGGGATGTGTGCGATGACACAGGACAGATTGAAATCTTTTGTGGTGCAAATTTATCACTTTGGATATGACTTTTTATGCTCTGATATAAAAGTGACAAGAGAATGTCACAAAGCAGGTAGGGATGAGAAGTCCAAGTAATATTATAAAGAATATACTCAATGGCCAAGAAATGCACCTGCTCAGGTCTCTGGGCCAATGAAATAAAGCAGAACACCACACAGTTTATTAGGTACTTGGATTCATGGAATAGACCACTCATGTCTGGCATAGACCACAAATTTAATAATTCTCATAATGCAAATTAATTTATGTTTCAGAGAATGTATTTGTTTTCATCACTGAAATGCAGATATCAAGACTTCATTTATCTAAAATAATTTTTGAATTAATTCAATTAGGTCTGGCATGAGAAATGCGGACATACAAATAGAAATATTAGCTAAACATTGATAAGGACACATAATGACTCATGCATTGTACTAAATGCTTTATAGGAGTTATCATAATCAAAAATCACTGAAACTTCCCAAAGTAGGAACATTTGCCATCCCCATGCAACTGATGAATCATGAATATCTGATACACAGATCAGAGTTCAATTAGCCTCATTCCAAAATCTTTAATTAAAACATAGAAACCAATATATATTTATGGTCTTTTATATGTCAAAGTCCATTTGCCATGTCTTCTACTTAGGATATTTCTAATACTCTTCAGATTTTTGTACACTTGGATCATAATCTTCTGTTTACAGCGTAATAGAGTTATGCTCATGATGAATAACTATCACATGTTAAGTAGCAAAAGTAGTTTTTAAATTATTACTACTATTTCTAAGTCTATGCTCTTTCCCACTATGTTACAGTAAATGAGAAACTTTACAAACTAGATACTTGATAAAACCTGTTTATGCTACTTTCTTCTCATTATTTTGTCTTTTCAAATGGGAAAAAAGAAAAAAACTATGTTTTTAAATCTCTTATTTGTATTTGTATCAATATATACAAAATGCCTTACATTTTGGACACTCAGTATTGATTAAATGAATAAATAAACATGTAATAGATTTGTATATGAGTCTACGATTCAGAAGGTTTCATTTACTGTGGAGACTCATGAACTCCCTGTATTAGTCTGCTTTCGTGGTGCTGATAAAGACATACCTGAGGCTGGGCAATTTACAAAAGTAAGAAATTTAATTGGACTTACAGTTCCACATAGCTAGGGAAGACTCATAACCATGGTGTAAAGCAAGGAGGAGCAAGTCCCATCTTACACGGATGGCAGCAGGCAAAGAGAATGACGAAGACACAAAAGAGAAAACCCCTGATAAAACCATCAGATCTGTGAGACTTATTCACAAACACAAAACAGTATGAGGGAAACTGCCCCCATGATTCAATTATCTCCCATCAGGTCCCTGCCACAACACGTGGGAATTATGGGAGTACCATACAAGATGAGATTTGGGTGGGGACACAGAGCCAAACCATATCACCGCCTCATAAAGAGTGAACATTGGCTTTGGGAGGCCAAGGCAGGTGGATTGCCTGAGGTCAGGAGTTCAAGACCAGCCTGGCCAACATGGGGAAATTCTGTCTCTACTAAAAATACAAAAAAAATTAGCCAAGTGTGGTGACGTGCGCCTGTAATCCCAGCTACTCGGGAGGCTGAGGCAGAGGAACTGCTTGAACCAGGGAGGTGGAGGTTGCAGTGAGCTGAGATTGCACCAGCCTGGGTGACAGAGTGAGACTCCATCTCAAAAAAAAACAGTGAACATTGGGATTCAGATAATTTCCCTTCTCTTCTGCTTCTGTGGAGCTAAGTTTCAAAAAATGAAAGTCCTGACAACCTAAATGTCCATCAACCCATGAGTGGATAAAGAAAATGTGGTACATATACACCATTAAATACTACTAAGCCATAAAAAAGGAATGAAATAATGGCATTAACAGCAACTTGGATGGAGTTGGAGATCATTATTCTAAGTGACGTAGCTCAGGAATGGAAAATTAAATTTCATACATTTTCACTTACAAGTGGTTGCTAAGCTATGAGGATGCAAAGGCATAAGAATCATCTAATGGACTTTGGGGATTTGGGGGGAAGGGTGGGAGGGGGGTGAGGGATAAAAGACTACACATTGAGTACAGTGTATACTGCTCAAGTGACGGGTGCACCAAAATCACAGAAATTACCACTAAAGAACTTATCCATATAATAAAAAACTACCTGTTCCCAAAAACTATTGAAATAAAATTAAGTAAGCACTCTAGAACTGTAAATATATAAAGTCCTAGAATATATAACATACATTTGTCACAGCTCAAATTAGTTATTGCTCAGTCCAAGTGACAGTTGTATTTCATTTATGGTATTTGGTGTTTCTTTTCCTATATGTGTATCTCTGGCCTGTTTAAAAATGTTGCTGAGTTTTTAATGAATTGTTCTAGGAATTTTAAAGTCATTCAGGTACACCCTATGTCCAATTTGTGGCTTAGTTTGCCAGTACTCTGTGATTTATCTGAATAAGAGCCTACTGTCTGAGGAAGTGTTTAATTTTTGTTGTTAGAATATTTTGAAATTAAATTTGTGTTCTTTTCCAAAGTTTTTAAGTCAATACTTTTGACATGAAATATAGATATTTAAGTTTTTTTTTTAATTTAAAATCAGGGCACACAATTTTGATTTTCTTTCTTAGGAAATGTTATTGGAACTAGTGGGGACTCAGCACCGTCAGACTGTGATAGCTAAGATGCATCTTGGGACTGGATTGCCTAGGTTCATATTTGCCATTATATATTGTAACTTTGGGCAAGATATTTAAACTCTCTGTATCTCAGCTTCCTTCTTTGTAAACTGACTTTGACTGTAACATCTAACCCAAAGGATAAATTTGGTATATGTAAAGTACTTAGAAGAATTCCTAGCTCAGTATAAGTATGCAATAATCGTTATCCGTTTCATGTCATATATACATGTATAAAAACACATGCATATATATTCTCTGCAATTTATTTAGTATGTGAAATGTACAAAAAGCTTTTTGTATATATATGATACTTATATATTTGTGCATATATATACACATATATAAACACATACACACACAAATATGTGTTTGTGGTGATTTTTTTCTGGATCATAGAGTATGTCTTTTAGATTTTTTTTATTTAATATTGAATTTTAATTTCATATATGTGACTGTATGCAGGTAAAATGGATAAATAATTAATATCATTTACTTTATAATTACACCAAAGATAAATATTTTATTGCTGAGGGTTCGTTAATTACCCCACCTTGCCAAAGCACACGTGTAATGAACAGCATTAGTGCTATATTTAAATCCAATCTATGCAAATCCAATATAATGCTTCAAAATATTGCCGTTTATTATTTAATCAAATGCACACTCTACAGTTAATTTATGGATTATCCTAATGATAAAAATCTTGTTTACCTCCAACTACTTCCTATCACAAGCTTGCCTAAGATGACAATGTGGTTTATGAAGAGAAGGCTTCACAAATACATCAAATGTTTATAGATAGTATGAGAGAATTACTTCATTGTACAGAGAAACATCTAAGTTGAAATTCCACCTCACATAATTTGTAAAAATAATACCCTTGGAATATTCTTATATGTGAATTCTTATGGTTATTTGTGACAATGTTGCATAGATGATATATCAGGGATGTGATTTTCTTAGTCAAGGCCATATATGTACAAATGGCCACTGCTTTTTCAAATGGCAACACTGGCTTGCAATCTAAGCATTACTCAGAGGCTTTTCATTCCTACACTTTCTCAAGCATTATCTTGCTTTATAGCTGACATAAATTATAATGCAATTTGATCTCCCTCTGTTCGGTAAATTTTTCTTTCTTTGAATGTACTTACTTTTATATAATTGTCATACATTTGTATTCCCTTATGTGACTTACCAATTGATATAACGTATCTATTTTACTTTATTTCCTGTCATTTGCTTGACTTGCAGCAAAACCTTATAAAATTCAAGTTGTTAATAATTTGCAGTTTTAAGTTTAGCAAATAACTTGTCCCAATTTGTCATTGTCTGTTATATTTGTCTCTGTTTTTAATTTTCCAACACAAATCCTCAGTTTCAGTGGAGTTTAATCCATCATTTTTTTCTTAAATAGTTTATATTTTCCAGGAATTAATATAGGATATTTTACCTCAAAAAACAATGGTATACTATAATTTCCTCTATCATCTCTTTATAATTCTAAATTTTATATTTAAATATGCAAACCCTATATGATTAATTTTGCATATTTGGAAGCTTTTATGTTATTATTTTCCATATAATGAAGGTTCTGTCAATGTATTCATAAACTAATCAGTTCTTTCATACATGAGCTTGATGTATATCTATGATAAACTAAGTTCTTACACATGGAAAGATACAATTCTGGGTCTCCTGTTCATTTCTTTATTTGTCTTGTCAGCTAAAGTAAATAGTTTTAATTATACTTTTGGAAAATATTTTAAAACTAGTAGAATAAATCTTCTGTGTTTACTCATGATTTTTATTATTTCCTTGAGCTTTCATAAGCCTTTTTTAATGTAGATTTTCCAGAGAAATGCAGTAGAAATTGTATTGGATTTCCAAATGTTTATAATTTTATGAAGGATAATTGGCATTTTTATAATATTAAATGATTATATTTATCGATATGTTATATATTTTTATTTTTGTTTTGTTTTGTTATTAAATCCTTCCAGTTTCTCAGTTTTATAAGACTTTTTTCATACTTTTATTTTAGGTGCAGGGGTATGTGTGTGTTTGTTACATACATAAATTGTGTGTCACAGGGGTTTGGTGTATGAATCACTTTGTCACCCAGCTAATAAGCCTAATAGCAAATAGGTAGTTTTTCTAACCTTTCTCTACTCCCACCCTCCCCACTCAAAGTAGGCCCCAGTATCTTTTGTTCCCTTCTTTGTGTCCATGTGTTCTCACTTTTTAGCTCCCACTTATAATTTAGAACGTGGTATTTGGTTTTCTGTTCCTGTGGTTAGTTGGCTTAGGATAATGGCCTACAGCTCCACCCATGTTGCTGCAAAGGGCACAATCTTACTTGTTTTTATGGCTGTGTAACATTCCATGGTGTAAATGTACCGCATTTTCTTTATCCAGTCTACCTTTGATGGGCATTTAGGTTGATTTTATGCCTTTTCTATTGTAAAGAGTGCTACAGTGAAAATATACATGCATCTGTCTTTATGGCAGAATGATTTATGTTCCTTTGGATATATACTCACTAATAAGATAGCTGGATCTAAAGGTATTTCTGTTTTAAGTTCCTTGAGAAATTGTCAAATGGTTTTCCACAATGGCTGAGCTAACTTACATTCCCACCAACAGTGTATAGCATTCCTTCTTCTCTGCAACCTTGCCAGCATCTGTTATTTTTTGACTTTTTATTAGTAGCCATTATGGCTGGAGTGAGACAGTATCTCATTGTGGTTTTGAGTTGCATTTCTCTAATGATTAGTAATGTTGAGCAGTTTTTGTATATGCTTCTTGGCCACATGGATGTCTTCTTTTGCAAAGTGCTCATGTCCTTTGCTCACTTTTTAAAGTGTGTGTGTGTGTGTGTGTGTGTGTGTGTGTGTGTGTGTGTGTTCCTTATTAGATTAAGTTCCTAATAGAGTCTGGGTATTAGACTTTTGTTGGATGCCTAGTTTGTAAATATCTTCTCTCATTCTGTAGGTTGTCTGTTTATTCCGTTTATAGTTTCTTTTGCTCTGCAGAAGCACTTTAGTTTAATTAGGTCTCATTTGTCTGCTTTTGTTTGTGTTGCAATTGTTTTTGACATCTTTGTCATAAAATCTTTGCCAGGGCCTATGTCTAGAACGTTATTTCCTAGGGTATCTTCCAGGGTTTTTACAGTTTTAGATATTACATTTAAGATTTTAATCCTCCTTGAATTAATTTTTGTACATGATGTAACAAAGGGGTCCAGTTTCTATCTTCTGCATATGGCAAGCCAGTTATCCCAGCATGAATTATTAAATGGAGAGTCCTTTCCTTTTTGCTTATTTTTGTCAACTTTGTTGAAGATTAGAGGGATGTAGGTGTGTGTCATTATTTCTGGGCTCTCTATTCCATTCCATTGGTCTATGTGTCTGTTTTTGTACCAGTACCATACTGTTTTGGTTACTGTAGACTTGTAGTATAGTTAGAAGTTGGGTAACATGGTAGTATAGTTAAAAGTTGGATAACATGATGGCTTCAGCTTTGTTCTTTTTGCTTAGGATCGTCTTGGTGCTTCAGGCTCTTTTTTTGTTCCCTGTTAATTTGAAAATAGTTTTTTCTAATTCTATGAAGAATGCCATTGGTAGTTGGATAGGAATAGCATTGAATCTGCAAATTGCTTTGGGCAGTACGGCCATTTTGACAATATTGTTTGTTGCTATTCATGAACATAAAATGTTTTTCCATTTGTTTATGTCATCTTTGATTTCTTTGAGCAGTGTTTTGTAATTCTCATTTTAGAGTTATTTCACCTCTCTGGTTAACTGTATTCCTAGGTATTTCATCCTCTTTGTGGCTATTGGGAATGGTATTGTGTTCTTGATTTGGCTCTCAGTGTGGATGTTATTGGTGTATGGAAATGCTACTAATTTTTGTACATTGGTTTTGTATCCTGATAATTTGCAAAAGTGGTTAATCAGATCTAGTGGGAGCTTTGGGGCAGATACTATAGTGTTTTCTAAGTATAGAAACATATCTGCAAATGGAGATAATTAGACTTCCTCTTTTCCTATTTTGATACCCTTTATTTCTTTCTCTTGCTTGATTGCTCTGGCTAGGACTTACAGTACTATAACGTATAATGCTGAGAGTGAGGATCCTTGTCTTGTTCCAGTTCTCAAATGAAATCCTTTCAGCTTTTGCTCATTCAGTATGATGTTGGCCGTGGGTTTGTCATAGATTGCACTTATTATTTTGAGGTATGTTCCTTCAATGCCTGGTTTTTTGAAGATTTTTAACATGAAGGAATGTTGAATTTTATCAAAAGTCTTTTTTCATCTATTGAAATGATCATGTGTTTTTTTTTAATTTTAGTTCTGTGTATGTGATGAATCACATTTATTGATTTGCGTATGTTGAACCCATCTTGCATCTCAGGGATAAAGCCTACTTGATTGTGGCAGATTAACTTTTTGACGTGCTGCTGGATTTTGTTTGCTTCTATTTTGCTTGCTTGTATTTTGTTGAAGATTTTTGCATCTATGTTCATCAAGGATATTGGCCTGAAGTTTTCTTTTTGTTGTTGTTGTTGCGCCTCTGCTACGTTTTGGTGTCAGGATGATGCTGGCCTTGTAGAAAGAGTTCAAAAGGAGTTCCTCCTCCTCAATTGTTTGGAATAGTTTCAGGAGGAATAGTATCTGCTCTTCTTTATACATGTGGTAGAATTCAGCTGTGAATCCATCTAATCCTGTACTTTTTCTGGTTAGCAGGCTTTTAATTACTGATCCAATTTTGGACCTCATTATTTGTCTCTTTAGGGTTTCAATTTCTTCCTGGTTTAATATTTCCAGGAATTTATCCATTTATTTAGTTTTTCTAGTTTGTGTGCATAGAGGTGTTTTAATAGCCTCTAAGGGGTTTTTGGTATTTCTTTGGTGTCAATAGTAACATCCCCTTTGTCATTTCTGATTATGTTTTTTTGGATCGTCTCTCACTTTTTCTTTATTAATCTAGCTAGTCGTCTATCCATCTTATTTTTTCCTTCATTAAACCAATTTCTGTTTTTTTGATCCATTTTTTGTGTCTCAATTTTCTTTAGTTCAGCTATTATTTTGTTTATTTATTTTCTTCTGCTAGCTTTGGGATTTATTTGCTCTTGTTTCTCTAGTTCCGTGAGGTGTGATCTTCAGTTGTTAATTTGAGATCTTTCAAACTTTTTGATGTGAGTGTTTAGTGCTATAAACTTCCTCCTAAACACCGTGTTAGCTGTGTCCTAGAGATTCTGGTATGTTGTATGTTTGTTCTCATTGGTTTCAAAGAATTTCTTGATTTCTGCCTTAATTTCATTGTTTATCTAAAAGTAATTCAGGAGAAGATTATTCAATTTCCATGTGATTGTATAGTTTTGAGCAACTTTCTTAGTATTGATATCTGTTTTTATTGTGCTGTGGACCGAGAGTATGTTTGTTGCAATTTCACTTTTTTTTTTTTTTTTTTTTTTTTTTTACTTAGCTAAGGATTGTTTTATGGCAAATTGTGTGGTCAATTTTAGAATACATGCCACGTGTAGATGAGAAGAACGTATATTCCATTGTTTTGGGGTGAAGAGTTCTGTAGATATCTGTAAGGCTTATTTGGTAAAGTGTTGAGTTCAGGTCCTGAATATCATTGTTCATTTTAGGCCTTGATGATGTATCTAATATTGCCAGTGGTTTGTTGAAGTCTCCCACTATTATTGTGTGATTATCTAAGTCTCTTCACAAGTCTATAAGAACTTGAATTATGGGTCTGGGTGCTCTCGTGTTGGGTGCATATATATTTAGGATAGTTAGGTCTTCTTTTTGACCTTTACTATTAGGTAATGACTTTCTTTGTCTTTTTTGATTATTGTTGGTTTAATGTCTGTTTCACCTTAAGTTAGAATAGCAACCTTGCTTTTTTTCTGCTTTTCATTTGCTTGGTAATTTTATCTCCATTCCTTGACTTTGAACCTATGAATGTCATTGCATGTGAGATGGATCTCTTGAAGGCACCATACAGTTGAGTCTTGCATCTTTATCCAACTTGCCACTCCGTGCCTTTTAATTGGGTCATTAACCCATTTACATTCAAGGTTAACATTGACATGTGCAGATTTGATCCTGTTATCATGTTGTTAGCTGGTTATTACGCAGGCTCGATTGTGCCGTTACTTTATACTATCAATTTTCTATACACTTAAGAGTGTGCTTTTTTTTTTTTTTTCTTAGATGTAGTCTTGCTCTGTCACCCAGGCTGGAGTACAGTGGCATGATCTTGGCTCACTGCAACCTCTGCCTCCCAGGTTCAAGCCTCCCAAGTAGCTGAAATAACAGGTGCCCACCACCACACCCAGCTAATTTTTTAATTTTTAGTAGAGACAGGGTTTCACCATGTTGGCCAGGCTGGTCTTGAACTTCTGAACTCATGATCTGCTTGTCTCGGTCTCCCAGTGTGCTGGGATTACAGGCATGAGCCATTGCGCCTGGCCTTAAGTGTGTTTTTGTGGTGTCCAGTAATGGTCTTTCATGTCCATATTCAGCATTCCTTAAGTACCTCTTGTAAGGCAAGTCTGGTGGTGATGAATTTCTTTAGCATTTGCTTGTCTGAAAAGGATCTTCTTTCTCCTTTGGTGTTTTGCTGCATATGAAATTCTTTTTTAGAGCTGTGTGGGTTTTTGTTTTTGTTTTTATTTTTTCTGTAAGAATGCTGAATACATGCTCCATTCTCTTTTGGCTTGTAGGGTTTCTGCTGAATGACCCACTATTAGCCTAATGGGTTTTCTTATGTAGGCCACCTGTCCTTTCTCTCTAGTGGCCTATAATATTTTTTCTTTCATGTCGCCCTTGGAGAATCTGAGCATTATGCAAACATTCTCTGCATCTCCTGAATTTGAATGTTAGCCTCTCTAGTGAGACTGGAGAAATTTTTATGGATAATATTCTCAAATACATTTTCCAGTTGCTTGTTTTCTTTCCCTCCCTTTCAGGGAATTCAGTGAGTCATAGATTTGGTCTCTCCATATAATCCCATATTTCTCAGAGATTTTGTTCCTTCTTTTTTATTCTTTTTTTCTTTATTTTTATCTGAGTTACTTCAGAGAACCAACCGATCTTTGAGGTCTGAGATTCTTTCCTCAACTTGGCCTATTCTGCCTTTAATTCTTGTGATTGTATTAGGAAATTCTGGCAGTGTGTATTTCAGCTCTATCAGATCAGGTTGTTTCTTTCTTATAATGACCATTTTGTGTGTCTACTCCTGTATCATATTACTGTAATCCTTAGATTCCTTGGATTAGGTTTGGACTTTCTCCTGACTCTCAATTATCTTCATTCCCATCCTTATTCTGATTTTTATATCTGTCATTTCAACCTAGTTAAGAACCTTTGCTGAGGAACTAGTACAGTCATTTGGCAGAAAGAAGACACTCTGCCTTTTTTGAGATGCCATAGTTTTGCACTGGTTCTTTCTCATCTGTGTTGGCTGATGTTCTTGTAACTGTGGTATAATTTGAATACAGTCAGTTGACTTCTTTTATAGATATTTTCATAGGGCCAAGCCTTTATGCAAGTCTTTATTTGTAGCCAAATTCTTGTTCTTGATTTCATAGGAGGGTATGTTAGCAAAATATTTTTTGGTGTTGAAGTTTGGGCCATGATCCGGTAGATCAAGCATAATGGCTTGTAGGTAAGCTCTTGCTCAGCCATGTGGCTCCTCTGTATTTCCTCACATTTGCAGCCGTGCTCTCTCTGAACGCTCTGGAAGTGTGGGCTCCTCTCCCACTAGAGTCCTGGCTGCAGATCTTGAGTTGGCAATCCTGGGCTGCACACAGCAGCCCTGGGGCAGGCTCAGGCTTTTTGTTCCTTCCCCATTATGGAAGCAGCAGGGGAAGGGAGCTTAGCAGTGATTGTCACAGAGGACCTTTCACTTATCTATTGGGGCTCCACCCCATAGAAATGTAGAGCCACTGCCAATCAGCGTGACTGGCCTCAGGTGGGGCAGCTGTGTTGTGGTTCCAAGCCAGAGGGCTCTGCTTGGTGAAGAGCAGGAGAGGTGAGTTGCTTGCTGGGGAGACAAACTGTCCTCTTCTTAGAGTGCCTGTGGTTTGCTGGAGGTGTGACTAAAGCACTCAGGGTGTTTGTTTCTTTCCCAGTACAAGGGCAGCAAGGGTAGTACCACTGCAGTGGCAGTGGCAGAGGGGCTCTCACTTGCCTCTGGGAACTGCATCTTAGAGAAATGCAGAGCCTTGGGTAATGGGAATGTTCAGCCAGGGGGTGGGGTTGCTGAGATGCTGGCCTGAGCTGAGGGTCTTGCTTGGTGAAGAGCTAGAGGTTGAGAGCTCAAATGCAAGAGATACTGGGCTCTTCCACATGGTGGTTGAAGCATGCTGGAGGTGCCAGCACAGCAACCATGCTTTGTTTCTTCCCCAGCCCAAGGACAGTAATGGCAGTACCACTGCAGCTGCAATGTCAGAAGGGCTATGGGTTGTCTCTGGGATTTCCTCCTCAAAGAAATGTGGAGCTACCACCAACTGAGGTGTTCAGGTAGGGGCAGGGTGGTTGTTCTAGGGGCCCAGGTGGAGAGGCCATGACCAGTGAGGAGTAGCAGGGGTGGGGACCTGCGTGCAAGATAGTCTGGCCACTTTTCCTGAAGGCAGCTTCCTGTGCTGTGGGTCCCTGTTAGTTCCTAATCACTGCACTCCATCCCAAGTCTGAGGGCAAAAGGAGCAAGGGCTTTAGGGCAGCAAAAAGAGTGGCCCACCTGCTACCTCTGGGAGCTCCATCCCAGGGAAGGGCAGAGCTGAGACCTCAGGTGGGGTTGGGGTAGCTAGCTGCACAGGGTCCTAGGCCAGTGGGCCTTGTCTGGTGAGATGCAGTGGAGGTGAGGCTTGCCATCTGTCCGCTGCTCAGCCCTGTGGATTCCACCTCTATCTTGGAGTCATGTGAGGAAGCCATGGCTGGAGCTGCAGCCTCTGGGACTGGGGGTACCTGGGGATCCAAGTTTCCTGGGACTCTGTGTGTGCCTGATGGCGGCTCTGCTTAGACTTCACATAGCTCTCTGTCAGTCTGGAGGCCCTGGTGGAAGGGGGACACTGGGGATCTTCTGAGTCCAGGGTTGCAAAGTCCACAACAGAAGTGTGGGTACCCATGGAGTCTCAATCACTCACCATTTTTCCACAGTGGAGGGCCTCCCCTGGCTCTGGGCCATTCCTGGGTGGGGTGGTTGGCTGTCCTGTCTTGCTCTTCTCTGTTCTCTGTGGGGCCACATTGCTTCTTTGATGAATCCCAATGTGTCCACCTGGATACCCAGTTGGAGAGCTAGTGTTTACTTGCCACTCTTTCGTCCCTCCTGTGAGCAGTGAACACCAGCTCCTTCTAGTTAGCCATCTTGAATGTAATCACTTTGTAAATTTTCCAACATTACTTTTCACAACTTCTCCTAATGATATTTATTCCCTAGATAGCACATACCACATTCCTAAATTTATGAATGACATAGTCATAATCGGTTCAAAGAAGAATAGTATGTTTGTCCCAAAAACTAGAGTAAAAATTATAATTCTTTCAGCAACTAATTGTGTAACTTTGAAAAAGGTATTGTGCATATCTTTACAGCAGTTTCTTCTTTAATAATTTGTTAACAAGATATTTGAGGATATATTCTTGAGATTCTAATTGAAATATGTGTATACTCAGCATGTAGTAGACTCTTCCTAATGCCTCCTAATAATCATATTAAATACCTTGACTTCATCACCACACATTATATACATGTAACAACATTTCTCATGTACTTCATACATTTATACAAAAAAATCATATTAATAATAAGTATCAGTCTTTGTATGAAGAAACCACCATTTAATGCCAGGCTAATTTTTTTTTTTTTTTTCTTGAGACAGGGTTTCTCTCTGTCACCCAGGCTGAAGTGCAGTGGTCCAATCTTGGCACGCTGCAACCTCCCTCTCCCAGACTCAGGTGATCCTCCCACCTCAGCCAACCAATCTCAGTAGCTGGGACTACAGGTCTATGCCACCATGCTCAGCTGATTTTTGTGTTTTTTTGTAGAGATGGGGTTTTGCCATGTTGCCCAAACTTGTCTTGAACTGCTGTGCTCAAGCTATCCACCCACTTCAGCCTCCCAGAATGCTTGGGAGTATAGGTGTGAGCCACCACACCTGGCCCAGGCTAAATTCCTTATTTGCATGAATATCAACATGGGTGCTATTACACATATTAACTCATTTTATGTTCATTGTGACACTAGCATTATCTCTGATTGTTTTAAATAAGTACCCACTAGTTCTAGAAGGTGATATATTTATAGTAGTAGCTAGTGTTTTTAGAGAATTTTAGTTTGCCAAATCTATGGCAAGTGTATTACATGAAAGATCTTGACCAAAATTTGCAAACACCCTTGTATTAGGTGCAAATATTAGTACCATTTTATAGATGGTTAACCTTTGCTATCGACATTTTTGTTAAAATTTCCTTATTTCACCGAACTTGATCTGATATTTAAACTCAGATCTGCCTAAATCCAGACCTTCTGTGTTTAAATACTATACTACACTGTTAAACAAGAGCATTTTCCTTCTGCTATAATTATTGTGGGGTGAAAAAACATTTTAATAAAGTTTTTAACAATTAGTGTGAAAGAAGGGAGATTTGTAGTTTAATCTCAGGTGACACAATATTATAAAGGAAAATCTGTTGTCTGAGGATTTTGTTTAATCAAAGATTTTTCTTTCCTTCTTTGTTCTGTTTAAGAGTCTCAGCTCACTATTACAATTCTTTTCAGAAACTAAGAGAAAAACAGGCTATAGAGTGGAATTTGTTTATGGAAAAGCATTCTACAATTCTGTCAGCTCAGCTGCTTGAGTTGAAGAACTTACTATGTGAGTGGGAATTTAATGCTAACACCTTGGGACTCATTGTCCAACTGTGGGTTTTGTCAGGCAAACATATGCAGCCACTGGGAGAATGCATGTACTTTAGCAAGAACTTTTTAGAGTCATAGTTTGAAACTTACACGAGTCTAAAAGTGTCTTATTGCCTTCTCCTATATTGCTTGGACAGCAGACATAATTCATTCATACTTGCTGTAGCACTCATTCATGATTTGTGTTACATTTGGTCATAAAGTTTCTGACATACTTTTTATTAGATTTAATATAAGTTTCTCACTAAAGATTACACTCAGATTGTGAAATGGTAAACATATTTTGTTCAAGATACCCATTTATTCTTTTTTTCTTTCTGGCCTGGTGTTTATTATTATTTTCTGCCTGCTCAAAATAATTTTGCCAATGAATATTTTATCATGCTATATGACTATGCATATCTTGAAGACAAAGGCCAAGTGAGCATGAACAATGACTGGGAAGAAGCTAATAAGAATTCAACGGAGAAGTAAAAAGCAAATCAGTCTCGGATGCAGGGGACCTAAGATTTATGTTTTACTCAACCAGTAAGTAGATATGTTATGATATGGATGTCATTTTTTCTCATGATACCTTAGTCACTCCTTCCCTCTCCTCCCTCCCAAGTATAATACAGACACTGATTGAGGTTATACTTTCCTAAATATGTCAAACAAAAGTGCTACTAGATCTTATCTCACTGCTGCTAAAGTTCTTCTGAAGTTGTCTATGCATTCTGGCAGTCTTATCTTCTGATTACAAAGGACTCTACTGAATTATTATTATGGTTTTGTGTCTTCAGCCTCTCCTTTTGTGTCTTCAGCCTCCTCATCTTTTTACTAATCCAAAGGTAGAACTCATGCCCTTTTCCTGATTTCCACAATAAAACAATAAGAGAAACAACATCAACAACAGAAACATAAACTTCAACAATAGATGGAAACATAATTTTTTCATTGCCCAAATGTTTATAATGTTACGAAGTTTTTTGGGGGAGAAGATATAAAATTCACATCATCAAAAATCAACAACACAGAAATAAAAGTTAGGCTAAAATATTAGATAATCCTGTGCTTGGAAATTGGCAGAAAACATGTGGCAACAACTATCAAGTAATTTATCTACTTAACTGTATTTTCTCCCTGTAATTTCTCTTCCCCCCCACATCAATTTCTCTACTTTTTCTTGTCTCACCCCTCACCAGACGATGTCTCTTATGTTTCTATATTCCTCCCTCCCAACCCCTTTTCCCCATAGCATTAATTACTTCTAAGAAAACACATAATTTATTCATTTATTTATTAGATTTATCATTGTTATGTCTTCAACCCACTTACCTAGTCAAATTTAAGCTACAAGAAGACAAAGCTGTTTGTCTTTACATTTAACCACTTATGGCAATTCTTTACACAGAATAGTTATTCAAGAAACATTTATTCAGTGAAGGAAGAAACAGATTGCTATTGGAAACTAAATTATTCTTCTACACAGAGCAATTCGACACATCAATATACTCCATTAAAATTGAAAATCCTCTTTTATTTCTTTCCTTGCGCTTTTTTACTTATTTCCTTTTTTCTTAAAAGTCGCCATTGTTAAAATTCGGTTTTGTTCTGAGTAATTTTTTTCTCTCTCTGTTTCTTGTTTGTTTGGTTGGTTTTTGGCTATTCTATGTGTAGTATCTGCCTTGATCCATGATTGATCCATGATAAAGTACATCAGGAGGCAGGCACTAACCTCATGTGTATCAATATTATACATTCTACAATATATTATACATAAACACGATTTCTTCTAGAGCACTTTCCTGGAGGAGTGACCACTTTTAACCTGCACACTTGTAAGAGCTGTTTTCTCTGCTCTTGCCTTGTTTTGCCTCTTTAGTCTCACATGAGACAATAAAACTCTTCAAAGAAAGAAGCAGATATTGCAGAACCACAACAGGAAGGGAATTCCACATGTATTAATCACCTACGCTGAAAAGTGGACTTCCAGCAAGAACCTCTCCCCTCCACAGAAGACAATGCTGGGCATCCTCATCCATAGTCAAGCATGCTTTAATTATACCACCAGCATATTTTAAAGCACATTCTGTACTACCTTCATACGTCTGTGGGCATTAATAAAATTGCCTCACATTTTAAAATTATCTATTTCCAAAGACTGCAGTGTAGTGTTTAATAATATGGGTTTTAAAAATGAAAAAAAAAAATAAATTCTGTTTCGGAAACCTTGTGTTCAATTCTATATAAAAACTAGTATAAATTGAGTGTGTTGCCTATCTGCTTACCATTTCCCTAAAACATAATATGAGGCTAATAATGCTGCTTCTATCAAGAGATTTTGTGAGAAGTGTGGATGAGACAACACATGTAAATTTCTTAGCAAATCACTTGCCATAGTAAAATCTCATTAAATAAAATCTACCACTTTTGTACATATGCAATGACCCCTCTGCATACCATTTTCAAAGCAGAGGTACAAATTTTGTTTTGAATTCTATCAGTAATTTAAAATGAGGAATCTACCTCTTTGCAGCAAACTCGTGTGTGTGCACATACACGCATGACAAAAACATTACCAAACTATCTAAAATCTATTCTTAAAATTCCAATATGCAGAAAGCAGAAGGCCAGAGTCTTGCCTATTTTTGACAAAATTTAAAAACTTAGAAAACCTATTTGAGGAAAATAAGAGAACATGAAAATAATTTTGCCAATTTTTATGGTGAAAATCAGGAACATTTAATGTGGCAAAGCAGCGAAAATGAAGGAGAGGATGTAAAGAATTATGAATGATTCTAGGTTCTTGTCAATTCGGAGATCTAAAGTTCATTTCAGTGATGCTGTCCATTGGCAGATATGTGATTTTAGTGTATTTTCTTCTCTCTGATAGAACTCCTGTCTTTTTAGAATCTTATCTCCTTACAGTTCTCCTCTCTATTTCATTCTTTTTCTAACTCTCAGTATGCTATAGTGGTTACTAGCACAGACTCCGGTGTCAGATGACCTGGGTTCTGATCCTCAGTAAACTACTTGTTTGTTGTTTATAATAGGGCACATTATTCATTCCTCTATTTCCCTTAGTTTCTTCATGTACAAGCTAAACTTATGTTTAAGGATTTGTGCTAAAAAAAAAATGAGTTAACATATGTAGCACGCTTAGAAGAGGACCAGCCATATAGAGAATAATGAGTAATATTAGCTATTAATGTGGTATATTTTGATATCTGGCATGGCAAGCTTCCCTTTCTCAGTTTCACACTATTTCAAATAAAAAATTGAGTATTCTATTTTCTTTCTTATTTTACATGAAATGTAACAACGTATTCAAGTTTCTTCCAAATCTCATTAACCCTACTGTGATTTTCATTGGAATTATATTAAATCCATGTATCAGTAGTGAAGAATCAACTTTTAATTGCTATTAATTACCCCCAAATCTAGCAAGAAATATAGTATAACCCTCAATTTATTAATATC
The DNA here is from genome assembly GCF_029289425.2 of Pan paniscus. NCBI lineage: Eukaryota > Metazoa > Chordata > Mammalia > Primates > Hominidae > Pan > Pan paniscus. The sequence continues at coordinate 72,743,091 of NC_073267.2, forward strand.
TTTTTAAGGTCCCTAAACACATTTTATATGTACTTTATACATGCCCTACATATTCTGTTATTTTTAATATATGTTTTACTTTTGCAGAAAAGTCTTTTTATTACTTCTAAACCAATCCTTGTGGATGTTCAGGAAAGCTATTGCTTTATCTTTCTGTGTGTTATAAACTCTAAGCACTCTGAATTTCACTTTATTAATATAATTGGTTTCCAGTTGGTTCAGTGACATCCTCCAAGATTATCATACCATCTACAAATACTGAAATTTGTCTTCTTCCTCTAGTTTTGTAATTAACATCTATTTCTTTCCTCACAGCAATTTAGGGTGTAGAATAATGTAAATTAAACTATATACCTGTATTAGCTATTATTCATTTTATCCTGATTCCAATATAATTATCCTGAGTTTTGTTTCCCCTGTTGAATAAAATATAGAATTTCATCACTTGGTGTGCCTTAGAAATAATATATTTCTAAGACTTACATTTTAGAGGAGAAGATGAAGGAGCACAAGGTATAGCAAATGGTCCAAGGCCATAAAGTAAGCTGGAGGTATAGGCCTATTTATATCCCAGTTTTCCCAAGTTGAGACGAATTTCTCTTTGGTATCTTACTCTGAATCTACCTGATAAATAATTAATAGTTTTTTGCTCCTGTCCCATTCTGCCTGTGAAGTTAGTGTTTTAGTAGACCAATGCTAGTTCCATTAACCCTTGCAGAGACAGTAGTAGGAGAGCTTCTTCCACTTTGCAGTCTGAGAAGAGGCATTCTTGGGCTTCTCTAAATTGTAAAAATAAGTTTTATACAGTTACTGTCATAAAATGTTTTATAAATAGTGAAGTCTTAGGAATTCTCAAAATCTCAGTTGGTAAGAGAACTCAAAATCTAAGGATTTAAAATGATCTTTCTCCCTGGGAGATAGAACAAATTAATATATTATGTGGTTTCCCTATCCAGTGAACTTGGATAGGGCTTGTTGATAGTTAAAGACAGATTGTTTTATACAGAAGAGAATAATTTGATATCCCACTGACTTAAGTAAAGTACATTGGACATGTCATCTACCTGAAGAGTGTGGCTATTACATAGTCAGAAGAATGAAGAATAAGATATCTTTCCTTATACAAAGAGCAGAGGAACATGGTGTTATCTGTTAGTTCTTACAGAGTTTCCAACTAAAGCCAAAAAACGATTTTTGGAAGGTAATGTATTAGTTTTTATTTATGTTGATGATTGAGAAGATGGGGAAGTTTTGTTCCAAGGATACTTTTTAAATATTTTTTTCTTATTTTTATCTGCAACCAACTCACCCCATGAAGGATAATTTTGTTTAATAAATCAAAGTGTACCCTTCAGAGCTCATGAAATAGCTTCAAAATATGTAAAGCAAATTGAGCCAGCTCAGTGCAGTGAGTCTTTAGGGCCAACAACGTTATCTGAAATTTCCTCAGGAAATTGTACATAAAGTAAAACAGTTAAAAGTTGTAATATTTCATCCCACTCAAATTCAAATTACTTAGTTGGCATGGAACTTTTTTCCAAAAAATATTTGAATATCCTACTATATGACATGGGCTTCTTTCCCCCTAACAAAGTGGGGGATGAGGGTTAGGAAAGTGATTTGACAGTTGACATTTCATCTATTAAGCCTGTGGGACTCCAGAGATTCCTGAATACAGGATAGTTTGCCATGGATGTGGATATCCCATGCATGAGATAATATATCTTATTAGATGTAGTCAACTATCCTATCCCTCTGACATAGACATATAAATAGCCACTCCAACGCTCAACTACAGAGAAAGGGGCAAAATAGAATTATTCCATTTAGGCAGTCTCTTTTTGTTGTTATTGCTATTTTTAATTAAGAATTCATTATTCTTCCAATAGAAGCATTTATTAAAAAAAGAATATTGCTAAAAAAATGTTCTGTCTACTTACTACTTTTTTACAAGATTGTCAACTTTGCAATGTTGTATTTATATCTCTGAATTATGAGAGAGAACGTTCTCTGAGAGATAGATAAACTCACTCCAGAAATGAACTTTAAAGTATTCCAGGTGTCTGGATGAAGCAGAGGGTTCCAGACAGAATGATGTTCTAGTCTTTTTGGTGCATGTGCTTTCTCTCTCCATCTAGTTAAAAATGCTTGCACTTAACAGTCATTTGCATATTATATAGACATTTCCCTTGATAATTTTAATCTTTGACACCTCCTATCATTATTAAACCAATCACCATAACACCTACTTCAAAACTGATACATTATATCCCCTGAGTTTATCAATCATAAAACAATCTCAGTCCATTATCACATGAATTATTATAAAACTGTTTGATATATGTACCAAAAAGGGAAAAGTAGTCTCTTGTCTTTGAACTTTTCAAGACAATCGCATTAAGGGCTGAACTGTATCGCACTCCCATGTCAATTATAAAGACATTATTCAATGGCTTTACTCAATCCATTTGACTTACAGTTAACCCCACAACTTTCACTATTAACTTTCCTTTCTACTTCTTTTAATATTTGACACTTATACATCCTAAAAGATTGGTAGGATCTTTGAAATAGAAGTAGATATCGACTAGTACAGAATTTGCCTGAGTGGGGGATGTAAAACTAGGATGTAAATCAGAGTGATTTTTATTGAAATAAGAGATGGTTTTAGACGGTATGTCGAAAAGGCAATAATTAACCTTGAATCTTATAGTGAGAAAGCTTATGTTCTCTTCTCAACTTTCTTTCATTCCCTCTGGACACATCAAGGAGAATGAATCAGTATGTTGCAAATGGGTCTTTAACACAACTTCAACACTTGCCATTGTAACCAAGATAGGGTGTAGCTCAGGCTCAAAGCCTTTAACAGAGTATGACAAAGGTATATATTTTGTTCTTTCATTTAATTTTAGTATCTTATATTTAAGGTAAGTGAGGTGGCTTTCCATTTATTGTAATGATAAAAAGTTTCTTTTAAAACATATCAAGGTAAGCGAGGTTTTGATTGTAAAATATCAACAAATAATAGTTGATGTAGTATGTAGAAGTAGCCCAAATCATAATGACAGTTTGCAAACACCTAAAGTTTGGGAAATACTGACCTTAATAAAAGAGAAAAAAATCCTTTAATACTTGGTTACATTCCTTAGGATCTACCATCCAGTAATGCCACTGAATAATATCTACAACATATTGGTAATATTAACACAAGTAAAGAGTAGCTATATCTAAAACTGTTTTCAAATGTGTAATATAAGTCCATTAGGAAGTCAACAGATTTGTATTTTTCTAAGATTTAGTGTATACTTTAAATGTACACACTATCGATGTGGATTGTGAATATATGTACGTGTGTGTATAAATGCATATGTATATGTGTATGTATATATGTGTGTAAGAAGTTCAGTGGCACAAAGTGTAGCAATAACTTTGTGTATACATATATACACACACATATAGTTTTACAAAATTGTAGCTTTTTTCCGACATTTATTATGTGCTTCACACTGGATGTTATACATAAAATTTTGCTTCATTTCCCCAACTCTCTATGAGGTTTTATGGACACTATTCCCATTTTACAAATGAGAAAACTAAGTCAGAATTAAATATCTCGCACACAATTATACACATATTAAGTAATAAAGTTATATTCAAATTCAGAAAAAAAAATTCCTTAACTACAGTAAAAGCAACCAATGCATATTAACACTCCTGGGTTAACTTCGTTTTGACAATAAAAATATAACAAAGAAAAATTTGAAAATTTGTAGACTCTAATGTTGAAACATTTTCTTAGAACTCTAAAATGATCTCATATCTAGAGATGACAGACCTACATTTTCAGATATAATACGTTTTCTCAGTCCATGCTGTTGTGCTGCAGTTTCCTGCTCTCTAGATGACAGTTCTTAGAAATTAAGCAGATAGATGGAAGCATCAATCTTCAGTTTGAAAGTTATTAAAGAATTAAAAAAATAAATTGAAAATTGTGTGCACCAGATGGATTTCTTGAAACCTGAGTTCCAATCCCAGTGACACCATTTATAATCCTGTGTCTTTGAAGAGTGACCTTTAGTTTTCTCATATTGAAAACTGGCAATAATTGCTAATGAGATATTTGTGTGATGAATTAATTAATTGCTGTTTAATAAATGTGAAAACAACAAAACAAAGCAAAAGCATATTTTCTGACATATGTGGCAAGGACTCTAGAATTTTCTGGTATTTTCATGATTTCATACATCTTTCAGTGACTTCACAATCTCCTCATTTAAATTATGCTTATATGTTTGGCAAGATTAATTGCCTCTTAATGTAGAAACACTGCCAAGATGGAGGTAACACATCGAAAGATACAATAAACCTTAAACTAAAAATCACCTCTATCCCAACAAGAGCTGTTCAGCTGCTACTTTTGTATGATTTTGGACAGATTTCTGCTGTCCCACCAAATGAGACACACAGCCTTTAAAACCTTCACCAACATTTGCTCACAATGTATCTTCTTTTGTTTTTCAAATCCACCATAGTAGTCAAACACTATATTTCTTAAAGCAGGTAGCAAGGCATATCAATAAATTAAGAGAAAGATTTAAGTCAATTGGTTAACTGTTGCTGCCAGGGAGTTAGAATGTATTCTTTCACTTACAAAAGTGAGAAGTTCCCTGGCATAAAGTGTAGTAATAATTTTGACGATGTTTCACTTGAGGAAACATGATAGACCAGAAAGAAAATAGTCTTGGGAAATCAAGAACCCTGGGTTCTTATCCAAACATAGTTCACGGAATGATGATGAGGGCAAAAGGGAAAGAGTTGCATATATTGTTTAAGAACTCAGGCTCTGAAGTCATATTGCTTGGGTAATGTTTTGCTTCACCTTCTCAATATTTCTATGATCTTGATAAGATTCCTTAATATTTCTGAGTTCAGTTTCCCCATTTAAGAAATGAGGATAGTTGATAGTACCCTCCTCATTGGTGTTTTGAAAGGCTAGAAAGCAACAATGGTTATAAAAATCTTAGGACAGTGCCTATAACAACAGTATCACTCCATAAATAATAGTTTATGTTGTTGCTGTTAGTATTATTGCTATATTTCAACTCTACTTTCTTTAGCTAAAATATGAAAAAATTGGGCTAAATAATTGCTGAGATAATTTACAGCTGTCATATATTATGACTTCATTAATTTTTGCTTTAGATTTTTATAAAAATCTTTCAGTTAGCAGAATCATTGACAATGCATAATAACTTGTCCTGTTTACTGATTATTTTCAGCCCTGAAAAGAGAATCTGGTTATGTGTTCAATGAATATTAATTGTATGAATACAACTTCATGAGCATCAAGTAGACCTAATCAAATCAGAATCTCTGGGACGGAGATACAGGATTTTGCTTTCTTTAAAAAACAAGAAAACAAAACAAAACAAAAAAACACTTTTAAATACAGTAAAAGTGTATTTTTAGGCTGTACTAATGAGTTTGTGCACTACACTTTGAAAAACGTAGTTTTAGGAAATACGATATGTAACGGGGATTAAAGTACTCATATAATGTGTTGTCAAAATTAGGATAATTTTATCAGTAAACTGGGATATTAATGATAACTATGACAACAAAACTGGCATGGATTTGGATTTTATTGATCAGTGGGGAAAAGTAGACACCCTAAAAAGGACACTGCTGGAATGCACCAAGGGTATGTATGATACCCAATTTTTGACTGATCCCCAGGAGATGTCTGTATAGAAGATTTTTGGAGGATTGTTTCCCAGGGCTGAGGTTTTTGGAAGCCAGTGAGCTTGCAAAGTTATAAGACACTGATTTTGACCCAGAGAAGAGAACTCGTGTATTACATTTATATTCAGGAAAGATGTTGGATGATAAAAAAAAATAATAACTAATGCCAGGAAAGTCAACCAATTATGCAAATGTAAACTAATATGAGAATTATCTTTTTCCGAAGTAAGATTAATGACACAAGATTTCCAAATAGCAAGAACTATTCATATAGTTATGTGAACTTCCAAATCCCCACCTAGCATTTCTGGGAGTTTATTGTCCTACTGGCCCTTAGGCTAGAATAATCAATGTCTTCTTCAGAATACTCCCCTCACCATCAGAACCCATCGATGCCTTTTGAAACTGTTTCTTGCTTGACACTTCTCCAAATACATTGGAAGTATCATCAGTCTAGTTACAAACTGTTTTCTTTTATCAGTCTTCATAATCTAGTCTTACCTAAAAAGGGGATTGTCCAGGTATTGACATCAGATGTAGTACTATATTAGTTATCCATACTATTGAGAAGATGCACTTGAGGGTAATACAACACTGCATTTACAGAAATCACCAAGAGTCAAGTCAGTCCTGGCATCGGGTTCTAAGTCAAGTGCTATTTATTTGTAATGGCAAGACAAAGGCAAAAAAGATAGGCAAATACAGGCATAAAAGTTCAAAATTGAGTCGGCATTCCAAAGACACTCTAGAATGTTTAAAGATGTACACAGTGAGTTGGCCAGATTTCTTGCTGTTGGATATTGTTTACGTCGTGTGTGTGTGTGTGTGTGTGTACGTGCGGTGTGATTACTTTGGTTTCCTACAATCTTTCTTAAGAGGCATAAGTGTGTTTCAATTTTTCTGCTCTCAAGACTGTATTTCACAGTGAGCCAAAATGAGCATGGAGAGAAGGTGTTTTTATGCTCCTGAAGCTGAAAAGAAAAAGTGAAAAGTAAAGCGTACTACATAAGGCAAGACACTGTGTGATACCAGACGAGGCAGGGGTGATTGTTGGCCACTTCAGGAATCTGGATGTTCAGTGTTTTCAAATAGAATCATCATTCCTCTGCAGAGCGTCTCTCTTTATCTAACAGTTACAAATGGATCCAAGAGTTGCCAGAGTTTCTGAATTCTCATCTCATTATACAAACCACTAAAATGAGAAAAAGAATAACTCCCAAAAGCTTTCATGTAGTTAATGGCAGCAGGGCGAAGTTTGCCTTTGATATTCACCTGTTCAGCATACCTAACTTATTTTGTGCTTTTCTATCAAAAGCAACATCACAGGGGCATTATTGGCTGCTTTCAGTGTGTGTGTGTGTGTGTGTGTGTGTGTGTGTGTGTGTGTGCGTCTTGCACATGGGCGCAAGAAAGAGGGAATTTAAAACAATTCTAATTTTTAAGACAAATATTGTGTTTGCAAAATCAATATTGAAATAAAATAATAACAATGTTGTTCAAAAACATAGGAATACATTATGTGTACATTATTATGTATAATTAATTTTATATATATATATATATATATATATATATATATATATATATATGCATAGATGTGCCCAAACACATAGAAATAGAGTTTCTGGGTTAGTAATGGAGTGCTGGGGTCAACTATCAGAATTAATTTTATTTTATGGTCACATAGTTATTTATTTAACAAATATTTATTGTATTCTTAAAGTTTGCAACACCTTGCTGAAGAATGCAGTGAAAGTAAGTCAAGAACTACACAAAAGCATAAAACAAAAGTAGTCTGTTTATTATCAAATAGCTTACAACTGAATAGAGAAACCCTGTCTGCATGCAGCTATGATGAAAACTAAGATGAATAATTCCAACTAGGCATCGAGGAGGGTAGGATAATTCTTGCTGGAAGTGGAAATTAGAAGGCAAAGAAGTTTTCTTTGCTTTTCAATATATTGGACCTTCACTACACATCTGGGACTTGGCTTCCTGGTGAGAACTTAATTTTTCATTTATTCATCCTTTTCAAATGCCAGGTGTCATTTTACATCATAGCTAACAATTTCACCAGAATTGAAAGAATAAGTAAATTTGGCCAAAAAAAAAAAAAAAAAGAAGTGAGGGAAGAGCAGAGATGCTAAAAAAATAGGTGTTTCTGCTCCTGTCAGTACTTCTGAGCATTTGCCAGATGTCAAATACCATTAATGAATTGAGTGGGTGCTTCTTGGTACTGTAATATTCAACAGCCATCTTAATTGTTAATAATTCCCGAGAGCACTGGAGTGAAATATGAAAGGGGTGGATAGAAAAAAAATCAAGTTCACACTAGGAAGCCAAGTCCCAGCATACTTAGTGAGGGTCCAATAGAATGAAAGGCAAAATTGTAATTTAAAAGTTACATAAAATTTATGGGCTATTGACACCAAATACAGAATTACAAAAATTATTATTAGCAATGGCTAGTACAAATATATAGGCTCTTTAGGCTCTGGGGTCTTTGTAATTACCTCAAATATTAACCCACACTAGCCTTAAAATAAATGTGATGATGATAATGATTATATTTGTGACACTAGTTTCTATACTGTGGAAACTTTTAAAAAATATTCTTTATATGAACATTAGATGCTGCCAATAACTATATGAGGTAGATGCTATTGTTAATATCTCTATTTCACTGATGAGAAAACTGAGGTACAAAGAGATTTCATAATTTGCTGAAGGCTTCATAGCTTTTAAGTTCAGAATCTGGAAAATCCAGGATTAAAATTTACATAGTCTGGCTCCAGAGCATGCTTTTAAATCATATGCACTGCTGCTCTCAGTGGATGTGATTATAAGAATAAATGGGTGAAAAGTAGCTAACAGTATAATGGTAGCTGAGATATAGGTAGTTGGTATATATGCCAGGCAGAGTGCTACAAATTCCACACACATTAACATATTTGATCTTCAGAATAAAACATTCCCTCTTCTCCTCATCCATTATTCTCCCATCCTATTCATTAAACATATGAGGTAATTGAGGCTCTGAGGCTCAATAATTTGCTCACAAGAAACAGAACCATAGGATACACACACACATATTTGAATATGCATATATTATGCACAAACATGTACATAATGTATGCATATAAGCATATAGGGCATACCCGTACCATGATGTTTTGGTGACTATGGCCATATAGTATTTAAAGTCAGGTAATGTGATGCCTTCAGATTTGTTCTTTTTGCTTAGCATTGCTTTTGCTATGCAGGCTCTTTTTTAGTTCCATATGAATTTTAGGATTGTCTTTTTTAGTTTTGTGAAGAATGATGGTGGTGTTTTCACGGGAATTGCATTGAACTTGCAGATTGGTTTTGGCAGTATGGTAATCTTCACAATGTTGATGCTACCCATCCACGAGCATGGGATGTATTTCCATGTGTTTGTGTTGTCTATGATTTCTTTTAGCAGTGTTTTTAGTTTTCCTTATAGAGTCGTTTCACCTCCTTGGCTAGGTATATTCCTAAGTATTTTATTTTATTTTACTTTTTGCAGCTATTGTAAAAGGGGTTGAGTTCTTGGTTTGATTCTCAGCTTAGACACTGTTGGTACACAGCAGAGCTACTTAACTGTGTACATTAATTTTGTATCCTAAAACTTCTCTGAATTCATTTATCTAGGAGATTTTTGGAGGAGTCTTTAGGGTTTTCTAGGTATTCAATCATATCAGCAAATAGTGACAGTTTGACTTCTTCTTTACTGATTTGGATGCCATTTATTTCTTTCTGTTGTCTGATTGCTCTGGCTAGGACTCCCAGTACTATGTTGAATAGAAGTGATGAATGGGCATCCTTGTCTTGTTCCAGTTCTCAGAGGGAATGCTTTCAACTTTTCCCCATTCAGTGTTATGTTGGCTGTCGGTTTGTCATAGATGGCTTTTATTACATTAAGATATGTCCCTTCTATGCCATGGAACAAAATAGAGAACGCAGAAATAAGGCCAAATACTTACAGCCAACTGATATTTGACAAAGCAAACCAAGACATAAAGTGGGGAAAGAACACACTATTCCACAAATGGTGCTGGGATAATTGGCAAGACACATGTAGAAGAATGAAACTGGACCCTCATCTCTCACCTTATAAAAAAAATCAACTCTAGATGGATCAAGGACTTAAATATAGGATCTGAAACCATAAAAATTGTGGAAGATAACATTGGAAAAACTCTTCTAGACATTGGCTTGGGCAAAGACCTCATGACCAAGAACCCAAAAGCAAATACAACAAAAACAATGATAAATAGGTGGGACTTAATGAAACTAAAATATTTCGGCAGAGCAAAAGAAACAATCAGCAGAGTAAACAGATAACCCACAAGTGGGAGAAAATCTTCATCTGACAGTGGGAGAAAATCTATACTTCTGACGAAGGACTAATATCCAGAATCTACAAGGAACTCAAACAGATTAGCCAGAAAAAAATAAACAATCCCTTAAAAAAATGGGCCAAGGACATGAATAGACAGTTCTCAAAAGAAGATATACAAATGGTCAACAAACATGAAAAAATGCTCAATATTACTAATGGTCAGGGAAATGCAAATCAAAACCCCAATGCTATACCACCTTATTCCTGCAAGAATGGCCATAATCAAAAAACAAACAAAAAAAATAATAGATGATGGTGAGGATGCAGTGAAAAGAGAACCCTTTTACACTCCTGGTGGGAATGTAAACTATACAACCACTATGGAAAATAGTGTGGAGATTCCTTGAAGAACTAAAAGTAGAAGTATTGTTTGATCCAGCAATCTCACTACTGGGTAACTACCCAGAGGAAAAGAAGCCGTTATGCAAAAAAGATACTTGCACACACAAGTTTATAGCAACACAATTTGCAATTGCAAAAATATGAAAGAGGCCCAAATGCCCATCAATCAAAGAGTGGATGAAGAAATTTTGGTAAACACACACACACACACACACACACACACACACACCATGGAATACTTTTCAGCCATAAAGAGGAATAGAATAATGGCATTCACAGCAACCTAAATAGAATTGGAGACCATTAGCCTGAGTGAAGTAACTCAAGAATGGAAAACCAAACATCATAAGTTATCACTCATAAGTGGGAGCTAAGCTACAAAGATGCAAAGTCATAAGACTGATACAATGGACTCTGGGGAATTGAGGGAAAGGGTAGGAGGGGGGTGAGGGATAAGAGACTACAAATTGGGTACAATGTATACTGCTTGGGTGATGGGTGTACCAAAATCTCTCAAATCACCACTAAATAACTTACACATGTAACCAAACACCACTTATTATCCAAAAGCCTATGGAAATAAAAATAAAATTAAATTTAAAAAATTAAAAAATTTAAAAAATACAGAGTATATATAATATACATGTATACATATATACATATACTCATATATATATAACATAGTAGCATGTATGGTGTGTATATATACACTAAAAGAAATATATACTCTATAATTTATGAATCTACATATTTATTTATATAAATATCTCTATAAATATCTATATATTTATATAAAATCTATCTATATATTTATATAAATAAATAAATACATTTTGTACTAGGCATCGGGTCATGTAATTACAGAAGCTAACTCCCACAGTCTTCCATCTGCAAGCTAGAGACCCAGAAAAATTGTGTAGTTCAAAGTCCTGAGAGCCAGAGTGTTAATGGTGTAGATTCCAGTCTGAATATGAAGGCCTGAGAACCTGGAGGGTTAAAGATAAAAGATGGAGGTCCCAGTTCAAACAGGCAGAGAGGGTGAATCTTCCCGTCCTCCACTGTTTTGCTCTATTTGAGACTTGAACAGATTGGATGATGCCCTCCCACATGGGGAAGGGCACTCTCACTTACTACATCTACCAGTTCAAACGCTAACTTCTTCTGGAAACACCCTCACAGACACAGCCAGAAATGACATTTAACAAGACCTCCTGGCACTCTGTGACCCAGTCTGATTGACATATAAAATTTGCTATCACTTATCATAACTTTTCAGAGTAAAAGGAAGGGATTGTCACAATTTCCTCAGGACAACAAGTATAAATTGGATCTTTCCTAGATAATGTAGAATGTATATATTTTCTTCATATTTACTGAACCCTAGTTCTCTAGATCTGTGTTAAAATAACTCACAGTTAAAATCTGTGAGAAAGAAGTCATTCAAACCTAGATTCATTTTTTTTTTTAATTTGGATACTAATATCCTCCCCAAACAAGAGTGTGATTACAAGGATGTATTTTTCCAGGCCCACAGATTCTTCTCTAGGAAGCCTTTTTTAAACTTTCCCTTTTCTTTCTCTTATTAGTCCCACACATCCTCTGCTTCGCTCTGTTCTAGCTTGAATCAGACAGGATTCTTGTATTCTGGTTACTTGTTTGTCTTCTCTGTTAGACAATGAAGTTTGGAGGACAGGCAATACCTATGTTTTTCTTTCTTCCACCTAATGCAATGCATGGCATAGAGTAGGTACCCAAGGCATGTTTAAATGAGAAAGGGAAGGAATAAGTATTCTTGGTACTAAAATTATTTTAATACATTAGCCCATTTTATTTTCAAAATTTGGAGTCACTATTTCCAAGGAGAGATTTTCTGATTAAGGAGTAAAAGTGCCATACATTAATTTATTCAAATCTTCATTCATTAGGTCACTCAGAATGACTGCTTGAAGACTTTCAGGCAGTAAATTATAGAATTGATTAGTGAACATTATTTTGATTAATCAGGTAGTTTAATTTCAGAACGTGGTAGTGAATCTATCTCAAACTATCTGTGAAAAAGTCTCCAATCTCTTGGATAAACATGTCATGATCCAATTGGCTGGGTCACTGAAATGATATTAAAGGAGAACTCTAGAAAAGTGTTTAAATGAGGTAATATATTGAAATAAGTCTGCAGCCTCCCCAGGCACCTGTTTCAAAAAAGCAACACTCGCTTGGCTGTATAAGTTCTGGTCTATTTGTTTAACAATTAGTGATACTATGTTTCCTCATAAACTGTATTAGACCCCATTCAGGCATTTAATCAATGTGTGCTTTAAAAAGAGTGTCAGGAGATCATGTACTGTTCCATGGCTGCTCTGGGGGTGGGACTGGCACACAGCATCATCCTAGGTATTCAGGTGTGTTCTTTCTTGATAAATGATTAGTCCTCATAAGACTTTTCAGTTCGTTGTGTGAGTTAAAAAGCAACCACTTGAACCTGGTAAGACAGTCTCTTAAGAAGTTGTCTTCCCGGGGATTATGAGTACCATGAGAGTATAAAGTAGTAATTTCACTTAAATTATTCATAGATACTAACATTTAAGCAAATTAGGCTATTACCTCAACTTCCAAATTAGAGAAGAACTTTCCTTTAAAGTCAATAGAAAGTTCTATTTGCTTCAGATAATATGGTTAACTCGGTATCATCAGTTGTTTCTTTTGGTCATGTTGAATAGCTGAATCCAATAACACAAACACCTTTAAAATTTACTCCAAATGTCCAATGAGCAACTAATTAGTTTAGGCATTCAGATTAATTTTTCTATTCTGTAAATTTAGCTTTGCTTTTACTTTTATTTGTATTTGTGAGAGTTCATTTTTATAGAGAAATCTCCTGCTCCCTCCCATCAAATTCACTATATGCTTAAAAATTCTAGCAAATTAAATTTGTGCTGGCAAGGAGATAAAACAAATAAATGGCTTAAAAACATCACAATCAAGTATGATAATAGCAAAGTGTTATACTTTTAATAAGTGATTAGGAATGGTTGTAATGCAAAGATTTATTTTACAGAACAAAAGCACTTAAGCAGGAGTTTATATTACTGCTATGCTTCAGTGATGATAACATTGGGACTTCAACCTGCATAGCTACAATGATTAATTAAAGGCCTTGTTCGGGATGAGTGAGCACCATTATTGTTCTTAAATAGGAGAAGGCAGGTAACCATTACTGATTATTCCTCAATTCCCAGTCTTACTTGTTAAAAACTAAAGAATACTAAAGTAGGTTGTACAATTTCCAAGCTGCTATGAGAAGTAGAAAATAACACAATTTCCATACCATATATAAGTGAGAGTTGGATAATTTGAAAGATTTTTAAGTTAACAGCCAGATTTATCACTGATGGTCTGAATATATAATTTATGATGGTATGTATATAAGCTTCACTTATATCAGTAAGATATGAACATCTTTAAGGGGAAGCAATTTAGGATCCCAATACATGCTTCCAGCTATATATCTCTGTCTACAGCAAATACCCCTCATCAAAGGAAAAATAATATATACACATATATATGAAAAAAGAATTTACAGATCAAAAGACATCAACATTAAATATCTAATGAAAGCATCTTAATGCATTCTGAATAAGCATGAACTGTATTAGTTTTATTTTTCTAAGGCATAAATTATGTCAGATTACATCATTTGTTCCTCCTTTTTAAAAATCATACCACTGTGCTATTTTTTCTAATATAAATAAGTATTTTTGAGTATACTTGATAATATTTGGAGACAGTTTCTTTCTGAATATTGGAAATGCTTCTACCAAATCTCTGCAAATATCCCTACCAATTTGAAGATAAAAAGCAAATACTTTGGAAAATGTTCCAGGAAGAACATTATCTTTGAGATTCTGTGGCTTGGAAGACATATCGTTTATAACAGTTTAATGTTGCCAATAAGCCCTGAAATACCTCTGATTTGAGATATTCCCTCTCTTTATCTATTCCATCTATATCTTCTCTGGCATATACTGCAAGGAAGTGTGTCTTTTGCTTTTGACCACCAGGCATAGCAAAGGTTAAGTATAAGGTGAAGAGCATTATCGTACTGTATATATTTGCTGAATTACAACAAGAATTCTTACTTGACACTACCACAATACTCAGTAAAAATACTCCAATGGGCAGAGTTTGCTTTTAATTTTAAAAGTCTTTCTTTAATTATACTAAATACATTCATTTTGTTTACTGTGCTTACACAATTATTAAACCATTTGCAGATGAGGGAATGGATACTGGGAGAAATCAATTTTCTAATGTTGCACAGTCAATAATGAAACAAGACTTAAACTTATGTCACCTTCTTAAAGTCTAAGATTAAGAATATGTTTTTCTTTTATATTACATGATATATCCAGAGAGGAGATTTTTGTTATTCAAAAGCCATATTCTCTTTATTTTTTAATATTTAATTTTTTTTTTATTTTTTGAGAAGGAGTCTCACTCCGTCATCCTGGCTGGAATGTAGTAGCGCAATCTCAGCTCACTACAACCTCCATCTCTGGGGTTCAATTCTCCTGCCTCAGCCTCCCAAGTAGCTGGGGTTACAAGCATGTACCACCACTCCCGGCTATTTTTTTTTTTTTTTTTTTTTTGTATTTTTAGTAGAAATGGGATTTCACCATGTTGCCCAGGCTGGTCTTGAACTCCTGACCTCAAATGATCCACCCGCCTCAGCCTCCCAAAGTGCTGGGATTGCAGGCATGAGCCACTATGCCCGGCCTTCCAAAAGTCATATTCTCTTTAATTCTAAAATGTATCAAAAACTAATTGTAAACTACGCATATTAAATAAAAATGTTGACTATAAAAATAGCAAATATTTCAAAACTCTTTAACTAGAATAATTTTTAGAGGAATAGTTAATTCAACAGTATTTATGAAATGGAATTTTATGTCAGCATTACAAGTAAAGAAGTAGATCCACATATGTCAGAATATAAAGATCTCACACATCTGAAGCATGGCCAGAAAAGCAAACTGCTTGATGAGACTGACTGCACAATCATGTTTATGTACTGTATTTTGCCTGTGTTTGTTGCGATTTTTTTTATATATTTGACATCAAACTGGTTAACTATAGAATGACAGTGGAATGGGCCAGGGCTGTGAGGTTGGAAAGATTAAGGATAGTTAGATTTAAGTCCACATTCTATATTATTTGCATCTTTAAAAACAGGCACTTGTTCTTTTTTATTTTTTTTTTCTGGCATCTCTGTAAGAGACAGTTATGGTACAGAATAAAAGTGAGTTTACTTTCTCATTTATCCAAAGAAGCCTTGTGCAGTTACCCTCTTCTCTTTTACCTCCCTCCATTTCTGGCTTCCCTTGATTCAGTACTTAATGTTTAGTGCATTTTCCATATTCCCAAAGTGAAAACTTCCCATAAACCCAGAACACTGTTGCAGGATTTCTGGCCAGCACATGAGTTTTCAGAACGAGCTGAAATAAGTCGTTAAGAAGTTTGACCTTTGTCTACCTGGTCTGACTCCCTACCATTGCTTTTCTAATGGTATCTAATATCTAAAATTAGAAACGCTGTCTCTACTAAAAATACAAAAATTAGCTGGGCATGGTGGCACGTGCCCGTAATTCCAGCTACTCAGGAGGCTGAGGCAAGAGAATTGGTTGAACCCTGGAGGCAGAGGTTGCAGTGAGCGGAGATTGCACCACTGCACACCAGCCTGGGTGAATAGAGTGAGACTCCCTCTCAAAAAAGAAAAAAATATATCATTTATCTTTCCCATTATTGATTTTTTTTAAAAAAAGATATTTTTGTTTATACATGTATATCTGAGAAGACCTCATCTGCCAAATCTCAGTTTGCCAGATGGGCTGATAAAGTTCCACACCAACTGAAATAAGTAGGCATAAGGAGCCTATAACCATAAATGCAACTTTCTCTTTCTCTCACAGTCCCACTTCTTTTTAGACTTTAATTAATCCCCACCTCCCTAATTCTTCCACACTATATACATTCTATAATTATTGTTATGATTATTATGTATGAGTATCAGCTTTGCTCAGGGCAGTGGGTTGTGTGCTGCATGAGACACACAAGAGAGCCAGGAAACCACAAAGCACGGTTTCCCACCTCTAAGAAGCATGTGAGCATTATTTGGTTCAAACTCAGGATGGAAATTAAGAAAGCACACTTTTTTTTCCATTTCTCAAACTGTGTGATTTCTCCTTTCTTTGTCTTCTCTGCCTGTCAAGAGGAGGTGATTATATAAGGCAATATTTAAAGACAGGTTCAACTCTGAAAACTAGTGCATAGAAATACACTCTAATTTAATAGTACTTATGCAGCCTAAATTTTTGCCCAACTGCAATTAATGGATGTGAGTCAGTTTGAGTATTTTAGCAGTGACAATCTTGATATAGTGATACCCACACTTGCTACTCAGCCCCTTTAGTCTGTCCATTTAGAGTCTTTGACTCACATGTTATAGTTTTCACACAAAGGACAGTATTAGAGTAAATTAGATACTTATACTGTCATGAAAAAAAGTAATATTTAAGCTGCCTTTTAGAATTGGACATACTGGAGTTTGGTGCAGTTGCCAGTGGAGAATGTTCCTTAAAAAGCCCAACAGTAAGTAGGCAGGAGACATTCTATAGAAGATTGATTACCCCAGAATCTAGGAACTAGAAAAATCCACCTGCAAGTAATGGCCTTGGTCTATTTTTCTTTTACATCATCCGTTTATAAATCACAGCATTCTAATCAGTGGAGAACAATGAGCAATTGTGCCCAGTGTATAGTGGTGATGGGATGAACAGGTCTGTGAATGAATAATCAGTGATGTTACCAACACCCACAGAGCACGACACAGATGGAGTGGCTGGGTCTCCAGGCACTGATTGCTCTGACATCCTGTTGGTCTGAGGATGCTCAGGCTGAACTGTTTCTTGCTTATTTATATGCTTTAGCATGTAAGGCTTTTAAAGTGCTAATTCATATGTCAATATACTATATTGTTTTTCTTTCTATTTAGAAAATGAAGACAGAGAGAGAGAGAGATACATGATAACTCACCTAAAAAGTAGGGTTCTGCACCAAATCATTTGATCATGGTGCTCTTTGCAAGTTAAACACTCTGGGAATAGTATTGCTCAGGCACAGGTCTGCTTTTAGTTGTCCAGATAAACTATCTGAGTAAGACAGATGAACATGTCCTCCCACAATCCTCCGTGAATGACTCCTTCTCTGAGATTTAGGAAAACATCCCACGTCTTGTTTTTGAAACTAAGATATAACTTTGGTTATGGACTGCTACAGGCATTTGATTACTTTCTTCTTTTATTCTATTCGAAAGGCAATCAGAAAGACTGTCTAGGCCGGGCATGGTGGCTCATGCCTGTAAATCCCAGGATTTTGGGAGGCCAAGGCAGGTGATCACCTGAGGTCAGGAGTTCTAGACCAGCCTGGCCAACATGGCAAAACCCCATCTCTACTTAAAAAAATACAAAAATTACCCAGGCATGGTTGTAGACACCTGTAATACCAGCTACTCGGGAGGCTGAGGCAGGAGAATCGCTTGAACTTGGGAAGCAGAGGTTGCAGTGAGCGGAGATCGCACCACTACACTCCAGCCTGGGCGACAGAGCGAGACTCCATTTCAATAAATAAATAAATAAATAAATAAATAAAATAAGAAAGACTGTCTAATGCAGAGACTAAAGGCACGAGCTTTGAAACAACTTCTGCAGTTGGTTGCATGACTTCAAGTCAACCTCTTTACATCTCTGAGTCTCAATTACCAGATCTGTCAAATTGGAAGTGGCTGTCACATACAGGCAGGCATAGCAGCAATGGTGTGGAAATTAAATGACACTTATCACATAGGAATACCAACTTCACATGTGCTACTATCATTATTGTTTTTATATTTTTACAACCTAAACAAATGCATTCATCTACCTCCAGTACTTCTGGTAACTTCCTGCTCATTCTTGGGGAAAAAAAAAAATGATGTTGACTATGTTTTCCAGTTTCAGTAAGCTGAGCCTGAGTCATGCTTTTGTCACCCAACACAGCATTAATTATGGTCCTTGTGTATATGCTTATCACATCACATGCCCCCCCGTCCCTGCATCTGGTACACATTCCTTTCATGTCACATGTTTCACATAGCATATGTGAGATAGAGCTATTGCATATAACAATACTTTATAAGTATTCTTCTCTCCAATAATGATAGCTTCTGGGGGCAGGCAACATATCTTTTTATCACTTTAGCACGATTTATTTAGCAAAGTTTTGAGCTCATAGTAATTACTGAATAAGTTATATTGACTAATGAATGAATTGTTGTCTATTTCCTAGACTGTGTGTTAATGGTACTGGGACTCTGGCTTGGATTTTTAGAGATAAAATAGACCTAATCAGCATGGTGTATATCTTAATTGGAGTCAGTGTATCTGGGGTCTAGTTTTAGTTCTGCAACTTATTTCATGGGAATAAGGGCAGGTCACCTACCTTCTTTAGGTCCCACATAACTAACATAAAACAATGGAATTATGCTAGGCCAGGGTTAATACATGGTTTAAAGTATATTCAGACACTCATCCACCTTCATTTCTGCATTGGAAATGAATTTTGATCCCAGATTTTGCTAACTGGGAGAAAGTACCATGAAAAAAATACTGGTGTCTGTCCTGAGAAGGAAAGAACAGAACAGCTATGCAGATGCCACATCTTTTTCAGTCCTGAGTGTTTCTATTTCATAATGCTATATTTCTAGTGTTAAGCTGTTTCTTTTAAAGATGGCAAAAATTGGACTCCCAAAGATTAAACCTCTTGGGCAAAGTTACCTATGGAGTATCTAAGGATAGAGTTCTATATATATATATGGAGTATAACATGACATTTTTCCAGTTAGAAACAGTCTTTTTCCCCCAACCATGGGTCAGTTATTTCTATCCTTCCACTGTACACATCACAAATAAAAAGAGCATAAACATAATTAGAAATGCTATTAAGACTATTTTAAAACATGGTCCTTAATTTGAAAACAAAGGTAATGAGAGGAGAGTAGGAAGGAAAGGTGATCCGAATTGGCCAAGTGAATGCATTTTAAAATATAGCTTCCTGCAAATTGGCAAGAGTCAGAGATACAAGTGTAGAGCTGGCGCCTCAGGTTGGAGCTCTGCACTCATACCATGAGTTGAAGTGTGTGGCTGCTTAGCCATGAATCAGCAGCACCATCTAGAGGTGAACCGGAATCCTGCACACGGAAGAAACAAAAGGAAGCCCACCTGTTTAATTTGATCAACGACAAAATCATTACTTCACTTTTCAATATATAACCCCTTACAGGCTGTCTGTGAAAGAGTTGCTTTCTATTCCCATCAAGAGGCGACTGCAGAATTCGTTACTGGCAGCATTCAAGACTTCACTTCAGGCCGGGAGCGGTGACTCACGCCTGTAATCCCAGCACTTTGGGAGGAAGAGACGGGTGGACCACCTGAGGTCAGGAGTTCGAGATCAGCCTGGCCAACATGGTGAAACCCCATCTCTACTAAAAATACAAAAAAAAAAAAAAAAAAAAAAATTAGCCGGGCGTGGTGGCACGCACCTGTAACCCCAGCTACTCCAGAGGCTGAGGCAGGAGAATAGCTTGCACCTGGGAGGCGAAGGTTGCAGTGAGCCGAGATCGTGCCACTGCACTCCAGCCTGGGTGATAGAGGGAGACTCTGTCTCAAACAAACAAACAAACAAACAAACAGACTTCCTTTCAGAAGCCAAAGCTTACCTCCTCTACTTCCCTACTGAGAGGAAAGTCACTGATTTCCAAATCCCTTAATTTTTCCCATTCATTTTGCTGGATACCCGCCATGCCTCAGGCTTTGGGCAAAGCACTAGGGATACAGACAGGAATATACTATGGTCTGTCCCTCTACCCCTAGCCCACCTATCCAAACCTAACCACATGTCTAAGTCTTCCTCTGTCTTATCTTTTTCAACAGTTTCTGGGTGGTGAGAACAGATCTGTCAAAGCAGCCATTGGATTTTCAAATATTTGTTCTCAGTAAAAACATTTTCATTGAAATCATGTATTCCAATGAGTTTAAAGGGATAGAGATTCTTGCAATCTTAGAGTAGTCACTATTAAACTTGGGCAACTTGGGCATACATGAAAATTATTACCTGGTGATATGGTTAGGCTTTGCGAAATGTGAGGACATTTGGGAGGGGCCAGAAGCAGAATGATGTGGTTAGGTTTTGTGACCCCATCCAAATCTCATCTTGAATGTGTTTAGGGAGGGACCTGGTGAGAAATGATTGGATTATGGTGGCAGTTCCCCCATGCCACTCTCAGGAATTTGGGAGTGAATTCTCACCAAGATCAGGTGGTTTTATAAACGGTAGTTCTTCCTGTGCTCATACATGCTGTCTCTCACCTGCTGATATGGAAGGGAAGTGCTGGGTAGAGGAGGGCATGGTCTCTGGCTATGGCTCCACCCCTGGGCCTGTGCCCACGGACCTGGGTGAAGACAGGCATTTTTGTTTTCCTGCCCAAATGTTGCATTTCCCAAGACCATACTGGCCTGCCACACCCCCATCTTGTGCCTGTAAAAACCCGAGACCCTCACGCCTGTAATCCCAGCACTTCGGGAGGCCGAAGCGGGAGGATCACTTGAGGTCAGGAGTTCGAGACCAGCCTGGCCAACATGGTGAAGCCCCGTCTGTACTAAAAATACAAAAATTAGCTGGGCGTGGTGGCAGGTGCCTGTAATCCCAGCTACTCCGGAGGCTGAGGCAGAATTTATTGAACCCGGGAGGAGGAGGAGGTTGCAGAGAGCTGAGATCTTGCCACTGCACTCCAACCTGGCGAGAGAGCGAGACTCGTCTCAAAACAAAAACAAAAACAAAACAAAACCCGAGACCCTAGCAGGCAGACACACAGGCAGCTGCACCTCGAGAGGAACGCGTCAGCGGAGGAACACACAAGCGGCTGGAGGTGGAGAGTAATGCACCAACAGGCACTGACACTCCAGCAGGCCATCGACCAGCAGAACGATGCGGAGTTTGGCTGGGGCAGTCGGAGGAGAGCCCAGGTCACTGAGCAGCCCGACTCCAGGGGAAAACCTTCCCACTCCACCTTCTTCTGGCTTCTCCCATCTGCTGAGAGCTACCTCCACTCAATAAAACCTTGCACTCATTCTCCAAGCCCAGGTGTGATCCGATTCTTCCAGTACACCAAGGCAAGAACCCGGGATACAGAAAGCCCTCTGTCCTTGTCACAGAGTAGAGGGTCTAATTGAGCTGGTTAACACAAGCCGCCTATAGATGGCAAAACTAAAAGAGCACACGGTAGCACACACCCACTGGGGCTTCGGGAGCTGTCAACATCCAGACCTAGACACTGCTGTGGGGTCAGAGCCCCACGACCCGCCCATCTGTATGCTCCCCTAGAGGTGTGATCAGCGGGGCACTGAAGAAGCGAGCCACTCCCCCTGTCGCATGCCCTGCGAGCGGGACCAGGAAACTTTTCCCATTTCACTGCCACCATATAAGATGTGCCTGCTTCCCCTTCTGCCATGATTGTAAGTTTCCTGAGGCCTCCCCAGCCATGCAGAACTGTGAGTCAATGAAACCTCTTTTTTCATTACCCAGTCTCGGGTATGTCTTTATAGCAGTGTGAAAATGGACTAATACACCTGGTTTACTTTTTTACTGTAATACAGATTCCCAGGTTCCAAACCCCAGATTTTCCAATAATATAGACATGTAGGATTATGCATTATATTTTACTATGTTTGTTTGGGTTTCATGATTGAAGTGAACAACAATTCAGGCTTTAAGAGGGGAATGTTCTAATTTGGACTAATCAAGGGAACTAATCCCAGGATTATAAATTAGAAGTATCTGGGTTTTAAAAAATCACTTCCTCACTTAAATACCTCTGTTTAAATTTTAGACTAGGTGATATCTAAGAACTGCACCAATGCTACATCACTGTAGTGCCAAGTATTTAAAATAGCAATCCCTTAACATCACATGAAAAAAATTAGATCTGTCACAACTTGGTCAAGGGAACATGTTTAATTAGAATAGCTTTAAGAACCATTCTGTGGAAATATACACCCCTAAGTTTATTCATATCCATATTTTGATCTAAGTTTTATTAATATGAAAATACACCATGCAAGGATGTTTGTTTAGTGAGCCCCTTGTTAGATTTAACTGGGAATCCATTATATTAGCAAATTCACAGCTGTGAGGCTGTGTTGGTGCAAGGAAGCTGAAAATTAGAAACTTGAGTGGATTTCAATACCTAATTCCACAGCGAACGTACGAAAATTAGAGCTGAAAAAGAAATTATTCCAAGTTGAAGGCAATTTAGCTTTCATTCTTTCTCATTTTAACAGTCCCTGTTTTAAAAGATGCCCAACTGTACAACTGTAGAATGAAAAAAAAAAAAACTGAGTTTTTTGAAACAAACTCATGTTCTACATCCTTGACAATAAATATCTTTTATATATTTTCTAGTCTCTGTTCTTCCATTTATTATCATGGAAAAGGGCCTCTTTACATCTCAGCTGAACTACTGTACTAGTCTAATAAATTACCCTGATGACATTCTCACTTCCTAAACTCTCCAAATTTAATTTCCATCTTTCCACCAGGGAGATCTTTCTAAACTTTTCATATGACTGCTACTTGTGTAAAATCTTCCAACAATACTTAACAACAGAGTCCAAATTTATAACATTCATGTGTGATTTGGTCTCTTGCCTAGTTCATGAATTTCACCTCAAACTCAAATTTCAGATATTCTGAATTCTCTAACTCTCCAACTCTCCAACTCCTTGACACTTCCATGACTTTGCAAGTGATGGTTTATCCTGCTGGATCGTGGTTTGCCATCATTTCCTGGGTAATTCAGCTAAGTAATGACCTGCCCTCTGAAATTGATTTTTTTTTAACTCCCTAGGCTTTACTAGATGTGCCTTCTCTGGGGTTTTTGAAAACCCTATACATTCTATCATCAGAGCTGCATAGCATACAAGAAGAAAAAACAAGACAGAGGTCTTTTCCCTACTGTTCTTAAAAATCGCAGAATATGTGATTCTTACCTGTAATTATCATTAGAATGTGAGCTTCTCAAAAACAGAGAATACAATTAATTTTATATTCTCTAATTTTAATCTCGGTAATCACTTGTTAAATGTGTTCACGAATGTGTCCATTTAAATCTGTTTGCCCAACCACTAGTAATTCTTAAACAATTGTGGTGATTTTCTAAAGGGTCATACTTGTTAATCAAATAATTTTATCTGTGACTGTCATCTATAATTATTTTTGATAAATTGAGTTTCATAAATACACATTTAGGAAAAAAGTAAAAGAAAAAACCCTCAGGGCAATATTGAAATCACAATGAAAGAAAAACACTTCAATGCCACCCGTCCCCCAAAATAAAAATGTATAATTGGCACTATGTTGTTTAATTATTTATTTTGTGCTTTTCAGTTTTGAAAATTAAAATATAATTAAAGGCCATCATTTTTATCTTTATTGGGGTGACTTGTGACAGTAAAGAAATCAGTGCCTTGATGATTGCATCAAGGTTCAATTATTAGAATGTTTGATTGCCCTGAGCTGCCAAAACCAGCCTGAACATTGGTGGAGTTAGTTGTACACATCTTGTGCGAGATGAGCTAGCGTTTTGTTAGTTAATTCCAGCCCGGTTTCAAAAGCATCTCAGTAAAACATACAGGTAACCTTTGTGTTGAAGGGTTGAAGGCCAGGAAATTCCGTGAGCCTACACCTCAATGAACACAGGATGCCAAACATGGGCTGTCAGGGATCTCTTCTCTGTTGTAGTTGAACACCATGTTCACAATCCCTTCACTCAGTTTCTTTAAAAAAAAATTGTCTCAAATTTAAAAACCTTACACACTTTATGTTTTCTAGATTCTGGCTGGCTATGAATTTAAAACGAATGCTGACAGATATTTTCTAATTATTTTGCTCAGTCTTTCCATACTTTAGTTCTACATTTACTGTCAAATTTCTTAATCTATATCCTATCTTTTCCTTGCCTTTCCCATATTGCCTTTCCCTCTGAAATGCCCCTTCTCTTGAAGGCTCCCAGCTATGACTATTGCATTTACAGAAAGCAATTTAGTAATATATATTAAGATATTAAATATGTCTATTTTCTTTTTCTAATATTCAATTATCAGGAATATATTCTATTGTAATAAAATTGATACAGAGAAGCTTTCAGTAACAAAGGTATTTTTATGACAACTTAAATTATAATACATTTTATTTATAATTTGGAAATAACAAAAGAGTAATAAGTGAATTAAATCTCTATCAATCTTCAAGATAGAAAATTATACATTTTTTGTAATCGTATCAATTTTTTTAATAAAATTGCCGAACACTAAATTGGAGGAAAAAAAAAGACCAGATGTAGGAATATCTAGATCAACAAAGAATGGAATATAGAAATATGAAAATATAAAAAAAACAGAACAAATAAAAAGAGCTCATAAAATAAAGTGTTGAAAATGTAACAGCGGTTATGAATTTTTTGAAAATCTGTAAGTTTGCTTTCCATCTCAAATTTTTCCAAAATTTGCCATATGGAGCATTTGTAATCTTGTAATGATTGAAAGGAAGAAAAAGAATATGTGATTATGAAACTAAGACATAGAGACATGGGACTTTACTGTAGGGTAAGAACACTCAAATTAATGCCACACTTCTTCAGGCTCTAGAACCTAGAATGATTTGAGGATTTTAACTATCTATATATCTATGTAATAGAAATACAGATCTCCAACCATCCTCTTCATATCTGTCTTTCTGTACCATTTGTCCATTAATTTAACCATCAATTATGCCATTTCTTAAAACACTCATTATTTTCTTGGGCTGGTGAATTAACTTGTTTGTTAGTTGTTTTACAGCATATTTAGGATGTGTCATATCCTAGTGGAAAGTGCCTGAACTCTGGAATCATTGAACTCTGCCATTTATTAATATGTCTATACGTAACTTGTTTCATCTCTCAGAGCTGAAAATTTGTCAACCAAAGATGAGAAGGGATAATGTATTATACCTCATAATATTATGGAGAACACAGGTTAAAAAACAAAACAAAACAACCAGTGCATGCAGGTGAAAGTTCCTGCATTAATGAATGAAAGTAGCACCCTCTTTCTCATTGAGCCCAATGTATATTTAGGGTCCAGGGTCCAGTGTATATTTTGATAGGCAGGTAGAGATCAGGCAGCTTCATCATATTTCACATGTTGATCATTAGGATCATTTGACATTATTCTTGTTCCTTTATTTTTATTTTATGTTCCCTTCTTAAGGGTAACCTGATGTCATGGAGATATAAATGAGATTATTTGAAGATTTTTTCCTCCTGAGTTTAGAATGTTATTCCAGTCCTATCATATATCTTTCAGAATCATCCAAAACAAGAAATTAATAAAAGCAAAAATTGAAGGGTTGTATTTATAAGTACTTTGTCAGAGTCAGATAACTTGAAATAATGTTATACTCACTTTTTATTTTCATCCTCAAAGAAATTGTGTAGGGAGAGCAGTAAAGATTTAAATGCCCATTATGAGGTGGGAAAACTGATTCTAATTGATCTATTGAGTGCTCACCAGCCAACTATGGTGGAAGTAATAGTAGCTCTATTAACAGTCGTAATAATAATAATAGCAATGATAGTAGTAGTAATAGTAGTGATGGTAACTAAAATTGAGTGCTTACTATTTGCTAAGTCCTGTTGCAATAATTTATTATGTATTAACTTATTTAATCCAGGCAACTTTATAAATTGTGTACTCTCATTATTTCCACTTTGCCAGTGACTAAAGTACAGAAAGCTTGACTGATACACTCAAGCCTGCCTAGTTCATAAGTACTGGGTCTGAGATTTAAAACCAAGCATTTTGATCCTAGATCCTCTGCTATGTTGCCTCTCTCCAGAAATGACAGGATTAGAATAAAACCTCAATCTAAAGCACAGTGGATATTAAAGTGGAATCCAATTGCAGGAAAGACAGTTTAATGGATATGAGTATGTGTTCTGGAGTCAAACTTCATAGTTTTGAAATCAAGGGATTTCAAATTTATTAAGATATAATTGACAAATAAGAATGGTATATATTTATGTTATAAAATGTGATGTTGTAACATCTGTATACATTGCAAAATGGTTAAATCAAGTTAACATCTCCATCAGCTTATATACTTATGATTTTTTGTGGTAAGAACATTTAAGATCTCCTGTCTTAGCTGTTTTCAAATATACAATAAATTATTAACTATAGTCACCATACTGTACACTAGATCTCCAGAATTTATTTATCCTGTCTAAAATTTTGTACCCTTGACTAACATTTTCCCATCCCCACCTCCACACCCCCAGAGACCCTGGAAACCTGCATTCTACTCTCTGATTCTATGAGTTCGACATTTTTATATTCTCATTACTCTGTGACTATATACAAATGGGTCTATTTATTGGAACCTCAGTCTCCTCATCTGTAAAATGGAGATTAAAATCACAACCTACTCCATAAGAATGATGGGAGGTTTAGGTGATATAATTCACATTAAGGGCTGACATAAATTAAATAATGTATGTCTTTCAGCAGATACTATCATAATTAGTGCACATAATTAACCTGAGGCTAAGGCCAACATGGCTTTTGTATTTTTTGTTTGTTTTTGCCCATTCTTACTCAAAGCACATAGGCAATGCTAAGTACAAAATAGATGGGTGCTAAAATTTCTTCAGCTAGAGAAGAGACTACTCTAGCAATGGCTACAGAATTTATTGAGATTGTGGAGGAATGCTCAGTTTAGGCTGTATGCAGAAACTGGAATTCAAGCAACCAATAGCCTCTGGAGGGCTACAGACATGTAAGTTTTGAACTGCGCAACAGGCAGTCTATAAGATCTGGGATGCCATAGTATTGTCTTATAGTGTCCTGAGTTTCTCCTATCATTTCAATCTTTTCACTTTATTGTAATCGTTTACTCTTGATCTTCCTCACTAGACACTGCATGAGGTTACTGACCAGCATTTTGCCTGAGACCAAATCTACCCTTCACAGGAATTCCAAAATAAATAATAAAAAAACCCATGTAAATGGATTAGTGCACCCTGGGATGAAAAGAATAGTTGCAACCACCAAAAGCTGGGGAAGCACAGGACAAGGCTGCCTAACATAGAACCTGGGATACTTGTCACACACTTCCCAGAGAAAGTGACTCTAGGTTGAGCTTTGAAAGAAAGATGGAAACTAGTCAGGTAAAAGGAAAGGAGAGATATTTGCATAATATTGCAGGCAAAGAAGAAACAGGTGACATCGTGGAAGGTGGAAAACCTAGAGCCTGGTGTCAATCTGCATGTCAGTGTGGCTGGAGTGTGGATTCCACAGTGGAAACACAGCAAGAGGCACATGTGCAGCCGAGGAGGAGAATAAGCAGAACTAAGCTGTGAAGACACAAATGAGATTCTGGAAAAATACCTCTCTTGATTAAAGGAAGAAGGCCTATTCCTCACCCCTGGAAACTTGCTAAAAAAGCCCCACCCCTGGCATATGTGGGTGGAACAGGCAAGAAAAATGGCCAGGGGAGCTGCATTTTTGTTTTAAAAGTTTACCAAGTGATTCTGATTGAAACTGTTCAAAGATCACAGTTTGACAGGCACTGCCTCGTGAGATTTTTAAAAAGCGATTATTAACATTAACTGGTCATACTCTCTTTGGATATTTTGGAAATACACTCCCAACCCTTGCACACATTCACAATTAATCATTCGATTGACTTATATAATTTGTTGTGTTTTTAATATATTCTAGGAACTATATACTAAGATTCCTTTTATAATTCTCTTTCCACTTGCCTAATTCCTTTAACATAAATGATTTTTTTTTCTTACCAAGTTACCATAAGGAAGAACTTGACTCTTTTTTTAATTTCCCACTCTCACAGCCCTTTGACTTATCTAAGCTTTCATGTTTCAATCGAACTGGGCCCAAATGCTATCTCTGCACACAGCCTGACCTTGCCAATCACTCATCCTCCTTTTGGATAACATGTGACACTTTCTCACATCTCCTTACATTTTGCCTTTGACAGGCTCATCAGGGGTTTCCCTTCAACTTTGTTCCTCAACCCAGAAAGTCCCCCATCTTGCACTTCTTGCAATTCCCAAAATGAAAAGCACTCTTTGCTACCTTACTATATTAAGAATAAGATGGTCTCCACTTGAAGAGACACATTGATGGCATGACATTAAAATGAATACAGATGGTGGAGGCAAAGCTTCAAAGATACAGTCCAATTGGCATATCTCCTTGACAATGTAGGTTACTGATTCAAAACAAGGTTAGAAACCCATTTCTGTTCTGGCAGCTGTAAGATTCCTTAATAGACATATTAAGATGTGTTTCTTATTTAAGCACTGAATTTTCATTTGGGGGCACATATGGAGAAAACGTGTTTATTTATACTTTATTTTTCCTAAGGCAAATTATATTTATGCAGGACTTAGAATAAGAAGAAAAGTAGAAGAGAGACAGAATTAATATTGAATAATACTTATCTCTGTACAATTTAATATTATGACTAGCTGAAATATAAGCTCCTTGAAACAAGGACATTATCTGTTCTGTTCATTGCACTATTCCAAATTCCTGGATTAATGCCCAAGAGTGTCCTGTAACAAATATATGTTGAATAAATAAATGAATTAAAAAAAACAATTGCAAGCCACATATGTAGATTACCTATTAGAGTGCTTGCTTTATATCAAGATCCTCAAATGGCAGCCATTGTTTTTACCATAACTGAGACTAATAATAATATATAAACATCTGTCTTTATGATGAATACAATATATCTATATGTAGATATATTATTAATAATAATATAGATATTTATACAGGCATATTATATTATATGTATAATCTACATGCTTGATATATAATAACCACTGCTTCTACATCTTTGCTTGAAAAATAAATAAAAAGCAGTTCACAGTAACTTGAATACATTATAATAAGTGAAAAAAAGGATGTGGCCAGGAGCAGTGGCTCATGCCTGTAATCCCAGCACTTTGGGAGGCCGAGGCGGGCGGATCACGAGGTCAGGAGATCGAGACCATCCTGGCTAACACGGTAAAACCCCATTTCTACTAAAAATACAAAAAAGTCGCCAGGCATGGTGGCGGGCGCCTGTGGTCCCAGCTACTCGGGAGGCTGAGGCAGGAGAATGGCATGAACCCAGGAGGTGGAGCTTGCAGTGCGCCAAGATCACGTCACTGCACTCCAGCCTGGGCAACAGAGCGAGACTCCATCTCAAAAAAAAAAAAAAAAAAAAAAAAGGCTGTATGGGAGAATGATCCAGTACATGAGATTAAAATAATAAAAAAATTATATCAAAGTAAAACTATATAAGCTTTACATTGCAGCAATGAAAAGAAGTTTACTGTGTATGCGTATCTTAAACATGGGGAAGGCACAGGAGATGTGCGTGTAAGAAAGATCACACTAGCAGCTATAAGGAGGAAGGAGGAGCAGGGCATAGCATACAAAACGGGACACAGAAGGAAGGGAGCACTGAAGTCTGTGAGTATGTGATGGGCCAAGTGAAAGAGATCATGAAAACTGAACAAAAAGCACAGGGAGAAAAAAATTTACTTTACATTTGAGTTTCTAGATAATATTTCATTTTATTTTTACAACTAATAATAAAAAATATTTTCAATCTTGGTACTTGCATAATCACTGGTAGAATAGAAACAGAAAGAGCGGCAAATCTTTTTTAAATGGAAGCTCTTTCTACACAGTTTATGCTGTTATGTGGCCAGTCACCACTTACAGGCAGGTACCCAGCTGAATTGAGTCAGTCATGACCTTTTTTTTTGTTTTTGTTTGTTTGTTTTTGAGATGGAGTCTCGCTCTGTCGCCCAGGCTGGAGTGCAGTGGTGCGATCTCATCTCACTGCAACCTCCGCCTCACGGATTCAAGTGTTTCTCCCGCCTCAGCCTCCCGAGTAGCTGGGATTACAGGCGCCCGCCACCACGCCCAGATAATTTTTGTATTTTTAGTAGAGACAGGGGTTTCACAATCTTGGCCAGGCTGGTCTTGAACTCCTGACCTCGTGATCCACCCGCCTCAGCCTCCGAAAGTGCTGGGATTACAGGTGTGAGCAGTCATGACTTTTGTGCCAAAAAATCCATGCAAGTTTCTGAAGGTAGGTAGGTCCTCACTTTGTAAATAAGATTTAACAATTCCATCAGAATTATACACAGAAACAAATTATGCTATTTCATCTCTAGCAATAGGCTGTTTGAAATTTAGCTTTATAAAGCAAAGGAAGGAACTTAGCATTCAATTTCGCAGGAGTGCACCTTGCCCAAAAGTTCCTTCCAGTAATGGCATCAGTTCTATAATATCCAAAAAGTAAAAACGTGTAACATCTCCTTGAATATCTTCAGTGGCAGAGAACTGACTATTATATCATATCATTGACAATCTCTTTGTGTAATAATGACTCTGTCATATTGAGCTGACATATGTCTCCTTGGAAATTCATCCCATTGTTTCTATTCTCTCCTTAAAAAAGGCCTGCTTTCCCCTTGGTCTCTTTTTCAAGAGTAAACATGCCCCATTCTTTCCACAATATCTAAATGGCAGTGATTTCTGGAGCCTTGTCAAACATACTTGCCCTTCTCTATTTGTACTCCAGGTTGCCAATATGGCAGTAAGTGAATGAAATGTCACCACTTGGAATCTTTCACTCTTGCACCTCTATAATCTCTTTGTTACATAACAATCAAGACATTCTTCTGAAAACCTAAATCCTGCCGTGGTACCTCCCCACTAAAATTTCCCATAGTCACATAACACTTTCTAGGAGAAGGACCAAAATCTTTCAGTGCCCATGCCTTGTCTTTTTCTTCAGCCAATTTTGCAGCACTGGTCCCTTTGTTGGATACATTGGGATCACATTGATCATTTCTATGCCTGGAATGTATCCAGCTGTTTTCCAGCCCAGCACCTTTGCACCCACCCTTGTTCTTTCTACCTCTAATTTTCTTCACTTCTGCTTTTATGTTGTCAACTCTTAAGCCTGATCTCGACAACAATTTCCTGGGCACCACTGTTGAGTTGTTATACTGTTTTACAGTGCCTCCCATTAATCCCTAGTAGTTAAGATTACAATTAAAATACAATTAAAAGTACTCTTAGTACTTAAAAATTTTTAAATGTAGTTCTCACCTACTGGACTAATACACTTTATAAATATTAGAATTATGTGTATTATTTTCCCCACAGCACCCTCGGCAAGAAACAGAATCCCAAATGCATAGCAGGAGTCAGAAAATATTGATTAAATTAAATATATAAGTTAAAATTATTTTCCCCATATAATACCCAAATCTTTACTTGTGAGACAGAATAGCATAATGCTTAAGACTTCAGGCTAGGGATGAAATTTTATCCTCCACCCAAATAGTTGTGTCATTTTGAGAAAAGTTATTTAAACGTTAAATCTTCATTCTCTTCTTATACAGAATGGGGCTAATAATCATTTCTCCTGCCTAGCCATAGTGTGGCAATTAGAAGAATTACATGTAAATCACTGAGCACAATTCCTACTTGAAATAAACTATGGTTAGCTTTGATTATTTGTCTTGCAGAAGCCCCACAGTATTGGAAAATATTAAGTACTTGCTAAATGGTTGTTGGAATGAATGGATCCCAGTCACAATGTACTGAAGCACAGGGAAAACCCTGTGAATCAAGGGTCAGACTATTTGTATTCAGTTCTGCTCCCTCCAAGGAATGTCTCTGTGCTACCACGTAACAGCACTAATGACTGAATATGCCTCAGTTTCTTCAAATATAACAAAACAAAATTAGGATAGAATCTTTCTATCCTCTCTTTCAGTGTTGAAATATTATGGGTCAAATACGCTTTGTAGACAAGACCTCAAAATCTGTAATATTATTTGAGGCACGTTTAGAGTATCTGCTAGTCTCACAGTTGCCCTAAGGCTCTGTTTATGCGGGCAAATTGAAGAGGAGACATGAGGCTATTACAGAGTAGAATCTGGGAAAAGGGGACTCATTTGACCTGAACTGTCTCCACTGATACCTTTCCCTGGGAGACTGCTCAACTCTAGATTTGACAATGTAGACAGAGCCTGAGGAAGGTTTGAGGGCAAATACAGATTGAGATAGTGAAACTTGCAAAATACATGCTCACTGCAGACTGTTTGATGATAAGGGATTGTACGTTGGCTGAGAGCATCATGTTTGGATGTAATATAGTGTAATTTCTTTAGCTCTACTTAGCTGGCCATATCTGCCAATAGTTTTGATTACACAATCAAAATGAAAGTTTGCAAGAAAAGCACCAGATTGATGTGTGGAATACATGAAAATGTAAAGTACCTTTGAATTCCAAATTTTTTCTATGTCATGTTGCATAAAAAAGAAAAATAATTTTACGAATTAACAAACCATAGCTATGGAATGGGAATTAAAGGACCTAGTGTTGAAATAAGGTCTTATACAGATTGGCCTTTGCACTCATTACCAATATATTCTGACAGCATCCACTTATCTCAAAACTCTCAAGCTATCTTTGTCTTCTTACAATTCTTCGATTATGTTGTCTTCCTTACAATTTGCAGGTTTGACTTTGCTTTCTCTCTCTGCTTAGACTACGTTCCTATCATTCACTCATGTTTTTGTTTTCCTTTTGTTTTGGCCTAGCCAATTTCTATTTAAATTTTAGGTTTTAGTTCAACTGTAGTTGTTCAAAATGAGCTTTTCATAATATTTAGACCTCCTCTGGCAAACCCCTTCATATCTCATTTCAATTTGTAATTATTTTTTAAAAACCTACCATAGCTATAATTCATTAGTAGATATTTACTCATAAATATCTTTACTCTTTCTCTCCTTCAATTAGACAAAAGATACTGTGAGCACAAGAATTATTTCTACTTTGTTTAGAGCTATATTCCTAGCAAAGCACAGAACAGGCATTGATATCTCTGGTTCCTAATGCACTGGGTAATATGTTATATGCAAGACCTAGAGTGGGTAATCAATAAAACAACATTTTTTGAAAGCGTGACCTGGGGAAGTCATTCTCCTGAATCTAAATTTTTGTTTCCTAGTATCTGAAAAGGAAGTTGAATGGAAAGATTCCTCACATTCTATTATTATAGAGGCTGAAGGGCTGTTGTCTTCTGATTTGTGAAGAAGTATTTTTGGTCTTTAATGGATTGCCTTCTATTCTTATTGTCTATTTACATCCTGCTCAGGTATCTAATCCACTCACAATAAAATCTTTTAATCATTTTTCTAAATTTCAAAAACATGGAACAATATATTAGAAGATGTTCTACTCCGAAAATTAGGAAATGTGTTTTCTAAACTCAGTTCTGCCCCCAAATGACTATTCAATTCAGATCGATTATTTGGCATCTTTGGTGCTTAGATGAAATGCATTCCATCACTTATGAAATAGAGGTGATAACAAAGGCACTGTTTCTTGCTCTAAGTTCCCAAGTCTCACATTATTTTGTAACTGGAGCAATCAGGCAAGAGAGAAAAAACGAGCTTGTTTATGGTGACAGGGCCTTTGGAAGTGTCAGAGGTAAAAGGACCTATTGCTAGTGAGAAGTTGCTCCTGGCAGTGCCATGCCTCTGGGGAACAGGTTGGAGGTTGAATATTATCATAGGCAACACTTGAATTTGGTATATTGCAGGGTGAGCGGGAGCAGGGTGCTCTCTAACATTTGTGCACCTGTTTTCTTCGTGAGATTAAAATGTTCCATTGGTCTATCACCTTCATGTTATTTAATCATGGTATAACTTAAATATCTTAGAAAAGGCAGGTAAATCACACCCTAAACTAATGTGACAGCAAAGACAAATTACACATATCTGAATATTCAATGCTTTTTCTGATGAGGCAAGTTGTATGCAGAAATGTAAATTTGTTTATTCTTTAAAGACATAAATGTGGCAGCTTAATGCAAATTAAGTGAAAGAAAGTCCCATATGTAAAACCACAAGATTTTATAATTCTACCTACATTTTCCTCAAGAGAAGGGATGCTTTAAACAAAAACCCTTTACTTAATTTAAATGTAATGAGAAATGCAGAAATATACCAACGTTCAATGTAAATTCCATTCTAATATTTATACTATAGAATAATTTTCTGCTGTAACAAATTTTAAAAAATCAGAGTGAGCTAGTGGTACTACTACCTCTTTCACTGTGGGTTTCCCTGAAATTCAAGAACCAAACATTGGAGAAAGAGATCGCCCCAGAAGGAACCCAGAATTTAAATTTACTTATAGAAGCAATGTTTCATTAAAAAAAATTATCTTACCTCACAGAGTTGTCTTGAAACTGTCCTGATGGAAGCAAAGAAAAAAATGAATTGAGGCTTACTTATAAAGATAGGAAATACTTACAGGTTTGAAAATGGCTTGTGATTCTTCCTCCATTTCAGTGTCCAACAAGCTCAGTTAGAATGTAGATGCAAGTCCTGGTGAGTAAATTAGAACAACAGTACACCAATGAGAAATGAGAGAGATGGTCATTGCACACAGACCTGAGAGTTGCAAAAAAGATGGCGATTGTTGTGCTAATGTTTGCCAGAGGTGTCCCACAAGCCTGAGTAAAGTGAATTTCACCTCTTGAAGTCTATTATTTAATTGACACAAAAATGCAAGTCCCTGGAATGAGATTTGGCTGCTACCTTAAGGGTCGTGGGTCCTTTATCTTAATGTTTTATTGATGGAATTTTGCCATGCCCATCACTTGGGACAGTGTCAGGAGACTCATTAGTGCAAACAGCTCTTAGTTCCAAAGTTCCTTTACCAATCCTTTTTGCTGGTTTGAAAAACACTAAAGAGAAAGGGAACAATTTGAGCATGGCTAAAGGGCTGTTTACTACAGCAAGGCATAAACTGCTTTTGGCATTCCCCTTTTGTAATTCGTATTTTATTTCATTTTCTACTTTTACCTGTGGTTCCCCAAGAAGGAATTATTGTACAAATTCAATCTTCTAGACTTAACAGCCTTCTTTCTAATTTTTTTTTTTTTTGGCCGCATAACTGTGGCTAGTGTACACTGTGATTCAAATATTCCAGAGACTTATAACATTCTGAATAATCTACTTTGTCATGTTGGAGTAGTATTCAAAAATGTAGACCAGGAGGGTTTTACTAATGACGTAAGTCTTATATCCCACATATTCTGTATGTATGTGTTCCTAATTTTTTTTTGCGGGGGGCAATCTTCACCCAATAAACATAGGTAATTATTGAGGATACTTTATTCAAGTGTTCTTTGATCAATATAATTTTGTAGGATTCCATCAAGACAGTCCAAAATTGAAAAATAAAATCTTCTCATAAGCAATTTCCAGAATTTTACTTCCAAGAAAGTTTTCATACAACAACATTGTACATAAATACCAAGATATTTTAAAAAGGGTCAGTCGTGGTGGCTCACGCCTGTAATCCCAGCACTTTGGGAGGCCGAGGCAGGTGGATCATGAGGTCAGGAGTTCAAGACCAGCCTGGCCAACATGGTGAAACCCCCGTCTCTACTAAAAATACAAAAATTAGCCAGGCGGGTGGTGGGCACTGTAACCCCAGCCGCTTGGGAGGCTGAGGTGAGAGAATCACTTGAACCCTTGAGGCAGAGGTTCCAGTGAGCTGAGATCGTGCCACTGCACTCCAGCCTGGCGACAGAGCAAGGCTCCATCTCAAAAAAAAAAGACAACACACACAATATGCAAAGATATTAAGATCCACAAGATTATACATACACACACCCATAAACACATATATATATACACATATATACATATATATGTGTGTGTATGTATCTTTGGATTAGTGTTCAAGAAATGTTTATCAATATATTATCTCTATGCTGGCTAGGTAGCCATTGACAGCCAGGGTAGTATTTTCTCAACTAAATATGAACTGGTACATACTCATTATTGTTCAGTGTTCAGGCATTTATGAGCAAAAGGAAATGGAAAATATCAATGGAAAATTCATTCAAAGTATTGAGGGCCTATTGGACCACTTTGTATATAACTCTGCTGAGGGTATTTGTGTTTCCAAGATTCATTTTCTCTCCACACTGAACACTGCACATGCTTGCTATAGGGCTTTATTCTTTTCATATTGCATAGAACATACTGATTAAGGGTAATAATTCTCATGATGCTGATTTCATTTATTTAAAACTAGTCAAAACTTTGGCCAATGTACGTACTCTCTGTGTCTTTCACTGCCTTGGTCTATGTTTATAAAATGAAAATAATAATATTGTCTATTTCATAGTGTAGTGGTAAAAGCTGATAGAAATAGCCATATTTTTATCTCAGTGATTCACACATAGTAAGCATTAAATATATTATTGTTGGTTACCATGATTATTGTTACTGTCAATATTATTTATTATCATTGCTTACACGTCCTTTCTTCAGACATTTGTTAGGCTTAATCTTTATTTCATGATCTGTAAAAACTTGTTAGTTTTTTTGTCTTCATTTATCTCTTTTAATCTAGAATCTATTATTTCAATTATGGTACATAACTCAAATGTTTACTAACTTCCATTTCCTATGTGTTCTGCTTTTAGGTAAAATCACTCTAATAGTTTGTCCCAGGACTGCTGGAATGATAATAACATCTTTGTGCTAGTGATGGATAAAAACTTAGGGAACATATCTTACTTTCTGATTAAAAAATTTTTTTAAACAAAATATCTACTACAATATGTCCTATTCATATGAGCCTTATTATTCTACTACGGTTTTTGTATCTTCAAAATTGCTTGAAAAATTAAAAAAATATATGTGATTACTAACACAATTATTTATTTATTTATTTTTTGAGACAGAGTTTCACTCTTGTTGCCCAGGGTGGAGTTCAATGGTGCGATCTCGGCTCATTGCAACCTCCGCCTCCCAGATTCAACGATTCTCCTGCCTCAGCCTCCTGAGTAGCTGGGACTGCAGGCATGCAGGCAAAAGCATACCTAGCTAATTTTTGTATTTTTAGTGGAGATGGGGTTTCACCATATTGGCCAGGCCGGTCTCAAACTCCTGACCTCGTGATCCGCCTGCCTCAGGCATGAGCCACCGCACCCAGGCCTCATTTTTTTTTTTAATAGTGTGTTCAAAGGAGAACTTCTCAGTGAGTTAGAATTGTGTTTCAGCTCTTGCTTTGCCAGCAAGTAGCTTTCCTATCCTGGAAAATGTTACTTCATTTCACTGAATCTTAGTTTGCTTATTTGTAAAGTTTATAGCTGGTAATTCTAATATAGGTCTAATATAATTTTAAATAGACTGCGAGTAAAATTTAGAAATGTTAGACATAGACCGGACCCTGTAGGAGTTTGATTCAAGACAAAAAGTAATAGAGAAATGATGAAAGCGTTTAAGAATTAACAAAGGTATTGCCAATATAATTTGTAGTAGAACTGGTTTACAAAAGATATATATTATGGAATGCGATATTTTGGAGTTTAAATAATCTGAGTATCAACTCCAGGCTGGCCCTGACTTCTTCATAATTTATATCTGTTATCAGATTCAGTCGACTTTCCCTATTTGCAGGTTCTACATCCACAAGTTCAATGAGCACAGATAGTATATACTCAGAAAAAAAAAAAAAAGACAAATAAAAAACACATAATAACAGCTATTTGTATTTTAAATGCTATTAAACGTTAATAGTCTTTATATTGTATTATGTATTATAAATAATCTAGGATAATTAAAGTACATGGGAGGATGTATGTTAGTTACATGCAAATAATACATAATTTTATATAAGAGACTTGAGCATCTGTGAGTTTTGGTATCTGTGGGGGTCCTGAATATTCCCTAATTGCCAAATCTTACAAATATGTATTATCTCAAATTTAGAGATAATAATATTGAATTGACCCTCAGTTTAATTAATTGTGCAAGCCACTAATTTTTAGTGTTAAATTTTAAGTACTAATCTTTCTGACTTTGAAAATCCACATTTTTTTCATTTTTGCTGCAGTCTTGTAAGTGATGAATCAATATGAGAAGCAGTATGAAAAATCTCACTACTATACCAAGTTATGAAGGCAAAGAGAAAGAAAATAATTGAAGTTTATATTTTTTCGAGTAAAATATTTCTGACATAGGTGTGTAAGAAAATATGTGACTCAGTAGTCATCATGCAAAAAAAAAATCCCATCTTTAATATATTCTCCCTTAACATATCTAGCCTGAGAAATAGCCCTCATCTTAAAAAAAAAAAAAAAATGGTGGGGGTGGCTGGCATGCTGAGCAGTTCTACCTAAGGAAGCAAATAATCAGCACTCCGAGATTTTTGGAGAAAACAACTCAATTTGCATTAAGTCTTAACAATGTCACACTTAAAGTTTGATACACAGGGCATATAGAATTTTTTAATGGAAGTTAGAAAAAGATGGTCTAGAAAGGAAACTTAAAAAGAGTATATTAGCAAAGACTTTTTCATCCTCTTCAGTAAGAATTTTGTAGTAGAGCTGATTATAATAGCTCTACATATATTTATTTACAATAAAATGTACTTAAGTTTCATTGGTGGACATATGATTCAGGTATCTTCACTTGATAATTATAAGGTATAAATAAAATTTGAAGATAAAGGATGTTCTGCTCATTGTGAGATATTTCTAGGCACCTGGGCTAGTTGTGTCCAGACTAATTTGCTCTCAAAATGTTAGCTAATGATAAGAATGGGTAAAACTTGACGTAGGGTTATACCTATATATAGAACATGTGTTACAGGCAGAATATTGTTTCCCCAAGGATAACCATGTCCTAATGTCCAGAACCTATAAATATGCTATAACAAAAGAGAACTTTCCAGTTAGATTAAGAGTACAGATCTGCAGATGGGGAGATTACCCCAATAACACGAGTTTTTAAAAGGGAAAAATGATGGAAGAAGAATGTGACATGAAAAAGACTGGACTTGCTATTGGTCATTTTGAAAATGGAGGAAGGGCTATCAGCCAAGGAGAGCAGTGAATGGCCTTCATCTTACAAGCAGCAGGAAAACCCTGGACCCCGTTCCCACCACCCCTTTGGAACTGAATTATGCCAACAGCTCCATGAGCCAGCAACAGATGCTCCTCTACGGCCTCCAGAATGGAATGCAGCTTGCTGACAGGTTGATTGTATTGCAATGAGGTACGTATCAGACCTCAGACTTTCAGAAATGTAAGATAATAAATGTGTGTTGATTTCAGCCAGTAAATTTGGGGTAATTTCTTATGTGGCAATAGAAAACTAATACAGCATGTTATATATTTCATTTGTCTTGCAGGATAGTCCTTACACAGTGTTTTCTGAATACCCAATGATAGAGAATTTTAATAAATTTCTACATAAAAGTAAAAGCATAGACATGAAATACTGTTTTCAGACATATAAATTATTCAAACTGATAGGGTTTGAAGTATTGAATTGGGATAGAGTTTTCACTCTTAATTTTTGTTTTTCTTGCAGCCTATGGGTCAATTATGAGAACAATAAACAATATTTTCAAGTCAGGAAACAGAACTACAACAAAAGTTAATTATATTGAAATACAATTACTGAAGTATTTTTATAATGATATAGAATTATAAATGCTTCCCCATTAATACATTAAATAAAATATACTGGTAGGTTTCTTATTATTATTATTTTCTTCATTATTGTTAGTTTATTATTATAAGTAATATTTCAACGCATTTAAAACAGTATAATAAGATTGAAACATATTTGCAGTGGCTAGGAATGGCAAACTGTATTAATAATGATTCTATGATTTGTTTCCTACATGAAGCATAAAAAATGTTAAATTAGGTGCACGATTTCCCCCTTTTGAAGTCAGAGTCCCTAGCACATACTCATGGATAAGAATTCCTTCTCTATGTCAACAGACTTATTAGGTTCCAAGTTTACTGGTGAAAAGCGACCTGTTCAAGAGAAGTCAAAGAACAGTGTATTCTAAAGACTATCAGCAATTTACCTCTAAGTGATAGTGAACCAGATAACATGCCTATGAACAACGGGAATGCTCATTTTCCTCAACTCTTACAGAAACAGTAGATTCTTCTGTGATATCGATAGATTAAGCAAAATGACACCTTGTTTTGCTTCTTGTTGTCATTGCTAAATTGCATTTTGAAAACATTAATGATCTTTTTTTAAACATCTCATTTTAATCAAATAAGTAAGTGTCCTAAAATTGACAACGGAACAAATAAAGTTGCTGTCTACTATGACACATACAATAATTGCATTCAAGATGCTTACAAATTTAAGGGAAATGAAGCATGATAAAGAAGTAATTGATAATAGAGCAGGTAAGCAATGAGTATATTGGATTTGGTGTGTGGGGGGTGAGGAGTCGAATAGACAGAGGAAGCCAGTAAGAATCAGGGTTGCTTAGGTGAGATTAGGGACTTCAGAGAAGAGGCAATGGCCGAGCTGGTTTCTGAAAACTACATGCTTCCTAGATCAAGGATTTTCATTTTCACACTATAAACATTTTGGACTGAGTAAGCATTTGTCCTGGTCGACTCTGCTGGCCATTGTGAAATATTTAGCAATATCTCTGGCCTCTATCTACAAGATGCCATTAAGAACAGAAGTTATGACACATAAAATATCTTCAGGTATTTCCCAATGACCCTGGGGCACAAAATCACCCACTGGTTGAAAACCAGAGCTCTGAGACCATGCTACTCAAAGTGTATTACAGGTCTCAGCAGTATTCCCATCACCTAGAAGACTGTTAGAAATACACAGCTTCAGGTTCCACTCCAGAATTACTAACTTCAAATCTGCCTTTTAACAAGACCCCCTCGCCTATTTTGCATACACAGATTTTGAGAAGCACCTAGGCAGTTGAAGCACCTGGCAAATGGGAACAACACACACATTCTCAAGAAGGAATAATATAGAGAATTTCAAGTGGTCAGAGGGCAGAGTAGGAATAAAACGCAAGACTGGAGAATCAAGCAAAAGCCAGAAGATAACACCTCTACAAGCTCATAAAGCATCAAGATGTTCTCTGGGCAAAGGACTTCAGTGAAGATTATTGATTAGAGAAGGAATGAAATATGATCAGATTTGCTTTAAAATAATTTTATGTTTGTGCAATTTAATTGTCACCCTAATTGAATGATTAAAGTAAGAAATGGGTGATTAGTTTGTGAATTTATTTAATATCACCCTCCGTATGAGCAACTGGCCATTTTCTGGTTAATTTGAAAATATGACCTGTCCCTCAAATCAAAGAGAGACCGTAAGTCTACAAGCAATTGTCAGGCAAAAATGTATAGCATTCGATATTTCTTTAAGAAGAAAGTCATGTGTAATGGCTGGAGAGGCATCAAGTTAAGATTAAATCTTTATATCATATTTAGATAGATTTCCTGCTGTTCTGGAAATTAATTTGAATTAATCATGATCTTTCCACCCTTTGTCATCCTTTATTCCACAGCTGAATTAGTCCATAGCACAGCAGCCTCACAAACTTGGAGGTCTGATTTTTTTCAGTTTGGCCTGGGGATAGGAAGTCAAAAGCTGGCAAGAGACAAATGCTTTGCAGAAGTGACAAATTTAGTTTCCTGGAGAAAGTTGCTGACTGCAATGTTCCAATTGGAACAGCTTATCTGCTCCTCCAGATGTTGAAATAATGACAGATGCTCACGGAAGCCTTGACAAGAGGAAGAAAAGAGCCCACTCAAGAGTACAACCTGTTTGTATGGAGAAAAATACCAGTAACACTTATCGAGATCCCCATTCTGATGAGGCGTATATACATCTTTACAGCCGAAACATGGTATGACTGTATGCAAATTCACTGTAGGAAATTAGAGGATTTTGTGCTGTTGGAGACACAGACAAAACAGAATTATGACTCTTTTTTTCACAGGGTTTATAAATCATGAGGTCACTTTATTAAATATGAAATTACATCTGTATACTTGAGCTGAATGACAGGACACTGGTTTATAATGACTAAAGATGTATGATTGCATTTTCCACACTCGTGGCAGAGAGATGAGTATTCCATTGTGTGTGACATTTCCAGCAATTCATATTGAAGATGTGTTTTAAAATCATTAACTTATTACTATCTAAATAAGGAATATAAATTAATACTTACCAAGCAAGTAAAAATAGCAAATCTTTAAGCAACTTGAAATTTTGTACGGTAGCACAAAAACTCACAAGATATTGATCTTGGCTGTACTAAAGACTGACTAGGTGGTATATTAAAGAGTGCATAATATTGAGTGATTAAGGGTCATTTAAATTATTTTACATGAACATAATTATATTGTGTTTGAAATGTCAAAGACAACTTACCTGATGTATGTGTATGTAGGAAAAACAAAAAGCAAAATTGTGGTATTTTGTGTATCTGTGTCTTTTTCTGTCTTTTTGTATCTTTGTTTTCTCTCTCTCTCTCTCTGATTTTCTTTAAATGAGGTCATTAATTCTCCTGTGAGAGAAACTTTTCTTTACCAGAGGAAAACTACCCAATTGTAAAATATAGTTTGCAGGATGAAAGAAATGTTTCTCCAAACACTTCACCTTCTCTAAGAGATTTCTTTGCATCTTACCTGGACTGCTGAAGAAGCATTTTCACAGTATCCTTTGCAATAACTTCCCTTGCATAGCTGAAAAGCACTTATTATGAAATTATTTCTGCATTCAGTTGAAATCTAATTCTTGTCTGTGCACTCTGAACCATACTCCTCAAGTAAATCACTCTATGACAAAGGACTAGTATCTAGAATCTATAATACAAGACACTCAAACAAAACAGCAAATAATACCACCCGTAAGTGGGCAAAGGACATGGATATTTTTCAAAAGACGATATCCAAATGGCCAAAACAAACATATGAAAATATGCTCAACATCACTAATCATCAGGGAAACGCAAATTAAAACCACCATGAGGTGCCACCTTACTCCTGCAAGAAAGGCCATTATTAAATTTTGAAAAACAATAGATGTTAGTTAGTGTGGATGTGGGGAAAAGGGAACACTCATATACTGCTGGTGGAAATGTAAATTAGTACAATCTCTATGGAAAAGAGTATGGAGGTTCATTAAATAGGTATAAGTAGATATACCATTCAATCCAGCAATCCCACTACCCAAAGGAAAATTAGTCATTATATAGACACTTGCACACATATGTTAAAAAGGGCAGAATTCACAATTGCAAATACGTGGACCCAATCTAGGTACCCATTGACTAATGAGTGGATAAAGAAAATGTGGTATATATACACCATGAAATACTACTCAGCCATTAAAAAAAAATGAAATAAAGTCTCTTGCAGTAACTTGGGTGGAGCTGGAGGCCATTATTCTAAGTCGACTAACACAGGAGTAGAAAACCAAAAACTGCATGTTCTCACTCAAAAAGAGGAGCTAAGCTATGAGTAAGCAAAGTGACATAATAAACCTTAAAGACTGAGAAGATAGAGGGTGGGAAAGGGGCTAAGGATAGAAAATTACACATTAGGTGCAATGTAATCTACTCAGGTTATGAATGCACTAAAATGTCAGTATTCACTACTATATAATTCATCCATACAACAAAAAAAACACCTGTACACCAAAAGCTGTTGAAATAGACATTTAAAAAAAACATTGAAAAAAGCTGATACCTCTGACCCAGAAAAATATAACAAAGTTTCTTCCCCCGTAATGATTCATTTGAGTTAATGTGTAATCTTTCCAGTTTGTAATGACATTTTAAGCATTAACTCTAAGTAGAGAGGACAGTGTGCTCTTAGGTAATTACTAAACACCCAACAGTTATAAAATTCATGTATCTGCATTTAGATAACAGGGATATCTCTTATAAATCTAGCTTATTGTGTCACATCTTACAAACTATTTGCCTTCCCTTCTTTCTCTATGACACCAGGGACATACATAGTTTGACCAAAATCCTTCTAGCTGTATTTCGGATCTGCATCTTCCAACCCCACAACCTTATCTACTCTACATCCACAAAACTGTATTTATATGATGAACATTTTCTTAAGTCCTATTATGCTTTGGGCCTGAGCTAGATGATTAAAAGATGATTCAGATGTAATTATTGTACACCAGGGATAGACAGATGCAAAGGAGTCTTTGTCAAAACCTCTATGTCTTTGTAATTCCCTGTTAAGATAAATTTATAGCCATGGGAGTTATTTATATATAAGGAAATGATGGCTGAGAGAAGTTAAGATACTGACACTAAGGGTGTGCAACCA
Organism: Pan paniscus; assembly: GCF_029289425.2. Classification (NCBI taxonomy): domain Eukaryota; kingdom Metazoa; phylum Chordata; class Mammalia; order Primates; family Hominidae; genus Pan; species Pan paniscus. The sequence continues at coordinate 72,788,018 of NC_073267.2, forward strand.
AGACTCAAACACACTCTATGAATAAATCAGAAAGTTGTAAGCCAGCTGGATCTTTTGGTGTACCAAAGAGGGGACATGAGGAACTCAGGAAGACAGAAGCATGCCGGAGTGGACAGAGAACAGGCTGTTCACACAGAGCCTTCCATAGCTTCCTACTGGTGTACTGGAATGTGACCCACCTCTCAGTCTACTCTAAATAGAGTCTAAACAATCCACCGAGGACAGCGTATGTTTACATTACACATGTTTACACACAGCCCTGCTTTGAATGATTAACAAAAATAAGCTAGAACCCCAGAACTTCTATGAGCGTGTAGCAAAGCCACAGATATAATTCTTCCTGAAATTTTTAATTTGGCATTTCAGAAAAATCCAGACATTTGAGTCTTCTGAAGATCCTCATGTAGTGAGTAACAGATAAACAAAATTATTCAGTTTTTTTTTCTGTTGAGCAAACCAAAGAATATGCTCGTGCATTCTCTTTGCTGCTAATTATTTACATCATTGGAGAGAAGATAATATATGAGTTATACAAGCTGATGATACATTTAAAATGATAGTGTCCTTAGGAATATTTTTACTGAAGACTATATTCCAAATCTGGTCAGTGAAGAAATCACATTTCCAATCTTTACATATGCCATTATACCTGTTTTAATACATTGCGTATTCTTTTCCTTTTTTTTTTTTTTTTTTTTTTTGAGACGAAGTCTCGCTCTGTCACCTAGGCTGGAGTGCTGTGGTGTGATCTTGGCTTACTGCAACCTCTGCCTCCTGGGTTCAAGCGATTCTCCCTGCCTCAGCCTCCCGAGTCGCTGGGACTACAGGTGCGTGCCACCACACCTGGCTAATTTCTGTATTTTTAGTAGAGATGGGGTTTCACCATATTGGCCAAGGCTAGTCTCGAACTCCTGACCTCGTAATCTGCCTACCTTGGCCTGCCAAAGTGCTGGATTACAGGCATGAGCTACTGTGCCCAGCCTTATTGCATATTCTTTGGCAAAAATACATGTTTTACATTTCATACCTTTTGAATAAACAAATACTCAAATCCATTTAACAATGATTAAGTTCTTCTCTTTTTTGTTTTATAAAACACATAATTTACAAATGTAATCATTTTAAGTGTACATTTCAGTAGTGCTAATGTATGCTCATTGGTGTGCAACATCTCTCTAGAAATTTTTCATCTTGCAAAATTGAAACCCTATATACACTAAACATCAACTCCCCATTTCCCTTTCTTCCAGACCCTGGCAGTCATCATTCTTCTTAATGTTCCTAAGAGTTTGACTACTTTAAATATCTCATGTAAGTGAAATCATGCAGTATTTGTCCTTTTGAGACTGGCTTATTTTACTTAGCGTATTGTCCTCAAGTTTCATCCATGTTGTAGCAGAATTTCCTAATTTTTTAAGGCTGAATAGTATTTAATTGTATTAATATACCATATTGTCTTTATCCATTCATCTGTGGATGGACATTTACGTTGCTTTTAATTCTTGGCTATCACGAATAATGCTGCAGTTTCAAAATATCACTTTTAGATCCTATTTTTGGCCGGGTGCGATGGCTTACGCCTGTAATCCCAGCACTTAGAGACCTAGGCAGGCGGATCACGAGGTCAGGAATTCAAGACCAGCCTGACCAACAAGGTGAAACCCCATCTCTACTAAAAACACAAAAATTAGCCAGGCATGGTGGCGTATGCTTGTAATCCAAGCTACTGAGGAGGCAGAGGCAGGAGAATCACTTGAACCAAGGAGGCGGAGGTTGCAGTGAGCCGAGATTGCACCACTGCACTCTAGCCTGGGCAACAGAGCAAGACTCCATCTCAAAGAAAAAAAAAATCCTGTTTTCAGCTCTTTTAGATACACATGCAGAAGTAAGATTACTGGATCATTGGTGATTCTATTTTTAATTTTTTCAAGAAACCCCATGCTACTTTCCATAATGGCTGCACAATTTTACATTCTCACAAATGTTCCAATTTTTCCACATTTATGCCAGCACTTGTTATTTTTTGGCATTTGTGTTTATTGACCATTCTAATGGGTGTCCAGTGATACTTCATTGTAGTTTTATCTTGCATTTTCCTGATGATTAGTAATGTTGAGCATTTTTTAATACATCCTTTCGTCATTTGTGTATCTTCATGAAGGAAATGTCTATTTCACTCCTTCACCCACATTTTAATCAGATTAATATTGTCATTGTTGAGATTTAGGTGTTCTTTATATATTCTGGACATTAACCCCTTATCAGATATATCAGATATATGATTTGCAAATATTTTCTCCTGTTCTACATGTTGCCTTCATTTTTAATTTTATAGGATATTATACTTTAGGAAGCATGATAATAAGCTTTTTCCTGAGCTTTTGTATGTTGCCCAAAGAAAGTATAATCTAGTATCAATGTAATAAACAAAATCTGAAATCTTTACTTATCACTGCTACTCACAAACTGTGAGACTTTAGAAAAGTTAAACTTGGTGAGTTTCTTTATTTACAAAGCAAAGAATTGGGGTAGAAATGTATTTGTAGCCAAACAGCTCTGTGTGTCGGTTATAACCCTAGGCCTTGGTGAGCTCCTTGGCATTGGAATGCTTATAGGCTAGATGTGGAAGAAACATAAATAAATAGATAAATAATTCTGAAATAGTTGCCAAAGTAAATGTGCTTACTTTTCCAAAGAAATTGATATTAGGGGGCTGTTGCTTTCTGTGGATGGCAGTTTACAATAAAAGCCTGCATAATGGGGAGTACCAAGCTTCCTGGCTTAGCAAAGTGACAGTTGCACTACAACAAAATATCATGTTCAATATTGTGATGTCTCTCCCTGGTAAGCAAAGCCAGCTAGGATGAAGTCAGGGTGGTTGTCTAGCGTCCGGTGCCTGAGGACAGTTTCATATCCAGAGAAGAAAAATAAGAGCCGCAGACGTGCTGTGGGAATATGATGTAGTTACATTGCCTCTCTTAATCTCAGTTACCTCACCTTTAAATTCAAAGGGTTGGTGTGGTTGGATATTATTTGGCAAAAGAAAGGTAAACAACAACAACAAAAAGACCAGAATGACTTGCACATGAGCCTAATTTGTTATACCAAGTGACAGAAGCCACACTCGAATGACGAAGCATTGAAAGATTCCGTTATCGAAAATATCCAGAATAGGCACATCCATAGAGAGAGAAGGTAGATTAGTGGTTATCGGGGCTGGGTGTGGAAACAAAGATTGTCAGCAAATACACACATGGAATCTCTGGGGTTGACTGAAAGGTTCTAAAACTTAACTAGGGTGATGATTGTAGAACTCTTTATATTTACTAAAAATTATTGAATGAGACAAATAAAACTGTGGATTTTATGACATGTCAATTCAAATTCAACAAAACTGATAGAAAAAATATATTAAAAAATATGTATTAAAAAAAAACCCCTTGAACATGTAGGGATAAACTCTCAAAGGCTATTCTCAGGTCGCAGGTATTCTGATTCTGTGATCTCAAGTATGATTTTTGTAAATTTTATTTCCTGTATTTTCTTTAACTTTTCAATTAAATTTATACATTCTTTTTTTAAGGGCCTGACCCCCACAAAGATGTTTATATTGCTTTTCTGTTGAAAGATGTGCCAAACCTTTATGCACTTTATATTGCTTTCATATCCAGCTCTACAGAAGCTCTCAATAGTCATCACACTATATGTCCCACAGTTCATTCTGAAGTTTGGCCAAAGAAGCATTGTTGTTAGAGATATAGAATTTAACTTGAACCAATCATTTCCAATGCTCTACATAACTAACACAAGTCTTGAAATTTTGGCAGATTTACCCTTCTAAAATGACTTATATGCATCTACACCTTTTAAGAAACCTGGGATAATTTAACCATTCCTACTTTGCTATTCTAAACAGAAAGGATTCTGCTCTATTTCACAATAATCAGCTTCCTCTAGGGAACAAACAATGAGAAACATGAATTATTAGTGTCCTTAGCAGAAGTTATTTTGCCTGTTAAAAATAAACATATGCATCTTAGTTAACATCATCCTGTTATTCAGATTATTAAGACTTCTTGTCAGATCAGCCATAAAGGAAAAAAAATATGTAAAGAGCTAATGGGTGGATTTTACAGTAAACTGCATGTACACACACACACACACACACGTTGTTTGTCTCCCAAATGCGCCTTTCATTTATTCAATAATGTTGAAATCCCACGTATCTGTAGTAAGTCATAAGATATAAAAATGAACATAACCTTGGCGGAATATATATTGACTTCAGGTTTCTTCCTTTCTCCCTCTTTTCTTTCATTGCTTCCTTCATTCTTTCTGTATGTAAAGAACTGTAAACTCCGTGAGGTGAGGGATGGGGTAGGATCTTACTTTCCATCATCTTCCCAGCAGTTATCCACAAGCCTTGCTCAAAAGATATTATGAGTGAATGAGTGAGAGAGTGAGCAGTTTACCCTAACCTGTTCACAGTAATGGATTCCAAGAAATAAAACTGTGTCTATCCCAGCACTTTGGGAGGCCAAGGTGGGCAGATAACCTGAAGTCAGGGGTTCGAGAGCAGCCTGACTAACATGGTGAAACCCCGTCTCTACTAAAAATACAAAAAAATTAGCCAGGCCTCGTGGCATGCACCTGTAATCCCCGCTACCTGGGAGGCTGAGGCAGGAGAATCGCTTAAACTTGGGAGGCGGAGGTTGCAGTGAGCCAAGATCGTGCCATTGCACTCCACCTTGGGCAACAAGAGCGAAACTGCGTCTCAAAAAACAAACAAAAAAACTGTGTCTAAGTTAGATCTGGTCTCTGTTATTACATGTCATAGTGAGGGAGTCAAATATTAAACAAATAATTATGCAGGTGAAGATCGCAAAAGAGAGTAAATAAAACAGGTGTCTACTCTCCTCAGTTACTGTTTATAGTTTATACCAGTGATTCTCATTCGGAGTATTAGAAACTTATTAGAAACTGTGAGAAATTTATAAGAAAAATACCAAGGACTTACACGTGGGCAAATTCAAAATCACTAGAAAGCTGTCCAGGGCATTGGTATACATTTTAAAGTATATTTTCAGATAATTATAATAGGCAGAAAATCTGATTTATAAATTGATGATAATGTAGTCTGGACATGGGTGCAGACATCTCTGCTCTCCTACAAACTCAGATAGGCTGCTAACCTGCTGGTTTGCTCTACACAGGTAGGAACCTGACTCTTTGCATGCCAAACTTCCCTGCCCCCTCCTACAGACCTTTCACGTGGTCCTCAATATAAAGCTTTAATGAACGAGCATATAACTTAGCAAATAATGCTACCATCTGCCTAGTCTTCAAAGTTATAAAGAAATGTCTCTGATTTCTCTCTGTCTATATTGATTTGCATAATGCTTTTAATCCCACCATATTTATTTTTCAAGTCATTTTTCACAATCTCAATAGCTATGGTGAGACTCCATAATTTATGACCTAGTGATTGCATTGGTGTCCTAAATATTGTTTTTCCCCTCTATAATTTATTCCACTTGCTCCTAGAACAAAGTTATCTTTCTACAATACATATCATGTTATTCTCTGAGAAAAAGTGAGTAAAGAAAAATTCCTTCAGAATAGTCAATTGTAAAAATTTTAGATTAAGATTTCAAAGACATTTTCTTACATAATTAGAACCTAACACGTGCTTTCAGTCTCTTCCTTCTCAACTTCCTTCTTCTCTGCCTGTCTCTGTCCTCTATGTCATTTGTCTTCATCAAATCTGTTTATTTTTAATTTATTTTAATATACCAAGTAAACACTGTATATTTTTATGGTGGACAACATGATGTTTTATGTATTTACACATTGTGGAATGAGTAACTCAAGCTATGTAACATATGTATTACCTTACATAGTTTTTTTGTGGTGAAAATAGTTAAAATATACTCTTAGCAATTTTCAATCGTACAATATATTATTATTATTAACTATATTCACCATGATATACAATAGGTCTCTTGAACTTATTTTTCCTAACTGAACTTTTATATACTTTGACAAACATTTCTCCACTCATCCCACCGCTCAGCCTCTAGTTATCACCAGTTCACTCTGTTTCTATGAGTTCTACTTTCTTAGATTCCATACAGAAGTGATACCATGTAAAATGTGTCTCTCTGTGCCTGGCTTACTTCATTTAAAGTAATGTCCTCCAGGTTCATCCATGTTATCACAAATGACGGAATTTCATTCCCTGTTAAAGGTGAATAGCATCCCACCATGTATATATTCCACAATTTTTTTATCCATTCATTCACTGATGGACACTTAAGGTTGATTTCATTTCTTTGCTATAATGGATAATGCAAAAATGAACATGAGAGTGCAGACATCTCTTCAAGATAATAGATTTCATTTCCTTTGCATATATATACCCTGTAAGGAGACTGCTGGATTATATGGTAGTTCTGGTTTTAATTTTTCAAGGATATTCCATATTGTTTTCCAGAATAAGAATGGCTATATTAATTTACATTTCCTTCAATAGGGTACAAACGTTTCATTTCTTCTATGTCCTCACCAACATACCTCAATCAACATATCTGATTTTTAAACCTCCCTTGACTTGCATATGCTATGCTTCTGACCTGAAATCCCTTTCTGCCCTATTTCACTGAAACACTTCATTACCTAGCCAGACACATGCCTATAATCCTTCAAGGAATGTAAACTAATTTATAAACTCATATGGTTTTTCTGTTTCTTGCAGATTTTTAAAGCATGACGTTGGTTTTAGTAGAGGAAATCAGTCAGTTTCAGATCTTCCAATCCTAATTATGTGACCAAAAGTAAAACTTATATTAAGAAATAAATTTCCTTTACAGCTTATAATTTTATCTTTTTCTTTGACATCACCAAGAGATTGAGTCATCGATTACTTACAAGTGAGTAACATAAAAGTTATGGATATTGAAGATGGCTGCTTCTTACAAACCAAAATTCTGGAACAACATCACAAACATAGCTTACAAACAGTTATCTATGCTGTAGAATATGGTAATTTTTAAGTGTATATACAGTGTAATCTGTGGGAAAAGTTCATAGGTGTATATCTTGCAGTGGAACTGTCTAAGGCATTTGAAACAGAGCAACTCCATCTTGAGTAGGGCCTGGATAAAGTGAGGCTGAGACCTACTGGGCTGCATTCTCAGATGGTTAAGGCATTGTAAGTCCAAGGATGAGAATGGAGGTTGGCACAAGATTCAAGTCATAAAGACCTTACTGATAAAATAGGTCACAATAAAGAAGCCGGCTAAAACACACCAAAATCAAGATGGTGACAAGAGTGACCTCTGGTTGTCCTCACTGCTACATTCCCACCAGCGCCATGACAGTTTACAAATGCCGTGGCAATGTCAGGAAGTTACCCTATGTGGTCTAAAACGGGGAGGCATGAATAATTCAGTCCTTGTTTAACATATCCTCAAGAAACGACCATAAAAATGTGCAACCAGCAGTCCTTGGGGCTACTCCATGGAGTAGCAATTCTTTTATTCCTTTACTTTCTTAATAAACTTGCTTTCACTTTACTCTGTGGAATTGCCCTGAATTCTTTCTTGTACAATATCCAAGAACCCTTTCTTGGGGTCTGGATCCAGACCCCCTTCCAGTAACAGAGATGTTCTTATGAAAGATTATTATCTCAAATATTCGTACTCATGCATCTTTGTAAGATGCTATTCTTCAATACTTTTCCAATAATTGTGACTGAAGAATATATACTATGTAATTATTATAGACAATTTACTAATGTAGCTAGAACTGGAGCTTTTTTGGTACCTGATTTATAACTTAAGGAGCCACTGAAACTTTTAATAACCAGGAAATCCACATATTATAAGCAACAGTCACTGTGAAAAGTCTGGGAGATAAGTGGTAGAAATGTGTTTTCCTCACATAATAAAGCAGATTATTAAATTTCTTAAAATAAGTAATCCCGGAAGAATGGTCATATATTGCTAACTTCATGAGTCACCCTGAAGACTCACTTCTATTTAGAGAGTGAATCTCCTGGATTAGAAGATTTGCATTTAAATGGTATTTCCCCCTCTTGCAGCTACAGGTTTCTGCATTGGATAATACTGCTTTTTCTTTGTGTAGCATGCCCATAAAGGGTCCTAATAAATCCCACCATTGTGATGAACCTTGAGTTTGTCAAAAGACTTTTAAGCTATTCTAACAGATGCATTTGAAATAGGGTTTTCTGTATTTCCTTTTGGGAGTTTTTAAGGATCTTTAGGATAATTAGCTATTTCCCTACAGGCCATCTTTATAATTAAAAACATAAAATGCCACCCATCTTCTTAGTGAATTAAACAAAACACGCATTTGAAATCTAGCCACTAATTTCAATAGCAAAATAGGCAATAGTTCAACAATTATAAAAATACTCTTCCTAATATTGTAAGCCTTTTAGTCCAAAGTATTTGAGAAGTTAAGTAAATAATGAACTAAAGGGAACATTACCAAGAATTGTGGTGTTGAAGGATTCTCATTTAACACCACAGAACTCAGATTATTTGGTATAATATCTCCATTTTAGAAATGACTTGTCTGATGGCAAAAAGGAAGAATCATGGCTAGAATAATGTAAAGGATGTGGTAACATTTGTGGTGGGTTGTAGATATTTTGTCAATATCAAATGTTTTCTAGAACTGTCACAGACTTAGTTCAATGTGTTATTCATTACAACAAAAGACACATGTAATGGAAATGCCTATTTGAGGTGGTTGAGAGAGAGAGGTAGAAAAACTCTGTACACATTTAAGCCCCTTTTACAAAAATTATGACAGAAAAATCTGGCATAGGAAAATTATGAAAGTGAAAGAAATGTGACCTAACTGATTCAATCTTGCTTCTAACCTCCAAGCTGTCCTTGTTCATTCCTGGGCATAGGCCAAGCTAATTACGGGAGGAAGTTACTTTGTACTTTAACTTTGAAATAAAAATGATAACAGCCCCTCTCCCAAACTAACTCCCTCCTTGCTTGGGGATCAGACTGCCTTCGTAAAACAAACAGATTAACCACAACATTAGAAATTATGTCTTGGAGGTCAAGCAGCCAGAGGCCACGAGAATCCTAACTTCCCCAGTTGCTCCTGTAGATAACATTATTGTTGTAAAATCTATCATTGGTGTTTGAGGTATTTTCAGACCCTTCATTCTGATGGACTAGCTGGTACCACCCAGACCAGTTAACTGGCTCCACCGGTCTTCTGGCCCCAACCCAGGAACTGACTCAGCCAAAAAAGACAAGCTCCGAGTCCCTCTGATTTCATCCCCAAGCCACCCAATCTTTTGTAGACCATTCTACACTTCCCATTCTCTAGGCCCTTGCCTACCAAACTACCATTAAAAAGACCTAGCCTGTGAATTTTTGGGGAGCCTGACTTGAGTAATAATGGAACTCCAATCTCCCATGTAGCCTGCTCTGTATTTATTAAACTATTTCTTTATTGCAATAAGTGTCTCAGTACATGGGCTTTTCTGGGTGGTGAGTAAAATAAGTCCATTGGGCAATTACACATATCATATCTCCATAGTCTACGTGTGTGCATGTGTGTAGCATAAACCACTCTTGAAATACACAAAACTAGACTTGAGCCAATGGAAGGATATGTCCCTTGCTCTTAGTTGAAATGTCTTGAAACATCACAATTTTAATTTTCCTTAATTTGGTTTAATTTATAATTTTACTTTGATTCCATTAAAAATACAATCAATATGTTTTTTTTTTTCTTTAGGGTAGTAAGTTGATACTATACCACACTTAGAAGAAATAAGCACACAAAAACTTTTAGAAAAAACCTGCACAGAATAATTAAGGATGGATCCTGTCACATATTAAAATCTGCTTGATAACTTCTTCAAAATTAAATTAAATTAAAAAGATGTAGAATTTTCACAAAAGCAGACAAAAGAGTGAAACAGAATACCATCCAGAAGAATATATAACGGAGTACAAATTCCAGCATAGCTAAATATCTCAAAGCACTGACTCAAAGTGGAACTTTTAAAAATAGTGCTGGAGAAACAAGAGAGCAATTAGAAAAATGATTAAATTCAATCGATTCCTCACATTGTACAAAAGAAAAAATCCTAAATGAATCAGAGACCTAAGAGGAGGAGGGGAAGGTGGTAGGGAAGGAAGGAGCAGCAGAGGGCAAAATTCTTTAATAACTTGGGAAAAATGAAGAGAATAACAAGGACAAAATAACCTTCATATATAAAGAACAGTTAAATATTAAGAAACCAATAGCTCACAAATCATATAGAAAAGTGGGCCAATAACACAAACAAGTCTCAAATAAAGATATTAAAATGAGCATTGAACATATGAATAGATAAGATATCACATGTAATAAGAGAAATGCAAATTAAAACATTGATATATTGCATCTCACCCATTGGATTGGCCAGACTCCAAAAGCTTGACAATGTACTGTCTTGTCTAGAATATAGAGAACCTGCGCTGTTCTCCCACGTTTTACATGCAAAATGGTAAAACACTTATAGGAAGAGTTTGCCAACATTTAACAAAGCTATATGTTCATTTGTCCTTTGCCCAAGCAATCGAATGTCTAAGAATTTATTCTGAAGATACACTTGCAGCAATATAAAAAAAATTGTACAATGTACAAAGTTATTATCTGCAGTATTATATGTGAGTGCAACACATTGAAAATAACCTAAATGCCCAAACATAAGAAATTTCTTGAACAAATCATTTCTATACATCATGTACTGTACACCATGTAGTACAGTGCTGCTTTGAAACTAATGAGAATGTCTACTTACTAATAGAAAGTGATTTCTAAAATGTGTTGTTGAATTGAGAAGGAAAAGTACTCAAAATTATATATTGTATTCTGCATTTGTTTATAAGAGAGGGAAAAAAGTAAAAAATAATGAGGAAAAAGTCCTCCTTAAAAAACGAAATTTAAAAAAACTTTCACTTTTCTTAGTATGCTTAATTTTTGTAATTTTGGGGGTATAGAAATTTGCAAACTCCTTCAAGTACTGTACAATTGAACTAATGAGCTAAAGCATTGTTGTTAAAAGCTGTGGTTTACCAAAGAAGAAAATATCTGTGTCTACAAATATATAAAATCATGATTGTGTGTGTGTATATTATATGTGTTTATATTATCTACGTTGCATTTTTTTCCTATTCACTGAAGTGGCTTAGAAACGACCCTAATTCTGGTAGTAATGAGCAAATCTAGTTTTCAGAATTTGGTTTCTAAGATTTCAGAATTTGGTTTCTACTCACTACCAAAAGAAACCAGAAATCCTCAAGACATAACAGATTGTGGACCGAGGACAACGAAAGTGCAAAATGAGCCTGGGACATCTCGTTATGCCAGCGGATCCACAAATGATGGGGACATAACAAAAAGACACAAGAGATGCCTTGAAGGGGCATTTGTAGCCAAATCTGAATAATTTTGTCATCAAAATAGATAAAGACGATGACGGATTATAACCTCTTAAATAAAAGGGGAATGTGTGATTTTGCTTTGACAATAAGCAGATAGATATAAAGATTGATAGATAAATTGTATATAAGAAAGGAAACAATGAAAAAGAGAGAACACATTCTGACCGTGGTATTTCAACTCTTCAAGGTGATGGGAGAGGAGGAGGTGGAAAACTGCTACTCTGCAATTCTCATGGTTAAAATTGTTCCAGGTAATTGTCATGGGGAGTGAGGGTTGATGATAGCAGTGTGGCCTCATCTCAAAAAGTTTCCCTGGAGATTGCTTATTATGTGGAAAGTCAAATATAGTTGTATGCAGTGGAGAAGGCTGACAATGAGTTGAGGATTATGATAAATGTTACTTTGAGTGACAGCCAGATACCATCTACTCCTGAATGTGTGTGATACATGAGAAAGGATTCTGGCTCATTTGAACCATAAGATGGCAAGGGATCCACAACTTGAATCTCATCTCCAGCTCCAAAACTGAGGAACAGTCTGTAAGATAATTGACCTGTAGTTTTCAAAGTGTCAGTGTCATGAATGGTGCAGTAATGCTGAGAAGCACTTCCAGATAAAAGAAGTGTAAAGATACTACAGAGCTAAATGCAAAACATGCCCCTAAACTATATGCTGTATCAGAGGGGCAATGCTATAATAAAACATTATTGGAACAATATGTATCTAGCAAAAAAGTGGAAATGTACAGACTGTTGTGTCAAGATTAAGAATGAAGTAGTGTCCTTTGCATCACCTGGACCTGATGTAATATGTGCAGTTGACCTAATAAGTGATATTCACACAATGGAGAAACATGTAAACATAATTTCTGTTAATTAAATGCTTGCCAGGAGCCATGCTAGGCACTTCACATCTATCATTCCAGATAATCTTTATGATAGACTTAAGATATAGATACTACGGGGAAACCGAAATATATAAATAATGTATCCAAGTGCCTGAGGTTCTTTCAAAACATCTTACTTTAGATAATTAAAGAAATTTTTAATTTCTAGTTTTATACTGATGACTAATTTTCTCCTAATGAATGTTAAAACCCAATGTTTTCATGGGGTATTAGAAAATTGCTTTAGAAAATTGGTCAATAGTTTATATCTGACTCATTTGAAACTACCTTTTTTATGTTTCTTATTGTTGCTAAAATATTTCTCACTGTACTGAAAAAAAAAAGAAATCATTTCAATAAATGCATACTTACACAACAGGAATTCTCTTGAACTCCTGATGTGAAACACGACACATACACAACTTTGTAGACAAAATAATTTTAAAAAGCATATTTATAAAAATAAGAGACAAAGTCAATTTTTGATATAGTTTGTAATACTGACAGAAAAGACTTACAAAATGTGTATTTTAAATATGAATAAAGCATATATCTTTATTTGACTGGAAAAGTAACCACCTATCACATTTTGAAAATTGAGTGCATTATAATGCTCTTTACATGCAGGGAGATTTCAAATCTGGTTTAATTTCCGATAGAGTATCTAATTTGAAAAAATTAAGCAATTATAGTTTATAGAGTCCAAATCATTCATTTTTAAAGTTGTAAACTCACTTCTTTTGACTTTCCTGTCAACCTCTAGGTGAAATGTTCCAAAAGTTTGCTTAGTGATTTTCCCATTAAAATGCAAATCAGTTTTCCTAAATGACAAATATGAAATTAAAACCCTCATACAAAGTGGAGACATGCCTTAATGACTGCAAATTTAAATCCATTCCTGTTAAGATCTGAGTTATGGGATTCTACCATGAATAGGAGGAAGCTTGCCAAAGTGGTTTCTCACACTCTCTCATACTTGATAATGTGATGTTGACTGTTCAAGAAAGTATTTCCAATGGGAACAGATTTGAAGTGATAACACTAACAAATTGCTAATAAATAGACATCGGATTAATTATGTGACATATTTTTAAATTGTGTGCATATGCTCAGAACTTTGACAAACAACAAATAATTTGGCGCTGAAATATCATATTTCTGTGATGAAAGGAAGCTGAGATTTTGGATATGGGTGGCATTAATAATAATAATTTACTGTGGTAACTTGTACCTGTATGGTATGAACGTATTTTGTAGTATTCTTTAAAAGCTCAATTATTTTAATATGGTAGTCTGGATTGGATTCTGGAACAGAAAAGACACTGGTAGAAAACTTGTGATATCCAAAGAAAGTCTAGACTTTAGTTAATAATAATGTGTTAATGTTTTTATAGCCAGAACACTTGTGACTGATAATTTCTGATACTCAGCTCAGACTTCTAGGAAAATAGAGGTATTATTGACTTTATATCAATGGGAAAACCAGATATGGTTTGGTACAAGTTTCCTTTCTTCCTTCCTTTTTCTCTCTCTCTCCTTTTCATATCTCTTTGACTCTCTAATGTTTATATTCCGAAAAGAAATTGTCTGCATTTGACTAAGACTGCCACTGTCAGCTCCAACTTCAATACTTCTCCATGTAACGTTCCAAGAAAAAAAAGAACCTTTTCCCTTCTACAGTATCTATGTATTAAAATTGCTAAGGTACTAAAACCTGTTTCGGTTACTTACACGTTCTTAAAATGATAGTAATCAAATGAAAGACTGTTCATTTTTGAACAATCCAAGTCGCGTAAGCAAACTAGTACCAAGTTAAACTATAGGAAAAAATATGTTTTCTTGGGAAAACCAAATCTAAACAAGCAGATAACCAACACATCTGATTTCAAACATGAGATCTTGCACCCTGCTTCCACAGTATCCTATATATTCCTCAATCAAATTATTCTGAATCATTACAAGTCTGCCTTCTTTACATTACTGGTGACTTAAGAAATAATGCATGATCATCTTTCTATCTCCATGTTTACCTGATGTTTGTAACTACAAAATTCTTGAACAGAATTTTTTCAAGAAATTCAAAGACAAAGAAACACAAAGACAAAGAAATCAATCTGAGGCAAGTAAGGGAAATTTGGAGTTAGGTATGTGACATGGTGATGCTCATTTTTACTTGCAATATGTGATACTCGATCTTTGTCTTAGTTCCTGGATGCTAGATTTTTTTCTATATCAGAAAATGATTTTATAGATACTTTCCAACAAATATAGGGTCTAAAGTAATTGGGCTCTATAGTAAGTTTTTAGGGATAACACTACAGGAAAACTTTCCTTTTACCCATTTTTATCACCTTCTACACACACACATACACACACACACACACACACACACACACACACACAGAGTCTTTGTCATCAAATAAATATTTAGCCTGGTATTGATCTGGTTCCAGGAAAGCCATTGATTGACAGATTGACTTGACTGTATAAAGGCCACTTTGGGCTCTGCTCTAGACCTATTTTTGCTTGTGTGTTTGTTTGTTTCCTTTGGGGAGACTAACTAACTTTTATCTTTGGTAACATTTTCTCCTTCTACACCATTATTTTCCTCCAGGGCTCCCTCTTCAAAACCCATTGAGGATATTCCCCATAGATCTTGGCTTTTTTTTTAAGATGAAATGTTTTAAGTAAGGCTTCACAAAAGTACTGGAAGAAGGCTGTATAACTTCTCATTAATATAATCAGTGTGTTGAATGTCTGCAGTAATTATATTTGTCATCCAACAGGATTGATGACTGCATTACAGAGGCATCTGTGAAGTTCCAACTTCTGGTCCTTTCTCCTGAGAGAAATAATCAGAGGCAATACCTCATACACAAGAGACAATGCTTTCTGCCATGTGGCTCTATGAGCATGGCTTCAATTCAGTGGACCATGTTTTATAATGTAACTAAGGCAGAAGGTGGGGCAAACAGATTGTAAGCTTACAAGGTGACTTGTACACAAAGTCTGCCTGCAAGGACTCTTTTATGGGAAACATAAGAAATTCAATGAAAAATATTTATTTATTTATTTATTTTCCCTGAAGCATTCTGTATTTTGGAGTCATAAAAAGAAGAGAAATACAGCAAGAGAAAGAGTCAATAATAGAAAGGCATGTAAATATAAACTGATTTACAAAAACAATAATAAAAGGCTAACATTTATTGAGTGCAAACTATGTTGCTTTCAATAGACCAATAATTTCAAATGTATCTTTTCATTTAATACTCTAAATAAACCTCTGAGTTATTATTTTCACTACTAGATGAGAAAATTGAGTTTCAAAAACAGAGTAACTTACTTCATTTTACAGATCTAGACAGTGGTAAAGGTAAGGTTGAAACCTGGTAGTATGATCTAAAATATTTATTCTTGTTTTTTTCAAATTTATTTATTTATTATTGTTTTTTAAGTTTCGGGGTACATGTGCAGGATGTGCAGGTTTGTTACATAGGTAAACGTGTGCCATGATGGTTTGCTGCAACTATCAACCCATCACCAAGGTATTAAGCCCAGCATGTAGCAGCTCTTTCCCTAATGCTCTCCCCGCACCACTCTCCCCTGACTGGCCCCAGTAAGAGTTGTTACCCTCCGTTTGTCCATGTGTTCTCATTGTTCAGCCCCCACTCATAAGTGAGAGCATGCAATGATTGGCTTGCTGTTCCTGCATTAGTATGTTGAGGATAATACATTCCAGCCTTATCTATGTCCCTGCAAAGGACATGATCTCATTCCTTTTTATGGCTGCATAGCATACTGTGGTGTATATGTACCACATTTTCTTTAGCCAATCTATTATTGACTGATTGGGCTGGTTCCATGTCTTTGCTCTTGGGAACAGTGCTGCAATGAACATATGCGTGCACGTATCTTTATAATAGAATGATTTATATTCCTTTGAGTACATACCCAGTGATGGGATTGCTGGGTCAAATGGTATTTCCAGTTCTAAATCTTTGAGGAATCACCACACTATCTTCCACAATGGTTGAAATAATTTACATTTCCACCAATAGTATAAAAGCGTTTCTATTCATCCGCAACCTCGCCAGCATCTGTTGTTTCTTGACTTTTTAATAATTGCCATTCTGACTGGCATGAGATGGTATCTCATTGTGGTTTTGATTTGCATTTCTCTAATGATCAGTGATGTTGAGCTATTTTTGTATGTTTGTTGGCCGCATGTATGTCTTTTTTTGAGAAATGCTCATATCCTTTGCCCACTTTTTAATGTTTTTTTTTTCTTGTGAGTTTGCTTAAATTCCTGTCTATTCTTAAAAAAGTTTTCAGTGTTGGAGCAAACTGCACATACTCCTGAGGTCACTAGAGACTCTGTGGAATCCTTGGAGGAATACCACATGGGATAAATCCCAAGGTCTCCATGATCCCACACTCTGTGCTTTCTTTTCTTGTTATTCCTTTACTTCCTCAATGGCCTGACAATCAGGTTGACCACATCTCAGCAGACATATGTTTTTAAGAGCCTACAACATATAGTGCTAATTTCAGTAATATCACTTCTCTTTTAAGTCCTGTAGATCATTTTTGTTAGTGAAATTCTGCAAGGTAGAGGTGGTAAGGGTAAGTTTTCATTTTGGTTTAAATTCATGCTGTTTTCCTATTAGGCTATTTCTATATTAAAAATACATCCTCCTTGCTGGTTCCTTCCTGCACAGTGTCTATGTTTGAGGATAAAATAAGTGAAACAAAGGAATAACAGTAGGCATGATAATCATCAAGACATATGTGCGTACAGAGAGCAGCTAATTCATTCGTGAAGCTCGTGATAGCTACTATTTATCAATGTGCTAATCATGAGAATAAACTAATCTGTTTTTTCTTGGTGTCATCAAATCCAGAAATCAAAGGCAGAAAGGGGAAGATTTATAGTTAGGAAAAAAAAATATGAGAGGAGCAGTGACACAGAGCATATACCTCTCATAGAGGATGGTCAATGTGATTTATATGATAATCAAAAGGAATGTGTGTCAGTTTATTGAATGTTATCTACAAAAATCTTTGACACCTTTGACAACCCAAAGAGTATGAGCTTCAAACACTGTGTTAATGACTTTGGTGACACACACCATAATAGATCAGCTGACAAAATTCTGAAAATTCAGTTGATATTTGTAAAGAGAATTTTTATTGTCATTTGGGAAATCAAATCATTTTATTTGAATACTTCTGAAAGCTGAGATGTGAAAAGGAAAATATCAGTGGTTGTTAACAGTATGGCTTTTGAATCAGAATCATTAACCAAATAGATTTCTGAAAGAATTGGGGATAAACGCCATTGCAATAGCACATCAGTTCAGACGGGTGTTTAGATTAAAGAAAAGAAAAGAGAGATTGACTGATGATTGAAGGTTCAAGCTAAAAAATATTGACTTCAGACTTTTAAGTAAATGAACACTAATGGGAAGACATAGGGAAAGAACCCTTTATGGGATCCAAATTCTTAGCACATTCTTTCTCTTGGTGAAGTTGAACTGAACTCTGAGCTCATATTGAATCCCCAGGAGCTTCAAGAGAGTTCAGAAGAGCCCAACAGGGGGCAAAGCAAGATCTGATCATGTCCTTTTACTGCTTTCAGTGTTCAGTGTCTCAGAAGTCAGTGGGGATGCTCAGTGTGAAGAAACATTGTGGGAGCAATGAATAAGGAGAGGCATCTGTATCTTTTTTGCCCTCTGTGGCAGAACAAACCCCCATTTAATGATTGAGCTAATTTATCATTTGAAGTTCATTATTAGAAACCATTGTGTAAGCAGATTATTAGCAACTTAAAGTGTGTAACTTTTTGATAACCCCCTAAAGTGCTCATTTTTTAACCCTGTTTTGAAATAGATGAACCCAGCTATAAAACCAAATTGCTCATTTTTTAGTTGTGAGATCGTGCAACTTACCAACTCTGATATCAGTGCAGTCCTCTATAAAACAGGAATAGTAGTACCTATCTCATAAGTGATACGTGAGTATGAAATGTAATAACATACTTGTAGCGCTTACATTGGTATCCGAACTTGACACTTAACAAAGGCTAGGTGCTTTCCTGCTTTGATTCTATTGGACGTTTCTGATACTGACAAGACTAAAATATGACTCACTTTTAACATCAGATGGGTAAAATAACTATAACTTTCATTTACTTGATTATTTTGATGACTAATTTTAAACCAAATTGCCAAATAGTGACTATATTGCTAAGATTTTCAGAAAAATAAAATGGAGATATCTAAGAACATAGCTTAATATTACTAAAATTTGTCAGTGTGCTCGTGTGTGGACATTTTAGGAAAGATTCCAGGAACTGATATTTCATTTTTCTACATTCAAACTCCTTTTTGTAATCTCTATATTTTTGAGGACCTATAGTCAAATGGCTATGGATTAATTCACATGATAACTATCAATTAATACTTTTGTTGTTTGAGGTAGATGACGGTACCGTGTTAGTCTGGCTTATTTAGAAATTGGAATTGGAGAAAATTGTACAGTGATGACAGTGTATTGATAAGATTAAAAACCAGGACAGTAATGATGATGAGAATGAAAACCGAGTCAAGGAAAGCTATGAAGCTGAGAGCTTCAAGAAGACACAGCCATTGTATTACTGAAGGTGCTTAACGTGATCTGCAGAACTTTATCTCGAAGGACTACCAAAAAAAAAAAAAAAAACGCACCTTAGAGTGACCCAAAAAAAAGGTAAATGAGCAGGAATCCACCTACATGCCCCCATCGCACCTGCCACTTACTACTGTCCAAGATTTGCTCTGTTGTGTCATATGCCCTTTGGTTGACACTCATGAAAACTTGTGGACATATGTGTAAGTCCCAAAAAAGGTAAATAAATAGAAAGTAAAACGAACAAACAAACAAAAAATAGTTAATTCTCTATTAATATAACTTGACCCTTGGGGCCCCGAGTTTGAACTTATACTCACCTACAGCATTCAGAGGTTCCCAAACTTTCTCAGTTTTAATGCCCTTTGTCAGAAATCTCTTGGTGACCCTATGCCAAAAGAAATACATAAAAATTCAGATTACTGCAGAGTTAGGCTCAAATAACCGAATAAGTACTGTACTTTTGTCCTAAGGACTTGATGGCCATTTTTTTAAAAAATGCATATGAATTGAAACAAGATATAACATTTTAATTTCATTCTTAACTAACCACAATGAACTGCTAATGGGGTTTGTGTGCCCATTAAATGAGGTACAATTTTTCAAACCTTGGAATTTAACTGTATCACCAACCGCATTTCCTATTTCATATTTATTTTTGTGGCATTCTTGTAAAGATATGATGTCATAAAAATATATAATCTAATATTTAAAGTGTGAACTACCTTGGAGGTGTACTTTGCAGGATGTCTAACAGACAGTATTGCTTAAAAATGTGAAATGCCCTTCAGAACTCCTGGGTACCCTGGAACATAAGAAACTTGAGTTTCGGAAAAGGCAAAGGAAGCAGGTAGCACCTTATGAAATAGGAGTTTGGATGAAGGAATGAGAAGCAGTTTAAAAAGCCTGTGTCCTGTCAGAATCTTTTACACATTTTTGATTCAAAACTCTCAGAAATATCAGGTAACCAAGTAGCCAACTACATAATATTGTAGAATATTGACTCAGCTCTGGATTCTTACTCTTTGAGGAAAATCTTGATTCTAGGAAGATTATCTCAAAGTCTGAGTTTGGTAATGTATGAAATGAAACTAGTAGTTTCTAGTTTCATTTCTGGTCTCTCCATTAATTCTCTGAGAGTATTAAATGAGCTTTTCATTTAAAACATTTTGCTCATTACTTATGTCATAGCAATTGCTCAATGACTATTGTCTTGCTGTCTATGGTGGAATCCCAAAGAACCAAGGAATCTAATGAATTTCAAACATGAACCACCAATATAATCATTTCTTAGAATCTCTCCTTTGATTTTGTGTTACTCTTACCTCAGAATAGAGAGCAAGGTTTTCCTAGGTAAGAAGATAAGAACATATTCTTGGGGTTTAAGAGAAGTTTTCCCAACATCTAAAGCAATTTGACCACAGTGTTTTGAAAATCAATTTTAAGTTTTCCAAAAAAACCCAGTTGTTTCAAATTACACATAATGGACAAGGTGCAGCAAAGAACAGACATGGTCCAGTGACCCTCAAGCTGCTATTCCTCATGTGGTTGAAAGCTACAGGTAAATCAGAATCTTTATGATATATGCCTATCAAGTTTGTCTCCCATGTTTGCTTCACTCTTTATATGTAAGTATCAGCCACTTCTCATGCTTTTGATCCTATATGTTAGATAAACTTTCACCCTTGGATTGTTAGTGTTGCTGCTTCTTGTCTTCTTGCATGGGCCATACATTGTCAGTTTTAACCTAAATATTATAAACTAGGGCACTCTTTTCCTTTTCTTTTGTCTAGTGCCCCAGTCTTAGATCATCCTGCTCCCAATTTGAATTGTTCATTTGAAAGATATGACAACATTCCACACTTACATTAAATTCACAGTGATGGACCAAAGGTGATAGATAATCATCATATAATTTCATATAAAAAAAATATAGACCAACAGTTCAAAGTTCATTCCAATTCAACAAGCCTGTCAAATGCTTAGATATGCCCAATAAGGGAAAACAAAAATGGATGCTAATCAATTAAAATAAGTGATTTGCAGTTATTAATTAATTGAAAGATAAAATACTCAGAATCTGTTGCATTAAGAAGTTGCTTTATATTCATCACTAAGTCAAAAATTGCCTCATCTCACTCTTCTAAAATAATAACTTTGTATTAGTCTCTTCTTGCATTGCTATAAAGAAATACCTGAAACTGGGTAATTTATAAAGAAAAGAGGTTTCATTGACTTCCAGTTGTCTAGGCTGTATAGGCTTCTGCTTCTGGAGAGGCCTCAGGGAACTTACAATAATGGCAGAAGGTAAAGGGGAAGCAGGTATATCTTACATGGTTGGAGTAGGAGGAAGAGAGAGGGGGGAAGTGCCACACACTTTTAAACAGCCAGATCTTTTGAGAACTTACTATCATGAGAACAGCAAGGAGGAAATCCACGCCCATGATCCAATCATCTCCCGCCAGGTCCCTCCTCCCACACTGGGGAATACAATTCAACATGAGATTTGCGTACGAACAGAAATGCAAACCATGTCAAACTTGACCTTAAAAGATGATTGATGGACTTCTGGGCCCTGGTTTTCATGTAAGGAGCTTGAAAGTCACCACTCCATCCCAAAAATAAGTAAACAGCTGAACTAACTGAAAAATCAACAGCTCTTCTCAGATTTGTAAAAGAATTCAGGTCAAGTGGAAAACCACTCCCCCAAAAATGAAAGAGACAGATAGACAGATAAGGAAAATTTCAAGTTACTGGTGCAGAAACCCAGGAGCTGAAACTTCCAGTGGAACCAATGTCAGTGTAAGAAAGACTAACCCGTAATTGATGAATTGCTGGGGGCTTGGTGTGGAAAATTCTGAGCATTAAAATCTTCAGAGGAATCTCCACACTTTTGTGAAATGTATGTCCAGGAGCTTAACCAGGCTCTCATAATAAATATTGAAGAAAAGTTCCCTTGTGCTTCTGGCCAAGGAAGAAGAAAATAAACTATTTTGAAATAAGCCAGATCACTCTGTTCTTCTTAATAAGGTCTGCCCTCAAGAGAAACTATTTTAACAGAGTCCACAGTGCTGGGGTTTTATCAGATTCTAACTGGCTTGGTGGAAGGGAAACTCCCAACTCCAGCTCACACTAGTCATCATGTCCAACTGACAGTGTTTGGATGTTTGTCCTTCCAAATCTCATGTTGAAATGTAATCCCCAATGTTAGAGGTCAGGCCCAGTGGGAGGTGTTTGGGCAATGGGAGTGAATGTCTCTTGAATGGTTTGGTGCCCTCCCTGCAGTATTGAGGTCATGTGAGAGGTGATTGTTTTAAACAGCCTGACACCTCTGCCTCTCTCTCTTGCTCCCACTCTCACTGTGTGACACATTGGTTTTCTCTCATGCTCTACCATGATTGGAAGCTTCCTAAGGCCCTCACCAGAAGGCAATGCCAGAACCATATTCCCTGTACAGCCTGTAGAACTGTGAACCAAAATAAACCTTTTTCTTTATAAATTACCCAGTCTCAGGATTTTCTTTGTAGCAATGCAAATGAACTAGCACACCACCTAAGGGGCAGAAGTGGAGAATGAGAAACACATAAAAGAGTCACGATACAGAAGAAAAGGCTCGGTAAAAGACTGAGACTTTAAAATAGTTCTACAGAATCTATATATTCCATATTCATGAATAGGAAAATGCAACATTGTTAATACATCGGTTTTTTTCAAACTGGATTTTTGGGTACAATGGAATCCCAATCAACATTGCAGCAGCTATTTTTTGTACATTAGAGTGATCATGACATTTTCATGGGGAAGCAAAAAACCTAAAGCCAAAAAGATACTGAAGGATAAGAGCAAAATTGGAGAATTGACACAGCTAGATTTTAAGACTTACTTTAAAGCTACAATAATCAAAATGGTGTGGTACTGGAAGAAGAATAGACACATAGATAAATGGAACATAATAGAGACCAGAAATAGACCCACATAAATATTTCCAGCTGATCTGTGACAAAGGAACAAATGTGATACGATGGAGAGAAGATAATCTTTTCAACAGATGCTGCTAGAACACCTAGACATCTACCTTAAAAAATGTATCTAGACCTAGAGCTAACACCCTTCATAAACATACTCAAACAAATCTCAAGATGCATTACAAACATAATTGTAGAATGCAAAACTGCAAAAGTTCTAGGAGATAACAGGAGAAAACCCAGATGGCTTTGGGCTTGATGATGACTTTAAAAATATAATTACAACTTTTATTTTAGATTCAGGGTATATATGTGCAGGTTTATTACACGTATATTGCACAATGCTGAAGTTTGTGGTATAATTGATCCTGTCACACAAATAGTGAGCATAGAACCCAATAATTAGTGCTTCAACATTTTTTCACCTCTCTCCCTTCACTCCTTTGTATTCCCCAGTGTCTATTTTTGCCATCTTTATGTCTGTGAGTACCCAATGTTTAGCTCTCATTTATCAGTAATCACATGCAGTATTTGGTTTTCTGTTCCTGTATTAATTCACTTTGGATAATGGTCTGCAGCTGAATTGTTGTTAATGCAAAGGACATGGTTTCTTTCTTTTTATGGCTTTGAAGTATTCCATGGTGTATATGTACCACATTTTATTTATCCAATCCACAGTTGATGGGCACCTGGGCTGATTCCATGTCTTTGTTATTGTGAATAATGCTGCAATCAACATATGAGTACATTTGTCTTTTTGATGGAATGATTTATTTTCTTTTGGATATATACCCAGTAATGGGATTCCTGGGTCGAATGTTACTTCTCTTTTAAGTTCTTTCGTGATTGATGAAAGCAGTAATTGATAAGCTGAACTTTATTAAAGTTAAACGTTTCTGCTTTGTGAGACACCAGGAAGAGAATAAAAAGGCAAGTCAAATACAGGGAGAATATATTTGCAAAAGATACATCTGATAACAGACTATTGTGAAAACAAAGTATCTTAAATGAATACAAAGAACACTTAAAATTCAACAGTAAGGAAACAATCCAAATAAAGGGTAGGTCAAAACCTGAACAAACACCTTAGCACAGAAGATATGGTCATGATAAATAAACATATAAAAAGATAATTTACATCTTACATCATCAGGGAAATGCAAATCTAAACAACACTGAGATTTCACTACATATTTGATAACAAATGCTGATGAGGATGTGGAGCAACAGGAACTTTTGTTTATTGATGGTGGGAGTGCAAAATATTACAGACACTTTGGAGACACTTTGAGAGCTCCTTAGAAAACTAAACATAGTCTTACCAGGTGATCCAGCAATTGAGCTCCTTGATATTTACCCAAAGAAATTGAAAACATGTCTATACAAAAATATGAAAATATATCAATAGAAGGTTTATTCATAATTTCCAAAACCTGAAAGCAACTAAGATGTGTTTCAGTAGGTGACTGGATTAATAAGCTCTGGTATATCTAGACAATGGAATATTATTCTCTGCTAAAAAAATGAGTTATCAACCCATAAAAATACATGGAGGAAATTTAAATGCATATTACTAAGTAAAAGAAGCCAATCTGAAAAGCCTATATACTGTGATTCCAACCATATGACATTTTGTAAAAGACAAATATAGAGACAGTAAAAAGATTTGTGGTTGTCAGCGGTTGACAAGAGGGAGGGATGAAGGAAAGAGAGAGAAAAAAAGAGTGAGAAAGAGATAATCTAAGAATATCCCTCTTTCTTGGTGAAGCTCATTGAAAATGTTTTATAGTTGGCCACTCATGGCAGTTCAAACAGGAGCTGACAAAGAACCAGAAGTAGCCTAGCTATGTATATGGAAACTCACTGCTAACGAAACTTGGATCATTGGCAGGTGACTTAGCCAATGTATTTCTCTGGAAATATTAAAATCTCATGTTTCCTTCAATGCTGGGATCAAAGGTTAATTCCTTTAAAGTGTTTCTGGTTCTTTGTTGGAAATGTATTTTTATTCTTCTAGTCTTGATCTACTCCCAGTCTTACTCTAAGAAGTCCTCTCACAGAAGCGAAATGAACTGTAGGCAGATTTGTCATATTTATGTATTTGCTTTATTTCTCTAATATATTACACATTCTATGCAACTTGAAGTGGGGTGGCTTACACACTTATCTTTCTCACTAGACTTGTAAGTCTCTTATGGCCAAGGACCATTAATTTTTTTCTTTCTTCTCGCATTTCAGGAAAATTCAGTCTCAGAAAAATATTTTTATTCTATTTGTTTGATGCGTAACAGCTTACAAAATGCTTACATGTACATGAAGTGTTTGGCATTCTCCGTTTTATAATACAGTAAGTGGAATATGTGTCGCTATTTTCATTTCATTAATGGTATAAGTGTGGCTCATGTGAACCTTTCATAATTATACTGGAAGGGTTGTGATTCACACTCATCTTTCCAGAAACTAATCCAGTGTATATTTTGTTAGACCGTGTTTATCTCAGCACTCATGGTCCCAGCAGCGCCACATTACATATGCCCTTAAATATATTCAAATATACATAGTGGGAATTGAAAGGAATCCTTAAAGTATTTCTCTGAGGAAAAAAAATGAGTATAATGTTTTTGGATAAGAGATGAGGTCTTTAGACATGAATCCCCAGTAATAACAAAGAAGACACTGGCAAGAGGGTGAAATGCCCTAGCTTTTCCAGTGTTCACTTTTCCTGGTTTAATTACACATGAAATATGCAAATCACAATTTGGTGAACGTACACAGATTTCACAAACAAACACAAGTGCATTTTCAAGAGCGACTTTAATTTTCCTTCTTTTCATCCTAATTGACAATATTTGTAGGAAGAGCACAGTTTGAGCAGTAAAAAAAAAGCGGGGAAAATTAAATACAGAGACATTCTGAACTGCGTAATATGTCTCCTCTTTCATTAAGAGAATGAAACATTTTCAGTGCCCTTTATAGTTTTAATTAAGTATGTCACTATAATACTTAATTGAGAGAAATATGCAAATTATTGTTTCTTTATAAGGCCAAAGCTAAATAAACACAGCATTCTGCAAGTACCCATCTCATTATGTATTGATGCAGAAGTCTTGTGCAGATTAAGTTATTGCAGGCAGTTCTTTTTACCTAGAAATCTGTCCCAAACATTTTCATGTTAGTTATCTGTATAAAAATACTAGCAAATTTGATTTTTTTCAATATCAGCATGTAATATCTCTTGGAGAAATGCTGTGCCCTTCTTAAATAAAACTAATATGACTAATACCAACGGCCAGCATGTTCCCTGTCTGTGGTGTAGGTACTTTTGTCTATGAAGACTAGATCAGGCTGCTCTACCATCTCTCCTTCAGTGCCAATCCAAGCATTCTGATTTAATCTTGCAAGAGTGAATGTACCCTACTGTCTAGATATTAACAACAAGCAGATGTGTGAGATACTGAGGACTAGGAAGAACTTGCTTAAACCGCTCCTTATGGTTACTGTATCTAAGTCATCACAGGCAGATAGATACACATCAAAAACGCTAATGTATTTTTCTGCTTGTTCTCAGACATCTTAACACCCAATAGTTCACCTGAGCCACATTACTAACTCCTCTTGAATATCTGCATTTCTCTGACTTTATCCTATGTACAAGGGATAGTCTTTTACGGAGATGCCCTTTTCTTCCTGTGTCTTGAAATTTTTATCATCTTTTTCACTAATTTAAATATTTTTTTCTGTGAAGTTTTCCCTACTATTTTTAGGGATCCTTTGTTCCTCACTCTTTATGACGTTAGCTCTTTACAGATTTATTGGTGGTATCAGTTATTATAACACATTGCCATTAATTTGTAGTGCTGTCCTCGACCTCTCCACATCTGCCCCCAAATTGTGATTTCTTTATCACTCTAAACCTATTGTTATTCATCTTTTATGGCCCATTTTCCCAATCCCTTTGAAACTTAATAGGCATATTATAGATGTTAGCAATTTAAAGTTCCTTTGTGTGACACCTTTATTGCTAAGTGTCTAAGACATATTATTGATAAAGATTGCATTAGGTATTGTTTTGGGGAAATATTTAAATATTCATTGGACAACATATTCAGCAGGATTAAAGTGATTCTGTAATTATGCAAATGACTAAAGAAATGTGTTTTTGACCTTACATTTTTAAAATTGTTGATGACAAGTTTAAACATTACCATACTTGCCCAGCCTTTTTCTCATCAGTGAAATGCTGCAACCTATGTGAATTTAATGAGGGTTAACTGAAAGAGAAATAGAAGTTATTTACCCTCTGATTATAAAACGATATGGCTGTCTGTTTATAACCTCATGTAAAATGAACCCTTTCATTAATAGTGAATGTTAGTCATTATGTATGGATTTTTATTTATTTCTGCTTGTCTTCATTAGGTATACCTAGTCCATTATTTTCAGCCTGGGACAGAAACACTCATTTCTGGAATGCATCCAGTTTCTTCAATCTGGCACGGGCTTGCTCACCTGTGTGTACCAGTACATGCATTTTCTCAGCCTTGGTTATTGTATTAGTCCATTCTCACACAGCTATAAAGAACTGCCTGAGACTGGGTAATTTAATAAAGAAAAGAGGTGTAATTGACTCATAGTTCCGCATGGCTGGGGACTCCTCAGAAAACTTACAACCGTGGCAGAAGGCACATATTCACAGGGGAAGAAAACTTGGTCCTTCTTACCTGGCGACAGCAAAGAGAAGAGTCCGGAGCGAGGGTGAAAGAGCCCCTTATAAAACCATCAGATCTCATGAGAACTCACTTACTATCATCAGAACAGCATGGGGGAAACCGCACCCATGATCCAATTACCTCCACCTGGTCTGACCTTGACACCTGGGGATTATGAAGATTATAGGGATTATAAGTCACCAGGAGAACGGCATGGGGACACAGAGCATAACTGTATCAGTTATTTTCTCCACACTTCTTCATTGCACCTTTCCTTCTCTGTCAAGGCAACATCACCGTAACCCTTCTCTTACATATCTTCTCTGACTGTCCCTATTATTAAATAAACACCCTCATCTATGCTCCAATAATACACTATTTACTACTTCTTTTGATGCATTTATTAATCCTTCCATTCAATAATTGTTCACTGAACACCTCCTTTATATTTGGAACTGAGGGTATAATTGAAAGTAGTAATACCCGTGATGTTTTTCCTCCTAGAGTTAGGTCTGGTTTAAGAATTGCTCCTGCATCAGACATTTCAGACATATTAAATGCATATGTGTTTGTTGCCCTATTAGATTCTGAACTCTCATCTGGGACAGGAGCTGCATATCTGAGCATTTAGGGCTGGGGAAAGTGGTACTCAGTGAAGTTTTGACTGAATGGTTACCCAAAGAACTTTGCATTTGTTTAGTCTAATTCTCAATCAACTAACCAGTAAATCATTAGTAAACTATTCAATTATCTTGGTAGAGTTGGAAATATATTTTAAGTGTTCTTGCAACGCAGTGTTCGGCATAAAATTAGAGCTCACTAAATGTTCTTTGATTAGTTGAAGGCCACTATGGATTCACCCCTATGCCATAATACATATGAATGAGTCTAATAATAAGATAAAGCAGTTATGTGTCACTGTTTCTGTCTACTGGGCATATTCGATTGAGTATGTAATCACACCTTAGCTCTAATGACATCAGGTCTGTGAATGTAAGGTTCTCTGTTCAGTTTCAAGGCATGGTCATTAACACAGACAATATGGATCAGGGAGCATCATATATAACTGCAGCTTCCAATATCTTGGTTCATGTTTTTAACACACCATTCCCATAATTTCTCTCTTGCCCCAGTAATTAATAATAAGATTATCAAAAGCCATTCATCCAACGTTTGAAAGATGTAAAAGATGCCTCCCAATACATACTTAATGGGCAAAGGTGATGCTATGTTTGTTTTGATGGGGATGTTTATCTGCCAGTTATAATGAGAGCTCAGCAAACACATGATTGGCCTGTTACCAGAACATGAGATAAAAACATTCTGGAGGAAAAGAAGTCCTTATGCCTCACTGGTTCAGACTCTATCAAGTAGAAGCCAAAATGCTTGACATTAGAGAGAAGAGGCAAACATAAGGAACTACAAGAAGATATGACAACATTTTTTTGTTGGACTGAAAATTTTAAAGCTGATACAATATAAGCTCATGTATTTTGCAATCAACTAAGGAGTTACAATCATCTCTCACTTAATATTTTTACTATATCTTTGTAATATAATAACACTTTAGAATAATTTATATCTATTATTCTATATATCTATATTCTATATTCTATAATAAACATCTATTATATATAATTTATATCTATTATTACAATAATAATTTATATCTATTATTGCAGTTTCCATTTAACCTAAAAGTAAGCAATACTTGTGTGACCCAAAATAAGTAAAGAAAAAAGGATGCATTTTTTCACCATTTTATATATGGAGAAAGCTAACTTTACACAAGGTTAATAGACAAACACAGGGTGGTTAATATTACCGTGGTAGACAAAAGTTTGGCAGACCCAACTTTCATTTTCTAAATATGTTATCTTGTGTCTACTTTCACTTAAAATGATGGAGAAATTTTATACACATAGCCCCACCCTGTCTGCAGCAGAGGTGACTGGTGACATATTTTACTAGTATTATGTTTACCAGTATGGATTTTGAAGGCAAATGCTTGAGTTTAAATCCTGTCTCTTCTATCCACCAGCTACGTGATTTGGGGCACAGAATGACTTCACTGTATCTCAGTTCTTTCTCCTGTTGAATACGAATAATCTGAATAGCTACCTCTTAGATATGTAAACGAGTTATTATATGTGAAGTACTTAGAAAAACACCTGGCACGTAATACATGCTATAAAGGGAAAAGCCAGTATCATTACTTTTGTTGTTGTTGTGAATGTTGGCAAAGAAGATGGAATTGGAAGTCAACTTTAATATTAAGAAATCTTTTACTTTGCTAATAAAATCACAAGTTGTGGTTGGTACTACACCACCTTTCGAATAGCTACAGTGAATCTGGAATGGACATCTGCAGGTGGAACACACAGGATGGACTTCTTATAAAAACTTCACTGGAGTGAAGTTCAAGAGAGTTGAAGAGAAGAAGCGTTTGACATCAAGTTCTTACTGAACCCAAACCCATTATGTGTTTGAGACACTGTAATCGACTTATATGTTAGCTAAAATTGAAAGAATTCTTTACTGACATGCAGGTGAAGGGGTCCGAGAGACAAGACTTATTACCACCACAATTATCAAAATGTGTTCTAGTTACCATTGCTCAAGGGATGGGCCAACTGGGAGTTGTGGAGACTCAATTCCCATTTTCCAAACACCTTATCCTGTGTGTATCTCCACTTAAAAGGGTGGAGAAATTTCATACATATACCCCCACCCTGTATGCAGGAGAGGTGATTGGTGACACATTTTTCTAGTGTCACTAAAAAGTTTCAAATATAGCTTCTGGGAATCTTATAAATCTTTTGGTGTCTTTTCTCAAACTTTTCTCAAATTTTAAATGTATGCATGTCATTGTTTTTCTATTTTTAAAAAAGGAGTTTGTTCCACAGATAATATTTATGTATTATCATATATTTTGACTATGACAATTATGGTAATTGTCCAGTTCTTACATGTTAAGAGATCAACTTCATTTCTGAACCACTGATGATATTGCCAAGTTTAGAGACAAGTTTTTTTTCCGTATAGACTCTTTTATATTACCTGTGACATTTTAGTTTTGCTGTTGAAATGTATAAACTTGATACTCATGGGAGCCGGCCTTCAAGATTATGAATGCCTCACAGTATCCATGCCTTTGTACAATTTCCTCTCACATCGTACAAGATGTTGGGCTGTGTGACCAGTAGCATACAGCAAAAGTGATAGTATGCCACTTTCGAGATTAGGTCATAAAAGATAGTAGTTTCTGTCTCGGATGTTGTCTTGCTAGCTAGTTCTCTCTCTGATTATACATTCTTGGCAAAGCAAATTGCCATGCCTTGAGCACACTTAGGCTGCCTATGGAGAGGTTCACATGGCAAGGAAGAGAGGTCTATGGCCAAAAGTCAATGAGAAACTGACACCTGCCAACAGCCACATGAGTGAGCTTAGCAGATAATTATCCAGCTTCTGTCAAATCCTGAGATGACTGAAGCCTCAGCCAACAGCTTAACTGTGACCTTGTAAGACCCTACACCAGGCTCCTCCCAGATTCTCAACCTTATAAACTGTGTGATATATACATGTTTTTTTTTTTTTTTTTAATTCTTTTTTGAGACAGAGTCTCGCTCTGTCGCCCAGGCTGGAGTGCAGTGGTGCAATCTCCACTCACTGCAAGCTCTGCCTCCCGGGTTCACACCATTCTCCCGCCTCAGCCTCCCGAGTAGCTGGGACTACAGGTGCCCGCCACCACGCCCGGCTAAGTTTTTGTATTTTAATAGAGACGGGGTTTCACCGTGCTAGCCAGGATGGTCTCGATCTCGTGACCTCGTGATCTACCCGCCTCGGCCTCCCAAAGTGCTGGGATTACAGGCGTGAGCCACCGTGCCTGGCCCATGTTGGTTGTTTTAAACCATAAACATTTTATATTTTATTTATTTATTTAGCAACAATGTCAAAAGGAAAAAATAGTATGACAAATGTAAATTACCCTCAGCAAAAGCTGGCGCATATTTAGTGTCTTATAAATCTGTGTCTCCTTCTTTTTAAAAACATAAAACAGAACAAAACAAAACCCTGAAATCAAGTTTAGCAAAGGTACAAAACTGCTTTTCTCAAATTTTAAATGAATGCATGTCATTGTTTTTCTATTTTAAAAAATTGTTGATTCTTTTAAAAAGATACCTTAACACTCATGTACTATATAAAATATATAACCAAACTCTGAGGACAATTTAGTTTCATTCATATATATTGAATGTTAGGGGCCTACTCAGGCAAAACATAGTTGTAGTTTAATGTAACAGTGATGAATTACTGGAGTGAACTCATGCAAACAGGGAAATTGAAATTAAATTCATCACACCAAGGAAAACACTTCCTACCCATGTAAATTAGCAGCTTTTCCACTAAAATCAATTTGTTTTGGTAAATTATGCAAAAATGCTCAAAGGGCTTAGGTAAGTAATTTATTATACTTTTGGCTGTTTTATAATGTTTGGAAATAAAATGTATTCACACAGTATTAGATGGTATAAACTGAGAACTTTAGTGACAATTTTTGTTTATTACAATTAATTTAACTTTACTGAAGTGTCAGAACACCCACATTATGTGGGACATACAATATTTTTTTTTTGTGCTTGTACTTGCTTAGAAGTTGGTGCATTAAAAACCAAAACAAAACTTTTAAAAATATAACTGTGTATGTTTAAAGTACTGATTAGTTCCTATAACATATTATGGCAAAGGTCAGTAATTTCAATGAAAAATGCCTTCAATGTTGTAGTTATAAGATGAGAAATTACCTTCTTAAGCCAGCATGAGAATACAGTTTTTCACAGGACTTTTGTACAATTAGTGGTGTAATTGAACGACAATGTCTTTGTTTAGCAGGAATTATATGTTAGGATATCACCAAATCTAATGTGCACCTTTAAATCATATGGAATTTTCAATTACTCTTTTTAGCAGTGGAGTAAAGGGGTTATATTTAATAATTTATCTCTCTCTTACCCTATGTCCAGTTGTTTAAGTCATCTGCATCATTCTGCTTCACATATCTTTGTCACCCTTTATCCCACTATATGAAATCAGTTTTAGGAACATCATTTATTATCCAAACTATGGAAATAGTCATCTAATGGTCTCATACATCTCAACTTAATTACCGCAAATCATTTCCCACCTGGTGGGCAAAAATGATCTTAGCACACATGAAGTTGGAATGTCACTGCCTGAAATCATTTACTGGTATCCTTTGCCCACACTATGTATACTAACCTTATAGGCTATCACACAAGACCCTCTGCATCTTCACATTAAGCTACTCATACAGTCTTTATCCTTCCTCTTGGCCCTTCCTTCCTGATACATCAAAGCCCTTGTCTATTGCAGAACATACCATCAATTTCCCAAAACATATCATTATTACTACCCTACTTATGATAACATGCACTTCCCTTTATAAGGTGCCTCTCTTTTAAGATTAATAAAATGTAGATGACTTTACCCTTTTTAATCTTAATATGTTTTAGAGCACTTACAGTTATATCACTTGTTTGTTTTCTCTTCTTGCTCACTAGTATGTAATCTCTATTAAGTCTAACACCATATTTCTTTGGTTCACCAGTACTTATATGTGTGTGTGTGCATTTGTGGCTATATGTGTGCACACAGATACGCACTTTAAACAGCATAAACTCTTTTCTACTAGCTGGTATTTTTTCTTTATCTTGGCTTCGAATCCACCTTGCTTTCTCTTTGATCACCAAGGTTTTCACATTCCATGTATCTGATTACTTTCTGTATTTCTCACATTATTTGCTATCTATCTTAGCTAGCTAGCTAGTAGGTATAGATGCATATAGATAGAAAGATGGATAGATAGATAATCGATAGATATCACATAATTATGATGACAAATAAAAAATAATTATTATCTTGAAATTTACCACTGGAACCACCTTAGCTTATTTATATGTTAGGATCATTAGACCCACGTTATCTCGTACTTTGGAAAATAGATGGGGATAATCTATTTCTTTGCATATTTGAGAAAGCAAATTGTTTTTAAAATAAATGACCACTTGGGAATGACTCCATGGTTTCTAATTACATTAGCATCCATTCTCCCAACGATTCTTAGGAAGATATGGGGATTCAGTGAAGCAAAATGTCCTTCTCTACCCTACCCCTGAATATCGGGGAAGTGATCATAAGTGAAGATGACTTACAGGCTCAAGCCCATGACTCCAAGCATCACATCCTCTGTTTTTTCCACTCCATTAGGAAACCACAATCTAAATGTGAATCTGACTTTATTAAACATATGTATTTTTTAACAAGTCAATGAAATTTTGGCACATAAATTTGAATCATGCTTCAATAAGGGACTCTTTCATTTCAAGAAATGAGTTGGTACTTTAAGTAATACAAATATTTCTTTTTTGATAATTAGAAAAATTAAAACATATATTAATATTGTTTTGGGGGTATACAAGATTTTATATATACAGCTTACATAACAAGTCTAAAATATTAACATGAGAAGACTTCAAATTCAAAGAATCACGATTCAAAATCAAGCACTCAGGAATTTTTGCTGTTGTGTTTTTGTTGCTGTTGATATTTATTTATTTTTGCTTTTGGTTGAATGTACTGGGTAGTTAAAAATTTTGTTGTTCACTATATCATTTTTAATATAGTTATTTTTAGAAATGTTTACAGTCTAAACATGTTTTCCTTTCAGAATCACTACATCCAACACATTAATCATAATAAATTATGTCCTCAACAAAATTAATATATATGTATAAAATGTGATTACCTCACACAAAAGTACAATTTAAACATTTAAGGAAAAAGAGCTTTAATTTTGAAGGTTTTTAGAATAATAGTAATATCAAGTTTAAAGCTTTGTAAAGTTCATTGACAGTAAGTAATGTGTCTAAAGTGTGTAAATTTTTTAACTCTTACATTAATGGTCAAGTTGTTGCTCTTTTTAGGTAGCATGGGAAGTTTTCTAAAGCCTAAATCTATGGCTTTGCTCCACACTTCTGGCTTTCTCAGCTTCTCTCATTAATCTTGCAGTAAATGATGCTAATGCAGGAGTTGCAGGGTGTAACAGAGTCTGCTTATTCTCTGTTTGTGGTCCCCAGTGGGTGTGAGGTTGTAGCAATTAAGGCAGTGTGTCTGCTGTTTTGAGGCACCACAAAGATAGATTAATTAGGTTGCAAATGGTCCCAGTGACATTGCCAAAGGAGCCTTTGATGGGCCTGGTCCAAGGTGATTTAGTCTGACGATATTGATGGATAGACAATCTTAAAAGAAGGGAAATGACTATGAGAAGTAAAGGGGGAGCATCTGGTGTCTGTAACAATGAACACACCAGGGCTACAGTTGCCTGAGATGAAAATCCTTCTCATTAATGAAATAAGTCTTCAGGAGAACATCAAAATACTGATAATCAATTTTGTAATATTTTTGATCTTGCAAGCTAATTTAAAAGGATAACTTAAACAGTTAATATTAGTTGATAACTAATAACTATTGTGACTAAATTATCTAAAATCTATAAGCTCATATATACAACTGAATATTGTTCCATTTGAAATAGTCCCTTGAAAGCCTGGACTCTTATTTCACAGACACGGATATCGTTAAAACTTGATCAGAAACCAGTTTTGTTATCCTTATCTCAATGTAAATGTCACAGTATAGAAAGGCTGAGGTAGTAATTTAATTTAATTTAAAGTAATTTTTTTTCAGAGTCCACGAGGCATTTTATTTGTAAACATGTATTACATCTCTAGAAAAATAAACCCAGGACTTTTCCTCCTGTGTGTTTTCATCTTACTTCTTCATGGTCCATGATGACCCTTGAGGTTTGTACAATGAAACCAAACTGGCGGACTGGGAACGCATTATTCTGTCATTTTTCTAGACCTTTGATTTTTACATCAACTCTGGGGCTAATTATCCCACACTTGTTTAGCCTGCCTGTGAGGGTCACGACAATTTTCCCAGCTCTGTGACCATCAATGATTTCAGATTTGCCAGTGTAGCCATGCTTCATCATCAGAGTTAGAAACCGAATGATGACTTTGGAGCACAGCCTAATGAGAAACTGGCATTTTCCTCTCTTTTCAGCATCGTTGATGCCCTTGAGAGCATCAGTCAGGATATTCATGTGCGCCATTGTGGCGCAGAAAGATGGCAGGAAGGGTTAAAGGGTAATTTTTAAATGAGAAATTAGTTGGCTTTGGAACAGAGAGAGTAGATGCTTCCTCACTCAAACCTAGAGGGATAGCCTGGAGTGGCGGAACACAACTATATGGTTTCTAATTTATGCTCCCAAATTCTAGAGTTACAAGGCAAGTCCATAGCAAGAGCATAACAAACTACACTGTAGGAAGTAATCTTTTGCCCACTGACCATCTACATCATATTTCCAGTTTTAATGCTAGAAAGAAGAGGCTGGGGAAAACGTTACAGAGATCAATGGTTGTTGAGAGAGGCTATGAGGGCCTGAAAAGGGGAATTCTGTTTCATATGGGCCTCTAAGAACCAGAGACCAAGAATCAGAAGCCTCCCAAGAGTGTATTCTCATCTGACACATTGATAGGAAAGTGAGATAGTCATAGTGATGGTAGTTTAAAACACACTTCAAAAATCACTCCATGAAAAAATATAGTCAATGTTAAGTTTGTCTCCAGGAAGATTTCGGTGACAAAAACCACAGCAGTGTCAATCAAGTTAGATCTTTTTTTTTTTTTTTTTTCCCTCTTAACTACCATGCATGACCTCCCTACTCCCAATACACAAATACATACTCAGAACCTGGTGAAATTAAAACAAATGCGCAGCTAAAAACTTAGAAGATGGCAATGGGGAAAGAATGCAAAGGAAGTAGATAATGTAAACCCAACCCCAGGTCACAATGCAGACTTTCTACCCATTGTGAGCCAGAGTTGGGAGAGAAGAGAAGATACCACTACAAATTAAGACCAGAGTGCTGGTTATTACACTGTGTCAACATTTTAATTGTTAAACTATTGCTGTGGAGGCTTGGAAATGACAAGCTAACTTATTAACTAAGATTGAACAGAGAAGAGCAAGACTTGCGTGAGACTTCAAACAGGAACAGGGGACAAACTAGCTCCAATAAAAGCGTTTACAAGCACAGTAAAAGGAAAAAAATCATTGGCCTACCTGCACGAAAAGAAGTATGGAAGGGAAATCTCTGGTTTGAAAGAGTATGATATCAAAATGAAATTATGATCTACTGAAAGGAAAGATCACAAAAATGACAAATATGTAGATAATATAAAATTATATTTTTGTATCTTTTCTTAATTTTTTAGCAGTTTAGAACAAAGCTAACATATACAGAATATTAGACTACATAAAATAATAATAGTACAATTCTGTTATAAGGGTACCCAATTATACTAAAAAAATTATATACATATAAGTAGGTTGGAATAAATACGTACATGTGTGAATAAATGCAGTAGTAGTAACAATTGTTGCTCTTCTGAAGAATTCAATATATAGCCTTATTTAATCCAATCACTCTAAATTGGAATGTGTAGTTCTATATATAAGTATGTACATAAATTATTAGTATAATTATAATTATATATGTTATATATTCATAAGCTTGTAATATTTATATTTGTATACTATATGCAATATATAAAATATAAATTCATTTTATCTGCATATATTAATGTATGGTATGTTTCTATGTATGTGTTTATGCATGTGTATATAACCAATAGAGGAAATATAATGTGA
The DNA here is from genome assembly GCF_029289425.2 of Pan paniscus. Classification (NCBI taxonomy): domain Eukaryota; kingdom Metazoa; phylum Chordata; class Mammalia; order Primates; family Hominidae; genus Pan; species Pan paniscus. Next base: position 72,825,528 of record NC_073267.2, read on the forward strand.
TACTAATAAATAAATTGGAAATCAATAAATTATTAGAGTTCTAAATACTATAAATAAATATTAAGAATATATTCTGAAGTAAATGAAAATAAAAATGCAACAGATTAAATAACATGATCCAGGTAAAGCAGTCCTTAGAGGAAAATTTATAGCTATATATTTATACATGAAAGATAAAAGTTCAAAATAATAATCTAAGCTTTTACATTTGGAAGCTATCAAAAGATAATATGCACATTCCAAAATAAGAATAAGAAAGATAATAATTTGGATAAAGAAAAATTTCATGTAACAGGAAAAAAACACAATAGAGAAAAATCAACAAAGCTGCAAGTTGATTATTTGAAAAGGTCAAATAAACTGATAAATATATATTTAGAATAATCAACAAACAATAAAAGAGAAATGAATTATCTGTATAAAAACAATACAGGGGATATCACTACATGTGCTACGTAGAACAAAAGAATAAAAAGAAAATGTTATGTAAAAATATGTACTACATTTGATAAGGTACAATAAATATATGTATTCTTTGAAAATCCAATTTAACAAAAGGAATATAAGATGAAATGGATAATAATAGTATTAAATAACTTAAATTTTTATTACAAACTTCACAAAGAAAGTTTCTGCCCAAGATTGAATTTATTTGGGACTTACGTCAAATATTTATGGAAGAAATAATACTTAATTTACCCAAATACTTTCATAATAAAGAAAAGGAGAGTATAATTTCTTGCCCATATTTTTCATAACACACTGCTGAATTCTAACAAACATTCAGGGGAGAAAAAGACAGAATAAAGGAGAAAAGTCAACAGATAGATAAAGCATTTGAAAAAATTCAACACCAATTTATGCCAAAATTTTCAGCAACCTAGATATAGAATAGAATGAAACTTTCTCAGAACATATAAAGGCAACTATGATTGCAGCCAACATCATAATTTAGTTAATTTTGATCAATTTCTTTCTATTACCAGAAGCAAGATAAGCGTATTTTTCTTCATTTCTATTCAACATTGTAATAAAGTTTATAGCCATTTCAATAATGCAAGAGAAAGAAGAAGGCCTTCATAAAAAGAAGTAAAACATTATTTATTTGCCAAGTATCTAGTAATTTACATTGAAAATCTAGTAATCTAAAAATCTAATAAAAATACAAAGCTAAGAATAGGAAATGAATTTAGCAAAATTCTAGGATGCAATACCAATATAGAAAAGCATGAAATATATATGTAAATATATGTGTGTATAAATATATGTTTGTATATATAGGTATTCAACAACACAGGGAAATAACATTAAACTTAAAATATATTCATAATAGCATCAAATCAAAACACTCAACAATAGGTTTTATTTAAAATATGCAAAGAAAGCATAGGTTTTTAATAAATAATTAAATAAATTAACATTTTTTACAAAGAAATTGCAGAAGACCTACATAAATTGAGTTACAAACCATGTATGTGTTTTAAAAGGCTCAATATTATTAAGATGCCAATCCTCCCCAAATTTAAATGATATATTGAACACCATTCCAATTAAGTTTCCAGAAGTTTGTTTTGTGAAAATTGACAACTCAATTCTAAGACTTGTATGGAAATTCAAAGAATCCAGATTAGCCAAAATAATTTTGTAAAAAGTAATCAAATTAAAAGGCCTTGAATTATCTTATCTCAAGGCTAAAATAAGCTACTGTAATCAAAACAATGTGGTATTGATGCATTGAAAGACAAATAATTTAGAGCTACAGAATGGTGTCCAGAAATATTTTAACACATACATGATCAATGAATAGTGAGTAAAGTTATAAACAATTTTGAGTGCTTGCTTATATCAAGCAACAGCTTACGTGAGATATCAATATCTAAATGTAACATTTTAGAACACATAATATAATGTGTTTGCAACCTTGGGGTAAAGAATGCTTTCTTACGTTGAACACAGAAATCACTGTACATAAACATTTTATAAAACGAAAAATTTGACTTTAACAAAATTAGTAAGATTTGCTCTCAGAAAAAGCAAAACTTAGAAAACAGAAATGGAAGGACTTGACTTGAAAATATAAAACAGAATTGGATCTTGAATTATAAAGTACTTTCACAACTCAATGATAGGTACCCAAACAGCCCAATTTAAAAATGATTAAAAGATACAACTTAAACACAGAGGAAAGGCTTAAAAATGAGTGTATGATAAAGCAAATAGAGTACAATTAGTAGAATATGGGTGTTGGGTATGCACATTCTCATTATATCAACGTTCTTTCAATTTTGTCGTATATTAGAATTGTTTATAATAATAATAAATAAAAATATTGAGCTGTCCATTTACAATTGAAGTACTTCATTTTGGTAAATAGTGTTTCTAGAGAAAGGTTCTCCAATTTTACTGCACATAAATATGATTTGTGAGTTACAAACAACTGCAACAACAACAAACAATGCAACAAAACAGAAGGTATTTGCTCTACTTTGATTCTAATCTGATTGGTGTAATAGTCATTTATATTTTTAGAATCTTCCCAGGTTATTAAAATGTACCTTCAGATTTTGGAACTACTGATGTAAGGCTTTGTATACAAATAATTCACCTGGACTTGTTGTAAATGCACTTTTTGATTTAGTAAGTCCAGGTTTTGAAATTGTGCATTTTCAATAAGCTTCTGTAAGGTCCAGCCCTACAGGGCCTGTGGGTTTTTCTCTTCGTGTGCGGAGACGGTAGATGGTAGAAATAAAGACACAAGACAAAGAGATAGAAGAGAAGATAGGTGGGCCCGGAGGACCACTGCCACCAAGACACGGAGACCCATAGTAGCCCCAAATGCCTGGCTGCAGGCAAGAGGGCAGGGTAAGGAGAGTGAGTCTTCTCCAATGATAGGTAAGGTCACGCAAGTCACGTGTCCACCGGACAGGGGGCCCTTCCCTATTTGGTAGCAGCCCAGGCGGAGAGAGAGGGGACAGCTTACTGTCATTATTTCTTCTATGTATTTCTCAGAGAGATCAAAGACTAATACTTTCACTAATTCTGCTACTGCTTTCTAGAAGGTGGAGCCAGGTGTACAGGGCGGAACATGAAAGTGGACCAGGAGTGTGACCGCTGAAGCACAGCATCACAGGGAGACGTTTAGGCCTCCGGATGGCTGCGGGCAGGCCTGACTGATGTCAGGCCTTCCACAAGAGGTGGTGGAGCAGAGTCTTCTCTAACTCCCCACGTGAAAGGGAGACTCCCTTTCCTGGTCTGCTAAGTAAGGGGTGCCTTCCCAGGCACTGGCGCTACTGCTAGACCAAGGTCAGCTAAGTAACTGGTGCCTTCCCAGGCACTGGCATTACCGCTGGACCAAGGAGCCCTCCAGTGGCCCTGTCCGGGCGTGACAGAGGGCTCACACTCTTGTCTTCTGGTCACTTCTCACCATGTCCCTTCAGCTCCTATCTCTGTATGGCCTGTTCTTTCCTACGTTGCAATTGTAGAACAAAGATTATTATAATTTGAAATAAAGAGTAATGCTACAAACTAATGATTAATAATATTAATATATAATCATATCTATAATCTATTTCTAGTATAACTATTCTTATTGTATATATTTTCTTTATTATACTGGAACAGCTTGTGCCTTCAGTCTCTTGCCTCGGCACCTGGGTGGCTTCCCGCCCACAAGCTCCTAAGTGATGTAGATATTGATGGACCAGGGCCACACTTTCTGTTCCCAGGTTCTGCCATCGTATCACATTAAGTGTGCATCAGAATGTCCAGGAGAGCTTTTTGAACGTGAAATTGCCAAACTGTATTCCCATCACCAACTATTTCTGATTGAATAATTTTGGAGTATGACTCAAGGATGTTCACGTCTAGAAAGTTCTCAGGTGATGTTGGTCCTCTTGGAATAAGAACCAACTTTGAGAATCATTACTCTAAAGCTGTGTTGTTCAATGTGGTTGTCAACAGCCACATGTGGTTATTAAATATATGAAATGTGACCAGTTCAAATCTAGACATTCTTTTAGTATAAAATACTAAATTTCTAGATCTATGTAATGTAGCTGAAATTGAAAAAATAATGTGAAATATCTCAATTTTATATTGATTTAATGTACAGTGTTTTAGGTATCTTTGTGAGTAAGTTATACTGTTAATTTTACTTCCTTTTAAACTTTTAATATTGCTAATATAAAAATTAAAATTGCATATATGGCTCAGGTTATTGTCTTGCATTTTATTTCTATTGGCCAGCACTGCTGTAGAGTCTTATCAAGAGTTTGTGCTAGATCCCTGATCTGAATTTTGCTTGTCCACCTAATTTTTTGTATCTGTTAAATGAGATGTGATCAAAGGGATTCTCAACATTAAAAATTTTGAGATATAATCTCTTGTAATTTCTTTTATTATTTTATAACTGGTTCAGACAGGGACTTCTTTTCATATTCAGTTACAAAAGTATATGGACCACCTTTAACTAAAATTGTGAACATTTCTTCAGGTAATTTTAATGTCAAAACTTACTCTCTAGCTCTACCTTTCATAATAACCTCTGGCAACCTGTGGCCTCACAGAGAGGGTCTCCTTCTTCCCGATCTCTTTTCCAACTGCCTGTTTTTGTTCTATTTCCTTTATCTGAGATATTCTTTTTCCTCTTTTGCCTATGAAAATCCTGGTACTCCTTCAAATACCAGCATGACCCATCTGTGGGAACTGATCACTTACTCTTCTGACTCTACCTGTCTTGCCCCCAGCTTTATGCCTATCCCTTTAAAACAGAATTTTTCTCCTTACTTCAATAATCTAGTGTGATGTCCTATGTCTATCCCTGCACTAATGAGTTCTGTGACTACTAAGACCATAAACCTTTCTGCTTGCCTCATCTTTAGTGCTTAACTTAGTTTTTACACATGGTGGCTGCTCAGGGCTTGTTTGCAGAATACGTTCCCATTTTTGTATGCATGGGAATGTATTTGTTAATTTATAAAAGCAATATATGAAGATGTGATGTATTCTTGGGTTTTATTTAAAATGCTGCTTTGGAGCTGGAGTTGCCTCATTAGCAATTCACTAGGGTAATAATTGCATGTGACACCACAAATGTATTGTGTCCTATTTTCTAAATCCATGGGTGGAAATAAAAACAAGGGTTGGATCTTAAACAAACACAAAATAGAGAGATATTTCCTTCCTGTGTTTTAACTCCTAGTCTGACAAGGTAAATTGTAATGTTCCTACCTTGGAAAAATGTTTTCCCTATTTATTTTGAGAATTCGCCATAAGTAATATTCCCCTGCAGCTTAAAATTTTAGCCTTAATTTGACTGAAGAAAAAGTCTTCCTTTAAGCTAGCATTAGTATCTTCGCTTTTAATATTATTAGCTAAACATAGTCTTTTTAGAATAAGCATTGATAAGAAATGGAGGTTGCACATCTAAATGGAGTGATGTAAATAACAGAAGATAAAAGTAGCTGTTTTCCATGTTTTCCTGGTATTCTTCTTCCAGTTGAGAATTATCCTGTGTGATTCCCCCTATCCACAAGCCCTAAATCTAATATAGGCCCACAAGAAATATTTAATTTCACTTAAGTAGTTGCCTATTGCAAGCACAGAATATACCCATTTGGTGCTTCATGAAGGCCAAAAGCATGAAAATATAACCAAGAAGAAGTCCAAAATCACTCGAGCAAGCTAGACTCCCATCTCAACCCTCTCAGCATCCAATTTACGGTCAGACAACATGAAACCACAGAAAAGTTGAGTAATTAACCATTCCGAACCATTCAATATATATTTGATGAAACTTTTCTGGAAAAGTAAAGTGTTTTTCCAATGTTAACTCATACTTAGCCAGAGTTTAATTATCAACAATTTATCTGGACACCGTTCTAAGTCCTTTTCAACCACCATACAATGTGAGGAGCCCTCTGTGAGGGGCCCTCTATCCTTTCATATTCCATTTATTCTCTTTTTCCAGTTCACTTCTAACTCCAGGATTCCCCTTGCACACTGCAGACACCATTCAAAAGTAGGTCAGTAGTTTCTTGTTGAGTAACACCTTACTATCATCAAACAGAAATAACATGAGCCTAAATGAAAAGGCCCTATAATGACCTTTTCAAAAGCCAAGAGGAGAAGGATCGGCCTGAAGGACCCTTTGACATAGCTAAGTTCTTCAATCATTTTTTTTATTTATTAAAATAGTTAAATATCAGGCCAGGCGCGGTGGCTCACGCCTGTAATTGCAGCACTTTGGGAGGCTGAGGCAGGAGGATCACAAGGTCAGGAGTTCAAGACCAGCCTGGCAAATATGGTGAAACTCTGTCTTTACTAAAAAATACAAAAAAATATTAGCCAGGCATAGTGGTGCCCTCCTGTAGTACCAGCTACTCAGGAGGATGAGGCAGGAGAATCGCTTGAACCTGGGAGGTGGAGGTTGCAGTGAGCCGAGATCGCACCACTACACTCCAGCCTGGGCAACAGAGTGAGATTCTGTCTCCAAAAAAAAAAAAAAAAAATAGTTAAATATATTTGAGGGGAAAAACTGCTAAACAGTGATATTAATTAAAGGAACTTCTATAGTCTTTGTTACACTAATTAATGTAAATTGTGAAAATCCATGCTGGGGATATTGTTTGCTACTTTTTCAATTTTGACTAAAAATCTCTTTTTTTTTTTTTTTTTTTTTTTTTTGAGATAGAGTCTTACTCTGTCGCCTAGGCTGGAATGCAATGGCTTGATATCAGTTCACCTCACCTCAATCTCTGACTCCCGGGTTCAAGTGATTCTTCTGCCTCAGCCTCCCCAGTAGCTGGGATTGTAGGTGGCTGCCACCACGCCCAGCTAATGTTTGTATTTTTAGTAGAGAGGGGGTTTCACCATATTTGTCAGGCTGGTCTCGAACCCCTGACCTCAGGTGATCCACCTGCCTTGGCCTCCCAAAGTGTTGGAATTACAGGCATGAGCCACCATAAAACTCTTTACACACACACGAATACATGCACACACGTGTGCACACATGCACAAGCACCACATTTACAAATATCAAACAGCTAGTGCCAGTGCTCCATGGAATATATTTGGGAAATGCAGCTTTATAGAAAAAAAAAGGGGGTGGGGATGCTTTGTTTTGGGTCACATGATAGCGATTGTCTAATAAGGGAGATTAAATTATTCCAAGAACATAAAATCAAAGATTAAATATTATTAAAGAGCTATGGGCATGTATGGATCTTCAGAAATTTGAAGTGTTTCTGCAATTAATATGAGAGAAAGACGTGAGCAAAAAGTCAAGGAGAGTTTGGAAAATAAGAGACAGAACGGGATGTATTATGAACATAGCCAGAAGTTTGGTTCTTAACAGCAATGGTTCTCAAACAGTGATGAGTGATCTCCCCACTCTCTCTTCCCAAAGGCATGTGGTAACACCTGGTGATGTGATGTGGTTGTCTCACTGGTGTGAGAGCGAGCATGTTATTGGCATCTAGTGGTTTGATGCTAGGGATGCTGCCAACCATCCCCAGCACTTGTAGTGCAAAGGCTAGCCCCACCATCATCACCACTGTCACCACTGTGGAGGCTTACCTCTCTTGATATGCCAATAGTGGCACTGTTGAGAAGGCTCACTCTATAGCCTTCTATGTGTAAGGGCATGACAGTCTTGGGATCATGGTTAAGGTTATATGGAGGATTTAGAATTTTAGGAAAAATAATGCATATTTTTCAGTTGTCAAAAGACAATCAGGATTTTTTTTTTTTCCCTAGGCAAGATACTGGTCGTTAAACTTGAATTGACAAATTTATAAATACATAGGTGGATGCAGGGGTAGGATGAAAAGAGGGAAAAGTAAAGATGAGGCTAAAGTGAGAGGTGGTGAGGCAGTTATACGTATGAAAAAATAAGAGGCTCAGATATTCTTATTACTACTATCATGAGCAATATTTGGGCATATGGCCTCCTAGAATTTTTTAAATAATTTATGACACTGTATCACTGTATATTATATTATAGTGCATATCATGAGTTTATTAGGCAGGGGATCCTACTATGTGCTATTTTGTAAGTCTACAATTAAATACTGTTTCAATCTATAAAAATCATATATATACATATATACATATACATATATGCACACATATATATGATTTTTCTAGATTAAAACATATGTTTTATGTATATATATACATATTTTTATACCAACATATATATATAACATATATATAACATATTTATATATATAAAACATATATAATATATATATATGTATATTCCAGATCAAGTGATGTCACTCAGTAGAAGGAGGGCAACAGAGACCTACATAGTTTCTTTGAATCTCTGCAGTTTCTCATTTTCTAACTCTTAACTCCTTGAAGACATCAGTTTCTTTGAATCTCTGTAGTTTCTCATTTTCTAACTCTTAACTCCTTGGAAGACACCTTGTGTCTTTGATTTGGCCAGAAGAACTGCATGTTAGTATCCTGGCCACTAGATGGCAATAGCAAGACAGTGTTTGATGATAGCAGGTTCTTGGTGCCTAGGTTTAAAAAAAAATACCTTTTTTTTTGTTTGGTAATTCAATTTGTGTCTGTCTATCAGAAAAGGATAAGGAGATTTCAGAGGCAGATGGCAAGGGGAAAGAGGAAAGAGCATTAGTGGTACAATTTCTTTATAAGAAACAAGAAATAGAGCTTCTTTTTTGTACACCACAAACCTGCCCTTTCTCCAAGTGAAAACATTTCACACAATTGCAGCCCTACATTTAATAGCTGTGCATCCCTTAGCAAAGGCAGGTCCTTACAGAGCAATCACCATCACTCTCCTTTCCCACATACAAATACTTGAAAGTGGTGTCTGTTTTGTTTTACATTTACTGGTAAGGATAATCTCATTTTAGTTTACAATTTTATCCGCTAAAGACATTTCTCTGCTGTAAACCAATAAACATTTTTCATTCATCTACAGTAATGTGCCAGTAGTGGTATGTTGGCCAGCCTAGGAATCAGCATGGAGATCAGAACTGTATTTTTTATTTGAGCCATGCAATATATCGAACATTTCATAAATGGCTTGTCTTTGTCCATGTTTTAGCCAAGCATGCTACCACCTTCATTTAACCACCTAAAGGGAATCCAAACATTTCTGCTCTCTGTTCTTATTTTCCCCAAATTTGCTAACAGATTGTGCTACTGTTAGCTAAAGTTATCAAAATATCTGATAAACGGAGTGGCATGTGGTACAGTGTAAAATTTTTTTATGGAATGGATGGGTGGATGGGAAGAAAAGCAATAGTTACGGTGAGGTGACCAAGAATAATAAAAGATTGAAGAAATTTTAAAAAATGTTTAATTACCATTCAAATGTACTTCTAAGTTCATTGTTGGTATAAAAAAGATTCTATTTCTGCATTTTTAAAATGTGTGAGAATCTGGATATTTATGTAGATATAATATTGTCTCCCCAAAACATTCTGTTCTCAGGATGGATGACTTTTTGGAGATTAGAGTATTTTTTTAATGTGTATTAAGGAGACATTTTAAATGTTCTGTTTTGAAGGAGAATAGCTTATTTCACTGATACCCTTGGTTGTTTTCCTTTTCTTTCTTTTTTTCTTTTCTTTCCTGTCTTTTATTTTTTCTCTTCCTTCCTTCTTTTCTTCTTTCCTTCTCTCTCTCTCTCTCTCTCTCTTCCTCATTCTGTCTGTCTCTTTTCCTCCTTTTTTTAAAAAGTATCTATAAAACCACTTTTCTTTGTGAGGTGCTTGTGATAGAGGGACATTGCTGTTACTCATATTAAACTTGGTTTAAAATTTCATGGTATCAAAAACTAGGATGTGTGGTGACTCTTCAAAAAGGTAATATTTAGGTTGAGACTTGGAGAATGACTCTTTGAACATTCAGGGGTGGGGTGGGTGGAGGGATCATGGTGGGGATGGGGGAGATGGTGTGGCTGTTCAGGACTGCGGGACAATATAGGCAAAGTCTTTAAATATATATGGAACTTTGTTTCTTCCACAAAATGAAATAGGATTAAGTGTTTGAAGCCCAAGAGGAAAGGAGAAAAGAATACATGTTGAATTTGGATAAGCACATCACATAAGATCATACATTTTAATAACAGAGGAGACTGTTGGATCTTAAAATATATGTATATTTTTATGTATATGTATATTATAGATTGCCTCCTGTTCTTCATTGAGAATCTATGAGAATACTAAAGGCCAATTAAAGGGTAATCGATACATTACTCACAAACACTAAAATAGAAAAATAAGGAAAACAAAATCTTCTCTAAATAATAATGTTAACACACAAATTTAAAATTACAGTGGGTATAAAACCTGTTACATATTTAAATCACATGATGGTTTAAAAACATATCATGTTAAGCTGTCTTAAATATGCAGATTTAATATTGTGTATCTCTAGTGCTTCTAAGTTATTCATGTTTGTTTTCAGATGATTATAATGTGCAATTAAGATTGAGAAACATGGTACCAAGGAGGAGGCATATACATTGCTAACTGTGGGACTAGTCCCTTTTTAAAAATTAGTTCAGTCTGTGTGTCCTTGTGACGCATATTTACTTAAATAAGTTCAATATTTAGAGGAACTGGCAGGCCTCTAGTTCATCCTGTGGGAAGCTTGAAAGGAAATATACCTATGAGGTCACATGATAAGACACCATGATAAGTGGGACCTGCCACTAGCTTCCCCTTGTCCACCTTTCTTTCTGCAATCCGAGAGAACATTAGTCCCATAGACACAGGCAAACTTGCAGACTATCTGAGCAGAATTCACACTGCAGACCTGCTTCCAAGGGAGTAACAGGAAAGGATTTGGGAAGTTTGATTTTTTTCTTGCAGAGTTGGGGTTGAGGGAAAGGTGAGGCTTTGGGGTGAGGATACATATTTTTGTTTTCAAATATATTTCATATGTTAATTGTTTGCCTGTATATGAGAGAGGTAGCCATGAAGTCTGGACAGGTAACAAAGTGAAAGCAAAGAAGAGAGAGAAAAGAAAGGTAAAATAAAACAATACAACACAGACAAAAAGGAAAGAAAAGCCGCAGACAGTGCAAAAATAGTTAATGTTATAAATGAATTAGCCTTAGCCACAAAGAGGCAAGTCTGATCATCTTACATTGATGAAGCTGACTAGGGTTCCTCATGTACAAAAGTTAATCATTAATGTATCCTCTGAAAAGCTTTAGGAATGTGACTGTGATGTGTATGTACATGGCACACCCTTCTGTGTAGCAGATCACATTGTCCTTCCCTTTAACACATCCACATACGGGCATAAAGCCATGTCTTGGCCATTTCTCACTTCGAGATATGGTGATTTATTGGGGTCCCTGTTTTAGTAAGGACAGATATCCATGGCACCTCCTTCTCATTCAGGACCTATTTTATTGAATGTCTTCAATTATGAGATTGCAGAATATTGCCACCTGCTAGAGACTTGACTTTCATATTCTACCTTCAAATCCTCCTTGGAATTCTTCAAATCCAACTGTAGAGCAACTTGCATAGACCTGACTAGTCTAGTGGGCTACTTTTAGGAACTCTGGAGAAATAAAGAAGTAAGGTGAGTGGACACCCCATGCCCTATTTTGTATGGGGTTCCTCATAAAAGAGGGAGCCACCAAACCTGGGAACTAAGTTTGGAGGAGTCACCCTCCTGAGGCCCTGAAGGGTGACCTGTATCCCAGCTGAGAGCAGCAGGAAAGACCAAGACACAAGGGGATGCCCTGGTCAGCTTGTAGATTTAGAAATGAAGACAAAATTCTCTGCTCCCTCCTTCAGGTTAAAGCATAGATTCTCAAAGTATGGGATATTTATCACTGGTAATTTTCAATTTTAAAATACCAGAGATTTTTAGAAAAGCATTTTCTTGTACTCACCTATCCATTTATTTCAAGAAGAATGTCTTGGTGTTATGTGGCTATTTTTTACCATTTCCCTAATATGTACTAATTCATAAATTTGACAAAGAAATTGGCTTCAGGCTCAAAATCTCAGACAAACAGTAGTATTTAGCCAATCTTTAATAATATTGTCTTGGTTAGTTTATATTTCAGATTTTATAGCAAGGGTTGATTGTTTATAGTTTGTAGTAGTCACATAAATTTTATTTGAAAATAAATTTATTTAGGTTAAATATTAGCCAAAGGGAGGAACACATTAAATAATTAGCACCTTATGGCTGGCACAATGGCTCATGCCTGTAATCCCAGCACTTTGGGAGGCCAAGGAGGGCAGATTGCTTGAGCTCAGGAGTTTGAGACCTGCCTGGGCAAGCTGGTGAAACCCTATCTCTAAAAAAAAAAAAAAGAAGAAAAGAAAAAAAAAGGAAAAATTAGCCAGGCATGGTGGCTCACACCTGTAGTCCCAGCTACCCTGGAGGCTGACGAGGTGGGAGGATTGATGGAACCAGGCAGTCAGAGGTTGCAGTGAGCCGAGATCGTGTCACCGCATTCCAGCCTGGGCAAAAGAGTGAGACCTTGTTTCAAAATAAATAAATAAAATAATAATAATGATTAGCAGTACAGAGAGCTCATGCATACGGGGAGGTTTATGAACAACTGAATCCTGATTATGATGCGAGGTCAGAGCAGTTGTTTTCTGTCCTGAACTGGCATCAGAATCACCTTAGGAATTTTAAATATATAGAAGCTAGGATCCCATCCTAGACCAATTAAATTAGAATCTCTAAGGAGTGGAGCCTGGACATTGATTTTTGTAAAGTTCCCCAAGTCATTTTACTGCGCAGCCAGTTTAGAGAACCACTGTGTTGGAGAATGCTGATTAAAAATAATAATAATAATAAAAAGTAGATGTTTTCACTCCAGCACACACTCAAACACAGAGATTTGTGGCTACAAATAAATAGGCACAATGACATAGCCATATAAACACTTTACTTAAAATTTAAAAGGCTTTCGTTTTAACAGAATAACAAATCGTAATTGAAAATAGACTACCCTCCCTTGCTCTGCAGATTCAAATGCCTGGGCGTCTAAGCACATTCTACTGGGACCAAGCTCAGGTTCAGCCATTAGCTTAATTTGTCACCTTGCACAAGCCACTTGACTTCACTGTGCACCAATTTTCATTTTTACAAAATAAAGGGAGAAAGGATGTTTGACATGGATAATCCCTAAAGACCCTTCCAGCTATAAATCTGTACAGTTTTTTATTTCAAATGGAAATGACCAGGCAGTAAGCATTTCCTGTTTGGTTTAGCATTAATGATGATAATTAAAAATAGAATCATAGATGTGGTACATGAGGTTTTACTGTCTTTTTTTTTTTTTTTTGTACTGTAGATAGATTTTGAAAACTAATTTTTCTTTCCCTGGGCTGACAGTTCAGCCAGCAAGCAACCTTTTAAAAGCCTTACTCAGAGCAAGGAAACCAACTTGAGTATGCACAGAGAAGACATGGTTGACCTAGTAATGAGGACTGTGTAAAATTGCATCGATTTTCTTTTTTGACCTCCCTTTCCATTTAACCATTTGTCAATACTGGAGAAAGAAAGCTGTAGAATGTAATTTTTCAGCAACTGGAAAAAAATACCACTTGTCCAGGGGAAGGAAGTTGGAATACGATTTTGACGTGGAATCAGAGCTTCATACAGAGTGACTTTTCTCGAGTCTTATGTTGAATATAAATCCATGAGCTCAAATGAGTCTTTTGCATTCAAGTTTCCCTGAATTTTTGACTGACCTTACTCACCTTTGGCCTCCACATGTATCCTAGAATCCCTTCTTTTTCTTTTCTTTTCTTTTTTTTTTTTTTTTTTTTGTTGTTGTTATTTTCTAATCCAAATGTCTTTCAAGACAGTTTAGGGGCCACTTCTGTAAAGTATCCCAAAATCATTTCAATAAAATCTTTACCCGTTGACAAGGTTAGCTGTGTGCCACACACCTATCAATACCCTAGTACCTATATCACCATCTCACAATTAGTTTATTTGTCTCACTTGTGAGAATGTTAGTTTTTGAAGGTCATGGGAATGTCCTTATTCATTTTTATCTCTCCAGGAGCTGACACCATGCCTGACACACAGCACAGTTTTGGAAAATGGTAAACGACACTGATTCCTCAAAGATAAAAATGTTCCCAAACATCATGGACTCAAAAATTGTTATTTCTACTATGGAAATAATATGTCTATCAGACATTCCACTTATAATTTTTTCTCAAATAATCCATACTCAATTCCAGAAGGTGGGATTGGCTACAATGAGTCACATTATGAGCCAGCACTGATCGATTGGTTATGCCTGGCTAAAGTACTGGGTTGATAAGAATTTTCAAAGTATATTTGCGGTGGCTAAGAGTGTCTTGATTATTAGCAATATCCAACATGGGTACTGGTACGAAGATTGTCAGTAAACAGATTTTGTGCTCATTAAACCTAACTAGTTACTGGAATAGAAACAGGATTTAGTTAGCTGAGGTGTGCAGATAGCAGCTAGGCAAGTCTTTTAGAAGTAGGCCAGCAACAGAGAAAACAACCCAAAAGTATGAGTTAACATGTGGGCCTACTGTGAGTTATATATAACAATGGTCTCCTATTTGAAACAATTTTTCTCAAATGAATTTCACCATTGTGTGTGTATGTGTTCCAGTTGCGACGGTGAGAAGATGAGGCAAAGTATTTACACTCTAGAGAGATGAATTACTTGCAGTATGATATGACCTTTTGGAAAACTAATACGATATTTTGATGTAAACACTGATGTCAGCCAAAGCCCCCTTTTCCACTTAAGGGTCAGTCAACTTTAGATTAAGATTCCCTGTGATATGATAATTATCTCTTTATTTATCTGTCTCTTCTTTTGGAATAGGAGCTGTTCAAGATCAGAAATGATAAATCATATTCATCTTTGTTTCTCTAGCATACACAGAGATTCTATAATGTGTGTATTTGTGTGTGAATGTATGTATAAATTTAGGCAGGTATGTAAAGATTTCCTGAATTCATGAAAGTGAATATAAAATATTATTTATATCTCTAACATCCAGAAGTCTCCCTTTTACATATTTACTTCTAGATAGGACTTAAAAGATAAATGTCTTTCTGAGTTTTGGAGATAAACTTTTCAATTTGAACCAGAACTTCTAATTTTACATAATTTTTTTTCAGTTGCTATATTGACCTACTTTAGATTAAAAAAAACAACATGCAGGGCAGAAAATCCTGGTTTGGCTGCATCTAAGAATGGAAACTGCAGAAAGTGCAGAAACTGTTGCAGATACTCGTTTTTAAAAATGCGTCACTGAAAAGCAGAAATGAAATAAATACTATGCTTCACATCCCCAATACAGTCATAAACACATTATAGATAGCACATTAGGTGATAGACAGATAGGTTGATAGTTTCATACACAGATTTTAAAAAGCAGACATTTCTGCCTTCCTACTCAGAGTGTCCCCATCTTTGCCCTATCAAATGAACATGGAAAGGTTCACTAATACCAAGTATGCAGTTCAAATACTGCTCACACTGACTGCAAACACCCTAATACCTAACATCCAGACCAAGAAAGGGAACACTACAGACAATTCCTTCTGTGCACTAACCTTCAACAGTGACCACTATCCTGAATTCTAGCACTATACGATGATTTTTGCCTGTTTTTGTATTTCATATATGTGAAGTTGTATAGCACTTCTTCATTTGCACCTGAAGCCTTTCATTCAGGATTATATTTTTGAGGTTCATTCATATAAGCCCTTCTATGAGTAAAGGACTTATTACCCCTGCTGCTGGGAGTGTTGCCAGGAGACAGCCCTCAGCTGTCAGCTCCCTTCTGAAATTGATTCAGTTGAGTAATACAACCTCACCTAAGGTCTTGGCCACTCTTCAGGGTGGCCAGCATCATGACTGATGAACTTAGAGTAGACAAAATCAGCCCTCTTGCCCCATTTCCAGAAACCTCCAACAGCCATATGCTCTTCAAAGTAAGAGCATGAGTAAGAAAAAGACTCATTTAAAATAATAGTCTCAGTACTAAACAAGAACGTAAACATATTCAAGAACTGGAAATATACAAATTTAAAAGCCCAGCAATCCCACTCTTACATAAGCACTCAATGCAAGCTCATACATATGTTTACCAAAACAGATATACTAGAATGTTCATAGTAGCACTATTTATAATTATCAAAATTGGAAACTACTCATATATAATCATCAACAGTAGAATGTACGCAAAAATCACATTTTATGTGCACAGTGGAATACACAGAGGAATGAGGGAGATATATTATTCAATTGGGAATGGGTTATTTCAGGTTGAAATATAAATATATGATTATAATATTATCTGTGTAATATATAATATTATCTGTGGTCCCCTAAGGAAGCCTTTCTTTCCCAGGGGACCACAGAGAATATTCAGAGAGTGAGGTGGAGAAGAAAGAATGGTCTTTACTTTGGGGATAAGACTAAGTAGCTGCTCAGGGAGAATGAGGTGGAGGAGACGATCTAGAAATCTGGAGCCAAACTCTGAAGTGTATTCAACATAGGATCTATCTCTTAGAAACTGTCAGGAAAAGAACGGATATAGTTGAGTGCATAGTTAACTTTTGGGATTTCAGGATATTTAAGCTATATATATATATATTTTTTTCTTTTCTTTTTCTTTTTTTTTTTTTTTTTTTTTGAGAGGTAGTCTCCCTGTCGCTCAGGCTGGAGTGCAGTGGTGCGATCTCGGCTCACTGCAGGCTCCGCCCCCCGGGTTCACATCATTCTCCTGCCTCAGCCTTCCGAGTAGCTGGGACTACAGGCGCCCACCACCTCGCCTGGCTAATTTTTTGTATTTTTAGTAGAGACGGGTTTCACCGTGTTAGCCAGGATGGTCTCGATCTCCTGACCTCGTGATCCACCGCCTTGGCCTCCCAAAGTGCTGGGATTACAGGCGTGAGCCAGCGCTCCCGGCCTGAAAATATATTTCTATAGTTGAAAAGCTCAATTCTGTGTAGAAAGTTAAACTGACATTGTTTTACCTTGGACCACACTCAGAAAAAAAAAAAAAAAACTGTTCCTATGATTAACATATTATCTATCTGGTGCAGTTTCCTAAGGATTAACTAATAAA
Organism: Pan paniscus; assembly: GCF_029289425.2. NCBI lineage: Eukaryota > Metazoa > Chordata > Mammalia > Primates > Hominidae > Pan > Pan paniscus. The sequence continues at coordinate 72,842,630 of NC_073267.2, forward strand.
GACTAGTTCATAAAATTGCTACAATTTCTTTTTAAGATTTTATGGAATTTATTTTTTAGAGTTGTCTTAAATTCACAGCAAAACTGGGCAGAAAGTAAGAGATGGCCCATATACTCACTCCATACCCCCCAACCCCGCCAGACATTTCCTTCCCCACTATCAACATCTCTCAGCGAAGGGGTACATGTGTTACAAATGAACTCACTGACACATCGTTATCACCTTAAGTCCATAGCAAATATTAAGGATCATTCCTAGTGTTGTACCTACTATGGGTCTGGACAAATTTATAATGATGTGTATCCACCATTATAGTCACATACAGAGTAGTTTTCACTGCCGTAAAAATTCTGTGTTCCTCCTGTTTATCCCTCCCTCCCCATAATCCCTGGCAACCACTGATCTTAGTTTTGCCTTTTCCAGAATGTCATGTAGTTGGAATATGGTATATAACCTTTTCAGACTGGCTTTTTTCACTTAGTAATATGCATTTAAGGTTTCTGAGTATCTTTTCATGGCTTGATAACTCACTTCCTTTTGGCTCTGAATAACATTCCATTGTCTGGATGTACCACAATTTATTTATCCATGAACCTGCGGAAGCACATCTTGTTTTTTTTCTAAGTTTTGGTAATGATGAACTGAGCTTTTATAAACATCTGTGTGCAGGTTTTGGTATGGACGTATTTTCAACTCCTTTGGGTCAATATCAAGGAGTGCACTTTCTGGACTGCATGGTAATAGTACGTTTAGGTCTCTATGAAACTGCCAAACTGTCTTCCAAAGTAGAAGATGTGTTGTAACATTTTGCATTCCCACCAGCAATGAGTGAGAGTTCTTCTTCCTCCATATCGTTAGCATTTTGTGCATCTTTAGCATTTTATGTCGGTGTTCTGGATTTGGGCCATTGGAATAGGTGTGTGGTGATAATTCATGTGGCTTACATTTACATTTCCCTACATACAAATGATGTAAAGCTGCTTTTTATATGCTAATTTTTTACCTGCATAGTTTCTTTGGTCAGCTGTCTGTTAAGGTCTTTGGCCCAACACTTTTTTTTTTTTTTTTTTTTTTTTCTTGAGACAGTGTCTCACTATGTCTCCCAGGCTGGAGTGCAGTTGTGCCATCCTGGCTCACTGCAACCTCTGCCTTCTGGGTTAAAGCAATTCTTGTGCCTCAGCCTTTCGAGTAGATGGGACTACAGGTATCCGCCACCATGCCCAGCTAATGCAACACTATTTTTTTAAGTTTCTCATATAGATTTGTTCTATCAAAAATATGACTTTTATCTCTTACAGAGAGTTTATGTATCTTGGTAGAATATTTCTTTTGTTCTACATTAGTTACATTCTTCTGTAATTATCTCTGTGCTCTCCATAAAGATCATTGCTTGTTTATTCCTTTAAAATAAGATTCGGGTCCACGTGGATATATGATCATTAGGAAACACTGGCAATTCTGATGTTTCAAATAAGACATGGCCTGTATTTTTAAGGTAAATATGTTCCACATTCTTTCTTGAGTTTCTATTGCAGTGGTTAACACTGAGTGTCAACTTGATTGGATTGAGGGATACAACGTACTAATCCTGGGTGTGTCTGTGTGAGTGTTGCCTAAACAGATTAACTTTTGAGCCAGTGGGCTGGGGAAGGCAGATCCATCCTTAATCTGGTGGGCACAATCTAATCAGCTTCCAGCGAATATAAAGCAGGCAGTAGAATGTGAAAAGGAGTAAAGGGCCTACCCTCCCAGCCTATATCTTTCTCCCGTGCTGGATGTTTCCTGCCCTCAAACATCAGACTATGAGTTCTTCAGTTTAGGAACACGGACTGGCTCTCCTTGCTCCTCAGCTTGCAGACAGCCTGTTGTGGGACCTTGTGAGTTAATACTTAATAAACTCCTCTAGATAGATAGATAGATGATAGATAGATGATAGATAGATAGATAGATAGATAGATAGATATAGGTAGATGGATAGATATAGCCTGTTAGTTCTGTCCCTCTAAGAGAACCCTGACTAATACACTATACTTCATTAAGTAGTATCAGTTTGAAACTACTAACTTAATAAATAAAATTTACTATTTTATTTGTGTTTATAGCATTTTCTACCCTCTTCTCCCTTAGGTAACCATATTTTAACTGTTTGTCATTTATCCTTCCATAGTTTTTACTATAATCATACATGTACAAATATAGTTTTACCATTGCCTTATTTTGCATTATAAGGACCAGAATGGCTAAATCAGAAGCCATCCTAATATTCTCTCTCTCTCTCTCTCACACACACACACACACACACACTTTTGCATTTTTTTCATCAGTAAGATTTACATGTCTATAAAAATTCAGAAAACTTAAGCAGATTCTTAGATATTTTTCTATTTAATGATGAGATGTATGTTCTCACTCCTTGAATCTGGGTGGGCATGTCACTGCTTCAGTCAAAAAAAAGTAGAGTTAAACGAGTTCCACTCGTAGGTTATATAATGTCATGCAGCTTTTACCTTATTTACTTTAACACTTGGTCTTGGAGATTTGACAAGCTGCCATGCAGGAAGTCCAACTACTTTGAGACTGCCGTGTTAGAGAGGCAACAACTTTGTGGAAAATCAAATTAAAATGTAAACTTTTAAAAACATACAGTTTATTTCTCAACATAAGCTCCATCAAGTTCACAACACTTTTGTAAGCAAAGATACTAGCGATTTCGTCAACCACTAAAGAACTGAAGGTCTGGGAATTTATCCATGCAGTTTTGTTTTGTTTTGTTTTTTAATTACTAAGAAAAATGTGTGCCCTTTACAGATTTTTGTAAAGATTAGTAAACAAAAAGAAATCAGCAGGAGCCAAATCAGGACTGTCACGTGGATGCCTCATGATTTACAATCAAAACTCTCATACAATTGTCTTTGTTGATGGGAGAGGTGAGCAGAGGCATTGTCATAGAGAAGGACCATCTGGTGAAGCTTTTCTGCTAAATATTTGCCTTTCTCTAAATGCTCTTTATTATGGACAGATGTTATAATTCTTAGGCCCTCCAGAAAGCTAACAAGTAAAATTCCTTGAGCATCCCAAGAAACTCTTGCCATGACCTTTGCTCCTGACTGGTCTGGTTTGCTTTGACTGGGCCACTTCTGCCCCTTGGTAGTCATGGCTTTCATTGTGCTTTGCCTTCAGGATCATACTGGTAAAGCCATGTTCTGTTTCCTGTTACAATTACTCAAAGAAGTGCTTCAGAATCTTGTTCTCACTTGTTTAAAATGTCCATTGAAAGCTCTTCTCTTGTCTGCAGCTGATCTGCGTGCAATAGTTTTTGCATCTGAGTGGAAAGGTTTCTCTCAATTTTAATTTTTCAATCAGAATTGTGTAAGCTGAACCAGATGAGATGTCTATGGTGTTGACTGTTATTTGTGCTATTGCTCATCAGTCCTCTTCAATAGGGCATGAACGAGATAAATATTTTTGTTCACAAATTGATATGGATGGTTTTCCACTGTGGGTTTCATCTTCAACACTGTCTTGTTTTTCTTCTTAAAATGAGTTATCAATTTGTAAACTGCTCATTTATTTGAGACCTTCCCATAAACTTTTCATAAAGCATCAATGATTTTTACCAATCTTCTACCCAAGCTTCACCGTAATTTTGCTGTTTGCTCTTGCTATAATATCAGAATTTCATATAACTTTGATAAAGGCCCTTTTCAAACTGATGTCTTATCTTTCTTAGTGCCTCAAATTAGACCTTGTTTAGACGTGTTATAAAAAGTTAGTATTAACTTATTTTGATTCCAATTATTTTTAAATATATGTATCTAATTTTTAATAATGAGTACTTTCATAAACTTTTTGAAAACTACCCATAGTTGTCGAAAATTTTTTCAGCAGACCAGGTTTGTTCTGGTCAAGAGTATTGCCTGAGTCCATCATTTAACCATTACAACTCAGGGACCAGACATAAAAGTAAAGAAATCACCATGAAAATGCACTCACAGTCCCTAGTCTTCCAAATCCCTAGTGGATGAATCACCTCGAGTCATGTAAAGATTTTCTGAAACAGAAAATTTGACATTACATCCTTGCCAATTTCCAAACTCACAGCAACCATGAAAAGAATAAAAAAATTTTAATCGCCTCTCATATTTGAGGGTTTTTTTTGTAGAACAACATCCTATTTCCATTATCATATTATGATATTTGCACAAACTTTAATTCCATGGCTTTCTAGGGATCTTCTCTTAGAATAAAAGTCCACATGAAGATACACAATTAACATCAAAAAAGAAAACTGTAGATCAATATCTCAGATTAATATTGATGCAAAAATTCTCACAAAAATATTAACAAACTGAATTCAACAATGCACTAGAAAAATTATTCAACACCAACAAGTGGGATTTATCCCAGGGATGTAAGAATGGTTCAACATACGCAAATCAATCAATGTGATACATCATATCCAGGAAATGAAGGAAAAATCACATGATCATTTCAACTGATGCTGAAAAGTATTTGATACAATTCCAAATCTCTTCATTTTAAAAACCCTCAAAAAACTGGGTATAGAATGAACTTACCTCAACATAATAAAAGCCATATACAATAGTCCCACAGCTAGCATCCTACTGAATGGGAAAAACTGAAAGCCTTTCCTCTAAGATCTGGAACAACAAGGATGCCAACTTTAACCACTGTCATTCCACATGGTAGTGGAAGCCCTAGCTAGAACAATCAGACAAGAGAAAGAAATAAAAGCATCCAAATTGTAATGGAAGAAGTCAAATTATCCTTGTTGCAGATGATATAATCTTACATTTGGAATAACATAATGACTCCACAAAACTATTAGAACTGATAAATTCAGTTAAATTTCAGGATACAAAATCAACATACAAAAATCAGTGGCATTACTGTATGTCAAGAGTGGACAATATGAAAAAGAAAAAACGAATCCCATTTACAATAGCCACACATAAAATTAAATACCTAGAAATTAACTGAACCAAAGAAGTGAAAGATGTCCGTAATAAAAACTGTAAAACACTGATGAAAGAAATTGAAGAGGACACCACAAATGGAAAAATATTCCACATTAATGGATTGGAAGAATCAAAAGTGTTAAAGTGTCTATACTATCCAAAGCAATCTACAGATTCAATACAATTTTTATTAAAATACCATGACATTCTTCTCAGGAATAGAAAAACATATCCTAAAATTGATATGGAACCAGAAAAGACCCAGAGTAGTCAAAATTATCCTAAGCAAAAGAACAAAACTGGAAGACTCATATTACCTGCCTTCAAATTATACTACAGAGCTATAGTAAAAAAACAGCATGGTACTCATATAAACACAGACACATAGACCAATGGAACATATAGAGAACCTAGAAACCAATCCACATGCTTGCTCTTAACCCATTTTCAACAGTTTCCAAGAACATGCATTGGATGAAAAGCAGTTTCTTCAATAAATGGTGCTGAGGAAACTGGATATCCATATGCAGAAGAATAAAACTAGACCCCTACCTCTCACCATATACAAAAATCAAATCAAAGTGGAATGAAGATTTAAATCTAAGCCCTCAAACCATGAAACTACTACAAGAAAACTTTACGGAAAATCTCTAAGACATTGCTCTCATCAAAAATTTCTTGAGCAATACCCCACAAGCATAGGCAACCAATGCAAGAATGGACAAATGGGATCATATCAAGTTAAGAAGTTTGTTCACAGCAAAGGAAACAATCAACAAAGTGAAGACAACCCACAGAGTGGGGGAAAACATTTTCAAACTACGCATTTGGCAAGGGATTAATAACCAGAATATATAAGGAGCATAAATAACTCTATAGGAAAGAATATATAATGATATCATCAAAAAATGGGCAAAATTTTGAATAGCTGTTTCTCAAAAGAAGATATACACATGGCAAACAGGGACATGTAAATTTGCTTAACATCAGTTATCATCAGAGAAATACAAATCAAAACTACAATGAGGTATTACCTCACCCCAGTTAAAATGGCTTATATCCAAAAGATGGGCAATAACAAACACTGGTGAAAATGTGGAGAAAATGGTACCCTTGTACATTGTTGGTGGGAATGTAAATTAGTACATCTACTATGGAGAGCAGTTTGGATGTTTCTCAAAAAAACAAACAAACAAACAAAAATTGAGCCACTATATTATCCAGCAATTGCACTGCTGGGTATATACCCAAAAGAAAGGAAATCAGTATATTGAAGACATATCTGCACTCCTGTGTTTGTTGCAGCACTGTTCACAGTAGCTAAGACTCAGAAGCAATTTAAATGTCTATCAACAGATTAATGGATAAAGAAAATGTAGTACATATACACAATGAAGTGCTATTCAGCCAGAAAAAAAAGAATGAGATCATCTCGTTTGCAACAACATGGATGGAACTGGAGGTCATTCTGTTAAGTGAAATAAGCCAGGCACGTAAAGAGAAATCCCACATGTTCTTACTTACTATGGACATAGTAGGTGGAAGGATTGTTACCAGAGGCTAGAAAGTGTAGTAGGGGTTTGGAGGGACGTGAGGATAGTTAATGAGTACAAAAATGTAATTTTAAAAAATGAATAAGACCTACTATTTAATAGTAGGACATCAGGGTGAATATAATCAATTGCAACTTAATTGTACATTTTAAAATAACTAAAAGAGTAGAATTGGATTGTTTGTAACACACAGGAAAAATTACTGATGTATACATTATTATCTATGATGTGATTATTACATATTGTATTACTGTATCAAAACATCTTATGTACCTGATAAATATATATACCTAGTATGCATCCACAGAATTAAAAATAAAACAATTTTAAAAAGATATACAATTGACAAATCTTTGACACAATTATTAAACTATAAAGCCTAATCCAAATCTCCTTGTAATATTTCCCAAATACAAACAATAGATCCTAAAGCATTTCTCACTGCTAGAAGAAGCAGATATACAAAAAAATCATCAGTGTTCCAATCTGCTGGAAAGTATGGCCTAATAAGTATTGTGAAATCAAATTTGATGCCCTTTGATTTGTAATTCTCTTCCTTAGTGAGGAGATAACAGAAAAGGACTATTTGACAAAAATCTAGTCACAAAAGACAAAAATGAAGAGCCTATAACAGCATAAAATAGACTAAGGAGAATTGGGGAGAAAGGCCTGCCAACGGCCCTAAAAATAATAAATTTAGGATTGGGTTCCTGGAACTGTCATACGCTGGTATAAATTCAGAGTGCTTAAAGGATGGAACTATAGTGCAGGGTGATTCATCAAATGACAGAGTTGAAGGAGAATATCTTTAAATTTCCTTCTAATGCCATATATCTGTGAATCTAGTTTTGTGTCCTCAAGTTCATAGGATGATCTGTCTACAACAATACAGGATCCAATATGGGATATGTTTCTAACAACTACGTGGAGTGCCATGTTTCATACATAAATGGAAACACAGCTGAGAGTATTTTATCAAATTTTTTTCCTGTTTGGTTCTCACAGCGTATAGATACTGTGGAGACATTTCAAATGTTGGTGTTATTTCTTAACTTCCCTTGATTTGTGTCATTCCCTGTGCTTACATGCAAAGAGGCCAGAGGGTCAATAACATATCTTATCTTTAGAAGTCATTGTATATCATATCCCAGCCAGTGTAGTATGGGATTTATGAATCATTCTTCTTGGTGATATATTTTAATGATATCAGTAATTGCAGATAATCCATTAGCATGTGAGCACTTAAGACAATAATTAACCTATCATTCTTACACTAACATCATGTGTGGTTAGCATCTTTATCTGGTGACATTTCCATCTGGTAAAAGTAGACAGAATTTAAACTGAAGTCAAAGAGATTATAAACTGAAATCAATTTCTTTTATTTGGGATGCTGATATATCAGAGAGCTTGAAATGTGAAGGCAATACTTTTTTAATTTAAAATTTACTTTGATGTTAAAAAATGAGTTTAGCTTCAAAGTGTATTTTAGGTTAAGCTTGGAACACAGGTAAATGGTAAACCTCTGCTGAATCAGACACACTGACTTCCCACATAGAAACCATTTGATAAAGTAATCTGCTTGTTGAGCCAAAGATAAAGTTCACACCAAGAAGCCTAAATAAATAATGCCACATATGTAACATGCATTCCAGAAATTGAACTGCTTTATTATCAACTTTTAATGTTTAATAAGCAACAAAGTCTGAATGGCATATTTGAGAAAAAATTTCAATGTGGAATTAACAGAGCTGGAACAAATTCCTAGACACTACCTAAGTGTCTTGACAAAACCATCTAATCCTTCTGAGTTGACTCTTCTATATAATGAAGAAAATAATATATATCAATTTAACAATTGTAAATTTCTAATTTATAAAAAGTTGTAAAGCTGTCTCCTACAGAATATTAGGATTAACCTGTTAACTATAGAAATAAAATAATGCAGTAGTTCAACAGTGTTTTATCCTATATCCTAAGAAAGGTTTGAAAATGAATAGGGACCAGAACCATTGTCTGTTAGCAACGGAGTACATTTCCCAAATAGAATCCAATCCAGAAGTTTTGCATTGCTTCATGTAATATAATGGAATATATAAATTCTCTGTCTGCATGACTACAGAAAGAAGCTATTTGCTGAAGCTTCATCAGAATAAGGTGACTTTGAAGAAGATTAAATTGTAAAATTATACACTTACAAGATAAAATTTTTGTTAAAAAATGGTGCCAGAGTAAACAACAGAAGCTGGATGCATATTCAAATAAACTTATCGGGCCTCTTCCAAGTTACATCAGCTTGGACAACTGAGGAGTGAGGCCACTTGGTAAAGTTACCTGAAAACAACTGGATAATCTGAGGTGAAATACTCATGGAAGAGAGGAAATATAAAAAACATGGGCTTTGGAATCATTCAAATCTTTGCACACATTCTGACTCTGTAGTTGATTAAATGTGTGAGTTTGGACATCCAACTGATCGCTCTGAGCTTGTGTCTTCATTTATAAATTGAAAGTCTAGTTTTCATCAAACATACCAGATCCTATGGATATCATCATTAATTCCTGCCCCAAGACATATCAAAATTTTCATCCAAAAAATCACATTTTGGAAGACTTATGCTAAAACATTTTGATGCTAAAAACCAAAATTTATCTTTATTGCTTGTTACATATGCAATGTTTTATCTTTTTATTAATATGTTTAATATTTTTTAAAGTAATGGTGATTTATGAGTATTTTTATTTTTTAATTTTTATTAATTAATTTATTTTTGAGACAAGGTCTTGCTCTCTCTCCCAGGCTGGAGTGCAGTGACAGGATTATGGCTCATTGCAGCCTCAACCTCCCAGGCTCAAGAGATTCTCCCACCTCAGCCTTCCAAGTAGATGAAACCACAGGTACACACCACCATGTTCAGCTAGTTTTTATTTATTTATTTATTTTGTTTTGTTTTGTTTTGTTTTTGTAGAGGCAGGGTCTCCCTGTGTTGCCCAGGCTGGTCTCAAACTCCTGGGTTCAAATGATCCTCCTGCCAATGAGTACAGATTTAAAAGTTTAAAAAGCATGAACCAGAATAGAAGTGAAGGTTTCTCTCTTACCCAAAGCAAACATCATTAAAAAGTTTCTTGACAATCCTCCTTCAAAGAATCACAGTCCAGTGTATACATGTGTATTTTATTTACATAAATAACAATGTATAATGTACACTGTTATGCATCTTACTTTTGATATAAAATGCTTAGAAAATAACTCTCTTCAACAGGATAGTTTGGATAGTATCAGTAATTATTTGCACAATGTTTAATTGGATCTCTTGATTTAGATATTTTGAAAACACTGGAAACCATTAAGAATATATTTAATCAAAACAAGCAGGAGTTGGTACTCAATATTCTTGATTTACTCAAAATTATGGTGGAAAGTAGATTCTCTGCATCTGTTGCTTAATAAAGGACCTCTGGTTAAGGAAGCACTGTGAGGTGAATAGCACAATAAACTGAATTCAAACCACATGTCAGTCACTTCCTTATCTTGTATGTTGAGAAGATATTATACCTCCCCAGGCCTCAGTTTTCCCATATTTAAAAAAAAATTGAGAAGACCTACTCAATATTTGCTTTCAAAGCATGCTACAGAGTTGGATAATATATTAGCAAACCACGTATCTGGTAAAGGTCTAATGTCTAGAATATACAAAGAATTCTCCAAATGGAGTAGTAAAATAAATAAATAATTCAATTCAAAAAATGGGCAAACGTTATGAAAATTCATTTCACTGAAGAGGAGGCATAGAAGGGAAATAATCAAATGAAAATATTTTTAGTATCATCAGCTATTTGGGACATGAAAATCAAAATCACAAAAGTTATCACTACATTCTTACCAGAATAGCTAAAATGAAAACAAAAATATTTTTAAGTGGCAACCCAAAATGCCGATGAACATGAAGAGAAATTGGACCATTCATATATTGTTGGTGGAAATGTAAAATGATGTAGCCACTCTGGGTAAGTATTCGAAAGTTTCTTTTTAACAGTTAATATGCACCTACCATGTGACCCAACAATTGCACTAATGGGCATTTATGCCAGAGAAATAAACAAGTATGCTCACATCAAAGTGTTTATATGAATGTTTATACATTATCAGCTTTATTCATAATGGCATAGACATGGAAATGACTGAAGTTCTTCAATAAGCGAATGAGTAAATAAACTCTGATCATACCACAGAACATTAGTCAGTGATAAAAAGGTACAAACACTATTGATACACTCAGCAGCCTGGATGACCTCAAGTAATTATGCTAAGTGGAAAAGGCCAAATCTCAAACCTACTCTGTGATTCCATTTATGTAACATCTACAAATGACAAAAATACAGAATAAAAGAAAAGATTCATGGTTGCTGGAGTTAAATGGGGGAGGGAGGGTAGGAGGAAGTGGGTGTGGCTGGAAGAGGACACATAGAGCATCCTTGTGCTGATGGAACTATTCTGTATCTTGACTCTATCAGTGTCAATATGCTAGTGGTGGTATTGTACTGTACAGTTGCAGCCTGTTGCCATTGGTGAAAAGTGGATAACAGCAACGTGGCTTCCTTAGGATCTTTGTGTATTATATTTGACATGTGATAAAATTACCTCAAAATAAAAAGATTAATAGTAATAGCAAAAGCGATTTTGTTGCACTGTCTCCCATATTCTTTATTTTTATTTTATTTTGTTTATTTTATGTTTTTTGAGACAGAGTTGCCCTCTCTCTCAGGCTGGAGTGCAATGCATGATCTCAGTTCACTGCAACCTCAGCCTCCTGGGTTCAAGCGATTTTCCTGCCTCAGCCTCCTGAGTAGCTGGGATTACAGGCACATGTCAGCATGCCTGGCTAATTTTTGTATTTTTAGTTGAGACACAGTTTCATTATGTTGGCCAGGCTGCTCTCAAACTCCTGACCTCAGGTGATCCAACCTCCTCGGCCTCCCACAGTGCTGGGATTACAGGCATGAGCCACCATGCCCAGCCTTCATATTTGTTACTCCATTGTTTTTTGATGAGAAATCTATAGTATACAAATCATTGTTTCCTTATATAAAATACCTTGCTTTTCTCTGGCTGTTTCAATACTTTTTCCCTTAATAGTTTGGTTTTCAGCAGTTTTGTTATGATATGTGTAAGCGTGGTTTACTTTACATTTACTTCTACCCTGCTAGTCACTTTTCCAGCTGCCTGCCCTCCATCATCAACTAATCTGCCTGCTTTTGTATTTTTCTCAGAGTCCTTAGGTATTTTATTGGTATATTGCTCGGTATTTGTGGTTGGAATCAGAATTGTTTTGAAGGGGAACTGAATACTATTCTGATAAAGGATGTTTGAACTGTTATTTTAATATTTTTTCCCCAAAGTCATGTTATAATAATATTCTAATTAACCTAATTCAATATATACATGTTTCTGTAATGGGCAAAAGTTACATTCTTATCAGAATGGCTATATCATATATATCAATTATATATAAAATGTTTACATAAAGCTTTATATATAATACATACACAATATATAATTATATATGTATAAATATATTATTTATGTAAATATATGTATACTTATATAAATATAAAAATTATTTATGTAACTATATCCATTCCTTCTCTTCATGTACCTTACACAATAATATGCAAATAAAAGAATATAGTTCAGAAGAGTATGTGGAACTGAATTTAAGTGGGAATTTTTATAATAATTATCTATTTTACTCAACTAGGGAAGAGTATGTGGAACTGAATTTAATTGGGAAATTTTATAATAATTATCTATTTTACTCAACTAGGGAAGAGTAATAGCAAGTATTTCAGACTCATTTTCTCTAGAAAATCTTATTTGCCAAACCCTGTTTTTTTTTTTTTTTTTTGAGATGGAGTCTCACTTTTGTTGCCCAGGCTGGAGTGCAATGGCGCGATCTCGGCTCACTGCAAACTCCACTTTCCAAGTTCAAGTGATTCTCCTGCCTCAGCCTCCCAAGTAGCTGGGATTACAGGCGCCTGCCGCCACACCTGGCTAATTTTTTTGTATTTTTAGTAGAGATGGGGTTTCATCATATTGACAAGGTTGGTCTCGAACTGCTGACCTCAGGTAATCTGCCTGCCTTGGCCTCCCAAAATGCTGAGGTTACAGGCGTGAGCCTCCATGCCTGGCTGCCAAACCCTATTTTTTAAGACCATAACAAGACTAAAGATTCTAATAATCTTTAATCAGTCTTTGTTGAAATTACAAAGAGGGACTTTATTTGTGACTTTTTGGCTTTGAGGCATAGGAACTGTATGAATATAAGAAAATTATTTATTCCTTGCTGGGAATAAACAGCATTATCAGATGATGTTTAGGTGACCCCAAGCACCCAGAAAGCAACAACACATGTGGTTCCTTTCAAGGTCATTCCAAAGCTCTGCTTTCTGTCATTTGCCATCCAATATTCCCTAGTTCCTCTTTGCACCTCATTATGGTGTTTGTAAGTTCAGAGAAGCTGATTTTGCTTACCGAAGAAGAGAAGAACAGACCACAGCCAATCGTCTGATCAGAGCATAAACAAAGTCTCCTAATTGACTGATCGAAAACTACTATGGCTGTGTTACTGAAGTCTCAAACGTAGACTTGGTAATACAGCACAGCAGTGCTTGCACTTTCTCACTGCCTCTGAATTTTTTAAGAACTATCTTCACCTTGCATGATTTGCTACACATCCCTGGCAGGCCTCTCTCTTCCGTGCCCCTGTGCCTTTGCAGCAAGTTGTTCTTTCTATGTGAACTTCCTTTACCACCTTTCACCATCTCTGAGATTTGCCTTTGTATAACTAGTATAACTACTAATTTTTGAGTGAGCAAATCCAGTTTTAAACGTTTCTCCTAAAGTAGTTATTAGATAAATACACCAGGATATGTGATAATGCGTGTGTGAGAAAATGTTCACTGTGACAATGTTTAAAACACATTGTATAATGTATAATGACAATGTATAAAAAACCATTCGTATAACTACTCTGAAAACTAGTATTTCATATCAGTGCAAACTGCATAGATCTAAAGAATAGCTAATATTATTCCACCACGGTTTATTTCAGTTGTTGAATTCAACAGAACTTTTCTGAATAACTACCATAGCCAGGCACTATGACAGTTTCTATAGCTATGACTCTGTCATTTATATATTCTAAAAATATACATTTAGTGCCTACTATGTGCCAAGAAAACTTCCAGGTTCTAGGAACATGGCAGAGAACAGAGAGACAATCACTCTGCTAACATGAAGCAAACATTTTCAAAAGGTAGATACAAAACATATGAGCCAAATTAAAATATTACAGTAGCTGGTAATACATGCACTGAAGAAATGAAAAAGGTAAGGCAACAGTATTTATCTCTTAAAGAGCTCACAATCCAATGGATAAATAGATTTAATAAAATGAAATACCAAGAAGTAGGGCAAGTGTTATTGGAAAGTAACCATAGGATAATACAAAACAGCAGATGAGAAGACCTATAGACTAATTATGGAGTGAAAAGTGTGTGAATGAGATTAGCTGGCTTATGAAGATGTGAAAATGTAGAACTGGGAGAAATGAGAGAGGAGAGCCACTCAGCCTGTGAGACTAGCCTAGGAAAGGTCCTAGCAGTATCCCTCTGCATGGAAAAACAATATCAGCACAATCTTAATAAAAAAGCATTATTCATGAGAAGAGGTATAGCACCTCTGCAAATCAGTGATATGAACATTTTTTGGTAGGATTGGCTTAATTTTCATGATAATTTATTGTAACCTGCCCTACACTGAACATGTAAACTGCTGAACATCTAAACCTGGAACTTATAAATTGTTTCCATTTGTTTCTCTATTTATTAAACCTTACTTCAATCTGGGGGATATGGATTCTCTTTCATTTTGAACATGTCTCAATCTAGCCCAGGGCCTTCATGTGAGAATTTCTTTTGCCACAAGAATTTATCTAAATGCCCATTGCTATTTGATTATGCAATTTTGTAAACATATCTAGATAAGCAGTATGTTTTCATTTCTATATCTTCAAAGCTAGATTGAACACTGTTATCACTTATAATGCATAAAATGCACATCATTTATTGTTTACTCCAACCTTATGTATCATTATTCAAATTTAACTAATGAAGGCACAGGCTCAGAGAAAATAATCACAGTCACCATTATAGGAATAACAGCTACTGTTTACGGAATGATTAGTACATATCATTCACTCTTCTGGGTACTTTATAAATATCATCTCACTTAATGCTTACTACAATCATATCAGGCAAATGTTATTATATCTACTTTATAGATGTGAGTGCTGAGTATGTAACTTGTGCAGGGCTGTAGAGCTAGCAAACAGTGGAGGGCAGCATGCAACCCAAGTTTCTCTAGCTCCAAAAGCCATACCTTTTCCAGTACAAAATAGTACCTTCCTGATGCTGCAAGAACAAAGGGATGGATGACATGATTGCACGTGTCTTTATATCAATGCCAGTTCTTGCATATATAAAGTACAGGGACAATTCTCCATCCTCTATAAAGTAATTATGCTAAGTCTTCAACATCAAGAGTACAAAGTGTGGGGGGCTGGTTGGACAACACTATCATGCCTCTATCTTCATAGATTTATCATTGTCTTGTAATCATGTTCTGGTTGTTGCTATCATGACCTATTATGTCTGGGAGATTCTGTGTTTCCGTTTTTCTCTTTCTCTCTCATCTTTTCTTGTCTCTGACCCAGACCTTTCTACTCAGACAGGTTACATGTGATAGATCAGAGCATAAAGGTAAAATTTCTCTGAAACATATAGGATAATAAAAGAATGATGGACAGCTTTTAGCCAAGGTTCTGTTCTGTCCTCTCAGTTATAGATAATGACTTTGCCTGAGAAAAACAATAAGAGAGTCCCTCTTCAACCAAACACACAGAAAAAAGGAGGTTTGTTTTTTTTTTTTTGTATTTTTTTCAGTCTGCAGTCACAACTTAGTGAGTGGACTAGTTTCTATGTAGTGTAATTATTACCAAAGATGATTTTACTCTTCAGTTATTTTCTTTCCTTTTTCATCATATTTCATCTTATGAGACTTAAATTCAATAAATTAATGGAAAATCTCTTACCACCAACTTTCTATTAAACACCCAGCTAATAGTAACTACAACATCCAGGAAAATCATCAAGTAATAAAAACAATGTTTTCATTAGCGCATGTAATAAATATTGGAATAAGGGAACAATGAATGGATGAATAAAGGAAAGAATGCATTGATGGCTAAATGGATGAACAGCAACTTACTTGGCAGTCAGAAATACTGAGGAAGTCACTGCTGCTGAATTGAAACTCATTCCTGACACGTATGCACCCTATCCAACCACCTGGGTCACATCTCTGTGCCAAGAGCCAGCCACAGGTGGTGCTGGCTTTCTTCTATCATCTTTCTAAATGCTTCCTCATCTGCCATCGCCTGTGCTTGCTCCTGGTATGAGCAGTCTCACCCTCTGGCTGTGATCATTTGCTTCTGGACATGCTGTTTTTCTGCTTGTCAAGTAGACCGACATTACTATGCTTGCATAAAATGAATAATCAGCACTTTGAGAAGCCATTTTTTGCCCCTAAAATGAGTTTATTACGGGTTTATTTTTCATTGCCTATCAAACAGATGTTGCCTGCTCTCGGAGGAATTTTCTGTGCTTCCCAGTCACTCTGGCTGGGTGGGTTGCCAGATGCTCCAGCACTCTGCAGAGCTGCTCATGAATGCCAGGGAGGTGAGCAGATCTGCCTCAGCCATGAGAATGGAAATCAAACTGTTGCTGTGCATGGTGGGACAGGGGGTGGCTGCTGCTTCAAAATGGGAAAATGCAAACAAGTATGGAACAGATGCAGACAAGTTCCAACTGCTGTGGAAGCAGCTTGATTCAGTAGAAAGAGCATCAGATTTGGAATCAGACCGACCTGGGTTGAAATCCCAAATTTGCCACTTTCAGGCTGTGTGAATTGAACTCTTTGCCTCAACTCTAAATCGTAGATTTTAACACTCATATTATAGAGTTGCTATACGGACTAAATATGTCCCTAGCGTATAATAGATGATCAGTAAATAGTAGCTGATCCACTACTTTCTTAACCAATGTTAAGCTGAATGATTGGAGGAAGCCATTTTATAATCACGTTTGTTAATAATATATCTCAGATATATCTATCATCTATCTATCTATGTATCAATCTGTGTATCTATCTAACCTGTCTATCTACCTACAGATCTGTATCTACCTACATACCTACCTATCTGTAAAATTCCATAGTTATTTAAAACGGTTAAATTTTATGTATGCACCGTAATTAATATCAGTTTTCAATTAATCAATTAGGTTTTCGGTTTTTTTTAAACATTGTTAGAGTGAACATTTTCTCACACACGCATGCTCACATATCCTGGTGTATTTATCTAATAACTACTTTAGGAGAAATGTTTAAAACTGGATTTGCTCACTCCAAAATTTGTAACTTTACACTGTGTTTCATATAGCCATTTATTTTTCTAAAATATGTATTCATTTGCATTCTCATCAACCATATCTGAAAACTATTTTCCCGCATTCTAGTAACCACTGGCTATAGACAATAATTTTAAATACATCTCCACATAATTTTATTAGGTGCAAGAATAAATATCTTTCATGTACTCATTGGTGGTTTATCTCATTTCCTTTGTGAATTGCCTCCAAAAAAGTTTGCAAGTGCAACACCTTTTCTTTTGCTTTACAAAGGGTGAGGAGGTTTCAGAACTAAGTAGGGAAGATGACAGCTATGGCACAGAAAAGTTACTGCCCACCAAAAAACTATGTGAAACTATGTTTCCCCACCTCCCTTGTAACTGCATGGACTTTGAATGAGAAATAATCACACTGTGTTAAGCAACTGAGATATGTGGCAGCTAGAATTAATTATCCTCATTTAAGCCAGTGTCAAAGTGAAGCTGCTTAAGCCATGATTTAATGATAATAAGAGATTATCTTAGCTTAACCAAAGGTAAAATCATGGTGTGCATACATGTATTTAAGCACATGTACATAGTACGTGGTATGCAAGGTAAAACATAAATTATTTATTTTGAAATTTCAGTTTAACATTTTCAGTCTATGGTTGAATGCAGGTAACTGATACTGCTCAAGGCAAAACTGCAGATAAGGGGGGACTACTGTATGAAAAATTGTTTCACTCGGCTGGGCGCGGTGGCTCAAGTCTGTAACCCCAGCACTTTGGGAGGCCAAAGCAGGTGGATCACAAGGTCAGAAGATCGAGACCATCCTGGCTAACATGGTGAAACCCCAACTCCACTAAAAATATAAAAAAAAATTAGCCAGGCGTGGTGGCAGGTGCCTGTAGTCCCAGCTACTCAGGAGGCTGAGGCAGGAGAATGTCATGAACCCAGGAGGCGGAGGTTGCAGTGAGCAGAGACCGTGCCACTGGACTCCAGCCTGGGCAACAGAGCAAGACTCAATCTCAAAAAAAAAGAAAGAAAGAAAGAAAAATTGTTTCTCTCTAGTATACAGCTTAAGCTAAAAAGTAAAAGAAAGCCTCGGAGGAGCCAAGATGGCCGAATAGGAACAGCTCCGGTCTACAGCTCCCAGCGTGAGCGACGCAGAAGACGGGTGATTTCTGCATTTCCATCTGAGGTACCGGGTTCATCTCACTAGGGAGTGCCAGACAGTGGGCGCAGGTCAGTGGGTGCGTGCACCGTGCACGAGCCGAAGCAGGGCGAGGCATTGCCTCACTTGGGAAGCGCAACGGGTCAGGGAGTTCCCTTTCTGAGTCAAAGAAAGGGGTGACGGACAGCACCTGGAAAATCGGGTCACTCCCACCCGAATACTGCGCTTTTCCGACGGGCTTAAAAAACGGCACACCACGAGATTATATCCCGCACCTGGCTCGCAGGGTCCTACGCCCACAGAGTCTTGCCGATTGCTAGCACAGCAGTCTGAGATCAAACTGCAAGGCGGCAGCGAGGCTGGGGGAGGGGCGCCCACCATTGCCCAGGCTTGATTAGGTAAACAAAGCAGCCCGGAAGCTCGAACTGGGTGGAGCCCACCACAGCTCAAGGAGGCCTGCCTGCCTCTGTAGGCTCCACCTCTGGGGGCAGGGCACAGACAAACAAAAAGACAGCAGTAACATCTGCAGACTTAAATATCCCTGTCTGACAGCTTTGAAGAGAGCAGTGGTTCTCCCAGCACGCAGCTGGAGATCTGAGAACGGGCAGACTGCCTCCTCAAGTGGGTCCCTGACCCCTGACCCCCGAGCAGCGAAACTGGGAGGCACCCCCCAGCAGGGGCACACTGACACCTCACACGGCAGGGTATTCCAACAGACCTGCAGCTGAGGGTCCTCTCTGTTAGAAGGAAAACTAACAAACAGAAAGGACATCCACACCAAAAACCCATCTGTACATCACCATCATCAAAGACCAAAAGTAGATAAAACCACAAAGATGGGGAAAAAACAGAATAGAAAAACTGGAAACTCTAAAAAGCGAGTGCCTCTCCTCCTCCAAAGGAACGCAGCTCCTCACCAGCAATGGAACAAAGCTGGATGGAGAATGACTTTGACGAGCTGAGAGAAGAAGGCTTCAGACGATCAAATTACTCTGAGCTACGGGAGGACATTCAAACCAAAGGCAAAGAAGTTGAAAACTTTGAAAAAAATTTAGAAGAATGTATAACTAGAATAACCAATACAGAGAAGTGCTTAAAGGAGCTGATGGAGCTGAAAACCAACGCTCGAGAACTACGTGAAGAATGCAGAAGCCTCAGGAGCCGATGCGATCAACTGGAAGAAAGGGTATCAGCAATGGAAGATGAAATGAATGAAATGAAGCGAGAAGGGAAGTTTAGAGAAAAAAGAATAAAAAGAAATGAGCAAAGCCTCCAAGAAATATGGGACTATGTGAAAAGACCAAATCTACGTCTGATTGGTGTACCTGAAAGTGATGGGGAGAATGGAACCAAGTTGGAAAACACTCTGCGGGATATTATCCAGGAGAACGTCCCCAATCTAGCAAGGAAGGCCAATGTTCAGATTCAGGAAATACAGAGAACGCCACAAAGACACTCCTTGAGAAGAGCAACTCCAAGACACATAATTGTCAGATTCACCAAAGTTGAAATGAAGGAAAAAATGTTAAGGGCAGCCAGAGAGAAAGGTCGGGTTACCCTCAAAGGGAAGCCCATCAGACTAACAGCGGATCTCTCGGCAGAAACCCTAAAAGCCAGAAGAGAGTGGGGGCCAATATTCAACATTCTTAAAGAAAAGAATTTTCAACCCAGAATTTCATATCCAGCCAAACTAAGCTTCATAAGTGAAGGAGAAATTAAATACTTCACAGACAAGCAAATACTGACAGATTTTGTCACCACCAGGCCTGCCTTACAAGAGCTCCTGAAGGAAGCACTAAACATGGAAAGGAACAACCGGTACCAGCCACTGCAAAATCATGCCAAAATGTAAAGACCATCGAGACTAGGAAGAAACTGCATCAACAAACGAGGAAAATAACCAGCTAGCATCATAATGACAGGATCAAATTCACACATAACAATATTAACTTTAAATGTCAATGGACTAAATGCTCCAATTAAAAGACACAGACTGGCAAATTGGATAAAGAGTCAAGACCCATCAGTGTGCTGTATTCAGGAAACCCATCTCACATGCAGAGACACACATAGGCTCAAAATAAAAGGATGGAGGAAGATCTACCAAGCAAATGGAAAACAAAAAAAGGCAGGGGTTGCAATCCTAGTCTCTGATAAAACAGACTTGAAACCAACAAAGATCAAAAGAGACAAAGAAGGCCATTACATAACGGTAAAGGCATCAATTCAACAAGAAGAGCTAACTATCCTAAATATATATGCACCCAATACAGGAGCACCAAGATTCATAAAGCAAGTCCTGAGTGACCTACAAAGAGACTTAGACTCCCACACATTAATAATGGGAGACTTTAACACCCCACTGTCAACATTAGACAGATCAACGAGACAGAAAGTCAACAAGGATACCCAGGAATTGAACTCAGCTCTGCACCAAGCGGACCTAATAGACATCTACAGAACTCTCCACCCCAAATCAACAGAATATACATTTTTCAGCACCACACCACACCTATTCCAAAATTGACCACATACTTGGAAGTAAAGCTCTCCTCAGCAAATGTAAAAGAACAGAAATTATAACAAACTATCTCTCAGACCACAGTGCAATCAAACTAGAACTCAGGATTAAGAATCTCACTCAAAACTGCTCAACTACATGGAAACTGAACAACCTGCTCCTGAATGACTACTGGGTACATAACGAAATGAAGGCAGAAATAAAGATGTTCTTTGAAACCAACGAGAACAAAGACACAACATACCAGAATCTCTGGGACGCATTCAAAGCAGTGTGTAGAGGGAAATTTATAGCACTAAATGCCCACAAGAGAAAGCAGGAAAGATCCAAAATTGACACCCTAACATCACAATTAAAAGAACTAGAAAAGCAAGAGCAAACACATTCAAAAGCTAGCAGTAGGCAAGAAATAACTAAAATCAGAGCAGAACTGAAGGAAATAGAGACACAAAAAACCCTTCAAAAAATCAATGAATCCAGGAGCTGGTTTTTTGAAAGGATCAACAAAACAGACCGCTAGCAAGACTAATAAAGAAAAAAAGAGAGATGTATCAAATAGACCCAATAAAAAACGATAAAGGGGATATCACCACCGATCCCACAGAAATACAAACTATCATCAGAGAATACTACAAACACATCTACACAAATAAACTAGAAAATCTAGAAGAAATGGATAAATTCCTCGACACATACACTCTCCCAAGACTAAACCAGGAAGAAGTTGAATCTCTGAATAGACCAATAACAGGAGCTGAAATTGAGGCAATAATCAATAGCTTACCAACCAAAAAGAGTCCAGGACCAGATGGATTCACAGCCGAATTCTACCAGAGGTACAAGGAGGAACTGGTACCATTCCTTCTGAAACTATTCCAATCAATAGAAAAAGAGGGAATCCTCCCTAACTCATTTTATGAGGCCAGCATCATTCTGATACCAAAGCCAGGCAGAGACACAACAAAAAAAGAGAATTTTAGAGCAATATCCTTGATGAACATTGATGCAAAAATCCTCAATAAAATACTGGCAAAATGAATCCAGCACCACATCAAAAAGCTTATCCACCATGATCAAGTGGGCTTCATCCCTGGGATGCAAGGCTGGTTCAATATACGCAAATCAATAAATGTAATCCAGCATATAAACAGAGCCAAAGACAAAAACCACATGATTATCTCAATAGATGCAGAAAAAGCCTTTGACAAAATTCAACAACCCTTCATGCTAAAAACTCTCAATACATTAGGTATTGATGGGATGTATTTCAAAATAATAAGAGCTATCTATGACAAACCCACAGCCAATATCATACTGAATGGGCAAAAACTGGAAGCATTCCCTTTGAAAACTGGGCACAAGACAGGGATGCCCTCTCTCACCACTCCTATTCAACACAGTGTTGGAAGTTCTGGCCAGGGCAATCAGGCAGGAGAAGGAAATAAAGGGTATTCAATTAGGAAAAGAGGAAGTCAAATTGCCCCTGTTTGCAGATGACATGATTGTATATCTAGAAATCCCCATTGTCTCAGCCCCAAATCTCCTTAAGCTGATAAGCAACTTCAGCAAAGTCTCAGGATACAAAATCAATGTACAAAAATCACAAGCATTCTTATACACCAACAACAGACAAACAGAGAGCCAAATCATGAGTGAACTTCCATTCACAATTGCTTCAAAGAGAATAAAATACCTAGGAATCCAACTTACAAGGGATGTGAAGGACCTCTTCAAGGAGAACTACAAACCACTGCTCAAGGAAATAAAAGAGGATACAAACAAATGGAAGAACATTCCATGCTCATGGGTAGGAAGAATCAATATCGTGAAAATGGCCATACTGCCCAAGGTAATTTACAGATTCAATGCCATCCCCATAAAGCTACCAATGACTTTCTTCACAGAATTGGAAAAAACTACTTTAAAGTTCATATGGAACCAAAAAAGAGCCCGCATCACCAAGTCAATCTTAAGCCAAAAGAACAAAGCTGGAGGCATCACACTACCTGACTTCAAACTGTACTACAAGGCTACAGTAACCAAAACGGCATCGTACTGGTACCAAAACAGAGATATAGATCAATGGAACAGAACAGAGCCCTCAGAAATAATGCCGCATATCTACAACTAGCTGATCTTTGACAAACCTGAGAAAAACAAGCAATGGGGAAAGGATTCCCTATTTAATAAATGGTGCTGGGAAAACTGGCTAGCCATATGTAGAAAGCTGAAACTGGATCCCTTCCTTACACCTTATACAAAAATCAATTCATGATGGATTAAAGACTTAAACGTTAGACCTAAAACCATAAAAACCCTAGAAGAAAACCTAGGCATTACCATTCAGGACATAGGCATGGGCAAGGACTTCATGTCTAAAACACCAAAAGCAATGGCAACAAAAGCCAAAATTGACAAATGGGATCTAATTCAACTAAAGAGCTTCTGCACAGCGAAAGAAACTACCATCAGAGTGAACAGGCAACCTACAAAATGGGAGAAAATTTTCGCAACCTACTCATCTGACAAAGGGCTAATATCCAGAATCTACAATGAACTCCAACAAATTTACAAGAAAAAAACAAACAACCCCATCAAAAAGTGGGTGAAGGACATGAACAGACACTTCTCAAAAGAAGACATTTATGCAGACAAAAAACACATGAAAAAATGCTCATCATCACTGGCCATCAGAGAAATGCAAATCAAAACCACAATGAGATACCATCTCACACCAGTTAGAATGGCAATCATTAAAAAGTCAGGAAACAACAGGTGCTGGAGAGGATGTGGAGAAATAGGAACACTTTTACACTGTTGGTGGGACTGTAAACTAGTTCAACCATTGTGGAAGTCAGTGTGGCGATTCCTCAGGGATCTAGAACTAGAAATACCATTGGACCCAGCCATCCCATTACTGGGTATATACCCAAAGGACTATAAATCATGCTGCTGTAAAGACACATGCACACGTATGTTTATTGAGGCATTATTCACAATAGCAAAGACTTGGAACCAACCCAAATGTCCAACAATGATAGACTGGATTAAGAAAATGTGGCACATATACACCATGGAATACTATGCAGCCATAAAAAAATGATGAGTTCATGTCCTTTGTAGGGACATGGATGAAATTGGAAATCATCATTCTCAGTAAACTATCACAAGAACAAAAAAACCAAACTCCGCATATTCTCACTCAGAGGTGGGAATTGAACAATGAGATCACATGGACACAGGAAGGGGAATATCACACTCTGGAGACTGTTGTGGGGTGGGGGGAGGGGGGTGGGTTAGCATCGGGAGATATACCTAATGCTAGATGACGAGTCAGTGGGTGCAGCGCACCAGCATGGCACATGTATACATATGTAACTAACCTGCACAATGTGCACATGTACCCTAAAACTTAAAGTATAATAAAAAAAAAAGCCTCATGCTTCACAGCTTATTGCTTCTTCGATATTATTAACTTATGAGATCAAAGAACCTTAGCTATGATTCCTAATTATGATATTATTATTAATAATAACCAATGTACTTATCCCTTACTACTTATTCTCAGTACTTTACATATGTTCCTTATTTCATCCTCGAAGGTGTGCCCTATGAGGTAGGAACTCTTATTATAAATTTTTTAAAAGTATGACAGGTACGTATTAGAGAGGTTCTATTTTTGAAGCCAGAATTTAAACACAGGCAATCTGGTTTCAGGGTTGAGGCTTGCTACTTCCTGAGAGACAGCTTATGTATTGCTTGGAAACACTTCTGTGTCTTTACTCTTTTAGAGGCAATCTAGTCTCCTTCTGGATGTGATGTATTTACCAGATTACTTTTTTCTTCAGTTTCCTCACCTTTAAATTTAGACAATAACAGTTACCATTACAGCAGATCATATAGGTAAAATACTTAGTACATGTCCTGGCACAAATAAAGTGTTTGAGAAATGATAACAATCATTATTATTACTTTTATTATTGTTATCGTGATAAGATAGTTTGGAAATAATAAAGCTGATGTATAACCAGTCTGACTTTATTAGGAGGGATTTTAGAACTGAGAGTCTTTCCAATCATTGTAAAAGAGGAAGTAATGTTCTTAGAGATCATAATAGAGGTTAAAATTAGATAATACAGAGGTACTATCTATTATTCTAGATAAAGTTAAAGGCAGTCATAGAACTTGTCCATATAGAAGCCACGCAGCATAGGGGAAGGTTTTCAGGTGTGTTGTCTTTGGGTAGAATAACCTCACCAAAAGAAGGTCAGGTCTACAGAAATTCAGTCAGTGCCTTAAAGGAGGAGGATATTTTGCTGGCATTCACGTATTGATGCAAATGAATACTCAGAGTCTACTCAAGTTGGTGTGGTATGTGGATACAGCAAAGAAAGTAATGAGTAAGTGTTCTTGTCTCCTCCAGGTATACAGATTTGAGAAGTTACTAAACCATAGAAGTTACATCATTAGAGATAGCATAGACTTTTTATCTTTACCAACTTCCTGCTACCACATTAAGTAGAAGTGGTAACATCTGTTCTCCATGCAGGTAGCTAGCACTTCCCATGTAGGGCAATTGGATCCCCACCAAGTGAACAACTCAGCTGTCTGGTATCTCTCTTAAGTTCATCTTTATTAAAATCTTGAGCTGTAAAAATAAATTTGCTTATTTTCCATTCACTACAGGTAGGACTTATGTCTTTTATTTTTCAGGGATAACATGGATTAATAAATATGTAGTATTTCCGTATCATTATTTCATTGATTTTTTTTCTTTATATGGTGGAAAAAACTTTATTGAAATTTTTCTGGTCAACAGAGGTCCATAAAATATATTTAATATAATCATAGATTCAATATTATTTCATAAGAACATAATTTTATAGAAAATGTATTGTATGTCTAATATAATGTTCATGACCTCATATATTTATTGATATATAATGTCCATAGGTTAACATTTTTCCTCATAGAAATGAAGGGTAAATCAGTTTGTCCAAAGTAACACAGCTGATTTGTCATTGTCCTTTTTTGTTTCAATGTGCCCTCTATTCAATATATTTGAGAGTAGTTTCAGAAATAAGCCTAAGTGTTATTTGTTCCTTTGGAAGGTAGTTTACCAGATGTTTGTTTTAAGGATTTCAGATGTACAAGTCTTAAATTGTACACAGGGCTGTATCTAGAGCTTGTATGGGAGATGGGGTCTTCATATGCTTTTTTTTTTTAATTTTATTTTCATTGTCCTTGTTTGGATTCTTATTATCTCTACCCTGAAGTCCTTCCAGCAGGACAGAAATATTCTAATTTTAACATCTGATGGAGTGAGAACTGCTGGTTCTAAGAAGCCTAAAATTTTCTTCCAAAGGAAAGAAATGCTGTTTTGGGGAGTTTGTGTTTTAGAGTGAATCCAGGAAGTTGGAGGACCTGGCATTATCTAAGAAATTACATTCATACAACGTTCCAATTGGCTTTCTCGTCTCATCTCAGTGGCCTTCCCACAAGGTACACAATGGCTAAATTAAATCTGGTAAAGCATGAGTCTTGGCTCTTGATAGAATAAGTTTGGCTACAGTATAAATTTCAGCCACCTAAGGCTCATTTTAAAGCCATTCATTATCTCAATTTCTAATCCTATCTCCGTTATTTTCCTAAATACTGCATATTTAGAAAACTTGACTATGTTCGCTCCTATGTCCATATCCAAAATTACCTTTTACTCATAGATACTTCATGCTTTCATTATATTAATCAGTTTATACTTTACATTTTTGCAAATTTTAATTGTAGCTTGTCTTCCCCTCTCACATCAAAGCCTGTGGCCATGGGTTATCTCTTTTCATCTGCATGATTACCATGCACTAGTAGAGGGCAAGCAGCTGACTGATTTTGGGTATGACTCACATATGAATTAGATTTTAAGCCTCAAAAACACCTATGATGTAGTCACTAGCTCTATTTTATAGTAAGAACATGGAGTCTCTGAGTGTTTAGTTAGGCTCAGAAATTGATTACATATAACCCACTCCTTTGGAAGGTAGTTTATTACATGTTTGTTTTAAAGAATACAGATATACAAGTCTTAATATTTACACAGGGCCCAATCCTAACATGATCTGAATATTATGTCACAGTGCCAGTCATAGTCACTTGGATACAGTAGGTGATCAACTAAAATGTATTTATTCGTGAAAGAATGGGATTAATATAATAGTATACTGTTTATTTCTCACTAATAATTGCCTCATAAGTTTCAAGTATAAAATTTGTCCAAAATATACCAATTTCAGGGAAGAAAAAGGCTATTCCCAGTATTTCATACTTTATGAATTATGTTTATGTCAATATAACTTTTTCCACCACCAAGCCAACTTGCTGTTACAAAGAAAAGGCACGTAATAAAATCAGACTTCTTCTAAAGTGAGGCTGCCTCCCTAATTGCAAATGTAAATGTTGCCAGGTGTTCAGCTCCCTTGTCCTAATAAATAAATAATTAGAAAACATGATTAATATGAAGCCTTGCTGCCTAGCTGTGTAGAGTGTTCTTAGAGAGCAATGTTGGGAATTGGACTTGGAGGGAAGAGTATATGCTTGATGGGATGCTTCCAAGTCATCCTGGCAAGAAAGCATCACATGAGTATGCACACTATGAGTGCCCTACTTGGGGACAGAACAGAATTATAGACTTGGGAGAAGCAAACAAAGTCCCCCTTGGCTGCTAGAGATGGGAGTTAGATGAAGCATCATCTGAAATCAAGATACTTTGATTCAGTTGTGTTCTGAGTCAGACCATATTTTTTTTACCCAAATCTATCATTTTCTTTTTTTAAAATTTAATTTAATTTTTTATTATACTTTAAGTTCTAGGGTACATGTGCACAACGTGCAGGTTTGTTACATATGTATACATGTGTCATGTTGGTTAACTAGCTTTTCTTATCTTTCATTTCATCAGTTTTCTAATCACTATAATAACACCTGTTTCAATTGTAAACATTGAATTAGTTTGTGAACATGCAAATGCCTAGAACAAAAGTCTTTTTCTTTTTTCTTTTTTTTCTCCATTGCACTTTTATTTGAATGTAATATTTGGGACAATTATTCAAAAGGGCCAATATTTCCCAATTTAATCTGAGGTCATAATAAAACAAGCAACAAAACAGTTTTTGGGATTTCAGTTTCTCACCCTTATCATCAAGACTCACTGCCTCCCATCATCAATATTTACTGAGCATTTATAGTGTACTAGGCACAACAGAACATACAGAAAACATTATCTCAGTGTCTAAGGCACCCTGCTTCCTTTGCTTGCATCCCTAAAACAAAAGTCTTTTTCAAATGATAGTTATTAGCCCTTATTTTCTTCATCTGCAAAATGGAAATCATGTTTAGGAAACAATGCATATTATATTTCCTCATTGGAAAAGTATAATGCTCATCAGCATATCAAAATCTCTTAAGCACTTCTACAATAAAGAAGCCTACATAATTTTAACTCAGTAATCCACATACTTATGCAACCACAATAATGTAACCATTCACTTTGCTAAATACATTTTGGAAAATATAGTCTTAAGAAATATTGTGATGAATAATTAAGATATTATACCTGTAAATAAACAATATGAGCATCTATCCTCTTCTGCTGATCCAGAAATATGGGGAAACAAATCAGCATGTTTAGAGAACAACAACAACAAAAAGCTATCAATACAGAATTCTGAAAACTCACATTGGGTTGAATACTTGTTGCACCCAGAATCCTCTATTTAGGGTCCATGGTTTTGTGTGGGATTGTGACTTTTTAGAACGAGAAGATATTTTCAAATTGAAATCCAAAGTGACAAGGGATTTTATCAATGGAGCACCATGAAAGATTGTTTTTTTACAAATGGCCAAATATTTCTTCCTGTCCCTTGCAGCATTGCTGTTCCTTTCATGTGGAGTTAGAATCTATTTCTCTAACTTCTGAATTTGTTCTTTGCTGTGTGACTTGCACTGGCCAAAGGAGTATTTACAAATAAAATGCAAGCAAAAACTTCCAAAATGTTGGTTTATTGGAACTTCTCCTCTCTCTGGCTTTTGTATGGAAATTCTCTGCAACTGTGTTCACAAGCCCAGGCTGACTTGCTGCCGGAGAAGAAATTATGCAAAGACAGGCTGCAGCCATCCCAATCATCCCAAGAGTGGTTCCAGCACAGGATAAATAAGCAAGTCAAACCCCAGCAAAGCCATAATAGACCTTTCAAAGTTTCCTCAGGTCTCTTTCCCACCATTATTTGTGATCAGAAAACTTACAAAATATGTACCCACTTATTCCATTTTTAAACACAGCATATTGTATTGTTAAATTTAAGAACTATTGTGTAAAATAAATCTATAGAACTTATTCATCTAGTATAACTGAAAGTTTACATCCATTGAAAAACCCTTCATTGCCTCCAGCCCTCAGCACCTGGCAATTGCTATTGAATTTTCTGTTGTAGTTTTTTTTTTTCTTTTTTTCTGAAATTGTAGGAGTTTCTTATGTATTTTGAAAATTAACCCCTTATCGAACATATGGCTTGCAAATATTTTCTTCCACTCCACAGATTGCCTTTTCATTTTGTTAATTGTTTCCTTTGCTGTTCAGAAGCTTTTTAGTTTGATGAGTCCCACTTATCTACTTTTGCTTTTGTTGCCTGTGCTTTTGGTGTCATATCCAATAAGTAATTGCCAATATGATTTTATACACTAAAAACGCCCATCTAAAAATAAAATTTAGAAAACAATCCCATTACAAGAGCATCAATAAAACCCTGAAATATTTAGGAATAAACTTAACCAATAAGGTAAAAAAAATTGTACAGTTAAAACTACAAAACATTGATGAAAGAAATTAAAGACACATGGAAAGATATCCTAGGTTCATAAATTAAAACACTTAGCATTTTTCAAGTGACCATTTCAACTAAAACAATCTAAGCTATCCCCTTTAAAATCCCAGTGGATTTTGTTTTACAAGATAAAAAAAAAAATCTTAACATTTATATGGCATCCCAAAAGACATAGAATAGTTAAAGCAATCTTGAAAGAGAACAAAGCTTGAGGCACAGCATTCTTGATTTTAAAATATACTGCAAAGCTATAGTAATCAAAAGATTACTGGTTTAAAACAGTATGGTACTAACATAAAGACAGACATATAGGTCACTGAAACAAAATATAGACCCCAGAAACAAATCTCCAAAAAAGGGTGACAATGGGGAAAGGTTAATTTCTTCTTCATGTGTTTAAAAAAAAATATCCGCATGGAAAGGAAGGAAGGAAGGAAGGAGAAAGAGAGAGAGAAAAGAGGGAAGGGAAGGGAAGGGGAGGGGAGGGGAGGGAAAAGGAAAGGAAAGGAAAGGAAGGAAAGGGAAGGGAAAAGGAAAGGAAAGGAAAGGAAGGAAAGGAAAGGAAGAAAGAAAATTGGGCCTCTGCTTTACACCATACACACAATAAACTCAAAATAGAATCAGGACCTAAACGTAAGTCCTGAAACCATAAAACTCCTAGAGTAAAACATTGGAATAGCTTTAATGCCAGAATAGTTAATGAGCACATGCAAAAATAAGAATTACAGGGCAACTTACTGGTTTATAGCATGAAATATTTCCAGAATAAAACAGGTCAAGATTTTACTGCCTAATAATTGCATCTTCAATATTCTATAACCAGATTCTCTCTTATTAATTTTGTTAACTATCATAAGACTAGTTTAGAATAATGGCTTCATGTATATACACTCATGAAATTTTATTCTTATACTAAAATATATTTATTGTTGGCTTCCTGTTGCCAGCACAAACATCGTCTCTTTTCCACTAACAAATACCAATATGTTCGTGTCTTCGTTCATGTTATCACTTTGCTTGTTACCTAGCTTGCTCTAAATAAGATGAGAAAAATAATTGTAGTGAAGAGGAACCTTAGATAAAAGGAATCAGAATTCAGAGCTTAAAGTTTTATTTAGATTTATATGTTGAAGTGAGCCTTGAGGCAAAGCAGATTAAATTGATCAATATGGATGTTGAAGATTTCGGCAGAAAAATTGTTGAGGAACTCAACTTTCAATATACGGCTCAGTGGGATGGAAGTGGAAGGAGTTCTCTTCTTTCTGGTTCCCAGGGTTTTCAAAATTTTGGAGCATCTAGAGATCTCATTCGGATACAATCAGAGCCACTCTCACAATCAGCAGTTATTGCTCCTCAAGTGGTTTTATAGCCACCAAATGTAGGCAACTGGCAAACAGAAGTAATTTTTAAAAGATAGAATTGACACTATCTTCAATATACTTGAGAGACTGGTTGAATGTCACATGCATGGAACCACTTTGATGACTCTCAGGGTTAACTAAGAGTGGAAGGTAAAAAAAAGTTAGGGAATACAAAGGTAGATGAGAAGTCTTGCTCCTATATCAATAAGGGCAGCTAGACCAGAATGTGCCTATCATGTGGGGAAAGAAACAGAAAACACCTATTTAGGAGAACACACTTTTTCCTGTCATTTTCTATATCGACTTGCACAGAGACTTGCCTCTCCCCAGCTATTATTGCTTAAGGTCACTCACTGTTACTTTATTATTCTTTTTGTTTTTTGGTAAGTTTAATCAAGGTGTCTTCTCTTAGTACTGTTCCAAAGATAGAGGCAGAAGAGCACAGTGGTTCAGGGTGCAGGTTTCAAATACCAGTAGGAATTGTGGCCTACCATTCACTTACTAGTTTTGTGAAAAATTTGACTAGTTTTTTTATTTTTTTTATTTTTTACCATTACCCTTTTGAGGCTTCTTATTGATACACTGGTATGATACCAAGGTGGCATCTTCTTACTGGTAAACTGATATCATACCAATGCAGTATTTAATATAGTAACATGTTTAAAATGCTAATTTGAGTCATTGGTAAACAGCAATAACTCACAAAATGTTAAGCATTATGGTCTTTATTATAAACAGGGCTCGATTTTCATTGCATTTTTCATCAAGAATACTTATTTTTACATCTTATTATTATTATTATTTTGAGGCAGAGTCTTACTCTGTTCCCAGGCCGGAGTCCAGTGGTGTGATCTTGGCTCATGTTATTTGGGTTACTATAAACCCATGTTTTTTGGGTTACTATAAACTTGTAGTATAATTTGAAGTCTTTCTTTTGGAACTTTCTTAAACTTTTCAGATCTTTGTTCACATTACCCATCTGCTCTTACATGTTTCCTAATTCCCCTTACGGCCTTTCATATATTATCCACAGGCTATTTCAACATCTGTATCATTTCTAAATGTGACATTGATATTCACTTTGTCTCTTTATACTGTATTTCTTCTTGTCTTTTCATCGTCTTAAATTTATGGTTGAAAACCTGGTGTAATCTATAGGGTAACAAGAACACAGATGAAGGCCTTTACATTTTAATCTGGCTGTGGTTGAGCTATGTTTAATGATTTCTGTAGCTGTAGGTATCAATTGCTTCAAATTTGTTTGGTGTTTTAAATTTTACCTCCTTCTTAATCAGATTCAGGACCTCTCAGTCCTTCTAGCTATAATCCACCATTATAATACTGGATCCCTGATGATGCGGTGCTAAGATTTAGAGAGGAGATTAATTCTATAGCCTTTAATTAAATCTCAGTCTTTTGGTGGGCATGTGTCTTGGCAACACACATCATAAGCATCTTTTCCCTTACCTCTTAGGTGACATAGGAAAGCTAGAGGGAACTGAAGCTGGGTACATATCCTTTCACTCTAAGATAAGACTCTGGAAAATTCTTTTATTCTGGGTACTAAGACTTTATTGCAGAGAATATCATGGACATATTTCAAAATGGATATTTTTACCTTTCCCTGATACAGCCATGAGCGGACCTTGTTTGGCTCTTTGCTGTGAGAAACTGTGGTGTTTTCGGGATATACACTGCATAAAAAGTGTGGAGACCTCGACTACTGTGGTCCTAAAGAGATGGTAATTCTTATGCTAGTCTGCATTCAGCTTTCAGCAATTTTTTAGAAAATTACCATTTAAATGCTTTTATTATTTCATGGCTCCAGTAGCTTCTGCTCAAGGTAAGAATATCTTTGTTGTGATTATATCTATTTTCCTGTCACTCCAGATTTCCTGAGGGTGGCTTGCCCTACCTCAATTATTTGATGAGTTAGTTTATTCTGTTTTGTATCCTTGCAAGGATGATAGAAATGGCTTTATATGGAGCTGAAACCATAACGCTTTGCTTCATTTTTGAAAAATTATATTGCTCAATGTAAGATTATTAGTTGATTATTTTTAACTTTCAGCCCTTTGAACATGTTGTCCCACTACTTTCTGCTCTCCATTGTTTTTGATGATCTTATCGAGTTCCCCTTGTACATGATACGTTTTTTACTGTTTGTTTGTTTGTTTTTCCCGCTTTCAAGATTTTATGTTTGTCTTTATAGCTTCACTAATTGAATATGATGTCTCCCCATGTGGGTCTCTTTCACTCTATCCTACCTAGAATTTGTTGAGCTTCTAGGATATGTACTTTAATGTTTTTAAAAATCAAATTTGTGACGTTTCTGCCAATATTCCTTTGAATATTTTTCTTCCTTTTTCTATCTCTTCTCTTTT
The DNA here is from genome assembly GCF_029289425.2 of Pan paniscus. Taxonomy (NCBI): domain Eukaryota; kingdom Metazoa; phylum Chordata; class Mammalia; order Primates; family Hominidae; genus Pan; species Pan paniscus. Next base: position 72,875,983 of record NC_073267.2, read on the forward strand.
CCTAGTATTTTTATTATGGTTGTTACTGGTGGCAAGTGGAGAAGCAGCGGCAAGTCCCAGCGAGCTTCTTCCTTGTCTTCTCACAAGAAAGATTTTGACCGACAGACCTAGGCAAGTTTTAAAATCAGAGGCAAAGGGTTATTAAAAGAAGTGAAGTACAATTGGAAGAGGCCCAAGTGGGGGACTTCAGAGTGCACCGCTTATAGCTTGGAATGTTTTTGTTTGTTTGTTTGTTTTGACGCAGGGTCTGGCTCTGTCACCCAGGCTGGAGTGCAGTGGTGCCATCACAGCTCACTGCAGCCTCAATTTTCTATGCTCAAGCGATACTCCCATACTACCACCTCAGCCTCCCGGGTAGCTGGGACCACAGGCACGACCCATCAGGCCCAGTTAATTTTTTGTATTTTCAGTAGAGACAGGGCCAGACGAGGGGAGGCGGGGCAAGGGGGTTGGGGTTGGGGGTTTGCCATGTTGCCCTGCCTGGTCTCAAACTCCTGGGCTCAAGAGATCTACCAGCCTTGGCCTCCCGCAATGCTGGGACTACAGGCATGAGTCACTGTCCTTAGCCGCTTGGGATTTTTATACATTGGCTTTCTTATGGGGGGTTGCTTCTCTTCACTTGCTCCCTCCCTTGGGCCTTGGGGCGGGCTGTTGCTCAGTTGCCACATGGCAATGCTCGGCCAGCACTTGGGAGGGGCCGCATGCACAGTGTGTTCAGTGAAGCTCTGCACTTGCTCACTTGGGGCGATTTTTCCCTTCTGGTCCAGTGCCCGCAGAGGAAGGTTATGTACGAGTTAAACTCTGCCATTTTGCCGCCTACTGCGCATGCTTAAGACCTTATCAGGGACTTGAGGTTTGCTGGCTCCAGATGTTTTCTACCTGTTGAGGAAGTTGTTTTCTACCTCTTCGTCTTGGAGCCAGTTGTGACCACTTGTCATTTCAGAGGGACAGTTTTATGATCTGACCATCACCCTATGACTGCCTGCCATTTCTGGGGGCCCTCTCCTGCCCTGCTCATGTCTGTCTCACTACCTACTCTAACTTGGTGTCCCATATTTCTCAGAGACTGTTTATTCCCCTCCTCCTAGTCTTTATTCTATTCTCTTAATCTTTATAGACATTAATCTCAGTTTTGGCATCTAGAATTTTCTCACTAGAATATTATATCCATATCACTTTAAACTTGTTTTATTGAAAACAAGATTCCTCATTTCCTGAGAGTCCTAAATACGGAGGATGCCTCAGAAAATTGTGCTTCCTGGGTTTGTATCTTCAGGTTACTTAAAAGTTTGCAAGTTCTCCATGAAGAACACTGTTCATGAGAGATCTGGTGTTGTGCCACTGTTGTTGCTGTTGCTGCTGTTGTTGCTGTTGCTGCTGTTGTTGCTGCTGATGCTCCAAGAGTTGTGGCATGCATCTTATTTAGATTATTTTTACTTGTCTGAATTCACCCTATTTCAAAATTATTTTATTCAAATGGATAGGAGAACTTTACATGCTAAATAAAATTATGTGTATTCAAAATATTTTTTATTTTACTTCCAAAATGCTTTATAAATTATTGTTAAATCTTATTCTTCTGGTGCAAGCAGTTTGTGACCCCATCCCACTTTGCGACTAGCTGACTCATGTTTTTCACTTATTATCTGCAGTCCCACATTCTGAGAAGTCTTCTGATATCCCTCAAGACTAAATTTGATATGCCTTTCTGTTATCTCCCAACTCATGTGATTGCCTTGTGCTTTTCTTTCCAATTATTTCTTCTATTTCAGTTGATGAGTCCAAACCTCATAACTTCTCTCTCTCTTCACATCTTTCTACAGATTGGTTCTGAGGATGACAGGGTTAAGCCAAGTCAGATAAATGAGTAAATAAGAGATGATGGAGTTTCTGAGCAGGGAAAAGAACTTCCTGACTCTTTTGAAATAAATAAAATATTCAGTAGGATCCAGGCTTGCTGTGTGCACCACACATGTACAGGGAAACTCATGGCTCCTATTATTATTAATAACCATATTATAAACATGAGAGAAGACCAGCCAAATAATTAAATAGCCATTCTAAGAGTAAAAAGCTCTAAGGAACCTAGCACTTTGAAGAAACGTCAAATCATTTTTTTCACTTCCCCTGAAGCCTGTACATCTCTGAATGTCTTCATAAATATACTTGGTTATTCAATTATTTGGTTTGGATTTGGTGACACTTATATCTGGAAAAAATATCAAATGATCAAGTTCCCTTACAGGAGTACCATTATTTATTTCAATTTATGTATATCTTTTTCTCCCAGTATGTCGAAGCTTTTTTGAAGGTAGGTATTAAGTCTAGTATAGCTTCCTAATGCCAAAGCCTGGTTATAGAGTCTAGCAAAAAGTCCTATCTCAATATATATAAATTTATGTTTTGCCTATACTTGTAGAGATCTAAATTGTGACTCAGAAATATTAACTAACTTCCCAAATATCACATAACTCAAAAGCACCAGTCACCAATGTAGTGGTAGTCTCATCTTACCTAAATAACTTTTTTCTGCATTGTGAAATTTTACTTTCTAACTCTGTCTGTGATACTATAACATTTGTGTGCAGCTTTTCTCTGCACCATAATACTGATCTCATATCCTGAATATCTAGTATGTAGTCTACAATAAATAATAACAAATGTTTCACAAGTTGAGTCCAATCAAATTGCTTTCTTAGATGATTGCTTTAGAGATGCTTGGAGGGATGACTACTCAGTTATAAATAATTCAAGGCACCCAATATCTATTACACAGCAGACAATGTGCTGGATGGGTAATTTAAATGGGTCCAATGGAATTATCTCTTCAGAAAACTTTGCTTGTTTTCATTCAATATGCAAATGCTATCTACATATTTGTGCAGCAAATAATGGATTTACAAACTAGTTTTACATCATCCTTGTTGAATTTTGCCTCTTCAAATAAAAGTACAGATAACATAGCAGACAAAATTGCCCTTATCTATTGGTCTTTTTCTTAAAGATATATAAATTACAGTAATAAATATTTTCCCCCTCACCATCATCATTATACAGTATGTGACACCAAGAGACCCAGTGGATTAAAAGACATGATTGTTTTCAATATTATTTGGATTTCCAGAGACAGTGAAGGATAGGTACAGAGTAGTCAATGAATGAGTAAAGCATATTAATGTCACATCACCATATTATAGTTTTTTAGTTATTAAAATTCACATAATACAGTTTGATCTGAAAAAAAGAGCCCTAGAGAAATTTTTATTCAAGCAGTAGTAAAATAAATGTAGCATATAAGATACATCAGCCTCAGGTAAGTTAAGCAATTTGCCCAAAATTATCCTAGTTAACACTTGCAGAGGGAGAGCATAGACCCAGATTTTTTATGTATATACAAAGATGCATATAAACAATATATTTGTGATTGTTAAGTCAAATGCTGTAATTTTTAGGGAGAATATTGAAGCCAATAGAGGATAACTGTCAGGGAAGAAACTCGTTGATCTAGGAATAGAACCTAAAACACAGAAAGTTATCCATGAAAACAGGAAAGGTAGTTTTTCAGATAGAAAAAAAAAAAAGGATTGTGGAGATAAATTGAGACAGTAATCTAGTTTAAATCTGCCAAAATTTAGTATAAATAAAACTGCAAAATGCTTGTTTGGTTTAAAGTAGAGATGAAATTCAAATAAAATATAATGAACCATTTTAATATGTTCAATTCGCTGGCAGTTAGTAGATTAACAATGTTGTGTAACACAACCACTATGAAATGTTTCAGAAAACATTTTCATCTCCCCAAAATAATTATTGAAATCCCATTTTTCTTCTTTAATTTAGCTCTTTATTTACAGTTTCTTTTAGCTCTTTCAACATTTTTAAGAAACTTGATACAAAGTCTTTGTGTAGTAAGCCTAATGCTTGGCCTCCTCAGGGGCAGTTTCTATTCATTTCTCCTTTTATTGGGCCATATTTTCTTCTTTCTTTGCATGCTTTATAATTTGTCTTTGAAAATTTGACATTGCAAATGTAATTTCTAACTATAAAAATTATATGATTCTCCCTTCTTTAGATCTTCAGATTTTCTTTTGTGGTTGTATTTTTTAAGGACTTTTTTGTTTGTTTTTACTGTCCGTATTATTTGTTATGGGTGGTCTCTGAGGTATATGTTTCTTTATCTCATGTCTAGCTAGTATTTTCTCATAAAATTCCTTGAACCCCTGCAGTGAAAGAAAAAAAAAGAAGAAAAGATAGATTAAAAAGACAGATAGATAAATAGCTAGCTAGCTAGCTAGATGATAGAGAAATAGCTAGCTAGCTAGCTAGATGATAGATAGATAGATAGATAGATAGATAGATAGATAGATAGATAGATAGATGCATACATACTTATATACATGTATCTCTTCTAATCTTTGTAAATTGACATTGTGCTGGAACACTTCTTCAATGCCTAGACAGATCATTTGCAACTCTGTCTTAGCCTTCTCTTCCTGCTTGTGCACAGCTTAAAGATAAATCACTTGGAAAGCTGAGGGTCGTCTCAGGTCTTTTCTGAGCATATGTGTAGCCATGGGAATGAATGTTGCCTTCTAATTTCTTTGGTATGTGCATGTGCTTTTCAATTACCTAATTTCTAAAGAATAACTCTCTCCGGCTTTCAGCATGGCTATAGTTTACCTCAGTTGTAATATTCTGCACCAAGTTGCAGTGGATTGTTAATTTATCTTACAATGTTTTTAAAGACTTTCCTCTGCCTAGCTCCTTTTAAACATGAAAAATTATAAATTAGGCAAAAAAAGGCACGTAGCTTGTAGAAGTCCTTTAGGAAATTCCCAGACAGGTTGAAACAGAAAAATAAACATAATTTCTTTGGCGTCTCAAGAACTGGGGCCAGAGTACCACACAGGAAATTCAGGATACCATCTTCAAGACTACTGCTGAAGGGAGTAGGACTAGGGCAAGTAAAATGCTGCAAATATTTTGTATAATTTTTAAGTTACCTTGTTCTTGACTCAGTGTTTACTTGTTTTCTGTAAATGGTTAACTATTTCCCAGCTTTCTGACAAAGTTGATTATCTTTTTGCTTCAATTTTTTAGTATGTTTGTGAAAAGATGAACACTTGGATCTGCCAATTTTACTTTTTTTTTTTTTTTTTGGCTGACCTCACACTCCACAATGACTTTTTGCTTGGAATGCCCAGGTTATATATAATGCTCACAGTCCTTAGACATTACAAATAGTTGAAAAATAAACTTTTAGAAGAAAGTCTAGGTATGTAGAAATTTTGTCTATTTAGAATATGTTTATTTGAAAGCAAAAAAGTGACTGATCAACAAAGGTTTAAATATTGAAGTCATTAATTATCCTGCATGCGTGTGTGTGCCATCTGCATGTACACACACATACAGACTCCAGACATATTGAATATTCTGCCGTCTCTTAAGGAAGTTATTAAAATCCTGGACTCTATCTTCTGGCTTTGCCACATGCTGCATCCACTTTCCAAACAGTTAAATTATGGTGACTCCTTGCACTTAAAAATGTCATTTCATCATTTCAAAATGGTTCCTGCAGCTTCTTACACAACAGGTTATAAGTAGTAATAAAGAGGAAAAGATAAAAAGTTTTCAGTTAATAAAGTTCTGTCTTTTATACAGGAATTTAAAATAATATTGAAGCTTTAAACTAGACTTCCATGTATGACCCATTGGCCAGAAATTGATCTCATGCTTATTCCCATTACGTTCTCAAGGACTAGGGAGGCAATGTGGTTATGATGACTAGTTCTTGTCACTGATGAGTTATCTAATGCACAGTGAGCAGAGATTCATTTCTTTGGAAATAAATGGGAATGTGTAAGAGAAATAATTCGAAGAGAAGAATAGCAGATGAAAATATAATGCCTAACCCAGAAAGTGTTTAACACATATGCCTTTTGCGGATAAGATGGGAAAGATTACAGTTCACAGAATCCTTAGTTTTCAATTGACATATAAATTACCTAGTATTTCTCATTTGGAGAGAAAGTACAATTTTGACGCGAATACATTTTTCAGAAAAGAAAATGTAAATTAGAATATATTTTAAAGTGTATGGATATTCAGTAAAATGTAAAATACATTCTGTAGGTAATAAATACAAGAGGAAAAGCAGTATGAAAAATGGTCAATTTAAGTAGAAAATAAAAGAAGGAAATAAATGTGGCAAAAATAAAATTAAAATATGTAAAAATGAGTAAAATAATGAATTGTTAAATTAATTGTAAATGGATTAGAATTGCATATCAAAAGCCACTGATTGTGTTAAATTTTTCATAATTCACAAATCTTTCAAGTTAAAAAAATAACACATTTCAATGATTGAATAATATAGGCAAACAATAAACAAAGCTAAATTAGTTTTATAAAATTAATTGAATATTCAAGTTAAAAACCTAGAAAAATAATTTGGAAAACTCAAATAATTGAGAAGAAAGAGTTAAGGACAGTTAGAGCGGATATTAATGCAATGAAAATAATAAAAATATAAAAATAGGCAATGCACAATCCAGTTCTTCCCCAAAAATAAAAATATATATATTTCACTTGAATTTATTTGAAGGAAACAGTAATCTTCAAACAAAATTCCTATTTTAACAAAAAATGAGATTTTATTTCACATCCTACATGTTAATTAAAATTAGTGGCCTGAAAATACAAAGTAATGTGGGAAATTTTGCTTACTATTTATGAGAGTATAAACTGAGTTAACTATTTTGCAGAGATATTTGAATCTAACACATGAAAAAGAAGATATTTAACATTCTTAATACCCATAAAATAAGAAAAAGTAACTTAAATCCTCATTAATAACAAATCAGTACATTCTGTGTGTGCCTATATGTGTGTGTTTTCTTGTCATCAACCATGTTGAAGAATCTATATAAATTAACAGTGCCATATTCCTTATATATTACTACTTTTACTTTTATGCAACATCCCTTCAAAACATTATGCTAAGTAATATAATCCAGACACAAAAAATATAACTTGTATGATCACACATGTGAGATATCTAGAATAGTCAAGTTCACAGAAACAGAATGTAGAATAAGGTGATGAGAGGCTGAGAAGAAGGCAGAATGAGGACAACTGCTTAATGGCTACAGAGCTTCTGTTTGGGTTGACTAAAAATTTTGGAAACTGATGGTAATGATGATTGCACAATAATGTGACTATACTGACTACTGTGGAATATGCCATATTCTCCAGAAGTTTAAAGTTACATCATTATATTTATCGTAAGAGAAAAAATTAATACAGCAAAGTTTTGTGAAAATATGTACACATTTTGTACAGTTATCTTCTGAGAGTGCATATTATGAATCAGATGTACAAAGAAAGAGAAAAATAAGAAAGAAAAAAAGAACTCCATTTATATTACCATACTTTTGACTCACATCACTAGCCACATGTGCTAGTTTTTCAAGTACTTTTGAAAAACTCAGAGAAAAATTAGCTTCTTTATAAGCCAGAGGGCCAAATTACATGAGGAAACTGTTATGGACTCCATATGTAAAGGGGTGTTCTCTTAGTAAAAATGTGTAAGCAGCTTCCTTGGAAGCTACAGCTATGTTCTTTGTTAATAATGTAGAAGTATGAATTGTTGTCACAAAAAAAATCTGCATAAAAAACAAACACATTGACTCAATGGCATATAAGAATAATTTATTACTGAGTTATAGACCTGAAGATCAACTAGTGTGGCTCTGTTCCATGTATGTCATTATGAGGATTAGATTGGAGGAGCAGCAGCTACTCATGACATATTTTAAGGCAGTGGAAAAGGCTCAAGAGAGTAAGCCTAAATGTACAATTTACATATTTCTGTTAACATTCCATTGACCTAAACAAGTCACATGGCCAAGCACAGTCTCCCAGGCTGGCTGGTATACTCTTTGAACCATAAGACCATGGCAAGGATATGGATTTACAATATTACCAAGGAAGCTGAAATGATTAGGTCCAATAATTAAATCTATCGTGTATGAAGAAGGGATACTAGTATCACACACTTTTTTTAGATTGTATTTAAGGTCCAAATCTAAAGCTTTCTCAATGAACAGTTTTAGATGAAATATTGCTTAAGACATAAATATTAACATGCCTCATAAAGAAAATTAATATTCATTGAGTACTTATTATGTTCTCTTTAATGTAAATGGCATTTATCATAGATTTGTATGCTTTCCAATAACTCTGCAGGCAGGGCTTTTATTATCTTTTTTGAGATGAGAAAATAGACAATATAATTTTAAGTGACCAATTTAGAGAAATAGAATATCTCAACATGTGTCAGGCAATGATCTCGATTTTTTTTACATGATCTAACTCATTTAATATGTATTAAACGTTTTTGAGGCAAGTGTCATTATCCCCCCTCTTTGGTTCATCAATAAATTGAGGCATAGAGAAGTTAAATGCCTTCTCAAGATTACTCAGGTAGCAAATCACTGAGTCAGGATTTAACTACAGGGAATGTGGCTACTGAATATAAGTTTGAAAACACAATGCAGGAGACAGACTGGTCAAGATTCAAATACATAATAATCTTCCTTAAAAGCAAAGCAAAGAGCAACAAGTTGACAAGGACGTGAGGTAGTTTTAATTTTGTCAAGTTTTTATATGGATGAAAAGCAAATATTACGCATCATAAAGTATCCGAATCTTTTGAGGAATTAAAAAAAATTTTGAAGATGATGAATGTAAAGAAAAGCCATCAACACAATTGGAATGATTATACTTTTCTTTCTGTCTCTTTGTGTCAAAATAATAAAGTTCATTTTTGCTTTAAATATTTTAAAAAAATAGAGGGACTTGTAGTTTCTTGCTATGTTGCTCTAACAATGAGAGTGTAGGAAAATATCAATTGCTGATCTCTGTATCCTGAGTAGGAAATCCCCCACTTCACTTGATGTCTGGGATCAGTGCCTAGTTTTGAAGCTAGACACCTGCTGTGATTGATACCTGGAGGTATGAGGTACAGATGTATTGTAGCGTATATAAGGGGTGCAGGAGTCCTGAGCAATGTCATCCGACTTCTCACAGGTTCACAATTGGACAGTATATATTTTACACACACACACACACACATAAAAACACAATTTATGTATGTATATAAGTTTACATATATACATACATACACACACACATATATATAGTGTCATTTTGATGGATGGGTTGCCATAGGAACAAAATGTGAAATGTCAGCATGGAGGGTTCATATTTAACCCAGTCCCTGCCAGTCACATACTATAGTTCCCTGAATAATAATAATAATAGGCTAACAGCAGCAATCTTAATTATAAAATAATAATAGCTACCATTATACTAAGCATACTATATGAAATATCTCTTTTAATCGCTCAACAACTCTTTAATTTGCTATTGATATACCTCTTTCACTGATGAGAAACCTATATCTAAGAATTACATTATCAAGAACATGCAGCTAGTAGATATTGACCAAAGTCTGGAAGAACAAGTTTAAGTAGCCTTGTGGATGGTAGACATAGCTGACAACAATAACCTAACTTAAGTAGACTCCAAGAATGACCCTGAATAGAAGATGCACCTGAATGTTGTGTGCTCAGAGGAATCTGAGAATAGTCAACTCAGAGTATCTGTGAGGATTATCTGAGCTCCTGGCCTGTTCTGTGAATGGTGGGACATACAAGAGAGCCAAGCTCTTTGTTTTGGGTTAAATGAAGGTTGCCAGCTGGAGGTTGTTAGGAGAGGGTGCTAAGTGAAAATGCCATATAAATTGCATGCTTTTTGCAAGCAACTATGGTACTCTTGCCCCGCCGATCACCACTGGGCTATGTGGTTCCCCTGTCCAGCGTGCCTACACTGGATCTCCCTGTCTGTAAGTCTCCTGCTAATAAAACGTATGTCTCCTTTGTTGGCTCTGGGTCTCTTCTTAGGCCTTCTCAGCTTGGCATCATCCCTGTGGGAGCTAACAGGGGGCACAACAACTTTTATGCTATGCTATGCCACATCCTATAGGTGAACCATAATCTCTTAGCTCTTGGTGTTAGCACATGATATTTCTCTGGTGGTTAATTTCCTCCTTTATCTCCCACTACCTCTTTATCATGAGCAATTTAACACTACCTCTAATATGCATTTCAACTTACCATAAGACTGGGTTACCTGTTTCTTATACCTGTTAATATTCTTTAGCTTCCCTGTGAGAAATAAGTTCCTTGACAGAAGGCACTGTGTCAACATTGTAACTTCTGTGCATTATAAGTAGTGGCTTAACCCATACATTTTAAGTATATTACTACCATGGAATTACGATGGCAGCTATTACATAAATCCTTGCCATGATCCATGTCAGTAACATACTTGTCTCTAATTCTCATAACAGTCCGGCAAAGGAAGCATTTTTTAACATTATTTTACTACTGCTGTGATGACTATTATTATTTATATCAGCACTTTACAAATGACAGTATAGAAGCTCAGAGAGGTTAAGTAACTAATTCTCATTCACAGTACTCATAACTGACAAAGCTAAACAAATTTGGTAACTCCGAATGCTATCAAAATGGCCTTTGGATTTGCCATACTAATGTCAAGTGATTTAACCATGATGCTTTTAATTTTGCTTGAATTGCTTCTGTTGCCCTGTTTTAGCCCTAAGTTGGTGCTATTGGGAGAGAGCAGAGAGAATCTCTGTTACAAGATCCTTTGTGAAAGCAGTCTAAACTTTTATGTCCTCCTGCAGTTTCCTGTATTTGCATAATTATTTTGGCTCTGCTGCCCCTATTGAATATCTCTCCCTCTCTCTTCCTAAAGTTCAAGAACAGGGGCAGATGCCCATGTGCACACTCCATTCAGGAGTAGCCCTTGGCCACCTTATTTCTGGGTAGCTTTTGTTGTGCTCATCTGTTCAGGAAGCCTGACTGTACAAGGGCTCATTTGCTGGTTAATTGCATTCTCAGATCCTCTAAGAATGTCTGCACACCTGCTCTCCACTTCACTGTCTCTTTTGATCTCTCTTGAAATACTCAACTTTGATTATGTGAAAATCTTCTGTAACTGTAATACGTGCCTGGAAAGCAACTAAAACCTTCCACTGTGACTATTTTGACCTGAAAAAGAGGCTATTTTAGGGCCTGTGTGTGGTGACAAGATAAAACAAAAGAAAATAATGTATCTTATTGTCTCCGTAATCCAGTTCAGGAAGTAGGATTTGATTCATCTGATGTTTGGTAAATTTTAAACAGATGTGAATTGCAGAGTAAACACATCTTTAACAGGTTTTTAAACAGTGGTCTACCATAAATTTCTATTTTTCCAAGCAATTTTTTTATTTATGTACTTATCTTTATTTTATTAAAAAAGTTTTTTAGAGACAGGGTCTTCCTCTGTGGAGGACAGTGGTGCCATCATAGCTTATTTTAACCTGGAATTCCTGGGCTCAAGCAATCTCCCACCTCAGCTTCCTGAGAAGCTGTGATTACAAGTGTGTGCCATCATGACTGGTTAATTTATTTTGCAGAGATGGGGTCTCACTATGTTGCCCAGGTTGGTCTTGAACTCCTGGCCTCCCAAAGTGCTGAGATTGTGGGCACAAGCCACCACACCCATGCTAAGCAATAATTTATGACTTCTAGGAAATTGAGGAAAACACAAATATAGGTTTATTTCTAAATAAATAATACAGGTAAAAAAGAAACCAAATGAGAAAAAATAATCATAAAGCAATCAACACTGTCCTCAGAACAATCCTATGGAGCCAAATAAACCTATGCTGGAATTGTCATCTATTTGTTTTTTTGATTTTTATATAAACTTTTCTAACATCACTAATTCCATTTGTATTCTCAATTGTTCATGTCTGAGTTCTCTCACCCTATTCCACTTTTCTCCACATGCCCACTAGACAAGTATTCCTTTTACAGAAAAGCATTGTATTAGTCTCCGTTATACATTTTAGAAATCATTCAATGATCCCTCCATCTCAGGGCTTGGTACAAAGTGGGACCTCAATAATTGTTTTAGGAACAAAAGAAAAGATACTCAATTACCAAGGATTAGGTATATACTATTTCATTTATTTATCAAGACATCTTGAACATCTATTATGCATGAGACACTATGCTCAATGCTAAAATGGTAACTTAGGGCAATTTAAAAAGTCACCAAAGGTTGTCAAAAAGCCTTTACATTGCTATTGCTTAAATTTCTTATTAGGTATTCATGTCCAGTTATGAAGACAATTTAAGTATTTACATACTTATATGTAAATATATGTTGCTTTCTAAATTACAATAGCAATGTTGGTGACTGGAGCACACAAAAGGACATTTCTGTGAGGATTGTCATTGCACTTAGCAAGTACCTCATGAAAAATATCCTTTTTATTCATGAGGTGGTTCAGATGGGTTAGAGAAGGTAAATGTTTTATGTATACCATCTCGGCAATACTTGTAAAGTGAAATAATTGTGAAAGTTTGTGTTATTCTCTTTCTTTGGCAAAGATAGTTCAATATATTCATCACATCATTAAATTTGAGGATTAGAAGGGATATTGGAAAGCAGTGAGTTCAACTGCTCTCTGATATTTGAATTTTGACCACACCCATAATTTGAATACTCTGGCGACAGTCAAAACCCACTAACTTGTAATTCAGCCTGTTCTAGTTTGTGTCAGTTTGTTCAAGAAATTTTGATTTCTTCCTTTTATTGCCAGTTCTAACTTGACATTGTTTACATATGAAGATGACAAAGGTATTTCATAAGACTTCGGATATCATGTTCATTCTAGAAGCTCTAAGATTCTACTTCTACCCCCAAATAAATGTTGCTAAATTTGATTCAAGTACTTTTAAAAAGGAAATAGTTTTCTGGCTGGAAACAGACCTTTCATTGTTTAAGCTCCTTTACAGTTTACTGAAATAATATAACCATCAATGGGAATTTACATTTTCAATTTTAGATTAACCAGATTTTTTATAAGGTGACTATCCAAAGTCATTAAACTAATAGTTGTTATATCTCTAACACACTTATTTTCCTCCCAGAGGTAATGCATCTTATTTCCCTTTGGCACATGGTTCTCTCTTGTTCTTTCAGAGTTTCTAATTAGGCCATCTGTTTCAAAATTAGTCAAGCATTGGGAATGGATTTAGTTTTGTTTGTATTTGCTTGTCTGTTTTATTTTCATTGATGACATTTTCAAGATGGCTTCCTCTTCTGGTAACCCGAGACCATTCGTTGCTCTTTTGAATGAAGATAAAGATCTTTCTCAATCACTATTCTTTTCTACAGACATCAAGTGAAATGTGGGTCATCCCATTTCTCATTCAATAAAAAACTTTTTGCAAGAGTGTGTAAAATGTTATATGGAAAACAAAAAAGAGGCAAGAGGCTTCACATAACGTCAGCTGGGTACACAGGAAAGAACAGAGTAAATCTTAGTCATTTTTGAGAAGACAGTTCTTTGACTTGTTTACAAAATAATATGACCTTTTCTCCTCTTTAAATATTATGAAGTGGAAAAGTTACTTAATATGGCTATATATTTTTACCTACCCACATGCAGTGGAAAGAGGTAGAGATTGAAATTCATGATGCTGACTGTTAGGGCACTTTCATAGTATCTGCCTGAACTTGGTCAGGTTACTTCAACTCTTGACTCCTCAATTTCTCTATTAGGAGAGATGAGGGGTACATGGTTTTCTCTGAGCTCATCTGAAGGTACCCCTCACTATCTGTCTCTCAGGGCTACTTTAATAATTATATCAGCTTAATTTTTTTTAAATGTTGCTGTCAGGTTCCAACTCGAGCTGGGGTCCAAGGGGAGTTGGTGGAAGGGTGGCGGGTAGCTGAATGAACACTCGAGGCAGTTGGGACCTGGTTTTATTCTCTCGCCTACAGAGTCAGCAGTACAGTACAATAGTGACTCAAAGCCAGGTATGAGCTCACACAAACAGGTTACATTAAATGGCTACATAAATGTGATTATGTAATGCATGGGGTTGTGTGCCTGCACTTCAAACCCAGTGTGTCATACTGTACCGGATGTCCACCTTGGCCTACTCCTGACTGAAGCTCAGCCATTTTCCTTACAGCTGCCATCATGGAATTTTAACAGTTAAAAGCAGGAGTTTATTTCGTATATCACAACTCAAACACATTCCATATGTTTTTCCAGTGTATGTAAGAAGGGACAGTGTCTTATTGGTATCCAGGGAAAGACTAGGCTTTTCTGCCCACTTAGCTAGTATTAAAACTATAATAAAGAGTTTTTGTGAAAGTGGTCACTAGATTTATTGTTGGAGGCTTATGAAATAAAAGGCCTGTAGCATATGACCATTTGCTATATTTTATCTTCATTTCTTCTTTTTTCCTCAGACAATGAACATGACAAAATCTTTCTGCTGGAAGAGCTAGTTCTGGTCACTGTGATACCTGGGCTGTCATTTGCTTTAAAACCTGGATTGGTTAGAATGAATAGATTTGTCTTTGCCGACGAAACAAATGTCAAACTTTAAAAAGCCTTTTCAGCTATAGGCTTTTCATAGAATAAGCTACCTCTGTCAGGAATTCTTCTCTCACTACCACATATTCCAGTATTTTCTCTAGTCACAGGCTCTCTACATTGTAGACATAGGTAGGCCCACTTCTCAAAATTCCATTAGTGAAACATTTTAGTTAATTTGCAGAGAGATTTTCACAAGCAAGTCCTAAGAAAATGAAAACATTTTAGTCATACACAAAGGTAGACAAAAAGGCTCAGAGAAAACATGTATTTCTTTCCCAGTTTTGGTAAAGAATATTTTGCCAATCCAAGGCATATTTTGCTTCTTATTTCTGGAAAGAATGTGCTTTTCTATTCTCTAGCCCTTTGAGGCTTGTTATAAGAAAAGGAAAGACATAAAATGGCAGGAAATTTGTACTGGATGCTATCAGGCTAATCTAATAATAATGTACTTCTGAAAGGGAATCGTGCTGGTAATAAAACTACATGCATTCTTCAAATGTGAATTCACCCTTTTTGTTTACTGTAAAGGTGATGTGACTGTAGGTAAATTACATCCCGATAACCTATTTTAAAATAGTTAAATAAGGAAGAATAGAGGCAGCAACGAGTGGCACCAAGTGTATATGTAGGTGAGAAGACAGTGAATTTAATTGCATTTACTTGAGTAGTGCCCTATTATGTCCATACTTGACATGCTCTTTGGGCAACCATTTCCTCTCGAAACTACTAAGACAGGCAGCTTTCCTCAGATGTAACCTGGCAGTACCGTAGCTATACCAGGGCTTACTCCCCCAGAGCTTCTTTGATACTGCAGTTTTGGACACAAGCAGGCTCTCAGTCAGCACTGCAGCACTCACTACTCTGGAAACACAGAAAATGTAACACCTTATTTGACAACTCTGGACCAAAAAGGGATGAAAGCTATCGAATCAATGCATGTTACTTCCATCTCTCAGGAGGACAATTTTGAAGCTCATACTTACTCATTCTCATTTATCCTCCAAGTCTTTAGGGAGATGTGATCCCCAATGGCCAAAAGCACTACACATCTCCACAAAGCTCATTGTAAAATGGCTCTTCTTCTTTCCCACCTCACCCTGTCCAGTCACCTCCTCTCTTTCCCTGGCATAGGTTTCCCACATCAACGTTGTTTCTGAAAGCTCTGACTCAGGTTCTGCTTCCTAAGGATTAACCCAGTCTATGGCAGAACGAGAAGGCTATTAACATGCATTGCAAGCTGATTACATCCTCATATGTTTTTAAAATTTGTATACATTAATTAATCAATTCCCACAGTATTACGGGGGTAATATTATTCCTTCTTATCAAACTTAGCAATTGAAACTTAAAGAGGAAAATACTTATCAAGGGCTAAGTAATATATTCTTTTGACATTAAGCTCAGTTTTTTTTTTTCACAAAAAGCTCACTTTTTTCACAAAAGTAAATTGTTTCCTATGAATGTAGACCTTTTACTCAGTCATTAAGTTACTCTTAACCTGACAATAAAATCTCTTAAAAGAAAAACAGAAGGTATTCCTAGTAGGCATTAATTTCAAAAAGTGATTACATGAATTACCCCCTCTCCCAGATAAAATTCAGCATGCATAATTGTCTCACAAGTTTCCATATTGATGGGAATGGTTTAAATTTGTTATTACTCCCAGTAGCCCTGGCAACTTGCCTTAATACAGATTAAGGTATGTATCCTTGGTTAGATTCCTACTTTTGGCTTATCACTGAGCAACATTAATAATATATCTCAGTAGACAGCTTAACAGCTTATAAAAATGTTAAAATCCAAATTAATATATAAGGCATACTAAGACTGAGAGAAGTTAAGTAATTTATTGAAGGCCTCCATTGCTAATAAGTTGCAGAATGAGAAATCAATGCCATGTCTCTCTTGCCCAAATTCTGTGTTCTTCCTAAGCTTTGAAAATTGGCTTAATTTGAATCAACTATGACAGCATCTGGAGTTGACTGTTAGGGAAGCTATCTTCAATACAGAAAATATATATAAAAATCCTGTAATATTATAAAAGGTAAGAACTTGCAATAACAATATTCTAAATTTTGAGATTCTAAAATACATTTAACCCACTATATTTACTTCCAAATTATCTTATTTCTGGTTTGTTCATTAGCGTTGCAAAATGAAACTACTTCTAATGCACATAAAAACCTTATTGTAGCCAAAAATATCCCTGTTTGGAGTTTATAAAAGTAATAATGAGAGTTAGGGTTTATCTTTCCTTACTCAATAAGTGGGTCACTTAATAGCCTCCTCAACCTTCTACATTATTTTAGGGATTTCAAAGAACTTCTGAGAAATAATTTGAGTCTCATAATAATCCTGTGTTGTTGTTGATTATTATTCCCATTTTACAAATGAAGAAATGGATCCTCAAATATGAACATATTTAAGCATTAAAAATTTGGTTCAGTTTATTCAAAATAACAGTGGTATTAACTACTTTCATATGTTGAATATTAGAAAATGGTCAGTTAGTATATTACCTGTTATTGATGTAGGCATGGCTGGCTTTTTGTATCTATGGCAAATTTTATTTCTAATGCCATTTAACTGTCATAGATAGGTGGGTTTTCACTGGCACAGTGCAAAAGATAAGGGAAAGGTGTCAGAATTGTGGATGACAATAAGAATTTTTAAAAATGCAAATGTTTGGGATCCTTAGGGAAATGGCTAGTAATTTACAAGTGTCTAACAGGTTGAACAGGCTCAATTGCACTCAATCAAATAGGCAAAACTGTAATGGTTACATGAAGATAAATTATAGTATTAGGAGAAAGGGGCATATTCCAACTTTTCTGTTATAAGAAAACAGAATATCAGGCTACTAGCCAGGTAGACTTAATGTCAATTCCAAGAGTACCATTCTAATTATGATAATCATCAATAATTAAATACTTATTTTGAATTAGGTAAATCACTGAGCAATGGTACATATCTGACACTTTAAGGCCCATAGACACCTATACATTAACTTTATCATAGCATATGTTTTGTACCTTCAATGTGATAGACTCCTTGAGGTAAGTAATTCTTGTCATCATCATCAAACTACATGTAAGTCAATAGAAGCTAAGAATTGTTATGGGACGTTTCAAGTTTATTCAGTTTCTAAAAGGCAAACCAAGACTCAAAACTATGATCTTAACTATATACCATGCTTCCTCTAGATGAAGAGAACTAGAGAATTCCATTATAAACAAAAGCAGTAGCACCCTAACCTTGAAGACTGGGTCTTTATGATTCAGGTACACCATGGGTTATGTAATTAATTGTGCGATTGTAGTATCCTGTCTCACATTAGAATACCAGATACTGCACCTAAGATAATGAGACCAAGTCCAGATCCACCTCTCTTAAATTCACTCACTCCCAACATGAAACAGTATAGATGGAATTACTAAAATATTCCTTGCATTTTTCACAATTCCCTTAGAATTTAAAATGACTAAAATTTTAGAGCAGAGCATTAATATCTACACTCTAGTAAACCTGAGTGAACCAATTGCTCTAAATATGATAGGCTTTCAAACAGTGAAGAAGTATAGCAATTTCTCTGGTTATTCTCTAAGCCTCTCAATTGAGTAGGCAAAGTGAGAAATTAAAGCTTGGGCTATTTAGTCTCTTTTATATAATATTCATTAAGATTTTAAGTGCCTATGATAGATTTCTTTGTTAGCATTTTTCATTATCTTTTCTTTATGGTCATTCTTCTTTCAGTGTTTAATCTATGTGACAGTCCTTGAAGCTAAGGTAATTTGGATTAAATTTTCAAGCAAGATCTTTTTGTGTGTGTGTGTGAATTCCTATCAACTTGTTTTATTATGATCAAGATATTTTACATCCACTCTATTCCTTTATCCACTAATTTACTGACTTTATTGAAAAAGCAATCAAGTTTGTCTGGCATAACATGTTCTTTATAAATTTAGTATGGCCCCAGAGAATGTAATCTGCTATTTATTAACAAAGCAGGCAACAGAAGCACAGGTTTTTTTTGTTTTGTTTTGTTTTTTCCAGACTCCTCCAGGGGACTGTTGCAGAGACTGACTTCTGGTTTGAAAGAGGAATTCACAGTCTGTTCTCTGTAAAGGGGTAGGACTCTGGAGGCAAGGGGTAAGTCTCTTCAAGCTCACACAGAAATCTCATTTTTTTTTTAATGGAGCAGATTTATAAGAGACTATATCCCAGAGGTAAAATCAAGGGCCTTGAAGTGTCATAGATGTAGCATCTGAAATTCTGAAAGGTGGTCATAGCTGAAGCTCACAGTCAGATCCCAAGCTTGAAGTCAGCCTTGTTGGAACTCTAGGGGACCAGAAAGGGCCTGCCATCTGTCACACATTTTACATATTAACCTTTTAATTGGCTTCATCATATTTTTACCCCCTGGAATTGTTTAGCTCAATTTCCTCTAAAAAACAAAACAAAACAAAACAAAACGAAAACCTCATTTTGTTAAATGAATATTTAAAATCCTCCTATTTTTTCTTTGTTTTCATTAGTCTAAGGAATAACATAATTAAATAAATGCACAAAAATAATGTCTTAAACTCCTGGTAAAACAAGAAGGTTTATATGTAGATTAAATGAATGGGTAATATGAAAAAGCCTGTAAAATTAAGCACCATTTCCCTAATTTTAGCCTATAGAGAGATTATTTGTTTAAAATGCAAAATTTTGGGTTCCATTCACATAGATTCTGATTCAGCAGGTTAAGAAATGGAAATATGCCTTAAAAAACTTGAGGTGACCCAACTCCTACACTTTTAGAAAAATAAAAAAAGTTATAAAGTGCTATTGAATTGAAAAAAAACTTATTATATTAATCAATTAATTATAATTTTAAAATTGTCAAGTCTAAATATATCTATTGTGCCCACTTAGATACACACACACACAAACACACACACACACCCATTGACCATATGTTGCTTCCTGCTGTGAGAGTATAATCGTTAACATTTTTAAGGGGTCTTGGAGGCTTAGAATACCCAAGGTGTGGCATGCCTGAAAGTGATGCCTAGTATTTCCACCGTCCTTTTGTCCAGAGCCTAGTCATATGGCTCCAACCTAATTATAGTGGAAAACTTGGATATATAATCTTCCTCTGAGCCTGGGAAGAAGATTGGTGAATAATTTGTCCCCGTTTCTACCAACATCCTGAAATAAACTAGATCTACATATTTCTATAACTAAGATCCAGTTCATACTCTGAGTATAAAAGAAAATATAGAACGACTATAGAATCATGAAATATTGGGTCTTGTAATACTCTTTAGAGATAATCTAGTCAGATATCAGCATTTTAATAATGGGATTCTATTTCTATACTTAGGAACTCAAGTGGGGAAAATAATTAATATCAAAATTAAAAAACAGAAAGCTGAAAAAAATACAAATGCTTTGACTAAAGATATTATTTCAGAAAAAAAGACATAATTATATATCCATTTAAAGTAGGTAAGTTGAATAAGTTCAATTTTGTATTTTATGTTTCAAATATTTAGATTACTATGGAAATGATCAAAAGCTTATGTTCATACAACAAGAAAGAATTTAATTGCATAAACTCTTTAAAGTAGTTTGAACTCCATAAAGTGATATGTATTTTCCAGTGGAGAGTTAGAAGATAATAAAATAGACTATGCATCTGTTACTTTTACATTACACCTAGAGCTAACATTGTATAATAAAAAAAAAAATGGATTTCAGGTTACAGCTTCAATATGTAAAGAACTGCTCATCTTTACAGCAACAACAAAAAATTACACAAGCTGAAAATCGACTTTTCTCAGACACACCAGAGAAGTAAGTTCTCAGGGAAAACTGCCACAGTGTACTCTGGAGAAACAAACACAGCTAGAGAGATATTGTGATCCACTTTCCAGGGGTAGAAGATGCTAGGTCCACAAACTGCTAGCAACAAATCCTTTCTAATGTCAATGAATTGTTAGAGTGAAGGGTGAACTAGTCTGAAAGTGAGAGTCTCCCAGGGCTGTGTGGGTGGGCAGTCTTAGGAGGGCCTCCATACCTTCCTGCGCCCTACCACCAGAAACTTCACCAGTGGATAATTCACAAAAATCCCCTCCTGGCTCTAAAAACAAAAGAGGAAGCGTAATCACGGTGAAAATACACTAATAACCTTCTTAACAAATGCGTACTCTCCAGAAGAAAGTTCTGTTTCATAAAATCATCCAGCCTAGAAGGGAACCCCACTCCAACCCCTTCCAGCCTTGCTGTCTTACCAAAGGAAAGGGGCAAAGTCACAGTCAACAGTGTTCTTAGTTTCAAAGATAATTGATTGAGAATGCTACAGTCAGAGAAAGGGGTAGATAGTGGGTGCAAAAAAAGAAACCACATCTCTAAAGAGAAAATTGTGAAGGTCACACTGGAGACACAGTTCCACTAAAAGCTTGAGAGTTAATCAGAAGTTTGTGAAATACTCTTCCACCCCCACATCTTACTTCTACACTAATAGGACTCCAATATGGTTATGGTGGATTACAGATGAAAAAGCTTCAAGCTACAGACTATCTCTAAGGAGGAGGAGGACTTAGGAAACTCCAAAGGCAACAGGGAAAACAAAAAAGAATGGAAGGAAGCAAAGAAAGGAAAAGGAAGAGAAAAATAAACGAAGAAAAGAAAAACTTATGAAAATTTGAATCCTCTGACAACTACAGCTACATCAAACTTGAAATACAGTGTAATTCCTTATGGTCTGTTCTTTTAATCTATATCTCTTCTTTCACCAGCACCACAGTGTCTTACTCTATAAGTCTTGTGGTGGTGTAATATGAATATTCCAACTTAATCTTAAGCAATAATCAATACAAATTCATTGTATTTTGCCGTCTCATATAAGTTTTTGAATTATTTAGTAAATATCTACAAAAATACTTGCTGGTATTTTAATTTGGATTGCATTCAATCTATATATCCATTGGGTGAAAACTGACATGTTAAGAGTACTGTGTCTTCCAATGTATGAACATGGGATATTTATCCATTTACTTAGAATGTACTTGATTTCTTTCTTCAGAGTCGTGTTATTTTTCCTCATATAGATTATGTTATATATGTTGTCATACTTAAATATTTCTGTCTTAAAAAATTGAATTCTAATTATGTATTGCTAATGGACAGGAAAACAATTGACATTTACTTATTGATTTTTCATCTTGCAACCTTATTATTACTCACTTAAGTTGCAGGAGGTACTTCTAGAATGTTTGGCTTTCTACTGAGACAATCATACCATCTGTGAATGAAGACAATTTTATTTATTTCTTCCTGTCTGTTTGGTGCACCTTTTATCAGTTTTTCATCTTCTTTCTCTAACTATTATTTTTAATCTCTAGCTAATTTCTACTACAATGTTGTACGGCATTGGGGAGCAAGGGCATTCTTGCATATCTGGAATAAATTCTACTTAGTTGTAGTAGATAATTCATTTGTATACATATTTGGATTTTAGTTGCTAATTTTTTTTCAATAATTTTTATATCTATGTTCTCGAGAGTTATTTATCTGTAGTTTTCTTTTCTTATCATGTCTTTATCTTGTTTTGGTATTCGGCAATGCTGGACTCACACTGCAGGAAATGTTCCCTCTTGGTATTATATTTCCTTAAAATGTTTTGCTGAATTAGTGAAAACATCTGGGCTTGGTGCTGCTTTTTTTTTTGAAGGATAATAGAAGTTTTGAGCCAATTTTTTTTTTTAAGGGACTGAGGCAAGTTTAAGAGCAGGAGTGAAGGTTTATTAAAAAGCTTTAGAGCAGAAGTGAAAGAAAGGAAGTAAAATACACTTGGAAGAGGGCCAAGTGGGCAACGTGAGATATCAAGTGCCAAGTCCATTTCCTTAATAGATAATGACTATTTGGGTTATCTGTATCGCCATTATGTGAGTTTTGAAGATTGTCTCAGTAATTTGAACTATTTAATCTAAATTATAAAATACGTGGGCAAAGAGTCATTCATAAAATTTCTTTACCCTTTTAATGTCTAAGAAAGCACAAGTGATAAGATCTCTTATTTTAATATTAGTGATTAGACTTTTTCTTTCTTTTTGTTATTGCTAGCTTGGATAGAGATTTATCTTGTTTTCTAATACTATCTTTCCGGATGAAGAACCCAGTATTCATTTGGAAAAATAAATGATTCTAGGACTGATACAGGAAATATACGTGTGAGCCTGGATTATCTTGTTATGCTAAAAGTTAGGAAGTGCTTAAAAAACAAAACAAAAATAAACGAGACAACTTTGGTTACATCGAAAGGATATAGGAGCACACTAGAAGAGCCCCCAGTGATCAGAGACAGAATAATATAAGCAATAACATAAATAAGATAGCATCGGATTGCAACTCAAAGTATAAAATAAATCCATATGTCTATGTTGAGATAAATAAGGTGTCAAGTGAATAAATAAATGAAGGGAGGGGGAGAAGAGACAAATCATGCAGAAGAATTTAGAATAATTTTGGAAACACCAGATCCTCAAGGAAGAGGACCACAATTCCTCACTGCTTAAGCGTGTTGCACATCATGACTTCCTTCCAGTGAACAGGTGGAAATGGGGATAAAAGAGTAACTTGATAAATGAAGAAGCCTCACAAACACTATATCAGCCAGGTGGTAATGTCAACATCAACAATGTTAAATCATGGTAATAGTATGTACTTTTGACATGATGCAGTGAAAATGGAATGTTACTTCTGTTGTCTTCCTCCACAAAACCTCCATTCCCAGTCTAACGATAAGAAAAACATCTGGCGAACCCCAGTTGGAAGACATTCTAAAAGGTAATGACCAGTACTCAAACGGTTTAAAGTCATCAAAGCAAGGAACGTCTGCAAAAGTATCACAGTGAAGAAGTACCCAATAAGGCATGATGACTAAATAAAATGTGGTATCCTAAATATCCTAAATGGGATTCTGGGACAGAAAAAATGACATTTAGTAAAAACTAAGGAAATCTTTACAAAATATGGGCCTTTATAATGTATAAGGATGGGCTTATTAATTATGAAAAATATACCATGGTAAAGTACAGTATTAATAACAATGGAATTTGGGTGTGGAAAACGTGGTTACAGGTTGAATTAGAGAGAGAGAGAGAGAGAGAGAGAGAGAGAAAGCATTAATATAAAATGTCCTAAAAGGTTAGAAAAAAAATGGTTACAGCAAATTGTGTACCCTCTCTACAGCATCTTCACATATCTGTAAATCTAGACCTATTCTGAACTTGAACTTAGCCAAAAGGCTGAGAAGCAATCTAGATCTTTTCTGAAAATAAACTGTGTTAAAATGAACTTGACTTATTTTATTTCGTTCTCTCTAGGGCATTTATAACATACTTTGCTGCAACTAATTTTTTCCAGCCTTCTAGGACATTTCTTATTAGTGTTCTCTCTCTCTTCTTCTCTACCTCTTAACACATTTTTACCCTCTAATTCAACCTGCAAATACCCCCTCAAAGGCATACAGATAATTTTAAAAATCTTAGAATGAGTCTAGAACTTAAAATTTGGTTCTTAGCCACTGCCCAGTGTTTCCCAGTGGTTCCTGGGAGTTCCTCCTACAGAGAAAGATGAGAAAGATGGGCACATATAAGAACATAATCACACCTAAATGTCCCTTAAGTGCAGTTCTTCTGTCACTGATGTTCTGCAATAGCTCATTAACACCCAAAGGGACAGGGTCTGTTGTGAACCAATTGAAGCAACCATCAAAAGTCCCTGTTATGCTACCCAAGCAGTATTCAAAGCTCATCTGTGTTCTTGAGAATTGATTCTTCATAGAATTCTGCCTGACTCTCAGATGGCCAACTTAATGTTAAGAATGGAGATCAAATGGTATTTCTAGTTCTAGATCCTTGAGGAATCACCACACTGTCTTCCACAATGGTTGAACCAGTTTACAGTCCCACCAACAGTGTAACAGTGTTCCTATTTCTCCACATCCTCTCCAACACCTGTTGTTTCCTGACTTTTTAATGATCACCATTCTAACTGGTGTGAGATGGTATCTCACTGTGGTTTTGATTTGCATTTCTCTGATGGCCAGTGATGATGAGCATTTTTTCATGTGTCTGTTGGCTGCATAAATGTCTTCTTTTGAGAAGTATCTGTTCATATCCTTCATCCACTTTTTGATCTAGAACTAGAAATACCATTTGACCCAGCCATCCCATTACTAGGCATGTACCCAAAGGATTATAAATCATGCTGCTATAAAGACACATGCACACATATGTTTACTGTGGCACTATTCACAATAGCAAAGACTTGGAACCAACTCAAATATCCATCAATGATAGACTGGATTTAAAAAATGTGGCACATATAGAATACTGTGCAGCCATAAAAAAGGATGAGTTCATGTCCTTTGTAGGGACATGGATGAAGCTGGAAACCATCATTCTGAGCAAACTATCGCAAGGACAGAAAACCAAACACCACATGTTCTCACTCATAGGTGGGAATTGAACAATGAGAACATTTGGACACAGGGTGGGGAACATCACACACCGGGGCCTGTTGTGGGGTGGGGGGAGGGGGGAGGGATAGCATTAGGAGATATACCTAATATAAATTATGAGTTAACGGGTGCAGCACACCAACGTGGCACATGTATACTTATGTAACAAACCTGCGTGTTGTGCACATGTACACTAGAACTTAAAGTATAATTAAAAAAAAGAAAAAAGAGAGAATGGAGATCAGATGATTGTTCTCTTTGCTGTACTTTCCCCTGTGATCATTTGAAAACAAACATCAAAAAAGTGTTACTTCCCAAAAGGATATCTGTTTTCTACAACTCCGTACATTTAAGTCAGCTTACAGGCCATGCTTCTGCTAATATTTGGCATTTTATATTAAACTTGGCACTTCTAGACCCCAAAAGCCTTCCAATATTCAAAATCTGGCTAGATAATATATTGTGGTCTCAATACCCTTACCTGGGAAATGAGATACAATGAGTGTTTATGTGGAATAACTGAGATAATTTATGTAAATGGATTACACCAGTACTAAGCACTTTATGAGAATGTAATATTACGTTAGTGCAAACGTAATTGTGGTTTTGGACCATGAATTTTAAATCATTATAACTAGGCTCAAACTCATCTTTATTAATCAAAATAGGAACCATTACAACCAACACATTTTTGCCAATGAGAAATAAGTTTGTTTATTCCTGCATAGCCCCTGCAAAACGTTCTCAAGATGCTTAAAGAAGTGGTAGTCAGTTGACAAGAGGTCAGGTGAATATGGCAGATGAGGTAAAACTTCACAGCCCAATTCATTCAACTTTTTAAGCGCTGATTTTGCAACGTGAAATCGGGCATTGTCATGAAAAATTGTGCCCTTTCTGTTGATCAATGCTTGCTGCAGGCATCACAGTTTTTGATGCATCTTATCGATTTGCTGAACATAATTCTCAGATGTAATGGTTTCACCGGAATTCAGAAAGCTGTAGTGGATCAGACTGGCAGCAGACCACCAGTGACCATGACCTTTTTTTGATGCAGGTTTGACTTTGGGAAGTGCTTTGGAGCTTCATCTGGGTGCAACCACTGAAGATTTTTATTGCTAGTTGTCAAATAAAATCCACTTTTTATCACACATCACAATCCGATGGAGAAATGGCTCATTGTTTTTGCGTAGAGTAAGAGAGACACTTCAAAACGATGATTTTTTTTTTTATTTTTCGCTCAGGTCATGAGGCACCCACTTATCGAGCTTTTTCACCTTTCCAATTTGCTTCAAATGCTCAACAACCTTAGAATGGTCGACCTTGAGTTCTTCAGCAAATTCTCCTGTAGTTGTAAGAGGATCAGCTTTAGTGATTCCTCTCAATTGGTCCTTGTCAACTTCTGATGGCCGGCCACTATGCGCCTCATCTTCAAGGCTCTTGTCTCCTTTCCAAAACTTCTTGTACAACATCTGCACTGTACATGCATTAGCAGTTCCTGGGCCAAATGCGTTATTTATGTTGCGAGTTGTCTCAGCTGCTTTACAACCCATTTTGAACACGAATAAAAACATCGCTAGAATTTGCTTTTTGTCTAACATCATTTCCATAGTCTAAAATAAACAGCAAGTAGTAAGTCATTAACTAAAAATCATAAAGCAAGAAAGGCCCATTAAAATGATATATAACATAACCACATTTATTTAAGAGTGTATTCCAATATAAAATGGCAAATTCCAACAATGCAAAAACCACAATTACGTTTGCACCAACCTAATAGCTATTAGTTTTCAAATAACTTGACACAATTGTTCATGCTTCTGTTTTATCCTGGCCAAACATCTTCTATTCCAGATTCTGCCCAAATTCTGCTACTCATCTCTCCATATGTAAGTATAGAGGGACTATGGTATTTGGTTTATATGACATTCAAAATTGAAATAACCTACTCAGATATTTAGTTGGAAGTTCACCTAATTTTTTGAACATCAGTTACAGGTCTTTTAGGCAGAGCCATATCTGAGTGGAAAAACTGGATGTAGTCATCCTCTTGGTGTGTCTGAATGCCACAGTTGCAGAGGTCATGCACTGAAGAAAGTTTATTACTACAGTAATATTTTGTAAAAGTGGCTTACAAATACAAACGTATTAGTTTTTCAGTCTTCCTATGCTTTTGTAGTTCCTATGTATCCTCACAACCCTTTATACTATTAGCTTCTTTCTTTCTCTCTCTTTCCCTCCCTTCCTCCCTTCCTTCCTTCCTCTCTCTCTCTCTTTCTTTCTTTCTTTCGAGTCTCACTCTGTCACCCAGGCCGCGGTGCAGTGGCACGATCTTGGGTCACTGCAACCTCAGTATCCCAGGTTCAAGTGATTTTCCTGCCTCAGCCTCTCAAGTAGCTGGGATTACAGGAGTGCACAACCATACTCAGCTAATTTTTATATTTTTTATAGAGACGGGGTTTCACCATGTTGGCCAGGCTGATCTCAAACTCCTGACCTCAGGGAATCTGTCCACCTTGGCCTCCCAAAGTGCTGGGATTACACTTGTGAGCCACTGTGCCCAGCAGCTTTTATTTTTCATATTTTATTTTAATACTTGAAATATTTCCACGAAGTCCTTAGAAATTCCCCAGGAAAAAAAGCACAATACAACTTATTTGTATTACTACTTAGGCAACTCTAAAAACATTTACACATTTTGAGACAACAATGTGATAAAGCTTGAAAGATCATAAAGGCCTACTTGTATATCAAATAATTAAATTCAGCAGAACTTGTCTGTCCATAGTTAGGTATAGAACCACAAAAAGTATAGATGGTGGTTTCATATATATATATTTGCTGTGTTCCAGTTAAT
Source organism: Pan paniscus (assembly GCF_029289425.2). Classification (NCBI taxonomy): domain Eukaryota; kingdom Metazoa; phylum Chordata; class Mammalia; order Primates; family Hominidae; genus Pan; species Pan paniscus. The sequence goes on from NC_073267.2 coordinate 72,903,889, forward strand.
ATGGCATAGGCAAATATACCTAGTAGGGAGAAAAAGACCTTTATATCATCCACTGCACTGAGGTCATAGTAATACAATGGCCCCATATCAAGAGAAAATTTTAAGCTATAAAAATGTCAGGTCACAGAATATGTGATTTGGATCAATCTTCCAGCTCTGTTTTTCAAAAAGCGTATTTCATTTGAAAAAGTGATGTGTGTGTGTGTGTGCACTCAACTATCCAGTCATGTGTAAATATGTAAATTTAACTTTATGCATTTAAATGCATATTATTGTGAGATCACAAATTGATAATGAGAAAATATTTGATACAACTGAAAATCCCCTTATGATACAATAAAAAAGTAGCACAAGGGAGAGCTCTGCAGTAATGGAATAGTTCTGTATCTTGATTCCATCTCTGGTTACTGAAATCTACACATAATAAAATGGCATGTTATACATATAGAGTGTACCAATGTCAAGCTTCTGGGTTTGATATTGTACTATTGTCCTATAAGCTGTTACCTGGCAAAGACAGAGTAAGGGGTACACAGAACTTTCGTGTACAAATTTTGCAAAATCTTGGGAATCTGTAATTATCTCAAAATAAAAAGCTTAAAACTATATGAGCTATAATTCTGTGTATTCTTATATAATGCAAGACACAAAGGTATTATGCTAAATCTCAAGAAAAAGAAAAAAGAAAACTTCAGGTTTTATCATATTTCTTTTCTATATTTATGTTTAAAATTGGGGTATTTTCAGAATTTCTCCAGATTTTGAAATTTTCTTCTGATAAAGCTTAGGTATATCTGCATGTCTAACTTGAGTTAACTCCCAAATAACTTTCCAAGAATATTCCTATTAAAAGAACTAAGTAATTACTGTCTATCTAGAGTAAGGAAACAATCACGCTATTGAAACATGTATCAGAACTCTTTAATTTGCATCCAGGATTATTCTTTTATCTCTTTTATGTTTTTATCTCTTCATCTCTTATCCTTTATTCTCTGTGTATTTCTGAGTAACTCCCATTTTTTTTTATTCTTTCCTCTCTTTCTTTTCTCTTTCTTTTATCTTGATCTCTGTCTCTTTTAACATTTTCATTCTATATACAAATATTTTAAAATTACTATTATTTTTACTTCTACTACCACCATGGCTGCTGCTACTACTTCTTTTAAGTAATTTAGATATGAGGAAATTTAAAATGAATACAATTATGATTTTTTTGCATGGAAAATGTGTATTTTATAAATGAAACAATCTGTAAATTTTTATGAGCTTTCAGCCATAAAAAAATGAGAAATGTTATTGCACGTAATTGAATACAAAATTGCAGGTAGAAGAAAACTGTTTTCAATTTTCTACCTTTTATACTATCATTAAAAACGTTATTGTATTTATGTTGAAATACTATGAGAGTAACACAATAGTGCATAGTTTGGTTGGATAAATATTTGTTTAATAAAACAAAAAATAATTAAAAATGTTTAGAATTAATTGAGCTTATCAGTTATGTGCAGTTATCTAGCCTTCTTACCCCACTTTGGGAATACACAGTAGTCATCTAAAAGTTATATTTGTCACCTTTTAGAAGTTTTAGTTAAGACTAAGATACCACACTTTTATGACTAAATAAATGTTTTATATTTTATTGTCTTTCTCATCATTCATTTTCTCTAATAATTATTTTAATATATTGTGTCATTATTTCTTTCTCTAGTTTACAGATATCTAAACTCAAAGGAATTAAGAACAGTCCTCAAAGACAAAAAGCTGCATTGCGTCAATATTACATTTATATCTTCTAACTTTACTGCTGAGCTTTTTGGGCTGAGCCATGATACGGAATATTCCAACTAAGATTGAAGATATTTCTTTGGTTAAAATGGTAAACATCTGTAGAAAAAAGACCAAACAAATCATTTAAACTTTCAACTGAAAAGCTGGTATACATCCTGAATTAGGTTTATATCAAATGCATCATGAGACGATTATTTGTCCTTTCATCTGAATTCAGAAAGAGTTCTCTATCACCTGCTACTTTGCATGGATGAGTGATTTCCAAAGAATATACTGTATCATTCACACATAGCACTTTTTATAGGCTGCCTGAGCTATTCAGCACTCTAATGACTTTAGACCAAATGAAAAACAGACATAATAACATTAGAGACAGATGTTTTTCTATAAGATCCTTTGATTAAATCAAAGAAAATGGTATTATCATGCTTTAAAAAATATTAACTCAACTTATTTTTTGAAAGAAATCCCACTCTAATACCAAATTACTTTTGTCATTTCCAATGAACTCTCTAGTACCGGTCACGTCACTGTAACTGCCTCACTTTTGGTTTCTATTATGTTACACAAATGATTCAAATCCAGTTATTTTATGTTAGTCTAATTATTAAAATTAGGTGGGCATCATGTAACATCATAATGCATTTTATGTATATGGGTAGAAAGGAATGACATAAAGCACAACTTAGGAGATATATATATATATATATATATTTGCATAATGTTTCAACAACTCCAAATGTTGTATTCTCAAAGGCAGCCACACAGATTTTCAAATAAATACAATATAAAATTTGACTATCCTTCGTGGAGTTGTAGGCACTGGAGTGGTACAGATCATGTGGAACATTAGGGAAATAAAAAACACACACTGACTGATTTTAAACAGTTCTCCCTCTTTCCAGAATTTACTCAAATCCCAGAGCACACACACAAAGATATGGTTTTTTTTTGTCTCAATATATCTAGTATGTAGTCTTATGAGCCAATGGGCTTTTTGAGAAATATCAAAGGGACCATTATCTTCCTGAGTTTAAGTGCTAACATAAAATCATCTTTACTTACATGACAGAAAAGAGAAAGAGACAAAGGAAGGAAAACAAACAAAAAAGAAACAACAAAGACCAGCTCTCCCAAAGGCAAACTTAGAGTCAAATATGTTTAGAATATCTTTTCTGTTGGAGCTACAACCAACCCCATGTCCCTACTTACAACTTTAGTTATTCCAAAATTGTAGAGTGAAATTTTACACATCACAACTCAAAAGTGAAAAAAAAACGTTATAATTGCTCTCATCTTGCTCATTTCCCTATTTTCTAATCACAGATGACAGGAAAGGTACAGACATATTTAAAATTGCAGTTCATTTTGGCTCTTTGAGTTTACTCTGTTTCTTTTTTATTCCTTCTTAAGCCATTTATGTCCTTTTCAACTTTTAAAACATTATTTATTCACTCATGTATTTACATCACTATTGTCTCAAATGTAATTATTTACTCTCTGGTCATAATTCAATAATTTTGCTATTTATTTTATTGTTCATTGCCCCCTCCAACCCCCTGTGCTTATTGGAAACACTTTCAAGTTAGTGCTTGTGTCCTATTAATGTATTGTAAGTTTAGTAAAGCATTTTAGTTTCTGGCAATACAAGAAAATCCAGATCAAGCTCAGTGTGTGGTTTCTCAGCCCAAACTTCAGAATCAATGTTTCTGCAAGGGGTTTTCTCTTTTTTTCCTTGTATTAGAGGATGGTATTTAGAAGCCATGATCTGGGGGTACTAAGTATGATCATTGGTATTGCTGCATTACTGCCTATAAGCTCTCTAAGAGAACAGAGTTACAAAAAAAATGTATGTTCACTAATAAATATATATACACATATATTAATATTTGGTTTTTATCTATGTATCTACAAAAATAAATAATTTTAGACTGATAGATCTGATTATATTCCAGCACCACATGATTTATTCTAACATTCTCCTTACTTACTTGTCAAGTCTTTTCTCTGACAGTGAGAAATTCAGCACTCAGTAACTATACTGTATTTACTTATTTTATTAACAACAGGATAAATGTAGTTATTTCATCATTGCTAAATATTACCCCTTTGATAAATAAACACATAATTATATTAGTGTTATGTGCAGTTCATTTTGCTGTTGGCCTTCTATATTTTGACAAAACATTCTTTTCTGAAATTATTTAGGCTAGTTCCTATCTTTATTACCTCTTTCAAAGTGCCATTTATTATTAATACAGTTAGATACATTTGTCACAATGTGCATTACACCCTGGGTTATCCCCAATATCTTGGTTGACTTATTTTTTTTTTTTTTTTTTTTTTTTTAGCTTGAAGAGCATTTTCTGGAGACTGAGGGAGGGATAAATTTTCTACATAAACTAACATGTGATCTGCAAATTGAGACAGTTTTCATGAGTATTTTCCAATTTGTCTGTTTTGTCTTTTTCTTTTCTTTCTTTTTTCTAGCCATCTTGCACTTGGTAGGATTTCTAGTGTGATATGGAAAAGAAAAAGTGAGAAAATTGTTTAGTCTTATTACTAGATTTAGAAGAAAAGCAGCCAGTCTGTCACCATTAAATATGAAGTTTGTTACAGATGCCCTTTGTTGGGATTCTCATATTTTTATGTGCTTTGTAACCTTCTTTGCTTACTGTTGTACATTTGGTATAGGGCAATTGATACTAAGTACATATTGTTATTTTCAGAATATTTATTAGCACATTTTTCCTCTGCTTGACTTTGGCTGGGTCTTTGCATTAATTTTCTCAGGAGTCAGAGCATGTGTGATGCTTTTGGTGCATTGGGAGGTGGGAGGAGCCTGTTGCCTGATTGTTCTCTTTTGAGTTCTCGCTGATTCCACTAAGACAGCCTTTATGGGACATTGAAAAATTTAGCTATAATATTTTTGAGATTTTTCAGTAAGATATGGAGTCTGTTTTTCTAAAACTTGGATTTGGGCTGGTCTTGCTACTTTATTTTGTCAATAGAAAGAGAAAATGATGGTCTTAGGGCTTAAGAGACCTTTTAATTTCCACTCATTGTGCTTCACAGGAGATCTGCCACCACCACTATGCGCATGAGTCCAGGCTAGTTTGCTATATGATTTGAGACATATGGCCTAGTTCCCCTGTCCCTTGGCCAGCAGTCAGCAAATTACCAGCCAACTGTCAGATATATGAATGAAGCCTTCAACCGCTGGCTGAAGGCAAATGTGTGAGTGAATCTAGCCAAAACCAGCAGAAAAACTGTCCAATGAGCACCAACCAAGTTGGCAATCCACAGAATTGATGGCAGGGATGGATCAATAGAGATGGATTACAGTAGATGCAACAGACGCTTTCATTTCTTCATTTCTCTTCAACATCCAGAACTGGAAAGGATTTATTTAATTATAAATTCCCTTATGTTATATTTGCTTTTACCATGCTTTATAGCTTTTTTCTCTCAATTACTGAAAAAATATTTTATAATATTGAAAACCGTGTATTTCTCTGCAGAGCCTGCTTTCAAGACAATTGATTCACTGTAGACAAATCTGTCTATAAAATTTAAAATTCAGACAGAAGCAATGGACCATTTATCTGAGCTTGATGCCCCAAAGCTGTGGAAGAATTGATTTCAATGGGTGTAGAAAGCTGAAAATATGTGGATGAATGATCCAAGGAGCATTGGTTCAATATCACATCAGTATTATCCATATTATAAATTTACTAGCCATAGTGATTACTTTCATTCCTTTCCAGATATATTCATCACTAATTCATGATTTTCCATTTTGTTGTCTCCTAACTTGATCTTAACTTAGGCTGTGGTAGATATTTGTTCACATAAAGTCTTAGTCGTTCAATATCTGAAATAATCAGTATTATTCAGTAGTTACCAGTGTATTTGTTGCCAATTTTATTTTATCAATTTGTAATGGACACTTCCTTACACCAAATATTTGGAATCATTTCTTACTGCTTTTGTTTGACTTGGTAGAAAGTCCTTAAGTAGGATATATATATATATATATATATACACACACACATATACATAGGTGTAAGTAACAGAGCATAGGGTTTTCAGTTGTGCAGCAGTTTATCAAGGAAATATATTTTACAATATCTACTCAATTTCAGTTATGAAAAACACATGTTTCTTCCAAAAGTCCCATGTCAATGTCAGTGTAAATTCCACACACTGTATTGTGTGAGACTCCATAGTATCTGGCTGCTGAGAAAGTTACTGACCTTACTACTAGTCACATCCCATTACACTAAATCCTCAAATGCACATTCCCTCCTACACACATACAGTGATTTTTATGTATTCATTTTATTGTGGTGCTATTCTATGCCTTGTCTTATTTGACAAAGTCTACAAAGTATTTTAATGATAGCATTTTCCATTATCCTCTTTGACCTCCACATATCCACAATAAAGTATTTCTTTCTCTGTGACAATCAGAACATTTGCCCATAGTTCTATAAACTTACAGTGTGTAGCATTGTAATTGTCCATCCACATGTTAAATTATCTCAAAGAAAGAGGCCTAGACATATTATTCTTCATTTAGAGTGCCATGGAACACTGTAGTGTTGTTATTTATAAAGTTACAAAAACCAAAGTCATGCCTTCCTTGTTTTTGGCTCTCTCCCCATCATCCAACATAGGTCTTGACATATAATTTTAAAACCAATGAATACCTGAGGAGTGAGTCAGTTTGTGTATTATGTATTATAGTAATGAGCAAAATATAGCAAATACGAGAACCTGCTTCATGGAACTTACGGATCATTGATGAAGAATTGACATCAAAATAGAACATTCAATTACAAAATAAATACAGAACTGAAATTAGAAAGCTATAGGGAAAAATCTATTGAGAGCTCTAGTTTCAAAAAAGGACTATCCAAACACAGTGTATGAAAGCTTAATCATGCATTGGGCCTCTATATCCATGGGTTCTACATTCGTGGATTCAACCAACCATGAATTGAAAATATTTTTAAAGAATCACATCTGTTCTGAACATCCACAGAATTTTATTCTTTTCATTTTCCCCTAAACAATACAGTATAACTACTCACATAGCATTACTTAAGAGTAACTTAGAGATGATTTAAGGTATGCAGAAGGATGTGCATAGATTATATGCAATAGTGTGTTATTTAATATCAGGCACTTAAGCATCTATGGATTTGGTATCCACAGAGGTCCTGGAACAAATTACCCATGGATACCAAGGGATGACTGTAATTTGAGTAGTATCAAATATAATATGCCAAGGATGTAAAGGAAAAATCAAAATACAGAAACACATATCACTTTGATATAAATATATCCCATATGAATAAGATATACCATCCTAAATACAGTTCATTAAAAATAATACATGCAAACAAAATACTGAAGTCGCAGTAATTGCTGAATTCATTTTTAAAATGAAGAGATTTTAGTATCTATCTTCTCTCACTCCATGTACATTATGGCAAAAGACTGAAGAGAGTATGCTGTCTATAGCAGTGAAAGATTACTAGTTAGTTCATGGACAGAATCATTGTTTATAGTTCTAAACCCTTTGTTAAGTCAATTCTTCAGACATTTATTGGATACGTACTATGAAGAATGCACTGTTATAAGTGATAGCAATTTAGTTGATTTTAGGATTAGAGAAGACTAAAATTTCTCTCCAGCTCAGGTATGAGGGACCAGAAAGATTCTAGACATAGGCCTAAAAATGCAAGTGTACTGAAAGAATCTTATAGTCTCTCTCTTTTTAGAAATGTCAGTACTATCTTTGAACTAACTTTAGGTGTAGGGTAGCATGTCTCCAAAGCCAAGTGCAGATCAGCATAGTCTTAAATGTAAACATAGTTGATGGTAAGACACACAAACAAGTGGGAATTTAAAAGTCAGAGACCTAGAACCATCTTAGGTATACAGTTACAGTGTAGCAAGAAAGCCAGACAAAATAAAATATGAAGTATGTGTTGGGTTTCAGGTAAGAAGCACAATCTCTTCATGCAGTGCTAGAGAGCCTTACCCCTGCAAATGGTCTCCGATGTGTTATTAAATAAGTAACTGCTATAGACAGCATACTCTGTTTAATCTTTAGCCGTAATGCATATGGAGGGAGGAAGAGAGATGCTAAAATCTCTTCATTTTAAAAATGAATTCAGCAATTAATGTGACCTCAATATTTCATCTGCATGTATTATTTTTAATGAACAGTATTTAGGGTAATATATCTTATCATTCTGAGATATATTTTTATGTGACATAATATGCATTTCTGTATTTTGGTTTTTCCTTTATTTCCTTGGCATACTATATGTGATATTACCCAAAGATTTTCTATTTATGAATGTAAAGCAAAGATAATACTATAGGTCATACAAAAGTATAATTAAAAATGTCAACACAGGGCCAGGCACAGTGGCTCACACCTGTAATCACAGCACGTTGGGAGGCTGAAGTGGGAGGATTCCTTGATCCCAGGACTTTTGAGATCAGTTTGGGAAACGTGGCAAGACCAAATCTCTCCAAAAAAAAAAAAAAATTGACAACTAGCCAGGAGTAGTGGTGTGCAACCATAGTCCCAGCTACTTGGGAGGCTAAGGTGGGAGAATCACTTGAGCTAGGGAGGTCGAGGGTGCAGTGAGCCATGGTCATGCTACTGCACTCCAGCCTGGGCAACAGAGCTAGACCTTGTCTGAAAGAAAGAAAGAAAAGAAAGAAGGAAAGAAATGAAAGAAAAGAAAGGAAAGAAAGAAAGAAGGAAAGAAGGAAGGAAGGAAGGAAAGGAAGGAAAGAAGGAAGAGAAAGAAAGAAAAAGAAAGGAAGGAATGGAAGGAAAGAAAAAGGAAAGAAAGAAGAAAAGAAAGAAAGAGAGACTTAATGTATAATCATAAGAATCTTAGAGCAATCCTCCTGCTTGCAGGTTGCTTCGATCATTCTAACCAATTGAATAGAGGACTAGAAATAATCGGACATCAAAAGCACAGAATTAAGAATTTCTTCACTAGATTACTGGTAGATATTTTCTATTTGCCTATCTGTTTTTCATCATTCTATATTTGAGAAAAAAAAAACTAAGTTTTTCTCTGCAGGTCTAATACCTTTTGTACTCTGAATCCATGGAATTTGAGTTAGGATCACTCCCCAAGCTCACCCCTAACCCATCTAAAGTAAGTGCATGATCCAGATTTCAGGAATAAAAGTCTGACTTAAACATAAACACATGAGCTGAAATAGTTCCAGATTAGTTTTATACTAAAATTATATAGTTAGTATACTAATATACTAATATATAGTTTTATACTAATCTCTGGAATGTTTTAGGAGTGGAAATAAGTCCTAAGAAAATACATCTTTTCTTTCTAGAGAAATACTACAAAGCAATTTCTCTTTTTCACTCCAATCTGAGATGGGAAAAATCACAGCCTGAATTTCAACATCCAATTGACCATTGTTGGGGGAATACACAGAAGTTGCCAGGAATACTATTTAGAGATGGAGAGAACAACTGTAGTACTTTTGTTTGCATAAGTGGCCAAAATTATGTCTGTCCCTATATCTATTTTTCTTTGTAATGTGACACTGCAGGTCCCACTATAAACTCAACTTCCCCTACCCCATAATATAGATTAGATTTGTGACAGACATTTCTTTCTTTCTTTCTTTCTTCCTCTCTTTCTTTCTTTCTTCCTCTCTTTCTTTCTTTCTTCCTCTCTTTCTTTCTTTCTTCCTCTCTTTCTTTCTTTCTTCCTCTCTTTCTTTCTTTCTTCCTCTCTTTCTTTCTTCCTCTCTTTTTCTTTCTCTCTCTTTCTTCTCTCTCTCTTTCTTTTCTTTCTCTGTTCTTTCTTTCTCTCTTCTTTCTCTTTCTCTTTATTTCTTCTCTCTCTCTCTCTCTCTCTCTCTCTTTCTTTTTTGAGATGGAGTCTCACACGGTCACCTAGGATGGAGTGCAGTGGCACGATCTCCACTCACTGCAACTCCTGCCTTCCGGATTCGAGCAATTCTTCTGCCTCAGCCTCCATAGTAGCTGGAATTACAGGCGCCCGCCACCATGCCCTCTTAATTTTTTGTATTTTTAGTAGAGACGGGGGTTTCACTATGTTGGCCAGACTGGTCTTCAACTCCTGACCTCGTGATCCACATGCCTTGGCCTCCCAAAGTGCTAGAATTACAGCCGTGAGCCACCGTGCCCTGCCAGATTTGTGACTTTCCTTAAGCAACGGAATGTGGTATGAGTGTCATTGGACCGGTTTTATGCCTAAACCTAGGCCTCAAGATGCTCTGTGTTCTTCTGCTCTTGCTTGTTTTAACTCTGGCAGTCATGTACTCAAATCCAGGCTTAGCTTGTTGAATGATAAAAAGGCATGTGGCTAGTCATTCCTGTAGCCTCAGCTGACAACCTGTAAAGCCATCTAGCTGACTGGCAACAAACCAAGAACAAAAGATGAGGTCGGCTGAGATGAGAACTCCCCAGCTAGCCAGGCCAAATTACTGATCTACACAATCACGAGTTGTATTAACGTTTGTTCTTTCAGCACCTAAATTATGGGGTGGTTTGTTATGCAACAAAAGCTGATACCTTAACCTACGTATAAAAAGACCAAACACATTTTGATGCTATTGTTAGTATCTGAATTCAGCTGCCCTTCAAACTTTAATTTCATTAATGAACACACTTCTTTCCCCTTAATTTGGTACAGATTGGAATTTTCTGACAGTTGCAACAGAAGAAAGATTTTTTGTTGATTCACCTACTAACCAGTGTATGTGCTCTCTTCAATCTATTTTACCCACTACAGATATTGACATATTTTTCTGCTTTATAACATGTTTATGTGACTCCCCAACTGCTTTTCAATATATTTGAAAGTCTTTGTATGGTCCTTCTTAAAGTATGTCCTATATAATTCTTGACAATCATTGTCAACACTAAGCTAGTCACACATCCCAGACTCTAGGAAAGCTATCTTCGCTATTGCCATTAAAAACATGAAAACCTCTACAAGACCACCATACTTTCATGCTGCTTGATATTCTTTTTTATTATTATTATTTTTTATTTTTTTGAGATGGAGTCTCGCTCTGTCACCCAGGCTGGAGTGCAGTGGCGCGATCTCCAGCTCACTGCAACCTCTGCCTCCCAGGTTCACGTGGTTCTCCCACCTCAGCCTCCTGAGTATCTTGGATTCCTAGGTATTTTATTATCTTTGAAGCAATTCTGAATGGGAGTTCATTCATGATTTGGCTCTCTGTTTGTCTGTTATTGGTGTATAAGAATGCTTGTGATTTTTGCACATTGATTTTGTATCCTGAGAGTTTGCTGAAGTTGCCTATCAGCTTAAGGAGATTTTGGGCTGAGACAATTGGAAAAAACTACTTTAAAGTTCATATGGAACCAAAAAAGAGCCTGCATCGCCAAGTCAATCCTAAGCCAAAAGAACAAAGCTGGAGGCATCACACTACCTGACTTCAAACTATACTACAAGGCTACAGTAACCAAAACAGCATGGTACTGGTACCAAAACAGAGATATACATCAATGGAACAGAACAGAGCCCTCAGAAATGCTGCATATCTACAACTATCTGATCTTTGACAAACCTGACAAAAACAAGAAATGGGGAAACGATTCCCTATTTAATAAATGGTGCTGGGAAAACTGGCTAGCCATATGTAGAAAGCTGAAACTGGATCCCTTCCTTGCACCTTATACAAAAATTAATTCAAGATGGATTAAAGACTTAAATGTTAGACCTAAACCCATAAAAACCCTAGAAGAAAACCTAGGCAATACCATTCAGGACATAGGCATGGGCAAGGACTTCATGTCTAAAACACCAAAAGCAATGCCAACAAAAGCCAAAATTGACAAATGGGATCTAATTCAACTAAAGAGCTTCTGCACAGCAAAAGAAACTACCATCAGAGTGAACAGGCAACCTACAGAATGGGAGAAAATTTTTGCAATCTACTCATCTGACAAAGGGCTAATATCCAGCATCTACAATGAACTTAAACAAATTTACAAGAAAAAAACAAACAACCCCATCAAAAAGCGGGCAAAGGATATGAACAGACACTTCTCAAAAGAAGACATCTATGCAGCCAAAAGACACATGAAAAAATGCTCATCATCACTGGCCATCAGAGAAATGCAAATCAAAACCTCAATGAGATACCATCTCACACCAGTTAGAATGGTGATCATTAAAAAGTCAGGAAACAACAGGTGCTGGAGAGGATGTGGAGAAATAAGAACACTGTTACACTGTTGGTGGGACTGTAAACTAGTTCGACCATTGTGGAAGTCAGTGTGGCGATTCCTCAGGGATCTGGAACTAGAAATACCATTTGACCCAGCCATCCCATTACTGGGTATATACCCAAAGGATTATAAATCATGCTGCTATAAAGACACATGCACACGTATGTTTACTGCGGCACTATTCACAATAGCAAAGACTTGGAACCAAGCCAAATGTCCAACAATGATAGACTGGATTAAGAAAATGTGGCACATATACACCATGGAATACTATGCAGCCATAAAAAATGATGAGTTCATGTCTTTTGTAGGGACATAGATGAAGCTGGAAACCATCATTCTCAGCAAACTATCGCAAGGACAAAAAAACAAACACCGCATGTTCTCACTCATAGGTGGGAACTGAACAATGAGAACACATGGACACAGGAAGGGGAACATCATACACCAGGGCCTGTTGTGGGGTGGGGGGAGGGGGGAGGGATAGCATTAGGAGTTATCCCTAATGTTAAATGACGAGTTAATGGGTGCAGCACACCAACATGGCACATGTATACATATGTAACTAACCTGCACGTTGTGAACATGTACCCTAAAACTTATAGTAAAGAAAGAATAAACCATTAATAAATTTACCTAGAAATGAAACTTCAGAATTACATTAAACATTTAGCCCAGATTAAATGATACTATGAGGATAGTCAAAGACACGTATCTATGAATCATAAATTACCAACAGACACCTTTATTATACTGCAGATTTTAAAATATATGACAAAATCCAAACAAACTGCAAGTAAAAAAAGAAAAAAAAAAACAAGGGTTAATTTTTCTCTACCCATGGTTCTTTGCACTGCTCTCTGCATAACTGTGCTAGACGTTTCTCATTTGGCATTCTTATTTTTATAGAGAAACATCTGTCCTTCTTTAATTAGGATACTCTACATTCCTCACACTAGTGGTTTTTAATAATTTTACCCAATGCACTATGTGGATTACATTTTTTAGCTCCACAAAATTAGACTTTTCCATTATAGTGCTTATAGTGCTATGTCCTTGAACAACTTTCTTTTTATATGAAATTTGGGAAGAACTTTGAGATGGTCGAATTGGTGTTATGTGGAGGTAGTACACATTCAAAAACTCATCAAGGGGAAATTTCTATGGGGCATGTTGGCAGATAGGAACAAAAGAAGAAGAAAAAGTGATATTTTTGGTTCATTTAATGAAGTTGATAACCATTAGTAGAAAATAATATTTTCAGCATTTAGGATACAAATTACATTCTGCATTTTGTGCTATCAGAATGTTAAGCATTCTTTTTACAATGGGGCTGTATTTATTTTAAAATTTTGAATTTTAAAAACTATTTATAAAATGGAAACATTAAAAATATATATATATTTCTCATAAAACAGAGCTTCCCATTTCCTGACTTTATTTTTGCCAGAGCTTCCCATTTCCTGACTTAATTTTTGCAGACTTTCTCAACTTTTCTTAGTTGTGGGTAGACACAAACTTTGGAGGAACCCTGTCAAAAGCCAGCAAACTAATAGTCTGCACTTATAACCAAAATGTATGAGTGTGGTTAACTTGCAGTTGCTGATGACTTATTGGACACATTAGTTTAATCCTATTTTTTTTCTTACATAGTTTGGAATTATCAAGACAGCTCTTATCTCTGTTAGATTGTGAGAGCTATTTCATATTGAATTACAAGTTTTCAAAATCTTGGTTTTATATTTTACCAATATTATGTCTCTCAATGTGTCTTAAAGGTATCTGAAGATGCAAGCCAAATTACACTAAATGTATTGTTTCTTCAAATTTGAAACTGTTTCATAATAACTGAGCAGCACAGGGGAGTAAGATAAGGTTTGGACCCAGTAGCCTGGGGTCAGTTTTCAGCAACCTAAGGAAAATCTGATATCTCTGAGTCGGCTTCCTCAACTACAGACTGAACACAATGGCACAAGTATTGCCCCCAGTATAAGGTTGTTTTAAAGATATACAGAGGTCAATGCTTTGAAATATTCAATCTCTTATAACATAAAAAGAGATGTTAAAATTGAAATATTTGATGGCATTTTGGTCTGTCCAAAATCTGTGAGTCATGAGATAACATCTCTCATGACATTGTAAAAAAAAAAAAAAAAAAAAAAAAATGATGCAAATGTTAATACCAAGCACATGAAGCCAACAGTGATCTTGTTCATAAATTATATTACTAATTTCTGGGTGCATACATACACACTCACAGAAATATATATTCTAAGAGAATGTATATCTGTCTATATATCAACATTTATGGTTTTTGTTTCTTATTTTATAGGACTATTTTAAGGATCAAAATTACATTTATGTAGGCTTTAGCAACCCAACACATGCTGAATATACATAGTCATCATCAATATCATTATTGTTTCTATTAATTAGAAAGCTGGCACTCAGTGCTTAAAGGAAATAAGAAAAAGTAATCAAATACAGGAGAATTAACACTGTCATAAGAAGTAACCTAAAAAATGTTAAATCTAGTAAGTAAAGACAAAATATAAAGTAAAAGTTGGAGATAGAATCATGTCGTAAGAGCATAATGATGAAAATTGCAGAATCATATCATATTAAAATAAATCATTTGGCTTCTGGTTAAACAATGCCCATGATTAACTACCTCCAATGTGGTGTTTCTCAAATTCTCATAAAAGAAAAATAGATAAATATTCATAGAAATAAAACATACAAATTTGAAAAACAAGGACCAATTTCCCAGAACAAGCAATAGTCATCTAATGCCAGAAGCTAAAAAGAATCCTATATAATAGGCACATTATTTTAAAAATTACTCAGATCCTGCTACATAAAATCGAAGTCTGCCCAAAACATGAAGGTAAGGTAGTTTATACTTCCTCTATCACTTTCCCCTGCCAAAAGCTAACAGAAAAGTGGATCGTTATCTCTCTCACAAGAGGGCTATTGTGAAGGTTGCTAGAATCCTATTATGTCTTCCTGTTCCAGTCTGTGCTGACCTGTTTAAAGACAAGTTAATTGAGAGGGGAGAGACCTACATGGTTTTTCAAAATGATTTTATGGAAAAGCTGAATCTAATACCTACATCTTCTTCATAAAAAAACAAACAAAACAAAATAAATAAAATCTATGTCTTCTTTATTCCTGACACTACTGAAAAGTAAATTTCTCTTTGGTAACTGGCTAACAATGATTAATAATAATAAAAATATAAAATCAAATTTTTATCCAAAACAAACTTATTGACATAATAGTCAGGCACTTATATGCTACCTTGATCTTACTTCTCATGGTAGAATTCAGCCCATTATCTTCTTGAAAAAAATATGGCTTAATTATGTAGGAAATGATCAGAAATGCCCACGAACCAAATTATTCCTTAAAGAAATGTCAATTTTCAGCTTATTAAATAAATATTTCATTCTCGCCCAGCATTCCCGCACAGAATCTCCTACGCAAATGCAAGCAACATTTAAGAGTTTAAGACTAGTGCAGAAAGCATGTAACAGATGACATTTAGAAACCCACTTCAAAGTAAATATTTCATTTGAAAAGAAAAACAGAGAGGAGGTAGAGACACAGATGAATGATAGTTTAAACACACTCTCATGTCCACAGAGGTCATCATTCATGCCATCCATAACTGTTGGCACTAAAATACATATTTATCTGTCTCCTTTCTATGCTTTGAAAGCTCTTAAAACTACATGCTGAGCACTTTGAATTCTTTGGAGCATAGACTAATTAAGAGGCAGTCTCTGCAGTCAGGCTTGTGGGTCCCTCTCTTTTATACTCGTGAAGCCCTGGGGATAATATGTAACCTCCCTGTGCCTTGCCTTTTCTCATCTAGGCAATGGGGATACAAAGAAATCTCACCTTACAGAGCTGTTGTGAAGATTTAAGGACTTAATAAATCAAAGTCACTTACAGTCATGCCTGAAGATGCATACTGAGGTCTTTATAAAAGTTATCTATTCTTTTAGCTTCCCAGAGCCCAGAACAATGTCTGGCCTAGTGTATATTTTCTCGATTTATCTTTCTCTCAACTCAATGTTTTGCTTTATTTTTGAGTTCTCTTTACCGTCTTGAGTTTTCTCCACTACGCTGAGAAAGATAAAGGGCTATGACACTCTAAAACAGATACCTTGAGTAGGTAAGGACACTGTCTCCTCTTTTATGCTAGAGTGCAGGAGGCAATCAAAGAAAGAGTATTGTTGGAAAACTAACTGTAAAACCAGACTAACCAGACTGTCTCTTCAATCTGAATGTGTCATGCAGATGAGGTTTTCACTTCTAAAAATCTATCAATTTTAGGAATTTACCAATGGGATGGAACTTGGTGAAAGCAATAAACATGGAAATATGCTATTTCTTTACACGAGTCCAGCAAAGGGAAGGCAAGAGGTGAAGGTGGTTTCTGAAGTGTTACCCGTGTAACTCTGGAGCAGATATTGTCTCCCCAGTGCTAGCTACTCAATACATGCTGAACAGAACAGACTTTGGAGTTGGTTGGGCATGAACAATGTCAGGGCCAACCATGAGCATCCTTCCTATCTGAATACATTGTTCAGCACTTGGTCAAGAGCACAACATATGTTAGCAGCTCTGTAAATACAAACTCTGTGAGCCTCCACAACATATGATGTGTATTGCACATCATGCATTGACCAACCTACTGAACCCCAAGTATTTTGACCAACCTACAACTTGGTGAAAACTCCAAGTACTGAGTGCAAAATTTAGCTTCCTGTGGTATCAAAAGTACCTGCGCAACATCCGACCCCATTTCCTACTATCTCTGGTTTTCCAAATGTCCACATTTTCTTCTCTTTAACTAGGTTTATTATTACCCTGATTGTTCAAAAATTCAGGCCTGGAGCAAAAAGGAGTAAACAATTTCAGCAACAGCAATCTTTTCCAGACCCCAATGTCATACTAACTATTGAAACAGAGTTCAAACTCTTTTTTATTTTACAGTTTTCTTGAGGTATAGTGGATATAAAAAATAACTACATATATCTAATGTATACCATTTGATGAGTTTGGACATACATACACCCTTGATATTCTCACCACTTTGAAGAATATAGATATATTCACTATGTACAAACATTTGTGTGTGTGTATGTGTGTATTCCTTCACTTTGTGTGTTTCTGTGCATGTGTGATAACAATTAACATAAGATCTACCCTTTTAAGATATTTTTAAGCACAATGCCATATTGTTATATATAGGAATACAGCAAATAGCTAGAATTTATTTATTTTGTGTAACTGCAGTTTTCTACACATTGAACAACAGCTTCCCATTTCTCACCTCCCCTATATCCCGGAAATCCCCATTCTATTTTCTGCATTTAAGAGTTTAATGTAAGCAGAATCATGTAGCATTTGTCTTTCTATGACTGACTTATTTTATTTAGCATAATGTCTTCCAGATCAATCTATATTGTTGCAAACATACAGTACCCCCTTTTTAGGCCAAATATAATATGTCATTGTATATATATGCCACATTTTCTTTATTCATTAATATACTGCTAGACATTTGGGTTGCTTTTATGTCTTGGTTGCAAAAAATTATGCAGTGAAAACTGAGTGTATATATCTCTTTGAGATCCTGATTTTAATTATTTTGGATATAAACCCAGACATGGGATTGCTGAATTATATACTAGCTCTATTTTTAAGTATTTTTTTCTGAGGAACTTCCATATTTTCCATAGCAGCTACATCATTTTACATTCTCACCAACGGTGTGCAAGAACTATTTCTGCACAATATCTACAACAATTTTATCTTATCATTATTATATTATTTTTGATAACAGCCATCCCAACAGGTGTGAGGTAATATCCCATTGTGGTTTTGATTTGCATTTCCCTCATATTGGCATTACTGAACACCTTTTCATAGACCTGTATGCTTTTATTTATGTCTTCTTTGGAGAAATGTCTATTTAAGTCCTTTGCCCATTTTTGAAGCATGCTATTTGGTTTTTTGTTATGGAGGTGTAGGAGTTCCTTAGATATTTTGGAAATTAACCCATTATTTGATATACAGTTTTCAAATATTGTCTCCCATTGTGTAGATTGCCTTTATACCTACAGAATATTTCCTCTGCCATGTAAAAGTTTTTAATTTGATGTAGTCTAACTTGTATATTTTTGCTTTTGTTCCTGTGCTTTTGGTATCATATCTATGAAATAATTATCAAAACCAGTATTCTGAAGCTTTTTCTCTATGCTCCCTTCTACGAGTTTACACTTTGAGGTTTTAAGTATTTAAATTATTTAAGTTGATTTTTGTATATGACAAAAGATAGGAGTTCAAAAGATAGGAATTCAATTTCATTATTTTGTCTAAAAAGAGTAAATAAAGTAAATTATTCTTATCCTTACGTATACCTAGAGTTTATGGTTAGTCCTTAAATCTTTATTCCTGGTAGTACCCCTTCTGGTAATCAGAGATTCTACACTTAGGTTCTGCTGTATTCTTCTAAGAAGTCTTTTGCATCAATGAAGTGCATCTAATACAAAAAGACTGCAAGAAATTAAAATAAAATAAACACATCAAGGCCTTGTCAAGAATTTACTATATGGAGATCACCAGTCCTGTAGGAAAAATAGGCCTATTTTCTATCTTCAAGAAGATCATGCCCTAACTGTGGAGTTGAGTTTGCAAAAACACTCTACTAAGTCTCATTTAATGTCATCGTCAGTTTCCTCCATTAGGTTTTAAGCCTTTTGATAGCAGTGTATAAGGTATTCATCTGAATGTGCTATACTAAGCAATTGTCCTGTAAAATTGCAGGATTTACTAATTTACTCAGCAAATAATTTTGAGCTATAGCAAACAGGATAGAGATGCATATGGAAAAAACAATACACAAAACCCTGCCCTAATGGAGCATAGCTGCTGGCAGGAGGATGGTTATATGTGAAGACAAAAAATGTCTAAATAATTAGCATGTTAAATTAATTAGTGTGTGACAAAGTTATACGTGTTACAGAAAAAAATGTTGAAATGTAGATTAGAGTAATATGGATCAGAAAAAGAGAAAAGAAGCGAGCTTATAATGCTAAATGAGATGTTGTCAAGGTAGACTTCATAGAGAAGTGACAAATGAGCAAATATTTGAAGGAGATGTTAACAAAGGAGGTTGGGAGGAGGGAGAAGATCCTATCCACATAGTGATATTATCCAGTGCAAAAACTCTCAGGATAGAGAATGACTGAAATGTTTGTGTAACATTAGAAAGGTCAATGTAGCTGCAGTAGAGTTAGCAATAGTAAGAATAAGTTTAGAAAGAAAATAGTAGAGAAAATCTCTATAGGCATGTAGGCCATTATTAGTAGAAACTTGATTTTATCTCTGAAGGAAGTGGAAGTCATTGCTGCATTTTGAGCAGAGAAATTTATGACTGTTGTACTAATTTAAAGGTACTGTTGGCAATATTATTTTTAGATGAAGAAAGGAAGCTATTTTTACCTTCCCCCCCGACCATAAAAAGTAAATATAAGTACAGGTTGGGAATCCCTAAACCAAAAATCCAAACCCCAAATGTTTCAAAATCTGAAATTTTTTGAGCACTGACATGACGTCACAAGTGGAAAATTCCACACCTGGCCTCCTGTGATTGGTTGCAGTCAAAACACAAGCTCACAACATGCAGTTTATTAAGCATTCCCAAGGGAAAATAGACCCTCCCACAGCCTTTCAGCTGGGTATGTCTTTGCTGTACACCACAAGTCTCCCTCATGAAAGCATGCCCACAAAGGCTAATACAATATCATGTGTGCTGGGCAGAGCAACTAATGGCATGTCCCTCACAAAGATGCACACGGGACCAAGATCTAAATGCATCACTCACTTTGCTCTGTGGTATAAAGATACTCTCATTTATGGGTAACAGTGATAAGAAAAATAGGAAGTGTTTATATTTATCTATAGCACAGAAATGAAACTGTTGGAAAAACTGGACAGTAATGTAAGTATAAAACATTCTACAGAAGAATATGGTTTTGCAATGACCACCATATAGGATCTGAAGAAATCAGAGTTATAAACTTTCGAAGTCCTATGCTAAAAGTGAGAAACATAATTTAATAAAAAGCAGAAAAGTACTGAATAAAGTTTAAAATGAAGATCATCATGTATTGAAAGAGTGAATTTATTAACATCACAGTGAACACATGCCACCTAAGGGTAAGCTGATAATGAAATAAGCAAAGATCTATTATGATAAATTGAAAATTGAAGGGAACCGTAAATCTTCAACAGGCTGGTTGTAGAATTTTAAGAAAAGACACAAAATAATGTTTGTAAAGATTTGTGGTAATAAAGTGTCAACTGACCATAAAATAGTACTGAAATTCATTTATGAGTTTGCCAAATTCATCGCTGATTAAAATCTGACACCAGACTGGGTGCAATGACTCACACCTGTAATCCCAGCACTTTGGGAGGTCAAAGTGGGTGGATCACTTGAAGCCAAGATTTGATAACAGCCTGACCTACATGGCAAAACCCCGTCTCTACTGAAAAATACAAAAAACTTAGCAAGGTGTGGTGGTGTGTGCCTGTAATCCCAGTTACTTGGGAGGCAGAGGCGGGAGGATTGTTGAACCCAGGAGGTGGAGGTTGCAGTGAGCTGAGATTGTGCCACTGCACTCCAGCTTGGGTGACAGAGCGAGACTCTGTCTCAAAAGGAAAAAAAAAAAAAAAAGAAAGAAAATCTGACACCAGAACAAGTCTATAATGCTGATGAAACATCACTGTTTTGATGTTATTGCTCCAGAAAGATACTGACTACAGCTGATGAGACAGCCCCTACAGGAATTAAAAATGCCAAGGACTGAATATCTGTGTTGGGATTTGTTTCACAAACATTTTCTACCAGCAGCTCATGCTAACTGCAGGGAAGCTGGACTGGATGATAACTGCAAGGTTTTATCTCTTCATAACTGTTCTGTTCATCATTCAGCTGAACTTCTCATAAAAAATAATGGTTATGCCCTGTGGTTTCTTCCAAATATGACTTCGTTAATTCAGCCATGTGGCCATGGTATACTTACATTAATGAAGAGTAAATATGAAATCACTTTCTTGAACAGCATGCTAGCATCAGTGAACAGAGGCATGGATGTGGAAGAATTTCAAAAGGAGCTTAGCATGAAGGGTGGTATGCATACTGTTGCTAGCATGTGGAACACAGTGGATACAGACAGTTGTGTATGCCAGGCATAACCTCTGACCTGCAACCAAGTCCAATGATAATGTGAACAAGAAGGTGACTGAAGGATTCCATATGTCCAATGAGAAAAGAAAAATGATGTCTGACTTCCTTACATGTACAAAATTTTTATCTTCAGGGTGTCTGTAAGCTGGAAGAAGTAGATATCAAAGAAAATGTTAACATTGATAATGAGGCTCTATTTGTTTGTTTATTGACTAATGGTGAAATAGCTGAGGTGGTTCTGAATCAATGTGATTGTTGTAAGAGTGACTATAAAGATGACATTGTTTAACTCTGCAGAAAAAGTGCCTCATGATAAAAATTTGTGGTGGGTTTTTTGAAGGACTATAGCAATGTGCATTTACAACAGAACAAGAAATTATGTCAATTTATAAAATCAAAGAGTGACATCTAAGACAAACATGTGAATGAGGTAGATGATTCATAGATGACTCTGGAGGAAGCATTTTAAAAAGCCCTTCCAGCAGAATTCCTCCTCATCCCTACAGCACCCACTTCCTGATCCCTCAACTGTTTCTGATGTTTCTTATCACCAAAAACAATAAAGAATAAAATGCAGAGTATAGTAACCTTTCAGTCAAAACACAGCACTGGATGTGGAGATTGAAAGCCTGCCATTGTTCATTGTTGCTATTGTTTGACAGGAGATACAGATATTTTGGTGATGTTACTATGCTGCTTAGTAAACTGGAACACAGTATTTTTCACTGTATTAATACTATGTCATATATTTTACTGTTAAGCATTTACGTGTGAATAATTATTAAACAATGATTGCTTATCAGTAGCATATAAATTCAGAGTCAGGAATGACGATAATGCCAAAAACCACAGATTGCCCACATTGTTGACTAGAAAATGACACCTTTGCTTTGTGATGGTTCAATGTACAAAACTTTGTTTCATGCCCAAAATTAATAAAAAGTATTTTATAAGATGATCTTCAGCATATAAAATATAAAACAAATTTTGTGTCTGGACTTGGGTCCAATTCCCATGAAATCTCATTATGTATATGCAATATCCAAAATTTAAAAACGTACAAATTCAAAACTATTTTGGTATCAAATATTTCAGATAAAGGATATCCATATTGTATATATGAATCAATAAATATCAAGACTCTAGACACCAGGTAATAAGGAACAGTAAGCACTCAAAGATGAAAATCAAATGAGGCAAACCTAACCATGTTAACCAGCTTACTGCAATGAGAGAGTTTCCATGAAGAGAGCATTGGTGAGCTCTGGAAAAAAATTCAAGAAACTTAATATACTTTAATGGGAGTTTCCAGAGAGGAATAAGAGTATGGAAAAGAAAAAAAAGGCTCAAAAGATTCAAATTTGGTAACAGATATAAGTCCATGGATAAAAAGAAGTCAAGTAAAAACCAGCAAAGAAAAATGTCACAAAATACAACATAAAGACACATAGTATCAAGTCTCCCCAAGCCAGTAAAATAGAAATAATCTAAAAGTATGCAGAGAAGTTTATATACAGAGAAACAAAGTTAAAACTAATAGCCAATTTCTTATCAGAAACAAGGCAAGTAAAAAGAGAGTGAAACAACTAGAGAAATGAGAGAGAAGAGAAAAGAAAAGACAAGGGGAGGAGAGGCGAGGAGAAGAGGAGAAAAGAATAGATAAGAGAAAAAATGAGGAGAGAGAGAAGAGGAGAGGACGAGAGAGGAGAGGTAAGGAAAGGAGAGGAGAGAAGAGGAGAGGAGAAGAGGAGAGGAGAAGAGGAGAGGATGGGAACGGAAAGGAGAGGAGAGGAGCGGACAGACTATCAACCTATACTCAGTGAAAATATTTTTTCTAAAAAGCAGACAATAAAAAGACTTATTCAGATGAATATAAGCTGGAAGTATTCATTGCCAGAAGACTCAGCAGCTTTGCATTTTAAGAATTGTTAAAGAAGACTTTCTCAGAAAGAAAATGTTATATGGAAATACAGATCTACAAACAGGAGCAAAGGATATAAAAATAGCAGCTATGTGTGTAAACACTTAGGGAAAACATAATACCAACTCTAAATAATCTCTTTCAGATATCTAAACAGCAAACACTTTTTCCAACTCAATTTGTGATTACATTGCTATTAAAACTAAACAAATTCATTACAAAAAATAGAATCTAATAATATACATAAGACTAATTCATAATGACCAAGTGGTATTCAATCTAATTTAACACATTAATTTAAATTAATGGCATTAAATTTAATATAAGTTGCAACTATAATTTAAAAATTAGTAATAAAATGTACTATTTTAATTTGTTAATAATTTTAAAAGAAAAACAACATATACACATCTAATAAATACAGAAAAAACATTGACAGACTTCAACAATTATTCCTAAACAAAACAAAACAGATCATACTTAATGGATAAAAACTAAATTATCTTTCTCTAAGATCAGGAGCAGGATCAGGATGTCACCCCTTTTCTTTGTCACTGCTCTGGAGAGTCTAGCCAGTAAAATAAGGCAAGAAAATAAAACAGAGTAAAAAATGTGTATTCACTTTGACAACATGATTGTCTGTGTAGAGAAACCCATTAAATCTACAAAAAGAGAGTAGAAACAATAAGAGAGTTTAGGAAGGTTATAGATTACAACCAATATAAATACATAACTATATGTGTATGTAGTACATGTCTAGTCAGCCCTTCGTATCTGTGGGTTCCACATCCACAATGGCAAACAACCATTGATCAAAAACATTTAAAATATAAATTAACAATACAACAACAAAAAATATAAAACAAAAACCTATGTATTATAACAAATATTTGCATGGCATTGTATTGTATTCAGTATTATAAGTAATCTAAAAATGATTTAAAGTATAACAGGAGGATGAATGTAGGTTATATGAAAATAATATGCCATTTTATATAAGGGACATGAGGATCCACGGAGTTTTTCCTATCTGCAAGGGTACTGGAACGAATCCCCATACACAGATGAATACACACACACACACACACACACACACACACACACACACACACACACACGAACTCTCAAAACTCAACAAGAAAGAAAACAATCTATAAAAACGGCAAAAATTTCAGAAGAGCCTTCTCCAAGGAACATACATGAATATCAAATAAGCACATAAAAATGTCCTCAACACCACTAGTCATTATGGAAATGCAAATTCATTTATTTTTTTAATTGACACACAATAATTGTACATATTTATCAGCTGATATTTCAATATATATAATGTATAGCATATCCCTTGTCTCCAACCTGTATCATGTCTTTGGTTAGGAACATTCAACATCCTCCTTTTAGCCATTTGAAACCATATAATATATTACTGCTAACTATAGTTATCCTACAGTGTTGTAGAACCATATAACCTTTTCCTTCTAGTTAGCTATAATTCTGCATCTTTTAACAAATCTCTATGTATTCCTTCTTTCCCTCAATCCTTCCTACCCTCTAGTATCTTCTGTTCTATTTTTTACTTCTGTTGGAACCACCCTTTTTAAGGAATTGTAAATTTTAATCACAATGAAATAAAACTGCACACAGAGTAGAATGGCTAAAATTGAAAAGACTGAGCATACCAAATGTACTAGTCCATACTCATGCTGCTATAAAGAACTGCCTAAGACTGGGTAATTTATAAAGGAAAGAGATTTCATTGACATAGTTCAGCATGGCTGCAAAACCTCATGAAACTTAACAATCATGGCGGAAAGGGAAGCAAACTCATCCTTCTACACAAGGCAGCAGGAAAAAGAATGAGAGCCAAGTGAAGGGGGAAGACCCTTATAAAACGATCAGCTCTCCTGAGGACTTACTCACTATCATAAGAATAGCATGGGGAAACCTGCCCCATGATTCAATTATTTCCCACCTAGACCCTCCCACCACGTGTGGGGATTATGGGAACTACAATTCAAGATAAGATTTGTGTGGGAGCACACCAACTTTTGGCTAAGATACTGAACAGTTAGAGTTCTCAAATGCTACTGGTGGGCATAAAATAATGATACCACCACTTTGAAAAAGTATTCAGGAGTTCCTAAAAAGTTATCCACACACTGCTATATGATCCAGCCTTACTACTTATTCTGTTATTCAGAATAATAATGTATGGGGTAAAGAAATCAATTTATTGGTTGGCTTTGAGGGAGGGAGGGATGAATGAGGGACCAATTATAAAGGTGTAGAAGACAACTTCTGAGGGTGATAGATCATTATTTTGATTGTGGTGATGGTCTTGCAGATGTATATTTATGTTAAAACATCTAATTATACAGTTTAATTATGTGTAGTTTATTATATGTAAACTAAAATTTGGCAGAGTTGGTAAAAGTAAACAAAATAAAGCAAAATATATTTGGTTGATATGTTTAAGTAAACAAAGGCCAAATCAAGAAGACCAGTCAGAAAAGCAAAATCAATAGCCCAGATCAGGAATTACAGTGGTTCAGATCAAAGCGGTTTTCATGCACTTTGGAGTGTAGTACGATGGTAAGATCTTAGATATATTTGTTAGAAGAACCAATATGACTTTCCAATAGATTAGATAACAGATTTGAGAAAAATAAATAAATACATTAAGTTTGTAGAAGTTTTTAAATATATATACATAGTAGTTAATGGAGATAAAATGAAAGCAATTTTTGTTTTAGGGAAATCGTCAGGAGTTCCAACACTGAGAGGTTAATTTTAGATATCTACTAGATAATGGAACGGAGTTGCTTAGAAGACAATTGGATGTATAAGTTTCAACTTGAAGAGTGAAGTCTAGATGACAGATATAAAATTGGTAGTTGGCATATAAAGATATAATGGTAATAATAATAGTTATGACAGCTACTAGCATGTATTGAGTATTTGCTGAGTTCCAGGTGAAATGCTTTAAAAACATTTAAATCAATCTTCTCTGCAGCCATGTAAAGTCAGTATACTGAATTTGGCCCAAATGTTGCAGATGAGTAAACTACTGAAGCAGTTAAATTGTTCAGACTGGTACATGAAGGAGTAAGAGCTCATGGCACGTCTCTCTGAAATCAAAGGCTGAGGTTGTAATCCTTAGACTGTTCTGTTACCCACAGCAAAGCAAATATTTACTTCAACACCAGATGTGAATGAGTGGATGGATTTATGGATGAATTAAATGTACGGATAGAGTCATTTGTATAAGTCTAAGCAAAACAATTATTAGTGAAAAGCACCAAGTGTTCTAAGAAGGCAAGGGAAAGAACAATTAAATCTGACTGAGGAGATTTCAGAAGTCAACATGAAAGAGTTAGCATGAGTGCTGCAGATAATAGGATGTTGTATAAAAAGAGGAGAACAGCAGTATAGTGACAGGACAGCAAGAGCAATGACTTGAGATATTAAATGGCCTGTCAAGATCAGACAGAGATAAAGAGTGAGATTCGGCTGGACCAGAGGGGCATAGATGGAAGTAGTAGAAGGTGCATTTAAAGAGATCTGAGGAAGGATAGCATCGCAGTGCTTGGCGTGATGTGCGAACATGCTTCACGTAGATCCGCTGTGGTGCACAGCTGGAGGGTTGCTATGCTTAGATAATATGATTGAACAAAATCTGTGAGCAAACAACTCTTTAAATAAAAGGGAAATTCCTTGTAACCATCAGTCACCGACTATTTATTGATAAAATTAAGAGAATCTGTCGCATATAATATATACTTTTAAAGATTTTGGTACTACCTTACCATAATTACAATTACTATTTCCATCAAGAGGAAAATATGAGATTTTCAAACACTTACAGCTGCTTATTTAGCATAATAGTATATTTTGTGAGAGCTAATTCTGGCTTTGTAATGTGACATATCTCTTGTATTAAAATATTTTATATACTAAATATATGTTAAGATATTTAAATATATATATCAAATAAATTAATAAGTTGAATATTTTAGTAACTGAAATGATCCCAGGAGTTTCCTAAACACTTTATTTTTTTCATTTTCTTGTTTTTAAGATGAAAGCACTAAAACACAAGTAAACCATGCAACCATTAATAAGTTCCATAAATTGAGATCATTTAAAAATAGTTTTTCTTCCACTATCCACTTTTATTCTGACTTAGACCAAGCCAAACTAAACATTCATCTATTTCCTGTGATTGGAACTTCATGGAATGTACTTAATATGGCAAACAACATATATGAATTGTTTATGCATTGCCTTTAGTCTGAAATGATCTTAAATAAAGTTGAATTAAAATTAAAATTAAACTGGTTGAGTATTTACTATATTGGGAACTGTGCCTTATACATGCCAGCCTTTTTTTTTTAGGTTCATAGAATTACAGATATTGTGGCTTTGAATTCTTGCAAGAATCTTACAATGTAAGTATTCCCAAGTATTTTTTTATGTAAGAAGAGATGAGGTAAAAAAAAAAAAAAATCTCACAGGGCAATAAACTTCAGAGTCTGGATTCTGTTCCTAGTTTATCTAATGCTGATGACTTTGCTCTAAACTGCTGTGTAATATGGGTGTCCTTAAAGACCAGCTCAAAAGGTAACCTTGTTGAGCTACTGAGCTACTTCAACCTCCTCCTTGTGAATAAAAAGTAATCCTTTCTTCTTTTGGTGGAAGAATAGTCAAGAAAATAAGGTCTAGAAGTAATACCTAACCATTTGCATTCTAGTTTTTCTCATTATCATTCATATAAGCTAAGAGCATCATCACTTAGGATTTGGGGATAGTGCAAGCATCCTTTATCTTCATGTAGACTGTCTGATTTATTTGGTCAAACTTTGACTTCTCACCCACTTCACTTCTGTGGTGAATGCAATTAAAATATTCTGCAGTTTTATTATTTTTATTTTATTTTTCTTTTCTTTCTCAAAAGGGGTTGCAGGTGTATAGCTGATGTGTGTGAGAGAGAGATTATATATCTAAGCTAAATAAAATGTAATTTACATTATATACATATATATCTATACAATTTACTAACCTAGCTAACTTTATTTATTTTTACTCTTCATTACTATTCAACATGACATCTAGACTTTTACCATTGATAATAATTCCTTGATCAGTGATTCTTCGAGAATTTATTAGTATTGCATATTATTTTAAAATTAAAATAAAGAGAAATGGGTACACCTAACTCTTCTCAAAAAAAAGTCATCCTTAAAATTGCCACTACATTCTTCCTAATGAAATCTGTGAGGCTTGATTATTAAAAAATATTCAAAACAAAATTTTTAAATGACTAATGCAATTGCTAAATTGATTAATCAAATAAAGCCAACAATTAAAATATATTTGCATTATTCTTTACATTATATACAATGTACATATTCATCTGCTGCCAAGATACTATTATGATTGTCTTCACATTGTTTTTTACTTACCTGAGAGTCTGTTTTTCTGTTTTTCCTGAGTTTATTTCATGCAATTGGTGGGGGAGGAAAGTAGTGTTACTTACTCATCAGACTACAACACTGACAAAACAGACCTTGGGTGGAATGGTTCTTTCGCTACCTTCACAAAGTGAGCTTAAGGGAACACAGGAGTATTAAAGAGAGAATGGGGTAGGGAGAAAAGTGAGATAAAATTATGCATCAAGGAAACCAACTAAAAAATGAGAGTAAGCATGTGACAGAAGGTTTTATTATTGTTCTGTTATTGCTACTGCTATTGTTATTGTTGTTCTTCATATCTTCTAACTTCTCTGAAAATCAAACATACAAATTTCTTAAGATTTTTACATTAGCAAGAATCCTACCATCCAGGGAAATAAGTATTCTAAGCGTTTGAGACCACTTGAGGGCACTGTGGCATTGCATTTTGGTAAGGCGACCTTTTAAGAGTCAACTCAGGGAACATAATCTAGCTTTTCAAAACCCAGAATAAGCACACACAGGTACTCTGGGGTAATGTCTCTACAGGTGGATAGGCATAGCTCTGTGGACATATAAATCAGTTAGTGCCCCACTGAGGCAGCTCCGGACCCGATTGCTTTCCACATCTGGCCGTCCCTGTATGTTTTGGATATTTGCTTTACTGGTTGCTCAGTCTGAGCTATCCTATTATAATTTTCCAATTGCAGTGATAATGGATCATTCTTGGCATTTCCCACTCATTAAATGGATTAATTTAGGGGCATTTTCTGTCCTTGGTATAATCATTGAGAAGGGAATGAGAATAGCTGCTGCATTGGATGAATTACAGCACAGGGTCCAGAACTTAGATGTGAAAAAAGAAAGGGAGAAATTGAGGATGGAAAGAGAGGTGAAAAGGGGGTTGGTGAGTGAGTGTGTTCCTGAGGCTTAGCTGGGCAAAGGAAAACGTCTCAGCTTGCTGACTGGGATCAGAACCAGTGGTAGGTCACAATAGAATACAGTGCTAACATTGGAAAAAGTTTAAATGTATGCTAATAGAGCTCCATCCTTTCATACAGTAACTTTCCTTTTCATTAAAAATACACTGACTGCAATAAAAAGCATGGAACTCTTTTACTTGCCATTTGCATTTTTTTACATTTATAATTCTTGTAATAAAAGAAATATCAAAGACTCCTCGAGTTTTAGTCCTGTTTCTCAAATACCCTGTATCAGTAAATTTGTTTGATAAACATGTTTTGAACAACTACGCTATGCTCAGCATTGTGACTGGAATGAGAAATACGGAAAATCCTAAGAGCTCCTCCTACCCTTAATCAGGACACTTTATGAATAAATTGGAATACATTTTTAAACAAATGAAACAGTAGCACAAAATGAATTGGCTTCTTATGATCTCAGATTCTTATCTTCTAATGGTATTTAAAAGCTGTAAAATTCTGATTCAACATCTTCTTGTCTTGAGTAACGGGAGCTTGAGAATGAAAAAAGCAGCCTCCAACTCCACCCATTTGATTAATTAAAATTGCCAACAACCTTGAGAGAGTCCCCTGTGGCACAGATGAAATAGTGAGCATAGCTTCAGTTTTTGACATACATGTGTTGAAAAATCAGAAGGAATCTTGTTACCAGAGAAAAAGAAAAGCCATAGTAGGGAGTGTGACAGAGTTAAAATAAAAAAAGAATGTGGGAAAGAATGGCTTATTTAAATATTTATAAATGGCAAAGAACATTTAATACAGCTTCACATAAATGTGGGATCATGAAGCCTTTGATGGGTCTATAACATGGCTCTGTATATCATAAAACATGGAAGATGAAACTTATAAAGATTTAGAAGACAGTCTCAGAATGTCACTAATGAATGATGAGAAAGAAAATACAAAGGAGGAAGCTGGATACACGGACTTATACTGACACCTTTGATAACAGGTACTTTCTGCTTCAAATAAGAAGGCATTATAATCTACAACGAATAAGAATGAACAATTCTGTGATCGATAAGAAAAGGTAATAGGAAATGGTGTCTAAACGAAAAACTGAGCTAGTTAAGTGAAAATCTAAAAAGAATTATCTGAAATGTTATAAATAAGCCAAGCTGAAAGGAAAATTTCTGAACAAGGTAAGAAAGTGATTTTCTAAAAATATATATGTATATTTGGAAGCCTCCTCAGCAGGTAGCCAGCACCCTGTCTATGGTAGTGCCAAATAGAAACTAGACAACCATTTGAGGGGATGTGGTACAAAGAATTTTAAAGTCACCTATGAAGGCTGTCATGTCCCAAGATCTACAGACATCGAGATGGAGGCCCCAGAGAGCTAATGATATAGTCCCAGTCCAAGTCCAAAAACCTGAGAGCCAAGAAAGCCAGCAGTCTAAGTTCCAGTCTAAAATCTGGCAGGCTAGAGACCTAAGAAGAGCTGATATTTCTGTTGGAGTGAAGGCAGGAAAAGACCAGTGTCCCAGCTGAAAGCAGGTAGGCAGGAAGAGCCTCTTCTTACTCACAGGAAGATCAGCCTTCTTGTCCTATTCAGGCCTTGAACTGATTGGGTGAGGGTTCCCCACATCAAGAAGGAAAATCTCTTCTACTCATTCTACCAATTCAGTGTTGATCTCATCCAAAAACACCATCACAGTCATACCCATAATAATATTTGGCCAAATATTTGAGCACAGTGTTGCCCATTCGAGTTTGAACAAATATCTGGGCACATTGTGGCCCAGTGAAATTGACATTAGCAAGATATACTACATAGAAACATGGAGAGATGTTGACTAACGACATTGGCAAAAAACAATATCAGAATTAAAGGCAGGGCAAACACTACAATGTTAAAGGTCAGAAAAAAATTCACATATGGTAAGCATGGTTTACATGAAGGAGGTACACATTTCATGTATGTTGATTCATTTACTTTATTTTAGTTAATTTGATTTGTCTGAATGCTGTCATTCCTCAAAACCTGCAGGCCCTAAGTCAAGGCTCCCTTCTCTTTGGAACTTCCTGATCAATTCTTACACAACTTATAATTAGGTGATCTGATATTCTAGAAACTCCACAATTGGAAAACTACTCTTGTGCCCCAACGGAAGGGATCTTATACTGTTCCTCATTGCGACCATTGCTGTCAAATTCCAAGATGTTCAACCTTCAGTTTGCTTTGCAACTAAAGAAATACAAGAGCTAGTCAAATTGTAGAAGTATTCAAACTGGAGAATTCAAACTGAGGTTTTTTCCAGAGACCTCAGAATTAGACGACAGCCACAAGCAGACAGCTACCCCAAGAACCTCAGAACAAGTGGATGATGTCACAAGGTGACATCCAGCGCAAAACACCATGAAACAAGATCCAATGGAATACCCCTCTCTCCTTATTTCCTGTTTCGTTTTGTTTTTTGTTTTGTTTTGTTTTTGTTTTAGACGGAGTTTCACGTCTCACACTGTTGCCTGGGCTGGAGTGCAGTGGTGAGATCTCAGCTCACTGCAGCCTCCACCTCCTGGGATCAAGTGATTGTCCTGCCTCAGCCTCCAGAGTAACTGGGATTACCGGCACCCACCACCAGGCCCGGCTAATTTTTTGTATTTTTAGTAGAGACAGGGTTTCACCATGTTGGTTAGGCTGGTCTTGAACTCCTGACCTCGTGATTCGTCCGCCTCAGCCTCTCAAAGTGCTGGAATTACAGGCATGAGCCACCAAACCCGGCCTATATCCTGACTCTTTATCCTTACTGTTTGCCTAGAGACTTTCCTGTTCTTACCACAATAACTCCCTTTCTTCACCATTACTTTTTCTCACCTGAGATTAGTCTTCACCTTCCTTTTCTTGTCCTTAAAGTTAGAAGCTCCTGTGTTCATCCCCCATTCCTTTCCTTTTGTCACCTCTCAGGAAGACAATTTCACCCACAGAAGCTTTGGAAAGCTTGGGACCAACTGTTCACTATTTTTTAAAATACAACAGACTGTTAGTATTACAAATTCTTATCCATGATCACATGTGGTATTTCCCCAATCCTTTTCATCAATCAGTATATCTGTTTTGCTATAGCCCTTTCATTCCCTCCATTATTTTAAACTGGGCAGTTACATTGTGACAAACCCCCCACACTAACTCCAATCTATCTTCACAAGGAACAGGTTTGTTTCTATAATAATTTTACCACTAGCACCTTTTTGGAAATGAGCATTTGTCATTACATTTACCTAGCAATCAATAAATCTTATATAAGGCCCCAAGATGCTACAGATTCCTTAGATATCCCTCAAATAAATGGAAGTGGCCCCATTGTCCCTCCTAGCCTAATGCTTTTGACTCAACCCAAACACACATAGACAACCTCTTTCAAATCCTTTTCCTACTCTCAAATTGCAGTCTTTGGTCATGCTCAGACATCAGCTAATTATTTATATCACCCTTGATTAGATACTAATAATTCTTATTTTGTAAGTGGAACCCAAGTCTATTGATAGTGTCTATTGATAGTTACCAGCCAACGAGACTGGATCTTATCTTTCCATTCTTATAAATTTCTTCGTATTGCTTGTTTTTCTGAGATTTTCTTCCTATCTTGAACCATCTCTAAAGTAATCACCCATCCCCTCCAGTTCACCTTACTCTCACTATAAAGACAAAGGCAGTGTCCAAAACATCACAAAGACTTTTATAGGTGATCTTGGTTCCTGAGGACATGATTTAGAAAAAATAGCTGCAGAACTGGGCATAAATTCCATCAATAATCTCATTAATTTTGGGGAAAAGTTTGCCATCTTTTGGGTACCATCCCTTGGAATCTATCACTCTAAGAAGTTACACTCAACTACAGATTCATTTACTCATTACTGAAGCAATTCCCCATGTCCCTAGACAATATCACTACTGATTTTAAATCAGTGATCCACCAGTTGCAAGAAACCCAGTATGCTCTTCTCACAGCCCCATTGCCATAAATATGATGCTGGCTACAGAAGAGAGAAGCACTTGTGTAGTGGTTGGAAGTGATTGGTCCTGAAAATCGTTCTGATGTTTCTCTAATAATCAGGAAAGCTCCAGAGGTGAATTAAGAGATGCAACGCATCATGGCCTTTATGCATAGATTACTGAGGAAATAATACAGGTCCCAGGACTTCTTCTGGTGGATTCTTGAAGATCTGCAAAGTTGTGCATACAGATTGATTCAGCTTGTAATCATTGTCCTTCTCTTTATAAGCTTAAGTATCCTTTTCATTAAATGTCTCATGGATGACACAATACACAAGTCAAAAGCCAAGTCTCAACAGATGGTCAGCTGTTCCTAAACGAACAAAAGGTGACTGAATGAGAAACAGACTCATATTATTCAGAAAAAAAAAGAATACATTTTCTTCCATTGAGCAAGAAGGGGGATTCTGTCAAAAATTCTTTGCTTGACCTAAATTTATTTAGGCTTCTAAATTTTCTCTAAGGCTCATTTGTACACGTTCTTGTAAAATTCAGTATAGCAAATAACCTTGCTACCATGAACCTCTGCCTTTGGTACCTGATCACCCTCACACCTGATAAAATCTTCCCACCCTTGGTATCTGATCACGCTAGCCTGCCTTCAGCAGGAATCCTATTTGGTTGGCTGAGCCAGAATTTCCACTGGACTTAATATTTCTTCTTTGTAATTTTTCATCCACCAACTCCTCTGCTTCTGAATTATAAATCCCCAGTTGTTTCTGCTGTACTTGGCATGGAGCCCAGTTCTGTGCTGGGGTCTCTCTGTCCCTATGACAATAGTCAAAAATAAAATGGGTTTACTCCACTTTAACTTCTGTCCAACACTGATTTTCTTTGACACAATCCAGTTCAACTATCGATCTCCAGAATTAGCAGTCATCTTTCTATGATGAATGAAATGTTTTCTAGTATTTTGACAGAGGGTATTTATTAAATAATTCTTTCTTTATGGAATAATTTAGATTATTGTCTTTTTTCTTGTATTATTCATAATGCTGCACGAAGCAATTCATTAATGTAGTTTCTGCTTCTGTTGAAATATATATTTAAGATAAATGAAAATAGTGAAATAACTTGATGGATGGTTAGAAACATCATTATAGTTCTTGCTACAAACTACAATATTGCTTTACAAAGGAATGTAATAGTTTAAATGCTACAGCCGATAAATGAATGTACCGGTCTGTCACATCACCAATATTGGGTGACATTTTGAAATAACTATTTTTTTAGGTATGAGACAATGCAACTCTGTAATTTCAGTTATTATTCCTGCTACAGATGCATATTTTCTTGCTGTAGTTCTTTTTATGGAATATCTTAAGATTTATACATTTATATAGAGAAGAAAAGAAAATCAATTAAAGAATAAATAACAATGTGAGGCAAATTATGGTTAATACAAACAAGATAACTACAATAAAGAGCAAAGTAGAGATATAACAAATTAGGCAATATAATTTGTCAAGGAGGTGAAAAATCTTTTCTTGGCATGGCATTTAGCATAAAGTTGGCCAAAATAAGTACTATAAATTTGTTCTATAAAATTTTATTGTTATTAATTTCAAACTTTCACAGAATGAATTGTTTTAATATTGCCTTTATAATTTATGTAGTTAATTTCATTTTTTAGCACAATCCATCACATTTATGACAACTGAGAATGAAGGAATTATATTTGGGCAGTGGTAGCAGCAGTGAGTCATCATAATGCATTGAGATAAGTTCTGACCTGGAAATAGCACATTTGACCCATATTATTTTTCTCCTGCCCTCAGATAATACCTAGGCAGTGAGCAAGTGGTTTGAAATTAGGTTGAACATTGGCATAGGGCATGATAAAGTTAGCTGTGTTAGGTTTGGGTGAGCAGTTGTAATATCACGTAGAAGAATCTTAAACCTATGTGGAAAGCCCTGCTCTAACTACTATGCATGCCTCTAAGAGATTCAGATGTGATACTGTGTTTGAAAGTAAAGCACTATATGAACATAAGAACATAAAATTGTTCTTTCTATTTGCATCTCATCATCTTCTACATTAGGGGATAGTTTTGTCCATTTGTTCATCACAGAGAAATGCAAATTTTGTTCATTTCAGAGTAAAGTTATCTTTATATGTTCTACCAGTAAACACACCCTTTGTACAATCTGATTCTATGAAAGCGTTTCTCCATAAATAATTGTTGAAACAAATGGCTTTTCAACTCAGGAAATTACCATCACATCAGACAAGAATGCCCTTTGAAATGCTGTCATTTTAAATAAGACCTTAGAAATAGATGTTAAATAATACAATCTTTAAATGGAAGAAAAATATGTCTCCATTTTCCTGAAGGCTTCTGCTCATATATGAATGTGAACAGACATTTCCAGACAATATTATCAAAAGTTCATGAACAATAATTGTAGTCTTTACTTGATTTCTCATTTTGCTAGTTTCTCTCAAGATTAAATGTGAAAAATGCATCTAACATATATTTAATATACTACCCAGAAACCATTGTGGGAGATAGATTTTTAAAAATGCTGTTCAGAAGCAAATGAATGTGTACTACACAAAGAAGTAGAGATGATTATTAATTATTGTAAGATCTGCCATGAGAAATCCATGATTGAGGTTCTGCATATCAAGTACTAATATGGCAGGTGCTAGGTATACATACACTCTTTCTCACCCAAGTACACACACACACACATATTTATATATGTACATCTGTATATATGAATGTGTATATATGTACACTTAGATGATATCACACACGTATTATTTTTTAGTCTTTCACCTATTGATTTTCTTTAGGAATTACTATTCTCTACTAAGTTTTCTCACTAGGATTTCAGCCTTTCTAAATCTTTGTAGATTTATTTAAGTAGGGTTTTCTATAAGTTAACAAAAATATGATTGCCCTGGAAAAATCCATTTTTTAAAGGCAACTACAGGCATTTTCAAAATATGTTGTACTTTGACAAAGTATATTATAAACTTTTATTCTTATTTTAACAATACCTTCATTGCTTGAGGGGATATGGAGAAACGGGAACTCTTAAACACACTGTTGGTGGGAATGTAAATTAGTATAGCCATTATGCACAACAATATGGAGGCTCCTCAAAATTTTTGAAGTAAACACTATTGAGTATATTTCCAAAGGAAAATACAATTAATATGTCAAAGATCTATCTACACTCCTATGTTTGTTGCAGGTCTATTTAAAATAGCCAAGATAGGCCATCAACCTGTTTCCATCAATGGATGAATGGATAAAAATAAAGGAGTATACATACACAATGGAATAATATTCAGCAATAAACAAGAATAAAATCTTTCCATGTGTGACAATGTAGATGAACCTAGCAGACATTAACTGAAATAAGCCAAGCACAGAGGATTAATACCACATGATCTCACTAATATGTAGAATCTAAAAATGTTCATCTCATAGAAGTAGTGAATAGAATAGTTATCAGAGGTTGGGGATAAGAAAGAGATTGAGGGTTGAGGAGAGTGAAGGAGAGGTTTTTCAAGGATACAAAGTTATAGTAGGAGGAATAAGTTCTCATGCTCTTTCGCAAAGTAGGGTGATTGTAATTGACAATTCTGTATTGCATATTTCAAAACAGCAGTAAGAGAGAATTTTGAATGTTCTCACCACAAAGAAAAAATCAATGTTTGAGATGATAGATATGTTAAATACCCTGATTTGAACATAACACAATATATAGATGGATCAAAACATCACACTGTGTCTACTAGGATATTATCTTCTTTTTTCCCTAAGTATCTCTTCTTTTCCCTGACCTAATGTATACGTATATTCATACTCCAGTAGGATACACTGCGATACAGTGTGATGCTTTGATCCATGTATATACTGTATAATGATCAAATAAAGCTAAAAAACAAATAAAATACATATTGTCATAGTGGAGAAAAAGAAAAAAAAATTACCACAATATTGACTGCCTAATTAAGTCCCACTTTACATGACTTATCCTCAGGGCTACTTCCACTTCTTCCTTTAAGTTAGATTTATTTTTGTCATTTCATAATGATTAAGCAGAGCCCTCAGAAATCAAATGTTCAAACTCCAGCTAAAATGCAAGGAGCTATGAAATAAATATTGTTCAGTTTAACTGCAACGTTTACTACACTAAATTACATTTCCAAATGTAGAGACATGATCTCTTCCCTGACTTGAAGAGATAGAGGATATAAATGCACAGCTAAATAACACATAGTCTGAAATGATATGGTGTCACACTCACACTGTAATTGGCATCATGCTCACACTCCAATGCAGCTGGGTATTGATCATTTTTGCATCTTGAACTCTAGCAAAAATTTTATTTGAAAAATGGATTCCACAACACACACTGGGGTCTATCAGAAGGTGGAGGGTGGGAGGAGGGAGAGGATGAGTAAAAATAATTAATGGGTGCTAGGCTTCATACCTGGGTGATAAAATAATCTGTACAACAAACCCCATGACAGAAGTTTACCTATATAACAAACCTGCACCTGTACCCCTGAACTGAAAATAAAAGTTAAAAAAACAAACAAAAAAAAGAAAAATGTGTTCCATTGTTATAATCTACCAACCTACCAAATAGTGTTGGAAAACTGCTTGTTTACCTGTTTCTCTAAAATCCTTAAAATTACAATTTTTTTTCAATGGATGAATCTCTAGTTTGAATAGATGGTAAATGTTTTTCTAGATATTCTTCTCTGAGGAGGCTGTCTTTCTAAAATATTTTTCGGTAAATAAAATGTTTATAGTTTAAATTAATGTGTACGTATGGAGATAAAGTATGTGGTAGATACCATACATTTAGCCTCCCACTGCACATTTGTGTCTATCATAAAGAATAAAATATTTAATTATCTTCTCTTTTCCCTAATCTAATAATAAGAGAGGGCACATAAGAAAGTGCATTACAAGAAAACGTTTTAAAAACACACAAAGATGTGTGGTTTTATGTGTTTACTTATTTACTTATTTCTAAAATTTTAATGTTACACCTTTCTGCATTATGCTGAAAAAATAATCTTAGATTAGTCTGTAGTTTAAAAGTTTTTCCTACTCTTGGCTGTAATTTTAGTCCAACTAAAATAACGTTTTCTTCTCCAAGCTTTTTGTTGTGTTTTGCCCCAGTGGAAATATTGATTTCCAAAATTAATTGTCTAATATTACTTCCAGATAGTGGGAGAGCTATACCATTGTAGTAATCTCACTGTTTATATACGTGACAAAAAGTGACATGATATGCTACTTAGTATTATGTTAAACATCAATTTTATATTAAAAGAATGAGATTGGATGGAGATTATATGTACTACATTTCATTTTGTAGGGTCACTTAAGGACAAGCCTGTCTTTGGTCAGTATCAGAAACAGTGGCAGCCATTTTGGAAGTTAGTAACAGAATTCATTATCCTAGCTATGAACTAAAATACACTCATGGCGATTACCTCATAGCATCCATTCTATGCAGGTAATATAAAAGTTGCCGGGGATTTTGCTATATAATCCTCAATTCCTAGCCCTATGGGAGTTCAATGTAATTTTAATTATAAGGACAGCTGAATAAGGTACTAGAGAGAATTATGTCATATAACACCATCATGAAGACAATGTTGTGAAAACCCAGGCAGTTTGAGGGAAGACTTAACTAGAAGAGATAAAAATTATGCTAAAAAAAATAGGAACTTAGCTGATGAAGGAGAAGGGGATGGAGAGTCATAATTCAAAGGTATACAAGTATGCAAAGGAAAGGAAACAGGAGAAAGCAAAGTGGGATTCAGGAATTGCTTTTAATTCAGCTTGGATGGACCACAGGGTCCTGGGGAAGAGAGACATCCATGAAGCTACAATGGTAGACAGGCTACAGATTTCCAAAGACTTTGATTCCAAGTCAAGATATTTAAAACACAATTTACAGTGTGAGATCCTTAGGATGGTATTAACAGAGTAGTAAAATATTTATACCAGATTTAAACAAATAATACTCTGAAAATTATCTCTTACTGGCAAGACTACAGATAATTTATATTTTCTTTTTGTAACTGTCTATTTCAGAATTTGAATACATATAAGACATAATCAAAACACTTTTTAAAAAAATAGGATACTGCTTGTGGCAGAAAGGGATAAAGAATTCAATGGCTGAGTGATTTCAGATATTTTCATCACTTGGGAGGCGTTTTGTTTTTATTTTAGAAACATCCAATTTTGTAAGATTTTCTCAACCAAACTTCACTTTCAATGAAATATAAAGTCATATTTTCCCATGTTAAATAAACAAAAATGGATATAAATATTATGTTAGCATCTAAACAATGACAGGAGAACTGTTGTGATCAGACTTGTAGCAGAGATTAACTCAGGTGATATTTGTATCGGTGAACTCTATACTGATT
The DNA here is from genome assembly GCF_029289425.2 of Pan paniscus. Taxonomy (NCBI): domain Eukaryota; kingdom Metazoa; phylum Chordata; class Mammalia; order Primates; family Hominidae; genus Pan; species Pan paniscus. The sequence goes on from NC_073267.2 coordinate 72,944,005, forward strand.
ATATTTATGGTTTCTTTTAAATATTTGAACATCTATATGTTAGCTTTTGAATGCTTGTTGTAAACTTCGATTGCACCACGGAGGGAATCATTGGCTAGAATGGATATAAAAGGCCCATTTAAGCATACAGTATTACAATTCATAGAAACCATGAAAATTATATTAACATTAAAGTCATATGCCAAACACAAACAAAAACAAACATCAACTACATCGAAACAAAAGTAAAGTGTTCTTCTGATCAAATTCTGAGCTAGAAAAAATTGTTATGGAATATATTTATAGCATTTCATTTATAATACATGAAGATTTCATGAAGAAAGAGAGGCAGAATGTAAGGACTAGTGAAAATCCAAATATAAAAGACAATTTAAAAAATTTTCTGGTCACTGAAGAAAATGTTATATAATTGGAACTGCAGAACTTAGTATCACAGATAAAGGGAGCATTAGGTTTCTGCCCTTTAAGGTTCTGGGCTTCTGTGATTCTTGTGCTACCATTATTTTCAAGTACTAACTATTACTTATTCATTAATTATTTGATGAGCACCTAGTATGTACTAATAAAGGTTTTCTTGTGTGTTAAGTACAGTTAGGAATAGTTAGCCATATAGATGATTGGCTAATTGATTTTTTAAGACAGATATTATTTCAAAATCGCTGGAAGCCAAGCCTTAAAGACAAGACCAGTCATGTACTAAAAGGGTCTCAGTTTGGCTCTGGAAAATTTACAAAAAATGTCTATAGTTGAAATGCAGGGAAACAAGTTCTAAGGATGAGTCTACATTCAAGGCATACTAACAAAATTAAAAGCACGAAGAGCTGGAGGGAGGTAGCTTCAATGACTTGGGCTTTATTTATTAATCACTGGCATGCTGACTGTTTCTAACAGAATAGCCAAAAGTTAAGAAAAAAAAAAAATCTATGTACGTTTCCAAGATAGTCCCTAAAATCTGGGGCAAGCAGGAAGCATCATAGTGATTGTAATCCATTGAATTCACTCCTTCTGAGAGTACCTACTGAGATCACTTTTTGACAAATCAAATTACACTATTCCTCTACTTAGTTTCTTTCTAAAACTCCTGGTTAGCTTCAAAATCAATTTAATACCTTATTACATCTTAGAACATTTTTTCACTGAATGCCTACTTACCTCTCTAGCCATACCTCTCATAGTTCCCCACATCTTACTGTTACCTCCTTTCAGCTCTAAAATTGTGTGTTCTGTCTGCTCTTAGACTTTACCCCATGCTGATCCTTCTGCCCAAGATACCCTTTATTTAGCTCATTCTACTCCAAGTATCCGCTTTGAAGGCATTTTCTTCAGGAAGCATTCCATGGTCCCCTATATCTGGGTTAGGTGTCTTTTCTATGAGCTGTCAAAGTACACTGACTACTGTGATGACATTTATTGATCACCCTCAATGACTAGATGCTCATCTATTTGATCCATTTAATTGTAAATTCCATAAGGACTGGAATTTACAATTACATGAGACTTTTTTATTAGCAGTCGCATTCACAGTGCTTTACAGAGAAGTCATTCAATGAGAATTTATGGAATGAGTGAATGAAATAATTAATGAATCAAGGAATTTGGGTAGCTAAGCTTGAGCCTAATGCATTCCTCTTAAAAAGAATTGGAGATAAGGAGCAAGAGAAAACAGAACAGAGGATTCCTTCTCTGCCAGTACCATCAAAACATTTCTCTACTTTTTATCAGATGCCTGTTTATAAGAATATAAGCTTAACCAGTAAGATAATTCCAACGGTTAATTTTGCTCCTTGGATCAAAAAGACTTCCAATTATCAGGGAGTTATTGATCATCAGCTAAAAACAAGATTTTGCAAAATACTCATCAGCAGTTGTCCTATATTTATGGGTTTACTAAAAGGAAATATGCATATGAGTTTGGGATAGGAACAATGTATGCATAAATATAAAACTGACTTTTTTTCAATATTTTATTCATTTTTTCTCAACTACATAAAGTTTCATAAAAACAACTATTGCTTTTTGAAGCAAACTTTATAATCTCTGGCAACATAGTATGATAACAGACATATACTAATCTTTCTTTTATGAATATTATATTACAGGAGTTTAAACAGAATCTCACAGTGAGTTATATATATATATTACTATACCATATATACTACTATTACTATAATATACATAAAAGCATAAGATATGTTTCAAATTTATATTTATATTACAAAATATTTTCACGATTATAAGAGAAATGCATTATACATCCTGGAGTGTTTGGCCTATCACATAATTGAATCCAAGAAACTTTATTCTGCCATAAGCTATGTGACTTTGGACAGAATATTAGGTCGCTTGTACCCAGTGGTTTTGTTCATAGGTGAGGGAATTGAACCATATAACCTGTTAAGTTGCTTTAGGTTGTATAATCCAAATACTTTGAAATGAGAATTTATATAAATTGTTTGCTTCTCCATTATCATATATATTATTTGTTTCTGAAAAATATTCATCTCCTCATCTATCTATTGATTCATTTATTCATTCATTTAACATTCACTATGTTGCTAGCATAGAGTATTATAGATGTAGCATCATAACTAATACTACTATTATACTAGTAATGCTAGCACTACTGCTACTATTCCCATTGCTACTACCAGTGCCAATAATGACAAACAATTATTGGGTAGATAGCATGTAAGTACTATCTAAATGATTTATATGCATTATTGGGTAGATAGCATGTAAGTACTAGCTAAAATGATTTATATGTATTAACACATTTAGCAGGATTATTTCTTTGTCAACATCCAGTACTAGTGTTTCAATGAAGGTGGGAGTTTAGACTGCCTAACAAGCCTTCCTTAGCTAGTTATTAACAATTTTATTTTGGAGATCATGAAATATAAATTATATAACTTTTTGAAAGTTATAGTTTTGTTTGATTGTTTTGTTTTTGAGACGGAGTTTCGCTGCTGTTGCCCAGGATGGAGTGCAATGGTGCGATCTCGACTCACTGCAACCTCCGCCTCCCGGGTTCAAGTGATTCTCCTGCCTCAGACTCCCAAGTAGTTGGGATTACAGGTGTGCGCCAACACACCCAGCTAATTTTGTATTTTTTTTAGTAGAGACGGGTTTCACCACGTTGATCAGGCTCATCTCAAACTCCTGACCGCAAGTGATCCACCCGCCTTGAACTCCCAAAGTACTGGGATTACAGGCATGAGCCACTGCGCCTGGCTGAAAGTTATAGTATTCAATGTTATTAAATGGCTGAGCTGGGATTTAAACAAAACTTTCACTCTTAACCAGTCTGGTACAGCTATTATGGCATTTTTAGTATCTGCTTTGATTTTATTATACAGTTTTTTCTTTGAATAGGTTCAGACTTACAATATATGATCTTTACTGATATGTATCTTTTAAGAAATCTGACTGTGGGGTCCTTTGAGATCTAGGGTATCTTCTAGAATAGGAAGCATATTCACAGAGTATAAAGAACATTCCCAAAACACAAAATAAAAATTGATGCTTAGTATGTTCCTTATGTCTAATGAAAAATAAATGAAGAAATAAAAAACAACAACAACAATAAGGTCATCAAAAATATATTAGAGACACGTCTTCTCCTAAGGTAGAAAATAGAGCCAGTCATTGACAGAGATTGGGGCATCATGGCAAATGGAGAAGAACCACTGATTGAAAGGCAGGTTGTACATCTTAGCTAAGCATGGAACGCATTTGGGAGAAAGACCTGCATACCCAATGTAAAATGAAGCGTTTCAAGAAGAATACACAAGCCACATTTGATAACAACAATTAATCATACTTCTATAGTCTTAAACATTTTCTGGTATTCTTAGTTTTAATATGAAGTACGATTTAGCATTATTTGACAAGAGGAGATGTTAACTGAATAAGCCCTTGGTTTAGAGCACTAAGATGTAACTTGTATGCTATATGCTTTTTGTCTTCCTTACTACTCATTTTAATTATTCATTAGTCATATTAAGAGTGTCCTCATAATTTTGTTTGCATTTCCTTGTCATTTATGACATTGTTCCATGGGGGAAGTCCAACGCAAGTAAAACATTGTACACATATTTTAATCAATACATCTTCATCTTCTTGATGCCTTGAATGCTCTTAATTAATAAAATCAACAGTTCTAGTATTTGAAAAGCTAAATGGGGCATGTGAGATCTGAGGATATCATGTATAATCTTTAAGTATTATTTTTTCCAGATTCCTTATTAAAGCTACGCAGTTTTTAATATCACTTAGAAAGTGATTTTCTTCTTTGAGAAATCTGAGTGACACATGCTTGGTTTATTACTTACAAAATAGTGGTGTCATTAAAAATTTTATGTATTTGAGCAACCAAAAGTAAAATATAAAGGGAATGAAGTCAACTTTTTTTAAACCAAATAAGTTAATACTATGGGATATTTGGGTTAGAAATAACTAACTAGCAAGGCCAAAAACAAACCAATTTATTCTCAATTTTGCCTTTTTCTGGGTGGAAGAATTTGGACATAACTAACCTCTTAGTGCTTCAGGGATGTTTTTAAAAATCAAAAATGAGTATTCTTTATTATGTGTACATTATTTGATTCTAATTTCTTGATTATGATGTTTTAACACTTTATTTTAAAAATAACTCATTTTTAGGCTTTCATAATTATACATTGGTATGAACCTTCTATAAAGATAATAAGCATCAAGATTTTGTAATGATTACATGATGAATTCACATTTAGTATATTCAAAATAAAGCATTATGTGTGAAAGTGTTAAAAAAGTGAAATAAAAGAAATGTGTTTGACTGAGTAGGGGTAATAATTCTTACATCCTAAATTGATCTGGACATTAAATGTATGCATTTATATAAATATGTGTATGAAAAAAATTAAAATGCATAAAATACTCTGTAAATACGGGATATTTAAAATTTTTGCTCATACCTATCATAATGGAACAAAATATGGAATTCAAAATAGATAAATAAGACCAATTCATAATTTCATGTCATCATGTTTGGTAAAAGCTTCTCTCTCATTGAGCAGAATTCTTAATTTCATATTCTGGTGTTTTTTTTTGAGCAAATAAATGAGAGCTAACAGGTTTTTAGATAAAACTGTACATGCTGTTAGAGTATAATGAAATCGTGGCTTTTTTTTTTTTTTTTTTTTTTTTTTGACGGAACCATGCTCTTGTCACCCGGGCTGGAGTGCAACGGCACGATCTTGGCTCACTGCACCCTCTGCCTCCTGGGTTCAAGCAATTCTCCTGCCTCAGCCTCCCGAGTAGCTGGGACTACAGACACGCACCACCATGCTTGGCTAATTCTTGTATTTTTAGTAGAGATAGGGTTTCACCATGTTGACCAGGCTGGTCTCAAACTCCTGACCTCGTGATCTGCCCGCCTCGGCCTCCGAAAGTGCAGGAAAAGTACCTCATATATTGAATCGGTGTTGATCATTTAATTTCTTATTTTACACAAAATAAATGTATTGTTTCATTCTTCCAAATCTGGATCACTTTCCTTATATCTTTTTAAACAATTATTTTTCATTTCTTAAACTAACACTGCAAAAGATTATGATGCCATATGAAATACACCTGAAAATTATAGAAAACATATGACAACTGGACTTGAATTTAAAATCTCTGATTATTTTCTTCATTGGAGAAACATAAGGGGTACATGTTGAAATGGGTGGGAAGAGAGTGGTAAAAAGAAATGTGTTTCATATTTCAGTGTGGGAAAAATACTTTTAAATAAATATAAGGAGTTATCCTCAATGAAATTTTTAAAATCCAGTTCTTTGAAAAACTGAGTAAAAAAAAATGATTCCTTCATCTCAGAAACGGGTCTGTACCATTAAATCTTAAATTAATAGTAGGCTCTATTCTTTGCACCACCAGACCATACATGGTATACGCATGTGTGTGGGTGTGTGTGTGTGGCAGTGGTGGGGATGGGGGTGTGTGTTGTAGTTGGCTTCTACAGGTTAGAAATGCAAAAATCACTTAATCCAGTGCTTATAGAGAAAAGTTAATTTGGAAAAGTTCTTTGAAGTTTTTGCCCTGAAAAACATTTCTTTGTGTGTTAAATTTGCACTAATTCAGCAAGTGAAACATCGTTGGAGTCACTACTGTTCTCAAGGAGTTTATTGTTTCACAGGGGAATAAAATGTATATATAATAAGATGTATATATTATGATCTTGAACTTCTGAAAATTCAGTTCTGCAATGTTATGTAAGCTCTTGGATATTCTGCTTAATATTTATGAATTTTAGATTCTTTCTCTGCAACGTGCAACGAGAATAATATAAACATTCCTAATGGGGCTGCTGTGTCATGTTTTAACTGTAATTAGCAAAACAAATTCACATGGTCTGGGATCAGCTACTCACATGCCTTTTTCTATCTTGAATGTCTTCTACAATTTAGTAGCCAAAAGCAGAAGAGGCTTTTGAACTAAAATTTGTTCACTTTTTGTGAACAGATTTTAAATAAATTAATTTACAAATAAGAGTTTGGGCTTAGACCCACAAGTGAATATGAGTGTTGAGACTCCAACTGGGCAGGAGTATTGTTTTCTCTGACATCAGCTTTATGGTTTTCTAAAAATTATTACTCAACTATAAAACTCAGACAAACTTTAATGTAAACTGCTTTCTTCTGAGATCCCTGGGCATGGAAGTGATTAATTCTGCAACTAGCCAATGATAGGGATTCAATTTCTCATCACTTTAGCCTGTAAGATCCAGCAGTGATTTTATAAACACACAAACATATAGCACACAAACATTTACATACATACATATTTATTATATTATATTTATATAGTATATTAACACTCTGCTTCAAATCTTCTCAATCAGAGGTATGTAAATTGCTGTAGGTAGACCTGCTCTGGTTTGTGAACATCTTATTACTAGTCCATAATAAGATAAATGTGAGTATGGTATGAATTTTGTGAGAATTTCTCACTACTACTCTAGTTTTATTTTAATTTTATTGGGTTTTGCAAGATTATCAGACTAACGTTAAATTGGAAATTACAAAACAAAACAGAAAACCACTTGCCCTTTACTGCGCATAGTTTGAGAAATACTGCCTTCACTTCTACGCAAAGGTCCAACCTATCTTTTGCTCTCTCTCACTTTTTCTCTTCTAATCTCCTTCTCCCCCAGCATGTAGTTAGCTGACCTCACTCTTGACCATTCCAAACCTATTTCAGCTCTCTGAGTCCTCTGTGCACTTTGTGGTGTGTGTGTGTGTGTGTGTGTGTGTGTGTGTTGATGCCTGTCACACTCTTCCTAGAGACTGCCATGTCTGGCCATCAGACTGAATTGGTGACAATTCAGTCGAGAGACACCATGCTTCCCAAATTCCCTGACCTTGAGCTCACTTTTAATCACATCATCACAGTTTATTTTTTTAATTGTACTCATCAGACTATGAATCTTCTCTTTTACTTACTTGTTTCCCTATTTATTTTCAGATTCTCCAATCTGGAAGAGAAGCTCCATGATAGGAAAAAATCTAGTATACTTTACTTGCTGTCTAATTTTAGAACCTAGAATAGTGTCTGTGAACATAATAGGTACTCAACAAATAATGGATAGGTGTTAAATATTGAATGTCTGTACAGTCTTAACAGTTGAAAGAGTAATTGCACATACATTAAAGAGCTGGGATTACAGGTGCCTGCCACTAGGCCTGGCTAATTTTTGCATTTTTAGTAGAGACGGGGTTTTGCCATGTTGCCCAGGCTAGTCTCAAACTTCTGAGCTGAGGTGATCCACCTGCCTAATTTCCCCTGAGACTTTAAAGTCTAATAGCATAATATATTTTGTGTTAGAACTTCTCTTGTTATTTAAACTATAGTTCAGCCTTCCACCCTCTCAGAGCCACCCCCAAGCATCCCAATGCACAGTGACCTCTGCAGTCTTTAGAAACCTCATTGTTCTGTTCTTCATTTGATGCTACACAAACACACCACTGCCTTCTTGCTTAGTGCTCAGGAAAAAGATTAAGTAGAGCAGGTGCTGATGCAGGAAGGTCGTTTAAGAGGCTTTTGAAGGATAGCTATAGGCAATGTTTTGACTAAGTTAGACAATCTCAAAGAGCATATATGGTGGAGAGGCATATCCTTTCAATTACAGTTGAGAAATGACATGCTATGTACTATGATCTGAATGTTGGTGTCCTCCAAAAATTTATATGTTGGAATCTAATGCCCAATATGATACTATTAAGAGGTGGAGACATTAGGAAATGATTAAGTCATGAAGCATTCAGCCTCATGGATGGGTTTAGCGCTCTTAAAAATGACATTGAAGGGAGCGTCCACTTTTGGCCTCTTCCAGCATGTGAGGAAACAGCAAGAACGTGCCATCCATGAGTAACAGGTGCTCACCAGACAGCAAATCTGCTGGAGCCTTGATCTTGGATTTCCCAGCCTCTAGAACTGTAAGTGAATTTCTGATGTTTATAAGTTACTCAATATAAGGTTTTTGTTGTTGTTGTTGTTGTTGTTGTTTGTTCATTTGTTTTTATATAGCTGTCCAAATGGACTAAAACAGAGTGAAACAGAAAATAGCATCTTAGACCCAGGTTGTAGTACTCGCCTTGCCACTTTCCACCTAAGTGATCATGGATGCCTTTCTTTTTGTGAATTCATCATGTTTACAATGAAATAACAAAGTTTTTCTCAGATAATTCATTTGAAAGTCAAACAAAATACATGTGTGAAGGGAAACATCTCAAGTTCTAAAAAAAGTATTATTTCAAACCAGAAAATTAACAACAATAATGATGATGACTAGCATTTGTTATGATTCACTAGGTATGACTCAATGTACCACTCTAAAAGAACATTCAATACAATAGTTTATTAAATTCTACTAGTATCCACTCCCTATTTCTGAAATACTAAGTTTTAGAAGTTAATTATATAGCAATTAAGAGATGGGATTAAGATTCCAATCTAATATTATTAACTGGTAACCTTCATTGAATGCTTCTAGAGGTAGCCAACCTATTATATAAATCTGTGTATCCCCACCAAACTCAGCACAACACCAAACATGCCCTAGTTAGCAAGGAACTAACCGATTTATTTATTCACAGACATGTAATGCCTTAGTGGAAATCCTAACCAACATCAGACACAACAATTGACATTATTTAGTCAGCTGTTAGTTCTAATTAGCCAAAATCCAATCCATTGTTTTACATCACAGTTTATTAGTTCCTGGAGTAAAAAGATCTGTTTTCAGGGTATCCTTGAATTAAGGCCCATAATATATCCATTATGAACACATTTATTTGAATATATAAGGTACCAACATTCATATTCCTGTTTTATGTATTTATTTTTAATGTTGAAATTAAAAGTGTTTTTTTTTTAGTCAGTATTTTGAAACTTGGAGGGACTTTTTAAATTATCTGTTTCTAGTTCAAATTAGATTTGGACTTCAGGGCAGAAAGAAAGGAAATGAGTTACCTAAATCTCAAGAAAATATGAATGGCAGGGCTTGTACTCTGCCCTGTGTCTCAGTAATACTTGTGGGGATAGTTTTGGCTTCTGGTCTTTGGAATGGCCTTTGGTGAAGATCTAAAAGTTGCACTAAATTACTGTTTCATGATGGATATAACTTCTAGCTCAGATGATATCATAAAAATTACCTGGAGGATGATTACGACTGAACTGCAGGATGATTAAGAATGAAGTAGAATGTTGTTACCAGCGTCTAGTACCATAATCTGTATGAGTTATTTCTTTTATTATACTTTAAGTTTTAAGGTACATGTGCACAACGTGCAGGTTAGTTACATATGTATACATGTGCCATGTTGGTGTGCTGCACCCATTAACTTGTCATTTAACATTAGGTATATCTCCAAATGCTATCCCTCCCCCCTCCCCCCACCCCACAACAGTCTCCAGTGTGTGATGTTCCCCTTCCTGTGTCCATGTGTTCTCATTGTTCAATTCCCACCTATGAGTGAGAACATGCTGTGTTTGGTATTTTGTCCTTGCAATAGTTTGCTGAGAATGATGGTTTCCAGCTTCATCCATGTCCCTACAAAGGACATGAACTCATCATTTTTATGGCTGCATAGTATTCCATGGTGTATATGTGCCACATTTTCTTAATCCAGTCTATCATTGTTGGACATTTGGGTTGGTTCCAAGTCTTTGCTATTGTGAATAGTGCTGCAATAAACATACATGTGCACGTGTCTTTATAGCAGCATGATTTGTAATCCTTTGGGTATATACCCAGTACTGGGATTGTTGGGTCAAATGGTATTTCTAGTTCTAGATCCCTGGGGAATCGCCACACTGACTTCCACAATGGTTGAACTAGTTTACAGTCCCACCAACAATGTAAAAGTGTTCCCATTTCTCCACATCCTCTCCAGCACCTGTTGTTTCCTGACTTTTTAATGGTCACCATTCTAACTGGTGTGAGATGGTATCTCATTGTGGTTTTGATTTGCATTTCTCTGATGGCCAGTGATGATGAGCATTTTTTCATGTGTCTTTTGGCTGCATAAATGTCTTCTTTTGAGAAGTGTCTGTTCATATCCTTTGCCCACTTTTTGATGGGGTTGTTTGTTTTTTTCTTGTAAATTTGTTGGAGTTCATTGTAGATTCTGGATACGAGCCCTTTGTCAGATGAGTAGATTGCAAAAATTTTCTCCCATTCTGTAGGTTGCCTGTTCACTCTGATGGTAGTTTCTTTTGCTGTGCAGAAGCTCTTTAGTTTAACTAGATCCCATTTGTCAATTTTGGCTTTTGTTGCCATTGCTTTTGGTGTTTTAGACATGAAGTCCTTGCCCATGCCTATGTCCTGAATGGTATTGCCTAGGTTTTCTTCTAGGGTTTTTATGTTTTCAGATCTAACATGTAAGTCTTTAATCCATCTTGAATTAATTTTTGTATAAGGTGTAAGGAAGGGATCCAGTTTCAGCTTTCTACATGTGGCCAGCCAGTTTTCCCAGCACCATTTATTAAATAGGGAATCCTTTCCCCATTGCTTGTTTTTCTCAGGTTTGTCAAAGATCAGATGGTTGTAGATATGCGGCATTATTTCTGAGGGCTCTGTTCTGTTCCATTGGTCTATATCTCTGTTTTGGTACCAGTACCATGCTGTTTTGGTTACTGTAGCCTTGTAGTATAGTTTGAAGTCAGGTAGCGTGATGCCTCCAGCTTTGTTCTTTTGGCTTAGGATTGACTTTGCAATGCACGCTCTTTTTTGGTTCCATATGAACTTTAAAGTGGTTTTTTCCAATTCTGTGAAGAAAGTCATTGGTAGCTTGATGGGGATGGCATCGAATCTATAAATTACCTTGGGCACTATGGCCATTTTCATGATATTGATTCTTCCTACCCATGAGTATGGAATGTTCTTCCATTTGTATCCTCTTTTATTTCATTGAGCAGTGGTTTGTAGTTCTCTTTGAAGAGGTCCTTCACATCCCTTGTAAGTTGGATTCCTAGGTATTTTATTCTCTTTGAAGCAATTGTGAATGGGAGTTCACCCATGATTTGGCTCTCTGTTTGTCTGTTATTGGTGTAGAAGAATGCTTGTGATTTTTGCACATTGATTTTGTATCCTGAGACGTTGCTGAAGTTGCCTATCAGCTTAAGGAGATTTTGGGCTGAGACGATGGGGTTTTCTACATATACAATCATGTCATCTGCAAACAGGGGCAATTTGACTTCCTCTTTTCCTAATTGAATACCCTTTATTTCCTTCTCCTGCCTGATTGCCCTGGCCAGAACTTCCAACACGATGTTGAATAGGAGTGGTGAGAGAGGGCATCCCTGTCTTGTGCCAGTTTTCAAAGGGAATGCTTCCAGTTTTTGCCCATTCAGTATGATATTGGCTGTGGGTTTGTCATAGATAGCTCTTCTTATTTTGAGATACGTCCCATCAATACCTAATTTATTGAGAGTTTTTAGCATGAAGAGTTGCTGAATTTTGTCAAAGGCCTTTTCTGCATCAAAAAGCTTATCCACCATGATCAAGTGGGCTTCATCCCTGGGATGCAAGGCTGGTTCAACATATGCAAATCAATAAACATAATCCAGCATATAAACAGAACCAACGACAAGTTATTTCTTAATTAAGGTTTTTTGTTGTCATTGCTATTATTATTCTATTGTTGCTGCTATTGTTTTATTGAGCAATTAGGAAGCTATTAAAACCTTGCCTGGCAGAAATTCTCCATGTATTGGCCTTTCTTCAACTTAAATAGATATCAGTGTTTCAGGGAGAACTTACTGGAGTCAATATTAAAGGAAGGTGAGGCTGCAGAGAGATAAAAAATGGTTGAAGGGCACATAGAGTGAAAGAGATAAAGTGAACTCAGATTTTCCCATGCTCATTCCCATCTGGTTTTTTCTTCTTTTTGCAATTGTATGTAAAGAAGTGACCCTTTTCATTGTATTATTATTATATATTTAATTACTTTTATCTATAAAAAAGTACAATGCTAAGTACTTTTAGTTGTTATTTATTATGTTTATTATTTAATGTTCACCACTAAACAGGGAGGGAGAAATATTATAACCATTTTGTAGCAAATAAGTAAAATATTTAAAACCTCCTGTCTCCCTGGATTCCTCTTTCATATGGATGGTGTATGTGGAGCCATCAAAGCCCAGAGAAGGACTCCCTAGAACTAGCACACCAGATGGAGGAAGTAATACGGATTCAGAAGGTTTCTGTTGCTTAGAAAAAGACAAAAGGGGAGTGATTCATCCAGAGATGACCATTTTCAGAGTCAAGCATTAATTAAATAAGCCGCCTACTAAATATCAGAGGCAGTAGGAACAGGAAGATCAGGTGCACAAGGAATGCTGACATATAGACCAGATGGAATCAGTGAAATGTATAGCATGCTGCTTAATTCTGTGGATGCCTTCACCCTACTGACAAGAGGCACAGGATTCTTCTCTCACCCAAAAATCTTGCAAGTATTAGGTTGGTGCAAAAGTAATTGTGGTTTTGGCCACTAAATTGCAAAAACTGCAATTACTTTTACACCAACCTAATAGTAAGATTAAGATGTAGTCCTCATAGATCCTGAACAGTCATCCCTCAAAATCTAATTATTACTTAACTATACCTCCTCTCTTGCTCTAGTGGTCACTATTTGGAGGAAAGTTTGGAGTGCTGTGTACATTAAGAAATCCATATTCCTAGTAGATAAACTGTAGAAATTATACTTTATTTTTCTTTCAAAGTTGAAATCTGTGTTACATTGCATCCTGCTCCTTTAATACTTGTTCAGTAGCCAATGGTGCTAGCCATTATACTGTCACAGAGCACAATTTTCCAAAATAAATCACAGTCTATGGAAACTCATTACATATAATTATTATAATTTCAGAAACTCTGAGTTCTATTTTTTCTCTAATCTACCTATTTTAATTTTTGAAATAATATTGATATATTATTAATTAATGTGAACTATGGATAATCAAATATATATTATAATTACTAAACAATAATGGAATACACTTAATCAACAAGATACCTCTTGCAACCCCATGTTTAAAGATGAGTTTGTTTATTTATTAAATATTTAAACCAAGTTTTTTAGCATTTCAACAGTAAAGGACCCATTATTAACCCATAATGTCTTAGACACTTAATTGACCATATCTGTACATATGCTGTATTCAGTTTCAGAAATTACATGGAAAATGTCTCTGTCTGTACAGTTCTAATTAACCGGATGTCTCTATGAGGTTTTGAAATTATCCTTTTTATAGGTTAATGTTTTAGTCAATATATGTGAAACAGGATTGATTGATCAGTAATTACCCATGAGCACTCACCTAGATCAGTGGTGGTGTGTTCTAGAAGGCAAAGACTCTTTGTCCAAAGACAGTTGCCCCTACATGCATTCCACATTCCTTAACATTTCTTAGCTCTATTTGCATTCTTTGATGCCCAAAGCCAGATTCTGCCAGTCACTGCAACTTGTCTCCTGTCTAGTTACACCATGAATTAAATATCCATTCCCCTTATTTGGAAAACATTTTTTTCCTCATGTCCAGTAATCTGCATCCACCTAATAGGGTAAGATTGAGGACAATGCATAAAACACATTATAATTTTACAGAAATTATGTAAACTTGGTAAAAATTTTGAGAACCCATTCAGGGAAAAAAATAAAAATAAAGTTTTGTCTTTATTTCTTAAATAAGGAATGGGAATATAAGCAGTGAAGTATTTAGACAGGGTCACAGACAGCAACTTTAAATGACAGCTCACCTCATTTCCACTAAGGTTCACAAGGCCTGCCCAGGAGGCCAGAGTTCAATCTGAATTCATCTTGCTTCTAGCATAGACAACAGTGCATTTCCCCCACATAGCTCCTTTAGCCACCACGCAGTGTTTCTCCTGGATCATGCTGAAGAGACCATTGCCAGTTCTCATTTGGTCTACAAACGTCACCTTTCACTAAGAACACTTTTAAGATCATTTGGAAGACTGAACAGGAGGACGTGCATGGAAACATAGGATGATTGAAAATGAATCAAAAGCTGATGGTTGCAAGATACTCTTTATCGGTGAAAAACAGATTTCTGATAAGTAATACCTTCTTCCAAATACTTTTTTACTTTAAAAAAATAGGCAAGCTGGATCACTTAATGGTACTTGAGGCAATCAGAAATATGATAAGCTTAATAAAGTGCCCTCTTCAGCTATTAATCAAACAATTTAAATTAAGTAATCTTCTGGTAACATTTCTTGAACACTTTCTATCTTCTAGGCACTATTAAAGTACTTTAGATGTATTAATTCATATGATATTCCCCATATTTTCAAAAGGTAGATACTAGTTATATTCCTTTTCATAAAAAATAAAAATAAAACAAAGAAAATTTTACTGGAAGCAGCTCACTTTTGTCACTTCGATGGCCCTTCAGAAAAGTCCCAAACTGAGCCAGGAAGGTGGGTCTTGAACCCCTGCACTCAGTTAAATTGAGTTCCTTCCCATAAAAGTGAACTCTTAGTAATGAGTCACTTTATTCTGTTAAGAGCAATTACAGGGTAAATCCTCGCCCATCAGTAGTCAGCAGACACTTTTAACTACTAGGAGAACTGGTGCCTTTCTCTTGGAGGTGGATTTCAGTCATGCACTAAAACATCCACTACTCAGACCAAAGGATAAACCCTAGATGTATAATGAAGCCATGGATATATGACTACATAAACTAATGAATAAAGAGATGCTTGGAATATATTTGTCTGATTTATCATCTGGAAAGAAGAGTTACTTAGTCCTCCTAGGTTAGAATCATATTTAGCATATGCAGATTTTTGTCTTCCATTTAGAAAAGGAAGCACAATCTGAATTATCATTAATAAACATTCACGCATTCCAAATAATGACTTTGCAACATGAGAGCCACCCAGTGAAACAGGAAGTAGTATGTATTTAGTGCAGATGATTGGCTGTCTGAGACAAATAGAAGAAAGTGGATTGTCTCAAAAATCACCACAAAGAATAATAGCTCTAGAAATCATACTGAGGTTAGATTGCAACAAATCAGAACAATAGAGGAAGAAGGAAATTGTCATATCATCAGCTCTGTGCTATGTCTTTTACATATATTATCACACTTATTCCTTAAAACTACCTGCATATCAAAATGCCATAAGAAGTTGAGAAAATAAAGGTTCAGAAAGGTAAAGTAAGTTTCCAATGTGATACAGCTAAGCAATGAATCTTGTGGTTAAACACAGATATGTCTAGATCAAAATCCAGTTGTCTACAGAGGCTAATATTATGTATTTACGCTTCTTTAATACTTACATGTATATGTCTCTAAATTTCACAAGTTTATTATTAAACAGTCACAATTGCAATAATTGACATTAACACCCATTTTACAGTTTGCTATAAATGTTATACTCAGAATTTATTTTTTATTTGTTCTTTATAACTTGATTGAGAAACAAAGCAGACATGATAATCTTTAGTTTATAGATGAGAAAGTTTACACTTCAAAGAGGCCTCTTTTCTCTTTCAATTCTCTGGCTGTGGAATCATTTCATCATCCATCTGAAATGGTGGAATCCCACCCTCTTTTGTCAGTAGAGCTGATGCCATTCTGGATATTTTAGGCAGTTTGGGTCAGATTTTCACAGATTAAAGTGAGCAGTATATAGAGGAGGCACAGCATGTTGTGGCTTATTTGTTTTGTGATGCTTTCTCTCCAAAGTTCCACACAGAAAACTTTCAAAGAGGCTAAGTGATTTATCCAAAGTCACTCAGCTTGGACCTGACAGTCAAACCAGAAAAGGAGGATGTGTGTTTCAAAATAATTTATCATGTTCTTGACACAACGGCTATAGCTCTTGATGTGCAGGAAAAGCAACTCTTTCTTATTTGTTCTGGATTCTTACTTCTAAGATGCTTAACCTCTGCTGCTCTCACACTGATGACAAAAAGGTGGAGCCAAAGTCTGATGAGACCTGAGACAATTTTTTGTCCCAGATATTGACTATATTTGTCTCTCTACTCCTGGAATCTCACTGAGTGATACCAGACAGCATGTTTTTTTCCTCTGTGGAAATGTAGATCAT
Source organism: Pan paniscus (assembly GCF_029289425.2). Taxonomy (NCBI): domain Eukaryota; kingdom Metazoa; phylum Chordata; class Mammalia; order Primates; family Hominidae; genus Pan; species Pan paniscus. The sequence continues at coordinate 72,960,632 of NC_073267.2, forward strand.
TTCACTTGCCATCAGAGGAAAATTAAAAAAACAACAACTGATGCTTGTTCTCTCTCTGCTGTATCTCTTAGTTTATATGAAATTTTTTGAAGTCAGATGACCTTTGCTTTGATCACTTCCAATTGCATTGCACCCAACAATCTTTGTATTACTCATTTTTCTATGTCAAAGAATTTGTTTAATCTTCAACTTGTTCTGTTGGATAATTACTTTAGAGAAACTTTAACCTTGTATTAGTCAAGTAACTCACATGTTCTCTGGAATTCACTTTAATAACTCCATTATTCCTATTTTTGAAAAAAAAAATTTAAAGTCAGCTCTTTTTTTAAATTCCCCTTTCTCTTTCTCTATCAACAGTATATTTAGAGCTGCTTACTTATCTGTATAGGGATTGATTCAATGTAAGTCACTTATTTGTTTAATCATCTATTCATTTGAAATGTGTTGAGTGCCTGATTTAGGTGTATATTATGAACAAAATATGGTAAAAAGAAGAGATGAATTGATAATTTTCATTTCCCTCAAAAAGTTTATGTTCTAAACCAGTAAACACAGAAGACAAATAATTTCAACACATTGTGGTAGGTACCATAATAGCAATATGTGAAGATAGCAATTAGGGAAAATTTAATTCTGATGGTAGAATTCAAGGGAATATTCATATTACAGGGGACTCTTGAGTTGATTGATTGTAAAGGAATGAGCAAGGAGAACATAAGGGTAGGAGGACCTGGAGACATAGCACTAAAGACTGGGAGAATGGTGATTTATAAGACTAAGAATAAAAGAACCCCAAATCTACATTAGTTTTCATCTCAGAATATTACAGACTGGGTGGCTTAAACAATAGAAATTTACTTTCTCATAATCTAGAGGCTAGAAGTCCAAGATCAAGGTGCCAGTAGGGTTGGTTTCTGGTGAAGTCTCTCTCATTGGCTTGAAGATGGCCACCTTCTCTTAGTGTGCTTTTTTTTTTGTGCATGTGCATCCATGCTTTTTATAAGAATATCAGTATTGGATTAGGGCCCAACCCTTATAACCTCATTTAACCATAATTATCTCATCAACGGTCTTATCTTCAAATAAAGTCACATTGAGAGTTCTGACTTTAAGTTGTAAATTTCGGAGAGACACAATTCAGTTCATAACTTTCTGCCTTCTGAACTCCTGAAATGTATGTATTTTTCATATGAAAAATACATTTACTCCACCCCCAAAAGCACCAAGTCTTAATGCATTTTAGCATCCACTATAAACACATGGTCTAATCTAAATATCATCAAAATCTGATATGGATGATGCCAGAGGGACGGTTCATCTTTTGCATAATTTCTCTTTATCTATGAACCCATGAAACCGACAAGGTATATGCTTCCAAAATACAATGGTGAGACAGGCATCCGAAAGACACTACTTTCTTCTGAAAGGGAAACATCAGAATGAAGAAAGTGTAATGGGTCCCAAGCAAGTTCAAAACCTAGAAAGACAAATCCATTAGATCTTAAGGCTCAAGAATAATCTTCTGGGCCCACTGGGGCAGCGAAATTGCCCCCATGGCCTTAGGCATGGATCCTACCCCCTAAGTGGGTGGTAGCCCCATCTCCAAGGCTATAGCTGTTGGTCCTGCTTCCAAGGCTCTGAGTGGCAGTTTATTCCTGAATCACTGGGCAGTGCCAGCCTGGCCCAACCCAAACCAAGGAAGAGATCACTTTGAAACTGAGGCAGAGACAGCCTTGTCGCTGAATCACCCTAGGGGGCATCCTTCCCTTTTCCTGACGGGTAAGACATGTTCATAGCTAGATAACTCTATTGTCCTGCCCTGAGAATCCCAAGAGTCTGAAAGCCTACATTTATTTTATCCCCTCTCTGTCCTCTTCAGTCCAAACTTGCAGTGTTTTTGCTGATGTAGTTCAATCTCCATTCCTGGTGCTCTTTATATGGCTGATTTAAATTATGGGTAATTTCTTTTTATAGCAGTTGTCCAGCCATACTCCTGGTGTTCTCTTCAGAATGCACTCTCTAATTTATTGCAATATGAATAATCTGAGAATTTTCCAAGTTTTCAAATTCTGGTTTCTTTTGCTTAGTGATATTTCAATCTATCTCTTTCTTCTCACATTTTACTATAACTAGAAACCAAGCTTTCCTTTCAATACTTCAATTAGAAATCTCCTCTGCTAAATAGCTAAATTCATCACCCTCAATTTCTACTTTCCCATTAAACACAATAATACATTTTGCCCAATTATTTGCCACTTTATAACAGTTACCTTTCCTACAGTTTCCAACAGCATAGTTCTCATTTCCATATGAGACCTCACCAGAATCACATTTAACATCCATATTCCCACCATAAGTTCTTTCAAGGCAATTTTTATTCTACCATGTGATATAACAAGAGTTCAGCTAGATAGTGAGATAGATCATTTAAATTGGGCAGAAGTCAGAAAACCACAGTGGTTGTAGGTTCTGTGAAAAACTGAAATGAGAGGGTGGCACATTGTGCTCTCTGAAGTACTGACAGAAACAGCCTTTAGGATGTGATTCATCTTTGGAAACAGCCCCTTTTGAGGTAGGGGTTTACCTATTCAGATCAGAGGGCACAGAAGTACATCAGTTACACAGGAAAAACAACTAAGAGGTTAAAGGATGCATTCATATATACTATCATATCCTATCTGTCCTGCAATTAAAAGTGCTCATATCCTCAAATATAACTTCATAGACTCCCTCTAACTCAGAAAAGCATTGATAGAAAGCTTTGCTTTAGCTGACAGGTGTGGCCAATGAAATTCAGCTTTAGATAGGAGCCCACAGAAGACACTCAACTGTTAATTTTTCTGAGCTTTATGTAATAGAACATTTGGATAAGCTTTTGTAGTTAGAATGAAATTTCTGTCTGCCTCCTTTTTCATGAGTGTACTTCCAATTATGATACTCAATCAAGACACCCGCTGTAACTTTTTTCTTGCTTGACTTTATGCAGGAGTGGGTGTTGGGGGTGGAAAGAAGTATTTCATGTTGTTTTTGGCTATCTCTATCTTTTAGGAAATTACGTTTTTCTTTTAGAAATTTTGAAAATCCAGTGAAGCTGGAGTCATGCTTGAGCTGGAGCTTGGTTCTCAAATTTTATTGTCATTAGAATTTCCTGGAGAATGTATTAGAATAGAGATTGCTGGGTTCCACCCCAGAGTGTTTCATTTAACAGGTATAGGAAGGCCCAGGAGTTAATATATAATTCTAAGATTTTCTCAGGTGATGCTGAAGCTGTTAGTCTAGGGAGGAAGTTCTAGACACTGTGTGTGTGTGTGTGTGTGTGTGTGTGTGTGTGTGTGTGTGTGTGTGTACATACATATATACGTGTCATGCATCTAACTCTACAACTAGAAGAAATGTCTGGAAAAGGACAGAGATATGAGAATCTAACAACCAGTTGTATATATTGGTGGCATATGGAGAAGCCATCTATACATTTTTCTTTGGCCTAGAGCCATAAAGCCATGAATCATGTAGGAAAATGCCATTCTCCTTACAAATCACAACTCTAATATATTAAAATTCCAGAGGTGGGATTTGGGACCAAAGCTTTCACACATCTGTCCTTCAATCCTACCATCTATCCACCCATTTACTTATTTATTCCTTTAATATTTATGAGCAATTAATAGATTCTGCCTACAAGTAGATGATTGCACTTCCCTGCTTTGGTCCCTACATGCGTATACCTCCTTCACAATACATTGCTATGTCTTTTGACCATATTCTGACCACATATTCTAGCATGATGGCAAATGTGCTAGAAATAAGACATTTATCTAAACTTCAAATTTGCTTTTCTTTGGTACATTTTCTTCTAACTCCTTTTTTATACATTTTACTTCATTAATTTTCTCTTTAGACACTTTATCTAATTCTTAATACTCTAGAATGATCCATTGAAGTGAGCTGCAAGGGTAATTTTTTGTTGTTTCTGACTATCCTTTGGTTTATTATACACAAGTCTCTAGGTAACCTCCATTTTTCTCTTATTAAATGTATCCATGGAGGGTGTCTTTGTTAAAGATGGGCTATTCCTCACCTATTCAAATTAGGGAGCCAAACAGAGAGACGAACATACATTGAATTTACCTGGACTTTTGTAGACACTAATCTACACAAAATACTAAACATTGTCACTGGTGAGAAATCTGAGGCCTTAAGAATTAACCTGTGCATGTGTCAGGAAGTTCATTTATGGTGAAGATGAGATTTATATCAGGCTTCTCTAAATATAAAGTCTTACTATAATATTTCTACAAGACTGATGCATGAGAGGGCTATTCACAGCTTAAGAAACCATTGGATATTTTCCTAAGATTGGAACTCTGAGCTGGTTTCCACTTCTTATGCTTGACATTTATTAAGTTTATTTTTTTCTCAGAGCCTTCCATAGTGGCTTTTCTATGTCTCAATACACCAGACCATTATGTCTCTGAATGACCTCCTCTTTCATTAAAGCAGTTGATACCTCCAAGCTTAACTGTGTCTGTGCAAGATATTAATATACAGAGACTTTTTCCCCTTTGCTGCTAACCTCCTCTTCACTCCAATTATCCAAGTGGTTGAGACCTACCACTGGAGTTGTTAGTTATATTAAATTTAGAAATAGTCACAGGTCATAAACCTCCTAAATTGTGCTCAAATAAAATGTGCATAGAAATTAAAGTTCTAGATCACATTTATTTCCAAGTTTTACTGTGTTCACAGTGATTTTCTTTTGCGCATGTAATGAATCCTTATTTGTTTAATGACAGTGATTAGGTTTCTTAAATTACCAGAAATCAAATCCATTTCCCTCAGCACTGGGCATATACATGAGAATTTTCAGTTGTATATTCTCCAGGCTCCTTTTTATAATGGCACTAAATATGTATAAACAAGCATCTGTTGCCGTAATTTAAATGTTTTCTTCATATGCACTGCATGTATATTAAACACGGAATGTGTTGTTTAACATATTAGTTATGTTCATAGATTAGTATCTTTATTTGTGAATAGCTAGCTTGTAAATATCTCCAATAAATGTAGCAAAGTATATCTTTCCGACTCAAATAGTCACATCTTCCATATGACGGTATGTTTTATATTTATTATTCAAGATCACGTTTCAAAGTACTTAGAATCTACAGCTATAAGAGGTCACACCTCTCCTTGCTTTAGGTGGTTTTCAACAAAATAACTACCTTTTCTTAAACTATCCAGAGATTCAAATATAATTTTGACACTTGCTGCCTTGAAATAATGGTGCTAATTAAAATTAAAATTGGAATAGAAATTTAAAATTAAAATGACAAAAAAGAAGACCCTGCAGTTCATAAATATATATGTAAAATAGAATCAAAGAAAAAGAGAGTAGTTGGAAAACAGTATGCTAAATTGACTTTTTAAATAAGATGTTGGGAAGTATAATGGAGGCTTGTATATTCTATGTAGAATGAGGTGACTTTTAACCATACAATTTTCGGCGCAGTGACAACTGATGTTGAAGAAACTAGATGGAACATGAATTAAATTATTCAAAATAAGAAAAGTCAGTATATACACATTATAGGATATTTTCATCAATTTTGCTGCTTACAAATTCAAGTGGAATTGCAGAACAAAACTATTTTATGAACGTGCCATTTGACCTAAGCCCCTTGAAAATAATAATATTAGCCTTTACCACCAGACTATAATAAAATGCTTTGCATTTAAATAGCCAGTAAGTGTCTTTCCTATTCTTTTCCACTATGTGAATTTTGGCAGGTTTATATTAAACATGTATAGAACAGTATATCTTACATTGAAGAAGAGCCTCATGATGATGCTGTTTTATGAATAATTGATATGTGAATTCATTAATATCTCACCTTCAAATCATATGTGTGATTTTATCCATATCCAGACATTCTGTTGTTAATTTATTTAGATAACTATTTTAAAGATTGTATTAGTTGTCTATTGCTATGTAACAATAACCACAATTTTAGTAGCTTAAAACACTACACATTTATTATCTCATAGTTTCTTTAGGTATACTATATCTCTAAGCATGGTATAGACATGTTCTCGGTTCAAGGCTTTGGAAAACTACAATCAAGCTGTCAGTCACACCACAACTCATTTGAGTCTCTGGGTCCTACTCCAAACTCATTCAGATTGTTAGAAAAATTCAGTTCCTTGTGGTTGTAGTACTGAGGTCCCTATTTTCTTGCTAGCAATTAACAGGGACAAATCTCATTTTCCAACACTGCTCACAGTGCCTAGCCAGACAGCTTCCAACATCAGTTCACAACAAAGCTGTTTGCTTTCTTCCACACCAGCAGAAATAAGACTGTTTAAAGTCTTTATCTAGGACTAGCTGAAAGTAATGCTCTGCTTTCGAAGGATGCACTTAATTAGGTCACCTTCACCCAGCATAATCTCCCTGTTTTTAGGGCAACTGATTTGAGACTTTCATCACATCAGCAAAATCCCTTCACAGGAGCACCTAGGTTAGTGTTTGAATGCCTGGGATGAAGTGCAAATATCCCAGGTTCCTGGATCTTGAGGGACATCTTAGAATTCTCCCTACCACAAAAATTGTAAGTTAGGGCTTTTTATGTAGCAAAAAGATTTTATAATAGACTTTTACTGCAAAATAACATGGCCTTGAAAGATCAAGGAAAGAAAAGTATGAGTTTGGATCAGACTGCCTGGAGTTTACCTTTATGCTCCATCCCTTGAGAAAGGCTTTTTACCTTTAAGAAAAGTAAAATTCCACATCTCTTATAGCTAGAATGCCTATGTATCTTGATCTACCCAGAAAAATCCAGTTTTTTTCTGTTTTTCCGGTGATATAACTAAAAGTGTTGTTTGCAGTACATTCTAAGATGTCTTCTTGTTTGGACAATAAATCATATGGTCTACTTACATGGCTACTCTAAGGTTCTAATTAGAATATATATATATAAAATCTTGCAGTATTTGGGTAATAGAAGGCACTCAAGAGACATTAGTATAGACACCCCCTTTTTCACCAACCTAGATTTGTATCAATGCCATTGTGCAAAAGCTTTATGTACATATTGTCACATTCAATGACAAATACAAAAAATTAATAAAATAAGAAACTAAGATTAAAATTGCATAAACTATACTTAGGGATGTTAGAAAATTAGATAATAAAAATTCAGAGCCAAAAATTGCAAGTTAGTTTATTTTAAGAATATGAAATTTGAGTGTTTCTATGGTGCAGTGTTATATTAGGGTTCTTAGAAGATAATCTAGAATAATTTTTAAAAGATGAATCGCATTTATACAAGTTAACAAGAAAGGAAAGATATTCATTAAAAAAAAAACTTAAATAGAACCCAGTGGATGAACAGCAACTGAGTTAGAAGTTCCATGTGGATAGAGCACAAAATGATGACAGGATCCAGTGACAGACAGAGCCAACAAGGTGAAGTCTATTTCAAGCAGTGAAAGATTCTGACGGCTGGGCAAGGACTATATATGTTTTTAATAGGTGGCTGACACAATCACAGTCTGTCAAATGATTGTAAAGGTCAAGGATTGAATCAGGAAACAAGGTCAGGAGAAACTTCCAATTATTTGAACAAAAATAATAGAGTCCTGAGTTAACACAAAGAGAAAAGAGAAGAAATATAAGGAATGGAAGTATATATACATGTGTGTATATATAAGTGAATATATACATGTGTGTATATATGTGAATATATACACACATACAAAAAGAAAGCATATATGTGTATATATACAAGTATAAATATATACACACATATATGTCCTTTCTTGTATATATGTAAATATACATGTGTGTGAATTTATATCTAGCTCAAAGTCATATATATTGAATATAAAGATGTCAATCACTAAGGGATGTATGAAGGGGCCTACTGAATAAAAATAGGAAAAGGCATCAAGGTTAAGTAGTGGAAATACTAAAAATAAGTTAGTATATTAACAACAACAACAAAAAACTCCACTTCAGTTATATAGCATTTAGTCAGGTATATGAATTATTATAGAAGCAAAGATTTTTTTTTTGAGATGGAGTCTTGCTCTGTCGCCAGGCTGGAGTGCAGTGGCACAATCTCGGCTCACTGCAACCTCCACCTCCCGGGTTCAAGCCATTCTCCTGCCTCAGCCTCCTCAGTAGCTGGGACTACAGGCGCGCGCCACCATGCCCTGCTAATTTTTTGTATTATTAGTAGAGACAGGGTGTCACCATATTGGGCAGGCTGGTCTCAAACTCCTGACCTCATAATCTGCCCTCCTTGGCCCTCCAAAGTGCTGTGATTACAGGCGTGAGCCACTGTGCCCAGCCGAAGCAAAGATATTTTTTTAAAAAAGAGGAAAACAGAGCTAAGCACGGCTTGCACTTTATTAAACTGAAGTGTTACTGTGATCAAGTTATAGTAAGAACCTGACCAGTTAGAGTTAAATGTTGTCTTCAGAGCAAGTATGTTTTTTATCTGGTTGCTGTATTTTTGTCAACAAGGTTGCTATTTTATGGTACAAGTATTACAATTAATTGCAGCTTCAGAAAAGCTATGTGGAAAAGTTTTGGCAAGGAGCCAGGCTTCAAGGGGCCTTAAAAAGAAGGCTGTGACATCTTGAGTCTGCTTAAGATACATAAAATATTATATATGTTATATATGACGTATATTATGTATATATGTATGTATATGTTTAAATACATATACATACATGTTTAAATACATATACATACATATATGCCTATATGTGTACATGTAATGTATGTAGTATATACGTATGAGATATCTATATATCTATAAAGATATATAGATATCCTTAGTGCCCCATCAATTCAACTAGCTCACCATCGACATGAATGAAACAATTAGAAAACAGGAAAAATCAAAGACAAGATCCATATGGATGTTAACCTCAGTGTGTCGTAACTTAGAAGTACGTTGCTTGGATTTTTTTTCTTACTATAGCCCTAGATGTTTGGGCTTACCCTTAATGGCAGTTGAATAAAGAGTAAACAATATGCATATTCTCAATCTGTGATAAGTATTCTATTTGACTTCCTATTTTTCACCCCATTACTTCCAGTGATCCAGGGAGAATATGGGTTTCTGTAGCATCCTTGACTGCCTTTCTATACTCCTAGGAAGTGTAATGGTCTCCCTCTGCATCTGGTAACTGATACCATTAATTAGACCTGACAAATTAATGATAGGCTATATTAACCACATTTGTCTAAGCATTTCACAGATATCTCCTGCTTCCAGTGAGAGTCAGTTAGACTAAAAGAAAGTATTTTGAATCCTGAATTTCCCCATAAAGCCAGGTTCCCTAGTCCCAAAATTATCTCTAATAGGATTTTTTTTAAGTTATTGTGGTGATGGTTTACCAGTGTACACACATCAGGTAATTATAATACTTGTACCACAAAATAGCAGCCCTGTTGACGAAAATATAGCAACCAGATAAAACATATACTTGTTTTGAAGACAACATTTAACTCTAACTGGTCAGGTCAGATTTTTCAATGGGTCATGGGAGTTGAAGTAAACAATAAAACAGAGGTATACATTGACCAATTGCATAATTTTTAATCAAAAGTAGCAAAATTTCCATTGACTAAAAAGTTTGAAACATCCTAAAATTTGGGATATTTCTAAGGGTTAAAATTATCAGTATTTCCCTATTGCTAGCCAAATAAACATTGTTCTTCTCAGCCAAAGAACTTCATGTTCTGCCTTTCCTAATGTGTATCTATTTTCTTTCATATGAACCATATTCCTATTAAGTTGAATTACTTGCTAATTCATGAATGTGCCTTGAGGTATAATATCCTTTTGAAATTGATTTTATTCAGACAAGCAAGATTTGGCTGTACCTGCTTAGTTCATCCTTACTTTATATTATGAGAGTGCATGAGGCTAAGCAATGAATATATAACTCCATTCCTATGGTGTTCTGATAGGAGGAATTAGGTGGTAGTATGAGTAGAACAGCTGCAAGTACTGGTCCTTCATTCATTCACTTAACAAACTACCTGTGAGGTGCTATGCCAAGTCTTGTGTATCGAGGTCAACCAGCAAGAAATAAGTGAGAATAATCCAAGCACGAAGAGAGTCCCAGCTCTTTTGCTCAGGAACCATGCAGTGTAGAGAGCGGAGACGGAAAAGCTAGGAGGGATAGCACAGCCTTAGGCTTTGAAGAATCTTGCCTCTAGAAAAGATGCAGAGCCAATATAGAATTGAATTATGATGCAAGCATGACTATTTAGCAAAACCCATGTTACAATATAATATTTCTTCCCCATTTTACCCCAAGGCCAGAGGTAAATCAGCATGTCTAGTCCTAGGTTCCTTAAGTGACTCCACAGCCAAACAGGAAATATCTCATGCATCAGTACATGATCAACTTGTTTTACCTCTGCAAACATCTTAGAATGATGATTCTCTAGAAATAACAAAGCTGAGAAGTCTGGTGATGTTCCTCAACATTTAGCCACAGTAATCAAAATACCTCTCTAAATTTATCACTTGTGTTGGAGGGAGTTGAAATAAACAATAAAACAGAGGTATACATTGACCAATAAGATATTAGAAGCCATTCATTTCAATTATGCTCATGGACCAATAGCAAAGTTCTCAAAGAAGCTTCCATTCAAAATTTGTATTGTCTAAAATAGTAAATTAAAGCATGATTCAAAAAATACATGTTGGTTTCATATGTATTCACTAAGAAAATTAATACTGACATTCGAATTGTCATGATTATTAAATACTAACATAGGGAAGGGCATGGAAAATACTGTAAATAGTATAGTTCATAGACACTGGTTCATACAATTTGCCTGTAACTGTAATGTGTTTTCAACAGGCAGATAGCTTCTAAACTCAAGTGCCTATCTCTGCTTCTCTGTCCAAGGATGTTCTCCAATACTCCTGAGGGTTGCTAAATTGAAAGCAGTTCTCTATTTTTAAATATGAGAAATTAACACCCACGGTGCAAGCCCCTGCCATTAAAGAATGAGAGTTGGAGTATAGATGGCCCAACTTCTTGTCCTCTGATCCTGTGATTATGAGCATGCACTACACCATTTCTCAACAGCTCCTTACTGTTTGAGCTTCATTTGCTTACAGAAGTAAAACTAACACACCCTTTATTTTATTCCCTTTCTTCCTTTCTTTCTCATTTTACCCACTCCCTCACTTGTAACTTCTGGGATCACCTCTCAGTTGAAGTACCTGTCCTCAAGGCCTTAACTTAGTGTCATGTTTTTGGGAAAACTCAAACTAAAGGCAAGGCTATTTTTTTTTCCTCTTTTCACTTTATTACCACAATAATTTTATACTTATTCAAATATTTGTTATTCTGCTCTCTGATTTACAGGCTTATCTCTCCTACAAAAAAAAGATAAACAGAAATACAAGAAAATGATTTTATTTAACATTCTAACTTTAATACCCATTACATCAGTAAATGGTTGTTGAGTGAATGAATGGCTGAATTGAAAACATGAAGATTTAAAACCATGAGTTGTTCTATGCATTATTGTGTATTGCTTTGATCAATGTGGCAATGATTCAGATAGCTATAGCAGATGGTAATTTCCATATTCTCTAAAGTTGTAAATCCCAAATCACCAAAGGCCAGATTTCAAGGACCTGGGCCATCCTCTTTCCTGAAAAGGAAGCTAAAGTAGGTAATACTGATCCATTATTATAGTAAAAACATTTGGCCACCCCAGCTACTTGCAAACAAGTGAGACATCATTTTAGACTAAGGATCTCAGGCGTATCTGGAAGAGTTTTGGAAAATTAGATAGATAAAGTTACTTTAGGTACTGATTTTTCTACTCTAGGAACTAACCTGCCAACTGTAGGTACTTTTTTCCATGTGAAATACTTGTTCAACAAGTTGAAACTGACAGTATACAAAATGTTTTACTGCCGTGTATCAGGTAGTTTGATGCATTTTATGCCTGAATAAATGCAAAATGAAATTTTAGCTGAAGGTGATGGTATAGTAAATGGCTTTTAATAAAGCAGGGAATAAGGTATATGTCTCCCATGGAGAAACCCATGGTGACGATGTGTCTGATTCATATTTTAATTGCCAGAATAAAATCAAATATACATAAGTTCAGGCATGCTAATGAACAAGAAACAGAATTGGCTTTTTCTCTGCCTATTGAATTGTCTAATGGTTTTTGAGAGAAGCAAACAGCATTGTGGATCCAAATATTACTCCAAGGAATTATAAACTCTATAACTCGCAGATTAACATTGAATGCTCTTTTGCAATGACACTCATTCTTCAGCAACATGGTTTTTCCAAAAAGACATATGTTGAAATGGTTTGCTAGAATTTTCTAATGAATTTCTTTAAATTGGGACATACTATAAAATAAATCTGATCTCTGATCCATGTTTTAACAATCGGCTTGAATGATCATTGATTTCCTTTTTTACCAAAATATCTTATTTTGCTATCCCCCTCTTTCCTTAGAAAAATTGTTGATTGCTGTATTTTATTTGTATTAACAGTTAATACAAATATAACATACTATGTGAAATATATTTTGCATAAGAAGATTACTTGTCTAATCAATATAACTTTTAGCTTAAAAACCAGGCCCACATTTAACATTTTAGTTTGTCCATATGGTCTAGTTGTGAGAAAAATGCACAATCTTGAAATTTTAACAACAGATCATAAGCTATTTTTGAAAAATTCTATAAATTAGAGAATTTTGTTTTTTTGGGTTTACTGTTGCTTTAGAAGGGCAAAGGTAAGTTACATTTTGAATATATCATTCACTTACTCCATAATGTAAATTCTACAAGTATTGATTTAATGTATACTATGGAGGGTCCCTCAAACCTGATTACTGATATTCTCTACATAAAGACTTTCTTGGATTATGCAGCTTTAGGAGACTGACAGAGAAAAACGGAAGAGTATTGCCCTGTCTGTACACTCATATACCCACATTTAAGCTGGGATGTGGGGAATAAACAATAGTGAGGAGTTTACTTGGCTCTGAGACTATTACAATGCCAATAGCATCATAGATGGGGAAACAAAAAATAATGCATAAGTTGAGGACGTGTGTTTTACTCTTCAAGAATTTTATGTGTGTATGTGTCCTATGGTCAGGCACAATACTAGACACCAAGGGATAATAACATGGCCCTTGTCCTCAAGATTTTTATATTATAGTATTTATATTATAAGAAGGTGGTGTGACATGACAAAAGAGAAAAAACATAAATATGCATGAAAACTAAGATGATGGTAAATAGTATAAACATTTAACAATCTAATATTCTGAATGACTGGAATTTGAGGAGCTGCCAAGCAGGGGCCAGAGTATATACATAGGGTACCCATATATACTATTATTCTTTGGATATTATGTCATGAAACTAACACTTTGAGGTTGCACTTAAGTCACATGAATGGAGGTTGAATCCATGGGGCCTGAGAAATTTCTAAACAACTGAGCATGAAGAAAGAAAAAGGTCCTGGGCAGACAACTACAATGGTGGGAAAGAATGATCCTAGAAAATCAGGGAAGAATATTCCCAATTCTCTAAGAAATATTTTTAAATGCACAGATTCCGATATTACTATTACCTTATTTAGGTAAACCAATTTTTTCAGTGAGCCATAAAAACCATCTAGAATGGGCAAACAAAAAAATACTTGTCATGTCAGTAAGATTGATTTCATCTCATTTTAGTACTAGAATGTGAAATTAAGAGATTTTCTTTACTGCAAAACTCTCTGGAGCCAAAACAGGAAGAGAAGAAAACAAAGAAAATGAAAGCATATATATGCTTCTTACAAATTCAGGGTTACAAACTGGAGAGCAATAGAGAAGGCCATCAAGAGCAAAAATTATATCCCTTGCATTTTGATGTCCCGTACAGTAAGCAAAAGACACAATAGCCAAAGAAGATCGCTTTCTGTTCCTTTGGCCAAGAGAGATTTACAAACATTGAGATTGTAGAGAGAACATCTTCAGTTAAGTCATTGACTTTTTTTCTCCCTCACATATATTTATTCTTACACCAGTAGTTTAATGTCAACAGCTGTGTGCTTTTTTTGTATTTTTAACTGATTTTTTTTAAAAAACTGCCAAGTTATTGACATCACTCTTTGCGTTAGTGTCAGAGCAAAACCAATGCATTGCATACTTTCAAATTTAGCATTTGGTAGTAGTACAGAGTAAAAAAGTAATAATCAGAGATTTAAGATATTAGAACATTTGCCAGTCTTTTATAAGTGAAAAAGACTTCTGAAAAAGCAGACATTTAAAATGTGGTGCTGATTTTTAAAAATGAATTTTAAAATTAGCTTGCTTATTGCAGTATACCAAACATTCAGAAAATTTGAACAAATTAGTATACTGCTTGATGAATATCACAAAATGAACACAGCTGAGACTCACTACTCAGATCACGAAATAAGACATTATTAGTACCACAGAAGCCCTGTAATGCCTTCTCCAGTCACTAGGCTAAGCCTCATCCCAAAGTATTAACAACTAATTAGACTTCCAAATGTATATATTCATTTGCATCTACTTTAGTATTTCAATATCTTATTTGAGGAGTTTCACTTATAGTGTTTCTAGCCCATCCTCTGGAACAAGGAAAATACTAAAGGCCAACATAGCTCCTTTTGTTGCACTCATGTATCAAATGGAAAATAAAAGAAACAAACATTTTATCTAAATAGTAATGAATTCGCACTAATTTTAAAGCACACTAGGTATAATACATGGTCAACGTTTAATTCATGCAATGACAGAAAATATTTCTTATGCTAAGCGCCATCCTAAATACACACCTTTATCTCTACTTGGCCTAAGGTATTAGTATTAATTTTTCAGGTGATTATAATATGCAGCCGTGTTCAGGAACCAGTGCTCCAGAAAGCAAGCAGGTAGTTTGGTAATTGTCAAATGTCCCCTTCCTTAGAATGACTTCAGCTTCTGTGTTCTTGTGAAGTATATTTACTTAAACAAATTAAATAGTTAAAGGAACTGGCAGGTCTGCATTTCATCATGATTGACAGGTTGAAAAAGAAATGTAGCTATGAGGTCGAATATCTACCATTTTAAGTGGAATCTGGCCTTGACTATCTCCGCTTAACCTTGCCTCTTTATTTCCTTCATTTTGTTTGCTTTGGTTTAGTTTGCTTTTCTTTTCTAGTATTCAATGTAGATGCTTAAGGTTACTGATTTTGATATGTTTATTTTTTAGTGTAGGAGTTTACAGCTATAAATTTCTGAGTACTTATCTTGTGGCACCCCATAAACTTTGTATGTTTTGTGTATGTTCTTTTTCCATTTATCTTAAATGATTTTATAATTATCTTACTAGTCCATCTTTAACCAATTGGTTATTTATATTGTGTTTATTGTTTGTTTAATTTCCACCGATTTGTGAATTGCCCAAATTTTCTGTGGTTACTAATTTATATTTTCTTGAAAAACATTAAGTGTATACTTAGACTTTTACATGAGTGCTATATAGAAATATATTTGTTCTAGTTGCTTGTTATTGCTTTTAAAATCTATTTCCTTGCTTATTATCTGTCTATTCACTGAATACATTATTAAAAGAAAAATGTTAAAGCCTCTATTATTAGAGAGGAAATGCCTATTGTTGCTTCTATTATGTCAGTTTTTTGTTTTATGAATTTAGAATATTTGTTGTTACGTGCATACAGGTTTATAATTGTTAGATCTTCTTGATGGATTATTACTTTTGTCATTACAAAATGTACTACTTTGTTTCCTGTAAAAAATTCTACCTTAAAGTCCATTTGTCTGACATTAGTGTAGCTACCCTAATGCACCTTAAGTTACTGTGTATATGGTATACTTATTTGCATTTTTTTACTTTAAATCAATTTGTTTCTTTGAATTTAAAGTCTCTGTAAAGGAATATAGTTGTACTAAGTTTTTAGATCTATTCTGCCAACTCCAATTTTGACCTGAAAATTTAATCCATTTTCCTTTAAATTAATTAGTGATAAAGAAACAATAATTGCTACCATTTTGCTATTTGTTTTCTGTATGTCTTATTTAGTTTTGTCCTCAATCCCTCCTTACTGCCTTCTCTTGTGTAATGTCAGTATTTCTAAAGTATTATTTAATTATTCTGTCTTTTTTACAATCATTTTGAAATTTTCTCTCAGTGGACTTTCTAGGAATTATAATTAACATCTTAGTTATTAGCAATCTTATTTGGATTAATACCAACTCAATTTCAATAGTGTACAATTCTACTGTATAGCTCCATTCATTCTCCCTGCCTCTTTTACCATTACTGTCACACAAATAACATATTTATATATTAAACAAAGATGTAGGAATTCCAGTGGCATTTTTTTCACAAAAAAATAGAAAAAAAATCCTAACATTCATATGAAAACCCAAAAGACCCTGAACAATCAATGTAATCTTGAACAAACAAACAAAAAAAGCTAAAGACATCATGCCTCCTGATATCAAATTGTATTAGAAAACTGAAGTAATGTGCCCATCAATACAGACAAATAATTACTTATTTATACAGTTGTCTTTTAAATCTGATTATGATAAAATAGATTTACAATAAAAAATGCATTCATGCTGGAGAGTAACACCAGCAAGATGGTGGAATATCAGCTTTCAGTTCTCATCCCCACACATAAACAACTATTTTGGCAATCACCAATGAATAAGAATAATTTTATGAGAATCTTCCGGTCTAGTTGAGGTACCAGCACCCCTGTGGAACAAGAGGGTAAGCACAGTTTCACTTTACCTGCATTGTCCTGCCCCACCCATGCAATTGACACAGCCAAGAAAGGAACCCATCCCATAATTTCTCTCATGAAGGAAAGTGGCAGAGAAGTGAGCACCTGCCTTTCCAAGCCTTGAGGGATGTTGTCAGGAGGCTCACTTCTGTCTCACCCCATCCAGAACATTGAGGGGATCACAGAGTGGAATCATCTGAGGACAGCTAGAAGTAGGGAGAATAAAATGGAGCACACAAAAACCAGTGTATGGTTCCAGACACCTAGCCATGGGTCCTGCTAACCTGCTTCCAGACTTTGCCAAGAGGCCAACCCATGAAACCTGCAGGATGATGAGTCTGAGGGTTCCCTCAACAGCTGACACATTCTCCCAGCACCCCACAGGCTCTCTCTATGAACATCAAGCCCATGTCTTGGTGCATAGCTCTTGTGAGTTCCATGTGAAAGCACCCATGTCTCACCAGCAGTTGTGAATCTTAACAGGTGGCTCTATTCTCCTGGTGTGGGACAAGATGCATAACATTAAGCGCTTCAAAGTACTTCCTTAGTGAAAATAATGGGAGGCTCTCAGCACCAGGGCTGGCTTTACAGGATCAAGAGAAGATACACAATTCTAAAACTTGTTCCCCTAAGAGGAAACAAGAGGAGTAGTCAAGCACAACCATAGTAAAGGACTGTGAAATCACCAGAATCTCAAGCTGGGCTCATAGCAA
The DNA here is from genome assembly GCF_029289425.2 of Pan paniscus. NCBI lineage: Eukaryota > Metazoa > Chordata > Mammalia > Primates > Hominidae > Pan > Pan paniscus. Next base: position 72,978,172 of record NC_073267.2, read on the forward strand.
AGTTTGTTTTACTTGAAAAGGAACTTCATGGCCAGGCATGGTGGCTCATACCTGTAATCTCAGCACTTTTGGATACTGAGGCAGGAGGACTGCTTGAGCTTATGAGTTTGAGACCAGTCTGAGCAACATGGTGAAATTCTGTCTCTACAAAGAATACAAAAAAAAAAAAAAAATGTAGCTGGGTATGCTGGTGCTGCTGGGAAGGCTGAGGTGGGAGGATCACTTGAGCCTGGGAGGTGGAGGCTGCAGTGAGCCATGATTGCGTCACTGTACTCCATCCTGGGTGACAGAAGGAGACCCGTCTCAAAAAAAGAAAAACAAAAAAGAAAGAAAGAAAAGATCCTCACCGTGATCACAGTCAGAAAAAAACTGGAGAAGGTGACTGCTTCTTCAGATATGAATATGTCAATAGAAGTCTTCAGTAAACATAGAGTCAAGAGAATATGACACCACTAAAGGAAGAACATAAAGTTCCAGGGGCTGACACCAAAGAAATGGTAGTCTGTAAATTGCTTAACAAAAATTTAAAATATTCATCTTGAAGAAGCTCAGTGAGCTACAAGAGAAAACAGATTGTTAATTAAATTAAAATAGGAAAACAACACAAGGACAAATGAGAAGTTAAATAAAGAGATAACAACTATAGAAAAGAACCAAACATAAATTCTGGAGCTAAGGAATACAAAGTTTAAGCTGAAAGATTTAACAGAGTGCTTCAAAAAGCAGTCTCAATTACACAAAGAAAGGAATCTGTGAACTCAAATATAATTCATTTGAAATTACATATTTAGAGATACACAAAGAAAAAATAATAAAAACGTATGAAGAAATCCCACAAGACTTATTGGATACCATCCCCCAAACCAATATATGAATTATGAAAGTTCCAAAAAAAAACAGAGAATGAGAAAGAGAACAAGCTTATTTTAAAAAGTAAGTGAAATTATTCAACTCTGGAGATGAAAATAAATATTTAGACCCATAAAGGCCAAAGAAGTATAAATAATTTCAGCATGGAGAGGTCTTCACCAAGACACAATATAATCAATTTGTCAAAGCTACAGACAAAGCAAGAGAAAAGTGCTTGTCACACATAAAGGAACTATCATAAGGCTCTATATGGATATCTCAACAGAAAAACTTGTGGACCACAACAGATTGGAATTGAAGGTGAGGTATTCAGAGTGAGCTATTCAAAGTGCTGAAAGAAAACACAAACAAATATTAAAAATCAAAAGAAATCTGCTAAGAATACTTAACCTAGAAAAGCTGTCCTTTAGAAGTGCAGGAGAGATAAAGTCTTTCCCAGAAAAGCAAAGGCTGACAAACTTCATCACCACTAGGCCTGCCTTAGAGAAAATGCTAATGGAAGTTCTTCAAGCTGAAATTAAAGGCTACTGATTAGTAACATAAAAACATATGAAAGTATAAAACTCACTGGTAAAGTTAAACTCATTATCAAATTCAGAAAACTCTAATGCTTCAATATTGGTGCTAAATCATTTAATATCTAGTATAATGGTTAATTTAATGCAATTCCTATCAAAATTTCAATGACATTTTTAATCTAAATTGAAAAAAAATACTAAAATTCTTCTGGAACTACAAAAGACCCTGTATAGCCAAACTAATCTGGAGCAAAGAGAACAAGCCTGGAGACATCATGCTTTCTAATATCAAATTATATTAGCTAGTGATAGTAATAAAAACAGTATGGTAATGGCATAAAACAGACCAATAAAACACCATATAGATCCCAGAAATAAACCCACATATATAAAGTCAAGTATATTTCCACCAAAGTGCCCAGAATACACAACGGAGAAAGGCTGATCTCTTTAATAACTGGTATTGGGAGAACTGGATATCCACATGAAAAATAATAAAATTGGACATTTACATAGTGCACAAAAATCAACACAAAGTGGATTAAAGATCTAAATGTAAGATCTAAAGTTGTAAAACTTCTAGAAGAAAACACTGAGGCCAGGTGCGGTGGCTCACGCCTGTAATCCCAGCACTCTGGGAGGCCAAGGCAGGTGGATCACGAGGTCAGAAGATCGAGACCATTCTGGCTAACACAGTGAAACCCCGTCTCTACTAAAAAATACAAAAACTTAGCTGGGCCTAGTGGCGGGCGCCTGTAGTCCCAGCTACTCGGGAGGCTGAGGCAGGAGAATGGCGTGAACCCAGGAGGCGGAGCTTGCAGTGAGCCGAGATCGTGCCACTGCACTCCAGCCTGGGCGACAGAATGAGACTCCGTCTCAAAAAAAAAAAAAAAGAAAAAGAAAAAGAAAACATTGAAAAAAAGGCTCCTTGTCCTTGGTCTTGGCAATACGTTTTTTAAAAGCACAAGCAACAAAAGCAAAAACTAACAAATGGGATTACATTAAACTATAAAGGTTCTATACAATAAAGGAAACAACCCAAATTAAAAGGCAACCTATGGAATGGCAGAAAATATTTTCAAATTATATATCTGATAAGAGGTAACAACCACAATACACAAGAAACTCATACAACTGAATATCAAACAAACAAAACCCAAATTATTCAAATAAAAACGGGCAAAGAACCTGAATAGACATTTTCCCAAAGAAGATACACTAATGTCCAACAGGTATATGAAAAGCTGCTTAACTCACTAATCATCACGGAAATACAAGTCAAAGCCACAATGAATATCACCTCACACTTGTTAGGATGGCTATTATTAAAAAAGTAATAAATTTAACAAGTGTTTAGCAAGGATGTTGAAGAAAGGGAATGATTATACACCAATAGTGTAAATGTAAATTGATAGAGCCATATGGAAAACTGTTTAAAGTTCCTCAAAACATTAAAAATAGAACTTTCATGTGATGTAGGAATATGACTTCTGGGTGTATATCCAAGTAAACTGAAATAAATATATTGAAGATATATTGGAACTCCCTTATTTATTTAAACAATTTTCACACTAGCCAGATATGTAAACACCCTAAGTCATTGATGGGATGACATAAATAAAAAGGATTTCCTTTTTATGTAAGTCAAATAATATTTCATTATATATTATAATTATATATAATGGAATTATTATATATAATGGAATATATAATGAAAATTATAATATATAAGAATAGTATTTTATATCAAAAAATAATGTATTTTTATAAATTACATATAATCCCATTATATATAATTATAATATATAATATATAATTCCAGTTTTATAATTATAATTATATATGTAATTCCATTATGTATATATATCATGGAATATTATTTAGCCTTTAATAAAAAGGAAATTCTGCCATTTTTGACAACACGGATGAACCTGGAAGGCATTCTTAAGTGAAATACTCCAGAGACAGAAAGACAAACACTGTATGATCTTACTCATATGTGGCAAGTAAAATAGTGAAACTCAGATGCAGGGAATAGAATAGTGGTTGACAGGAACTAGGGAGAGGGAAAAATTAGAAGTGATGGTTAAAAGACACATAGATTCTCTTACGCAAGATAAATATATTCTGGATATCTATTATAAAGTATAATGTCTATAGCTAACAATACTTCATTGTATACTTGAAATTTGCTAAGAGGCTGTATCTTATATAAAGTGTTCCTACCAAAAATAAACACATACCCATAAAATCCCGATGATAATAATAAAGGAGGTGGGAAGAAACTTTGAGAGGTGATAGACACACCCTCTTTAGGGGTGGTGGTGGTTTCACAGGTGTATCCTTATCCCCAAACTCATCGAGATGTATGTACTAAATATGTTTCACTATTTAAATGTCAACCACACTTCAGTAAGGTGTTTTTTAAAATACATTTATATTTTCTCTCATATTTCCCGATGTCATTACTTCACTTAAGCCTGAAAGATTCCTTTGAATATTTCTTTTAGGGCAAGTGTACTAGCAACAATCTTTGTTTGTTGTTGATCTCTTTGAGTTCATCTGACTTGAAGTTTATATTGAGCTTCATGAATGATTGGATTAATAGATTAATCTATTAATCTATTAATTATAGATTAACTATTAATTATAGATTAATGTTTTCCTTCAAGTTCAGAAAATTTATTCCATTATTTCTACAAATATTAAATTTTCCCATTTCCTATCTCTTCTCCTTCTAAAATTCCCATTATGCATATATTTTTGTGTCTGATGATATATTATCTGAGGTCTTTGGTCTTAAGCTCTGTTCGTTTTTCTTTCTTTTATTTTTCTTTCTTTTTTTCTGAGATCTGAGACTGTTCATTTTTCTTTTTTTTCCTGTTCTTCCGTTAAGTGGATAATCAACACATTTTTAGTTTACTAATTATTTCGTCTGCCAGATCACATCTGCTATAGACCCCTACTAGCGAATATTTTATTTCAGTTATTGTACTTTTGGACTCCACAATTTTTATTTGTTTTCAAATTTTATCTCTTTGTTGATATTGTTTCTTTCTAAATTTTTACGTTTTATATTTAGACATGATTATATGTAGTTCTTTGAACATATTTCAAATAACTGTTTTAAATAACTTTTTATTAGCAATATTAATAAAATTTAAAATATTAACAACAATATTTTTACTTTGAATCTACTGTTTGGGCCTCCTGAGATGCAGTTTCTGTTGACTGCATTGTTTCTCTCTGTGAGTGGGACTTACTTTCTTGTTTCTTTGCATATCTAATGACTTTTTGTTAAAAAGTAGCTATTTAAAAATATGTAATGTGGCAACTTTGAAAATCATATTTTCTTCCCTTCCAAGAAATTTGTTCCCTTCCAACAAATCTTCCCTTTTGATTTGTTGTTACTTTATATTGCTGTTGGTATTACTGTTTGCTTATTTAGTGAATTTCATGAATTAATTCAATGACGCCTCTATCCTTTGTAGTGTATACCTGCTAAAGTTTCTGCTAAGTTAGCTTAGTGGTCAGCTAATAGTTGGACAGTAATGTCCTCAAAGGCCTTTGATCAATAAGTCTTCCTGCATTTGCAGAGGGTTCTAGGTGTCTTGAGGTTTACTTTCAAGGCTCAGTCAGAAAATATAAAATTCTGTCTTATTCTTTACTTTCTACTTTCTCAAAGTAAACCAGAGCTGACAGCCTTGGATATTCTCAGGTCTTTCTGTTTTATGCTAAAACTCCTTGATGTGCATACAACCCTATACCTGCATTTGAAACTTCATCCAAAGCCTGCTATGAACATTTCATTCCCAAGCCTTCTCTTTCGGGTATTTTAGTCAGCCTCTTTTTATTGCTGTTATCACTACCTCAGAAAGAGGTGGTGCAGAACCATTCTCTCTCTTTGGATTCAACAGATTCCCTCCAGGGAAATGACTGTTTGCCTTGACTGAGGACTAAGGTCAAATAAAACAAGAAATCCTCCCTGTGAGTGGGAATTCCTAGGAAGCATCCAGAGTGATCAAATAATGACAGCTCTCTGGCAGTGGAGCATTTGGGAAGCTTCAGTCCTGTTTTATCCCTGCCAATGTCTGCTTGGCTGCTGGCATTCATGGTGATCATGGGCCTACTGGTTTCCAAGGCTACAATGGAGGCGATAAGAGTGGGATGGAAATAAGACAGAATACTACAAAGCTCATTACCCCTACCAAGATTCAGCTGTTTTGTTTTTGTTTTTGTTTTTTAATAAACACTCCTTGGATTGTTGCAAAAAAATGGTTAAAGAGTTGTAAAGAATTGATTTTGATCATTTTAATCTGTGTTGTCTTTCTTTTATGAAGTAACAAGTATTTGGAGATACTTACTCCATCATCCTCACTGACATAATTCTAATCTATTTCCCTTTGGACTATGTATAGGCAGCTTCATAAAAAAGCAAATTGAGTTGTTAGATTTTTCTTAAAAAGTTTATCACAAAATATATTCATACTAGGATAAATTTTAAAATAATTGATCATAGAGAAGTCAGTGAAACAGTTTTATTTGGAAAAATGAGACAACTTAATAAAGAATAACAATGATGAAAAACAGTTTTAAGAGGATAACTGTATTTATATGATTGTCACTGTAAAATAGAATTATTTCTATTCAATATTATATTCTATTATGAATATATGAATAATGAATATATGAATAATGAATGTAATTAATTGAATAGAAATAATTCTATCTATATGTGTATATATATAATAATTGAATATAATTAATTGAATAGTCATATAGTCAAAAGACAAAGCCCAAAATTAAATAACTTCATTTACAGCAGCTTAGGAAAAAAAATATTTGATGGAATTCTTATATGTTGAGAAGAAGCCTTTTTTTTCCTCAAAATTTAACACACACACTCTCATTCACTCTCCATATTTCAGGGAGAAAATTAATATTATTAAAATTAAATTCATACATATATATGCATACCTACAGTTACATATACACCTAGGCTATATGGTATAGTCTATTGTTAGGCTATAAAGATGTACAGCATGTTACTGTACTAAATACTACAGCAATTATAACACAATGGTAAGTATTTGTATATCTAAACATATATAAATATAAAAAGTTACAATAAAAACATGACATAAAAGATAAAAAGTGCTACACTTGTATAGGACACTTATGAATGAAGCTTGAAGGACTAGAAGTGGCTCTGGGTGAGTCAGTGAGTGAGTGGTGAGTGAATGTGAAGGTCGAGGACACTCCTGTACTCTACTGTAGACTTCAGAATCACTGCACACTTAGGCTACATCACATTCATTTAAAAAATATTTTTCTTTAATAATAAGTTAACCTCATATTATTGCAAATTTTATACTTTCTAATTTCTTATTTTTTTAATTTTAAACTGTTTTTATAATAACCTTTAGACTTAAAATGCAAACACATTGGACAGCTGCACAAAATATTTTTTCTTTATGTCATTATTCTATAAGTTTTCTAATATTTTTAATTTTTAAATTTTATTTGTTAGCTTGTAAACTCTTGTTAAAAACTGAAACAGTAACACATACATTAGCCTAAGCCTACACAGGGTCAGGGTCCTCAGTATCACTGGCTCATCTCCACATCTTTCCAACTGGAAGGTTATCAGTGATAGAAACACACATGGAGCTCTTATTTCCTATGATAATAGTGCCTTCTTCTGAAATACATCCTGAAGGACATGCCTGAGGCTGTTTTCATTGTTAACGTTTATTTTTATAAGTAGAAGGAGGTCATTCTAAAATAACAATAAAAATCATACTATAGGCTGGGTGCAGTGGCTCATGCCTGTAATCCCAGCACTTTGGGAGGCCGAGGCAGGCGGATCACGAGGTCAGGAGATCAAGACCATCCTGGCTAACACGGTGAAACCCCGTCTCTATTAAAAATACAAAAAATTAGCTAGGCGAGGTGGCGGGCGCCTGTAATCCCAGCTACTTGGGAGGCTGACGCAGGAGAATGGCGTGGACCAGGGAGGCAGTGCTTGCAGTGAGCCGAGATCACGCCACTGCACTCCAGCCTGGGCGACAGAGCGAGACTCCGTCTCAAAAAAAAAAAAAAACAAAATCATACTATAGTACATACATAAATCAGTTACGAAGTCATTTATTATCATGATCAAGTATTATATACTATACATAATTTTAAGTGTTAGACTTTTGTATGACTGGCAGCGCAGTTGGTGTGCTTACATGAGCATCACCACAAACACGAGAGTAATGCATTGATTGTGCTATGCCATTACGACCACTCTGACATCACTAAATGATAAGAATTTCTCAGCTCCATTATAATCTTATGGGACCACCATTACACCTAAAGTCCTTTGTTGACCAAAATATTCTTAGGTGGGACATGACTATATAAACCTGATTCTCTTGATAACTTTTGTCGTGACCTTAGGAAAATTGTTTCCTTTACCTCCTCCTGTTCTTTTTTTCTCAATTTGTAAAATGGGAATAGTAATAGCTATACTGCCTTTCAAAAAAGTATATGTTTTAAAAAGATATTTGTTACAGGAAATTGTTTACATAGCTAATGAATGAAACAACAAGTTAGTGAAGAGATATGAGACAACTCAGAATTTAGCAAACAAGGAGGCACTATCACTCCAAAGATTTGGAGGGAAAAGAAGAAAGGGTTTTACTAGAGCTCAGAAGTAGATCTGTTTGTGAATGTCACAGAAGAGTTGGCAGAGGAAATTCAGGCCCTATTTATATTTAATATCATCACAGAAAAATCTTTTTAAACTAAATATGGACCTCATTTAACCTAAACTGACCTGTTGTTTGATATCTCCTTAGGACAATAAAGTTTTCCAAACTTTGTGCCTGACCCATCACATCAATGTATTTGCTTCTGGGTACGGAGGAGTGTTAATCCTTGAGGAGTAAGGTTCATTCAGATCTGAGAAATGGACTCAGTTGTCAAGCCATAGGTATTGTTGGATGAAAAACACTAAAGAGGGACAGACGGAGAGAGAAAGAGAGAAACGGAGACTTTATTATTTACTCCCCCATCTAGAAGCACTTGTGTCATAATGATAACTGTAGATGTGAACTTGAATTGTGCCTTTGCCACTGGGTTGACCTGTATCATGAGTAAAATGAAGAACTTCTTTCAGCACCAAGTCTCTTACCTTTCAAATGTAGGGGCAATTATGCTTATTATTATCTTGCCTGAGTGACAGGTACTACTGTCTGTAAGGTTTCTTTTTTAAATGAAATTACATAGGATCATGCGTTTTAAGGCAAGAACATAGCATTGTTAATAAATGATACAAACTGCAACTAGTAAAATCTTAAAAAGACCCTGTATTCTGGTATGCCCACATTTGTAGTCCTTGACTTGTCTATCTCCTGAGCCCCAGCTGTTATTAAGTTGTAAGCATTTCTGAACTTGGCATCCTTCAAGACTCTGAACTGCTGTACTCTGATATTTAAAATCAACTCTAAATATCTTGGAAATTGTTTGGAATAATCTCAAGCAAAGTAGCAAATTGTAAGTATTATTTAAAGGCTTTATCAAGATTTAAGGTTTTGTAAATAAAGGGGGTGTACTAGAAAGTACAGAACTTAGTATTCGGAGTAGCAATAGATAAATAACAAATTATCTCAAAATTTATTGGCTAAAATGAACAAAAACTATTCTATCCCATAAATACTGTGGTAGAATAATTCAAGATAGGCTTTGATTGGTGGTTCTGACTTTATATCTTACATGTAATTACAGTCAGATGGTGGTTGGAGCTAGAAGAGCAGGTCTGAGAGAGCTGGGCATTTTTTCTCTTAATGTAGTCTTAGAACCAATGTGGTTTTTTTTGTTTGTTTCTTGTTTTTTTTGCATGTGGAATAATTTGAGCTTCCTTGCAACATGGTGAGCTCAGAACAGTCAGACAGCTTACATAACAGTTATGATCACTGAGGACAGACACTACCTGAGAGAAAAATGAAAGCTGGATTCTGATCCTGACCTAATGTACAATTGCTTGTATTACAGGCTCTTGTTTGAAACAGCCTGAGCCCACATGGTTTCAAGGGGAAGGAGGTGAGAAGGATTCCATCTCTCACTAAGACAAGTACCAACATATTTGACTGCTTCTTTTAAAATCACTAAAAAAAGATTCTATTCTCTCCACTTTCATAAATCAATCCCTGTTGCCTTATCAGAAAAACTAGCTTTAAAATGAGTTAATCCAAAGCAAGTAAAACAGAGACTAGTATATAATAAATTCTACAAAAAAACACAGCTACTAGTAACAGTAGCTTAATTAATAAATATAGATATTTGCTTTTTACTAAAAAATCGAGGGCTTTTCAAGTGAAAAGGTATACATAATTTTCTGATTAATATTATGTAATTATCTTTACCCAGCTACTGGTGAATAGCGAGGGTTATTCCTAAGTTTTTTCAGGTGTCCATTAAGTTTTCTCATTTTTATTTTAGTCTTTGCTTAATGGACCAAGAATTGACTGATTGAGAAAGAAATCAAGACACATTAGCACTTTAAATCCAATGTTTGAAATAAGCAGACGCCTAAAGGGATCTGAGAGATGACAGAAAGAAAGACAGAGAGAGAGAGAAAGCGAGCATGCAAATGGGTTTAAAGAAAGTCTGGCTTTTCTTTAATGTACTATGTCTGGCTTTAAGTCTCTCAATCATCTTTAGACAGTAATTAGTAGAGCAGATTCAAGTCTCTTCGAACGCCATTGGAGCTCAAGTCCACGGAAGAAAATGCAAATTGACAGCAGTAGAAATGTTCAACACTGTTAAAGCTCTACATTATAAATATTTCAATGAGGTAAAACAAGAGAGCAACGACAGAATCCACAGACACGCCTGCTATAAAGCAACATGAAACGCAACGCAAAATAAAATGAAAAACCAATGGAGAGGTTGGAAAGAAAATACTTGCAGACCGATTTTTTTTGTAGCCTTGTTATTTGCCTTATACCACTATTAGATTTAGAGCTCCATAAAGACAGGTATCTTTTATAATAAAGATATATAATTACAGATATTAAAATTATGTATACATAAATTATATACATAATTTATTTATAGTATAACATATAAAATTAAATATATAATATATACATAAAGTATATGTCGAAATAATGTATTCATAAATTATAACATATACTTTACCACACTTTAAATCAATGTAGCCATATTATAAATAATAAATATATAAACATTTTATTTATAATAGTAATAGATACTATTATCTAAATAAATTTATTTAAATGAATAGTAAATAATGAATAGTAATTATAGATCAATAGAGATATCCTGACCTAATTAAATCAAATTTATATATCATAAAATTCAACCATTTAAGGGATACAATTCAGTGGGGTATTTTTTTAGTATATTTTCACAGTTGAGCAGACATTATTACATCCAATTTTAGAATATTTTTATTACTCTTTAAAAAAAAAAACCTGTACACTTGAGCAGTCCCACTGCATAATTCCCTATATTTCCAGCCATCAGGAACCATTATTATCCTTTCCATCTCCAGAGACTGGTGTGGACATTTTATATAAAAGGTGCAATATGCGGTCTTTTGTGCTTGGCCTCTTTCACTTAGCATAGGGTTTTCCAGGCACATCCATTTTGTAGCATATACTACTATCTCAATTCTTTTGTTGCTGACTAATATTCCGTCATTGGGATATGTCACATTTTATTCATCCATTCATCATAGATTACCATTTAAATTATTTCTACTTTTTGGTTATTATAAATGATGCTGTTATAAATATTTATGTATAAGTTGTGATGTTGACATATATTTTTAATTCTTTAGCATATATAGATAGGAATGAAATTGCTGTGTCATATGGTAACTTTTTCGTTTTTGTGTTTTTAAATCTAATGGGTTTCTCCAGTAGACAACATGAGCAGAATTTTATTTTTTTATCAAGGCTGACAATTTTTTTTTGGATTGAACAATTTATTCAATTTTTATTTCAGGTAATTATTGACATAGTTTATGTGCTTTTAGAGTTTATTAAATTATGCTTTTACCATTTCTGTTTCTCTTCATCTATTCTTTTTTATTTTATTAAATATTCTTATTTATTATATTTACCACCTGATGCCACATGCTTACAATTACACATCTTTGCTTCCACCCATCTTCTTTATGCTATTATTGTAAAATATATCTCTATGTAATATATACACCATATAATATTTTATAATTATTTTTTCCGACAAGAGATTTTTAAATCAGTTAAGAAAATAAAGGCGGGTAAATATTATGTACAGTACCTTTACTGGTACTCCAGTGTTGTTTGGTTCATTTCCTAATGAATTTAAATTAATGTCTTTTTTATTTGCTTTCATCCTGAAAAGTTTCCTTTAATATTTTTTACAAGTCTGCTGGCAACACATTGCCCCAGTTTTTATTTACAATGAATTGCTCTTATTTCATCTTAATTTCAAAATATAGTTTTGCTGGGTTTTGGATGATGTTTTTCTTTTCTTGCAGCATTTTGAGTATGTCATATAACTGTTTTTTACCCTTTATTTTGTCTAATGAGAAGTTGGTTCTTGATTTTATTGGAGTCCTTTTGTACATATGAATTGTTTTCTTCTTCTAATTTCAAGATATTTTTCGTAGTTTTTGTTTTTTATTATTTCTACTATGATGTTTTTAGATGTCAATTTCTTTGTGTTTATCTTACTTAGAGTTCAATGGGGTTTTTAGATTTGTAGATTCAGGTTTTTCCCAAAATTTGAAAAATTTTCAGCCATTGTATCTTTGAGTATTTTTCTGCTCTTTTCTTTCTCTTCTGGTACTCTCATTGTACATACACTGGCACACTTAATGGTGTCCTAAATTTCTCTAAAGCTCTGATTATTCTTCTTTAGTTTTTTCCCCTCATTGTCTTTTGGATTCCATAATCTGTATCAATATGTCTCTGCATTTCTGATTATTTATTCTTTCAATTCAGATACACTTTTGAGATCCTAGTATACTTTTTTATAGAAACTAACATAATTTTACATTACAGTACAGAAATGATGATCTGCTATTTGTTGGATAGGACCTCCATTGTATGAGTGTGGGATAGATCTAAGAACAGAGCCCTTGATCTCTTGGGTTCACTCATCTGAAGCTTATTCTCTGCAATATGAAACTGAGGGGTGGGAATAAAAAATTCTGGTGGCCTATTCCTCCTGATGAGATGCTATAGTGCCTACTTGAGATCTAAGGAGGAGGAAGCCTCATTTTTTTTTTGCCCACATAACCTGGAGTTTCTATAATGTTAATCTTGGGTAAAGAAGAGTGAAGCAGTGAGTCATGGGTCATGTTCCACTAACCCTCACTCTTCTCAATGGAATTTAGTAGGTTCTGTTGAAGGAATGTTCCTTCATTTGCTGCAAGCCCCCAAGATAGATTTCATACACTTTATGTGTTTATTTTTAATAATTGTCAACAGTTACAGTTTTACAGAGGACCAGATTCATGAAGGTTATCCTACAACCATGCTGGGAGTTGTCTCAAAATAGTTATACTTTTGTATTGTTCCTGATTTATGTATAGGTACACAAAACCCAGCACTTATCAGATGTTCACAGAATGCTTTTTGTAAAATAAAAGGAAAAAAAAGAAAAGAAAAACTAATAAGTGAACAAGGCTGAGGAATTCTAATATATTGACCAGCATTAAATGCTAGTGAAGTTGACTGCTCCCACATCAATAGGCTCAACACTATAGAAATATAACTCAGGTTCTCTTTTTCTAATTTTGAAAATAGCATGTAAAGAGTATGCTTGGTTTCAGTTCTAAACAGCATCTGTAGATCAGAATCTAAGTGTGCCAACAAAGTAGATTGGATCACCATGAAAGCGAGATAACTCTGCCCTCCGCACCTTTTTCAACCAATAAGAATCTTTCAATATAGATTACTCTGTGCCTTCTAAAGAAACTTGGCTCCTTGTCAATTCAAACTGGAAAAAAAATGCACAGAGGAGAGTGAACACCTTCTCTGTTAACATGCTGAGGAAAATTTTACAATGAATCTTTACACAGTATTTCCAAAAAAACAAAAATTTATTTTTATTTCTTTGATAAAAATGAGTCTTCTGCCCTGTTAGGTGTCTGGATATTTCACCTGTAATACTCATAAAAAATGAGAATTCCCGGCTGGGCGTGGTGGCTCATGCCTGTAATCCCATCACTTTTGGGAGGCAGAGGCAGGCAGATCACCTGAGGTCAGGAGTTCGAGACAAGCCTGGCCAACATGGTGAAACCCTGTCTCTACTAAAAATACAAAATTAGCTGGGCGTGATGGTGCACGCCTGTAATCCCAGGTACTCAGGAGGCTGAGGCAGGAGAATCACTTCAACCTGGGGGGAGGAAGTTGCAGTGAGCCAAGATCATGACATTGCACTCCAGCCTGCCCAAAAAAGAGAAACTCCATCTCAAAAAAAAAAAAAAAAAAAGATAATTCAGGCTCTCATGTAAGCTAATAAGTGAAGAATTCTAATAAGTGAAGCTATTAAGTGAAGATGTATAAGTCAGGAATATCTGGAATCAATGCATTTATTTTTCTTTTCCATAGTTACTGCATATCCTTTCAGTCATGGGAATAAAGTAAATCCATAGCATTTAAAATATATATTTAGTTCTGATCCTCAGCTTCTGTTGCTAATCTATAAAAATGGGCACTTTCAACCATGAGACTAAAACACCCTGGAACTTACTAAGCATTGTTTAATAAACTCTTAGCCTTTTGCATTTCTTTTTGTTTTAGTACGTATTTTTCACTTTTAGTTTATCTGAAATCTGGCATTCGGATAGCCAAAAAAAAAAAAGCATAATTTTCTTCCTTTTACATTGAAAAACAAAACAACTCAAATGCATTTCTATTGTTGGTTCTGCTGCAATAATGAAACAAAAGTGTTTTAAAAATAAAATAGTATAGCAGGAAATGGGCTTTATACCAGATGTGCCTCACAAATTTCAGCTTTCCCATTCTTTAGTCAAAGGCCTTAGATAATTACTTTTTTGCAACATCATAATAATATCTTTATTATATTTTACAATAATTTAGCTTGGGATATTTGTCTTTTCTGACACGTTATATAGGGAAACCTCTATTCCTGAAAAAACTCTACATTGAAAGGGGGAAATGGGTCAATATCACATGAAATATCTTTTTATATTAGAATTCTTTCTTAGCCACAACTGCAGTCATCATTTACATCAATCAGTTTCTCAGGGACTGTGAAATTCTAGAATGTAGCAGTAATGCTTATCAAATAATCATCTCTCAAATAATAATTGATTGTCCGTGACCAATTGAGTTTCTTACTCACTGTTAATACAAAATAATCACAAGAGTTTTAAAGAAACCATAATCAAAGCAATATCTCCAACATGTGAACTTGTGATCACTGTTTTTAAAAATGTTTTTATCAATTAGCAAATGAGGGAGAATTGTTTTTTCAAGACATGTTATAATATAAAACCCTTCCCCCAACTTTTCTTTAGTACATTGAAATTCATTTCTAAATTCAAGTAATAGTCATTTAATAGAATGCCAAGATTATACCCTGACAGTCATCACAATTTGTATTTCTGAAGTCACAAAATCAGACCTATACAGTCTATAAATAACAAATACAATCTATATTGAATACATTTGTAAAGTCACAGTCATAGTTTCTGTTGTTTATACTTTGTAAATCACATATATATTCCGTGTTACTCAATTATCTTAGTGCAAACAGAGCATGCCCGAAGGAAGGATATCAGGATGTGAGAAGATTTCGAAGCAAGCCCTGCACGCAGTCATTGAAAGTACTTTTTCATTTTGATTTTCCTAAGAAAAAGAAAACCCTTAATGAAGATCGCGATTTTCTTAAACCATCACAGTGTTTCATGGGAAAGAATAACATGCTATCTTTGTGACTCTAAAACAGAGTAAATGCCCTATGTATTCAGGAAAAGATACGGATATAATGGAAAGCAAACACTTAAAACAACCAGAAATGGAAAAAGATGTCTCAGTGGTTTGGGATACCACTTAAATACATGGGAATCTATGTATTCATAGACGTTCAAGTGCCAGATTTCAGATAAACCTATCAGAACCTTTTAACCCCGAGACCCTAGAATTAGCTAATTTATCCTTTCTCTTTCTCTTGTTGTTGTTTAATGTGATTTTCAGTGCATTGTTTTCTCCAGGCATCAATTCTGAGACCTAAGTATGTCCTCCAAATTTAGACTTAGATGAATCCATTTCGACTTTTTATTGTCATCCTTTCTTCTCCCAAAAATTTCATTTTTTTTCTCTCGACCCTTTCTGATTTGCCATAACATTTACCTTAAAGGATTGTCTTAAAGGGTTCTCTTTATTGTCTTTTTTTCTCTATCAGCAGCATTAAAACATGTAAAAGAGCACTGTTTTGCTCCCTGAAGCCTGAATTCAAAGTTTCTTAACATAACCTATCTACCTATTTTCAATGAAGTTCACATTCTCTATTATCAGACTATCTAAATTACACGATTTGCCCTTTCCCACAGGGGAACCATTCAAAGACCCCTAGGGGATTGCTGAAATAGTGGAGAGTACTTGAACCCAAGCACTGTGATGGTGAGACAGTTGATCTGATAACCAAGAAGCCTCCTAAGTCTAATGTTCTGGGGGCCTCTACAGCGTGGATACAGTGGGCAAAGAGATGATTTGTATCCCAGGCAGGAAGGAGCGGGATGGCGCAAGATTTCATCAGGCTACTTAGAAGAAAGGGCAATTTAAACCTCAGGAATGGCTTATTTCTGGAATACTTCATTTAGTATTTTCAGATCATGGTTGACCACAGGTAAAAAACTACAGAAAGCAAAGCCATGGATAAGGGCAGACTACTGTACTTCAAACATCACAGTTATGTTTAAATATACAAAGAAGAAAGGATATCAAGCTTTATTTCATGTTCAGAATATCCACAGCCCTCTAATAAGCAATTTATGGCAATTGTGTTATTTAATTTGTATAACAACCATAACAATAGATATTCTTTTTTTAGCAGAAGGTAATACCAGTGTTCAGCAGATTAAATAATTTTCCCATGTCACAGGTGTACTTTGACTCCTAATTGCATTCACACTCCACAAGCATACCATGTGAAGTCAGCTCTGGTGGCCTGCAAGCTTGGTGTTGAAAAGAACTGTGCACTCATTCACTCACAGGTCTGGCAGTTGACTCTGGCTCTCCTATGTCTCTTTAGAACTTAACTGGACCTGTCAACTGGGGCAGTAACATGTCCTCTCCATGTGATCTGAGATTCCTTACAAAATGGTAGCCTGTTTCCAAAGGCAAGAACAAGGTAGGAGACAGAGAATAAAAGGAAAAGAAGAGAGGAAGACAGAAAAAGAGAGAGAGAGAGCCATAAGAAAGGTATACTTTTGTTTGTTTGTTTGTTTGGTTTTTTTTTTGGGACGGAGTCTCACTCTGTCACCCAGGCTGGACTGCAGTGGAGCGATCTCGGCTCACTGCAAGCTCCACCTCCCTTGTTCACGCCATTCTCCTGCCTCAGCCTCCTGAGTAGCTGGGACTACAGTTGCCCACCACCATGCCCAGCTAACTTTTTTGTATTTTTAGTAGAGACGGGGTTTCACCGTGTTAGTCAGGATGGTCTCAATCTCCTGACCTCATGATCCGCCCGCCTCGGCCTCCCAAAGGTATGCTGTTTTAATAACATAGCTATGAATCCTATACAAAGTCGTTTCTGTTACAATATATTGATTAAGGCAGTAACAGAAGAGAGGAGAAATAAATCTCCATTCTGTGATTAAGGCAGTAACAAAAGAGAGGAGAAATAAATCTCCATTCTGGCTAGATACCACAAGGGCATATGGTAATGAAATATCATTCTGCGTATTTTAGAAAACATATTCTTCTACATTACCTAAATAAGTTTACCTATGGTACAAAGCAGACTTTTTCTACTATTCTGAATTGTTTAATTGTTTTTCTTTTTCACTTGTTGATATGGACCTTAGAGTGTCAGCATGGACCAAAAGCGTTCCACAGATCAAATTGAGTCTCATTGGATCTCATTAAGTACAACTGTTAGATCCTTGACTGTTGTCTTAACAATTCTCACTGACGTTGGAATCAACCAGCAAAGTGCCACATTGATTTTCCAACTCTGGCTTTTAATATAACTGGATTTGCACCAAGTGCCCAAGAAAAACTGAAAATGCCATTCACTCCTCTATAACATAATGTGATTGCATCACAGTAAAATATTTGATGTTTAATAACAACTACAGTTGCATTTCTGCCATTGTGTATTGCAGTACATACATAGAATGTGTTGTAATTCAGCATATCAACAACATGTTTCTCTCTAAAAGGGTGAAATTATTATTTTATTGTTCCCTATTTTCATTCTCCTTGTTTTCTGTAACATCAATCCTGAAAATACTACAGTCCTATAATGCCTTTTGTTCTAACTGTAGGTGTTTTCAAAATAATCAATATGTAATAATTAGAAGTATATGAAGTATCAGAACTGAAGTGATTAAGGATAAATAAACAAGCAAACAAAGCCAAGGCTCACATTATGAAGTTTACGAAGCTATGGTTAACATTATCAAGTAAAGCTACTCTTGGTTTGCAATCAGTATCACACATTTATAAACTAATATTTGGTCCTCAAAATGTTTGCTATGTTTGAAATCCTTCAAATACCCTCTTTTTCTTCACTTTATGTATTCTAACACTGATCACCTTTCTTGCTTTATCTCACAAGAGCTGCTAAAGGAGTCTAGACTTTATGAAAATGTGTGTTCTTGAGAATTTCCTTTCTCAAAACACAGAATAGATGGATAGATATACTTTGTTCTATTTCTTCTGCTAAGTACAACTAAAAACCTAGGGCATTATGTATGAGACACATATAAAAACACTGTGAAGAAGAGAAGAGTGCTGGGGAACCCTGGGCCTAAGGAATGCCACAGTAGTGAATTCCTTGGGTTTCCTTTTCACCTTATTTATCCCAGACCCAGAGCTAAAGAAGCCACCATCCCAGAAATGCCAATGGCTACAGACAAAAATCCCCAATTAAAGTCTGCTATCTTTAGCTGAAAGGCCAGAAAAGGAACTTCTAGCAAGAAAGAAACATTTTAGAAAATAATCTACTTTAGTCAAACACCACAACAAAACTGTGGCCCCACTCTCATTAACACTAGCAGAGTTGGAGTGATAAATCTAGACTTCCACCTCATTTACCACGCTGGAATGACGTTTCCCAACACCTGCACCAGAGTAGCATCAGAAAAGTGAGCCAGAACTTTCATCGCTATCACATGGTAGCTTTAATCTCCACTTCTCACATGGTATCAGAAGAGACATATGGTCAGCCTAGACTTCCAGCCCTGCACCCCCATGCCAGCAGTAACAAGGCACCCCTCACCTCCTGTTGGGAATAGACCCCTCAAAATCTGGCCTTAAACTGGCCCCAAAACTGGCCATAAACAAAATCTCTGCAGCACTGTGACATGTTCATGATAGCCATAACATCCACGCTGGAAGGCTGTGGGTTTACAGAATGCGGGCAAGGAACTCCTGGCCCACCCAGGGCGAAAAACTGCTTAAAGGCGTTCTTAAACCACAAACAATAGCATGAGCGATCTGTGCCTTAAGGACATGCTCCTACTGCAGATAACTAGCCCAACACATTCGTTTATTTCAGCCCATCCCTTCGTTTCCCATAAGGGATACTTTTAGTTAATCTAATATCTATAGAAACAATGCTAATGATTGGCTTGCTGTTAATAAATACGTGAGTTAATCTCTGTTTGGGGCTCTCAGCTCTGAAGGCTGTGAGACCCCTGGTTTCCCACTTAACACCTCTATATTTCTCTGTGTGTGTCTTTAATTCCTCTAGCGCCGTTAGGTTAGGGTCTCCCTGACCGAGCTGGTCTCAGCAACCTCCCAGTTGGGGTGGTGTCAGAGGAAGCCTAGTAAAGGACTTTCACCACCGCCAAGTAGTAATAAGGCCACAGGCACATCCCATGATGTTACCTCTAATACAAAAAGCCAGAGACATCACGAATTGAACAGAAAACACAACCAAAAGATGTCAGCACTGAGATGACAGAGGTATTAGAATTAGCTTCCAAAGATTTTAAAGTGACATCATAAAAATGACTAAGCCAATGATTAAGAAGACATTTGAACTTGATAAAGAGCATTTATGGAACTTACAGCTTACATTTACTTAATGATAGAAGACTGAATGCATTCCTACTAAGGTTGAGAACAATGAAAGATTATCTGTGTTCATCACTCTTTTACAACACAGTTCAATAAGCTGGCAAAAAAAATAAAAGGCATGCAAATTATAAATAAAATGCCTCAATATGCAGATAACATTAGTGTCTACATAGGCAATCCCAGGAAACCTACCAAGAAAATGTATTCAATAAATAATAATGATTTCAATAAGGTTGCATGACATAAGATAAACTTACACAAATCAAATGTATTCCTATTATTTAGCAATAAACATGTAGACACCAAAATTGAATAAATAATAAAATAAAATACTTACATATAAATCTGAAAAACTCATGCAGGAGTAATATGCTGAAAACTACAAGATGCTGATCAAAGAAATTAAAGATGTAAATAAATGAAGAAATTCAGGTTCATAGACTGGAAGATTCAACTTTGTAGTATATCAATTATCCACAAATTGATATAAAAGTTTTATTCATTTGCTATCAAAATCTCAACAAGAACTTTTAGAAATATAGGCAAGATTATTCTAAAATATATAGGAAAGGGAAACTAATCAAGAATAGCTAAAACAATTTTGAAAAATAAGAGTAAAATGAGAGGGAAAAAGTCTACCTCATTTCAACACTTATTAAATCGCTACAGTAATCAAGACTCTGTGGTATTATTGGAGGAAAAGACATGTAGTTGAAGGGAACAGAATAGAGGGTCAAGAACTAACACCACATGAATATGTACAAATGATTTTTGACAAAAATGTAAAAAACAATTAAATGCAGTAGAGATAACTTTTAAATCAATGGTGCAGGAGCAATTGAAACTCCATAGGCAATAATGAACCTCAATCTAAGTTTTACATCTTACATAAAAATTAAATAAAAATCGATTCTAGAGTTAATTTAAAAAACAATAAAAATTATTTTTAAAAAAACAGAAGAAAATCTTTGGGATCAACGGCTATGGAAGAGGTAAGGTTGGGGTTCATTGACTGGATAACAAAATCACAATCCATACCATGAAAAATTGATAAATTCTACTTCAACAAAATCAGTACACTTTACTCTGTGAGGACTCTGGCAATAGGATGAAAAGACAAGCTACAGACTGGAAGAAAAATGTATAAACTATACCTCCATTAAAGAACTAGTCTCAAGGCTATCTAAAGACCTCTCAAAACTCAACATTTTAAAAAATCCAGTTAGAAAATAGTCAAAGGATATAAAGCGCATTTCACCAAAGACGAATAATCGCATAAAAAGAAGTTCAATATTATTACCCATTAGGGAAATGCAGATGAAAATCACATGAGCCATCATCAAACATCTATTAAAATGGCGATAAGATAGATAGATAGATAGATAGATAGATAGATAGACGATAGATAGATGATAGTAGATGATAGAGGATAGATAGAAGATAGATAGATGATAGAAGATAGATGATAGATAAATAGATGATTGATAGATAGATAGATAGATAGATAGATAGATAGATAGATAGATAGACAACAAATGCTGATGAGGGTACTGAGAAACAGATTCATTCATATTTTCCATATGGGAACTTAAAATGACATGGAAACACTGGAAAATATATTTTTTAAATAATTTAAAATGCAACTACCACAAGACCAAACAATTGTACTCTTCGCCCTTTACCCCAAATAAAGGAAAGCTTGTGTTAGCGTGAAACTTTTTCATGGATGTTTATTGCAGCTTTATTCATAACAGTCACAAATTGGAAACAGCCCAGATATCTTTCAATGGATGAAAGCTGACATTAACTATTGTACATCCATACAATTAAATGCTAGTCAGCAATTTTTAAAAGATCATACTATTGATATATGCAATAATCTAGATGGATCTCCAGAGTATTATGCTCAGTGAAGAAGAGTTAATTCCAAAAGGCTATATACTGTATTATGTCATTCATGCAACATTATGGCAATGACAAATTTACAGAGATGAAGAAGAGACCTAATGGCTAGGGCTTAAAGAGGATATTGGGCAGGAAGGAAGGAGTTTAGTTTTAAAAAGGAAATATAGGGGATCTTTGCAGTGATGGAAATGCTCAGTATCTTAAGTGTATAAATAGCACTATATTGGTTGTGATATTATTGTATTAGTTTTATAAGAGATTTTTATTGGGGGAAACTGTGTGAACCATATGTGAGATCTTTCTGTATTATTTCTTAAAACAGCACACCAATCTACAACTACTTCAAAGTTAAAAGTGTAATTAAAATTTACATTACATAATACTTTATTCACTGGGCAGGGTGCCAGTAAATGAGAGTTCAAGCCAGGTGGATCACGAGGTCAGGAGATTGAGACCATCCTGGCCAACATGGTGAAACCCAGTCTCTACTAAAATACAAAAAAACTAGCCAGGTGTGGTGGCACGTGCCTGTAGTCCCAGCTACTCGGGAGGCTGAGGCTGGGGAATTGCTTGAACCCGGGAGGCGGAGGTTGCGGTGAGCCGAGATTGCGCCACTGCACTCTAGCCTGGCGATAGAGCAAGACTCCGTCTCAAAAAATAAATAAATAAATAAAATAAATAAAATCCTTTATTTAATATGCATTACATGTCACCTCTAACATATCATACTGAAAATGTCTTGAAGATAGGAAATATTATTTATTTTATTTAATTCATTTATGTATGTATTTATTTTGGAGACAGGTCTTGCTCTATCACCTACGCTAGAGCGCAGTGGCAGAATCCTATCTCACGGCAGTCTAGAACTCCTAGTTGCAAGCAATCCTCCCGCCTTAGCCTCTGAAGTCACTGGGACTACAGGCACACACCACCATTCCTGCCTAGTCTTTTTTTAATTTTTAATTTTCTTGTAGAGACGGGTATTGCCATGTTTTTGGAGCTGTTTTTTAACTTGTAGGCTCAACCGATCTTCTCACCTCAGCCTCCCAAATCCCTGAGATTAGGAGAGTAAGGCACTCTGCCTGGCCAAGAAACATTATTTAGAGCTTTCAACTACTTTTTTCTGCACCCCCTTCTCGTGACCATGGCTAACGAATCTTAAAAACACCAGTCCCATCATTTCCCATTTCAGCATGTCTATACTTAAAACCTTTCCTTTGCTTTACACTGCTTTTTAATCAAAGATTAGCATAGACTTTGTGGCCCAGTACCAATCATGGCCTGTACACTTCTTCAGTAGCGTCTCATTCCTCATCGCCTCTCTTTTGGTGCTTCAGGCAAACTGAACAGTTCCTGATCATGTCCAGGTCCTTCCTATGTAGGGTTTCCTGGCTTGGATCCTATGAACACTGGTCTTACTTTCCGAAATACCCTTTAAAAGACTGCAGTCAGTGGAAGTGGAATAAATTTAGTTACATACTATTTAAGGTTTTAAAATGTGGGCAGTGGGAACATTGTTTGAAAATAAATTTTGCTGGAAAGACAAGGAAGCTATGAAGACAAACTTACCAGAGAGATAATATTTGAATCCAACCTTAAGAAGCTTGTCACATAGTAGGGCTCACCATAACGCTATATAATTAAGTGCTACATAAGGATTTTGTTTGTTTTTTTTGTTTGTTTTTTGAGGAGTCTCTCTGTGATTCCCAGGCTGGAGTGCAATGGCGTGATCTCAGCTCACTGCAACCTCCACCTCCTGGGTTCAACTGATTCTCCTGCCCCAGCCTCCCGAATAGCTGGGATTACAGGTGCCTCCTGCCACTCCTGGCTAATTTGTGTATTTTTAGTAGAGATGGGGTTTCACCATATTGGCCAGACTGGTCTCGAACTCCTGACCCCAAGTGATCTGCCCGCTTCAGCCTCCCAAAGTGTTGGGATTATAGCCGTGAGCCACCGCGCCAGGCCCATAAGGATGTATTGGTTAACAAGAAACCACATACATGATGGCGGTCCCATAAGATTATACCAGCACAATTTTACTGTACCTTTTCTATTTTTAGATATGTTTAGACACACAAATACTTACCATTGTGTTACAATTGTCTACCATATTCAATACGGTAACATGTATGTTATAGATTTATAGCCTAGGAACAATAGGCTATACCACATAGCCTAAGTGACCTAGGTTGTGTAAGTACACCTTGTGATATTCACACAATAATGAAATTGTCTAACGATGCATTTCTCAGAACATAGCCCCATCATCAAATAGATAAAAATGAATGACAGATGCATGCATCCTCTAGTGTGCTATAAAAGGGTAGCATTTTGGAAATTTTGTTCATGATTTTCTCAAATGTTAGAAACATATGAAAGTCTGTCATCTTTAGAAGTCCTTCAAAGAGATTAAAATGCCAGCAATACAGTTGCTTAAATTGGTAAGATTTTTAAAGGCACATATATTTAGTAGTGACTTCTTTCTAAACATGAAGCACAATTTTAACAATGAAGATCCTTAAGCCTATGAGGCATTAGCACTTCTTCCACCCTCCCCTTCTCTAATCAGTATAATATGTGCTCCATGAAAAGACACTTTTCATGGAAGCACTTCTTTCCACATATTTTCTTACTTTAATGGCATCAGGAAAATCCCATAATCACTTCACCTCTGGATCAGTTTGTTAGCTTTCACCAGAACACAGCTATGTGGTTTTAGAATTAAGGAGAGGCAGTAGAGGGAGCTCTGACAGCCTCAATTCTAGGGCCGAAATTTTTCCCTTTCAGTGAGCCACAGTCTCACAGCCTCAATGAAGAACTAACGCCTTGTGAGATCCAATGTGATTTTTGAGAAGAATATTTGAGATAACGCACATAAGACCAAAAGCAGAAATTGTTTTAATATCCACACTGTGCCCCACTTTTATGGAGATCTTTAAAATCACTATTGATAAAAGACCATCATCTTACCATATGCCTGGGCGACATCCCCATCCCTTTTCTTGTATCTTTTCTGTTATCTTAAATGTCAAGCATAGATTTCAAAATCAATACCTAAAAGTATTTGGTGCAACACTGTAAAATTTAATTTGTCTTTCTGATGGAAAAGGAGAACAAAATAACACTCCCTCTTCCCTACTCTTGGCCCCCACTTATTTGTCCTTCTGATCAATAGTAGTCTTGATTTCCTGGTCTTGAAGCCTAATTCTACTTTACTCTCCTGTGTTCTCCCAAATCTACAGTTTACCATTCCATTGATGTCCCACCTGCCTTTTCTAATCACAAGCCAGTAGTTTGATGACACAAAGAGCTAGTGACCTTCTCTGATATAGGTCCCTTAGAAAATTCTCTTCTGGGGTTAGTGCAAGTGACAAGACAAAATTCACAGCCATTGCTACTAATGACATCTAGCAGCAGCATTAAAAAAGGAAACCTCTTGGCACAGCTAACAAAGGTCATCCAGAAAACACCAGTGCTAGCTTGCAGCGAACACCAGAGTCGCTGCCCATCATAAACACAATTACTCACTCCTGCTGTGTCTCGGGGTATCTGTAACTACTCACCAGCAACCATCCTTGGACTGTGGCCACCAATCATGCCATTGTACTAAAGTCAGGAGAGAGATTTCTTTCCGTGTATTGACCTAAAAGGAAAAAAATAAATTTAAAAAAATACTGAACCTCCCTTCTGCAATAAAACAAAGTCGCTTCCATTGTTCTGCCACATCTTGTCATTCAGACTTAGGATATCACTCTAGCTGATGCTGAACCCTAGGTTTTTTTAAATTTGTAAAACAAGGGTAATAATGTCCATAGCAAAAGGCTTTGTAAGCATCAGAGATGATGTATGCAGTGCTTGACACAATGATTAGCACAATGAGAGAGGTTTATTAAGATTGTGATATTATGTGTATTGTGATTTCTCATGTCTTTGTCTTACTGAATAATTTGAAAAAGTGTTAAGACATCCATTTAGTTGTTATTATGAATTGATGTGATTATTTTTACATGTGCCTGTGCTGCGAGGTACTGAGTCCTAGTAAAAGGACTGTCATCACAAAATGTCCCCAGATGCAAACTGTCCATTTAAAATAAGTGGTCACCAATTATTCTCCATTCTTTACCTCAGCCAGCCAAGAACTGAAAATGGACTTGGTTAGAATTACAGAAGGAGTAGTAGAGTCAGTGGGAGAATAATGAGATCCATTTCAAACATTGATCTGGAAGAATCATGAGACTCATCCTAATAACTAAATTCAGAAGTCAGAAGCTAGAGAAAGTTTTCATTTTACTTTAGGGTATAGATTTATAAAACCCTTGTTAGACTGCAAAACTATTTTAACTTATCTGTATATGATAATTTTATTGTTTGAAAATTGTCTCCTTGAGGTTATAGGCATTAACTATTTATACAGCATAAGTTAAATGTGGTATTTTCTTTAAGGGATTTTAAAAGTGGAAAACTTAGTGTTTGCTTTGACACTCGTCTGCAACAAATATAAACTTAGCATCTACTTTTTTTTATTATACTTTAAGTTTTAGGGTACATGTGCACAATGTGCAGGTTAGTTACATATGTATACATGTGCCATGTTGGTATGCTGCACCCATCAACTCGTCCTTTAACATTAGGTATATCTCCTATGCTATCCCTCACCCCTCCCCCCACCCCATAACAGGCCTTGGTGTGTGATGTTCCCCTTCCTGTGTCCATGTGTTCTCATTGTTCAATTCCCACCTACTTTGTGTATTATGTTTGTCCTGGAATTATTACGATAAATAAGTTATAACCTCAGTTTTCAAAATGCTTACAGTACAAAGGGAAGGCAGGCATTGAAACAATTTTTGTTTAATAACACAATTATTATAGCAAAGTGTAATAGTCATGGTTAATAGTGATGACAAAAGGCATCATAGATAGTTAACACAGACACACCTCAGAGGTATTGCAGCCTCAGTTCCAGATCACCACAATAAAGCATATATTGTAGTAAAGCAAGTCACACAGATTTTTTTCTTTTTTGGTGTTTATAAATATCATAAGTCTATTAAATCTATATATAGTCTACTAAGTGTGCAATAGCAGTTTGTGTAAAAAAGTGTACATACCTTAGTTAAAAAATACTTTATTTCCACAAAAGTTCTAACAATCACCTGAGCCTTTAGCATGTTGCATTCGTTTTGCTGGTAGAGGGTCTTGCCTCACTGTGGATGGCCACTGTCTGATCAGGATGGTCATTGCTATAGCTGGAGATGGTTGTGGCAATTTCTTAAAATAAGACAACAATAAAGTTTGCCACATCAGTTGATTCTTTCTTGTCACAAAAATTTTCCCTGTAGCATGTGATGCTGTTTGATAGCATTTTACTCACAGTAGAACATCTTCCAAAATTGCTGTCATTCCTCTCAGACTGTGCCACTCTTTGTCAACTAACACTATACAACCTTCTAAATCCTTTGCTTTCATTTCAGCAATATTCACAGCAACTTCACCAGGAGTAGTTTCCATCTTAGACAATTTCTTTGCTCATTCATGAGAAGCAACACCTCATCTATTAAAGTTTTACCATGAAATAGCACCAATTCAGTCATATCTTCAGGCTCCATTTCTAATGCTAGTATTCTGTTTATTTCCAGTACATCTACAGTTACTTCTTCCAGCTGAAGACTTAAACCCCTCAAAGTCATGCACGAAGGTTGGAATCACCTTCTTCCAAAGTCCTCTTAATGCTGATATTTTGACCTCCTTCCATGAATAATGAATATTCTTAATGGCATCTAGAATAGTAAACTATTTCCGGAAAGTTTTCATTGTATTTTGCTTAGATCCATCAAGAAAATTACTACCTATGGCAGCTATGGCTTTACAAAATGTATTTCTTAAATAATGAGACTTTAAAGTCAAAATTGTTTCTGATACATGGATTGCAGAATAGATTCTGTGTTATCAGACATAAAAACAAAATAAATCTCCCTCTGTATCTCCATCAGAGCTCTTGGTGCATTATCAATTAACAGTAATATTTTGAAAGAATTTTTTTTTTAGCAGTAGCTCTCAACAGTAGGCATAAAATATTCAGGAAACCATGTGGTAAACAGATATCCTGTCCTCCAGGATTTGTTATTCCATTGATAGAGCACAGGCAGAGTGGAATTAGTATAATTCCTAGGGGCCTTAGGATTTTTGACATGGTAAATGAACACTGGCATTGACTTAAAATCCCCAGCTGCATTAGACCCTAACAAGAGAGTCAGTCAGTCCTTTGAAGACAGGCATTGACCTCTCCTCTCTAGTTATAAAAGTCCTAGTTGGTATCTTTTTCTCAATAGAAGACTGTTTCATCAACATAATCTTAGCTAGATCTTCTGGATAACTTGCTGTTGCTTCTATATCAAGACTTGCTGCTTCACCCTGCACTTTTATGTTGTGTCTATAGCTTCTTTCTTTAAACTTCGTGAATCAACCTCTGCTAGCTTCAAAAATTTCTTCTGCAGCTTCCTGACCTCTTAGTCTTTATAGAATTGAAGAGAGCCAGGGCCTTGCTCTGGATTAGATTGTTTTGTTTTAAGGAATGCTTTGGCTGGTTTGATCTTTTATCTGGACCACTCAAACTTTCTCCGTATCAGCAATAAGGTTATTTAGCTTTCTTTAACTTGTATGTTCACTGGAGTAGCACTTTCAGTTTCCTTCAAGAATTTTTCCTTTGCATTCACACCTTGGACAACTGATTGGACCAGAAGGTCTAGTTTTTGTCCTGTATGGGTTTTTGAAATACCTTCCTTACTAAGCTTAATTGTTTCTAGCTTTTGATTAAGAATGAGACATGTGACTCTTCTTTTCACTTTGAACACGTGGAGGCCATTGTAGAGTCATTAATTGGCCTAATTTCAATACTGTTGTGTTTCAGGAATTAGGGAGGTCTAAGGTATGACAGAGAAATGGAGGAACTGCTGATTGGTGGAGCAGTCAGAACACACACGATATTATTGACAAAGTTCACTTTCCTATAATGGGCACAGTTTGTGATGCCCCACCAAACGATTACAACATTGACATGAAAAATCACTGATCACAGATCACCATAAATGTATAATGATAATGAAGAAGTTTGAAATATTAAAAGAAGTATAAGAATTTTACTCAAAGACACAAAGTGATGACAGGCTGTTGGAAAATTGGTGCTAATAGACTTGCTTGATGCAGGGCTGCCATAAACCTTCAATTTGTAAAATAATGCAGCATCTTTGAAACACAATAAAGTGAAAAACAATAAAATGAGGTATGCCTTTGTTTGGTAAGAGAGTTAAAAAGCAGATAGAATTTCACCAGGTTTACAATTTGGATGACAGATTCGGAGGTTTTAGATGTTTTATGTGGTGCAAAAAAAAAAAAAAGAAAAAGAAAAAAATCTTTACATTTTCTTTACTTCTCCTTTTGGAAAACTACAAAGACTCTATATATCCGGGGTGGTAGTTAGGGAGTTAGCAAAGACTAGAACAGAAAGAGGCAGCTACCAGGACAGTCTGAGATTCTGACATTAGCAGAAAGGAAAAAAAGGAAAACCAAGTTACCAAGAAGGAACTGAGAAATAACCCACAGTGGAAAGTAGAATGATCTATGGCTTTTTTTCCACTATATTATTTCTCAACATCATAATTGTCTTATATATTCAGATCCATAGGGGTCTTTGACTTTTCCTAAAAAAGTTGATTTTGACAGCATTTAAACAATGTTTTATAGTGACAACTCAGGGCCCTCTAGGAAAGAATATCATGTTATCTACATGAGCATGTTTCTAAACTGGTAAATGACAGGAATTCCTATCCTGTGCCTCACATCGTGCACTGCCTATGTTGGCAATTATATGCTATTCTCTCTTATGAGACTAAGACATTCAAGGGTAAGAGTACTATTTTATTTACTTTGAATGAACATCTTGGGGTGATCACTAAAATTGTTTTTAGTATCAGTGCATGCCCGGAGTCTAAGAATCTTGGAATAAGTGGAGATTTCTGAGACAAGGTGTTCATTTCAAAATGATAGGGGATATCACAGCTAAGGTTGCTACAGAAGGTAATTCCAACGTGGTACTCTAACAGGAGGGGTGGAAGGTGTAGTCAGGGGAAATTTAGAATGTCACACAACGGAAGAATCAGAAATATTTTCAAGAAGCACTACAAATCAATTGTGGTAAACTAGGGCTCCAGCAAGTACCAGAAGGCTGAATCTGACAATATCAGGTTAAGAACAATTATCATTGCTCCTAACAACACTAACTACAACGTAAGGGGCCTGAGTTTAGACTTTGTAGGACATAATTCAAATCCTGGCTTTTTCATATTATTGTTTCATACCCGTGAACAGCTATTTAATAAAACTAAGCTTTAGGTTCCTCAACTGTAAAAAAAGAGAGACATATATTTATTCTTCAAAGTGATTGCAATGATTTGTTGGGATTATGTCTCACATAATATATGGATCTTATCCCTGCTCTTTCTTTCATGCTGAGATAGAGAACTACACACAGTCCCACATCTAGGTACCAAGGCAGGTCTCTAGTAAGTGTTGAATTGAGCTTTAATATAGTGCATAGTTTGTGCTAGACATTTAATTAATATTTGATACAGCAAATGAAATGATATAATCACTTTTCAATGTTAGGAAGCCATAGATGATTCAGGTTTACTGATAATTTCATTAAAAACAAATGCCATTGAAATAGATTACTCCATTGCTCTCTTTTTATAGAGGAACTAGGACAGAGATTAAGCATGTAGACAGAGCAAGGCTAAAAATTATACTGTGGCAATAGATTTTTAATTGTTCTCTTTTTACATTTTTCTCTTTAAGAGTTAAGTTGAATAGATAATCCAAGAGGTCCTTAGGGTAATATTTATTCTTTGTTTGGCTCCAAATAATTCAATGACTGTTCTTTCAGATCTATGGTTTTCAAAATGTTTTATGCAATAACACACAACATATCTCAGGGTGGTGTTTTGTTTGTGTGTGGTGTGTGCCTGTATACAAGAGTATTTTTTCTGCATATATTCTCCATAGATGCAGATTTATTTGATTTGAAGTAGAATAAACACATGTGGATTTTCACATGGAACCAAGGGAATTGGGAGGCAGGGTGTTTGTCTTCCTATTTGAGAAATACTATTTGCATTCAATCCTTGATTTATTTTTCAATAATTTATCCAGTAAAATTATTTTAAAGTAATAATATAATAAACATCTGAGTGCCACAGCCTGACTAAATAAAATGGTAAGATTTTGCCATTGGCTTCATGGTTATTAAAATGGAATTGTGATTTCCTTTGTAAATTCTCCCTGATTCTATTCCCATCTCCCTACTCAAATGTAATCACTCTCCTAATGTTTTTCTCTATTCCATTCCTACAAATGTTTATTACTATTATTATTTATTTATGCAGCTATAATCTATGTTTGCAGTTGCTTTTCATGTTCTCAAACTTTATATAATGTTATCATACAGCATGAATCATTCAGCATTTTGCTTTTTTTAGTAAATATTATAATTTGGGGATATTGGTGCACACATTGCCAGTTCATTCACTTCAATTCCAGCACAGGATTCTGGTCCATGAATATCTCATACTTTATTTATCTGTATCCAATTGATGTGTATTTAGTTCCAATTTTTGCTGTTAAAAACAATGCTGCAATTAAACCCTCTGGTATATGTTTTTCTAAATGTATTCCTAGAAGTCACAGATTTTCTGGATGTCACTCTTTAAAATTACTTGGAAAAACAGTGAGAATTTCGGGCAATTTACTTAATTTGACCTGGCTCAATTTCCTTGCCTAAAAAATGAGGGTAGTAAGTCCTATAAGATTTAATTAAAAACTAAATGGTCATCTTTTGTGAAACATTAGCAAATTATGATAACAAATGGTCTCTCTCATTTTTTCTTTCTCATCCTAAATTGTATCTATAGACAGAGAACTGAACACACAGGGCTGCCACTGAGGCATTCAGCATTTCATGTGTTTATCTAAGTCAGAGAAGTCACCCATATAAATGAGAAACATCTGCATTCTGTCTGAGTTTGTCTGACTAACTTTTACATTGATATTCAAAATCATTATCTTTGAATTTCTGATTTTGTGACCCACACGTATGGGTGGTGTGTCTGTGTTTCTCTGATTTTCAAAAAGAAAAAGAAAACAATGCTACTGAATCTTATTTCTTATTCTGTTCCATCTCTCCTCCTCTATTTTACATTCATTTGCTTGTCCTTGCTGAGGCTTCTCAGGCTTTTCAACCAAATGCAAACATTAAATGAAGGTTTTCCTGCAATTTCAAAGCAAAGCAATTACCCTAAAGGGAGAGAAGGTAATTGTTGATTGTCCACAAACATAGTGAGGCTCAGCATGCATATTTGGAAGGAGAAAGGGAGGTCTGAGCTAAGAATAAGAGTGCAGGACAGTGGTGCTGCCTGATACAAGTTGTTAGGACAGGGTAGGGAGAAAATCAAAGAATAAAGATGATATTCTTAATATGTATGTAGATAGCTCTGTCATGAGAACCTTGTCTCCTTCACAAGACAGAGCACAAAACTGCCTATGTTTGGGGATTTCAAGGTTATGGAGAAGGCCAGTGTCACACTTCATTTACCCCTGCCTCAGATAATCTTGTGTTCTGTCTGACTTGATCCTTGATCCCTTCCCCATCATGACACAGGCTATGTTTTAGCCACCAAACTAAAAATTATATGCATAATTTTACAGAAGGTGCATTTTTAGAAAATGCATATAGCATAAATATAATTTTCCCTTTGGCCCAGAAATTCTACATCCCTAAATATAAATATATAATAATGCTGTAAAACCAGGAGAAATATTTATATGATAAGATATTTATTTCCACATTCTTTAGAACTGAAAAAAAGTGGAAATCATTAAATGCATGATAACTAGGCAATAAATAACCTAAGTAGCATATATCTATGTTACAGGATATTATAGTGCCTTTAAATTGAACTTTATAACAAATTAAGAATTTGTGAACATGGGGAAAAGCTTCTCACATCAAGAAAAGGAAGCAAAATATAATAATAATGCAAGAGGATTTCAACTGAATAAATACTCAAACTACAAATAAAGTATGTAGGCGAGGTGCAGTGGCTCACACCTGTAATCCCAGCAGTTTGGGAGGCCAAGGCAGGAGGACTGCTTGAGCCCAGGAGCTTGAGACTAGCCTGAACAATACAGTGAGTCCTCATCTCTACAAAAAAATTTTAAAGATTAGTCAGGAGTGGTGGTGTGCCCCTGTAGCTCCAGCTACTTGGGAGGCTGAGGCAGGAGGATCACTTCAGCCCCAGGAAGCAGAGGTTATCATGAGTCTGTGATTGTACCACTGCACTCCAAAAGAAAAGACCCTGTCTCAGAAAACAAAAAGTACATAATATGAATGAGGGATGAAAATAAAAGTAAAAATGTAAGTATTTTGTTTTACTTTTAATACTAAATGCATTTGTCTGCATATTTTTGTGTATTTTTATTCTATTGCCACAATAGGTATGTGCTGATTTCACAGACAGAAAAAAAGTCTAAGTTATTGTGAAAATAAAGTATTGCCATTATTTATGGATAGTTTTATTGTGAGATGAGATAACTTGAACAGTATCCAAAAAAAAAGAAAAAGAAATATATTTCTTCACAGGTTGTCCGGCCACAAAGCCAGTCAAATGATTGGAATTTGACAGCCTCATTTATAAAGTGAGGCTGTATAACCAGATCTGCCCATGGGTCTACCCCCACTAGATTCATGGTCTACAGAGGTCCTAGGGGAAAAACGCACAGATAAGGGTGAGGATGTTTTACAGACATTCATTATTAAACAATGATCCACACTGTGCCAAAGCAGTCTTACTTTTTTTTTTTTTTTATGTAGGGTAAAAGGGCATGTTTTATTGCCCCTAAAATTTCTCTCTGGCCTAAAGATGTTGAACAGATGCAGAGCAGAGGCAGTCTCCCTTGAGTGGGCTTCTTCAGCAAGTGGTGTGGAAAATGAGTGAGCTTTCAAGTGAAACTGGTAATTTGAAAGAATGTCGGATGTCTCTTAATCTGCTTCCTAAAATTTTAAGTAAAATAAGCATCACTCTTCTTATGGGGCTGCTTTGAAGAATAATATGGATGACATCTGTGAAATACCTTTAAAGCATGGTTTGCAATGGAATCAAAACTTTGCCAACTAGTGGCAAGCATTCTGCTCTTTCTGTTTCCATTGGAGGAAAGGATTATGCAATATGCAATTTGAGAACACAAATGAGCTAAAATAGTAAACAAGGAATAAGGGTGAAAGGTGGCAAATCATAACATTAAGAGAAAACAAGTAAGCAAAAACAACAATAATAAAAACAGTCACTTCCAATTACTGTTTACTGACGCAAAGTGATTTCTAGTTACCAATCATAATTTAACTTGCTGTCAAAAGATTAGAAAGACCCCATAATAACTAATATAGTTTCCCTCTTGTTATGAACCCAATGTTGACAGAAAGCCTCTTGAGTACTATGAGGCAGGCACAAAGATATTCGTTTCAGAATTGTTTTAGTAGTGAAACTCTGGAAACTAAATGCCTATCAAAAGAGGAATAGAAAAAATATAATTGCTATATTACTGTATTGACAGCTACATGGTGGGCAAAAGCCATGGGTTAGGCCTCTAGAGCAAGGGGTAGATGTGAACCTCTATGTCATATATGAATAAAAATATTCGATATCTCCAAAAATTATGTTTACCTCAGAAACAACACACATGAAAGAATTCAAGGGCTGTAAGACCTTTGCACTCTCTGGGAATTTGAAAGGTAGTAATTAGTAATAATATATAATATGTATGAGATATAGGTAACAACATCATTACCACCAATCACGACAATAACAGTAACAATAATGATAATAAAATAATATATAACTAACAATCTAAGGAGTGTAAGAAAATAAAAGTAATAGGTAAATCTAAAGAAGGGCAGAAAAGAGAAAATAAATAAAAACAAAAAAATTTGGAACAAATAAAAACATATAATTGAAGTACTTTGAACACAAATATTGTAAATCCAAGCTTTTCCGGTGGGCGCAGCAGCTCACGCCTGTAATCCCAGCACTTTGGGAGGCCAAGGCGGGCGAATCACGACGTCATGAGTTCGAGACCAGCCTGGCCAAAATGGTGAAACCCCATCTCTACTAAAAATACAAAAATTAGCTGGGCATGATGGCACATGCCCGTAATCCCAGCTACTCAGGAGGCTGAGGCAGGAGAACTGCTTGAGCCTGGGAGGCAGAGGTTGCAGTGAGCCAAGATCGTGCCACTGCACTCCAGCCTTGCCGACAGAGTGAGACTCTGTCTCAAAAATAATAATAATAATTTTTAAAAATTAAATAAACAAATAAATAAATAAATCCAAGCCTTTCCAACCTGAGGCCCCCAGGCCACATGCGGCCCAAGATGGTTTTGAATGTGTCCCAAGACAAATTCATAAATTTTCTTAAAACATTATGTTTCTTTTTTTTGTAATTTCTTTTAGATATTGTTAGTGTTAGTGTATTTTATGTGTGGCCCAAGATAATTGTTCTTCCATTGTGGCCCAGGGAAGCCAAAACGTTGGACACTCCTGAATTATACCAAATACTTGTAATTTCTCCAGTTAAAAGACAATGAATGGCAGTCTAGATTCTAGATAAATAAACAACATAATGACATATTGTTTATAAGAAACAAAATTTAAGTATAATAACAAAAAGTTTTTAGATTTAGATATGCAATGCAGAGATTAACATAAAATTACACAAATGTGCTAATATTAGAAAAGTTATCCTTTAAGGCAACACATATTGCAGGATGTACAGAGAGGCATTTCATGATGTTAAAAGAACAAATCTATCAGACAGATATAATAATCTAAAGCTTTATTTGCTCATAATTTAAAATATAGGAAAGAAACCTTCACTGACCTAAAAGGAAAAATAGAAAAATTCATACTCTTAGAAAAATAAGTTAACATATCTCTATAAATATTTGATGAATTAAAAAGACAAAAAAATTTAAGATCATAAAATAGTAGCACAATAATTAATGCAGTTTACATAACTGACATATATATTTTGTATTTTATTTATTTATGTTTTAGAGATGGTGTCTTACCCTGTCACCCAGGCTGGAGTGCAGTGGCACAATCATGGCTCATTGCAGTCTTGAACTCCTGGGCTTAAGTGATTCTCCCCACTTGGCCTCCTGATAGCTACGACTACAGGTGCTAGTCATTATTCCCAGCTATACCTGATATATATAGAACATTGCAAAGAAAAACTGTAAATACATATCCTTATCTACTGTATTTAGAAATATTATGAAAACTGGCTATATGCTAGACCATAAGCTAAGGCCGAACACATTTTAAAAGTCTACAATTATGCATAGTTTAACATCCTAACACAATATAATTAAGTTAAAATCAGTGATAGAAATATACCTAGAAAATTCCCCAATATTGAAGATTAAGCAAGAAAATTCTGAAGGACGCATGGATCACAAAAAAAAGTCACGATAAAAATTAGAATGACTGCTAGATATATTAAGAGGAATGAAATAAAAATCAGAGCAGGAACAAATGAAGTAGAGACTATGTATCTAAAAGGAAAACTCTGGGAAAACAAAATTGGATGGCTATTGGTTGTGAAAGAAAGAAAAGACAAAAATTATCAGCATCAGGAATGGGAACATCAATAAAATCCTAAAGACATTTAAAACCTATAAAAATTTTTATGGCTAATATGATACTTTATTTGAAAAATATCAATGCCAAACTGACACAAGAAGCAGAAAATCTGAAGAGACTATATTTAGTAAGCTAATATAATATTTAAGTCAGACTTTTCCTACTAATAAAACTCCAGATCCAGATGGCATTACTTATGAGTTACTCAAATAGTTAAAATATAAATAGCACCAATCTTAAACAAAATTATACAGTGTGTAGCATATATGTATTGATTCAAATACCAGAGTTCTTGGAAGAATAAAAATTTCCAAGTCAATGTCTCATATGCACATAATTGGAAATATCTTGATAAAACATTAAAAATGAACACTGTAT
Organism: Pan paniscus; assembly: GCF_029289425.2. NCBI lineage: Eukaryota > Metazoa > Chordata > Mammalia > Primates > Hominidae > Pan > Pan paniscus. The sequence continues at coordinate 73,014,873 of NC_073267.2, forward strand.
TATCTAAACAAGATGATATATAATATGGCAGTAGGGATTGTTTCCATTTGAATTTCAGTCAATGCAATTTACCACATACCAAAAATGTGCTTAGTTCAAACCATTTGAAAAAGCATTTCATGAAATTCACCACCCATTTATGAATAAGCTCCACATGAACTGGAAATACGAGGAAAATTAATCTGATAAAGAGATGCTACAAGCACCAAACACTTTACAGATAACATTGTACTTAATGGTAAATTATTGAAAATTTTCCCAGAGATTGGGAAATAGAAAAAGGATTCCATTACTGCTACTTTATAAAAAAAAAGTTATCAGATAATCTAACCAATATAATAAAACATGAAAAAAATATGTATATGTCTATTTCTATCTATCTCTATTGACAGATAAAAATAGACAGAGATGGGAAAGACAGAAATTAAGAACTCCATTATTTACACAATTAGGTATTCCATTTCCATGCAGTAGCAACAAGCTATCAGAATATGAAATGGAAAAAGAAAGGGTAACTGTTGCAATAGTATCAACGTAACATCAAACACTCAAGGAAAATGTAATTTTTAAGATATGCAATACCTTTACAAAGTGAAAGAGAGAGACAGAACAAAGAAGACTAAAATAAAGTAATAAATATATAATAGGCTAGAATAATCTATTTTTAAAAGACGTAATTCTCAACAAGGATTTTTATGTTTTGTTTTGTCTTTTTTGTTTGTTGTGCATCCACTAGTTGTTTTACATTTTATATGCAAATGAAATGAGTAACAACCAAGATCCTTATAAAGCACGTTGCTGGATAACTTAAAGTATCAAATATCAAGACAATATAAAGACATACTAATTAAGGCAGTAGTGTAACATGGTCTAAAGTTAAACATAGAGCATAGACACATCAGAAGCACACCCACATGTGTACAGTAAAATGATTCACAACAAATGTATCACTTCAGAGCATTAGAAATATGGATGTCCTTTCAATAAATAGTAAACATGCACTTGTATATTTGTACTAGACAAAATGAATTTATTAAATTTATACTCCTACCACATGTCATAAACAAAATAAATACCAGATGGTTTATAGATCTAAATGTGAAAAGTTGAGCAATAAGGATTCTAGAAGGCAACATATAGAATAATTAAATCACTACTTGGGATGGGCAAAAACTGCTAACACACATAGTGAATTTTATGGTGCTAACCATAAAAGGAAAGTGAACTACATTAAAAATAAAAATTTCAGCTTGTATCAAAAGACGCCTTTAAGGAATGAGAATGGAAGCCACCAAGTAAGAAAAGACATTTGCAAAGCACATATTTGGCAAAGGTCTCCTATCTAGAATATATATACTCATACATATATGAAACTCTCACCAATAAAAAACATAAATGCAAAGCAGTTGGAAAAGGACAAAGAAAAAGAAGGAGGGAGAAGGGAGGGAAGACATTGGTAAGTTCTTGAGTGGCATTTTACAAAAATTGTATAACTACATGTTCAACAAATAGGTGAAAAGTTTCTCAATGTCACTGATCTACGGAGAAATTGGAATTAAAAATACAATAAATTTACATGACTAAACCACTTGCATGACTAAAATTAATATAATTCTAAGCATGTGAGGATATGGAGTAATTTCAACTTTCATCTTGGAATAACGACTTTAGAAATGTGTTTGAGATTATCTTTTAAAATCAGACATATGAGATCTAGCAACACCTACTTACATTTAGAAGCTAGAGAAATACTTACTTAAGTACCACAAAGGCATATACAAAAATATTTATAGCAACAATATTCATAATAGTCCCAAATTTAAAAGTGTTTATCAAGAATATAAAATAGACAAATAAATGGTGAGATATACATATAATATATACAGCTAAGAGAATGCAGAATCTAATATTATATGCAATTATAAATATAAATCTCATGAATATAAGGTTGTGTGAAAGAGACTAAACACAAAAGAGCAAACGCTGTATCATGTGATTCAGGCAGGCTCCTTGAGTTCTGTTATGTTCATGGTTTTGGTAACGTGTTTCTGTTGTTTTTCCTTTTTGTAATAAATTAGCAAGCTGTATACAAAGGCTTCTATATTTTATTTTATGTAATATTTCAAATACTTTACCTAAAAAGTGAAACCACATGTAGTACAAAATATGTGGATCAAATTTAAGAAGATGCATAAACAAATGTTTAAAATGTTTTGAAGAGTCACATACCATTTAAAAGGTCAAGTGTTCCCTCCAGTGATAATTTGGCTAGAAAATATGTTAAGACTTTTGATGCTTTAAGTTGCAGTAATATGAACAGTTTGCATGCAATAGTTTGGGGTTGATATGTTAGCTGAGAGACTAAAATCCTAAGAATATGATCAATACATCTTGAATCTGTGATGAAGGTAGTCTACTTAATATTTTTGAGCAATTTTCTCATTTATATGATATTACTAATGTTTCAAAATTTATGGAGCTATAATAAGCAAAAGGAGAAGTTATGAGTTTAGGATCCTATATGTTAGGCAGCACTGGGATCATAACTGTTGTTCTCAATGAAAATGTTTTTCAAAGGTAACCTTGAGTTTTCTTTCCAAAACTGACATGTGGCATTTTGAATCTCTTTGACAATAGCCAGTCATCAAAAATATGAGAACGGCTTTTTTTGTTTGTTTTTTGTAATAGCTAAGGACAATGAATTGTTGTGAACCGGTACTTGGACCACTATGTAATATATTTTAGTTACTCATTAATAAGTTAATTAAACAATGTGTAAAACAAAACTAAAACAAAATGAGAATATATTTCTGATTGTGGTTCTAACCTGACTCTGAATTCCAAGACATTTAATAATTTCTTGAAACCCAAGACGAATTCCAGAAAGTATTTGTGTCTCTTTGATTGACTATTTAGAATAGATATGTATTGATATCTTTGGCATATTGACATACAAAGTACACTGCTATATAGTTTGGATATAGTATATTGTATCTGAAATTTCACACATTTTGACATTAAATAATGACTGAATTGTCATTTCTTCCTTTTCTAGATTTGTGATTTCATTTAAGTTCCTTAAATACTCTGACGCTCAGCTTTACAACTCTAAAATGATTCTATTAACAAATAATTTGCAGAATTTGTGTAGGTCCATAAACTAATCTGTAGTTATATAAGGTAGAGATGGGTTTAACTCTGATTGCTGAAATTGACTAAGTAATATTTTAATCCCTTCAATCATCATCATGTGATGAAAGTAAAGCTCCACTCCAAAATCATTCAATGAAACTTACATTATTATATTCTTATTTATATTTGGATATTCTTACATATTTTCTTATAAGTTATTGTTAGGTTGGTGCAGAAGTAATTGAGGCTTTTGTCATTACTTTTACTGGCAAAAACCTCAATTACTGTTTCATCAACCTACCTTTCAATGTACTTTTCAATGGTACAAAAAAATTGGTCAGGCTAGCAAAATGGAGGATTATTAACAGCAACAACAACAAAAAAATACAATAAGGGAGCTGAAGATACCCTTGTTTATTTTTAGTCTAAACTGCTCATCTTATAAATGAAAAAGCTGAGGCCTAATGCCACCCAGTGATCAGGATTGCAGATGATTCAATTTGATGATGTTGAAGAGAAGTTGAGCCTTTTTTTCTGTATCATTAATGAATTATCCTTGATTTTATTGTATTGAAACATTTTTAATAGATCTAAAAGAACTCTTTATTTAATAATCAGTGTGGTACAATGGAAAATACATGATGAATTTTATTCTCTGTATAATAGTCATCCATATTTGGATTTTATGGAACTATTTATTTATTTATGTAAACATTATTTTTTAGAGAAGTTTTAATTTCACAGAATAGTTGAGTGGAAAACAGAGTTCCCATATGTGTCCCCACCCTACATGTGCAACCTCCCCACCATCAACATCATGCCCCAGAGAGTACAGTTGTAGGAAATGATGACCCAACATCACCACATCATCATCCTGAAGTCCTTAGTTTATATTATGGTTTACTCTGTGTTGTACGTTCCATGGGTTAGAGAAATGTACAATTACATGCATCCACCATCCCTAGTATCATACAGAACACTTTTGCTGACCTAAGTGTCTCCTGTGCTCCACCTATGCATCCCTCCCTCTCTACAAATTACTGATAACCATTACTATTTTTACTGTCTCCATAGAGTCGGAATCATATAGTATGATAGGCTTTTAGATTGGCATTTTTCACTTAATGGTACGCATTTAATTTTCTTCTATGTCTTTTTACAACTTAATAGCTCATTTATTTATAGTCCCGAATAATATTTCATTGTCTGGAATGTACCACAATTTACTTATCCATTTGTCTATTGAAGGAAATATTTGTTTCTTACAGGTTTTGGCGATTAAGAACAAAGTTGCTACAAACATCTATACACAAGTTATTGCGTGGACATAAGATTTCAGTTCCTTTGGATAAATACCAAGGAGCATCACTGCTGGATCATATAGCAAGAGTATCTTTTGTTTTATTAATAAAACTCCCAAACTGTCTTCCAAAATGGCATATTTAACAGCAATGAATAAGAATTTCTATTGCTCCACATTTTCACTAGCAGTTGATGTTTGCGGTGCTTTGGATTTTAGCCATTTTAATAGGTGTGTAGTGATATCTAACTGCTGTTTTTTTATTTTATTTTTATTTTTTTGAGATGGAGTCTTGCTCTGTCGCCCAGGCTGGAGTGCAGTAGGGCGATCTCGGCTCACTGCAAGCTCTGCCTCCCGGGTTCACACCATTCTCCTGCCTCACCCTCCCAGTAGCTGGGACTACAGGCACCTGCCACCATGCCTGGCTAATTTTTTTTTTTTTTTTTTGTATTTTTAGTAGAGACGGGGTTTCACCGTGTTAGCCAAGATGGTCTCGATCTCCTGACCTCAGGATCTGCCCTCCTCGGCCTTCCAAAGTGCTGGGATTACAGGCTTGAGCCATTGCGCCCGGCCCCTAACTGGTGTTTTAATTTCAAAATCTCTAAAGATGTATGCTGTTGAGCATCTTTTCACATGTTTCTCTGCTACCTGTATATCTTCTATAGCAAGGTGTTTGTTCATATATTTTTCCCATTTTAAAATCAGATTATTTTCTTATTGTTTAGTTTCAAGAGTTTGTACGTACATTTTGGATAATAGTTCTTTATAAGATAGGTCTTTTGCAAATATTTTCTCCCATTCTGTGGCATGTTCCTTTTCTTTTGACAGTGTCATTCAGTTTGCTTTTTTAAAAAAAAAAAATGAAATAACGTTCAATTTATCAATTCTTTTTTCCATGGATAATGCCTTTGGTGATGTATCTAAAAACACATTGACAAACCAAATATCATCTGGATCTTCTCCCACATTGTCTTCTAGGTGTTTCACTGTTTTGCATTTTACATTTAGTTCTATGATGCATTTTGGGTGCTTTACTTATTTTTTGGTCTGAGTTTTTTCAAAGGATGAGTCTCGATGTCAAAAACCTCCACCACTCTGTAAAGTTATTAGGAATATTCACCAGTGACAATTAGGAAGGAAGTAAATTTCTTTCACTGATTGAATATCCAAATGGAATCTGGTAACATACTGAATCATATGGGAGAAGAGTCAGAGAATCTTAGAATACATCATCTGGAAAGAGAGCTGGCAAACTGTTCCTCTTTGATGGAAATGCATTTAATGCATCATTAACAGGTATTATAGAAGGCAGATACAAATGAATGTCTTTATCAAATAAGCTTTGAAAAATGTTAACTAATATGCAACCTATGCCTTTACCTTCAGGATTTTTAAACCCTTTAATTTATTAATGATTCTTGTAATTTTTCAAATGGGCAATACATTACCCAGAGTTTCCCAAACTCATTTTACTGAATAAATACTATTTTTTCTTAATAAATTAGTGTTTTGATTAGAAAACAACTTTATTTAACAGACAAGGAAATAAGCTCAAGAAAAAACATTCAGCATTAAGCCAAAAGTCATCTAGCTAGTTATGGGAACATTGGGGTTGGCACAAACTGGATGAGTAAAAATCAGTGTCAATTTTATTTCTATATCTTTCTCCTTTAAAAAATAGACTCATTAAATAAGTGATCACAGAGCATATATTGGGATGTACTAGGAATGGAGGAATGATATCATAATGCTCATACCTTGAAATTGAGCCCTAATGTGCTAATAGAAATAATTTCTATCATAATATAAGTGATTGTTTTAAGACTGACTGAGTGGCTGTTCTAATTTTGGGGAGTTTATGTTTTCATGCATACATTGCTAACTCTAGCCTTTTATAATTGGTACAGCATCAAGACAGTGTTGCCTATGTTGTTTGGGGTCTTTCTTGACTTGCCCCAGTGTTCTCACTTACAATAAGTATATTTAGACTGCTCTATTTTCCTGCTGACTTTGTATTCAGATACTATTTTTGTGATTATCAATTCTGCAGTTATAGGAAAATGTATCTGTTAGTTGTGACTTTATTTTCTACCTTAAAAACACCATTAATTAAATTATTCTCCAATCTCATTTGACTCCTTCCAGAGTCAAATAAATGCAAAGCATAGGGACATGTATTCTTCACAGGAACCAAAAAGAGTTGACATGGTAGCCCTTAGTGAGAATTCTGAGCAAGGATTAGCACTTTGAAAGAGCTTGTCCATCCGTCAGAACAAAAGCTAAATTGAATTCAGCTTGAGGATAACACATGAATTTTCAAAGCAAAGCATTCATTCAAAGTATCTATGTAACAGTACAGGTAGTGCAGTGTTTATTATTAAATGCCACACCACCAAAAGAAAACATCTTAATATTTTGATGTCCTAGAGATTGATAATTGAACTTTAGTAATATGGCTCTGTCTAATAATCTATCCAGGTATAAAACAATAAAACTGGTTATATTTATACAGTTTATTTGTGCAGTGTCCATCTGCGAAGGCTTTCTATGTGTACCACAAAACAGAATAAAGACATTTTGAAAATATGCAGAAAATTTCCTTAGCAAAACCTTATATTCATTAAGTGAGCAAAGTCTTAAAGCATTTGATATAACAAGTTTTGAGCTTTTATAGCAAAAATAAATAAACAAATTAACAAAAACTCTTGAACATCCCACTGGGCATGCTCACATGAAGGTGGACAACCACTTCATTCAAAAGGATGATGCTATCCTGATTAATATTGAGAGAAGACCAAGAGCTCACAAAGGCAGGTAGGTAATTGGTATGAATCTCGGTTCTTTTATTTACCAGTCATTTGGCCATGGGCAATGTAAGTGACTCATCTCATCTCAGTTTCCTCATTTGGCAAATGGTTACAATGACAATTATATTGTCCTGTGTATTAAAAAGTGAATAATATAATATAACTAATATAGTACTTAGGATTCAATAGATGTACAGGAAATGATTTCCTCTTTTCATTTCACAGAAAAAGTACTCATTTACAAAATGCACAAGTTATTGTATAGTTCGGTGCTAGAGAAAGGAAGGAAAGCCACTTGCCCTTATCTCACTAATTTACTGAAACGAGGCTATATTGTGCAATAAAATAAGATATTGTGAATCCCTGAAGTAAAGGAAATTGAACTAGATCCAATTTATATCACAATTCAATAGTTACAACACTTGTGTTTCCTTAAATATTTCTTCTAAATGGCAGCTAGGTGATATGTAAAATACTTGGCTTTTTAAATATAATTTAAATTTTATTTGGCAGTTTGTAATACTATTAAGGCCCTTTTACTTCTGAAAAGGATAGAGTGAAAATCTGACTTACACAATAGAAATCAGCAAATGGTTTGAGTAGAAACTTCACAAAAGAAATTGAAATGGTCAAAAAGGAAAGATGTTTAATACATTAAGCCATCAGAAAAAAAATGTAAATTAACATCACAATAAGATTTAGCTATTGTATTGTTATATATACTATTGTATTGTATTCAAAAGAATACAATTTTAAAAATTCACAACACCAATTATTGGGAAAGATGTGTGGAAAAACTAGACCATAAATGCATTGCCGGTGGAATGCAAAATGATACAACAAACATCTAGACCTTTATCCACTAGACTGTATACTTATCCTATAACCCAGAATTTCACATTTAGGTATTTATACAAGATAAATTCAGCTCGAGCATAACACATGCATTTTCAAAGCAAAGCATTCATTCAAAGTATCTATCTAACAGTACAGGTAGTGCAGTGTTTATTATTAAATGCCACACCAAGAAAAGAAAACACCTTAATATTTTGAGGTCCTAGATACTGATAATTGAACTTTAGTAATATGGCTCTGTCTAATGATGTATCCAGGTATAAAACAATAAATAGGCCGGGCGTGGTGGCTCACACCTGTAATCCCAGCACTTTGGGAGGCCAAGGCGGGCAGATCACAAGGTCAGGAGATTGAGACCATCCTGGCTAACACATGAAACCCAGCCTCTACTAAAAATAGGAAAAGAAAAGTTAGCCATGCATGGTGGCAGGCACCTGTAGTCCCAGCTACTAAGGAGGCTGAGGCAGGAGAATGGTGTGAACCTGGGAGGTGGAACTTGCAATAAGCCGAGATAGCACCACTGCACTCCAGCCTGGGTGACAGAGTGAGACTCCATCTCAAAAACTAACTAACTAACTAACTAAATAAATAAAACTGGTTATATTTATACAGTTTATTTGTGCAGTGTCCATCTGCAAAGGCTTTCTATGTGTACCACAAAACGGAATAAAGACATTTTGAAAATATGCAGAACATTTCCTTAGCAAAACCTTATATTCATTAAGTGAAACCTTAAGTTAATTCATTAAGTGAAAACCTTATATTCAATAATTATTTATACAAGATAAATAATTACATGTGTCCTCACAAATTTTTCTGAGTGTTCACAGCAGAATGGAAATCAACAGGAAAATGACCATGTGAACTGTGGTAAATCTTAACAATAGAATAGTACTCAAAAAGAAAAAGTAACAAACAACTAAAAGGGAATGTATTAATCCATTCTCATTATGCTATGAAGAAATACCTGAGACTGGGTAATTTACAAAGAAAAATAGGTTTAATGGACTCATAGTTCTACATGGCTAGGGAGGCCTCACAAACATGGCAGAAGGTGAGGGAGGAGCAAAGGCACATCTTACATGGCAGCAGGCAAGAGAGCATGTGCAGGGGAACTCCCATTTATAAAACCATCAGATCTCGTGACACTCAATCACTATTACGAAAACAGCATGGAAAGACCCACTCCATGATTCAATTACCTCCCACTGAGTCCTTCCCATGACATGTGGGGATGATGGGAGCTACAATTCAAGATGAGATTTGGGTGGGGACACAGCCAAACCGTATCAGATAGTTAGTGGAGAAAGAACTGGATAAGTAGAAAAGAACTTTTAATCTATCGTCAATAATATACATTTATTCTTGACTCAGTGGAAATCCATGGAATGTGTTAAGTCCAAAAGTAACATAAAACTTTGCAGGGACATGGATGAAGCCGGAAACCATCATTCTCAGCAAACTAACACAGGAACAGAAAACCAAACTCTGCATGTTCTCACTCATAAGTGAGAGTTGAACAATGAGAACATATGGGCACAGGGAGAGGAACATCACACACTGAGGCCTGTTGTCATGTGGGGGGCAAGGGGAGGGATAGCATTAGGAGAAATACCTAATGTAGATGACGATTTGATGGGTGCAGCAAACCACCATGGTACATGTATACCTATGTAACAAACCTGCACATTCTGCATATGTATCCCAGAACTTAAAGTATAATAAAAAAATTTTTAAATGAAAAAAAGTATCTTCTTTAAAACAAAGTAATTTTACTCTGGGTCGAAAATGGATTGTTGAAGATATAGCTGGGGGTCAAAAAAGTGAAGAGACAGTAAAGAACTTATTGCAGCTATTTTACTGAGATAAAATGCATGTCTTTGATGGTAACATGTAGTGACAGGAACAGATCTTGAATATACAAACACATTTTGAGATATATATATATATATATATAGGTAGATAGACATAGTTATTGCTATTGGTAGAAATGTAGATATATAGATATAGGTATGTGATGTGGATGTGAATGTTTATATGAATACAAATATAGATGTGTAGAACTGACAAACTTTTCTGATTGATTGAATGTAGAAAAAGAGAAGGTAAAATGAGATACGACTAACAGATTTCTGTCTTGAGGATTTGAGGAATGTGGTTCAACTTAAAAATTGTGTAACACTGGGAAAAGAAGAGAAAAATTAAGAATTTTGTCATCTTAGGACTACAGCAACACTAAGCACACAAGAACAATATAATGCCAAAGCCCAAAGCTATCTCGGAACAGCAACAAGGAAAATTTGAATCTATTGCAGGTGTCTCAGGAGTGGTAACTCTAACAATTTCTATAAAGATGAGAATGGATGCATGTGTAATTTGGGTCCCACTTCAATGATAACAATTGATCAATTAAATTAAGTATACAGATGAGCAGTATAAAAACTTTCTTTCATGTGCTGTCAAGTGTCAAATTGGCCTGATACAAAGTAAAAACAAATCCCTTTAAGACATAGACTTCTAGAAATACCAGTGCAATAGGACATTACTTCTCTACTAATCTGTGTAAAAACAAAACCTGCATAGCTAGATACCTACAAGAATATTTGCTCTACCATAATATAAAAATAAATTTAGACTTGTACATTTTTCTCTAACTGGAGAAATTCCAGATATCCATACAAATTTCTGGAATCTCTGCATAGTCACAAGTCCAAACTGAGCAACATTAAGGAATATTTTTCATGATTTTCAATTTTTATGTAAAGATGGAAACATTTACTCTCTGATTACTTGATGAAAATTTCAAACCTATTTGAGAGGTATTGGAATTAGGTGGTTATGAAATCCCTGGTATAATTTGCCATGAGTTCAGTAAGTTAGCAACATCTTCCTTACAGTTGAGGTACATAAAGATCTGGATGAAGGAACGTTAGCAGAGAAGACAGCAGAAGACATTATGAACCACAGGCTCTGAAATCTAGATCTGAACTTTACAGCTACGTAACAAGTGCAAGTTGTTTCACAATCTTATCCCTCATTTTCATCATTTATAAAATGAAAATAGCAAGTTTACACTCTGTGGGGTATTATAAACATTAAATATATTATCAGTCTGAAAATTGCTTTGGATATGAAAACAATCAATTATATTAGTTTCTCTATTTATTAATTTATTCAACAAACACAGGTCAGGTCAGTACTACATGAGAGCCATATTCTATGATGATGATGGAGAAACAAGAGTCCCTATCCATGAAGATAGTGTATTCAAATAGGAAAAAGAGCCAATCACCAGCAATTAATTAACTAATTAATTAACTCAGCAAAAATATAATGGAGACAGAAAAGGATTGTGAAATAAGGACTTTCAAAAGTGAATGGGATAATTTAGAAAAGCTGGTCAAGATTGTCCTCTGCAAACAAAACCTGAGTAAAATGAAGGACTGAGCCATGCAAAGGTCCAGGGAAGACTACACCAGGTGAAGAGAAGAGCTAAAGCAAAAGTCTTGAAATAGAAACCATGCTGGTGTCCTCAAGGACAGGTAGCCCTTTAGATATATGTGTGAAAAGAGATTATAGGGGATCAGAAGGACAGCAAGGAGATGTTAGTTTGTAATTGCAGTCATTGAGGGTAGACATGATGAAGGAAGTGAGTCAGAGTTGATCAACTGAGATTTGGACTTAGCCAAATTGCAAGTCATTTAATATTAGGAAGACTAGAAAGCTAAAATCACAATGCAATATTCAGGGTTAAATTCGGTAGCATCTAAAAACGTCTGGGAATTAAAACATGTAATACCCATTAAATGCTGTTATATAAAAACTAAATGCATAATTCTCCACAGTGCTCTGTAATTTAAAACAATAGTTAATTAGATAATGAATATATGTTAATTATAAAATAACTAAAAGAAATATAAGAAAAAACAATTACAAGTCTACCTCCCAAATACAACCACTATTGATAGAGATAGGTAGATCGGTGGATTGATAGATAATCTGTAGATAGAAATACACCTTAACACTTTCAGGCATTTTCTTTGAGCAAAATAGAAATAGACCCTAACACTCACAGGCATTTGCTGTGAGCAAAACATTTTATAAATGTTTAAAAGTGGAATACTAATATCCACCCCATCAGTACATTCATCCATATATCCTCCTAGCCATCCACATTTCTAATTTAATGTACACGTTAATTAACAACACGACAATTTTTATTGTTAGTATATCCAAAGACAGAATTTTTGAAGAATCCAGATAACTTAACACTTCATAACTCCCATAGTCCTCTTTCTTTAACATATGTGAAAATCAATAAGTGCTTTAAAGGACAGGATGACCTTAATGAAGACACTGAGTAACTGAAAAATAGAGACAACTTTAACTGTATTAGAAGGTCCAAAAAAATTTTCTCAGAGCCATTTTTTTTCTTGCTACCCTTGACTTGATCTGAGAAATTCATTGTAACATGAAAATTTTAAAAACCCTCCAGACCTTGAGGGAGGAATTTCATCAAATGCTTCTGTTCAAGTAATAGCACATACAAATAGAATACATGCATCTGTAAAATATTAAATATCAATGCAATGTATAGTTATTCCAAAGTCATTCATTTTACATAAGATGTTAGGTCTTGATTCTCCTTCCAATTTAACTTTGCTAGTCTGTTCCTGAGAGAATTTTTTCTTTTCAAATAACAGCTATGTATGTGGATATAACAGCAGTGCAGATTTTAGCTTCACACTACATGCATTACTCAAGCCAGGCTAACAATAAGTTAGAAAGAGAACAATATATATATAGTCAATTTTTGGTGTTTTAGTTAAGTATTCATTTTTTGTATTTGTTATGTGTATGTGTGACTATTCCTTATAAAGAATGAGAGACAAAACCGCAAGTTTTGGAAAGCCTAATTAAGGCAAAGTAAACACAGAGCATGAAAAGCCAGAGTTAACCAAACCCAATTCTCTGCTGTACAGTAAGGAATGGACGCTTACTCACTGGAGAGTTTTGAGGATTGGTTTTAAATCCTAGTTTCATTTTGTGACATTTGACAACTTACTTATACTCAGAAAATGAAAGTTTCTTAACTTGTAACATGAAAACATGAAAGAAGCAATCAGCTCTAAGACTTTGAGATATATATATATGTATATATATATACACACATATATATATATGTGATAAACAGTGCCAATTTACTTAGAGTGACACATTAGAGAAATGAAAGCATCAATAAATTCAAACAGAGGCAAGGCATCCTGAAGGAGGTGAAAGGAGTTATGACCTTACGGAAGATTAGGAGTCAACTTGCTCAATACAAAGATTGGTTGGAGGAGGAGGCATTCTAGGACAGAACAAAGGAATGAAGATACCAGAATCCAATAATGCATTATGATATGCCATTAGTTTAATAGTGTTATACAGAGAGCTCAGGTTTCTAGACAGATTGCAGTTGTAAGTAGGCACTTTGCTTAGAATAGTGCCTGGCCCAGAGTGAACACAAAATTAGATATATTAGGTTAATTAGACACGGTTATGCAGCTATGTCCTATAAATGCCAAAACTAGATGATAGGATGATCTTATTTACCTCGAAGTTTGCTTGCCTTTAATAATAATCTCTGGCCAGATATTAGAGTCCAAACATTTAAAAATTAATGGGACAAAATCTTTACACCATGTTTCTATTATTAATATGCTTAGAGTTCTTGGCAAGGTGTCTTAATGTCTGTAGGTTCTAAGTGATGAGTAACTCTAGCCTTACATTGCTTCTTTTGGTCAGACATGTATCCCCTACTCTCTGTGAATTTAAATTACCCTCTGTTGGACTACATAAAACAATTATTCCCAAGTTAAATTAAATCCCTCCAACAATTTTTTATTCAGTTTTCTTATCTTTATCAAGATTTCTTTTTCTTTCGTCTTCTTTTTGACAGTAACAAAGGCAAGAGTTTGAACAGAGAAACAGGGTCCCTTAACAGTATTTCCACTAAAGTTTGCTTATTTACAGAGATATGTTTCTGGTGCTATATATTTAACCTGAAGCCAAGTTACTATGTGTTTGTTTGTTTTTCATTGAAAAAAATTCCAAAGAATTAATGAGCATATAAAAACAATAAAATATAATAACGTTTGAATAATAACGTTAGAAGTTCTCATTTCCTAAACTGTTTCTTCCACTATATGATGGTGAAATTTCTCAGTAATGAAATGAAGCATATAGTCAATAAGCCAATATTGTTGATTTTAAAGCCTTTAAAGAAGGAACTAGAAAGAGTGACAGACTGGATACTCCTGCCATTTTTAGTGACTTGAATGCCAGTTACAATTTATTCCACAAATATAAGAGTATCGATGCAGGCGTTTGTAAAATTTACAAAGATTTAGCATACTGAAAATTGAGATACTTTCACTGAGTCATTCATTCACTAATTTATTAAATGTTTCAGGAGCAGTAAAAGATGAAGCAAGACAACTAGACTTTGACAAAACAGACATTTTCCATTACATGTTTAGATGTTTTGCATTACATGCTCGCACTTTTTATTTTCTTGTAGATATTAAGACAAGGATGATGGAAGAACAAGAAAATGAGCTGGTCATTATTTTGTTTCTCAGTCAGCCCACTGTGAAGGATGGAGAGTGAAATAAGAGAACTGGAAGTGAGGATGGAGAATGAAACTGATAAAATGAAGATAGCTTAACAGATTATTAGACTTGCCTAAGGTGAAATAATGGAGTCTTCAAATAGGGTAGTGACAGAATGGTCAGAATTCAGTGGTGATGTTCAACTCACTTACGTGGTAGAATTTACATAATTTAGAGCTGCAAAATGATAGAGAAAGGGAGAGCAACAAAGGTGGTATAGTCTCTCCCCTTCAAATGCCATATGATATTATTTACAGACCTATGGAACCATATGGTTTTTTAATTCAATGAAACTATGAGAAAGGATTTAGTTGCAGAATGAAATATCTTGGTTATTAATGAAGAATGACTTAAAAATCTTAAAATCTTAGGCTCTGGAAGAAAAATATTTCACTTGCTAATGTAAAAATGAATAAGTTGGGTGGATCAGGAGACAATACCACTAATACCACTACATCTTTGATGAACTTTCTTCTTTAAACTGCAACATAACTTCATTGCAATGCTGGTTTTGTAAATGCAATCACACTTGAATGTGGTTTGAATTTTAAGGAGTGTGTCACCTGGCCTGGTGGTATAAATTCTTCAGGGAATACAAGATGAGAATCTTGATGCAAATTTACAAAACCTGAAAACTTTTAAGAGACAATGGAGAAACCAAAAGAGAATGAAAATCAGAA
Source organism: Pan paniscus (assembly GCF_029289425.2). Lineage (NCBI taxonomy): Eukaryota > Metazoa > Chordata > Mammalia > Primates > Hominidae > Pan > Pan paniscus. Next base: position 73,030,300 of record NC_073267.2, read on the forward strand.
TAGTCCATGACTCTGTCCATTTCAAATGTACGCTTAATTCTCATTCCTTATTCTTGTGTAGATGGTCTCAGATTGTCAAAGAACAAGAATCTACTAGGTGATGGATAGTGTACACACACACACACACAGACACATACACACACACACACACAAACACAAACACACACACACCTGCTCCTCAACTTACTATGGGGCTATGGCCTGATAAATTTATCATAAGTTGAAAATATCTTAAGTTTAAAATGCATTTAATACATCCAACCAAACAAACATCATAGCTTAACCTATCCTACCTTAAACGTGCTTGGAATACTCATGTTAACCTGCAGTTGGGAAAAATCATCTAAAGCAAGCTTATTTTATAATAAAGTGTAGAATATTTCATGTGATTTATTGAATACTATATTGAAAATGAAAAACAGAGGGATCGTATGGGTACTAGAAGTAGAGTTTCTACTGAATGTGTATTGCTTTTGCACCATAGTAAATTAGAAAAATTATAAGTCAAACTATAAGTTGAATTGTAAATTAGGGACTGTGTGCTGTGTGTATGTATGTGTGTATATGCATAAGCTAATAAACACCTAAATATTATAAAATATATATTTTTTATTTATACATATGCATGCACACGCACACACACATACATTCATACACACAAACATATATATTCATCATCTTCAAAGGAATGAGTAAGCCAGCTCCATATCCCCAGTGCAATCAATACAGCCAAGCCCTAAGAATTACAGACTAACACAAGGGCAATTGTGTTCTATTTCATTTCTAAGTGTTATGTTCATCTGCAAAGCAGCACCACCACAGGGCCACACCATTGTCACTCTTGGTAAATAGCAAGTAGTTTCATAACTTGTCTCAGCAGTGTCATTTCACAGTTCATTTTATTGTTACTAACAGAACATCTAAAGGTATAAATTACTCAGTGTATGGAAAACATGCCATTTTAGCTTCCCATCCATACCCTACTCTCTCCCCAAGGACCAAAATGGCCCTATACTTCCATTCCCAGCCCAAATGTTTATATACCAGAATCCCATAGGTATGCTCTTTTTAAAAATTTTCTTAGCGACTATTCTCTTTCACCTTGGAGGAAATAATTTATAACCTGTCAATATCACAAAGGCTTAAGAGTCCATCCTTTCAGCTGATTTTTTTTATTTTACAAAACCTTTCTTCATAAGATCTTTATATCAAGGTGTAAAAACTTAAACAGAAACAAAACTTCTTCCAACAATTGTGAAACCTGGATAATAGTTTTGAGCCTTTGCTGAGTTAAATTTGATAGCTTTGAGAAAGTTTGATAGATAAAATTGTTAAAAACGTATGTAGGCCTCATCTCACTTAAACTTTATATCTACGTGAGGCAGGTGTTATTGTTATTGACATTTTATAAATAAGGGATCTGAGGCTTATAGAGATTAGCATAATGTTGCACGTCCATATGACTAATGTCTAGATTGCAAACCAGGACTGGGTAGCTTCACAGCTCAAAATAAACCAGATATAGACTCAAGTAATACTGAAACAAAGAACTTTACGGAGAGGCGCTGGCAATGCAGAAAGTACATTAAGAGACTGAGAAAAAATTTAATGGTAAACACCAAGGCCGGTCCCTAAATATGTAATCTACTGTAGCCTAACTTTGAGAAAATGAATACAATTTAAATGTCTTTCACTAATTTTGCATGCAAAGGGTGTAAAAAGCTATATGGAGCTGTCATCTGAACTGACGTTTTATATATGGGGCATGTCATATATTAGGGATGAAATTAGCAAGTGTTTGGATGCTCAAATGAATTTGATCATTCACTATATAATTTTCAATATGATCTCTGCTTCAATACCCTATTTTACACTCTTGTAATTGGGGAGAAGGGAAATCAAGTAGTTTGAAAAGTGCACTGCATTTGTAGTAAATAAATAAATAAGTATGTAAATTAAAAAATAAAGAAAAACTGTATATTCTATTCAACTTACTATATGGGAGTTTAATCAATTTACTTAAAATTATGTGATCTTTGTGTTTTTGGTCTGTAAACTGAAGATAATACTTACCCTGTCTCTATACTGGTATTGTCCAAAATGAAACTGCCACTTTGAAACCATAAGATCTCGTGAGAACTCCCTTACTATCAACAGAATAGCATGGGGAAAGTCATCCCCATTATCCAGTCACTTCCCACCAGACCCGTACCCCAACACATGGGGATTACAATTTGAGATGAGATTTGGGTAGGGACACAGAGCCAAACCATATTATTCTGCCCCAGGCCCCTCCAAAATCTCATATCCCCTTCATATTTAAAAAGCAATCATGCTTTTCCAACAGTCCCCCAAAGTCCTAACTCATTTCAGCATTAATTCAAAAGTCCAAGTCCAAAGTCCCATCTGAGACAAAGCAAGTCCCTTCCACCTATGAGCCTGTAAAATCAAAAGCAAGTTAGTTACTGCCAACATACAATGCAGGTAGAGGTATTGGGTAAATGTTCCCATTCCAAATGTAAGAAATTTGCAAAAACAAAAGGGCCACAGCTCCCATGCAAGTCCAAAATCCAGCCAGGAAATCATTAAATCTTAAAGCTCCAAAATCTCCTTGACTCCATATCTCACATCTAGGGCACACTGATGCAAGGTCAGGTGCCCACAGCCTTGGGCAGCTCTGGATTGGAGGGCACAGCCCCTGTGGCTGGCTTTGCAGGCTATCACTGAGCACCTGCAGCTTTTCCAAGTGCATGTTGCAAGCTGTAGATGGAACTACCTTTCTGGGATCTGGAGGACAGTGGCCCCCTTCTCATCTAAGAGCTCCACTAGGCAGTGCCCCTGTGGGTACTCTGTGTAGGGGCTCCAACCCCACATTTCCCCTCTGCATTGCCCTAGTAGAGGTTCTCCATGAGGGCTCTGCCCTTGCAACAGACTTCTGCCTGGACATCCAGGCATTTCCAAACATCCTCTGAAATCTAGGCAGAGGCTCTCAAAGCTCAACTCTTGTCTTCTGTGCACCCATATGCACAACACCATGTGAAAGCTGCAAACACTTGGGGATTGCACCCTCTGAAGCAATGGCCTGTGCTGTACTTTGTCCCCTTTTAGCTACAGCTGGAAGTGGAGTGGCTGGGATGCAGGGCACTATGTCTCAAAGCTGCACAGAGCAGCAGGGTCCTGGGCCTGGCCCACAAAATCATTTATTCTTCCTTTAGACCTTTGGGCATGTGAGGGGAGGAGCTGTCATGAAGGTCACTGGCATGCACTGAGGACATTTTCCTCATTGTCTTGGCTATTCACATTTAGCTCATCTTTACTTATGCAAATTCCTGCAGCCTGCTTGAATTCCTCCCCAGAAAATGGGTTTTTCTTTTCTGCCACATGATCAGGCTGCAAATTTTCCAAACCTTTATGTTCTGCTTCCCTTTTAAACAAAAGGTCCAATTTCAAACCATCTCTTTGTGAATGCATATAACTAAATGCTTTCAGAATAAGCCAAATTATCTCTTAAATGTGTTGCTGCTTTGAAATTTCTTCTGCTAGATACCCTAAATCACCTCTCTTATGTTCAAAGTTCCACAGATATCTAGGACAGGGCAAAATGCTGCCGGTCTCTTTGCTGAAGCATAGCATGAGTGACCTTTACTCCAGTTCCCAATAAGTTCCTCATCTTCATCTGAGACAATCTCAGCCTGGACTTCATTGCCCATATCATTATCAGCATTTTGGTTAAAACCATTCAACAAGTCTCTAGGAAGTTCCAAACTTTCCCATATATTCCTGTCTCCGTCTGGGCCCTCCAAACTCTTCCAGCCTCTGCCAGTTATCCAGTTCCAAAGTCACTTTCACATTTTCAAGTTACCTTTATAGCAGTACCTCACTCTGCTGGTTCCAGTTCTCTGTATTAGCCTGTTTCACACTGCTATAAAGATACTACTTGAGACTGGGTAATTTATAAACAAAGATGTTTAATTGACTCACAGTCCCGCATGGCTGAGGAGGCCTCGGGAAACTTACAATTAAGGTGCAAGGTGAAGGGGAAGCAAGGCACGTCTTACATGGCAGCAAGAAGAGAGAAAGATTGAGCACAGGGGAAACTGCCACTTTTAAAACCATCAGATCTGGTGAGAACTCCCTCAATATAATGAGAACAGTGTCGGGGAACCACCCCCACAATCCAATCACTTCCCTTCAGGTCACTCCCCCAATACCTGGGGATTATAATTCAAGATGAGATTTGAGTGGGGACACACAGCCAATCTATATCAATAAGCATGTATGTATGTGTGTGGATAAGTGAAGTTATAGTATATGGAGAGCACTTTTAAAGTCAGCAATAATAATGGACTTGACCTATTATATAAACATCTACCTACTGTTATGGTTTGGGTCTTGACCTCACCAAATCTCATGTTAAAATGCATTCCCCAGTGTTGGGGACTGGTGGATCATGAAGGTGTTGGATCATCGCAGTGGATCCCTCATGAATGGCTTGGCACCATCTTCTTGGTAATGAGTAATTTCACACAAGGTCCAGTTGTTTGAAAGTGTGTGGCACCTCCCACTCTCTCTTGCTCCTGCTTTTACCATGTGACCTGCCTGATTCCACTTCACCTTCTGCCATGAGTAAAATCTCCCTGGGGCCTCTCCAGAAGTAAAGCAGATGTTGGTGGCGTGTTTTCTGTACAGCTTCCAGAATGGTGAGCCAATTAATTCTCTTTTCTTTATAAATTACACAGTCCTGTATATTTCTTTATGGCAACAGTAGAACAACCTGACACACTACCCCAATCAATATTATTATTTTAAAATGTATATAGAAGTGTTCAGGATTAAATACTTGTTTTAAGAGTATTTAAAACTAGAAAATATATATGTAAAATTTCTCAGATGGTATAATCCAACCAACAGAGGTCAATCACTATTGTAATTAACTGGTAATTGTATTGGCTGAGAATTGAAAATAAACATTTCTGACTGGATTGTGTATGTTCTAAGGAAAACGCCATTTTGAATCAAATGTATTCCAGTGCCTACACTGGTTAAATATTGCATGAGTATCATTGAAAGATGCTGGTTCAGCAGGAAGCCTGGGCAGAAGAAATGACTTTCTTAGGTGGAATGATGAGGTCATTTAATCTGCTTCCAAATCCTTGACAGGGATTAATATCCCATTAAGAAAGTAATAAACACCTTCATAATAAACACATGGGGTGGGGCGCATTTTCCATCATTTCAACAGCGAGGCTTTCTTTTAATTTCAACCATCATGTGCCTTCTATACACTCATAGTTATTTACAGTTTCATCAAAACTAAATCATATTATAATGAGTAATAACAAATACCATTTGTTGAGCACAAATTATATGTTAGGCACTATGCTGAGTACCTTGTATGCCTAATCATATATTTAAATAGACTCTGTTTTAGATAGTATCAATATCCTAATTTAAGTGTTGACTAGCCAAAGTTCACAATGCTAGCATGTGGCACTGCTGAAATTTGAACATCTTTATTTCATTCTAGAGGTCATACTCTTAAGTAAGCAGCCATTTTTCTTACCTGCTGTCTTAGTCTGTTTAGACTGCTGTAACAGAAGACACAGACTGAGTGGCTTATAAACAATAGGAATATATTGACACATTATTGGAATTCCAAGAACAAGGTATCAGGAGATTTGATCCCTGGTGAGAGTTGGCTTTCTAGTATTTTTGGTGTGTTCTGACTTGGTGGAAAGGACATGGGAGCTCACTGGGACTTCTTTTACAAGAGCTAACTCTTAGGTCATTGGGATAATGACCTCATCATTTCTCAAAGGCCCTGCCTCCATATGATATCACTTGAGGATTAGGTTTCAACATATAAATGGTGGGGAGGAGCAAATAAATATTCAGTCTGTAAGCACCTGCTTTATCCTTAGTGAAACCAGGACATAAATGAAAACAACTCCAGAACAGAACTGAAACTTTTGGTTTGTATCCTGATTTCACCATTTTTAAATCCTATGCACTTGGTTACTTGTGTTTTCAACTTAAGTCTTTGCTTCTATGGTTCTATGGAAGCTGGAAACTCTTGTATCTAGAATGTGCATATTTTAACATACTGTTCTGCCAGTAATAACACATTCATATGTTGTCAGGCAGATTACTTAATTTCTCTAACAATATTTTCTTGTTTGTAAAATAGGCAGACACATCTGTCCTGCTGTTGTGATAACATTTTTAGGTAAAGGAAGTAAAAGTAATTAACATAGCACCTGACACATCTCTAACCAATAAAACATTAGATTACTCCCCATTTCCTCGAAATAATAGAGAAAAGATAATTTAATATCTATTTATGCATAAATTGAGGGTCCAATAAACCATGGTTTCTTAACCTGAGATTAATGTAATGGGCTTTCTAGCAAGTAATGGAGACAAAAATCACAGAGCATATGGTCAGAATGAAGGTGTTCCCACTACTATGCAGCCCTGTGCCCTACAAGTAATGGAAACACAGTTTATAAAGGAAGAAAAGCTATGGGCAGATTTGCATAAGTTAAAGTTCAATGTGTTAGCCAGTATTCAAGCCAGAGTTCTCAGCTAAAGACTTATTTTCCTGGGACCCCAAAGCTGCCAAGTATAGCAGGAGTCATTTGGATGTCAAGCAAGGCAGAACGCATGGGAGAAACATTTCTGATAAAGCTCAATATGGATTAGTGCTCTGGAATGATGTGGAAGGAAGGGGTCATAACAATGAAATCTACAAAGAAATAATTCACTTAGTTAATAAAAGGGCTACACAATGATCAAGTTCCTCTAATCCCTGTACCTAAATACTACACACACACACACAAACCACATGGGTGTGCACACATGAATGTCTGTTTACTCAGGATTAGGGAGACAACTACCTAGCAAACAGATTCTCAAAATGCTCAGTAGAAAAAGCAATTGTTTAGTAAGTTCAAATTTCACCTTGTTTACTAGTTATACATTTCAAATTATCCCTCTTGTTAAATTTTAGTTTTGTTTTATATAACTATGTGGAAATTTAGGTGAAATCTATGAAAAAAGCTATTAAAGTGTGAACAATGCACCTTAGAATAAATTTTCCCTATGAAACTTTCCCTTCTAGATCACTAGATGTATCTTTTTTATATCCAGCCAAAATTCTGTAGCAGATGAGTATCGTTAGAAGCCCTAATATATGGCAGAGTTTTAAAACAAATGTCTTCTCAGAGAGTAAAGAGATGGAGGTGAAGGCGAGTTAACTTGTGACTAAGTAGAACTAAGCCATAAAGACACAGTAGATATAATTTACTTGTAGCTCCTGGGAGTAAGTTAGAGTCAGTGAGAAGCCATAGGTTAGTGGGTCAGGAAACAGGGATCAAGCCATTCACTTTTGGACTAGGTAAATGAGCTAAAGAAATATGATATAATTGAAAGATGATATCATGGTATGTATTAGGCAAAGTGTGTACCATGGTTCTACCTGTTCAGTCCTGAGAAAGCCACAACAGTCATTACTGCCAGAGAAGAAGGGGCCAGTGAAAGTGGTGGTTTCTCATTGGCTAGAGAATAACTCCTCTATGGTTAGGGAAGTGCTCCTTGATGTCAACCACAAACCAGGTTAGATCTTTGTGTTATGCTGCACAGAGCCCTGGAGCTCTACTTCAAAACTCCCATCAACCTACTTATTAAATCAGTTACTATTCTATTCACTGATTAATTTAACATATATTTATTGAATGCCTACTCTATGTCAGGCACAATGCTAAGCAAGTTGCTCTACTAAGACTCAAACTCCTTACATTTTGGTATTTTTATTTTTACTTAACTAATTAATAACAGGGTCTCATTCTGCTGCTCAGGCTGGAGTGCAGTGGTGCAATCTCAGCTCACTGCCATCTCCACCTCCCAGGTTCAAGTGATTCTCATGCCTCAATCTCCCGAGTATCTGGAGCGACAGGCATGTGCAACCACACCCAGCTAATTTTTGTATTTTTGGTAGAGACAGTTTTGCAATGCTGCCCAGGCTGGTCTCAAACTCCTGAGCTCAAGTGATCTGCCCACCTTGGCCTCCCAAAGTGCTGGGATTACAGATGTGGGTCACTGTGCCAGGCCAAAGTTTTTGGATATAAGGGAACCTTCAGTCCATGAGTTCCCTAAGGCCAGAGACTATTAATTTTTCATGTATAAGCCAAGACCATGATCTAATATATGGCAAATAATCTTTACAGTATGATGGAATTTAACTAAATGATCCCCCAGGACTGCTCAAGCTCTACTATTCCAAAATAATGAGGATAATGATAATAATGACAACAATGATGATGCCAATTTGATAATAATAACTAGCACTTCTTAATGTTCACGAAATGCCAGGCTCTCTGCTAAATACTTCACATGAATTAAGTCACACGATACTCAGACAAGTATATGAATCAGTCATTATTATTGCTTACATTTTATATATAAGGAAAGTGAGTCCTAGTTTAGTGAATGGACAAAATCTTGAGAACAAAAAACTGTAGAACTAGGGATTAAACCCAGTATGACTGATTCTAAAACCATCATGTGATAGTATCTTCTTTCTGCAGAAACATTTGCCAATGATAGATCAGTATTTCTGTGGGTAACATCAGCAGTAAACTACAAATACATTCTTTCCAAATACAAATTTTAAAGGCAGAATAAGTGTCTGTTAAATACAATTTGAGATTTTTCTTCTATCCATCACACTCAATGCAGTTAAAAATTCAGGTAAGTTTTTTTTACAGCCTCCCTTGCCATTTAACTTACCTCTCCATTACTTTGGCAAAAGCATCACCATGGCAACCCTTCTCTTCCAATTGTGTTTACACTAATGTTTTTCCATTTTAACCACTGACTTTGAGAGTTCTCTCCAACTCTAGCTCTACTGTAAGTTAGGATAACACAGTTGTAAATGGCAAAATTGTACAACCGAAGAAGGCTTTGAGCAGAGTCCCTGAGCTAGAATCATTCACAGAGAAATAACAGTAGTAGTGGTATTAATAGCAATAAAACAGCTGCTCTTTATTAAATTTATATGATATACCAGGACATCTAGGAAGTCTCCTATGTATGATATTTAATTCCTCCAAATAGTCCTGTGCGAAAGATATTACAGATAGGAAACTAAGACACAGTGAGGTTAAGTAATTTTCTCAAGGTCTAATACTTAGTAGCTGATAAATATGTCTGATCAAATTTGTCACACTCTATAGACCACTCTTTTTCTTAAATTATAATGGCCTTTGCAGTGTGAGTTTTAGGGACACCTACATCTACCTTTAGCTGGTTAATCTCTGGCAAGTAATTTCCATGTCAGTTGATTTAAATGGACTTTCCTAGAAGCAGAGTCTAAGACTGGGATTCTTGTGAAAGTGATTTATTGAAGGAATGCTCCCAGGAAAAGGTATTAATGGGATGTTTCAAATTCATTTTCTTCTTCTTTCCTCCTCTCTCTCTCTCTCTCTGACACACACACATACACAAACACACATTCACATACATCATCATCATCACCACCATCATCATCTATACATAAACCTTTGCCTCAAATCTAAGTCGTAGGAGAGAAAAAATATGAATCACTAAATTGAAATCAGGTATGCAACTATGGTTCCATGAAATCTGGCCAAGAGAACAGGATTATATGGTCAACACACTGACACCAATATAACACTTCAGATAAGGGTCAGTTTTCAATAAAGAGCAGTAAACATGCATCCCCTCAAAACTATCCTTCACATTTAGCCTCAAATAAGTATCTGTAATACACAGCTGATTATAGCCACTGGCACAATAGATCTATAAACTCGTTCATAGCTTTAATACAGGTTGTATTATTTAACCACCAGAGTAGCCCTGGAGGTATTTTCTTTAATTTGCAAATTAGTAAAGAGCTCAGAGAACCAAATAATGTGTCTGTGGTCACTGACTGGCAGCAACAGAATCGAATTTGCTTTTTACCACACCATGCATCCTCACATCCCAGCTGCCTTAACAGATCCACTATTTCCAGGAGATCTGTTGTAGGAGTGTGAGAGTGCGTGTTCCTTTTATGATTCTCTCCATCCTTCCTCCTTCATTAAAACAGGGTCAAGAAGGCTAGCTCAGGTCTCAGCAGGCTCCTTTTAAGGAACAGCACCAGCGTTCCCTGGAAACCATTCATCTTCCCTCCCTTACCAGAAGATCATCCACAGCCTGCCACTCTCACTGCTAGACTGTTTAGATAAACATCTCACAGATAATCTTTTTTCTCCTTTCTTTTCTACTTGAAATTTTCCCCATCTTTCTTTCCTCTGCAGTTTCCAAGGACTTAATCTTAGATAAGGGCAAAAAATTTCAAACTAGAAAGAATTTCTGTGGGTTCATTTGAAGTATAAACAACTCTCAGAAATTCAGTTTCACCACTGCATAAGGAATGCCTGTGATGGGCCAAGTACCAGAGGAAGATTTGAAGATGAAACAGAAGTAAGGTGGCTTAATGTTGAGAAACATTAAATATATATTTTTAAAAATCAAACTTTGTGATTAAGAAAAATATGGTTTGTTTTTTAAATAGCTAGGAGTTACTGAGGGCATACTATGTTGCTCGTACAGTATTCTCTGCTTTATAAATGTTTTCTTATCCAATCTATTTAATGACCCTTAGGTTTGCATTATAATCACTAGTTTACTGATGAAATATGGAAACTCATGAAAATATGGCTAACAGCAATCCCATGTGAAATTCAAATATACATTTTGTTTATTCTTTTTAATACAGGGTAGTTTCCCTTATCTATGGTTTCATTTTTCACAGTTTTATTTACCCAATGTCAACCATGATCTGAAAATATTACATAAAATATTTTGAGAGTGAGAAAGATCATATTCACATAACTTTTATTGCAGTATATTGTTACAACTGTTCTATTTTATTATTATTGTTTTTAATCTCTTAGGGTGCATACTCTATAAACTTTATTATACATTTGTAAATATAGTAAAAAAAACAGTGTATATAGGATTCAGTACTATCTGTGGTTTCAGAAATCCACTGGGGGTCTTGGAATGTATCCCCCACAGATAAGGGGGGGGCTATAGTACCCTCTTTTATCTATATTCTACCATTCAGTGAAATACAAGATATAAAACATAGGGGTATAATAAAACACACTAAAATCCCCACAAGATAAAGAGATATAGAAAATAACACATCCGAATGTGAAATTATGGATTCTGTCTTATACTCTAGTCCTCATAATGTGATTGTCAGAGGTTAGTATCCTCAGGCAAGATTTCAGTAGTCGTCACAGGTCACATGCTTTAATTTATTTGCAGTAGGTTATAATTCTGTACTATGGGGAAGTGGGAAACAGGTGTTCAGAATCAAATTGGAAATTATTGGTGGGGGAATGTGTAGATAATGAAGTTGCCAGAAACCAGTTAGATAGATATGGATGATTAGTGTCATTATACTCATAGAGAATGGGAAATGAGAAAGTGGAATAAAGAAAAGGAGGCAGGCAGTTCAAGACATCACAGAAGGTGATATAGAAGACTAAGCCTAAACTCTGAGTTTTACTCTGCATCTTGCTTCTTATGTGGTTTTATCTACGTTATTTACCACTTACAGCTTCAATTCTCTCAGCTGTAATTTTATTGTGAGTGATCACATGTAAACACAATGCCTAACATTAGATAAGTGTTCAAAACATATTATCTGAGGTTCACAGAATAGGTCTGCAAATTCAGCTCATCCCTTGTCTCTGTTTCACTTAGATTTGAGTCCTACCTGCCTCCATCTGTTGAAAGACATCCTTGGTGTCTTGTACGTGCCAGCAGCCCTGGAGAATGGAAAAGACAGGGAGCCCCATCTCTAGGAGTAGGAAGTAAGACACATATATCTCATATTTTGCATTAATTTCCCATTTTAATCCCACTAAAATGTGCATAGAGACAAATTAATCCATTCACGTGGGAAATTGGATCATTTGCCTTGACTTCCTCTTTTCAATAGCACTGTTGCCCTCATGCCAGATATCTGTACCTCCCGAGGATAGGAATCCTCATTTTTTTACAAGGACTTTAAGGAGATGAAAGTTGCTACAGAGCTGTAAAACGTGCTGCAGAGTAAGTCGGATCTCATCCAAACAGCCACAGATAGACATTGATGGATTTGGCAATTATATCATCCGAGCATCTAATATGTAAAAGGAACATATTTCTGTCTCTCTTAAAGACTTCATGGGATGCTGACCATGGCTCTGTCTCGCCTCTCTCCCCGCAGCAGTAAATTTCAATGGAATTAATAGCTGAGCTTCTTTGAGCTGGCTTTCTGATAAGACTATATTAAAGGACAGCAGTAAATATTATAACTTTCATATTGATAGCCTCATCTTCCCACATATTCTCCAGTGGTGGCTGATGAAGAATCTCTAGTGTGATGATGGAGCTGTGGTTGTCTTCTTAAGGAAACCACATTGCCTAAGGTTAGGATCCTCAACGATATCTACTTTTGTTCTTCTGGGTACCGTGCGTATTAATGGAAAATGTGAAATAAAAGAATGGGTAATTAAATAAGATTTTAAGGGACCTTTAGAGAAGAAATCTAATGTTGAGATTCCTTATTAGAGGTAAAGGGGATATTTTCACTATTTCAACAAGTATTAAAAGAGCTTGAACTTTGGCTCAGATCATGAATGCAGTGGTTAAAATGTAAAATGCCTGTTCCTTTGGCTGGAGTATGTCACCTCACCATGGACACACTGGTTATCTCTTGCTGAATCAGCTCTGACAAGCACTGATGAATGTCTTTGATTAATAAAACATTGGGAATCAAATTAAATATTACTGAATACATGTAGTGTCTTTGGTAGACAAGATCTTTCAATATACACAGGCTTTTCATGGGTGGAAGATAGTAACAGCTAATAATAAAAGTTAGATTTTACTGGGCACCTGTCATGTGATAGGCACTGTTCTGAGTGCTTTACAAGTAATGTATTTCTAATTTTTATAACAAGCCTGTAAGATAGGTTCAGTTTTTATTTTCACTTTACAAATGAGAAAAATGTAGCACTTTGGCCTGGAATTTGCAAGGTCTGGCTCAAGATATTGTTGTCTTATCCACTATAATATGCTTTAAAACTATTATAATAATGAGATGTTCAGTAGTGTAATAGGCTGAATAATGGCCACTCAAATATCGGCCCCTACCTAGTCCTTAGAACCTGAAAAATGTTTTAAATGAGGAGAGACTGTCCATGATTATCTAGAAGGGCCCTAAATCCATTGACCATTGACCTTGTCAGAGGGAGGCAGAAGGACATTGTACACGCCAAAGTGAAGAAACTGATGTGAAGACAGAGGCAGAGATTGGACCCACGTGGCCAAAAGCAAGGAAATACTATCAGCTACCAGAAGCTAGAAAAGACAAGGGATGGATTTTTTCCAAGAGCCTCCAGAGGGAGAATGGCCCTGACTAAACCTGGTACCTTAATTTCCAGCTAGTGAAGTAGTTGTTGATCTTCTGGGCTCTGGAAATGTGAAAGAATACATTTCTGTTACTTTAATCTACAAAGTTTGTAGAAATTTGCTAAGGCAGCCACAGAAAACCAATACAGGTTGTGAAAGTAAGTTAACAAAAAATTTATCAAACACTTTATTATATTCATAGAGGAGAGACCATATTTAGACTAGGGTCGCTTAGTGATAACTCCAGGGAGTAGAAACCATGTTTGCTGACTCCCAGCCTGACATTTTTGGCTCATAGGAAGCACCTCCTATATTCGAACCAGAATCTCCTCTTGAGTAATCACATCAAAGACTCCTCTTCCTCCAAGGAACTCTTTCTGATTTAAAGTAGCCTTAAACTTGGATAGCAGGGCTTCTTCCTCGCTACATCTCAGTTGAAATCCTGACAAAGTACCTTGCTTCAACATCTATGCTGCTTTTGAAAGAAAATGGAATTTCAACCAGCTAGAATGCAGTGTTTCCATGTTGAAAGATGTGTAACATTACTTATCTTCTATGGCTTTTGTATTAAAAGATGTAATATGTGTACAGGGCCATCTCTAAGTGACACTTGGGTTTTTTTTTAATTTTATTTTATTCACTTCCTTATCAAATTATCAACCTTTGGGAAGATAAAACAACTACATTTTCTGAAAGATTTTAATTTCTCATTTACACCACTGTTTGTATTTAAATGCATCAGAGGCTGAGCACAGTGGCTCTTGCCTGTAACCTCAGCACTTTGGGAGTCCAAGGCAGGCAGATCACGAAGTCAGGAGTTCGAGATTAGCCTGGCCAATATGGTGAAACTCCCGTCTCTACTAAAAATACAAAAATAATCTGGGCATGGTGGTGGGCGCCTGTAGTCCCAGCTACTCATGAGGCTGAGGCAGGAGAATCACTTGAACCCAGGAGGTAGAGGTGGCAGTGAGCCGAGATCACTCCACTGCACTCCAGCCTGGGCGACAGAGCAAGACTCTGTCAAAAAAAAAAAAAAAAAAAAAAAAAAAGCATTAGAGATCCATGGAAAGGTAGCATGTTGCATGCACACACACACACACACACACACACACACACACACACACAACACCCAGAGGGTTTCAAATGGAAAATTCTTTTTTGAATCATGGGATATGAAGCTTGCAGAACATCAGACAAGGCCTTGTACTCCTTGTTCCTTTTCTCCTCTCTAGACTAGAGATAATTGTTCTTGCCTTACCTCCTCCAGGAAGGCTTGGGAGTGGGGGAAGAGGTTGGTGCCACAAATTACAGGGGATCCAGCACTTTTTTAAACTGGATAATTCTATGTGCATATGAAGGATTAGAATTAAGATGACTTAATCCATAGTTTTAAGGGCACACCTTGTTTGTGCTAATCCTCCATGTATTGAAGCAAGAAGCATGAAATCTTTAAGACATTTAAGAAGTATTTACAGATACTATGTTGGGGCTGTAAGATATAATCTTTCAGATCTTAGAGATAAATCCACATTTTATAGCATCACTTTCTCACCACTGATTTTATTTATTTATTTATTTAAATATGTTTATCTCTTCTTCATGACCTCATTTAATAATGCCCTCCTTGGGGAAAACTTCCCCAATTGTTCAAGGTAGAGTCTTTTTTTGATCCACGTCCCATGCTTATTTCATGTCCCTGTAACAGCACTTATAACTGGCCTGCAATGGATATTTTCAAGTCTGTCTCTTCTGCTAATTCCCTGAAATGCACAGGTTATTTAAGCCAATCTGCACAATCCTATTCCTAACTATGCAACTAGAATGTTAATGTATGCATGATACACCCTCTTCAATGGTGACACCCAGAGATATCGGTAAAAGCCAAATTCTAACATCATCTTTCAATTCATCTGCTCAGCTGAATAGCATTCAGAGCTAATTCTTGACTCTGAATTAATTTCTTTTAATATCCCTTTCCCTGGTTTCATTTCACTTGGACCACTTCCACCATTTTGACCTGGTCCTTCTCCTTGACTATGATTTGAATCCTACTCCCAAGCAAGTGACCTTCTAGTTAAAAAAATAAATTTTAGAGGAGCCCTTCATAGGAAACTCACACATTGGCCTAACTACAAGACTAGGAAGATCATAAAATATGATCTCCTCATGGTTGGGGATGTATCTCCCTATACTCCTTTATCCCTTTGACCAGGAATTTTGACATGATTTATACATTATCACTGAACACATAATGAGAATAAATCTTAGGAAGATTAAATTAAAACACTCTAAGGACATTAAGATCTCACTGTGCTGTAAAATCCTGCCGCCACTTTATTTTAATTCAGATATAATGAACATCAACTATATGCTAGGCACTAAAGATCCAGTTATAAACCAGACATTCTGGAGATGCATACAACACAGTCCTGAAGACCAGCAGAGGAAAAAGTAGGATGTTATAACCCACAGTGAAAAGTGCTTTGGTGGGGAAAGTCCCCTATGAGAAGGAAGTAAAAGAAGAGAACCTACTCCAGACTAAATGGAGTACAAGCATAGATTCTAAACTGTAGTGATGTTGGGCACAGTGGCTCATGCCTGTAATCCAAGCACTTCAGAAGATGGAAGCGGGAGGGTTTCTTGGGCCCAGTAGTTTGAGACCAACCTGGGCAACATAGGAAGACCCCATCTCTACAAATAATAAAAAAATAATTAGCAGAGTGTGGTGGTGCACACCTGTGGTCCCACCTACTCAGAAGACTAATGTGGAAGATCTCTTGAGCCCAGGAGGTCAAGGCTGCTGTGGGCTATAATTGCACCACTGCTCTCCAACCCTGGGTGACAGAGTGAGAGACCCTTTCTCAAAAAATTAAAAAAATTAAAGTTAAAAGAAATAATAAAAGGAAGTGACTCATGAAGGAAGAGGGATTAGTCACGTAAAAAAGGAGGGAGAAAGCAATCCTCAATTCTCCTTCTCTCATCTCTCTTTACTTTCAAAATTCTTAAAAGCATATTGAACATCTTGCAGTGTTTGAAGCTATTTCCTTCTAATATCCTCATTTCCCTCCACTTTCTTCTAGGCTATTTATCTTCATTTTGTAAAATCCTCTCTGTAATTAGTCAGATATGATAAGTAATAAAGCAACTATATCTCAGTAATTCTGCTTATAAAGTCAAACTGATTTTATAGCAGTCCTATCACAAAAACTATATGGGTTATTGTTGAAAGACGTTTAAAGTATGATCTTTGGGTTTATGCCACACCCCACGCACACAAGTTGGTTTTATTCAAAAGACACAATTGGGTGGTTCCTGTAATAATTGGGATCATAATTTTCAGTGAATACCAAAGCTCTGTTCCTTGGTATTTAAACCCAAGTTCTAAAGAATTTGTGACATTATATTTCAGGCTCTCCTCTTATGACTGGAGGTAGAGTGTTTTAAGAGGCTTATTAAAGGTTTGAAAATACAAGTCATGTTAGCATGGAGTAACAAAGCTATTTAAAATAACTAAGGGTTGTCACCCACAGAGATTGAAACAGGTCAAAAGGTCCAGAATAACTACTGAGTTCATTTATATGCAAATACTTTCTCAGACGTGTGAGTCTTCAGCTCTGATATTTAGCAAGGCCAGCTGGAGGAGATTCTAGTGCAAGGGGTTATTACCCATTACAATCTATCTAAAAGGATATTGCATAAACTTCAAACTAAGGGTTACATAAACAATAGTAAAAGCAAATTCTCACAATTTTGTGTAGGGCTTTGCAGCGTATGGAGTCTTTAGCTCTTAGGTTCCCTCTCCCCTGTTGAATTTGATTGAGTCCTTTCCCATCACACAGATACTGATTTCTACAGGGCAGTCATTCTCCACATTTTCATAACCACGTTTTTCTCTACTCTCTGACTTCTTTCTTGCACTCAGAAGCTAAGCTAGTTAATAGCAGCATTTCCTTCTGTCCAGACCCCAAAGCAAAGCTGATCAGTCAACCTCTGCTTCCATTCCTCTGAACAGCTCTTGGCCACTTCAAGTGTCCAATGTAGGAGACAATAATGAAAGTGACAGTAATCATGACTATCTCATTTATGGTGTCTCAGGTGTGATCTTTAGCTCAACTTTACCAGATGGACTTATTAGTACTATTTGCATTTCCTAGATCAGGAAATCAAACGTCTGAAAGAAAGACACATAATTTGTTATTGGCTTAGCTTGGATCCAAAATCAATTTTGTCTGACTGCAAATACCACACTCTCATACACAGGCAGAAGTTATTCTCTGAACTTCTGCTTATACAGCCACATCATTAAAATCAAAATTCTAACTTCTGCTATTATTACCAGAAATAAATTGATTAACATGGCAAAGCAAATGAAACACATTAAGTGCTCAATAATATTTTTTCTTATTTTATTTTTCTACTAGAATCCTTGGTAACAAGTAATATAAATTTGATCAGCTGGTACAGTGACAGGTACATGATAAGTGCTTAAGAAACATTTCCTGGGAAAAGAAATGAATGAGAAAATGAATAAATAATAAGCCAAAAAAAATAGATGGATGGATGGTTTGAAATTTCCTAATAGTCTTTTCATCTTCCTTTGAGTTTTTCTAGACTTGGAATTCCTTCAGGTTTTCTGAAAGCAGATGAGAAATTTGGAGGGAAGGGGCTACTAGATATCTTTCTTCCATGTGGGTAAGGCATTGCAAAAGCACTTCTTAATTTTTCTATTATTTATATTTCCTTGTGTTCATAATTGATGCTGTCTTCCTGACTCCCTCCAGTTATAACGTATACACCTAAAAGTGGTAGAGAGGTTTAATTCCACCATTATAAATATAAATTTATTATTAGGCTAACACAAAAATTATCTGCCATAAATTAGCCATCAGGTATATATTGAGTAACAACCCATGTACCAGATGTCCCTTATAAATAAAAAGGATGGCCAGGCGCGGTGGCTCATGCCTGTAATCCTAGCACTTTGGAAGACTGAGGCAGGCAAATCACTTGAGGTCAGGAGTTTGAGACCAGCCTGGCTAACATGGTGAAACCCCGTCTCTACTAAAAATACAAAAATTAGCTGGGCTTAGTGTCTTGTGCCTGTAATCCCAGCTACTTGGGAGGCTGAATCAGGAGAATTGCTTGAACCCGGGAGGCGGAGGTTGCAGTGAGCCAAAATTGTGACATTGCACTCCAGCCTGGGGGACAAGAGTGAAACACCATCTCAAAAAAATAAAATAAAAATAAATAAATAAATAAATAGGATGTAAATACCCAGTTGAAATTAAACTTTTAAAATAACACATTTCCCAGCACTTTTCTCATTGTAAAATTAAAGGGAATTAAAAACCTCAAAGTATATCAACAGATGAAGAATGACTGTATCACTAATTACTATATATTGATAAAGAAAATGATTGAGATTCTATATATTCTAACATAAATGCACTGCAAAGCATATTGATAAATGGGGGGAAAAGGAAAGTCACAAAATAATACACAATGTACAACTTCATTAATGTAAAAAAAAGTAAATCCAGACACAGGCAGCTATACATTTCATACATTTTAATATGCAAATATACATACATAATTGCTGTTAAAGGTGGCTACCCCTAGAGAGTAGAAGACTTGGAGGGTTTAGGTGAGACTTTCATATCTTTTGCTGCATATTACGCAGTTTGTGATTAAACAAACAAAACAGGGTTACACCTTACTTCAAGATTTTACATTTTATGGGAATGATACGGGCATAAAGTCTTCCCACAGGTGTATATTCTCGGTGGAAAAATCCCTGTGTTCATATTTATAACATACTCTTCTTATATTTATAACTTTTGTGCTTGTGGAATTAAAACAACTATAATAACAAGTGAATTAATTTGGAGCATTACTTGAATAGCAAATCTAGGTCTTTACCTTGCTAATGAAAATATCAAAAATAATCAAGTCCCCGTTCCTTCATACTATACTTGTGAAAACTTATGCCAAGGTAAGGAAGGTTACCAGGTGAAATTACACAGCAAACTCCCAATAGAGTCAAGGAATATACAAGTTGAAAGCCACATTTGGATTGATTATTTGGGTCTTATTTTTATTCTGAAATCAAAGCGAGTAAATAGAGTTTGATCTAAATAGAATTTGAAGGATTTAGTTATCTTAGTGGTGGCAGTGTATGTTTATTCCACAATACAGAGTAGGCAGAGGTGATATTTAAGAATTAGAAAACACTAAGGTATAATCATGCTTTGCTCTTGGTGTTAGGCTGCTGAATACCACTCCTCCCCCTTTCCTTTGATCTCATCCTTGCAATTTGAAAGCCAGAGGAATGATAAATGGCCATAAAATACAGACAAAGATTCCTTTTGTTTGTCCCACAGAATAGGAAGATGGTCAAATTGTTCAGTCATCAAGCTATAATGATCTGAAATAAATACCAGCCTCTTTGATGTGGCTTAGGAATGCCAGCATCATGGAAGAGATCATTCTTCCGACTTTCATATAATTGAATGATTATGTCTGTTTATGAATGAGCTTCCTTAATTGCTAACTGGTAATCTGGCATCCTGACATGAGTGTATGTGAACTGTGATCCCTCACCCTGCACAAGGGAAAAAAGATTGATCTAAGAGGAATGAATGGAGAGAGAGTTCTCCAAATTAGAAATAATCGAAGTAGAGAGCAGGTGATGAGAAAAAGGCACAAACATTACTCTACCTGCCCTCAAAGAAATGACACTGATTCATCTGAATGAGGCTATAGCCAGGATCTCTGACAGGTACATATTTGTTTATAGAAAACTCCAAGAAAATACGAGAGTCAGTGGGATATTTCCATTTATAAGAAGAGCAAAACCTGCAAAGGCTTAACTATCCTGATCTTGGGGAAGTGTAATATATACATATATATAGATATAGATATAGATATAGATATATATACACACACACACTCACACACACACACACACACACACACATATGTATATAAAGCTACCTGAGCTGGTAATTGAAAGGTATCTGAATAGATCAAGAAATATAAGAAAAATGTTAAAAATACACCTACTGAAATAAAATAGATGTTGGAGCTAGCAAATATTGTTTTGGCAACATACCATTTTTATTTACTTACTGTGCTACACGAGCAAATTTGCTAACTTTCTGATATCTATTTCCTTCCTCTCTCTCCAAAAGAGGACAATGGGATCACAATTATCTTATTGTGATGACTAAAAGAGGTTATGAAAGTGGCATTGTCCAGTAAAAAGTACTGAGCGTGTGGTAGGAACTGTCTTTACTTTCTTTTGTTTAACTTGGAATTCAACAAAGGCAGTGGTGTCAACATTTTACCAGACTTTAGAAGACAATTTGTAATTTACATTTATTCACAAACACTTTTCTGAGGAATTTCTCCTTCAAAATACAGTAAACTTCATTCATCACTCATTTATTTCTTGTATTTTAGGTATTTAAAACCTCAGTGATCATGATTATTTTAGACTTTTTACAGTTTTTTTATATACTACACTCTCAGGTTCTTATCTCTACTCCCATCCACTTCTCACTATTAATGGAACATTTTTCAAATTTGGATATCTTATGCATAATTCATGTGCAAACTGATAATACATTTCTTAAACCACTACTAAAATTTTCTTTCAGAACATCTCTTATTTGATTACTACATTCATTTCTAATTTGGACAGCTCAAAAAAAATGTACTAGACTTCATTATGAGACAAGAACTGGGCAAGGCACAAAACTGATACCTTTCCCACTTTCGCAAAGCTTATTACCTTGAGGAAAATATAAATATAGATATATTTAAATTACTGTAAAAAAATTATGTTACAATCTGTGGAATAAGATACCCAGAGGCCACTGGGTAGAGAGAACTCCTCCAGTGGAAATTAGGGGCAATTTCCTAGAAGAAAGAATGTGTGATATGTAACGTAATGTGTGTATATATATGCAATGTGTGTATCCTTATAATGTTTACATGTATGTTATATATATACACATGATGTGCCTGTTGATGATGATGACAATGATGAGCTTATCCCACACAGAAGGAAAAGTCTGTGCAAAGGTTCTACATCTAGAAGTAATATGGCATATTTCAGTGAGAAATAGATCAACGTGGTTGGAAAGCAAACTGCTGAAGAAATCATGGCAGGAGATGGCTTGGAGACATGATTCATATTAACCTCTCTTCTCTGAGACCCATTTTCCAGCTCAAACCAAAGTACAATTTTGTCAGGGATAATCAACCACTTTCTCCGTCTTATTCCCTAGGCCCTGTTACCAAGATTGTGAACTTATGATGATCTTTTGGGATCTTCCTGCTTTCTCTCACCCACAGCATCACCTGATTATTTCCTCATACTCTTACCATACGTGTAACTTTAGCTGGTCCTCTTCTCTTCAATCCCCCACCTGTTTTCATATGTCCAAATAGGGGCATATTTGTCCTTATCAAATATGTCATTTTCATACAGTCATTATCCTTTAAAGAAAAACGAAATCCTATCATGATGTTGCCTCAGACAAAATTCCCCATTGCTTTAAAGCTAAGATTGTTAATTCTACACAAGAACACAGACCCATTCTATAATCCTCCCTACATTTTCCAGCAAAATAACTAAATGCATGTGCAGTAGATGAATGAATAAATTATCTAAACTATATTTTCCCTCTCTTCTTTTCCAATTACTCACTGGCAATGGTTCTCAAATCATCGTGTGCTTCAGAATATTCCTAGAAAGTGTCTTAACATTCAGATGTGCAAGCCCTATGTCTTCTGATGTTTATCCATAAAGTCAGGTTCAGGTCGAGAGTATGAATATTTAACACAGAGATTCTCTGTTTACAAACTAAAATTTAAGAAGTAATGTCTTCTGTGGGTTAACAAACTCTCTCCCTTTTCTAATGACAATAAGACCTTTGGTTAACTTTCTCTACTCCTCTGGGGATTTGGTCAAGGTAGATTATCATGTGTTATTAAGCAACATGGCTTATGGCAAAAACAACCCCTGATTATTAAGTTGTGTCTGAATTGGAGTTTCTATATATAGATCACACAAAAATTTGATTTAGAGCTCCAACTTTGGAATTCCATAAGTAGAGGACTCTAACTGTAATGTCCTATGTGGAAATTCTGGAAGCCATGCTCTGGAGTGATTGATACTGGCTCATGTTGGAGATAAGTTTCTAAATTAGGCTGGATTACACACCTTCAGGGTATGAGTTTTCTTTCATTACTTGAACTTTCACCTGGTAGAGGTAAGGGAATCTGGCAAAAAATACTTCCTATCTAGCTGTGTGAACAGTGGACTTCTACAAGGGCATACTGACTGGCTAGTATGCTGTGTGCTTCCTGAACTAAACCTTCTGAGTAGCTGCAGCTAGGCATAGCTTGTGATAGTCTTGTAAATGTTAGTATTTATTTGGAGCTAAGAAGAAGAGCCCTTGGTGGGTATTGTCTCTAACATTAATATGTATGCTTTCTCAAACCCTATAATTTCATGCCTTCATATCTTTGCTCACACTATCTTCCTCTTGGATGTAGCACCCCATCCTGCTCTACCATCCTCCAAGGTTTGCCTTAAATGCTTCTTTAACTTTTTTAGTTCTTCCTCAAGGAAGAATAAATTATTTCCTTCTCTGTGCTTGCATTGCATGACACCATGTCCATGTTCTTTTTTTTTTTTTTTTTTTTTTTTTTCTGGAGACAGAGTTTCACTCTTGTTGCCCAGGCTAGAGTGCAATGATGTGATCTTGGCTCACTGCAACCTCTGCCTCTGGGTTCAGGCAATTCTCCTGCCTCAGCCTCCCAAGTAGCTGGGATTACAAGCATGTACTACAATGCACAGCTAATTTTGTACTTTTTTTTAGTAGAGACAGGGTTTCGGGCTGGTCTCAAACTCATGACCTCAGGTGAACCACCCGCCTCGGCCTCCTAAAGTGCTGGGATTACAGGCATGTGAGCCATGGCACCCAGCCCACATTCTTTGTTTAGTACTTACTGTCATTACGGTTATCTGTAAAGTGTCTGTCTCTCTTCTTGAGGGCACTGTGTGACTTTGCATTTTGAAGTTCCAACGTCTTGCACAATTCCAGGAACAGAATAAATGAACAGCTGTTTGTGAATCCCCACTAAATCACTGAGATGATACTGGGTGTCTTGAGATCAAGTTCAAATCATACGACTTCTTCAAGATTGAGGCAACAGCTACTTCCTTAAGAGATTCTTTTTCTAAAACTCTATATGCCTCATTCCTGGGACTTAGTCTCTTTCTTTTAATGATTCATATTACTTTCAATTGTTGTGTGGTTGTATTATTATCATGACTGTAAATCAATTATCATGTGCCTAATTTTGTCCCCTCAGAATATTCCACTCTTGAGAGAAGGAGTCATATCTTAATCTTTACATTGTTAAAATGCCAAAATTGAAAAGTGAATGCAAAGGACATGCAATAAAAAGTTTTTAAAAATACATTAAACGGCAGTTTTAGGATTTAATGATTTAGATTATGGTTGTTTAAGAATCTGTTTATTAAGTTGTTAAAATGGGTCTGATTTTGCTAACTTCTAAATAAAAGAACACATTTCGCCTTGTTCCATAATCATTATTTCCATTTAAATAGCAGTTGCTAGTTCACAAACCACTTTTACATTCATTATGTTATCTGATCCAGATAATAGTATTTTATAAATACGGAGAAGGTATGAAATAAAGGAAAGAGCACTGATTTAGAACCAAAGAGAACTAACTGTTCAACTCTGTCTCCAGGACTTGGAGAAGCCATATAAATTATTTCATGAAGTTTAACATGAAAAATAAAGATGTTGTAACCTGCAATGATTGATAAAATTTTAAATTTCTGTGATCACCTTATTTTATGAAGTAAGCAAAAAATAGCGTATTTCAGCCGAGTTAAAACTGCAACTACTTGTAAAAAAAAGGAAAAGTAATAATCAGTTACTACGGAGCACAAAAATGTTTGAGTCCCTAGAGTTAAACAATGCCATTATTCTGAGCAGCCTCAAGGAGATTTAACAAATAAACATTAGAATTCTGCATCTATTAGATCCTAAGTACATAAAATAACAATATCATTTTTCAAGGTAACAATCTCGGAAGAGACTGAATAATGAAAAGTAGGGCCGTTCTTCTATTAAGAATTGGAGTCCACACTATAGTAAGACCCAGTTCTAGGTCTTGGAAGGAACTGTTACTTCTGATGATACTTTGAGATGTAGCTTGACCTTTTCCTTTTTCCTTCGGCTGAAAATGGAAGCCAGGTAGTCTATCTAGTACTCGCTTCACTTGCAAAACTGAATTTTCTTAGAATATTGGTGTACCATGTCTAAAGACAAATAATAAGTAACTAGGTAGCCTAGGTGGTAGATGTCAGCTCTAGCTTCTATGTTCAAATCACTAAAAACAAATGCCCCATTTTCTTTCAAATTCAGAGTCTAGTGTGAACAATACATAATTAGAGAAAATACCTAATTCGATTGGCTTTTGTGGGTAGCAAATGAGCGATTATAATGCCTTATTTTTGCCCTATACCTGAAAAACTTGTAGTTCAGGAAGATAGGTAGAAAAGTAGGCAGGCAGGTAGATTAGATAGATGAACAGCTAGCTAGCTAGCTAGCTAGATGATAGATAGATAGACAGACAGACATAAAGAAAAGGCTGGAGATAGTAAAATGATGATTACCAGAGGCTGGGAAGGGTAGTGGGGGTAGAGGTAGGGCAGGGAGTGAGGATGGTTTATTGGTACAAAACTGTAGTCAGACAGGATGAAAAGATATAATATTTGATAGCACAACAGGATGACTACAGTGAACAATAATTTATTGTACATTTAAAAATAACTAAAAGAGTATAACTGGATTGTTTGTAAGACAAAGAGAGGTTAAACGTTTGAGGTGCCAGATATCCCATTTACCCTGATGTGATAATTATGCATTATATGCCTGTATCAAAATATCTTACATAACCCATAAATATATATACCTACTATGTGCCCACAAAAATTAAAAGGAAAAAAAGCTGGAGGTATTTAACTTCCTATCTGATGGCTTCAAAGTTGCTTATTGCCATGGTTTGAGTGTTCTCACCAAAACTCATGCTGGGACATTAATCTCAGTGCAGAGATGTTGGGAGGTGAAACCACTAAGAGGCGGGGCCTAATGGTAGGCACTGGGCCATGGGGCCTCCACCCTTGTGGACAGAGTCCTGCAGTGAGTCAATCCTCTCTCTCCAGAGACGACATTAGTTTTGGTGGAATGGATCAGTTCCCAAGAGAGAGGGTTGTTATAAATCAAGGTCTCCCCTCCTGTTTGGCTCCTTTGGCTTTGTCTGCTTTCCCTTTGACCTTCCAGCATGTTATGAGATAGCATGAAATCCTCAGGAGAAACCAGACAGATGCAGGCGCCATTCTTGTTGGACTTCTCAGTTCCAGAGAATCCTGAGCCAAGAAACCTCTTTTCTTTAGAAATTACCCAGTCTTAGGTATTCTGTTTTAGCAACAGAAAACAGACTAGGGCACTCATGTAATAGTAGACCCAGCCAGGTGCGGTGGCTCACGCCTGTATTCCCAGCACTTTGGGAGGCCGAGGTGGGTGGATCACGAGGTCAAAAGATCAAGATCATCGTGGCCAACATGGTGAAATCCTGTCTCTACTAAAAATACAAAAATTAGCTGGGCGTGGTGGCACGTGCCTATAGTCCCAGCTACTCGGAAGGCTGAGGCAGGAGAACCACTTGAACCTGGAAGGCGGAGGTTGCAGTGAGCTGAGATGGTGCCACTGCACTCCAGCCTGGCAACAGAGCAAGACTCCATCAAAAAAAAAATATATATATATATATATAGTAGCCCCTACACTGACTCACACACACATACACACCACACAGCCTCAGCTTGCCTCAGTGGTCTCAATTATTGCTGTGGCCATCCATATGCCTCCTTCTTTAATGGATATGCCAATTTTTTTTAGCTCTGTTTATCTATAAATTTGAATAAATTCTATATCAGTGTGTTAACAATTTAACAAATATTATGGTTCAAGTAGGAGGGAGATGATTTTAGCATGTTTTCCTCCCACTGTCTTGAAACAACTATGCTATTATGTTTCCATAATCAATACATGTACAATGATTTAATGCAAAAGGTAACAACCTATATCTCCCTTTGCAGATTTCTCTGAAGATTTGTTTATTTTCATTGTTTAGTTTACACTATTTGTGTTTTAATTACACATTTCCCTTTGCCATCCCCCCCCCCAATGTGGAAGGTAAACTCTCCTGGTAGCCCTCCAGCTGAGAAGAACACAATAGCTTTCATAAACATTGAACTAATCAATTAGAATTTAGGGCTCCCATTTTAATTTATAAAGCTAGTTGTTTCAGATCTGAGTGAATCTAAAGATTAAGGTTTGATTAAAGGCATTAAACAAGTGGGTAAGATGTTTCTCTAGCTCTTTAGTGTTTAAGAAAAAAAAGCGAGCTCCACCAAACGATACAGAAGCAATGTTAATGAGTGCCTTGTCTGTTGCTTGCATTAATTAAAGCTATTCTCTTTTCCTTTTTAACTTCAAAGTACTTTGTATCAATGATAATTAATTGGAAAGGCCACTGCAGTTCTTCTTGACAGAGACCTGGAAAGGAGATTTGATTTTAGTTTTAAGTCGTTAGCAATTCAAGCCAACAGTTTACATGTCTCATTCATTTTACTTTATTGCTTTGGAAATGTGTGTCCAGTTTCACAGTGTCTTGTATGTATTCAGAGTGTAACAATACATTAGCCATATTTTAAATATTTGAAATGAGTTTCAAAGGAAAAAAATGAAAGAAAAAAATAAAAGTTGAAATGCTGTGAACTTACAAATATTGACGGTAAAACAACCCTCAATGTTGCTTAATTCATAAAAGATGTTGGGTTATCTGTGATATTTCTGAAGATCAGAATCTTTTTTAAAATGTTGCTCTCTTGATCCCAGGAGCTTGAGGTTACAGTGAGCTATGATTGCCCTACTGCATTTTAGACTGGGAGACAGAGCAAGACCCTGTTTTAAAAAAAATGTTTTTAAATATTGTATAGAATTCTATGTAATGAATGGATGTTAGTGTATATGTCTTTACAAATGTGAAAGTTTAGTACTGTACCAGTTTTGCTATTGAAAGATTTCAATAAAATTTAGGCTTGCCTTTTATCATACACGGACGAGGTTTGGTTTGCTTTATTTTTGTTTTGTTTTTATTGCTGTTGTTATTGTTTTTCCCTTTGATAAATACCAGTAAATGTAAATACTAAGCAAAGGTAATGCATATTTAAAATTTCTATAGATGATGACATATTTTGGTCTAAAAATACTGGGATATTCTACATTTTGACTATGAATTTATGAGACTATCCTTTGCCCCACACTGTTGCTGCTGATGAACATGAGTTAGTATTTCCTCCTTTAAACCATTTTTTTTTTTTTTTGAGACAGAGTCTTGCTCTGTCGCACAGGCTGGAGTGCAGTGGCATGACCTCAGCTCACCGCAACCTTTGCCTCCCAGGTTCAAGCGATTCTCCTGCCTTAGCCTCCCAAGTAGCTGGGACTTCAAGCGCATGCCACGGCGCCTGGCTAATTTTTTGTATTTTTAGTAGAGACGGAGTTTCACCGTGTTAGCCAGGATAGTCTTGATCTCCTGACCTCGTGATCCGCCAGCCTTGGCCTCCCAAAGTGCTGGGATTACAGGTGTGAGCCACTGCGCCCAGCCTAAAGAATTTTTTAAAAGCCAGCACACTGTTTTTATATTATGCATTTATTTAATAGTATTGAAGTTGAGTCTTTCAAATGCGTATGGTCTTTTGTATTTTCTTGCCACTGAAGAGACTGTTCACGTTTTCAATTTTTGTAGGATTTTCAATCACCTTTTTCTATTTTTTAATTTGTCCTTTATAATTAAATTAATTGACCAATGTTATATTTATTTAAAATGCCCCAGGTAAATCTCATGTATCCTAGCATTTGCTAGCCAGTGTTAGTATCTACTCTCTATTACCTATACCATAAACTCTAATCTATTTAATCTGCCAGTTAATCCCTTCTATAATGTGAGTTTTTTTTAAGTTTTTACTTTTTCTTTTGTTAACTTTTTAACTAAAACTTGTGGTATTTCTAAACTCACTTTTAAATTCTATCTGGCATGAGCCCAGGATTACTATGGTATACAAGAAATATTTGCTGCACTGATCAACTCACCATGGCCACCCACTCCTGGGGTCCCAGACAGCTTATTCTTAAAGATAGTACCTAGCTCTCAGAGTGTTAGCACCTCAGTCACATTTCCCCATCTGAGATGTCTCTAGGAATTTGAGGACAGGGCCTGAAATCAATCAGTTATTCTAATAATAAACTATTCTGAGCCACTTGTAAAAGCAATGTGATAATACGAATGTGTTTTTCACAGTAGAAAAAGTTAAAGACAGTCCTCATCACGTGACGGTAACAGTTTTGGTAGTTTTTCATTCTTTTACCTTGAAAAGAATTTATATAAAGTGTAACAATATCTGGAAAATGGTAATCTCACAATAAATGTTAAAAAGCATCATTTTTATTAAATGAGATCATTGTAATTATAGTTTTTGATAGTTTAGATTATTATTACTCTTCCTGCCCCTGATCTTAGGTTGATGAATTCTACTTTCCCTCTCAAGTGATGTTTCCTTGACTGTATGACTGGCTTTGACCAATAGGAGGCTGGCAAAAGTGATATATGCAGAATTCATATACAGTATGTACTTGTGCAGCTTAACTTGGCTTTTGCACCTTACTGATTCACCATGAGAAAACTATGCCCCAGGTATCTGTTGTTTTTAGAATCTGGGCCCCAAAACAAAAGTTCATGGAACAGTTCTAAATGTAACCCAGAGCCCAGAGCCATGTTCAACTGGATCTGCATCCTGACACAAAGCCACCCAGCTGAGACCATCACAGGCTCAGCAAAATCACAGTTGACCAGTACCCCCTTCACTGAGTGTGAGAATAAATGCTTACTACTGTAAGCCACTCAGTTTGAGGATTATTTGTTATATCATTTGGGTGGTAGCTTAAAGGTATAGCACTGGTGCCCATGGCATTCATAATAACAGTAATAGGTTGTCAAATGCTTACCATAGCTTTTCTCATTTGATCTGCCTACAACTATAGATGTTGTATTATCCTTAGACACAGAAAATTTAAGTAACATATTGAAATAAAAATATAATGTTATAAACCTAGCATTACAACCCAGCCTTTCTGAATTTAGTACCCCTGTTCTTAGTGACCATAACATACAGTCTCACTAGATGTCCAAACTATGACTCCTCAAGAAAATAACACAATGTGTTTTAAGGTCTTTGCAAGCATATCAGATATTGTTTCCGTGTAAGTATGAATCTGGCCTAATCTGACATGAAAAGTACAAAATAAAGCAGTAATTCCTAAGCTCAGTTATTCCTGGGAACTGCCCAGTGGTGGCAGTGAGGAGAGCATGAGGATGTTCAGGGTTCAGCATGGACATTCTAAAACAGAAACTTCAGGACTAGGGACTATGGATATTTATTTAGAATAAGTTATTTAGGCAACCTTGAAGGAGCCAGAATTTCATCTCTCCAAGGGACTCTTAGGGTAGGAATAGTGATTTTTACTAAGAAAAAGTCTTAGTTTATACTTTATTTTCTAAATGCCAAGTGACTCGGACCTCCATTTTTACTTAGAAAGAATGTCATGTCCAGTATACTGAGCTCAATATGGATTCATTAAGGAAAACTTTATGTTCCCCATCTTAACTGTTTAAGGAGTGTAGCATCATGAAAAGGTCATGACATTACAAGTCAAAAAATCTCTGGTTCCAATCCCATCTCTGTCTTCCTACCTGTGTGACTTTAGACATGCCACCTAAACTCTCAAAATTTAACTTTAATTATTTTTAAAAATACAGTATAATTTTCCTTATCGAGTAGGTTTTTGGGGGAGGATTTATGAAGATAATATATTTTAGAACATCCTGTTTAATGGCACAATTTGGTCTGCATTCAGTACACATCAGGAATTATGATCCTTTCTTATATATATTAAGTTGTATGGAAGACACGTGGAAATAAGAAAACAAAGACTATAAAACTCTCAATTTTTAAAAGTCCTGTGAGCATAGGAGGCTGGATGAGTGCTTTTCCTCAAAAAAACACAGTCCAGGAGTCAGAGCCTAAGTTTACTTAGGAAATAGGCCTCAGGATACTATTGCCTTCACAGCTTGTCTTTGCTGTCAAAAAAAGAAACCAGGCTTCTAATTGGCTATGACCACAGAGCCTTGGACCAGAATCCCAAATTTACAAAATAAAAAGTTGTCTCCAGGTAGTGAAACTGATCTGGAATTCTTCTTTCTTTATTTTCTAAATTCATGAAAAGATATAATAATGTAACTCATCCATAGTCATTCATTTACATAATATCTATATGCATGCTTGCCTATGCCTAATTTAGAGCAATATTAACTTTTTGATACTTAAAAGATTGTTTTTTTTTTAATAAATTCAAAGGATATAGTGGGTATTAAACAACAGACAATATAATTGTTTCTATACAAAATAATATTTTTTCCTATGTCAACCTATCCCGCCCTGTTTTCCAGATAGGCAAAGCAAATTCTCAGCCCTATATTCCTACTGGAAAATGGAAACCTAAAGATGTTAAGTGATATGCCCAAGAAACTACAGGAAATATAGGCAAGAAATATATATATTTTTTAAAATACTGACACAGTGCTCATTTTACTAAAACTTGCTGAAACTTTGGGAAATTGTGTCCTGTTAGAAATCAGCATGCGTATCAAGGTAAGAAACTTCAATATCTCATTTATTTTCTAAGTTATTACCACACCTCTCAATTACTGGAAGAACATTCAGTTTCATTAATCTCAAGACAGGGGACCAACTCTTTTTATTTTTTTTAAACCCTGGTTTCAGTGTGTCCAGAAAAGAGGTCTATATATTGCTATGTAGATATATAGCTAAATAGGTACCTCAGATGATGAACTGCTATAGAGACAAAGTATCCAGAAACAACTCTTTGAAGAAGGAATGAGCGAGAAGCCAAATCTGATTACTGAGAGGTGAAATTTATGATGAACACAGTGTCAGAAGGAAAATCACAAATCAGATAATTGAGTGGTGAGCTGAGTTCAAAAGGGTTCAAGACCATGTCAAGGTCTCATAGTGAGCAAGTGGCAGAGTTTGGAGCCACGCGGTTGACTGCTATGATCAGATGTGCTCAACAGTTTTGATGGTGGGTAGAGATTTGGATGGATGGATGCATGCCTGCATGAAAGTGAGAATAAATTTTAATTCATAATCTAGAAAACAATCAACATCATTCAACATAATGGATGGCATGGCAACACATGGGAAAAAAGATATGTTGTCTAAAAAAGTGCTCTGCTTTTGTTAAAAACATTATTTGGAAAAATAAATAAATAACATATTGCAATAGGGTGGTGTAAATTCTTATGTTGGGTTTCCAAATGTCCTTCCCTTAACAAATAGGTCAATTTAAATAGATGATGCAAACAAGGAAGAGTTCTTTCCTTGGAGAAAATGCACAGAATGTCTTCCCCTTATCTAGTCTGGTACAAGGGAAGGTCTGCATGAGGCAGGGACTTGGTTTTGGCTGTGGCCATAAGATGGTGACAAGTATTGAACACTCAGGATCTGTTTTTTTATCCTGTTCCTGCTGAGTTCCTCCTGTCTTTCCAAAAATTACTCACTATCACCAAGTCTCGGACCCAGGTTTCCTCACTAGTAAAATAAAAAGACTCATTTGGCGATTTCTGAAATTATAAGTTTAGTCTACCTAGATTCTCTTCTTGTCCAGAAAAAAGCCAAGGGCCATATGAATGAATCCCCTATAAAATTATTTTTGCTTTGAGATGCCCATGACTTCAGCTCTGGCTTCAGAATGTTTCTATTGCTTCATATAATCACATTCAAAGTCATTTTAATTGTTTTTTTTCTTTGCATGCCTACTGTTCTGTGTTCATTTTTCTCTGCACCTCATTTGATGGCAAAGTAAGGCCAGGAATATATAGAAATCCATCCTCTAGCCATTGCATTAATTGATGCCTGGGAGTAAGGCAATGCTATCTAATGAGACTGAATCAAGTGATTGGTACAAAATGCTGATTTTCAAATACATTTTATCTAACCATTTGAGCTGCCTTGAAAATTGGCATAATTTAACAGTCTGAGCCTCTAAGATAAGGTAATTCTTGATTCATATTTTTCATTTCACAGGAGAGGGAATGAGAAGGCAAGGTTTGATGTGAGTGACTTCAGTACCTATTGACTGTAACAGAGTATACTTTTCAAACACACATGAAAAAAATGTAAATTATTAAATTACCTGAAGTGATTCTGAATAAGTAGACCCACCCTAACATCTACTACAAATGAAGCTTCTCTTTTCTTAAAAACAAAAAAGACCCTCATAATCAAAGGACTATGAATATTCAGAATAAAAATGGGATTAGAAAATTTTGTGATGCTTGTACAATGAGAGGAAAGAAATGAGATTGTTAATTCATTGGGTCACATCATATCCATTCCAGATTCCATGGTTTAACACTTCTTCCTCACTACAGAGGATTCATTATGAAGTAAAAGCAATTGTAGAATACATTTTCCTGAATAATGGCAAGAAAACTGCCACATAATTACTGAGAATTAAAAACGAAAATAATGCGTGTGTGTGCGTTCACATGTGTGAGCACACATTTTGCAATATACGCATAAGAATAAGCATTGATGAGAGGCAGAGTAAATGTTATGAACCCTATTTCCATAGAGTATATCAAGTTATATGAATGTGAACCCCAAATATCTGAGACAGATCTCAATTTAGGAAGTTTATTTTGCTAAAGTTAAGGACACGCCTGTGACACAGACTTAGGAAATCCCGAGGACATGTGCCTGTGGTGATCAGGGTACAGCTTGTTTTATCCATTTTAGGGAGACATAAGGCATCAATCAATATATGTAAGATGTACAATGGTTCAGTCTGGTAAGGCAGGACAACTGGAAGTGGGGCCTTCCAGGTTAGAAGTAGATAAGAGACAAAAGGTTGCATTATTTTGAGTCCTTGATCAGCCTTCCACTGAATACACATTTAGTCTGGGTCAGTGAGTTTGCATTTTTACATAAAAAATAGGGCAGAGGGGCCGGGCGCAGTGGCTCATGCCTGTAATCCTGGCACTTTGGGAGGCCAAGGTGGGCGGATCACCTGAGGTCGGGACTTCGAGACCAGCCTGACCAACATGGAGAAACCCCATCTCTATGAAAAATATAAAAATTAGCGGGGCATGGTGGCACATGCCTGTAATCCCAGCTACTTTGGAGGCTGAGGCAGGAAAATCACTTGAACGTGGGAAGCGGAGGTTGCGGTGAGCCAAGATTATGCCATTGCACTTCAGCCTGGGCAACGAGCTTAAAAAAAAATTATATAAATATATATATATATATTTGTTTCAGGTGAACCTCAGAAGGATGACTTTGAGTTCTGTCTGTCTTTTATCCACAGGAATTTCCTTGTGGGCAAATTGTGAGGGAGGTAGCTTTGCCCTAAGCAGTTCCCAGCTTGACTTTTCCCTTTAGATTAGTGATTTGTGGGAAGGGCCGGATGGTTCAAAATTTATTTTCCTTTCTCAACTCTATAAATTCAGTGAAAATGTGTCCTCTTTCTTTCAAAAATGAAAATCATTATTGTCTGCCTACGTTCCAGCAACTGGATAGTGCCATAAAATGCTATAAAGTTGATTATGGCAAGATCTCTATTCAGAGGAACAGAATGATCAAGTAGAAGAGACACACCTGTAAAATATCAGTTCAATATATGGTAGAAGATACTGTGATTATATTTGCCTCATTTGGAATGTTTTAATATACCCTGACAGTCTAACTAAAGTCTAAGTTCACTGCTTCCCAATCTGCTTCCATTTCACTGTTTTCTAAGCTGCCTTTTGTTGTCCTGCAAGAGCAACCATTTTTCTAGAATGTGAAAAGCTGATTACGTCATCTTCCCAACACTACTTTTGGAAAAACAAATCTGGTTATGGGATTTTCTGAAACTGTGTACGCATTGATGATAAATCACAAACAAATTGTAATTTCGGAGATAAATAACTTTTCCCCTTGCTTTTCAATATTAGAAAATAGTTTTGTGTGAGTTATTTGATACATTGATATATGAACCAAGCCATTGAGTTTTATCTTCACAAACACAATATTTATGTGATAACATGAAGAGGAGGAAAGCTGATTGCTCATGAACAAAAAGGTCATAAAATCATGAAAAATGACTATGGGAGAAAATACTATTTTTAATATTTTCAGCTCCTACCTAAAAAGGTGGGTATGCACACACACACACACACACACACACATATATATTTGTAACCCTATTTTTAGAACTCTAAAGCAAAAACTGTACTAGATTCTCAAAAATAAGGCAATCTTTATTCACTGTTACATCAACAGGTATACATTGTAAGAACTACATAAAAATACAGTGTCCAAAACAGAATAACTAGAGCTCAAGAAAAAAAAAAAAAGATGATATATTGAATGAGCCAAGATTTCAAACTGTGCCTAGAGACTCTAAACTCAGCTACATCCCAGCTGGTTTGTGAATTATATGCTAATGGGTCTTACCCATAATAATAATAATATATATGTGTCTTCTATTTGATTTATCATTAAGCACCTACATTTAAGTGGAAATGAGTACCTAAATTTTCTCTTTTTATATGCCTCACCAATCTTTTTTCTCTTTATTTCAATGATGTTGCTATCTTTTCATCCTACACTAATCGGCTGTACTTACATCTGCTGATGTTCAAGTCACTGCAAAATGCCTTGCCATTTTTGAAATGCATTAAATTCAAATCAAAATAAAAAAGTTCCTAAGTATCCCAGCAATCACGAAGGAAGAGTCTTTGTGGCTACTTCACCGAGAGCATGTGGAAGAAAAGGGGCTTATTTTATGCTTGTCACAAAAACTGAAATGGAACGAGAAGAGGATAAAGACAAGCCCCTTATCTTTTCCTCAAGTTTCACCAATTTATATGTTATTAAGGGTCCAGACATCAACTATGACCTGTCTTACTTCTGACTTACATGATGTCAGAGAAGAAACAGTTTACAAACATTCCGTTACCTTATTCCCTTTCTCTGTATTTTCTCTACTAAATACACACAATACAAATTCATGTTGAAAGGTATTCTTACCATGATTCTGACTATAAACTCTCACAGCACAAATATGCAGTCATTAGTTTATGTTAAACCACACAAAAAATTTAAGGATAATAGAATTTCTCTGTGACAAAAGGGTAAGAATGAGAGGAAAAGGTAAATGGATTGTAATTATTTTTCATGGATTGAAGATTATTCGGGGTCACATAAGATTCATCCTCTATTCTAGTAAAGGTTATAATAGATAAATTCAAACAGGGGTGTATTTCATTCAGAACGTCCACAATGAAATGAAGATACCTTTTCATGTGAACAGCTTAGTTTAGGCTTAAAAACTAATATTCTGAGAGGTTTTATAATTTGAAATGACTATCCAGGAAAGCTGTGGGATTCATTGCTGTAGTGGCATCTGTATTATACAGGCTCCCACCATTCTTAGTCATGTCACATTACATTTTTCATTCATCCTTTCTTTCAACGTATATTTATTGAGCATCTACTATGTGCCAGGACCTGGCAAATAGACTAATATTTATTGATTGATTTAGTTTTCACTGGATCACTCAATCACCTTTTTGAATATATTCCATAAGCTCTTGTTTGTCATGTGGCAGTCATTATAGTAGGTAATAGGACACACAAAATCTGTATAAAAAAATAAAAGTTCTACATTTGATAAATTTAGATATTTATGAAAAAGACAAAACCTGTTTCAATACAGTATAATATGTAATAAAATAGGAATATGTCTATGGTGGCACAAAGAATTAACTGTTAGAAGAATCATAGAAAACTTCACAGAAGCGAAGGCACATGAGTTGGATGGTAATGAATAAACAGAAATGTGGGTAGGCATGGTGGCTTAAACCTCTAATCCCAGCATTTAGCGAGGCTGAAGCGAGTGGATCACTTGAGGCCAGGAGTTTGAGACCTGTATGGCCACCATGGCGCAGCCCTGTCTCTGCTAAAAATGCAAAAATTAGCTGGACATGGTGGCACACTCCTGAAATGCCAGCTACTCGGGAGGCTAAGGCACAAGAATCGCTTGAGCCTGGGAGGCGGAGATTTCAGTGAGCTGAGATCATACCACTGAACTCCAGACTGGGTGAGAGAGCGAGACTCTGTCTCCACACACACACACACACACACACACACACACACACACAAAAAAAAGTATTGGTAAGTAAGACAACTCATGTGTAAATGGTTTTGTGTGTTTGAAGATCAATGTGAGTTCCATGAAACTCAGATCAGTAGTTCTCAGTGAGGTGCAATTTTGTGCCCATGGGACATTTGGTAATGTCTGGACGCGTTTTTAATTGTAATGACTTGTGGGGCAATACTATAGAAATTTAGTGAGTAGAGGCCAGGGATGCATCTAATCATCCTACAATGCACAAGACAGCTCCTTTACCCAACAGCAAAAATGGTTCAGCTCAAAATGTCAGTAGTGATTTAAAGAAAGCTGGTAGAAGGTCAGTAGGAAAAGAAGTTAGAAATGAAGTCAGCAAACCCAAATATGGAGCTTTAACATTTTCTTATGTGTGATGGATGGGAAGTGATATCATTTTAGCAGAATAATTACATTCTTATATTTATTTCCAGGATAACTCTATAAGCTGAAATATAGAAGATACATTGGTTTTAACTAACATTGAATGCTATATAACTATAATTATACTATTAGTCACAATAATTTACATGCAATAGCATGTAGTGGAGATGAAAGTTTAGGAAAGCTCACTACCTCACTCTGTGCAACATATATGAAAAGATTTACATTTGAAGCAAGATGTAAAGAAATATATATTTCTTTTATGTACCTAGAGCAGTTATTATTTCAATTATTTCAGCTTGAACTTCCCTGCTATTTTTTTCTCCTTATCTTTTAAAATATTTTAACTTTTGAAGACTCTGGGTCCTTGACAATTTGTTGGATGAGATCATCACTGATGGTAGTAGAATTTAAGAACATTTGCTCACATTATAAATTTCAAACTAGGCTTGTTTGATTAATTTTATTAAGGAAGTGCTACCACAGTTAAATGCCAAGTATCTGGCATGTAACATATTCAGGTAGACACTTAAATTTTATGGAGACAAAAATATGTACATAGGCTTCTCCTTTCAATTTCTAATATTCTGCATTTTAAAAATTTCTTTTACTATGAAATTTGGAAACCCTCCCTTATTCTTTTGTGTGTTTAAGCAAAATAAGTGTCTGTGACTCTTTTGGAAGATGCTTTACAGATGGACAGGGCTCTGTTTTTGCATTAAATAGAACCAAATGCCATGCTTCATTGGTACAGCAACCAGCATTTATGCAAATCTGAAGAGTAGGCAGGTGCAAGAGCAAATTTCTTAATGCCATTTGCTCTGAAAATTATATAAAGCCTCTAAAGCTATGCTTTTTATAGTAGTTAAAGGATTTTTGTTTGGTATTTTTTAAAAATAACACCTGCTCCAGGCAGAAAAGTGCCCATCCAGCAGGAAGTGGGTTGCTTTTTGTGGGGAAGGAGTCCCAGCTCTTGTCTCTAAGAAATAATAAGACAATAAATGAAATATATTTTGAAAATGCTGGGGAGGATGGTTTAGGTAAAAGGAGGAGAGTGAGACGGGAGAGATTTTGCTTTTTGCACTGACAGATGCAGGCAAATGGCAGCAATTCAGCTCAGCCAAAGAGATGGCAGAACTCCACGGGACTCCATCTGGGGCCTGTTTCTTTGGCCTGTGAAGCCTGGCAGAGCCTTTCCCTGGTAGGCCTATATTTCCCTTTCTCTTTCCACCCTGGCCTAAAATAAGAAGGGCTTTGTGCACAATTATCTGATTAACTCTCAAGAGCTAATGACTCTCATTTGTTTGTTTGTTGGTTTTTTTTCTTGATGAACTTTCCTTCATCCTTTCAACACACGGCCATAGATTCAACAGTGAGTAATTAAGATCAGAGATTTGTTTATTCTGATTCCTTTCATCAAAGCTGAATTCTCCCTGACAATATATTTTGGTAACCTCCTTATTTTCAAAGAGAGGTAGATTGTGTTTTAATGTTTTAATGACATGATGTCTCAATATATTTGTCTGCTCTTGGAGACACTAGTAGTTCACTCATATATTTTTTTTTCCTTTAAGGAGGTCTTACCATGTGTTATCAAGAACTGGTGGGGCTGGAAATGAAAAAACTCATTTTTCATCCTAGTTGTGTCATTAACTCCTTTCAGCCACTCAGTCATGTAACTTTTTAAAAATTTTTTTCTGAATATAATGGCATTATGGATATGAAAGCCATCTTCCCATTCACCTCCAAGGTTGGTCACCTGTTCTGAGTTTCTGTACTGATGTTCCACTCTCTTAAACATCCCCATGTACATCCCCCTGAAAATTACCATACAAAGAAAAGAGTAAAAAGCTTTTTAGAAAGAGGCAGGTTTACTCTTATTTGGCAAAAGATAAACAAGACATAAGCACCAGCTTTACATCCAGTGCTGTGCTAGGTGTTAGAAATATGATATGAGTAGCATTTAGCCCCTCTCGATAGAAAGCTCAAAATCTTCCTAAGATTTAAATGTAGAAATATATCATGATTATAAAATAGTATATATTTATTTGGTATATCAAATAATGGAATAGACACTCTTATGGGTGGTTTTAACTGACATTACTACTTATTAATCTATGGTGTTAAGCACATACCTATTCTCTGTGGTCAGTTTCTCTTCATTTTTCCCTTCCAAATACACCCAACACCTTGCTCTCAGTCTCAATGTATTTACTTCCTAAGTTTCTCCCCTTCAGAGTACATTTGAACTGTTTCCCTCAGCTAACAGCCCTACCTCTTCTCAATGTGGTTTTCCTACAGGCTTTTCTTCTATATACTTTCTTTACTCTCATTCCTTTGGGGTTATGGGTAGCAACCACCCTGTTGTTACTATCCCCACAGCTCAGGAAGGGACATCCCTGGTATTTCCCATGCATTCTATCTACATCTTTTAAAATTTTTTTGTTGGCTAGGCACAGAGGCTCAGACCTGTAATCTCAGCACTTTGCGAGGCCTAGGCAGGAGAATAGCTTGAGCCTAGGAGTTCCAGACCAGACTGGGCAATATAGTGAGACCCCTGTCTCTACAGAACATTTTAAAAATTAGCAAAGCATGGTGGCACATGCCTGTAGTCCCTGTAGTCCTAGCTACTCAGAGGGCTTAGATGGGAGGATTGCTGAGCCCAGGAGGTGGAGGCTGCAGTGAGCTGAGATAGCACCATTGCACCTCAGCCTGGGCAACAGAGTAAGACACTGTCTTAACAATAGTAATTAAACATTTCCATTAATAAACATTCCTAAAATTATAATGAATATATCACTAATTCCTGCTAATTAATGTACAATTTAAGTCGAGAGGGGTGCAAAGCTGTCCTTGAAATGAGATTATCGGAAAAGGTGGCATTTCATAGTCATCAATATACAGGAAATCAGAGAACCTCAAGGGAATAATTAACAATTTGATGTCTTAAGTCTATTTCCTAGGATAGCAGGTTCATAGTTGGAGGCTTACATATTAAGAGAATTCTCAGGATCAACACTCGTATGGGAGTGAAGGCAGTAGGGTTGGTCTGACACGGGGGAATTCAACTGTGATTGAGCTGCAGTAAAAGGCTCACAATAGCTTGGGGAACACTGGTGATGGGTCGGCCCATGAGTTGTCCTGCCTTCAGATGAGGCAGCTAGGCTTCATCATTAAAGGGGCATCTTGGATGAAGCAGCTGTCTTGGAAAAATTCCCCAAAGAAGACCAACTGACAGCCCTCTGCCATTTACACTTTCAGCTGCCACTGGAGAAAGAGTGCCTTGGTCCAAAAGGGAAGATCTGAGTAGCAGGAACAGCACAATACTCACTACATTTGGTATGGAAGGACGTCAGGCTGTGTTTGGGGGAGTATTAGAGGAAAAAGGGGAAACATGTTACGAAAAGTCTTGCTAGCAGAGCTAATGACGTTTAACAAGTTATCTACGCTTTCTGAGACTCATTGTGATGTTTAACAAGTTATCTACACTGTCTGAGACTCATTTGATCATAAAAAGCAAGAGTTGGTTTTATCTCTGAGATTTTTCAGGATTTAACTTTCCTTCAGTGTACCCGGATCCTGTTCTCATGAATGTTAACAAGAAATTAATAATTAGGAAGCCAAATATGTTTGCCATATCCCCTGGTCTTTTTTTATTTTATTTACTTATTTATTTTTAGAAACAGGCTCTCTCTGTCACCCAGGCTGGAGTGCAGTGGCAGGATCCTAGCTCACTGCAGCCTCAAACTCCTGGGCTCAAGTGATCCTTTTGCCTCGGTGTCCCAAAGTGTTGAGAGTACAGGCATGAGCCACTATGCCAGCCCAACACTGGTCTTATGGAATGAGCCCTCAATTAACCTCTTCAATCAGAGAAAGCAAAAAATGACTTTTATTGAATGCCTACCCTACCCCAGCCACTGTGCTACTTTCTAATCCGTGTAAGTAGGTTGTATCTGTATTTTGGAGTTATTTATGTCTTATGTACATTATAATTAAAGGTGTACACATTTTCCCATCTGCTGCTCTGTCAAGGTTAGACCATTGATATTTTACAAGCACTAACATCGGGTGAGATTCATATTCTGCTCCTTAGGAGTTATGGGACCTCTGACTGATTCATTAAGTTAACTCAACCTCGGTTTCTTCATTGGCAAAAATGGAAATTCATTTCCATTTTTCTAAAATCTATAACATACATGAAATGCCCTATAGAGTGCATGGAAGATAAAAGGTACTCAATATTTTATATTATCTCTACTCAATATTTTATATTATCTCTCCCCGCTCTTGTCATATGTTTTCTTCTTACAGTTCCTTTTATGCCTTCTTTCTTCCCTGGATTTCTATTTCCTTCCTGGGGTGCTCCTTGAAAACAGAGTATGTGCATAACATATCTTAATTTTGAAATGGTTAAACAATGCCTATGTTTTAACAAGTGCTTTTCTAGGCACAGTCTCTGGACCACCAATATCAGAGTCATGAGATTTCTTCATAAAATACAGAATCATAGTCTGTAGTTCAAAATATTGGATTCAGAATATCTGAGGTTATACTTATCCATTTTATCAACATTCTCAAGTTAGTCTTATACATGTAGAAATCTGGGAATTAGTGATTCAAGAAATTCAGGAAAAATGTTTGCTAAAAACACATATGTGTGATGTGATTGTTCCCAATATTCTTAAGAAAATGAGGATGGTCAGAAAAAAAAAGAAAGATAAACATATTTATTTTAATATACTAACCATTTTGTATTAATAGTTTAAAGATAAAATAATGAGAGGGCATACTGAAGTTAGATTGGGTTAACTATGTTCTAGGAGATGTTAAATTAGGAAAGATGCTGGGTCCAATTAGAGTCCCCAGAGATTCATGCCTCAGTGAGATAATTAGAGAATTAAGGATTTTTTATTCAAAATGTGGTTATTAAAAGGAAATAAGAGATAAAAGTTTCTAAGATCTTTGGCATTATTCTAAATGAACCAGGTTCTTCTGCTATAGAAAGATTCAACATAAATAAGACCCATGAACTAGAACTAGAAACTAGAGAATCACGGACATCCATATAATGTAAAAACTTTGATAACAGACTTTTCCATCATCCCCCTTAACCATTTATCTGTTTTGAGGGTCAAGGAAAAGGTATGTTAAGGTTTCTGAGAAATATGTCTAATGTGTAATTTTTCTAAACTCTTAATCTATTTTGCTTCTATCTTCTGCTTTTTCAGCTTTGAGTCTAGAGGAGTTCCAATGAGCATAGTACAATTCTTTTGATACTTCTGTTGATTTCACTCTAAATGTTGATGTTTTATACCTTAGCTTTAATCACAAACTATTTTGTTTCTTAATTTTTACCATGGGGCAGGTCTGGTTCTACCATATCATCATTTGTATATGATCTCTAGAAATATGATTCTACTGCTTTTGGGACTGGGTTGCTGTTATTTCCCAACTAAATATGCCCTTATCCTCATCAAAAATAATACACGGACTCTCTTGCTAGTATTCTGTGAAATTTTTAAAGCCTGGAAATCCCTAGGAACTGAAATTGAGACCAATCTCTGCTAAGCATTGGAAATAAACTATAGATGCTTCTTAGCAAAATGTGTAAACACCAAAAGAATAAAGAAAAACAAATGAATTTTTGTTGCCAGAATCAGGAATCCTCTCTTTTATGAAATGAGCTAATGACTAATACTTACCTCCAGTTTCCAATAGTTTTGGGTCATTTACAAAAGTTGAATACACTTAGACATACATATGTTTTCATCCAAATGTGGAAGCATTTTCTCCCTAAACTTATGCCTAACCTGGCTTAATTTTTACTTCATTAGGTGCATTTTATCTATATGATGCCCTAACTTGACATTCTACTGATTCTTATTTGTATCTTCACTAGCATACAGTTTCTCTTTCCTCTTTGTCTTATATAATTTCTAAGATTTTCTCTATTTACCAGCCTTAATTCTACAGAAATCAACGCAAATCATAGTTAATTACCTAGCATTCAGCCAGAATTGCCCCAGCTCTCTTAATAATAGGTACTCTAATACCGTGGCTAAATATTCTTCCTATTCATCTGCCAACGTGTGAATTACATAGCAAGATGAACTTAAAAAAAATTCACCTTTCTACATCATCTATTTTTGTATGCTGAGCACAAAACATGTCTCTGGATTCTGTTATCTAATTGTGTCCTCAAACTTCACAAAGGATTATGCCAAAATCTAGGCAATAATTTCAGTGTATGGATCATTAAGGTAAGAGACAAGATTTACCTTTGGCATTCGGGAGGACTCTTGAGTGATCGAGATAATGGAAGCAACAAAGTTAATATAATAGAAAGTCATTACAGCATGTTTGCAGAATGTCATTTTGGATAATTACGTTTCCCACAGTGTTAGTTTGAGTCAAAGTAGATGTAGAGGTTGTGTATAGCTTATAAAAGAGGTCACAATTGCATTGAAAAACGAAACAAAACCACTAGAAACAAAGGAAACATAATAGCATCTTTTAAACATATTTCCTGTTTTTATAAAAGCACTCTTTAAAAATAAGTTATTTTATAAACCAAATATATGATACATCTAGGATTAGCGATTTAAAACATTGTCTGAAGAAAACAGCACAGCACATAGTTTACTAAAAAACAGAAATGTAAGCAAATGGTGATGCTTCCATTTAGGGCATTCCTTGGGGAGCAGGGGTGAAAATGGGGATACTAATGGAGACAGGGTTTAGGGTAGGGGAGTGGATGAGGGTGGGTGTGAAGATGGGGATGGAGGTGGGGATGGGGGGTGAGAATGGGGTT
Organism: Pan paniscus; assembly: GCF_029289425.2. Taxonomy (NCBI): domain Eukaryota; kingdom Metazoa; phylum Chordata; class Mammalia; order Primates; family Hominidae; genus Pan; species Pan paniscus. The sequence continues at coordinate 73,074,427 of NC_073267.2, forward strand.
GGAGGAAACGAGGGGGTGGAGATGGGAATAGGGTGAGGATGGGGTTGAGGTTAGGATTGTGGAGGTGGGGATGCAGATGGAGGTGAGGTTGGGGAGGGGATGGTGTGGGGACAGGAGTATATACATAATATGCATATATTATATATAGTATATATAAATATATATGTGAATATATAATAAATATATATATGTGTGTGTGTATATATATATACACACACACACACTCCTGTCCACCCCATCCCCATACCCAACCTCACCTCCATCTACATCCCCACTTCCACAATCCTAACCTCACTTGCTACTTGGGGACACATGTATACATATATATACACTTAGAGAACCAAAGCTATGGTATGGGTTTTTATTTGCAATAGACAATCAGATTCATAAAACAAAAATAAGCTTTCATCTTACACTATGTTAGCTTAGTTTTATGAAAGTATGCAGGGCAATAAATGCATCAAGTATAGCATCTTCATCATTGAGAGACCTGACAGCTTCTAGAGTGAGCACATAGCCTCTTTCATCTCCTCACCTATATGGGCCATGCATGGCTTCTATAAATAAGACCCAAGATGTCTGCAAGTCACTTTGATACAGAAAAGAAGCCACCTCAGGCTTCCACCAATCTTTTATGCTATTTGAGTCACATAGGTTTAAAATTGTCCTGACCACACAGCTCTACAAAACCAGGTGTGTCACCAAGTAGCAAGTGAAGCACCACTATATTCTGCATTTATCTTAACCCTAGAGTTCCTAAGGAAATATGACTGTGACATAAGAAATACAAAGTTCAAGGTCCCTCCAAGCCAAATCTGCAGAAACTGGGTCTAAGAAATCTGCTAATCACAACCATATAATAACCGTAAAATTTGGCAAATGCTAACATATAGGTATGTGAATTTCTATGGGATAAAAATAAAAGTATTTAATCCTAAGTGGGATATGCAGAAAAGGCTTTACACAGGAGATTACATTTGTGTTTACTGAGAAAATAAAGAAAAAATTTAGTGGCTGGAAATAAAGCTTGGAACAATTAGGCAGAAGAAAGAGTAGGTAGAAAAACAGACTTTTAGATATTTGAGGTAGGGTATTGAGACTTCAAGATGCTGGAAATATTTTGAGGACAGAATCCAAGGGATATGAAACTAGAAGGAAGGCCAAGCCCAGTTGATTGGACTCTTTTGAATTAAAAATATTAATACTTTTTCTGCAATTATTTTGACCATTCACGAATGCCTTGATTTATGTTTACATTATAAAAATATCAACATAAGTCACTATTAATCATGAGGCTATTCATAATTATGGAAAACAAAAATCACCTGAAATAGCAAAGGAAGATTTACTCCCCCCTCCACTTGAAGAAATACTGTATGTTTATTAATAAGGAATGCATATGTTGGATGTGTGTCAGGAAAGGTTATACCCCACAGTATATTAGGCATTTCTGAAATAAGGGAAATTGGAAGAAATTAGACCAGGGAGAGTAGAAGTACCAAAATTTCCCAATTGAGAATGGGAAATTCCTGATACACTGTCATCATAAATAACACAAATATTTTGTGATTTATTGTTTGCCAATACAGGATGTCTTAGAATAAAGTTTAGGGTTTTATGTAAGCTAGATATATCTACTCCTCCCTCCAAAAATTTATTAAAGCATTTTTTTCTACTCATAGCAAAATGTTAACATCAAGCCAAGTTTCTATGATTTCTCTGACAATGCTGAAATAAAAATATGTCACAAGGACAAAAAGACTCTGAGTTAAATCCCAGGGAATTAAAGTGATTTTTTTCTGAAATCTCCTGCATTGTTACATTAGTACTTGTATGTCTTTGAAAATTTATATTGAACTGATATGACTTCTTATAAAATGATTTAATTTAATACCAAAATCAGTGATTTAATTAAGCATAATTTAGAAGAAATTAGGATGCTACTTATTGCATTCTCTTTAACCAAGACTTTATGACTATTTTGATTTTTATTACAAAAAAGTGCATAGTTATTTTGGGAGTGTTTACTTCATTCTTTAACATCCATTCTTTAACATTTCACAGCCACAACCAGTTTAGTTACATGCTTAGAGCAAATGTACCCCCTTGACTACATTTTTTAAAATTCTGTATTTAGAAGCTGTATTTTTAATTTTTCTTCACTTTAGAAATCAAAGTGGCTATTATTTTTTTAAAAGATGCTGACAAGGTTGCAGAGAAAATAGAACATTTATACATTGTTGGCAAGGGTTTAAATTAGTTCAACCATTGTGGAAAGCAGTACAGCAATTCCTCAAGAGCTAAAAGCAGAAATAGCATTCAACTCAGCAATCTCACTACTGGGTATATACCCAGAGGAATATATGTCATTCTACCATAAAGATACATGCAGGTGAATGTTCACTGCAGCACTATTCACAAAATCAAAGACATGGAATCAACCTAAATGCCCATCAATAACAGATTGGATAAAGAAAATGTGGTACACATACACCATGGAATGCTATGGAGCCACAAAAAGAATGAGATCATGGCTTTTGTGGGAACACGAATGGAGCTAGAGACTATTATCCTTAGCAAATGAATGCTGGAAAAGAAAACCAAATACTGCATGTTCTCACTTATAAGTGGTAACTAAATAATAAATCCTCACAAATACAAAAAGGTGAACAACAGACACTGGGATCTACTTGAAGGCGAAGGTTGAGAGGAGGGAGAGGAGCAGAAAAGATAACTATTGGATATGAGGCTTAATACCTGGCTGATCAAATAATCTGTACAGCAAACCCTGTGACACAGTTTCACCCGTGTAACAAATCTTCTTATGTACCCTCAAACCTAAAATAAATGTATTTTAAAAAGACAATTATATATATGTTTCCGACAATGGATTCTATGCTCATTTATTAACAATTTGGAAGTTCAAAAAATGTAAAGAAGTAAATAATACCACTCATACCCTCCAACTTGGGTGAAATCACACCCACAGTTGTTATGGTTTCTTCTAGAAATTTTCATATTTTAAAATATACATCCTGATATTTTCTCACCTAACATCAAGATGTAATCTTTCACCACGTATTATTAGTTATTTCATAAAACTCCCTTTAGTGCTTACATGATACTTAAAGGATTGGTGGTATTGTCATTTATATTATGATTTTCAATCTGGGGGGATTTGTATGCAAGTTACTGTTTTGAGCTGGGGGTGGTGAACATATTTGTGAATATAGCTGATTTTGGTTTAATGTTTTCTCATTGTGTGTTTAAAAAATGTTTATCATTTATTTCTTCAAGTTATCTGAAACAAGAAAGTCTATTTTGGCCTCTTAGAGGTAATCAGTAGGAAAACAATGGAAAGACATGGCATTTTTCAGTACAAGTGAACCTTTGTTTGAGGCCTCTCAGTTTCAAAATGATTCATTATCAATCCATTTGCTCATCTGAGATACTTAAAAATAACTGAATATATAAGTTTACTTTGTGGATAAACTTGTAAAGATCTAATAATTATAGCTTTTATAATGTATTTGTTTTTATTTATTTAGTTAGTTAGTTAGTTAGCTGTTAGTTAATTCTTGCTATTGTCAGACATGGGGTTAGGTGCCAAGGGTGCTCTCACCTGATCACCATAGGTATTCCAAGGCTTACGCGGCGTACCCACAGATACATAGCTAAGTAGAGGCGGAACCAAATATTCAGAATAAACAATTTCTAGTGCTAGCACAATTAACTACTGTGTTCTATGTAAAGTGGGCATCATCCCTCTATTAGGGAAGATACCCTCACTATGTTTTATTATAGCCTTTTCCATTCCTCTTTATCCTCAAAAAAAGCAATGATCATATTTTGTATTTGTTTTTGTTGCCTTTGTTTAACTGTCTATATTTACGCCATTTCAGCTGACCCTTCCTTCTGGGTCTTTGTTTCGAGTATTATTCTCTGGAGGAAAGATTCTGAGATGGAGATAACCAGGCAGGATATTTTCGCAGGGAGAATTCTTAGGATAAGCATCTGAAAAAGGGAGGTGTTGGCCAGATGGAAAGCTGGATGCCTGTTCAGATTTGCGGACTAAGTCTTTGGACTCCCATGGTGCCCAGGAAAGAGACACGACCCCTGAATGATGTTGTTTTCTACATCTGAGACAATCCACGGAGGGGGCTGACAACTGACAGCTAAGGGTCATCTTGGAAGCACTCCCTCAGATGGAAAAATGAGCCTTTAGTTCCTGAAGGGCAATCTGTGCAGTGCATCACAGTATGCTCCACGGTAATTATAAAACTCTTCTTTAATTCATAAGTGAAATAATATAAATTATGCACGTGTATGCATACACATACGTACTCTACTGTATGCATAAATATATTGTTATAAATATCAAATAAGGTTACAGCATAGTCAATTAAAGACAGTTACTACAGTAACACCTTATAAAATATTTAATGCACATACTTACATATGTAAAAATATATATGTGCATTTCTATGTAATCTGTGCTATTCCCAGATATAAGAGACTCATTGAAAAAGCTAATGAATTCCTCAACTGCAGAAATAAATGTGTCCATGCATTAAATTTATTTTAGATCCTTGAATTAGGACAACTGATTGCTGTCCATTATAGACAGCATTTCTGAATTCCTGCATCTAGATGATTAATGATAGTGTAAATTGTACATGTTTACCACTATTAAAGAAAATAAATAAAGCTTCTGAGTGGCTCTGATTGTATGTTCACAGTTGGACAAATTGTTTATTTTTATACATAGGCCAACAAACTATAATTCATGAATTTGACTTCTTCCTTAGCCTTAAACTGTTTCTTCTGTAGCCTAGGAAAATGATACAGAGAATTCAAGCTGCTCCTCTGGGGAGAGTTCCGAGAGGCAGAACCAGAGCAGAGTAGACATTTCAGAGAAAGAAAAAGAGAAAAACAGCTGTACTCTCTATATTTTATTCCATTTAATCTTCACAATACACCCTAATCAAAAGGCACTTCCAAATAAAAAATCCACATTAAAGATTTTAGATTAACTTGTCCAAGATCATATATGAAATATTTTTGCAGCGCCAGGATGAAACCTTGTTCTATTGACCCAAAGTCCAAGTTTTAATCCTCTTCCACCTACTAGGAAAATTTTTCAAAGGTATACTTGTATTTGAGGTAGCTAACTGGGAGCACCTATAAGATGAGTGCCCTGGTGTAACACTAGACACTTTATTTTCCCATTTTTCCTATCTTGACATGGATTTGTGACTATTCCTCTTTGGGAGAGAATCAATAGAGACACATGAAAAAAAGAACTGAACTCTTAAAAATGTTACAATCTTAAAGCAAATGAACCATTAAGGTATCCAGACAAAAGTCAAATGAAGCTCCTTGTGATTCTCTTGAAGAGTTGGATTAAGCTTCTTCAATTCTTGGACAAGTTTGCACCTGTCCACAGATTCTACTTTTCTTCCTTTAATAATTCAGCTATTGGCAGTTGGAGCTTTGCTTTTGCTTCATTACTCTGCTCTTGGGAAGTAATATTTCCTCAAAAATTTGGTGACATTTTTATTTCTCATGTTTAAAGGATCCCTCTCCATCTCTTCCAGGGATCACACATTTCTACCATCTCAGACAGATGGACTCTCTCATTCTTATCCAGGCTGGCAGTGTTCAAATTCAGGTGCTTATTTTTTTCCTTTGATCTACCACTGCTCATGTACATCTCTGTCCATTAGACAGAAGTGTCAGTGCCTTTCCTTTTTTTTTTTTTTGCCTCCATATTACAACTCAATGAACTTGCATTAGTAGATATATTTTGGATTTTTCTAAAAGTATAAGGGTTTTTAAATTATCAATGAAAAGATGATTAAATGAAAGTGGAATTAATATAAAATGTTAATTATTTAAAAATTGCAGTGAGACGAGATCATGGCATGTTTTAAATATACATAAATATTTTCAGGTTCTGAAGACAATCTATATATGCACTGATGGTCTTTTTCTCTGTGTCTGTGGGTCTAATTTTGAATATTGTTAAGGCCCTGCTTGGATGTCAATGTATCCAAGTAGCTTTCAATGTTTTTCTCCCAAATTACCAAGCATATTAATGTTTCTCATATTGAATTATATTTTATCAAATCAAATTTTATAACAGATTAGTATTTTTCCTGAGTTAGAATATTTGAAACTAGCAAGCTCCAGAAGAGAAGAAATTAGCTTAGAGAGAAAAGAAAAAAAACAGATTTACAACCAGGCCTCTGGTTATTAATGATTATCAGACATTGATTTGGTTGCTTAATCTCTCTAAGCCTCATTTTTCTCATCTCTAAAATGGTGCTAATACCAATGCTTATGTTTTAGCATTGTTGTGAGGACCAAATAAATTTTTATATGTAAAATTCTTAACTCAAAATGGGAACCATGCTAACTTTTTGAAAATGCTTTACTATTGATGTGAAGCGTTTTGGAGCTCAAGATATGTGGGTCTCCAATGGCAAGACAGTTATCCATACTGAGTTTTAGTGATTTCACCTCTAAAATGAGAAAAAGAAGAAAACAAACAAACAAAAACAAAAGCAAGGTCTCTCCTTGGCTTTTGAGAAGGCAGGTTTTGTTTGTTTGGCTTTGTTTATGTCATCATGATCAGCATGCCTATTTTAACTGTGTCCTTACGTGACCAGCATCCCCACTGGGTAGCGCCGTGTTGGATTATTTTTTTGTAGCAGATTTATTGATATATAATTTTAGAACGTTTTCATCACCCTGAAGTAGTTCCTGTACTTTTTATGGGAACAGCCCCCCGACCTACTCATACACAATCTCTCTCCCTCCTCACCCAGGTTCAGGCAGCCTTAAATCTACTTTCTCTATATATCGACTTTACTATTCTGAACATTTCACGTGAATAAAATCACATAATGTGTGATTATGTGGCCTATTGTGATTGTCTCCTTTAACATAACATAGTGTTTTCAAGGTTTACCCATGCCATAACTTATGTAAGTACTTTGTTTCAGTTTATTGTTGAATGTTACATCATGTTGAAACACCACATATTTATCCACTGATCAATTGGCAGATATTTGGGTTCTATGCACCTTTTGGCTATTATGAATAATGCAGCTATAAACATTTGTGTACAAGTTTTTGTTTGTATGTATGCTTTCATTTTTATTTATTAATTGTTTTAGAGACAGGTCTCACTGTGTCCCCAGGCTGGACTGCAGTGGCACAATCACAGCTCACTGCAACCTCCACCTCCCAAGTTCAAGGGATCCTGCTACCTCAGCCTCCCTACCTAGTAGCTGGGACTAAAGGCAAGCACCACCATGCCCAGCTAATTTATTTTTTATAGAGACGGGGTTTTGCCATGTTGCCCGGGTTAGTCCTGAACTCAAGCAATCCCCCGACCTCAGCCTCCCAAAGTGTTGTTATTAAAGGCGTGAGTCACCACAACTGGCCAGCTTTCATTTTTATTTAATGTATACCCAGGAAGTGGAATTTCTGGATCAAACAACTCTATGTTTAATTTTTTGAGTAACTGGAAGACTGTTTTGTGAAACAATGGTAACTTTTTGTATGCAAACAACAATGTATGAGAGTTTTTATATTTCTGCATATTCACTAAAATAGTGTTTACAGTAACCAAAATAGCATGGTACTGGTACAAGAACAGACACATAGACCAATGGAACAGAATAGAGAACCATCCTTTGCTTCTGATGAGAATATAGCTGTCATTGAGATTTCCTTGTAAGTAATGAGCCATTTCTATCTTTCTGCTTTCAAGATGTTCCCTTTCTATCTGGCTTTCAATAATTTTATTATGATGTGTCTGTGGTGAATTTTCTGTATTTCTCCTATGTGGAGTTTTTATATGTATAGTGGGCCATATGTGCGTCTTCTTTACAGAAGTGTCAGTTCATGTACTTTGCCTGCTTTTTAATGAGGCTGTTTGTTTCTTTCTTGTAAACTTGTGTAAGTTCCTTATATATGCTAGATATTAGGATTTTGTCAGATGCATAGATTGAAAAAATTTTCTCCCATTCTGTAGGTTGTCTGTTCACTCTGTTGATAGTTTCTTTTGCTGTGCAGAAGCTCTTTAATTAGGTTCCATTTGTCAATTTTTGCTTTTGTTGCTATTGCTTTTGGTGCTTTCGTCATGAAATATTTGCCTGTGCCTATGTCCTGAATGGTATTACCTAGGTTTTTTTTCTAGGATTTTTATAGTTTTGGGTTTTAAATTTAAGTCTTTAATCCATCTTGTGTTGATTTTTGTATACAGTGTAAAGAAGGAGTCCAGTTTCATTTTTCTGCATATGGCTAGCCAGTTTGCCCAAAATCATTTACTAAATAAGGAATCCTTTCCCTGTTGTTTGTTGTTGTCAGATTTGTCAAAAATAAGATGGTTGTAGGGGTGTAGTCTTATTTCTGGGTTCTCTATTCTGTTCCATTTGTCTATGTGACTGTTCTTGTACCAGTACCATGCTGTTTTGGTTACTGTAGTACTGTAGTATAGTTTGAAGTCAGGTAGCATCATGTTTCTAGTTTTGTTCATTTTGCTTAGGATTGTTTTCACTATTCTTCACAGAACTAGAAAAACTATTTTTAAATCCATATGGTTCTTACTAGTTTCAAATTCTTACCACAATCGATTTTTTCTTCTACTCACTTTATTTGTGCTGTTATCCTCAAATATACTACATTTTTATATGTTAAAAACCTCCAAAATACAAATGTATATTATTTTGTACAGTTGGTTCTTAAGTCAGTTAGGAGAAGAAAGTAAAACAAATATATATTAATAAAGCCTTTTATATATACATAATTATCTTTACCAGTGTTGTTTTCTGTGTGAATTTGAATTATGCTCTGGGGTCGTTTGCTTTTACCCTGAAGAACTTCCTTTACAATTTCTTACAAGATACAGCCAGAAAAATACACAAAATCTCTAACAAATTTGTCTTCTAACAACAAATTCTCACTTCTGTTTACATTTTGGAATGTCTATTTCAACATCATGTTTGAAAGATGATTTTATTGGGACATGGTTGGCAGTACTATTCTTTTGAAAATGTTGAATATCTTTACTGCCGTCTAACATCCTTTGCTTCTGATGAGAACATAGCTGTCACTGAGATTTCCTTGTAAGTAATGAGCCATTTTTATCTTTCTGCTTTCAAGATTTTCTTTTCTATCTGGCTTTCAATATTTTTATTATGATGTGTCTGTGGTGAATTGTCTGTATTTATCCTATGTGAAGTTTTTATTTGTATAGATGGGTTTTTATCAAATTTAGAAAATTTTCAGCCATTATTTCTGCAAATACAGTGTTCTGCTCCTTCATGTCTCTCCTTTCTGTCATTCCTGTTACATATCTGTAGGTTCATTTAATGGTGTCCCATTTCTCTGAGGTTTTCTTCATTTACTTTGCGTTATTTTACTCTGTTATTTGGATTGCATAATATCTATTAATCTATCTCCATGTTTGCTCTTTCTTCTTGTAGTTCAAATCTATTGCTGAACACTTCTAGTGAACTTTTCATACCAGTTGTGTTTCACAACCCCCTCATTTTTATTTGCTTCTATTTTTATAATTTCTATTACTTTATTGATATTCTCTATTTGATGAGATTACCAATATACTTCCTTTACTTCTTCAAATATAGTTTTCTTCAGTTCTTTGAACATTTTTATAATGGCTACTTTGAAGTCACTGTCTATCTGACCCAGAGTTGCTCTCACGGGCAGTTTTTAATGCCTATACTTTGTCTTGAGTACTAACCAGGCTTCCTTTCTCCTTTGCCTGAATCCCAATTTTTGGTTGTAAACAGGATGTTTTCTATGATATATTGTAGCAACTTTGAATTCTACTTACACCGAGCCCTCCAAGACTTATGTTTTCTTGCTTGTATATTTGTTTAGTGACTCCTTGTGTTACTGTAGTCATTACTCTTTCCCCTAAGTACAATGCCTCTGATGTTGCTCCACAGAGGGTGGAGCCTTGAACACCATTATAGTCACCCTCAGATGGCAGTGGCTTCATCAGCATTCTTTTTCTCTGTCTTCCCCTCATGATGTAGCAGATAAGCTCCACTAATTGCCTGCTGTTTGCTCTTTTGTTTGCAACAATGTCTTGGGGAATGCATTCTATACAGGCTTGTCCAATTCAATTTGGACCCCTGCAGGATACATTTTGAGGTTAGTACTCAATATATGTTCTGATCTCAGGAGGCTATTTTTACCAGTCTATTTTCCTGGTTTTCTCTGATAGACTAGTTAGCCTGCAAGTTAGTTTGCAAGTTCATCTATAATGAAGGTACCAGTCTTCTCTTAATTACTTTTCACCATAATCTCCATTGTTTTTGAAAGAACCACTGAGCTTAACTTCCCCACATTCTGATGCAAAGTCAGTTCTTTGGGGGAAGTTTCGTAGCACTCCTTTTTGTAACCTGTCTCTCCATCTGGGCAAAATCCCTGAATCACTACTTTGTAGTTGGAAACAGACACAATGGCCCACTTCTTTCAGCATGACACCTCTGAATTAGAAACGGGTTACTTGACAGAGGGAAGTCAGTAGCCTCTAGTCTTTTCATCTTACCTCTTCCAGCATGGGACATTCCACCTTACTAAAGATCCGGGTCAAGGATAACCAGAATTCCAGTATTCATGGTGAACCATGCCCAAGGTAGACTCTCCATCTTATGAGTGGAGGTTGTGTGAAAAAATAATACATCTCCTTCCTGTGCACACTCATCTGAAACTCAGTATTTTTAACGTATCTAATGATGTACTACCATTTATTGGAAGAGACTATAGACCTACACAGGCAGTTAGAGTTAGTAAAACTCCTGTGTTCTTGACTGCACTCATCTAGAATGGAGTTTCTGTCACACTGGGAGCTGGGAGAGGATAAGGAAGAAAAGACTGGTTCAAATGCTACACACTCTTTTCTCCTTGTGTTTTAGTAGACACTCTTGAATAAATGTTTCTTCATTTGTTGTATGATATTAGGCCCATTTCCAGAGACTTCAAGTGCTTCTTTCTGTATAATTTTTATGAGTTTCACTAATGAGTCGGTCTATAGAACATCTCATTACTCTTCTGGAATTATACTGCACTTTTTAGTATGTTTCTATATTATTTCCTGGCTGTTATGTTGAGATTTTCCATTTTTTATATATCACAAGTGTTTTTATTTCAGTTCTATTATAATTATAATAGCTGTGTTAAAGTTCTTTTCCATTAATTTAAACATCTGAGTCATCTCAGGGTCTGTTTTATTGACTTTACTTTTAGTATGACTCATGTCTTCCTATTTAACCTTGGTTTATATTTTACTTCATTGTTACTTGCTGGACTCTGGGAGTAATAAGTTGTGGGGAATACCAGAGGCCATCTTCCCTTAAGGGATGTTGATTGTATTCTGTTGGTAACTGACTGTTATCTCCTGGTCAGCATTCAGTCTTAGTTCTATTTTTTATTAGTTCTCTTTATCTTTTGGCCTAGCTTCTAAAACGTGACTCTAACTGTAGTGCGTGATTCTTTTTTTTTTTTTGAGACGGAGTCTCGCTCTGTCGCCCAGGCTGGAGTGCAGTGGCGAGATCTCGGCTCACTGCAAGCTCCGCCTCCCAGGTTCACGCCATTCTCCTGCCTCAGCCTCCCGAGTAGCTGGGACTACAGGCACCTGCCACCACAACAGGCTAATTTTTTTTTTGTATTTTTAGTAGAGACAGGGTTTCACCGTGTTAGCCAGGATAGTCTCGATCTCCTGACCTCGTGATCCGACCACCTTGGCCTCCCAAAGTGCTGGGATTACAGGCGTGAGCCACCGTGCCCAGCCAAGTAGTATGCGATTCTTACCTGCTTGGTCTTTCATGAGTTTCAGTGAAATGCCTAAGATATTCAACAAGGTCTCTTAACCTTGACTGGACCAGAATTTCTATGTCTGGAGGCCTACATAAACTCTGGTATTTCTATTCAGTTCTCAGCTCTTTATTAACATTTCTGCCAGGCCTCCATGTGACTCAGCCTATGCAAAAACAACACACCCCTCAGCCTAGGATCTATAATAAATGCTCATGCAGAATTCTATCCTTTCTCTTTTCAGTTCCCTATTCTCTGGTAACTTACTCCAACATTGTGCTACTTCAGTACCTCAGAGCACTGATCTGTCTCTTCTGGTTCCACATGCTCTGTCTAGCCTTTATCTCCTTGATCTGAAGCATGTTACAGGCCTACAGCAGAAAGCTAGGAAACATGTTGGACTCACCTAATCTGCTTGCTCTAAAATTTTACAAGCATGTGCTACTTGTTGCTCGTTGTCTGAACATAGAGAATTTACATATTTTTCCTGGCTGTATAGCTTCTTTCAGTATGAAGACAAGTCTTGTAACAGTTATACTCTTGTGTGGCTGGAAGCAGATGGCTTTATGTTTTTTTCTTAAGCTGATGGAAATAATTATTTTCACCCATAGTCTTTCTGGGAAGTGTTTATTCCTAGGACCCATGGAATATTTGGTGAGCAAGTCTCCAAGAAAGACTGGGTCTCATGCCAATATGAGTTGTAGGAATACAAAGTCATTGCTATTTTATTAAAGAAATGTATTTTTATTATGTACTCCAACCTTAAAAGTACGTTGGGTTATAACAACATGGTGTATCTTGTACATGAAGTTTCCATTCACTGAGATATGAGCTACAAGTTATAAAGCTAGTTTTGAGAAAAAGTTCTTGAATTCAAGTTTAGGGGATATAGAATTTATACTGCTTGTTGTATAACAAAAATATATATGCCTGCCTGCTATAGAAATGCTTTAGTAAGCTATTACAGTTGCCTTTATTTCACCTTTTCTTTTCCTTTTTTTTTTTTTTTTTTTTTTTTTTGAGACGTCTCACTCTGTTGCCAGGCTGGAGTGCGGTGGCATGATCTCAGCTCACTGCAACTTCTGCCTCCTGGGTTCAAGCAATTCTCATGCCTCAGCCTCCCAAATAGGTGGGACTACAGGCACCCGCCACCATGCCTGGCTAATTTCTGTATCTTTTAGTGGAGATGGGGTTTCACCATGTTAGCCAGGATGGTCTCAATCTCCTGACCTCGTGATCCACCAGCCTCAGCCTCCCAAAGTGCTGGGATTACAGGCGTGAGCCACCGCGCCCTGCCTCAACTTTTATTTTCGATTCAAGGGGTACATGTGCAGGTTTGTGACGAGGGTATATTGCATGATGCTGAGGTTTTGGGTACAATTAAACATGTTTCCCAGATAGTAAGCATAGTATCCCATGAGTAGTTTTTCAACCCTTGCCCACCTCCTTTCCTCCCTTCTTTTGTAGTTTCCAGTGTCTATTATTCCCATTTTTATCTCCATGTATACCCAATGTATATTCCCGCTAATAAGTGAGAACACTCGGTGTTTTGTTTATTGTATCTGCATTAACTTTGCTTAGGATAATGGCCTCCAGCTGCATCCATGTTGCAGCAAAGAACATAGTTTCATTCTTTCTTTTAAGCCATTATAGTTAACCAAGAGGAAGTCTAAGATCAAAGCTCCATCAAGTACCTATGGCTTCAACCAGGCTATAAAAACCTATGATTACAATATCATTTCTAGCCCTCACTGAATGCCAGAATAAATGTACAGTTTTTAATGTATCCTGGTTAGATTTATCTAGTAAGTTAAACAGAGATAATTCTGAGGAGTCAGGGCACAGTGATATTGTCACGGGATCCTTGGGGTGTTGCTTCGCTAGCTGGAAACCTTTGTGGCTGGCAGTGTCTTCTGCCTGAGTATTGCTTGTGCCCACTGAGCTCGTTCCACCCACTTGGTCCAGCAGGCTGTGCTTGGCTCGTGCTACCAGCTCAGATCCCACAACTGCCAAGGGCTAGTCAGGTGCAGGCAGAGTGGCAAGGGGTGTGTGGGCGAGTGAGCGTGGGGTTCGGCCACTGCACACAGCCAGGCACACTGGCTGCTGTGGCAGCTGGGCGGCTCCAGGCACTGGCACAGTGGCCAGCTCCATGGAGGCTGTGGCTAGACCAGATGTACTACATGCAGCTTCTGCTGGGGGTACCTGAGTGCCCGGAATTGGTGGGTTTTTGGTCTTGCTGACTTCAAGAATGAAGCCGCGGACCCTCACGGTGTTACAGTTCTTAAAGATGATGTGTCTGGAGTTTGTTCCTTCAGATGTTCAGATGTGTCCAGAGTTTCCTCCTTTTGGTGGGTTCGTGGTCTCGCCGGCTTCAGGAGTGAAGCTGCAGACCTTCCCGTGAGTGTTACAGCTCATAAAGGCGGCGCGGACCCAAAGAGTGAGCAGCAGCAAGATTTATCGCAGAGCAAAAGAACAAGGCTTCCATAGCGTGGAACGGAACCGGAGCGCATTGCAGCTGTTAGCTCCCGTGGCCTGCTTTAATTCCCTTAACTAGCCCCAGCCACATCCTACTGATTGGCCCATTTTACAGAGAGCTGCTTGGTCCACTTTACCCAGAGCTCATTGGTCCGTTTTACAGAGAGCTGATTAGTCCGTTTTGACAGATTGCTGATTGCTGCGTTTACAAACCTTTAGCTAGACAGAAAAGTTCTCCAAGTCCCCACCAGATTAGCTAGACACAGAGCGCTGATTGGTGTGCTTACAAACCTTTAGCTAGACACAGAGTGCTGATTGGTACGTTTACAATCCTTTAGCTAGACAGAAAATCTCCAAGTCCCCACCGGACCCAGAAGCCCAGCCGGCTTCACCTCCCAATAGCACTCACCGCGGGACTTTGCAGCACCTAGCCCGGGCACTCCCGCAGCCCAGAGGGAGCTCGCCACCCCCCCGCCACAACAAGCCCGGCTGGGGCCAGCCAGCTGGCGGAGTGCGGGGCCCGCCCAGCCTGCGCCCACCCGGAACCCGTGCCGGCCCGCGAGCGCCGCGCGCAGCCCCGCCTCCCGCCCGCGTCTCCCTCTCCACACCTCCCCGCGAGCAGAGGGAGCCGGCTCCGGTCTTGGCCAGCCCCAGAGAGGTGCCCCCACAGCGCAGCGGCGGGCTGAAGGGCACCTTGAGCGCGGCCAGAGCGGACGCCGAGGCCAAGGAGGCGCCGAGAGCGAGCGAGGGCTGCGAGCACGTTGTCACCTCTTACCTGCATCCGGACGCGGGGAATGCGGTGGCACTCAGAAGCTTGGAGATGCCAGGAACTGCAGTGCCCGGAAGAGGGTTTCACAGCCCTGGCTCAGGGAGCCCCTGCGACTATGCTCCCTGAAAGGCCACAGCTCTTCTCTCCTTCTCATCACCTCCAATGTGGCAAGTGGGTGGGGCGGTGGGGAGCAGAGGGAGGAGAGTGCGTGTTTTAGCCCTGTTTGTGTTACAGCTTCTCCAGTCCCATCATTCAGCAGGTCCCGAGTTCAGGCAGGTCATTCTGTCAAGTGTCCAGCTGTCAGCAAAGAGGAGACCCACAGCGGGTAGCTCCTTCATGCAGCTAGCAGTCCAGGTGTCTGTGAGTCTGGTTGAGTCTGGAGTTTTATGGACTTCAGAAGACAGGAAGTACGTGTTGATTGGTCCATGGGTGGCCATGGGCGGGCCTGGAAAAAGCACCTATAAGTTCTCACTCCAAGCCATGGACTCCACCCCAACTGACAGCCCAGCCCCCAGGCTTCAGGCTGTCCCTGGCTTGAAGGTGGGGCTTCACTAGGTACCCACCCCTTTCTGCCCGGGAGCCTCTCTGCCTCCTGCCACCATCAATCACGCCCACAGCGTCCAAGCTGTTTGATCCAAGGGACGCCTGCAGGCCTGCGCCAAGCCACTCTCAGCCTCACCGCGGCCTCCCGCCCATGCTGTTAGCACCCAAAATCTGGAGGGGGCTGTGGAGGCAGGGGGCTGCCATGTCAGTGCCTTCCCAAGCATGTGCACACCTGGGCAGGTTGCAACAGTGGGGTCTCAGCCTCAACTTTGCTCTGAAATCAGAGCAGGCACTGGGAGCAGAGAGAGATCAAACAGAGGGAGCAGGCACTTCCAAGCTTGCTGGGGCAGGGGGTTTCCTGGGCCCCCGAGAGCACAGGAATGCCTGGGTCCACAACCGCGACTGGGCGCCTGCAGCTGTGCCTGGGAGGGTGGATCTCCCACCCTGCCAACTCGGAAGGGAACGGGGCTCCCTCCTGTTCCAAGCTCCCACCTGCTCCGTGGAGGGCACATACCTGTCTGTGCCTCCCCTGCAGCAGCCGGTGTCTTCACAGATGGCCACCACTGCCATCAATATTGAATAAGGTGAGGTATTCCATAAACTAGGGGCTGATATTCTCATTGAGTTTCTATTTAACTGGGCAATTGTCAAATTATTCAATGGGGAGTTTTGTGTTGTGGCTCCGTACAAAGTGGTGATGCCACTGAATTCAGAGTCTCCTGTAAAAGTCAGTGTGCGTCAGCAATGGACTCCAAGTTAAATAACCATGTTCAGTGTTTGTTTGAGGAACAATATAACTATAGATACCTATGATTTTTATCTCCTGAGGGCAGATGTTTTTGATGAGCAGGCACTAATGCTTCCTTCCTTAGGTACTTCTAAAAATATAAATTAAAGTCTTAACATTATGGTTTCTGTAGCAGTCTCTTGTGTTTTAAAATAGCATGAATCAATTCACCAAGGCTAGAGACTTCTCACATTGTAAACCAGTGAAATTAAGTTTGTGAATCTGAAAAGCTGAAAAATCACCTCTGGGACTGAAGAAAATGTGAGAATAAGACTGAGAAGCCATAATTCCCTATCCATCTTCCTACACACTTTCATAGCCTTTGTCGTCTGAGGGAAAAAGAAAGGTTTTCATCATGCCAGTTAAAGGCTGTGAATGTGACCTAGATAATTCTTGGGGAATTTAAGTTGAAACACTTCTTTTAATGTCCTTTGAAAGGAAAAACTAAACCTTCATTTCTCAGAATGAAATTGTGGTCAAAACAAATGTATCAAAAGGGCTACAGAGAGATGGAAAAAGATTGTATTTCCAGGTAAGCTGCTCAAATCTATCTGGTCATTCTCTAAAATAGTCTCATCATATTCAAATCATTAGAACCACTGTGTGTGTGTGTGTGTGTGTGTGTGTGTGTGTGTGTGTGTGTGTAGTGGTTTAAATAATAACCAAACATTATTCTCCACCATAGAAATACACAGCTTCTCCACAGGAATAAGAAAAACTTAATATTCAAGAAGCATCTATTTTAGGATAATAATACGATATAAATAGTTTTCTCACTAAAAATATGACTTTTTAAAATTTTTAAATTTTTTTTATTTTGAGACAGAGTCTCACTCTGTCGCCCAGGCTGGAGTGCAGTGGCGTGATCTCGGCTCACTGCAACCTCTGCTGCCCGGGTTCAAGCGATTCTCCTGCCTCAGCCTCCTGAGTAGCTGGGATTACAGGTGCCCGCCACCACACCCGGCTAATTTCTGATCTTGAACTCCTGACCTGGTGATCCAACCTCCTCGGCCTGCCAAAGTGCTGGTATTACAGGCATAAGCTACCGTGTCCAGCCTAAATATGACATTTTATCCCATAGTAGAGTTATCTTTTGCTACTTACCTCAAGACAATAAATTCTGTAGTAAAATTTAATAGTTTTAGCTTCTTACTTTAATTAGAACAAAAATAAAGGAGGATAAGCAGGATGATTACTCAGTCTGATTCTGAGATGTTTTACAGATACCCAATAAAATTTCATTGAATGATTATAACAATTGACCTTGAGACAATATCAGAGATATTAAAGTTGAAGAAATTTGAGCTGTTCAGGGTATGAAGATAAAGTCTTGGCCGGGCATGGTGGCTCACACCTGTAATCCCAACATTTTGGGAGGTTGAGGCGGGTGGATCACTTGAGGTCAGGAGTTTAAGACCAGCCTGGCCAACATGGTGAAACACCATCTCTACTAAAAATACAGAAACCACTCAAGCATGGTGGTGTGCACCTGTAATCCCAGCTGCTTGGGAGGCTGAGGCAGGAAAATCGCTTGAACCCAGGAGCCCCAGGAGGTAGACGTTGCAGTGAGCTGAAATTACACCTCTGCACTCCAGCCTGGTTGACATAGTGAGACTCTGTCTCAAAAAATAAAATAAAATAAAATAAAAATAAATAAATAAAAATAAAGTATCCATGTCACCATTACAAATACCTGAAATTTAACAGAATTTAACAGGAAAGAGACACTGGGGACTATTTATCCTGCTCCCAAGGAAAGTACATTTAAAAGGAGGAAGAATTTGGATCACTCTAAAAGAAAAGGAAAAAAGAGAAGGATGAAATAGTAAGAATTGTCCCACAGTAGTTTAATTTGGTGCCCGTGACTAGTGTGGTTCACTGACTAAAGGAAATGAGAAAGATACCATTTCTTCTTTAGAGATTAGCTGAACTGGGTGCCCTAAAAGATTTTCTCCAGCATCAAGTCTATACAAATTAAAATATCTCAAGATTTAAATTAATATGTCCATTTACCCAATAATTTATTCACGTTTAATCCTGAATACTTGGTTTCTTCAATCATGTTAGTTACCATTGATCAAAGTTGTGGAAGATGCACATTTATCTTACACTTCACAGCTTCAAATATGGTAGTTCAGACAAGAAGTAAACAGACAATGTGTACACCATGTGATAACAACTATAACCGAGAAAGTACAGGATCTATGGAAGTAGAAAGCAAGGGCATTTCAACACTATTACTTTTCACAACAGTACAGAACGTTCAGGCACCACCGTGGAAACACCACAATCTTCAAGACACTTATGTCAAATATTCTGGGACCAAAGTAAATTTTGAATCATCTTTGTGTTTAGAGAGTGGTGAGGAGCATAACAGAGAGCCCTTTTACCATTGAATTATTTCCCCTAGTGAAAGTAGTATTGTCACTAGGTTACCCCAGTATAGTCAAATATTTTCTTCATAAATACTGTCCATCATTATCTTTATTAATAAATTCCTGTGAAATAAATTGATACTAGATCATGAAAAGTTTTGGATTTAGTCAAGCAAATATTTTCTGGGATTCAACTGACTTAATTTTTGAGATTTGTCAATCATCATATACCAATTACAAGCTCCAAAGAACTAATAATATTACCTTTAGAGTCTTCTTATTGGATGAAGAAAGTCCATTAACCGCTTGCAACTATTTTCCTGACAAAAAAAAGTTACCCAATATAATAGAATAGTGATTTCCACGTAGTGCAATGGTAAAAGAGCCTTTGCCCCAATAGCAACTAGAAGTAGCAAAGTAGAATGACCATAAATCTGTCTGTTCTGTGTACATTTTTATATACTTTTATTATTTTTGGCTTTATTTTGAAGAAAAGGAGCTGTAATACACATTTTTATAAAGTATAACCACATAAAGTTCTATTTACTGCTATACATATATGTTTTGGTGTGGCCTATTATTCACCTTTTAAAAAAAAACTCAATTTCCTTTTGGATGTCTGTTCATCCTCTACTCTTAATTCATGGAATTTGTATGAGTTAGAGCTCACCAGTGATAATAATGATGGTGGAAATTTATTGAAGACATCCCTACATAGGGTGTGCTAGCAATTTCTGTAAACCAGGCACACAAACGTTATTTAAAAATACGAGTTATATATTACTATTTACCCTTTATATATGCAAATTGGAAGCAAAAAAGATTAAGTAGCTTGATCAAGACAATATAGTTACAATATTCAAGGGAACTTGAGCTCAAATCAGGCAACAGAATTCTAGAGATGAAACCAGAATGTGAACAATCAGAAATTTTTTCTTTTATTTCTTTTACTTTTTTTTTTTTTTTCTTTTTCCGAGGCAGGATCTCACTGCGTCAATGAGGCTTGAGTGCAGTGGCACGTTCATGGCTTACGGCAGCCTCCATCTCTAGGCTCAAGCAATCCTCCCATCTCAGCTTTCTGTGTAGCTAGGCTGGAAACATTATTTTTCTTAAAGGTAAGGAATGAGCTGATGTCCAAATAAAACCAATGGAATCAATAAATGTTGGGCTTTCTGGAAAAAAAGCCAAACATGTTCAAGTCATATGGACTTGAACCTCTGAATATGTAAGGGATTTTGCTTCCTTCTAGCAACTATGTGGCTGAAAAAGTGAAGACAATGGAAAGGAAGGCAACCCAAGCTTGGACCTTACTTGAGACTTGTTGCTACCATTTGGACCATGAATCAAGCTGTGCTTAAATCCCTGAATAACCCAACAATTGAAAGGTACATAAGCCAGTATCTTTATGCCACATTTTTCTGTTTTTTTTTCTTTTATTATTATACTTTAAGTTTTAGGGTACATGTGCACATTGTGCAGGTTAGTTACATATGTATACATGTGCCACGCTGGTGCGCTGCACCCACTAACTCGTCATCTAGCATTAGCATCTTAACCAACATGGTCACCAGGTTCACAGATTTCAAAGTTAATTGAGATGTCTTTAAGCAAAATCTGTCAGTGAACACTTTCACTGTCAGTGAAAACAAACAGTTCAAAAATAATATCTTGATAGCATGGTCACTTTCCTCTTTGAGAAAAGAAAAATATTGTGTGTGCCTGTGTGTGTTTATACACAAACACAATTTAGCCATGAATCTTACATATTTCCTATCATCTTAGTAAAAACAATTATGCTTGTGTGTGTGTGTGTGTGTGTGTCTGTCTGTGTGTGTTTTTCTGTGTGTCTATGTTTATATACAAACTTACATTTTCTGCTATGGTCCTTGTTTGTTTTCTATCATATTGTGGGGGAGAAGGGTCAGGTTCATGCTATTGCTTGTGCACACCAGCACTTTTCCCATGCAATTTGGAAATACATCTTTTCTAAATGATGTGCAAAATAAATGAGGCCCATTAATATAAATTGAAAGACTGATATTTTTAGTCTTACTATGTACAAGTGTTACATAAAATGTAGTTCATAATAAGAACGTTTTTGCTTCTTTATTCAACACAAGTAAAACAGGACAAGAAAAGTTGGAATATATGCTGGAGTTATTAGTTTATCCCGTCATAGAACATTTAATTTAAAGGTCTCTATAACTCAGAGAGAGACTTCTGTGTTTGCTCTGTTTGACTTCTGATATGTCTCTCCTAATCTTGACAACAATAACAAGATTGTGGGCAGATAAAAATAAAATATATGCCCTTCATCATGCCACTGGCCAGGAACCACAGAAACAAAGAAGTATCAGTTATGGTCTGATTACCCCATCGCAGCCACTGTCTGGTAAGAACACAAAACGTATTTGCAACAGTACAATGAACCCTATAATAGAGACACGAGCAAGGTATTACTAATCTTTGCATACACCATAATGCCTCCCTCTGGGCCTTGTGCAAAGGAGAAGCTCACTAAATGCCACTTGAATTAATATTTTAAAAATGCACTGGGTTGCTTCACAATCCAGGTAATAACTCATTATAATGGTAGATCTTTCTCTATGTCTACAGATTTCATATAAGACAAGATGTATCTTTCAACGTCTATATTTATTTATTTATGTTAGTTTTGTTTTAAATTTTTTAAGTTCCAGTGTACATGTGCAGGACATGCAGGTTTGTTACATAGGTAAATGTGTGCCATGGTTTGCTGCACCTGTCAACCCATCACCTAGGTATTAAGACCAACATGCATTAGCTCATTTTCCTAATTCTCTTAACTTATATATCTTAACTTAGAAAGTTTTTTTTAAACTTGAAAAAATTTTATAAAGTAATTACCTTCTTTGGTTACCTTTGTATCTCAATCAAAAATCTATAATGGAATCATCCCAGCAACTGTTCACTATTTACTTTTCCTCTAGCAGGTAAACTATCTTATATAAGGGGAGGTGATCTCATCATTCTGTTATACTTATATTTCTGTATTTTACAGCCTCATCAACAGGAAATTCTACCTGGTTTAACATTTCTTCTGTTGTGTCAGAGAAAGTCTGATTATTTAACAGACACTGAATGACAATTCAAATATGCTTTATTATGATTCAGGCTGTTCCCCTGCTGGTCTCACCCAGAGATAGCACAAGCCTTCCGATACAAGTACCTCCATCTCTACCATTCTAGCAATTCTTGAGGGTATTAATTACCCACTGGTGACACAGTACAAGAGACCTTTGACCATAGTTCAGCGTCAAATATCAGCGTCACACGGAAAGAATCATCACCTGTTTGAAACACACTACATTAAAAGTCAGTTGTTGTGGATTCTAGTTTTAGTTCTAACAGTGACCACAGTAGTGACTACATGCCAGTCCCTACATCTGCTAAGCAAAATATATCAGACCAGTGGCCAGAAGATCTGCTGTATGAATGCTCCATTCATAGAATGGATGCTCTTTCATAGAAGAAAATAATACCTTCAAAGATCCTTTTCCCACAATATTTTAAAATTTCAATTCCCAATCTCTTCAGTTGAAAAATTCTGATATTTTCTGTCACATTGGTTGTGCACAGATTTGTTTCACGTTTGAAATAGGAGATACAAAATTACTCTAAGAACTATAAAATGCAGGCTTTGTTTTTCTAATTATAAATTGACAGCAAAAATAATTGTTTAAAAAATGAATGAAGATATTATCATTTCTTTATGTCTCTGAATTGTGTGACAGGCAAAGATTTTCAAGATAACACTATAAACTGTTGTAAACTGTACAACACTTACTGTATTATACCAAGTTACTGAGTTAAGTGGAGCTATGCCTGACTCTGCTTGTTTGTGCAATCAGGCTTAGGCTGATGTCTGTAGGAATTTCCATCCATATGTTAGGCAATAGCCTGGAGTAAAACATGCTTAGGATCAGAGTTCTTTGCCAGATTGTGCTGTTGTAATGCTTTCTAGAACAGCTGGAATATGTTTTCCAATAGTACACAATAGCACCTAAATAGCTGTCTTGCCATGATTTAGAGATTTTAAACTCATCCTCATGTTTAATTCATCATAAGACTCCGTTCTGACATTTTAATAAGCAATTATTTAAATGATGCTTATTTCTTAAAAGTTGTCTTTTTTCAAATACATTTTTTGATGGATCTCTAACAAAACCAATGTTTGGAATATTTTTAGAGGAGGAAAAGGTAGCAATGTGGGGAAAATAGACAGCAGGGATAGCTGACCCAATAATAAGACATCGGTAGCCTACAAGAGAAAAGGAGTATACTAGGATTTGAAAATCCAATTTGAAATCCAAGTTACTCTAAACTATTGAGCACCTATGTATGTTGAGATAGAAAGTGACTGAATTTGTGACTAACTTCAGTTTAAATTAACAGAGGCTTATTGGTCATAACAAAACTATAACTTCCAAGGACGCGACCCCAAGCTAGGTCAGAGATTGAATAAGATCATCCAGGACCCAAGTTATTTCCACCTCTGTGTTCCATCATCCTAGAAGTAGTAGGTTTATATCATATGATTATCCCCTCACAGTTTCATGACATTGCTGAAGTTGATTGTTGCATATCTTAATATATCTTTACTCCATAGCAGAAAGAAGCAAGTATGGTAAAAGCGCAACAGTTTATTGTAGAAAGAGGTTATAGTTTTATATCAGATGAGAATCGCTTTCTAGCTAACTAATTTCTTATTACCCAGAATTGAGTAAAGTGCACTTCCTTAGAGCAAACCTGGTCAAAAGAATTAAATTTCTAAAAGTAGTACAAATTAATAATTATTTGAGAGCAGACCAGAAATCTGTGTTTGAATAAGTTCTCCAAGTGATTCTGATGCCTGCAAAAGTTGTAAAACCAACCATACAACCAGTTTAGGCAGTGTGTATCTTTCCTGGGTCGACTCATTACTTATGATCTAAATAAACCAGAAATGCTGCAACAAGAAATAAATTGAATGTGTTAGTGTAGGGGGTGGCTACCGCAAAACCAATTCCAAAATACTCTTAGGAATGCACCTAAACTCTAAGGTTGTATTGTCTCTCATTTATTATAGGATTAATTTTGCCTATATGTCTCTCACATTAAAAGAGCAAATCGAAATAGTACAATGGAAGAATACTTAATATTAACATTCAATGATGAAACAGGAAACAACAAACAAACAAGCAAAGAACAAACATGATTTTCTCCTAGAGTGGGGTAGTGAAAATGAAATGGAGGAATTGAGGTGAGAAACTAAGAGTGGTAGCCAGGTGTTTAAAAGTGTACTGGAAATGTAGTTTTTGTTGTTGTTGAATAACAGGTGCATCCTTCAGCTTGGACAATATTCAGAGTATGACTCTGCCCTATAATAAAATATCACAATAAATATTGTGAATCAATATCAAGAGGAAGCAATTAAATTATAGAGAGAAACTTTTTTCTGAATAAATAGCTAGAGTGAGGCATTTTGCTAAATTAATTGAATGAGCAAACATCCACAGAAATAAGTTGATTGAATATTACAACAAAAGGGGACATTTATAAATTGCAGTGGAGACCAAAAATACATTTCATACTAAAGGATGATACTAAAGGATTTTGAAATCATACTAAAGGATTTTGAAAATGACCAGTAAAGATATAGAGGTGTAGAATAAGGGAGACATGGGACACAAAAAGATGACAGAAGAAAACAGACAAAAATATTGAGACCACATTAAACAATCTTCAGCCATGTTGTCCAAAAATTCCCATTAGTTCTTTAGAGAGGAGGAATTAACACTTAATATCAAAATAAGTTAGATGATAGTCAATTTTTAGCTTTTACAATTATGCAATATAAAAGACATAGTGAATTCCATCTGATTCTCATTATGAAGTTTAACAAGACATTCTCAGTTTATGAATTTGTTAACCTTATACTTTAAAATCCTTACAGATGGCACAGGTCCTAATAGTGAGAGCAGCATATGTGGATACTAAGTAAAAACCCAGTTGTCCAGAAGGGTTAATCAAAGATGAGCTCAGTCCCTTTACCCCCAAAAGAATGTTGCTTTAACAATAATTATATCTGACTGGATTTGCCTTATGTACATAAGTACTTAGTGAACTTTTCAAAGGTATGTAAGAAATAAATTATTAATATTATTTTAAAACGCCATGAAATGCTAGCATAGAAAGAAAAGGAAATGTATTTGTGATCTTTCATGGCTTGTGTGATGTAAAAATTCCTCATGGATAAGGGTCTTTCTAATTATTTTAGTCAGTAAAGACGACTTACACCTGATCAGTTTGATACCTAGCAGGAAAAGAAATCTGCAAATACTGTGATACTGGGTATATTCTGTGCCTGACTAGACTAATTTGTCACAGACAATCTATTTGGTCACTGAAGAGAAAGAGGGCATGTCTAAGAATAACTCAAAATATATTTGTACTTCAGAGCTTATACCTGTCAAATGGGATATTCTTTGTAGTCAACCCATTGTTGCTCTGACTTAAATTCTTTCCACTGTGGAACAAAAGTGCAGTAATTTTGAAAATGGCATTTTAAGTGAAGCTATTTATTTATACTTTATACTACATCATTATGGTTCAAAACCAAAAGGAACCGTGTGGTATAAAATGAAGTATGTTTCTGTGAAAAATGCACTGAATACAATACAATTTTATGGATAGAGAGGTATGGAATTCTCAACTGTATAAATATTGCAATTCACAGAAGAAAGTTACAGTAGAAAAGCATCAACCTTCATAGAATTTTCAAGGTCAAAATTACAGTCTTGTCTTGGTCATTGTCTTACACTATGACCTAGTGGTGATTAATTCTCCATTGTTAAATGAGAGGATTGGACCCTCAAAAATCTTTCTCTCTCAATTTCTCTACATTTGACTTTGTAAATTTCAATTTTGAAAATACATGTGAATGTATATGTGTGTGTTTAAAAAATAAATGTATTTTCTTATGAAAAGTTTTTATAAAGAATGAAACAAGAAGTTCTTTAAAAAATATATCTATATTAATATCCTAGCAAGAAGCAAATGAAACACAGAAATTACAACATTTTGAGGAGGCCTTAAGACACCATTTCAAAATACATAGCAATGTCTCAGTTAAACCACAAAGGATGGTGGATTATCTTAAGTTTTTAGCCACCCTAGGTCCAAAGTGGTAACTAAATGGAAGGGATTATAGAGACTTGAAAAGCAAGTGCCCTATATTAAGTGCAACCTTGAAAAGAGCCTTTATTTAATTGAGTCGCAAACATTCAGTGGGGATTCTTCAGAGAGGAAATAAATACTCTGATCTCACTGTCTTCCTCTCTTCCCCAATTCTGTCATGAAACCAGAGCCAACGTGAAGCCAGAGGAATAAGGGGTCGCACTGATAAACTTCATAGCTGTCAATCTCAGTTAGGGGTACACTGAGTGGAGAGAAAGCATAAATCAGATTGGAAAAGAGTGAGAATTGGATCTGGGGAAGCAAAAGGAAGATACGTTGTTTCATTGGTTTTGTTTGCTTTTAAATGAAATCATTGGACTGTATCCCAACAAATCACTAATATACCAAATTACTATCTGCTTTTCCACAAATCATCTTTTTGTGTAGAACAACTATTAGATATTGTTTTATTTTTAGATAGAGGGATATATTTATTCTATGCAGTATTATTCCAAATCCAAACTTATGAGTTCCAAATAATTAAAAATGGCAATGATTGCATGAATAAAAACTACTCTGGAACCTTCCATAGACCTAATACCTACACCATGCTTCAACACGCACACACACATCATATGTACATATCACATACTTGAAATACACATGCACTTGAAACAATCACTTTAAATTACGTAGCTTTAATAATAATGAGTACTCATTTTTATAGATTCTCTGTAGAGAAATCTACATAGCAAATTGCCTAAGAACATAGGCTCTGGATTCAGATTACCTGAATCCAATCTCAGCCCTGCTATTTATAACCTGGGTATTCTTGATCAAGTTACTCAACATTTCCAAGCCTCAGTTACCTTGTGTATAAACTGAGCATTTTTAGAAATCCTAATTGCTTTTTGGTGGAAAGTGTATGATATAAAATAATACAGGCAAAGAGCTTAGCATGGTTTAGTTCAAGGGCTGTTAGATTAGTTAGCAGTACTAGCAACAGTGCTTTTCTTCCTCACTCTTTCTTCTACTTCTACTGCTAATAATGCTTCTACTTTATGTGGAAAAAAGAGTCAAAAGTTTGGGGCATTGGTGTTTACTTCTATCATTCTAAGCACTTATTTAAAAAGTCAGATGAGACAATAAATGTCATTCTCTCTATTTAATTTTAGTGAAATCTGTCATGCAGTTAAAATAGAGTAATATAGGAATTTCATGTGCTGGTCTCCAACTGAAAATGTAGCAGCTAAAAATGGAAAACCCCTACTAAAACAATTTCATTTATATGTTGCATAACTTAAAATTGAAGAAACGGTGTCTTTATGGGTCACACTGTACTTTCATTTGTCTGCTTCCCTGTAATTCCCAACTGTGATCTAAACATAATTAATTAGGTAAAGCTGGGGTGAACACCTCTTTCACTAGGGAGGGTTTTATCTCAGTTGCTTATCCTAGAATGATAGAGAAGACCAGGAATGTTTGTGAGGTACAAAAGTTGAAAATTCCTATTTAGAAATGAAGCCAAACACAAACACCTAGGACAAATTCTGTATCATATAATATGGTGAGGATATTGACTATCTAGTGAGCAGAGAGGGATTTGAAGCCTGGATTTCTGTCTCAGCTCAATGAACTGACAGTTTATGTTTAAGTGGAAACTGAGGCCATATGGACTTAGGTATACTTTTGAAATATCAAAATATCTTATTGAAACAGATTTTGGCATGATAAACCTAATTCAACTAGGGATAGAACCATTTTTTCTTTCTCCACTTGCTCTGCAAAATCTATCAGGGAACGGAACTAACAATTGAGTGCCTCATATATATCAAGCACAATAGTAATGACTTTACATATAAAATTTTACTTGCAAGAATTTAAATGAATAGGTGAGGGAGGTACCACTATAGATGATATTCTTAATGTGTAAGTGGGAGAGTATTATGAACAGTAATCAGTTCAACTGGAGACACTTTCTGGAATCTAACAGATTTACTAGTTTAAGATGGTAAACAAAACAGTAATCAGTAATGCCCTTGGGAGATAGGATAGAAGCTTAACCAAATCGCATACATGTATCTCATCTTGCCTGAAGTTGAGACCAAAATGAAAAAATCTGAAAATAAGAAAGATCTAAACTCTTTTGCTTTCCCAAAAGGAAGATTCTTAGCAAGTTATTTAGATAAATCACACCTTCTTTTATAATTTGAACATTGATGCTTTTATTAGAATGTCATGGAATATGAGTCAGACACACATGGACTCAAATCCAAGTTCTACTACTTATTAGTTTTACAAACAAGTTTGAATAAATTAAACTCCGTGTCTCAGTTTTCTCATCTATGAGTAGTGCTGAAACTACCTCAGAAGATATTTGAGAAATTAGACTAATAACAAGAAAAAAAGCAACCATGTTTATCATTATATATTACTTAAATTTCAGGATATTTCCAAATGAAATTATCTCAAGAGGTAAAGTCAGCTTCTAGATTCACTAAGATAGAATAGACCCATCTCTCTTAGGTTTTCCTTTTTGCAACTCAAGAACTGTGGGAATAACATAATAAAGGAACATAGATAGTCTCTGAAAGGTGGAAAAAAGCCTGGCTGCCTAAGAAGCTTAAGACTTGAATTACACTTCTGTGAATCCCCTGAGGTTTTTTTATTGCTTTGCATACACCCCATACAGAAAGTTGCAGAAGACTCCAACCCTTTACCACTAATGGGCAAAAATAAAAGAAGCTCCAAATAAAATATTTTTGCTCCTAGCCATAGAAAAGAGGGTGACCTAACCAAAATAAGACATTCTTTTTTGGCAATACATGCTCAACTACAAGCCACAAACCAACAGGAAATGTATACTTTACTATGCTTTCAGTGGGGCCAAGCACAGAGTTATCTTTGGCCCTTCCTCACACCACCTTGCAGAAAAAGGCAGCAGTGCTTTTATTTCCCAACCCTGTGAGAATAGCAAGACAAAGCAAGGATTTTATCTTTCATCCCTTGCCCACCAGAAGCAGGTGCTGGTATTTCAAGTCTTCTGCTGAGGCAGGGACAATGAGGCTGAGCAGGGGGCTGTTCTTCTATTCTCCAGGTGGTGGAAGCAGATATTGTTCTAATTCCACTACCAGGGAAGTGACAGTGGGGTCTTGTGGAAAGCCATATCATCAATAAGACCAGCTCTCTGTGTCTACCTACCTGGTGGCAAGAGACCCAGTGGGGAGCTGAGCTCACACCCTCACTCTGAAGTAGTGAGATGGTTCAAGTCATTGGGTCCAGTTTTATTGGGAAGGTGTCTGTGGGGCTGAAGGTCAGCTGAAATTCCACACCACCCATCTGTATTAAGGCACTGTGAATCAGTGCCTCACTTTTGCTAGGGTGATGCGGAATGGGCCCAATGCAAAGCTAAACATAAACAACTATTTAGCGTTTCCACTAAATCTGAACAGGAGACTTTAAAGGTCATTATAAAACATCTCTATATAGTTTTAAAATATTATTATATAGAATCCCAAGCTTCATATTATAAAATTTAAAATGTCAAAGATACAATTGAAAATCACCCAGTATTCCAAAAACCACGATAATCACAACATGAATGAGAAAATACCACTAATAGACACCAACACTGAGATAAATTAGGATGTTGGAGTTATCTGACAAAAATTTCAATACAGCTATCATAAAAAATGGTTCAACAAACAATTATGAATTCTCAAACAAATAAAAGCAGAAATACCAACAAAGATTCAGAAGTTATAAAGAATTAACTGGAATTATAAAATAATAATGCAATAACTGAAATAAAAATTTTTCTGGATGAGCTAAATAGTATACTAGAGGTAAAAAGAATAGAAGTAAAATTGAAATAGCCATAGGATTTACCCATTCTGAACGACAGAGAGAAATAAACGAATTTAAAACATGCAAACCAAATATCAGGGACTTGTAGAATAATAAAAAGAAATCCAACTTTTACTTTATTTGAGTTAAAGAAGGAGAAGGGAAAGAGAGTGAGGTTAAAAGAATGACAAAAGAATGATCAAAATCTTCCCAAAGTTTTAAAAGAACATACACCACAGATTCAAGGAATATAATATACACCAAGTTAAAACCAAACATAATAATATACACCAAGTTAAAACCAAAGAATTTATGCTTCTGATTATAATTAAACTTCTGAAAACTAAGTAAAAATAAAAACCCCTGAAAGCAGCAAGAGAGAGACATATTACTTATAGATAAACACTAATTTGAATAACAGCAGATTGCTCATTTGAAACCATAAAGATCAGGCTGGATGCGGTGGCTCACACCTGTAATCCCAGCACTTTGGGAGGCCAAGGCGGGCGCATCACAAAGTCAAGAGATCGAAACCATCCTGGCCAAAATGGTGAAACCTCATCTCTACTAAAAATACAACAATTAGGCCAGGCGCGGTGGCTCACGTCTGCAATTCCAACACTTTGGGAGGCTGAGGTAGGCGGATCACGAGGTCAGGAGATCGAGACCATCCTGGCTAATATGGTGAAACCCCATCTCTACTAAAAATACAAAAAAAAAAAAAGAAGAAAAAAAAATTAGCCAGGCATGGTGGTGGGTGCCTGTAGTCCCAGCTACTCAGGAGGCTGAGGCAGGAGAAAGGCGTGAACCCGGGAGGCGGAGCTTGCAGTGAGCCGAGATCGCGTCACTGCACTCCAGCCTGGATGACAGAGCAAGACTCCATCTCAAAATAAAATAAAATAAAAATACAAAAATTAGCTGGGTGTGGTGGTGCCTGCCTGTAGTCTCAGCTACTTGGGAGGCTGAGGCAGGAGAACCTCTTGGACCCAGGAGGAGGAGGTCGCAGTGAGCCGAGATCGCACCACTGCACTCCAGCCTGGGCGACAGAGCCACACTCATCTCAAAATAAATAAATAAATAAATAAATAAATGAAACCATAAAGATCGGAAAGAAATGCCACAATATTTTTATGTACTGTAAGAAATGAGCTGTTAACTGCAAAGTGTATATTCAGTTGAAATATTCTTCAAAATGAAGGAGAAATAAAGATAGTGTCAACTGAAAGAAAACTAAAAATTTGCTATCAAACTTAACTTTAAAGAACGACTAAAGGGACTTTTTCTAACAAAATAAAAGGAAGCAATAAAGAATAAGTCTTAACAGCTTCAGATAGAAAGGAACATCACAATGGGTTAAAGAAAAAGTAGATAAATAGAATATGCTATTTCTAATGAGATTTTTAAACAATCTTTGGTGATTTAAGCTAAAATAACCACACCATCTGAAGGGATGCTCAATGTATACAAAATAAATATTTAAGACAATTATCTCTAAAGTCTGGGGCCATATATAACCTAAATAAAAGTAATGTTTCTACACTTCATCTAAGGTGGTAAGGCATCAATATTAGTAGGTTATATTTAGTTACATATGCACCATGTAATTCCTGGAGCAACAATTAAGAAAAGTACATAAAATGATATACTCAAAATCAGTGTAAATAAATTGAGTTAAAATAATTTAAAAAGTTTAAATAACCGAAAGAAAGGCAATAAAAGACAAACAGAGGAAAGAGAAACACAGGAAACAAACCAAAAACAAATAAGGTGGCACAGTTAAGCCTCACTATATCAATGATTACCTTAAGTATCAATGGTCTGCATACACTACAAACAAACAGAGCAAAGACAAGAAAGGAGGATAAAGAAACAAAAGAATAATCCAACAATGTGTTGTTTACAAAAAGTTCACTTCAAATACAACTACATAGGTAGATTTAATTTTAAAATAATACGGAAAAGACGATGAAAACAATACTTTTTTCAAAAAAAAAGATGATATTAATATCAGCTACAGTAGACGTAAGAGCAAAGAAAATTATTAGAGATAAAGGGGGACATTATATAATGACAAAAGTATCTATCAGGAGATGCAACAATCATAAATATTTACATACCGAATAAAAGAACTTCAAAGTATATATAGCAAAAGTTGACAGATCTGAAAAAGAAAATAGATACAGCCATGTATAATTATGGTAAGGAATTTTATTTTTTTATTTTATTTTATTTTTTTATTTTTATTTTTATTTTTTTATTTTTGAGACAGAGTCTCGCTCTTTTGCCCAGGCTGGAGTGCAGTGGCGCTATCTCGGCTCACTGCAAGCTCCTCCTCCCAGGTTCACACCATTCTCCTGCCTCAGCCTCCCGAGTAGCTGGGACTACAGGTGCCTGCCACCACGCCCAGCTAATTTTTTGTATTTTTAGTAGAGACAGGGTTTCACTGTGTTAGTCAGGATGGTCTC
This sequence comes from Pan paniscus, assembly GCF_029289425.2. Taxonomy (NCBI): domain Eukaryota; kingdom Metazoa; phylum Chordata; class Mammalia; order Primates; family Hominidae; genus Pan; species Pan paniscus. The sequence goes on from NC_073267.2 coordinate 73,106,740, forward strand.
GATCTCCTGACCTCGTGATCCACCCACCTCAGCCTCCCAAAGTGCTGGGATTACAGGCGTGAGCCACTGCGCACGGCCATGGTAAGGAATTTTAGCACCCCATATTAGTAACTATAGAAGTACTAAACAAAAAAAGCAGGCAAGTTCAAACAAGATCTAGAAAGCAAAATAAACCAGTAGTGTCCATTTGACATATATAGGACATGCCACAACAACAACAGCAGAATATATTTATTTATTTATTTTTTTTATTTATTTTTAAGACACAGTCTCACTCTGTCACCCAGGCTGGAGTGCAGTGGTGCCATCTTGGCTCACTACATCCTCTGCCTCTCAGATTCAAGTGATTCTTGTGCCTCAACCACCCAAGTAGCTGGGACTACAGGCGTGCACCTGGATAAATTTTGTATTTTTAGTGGAGACGGGGATTCACAATGTTGGTCAGGCTTGTCTTAAACTCCTAACCTCAAATGATCTGTTCACCTTGGCCTCCAAAAATGCTGGATTTACAGGGGTGAGCAACTGTGCCTGGCCTATGTACTTATTTTTAAGAACTCAGAATATTCTCAAAGATAACCATTTTCTGGGCCATTAAAAAATGAGTTTAGATGAGTTGAAATCATGATGAATTTGTTCTCTGACTTCAATGAAATCAAGCTAGAAGTTAATTATAACAAAAAATCATTAAAATATTTAAAACTAAATGATACTCTTCTAAATAATCAATAAGTCAAATAGGAAGTATCAGAGAAAATAAAATTCTAGAACTAAATGACAATAAAATACAATACATCAACACTTTTGGAAAAATGATAAAGCAGTACTAAAAGAAATGTACAGCACTATGTGTTATGCATTAAAAGAGGAGTTTTTAATCAGTAATCTAAATTTCTACTTCAAGAAGCTAGAAAAAGAAGAGTATAATAGTTTGAAACTAAGAAGAAGGAAATAATAGAGATAAAAGAAATGAATGTAAAAATTAAAGACAGAGGAAAGAAACATGAAAAGTGGCTCAACAGTCAGAGACAGGTTTATTTTAGAGAAAATATACCTGAGAGGGGCTTCTGGCCAAGTTAAGTCAGAGGCACACTCTCTTACAGACTAAGAGTTTTTAAAGATTTAGGGTGGGAGAGTTTATCAGAGACTTGGACTGCTTCTGTGTCTCTTTGTTGTGTTTACCTGGGAAGGAGAGTTGTGTGTCTGTTCCCATACATCTTCCTGTAGCTGCAGGCACACCTGCAAATCCACTTTTATCTTTTTTTTTTTTTTTTTTAGATGTAGTTTCACTCTTTTGCCCAGGCTGGACTGCAATGGCACGATCTCAGCTCGCTGCAATCTCTGCCTCCTGGGTTCAAGCAATTCTCCTGCCTCAGCCTCCTGAGTAGCCGGGATTACAGGTGCCTGCCACCACGCCCAGCTAATTTTTGTATTTTTAGTAGATACAGGTTTCACCATGTTGGCCAGGCTGGTCTTGAACTCCTGACCTCAGGTGATGCACCTGCCTCGGCCTCCAAAATTGCTGGGATTATGGGCGTGAGCCAGTGCACCCGGCCTCAAGTCTGCTTTTAGTTTCCCTATCTTAGTGCACCTGAAGGGAAAGGAATGTGCTTATTAAGTCCCACTGTTTTACTGAGGCCCGTTGTATGAGGGTGAAGTCTGGCAGGTACGTAAGAGGCTTTCCCCCCATCTCCCTCTGTGCCAGAGCTGTCCTATCTATGTTTTAGTGTCTGCTCTTTCTGTCTGCTTGTTTGTTGTTAGAAGGGATTTCCTTGAAATGCATGAGGCTAGAAATTTAAGCTGGAACTTAAAGTGGCAGTGTTTGCCTGAGATGACGGTGCTCCTACTCTGTCAATTAATGGAACTGAAATAGTAAACAAAAATCTAGTCCTTTGGGAAAAATCCATTAAAACTGATGAATATTATACAAGCATACATAAATAAAAAGAGAGAAAACATAGATGACCAATATCTGAATAAACCAAGGGATTGTACTACAGTCTCTGCAACATTAAAAGAATAATAAGGGGATATTGTAAGAGCTTTACTCATAAATTTGACCACTAAAAATTAATGGACCAACTGTTTGAAACTGCAAATTACCAAAACTCAACCAAGATAAAACAAGACAACATACATAGTTTAATAACTATTACTTACATTTAATTTATAATGTATTTATTTTTTATGTTTTTGATTGTACTATTTTTTTTGAGGTGAAATTCACATAACTTAAAATTAATCATTTTTAATTTTAAAAAATTTTAATTCAACAGTTTCAGGTGGTTTCTGGTTACATGGATAAGTGATTTAGTGGTGATTTCTGAGACTTTGGTGCCCCAATCACCAAGTAGTGTAAAATGTACCCAATATATAGCCTTTTACCCCTCATCCCCTCCCACCCTTCCTCCCAAGTCCCCAAAGTCCATTGTATCATTCTTATGCCTTTGCATCCTCATGGCTTAGCTCCCACTTATAAGTGAGAACATACGATGTTTGGTTCTCCATTCCTAAGTTACCTCACTTCGAATAATGGCCTCCAACTCCAACCAAGTTACTGCAAAGGCCATTTTTGTCTTCTGTTTTATGCATAAGTAGTTTTCCATGGTGCATATATACTACATTTTCTTTATCCACTCATTGGTTGATAGGCATACAGTTTGGTTCCATATTTCTGCAATTGTGAGTTGTGCTGCTATAAACATGCATGATCCTGTGTCTTTGTCATATAATGACTTATTTTCCTTTGGGTAGATACCCAATAGTGGGATTGCTGGATGGAATGGTAGTTCTGCTTTTAGTTCTTTAAGGAATCTCTATACTGTTTTCCATAGTAGTTGTACTAGTTTACATTTCCACCAACAGTGTAAGAGTCCCCTTTTCACCGCATTTCTTATTTTTTAATTTTTAAATTATGGCCATTCTTGCAGGAGTAATGTGGTCTCTCTTTGTGGTTTTAATTGCATTATCACTAATTATCGGGTTGCATTTCCTTGATAATTAGTGAGGTTAAGCATTTTTTGGTATGTTTGTTGATTGTATATCTTCTTTCAAGAATTGTCGATTTTTGTCCTTTGCCCACTTTTTGATGGGATTGTTTTTTCTTGCTGATTTGTTTGAGTTCCTTGTAGATTCTGGATATTAGTCATTTGTCGAATGCATAGCTGGTGAATATTTTCAATAGGCCCAAGTGTTTTCACTGGAGAATTTTATAAAAGTTTCAAAATAGAATTAGCATCAAATTTATACAATCTCTTCCAGAATATGGAAGAGAAGGAATCAATCCCCCAGTCAATTTATAAGAGCAATAATACCACTGTTTAAAGGAAACTACAGATTATTATGTATTACATATTTTAAACTTCTCAAAATGAGGAAAAAAAGTTGAAGTATACAGCTTGACTGCATGAGATTTATTCTAGGTATACAAGGCCGGTTCAACAATTGAAAATAAATCAAACTAATTCAATACATCAACAAGATAGAATAGAAAAACATATATGAGATATTATTAAGTGACGCAGAAAATGCATTTGGCAACTTCCAGTACCTATTCAGAACAAACACTCAGCAAATTATAACAGAGAATAACTTCTTCACACTAGCAAAGTGATTCTGTAAGAAAACTATAGTTATCACCACTCATATTCCACATATAAAAACTATAGCCACCAAATAAGTGAAAAATAAATAAACAAATGATATACATATTAGAAAGGAAGAAATAAAATGAGCCTATATGCAGATGGCATGATTGTCTATGTACAAAATGCCAACAAATCTATAAGGCAATGAGCTCCTAAAATTAACAAGGTAGTTCAGCAACCTCACTGGATAAAAATAATTGCACAAAAACTATTGAATTTCCATACACTAACAGTGAACATGTGGTAATCCAAATTAAACATGCAAAATAACTTCTGATAATTTCAAATGAAATAAAGTATATACGCATAACATGAACAAATATGCATGCCCAACATTACAAAATTTTGATGAAAGAAATAACAGAACAACTAAATAAATAGACATGCCACATTCTAGGATTGAAAGATTCAACAAGTTAAAGACAATGAATTAAAAAAATGGTAAATTAGTTGCCATCGAAATTTTTGTTGCAAAATATCATGTTAAGAGTATCATTTTAAAACTAAAAAGAGGAAAAAAGATCATATTAACAGTATCAAAATATGAGCCACAGAAAAGAAAATATATATGCAAACTACATATTCTTCTAAGGACTAGTATCTAAATATATAAATAACTCTTAAATGCAACAGTTGAAAATAGTAAGTGGGCAAAAGACATGAATAGTCATTTTATCAATGAAGGTAATACAGATGGTAAGTGTGTGAAAATATATTCAATATTATTAGGGAAATGCAAGCACAAAGGGTTGTCAATACATACCTATCTATCAAAATGGCTAAAAAAAAAAAGTGAACATCAAATGCTGGCAAGGATGTGAAGAAATGATCACCCATACCTTTCTGGTGGCAATGTAAAATGGTACAGCCACTCTGAAAACAAGTAAGTTATTATTTTAAAAACTAAACATTCAGTATCATTCAATCTATCAACTGCACTGCGCTCTTGGGTATTCATCCAAGCTTATGTTCACACAAAAATTTGTAAATAAATGTTCATGGCGTTTTAGTAGCCAAAAATAGGAAACAACCAAAATGCCCCTCAACAGGGGAATGGTTAAGCAAACTGTGGTACATATGCATCATGAAAAACTACTCAATAATAAACAGGAATGAACTAATGATGCACACAACACATTGATGTGGTCTAGAGAATTATAGAGACTTATGATGAGGTTACATTCCGTGTGATTTAGTTAATATAACAATTTTAATGACAAACATAGGAGTGAAGATGAGAGCATAGCAGTTGTCAGTGATGGATGTGGGGACATAGAGGGATGTGGGAATGTCTATAAAAGAGTAAAATAAGGAATCCTAGTAAAGAAATTGCTTGTGGCCAGGCACAGTGGCTCACGCCTGTAATCCCAGCACTTTGGGAGCCCAAGGCCAGCAGATCACGAGGTCAGGAGATCGAGACCATCCTGGCTAACATGGTGAAACCCAGTCTCTACTAAAAATACAAAAAATTAGCCGGGTGTGGTGGCGGGCACTTGTAGTCCCAGCTACTCAGGAGGCTGAGGCAGGAGAATGGCGTGAACCTGGGAGGCGGAGCTGGCAGTGAACCCAGATCGCACCACTGCACTCCAGCCTGGGTGACAGAGCAAGACTCGGTCTCAAAAAAAAAAAAAAAAAAAAAAAGAAATTGCTTGTATTATGACTGTGTATTATGACTGTGTCAATGTCACAACTTTTCTTTGTGAATATTGTACTATAGTTTTGCAACTGTTTCCCTGGATAAAGTAAACAAAAGGTGTCTCTATGTTTCTGATTATTGCCTGTGAGTCTACAATTATGCCAACATAAAATTAATTTTTAAAAATGGTTTTGGCCATGAGATGCACAAAACTTGGTCAATGCTCTGCAATTTGGCTCTTGACTTCATGGCTGGAGGAATGTGTAGAATAGCAGTAATTAATTAATGATGTTAAAAATAAAATAATCCAAATAAGCAAGTATGCATATAGATTTCTCTCTTGTAAGCACTATTTTTGTTTTTGCTATGACAAGGTTACTATCTCAAAATGTCTATTATTTTTTCTTTGTTTTATTTTCATGTTTTATGCTAAGAATAAGTTTTACATAGCTCTAAAGTTTGATGGACAAATAAGATGTACATCTGTTGGCAAGAGAAGAATTTTCAATAGAAGTGTTGCTTCCGATAAAACTATTCTAAAATACCACTTATATTAACCTCTGAGTTATTGCTTATGGGAGTAACTCCTTCTAACTTGGCCAGTTACATGGACTCTCGCTTTTTCTTCATATTCCTTTATTTTCCCTTGTGATTCTCCACATCTGCCATTATCCTTAAAGATCTAGCTCTTTCCTATCATGTCACTTTATCTCGCAACATATTTTTCTCTCCCTACATACCAGCAAGACCGGCCACTAATTTGTTACTTGAAGGCAAAACATTCCATTTGTTGCTAATTGGGATTATTTCTTTGCCCCCAACCAATTTCTTCCCACTCTCTTACTTTGCACATTTGTGGCAAAAAGTTTGAGTTTACAGTTTGTGATCTATGTGTATGCTGTGTGTGATTATAACTGCTTAAAGCCTGTGCCGCTAGATCATAATCTCCCTGAAAGCAGAGGGCACGGGTTCATATTTTACCCCCTATACACCACAATTTACAAATGCTTACCAAATATTGGGAAACAGGGGAAGTGAAAGAGAGAGAGAGAGAGAAATAAAGAACATGAAGAACGAGAGGGAAAAAGAGAGAGGGGAAAAAGAGGAGAAAGAAAAGAGAAAAGAAGGGAGAGAAAGAAGATGAGAATACAGAAAGAAAATGGAGTAATTGTTTATTTGGCAATTTGACAGATAATTTTAGCACTACTTTTAACTAGCTTATTATGACTTCTGGTGGGCTCTGAAAAAGCAAAAACTCATCTTGGTCCAGGCTGTAGTATTGGTAGACTTATTGAACACCTATGGTATACCATTTGGAGGATTCATTAATACAAATGGAAATGTTGCTGCTTACTTGAAATTTAACATCTAGTTGTAAAGAATCACATGGGAAGTTGCAAAATAATGCTATTTGCCTTTTGATATGTAACACAGAATCTTAATCCTCATGACATCCTGAAAAAGATACAATATATGTTAACTAGATCATTGGCACATACACAGAATTATTCAAAGGAGAACAGTCACATATGATATTGCCACCCTCTAATGATTACTGTTAATATTTTGTTGTTTTCTCTAAAAACTTAAATATGTAGCAGTGTAGTTTTACCATTGACCATGGCATATTTCCAATCCTTTCTGGAGATACTATAAAAATATTGCAAGTGAAATTGTTTTTTAATCCCAAATATTTATTCCAGTTTTTCAAAAGAGAGGACAAATATCCAAATCAAATAATGGTAGAATAGTGCTCTTCATTAACAAATATGGCTGCATAAGTCAGAAGTTCTTTTACCAGGTCCCATGGCCACTTAGGGCTATATAAAAATTGAGATTTTCATATCTGTAATTTTTAAACAACATTTTAAATTTCTGTTGGATATTAAAAGGCCTTTGGAACTTTGTCAAATTTATTGCTCACTGTATCTAGATATAGACCAACATTTACTGGCTGTGATAAACACTAGTTGGTAATACTTCAAAAAATATAGCATCCATTTGTTGAGTGCTATCTTAGATGTTTTGTGATGCCATAACGGAATAACCGAGGCTGGGTAATTTAAAAAGAACAGAAATTTATTTCCTCACAATTCTGGAGGTCATGAAGTCAAAGATGAGGACTTCATGACCTCTAGAGGCATCTGGTGAGGGCGTTTTTGGTGCGTCATTACATGATGAAAGAGCAAAGAGAGAGGAGGGCTTACTTTCCCTTTTATAACAGCACCGATTCCACCCATGGGGGCAGAGCCCTCTTGCCTAATCACTTATTAAAGGTATCCCTTCTTAAAACTATTGCAATGTCAATTAAATTGAAAAAAAAAAGGAGTATGTCACCATTTCCAGGACTGTTTTGAAAGATGAGCATTTGTCTAAGACTAAGATAATTCTTCACTTTTCATATAATCCAAAACGGTTCAGTCCCATTTTGATAGAATTTGATCTGAACTTTTAAGCAACTGTAGTGCTTTCATTCTCAAATCTCAATGCTGCCTGAATCTTTGAACACCAAACCAAGGCAGATTTCCTGAAGATGTGTGAGATGCCATATACCACCATTTTTACATAATCAACGCTGAACAGATTGTAATAGTGTCCAACAGTTTAATTTGACGCTCTTGAGTTATTTAGCAAAAAGTTAAAGCAGGTCTGGGGATATAATTTTTTTTTCAATTAGGTTCTTTCAGGAGATTCAGGAAATGAAATTATAGCATAGAAGTTAGGTCCACATAGAGAAATGCACTGTGTCTGGGAAGTGACATTGAAGTCTATGGGTAGAGGTGGTGGTGGAAGTGGAGAATGTGGGTAAGGATTATATTTACCGAGTTTTCACCTACACTTCCTCATTTTTAATTTGCTCATATATTTATCCATTCATTCATTCATCAGTATCGTTTTTTAGAGCTACCGAGATTTTCCAACACCATATTTACAACATGTTAAAGAAAAAAAAAGGAATCAGAAAATTTCTGATATTTCTATAGTTATTACATTCTTCTTTCCTACTTTTCTTACTTCTTTCCACTTTTCTTATTTTCCTTCATTTGGTGTTTCTTCCATCCATTCAAATATTTTCCCCAAATTTTCCTAAAATCTTACTATGTTCTGAGTTCTGTGGAAGGTGGTGGCAATGTAAGAATAAGACATGATCCTTGAGCTCAAGATGTTACTTTCTAGTGGATTTTCATATGTATAGTGCACTACATTCTGTGATGTGTACTACACAAGAGATTTCAATGGAAGGTTTGCGAGTCCAGAGGTATTATAGAAAAATATTGATGGCCACACATACCCACGTTCATATCATGTCTTTATAACAGGGGCAGGTTACTTCAAGTTTTAGCCTTTGCATCTCATGGGGCTGTTATAAACAAGCAATAATAACATATGTTGAGCTTATTAAGAGATATAAATACCTCCCCTTTCATACAGGGACAACATAGTGATCAGAGATACTTTCACTTAGCCTTCTGATCTTAATATTAATTGCAAATACTGCATTCAGAAGAGAATTTTTGTCTGTACTGAATATGTGCAGACTTTTTTTCTAGTCATTATCTTCTAAACAATACAGTGTGATAACTATTTACATTGCATTTACACTGTATTAAGTATTATAAGTAATCTATAGATGTTTAAAATATACAGGAGGATGTGCACAGGTTATATGCAAATACTACCTCATTTTATATCAGAGACTTGTGCATCCATAGATTCTGATATTCTGGAGGAGTCCTGGAACTAATCCCCATGGATATGGAGAGACAACCGTACTTTCTTGCTTGGTATTAAAAATACTACTAATTGGTATACTGGGAATAGTTTATATTTTAAGCTGGATCATGGCTACATATGATTACTTACATTAAATCATTCAGCTATACACTAAAGTTTCATGGTCTTTATGTACTTGTTATTTATTTTTTTCTTTGGGTGGATGTTAATCTGAAGGAGAAAATGAGGGAGGAGGAGGAGGAAGAGAAAGAAAAAGCAAACTTGGTGAGAAATATGAGTAATGGCTTTGAAACGCAAATGATGATTTTAAAGAGAGACCAGATGTTGTCAGAGTTGGTTTAATGGGAAGTTAATATGGATTTTGATGTAGTTACAATCTTCACAATATTTAAGCTGTGTTTATATATCTTTAGATTTGCTTCCTAAGCCAAGCATAAAAATTAGACTTTTTAAACTGTCCTGTCTCATTTGATTCAATCTTCCTAAAAGTCAGGTACAAGAAAGATGAACATTTACCAGTTTAATGATTCTCGGGGAGATAATTATAGAAGAAATAACAACAAGTAACAATGCCTGAACTGGGGAATTATAACGTTAACCGAGGAAAGCAGAAAACATATCACAAATATCATAGAAGAGACACATCCAGTTTGATCTTCCTACTTCTTTGGGTCTCCTTAAACATTTATGCTCCTTCATGTTCTATATATTCTGAGCCTCTATTCAAGGAGAAATTGGAGGCCATCCTGAATTTTATTCCTTTGCATTTCTCTGATTCAGTTTTTCAAAGATGCATGAGTGTTTGTAATACTGTTTCCATTATGCTAAAATACACAATTTTCATTAAGACATGTCTAAGTGGTTGATTTCACCAACATTCCTTTGTTAGGAAGAATGCCAAGGTCAAGCAATCCTGAAGAAAAGAGAGAATTGCAGGATCCAGCATCTCAGAGTTAGGCACTAGGTCCTGAAGGGACAATGACTCTGCCTTTTTGGTCTTTCTGCTTAGCTCTACCTGCTTTTACTATGAAATGAGCTTTTCACATATAGCTGCCAAAATAAATGTCATAAGTCTATACTCAAACATCCCAGTCTTAGAACTTGCATTGAAAAATGGAGCTTCTTTATTGAATTTCTCTAGATCAACGCCATAAGAAAACATTTCCTCTACTTGGTTTTCAGCCCGAGCAATGTCACGGCCCTTGAATTAACAATCAAAACCATGGGAAAGTGACCTATGTTTTGCCAGACCCTGTGTCACAGGACTTTCTCTTCACAAAGCTAGACAGGTTGCTAAGATCCTCAGCTCAATTAAGGCCACATTGCATGGGATGCAGTTTTCTGAAAGATGGTGTACTAAACAAATGGAATAAAGATGTGTCTACTAATGCATCTAGGATGCAGATTTGGGGGATTAATTTGTTTACTAATCTTTGATCTTTTGAATCAAATGCCTGATTATTTTTAATGTAAGAGATATATTTCTTTTTTTTTTTTTAGGTTTTTTGAGTTCTCACTTTTTTGGATCTTTCCTTTTGAAATAAAAATTATCAGTGAATTGATTTTCCTGGATACATTCTCCATGTATTTTCTCCTTCTACTTATCTTGTTAAATAGCCCCATCGCTTTCCACTTTGACTTAATAACCCATGGAGGATTAATTCTGAAATCCTCGTTTTTCTGATTCTGTCCCATACAATCACTCTCCCAAAACTTTTTTTTTGGTGGGGGGGGAGTGGGGGATGGCATATCGCTCGGTTGCCCAGGCTGGAGTGCAGTGGTGCAATCTCGGCTCACTGCAACCTCTGCCTCCGGGGTTCAAGTGATTCTCCTGCCTCAGCCTCCCGAGTAGCTGGGACTACAGGTGCCCGTCACCATGCCCGGCTAATTTTTTGTATTTTTTAGTAGAGTCGGGGTTTCACCATGTTAGCCAGGATGGTCTCGATCTCCTGACCTCATGATCCACCCGCCTCGGCTTCCCTCTCCCAAATCTTTTTACTTCATCTCTTAAAATACTAAATTTTTCTTTATAGCCGCTCTCCATATCTTGATATGGTGGAATTAATTCTCCTTCTCTCTTGTTTTATTTCTCATCTCCTTTAATTTCAGAAACAATGTAGGAGATGACTAGCACAAATTAATAGAAACTAACAAGTGGAGGTGGTCAAATAGGCCTGAGTTTAATATTTGTAATTTGCTAGCTGGATAACCTACAGAAATGCACTTAATTCCTCATTTATAAAGTGGGAGAAAATAATCTTATACCTCACTTTTTTAGGAAATAAGATAAGCAAAACATTTAGTTGTTGCTTTAGTGATATCTCGGTCTAAAACAAATGAAAGTTGTTTCACTAAGGTGATCTACTCAAAGAAAAGTGTGTTTGTTACTCATCCTAAGAGTTTGGTAGGTCCCATTGCAAATAGCAAATTCACATGACTTATAAGGGCCTTCTCAACAAAATATCAACACAATTCAACATATTTTATATTCAAGACACCACTAAATTTCTGTCAATTTTTGTGTGCCTTATCCTTTATATATTTTTTGTTAAAAGGACTTTGTGTTAGGCTGAAGTGTTCTTTGCTTTCCTTCCACCCAAATTTTTGCTCTTTCTTCAACCAGAACATATGATGCTTATTCCATGAAATATTTTCTAAATGCCTAAATCAACTGCAAGTGTTGGTGCTGGAACACTGAACACATACCTCTTAGCCTATCTAATAAGTTGAATCATAGTTATATATGTCCATGTGTATCTCTCCCTCAGGTAGTTAGTACGTTCAAGGACATAAAATATTTTATTTATTGTTACCAAGTTTTCTTTATACTATTCTCTAATTTAGAATGTGGATTTTTTACCAGGTATGGGTTGCATAGAGGTAGGAACTAAGTATGTTTGCATCATATTTTATTTGTATTGTCCCATCCAGTCCTCAAAATAGAGTCATTTCTCAAAAGTGTCTTGCATGGTGAAATAAGCAGTTGAAAAGACAAATTGGTAGGTGGAAGAATGAATGATTAGGCAAATGCTTTCTGGGTTAAAATAGTTTTTGGTATATGTATTCGTTCACTAAATATTTGTTAAACTTATAATACAAAGTAAAACTGTTTTTCTATTCTGATATAAATACACCTTGAGTGATTTATCATTCTAATTGCCTTGGAAAATAAATACTTTTAAAACAGATATTTCAGAGATATTTTTCAAACTTAGTGTTCTTCCACCAAATTATCTATCATTAATTTTTATTACACATTATGGTACAGACATATACAGGTTGTCTCTTCTGTGTTGCTTTCTGGAATGGTAAAGCACTGCCGGTGCTTGGACGATGGCCCCTTGATACTCTTTGTACCATGCTCAGAGTGCTAGGGAAGCAGAGTCTGGGCTTCTTTCTGAGTCCTCAGGGAATCTTTTGAGGCTACTTTGCCCTGAGCAGTTTTACCCAAGCATGACATGTATCTGATTTCCTGTGAGGATGTTATACACAGAGAATCAATAACTTTTAGCAAAGAAGGGAAGATTACTTTTAGCATCTTTTTAAAAAAGTGACAGCTTTCTTTTATCAGTCAATTAATATAAGTATGTATAACCACATTACAACTAGCACACATTCATAGGGAAGATTAATCAGATCTGAATAGAAATATAATAAAACCTTTTTTTAATTTCAGAGAAGAATTATTCATAACCCTTTAAAAATAAGCCTACTGAAAAGAATATTAAAAGATAATTTATATTTGTGAACCATGGGCATTTTGGGGGCCAATAAAGATGGAATAGTGGAGCAGAATACAGTTGATGATTCAAAGTTGTATCCTCAATTTTATACCTCTGTCACTGTAATGACATGGGCACATATATATATCCTGAGTTGGATCCATACCAGCCCTCAGGCATCTTTATAATAATGTGATTGCCAAGTAGATGAACCCATGATCCATTAGTTATTTTATTCATTAAATCAAAAAATGATTGTTCATGCCTAATATATGCTGAGTACTATCTTAGGTAATTGATGCATAGTAATTAGAAAAACAAAGATCACTCCTGACTTCATAGTACATAGTGTCTATGAGGAAAGAATGTCAATTCACAGGTCAACCAATAAGCATGCAATTAGATAGTAAGAAAGAAATGCTAGGGTGTTGATAAACAAAATACGACTCTGATAAAGATTAATTAAAGAAAGCTACTGGGATAGGTTTGCTTTGAAAGACCTGAGGAAAAAAAGCAATAAAAGAAAATCAATGGAAGACTTTTAGAACATGAAGGAGTTAGTTATGGGGTTGAAATTCCAAGATGAACAGAGGGTATTCCCAACCTTTCTAAAACAAACAAACAAGACTATTATTTTGGAAATTTACAGGAAAAATAGAGAATTAGAACATAATGAAGAAAGGGGAGAATGGCTTAAAGTTTAGTTGGAGAGTTTCAAACAAACACTTCTTAATCTGATAAGGGATTTTAATATTATTTTATGTTCAATAAACGTTGAGATTTTTATTATTTGAATAATGTATTTAAAGTAATGACATGATTTAATTTATATTTTAAATATAATTCTGACTTATTGTAAAAAATGACTTTAAAAGAACAACAACAAAAGTAGAAATGACTTGTGGTATTAATATTATGTGTCAACTTAACTGGGCTAAAAGATGCCCATATTGCTGGTAGAACATTATTACTGAGTGTGTCTATCAGGGTGTTGCTGGAAGATATTAGCATTTGATCTACAGACTGGATAAAGAAGATACCCTTACCAATGTGAGTGGCCATCCCCCAATCTATTGAAGGCCTTAACAGAACAAAGAGGCAAAGGAAGTACAAATTTGCTCTCTGTTTGACAGGGATATCCACCTTCTCCTACCCTCAAACACTGGCAGTCCTGGTTCTCAAGACTTCAGACTCAGACTAACTTTCTTGTTTCTCCAGTTGTCAGACAGATCATGGGAGTCCTTGGCCTCCATAATTATGTGAGCTTATTCCTATTTTATATGTCTATCTCTCTCTCTCTCTCTCTCTCTGTGTGTGTGTGTGTGTGTGTGTGTGTTTTACTGATTCTGTACTGATTCTGTTTACTCTAAATAATACACAATAAACATATAAATGGAAATAATTGAGTCTGTCCCTGGAGATTTCAACGTGAGGGAAAAGAACCCAAAGACATCAATCAGAAGCCAATATATCTTAATTATTTTGATTGAAATGTAGTTTAGATGGAGAAGGACACTGGGGTGAGAAATTAATAAGATATTGCTAGCCTGAGGCTTATATTTTTTTCTATGATGTTCCCTGTCTGAATTAGGCTGAAATCAAGACACACTTCATTTTTATTTGGTCTAAGAAAATTTTCTAAATTTCTGTAATCCCAAAGGGATCTGGACTGTTTAAGTTATTTTTGAAAATTTAGAGAGCACAGTCCCTGGATAGAAGAAAACAAACCTAAAAATACATGATTATGTGAGGAAATAATTCATTTATGTTCCCACATACATTATTTTACTTATATTGATGAATACAAGTAACTTATTGTATACATACTATCTCCACAATATCATACAAATCATTAGAAACTGCAGATTTATTAGTTAAAAGAATGTAGCCTTTCATTCCTTCCATTTTTTTTGAAGGACAACCTGGGACTTGAATGACATTCAATCTTGTTAAATTCTGCTGTCTGTTATCAGTATAAACATCTATATTTGGAGCTTATTAGGATAATATATATGAGTGTGATTAACTGGTTTTACCTTCCTGAATAAAAAAAAGTTAAATTGGTTCTTCTTTAGTTTCTTCTTCTCCCCAAAGAAAGATTGATATTGACAATATTCAAACTTTCATTTAGCTTTAGTTTTCTATGAGAAACATTTGAGAACAGCAAAGGGATGGTTCCTCTTCTCTGCTTTATGGCTTGGAAATAGTTTTACATGAAAGATTCTCCTGATCCATATGATCATTGAGAAAAATCCAATAGGTAGCATGAGAACATATTCTATACTTTTCAAACTTCTAGAGAATGCCAGATTCCTTATTCAGTTTAACAAACGTTCCTTTACCTTCTACTGTGTGTCATGTATGAGGTATGTAGGGACTCAAAATACAGTATCTGTCTTCAAGGTGTTCATGGTCCAGTGTATTAGCTCATTTTCATGCTGCTAATAAAGACATACCCAAAACTGGGAACAAAAAAAGTTTAACTGGACTTACAGTTCCACATGGCTGGGCAGGCCTCAGAATCATGGTGGGAGGTGAAAGGCACTTCTTACATGGTGGCAGCAAGAGAAAATGAGCAAGAAGCAAAAGCAGAAATGCCTGATAAACCCATCAGATCTCGTGAGACTTATTCACTATCACAAGAATAGCGCAGGAAAGTCCGGTCCCCAGGATTCAATTACCTTCCCTTGGGTCCCTCCCATAACGGGTGAGAATTCTGGAAGATACAATTCAAATTGAGATTTGGTGGGGACACAGCCAAACCATATCGTCCAGTAAAAAATAATTGGTAAGTAAGTGACAATGAAAATCTAGGGAGAAAAGATAAATGATTGAGCTATTAATAACATTATGATCCTGTAAAATTGGAACATGGATTTTATTTTCAGTTTCCAAATAAATACAGTTCTTCTGGAATCTATCCCAGACTAATTGCTTCCTTAGCAATTTCCCAACATGTCTGACAGCTCCTATATAATTAAACAAAACACTAGTTCAAGAAATATCTTTAGCCACTAAATTTGAAAGTAGTTTCGAGATCCTTTTCGATAAGTTGATCAATACAGATTACATGCCACATCATCCACTTTGAATTTATTCCTATAGTTTATCTTAGCTTTGAGTGTAGCCATGGTTAATTGCTAATCCATATTCATCGAACATCACAAATGAGGGCATAGTCAGGGGATACTTCATGTACCATCTCATCTACTGTGGAAAGTTACAGGCTCAAAATTTCATCATCTTTTACAGTTGTTCAATTTCTCTACACCTCTTAGAATAAAAAAAATGAAAAAAAAATCGTTGCAGATCATCATAAATTTTGGATGGTGAAGCTTAGCAGGTAATGACTTATTAGAAACAGGGACATAATTGAAATTGCCATCATATACCAGTTGAATTGGTTTAGTTGGACCATATGAGTTAAAGATATCTTTTCAGTTGTGAAATTATTTATATTTTCCAAGGCACCAACTCTACTAACATTGAAAATGTAATTATTGGAATGTTTTATGTAATTATTGGAGAATTACATGAAAATGTAATTATTGGAGAATTCTAGTTGAAATTACCTCTAAATTAATGTGAGGCATAGAGTTGTAAACTAATGCTTACTACTTAAACTCCTAGATATTTCCAAATCAGATTTATTCTTTCACCCTGAGTCCAAAGATTGTTGAAAACTCTATGGTAGATGGGCCACTAAAATGATATGAACAAGGAAACAGGAAATTCAATTCTGATTCAGAATAGGCTAATTTTGTAGAGTTTTCCAACTCTGAAATATATTGTACTAAAATTTTTAACTGTTTTGGATGTCCAGCATGACATGCAAGCAAAAATTGAACTATGTAATCAACATTTTGATTTTTGTAAGCAATTATATATATAAATATTAGTTAGGAGGTAGCAACTTTTCACATAAAAAAGTTTGTGAAATGTAATCTTTATCTAGCCTTCAAATTTTAACAATTTTATCTCATGTTAATGATTCACCTACAATTTCCAGAACTTTTCAACACTAAAAAATTAATATTTTTATTAATTAAGGACGTAAGTTAATAAAAATATCATGCCCATTTCTGCTTTCAACCATGTTTCCAACTTCTCTATTGGTTGACTTAGTGTAGTGAAAGAGAATTTAAAAACAGTGTTAGAAATTAGATGAAAGCTGCCTTTGTCTATTTTCTGCTGCTACAACAGAGTAACACAGACTGGGTAATTCATAAATAAAAAAATGTATTTGACTCATGGTCTTGAAAGTTGAGAAGTCTAAGAGCATATTGCTGGCATTTGAGGAAGGCCATCCCATGGCAAAAGGCAGAAGGGTGGGAGCAACCATGGCAAGACAGAGAGCAAAACGGGGGCAAAATTTATCTTTTTATCAGAAGCTCAGTTTTGTAATAACCCCCTCCCAGGATAACAGCATTAATTTCACCATGAGGGCATAGCCTTTCTAACCCAATCATCTCTTAAAGGTTTCACTCTTAATACTGTCAAAATGGTAATTAAGTTTTCAATATATGAACTCAAAAGCCATTCCCATGACCTTGTATAAGCAACATCAACTTATTAATCTTCTCTTACTGCCCCTATGAAATTACATGGCTAAAATTTAAGAACAAAAACAATAAGTATTGGTCTTTAGCTTTCAGGGTTTTATATATATTATTTCCTCTCAACGACAAATTCAAGCATAATATTTTTGAAGTCATACAACAGGAAATACACCCTTTGCTTAAAAATGTAGCTTCGTATTGCTTCCTGGACAAGATATAAACTTATTTTCCTGGTTTTCCAAATCTTATGGTTTTATAGATGAGAAGACTGAGCTTTAGAAAGACTAATTTTAATAACTACCACTGTTAACATGTGACCATGTATCTGAACTTGAGTCTATGATGCTAACATTCCTCATTGTTACAATCTGCAGAGTATATAGGGTTTATCTTATCAGGAAAGTCTGTCAGTCTATGTTATAGCAGAAAATGATGGAAAACAAAAAAGGGTTTAACTAAAGAGAATGTAATTAGAAATTTTGTAGAGAGTTGTAGGCAGAGTTGTGGAAATCAAAAGGAGCCACCTCAGCCTCTCAAAGTGCTGTAGTCCCAGCACTTTGGGAGGCCAAGGTGGGCTGAACACTTGAGGTCAGGAGTTCGAGACCATCCTGGCCAACATGGCGAACCCCATCTCTACTAAAAATACAAAAATTAGCCTGGTGTGGTAGCGCACACCTCTAATCCCAGCTACTAGGGAGGCCAAGGCAGGAGGGTTGCTTGAACCCAGGGGGCGGAGGTTTCAGTGAGCCGAGATCACAACACTGTACTCCAGCCTGGGTGACAGAGCGAGACACCATCTCAAAAATAAAATAAAATAAAATAAAATAAAATAAAATAAAATAAAATAAAATAAAATAAAATAAAAAAGGAGATGATGAATTGCACACAGACTAATAATAGCTAAAAGCAGTTTTCACAACTAAATTGTATGGGACAAGGGACGTGACTGATTTACCTAGAGATTCTGTTGAAATAGAGCTTGGGAGAAAGGCTACCCAACTGTATCCACAGAAAAATAAGTCATTTCCAGAGCCACAGAAAAGCAGGAAATAATCCCAAACTTTATATTGTTCAATGTCTCTTTTTTTTTTTTTTTGATGGAATCTTGCTCTGTTGCCCAGGCTGGAGTGCAGTGGGCACGATCTCAGCCCACAACCTCTGCCTCCTACATTACAGTGATTCTCCTGCCTCAGCCTCCTTAGTAGCTGGGATTACAGGTGCACACCACCATGCCTGGCTAATTTTTGTATTTTTATTAGAGATGGGGTTTCACCATGTTGGCCAGGCTAGCCTCAAACTCCTGACCTCAGGTGATCCACTCACCTTGGCCTCCCAAAGTGCTGGGATTATATTCAATGCCTCTTATTGGACAAACTCGACAAAAGTTAGAAGGCATGGGAGCCAAGGAGATGTCATCCTTAGAGATCACAGAACAGGACAGGCCAGAAAACGGAGGAAAATAAAGAAGAGGAGAAAATAAAAAATAACTAAGCATAAAGACTTTCTTGATACACCCCAATGGTGTTAGGAGTCCCTCCTGGTTTCTTCCTTTGCATTCTGTTTGTTTTTTGTATAACTTTTTATCATACTGTATAAAAGTTAATTTTTAAATTGTCTTAATCTACTCCTATCTCCTAGTATGTGAGATCTCTAAGTAAATGGACTGTGTCTCTTCTTTTCCCCACAATTCCATTTATAATGTCTAAGATAATACCTGGAACACATTTTATACAATGTGTATACTAAATGAACAAATGAGAATGAATAAATATAAATAACAAAGAACCACTTTAAACTTCCAAATGTTCAAACTTCTAAACTTATATAAGTGAACCAAATTATTTATTCCTTTATGGCAAAAATTTGTTGTTGCTACTGTTGTGGTTGTATTTGTTTGTGTGTTTGTGTGCATGTGTGGTGTCTGTGTGGTGTTGCTTACATATAGCAAGAGGCACAAATGTTAAGCATACAGCTTTTCTAACATTTACATGTGAATACACTCACATGTTTAATAAATGGATTGATTTCCAGGGATACTACTCAAAATCTAGGCAAAAAGTTTTGTCCCGATCAGTATTAGTAGCTCATTAAATTGAAAAATCCAAGATTTCTATATGGGGGGACCTTAGAGTTGCCAATATGTGTTCTCGAGATCTTTCCTGCAGGCTCCATTTTGCATAGCAAGCTTTCTGTTTTCACTTGTATTGTTTATTTATCTTGGGTGATTTGGGGATCAGTACCTATGAAATTAAAGGCAGAGGCACTAAAATACATTGTGTGAATCTGGGAGGGACCATTCATATTGTAATTTACCCTAGTGGTACCCCGTTGATAGTATGCTGGGATTGCAGTGATGAGCTAAAGCTCTCCCAAACCACTCTTTGGCCGCTATCCCTAGCACCATTGTGTTCATCATGTTCAAAGGAACTGCTGACAATGATTCTCTTTGTTTGTTAAACACATAAATGAGCTCATAGTTTGGTGCTGATTAACAAATACACTGAATTTAGAGAACTTGATACACAGTCCACTGACCTTGTTACTTGTATTCCATCTTGAAATCCACTCAGTAGTTACACCAATATTATAATACCAATGATTGGGCTTGATCCCAGTTTTCTCATGTCAAAAAGAGAAAAATTTTTAAATAAAGCCAACTAGGGTGGGTTTAGTGACAATAAAATTTTGTTTAAATGTATAAAGCAAATAGCCCAATGTCTAAAACTTAATGTAACTACAATAAAACCATTTTCTCTTCCAGGTCATTTCTAAATTTTGTAAAAAGAATAAAATTAAAGGCACATCTTTATTTTTCTGTGAAGTATATCTTTAATTTCATACCCCCATTTCTTCTGGTTTGAGACTACCTCTAAGATACCATGCTATATCCCAGTACTTTTTCTTACCCAAGTCATTTGTTTACCTGCATCAGTTTTCTAGTAATTTTGGCATGGAACACTATCAAAGACATTTATAATTAGATGAGTAATATTTGTTCCAGATTATTCCTTTATCCCCTTTCTTTAATGGAACTGTGAATATTTGTGATCTGTTTATATAGTTACATATATATAACCTTTAAAAGTTTCCCTTTGTCTACTTATATGTTGAAGAATTAATGAACTTAGTTCTTTGTGAAAAAGGAATAAAGCAAGCAGATGTGGGAGAAGTCCACTTTACGACTTCAGTGAACTGGTTGTGTTCTGATTAAAGAATAATGCTTAGAATTTCATATTGTCAACACAAGGAAAATTAGCATGTCCATATTTGAATTTAGTGCATAATTTGGCATGCAGTATAAGACCATAAATATGCTAGTACATGCCTACGTAACAATTTGTGGCATGAATCACATGTAATATTTACTGTGAGTTGGTTTTAAAGCGCATTTGGAAACCAGAATTAACCAGATCACACTTTATTATGTATTGGGACTGATGTAATGTAAAATGTAATTACATAATATTTCACACACAGCTGTGACAAAACATATATGAGCTTCCAAGATTCGCCAGCTAAACTGACATGAAGATCTTTTGGGAAGATTATCAAAGTGGGTTACCTTCTCTGGATAAATGAGAGTCTGTTTATATGTCCTGAGGCTCTTTTCTTAAATACTCAAATGCCATTTGTACCAAGTTCCTTTGAGAGAACAGATATGCTCTAGAGAATCTGTTACAACAAAGCAAAACAAACAGTACAAAACAGAACAGTTCATCTGCAGCACCTTGAAAAGCATCACATGTAGTTGATGAGCTCGCCCTACTTTAATCCCCTTTGTGTTTACAAAGCTTCAGATTTTTGGTATCTAATTGCTAGCAAACAGTAGATAATAAAATGCACTCATCAAACCAAACAGGATTTGAGTTCATTTTGTGGCTACATTGTCTCTGTCTAAAAAAATTTTATCTGAAATGTGTTTAATGAAAAGCCATTTTACACCTAGAGAGAGAAATTTAATTAGAATAAAGTGAATGAGCTGCCAATACCATCAATCCAGTAAACATTTATTATGTCTTAGTATTTACTCGGCACTGCGCAAGGAGACGAAGAGATATGGGAGATTGATTTTTTTAAAGGTTTGTGTTTCCAGAACTTTCTATTTGAGGTTATGTGGTAGTGTGGGAAACAGTCTCAAAGGCAGCAGAAGAGACCCTTTGATGCCCCCTTCCATGCTTCTGTTTCAAGAGCATCCTAACATTAGTCCAAGCTGAGCAAGGGAGATGGAAGGAGTCACTCAAAACTAAATCCGCATTTAAAACAATACATTTGGCCAGGTGCCTGTAATCCCAGCACTCTGGGAGGCTAAGGCAGGCGGATCACCTGAGGTCAGGAGAGCGACACCAGCCTGGCCAACATGGCAAAACCCTGTCCCTACTAATAATACAAAAATTAGCTGGTTATAGTGGTGGGTACCTGTAATCCCAGCTACTGGGGAGACTGAGGCAGGAGAATCACTTAAACCTGGCAGGCAGAGGTTGCAGTGAGCCGAGATCACGCCACTGCACTCCAGCCTGGGCTATGACAGAGTGAATCCCTGTCTTAAATAAATAAATACACAGATACATAAATAAATAAAACAATACTTTGATGAGGCCCTTTCCCACATAGGCTGTGATCTGCTCTTACTCTGTGGCCCTCTCTGGCACTAGGGCTTCCTACTAGTTCTCAGATCTTCCTTCAGATGTGTTTCAAGGAGGGGAATTGGTGAAGAATGGAACTGTGAAAGTCTGGATCTTCATCACAGTAGCCTTAAAAGGAAGCTCTTTTGCTAGCTTCAGGTTA
Source organism: Pan paniscus (assembly GCF_029289425.2). NCBI lineage: Eukaryota > Metazoa > Chordata > Mammalia > Primates > Hominidae > Pan > Pan paniscus. Next base: position 73,128,821 of record NC_073267.2, read on the forward strand.
TCTTAACCTGCAATTCAAAGATGCAAAGCTGGCCAGGATATGTGGTAAATAATGTCGGTAAGGTTGACCCTTAGAACAATTCTGGGGTGAAATAACACACAAAGGGTTCCTGATTCATTAAAGGCAGCTAAATTCTGACAGCAAATCTGTAGCCATAAAATTGAGGGCAGCTATAACAGACTTCGATGTCAGTTTCTCCATAAAGGGGCAGTTTATATTCTCTTACCCTGAAATTATTCTTGCAATTACACAGCTGACTTTAATATGCTTTGACCAATTCTGATAATGTTGTCCATGCCTTTATTCTTCTATCTATATTGCCCCTTCTCCCTACAATATTCATCATCTATAGCTCAACTCATAGTTCTGAATACCACCCAGCATCACTTTTTTAAGGAAATTCCTCTCTGTAATTCAGGTATCTCAGTAATTCCACTATGAAAACATTTAAAATTATGCATTGGGATTGTCTATTTTGTCTGCCTCCACCACCAGGTTGTAAACTTCTTAAGAAAGAGCATAGCCTCTTCCTGTGTGTCTCCAGGTTCAAGCACCATGCCTGGTACAATCTAAGTGCTGAACTAAAGAAGAAAAATCAGCTAAGAAATCCCTTTTACTGAATTTGTCTCATAAATTTATGATTTATAGCACTCCAAGCTCTCAAAGAAAGATAGAGATCATTGCATTTAAGGATTCTCAACCATTCTGGTCACACGACAAATGACAGTTACATTTGCAAGTGCCACTTATGGGATATATTTATATTTTGGGGAAAAATGCAAGATTATAAATTAATACAATAATTTTTAATCACCATACTCAAGAACAGACTAATAATATCATTCTGTTCACTATGGTCCTGGATCAATTAATTTTCAGACTTTTGCAATTTCAGAAATCTTAACTGTAGATTCACCCATCAAAATCTACATCACAATGGCCAGGAATTGCCTGTTTAATTTTTTATTATTCAGATTATAAACCCTATGTAGGCAAGTCTGTGTAACAGAAAATTCAGCGACTTAATGGGTACCGTATATGATTCCCTCTGGTGAGATTTTGACTTAAGAGACACAAACACTCTTTGTTATAAGTCATGACTTGTATTCAAGTTTCATGTAAAATAATATGTGAAGCCATATGTGAACTTATACAGGGCAAGACACCAGAAAGAGCTCTATCATAGCAAGAAGAGATACCATGAAATTGTATTTCTATTTCATTGAACTCCTGATGATGCCGGGTGAAAGGCTAGTGATTTGACTCCCATACATATTGAAATTCTCACAGAACAAAAGTCTGAGTCTTTTTCCCAGAGTCTGGTATCCAATCCTACTAGGTCTTTGTGTGCTGACTGTGAAAGCAGTGAGCACACTGCTTGAACTAAGCAACATTTTCCCCATGTCCTAACCCACAACATAATTAATTCTTCATTCTTCCTTTTGTGTTAATGCTGAAATTTATATTGGTTGTTTTCTCCAAAATCCATAATCAAAATTTGAGGTTGCAGAATATCCTGGGAAATCCATTTGCCATCCTCTTGATATAGAGTCCTCTTTTCTATATGTATTCATTTTAATTTATTCCATAATTTAATTAATGCACATTTTCCACCAAGAGATGTTTATACAATTTTTAGCCCTTTTATGCTCTGCTCTTTCACTTGATTGATAATTGGTTTTGATATAGAAGCCTAGGATTCAAGTATTTTTTTAATGAGAATTTTGATAGCATTATTGTGATATATTTTAATATCCAATATTACTGTTGACAAGTCTTATTCTATATGCATTTACATTATTTTGCACATGACCTGTTAGTCTATTTAGAAGACAGTGAAGATCATTATCTCTGATGTTCTAAAACTTCATGATTGTATACCATGGTGTGTTTGTGTGTGTGTGTGTGTTTGTCTGTGTGTGTGAGTGTGCATTACTCTGTTTCCTTTAGGCTCTTTTTGAACACTTTCCAGTATCTTCTTCTGTGTTTTTACTGTTATCTCTATCTAAAACTTGAATTAAATTTTGAGACTTCCAATTACACTTTTAAAAAAGTTTGCATCTTCTACTTTTCATATTTTTATTTTTGCTTTTGGCTTACTCTTAATACCTTCTCTTGATGTTATCTCTTCAGCTTTCTAATGATTAAGGAATACATGCACACACACACACTTATATGAAATGTTCTTAATTTAAAAATAAGTTTATTTGCTCTTTGAATTTTATGATTTCCTATTGGCTTGATTGGTCGCTCTCATGTTGGAGTATTTCCTCAAATATTTAGTAGTTCTTGGGTATCCATTCAATAAAGCAACAAAACATGCATAGAGAAAGTATTAATGACTAGTTATCCTTGGGTTACAGTCTATATATTGTAGTCCAACATTTTATTTGGGATATGTATGTGGAGGTGTTTGGGTCATTCAGTCTCTCCAAAAGAGAATCCTCTCATCTCTCGCTTGAGTGTGAATAAGCCACAATTCCAAAATGTTGTGAAAACAATGGCTAAAGAAGAAATAGTCTTCAGTACACTATGTAAATCATTACTTTTCCACTTTTAACTGTCCCATCCCCTGTTCACCTTACCTCCACATTCTGACTAGTATGGCTGAGCCCAGGTATTTTGATTAAATTTCTCTAAATAATAAACCTAAATAAACCGATTTCTCTAAATAATAAAAGAAAGAGTCATTGGAGGAGGAAGGAGTAATTTCTAAGGTGTGTGAGATAAAAGAGAAGCAGGAGAGATACAAAAGAATATTTGTAAATACCCTGTGTTCACACCTTCAACAATCCACCTTCTAATTCTGAACCCCCCACCACCCACCAGGGGTTCTGCAGGGCAAATTGTCCAATTTCTGTCTTTCCCCTCAGAACGCACTTATGATTTAACTTTCTTCTGTAACAGTTGCAACTCCTCCTCCTCCACCTGTATTCTAGCTGCCAAATTTGCTGAAAAAATTAGTCTGCTCTTTTCTTGTTATCGGTCTCTCTGTCATTTAAATAAGTAGCACCTTACTCCTCTTTTTCTGCAGCATAGTGAAGGGTTAAAGGGAGGAAAATTAAACTGCATGTGGTCGATACCTTGCATTATATTTATTAGATCGGTGCAAAAGCTACCACGGATTTTGCCATTGAAAGTTACAATTAAAAAAAGCCGGCCCAGCGCGGTGGCTCACGCCTGTAATCCCAGCACTTTGGGAGGCCGAGGTGGGCGGATCACAAGGTCAGGAGATGGAGATGGAGATCGAGATCATCCTGGCTAACACGGTGAAACCCCATCTCTACTAAAAATACAAAAAATTAGTCGGGCGTGGTGGCAGGCGCCTGTAGTCCCAGCTACTCCAGAGGCTGAGGCAGGAGAATGGCGTGAACCCAGGCGGCGGAGCTTGCAGTGAGCCGAGATCGCGCCACTTCACTCCAGCCTGGCCGACAGAGCGAGACTCCATCTCAAAAAAAAAAAAAAAAAAAAAGCAAAGAACATCTAAATGTTGAAAGAAACAACAAATTGATCTCAGTTTCAAATTATTAGATTTGAAAGGAAAAATTTAAAATATGTAGGTACATGAATGAGGGGCATAGAAGTCACACATGTTTTTGCTTATGCAAACAGAAAACTTAACGACATATAAAACACAGATGTGAAAATTTAAATGGCTGGCACAGAAAACCAGATTGACTACTCTAAGACAGGAAAACAAGTAAACATTTTTCAACTCTAAATTATCTTCAGTGCTTGAAACAGGAGGAAAAGTAGGCAAACACATCCCTGTGGAAGAAAACGGATGCAACACTTGGAAAAAATAATATGGCAATATGAATAAGAATCATTTTTATGCTACCTATTTTATTAATTCTGATTCTGGCACTCTAGCTTATGAAGTGGCAGGGAGAGGCAAATATTGTAATAATAAATAAATCATGTATAATTAGTGAAAGAAGGAAAATAGGAAGAAAACAAAGACAAACGACAGGAAGAAAAAAAACCTGGATAAAAACTGGTAACCAAGACATTTTACTGCATAAAAATAATATATGCATATGACAGGCTGTATGAAGTTCTTAAAAATGACTTCTTTCATATGTTCCTTGGCTGCATAAATGTCTTCTTTTGAGAAGTGTCTGTTCATATCCTTCACCCACTTTTTGGTGGGGTTGTTTGGTTTTTTCTTGTAAATTTGTTTAAGTTATTTGTAGATTCTGGATATTAGCCACTTGTCAGATGGATAGATTGCAAGAATTTTCTCCCATTTTGTAGGTTGCCTGTTCACTATGATGATAGTTTCTTTTGCTGTGCAGAAGCTCTTTAGTTTAATTAGATCCCATTTGTCAATTTTGGCTTTTGTTGTCATTGCTTTTGGCGTTTTTGTCATGAAATCTTTGCCCATGCTTACGTCCTGAATGGTATTGCCTAGGTTTTCTTCTAGGGTTTTTTATAATTTCAGGTCTTACATTTAAGTCTTTGAGCAATCCTATTACTGGGTATATACCCAAAGGATTATAAATCATCCTATTAAAAAGACACATGCACACATATGTTTATTGTGGCACTTTTCACAATAGCAAAGACTCAGAACCAACCCAAATGTCCATCAATGATAGACTGGATAAAGAAAATATGGCACATATACACCATGGGATACTATGCAGCCATAAAAATGGATGAGTTCATGTCCTTTGCAGGGACATGGATGAAACTGGGAAACATCATTCTCAGCAAACTATCACAAGAACAGAAAACCAAATACCGCATATTGTCTCTCATGAATGGGAGCTAAACAATAAGAGACACATGGACACAGGGAGGGAAGCATCACACACCGGGGTCTGTTATGGGATGGGGGGCTAGGGTAGGGATAGCATTAGGAGAAATACCTAATGTAGATGACAGGTTGATGGGTGCAGCATACCACCATGGCACATGTATACCTATGTAACAAACCTGCACATGCTGCACATGTATCCCAGAACTTAAAATATAACGAAAAATAAAATAAATAATAATAATAATAATAATAATAATAATAATAATAGCTTCACGGCCAGGCACAGTGGCTCTTGCCTGTAATCCCAGTACTTTGGGAGGCCGAGGCGGGTGGATCACCTGAAGTCAGGAGTTCGAGACCAGCCTGGCCAACATGGCAAAACCTCTTCTCCACTAAAAATACAAAAATTAGCCAGGAGTGGTGGCAGGCACCTGTAATCCCAGCTACTCGGGAGGCTGAGGCAGGAGAATTGCTTGAACCTGGAAGGCGGAGGTTGCAGTGAGCCGAGATCACATTATTGCACTCCAGCCTGGGAGACAAGAGCGAAACTCCATCTCAATAATAATAATAATAATAATAATCATGGCTTCACATATTAAAAAATACCATCTACTAATGGTAGTTTTGAATGTTGGACCCAAAATTATGTATGCAATGTGACCACTGCTCACTTGGACAGGTTCGAATCATAATCCTGAAAAACACAATCCCAATGCCATCATTTCAAATGTTGAAATCCTAGAAGATCACAATCCCTAAATTATAACTCCCTAAAGTCTCAAATTCTTAACACCTAAAATCATGAAAATCTCAATCCCAGGATAGTGGCAACATGTTAGGTAGAACCATTACCTTGTTATTGTCTTTATTTAAAAATTAAGTATGGTTTCAGGAGATGCATATGGGTGACAAGTGGACAAGGGGCGGACTTGCAAACTTAATTTTAGGTGTCAGTTTGACTGGATTATGGAATACCTACAAACCTGGTAAACGTTATTCTGGGTATGTCTGCGAGGGTGTTCCGAGAGGAGATTAGTGTGTGAGTCTGAGTGGATTCGGTGGAATGCTCATGTCAGTGTATATCGAATCGTAGAAGAATTTCAAAGAGGAGGGCATTGTGGAAAATAATGTGAAATAATTCTTTGAGGATAACTACATTCTAAAAAATAAAAAGCAGCTATTCATTGTGATGCAAGACTTCAAAATACGCTAATAATCATGAAAGTGGCCAGCTCTTACAGACTATTTTTGTGCAATTTCCTAACACCTATCCCCATAATACACTTTTCCGTATGTCAAATTATCTTGTTAGGTTTTAGTATTTTTTCACTATTTTAAATTGTAAGCAGTATTTTTTTTTTTGCAATTTGCTATGTCTACATATTTCATCTCTATTTCCAATAGTGTAGGTATAAATTGTTTAAAGACTTTTAGAGAGTTCTAATTTGTAGTATGCATTTTTTGCAAACTTAATTCCACAAAAGTATATTATCACAACATTGACTTTGTGTGTAAGCATCATGCATGTACATAAAAACATTGAAACTTCCTCAGTAAATGAAGAGATGTCCTTTTTGTCCATCTGCATTTATGAAAGATAAAATTTCTAGAGATCTTGGCTCTTTAACTGCATATGAAGAGGTGACAACATTGCCATTTTTGATTGATCTATCAAAAGACTTTGTTCTTCACAATAATTCAGATGCTGGGTGTACACAGTTACCAACTATAATAATATCTGTTTATACATTTCCCTTTGACCCATTTCTTTAAAAATATGTTTTGTCTGCTTATAACTATTGCACTATTACACCCATGTGACTGTCTTTACTGTACCTGACTGCCTATGCTTGCAGCAATATGTATGTTACTATCACCTGTTTTATTGTGTGTTTTTATGATTCTGAAATGAATCCCCTTCTAAAAATATAAATAATCATCTTTTAAATAACTTTTAAATTGTTTTATTCAAAATTATATTGGCAGATAATTGATCTTTTGAGATTGTGATTTTTTGACCCTAGGGATTTTGATCTTTCAGAATTTCAACATTTGGGATTTGGCATTTAGGATTGTGTCTTTTGTGGGTATAATCGGCTCCCACTTGGACTGGCCCTTGAATTCAGAAGACTCTTGAAACTTAGCAACCATTTGTTCATCTGTCTTTGGTGCATTCCAACAAGTCCTACTTCAGTATACTTCCTATGTGTTCAGAATAAGCCCAGAAAACCACAGTTGCTGACTGTATGCAGTTGAACAAAATAGCCAACTGACATTTTTCTCTTCTTCTTCCTTTAAACAAGGCAACATTTTCATAAGTAGGAGTTGAGGCATTGAAAGATGAAATTGGCACCTTTGTTATAAGAGAGACAATTGGAAACTGACCATCTGAATCTTTGTTTAATGCTAGCAATGTTATGTCTTATAAGAGTCTGTTAGTTGGCTGGGTGCGGTGGCTCACGCCTGTAATCCCAGCACTTTGGGAGGCTGAGGTGGGCGGATCACGAGGTCAGGAGATCGAAACCATCCTGGCTAACACCGTGAAACCCCGTCTCTACTAAAAATACAAAAAATTAGCCAGGCGTGGTGGCGGGCACCTGTAGTTCCAGCTACTCCAGAGGCTGAGGCAGGAGAATGGCATGAACCCGGGAGGCAGAGCTGGCAGTGAGCCGAGATTGCACCACTGTACTCCAGACTGGGCAACAGAGCGAGACTCCATCTCAAAAAAAAAAAAAGAGTCTGTTAGTTATGGAAAGTGATGGAGGGTTAACTTCGGTGAGGGTGCACATTATAATCTCTTATGACATCAGCTGTCTTTTCTAGTAAAAGTCTAAAGGGCAACACAATTGGAATCTTGTTTACTTTGTTTCCAAGGATGAGTTTTACCTCTGAAGGGACGGAGTACCTGGCAGAATGAAATAGTTTTTATTTATTTATTTATTTTTATTGCATTTTTGAGCCAGGATCTCACTCTGTCGCCCAAGCTGGAGTGCAGCAGTGCGATCATGGCTCACTGCAGCCTTAACCTCCCAGGCTCAAGTGATCCTCCCACCTCTGCCTCCAGAGAAGCTGGGACTACAGGGGTGCACCAGGATGTCTGTCTAATGTTTGTATTTTTCACAGATACAGGGTCTTGCCATGTTGCCCAGACTAGTCTCAAACTTCTGGGCTCAAGCAATCCACCTGCTTCAGCCTCCCAAAGTGCTGGGATTACAGGTGTGAGCCACCACACCAGCCTACGTTTTTATTAACACATGAATTTACCCATGTAGCCCCTCCATTGCAGAATGCAATGAAGATTTTTGTGTGCTTCTCCCATGAAACTTATTACATTGTCATTTTTTTTTTGAGATGGAGTCTCACTCTGTTGCCCAGGCTGGAGTGCAGTGGCATGATCTTGTCTCACTGCAAACTCCGCCTCCCAGGTTCAAGCGATTCTCCTGCCTCAGCCTCCCAAGTAGCTGGATTGCAGGTGTGTGCCACCAGACCTGACTAATTTTTGTATTTTTAGTAGAGATTAGTTTCACCATGTTAGTCAGGCTGGTCTCAAACTCCTGACCTCAATTGATCCACCCACCTCGGCCTCCCAAAGTGCTGGAATTAGAGCATGAGCCACAGACCCGGTCCAATTTTATTTTTTATAACTATTCATTGTAATATCCATTATTCTACAAGTGTCATTCTATGTAAATAGCAAGTGCCAGATATGGCCATTTGGGCAAGTCATGTGATAACACAGAAAACAACACATACACTTGTCTCTCTGCCACCACACATAAAATCTGTGATTCTACCCTTTACTTGCTGCATCTTAGTTGCCTGGTACAGTGCCAGACAAAATAAAAGGTATTATCTAAGTTTATCTTTAAATAAATTGATGAGTTCATAAGTGAACTCAGGTGTTGGTGCCTTGTATTTTGTTCCTATTTTTAAAAGATGTTAAATATTAAATGTATCTCTTGCATTCTCTCATTTCTCTCTCTCCTGCCCCTCCCCTCTCTCCCTGTTATTGGAAGCTTGAGGCTAACCAATCTTGCCCATCAATAAACGTTACGTGAATGAATGAATGAATGGTGGTTCATGATCAAGGTCTCCAGATTGCATCCCTGATATTCTTCTTTTCTCACATTCTTTTCTTAGCACATTCTCCCTAGTCAATCTCAGCAACTCTAATCATTTTAGCCATTATGCCTATGCAGAAAATGTCCAAATAAATGTCTTCAAATCAGAAACCTTCTGAACTTCCAATCCATGAGTAGCTCTGCCAACTTGTTATCTACCAATATGACCTACTGGCTCCACAAACTGAAGTTTTTTGAATATTTTTATAACCCATCTTTTTGTGCTGTCCATCCATAATACTCTGCTTTCAAGTAGCTCATATTCTAGTCAGGAGGAATACATAAAAAATAAGTATAAAATACATTATGAAGATCGTTATATAATGGTATTTCAGACCCTTGTCATTTGGCATCTTGACTCTAGCAATTGTCTTTTGCTTCTTATCTTTGTTTTCTTTAATCCATCCTCTTTGGACTGATCTTCTAACATATTGATGGGTTTAGCAGAGACAGACAAATGTAGGGAGTTCCTAGGATGAATATCCTGGAAAAGGGTGGGGTGTACTGCTTTTCTTCCAGGAAAAGTTGACATATAATGCCAGATGTTGATACTTAAAAATATGTCTGAAATAGTGCCAACATTCAAATCAGAATATATATGTTGTTGCCATCCAAATTCCAAACAATAAGGTTGAGATTATAATAGTCGCTGAGTTACAGTGACAGAAAGTATTGGCCAAAGGGAAATAAGAAATAAACAGGAAAGTCAACTGAATAAATAAAAAGTTGGCAATCAGCAGGTGGTTTAGAAAAATTCTGAACTTAAGTTGTCAAAAACACAATTGTAAATTTTATGCCCATTTTTATCTGTGCCTATTTGTTGAGAAATATTTATATAGAGGGTCAGTTATACAGCAAAGAAATATTTCCATTATGTAACCATCTTCATAATGTATTTTATAGTTCTTTTTTATGTATTCCTCCTGACTACAATATGAGCTTCTTGAAAAGAGAGATGGCATTTTATTTATCACGTTAATTCTAGTACTTAGTTTAAGACCTGAGCCAGAATAAGTGGCCATGAATGTTGGTTGAATTAATGAATGAAAAATTATCATAAGGCAGCAACAAGAACGTCACTTAAATAACTGAATAGTGGTGTAATTATAATAAAACTGCCCAGAACTTTTTGCTGAAATATTTTCCTGATCTTGGTAAATTCAGATGATGCCAGCTTCTTTTTTCCTCCAATCTCTGTCTCTGCATCTCTTTGCCAGGTCTCATATCAGCAGTATTCTAAGGAGAACTTAGAAAACCTTTAATGACTTTGGAGATATCTTCTCAAAGAAGTGATGTTGTGAGAAGAGTGATTTCATGCTGAATTCCATTCACTTCTGAGAGGGGCTTATACCATTCCTTGCAACAGCAGGCACTCCAAAACAGCAGCCAAGAAGGAAAGCAATGGTAGGGAGACTCCCCTCCCTGCTGTTGATGAAAGAGTTTTTAGAATGAAGCTTATTGATCCTTGGTAAGTGAATGGTGCAATTGTGAAGTCTCCCTCCATGATATTAAAGCAAAACCCATTCTAAAGGAAGTCCTGCCTAACCCACTAAGCTGACTCTATTGAACAAATTGATGAGGCCTCCCCATCTTTTAGTGATGTATTCCTGGAAAGGCTTTTTCCCAGGATGTGGGTCCATTTCGAGTGAATCACATAGTTACTTGTCTCTCAGGGAAGTAGATCCATTAGGCAATAATCTTAGAGGAGGGGAAATGCCATGCTCTTACTTGCCAAAATGAATTGCTTGCTAATATTTCTGCTTTGAAAGCACTTAAGGTAACTTCTGCTTCATAAAATTAGTTATTAAAAGTCAAAAAGTTTAATATTGTTAAATTTTCTAACAGCAATCAGCAGTGGGATTCAGAATCATACTATTCCACATTTCAGAGAAGCATCACAAATCACCTGGTGTCATGGGAGTACTTGAATTTCTGCCCAGGTATTCCTTTGTAAGGCCTCTGTTAGAGTCTTACCCCAAGCAAGAGCTGCTGTTGCTGACAGTACCACAGCTGATGTGTGATTTTAGACAAAATTTCTTAATTGCTGCAGATCCACACAGATTATGTAGGCACAGTGATTATTATCAGTGATGAGAGTGACTAGAATGTTTGCACCTCCTGTGCAAGCTATATCTGGTTGAGATTTTACATGTATTTATTGAATGCCTAATATATGGCAGGCACAGAGCTGATGCATTTCCACATGGTTGCATTTAACTTTCACAACAATTTTGTGAAGTTTCTAATATTGCCTCCATTTTACAAGTGATAAAATTTAAGTACAGACAACTTAAGTGTTTTTTCCTAAAATCATAGAGATGAAGTAGGAAACAAAAGATTAGAAGTCAGGTTTCCTGATTCTAACTTAGAGCTATTTCCTATACTCTCAACATATGACCTCTTATCTTTCTACATTGACTTTAAAGGATTTAATACCTCATGCTCAGATGGTGCCTGGCAATTCCTGTTCATTGTCTCTATTTTCCAAGCATCTTATTATCTAATTTAAAAAAAAAACCGGAACATGTACTTTTTTGGAAACCTTATATTACAAACATTATGTTGTTCTGTTATTTAAACCAAGATTCAGCAAATTACCACATGCTCTTGTAAATAAAACTTTATTGAAAGATAGTCACAACCATTTGTCTATGTATTGTCTATGGCTGCTTTTTTCCTGCGATGGCAGAGATGAGAAGCAGCAACACAAACTTCATTGCCTGCAAAGTCTAAAATATTTATAATTTGGCCTTTTACAGACTCCTGCCATAGAGAATTTAGAGTTCTAACTCTGAACATGGCCCTTATATTAGTGTTAATCCATGTATGTGTCCAATTTGCTTTAGTGTACTAAGATGCCCCTAGATAATGCTAATGTAATTATACATTTTAAATTATTGTCTAAAATGTTTGCTCACTCTTGGTTTAAGCCATGAAAAATCATTCACAGAAATTATTTGCGTTCGTGCGTGAACGTGCTGGGATGTTCACATACGCACTTTAAAATGTCAGGCAAATCATTTCTTGAAAAAGGCTGGGTTTGCATATGAATGTTGTATCTACATATATATGTTTCTGCCACCTCTCATACCCCATCTTTCATTCCAGCTATTGCTGCAATGACAAGTTTTCTAGAAAAACATTTAGAATAGCTTGTCTCAGCTGAGCCACATTTCTCTCTCTTGCTGTCTTAGGGTTTCTTTGATGCCACAGGATGGGATGTTTGGAGGTATCTATTCCCATGCAGTACGAAACTGGACAAGGAAGGGATTTACATCCCATGGTCAATCCTTAACTCATAGGATTAAACAACAACACAAAACAGTAGATAATGCCTCTTTTTTTTTTTTTCCAAGCCTCGCTCTGTCGCCCAGGCTGGAGGGCAGTGGCGCAATCTCGGCTCACTGCAAGCTCCGCCTCCCGGGTTCACGCCATTCTCCTGCCTCAGCCTCCTGAGTAGCCGGGACTACAGGCGCACACCACCACGCCCCGCTAATTTTTTGTATTTTTAGTAGAGACGGGGTTTCACCTTGTTAGCCAGGATGGTCTCCATCTCCCGACCGCATGATCTGCCCGCCTCGGCCTCCCAAAGTGCTGGGATTACAGGCATGAGACACCACGCCCAGCAGATGACACCTCTTAATTTTGTCCCCTACTCACACAACTCAGAGACGCATTCCACATGGATCCTTAGATATTCTTAGAGATGTAGAAGCTCAGATGCCCATAATGATGACTAGTTTTATAATACACCCTTAGACTGGCTTTTTGTTCTTCCCTCTTTACCCTATCTAATTCCTCACTCCTAATCCCTAGGATCACTTCCTGAAATAAAATAACTACACTTATACACCCACTCGAACCCACAGAATATAGAAATGTATGTGTATTGTTATATTAGAGTTGGCAAATGAGATGTTTACTTCCAGCAATTGCCCCCTACCATGACCACAGCATCCCTTATTATGCATGCATGTTCCCATGAACAAGGAGCCTCTGAATCTTTTTCTATATAGCATGTTTGAAAATTGCTACTAAATATCCAAAGTCACTACTGGAAATAAAAATCTCTGTCATACCCAGTAACTCCAATACTATGTAAGCCTAAATGTAATGCATGTGTGGCGAGAGATAGGAGAGGATAAGTGCTCACAGGCATACACATATACTATGGCATCACACAAAATTTATTTTGAATTACGTTTTATTATTGAATACATTCAAAATATAATTTTATATTACATACTGACATATATTGTTACAGTGCATGTAATATAATTATTTGAAAACTGGCTATGTATATACATGGATACATATATATGTACATATCCACAATGGTTGAGTTGGCATTCAACATCAAAGAAACCACAAAACAGAGAAATTCAAAATAGAACAAAAATACTAATACAAAGCAGTGATATAATTTTGATCAAGCCTATGAAATTAGATTTAATTATTAGAATTCATTTCGTTTAATATTCATTCTTAGGTTCTCATATTTTAAAATTGTGAATGTTTTTCTTCATTTTTTTGGACTGAGAAACAAGGGTAATGTGAAACACAATGCAGTATGGGGTTGCCGTTTTGTGGTACTATTAGTTAATTCAGTTAGCACAATGTCTTCTCTCAGGAAACAGCAAGACAGTGTTTATCAGTCAGGTCCTAATATAACTGGCGTCATCAGGCTTAATAGACAATATATTCTACTACAAGTTTAAAGAAGATACAGACATGCTTTTCAAAATGATGTCTCTTATACTCACCTTCCATAAAATCTGATGTCATAATATTATATCTTTACTCTGTGAAGGTATTTTCCTGTCGGCTGCAGGAATTATGTCTTCTAGTGCCATAAAATCTGTCCTTGATCCACAAAAGAGAGGCTTCTAGAGAAAATATAGTCTCTCAACACGAGTTGGAGTGATGAAGAGATTATGGGGCCTACAGTAAGACTCTCATATGTCTAAGTCTGGGATGTGTGTATATGTGTGTGTGTCCTTCTTTGACTCTCTGTCTCATTCTCAGTAGTATTTTTATTGCTCCTGTAATGAATTACCAAAAACTTAGTGGCTTAAAACATCACAAATTTACTATAGTATGGTTCTTTAGGCCAGAAGTCAGACGCAGGTTTCACTGGACTAAAATCAACATGTTGGCAGAACTACATTTATTATTGGAGGCCCTGGGAGATAATTTTTTTTCTTGTCCATTCTATCTTCTAAAGCCCATCTACACTTATTTTTCCTGTCTCCCTTGCTCTATCTTTGAGATCAAAAACGGCATTTTCCTTATCATTATTTTATAGTTATATTGTTCTCTGATCATGGCTGAGAATGGTTCCCTTCTTTCATGGACCTGTGTAATTAGAAATCTCACTCAAAATAATCTTCTCACCTCATAGTCTACGTATTAGTCCATTCTTGCACTGCTATAAGGATATACCTGAGACTGGATGATTTATAAAGGGAAGAGGTTTAATTGGCTCACAGTTCTACAAGCTGTACAGGAAGCATGGCTGGGAAAGCCTCAGGAAACTTAGAATCATGGTAGAAGACAAAGGGGAAGCAGGCACGTCTTACATAGCCAGAATAAAAGGAAAAGAAGAGGAAGGAGTGCCAGACACTTTTAAACAAACAGATCTCATGAGAACTCTATCATAAGAACAGCACCAAAGGGGGAAATCTGCCTCCAAGATCCAATAACCTCCTACAAGGCCCCACCTCCAAAACTGGGGATTAGAATTCAACATGAGATTTGTGTGGAGACACACAGATCCAAACCATATCAGTCTACAACCTTAATCACATCTGAAAAATTACTTTTTCCATGTAAGATAACATATTCATAGGGTCTGTGGATTCGTGTGTGGACATCTTTGGAGAAAGGACATGAGTCTACCTATCATATCAATATGGAGACTAAAAATATCTGTCTCATTAAACTACATGGTTGATTTAATCAGATGATATGGGTAAAGTGCCTACCATACTCTAGCCTACACTGGGTGATTTATAGGTGTAAGCAATTTTTCCAATTTTCCTCATTTCCTTTTAGGTACTTAAACACTATGAAGTTTTTATGAGGCAGACATATAAGAATACTGGTGCATGTTAAAAACCATGTGTTATATTCCTGGGTGATGATACTAACCTAGAACAGACATAGATTAAGAAGTGAGAAAAAAATATTCATTTAGTCTAATAGAAACATTCATGCGCACAAAGGTTGTAAATTCACTAAGGAAGAACAATGTAAAAATATATTGATACTTTTTACCCACATCATTCTTATGATCTCACTGTTAATAGTCTATTTTTATATATTTCAAAACTAGATAGAGCCATTCTTGGGAAGCAGTAATTTTTTTCTTATTTATTATAGTATTTCTGTACCAAATGTTGTATGTGAGCATGTGTGTACTTCTGCAATACTTTTATCATAATTACTACAGATATATTTATATAACATACAGCATTTTATATAATGGTTCTTATAATGCATAAATATATGTTAAGCAAGGTAGTGCAATATAAAAATACACACATGTATATGTATGTATGTACTCTGTGTTTGATTTATTCATATATACCTGTGTTTGAGTTCTCCATCTGTTCATAAATAATTCAGTGTGTTAGAACAACATTTTGCATACATTAAATTCACAATATTTAGCTGTTATATCTGTGTGTTTATATATATACATATATATCTATATGAGTTTATAGACACACACTTTCTTTTTCACCTTTTAAGTGTCATGGCTTTTGTTCTTGCCAACTCCCCAAATCATGAAATATAGTAAAATGGTTGTGGTTTCAAGCTGTTAACTATTGGCGTCATTTATTTCATAGTGATTGATAATGATATAAGGTTGAAGTCAAGAATGGTATTGAATTCCTAAGCACTCAGTCCACAGGAGATGATGGAATGAAAGATAGTATTTCAGGCCATTGGTTAAAGACAAGTAGAGATTAGAAGAAAAAGATCATGCATTCTCAAAATGGAAAAAATTGAACCCTATGTTTTAAATTCAGTTTTAAAGAAAACTGGCTATTTGAAACTTCAACATAGTACAGATATATAAATGTGAAAGATAGGATGTGTGCTATATTTTCTACGTTGGGTCTAAGTAGGTTCTTTAGGAAAGAAAGAAAGAAGAGGGAGAAAGGAAATAAAGAGAGAGAAATTGAGAAAGTCATGCAGGGCAGGCACAGTGATTCACACCTGTTTTCTCAGCACTTCAGGAGGCTGAAGTGCGAGGATCATTTGAGACCAGGAATTCGAGACCAGCCTGGGCAACATAGCAAGACTTTGTCTCTACTAAAAAATAGTTTAACGAGAAATTAATTGGTCTTGACAGTGCATTTCTGTAGTTTCAGCCACTCAGAAGCTGAGGCAGGAGCATCACTGAGCCCAGGAGTTCAAGGTTGGAGTGAGCTATGATCATGATTACACCACTGCACTCCAGCCTGGGAAAACAGGGGAGACCCTGTCAAAAAAAAAAAAAGAAGAAGAAAAAAGAAAAGAAAAGTAAAAAATGTGAGACAGAGGTTTTGAATGAGATGCAAACCAATACGTAGATCAAATAAGCCAGGGTCTAAGTAATCAGTTTTCCATAAACTTAAAGGGCCAGTTCTTGCAATCTGTTATAGATAGGATGCCATTTTCTTCTCTTTTTCTTTTTTGTACTTTTAAACCTTCCAGATGCACATGATATAATTCAGGCTTTTTAGAAATTGTGGTTCCTCTTGAAACCACAAGGATGCTGCTTTCAAATAAGTAGCTACTTTCAGTGTATTTAGCTGTTTCTTGAATGTATCCATCAAAATATAATGGTAATTTAGCCCACAGTGCATGATAGAACATGGTTTGGAAACACCACTATTTATGTTGAGGACTCTTTCACTTGCAGCATATGCTGCTCCCTTTCTTTAGAATCTCCTCTTTCTGGGCCAGGCGCGGTGGGTCATGCCTGTAATCCCAGCATTTTGGGAGGCCAAGGTGGGTGGATCACCTGAGGTCAAGAGTTCGAAACCAGCCTGGCCAATGTAGTGACCCGTCTCTACTAAAAATACAAAAAATTAGCTGGGTGTGGTCGTGGGCACCTGTAATCCCAAGTACTCGGGAGGCTGAGGCAGGAGAATCACTTGAACCTGGAAGGCAGTGGTTTCAGTGAGCTGAGATCGCACCATTACTCTCCAGCCTTGGCAAGAAGAGCAAAACTCCTTCCCCCCTCCCCACCAAAAAAAAAAAGAATCTCCTCTTTCCTTTTGCTTCTTGTTGTTTATCATGAATTCATCCTCTTGTTGTTAAAAGTGAGTTTAGCATAGCCTACTGGATTCTGAGCTAGATTGCTCAGGCCCAAATTCTGTACCACTTACTGGCTGTGAGACCCTGGCAAAGTCATTTAATTTCTCTTTGCCTCTAATTTATATCTTAGTGGTCTAAAAATGGCATTGTTCATTCAATACGCATGTTTATTACAAGAAATGAAAGAGCTGATGTACATAAAACAGTTAGAAGGTACCAGGCTTGTAGTACGAACTCAAAACATACAATATTATAGACTCAAAATCAATGTTTCTTTGAAGACTTCTCAGAATCCTCAAGTAAGTTTCATTCCCCATCATATTTTTCCACCATAGCACTTTTTAAAATCACACAGAGCAGGATTAAAACAAACTTTGTTGTCAAGCATTTGCTGTTTGACCTTGAAAAAGTAATTTAACAAACTCGAAGTTTGTTTTTTTTTTTCCTACCCACATTACATCAACATTGTAAGAACTTATATAAAATATATAAAGGACCTTAAACCTTGAAGTCACCTAGTGGTGGATAGCTATTTACTGGCATTGCCAAAAGTTATAAGGTTTGGCTATTCATAGAAGCACATTATGGAGTCTTAGGAATAAATAATCCTGCTTAGACAGAATCACATTGTTATTCTGTTTTTTAAACAAAAGTAATTTAACGCCTTCCAGATAAGCTCAACTTTCATATGTTGTCACCTGAGGCCAGAGAGAGTATCGGTGGGAAACCAACTGGTATAAATAGATATGGTTATCTGCTCTCTAAGTGTCTTTGGGCCTGTGAATTGATGGCTCTATAGCCAGATTTCCCAAAGTTTGTAAGAGGGTTTCTGTTCTGCTGAAGCTTTTACCTGTGCATTAAAAAACTCAGAGTCACTTCCTTCATATAAGAAGTCTTAAGTTTGCCTCTTTACTCAAAGAGATCAATAAATCCAGCTCTTGACTTTATTCTAAGCATTCATTCGCCATTAATACAAAATTGAATGAAAAATACTTTTTTTCTTACTCTCAAAGAAGAAATCATCATCAGAACAAAAGGTGCCACATATTTAGTGCCAACAAAGCCATGTTGTTTCATGTGCATTATTTCATCTAATTCATACCAAGATCCTATGACTTAGATACTGTTAATATTTGCATCATGTAATAGAAGAGGCTCCTGAAACTTTTGTTTAAAAACCAGAATAGTAAATTAATATTCACAGCAAATAAGAGGTAGAAAAGAGATTTAAACTCAGTTCTTTCTTACTTCAAAACCCTGATTTTTCCATTAACTTACACTGTCTTTCAAAAATAATAGTTAATTAGCACATAATACGGAGAAATAGAGCTGAACTGGAGGTCAAATTATGTAAGCTAAATGCCCACACTTTATTTGTAAAGTGAAGAACCACTTGATAAGAGGATGACAGAAAAGGACAATTTGGTAAGAAGACCTTTATCTGAGTTCAATTCTTAGGGCTAAAAACTAAAATGCGTGGGTAGGACATGTATTCTTGTCCCACATCCATGAATTATTACTATGTGAATTTAAGGTAGTTACTGATTTTCATAAGTTGTTTCCTCGGCAAGCTGACCTGTGACAAAAATTTGTAAGCAAGTTTTTTTTTTCTTCTTTTTTTTTTTTTGAATCATCCTAGATATCTTAGTAGGGAAATAGGAAGTCAATGCTGGTCACAGTGTAGGCAAACAGGGTTCAGTCCCACTTGAGACCTTTGGGAGTTTGCAAAGGACAATTAAAACCTCACGTCTCCCAGGAAGAGTGAAGAAGCTGGAGCATTTATCTACCAACTCCTGTCCATCACAGAGCAGGGAATGCTCTAGAAGTATTAATCCCTATCATTTCTGGGCTGCTCCATGGAGGTGAGCCCGCTCCAATTGCAAAACTCTCAGTCAAATGTCACAAGTTCTGGAAGCAGAAAACCATGAATGTATATAAAAATGGTAAGTGCTAAGGACATACAGATAAGGTGCTGACATTGCCTATACTCACAAAATCCAAAATTTTCTGTCCATAAAACAGGAATAATAACTCATGGTCTGTCCAGTGTAAATATTTTTCAGGCATAAATAACATGAATACTAAAATGGTTTGAAGGAAAAATTTTAACCAAATGCTATTTGTTGTTATTTTTGGTTAAATCATTAAGCTATTTTGGTAGCAAAATCTTATTAAATTACCTTAAGTGGCTCCCTTCCATGATGACAAATCTAGCATTTCTCATTTCATCTCTTTGCTAAGCTGATGAGAGATACACATACGTGATTGTCTTCCTCTTTTTTTGAGACAGAGTCTCACTCTGTCGCCCAGGCTGGAGTGCAGTGGCGTGAGATCGGCTCACTGCAACTTCTGCCTCCCGAGTTCAAGCGATTCTCCTGCCTCAGCCTCCTGAGTAGCTGGGACTACAGGCATGCACCACCACACTCGGCTAATTTTTTGTATTTTTAGTAGAGACAGAGTTTCAACGTGTTAGCCAGGGTGGTCTCGATCTCCTGACCTTGTGATCGGCCCGCCTCAACCTCCCAAAGTGCTGGGATTACAGGTGTGAGCCACTGCTCCCGCCCATAAGTGATTGTCTTTCAAGGAATTTACTTCTGGACTTTTCAATTTAGGAGAAGAGTTTTTTCTTAGGATTTGTTCAGGAAACAATTTAAAAAGACATTCTTGGGGAAGAATGCCTCAGTCATCTTTGGGTATCCCTGGTAAGTACTATATATGTTAAAGGTGATTCATAAATATTTGATAGACACATGAATGAAATGTACAAAGTTTTATATGCTAAAGGCTTTAAAAGTGTGTACTTCTAAGTTTATTACTATTATTATTTTGTGACAGGGTCTCACTGTCCCCCAGGCTGGAGTTCAGTGGTGCGATCACAGTTCACTGCAGCTTCCACCTCCTGGGCTCAAGTGATCCTTCTACCTCAATCTCCTGGGTAGCTAGGACTACTGGCATGCATCAACATGCCTGGGTAATTTTTAAATTATTTGTAGAGATGGGGCCCCACCATGTTGCCCAGGCTGGGTCTTGAGCTCCTGGACTAAAGCGATCATTTCACCTGAGCCTCCCAAAGTGCTGGGATTTACAGGCGAGAGCCACTGTGCCCAGCCAAGTTTATTATTTTTACAATATTTGATCATTACTTTTTTCTGACCTCCAATTTAGTGCTAGTATTTCATAAGAACATTTTTAAAATGGCTTTTCTTATACTTGATTCATTACAATCAAAAGAACAGGCATGCTCCCCACCTTGAACAAAGGAGAACTTGCCAGCATTTGTCTATCTGAAAGATACTGTTGACATTTGATTGTTTACTGCTTAAAAGATTTAAAAGATTATATTCCCACACCTGGAGAGATTCATAAAACTCTTGTTAACTCAGTTGTTGTATGTGCTCACAGTAGCCTATTGTCAAATACCAGGTAAACATATCTAAGTGATGTCAGAAACATTTTGGGGATCATAACCAATTTCCAAGGAATTAATTATGGTGTCAAACAATAAAATGTGTGTTGGAATGGATGGGACCTAGCAGCATCATGGTCTTCGTAAGCAATTTAAAATTTCAGGCATGAAATGGAGATTAGAAGAGGCTAAAGAACAGAGCCAAGGAGTCAAACATTGAGGCCCTTGAAAAACAAAAACATACCGAGCTGTTTTTGATACATAAAATTTAAGGGATTTTTAGCTTGGACATAATGTATCTAAAATAATATTATGGGCTGGGCGTGGTGGCTCACGCCTGTAATCCCAGCACTTTGGGAGGCCGAGGCGGGTGGATCACGAGGTCAGGAGATCGAGATCATCCTGGCTAATACGGTGAAAGCCCGTCTCTACTAAAAAACAAAAAACAAAAAACAAAAAATCAGCCGGGCGTGTTGGCGGGCACCTGTAGTCCCAGCTACTTGGGAGGCTGAGGCAGGAATATGGCGTGAACCGGGGAGGCGGAGCTTGCAGTGAGCCGAGATCGCACCACTGCACTCCAGCCTGGGTGACAGAGCAAGACTCCGTCTCAAAATAATAATAATAATAATAAAATAAAATAAAAATAAAAAATAAAATAATATTATGAAAGAATATATATATAATTATATTATATGTTTCAGGTAGTAAAATTTTCCAGGCTAGCCATCAACTGCACCATTAAAACTAAAACTGGAAAAGATACATGATGTATTTCAGGCTCCGGCAACATGCAGTGCACCATGAGATCGCTAAGAGAAGGGGAGCTCACAGGTGAGACCCATTGCTTAGATATCTGTCTATGGGAAATTTCTCATCATATAGGGATAATGTCTGAGCAGGACACTGCTGTATTCTGAGCTGAGAACGTAGAGATCAGAGATGGGGCAGCTGAGTCTGAGAGGTGTATGTTACAGACTGAACATTTGTGTCCTCCCGTATTAGTCTGTTTCTGCTACTATAACATAAATACCTTAGACTCGCTGGCTTATAAACAATAGGAATTTATTTCTCATATTTCTGGAGTTTGGGAAGTTGAAGATCAAGGCACCAAAAAGTTTGGTGTTGGCGAGGGCCTGTTCCTCATTGATGACACGTTCTATGTGGGCTTACACAGCAGAAGGGTCAATGAAGCTCCCTTCAACCTCTTTTATAAGGGCACTTAATCACTTCCCACAAGGTTTCTTCTCTTAATCTTAGCACTTTGAGCATTGTATTCCAACATTTGAATTTTGGGGTACAACAGTCAGATCATAACACTCCCCCCAAAAATTGATATGTTGAAATCCTAACTCCCAATGTGATGGTATTAGGAGGTCGGGCCTTTGGGAGATAATTAAATTATTAAGGTAAAGACCTCATGAATGGGATTGGTGTCCTTACATAAGAGATCTTAGAGAGCCTCTGACCATTATTTTTCCCTGCCATGTCGGGATACAAAGAAAAGTCAGCAGTCTACAACCTGGAAAAGAGCCCTCAATAAACACATAATCGGCCAGTACCTTGATCTTGAACTTCCCAGCCTGCAAAACTGTGAGAAATAAATTTCTGATGTTTATAAGCCAACCAGTCTATGACATTTTAATTTTTTATAGCAGCCCAAACTGACTAAGACAGTGGTGAATCAAAGAGGGCCCCAGAAATCCATATGGGGTCTCCCCCATGTTTGTTGCTGAGGGCTACATTGTGTATGTACAGAATGGATTATCTGAGCCTTACCAGAGTAAACTTCTGTAGATTTGAAAGCAGGGGAGATATTAGTCATCAGGCAGTGCTTAGAGAACGGTAATGGGAAAGGACATGGGATCCTGTCCCTGGCAGAGTGGACAGGATCCTGTATTAACTTATTTCTAATATGGCAATATTTAGGATACAATAAAGGCTGTGACTTCAGAGTAAAGATCACACAGACAAGTAAGATGTATTCTCCGCATAAAGAAAGCCTAAAATTAAGACTTGGTAAGATTTTTAGTTTAGATAAAGTGCCATTCACTCCTTCAGAAGTTAAATACCTTGCTCTTTCTATAGATGCACACTAATAAAATATAAAAACAAACATACACAAGGTAATCAGACCATAATTGAACATATAATTTCAACATATACTTTTGCCATAAGGTAAAAACAACCCATATTTCAGTCAACAGATGAATGCATAAGGATATCATGGTGTTTCCATATAATGAAATACTACTCAGCAATATAAAGGAAAGAAATACTGATTGCCAAGACAAAACAAATAAACCTCAGAAACATTATGCAGAGTGAAGGAAGCAAAACACAAAGCATAAACACTGTATGATTCACTTATATGAACTCTCAAAAAGACAAAGTAATATAGGAACCAAAAGCAGACAAGTGGTTTACTAGTTTAGTTTTGTCGCATTTGTTTTTTGTGACACTGAGTATGTTGAAAGTGAAGAGACGCACAATTTATTTTCATGGTTAAACAAATGTTTCATATCTTGACTACGGTGGTGAAAACATGGGTTTTATGGACTGAATTGTGTACCCCAGAACTCATAAGTTGAAGCTCTAACCCAAAACATTACTGTATTTGGAAATCTGGCCTCTATGGAAGTAATTAAAGCTAAATGAAATCATAAGGATGTGGCCTTCATTCTGTAGGATTAGTATACTTATAAAGAGGCATCAGGTTCTTATTTCTCTCTCTGTCTCTCTCCGTCTCTGTCTCTCTCTCTCTCTCATAAGGACACAGAGAGAAGGTGGCTGTCTGCAAATGAGGAACAAAGACTTCACTGAAAACTGAATCTCGATCTTAGATTTCTAGCCTCCAGAACTGTGTGAAAATAAATATTTGTCATTTAAGCCACCCAGCCTATGATACTTTTGTTATGGCAGCCCAAGGTGGTGAATACAATGGGCAAGTACATTTATTAAGACATACTAAACACTTTTTAAATGTGTGTGAATTTTATTATATATTAACTATACTTCAACAAAATTGATTAAAAGATGCTCGAAGGACAGCACATTGTTAGCAATGTGATTGAATGAGAAATAAAGCTGGAGATGGCTGCACAATGCCTAGTTATTGTCTGTATAGAAGTTCAATGGAAAGGACCAAACAACAACAAAATTAATCTGGAATTTTGGCAGAAGGAAGGAAACGGGCACAAAACCCCTACAATATCCAGAAGTTATAATCACTATATTTTACAGTTTGACAGGCTGTGTTGTGATGAAGAAGATGAATGGGTTTTGAGTGGTATCCAAGCTTCAGGATTAAATGACTAAGTGAATGATAATGACATTATTTGAAATACGGGGAACCATGTAACTTGCAGGTGGAAAGGAAGGTGCATTTATTTTGGGTATAATGGATTTGAGTGGCCTTGGGATGTTCGAAAAGAGATGCCTCTGTGGCACTGACTATAGAGCTTTGAATTTCAGAAAAAAATATTGTACCTGCCTATAAATTACAAAGTCATTAGCATAAAACTGAGAATTATAATCTTAAGAGTGAATGAGATCACCCAGTTGGAGATGCTAGAAAAAAGGACAGAAATTAGCTGTGAACACATAAAAATATGAATATTTAGAAGACAGGCAGAGGAAGTCAAGTCCATGAAGGAAGCAAAGAAAGATAAAAGAGTGAATTTAAATAAAGGTAGTGTCACAGAAGTCAAGAGAATAGAGAATTTTGAGGAGGACAACATCAATAATGTCAAAAGCAACGGAAAACCCTACTAAAAGAGTCCATTTGGATCTAAAACACATTTATTGGATTTGGCACTAAGAACTGGGAATGGCCAAGGACAAAAGGAAGAAATCCTGGGCTAAAAGCTAACTTATCTGCATTCACATCCAGACTCTAGGTAATTGCTGTGCAGTACAGAACAAATTCCTTTGCCCCCGTGAATCTGAACACCCTCTTCTTCAAAATGAGATGATGAAATATAGGTTGTAGGCAGGATGAAATGCAATAATGATCATGGGAACATTTTCTTCCTTCTGATGTTTTACCCATATAAGCTATTTAATGTACTTCTCTACTTTGTGAGGAAGGAATAATACATGAGAAATATATTCATTTTAAGTTCATCAATCAGGAGAAGCTAGACTATGCTTCAGTAACTAAATATCAAATTTCTTCATAGCTTAACACAATTAAACTTTATTTTAAACTATATTAAGCTTTATATTTTCAACACAAGTTGGTAGTGGGTTTGTGTCCACACATCACCCTATGCCATTTTATGATGCAATCACGCACATGTGCTGTGACGTTCACTGTGACACAGAAAGAGAAAGCTGAAAAATCAAATATTGTCAATTAAATGCTTTGGCCTGGTGAAACAGGTACATTCCATGATCCCCCCCACAGGTTGGCTGGCGGGGGTGTGGCCTGCCTGTTTGGTCACTGCTGCTGCTGCTCAAACCCCTGACGAGAAGGGGAACATACAGAGGAACAGGTGCAGGAGCCTAAGTGGGCATGTGTTACAGTGTGCCTGCAGTCCATGGATGCCTTGAGTGTTAACCAGTTCAGTGGACGCTCTGCCTTTCTGCAAGGGCAGAGGGCCAGGGTGACAGCTTTCTGTATCCTGAGCTCTTGTCCAGCGTCCTGGAGGAATTTGTTCACACAAGGACTGAAAGGATGGATATGGGGGTTTTATTGAGTGGTGGAGGTGGCTCTTGGCAGCATGGATGGGGAGCCAGAAATGATGATGGAGTGGGGAGATGATCTTCTGGAGCCTGGCCGTCTAACAGTCAAACTCCTCTCCCACCGCCCCCAGCTGAATTCCTCTCGGCATTCAGATGTTCCTCCTCCTCTCTCTTTCTCTGTCACATCATTCTGCCCTTTATCTGCATGCCTCCTTGTCTCTTTGTCTGCTCATCTGCCTCTAGAACCTGGGGTTCAGAGTTTATATGGGTACAGGATAGGGGGCATGGTGGACAAAAGGCAACTGTGGGGCATAAAACAGAAACACCTGTCCCTATATAGGGCCGTGGGTCTCCAGGCTTGAAGGTGGGTCCTTTCTCAGGGGACTACTCTCTTCTACCCATTGTTTCCCTGTCTCCTGTCCATATCAATGGAAGTGGCAGGCCACTTCTTCTCATGTATTCTATTGACAAAATATTAGATATTTAATCATCCCAATTTCAGGAAATTAGGAAATTTTAATTTTCCCATGTACTTTCAAGAAGACAAGAACTATAATTTTTATGGATACCTAGAACTTCTATTACAATACCCTAAAATAGTATTATAATTTATGGTCACTAGAAAGACATTAAAAGAGATGCACATATTTATGGCCTCATTCAATGCAGGACAACATTCAATGTCCTTAATGTTGTTACTTCCAATATTTAACAATGTCCTTCGACTTCTCAGAAAAGCTTAATCTTTCCACTTATGTTGTATTTGAGTTGACTGGTCATACAGAAAGACTTTATAGTACAGTGGAAAGAACATGGATGTTGGGTAAAATATGCATGCATATGAATTCTAGATACATGTTGTAACTATAGGCAAAATATTTAAACTCTCCAAAATTTGTCATTTTATTTGCATCATAAAGATAATATATAAACTTCAGAATTTTTTGCCTGAAAATGAAATGAGGCAAATAAAATTACTGAGTATGATACCTTGCACAGAATTAGTAAAGTACTTCCTCCATTTACCTTTTTTCCCCCTACCACCCCTAATCTAGTCAGACCCATTGGGTTTACAGATGATTGAGAACCTTGTTTAGTACATCCACTTACAGAATGAGTTCATTTCACCTTCCCTGAGGAGTTGATTGAAAGTTGCATTAAATAAATGTATTTTGAATTCTAAGAGAGTTATACCATTGGGCCATGTTCCACCTTTCTCTAGCTCCGAAGGATGTACTTCATAGGCAAGAAGGACAGATTGTTATCTCTGAGATAGCGAGTTTCTGATTTAGAAGGACTTACAGATGCATGCTCTTTGGCTTACTCTTCTGTGCCTTTTGTGGAACTGGTGAGAGTCAGACTATGAAGCTCTATGGCAATGCTATCCCAGATCTTAGGCATCATTTACCTAGTCCACCATGCACGCTTTACTCATACACTTCCAGAAGCAGGCACTAGGAGCAGGGATGTGTAATGCATTTGAAAAAAAGTTTTATTATGGTTTGTGTGCTGCTTTAATTTAATCCCAGTTTTCCCTGAAACTATGAAAATGTCAACATTTCAATCAAAATTTTAGGTCAAGCACTTTAATTGTTAATAACCAGGTTGTTAACCAGTCAGTTATTTTGTGTTACTGAATTACTGAAATCATGGAAAGCAACACTTATCTTTTTGTTGTAAAAGGAAATCGGCTTTTTGAGGGAAAACAATTATATCGCTTCCCATAGCTCCTTCAGGTTCTCGTATAACTTGTTCTACTGCATTATCTCAGCAGTGACTGTTGATAAAATGGCAAGCATCTTCTTAAAACCCAAGAAGCATGGTTGGCAAATGATACTGCTTTAGTGGGACATAGATGCCCTCTCTTGATATTTGGCCATTTGATATATGTCTGACATCTGGGCTTTGACCGATTTAACACATAATTATATATCTAAAGTTAGGAAAGAGATACTCAAAAGTAAGTCTTGCTCCTGTTTCCAAACACTCAGAATCAAGAATCAAGGACCAGGCATGTCCCAACAGACTGTCACTGATCTACATCAACAGTGATTCAAGCTCCCTGGAGGGAAATCACCTCTTTGTGTGTTTTTTGGAAAATAAGTAATTGGTATTATTACTCTAAAAATATAGTTGAAGTATAAAGATGCAGTCAACCCTTTTCATTGCAATAACTTAACCAAGTAACATATCACAAACTAAATAAAACACAGATTTTTAAAAGACGCTCAACACTTAAAAAAATTTAACCAATTTACATTAACATTTTTATGACAATATCACCTTCAATTTTCAAAGCAACTGTAAATAGAAACCACTGTGAACACAAAGTCCAGATTCATTTTCACAAATATTTTTCTTCATTGTTTTTTAAAGAGATAAAAAGTAACCCACGTACATTCAAATTAAACGGGTTTTAAATTAATTGAAAGCTGAAGGGTTGATTAATAAGAAGTATGGACTAATCCTTCTAATCCTTAAGCAGATTATCTAGAAATAGATTTCTGATGGTCATAGACAGTGCATCACAAAAATACTGGAGTGCCTGTTTTAAAAAATGTAACTGTGCTTTAAAAAATAAACAAACAAAATCCTGCAACCAAAACCAAACAACTCCACAGTATTTGTTAAAATATAAACAATTCAAATTTAATTGATAAACTACATGCTTAATTGTAGTATTATGTTACAGTGACAGAAGTTGATCATTGTCATCTCTGGAATTTTTTCTAGAGTTGTTCTTTATTACTGAGCTATATTAGTCAGGGTTATCTAGAGAAACAGAACCAACCGTTTGTATGAGGGTGGGCTGGAGACAGAAGGAGAGAGAGAGACAGGAGAGAGGAGAGAGAAAGAGAGAAAGAGAGATTAAAGAGAGACCCAGAGACTTTAAATAATTGGCTCACATGACTGTGGGTGCTGGCAAGTCCAAAATTTGCAGCGTGGGCTGGTAGGCTAGGGACAGCTGATATTGCAATTTTGAGTCTGCAAGTAGTCGGGAAATAGAATACTTTCTTTCTCAGGGGACCTCAGTCTTTTTTTCTAAGACCTTCAACTGTGGGGACTACCCACATTATGGAGAGTAATCTGCTTTATTCAACGTCTACTGAGGTAAATGTTAATCACATCAAAAATACCTTCACAGCAACATTCATACCAGTTGACTGACCAAATACCTGGACTCCATAGTATATCCAGGTTGACACACATAAATAGCCATAACATGAACATATCATCTTGTGTTTGTTGGTTAGGATGGTTTGATATTTTCATTATTATTTTTTAAAGTTTCTTGTAGGCTTTTTGGACTGTGTCAAAGCCTCTCCAAAAAATAAATGCATAATTCTTGATTGCATCAATGGTAAAGATGAATCAGTTTTCTTTAGTGTGAAATTAATTAATATGGAATCCATAAGGAATGTAGGCTAATCAGCTCTATAGTCTCAGTTTCATAATTGCTATGTAGTTACCTGGGTTCAGAAATTTTAACAATGCAAAACAAAGCAGACTATAAAACAACAAACAGGAAACTCTGATATTGTGGATTTTAAATTGTCTTCCTAAATAAAAAAAAAAGTAGGAATGATATCAGCAAGAGAGCAGAAGAGGGGATCCCAGCCTTTGTCACCACCAAGGGAAAGACCTTCATGTGAGTGCTAGGGGCCTTTTTGTTGATGAAAGTGAACAATTAGACATCTATCCATAAATGAAAATATCCCTAGAGAATTCAGGAGTCCATTTAAGAAGCTGTAACAACACAGTGGGACAACCACATTTGAGAATAGTGGCACAAAACAAATAGGAAGAAGTAGTTTCATTTACCCTGCATTATCTCATCCCTCAGGTCAGCACAGCACTGAGTGGGAATACCCAACCCATGAGTTCCCTTCACAGGGAAAAGGAGAGAAAGATGAGTAATCAATTTCCCTCGCTTTTTGGAATACTTTCCAAATGACCCACTTTGATTATACTCTATTCAGATTGCAAGGGAAATTAAAATAGCTGAGACATCTGAAGACAGCTAAGAACAAAGATGAAAGGCAAGGATTATCAGTTTCAGCCACATAGCAGGTCCCCGACTATCTCCAGTGGTCTACTCTACGGAGAATCCCAACAGCATTTGCCACTGAGGGCCTCAAAATCCCTCATAGCTTATGTGCATCCTCTGCAGCTTTCACTGCTGAGGAACCCCCAGGATTCACCATCATGGACCACAAAGAGCTGCGCCACAGAGGAAACCAAGAATTTTCACTGCTAAGGAAACCAACAGCCAGCACAGCCTCTGTGGACTACTCAGTCTTTACCAGGGAGGGCCCTGCAGTTTCTTTGCCTTCTCTGTCTGAGCCATGCCTCTCCCTCCACACTCTCTGGAGCTGCTCCAGCTGGTGTTGCCAAGTGTGCTTTTGCCCCAGAATCTAGTAAGGTCACTGCATTTGTGTCTGCAAATGGCCTAGACGTTTACTTGTGGTCCCAATTCCCACTTCTGTATGGGTATACGAAGCTGTCTCCTACAGACACATGCATGCCCATCTCCAGCCCCAATTTCTGCAGCACTGTGTGTCCACACAGCCAATCTAACCACTGTCAACAATCCCCACCACCATGTGCTAGTTCATAGCTGTCCCTTACAGCTGCACATGTGCATATTTCTAGCCTCGGCCCCAGGAGCTACTTTATGCACATAACGGGCCTAACCCCTATTGCCAGCCCTCCCAATCACACATGTTCCTGCAAATGGCCCTTGCAGTCATGTACTTGCTTGCCACTAGCCCCAGTCCCTGTAACAGCCTATGCAAGCCACAGGCCCCTGCTGCTAGCTATGCATGTGCTCACAAGTGACCCCTGCTGCTATGTACAGGCCTACAGCTAGCTAGCCCCTACAACAGAGACTGTATACACTACTGGCCCCAGTCTCCACAATCAGTAGCACTAACCCCTCATTACTGATCCCAGAGATGCTGCCGAAGACCTCAAAAGACCTTACAGCCACTGCAGACCCCTGAAGCAGCCCTCACTGCCAAAAACCATGCAGATGTTGCAGACTCCAGCTGCTTGAGTTAATGAGACACTGTGACGCCGTGGATTGAGAGCCTCTGCATGCCCCCATACTTTGTGTCTGGTGACACAGCACACTCCAGCCAGGCTCCCCCGCAACAGGTAAGTGTCTTTCCTTACCAAAGCAGTCTATGAGGTCTGTAAGAGGTTACTATTTATTTGAATGTGTAGACATCTATGCAAGGCTTCAAGAGTTGTAAGAAATCAGAAAAACATGACATTACCAAAGGAATAAAATAAAATTCTAATAACCAAACCCAAAGAAATAGAGTTCCACAAATTCCCTAAGAATAATTCAAAATAATTGGTTTAAAGAAGTTCAGTGAATATGAGATACATATAAACAATATAATAAAATCTGGAAAACAATACAAGAAAAAATAACAATTTCAAGAGATATAAAACATTAAAAACTGAAAAGAAATTTTCGAACTAAAAAATACAGTAACTAAAATAAAAAATGCAGTATTTTCTCACTTATAAGTGGTAACTGAATGATGGGCACATAGGAACACAGGTGGGGAACAATACAAACTGGGTCCTGTTGGGAGATGCTGGAGGAGGGAAAGCATCAGAAAGAACAGCTAATGCATGCTGGGCTTAATATCTAGGTGATGGGTTGATATGTGCAGTAAACCACCATGGCACACGTTTACCTATGTAACAAACCTGCACATCCTGCACAAGTACCCTGGAACTTTAAATAAAAGTTGAAGAAAAAAAAATAAACCACCTTAAAAAAATAACAACAACAAAAAAAATGAAATAGAGAGCTTCAAGCAGAAGAGTCAGCAAATATAAAGACAGATCATTTGAACTTGTCTAATCATAGGAGAAAATGGAAAAAAAAATGAAAAGGGATTTTAAAACATCTATGAGATTTTATGGAACACCATTAATAGACTTAATATTCACATTATAGAGATTATAGTTGAGAAAAGACAAAATGAGGGCAATAAACTTGTTTTAAAGATAATGGGCTGGGCGCGGTGGCTCACGCCTGTAATCCCAGCAGTTTGGGAGGCCAAGGTGGGCAGATCACCTGAGGTCAGGAGTTCAAGACCAGCCTGGCCAACATGGTGAAACCCTGTCTCTACTAAAAATACAAAAATTACCCAGCCATAGTGGCAGGTGCCTGTAATCCCAGCTACTTGGAAGGCTGAGGAAGGAGAATCCCTTGAACCTGGGAGGTGGAGGTTGAGTGAGCCAAGATTGCACCATTGCACTCCAGCCTGGGCAACAGAGCAAGACTCTGTCTCGAGTGATAATAATAATAATAATAATAATAATAATAATAATAATAATAATGGCTGGAGACTTCCCAAATCTGGGGAGACATATGGATATCTAGGTACATGAAGCTAAAAATTCTCCAATCAGGTTCAACTAAAGGTAGACTTCACCAAGACATATTATAATAACACTGTCAACATCAAAGACAAAGAGTTTTGAAAAAAGCAGGAGAAGTGAGTTTCACCACATGCAAGGGAAATCTTATCAGGCTTTTAGTAGACATCAATAGAAACTTAACAGGCCAGGGAGAGAGAGAGATAATATATTCAAAGTGTTTACAGAAAATAACAGCCAACCAACAATAATTTACCCAGCAAAGCTATCTTTAGAAATGAGGGAGAGATATAGATTGTCCTGTGAAACAAAATCAGAGGGAATTAATCACCACTAGACCTGCCTTTAAAGAAATGCTGAAGGGAGATCTTTAAGATGAAACCAAAGAATGCTGCTTAATAATATAAAAACATACGGAAGTATAAAATGAATTGGTAAAAATAAATATATAGTCAAATTCAGAATATCCTAATACTGTAATGTTGGTGTATAAATCACATATAACTGCAGTATAAAGGCTAAAGGACAAAGTTATAAAAATAACAATAGCTACAATAATTTGTTAATGGACATATTATATACACAGTTGTAATTGTGACATCAAAAACAAATAATATGTGGTGAGGAGTAAAACACATGGCTTTTGTATATGATCAATGTTGTTATCAGTATAAAATATACTGTTCTAACTATAAGATGTTTTATGTGAGCCTCATGCTATCTACACAGCAAAAACGTATGGTAGATAAATGCAAGATAAAGAGAAAAGGATCAAAGAATCCCATGACAGAAAATCGTCAAATCACAAGGAAATACAGTAAGGAAGGGGAAAAAAAAAAGCAAAGAATCAACAGAGCAGACAAAAAGCAATCAACAAAAAATGGGAGTAGTAAGTCCTTACCTCTCAATAATTATGTTGAATGTAAAGTGAATTAAATTCTCTAATCACAATACATAGAACGGATGGATAAAACCAATACTCAACCATATGCCGCTTAAAGAAAGTCACTTTAGCTTTAACTACACACATAGACTGAAAGTGGAGAAATGGAAAGAGATATTTCACTCTAATGTAAATCAAAAGAAAGCAAGTGATGCTATTCTTATAGTAGTCAAAATAGACTTTGTCAAAATCTTTTACAAAAGACAAAGATGGTCATTATGTATTGATAAAGGGAATAACTCCACAAAATGATATAATAATTATAGATATTAATATATATGTATCCAATGCTACAGCACATAAATACATAAAGCAAATACTAACAGATAGTACATGACTGCATTACCCCACTTTCAACAATTGATTGAGCACCCAGACAAAAAATCAATAAGGAATCATTGGACTTGAACCAAATTTTAAACCAAATGGACCTACAGACATATATAGAACATTCCATCCCACAACAACAGAATACACATCCTTCTCCAGTGCACAAAGAACATTCTCCAGGATAGAATATACATTAGGCTACAAAATAAATCTTAACACATTTAATAAGAATTTTGAAATGATATTAAGCATCTATTGCAGCCACAATTGTATGAAACTAGTAATCAAGAATATGAGGAAAATTGGAAAACTGACAAATATGTACAAATACACTTCTGAATAACCATTGAGTCGAAGAAACCAAAATAGACTATTTTTAAAAAGTTTGGATTCAAATAAAAATTGAAATCACAATATACTAAAACTTATTAGATGCAGGAAAAGCATCTCATACATTCTAAGAGACAAATTTATAGTGATAAAGGCCTACATTAGGAAAACAAGAAAGATCTCATGTAAACAACCTGAGTTAATACTTCAAGGAACTAGAAAAAAACTAAACACAAAGTCCTCAGAATGAAGGATATAATAAAAATCAAAAAATACATAAACAAAATAGAGACTAGAAAAACAATACAAAAGTTCAATAAAACTAAGACTTGGTTTCTTGAAATGGACAAAATTGACAAACTTTGGCTACATTAAGAAAAAAGAGACATGTCTCAAATATACCAAAATAAATCAAAAGTGAAAGAGGAGACATTATGACCATCACACAGAAACATAAAGGATCATAGGAGACTGCTTTGAACTATCATGTGACAACAAATTGGATAACCTAGAATTAATGGATAGATTCTAAGAAAGCTACAACCTAACAAGAGTAAGTGATGAAGAAAGAGAAAATCTGAACAGACCAATAATGAGTGAGGAGATTGAATCAGTAATCAAAAATCTTTCATCAAAGAAAAGTCCAGGACCAGTTGGCTTCACTGGTAAATTCTAGCAAACATAAAAATAAAAATAAATAAATAAACTAATGCTGAGTCTCCCCAAACTCTTTCAAAAAGTTAAATAGAACACAACACAGTCAAACTCATTTTATAAGGCTAGCATTGCCCTAATACTAAAGCCAAACAAGAAAACTAAAATAACATTATAGATCAATATCCCTGATTCACATAAATGAAAAAATTCTCAATAAAATGCTAACAAACCAAATTCAACAATACATTAAAAGTATCATTCACTTTGATTAAATTGCATTTATCTCTAGGATCCAAAGGTGTTTTGATATATACAATTCAATAAATGTGATATACTCCATTAACAAAATGAAGGATAAATGATATGATCATCTCAGTAGATGCAGAAAAAGCATTTGACAAATTGCAACATTCCTTCAGCAAAAACTCTAAAAACACTGATATAGAAGAAATTTACCTCAACATAATAAAGGCAATATATGTCATACACACAGCTAATGTTATACTCAGCAGTGAAAATCTTAAAGCATTTCCTCTAAGACAATGAACAAGATAAGACAAGTACCCTCCCATCCGCCTCTACTCAACATTGTCCTAGAAGTTCTAAGGAGAGCAATTAGGCAAGAAAAAGAAATAAAAGTCATCAAAACAGGAAAGAAAAAAGTAAAACCGTCTCTTTGCAAATGACACGAATCTACACATAAAAATCCTTTAGGTTATCTTTGACACCATCCAAAAAAAAAAAAGGCGGGGGAGAAAGAAAAATAAAGTGTTATCAGTGAAAAATAAATAAGCTCAGTAAAGTTTTAGGATACAAAATCAATATCCAAAATTCAGTTGCGTTTCTATACACGAATAATAAACTATCTGAAAAATAAATTAAGAAAGACATCTTGTTTATTGTGGCATCAAAATGAATAAAATACTTAGGGATAAATTTAACAAGGAGGTCAATGAGCTGTACACTGAAAACTATAAGAAACTGATGTAAAACACTGAAGAAGACACAAATAATTGAAAAAGTATCTTGTGTTCATTGATTGGAGTAATTAAAATGTCTATGCTACCTAAAGTGATCTATAGATTGAAAGTAATCCCTATTAAAATTTCAATAATATTACTCACAGAAAAATGAACAGTTTTAAAATTTACACAGAGCCATGAAAGACTCCAAATAGATAAAGCAATCTCAAGGAAAAAATAACAAAGCTGCTGGCATAGTACTCCCTAATTTCAAATTATATTACAAAGCTATAGCAATTAAAGTGGTGTGGTACTAAAATAAAAACAGGTACATAGACCAATGGAAGAGAGTGAGCCGAGATTGTGCCACTGCACTCCAGCTTGGGCAATAGAGCCAGACTCCGTCTCAAAAAAATAACACACCACACCATCCCATTTCCTCTTCCATCACTTGGTGATAAGAAACATCCACCTCCCCATATAGACATAGGTATAAGCAGAGGGTGAGGCACAAGCACAACAGTAGCAGGTAGTTTCAAACTGCCTGCTTTTGCAGCTTACCTGGGCTTTTTATTCTTCTTATTGGATCCTGGTTGTTCTGCTTCCAATTTGTGTTGATCCCACCCGACCTTAACACTTGATGGGTCTAAAGGAGCTCAGCTCATAAAGAATATTTTTACTTGTCCTAAATTTAAATAAAAGAAATGGCCCTCTGTTCCCCTTCAGCCAATACATGACTACGGGCCACCCATAGGAGAAGGTAAAAGGCTGTTTCCTGCAGCTGAGTGAACCGAATAATGAAAGACACAGCTGTGGGCCATCAACAGCAGATATTCCCAGCAGCTGTGTGTAGTTTTTCTTGACCACGAAGAGAGGATCTTGGTGCAACACTACCGAATCCACTACAAAGAATATGTATTATACGTTTTGACTACCAGATTAAAGAGGACGGTACAAATATCACAGTTTAACTAGCTGAGCAAACCTCAAATCTAAAGGAATTTGCATTTTTACTTAATTTTGAAATATTAATGGGCACATATGGTGGGAGAGATGAAATTATATAAAGAAGTCAGCATTTGTAATGCATCGAGTCATAAAGGGGTGATGCATACTTTAATAACAGTAAAACTGCCATGCTCTTCTGCTTGTTGAGAATTTTTTTCAAAGAGAAAACTCTTATTTATTTCTAACAACCTAGCTTATATATATATCTTCATATATAATGCTTTCCCTGAACATGTGTTCTAGTCCAACTTAAATGCCTTTACTCTCTCATTTCCTGAGATTTCCTCTACTTAGGTTCTAACATTCAGTTAGAAGTTAGCACTCTGGGCTGGATGCAGTGGCTCAGGCCTCTAATCCCAGCACTTTGGGAGGCCGAGGCAGGCAGGTCACCTGAGGTCAAGAGTTTGAGACCAGCCTGGCCAAAATGGCGAAACTCCATCTGTACTAAATATACAAAAATCAGCCGGGCATGGTGGCAGGTGCCTGTAATCCCAGCTACTCGGGAGGCTGAGACATGATAATCGCTTGCACCTGGTAGGTGGAGGCTGCAGTGATCTGAAATCACGCCAATGCACTCCAGCCTGGGGGATGGGGCCAGACTCTGTGTCAAAAAAAAAAAAAAAAAAACAGAAGAAGTTAGCATTCTGCAAGAATACTATGATCCCACTGAGGATGGAGAATATTTTTATTTATCTCTATCTACTCAGTGTCTATAGTAGTCTACTGCCTATAGTAGGTGCCATGGCTTTTTTTGATGATTGAATAAATGCATGTAGCTTTCTGGGCAGAAATGCAGACAGACACTATGTGGAGGAACTGAAATACAGTAAGACATATATATTACTTTCTGTTATCTAGTGCTGGGACTATGAAACGTTAGCAATGAGGAATCAGAAGCTATAAAGGAGGAAGAGCCAAAGCTGGATTAAAGCAAGAAAGATGGTTAGTCTGTCTTAACACTCATGACATATACCCTACTGACTGCCTTCATCTGTGTCTAGGTTTTACTTTAATTCTCATTTTAAAAAGTGTCGGCCAGACACAGTGGCTCACACCTGTGATCCCAGCACTTTGGGAGGCCAAGGCAGGCAGATCACAAGGTCAGGAGTTTGAGACAAGCCTGGCCAGCATGGCAAAACCCCGTCTCTACTAAAAATACAAAAAAAAAAAAAAAAATTAGCTGGGCATGGTGGCGTGTGCCTGTAGTCCCAGCTACTCGGGAGGCTGAGGCAGGAGAATTGCTTGAATCCGGCAGGTGGAGGTTGCAGTGAGCCAAAATTGCACCACTGCACTCCAGCCTGGGTGACAGAGCGAGACTCCATCTCAAAAAAATAAAAAATAAAAAAGTGTATTTTTCTTGTGAGAGAAAGAAAAGATAAAGGTGAAAAATGTAGGAAATAGATGACAAAAACTAGAATATATACTCTATATAACATCTGAACCTGACATAATATTCTAGAAGCTCTTATTTTAAACTTGAATAGCAGTTTTATGGTTCCAGTATTCCACAGTTTGGATGGAGAAAACTCAGAGTATTTATTTCACATGTTTAACTTTCATCCCTGGTAGCTTTCATCTCAGTGTTTACATTTGGCATTTGGAATACATACTTCCCTTGCTAGGATATTCAGATTGACTGCAGCTCATTGGCTGTTTACACCTAGATTGCTAGTTTTGTTAGTTGACTAGCGCTAGCACTATGACATTCCACTCTCATGTTTTTGTTGTTTTGTTTGTTTGTTTGTTTAGACAGAGTCTCACTCTGTTGTCCAGGCTGTAGTACGGTGGAGCAATCAGAGCTCACTGCAGCCTCAACCTCTCAGGCTCAAGTGATCTTCCCACCTCACCCTGACAAGTAGCTGGGGCTACAGGTGTGCACCACCATACCTGGCTAATTTTTTATTTTATCTTTAGTGGAGATGGGGTCTTGCTATGTTGCTCAGGCTGGTCTCAAACTCCTAGCCTCATGTGGTCTTCCTGCCTCAGCCTCCCAAATTATTCGGATTACAGGTGTGAACCACTATGCCTGGCCTACCCTCCTTTTCTTTAACAGTTCTTCTCTTTCATTGCATCCTCTGTTATCTTAACTGTTGTCAGTTTTTACTTTAATCACATACATACGCAATGTATTGATCCCTAAATATTTTTCAGTATAATACTAGTTGTACACTTTTCAAGTATTTAAACTTTTTACTAAAAAACCCCCAAATGTTTAAATCATATAAAATTGTTAAATTTGTTAAATAAAAAGACAAAGTGCTTTGTAAAGATTTTTACAAAATCCTTATAAACAATCTTCAAATACTCTTAAAATGTTGTGAAGTTGCACATTATGGGAATTTTAGAACTTTTTAAAAAAAAATTAAATAAATATTTAGCATGGAAAATGTTTCTAATAAGTAGTCATTGCCTAGCTAGTGCCTATCACTGTCTATAAATTTTCGTAAATCAATGAGTTTGATTTTCCACGTGTGTGTGCATGAGTTATGTGGAGGTGTAATCATGTGATAACCACACCCAGATGAGCTAATCATTGTGTATACCTAAGAATGATTTAGAAAGAATTCGAGCTAGAATGTAGTACAGATACAATGAAATGAGAGCCTAAACAGAAGGGGATAGATTGAAAATGAAGTTCAAGAAAAATATAACTTTGTCTGCAGCTGTATAGCTCAAGTTAAATTCATGCATCGGATAATTTCTAAGCTATACTTAGTATTATACTAATACTACTTACTGTGTTCCAGGGATAGACGGCAACACAGTGAGGCACAAAAGATAATATGGAAACTGTCCCCAAGATGTTCACGATCCTCTGGGAAAGAAAACATGTTGAAATAAGTCAGGATATGCTGCTTCTTTTGTTACAAAATTCTATAAGCAAATAAATATCAAACTCATTGTTCAGTGAGACTGGTTTTGATTGAAGAACCTAACAGGACTTCTCAAATAAGTTGATCATTAGAATGGGTTATGATTTATGAATAGTCTTTCTACAGATGGCAAGGTCTAGGGAGCCAATTCCAGGCAGAAAATGGATAACCAGTGAGACAGGAATGCAAAGCTTCACAAAATTTAGAAACGATTTTGAAGACAAAAAATAACAGATGTTGGCAAATATGTGGAGAAAAGGAAATGCTTGTAAACTGTTGCTAGGAATGTAAATTAGTGTAACCCCTATGGAAAACAGTATGGAGATTTCTCAAATAATTAAAAATAGAATTACCATTCAACCCAGAAATTACACTGCTGGGCTTCCACCCAAAGGAAAAGAAATCACTCTATCAAAATGATTTCTTACACTCGGCTTACCACTGCACTATTCACAAGAGCAAAGTCATGGAATCAACCTAGGTACCCACAATGGTGGATTGTATAAAGAAAATGTGGCACATATACACAATGGAATACTATGCAGCCATAAAAAATTTGAAATTATGTCCTTTTCAGCAACATGGATGCAGCTGGAGACCATTATCCTAAGTGAATTCATGCTGAAATAGAAAATCAAATACTGTGAGATGTGGGAGCTAAACACTAGGTATGGATGGACATGAAAATAGAAACAATAGACGCTGGGGACTCCAAGTGTTTCCAAGTGGGAGGAGGGAGGGAGGGCAGTAGGGTTGAAAAACTACCTATTGGGTACGATGGTCATTATTTTGGTGACAGGTTCAATAGAAGCCTAAACCCTAGCATTATGCAATATACCCATGTAACAAATCTACACCTGTACCCCTGAATCTAAAATAATAATATGCATTTTAATAATTCAACTGTATTTTTTTATGTTAATCACTGTTGTCCACAATATGTGGGAACAGAAAGAGTCCAGAGAGACAGATTTTTGTCAAATTTTGAAGTGTTCTACAATGTATCCTATAGGCAAAGGAGAGCCATCAAGAGGTTGGAAGGGGAAAACATTCCTGTGGTCTGTATATGTGGTCAGCCTGGCAGCAGCGTGGATGAAGGAGCAAAGAAGTGAGCAAATACAATATGCGATGTTTGAAAAGATGTTCAGAGGCATAAGCAGTAGAGGTATTTGAATAGGTTAGATGATCTCCTGCTGATGTTGTGGAAGGAATTCTGGTGAAAGATAGGGGTGACGGATTTATGAATGATTTCATCCTTTTCAGCCCTAAAATTATAAGATTTTATAAGTTTCCAAAAATTAGTGGAATATGCATAGGTTTCAGATCAGAGGGCTTTGGATTAAAACCCCACCTCTGCCATCTTTTTTAACATGAATCTGGGATTGTCTTTAATCTTTTGGAGTCTGTTTTCTCATCCATAAAATGAGGGTGAGCATTGAGCCTCGTTGTAAGGACTGTGCTTAGCTCAGTGCCCAGTAGACAGTAAATACTCAGTGAAGTGAATCAAGCAGTCACTTAAGAGGACAGATAAACCAGCCTTCTGGCTTTTGCTTTGTGGCATTTTGTTTTAAGAGGTCAGCCTCAATCTCATACCTTTATTGCAAAGCCACATGCATAGCCTCCTGTTGAACAGATGCCTCTCTTACCCACACACTCTTATCACTTGTGACCAGGTGTGTATTTGTACTCTGTCTTTATTTTAGCAGTGAACTCTTAGAAATGTTCCCAGGGTCCATCTGGCATTAATCCTAGGAAATGACAGATACTTAGGCCAAATTACACAAGATTGAAAGCACCATTTGTTCAGCTATTAAACCAATGAAAGGACACTTTTGTCAAGAAAAACTGTTCAGTAAGGCAAAAATCTGTGTAAGATAAACATCTTTCATTTTTGTCCTGGGAGAGTAAAAATAGTAGCTTTATGTCATCAATATTTGAAGATGCTTTGAAATGTGTTTAAGTTAGAAATACAAGGGATATCAGAAGTAGTATTTCTTCTCCAATTTATGCCTGTAATTCTCCTTAAAATTGTTATTTCCCAACAGCTGTTAAAACAAAAACAACAGTGTTTGCTTTGACTCTGAATATATTCCCTAATTCTCCTCCCAGTTTCAAAATTAACATAGGGTTCACTAAGCTAATAAATTACATTTAATAATATGCTAAATTATGGGGACAAGGTGAACCAAGAATGTTTTAGGTGGTATCCTAGTATTATTTAACATTCTTTAAATGTGTTATCCTATTCTTATTTAAAGTTCCTGAAGGCCAAAGAGAAAAACAGGCTCGCCATTGTTTTATGTGCCCTCTACCTGTAGCTCAGAGGGCAGGTAATACCTATTTAAGGTCTGTTTCACAGTATGATATTTGGGCATATCTTGAAGATATTGTGTTTGATGAAAATTCTAGGAGATATTTCCCATGAAGGATATGCTTAGGGTAAAATTGGGCTTCGATCTTTGTCTGACTTCTGCTTTTTCATTTTTTGGTTCTTTTGAGACAGAATCTCACTCTGTCGCCCAGGCTGGAGTGCAGTGGCACGATCTTGGCTGACTGTAACCTCCGCCTCCCAGGTTCAAGCAATTCTCCCGCCTTAGCCTCCCAAGGAGCTGAGACTACAGGTGTGTGCCACCATGCCTGGATAATTTTTGTATTTTTAGTAGAGATGGGGTTTCGCCATGTTGGCCAGGCTGGTCTTGAACTCCTGACCTCAAGTGATCCACCTGCCTTGACCTCCCAAAGTGCTAGGATTATAAGCGTGAGCCACCATGTCTGACCTCTGTCTGACTTCTGCATTTGACTCTCCCAGTTTTCTCAACGTAAGACTCACGGAGACGACATAGAAGAGGGAAGAGACATTACAATTCTTATTCATTCATCTGGTGTTAGTCCTCATGTTAGTTAGTATTCAGCAAGAACTGGAGAGACCTGGGCTGGAGGACAATCAGAGAAGCAAGATACAGACATGATTTGAATCACCCCTTCTCTTGGAACTAGGTCCAATTTTCTGAATTTTCCCTCTGTTCCTTCTTGTGAAAAGAAATGTTCAGCAGTACTAATCGTACAGGGAATTCTAACACAGCGGACAGAGCTGAGTTTACCCTGAACTCAAGCTGGGGCCTTCCTCTATTTCGATTATCCCATCTGTCATTTTGCATTAAAACCATGTCCTGCCATTCTGTCTCCTTATATAAAGAGTACGAACAGTGCTTGTCATAACTGTATCCTTTGGGCACAGAACTAGGTCAGGCATGTGGTGGGTACCCATTTGTTAAACATCTGAATAGGTGAATGTATCCATCCATGCATGCAAGGATTAATGAATGGTATCATTTAGAAGATAAAAGTACTTATTAATAAGTATTGATTGCAGTCAAATTGTATTAGACTTTGTGTGTTAATAGGTGTCCCAGGGAAAAAAAGTTGCCACAATAATAGCTTTCTGACATTTTCCTTTTGTATTGCTATCATCCCTGACTGTAATAGTTAGCCTTAGAACCTAAAGATATCAGGTATCAGGTACTAAGGAGTTTATAATCCAGATGAAAAATGCCCCATGACTCCATCCTATTTGAAATATTTGTATAGAAACAGACTACTAAAAATGTAGAAGTGTGAGTGCTTTCTTATAATGCATACATTCTCTCCTTTGCCAGAAGCACTGAGGTTTTGGCCTCTGGATTATCTTTTTGCTAATGATGACTATCGTCAACAATCAATAAAGGTGAATGAATATCCAGAAGCATTGGAGGAGAAAATTGCAAACACAATATCCAAACACACAGCTAGAAAAATTATTATCTAATTACTGGTCAGGTCAGTTTTGTGCAGATTGTTTTTAATTATTTGTATTTTTCCAGGGACAGCAAATAAAATTCTGCTACAATGGAAATCACTGTATGGTGGTAACATGCTTGTGTTTGCCATATAGCTTTTTTAATCTGTTAAACTCCAAGACTATTGCCATAACGTTTAACATAGCAAGAGGCTCTTAGGGCTTGTATCCTTGACCTCAAACTACCCCAGAGACTTGTGCAGGACACTGTATCTAAAGTGAGCCTGTTTATCTGGAAGTGGGTATAGAAGGCATCAACAGCACTCCAAAGTCCTTGTAATCTCAATTAACTAGGAGTAGAGAGATCTAGCCCATGTTAAAGTGGCAGTGCTCTGCAAGGATAATTATATTTTATTTAACGTCAAAAGATTTGGAAATGATTCCTGTCACTATCATCTTGCTAATATCACTATCTCCTTAGGCCTGGCTTTCTTCCTCTACAATACGGAATAATAATAAATTACACCATACAGAGTGTCTGTGAAAAATCAGGTGAAGGCCAGGTGCGGTGGCTCACACCTGTAATCCCAGCACATTGGGAGGCCGAGGTGGGTGGATCATGATGTCAGGAGTTCAAGACCAGCCTGACCAACATAGTGAAACCCCGTCTCTACTAAAAATACAAAAATTAGCTGGGCATGGTGGCACACGCCTGTAATCCCAGCTACTCAGGAGGCTGAGGCAGGAGAATCGCTTGAACCCGGGAGGCGAAGGTTGCAGTGAGTCGAGATCACTCCACTGTACTCCAGCCTGGGCCACAGAGTGAGACTCCATCTCAAAAAAAAAAAAAAAAAAAAAAAAAATCAGGTGAAAACGTATGTTTACTACCAATGTTTTTCATGAGATTGAAATTTCATTTTACATGCCATTAGTTAACAATTTCTTTTGTATTTGTTATTCTACAGTCTACTTGATAATGCTTTGAATATCAGATATGTGGTTAAAATTCGTAATAAAACGTTTATTTACCTCCATATATCTAAATAATGTGTATATTCTAATTGTCTCCTGACTGACTAATCAAATTTAGACATTAAGTTTTTTTTTTTTTTTTGAGACAAACTTTTGCTCTTGCACCCCAGGCTGGAGTGCAAATGGCTGGATCTCGGCTCACGCAACCTCTGCCTCCCGGGTTCAAGCGATTCTCCTGCCTCAGCCTCCTAAGTAGCTGGGATTACAGGCTCCTGACACCATGCCTGGCTAATTTTTGTATTTTTAGTAGAGACAGAGTTTCACCATGTTGGCCAGGCTGGTCTCGAACTCCTGACTTCAGGTGATTCGCCTGCCTTGGCCTCCCAAAGTGTCGGGATTACAGGCTTGAGCCACCGCGCCCAGCCACATTATGTGTTGTTTTAAGGTAGATGTAGATTGAGCTTATTCACACTTCTGTCCTTTCTCTCTTCTACCAAATAAATTATGTCTCCATTTTCCGATAAATGAATATTTATATTGTTATTGCTATATCTATATAAGTGGTATTTATTACTAAACCAAGAAATAAACTGTGGCTTCATTCCACATTTTGAACAAGTGTTAGTTTTTGTTTTGTTTATACATAATATTGTCTCATTTTTATTCTCTCAATAGTCTTTGAAAATCTAAGTGTTTCTATACTTCCCAAGGGCTCTCTAAAATGCCTTTTAAAAATAACTTGTGGTACTGTCAAAAATTCAGATAGTTTATTACCTCTTTATTTTGTTTTGTTTTTTGGAGACAGAGTCTCGCTCCGCCGCCCAAG
Organism: Pan paniscus; assembly: GCF_029289425.2. Classification (NCBI taxonomy): domain Eukaryota; kingdom Metazoa; phylum Chordata; class Mammalia; order Primates; family Hominidae; genus Pan; species Pan paniscus. The sequence continues at coordinate 73,173,184 of NC_073267.2, forward strand.
CTGGAGTGCAGTGGCATGATCTCGGCTCTCTGCAACCTCCATCTCCCAGGTTCGAGCGATTCTTCTGCCTCAGCCTCCCAGTAGCTGGGAATACATGTGTGTGCCACCACGCCCGGCTACTTCTTAAAAATGTGTTTGTTTTTACCTCAAAGACCTCCATCTAGACTCTCACAGTTCCTTGTTCCAGAAAACACTGGTTGCTTTCCAGGTCTACCAGGCAGCTGCCATTTTGGAATTCACCTCACTTCTTTCTAATATTGATTTTTTCATCAGACGCTTCCTTGCTGTTTTATTTTTCCTCAGTAAATTTCCTGATTTTGAAGCAGTAGATTTTTCAATAAGTTCTTGACAGGCACACACACCATGTGAAAGGAATGTGTTTTAAGAAGTTTTAATGAAGGTCAATGAGAAGCCACACCTCTGGCAGGATACAGAGGAAGCCCATACGATATTGTTCCACGGCGAGCACTTGCTGAACTTGAAGAAACGAAAAAGGCTTCTGTAGACATTCAGTCCACACTTCTCATTTGATCACAAAAGGGGAATGGATAAAAAGGGAGTTAGCCGCAAAGCCAGAATTAAACCGTTATCCTCTGATTAACCAGACAGTGTCTTTCCTCTGGGTTGCACCATCTGGCAGGGGATGTGCATGGTAACTTTTGTATCTGATTCAATATTAAGTGATTCCGATTATACTATGCTGTGTACCTTACTACAATTATTGTCATTTTACAGGTAAGAAAATAGGGGAAAGAGTTGCAGAAATTGATTAACCAGTACAACTAGTAAGTGGCAAGTTGAAACTTAAAAAAAAAAAAAGAAGAAAACACTCATAAACAGGCATGAGCAAGAGAGAGGTATCTATGTTTGAATATTCCTGTTCTTAAAATCCCATTTCTATTCATGAACTTAAAAATAATAATTGTTAAGTAACTAAGGCCATCTTTTTAAATATTTCATGAATTTTTCTTTGTTCAAAATTCGTAATGGTAGTAGCAACACTTTGTATTATTACTGCAGAGCTCCCAAAACTCAGCTTTTTCTAAAGGTTAGCTAGAAATTTTCAGAAAGGCAAAGCTGATTATATGCCTGCAGGGTGGGCCTGTACAGGAGAATTTTAGAGGTAACTTTCTATTTTCTTTCTCTTCTCAAATGAAGCAATATTCAAGGTACTTCAAATCCTTAACGTATATTTTTTAAGCCACATTGACATTGAGTTCAACAAAATTTTCTCCACAATTTAAGGTGAAAAGCATTGTCCCTAAAAGCTGAAACATTGACATAATAGTTAGTGGAATTTTCTGAGATAGTTGATACAGTATGAACATTACCCACTGAAATAAAAACATATTAATGAGTAGAAACTAACCCACTTCCATTTATTTAACAACTATGTCTTGAATGTCCCCATAACTGCTACCCTTGTTGGCACTCCATATACATAGATGAGCAAGTTATCTCCTGTCTTCAAAGAAGGAAATTGTCCAACTACAAAGCAAATGTCTAAGCTAGTAACTTGAATGCTTTTTTGGTTAATATCATATTATATGATATAGAACAATCTCCAATATGTACAATTAAGAAATACAAAATTATTGTAAAAATAATTTATGGAATATAGTTTGAGAAATTAAAGAATAATAACGTATGCATTGCTTTGATTATTTTCTTAGAGTTACATAGGCAATTATTGAGAGAGATGGTGTTTGTCATATGGATTGAAGAGTTTTTTTAGAAATCCAAGAAGCTTTTGTAGAAGATGTCACTGGACTTGCTTTTTTCTTTTTTTTGAGACCGGGTCTCACTCTGTCACCCAGGTTGGTGTGCAGTCGCACCATGCAGCATCGACCTCCCTGGGCTGAAATGATCCTCCCACCTCATTCTCCTGAGTAGCTGGGACTACAGGCATGTGCCACCATGCGCGGCTAATTTTTTGTGTTTTGAGTAACAACAAAGTCTCGCAGTGTTGCCCAGGCTGGTTTTGAACTACTGGGCTCTAGCAATCTGTCCCCGTCAGCCTCCCAAAGTGCTGGATTACCGACGTGAGTCATTGTGCCCAGACGTATGTTATTATATGAGGAAGAACAGCAAGATTTTCAAGATAAAGAGAACGATAAGGCAGAAATGTGAGAAGTGGTAAGTGTTAGCTGCACTGTATTACCAGAGGATGAGGCAAGTCCGGGTGAGTGAGGTGGGAGCTGTAGCCAGGGCAGCATTGACAAGCTTTTTGGCACTCTGTTAAGACCTTGGATATGTGTTGCAGAATTGGAAATCGTATACCTAGAAATGGGTACTATCCCCCAGGAAAGAATTTCATTGACTTAAAAGAGTAACAAATTTTCCAGGAAATTCGCTTTATAAGAAATTCTGTACATGATCATTTCTTTTTGGAATTTATTTAAAAATATTGTGTTTATTAGTAGAAACAATAATTTGACATCATTTTCAATAATACAATGGACCAGATTCCTGAAAAATTAACATTATGGAACCCCTTGAATGTTGAATAAACATAATAAAAATGCTTTCTATTGCCTAGTTGAACTTAGAAGAAATTAAAGAACATCCCCAAAGTCCAAACCATCAGTGGAAACTGAAAACGAGAGTGGAACATGGGCATGAACACTTCCGCTATCCAGGGGGCATTAGTCAATTCTGACCAAATGAGCTGATATTTGTACAGCCTCGAGGGAGAAATGGACAAACCATTGAGTTACTAAAGAGCTAAAGTTGGTGAAAAATAAACAAAAATATATCAGTGTGTTTTGTGAGTGTTTGACTCAGGCCTATGGGAATAAAACAACAAAACTGTCCCCTAAGAGTAGACTTCAACCTTTCCATCAATACCTATCTGAGGGGCAGACATTTATACTGCATGCCACAGAATGTCCTGGAAAAGTATTAGCCTTTCATTATCCACCTGACACAGCAATGAACACCTTAATTACACCATATGTTCATGATGCCATGTTATCTTTATTGTTCTAACTTACTTCATCACCGCATGGAAGAAAATCTCAGAATAAAAGAAAGAAAAAGAGGAATCAGTCGGGACCATTGAGGCCTGGGGATTGGGTGAGATGCCTCAGCCTTGTTCCTACCAATTGAGTCGACAAGCATAGGGTACATGACAGCCAACTGTATTTTAACAAATGACCTGCATACGAGCAAGATAAAAATGAGAACCACCAGCAAATACAGTGGTTTACAAACAAGTTGTGTTTTTATTGCCAGTTCCAATAAAATCTCCTTGCTAGAGTCTGTAAGTTTGTAAATTTTCAGTCACACCATCAACACATCTTCAATAAATGTACCTTAATGCTTTCTAGGACTTTTTGTAGAAATATAAATGGCCTCTGAGATTTGAATTTTTCATGTATCAGTATGTGACTGCAGACAACTTGGAATGTGGGAGGAGAAAGAGTAGGGATACCTGATTTTTCTCGTAAGTAAATAGGGAAAGAACATACATAACATTGTGTATGGTGCACATCAATATTCCGTTTCTAGAGAAAGGACAGACTATTTTTTTTCTTTTATGTGTTCTATGAAATTAAATAATTCAAACTTAAAGCATTGGAACCTAAATTATTTGAGCCTTGAAAAGAATGTGAGTAAGTAGCCTGAGTCACGTAGCATGCAGCTGAAACTTCTGCTTCTCTGATTATAGATTAACTACCTCCCTTACTCTTGTACTGTAGGAAGAGACGTGTGCCTGCCCGCGTCTGCAGACAGAATCAAGGCGCCCATAGAGGGTGCTCTGGCCTCTCTCCAGAAGCAGGTGCCTCCTGGCTTGTGGCAGCTCCACTCTGATCTCACACAGGTTCCCCTGAGTGCAGGAAGCCTGAGACGTTAAATCCACATCCAATTTTGGTCAAGATTCCATCAATTCATTTCAGCAAGTTGTAGGAAGCAGAAGTATGTGGGGAATGGGTGGATGGCAAGAGTTGATTTAGCAAGGCATATACAAATCCCCAGGAAAAGGTGACTCCGCCTTTGAGAGACCACAGGTCCTGCCCTTTGACAGGAGGTGCTGACGCTGTGGCAGCTGTGGTCCCGGGGCCAGCAGGTCATTGTCTACTACGAGGACCAGAGCTCTGTGGGCCGGCACCACGAGCTGTAGCCAGGAATCTCCTACTGGTGGGGGAACAAGGTGAAGACCGATGCGCTCATCTGCTGCTACCTGGAGACCATGAAGAGCTGCGGCCGCTCAGAGATCCTGGAAAGACCTCATTTTCTACATGTCACTTGTTAGAGTCGATGGTTCAAGTTCTCAGCCAGATAATGGATGCCAGCTGCCGTTTTTATTCCACTTTCCCCTGGGGCGGGGCCTGGGAAGTCTTGCATTTCTCCTGTTGTGTAACAGCAGATGTCAGCATTTCTCAGGATGGTTTCAAGATGATTATTTAGTCCATGTTGGAATAGGTTCTTTTTGGGACCAAATTACTCTTTTTCCGAAATAAAATCTGGGTACCTGGTTGCCATGGTGAACAAAATCGAGAAAGACACACTCATCGGCCATACCCATTGGCTACCTCAGCCCCATGACATTGCTGGATTAGGGTTCGAGAAGGCCCCATGGAAATGGAGGAGGAAATCATGGAACAGCCCTGATTTCCATCAGCCCTGAAACCCTGCGGTCTGTGTCAGGAGCTCTTCAATGTCTACACTGAATCCATACAGATCATTTAAATAAAGGAAGGTAATTAAAGTAAAAAAATAAAAATAAAAATCTTTAGGTCTGAGGAAAGATCTAAAGGCTCAAGAGATAAGACAACCACCACCCCAAATCTATGACCTCTCCTTATGGAATATTAAAGCAATCTGTCTTCCCTGGAATGCAGCAAAATGTCACCATCACATTGCTGTAAGTTATGTATTTCTTTACATGGAAAATATTGCAACTCTGTTAAAGTTCTCTATCTCTTCCTATATAAGCGAAACATCAACTTCCCCTTGGGAGCGCTGACTCTTTTCTATCGGAGTTAACCTGAGTGCCTATCCTCAAGCTTTGCACTTGGATAAACTCTAAACTTAATCATATTTTCTGAATCTCATTATTCAAGGCTGACATTTTGGTTACCAAAAAGGGAGTCAGAGTGAACCTCCAGTCATCCCCATCATTTCACTGACAACCAGAGCCTTGGTACCATCATGAGTAATTTTGGTTCATGAGACCTTGCTGGAGTCACCAAGGTTCTCGGTAAGGCCCCTCTTTAGTTTGAATCTCCGGGCTTGGTTGAGATTCAGACTTTTTCAAGCAGTACAAATTCCTAATTTGACGGGGTTGGAATAGAAGCGCTACCTGCAAGGTAGAAGTTTCATTTGCTATTCTCTCAATACTTTGCTCATTGTAGATTTATGATTTTCACTACTTTGTGAGGCCAAGTTTTTCTTTGTTTGTTTGTTTCAATTACTCAGAATTTTTACAATCTTTTCTCTCATTCAAAATTTTGATCAGGGAGGAAATGGTTTCTCTTTAAAAAGAGAAAGATAATCTTTTTGACTTAAGTGAAAAAACTGTAATCTTTAAACTGGCCAGATTCTGAAGCTAGGTTCAACTGACAAATCTGCAGTTTTATTTTTGAGTGACCAAAATCATAAATATTCTTTTTTTTTTTGCAATGGAGTCTCACTCTGTCACCCAGGCTGGAGTGCAGTGGTGCGATCTATGCTCACTGCAAACTCTGCCTCCCGGGTTCACGCCATTCTCCTGCCTCAGCCTCCCGAGTAGCTGGGACTACAGGCACCCGCCACCACACCCGGCTAATTTTGTTTTTGTATTTTTAGTACAGACGGGGTTTCACTGTGTTAGCCAGGATGGTCTCGATCTCCTGACCTCGTGATCCACCTGCCCCAGCCTCCCAAAGTAGTGGGATTACAGGCGTGAGCCACCACACCTGGCCATAAACATTCTTTATGAGGACAAACTACATCCTGAAGATGAGACATTGTTCCTCCTGGCTAAAAGACACTATAGCTGACAGAGGTGTTATGGGGGTATTGGAGCTCATAGCTCATGACGTGAAATGGTCTCATAGGAAATCCCTTAAGCAGAACATACAGAGAACTATGCTTAATATGAGAGGCATATGTAAATACTGATCAGCTAGTACCTTAAGAACTCAAGTCCCGGCCAGGCGCGGTGACTCATGCCTGTAATCCCAGCACTTTGGGATACCGAGGTGGGCGGATCACCTGAGGTCAGGAGTTCTAGACCAGCCTGGCCAAAATGGTTAAACCACATCTCTAATAAAAATACAAAAATTAGCCAGGTGTGATGGCAGGTGCCTTTAATCCCAGCTACTTGGGAGGTTGAGGCAGGAGAATCACTTGAACCCAGGAGGAGAAGGAGGTTGCAGTGAGCCAGGATCATGGCACTGCACCCCAGCCTGGGCGACTGAGGGAGATTCTGTCTCAAAAAACAAAACAAAACAAAACAAAACAAAACAAAAAAAACCTCTCAAGTCTCTTGGGATCACCAAGGCACATAAAAGGGAGGAATCAACTCAAGGGTGACCTCTTTAGGAGCTATTCCCACAAGCAGCATACCCAATCCTAAAACCTCCCACTAGGTCTTCTGACAACTCTGTTAAATTTCAAAAGGAAAATCTAAATTATGGCAATCGCACTTCTAAAACCAAGTCTTCCTCCTTAAGGAAGAGACTCATTGTTAGAAACATCTGCTGGATTCATGTATAATATTTACGGTGTCTCTTCATGCAAATATTTAGAAAAATGGTCTCACATAACTCTCAATGACCTGAAATTACAATGTCCAAAATGGGGTGTCTTTGAAATACCTAAAGTAGTTTATCTGTGTATTCAATTAGAAAATAATCTCTAAAATAAAATGAAATACCTGGGAGAGTTATTCTCAGTGGTACTTAGAAGTTTCTAAAAGACATTCTGATAAAATCATTTATTTGCAGAAGGAAAACAAAAAATTGACTAAAACAATTTCTGAATTGAAAAAGACTGCTGAAATTTATTCTCCTTCAGCTCCTCCTTCTCTGTATGCCCCACTGACAGAACATCTTTCAGGGGACTCACTTCCCATTCCTTCTGCTCCTCCTTCTTCTGTGTTCCAACTCCATTTCAGGAACACCATGTCTGTTAGAGAAAATCCTGCCTTGGTTTACTAACCATGGGCCATCATAGAACTTGAAGACATAATTAAAGAATTCTCAGATCCTCTTCAGCACCATATTTGATTTACTAGGAAATTTGAATTAAATATTTGAATGTGTGATCCCAGATTCCCTGATTTATATCAGTGAGTTCACATGTTAGTGTCAGAAAGTAAAGGCAAAGATTGGATTGAAAAGGCAAATTAAAGAAATGCTTTAGGATGTCAATAAATTTTCTAAAGCAGATCATGAATGGCCCCAACAATCCTGCCAAAACTCTACTAGATGTTTTCCCCTGAGTTTTCTGAAAAGCAGTTGATCGAAACAAAGTATAACAAAGCCAACAAAATACTGAAGAGCCTGTAATAACATACTATAGAAGATTTTGGGGAAAAAAAGTTTAAACAATATTCAGACCTGTCAGAAGAAAGTTATATTTACCAACAAAATGAAACACTGCTTAACTCAAACTTTATAAACATATTAGATGAAGAACTGGCAATTACAATAAAGAGACAACACCCCATTTAGGCTGTCTGTCAAACTCATGACCATGTTAACTCTGCCAACCAAATGTCCTGTACCCTAAGCAAGGAGGAAAAGGAAAGGAAAACTAAACATAGAGAGAAAAGGCAAATACGGTCATGAGTTTAAACCTAGAACAATTGTTCAACTAATCTGTATCCCCTAAACAGCCTAGTACATTTCAGAACCAACCCATTCCCTGGTTTGCAATTACTGCAAAAAGCCTGGATAGTTTTTAAAAGACTGTAGAAAATTAAAATGGAAAGAACAACAAGAGGCCAAAGAAAAGGAAGAATAGGAATGTTTCAAGAAAACCAAAGGGACCTGCTGTTTTCTCCTCACTTATACCTTAGTGTAAATTTAAACTATTTTAAATGGAAAACAAACAAAACTGTTATTGACACAGGAGCTACCTTAGCAGTGATAAATCCCACCTTATTACAAGGTCTCATTCTTCAGAATCACAAAACAATACAAATGGTGAGATTAACAAATATTCCTACAACAGCATGTATACCTCAACCTACAATTTTCAGTCAGATCCCCTAGGGGAACACATATTTTACTCTTGGTTCCCTCAGCCCCTATCCATTTGATAGAGAGACCCTTTTCAGAATTATACAATACCGCATCTCTTTCTCTCAGAAAGGGGAAATGTATTTAGAATTAGAAGACAAAATAGAATCATTTGGTAAAATTTTTCTTTGAACTCAGATCTTTTTAATTCACAGATTACTATTTATATTGTCATAGAAGTAACTAAAATGTTAAATCATGAAAAATTACAAGAACTGTTAAAAATACTATGTGATCATCAGTACCTGATGGAGTTAAAATCCCCCACCAATATTGGGAAAATGATCTCAGCTGTGCCAATTAAAATTCAAAGAGATCTAACAGAACCTCTTCTGAACCTTAAAAAATACCCTCTAAGATCAGAGGCCTTGAAAGGGATAAGACCTATATTGTTGAATTATATAATAAGAGGCTTGATTATATCTCATACAAGCCCATGTAACACTCCAATCCTCCCTATAAGAAAACCAAAGAGTAGAGGATGAAGACTTTTATAGGATCTGAGAAAAATGAATAATATTGTTATTCCTCAGCATCTATGAGTACCAGACTCCCATATATTGTTGACTGTCATCCCAACTGTTACTGCAATAGACCTATGTAGTTCATTCTTTAGCATTCCCATGGGTAAAGATAGTCAATTTCTATTCTCTTGCACCTGGGAAGACAGACAATACCCATGGACAGTCATGCCTCAGGGATGTATGAAGAGCCCAACTTATTTTTCATAAATATTAAAGGCAGACTTTTTTGATGTCATCTTCCCTAAAAAAATCCACCTTGATACAGTACATAGATTATTTACTCTCTGCTCAGGGAATAAGCAAGCCTCCATAGGTAATATTTTTTTTTTTACAGTAATTAGCTTCAAAGGGTCACAAAGTCTCAGAAGAAAAACTTCAGTTCTGTTAAAAAACAGGTGAGGTATTTAGGTCATCTAGTATTGAAGGAAGTTCTTTTTATCAATCTGTATAGAATAAAAGGAATATTAGCCTTCCCTAATCCAAAACTGTTAAACAACTGAGAGAACTTTTAGGGTTGACAGGATACTACAGAAACTGGATTCCAAATTTCACTTTGAAAGCTCAATATTTATATACTCTTTTAAAATGAGATAAGCCAGACCACCTGGAATGGACAGAGAAAAATCAGTTAACACGAGAACACATTAAAAGGAGTTTTACAGATGTTCCAGCATTAGGATATCCAAATTATAATATTCAGTTTTCATTGTTTACTCATGAAAATCAGGGAAACACCCTAGGCATTCTGACTCAAAAACATGAAAATCAAAATAGATGTGTCAGATACTGTAGTCAACAACTGGACCTTATGGCTAAAGGATTTCCAACTTGCATGAAAGTAATAACTGCTACTGCCCTGTTAATCAGAGCACAGATAAATCAAATAAATACTGATGAGATGTCCCTGTAGGGTCTTTGTTCCTCATTCTGTGAAAGTGCTTCTAAACTTGTACCACACTCAATGCTATTCACTGACTAGGCTGGCTCCTTGAAAAGTTCTTCTTCTTTCTTTTCCCCATATTATAATCTCCAGATGTAATAATCTAAATCCTGCCACTCTTCTACCCCTGCCATCAGAAGAAATGCCACATGATTACATAATTTCTCTTTCCCAGGGCAGACCTACAACCCCTATTTCCCATAAACACTAATGTTGTTTGGTTGACAGATGAATCTTACTTGAAGTATAAATGTAGAATTCATCATAAAGGTTATGCTATAGTATATTCAATTGAGGAAATAGAAAGTGCTTATCTTCCAGAAGCAATCTTGGCTCAACAAGCAGAGTTAATAGCATTAATTAGAGCTTGTCAATTGTCAAAAGTAATAACTGCTAATATTTATACAGAGAGCTAATATGCTTTTGCAGTAGCTCATGACTTTGGAATACTACGAAACATAGGACTTTTTGACCTCTTCCAGTCAGTCCATAAAAAAGTGGACACCTTGTTTTACAATTATTGGAAGTCAAATTATTGCCAAAATCATTACCATTATCAAGATTCCAGGCCATACAAAGTCAAACACTGCAGAAAGCAAGAGAAATCAATTAGTAGATTACATGGTCTAAAGAGCTGCTCTAAATGTATCTGAACACGAAAATCAACCCATTTTAGCTTTTAAGAAAGCATTTGATTCTAATATAAAATTAGCTCAATCTAAAGCTCCAAAAGCACAACAAGAAAATTGGGAAAGATAGGGGAACATAATCTTCTGAAACTGACTGTGGTATGGACAAAATGGTCTACCCGTAGTTCTAACCAAATTATAATCATCTTTCTTAGTATATTTTCCAACTCATTGAAACATAACCCAGGAAAGCTTTCATAGTTTTTAAGGTCCTTTTTCTTTACAGAAGGCCTTTTCAAAGTATGGCAATTATATTTTATTCATCTACCACTATTACAAGGATGCAAATATGTTCTAATGATGGTTTGTATGTTTTCTCATTGAGTGGAAGTATTTTCAAGCAGAAAAGCAATAGCCTTAGCAGCAAGTAAAATTATCTTAGATAAAAAAAGTATTCCAACCTGAGGAGTTCCCCTAGAACTTTATACTGACAGAGGTGCTCATTTCAGTAGGCAAATAACTCAGTCAGTATGAAAAATACCTATCACTGCCAGTCATCTGAATTAGTGGAATGCACAAACAAAATAATTAAAACTCAATTGACCACCTGTAATCTCAGCACTTTGTGAGGCTGAGGCAAGAGGATAGACTAAGGCCAGAAGTTTGAAACCACTCTGGGCAATATAGAAAGACCTTGTCCCTACAAAAAACTTTTAAAACTTAGCCAGGCATGGTGATACATGTCTGTAGTCCTAGCTCCTCGTGAGGCTGAAGTGGGAGGATTGCTTAAGTCCAGGAAATTAAGGCTTCAGTGAACCTTGATCATACCAGTGCACTCCAGCCTGGGCAACAGAGCAAGAACTTTTCTCAAAAATAAATAAATAGGCCAGAAGCAGAGGCTCATGCCTATAAACCCAGCACTTTGGGAGGCCAAGGTGGGTGGATCACTTGAGGCCAGAAGTTCAAGATCAGCCTGGCCACCATAGCGATACCCCATCTCTACTAAAAATACAGAAATTTGGCTGGGCATGGTGGCACATGCTTATAATCCCAGCTACTCTGGAGGCTGAGGCTTGAACCGAGAAGGTGGAGGTTGCAGTGAGCCAAGATAATGCCACTACACTCCAGCCTAGGAGACAAAGTGAGACGCTGTCTTAAATAAATAAGAATGAAAACCTCAAATGGCAAAATTAACTGAGGTTTTTAAAATTCCTTGTCCAAAATATTTTCCATTAGTTTTGCTTAGCCTAAGATTAACTCCCTTCGGTAAGCACCAACTGTCTCCACTTGGAATTGTAACAGGTAGATCTTTGAAAATGTCTCCAGGAAAATTTTGAATCAATGATATGAAAAGAGAATGTGGTCTTAAAAACAGCTAATTGAAAACTGTAATTTAGAACAAGACTCTTTCCACAGTGAGCTCCTGGACCTCAAGGACCTTGGGATTCAACCAGGAGTCTTTGTCTATTTGAAACAGAATCTTTTAAAAGACTCCCTCCAACCGAGGTAGAAAGGACATTATCAGGTGCTTCAAACTAACCCTCGTGCTGCTAAGCTAAAAGTAATTGATTTCTATTTACACATCACCCATTTAAAGAAAGTTACTTTGCCAATTTGTACTTCATCTCAAACCTGTGATCTACGATGGAAATTCTCCATAACTAGCAAAGATGAGAAAAAGACATCTGAGGTAGACAGCTTTTCCAAGACACCAGACCGTTATGTTTTGTTGCTACTATCATCTGCTGTTGCCAATGAAGCAAACCTTTTTTTGCAATGGGCTCAAGACTAATGGATTACAGAAAACCACTTGTTGGGTATACAGCCTCATGCCTCTTTCCAGTGAGTCTGGCCTACTGTGGTAGATATCTCCGTTCCAAGACAAGATTGGGTAGAACACCAGAAATATATCTGTTTCTCAAGGATAGTCATTGGTGCTTAACACTTGTATGACCAAGGATGTTATACATCACTGGCTTAATTATAGTACTTTACAAAGTAAAGGATATAGGGAAAGATTTCTGGTAAATGAAACCAATTGTTTAGCCTTAATGATAGCATTGATCAAACTGAGCAATAAGGCCACTCAATTTGAGGAGGATAGAACACAATTTGAGATGGTCTTATTTGGTTTACCCTGTCTTTTGGTCTGCTCAGTGAGCTTGCTCCTTCAGGTTGGGAACAAAAGAATCACATCAAAGACACATGGCCCGATAGCACTAGAATTATGGGAAGGATACCTAAGGGAACAGTGTATCCACACCATTATATTAAAAGTACTGATTGACATGCTATTGTGTGGGAAGAGTGACTGGGTGTTTAATCACTAGCTCCAAGTAAAGCCTATTGGCTATGCAACACCAGTCTATGGTCATGGCTACCAGGAGGTTATTTAGGACTTTATTTTCTAGGTTATACCTAGGTACAGGTTCAAATATTTCATACTCTTTTAAAGCACGCCCATTTTCCTTACTAACAATCTTGTCGGGTTCATTCTGTATAATCATTTAGCTTCTATCTTTCTGCCACAACTGGGTACTACAGATGGCATTTGGCATGTAGATGCCCTAAACAATTATAGAAAAAAGCCTGAAACAATACCTCATGGATATCTTGTTATTCAACAATAAAGTCTGTCTCATGAGAAAGGCTGCATTACAGACCCATATGGCATTAGACATACTCAGTGGAGCCTAAGTGAGAAGCTGGGCTATCATAAAAGCTGGGTGTTGTGTGTATATCCCAAATGAATAAGACAACATCACTAAATTACTGGCTGACATTAAAACCCAAATAACCAGTCCTTTCTAAACAATTGGCTAAGCAGCTTGTTTGGATTTTGGGGACGCTGGTAGAAGAAGCTGTTACCTATTCTAGGAATTATAATCATTTGTTGTGTTTCGTTCTGTTTTTGCCTTTACTGCTGCTGTGGTATTTGTTTGCAGTGGACCCAATGCAAAACTAAATAAAACAAAATAATTATCAGGCAAAGAATTGCATTAATTGAAGAGATACAGCTGTGTAGTCTGATTCAGGTCACACAAGCATGTCCTTCACATTGCTCTAAATTAGTCTTATACCACATCAGCTTTATAACCTGACAAATTCCTTCTGCTATGGGATATGACTTTCTAGGAATGAGCCTTCCTAGCGATGTGGGACTAAGCTTCTGAACATAAAAGGAGCCAAAACAGCTTGAATTCATCTATGATGTTTTCTTTGAAAGATCTTGATGAAAAGGAAGAAATTTGAAATTAAAAAATTTAAACATAAAGCTGTTGAAACTTTAAATTATTTGAGCCTTGAGAGGAATGTGACTATGTAGCCTGAATCACATAGAATGCAGCTGCAAATTCTGCTTCTATCATTATAGATTAACTCCCACCCTTATTCCTGTACTATGGATGATTAGGAAAGAATAAAAGGTGAAAGAGATAAGACCCCCCCTTGAGCCCATTAAACCTCCTTAGGGAACATTAAAGCAATTTCCCTTGGAATGTAGCAAACTGTAACCAATCACGTAGCTGCAACTTATGTATTGGCCTTGGAATGGAAAATGTTGCAACTTCTAAATTTCTCTATCTCTCCCTGTATAAGTGAAATCTTTACTTCTCACTTGCAAGCACTCATTCCATTCTTTTGCAGTCAGTGTTATCCAGGTGGCTATCCTCAAGCTTGGCACTTGAATAAACTCTATACTTAATCACATCTCCTGATTTGCATTATTTAAGGTTGTCATTTCCTGTATGCTTTTATTAATTTATTTCCATTATATGTATTCATTTAGGCCTTAATGTTTATTTGAATACTACAGTTCATATTATGTGACTTTATATTCTCCCTCAGTCATTATCATTGATTATTCCTGCTTTTTTATTAAACAACTTTGCACTTTGTATGAAATCACAATTGCCTCATGCAGGTAATCCTCTACGCAATAAAAAATGCACTCTTCTTAAGATAATGAAGAAGTTTCTATAGACCGGAGGACACCTTACTGAATTAGAATGTACCAAATGCAGGGGTATTAAATATTCTGGATTTCTGCTTTGTAAGGCATCACACTTTTTACTCCAAATCCTGTGTGTTTTCTGTAATGAGGAAAGCAAAATGAAAAATATCTTATGCAAATGTTATGTGTCTGACAATTCACATACATTTTCTTTAACAAATCATTTAGCTATGTTCATTTTATACATAATCCAAGCCTCTCCAATATCCCAATATTTTGATCATGCCATCATAGGAAACAAAAAATCAGATTCTAGCCCAATTTATATGATACCCTAGGTATTTTTCTTTTACTCTGATATTTTAAGTCAGGAATGTCAAAAGCTGAGTAGCCACATGTCAATTCCCTGATCTCTTTTTTCCTATTTGGCATTTTTGAATTAGGAAAAATTAGAACTAACATTTAATCAATATCTACTTATGTCATGTACTATGGTGAGTGATTGGCCCACATTTTTATTTTTTTTCCCTCCAAAATGTCATATCACACTATTTTCTTTTTGGAGTTGAAATAATGGAACATTACTTAAAACTGATGATGCTCTAGTATAATACAGCTGGTGAAGGGGTAAATAACTGATAGAATAAATCAGTTTTAGAGTTGAGATCCAAAGTCTAACTCTCCACTAGAAAGTGTTAACAAGAAACTGACGGCCTAAAATAGGCGGAAATTGGTATCCATACCCATGCAGTTCCACAATAACTAACCAGAGCTGGGCCAAGAAAAAACAATGTGAAGAACAAATAGTAAATATTGAATATTTGCTAGAGAAAGTAACCACCCTTCTCTTCTTATTTACTTGGTGGAAAAAAAGAGGAAACCCCTTTCCAAATCTAGATCTGGCAAATCAAATCAAATTCTCAGGTATGAAACATCAGCATCAGGTGAATTAAAGAGGTAGAGTTAGCTACCACGCTAAAGGTGACAAACAACAGAGATATGGCCCCTAATAGATATACCCAAGTTTTGAAGTACAAGCTGTGGGAAGCCTGTGAAATTGATACAAGGGTTTAAAAAAAATTATTTAGGCAGATAGTGAGGGTAAGAGAGACCTTTGTGAAATTTCCTTTTAATAAAAAGCAGCCCCAAAGTAATTTCTTTTCTAACAAAAAGCAGCCTGAAAAGTCAAGCTGCAAACATAGCTAAGCAAGCAGGAAGCTTGCATAAGTAAATGCCAGCAGCTGCGCCAACAGAAAAGGGATACCTGGAAGCCAGGTATGTTCAACATGGAGGCTCATTCTTCCCTTTTGTTTGTTGCCAAGTGTGCAGTAAAGAAGCAGACAACATGGCGCCGGCCAGGTAGAGAACCTATCTGCATAATAAAAGACTAGGGGAGAGTGGCCAGCTTCCTCAAGCACTATGTAAATGGCACACCTGGTCCAACCAATCCCTTGTGCCCTATGTAAATCAGACACTGCCTCCTCAAGCTCATCTATAAAATCAACTACATCTCCCCACTAACGGGGAGATCTGCTCAGAGCCCCCTCCCTTTGTACGAGGGAGCGTTCCTCTTTTGCCTGTTAAACTTCCACTCTTAAACTCACGTCTTGTGTGTCTGTGTTCTTGATTTCCTTGGCGTGAGGCAACGAACCTCGGGTATTACCCCAGACGATTGAAGACACTTCAAAATTACCTCATTCCTGCACCTAATCCCATGTATATAGGGTGCATATTTAGTATATCATCCAAATTAGGACCCTTCTTGAAGTGTGTGAAGGCCCTAATAATAGTCAGATTTTGAGAGAAGGAATAAACCAGGATGATTCCAAAAGAGTCCAATATGTGTTGATCCTGCATATGTAACACCAGACCACTCCTCAGACGGCACTTGAGCATGTTCTCATGCCAATTAATGCCTCTCCACGTTTTTTTTGTTTTTTGTTTTTTTTTGAGGCGGAGTCTCGCTCTGTCACCCAGGCTGGAGTGCAGTGGCGCGATCTCAGCTCACTGCAAGCTCCGCCTCCCGGGTTCACGCCATTCTCCTGCCTCAGCCTCCCGAGTAGCTGGGACTACAGGCGCCTGCCACCACGCCCGGCTAATTTTTTGTATTTTTAGTAAAGACGGGGTTTCACCGTGTTAGCCAGGCTGGTCTGGATCTGCTGACCTCGTGATCTTCCCGCCTCAGCCTCCCAAAGTGCTGGGATTACAGGCGTGAGCCACGGCGCCCGGCCCTGCCTCTCCACGTTTTTCTAGTTTATCAGGTTCTATTTGTTCCTCAAATAGTGTCCTGCAATGCCCAAGATACACTTTCTAAATTTGCTTTCCCAAAGACCAACATTTCTACATGCTCTAAATTATTTTCTATCAAAAGGAAAATAGGCTCTTTTGCCAAGTAACTCATTTTCCACCACTGGGGAAAATGAGAAATTTTGGAAATAGAATATTTTATCTCATCCATAAAGTCAACAAATTAGTTCCGAAAGCCTAAAAGAAACTCACGCAGAGCTCCTATAATCCCAGAGACCACCCATAGGAAACTTCAGGGGAAAGAACGACAAAAGAGCCCCAAGATTCCTAGTTATGTTTTTGCCTATCACAAATTAACATTTCATAATAATAACGCCTCATGGATCTGCTAAGGAAATATTCTGACAGGTGCTTCTTTGAGGCTATCAAATGAAAACTCTGTTGTTTTTCTTACCCAAACATTATGAGAAGGAAACAGGTAAAATAACTGGAATGATCGTCATTCATCATTTGGCACTGAAAATCTGAGCCTGTCTCTTGGGCATCTTTTCAGTTATTTATGTTTCCTTTTTGGTCCATGTATGATAAACTTTTGTCTGCAAAATAAATCACCTGAAGACAGCAGTAATGTTTCAATTTTTATGAACACAAAATATATAATCACTAATCAGAACTATCAACAATGCAAAATGACTACAATGAGTCATATTTTCAGACATAAAATGGGACTCTGATGTTGCAACACCTGCTGTAGCATTTTCATCAGAAAACGTAGAACTCCTTTTAGAGTCCTGAAATGACGCATGTGGTTTTCATACCTCTAGCTCTAATTTTAGCTAGCAGTCTTTTAGAAAGCAGGGAACCCCTAATTTTAATAGCACCTTGAGACCAATGCTTTATTTTAAGAGAGAAAAGAAGTAAATTCTAGGGAGAGGAAGTAGTATTCTCCCGCAGTGTTACACTGCTAGTGAGGACCACAGTTAGAACTGGAGACTGGATGGAGCTGAGTCCCTGGCTCATTGCACTGTTTTCTTCCCGCTTTATTTAGATATGATTGATAAAAATACATTTGAAGTGTAAAAATGTGTTGTTTTGACATATATATTCATTGTGAAATGGCTACCACAATCAAGCTAACATATCCGTCACCTCACTCACCTACCATTTGTATGTGTGCGCATACATGTGTGTTTACACAGTGAGAACATGAGATCTACTCTCTTAACAGTTAAATTTCAAGAATTATTATTAATTACAGTCACCATGCTGTACATTATGTCTCCAGAACTTAACTGAAAATTTGTACCTTTACCAATATTTGCACTTTTCTCTCTCCCTCAGCTCCTCATAACCACTATTCCACTTTCTGTTACTATGAGTTTGAATTTTCTTTTTTTTATTCCACATATAAGTGTGATCATGCAGTATTTATATTTCCATGTTTAGCTAATTCCATTTAGTATAATGCCCTCCAGGTTCATGCATGTTGTTGCATTTGTATCAACATCTTTGCCCTCATGACCATCTTTGTCCTCTGATACCTACCAGTGCTCTTAATTTTAATATTACTGTTTTTTCTTTGTGTATGCCATCCTATAATCTCTACTTAAGTCTCATATGGTAATATTGACCTTCTCTTGGCCTCCTTACACCCTGGCTTTAGCCTTTGTTTGTGTATTACCTTGGTCTCTCTTTATCCTTTATTTATGAATGCATTTATATAGCTTAACCTTTGATAACATGCATATTAAATAGAATAGGCTTAAAAAAGTCTCTGATTCTTTTTTGTCTCTTTGCATTCTCCTACATTTATAAACTTGGAATAAAAGCTATTAAATGCATTAAAAATAAAAGAAACAAAATAGTATGAGAGGGATATATTTTTAAGGCTGATCATCATACTAAATATTGTCAGGTCTATATTTTAAGGAAAACAAAACTGCTAGTCTTAAAGGAGGCACTTTAGAAATACGCCCTAGACTTTGGCAACAGTCATCTAGCTGGTGTCTTGGCTAGCAGCCACCTTCTCCTCCATTTCATTTCCATCCAACTGCTGAACTGATCTTCCTAAAATGCAAAATGCATCATTTCATTTAGCAGTCTAAATGCCTTCTGTGACTTCCTATTGCTTAGAGAAGAGAAGATACATTCATTAACTTTGAGGTTTTTCCATAATCTGCCCTACCCTCACCTTTCTACTTGTGTAGCCTTGTCTCTGGCCCCTGATCAAGACAAGTGGGATGCTTCCCTGCTTAACAACAACAGCAACAACAATCGTCTAATATATCATAACTTCCTTTATGCCTCAGTGACTCAGTGTATATCTTTTATTTTCTGCTTCAGATTTAGCTCTCTCTTTTTGAATAGGAAACCATTTTCACCCTGCAAGATCAAATCTAAATTTTAGAATTTCTATAGTTTCCTAACTTATGCATTCATCTTTTCTCAATCCATATACTCAGTCGAAAAATATTTGAGGGTGTTTTCTAGGTCCTTGGCTCTCTTTGAGATGTCAGGAAGAAAAATGCCAAAAAAAAAGAAAAAAAAAAGACCCACAAAAAAGCTTTTTTTTTCCTCCCATGGCATTTATATCTTAAAGGCTAGAAAAATTAAAAATTAACAAATAAGTAAGAATGTATTTTAAGATAATATTGAGTACAATAATAAAACCAAGATTATAGTGTAAAAATGCCAGTGAAAAAGGATGAGTGTCATAAACTTGGTTGTTAGGGAGGCAACTTTTTTTTTTTTTTTGAGACGGAGTCTCGCTCTGTTGCTCAGGCTGGAGTGCAGTGGCGTGATCTCGGCCCACAGCAACCACCACCTCCCGGGTCCAAGCAATTCTCCTTCCTCAGCCTCCTGAGTAGCTGGGATTACAGGCACGCGCCAGCATGCCCGGCTAATTTTTTGTATTTTTAGTAGAGACGGGGTTTCACCATGTTGATCAGGCCGGTCTCAAACTCCTGACCTCGTTATCTGCCCTCCTCAGCCTCCCAAAGTGCTGGGATTACAGGTGTGAGCCACTGTGCCCGGCCTAGGGAGGCAACTTTTAGGAACCTTTTCTTGAACTGAATGAGTGAAGGGAGCTAGAGTGGGAGAGACAGAGATTTCAAAAACGTGGTATAGGAATACGAAAGATCTAAAAGGAACCAAATTTGTTCTGTTTGAAAGAAAAATAACAACAGAAGAATGGTTTTATTGGAATGTGATACACAAATTGAAATTGGTAGAAGATGATGCACACCTTGCTCCCTGGGGGATGAGGGGTGCAAATATCTATACATACTCCTGCTTCACTGTTCTTATATCTATTTATTTTCATATTTATTTTGCTTTATATGTTCACATATCAGAGCCCCTACTAGCTTGTGAGATACTTCCACAAAAATACAGTTTACACATTTTGTCATATTTTTCTGTGCCTAGAATGGCCTGAGAAAACACAAAGGGTGTGTAGACTCATATGTTCATTCACTTATTTATTTCTTTATTTCAAATGTATTTACTGAGGGCCCAATAAAGAGCAGGTACTATGTATAGACATTGGTGATAAACTGATCAGCTAAGATTGTTGTAGCCTCTGCCTTTATTATAGAATATGTAGGTGATTCACCAAATTACTGCACTGATTAATATAGAATTAAAATTTAATAGGTAATATAAAGGAGAGATACGTATACTATGTTTAGGAATCAGAGAAGATGTTCAGGTAGATTCTAAGCCACAATCTGAAGAATAAATAGGAGCTTATTTCATGAATATTTTGGCTGAAAGAAGAGCTTAAGAAAAGGCCCTAGTTGTGGAGGGCAAGATGCACAGCATTGAAAGAAAGCTACCCTTGCAAATCATATAAAGGATTTTGGCTTTTACTCTAAGAACAATGGGAAGTCCATCATTTCATCTTAAGTAGCCACCCAAGTATTATTAATAATTAACTATGCTTGACAAACACTGTGAGTTCCCACCTCATGGCTAATCAATCTTTTCTCTATCCCTACTGCTGCCATAAAATATAATAAAATAGCCAGATGACTTCCCTGACGAAAACATGACATAAAATAACCTTCCTCCTTTCTTTCCAGGATCACGCTTCCACTGTTTTCATCTAGATACCTGTTCTCATGCCATTCGTGTGATGTTTATTGCCCTAAAAATGCAGCGTTGTCACTTGTCTTCATGACTTTGAACCTCTGTTCATTTGTGCTGCCACACCTGAATGAATTCTCATCGGAGGAGCAATAACCTGATTTACAATGAGAGATCAGGCATCTCTTCATGGGTCGTGTGCACAGGATTTAGAATCTGGGGTTATCATTGACAATCTGGTGTCTATCTCACACAACCAGAAATTGTTATTCGTCTAGATGTGGAATATGAGAATTTGTGATACATTTTCAGGGTTGTTTTTCATTTTAATTTCTTAATTTTGATGAAATTAGCCTACAAAGGAAATTAATGATCCTACCAATCAGAGTCAAAAGTTGTAATCCTGCTAGTGTCTTTAGGAATAGAATTCAAAATTGACAAGGCTGCCTATCTCTACCCCAAACCAGCCTATATTTTGATTTAGTTTATGGAGGCAGAACAGAAAGTCTCTAAGAAATAATTTAAGTATCTTCCCAGAAAAAAGATACAGGGGAAAATGAATCAGGAATAATGTCACCACGCTGGGCACAATATTCTAGTTTTATTATGACAGTAGTCACAGCTTCTGCCTAAGATGTGGCTGCTTTATTGGGCCCTGCTGACCACTAAGCATGACAAAACTAAAGAATAGCCCACCAAAAAAATATGAGCAAACAAAAGAGACAAAGGAAAGAAAATAACAAAACGTATGCTTCTACTTTACTTTCTCTCCCTCTCTTTCTCCCTCTCTTTCTCTCTCTCTGCGTACATAAATTTTTCATTTGTTAGAAGCTGTACATATATGGGGAACAGAATCTTGCATAGCTGCTTTATTTATTCATTGCAACGGGATTTCTCAGCCTCTGCACTATTGATATTTTGGGCTGAATAATTTGTTGCAAGGGGCTATCCTGTGCATTGTAGCATTTTTAGCAGCATCTTTAACCTCTACCCACTAGATGCCACTAGCACCCTTCTGCCCCTGCCTGTGATACAAAAATATCTCCATATATTGGCAAATGTTTCTTGGGGGCAACAGTGAGAACCATAGTATTACAAAATGAATTAAGGGTCTAATATGATCAAGAAAATGTACTAGATAATTTACATTTCCACATGCTCTGTGTCTTTGTCTATATATCTATATACGAAGCCCATTAAGTTGTGTATATCCTGTAGGGGTGATTCTTACATTATCTCATTTAATTCTCACAAATATTCTTGAACCAGATATTTTTATTACCTTCAACTCATGTTGAAACTAAGGTTCAGAGAAGTTAAGTAACTGGCTTAAAATCGATAAACAATAATTGGTAGTGAAATACAAAAACAATAAAAGGTATAACCAGGATAGGAACCTAAATACTCTCATATAAACCACTGACAGATTGGGAACATTTTGATTAATTATCATCTAATTTGATATCTAAGTTTTACAAATAAAATTTTGAAATTCACTACCTTATTACTTTCATTATATTTCAAATATACACACAATAAAAATCTCTCATGCATGTAAAAAAGAGCATATTTTCAAAGACCGTTCATGTCCTATTTCTGTTATTTCTCTCATAACAACCCCATGAGGGCAGCATCGCAGGAGTTATGCTCATTTTATAGCTGTAGTAACTGTGGATCAGGGAAGTTAAATGACTCACACAAGTACTTATAGTCTATGTACAACAGAACCTGGATTTATCTAATATATACATATGCATATACACACACAAATGTACACACCTATGTAAATGTCTGTCAGAATATCATGACCACTGGGTATGTCTCTAACATACTAATTTTGGGTTTTATTATTATTATTTTTTAATTTCTTCTAAAAACAAAAATGGGATACATGTGCAGAACGTGCAGGTTTGTTACATAGATATACATGTGCCAAGGTGGTTTGCTGCATCTATTGACCCATCCATTAAGTTACCTCCCCTCAACTCCCACCCCACAACAGGCCCTGGTGTGTGTTGTTCCCCTCTCTGTGACCATGTGTTCTCAATGTTCAACTTCCACTTATGAGTGAGAACATGCGGTGTTTGCTTTTCTGTTCCTGTGTTAGTTTGCTGAGGATGATGGCTTCCAGCTTCATCCAAGTCCCTGCAAAGGACATAATCTTGTCCCTTTCTATGGCTCCATAGTATTCCATGGTGTATATGTGCCACATTTTCTTTATCCTGCCTATCATTGATGGGCATTTGACTTGGTTCCATGACTTTGCTATTATAAATAGTGCTGCAATAAACATACGTGTGCATGTGTCTTTATGGTAGAATGATTTATATTCCTCTGTGTATATACCCAGTAATGGGATTGCTGGGTCAAACGATATTTCTGCTTCTAGATCCTTGAGGAATCACCGTACTGTCTTCCACAATGGTTGAACGAATTTACATTCTCACCAATAGTGTAAAAGTGTTCTTATTTCTCCACAGCCTCGCCAGCATCTATTGTTTCTAGACTTTTTTAATAATTGCCATTCTGACTGGCATGAGATGGTATCTCATTGTGGTTTTGATTTGCATTTCTCTAAGGATTAGTGATGTTGAACTTTTTTTCATATGTTTGTTGGCCACATAAATGTCATCTTTTGAGAAACGTCTGTTCATATTCTTTGCCCACTTTTTGATAAGGTTGTTTTTTTCTTGTAAATATGTTTAAGTTCCTTGTAAATTCTGGATATTAGACTTTTGTCAGATGGGTAGATTGCAAAAATCTTCTCCCATTCTGTAGGTTGCCTGTTCACTCTGATGATAGCTTCTTTTGCTGTGCAGAAGCTCTATAGTTTAATTAGATCCCATTTATTAATTTTGGCTTTTGTTGCGATTGCTTTTGGTGTTTTTGTCATGAAGTCTTTGCCCATGCCTATGTGCTGAATGGTATTGCCTAGGTTTTCTTCTAGAGTTTTTATGGTTTTGGGTTTTACATTTAAGTCTTTAATCCATCTTGAGTTAATTTTTGTACAAGATGTAAGGAATGGGTCCAGTTTCAGTTTTCTGCATAATGCTAGCAATTTTTCCCAGCACCATTTACTTAATAGGAGTTCCTTTCCCTATTGCTTATTTCTGTCAGGTTTGTCAAAGATCAGATGGATGTAGATGTGTGGTGTTATTTCTGAAGTCTCTGTTCTGCTACATTGGTCTATATGTCTTTGGTACCAGCATCATCCTGTTTTGGTTACTGCAGCCTTGTAGTATAGTTTGAAGTCAGGTAGCGTGATGCCTCCAGCTTTGTTCTTTTTGCATAGGATTGTCTTGGCTATATGGGGTCTTCTTTGATTCCACAAGAAATTTAAAATAGTTTTTTTCTAATTCTGTGAAGAATGTCAATGGTAGTTTGATAGGAATAGCTTTGAATCTATAAATTACTTTGGGCAGTGTGGCCATTTTCAAGATACTGATTCTTCCTATCCATGAGGATGGAATATTTTTCCATTTGTTTGTGTCCTCTCTTATTTCCTTGAGCAGTGGTTTGCAGTTTTCCTTGAAGAGGTCCTTCACATCCCTCGTTAGCTGTATTCCTAGGTTAACATGCTAATTTTGAAAAATTGATCTCAATTTACAGCATCCTCAAATCCCAGGCAAGAAGTATTCAAAGTTCTTATTTATTTTTCTTTTATACTTAGTAAGCTTTTGAACTATATTTACTCAAACACTTTTCCCTCGAAATCAGATTTCTTATATCTTGGTCATGGGAAATGGAATGTGATTATTTTACTTCAATATAAATCATGTGGAATGGACTTAAATGTACACAGATCCTATTTTAGAATTAAAGATTTCATGGAGGTGATGAGAAGAGGAGTGTGAAAAGAAGAATTGGGGAAAAGGTCTTGGCTCTCAAGGATTAACATAATTTACTTAGAATATGGCAGAATCTGGTAGGACCAGAGGAGTAATGTTGGAAGTCCATGAGGAATATAGTCAGACCCTTGAGTAATGTAGATGAATGGAACTTCCAGCACTTGGCTCTAGAACAAATCTCTTCAGTGTATGCGGAGAGAGAACTGAAAAACCAAAGACGTTAGAAGATAATCTTTGGAGAGAGATGCAAAAGAAGGATTCAAATGAGAAAAGCCCAGAGAGTCCAAGTAAGAGACTACTTCAGGAGTACAGGCATGTAAAAGTTAATGCTGCAAGAGGCTTGAATAATTCAAAATTGTATTTTTTTTTTGGTCTTCATTAGATATTTTGTCTTGGAGTTTGTTAGGTATCACCCCTTCATGTTTTAGAAAAGATTGTTTCATAAATGTCATTTAGGTCAAGGCATATGAAAGTGTTGTCTAAATCTTGATCCTTACAGATGTTCTGTGTATTTTTCTTATCAATTACTGAGAGATATATACTGCAATATCTGGCTGTGCATTTGTCTATTTCTCTTTGTAGTTTTATCGGTTTGTGACTTGTGCATTTTAAATCTCTGTTATTAGGTACATAAATATTTAAGGTTGTTATAGTCTCTTGAAGGCCTGCCTCCTTTATAATTATGAAATGATCACCTTTGTCCATAGTAACATATTTGCTCCAAAATATACTGTCAAATATTATTATTATATAATATTATATCCAACTTTGATAAATATTAGCATGGTATATCTCTTTCCATTCTTTTAGTTGTAACCTAATTTTGTCTTTTTAAAGATAATTTCTTTCAGCTAACATGTTGTTGGGTCTTGCAGGTTTTTAAAAAAAATCTAATGGGATATTTGCTATTTGCATTTAGTTGTGTGATTAGTTTTAGGGCTATCATTTTATTTCTAGCTTTTTATTTGTCCTATGGTTTCTTTAATCTTTACCTGCCTTCTTTGAATGATTTCAAAATTTTATGACTCTATTTTATCTCCTTTTTTGGTTTATTAGCTGCAATTCCTTGTTTAATTAACTTAGTGGTTGCTTTAGGGTTTATAGCCTCCATCATAGCCTTTCAAAATATATCTTAGAGTAATATAACATCACTTCATTCATAATATAAGAAACTTATCACAGTATATTGGGGGGTCTTCAGAAAGTTCATGAAAAGAACATATTATAAAAAACTATGCATGGATTTAAAATTTTTTGTACCAAAATAAACTCATACTTCCTTTTGTAATGTGTCTACACAAGATCTAACTTGAGGTCATAAGAAGACATCAGTGTAAAAAGAGCTCCTACCTAAGCAATGTGAATTCTACTAAAATTGAAGCAAAAACAAACATCAATTTTATAGTGAAGCTTGGGATGAAAAATGGTGAAATTACTGATGCTTTATTAAAATTTTATGTTGCAACCGTGCTCCAAAGAAATGGATAATTCATTTTAAGAAGGGATGAGACAATGTTGAAAATGCAGTCTACATTAGCAGACAATCCACATCCATTTTCAAAGAAAAAGTTCAATTTAATCATGCCCCAATTGAAGAAGGCTGAATGTTAACAGCACAAACAATAGCCCACACCATAGATATCTCAATTAGTTCAGTTTACACAATTTTGACTGGAAAATTATAGTTGAGCAAACTTTCTACCCAATGGGTGCCAAAACCATTGCACCTAGACGAGCCACAGACAAAAGGAGAGCTTTCAATGGAAATTTTAAATACATGGGATCAAGATCCTGAAGAATTAATTCAAAGTATTGTAACAAGAGATGAAATATACCTTTACTAGTACAATCATGAAGACAAAGCACAGTCAAAGCAATGGAAACCGAGATGTGGAAGTGGTCCAGTCAAAGTAAAAGTGACATGATCAAGAGTAAAGATCATGGCAACAGTTTATTGGGATGCTCAAGGTATGTCGCTTGTTGAATTTCTGGAGGGCCAAAGAACAATGACATCCGCTTATTATGAGAGTGTTTTGAGAAAGTTGGCCAAACCTTTAACAGAAAAGCACCTGAGAAAATTTTACTAGAGACCCCTTCTCCATTGCAACAATGCTCCTGGCTCATCAAAGGGGCAGTTTTGTGAGAGTTTTAAAGGAAAACCAGTAGGCGCTCACCTCACAGTCCTGATTTGGCTCCTTCTGACATTGTTTTGTTTCCTAATCTTAAAAAATTCTTTAAAGGCCACCCATTTATTTTCAGTTTATAAAATAAAAAATACTACATTGACATGATTAAATTCCTAGTACCCTCAGTTCTCTAGGGATGGACTAAATGGCTAGTATTATAACTTACAAAAGTGTCTTGACCGTGATAGAGCTTGTACTGAGAAGTAAAGTTTATGTATTTTATTTTCTCTTTTCATTTAATTTTTCACAAACTTGTTGAAGTCCCCTTTCATTTCTCCCTCCTGAAATTTGTGCTGTTACAGTCATAGAATTTGCTGTTATATATGTAAATAAACATCCCCACTAAATTATTTTTGTAAAAACACTCAATTTTCTTTTAAAGAGATTAAAATAACAGAAAATATCTTATATATTTACTTTTGTAGTTACTCTTCATTCTTTTGTGTAAATGTAGATTTTTAGATTAAATAATTTTTCTACTGTCTGAAAGATAACTTTTTAACCTTTCTTGAAATGTGGGCCTTTTAGTGATTAATTAATTTTTCTTTAGTGTGTCAGAAAAAGTATTGATTTCATCTCTATTTTCATAGATACGATTGCTGGGAAAAGAATTCTAAGTTGATAGTTTTATTCTTTTAGCACTTTAAGTATGTCGCTTCACTATCTTCTTGCTTATCTTATTTCCAGCAAAGTTTCTGCTGTCCATTTTTACCCTTCTCTTTCTTTCTTCTTTCTTTTTCTTTTTCTTTCTCTCTCTCTCCTTTTTCTTCTTTCTTCCCTCTTTCCTTTCCTTTTCCTTCCCTTCCCTTTCCCTTCCCCTTCCTACCTTCCTTCCTTTCTTCCTCCCTCCCTCCCTTCCTTTTTTTTTTTAACTTGAGACAGAATCCTGCTTTGTCACCCAAGCTGGAGTGGAGTGGTGCGAACTTGGCTCACTGCAACTTCCACCTCCCAGGTTCAAGCGATTCTCCTGCCTCAGCCTCCCCAGTAGCTGGGATTACAGGTGCACACCACCAAGCCTGGTTAATTTTTGTATTTTTAGGAAAGACAGGGTTTCAGCATGTTGACCAGTCTGGTCTTGAACTCCTGACCTCGAGGGATCTGCCTGCCTCGGCCTCACAAAGCGCTGGGATTACAGGTTTGAACCACCACATCGGCCCATAATGTGTACTTTTAAGTATTTTGTTTTATCACTGATTTTGAGCAATTCAATTACGATGGGGCGTAGTGCTTGGGGCTTATTGAGATTTTAGGATCTATTTTTATTTTAAACTAATTTCAAGATTATTCATTCATCATGTTTTTGAAGCCAGTTTTCTCTTGTCTGTCTGCATTTTCAGAATTGTAACTACATGTACATTAGGTCATTTGAACCTATCTCACAACTCATAGATTATCTTTTCTTTCATTTTAATTTTATATTTGTTTCTTTTTTTATGATTGTTATTGCTATACCTTCAAATTCACTATTTGTATTTCTGCAATATTGTATCTTCCATAACTCCCATTCAGTGTATATTTCTTCATAGAAATTATAATTTTAATCTCTAGAAATTTGACTTTTTTTTTTTTTTTTTTGAGACAGAGTCTGGCTCTGTCACCCAGGCTGGAGTGCAGTGGCGCAATCTCAGCTCACTGCAAGCTCCGCCTCCCGGGTTCACGCCATTCTCCTGCCTCAGCCTCCCGAGTAGCTGGGACTACAGGTGCCCGCCACCATGCCTAGCTAATTTTTTGTATTTTTAGTAGAGACGGGGTTTCACTGTGTTAGCCAGGATGGTCTCGATCTTCTGACCTCATGATACACCTGCCTCGGCCTCCCAAAGTGCTGGGATTACAGGCGTGAGCCACCGTGCCCGCCCTTGACTTCTTTTTTATAACTTCTTTGTTTCCACTTATTTTTTGGCACATATAAAATAGTTATGAAAATCATCTTAATCTTCTTTTCTACTAATTCTAACACCTGTGTGCCTTCTGGGTCCGTGTCAATTAATTTACTTATCTTCTCGTTATAGTCATATTTTCTACTTATTTGCATGTCTAATATGCCTAATAACCTTTTACTGTATGTCAGACATTGTAAATTTTACTATGTATGTGATGGCTATTTCTATATTCTTGTAACTATTGTTTAATCTTGTTCTGGGACACAGTTATGGAATGTGGAAAGGCTTACATATGTCCTTCCAGGTCTTACTTTACCATTTCTTATGTGGGAATGTATCAGTGCTCAGTCTAGGGCTATTCCCTTGTGTATTGTACCCAGTGTTCCATGAATTGTAAAGTTTTCCAGTATGGCTATTGGGAAAAAGCACTATTTCCAGCTCTCTATAAGTGCCAACACTATTACCTTTTACATTTCTGGGTAGTTCTTTCCCTGGTCTCAGGTTGTTGCATCTCACAGATGCTCTGATACTTATTGAGGATGCTTTACAGATACATATAATTTTCTCTGAGTGCAGATATCTCTTCTGTTCCTTGGTTCTGGGAACTCTATCAACGGATCTCACGTTCTTGGCCTTGTCTCCCCAGTTCAGGGGGATAGCTGCAAGCAGCCTGGCCTTTACTATGTACATTGCTGCCAGGAAACTTTCAAAAGGCAGTAAGGTAGGCTCATAGTAGAACTTGCTGAGTTGGTTTGCCATCTCTCAGGCCTGATGTTTTTGATGCCATTGTTACCTGATGTCCCATGTCAGGAAAAACCGTTCCTTTATCTATTTTGCTTTTTATGATTTTTGTTGTTATTTTAGGTCAAAGGTAAATGTAGTCCTTGTTGTTTCATTTTTATCAAAGCAGAAATATTTTATTTTTCATGGCTGAACTCAAATTTCACTGCATCAAAGAGGCCTGCTATGAACTTTCTTCTCCTTACCTTTCTCTCATGTTGTTAGTTATTACATTCTTTATGTATTTCCTTTATATCAACTCTTCCAATTTATAATTATTTTTAATTATTGGCATAGTTATCTTTCTTCTTTTAACTAGACAATTTTTGTCATCACAGCATGGACCAAAATTCCAGCAATTATGTGTATGGTATAAAATAATTGCTTATTAAATATTAGCTGAGTTGGTGAATAAATCTCAATCATGTTATTCTCTCTTCTACTTGTATTTGCCTCTCTTCTTAATCAAAATTTAACATTCACTGTTTATCAAAGAACTTTGTTAACCAGAATATTGGGTTAAGCAAAGAGACAAATTGCATTTCCCTGGGCCTCATTTTTGCAATGCAGTCACTCAGCTGGATGAATTACACTCAAAAGCAGGATACAAAGCTGAATATTTGCCCATGGAAAGCATTTCACATGCACAATTGTTTGAAAACCATCCATGCTGCCTTCTTACTTCCTGTAGAACTGCTCCCTGAATTTTATCCTCGAAACAAGTTTACTTGAGTGAGAATTGGAAAATAAATAGGAGCTTGTCAAGAGGTAAACAAGGCAAAGTAAACTCTCCTTGTAATGACACAGGAGGTGACATATGTCTCATGCTACATATGACCTTTCTGTCCCTCCAGCAACACGTATTACTCTGAGAAATGAACACAGTTAAAAGGAGAAAAAAATTGAGCCATCAACCTGAGACACTGTTTAGTAACAACTAGCTTGTTTACAGCTCTTTCTCTAACATAAAATGCTGTTCAACTTTTTGAATTATTTCTCTCACCTTTCTTTTAAGCAGAGAACTCCAAAGCTAGATATAATCTGCAGATAATATTACTTTGAAATTGTCTACATTTACTGAACACATAGTAGTCCTCTTTTATCCATGGGTGATATGTTCTAACACCCCCACTGGATGCCTGCAACAAGGAATAGTACCAAATTCTATATATATTATTTTTTCCTATACATATGCACCATGATAAAGTTTAACTTATAAATTAGACATAACAAGAGATTAACAGCAATAACTAATAATAAAATAGAAAATTATAATAATATACTGTAATAAACATCATGAAAATGTGGTCTTTCAAAATAATTTAGTCATATTTTCTTTTCTTCTTCTTGTGATGGTGTGAGATGATAAAGTGCCTGTGACGATAAGATGAATGAGGTGAATGATACAGGCATTGTGACATAATATTAGGCTACTATTGACCTTCTGGGGATACAGCCAAAGGAGGATCCTTTGCTTCAGATGATCCTGGATCATGGAGCCATGAAGATGTTGATAGTTGGATATCAGGAACAGATGATGTCAATCACTAATGGGTAAGTCACATCTGCCTCATGGAAACATTGGACAAAGAGATTATTCACATCCCAGGCAGGATGGAGCTGGATAGTGTAAGATTCCATCAAGCTACTCAGAATGACGTGCACTTTAAAATTTATAAATTGTTTATTTCTGATACTTTTTATTTAATATTTTCAGATCACAGTTGACCAGGGGAAACTAAAATCATGGGAAACAAAACCATGGATAAGGCAGTACTACTGTATACAGTTGGCCCTCCATAGCCATGCACTCTGCATCAGTGGATTCAATCAGCCATGGATAAAAAAATGTTTGAAAAGTTTAAAAGAATGGTTGTTTCTGTACTGAACAGGTAAACACATATTCCTTGTCACTGTCCCCTAAACAACGTAGTATGACAACTATTTACATGGCATTTACATTACATTAGTATTATAAGTAATCTTGTGATGATTTAAAGTATACAGAAGAATATGTGTAGGTTATATGCAATTACTACTCCATTCTATATAAGGAGCTGTAGCATCTGCATAATATAATATCCACGAAGTGTCCTGAAATCAATCCCTCATGGATACCAAGGGACAACTATATTATATTTAAATGGACTAAGAAGGAGAAGAATCAATAATTATTAAGGAACAACTAATTTCCAGAGGTCCTTTAATTTAGGGAAATGGATATGTAAAAAAACAGACACTGGATTTATGTAGGTCACTATCTGATAAATAGACTACTCGCTCTAGAAATTCAAGGGGTATTTGTGTAGGATAAAGTATTATGGGGTGAGAACAGACATGTTATGGACTCTGAGGGCACAGAATATAATACTGGAAATTTAGAAAAAGATTTTACTTAATCTTTTTGCAATAAAAATTGTATATGTGCAAACAAATGCTAATATAATAGAAATACCAGGGATTATAGGAGTCAAAATATTCAGTGACGTTCAGTGTGTTATCTAAGATCACATGGCTAATAAGTATAAGAGCACAGATTCAAAGCCAGGTCTCTCACATAGAAAAGGTGAGGCTCTTTGTTCTACCAGATTACCGAAAAATAGCAATATTCCTTGTTCTTAAAATAAGAATCTCCTCTTTTTGTGGTACAGGTTAGGTGTTCAAGCTGTGTTAAATCACATCCCTGATGTTTATGTGGTCAGGATATGTGCCCTTGAGTGACCAAGCAGAAGTGAGTGGAACTTTCTACCATGCTTTGTATGCTAAGACTTCCATCAACGAGTGATTTTCTTGCTTTAAATTTAATGCTGACTCCATTCAAGCAGAAAATAGATTTGGAGACAATGAAAAATGTGCCACTTTATTTCCCTAAGGCCTTCTCTGCACAGTAGGCCTTGAACAAAAGTAATTTCATAAGGAGAGACAAACAACTAAGTGAATCTTCAAATACAAAAATTTATTGTTTTTTTTTGCTAAATTATTTTACTAAGTATTGATTTTCTGATTCTTATTATCCATCTTCAGATCACAAGGCTTAGTGTAGAATTTGCTTACACTGTGATAACAAAATTCATAATCAAATGGGAAGAGGAAATAATCCTACCGTGTTACATGTCATTTTTCTATCCAAGGGAACCTCGTAAGTTGCTGATAAGAATAAATTGCAGTGAATGAGAAAATCATGAAAAGTAAAAAATTAAAGGATCCTTAGTGATAACCTGGCACAGTGATTATTTTTTCCCTTCCAAGGGGAGGAACATTTTATTTTTTGAATTGGAACATTTTTGTTGCTGTTTTTCTACATGGTCACCATGTTTTTAGAATATCTTCTAACGTAGTAACATTGTATTTATTGAGAAATAATGGCTAATATTGAATTTGTTCAATTTCAAAAATGGGAAAATGTGCAGAGTGTATGATCATAAACAACAGTGGTAACAATAGCAAGCAAAACAACTCTCTGGGAAATCCAAATAATTCCTGACTTTCAAGAAAACCTAGCAGGTCTGAGGAGGTGATTGTCATAGTTGATTCCAGTGGGGTCTACGATAGCATATCCCCTCAAACAAAGTTGAAAGAGAAAGGGACAGTTGATTCCTTTATGGAGTAAAGACCATAGAATAAGATCAAACTGAGAGGCCAGATTGTGCCTTCAAGAGCATGGAGAGAAATCTGAGAAATACATGACAATGGATTTGACAAGTGAGCATATGGAGGTAGAAGGAATTAGTAAGTTTAAAATGGAAGAAAGTTGAGATTTAGAAAGATACCTTTACAAAATTCCTGGATTGTCCATTTCTAGTGTCCCTTCACTTGCTGGTGCCTCATAAGTACAATAGCTTAAATGTCTAGAGAGAAGGAGGCCATGTAGGAGACGTTAAGTTATATACAACCTCTAGGTGTCTTTGTTGGGCCCACAAAGTGCTTATAGCTTCTATTTGCTGTGTCTCTAGAACACTTTGCAAGAAGTGGGACTTGTGTTACTGTATGGTTCCAGTTTTCAATGCTCATGTGGTGGCTTCACCCTTTAAATAGCACAGTAGGTATGCTTTCCAATTTGAAGACTCCAATATTCTCTGCTCTTTGACAATCAGTCAACTTAACTTGTTTAAATAATTTGTCTGGCCTCTGATGCATTTGAATTTGTCATCTGATAGAAACTGCTATGATATTTGAATTTTAAGGCAAAGTTTCCAGGTTTTAATGAGCACCTAAGATCTTGCTGAAATGCAGGTTGAAATTCCCCAGGTCCAGGATACTCCTTAAGGCTTGTCCGTCTAACAGGCTCCCAGGTGATGCCAATACTGATGTTACACAGACCATACTTCAAGGAACAAAGACTTAAAGCAAGTGTCTTCTTCTGGGGCCTGAGAAAAATGTTTATGTGAAGGTGATTTATTTGGTAATACGATACCAGGGAATAGGAATACAGGGCAGGTAAGTGACACAGAGAAGGAATAAAAGCCAATACAAGGATAAATGATCAAGTTGGCTGCTAGCGTGAATAACTAGTGACCAGTCCCACTGGGAATTTTTGCAGAGCTTTATGAAATATATGTCAAAATTTGCTGCCTTCGGGATAATAGGGGGAAATTTTCTATCAGATTTTGTTCCCATTGGTCAAGGGTGGGTCCATGAGCCCACACTTCCAGGTTGCACATGAATGCTTGCAGAGACTTTTACTATGACAGTCCCATCTTTACACATCAAATGAATCCCCAGAGTATGAAACAAAAATAGTTACAACATGGACCAAGACAATGTGCTATTCAAGTTGCTCCTCCAGGAAACTAGTCAAGGCCTAATTAAATCAGTTGTCACAGAAACTATGAATGACTAAGAAGATTTTGAAGTGATGCATGAGAACTCTAAGATGCTTTAGTATGACTATTCGATGCCCTGAGCTGGAGCACTTGGCCACAAAACTCATGTCTCTTGGAGGCAAAAGCCAAATGACCCTTCCAGCAGTATGCAACATTGCTTTTCCCAAAGCAAAATCATGATTTTGCCATGCTAATGGTAAAACCATAGGCACATTGCCAGACAATGTTTCTAGGAAGAAAAGAATGTTTTGTTTTGTTTTTCTTCTTTTAAGATTAATAGATGACCTTTAAGGGACTGGTAAAAGTTAGTGTAGCCTCTTCTTCTTCCAGAGTTTCTGTGGCCCCTTTGTGCCTTCCAGTTCATGAAATGGTCACTAGTTGGCAGAGAATCAGACCCAAATCTTCTTTCTACTCTCTAAATGGAAGCCATATTCTGTAGTGGAATTATTATGCACTATTAGTACATGATACATGCGCACATACAGATGTATAAGAAATCTCTCTCTTTTGAAGGAGTATTCCTTTTAGCATTGCCGATAATGCTACTGAACCAAACTACGTCTGTATTCCCTATGGGAGTCCAAAAGATTATCACCACTACCATAACAATGGCTAGAGAAACTAAGCACCCATGGGTTGTAGGTGGTTCACCCTTTCACTTTTTAAACTATATATCTAAAACCAGAGTGGAATGACAGCTTATTAGAGCAATGTGACATTCTTTATGTAATTAGAATGTGTCCAAACATTTATTCTGTGAGATAAACATTTAAACCAGAATTCACTGTTTTTTTTCAGGTTGGGATAGATATGTTCCCTGCTTAACTGTTATGATTGCATTACTCTGCCCTCAGGATGAAAAAGGGTTATTGAAACCTAGGGGACTTTGAGTGTGTCAGTAGCACATAGACAATCTTACCCATGAATTTCTAGCTGTTTTGTACTGTAAGAAACTGACATATTCACAAACTGATGTGATTAAATGGAGCATCAAGTGACCTACATTTGGCAAGAAGCCATGTTGTATAGGGACAGGAGCTTTGGCACAAGCATGACAATAAATTCTCTGTATTTTTGAATTGGATTCCAGCTCATCTTTAAAACAAAATTTGGGACTTCATATTTATTTTCTAGATTCTAAAACCCCAGTTTACAGTTTTTGTTTGTTTGTTTGTTTGTTTGTTTGTTTGTTTTGAGACTGAGTCTCGTTCTGTTGCCAGGCTGGAGTTTAGTGGCGCAATCTCAGCTCACTGCAACATCCGCCTCCCAGGTTCAAGCCTTTCTCCTGCCTCAGCCTCTTGAGTAGCTGGGACTACAGGTGCGTGCCACCACGCCTGGCTAATTTTTTGTATTTTTAGTAGAGATGGGGTTTCACTGTGTTAGCCAGGATGGTCTCCATCTCCTGACATCATTATCCACCTGCCCCAGCCTCCCAGAGTGCTGGGATTACAAGCATGAGCCACTGCGCCCAGCCTCCACATTCTTAAAGTAAGCAAAATATTATTCTTGCTCATCCTCACGATTGTCAAGGAAAACAAATATTTTAGTTTTGCCTCATACCACACACTGGGTGAAAAAATAACAGATCAAGAGATGGCAAGGTGCTTATAACCAAAAAAGGACTACATGGGGGTTGTTGTGTATTTTGGCAAACCATGAAGGAGGTAGTACATGTATTTAACTCATTAATTACATCCTATAATTTACACCACCTTTTCAATGCCCCTTTTACTACTTCATGGTCACTCTACTATTTTCAAAAGTCTTCTTCACTTCGGTGCTTCATGAGAAATCAACGACCACAAAAAATAATGATAATGTTGACAAAGGTAACAATGATGACATAATATTTTGTGTGTGAATATTACAATTTTAAAACCATGTTAGTATCTATTGCTCCTACAAATGGCCAGATAAACAAGTCTTCATTTTTCATATTGTCCATGAAGTTCTGAAAGAATAAGTCCCTTGATCTCACTTGCAGAATTAATAAGGTGTAGCTTCAGAACTTCAACTAGGTGTGTCTGGCTCCAAGGCCATTGTTGTTTTTAATGTCACCACAATGATTGCACAATCATTACTTCAATCCAGCATTATTTATTCTTTCAAAAACCAGGCAGGAACTTCAACCTTCTTAAAGGCACAGAAATTTCTAGAACATCTGAAGACTGCACAAGCTCATTAAGATAACTATATTATTTTCGTGGTGTCCCATATTGAAGAGTGTCCATGAGTCATTCACTAGAATTCTATGGAAAGAAATAGAAATCTTCATAAAATAGTATGTGCAGAGTAGCTACAGATTGGACTTGAACTTTATGTCCACAGTAGACAGGAATAAGATGCAAATTATAATTCAACAATAAATTAGGCTCATTATATGGAAATTATTCTCAAATTTAAAGTTACTTAATACTAGCATGAGTTCTTTTCTAATTTTTTTAGGAGGCCCATATATGGCTACTTCTAACTGCCAAGAACTCACATTAGAAATGGTATTGGCTGTCTTAGGAGACAGCAAACTCCCTTATGATAGAATGTAAAATCACCAAATTGGGTTAGTGTTAGGCAACTTCAAACTGCTGTGGAGAACTGGATTAAATAACCTTTAATTTACTTTTTGCCTCTGATAATAAGTGATTCTCACAAAATCCATTTCCTTGAAATCTCAGACCTACTAGGCAGAGAGTAGTAGGTGGCTTTAGAGAAAACCATGGATAATATTCCTAAGGAAAGAATCAGCTCACCTGTTCATGCTGATAGCTAGCACTGAACAAGGTATGCAAGCTATGGTGTCATATCCTCCATCATCTCAGGATATGAATGAACAAATCACTTTTATGTCTCCTTCATCTTTTATTAGAGTAAGAAATCTGTCAATATAATTAAGTAGATCTACTTATTTAACTGAAAGAATAGGCATTTATTGAGTATCACTTAGTATGCAAGCATTGGGCCAGTTTTAGAGATTCGGAGAGAAAGAATAAACTTATCTTACAGTTTTTTGTTTGTTTGTTTGTTTTTTATGTTTTGTTTTGTTTTGTTTTTGAGACAGAGTCGTATGCTTGTTGCCCAGGCTGGAGTGCAATGGCACAATCTCTGCTC
Organism: Pan paniscus; assembly: GCF_029289425.2. NCBI lineage: Eukaryota > Metazoa > Chordata > Mammalia > Primates > Hominidae > Pan > Pan paniscus. The sequence goes on from NC_073267.2 coordinate 73,210,415, forward strand.
ACCGTAACCTCCACCTCCAGGGTTCTAGGGATTCTCTTGCTTCAGCCTCCCGAGTAACTGGGATTACAGACACCCACCACCATGCCTGCCTACTTTTTGTATTTTTATTAGAGACAGGGTTTCACCATGTTGGCCATGCTAGTCTCGAGCTCCTGACCTCAGGTAATCCACCCACCTTGGCCTCCCAAAATGTTGGGATCACAGGCGTGAGCCACTGCGCCCAGCAAAGTTCATATTTTTATGGAGGCAAATGTAGGCATCTAACCTAAGAGGTAGCAGATGGGAGAATGTTTCTTTTATTAGTGATAACAAGTATGTGAATCAGTTAAGAAAACTTCAGCCTCCCCACACACATAATTAAACCTTCCCAGTTACTGCCTTTCTACATATGATAAAAATGCAGTCACCTTATTTCCAAGTCCCTATTTTATCTTCGTCCAGTACACTCTGAAAATCCCATCTTATATACCATACTTCACTGCATTTGCTGTGTTCTAGCAACTCACATGGGTATTTTTTCTGCTTTTTAAATAGATCAGGCTCATTCTTTCCTCTGCTTGGAATGTTTTACCTCGATTCTTCAAATGATTGGATTCTTCTAAACAATTTTATTTCAGCTCAAAGTCATCTCCTCACAATGATATTCTTGAATGATTACACATTATAAAGTACCCTTTCACAAGACTCCCTCAGTAACAGACCAACATGATACAATTTCTTCCTAACGTATATTATTTTCTGACATAAGCTTGCATTCATATGGTTATCATTTTTTGTCTTTACATCTTCCAACTCTACTACACAGTGCTTGTGTGTGTGCGTGTGTGCATACACACACACACACACACACACACGCACAGAGAAACAAATTATATTTGAGTGAGATGTGCATAGATCATGTTCTCCATACCCTTAGTACCTGGTACATTGTTTGGCATAATAGGTGTGTGACAAATATGTAAAAAAGAGCTGCATTAAAGCAAAAAATTGAATAATCAGTGTAAACAAAGAACTAGGGATAAGAAGTAACAGTAGGCATTCAGAGAGATGGAAAGTATAATAAAGTTTCAAAGAAAACCTAAAAATCAGAACAAAACATGGAAATGAGAACTTTCATAGATTTATCAGTAGAATGCATGACAGAGAGATGAATCAGAGAGCTTGAGATAATCCAGTAGAAACCTTCCAACATGCAGTTAAAAAAAAGAGCAGACACCCAAGAACAGTGGGATAATTTCAAAATGTCTAACAGACATGCAATTGGAATAGCAGAAGCAGGAAACAAAAGAACACAACAGAAGAAATACTTGAAGTAATAATGACTGAATTTTTCAAAATGAATGACAAACATGAAACTACAGATTCAGTAAGCTCAGAAAACACCAAGAAGGATTTAAAAAAAAAAAGAGTTGTATCATATGCAAACTATAGAAACCCAAGACAAAGATAATATTGTGACAGAAGACAGGGAATAAACCTTTTATTTACCTATAGAATTAAAGAAATAGCCATTACGCTGAATGTGTTTTCAGAAGCTGTGCCAGCAAGAAAAGAGTAGAATTAAATATTTAAAGTTTTGTGAGAAAAACAACCCTCCAACCTAGAATTCTATCCCAATAAAATTATCCTTCAAAAGTGAAGGGAAAATAGAACCTTTCTATGACAAACAAAAGCTGAGGGAACTCCTTGCCAGTAGAACTGTCCTGCAAAAAAATTTTCAAAAAGTTCTTTAGGGATGATTTAAATAAAAAAATCTGAAACTTAAATCTACATAAATATAGAAGAAGCATCTGAAAATAATAGATGAAAGAAGAATAAAATATATTTTTTCATGTGAAGAGTTACAGTTTCATATGAAGATAGGCTTAGTTAAAAATGTATATTGTAAACTCTAGGGTAATGACTAAAAATAAAAAGAAAATATCTTGGTATGCTAAGAAATTAGGTTAAATAGAATCATATAAAATAATCAGAAGCAGAGATGACATTAAAAGTTGAGGGCTGGAAAGAAACAAAGAATTGTAACAAATAAGAAATAGTTAAAAATATAATAGATATTAATCCAAATATGTCAATAATCACTTATTATATAGATAATATAAAATTCTAATTAAAAGACAGTCAAGGTGAATGAGAAAGCCAAATATATGGTGTTTTCAAGAAACTAATTTAAGTACAAATATTTATATATGTTAAGTGTAAGGGGATAAAGAAAGATATTTCATACTAACACTGATCTAATAAAGCTGGAGTATCTGTATTAGTTGCACACAAAGCAAATCTCAGGACATGGAAAATTGTCAGGGATAAATATGGCATTAATATAATAATTTAATTCTCCAAAAAGTTCAGTTCTCCAAAAAGGCATTAGAATCCTAGATGTAGGTATGCACCTACAATCCTAAAGGTGTACGCACCTAACAACAGAAGATTAAAATATGTGAGATGAAAACTGATAGAATTGTGATAAACTATGTCAGATGAAAACTGATAGAATTGTGAGGATTAATAGACAAATACAGTATTATAGTTGAAGACTTCACCATGCCTCTTTCAGTAATTGATATAATAGGAAGGCAGAAAATCACTAAGGGAATAGTTGGCTTGTCAGGCACTATCAATCAACTTAATCTAATGAACATTTGTTGGGATATTCTATTCAGCAATAACACAATACACATTTCTCCCAAACTTCTTAGGTAATATTCAGCATCATAGAACATATTATGGCAAATAAGACACACGTTAACAAACTTAAAAGAAAGAAGTTATACAAAGTATGTTCTTAGACTACAATGGAATTAAACTAAAAATCAAAAAGAGAACGATAACTAGAAGTTTCCTAAACATCTGGAGATTAAAAAAAACTTCTAAAGAACATACATAACAAAAAAGACTTAAGATATGTTAATATATTATATACAATTTTCACATTATATAATACACTGAGATATATATATGAGGTATTAATATATATTGAATTAAATCAAAATGAATTTACAACTTATCAAAATTTGTGAGATATAACAATATTAGAGGTTAGAGGGAAATTTATTGCATCCAGTGCATATATTAGACAAGAATAAAGATCTCAAATAAATAATGTAAAAGTTTTCACTTTAGAAAACTAGCAAAAACTAGACCTAAAACATGCAGAAAAGAATAAAAGTTAGAGCAGAAATAAAAGATATTAATGAACAGAAAACAGTAAAAGAAATAGACAAACCCAAAAGTTGATCCTTTGAACAAATAAATAAAATCGATAAATGTAAACTTGGCTAACCAAGAATAAAAAAGAGAATATACAAGTTACAAACATCAGAACTGAGATGGGGATGAATCATTAATGGCCCTATGGATATTAAAGGAATAACAATGGAATGTTACAAAAAACTCTGTGACTTTAAATTTTATTATTTAAATAAAATTGACCAGTTTCTTAAAAGACATAAAACACAAAACTCGAATGTGGATAAATATATAATCTGAATAGGCCTATGTCTATTTAAAAAAATTCAATGAAAAATTTATAACCTTCCAAAAAATAAAGCCCCCTACCCAGATCGTTTCACTGGTGAATTCTACCAAACATTTATTGAGGAAATAACCCCAATTCTCCACAAAGTTATCCAGAAAATAGAAACAGAGAGACAACTTCTTAAATCAATGTATGAGACCAGCATTATCCTGATACTGAAACAAGACAAAGGCATTATAACAAAGGAAATATACATATCTATACCTCTAATGAACATGGGTGCAAAAAATTATCAGTGAAATATAAGCAAATCAAGTTGCACAAAATAAAAAAAGAATTATATACCTCCAACAAGTGGGATTTATTCTGGGTATGCAAGGCCGGTTGAGAATTCATAGATTAATCATTGCAATGAACTATGTGAACAGGATAATGGAGGATAATTTATATGATTACATCAATTGTTTTTTAAAAAGACATCTGACAATAATATATTTTTAAAAGTCTCAGCAAATTAATAATAAAGGCAAACATTCCTGATTTAACAAAGAACATTTACCAAGAAACAAACAAACAAATGAATAAAAATTAAACAAAACTAACATTATACTAAATGCTACGAGACTGAACAGGAACAGGGAAAAGTCAAGAAAGTTATCTCACCAATTCAGTTCAGTATTGTACTGAACATTTCGGACGGTTCAAATACAAAAGAAGGGAACGAAAAAGTAAACAGAATCAAAAGTAAGATTTGGAAAACCGCAGATGAGTTATCAGAATGACTTCTGTAAACAATAAGCAAGCATAGCAAGGCCACTGAATATTTTCTATAGTTAATATAGAAAAACTTATTTTTTTGTATCAGCACAGAAATCAGAATTTGAAGTAAAAATAATGATAATACCATTTACAATAACACCAGATTAAAAAATACTGGTATAAAGCTAACAAATTGTGTGCATTACTTATGTGCAGAAAACTACATAGTTCTGATTAAAGAAACCAAAGTAGTTCCAAATAAATGTAGAGATATTTCATTTTTATGTATTCGAAGATTTAATATTGTTAAGATGTAAACTGAATGAAATTTGATTTATAGATTTAACACCATCCCAATCAAAATCCTAATATTCTATTTTGTATGTACTGACAACTGATTCTAAAGAGTATGTGAAATATCAGACGGCCTAGGATAAGCAACACAATACTGCAGAAAAAACAAGAGTTAGAGAACTAACACTTCCTGGCATGAAGACTAAATATAAAGCAAAAATAATGAAGATGATGGTATTGACAAATGGAGACATCAATCAAGGTAATAAAATAGAGTCCAGGAATAGAATTGCACAAATATAGCTGACTCATCTTTGACAAAGAAGCAAAGCCGATTTTATGAAAAAAGGATAGTTTTTTAAAAAAAATCAATGATGTTGGAACAATTAGACATCTATATTCAAAAAAACAAATCTAGACACTGACCTTATACCTTTCACAAAAAGTAATCTGAAATGAATAATAGACTTAACCATTAAATGTAAAACTTCTAGAATAAAAGACGGGAGAATAGGTGACTTGGGATATAATAGGGACATTTTAGACACAACACCGAAAGTATAATCAATGAAAGAAGAAAAAACTGATGTTACACTTTATTAAAATGAAAACTTCTGCTATTAGAAAAACACTGTTAAGAAGACTTAAAAATAAGCCACAAACTGAGAGGAAAATTTTTGCAAAACATGTTTTTAATAAAGGATGTGTATGCAAAATATGCACCACTTTACTTAAAAAAAGATCCCTTAAAATAAATAAGGAAACAAACAATCTGACTAAAAGTGATCAAAAGATATGAACACCTCATAAAAGAAAGAAGATATGGACATGACAATCAAGTGAAAAGATGTTCAACATCATATGTTGTTAGGGGATTGTAAATTAAAATAATAAATTGATACAACTATATACTTATTAGAATTGTTTTTAAAAATTGACCTTAAGATGATGACAATATCAAAACAACAACCACAACCACAACAAAAATCTTGATCATCCAAATACACTGGCCATACTAATTTCTGATGAGGATGCTGTACAACAAAATCTCTTATTCATTGCTGGTGGGAATGCAAAATGATATTACCACTTTGAAAGCCTGTATGGCCATTTCTTACAAAACTAAATATAGACTTAACATATGACTCAGCAATATACTTCCTAGCTATTTACCAAAAAAAAAAAAAAATTAAAAACTATGTGCACACCAATACCTACAAATGAATGTCTATATCAGTTTACCCATAATTGCCAAAAAGTTTGTAAGAAGTAATAAGCAATCAAGATAAACTTCAATAGGTAAATGGGTGAACTAAATATGGTGCATCTGTGCAATAGAAGAGTATTCAGCAATAAGCTGAAATGAGCTATCTAACCACAAAAGACAGGGATGAAGCTTAAATATCCATTGCTAGTCCAAAGAAGCAAGCCTGAAAAGACTGTATAGTGCATGATTCTAATGATATGACGTTCTATAAAAAGCAATAAACAAGCAACAAACAGATCAGTAAGAGGAGAGGACTGAAGAGTTTAATCACCCAGCAATTTTTAGGATGGTGAAGCTATTTCCTCTGATACTGAAATTGTGGACAAATGGCATTAGGCATTTGTTAAAACACAGAGCATGGTACAGCACAAAGAATGAACCCTAATGCAGGAAAATTACAAATAATATAATCTAGAAGGTCTGGAGAATCCTATGTGGTAAGGAGACAATAGCAAAACAGTCTACTGGATTACAAATATATGGAACAACCTCACTGAAAAGGCCAGAGAAAAATGTGACCTAAGAAACTTCGGAAATGAGTGGAATCTATAAAACTAAAACAACTATGAAAATAAAAACTATAAAAAAGTACTGTATTCTAGCTGATATAGTCAGTTCTCATAGAGGTAGGTTTAACAATTCAGATAATTAAATAAAAGAATTATGTAATGGAACACTTAAGTACATAAATAATAGATACTGGTAGCCAGGCTTCCCATCATTGGAGTTGGAGTTTAGGGATAAGTAAGTGGAAGTGCCTACAATGATTATAACAATTATATAGGGATTAGAGTTGAGGACATGAAAATGAAATAATGTTTGGATCAAAATGGATAAAGAAGATTTTATGTATAAATATAGATATGTGTATACACACATCTATTTTCTTGTTCTTTCAACTGAGAGTCTAGAAGCAACAACACCTCAGTAGCAATGAATTCGTCCAGCACCCTGATCTTGGTTTCTAATACTACTACTAAACAAAAGGAACAGGCAAGGCCTCCCCAGAAAAATTGCTGAGCTTTTTGGGAGCCAAGATGACCAACGAGACACAGCAGGAGGAACATCTGCCATTGAGAGACTGGGACATCAGGAAGACTGACACACTCCAAGCAGTTCTTTGGAGGGAAGACATTGAGAATGGGTGGAGGGAGGACACAGATGCCAGGCTAAAGGGGAAAGAAACTGGGAACACCGCATGGGACTAACAAGCACCAGTACTTGTTCGTGGCCCCCAGTGACTCCTGGGAAGGGGTGAGTAGAACAGGTAAGGAGTGACTCACTGTTGCCACAGACCTCTAGAATGCTGGCAGCAGGAGACCCCATGACCCCCATGGATACTTGAGCTCAAAAGGAGAGCTACTTAGAGAGGTGGCAAGGACAGGACTTCAGTCTGCATGGAGCCCAGAGAGTTTGGCGTAGGAATGTCTGTTGTGGAGCACAGCCTGGAATAACAAGTACCCAAGGCTCACCATCCTCCTTTAGAAGACTTTAGCCTTAGCATGAATCAGACCTGGACAGACAGCAGAGCAGTCTTGCCCATGAGATAGGGCCAGTCCAATCAGAGTGCCTCCCAGTCTGCTGGCTTCTCCTAGGGCCCTAGCCTAGTTACGCCTGCTTGTAGCACAGCCTCAGATGGTCAAACAGGGTGTTCCCAGGGACCTTCATCATAGCTCTTTTGCCAGCCGACCGCACTTGACCACTGGAGAGCTGCAGTAGAGGGACCCCCACCAATGCACACCAGCCCACCCACATCCTCCCACCACCTCAGCCTCCCCCACACCTGCTTGCTGGCATGTACTTGACCGCAGCCATACCCCATCACGTTGCTGGTGGATGGCACAGGCTGACCTAGCGTACCTTCCCCCTCCAGTGTATATGTGCCCATGCACTGCATTGTACCACTGCTTGCTGCTGGCATAAGCACAACAAACCGTCTTCTCTCTCCCCACTGACACACAGGCACAAGACCACACCTCAATTGCAAGTGCCAATATGTGCATAGACTCTGGCAACCCCATCACCTCCCCTTCCCCACACAGCCACAGCTACCAGGGTGAATGCGTGTAAGGATGCCAGTGGCCCCACCCGCCCTGCACCAGCACTGCCACTAGTGCAAACACACGCATGGAGGCTGGTAGCCTCGCACCCACCAGTGCCCTGACCCTGCTGCTGCTGCTGCTGCTACTGGTACAAGTGCAAGCACAAACACCAGCCACCTCACTCCTGCCAATGCTCTGTCTCTGCTCATGTGAGCAAGTGCAGGAATGTCACAGCCCCACTACTAATGGTATCTGACCCAAGACAACACATGTGAACAGTGACACACTGCTGCGACTGCTGGCATGTGCAAGCGAGCACAAATCCTGCTGCCACTGCCCCAACAAAGTGAGCCATCAACATCATTCAGAGTGTTGTGGCCAGCCAACTGGGAACACCTCAGCCCCTTCAGTGCACCAGGTTCCTAAATTCAAGGGGCCAGAGAACAAAACCAGGAGCTCAATACAAACCACCAGAGTTACAGCATGCAGCCTGGAAGTGCTGAGCTGAGTCTTATCCCTCTACAGTCTTCCAGAAATGAAGCCAGTCAACTGAAAACACCTTGTACCACCATCAAACACCCAAGGGCATCAAAGAACATAAAAGCAAAAAACCCTATCCAAGTACAGCAGCTTTAAAGATTAAAGGAACATCAGCCCACACAACTGAGAAAGAACCATTGCAAGAACGCTGACAACTCAAAAAGCCAGAGTTTCTTCTCATCTCCAAATGATCACACTAGTTTCAAATCAATAGTTCTTAACCAGGCTCAAATGGCTGAAATGACACAAATAGAATTTAGAATATGGATAGGATTGAGAATCAGGAAAAAGTAAAAATCCAATCCAAGTAATCTAAGTAATCTAGTAAAATGATACAGGAGATGAAAGATGAAATGGCCATTTTAAGAAAGAGCCAAACTGATCTGATAGAGCTAAAAAACTCATTTCAATAATTTCATAATACAATCACAAGTATTAACTGCAGAATCAACCAAGCTGATGAAAGAATTTCAGAGCTCAAAAACTGATTTTCTGAAATAACTCAGTCAGACAGAAATAAAGAATAAAGCAAAATGAACAAAGCCTCTGAGAAAAATGAGATTATGTAAAGAGACCAAACCTATGACTCATTGGCATCCGAGAGAGAGAGTGAGAGAGAGCAAGCTACTTGAAAAATATATTTGAAGAGACTGTCCATGAAAATTTCCCCAACCTTGCTAGAGAGGCCAACATTCATATTCAGTAAATGGAGAGAATCCCTACCACATACTTATAGCACGGGACCATCCCCAAGATACATAGTCATCAGATTCTCCAGTGTGGACATGAAAAAACAAATATTAAAGGCGGTTAGAGAGAAGGGACAAGATCAGTTAAAACGTATTCCCACCAGGCTCAACAGAAACCCTTTAAGCCAGAAGAGACTGAGGGTGTGTATTCAGGATTCTTAAAGAAAAGAAACTCCAACCAAGAATTTCATATCCAGACAAACTAAGCTATATAACCAAAGGGAAAAAATATGATACTTTTCAGACAAGCAAATACTTGTCTACCAAACCTGCCTTATAAAAGGTCCTGAAGGGAGTGCTAAATATGGAAAGGAAAGACCTTTACCAGCCACCACAAAAACACACTTAAGTACATAGACCATTGACACTATAAAGCAACCACATAATAGTTAGCTAACTATCTATAAAAAAAAAATTACTAATTCTAGGACTGGGGAACAGGAATATACAAGTTGAGCCTATAGCATTTTGTAGTGACAAATGTAAAGAAGTACTAAAAACAGGCCGGGCACGGTGGCTCAAGTCTGTAATCCCAGCACTTTGGGAGGCCGAGGCGGGCGGATCACGAGGTCAGGAGATCGAGACCATCCTGGCTAATACGGTGAAACCCCGTCTCTACTAAAAATACAAAAAATTAGCTGGGCGTGGCGGCGGGCACCTCTAGTCCCAGCTACTTGGGAGGCTGAGGCAGGAGAATGGCGTGAACCCGGGAGGCGGAGCTTGCAGTGAGCCGAGATCGCGCCATTGCACTCCAGCCTGGGCGACAGAGCGAGACTCCGTCTCAATAAAGAATAAAACAAAAAACAAAAAACAAAAACAAACAAAAAAAAACCCCAAAAAAACACACAAAACACAAGGGGGGAGGTATAACAAAGTCACTTAAGATTCAAATGAAAAAGCATTCAGATGGCCAAAGCTGGAACAATTTAGGCAACAAAACAAATACAGTAGGATAGAATAATAGCCCAAAGTAGTAAAGCAATATTTATGAACCCATATATACAGATAAGTGATGAATAATAATTCATTATAAATAAATGAGGCAAAAAAGACAAATCTCACATGCAGAATATAGATAATTTATGTAGATAATCTGCCCTAAAGGGGATAGAGCATAATTCCCCACTCAGGTTTGTGCTATACAGAGTGTCTTCTTTTACAAGAATACAGTATGGAAAGAGAGAGAAAGTAGTAACTTTAAAAAGGAGAAATCTGACAGACATTACCTCAGCCATGTGAGCAAGTTTAACATCAGTGGTGATAACAAAGGTTGTTAGTATGCATCATCAACATGATGTGATGAAATGACAACCTCTGTCGTCTTCCTCTCAATAACCCATAATCGCAATCTCATCACAGCAAATGCATCAGACAAACCCAATTTAATGAACATTCCATAAAATAACCTGACCAGTACTCCCTAAAATTAAGATCATCAAAAACAAGGAAAGCCTGGTAAACTGTTACAGTGAAGATGAGCCTAAGGCGAGATGATTACTAAATGTAGTGTGATATCCTAGATGAAATTTTGGAACACATAAAGGACAACAGGGAAAAACTGAGAAAAATTTAGATAAAGGGTAGGTTTTGTTTAATAACAATGTATCAGTATTGATTTATTAATCAATACTGTACTATGGGGAAGTACACCATAATAATTGATCTCAATGATAGGGTAAACTGGATTTAGAGTTTTGGGAACTTCCTTTACTATCTTCATAATTTTTCTGTACATCTAAAATTTTTCTAAAAAATAAAGTTTATTAGCATTTTTTAAAAATGCAGTTACATGGGAGCCAGAGAAACAGGAAACAAAGTATAAATGTATATGTCTGTCTATCACTTATTCATTCTTTCGACAAACTTGTAAAGAATAGCGCTCATCTACAAGTTACTCACAGTCTAATGGAATAAAAAGTAAAAAGGCAGTAACAATTTTTTTCCGGTGCAAAGACTATACTTAGCCAAATTTAATCTGCATGTCTACTCTTGAAACCTTCCCATCTTTAAGAGTTCAGGTGGATCAAGAAATCCAGAGTGATAGCAGCCACCATCCCATGTTATCCTGAAATAGTTTTTTCAATGCAGATTATGTAGAATGGTTAATAAAGTAGTTTCTTGATAAAAATTATAATGCCGACTATAAAATACTTTTATTATTCATGAGTGACTAAGTTAAGAGATATTTAAAATTTTTTCCATTGATTTTACTACCGAGTCTACTTTCAAAATTAAAAATAAAAAGCCACAGGGCAGTGGCAAGGAATGAGAAAAAATATAATCACTAGAGTGTAAATTATGTGGCTTGGTAAACGGTTAAATTTTAAAGAAAAATAAAGTAAACATTTTTGACTCTTATTTCAGGAAAATGTGTAATAAAATACTTGACTTGGAATATTTAACCAGGAAAGCAGAATGAATAAAGGAAAGTAACATTTACTAATCTACTGTGTTCTAGGCCTTGTGGTAAATATTATTAGTAATGGTCTATTATTTATTTCTCATCTTAGTTCAGGTTGCCATATCAAACTACCATAGACTGGATGGCTTAAACAACAGACGTTTGTTTCTCAGTTGTAGAGTCTGGGAAGTTTGGAGTCTAAGATTAAGGTACTGGCTGATTTGATTCCTGGTGAGAATTCTCTTCCTGGCTTTCAGATGGCTGCCTTCTTCCTGTGTTCTCATATTGTGGAGAAAAAATAAAGATCTGGCCTCTCTCTTCTTCTTCTTATATGTCCACTAATGCCATCATCATTGCCTCATCTTCACGTAAATTTTTTCCCAAAAGCCCTTCTTCCAAATACCATGGAGTAGAGGGGACAGTAGGTTAAAGTGACACAAACATTCAGTCTATAACATCACCATAAGCTGAAAGAGTAAATGTTATCTTTCTTTATTTCTTCTTATTTTTCAGCTAATGAAGCTAAGGTTCAGCCAAGTTCAGTGAGTTGTGCAGGGTCTGCCAGCAACTTCAGGTCTAGCTCCAGGCTATTGGCCGAGTAGTGCTCAGCTATATAATTCACAGAGATAACTGTTGGTAGCAAACCTAAAAGCTCAGTGCCATAATACTGGGGAAATTTATTTCTTTTCCACTTTCAGGGTGCAATTCAAGTCAGCAAGGACCCCTACATCTTGTATCTGGTAAATCTGACATCACCAAGAGATTTGGCATCCTCCAACAGCTTCCCTGCATTAGGTCAGCACAGTGGGAGAAAGATCATGAAGGATTATGGAATGTGTTGTTGCTGTTGTTGTTGTGCTGTTGTTTAAGAGCCATTTTTGCCTATATTCTACTGGCCAGAATTCAGTTACAACATCACAACTCACTGCAAGGAGAGCACAAAAATATAGTCTTGCTGCATGGCTAGGTAGAAAATGGAAAAGAACAGAAACGGTGTAATAAAACAAACAGTCTCAGCCTCAGTAGTAGAAAAGTCCCTCTGGAGCTTTAGTTTCAGAAAGACAGTCCTCTGTTATGAAGGAAGCTGATTACAGCAACTCAAGCACAGGTTGGGGTTTATAGGCATGACATCACTTACATATGGGCAAAGAGGAGAAGGAAAGACTTTTATTGAAAAAAAAAAAAAAGAATATCTCACCAAAAGACAAATCAAAATGAGCCAAACCATATGTGAAAAAGGCAAGGGGTATGGAAAGTGTATAAGGACAGGAAATGAGCAGTACAGAAGTTCTGATTAGTCAGTATGAGGAACACTTCAAATGAAGCCAAGAGGTAATTAAAACTTAGGAAGGAAACCATATAGACTGATGTGAAGCAATAAACTTCAAATTTTAGCAACACTTCTTGGGGTATAGTCAGTATTTCTGACAGTATTTCTGGGGTATTTCTGACAGTAATTCTTCTGATTGTAAAAAGTAGTGTAAGCTTGAGCCAAGACTTCAGGAATGTATACCATTCCAGGAAAGTAGCTTTCCTGTTGGGAAGCTTTATGGCTAAGTGTCAGCAAAATCCCATTAAATCAATTGCATGCAGGTGTTAGAATTTTCCATAACATGTAGGGGTTGCAGGCAAAATCTTATCTCATCTAAAGAAAAGGCATCTGCACATGTTACCAGAGGTGAATTCCTATGGGTCAACCCAATTCTTGTCTCTCCTCGGCAACAACCTCAATTCTTGCCTCCTGGGACGAAAGAATTTGACCAAGGGAACATAAGGCAGAGTGAGAGACTGAGGCAAGTTGTAGAGCAGGAGTGAAAGTTTATTAAAATGTTTTAGGGCAGGAATGAAAGGAAATAAAGTACACTTGGAAGAGGGCCAAGTGTGTGACTTGAGAGACTGACATATGCAGTTTGACGTTTTACTTGGAGTTTTCTATGTTGGTATTCTTGCGGAGTCTGCCTCTCTCCTCCCCTGAATCTTCCTTTGGGGTAAGCTGTCTGCATGCACAGTGGCTTTCCAGCACTTGAGAGGGGCCACATGTGCAGTGTGTTTCCTAGAGTTGTATGCATGCTCACTTGAGGCATTCTTCCCTTACCAGCCAAATGTTCCCAGAAGGTCATATACCAGTTAAACTCCACCATTTTTCCTCTTAATGCACATGCTTGAGTCCACTCACCTATAATTCCTGAGATTTTATTGGGAAGCTGCTGATCCCCCGTTTCTGTTTTTTTCTAGCTATTGGGAGACTGCTTTTCCCTGATGCTGTTTGCGACCAGTTATTATTTTAGACAGAGTATAACAACTGCCTGACTATCACCTGATGGTTGCCTGACATTCCTGATTGGGGGGCTGAGGCTTCGGCCTTCCTCATGTCCAACTAGCTATCTACTGTAACACACATAGTTCTTAAGATAGCCAGACAAGGATACTAGGTAGATAGATGACAAAATTTGAAATCCTATTGTATTTTCTCATTCTCATCTTGTCAAACCCTGATTTTTACTTCCTACAGTTATGTATAAATTGAGTCTTTAAAACCCCAATGTCTTCTACACTGATACATCTTACATCTGGCTTCCAGTCATTTCTCATACCATAATGGCAATTCTAACCTGTTCTTTTAACTATTCCATCTTCACACCTTGTGTTTACTAGCTTGTTTCTTTGCTCCTGCATTCAATTCTTCCCAAAATGCAGGGATTTCTTATTATGTACACGGAAATACCTACTTCATGATTGCTAGAGTTTGAACATTTGACCCTCCAAACCTCATGTTGAAATTTGATTCTCAATGTTGCAGGTGGGCCTTAATGAGAGGTGTTTGGGTCAAGGGGGTGGATCCCTCATGAATTTCTTAGTGTCAACCCCATAGCATCCTCATAGTTTCTGTGAGAGCTGGCTGCTTAAAGGAGCCTAGCGCTTCCCTCCTCTCTCTCTTTCTTGTTTCCTGTCTTGCCATGTGATCTCTGCACATGCCAGCTCCCCTTTCCTTTCCACCGTGCGTGGAAGCACCTTGAGGCCCTCACCAGCTACCAGCACCATGCTTCCTGTACAGCCCGCAGAACTATGAGCCAAATAAACCTCTTTTCTTTATAAATTACCCACCCTCATGCCTTACTTTATAGCAACACAAACGGACTAAGAAACACGCTATTATATAACTTGCCATACAAATTTCTGCCTAAGTAATTATTACTTTGATAGTATTATCTAATCACTGGAATGACATTTTGTGTTTGATAAACAACCCCCAAATAATTAAAGGTCATAGCAAGACTAATTTATACATTATTACTTGAAAAATCAAGATAATACTTCATATTTTCTAGAGGACTTTTTTTTCAAAATCAGGCTAATTCCATTAAAAAATAAGTTGGTTAGAAATTTCCAATCGGACATTTTACATGCTCAGATAAATAAAATAGTTTATTTCTGAAGATTCGATTAAAATCATTATTCCATTTCATTTTTGAAAATATATAAATTTTCCATCATTTCATCAAATATTTAGGTATGGCACATTAAGTAGCTAATGTGACCATATTTCTTCTTCATAGAGAAGTTGGAAGATAGAATGATTCAGTTGAAAAATATCCATACACTGCTGAATTTCAGTAACAACTCTAATAACTACCATCCTTATAACTATACAAATAGTAATTAATCTTTGCTAAATTCAATACTATCTTGAATAAAATAAAAACTTGGGTGACTGTGTAAAGCTAATATTTTTAAAATAATGATTCTATCTTCAGGTAAGGAGCTGGTTTTGTGTTTCATTTTGGGACTTGGTAGCAGAAGGTGAAAGTTTATTGCAGGTGGCTATAACTTCTCCTTATACTCAGAGATCATCTTGCCTATATATAAATTTACTTTTTTCCTAACTTTTTATATTCATATAGTTTTATCTATCATTTTTTTACTCCTTTAGTTAAAAAAAAAAAAACTCTAGGCAAATTTACTATACTTTAACAAAAACCACATTCCCATGCTGCCTTACTATGTTTTTGTTTTTTTACTAAAAACACATCTTACTTTCCTTATATATTTTGCATGAAGAATTTTGTATCTTATATGTAGTTGTTTTAATTACATACATTTGTTATAATGTTAACTTATATTTAGTGAAAGAACTAGGAAGTAAGCAATTTTAATTATGAATCAGATGCAGAGTCTGGGACAAAGGGCAGAGCTGCAGATAAGGGCTGACCCTTCCCAGCATAGCCAGGAGGCAGAGTTGGGCCCAGGAGAGCTCCACATGTCACTAGGCCTTGTCATGGCCATTTGTTTTACAGCCTAGAATCTAATGGCTCTAATACAGACAAGTTAAACAATTATCAAAAATATCACAGAAGTAGTTTATGACATTAAACCATCCAGCAGACAAAATCTGACCTGCCTAATTCAGACCAAATGTCTAAATTAAATTTTGAAGTCTTTTATAATTTATCTTACCAATAATTTTAAAACTGTCTCATTAACCAAAGATTACTATAATTCCATGAACTAAAAGGCATTTGAGCTAGCTTTTATATTTTTGATAAAATATTTGATTTGAGTGCTTCCTTTTATTTTTAAGCCAATTAATTACAGCTCATATCTTTTGGTACTGCAACATCACATACATGAGACACATATAAATATATAGACATAGAGGCAAATAGAAGCATATCTTACAGATTATAAGATTCTTCATTTGCCAGTTTTTAGTTTCTGTCCTACACTTTAGACTCCCTATCTCTTGATTTTCTGTTTTCCGTCCCAAATAATTGCTCCCTAGGCAAGCCTGAATTTGAATTTCTAAAGGGACAACTCGTAAGTGATGCAAGGTAGAAAATTTATGTCTCAAAGCACAGAATCAAAATATTAGGCCTAAATATTGTACTGCCATTTGCTCAAACCAAGGAAAAACAGTGGTATAAGTAAAAGTTCAGTTGAGATGTCCAGGAAAAGTACCTTAAACAAAGGTATTACTTACAAATTTAAAACAATGCTATGAGTTTCTAACATACACAGGCAGACACCCTTCCAAGTGGAAACCTTTATAAAGATGTAAATTTTTTGTACAAAAGTGTTTGAGGGGAGTCAGCTAAATGATAGAAATTTATATTTTGGTGCTCAAACTTAGCTTGTTTCTTAATTAGAATACCAGCTTCTTGGTGGAGCCCTGTGGTGAATATGGGAAGGAAACATGTAGATTTTAGGGCCTAATATTTAAATACGTGAGAAGAAAGCACAGCTGGAAGGCAGAACACAGATCCCCCAAAAATCAAGGGTCCTATTTTTACATCAAATCTTGGGTTCCTCCAAAGAGGAAAATGCTACAGGATAAAATGCTTTCACAGTGTACCTGACTGTAAGGACATATCCCTGAGGCTAGCTGCAATGCAATGCAATGCCAAAGAAACTAAAGATAGCAGAAAGGAGGAATAAGGTGGATTAAGAATAAATAGAACAATTTTAAGAAAGGAAGTAAACAGATGTGCCAAGTACATAATTGTTTAAAAATGTTTTAGCTGCCGGGTGTGGTGGCTCACATCTGTAATCCCAGCACTTTGGGAGGCCCAGGCAGGCAGATGATGGGGTCAAGAGATCAAGACCATCCTGGCTAACAAGGTGAAACCCCACCTCTACTAAAAATACAAAAAATTAGCCAGGCATGGTGGCGAGCGCCTGTAGTCCTAGATACTCGGGAGGCTGAGGCAGGAGAATGGCATGAACCTGGGAGGTGGAGCTTGCAGTGAGCCGAGATCACGCCTCTGCACTCCAGCCTGGGTGACAGAGCAAGACTCTGTCTCAAAAAAAAAAAAAAAAAAAAATTACCCAAAACAGGATCCCAAAAGAGAAGAAGCATAAAGACTATATACATATATATATATATATATATATATATATTTCTTCTGCAATGTTTTCTCTGAAAGATTTTGAAGAATGGGGGAAAATGAGAAAAAAAAATAAAATCTTGGGACATGAAACTCACTATGCCAAAGGGAAAGTTAAGCTTGGGAACTGAGTCATCAAAGCTGTCTTCTTTTTTTTCCCAGACAGCTGTAATTTTACAACCACATGTCATAGCCTCATCTCCTTTACTTCTTCTTTACTTTTTCTTTTCATATGTTTACTTTATCTTATATAAAATGTAGATATACTAAGTGTGAGACAGTGCATAATTGATTTTTTTCTCTACTCTCTCTTTTCACATGTAAAATGTGGATTTACATATACTAATTAGAGCTTCATGAGAATGTAACCATTTAACTCACTGCCTACCCTCCCTATCTTTTTTTCCCCTCCTGCTTGCTCTTCCCCATTTAAATATTGAAGTTCACAAAAACCCCTTTGGAAAAAGCATAGATTACAAGTGTTACTGTAATTTGTGTGTTTTTCTTTCCAGGTGCATCTTCAATGTTAGCTAAATACACCTCTAACGTATTGAAGGAAAAAAATCAAACCAGACAGAGAGGACTGGAATATATAACTAGCTCTTCAGTGCAAAGACACAGACCTACATCATGAGAAACAACAGCCCACTAGGAACCATAACCTCCCCCACCCCAAAAAAAAAAAATCACTGACCATAGCAAGATAGCAATATGTGAGTTCTCTGACCAAGAATTTAAAATAGAAGTTTTAAGAATACGCAGTGCATAGCAATTCACAAATTTATGAAAGTAATTTAACAAATAAATTGAAATAATTTTTAAAAATCAAATAGACATCTTAGAAATCAAAAATGAATTTGCTAAACTGAAAAACTCATTGGAGGCTCTGAACAGAAGAATGGAATAAGCAAAGGAAAGAATCAGTGCGCTTAAACACAGGCTATTTGATATTACACTGTTAGAGAAAAAAAAAAAAAGAAAGAGAAGAAATGATAATCTCCTGCAAGATACAGAAAATTATCTCAAAAAAATCTAAGAACTACTGGTGTTCTACCGGGAGTTGAACAAGAGAAAGAGGTGGAAAAGTTACTCAAAGAAATAATAACAAAAAATTCCCAAACCTGAGAAAGATAGAAACAAACAGTTACAGGAAAATCAGAGAATGCCAAACATATTTGATGCAAATAAGACTACTCCAAGATAAATAATAATCAAACTCTCAAAGGTCAAAGACAAATTAGGATCCTAAAAGCACAAAAGAATAGTTGCAAATAACATATAAAGGAGATTTAATTCCTCTGCCAACAGACTTCTCAATGAAAATCCTATGGGCCAGGAGGGAGTAAAACATTCTTAAAGTGCTGAAAGAAAAAACTGCCATCTGAGAATAGAACAAAGCTATCCTTCAGATATGAAGGAGATATAAAGTGTTTTCTAGACAAACAAAAACAGTGACAATTCACCACCACCTGACCCATCTTATAAAAAAATCTTTAAAAAGTCTTCAATATGAAATTTTAAAAAAACCAAATAAACAATAATACACAAAAAATGAAGCATTTGAAGGTATAAAACTCACTGGTAATATTAAGTACAAAAGCAACCCCAGAATACTGTATTACCGTAATTGTGGTGTGCCATCCAATTATAACACTAATTTAAAGCCTAAAAGACAAATCTGTTAAAAACAATGGTAGCTACAGCAACCTTTTAAAAGATAGGCAATATTAAAAAATGTAAATAGAGACAACCAAAAGTCAAAATGTTTGGTATGGAATTAAAATTGAGATTTTTTGGTTTGAGTTTGTTCTTTGTTTTTATACATATTTCATGATCTAAGTTGTCAACTCTTTAAAATAACTTACTATACCTATTAGCTGGTTTTTGTAAGCCTCATGGAAACCACAATGCAAAAATGTATAATAGGTACACTAAAAACAAAATTCAACAAGTTAAAATGTAGCAGGACGAGCTGCAGACAAAACCCCTCGGACACGGAATTGTAGAAGGAAGGGCTTTATTCAGCTGGGCGCATCAGCAGACTCATGTCTCCAAAAACCGAGCTCCTTGAGTGAGCAATTCCTGTTCCTCTTAAGGGCTTACAACTCTAAGGGGGTCCGCGTGAGAGGGTCATGATCGATTGAGCAAGCAGAGGGTACGTGACTGGGGGCTGCATGCACCAGTAATTAGAATGGAGCAGAACAGGACAGGGATTTTCACAGTGCTTTTCTATACAATGTCTGTAATCTATAGATAACATAACTGATTAGGTCAGGGGTCGATCCTTAACTACCAGGCCCAGGGTGTGGTGCCGGGATGTCTGCCTGTGGATTTCATTTCTGTCTTTTAGTTTTTATGTCTTCTTTCTTCGGAGGCAGAAATTGGGCATAAGACAATATGAGGGGTGGTCTCCTCCCTTAAAAACATATTATCAGATATAATCACTTAACTGCAAAGAATGGCATTAAGAAAGGAAGAAAGGAAGAGTTAACAAAATAAAGCAGGCAAGCAACAAAGTTGCAGTAGTAAGTCCTTAGTTATCAATAATACCAATGAATGTAAATGAATTCAATTCTCCAATTAAAAAATACAGACTAGCTGACTGAATTAAGAAATGAGATCCAACTATATGCTGCCTACAAGAAACTCACCTTACCTATAAAGACTGATATAGACTGAAAGTGAAGGGATGGAAAAAAAGCATTCCATGCAAGTGCAAACCAAAAAAGAGTAAGTAGCTTTATTTATACAGATAAAATAGACTGCTCATCCAAGACTGTAAAAAGACAAAGAAGGTCACTATATGATGATAAAGGGGTTAGTTCTGCAAGAGGATTTAATACTTGTGAATATCTACACACACAAGTATGTAAAGCAAACATTAATAGATTGAAAGGGAGAGATAGACTGAAATATAATAGTAGTAGGGAATTTCAACACCCATTCTAATTAATGAACAGATCGCCTAAACAAAAGTCTGCAAAGAAATATCAGGGTCAAACGACACACTAGGCCAAATAGACCTAAATGACCTTTATAGAAAATTTCACCCATCTGCGACAGAATACACATTTTTTTCATCAGTACGTGGGACATTATCCACAATAGAACATATTTTAGGCCACAAAATATGTCTCAATACATTAAAAAAAGTAGAAATTATATCAAGAATATTTTCTGATCACAATGGAATAAAACTAGAAATCAATAACAAGAGGAACGGTGGAAAATATACAAACACATGGAAATTAAACAACATGCCCTTGAATGACAAATAGGTCAAGAAGGAAATTTAAAAGTAAATTTATTTTCTGAAACAAATAAAAATGAAACATTCCAAAATCTATGGAATACAACAAAAACAGTACTAACAGAGAAGTTTACAACAATAAACACATGTAAAAAAAAGTTGGAAGACTCCATATAACCAATGTAATGATGGACCTCGAAGAACTAAAAACGCAAGAACAAACCAAACCCAAAATTAGTATAAGAAAAACAAATGTTAAGGATCAGAACAAAAGTAAATGAAGTTGAGATTAAAGAAAAACACAGAAAATCAACAAAATAAAACGTTGTTTTTTGAAAAAGTAAAGAAAATCCACAAACCATTAGCTAGCCTAACTAAGAAAAAGGGAAAACTCAAATAAATACAATCAGAAACAAAATAGGACATAGCAACTGTGACCATAGAAATACAAAGAATCATTAGAGATTATTATGAACATCTGTATGCCAACAAAGTGTTAAACCTAAAAGAAATGCACAAATTTCTGGACACATACAACTTACCAAGTTTATAACATAAACAAATAGGAAACCTGAAAATCTAATAAGAGGTAATAAGATCAAAGCCAAAATATAACAGAAACAAATAAGAAACCTGAAAAACCAACAACAAGTAATAAGATCAAAGCCACAAATCCTATCAAAGAAAAGCCCAAGACCTGATGACTTCACTGCCAAATCTTATCTCACAAATATTTGAAGAAAAACTAACACCAATTCTATGCAAACTCTTCAAAAAAAATTAAGAGGAGTAAATACTTCCAACCTCATTCTACGTGGCCAGCATTACTCTGACACCAAAATGAGACAATAATACAACAGAAAAAGAAAACTACAGGCCCATATCACAGATGAACATAGATTCAACAATAATCAACAAAATACTGGTAAACTGAATTCATCAAATGTTACAAAGATCATTCAACATGATCAAGTGGGATTCATCCCAAGGTTGCAAGGATGGTTAAACATATGCAAACAAGTAAGTATGATACATCACATTAACAGAATCAAGAGCAAAAACTATGTGATCATTTTAAGATTCTAAACAAATCATTCAATAAAATTAAACATCCCTTTATGAAAAAAACCTTCATCAAACCGGGCAGAGAAAAATCATACCTCAAATTCACAAAGGCCATATATGACCAATTCACAGCCAATATCATACCAAATGCGGAAAATTCAAAAGCCTTCACTCTAATACCTGCAACAAGACAAGGATGCCCATTTTCACCACTTTTGCTAAACATAATACTGGAAGTCCTGGCCAGAACAATTAGGCAAGAGAAAGAAATAAAAGACATCCAAATTGGAAAGGAAGAAGTCAAAGTAGCCTTGTTCACAGACAATATGATTTTATATTTAGAAAAATCTAAAGACTCCACCAAAAAACTGCTAGAACTAATAAACAAATTCAGTAAAGTTGCAGGATAAAAAATCAATATACAAAAATTAGTAGCATTTATATATGTCAACAGCAAACAATTTGAAAAAGAAATCAAGAAAGCAATCACATTTATAGTAGCTACAAAAATATAAAGTACCTAGGAATTAATTTAACCAAAGAAGTGAAAGATGTTTACAAGTGAAACTATAAAACACTAATGAAATAAATTTAAGAAGACATAAAAAATGGAAAGATATTTCAAGCTCATGGTTTGGAAGAACTAATATTGTTAAAATGACAGTTCTACCCAAAGCAATTTATATATTCACTGCAATTTCTATCAAAATGCCAACTAATTCTTCATAGAAATGGAAGAAAATCCTAAAATTTACATCAATCCATAAAAACTCCATATAGCCAAAGCCTTCCTGAGCAAAAAGAACAACACTGGAGGCATCACACTATCTGACTTCAAAATATACTACAGATGTATAGTAATCACATCAGCATGGCATAAAAACACTCATACACCAATGAAACAGAATACAGAATTCAGATATAAATCTACACATTTACAGCCTACTTATTTTATTTTATTTTATTTTATTTTACACAAAAGCACCAGGAGCATGCAATGGGAATGAGACAAACTTTTCTACAAATGGTGCTGGGTAAACTGGATAACCATACACAGAAAATGGAACTAGACATATATTTCTCACCACATATGAAAATCAAGTAAAAAGAGTTTAAAACTTAAATCTAAGACTTGAAACTGCAAAGCTTCTAGAAGCTCTTCAGGTCAGGGTAAAGATTTTTTAGTGTAATATCTCAAAAGCACAGGTAACAAAACAAAAATAGACAAATGGAATTACACAAAGTTAAAAAGCTTCTGCACAGCAAAGGAAATAACAAAATGAAGACACAACTCAGAAAGGGAGAAAATATTTGCAAACTATCTATCTGACAAGGGATTAATAACCAGGATTTATGGATCTCAAACAAGTCAATAGCAAAAAAAAAAAAAAAATCATTTTTAAAAAGGGCAAAAGATCTAAACAAACATTTCTCAAAAAAAGACATACAGGCAAGGTGGGGTGGCTCATCCTTATAATTCCAGCAGCTGGGGAGGCTGAGGCAAGAGAATGGGGAGGCTTGAGCCTAGGAGTTCAAGACCAGCCCGGGTAACATAATGAGACCCCCATCTCTACCAAAAAATAAAAATTAACCAATTTTTTGTGATATGTGCCAATAGTCCTAGCTACACAAGAGGCTTAGGCAAGAGGACTGCTTGAGTCCAAGTATTTGAGATTGCAGTGAGCTATAATCATGCCAGTGTACTCCAGCTTGGGTGACAGAGCAAGACCCTGTGTCAAAAAAAAAAAAAAAAAAAAAAAAAAGGCATACAAATGGCCAACAGGTATATGCAAAAAAAGCTCAACATCACTAATAATCAATGAAATGCAAATTAAAACCACAGTAAGATATCCTCTCACTCCAGTTTGTGGGAAAGAGTTTCTAGGGTGCCAGATGAGTTGGTCTCCCCTGTGTGAGACACCCATGGGGAACCATGGGCGGCCTCCGGGGAGAAAAGTCTCCTTATTGCCTTCCTGTCTTTATGCCCCCAGAGCATAACCGCTCAGCGGAATTCCACAGGTTGCTCGGCGAGATAACACTCCCCCTCCTGAAACCCGCACCCACCCGTTCCACTCCCAATAAGTTAAAGATCTTAAGTAGTTTAGACATACCCCTTTGCTCAAGGAAATTCACAGAAACCGCCACTGCTACACATCTTATTGAATGACTCACGAGTTCTCCTTAACCAATTAATCCTTTTCCTCATCCCTTCCTACCCCTCCCGTCTGCCCTAAGAACAAAGAGCTTGTACATCAATAAATTAGGCGGAGCTGAAGAGCTCTGGGCTGTAAGCAAGCTTCGGAGGCTCAGGTCCCCTGGACCCGCCTTTTAAACTCTTATTCTGTCTCTTTCTAACTCCTTTGTCTCTGCTGGACTGGGGTACCCGCCTGGTGGTGTGGCGCTAGTTTCCCCAACACAGTTAAAATGTCTTTTATCAAAAAAAGATAGGGAATAACACACGCCAGTGAGGATGTGTAGAAAGAGGAACCCTTGTACATTGTTGGTGGGAATGTAAATTCATACAGTCATGATGGAAAATTGTACAGAGTTTCTCAAAAAACTAAAAATAGAACTACCATATAATCCAACAACTCCATTAATGGGTATATATCGAAGAGAAACAAAATCAATATGTCAAAGATACAGCTATACTCCCACGTCTACTGCAGCGCTATTCATAATAGCCTAATATGGAATCAACTTAAGTGTCCATCAGTGGATGGATGAAAGAAATATGGTATAAATACACAATAGAATATTACTCAGGTGTAAAAAAAATAATGAAATCCTGTCATTTGCAACAACATGGTCCACCCATGGAGGTCATTGTGTTAAATGAAGTAAGCGAGGCACACAGAAAGACAAATATCGCACGTTCTCACTCATGTTCTCCCTGATGTGGGAACTTCAAAAAGTGAATTTCATGAAGGTAGAGAGTAGATTGATGGTTGCCAGAGGCCAGGAAGGGTTGAGAGACGGGAGGGATAGAGATGTTGGTTAATGGGTATAACTATTCATTTAGATGGAAGAAATATGACCTGGTATTTGATAGATCACTAGAGTGGCTATAGTTAACGGTAATTTATTGCACATTTATAAATAGCTAGAACGGGCCGGGCACAGTGGCTCATGCCTGTAATCCCAGCACTTTGGGAGGCCAAGGCGGGTGGATCACCTGAGGTTGGGAGTTCAAGACCAGTCAGACCAACATGGAGAAACCCCGTCTCTACTAAAAATACAAAATTAACCAGGCATGGTGGCACATGCCTGTAATACCAGCTACTCGGGAGGCTGAGGGAAGAGAATCGTTTGAACCGGGGAGGTGGAGGTTGCGGTGAGCCGAGATCTTGCCATTGCACTCCAGCCTGGGCAACAAGAGTGAAATTCCATTTCAAAAAAAAAAAAAGAAAAAAGAAAAATAGCTAGAACAGAATAATTCAAATGTTCCTAGCAAAAATAAAAATAAATAAGAAATATTTAGGGTGATGAATATCCCAATTACCCAGATTTGATTGCATGAACATGTCAAATTATCACATACATTCAAAAAATATGTACATTTCATATGCATTAATAAAAAATATTTTTTAAGAAAAAATCTATAAGTATGAACCAATTATTTGATAGAATGCAACTTACATTATTGAAAGTGGCTAACATGTGAATGGGGATAAATTAAGTGTTTCCTTTTCTTCAGAAAAGGGGGTTCTAAAACAATCACAATAGCCCAAGTCATGCACTGATCATTTTCTGAGAATCATGTTTGCATACATTTTCTACAAAACTATATGACCTTTTATTGTAGGCATTTTTAATTGCATTTAGGAAAGGAGAAAACTATGACTCAAAAGGTAATGTAAGTAATTTGGTTAAGGCTCCAAAGCTAAAAATTATCAGGGATAAGAGTGCAAGCCTACTTACTAAAAAGTTCCTGCTAGCCCCGGGGTGGTGGCTTAGGCCAGTAATCCCAGCACTTTGGGAGGCTGAGGGCCGGTGGATTATTTGAGTTCAGGAGTTCAAGACCAGCCTGGCCAATATGGTGAAACCCTGTATCTAATAAAAATACAAAAATCAGCCAGGCATGGTGGTGTGTGCCTGTAGTCCTAACTACTCGGGAGGCTGAGACAGGAGAATTGCTTGAACCCGGGAAGCGGAGGTTGCAGTGAGCTGAGATCGCACCACTGCACTGCAGCCTGGGTGACAGAGTGAGACCCATCTCAAAAAAAAAAAAAAAAAAAAAAAGTTTCTGGTACTTACATTGATTATTCAGCTTTCGTCACCAAAGTCAAAACCACGGAGCCACAGCTATTTTGCAATCTCGATATTTTTCTGTAGAATATGTTCTATTTAAATAATTTGTATAACAATAGCACTGAAGTTCTTGTTTTCTGCATTGCTGATAAAAGCCAGGTACTTTTTTTTTTTTTCCCTAAAAAATAGCCTCTAGGAACAAGCAACAAGACACAAACAAATGTAACAAAGATAAGTAAAAAAAGTTTTTTGGGAAAATAACTTCCAGAGTTATTAAGCGCTTCTAGAAACCCAACTTAAATGTCAGTTCTGGTTCAGATGTGGCAGAATAATTGTGTCCCCAATATTCTATTTTCATAAATGGTTTATGTTAAGAATAGCTGGAATATAACTTGAAAAGAGGCACCTGACTCTTTTAAGAAGATGCCAACACATCTTACAATACACAGGAGGTGCTAAATAGACCCTATTTGGCATTATTATTTGCTAAATAATCACCAGAGAAAAAGTCACTGTGGAAGATAAGATAATATTATAGAGCAATGTATTAGGAAAATACATAAGCTTATATTGAATTGGTCTCTTGGACTTGAGTCCAGCTTTAAGAGCAAGAAAATATGTGAAGCTTATTCATACCAATGGTTGCTTACAGGATTTGAAGTATTTTGTCATCTTCATTCATTCTATAAAATGTGTTGATTACCTACTAGGTATCCAACACTGTTTGGGCCACTGAGGATTTAACAGCACACAAAACCACAGCAACAAAAACACAAATGTGCTGTAGTTGCATTAAAAGGGATACTGCACATCAGGATAGAGAGGAGATGCTGCTCTCAGGGGGACAATAGCATCAATGTCAGCTGGTTTAGCAAGGCTTAGGTGAGCATAGTATGCTTAGGTGAGCTGCTCAATATGAAGTATGCTTAGGTGAGTATGCTAAGCATGTAAGTATGCTTAGGTGAGCTGCTCAATATGAAAGTGGGGCATGCATTCATGTACGCGGGCTCATGTTGTGTTTAAACTTCACATAATGCAATTGTTTCAATAAAGAGTGGTATAATCATTAGAGATATATTTACTATAACTTGATAGTTTTGCTTTATTGAGTATTACTTCTTTAATTCATTTAGTAATTTGTTTAGATTGTAAGCCTTTTGTTTGTTTTTGAAACTTCCTAAGTTACAGAGTTTATGAAGCAGTAGTTAAGCATTTATCTTTGTATTATTAATGACATTTTTGACTTATTTTGACCAATTCCTGAGCCACAGGATTACTGAAAAGCTTAACGTTTATTTTATGTGTCAACTTCATTGGTTTAAGGGATACCCATATAGCTGGTAAGGCATTACTCAGTAGGCTGAGTAAGGAAGATTCATCATTACCCAATGTGAGGAGGAATCATCCAATCTGTTGAGGGCCCAAATACAACCAAAGGGCAGAGGAAAGGTGAATCTGCTCTTTTCTGGAGCTCCTGCCTTTGGGCATTAGAACTCCAGTTTCTTTGGCCTTTGTACTCTGGAATGTACACATGTGGTCCTCCAGTTTCTCAGGCTTTCAGCTTTAGACTGAGAGTACACCATCACCTGCCCTGGTTTTCAGACCATTTGACTCAAACTGAATTACACCACAGGCTTACCTTGTTCTCCAGCTTGCAGAGGGCATATTGTGGGACTCCTCAGCCTCCATAATTACTAGAGCAAATCTCATAATATCTATCTATCATCTATCTATCTATCTATCTATCTATCTATCTATCTATCTATCTATCTATCTCTATCTACGTATCTTATTCTGTTTCTCTGAAGAACCGTAATGCAGTCCCACACATCTAAAAATCTACCACTTATTAATTCCTGGCAAAGAAAAAACGTAAACATGTGTAGTTAACATCTTAGAAGGCAGAATTGAAAAGACTATTTTATCAACAAAAATTTAAAGAAAACACTATAAATAGGTATTATTTCTCCTTCCATAGCTCTTCGCTTTTTGAAAACCAGCCTATTAAGATTTTCATGAAATATTTTTAGTTTGTGCCAAGCAGTGTGGTTGGTGCTTAGTGTATATCAGAGTGTGGGGAGCAAACAAACAAATAAACAAAAATAAAACAGGCTTTCACTTTTGGCTTTTATGCTATAATCTGTCTCTACTGTATGAGAAACTGAGCAATTTCTAATAATCAGAAACAGTATACCAGTTTTTGATCTCCTGTTTGTAATTATCACGCTTTATTGGGAATTCTCAGGAAGGGTCCCCAGGAAGAGCTATCAATTACTACTTTTGTATTCTATTCTTGGAGAGCAATTCTGAGTGGGCTTTTCAAAGCTCCCTTGATCTAATTTATTTGTGGGTGTGAAGTATGTAATGTTAAACTCCATATATGTCGTTATCCATTTATACTCCCTTTCTTAGAAGTCTAGTAAACCATATTTATATGAAGGATTAAATCAACACTATAAAATGGTGCTATTTAAATTGCAAGTGCACTTAGTGCTTCCCAAATGGATTCAGCAACAATCAATATTACAGTCCAATTTCAACTCTTTTATTGTTCGCATACAAAAATAACTACAATAGCAATTTGAATATATATGGATTATTTCTCCTAGGTTTCTCTATGCCTTGGAAAAACAGAGAAAAATAAAGTGCCTATTTTTGTACAATTTTAAATCTAGATGGAGTCTAAATATCTAGGACAACATGCTCTTTCCCCATAATACTTCTATTTATTTATTTTTTAAAAGTTTATAAAATGAACTTTTAGATAAAGTGTTACATAAGTTTATTAAATGAGACTATGAAAGTTTATGCAAATCTACCAAATCCAAGCAGTCTAGAATCACATATCTGGGTAGCAGCCTGAAAATTTGAATTTGTGGCCAATCAAAATCCACAGAGACAAATCCCCAATGGACAAAGCAATATAAAACCTTTATTAATAATTCTTTCTTGTCAAATACATCAAATAAGACCAATGCTGTGGTTAATCAGTGAATGATTAATTTATAATTATGATTAATTTATGAAGATTAATTATAATTATTCAGTAAGTGCTTAAAATAAGTTTAAGAAACCCTCTATTTGACTTAAATATAGGTAAATAGTGAAAATGAGTACATAGTGAATGTGTATATACATTCTATATTGAATTAGTGAGCCCTCCATTAATTTAGTGACTTAACAAATCTATAGATTCCATGTACTCAATTTAGTTTACTGAAAGTGAAATCTTTATTTATGATCTGTGGTTTGAAAATAAAGGAGATGTGATCAACACATGTTTTTTGTCCTGTGTTTTACTGCTCTTATCTAATGGGTAATTCCAGAAATGGGGAGCCCACGTTGCTCATATGAGCTCCTATGTCAAACCCAACAAGTATGGCTCAGAAACCTGATTATAAAGCATGTTAATGAAGCCAAATGATGTTCTAAGATGTTTTTAATTACAGTATCATTATGCCATTTTATATATGTATGGTATTTTATAAGACATTCATATTCTAGGTTCTTCAGACAGTTTTTTTAAAATTTTTATTCCCCCCTCAACTTCATTTTTAAATTATTTTTAGTCCAGACCTTTCATATTCCCCTTCATCCTTCATCACTTACCCTGCTGTTACAAATTAGGATGAGAATCTAGTGATAGGAATAAAAACCAAGTGTAGATCCCCATTTGTCATAGCAACATTAATGTTTTTATCCCAGAAAATCTTTAACCAATATAAGCACCAAGGAGGTAGAAACGAGGAGAGGGGAAGCTAAAGAACTTTTTATGTCTGTACTATCCACAGAGATTCACAGAAGCTAAAGAACTTTTTATATCTGTACTATCCACAGAGATTCACTTCCTCTATGACTGTAGTGTAGAACTCTAGGATGCCAGATACGTTTTGTCTAATGAAATCGACTCGAAACAATCTGTGGTGGTTGCATGTAGTGTTGGCTTGAGAAAGGCTCTAAAGACTCAAGAGTTTTCAGGAGTAAAGTACCATGCATAATTAATAATATTTGCCCCATTTTGCCAGGCATTTGGTAATCCTCACTATTAGTTCCCACACTATATCTTTATGCTCTTGAGTTATGCTACTGAGTTATAATTCCTCTAAAACTTGCAGTGCTACCTCTTCCTTCATACCCTTCTGGATATCATTTCCCCATTGTTCTGGAAAGTCTTGAGAGATACTTTGGTTCGCATTTCTGGTCATATAAGGTTTTCTATTCCAGTCAAGTTAATTGCAGTGCCCTGAACCACACCATGAGCGCTGAGTGTTCACATAACCCAGGTGAGGACAATCAAGGCTTCTCATTGAAAATGGGCTCAGTGGCTCATGCCTGTAATCCCAGCCCTTTGGGAGGCCAAGGAGGGCAGATCACCTGAGGTCAGGAATTCAAGACCAGCCTGGCCAACATGGTGAAACCCCATCTCTACTAAAAATACAAAATTAGCTGGGCGTGGTGGCAGGCACCTCTAATCTCAACTACTCAGGAGGCTGAGGCGGGAGAATCACTTGAACCTGGGAGGCAGAGGTTGCATTGAGCCAAGATCATGTCATTGCACTCCAGACTTGGCAAAAGGAGTAAAACTCTGTCAAAAAAAAGAAAGAAAGGAAGAAAGACAAAGAAGGAAAGAAAGAAAGAAAGAAAGAAAGAAAGAAAGAAAGAAAGAAAGAAAGAAAGAAAGGAAGAAAGAAAGTCTACACTTGGATAGCAGAGATTTAATCAATGGTTGGGGCTAGAGCTGGAAGCTGGCTGCATAAAAGACAAATCTGAATACTGTTGCTTAGAAGACAGTTAGTTCAAAGTTTCTGAGTTAGCTAAATGGAGGAACCAGCTGAAGGCATTCAATGAGGTACAGAAGCTTCTTCCTCTTTTTAGCAAGGCAGTTTTCCCGACCGGTGAGCTTCCATCATCATATAAACATATCAATATTCCCTACCTCCTGTGTTTATAATATATAGAAAATCATGGGTGCAGGGATACTCTCCATTGGAACTTTGCCTGTAATGTATAAACATCTATGACTGCTTTATGATGTGCTTTAATTAAAGTTTGGAGGGGTGGCGTGCATGCTACTAAGCTACTATTCCTCTATTTGTATGTTTTTTCTCCCAAAAAATATGTTTGGTGCTAGTGATGTGTACTGGTGATTCCTTTGCTAAGCATAGGTCTTCTGGAAACACAGCTGTGGCAGGACTTTATGAAATACAAAATGGAAAAAAAAAGAGAGAGGTAAGGGAAGTGTAAGTTGGAGAAGGAGGAAGGCAAAGATGGCAACGTAGCTGGAGCAGATTCTCAGATGGAAGCAAATATAAGGAATGTCATTGTCTCTTAGAGACCATAATACTAATCTCTTTTCTCCATTCCAATTTTCATGAGGACTGCTATTCCTTTCCTGAGTTCCATGCAGTTCCTTCATTTGAAATGCCCTTTCTTTCGTTCTCAGATTATTAGAATATTCATCCTTCATGGCTAAACTCAAATGTTAATGCTGCTGGGATGCCTGCCCTAATTTCTCAAGCCCAAATTAATCATTCTTTCATCTGCACTCTTCCAGAACTATACTTATGAATTTATTAAAGATTAATTTTACCCTACCATAATTTATTGGTAATAAATGAATCCTTCCTCCACTATAAATTTCCATTAAGATAGTGATTGGGTCTAGTGTATACATGCACATACTACATGTTCTGTACATGATTAAGATAAAAATAATTATTAAAATCTTACTATTAGGCCCCATGACAGATTTTTTTAAAAAATATATCTTGAAAATGTTACTACTATATGAGAAAGATATCATCCCATTTTAAATATAAAAATTAGAACATATATATGTATAAAAACATATTTATATGTGTAAAACTAGTTAATGGTACAACTAAAATTCAAATCAAGATCTTTCTGATACCAACACCTATGCCACTCAATAACTGCTAAAATGAATTTTCATTCATGGTTTGATTGCCTAACCAAGATGAAAGGCTGACCTTGGATCACAAAATGTTGTTTAGATTAACATGAGATGAACTAAGCCATAGTTTTATTGATGGTCATTAACAAGGCTTTGATAGTTTCTATAATCTTTCTTTAACAGCCTGGGGAATCTTTGTTGTAAACACTTCAAAGAGAGCCAGGTTATCTCATCTTATAAACAATTCTCTGCATATTTATATCAAAGAAAGGAAGACCAAGTTTTTTAAAAAAGATATTGTGACAGAGACATTGTGTTATTTCTCTGGAGTTGTGCATGTCAAGCACTTATTGAAGGCAGTGAAGGTGGTAAGTTTATTCTTAGGCTGTCATGTGCTCAGTATTCACTGATTGTTCATGTAGATTCCATTAACTGAAAAAGTGTGATAATTCAGGCTCTGGCTATTTGAAATACACAGTCTAATAATATCATGAAACACATAGGCTTAATGATGCAACAAAGATTTTAAACAAGACGGAGAAATTGCAGAGGAAAATAGTTTCAGATAATTAAATTATGCTTCAAGTAAATTTGACAATGCACACATTCTACACAGGCATCATGCATTACTGTCTCCAATATTTTTCTCAAATGATTCCCCTTTGTCAACCAAAGTTTACCCTTCCAAACACTACTCATATTTTAACTTCTCCAAGCAGAATATCCCTGTTTCAAGCTCTAGTCCCAATACTTTGTCGTGTTATAACTTTTTCTGTCTATGATTGCCAAAAGGGATCATGCCATCCTTCAAATTCCCAGGTCATTAAATTTTCCTCTCTCTTATGAACTGGAAGGGAACTAATAAAGGCTACACAAATACCCTGAGCTTGGAACTGACTTTAATGCTTCTTTCCACAAATATCTGATGCTCATATAAAGACACAGAGAAATAACACATCATCCAAAACACAAATGTTTTAACTACAGGAATCGAATTTTGAATCCAAATCTAACTTCAAATGCTATTCATTTAAATTTTGTCATCCTGTTGCCTGTGGCCTGGAACTATACGTAATTGATATCTATATCTAAGTAGGGCACTTTTCACAAGCCCCCACCTGGCACGTACTACATGAAAGCAAACTAAATGTTGAAACACATTATGGCTACACATAAATATACATAGTTAGTTTTATCTCTTAGTAAAACAGTCTTGCAGTCCTCATCTAAATATCAAAGTTGATTTTCACCACACAGTATTAGCAATTCACTGGAGTTACTGTGTTTTTGAAGGGAATAAAGCAACATACCTTCCCAAAACAAAATCCATACTTAAATATTTTAAGATATTTAATAATTCAGGTGTTTTACTACTTCGACACAGTCAGCTCTTAAGACACTATTATTTCAAATTAATGAAGTTGGTTTGACAGGTACCTGTGGCTGGTGAGCAAAAAGAATGATTCTTGACCATGCTGAGAGCTTACCCAATCCATCAGTGTTAACCCAGGTAACAGAAACACTAGGCAGCCCAGACCTTAGCACTGTCTTAAAATCATACATTTATTTGTGGGGGATGCAAAGACTGTCACAAGAATGCACAGCTGACACTGAGATAGCACAGAGGTCTTAAAATTTCATGATCTTCTTGTAGTATTCAAATTTACAAAGTCTTCTGGGGCTTGAGAAAGTCACTGACCATATTGAGCCCAGCCGGGAGGTACAGTTACAGTGGCAGAAAAATAAGAGCAACCCTCCAGCTGCCCAAGCAACCCTGTAACCAGCCTGACAAATCTAAGGCAGTGGATGTCAGCACTTGTAGCACTCAAACACCTTTGTAAATGTTGTTTTCTAGAATCTAAGAGTACTGTGTAAGTTTGACCATATGCACTGACACATCCCTCCACACAACCACACACAAACAGTTGCCAGCATTTGCTTTCTCCCTGTATTTTTTTTCTCTCTCTTGCTCTCTTTCAATGTCACATGAAAGCCATACTGGATGGCAAAGAAAGCCTGGATCATGCAGAATTCCTGCAAGCAAATTAGGGTAATGTTATCAAGAGAAGCCTTAATTAAAGTCCATTGAAAAGTGAACTTAATCAAAAGTTGGCAAAACTAAGTTTATCTCCTAAGTTTTCAAGAGCATTGAAGGAGAGCAAAATATCCAAAATGCAGAGTGCAGTGCCTGGCACAGAGCAGGGTGCTCAATAAATTATTCAATAAAGAAGCCAATAGATGATGGTATAATATTGATGGGGTTGAATGTAGAGAGATTTTTGTTTATATTATGTTCTATAGATGATTATCTAACATTTTAGTTGAAATTATAAGGTAGTTAATATTTTAACCAGTGATATTTTTAGGCAAATATTTCCCCTCCCTTTGAAAACTGAGTGTATTGTTCAGTATACAACGTTATAAAATGTGACAAGAATAAAAGCTTTTTCTTTTCTTTTTTTTTTTTTTTTTTTTGAGACAGAGTCTCGCTCTGTTGCCCAGGCTGGACTGCAATGGTGCCATCTTGGCTCACTGCAACCTCCGCCTCTGGGATTCAAGTAATTCTCATGCCTCAGCCTCCCCAAAAGCTGGGATTACAGAGATGCATCATCACGCCCAGCTGATTTTTTTATTTTTAGTAGAGATGGGGTTTCACCATGTGGGCAAGCCTGGTCTCTGGACCTCATGTGATCTGCCTGCCTTGGCCTCCCAAAGTGCTAGGATTACAAGCATGAGCCACTGCACCTAGCTATAAAC
The DNA here is from genome assembly GCF_029289425.2 of Pan paniscus. Lineage (NCBI taxonomy): Eukaryota > Metazoa > Chordata > Mammalia > Primates > Hominidae > Pan > Pan paniscus. Next base: position 73,245,064 of record NC_073267.2, read on the forward strand.
TAACTTTTTTTTTTTAATTGATCAACAAGGTACAGCCAAAACACTGTTCTAATTTATTAGGACTAAATTCCTAAACAAAGTTATTGAATCAACAATAATAAGACCCTCTATTTTCATTGATTTTAGACAGATATTAGCTTTCGTTTGACGCCCCAGAGAGAAGTACCAATAAGAAATCATCATTTCCATGATGAAAGGTGATGTATTAGAAGTTTTATCTCCATGCAATATATAACTTAAAGCAATGGGTTAAGTTGACAAGATAGTACTCTCCACTTCAACCTAGGCCAGCTATAGGCAGTTTATGCCTGATGTGGTTCCAGGAATCCCTCAAGAACCTGGCTACGGATCTCAACCTCATTATCCAACATGACTGCCAGCTCTCCAACCATCACATCTGTTTCAAGAAACAGAATAGAAAAAAATGAATAATGGCAAATAGAGGTAAACTCCTTCTCTAACCAAGAATCAGAAATCCCACAACATTCCCTTTTTCATCTTCTTAAGAACTTAATTACTGAGACAAAACTAGTGAGAAGGTATAGTCTTTGCTCATGTTTAACATGTGACCAGCCAAAAATGTTACTATTGTTATTATTATTGTGGTAGAAGGTTAAAACAAATATTGACATAGCCAAATAAATGTCTTGGCCACAAGTAGCATACTGTATAATAAAAACTCTGCATGTTGGGCATTCCATTCCACCAGGACAATGCCAAGACAAACCCTATATCTCTGGATTTCCCTTGCATGAGAAAAATGGAGATCCGCAAAGTGAAGCTGTGGCCAGTGTGGAGTTTCACATAACATATGCCTGAAGGCCATGTTCATGCTAAGGGAAAGCAATATTCTTTTCTGGGGCCAAAGATGAGAATGGTCAGCTGGTAAATTACTACAATTTGTGTCTTTTCTTCTTTGCTCATAAAGCAAGAATGCGTTTTTGTATTTTTATGCCTAGAGTTAAAGTCCATTTAATTCAGTTAAAATTTGTGGGTTAGTCAACAAGATTTAAAATTGAATACTAACTGATAATTCACTTACTTAATCATTTTACATCCATAGGGGCCCCCCAAAAAGTTATTAGAAACCCCACACACTCAACACACACATACACTGAACACCATGAATGTCATGATTCCTATGTGTCAAGGACAAGACTGAATGTTAGTGAAGGTGAATACAGCTTCCAATATTTGAAATAATCTGTATCACTTTAAAATATTTTATATAACCGCTATCATATCTAAGAAAATAACAACATGTAGCTTCTACACAGGAAGCAATTTATGATAGTGGGATACAACTGTAAACTACTACTCCAAATTGCAGGGTTCTAGACCTGCCTCTGCCTCAAACTTTTTCAGTTTTTTGAGAAAGTTAAATAAGCTCTCCGGGGCTTCTTTCCTCCTCCGTAAAATCAAGGGGGTGAATTATTTTCCTTAGGGACCTTTTAGCTATGATACTCCATGGCTACATGGATTTTGTTGTCACTTTCAATCAAGTTTAATTTTCTTCAAGAATCAATCTTTTCACCTTTGGAAATTTGTTTCATTTTACAGGTCTTAAATTTATGTCTGAATCTCATGGCCTCAATATTCCCAGATCCTTATTTTAGTTTTATACTTATAGTCAGCAAAGGTTCTATTTTTAGCAATTTCCCAAAGAAATTGAAAGAGAGTCTCATCTTTGGCTCATTACCTCTGAGAGCCGACTCACTGATGCCTGCTGTTTCTACACCCTGTGCCCGTCTCCTGCCTGTAATTGTCACCAAGGTCAGCACAGGTTTGTCACCTCTGTCAAATGGGGGAATCAAAATGAGTTTTCTCATGTTGAAAGCTGACTTGGGTTTGGGTCCCTGGAGCTTGAGGTTATTCCACACCGACTAGATAAAATGCCCCACTAAACAGCTACCAAAGAAACACACAAACAGGGGTTTTGTAGTTTCATTTTCATTTCTATGTCTTCCACATTAAAATTCCTAGTAAAAGGAAATCACGGCTGTTTCCAGATTCAAGAACTCAATATCTGTGCTTATGTCAAACAAAGCCAAGTTTAAATACTGTGTTTGTTTTTTTGCTTTCTTTTCGATTGCCATGAAGTTGCAGGCCTGGCAATATTATCAGGAGCTCAACTAGACAACAGGTAAAAATAAAAAAAGATTAGAAACAAGTGATTGAATAATGGGTTTGGGGTTTCCGTCAGCAGTCATGATATAGTCATCTTTGCTTCCTGTTTCATAGATGCTGGACTATAGCTTCATGATAAGTTTGACACACTCTCAAATCATGCACATACACCAGCCATGCCACAGGCCCTCGGCTAAGATCTTGGCAATCATAAGGAACACCCTCTGTCTCCATCTTTAATCTCCTATATTTGACTTCTGGAATTGAATTGAGGACTATTCTTTAGCATGTTTTATCTTGATTTGATTATTCTCCAAAGTTGTGGCTTTTTGCTGGTGGATAAATTCAAGAGATGGTTTGAATATTCCCAACAGTCTCAGTAAATGAACAGACATTACACTTTGTAATTCAAAAGTTTTCAAATGGATTTTCAAATTGATATTTCAGAGGAAATGCAAATCCATGATAATCTTTTTAAGTAAAATTTATGCTGTCTTTTCTAGTAAAATGGGAGGAAAATATTTATTTATGACATCCTATGTGATAAGAATCAAGCCAGATATATGGTAAACATTTTTTTCTTTTAATTCTCACATTTAAAAATTTGTGAAACTGCTTTAAAATGGATGAAATTACAATGCTGGGAGATTGTAAATGTAAAGTTAGTCAGTCCATAAAGGAGGATAGCTACAATTCGATTCTGTTGTGGCTTAACATCTCGGATCTCTCCATCAGCCAAGTTATGCTAATTCCAACTGGCTCAGTGTTTCTGCCAGTTAGCTGGTTAAGCCCCTCCTTTTGTGACCTCACTAACCGTCTTCCCCACTGCTTGCCCTTCATGCCTGTCTGCTATTGCTGCCAATTCTCTGGGATCTTTTTCACTTTTCCTGATCTCATCACAGTCAGGGTCCTACATCTGATCCTGATTGTGACATGTGGTGCTGGAAAAATCCAAATACTTGGATTTTCCTAAAAACTTAGAATCACTTTGCATCATTGGTGTTTTGTGCTATTTCAGAGAAAATGTTCTGCTAAACCAGGACTTCTCAGGGCCAACAAGGACTGAGCTTTCATTGGCCAGGTCCTTGCTGAATCAAGGACCTGGGCAGCTGAAAAGCAGGACAGTTTACACCCTGGACATACACATTCTTTCTGTATTTATTTTTATTAATTTCTCTTTTAAAAATTTATCTCTACTTATTTTAAGGTTGCCAACTTGTCAACTTTCCGATTTTTTTTAGTCATTGCCTTTGGAAAGCCAAGAAATTTTGCAGACTCTGATACAGCTGAATATCATCAACTAGAAATATCATTTTGGGGAAGAGAATTTATACATTTCACTCCTTTTTTATCTGTGTTGAACTGCAAAGGGTGGAAAATTGAATCCTATGCTACTATCTGGTCAACAAATGTGCCCACGCTGGCAATGCTTTATGATGGCTTTTCAGAGCTGTAGCAAGTCCAATCCATGATTAAATACAAATTTTAACCTTCTTGCTTCACACAGAAAATGAGATTTGTGCCATGGGCTTTTTTTCTAAAATGTTGAACCCAGCAGAAAGTCTCATCTTGCCATCCAGTTTTCCTTTCTACCATTTCTATTTGCATTTCATTAGCATAACGTTGAAAAATGGAAGGAACCAAATATTTTTTCATAACTGAGCAGTGAGAGAAATGGAATATCCTGCACTCTTTTCAACTGCCTATTACTTTACGATAGACCAGAGTGGTGCATTAAATGATTACAAACTGATTTTTTTCTCATGCTTATACTCTTTCCATATTCCCTGTTTCTAACCATACATATTATATAAGGAGTAAAGCATTCTGAAATCTATATCATCATTATTTGTAAACTCATATATTACTGAAAAATGTGTATATGACATCTAATAAGCATCTCGCCTTTTTTGAAAGTCTGCTACTTAATAGGTCTTATCTATCCTATGTGGACATAGTTCCTTGCCCCAATTCACACTGCATAAAGATTAATGCCCTAGTCCAGCCTTAAGCTAATTTATTTATATTGTTAAGATATCTTGATATGAGAATAGGCATTTTAGAAAAGTCATGCTTAAATAATTAATGTAAACTGTAACAGGCCCACCCTTGGAGCCTAGAAACAGTGGCTCTTCGATCTTAAGAGCCTTTCTAAAGAATAGCTACATCTGCATTGGCTCAAAATATTCAGATAATATATATGAATAACTTTAGGAATTTGCAAAAGTGAGTAACTTTTCTTTTAGGATTACAATAACTATATGCTTAATGAGTTCTTGTGGGTTGCAATTGTGTGACAGAGTCCAAATTTTATAATATCAAACTGGCCAATGTATGTATTTGACCAAAAATGCATCTTCAAATTGAATGCATCCAAGACAGAGGGCATGTGCCCTGTTTGGAGCGTTGGTAGAGATATGAGTTAATTTATATAAAATGACAGAATAAATTTGCTCAATCTTAAAAAAAAATAAAGCTGACCATGCATTTACAATTTACTTCAGCTGCTATCTTGTGATTAGGGCATCACTAGAGACTTCTATCATAAACCATTTGCTTAATAAAATAGCCTGAATAGCAAGGACTCCAGATTTTCCCTTTTTTAGATATTCTTTTTGAATTCTTATTTTTAATTGACAATTATTGTACATATTTACAGGGTATAATGTAATATTTAAATACATGTTTACATTGTGGGATGATTAATACACACTAATTAACACATCTAGGTTTTTCTCTTTTGTGGAATAGATTTGCCTAAACCTACAAAATGGCAAGCCACAGCTTGGTGCAGAAAATTCTGTTTAGCAGTGAGACTACGAGTCATGTTTTGTTTTTCTGTGTTTTATATATGGAGATGTATTAGGACACAGAGATGTGCTGAGTAGTCTCTTTTCCAAGAGAGCATGTAAATGAAGCTTGATGTAATAGTTTAGTAGTACATTCTGGTGGCTGACAGCATCCTCACAGGACTCTCCCAGACATAGGTATGGAAAGTTCTGGTGCTAAAGGCTGGTTCTGGGACCCAGAAGTAGGGAAAGGTATCTTACATGATGCCACCAAGGAAAGCTTTAGCAAGAAGTAAGAGATTTTTCAAGAATAGTGTCAAGGCTGGAAAATTGGAACAAAGACTATCTTAGAACCAGATAGAACTGGTCACTCAATTACTTTTCCCTGGACTATCACTTCCTTTCTCCATATTTCTCAGTCATCTATTTGAGAATCACAGAATGTGAACAAAAGCAGCTCATCTTGAGTGATGTTCCATCCAGAGAGGACTGAGGCCTGTTTAAATAAGACAGTGTCTAGAATGTTTATTTCCACCAGTGTTCATGTTCTCTGCAGAGCTCTAAGTGACCTCTGACACTTTTCTCTGATTTCCACTTGGCTAGTTTTCTATGGTTAGTGGAGTCTTTCTGAACAGAATCATTTTCTACTCACAATTTCTTTCTGGTTTAGCATCAATTTCTAAGGCACAGGATAATAGTATTTAAGAATTAGTCCCTTATGCTTCCAAATACTGTAATCATACCTCCAGCGTCAACTGCCTAACAAAAGCCACACAAAAGACTAATGTTGAACATTTCAGGTGTCTTAAATTGGCATCTATCAGAAGCAGAGCCTGGATGAACGATTCAGGTATAACTGAAATGTGTTAAGAAAATGATCCTAGGAAGAACTGTTAATAGCAAGGGAGCGAGGAGAGCCAGTCTAGGAGGCAGAGAAGCCAACAAAGAAGTGATTTCAGGTGAAGTCCCAGATGCACCATCATCCCCAGTAGAGCTTTGAAGAATAAATTACACCTGCATTTACCACATTCTGAGAGAAAGGAACTGGGCTGTTGTACTCCCCCACCAGTCATGGGGTGTGGGCCACCCTGGAATTGGGGAAAGGGGGACGGTAAGTTCTCAAGTGTTTCTGGGTCTTCCCATGGGTATGGAAGCTCCAGTGCCCAAAGAGCCACCCTCAGAAGTTTGCAAGTCTAAGATGTTAAGGGCAAAGCACAGAAAAGCTGAATGATGGTTCCAAAGATGTGCTAAAATGAATTTCATGGGATCTTAGCAGGGTACCAACCATTTTATCCATAAAAATAAGGACTTTAATTATGTCAAATATTGATAGACAGACACACAGAGATAGATCTTTGTGCAGAGAAGAAGGCTTTGGAGTAAGAGTAGAAAATCACAGCTGCACTAAAAAAGGTAATTTATATTCAAGTAAATTGTGAATTTAGCACCTTTATAGAAATTAATGGAGACATAATAAACTTAGGTTCCTCAATGTAGATAGGCAGAACTGTCACTTGCATTATTGGAGCTGAATTGATGAACTCAATTGAGTTTTTAGGATAAAGCCAACCTATGAATGCTTTGAATTCTTCACATACCTGATACATGGGTCATAGAGTCTCACATTTTAGAAAAGGAAGAATCTTTGGGATTTATCTGGCCCAGGTGATCTTATGGGTTGTATACGCAAACTGAAATTCAGAAATGGGAATAACTTTTTGCAGGCACATAGCAAATGTGATGTCATCACAAGTTATTATAAAGAGTGCTCTAAGACTCATTGCTATTACTTGGTTGTAGTCCTTACCATCTTTTATCAGGATTCCTAAAACACCTAACCAATACCAGGCTTACTACCATCCAATCCATTCTCCACATTGTACCAAGGGCTAAAGCTGTTCTTTTAAACACTTTGGTTGCTTTATTTGTATTTACTGTAGACCTTCCTTCCTTCTCATGTACTTCTCTACCTCTCTAGTCTCCCCTCCCAATCCTAATTCCCTGTAAATCTACATCGAATATACGAATGTACTTGTTTATTTGAAAATGTTAATGTTCCTTCATGCTTCCATGTCTTTGTACTGGCTGTTCTCTTTTAGAACAGTTTCTGCACTCTCCTAAACTTTAATTGGCTAAGATAAGTCTAATACTCATAGAAATGTTTTTGTCCTTTGTGCTCCCACAATCCCTGTTTATATTTCTTCTACCAGAGGGTATATCACTGATTATTGTCATATTCTGTTGACATCCTTGTCTTTCTCAGCAGAATGTATATATTTCCCGAACACATCTTGTGTCTATTCATCATTAGAACAAAGTACCTGGCACATATGAAACATTCAAGTGTACTAATTATTGAAAATATGACGATGATAATACACATACTGTTGATACACTATTGATCTCTGGAGGATCCAGAAGAGTCATTTCAAAGTGACTATGAAATGTAAAGGTTGGAGTAATAAATCTGAGTAATAATCCTCTATCTCCCATAATTCACATTGTTGAGAACTTCTCATTGTATTTTGCCATCCAGTAATTGAAGATTCCCATTCAGAATCTCGTTGGGATGCTGCTGTTTGTACACACAAATATCACACTGGTAGGCTGAAGGTTGCTTAAAGGCCCAGAAAACTGAAGTTCTGTATCTTTGCATCTCTGCTCTTAAGGATACTTTCGATTGCCAGCAGCGACCAGCCAATCCATGAAAGAGAAGTTCTTGGCTCATCTTATTGGGAAGTCTAGAGTTGGTAAAAAGAAAGGCACTGTCACATAATATATATCAGGCACCTCAAATTGGCATCTTTGATATTTGCTCTTCCTTCTCAACTCTGATGCTCTTAGTTTTCATCATTACATGAAGGCTCTGTGATAGACATTCAGTTTAGACTAGTGTTATTTTCAAAAAGACTATCGTTGGAGATGAAGGATCTAAAGGTAAAAGGTGTCCTGGTTCCATAAAAAGATTCCTCAAGCTCCAAAATTCTTATGTAAATTTACACACACACACACACACACACACACACACAGCGAGAGAGAGGCAGAGAGAGAGAGAGAGAGAGAAAGTTGAAGTACATTTCTGCACGTATGCATAGGATTTTTCAGAGAGAAAATACCCTGTCATAAGTGGGATTATTTAGTCTCACTAACATACATGGAACCTTGGAAAATTTTCAGGATGACTATCAGGCCTGCAATCCTCCTACTTGGCATGGCTTTTATAAAACGGAATATTAGGGTTTTCAAAGACGTTGGCATGTCACTTATTTATGTATTTATTTTTAAAAATTTTATGTAGACTTTGATGATGCCAGTGGAAGCTGTCCAAGGAGATATATTCAAAAGTTTCACATAGAGATATTTTTAAATATCAGAGAGTGGTATCTTAATTTGAAAGTAAGTGAACTAGAAGCTATGAAATCCTGAGCTGATAGTTAAAATGGAGGCTAGTGTCAACTTTACCTCTTACTAGTTACATGACCATAAGTCATTTTAACCCTCCTGTATACAGTTTATGTATCAGCAAAATAAGGATAATATCCACGTCATGGAGTTGTTATCAGCAATGTCTAGTAGCTGTAAAAGAGAGAGAAGTGCTAATATATTTTTTGTGTATGTGTAGATTATTAATATTTTTATTAATCTCAAGACAAAATTTTTAATTTATCTTTTTTCACACTTGTTTATGTCTTAAATAGCTTGATGTTCTTAGCATAGATGTGCAAGTGTTCTTGTTTGTTTTTCTGGAAATAAGTGAAATGAATTTAGGGAGAGACAGAAGCAAGAGAAGAAAAATCATGATTCAAAGAGTTCACTTTTATGCACTTAGAATACAAGAAGTTACAAATAGTATTCAAAATGTATATTATTTCCACCAAAAGCCCTTGGAGATGTAACAAAGTGCTAATTGTCTTCACAGATTAGCTTCATCATAAAATGTCTATGCCGCGAGGACCCTTAAAAGCAGCTAGTGGAGGATGTAAAAAATGCACAATGTACCTCCTCTTGTGTCCCTTTCTTGTTCTCATGGAAGACATAACTTATCCATTTTCAGGTACCTTGCTTCACAGTTATTTTCTATTATTCTATCTTATGCTTCCTTTACAATGCCATACAAATAATATCAATCTACCATCCCAAAATAATCCAACCTGCGTATGGTACTGATGAAAATTGGAATCAACTGCCTAGGGGCAAACAACAACACACAACAACAACAAAAGCAGGGCCGGAGTTAGAATACAGACTTCCTGTATTCTAACCCATTTATAAGGAAAGGATTTAAAACAAAGTTACAAAACCAAAACAAATGTTAGGAACAAATGTGCATGTGGTGACCTTCAGACTTTCGTTCCTTTGGGCATCAGATAAAAATCCTATGCATCTGCTGTATTAACATGTCATGGAGAACACTGTCTGTGCTGGTTACAGAAAGAAGTACCAAACAAGCTGCAATGTATATTCAATCAATAAACCATGTTGTAAAGAAAAATGTTCAGCTAGAATTTGGCTTGGAGGAAAGTAGGCTCATTTCTTCTTTTTTAATTTAAGAGTTAACAAAGGCTTTTTTTTTCAGTCGATAGGCTTTCTGATAAACCAGAGATGTGATTTGATTATGTATGTGGGTTTTCTACTGGGAGAAAAGTAACCTCGATAATAGAACCAACTCAATAGTGTACAATAATCTTGTTTGCTAACTTTTCAAAAAGACTCTGTTAGAAGAAAACACTGTTATGGGTGAAACTCATATATTATTTATAAGCCTAAAAATAGTCTAATTGTTTTTAAATTTACAAATTCAACAAATCGCTGAGTCTTGGATTGGGGAAATAACTCACCCAGGGTCACATAACTGGTGGCAGAGCCAAGGATACAGCATTGATTTATATGACTCTGCAGCCCATGCCCTCCCTAGCAAGGAGGATACACTACATCTCCATGTGGGGGTTGTGTATTGATATGGTTTTGTTGTGTCCCCACCCAAAATCTCATCTGGAATTGTAATCCCCATAATTCCTACGTGTCAAAGGTAGGATCAGGTTTAGGTAATTAAATCATGGGACCAGTTTCCCCCATGCTGTTCTCATGAACTTGTGAGTTCTCCCAAGATCTGATGGTTTTATAAACATCTGGCATTTTCCCTGCTGGCATTCATTTTCTCTCCTGCCACCTTGTGAAGAGGTGACTTCCACCATGATTGTAAGTTTCCTGAGGCCTCCCCAGCTATCAGAAATTGTGAGTCGATTAAATCTTTTTCCTTTATAAATTACCCAGTCTTGGGTATTTCTTCATGACAGTGTGAGAACAGACTAAGACATGTATATTACACTAGATTTGTTTATAATGTGCTCAGTTATAATGATTTTTCATATATCACTGTATATATGATTTCATGGCAACACATTTAAATTCAAAACTCTTTGAAAGCAATATATACAGGCGCATAACTCTTAGCTGTTTAAGATCAAATAAATAAGTGGTTGAAATTCTTCTAAAAAATTTTGAAGTTGCTTATGTGTGAAATATAAATATCTAAATAAATGTATTATAAAATTCTCATATGTACTAAATATATACTAAATAATTTATCTAGTATATATACTATTTTATATGTACTGCTATGTGCACATGATTAGACAGTTGTAATTTATACAGTGCCTCCTCAAAAACATTCATAGAGCTGTTTTGAATTTGCAGGTGATGCAATAGAAAGGCTTCATGGAAACCTTTTATGAGGACAAAGAATTCATTATATACTTACAGCATCATTTATTTCTTTTAAACATTTATAAAAATTGTAACTCTACATTTATCTAGGTGAGAATATAGTAAAGTATGTCCACCTATTAGTCTGTAAGTTCCAAGAAGACCAGGTCCTCAATGAGATGTGCTCACTTTTGTGTCTCCAGCATGTAGCAGGTCTAGCACATAATATTCACTCAATAAATCATAGCAAAAAGAAATAAACGAATTACTCAGATTTGTATCCAGTCCTTCCAACTTTCTCTCAAGTGGAATTAATCCTATATTTCATGAGAAATACTTTATTATCAATATCTGCTATATTGCAGTTTTGTAGAAGAAGCAGATTTCTATCTTCTCTTATCAGACTTATAAAAATAGGCACTGGCTGGGTAGTCAGAGAAAATCAGGCATGGACACTACTTTACACATAAGCCTGATAATTTATTAAATTCAGTGACTGACTAGCTGAGGATGAATGCAGATGTTGCTCTGATGCCTGACTTGTAATACTTGTAGAAAGCTCATGTTTATTTGCTGGGAAACCCCTCCCAAATCTGTCTCATTGCAGAGATGGTAAGGGGTTAGGGAAATCAATAGAATTAAGACATATGAAAAGAGCCTCAACCTAGTGTTCTGGACAAATAAATAGATCTGGGATGCAGAAACTAAATCTTCTAATGTCAAGAAACTTTTTAGAAAATTTCTCTAAAAAGAGAGATCTTAATATTAAAGTCTACCTCATAGACTCTTTATTTTGTGGACAGGAGAAGGAGGAGGAAAGATTGCTAAATCCAAAGAGTAAAGAGTAAGATTCTATAGGTCAGATAATTATTCCAACTCTATTTCAGCTTATTGATAATATATACTTAAATCGATCTTAGAACTGAAGTTAACAAGGCCCACTGCTCTTAGTAAATAAAATGCATCTAGATAGTTATATAACTGCTCAGTCCACAATTTTATCTGCAGTATATGCTAATAGTTCTCTCAATATTGCTATATCATTTGTTAAATTGGAAACCACAAATTAGGTTTTCTCATTACTACCTAAACCACTGGCCAGATTATGGTGTTTTGAAAATATCTAACCCTATCAGTTTTTATCAATGGATCACATGTAATAGTTTCTTTGATTAAATGAATTAAATGGGATTTGGGGCTGTCATGTTTTCATTCAGCTTTTCCAATCATTACTTAAATTATATTTCTGTGCATACAGCTATATGTTAATTTGCATCCAGAGGTTGTGATAAATTATTAAAATTTGTTAAGGATGTGTATGATTCAACATTGTATTTTATAAAATGAAGAACACACTTTATAGTAGTATTCCCAAATACTGCTAATGACGAATGAGCTTGAGCATGATCTGGTCATGCGTCTATAGACATACTGTGCCTACCCGTGTCTCAGTGATAAAAGATTTTCTTTTTTTAAATTTTTTAAAGTTTTTATTATTATTATTATACTTTAAGTTTTAGGGTACATGTGCACAACGTGCAGGTTTGTTACATATGTATACATGTGCCATGTTGGTGTGCTGCACCCATCAACTCGTCATTTAGCATAAGGTATATCTCCCAATGCTATCCCTCCCCCCTCCGCCCACCCCACAACAGTCCCCGGTGTGTGATGTTCCCCTTCCTGTGTCCATGTGTTCTCATTGTTCCCTGTGCTGGAATTTTCATGGAGTTGCATTAAAGGTATAGATCAATTTGGGAAGAATTAAAATCTTTACTATGTTGAGTCTTCCAATCCATGAATCCATATACTCTTGATTTATTTAGAACTTCTTTGATTTTGTTTACAGAATTGTGTAAGTTTTCAGCACACAGATCCTGTATATACCTAAAAGTTTTATGTTTCAGAGATATTATAGGTGTAATTATTTCAAAATTTTTGGTTTTAAGTCATTTATTGCTAGTGTTTAGAAATTCAGCTGTGTACAAACATTTGCAGTAATGAAAAAGCTTCTTTGTCACTAGTATTACACAGTACAGCTCTGCTAAAGAGGCTTCTTTTCATTCTAGGTTTAAATGTCACCTCCTCTTGAGTTCTCCTATTCAGCTCACCTGAAGGACTCGTTTTCTTCTCTGAACTCTTTCACTATGTCTCTCCCTCTCTTTTACATATGATCCTTTTTTACCTTTGCAGACAGTTATTTGGTTGACTGTGTTATTCCTACCAGAACATGTAAGAATCCAGGATTGCCTCTAGAATCCTGAGCACTGATTTTAAAAACATTGACAATTATGTATAGTGCTGCAATAAACTTACAGGTTCACGTATCTCTTAAATATATTGATTTTCTTTCCTTTGGAAAAGAAATATCAGTAGCCAAGATATAGAATCAACCTAAGTGTCCAACAACAAATGAAGAGATAACAAAAAATGTGGTATATATACACAATGGAACACTATTCACTCTTTAAAAAATGAAATCCTGTTGATGCAGGACATGCAACCCCCCAGATTGGGGCTTAGCCTGTAAGGGTTCTAAGATTCTCTCAGGAAAAAATTCAAGGGCAAGTTGGGGGTTGTTCAGAAGCAATCTTTTATTGAACCAAAGCTGTTCCATGTGGAGCAGGGCTAAGAGGCAGGGTGTCTGAAGTCAGCAAGGTATGGGTTCTTGGTAACTATATTTATACTCACATAAACCCAGCTTAAATGACATGCAAATTAAGGGGTGGATTATTTAGATATTTCTGGAAAAGAGGCCATAACTTCCAGGTCATTGCCTTGGAAAGGGGTGATAACTTCCCGTTTATTGCCATGGCATTTGTAAACTGTCATAGCACCGGTAGGAATGTCTTATGCTGATGAGCAGTGAGGACAGCTAGGGATCACTTTCATTTCCATTTGCTGCTTCCTGCTAGTTTCTTTACTTTATCCTATCTGGCCCAGATCCTGTTTTGGTCAGCAGGGTTGTGACCAGAAAATAAGTTCTGCTGGTCTCCTATGTTATTCCCTACCTCAGAGGTTAAATACTCCTCTTTAATATTAATGGGGCTGCAGCAGGGCAGACGTCTACCTTCTATAACTGCTTCTTGCTGATTTTATGAGTGCAGTCCTGGACTAGCATTGGAGGAGTAAACTTTCTCTGGATACCTGATCTAAGGAGCTCAGTGGAAGGATGTCTTAATTTTCTGCGTCAGAAAATGGGGTGGATTGAAATCCTTGTGCCAGCATCATCTTTATGTGAAATCTAGAAGATACAAACTTTAGTAGGAGGCTGAAGAAGAAAATTAAAATTCAAAACAAGAAAAAAATTAATGCTCCTGTGTCCACATTATTTATTTATATGTTTGAAAAAAAACAGCCTTAAGTTTTCTAGGGTTTATAAGTATAGGTTATGGAGTTCACCTTTTCTGCCTGCAGGGACTCATAAGAAACAGGTTTAATCATAGACAAGTGTACTCAAGTAGTGACTTTCTGAAGTTTAATTGCAATGGGTGTACTTACTAATATCTGATAATGAAAGGCACTTTTATTTTGGTTGTAATTTATTACCAGAGCATCTTTTATTTTTACATTTTTTATAATTATTAGTATGACTAAATTTTTTGGTTGAACAAGGAGCTATTTTTTCTCCTTTGTGGAAAAGGGGAATAGTTTGTTTTCATTACTTTTGAAAGGCATCATGAACCTGGCCTAAATATCAAGGGGGGCATAGTGAAGTCTCCTGTAATGGCTTAAGTTAGTTTTTCAGGTTTCTTTGGGACTTCCTTTGGCCAAGGGACACAGAGTCAAAAGATTTATAGCCAATTAAATATTCTAGACCAGGCAGGAATGGAGGTGAGCAGGCACTGATTAACACTTAAAATCCCTTTAAGCAACGTAAGAATCCAAAACCAAAACCCAAAAATAAAGTTGCACTTAAAAAAAAACACAAGAGTATAGAATCAAATTATACTTGGAGAAAGATCGCTTTTATAGACCACTAAGATTAAATATTTTATCATCAGGCCAAAATAACACTCAGAACTGGAGGAGAACAAGTTATAAAAGCTGACAAAGAAGGTAAAGGAGAGAGCCATTACCCCAGGCCTTTCTTTTCTGGAGATAGAGTCTCACTCTGTTGCCAGGCTGGAGTGTGGTGGCACAATCTTGACTCACCACAACCTCCACCTCCTGGGTTCAAGCAATTCTCCTGCCTCAGCCTCCTGAGTAGCTGGGACTACAGGCACATGCCATCACAAAAATAATTTTTGTATTTTTAGTAGAGATGGGGCTTTACCATGTTGGCCAGTATGGTCTCAATCTCTTGACCTCATGATCTGCCCGCCTTGGCCTCCCAAAGTGTTAGGATTACAGGCATGAGCCACCACACCTTGTCCCTACCCCAGGCCTTTCTAAAGGGAGAAAGAGCTGAAAGCAAGACACAATAACAGTTGAATCTTTGAGACACGAATATGAGATGTACTAAGAGACGATGATTATAGCATTAAAAGCAATATTTCCTGTAATTTGGTGAACCAATCCTTTAAGAAAGTTTGGTTTTAACATGAAGACCATTTTTAAATAAATTCTATTATAAAAATTTTCTTTCAATTATAGCTAGCTTAATCACATGCAAAATTTCTTTCATAAACCCCCCTTCATAAACCCTGCCATCACTTACACTGACCATCTACAACATGCTTTGACTTTCTGACTTGTCCAATACTATTTCTTTCTTAAATAACCAGTTATTTTACCCTAGGACAAGAATTTACTACACAATATTCTTTTTGTACAAAATTACTCTTTCTTAGATATTTCCTTGCAAAAAAATAAATTTTTTTTTTGAGGCAGAGTCTTGCTCTGTTGCCCAGGCTGGAGTGCAGCGGCATGATTTTTGCTCACTGCAAGCTCCGCCTCCTGGGTTCATGCCATTCTCCTGCCTCAGCCTCCCAAGTAGCTGGGACTACAGGCACCCGCCACCATGCCCAGCTAATTTTTTGTATTCTTAGTAAAGACGGGGTTTCACCATGTTAGCCAGGATGATCTCGATCTCCTGACCTCGTGATCCACCCGCCTCAGCCTCCCAAAGTGCTGGGATTACAGGCGTGAGCCACCATGCCAGACCAAAAAAATAAATTTAATGTGGCACAAATACACCATGGAATACTATGCAGTCATAAAAAAGGATGAGTTTATGTCCTTTGCAGAGACATGGATGAAGCTGGAAACGATCATTCTCAGCAAACTAACACAGGAACAGAAAACCAAGCACTTAATGTTCTCAATCATAAGTGGGAGTTGAACGATGAGAACACATGAATGCAGGGAGGGGAACATCACACACCAGGGCCTGTCATGGGATGCGGGATTAGGGGAGGGATAGCATTAGGAGAAATACCTAATGTAGATGATGGGTTGATGCATGCAGGAAACTACCGTGGCACATGTATACCTGTGTAACAAACCCACACATTCTGCACATGTATCCCAGAACTTAGAGCATAAAAAAATACATTTTTTATCTATAACATTCTTTACATCTCTATTTTCTTCTCACTGCTTCCCTCATAATTTGATCCTCCCTTTTAATAACTTCTGAATTAGACAAAAATTATTTCCCGCCAATAAACAAATATATTTCTTTGGCACATTTTGTATAAGCCTAGGAAGCAAGAAATTCTGAACTGCCTATGAGAAACTGGCATTCTATACATGAGAACTATTTTGTAATTCTAAGATTTTAAATGACACAACAAGTTTACTATTTAATTATCCATTCTATTCAAATGTATTTAAGTTTTTTACTTTTAATAAAAAGTAATAAAAAGTTAATTGCCATTTAAAGCCATTTTAACCATTCTAAAGCCCACAAACATTAGTGATTTACCTAGGTAAAAATCTTAAATTTTAGAAAACGCATTTTCTTCAGCCTAACAAGTTCAGATTAATCCTATTTGTTTAATTATGAGGGTCCTTTTATTTATAAGCCAGTTTGATAGCACGCTAGACAAAACACACATTACACAAATATTGGGTCAAGATCCCAAGACCTGCAGTAAATTTACTCGAGCAAGTCAGCATGTTGGGGCTAGTGGAAGAAGGTTGGCCTTAATATTGACGGGGAGTTTATTTATTTTTTTTCTTTCTCACCAGAGAGATGGTTAGGACATTATTATTGTCAGTAGCACCTTTTCTTATAGTAAGCACACTGATTCTGACCCAGGGGCCAGAAAATCGAGGGCTCTTATCTGTTTATCCTAGATGCCAATCACACAACACTTTCTTGGGATGGGTAATTCTCAGGTGCCAGGGGCTTAAAGCAACTGTTACTAGTTGTGTTTTTTGGTTATTTTTGTTCTTTTTTTCTCACCTCTTTTGCCCTGTCCCTTTTGTTCTAAACTCTAAAGGTCATATTAAAAGTTGACTCATAGAGGTTTGAGGTATTATTGTTGCTTTTATAGCTTCATCCTAATGGATGGAGCAGTGGGTCCCATATGAGGCAGTAGCATTAGGGCCACTCACTCATCTGCTCAGCTCCGTGGCCTGCCAGGAAAGATGATGACTCTTAAAGCAGCCTTTGGCTAGTGTTACAACTCTATAGCATTGATCACCATCTCACTGTTTCTTACCAATTGCTGCCTCTCACTGTTTTCCCATCCCATCAACTGCCACCTCACCATATCTCCACTGGTGACCAATCACTGCAGTCTCACCCCCTCTCTGCTGATCAGCACTGACTTGCCATCTTACCACCCAATCACTGCCATCTCTGCTGTGTCTCACAATGGTATCAGTCACTGCCCGTCACTTGCTTTCTTTGTCCCCTCATGGTCACCAAACGGTGCAGGACATGTGAGTCCCCAAACTGGGGCTTATCCTGTGTAGGTTCTTAGTTTCTCTGGGTAGAATTCAAGGGCAAGCCAGTATTATTGAACGGAAATCTTTAATTGAACCAGGGCTGCTCCATGTGGAGCAGGGGTAACTCATGGGCAGTGTGCCCAGAGTCAACAATATATGGGCTGCTGGCAACCGTATTTATACTCATGTAAACCCACTTTCAAGTACGTGCAAACTGAGGGATGATCAATGCAAATTGTGAGTTGGTTGTTGAGAACTTTCTAGAAAAGGGGAAGTAACTTCTAGGTTATTGCCATGAAAAAAGGTGGTAACTTCTGGGTTTGTGCCATGGCATTTGTAAACCGCCATGGTGCTGGTGGAGTATCTTATGCTAATTAGCAGTGAGGGCAGTTGAGGATTGCTTTCATCGCCATCTGCTGGTTCCTGTGGTATCTTCGCTTTGTCGGGACAAGATCCTATTTTGGTTAGCAAAGTTGTGACTAGAAAGTAAGTCCAGCTGATCTCCTGCCTCACTATTATTCACAGAAACATATATGAGCCTGGAGGACATTATGTTAAGTAAAAAAAGGTACAGAAAGATAAACACCACATGTTCTCACTCACATGTGGGAGCTGAAATAAATTGAATTCATAGAAGTAGAGAGTAGAATTGTGTTTTTCTGAGGCTGGGAAGATTAGAGAGGAGAGGGATAAAGAGAGAGGTTGGATAAAAGATACAAAATTACAGCTAAATAGGAGAAATATGTTCTATTGTTCTATAGTACTGTAGAGTGAACATAGTTAACAATTTGTTGTGTATTTTCAAAAGGCTAGAAGATTTTGAACATTCCTGGTACAAATAAATAATAGATGTTTGAGGTGACGGACACGCTAATTAACCTAATTTGATCATTACATATATTAAAATATCACTGTGTATCCCAGAAACATGTATAATTATTATATGTCAACTGAAAAGAAAACAGCATGGGCTAAAGAGGTTATTTGAACCTTCTATCATTTCTCTCCCAGTGTCATGTGGAAAAAAGATAACTTACACTATTCTTTTTAGATATGTCAATGCTCAAAACAGGAGCAAATGCACTCAGTATGTGGACAACACCATCCCCGAAGAGTTAACCTGGATCTGGGATATCACGAATCCTCACATTCCCCAAAAGGTCCTTTCTGTTCTAATTCATTAGGACTCACCATGGTTTAGTAGGTATTCCAAAGGATTACTCATTTTCTAAAAGAGTGAAAAGAATAGAAATATTTTTCGAGATAACATACTTCATAAAAATCATAGTAAAACATTAAAAATAAAAATCCAAGTACCATGTGTGTTACAAAAAGCTCTAGTTTATCCTTTAAAACAATTTAAGACTCTGAAAACATACATAGCGCATAAATAACAAAATGTTTTTATAATACGATTTTGTAAAAAGCATATTACAAACAGAATTTACACAGTGCTCTTGCTTTCTACAGAAATACCCAACTATGAACATGGATGAATTTGTATGTCTGTGAGTATAAATATTCATTAGAATATAATAATTAAGGGCACACATTTTGAATTCACCTGCAAAAAAGTTTATTTACTTAACTAGATATGACTAACTAGAGCAAGTTATTTTATCTCTTTCTGCTTTGTTTTTATTACTTATGAGGTAGAACTACTAAAAATAGATAGTCCAAAAGATGGAATGAGATAATGAATGTAAATTGTTGTGAACAGAAATTGTAGCAGAAGAGCAGTTCATAAATACTAGATATCTTATATGTCGTATGTAAACTAAAAGCATATTTTAATAACTATGGCTGTTAATGGTTATATTTAGGTGGTCCAATCTTTGTATTTTATTTCTATTTTCTAGGTTTTCTAATGCTCTCTAATTAATAGGCATTACTTTTCCAACCACAAAAATATCTATTTTAAAATGGTCCCTTTAAATTTCTCTAATTTCACCTCCACTGAACACTCTGATTTGATTTTTATTAGGGCTATGTGGATATGTGGAAAATATATTACTCAAAATAATATAATACAATGCCCTTCATATGAAACTTGAGCTCATGCGGTATTAGTTATGAGTGGCCTGTCAGCAACTGTCTGTCCAAATTTAGAAGGTACCAAGAATATCCAGCTTCTAGTTTTTATCTAATTAGCACCAGAAACAACACCGAAGTGAATAAACTGAGTTTTCCTTAGGGAATCTTATCAGGTAGCAGGCAGACAATATCTCTATTCAGGCAATTGTGTTTTATTAAAGGAAAACATCTTAATACACTTAACTTTCCCAGGAGGCATAGATAATATTTTATCCTCTAACACTAGCATCACCCTCTACTATAAAGTCACCAAGAAAATATTCAATAAATATTGTTGACTAAATGCTCCATGAATAAACATTGGGAGCAAATTATACAAATGTGCATTATTACAAAGATTTAAACAGGCAGCAAATCTGTAATGTTGACTGTTAGAGCTCAGTTTTTAACAAAACTCTTCCAAGATTTTTGGCTGATTATCCAGTTTTCTGTGCTTTTCCCATATGGTCAAATGCATGGAACCAGAAGACATATGGCCGGGTTAAATGAGCAGTCTTCAGCTGTACACCTCAGTGGAAACAACTCTCAGGCAAAGGCTGGTGGTGAGGATTCAATGATTTGGACTTCCTGTGATTCGCTAAACTAAGAGAATCTCTCCTTCTAGAAATAAATTTGCAAATATGAAGTCATCCATAAGCTGTTCTTTTATTTGGGACTATATAATGTATACACAGTAATCAAAAACTATTGATTGATTACCCTGTATTTTCCATTGAATACCTAGATATCTCGGTTCCTGTGATAGTTAATTTTATATATTACCTTGACTGCATCATGGGGTACTTGTATATGCGGTTAAACATTATTCCTGGATGTGTCTCAGAGAATGTTTCTGGATAATATTAACATTTAAACCAGTAGACTGAATAAAGCAGATTGCCCTCCCTTATGTAGGTGAACCTCATCCAATCCATTGAAGGTCCAAATAGAATAAGAGTCTGGGTAAGTATTAATTCTTTCTTCCCTTAGTTGTCTTTCAGCTGGGACATCAGTCTTCTGACTTTGCACTTAGCCTCAGAGCAGAACTTACGTCAGTCTTACCTCTTTTGTTACCAGCTTGCCTACTGCAGATCTTGAACTCCCCAGCCTCCACAGTCTTATAAATCAATTCCTCATAAGAAATCTCTCTCTCACTCTCTCTCTGTCTCTCTCTCTCTGTCTCTTTCTCTCCACACACACATACACACACACACACACACACACACACACACACACGTATATAGGTTCTGTTTCTCTGGAGAAACATTGGTTTCCGTTGTTTCTATCTCCCTGGAGAACACCGACTAATATGGCTCCTTTCCAGCTTTTGCATTAATTTTCTATAAAAGCATCAACATATTTTATAGCTTACACTAAGTCTCAGTTTCCTCATCTGTGAAATCAAATTATTATATCTGTGGTTTATATATCACAGGATTTCAGGAATTTTACTATCAATAAACATAAAGTCAATGAACATAAAAGTGTTTGCTATTTGAAAGGTGCTTTGAAAAGTAGGTCATATAATATTAATTATTATAGATTAAATCCAAATTATTCTTACATGCATGTACAGATTGTAATTGTTTAACAATGACAGACAATACAAAGAACACATCAATATCTAATGAAATACATGAAAATTGCTATGGTAACAGAATTGAATCATCAAGAAAGTCCAAGTTTAAGATTATAAATGTTATATAAAGTTTATTGTATAAACAAATTTTTAAGTAGTCTTCCTTTGCTCAGGGACTAGCATATCAGATTTTGTGTTTTCTCTATGGCATTTATGAGTTGTCCCCTTTATGGAATTCTGATATAGCCATTCTGGTGCAGATGCCACAAGATAGTAATGTCCTGGACTTTTTTTTTTGTTTTAGGTTGAGCTCTCTCCCTCATTTCTATCTGGAGCTTTGGAAATAATTGGACATATAAAAAATTTGTTGAAGAAATGAACAAAGTAACTCTCCTGTTATTAGGCAAATCTTGTTGAGACTGAGTGAGTGCTTACACAATTCTACTTTCAGTGGAATTCAATGAATATGCTGCATTTCTGGTTTGGCCAACATCACTACTAGGTTGCTTTCTGTGCATTAGTATTCCAGCCCAGTTACTTCATTCTAGATATAAAGTTCTTTTCTTTTTTTCTGGGTTAAGATTTTTGCTATGTAAATGTTTATTTCTTGCTAGAAAATATAAGTAAATTGCTACAGCGATTTAATTAGTAATTATGCTACCTGTCTTCATTCATTTGGGTGCCTTGGTCCATTTTAGGTGGTAGGAGGCAGGTCGTAATTTGGTAAAAGTAAAATAAGCTCTCAATTCTCTCACTTATTTAGGGAATTAGCAATGTGAGCACTCAAAGTGTGCCAGGCATTGTCTTTGAGACACTTTAACATGCAGCTTAATAGCTATTTAATTGAGCACTGACTCTGTGCAAGTCACCTTGTATGTGAATACTATATTGGTAATTCTCATCTAAAATTCATATTGATGACAAAAGAGAAAATAGGAACCAGGATAATTTTTTCTTTGACCTTAACTATAGGGTTAAGATCCTATGGCTAGAATTTTTTGAGGTTAGTTTGGAATATTCATCATTTTGTCATAAAAAGCAAATAATTTCATTACATCACATGAACTTGTTTTGGCACTTGCTCAACTTGGATGTTTTAATGCCTTCAACAAGATAAAGTCTTTGCTTGAAATACTGGTGGTTTTACCAAGATGATAGCTTCCTTGCATAGCTTTGATGTTGAATTTTCCTTTCATATGCTTTTATTTTGTTTGTTAAACAATTAGTAGATTTGCTAGAAAATTAAAAAAAGAAAAGAAACCAGGAATATAAAAAAGTGCTGTGTGTTCCTTTGCTAGAATTTGAAAGTGATTTCATTTCTGTAGAGTGCAGGTTTATCTACTAAAATATTTATGTCAACAGAATTTGAATATGCCTCACAGGTTATGGCTTCACCTCTTTCTTTTGAAAAGAAGACTTTGTGAATTTGGACCGGTGTAGTTAATCATGCTGAGCTCAGTTTCCTCTCTTGCATCAACTTCTCAGCCTGTTTATGAGGATATTAGATGATTAACATGAATATGCTTTGTAGATGTTACATTTTTTAACATGTAATGTTGCCCCTTTTCCTCCTTTTTGGGACAACTAGTTAACTGACATTTGTATGTCTACCTTTGATTGATTGTATGTTTGATTTTTGGAGAGAAGGATCATTATCTATGTTACTATATGGCTCAGAACATTTGAGAAACATATTAATTTAATTTTGTAAGGAATCCTTGATTAATGGTATCATGGCCTCCCTATTTATGGGAGGAGACTAACAAACAGAAAGTGACAGAGCTCAGCTTCAAAAACACATCAATCTTGCCCCAAAGCATTTCTGCTGCACCACATAATATTTCTCTCCATGGATAGCTATCCATGTTACTATCCATGGTTTTTCGGATGCTAAACCATAATGTGTGTGTGTTTGTTTTAAAAATAATCTTCTAGAACTACTTAAGATGAAAATATAGTGTTTTCCAGCAGATCCCACTCAGAAGGTGACATATTCTGCCAATGCAGCAGCCAGTCTGCATGCACTGCTCACACTTCTTCCTTGTTCCTTTCAAAAGGATCATTGCCTCTTCTATCTTTGATGTCAACTCTTATTTCTTGTAATACATTAAAAAGTAATTTACACTAGCTACCCATAGTGATCGATTTTGATAAACTATCATTTGATATTTTACAAAATCCAAATTACGTCCAAAAGAAGTTACTCTAATTACAAAATATAACTTAATATGTACCAGATCTTCTACATATATGGTTTTATTTAATGCTAAAAATCTTCATTTGCTCAATCAATAACTATTCACTGAGTGACTTCGATGTTCTCAGCACTGTCCTTGACAATAGGGATATAATTGTTAGCAAATACAGACTTCATTTTTTGCCCTTGTGACATTAATAGTCTAATAGTGATAAAGATATTATTCAAATGTTTATACACCAGTGTAAAATTCAACTGGAAAAGTGCTGTGGATGAGATAGATGTACATGTTCGTGTGACTGCCCTTAAAAGAAAAAGATTTTCTATAGTCATGGAGTTCAGGGAAGGTTTGATGGGGAAGCAGTAATGAAACTCAGATCTTAAGAATTAGCGAAATTAATTTATTGAAGAGGGAGGGGGGAAAAATCTTCCAAAAGGTGGGAGGAGAAAAGAGCCAGTGATAAGAGGCAACATGGTCAGTTAAATGACAGAGGAAGAGTGGAAGATAAAACATAAATTGGCATGATACAGTGTAACAGGAAGAAAAAAGCTCATTCTCTTAGATCAGAAAAAGCTTCTTTGTGTAAATACCAGTTAAATTGAGAAGTAACATTTAATGATAACTTTCTCCTAGTCTACTTTTTAAAAAAGTATCTATCAGAACAAAACTGAAAGCTGATTTCAACATACAGTGTGTAAGGAAACTAATTGTGCAATGAAAAAAGTCATAGGAATCGTATAATAAAAATGTGGGTATTCATAAATTTCATAATAATATAGTGTTCCTGAGTAAAAACTTTTGGATTTATCTGACATTAGGCATTTTTAGAAACCTTAGACCAGAAAATGGAAGAACTTAGACAGAAAAATATAGAAAAAAAAATCATTTAAAAAAGTCACCCTCTATGTGACTTGCTGTGTGACCTCTATATGACCTCTAAGGTTACCTGGTGGATTTTTCACTGGTGGGGAAGGCCTGACTTTTAATGACAGATGATTGGAATGAAAACTTCTCATCCACCAAATACACTTCAAATAATAATTGTAATTAACTTCAACAGTACAATAGAAGAAAAAAAAATAGCAGGAAGGTGAAAGTTAATTTGCTTTACCCGGCGAAACTGTCCCTGAGTCTTCTTCCTGTCTGTGAAGCACTGATTATATGGATAGTTTAGATATTTTGTGCTGTGATATTTACATTTATGTAGCTGTATATCTGGAAGATGAAGTGACGTAACTGGCATTACTTTTGAAAAATTCAATTTGATGGGACTAAGAACGTGTGACCATATTCTTCTCAAGTACTTTCTGCCGTTCATAAGGTTTGGGTCCCTGTCAGAAATTTATGCTCTACTTATAGGAAAGAAAAAGTACAGATGTGTAATTGAGGATGTAATTGATCACCTGGCACATGAAGAATGGCATTTCTAGTCTTGGAAACCTGATTTGACATCAAAACAAGAGGCATTATCAAGGCTTGAATTCCAGTTTCCTTCTTTGTACATAGAGGCTTTTCGCTGTAAAAGTAATTAGTATGGAATTGATGAAAAGAGAAGAAATAAATCACCACCAATTACTCCACCTAATTACCAGCAATAGAAACAATAATACTAATAATTAATTAATTGACTATTCACTATGGTCCTTGTGTTTCAGGTAAATTATTTTTAATCCTTGTACTTACTTTGCAAAGTAAGTGAAACTAGTATCTCTCTTTTATAGATGAGGGAAACCACACAGTGGGATTAAATAACTTATTTGTGCTTTTACTGTGGCATGTGGCTTTTTTAGATATTTTTTCCTGTGTAAATATGTATCTGCATATCTGTTGAGTTTTATATTATATTTGTCATTATATTATGCATTGGCTTGTATCCTTAACTTCTAAAATAATATCCTGTTTTATTACCTATGCATTTAATATGGTTAATATGCACTAAAAACATACAAATGTATATACCTTATTTTATCTAGCCAGTAATTTATATTTTGACCACTTGCCTTATTTTCCTCTTTATTTTTAACACCATGGATAATAATAATATTTTGTATAAAGCTTTTTTACCTTATACATTATTTATGCAGGTTGGCTTTCTAGCTAAGTAATTGTTTTGTTAAAAGACATTAGTCTTATTTTTCCAATATATTTAAAACCAAAGCCAAATAAAAAGATATGTGCATATGACATATGTCATAGTCAGTCACATTTGATTAAACTCTATGATTTTGGATTTTCCCAAACTCTTCACCAACTAGGATATAGAAATTCAGTTAGTAAAAATAGCTTCTTATTTAAAAAAATTTTGTGAAATCATCCTTCTGACAAGGAATTATTATTATTTTTCTTTTCTTCTTCTTTTTTTTTTTTTAGATAGAGTCTCCCTCTGTCGCCCAGGCTGGGGTGCAATGACATGATCTCAGCTCACTGCAACCTCTGTCTCCCAGGTTCAAGCTATTTTCATGTCTCAGCCCGCCTAGTAGCTGGGATTACAGGTGCCCGCCACCATGCCTGGCTAATTTTTGTATTTTTAGTTGTGACGGGATGTTGCCATGTTGGTCAGGTTGGCTTCAAACTCCTGACCTCAGGTGATCCACCCACCTTGGTCTCCCAAAGTGCTGGAATTACAGGCGTGAGCCACCACTCCCAGCCTCTGACAAGGAATTATTAACCAGAATATATAAGGAGCTCAAACATCTCAGTAACAGAAAAAGCAAATAATCCAATTAAAAAATACGCAGATCTGAATTTCTAAAGAAGACATACAAATGGCCAACGAGTATATAAAAAAAAGTTCAACACCGCTAACCACCAGGGAAATGCAAATCAAAATCACAATAAGATATCATCCTACCCCAGGTAAAAATGGCTTTCATAAAAGAAATAAATAGAAAATAACAGATACTGGTAAGGATGTGGAGAAAGGGGAATGTAAATTAGTACAGCCACTATCGAAAACTGTATGGAGGTTCCTCAAATTACTAAAAATAGATCTACCATATGGTTCCATGATTCCACTATTGGGTATATATTCCAAGAAAAGGAAATCAACATATTAAAGATATATCTTTACTCTCACATTTATTGTAGCACTATTCACAGTATCCAAAATATAAAATCAACCTAACTATCAATCAATGGGTAATTGGATAAAGGAAAAATGCTGTATATATACACCATAGAATAGTTTTCAGCCATAAAAGTCAACATAGATATAACTAAAGGTCACTCTCTTAAGTGAAATAAGCCAAGCAGAGAAGGACAAATATCACATGTTCTCACTTATATATGGGAGCTAAAAAGTGCATCATACGACAATAGAGAGGAGGTTTGTGGTTACCCGAGACTGGGAATGGTAGGGGAGAGGAGAGAATGAAAAGATGTTGATTAATGGGTGCAAAAATGCAGTTTGATAAAAGAAATAAGATCTAGTGGTCGATAGATAGTAGGGTGGATATAGTTTACAATAATCTATTGTACATTTCAAAATAACTAGAAAATAATAATTTGACTGATGGAGCATAAAAAAAACATAAAGTGATAGATACTCCAAACATACCGATCTGATCTTTACAAATTACATGACTGTATTAAATTATCACATGTATCCCCAAACTTTGTACATCTATGATGTATCAATAAAAACAGATAAAATAAAATAAATCAACATCATTTTTCCATTCTTGGATTATAAGGTATAATTCTGTCTAGGTCCTTAAAATAGAAGGACATACCACTTTGTGAATCTAAAGATATGACTCATTAAATAGTCTGTTCAAAAAGATATTCTGTGCTCACTTCCATTTCAACTTGTCTATTCCATTCCTATTAATAACATTTTAAATGCTTGAATTAATATGGCAGAACATAATTAGCTAAATTCACTAGAATATAGCAAATCAATTTCTATTATATGATGTAAAATAAATGTGATGTCCTATAATGTTTATTAACTGATTATAGTAGAGACTTAAAGTAGATAAACAAATTCTAAATATGCAAATCTACAGGCATTAATTTTAAATATGTTTAAGAACGTGTGGTTACACTATACGCATAATTTTGTGTATCTGTATGTGTGTGAATTCTCTTTTTAGATCATATTCGTGTCTTCCTAAAACAAATCTTAATCTAAATATATCAACAAATGACTTCTATGAATTCATTCAGTAAAGCACCTGTTCTGTACCAGATTCCCTATCATCTTCTAAGTGTATGATAAAAGATTAATTTATAATAACAAGTATAATAATTTTTGTTAAATTTATTCTTTCCATGGTGACCTCAAATGCACTATTTCAATCCTCATATCTTCTGCACCAAGCAAAAACATTGCTATCCTTGTCACAGGTGAGAAAACTTAACAGTCACTTGCACAACATAATGTAGCTAGTAATTGGGTAAATAAAGATATTCAAGTCAGGACTATGTGGTTGCAAGTGGCAGGTATATAAATTGAACTATGGTGGAAGTTTGGAAATAACTTTATTGGAGGGTATATTAATAAACTATTGCTGAGCACAATCTACCTTAAAACTTAGTTACTTAGGAGTTATTTAGCATTTCTGGTGCTGATGAAATCCTTCAGCTTTTGTTTGTCTGGGAAGGTCTGTATTTCCCCTTTATGCTTGAAGGATTTTTTTTGCCAGATACACTATTCTAGGGTAAAAGTTTTTTTTTTCCTTCAGCACTTCAATATGTCATCATACCACTTTCTTTTGACCTATAAGATTTCCACTGAAAAATCTGCTGCTAGACATATTGGAGCTTAATAGTATGTTATTTGTTTCTTTTCTCTTGCTGATTTTAGGATCCCTTCTTTATCCTTGATATTTGGGAGTTTGATTATTAAATGCCTTGAGATAGTCTTCTTTGGGTTAAATCTTCTTGGTGTTCTATAACCTTCCTGCACTTGGATATCAGTATCTTTCTCTAGGCTTGGAAAGTTATCTGTGATTATCCCTTTGAATAAACTTTCTACCCCTATCTCTTTCTCTACCTCCTCCTTAAAGCCAGTAAGTCTTAGATTTGCTCTTTTGAGGCTATTTTCTAGATTCTGTAGGCATGCTTCATTGTTTTTATTCCTTTTAATTTTATCTCCTCTGTGTACTTTCAAATAGCCTTCTTCAACCTCACTAATTATTTCTCCCGCTCAATCAGTTCTTCTATTAAAAAACTCTGATGCATCCTTCAGTATTCCAATTGCATCTTTCAGCTTCAGAAATTCTGCTTGATTCTTTTTAATTATTTTAATGTCTTTGTTACATTTATCTGATAGAATTCTGAATTCCTTCTCTGTGCTATCTTGAGCTGCGTTGAGTTTCTTCAACACAGCTATTTTGAATTCTTTGTCTGAAAGGTCACATATTTCTGTTTCTCCAGGATTGGTCCCTGGTGGCTTATTCAGTTCATTTGGTGAGGTCATGTTTTCCTGGATGGTGATGATGCTTGTAGATGTTCTTTGGTATCTGGGCATTGAAGAGTTAGGTATTTACTATAGTCTTTACTGTCTGACTGTCTGGGCTTATTTGTACCCATTCTTCTTGGGAAAGCTTTCCAGATATTATAAAGGAATTGGGTATTGTGATATAAGCTATATCTGCTTGAGGGGGCACCCCAGCCCAGTAACACTGTGGTTCTTGCAGACTCATTGAGTTGCCGACTTGATAATATTGGACGAGATCCAAGAGAATTCTTTGGATTACCGGACAGAGACTCTCGTTCCTTTTCCTGACTTTCTCCCAAATGAATGGAGCTTCTTTCTCTGTTTTGTCACCAAAAGCTGGGGGTAAAGTGACACAAGTACCCATGTGGCCATCACTATTACTGCACTAGGTCAGACCTGAAGCCAGCACAGCACTGGGTGTCAACCAAGGCCTGCTGTGACTACTCCCTGGCTGTTGCCTATGTTCACTCAAGGCCTTGAGGCTCTACAGTAAGCTAGTCGCAAAGCCAACAAGGTTTGTGTCCTTCCCTTCAGAGCAGTGAGTTCTCTCAGGCCCTAGAAGAGTCCAGAGGTGCTGTGGGCTGTGTGGGAATCAGAGACTAGAGTCAAAAACCTGAGAAATATATCTGGTATTCTATTGCACTGTGGCAGAGCTGGGACGCAAACCACAAGATGAAGTCCTTCCCACTCTTCCTCCCCTTTACAAAGGCAGAGGATCCTCACCCCATGGCCACTGCCACCACAGGCCACAGGGAGTACTGCCAGACTACCACTGATGTTCTGTTAAGGCCCAAGGACTCTCAAGTCAGCTTGTGGTGAATGCTGCCTGGCCTGGGACTCACTTTTCAGGACAGCGGGCTCCTCTCTGGTCCAGGGTATGTCCAGAAATGCTGTCTAAGAGTCAAGTCCTGGAATCAGGGACTCCATTTGGTGATGTACCCTCCTGTGGCCTTGCCAGTACCTAAGGAGCAAGACAAAGTTTCCTTTACTCTTCCCTCTGCTTTTCTCAAGAAAAAGGAGTTTCACCCCATAGACACCACTGCTAGGAATGTTCTGAGTCTCCCCTGAAGCCAGCAAGTCTCAGAGGCTCACCCAAGGCCCTCCCTGTAGTACCTGAGTATTACTGCTAGTTATTCAGGGTCCAAAGGCTCTTCAGTTAGCAGATGATGAATGCTGCCAGGACTGGGTCTTTCCCTTCAAAGCAGTGTGTTCCCTTCTGGCCCAGGGTGTGTCTAGAAATGTCATTCAGCAGCTAGGGTCTGGAATAGGGGCCTCACAACTCTGACTGGTGCCCTATCTTGCTGTGGCTGAGATGGTATCCAAGATGCAAGACAAAGTTCTCCTCAATCTTCCCTCTCCTCTCCTCAAGTGGAAGGAAGGGGAGTTGTCTTTTGGAGCCGTGAGCTGTACAGCCTGGGTTTACAAGAGGGGTGATGCCAATTTTTCCTTAGCCACCCTGTGTGTGTCTCAGTAAGTCATATGACCCCCCAGTCCACTGGTCCTGAGCCTAGTTCAGCACCAGGACTTGCCCAAGAGTTGCAGTTCATATGGTCTAGACTGTTTTCAAGTTTACTCAGAGACCCAGAGCTCTTCAGCCCATGGTGGTAAGGGTTGTACAAGCTCAAGTTCTAACCACTGGGATCGGTGATTCCCCTCTGCCTATGGCTGGTTTAAATGCTCCCTCTGTGGGTGGGCGTCAGCTGAGTTTCCTCCAGTTTTTCTTTCTGTTCTAACAGGACAGGACGGCACCGAGTTCAATGCCTCACAATTGCTGTGCTCTCCCTTTCCTAGTGCACAGAAATACTCTCAACACCATGCTGGGGTTGCTGGGGGTGGGGGTGGCATGGCATTGGTGATTCAGGACTGTTTTTTCTACTTCTTCAGTGCCTTTTTTTTTTTTTTTTCAGTAATGTGCAGTTAAAACCAGGTACTATGAGTGCGCACTTGATTTTTGTTTTTTTCTGAGGTTTTATTTGGTGTGTGTAGATAGTTGTTAAATTGGTGTCTTTGTGGGGGTGGGGTGATTAGTGAAGCCTTCTTTTCAGCCATTTTGCTCCACCTCCAATTGGCTATTTTAAAAATAACTACTAAAGGTAATATTAAAGAGATCAAAAGTAAGGCTGAAAGAGCGAGAGAAAAATAAATTAGCAATAGTGTAAAATGAAGGATTTACTGTTAGGGATTCAGAGAAACACCTGCAAGTGGCTTTGTGATTTAAGAACTGAATGCTTCTGAGAGCACAGAAGCCTTGCCTGCCCTAGCTTGTTCTTACCCAGACAAGAAATGCGCAGCTTCATCTTCTGGCATTGCAATATAAAGTTTATCATCAAGAGGTTGCCTCTTAACAATGTCTTGCTAAGAATACCAGTGAAGAAAGTTGGATGCCACCCCAGTTTGGGAATAATTACTGCGTATGTGTTTTCACCAGGTTACTTTGTCACTTAAAGTGTTAACTTCCTCTGAGCTACTACTTCAGTTTATCTCTATTGCCTATTATTTTCTATCCTCTTAAATGGAATTATATTGTGAAACTACTCAAAAGCTGTTAAAACAACTTGTAAAACATTTCAAACTAAATGCATGCAACCATTTTATTTTTCAGGAAATGTGTAACACTAAGATGAATACTAATCAATGTTGGTTCATGGTGTATTAAGTAGTTCTGAAGTAGTTTATCAAGAAAAAAATATAGAGGGGATATCTTCTGAAGGACATTAAGCCTAAAGTCCAATTTGCTAAATCTTCCTTTCAGAAGGAAAATAGGAAGCAATTGCAATGGACGCAGCAGGGATGCTAAGTTGTTCAGAATTGTTCTTACCATTAAATAAAAAACCCAACTAAAGGGTTCTTTTAAAGTAAGAGGCCAGGAAAGATGCATTCAGTTTAGGACCTAGACTCAAGCATCTGGACCTTTAAAAAAGGGAGCTAAAATTTGTCTAACTTTCTTTGTTCATAGATAAGAAAAGTTTTTCATGGCCATAGTAGAAGTCAGAGGTGAAATCGGAAATTGCAATTTGCTTCATCAGGGAATTTCTTTTAGGTGGATTTTAGGATTTTAAATATTATTAAATACTAAGAGTGACATTTGCTACTTGGTGTTTAATATGTAGTAGTTCACATGTTAATTCCTCTGGGAAGGATTTACATCTTCAAAAGTTAAGAAAATGACAAATATAATATTGCAGAAAGAACAAGTCAATTTTTACTGAGTGTATCTATGCCTTCAAACAAAAAAACTGAGTGCCTATCAAGCGTCTCATTGTTCTCTATAAAGTAAATGATATTGTTAAGACAGGTACTGTTGCAGCTCTTCTGATTCAAAGTGTTTTCTCTGCGATTAGAGAACCAAAGATAGGTAAAGTTGACATCTTAGCATTATTCTATTCTGACACTTTGTTCCCTTTTTCTAAGAAATGGAATATAAATGTACATCTGCTCCAATTTTCTACTCATACTGGACCTCCTCAAGTTCTTTTTCACCACATCATTAAAAGCAATGTCTGACTCATTTGAACTTGACATTCATGTTGTATTTTTCTTGTATTATGAGTCTTTCTTGAATCTCTGTTGCTTCTCCAGAGAAACAGTAATCTCCTAAATAGTAGAGATAACCATACTTAATGTATAGCTGGGATCTTTGCAATATGTTATAGTTTTATTTTGTTTCTACTCTTTTCCTTTGCTTCGTTGTCTTTAAGTTTTACACTCATGATGCCTTGAGTTTGAATCCAGACTCTCATGTTTACCAATTGTGTGAGCCATGAGTAGTTTTTCTGATGGCTCAGTGTTTCAGCTTTTCTGTCTGTAAAATGAAGGTTACCAGTATAGATAATTCTTAGGTTTTTGTAAGCATGAAATGAGATTATACCTGTAAAGTGCTTTAAAGAGTGTCTAGTACTTGCTAGGCATTGAAATAACATTGCAAATTCATATTAACTTGGTAACACTCTATTATTATTATTTGCAATAATATTACAAATTCATATTAACTTGATAACACTCTAATTATCAAGCATAGCATACATGCATATAATAATTATAATCATCCATTGTGGAATATCTGGAATATATATTGGTATAAAGTTTGAAATAATTATACTATTAGTGATGTATTTGGTGCTGACACTTGAATACATCTGACACTAATGCATAAATATTTAACGTTTAAAGACTAAATAGTATTTCTTTTCAGGTTCACAACAGTTATATCCTGTCTCCACTGTATCACTGCAACTCCAACGTCCTGGAGCAAACATATCTTGATGTCCCCAAAATCTTTAACTATTCAATTCTCTTAGTTTTTTCTGCTTTTCTCTCCCACTAACTTTTTGAATCTAATTTTAATTTTAATTAAAATTTAATTTTTTTTTTTTTTTGAGACAGAGTCTTGCTGTGTCGCCCAGGCTGGAGTGCAGTGGTGCAATCTCAGCTCACTGCAAGCTCCACCTCCCAGGTTCACGCCATTCTCCTGCCTCAGCCTCCTGAGTAGCTGGGACTACAGGCGCCTGCCACTGCACCCGGCTAATTTTTTGTATTTTTAGTAGAGCTGGGGTTTCACCGTGGTCTCGAACTCCTGACCTTGTGATCCGCCCGCCTCAGCCTCCCAAAGTGCTAGGATTACAGGTGTGAGCCACGCGCCAGGCCTTAAAATTTAATTTTAATTAATTCTACCTTCCCCCGTTCTATCTTCTCTCACTCTTAGAAAGTAAATCTAGAGATCTTTCTTAAATTCTTGCCTCTTGTTAACATAGGCATTTTTCATATTGACCTTATATTAGGGTATTATTTATCTAGCAGTAGAGTCATGTGACACACAATAATGTTTTCGTCAACTATGGACCACATATATAATGGTGTTCCCACAAGATTTTAATGGAGCTGGAAAATTCCTATCGCCTAGTGATGTCGTAGCACAATGCATTACTGAGGTATTTGTAGCGATGCTACGGTAAATAAGCCTACTGCACTGCCAGTCATATAAAGATCTAACACATTTGTGTAGAGTACATAATACTTGATAGTGATAATGAACAACTGTTACGGGTTTATGTGTTTACAATACTACATGTTTTATTATTGTTTTAGAGTCTATCTCTTCTCCTTATTTAAAAAAACAGTAACTGTAGAACAGCTTCAGGCAGGTCCTTCAGAAACTGTTTCTGAAGAAAGCATTGTTACCACAGGAGATGACAGCTCCATGCTTGTTACTGCCCCTGAAGACCTTCCAGTGAGACGCGAGGTGGAAGTGGAAGACAGTGATACGGATGACGCTGACCTGTGTAGACCTAAGCTCATGTGTATGTTTGTGTATTAGTTTTTCAGAAAGTTTAAAAAGTAACAATAAAATAAATTAAAACATTTTAAAATAGAAAAAAGTTTATAGAATAAGAATATAAAGAAAAATATTTTTTTACAGCAGCATGTGCTAAGTATTCTTACAAATAAATTTAAAAAATTTAAAAGTTTACAAAGTTTGAAAGTTACAGTGTAAGGTATGGGTAATTTATTATTGAAGAAAGAGATATTTTAAAAATACATTTAGTGGGCCAGGCACAGTGGCTCACGCCTGTAATCCCAACACTTTGGGAGGCAGAGGCAGGTGGATCACCTGAGGTGAGGAGTTCGAGGCCAGCCTGGCCAAAATGATGAAACCCCGTCTCTACTAAAAATACAAAATTAGCTGGGCATGGTGGCAGGCATCTGTAGTCTCAGCTACTCAGGAGACTGAGGCAGGAGAATCGCTTGAACCCAGGAAGCGGAGACTGCAGTGAGATGAGACTGTGCCATTGCACTCCAGCCTGGGCAAGTGAGTGAGACTCTGTCTCAAAAAATAAATAAATAAATAAATAAATAAATAAATAAATAAATAAAATAAAAATACATTTAGTGCACTTAGTGTAGCTTAAGTGTAAAGTATTTATAAAGTCAACATTAGTGTACAATAATGTCTAGGTCTTCACATTCACTCACTCACTGACTCACCCAGAGAAACTTCCAGTCATGCAAGCTTCATTCGTTGTAAATGCCCTATACAGTTGTGCCACTTTAAATCTTCTGTACCATATTTTTATTGTATGTTTAGATACATAAATGCTTCATTGTATTACAACTGCCTACAGTGTGCAGTACAATAACATGCTATACATGTTTGTAACCTAGGAGAAATATGCTATACCATATAGCCTAGGTATATAGTAGGCTATGGCATCTAGGTCTGTGTAAGTACACTCTATGATGTTCGTACAATGACAAAATTGCCTAATGATGCATTTCTCAGAATGTATCTGATTCATGATGATATTCTCCTATTAATCTTGGACTCATAGAGAAGCAAAGAAGAGACAGTCTTATTGGCACTGTTTCCCATTTTAAACCACACAGAGTATATATAAGGTTACTTCCATTGCTCAATAAGGTAAATAGAGACCCAGTTCATAAAGGTGTCAGAATGTGTCAGAGAATGTGGTTACTGTGACATTTAACAGAAGGCATTTATTAGCTTTTAAGCACAGAAAGAAAAGGAGAAATCTCTGTGAGTATTATTATCATGTGAAATCCTTCCAGAATTGCTTGCCTGCTTAGTGGCTGCAATGTACTGCCTCCTTTTTACATTGCTGTTATACACACACAGATTAATTTCTGTCTAGTGCTTTGGAGCTCCATTAGATTGTTTTTGATGACTAAACTAACATACCTTGAAAGACCTTTTTATTGAATTTTCCAGGCCGTCAGAAGACTTGCCAAAGGGATTTTTGTATAAGAGCCAAGGCTTTTTATTATATAGTGATTTCACACATGGTCTAGTGAGAAAAGACCTTTAATTTTTGCCTTGTAGAGGCCACTACACAACAACATGGGGAGACGAGACATTGACAAATTTCTGTTGACATTTCGCAAGGATATTCTGGTCTGGGGATAGTTCTTCGTTGAACTTTCTACGAGGGGAAGTGGACTCTGAGATTTCCTGTACCTTCATCCTGCACGTCATTCAGTCTCTTGATATTTCTGTTGTAGAGACTATTGGGATGTCTGATGGTATATATCAAATACCCACTATCGGTACTGTGCTGTAACTATCCATTTGTTATTTCATTGTATCCTCATACCAACCATAAAACAGTAAGTAACATTACTATAATTTTACAGAAAAGTAAAGCAACCCAATTAAGTGATTTGGATAACATGGAACAGATTCCAATGTGCATATTTTTGAGTTACAGGTGAGTTTTTCTAGAAAAGATCTTTTACTGTTCTAATGGTAAGATTATAGCATCTTATTTCTAATAACTGCAGCCAAGGTTATTAGAAAAATAACAGCAGGAATTGGTTGTTGATTTAAGGATTTTGTTTTATAATGTACTTCTTTCTTCTTAAGTGAGTAGTCAGTACCTGATTTGAAAAATATGCACATGCATTAATGTATAAAGATGAAAATGATAATCAGCCAAATCCTACCATTCAGAACTAATTAAAGGCAGTCCTTGCTTTGTACGTTTTCAATAGGGATATTTCAGTGGCAATGCCTTATTAAAATAACACACCAGTCCCTCAACAACACAGTTCAAATGTCCGTTACCACAGTCTATTAATTGTGAGCAATTGCATAAAGTACAAACGTCACTGTTAACTCTTGAGTCCACAAATCACTACATGAATGGCAAATGTGCATCATGATCCACTGATCAATCACATTACTTCTTATCACATTTGGCAGTGACTGGACACTGCACATCTATTTTTTAGGTCATGCATAGAAAAGAAGTTATGTACTTGTGTCACCTCCTTATCTTCCAGTGATGAACCCATGGTAACATTTTACAAAATTTGATAATCAAAAGAAAGAATTAGGTAGCAAGGATGAATGTGCAGAAAAGAAACAAAAAGTGGTAGCATTGAAAGTGAAACTGGATTTGATTAGAATATTTGAAAATGGCAACAGCAAAGTGATGAGCATCCTGGAGGAAGTAACAACAGTATGTATACAAGATGACAGAAGTGTTTACCGTACTTTGTTTGAATTGAACATGAAATGGAGTTATAGAATAAATAGCTGACCATGGGAACACTGCCACTGCCACAGTTTAAGAGACTCTAGGTATGCAGTCAGAGAAACTTAGTGAAGGTAAATTTACTCACATACATGAGGAATGTGTCTGTGACAAAAAAGATGAAACTAACCCAGAGGAAATGATACTCACAAAAACTTCACAGTAAAAGAATAGCTCCTTTAAAAGTATAGTTCAGAGGCATTTTATAACATATAAAGTATGAAGAATAAAGTGTTGGGGAATGATCCAAATGTAGAAAGGTTTATCATAATTTATTAATACTAGAAAAGATACCCTGTATGGTAAATTATACAACAAGAAGAGAATAAGCACAGTTCAGACTATACCTGATCAGTTTATTTTTTTGGCATGAAATAAAACATTTTAATGCATAAGTCTCCAGTGTTTTAATTAGAGTACACAAAATAAATCTCGATTTACTACTTTCCTTTTATTTCCCAGATATATCTGTGATGAAAAGTAAGAGAGTTTTCATCATTTTGACAATTTTTATAAAGATCACAGACAATCACAACTTTTCCAAATGATTTTTAAAACCACTTTTCACTTTTTTTTTTTTTTTGAGACAGAGTCTTGCTCTGTTGCCCAGGCTAGAGTGCAGTGGCGTGATCTTGGCTCACTGCAACCTCCGCCTCCCAGGTTCAAGCAATTCTCCTGCCTCAGGCTCCTGAGTAGCTGTGATTATAGGCACATGCCACCACGCCCAGCTAATTTTTGAATTTTTAGTAGAGATGGGGTTTCACCATGTTGGTCAGGCTGGTCTTGAATTCCTGACCTCGTGATCTGCCTGCCTCAACTTCCCAAAGTGCCGAGATTACAGGTGTGAGCCACCAAACCTGGCCCCA
Source organism: Pan paniscus (assembly GCF_029289425.2). NCBI lineage: Eukaryota > Metazoa > Chordata > Mammalia > Primates > Hominidae > Pan > Pan paniscus. The sequence continues at coordinate 73,282,733 of NC_073267.2, forward strand.
CTTTTCACTCTCTATGTGCATGGATATGTTTGCGGCTCTGCACTACTGTCCAAACTGAGGACATCCAGTACTGGATTTTGTATAAAATGATGTGGTTCTCATGACCAGAGTTCACTTAATTTTATCCTAGAAGACCTAATCTATGTTGGAACATTTGCTTTAATCCATGGCTGTTCACCAGCTTTGGGTTGCATGGTGTAGCTATACCTAGGGACTCCGATACTTAAGGTCTGTCTCCAACCCAAAACTGTATTTATTATAATGATGCATAAATCTAACAGCTACATGTTCTCCACTGTAAAAGTAGAAGCCATTTTAAATCTCTCTGGAAATAATTATTTACTTCCTGATTCCAAATGACAACTAGATTTCTCTTTTTATCCCCAAAGCTACATGACATTTCTTGCACAAAGACACAAAAGAAACAACTGGTAATATCATCAATCGCTTCATATTAAATCATTTTGATAATTTTGATGTACTATACAAATTATATCATCATTTATTTTGCTTTGTTCAATGAAAATTATAACATAGGCTTTCATTTTTAAAGGAATTACTCCTTAATACGGATACAGTACTGTATGAAAAGACATCACGTGGCTGAATTATAATTAGTTTCTTGTTGATGACTTAGGTGGATTTAGATTTTAGCAATTCTAAACATGACTGCAAAAAATATCTTTTTCTTCAAATTGTTCACATTTGAGATTATTTCCTGTGATATTATTAAGTTAGAAAGCATAAACAAAAGAATTTTGACATATATTATAAACATATTTTCTGGTAGTATACTTTTAATTTCCTTTGCTTTAAAAAAAACATTCTGGGTGAATTTATTCTAACAGGATCTGAATCCCTCTGCTCATAATGGAATAATAGTTCACAAAAATGATGTGGCAGGATTTTGTTCTGCCTTCAACTTGCACATAGAGTAGCAAGCAAAGGCAGTGAAAGGAAGTTTATTTTCATATTCCTATTTAATAAAGGATTATTTCAAGGCACAATACTATTGTATGTAAGTTACTGGAACCAAGGCAAAAATTCTACATTGGAATCACATTTCCAAGGTATGTGACTGCAAATACATGTTTTGACATGTTTTTATTCTGAAGTTCAAGAGAAAAGATATAATATTTTCTTATTCATTGTTATCAATTCAGGAAATAAACCAAAAAGTATTTGCAGATTAAATCTTTCTGTGTAGACTCCTTCATCTATTGGCAGAACTAGTTTATCTGCTTTCCTGTTAGTATGCTTGTCCGGTCCAAAGAAATGCCTACAAATCACTAGTATGTCACTGTCCCACTCATTTGAGGCTCAAGATCAATATGAGGCATTGAAAATAAAACCAAAATATTCTACAACAGCAAATAGAATTGAGAAATAATTTTGTAAATATTTTGAAGACTTTTATTGCCTTGAAGTGAAAGCATTTCATTTTATAATTATCAAGTGTTTGTTAACTCTTTACTATGTATGTCAATCATGTTTCTTAAAAATATTCTTATAAAAGAGGGAGTCTTGCATGAACAAACATGACCTGAGTCTTCTGCCCACAGTCACATACTGGCTTATCAAAAAGATTATCAAAGCATCTAGATCACCTGTTCACCTGTTGCTTTTTTTTTAAATCCCCTCTTAATCTCTTTCACTTCACCTTAAAATATTGATTATCAAATATCATGTATGAAAAACTGAAGAGGTTCTGTAAGATGTCATTTTTTATGGAAGATGATATATTTATATACTTATTAGAATTGAGTATCCGGCTAATTCAAAGCTAGATGCCAGTGTTTAAAAGATCTAGCCCAATCATGCTTGCCCTTAACTTGGGCTTGCACAGTTCAACATCACACCTGAGTGTCTGTGGAATTTATCAGGACTCTTAACCCATAATGGGCTCTGAATTCCATTTATATTTCCCCCAACACTAGGTAACTGCTAAAATCTTTGCTGAGCTTCTCAACCTCTATGAGGTACATTTCTTTTTATTCTTTTAACTTCCTACTCTGTATGGAACAAATACCAATGAGTAAAGAAATTTAGGTAATAAGCCAAAACAGGGACCTAGATCACTTTAATGATCAGATCTTAATATAAAAGTGTATATAATGAAATAAGTATATTTCCTTAATATACTTTTAAGGAAATAGATGACAAGGTGAAAAATTTGAACAGAAATTGGAAACTATATTTAAGTATTAATAGAAATTTTAAAACTGAAAAATAAAATTTTAGTTTGTAGATTTATCAACAGAGCGGACATAGCAGATTAAAAAGGAAAGAAAGAAAATAGTGAATCCAAAAATCTGCCAAAAGAAAACATCCAGATTGAATCACAAAGAGCAGAAAGTGAAAGAATACATAGAAAATAATGTCAGAGACAATAAGATAATGGTTACAGGTAGTAACTAAATGTAATTAGAAACTCAAAAAAGGGAGAGAGATATTGATGAAGAAGCAGTATTTCAACAGCTAATTCCTTGGAATATTCCAAAATTGGTAAACACCAACAACCTGTAGTTTTAATGTATTCTAGGAACTCCAAGGAGGAAAAACCAAAACCGTAACCAAAAGCAACACGTAACAAAAACAAAGAAACATAGTAACCTTAGGGATATAACTGTACTGAAAGCCAAAAGCAAGAGAAAATGTTAAAAACAGACAAAAGAAAAATATACATTATCAAAAAAAGAACCACTTTAAGTTTTAAAGGTGATGTCTCAGCAACAATGATGGAGCCCAGACATAAAAAAATAGTATCTTTGGAGTGCTAAAAGAAAATAACTGCAAGGTTGATTTCTATAACCAGTAAAAGTATCCCTCAAAAATAAAAGTAAAATAAAGACATTTTGACAAACAAAAGCTTAGAGAATTGGAAAAGAGCAGACTTACAGTAAAGAAATTGTGAGGAAAAAAATGTTTTTCAAGCATGAAAGCAGAAGAAAATCCCAGACAAAAAATCAGAAATGAAGAGAAAGAAAGACCATCTCAAAGGGTTAAATATGCTGCTAATTTAAAAGTATACTATCTATTTTACACAAAATTATAATATCCCTCAAAATTTAAAATATGTGTAGAAATAGAATACATGGCAACATTAACAGAAAATCAACTTTTAAATGGAGCTTAAATATCCAAAATACTTACATTTTCTGGTCAATGGTAAACCTACTAATTTATACTAGACCCTACAGAGTCAAGAATATTCAATGTGATTTAAAGAAAACACAAGCAATATTAGAGTAAAAGCATGCATATTTAGGAACTAGTAGAAACATTGAATAACTAAAATATAAATTTCATTAATAAAAAGATTAGAAGAAACAAAGAAAGATTGAACTAAGAGAAAATAAAAATTTTCTTAAGCCAAAATAAGTCAATATGTTAAATATAAATACATGAATGCTTCAACAAAAAAATAAGATTTTCAGACAGGAAAAAAAAATCAACTACATCCTCTTTCTAAAAGTCACAAACTATGTATAAGAAAGGAGAAAAATTAAAAGTAAAATGGTAAAGTTCTGGTTACCATTTCAAGATGTAAGGGGCTTGGAAGTTATCACTTGCATGGACAGAAGAAGAAAAAATCCGAAGAAACTGAAAATCCACAACTTTTCTTGGGCCCAAGGGAGAACTCAAGTCCCAAGACAAAAGCGTGGACTGTGAAAATTGTAGAAATGGTTAAATGCAGAGAATCATTGCTGATCAGAGAAGCCCGCTTGCATCAACCCGCCACTGAGGCAAGTACTGGGGTAGAAAAACTTAAATCATAATAGGTGAAAGACTGGAGGCTCAGTGTGAACAAACTTGAGAGTTAAATACTCCAGGGGGCCTAGTCTTAAGGGAGCCCCAAACTTTCTTGAGTTTTACCTCCAGGAACCCCACTAGGTTCTCGGTGTGCAGAATGAAAAAAAAATCCCCTCATATTTATCAGGTGGAAAAGAAAAGTAATAGTTTTTAATAACTTCTGAGTATTCTGTTCTCTTTAACAAAAGTCTGCCTGCAAAAGAAACTATTTTGCCAGACCCTTACAGTTTTGAGTTGCACCAAAGAATAACCAATTTGGAGCAAGAGAAATACTTAGTTCTAGCCCCCCAAGCCCCCTAGAAATATCAACAAGAAGAAATAACCCAATTAACAAATAGGCAAAAGTCTAAACAGACAATTCACCAAAGAAGATAAATAGATAGCAGATGTGTATATGAAAGATGCAAATAAAACTCCAACTTTTATTTGCAGCTCCCTAATGAAAACCTCATGTTTTATTGGAGAACTGCAAGTAAAAATGAGAAACCACCATACACCTATTAAAATGCTTAAAATCCAAAACACAGAATCAAATTCTAGGGAGGACATGAAGCAATAGGAACTCTCATTCATTGCTGATAGAAATGTAAATGGTACAACCACTTTGGAAGGCAATTTGGCAGTGTCTTGCAAAACTAAACATACTTTTATCACAAGATTCAGCAATTGTGCTCCTTTCAAATTAATTGAAAATACGTGTCCATGCAAAACATGCAAATGGGTGTTTATAGGAGTTCTATGCATTATTGCTAAAATTTGACATAAGGAAGATGGCCTCCAGTGTGTTAATGGATAAACAAACTGTGGTATATGCATGCAAAGGAATATGATTCAGTGATAGAAATGGGTGACTGGACAAGACATAGAGGAATGTAAGTCAACATTGCTAAGTGAAAGAAGTCAAACTGAAAAATCTACAAACTGTATGTCTAAATACTGTATGACATTCTATAAATCAATGTTGCCTCATTGGTCTGTACCTTTTTCCCTTTGTGATATTGCTGGTACCACACATTTTGCAGATAATGATGTATGTTGAGCCCAAAGTGAATTTTAGAATGTCTCTACCTCAGCATGGCACTTGCCGTATTCTAAAAGGAACATTACATTACACATGCACTGAAATACATATCAATTTTAGGTATGTGCTCTCAGCTGATTGTGAAAGGTAAATGAAGAAGCAAGTGAAAAGGAATATCTAGCCTTAATTACTACAAACATGAATGTAAAATTATTTAACATATTTAGGCTTTTTTTCTTCTGTAATTTTGAGTTTAGGACTAAACAATAAACAATTTGTAACGACCCAGTTGAGCACTAAAATTCTGCATATGCGCATACACACAACCACATAAACAGAGGAAGTCTTGACTTAATGTCATCCATAGGTTCTTGGAAATTGTGACTTTCAGGAAAAGAACGTATAATGAAACTAATTTTCCCATAGGTTAATTGATATAAACAAGACTTAAGCTCTTACAGCATATTTCTGGTCAGGAAAACATCACCAAACTTGTACATAAAGATCAAAACACTTCTAATATTAAACATTGAAATAAATGGGAACTATGCATACATTTAAGAAAGACTAATGATAAGTAAGATAATTATTTACCCGCTTATTTCAGTTCAGGGTCATGGATGGTCAGATCCTATCCCTTGCAGCATGGGGCTCCAGGCAGACCTCCCTGGACAGGATGACATTCCCTTGAAAGGGGCACCCACACTCACTCACACTGGGACGGTTTAGTCATGCCAATTAACCTGAAATGCACCTCTTTGGGATGTGGGAGGAAATCTGAGTGCCCAGAGAAAACCCACCTGAACATGGGGAGAACTTGTCAACTGTACCCAGACAGTGGTCTGACCAGGAAGCAATTTCTTCCCCCTTGATGGGGGGAAAAAATTAAAGTTGATCTTTATAACAAAATGACCTTGAATGAAACAATGTTATTAGAGGACCTGCTGTAAACACATGTGCTTCTGTATGTGTAAACACACAGTGGTGGTACAACGTAACTTCTATAAGACAATCTGTTAAAATTTAGGACATGAACACAGGGAGATTAGTTTCCTAGAGTTCTATAAGCATCAGAAAAATAAGAACTATTTTAAATAGTATCTACATTAAAAAATCTATTTCCTTCCCCTCACCAACATGAAAGAGAGGAACTAAAGAAAATCTATATGGATTGACATAAGAGAAAAAAAAAAAGAGCTCTGCATGGGGAAAGGATAGTGTCTGTTTTGAGATGCAGGGATAGTTAAACTATATTTTCTTTTATTTTGTTTATTTGGGTTTTAAAAAATTTCTTAATGAAGCAATGCTATTTTAAAAATATATACAATTACATATATATCTACACGCAACACTCAAAATGAAGGAAAAAAATTCTGTTCAGAATGCCAAAAAGCAGCAGGATATGAAGAATGCTTCATTTTATTATTTTCAAATATCCTTGACTTAAATAATGATTTATTTATTATTAAAAACTCTGTTTGATGCAATAGGTTGATCGGTATTTCACTGAGCCAATTTTATTCTTAAATAAAAGGCTACCTCTGTGGCCCATTGAAGATTCACATCTTTTGAGAGTGATTTTGTTCTAAATTTTCCTTGCTGCGTAGAGTGTCATATTCTAACATTTTTTTCTGCAACCATCTGGCCTTGGTGTAAGAAATCAATTCCACAGCAGCCATCGAACTCTGGTGCACTGAAAGACATGTCCAAACTAAGCTTCTCTCAATATCTTTAGCACAACTGACCTTTTGTTCTTGCAGAAGCAGGCTCAATTGGAACAAGAAGGAACCTGTCATGCCATTTCCCTGCTACAATATTCATTACTTGGGGGCCGTGATCTTCTGCATCTCTACAGCAGATTCTTGTTAACAAGCCTCAAGTCAGCAATCTGCTGTTTCCCCGTGCCTCTGTAATGTTTTATCAGGATAACTAATTCTTAAATGAGCATTTTCTCATGGCATATTCTCTTAACGCTTTCAGACACTGTTCTCTCCAACAGCTATCCTTTGAAGACAGGAACATCTATACACTATAGCAAGGCATTTCAGCACCCCTGGCACCCCACAGGCCAGCCCTCCCACCGTCACTACTGAGACACCGTTCAGGCACAGCAATTAGTACAAAGTAGTTTAGTCACCAGGAAGCTGTGCATCTCTGGGTTTGATGTGTTTAGCCAAGAAAAGTGGGTGAAGATCCTTCTTGATTCAAATATTTTAGGAAGAAGTCCCTTTTTTTTCCTTATTCTTAACAAATGATTTTGAAAAATGGCTCCAGGCTCTGTACAAGTATGTAAAAGAACATAAAAGGACAAATTTCAGGTCAATCTATACCTTAGTAAAAAGAGTATTGGTATTTTAGTATTACTATATATTTATATAATGCATATTATATCATAGTTTTCACTTATAGAGTTCTTCATATTATGTTCAAATAGGCTACATTAGGAGAAGAAGATAGGGACACATATGGGCTGAAGAAAGATAGATGATATGGTTTGGCTGTGTCGCCAACCAAATCTCATCTTGAATTGTAACTCCCACAATTCCCACGTGTCATAGGAGGAACCCGGTGGGAGGTGATTGAATTATGGGGGCAGGTCTTTCCTGCGCTGTTCTCATGATAGTGAATGAGTCTAACAAGATCTGATTGTTTTAAAAAGAGGATTTCCCCTGCACAAACTCTCTTCGCCTGTCGCCATCCATGTAAGATGCGACTTACTCCTCCTCGCCTTCCACCATTATTGGGAGGCCTCCCCAGCCACGTGAAACTATGAGTTCAATTAAACCTCTTTCTTTTGTAAATTACCCAGTCTTGGGTATGTCTTCATCAGCAGCATGAAAACGGACTAGTACAATAGCCTACCAAGAATAAGTTATGAGATTTTACAAGACAATTCAGCTGACAAAATAATGACCACATGATCAAGATGCCAAATACATAAGCATGATATCTTTGTTCTGGAATTTATCTGAGGGGAAAAATTGTGAAGTAATACACTTTCTCAAATCCATGAGACTGGAACTCGGAGTGTCTAAAGGTAGCCCTCTTGGAAGTAGATTTTATGTCATCAGATGTCCTATCGGTTTCATGAGGGTGCAGAACTAGTTGTTCTCTATTCCTATAATAACACCCTTCCTTCCTTCTATTTTTCTTTCTTGTCCACGTTTTGTGCCTGGATCTTCATTTATAAAGGTGACTGATTGATGCCATGGAAAGGCTAATCATCATAAAATATTTTTACTACTTATATCTCCCTAAAGACGGGGCATCCAATGCTATTCAGGGCCACAGGAGAAGCATCTGGTTTTGGTCAAGACAAGAAGTAAGATTGAGGGAGAAAACTAGGGCAGAGCCTGTACTGGGGTTTCTTCAGGAAAGACAGGGCAGGGCAGAATAAAGAACTTAAGGTTGGCCAATATGAATACAGTTGACAGGCTCTGGGCTACAGGGAGAGTCTCCAGGGGGCTGCTACCTCACTCTGGGTTGACTTAGGGCAGGGGACATACTGGTTTGGTGTGGGAGAACTAAATAAAGAGGGTAGTTGGAGGGTAGAGACTGCCGACTGGTTGGCTTGCATATGAAATTCATGCTTCTGCAGAGCCCTTTACTACCTCGAAGAACTGAATAGTTCTGGTAGGGCATCAAGAATAAAGAATATAAGAAAATATAATTAACATAACAGACCCTGTGATGAATGGATGGCAAATAAACAAATATGAAGTCTAAGTAAACGTGGTTAAAACAACACATTTCTTGGAGTGGGTACGTAGACTAAGATTCAGAAATTCTGTTGATACATTTAAACTTCAACTAGTATAATCTAAAGTAGAGCTTGCCAATATTAGAAAAAAAAAATGTCTGTTAATGAAGAACCAATTTCAATGAATCTGGAATAACCATTTTGGTCAGTCCTCCAAGATGAAGTCAAGAACCTTAAGGATTCTTTCCAGAAAGGAATAGGCTAACGTTGAGTTAATGACAAAAAGATGAAAAGGAACAAAGGGAGAGGAGAACAGGAAAGAGGATCAGAGGAAAATAAGCCTATTAAACATTGATCTTTTTTTGTTTGTTTGTTTTTGAAATGGAGTGTCACTCTGTCTCCCAGACTGCAGTGCAGTGGTGTGATCTCGGCTTGCTGCAACCTCTGCCTCCTGGGTTCATGCCATTCTCCTGCCTCAGCCTCCCAAGTAGCTGGGACTACAGGTGCCCACCACCACGCCTGGCTAATTTTTTGTATATTTAGTAGAGATGGGGTTTCACTGTGTTAGCCAGCATGGTCTCGATCTCCTGACCTCGTGATCCGCCCGCCTCGGCCTCCCAAAGTGCTGGGATTACAGGCGTGAGCCACCACGCCCAGCCAAACATTGATCTTAAATAGAGTGAATGTACTCAAAGGTAATTCATGCTGTGCACCAACTTATGGACCATTTGTGTTCATGGTTAGCTAAAATCAAGAGTCTTCCTCCCAGTGATGGCTTGCCTATTGACACCCTCTCATGTGTTTGACATGCCTGTGGAGTTAAGGAAACAAAAAGGCATCTTTGAAAGAGTATTGTTATATATAGCCGTGTAGGCTGGACATAAGACCTCATGGGAAAGTCATGGTGACTGCTCCTTTTGTTCATCGATACTTTTAAAAGGTAGCAGTGTCACTGTGGAGGAAGATGTTCTAGCACAAACCTCTTTAAGTATGTTAAGGAGATTCAAACTTCACTTGAAATATTGGACAAGATGGCCTCTACATTTCCTCTTCTTTATTAGACTTTTGACCTTATGTCAATACTTCTTACATAACAGTACAGGAAACTTTTTTTACTGGGGGCTGGAGGGAAACAGTTAAAATTCTGTGGGCTTCTGGGTCAATGGAGTAATAATTACAGCCAAGAACTATCCTATGTCAAAGGAAGAACTGTGAAAATGTCATCCAAGGGATTAAAAAATACATGTAATTGTTTCTCCTAAGAAAATGTCTTTAAGAGGAGGTTCCAAGATGGCCAAATAGGAACAGTTCCAGTCTACAGCTCCCAGCATGAGCGATGCAGAAAACAGGTGATTTCTGCATTTCCAACTGAGGTACTGGGTTGACCTCACTGGGGCTTGTTGGACAGTGGGTGCAGCCCATAGAGTGTGAGCCCAAGCAGTCTGGGGCATTGCCTCACTGGGGAAGTGCAAGGGGTTGGGGAAATCCTTTTCCTAGCCAAGAGAAGCCAGGACAGATGGTACCTGGAAAATCGGGACACTCCCACCCTGATACTGTGCTTTTCCAACGGTCTTAGCAAACAGCACACGAGGAGATTATATCCCTCCCACGCCTGGCTCGGAGGGTCCCACGCCCATGGAGCCTTGCTCACTGCTAGCACAGCAGTCTGAGATTGAACTGCAAGTTGGCAGTGAGGCTGGGGGAGGGGCATCCACCATTGCTGAGGCTTGAGTAGGTAGACAAAGCAGCCAGGAAGCTCGAACTGGGTGGAGCCCACAGCAGCTCAAGGAGACCTGCCTGCCTCTGTAGACTCCACTTCTGGGGGCAGGGCATAGCTGAACAAAAGGCAGCAGAAACTTCTGCAGACTTAAACATCCCTGTCTGACAGCTTTGAAGAGAGTGGTGGTTCTCCCAGCATGGAGTTTGAGATCTGAGACCAGACAGACCGCCTCCTTAAGTGGGTCCCTGACCCCTGAGTAGCCTAACTTGGAGAGACCTCCCAATAGAGGCCACATCATACAGCCGGGCGTCCCTCTGAGATGAAGCTTCCAGAGGAAGGATCAGGCAGCAGCATTTGCCGTTCTGCAATATTTGCTGTTCTGCAGCCTCCACTGGTGATACCCAGGCAAACAGGGTCTGGAGTGGACCTCCAGCAAACTCCAACAGACCTGCAGCTGAAGGTCTTGACTGTTAGAAGGAAAACTAACAAACAGAAAGGACATCCACACCAAAACCCGATCTGTACATCACCATCATCAAAGACCAAAGGTAGATAAAACCACAAAGATGGGGAGAAACCAGAGCAGAAAAGCAGAAAATTCTAAAAATCAGAGCACCTCTTCTCTTCCAAAGGAACTCAGCTCCTTGCCAGCAACAGAACAAAGCTGGATGGAGAATTACTTTGACTAGTTGAGAGAAGAAGGCTTCAGATGATCGGTAATAATAAACTTCTCCGAGCTAAAGGAGGATGTTCAAACCCATCGCAAAGAAGCTAAAAACCTTCCAAAGAGATTAGACGAATGGCTAACTAGAATAAACAGCATTGAGAAGACCTTAAATGTCCTGATGGAGGTGAAAACCATGGCACTAGAACTACATGACGCATGCACAAGCTTCAGTAGCTGATTCGATCAAGTGGAAGAAAGGGTATCAGTGATTGAAGATCAAATGAATGAAATGAAGCGGGAAGAGAAGTTTAGAGAAAAAAGAGTAAAAAGAAATGAACAAAGTCTACAAGAAATATGGGACTATGTGAAAAGACCAAATCTACGTCTGATTGGTGTACCTGAAAGTGACGGGGAGAATGGAACCAAGTTGGAAAACACTCTGCAGGATATTATCCAAGAGAACTTCCCCAACCTACCAAGGGAGGCCAACATTCAAATTCAGGAAATACAGAGAACGCCACAAAGATATTCCTCAAGAAGAGCAACTCCAAGACACATAATTGTCAGATTCACCAAATTATAAATCATGCTGCTATAAAGACACATGCACATGTATGTTTATTGCGGCACTATTCACAGTAGCAAAGACTTGGAACCAACTCAAATGTCCATCAATGATAGACTGGATTAAGACAATGTGTCACATATACACCATGGCAGCCATAAAAAAGGACGAGTTCATGTCCTTTGTAGGGACATGGATGAAGCTGGAAACCATCATTCTGAGCAAACTATCACAAGTACAGAAAACCAAACACTCCATGTTCTCACTCATAGGTGGGAATTGAACAATGAGAACACTTGGACACAGGGTGGGGAACATCATACACTGGGGCCTGTCATGGGGGGAGTGGGGAGGGATAGCATTAGGAGATATACCTAATGTAAATGACGAGTTAATGGGTGCAGCACACCAACATGGCACATGTATACATATGTAATAAACCTACACGTTGTGCACATGTACCCTAGAACTTAAAATATAATTTTAAAAAAAAGCTTTAGATCAGAAAAAAAATAGAAAATGTCTTTAATTTCATCCAGCTCTGTTTCCAAAGACAGCTAAATTCCACCGGAATCAGTAATGCCCAGCAGCTGGTTAAGGGTGGAGTTAAGTGTCTCACTACCTATAAAATGTGTCTTTTTATTATGTCTCAGGAAAGCAATGTGATACTTCTAATTTAATCAAAACTAATCAGAGTTTGTTCCTCCTCATTAAGAGAAGCTAGGTCCTTTTGGGGCTACAGCTCTTTGAATTAATCTGGTATTTGGGTTTTCATACTAGAAATAAAAATCCTAAAATGGAAAGTGGTATATGTATATTTTTTAAGGATATAAGAACTATTAGCAATTGATGTAAATTTTCACTGAACATACTTGGATTTTTTTCTTCTAATGCTACATAATAACTATAATTTTACCTAATGGAAAGTAGTTTTGTGCTCACAAAATTTCAGCCTAGAAGTAAAAACTAGACATGGGACAGAATCCAAAACCCGGCTACCTGCTGTTAAAGAAAAATTACACCGAGGAAGACATTTTATTCAACCCACCAATTACACGCAAAGGATTTGGGCCAGATAATTCCTGTGTGAATTAAGTACGTGAATATGACAGGCCACATTCAGACATAATATTTTTCTTCTAAAAAATAATAATAATAGTTACTTAAATTTCCATAACTTGGAAATTCTGATAGCATTGCCCAAGAAAAATGAAGAAAAAGTAAAACCACCTTTGCAAATGTTATGACAGTGAGAGAAAGTTAACATGGCTGACTCTGTCTCACTTCTAGCCTCAGGCTGGCTATCTTCACTCATTCCTGGGTTTGGGCCAAGCTAACAATGGGAGGAACTTACTTTATAGTTTAACTTCAAAGCAAAATTATACTAACCCTTCTCAAAACTAAACTACATTTGTAAAGCAAATGAAAGTCTACAAGGTAGAATTATAAGAAGGGCCTGAATTCTGCTAAGATACATGCTTAAATGATAGCCAGTCATTCTTCTGAAGGTCACAAGATTTGCAACTTCCCCAACTAATCCTGGAGATAACACCACTATTGTAGAAACTAAGATTGGCCTTTTGAGACGACTTTTAGACTTTCACATTTCTGGTCACTGACTGACTCTACCCAAAACCACCACCCATGACCCAACTTGTCCTAGGGCCCCCACCCAGAGGCTGACTCAGTGCATGAGGACTATTTTCCATACCTCTGTGATCTCATTTCCAACCAATCAACATTCCCCACTAATTCCCTAGTCACCTGCCCACCAAATTCTTCTTGAACAACCCTCCAAACCTTTGGCGAGATTGAGTTAAGCAATATTATGCTATCTTTCACATAACTACCCTAGTGTCAATTACATTTTTTAATGCAATACCAGAGTCCTGGTAATTTGGTTTTGTCTGTGCAGTGGACAGTGAGAAATCTTTTGGAGACTATTAACTTGAGGGCTCATCTGGAGTCACCCCTTGCAGGTGCCTGCCAACACTTTGTCAGCCACCACAGAATAACAGACCTGGAGGTGAACTCTGGCAGTCGCTTATTTGTAACGAGCTGATGGGCCATCTCTGGCTCTGTCCATACAGGCACTGTCAACCCATGGTTCCTGGGCCTAATTTCAGTGGAAAGAAAGTTCCTGGGAAATGTCTTTAAACCAGTCTAGTGAATATTCTAGGCACAGTCAATGCCCCCTTCCTTCTTCTGATCTGTTGGCTTTTCTGGAGTACTGTAGACTCATCCCGGGACTGTTCACCTCTCCCTGGATTGCAGCAAGAATCTAAGGCTGGGGAGATTTCTCCCCACTTAGAGCAGAAAAAGGGGGCCTGTTTGGAAGAATACTCTTCTGGATTGGAATCTGGTCTGGAATCTTGGTTTGGAATGACTTTTGCTTGTTTTTACTTTGTTGTGTGAGCTTATATGTATAAAGGAGGTCTCTGAAGAAATTGCTGATGGACATCCAGCAGACTCTCCTACTTGTCTGATCAGTTACATTTGGTGAGCCCTGAAGGAAGTGTTAGCAGAAGCTAGCTCAGGGTGACCTTCAGCTTTTCCATTTTGCCCACAGACCACCCATTTAAACTCCAGGTTGGAGGTCATCCCTCCAAACCTTGAATAGATCAAAGATGCCAAGGACCAACAAGAACAAGTTTGAGCCTTGCTACATTGATACCTGGGCACCGAGCAGGGTGATTAGTGTCTGTGTTTTGTCATGTGTATATCACTCTGGCAGGAATGGGGAATGATAACTCAGTTCCCTCAGGCAGACTGTTGGGCTGCATCTTGCAAAACTGGAATGTTTTTGCCTATGGTTCCATAAAAAAGAAAAAGAACCATTTTTTTTGTAATGTGGCTTGGATCCCACAGCTATGGTGCAGCGCACAGAGTTATCAAAAGCAGCTTTGCTCTTCTGGAAGCTGCAGAGAAAGGGAACCCAGAAACCTGGCAAGCTAGCAAAAGGATAATATTTCTTACCAGCTGGGCTTTTGACCTCTCTCTCCCTCTCTCTCTGTGCAAGCCAGTTGAGTGAATGGTAAAAATTACTGATTGTCTCCTATGTAAGGTTATGACTAGTGGGAAGATGGATTTATGACACTAGTCTGAGGCTGTAGTGAATCTGGTGTACATTGTGTTATGAATTTGCCTTTCTGTGTTGTTTTGTCATAAAGAGAGTTACCATAAGATAAAATGTGGGCCTATGTTCTCCATGAGCCTGCTGTTCAAGACAGCCCTGCAGACTGCTCAGTTACAACTTTGCTGAAGGGTCCTGAACAAAAACTGAATGAGGTTTCCCTCTCATCTTGCTTTATGTCCTTGGGAGCTTGATTTGTGACCATGTGGAGGTCCTCTTTCTCAGACTCTGCCATTAGGAGGGCAAGAATTTTCAGGTTCCTATCAGGTGGCCAGTCTGAAAGGACTGAGGTCTGAGGTCTTTCTTTCTCTCTCTCTCTCTCTCTCTCTGCCTTTCTCCCCTCCTCTCTTTCTCTCTCTCTCTCTCTCTGTCGCAGAGTCTCCCTCTGTTACCAAGAAAGCTCACTCTTTTACCCAAACGTGTCAAGCTTTGAATGCATTTTGTCTTACAATTTCTGACGGAATTCCTGGGGATCATGGGGACACCTCTTCTACTCCCTCTTTAGAAGTATCTCTTGCTTATGCGGTAAAAACCTGGAAAAGTACCATTTGGCCTTTAAAAAGGCTTTTAGATTGAGTCACTATTGGAAGTATACTGTTGAAATAAAAAGGATTTTAGAGATCTTATTTTCCACAATTGAAATAAAAGGTTTGAATTAATAGGAAGATGCCTAATAATGTCATAGCTAGCCTTAGAAAGTTCTCTTGAGCAGTCAAAATCCTTTTGCAAGCTCGAAAATGGCTGCCCTAGACTCCTTCTGGCAAAGGCAATGGCACCTGCCCATGCTATAGCACAGCAGCTAAGGCTTTGCCCTTTCATCATGCTGACTAGGGTTCAATTCCTGGTTTAAGGAATGAGTTCCTTCTGGTTTGATAGTTGTGAGACTTTTGTCATTTATTATTTTTCCCTCCATGGATAGCTTCTAATTTCCTCTCTTGAATTTCTTTCTCTGAGCTACCTTTTGGGTGATTCTAGATCCTGTAAAAACCTCTTTCCATCTCTGCCCACACCTTCTGCATCTGTAGTTAAGTCATAACTTAAGACTTATTGATTTCACTTGGGAAAATATGTTTGAGGAAAAGAAAAGGTGTAAAAGTCAGAGGTATTGGCTGTTTGTCCCCACTAGTGTCTGTTAATAACAGATTTGGAAGGATTTTTTTAAAAAGAGCTCCATGGTTAAAAACAAGCTTAATTAAAAGCTGATATTCAAGTCATATAGATGTATACATTTTTTGATTAACTATAAATAAATAAATATTTTAAAATATATAAGCAGATATATATTTTAAATATATATACATACAACAATATTTAAGTATTTAAAAAGCTTTTATGATTTTTCTCTAATTTTTTTTTGAAAAAATAATTTCTTTTTCCTTCCCAATTCACTGAATTCTGTTTCTCTATTTATTTCTGTTTATCTTCTTGCCATCATCAATACCCACATGAGAGAACCCAAGGGAACTTCTGATAGCCTGGGACACCTTGGGAAAAAAAAGAGAGGTACCACAGACTCCAGTTTTAGAGTAACCTCTGTTTTCCTTATGGAACCCCAAGAGTTGTAAGTGGAGAGATGCCTCTCAAAATCTAAGGCTCTGCTTTCTTTGCATTGCCTTGCCTGATCTTTTTGAATTTTGGGTACATCAGAAGTTACTTTGCATTAGAAGAGAACTTTTAGCCTTGGTATATAAAGGCTACATGAGAGATACACTTTTAGGGATGGGAAATGGCAGTGATAAGGGGGATACTCAGTTCTTTTTGTGTTTGGATAAACACAGCACACTCTTAGGCACCTAGAGGGTATGGGATGGGGAATGGACTGACTGATTCAAGAGTGGTCTGATAGGTGCTGGGTTGCCCGGCAGCCTCAAGGAAGTGGTCTTACAATGAACTATACTGTAGTCTCTCATCCCCTAGCATTACTTTCTCTTTGGGGACCCAGGATTTAGTATAAAAATGGGACCCTTGATCTGGGGGCATGTGTTCTGCCTTCCAGCTACCCCTGCCTATTAGGACCTAGAAACTGAATGCTTCTGCCTTCCAGCTACCCCTGCCTGTTAGGACCTAGAAACTGAATGCTTTCTTGGCCCTGTTACTTAAAAGACTCCACCCTATATCCAGTAATTCAATTAAGAAAGTTACATCTGTAAGGAAATCTCCATGTGTAAGGGTGTCTGCTTTTCCTGGTCTTCTTAATTGAACTTTTACTCACACCACTTTTCCTTGGTTTGGGTAAAATATGAATTTTGTATCTTGTTTCACCTAAGAATTGTCTCTTTAGAAATACAAATTTAGAGTTGTCCAGCTGGGAATTGTTTAGGGCAGAGAACAGGTAATCAAGAAACTGATGGTCTAAAATAGGGAATAGAAACTTAAAAACTGGGCGAATGAGGAATCTTCCAACTTCCACCAGATCTGCTTCTGTCTGGGTATTTATATGTGTCATGTGTGTGCTGTTTCACTACCAAAATATATGAAAGAGATCTAATTAATTGGCTTAAAAGAAAAAGCAAGTGCTTAAATCACATATTTTCACACAAAAATACAAATTTTAATGCCTTTCAGTTCACGTGACTTTAGTAACATTGGTGAAACAAAATAAAAATGTCTTCAGAATTCAGAAACTTTGAATTAGGCAGGGTAGATACTGTCTTTGCTAGATATTTTAAAGTTATAACTGTTTCTATGACTTTTTTTTGATAATTGTTTGACTTTTCTGTGCCATTAAATTATAGTTAAAGCCTGGGGACATTTGTAGTTAG
This sequence comes from Pan paniscus, assembly GCF_029289425.2. Classification (NCBI taxonomy): domain Eukaryota; kingdom Metazoa; phylum Chordata; class Mammalia; order Primates; family Hominidae; genus Pan; species Pan paniscus. Next base: position 73,300,114 of record NC_073267.2, read on the forward strand.
CCATGTCCCCTGGTTATGCTGAAAAGAACCAGAGACATTCTCTGAAGCTCTGTCCCTATCCTGTGCTCTGCATCTCATACACAGTGTTACTGTTTACTTACCAGGTTTTTCACTAAAAATAAAAGTTGCTGGGAGTTTGCATTGTAACATATGTAGTGAGACTACTAGAGAAACAGTTCTACATGCAAAGTATATAAAGAAAAGAAAATGTGTTTTGAGAAAAGGTTACGAGAAGCCATGGGAATACGGCTTTTTTTTTTTTTTAAGGAAAAGGAATTTTATCTCGTTTAGAAGTTTTAAAGATTGCCTTAAATTAAAAAATAATAAGACAAAACTGAAGGTTTAATCAAGTTATAGAAGATTTATGAAAGATCTTGTAAAAGAAGTTCTATCAGTGTGAGCAAGTTAGCCAAGGAGGTTATTTAGTTTTTCTATAAATCAAACATTAAAATAGAAACTACACTGATGCAGGGCCAGAATCTGGGGTCATGTATCAAAATAACAGGTGTTTTTTCTTTTCTTTCTTTCTTTCTTTCTTTTTTTTTTTTTTTTGCACTTATCTGCTCTGTAATAAAAAATTGTGGAGTTATAAAAGGTTTATGGAAATCTTACCTTATGGTCAAACTGATTAAGATTGGATAGATTATTTATAAGGTTTTATGAAAAATTGGGTTTAACATTATACTAATGCTAAGGAGAAATTTGGTTTTCTTGTTTGAATAAGATTGTTTGTAACATGGAGAATATTGACAGATAATGACAGATTTTTGTTCTTAGTGGGTTTTTTTTTTTTTTTTTTTGAGACAGAGTCTCGGCCTGTCGCCCGGGCTGGAGTTCAGTGGCGCGATCTCGGTTCACTTCAACCTCTGCCTCCCAAGTTCAAGCGATTCTCCTGCCTCAGCCTCCTAAGTAGCTGGGACTACAGGCGTGCGCCACCACTACAGGCATGCACCACCATACCTGTCTATTTTATTTTTTGTACTTTTGGTAGAGATGGAGTTTCACCCGGTTGCCCAAACTGGTCTCAAACTCCTGGGCTCAAGCATTCCTCTTGTCTCAGCCTCAAAAAGTGCTAGGATTACAGGCATGAGCCAGTGCACTTGGCCTTTGTTTGCCTTTTAGGTAAACTACAGAGAAAAGAAAAGAGGGAAGAGAGAAAAGAAAGATTCTATTGGCCTCATGCTATCTTTATTGGGTCTTCTTGTTTGAAACACTGAGACTTCTCTCTGTCAGAGTAAAGGTTTTTGTCTTTTTGACATTTTTTGAGATATTATTTCAGCTATATGAGTGACCTGTTCCTATATTGTAATATCAAGTATTTTAAAATTTGATATATGACAAACCTTCCAAAATCAAAATTTCAAGTTCCAAATTCAGTCCTTTTAACTTCATTTACCTTTTTTTAGCTATTAGGTCCCCTGAAGCCTAAAAGAGTTATGCTTGATTCATTTCATGTGTTAAATTCATACAGAGAGCAATGTCAAGTATAGGATGGTGTTTGACTTTTTTGGGGGATGTATTTGTATAAATGTGCTATTGATGTATGTTCCAGAATTGTGTGATACTCCAATAATTTTATTTGACTTTGTATATATTATTAGGAATAACTATGATTATTAGGGTAAATTGTTGTATGCCAGAAAAATAAGCAAATTTTTTTGTCAATTGCGTTATTAACCATAGCTGGCCTGAGACTGTTATCATCCACAATTGTTGTTTTACTTTGATCCTTTTCAAAAGATAGTTTTATTATCAGCTATAGAACTCTGACAGGTAGTCTTGAATGCAGGTGTCTGATAAGTTTGTAAAGATTATGCCATTGGAATAGAGGGAAAAACTTCCAGGACTCTCATGGACAGCTGATGTGTTCATGAATACTGAGCAGAACAGGAGTTAACTGCATGGGCTGAACTAATAAAAGATTGAAATAATATTTTTACAACTCTTTGCCTGAAGTGTTGCTGATACTTTTTGTTTCATCTTTCAGAGTCAAGAAAACTTTTATTTTCAGCTATTTACAGCTTTTAACCATTGAGTAAAGTATACTTGTGGGAAAAATGTAAAACACATTTTTTTCTCTCTATTTGATTTCTCGAGAATTTGGAAATCATTTGTGAGTATTCTTACTTTATAACAATATAGTTATTTGTATAAGTTCAATAAGAATTTGTTTTCATTTCTAACAGGATACAATTGGAGACAAAGTTTATGTTAACCAAGGCTTTGACTGGAATTACAGGTTTCCCACTGCTTTGAGGAATTGATGTTGACTTAGAGAGATGATAATAGCCCCTTAGAGAAACTGGCCTTGTACCTTGTCCCATACAGGTTTCCTGACCTGTGGTAAGTAAGAATTGTTACTTTCTGAGAGGCCTAGGAACCCCAAGTTGTTTTGGGACCTCAAGAAGAGAGAAATTCACCCAATTCATATAAGTATCTACAGACATAAATAAAGCTTCTTTTGGGCTCAAGAGGCTTTTAAAAGGTCTAATCTGAGATTTCATATGAAGAAAAATCCAGCACAGCCAATTTAGAACAAAAAAGCTAATATGGCAAGTAATTATTCTTGCTGAATTTTATGCAAATAATCAGGCCATATATAATAAGGCTGGAACTTATTTTGCAAATAAATGGGTTCTACTGCAATTTGTCTTTGGTAAAAATGAGGAGCTGGAGAGACAAAAATTATATTTCAGACAAAACGTATAGTACACTTGTTGTTGTCCATTGTTTATGCGTTTCGGCTGATGACACTGTATCTGATTGGTTCTCAAGGTCATTCACTTGAACCCCTCAAGGCTTCAGGTCAGTTCTACAGGGACTACTGAAACTAGGACATTTGCTATTCATAATAGTTCTCATTATTTGTCTTATAGTCTGCTGTTCACTTACATGCTGTACTAAATCTGTGCTTAAAATACTAATGTTTTCATTATGCAGACTTTGGGATCCCAGCCAGGCACTCATGAATACATAAAGACAACTAAAAAACCAGTTTCACTCCTCTTATCCTGGGAGCATCCCTGATTCGGTTTAGATCTGTGTCCCCATCCAAATTTTATGTCAAGTTGTAATCCTTAATGTTGGAAGTGGGGCCTGGTGGGAGGTGATTTGATCATGGGAGTGGGTCTTTCATGAATGGTTTAGCACCATCTCCTTGGTGCTATTCTCATGTTAGTGACTTCTCACAAAATTGGTTTGTTTAAACATATGCGGCACCTCCCCCTTCTCTCTCCCTCCTGCTCTGGCCATGTAAGACTGGCCTGCTTCCCCTACACCTTCCACCATGATTGTAAGTTTCCTGAGGCTTCCCTAAAAGCTGAGTAGATGCTGCCAAGCTTCCTGCACAGCCCGTGGAACCATGAGCCAATTAAACCTCTTTTCTTAATAAATTTCCCAGTCTCAGGTATTTCTTTTTGGCAATGAGAATGGACTAATACAAAACCCTACCCCTATTATGCTATCTGTCAACAGGGAAAAAGTTAGAGTGATTGTTGGCCTTTTCCCACCTCCATAACTCACACCTCAGGATTAGAGTGTGCTGAAAATTAAGGGGAGATTGAAATTGCCTTTGCAAAGATTATGACAGTGAGAGAAATCTACCATGGCTGACTCTATTTTGCTTCTAGCCTCACAGGCTGGCTGTCTTCACTAAGCTAACCACCAGAGGAACTTATTTTATAGTTTAACTTTAAAGCAAGGATGATGATAGAAGCCCTTTCCCAAACCAAAATGCCTTTGTAAAACTAACAAAAGGTCACCAGGTAGAATTATAAGAGGGGCCTGAACTCTGCTAAGTTACAGGCATAGTTAGCAGATAACCAACCATTGTTCTGGAGGTCACAAGAATTGTAACTTCCCCCAGTTACTCCTGTAGATTGCATCACTATTGTAATATCTAAGATTGGCCTTTTGAGATATTTTTCAAACTTTTGCATTTTTAGTGACTGGCTGACTCCACCCAGACCCACCATTCAAGACTCAGGTGGTCCTATGACCTTCACCCTGAGGCTGACTGAGTGCAAGAGGGCTGTTTTCAACACTTCCATTATTTTACCTCAACAAATCAATCCCCATTCCTTGCCAACTGCCCACCAAACTACTCTTGAAAAACTCTAACCTCCAAGCCTTCAGGGAGAATGACTTGAGTGATAACTCAATCTTTACATGGCTAGCATAGAGTTAATTAAACTCTTTACTGCAATAGTGAACTGGTTTTGTTGATGAAGTGGGCAGGAAGAACGCGTTGATTACAAAAGAATGGTGATATCGTTTGGATGTCCTCTCTAAATCTCATATTGAGATGTAATCCCCAGTGCTGGAGGTGGGGACTGGTGGGAGGTGTTTGGATCATGAGGACAAATCTATCATGGCTTTTTGCTGTCCTCATAGTAGTATGTTCTCACAAGATCTGGTTGTTTAAAGTGTGTGGCAAATCCTTCACTCTCTCTCTCTCTTGCTCCTGCCCTAGTCATGTGACATTCCTGCTACTTCACCTTCTGCCATAAGTAAAAGCTCCCTGAGGCTTCCCCAGAAGCCAAGCAAATACTAGCACTTGCTTCCTATACAGCCTGCAGAACAGTGAGCCAATTAAATCTTTTTTCTTTATAAATTACCCCATATCAGATATTTCTTTACAGGAATGCAAGAATGGTGTAACATAGATGGGTTTCCCAAGTGTTATTTGTATTTTTCTTTACTTCATCATTATTCCATTTTTTTTATCTTAGCCTCTTCCTGCAAATAACTTGGAAATAAAAAATGTAAGGGAAATAACATGAAATCATTCAATCATTCATTTACCAAGAAACACTTGTTATGTCTGAGATAGTTTAGTAAAGCACTATATCATTTAAAATTCAAAACTTTGCACAGTAATTTTTTTTACCATTTTTTTCTTTTGAGGATGGAGAAATTAAAAGGTTAACTCACTAGTTCAAGGTCACACTATTGTGTAGAGTAGCCAGAATTTAAACCAAGGTCTGTCAGCCTCTAACCTTTTACCACAGCTGCTAATGAGTTTCTTTAAATCTCTCTTTGAAAAAAGAAAGGTGAAAACAAAAAAGAGGTCAGAGAGGAGAAAGAATATAAAAGCATATTACAACCTTGTGACCTTGTAGTTTATTTCTCATCCAGCACAGAATCCCTCAGTAATTCTAAAACAATTATTCTGTAGTTAACTGAAGCTAATGTCTAAGTTTAAAAGTATTTTACTGATAATTATGTTTTATTTTAGTCTCCTTGGTCCTTTCTTAAGCATAGCCGGGAAAACTTAAGCTGCTGTTGATGAAATAGCCCCATATAAAATTATCTTCTAGCCCTAGACTTTATCATGGTCATTTAAAAAGAGATGTATTTGAAGAAATAAATGAATATCTTTAATATTTTGTTTCCAGTTCTCATCTGATGTCTGGCCCCACTAGCTGGCCTACATCCTGAGGCATTGTTCTGCTTAAATACATTCTAAAGAAACTTTATAACTTTCTCTACTGCTTCACTTCACCATGCATTTGATGAAACATGGACTTATGACCATACCATTGCCTGGTATATTTTCCTATAGAAGATAATGATGACATGCCTTCCAGGTAAAACTCTGGAAGGGCTGTATATTATGAGTTTCCAATCTTGAATATGATCACAATGTTGGAGGGTGAGAGCCATCTTCTTATTAGAGACATGTAGATGGATGTAGCCATTAACATTGGGAATCTTAGAACCCAGTCCTGCTGCTTTCTATTTGTGCAGTCTTGGACAAACTGTTTCATATGTTGAGGTATGTTTTTCCATCTATTAAATTAGGTTAACAACATGTATACATTACATTTTGTGAAGTTTAAAATGATGGTTTGTATGCAAAACAGTACAGTATGGTTCATAAAAGCTTACACTTTGGAAACTGAATCTCGAGTTTTGAATTCTGGCTTCTATTTGCTCTTTGCAGTTGGGCAAGTTATTTAACACTTCCATGCCTCAGCTCATTATATGTAAAATTAGAATAATATCACCTATTTCAAAGGGTAGGTGGACAATTGAATAATTCTTTAACAGAAGCAAAAGATGGAGAATACTACCTTTATGTTAGTGTTACAGAGTATTAAGTATGATTGCTATATTCAGGATAAATGCAAGTCTGTGTGTGAATTCAGAGAAGCACTATTAAGAAGAGGACAGTTAAGATTTGAGTTCTGGTTGTCATTTAGAGTGGTTGTTTGGGGAATGATATAATCTTGTTTTAATAATACAGGTAAAACATTGAAGTCTGGAAAGCAAAACTTCAAGTTGACATGGTGAATATCCTATTAGGAAGATGGGGGCAGTTTCTGTGCTATTTCATGTACGCATGGCCTTAAAAGATCTGTGCTATAACTTCTCTAATCCAAGGTATCTATATTGATTGCATATTTCATAAACACCACACACCCACTGCTTAGAAGTCTCTCAATAGCTTCTCATTTCTCTTAGGGTAAAGGTCAGAATACTCACTGTTGCCTACACAAGTCTCAACACAATGGACTTGGCCCTATAGCTTCACCTTTATAATGCTCTTTTGCTTTCTGTGCTTCAGCTGCTGTCCTTCTGAAAGTTCTCTAAGGACTCCATGTGACCTCTTCTACAGAGCCCTTGCTTGTGCTGTTCCCTTTTCTCTATTTTGTCTACTTATCTTTATTAACCATATTTCAGATCAAGTATTATTTCATGAGATAAGCTTTCCCGGACATTCAAGATAAAGCTGAAGTCCTTTGTGCCCTTATTAAATGGTGTGGCTTTTCTTCTTAGCAATCACCATTGCTAGAAATGATCATTTTGAGTGATAGTTGGATTTACACAAATTTCACCAGTTAGATTCTAAGTTATCTAAAGGCAGACACTCTTAAGTTTGTTTCCTCAACATTATCATTTCATTGTTTTCTTATAGTGGATATGTCAATGAATAAAGGAATTAATATATAAATATATATAAACACACACACAAATGTACATGTTCACATGATATAGACATTCGTATGTATGTGTATATATATACACACATCAATCTTAAAGCATGTAGGATTCATTATTAGCAAATGTACTAATTCATTTCACGGGTGTTTGTGTATGTATTGATTGCTCAACAGAGGCCCGAAATTCCTCCACTTTTGAGGAATACAGTCATGAGCAAAAGGGAAAATCTCAGTGCTAGGCTTAGCACATGGGTGGTAGAAAGGGTAAGGGCTGATTTCCACCTTTGGGTGGTGCCAGTTCGCACCTCATGGTCCTTGGACTGGTGGATGAGGCAGACGAGGCAGATGGACAGTGTGCAAGAAAGACAGAAAGACACATGTTGGGGTGGGCTGGCAAGTGCCTAGTTCTAGTTGCCTGGTGATGCCTCACATTTGGATGTGCCCAGGCCATCACAGGCCATATGCACTGGTGTGCAGCAGAGTCAGCTGAGTCACTGGGCAGTGTATGGAGGGAAGAGGCAGAGGGAGTGTGGTTGACAGGTGGACAGGGTGCTTAGCTTGGCCAAATCGCAGGTGACCTGAGCACTTTATGAGCAGATGCGGGTCTGGGTAGAGGTAACAAGCCACATGCTGGGTGACAACTGACTTGCCATGAGGAGATGGGGAGGCTCAGAGTGCATGGGCAGTCCCTGTGCCATTGAGTTCTCCTGCACTGATTCCTGGACACCTCAAGGAAGGATACAAACTATTTCCTGGAAAAGATCTATTCTGGAGATGAGTCCGGTTGGCCAACTAGACACAGTCTGGAAGACCTTCTTCTACTGAGAGACCAGCCCATCAAGAGGATGGGCAAACTCTGAGCAGACTATCACAAGAAAGGCATTGAGAGTGGATAGAGAGGGGATCTAGACCCTGGATGTAAAGGAGAGGAAGCTTGGAACCCTGCATATGATTGCCAAGCATCAGAACTCATTCCTGTCCCTGAGTGGCTCTTAGGAAGAAATGAGTTAAAGAGGCATGGAGTGGCCCACTCTCACTGTGTACTTCTGAAATCCTAGCTGTAGGAGCCTTCAGAGCTCCCACAGACATTTCAGCTGTCAGGGGAGCTGCCAGGAGAGGTGGCAGGGACAAGATTCTGATCTATGCAGAGCCTGGAGGGTTTGGCATGGGAAGAGCAGCAGTGGAGCATGGCTATGGCCATCTATCCCCAAGGCTTGTCCTGATCCTCTAGGTGGCTTTGACATTTGTTGACTATTTGACCTGGACAGAGTTGGGATGTCTTGCCCATTGGACAAGGTCAGTCAAATCTGAGCACTCCCCTGTCTGCTGGCCTCTCCTGGGGTCCCTGCCTGGATGCACCCACTTGTAGCACATCCTTGCATGCCCAACCAGGGCACTTTTCAGTGGTCACCACCATAGCTCCTTTGCCAAGAGACTCTGCTTAACCATCAGACAGCTTCAGCAGATGGGTACCTTCCAGCACATACCTGCCCACAACCTCCCCTTTCTAACTTGCTCACATGCATGCACAGGAACCTACCACTGCCCTGCTCTTGTCAGCACATGCATACAGACCCCATGTCCTACCTGCTGCCAAAGCATGGGTGTACGTAGATCCCAGTGTGCTGCCACCCTACCACTACTGGCCCGTGTGTGTGTATATGTGCAGACCCCATGGCCACAGCCCTGACAAAAAGGTTTTGCTGGCACTCCCCCATTGAAGTGTTGTTGCCAGCAAACCAGGACCACCTTGGCTCCTCTAGCATAGCAGGTGCTTAACGTTAGGGGCCAGAGAATGAATCTGTGGGCCTGATCCCAGCCACTCAGGGTAAGATCATGCAGTTCAGAAATTCTGAGCTGAGCCTTAGCCCCCTGAAATTGACCCGAAATGAAACCGACTGAATACACCCAACTTACACCACACTTAAACCCTCAAGGGCATCAAAGAATATAAAATCAAAAAGTCCCATTCAAAGAACAGATACTTCAAAGGTTAAAGGAACATTAGCCCACACAGATGAGAAAGAACTCATGCACGAACTCTAGCAACTCAAAAAGCCAGAGTGTCTTCTTACCTTCAAATGACTGCACTAGCTCCCCAGCAATGGTTCTTAACTAGGCTGGAATGCCTGAAATGACACACATAGAATTCAGAACCTGGATGACGATGACTATCATCAGGATTCAGGAGAAAGTTGAAACCCAATCCAAGGAATATAAGGAATCTAGTAAAATGATACAAGAGCTGAAAGAAGTAGACATTTTAAGAAAGAAACAAATTGATCTGATAGAGCTTAAAAAAAAAAAGCTCACTACAAACATTTTATAATACAATCATAAGTATTAATAGACCAAGTTGAGGAAAGAATCTCAGAGCTTGAAGGCTGGTTCTTTGAATTGACACAGTCACACAAAAATAATGGAAAAAAAAGATAAAAAAGAATTAATAGACATCCATGAATATATGGGATTATATAAAGAGACCAAACCTATGATTTATTGACATCCCTAATAGAGAGCAAGAGAGAGCAAGCAACTTTGAAAACATATTTGAGGATATTTTCCACAAAAAATTTTCCAATCTAGCAAGAGAGGTTGACATTCAAATGCAGGAAATTCAGAGAACCACTCGGTTATACTATACAAGATGACCATCCCCATGACACATAGTCATCAGATTCTCTAAGTGAATGTGAAAGAAAAAATATTAAAGGCAGCTAGAGAGAAGAGGCAGGTCACCTACAAAGGGAACTCCATCAGGCTAGGAGTGAAACTTTCAACAGAAACCCTACAAGACAGGAGAGATTAGGAGCCTGTCATCAGCATTCTCGAATAGAAACTCCAACCAAAAATGTAATATCCAGCCAAACTACATTTAATAAAAAAAGGAGAAATAAATTTGCTTATCTGAAAATAAATTATTTTCAGATAAGCAAATGTTAAACAAATTTATTACCACCAGACCTACCACCTAAGAGGTCCTTAAGGGAGTGGTAAACATAGAAATGAAAGACCATTTCTGGCCACCAAAAAAATACACTTAAGTACATAGGTCATTGACACCATAAAGCCCCTATACAGTAAAGTCTACATAACAACCAGCTGACAACACACAGAAGCTCAAAGTAAAGGTATAGGGAAAAACCTATCACGAAACAAAAAACAAAAAAGAGCAGGGGTGGCTATTCTAATTTCAGACAAAACAGACTTTAAATGAACAATCATCCAAAGAACAAAGAAGGGTATTATATAATATTAATGTGTTCAATTCAATAAGAAGACTTAACTATCTTGAATATATATGGACCCAACATGGGAGCACACAGATTTATAAAGTAAGCTTTCAATACCTATGAAGAGACTTAGATAACCACACAACAATAGTGGGAGACTTCAATATCTTGCTAACAGTATTAGACAAATCATTGAAGCAAAAAACTTAGAAAAATATTTGAGACATAAACTTGACATTTTACCAAATGAGACTAAAAGACATCTACAGAATACTGCACCCAACATCAACAGAACACTAATTCTTCTTGTTTGCACATGGTACATACTCTAAAATCAACCACACACTTAGCCATAAAGAGATTCTCAACAAATACAAGAAAACAAAAAGCACATCGATCACACTCTCAGATAAAATAATAAAAATAAATGAAAATAGCTCAATAAAAATGGCAATTAATACCAAGAAGATTGCTTGAAATTTCACAATTAAATGGAAATTAAACCACCTATTCCTGTATGACTTTTGGGTAAAAAATGAAATTAAGGCAGACATCAAGAATTTCTTTGAAATGAAGCAAACACAGATAAAACATACCATAATCTCTGGGACCTAGCTAAAGCAGTGAAAAGTTTATAATGCTAAATGGCTATATCACAAAGTTAGAAAGATTTCAAATTAACAGTAGAACACTATACCTAGAGGAGCTCAAAAACCAGAGCAAACCCATCTCAAATCTAGCAGAAGAAAAGAAATAACCAAAGTCAGAGCTGAACTCAATAAAATTGAGACACAAAAACCCATTCAAAAGATCACCAAAACTAAATGTTTTCTACTTGAAAGAATAAATAAGATTAATAGAGTGCTAGCTAGACTAACTAAGAAAAAAATAAAAAAGATTCAAATACACAGTATCAGAAATGAAAGAGGACATTACCACTGACCCTACAGAAATACAAAAAGAAGTCTCAGTGACTATTACAAACACCTCTATCCATACAAACCAGAAAATGTGAAGAAATGAATAAATTCCTGGAAACATACAACTTCTCTAGATTAAACCAGGAAGAAATTGAAACCCTGAACAGACCCATAAGGAATTTAAAAATTGAATAATTAATAAAAAGCCTACTAAGGAGAAAGAGCACTGGTCCAGACAGATTCACAACCAAATTCTACTCGTTGTAAAATGAATAGCTGATAACAATCTCACTGAAAGTATTCTAAAAATTTTAGGAGGAGGGACTCCTCCCTTACCGATTCTATGAGGCTAGCATCATTCTGACACCAAATCCTGGCAGAGACACAATGAACAAAAAACCAGGCCGGTAATCTCTAATGAACATAGATGTAAAAATTCTCAACAAAATACTAGCAAACCAAATCCAGCACTAAATCAAAAAACGAATTCACCACAGTTAAATAGTCTTTATTCCTGGGACACAAGGTTGGATATACACAAATCAATAAATGTGATTCATCACCTAAACAGAACTAAAGACAAAAGCCACATAATCATCTCAGTAGATGCAGAGAAGACTTTTGAAAAAATTCAACATCCCTTCATGTTCAAAATCCCCAACTAACTAGACATTGAAGGAACATATCTCAAAATATTAACAGCCATCTACGACAAACCCACAACCAACATCACACTGAATGGGCAAAAGCTGGAAGCATTCCCCTTGAGAACAAGAACAAGAGAAGGATGCCCAATATCACCACTACTATTCGACATAGTACTTGAAGTCCTAGCCAAAGCAATCAGGCAGGAGAAATAAATAAGTGGCATCCAAGTAGGAAGAGAAGAAGTCAGTCTATCTCTCTTCACACATGGTATGGTTCCATGCCTAGAAAACTCCATAGTCTCTGCCCAAAGACATATAGATCTGATACACAATTTCAGAAAAGTTTTAGGATATAAAATCAGTGTAGGAAAATTGGTAGCATTTCCATACAACAATAATGTTCAATCTGAAAGCCAAATCAAGAATGCAATCCAATTTGCAATATCCACAAAAAGAATAAAATACCTAGGAATGCAGCTAAACCAGGAAGTGAAATATATCTTCCATGAGATTTGCAAAACACTACTGAAACAAATCAAAGACAACAAAAATGGGAAAACATTCCATACTCGTGAATAGGAATTAAAAATGGTCATACATCCCAAAGCAATGTACAGATTTAATGCTATTCCTGTCAAATTACCAATGTCATTTTTCACAGAACTAGAAAAAAACTATTCTAAAATTCATATGGAACCTAAAAAGAGCCCAAATAGCCAAAGCAATTCTAATCAAAAAGAACAAAGCTGGAGGCATCACACTAACTGACTTCAAACTATACTACAAAGCTATAGTAACCAAAACAGCATGGTATTGGTACAAAAACAGAACCATAGACTGATGCAACACGTTAGAGAACCCAGATATAAAGTCCCACAAATCTACAACCATCTGATCTTTGACAAAGTTGATAAAAGCAAGCAATAAGAAAAGGATTCCCTATTCAATAAATGATGCTAGGATAACTGGCTAACCATATACAGAGGATTATAACTGGACCCCTTCCTTTCACCATACACAAAAATCAACCCATGATGAATTAAAGACTTAAACATAAAACCCAAAATTGTAAAAACTCTAGGAAAAAAAAACCTAGCAAATATTCTGGAGATAGGCCCTGGTAAAGATTTCATGATGAAAATTCCAAAAGCAATTGCAAAACAAGAAAAATAGACAAATGAGACCTAATTAAACTAAGGACCTACTGCACAGCCAAAGAAACTATTAACAGAGCAAACAGACAACCTATAGAATGGGAAAAAATATTTTCAAATGTTCGACAAAGGTCTAGTATACAGAATCTATAAGGAACTTAAATAAATCAACAAGCAAAAACAACTCAATTTAAAACAGGCAAAGTACATCGGCAATTGCTTCTCAAAAGAAGGCATACATGTGGCCAAGAAGCACATGGAAAAGTGCTCATATCAGTAGTCATTAAGAAAATGCAAATCAACCCACAAATGAGATACCATCTCACATCAGTCAGAATGGCTATTATTAAAAGGTCAAAAAAACAACAGATGTTGGTGAGGTTGCAGAGAAAAGAGGATACTTATACACTGATGGTGGGAATGCAAATTAGTTCGGCCACTATGGAAAGCAGTTTGGAGATTTCTCAAAAAAACGTAGAACTACCATTTGACCCAACAATCCCATTACTGGGTACATACCCAAATGAATATAAATTGTTCTACCATAAAGACACATACAAGTGTACGTGTATCATAGCACTATTCACAATAACAAAGATATGGAATCTAACGAGATGCCCAACAATGGTTAACTGAATAAAGAAAATGTGGTATATATCATATGAAACACTACATGGCCATAAAAAAGAGAATGAAATCATGTCCTTTGCAGCAATGTGGATAGAGCTAGAGGTCATTTATCCTGAATGAACTAATGTGGGAACTGAAAATCAAATACTGCATGTTCTCGTTTATAAATGGGAGCTAAACATTGAGTACAAGTGGACACTAAGAAAGACATCATAGACACTGTGGCCTACTTGAGGGTGGAGGGTGGGGGACGAGTAAGGATCAAAAAAGTACCTACTGGATACTATACTCATCACCAGGGTGACAGAATAATCTGTACAACAAATCCCTACAACATGCAATTTACACATGTAACAAGCCTCCACATGTACCTCTGAGCCTGAAATAAAAGTTGGAAAGAAAATTTTAAAAGGGACAAGTGCCCCAGCTCTCAGTTTCCATGGAGTTATTTTTTATGGGAATGAAGGTAAGAAAAATCTCATATATGTATATATTAAAAACTTCTAGACTGTTGATACAGAGATGACTAAACCACGTAAGGGAAATGGGTGACAGAAGTAATAAGAGAGAATATTCCTAAGGTGATGACATTTAATCATAGATCTGAATTAAGCTGGAGAGGTTACCTCACAGAGATTCCACCCACAGCTACCCCCACATTTTTGGATGTTCTTTTTTAACTTTTACCTGTCCTAATTGACAATGACTCTGAGAGCACTCAGGTTGGCAAAATCAACTAAAGGTATGCATTTGCTTCTCTGTTATCTCTTCCAACATGATACAGTGGAGATTTTCTTTCAGTCTAAGTGGTTACAATCTGAATATTCTCAATAGCAAAAACATGAAGTCAACTGAAGTGTCCATCAAAGGATGACTGGATACAGAAAATGCAGCATATATACAATGGAACACTATCCAGTCATAAAAGAGAATGAAGCCATGTATTTTGCAGTAACATGGGTGGAACTGGAGGCAATTATCTTAAGTGAAACAAGTCAGATGCAGAAAGAAAAATACTTCATGTTGTCACATATAAGTGGGAGCTAAATAATGTGCACATGGACATAGAGAATGGACATAGACAGTGGAGACTGAGAAGAGAGGTGTTTGGAGAGGGGATCAATGAGGAGAAATTACTTAATAGATACAATGTACACTATTTGGGTGATGGATACCCTGAAGGCCCTGACTTCCACTATGCAATCTATGCATGCAGCAAAACTGCACACGTATATCATATATTTATTTAAAAATTAAAATATTAAAATAACAAATGGCTACAACCACTTGTCACAGCAAAGCATGTTTAAAGCAAATATTTGATAATTATAAATATTTGTAAGTATATACTTGATACTAATCACCTATGGCCACTCTATTAAGTCCTTGTTATCTAGCTATGACAGGATCTTGACCTGGAGTAACCAGGAAAGTAGCCACTAACCACATATGATTGTCAAGCACAGGAAATACGGCTATGTGCCTGAGGAACTGCATTTCTTATTTTGCTTTCATTTCAATTAATTTACATTTACATTAAAAAAGGAAGCAGCATGATTTATTTTTCCATTGAACGTATCTTTCTTGTTTCCTCAGGTGTGCATTTGACTTTATTTGATGTATATATGTTACAAAAGATATTGTTCCATGTGGTATGCATGATACACATGTGTGTTACTTGAAATATTATGTAAAACACATCACTGGCTGGGAATGGTGCCTCACGTCTATAATCCCAGCACTTTGGGAGGCCGAGGCGGGTGGATCACGAAGTCAGGAGTTTGAGACCAGCCTGACCAACACGGTGAAACCCCGACTCTACTAAAAAATAAAAAATTAGCCAGGTGTGGTGGCAAGTGCCTGTAGTCCCAGCTAATTGGGAGGCTGAGGCAGGAGAATCGCTTGAATCTGGGAGGCGGAGGTTGCAGTGAGCTGAGATTGTGCCACTGCACTCCAGCCTGGGCAATAGAGTGAGACTCCATCTCAAAAAAAAAAAAAAACCATCACTAATCTAGACAATGTTAATAGATTACTTCAGTTCAAATGACCTTTTGTAGGTATGTCTCTAATGTGTTGGAACACATTTATTTGAACAGTTTATGAAGAAAACAGGAGTTATGGTGGCACCAATGCAATAGTAACTGGTAATTAGATTGGGGTACTTACTATTTTAATATAAAGTAAATGTCTCCAGCATAAAAACATGAACACATTTTTAGATTAAAGCAAAAGCATATCCATGATGCATAATTGAGTGGAAATGCAGCAGAGTAGCTGTGATATGTTGTATTAATCCATTTTCATACTGCTATGAATAAATGCCTGAGACTGGGTAATTTTTTAAAAAAAAGAGGTTTAATGGACTCACAGTTCCACATGGCTGGGGAGGCCTCACAATCATGGCAGAAGGCGAAAGAGGAGTAAAGGCATGTCTTACATGGTGGCAGGCAAGAGAGTGTGTGCAGGGGAGCTGCCCTTTACAAAACCATCAGATCTCATGAGACTTATTTATTCTCACAAGAACAGCATGGGAAAAACCTGCACTCATGATTCAGTTACCTCCCACTAGGTCCCTCCCTCAACATGTGGGGATTAGGGAGCTACAATTCAAGATGAGATTTGGTGGGGACACAGCCAAACCATATCATCTATGTAGAAGACTGAAGAAAAAAATGAAATGAGAAATAGGTATATACAAAAATTCACGTTGGATAGCAAATACAATTTACTGTGGCAGAGTGAAGACACTATTTGTTTGTAATGTTAAAAAATTAAGAGAATAAACGATAAAATTTAAAAATGTGTTTCTCTCAAGAGTCAGAATAGAATTGACAAATTTGTTTGCTTAAAATCATAAATAAATGTCTAATAACAACAAAAATCATAATGACTTATAAAATGATATGGCCTTGTAATATTGACCAGACGTAAAAATGGTTGGGTTTGTACACAAAAAGAGAAAATCATTTTTTGATAGACAGATGGCAAAAGCAATAATTATTTTGAAATTTTCTTACAATGAAAACATTTAAAAGTTTCACTTAAAATGACGAATCCTCGATTAAGCCAGCAAATAATTGCCTGTAAAAAGTAAAACATTTCTAACAATATCAATTATCACTTGACTCAAAATTAGTTTAACTTGGTCTTGCTATAAGAGATACTGCCTAATTAATATCTGAGTACATTTTAATCAAAAGACTTCCAAATTCAAAAAAAAATCAGTTCATGGCCTAAAAATTTGAACTCATGACACACATACATTTGAAATGTTCGCATCTGAAAAAGAATTTCAATTAAATATTTTCCAAAGTTTCTATGAAGACGAATGATGCTCCAACTATGCTAAGTTAAAAATTAAAGTTATTATAATTTAAAGCAAGAGACTGATGTTCACCTTGTGTCACTCAACAGTAAATTTAGAGGCTGGGCGCGGAGGCTCATTCCTGTAATTCCAGCACTTTGGAAGGCCGAGGTGGGTGGATCACTTGAGGCCAGGAGTTCGAGACCAGCCTGGCCAACATGGTGAAACCCGGTCTCTACAAAAAATACAAAAATTAGTCAGGCTTGGTGGTGCATGCTTGTAATTCCATCTACTTGGGAGGCTGAGGCATGAGAATCACTTGAACCCAGGATGGGGAGGTTGCAGTGAGCCCAGACTGCGCCACTGCACTGTAGCCTGGGTGACAGAGTGAGACTCTGTCTCCAGAAAAAAAAAAAAGTAAATTTAGTTTTCTGAAAAATATCATTGATATATTTATGTAAATATTTCAGAAATGCTTATAAAAAGATAATTAAATGGTCTCATGTTCTTTGCTATGTCATTGGTTGAGAAGTCAAGCGATTCACAAAGATTTACTGTACTGTTAATTTTAATTCAAAATTTTCTTGAAATAGAAGAATGTTTGCCAAATCTTCAATAATCAAAGATAAAAACAACAGCCTATTTTATGTTTTCTTGTTGACATTAAGCTGAATATTAAAGAGATAAATGTGAAGCTCCAAGGAAAAAGTAAACTTATTCATGATTTTGCTATGGAAGAGACTTTATGTTAGACTTGAAACTCTTCATAAAACAGATAATTGGCTATGATTTACTACACTGTGTAATGAGAATCAGCGCAGAAGACTGTATTTGTAAACAATGGCATCATGTAAATTGACTATAAAGCTACAAGAGAAAATGATGAATACTTTTTGATATTGATATATGTAGTATTGCTTTTCAATTTATTTAACACTTCTTTTAATTTGATGTTTAAAATAATGAGTTGACCCAAGATTTCGTCAATTTACTTAACTAGGAATATATAGTTTTGAAATTAATTGGTTTTTGCTTCAAAGTCATATCAGTTCTTCTTAAAATGATGATTTAGTTTTGTCAATGTGAATATCCAAAGAAAATTATTTGGGGGCACTCTATTCAGCTATTGAAAAATTTAAAATATGTTTGGAACACTAGGGCATATGGATTTACTTCTTCAGCTGCAAATCTTAGAAAATCTAAGTACAGATTAAGTTTCTTTGATGAAGATGCAGCATCTTAATTGAGATATGCTAATAGTATAAAAGGCAGAATTGCATATTCAAGGCCTAATATATAAAGAACCTAAAATATTTCATGAATACGTTATCTAATGACAACATGTTGAAAAGAATCATATATTCCATATACTTCATTAAACACAATATATTGTTACAACTACATATGTTTCTTTTTACTTTTTTACTGAGGCTACTAAAATAGTTAAATTATGTATGTATCTTGGATTATTATTTGTATTGTACAGTGCTGATCTAGACTCTGTCAAAACATGGAAATATGACAATTGATACCTAGATAATAAATTAGTAACTTATACATTAAACTAATTTGTCCGTTTTATAAATACTCTTTCAATTCAGATTAGATTTACCTATATTTCCACAAAGTTAAGCTTTCTTGTAAATTATATTTTGTTATTTTTTCTTTCTTATAAAGATTAATTCTGAATGATTTAACTCTTAGTTTCATCTACTACAGTTGAGAAAAAGTAGCACATATACAAAATATGAAGGAGATGTAATGGAAGGAGATGTAATCCGAACTTGGATTAAAAGAAAACAGGGACAGAGAGTGGCAGAAATCATGAATGTCTTGTTAATTAACTTCCTCTAATGACAGCTGGGTGGAGCAGTTCAGTGGGTTTTTGGAGTAAATAAACAAGTCTCAAATATGTGATTACCCTATTTTATGAGATTAGATTTAGGAATTGGCTAGTTTCTCCTTTTTGGGGTTGAAATTGGGGAGAATTAATTTCACAAGCATAGGAGATATGATTATCATCACTATATTTAAATTTTGTTAATAAATTACTAAGGAATTTTTAAGTGTTAGTCTTATTGCAAGTATATTAAGGGAATTTTCTCATTGAATTTTCACAAATGTAGGAGGTAAGCTCTATTATTACCCCCATAACACAGCTAAGAATGCAGGCTAGGAAATGTTAAGTCATTTGCTTAATGTCCAAGAAGCTGAGAATATCAGTGGTGGGCTATGTGAAATTATTATTAAGGGAAAAAACTACCATAAGCAATAATATTAATACCTGTAGTCTTTTAGGCCACTCTCTTGGCAGTAATGTTTGTTACTTAAGGCAACTATGATAAGTTTTCTTTTATCTGGCACCTAACAAAATATATTGAAAATGAAATATGTTCAAGAACATAGCAATCTGATTGTGATTTTAATCTTAAAAGGGGTAATAAAGCAGATTTCCTTAAGAAAGATCTAGCCCAAGTTTGCCACTTTGTTACTGACCTAATTCAATAAAGATGTTGACTAGTTTTCTCTCCCACTGCCTGATGTGCCCTTTACCTTAGCTTAGAATGTTTCTTCACACAGTTTTCTAGGCAGCTGCCACAATGGGGCAGAACTGGCACTTAACTTAGCACACATTTGCCATTGTTCACCCAATATGACATTTGTATAAAGAACTTCTGCAACCAAGTAGAGGAAAGGAAAGGAGAATGCGTAAGTGAGAGAAGCAATAAGAGAAGTCAATCTGTATCTTGCAAAGCAAGATGCCAATGCATGGCTTCCTGACACCCTCCTTTCATCTGAGAAACTTCACAGATGAAATAAGACATAAAACTCAAGAGTCAAAGGCTCAAGGCATTGCAGAATCTAGAATGCGGAGGTATCCTAGCAACACAAACTTTTTCTTCTGTTTTAGTGAGAGGGTGTCAAAGGTTAAAGCCACGGCACCTACACTGCTGGCCTCATGGCCCATATGTCCTATAGCTGCAATTATAAGAGTTGAATATAAAATTTCCACTGCTCCAGTCCTTTCCCAAGGGACTCAACAGTTGAAGGGCACTGCAGCCCCTCTCATCTTCTGTACGTGTGTGCGGATGCGTATGTGTGTGTGTGTGATACCAATGTCATTTCTGCTTTTGGGTCTTTATATTTTCTGATTCTTCTGCCTGAAACACTTTCTCCCTCTGTCTTTTACAGGTCTCAGATTACAGGTGACAGTAAAGAGGATCTTGAGCTTCAAAAACAAGGAGTCCTATCTGTTTGTCTTGCTTACTGATAAATTGGCCATGCGTAGCTCCATGCCTTATACATGGTAAGCAGTCAAATATTCAAGAGTAGATGAGTAAATATATGAAGGGACATTCATTTGAATGGAATTTTTTAAATTTCAAAACTCTTTCAACGTGCATACAATTTACAAAAAGACTTAGGATATTAATGATTATGTTGTCCTGATTGTTCGGTTGAGGAAATTAAGGCCAAAGAGAAGACGGTTTGCCCAAAATAACTCAGTGGGCAGGTGAGAACACAGGACTTCTGATTTCAAGCCCTGTATTCTTTCTATTACAGAAATAAATAGTTATTAAGATTTTTTTCTGGTCTACTCTGTGAATATGGATTGATAAGATCTGAAAATTTTATGACATATCCCTATGTTTTGATCCTTGCTCTCAAATTTGATACTCTCATTCCCCCACCTGAGCCCTGAAATGCTAAAATATTATATACGTTTTTATATTTCCAACTAAATCTTGTATTTCTGAGGTTATCACGGCTTCACATATTTTATGCCCTCCTTGCAAAATGTCCTTCCTCCCTTTGCCTCCTTTCAAAGTCCGGTCTCATATATCCTAAGCCTTTCAGGAAGAGTCAGTCATCTCCTTTTCCACACTCTTCACTGTCTGCTGTGCCGAGTGACCATTCCTGATATTGCAGTTTGATGTTTTATTTTGCCAATGTACCAACCTGATCTCACTAGACAGAATTGCATATTGTAGTTATTGGTGAACATAGAGTGCCTAGCATTTCATGTTAAAAGGTTGATCTTGGGAGCATGGCAAAAGCAGAAAGTGTGATGATGTTGTGTGGAAGGTCTATTCCAAGTTCTGTATAGAGCCAGAATCCTTTTCAGCAATTGAAGGACAAAATCTAATGCATCCCTACTGAGGAACAGAGAAAAAGCCTAGATGCTGTGAAATAGAGAAATGTGTGGGAGATAAGGTAGTAATTAACCTCTTCGTTTGTGTGCCCAACAGCAATCTTCCACAAGGGCTAGGCAATTTGCAATGAAGATGAAGTTTAAGACATAAAAGGAAGTAAGATTGATCTCATGAAGGCTCCATTTCACAAACACCTTCGGGCATTTCCAATCAACACAGGTTGTTAACATATGCATTTGTGATTTTTTTCTTTCTTTTTCTAAAAATGGAAATATCTTTAAAAAGCAGTCTTATGAAAATAGAAAATGCTCTCGTCTCTTACTTTAAGCAAAGTTATAAGTGGGAATCTTGTTTATTATAGTTCTGGTTTGAATACATTTACTGGAAATGTATAACAACACTACAGAGAGAAAGACTGTGCAAGACTTGATGGCAGAGAAGATATTCTGAGTTCATCTGAATTCATATCACAGAGAGGAGGAAAAAGAGGCAGATATAAAATCATATTTGGTTGAATGACATATCAAGCAACCCTAGGTCAAAACACTAAACAATACTTACAACTCACACAAACAAACTGATTCTGTAAATTTCTTTCTAAATTGAAGAGCAGATTCCTGCAGGCTTTGAAAGGGAATTCTTTTCTAAATTATCGGGTAATTTCCTCCACTCCAATTGAGCTATATAATCAGACGTGGTCAAAACACTGTTCTAGGAAGTGTAATAGAAAATGAATTCAGCAGAATCATGACTTCGTGGACCCACATCTGCAGAAAGGGGTCAGAAATGAAAATGGCATATATATGAGCTAGACTTTAGCTAGTTTTTGCTTGAAAAAAAATCCATTATTGTACTTTATTCAGAGTTTTGAAACTATTGTGAGTAATTGGAAATACATTTTAAATTGTACATATCTGGACTCATGAAGAAACGTACTTCACATGCACTCATTTTATACTCCTAATGATAATTAGAAAAAAAATGAGGCCCATGAAACTGAGCAAATTAGTATAGCTAAAATGTGGTACATAGTACAGGACTTAATTTTGCTTCCCGCCCACGTTTAAAACAGAGCTTCCCTCCATATGTATTTTGCTTATGTTAGCTACCTTAAAAAATTAAATCACACAGCCCTGAACCTCCAAAATGGCAACTGATCTTTAGAAAAATCTTGTGTGTATTTTAATGTAAATCTAGTGTATAAACAATTTCTGTTGTTAAAAATGTGTGTTTGGGCCTAATCTCCTGCTGTCAATGAATTTGTGTAGTGCTCCTGTTTTAGCCTCCAGAAATGGAAGATAACTCCAAATTAGGCCTATGTACAATATCTTGGCCTGGCACACACCTATTCTTGGCATTAGATAAGAATGGAAAAGCCAGATTCTTGACTAAGACAGTATAAAGGATTATTGGGGGAAGGCTTATTGAAAGGAAGTTTTCTTTTTCTCTCCTTTCTGAACAGAGTGATGTCCTTAGCATCACGGGGTATTGAGTTGTTGGTAAAGCCTCAGGTTGCTGGAATGCAACTGGTGGGTGGCATTGCAGAAGGCTACTTTTACCCATTCATTCATTCACTCATTCGTTCATTTAACAAATGTTTTTTGAGTGCCAACTGTGTGCCAGATAATGTTTTAAGCACTGGAGATGCAAAAGTGAACAAAACAGAGAAGATCCTTGCCCTCAGGAAATTTGTGTGTATTGGCTAGAAAACAATCAATAAAAAGTTAAGCAAATAATAATTATTATTTTTCTTGAGACAAAGTATTGCTCTGTCGCCCAGGCTAGAGTGCAATGGCATGATCTCAGCTCACTGCAACCTTCGCCTCCCACGTTCAAGCGACTCTTGTGCCTCAGCCTCCCAAGCATCTGGGACTACAGGTGTGTGACACCACATCCAGCTAATTTTTGTATTTTTAGTAGAGATGGGGTTTCACCATGTTGGCGAGGCTGTTCTCGAACTCGTGACCTCAAGTGATCCACCTACCCAGGCCTCCCAAAGTGCTGGGATTATCGGCATGAGCCACCACACCCAGCCAAACAAAGAATTCTTCTTGGGAGATTTTCTCCATAACACTTATTAGAAACTGTTATATCGGGGCAGAGTATTAAGAGAAGAACTTTCTGGGGAGGTCAGTTTGAGCTGACCTCTGAAAGATGAAACAAAGCTGGTCATAGAAAGAACAAAGAATGGAGGTGGGAAAGGTGGGAGTGGACTATTTTATGTGAATCAGTGCATAAATCAGACATGTCTTCAACTAGGATCTTCCAATATATCAAATGCCAAAACATTCATTTATTTCACAGATATACGTACATTGATTTTACTTCAGTGTTTTGAGTATGCAGGTAAAAACCTGTGGACTCATGTACTTAGTATTTTGTTGGCTTTCCCTTGCCAGGGTATTCTCTCACTGGCTCATTCATTTATTTTTGGCTAATACTGACTCTTCCATTTAGGTTTAATTGCAAACATCATATAAGGTTTCCATGGCCCTTAACTATAAGTACATATGGGCCTTCTTTTTTTTCTGTTAAGACATTTCTGTATTTAATCTACAGATAAATGTGCACTGCCACTCCAAATATGTAAGAAGGGTTTAATAAAGATGTAAAGAGAAGATCATTAGTTCTAGAAAGATTAAAAAGTCTGCCAAAACTGAAAGAATCAGCACATGTGTTCACACAAAATAAGCAAGTGGAAAATAATTCACAATGCAGAATAAGACATTATCCAAGACTCTCAAGAAAAGATGTGACAGCAGATCCCTGTTTCTTATTTGCTGGAAATGTAACAACTCTGGTAACCCTTCCAGTGATAAGAGTGTGCTGAAGAGTGTCATGAGAAAGGAGTAATTACGGCAGGTTATATGGTAACCAGACATTGTAGTGATGATATATTTTTGGCAGGAGTTCTGGTGAGGGTGATAGAGAAGGCACTTACTGATATCTTCTGACATCTCAATGGGGTTACTTCACTGGACGGGTTCTCTGCTCTTTGACATGGTTAACCCAGGGTAAGGGTGGATAAAAAAGCAGTTTAATGGAAAACTTTGAGATATTTTATCTTGATCACCATGATTACCAATCCAGAAAAACACTATTTCTAAAATCTTTATGTAGAAAACCTAGTTTGGTACTCAGAACACACCTGTGGGTTAAGTGTGTTCATCATTCCCAAAATCAGATGAGCCACCTAAAGCAGAGAGGGGTTGAGAATTGACAAGAGATCATAAAACCAGTGGATGACAGACCTGGGGTAAAAACCAAGGCAGGCTAGCACCGAGTCCAAGTTCTTAAACATGTCCCAACCCTGATTCAAAGAATGAATTAATTAATGGCTATTTGGGAGTGTCTATTTAATTATTAACTGTGAATTAATTTATTATAAAAGAAACACTGCGTCTAAACTCCCAGTAGTTCACAACTGGGGGAAATTTTTGGAATTTGGCAAGGGAATATTTTGCAATGTCTGGGTACATTTTTGGTTTTCACATCAAGGGGTAAGGGCATGTTATTAGCACAGAGTGATGAAAGTCAGTGAAGTTGCTAAGGATGCTGTAGTGCACAGGAGAGTATCCAAAACAAAGAACTGTCCAACCTAGAATGCCAATAATGGTGCTACTGAGAAACCTTGTTGTAGCCTATATTCTAAAAATCCCAACTTTTGTGAATCTCTGATTCATCTTTGGTTAAAGGGGAGAGTCATATCTATGTAGAAGCCGTGATAGTCAAAATCAAAATAGATGGTGACATTCATAACAATGCCTGTACATGGTTAAGAACTTTAATATTTTAGATATTAGCTGGAAAATTTCATCTTTGTTTTAGTCTTTTTTTAATGTGGTTTTAGAAAGACCACTTAATAGAAAAGATATGATGGTTAGATAGTCTGGTGAAATTTCATAGGGGAATCAATTAGGAAGATTATGTATATATATAGGGTCTAAGCAATAAATAATGCTCATCTGAACTAGTGAGGTACAAGAATCAGAAAAAAAAGGAGCACTAGCCTTTCATACCCACCTAATATTACTGGCTCACCCACATTGATTAGAATGTGAAGTTTTTATTTATTTATTTATTTTTTACTTTTGAAACTTCATCTTTTATTATGAAACTGAGAATAATGTCAGTTTAATCTTTTCTTGCAAACAATGGTGTTTCATTTCCTATGTCTAAAATATTTTAATCTATAAAATGAATTATATGTTCACAAATCAGACTGGCATCTTTCAGGCAGCTGTGTATGCATTCATGCTAACACACACACACACACACACACATCCAATTTGAAGTTGTGAATTATTATTTGAAAGGTGTAGGTTTCACATGAGAAATTTCATCATCTGAAATTGCCTTGTCATTGAGGATAATAAGAATTAAATTCAGCTACTGAAAGGAACAAAGACAAATATTGAAAGATGGGAGACTTTTCTAATCCACTGCAGAACTGTAGAGTCTTCTGTGAGATTAAGCTGAGACACCATTTGCAGAAATCACTAACTGTTTCAGTTTATTAAAAGATTAAGACTAAATCTATTTGGGTAATATGTGGTTTGCAAGATGAGAAATTTCTTCAAAATCAATGCTTTTGCTTTTCCATTTCCTCTCAACTCACTAAGAGGTAATCAACATGGGAGTAGCTCTGATCACACTAAGAGAACATTCTGATCTTCATTAGTGCACGGTCGATGCAAGAAATTTTATTTTACATGAAAATCTAGAGAGAGTTCTCCTAAAATTAAAACCCTCTTCTGTTTCAACACATCAAGCTACAGGGTTTCATAATCCCCATAATTAATACACTACTGTGCATACAACTTTCAAAATTGGGCTTCAGAAGTTGTAAATAGAGGCTGCATGGTTGAAAATCAATAAACTGCAATATCTCTCATCTTTTTATATTTAATCTCCACACCTTTCCTTTTGTGGGATTATGGAGAGGTGAGATGTGAGATAATATAAGGAAATGTAAAAGACAAAACCAGATTACTTTTACTTAGTCCTTAACTCATCTATATCTCCTTTATATGCAACATTGTATGCATGGAATAAAATGCAGATTGTTCTTTGGTGATTGTGTTTATTTGGTTAATAATGCATTAATGAATCCATTCTTTTGTTCATTGAGCCAATAAAATGTTTCTTGAACATATGCATTTCAGTTCTTGTGCTGGGCACAAGGTGCCAAACTAATACAAGATCTGTTTCCTCAGAGACTCAAGTTCTTGAGAAAAAGTAGGCATAGAAACACAACAATAATAAAAATTGTGTAATAAGTGTCATGATTAAAGTCAATATGTGAAGCTACAATCATAATTAGAAGGGATCCTTAGCCTGTCTTGTGCCAAGGTTCTTTGAGGAAGATTTAGTAAAGTAATGGCCAGTTTTTAATTGGGTCTGATTAAAAAAATAGAGACAATCCAGTGATTGGATACCTTTTACTTTTTATATAGGAGGAAGGATTATTAATGTGCAGCTAGAGTTTTCATTATATTTCATTTATCTAGAGTTTATACAATTTATTTCCAAGAAACAATAAGCCAGTTAATCAAAAACCATGATGTTCACTGTTTTTGTTTTTCATTTATGTGTGTGTGTGTTTCTTTCTTTTTGTGTCTCTCTTTTTTTGGTTGTTTGTTTTGGTTGTTGCATGATGTCTGTTCCGTCTTGTTTCACTGATGATTTCATATCTGCCTCTTGTTTCATCATGGTTACACGGTATCTGTGGTAGCACTGCTCATATTCTGTGAATACTCTTTATGTTCAGTCAGAAATACTGCTGACCTGTCATCTAACTGTCAGCAACCAGCTGCCAGCAATCAGGATCATTTTTAAAAATTTATTTTCCCAATAAACTGCATGTCATTAAATTTTCCCCTATACAGGACATTTATATTGTTCTCACTTTATTTTTAGCTATTTATCACAAAACAATGCTGCCGTAAGTATACATGTATATGCTAAAAGGTAGAATTTCTCAGTAGTAGTGATATACCTATTACATTTATCAGACAGTGACAAATTTTTATCCAACATTTTGGAACCAATATTCAATGTTTACACTTTTTCCAGTATTATAAAAATGTTCATACCACCTTATATTAGTCCAATCAATATTTACAGCCTTTTTGTTTACCCATGTAATTTGTGTGTCTGTGTATGTGTATGTGTGTGTGTGTCCTGATTAAGCACTTATTCATGTGTTGATTTTGCAACTGGAATTTTTCTCTTCTGTGAATTACCTATTCCTTTATCCAAATTTCCTTTGATTACTTTTGTCTTACAAATTTTACATAGTTCTTATATTTTATTAAATCAAATCAATTGTCAGTAGCTAATAGCTCCATTAAGTATTCTACTTATCTTTAAGGCTTATTTATATTATTTTATCACAGAAACTTTTGGCGCATGGATCAAAAATAGGAAGTTCTAGAGAAAAATGTATAAATTATTGTTAAAGAGAAGACATGGGATAATCTACATGCAGAAGGGATGCAGGAGGAAGGGAAAGAAAGAGAGTTACTATTGAGACTTCAGGCTTAATTTAGATTTTTATTTGTACTTCCATGAAGCTTACCTTATAAAATTTACTGTGACATTATGCTGAACTTTTGCCTATAATTATCTACATATTTTCCCAAAATTTCCCACCACCTTATCTGCTACACTAGAAGTTATCTCTAGCTTTAAAATAAATATAATAATCTGCATGTTCACACAAAGAAGAAAAGTTACAGTTTATTTTCTATTTTTCAGGATTTTGAACATGAAATAGACACGGAAGAAACATTTACTGAATAGATGAGAATGGCTGAAATAATAATGTTCTTTATTTGCAATTCTTCAGGCTACTACATCCTTCTAAAATCACTTCATAGCATACAGAAAAAACATTTCCTGTATATACCTGCTTTATTTAGAAGCAGCTAATCTGAGACTTCACAGACACACCATTCTGGTCTCAAACTCTAAATCTGTCATTAATAGCTGTGTAACCTTGACCAAGGCAAATCAGCTTTCAGCACTCAATTTCCTCATCTACAAAACATATCTTTCTTTCTTTCTATATATGAGATTGCAATGGAAAGGTTTAAGCAGAAATCATAAACTAAAATTCCTACAAGTGGCAAGAATGCATGTGAACTGCATGAAGGAAACAGTCATATACACAAGTGAGGCAGGGACCTTGGCTAGCTGGAGAATATATGTACTAGCCAATTTTTGCCATGGAGAAATGAGAGCTCGCTGTAGCCAGATTTCTTCTTTTGAATGGAAGCCATAAATATAAGTTTTTAAATGTGACATCAGTAAACCAGTAAACCATGTACATAAGACTTCAAAACAGGCAAAAAAAAATTCTATTGAATTTCAAAATAACACTGAAGTATACAGATACCTAAGAAATTTTGACAAGTTCAATTATCACGTATAAGCAATTCCTAGCTATGCTATTTCTGAAACATTTAAAAAATATTTTCGAAGACTTCATTGATTGCCATATTGCTGTATGCAAATTATAGTTGACCTAATTTCTGTCACTATTTATAATTAAATATCTTGTGGTTGTAAGCAAAATGATGGAACTGGAGATCTGTAGCTCTAGTTCCCTTCACAAAATTACTGACTAGCTATCCACAGTCAAGAACACCTCTGTGAAAATCCCAGAAGCTAGGGATAAGGCTGAAGTACCCCCTTGGAGCTCAAAAACCAAGAAAAGGTGCCACTTATTCACCAGGCTTCACAGCACCACGCTGAGGAGGATACCCTGAGGCTACAGGTTTTCCATGGGAAAAAGAGAACCTGAGACAGAAATCTAACTTCCATAGCATTATTGGGAACTTCCCAGGATAACCATTTTTGTCTCACCCTGCAAGGAGCACTGGTGAAATTGGTAAGGCTAGAACACCTGGGATCAGCTAGGAACAAAGAAGGCGTACAGAGCTAACTCTTAGTTAGCTCGTGTGTATCCCCATCGGTTGCCTTAATCAACCAGAAAGCCCAGCCAGATATTTTGCCCACACATGGAGCCTAGCCCGATGGCCCCATCTGGCAAGGGAGAATGTTCAGCAGTCCTATCTAAGTTAGCCAGCCAATGGTCTAGCCTGGGAATTGAGCCCAACAGGTAGCCCTGACTAGGGAGGTAGCAAGCCTGCAGCTCAGTTCAACTATGGAGTATAGCCTGTGGCCTCTCTTGGCTATGGAGCCCGGCCTATAACCCAACCAACTGTGGAGCATAGCCTTCAGGCCCAGCTGACTAAGAAGCCTGGCAAACAAATCCATGCTACTAAAGGGCATAGATAATGTCCCTGCCTGCTAACCTGACTGCAGCATACACCCTGCAGTACTACCTGAGCACAGAGTATAGCCAGAAATACCACTTAGCCTGTAGCACTACTCAAACATGAATGATTCCAGAGCCCAGCCTGAGATTATGCCCAATTATGAAGTTCAACTTATGCTGACTGACTGGAGAGGCCAGCTGGCAGCCTTACCTGACCTCAAGAGTGTGTACAGTGGCTCTGCCTGACTAGAGTCTTGGCAGCAAGTCCCACCTGCCCACGGACATTACTTGGTTGCTTGTCTAGAACCCCAGGCTGCGCTGAATGTTGAAGGTTGTTCCTTAACAAGGAGAGGCTCTGAAGTTTTTAAAAAAGTGGTCACTTTCTCAAATGCCTGGACACAAATGAAGAATACAGGGATCAGAAGGAACTGGAAAAACAGAACACCACCAAAGGAAACTAATAAAGTTCCAATAATCTGCCCTAAAGAAATAGAGATCTATGATTTGACTGAAAAAAAATTCAAGATAATCCTCTTAGATATTGTCAGTGAACTATAATTAACTAATCAACTTTAGAAAAACAATACATGAGCAAAAGGAGGAGTTCAACAAACAATTTTTGGAAACCTACAGCTGAAGAATTAATTTTATTCTCATTAATTTTATTAGCTCAAAAATTTAATAGACTATTTCAACAGCAGACTCAGTGATACAGAAGAAAAAAAATGAGTTCAAAGACAGGTAATAAGAAATTGTCAAGTCAGAAAGGGAAAAAGAAAAAAGTTTGAATTAGATTGAAGAAAGTCTATGGAACTTTGAGACACCATCAACCCAAACAAGTTTAACTACAACACAATTGTAATCAGCACAGCATGGTACAGACATGAAAACAAAAACAAAGTAGACTCATGGAACAGAATAGGAAGCCAGGAATAAACCTACATATTTAAGGTCAACAAATCATTGGCAAAAGCCAAGAATTCACAATGAGGAAAGAATAATCTCTTCAATTAATGGTGTTAGTAATACTGCATATCCATATGCAGAAGAACAGTGTTGGACTCCTACCTTAAGCCACTCAAAAAAATGAACTAAAAATGGATTTAGAACCTAAATGTCAGATCTTAAACCATAAAACTTCTAGAAGAAAATATAGGGAAAAGCTCTTGAGAACTGGCTTTTGGCAATAATTTTTTGGATATGATGCCAAAAACACAGTTAAAAAAAATGGTAGAACTACATCAAACTAAAATCTTTTGCACACACAAAAAAATAATAAAAATGAGAAGTCAACTTATGAAATGCAAAAAAAATTGCAAACCATGATTCTAAAAGGAGTTAATATTGAAAATATATAAATAACTCATACAACTACATAGCAAAATATATATATGATAAATAATTTTGTTTAAAAATGGACAAAGTACCTAAGTACACATTTTTCCAAACACATACAAATGGATAATAGGTACATACATACACTTTGTTTCTGAATCATTTGGAAAGATGTTGCTTACATATTCCCCTTTATTCCTAGGAAATTCAGTTTATTTTTTAATAGCAAGGAAATTATCCTACATAATCATAGTATACTTAAAATCAGGAAATTAATATTCTTAAATTATTATCACCTAAAACACAGGCCTTATCTAATTTTTTCAATCTAATGTTTTTTTCAAATTGCCCCACTACTGTCTTCATTGCAAAAGAAAGAAAAAGTCTGGTCTCTTGTAAAATGGAAATTTTCTCAGTCTTTCTTTGCCTTACATAATCTTGATTTTTCTGAAGAATACAGATATTTATTTTAAAAATAACTCTAAATCTTATTTTCTTTGATATTTTCAAGTTTATTAATATTAATAAAAGTATATGCATATGTACACATGCATATGCATACATATGTATAAATAAAAGTATGTGCATATATCAGAGCTATGTACATATATGATATATTCATATATATGAATATTTAAGAGCTATTCATATATATGAATACATTAATATATATTTATACATATTTAAATATAGAAACATTCATATATATTATTTGGCAGTTATCTAGATAGATAATAAGAGGATATGGTATTGCATGTATATATTTGATCTAGCATTATCTATTAATAAGATCATAATCACAATCCTTTATCAATGCTTTATACTTTTTCCCTTTGATATTAATCTGTTTTTGATTGATTTTGTGGTTTGATATAAAATAGGGAAGCATTTTTAAACATAAAAATACCCAATTATTCTAGATCTATTCATTCATTCAAAACCCGGACTATATCTAATACTTCCTATATTTTTCAGAAATCAAATGTGAAAGGCCTATTTTGGGGGTTCTCTCTTTAGTTCCATTTATTATTTGTTTATTCCGGTTCTATCATTGCACTTTCACAATTTTATAGTTTTGTAGTTATAAGATCTGTTCTATAAAACTATACAACAGTGTTTTGATACAATGTTCTATACAACAGTGTTTTGATACAATGGCATCTTGGGTCTTGAAATTGAAAATAAGCAGGACAAAACAATACAGTAAGATTAGGGCTCTGTTTGGCCTTGATAGAATCGCTAAATCAATATAGGCAGAAATGATGTATTGATAATAGTGAATGTTCTAATCTATAAACATAAACCATCTATTTATTTAAGTCATTTCAAATGTCTCCTGAAAAATGTTTTGCAAACATGTTTTATTAGATTTACAACTTTTTCTTGATTTTTAATGATATTAAAATGTTCCTTTTAAATTTTGTTTTATTTTGTACTGATTTCTCCGTTGAAAATCTGTTTTAAAGTTTGATTCTTTTTTAGGAACCATAGTTTTTCTGTGTACACCATGATACCACATATGAATAAGAAAATTTCATTTGCTGTGTTTGTTTTTTTTTAATTCTCATACAGTTTGTCTCTTATTGTTGCCTTATTGCACAGGCAGGGATTTCTAATGCAAAGTTTATTGTAAGAGGTAATAGTAGAGAAATTTCTCCTTTCTTATTTCAAAGAGAAAGTTTTCCATGTTCTACAAAATATGTTTAAGTTTTATTGTAGATATTCTTTATTAGAATTTAAAAAACCCTTATCTTCCAAGTTGCTACACAATCTCCTATTTTTCATAAATGGAAGAAACATTAAATTGTTTTATAAATCTTCTTTGTATGCATCTGTGAAATTAATTAGGCAGTGAATCACTTTAATCTTTTAATGTGATTAATCACATTGACTGATTTTCTAACATTAAGCAAGTCTTTCTTAGGGAAAAACTAATTAGGTCATGATATATTAACATATTTTATATTTTACTGGAGTAACTTTGCTAATATTTTGCTTAATATATTTGTATCAATAATGCTGAACATGATTACTCATTTATTTTGGGGATAAAAGTTTTTCTGTCTTCATGAAATAAGTTGAGAAATATTTCTTTCTATTAATATATGGAAGAATATATCCAAAGTTGAAATTAGTTTTTAAATATTTGGTAAAATTCTTCATTGAAGAAATGTAGGACTGGAATTTTCTTTGTATCAACATTTAAAATCTTTTTATAGTTGCTTAATTTTTGTATCACTGTATAAGCATTTCTATTTTTTCTTGGAACTGTATGCATAGAATGTGTCCATTTCATCTGTATTTTCAAATTTATCTACTTAAAATTATTATTCTATTAAGTATTTATTCACTGCATCATCTGTAGCCATGCCTTCTTCTCATGACCTTCTTATTTTAAGTTCTTGGTAAGACATATTATAGAATTGTAAATATTATTAGTCCTTCAAAAAACTAAGCAAGCAACCAAATTTGGGTCTTATTGATGCGCTGTATATTTTGCTTTTTCTTCCTCCTACTCTTGCTCTTACCTTTAATATTTCTTCCCTTATACATTCTATGAACTTATTTTGCTATATACTTTCTCAAATTTCTGTTTCCAGTGCTAAGGTCATTAAGCTGTTCTTCCCTTTCCTTTTTATAGCATAAATAAAAGGCTTTAAATTTTTCTTTAAGTATTGCTTTTGATAAAAATTGGTTTTGGAATGTTTTGTTTTATTTGTTACTCAAGTCAAAATATAAACTATTTTTATTCATTTTCTCTTTTCACCCATGAATTATGGAGCAATGAATTTCTTTTTTTTTTTTTTTTCAGACGGAGTCTCGCTCTTTCGCCCAGGCCGGACTGCAGTGGCGCTGCCTCAGTTCACTGCAAGCTCCGCTTCCCGGGTTCACGCCATTCTGCTGCCTCAGCCTCCTGAGAGCTGGGATTACAGGCGCCAGCCACCGCGCCTGGCTAATTTTTTATACTTTTAGTAGAGACAGGATTTCACCCCGTGTTAGCCAAGATGGTCTCGATCTCCTGACCTCGTGATCTGCCTGCCTCGGCCTCCCAAAGTGGTGGGATTACAGGCGTGAGCCACCGCGCCCGGCCTGAGCAGTGAATTTCTTAATTGCCAAACATAACACAATGTTAGTTTTATCTTTACATTTGAAATCTGACTGATTGCACTATTGATGGAGGGCAAACTTTGAAATTTGGGGGAGTTGCTTAATCACCAAACACATGATCAACCTTTTTAATGTTCTGTGAATGCTTGAAAAAAAAAGTTGATTTGGTGGTTATTGTATGCAATGTTCTATAAAACTCAATTTTTTTAAATGTTTAAATAATGGTATTTATGTTATAATATTTGTAATATTTTATCAAGGTTTTCTACTGATTTTTCAACATGTTTTTTAATATGCCCATTAAAATTTGCATATTTCTTCTTGCAGTTCTGTCAGCTTTTGTTGGTATATTTTGAGGCCATATTACTAGATGAGAAAAGTAATTAAAATTGTGAATTTAATTCACAATTTATCATTATCAATAATAGGTTCCTTTATGTCTAGTAATGAATTTTGCCTTAACTTCCTTTTTCATTTTATTTTTGTTAACAGTGTAGATGGCCTGGATTTCGTTAGTTTTATTATATGTTCTTTGTCTTTTTCCCTACAATCCTAGCAGTTGTTGCTTGCTTGCTATTGCCCTCAAAATTATTTTTTGTGTGTGTCCCTGGAAAGTCAGATTGATACGTTATTCTATAAAGAGGCTGTGTATTTGTTTCTGCTAAGAACCTAGGGGCACGTAGGGTCACTGTTAACGGTACTGCATCCAATCTTGTTCAAAGTTTGAGAGTCCCTTGATCACAAGGCTATGAATTCTCAGAATAGACATAAATATTATGGCCAAAGGAGAGGAGGAAGGAATTATAGATTCGGCTTCCTCTCACCCTGAGAACATAGACATTAAGACCCCAGATCAATATTGGAAGGTGATATTACAACCTCACCCCTGTTCGAGATTGGGTCCTTACTTCTGGCTCTGGCTCAGAGTGACCAGGGAACCGCAAAACATGTATTCGTGATGAGTAATTTAGAATACACGTAGTTTTGGTGCTCCTATATTCTACATACCTTTCTGATTTTAGGCTTTTTTTTTCCCACAAAATTTGCATGGAAAATATTTTTTTTTCAAATTCTGCTTTTGTTTTGATTTTTTATTTATTTTTTAACTTAGTATTTGATAGGTGTTATTTCTAGAGATAGTGATGTTCTGAGTTAATAGTCTGCCACTAACATAAATTCAGATACTTCCACATATATTTTCTACTTTTACTTTGTAGCTCATGTTTTCTTGACTAACTCATGTGGAAATAAATTGTAATGTTACACAATGCTAGCTCACTGACTTCAATATGTTGTTTTATTTACAACTGAGAAGAAAATTCTCTAAAGGAGTTGTGAATTACGCAAGGATCAGAACTATCGAACTGCCTTAGAAAAAGCCCACAAACAAGTCTTGACTAAATTAGGGTTTGTTATTTTTAACTTGAAAATGGTTGTTTATTTTTATTTCCTGACATCTACACACATTCACATTATCACTGGATTTGTCAATCAAATCCTTTTTTACGAGATCTAAATTAATATAGTGCCTTCCCTCTCCCCCTGCCATTAAACCTGGAAAATAACTCCAGAGAATCCATCCAAGTGACTTAGTTTGATGAAATAAATCAATACAGAGCATAATGTCTGGCACATGTTGAACTTTTAATATATGTTTGTTGAGTGAATTGAAATGTTAAATTGTACCTGAAAATTACCTAGCACATGTCAGGTAAAATTTAATGGTCAGCTTCTTAAATTGTTGTTTGATGTTTATAATATATTTAAGAAAATGGGCACCTAGAAATTATAAAAGGAAGATAATTAAAATTTTGCACACACACAAAAAGTATATGTATGTATTTATAATATATATAAATCTTTGGCAATGTTTTGTTTTATTTTTACATGAGTTCTTCAACATGTAAATTAACACTAAGTGTGATTTATTTAAAAGTGAAAATTGAGTTCTCTCTAGGGAATATATTTACCGTTTATATAAATCTTCAGCTTTTAAAATGGAATGTTAGCTTCATTTGGGGGAGCACCAAGGTGTGTGTGTGTGTGTGTGTGTGTAATACATTTCAGAATGATATGAAGATTAATTGGGTAACACAATGCTTTAGGCTTGGGGTATGTGTGTGTGACACAAGGTATCACTCTATTGCCCAGGATTGAGTTCACTGTAGTGCAATGGCAAAATCATGACTCACTGCAGTCTCGGCCTTCTGGGCTCAGGTGCCCTTCCCCCCTCAGCCTCCCAAGTAACTGAGAATATCGGCACGTGCCACCATGCCAGTCTAATTTTTTCTATTTTTTTGCAGAGACGGGTTTTGCCATTTTTCCCAGGCTGCTCTTGAACTCCTGGGCTCGAACCATTCTCCCACCCCAGCCTCCCAAAGTGCTAGGATTGCAGGCTTGAGCCACCATGCGTGGCCTAGGCTTGGTTTTTAGAACAGAAGAGGTTGCTCTGCTGGATCTCTATCTGCTGTTCCATGTCTAGTCCCTTTCCTTCTCTTTCCTGCTCTATGCCCTGAGAGGCTGAGTAAATGGACCACATCAGCAACTTCCCTTGATATGTTGCTTTGGTTTTGGTTTAGCT
Source organism: Pan paniscus (assembly GCF_029289425.2). Lineage (NCBI taxonomy): Eukaryota > Metazoa > Chordata > Mammalia > Primates > Hominidae > Pan > Pan paniscus. The sequence goes on from NC_073267.2 coordinate 73,336,408, forward strand.
AAAAGGGGGCAATGGCAGGAGTAGAGGGAAGAAAGTCAGTAAAGTGTATAGAGTCCCTCATATAAAGGTCACTGTTCCTCTTAAGGCAGCCTTACCTCCACATCTCACCTTCCAGGTTTTAGAAACCACTCCCTCCCTCAATTCTTTAGGTCTAGCAGTAGGTAAATCACTGTTTTCACTAATTCTAGGTTTCTGTTCTGTTTTGTTTTTTTTTTGGGTCGAGGGGGCAGGGGTTCTCTGCTCTCCATGCATAACTTTATAAATAGTCCCTTGATTAAACTTTCCTCCAATTATACTAACTTGGGTGGTCTATTTGTTTCCTGTAGCCACCTACAGGCAGTCACTCTGTACCCACAGTAATTGGCCGAAGTCATTTAGTTATTATTATGTGGAACAAAATGTCATTGCTAAGCATACTCAAATAGCTCTGGGCCATGGATTCCCTACATTCAATATTAAAGTGAAAACATTACCCAAATATACCATGAAAGGAGTTAGCCAAACAAAGCTTTGAATCTTGGTTTTGTGCACTTTCTAGAATGTCGGGTAAGTTTCATAACCCCTCTGATCCCCAGTGCATTATCTTCAAGTAAGGAATATTAATATGTACATAGTAGGATTGGTTTAATGATTACATGAGATAACACAGATAAATAATAGTCCTTAGCATGTGGTGAATCTCATTTAAGATGAATTCCTATGTAGTCTAAATAGAAAAGAAGCAAATATTTTGGAGAACCATATCAATCAATTTGTGAATATACTAATGCACATAATTACATTCTCCTTCCTTTGACCATTGATTTATCTTTATATCTGCAATGCCCTTGCATGAATCTCTATTGTTATTATTTTTTGAACCTTGTTCCTGCTCTTCCATGAACAGTGTCTTTCCTATCTTCCTAGGCCATTTGAAGAACATTTTGGAAGGCGGAGGCCCTACAATGTTTATTTATATAAAGAATTCTGTTCACAAAAAGGGAGGAAGAAGAAGAAAAAGGAGACGAAAAAGGAGATGCAGGCCGGGCACGGTGGCTCACACCTATAATCCCAACACTTTGGGAAGCCAAGGTTGGTGGATCACTTGAGGTCAGGAGTTTGAGACCAGCCTGGGAAACATGGCAAAACCCCATCTCTACTAAAAATTCAAAAATTGGCCAGGCGTGGTGGTGTGCACCTGGAATTCCAGCTACTTGGAAGGCTGAGGCAGGAGAATTGCTTGAACCCAGGAGGCAGAGGTTGCAGTGAGCTGAGATCGTACCACTGCACTCCAGCCTGGGTGACAGAGCAATATTCTGTCAAAAAAAAAAAAAAAAAAAAAAAAAAAAAAAAGAAAAGAAAAGAAAAGGAGATGAAGAAAAGGGAGAAGAAAAAGAAGAAAGTTGGAAGACTTACACTATCTCTCCTATTTCAAGGCTTACCATAAAATTATAGTAATCAAAATGGTGTAGTGTTAGGAAATTGGGAAAATAATAAACTTTATCAATGAAATAGAATGGAAAACCCAGAAATAGACCCACAGGAAAATAATCAACTAATGTATGACTAAGGAACAAATGCAATCGAATATAAAAATAATAATTGTTTCAACAAATTTTGATGGAAAAATTGGGTAACCATTGGAAAACATGGAACCTAGATGTAGACCATAGCTTTCAGATAAAAGAAATAAAAATGAACCATAGATCTAAATGTAAAATGCAAAATTATAAATCTTCTAGAAGTAAACATAGGAGAAAGTCCAAAGAATCTCGATTTGGTGTTGAGTCTTACATACAATACCCAAAAGCATAATCCATAAAAACAGAAAGTAGTAAGATAAACTTTATTAAAATTGGAAAATTTAGCTCTGTGAAAGACACTGTTAAGAGACTGAAAAGACGAACCACAGACTAGGACAAATTACTTGCAAAACCATATTTGATAAAGGACATATATCCAAAATATGCAAAGAACTATTAACAATCAACAATAAGAAACCAATTAAAATGGGTAAAAGCTCTGAACAGACACCGCATCAAAGAAGATGTGCAGATGGAAAATAAGCATAATTTCTCATTAAAGAACTGCAAGTTAATGATTCTCATTATTTGTGGGATCTAAAAGTCAAAACAGCTGAACTCATGGAGATAGAGAGAAAAAGAATGATTACCAGAAGCTGGGAAAGTTACGAGGGTCAGGGAGAGGTGGAAATGGTTAATGGGTACACACACAAAATTAGAAAGAACAAATAAGAACCTAGTATTTGACAGCAAAATAGGGTCACTATTGTCAATAATAATTTAACTGTACATTGTTAAAAAACAACAAAAAAGTATAATTAGATTGCTTGTAACACAAAGGATAAACGCTTGAGGGAAAATGAATGTCCAATTTACCCTGATGTGATTATTATACATTGCATACCTGTATCAAAACATCTCATGTACCCCACATACACACCTACTATGTACCCACACACATTAAAGATTAAAAAAACAACAACGAGACACCACTTCACACTTACTAGAGTGGCTAAAATCCAAATAATCCTGACATTACCTACTACTGCAGAGGATGGGGAACAACAGGGTCTCATATCTTTGTTGGTGGGACTGCAAAAGGCTAAAGCTACTTTGCAAAACAGTTTGACAATTTTTCATAAAGTAAAACATGATCTTAACTTATGATCTAGCAATTATGCTGCCAGGTATTTATCCAACTTACTTGAAAACACACATACGTAAAAACCTGCACAAAAACGTGAATAAAGCCAGTCTAAAAAGGGTACATTTTTGTGCTCTCAATTGTATGGCATTCTGGAAGAAGCAAAACTATAATAATGGTTAAAGAAAATTACTGGTTCCCATGGGTTTGAGAGCAGGAGATGGGATTAAATAGGTGAAGCACAAAAGACATGTTAGGTGAAACACATCTGTATGATATACTAATGGTTGATGTATGAAGCTGTGCATTTGTGAAAACTCATGGAACTTAGGACAAGGAGTGAACTTTAATGTATGCAAATTTAAAAATCATTGAGAAGGTCATGGAATACTTGGATGGAACGTATAACATGACAAAGCAATCTAAATATAGTACAAACACATGAAGCAACTTCACTGATAAATGTTGGGTGAAAGGATATGGCACCCTTTTATATAAAGGTATAATATCTTTTTATATAAAGTTACATAAGTAACTTTGGAAATGAGTGGAGACAAGGAGTATAAAATTTCAGTTATGCAAGATGCATAAGTTCTGGAGATCTGCTGTACAGCAGCATGCTTATAGGTAACAATAATTTTTACTGTACATTTCAAAATCTTTTAAGAGGGTAGATCGTGTGTTGTGTTCTTACTATAATAAAAATACTTTTAAAATAGACTAAAGGCAAAAGAAACTGTACATGAACACTAGACTGTAGTTGATAAAATTGTTTATCATGAGAGTATGGACTAAAAAATGTGGTATTATTTCTATATATATATATATATATATATATATATATATGCTCAAAATAAACAATTATATAAATACATGGCCAATGGTGGAAGCTAGATTTCTTACTGTCGGAGTGGGAGGTTGCTGGTTAACAAATAGAAGAGCCTGCAGTAATCCATGTGGTTATGGATCGTGGTTGGAAATATCTGTATGAAGTTATATTTGGATTCATATAACTACATATGATTATATAGAAATATTTATGGATATGTGCATACACAGAGTTTAGAATACAAACATATATGTCCATGCTATGATAGCTGAGAGGTATAGATGCATCAATACCACAGTAACAAGGAGCATATCTAACCCAGAGATCTCTTTTTCTAATACAATTCTCTGGTAAAGGGAACAAGAACTCTTTGGAGGAGTTGCTGATTTTATGACTGGACAGAAATTATGCAAGGTGAGCCCGGAGTATTTCATAGTACTGAAAAGTAAGAAAGTGCTAGGGAAGAAAAGCCCTTAATAATGGAAGTATTTCATTTTTTATATATTATACTTCATGTTCTAGGGTACATGTGCACAACGTGCAGGTTTGTTACATAAGGTATACATGTGCCATGTTGGTTTGCTGCACCCATCAACTCATCATTTACATTAGGTATTTCTCCTAATGCTATCCCTCCCCCAGCCCCCACCCCTTAACAGGCTCTGGTATGTGATGTTCCCCTCCCTGTGTCCATGTGTTCTCATTGTTCAACTCCCACTTATGAGTGAGAACATGTGGTGTTTGGTTTTCTGTCCTTGCGATATTTTGCTGAGAATGATGGTTTCCAGCTTCATCCACATCCCTGCAAAGGACATGAACTCATCGTTTATTTATGGCTGCATAGTATTCTATGGTGTATATGTGCCATATTTTCTTTATCCAGTCTATTATTGATGGACATTTGGGTTGGTTCCAGTCTTTGCTATTGTGAACAGTGCTGCGATAAACATACGTGGGCATGTGTCTTTATAGCAGCATGATTTATAATCCTTTGAGTATATACCCAGTAATGGGATTCCTGGGTCAAATGGTATTTCTAGTTCTAGATCCTTGAGGAATCGCCACACTGTCTTCCACAATGGTAGAACTAATTTACACTCGCACCAACAGTGTAAAAGCATTCCTATTTCTCCACATCCTCTCCAGCATCTGCTGTTTCCTGACTTTTTAATGATCTTCATTCTAACTGGTGTGAGATGATATCTCATTGTGGTTTTGATTTGCATTTCGCTGATGACCAGTGATTAAAAGCATTTTTTCATGTCTGTTGGCTGCATAAATGTCTTCTTTTGAGAAGTGTCTTTTCCTATCCTTTGCCCACTTTTTGATGGGGTTTTCTTTTTTCTTGTAAATTTGTTTAAGTTCTTTGTAGCTTCTGGATATTAGCCCTTTGTCAGATGGATAGATTGCAAAAATTTTCTCCTATTCTGTAGGTTGCCTGTTCACTTTGATGATAGTTTTTTTTTTCTGTGCAGAAGCTCTTTAGTTTAATTAGATCCCATTTGTCTATTTGGGCTTTTATTGCCATTACCTTTGGTGTTTTAGTCATGAAGTCTTTGCCCATGCCTATGTCCTGAATGGTATTGCCTAGGTTTTCTTCTAGGGTTTTTATAGTTTTAGGTCTTACATTTAAGTCTTCAATCCATATTGAGTTAATTTTTGTATAAGGTATAAGAAAGGGATCCAGTTTCAGCTTTCTATATATGGCTAGCCAGTTTTCCCAGCACCATTTATTAAATAGGTAATCCTTTTCCCATTGCTTATTTTTGTCAGGTGTGTCAAAGATCAGAGGGTTGTAGATGTGCGGTATTATTTCTGAGGCCTCTGTTCTGTTCCATTGGTCTATATATCTGTTTTGGTTCTAGTACCATGCTGTTTTGGTTACTGTAGCCTTGTAGTATAGTTTGAAGTCAGATAGCGTGATGCCTCCAGCTTTGTTCTTTTTGCTTAGGATTGTCTTGGCTATGCAGCCTCTTTTATCAAGCTACCACTGACTTTCTTCACAGAATTGGAAAAAGCTACTTTAAATTTCATATGGAACCAAATAATGGGAGTATTTCAAAGGGACACAGGAGCCAAATGAAACAGTCCCCAATGGCCAAAGCTGGAATAATTTGAGCAATAATATAAATAAGGTTGGTGTGGATTATAACCCAAAGTATAATACAAAAATCAATTAATTCATACTGGCATAAATAAATCATGGGATGGATAAATAAATGGGAGAGAAGAGACAAATATCATGTACAGAAGAACTTCAAATAATTTATGTAGATACTCTGCTTTCAAGCAAGTGAGGCAGAACTCCACCCTCCTCAAGTGTTGACTGCACATATTGACTTTCTTCTAAAGACTATAGTAGGGAAGGGGAAAAAACAAACTATGTTGGAGGAGCCTCATACAGTACCTCTGCTGGGTGAGCAAGATTAATGTTAATAGTAATAAGTAATGTTGATAATAGGTATTTTTGATATAATATCATTAACATGGCAATTTATCCCCATGTTTTTCCTCCCTCAAACCCATAACCCCAGTCTAATCATAAGAAAAACATCAGGAAAATCCAAAATGTGGGGTAGTCTATAAAACACCTAACTGGTACACTTCCAAAGTTTTAAGTTCATCAAAATAGGAAAGGTCTATGAAAATGTAAAAGCCAAGAGGAGTCTACAGGTAATGTGGCTAAATGTGATGTGATATTCTGGATAGCATCCTAGGACTGAAAAAGGATACTAGGTAAAAACTAAGAATATCTAAATATAGTATGGACTTTAGTTAATAATAATATCAATGCTGGCTCATTAATTGTGACAACTATGCCAGAGTAATTTAAGATGTTAATGAGAAGGGATATTGGATGGGAATTTGTTGGAATTCTCTGTACTGCCTTGGCAATTTTTCTTTAAAACTTTTCTAAAATTAAAAGTTAATTTAAAAAAAATTAGTGGTCTTAATAAAAAAATCAGTATGGCACAGGGTGTGCAGTTAATGATACATTCTATAGATTGTGATAATATGAGACAACCCACTTGACCATTGTTATTTCTTTTAAAACAAAAATTTCTACAATCTAGAAAATTCAGTCATATTGTTAGGAGATAATAATACTGGGATTGCTGGGATGTCACTCTTGAAATGAAAACAGGTTTTTTATAAGACTTTAGTCTCCACTGGCCACTTTTACATTCTCACCTCCCGCAATTAACTAACCTCATATCCCAGTGGAATCCATTTACTGAAATGTGAAAGAGAACCTAGTGATTCTTTATAATAATGTCCTCTCAATTCTCATAATTTCTATACTGTTGTCTTTATTTATTGTAATGTCTTCTTTTTGCATTCTCAAATCTGCTCTTTCTTACACATCTTCTGTAGCTCTGAAAATGTATTTATCCTATAGCTGTTACTCTTTCTTTCATTATTTACATAAGGCTGCTTCCTTGCTGTCACTTCCTTTTTTCTTTATTTCGGTCTAAATTTTATAACCATCTTAAATTCATGTTCAAAGTTTACATACTTACTTGTATGCAATGGATTCTAAAACCCATATCTTATCATCTTGATCCATTTTTTACATCCCAGTCTGGTTTCAACCTGCCTTCCAATCATTCTACATGGGCTTGCAACATGCACGTCACATTCAGCATTCACCCCTCACGTAGACAGCATTCTGCCAATAACCTATTAAAAAATGCTTTTAACATTTGTATCAAAACACACTTGTTGTCATGGATAGGTCTTTCTTAGTTTCTTCATTCTTTTATCTGTCATTTCTCTGTTTCTATTTAATTTCCTTTATGTAATCTTCATGCTTCATTCTACTTGTTTTGCCTTTATCTCATTGACTCCACTCATGCTTTTATCTTTCCTTAAAATTGTCTTTATAACTTTGTTTCTTGACTTTAGCAATAAATGTAGGGATTGCTTTTAAAATGACACTGTTGATTTTTGAAATACATACTTTGCTTGGAAAAAAAATTCTCTGAGGATGCAATTGCAGAGTTTTGCAGATGACAGAAGTAAAAAGCAAATTTTATATTTCATTCATCATTTCAGTAGGTAAGTGATGAAAGAGAAGCAGCTAAACATGATCTTGTATGTGATTAGGTGGATGGCATGCCATTTAGATAAATACAGACAATAGAGAAACAGATTTGGAAGAGAAAATGATAATGTATAATTTTACACATTCCTCCTATGTGGCCAAATAGAGTTCAATACACAAAAATATCTGCAAAGATATAGATAATGTATATGTTCTTAAGCTGGGGTGTTTTCAATTTATTATTATGCTTTATAATAGTTAAATGTGTTGCAGATATTGTGTTTATATCAAATATTATATAATAGGCATATAAATTATTAAGTGTTCACCAAGATGAAGCTATTTCTCTGCACTTTCCACAAATATAAATTTCTATTAGAAGCTCTCTTACTATTTGCACATAGGACAATTAAGCTTAAAGCTTCCTAGGCTCACAGCCACACAAAACTTTCTTTCTGCAAACTAAATAGACAATTATTTATTTAATAATGGTCACTCGCTTTCTCTCTACCCACTCTTACACTTCTCCATCTGCTCTGTGAGAGGGAGGGATGAGTGAGGAAAATATGTTAAATAGCCACAAAAGTTACAGATCCCTGTTTTTATTACTATTTCCATACCATTAACCTTGGAGTAAAACAATTGCTCTTTAAATAAAATGAATCTTATTAGTTTATTAGTATTTCTTAAAACCCCAAATTTAACCAATTACACAAGGGGTTCATTATGTTTACTTGAGAAATGTGCTGTTAATCTAATCCTTTATTTTTTCTCTACAATTTGCCATTTTCCAAGTTCAGATCTTCTTTTTTTTTGGCCTAGGTTATTTGCCATGGTCCTAACATGTCACTCCCACTAATTTTTCTAAAAGAGTAATGGAGGGAGGCTTGAAGCAATGGATATAAAGCCACACTATTATAAAGACATAAAGCATACCTAATTTAACAAATAAATCCAAGAGATTCACAATAAAAATACCCTAAAGATATTCTCCAATCAAATTAAGAAGTCCATTTGGTGAAAATGAAACATACAAACAGGCTTTGGGGAGGTGGAACAAAAAGAAGAATAATGTGGAGGACAGAGCTTTACCATATACAGCCATGTATCACTTACTGAAGGGGACACATTCTGAGAAATTCATCCTTAGGCAATTTTGTTGTTGTGTAAATATCATAGCGCATACTTACACAAACCTAGATGGCATAACCTACTACATGCATACACTATATGGTATAGCCTATTGCTCCTAGGCTACAACCCTGTACAGCATATTAGAGTACTGAGTACTGTAGGCAATTGCAACACAGTGATAAGTATTTGTGTATCTAACCATATCTAAGGTCGGGCGCAGTGGCTCACACCTGTAGTCCCAGCACTTTGGGAGGCTGAGGCGGGTGGATCAGTTGAGGTCAAGAGTTCAAGACCAGCCTGACCAACATGGTGAAACCCCATGTCTGCTAAGAGTACAAAAATTAGCTGGGCTTGGTGGTGGGGGCCAGCAATTCCAGCTACTCAGGAGGCTGAGGCAGGAGAATCGCTTGAATCCAGGAGAAGGAGGTTGCAGTGAGCCAAGATGGTGTCATTGCACTCTAGCCTGGGCAAAAATAGCGAAATTGAGTCTCAAACAAAATAAAAAATAAACATATCCAAACATTGAAAAGATGAGTAAAAATAGGATATTATAATCTTATGAGACCACAATAACACATGTGGTCCATCTTTAACTGAAATGTCATTATGCAGTACAAGAATATATGGTAAAATTATAAAACATACATGTGTATCACACATAGTTATGCACACACATTCCTTGGTCCTGGTATAGAGATGGAATTAGCTGTTAACATAATATATCTGAGATCCCAATTCCAATGATAAACTGAATTCAGAATATATTGCCAACATATAAAATCAACAAGAGAAGATGTCTTTTTTAATAAGTGCAGTTGAAACAACTGGTTAGGATTTTAGAGAAAAGACTGTGGTAAAATAAATTCCAGATAAACACAATATTTTAAGAACATTAATCTTAAATAAATAAGAAAATGTGTTTGAGGTATATATTTCAAAATCTTACTTTTGGTGAAAACCTTTGTAATGACAGAAAACCAAACATTCATAATATATAATTACATTCTATCAATATTTAATACAGTCATTTGTAAAAAATATATACTATTATCAAATCAAAAAACATAAACACACAAAGCAGATTTTTAAAAGATAGGCAATGAGCTAATAAACATATATAACACCCACTTCCCGCAAACACAGCAGTAAGTTTTAAATCAATAAAATTTGGAGGTATGTTCATGTTTGATATTATTCTTATTTAGAAGTTTTGTTCAACACTCTACTCTCTGTTGAACTGCGATTTCTTCCCCCACATCACATTACTAACCTTGAGATTATCCCTGCCAGTTAAAGGGAAGGACAAGAGATATTTTGCTTTTGTTGACTAGGCTTTAAAAAGAAAAATAAGAAACAAAACAAACAAAACAAACAAAAACAACAAAAAATACTCAGTAGATTTCCAAATTAAAAACAAAGAAATAAAACAAATGAGACTTGAATAGTTTCTCTCTGACCCTATGTCTAGGTCTTATTATCCTATGGTAGATGACTGTAAAATAATGAGGATTCATGGGAAAATTGTAGCACCAAACCTTAGATATAAACAGTTAATAAAATGAGTAAAATGCTCCTTTCCCCCAGCCTCATTCAAGGAAGAGTAAGAAGTCAAAAATCCAAGATGAGATATATTTGAAAATACTAAACAAAGAAAGAAAATGTTGAGGAATAGGCAAAGATGAGAAAAGCACATGAGATGCAAAGAAAATTGAAGATTTCGTTTCATTTTCATAACAGCCTTGGCCATGTACTGAGTAAGAATTAGAACCCAGGTCAGACAGAGCCAAAGGCCTTGTGCTTTCACTGATCAGTTTAGCCTCTCTAAACCTCTCTGTTCAGGAAAAAAATAAAAAAATAAAAAAAAAAGATGAGAACCTCCCTGGAAGACATTTATAAGAATTACATATCATATGAGAAAGTAGCCATTCCAGTACCTGTAACACAGGGGGGGTTTAATACGTATCTGTTGAGAAAAAATTCACACCTGAGAGATACATCTGTGTGTTTACTCTATGAATCACTTGACCCCACCAGGCTAGAAACCCTGTGAAGGCAAGAATATGGAGGTTACCCAACAGCAAATCATTCAACAGAGAAGCCAATACTGGAGAAATAACTGAGAGACTGGAGAATATGAAGTCCAATTGCTCAACAAACATTTACCAAGCAGTATGTGTTAGGCAATCTTTCAGGCCCTGGGGAAATAAAGAGTTATGTGCACACCTCATAGACAGAAGTGTTATAGGGTTTGAAAACAATGTGGTAAGGGCTAAAAAACTTCAAGATAAATGGTATATTGGCCACAAAAACTTAGTTTTTTTTTAATAGTAAAACTGCCAAGCTATAATTTAAAACATTATTTTGGAAAAAGATATCTTACCATGTAATTGTTTTCCAAGGGAACAGTTATGTAAATAATCTTTTTCAAATAGACTTCCACTTATTTAGTATATAGTCTGACTATTACACTTAGCTTTGTCAGCTGAATGGATGATACTCTGTTCTTGCCTCATTTGCTTTCCTTGATAGTTATTCAATGAAAATAAATAATTCACCTAAATTGTCACAGACTGAAATTCAGGATCTTTGCTCACTCCAGACATGAATTTAACTAGTAACAGCATAATTACCTGCTAATTGTTCTGTGATTACATTTACCTTAAGCTGTCACAACTTTAAAAAGTACCCTCATTGCAGCTCAAATAATAGCATTTCTCCCTCCATCATCTTATCTTCGGCTTAACTGCAATGCAAAATAAAGGTATGTAATTTCTTTGAAACATGATCATCTCATTCTGGACATTAAATAATGTTAAAAAGAAAGTTATTAATGAGGACAGCTTGTCCTCTACACAAGTCCAAAAGGGAAATTTATCAGGAGCCACAAATAACGTGTTAATATAAAAAACACTCTAAAATTACATGTCTAATTGCAAGCTTGTTTTGATCTTCTCTTTCTATAAAGCTCAACTGGTGACTGAAATCTTTTTAGAGTAATGGTAATTGGGCCAGCATAGATCACTGACAAAGACAACTAATATTGTTTATAACTACTGATATTCCCATGCCTTCTTAATGAGACAACTTTCAGCCTGAAGGAGAAGGGATTTCATTAACCAAATGGAGAAATAGAAACTGTCAAGTATTTCCTTAGATTATTTACCTGGCTCATTCATATCTTTTTAATTTTTTTTGAGTTATCTGATGTTGATGTTTTATTCTGATAGTGAGTCTGTTTAGTTTATAGACTCTGACTGACATTTGATCCTTTGCCCTGTTCAGCTTGAGATTGATGGTTCTGCTTCTCCCAGAAACTGAGATACTCCTGAACAGCAAAAAGAATATGTGTGAAGGAAGCTATCCTCAATCCTGTGGGTGTGTATGCGAGACCTTGTTGGAATTGAAATGAAATTCAACACCCACTGACAATCATGCCACACCCACCCCCACAAATAAGGATGCCTGGCTCACCCTCTTAGCCCTGGTTGTTAACTAGTCTTTTTGAAAGATCTCAGCTTTTCTAAACAGAAGGTGGGTGGGAGATTGGTCTATTTTGGGACCCATGTGTTAAAGCAGGAGTGGTAACACCTCAGGAAAAGCTTCATGTTGGTAGCTGATATTAGCAATGAGTGCCTCCGAAATGTGAATTTGGAACTGCATAATGATTCTTCTGCCTCTTTTTTCCAGATCCAACTTCCCCTTCTGCCAACCTGGTGGTGTATCTCTGTATCTATAGATTGTATACACATATGTAATATATAATTTATTATGAAAGGCAATAAGAAAATGGGTAGCATAAGGAAATGAAGCTGTGTGCAGGGACTTTGGAGTCAAAGAGGTTCAAATTGTAACCAGTTAATTTTACCCTTTTGAAACTCAATTTCTGAAAACATAACATGAGAAATACTAAATCATAGTGTTACTGTAAGGACTGAGTGGGATAATGTGCTGAAAGTACTTAGTATAGAGCTTTGAGGAATCGCCACACTTTCTTCCACAGTGGTCAAACTAATTTACATTCCCACTAACAGTGTAAAAGCATTTTCTTTCTCCACCCCCTCACCAGCATCTGTTGCATTCTGCCTTTTAATAATAACCATTCTGACTGGCATGAAATAGTATTGCATTGTGGTTTTGATTTGCATTTCTGTAATGATCAGTGATGTTGAGCTTTTTTTAGTGTTTGCTGGCCGCATGTATGTCTTCTTTTGGGAAGTGTGTATTCATGTCCTTTGCCCACTTTTTAATCAAAGACCTAGAAGCAGAAATACCATTTGACCCAGCAATCCCTTTACTGGGTATATACTGAAAGGAATATAAATCATTCTATTACAAAGATACATGCATGCATATGTTCATTGCAGCACTATTCACAATAACAAAGACACGGAATCAACCTAAATGCTTATCAATAATAGAGTGGATAAAGAAAATGTGGCCTATATATACCATGGAATACTTTGTGGCCATAAAAGGAAATGAAACACTGTCATTTGCAGAGACATGGAGGGAGTTAGAAGCCATTATCCTCAGCAAACTAACACAGGAATAGAAAACCAAACACTGCATGTTCTCACTTATATATGTGAGCTGAATAATGAGAACACATGTAGACATGGGAGGAAACCACACACAGTGGGACCTGCCAAAAGGGAGGGTTGGGTAAAAGAGAACATCAGAAAGAATGGCTAATGGATGCTTGGCTTAATATCTAGGTGATGGAATGATCTGTGCCACAAACCACCATGGAGCACATTTACCTATGTAACAAACCTGCACATGTACCCTTGAACTTAAAATAAAAGTTGAAAAGAGAAAAAAAAAGGAAAAGAAAAAAAAGTGCGTAGTATAGTGCCTGACACATAGAATGTACCATTATTACAATATTATTATTAAACTCGTGTCATGTTCTGAATGCCTGGTATCAACACTATTTTTCTATAAGTATTCAATTCTGTCTTTAGCAAATCTAAATATTTCAGTAAAATGCTAACAGATTTCATTGAATGTGTCTGTGTGTGTGTGTGTGTGTGTGTAATTTATTTAAAATATTAAACTGCTGTATCTGACCCTGTGTTTTTCCATTTTCTACAATGATTTATAGTTCCTGTACTCTTTAAAGAATGATTTAATTTCACTGTCTCATTGACAGATACATTAATTTCTAAACTTTATTTGCCAAAAATATTAGTATTGGTGAACCTGTGTTTTGTGGCTTTGTAAACTGATTATTGTAAGTGAAGCAATATATTCCAAAGTTCTAGTTCTTATCTTATTTATTTATTTGAGACAGAGTCTCGCTCTGTCACCTAGGCTGGAGTGCAGTGGCGCGATCTTGGCTCACTGCAACCTCCGCCTCCTGGGTTCACGCCATTCTCCTGCCTCAGCCTCCCAAGCAGCTAGAACTACAGGTGCCCACCACCACGCCTGGCTAATTTTTTGTATTTTTAGTAGAGATGGGGTCTCACCATGTTAGCCAGGATGGTCTCGATCTCCTGACCTCATGATCCACCCGCCTCGGCCTCCCAAAGTGCTGGGATTACAAGCGTGAGCCACTGCGCTTGGCCTATCTTAACTTTTTTATTAACTATAAAACTTAAATTCACCCACCATAGGTGAACATTTTGATGATTCTTAGGATATTTATATACAGTAAGTTTATACATTATCGTGATTCAGTTTGATAATATTTTCATCACCACAAAAAAAAGTTTTCTCATGTCTATTGGCATGTAAATTCTTACTTCCATCCCAACCTGAAGCAACCATTGATGTACTTTGTCTTACTTTATGCCTCTTCTGAAGTTGAATATAAATAGAACTATGCAATATTTACTCATTTGTGTCTGACTTATTTAGTATGTTTTTGAGGTTTATCCATGTTGTTACATTTATCTGTAATTATTTTTTGTTTTAGTTGTAGAGTAGTATTCCATTTATGGATGAATCTCATTTTGTTTCTCCATTTGCACATTGATGGGTAGTGTATTTTCAGCCTAAAGTTAACATGAGTAACATTCCTGTAAATATTTGCTCCTTTATCTTTTTCAAATGAATGGATCTTTTGGAATCTAACAAATTTAGCTCCTGTTCTCAAAGAAAAGGAAAAGTGTACCTCAACAAAAAAGAGTATTCAAGATTCAGTTTAAGGTTACAGAGCTACTTGAATCCTCAATGTCACTATAGTTCCCCAGATTCTCAAATTAAAAGCTTTTTTCTAAGGACATGCAGATCATATTTTTAAGAATCAGACAAACATTCTCATTTCTTTGTATACAATTATAATGCTACTGTGTTTGAGAGAAGATGAAGCAATTGGCTCCCTAAGAACTAAAGTCATTTATCAAACTAATCATGATAAACCACACATAAACAGAGTGGCCTGGGGACAAAAAAAAAAAAAAAAAAAAAGAGCTGTGAACTGTTGTCACATCTGTTATGTTGGCAGTACTCTAACAGACAAGGCACTGGGCATCTACACCCTGGGAAATGTATAATGTTGTAAAGCAGCAAGACACTTCAATATAATGACTTGACCTCACATCTTAAATACTGCAAAAAAGGAACAAAAGCTGATGCAGATAATCACAATCTATCATGACTCTTTGAGCATCTGCCACATGCAGTATGCTAAGAGGTATGAAGGAGATGAGTGTCAAGTGTGGCGCCTGCCCACAAGGAACTTGGAGTTCACTGGTCCTCCCAAGTTACAGAGAAAAGCTCCTCCTATTGAGTTCTCCGAAAATAGTGTCTAAGTGCCAATTTCAACATCATGGAGTCATTTTAAAATCACTTCCTGCTTGATTTATGAAGGACCCACAGCCAGAAGCTGAGTTGTTTCTAAAAATATAATTGTGTAGATATGTTGCCAAACACAGATTAGGCATTTAATTCATTATGGCTGTTAAGATCTGTCCCATTCCATTAAAATCCAGATATAATAGTTTATTTATTATTATAACTAATAAATGTTTATTATTATTAATAAATAATAATAAAATAATTGATTAATGCCATAATGGAGGTATATTAGACCATTTTCATACTACTATAAAGAAACATCCCAAACTGGGTTATTTATTAAGAAAAGGAGGTTTAATGTACTCATAATTCCACCTGGCTGGGGAGGCCTCACAATCACAGCAAAAGACGAAGGAGAAGCAAAGGCACATCTTACATGGCGGAAGGCAAAAGAGCATGTGCTAGGGAACTGCTCTTTATAAAACCATCAGATCTTGTGAGACTTATTCACTATCAGGAGAACAGTATGGGAAAAACCCACCCCGATGATTCAATTACCTCCCACTGGGTTCCTCCCACAACATGTGGGGATTATGGGAGCTACAATTCAAGGGGAGATTTGGGTGGGGACACAGCCATATCATATCGGGAAGCATAAGCAACATACTGACCAAGCATAAAGAAAGGAGCAGTTGTCATAATTCTGCCTGGGTAGGAGAGGGATTCAAAGAAAACCACTGAAAGATTTGAAGAGGTGGACTGAGTTTTGGGAGACGAGCAGAAGTTCAGAGAATGGAACAGAAATGAAAATTAAACGAGTATTTTACGCAGAGAAAAATTATGTAAAATTAAAAAAAAAGACATTCATGCCTGAAAATGTGGAATATTCAAGAACCAGCAAGTTTTCAGAGGTGGTTAGAATGGGTGTAGTGAAACAAATAGAGTGGAATTTTGTTCATCTCAGGCTTTTAGCAGACAAGAAGGCAAGACAAAGTGTCGGAGGGGATAGTCCAGTGAGGCTGATCCCCAGCTGTGCCCTAGGTTACTGCTTCTCACTGAGATGTTACTGTAGCCTGTGTTTCCATCATATTTCCTGGTATAGAAAACTCATTTACACTGTCTCA
The DNA here is from genome assembly GCF_029289425.2 of Pan paniscus. Classification (NCBI taxonomy): domain Eukaryota; kingdom Metazoa; phylum Chordata; class Mammalia; order Primates; family Hominidae; genus Pan; species Pan paniscus. The sequence continues at coordinate 73,352,927 of NC_073267.2, forward strand.
GTTGCTCTTCAGCACCACTTGGGTATGGAAAAGGGACAGGCATCTTTGGCCCCATCAGAAAGCCTTTCCAGAGAGTTAATTGATTTTTTGCCACATCATACAGATAGGTAGATTTCTGATTTAAAGTTAGGACTGCTAACTACAAATATAACAGTATTCTTCAATTGCCCTTGCTCTTTGAAGTCAGACTATTAATATGGATGAAAAGAAGGTTTCCAGTAGTGATAGCAATGATATTATTTCCCATGTTTATGTATTAACTTATTCCAAGATTACTTATTTTCAAATATCTTTGACTCTACATTATATTAGTCCATATTCCAATTTAAATACGTGACTTTTTAGTCTGAAAACAAAGAGCAAATCTTAAGCCAGACACATTAACTAAACACGGAGTGTTAGAAAATGAGAAAATACTGAGCCTCTTTCGGCAGCTTGCTGGTGGTAGGTATCTCAAAATGACCATAATATTGAACAAGATCATCAGTCTAACCAAATATACTTCTCATTACATATCATTCTGCAAAGTCAAGTTGTTTGTCAACACCAAGGTGTCATAAAAAATTAAAACTGCTATTTCTCTCTCTCTCTTTCTGTCTCTCATACACACACAGACATAAATCTAAAGAATACAAAAATATAGGGCACCCTCTTTGGCTAGAAAACTGCTCTGCAGCATCTTGAAGGGTGTACTCCAATGCGTTTGGGGAGCATTTACATACAGAAATGTGTCAATTTGTAGCCTTTGGGTTTTCTCTGCACAGATAGTCTCATTACCAGAAATGGCTAAGGATGCCTGATGGGCTGCTTCCTGTGAAGGCTGCACCCTCCCTCCCTTCACCCTTTCTCTGTGATGACATATGTTCTGGTGCGTTTGTCAGAAGAAGATGGGACATATTGAATGTGAAAATTTCTGTTGCCTTTTTTTTCTTTTAAAGGATAGAAAAAATAAAAAATATTATTGAAACATTTATAAATAAATAGGAAAATATAAACGTTCTGTGAACTAAATGGTTCTTGTAAAATTAGGCTGCCATTTTTACTAGTACTCTAAATAATATTAGAACTTAAAGACAGAAGGATTCTAAGTATCTTGAGGGCTGTTAGACTAGTTTATGTCATCATTTACTGGAATCATCATCTGAAGACAGGTGATATGAAAAAATAAAAAGACCCTCTGAGGTATTCACTTAGCAATTCTACCACCTAGCATTCACTTAAGCACTCAGCGAGTTGCTAACTGGTTAGAATATGGAATAAGAAAGGGCTCTCTGTTCTTAATGCTTTCATCATGGGAGATGGAGTGGGGAAATAAGCATATAAATGAGTGATTGCACTGAGCATGTTAGGTTCTATCACAGGGATATCACAGGCTAATAAAAACACAGCTATAAGGGTCTTTAGGACAACTTCATACAAATGGACAAAGTCCGAACATTTAAAAATGAGCTGGAGTTAGAGACTTAGAAAATATGAACTAGAAATAGGAATTTTCAGAGAGAAAATCGACTAGCAAAGGCAGCGGTGTTTTTTTGTTTGTTTGTTTGTTTTTGTTTTTGTTTTCCCCTAAGAATAAGGTAAATGACTAGAGCAAAACATACTTAATAGATGGGGTGTGAAAAGTGCTAGATAGGAAACTACAGAATGACATTTTTGGACAAACTCCTGAATTGGAATTTTAACTGACTCGTTTATTCAACACACTTTTCTTAAGCTGCTTCTCTACAAGTTGCTTGTAGTAGAGTGAGATTTAAAGAGATGTGGTCCTTACCCTCTTGGACAATAAGAAATTCTCTAGTGGAGTAGGCAGATACTTCAAAATAAGCACCCAAAGAAATATGTAATTAATGTTATTTTAGTAGGGGTCATGAAGACAATTTTAATGTGATATCCAAGGCATTAGTCTTTAGTTATCAGGGAGTTACCAAAAAATTATAAACTTATGAGAGTTATAAGAAAAATCTCAATTAATTCAGAAGAAATAATCTTACATTTCTTCTGAAGAGAATGGATTTATTATTTTTGCAAGAGAATAGATTTAAGTGTTTTCACTACCAAAAAAACTATAGGAGGTAATGTATGTTAATTAGCTTGATTTAGCCATCCACAATGTATACATAAATCAAAACACCATGTTGTACATCGTAAGTATATGCAATTTTTATTTTTCAATTTAAAAATAAATAACTTTAAATACATTTTTTAAACCACAGATGATGAAGTTGAGTCATCAAAATTGAAGATATTTCAAGCCATCTTCACCTTAGCTGACCTTTGGACATTAGCAGCAGAGGGATGAAGAGGCAAGAACAATTTTGATGAACTCTCTGATGGAAATGCAATAGATTATATATGAGGAGCAAGTGAGAAGAAAGGATATGCTGAGCTTATGCTAAAATTGACAGAGTCATAAAGTCCATGAAAAGACTGGAATATTGAAAGGAACTCAACTCAGTTTACTCCCTCAGAGTAGAAAAATACAAAAGTGCATCCCTGGATAACTGATAGTATATTTTACAAAATTTAGTTCAATTTGTAGACATTGGCTTTAAAAAAAACTCTCAACAAAGTTAGCATTTTTTTCACTGTAATATTTAATTTGATGTTTTCCCATTTGCATGATAAGTGAAAGTCATTCACAGTGCTTCTGACAAGCTACTCTTCATTCATTTGATTATCAAAACATTCAATGAGCAACTACATTATATCAGGCACTGCAGAAGGCATTCAGTAACAGTGATGAAAAGGAGAAGGAGACCCTATCCTTACCTGCCATAGATAGTTTAGTAGGCAAAGCAGACACAAATTATGATGAGAGGGAATGTCAGTTACTGAAGGATATGATGACATGGGGAAAAAACACGGGTGCAGTAAAGGTTTATATTAGAAGAAAAAAACGTAACAAAGCTTGAAAGGTCTACAAAATTCAAAAGTGTGTGGAAATACAGCCACTCATAGGAGCAATAATAGCTTCAACTATTCTAAGCTATTCCATGTGTTACGAAGGAAAATATCTTGCATGATTGCCATGGGAGAAAAGAACAATTATCATTATGAGAAAGTTAAAGGGTGGAATAACCCATATTACTGCAAGGAGTAATTTCCTAATGATCAAAACAGGCCGATAATGAAAAAGTCTGACTTCAGACATAGAGAGTTCCCTGCCACTGGAAGCCTTCACACTCAAACTTAAAGAATTCTTAGAAATGGTTTCCTGGGCCAGGCGTGGTGGCTCACATCTGTAATCCCAGCACTTTGGGAGGCTGAGGCGGGCAGATCACCTGAGGTCAGGAGTTCGAGACCAGCCTGACCAACATGGAGAAATCCCGTCTCTACTAAAAATATGAAAAATCAGCTGGATGTGGTGGCTCATGCCTGTAATCCCAGCTACTCAGGAGGCTGAGGCAGGAGAATCACTTGAACCCGGGAGGTGGAGGTTGCAGTGAGCCAAGATTGCGCCATTGCACTCCAGCCTGGGCGACAGAGTGAGACTCTATCTCAAAAAAAAAAAAAGGTTTCCTGGGTGTTCGAATTCAAATGGTCAGGGTCCAGACAGTTCACAAATATGAATGCAGATTAGTGAGGACTGACCGATTATGGAGAATATATGTCGTATAAAGGATTCGTTTTTATATTGTATTAGGTAGGCACTTATGAATTGTTCATGCACAAACAATAGTTTTAGGATACTACAAGACTTTGTTTGGATTTGGTGGCCCACAACCAGCAAGTTTGTGATCTTCATTAGGTTATGTGAAATGTTAAAAGCCAGCTGAGAAAGAAGATCTGAAATGGTTATTTTCCTTTCCACCCTGATATCCAACAGTTTTGTAATTCTCTGATAAAATTTCAGGATCCCGAGAAGGACATCTTTAGGCACAGGCAATTTCCTAGAGTCCTTCAAATTATGCCCTGCTTGTAATCTCTGGTGTGGATAAAAGAACACAGAATGCACACTTGGGCTGCAATACCCCCAAGGGTCTGGGCTCATCACTGAATCTTGGTTTCCCACCAGCCGCTTGAAAAACCTTGCTTAATAGAGCTAAGCAGCCAGAGTCCTAAAAGTTAGCCATCTTGCTGAATGAGCCAGAATCCTTTTAGGGAAAAATAAGATGTGGCAAAGACAAATGACTGAAGTCCAGGGCATCTTGTCCTTATATTCCAGTGGACTCCACACTGCCATTGCTCCCTTGCTCCTGTCAGACACCACTTTAGTGATCGCACCATGCCTTGTTTTATAATTGTTAGGAGATGAGCTAGGAACTTACCTGACCCTGCTCTGTAGTTCACTGATGTACAGATGATCACTTGACCCAAATTGGGCCAAGCATAGTATTCTGACTCCCACTGACCACCTTGCTATAGACCTGGGCATTGGCTGGGCCAATAATTTCCTCCCTGGGCTGACTGGAGATGGAAAAACAAAAGCTGAATTTATACTACTCAGAATTGTCAGGGGCTGTGTTTTCCATCATGTTAACACCACCACCAAAAAAATACACACCAAAAAAACTGTCTTGCACAGAAACTAGGATTTATGAAAATGCCCTGAAGTTAGACACCACAGCACAAAAATGAGAGCTCCAAAAAGGCTTATGCCTCTGTAACTGCTGCCGTGATGGCTGAGCCCACCCTTCCTCAGGTGGCTTGGTGATTTCATGAGATTATTTCAGTGTCCTGCTCATGAACCATTCCTTTTCATGTAAGCTCCTGCTTTTATTATCTAATTTACAGCCAAAGTCTTAACAAATACATTCATATTATCTCTTTCAGAATTTGTTTTTGCCAAAATACGTCTTGGCAAATAAAGGAAAGGATGACACTATTTTTCTTCTTCTTTTTTATAATAAAGAACTCACACAAGGAAAAAATATGTAATGTCCATAATAGCTAAATGAAACACTGTAATTAGCTCATTTTATTATAAGTTTTGGACTAAGTGATATAGTCCACCAGTCCCCATGGCAGTCCCTGGTGGAGCCACTGGCTTCTCTTGAGTCATCCACATTCCTCAGAAGCTGGAGAACTAAAGACTTTGCTTCTCCAAGGTCACCACCTGGATGTGTAATGGTCTTTGGCTGGATACATAGGAGATATGGGAAATATAATTAACAAAGTAATTCAGGACCTCTTGTCCTCATATTCTTTGCACTATGTGGGCAATTGTCACTTAGCAGTACCTGGGCTGATGTTATGGAGACAGATGGCAAACTCAGGGGAAGAGTGGTAACGTAGAGAGAGCAAGGACTTCAAAAACAGAAAGACCCAGGTTCCAATTGTGATCAGGCCACTCTAGTGTGGGTCAATTACTTAGTTTCTTTGAACCTCAAGTACTGTATTCCTGCACTATTAAGTACAGGAATTAAGTGAATAAGACATAAAGCACCTTGACATTTAAATGAAGTCATGTATATGAAATGTCTTGTACCCAGTCTAGATATAAATTATTTCCTTCCCAACCCAATCCCTCTAAGATCTCCTCTGAGAGAGCCTAACCAGAAAAGTAGAGGAGGTGAGTAGGAGGAAAGAGATAAAGGAGAGGTTTACATAAATTCACTTTATCATTAGTTCCAAGTTATCTGGCTAAAAGCCAATGCCAGGATAATTGCATTTCAAATGCATCTATGATCCCAGCTGTAGTTAATACTCTGTTTTTCTTTTTCTAAAATAACTTTCCTCTGGGTGTTTTAAGCATATGTGACAGGTTTCCTGGACACTGTCATTCACCCAAACTACAGACTCATCCTCAAACCCCTTTAGCGGTGAGAATGGACAATCAACTAAGTATCTACTACCAACTCTCCATTTTAATGACACAGGGAAATTGACCTGCTACAGGGAAAGAATAGAAGATAATAATTTAAAATCATATTTATTGAGCACTTGCCATATGCCAATCATCTGTCTAGCAACTTCAATCAATAAAGAAACTTTATAAGAAACATACCTTAGGATCTTTCCTTACATTTGTTAGAAACATCATGTACAAGGCATATTTAAAGGCCATTTATGATAGGCATAGGAAATAGAGAGTTGAATAAAACAATGTTTCTGACCCCAAAAGTCCCCAAATAAAAACAGACATAAATGTAGCATACAACAATAATAGGGGCTATTTATTATGCAGATATGCGTAATATGCCCAATAGGTTATGTATGATAACCTATTGGGATGTTTTTGATATTTCCCTGTTTCACAGAAAAATAAACTAAGATTCAGAGAGTACAATAAATATGACCACTCATTCTTTTAAAATCCTATTGGCATGAATAATACCATTTTAGATATAAAGAGGTACAGATATGTAGATGCCACGCTAGGCCTAAGTTTGCCATTAAGGATTTAAATATCTTGGCCAGGCATGGTGGCTCACGCCTGTAATCCCAACACTTTGGGAGGCTGAGGCAGGTGGATCACGAGGTCAGGAGATCGAGACCATCCTGGCTGACATGGTGAAACCCCATCTCTACTAAAAATACAAAAAAAGTAGCCAGGCATGGTGGCGGGTGCCTGTAGTCCCAGCTACCCAGGAGGCTGAGGCAGGAGAATGGCGTGAACCCGGGAGGTGGAGCTTGCAGTGAGCCGAGATGGTGCTACTGCACTCCAGCCTGGGCGACAGAGCAAGACTCTGTCTCAAAAAAAAAAAAAAAAAAAAAAACATGGACCCTGTTCTCTATGTCATCTGTGTTCAATGCAAGGTTAGTTTTTTAAAACTTGTCAATTTCTTGGTGGCTTCTTAAGAAATACTTGCTCAATTCCCAATAGGATCTAGGAGACTAAGATAAATAAAACCTTCACAAAATTTCTAAAGAGCTCACCCAGGAATTCTCAGAAAGCTCTCAAATTATTGGTATAAGGGTATCAAGAAAGATGGCAAAAATGACACCAACACCAAAAAAAGAAAGACACATTCCACACCAATATTCTAAATGATGTTAGAACCTGCATTTCTTAACCATGTTACATTTAATTCCAGGCAAACTGTCCTTCTGGGTTTGATTATTTTACGGGTAAAGCCATGTGACATAGTTCCATATTTCTTTGATTATGTTCAACTTTTGCTGAAAAGACTGTCTTTTTTCCTACTGAATGATCTTATTCTCCTTGTCAATAATCATTGGATATTTCTGGAATCTTTATTCTACTCCACTAGTCTATATGCCTGACTTTATGCTAGTACCATACTGTTTAGATTACTGTAGCTTTGTAGTAGGTTTTAAAGTAAGGAAATGTGAGTGCTTCAGCTTTATTCTTCTTTTTCAAAATTTTGTCTATTTGAGTTAACCATTAACTCTGACAGTAAGAAATAATCTGGACTTTTACATTCAAAGACCCAATCCCATGAATATTTATGCCAAAGATCAAGCCTCTACAATACCCCCTATATCCCTATTTATAAAATCAATTATACTATTATTTGGGTAATTTTTATTTTCATTGCTATACTACATGCATGGCATGAAAAAAGATCGAGTACCTGGTAACAGCAGGTACATCCTATGATAAATACATGTTATATGTTTACAGGAAGCTAATGACTGAAGGATTGCTACTATATCACAATGATTTGATACCTACTCTGTTTTGTAAATCATTGTCTTGTGAACTATTTCATTCTTGCCTGAAGTTTAGAGTGCACTGGAAGGACTGTCATGAAGGAATGTTATTTGATTCAAATATAGAAGACATATGGTTCTACTAAAGAGAGAAGTGGCTTTATGAAAGAAAAATGATGGATATGAGGAAAGAATTAAAATTTGCTCAGAAATCTAAAAAATAAAATTTAAAAATGGATAATAAAGAAACTGGAGGAAATCTTACCTCCCAGACATTGATCAAAAGCAATAACTTTTCCAATTAATGTCTTTGGCCTGTCTCTCTGTTGGTATTCTTTTTTCTATTACTGTTTTTGTTACTGTTCTTTTGAGGTGATTGTGGTAAATGTGTTATGGTTTTCTCTTTGCAGTGTTCTCCCAAGCATGATGCTTCTTTATTTTTTCTCAGCATTTCTTCAGTTCATACTTAGAGCTGCTTTGTACTTTGTACCATCTTGCAGGCCCTTCTGTTATCACAAAGATATTGTATAATCATCCTTGTAATTAGGATATAGTTAAATTTGCAACTTCATTTTGTAGCCATTTGTTATCTAGGTTCTGTGTAATCTTGGCAACCTCGGTGTAGATGACTCATACTGTGCACTGGGAAGTATAACAGTGCCCAAATTCCACAAACATTCTTGTCAAACAAGAGCTTCCAAGCTCATTACCAGTGTGCACACCCAAACATACCTACAATTCACAGGAGAAAGGCAAGGTTAAAGATGAAGTTAAACTTTTTCCAGTTACTACAACCATGCTGCATAAGGGCCCATGCCAGGGTTGCTTCTTGTGATTCTCCTGGAAACTGGGACTTTCTTATTTTGGCATGAAACACACATGAATACAGACAGGGGACCAGAAGAAAAAAATTTAAGAGCAAAGCAACTATAAATTCAATCTCTATATTGGTATTGCTAGTTAAAAGAACTGTGCTTTAACTGTGATTGGGGGAGAACTGGAATGGCCTAATATCGAGAGATACTTAAAATGTATGACATTTGTAGAATTCTATTTATATGAATTGAACTTTAACATCACTTTATCTATTTAGCTTTTGTCTAAGCTTTCAAGAAGTCATTCACTTATCTAATACAGAGTTATATATCCCATTTATCATTTGACCTCTTTAAATGTGTAGATAAAAGAAGACAACATGTACAAATGGTTCTCATTACCCATAATTCTCCAACCCATTCTAAATCTATTTTTTCCCAATCTCTTCCATCCAATAAGAGTGATCAAAATCACTGACTTGGCCAATAACATAACTTTCTTTTAATCTGCTCTCCCCTTCACACCTCATATCCAAGGCATCCACAAGTCCTGCCTAGGTGAATGCCTAGTCATTCAGTGCTGAGCAAAATAAGTGTGGTCTCTCTTTTCCCAGTGGTGGATTACAGAAAAGAAAATGCACATTATTGAAAATATTCATATTAATAGGTAACTATGAATCAATAATGTAAAAAGTATTGGCAGCATATAACTGGGGATATTAGGAAGAATTATTTCAAGGAAACACTAGCAGCACTGGGATTCAAAAGCTAATCATAAGTTAACTGGAAAGTGTACTGGGTGTGGGTGAAGTTTGGCCAGTGTTCTATGCATCCAGGTGGAGATCCAGGAACTGTCACATATAAAATCCATGAGGCAAAGGGAGACGGTCTAATTAAGAAAGTGAGTGAAAGCCTGTAGGGTTTGAACACAGAGAGGGATGGAGAGAGATGTTCTAGGTGAGAGCAGAGAGATGGCTAGGGCCTTGGGAGCTGGTCAAGAATTTGATGCTTACCTTGAAAGCATTAGAGAAATGGGGATTACTGAGAGAGAATGGGGTCTCTCTCCTTGCTACACTTCTGGTTCTTGGGAATCAAAAGTATAAAACCTGTGTAAGAATATAAAATGGCAATAAGGAAAATATGTAGAGTATATGGTAGTAACAGCGTTTTCAAAGAGGTAATAGTGAATTCACTAAATTTCAGGTTTATAGACAAGGCTCAAGAGAGAAGCAGGGTTCTGAGCAAGGTTTTGATGCACACATAGAAATATATTGGAAGAGCAAGGACAAGGGGAGGCATGGTAGGTGAGTAACAAAGTTTGCACAAAAGCAAAGTCTTGTATTCTGGCTACCGAAAGCTGTTGGGAACTGGTAGAGAATAAAACAGGATGCAGAACTGTAAAAAGGTGATAGTGCCAAAATAGTCAATATTAAATAGTGCAGAGACTAGTGTGAATTACTGAATAATTTGGATTTCACCCAAGGCAATGATTCTCAAATTTTTCCATTTAAATATTCTTGATAGACAATAGCTAGAATGCATTCCTCAGAGGACTTCAGATACAGCCTCAAAAGCCAGCAATAAGCTCATTTGTTTTTTAAAATATGGTACTTCCCTTCAAACATTTGTGTGAATGTTGCATTTAACCATCATTAGTTAGCTTTATTATGAAAGCTCTATAGTGTCCTACTATTTAGAAAAATCAATTCCATGCTCATCCTATGCTATTGCATACCCTGGAAGACCACTTTATATCTCTAGTATCTGTGTCCAGTTAAAGAAACAGCTAAAAAACAGCCTGCCACTGGGACTTCATAAGAGTGACACCATCCAGTTTTTGATTTAAAAAGATCACTCTAGTTGAGAATATGGAGAAAGGATTGGAGAGGTAAAGAAATAGGCATTTGATAAATATTTGTTGAATTGCTCTGTTAACTCTCACAAAAGCCAAGTTTATACAATCCTATGCAATCACAATTGTATGTCATGTCCAGGTTCAAATACGCCTTCTTGAGAAATAAACAGAGAGCTGTGACCTAAATCACATAGAATCACATGCTGTGCAGTCAAATTCACCACAAATTGGCTTACCTCCCATTCTACAACCTCAGGCGGTACATATATTATATGTATACTATATTTTATATAGTATATTTCATATATTATATATATTATGTGTGTATATATATATTCAATTACATCTTTGATTTAGCAAACAACCACAGCTTATCATAACAAGGGTATTAATTAACCAATAAAGTAATTTATTCTAGCATTCATTTGGAAATAGAAATTATTGAAACTGTCCCCACAGGATTCACAAGAATTGCGTGCCACATTCTGGACAGAAATATGGTTATAATTAAGCATCAATAGACCTGCATTCTGGCCCACTTCCTTGTTGTTAAATGTCAGGTAGCATTAGATATTGATGACTTGCATCTCCGTTGTCTCTATAGATAGGATTTCTGACATTAAAATCATAAGGCTTTTGTTTAAGAATCACTTAAGATGATTTTCAGACCCCAAATTCCAGCAACCAGTTTGAAGACCCCCACAGAAGAATGAGATCAGCAGGCAAATATAGCTTCTTCCTCTCCCTGTCCCATGACTTCACCCTGCACTCTTCAACCAGTCAATAATCATCATACTTCAGCCCGCTCTGAAACTCTCTAATCCCAAATTCTTTGGGGAGATGGAATCGAGGTTTCCTTCCATCTCCTCACTGGGTGACCCTATGATTAAACCTCTTTCTCTGTTGTAGCCTGATGTCTTGTCATACTGACTTGCTGTGTGTGTTGGGCAATGAGCCTATTATGGTTACATTGTAAAATAATTTTGAGGATAGAGGAAATTTTCCAAACATGTGGAATTTTCCCAGTATTCAAGACTAAAAATCTGCTGGAGCTAGAATTAGAGGTGGTTGTGGGAGAAATATATTTGCTTATAGAACTGAGTTTTGTCTTCCCTGATCTTACCTTCACCAGCCAAAAGGTCTTGTCACAGGTAGCTTTGTTTTCTTTTTCCTGCCCCTAAAACATTTTCCCTAGAGTGATTTCCTTGATAGTCACTTAAAAAGCACTCAGCCAGGTCTGAAGTGAGCTGCTATTTAAGAAGGACGCTTGACGCAGGCCACCTGGAGCTGGAAGGAGAGCATCCATCTTTCCCAAATGGGAAGTAAGCTCAGGGTGGGCACAACCTTAAGGAAAAGAGGTCTGGGGTGAGTGGGGTGGACCTGGGGAGAGTTAGAAAGCATTTTTGTTCAGCAGAAAGTGTTGTGGATGTTGCGGCCTAGCTAACTGAGAAGGCAATCCTAGGAGTTCTATGTGGCTTCCACAGGCATTTTATGCAATTCTGACAGAAGAGATTACGTGGGCCAGGATGGCTAAGGAGCCCATGCTCCCTTACACCAACTGAGAGAGAATCTTCCTCTCATCTGTTTTCTCTACTAGGCTGGCCACTTTACACTTGGAATGTTTTTACCCTTATATATATATATGTACCACACATAATAATATATACATTATATTATATACATGTATATGCATATATAATATGCATACTATATTCCAGGAAAGTAGGGAATATAATATACATATTATATTAATATAATATGTAAGTAGATAATATATAATATATAATATAATAAGTAATATATATAATACAATAAGTATAGGAAATATATATAAAATATAATAAAGAATATATAATAAGTAGAGAATATATATTATATAATATAATCAGTAATATACATAATATCATAAATAGGGAATATATATATTATATTCTCTACATTTTAGGAATGTAGTATGTATGTTATACATACACATACATATATAACTATATATGTAGTATGTATATTATACTTATATATACATATATAACACATGCGTGTGTGTGTGTGTGTGTGTGTGTGTGTATTATATTCCCTGCTTTCCAGGAATGTAGTTCTATGTGATGGTTATAACGTTTTCCTCAGTTTGACCAAACTTCAGATATTTTTCATCCTGGCCATTGGCTTATGATATTATTTTTCCTGGTGGCTTTATTCTAGAAAAAGCACTATTGTAGTCTTTATCTGTTCCTTTGAGTTGTAAATTTTATTCTAGTCTTTTGTCCATTTTACAACCCAGAAATGTCTTTCTCAAGAATTTGGGAGCCATGTTTTAAAAATGTAATCATTACGGAAGATAGCACTCCTATCTCCCAGACTCTGTGACAGGGTAGAAGCCCAACTTCCATTAAGTGCCAATCAGCAAACATGGATCATGGCCTAGTGACATTGACCAAGCTCCTCTCTGAAAGTCCTCCAGCACTTTTCCATTGTATTACCCAGTGCTTAAAAAGACTCCTGCCTTTTGTTTCTGCAGATTTCAGCATCTCTTCTCTGTTGCAGAAGCCTCCAATAAAGTCTTTCTTGTCTTTTTCACTTGGTCTCAACTTTTTCTTGACAAATGCACATTCATTCCTTCTATTTCAAAGATGTTGAAGTTGTTAGGCAGGGGGCAGTCTTATGAACAACATTCCCTATTGTTTTACCACTATGAGTTATTTCATTGGATCTAAAATAATTTACTTAATGTACTCTGATAGAAAAAGAAAGCAAAGAATAAATATTTTCTTAATAATTGTGTGAAGAGAAGTATGATGACAATATCTGGGAGGACTTGTATCTTCTCCCGAGTCCCCAAAGAAACAATCTAGACAGGATACCATTTTTGGCCAGTTAATGAAATACATTTTGTGCAGTAATTTAGGGGGGCAGAGGATGTAGAGGACAAGATGCTTCTCTTAGTGTAATAAGGGCAGGGTTAAAAACGATTGCTTTCTATGAAATGTAGTGCTATTCGAAGCTACGTGATTTTCTCATATAAACTAACTAGAGGTTTGTGAAAAATTATTTCTTATTTTGGCAAAATATGATTTTATGTATTCTAGAAAATAAATAACTGCAGCCTAGAGTGGAAGCTCCTTTAGAACACATCCTGTCCTTCACATATGACATTTCCACTCCTACCGCTCTCTATAGGAACACAATTTGTCATTTCATCTTCCCATGGCAAGACCTACATCCACCCTTCCCTTTGCAGAGCAGCAATAACTAGAAAGTAGGTGTAGAAATGCCCTTCATACGTCAATAAGATGACAGATACCTGCTGATTTCTATAAGTTGGTTGGGATAGCTTAGAAAGTGAGTGTGGAAAGAACTTAGATGAATTCGATGAGAAGTAAAAATGAATAGGTTAAATTAAGAAACAATGAGACATCCTTGTCAGATAACCTAAAAAGTTGTGAATTGGACCAAAGGCATAACACGATTTCCCACAAAACAAATTTATGAGAACAACTAGTTCAACACATTTCAAATATCTGTTTAATTTTTGGGGAGGCCCAGAAAAGTATGTTCTAGATAGATAGATAGATAGATAGATAGATAGATAGATAGATAGTCTGTGTGTGTATATAAAATTATATATAGAGAGAGATAAATTATATGATAGAAGTGTCTGTGTGTATAAAATTTTAAATATATGTATATGTACATATATATATATACAGAGAGAGAAATACTGTTAATATGAACTACAGAAAGTGAATATAACTTTTCTGAAGAATTATTTAAGCTAACATTCCCAATTTTTCTATGTCCAGAAGGTAGCTGGATACCTTTCCTTGGAAGCAAAAAAAAAAAAAAAAAAATGAGGTTTACTGAAAAATTGCGTGTATATTATATTATGTTTAATTTTAGAATTGAATAATTTATTCACACTTTTCCTCATTGGACCAATGAAGTAGACATTTTTCTAAGGTTCTAGAGATGCAGCAGAGAACGTAGCAGCTTTTACCTTACCCCTTGTAAAGCTTATAGTCTAGTTACAAACAGGGACATAGATTATATTCGAATAAACAAATAAATCTAGAGAATACCCCCTAGGTTTAAATGCTTCCGTTTTTGGAAAATAGCAAGGAATCCAGTGTGACTAGAGTAAATGAAAAAAGAAAAGAGTTCTGGAAAATAAGGTCAAAGTGTAGGGGGAGATTAGACTCTTGCAGGCAATCATAACCAATCATCTAACCTAAGTAAGACAGGAAGCCACTGGAAGGCTTTGTGCAGAGAAATTAACTGATTTATGTTTCTAAAAGATAATTCTTGCTTTACGGTAAAAATAGACTGGGTAATACTGAGCAAAAACAGGAGAACAGAAAAACATTTAGAAGACAGAGTATTATGAGAAAATGTGGTCACCATTTATGGCAAAGAAATTGACAGAGTAAAATTATTATTTACTGAAATAGATCTGGGAAGGAATGGGATTTGAGAGGATGAGAAGTCAGATATCCAGCTTTCCACAGGGGTAAGCAGTTGTATATATTTGTTTTATGATCAGGGTCCACATTCAAACAGGGAACTAGACAGATACTCAATGCAGATAGTATTTAAAGCTAACATAGTAGATGAGATCACCTAGACCCTAGGCGCTGTGCGGTGTGTGTAAGGAGAGAAGAAAAGCTGTTATTTCCACTCTGATTAGATGAAAGAAACAGCAGAGGAGATGGTGGAGGGAGAAGCCAGTGAGGGAAGAGGAGAACTGAGACAGATCATGTCCTAGAGGATAATTGAAGAAGATCTGATGAACTGTGTCAAATAAACCTGATAGGTCAAATAAAATGAGGATTAAGAGTTGATCATTGTTTTAGGCCATCCTGAGACTGTTGGAGACTTTGCCAAAAACAATGTTGATGGATTGAGATGAAGATGAATACAAGAGTTTTAATGAAGTGAGTTCAAGAGTATATTGTTGCTATAAAGTAGAATATAGGGATAGGGTGATAGTTGGTGGGTGATGTATTTAATATGGATTTAGATGCAAGAAATAACACCATGTTTCCATGCTGACAGCTATAATGCTTTGTAGGAAAAATTTTATAACACGGTAGAGAGATGGGACATTCCTGAAGAGATGCGTAGAGTAGGCTGCAGGGTATGGACAGCAGTACAAAGGTAGAGAAAATGGCATTAGCTAAGAGTCCAGATAATTCATCCAAAGTGATAGCAGGGAAGATTGAGTACAGTGGTATAGACACAGTGTTTAGAGAGATATAGTAATTGAAGGTTATAGACATCATTTTCTGACTGCTTCCTCTTTTCTTAGTGAACTAGAAGACAAGAGCATCAGCTTAGAGTAAGATGAGGTAGGACATACTCAAGTTCAACAAAGGCATAACGGGTGTTTAGTAGGAAATAGAAGAAAAAAATGAACTAGAAAATAGAATAGGATTGTCTGGTGAAACTGAGCTCTGGCTTATCGTTAGCATGGTAAATTTTAAAGTGAGACCACTTAGTAGTTTTGTGTGCCTCCTCACTCCCTATATTTTTATTAAGCTGCAAGAATAAAGATGATGTTACCCAATATTGGAGCTTGGCAGAGGAGTAGTAAAAGGGGAGAAAGAACTAAAGGAATTGATGGTATAAATATAATGTTTGGCCATGGAATCTAAGGTTGGAAAGAAGTGAAGAGAGAATATGAGGGGTAATGAGAGATAACTAAAGGGTAATAGTGCCAAAGTATTAAAAGTCTAGGTGGTTTGAAGAATATTTAAGGTTGGCATATTTTAAAAGTGAACTAGAATGATAGCAGGTTGAACTGCTTAACGTTTCCGTTAAGGAGAGGATGCATCTTTTAATAATATCAAACATGAGCTAGAAGTGTAGGGACTGAAGTAAGGCAGAAGACAAGATTAATGGAAGAGAATTAGAGAAATTGAGAGGCTAGGGTCTCGAAGGGATTATCTACCTAGATGTTACAATCATTAAGAGTTTTGAAAGTAGCTGTGTTTGAGAGAGAGAAAGTAAGTCATTAATGCCATTAAGCAATAAAGAGGAATGTCTCATAATCTGAACTCGACTACCATAAAAGCGTTAGAGTGCATCTTGGCATAATAATATAGCATTTAATTCTGGGGGCTTTGAGAGAGAAAGCAGGGTAATTGCTAGGAAGCAGTTGTAAAGGGTACTGAGAAGACTCCCTCATCTCTTTGCCCAGTAGTATGAGGGATGTGGGAGGGGACTAAAGGCAAGAGTCAAAAAAAAGGGGGGATGTTTAGAGGAGAGGTGGGGGATATGAAGAAGGTTGTTGAAAAACTACTGTGGTTTCCTCATGGCAGAATGAATAGGTTTCAGCTAAAAAAATAAATTAAATTTAAAAGTACTGTAGGACAGGTGTTATCTGTATCTATTAGAGGGAGAAACTGGAGCTCTAAGAAGTTATTTGTTCAAAATTATAAACCTCATACAATTTGAGACATAATTTGAATACTAGTATCATTCCAAAGTTCAAGAACTTCTAAAATATTTTCTTATCATGATTCAGAAACTCTAATGCAGTTAGGGAAAGAGTAATATCTGTGCACAAATTACCTCTGACCATTTCCAACTTCATTCTGCATGACATGCTAGAAACTAATACCAATCTTTACCAGTTTTAAGATACTTCTGAAAATTACTTTTTTCTGCATTGTTCATGTTGAATATTTGATTATTTTTGTGGACTGGAAACATGCCGTATAGTAAAAATAGATAGAAATGGAACTGTCTGGGTTCCAACCCCAACTTCTGAGCTTTACTAGATGTGAGATTTGAGCAAATCAATCTCTGTTTCATGTTAGTAATATTTGGATAACAATATCTAACTTGTAGTTATATCAAAATGGTGTTGAGGGTAGTTGGAAAAGAAACTTAAATTCAAAATTTCTTATTTCTATATTATAAAGCATAAATAATTCATTATAATGATGAAATTTTTTTTCTTATTATGAGACACCAGCAAATAAAAGAGGAAGAAGAAATATGCAATTATTAAGCTGTTTCTAGCTGTTCTGTACGTAGATTTGTGTCTTCATTTGGTAGACCTAGAATAGAGTTTCCATTTTTTAATAAAGCACAATAATCAATGTCTATGTATCCAAAGGTAAACAGAGATGAATAGGGAGCCTGAAGGTAATTTTTACTACAAAGCAAAAGGAGAACATTAGATGTGATAGAAATTACTGATAGAAAGACAGAGAAAGAGAAGACTTAAGCACTATAGTGGAATAAGTAATTGAGTTTTTTGAATTAGATCCCTAATATTCAAATGTAAGTTGTTTGCATGTCTCTGATGTAAAGTCCCTCAGTTATATCAAGACTTGATTAAAGTCAGCTACAAATTCATGCCTTTTTCACTCAGGAGAGTGAATCAATTGTTAGGGGATGGAATAAATCATCCTTTCAAAGCCATACATTATTTAAAGAATTAGTGTTAAAACTCCACATCAATCCTACCCTACTTTCTTCACCACTCTCCCCTTTTATTTTTCCTCTACTACTTCTGTGATTTGAGATCTGAGCTCTCCTTATTATACAGATCACCCTACCCTTGGGGAGTTAGCAACTTTTTTGCATTTCAGGAATCAGCTTAAAGAGGACACCCTAAGGGCTTTATAATTCAAGGCTAGCTCAGAAAATAATTTAACTGAATGTTTCTCCACTGAAAATACATTAATTAACTCTAACTTTTCATTTAAAGTGAGAGTTGCTCAACCTGGATAAGAGATCATGTTCCAGAGAAAGGGAATGAGTTGGGCTCGTGACATTTCCATGAATGACGGGGGTCCTGGACAGGATAACAAGCACTGACAAAGATGGGAAGAATGGGTAATTGCATGGAAGACTGTGAGGTGTTAGGCATTGAGGATGGTGGCCATGGAAGCAATGACTAATACTCTGTGAGGCTGACCATGTTTGCCAAAAGGATTCTGGGAGGTGTATATAACACAGCTCAAATGTTGAAGGAGTGGTAGGCAGATAGTTGTCCAAAAATCAGTATTGAATGGGTGCATTTTATGCAGAAAGATAGAAGGTCATCACAAAAGCCATCAGGACTAAACGCCATAATCATCTTCATTTAGCCAGAACCAGGCAAGCATTAGGAACATCACAAAATACAACCAAAGTGATAGGAAGCCTTAATAATGAATGGCATTAGATTGAGGAAGTATTTCATTGGATGTTGAAAAATAAAGATAGCTGATATTTCTGGAAGCTAAGTGTCAAGAACTAAATGAAACCAGGTCACACAATTCATTTGAAAATAGAAAGGTAACTATCTTATCTTGGCACAAGATGGGAATATAATTAACAAAAGTAGGTATATCTTTATAGCTTTATGGTTAAGACCACTGGTCTAGTGTAAGATTGCCTGAGTTAGAATCCTCATTTAGAATTAATGCCGGAGTTAGAATCCTTATTTAGAATTAATGCCTCTCTTAAACAGTTGTTTCAAGTATTCAATTAGGTCATTCATGTAAAGCAGCATATCCTAGCTCCAGATACAGAGGAGGCACTCAAGAAGTATTATTTTTTATCAATAGTTGCACTCTAAATAATTTTGCAACAATTTATAACCACAATTTCATGACACAAAACAGACCTAAAATCACCTAAATTTAGAAAAAAATATAATCTTATTATATATGTATCTACTATTTAGAGAAGAATGAGAACATTGGTCTGAATTTCTTTGGGAGTTGAACAAATTCCTCTACTGGGCTCCTTCCTTTTGATATAATTAGAAACTGCTCGTGGTGGTAAACTGGGCCACAGAATTGCCATACCCGAATAATTGCGTTAGTCCGATTTATAAATACATTATCTGTACGAAAAAACTTCACATTTTATATTAACAAAGTTTAAAGACTTGCAACATTGAAACTAATTACATTTTAACAGGAAGTCTTGGCTTTTTAATATTTTACAAGATAGACAGATGCTTCCCTACCTGTGACAGTTGTCTTCCCGGGGCAATTAGTCAGTCTCCAATTGAAGACTTTAGTATTTCTTTTTCAGCTTAAGTATCAGGCATTTAAATATGTTTGAAGTGTTAATTAATTTACATTTTCAAAAAAAGCTGTAAAAATGTTTCCAATAGTAGATCTTCATAATCAGTTGCTGTATGGTGTTAGATGTTTACATACCCCCTTATTCATAGAATTGTCAACATGCCCCACATTAGAATTATAAGGGTAAAATGTAAATTGAGAATAGCTACTGGTTCAATATTATAAAATGTCTGAAATCAGGGATGTATGCCATATAAGGACTACTAATATTGCTATACATGCTAACACTACTATGTATGTTGATTGGTTTTCAGGCCCCATGTAGGTTATTTGCACATACAATAACTTTGGCTCATATTTTGATGCTGCAGTTGAAACATTACTATCCTTGCTTTGCGTAAGAGATTTAAAATTCAGAGAACTCAGGTACTTGGCCTTAGTTCACACATACTGAAAGTGTAGCCATGATTCAAATCCGAAATTTCTAATTTCAACACACTTCTGTTACACACACTCTGCCTCACTTAATGGATCCAAGATATACTCACATTAGGATAGTCTGAGGAAAGATTACTTAAACAGGGACAATGTTTTGAAGTGTGAATAGTAGGGTAATTTGGTATTGCATTGCATTGTGAATGATGCAGAAACACTGGGCTAGTGCTAGAAGAGCTGTTACTATTTCTGGTCCTGTGCTAGAATAGGGTAGCAAATGGTAATTTAAATATAGTGTTGTGTTAAAAGAAATGCACTTTGAAAAAAAAATAGCCTTTGGTGGAGAGCACAGCAAGCCCATAATGAAAAGCAAGAAGGAAATTACGGACCCAAATATACCAACTTCAATTTCCTTTCTCCTCCTAATCTCCTGCCAGGGCTTCCTATTGTCCTAACACGGCCCTCACACAGAAGCATGAAAGCTCATTGATGGACTTTATACAGGTCAAATCTTTGTTACAGAGAGTAGTATAGAGAAGGAAAGAAATTAGACATGAAAGGCAAACAGGAGATAATTGACATGAGAGCGTTATATATATTGAGCTAAGTGTGGCTAGAAGAGAGGCTGCAGTTTCAGAAGTAGTTGTTACAGCCTCTTCTCTGTGCTTCATTCTTAAAGTCCATTTTTGAAGATAATGCTTGATTAAACAATGCTTTGGTTTGTAATCATAGAAACATAATTGTGAATATGAATATACATATACAAATATATGTGTGTGCATGTGCTTTTAAGTTCTTTGGAACTGCACAGCAGCTATCTGTTAGAACAAGAATGTGATTGTCTCCCAACTCATTATTTGGTATGGTATCTCCTTTCTCTATAGCTATCCAGCTATTCCAAAGAAGTGGTCTGTTGCTTACATAAGATCAAGTAGAAACTTTAAAGCCATTAGATAACAAGACCAGAGTCCGTATTGGGATTTTGTTTGTGAAGTGAATAGGTGTGGATGAGAGGATCAGAAGCATACAACTAAAATTGTAGGTTTATGTCAACACAGTCCTCTAAATTTTTTTTTTTTTTTTTTTTTTTTTTGAGACAGAGTCTCTCTCTGTCGCCCAGGCTGGAGTGCAGTAATGCAATCTCGGCTCACTGCAACCTCCACCTCCCAGGTTCAAGCGATTCTCTTGCCTCAGCCTCCCAAGTAGCTGGGATTACAGGCATGCACCACGACGCCTGGCTAATTTTTTTGTATTTTCAGTAGAGACGGGGTTTTACCGTGTTGGCCAGGCTGGTCTCAAACTCCTGACCTCGTGATCCACCCACCTCGGCCTCCAAAGTGCTGGGATCACAGGCGTGAGCCACCATGCCTGGCCTTTTCTGTTTTGTTTTTGTTTTTGTTTTTGTTTTTAAGACAGAGTCTTGCTCTGTTGTTCAGGCTGGAGTGCAGTGTCGTGATCTTGGCTCACTGCAATCTCCACCTCCTGGGTTCAAGTGATTCTTCTGCCTCAGCCTCCCAAGTAGTTGGGATTACAGGCACATGCCACCACACCAGGCTAATTTTTGTATTTTTAATAAAAACTGGGTTTCACCATGCTGGCTAGGATGGTCTCAATTTCCCGACCTTGTGATTCGCCTGCCTCGGCCTCCCAAAGTGTTGGAATTACAGGCATGAGCCACTGTGCCTGGCCTAAATTTTTTAAAATTTCAAAACCAGATAATCTTTTATTTTTATTTTCAATTAAGTATCTTTGGAGTTCTTTGTGCTTTCTAGATTTGGATGTTCATTTTCCTCTCTGGATTTGCAAACAGTTTCTTTCATTTTTTTAAATAATCTTTTTGTATTTCTTTCTTTTCTTTCTCTGCTATTTCTGATATTTCTATAATGCATATCTTGGTTTGCTTGACAGTTTCCCATAAGTCCTCTAGGCTTTCTTCACTTTTTTCATTTTTTTTTCACTGACTGGATCATTTTAAATGATCTTTGAGTCCACTGATTGTTTCTTCTACTTATTTGAGTCTGCTATTGAAGCTCTCAATGGAAATCTTTAGTGTAATAATCATGTTCTTCAGCTGCAGAATTTCTATCTGGTTCTTTTTATGGCGTCTCTTAGTTGAACTTCTAATTTTTGTTCGTGTATTATTTTCTGATATTGTTTAGTTGTCTATCTGTATTCTCTTGTAGCTTACTGAGTTTCTTTAAAATGGTTATTTTAAATTCTTTGTCAGGCCGTCCGTAGCTTCATTTCTTTAGGATTGATTACTGGTGCTTTATTTTGTTCCTTTGGTGATGTTTTGTTTTCTGGTTATTCATGATCCTTCTGAATATGCATTTGCATCTATATATTTGAAGAAGTAGGCATCTATATCAGTCTTTACACACTGGCTTTGGCAGGAAAAGCCCACCATCATTCAGCCTATCTAGGGATTATAGATGGACCATCAGGAAGAGATTGCCTGTAGGCTTACTGATAGAGTCTTCAGGCTGGCTGATCTGGTGCCTGGTGGGTGCAGGTGGGCAGGCTTGGCACCTGTGTCCACAGGGGCTAGCCTTGTGTTTGGGTCCAATGGGGGCTGGCCTGGCACTGGGATCTACTTGGGTCAGCCTGTTGACTGGGTCCACAGGGTGGAACTGAAGCATGAGTCCACAGGAGCTGGTACAGGGCCTGGGCCCACAAGGGCTGGCCTGGAGCTTGGGGCTGCAGGGACTTACCTGGCAACTAGAGTGGCTTTGGATCCTGGTTCCACTGAAGCCTTTGTCTTTGGAAACTGGTCTGAAGGCTGGATCAGTGGGTTCTGGACTAGATACTAGATCCTCACTCTGGCTTGGACCGTGGAGCCACAGGGCCAGTCTGGATCCATGGGTATAGGTCTGTGCTCTGGAGCCACAGTGACTGGATTCATGGGTAGAAGTCTGTGTTTTCGGGTCAAGAGGCTGGATCCACGGGTGTGGGTCTTTGTTCAGGGCCCACAGTGACTGGCCTGGAGACTGGGTCCACTGGGGCCAGGCCAATGCCAGTATCTCTACTGGAACTTACCTGGATCCCAGATATGCTGGAAGGTGGGGAATTATCTGGGCTTAGGGAAGGCCTGGAGCCTAGGGTTACTAAAGCTGGTCTGACAGTGTTACCAAGTTAGAGGCTGGATCCCTGAGGGCCAGCCTGGAGCCTGAGGTGGGTGACCATCCTGCACCCAGGGGCAGTTGGGGCCACTAGGGCCAGCCTGGAGATTTGTGAATTCGGAACCCAGGTCTAGAGCTTAGTACTGAACGGGGCTGTCCTGGCACTGGGGCAGACTTGAAGCCTGGGGTTGCTGGGGCTAACCTGGCACTGGGGCTGGTCTAGAGCCCTGGAAGGTCCTGGGTCCTGAGTCTGTGGGGGCCTGCTAGAGGCCTGGAGCCACTGGGGCCAGCCTGGATGTGAGGTTTGCCTGGAGGCTGGATTTATGGGTGCCAGCATAGAGTCTTGGGTTACAGGGGCTGACCTGGAATTGTAGCCAGCCTGGAGCCTGAGTCTGTGGGTACCAAACTGTAGTTTGGGGCCATGGGCACTGAAATGGAATCAAGTTTCACTGCGGCAGGCCTGATGCTGGAATTCACAGCAAATTTGAATGCTCATTTTCTTCTCTTTCCCCCAAACAGAGGATATTTTTCTCTAGGTTGTGCTACCCACGTTTGAGAAGGGGTGATGTGGGTAATTTACAACACTCCTTTGTACTTTCTCTATTATGTCTTCTCTTAGTTCTGCATTATACCCAGCTGCTGTAATGTCTCATACAGATTCCTTTGCTCTTGGGAATGTATTTATGTGCATGAACAGTTTTTCAAACTGATGTGTCTGTGAAGGGACAAGTTCTGGAAAGTCCTATTCCACCACCATCTTGCTGGCATTACTCTCAGAAACCAGTTAATCAACAGGTAACAATAATAGATTCCACTGACATCTTACTCAAGTGTTTTCCCATTTGTTGTCACTGTCTTCTACTAAAGTATGTTTCCAAGAGAGGAAAGATCTTACGTGTTTATTTGAAAGTGAATCTCAGTACCTAGTAGTATGCCTAAAATATAAAAAGTACTCAATAAATGTTTATTAAATTGACTAAAGAATGAATGTTAGGTATCAATTAAGCATTGGAGGAGAAATAGTATGTATTGTTTATATAACTTCTTGTATGGTTGTATTTACGGAAGATATATTTTAAAAAACTGGTTTCCCCAGCCTGGTCAACATAGCAAGATCCTATCTCTACAAAAAAAGAGAAAAGAAAAATTAGCTGGGCATGGTAGTGCATGCCTGTAGTCCCAGCAACTTGGAAAGTTGAAGTGGGAGAATCGTTTGGGCCCAGGACTTCGAGATTACAGTGAGCTATAACTGCACGACTGCACTCCAGCCTAGGCAAAAGAACAGGATCCCATCTCAAAAAAAAGAAAAGAAAAGAAAAGAAAAGAAATCAGGTTCACGAATATTGGATGATATTCAACAAAATAAGCTTATATTACAAGAATAGTTGTATTACTCCTATTTTACAGACAAAGAATCTGAATTTTAGAGGATTTAGGTAATTCTCACAAGGTCATGTTCCATATTATACGTCACTGTGATTCAGTTGAAATCCAAACACGGTTCTACTTGCTAGAAAATAACACGTAATTTCTACTGTATTACGCTGGCTGAGTGCAGAGAAGGCTTTCTAGGTGTGATTGTTAAGAAGACTGGGTTCGAAGACTAAAAGAACCATACTACACTGGCAAGTAATGGCGCACTTTCAACGGCAAATGAAGAGTAAGAGTCAATAGACAAAGGTAGGTATATAGTGATTCTAAGGTTGACTGGTGATTCTAAGGTTGACTGGTTTTAATCACTTTAAATAAACTCTTGTCCACTTCACCAGCAATGTTTATCATTGTCCTGCTATTATTTCCAAAATGCTTGCCCAGCCCACATCCCCGTCGGTGTGCCTATAATCTTTCATAATCTTTTCTGTTAATTTGAAAGGAACAATACTGCAGAATATTATCAATTCCACAAACCTCTTAGAGGCAGGATGGGAACTTGGCACAAGAGTGGGGCTTTTTTTTTTTTTTTTTTTTTTTGGTCAACACTCAGCTGCACCACAGAGAGATCTCTGTCATCTTTCATACCTTCTGAGTGTAAAGCAAAGATCAACTTCCTAAAAGTCTAATCAACTTTTCATGCTCTCAGAGTCATGTTAACATAAGTAATTATTTTTAAGGAATTCTTGTTTTGGGGAGAAAGAGCCCCTTTAAAATTTCATAATCTGGCCCTGGGTCACACTTATTAGACCAAAGCTTAAAATAATTCTAGGCAAAGAAGAAAGCACAGTATAGTTCAAATTAGATACCACCACCATCACCCCCATCACCCCCATCACACTACACAGTTCCCCCCACCTAGTGGCATTTGGTTCTGAGTATGTGGCCCAGGATCCAAAGGGCTCATGTTGGTGACTGAGTTTAAGTGTTAAAAGAATAAAGAGAATAACAAAGATGTTGTTTCTTAAAAATAGGGTAAAAGCTGATCTGCATCAGAAGCACCTAAGAGCCCTATTCAATTTAAATATTTATGTGATCCACGAACACTTACTAAATTTCTGGAACTGGATAAAGGAATCAGAAAAATTTTAAGACGGTTTCCCGAAGTGATGCTTAATGTACACTGGAGTTTGAAATCTAAGTGCTCCCATCTGACCTCGCCTATGCTCACAGGGAGTGGCTGACTCCAGAAATACCAAGCCCCAATATTGTACAACTCATTCCATTAGAACATCTTCCTATGCTAGATTTAAAACTGTCTTTTTATAGCTGCCCACACATTAGGTCAAAATAAGATCACTTTCAACAGTTACCATGAGCACAGAACTCAGTATTCTGAAGTTTTTTTCTAAATTGTAAAAAGCTGGGAAAATCTAGAAGAAGAAGTGCTGTCACTGAGGAAACTTAAGAGCAATAGAGATAGTCACTGATAGAAAATGAAGCTGTATGATTTGATAAGAGACAAATGGAAGAAATCAAATCAACAGCTGATTCCCCTTGCTAAAGGATTCTTTTCCCTCCAGTTGACATTCAGTATTATGAATAGCATGTAATTCTAAAAAAAAAATTACTTATATTTTTACTTCATTATTTTATTAAAATTTCATTTTAAATCACACCATGATTTTACTACTTAAAAGTTTGGTTGGTCATTGAATTATAGAATGATAAAACTCCAGTGGTTTTGATTGGTACTTCCGTGTCTGGTGTCAAATACTGGCAAAGTATAATCTCTTGCACTTCCTAACATAATAATGTTTCAGGATCTGCCAGACTATGTTTTACAACCTTCTTTTAGTTTCATCTGTCTTTTCCTGACTCTGTACCTTTTTCTGACAAACGTTCCCACTGATTGGAAACCGTCTTTCCCACCTCCTTTTCTCCTCCAACAACCACACTTTTTTTTTTTCATTTGGAAAATGTGCATATTATTCAGGGTTCAACTCAAATGCCTCTTCTAACTGAAAGAAGTATATGTGTATATTACACATACATACATATGTGAGTGTGTGCGTGTGTATATTACACATACATACATATGTGAGTGTGTGCATGTGTATGTATGGGTTTTATGTCTTAGTGAAATCTGTATTTGTATGATAGACGGTTACCAACTTCAGCAACAACATTCATCCTCTTTCCTAGGTAATAATCACTGTAGTTACAATTGCCAGTTGCTCTTACTTATATTCACTGTATATGAGATTCTATTAAGTAATAGTAAAGAAGGTAGGCATCAGTGTCTGTCTTCTGGGTTCACATTCAGATTTTACCACTGAGGGCTACATGAGGTTGAACAAGCCCCTTAATCTCTGTTTTTGTATCCTCTTCTACAGATGAAGATAATTTGAGAATACTCAGTGATTTATGTATAAAATAAGTATATACAATATATACTCTATAATTAATAATATACTGTGGAATATTATTTGAAATTTATTATCATATTTATATTACTCCATTTCACAGACAAGGAAGTGAGACTTAGAGTTGAAAGCCATCTCTCCCAATATTATATACATAACAACGGATGGGTGCTGTAATAGATGTTTTAACACTGTGTAAATAAATATATATACACACACACACACACACACACACACACACATATATATATATATAATTTTTTTTTTTTTAGATGGAGTCTCACTCTGTCGCCCAGGTTGGAATGCAGTGGCCCGATCTTGGCTCACTGCTCCAGCTCCTGGGTTCACGCCATTGTCCTGCCTCAGCCTCCTGAGTAGCTGGGACTGCAGGCGCCCACTACCACACCCGGCTAATTTTTTGTATTTTTTAGTAGAGATAACACTGTGTAAATATTTTTTACCTACATATATCCTTTGTGACTGATCCCGCACGGAGTTTATTTTCTACCTGACGATTATAGACATTACTTCCACACACCTCTAATTGCTCTGCCCAACCATACAGAGTGCTTTTCTCACCCTGCCAAGAGGCAGCTCAGATTTTATCATGTAAATTGTAAAATAAGTTAGAAGTAAGTATAGCATTCTGTCATCTGGCACCTAATTTGGGATATTAGTATTTTTACAACACTAAATATTGTCTGTTCCTTTATTATTCTTGTATGTCTCCTGCTACTCAGCCATCAGGAGTATTACACTATTAAAAATACCCCAAAAATTGAATGTGGTTTTCTTAAACTTATGACAGGCCGTGTTTTCACTAAATCATAATATGCCAAAAATATAAGTAAGAAATATATATATTTTTAGGTAATTAACAGCTGGAATTAGAGATGAATAGCACTTCCTCCTCCTTACCACTTGGTTGGTAATTATAACTGGTATTTTCGTCCAGGGCAATTTTTGTCATCAGTTTTCCTTACAGAAACTTACAGCCACTTTATCTTTTCAGCTGCTGTAATTCATCCAATTTCATATAAGGATTATAGAAGACTGAGTTAAAATCAGACAAGAAAAATACTACTTCCCAGAGTTTTAGGTCTCAGTGGTATTAATCAATGAGTTATATTCAGATATTTTCATAATAATTAATGCACAGGACTAAATAGAATACTTTGCCCTGTCTTGCTATAGAAATTTTCCAGAATGTGTTGTTTTTGATAGTTCTTATATTTCTAGCATGTTCATTTTCTTTTCTCTTCAGTGATGACACTGACAAAGCCACTCTGTATCCTCAAAAGCAAGGATCCTAGGATTGGTCTGCAGAGCTGCAGTACAGCCTACAATCCTCTCTTCCCCAAATGAGACAAATCTTTGAATTCATATTGGAAGTATTATGATCAATGCATGCATACTCCTTTAGGCAGCATCTTTACCTCAAAAGAACAGAAGACCCCATTAGTAGGAATATTTATTCTTTGAGAAACACTTGCTTTATGAGGCAATCTGCTAGGTATTTGGTGTATGTCATTATGAATCCAGATAGATCTTTGATAATTAGGTATTACTATTCCCATTTTATAGAAGAAAAAACTGAGGATATAAGTGGTGAAGCTACTTCTCAATCTCAAAACACTGGGACAAAACAGAAGACAATTGTGGCTGAGCTCATTTGACTCAAGAACATATGTTCCTATATTTTTGATGTCCTATCCAAAGATCCTTTTCCAGACTAGTTTCAAGAAGCTTTTTTTCTGTTTTTCTTTTTTCTAGTAAACTTATGATTCCAGGTCTCACATTTAAGTCTTTGAGTTGATTTTTAAACATGTGATACAACGTCCAATTTTACTCTTCTGCATGTGGATATCTAGTTTTTCTATCACCATTTATTGTGGTGACCATCCTCTCTTCGTTGTGTGTTTTTAGCACCCTTGTCAAAAATCAGTTGACTATAGATGTGTGAAATTTATACATCTTAACTATGTACAACTTGTAATTTTCAATTATACCTCAAGAAATTTGGAAAAAACGTATGTTCTTTATAGTTACTATCTATGTTGGGTTGACTCTAGAGGATTTAAGAAAAGAAAAAGAAGACTGCATAATTGCCAGTGACGTGAAAAAGAACACTGTGAAAGGTCAAACTTGGGAGCAGTAGTAGAAACAGAAAACTTGAGAGGTTTTTGTGTTTTAGTCACTTTGTTGTTAAGTCTTGAACAAATTTATGGCACATATTCGCTATCCATTAATGTCTGTTGAACAAATTTAAGTTAATTACATTGACTTGGACAACCTAAAGGTAATTTTATTTTAGAGAACATCAGTAATACAGTTCAATTCACCAAACCTGCATACATAATAAAATCATCAAGAAAAGAATTCTTAGAAATATAGATTCCTGAGGTCTCTCAGGCATTGATTCAGTAAGCTGGAACCCAGGAACCTGTAATTTGAATAATCACACTGGTCAGTTTTATTCAACTATCCTGGCTGTTGCCATGTGGATATAATCTAGTCAAAGTGACTAGATTTGAGCTTTGGGGACAAAGAACAGAGATTGAATTCTAGAGTTATTTTTTGTCTTTTGTAGTACGTACTTATCTTCAGTGATTCCAATTTTGGTTTTATATTTAACATGGGAGAATACTGTCTACCTCATGTGTCTATTATAAGAATTCTCTATGGTAAGGCATAGAACACCTGCCACATAGCAGAGGTTTAAACGATCCTAGTAATTTTTATATAAACCCTGTATCTTAACCATCCCCATGCTGGTCCCAAAAAGGAATGTGCTTTTTGATGTTTCTCCATTTTGTTTTTGGTTACACAATGTGATGAGATGCACTCATTGGAATTTTAAATTCAAGGGAAAAGACAGTAATGTCTTGGTTTTTTTTTCATACAACTCAACAAATATGAAGTTAGATTTTTTTTCTATTTTCTTTAGATAAGCTCTGCCCAGGAAAGCTAATAACTTGGGATAGATTTAATGGGAAAAAAAAGTTAATGAGTGTTTAAACAGGCCTGGTTTTGGCCCAGGCTTTAAATTAAAGAGTAGGGGCCACTCTGAAGGACTAGATACTAGAAATGAGGTACTAGATACTGGGTACTAGATATTAGGTAAAGCAAATAGGTAATCAAACATTTTTTATCTGGAGATGTTTCTGGTCACACCTTGTAACAGGATCATGTAAGGAAGTAGGATTAAGTATTGCAAGGCTGAGAATATAACTTTGGAAATTAAAGATACATTATTTCATTCATTGAAAAATATTTATTGAATGCAATCAATATGTTATGTATTGTACCAAGTAATAAGAATACAAAGTATATAAGAATTCATTCCTAGTTTGTAGTAGCTCAACAGACTAGAATCAGGCCATCATATAAAAGATTTACAGCATAACTTTTGTTTTATTTTTTTGAAGATAAGTGGACATGGGAGCTGAATCAAAGAGTACCACACCTAGACCAATGGCCAAGGAAGTTATGCTAGACCCATAAGACAGGTAGAAGCTAACAAGTCGGAAAGGGACACATGAGGATAATAAGATTCTACAAAAATTAATGAATAGGGAAAGGATTTTTCTTGTTTTGAATTGTTGAAAATGAATGCCAATGTTCCAACCCTGCACTCATTTTTTTCTTGAAGGAAAAAAGCCATGTGATTTCAATCATGACAAAGGCTCTAATTATTGATCTGTTAGATGAGATGCTAATATAATTCTCATAGTATTAGTGTGAGGATGAAATACAATAAATTATGGAAGTAATTACATACCAGTATCTCCCTGCTTCACAAATTATCTAGCATGGATTCTGGATATATTAAAGCATTTCTATTGGAAAAGTGAGCAGTATTAGGGTGTGGTCACAGTTATTTCAGAGGATGATTAGTTTATTTACTCACTGAGAAGTAATAATCATTTATGGAGAAAAATGTGGAACAAATCCCTTTTGATCTCACACGGTGCATAAACAAAACTGAATTGGGATTCCTAAAATATAACAAAGTTAAATGAAAGCAATTGTCTCCTAAAGATAAATAGAGGCATGTGTGTCCTTTAGTGTCCCATTACGATTCAGTCGACAGCAGGAATGTAGTTCTTTTAGAGTTAAACAAAGCTATAGATTCTCATGAGATATTAATGTGCTTGCTGAAGAAAATGTTCCAGGAAATTAAAACAAATACAGAAGTATCACAACATTAGAGGGAGTGTTCCAGGAGAAGAAAAAAAGGAAGATTCAAGAAAAAAATAATCCACTTTGAATCTGCATTTAATGCCTCTTTCTCTTTGTGTGCGTGTGTGTGTGTGTGTGTGTGTGTGTGTGTGTGTGTGTGTTTATAATTAAAGATTAAGAAGAGATGGTGTCTACCTCCAAAGATTCTAACCAGGGGCACAAAAATTGCAAGTAAACTATTGATTAGCATTGTGTTCTACAAAAGTGTTCTAGAAAACAGTAATTTCCAAAGAGTGTGGGAAAGGTACTATCTCTTCTTGCTTTTAGGAAGGAAGTCACACAAGTCTTTACAGAGAGGCCGCCAATTTTATCTTGAAATCAGCATGGGATTGAGGGGTAGTGACATTTCAGGAAGTGGAAAAGTGTGTGCAAAGGCAAAAGGAGGTGTTTAGGGAATTATGAAAAATTCATTGACTGAAGTACAGGTTGGGAGGAGAATAGACTGAAGAAGCAAAGAAATGCACACTTTGAAAGGGCCTCATGAATGATACCATAGGAGGCCATTCAAGGTGTTCACAAACTTGACTGCTTAATTTCTTATTATTATCTACATGTGCATAAGCAAATGATGGATGGTTATCAAGTGCTTTTATGTCCAATATCCAGTTGAATTCTCATATCACTATGTAATAGCCATAGCAAAGGATTTTGCAGATTGGAGAAGAGATACTGAGGGTATGACATCACTTGGATAATCTCTCTCAAATAGAAAGTGACAGGTCTGAGAATAATATTTGGGTGTGTTAATACACAGCCTCATTATTAGTGAGAATTGCCTTAGATTCAAGTGAAAGTAAAGCTAAGTCACATTAGATGTATCAAAAACAAGCTACATAAAGGTTTTACAAAATCCAATAAAATTTCATCTAAAAGTTTGGACACCTAAAACAACTGGAATAAAGGTCTTGAATGGCACTAAATTAATTTCTGTCTCTTAAAGTCACATTTGTCTCTTAAAGTCACTTTTTTTTTTCTCTGCAGATACTGCTTCACATGCTGGGAAATATGATGATTGACAATTTTTAAAGTTTTCTGTCGAATGCTTTCAACTGTGAGAGGACAATTCCTGCAAAGCTTTCTCAACTCTCATGTTAAAACAATTTTTTTTTAAAGGCCTGTGGCCAGGAGCTTGATTCTAGACCAATAAAATCGAATGTAATATGGGGTGGTAAAGTTACACCACATTCACATGTGAATGAAGGAAAAGACAAAACAAATCTCAGAGGTGTCCACAAAAGAGTCAGTTTTTACTTTGTAAAGCTATCATTTATTAAGTAAAAAGTGGTGTGGTGACTTTATTAATACCATGTCATAGCTTTAAACTACAATAGTGAGCTACAAGTATTTCTGTTCCCAAGCTAAGCTATAATTACCTACTCCAGTCTGTGAGACTTTTAGTCTTCATTTTTCACCCTTGGAAAATTCTAAGATTAGTGTGATACGATAGTACAGTTTTTTCAGCCATCAAAAAGACTTTGGTTCCATGTATTGCTTAGTCACTGAGTTGGCAGTTTTACCGTATACACATCTTTGAACCTATCTGAGCCTACGGTTTCCAAGCCAGTAAAATAGAAATGATAATGCCACCTTGCAAGGATGTCAAGATAATTAGACACAATTTAGTCTCCCTATAAAACAAAATTAGTAATAACACCAACCAACCAAAATTAAAACTTGAATCAATTAAATGTGAGGTCCATTAATGTAAGTATCTTTCCTACCTTAGTTATCGTTGTATTGCAGTGCCTGACATGTAATTGAGGCTCAATAAATACTTATTAGGAATACAAATATTTAAATAATTGAATAAGTAATTAAATGAGTAGGTTGGATAACTGATACAAGGAATTTAATACATGATAATCCAAATAATCATTTCTCTGCATGCAAATCAGACAAATCAATTATAAATATGTCAAACCATGGAAAACAAGTTAATTTGAAACTTTAAACAGATTTCAAAACTATTGGTAATGCTGAAGTGTATTGGCCATTGTAATTAATACAGACCTTTAGATTTCAAAATGTGAAAAATAAAAACTTTATGTTTTTTATGTAATTACGCAGAACTAAATTTCACAAAACTATGAGAAATCGAAAGGTATCAACCCGCTGACAACAATAAAGTATTGAATCTTGAGAACCTATATTTGACTCAAAAGTGATTGGGCTTTTGTTGAGAAAACACTGATATAGTTGTTGTTGCCATTCAGAATAAAAAAAAAATGAAGAACTACTTTATACTGTCTTTATGATGTCATTTTATCTGTTATATAAATCCCCTTTCAATAACTTCAGGGCACAAAAAATTTGTTATACTGCCTTTTCTGAGTTATAGAGTATAAGCTAGAACTCTATAAATGTTGAATTCAGAAGTAGCAGCTGTGTTATCTGAAATATTGGTTTATTTCCTTTTTACAGCTTTGGCATTGATAATAGTTACTGTAATACAGTAATGGCCTCTTCTCCTTTTACCATATTTCACATTATTTATTTATTTATTTAGCCTCACATTCTCTGCTTTCCAGATAAAATAACTCTTCCCCCTATTTTGGTTGTTTTTTGGTGGTCTGTCTTTGTCGTATACTTTGTTTGGAGGCTGTATACTATGATATTGCATATCTGAGACCACATGCCTCTTCTTGGAACAATTCATCTTCACAGTCATGTTAGGAAATGTGCTTTTTTCTTGCCTCTAAATCGTACTGGAACAATTTTAACCCAGAATGATTTGTGTTATGAAAGCCCACAAGGAGATTTATAGGACCTCCTTCACCAGACAGTTGTGTCAGGCATAATTAGGTGCACTGCCCTGAGTACTGGGAAGAATGCCATTCAGAAGTACAAATGCCTGCTTCCACTCCTAGCCTCACCTTCAGGAAGCCATGGACTAGCCCAGCTGATTAGGCCTACTTTAATGAATTTCCAGGGTTCCAGAGTTTCTCAAATGTACCTCAAGTGTCTATGTATAGGGTAATGGGGAACATGTATGTGTTGATTTATGTCTCTGCACCCCTGCCTAAAGTAAACAATCTCTATTTTATTGACCTTACACAGTTCCAATTCACATAAAACTTTATTTGCACAAAGTATTTGTCAAATTTTAGTATTCATAGATTGAAAATAAGACAGAAAATAACAGATTCTGGATTATCATATCTTAGGGATCTGAATGGTTATGATAGGTTATGATCCATCTTGGCTGGCTTTGAACAGTCTAGACCAGTCTTGACCAGTTATGACTGGCTTTGATTGAACATGACCAGTTGGGACCACCTCTGATGGGTCTAGACAGGACATGATTGGCTTTGACAGGCCATGAATGATTTATGAGAGACTGATTAGTCTAGACTGATTATGACCAGTTTTGCTCAGTTATGGTTGACTGGCTGGTCTAGATCAGCTACACATAAATATAATTGGTTTTGACTGCTCTACACCAGTTATAAATAGCTACGGCCATCTTAGACTGGTAATGACCAGTTATGAGTGGCTTTGATCAGTCTAGATTGTTGATGATCAGCTTTGACCTATTATGTCTGGCTCTGGTTGGTCCAGTTAATTGACAACTGGTTATGATAATCTTTGACTGATCTAGACCAGTTATGACTTGCTTTCAAAAACTATGAGTGTTTCTGAGAAATCTAGACCAGTTATGACTGGCTTTGACTAGTCTTGACTGGTTATGACCAGCTTCGACCAGTCTAGATCTGTTATGACTGGTTATGACCAGCCTTGACTGGCTCTGATTGATTTTGATTGGCCATGACTGGCTTTGACCCACCAACTGGCTTTGAGCAATCTTTGCCATTCATGAGCAGCTTTGGCTTGTCCTGAACTCATACTCTATGTATGAGTACTACTTAGGAAACACTTGATATGCCTTCTTCAATCAGTTTTCAAAGATTTTTAGTTAGAAACTAGGCAAAGATGAGCAGTTAAGAGAAGGGAAAGGAGAGATTTTTCTGAACAATTTCCAGAGTCAACACCTTGAACTGGAATGTTGAAAAAACAAAAACAAAACACCTGCATCTGCATATCACAAACTATATGCCAGGGAGCATTCACATGCACTAAGCACCTTCTCACTGGCTTCCCTATTTCTCTTCACCAATTAGTGATAGGAATAAGTGTAGTGCACTTTCTTGCTTTTTTGAAGGGGTAGCTCTAAAGCACATTCTCTAATGCTTCCCTGAATTTTCCAATGGAATAGAGCCCCAGTTGCCTTTAATACTCATCTGTGCCTCTCTGTGCTCCTGAATTATTTTCTTCCTCTTGTTTGCCATTTATTTACTCCCTTCTGGTGTGTCTCGTTATCATTTCCAACTAAACTACCTGTTCTTTCTCATACTGATTCCAGAGTCTTGTTTTTGAGGCACCTTTAATGTAAGATAACCAGTTGCTAAATGATGCCATTGTCTCTCAAATCTAGCTTCTTCTAATTCCAGAGTCTATGGTTTGTCAATTCTTCATGCTCTTGTCTGTACATGGAAAATGCAGATAGCCTAGTAGAGTGTTTACGTATTTTTAGGCAAGTGGAATTTTCCCATAATTGTGACTTTAATTTTAAATTGGTTTCCATCAATTAACACTTTTTAAAAAATAAGGTGTTATTCATGAAAGCACACATGCGTTTATTAAAAACAATTGAATTTGGCAATGTTCACAGGTAGGTTTTCTATTGTTGCTTCTTGCAGCAAGAGATGGGGAAGTTCTCTGTGACCTTATGGAATATCTGCAGAGGTTATTGCTCAACAGGCATGATCTCCTATCTGAGAAACCTGACTGTGCAGAGGAAGATTGTGTAGGTCTCTTTGATAAGGTGGGCTGTGTGGAGTGATTGGTTTACCATATGGAGTAAACTACAATAGA
The DNA here is from genome assembly GCF_029289425.2 of Pan paniscus. NCBI lineage: Eukaryota > Metazoa > Chordata > Mammalia > Primates > Hominidae > Pan > Pan paniscus. The sequence continues at coordinate 73,388,642 of NC_073267.2, forward strand.
AGCCACAAGAAAAAACCCAGGGAGTTTTGTAACTGGCCAACTATAATGTATTGTAAACCCTTTTCTCAGGCGGTTTGATTTGAGCTAAACTGGGGCCATTCCTGAGAAAGAGTTCAGTTTGAAAAAAAGAGCAGCTACAGGCCTAAAATTGAATGGATAAACACAGTTAGAAAAATTGCTAAGCACACTGTTATATAGAAATATTTTTCCTGAACCAAGGAAATCACTTAACCATGTGGGATTTTTAAGTTATTTTAAAATAATTACTTTTCAATAGTAAAAGTAATATAACTATGCTGAAAATTTTAGAAGAGTAGAGACAATATAATTCCTGATCCCATGAGTTTTACACACAAAGTAAAGTAAGTGTTACCATTAGCATTTAGGTGTATTTGTGGGACAATGTAAAATTTATATGAATGTAATTTATATTCTATGTGAGTTTTTCAATCCTTTTATTTTAATCATTTTAAATTGTTATTATTCATTTATTTGGATGCCCTAAAAACTTTCGCTAATCCCAGCCCCTATAATTGGACACACATCTCATAAATATAGCTTAATTATCAGAGGAAAGGCTAAGTAAACAATAACAAAAATGTCCTTTTCCTCTTGTGTGTGTGTGCGTTTTTTTAAATCATTGTGTTCCTAATAACATAGGACGCAAATTTGGGTTCACTCCATATATCAGGGGTTAATGTTGTATAGTGTCTAACATAGTCTGCAGTTCACAGTAAGGGTTAAGTAAATATGAACAACTCTTAGGTTCTCATCTCACCCATTTCAAGTTTTAAATACAATGAAAATTTAACTTAACATGTAACACAGAGATAATATGGAGCTGGCATAGAAACAAATACATTTAAAAGTATGATGATAGGCCAAAAATAAAATAACTTGAGGGTGAAAGCATGAGAAATAAAGAGAATAATTACCCCTACTTTAAAAGGGAGGTTTAAAAAGAAAAGCTGTATTAGTCCATTTTCATGCTGCTGATAAAGACATGCCTGAGACTCGGCAATTTACAAAAGAAAGAGGTTTAACAAAATTACAGTTCCACAGGGCTAGGGAGGTCTCACAATCATGGTGGAAGGCAAGGGGGAGCAAGTCATTTCTTAAGTGGATGGCAACAGGCAAAGAGAGACAATTTGTGCAGGGGAACTCCTCTTCATAAAATCATCAGATCTTGTGAGACTTATTCACTATCGTGAGAACAGCATGGGAAAGACTTGCCCCTATGATTCAATTACCTCCCACTGGGTCCCTCCCACAACACATGGGAATTCAAGATGAGATTTGGGTGTGGATACAGACCCAAACCATATCATTCTGCCCCGGCCCCTGCCAAATCTCAAGTCCTCACATTTCAAAAGCAATCATGCCTTCCTAACCATCCCCAAAAGTCTTAACTCATTCCAGCATTAACTCAAAAGCCCACAGTCCAACGTCTCATCTGAGACAAATGCCTTCCACCTATGAGCCTGTAAAATCAAAAGCAACTTAGTTACTTCCTAGATACAGTAGGAGTACATGCATTGGGTAAATACAACCATTCCAAATGGGAAAAACTGGCAAAACAAAGGGGCTACAATCCCCATGCAAGTCTGAAATCCAGTGGGGCAGTCAAATCTTTAATTTCCAAAATGATCTCCTTTCATTTCATGTCTCACATCCAGGTCATGTTGATGCAAGAGGTGGGTTCCCATGGTCTTTGGAAACTCTGCCCTGTGGCTTTGCAGGGTACAGCCTCACTCTTGGCTGCCTTTATGGGCTGGCATTGAATGTCTGCAGCTTTTCCAGTCGCAAGGTGCAAGCTGTCAGTGGATCTACCATTCTGGGTCTGGAGGATGGTCGCCCTCTTCTTACAACTCCACTAGGCAGTGCCCCAGTAGGGACTTTGTGTGGGACCGTAGGCCCCACATTTTCCTTCTGCACTGCCCTAGCGGTTCTCCATGAGGGCCCCACCTCTGCAGCAAACTTCTGCCTGGGCATCCAAGCATTTCCATACATCCTCTGAAATCTAGGCAAAGGTTCTCAAACCCCAATTCTCAACTTCTGTGCACTTGCAGGCTCAACACCACATGGAAGCTGCCAAGGATCGGGGCTTGCACCCTCTTAAGCCATGGCCTGAGCTCTACATTGGCCCCTTTCAGCCATGGCTGGAGCAGCTGCAATGCATGGCACCAACTCCCTAGGCTGCACACAGCATGGGGACCCTGGGCCCAGCCCTCAAAACCACTTTTTCCTCCTAGGCCTCTGGGCCTATGATGGCAGAGGCTGATGTAAAGGTCTCTGACATGCCCTGGAGACATTTTCCCCATCGTCTTGGGGATTAACATTCAGCTCCGCGTTACTTATGCACATTTCTGCAGCTGGCTTGAATTTCTCCTCAGAAAATGGGATTTTCTTTTTTATCACATTGTTAAGACTGCAAATTTTCCAAACTTTTGTGCTCTGCTTTTTGTCTAAAACTGAATGCCTTTAACTGCACCTAAGTCACTTCTTGAATGCTTTCCTGCTTACAAATTTCTTTCACCAGATACACTAAATCATCTCTCTGAAGTTCAAAGTTCCACAAATCTCTAGCATGGGGGCAAAATGCAGCCAGTCTCTTTGCTACAACATAACAAGAGTCACCTTTACTTCAGTTCCCAACACGTTCCTCATCTCCGTCTGAGACCATATCAGTCTGAATTTCACTGTCCATATCATTATCAGCATATACTATACATATTATATACTCTCTCTAGATGTAGATATATATATTATATGCTCTCTCTCTATATATATGTGTGTGTGTGTGTGTGTATGTGTGTATATATATATAAAGGGCCGGCATCTTCAGAGACTATTGTGGTAGTTCACAAGTAAACACATTGATGCCCTTTTAATTTATTCATGACTTATTTTCTATTTCACCTTTTATTTTTATTGGATTTTTAATACTAGCACATAGAATACATAATACCGTAGAATGAGGTTTATATTTTATTCTATATATTTTGTGGGCTGAAGTATCTTTCTTCTCAAATCTCAATAAGCTTCTTAGAAAACATGATGAAATCATGGAAAACTTACTGTTTCTGATACTGGTTGCTTCAGCAACCTTAATAATTTTCTGTAAAACGTCATGAGAGTTAAACATTTAAATGCTTCAAAATTAACACTGGTCTAGAAAAAATTACAAATAAAATTCATCAGAAGGTTCTTGTAAATTAAGTTTCTTATATTTTACTCTGGTTGTGTTTTTGTTGAGGCTTTTACAGATTAAACAAAAAAATTAGTAAATATTCAAATTGGGAAAGGATCTTTTAGAGCATGTGCTGAATCCTCTACAGTTACCAATGACACCAGTGAGGCCCAGATTGAGCAAGAGACTGTCTTTCCAAAGGGTTCACAACACATCTGGCCCTCAAATGTATGTCTTTCCATTCTTAACCATTAAATTTATGTCTTTCTATTCTTAACCCCTTCTAAAGTTCACTTTATCTGACTCTCTCTCGAAAATAATATATCAGGAAGAGGGGAATATTATTTTTGCAAATAATATTTAAAGCCTTCCTAGGGAATGTATACAGGCACAGAACCATGTACAAACATAAAAGGCTGACCTCCTAACTGTTGAAAACATCATATCTCAGTGATGTTTATTAATTATTAGTACATTTTGTAAATATGCTATGGTTCAGATGTCAACTTTTGATGTTCTTTCTCTCTGAGGATGTTTGAGAAGAAAATGAATTATTTAAATTTTTATGTATGTATCATGAGCTTTATTACTATCACACACAAAAAATATAACAAACATATTATTTAGTGTTATGATCCTGAAATTTCCTTCACATTTCCCCTTGGGGCAAGTGATTAATATTTCACTGTGTCTGGTATTTTATTCTTTACCCTGAAAACTGAGGTACATCTTTAAATGAAACCAGGTAAAACACTAGAGCTGTAAGTCAGTAAACGGGAGACAAACTCTCACCATGAAACACTAGGGGAAAATAATTACATCACATCAGCTGTGGAAGAAATCTCTTTTAGCCTCTGACTTTTTATGAAAACAAATGGCAGTGGTAAAAGACCAGGAATCGCCATTGTAAACCCATTTGAACAGGAGTAAAAAGAGTTGGTGCTTAACGTGAGCCAAGGCTTTTATTCCAGCCTGTCAACAGGACACACAGATGGCCCTGTGGGTTTCATGGTAGCTCAGATCAGAGAGAATCAGTGTCAAACCACACAGAAATGTGCAGCTATCCTCAGGCTCACACACAAGCACTGGTATAGTAAAAAATAGTAGTGCCTTGGCACAGTTCAAGGATGAGACTATTAAGTTAGGCAATGACTAACTTCCCCTTAGTTTTTTGTGTTTTGTGTTTTGCATTTTTAAAACCTAAATATTTGGAACTCCCCTATGCTCTACTTCGCCAAAAGTATGAATGACACCAAATTCCATCGTATTCACAGGCATAACTCCTCACCATGACTCAGGAGACCTTTTGAGATTCTCTTCTGCCTTTTTTTTTCTGTGCAACAGGTAGTGAAATTCTTTTTTATTTACCCTGCTACAGACAGTTTTATTTTTCTCAGCTTAAGATTTTTAAACATCTAGGCTTCATGTGAGTATGTGACACCATTTTTTTCTTAGAAGGATTGGAAGTGTCTTTGGTTTGACAAAAAAATAAATGGTAGACATTGGCAGGAGGCAGGATGAAAGGGGGAAATAATTCCAATTGAGACTGAATCACATTTTTCAAATGTCTCAGAGAAGGGAACGGGATAAGCCATTAAAAAAGATCGCTTCATGTATGGAGAAATTTACCAGTAAAATATTACTATCCTTCCACTTAACAAATGAAACAAAAAAAAATAGGGCAATTGCATGTTGAGCAGTTAACTTCCCAGGCCCCCATATAGCCAGTGAGTGGGAAGCTACTATTCCTGCTCTGTCCTCTTACCACTACATTTGCTAATGGCAAGGTCTGAATGAAATTTAAATGTTACATCTCTTCCATGACTCATAAAATGCCTAGTGTCTGGATAGGTTGATTTACTGTGTGTGGCCAGAAAAGAATCTACAGTATAATAGACTATAAAAAATGCAACTATTAAAAATGACCATATGTTCTCATTTTACAGGTGAGGAAATGGAAAAAGAGAGGAGAAATGACTGTCAATTAATCATTACTAGAATTTATTGAATTCAGCCCTGGTTATATCATTCTCCTTCTTAATATTACTTAATTGCTTCCCACTGAACTTAAAAAAAATTCCAAACCCCTCACCATGACTTAGAGATACTTTTCTGCCTTTTCTTCTTCTGCGCAACAGGTAGTTGAGTTATCTTTTATTTACCCTGCTACAGAAAGTTTTATTTTTCTCAGTTTAAAATTTTTAAACATCTGTGCTTCGTGACTAAACTTATTTTCCTCTATCCTTCCTTGCAAACATAGTTCTAGACCAATACCTACTTATAAGTTAGAGTTAATCTTGCATGCCTTTCCTAGGTTAAACAAAATTGCCTGCCTGTGTTATGTTATAACATCACTTGTACTTTTTTGCACTTGCCAAAGTTGAAATTAGTTAATTATATTTTTAAATGTACTTTTAACCATATTCTCTTCTAGATTATAAACTTCATGAGGGTATGGATTACAACAATATATATTGAATGAATGAAAGTAGAATCAAGACTATCAGGACATCTCATCATATACACTGCTGGTGGAGGTGTAAATTAGTTCAGCCATTGTGGGAAGCAGTGTGGCAGTTCTTCAAAGAACTAAAAACAGAATTGCCATTTGACTCAGAAATCCCATTGTTGGGTATATATCCAAAGGAATCTACCATAAAGATACATGCACGTGTACATTCATTGCAGTGCTATTCAATAGCAAAGACACGGAGTCAACCTAAATGCCCATCAATGGTTGACCTGATAAAGAAAATGTAGTACATATACACCAGGAAATACTTTGCAGCCATAAAAAAAGTATTAGATTATGTCCTCTGCAGCAACGTGAATGGAGCTGAAGGCCATTATTCTCAGCAAACTAATGCAGGAACAGAAAACCAAGCACCCCATGTTCTCATTTACAAGTGAGAGATGAACAATAAGAACATATGGACACAAACAGGAGAACAATGGACACTAGGACCTACTTGATGGTGGAGGATGGCAGGTGGGAGAGGATCAGAAAAAAATACCTCTCAGGTACTGTGCTGAATACTTGGTTGATGAAGTAATATGTATACCATACCCCCGTGACATGAGTTTACCTACATAACAAACTCAGGCATGACCCCTTGAACTTTAAATAAAAGTAAAATAAAAAGCACACAAAAGACAATATGGATGAACCTAGTGGACATTATGCCAAGTGAAATAAACTAGGCACAGAAAGACAAATACACATGATCTCACTTATGTGTGGAATCTAACACAGTAGAAATCATAGATACAGACAGTAGAGTGGTAGTTATCTGCAGCTGGGAGGTGGGGAAAATGGGGAGATTTTGATCAAAGGGTACACAGTTGCAGTTAGACAGGAGGAACACATTAGTATTTAAGGTAATGGATATGTTAATTAGCTTGATTCAATCATTACACACTGTATACATACATCGTAACATCACTCTGTAGCCCATAATTACATATGATTACAATTTCTTAACAAAATGTTTGTAATTTCACATACTCAAAATATTAGACATGAGAAAGATCCAAAAGGCCAAGTCAATTTCTCACAGAATGCTTGAATTCTGTCTGCATGATGATGACTTCCTCAAATGGGAAACTTTTTATTTTTTAAGTCAGTATCATCTTTTACAATGAAGACTTTTCTACAGCTACTTAACATTACTTTTCCACCTGTTTGATTAATGTTGCAAATTTTGAGCACCTTAGTATGATCTGTGAGTCTAGAAATGCTACCAATTTTTTTAAATATTGGAATAATTATTTACATAAAAATATTTTCTGGAAAATAAAATAAATGTGTATTTTGTTATTTATTTATTTTATTTTTGAGATGAGGTCTGGCTCTGTCACCCAGGCTGGTGTACAGCAGTGCAATTTCAGCTCCCCACAACCTCCACCTCCCAGACTCAAGCGATCCTTCCACCTCAGCCTCCTGAGTACCAGGGACCACAGGTGCACACCACCGTGCCCAGCTAACTTTTTGTATTTTTGGTACAGGCAGAGTTTTGCCATGTTGCTCAGGCTGAGTTTGAACTCCTGAGCTTAAGAGATCTACCTACCTCGGCCTCCCAAACTGCTGGAATTACAGGCATGAGCCACTGTGCCTGGCTATTACATGTTATTTAAATAACAAACATTATGCTATATTACAATAGATTTATAATGATGTGTGAAATCCAGTGAAAATGTGTGTAGAGATCTGTGGAACTGGTTAGTGTAAGAGCTAAACTTCATACCTCAGGAAGCCGGAGCCCAAAGTCACTTGTTACTTTACATTATGATTTCTAGTGAGACTAAATATCAATCTGAGTTCAATCAGACGAAACATTTTTCTTCTTCTATATCCTTGTCTCTCTTCCTTGAATTGGGTGAGAATAGTGAAAACTTCCAAGTCAAAGCTCGCTTTTCTCCTAATGAGAATGTCTATTTTATTCTTAGCATTTCAAAGGATCTCTGTCTCCTGCTGACTACCAAATGGAATCACAATATGTTCCTCTCCACTCAAACTTTCCCTCACAGGACAGCATCCGTATGCTGGCAGGCCTCTGTCACGGGAATCTATTTGTTGACAGTTTTATTACATTCCAAGAACTATGTCAGTTACTATGAAACACCTATTTGAAACAATTTCATCTGCTGACGAGTTTCACTCTGCATGACTCTGACATCTCAGGTCTCAGACCAGAAGTATTTTTGATTCAATTTTTTTTTAAATTTAGGATATTTAAATTTCAACTTTTTTTCTTTTAAATTCAAATATATGTGGCCAGGTGTGTGGTAGCTCATGCCTATAATACCAGCACTGTGAGAGGCTGAGGTGGGAGAATTGCTTGAGGCCAGCAATCAGAACCAGCCTGGGCAACCTATAGCAAGACCCTATCTTCATTTAAATTAATAATAATAATAATAAACAAAACAATTGTCAAAGATATGTGCCTTTGATTATTCTAGTCTCTATTTGCAACAATAGTCTTTCACTAGAGCAAACAACTCTTTTTCTTTTTTTTCTTTTTTTTTAAGACAGGTTCTCCCTCTGTCACCCAGGCTGGAGTGCAGTGGCTCGATGTCACTGTAACCTCCACCTCCCGGGTTAAAGTGATTCTTCTGCCACAGCCTCCTGAGTAGCAGGGATTACAGGCACACCACCACGCAGGGCTAATTTTTTTTTTTTTTTTAGTAGAGATGGGGTTCCAGCATATTGGTCAGGCTGGTCTCGAACTGCCAACCTCGTGATCCACCCTCCTCGGCCTCCCACGGTGCTGGGATTACAGGCATGAGCCACTGCACCTGGCAGCAAACAATTCTTTGACTTTGAAACCTTCCACTTGAAATTCACTGTAGTGAATTCTTATAATTTTAGATTGCTACGATATCCTCGTCACCCCCCTCATCTTCTGGTTAAAGTTGCTCCCTTATCTGCTTAGCTTTGGTAGCTGCATCCATCTCATCAACATCCATTTTAAATATAAGTTCAACTTTCTCAGACCAGAAGCAGGGGTCAGTCACCCTTCACACTGTGGCTATTTCTACACTTCCTCCCAGTTCCTCAGGGTGGTCAATCCAGATATCTGCCTAAGACAACCTCCTCCTGGTTGTCACTTCCCTATGAAACAACTAGATATAACCCACTTGAATGGTCCCTCTTGGCCCACATGGACTGTGTAGATAGACATCTGTGACCACCTGTCTGTTAAAGTGTGAACATCTAGAACTCATGCCTGCTTGCTTTGAACCATCAATTAAACCTTCCCGCAGGAAACCTGTTTAGATAATGCCCTCGAAACAAATACGTGTGTGGCCTCCAAACATGCTGTGTAACCCCCAAGACCCGTAAGTCATAAAATTATTATTTTCATCTTGTGTTTCTCTGAATCATTGAAGAGGCATTCTGAATCTTAAAAATCCTCAATTAAAACACCCACTTCTGGGTCTCCATCCATCTGAGGTCTTTCAGAAGAAGGCTTATCTCGACTTAGAGTGGTGTTCAGTATCTTCTCATAAGTTTCCACATGCAACTTAAACGTTTTATTCTGAGCATAAAATAATACCGTAATACTAACCACGTCTCCTTGAAAAACAGAAGCACCTGATCCTTTAATGTAAGAAGACTGATACAAGCATAATCAATAAAATTGGAACCAATTGGAAGATTTTTCAGAGTTACTGTTGAATAAATTGCATTTCTTGTGTGTATATTTATGTGCATGTATGTATGTGGGGTTTTTTGTTTTTTGGTTTTTTTTTCCTTTTTTGAGACGGAGTCTTGCTCTGTCGCCCAGGCTGGAGTGCAGTGGCTTGATCTCGGCTCACTGCAAGCTCTGCCTCCTGGGTTCATGACATTCTCCTGCCTCAGCCTCCCGAGTAGCTGGGACTACAGGCGCCCACCACCATGCCCGGCTAATTTTTTTGTATTTTTAGTAGAGACTGGGTTTCACCGCGTTAGCCAGGATGGTCTCGATCTGACCTCGTGATCCGCCCGCCTCGGCCTCCCAAAGTGCTGAGATTACAGGTGTGAGCCACAGCGCCCGGCCTCTGGGGGGCGTTTTTATGTGCATGTGTGTATGTGTGTTTTAATGATTTCCAAACCATGTGATCCTTTCTGAAAAGGAAAAACAAAAGTTTTTAGCACAAGTAATGCTTATTTATTCCCTTTAATCCTTTCAATAGCCAGCTTGAGTTAGAAGCAATAATAGTAACTGATAACGCGATTCAAGGGCAAATTTTTAGATGTGAGAATAAGTGTTTTCATTTTGAACAATGAAAAATTGTAATATATCTGAAATATGTAGTAGTTACTTATTTGGAGGAATATTCTTGAAATACAGTGTATCCTTAAGTATGTTTTATTTTATTTTTCTAATCAAAGATTAAGTAAATAGCCATTATGGGATTTAATAATTACTATGCAAGTCTTACTCATCCTGCAATAACTCAGAACAACCTCAAAGAAACAAACATACAACTTCCGATAATGGATATAGTGATCTTTCATTTCACCTTATTCTGTTTCTGAGCACACATAGTTATTTGCATATAACAGCTTCATATTCATGAATTCATTCACCTATATATTTGACTGCTTATTGCTTAGCAGATTCTGTTTTTATGGAGTTATACTTGCAAATAAATCAAAAATTTCTACTTGTTAATCAATATTCTAGTGAGGGAGACAGATAATAACCAAATAAAGATTATTTCGGACGTTCTAAAGTGCTATAAAGAAAATAACAGAGGGAATCAATAGTAGGCAACGGAGGATGCCAGTTAGAAGGTGAAATTTGTGTGGGGGCCTCAATTACAAGAAGAAGCCATCCGATGAAGAGGGCTGAGAGTATTTTAGGTAGAGACAAATGTACCTCCAAGCGTTGAGGTGAAAAAGAGCATAGTCCAAGTTCTTAGAATACAAGGGAAGCTAGTGTGGCTATAGCTTAATGAGCATGAAAGGTTAGGCTCAATTGAGCGTAAGGCAAAGGGTTAGGTCCTGTAGGGATATTATATGCTTATTTACTTCTGTCCAATTCACTCCAAGTTCTCTGGATTCTTATTACCTATCGTGTGGACCTCAAAATGCAATACCTTTATACATTGAATCGAGCCATCAATATTCACTTGGAATAAGTCTTAGCACTAAACTGCCTAATATTGTCAGGGGCATATCAAAATGCATCATTTTTTATCATGAGCATCTGTCAAGTGAAAATGTGCCAGGCACCATGCAGTTTTGAAAGCAGCATAAGGAAATAGAAATAGACTGAGTCGAAAGAGCATCATTCTAATACTTTTCTTCTATTTAGTATCTCTGCTACATTGGCCAAGGTATCTACCTCTTCTTTGCCCATGTGTCCTGATCTGTAGCATGTGGATATTCATGGTGAATCTGAGCAAATAGATCATTGTTTGAATATATGAAGAACCCTAAAAAATGACACATAGAGACCTGAGAAGGCAGTATTGAGTTAAAGAGATTGTTGAAAATGAAAAAGCCAACAAGGAAACAATATATAGGACAGAACTGGGAGAGCAGAAATAAGCTTAGTACATATATTCATACCCAAAGAACAATGAGAGTGGACATTTCTATGCCTTTAATGTGATAAAGTCTAAGAATGGCTGGTGACTAGCTGTGGCTTTGTTTGCTTGTTTAGTTTTGTTTATGAATAAGAAGAGTTCATCTTATGTTGTAGACTTGAATAGTGCCTGGCACATAATAAACACTCAATGAATAAATGTTAGACGAATGAACAAATGGATATACCGATAGATGTGTATATCCGCATAGATAGGTACCAAAAGCCTTAGTATTTGATGCAATCAAGTAGTTCAGACCTCTCTGTGCTCAGGTATGCAGTAGAAACTAAGTGAGCAAGTTCCATCCTAAAATTCCAGGACTTGGAGGCTCTTCTGCATGTCTATTTAGCAGGGTCTTTGGTGAAATCTAAAAACTATTTAAATAATTAGTGTAATTAGTGCCTGAGAACAGCTCAGAAAATAGTTATTTTTGATAACAGTTTTTGATAGTGGATCCCTAGGTCACCTGCTTCAAAACCATCTTGGCAATGCCTTCGAAAGCAATTCCTAGGGCTCTGCTTGTATCAGACTGATAAGAATCTCTTAAACTTGAGCCTAAAAATCTGTATTTATAAAAGGTTACTTACTTGATGAATTTTCATTCAAAATTTTGATAACCCCTGTTTCGGTGGCTTAAAATTTTTTTGTTTTCCATTTGAGTTGCATTTGTAGGGGATATAAAGTTAGTCAAGTTGTTGACTCCACTGGGAAGAAGAATTAGAAAAAATATGTACAAAATATATACAAAATAATTATTTGGATAAAATAAAATATGAGATGGGAAAAAAGCAGAGAAGCAATGCATGTTTAAAAATGTAGGCTAAGGATGACAGTAAATCTAGTCAACCATGTGATGTGGCTACTTCAAACGCTAATTAATTTTCAGCTATAGTAATAGAAATTGCATACTCATTAGAACTAGGATAATGACAACCCTGGATTTGTCAGATGACCACAGGAAGACTGTGTTCACTTTTAAAAGGACATTAAATAAAACAAAATGGTGCTGGTTTAAAAATAATGTCCTAAGAGAAATAACCAAAGAAGTCAGAGATTTCATTTGGGAAAAAAAAATAAAACATAGACCAGTATGCAATTTACCTTTAAATTACTGGAAAGCTGATGTTACAGAGACTAGATTCTCTCAGGGGGCTGAGAGGGAAAAGAAGAATCTATTGAAAGTGGCAGGGTGGTTATTTTGGCTCAATATAAAAATGTGTCTATTTCCTTGTACTATATTGTTAAGGGCTATACATAAGTTATAGAAATACTGTCTAAAATGTGGAAAGTTCTTATAATTGTTCGCTGTATAAGCATGTTCATATTTGCATGATCTTTTATAATCTTTTCTATAACAAGTATTTTAAAAATATTTGTAACATATCATTGAAAATCTAATTCAACATTTTATTCTGAAATTGTTATGTGTATTTGTATTGTCCTTTTGTTGACTGCACAATAGCTCACTAATGCTGTATCAAAATAAGTCATTTCTTCCATTATTGATTATGTATGTTTAAAGAACTCTACACAACAGAGGATAAAACATGAAACAAGATACCTCAAGATAACAGAATCATAGTGCTCAAGGACTATTTTGAGGTCATTTCTACAGACAAGCATGTAACGGTTCTTCAAAGTGTTCATGGAAAATGCATATTATAATAAAACTATGCATACATTTCAAAAATTTTTGCACCAAAATAAAGTTGTATAAACTTTTTATAACACGTCTGAACAGGGTCTAGTTTGAGGCACTAATAAGGATAAGATATTAGCTTGAAAAGAGCCTCTTTCACAGCAACATAAATTTTACTAAAATTGGAGAACAGGGCCAGGCACGGTGGCTCACGCCTGTAATCCCAGCACTTTGGGAGGCTGAGGCAGGCAGATCACAAGGTCAGGAGATCAAGACCATCCTGGCTAACACGGTGAAACCCCATCTCTACTAAAAATACAAAAAAAAAAAAAAAAAAAAAAATTAGCCAGTGTGGTGGTAGGCACCTGTAGTCCCAGCTACTCGGGAGGCTGAGGCAGGAGAATGGCGTGAACCCAGGAGGCAGAGTTTGCAGTGAGCCGAGATCACACCACTGCACTCAAGCCTGGGCAACAGAGCGAGATTCCATCTCAAAAAAATAATAATAAAATAAAAAATTGGAGAACAAATGTTACATTTGTGGGGAAGCTTGGGTGGAAAATGGTGAAATTACTGATGCTTCACAAAAGTTTATGGGGACAATTACCAAAAAAATCAGCAGTTTAAAATGGATAGCTCATTTTAAGAAGGATTAGATGACATTGAAGATGAAGCCTGCAGCAGCAGACCATCTACATCAATTTGGAAGACAATAATTCATCTTGTTCATGCCTTAATTGAAGAAGACTATTAACAGTACAAATAATGGCCAACATCATAGACATCTCAATTGTTTCAGCTTACACAAGTCTAACTAAAAAATTAGAGTTGAGCAACCTTTTCATTGGATGGGTACCAAAACTCTTGTGCCCAGATCAGCTACAGATAAGAGCAGAGCTTTCAATAGAAATTTCAAACAAGTGGGATCAATATCCTGAAGCATTTCCTGGAAGAATTAGAACAGGAGATAAACCATGGCTTTACTATACCATCCTGAAGTCAAAGCATGATCAAAGCAATGAGTATCAAGAGATGGAAGTGGTTCAGTCAAAGCAAAAGTGGACTGGTCAACAGCAAAGGTCATGGCAATGGCTTTTGGGGAGGCTCAAGGCATTTTGCTTGATGACTTTCTGGAGGGCCAAATAATGATAACATCTGCTTATAATGGGAGTGTTTTGAGAAATGTAGCCAAAAATTTACCAGAAAAAAATTGCCCAGGAAAGCTCCATCAGAGAGTCCTTCACTACCACAACAATGCTCCGGTTCATCCCTTTCATCAAACAAGGGTGATTTTTTTACAGTTTTGATGAAAAATCATTAGGCATCCATCATACAATTTCGATTTGGCTCTTTCTGACTACTTTTTGCTTCCTAAGCTTAAAAAGTCTTTAAAAGCATCTGTTAGTTTTTGACTTTTTGATAATTGCCAGTCTGACTGCTGCAAGATGGTATCTCAATGTGGTTTTCATTTGCATTTCTCTAATGATTAGTGATGTTGAGCATTTTTTCATGTTTCTTGGCCACTAGTGTGTCTCTTTTAGGAAAGTGTCCATTCCTGCCTTTTGTTGATTATTAATTAGATTATTTGTTTTTCGTTTGTTAATTTGTTTCAGTTTCTTATAGATTCTGGATATCAGACTTTTGTTGGATGCATAGTGTGCAAATATTTTCTCCCCTTTCTTTAGACTGTCTCTTTACTGTGTTGATTATTTATTTTGTTGTGCAGAAGCTCTTTAGTTTAATTAGGTTCTACTTGTCAATTTTTGTTTTGTTGCAATTGTTTTTGGGAACTTAAGAATAAGTTATTTGCCAAAGCTGATGATGAGGAGGTTATTTCCTAGGTTTTCTTCTAGGATTCTTATACTTTGAGGTCTTACATTTAAATTTTTGATTATTTTGGAGCTAATTTTTGTATATGGTGAAAGGTAGGGTCCAGTTTCAATATTCTACATCTGGCTAGCCAGTTATCCCAGCACTATTTAAAAAATCAAAAAATAATGGATGATGGTAAGCCTGTGGAGAACAGGGAACATTTATATACTATTGGTAGGAGTGCAAATTAGTTCAGCTACTGTGGAAATGGGTTTGGAGTTTTCTCAGAAAACTTAAAATAGCACTACCATTCAACCCAGCAATCCCATTACTGGGTATATACCCAAAGGAGAATAAATCATTCTACAAAAAACACACATGAAGTTGTATGTTCATTACAATGCTATTCACAATAGCAAAGACATGGTATTGACCTAGGTGCCGATCAACTGTGGATTGAATAAAGAATGTGTGGTACATGTATTTCACGGAAAACTATGCAGCTACAAAAAAGAATGAAGTCATGTGTTTTGCAGCAACATGGATGCAGTTGGAAGCCATTATCCTAAGCAAACTAATGCAGGAACAGAAAACCAAATACCACGTTCTCACTTATAAATAGGAAGTAAACTTTGAGTTCACATGCGCATAAAGATGGGAACAATAGACCCTGGGGACTACTAGGAGGGGAGAGGGGAAAGGGGAATGGGGTGAAAAACTATTTATTGTGTACTATGCTCACTACCTTTGTGAAGGGACCAACTGTACCAGAAATGTCAGCATCACACAATGTGCCCATGTAACAAACCTAATATATAACCCCTGAATCCAAAATAAAAGGTAAAATATTCTTTTAAAATGTAAAGATAACCCATTTTTTTCAGTTAATAATTTATAAAATACTTCATTGGTAAGGTTAAACTCTCAGAATTCTCAGTTCTTTACGGTTAAACTAAATGGCTGATGGTGTGGCTTACAACATGTTGTGTTGTGACCTAGATGGAGCTTATGTTGAGAAATAAAGTTTATACTTTTTGATTTTATCATTTATTTCCATTTTTTCATGAACTCTTTGAAGTCTCCTCAAATTTTACGAAGAATAGGTTTACAGTAATAAGGAGCGCTACCTTAGGAAACTTGATGTGTTAGTCTTTCTCACACTGCTAATAAAGACATACCTGAGACTGGGTAATTTATAAAGGAAAGAGGTTTAATTGACTCACAGTTCCATATGGCTGGGGAGGCCTCACAATCATGGCATAAGAGCAAGAAACATCTTACATTGCAACAGGCAAGGGAGAGCTTGTGCAGGGGAACTCCCCTTTATAAAACCATCAGATCTCATGAGACTTATTCACTATCATAAGAATAGCATGGGAAAAAACCCACCCCCATGATTCAATTACCTCCCAACTAGTCTCTCCCACGACATGTGGGAATTGTGGGAGCTATGTTCAAGATGAGATTTGGGTGGGGACACAGCCAAACCATATCACGTGGTAAGAGAAGAACCATTTCTGCTTGCTAGATCAGTGCTCTTTTTCCACCACCACATCAGATGGAACCTGTTCTCTTGCTCTAGAAGGGTAGAAACCCGGTGATTACTTGCACAGTCATCATAGAGGGGAAATTACTAAAGGGAGGCCATTCAGCATGGCCATTAAATCCCTTTTTGACATGGAGATTATATGGCTCTGCATATTAAGGGCTAGTCCTGAAGGAGGAAAGATCATTATTTCCTAGAGCAACCTCAGAATATTCCCTAGAAGAAAGAGGCATGAACTAAAACAGGAAGACGATAGAGGGCTCTAAGCTATTAATTGTGCTGAGTTATATACACTGCTACGGAATTCAAAACTGTGCATGTTTATGGATGTGGCATAAAGGCATTATAATTAGGAAAATTAATATCTAAATGTGTGATATGTATTAACTCATGGATGCCTTACAATAAAGTTGTAGCTACTTTCTGTGATTATTTTCATTTTATAGAGTTTTTTTTAACTCATATATGATCAGAATGGGCCATCAGGATACAACCTGAGCCTGATAAACGTGCTGTATATTTTCTAGTCTTCCATCCTTCTGTTCAACCATTTCAGGCAAACAAGTTTAATCTTAAAATTAAGCTTTCTGGAAAGACTTTGGAATGTAATCAAGGAATGTTTAAGGTATTTCCGTGGGGCAAAAACCAGGTGTCTTGGTAGGTGTGTCATTATACATACCAGATAGATGTTTTTATATTCAACTGTCTTTTTTTTTTTAAATCTTATTTTCATAACAGCTCCTAAAATTGAAGCTAATTAAATACAGTATTTCTACTTTATCTGCAGAAGACATCCACTGCCAGATATGTTCGGCTACGTAAGGCTGTCTATAATTTCTCACTTAAGAAGGCAATTTATTCATGACACTAATTGATAATGAAGTGATTATTAAAGCTACGTGGTGTGTCATTTCTTTCCGTTTCTGTGTCACTGTACACTGAGTTGGAATCTGTCTTTTCTGAATCTCTGCGCCAGGATAATTATATGGACATATGTAAATTACCACATCTCATCTTTCTGCTTTTTGAATGAAAACCTGGAATGGAATTGCTATAAATCTATAACCATTTAATACATATCATAAAAGATTTTTTAGAATTTAATATGAAGTATAAGGTGAAAATTAATTTGAAAGAGCAACTTTAGGACACGTTATCAGAAATTAACTTTAATGATAAGTTTGGAGGGTTCTAAACTTAAGTGAAAGCTGCAGGGTAATGCATTTATTCTCTTTACTAACTTCTTATTAATGTACCTGTGACTTGTCCTTTATTTTATGACAAGTTACTTGAAAGGTTGATTTGAGTGAGTCATAGTCATAATTATTAAGCAGTATAAAAAGATAATAGATTTTGGAACTTCTTTTTTATTTTTTTTAACACCTTAAAATACTATCATGAACTCTTGCACTATCGAATCTAAAATAGGATCTTTTAAGTGTATGACTTTAGGCATCAACCCAAACTCAAAAGTTAAAAAGTGAAACTCCATATTGATAAACTTAATTCATTTCTTATAATGTATGGATTTTTGACCATATGCATAATGTAGAAATTTGGGCATATACATTCCATTCTTTCAGAATCAAAACATGATTTTGATTTTCAGGGATGATTATCACCCACTGTGATGCTAAAACAAAAAATATGTGTTTCAAGTAATAGCTAAATACTGGCATTGCCTTTCTTTCCATTGTTCAGGCCAAAAATCTTATTATGATTTCTCTCTTTTCTTTGCAAAGCCATCTAATCAGTCAGAAAATCATGTGGATTCATACTTCAAACCATGTACAGAAGAGAATATCCACCCATAACCTTCAAGTCTGCATCCTCGTCTAATCCACTATAGCCTCCTATCTGAACTATTCAATAGCCTAATTGGTTTCTCTGGTTCTTCTCTTGCTATTCTACAATGTACTCTCCATTCAGCAGCCAGGATGAATCCCTTAAATGTGAATCCAATGTTTCTTACCTGCTCAAAACACTCCAGTGTCTTCTCATCACACTCAGAATAAAACTAAAATTCCCTACGTGGCCGACTAGGTCAAGTATAATATATCCTCTAACTGTATCACTCTGACTGTATCACTTGAAACTCTCCTGCTCTCCTATTCAGCTCTAGCCATACTCATTGTATTTCTGCTTCTGGAAATACCTCATGTCTTTATCAGAGGCTTTGTACTCACTACTTCCTCTGCCTAGAATATTTCCCTCTTCAGATAGCTTTATATGCTCCGTCCATTCAATCATATAAACAGTGAAATGCCAGCTCCTCTAAAGGGCTCTTCCTCAGCAACCAATCTAAAATAGTCTCCTTAAATTGCTTACATTATTCTGTGTAGACCTTTCCCTCACTTCATCTTCATAGCATTTACGGCTACATTAGAAATGTGTTAATGTTGTTCTCTCTCTCAAAAGTGTAAGCTCAATTAAGTAGCTTCCCCATAAATCCCAAGGGAATGCTTGCCCATAGTGATGACAATTTAGTGAACAGTTGAATAAGTTAATGAATAAATTGATACCATGTATCAATGTATAAAATGTATAAAAGTAGTAAGATGGATCATTTATCCCAAACCCACTAGATTTCCACATAATTGTGACTTCATTTGATTTTTTTCTTAGGCTTAATTTATGAAAGATTCTTGCAGGCCAGGTGCGGTGGCTCAAACCTGTAATCCCAGCACTTTGGGAGGCCGAGGCGGGCGGATCACGAGTTCAGGAGATCGAGACCATCCTGGCTAACACGGTGAAACCTCGTCTCTACTAAAAATACTAAAAATTAGCCGGGCGTGGTGGCGGGCGCCTGTAGTCCCAGCTACTTGGGAGGCTGAGGCAGGAGAATGGCGTGAACCCGGGAGGCGGAGGTTGCAGTGAGCCGAGATCACGCCACTGCACTCCAGCCTGGGCGACACAGCAAGACTCTGTCCCAAAAAAAAAAAAAAAAAAAAAGAACCTTGTACACCAAATTTTCACATACATGATTTAAAACTTCTTGAAAATACCCAACCCCTCCACCAACTATAAATACAATTCCTCAAAGTGGAACTGGAATAATAAGAGTCTAGAGAACAGCTGTAATTGTAATTTGCTTATATAGCATAACAGAAATATTGAAAGAAATACTTTTAAGAGAAAATATTTAAAAACTGGAAAAATTTCATGTTTATGTGTGAAGAATCCCAATTCTCAGGGTGTGTTCTTAAAAACTGGTATTCCCTATCTCCTTAAGTTACCATAGTAACAAGTGACAATATAAACCAAAAATCAGAGGATAAAGAATGGGCTCTAAGAATGAACAAACAGTACTACACTTACTTTCATATATAAAACATCATCGTCGTCATCATTATTGTCATTATAATCATCATGATCAATAAGGATATAGCAAATATACAGACATTAAGCTGTTTTCTTTAGAGATATAAATCTCATTGATTCTTATATAATCTCATGTAATCTCTAACTCAATTACCTCCTGGCAGGCCATCAATATTTTTTTCAGTGCATTCAGTGGTCATTTTCTTGGTTCCCAACCTTCGAATCTCAGACAGTTAATTATGCTTCTCATCTTGACTATTACTCTTCCTTTCATTCCTTGACACTTTAGTGTCTTGGGGCCTCTGCCTTTCACATATTGACCATTTTTTTCACTCTCTCCTTGTTACATTTATATGAGGTTTCACTTCAGTGGGTAGCCAGTAGGGCGGGATTTTGTTTTCCCTGCAGAGTTAAATCCAGGCCTTGACCTCCATGATGGTTGAGTTGCTACCCACCAAGAGTCTGTCTGAGCAGTCAATCTCTCTTCTCTTCAGAATATCTGTTGTTACTTATATGGGCATCAGTCTCTGTAAACAATATACCTGTCACTATGTACAGTCATAGACGTCTTAAAACAAGGTCTAGAAGAGACTATGCAAAAATAAACATGAAGGTTGCATAAAATAGATTAATTTTCATTACCTTAATTTATATGTAAGCAAGAGACAAAGGATGAGAAGAGACTCAAGGAAACAGGTTATAAGAGAAAAAAATTAGGTAATTTTTGTTGCTCCAGGTGATATTTTAAATGTTTTACATTTTTTTTCTCATCTAATATCTGTTACAATGTTGGAGACTGAAATGAATATTTCCCATTTTCAGGTAAAGAATTGAGTTTTGCTATGTGCAACTAAAAGCTACATATTATGAGTATATCCAAGATCTGTGGACAACAATTTCAAAAAGCATATCTCTGAACAAATTTTTCCTGGAATGAAAGCATCAAGATTTTCCAAAGTCTGTTTGAGCTTACACACCCCCTGCTTCTCTGTCCAAGTCTAATCCAATAGACTCATTTGATTTTGTATTTCAATTTGTTGCACCCACTAGGATATTCTATCCACATATCACAGGATGGGAGCAAAGGGAAGCTGGAATCTGTATTTTCCCATTTCCCTCCCTGAAATATTCTTTCATTGAGCCATACTAATTACGGTGTAGAATTTTTAATACAGTTATTTCTCTTGGTTAGAATAATTCCTTCTTTGTTTTGAGCCTAGGGGCATAGAGTGGACACATAGCAAGCTCTCTGTTCTCACTAGTTTTGGGTTAATCACTAGGATATTATTATTTTTTATTTTGTTTTCTGTTTTTTCATCATAAATTAATTTTATATTGGACATTTTTATTTTGAGATAATTGTAAATACACATGCAGTTTTAGGATATAGTACAAAGATTTGTGATGTTATCCAGGTTCACCCAACGATAACATCTTTCTAAAGTATAGTACAATATTATAACCAGGTTATTGGCAATGATACATTCGAGTCAAAGAACATTTCCATCACCACAAGAATTCCTCATGTTGTCTTTTTAAAGCCGCAACCACTTCCTTCCTGCCTCATGCCTTCATTAACCTCTGGCAACCAATACTATGTTCCCATGTGTATATTTTTGTGATTTAAGAATGTCATATAAATGGAATCTTACGGTACCTAATCTTTCAGGATTGACTTTTTGTATTCATCATAATTCTCTGGAGAGTCATCCATGTTGTATCATATGTATCAATAGCTTGTTTCTTTTTATTACCCAGTAGTAGTCTGTGGGATAAACCACAGTTTGTTTAAATATTCACTTATTGCTAGGCATATGGGTTGCTTCCACAATTCTTTTTGTTCTAAAAATTTTACAGTTTTATATTTTACATTAAATCTATAATCTATTTTGATTTAATATATATATTAGGTATGAGAGTTAGGTTGACAATTGTGTATGTGTATGTGTGTGTCTAGCACCATTGGTTACAAAGACTATTTTTTCATTCTATTGCTTTTGCAATCAAGTGGGCACTTGTGTGTGTGCCTATTTCTGGCTTCCACTGATACATACATTTATTATTCCTCCACGATAATCAAATGGTCTTGATTACTGCTGCTATATAATAAGTCTGAAATTTGGTAGAATAATTTCTCCCTTTTTATTCCTTTTCACACTTTTTTTAACCATTCTAGTTCCTTTGATCTTCTGTATAATTTTAGAATAATCCTGCCTATATAAACAAACAAATTTGCTGGTATTTTCAGAGAATTTGTATAAATCTACACATCAGTTTGGGAAGAATTGACATCTCTATTATGTTGACTTACAATCCATAAATATTGTACACTTTTGAATTTATTTAGACCTTTACTTATAACTTCTTTCGCCAAAGTTTTATGCTTTATTGTTTGAAGCATACAAGTCCTGAACATGTTTTGTTACATTTATACTTATTTTTTGAAACAATGTGAATCGTCCTATATTTTTTAATATGTGTTTCCATGTTCATTACTAGTATATATGAATACAATTGATTTTTGCTTGTTTTCTTATACCCTGTGACCTTGCTGAGCCCATTTATTAGTTCAGGGAGTTTTATTTTTAAATTGGCTCTTACCGAGTGCATTTATTCGTTCTAAATTCTTGGAACTACCTATGTAGACAACTGTGTGATCTGTGATAGAGACAGATTTATTTCCTTATTTCATCTCTGTATCTTTTATTTCTTGCCTTATTGGCCTGTTTATAGCTTTTAGCTCTGGGCTGAATTAAAGCAGCAATAGCAAACATCCTTACATTGTTTCTAATTTTAGTGGGAAAGCATTAAGAATTTCACCATTGAATATAATATTAGCTGTACTATTTAATAGATGTTCTTTATCAAGTTTTTAAATTATGAATTACATCTCTTTAATAGGGGACTGTTCAGAATATTTGTTTCATGTTGAGTGAATTGTGGTAGCTTATGATTTTTTGTTTGTCTTGTTTTGTTTGAGAAATTAGCCCATCTTATCCAAATTGTCAAGTTTACCTTTGTCATGCAACTCATAGCATTTTCCTTCTTTTAATGTCTGCAAAATCTGTAATAATGTGTTCTGTTTCATTCCTGATTATCTGTGTCTTCTCTTTTTTAAATCACTCTTGTTAGAAATTTTTCAATTTTATAACCTTTTAAAGATCTAGCTGTTTGTTTCATTGATTTTTATCTATCATTTTTGCGTCCATTTTATTGTCTTTGTTCTTTATTAATTTCATTCTTTCTGGTTGTTTTGGTTTATTTCTTCTAGGTTCTTGATGTGGGAGTTTAGATTGTTTATTTAAAACTTCTTATTTGTAATGTATACATTTTGTACTACACATTTTCCTCTCATCACTGCTTTATCTGAGTTCCATACATTTTGATATATCACATTCATTTTTATTGTTTCATGTATTTAAAACATTTTTTGAGACTTCCTATTTGAGCCATAGGTTATTTAGTACAGGTTAAACATCTCTAATGAAAATCTGAAATGTGAAATGCTCCCGAATCTGAAACTTTTTGACTGCCAACATGACACCAGGTTAATTGGGTCCCACTTGTCAATTTTTGTTTTTGTCGCAATTGCCTTTGGGGACTTAGTCATAAATTCTTTGCCAAAGCCAATGTCTAGAACAGTATTTACTAGGTTTTCTTCTGGGGTTTTTATTGTTATAGGTCTTATATGCAGTTCTTCAATTCATCTTGAGTTAATTTTTGTATACAGTGAAAGGAAGGGGTCCAGTTTCAATATTTTGCATATGGTTAGCCAGTTATTCCAGCACCATTTATTGAAAAGGGAGTTCTTATCCTATTGTTTGTGACTGTTGAAGATCAGGTGATTGTAGGTACATGGGTTTACTTCTGGGTTCTCTATCCTGTTCTATTGGTCTGTGTCTCTGTTTTTATAACAGTACCATGCTGTTTTGGTCACTGTAGCCTGGTATTAATTGTAGTATAGTTTAAAGTTGAGTGTTTTGATGCCCCCAGCCTTGTTCTTTAAGCTTAGGATTGCTTTGACAATTTGGGCTCTTTTTTGGTTCCATATGAATGTTAGCATAGTTTTTTTCTAATTCTATGTAAAATGACAATAGTAGTTTCA
Organism: Pan paniscus; assembly: GCF_029289425.2. Classification (NCBI taxonomy): domain Eukaryota; kingdom Metazoa; phylum Chordata; class Mammalia; order Primates; family Hominidae; genus Pan; species Pan paniscus. Next base: position 73,412,328 of record NC_073267.2, read on the forward strand.
TAGGAATAGCATTGAATCTGTAAATTGCTTTGGGCAGTACGCCCATTTTAACAATACTGATTCCTATCCATGAGCATGGAATGTTTTTCCATTTGTTTGTGTCATCTCTGATTCCTTTCAACAGTTTCTTGTAATTCTCATTGTAGACATCTTTCACTTCCTTGGTAAACTGTATTCCTAGGTATTTTATTCTTTTTGTAGCTTTTGAAAATAAGATTGCATTCTTCATTTGGCTCTGAGCTTGGACACCATTGGTGTATAGGAATGCTATTGATTTTTGTACCTTGATTTTGTATCTTGACACTTGACACAGAAAAATCACCTACATTTATGTGCCTTTATTATCCATCATTTATAATTGTCTTAAGTATTTTCTGTGCATACCTTTAAAACCACATCAAAAGTGCTGTAATATTTGGTTCAATCATGGCACATAATTTAGAAATTTTAAGGAAAAATAGTCAAATGCATTGCTGCATTGTCCATATTTTGCTTATCAAGATCTTAATTCTTTCCTGGTATTCAGAATTCACCTTTTGTCATTGATATAGTTTGGCTGTGTGCCCACCCAAATCTCACCTTGAACTGTAATAATCCCCATGTGTCAAGGGTGGGGCCAAGTGGAGATAATTGAATATGGGAGTGGTTTCCCCCACAATGTTCTCATAGTAATCAGTCTCACAAGATCTGATGGTTTTATAAATGGGAGTTCCCTGCACAAGCGCTCTTGCCTGCCGCCATGTAAGACTTGACTTTGCTCCTCATTTGCCTTCTGCCATGATTGTGAGGCCTCCCCAGTCATGTGGAACTGTGAGTTAATTAAAACTCTTTCCTTTATAAATTACTGTCTCAGGTATGTCTTTATTAGCAGTGTGACAACAGGCTAATACAGTCATTTTCTTCTCTTTATAAAACTGACCTTATCCATTGTTACAGAACAGACTTGCTGGTAATAAATTCTCCTGGTTTTTCTACATTTGAAAATGTCTTGTTTTCCCTCTTCATTCTTGAAGGATATTTGTACTGGATATGGGATTCTGGATTATAGTCTTCTTTCAGCACTTGAAAATTATTGTGCCACTTTTATCTTGTTGTGGCTTTATTATTTCTAGTAATAAATTCTCTGCCATTTAATTATTTTCCCCTATAAGGTGTTATTTCTCTCTCTCTCAAGATTTTTTTCTTTGTCTTTTGATTTTCAGAGATTGATTCTGATGTGCCTTGGTGTAAACTTGAGTTTATCATAACTGGGATTTGCTCAGTTTTCTGAATCTATACGTTTATGTCTTCTGCCAAATTTAGGAAGGTATCAGATATTATAATTTGGAGTACTTTTCAGCTCTTTCTCCTATCTAAAGACTCTTGTCTTCTTTCTCTCTTTCTAAATACTCTGTTGACACAAATGTTACATATTATTGTCTCACAGATCTTTAATACTCTAGTCTTTTTTGTTGTCTTTAGTCTATTGCTGAGATTGTTTAATTTCTTTGTTCTTCCAGTTTACTGATTCCTTCTTTTGCCCTCTCCATTCTTATGCTGCGCCCATTCGCTATTTTGTTTTGGTTACCATATTAATCAGTTTAAAATTTCCTTTTTTTAATAATTTCTATTTCTTTGCCAAAACTTTTCATTCGTTTGCTGCAATTATCTTTTGTAAAAAAATTTCAGATACTTTCCTACTTGCTTTTTGAAGCATTTTGCTTTTAAGTATGTTACTTTAACATCTTTGTTAGGTAATTCTAACATTTCTATTACTTTGGTATTGGCGTCTATTGACTTTCTTTCTCAAAGAAAGAGCCTTCTGATTCCTGGTATGAAGCGTGGTTTTTAATTGAAATCTGAATATTTGGGGTCTTATGAGATTCTGGACTTTAAACTTTGTTTTAACTGGCTTCTCCTGACACAGCTCTAGCAAAGAAAGGGGTGGTTGTCTCATTAGAATCAGGTGGGGTAGAATTCCAGGTTTCCCAGTCAGCCTCTATTGACACTGTGGAGGCTGTTCCTCATTACTAATGGGTTGGGGTATGCAATCTGGATTCCCACTGATACTTTTTGACTGGAAAAGGTAAAAGTACTTTATTTGCTCCTACCCATACAATCTCTACTGACACCAATGGTGAGGTGGGAGAGTATTGCCTTGTTAGCACTGTGCAGTAGTGAAAGTTCTCAGGAACCTAGACTTTTATCCATGCCAAGCTGAAACAGGCACCTAACTCTGCTACGGAGGATAGTGTCAGAAAAGGCATGCAAGCAGCCAGGACTTTCATTCCCAACTGGTATTTAGGAAACCCACACCCATTCATCACTAGGCTTCCTCTGACATACCCGCATGGTGTGTGGGTATGGGTTTCAACATCAATCAGACGGGGATGAAAGTCCCTGCTGTCAACATGGCTTTTCTGACGCCACTCCAGTAGTAGGGCTATGAAACCTCATTACAGCCTAACGAGACGGACATCTAGTTTCTCCGCTGGGCCTTTTCTGGTATGAACGAGGGTGGGGCCACAGCTTTTCCTTTGGTGTTTGGCTAAAGTAGACCAGTATTATGTAAACATTGTTTTGCTAAGCTACTCTTTTCTTGGTCCTTTGGCTAGAAGAGCAGGCTTTTATTATAGTATTTTTTCTTCTGTGCTGAATGGCATTTCGGACTTGCTGGCTTCTTCTCCTCTAAGTGTGGGAATATATGAGGCAAAGAGAAAACTAAAGGAACCCCCCACTGTGCTGTTCCTTGAGTCCCAAGTTCTGTAGTTTGTGAGCCTTCTTCTTTTTGCCTTTTCGAGGCTTCTTATGCTTGTTTTAAGTCCAATGCCCAAGGTTATTAGTTCTCTTAGAGAAAAGAATAAGGAAATGTAGGTCTAGTCTAGCTTCTTAGAAGGGGAAGTCCCTGCCACACCTATTTAAATAAATAACTTTTTACAAACTGTTTTTCAATTACTCTGTCTGACTGTATCATCCATTTCTTGCTAGATTCCTAACTGATACACCTTACTTATTTACATTGAAACTTTGCCTCTCCTAAAAATTTACTTTTGGGATAGGATACGTGCCAGATTTGTATTCCTATTCATGGATAAATACTTAGGACTATAAATAATTTAAAAGTCACAAAACATTAGCAATATTCCATATTTTAAATTTTTGTGTTTGATCTTTATCTGTGTAGCAATTTATAATAAAATCCCTAAAACTAACTAACCAAAAAGATCTGTGATTTTTAACTAGCTAATGTTAGGGAATCTTTGGCTTAAAAAAAAAAAAACACAAAAACAAAAACAAAACAAAACTACTCGCTCAGAATGCAAGTGGGGAAGAAGAATAGGGTGTACAGCAGTGTCACAGTGGCCCAGAACAAGAGAAGAAAGTACAGTGCAACCTGAGAATGTCCCTGCTTACAAACAATGATTTATTCTGTCTTACCATTTAAAGCACAACATGGCAATTTATTTCTCATCCTGGACTGTATATTCTTGAGAGTACAGACTGGTTCTCTGTACCTCCAGTGCTCATATTAGTCCCTCACAAAAAGAATGTGACTGGTAAAGAGCTTTGGATGTATTCCCCATACACCTATATAGTAACTTACACTTAATACAATTCAAACATGCTTGATGAAAGAACGGAGACATCGTGTATTGTGTCTTGAAAGAAATGTCTTTAGAAGAAACTGTATTTCCTTGCAAAAGACTGAATAGAGTCAATATAATAAATACTTTATCACAATTTTCAAGCGTGCATTGACATTACCCAAGGATAATAAAGAAAACACAATAAACCCATATAATTAAAGTAGCTCAAATAATGTCATCTTATGGAAGGATACACATTGTTTCTCTATCATTCTGTCATATTTTGAAGCTTAATTTTGGCTGGTCTCCAGAGGACCTTTTATTTCTTTGGCCAATGAGAGGCAATCTTACTTGCGTAATTTTTTTTTTTTTGCATTATAAGATAGAGCTTTCTGAAATCATGTTTTTGAATTACAGTTAATAAAGGTCAGTCATGCAAGAATTTGATTGGTTGCATCTTACTTCATTAGGTATGATATGGTAATACAGGAGATGAAGAAAGCCCATCTTATTAAGTTTAGCAATTTGAAAACCAAAAATCATTTTGGGATAATAGCATGCAGAATTCTTCAAGCTATTGAAGTGTACAGAAGATGTTAAAATAAACCATGGTGCTCTAAATGGAGAATTCATCCTATGCAAGAAAGATGAATTTATGTTAATTGTTCATTTAGAGTGAATAAAATTGCCTTCTACTTTAGAAAGCACTGATCTCATCAGGGATTTGTAAAGTTGGAGGCTGAAAAAAGTGACTATTTTTCAAGAGCAAAAATTAATAAGTAAAATAATGCTACAACATGCAAGAATCTGATACTGCTATAGATATAACCTAATAAATATCAGGAACCTATATTAAAATTTAGAATTTTAACTAAATACCAAAGTCACATTCATCAGTAGTTTTCACATAACATGTCAAGTATTTTAGTTCCAATTCTTCTACATTTTTTTAAGGTTGTGGATCATCAGTAAAAAAAAAAAACATGGTCAGATTAAAAGCAGTACAGCCGTGGCTAAAATGAATTGAGTAGTACCAAGAATGTAGGATTTCTGCCAAAAGATGAGAGCATACTGTGTCAGAATAGAGAAGCATTCTCCATTATTTCAGGCACTTGTACATTATTGTGCAGAAGGAATAACACTTTTTTTCCAGAAACAGGTAGGGGAAAAATATATATGTAAGGCACTTCTGGGGAAGAAAAAAAAAATCACAAGCCTTTATTTGCTAGAAAGCCATCATGGAAATAAGGTGCATAACAACCACACATGTGAGGGGCTACTGCTTTGCACCTGAAATAAATATGTACAGATTGGTTCAGTACCGTCCTCAACAAACTGACCAAATGGGTTCCCAATATCTTATTTACCATCATTTGCCATGCCTTAAGGAAAGCATTAAAAAATAATAAAAATATTTTATGCAAGAGATAGAAATTATTTAATCCACTCCCACATCCTTTTTATATGTGAGAAAACTGATATTCACGGTCAACAAGAAAATGTTTGTTATTGCAAAGATATTATTTTATATACATACACACATATAATATATAATACATGTACATCATGCACACACACATGCATGCACAGTTATTTATTTATATTTTATCCCAGGTCTTTTGAAAAAAAGACTTTAAAGTGGCCCAGCGCGGTGGCTCACGCCTGTAATCCCAGCACTTTGGGAGGCCGAGGCGGGTGGATCCTCTGAGGTCAGGAGTTCGAGACCAGCCCGGCCAACATGGTGAAACCCTGCCTCTACTAAATATACAAAAATTAGCCAGGCGTGGTGGCAGGTGCCTGTAATCTCAGCTACGTGGGAGGCTGAGGCAGGAGAATTGCTTGAACCCGGCAGGCCGACATTGCAGTGAGCCAAGATCATACCACTGCACTCCAGCTTTGGGCAACAGAGCAAGACTCCATCTCAAAAAAGAAAAAAAGACTTAAACTATATATTTATTCTTGTGAACTTTTAGCAAGAAAGAAACAAATGAAAATTATACTGTTTGCCAAGCCTCACCAGCTCTTCGTTTACATTTCCAAAGGAAGAAAACTTACTAAAATAGACTCACAGTGTGGGGTGGAAGATGATGGGAGAAATTCATCTCTACATTTCCCACCTCCTCACATTTCTGTGCTCGCCTATTTCCAAGTCACAAGTGAAGTGAAATGACATGGAAGGTTTTATATAAGATTATGCTTTTCAAAACATCTAATTTGAAGCCCCATTTATGGTGTTCATTCCATTTCAGGGCAACTAGTACTGTGGCATGTTTCCATATGTATGTAGCTGATTTAGTTGTTCAGTGCTTTCCCATTGGCATTGTGAAGGTGTTAAATCTCACAAGTGAGGATATGAATGTACATTGTAATAATATCCAACTTCCAGCACCTACAAGCTATATTCCTGTGCCACAGTCCTGCAAATGGGATTCAGCTTTGGTCTGAATATTTAAAAACAAACAAACAAACAAACAAACAAACAAAACAAGTATTTAATTATTTTATAGGAAGGAAGGAGGGAAGAAAATAAAATAAAAACCAAAAACACCCAAATTGAACATTGTTTAAAATCATGTTTTAAAAATTAGGAAAAAAAAGTGAAAATACTTAGATCTCAGTGTTATCAAATGTTTTGAGATTCAAATATCAAATAGAATCTCTATAAATGGACTATACATTTAATTCATATATTCTACACATTTTGCTCTATTTTTTTTTCTGTTCATGTATCTTGAGCATGGAGGATAATAGAGAAAAAAAATTCTATAACCTCGAACTTCATTAAGTCTTTTTGAATTATCTTTAAGAGAATCTAATGACTTAAATCTATCTCACAGAGCGATTAGTGTGAAGCAACAGTTCTCAAGTGTATTGATCACAGGGACCTCCCCAGGGGGACTTGGTAGAAATGCAAATTCCTACTCTTAAATTCTTACTCAGCACTACTGAATAAGTTCTAAGGTTGGGGCCCAGGAATTTGTGATTTATCAAACCCTCTGGGTGTTTTAGATAGAAGCTAAAGTTTCAGAATACGTGTATAGAAACATGTCCATTAGAACACTCATGGCCAGGTGCAGTGGCTCATGCCTGTAATCCCAGCACTTTGGGAGGCCAAGGTAGGAGGATCACAAGGTCAGGAGATCAAGACCATCCTGGCAAACATGGTGAAATTCCGTCTCTACTAAAAAAATACAAAAATTAGCTGGGCGTGGTGGCACGTGCCTATAATCCCAACTACTCCGGAGGCTGAGGCAGGAGAATCACTTGAATCAGGGAGTTGGAGATTGATGTGAGCTGAGATCTCACCACTGAACTCCAGCCTGGTGACAGAGTGAGACTCCATCTCAAACAAACAAACAAACAAAAAAACACTCATTCTATTTTTTAATCTATTGGGAAATTTCTTAAAATAGGGTGAATATATGCCAAAGTGAGGTTCTGTGTTTTTCTAAGCTTGAAATTATGTCCATTCCCTTCAGATTTCAAAGGTGAAACTTCAATAATTACAATAGAAGAGTAGAAATACCAAAAAGCTGTTCCATCATATATAATTGCCAACATTTTCCCTAACAGAAAGATAAAGGCAGATAGCTCGGTTGCTTAGCTAGAAATGTGTTGGTATCTGTATAGTGTGTTCTCGAGGTTTTCAAATTAACCCTTATGTTCTTATATTCCCATTTGATAGCTGAAATTGCAAGTCTTTATGCATATTGAGATAGAAAGACTAAGGGAAGAAGAAGCGAGAAGGCGGCTCTCCAGTTGAGACAGGTTAATTGCAAGTAAACCTGAGAAGGGCTTCTGGCCAGCAAGGTCAGGAGCAAGCTTCTCTTACAGCCTGAGGGTTTTTTAAAGGGCCCAGTGGAGAAGTGTGCTTCGAAGCAAGATTCTGTTAGGGAGGGGGTGGGAAAGTGCTGGCTGTTCTGTGAGGATTCTGTGAGGATTAGGGCCCTTATGCTCTGTTGAAGCTATGGGAAGGGCTGACATTTGCCGTTTTGGCCAGGTGGCCAAACAGAAATTTAAAGCTTAAGATGGTGGGGTGTTGTGAAGATGGTGGTACTCTTGTCCTATCATATTAAGTGGCTGATAATGGTTAAAAAGCAAATAGATGAAGAAAAGGTAGCCCTTAAATATGTTAGCAGTTATTCAGTTTGAGGAAATGAGAGCTGAGCTGAGCTGAGCGTTAGATATTTGAGACCATTTTCTTTTTACAGTAACAACTTTTATGTGAATAATATATATGAGGACTGAATTCGGCATGAAGAAATAAGGTATTTGAAAATATTATTAGGCCAGGTGTGGTGGCTCACGCCTGTAATCCCAGCACTTTGGGAGGCTGAGGTGGCCAGATTACTTGAGATCAGGAGCTCGAGACCAGCCTGGCCAACATGGTGAAATCTGTCTCTACTAAAAATACAAAAATTAGCTGGGCATGATGGCAAGTGCCTGTAATCCCAGCTACTCTGAAGGCTGAGGCAAGGGAATCATTTGAACCTAGGAGGAAGAGGTTGCAGTAAGCCGAGATTGTGCCTCTGCACTCCAGCCTTTGTGATTGTGTGATAGAGCAGGACTCCATCTCAAAAAAAAAAAAAAGAAAATATTATTATTAAAAGCAACACTGGGGAATTGGCATCATTTAAGCAAATTCACTGAAACTGTTTCACAGGTACAACACAAGGAAAGAGTACCTTTTCTTCTTCATTTAATTTAATCTATTCTAAACTTATGCAAAATTATTAAGTTATTCAGGAAATGGAAGAAGAAAAGCTACTGTATGTTTTCTAGTCTACCAATAATTGCAAGAAAGTGAAAACTGAATCACACAAGCAACTGTTCTGTTACCATATTAGTCTGAATTATTATTTTAATCGAAATTCAACTGGCAATTAGAGAACTACATTTTGTGAACTTGGTGAGTCACTTTACTTCTCGGAGTCTTGGTGTTCTGTTTAAAATACAAGGGAATAAAACTGGATCTGTAATTTCTATGTGTGATGTAGAGAACTCTCGACAATTATTGTGATTTTATTAGAAGCCACAGTGGGGAAGGAGTTAGGGGCCCAGATGGAGGGTCCCTACTCAAACCTTAACACAAGTCAACAAGAGAATCTAATTTTAATGGTATACATTTCTATTTCTACTGTTATTTGTTTATAAAATTCTGTACTTTTCTGATGCTATTTTGTTTGTTAGAGAAGTTTTATTCAAATGGCGTCAGGCAAAGCAAGATTCACACTTGATATTTAGGATACTTGATGCATTTTGTTTCATGACTTGAAAACCAGAGTTTGTTGCTTCCTCCCAAACTGAAGGTTGAGAATAGTGTCCTGGGTTTATGTATAGACTCTCACAAAGTTGGTTTTCTGTAGCAACTGATAGCAGAAATTAATGCAAATTTTTTACTTTTCCCCTAAAAGATAGATGTTTTAAAATTGTAAATGCATGATGTATAATAAATTATTCCTGCTGACATGTCTTTTAAAACCAAAATATATCATTAAAATACACAGAATTTTTTACGTATTATACATTTTCAAATACATAAAAAAGTTGAAATAAATTTATAGTGAATACATATATATCCACCAGCCAGATTCTACAATTACAATTTTACTATAACTTTTATTAACACCATATTTATCAATTTATGAATTGCTTTATCTATCCATGAATCCATCTGTTTTGATTTTGTTGGACATATTTCAGTGTAAATTGTTACATTAGTACACTAAATACTTTAGGATTCACATCGTTACCCAGTGTAAGATATTTATTTACAGTATTTTTACTTTTTAGATAAATTTATGAAACTAAAAACTTAAGTGAATGTTTACTTAGTTTTGACGAATGCATACGTGGATATCAAATTATAGAATATTACTCAAGAAAATTATCTTAACACATGCCCTAAAGATTCAGCAACAGCCACCTTTCTGAATTTTTCCAACATAGATTTGTTTCTGTTTGATATAGAATTTTATATAAATAGAATCATACTTTATGTGCTTAATGTGTAAGTCACCGTTCAGTTACCACAATATTTTGAGATTCATCCATATCATTGTGTGTATCAGTAATATATTCCCTTGTATTGCTGATGGTTTTTTTTTTGTATGAATATAATGTGTTTTTTTAGTCAATTTTTTTATTGATGACTACTTGGGCAACTTTTCATTTAAGGCTAATATGCATAGAGCATTATACACCTTTTTATAATTCTTTTTGTAAGCCAATGTCGGGTTTTTTTTTTTTTCCTTCTCTTGGGTGAATATCTAGAAGAATGGCTCTTACATAGAGAAATGTGTGCTTAATACTGAAAAGAAATTTCCAGTCTTGCAAAGTGGTTGCATCATTGTATATTCCACCAACAATTTATGAGAGTTGTAGTCATACTATATTCCTGCCGACTTTGAGTAACACCCAGGCTTTTTAATTTTACCCAATTTAAGTGGCTAAATAGTGCTATCTCATTATGATTTTAATTTGTATTTACCTGATAACAAATGCTATTATGCTTTTTAAAACATGCTTATTGGCCATTTGCATAACTGTTTTTGAAGTATCTGTTCAAATCTCTGCTCATTTATTATTCAATTGTCTTTATTATTGAATTGTAGTTCTTTCTTTAGATTGAATACCAGTCCTTTGTCTGTGTCTCCAAAAATATAGATTGTGAATATTTCTCACAACCTGTGACTTATCTATGTTCTTAATGTTATCTTTCAATGAACAGAAGTTTATTTTATGATGACACTTGATTTATTTTTTTTTTCTTTTATGGTGATTACTTTCCGTGTCCTTTCAAAGAACTTTTGAGTACCCAAAATACATGGATACATTGGCCTATGTTTTATTCAAAATCTTTATGATTACAATTGTTATGCTGAGGTCTATCTTCTGTTTTAAATTAAGTTTATGTATTATGAGATTGAGGCTATTTTTTCCTGTGAACATCTATTTCATCCAACATGATTTGTTGAAAGTCTCTATCTTTACCCTTTGAATTACTTTGGTGCTCTTGGTGAAAATGTAAATAGTAACATAAAGTGACTCTTTGGGGGATGTATTTTTATTACATCTGAATTATTTATTGTTATGCTAATATTGTGGTTCTGAAATTACATTTTCTTCATATTAAATCTTGAAATTATATAATTTATCTAACTTTGCTCCTCCTAAGTTTTTTTTTAAAAAAATTTTATGCCCTTAGTGCCTGCAAATACATTTTAAAATAAGCTTTTAAATTGATTTATAGAAAAGGGCTGCTGGCGTTATGGAAGAATTGACATATTGACAATATTGAGTTTTTCAATCCATGACTATGGTATATCTCTTTATTCACTTTGGTATTCATTTTCACTTATCATTTTGTTTTTTGAGTCTAAAGAGCTTCATATATTTGTTAAATTTATTTCCAAATTATTTGTGATACTTTAGGTAGAAATGTTTACTTTTTATCTTATTTTCTAACTCCTGCCAGAATACAAAAATATAATAATTATATACATTAACTTGTAACTTAGGACTGTGATACATTTCATTGTGAGTTTTAAGATTTTGTGAATTTAACATGTTCTACATGAGTAATCATGTCAGTTGCAAATGGAGACGATATTACTTTTTCTTTTCACATCTTTATGACATTAAATTTATTCTCTTATTTTTCAATAATTAAGACCAACTTATACAATTCTGAATAGAAGTGGGGTAGTAAGCATGCATTACTTTTTGAATTTGGCCAGAAAAGCATTGCATATTTCACTATTAAGTAACTTCAGTCACCTGCAGATTATTGTGGATGTCCTTGTATCAAATCAAGAAAGTTCACTTCAATCTTATATTTGCTCAGGGTTTTGCTTATTTCTTCATGAACAGGTGTTTTTTTTCCAACTTTTTAAATATATTTAAATAATTGTATTAGTCCATTTTCATGCTGCTGATAAAGACATACCCAAGACTGGGAAGAAAAACAGATTTAACTGAACTTATAGTTCCACATGGCTGGGAAAGCCTCAGAATCATGGCGGGAGGCAAAAGACATTTCTTACATGGTGACCACAAGAGAAAAAATGAGAGAGAAGCGAAACAGAAATGCCTGATAAACCCATCAGATCTCGTGAGACTTATTCACTATCACGAGAATGGCACGGGAAAGACCAGCCCCCAAAATTCAATTACCTCCCCCTAGGTCCCTCCCAAAATTCAATTACCTCCCCCTAGGTCCCTCCCACAACACGTGAGAATACTGGGAGACAGAATTCAAGTTGAGATTTGGGTGGGGACATAGCCAAATCATATCAAATATCATATACTTTTAGCTCACACATTTAAATTCTTGATTACTTTTAAGGTAATTTTTGCATAAAAATCACTTGACCAAAAATTGATCAGTGTAGGGCTGTATTTATGAATGTTGTGTTATAGAAACTTTGGATAATTATAATCCCCCCAACAATGTTATAATCCCCCCAACAATGTTGTGTGTTTTGTTCTGCTTATTTATATTAATAGGCAATTAATTTGGTTGGATTGGAACTGCAAACCCTTTTGGACGTCATTTTAATATTAGGTCAGTTTCTTCATCCTTAGCTGTGCTGCTTGGAATCTACCTCACAAATGCAGGTTTCAGAGATCAGAATTTGTTCCTTGCCTCTGACTTGCTCTGTCCTGGGATTCCCTTCCCTCACTGTCAGTAGTTCAGTAGTTATGGTTACCCAGAACTCTGTTCTCTGTTTTTTTGTTGTTGTTGTTCAGAACGGAAAGATACTTGGTGTTCTATTTTAGCCCCTCCATGAAGCACTGATTTTGACCTGTCCCCAGGCTAAATCTCATTTAAAAGAGGAAACGCCCTCCAGTTATTTCCTGTTTTAGGTGTTCACTGCACTCCACAATGTGTCAGTAATGTTTAGCTCTCCAGTAGTTTGAGTTGTTTTTTCTATTTTCATTCAGAGTTCATAGTCTAAACGTAGGAATGTTGGTTTGGTAGGAGCTTACTTGGCCACTTCAGAGGTGCAGTTTTCACACACAAATTAAAGTTATTTTCTCAATGAAGAATCAGTGATTCTTAAACTCCTTAAACTACTCAAGCTTTTCCTTTTTAGATTGTATATGCCTTAAATTTCTTTAATCTTCTATTTTTAATTGATTCCATATTTAGGCTTCTTGATATTTTCCTGAACTGTGTCCTTATATAAACTTTCCTCCAAGTGATTCATTTATTCATACATTCCTTCATTCAGAAGTTCTGTGCTGAAGATAATGTCTTCTTTTAGAATAGGCCTTTTGAGTTCTTATTTAACTCTGTTCAAAAGTGTATCTGTGGATTTCCTGTTGACTTCAAACATCTGATAACCAAATTTTCTCTATAATAAAAGTAAATTAACAGTAAAGCATCATAAAATAATGATTTCTGCATAAGAATTTCTATGGCTTTGGAGACAGAGAAAATGAAAGGGAGGGAGAGAGAGAAGAAGAGAGGGAGAGAAAAAGAGATTAGTTTCTTTGGATTTCAAACTTTAACCTATATCTGGTGCCTGAATTATGATAACTTTTAATTTGCTCCACAATTTTGTTTTAAGTACCTAAATGTACTTAAAACTGATGCTTTATTTTATGTAGGCTTTGCAATCATAACCCCTGCTTCTCCATCCACCACCACTTTAGAAACTATTAAATGTAAATTCTCCAAATTTGATAACTGTCTGACTTAATTGAAGATATTTAAGGAGTCAACCCATAAGTGTGTTTTAAGAAATGCCTGAATTAGCTGGAAAGAGATGATGCTCACTGATGGGCAGTCTGTGAGTGCCCAGTGCCTGAATTAGCTGGAAAGAGATGATGCTCACTGATGGGCAGTCTGTGAGTGCCCAGTGTAGGACCTGCTATTAGGTTGCTCTCTTGCCAGGAGACTACTATTATTCCAGGCAAAATCTGGAAAAATATGCCACCCTTTAAAATGATCTGAATTAGGGTTAAACTCACTATAACCTATAGCATTCAGATGAAAGCAGCAGCCTATGTTTTACAGAACAGAAAAAGGGAGATGTTTCTAGATGAAAAAAAGTAGAAATATTCCACTTTTTACTGGATGGAATACCATTGCAAAGACTATTGTAAATTGAAACAAAAGCAAACAAAATTAATGAAACAATAGACACAACCCTTGCTTTTTAAGTCTGAAAGTTTGAAATGGTAGGATAGACTAAGAGTATTCCATATTTGGAGATAAAAACAGATTCAGGTGAAAAAAAAAAAGAAGAGAAACATTTAAGCAAAGTTCAGTTCCTCCAAAATTGGCTTTGGAACACATCAAGAAATTGAAACATAGTGTTGATTGCAAGGACTGAAGAAAGTAATCCAGACCATGGGAGAAATATTTCAATTAGCGGTGCATGCTAAGAAGTTCACAAAGTTATTTTATTAGATGTTGAAAACTGATACTAGAATGGTATTAGATACAGTATTTGCATTGTTCCTGTGTGTATGTGTGTGTATGTGTTCATGCACACATATGTAAACTGTTCAAGCTTATATTTAATCAATTATAGTTAGTGTCTGGGATATGACTTCAGTCTTTCTCAAAAAAAAAAAATAGTGCTTGATTTAGACAATCCCAAGTATATTTCATATAATGTTAATGCCATGTGTCACACATGTACATGTGCATGAACACACACAGTGCTGCAGTAATTGATAATTATCTTTGAGAAATGATGCATATTTTATTAGCTTTTTAGAGATTTGCAATGTCCAAGGATATATGAAAAGTACTGAGAACTCTTGCATCATGCAAAGTTGTTGGAAGTTGTTTAACCTTATTTATTTAGCTTAATACTTCCTCCTTCCTATCTACATAATGTCTATTAATGAAGAAACAACCTCTTGGACGCTTCTTAGGAGCATAGATACAAAAAGATTTAAAAAGTTATGTCTAGATTTAATGTATCCCAGCTGACCATATCATTCAAGACTCTAGTGGCCAAAGATGATAAGCCAGGTAAATATTAGGTAAAGATTGGCTTGCAACTTCATAAACTCAAGTTGACGCATCATTTCTGACAATCTTAGAGGAGCTAAAAATGAATTTGAATATTCAAAGTAATCCCTTAGGAAAAAAAAATAGGTAATTCCCTTTATGGGGAAAAATCAATGGTTTCAAAAATCTTCTCCCTCTCTGCAAGTCCAATTCAAGGACAAAGCTGTCCTTAATCTTTTTAGCACCACCATTCACATTTCCATCTCTACCTGCCTTGGCCAAATTTTCACACACCTCTCTAAAAGCCTAGTGTGTGTTGGCACTTGATTTCCATTACCCTATTCCTCATTTCCTAAATGTATTCTTTTCTCTTCTCTCCCTGAAAATACATATCAACTTGTTTCTGAAATTTTGTCTGTCACTGGCTGTTTGACCCATTTCCACTTGTGTACATGTGCACTGAGGTAAACATATAAGGGTTTCTAGAGTCTTTTGGCTGGCAGAGGAAAGGCAGAGAGGTGGAAGGAGGGTAGGGAGAGGTTGTGATCATTCAGCTATTTACCTCCTCATCAAAAAAGCTTCAAACATTTTTTAAAAATCATGTTCTGAATTATGACAGAATGCTAGTATGTTGTTCAATTTGTGTTAGAATCGTAAAGAAAAATTTGTTGTTTTAATTGTTTAAAAGGAGAAATCTAAAATCCAAATAATTATTGTTATATGACTAATTGTGATAGACTCATCTTCAAAGTAAGGAACACATGCATGTTTCAGCCACATGAAACTCGTTAAGCCGCAACTACAGAGAACACAGATTGCATTGAATAACTTTAATCCAAGCAACCCTAAAGGGCTGGGTACTGAATATACATGTTTTTGACAAGTGTTATGCTGGTGATCAGAAGTTCCAAATTACAGGCCACTCTAATCTCTGATCAATTTGATTTTCAATCAATGGGTGAAAGTCAATAGTTAATGAGGCATGGTTTGCCTTAATTGGATATTGAGAATTTCATTTGAACTCTACTATAATAAATCCCTATTTCCCTAAGGGTGAAAACATATTTTCATTATACATATGTTGTTATGTTTTTTAGCCTTCAGAAAGAAAGAATATTGCTTTCAATATTGGTGGAAGCTTGTGGATCTTTCATATTTGATCAGAAATACATGCAATGAATTATTTTCTACTTTATAAAGAACACATGGAGAATGCGTATATATGTGTTTGCATGTGCACATATGTGCATGTGCATTATCATGTTTATTTTAAAATATCATTACACTGCCTTGTACCACCTGATTTCATGGGAGTGCACATTGGTGTAGATCTTTATAATCAGGCAGTGGCAAAGAGATGAACGTAATCCATATGATCAGAATTGGATTCATCTTTATCTTTTTCCTTTATTAACTCTCAGTGTCATTCTGTGATGTCCCATATAAAGAAATTAAAAAAAAAGACCTTGAAACATAGTACTTCAAGAAAGTAACATTAATTGTGACACCATACATCAAGGCTCTATTCATTTTGGGAGATAATTTTAAAAATAATTTTCTTCTTATGGTAACATGATAATGAAAGTGGCAAATAATCAATATTATTTGGAATGATCTTTCTGGAGTACCTCACATTGTGTCACTTCCTTCCTAGGATCTACTGTGCTTCCACTCACCCTTATGTGCCACTACTGACTATCAAGATTGTAAAGGAGAAGAAAAATAATAAAGAAATTGTTAGTGCTGTTCTGGGTTTTGGGGGGTAAGGAGATACAAATCAGCAAGTTGTCCCAAATTTAAGGTCATTCTTTGTTAGTTCCATAGTCTGTTCAGGCTGTTAGAACAAAAGTACCACAGACTGGGTGATCCTTACACAACAAACATTTTTGTTTTCTTTTTTCACACAGTCCTGGACACTGAGAAGTCTAAGATCAGGACATGTGCAGATTCAGTATCTGGTAAGGGCTTGCTTTGGGGTTGTAGACTGTCATCTTCTTGCTGGGTCCTCACCTGTTGGAAGAAGCCAGGAGGGGTCTCTGGAGCCTCATTTATAAGAACACTAATCCCATTAATGATTCATGAGGGATTTACCCTCATGACTTAATTTCCTCCTAAATGCCCAACCTCCAAACACCATTATATTGAAGGTTAGCATTTCAGTATATGAATCTGGGGCAGGGGGCACAATATTTAGTCTGTAATAGTCAAGAAAGAAAACCCTTCTATGCCTCTTATTAGACATGTAACCTCAGGCTACTTATGGAGCCTTTCTGTGTCTGGGACTTTTCACCTGTCAAATTAGGATAAGATGCAAACCTGTTATTTTTGGTGAGAATCAAAGGAAGACAAATACGTGAATATACTAGAAATACTGCCTGAACATAGTAGTCACAATTATCATTGTTGTTGTTATTATTACTAATACAGGGAGTTTTTTTGGTATTCCATATTCTATTCAGAGATTTGTATAAGTTAAATAAATCATCACCATACACCAAAAATTCCTGATGAAACGTGGGAGTGATCTTTGTGTGGATGTGGAAAAAAAAATCTACTGTTCATGGACACTGACTGACCTCCAGAACTTATGCTCTTTCTTTGCACTCATAACCTTGGTGATATAAATAATTCAGTATAATCAATAAAATACATTAAATTTTGTATGTTAAAATAGCCCTTAATCCTTTTTAATCTTGAGCCATCCCTTGAATATATTTGTGATATTTGTGTCTAACTTTTTTTTACAATGGTATGTGTTGAAACACGTACATTTTATCATTTAAAATTCCACTAAATCTTGACCTTCATTACTTGCATAAAATTAACCTTTGAATAGCAAATTACAGAGACATCTGGAAGGATGAAATAGTAATACTTAGTAAAAAGTACGAATTACGTAGTATACAACATATTTTGGAAGAGCTAAAATTGCTAAAAGCTACATATTTAATTATGCATGACCTGAATACTTTTGGAACAAATTTAATGTGTTCAAATAAGCAGTGTTTCAAAGGGCACTTTGGAACAGAAATGTAAACTGACATTCCCTTTTGCTACTTATTTTCTTATTCAATAGAACTTTACTTCTGAAAAAGAACATGAAAAAGATCCACTTAGTAGGTCACTGTTATTAGAAAAAAATGCAAATGAACAACTAAACTTCACTGCACAAATCAAGCTGCCTACTCTCCTGGGCATTATTTAGTGCTTAGTTTAATATTTTCCCAACATTTTAAGAGTTTTTGCAATTAAATATTAATACTTTTCTCAAAAAGAAAGAGAGATTTATTATCCTAAAGAGATGGTAGAAGGGAGGGATAGTGATCTGCATCAGCAGTTAGAATGAGGAACTGAAGAGAATGGTTCATTAAGGAAAACATGCTGAGCCTCCTTTCTCTCATACACCAAAAAGTCACGGGCTTATGTTTAACTATGTGGTGGAATTAAATAAAAAGTCAATATAGTCTCCAAATGACTGAGTTGACTGGGCCAGGAATTCTCTAATCATAGTATCGAGCCATTACAAGGTTGTGGACACATTACAGCATTGAAATATTCTGTCTAGATTTACAAAAGAAACAAACAAACAAAACCCTACAGACTAGGCATCTTTGCGTTTCAACTTGCCAACTATATAGAGATGCTCACATAAGAAGGCTACTGACTTCACTTCAATGCCTACTGTATTGGATTCCATGGTCCTCCTTGCATACATGCTCCTCCAAGACTGCAACAATGACTCCTGGGGCTGCTGAGATGAGTGTTGACAGTCTACAAATCTCAGCTAACTCCCTTTTTTTTTTTTTTGGCCGGGGGGATGCAACCCCAGTGGAATTAAGCTGCCTTGATAAAGTCATGCCTTCTTTCTGACAGCATCCTGCATCAATTTACTGGTCTATGTGGGGTCTAAAGGCCTGGCACCCATAACCTGATTCAAGACATGTTTGGAAACCCATTTCAGCTCCAGAGGGCCCTGTAAAAAACTTCAGGAAAATGCTATGACTGCATTTCAGTTTACATTTCTCTTTGTTCAATCATGCTTTATTACTTCCTCAACCATGTTGATCCTGAAAACATTCCTCAATAAACTTATTGCATTAAAATATCCATCTAAGAGTCAACTTCCTGAAGAACTCAGTGTGTAATATTTACTATTAATATCACGTAACTCTGTGACTTTGAACACGAGGCTCTTATTTGCAACAGTTGCATAATTGTTCTCTGCCCATGGTGTCTGAATATACACAGCATGGCTCTCTTCATTGGAACTTGCTATGATTTCCTAAGGTCTCTAAGGTTAAGCCGCTTTGTATCTATAGTTTGCATCAACATAGGTTAGCCTACTCTGCAAAACAAAGAATCCTCAAATCTCTGTGGCTTAAGAGTGTAACATTTAATTGAACAATTAATCTTTTTATTTTTATTTTTTCAGAATAGAGATATGCTTTTCTGTCACTCTCCTCAAACTGTGTATTCAATTATCTAGGCTGACTCCATCTTGTAGTTAGTATTTTCTTTAATGTAGAGCTTCCAAGGTTACTGAGACAGAGGAGGAAAAGAGATGGAGAAGACAAGTTTTCTCTAAATAGTCTTTGTCCCAGTGTGACTTGAATTATTTCTGGTTGCATTGCATGAATCAGAGCTGGTTGCATGGCTCTAACCCAACTGCATGGGAAGCTGGAAAATACTCATGGATAACTGGCATGCTATAAGTAAGTATAAAATTCCCATCCAGTAGCTACAAAATTTCCCCCAGCCACAGTTGCCCAAGTGAAATTTGGCTCTGCCAGTTCATCACATGTTGGGTGAGACATGCCAAGCATAATCTCTAAATGGGTAAAATTGTTTGAGTTTTTTTCTTTTTCTATGATATGTGCAAATGATGAAAAAGTCACTTTATTTTACTTATAAAAATAAATATAATCAATTAAGTCTCTGAACTTCAGTATCTTCATCTGTCATATAAAATACAAGTCCTGTCAATCAGCTAGTATTTTGATAGAAAGCTCTCCATAAATATTAATATTGATGATTTTAGTTAGATGTTGTACCCTTTTTATCTAGGGCATGACTTTGCTCTTGTTTATTATTTTTAATATTCCAACCTGGAAAAAAGATGTCAGAGGGCAATCATTGACAAAACACCATAGAACGAGATTTAAAACGTGATTTGGAAAGAAATGACTTATATATGTATCAGGTTTCTGGCAATTTGCCTTTAATATGGAAAGATGTTGGCTTTAAGGAATGCCGCTTAAGTTTTCAAGGAAGCTCACTTGTTTGGGTGAGGAGGAACTTTCCAAGAAAAACAGTTTCTGATCTTTCCTAGAGATCAGGCTTTAAATATTGCCAGTCTTGGTTCCCATTCCCCACCCAAGCCAAAATCTTGCTTTGTCATTCATAAACAGTTTAACTTAGGTCAAGTTCCGTCATTTCTCAGGGCATCAATTGTCTTATTTGTGAATATTACATGAGACAATCATAGTTACTAGTACATAATGACCAGATATAGCCAGATTCCTGGATAACAACTTTCCCTCTGCCATATCCAGCCTTCTCTAATCTAAGCTCACTGAGTGCCCAACCTCAAAACTACAATTGCAACTCATGCATAGTAGTAGTATGTCTACGATACTCAAACTCAAAGGCTTAGTGTGCTCCATACCCAAGGGTTAATATGGTTCTCTCCTATATTTGTAATGTAGTGGGATTAAGTAAATATTATTCATATCCTTATCAAATTGTTACCCAAGCCTTCTTTGGGGTCAAACTACCTTAGGTTCCCAAAAATTAACCATTTAATCCCCTAATGTGTTTTCCCTTTTTCTTTCCACAGTTGGAGCAACCCATAGGTTGTAATTTCTGGCAGATGTATTATTATTTCCCTTTCTACCTTCTAAGACTCCCTTATGTAACTAAAGTCTGTACTCTACCTTTTCCAAAAAGCTAACATCTATGTAATCTGTTTTCTTTATGGAAAATCAGAACCCTAACTGTGCCTAATTCCAAAACATTTAGCTATAGTCCTAGTCACAATCTTAGCTTGCAACCTGATCCATTAGGCATCTCTCAATTCTGGTAAGAAAGAGCCTCATTCTTAACTTCCAGACTTATTTGTTAATGCCCATTGGAGATATACCCTCATTGGGCATGCTTAAACACGGTTGATCAAAAAAGAAATTAGTCATCGTTTCCCCTATACTTTTTGTTTCTCATCTCAGAGCATAGCTCCACCATCTAGTAATTTACCCAATACAGAGACCTGTATGTCTTTTTTGAGCCTTTCCTTTCCCTTAGCCCACACATTCTCCACCATAAAACTGTTATTCTGACTTGCTGATTTCAAATTTTGTTTCTTCCCAGCCTAAATAGCAGTTAACTAGCAGATAACTGTAATCTGTCACCTTCATCCTATAACTACTGCAAATCTGAATAACTGATTATCTAGGCTCCCCTCACTCTCATCCATTGGACACAATACACCCAGCCAGAGTCTTAAAATTCTATGCCTATTATTTCTTCTTCAGTGGCTTCCTACAGTCCTTAGGAGAAAATTTAACCTTCTTAATATAACATACATTGTCTTCCATGGTCTTGAATTGGTTTACCTATCAAACCACTTAATGTTCTCTCTCACTGATTCTTCCCCAGCCACAATGTACTCATTTACTCCTAAAACATGCCCTGTTCTTGCTCACCTGAAAACTTGCACCAACATTCTCTTATTTGCCTCTTGCCCGACTTTTGATTACTATTCTAGTGTCTGTCTACAATTTCCTTTTTCAAAATTTCTCTCCAAATGGGTAGGATACTTGGTTCTGCTATAAATTTCTAGGGTATTCTGTTATTTCATTTTGATAGCCTTTATTATATTTAAAAATTAATCCTCATTCAATTTTCTGCCTTTCCTGCTTGTCTACAAGTGGTAGGATGGCAGACTTTATACTTGTCATGCTCACTACACGAACAGACATGAACACAGTATTTGGCATATGGTAGGTGCTTACTCAGTTACTGTTGAATTAGCAGATGCCACAAATACACACTATACATTCCCTCATGGAGACTGCTCACTTCTATGGCAAGACATCAGAACTCCTGAACCACATAACACAAAGCAGTATTGCTTAAGTGTGAAAAAAATGAGCCTTCATGGCTCTATCGCTTACAAACTTTATGACCTTAGGCAAGCCATTTGACTTCCTTCTTCATCTGAAAAAAGTAGTTTTAAAAATTACTTTACTGGATTTTTGTGAGCAATAGATTAAGATCATCTATGTAAAGAGATTACCCCAGTGCCTCACACAGAGTAAACAACTGTTTTATGTCAACAATTATTATTATTTTGGGATGAGGCTATAAGGTGCTATCTGTAGGGGTGTGATGGTTAACACTGAGTATCAATTTTATTGGATTGAAGGATGGAAAGTATTGTTCCTAGTTGTGTCTGCGAGGGCATTGCCAAAGGAAATTAACGTTTGAGTCAGTGGACTGGGAGAGGCAGACCCACTCTCAATCTGGTTGGGCACCATCTAATCAGCTGCCAGTGCAGCCAGAATAAAGCAGGCAGGATAAGTTGAATAGAGATGTCCTGAGTCTTTCAGCTTTCATCTTTCTCCAGGGCTGGATGCTTCCTGCCCTCAAACACTAGATTCCAGGTTCTTCAGCTTTTGGACTATGGACTTACACCAGTGATTTGCCAGGGACTCTCAGGCCTTTGGCTACAGATTGAAGGCTATACTGTAGGCTTCCCTATTTTGAGGTTTTGGGACCCAGACTGGCTTCCTTGCTCCCCAGCTTGCAGACAGGCTATTGTGAGACTTCACCTTGTGATTGTGAGTCAATAGTCCTTAACAAACCCCCCTTAATATATACATCTATCCTATTAGTTCTGTCCCTCTAGAGAACCCTAATACAGGGGGTTGGGGACAGGCTTAGCTGCTTCCATTTCATCCAAAAATGGTTATAAAATCTTCAGTCCTTTCCCTTTTGTTTCCCATTGCCTTAATCATTTATGGGAATGATTCAATTACAGTTTCCAGTCAATGTACCTCATCTTAGTGCTTTTAAAATTCCATTCAAGTTAAGCTTATTTAAGCAGTGAGGGAGGAAGTGATAGTCTTCTTTGCTGTTGACAGAACCTGACATGTGGCATGCCTGATTCATCAACTACAGACAGCATTTAACTTATTTATGAGGTGCACAGTGCAAAATTTTCATTTTCAAGATTCTGCAGATTCTGAGATGGTGTTCAAGCTTTCTAGGGTTTTTCAAGGTCTAGGGCCATTCCAGAAAAAAACAAAAAATATTATTTGTAGTAGTCACCAGGCTGCAAAATTTGAGCATGGTATCACTAGTGTTCTGTCCATGGGTGGAATCATTACTCCAAAAAGGTGTTCCCAATACTTTAAAATACATAGTGATTTAAAGTGTGTATTTATTTGTGATGTTTCTCCCATTTTTCTTTTCATTATCTTAGTCCAAAATAAGATTAATTCTCTCCTAGATATCCACATCCTCTATCTAACTTGTCTCCCTGAATATCTATTTCTGGATCACATTTCACTTTCCCTATCAAATATCTATTCAACATGCAAATCCCTGTATTCCACTTCCATGCACAAAACCATTCAATGTCTTTCCACTGATCTTTAGATAAAACCTCAACATTTTAACATGGCTTAATTAATCCTCCCATTATCCATTGAGTACTCCTAGAACATCAGTTCTACCCACCCATACATCCCTTTTTTTAGTTTTTGTAACATGCGTATGATCACTCACCTGCCTTGGAAGCTTTATACAATATCTTACCTTTAATATGATTCTTTCCATTGCACCAACCACCTTTGTCTAGTTACCTCCTCATCTTTTGAACAACAGATAAAACATAGCTGTCTGAAGAGAACTTTCCTCAGGCCCCCGTCTGTATCAGATCTTTTTGTTATACAGTCTCACAGAAAAACACTTTTACTTCACCATATTAATCTTAGTGACTATGCACTGATTTGTATACTTACTAATTAGAATATTAACTGCTAAGACTGCAGGGACCTGCTTTTCATTGTATTCCTACATTCCACTTAGCATGTGACACATGGTCTAAAATAATTTTGGAAAGCACAATGAAACCTAACTTGAGACGTAGTTGGAATTTAGAGAAAATTACTACAAACACGAATGCCTTCTACATCCATTTACGATACTAAGAGGATCCAGAGATTGAGTCAAGACCATTGAACCAAACTAAATAAGCCCAGAAATCCTACTTGTGACTCTGTCTGTAATAAGATGGTCTACAGTATGATCACAACCAAAACATATATAAATAATACGAGGGTCTGTCTATGGGAAACAAAATTTGTAACTCATAGATTGATGTTGCAATGGTGGTTTCAATGTTTCTACAAATCACCAACTGAGGTAAGAGCTGCATTCAGTGAACCAGTTCTACTTGATGCTGAAGAGAAGGAGGAGAAAGTATGGAAACAGGAATAATCCTCAAGAGATTTCCAAGGGATATCCGAGATCATGAATGTAATTCTCCACTGATTCATAGTGAGCTAACTTTATACCGGAATTAGGAAGTTATCTTAAGTCTAAATACATTAGAAGATGTAAATATCACATAATTCATATCCACTTTGGCTCAGGAAACATCATAGGCAATGAACATTCAGAAAAAAACACCATTGCCTGATGTGCACAAAACAGAGTGGCACTTGATGAAGCAAAGAGAGTATCTACAACATTTCAGACACTATATTGAGGATACATTATGAAATATATAGATAGGAAATATATATAATGAATACTTCTCACAGTATTAGCCTTCACTGCCCTCTTTTTAAAATTCAATTATGAGCAAAGAGGATCTCGGATAAATTATTTATAAAGCCTACACAACCCGTGCAATTGTAAAGGAAGTAGTCACACAAAGGTGAGACTAACACTCTGACTCCAAGGCTATAATGTTTCTACTCTACAACAGGCTAAACTGTGAGAGAAAAATGTATAAGAGGCAAAAATCTCAATCTCTCTCTATATACATATGTCTCTCTCTAGATTTTACTCCAGCTCTTGTTTTCTCATCTTGAACACAGATGATATAAGTAGATATAAATATCACTAAGCATCAACATAGACATAACCATGTCTGTATAGTGTTGGCTTATCATTGATTTTCTCTATTCTGATTTTCGTCTTTATAATTCAGTGAACACTGGAAGAGTTACCATTACATAATTGTATTAAATCCCTTATTATATGCTAGATTCATAATTAGACATTTAATATGAAGGTCATCCATTTGTGGTACAATGTGATTCTGATGCTGTCTAATGTATGACATTTTCCAATGTCATTTCTATATACTGAGGCTTGATAAAATATCAGACATGTATGTATAACTAGAAAGTACTAAAGTTGCGATTTGAGTAAAGAATGTAAAATGATACCATAATTTTTATTTTTAAAACACAATTTTGGCCGGGAGCGGTGGCTCATGCCTGTAATCCCAGCACTTTGGCAGGCCAAGGCGGGTGGATCACGAGGTCAGGAGATCGAGACCATCCTGGCTAACAGGGTGAAACCCCGTCTCTACTAAAAGTATAAAAAATTAGCCAGGCGTGGTGGTGGGCGCCTGTAGTCCCAGCTAGTCGGGAGGCTGAGGCAGGAGAATGGCGTCAACACGGGAGGTGGAGCTTGCAGTGAGCCAAGATCACGCCACTGCACTCCAGCCTGGGTGACAGAGTGAGACTCTGTCTCAAAAAAATAAAAACACACAATTTTCATGTTTTAGGCAGAGCCAGATTTAACCAGAATACAAAATTGAATGAGTGAAAGCAAACATCACAATTAGAGAATCCTATAGGAGCACATACAGTAAAATAAAAATAAAGAAATTAATACTTAGACATTATCTGGTAACTATGTTTTTTCTTTGGTGTTGTCTATGACAACTTAATTTATCATTTTTTAAAACTTTTTCAAAAATCTTTCAGGATTAATTTCTAATCTATTCTTCATTTTCTGTATGACTGGGATTGCATGTCATAGAGAATAATGGAGTAAATGGAAAAATTGGATGAATATTAGTTTCCATATTAAGTTTTAAAATAATATATTAAAAATTATAAAATTGCTGGTATGTGCATCTGGTTGAGGAACATTAATTGATGACCCTATAAGGGATAAATTGATTATTGTTATAGAATAGAATAGAAAGTAGAACAAATACTGGATTAAAATAATATAATTTCCCAAATTCTGGAGGTGAGAGTCCAGTCTTCTTAATGACAATCAAATAGACTTTGGCTGGAAGAGGGAGCTATTTTTGCGGATTACTTTTCAAGAGATATGTAACTAATTTAGAACATAATAAGATTAAAATCGTAACAATTATAAATGAATTAGAAATCAAAATCCGAAGAATCTTCACCATGGAAAAAAGTTGGAAATTGAACATTTCTTCACCTTAGATATTTCTAAGCCCTAATAAGTCTCCAACATCATATGATGTTAGAAATATCATTTAATTTTAGAAATACTATTAATCAGCAGAAACTGCATGCCAGATTTTGGCAAAGAAAAAACAAGGCTCTTATTTCCAGAGTTACTCAAGAATAGAACAAACTTCACAGAGTTTCCAAACGAAGAACCTAAGCTAGACTGAATTATCAATTGAAAGACATTAACAACAGAAATGAAGCTTTGATTAATAGCTTGAACAAATGAATAGGTTAATAAATAAAAAATACTCATTTATTTTTATAAAAATAGTTTTTACAGAATATTGAGTATGACTCAATACTGTGCTTCCAACACTATAGGCATAGTACCTGATCCTGTTAATTTCACAATGAAGTGAGACAAAATACCCATTAACAAATCAGCACCAGTGGGATGTAAAATCTGCAGTCCAACTGAATATCTTCCTATCTATAAGAAAAATAACTTTCCAACATTTAGTAGCATCAGACCCAAATTCCCATTCGTATGAACAGACTTTTGATGTTATTAAGAGAAAATGGCACACCAATTACTTGGAATAATTAGCAAAAGAGAAGTTGAAATTGAGAACCGGAAAACTGAGTATACAGTGTAACAGATTTAGAGTAAACACATTTGCAATGTGGTTTGAGAAAAAAATCAAATGAACTTTGAAGAGAAAAAGCTAAAATATATGTAAACAATGTTAATGGCATGTGCTTATGAAAAGTTATCCAGGAATGAGATAAGTAAGGCTAGAATATTTGATTGCTGGAGAAAGGATAAAAAAAAAATCTCTTAATCTATAGTAAGAGTGGGTATCACATTTTCCTGTGTCTCTAGGGTCGTGGCCAAGACCTGCTTAGTAAGAATCAGTGTTGTGAGTTATGAGATCAGTAAGAAATCAGCCATCTGGAAATAGGACTAGACCAGACCAAAAAAAAAAAAAAAAAAAAAAAAAAAACCTTGTAATCTGTATATTATGTGAAATAAAGACAGGAAAAATATATATATATATACACAATAGGATATTATATATACAATTTTATAATTAGGTTTATACTAATGAAGGGACTTTAAATGAAAATTGTCTGAAAGACTGACTTGATGATTTATGCACAAAAAAACTAGATTATATTTTAGTAGCCCAAGTTTCTTATGTCCATTTAACATAAATATTAGATATAAAGATTTTCATAAGTAATCTTGTATCCTTGTAATATACACTTCCCATGTGATTTTAAAATTCTGACCAAAAATTATAAGTCCCAGATGGGGGCATTGTCCTATCTTATGTGTAACTGTACTGGAATATTTATTACATTGAATCTGGAAGTTTTATGTTGTTAACATCCACAGATTTCTGGCAAACCTACAGGGCACACTTTTTAACATTTTGAGAACATCACATTCTCCTTCAATACAGAAACAAACATTTCAGCAAGCAACATCAAGACATATTACTTGTGTTTCAAAGAAACATAGTCCCAAAGCATTAATAAGTACTGACCTTGAACTTAAAAACTGTATCTCATGCTCAAGGTTGCCTTGAGGTCTATATGCACTATAATTTACTGAAGTAGTGTCTAATGGTAAGGAATCAATATTTGATATTCTTTTCTGTATGTTAAGAATGTTTTGTTGGATGTTGGCTAAAATCAGAACTGTTCTTGGTCAATTAAACAGAGATCATTCCCAGACTTAGAGGCACATGGATGAAAGAAAGTAGTTGGGGCACACATAAATCTACTTTAACACCCTGGTTTCAGCATTTGCTTTATCTTTTCTCAATCTCATTCCATCTACTGGTAAGATTCAGATAATATTTATTCCACTAAGGGGTGTGAGTACTTAGGCACAAGTTATGATACCTGGTGGGAAAATTCACTGTAGCTAGTGAATATTTGTTCTACCCTAAGGAGACACAGTATATAAAATAAAACATTCCTAAAAATATATATTAATTTCAGAAGTTTTTCACAAATGTTCTCCAAGGTATACATATTTGCTGTACATTGATTTTGTTTTATTCACTTTGATTGTAATCAGATAAACTATATAAACATACCCTAGTTCTACAAATCACCCACCATATAACTGAATATTGTCCCCAGATTTCAGTGCCTAAATTTGCATTTGGATTTATGAAAGTATTTATATCAAATGGTATTATTTTGTTAATGCACAAAAAGCTGAAGTAAACTTAATGCAAAGGTACAAACTTAATGCAAAGGTACAAAGGTACAAACTTAATGCAAAGGTACAAACTTAACACAAAGGTTAATGCAAAGGTACAAACTTAATGCAAAGGTACAAAGATACAATCATACGCAGTCAAGCCAGAACCAGAACAGAATGAACTCAACCGATGAAGTTTTCTCAACATTTCAAAAGAGACAATGTAAGGAAGAAATAAATCTTGATGTGACACCCATAATAATACATGCTATGCAATTCAAAGAAACTTTATTGTTAGCAGTTGGTGTTAGTTTTGCATTCTGAGTAATAATTTAATTCCAGTAAATTATAACCTTTTTTTTTTTTTTACTTTGGGGTGCAATGGATGTGTGAGAAACTTTTTATTGTTTTAGTATTTTATGCATAATTTTATTTAGGCTAAAGCCTAAGATATTTAAAGTAGTTTATGTGAGTGTATATTTTAATCATATAGAAACATTATAATTTATTTTTGCTCTTAGAAAGATTCCCAGTTTGAGAAATATTATTGTAGTAGGAAGAACAGTTACTGTTCTTAAAGTCAAAGGTCAAGAGTAAGTGCCAACCCCTCCAGTTTCTCTGCAAGCTTTGGCATTAGCTTAACCTCACTACCCTCAATTTGCACCCAGATGAAAGAGGGATAATAAAAATTCATCCTGCCTCCTTTATAAGGTGTTTGAGAGAATTAAATGAAAGACAAAATATTAGAGTGCCATGTAATCTGTAAAGTGCGGTATTAATGTAAGGGATTATTCATTTCATCATTATTAATAAACACTTCAACTCCCTATATCACATCATTGTGTAAGTTATCTTCACAGGAAAATGTCGAATGCCTTGGAATGCGAATCGACTAAGGAGTTCATTGCTGCCTTTCATGATTTGGAAGGTTTATCTTACAGGAAAACCCGCGTTTTCTGCCACAAAAAAATTTCTGCATTCTGGGACTTAGCAAAAAACTGCAATTTGAAGAGAAAGTGTTGGTTGATGTGTCTGCATGCAAAGAGTTTGATTATAGGCAAAAAGTTGGGCTCTGCTGTAGACCTTATAAGAATTATTTAATTTCTGTCTGAATTTCAGTTATAACACATCTTGGAAGAAGCTCATCTCTTTACCATTTCATGCAGAGCTAATGAAAGAATATCATTTGTATAATCCTTAATATAACTATAAGTGCTCTGCAGATAAACTAGAAAACACATTTATAATGTTAAGTTTAAAGCTAAATACAAACAGCTTCGATACAAAATAACACTATATATTTAATTTTTTATCTATTTGCTGACTTTTCTAAAGAACGTCTGGCAATTATTTAAAAACTACAACAGCACAAAATTTAATTACAGGCAGAAATAGAACATCAAGTTCAAGAAAAAAATGCAAATTTTTATCGTATATTATTTCGTAGTTGCTTCAAACATACAATTACCATTTCAGCAGCTGCATAGTATTCTGAACAGTGAATATATGATTGAAAGGTATATATCTTTAATCAATTTTATATGTTAAATAAGAACACATATGTCTTTTGTGTCTATTATCGATCAAAATATATAAAATATGTTTCAATCTTTCATGTTTTAGACCTTCACAATGCTTTCCAAAAGGGTTTATATGTATATTAATTGTTCAAATAACATTAACTGAACATTATTTATCTACAGGCAATATTTCAAGAGCTCAAACTACTTACCCTGTCATCTGGAGGATATTTATTTACCTATTTTGATACCACTTTGTTTGTATTAAAAATTTATTTAAAAATTCATCTCTTCCAAATTAAAGAAACAGTTAACATTTAAATATATTTCTGCTAGTTGATATGCATTGTTGTTCACTTTGCGGTGAGAATGAAATTTGCTTATAAAAGAGTATAGACCATCTTCAAATTTTCAATAACATTGAACACAATGTTGGCATAATGTAGGTAGATTCTGAAGACAGAATTACTATATAAACAACAACTCATAAAAAATGAAGGTTGATTACTGGGAAAGATCATTTTAGACAGTGTGTTCGAGTTTACATGAGAAGACAAGACATAAATTATTGCAAAGTTAAATAAAGGAAGAATTGGAGAGTAGCTCTAGAAACAGGCCACTTAGTCTGGGGCGCTGGTTCTTCATATGCACTCTCCATTTCATCTTCTATGCCTAGAGTTGCATTCTTAGATATTACCCAGGGCTCTATGTCTTTGTAGTACACAGAGAAGAGATGGGACCAATATTATTATAAACCTTTTAATGTATTATCTACTTGTACATTATTACATTAATTTTAAGGTATATTGAGTAGGAATTATCCCAATTTCATAGCTAATTTTGATGATGCTAAGAGAGGTCAAGCCATCCACAACTTCTCAAGAATGGTCAATGGATATGAACTTGCTGGTGTCTTAATTTAGCATCCATATTTCTGCTAATCTACCCATTTGCCTTCCATAAAGTCATGTATCCTGGAACTATGGATACTGTCCAAGCAAATACTGATGATCTGGCTGCTGTTATATGAGAACTCATGACACCAACATTTCCCTGAACAGTAATACTCCAGCCAGATTTAAATTTGGGGCACTGTCTCTCTGAATGATGGAAGTTGGTCCAGTCTCCAAAATAAAATAATTTTTTTTAGATTTCCCTTGTGTTTGGTCCTGAATTTTTCCATGCTCTCTCTCTGTTCAAAGTATTGAAATCACAGATTACCTCAGTCCTTAGACTACCTGTCATAAAATTATCACTTGAAAGCCCTAACAATATGTGCAAAGCAAGCTCACGGAGCCATCAGTTTAACATGAAGGAAACAGAGAATGTATACAAGTTGGATTTTAGTGAAACTTCAATAATTGAGTAGGAATTGGACTGGAGGAAGGAAAGGTATTATGCACATAGGGAAACATCATTTCCAAATTAAACCTTTGAATTTGAAACCTGAACAATGTATTCAAGTAAAATTCCGTCCTCTTAGGCTGGCATTCATTTACAAAATGCCACAAAAAAAGCCCTGTAGTACTAAAATTAATATATGACCAGAACTTTACAAAACATATGTCCCTTTTTTGTGAGATTATTGAATCCTCGGTTGTTAGTCGATGTAGCTAGAAAAGTTTTAATTATGACGACTTTACACATAGGAAAAATAACATCTCTATCATAATGTTTAAATTTGCATAGCTAGAATATCAGTTCTAGTTTGCGTCTGAAAATGCAAACTGAGAGTTCTATCTGCCCGAATAACATAGACTCTGTGTGTGTGTGTGTGTGTGTGTGTGTAACAAAAGTCACTATTTTATTTCCTAGTCTTATGAGTCCCTACATAATTATTTGTGTGTTCTTACTATTCTACCAGTGTAATGGCAATATGACAAAAAAAATTGTCAAATACTACATTTCCCTCCACCCCAATTTTACACACATTGTAGACTCCAGTAACTATTCTGGAGAATACAAGGAAAACAAAAGTCCATAAATAAAATACATAAAATTATAAAAGAAACTCAATAATATAAATGACAAAGAAATTGACAAAAATAATTTAGATGGCATGTAATTCAGCCCCATATACCTTGATAACACATAAAAATAACATACGGGTGATTTTATGATTCAGGATTAAGCATGTTAAACTGAAGATTAATGTTATGAATTTAATCTCTTCGTTAGAAGTGTCTAAGCACTAAGTGCAACAACTGAATCATTTTGCTTAAATGATCAAAGAAGGAAAATCTTATGTATATTAATCTGAAAGAGAGAAAGAGAGAGAGTGTGCATGTGTGTGTGTGTGTGTGTGTGTGTGTGTGTGTGTATAGAAGGGCAGGTAGTTGGTACATGCTCCTGGACAATAACTGTGACATGCCAGTAGTGAGGGTCCATGCAGATCACAATTTTTGCACCCCATAAATATTCAAGAGATGTTCGTGATATTTTGTGTTCATTGGGTGTGTTGAAACTACAACCTAAAGGAACATATTAATTTTGAGATAATGCGGTGATATAAATGTTTTCTACAGTGTCTTTATATGATTTGATTTGCTTTAATGTGATTTTTAATGGTGATCCCCCACCCTTCAACAATAATTTTATAGCTTTGCCAGTGTAATGTTTCACTGTTTTTTCCAGCAGAATTATCAAATATGGATTTTCTCAGAATGCACAGATCCTTATGTGAAAGGTCATTGTGTTAATTTGTTGATTTGGCTGGCTTAAGTTATGTTTATTCTCTTCTAATGTTAGCAGCTCAATTCTCCTTTGGAGAATTGGTTCTCTTCTTGACTTGCTTAAGGTCTTTGTGAAAAAGCCAATCAAAATGTTTAGACTGTCCTTGGTCAAACTTATGCATGTGACTTATGACTAGAACATCTGATTCATTCTTCCAGAAATGTAAACCTTAAGCAGTGGCAGTAAGAACCACGTGTGTTGTAGCTGCTCCATCCCAGGTGGTCCCTAAGAAGGCTGTCCCTGGTGCACTCACCTTAAATCCCCAACCTGCCCTAGCTCCTGACTGCTGTCCTTTCTCAGATCTGATTCTTCAGCTTTGCTTTGACTTCCTGAGCTTTCCCATAAACTTAGGTGAATTGTTTTCTTTTTATGTTTGTTTCTTTTATCTCCTTTCCTTTTCTTTAGTTTACTTTTCTTGTTCCTTTTGAATTAGCCACAGTCAGTTTCTGTTGCTAGCAACGAAAAAAAAAAAAAAACCAAGAAAGAAAAAACCACCACTAACAGCACAATGACAACAAATTAAAAATTAAAAACAAAACACAAAGAAAATGAAACAGCACTTTATGCATATAGCTAATCTGGTTGAGAAATCTTATAATTGGACTTTATATTTTTATACTACTCGCCCTCCTGTTCAATTTGAGTTCAGAGGCTTGACTCCACTATTGATCCCTCATATTTATTGTGCTAAGGGGTGGCCTTGTATTCTAAAAAGGCAAAACAAAACTTCCTTTTATGGACTCACATATCCATTCCTTTCTTTACATTTAAGTGACATCAGGTTATCACTTCTAACTTAGGACGGTCTCTAATGATGGGGTTCAAAACATATTAGGTTGGTTCAAAACATACTAGGTTGGTAATTGCAGTTAAAAGTAATGGCAAAACCGCAATTACTTGTGCACCAAACTAATACTACCCCCAAAATGTGACACCTTGACATTTGAGAAAGCTGCTGAAGCCAGCCAGATGGTCGTTCTTTGACCTTTTTCCACGCGTGTCTCATGAAGCAGTCATGAAACCTAGGAGTGATTTCCTTACGTTCCTCTGAAGGAGATCATAAGACCCTCATGTGAATAGTGCCCTCCCTATACCCACAGGAAAAGACCGTTTTTGTGTCTAAAGATACAGGGACATAAAGAAGAATTTGAACGAACAAGACTTGCCAAATTCCCCATCGTTACGTTATTACCGTTAAGTTTATTACCATTACGTTACACTATTTTATGCGATCATAGGACTACCTACTTTTTCACAAAACCAAATGTAAAAAAGATACACAGGTTTACCATTTCTCTGAGTATTCATTTCATGGCAAAGGTTGCTGTGCTATGTAAAACCTATACTAAATAAATGTGTATGCTTTTCTCTTGTTAATCTTTTGTCAGAGGGGCATCAGCCATAAATCTAGGATGAATGAGAAATAATATGTTTGCTTCTCTATGCCAACCAGTGTCCCCTTTAATGGCACTACACCTTACGGATATAACCACAACCTGAGAAAGTCTGAATCACGGCCGGGCGCGGTGGCTCACGCCTGTAATCCCAGCACTTTGGGAGGCCGAGGCAGGCGGATCACGAGATCAGGAGATAGAGACCATACTGGCTAACACGGTAAAACCCCGTCTCCACTAAAAATACAAAAAATTAGCCGGGCGTGGTGGCGGGCACCTGTAGTCCCAACTACTGGGGAGGCTGAGGCAGGAGAATAGCGAGAACCCGGGAGGTGGAGCTTGCAGTGAGCCGAGATTGTGCCACTGAACTCCAGCCTGGGAGACAGTGAGACTCCATCTCAAAAAAAAAAAAAAAAAAAAAAGAAAAAAAAGAAAGTCTGAATCACAACAAGCATTTTTCCCCCATTTTTTCTGCCAGCCAACAGCATTAAAATATTTTACATAGACCTATAATGGAAAGACTATGGTCTATCTTAGGTCTCAATTGAGGGCCGTGAAATATGTGCTTAAATAAGAAGCTTTATAATAAAGCCCAAGATTCAAAATTTAGATTTGTGTGAAGAGGGTTGGGTATATCTGAGTTCTATAAAATGTGATGAGTAGAAAGGAGTTAAGTTGATAAATGATTGGGATTATACCAAGATTATAACAAATAACTGCTATTTACTGTCATTTTATTATGCCGCTGTAATCTCATTCAGTTAGTGGTTATCCTGTCATCCATTCCCAGAATTTCAAGTGTGCATTTGACAGGTGAGTAAACCTAGCTTTTTATTATTTAATCCTCTTGCCGAGGAGCTCATCATTGCAGGTAGAGATGACATTCAGAACAGTATGGCCCAGCTCTAGATCTCACACTTCATCACCGGCTTAGACTGTCCTCTGGACAAGGTATTAAAGTGAGAATTAGGGAACACTAAGAGAGCCAACTTCTGGAAGTACTTGTCCATGCACGGGGAGGTAGGGGCTGCCTGCAAAAGACCAAGTTGTAAAGTTCATGGAGATATACGTGTGCATATTTGAAGGTGGAAGGATGAGATGGGGGTCAGAGAGATTTATGTTATAAATGTAAAAAAATTAAAAACAAAAACAAAAACAGACAACATCTGAGTGGGAGATGGGAGTGGAGGGAAGAGAGCTAGAGAGGCACCAGGCTATGGTCAGTAAAGCAAATGCTTATTTCCCTGAGTCATATAGGATTAGGTCAAATGAAGGAGATTTTAGTTTGGATCTGCCTTTTACCTGAACACAGTCTTGACATAGCTCCATTTATCCTCTTTCTTCTTTGGTAAAGATAGGACCGCCTTTGACAGTTTAAACATATTCATCCAATTACATGTTAAATTCCGAGAAACACTAAACCTCCTGTTGCGAAAATGCCCTGCAATACAGATTTGCAGTCTTCTAGAACCATGATGTTTATCTAAATTGTCTGAGTTTTCTGACAGGATCGACAGACTAAAGAGAAGAGAATACTGTCAATTCTTTTGAGTATTTTAGCAGATTCTTAAAGAATTACGCAAATCTTTAGCTTTTTTTTAATGCAACATGAACATTTACTTTCTGTTTTATTTAGAGACACTATTGCTTGATTTTACTGTGTTGAATACGCACAAATAGGTCAACAATTTACCCTTCCTCTTTCTAAGCAATTGTTATTCTCCTAGAAATATGGACCAAGTAATTAAGAGAAGCCAGTTGTGCTGTGAGGTGGAAATAACATCAAATTGACAGTCAGAAAAAGAGAATTCTCTTCCTGATTCCACTATTAATCAGCTGAATAATCTCAAACCTGCCATAAACCTATCTGTGCCAAGTGCTTGTGTACAAAATGAGGAGGTTAGACTTCATAACAGATGATCTCTAAAATATTGTCTATTTTAAATCAATGAACACATTATTTGAAAATAAATTTCATTTTGTTTGAATAAAATTTGAATAAATATACAGCTCTCGGTGCTCATATCTTTTTCATGTCTCACCACTGAAAATCATGAGATTATTTTTGTAAACATTTAAACTGTCAATTTTTTCCAAAGAGAAGTTATTTTAAACTGTAATAAACAATGTGTTCACTTTTCACAGAACTCTGTATCTTCTTTCTTAATAGCAGTGACATATTATGGACAATGTTATTAGAACTGCACATTTAGGCTGAAGAACGAGTCCCTTAAACCTGTCTTTCATATATGGATTTTAAAACCTAATATTTAGCAGACTTTGTTCAGTGATCTTAAATTTAGTATATCAGTTTATTGAATATGTGCAAACAGTCCTTTGGAAAACTCCCTAATAAGCAATAGCATTTTACTAAAGATTTCTTCAAGAAAATCTAACGTGTGTAATATTAAAATAACATTTATGCCTCTATGTACCATTTAATTTCCTCCACAAGCTTTGAGATATTGTCTTAGCTGGTAAAGTTATTAATGACTTTGAAAAGAGGAAGCAAGATCAATGGAAATGGGACAAATTAAATAATTTTATGTTATAGGGAAATCTGGGCAAGGGACACAATACCAACGAGTTAGCTCTGATGGAAATATCCAAATTAGCACAGATATTAACGTATATTTTTAGGGAAGGTTTTCAACATTATGTATTTAAAGCAGTAAGCAATGCTGGGTTTTTAAAATTTTTTTTTAGTCTTTAAATAGAAAAGCCATCATCTTAATTGCATTTTGTTTCATGCCTAAATTATAATATTCCTTTTATTGCAATGTAGTCATTTGTGTACATGTATGTTTCTTGTGTAGATTTCAGGTCTTAGTGTAAACCAAAAATAAAATGTTAAGGTCCCTGAACTGACTGAATGGACCCACTCTGGGCCAAGTAAAACCTGAAAAATTGAATTCCCAACCATGATGGGAAAGGAGGTGGACACACCTCACTATACCCTCTCCCTTTTGGGGCTTAGGCCCAAGTAACCTAAGAGAGTCTGTTTCCTCATCTTATGATCTCTATACTAAGTCATGACTATGACATAGGGGTCATAAAATTGATAAAACAGATTCTTTGTAGCAATGAGTTTGGTACCAAATTCCAATCTAACTCTGGTATGGCATCACAGGAAAGCAAGCCAACCCTAAAGGAAATAAAAATATTTTACCCCAAAGCATATTTTCTCGACACATTTTGAAATAACCCTGCAAAGCCATCTTTTGTATGCTAAATTTGAATCTATAATCTTCTTCCCTTTCTAAGCCTTTTGTTGATCTAAGAGAGATTAAAGGAGAGTTTGACACTTCAAGGTCTGAAAAGAGACATTTACCATATTCTTTCTAAGGCTGCTACCTGGTGGTTTCATCTGCATAACAAGAACCTTGGCTCTCACAAACCCCCTTACCTTAATTCAAACATTTACCTTAACTCTTTAGACAAAGCTTAACTCTTTCAACCAATTGCCAATAAGAGAATCTTTGCCTTCACCTATGACCTGTAAGCCCCTTCTTCAAGATGTCCACCTTTTTCAAGTCAAACCAATGCATATCTTACATGTATTGATTTATGTGTCTGCATGTAACTTCTCTCACACTGAAATGTATTAAACCTAACTGGACCCTGACTACCTCAGGCACACTTTCTCAGGACCTCTGGAGACTATTCCCTGGGTCATGGTCACTCATTGGCGCAGAACAAACCTCTAAATATTTTACAGTTCGGCTTTCTTTGTTAACATTAGCCTTGAACCCTGGGCCTTGAAAAAAATGTCTCTTCATAAGCAGCTGTTTGAAAGCTCCTACTCAATTTTTTGCACTTACTTTAGAAGTCACTACCTCAAGGAAGACTTCTCTGATTTCCCCAGGGTAAGCTAAGCCCTTTTATACCTATAGCTCATACCTTTTATACCTGTAGTCACCGGTGCTTATATTCTATTTATTGTTTTTTTTTTCTTTTTTTTTTTTTGAGGCAGAGTCTCACTCTGTTGCCCAGGCTGGAGTGCAGTGGTGCAATCTTGGCTCAATGCAACCTCTGCCTCCCAGGTTCAAGCGATTCTCATGCCTCAGCCTCCAGAGTAACTGGGATTACAGGCACATGCCACCATGCCCAGCTAATTTTTGTATTTTTAGTAGCGATGAGGTTTCACCATGTTGACAAGGCTGGTCCCAAACTCCCGACCTCAGGTAATCTGCCCACCTCAGCCTCTCAAATTGCTGGGATTACAAGCATAAGCCACCACACCCAGCCTTTATTATTTTTAAATTACATATTTTTTATGGGTCTTTCCTCCTTTAGGCTTTAAGCTCCATGAAGACAGGGATTTTGTCTGGTGGGTTTTTTAAAAAATTTTACTTTAAGTTATGGAATACATGTGCAGAACGTGCAGGTTACATAGGTGTACATGTGCCATGGTGGTTTGCTGCACCTATCAACCTGTCATCTAGGTTTTAAGCCCTGCATGCATTAGGTATATGTTCTAATGCTCTCCCTCCCCTTTCCCCCAACCCTTCAACAGGACTCAATGTGTGATATTCCCCTCCCTGTGTCCATGTGTTCTCATTGTTCAACTCCCACTTATGAGTGAGAACATGGGGCATTTGGTTTTCTTTTCCTGTGTTAGTTTGCTGAGAATGATGGTTTCCAGCTGCATCCATGTCCCTGCAAAGGACATGAACTCATCCTTTTTGATGGCTGCATAGTATTCCATGGTGTATATGTGCCACATTTTCTTTATTCTGGTGGGCTTTTAATTCAACCTCTGGAACTCGGCCCTGACTCTGACCCATAGTAGGTATACATGAGATCTTTCTTAAAAGAATATGAAACAATAAATAAATAAATCATACTGGAACCTGTGTAACATCTTCATATGTAGTAAATGTGGGTTAAAAATTACAGTATTGAATTTAGTCAGGTATGTTTATAAAACTTCCAGTTTTCTAAACACATCACTGATTCTATTCTGCACCCCCCGCCCCCCCCCCAACTTTTTGGAAGTGTTTGTGTCACAAGAGGTGCAAAGTTAGAGATAACCAGGTGCATACCTGTTTGTTTCTTGCCACAATGTCAGGTTCTTATTAATGCTATTCCAATCACAAAAGCCATGAGCAACATGGAATTTCCAAGAAGGCAAAATTCTCCTTGGTACTTCCCATTCACTCAGAAGTCAGAGCCACAGGAACATGCAAGATACTCCACAAGTCAGTCAATATTGCAAACCACACGTAACAGTATACTTAACTCATATATAAATATTATAGACATTCCACAACAAACAAAGTAACATTTAAAGTCAAGAGAAAAGGAGACAGGAGAAAGCATTAATGAACCAGTCCAGGGGAAGCTAAGAAGACAAAAGGAGTCCTGGTCTGGGCCAGGTGGTCCATTGGTCTTCAGGGAAGAGTGTTTGAGGTGGCAGAGCCTTTGGTGGCATATGCCACACTCTTACAAGTGTGATGTCAGTTAAGATGACCATTTTTAGCTGCTGAAGGCCTGCTCTTTTATAGTCATGGAGTCCTCTCAGAGAACTGGTGGTAAGAGTGTGCTTGTTTGTGGCCTTATCTGGTTGGATGCAATCTTTATTTTTTATTTGTTTATTATGCAGAAAGTCTTATTCTTATTGGCAAAATGCCCTATGAAATATAAAATGGAGTATTTTTCTAAGATGAACTAGTTTTGTCAAGCGTTCTCTGTACAGTTTGTCTTTTTATTTGTAGGCCATTTGAGTGAGAAGGGCATTTCTATATAAGCAGATCCATTTTTTTCCTTTTTTGCTTTGTTTTTATACAATTGGAAAAAAGGGCTTGCATTCCTCTTTAACACACAACACAGCAATGCAAACACACTGCTGCTAGTGTCGGATTTCTATTTAAGAATACAGTGCAATGCAGACCTGTGACAACAGTGCCTAAGAACAGATGAAACATCAACACTAGCATCTCATAAAGCCTAAAGAAAACACATTTTAACCTAAAGAAAACACATTTTGCTGTTTTCTCACTGAATGTTAAGCACAATTACTTTCTCAAATGAGAGTAGTTCACAGCTGTGATATATTTATCTGTCTGTCTGTCTGTCTATCTATCTGTCTATCATCTATGTATCTGCCACCTAAATCTTTAAGAAGAAAAGCGATTCTTCTATTTGAGGAAATTTAGAAGAACAAAGTGAGGATTATCACTATAAATCATTATATTATGCCAAATGACAATGCAAAGCTTTGGTAAAGGTTTAAGTGTGTTAAATAAACCTTTATTTACGTGCTCTTTTAAAATACGCTCTCATCTAAGCCTGACAAACATTCTTTAAAAAGTGTTGCATAAATTGCAATGTGAACCCCAAGGTCATCTCACTAATATCCCTTTATCCAATATATCTTGTTTGAGAATTCTCTTGAAAGGATCGAAGCATGTCAGATAAATTAAATAAAAGGAACAGATGTAGATTAAGAGTGATGTACATTCTGAGCTTGAACTTTTAATTTCACTAAATATTATTTTCCATCTTCATGATCACATTATATTGAAATGTTGGAACTTCAATTTTCTCTACTATTTCATTTCATAAAGCCTTTGTCTCCTCTGAACTCCTAAGGAGATGTTAGCTTTAAATCACATTGACTTCACCCTTTGCAATTTACATATGTTGAAGAAATAAAAGCCTTTTCAAGAGTCACCATGGGGGCCTGAGAGGCCTCAAAGGAGTATTAAGACCTCGAGTCTCATGTGAGCTTCCTTGAACACAAAACACAAATCCTCCCTCTGGAATACTAATGGCTTTTGTGTACAGTTACACAATAGTTGAGGACTAGCCTGTGTATAAAACAGCCTTTGTGCTTGTGATTGAGAAATGCAACTCCAGCTCTGGGAGGAAAAAGGAGCTTTCCAGGGGTGGTTATTACATCGCCCAATTTACACAAGAATAATTAACAGAAACTTAGAAAGGCTGAAAAGCAGTACATACTGAAACTCTAATTCATGGGTCGTGCAGAACATGACTTGGGTTGAAACTCAGCTTTCTATTGTTAGAAGAAAAACTTTAGACAAATTAAATGTAATAGTTTAATTGAGCAAAGAATGATTTATGAATCAGGCAGCCCCCAGAACCAGAATAGGTTCAGAACAACTCAGGAGCCGCTACATGGCTGAATAACATTTATGGATAGAAAAAGGAAAGTTACACACAGAAAAGGGAAGTGAGGAGCAGAAACGACTGGATTGGTTACGGCTTGGAGTTTGCCTTATTTGAATATGGTTTGAACAGTGGGACCCTGTGATTAGCCAAAAACCGGCTACCGTGATTGGCTGAAAGTAAGCTACTTGTTACAAGAGTAGGTTACAATTTGAGGTGTGACGATCACTCAGGAATTTGAGGTTGCAATGAACTATGACCTGCTCACTGCTCTGCAGCAGCCTGGGCAACAAAGGGGGAGACTATCTCTGGAAAAAAAAGAAAAAAAGAGGGGTAGGTTAAAATCTGCTTACACATCCAGTTAGGTTACAGTAAACTAGGTAAAGAAAAACCTTTAGGTTGAACTTAAAATATGTAAAGAGGCAAATTTAGGCTAAACTCAATTTAACACTATAAAGATTCATTTAAAAGGGTATTTTCAATATCTAAAATGTAGTGATGAGTTTCATCTTTGATAAATAACAGTGGATTTACTCGAAGTTATCAGATTTCTCAAAGCTGCAGTTTTAGTTTATTTTCTGAGAACATATGCTTGGTTTTAAATATCAACAGGATTCATTGCCAGAGCTCAAAAAGTTCAGGGCATGCTGATTTCCTGAAATAACCTGTGTACTGCATTTATAATAGAACTTTCCTATATAATTCACACATCATTAAACAGGCCAGGAAGGTTTTAAACATGACAGAGTGCCAAAATGTGTTACAAAATTCTTGGTGACATTTTGGCTCTAGAAAAACCCAAAAGTTCATAAAAGCAACAATGAAGAATGCAAGCTAGAGCAAATCCTTGTTCTTAAATATGGCTGCACAATGTATCACTTCAAGAATTAAAAAAATATATATAAATAAAAAAATAAATAAGAATATCTGGGACCTACTTTAGATAAAAATGAATTGGAGTCTCTGGGACTGCGTTGTTCCATACAGGAGCCACTAGCCCAGGACCACTGCTGAGCAGGTGAAGGTGAGAAGCCTGAATTAAGATGCACTGTAAGTGTAAAATTCACATTGGATTTCAAATATTTACTCTGAAACCAACCGATATACTAACAGACTCAATATACTGACAAAGACTCAATATGCTGACAAAGACTTTGAACTATCTTTACACAGGCTCCTCTGAGCAATCTTTTCAACTAGGTCTTGTTCTTGAGCCCTCTCCTTAACCAATCCGCCAAGCCCAGTTTTAGTAAAAATCCTACTAATTTAATTTAGCAAGAATCTCTCCACCCTTGGTAGCTAATCACCCTTGATTTCTGATCAAGTTTCTCACCATCTACCCTTAATGTCTTTGGCCTGCCTTTAGAAAGAAACCTGTTGAACCAGTTTTGCAAGAATTTGTCTATACTTGACTTTGCCTCTTAAAAAATTTTCATCCACTGACCCCTCGATTCTGCTCATTGGCTGTAATTTGCCAGCTGTCTAGGTTGTATTCAGAGTTGAGCTCAATCACTTGTTTATTGTAATATTTTTGAATAATATCTATCTTTCTCTTTTTAACAAGTTTCCAGTGAAGAATTTCTCTTTAACAATATGAAAGAATATTTTTAAAATCAATATTTTTATATGGATTGCATGTTAAAATGATATTTGG
This sequence comes from Pan paniscus, assembly GCF_029289425.2. Taxonomy (NCBI): domain Eukaryota; kingdom Metazoa; phylum Chordata; class Mammalia; order Primates; family Hominidae; genus Pan; species Pan paniscus. The sequence continues at coordinate 73,454,966 of NC_073267.2, forward strand.
AATACATTGGTTTAAATAAAATATATTATTAGTCACCTGTTTCTTTTTGCTTTTTTCCTAAGGTAGCTACTAGAAAATTTAGTTAAATATGTGATCTGTATTATATTTTTATTAGATAGCCCTGCTCTGGGAGTGATACCTGGGCATCAGTAGAAGACATTCCAGGTGATTAAATATGCAGCCTGGATGGTGACCTTGAATCTTTAATTAAACTAATGCCGGAAAAAAATTGCATATATTTTATACCAATGTTATAGATTTTACTATGTGATAAACGTGATGATATGAGCTTTACCCCTTAACTTATCATAGCAACATGATATGGTAAATACTTATTATCCCCATTTTATGCATAGTAAAACGAAGCATGGGAGACAAAGTGTCTTCTTGCCCTATGTCAGAGAGGTAGGGAAGAGTCAGTATTTGAAGTCAGCTAATTTGAATCAAGAGTTCACATTACCCATCATTCCTGACTATTAGAGATATTCTAGCAAAGGCTAAGTTGAGCTGATTTTGTACTTGAAATAGCAACATTAATGAAATGGATATGAATTACACTATATTTAATGCCTTCTATATATTTGCAGTTTTTAAAGCCAGCATATATATGTTTGACAATCCTCACAGGCATTTATATAGGTGCTATCATCCCCATTTTATCAATTAAAAGACAAATTCTCAGATCAATTAAACTTGCCCCAAAGTCAGGTCAGACTTCATCTCACATACGTCTCCTATAAAGGTCGGCCTGGTAGCCCTGCTTCCTTCTTGGCACTACAGTAAATTAACTTTTTCAAGAGGCTCCTGTGCTTTAAGTATAAAGCATATTTTCATCTGATTTAGATCATATTACTTATTGACAAAGAGTTTTTGAGCCAGCTAGTTGGGGGGTTAGTACTTGAATCTTTGCCACGGTATTGAGTCAAGTACGGCCTTGGGCAAAGAACATGGAACAAGGTGTTAGATTCGTCAAATGCAGATATCAATCTTAAGAGATTGGTTAAAATGCCATCTCAAATAGGATGCTTTCTTAATTCTTTTTTTTTTTTTTAAGAGACAGTCTCACTTTGTCACCCAGGCTGAAGTGCAGTGGCACAATAATAACTCACTGCAGCTAGACATCCTGGGCTCAAACGATCCTCCCCCATCAGCTTCCTAAGCAGCTGAGACTAAAGCCACAAGCCACCATGCTCAGCTAGTTTTTATTTTTATTCTTTTGTAGAGACAAGGTCTCTCTGTGTCCTGTGTCATCCATGCTGGAGTGCAGTGGTGCCCTCGAACTCTGGGCTCAAATTAAAATCTAATTTTTTTGTAGAGATGGGGTCTTGCTTTGCTGTCCAGACTCATCTTGAACTCCTGGTTTCAAGTCATCCTCCTGCCTTAGCTTCCCAAAGTGTTGGAACTACAGACATGAGCCACTGCATCCAGCCAGCTTTCTTAAATCCTTAGTAATATTTTTCATTTTTGTTTTCAAATATGGCTCTTCTGCTTTTGTTCTCAGCACTCTCTTTTGTTGTCCTTAATTCTAATGTCCATGCTATTTGTATATTAGCATCTCTAGACATCTCTTCTTCAGGCTAAATTATTGGACTGAACAATACAAGCATGAGCCTGTGTCCTAGAATTGAAGAAGCATAAGCTTTGGCATCAGAGGGCCTTAATTTATTGACTTCCAAGTGACCTCAGCCACATAACTTCATCTGGGAAATAAAGAAATGTATATTACTTTTTCATTTGTATGAATTAAATGAGATTTCTATAAAAAATAATTGAGCATGGTGCTAAGGCCAGAGTAGGTACTTAATAAAAATGGAAGATCCATTTGCCCTTTCCTTTCCCTCTGTCCCCATAAGAAAGGATACATACACTTCAACAGATTCACAAGCCACTCATATAATACACACATATACACACCCACACTTTAGCCAAGAATGTTGTGTTCTGGTACCAACATGGACCAATAATACCCACAGGACAATTTCAACACTCATTATTGACCCTAAATCCCTCCTCCCTTACCATATGTTATCTCCACTCTTTACTCACAAGTGATGCATATTTTGAGTTTCTGTCCAAGAACATATCACCCCCACTTTTACTTGTGTGTTTTGTGTTGTCCTACCAGATATGCTCAAACCCTGACCCATAGTCCTATGGCAGATAATTTTTGGCCATGATCATCCCACCCAGGAGACAACTAGTTTCCTAAAGCCTGAATTCTGTGTATGTCCTTTCTATTTTCATATAAATTCCCTCTGCGGTCATATTAGCCAATTTATGCCAAATTTATCCTACTTTGTTTTTTAACACATAGATTCAATGCTAAGTCTTGTCTAGTAGATCAAATGGAATGGAACATTCTCTGGAAACTAGGATTTACAAGAGAGAGCTCATCAGCTTAGTAAATCAGAAAATATTCCCCAATCCCTTCCCTTGCAGCCTAAAGCCAGAACTACTTTTACTACCAACTTACCCTTTATAGAATGTGAGGTAGAGACTATCAATCATCTATAAAAATCCACATCTTTCACAGAGAATTTTAGCTAGATCCATCAGCATTATTCCCCAGTCTCCTTTCTGAAATATAGTTTGACTTCTGCTGGTATCATCTGAGATCAGTGATGTGGCTGAAATTTTCTGGAGGTTCTCCTGTGGCCACAAGATCCAAGTTGACCTTAGTCATAGGTCTGGCTGTTGGTATTTGCAATTATCAGAGCAACTTTCTCTGTTGCCTGTGTCCATATGGTCTCTCATCACTCAATAGTCCAGCCCAGGGATCTTCATACGATCATGGTAGTGATCTTTCACAGTGGGATTTGGTGTGAAGTAATGTGTGCCAGTTTTAAACTTCTACTTTATGACAATAAGCATTAATTTTCCATGATTTGATTTTTCTTTCTCTTTCCTTCTTTATCTCTTTCCTTCTTTATTTCTCTCTTTCCTTCCTTTTTCTTTCTTTTTTTTTTTTTTTTTTTTTTTTGAGACAGGGTCTTACTCTGTCACCCAGGCTGGAGTGCAGTGTGCAGTGGCACAATCACAGCTCACTACAGCCTCAAACTCCTGGACTCAAGCCATTCTTCCATCTCATCCTCTTAAGTTGCTGAGACTGCAGTTGTGCACCACCCTGCCTGGCTAAGGTTTTTATTTTTTGTAGAGATGGGGTCTCGCTGTGTTGCCCAGGTTTGTCTTGAACTACTGGGCCCAAGGAATCTTCCTGCCTTGGTCTTCCAAATTACTGTGATTACAGGCATGAACCACTGCACCATTTCCCCCATGATTTCCTTCCTTTTCTCACCTGCTGGAAACCACACATGGTGATGACTCTGCTTCAAACATGTTGATAATCCTATTGGAACTATGTGTGGCTTATCAATAACTAAAAGGAGCCTGGGTCCTTGAATGATTGTGAGGATTGCAATTAAGCCACTGACCTGGCCTGTTCAACTGCCCAAATACATGAGAAAAACATAAATAACGCCTGGTTCTTCAAGCTGCTGTTTTGAGGCTCACCCTACCCCGAAACAAACCAGGTGGAGAACAAATCCAGCAAGAAGCTTTATAGTAGCTAACACGAAGATGAAGCATAGTAAGTTCAAGATTTTCACATGAACTAAAACCCAAAACAAAATGTCAAATAGGCATATTCCAATTAATGGAATCAGAACACAAAAGTTTTTCCTCCCAAATCCTCCCAAATTGAGGGGGATAACAAAATGAAAGAAAAGTGAAACCATTTCTACCATGATGAAAACCATATATAGAAGGGTTGTCTTTGTCTTGATGTGAAATATCAATACCTATGAATATTAACATCTAATATAAGAATATTAAAAAGAGAATATAATGACCTGAGCTGTAAGTTTGTATAATGACAAATTCAGAACCACCATGCTGTCACTGAAACCTTATTAAGAATAATCGTCATTAAGTGACGATTGTTCTTTTACAATTTTCTTTTCATTTAGTTGTATCTACCGTGTGGCCAAGATAAATGCAATTTGTAAGTTTTACAGGACAGTTGAAGGAGGAGAGTTAAGTGATAGCATTTGAATAGCCCATAAAACATCAATTCTTATTATATGGGGGATAGTCACCTGTGGTTATTAAGTAAACTTCCCTAGAATGTTATTAGTATTTTGTGTGGTTTTGAAAATATTCTCAAGGTTGTTCTTAAGAGGGTGAGAAATGGGGGAGAAATGGGGGAGTCCTCCTTTCCCTCACAGTGATAGCAACCTCTAATTCATTCTCTAGAGGCCACTTCTAGTTACACTTATCTATTAACTAAGAGAAAGTGTCCTAGAAAAGAAAAAAGGATCCTGAAAAGAGGTAGTGAGTATTTGTTTTAATGGTGAACTTAGATACATCTTTTTACTTCCTGTCTTAAAGGCCATCTCTCTCTCTCTCTCTCTCTCTCTCTCTCTCTCTCTCTCTGTCTCTCTCTCATTTGGAACTGATTTCATGGTTTTAAATTCCAGCTTTCTGATGCACAGTGTTTCTTATTAACTCTTCCCTGTTGTGCTTGCTCATCTAATTATCTCACCCTCTCTCCTGTGTTTTAGTTTCTAATAGGTTTCCTTTTCACAGCTCACTGGATAGCCAAGAGTTTCTGGCAATAGGAGTTGGGCTTATTCTGAAAGTGTACCGGAACTGCAAGGGATTCAAGGGTTCTGAATTGCAACAACATCATTCCACAGATGATGAGACTGAGGCTTAAAGATGGAGAAAGCTCATTTTCATTGTCATTAGATAACGTGTGGCTAAGGGAGGATACCACGTCTAATCAGGAGTTATCCACAGAATTATGTTATCAGCATACAATCTCCACTGACTTTTTCCTACTTGGTCTCTTTCTTCCCTATTGAACATGGCTATGAATGTAATATTTGCCAAGGACGTCTTCAGTATTAAGTTTTCAAAAGAAACAGCTTCTTCTAACTTATTTTGCAAAAATTTTTTAACTTTTACTTCTCAATAGGTAAAAGTTATTGGGACATTATGACTATAAACAAAAACAGAGGCCTAATTTTCCTATGTGTGACTTCAGTTGTTGCTTATTTTTACCTACCCAAATCTTACCCATTTACTAAATTCTTCCACCAGTGAGCTACCCCAGGCTATTCTAGAAAACCGTTTCTTCCTCCCATTAATTCCTAATACAGAAGGAAGCCTTTACTACTAAGTTGACAATGGCAGGGTTTTTTTTTTCCCTTCTGAGTGGCTTTTCAGTTTCTTCTATGATTCTCTCTTAACTTTTTTTTTTTTTTTTCTTTTGAGGCAGAGTCTCACTCTGTCGCCCAGGCTGGAGTGCAGTGGCGCCATCTCGGCTCACTGAATGCTCCGCCTCCTGGGTTCACGCCATTCTCCTGCCTCAGCCTCCCAAGTAGCTGGGACTACAGGTGCCCGCCACCACGCCCGGCTAATTTTTTTGTATTTTTAGTAGAGACGGGGTTTCACTGTGTTAGCCAGGATGGTCTCGATCTCCGGACCTCGTGATCCACCTGCCTCGGCCTCCCAAAGTGCTGGGATTACAGGCGTGAGCCACCGTGCCTGGCCCCTCCCTTGACTTTTGTATCAGTAGTCAGTATATTTCTTTGAGCCAGAAGCCATGTGTTGTATGTAGTATTGATTGCCCAGTAACTCATGAGTGGAGTAAGCTTACATTTGTTGAGTTCTTACAATGTGCCATTTACTCGGCAAAAAGTTAACAGATACCATTTTATTTAATCCTTAATGAAAAAACCCTTGAGGTAGGGCTTATTACCCCCATTTCACATAAGAAGAAAACTAAAGTGCAGTGCAAACACCTAAAAGAACTTCTCCAAGAACTAAAATATAGTGAACAATAAAACAGACAAAATCAGATCATCTGGCTCCCAGCAGTGCTTGTTTCACTAAATGATATCAGCTGTCCTTACAATTTGACACACAGAACTTAATAGGTTCCTAACTATAAGAATATGTAGGTTTTTCTGAATTTATGAAGATATATGTATATGATATTGTATTATCATAATTATTACAGCTATATTGTATTATTATAATTATTATATTTTATGTATTACATACGTCAATGTATATGTGTGTGTATTTATAATTGCTAACTTATAAGCATGATTCAATCTAAAGACTTTCTGAATGGTTAGGATTTAAAAAATACTAATTATGATTTTCGGTTTGAGCAGTTTAAATCTGTATTTTCTATCTAATTGATGTGTTGCAAGGGGAGACTGTACTCAGACAAGGATGTTAGCCAGTTCTCAGAAAATCATTTGCAGTCACTTTATGCATCATCTAAGGATAGTTTTCAATGTATGATTTAACACAGAGCTGGTAACACAGACTCAAAATCTAGGATAATTTAATAAATAAAAGTTTGACCATTAAATAGGAAATAATTTTAATCATGAAAATGCATCTAATGAATTTGAGATATAACTCTTACGAGAGTATTTTTCTTTCAGCCTATATTGTTGACAGATGATCTTTTATAAACAGGCAACAATCATAAAGCTTGCAGAAAAAGGTAACTCTCTTAAATAGAATTATTTTAAAATTTCATCATTGTCTACCCATTCAATGCTTATATTCAAACATGTTCAAGCATGTCCACCAGTTAATATTAAAAGCTGTAATATTTTATAGGCAACTAAATATTTCTGCAAATATGTTTGGCACTTGAAAGTTGGAATTTAATGGACAGAGTTGGTGGCCTTGTTCTACGAAAAGCGAAGTCACGTAAACACTCACAGTGAAGATTGGGAAGAGTCATATGCAATGCAGAGCTCAAATACTTTAGAGCAATGAACAAAATGAACAAAATCAGAGTCAAATTTACCAGTGCAATCCAGGGACAGTGACTTCCCTAGAACAAACTTTTAAAAATTAGTTCAAGTGATCATGAATAGTCTCATTTTATAGTTAATATAGTGTTTATGAACATTAAGGGTATTGGTTATGTAGATGAGTATAATAAACACTACCAGTTTTTAGTAGACAGTATTTGGGAGAATGGGCTGAGAAAGTGTTCCAAATTACCTATTTCTGTATATTTAATAAGAGCAATGTCACAGTTTTTCTAGTATTTAATAATAGTAACAATATGAAATTTATTGTAGATTTTTCTGAATTACATTAATAATAATGGCTTATGTGTATATATAATCAGTTAATATTTAATGACAATGATTTGATAATAATGTTGTATATAGTAATACTTCATTAAAGAAACTTTTATTCTCCTTAATATATTGTCAATATTGTAATAACTTATTTATTAATATTCCAGGTAATATGCAGACACCAGTTTTAAGACAATATGATTGAATTGTAATGGCCTTTGGATGATGGGCTTTTTATCTAAACCAAGGCCTGGAAAAAAATGGGAGCTTAAAGGTGGGGTATCAAGATAACAAATATTCAAGAAGATGGAGAGAAGTAGGGTTAAGGAGAGAGTGTTTTAATGCTAGTTGATTTGAATTGCATTTCTGTTTCACTACTTTGCAGTCATAAAAACTAGATTCAAATAGAAATGCCATCATGATATTTTACATAGCTAATTAACCTCATGTAGTTGGATATAGTCCATTCAAAATATTCTCATTGGCCGGGCACGGTGGCTCATGCCTGTAATCCCAGAACTTTGGGAGGCTGAGGCGGGTGGATCACCTGAGGTTAGGAGTTTGAGTCCAGCCTGGCCAAAATGGTGAAACCCCATCTCTACTAAAAATACAAAAATTAGCCGGGTGTGATGGTGAGTGCCTGTAATCCCAGCTACTCGGGAGGCTGAGGCAGAAGAATTGCTGGAATCTGGCAGGCGAAGTTTGCAAGTGAGCTAAGATTATGCCATTGCACTCCAGCCTGGGTGGACAACAGCGAGACTCCGTCTCAAAACAAACAAAAAACAAAACAGAACAAAAAAAATCAATATTTCTTGTTCTACTCTACTGATCTCTGCACCTGTTTCAGAAGAAATATTTAGTCAACAGTCACCATTTAACACACATTTGTTAAGTATTAAGCAATGTCTGTGCTAAAAACTGGGAATACAGTGGTCAAAAATTTAGACAGACATCCTGCCCTCACTGTGATCACAGCCTTGTGTACATCTCTCTTTTCCCTCTCCTTTTTCTGTTCTCTTTTAATGTGTTAAAAACTAAGACATGGTACATATCTTTCAAGAAGAAATTGTGTCTAGTGTAAACTTTCCTAGCCACTACCACAGTGCCTTCATCTCAGTATGCAACATTCACAGAGAGGAAATTCACTGAAAGCCACAGTGCTCTTATGGTATGCCATAGCTGTGTACTTTTGCTTATTTCCAATTCTGGTTTCTTGACTCTACAGAATTTCTTCCTTGTTGCTTTCCTTCCCTCCACCACCTCCTCCTTTCACTCCCTCTTTTTCCTTCCTTCCTTCCTTCCCTCCCTCTCTCCCTTTCTTTCCTTCTTTCCTTTTCTCTCTCTCCTTCCTTCCTTTTTTCCTTCTCCATCTTTATCTTTTATTCCTCTTCGTTTTTCTCCTCCTCCTCTTCTTCCCCCTCCTTCACTTCTCTCTCCACTCTTCTCCTCTTCCTCTTTTCTCTCTCTCTTCTCTCTTCTTTTGCCCCTCTCCTCTCTCCCCTTTTTCTATTCTCTTTCAATCCAGAGACTTATGGATAAAACATGAAGTTGAGCTCTAGAAACTCAGTATTATCAATGCTGATATGAAACCACTGTAAGTAAGTGCTTCAACTGACTTGTGAGGCATGAACAGCACAGTTGAGTATGATTAGGAAAGGTAGGAAGATCACATAAGAGGAAGGACTGTATTTTTTTTTATTACCTCAATATTCAATGGGCATCACTTCTATTCTTAAGCTCTCCATCCTCAAGGAAATAAAACTGCCTACTTGAAAGGTAATGGCATGAATAAATAGAGATAATTTAAGTTTTTGGTCTGAAACAACCAAGTTGGTTTGTAGCAATTTCTGAACTCAATTTTTGGACTCTGCATTATTATGTATAATGGGTTAAACACCATCATGAAGATATACTGTTTTGCTGTACATGTTAATAGAATTGACTATATGCTTCCATTATCAGAGTAAGCCTCATTTACAACATCATTTTAAATAAAAGCGAAAAAGACAGATTTCTAGACTGGTTTCCTGACAGTTATCTTACTTTAAAAATAATTCTCAGCAATATATATTTGCTCTGTGCAAGGCTAGTACATCATTGAAATAATACTTGTGTGAGCCATTTCTATAGTTAAGCATTACCTACTTTTCTCAATTAATTGATTAAAATCACAGCAGCTACCAGGAATCCCCTGAATACCATCCAAGTCCCTGTATTTTTTTTTCCAGAAGATGTTTTAGTTTTTTAAACAATTATTTTGAAGAAAAGTTGAAGATTAATCTTAATGGCATTTTACGACCATAAAGTTATTTCTAAATTATTGTTATTGTATCATGCCCATGGACACTTTAGGAAGACATAAATCAGCTTGTCTTATTTTTTGGATCAGTGGTTCTGTTGCCAGAAACTCATGTGATGACATGATTTTTATACAATGATGCATTTATACAGACAACAAGGATGGAAAATTGTATAATTATATAAAAAGCAACACATTTTGAATTTACATAAATCATACTAAATGATGGGTTTCAATGCTTGAAAATCTATCGGGTGAGAAATATCACATATGTAAGTTCTAGGTATAGTATGCTTTGTAACTACGCATTACTATTAACCACTACATTTCCAATAAATAGGTTTTAAGTGGATTCTTAGGCCTAGGTTGACTTGAGAATCTCAACACTCACTTCATTAAATAGCACTAAAGATCAGGACACTGAGAGCCAATTTAGATCACGGTTGATTGCTTCAAGCTCATCAGCTGGTAAATATTTTAAAAGTTATTTTATTCAATGAAATGTAACTAATATAAATGTAAATAAAAAGAAGGCATGTTCCTCTTGAAGCAGCAATGGATTGCTGAGTCCTGTGCCATGGATTTCCTTTGTCTCCTATATTGGACTTTAATAGAGGTTAGCTAAACATCCGGGCTCCAAGCAATCCAACTGAAGGGCCCACACTCTAGATGATGGTATAGCCACAGGTATCTTAAACGAAATTTATAGCTCTGCTTTTCACTATGGTGGTCATTAGTCATGTGGCTATTTAAATTTAAATTAGTCGATTTTTCTTTTTAAAAAACATAATTTTTGTTGCACTGGCTACATGTTAAATGCTCATAGTTACATGACACGTTAAATGCTCATAGTTACATGTGGCATGTGGTTACCATATTGGAGAGCAGATATAAAGCACAGTTCAATCATATGTACTTCTTTAGACAGCTCTGCGAGCTTTATGATGGCAAGAAACTTTTTCTTTTTTTAATTGAGATGGAGTTTTGCTCTTGTTGCCCAGGCTGGAGTGTAATGATGAGATCTCAGCTCACTGCAACCTCTGCCTGCCGGGTTCAAGCGATTCTCCTGCTTCGGCCTTCCAAGTAGCTGAGATTACAGGTGCCCACCACCATGCCCAGCTAATTTTTGTATTTTTAGTACAGATGGGGTTTCACCATATTGGCCAGGCTGGTCTCAAACTCCTGACCTCAGGTGATCCACCCTCCTTGGCCTCCCAAAGTGCTAGGATTATAGGCATGAGCCACAGTGCCTGGCTGGAAGATCTTGTTCATTGTAGTATACTTAGTACTTTGTACAGGGCATGGCCCATAAGAGATGCTCCAGAGACTTACTGGAAAAACAATGTGTATATATATGTGTGTGTATATATATATATGTATGTGTGTATATATATACATGAATGTATATAAATATATATGTATGTATATAAATATATATATATATATATATATATAGTAGATTTATTGGGAAAACTATATATAGAGTTACTTAGCCCCAGGGAACAAGCGAGGAAAGATATCCAAAGTTTGAACTGAGTGCTTTCCTTTCTTAAGAGATGACAAATTAATTGGGGGAGAGGGGGAGTTGACAACGTGTATGTTTATATGGAAGCCTGCTTGAGTTACTCTGAAGAAAGCCTTCAGTCCCCAACTAGAGTATTACATGTAAATTCACGACTATTAATGGGAGATTGTAAGATGCCTATTTCCCTGACGCTCTGAATATGTTAATGTAACAATTAGTTTAGCATTTTCCCTTCCTATGCACATTCAGTTCAACCATGTTAGCTCCATGTGCCTTTGGCTCCCAGGTTTCTCTGGCTTTTTATCTTCCTATTCTCTCTTTATAATATCTATTTTTACCTTTTTCATGTCACCTCCCGCTGTGTCTAGACCTCTGTTCTGAACTCCAGATTCCTGCTGCCAGCAAGACAGCATCTTGTCAGATCTTAGCGCCTTGAGGGCAGGGCAAAGGACTAGTTATGCATTATTTGAAGATGTGTTTTTGATGATCATCACATTGACTAAGTTCATGATGTGCTCACGAAATATTGTTTGAATTAACTGGAATGCGTTGTGTTTTTGTCTTCTTTGATCCTTCTCCCATCGAACTTAAAGTTTATAGTAAAACTAGGAAAGGAGTTCAATAATGGGCCAGAAAATGAAAGACACACTAACCAACAAAACCATGAACACTACTTATTTAAAATCACTGTTTCAGTTGAGCTCAGTACTTTCTGGTAAGAAAAAAAAAATTAAAAAGTCAGCACCAGGCATCACGTCTGAGGCAGGAGAGGAAAATAAGCACAAGATACAAGTATCCACCAAGGAATCTAGAAAAACCTGCAGAAGGAATGGCACGGGAGAAAATGTGTATCTGGTTTACAATGCACTCTGTGGTTCAACAATGAGTACCCACTAGTAATCCTATTTTGTGTGGTATCTGGAGTACTGCATGGAAAAGAAATTGCAACTAGACATGTATACAAACATGTTTAACACATGAGTAGAAACAACTACTAAAGCTCTAGCAAACAAAGAAGAGTACGTGCCCATCCAGTGTTCTGTGCGATCACAAATATTTCATTTGACCATAATAATTTACATTTTGCAACCTCTCATTTTAATGTGTTCTCATTAAATTAGCAGCTATGTATTCTTAAAATATATGAAATATCTTGTGACAGAAATGTCTTTATTTCATATTAAAAAAAAGTGGAAGAGAATTCCAAATACTTTGACATTACTAATAAGAAAAACAAGATATTTTTAAATTTTTAATTTCTTTAGAGATCAGCTTGCTCCATGCTCAGGCTGGAGTGTAGCTGTACAATCACAGATCACTGTACCCTCAACATCCCGGGCTCAAATGATCCTTCTGCCTCAGCCTCTTGAGTAGCTGGGACTACAGGTATACACCACCACTCCTGGCTAATATTTTATTTTTAGTAGAGACAGGGTCTCTTTATGTTGTCCAGGCTAGTCTCAAGCTCCTGACCTCAAGCAATCCTGCCTCAACCTCCCAAAGTGCTGGGATTACAGGCATGAGCCACTACACTAGGCCAAGAATTAGATTTTTCGACATTGAGATAAATTATGTAGAGTTTAAAGCTCCAATATAAGATAATTAGTATCCCCCAGTTTGATTTCTATATATCTCCAATAAATCATATCAAAATAAAAAGAATTTAGGTCTTTGTTATATTAATTGGACCTATGTCAATGTTTTTTTTTTTTGTCAATTCCCAGTATTATAAGTTGAAAAGCAACAAATCTATTTCAAAACTCAAGACACTTTAGTGCTTAGCCAAAGTAAAATCAAAACGGCTTTTAACGGATTAGTAAGGTCCACAGGCACAGATCTCGGAGCCTGCTTTATTTTATTTGCCTTGATTTCAATATTATTTATGAATGTACTTTCAGTCTCATCAATAGGATTCTTCTTTAGTGTTCTCTTTTGCGGTGGTTCTCCATTTTACAGATGATGAAAATGAAGGGCAGAAGTATCATTCAATTAAAAAGAAGTAGCTATTAAATAATAAAGTTGGAATTTGACAGGACCCAGATCATAGAGTTGGTCTCTGTTAGGGAATAGAAAAGGGATACACATTATTATCAGAGGGAGGTAGGTGGGATCCCTTTAACATACTGTTCAAGAACAGTAATTTGGGCAAGGTTCTGGAATGGCAGCCTGAAAAGCTACACACCCCAGTGCAACAGGTGAGAACTATTTTTGAAAGTGGCCCTAAGGGTGAACAGCAAATGAAGAAATATCTGTTCAGGAACTTATATGAAAATAGGCAAAAAAATGCAGGAGTCTCTAATATTTGAATTAAGACTACACTGAGTTCTTGTTCCCCACAGTAATCAGAACAAGATATTTTTTCCTGGGATAAGCAGGACGTCCATGTTTCTTACTCTATCCCCGTTACATGTTGCAGAAGCTAAGTCCCAGGGGAACATAGTTGAGTATTGGGGACTGCCTTCTTCTTCCCAGACACAACTTGAGAAAAAAAAGCTTCTATATTAGATGGAATGTGTTGAGAACACTGGGCTTTACTTACTCTTTACCCAGCTCATGAAGTAGTGATCCCATGCCACAAGAGACAATCTGAGGAAGGCTCAGGCTTCCACTTTCTCCCTGTGGAGTACTCAGCTATAGATTAAGAATTTGACTTAAAGAGAAGCTTGTTATTCTTCCCACTCTGAACTCCAGAGATCTTTCATGAAGAATGAGTCTATAGAAAGGTTAGCTTCTAATCTGTTCCCAAAGGACCTGATTTAATTTGCAACAGAGAGTGAAGAATTTCAAGCCTAAAGGTGCTCTCAAAAACAGTGGAGGTTGTGGTGAAAGGCAATTGGGACCAGATTCAAGATACAAGCCAAACTGTAGGTCTGATAGTTCGCAGAGAAAAATCAGGTAACAAGACAACTCAGATGAGACTTCATTGGGTTAGAACAAAAATCAAACACTGCTCTTAGAAATTATTCCTTCAGGGCTGGGTACCAAGGCTCATTCCTGTAATCCCAGCACTTTGGGAGGCCAAGGCAGGAGGATCTTTTGAGGCTGGGATTTCAGGACCAGCCTGGGCAACATAGTAAGATCCTTTTTCTGCAGAAAATTCAAAAATTAACTCCGTGTTGTACACATGCCTGTAGTCCCAGAATTTGGGGAGACCAATGTAGGAAGATCACTTGAGACTGGGAGTTTGAGACAAGCCTGGACAACAAAACTAGACCCCCATCTCTACAAAAAATAAAATAACAATATCTGGGCATGGTGGTGCAAGCCTGTAGTCCCAGCTACTCAGGGAGGCTGAGGTGGGAGGATCACTTTATCCACAGAATTTGAGGGTACCACGAGCTAAGTTTAAACCACTGTACTCCAGCCTGGTTGATGGAGTGAAATTGTGTCTCAAAATAAAAAATAAAAAATAAATTTCTTCAAAAGTGCCAGATTTGGACTGGATTTGTTTGTAGAGCAATGTATGCCACAGGGCATTGTTGACAACAATAGAGCAATTAGCCCACAATTAATAGAGTAAAACAGCTGAGTGGAGTCAGCGAAAGAGAAGAGAGCCCTTCCAAACCCACTGTCTTCCTAGGGTGATGTGGGCATACACAAAGCTGGGCCTTTCGGAGGAGTGTAAAAAGCTGAATACTGTGGGTGACTGGGGGTAGGGGGAATAGATTTTAACAAAACAACCCATTCAGTCACTAAACAAGTAAATAAACAGAAACAATAACAAGCCATCGGAGAGAGACAATATCCAGAACTGTTACAATGTATTATTTAAAACATCCAGTTTCTAACAACAACAACAACAAAAATGTGACGAATCTAACTAAATATAAAAGTACTACCCATACACCAGCACAAAACAAAACAAAACAAAACAAAACAGGTGTTAATGGAAAATATCTTGGGCCCCCAAAATCACTAAAGGAAAAAGTCAAGCTGGGAACTGCTTAGAGCAAACCTGCCTCCCATTCAATTCAAAGTCACCCCTCTGCCCACGGAGATAAATGCATATCTGATTGGCTCCTTTGGAGAAGCTAATCAGAAACTCAAAAGAGTGCAACCTTCTGTCTCTTATCTACCTATGACCTGGAAGGCCCCTCCCTGCTTTGAGTTGTCCTCCCCTTCCAGACAGAACCAACGTTCATGTTACATATGTTGATTGATGTCTCATATCTCCTTAAAATGTATAAAACCAAACTGGCTCTGACCACCTTGCGCTCATGTACCCAGGACCTCCTGAGGCTGCATCAGGACATCCTGAGGCTGGGGCCCGGGCACATGTCCTTAACCTTGGCAAAATAAACTTTCTAAATAAACTGAGACCTGGCTCAAATTTTCAGTGTTCACACAGGCAACAAAAATTGCCTGTGAGAGAAACTATATCAGAATTAACAGAAAAGGACTCCACATGAGCCATTATATAGATATATATTCATGACTGTTCAGAAAACTAAAGCTAAAGAAGGGAAGGTATGATGACACTGTTGTATAAACTAGAAAACATCAATTAAAAGATAAAAATATTTTTAAAAATTATGAAAATTGAAATAGAGTTCAATTTGAAAATTGAAATAGGGTTCAAATTGAAGGAGAGTTGAAAATTAAATAACTGAAATGGAAAGATCTCTCGGAGGACACAACAGTAGATTTGAACTGGCAGAAGAAAGAATAAGCAAACCAGAAGATCGATCAACAGAGATGATGTGAGTTGAAGAACAAAGAGAAAAATGAATGAAAAGCAAAAATAGAGACAGCCTCACAGATATATGAGACATCATTAATTACTTCAACTTACATATCACGGAAGCACGAGGAGGAGAGGAAAGAGAGAAAAAAGCAGAAAAACGATTCAAAATAACCACAGTAGCTAAAATTTCCCACATAAAAACAATAATCTGGCCTGGCACAGTGGCTCATGCCTTTAATCCCAGCGCTTTGGATGGCTGAGGTGGGCAGATCACTTGAGGTCAGGAGTTTGAGACCAGCCTGGCCAACATGGTGAAACCCTGTCTCTACTAAAAATACAAAAATTAGCTGGGCATGGTGGTGTGTACCTGTAATCCCAGCTACTCGGGAGGCTGAGGTGGGAGAATCGCTTGAACCTGGGAGGCAGAGGTTGCAGCAATCCGAGATTGCCCCACTGCACTCCAGCCTGGGTGACAGAGCAAGACTCTGTTGCCAAAAAACAAAACAAACAAACAACAATAACCTACACATCTAGGAAGCCCAACAAACCCCAAGAAAGATAAGTTTTAAAAGATTTATGAGCAGACACAGCATAGTAAAAGTGCTGGAAGTTAATAACAAGCAGAAAATTTTGAAAGCAGTAAGAAAAACATGACTAGTTATTTACAGTAGAACACCAATAAAATTTACAGCTACTTCTCAGCAGAAACACAGGACGCCACACTAGGCAGTGAATAATATTCTCAAAGTGGCCAAGGAAAAACAGAAGGAAAAAAAAGTCCTGCTAAACAGGAATTGTATTTCTAACAAAGCTATCTTTCCAAAATAAGGGCAACATGAAGTATTTTCAAGATAAACAAAAAGAAAAAGAATTTGTTGCTGGGATACTCACCTCATAACAAGTACTAAAGCAAATTCTTTAGGCTAAAAGCAAGTAATCCCAGATAGTAATTCTAATACACACACACACACACCCACACACCCAATAAAGGCAATTACATAATTGTTAAACAAAAAAAAACTATCAAAAAAGCCTATTCTTCTTCTTTCTTTTCTTAAATGCTTTAAAAGCCATTTTTGTGTGTGTGTGTGTGCACGTGTGCATGTGTGTGTGTGTGTGTAATGAATTTTTGGGCTTATATTATAGAGAAATGCAATATGGGTACAATGTATTTGCCAATAGAGTCAAATGAGATAAGAGAGAACAGAGCTGTATTTTCCTGAAAATGACTATATATGGTAAAGCAATACTTTTAACAATGTATTTTTGGGCAAGAAACAATAAACAGATATAATAAGACAGTAGTATGACAACATGGGGGAAAGGAAATAGAGCTATTAATGAGTAACATTTCTAAAAATCACTGGAATTGAGCTAATATAAATTAGAAGCTGATTTGAATAAGTTAAGGAACACATGATATACCTTATAATAACCACTTAAAAACTCAAAAATATTGTAAAAATTAGTAAAGAATTTTGCATGCTACATTAGAAAATATTTAATTAGTGCAAAAAATAAAAGAAGAATAGAAAAGAAAAACAACATGAAGTGTATAGAACACCAGAAGTAAAATTACAGGTACAACTCCAACTATATCAATAATAACATTAAATGTGAATAAATTACATTACTCAATTGAAAGAAATTGTCAGGCTGATTTTAAAAAAGCAGTATTCAACTTTACATTGCCTATAGCATATACACTTTGGATTCAATAATATAAAGAGATGAAGAGTAATAGAATGGAAAAAATATTTATGTAATGAAAACAGGACAAGAGGTAGGCTGGGCACAGTGGCTCACGCTTGTAATCCCAGAACTTTGGGAGGCCAAGGCGGGCAGACCACCTGAAGTCAGGAGTTTAAGACCAGCCTGGTCAACATGGTGAAACCCCGTCTCTACTAAAAATACAAAAATTATACAGGTGGTGATGGCAAGTGCCTGTAATCCCAGCTACTTGGAAGGCTGAGGCAGGAGAATCACTTAAACCCAGGAGGCGGAGGTTGCAGTGAGCCGAGATCATGCCACTGTACTCCAGCCTGGGTGACAGAGTGAAACTCTGTCCCAAAAATTAAAAAAAAAAAAAAGAAAACAGGACCACAAGAAAGCAAGAGTAGCTATACTGATACTTGACTTAGGCTTTAAAAAACCAAAAATTCAGTATAGATAGATAGGGAAATTTTATTATGATAAAGGGGTCACTCTATGATAAAGACAAAACAATTATAAATATATGAGCTTAAAAACAGAGCACTGAAATAAATTGAAAACAAATGAATGAAGAAATAGACAATTCAACAATGATAGTTGGGGAATTCAATTCTCACTTTAAATAATTGATAGCAGAACTAGAAAGAAAACCAGTAAGGAAACAAAAGACTTATACAACACTATTAGAGAACTAGATCTCACAGACACCTATAAAACACTATCCCCAAATAACAGAGTATTTATTTTTCTCAAGTGTACATTGAAACATCTTTAGGACAGACGATATAATAAGCTGTACAAGAATTCCACATTTAAAATAATTGAAATCATACAAAGTATTTCTCTGACCACAATGGGATGAATTAAAAATCAAAAGCCTGAAAAAAAAACTGGGTAACGTGCAAATAAATTAAAGCATTAATAAATACCCACTGAGAAAAAAAATAAATTTAAAAAAATCAGAAGATACGGCCAGGCGCAGTGGCTCACGCCTGTAATCCCAGCACTTTGAGAGGCCACGGCCGGCAGATCACGAGGTCAGGGGATCGAGACCATCCTGGCTAACACGGTGAAACCACGTCTCTACTAAAAATACAAAAAATTAGCTGGTCATGGTGGCGGGCGCCTGTAGTCCCAGCTACTCGGGAGTCTGAGGCAGGAGAATGGCGTGAACCCGGGAAGCGGAGCTTGCAGTGAGCCGAGATGGCGCCACTGCACTCCAGCCTGGGTGACAGAGCGAGACTCCGTCTCAAAAAAACAAACAAACAAACAAACAAACAAAAAACAGAAGATGCTTTGAGATAAGTCAAAATAAAGACAAAAAATAGCAAAACTTGTGGAATGCAGTAAATGCAGTGTTTAGAGGGAATTTTATAGCTATAAATATCTGTATTAATAAGAAATAAATCTTAACTTATTGACAGCAAACTAAATTCCCGGCAAGAAAATAAAAGAAATAATCAGTATTAGTGGAGAAATCAATAAAATAGAGAGCAGAAAACAATAGAGACAATCAATAAAACCAGCTGTTTTTAAAGATCAATAAAAGTGAAAAATCTTTAACAAGACTGATTAAAAAAAGACTCACTTTACTAGAATTGGAAATGAGAGACCTTATTACTAGATACTAAAAAAATAAAAATAGATAATGAAAGAATACTATACACAGCCGTATGGAAACACTTTTGATAACTTAAATGAAATGGACAAAATATCTAGAAAGACACAAACTATTGAAAGTAATGTAAGGAGAAACAGAAACTAAATTAAGGAGAAATATGAATAAACACATAGTAAGTAAAGAAATTGAAGCACTAATAAAAAAAAACTACCCACAGTATCTATTACAAAATAAAATTAAAAAACAAAAACAAAAAACAAATGAACAACCGACTAACAAAGAAATGAATGCCAGGGTTAGATGGCTTCACTACTGAATTCTTCCAAACATTTAAAGAAGAATCAAATCCAATTCCTCACAAACTCTTCCAAAAGATAGAGGAGGAGGGAACACTTCCCAATTCATTTATGAAGCCATTATTAGCCTGATACCAAAAGCAGACAAAGTCATCAAAACTGGCCTCCTTGTCTGAGGTGTCACCCGAAGTTCTTGGTTTTATGGCCATGGAAATTAAGGACGCGGACACCTTAAAGGTGAGGTTAAAACAGAAGTTTAATAAGCGAAAGGAAGAAAGCTCTTTGGAGCAGAGAGGGGTTCCAGAAAGATGGGTGGCAGTTTTGCAGGGAAGTGCAAGAGTGTTTTTTTTGTTGTTTTTTTGTTTTTTTTTTTTTTTGAGATGGAGTCTCGCTCTGTCGCCCAGGCCGGAGTGCAGTGGTGTGATCTCTGCTCACTGCAAGCTCCGCCTCCCGGGTTCACGCCATTCTCCTGCCTCAGCCTCCCGAGTAGCTGGGACTACAGGCACCCGCCACCATGCCCAGCTAATTTTTTGTATTTTTAGTAGAGATGGGGTTTCACCATGTTAGCCAGGATGGTCTTGATCTCCTGACCTCGTGATCCGCCCACCTCAGCCTCCCAAAGTGCTGGGATTACAGGCGTGAGCCACCGCACCCAGTCCAAGAGTTTTTATAGAAAAGCTGGAGGGGAGGGGTGCTTTATTTGCCTAAGGCGCGAATTTCTGAGTTTCCGCCTCTACCTTTTCTAGTGCGCACGTGGACTTCTTAGTCTGAGTTATTCCATGTCGTTTATCTCTTCCTGCTGCTCTTGTGTAAAAAAATGAACAAAAGGAACGGGCGGGGCAGAACACTTCCAGTGGATGTGCCTGGTTCAGGGTAACTCTTCTTGTGGGTGCTGCTGCAGGCCCTCTCCCTGCACAAGCCTCCTTGTCTGAGGATTTCCAAGAAAAGAGGGAACTGTGCTTACTGGAGCCCACTGTCTGTCTGTCTGTTCACACAGGAGACCCCTTTCTGTGTTAAAGCTTGCCTTCCTTATCTGTGTTTGCAGCCTTATCTTTCAGGCTGCTCTATGCTGAGGGAAAAATGACCTCTTGGGCTGCTTCTTGTCAGAAAAGAGACTGCTTTTTGTTAGAACAAAATTCTACCAAGGACCCTTGCCCTAACTATCTGCCTAGTTGATTTCTCTCTCCTCTCACATCATCACAACGAAAGAAGATTGCAAACCAATAAATCTTGTGCATATAAACACAAAATCTTCAACAAAATGTTAGCAAATTATATCCAGCAACATATAAATCACATTATACGCCATGAGTAAGTGGGCTTTATCCCAGGGACACAATGTTGGTTCAACATTTGAAAATCAGTTAACTTAATACATTATATGAATGGAATAAAGCAAAAATCACATAGGCATTCTTTCATGATAAACATTACTCAACAAATGAGGAACAGAAAGAAAGGAACTTCATCAATCTGCTAAAGGACATCTATAACAACTCCACAGCTAACATCATACTTAATGGTGAAAGACCAGATACTCTCCTCCTAAGATCAAAAGTAAGACAGAAAAATCCACCCTTGCCATTTATATTTAACATTGTACTGGAGGTTATAGCCAAGAAAATCGGGTTAAAAAAAATCATCTAAACTGAAAGAAATAAAAATAAACGATCTCTATTCAAAGATGACACGATCTTGTATATAGAAACTCCAAAGGATTTACAAAGCACTATTAGAATTAATAAACACATTTAGCAAATGTTCAGGTAACAAAATCAATGCGTAAAAATTAATTATATTTCTATACACTTGAAAATTCAAAAAATGAAGAAAATTCAACTTATAATTGCATCAAAAAGAATAAAATATTTGGTAAATTATCAAAATAATTCAAAACAAAACTACAAAATATTGTTTAATCAAAGAAGTTCTGAATAATTGGGAAAACATCTCTTATTCAAGAATTTGAAGACTTAAGTCTTCAATATTCATATTCATAGCTAAACTGGCAATATTCCCCCAAAATGATAAAGATTTGTAGAATTATTTGCAGAAATTTACCAGATGATGCTAACATGCCTATGTAATTGTAAGGACTCCAGAATAGCCAAAACAATCCTGGAGAAAGATTAATAAAACAGAAGTCCTATTTCCCTATTTCAAAACTTGCTACAAACCAATGGTAATCAAGACAGTCCTAGTTCAAGAGTAGACATATATATCAATGGAATAGAATTGAGATTCCAGAAATAAACCCACACATCTGTGCTTAATCAATTTTTGATAAGGTGCTAAGAGCATCCAATGGGCAAAAATATCTTTTTAGCAAGTGGTGTTAAGACAATTGTGTAGCCACATGTAAAATAATGAAGTTGCACCTTTATCTCACACCATGTAGAAAAAATAACTCGAAATAGATATATCTAAATAGTAGAGCTAAACATATACATCTCTTAGAAGAAAACAGGAAAATCTTCGTGACCTTGAATTTGGCAAAGATTTACTGATATATCTAAATCAGGAGGAACAAAAAAAAATTAAACTTTATTAAAATTAAACACTATTGTGAATCAAAGGACACCATCAAGAAAATGAAAAGACAACCCACGAAATGGGAGAAAATATTTCCAAATTATATATCTGATAAGACATGCATTCATAATATTTAAATAACTCTTACTGTGGTAATGGTTGCAATATATCAGCAAATATTCTAAAAGCTATTGAATTGTTCACTTTATTTTTTTTCCCAGACAGGTTCTTTCTTTGTCACCCAGGCTGGGAGTGCAGTGATGTGATTATAGCTCACTGTAACCTAGAACTCCTCTAAAACTCCTGGGATCAAGCAATCCTCTTGTCTCAGCCTCCTGAATAGCTAGGACTACAGGCATGTGCTACCACAGTCGGTAATTTTTTTTTTTTAATAGATGGGGTCTTGCTGTGTTACCCAGGCTGTTCTCCAACTCCTGGCCTCAAGTGATCCCCCCCAACCTTGGCCTTTCAAAGTGCTGGGATTACAGGCATAAGCCATTACACTAAGTGAATTGCACACTTTAAATGAATCATAATTCATATATGAATTGTATCTCAACGAAGCTGTTTTTAGAAGTAAAGAAAATAAAGAATAACAATTTTATGATAAATGGTTAATGAGGTGAGATACAGATTGATTAAACTATGGCAAAATAGGATAAATATTAAGAATTCCATTTAAAAGACCATGAGAATTATTTCCTAGCGAAGTAACAAGTATAATTATCCACATCTGTCATTATTTTCAGAATTAACTTTTAAGATAAATTTCAAAATAAATTTATTTATTGCATGTTTTTGATGCTTCAGTTCCATTTAAGCTTAGGTACTCAAAAACAGTTTTATGTGTCCGCAAGGAAATTGCAACAAATCACAAAACTGTATGTAATTTGAATGTCTGAGAATAGGGGAATAATTGTGCATCAACTCTATGGAAAGCTATAACATAAAATTTATTATTACTATTATCACCATCAAAACAAAGAGACATTCAAATATAGCAAATAGCAGAGTACAGAATTGTATACACACTATGATTTTAACTACGTTAAAGGTTTAAGAAGTGTAAACAGCTACTATTAATTAAGTGGTAATTCTGTGTTAGAGGATGTACTAGAAGCTTTAAAGATGTTATAAAATTAATCTCTGTAAGACACTAAATGCCATAAATTTTAAGATGCACCATCAAATTAATAACAATTCTTGGAGAGAAGGGAGAAAATGAAGGAACATTTTAAATCTGTGTATCAATTACCAAATTATTTTTAATTTTAAACTTATTATTTCCAGTCAAAGAGCAAAAACATCATTTTCCAAGGTTACTTAGGTCAGCTCTTTATTCCCCAATTCCTTCAATGAGGTGTGCTCATACTATGGGCTAAATTGTGTACCCCCAAAATTCTTATGTTGTAGCCTTAACTCCAATTTGAATATATTTGAAGGTGGGGCTTTTAGGAGGTAATCAAAGTTTAATGAAGTCTAAGGATGTGGTCATAGTATTGGTGGCCTTATAAGAGGAAAAAGAGACATTCTCTCTCTCTTTCTCTCTGTCTCTCTCTCTCCTCCCCCTCCCCCTACCCCCACTTCTCTCTCTCTCCACACTGCTAAGGAAAGGCAATATAAGGACACAGAGAGAAGAAGGTGGCTATCTGTAAGCCAGGAAGAGAGTCCTCATCAGAAACCCAACTGGCTGACACCTTATTTTTTGATTTCTTAGCTTCCAAATTTACTTATGATAAGTAAATTTCTGTTATTTAAGCCAGGCAGAATGTGGTATTTTTTATGGTAGCCCAAGCCGACTAATATAATTTGTAATATAGTTGTATGTTTTTGGGTGGGGTGGTCTAAGTCTTTATTCAGCTTTAGAACCCCAGACATCCTGGTTGATTGTTTGTTAACTTTGCGTAAATTAAAGTTCACTCTTTGTGATTCTATGAATTTTGCCAAGTGCAGAGTCATGTACCCACCACCCCAGCACCACACAGAGCAGTCCCATTACCCAAAAAAGTTCCCTGTCCATTCTCTTTGTTGCCAACAACTCCTCCACTGGAAACATCTGGCAACTAAATCTGTTTTATGTTTGCCTTTTCCAGAATGTCATGATAGTAAACTCATACAATATATTTACTTTTGGGTTTGGTTTTTTTCACTTAATGTATTTTGGGTTTATCCATGTTTGGGTTTATCCATGCAGTTTATTCTTCTTTATTACTCAATAGTATTCCATTGTAAGGATACAACAGTTTGGTTAGCGATTCACCCTTTGAAGGACATTTTAGTTGCTTCCAGAGTTAGGGAACTTAGGGGACTCGTAAATTCCTAAGTTACTTTCCTTCTGTTCCCAAGCAGATAGGCTTTTCTTTGAATGTTGGATTGCATACAAGATTTTGTGTAGGACTTAAGAAAAAATAAACTATATAAACATTGTACTCTAGTTGGCAGATTTGTTTCTCATGGAAATATCGGTCAACAATTCTGAGCTATGTTACATGTGCACTAGGGTTGAAAATATAAGTAAATGAATGGTGGGGGTGGAACCTGGTTTCTCCCTGAGGAAGAAGAGAAGTTACGAATAAGTCAGGGGAGAAGGTTAGAATGAATGCTTGTGTTACTTACTGGCTTACAGTTGGAGGCAGTATAAATTCATGTTTAGCATAGATAGAACAGTTTTAATGTTTCCTTTTTCTACTTTGATTTTAATTGGCTTTTTAAAAATCTTCTCCAGGTAAAAGCTTTATTGGTTTTACACCCTTCTCTTCAAATACAAACATTTACATTCTTAAAAAATTTCTCAAAGTACTTCTTTTACCATTTTTTCTCAAATTATGATATGGTGAGTTTCCAGTATTATTCAGGTTGAAATATTTTCAAATTTCTACTTTTATTTCTTTATTAATACATAGATTACTTAAGTGTATTGCTTAATATTCAAGTATTTGGGGACTTTCTAAATTTTTATACTTTTATATCTGTACTTTATTATTTTTATATCTGTACTTTAATACTGTGATGGTCAGAGAATATATTCTGTGGTTTTAATTATTCGAAATGTTTGGAACTTGTTTCAAGAATCAGTACGAAGTGTATTTCAGCTTTTGTTATTTCCACATGATAAAACTGTGTATTCAGCAGCTGTTGGGTATGATATCTATAAATATCACATAAGTTTAAAATACTGTTGTTCAAATTTTCTGTACCTTTATTGGTGTTTCTCTTACCTCTCCACCAATGACTAAAAGACAAAGATTATTATAATCTCCAACTGTCATGGTTGATTTGTGTATTTCTTTCTTTTATCCACCAATTTTAGTTCCCTATTTTTAATCAATGGTATTCGTTATTTACACTGTGCCAGGTCCTGAATGTTGTGCCTCTCCAAAGTTCATATGTTGAAACTCTAATCCCTAATGTGATGGTTTTTGGAGGTGGGGCCTTCAGGAGGTAATTAGGTCATGAGGATATCTTCCTCATGAGATTTGTGCTTTTTATAAGAAGAGAACCAGGGAGATGACCTTTCTCTCTGCCATGCAAGGAAAGAGCAAGAAGGCATCCATTTGAAACCAGGCCCTCGCCAGGAACTGAATGGGCCGGCACTTTGATCTTGAACTTCCTGCCCTCCAGATCTGTGAGAAATCAATTTCTGTTGTTTAGGCCAGTGGTCCCCAACATTTTTGGTTTCATGGAAGACAATTTTTTCCACAGACCAGAGTTGGGGGATGGTTTTTGGATGACTCCAGTGCATTACGTTTATTGTGCACTTCATTTCTATTATTACTACATTGTAATATATAAATTAATAATCATACGACTCATCATAATGTAGAATCAGTGGGAGCCCTGAGCTTATTTTCCTGAAACTAGACAGTCCCATCTTGGGGTGATGGGAGACAGATCATCAGGCATTAGATTCTCATAAGGAGCACACAGCCTAGATCCTTCACATGCGCAGTTCAAAATAGGGTTCGTGTTCCTATGAGAATCTAATGCCGCTGCTGATCTGATAGGAGACAGAGCTCAGGTGGTAATGTGAGCCATCCGGAGTGGCTGTAAATACAGATGAAGCTTTGCTGGCTCACCTACCACTCACCTCCTGCTGTGGAGCCTGGTTTTTAACAGGCCACAGACTGGGACTGGTCTATGGCCCAAAGGTTGAGGACCCCTGGTTTAGGCCACCTGCCCTATGGTATTCTTGTTTTAAGAGCTGTAACTAAGATGCACAGTTAAGATTGCTATGCCTTTTTATACTTTTTTTGTTTTTTTTTTTTGTTGTTGTTGTTTTTTTGAGATAGAGTCTCGATCTGTCGCCCAGGCTGGAGTGCAGTGGTGCCATCCTAGGTCACTGCAACCTCCGCCTCCTGGGTTCAAACGATTCTTCTCCCTCAACCTCCTGAGTAGCTGGTATTATAGGCACCCACTACCACACTCGGCTAATTTTTTTGTATTTTTAGTAAAGACATGGTTTCGCCATGTTGGCCAGACTGATCTTGAACTCCTGACCTCAGGTGATCCACCCACCTTGGCTTCCCAAAGTGCTAGGATTACAGGCATGAGCCACCACATCCAGCCACCTCTTTATCATAAAATTTCCTTTTTCTCTTGTACTAATCTTTGTGTTGCAGTTTATATTATCTGATACTAACACAGCCATTCCAGGTTTCTTATGATTAGCTTATTGAATGTCATATTATTTTCCATTTGATCTCTTTGTGTCTTCATATTTAAACTGTAGATCTTGTACACAGCATATAGTAGAGCTTTACTTTTTATACTGACTGTAATTTCTGCCTTCTAATTTTTGCGGTGAGTCCGTTAACTTTTAATGTAATTATTGATATGTTTATGAATAATTCTTCCACTTTGTAATTTGTTTTTATATGCCTTATTTTTGCTTCATTTTTCTGTCCCTCTTTCCTTCATTTGGGTGAATCAGTTAAAGATTTGCATATATACCCGTTGTATTTTAGATCTTCTGTGACATTTTGGCTAAAACTATTCTGTTTTAGTGGCTGTACTAGAGATTACAATATGCATCTTTGACATATCACACTATCATCAGATAATATTTTGCTACTTCATAAATAATGTTGGGATATTACAAATTATAGTTAATTTCTCTTTCCTCTCAATTTTGCACTTTTTGGCATGCATTTTATTTCTACATATGCTATAAATCTCATAAGATATAGGTATCGCTTTTTCTGTTAAACAGATAAAAGTCATTTAATGAAGTTTAAAAATACAAAAAATATTCTTGTTTTTTAAACTACTTATTTCTCTTTTCTGATGCTCTTCATTTCTTTCTGCAGACTGGGACTTACTTCTGATATTATATACCTTAAGAATAAAAAAGCTCTCTAATTTTTTTTGTAATTAATACAAATTCTCTTTTGGTGATTCTGAATATGTTATTTTCACCTTCAGCTCTGAAGTGTATTTTTATTGCCTGTGGAATTGCAGGTTGTGAGGTCGTTTTTATTTACTTTCATTACTTTAAAAATGTCTTTCCATTATCTTCTGTCCTACATTTTGTCTTTGATGAGAAGTCAGCTGCCATTCTTATCGTTTCCCTGATTAAAATAACTCATTTTTTACCCTCTGGCTGACTTAAAACATTCTCTTTATCTTTGGCTTTCAGCATTTTACAGATGGTATGACAAGATTTCTTTATCTTTGTGTTTATCCTGAATGATATTTGATGAGTTTTTTTTTGTACATTGATACTTAAAAATCATTCAAGTTTTAGAAACTTTATTATGTTTTTGGATATTTCTTCTGCTCTCTTCTTTGTTTCCTCTAATTTGGGAGCTTTACTTTCACATTTGCTATATAGTTTAACATTGTGCTGCAGATCTTGAAGAGTTTTATATTGTTGTTTCAATTTGGATTTTTTTAAGTTGACCTCTTGAAGTTCACTGATTGCTTTGACAGACTCGAAGGTGGTCCTCAGGAGCTCCTCTTTCTGGTATCCACACCTTTGTGTAAACCTCTTTCCTTGAGCCTTTGAGTATGGTTAGGAACTGTGACATGGTTTGGATGTTTGTCTCCTCTGAATCTCATGCTGAAATGTGATCCCCAGTGTTGAAGGTGGGGCCTAGTGGGAGGTGTTTGGGTTATGGGGGCAGATCCCGCATGAATGGCTTGGTGCCCTCCCTAAGATAATGAGATCAGAGGAGAGCTGCCTGTTAAAAGGAGCCTGGCACCTCCTCCTCTCCCTGGTTCCCTCACTCATGTGATACGCTGCTCCCCATTCACCTTCTGCCGTGATTGTAAGCTTTCTGAGGCCTCACCAGGAGCAGATGCTGGAATCATGCTTGTATGGCCTGCAGAACAATGAGACAAATAAACCTCTTTTCTTTATAAATTACCTAGCCTCAGGTATTCCTTTATGGCAACGCAAAACTGACTAATACAACGTGTGACTGGCTTCTGACCAACAGAAATGTGATCACATAATATTCTGTTATCCACTGTGCTAGAGTTCCTGTCTCTCTTCCTCCATCTGTGTCCTTCTCTCTCTTTCTTCCCCTCCCTCCATTCATTGTTGATTGCGGACTTTGAAGAAGCAAGCTGCCATGAGTCCTATAACTGCAAGAAAATGAATTATGCCAGTAACCTGAGGAAGCTTGGAAGCAGATCTTTTTCTTAGTCAAGCTTCTGACAGCAGCATTGTGAGCCCTTAAGCAGAGGATTCATCTAAGCCATTTCTCAGATTACTGACTCATGGAAACTGTGAGATAATAGATGTGTGTTATTTTAAGCAGCTAAATTTGTAATAAGTGTTACACGGCAATAGAAAATGAATACAATGCCTCTTTTCTCTGTTATGTCCGATATGATGCTAAATCTCTCAAATGAGTTTTTCATTTCTGATACCTCTGTGAAAGAAAATAGAATCTTGGGACCCTAAGCTATTATGACAGAAAGAAAGTTTAAGCTTGAGAACGGAGTCTCACAATAGTGCTTTCCTTTTGTTCCCAAACAGCTGTAATTTTACAACTCTGTGTCATAGCTTTACCCATAAGCCAGGTTTCCACAATGATGGAAGGCCACATGTCTCCCCAAATGCTCTCCCTCACAAACTTCTCACCAGAAAGTACCTTGTGAGCCTCTGCAACTTTCAGGATACACATCCCCCCTAGGAACCAGCCCCAAAACCACGTTCTGTTGAATCTCACACTGACAATGTCAATTACCAGTTTATTTTCATAGGTATAAGACAAGGATAAGACTAGAAACCATTCTTCCGCCTACCCTGAGACAAATTCATGATTTGCTTTTTCCTCTACTCCCTCTTTTAGCATGCTTTATCTTATGTAAAATGTAGAATTACAGAGAGTGAGACAATGGATAACTGACTTTTTTCCTACTTTCTCTTTTCACAAGTAAAATGTCAATTTACTTAGGCTAATGAGTCTCATACAAATGTAACCATCTGCCTCGATGCCTACTCTCCCTCTTTTTCTTATCCTCTTGCTCTCCTGCTTGTTCTTTCCCTTTTAAATACTGAAGATCTCTCGAGACCAGCCTGGGCAAAATAGTGAGACCTTGCCTCAAAAACAAACAAACAAACAAACAAACAAAAAAACTGAAAACCCACAACTGGGCATGGTGGTTCATGCCTGCAATTGCAGCACTTTGGGAGGCTGAGGCAGGAGGATCACTTGAGTCCAGGAGTTTGAAACCAGCCTGGGCAACCTAGTGAGACTCTGTCTCTACAAAAAATTAAAAAACAAATTAGCCAGGTGTGGTGGCTCATGCCTGTAGTCCCGGCTAGTTGGGAGACTGATGTGGGAGAATGGCTTGAGCCCAGGAGGTTGGGTGTGCAGTAAGCCATGATTGCACCACTGCAATCAGCCTGGGTGACAGAGTACGACCCTGTCTCAAAAAATAAATAAATAAATAAATAAAGTGTCCAAGACTCCATTTGGAAAGATCACGGATGTTCTTGTGATGCTCCTTTTTCCAGGAGCATCCTCAACCTTCGCTAAATAAATTGCTCATTTGAGACTTGCCTTATACACTTTTTGGTTAACATCTTATATTTTAATTTATAACATTCTATTTTGTGCCCCTATCTGAAATTTTCTTATCTGTTCATACATGTGGTCTACCATCTCCTGGATCATTTAATGTATTTTTCATTTTTGTTTTGAAATCCCACTGTGATAATTCTCTTATCTGGCTATTTCTATGTCTACTTTTATTTACTGTGTAAACTCTCTTGACTTTGAGTCAAATTCTGCTGACTGTTTGTTTTCTGTCAGACATTCTTTTTTATTATATGTCAGAGAGAATGTGTTAAGAAAACAGTAAAGACTGAAGTATTTATGATTTAACCCCATTGAGGGGTAGGAGCCAACACAGTTCTATTTTCTTTCAGGCTACTATTATGTAGGCTGACTCAATCTAATCTATATTAGAGATGCATGTAGAGTTTTTGGCAGCTTTAGTTACATTCAGTTTACTACTGGCTAAAATATTTTGAAGACAGTGCTTTTCCTTAGCTGGGCATGGGATCTGAGCACTGGCACAACTCTGGGTATGTCTTTAAGTGTTACCTCACAACTACTGGGTTTCCGAAACAGGAAATCTCTTTCCACTTTACAGACCAGATGTCATATTTTTGTAATGTTGGTGAATTCTTCCTTTTCTCCACTCTTCGCTTTCACTTTCTATATCCATGGATCTCTTTCTGATCTATTATCCAGACTTTAAGGGACTTTTTAAGGGACAAAGCATTGGTATCTTTCAGAAGGATTTCTCTGGGCTCTCCCACTTTTCTCCCAACATCCAGGTGCCTATCACCTTCCCCCTTTGTGAAGGTTCCTTATGCCTCAGGTGGGAATCTTTCTCAGTTTCTTTCCCTCCACCATACTTTGCATACTACCCTCTTGGATTCAGTGAAGAAACATGGGAAAGAATCAGTGGATGTTTACAGGCTTGCTCCTCAGCTGAGGTTCCTAGGGATGCATGTCAGCTCACATGCTGCCATTAAGGTTTGATCAAAGCTTGGTGTTCTTCTCCCAATCACTTTCTGTAGCACATTTCTCCACCTGTTACCACTCTACCAGACATGAAAGCAGCTATGGATCTCTTCTTTTCCAAGAAGTGTTCATCACGTATGTTTAGGTCTCCAAGCTGTGATTTCCTTTAACCATGGTTTTGTAGCATAACAGACTTGCCCCTGTGATTAGGCTGGAAGCAATGGGCACTTATGACTGTTCCCATTGTAATAAGAAGTATCAATGCATTTCAGGAATTTGAATCTCTATACATCTGTTGCCAAAATTTTTTTTTTTGCAGTAACCTAAATTTCCCTCCATATTCCCTAAACTCTCACCACAAAAAGAATCAAAAGGTTGTGGGAGTGTAGCTTGCATTACATGTCGCATTTGAAAAATTATTTGACTATTTTTTTTTCATCAAATTAACTGGACATTAACTTAGATGTCTCAATAAGTAGCAGGGAACATTTTTGGAAATGCTCTCTAATTTTGTTCTTCAGCAAGCAGAAATTCAGTATATAAAAAGAGAAAAAGAAAAAAAAACAAGAAAAGAAAGAAAGAAAAAAAAACAGCTTAAGACCATGATAAACCAAAGTGAAGGAAACTGATAGCATTTTAGGAACCAGCAACATTTAATGAGAGTGAAGCAAACAGCAGGGTATTAGACAAATGAAAGCAGACAAGAAAATCTAATAAAACAGCTTGATCTAGGGATAAAATATAGGGCCATGATCAAAGAAAACAATCTTATAAAGAAAACAGTACCTGATTTTCTACAGACACTTAGCAGAGAATGATTCAAAAATTTAGTCAAGTTGTAGTACTAGATCTCTATTTTATGAATATGTATCTTATGAGAAGTATTCCTTTTCATTTTCTACAAATTGAAAATGGAGTGGTCAATAAATAAGCATGTTTTTACTTACATAAAGGCCCCAAAAGAAGAAAAAATATTGTTGGTTTGCTTTTATTTACACTTATAAATAATATAGATAAAAGCTACATTTTATGATAGGCAAAAGAAAATTTAAAGTAGTAATTGTGAAGCAGAAGCTATATAATTGGATTAAGTAGTCTTAATGATTTCAAAACTCTTAAATTACCCCTCAAATTACCCAATTTGAGAAATGTACTGAAAATCAGTATTTCTCCTAAGAGTGTTTTACAGATCTAGCTAATGGACCTTATTGAAAAAGTCTGATGTCTGTTATGGCAATTTGGGGAGAAGGGTAGAGTTTTAGGATTCATTATATACATTTTTATAGATGCCAAATTCTACACCCAGATTAACTTTGGTAACCACTAGCCCCATTTCTATTCTATTTCTTCTAAAGTAATTTATGTGGACTTAGCATTGATAATGATTTTTTTAGGGAGCTAGAAACATGAGTATATAATCTCATTTATCCTTTAAAACTACTCATTAAGTAGTAAAGTGATGTCTTCTAAAATGGGAAAGATGGCTGAGAATGCTTCTTCATATAATGGTGTTTCCTGCATTTTGCTGATTCATAGTAGATCTTCATACTTAATCTTAGCGCTTCTTCATTGTACAAAAACAACAGTTAAAGTGCAAATAAAATTTAGGAATTAGTTGACAGCCTTAATTATGCATGCTTGATTTCTTTGTTTGGCTCTCAGAATTTAATCCTTCATTGTCACGGTTGCATGCTTATCACATCTTATTTGTTTATACCTGTATCCCTAGCACTAAATACATAGCTTGCACCCAGTATACACTCAAGAAATAATTTTGTAATACAAAAATGAAGGTTTCTTCTATTGGAAAATAATGTTCATTACATTATATAGTTGTTTGCTTTCTCTCTCTTTTTCTATTTATACAGGAAAAAGTATATATGCATATATATAGTAAACACATATATTTCAGATTTAATATATAACTAATAAGTATATTGTTAGATAATAATTAATTACTGTTTTTATTATTTGCCAAACACTATTCTTTGCTCTTTAGCGATGTTAATCCATTAACTTTAATAACAGTTCCTTGGTTTAGGTACTGTTACTGTGCCCAGTTATTTTCTGTTAAGTGATCTGAGAGAGAGGAGCTAAATAAAGTGCCCCAGGTCACACAGCTGCTAATGATATCATTGGGATTCAGAGACAGATCATTTTATGCAAGTCTAGCTTATAAAGCATCAAACTCTACTGCCTCTCCAACTATTCAAACAAAACTGAGATGCTTGTATGTGAAGACACAATACTACGCTTGATACTAAATTATTAGGAAATTTCCGTATTCATTTTTTAGCACACATGTACTACTATATTCAGAAATAAGCATGAGGTATACACATAAATTGTAAGGATATAGAACATGAGATAGAAATGTAAAAGAGGGTGATGGGGGAACTTGAGGAATTAATATCAATTTCTTAAGAAAATGCTGGAATTACACTGTGATGAACTAGGTTCCCACACTATTTGGTGGGAGTGAATGAGAGGCTTTGGATGTGAATGTGGATGTGCCTTGTTCACCTTGCTCAGGTTCCAGCAGGTGCTCAATAAATGTGTGCATGAGTAGAGAAAGCAAGCAGGAAAATGGAGGGGGAGAGAAGGACGGAGAAAGGAGGTAGGGTGGTCTAAGAAATGGGAATGTGCTTTTCCAAACCAGAGTTAAGACCCCAGCAGGCAGGGGCTGGGATCTATAATTCTTTTCAAGCCCACCATGTTCGATATAATGGAATGCAGGGACATCCTTTTTTAGAAAGAATATTTAATCTGTTTATTCTTTTACAATTGTCTGAATAATCTGCCCTAAGACAGCTAATGTAGCATTATTACTCTATCATTTAGATAAGAAAAGCACAACTTGGGATAGTTAAATGAATTAACAGAGGCCACATAGCTCAGTGTGGGAGGCGGGACTTTGTACTTGGTCTTTTAGTTCCAAAACATTATGTTTACCCCGGTATATATTAAGCTTCACCCTACTCTAAGACTTAATAATAAATAATTAAATATTCATTCCTAAATCTCTCACCTTTTGACAAACTTGGGTCTAATTTTTGAAAAAGTTTTCTTTTCAATAAAACCTAAAATTTCTAACCTTTCCTATACCCACTGAAATATGAGTTTCATGAACCAATACAGTTAATCTCTCTATGAAAATCCCTTATGTTGTGTTGTCAGAATTTCTTCCCACTTACAGTATCAGTTCAAACAGCTTTTTAGAGATAACTAATTCTTAGGGAAGCCTGAGTCCTTTATGGCTAATCCTTCACGTGGCAGCACCATTCCCTTTATTTTTAGCCTCATTTAGTTCAAGTGACAGTCTCACTCTGACATCTACAGTGGCTTCCAGCTGTGTCTGGTCTCCCAAAGGGACTCTGAAGGGAAACCAGAAATGAGCACTGCAGAGTTTGAATGAGTTTTCTCTGTGTCTTACTAAATATGAAGCTTGCATGTTACATTTCTGGGGATATCCTGATTTCAATCTAGTGATAAGTATTGGCATTTGGAGGTAGTAACCCAACCATTGTAAGTCCTTTTTTATTTTTGGTAGAGCTGCACAATCTCAAATATTTATGCAATAATTATTTCATATACAATTTCTGTTTTCAGGGAAAGGTAGCTTGAACTAGAAATTGAACATTTGCCATGTTATCCACTCTTTCAGTATACATGCATGCATGCATTTATTCAATTACTAATTCACATATATCACTAATTCAACAAAAATACATTTAGTTTCTACATTACATTAGATGCTAGATTCTGGGAATACATATGCAAAAAGTAGCCTCTGATTGCCAAGTCTCATGGTCTTATAGAGATAACTTTGTGGAGCAAATCATTAAAGTGCTTTATTGTTGACAAAGTCACTCCATCTCCAACTTTTAAATTTTTATCAACTAATATGGGAGCTTTTACTCCACAGTCTCAAATATTCTAATGCATTTTTTTTCAATTGTTCATTGGTAGATATTTAAGATTTTATACCCCGAACTGTTTTGATCATGGCTATCATAAACGGGATTACATAACATTTCCTAACCAGTTATTTGAGTGTAAACAGGAGAGTTGTTAATTTTATGTTAATTTTGTTATCAAGTCCATTACTGGGCTTTTGATTATTTTCGCCTATTTTATTTCAGCTACTTTTGTTGGGCTTCCCAGGTGGAAAATCATGTAATTCAAAAACCGGAAAAACTGTACTCTTGACACACACAAAAAAAACTGTGATTTTCTTCTTTTCTGGTTTAATTGAAGATTATGTATAGAATGTAGATCAGTAATAACGATGATATTAGTCATTTTCATCTTAATTATTTGCATTAAAGAATGCTTTTAATCTGTTTTATATTATTAATGCTTGTTTTTCAACTTCTCTTTTTCTAAAGTTCATTTTTATTGCATTAAGGAAGATAATTATTACTTTACTAACATTTTACAGTAAGTATGGATTTTGAATTTTAGAAGTGTCTTCAATGTCTCTCTTCAAGTGATTTTTATTGACACACTGTTTTGATGGATTAAATAATTAGTGTCATAATGTTAAACTACTCTTGAATGTGATACCTATATTTTACTTATTCATTGTTCAAGTATAGACTCAAATTGGATAGTAAAGGAGAGTTTAATAAACAAACTATTTATAAATTGTCGTCAGGTTTAAGGAAACCAGAAAATGGCGATGTTGTACCATGGGACTAGTAATAGTGGGTAACCTTTACTATCTCTCGGCTGGAAGGGTAAGCAAAAAGGGTTAAACAGGGTAGCTACATGGCCAGGACTGCTTGACAGGAAGTGTGACCCTTGTTAGAAAGATTCAGTCAATCAACAGTGACACTGTATGAAGGGAGTCAGTGGAATTATTCCCCTATGACATTCCTGCCACCCACTGTTTTCTGCCCATGTAACTTGAAGCCAGAGGATGGAAAGTCCACTGATACTCTTTATGAGGCCCTGATTTCTAGGGCACAGAGTTGGGTGGAGCAAGAACAAGAATGAGGAAACAAAATACATTTCTAATCTCTATATGTAGAGTTTCTAATAGCTTGGTATATTCCAGTCTCTGTACTATATATGGTCATTCCCATTATACAAAAAGAACTCAAACTAATAAACCAGTACCGTTAAGAATGAAGAAAGAAATGAAGATCCTGTGTTAAAAATTTGCATGTGACAACTGTACCTAATAAAGAAACCCATGTGGCTAGAGTTTGATGAGAAAGGAACACTGACTTGGGATAAGGATAGAGAAGGATAGAGAAGAATCCAGAAGATATTAAATAGGATTCAAGGGCTTGCAATTTATAAGATGTTAGGTTTTTATTCTAGCTACAATGGAAGTCCATTGCAAGGTTTTATGTAGAGAAGTGTTATGAGAAGATCATGTGACTTATTTCCTGAAATAATTCCTGGTAAAATCTCTGCACCAGATGATTGATATAGCTAAGCATGCATACAAGTAGGTAGGTAATATTCTTTCTCTGAGTATGTATGGTGGGAAGATGTGGGTTGGGGGGTGGAGACAGTTTGTTAACTGTGTTCTTGTTTTCTTTTCTCCAGGTCTCTTTCTGTTTAAATCTTCCAGATATAGGCTGGATGTTTTACATTTTTCAAAACATGAAGAATGATTTAGAGATGTAATTCTTTAAACAATTATATAGTGGTTGGTTATAGTTTTAAAATGCCTTCCTGTATTTGTATTTCTGCATCTTATTTTTGTGTACTTATACTTTTCTTGACATATTTACTAGAAACTTTTCTACTTTATTGATGATTATTTTCTTGAAGAGCAACAGTTTTGCTATTTCCGATGTCTGTGTTTATTTTACACTACCATATGCTTTTGATTGTACTGTCCTTATTTTCTGCTGTTTTTTTTCCAATAATAAGACTACTGTCTAATATGTTTTTGAGCATAACTTGTAAGTAATCTGTTTTTATTCTTAGTATCTTAGTAATATCATTTAAATATTAAAATATTATAAATTCCTTGTAGATTGCAACTCTTATTTTTGACATACAGTGAAGAGAATACCATTTGTTAACAATATAAAATCAGAGTTTTATTTTTCTATAGACCCATGAGATATAAGAATGTTTTTACTTTTTTATTATTTTTTCTATGAATCCTTCATTTAAATGTGTATTTAATTCAATATTTTTTCCAGTATAATTTCCCATTAAAAATGACTTTACTATGATCATTTTAGGGTATATTTCAAAAAATTTACAAATCATATTTTTGTGAGAGCCAATATAAATATTTGCAGATTAAATTTAGCTATCCTTTCTCTGTTGGAATTGTATTGGCTCTTTTCTCAAAGATCAATTGACTATAAATGTGTCATTCTATTCTGGGCTGTCTACATGCCTAATTTTACAATGATAATGCACTGCATTGTATATTGTATCTTTATACTAAGTCCTACAACCAAGTAGCATAAACCACTGAAATTGTTCTTCCTTTTCAAAAATACATCGGCCATTTTAGCTTTTTAAAAAAAACTTTCATATAAAATTTAGAATTAGCTTGTCAATTTTCACAAACTACATGCTGCAA
This sequence comes from Pan paniscus, assembly GCF_029289425.2. Lineage (NCBI taxonomy): Eukaryota > Metazoa > Chordata > Mammalia > Primates > Hominidae > Pan > Pan paniscus. Next base: position 73,492,297 of record NC_073267.2, read on the forward strand.
TTTTAACTGGAATTAATTTGATTTTAAAGATCAATTTCTGGAGAATATCATCTTAAAAATAGCAAAACTCCCATCCATTCACATGGTATATGTCTCCATTTATTTAATGGTCTTAATTTTTCTCAGCCATGTTTTACACTTTTTTCATTCGGAGGTTTTATACCTCTTTGGTTAAGTTTATTCATAATTAGTTTTTCCACGCTTTCAAGTTAATTCATTACTGACATCGCCTCAGATAATTATCACCAATAATTGATGAGGCCTCAGTAAATGAGAACAGAAGTTATCACTCAGTTGTCTTTAATAGATTTTTAAAAATGTAAAAAAGATAAAAGTGAATTTCCACTTAGTGGTTAAGTTGTCCAGTATAACATAGTTGACATCTGCGTATCTAAGACGTAGGATTAAAAGCAAACTATTATTGAAGAACTACCTTCATCCCTTCCTAATATCTCCTCAAAGCCTTTTTTCTAATGTATCCTATGAACACTTTTGAGACTCAAGTGTTCTTCTACTTTGTGTCTTCCATTTCCAGTAGAAATATATTTTCCAGTATATTTTTCGTGAACCTTTTGATGTATTTTGTTTAATTCATTTTTACTCATTTAGTCATACTTTCACTTTTTCTTTCATTCTTACTAGAGTCTATTCAAACTCATAATTAAAAAAATACAAGGTACCTCATTTCTGAGATAATTTTGTTTTTCTTTTATTTGTGTCTAAGTTCAGTCAGTTCTCTTCATTTTTCTCTGCTTTTAAAAATCCATTAATGTTGTTAGTATTTTAATTTCAGAATTTTTCTTTTTAATATTCTCAAATGTTTGCTTGATGACCCTTTTAATTCTTCTTTTTTTTCCTGCAGGAATTTTCTTACATTGATAGTCTTTTTGCTTTTTTTGGCGAGACTTCTGCGTGGACTTATTAATTCCTCTCGTGTTCATATATGTGGCATTTTAGGGTTTTATAAAATTGCTAGTTAAATATTACCCTCTTCTGTCTGTATTGCAAAGTCTAGATACGTTAGTGGATTTGTTTTGTTGGTAGGAGGATGAGTAGTAGTAGTTCCTCCAATTTTATGGCTATATTTTGTTTGGTAGAATGCTAAATTTTCTTCTTTTGCTTTTTTACTCTTCATCAATCAATTGCCAAAGGATGCTGCATTTTGACTTTTTTACTTATTTTTATTTACTTTTTTGTGTTTTTGAGATGGAATCTTGCTCTGTCACCAGGCTGGAGTGCAGTGGTGCGATCTTGGCTCACTGAAACCTCTGTCTCCTGGTTCAAGTGATTCCCCTGCCTCAGCCTCCTGAGTAGCTGGGACTACAGGCGCGAGCCACCATGCCCAGCTAATTTTTTGTGCGTATTTTCGTAGAGACGAGGTTCAACCATGTTGGCCAGGATGGGCTTGATTTCCTGACTTTGTGATCCACCCACCTTGGCCTCCCAAAGTGTTGGGACTACAGGCGTGAGCCACGGCTCCCGGCCTCATTTTGACTTTTTTTTTATCCCCCAGAATTTTGCCTGTTTTATTAAAAACAATTTTATTTTCACGTAATTTCTGACTGACTCACAGTAATTGGGGCATGATATAGACAGGGTCTACTAGCAGAAAGACTCACATGCAAGGAATGGTATAAGATATTTAATGCTCTGTCTAGTTACCTAACATTCATTAGTTAATATATCTTGGGTGGAGATCCAGGAATCATCTTCCCTTTAGTTTCTGGTCACAATGGGGCTCTTTCTACTTACCAGATCTGTTGTCACTGCTACCCCTATGAGCTCCTAAGGACAAAGCAAAACTTCTATTTCTGCTTATTTCTATTTTTCTCATCTTACCAAATAGTCTTCTTTTTTCTTTTCTTTTAGATGAGGTCAGAGTGGAATGGGACTGTAGTAAAAGGAAGTACATTTAAAAAGCTTTATTCTTCATTTAAATACGCATCCTGAAGAGATATACAGTAGATTCTATGAATGTTCTTTGCAAATTACAAAATTAGCCGAGCCTTTTCACATTATTTGTATATCTCAGAATTTTAAGAACCTATTTGATGATCTCAGTAGGAGGTTAATACTAATACACTTTTTGAAGGGATGGGGACAATACTTAATGCTAATAAACTTTTTTTCATGTGACACTGGAGGAAAAGCAGAGAAACACTTATGCTTTTAATTGAACCAATTTGTACTTTCTACAAGCTCCCCCTGTGATTGTAATTCACAGTAATTTTGGGGAACCACTACCAAAAATCCTTTACTGAAAAGAATAGTCAGGCATACTACTGAGCTTTGGTGTAGCAAAAGGCGTATTTGGGTTTTATTTATCCTACTAGGAAGCAGTGAGGGACTGGACACCCGGGAGCAGGACTACAAAAAAATTCTCAACTTTGTACATTCCCCATGTTTCTTTTGGCTTGTATCTCCCTGATGGGCTCCCCTTAGTGATCAACAAGAAAGTGATTCAGATGGAAAGAACTCCTATATTTGTGTTCCGAGGTGGTAAAGAAGGAATGGCTGGGAATATTTAGTACTATGCTGAAGTTGGGCCTGGGGGAGAACACTCAGCGGAGAGTGTAGGTGTATCCTGGGGGTGTGAGGCAAAGGAAAAAGGAAGAAACTGGAGTGGGGAGAGTTTATTTATTGCTTAACTAGGGACAGTTTGGGATTCTTAGGCAAATGGTGTTCCCCATTTACTGATGGACTCAGACAAGTGCAGTTTAATGGCATGTCTCAGTGAACTAAGTAACTAAATAAAGATACATTTCCATAGACTATTGAGCCAAGTATATATTTCTAAATCAAGCATAGAAAGGAAGAGAACCTCACACATCCCATAGTGTGCTAGTAGCCCCAGACAGTGAGAAATGCTCACATTTCTACACTTTCTATAAATTTCCTTTGCTTCAAAATATCAGTGCTTGAATAAAATTATTGATGGGTTTATCTCAGCCTAAAATTAAACACATACGTCAACATGTCTTAAATATTACTTATTTTCTACAGACAGATCTCAAAAAATTTTGTAATCATTTGCGTAGCTTAATTTCCGCTTGCCAAATTACTTCTATTGACAATAATCCCTATGCCCAATGGGTACTTGGCATTTATCAAAGCATTTTCGCATGCATGACGATATGAGATTGATCATGCTTATATTAATCTCTGGAAATATGACTCTACAAGTCACGGAGAATTCAAGCAACTCACATCAACCCAGCAACCCTGGGAGTCATCAGGACAAGATTTAATAACATTGCACGGATATTGATAATCAAGTAAGTACTCTGCTCAAAGATATTTGGCCTTTAAAAGCTAAAAATAGAAACTTTGATCTGATATTTTGAGCCCAAATCCAAACTCTTTATATCAAATATCATACCTTCTGGGCTGTGACTTGCTCATAGGTTTTATGCCAGGAGAGTAGTTAAAGAATAGACAAACTAAATAGATTATTGCTACAACAACTGGTATAAATTGAGCACTACTATGTGTAGAGATCTGCATTCAGTAGTTTCAAACATCATATTCTTGTCACAATTGCCCTATAAGAAAGGGGACTTTGTCCTTTCAATTTACAGATAAGAAAGCAAAAACATAGATATTGGAAGGAAATTATCCTTATAGCCACAGATCAATGGTGAATTATTTTCTGTTTATTTACTTAGAAGATGTCTGACTTGGCAGATCTCCTTTAAAATCTATCCATGTTCCAAACTTCCCACCTCACCTTCAACTCAGAGAAGCATAAAAGAAGGGTCTTGCAGTCTCAGCATGAATCATGTCAATCTCTAAATTTCTCAAGTGCCAATGCATCTTCCTGATCATTTACCTATTGTAAGTCTATCTGCTAAGGCTGGTTTCTTGGCCTCTTTTGTTATCTGTCTGTCTATATATCATCTAGATATCATTTGTCTATCTCTGATTGCTTCATAGTTAACTTTTCTTTTAATCAAAAAAAGGTAAGGTTGAGATTATTTAAGAAGAATGTTTCATATGAGCATTTGATAAACTGTATTCCATGGGACATTTACACAAAATCATTTAAGGCTAATCCACTTTCTAATCAAGTATACTGCAGTGATGTTACTGTTTTCAGACCATCTTTGAAGAATCACTATCATCATCAAGAGATTAACATATCTGAAAAATCCTGAGGTTAGAAAAAAAAGTTAATTTTATTGAACATAGCATTTTTAAATGTATTTAAATCTCCTCATGCATCCTTTTCTGTTTTTAATACTGTTTCCTTATATCCTGAAGAATAATGTCTGCATTTTCTTGTCTGTCATATATATAATGTAATCTGTCTGTTCTTAGAAATCCTCAGAAAACAAAACCTTTTCCGTCTCCCCTCAGCAGCCATCATAGACTGATTCCGCAGAGGTTTGACTTCTGGTTGTCTTGGTGTTTGGTGTTTGTTTTCACAGAATCCATTTAGGGTCGCAAAGTATTTACCATCTGCTCCTACTCTTTCTTTTGAAGTAAATGTCCTCATGGCCACTGACTCATTTCCCAGGATGGTTATATGGTCACCTCCATGTCCTTATTCAAAGACTAAGCTAGTTTTGAAGAAAGAAGAATAATCCACTATGTCACCTGTAGGGGACTGACAGTATCTCCCAGGGACAGCTGTGAAAGAGTATTCTGGGGCCACGTGTGGTGGCTCACACCTGTCATCCCAGAACTTTGGGAAGCCAAAGCGGGAGGATCGCTGGAGTCTAGGAATTTGAGATCAACCTGGGCAACATAGCAAGGCTGCATCTCTAAAATAATATAAAAATTTTAAAAATGAGTACTCTGGGATACACTGGTGCAGTGTTGAGTTCCTTGCTCCTTGAAGGATGTCTGTCTTGGATGCTAGAGAAATTGAAGTCCAGCCATGACAACTCTTTGACATGCCTAAAGAGGACTGATTAGAACTTCAGCTGGTATTCTTTATCATATAGTTGTGACTCAGTCCTTACTAAGATAAAGTTTCTGAAATATTCCTTTACCTTTGTAATGCTATGCTTGCCATTCTTTACTCTACTCACCCCAAATGTTTTCTCAAACAAAAGCCAATCAGAGAATGGAGAATAAACCTTTCCAGCTGATGAAACACAAATATCTTTTTTCTCTTGGATTTATTTAGCAGTTGACATTACTGAAACCATAATGAATGACAAAGAAGTGACCATTGATATATATCAGATACCTATTACGTGTTAGATAATGAATTAAAGGTTTGCACACACATAATGATGTTTAATCATCTCTACAACCTTGAAAAAGTTATTTCATTATTTTTTTTTTTTTTAGCATTGGGAGATATACCTAATGCTAGATGACGAGTTAGTGGGTGCAGCGCACCAGCATGGCACATGTATACATATGTAACTAACCTGCACAATGTGCACATGTACCCTAAAACTTAAAGTATAATAAAAAAAAAAGAAAAGAAAAAAAGACAGGAGAGAGGGAAAAAAAAATTTCATTATTTTTACAAAATCCCCTAAATTTCCAAATAATTATGCTTATGTGCTTTCAATCTAGAAACAACAATGAAAGTGCATGATAGAGTGGAGAAAGGTCCCATTTACACAATGAGTTTTATTTCGAGCTAGGGGAAATCAAGTAGATAATTAGGTGTGATATATCCAATCTTGAGAGAATATGCACTGTACTGGAGGAAAATGGCTTTAGAAATTAAGACAGAACTTGGTTTAAATAACTTTGGGAAAATCGTTTAGGCCAGAGAACCACGTCATCTCCCTCAACCCGGTTTCTTCTCTACCTACCCTACAAGTCATCACTATATTAGTGTTATCTGTTAGTATTAACTAAGTTTATCTGATTCCTCTTTAAGCAATTCCTCAAAAGAAAAAAATCTGATAATTTCATATTTGCGCTTAAAGCCTCTTAATAAATCCCACTGCTTAAACAAACAAACAAAAACAACAACAACGAGAATCATAAATCCTCAGTGTAGTGGCCCTTCTGCTTCAGACAGTGCTGGCCTTACCAGCCTGCTTTGAACCAGCCAGGATCCCTCTTCATGCTCCAACCACATAGGCTTCCATTTCAGTTTTCAGCAAGGATCACTCTTTTGCATGGAATGTCACATACTCTCTCACCTAAACCTGAAAAATGTTTGCTTATCTTTCAGAACTTAGGACAAAAGTTATCTGATCATGAAAGGGCCAACTTATCCATTATCCCACCCATCAGTTGCCATCTGATGAGGTCTACTTCTTTTTCCTTGAAATTTTTATAATTGTAACAAAATAATGCAATGAAGAATTTCTCATTTAATGCTATTTTATCTTTTAAAATTGTTAGCTTTGTAAGTTTTTCAGTGTTTTCTCTTTTTTTCTTGCTGTATCTACAATGGCTACCACTACAACTCACAATGTAAGTGTTCAATTCATATAGGAAAAATTGAAAGAAAAAAACTATGAGTAAATAAATTGATAGATGACTCCTCAGTTATCTCATCTTCTACATGAAAACAATAATATATAGATATATTTAGAAGTATGAAGATTAAATGATATGTAGAAAGATCATCTGTTATATTGCCTGATATGAAATTGGGAATCAACAATGGCAGTCTTTATTTTTCCCCAATAATTTTAATTTTAGGAAATTTTTAGGTTGACTGCAAAACTGATCAGAAAGAACATAGTTCCCATGATATCCCCAGCTCGCCAGGCATGCACACAACCTCTCTCATTACCAATACACCCCACCCGAGTGGTACATTTGTTATAATTGATGAACCTACAATGACACATCACTATCACCCAAACTCTATCACATTAGGGTTCACTCTTGATGTTGGACATTTCCTGAATTTTGACAAATATATAATGATGTTTATCCACAATTGTAGTATCTTTCAGAATAGTTTCATTGCTTTAAATCTTTCATGTATTGCCTATTCATCCCTCCATCTCCGTAACCCATAGCAAACACTAAACATTGTCATGATTATTGTAAGTCTTTAAGTCACATAGTGATAGTCCTCAAACTGTTTTTCTCCTTCAATATTATGTTACCTATTCTGGACCTTCAGCCTCTCCATGTAAACTCTAGAAATAGTTTGTCAATAGCCACAAAATAACTTGCTGGACTTTTAATTGGGATTGCATTGAATCTATAGATCAAGCTGGGAAGAACTGACATCTTGACAGTATTGAGCCTTCTTATTCATGAACATAGAATATCTCTCCATGTATTTAGTTCATTTATTTCTTTCATCAGAGTTTTTCAGTAATCCTTATAGATCTTGTAGGTTTTTTGTTATATTTATACCTAAGTATTTAATTTTGCGATGTCCTAGTATAAATAGTACTGTGTCTTCAGTTTCAAATTCAACTGGTTCATGTTGGTATATATAAAAGCAATTGATCTTTGTGTATTAACCTTGTATCCTGAAACTTGCTGTAATCACTTATTAGTTTCAGGAGTTTGTCAATTCTTTAAAATTATTTACATAGATTATGTCATCTGTAACAATAAGTTGAACATTTTCTTTTCCAATTAGTATATCTTTTATTTTCTTTTCCTTTCTTATTGCACTAGCTAGGATGACTACGAATGGTGAGAGGAAATATCTTTGTCTTGTCCTGATCATCCTTAAAAAGCTTCTAGTTTCTCAAAATTAGGCACAATGTTAACAGTAGGTTTTTTGTAGTCTTTGTCCTCAAGTTGAGGATGTTTCCCACTATTTCAGTGTACTGAGAAAATTTTTACCATGAATGGATGTTGAAATTTGTCAAATGCTTTTTTCTGCATTTTCTAATATAATTTTGATTTTTTTCTTTAGTCTGATGTGATTGTTGGATTAGATTTATAAATTTTTCAATATAAAAGCCTTTTATAGCTGGGATAAATCTTACTTCATTGTAGTGTATAATTATTTTAGCTATTGTTGAATTTGATTTGCCAATAGTATGTTATGGTATCTGCATCTATGTTTATTAGATAATTGGTCTGTAGTTTTCTTTTCTTGCAATATCCTTGTTTAGTTTTGGTACTAGGGTAATTCTGGCTTTTTAGAATGATTTAGAAAGTATTTTCTCTGCTTCTATCTTTTGAAAGAGATGGCAGATAATTGCTATAATTTCTTCATTAAATGTTTGACAATTCACCAGTGAATACATCTGGGCCTGTTGCTTTCTGTTTTGGAAAGTTATTGTTTATTCAATTTTTTAAATAGATTCAGGTCTATTCACATCGTCTCTTTCTTCTTGGAAGGTTGTGAAGAATCCAGGGCAGGAAATAACAATTGCCTTAATTTATATTCACAACAGACGGGGTAGGTTGACCTAACCCCTGATATTAGGAATGTAAGCCTTTTTCTTTCTTAGTTAGCCTGGCTCAAGTCTTATCAATTTTATTGCTCTTTTCAAAAAAAACAAAAAAACAAAAAACTAGCTTATGTTTTTTGTCAGTCTTCTCTATTGACTTTCTATTTTAGATTTCTGCTCTTTTTCTTTCATGTAACTTACTTTGAATTTAGTTTTCTCTGCCATTTCTATATTCTGAAGGCAAAAGCTTAGATGATTGATTTAAGATCTCATTTTCTTATTTTCTAAGATATGTATTCAATATCATAAATTTTATTTTAAGCAATGCTTTCACTGCGTATCTGAAATTTTATTGTGTTTTCATTTTTATTTGGTTTAAAACATGTTGTAATTTCAGTTGAGATTTCTTCTTAGCCAAATTGTTATTTAGAACTCTGCTGTTTATGAGTATTTGTGGATTCTCCAGCTATCTTTTTGTTATTGATTTCAAGTTTAATTCCATTGTGTTCTGAGAGCAGGAATTATATGATTCCCATTCTCCTATATTTGTTAAGGTGTGTTTTATGGCCCAGGATGTGGTCTATCTTGGTGAATGTTCTGTGTGAGATTAACAGTAATATGTAATCTGCTGTCATTGGATAAAGTAGTCAACAGTTTTAATTATATCTAGGTGACTGGTAATGCTTTTGAGTTCAAGTATGTCTTTACTGATTTTCTGCCTGGTGAATCTATACATTTCTAAGGGAGGGGGTGTTAAAGTTTTCAACTATATTTGTGGATTTATCTACTTTTCCTCACAATGTTATTAGTTTTTGCTTCACATATTTTGAGGCTCTGTTGTTAGGTGATCACACATTAAGGATTTGCATGGATTCTTGGAGCGTTGATCACTTTATCATTGTGTAATGCTCACTTTTATAACTGATAACTTTCTTTGGTCTGAATCCTGTGCTGTCTGAAATTAATGTAACTACTCCCACTTTCTGTTGATTAATGTTAGCATGTTATATTTGTCCATTGTGTTAATCTTTATGTGCTTTTATATTTAAGGAGGGGTTTATTATAGACCACGTATAGTTCAATCTTGTTTTTTCATTCACTCTGACAATCTGTGTCTTTTAATTGGGGTATTTAGACCACAATGTTTAAATTAATTATTGACATAGATGGATTAATATCTATCATATGTTACTGGTCTTTCCTAATTTATTGTCCTGTTCTTTTTTTCTTTTTGTGTCTTCCACCCTTTTCTATTTTTTAGGTTTTATGTGAGCATGTTATATTATTCAGTTCTCTCCTATTTTGCATATCAATTATTCAACATTTTTCAGTGGTTCTGCTGGAATTTGCAATATACATTCTTTCATGTCTACTTCCAAATAACACTAGTGTGAATAGTTAACACAACATAAAAGTTCTTCATTCTTCCCTCCTTTGTATCATTGATATAATTCATTTCGCTTAACATAAGCATGTATGTATATATACGTATATATAAAATGTATAATCAAATAATTGCTATTATTGTGAACAAATTTCTATCTCCTTGCTCAATTAAGAATAAAAAAACCCTTTGTTTTAACTTCACTTATTCTTTTACTAATGCTCTTTTTTCCTTTATATAGATCTGAGTATCTGACCTGTATTATTTTTCTTCTCTCTGACTAACTTCTTTAACATTTCTTGCAAGGCAGGTCTACTGGTAACAAATTTCCTCAAGTTCTTGTTTTTCTGTGAAGTCTTTTTATTATTTTTACTTTTGAAGATAATTCTTCACAAATTACCATATCAAGAAATAGACTTCTAGTTGTTTATTTTCCTCTCAACAGTATAAATATTTCACTCTATACTCTTATTATTTGCATGTTTTCTAGGGAAAAATCCTTTCTAATTTTTATATTCACATCTCTATAGGTAAGGTTTTCCTTCCTGTACCTACCTCGAGCTTCTTTCAAGATTTTCTCTTCATCTGTGATTTATGAAGTTTTAATAATATATGCCTAAATGTAAAGTCTTTTTTTTTTGCATTTATTCTGCATGGTGGTCTCTGAACTTCTTGGATTTGTGGTATGGTGTCTGTTATTAATTTGGTAAAATTTGAAATAATTATACAACTCACCATAATGTAGAATCAGTCATTATTGCTCCAAATATTCCTTCTGTTTCTGTTTTTCTGTTTGTTTGTTTTTGGTTTGTTTGTATTTCCCTTCTGTAATCCCTATTATGTGTATGTTATTCCTTTTGTAGTTATCCCAGAATTCTCAGATTTTCTATTTCTTTTTAGTCTTTTTATTTTTTGTTTTTTCAGTTTGTGAAGTTTCTACTGACATAAGCTCCAGCTCAGAGATTCTTTCCTCAGCTGTATCAAATCTACTAATGGGTGCATCAAAGGCATTCTTTATTTCAGTTATAGCATTTTAGATCTCTAGCATTTTTTGATATTTTCTTAAAATTTTTCTCTCTCTTCTTACATTATCCATCTGTCGTTGCACCCTGTCTACTTTTTCCATTAATGCCCTCAGCTTAGTAATTCTACTTTTTTATTTTGTTTGAATTCTTGGTCTGATAAAGCCAACATTCTTTCCACATTTTCTTCCGGTTCTGCGTGTGTTTAGCTTCTTCAAACTGTTTGTTTCCCATCAGTTGTCATATTAATGCATGAGTATATAACATTTTACACTAAGGAAGATGAAAGTTAATTTTTCAATTATGCAGCAAAAATAAATGTACGCCTAACATTATGGCAGGTGCTTTTAGAGATAGAAAGCAGAGTAAAGAAAATAGTCATGTTTGAACTTAAATAGCCAAACTGAATTCAGTTTTTGATGCTGCATTTATTTTTGTTTTGTTGGTTGTTTTCCAACTGATCTATGTACTATTTTTCCACACCATACAGATTTCAATGCATGTGAATTGTCATCAGGACATTGGCAGTTTGACATAATGAAGTTCTAATGACTGAGTACATGCTGTGACGAGTCTTTTTACATTACACATAAAGAGCACTTTTATGTGTGTGAGTATATTGGCCCTATAAAAAAATCTTTGCTATATCTTGCTTGAGCTATTTCATTAATTTCTCAGGCTAACTCCCTGATTTTACACTCTAGTTTCAAAACACTCTGCCCACTTTCGTTAAGCCAATCTTTATGAGATTTAAGATAGAAGGTTTGAGAATCCTTCAGTGTCTCAAAGACACTGATCATCCCACGATCTATTTTTCCAAACGAATGGCACTTTTCTACTGTGTTATTGGGCATCCCACATGTCCTGTTAACCCACATATGCTTCATCAACAAGTTAACAATGTCCATGAAGTTTTTTTTTCCTACCTGTTGATTGAATTCTTTGCCTACAACTGCAATTCTCAGATCTATCTAGTTCAAATTAAATTTTCCCCTTTCTTTCCTGATCATTCATTAAAAGTTTTAACCTTCATATCTTTAATGAGGCACTTAGAACAATATGTCTCATATTCCAGTTTTCTTTATTGGATTACGAGTTCTTGACAGACAAACTTATTATCTCCCTGCCTTAGTCTGTTTGGGCTTCTATAACAAAATACCACAGAGTGGTGGCATATAAGCAACAGAAATTTGTTTCTCATAGTTCTGGAGACTGGGAAGTCCAAGGTCAAGGTGTCAGCAGACTCAGTGTCTGACGAGGACCTTCTCTCTGGTTCATAGACGGCCATCTTTTCACTATCCTCAAATGGTGAATGTGAAAAGGGAGCTCTCTGGGGTCTTTTTTATAAGGGCACTAATTACATTCATAAAGGTTGTGCAATAATGAGCTAATCACCTCCCAAAGACCCTATCACATAATAACATTGCATTGGGTATTAGCATTTCAGTGTATGAACTGGGGGGTTGAATAAACATTCAGTCTGAAGCACTCCCCATATCTCTACATCCTCCCCTAAATTATATGCATGCATTGTTTTGTTTATTGTAACAGAACCACAGTTTGGTAGTTCTTTTTCTCAGCTGTATTCCTAGAGGAATCCTCAATATATAAAAAAATCCTAAATTGATTACTCCTTAGTTTAAATCTTTCCCAACTTATTGCAATATGGAGATAACTGGTTGGTTGTCTTTCAGGGTGAGTTTGATATACAATGGCCGTGAAATTAGTCATGGAAAGAAAACCTGGAGGAAATCACTTACATATTTCCCACTTTTACAGCCACCTGTGTCTCCTTCCCATCTTCTTTTTCCTAATCTACAGCTTTTTGTACCTTCGTACATTTTGTACACTTTTAATTCACTTTTGTACACTTTTAATTCACTTTTGTACATGGCTCTACTGTCCTCTGTAAATGTTTTAAAAAAATGAAAAAAATACCCTCCAACTCCCCACAATGAAAAATATTTATGCATTTTATTTGTCTTATGGTTTAACTGTGACATATTATCACTATTACTACTTATTTGCAATTATTATTTTTATGATAATTAATTGCAAGCTATTCTAAGTCCCGGGGCTGGTGTGTTTTTTTAGGAACTCTCTAGACATGGGCTGTAGGAAATGAGATCTAGGTTAACCTGAAGGATTATCCCATAAGAAAAAATTATGCTAAAGTCCTTTATTCTTCTTCCTTTTACTTCTACCCAAATAGGAGTTTGCGTGTAGTTTCCTATCTAACATCGTTTTCTAAGATATATATGTGGTTCATAGCTCAACTCTCTGAGCAAGAAAACATCAATATGGTCTTAAGGATGTTTATCTTTTCTAGCTTTCTGAGTACATGCATTTTCTGTTCACTGTGCCTCAACTAAATTTTATACCAAGAGAAAACCCTGGAGCTTTTTGATTTATGTGGTAGAAATTTCACAAGGAAGTCAAGTACCCACTTTCCTACTTTGGATAGAGAAAAGTAAATAAACACAGATTTCTCCATGACCTTTGTGTGAGCTCTAAATTTTGAGATACTTTGACCCTACACATACTTGCCCTTGCATATGATAGTATTGTTTGCAAACACATATTTGTTTTCTTATTTTTAAAACAGGGTACATTGTAAAGTAGATTTGTTGACAGGGATATGTGGGTGCTATAGAAACTGAAATATAGCTGGTGCTGAAGCCGCGTCGTTGCCTCGGGTAAATACCCAAGATTTGTTTTCTCTTGGTCACGGAAAACTAGGACGCGGACACAGAAAGAATGAGGTTTAGAGCAGAAGTTTAACAGGCGAAAGAAAGAGAAGAGCTCTCTGCAGCAGAGAGGGGTACCAGAGAAATGGGTGGCCAGTTTGGCAGTGGAATGCAGGGGATTTTATACATGAGCTTGAGGAGGTGGTGTCTGATTTACATAGGGCACAAAAGATTGTTCTGTTCGGACCAGGTGTGCCATTTACATAGCACATGAAAAGCTGGCCACCCCCACCCTAATCTTTTGTATGCAGATGGGTTCTCTACCTGGCTGGTGCCATGTTGCCTGCTTCTTTACTGTACATGTGGTTGACAAAGAAAAGGGAAAATGGAGTCTCCATGTTGAACATGCCTGGACCTCAGGTAGCCCTATTCTATTGGCACAGCTGCTGGCATTTACCCATGCAAGCTTCCAGCTTGCTTATCTATGTCTGCAGCTCAATTTTTCAGACTTCTGTTTGTTAGAAAAGAAATGATTTGGGAACTGCTTTGTGTTAAAAAGGGAAATTCCACCAAAGTCTCTTTTACCCTCACTATCTGCCTAAATAATTTCTTTCTAGCTCCTGTATTAGTGCCATACACAGGATGGGCTTTCTGTGTATGTTTTTTTTTTTTTTAATTATCTTTTGGCTACATTTAGAAAACAAGGAATAGAAAGGAAACAGATTTGGACACCAAACAAGCCTAGTGGACAGCAAGCTCTACAAGATTAGGAACCATGAATGCCCCAAACTCTGTGTGGTTCCAAACTCCTAGCATTGTTGTTGTGCCCAGAAAAAATGCATTTGTTGAACAAAACAAACAAACCAACAAAAAACAAACATAAATGGGATTAAGTTATGGCTCTGTCATTTACCAGCTGTCCTGCTAAGAATTAGGTTATTTAACCATTAGTTTCTTCTTCATCATTGAAATTAGGATCATACTACCTAGCTTCCTGAATTGCTGCCATATTTAAAGAAATGTGCCTGGCAGATTTTCTAAAATACAACAGATATTGAAGAGATGCTAATGGAATAAATGGATGGATGAATGAATGAATGAAGGGATAGGTGGGTGGATAGATTGATGAATGGATGGATGGATGGGTAGATGGATGGATAGTTAGATGAACTGAAACACTCAAACGGGAAGATGTTGAGGTGCATACGGATACAGTCATAAGTTAACTTTACCAATACTTCCTTAAAAAACAAGGAAGTGATTATTGGCTTTAGTCTCTGTCCTAATCCCAAAGTTATTAGCAGAATTCCATATATCCCTTGCACATATAGCTTAAATGACAGCCTTATTTTATCAGATCACCCCTGACTCCCTCACCTACCCCTGCCAGTTGCAAACACACTGGAAAAGAAAGAAAAAAAAAAGATGGCAATGCAAGTATTACGTTTTGGCTCCCAAAAGTACCATCTTTGTGCTTAGCATTCATTCTTTACCTTCTTTTCCATTCAGTACTTGACAGGTTTCAGAATAGGAAGCAAAAAGATAGCAACTATTAAATTTGGAATGATAATCTAGCTTCATAAATTAGACTGTTATTCTCCATTCACATTGTGAGAGTTATGAGGGAACATATTTATCTCCTGTTAGAAATTAAACTTCTGGATTTATACTTACATTGACAAAGTTCATCTCTGCTTGTTCTTCTTCTCTTAATGTTCATATTTAACAACAGTCTTTGAATATGCTAACAATTTGATCATCTTCTTTAACAGCGTACTTAATTTGTGTCTACTTAGCCTTAATTTATGCATTTATTAACTTTTGATATCTTTTAAAAAATAGGTGGGGGTATACTAAAATGTATGTGCGTTTGTGTATGTGTATGTGTATGGATGTGAATGCATGAATTCACAGTTGAAAAGAGCAATATCTTTTTTAAAAGGAACTAAACATTAGCCATGCTATGTTTCAGACTATATACTGAATTACTTACTGGCTAACTTCATTAGCATTTCAGTAATGTAATGCTTTAATTGTTCTATGAAATTGCTTTAATCTTCCTCTCCTCAGTAATGAGAAATGCCTCACCCTATTGTAAAACTTTTGAAGTATTGTGTGCAGTTCTGGATCTCCATGACCCTTTCAAACAGCATCTCTGGAAGGCAAAACTTGCTGAACTTTTAAGCATGCCTTCCCAAACCTGAATTTAGCCTATCTAGTCAGCCAATTCCTCCCCATTAACCATTTCCAGTAACCAAGATTCCCTTGTTTCTTGTAGCCCTTTGATTTTGCAAGGGAAGAATTTGATACCATAAAAGTCAAGTCCACACAAAGCAGTAAAAGGATATTATGGTTCATTCAAATATATCTGCTAATTCCCAGGAATTGCTTTTCCTGAATCCACACTCTTGCCTCTCCTCATCTTGAAGACTGTATTCCTGTCTCAGAAATCCTCTTTTCACTCCTTTCCATGAGTGCATTTATCATGCAGTTATCATCTTCTAAGTGAGCTGTAATCATTGAAAAATATTTTGTTTTTCCTGGCTCTATATTTCACCTGGCAATTTTGTCTTTATTCCAAGTTGTTTTGGGATGTCCCCATAGAAAAATTTTTTCAAAACTGGTTTTATAACTAAATGGTTGTGTGTCTTGCATGAGTCATTTAACCTCTCTGAGCCTTAATTTCCTCAACTGAGAGATAGGCTCAGTGACTTCTAACTAAATGGGCTATTAAAAAGATTGCATTAAGAATGAAATGTAAAATAAAATAACATTTAAATTATAAAATGGAGAAATAAACTATGTCCTACATTTGAGGATGTATCTTACCATCAACATCTATTTCTAATCAAATAATAAAAGAATGAGAGAAAGAGAGAGAGAGAAATAGAGAGAAAGGAGAAAGAGCGGAAAACACGAAGACAGTGGAAAAAAGCGTTGTATGTGTATAGAGAGACAAAGAATAGCCCATGATAGTTAAACTTGTAAATTAAATGATACTTGATGAGGAAAAGGGCAAGATTTATGTTGTTTTTATTTTTATTTTGTTTGAGTAGATTGAAATCAGCAGCTCTTGAGAAAAGTCTGCCTTTTCATTCTAAAAAAAAAAAAACTCCTGAAATACATGATTTGCACATGTATTTAATATAGTTACAACAAAAAATTGAGAATAAATAATTTATTGAGTGAATTTTATTTGTCTTAAGACACTGACCTTTCTCTGCAAAGATAACTGCAATTGCCTCCAGCTACGTGACTTACTTGAGATTTCTTTTTTCATTAGTGAAAGCAGTTTTGGCAACTCTATTCTTGAAATGAGATGTCAACCAAATGCTCAAATATTTACGAATTGACATTTTGCGTCTTTTAAATATTCAGTCTTTCAAGGTGCATTCTTTCTCCCTAGTGTATAGCTATGAAGATTCATTTGCAAAAAAAAAAAAAAAGAAAGTCATTGAAATAAAAAGGATGTTTTATAACACATGGCTTGAAATCTTAATGTGGTGCCGCAGATCAATCTAACCAATGAGCATCAAAGTTCATTTCCAGCATCAGTATTTTTATGATAATTTTCTGGGGTTTTTTTTCCATTTTCTCCTGTGACTGGGTTATAGAAGGCTCCAGGTAATGTTTGTGTTGTAAAATTGAGGCCAGTAATTTAATCCCCCCATAAAACTCTGCTCACAATTACAATAGCATTGAAATGGTACATAAACGAGTTTTTCATAAAGCAGAAAAGAAAAATGGTGCAACAGTTAAGCTTTTTAATGATGGGCACTAAAGCAATGCTGCTGATTAGATTCTTTGCTAATTACCTTCTGTTACTTAGATTGGATGTATTTCAGCAGAATAGAAACATCTATTCATAAATAGTTGTTTTCCTGGTAGCAATATGAAAACATTTGACTCTAAAGTTGAAAACTACCTCTCAGGATTGTATCATCCGGTCCTCAGCTTGCTGACAAATAAAATCACGTGCCATCTGAAACATGGCTAGAATGGCTTCTATTCCACTGGGTGGTATCCGCCTTACATAAGGAAGTGAAAAGGCTGCAGCAGTAATATTTTTGCTGAGACTTGAAAACCAAAAGGTCTGGGTGAAGAGCTTTGGAGATGGGGACCAGACTGGAAAAGCACCGAGGCAAAGATGAGCTAAGTCTGTGAATAAAGGAGAAAGTAGTCCAGGATGAATTTGGAGAGTTAGGAAGAAGTGACATGGGCTTTCTAGGCCAGCCCAAGATATTAGTGTTTTAGTCTAAGGGTTATTGAAAAGCCTGGAGGGCCTAATCAAAAAATAATATCATCTAATTAAGTCTTAAGAAAATCACCTGTATGCCCAATGAACAATGGGCTGTGCGAATTAAAGATGAAAATAGGGATCCATATTACAAGGCTGTAGGGAATGAATTGTGACACCTGTACCCCCTGCCAAATTGATATACTGAAGCCCTAAATGGCAAGGTCACTATATTTGGAGATAAGACCTTAAAGAAGATAACTAAGGTTAAACAAGGGTAAAAGAGTAGAATTCTAATCCAACAGGAAAGGTGTCCATATGAGAGGAGGAAGACACACCAGAAGCCAGGAATATACACACACAGAGGGAAGGCTGTGTGAAGATGAGAACACAGTGAGAAGGTGGCCATCTGAAGCAAGGACACCACGCCTCTGCAGAAACCAACCTTCCTGGCACCTTGACCTTAGATGTCCAACCTTCAGAGTTGTGAGAAAATAAGTTTCTGTTGATTAAACAGAATATCACCCAGTATGAGATATTCTGTTACGGCTGCCCAAGCAGAATAATAAATCCAAATGGGGAGAAATAAACAAGGATGAAATGTGTTTTAAAGGTGGAGCTTTCTACCTGCTCATGAATTGGGTATAGAGTAAGGGATAGAGAAATGGCAATAATAGACCTACAGTTATATGGCAGCATCATTTTCTTATTCAGAGACAGACGGATGAGGAGCACTTGAGGGGGAAATTGGTGGTTCTTCTAACATGCTAGTTTTGATATTCATTTGGAGATATAAAGACATAGGATATATGAGCAATACTTCAGAAAGTTATATATTTGGAAGTCATCGTCACCTCCTATAAAAGCAATAGTATTCTACTTGTTAAATTTCCAGTTATCCAGAATTTATTATTTAACAGATGAACTTTAATACCCATATGTGCATGTGCATAAACACACACACACACATACACACACAAATGCACACTTGCCAAATTTCAACCAAGATTTATTAAATGGCTACTATATTGCAGGATTGTGATATCCTCTTCGATTGTGATTTTCCCTGGTGAAACACAGAACCTAATATCTATTAAACCTGGAATATAGATAAAAAAAGCAGACAATTAAAGTACAACGTGATTGTACTAGTCTGTTTTTATGCAGCTGATAAAGACATACCTTAGTCTGGGCAAAAGAAAGAGGTTTAATTGGACTCACAGATCCACGTAGCTGGAGAGGCCTCACAACCATGGCAGAAGGCATGGAGGGGCAAGCCACATCCTATGTGGATGGCGGCAGGCAAAGAGAGAGCTTGTGCAGGCAAACTCCCATTTTAAAGCCATGATATGTCATGAGACTTATCCTCTATCACAGGAACAGCACAGGAAAGACCCACTCCCATAATTCAATCATCTCCCTCTGGGTCCTTCCCACAACTTCAGAAATGAGCTGGGCTCAGAGCCAGTGGACTAGGGTGGCATGGGACTTAGGGAGACACCAGCTGACACAGGTAAGATAGGGCCTGCACTATTCTTTCCCCAACACCAGGCAGTGCAGCTCTTTGCCATAAAAGTGACTCTTTCCTTCCGCTTAAGAAAAGCAGAGTGAAGAGTAAAGACTTTGTCTTGCATCTTGGATACCAGCTCAGCCACAGAATAGGACACTGGGTCGAGTTGTGAGGCCCACATTCCAGGTCCTAGCTCTTGGATGACATTTTTAGACACATCCCAGGCCAAAAGGGAACCTACTGCCTTGAAGGGAAGGACCCAGTTTTGGCAGGATTCATCACTCACTGACTAAAGAGCCCTCGGGCCCCGAGTAATCACCAGCTATACCCAGAGAGGATGGCATAGGCCTTGGGCTCTGAGATATCTTGGCTCCAGGGGAAATCCAGTACATTCCCAGCTGTAGTGGCTACAGTTAAAGTCTCTTTCTATTTGAGGAAAGCAGAGGAAAAACTAAAGAGAACTTTGTCTTGCACGCTAAGTACCAGCTTGACCACAGCGGGTTAGAGCAATAAGCAGGCTCTTGAGGTCCCCAAGTTTAGGTGTAGGCTTTTGGACAGCATTTCTGCATCTACACTGGGCCAGGGGAGAGTCCACTACCCTCAAAGGTGAGTTCTAGACCTTGCAGCTTTCACCAAACTGACAAAAGAGCTCTTGAGTTTAAGAGCTGGTAGTAGCTCTTAAGGTAGTAGCCTGGTGGGCCGCCCCCCAACCTTCTGTGGACCAGTGGTGGAGATGGCCACAGAATGAGGCTCCAGTGTCCATGGAAAGGAGAGGAAAGAGTGGAAAGTAACTTATATTGTGGTTTGTGTGCCAGCTTAGCTGCAGTACAAGAGAACATCAGGTAAATTGCTGAGGGTTTTGATGCCAGTCCCTGGCTCCCAGACAGCATTTCTGATCAATGGGGCTTGGGGGAGCTCACCACCCTCAAGGGAAGGGCCTTAGGCAAGGCCCAGTGTTGTACTGGCTCCAGGTCTGATCCAGCAAAGTCCCAGTGGTGGTGGCCACAGAGGTGCTGCATCACCACACCCCCAGTTTCAAGTGGCTCAGCACAGAGAGAGAGAGAGACTCTATATGTTTGGAAGAAAATAAGAGAAAAGGACAAGAATCTCTGTCTGGTAATCCAGAGAATTCTTTAAGATCTTATCCAAGACCACCAAGGCAATACCTCTACAAGTCTGCCAAAGTCACAGCATTATTGGGCTTGGGGAAAAAGTCCATTTGAATACCTTGAAAACCTTTAAGTAAGACAGGCACAGGCAAGCCCAGACTGTGAAGGCTACAATAAATACCTAACTCTTCAATGCCCAGACACCAAAGAACATCTACAAGCATCAACACAATCCAGGAAAACATGATGATTTCACCAAACTAAATAAGCCAGCAGGGACAAAACCTGGAGAAACAGGGATATATGACCATTCAGACAGATAATTCAAAATAGCTGTTTTGAGGAAATTCATAGAAATTCAAAATAACACAGAGAAGGTATTCAAAATTTTATCAGATAAATTTATCCAACAATACATCAGAAAGATCTTTCATCATGACCAACTGGGATATATCCCAGGGATGCAAGGATGCTTTAACATCTGCAAATGAATCATATGGACAAAGTACATATGATTATTTCAAGTGATGTTGAGAAAGCATTTGATAAAGTTCAGTATCCCTTCATGACAAAAAAAAACCTTGGTATAGAAGGAACATATTGCAGCATAACAAAAGCCATATATGACAGACCCACAACTAAGATTTAACTGAATGTGGAAAAACTGAGTGTTTCCTCTTAAATCTGGAACATGACAAGAATGCCCACATTCATGACTGTTATTCAACATAGTACTAGAAGTCTTAGCTAGAGCAGTTAGACAAGAGAATGAAATAAATGGTATCCCAATTAGAAAGGAAGAAGTCAAATTATCCTTGTTTGCAGATGATATAATCTTAAATTCTGAAAAACCTAAAGATTCCACAAAAAAACAATTAAAACTGATCAACAATTCAGTAAAGTTGCAGGATACAAAATCATACAAAAATCAATAGCATTTCTACATGCCAACAGTGAACAAGCTGAAAAAGAAATTGTAACAGTAATCTCAGTTGCAATAGTCACAAATAAAATTAAATACCCAGGAATTAACCAAAAAAGTGAACGATTTCTACAATGAAAACTATAAAACACTGATGAAAGAAATTGAAAAGCACACAAAAAAGGGAAAGATATTTTATGTTCATGGATTGGAAGAATTAATATTGTTAAAATATCCACACTACTCAAAGCAATCCACAGATTCAATGCAATCCCTATCAAAATACTAATGACATTCTCCACAGAAAATTGAAAAAAAAAAAAGACTATAAAATTTATATGGAATCACAAAAGACCCAGAATAGCCAAAGCTATCCTGAAAAAAAGAACATAACTCAAGGAATCACATCACCTGACTTCAAATTATACTACTGAGTTATAGTAACAAAAACAGCATGGTACTGGCATAAAGATAGACACATAAACACATGTAACAGAATAGAGAACACAGAAACAAATCTACAACCTACAGTAAATTCAATTTTGATGAAAATTCTAAGAACATACACCGAGGAAAAGACAATATCCTCAATAAATGGTGCTGGGAAAACTGAATATCCACAACACAGAAAAATGAAACTAGATCCCGATATTTTGCCATATATAAAACTCAAATCAAAATGAAATAAAAGCTGAAATATAAGACCACAAACTATGAAACTACTACAAGAAAACATTGAGGCAACTTTTCAGGACATTAGTCTGAACAAAATTTTCTTGAGTAATTCCCCACAAGCACAGACAAACAAAGCAAAAATGCACAAATGGAATTACATCAAGTTAAAAAGCTTCCGGCACAGCAAAGGAAAGAATTAACAAAGTGAAGAGGCAACTCACAGAACGGGAGAATATATTTGCAAACCATCCATCTGACAAGGGATTAATAACCAGAATATATAAGGAACTCCAAGAACTCTACAGGAAAAATTCTAATAATCCTATTTAAAAATGGGCAAAATATTTTAATAGATATTTCTCAAAAGATGACACACGAATGGCAAACAGGCATATGAAAAGGTGCTCAACATCATTGATCATCAGAGAAATTCAAATTAAAACTACAATGAGATATCATCTTGCCCCAGTTAAAATGGCTTATATCCAAAAGTCAAGTAATAACAAAAGCTGAAAAAAATAAATAAAATATTTTAAAAATCTCCAATACTTAAAACTTTTGGGCCAGGTGCAGTGGCTCACGCCTGTAATCCCAGCACTTTGGAAGGCCGAGGTGGGAGGATCACGAGGTCAGGAGTTCGAGACCGGCCTGACCAACATGGTGAAACCCCATCTCTACTAAAATACAAAAAATTAACTGGGTGTGGTGGCACGCGCCTGTAGTCCCAGCTACTCGGGAGGCTGAGGCAGGGGAATTGCTTGAACCTGGGAGGTGGAGGTTGCAGTGAGCTGAGACCATGCCATTGCACTCCAGCCTGGGGGACAGAGTGAGACTCCGTCTCAAAAAAAAAAAAAAAAAAAAAAAAAAAAAAGCTGGTGAGTATGTAGAGAAAGGGGAAAGCTTGAACACTGTTGGTGGGAATGTAAGTCAGTACAATGACTATGGAGAATAGTTTGGAGGTTCCTGAAAAAAACTAAAAATAGAGTTACCATGTGATCTAGCAATCCCGCTGCTGAGTATATACCCAAAATAAAGGAAATCAGTATATCTAAGAGATATTTGCACTTCCATGTTTGTTGCAGCACTGTTCACCACAGCCAAGATTTGGAAGCAACCTAAATGTCCATCACTGAATGAATGGATAAAGAAAATGTGGTACTTGTACACAATGAAGTACCAGTGAGCCATTTAAAACAAAATGAGATCCTGTCATTTGCAACAATATAGATGGAACTGGAGGTCATTATGTTAAGTGAAATAAGCCAGGCACAGAAAGACAAACATCACGTATTCTCACTTATTTCTGGGTTCCAAAAATCACAATAATTGAACTCATGGAGACAGAGAATAGAAGGGTGATTACTAAAGGCTGGTAAAGGCAGTTGGGGATAAGGGCAAGGTGGGGATGGTTAATAGGTTAAAAAAAATAGAAAGAATGAATAATACCTAGTATTTGATAGAAAAGGGGGCCTATACTCAATAATAATTTAATTGTCCATTTTAAAATAACTAAAAGAATATAAATGGATTGTTTGTAGCACAAAGCAAAAATGCTTGAGGGGTGGATACCCAACTTCCCATGAAATTGTTATTATGCACTGCATGCCTATACCAAAATATCTCATGAACCCCGTAAGTACACCTACTGTCTACCCACAAAATTAAATATTAAAAATAATTAAAAATAAATTGAAATTTAATTAAAAATAAACAGTAGGATTTTAGACTTTAGATGTCTTATTTTAATTAAGACATACAAAATATTGAAGGAAGAAAAATGAATAAAGGAACATGAATGGAAGGATACTAGAAAGAGAACTATGTTTAAACTATTCTTAATTGTAATTTAATGGCCAATATGTTTTGTGGGGAGCAGAGGATAGATAAATATGGTATCTGTAAATACTATTGAAATGAATTGTGTATTATTCAAAGACATATTAAAATACTTGCGTTGGTTCCTTTGGAAATAAATTATATATTCATTAAGCACTGATGTGGTAAGAAATTTTACCTGAGAGTTAGATGTTGTTATTATTACTAGTATATATAATTTGATGACAGTTAACTCTAGGCTTATAGCATGTTGAATCATCATACTGACCTGACAAAATTTGGAATTATTATATTACACAGGCAGTAGTCATCCCTTATTCACAGTTTTGCTTTCCACAGTTTCAATTACCTGTCATCAACTATGGCCTGAAAGTAGGTAAATACAGTCAAGTAAGATACTTTTAGAGAGAGAAAGCACATTCTCATAATTTTCATTACAGTATATTGTTATAATTGTTCTATTTTATTATTAATTATTGTTGTTAATCTTTTACTGTGCCTAATATATAAATTAAACTTTACCATATGTATGTATTTATGGGAAAAAAACACAGTATATATAGGGTTCCATACTATCTGGGTTTCAGGCATCCACAAGGGGTCTTGAATAAGGAGGGAACTATTGCAATGTAAATGAGTCATAACAATTTTCCTTATCGCTCCCTTCTACCTCTCCCTCTCCCTTCTTTTCCCTTTGTCTCTTGTTCCTTCTTTCCTGCCTTCTCTCCCTCCCTCCCTTCCTTTTTTCCTTCCTTCCTCCCAACGGCCATGTACTCTTGAATGCAAATCCTTCCTTGATCAAGCTTTCAGATACCCCTTTCAGATGAGTTTTAACCAAAATGTGGATTGCAGGCTCATGAGAGATTCTGCAGCAGAGAACCCAGCTAAGCCCTATCTTGATTCCCGACTCACAGAAACTTTGAAATAAAAATGACCATTACCTTAGGCTGCTAATTTTATGGTAATATTGTTAGGTGGTAAGAGATAACTGATAGAGTAAATGCGGCTGGAATGTATTAAGAGTTACAGAGCTGGAATAAGATAAAGATGGGGACATAAGCCTGGGCCAAATTTTAGTGGTCTTTTAGATTATGATCAGAACTTTAGCGTTTTTTCCTACATGCAGTGGGAAGCCATTGAAGGAAATGGAGTAAGAATGGTCACATGACCTGAATAACATTTTTTAAAAGATCACTCCAGTCACTGTATAGTAGAAATATTGTGTCTGAATAGATATAAGTAACCTTGAAATTAGTAATTCACAGGAGAGACAGCAGCTCTGTGAACTCCAGTAGTCAAAGGTAGCTTTGCAAAGGAAGAATTGAACTTAACTTTATAAATTGTGTAGGATATGGATGGGCCAAAGAGGAAAGGGAGAAGACTCTATGATAGGAAGAAAGGGTTCAGAGTAGTTATGAATATGGGAATGGATGAGCCTTATGTAAAGAGAATGGTTATGATTTGATTGCAACAGGAAGTCTACATTAATAAATAAAAATAATTTGGATCAAGAATAAACTGAATTTCATCATCTTATCAGAAAAGAGCAACAGAATGGGAATTGGAGAGTCAGAGACTCAGGGTGAACTCACATTCATAACTTACCGATAATGAGCCTCCCAGAGAGGTTCCTTATAGAAGCTCTTCCAACTGTAGCAATGTGATCAAGGTAAATACTTTTATCATTCACACACAGGGAGAAAATACTGAATCTATTAAGAGAATAAATTAGTTATGAAGACAGATTATGTGCATCATATGACAAAGTATCCTTATGGAGCGCACTACATCAGAACTCGGGTAGAACTTTAAACATGTGAATGATAGAAGATAAAAGTATAACATTCTTTAATTTTCAACCGTTTCAATGGGCTGGGAGATCAAACTTTAGGCATTTTATGTCTAAACTGAGTGCAGAAATAGGAGGATTCAGAAAGTGTACTGAAGTTGATAACTGAGGACCTGAATGAAAAAAATACCTCAAATTTATTTTTTGACAACAAAAAGAAACTAAGATAAATAAATAAGAACAGAATTTCATATTTGAGATATGATTACCTTTCAATATTTGTATAGCTCTGTGGAGGGTAAAACCCTCTCTTCTGTCTGCTTTCTGTTTAGAGAGAAAGCACAGACAGAATTTCCTCTCAAATCATATCCTAGGTTTCTCAGGAACAATGCCTTTAAAATGTGTCAGTCTCTTGCAGCTGGCAAAATGCCTCATCGGAGCTCAGGTACATGACGGTCTCTACTCTTGGAAGAACCAAGTGGAGGCACAAAAGGCCTCTTGTGAACAGCCTCTGGTGTTTTAATACTGTGAATTTCTACCCATCTGGCAACACTGTGTGGTATCTAGGAGAACACAAGGTACAAAAAGTGTTGACCACTCAACAGTATAAGTGCTTCACAGTTAGTACGCTAAGATTATTTACATTAGACCCCAAATAGAGTTTGCTTCTAGTGTGGTTTGGTGAAGTTTAACCAAACAGTCGTCAAAGACAAACATTAGGGTTTGCATCAATATCGAGCCTCTTTCCAACTTGGGGACTTTGACTAAGAACTTATAGTTCTTACAGTAAATTATTGTGAATATAGGACAATTTTCTTTTCTCATACAGTTCTAGTGATAATTATATGTGAATACACACTTAAATATTTTTGCTGGCACAAACTATATTAGGTAATTTTTAGTTACTTTACGTGCCATTTAATGTTTACACTATCCCTATAATGCAGATATGATCTTTATTTTTTCAGATAAGGAAGCAATTTAATATCTTCAAACTTAAATCTACCTAAATTTAAACTTATTTTTGTAATTTATGTTTATATAATTGATGTTATAAATGAGGAAAAAAATCCAGCCATAATTTATCGTCAATGGATGAATGTTATTCATACTCTGGTATGTTCAATATAAACTTCACATCTAGTTACATATTTAGAATAATATACAGGTGTTATACTCATTATTAAAATGTATTTTTCTCCTTACAATGTACTGTATACTTCTTACCATGTAAACATATTCATTTTTATTTTCCACTGTTACTTTTCAAGCACTCAATACAAATAACTTTAACTATTGGACACCCAAAAAACATTTGTTCTGTGAATGAAATAATTATCTTTGTTATTCTGTTGTTTAAATTTTTCATAGATTATTCAGTAAAATACATGCTGTTAAGCACATAGTATGAGGGTAGACAAATATGAACCTAAACTTTTTTGACTATTTCCTAAAATTCCTCCATTTTTAAAAACATTTACTAGAGTTGAATTAAAGGGAGAAAAATATTAAGGGCCAAAAATTATTTTTGTTTTTCTTCCCATCATTATATAATGCTACTATCTCAGCTAAACTTGATAAAGTATAAAGAATAAATATTCTCATTATTGTCAAAGTAGAAAACTCTGTCTTTAAATTCTATTTTATTTTTCTTATTATTACTAAATGTCAGCTCCCCACAAGCACTAGTGAAAGATGAAGAATATTCATTAGTAAGTTACGTCTTATGAAAAAACTTATGGTGATGAAATTCAATATGTAAAGATGTATGTTGACCAAGATTTGTTACAAGTAGCTAAATTCAAAACTGCTTTTAAAATAAAAATATCCAGTGAAGATATGCTAATAGCCAATAAGTACATGAAAAGATAGTGAATGTCATTAGCCATTAGGAAAATGCATATCAAAACCAAAATGAGATACTACTTTACACCCACAGGGTGGTTAAAACAAAAAGACAGTTACAAGGAATACCAAGAATGTTGAAAAATTAAAACTCTCATACTTTGATTATAGAATTATAAAGAGGCACAGCCACTTGGGAAAACAGTCTGGCAGCTCCTCAACTGGTTAAAGAAGTTACCAGAAGACCCAGCAATTTCACTTTTAGATATATACCCAAGAGACCTGAATGTACATGCCCACACAAAAACTTGTATATGAATCCTCATGGCAGCATTATTCATAATACCCCAAAACAGAAATAACCCAATTGTTCATAAATTGAAACAACAATAACAAAATGTGATATATCCATACAATGGAATATTATTCAGCCATACAATGGAATATTATTCAGCCATACAAAGAAAAGAAGTAACAATTTATTCCACAACAGAAATAATTCTTGAAATCATTATGCTAAATCAAATAAGCAGAACACGAAAGAGAAACAATCAGTGCTGTTTAAAATGGTGGGATCAAACAAGCTGGCTTCACTTCCCTTACCTTCATACACACACGAATGTATATCTATATCTATCGATCTATATATATATATGTGTACATATATATATGTACACACACACTATAACACACACTATATATAATATACACACAAATATGTATATTGGAATATATATATATACACACACACAGTGCTGAGATTATCAGTAGCAATATTGCAATATCCAACTCAAATATGAGGATGAAACAATTCGCAGGGCCACAGAGAAGTGTACCAACTCTAAGAATCAGACTTCCACATTCACAACACCCCACCCTTCACCTGCCGGGCACTAAGCACATGAAAAATTTTCCCCAAATTTATGGTTTCTACAATGAAATAAATGAGATTGAGGTAGACAATCCTGCTTCCCCACTATCTTGGATTTCCTGGCAGAAGACATGTCCCTGCCTCAAGCCAAAGGAAGCATCACAAGTATCTTATGGGAGAAATATCCGTGATGATAGCCAGAGACAGAAGAGAGGTGAGACTACCATCCTTACCCTCAGCCTCAGGCCTGGAATCTCTCCTCTGTAACTCAGCCAAAGATTTCATATCAGAGTGGTTATGTAGTAGTACTGCATTGTAGGGGGTAGGTACCACAGGTCCCCTGGGCACAAACCTCTAGCCAGCTCTCCCAAACTGCTATAATATCCTGTTAGGAACCTTCCCCCAACCTGGACAGGCAGTATTCTGATATTTTAATAGAGTTGAAACAAACCTGGGCTTAAGGTGCCATCTAGTGCCAAAGAGAGAGAGAGCAGAAACAAAAAATAAAGAGATATTCAATAGGTAAACTACAAAGACTCTCTATGCAAATATTTCCAATAAACAAAACAGCTAGACAGAGAAGACTGGAATAAATAACTAGTCCCTCAAGGCAAAGATATAGACAATAATCTAAAAAACAACAACAACAACAACAACAGTAAGCAGGAAACCATGATCTCCTCAAACAAACAAAGCAAAGAATCAGTGACTGGCCTGAGTGAGATAACAAAGTGTGAGCTCTCTAACCAATAATTCAAAATAGCAATTTTACGGAAATTCAGTGATTTCCAAGTTAACACGGTACAGCAATTCAGAAATTTGTCAGAGAAATTTAACAAACAAATTGAAATAATAAAGTTTTTAAACAGAAATCTTGGAACTGAAAAATACATTTGCTGAATTGAAAACTCATTAGGGACTGTCAACAACCAAATGGATCCAGCAAAGGAAAGAATCAGTGAGCTCAAAGACAGCCTATTTTAAAATTCACCGTCAGAGGAGAAAAAAAAAGTGAGAAGGAACAAAGATTCGCTACAAGACATGGAAAATTACCTCAGACTGGGTGCGGTGGCTTATGTCTGTAATCCCAGCACCTGGAGAGGCCGAGGCAGGAGGATCACTTGAGGTCAGTAGTTCGAGACCAGCCTGGCCAACATGGCAAAACCCCATCTCTACTAAAAATACAAAAATGAGTTGGGTGTGGTGGTGCATGACTGTGATCCCAGCTACTCGGGAGGCTGAGGCAGGAGAATCATTTGAACCTTGGATGTGGAGGTTGCTGTGAGCCGAGATTACACTGCTGCACTCCAGCCTGGGCAACAGAGTGAGACTCCATTCCCCCTAAAAAAAAAAATTGCCTCAAAAGATCACATCTGAGAAATATTGATGTTGAAGAAGTTGAGTAAGAGAAAAGAATAGAAAGCTTATTAAAAAAAATAAAGAATAACAAAAACTTCCCAAAACTTGAGAAAGAGATAAATATTCAAGTACAGTAAGGTCAGAGAAACAAATGTGACCCCCGTAAGACTACCCCAATGACATAGTTTGAATGCCCTCTTCAAATCTCATGTTGAGATTTAATCCCCAGTGTTGGAAGCAGGTGGGAGGTCTTTAGGTCTTAGGGCCAGATCCCTTATATAAGGCTTGGTGCTGTCCTCATGATAGTGAGTGAGTTCTTGTGAGATCTGGTTGTTTGAAAGTGTGTGGAATCTTCCCCTTCTCTCTCTCGATGGTGCTCTAGTCATGTGATATGCCTCCTCCTGCTTCATTTTCCACCATGAGGAAAATGCTCCTGAGGCCTCCCCAGATGCCAAACAGATGCCAACGCTATGCTTGTTCAACCCACAGAAAAAAGAGCCGATTACACCTCTTGAATAAAATAATCAAACTCTTGAACCTCAAGGACAAATAAAGTATTCTCAAAGCAGTAAGAGAAAAGAGGCAAATAACGTAAAAAAGACCTCCAATTTATCTGGCAACAGACTTCTCAATGGAAGCCACACAAGCTAGGAGGGACTGGGACAATATTTTCAAAGCGCTGAAAGAAAAATAAACTGCCATCCAAAAATCCAGCAAAGCTATCCTTTAAATATGACCAAGTCTTCCCCAGATAAACAAAAGCTGAGATAATTGACCACTACCAGAACCATCTTCCAAGAAATGCTAAAAGGAGTTCTTCATTCTGAGAGAAAAACAAAACAAAACAAAACAAAACAAAACACTAACATACAAAAAGAAAATATTTGTCATTTCTTTAAAAATACTTGTCGTATCTATAAAATGTTTTTTGTAAGCCTCATGGTAACCACAATGAAAAAACTATAATAGAATCACTAAAAATAAAAAGCAAGGAATTAAAATATACCACCAGAGTAAATCATTTAACCACAAGGAAGATACGAAGGAAGAGAAAAGTTACAAAATAACCAGAAAATAAGCAACAAAATGGTAGTAGTAAGTTTTTACTATCCATAATAACACTTAATGAAAATGAATACAATCCTTCAATTAAAAGACATAGAGTGTCTTGATGGATAAAACTGTGAGACCCAACTATGAGCTGTCTACAAGAAACCCACTTGACCTATAAAGACACGTATACCCTGAAAGTGAAAGATATTGCATGCAATAGAAAACAAAGAATAGGAGTAGCTATACTTAGAAAAAAAACTAGACATTCAAGACTGTAAGATGACAAAAAGAAAGTCATCATATAATGATTAAGAGATCAATTCTGCAAGAAGATAAAATAATAAATATCTATGCACCCAACACTAAAGCACACAAATGTATATAGCAATCATTGATAGATCTAAAGGAAGAAATAGACTGCAATATAATAATATTAGGGGACTTCAACATGCCACTTTCAGTAATGAACAGATCTTCTAGACAGAAAACCAACAAAAAAAAAAACTTTGGAATTATTCTACATAATGGCCCAGATAAGCTTAACTGACATTTACCCAGCTCTTTACCCAGCAGCTGCAAAATACATATTCTTTTCATCAGCGCCTGAGCCAATTCTACAGAATAGACCATATTTTAGGCCACAAAACATATTTCAACAAACTTAAAAAAGTAGACATCCTGCCAATTATCTTTTCTAACCTCAATGGAATCAAACAAGCAATTAATAACAAGAGGAACCCCAGAAACTACACAAACACCTGAAAATTAAGCAACCTTCTCTTGAACAGCCAAGAGGTCAATGAAGATATTAAGACGGAAAATTAACAACTTTTTGAAACAAAGAAAAATGGAAAGACAATAATTTCTTCCATAAATATTGCTAGGTAAACTTGGTAACCACATGCAGAAGAATGTAACTAGACACCTATCTCTCACCATATACAAAAATTAAATAAAAATGGATAAAAGTATTACATCTGAGACCTGAAATTATGAAACTAATACCATAAAGCTTTTGGAAAATACCTCAGGACATAGGAAACTAATAGCATAAAGCGTTTGGAAAATACCTCAGGCAAAAAATTTGTGTAAGACCTCAGAAGCACGCGCAACAAAAGCAAAAATAGAGAAACAGGATACATGAAGCTAAAAAGCTTCTGCAAAGCAAACAATCAACAAAGTGAATTGGCAACCCACAGAACTAAATAAAATATTTGCAAGCTATCCATCTGAAAAGGAATTAAAAACTGGAATATATAAGGAGCTCAAATAATAGCAATAAAATGAATAATCTGAATAAAAATGGGCCATGGATCTGAATAGACATTTCTAAAAAGCAAATGTACAAATGGCCAGAAGTATATGAAATAATGCTCAACATCACTAATCATCAGAGAAATGCAAATCAAAACCATAATGAGATATCATCTCACTCCGGTTAAATGGCCTATATCAAAAAGGCAGTAACAGATACTGGTGAGGATGTGGAATAAGGAGAACCCACATACACTGTTAGTGGGAATGTAAATTAGTACAGCCACTATGCAGAATGGTATGGAGGTTCCTCAAAAAATTAAAAATGGAACTTCTATATGACCCAGCAATTCCACTACTGTGTGTGTATCCAAAAGAAAGGAAATCAATATACTGAAGAGATATCTGCACTCCCATGCTTATTGCAGCACTATTCCCAATAGCCAACACATGGAATCAATCTAAGTGCCCATCAAAGGATGAATTAGTAAAGAAAATGTGGCATATATACACAATATATTATTATTGAGGCACAAAAAAGATTTTTATTTTTTACTTTGCAGTGATTGTGAAAGTTAGCTGTGGGTTTGTAATATGTGGCCTTAATTATTTTGATGTATGCTCCTTCAATACCCAGTTTTTTGAGGGTTTTTATCATAAAGTGATTTTTTTTTTTTTTTTTTTGAGGAGTCTTGCTCTGTCGCCCAGGCTGGAGTGCAGTGGCGCAATCTTGGCTCACTGCAACCTCTGCCTCCTGGGTTCAAGCAATTCTCTGCCTCTCAGCCTCCCAAGTAGCTGGGATTACAGGCTGCCGCCACCATGACCAGCTAATTTTCATATTTTTAGTAGAGACGAGGTTTCACCATCTTGGTCAGGTTGGTCTTGAACTCCTGACCTCGTGATCCACCCACCTCGGCCTCCCAAAGTGACGGGATTACAGGCATGAGCCACTGTACCCGGCCCATAAAGTGATGTTTTACATTATCAGTCCTGAGGTGTGCTCTTTCTCTGGGTCACTACTCTGCCTGGGGTTGCATCCTCACCACCTACACTCTGTGCTCTCTGACTGTACCACACTTTCCATGCATCTGCACAATCTTTAAGAGAAGACACTCGCTGAGTTTTATTCACCAGAATATCCTAAACCATAGCACAGTGCTTGGAATCCAATAAACATTCCATAAATATTTTGCTTATGGGATAAAAACATTTAATGTTTTTAATGAAAATATATACATATTAGAGAATGTGCAGCATTTAATAGTGTTTGAGTTGATCATGGTATTGTGTACCAGCAGATACGGATCAGGTTAATTTATTTTAACCACCTAAATAAGTCTCAAATATCAAAACATAAGTCATTTGCTCATACATGACCTTTCTCAATGAATTATTAATCTTTCAGTAATTGAGCTTTATTAGTGTACATGTCAAATCAACTCTTTGAGAAATGTCAGGCATCTCAAATAAACAGGCATCCTCCCAATGGAGTGACAATGTCGGAAAAGGAGTCAAGTGAATAGACAGGTATGTCCTAAGGAAGAAAATATAAATTAACAATGACTTTATCAAGATTCCACAAGGCAAACATTTAATAATCACCTTCAGCCATTTCTCTCTATACAGCAACACTATCTCTTCTTGGTATCTATTTAATTAAATAGTCTTTACACAAAATCAATAATTAGTCACTCTGAAGACAGTTGAGGGATTTTAAGGTCAGCACAAGTCATAAATAGTCAGCTTTACCAAGTCAAACCAAATCACTGAAAATATTACAAAGAAAATTCAGACTTGGAAAGGGTGGCTCTATGTAACTAAAAGGAGTTTCTAATATTATTGGTCATTCATAGGGTAATTTTGTCAGTACAAAATCTACTTCCTTAGTAAATAATACAGTGAAGACAAACAAACTACTTAATAACATGCAAACATTGCTTTAAGGGTAATACCTTGACTTCTTTGCTTCTTGAAAAGTTTGTGGTCATAAAACTAGCAATTATTTATTCCATACCTATACCTATTTTATACCAAGCATTGTGCTAGGTACTTTCATATATAACTTCTAGTATAACTGCAACTAACATTAGATATTATAATCCATCATCTTGTCAGAGTCTAGAATGTTAACTATTACACAGTGGAACTCCATACAATCTGGCATTTTGGTAAAGAGTAATCTGATGCTGATAAGAGAGATAACTTTGCCCACATTAGAGACATACTAAATGGCAGAACTGGAATTCAAATATAAGGCTATTTGACTCAAAAGCCAAAGTTTTTCCTCTAGTAAATTAGATCAAATGAATATATAAATAAATAAGATAATAAATTAATGAATGAGTTATGAGTTTTGCACTACTTCATAACATGGCAATATAATCACTTTATTTCAGTAGCCCTTTAAAATATTATTACAGAAATTGCAAACACTACATATTTTAATGATCCCCCAGATAACCCCTTTATCTAGTATCAACAATTGTCAGCTCATGGCTTATTCTTCCTTTTTTTTCTTTTTTTTTTTTGAGACGGAGTCTCACTCTGTCACCCAGGCTGGAGTACAGTGGTGCGATCTCCGCTCACTGTAAGCTCTGCCTCCCGGGTTCATGGGACTCCCGAGTAGCTGGGACTACAGGCATCTGCCACCACGCCTGGCTAATTTTTTTTTATTTTTAGTAGAGATGGGTTTTCACCGTGTTAGCTAGGATGGTCTCCATCTCCTGAGCTTGTGATCCGCCCACCTCGGCCTCCCAAAGTGCTGGAATTACAGGCGTGAGCCACCACACCGGCCTATTATTTCATATATATATACATATATACATATGTATATACATATATATGTATATAATATGTGTGTGTGTATATATATATATATATATATACACTATTTCTCCCATCTCTGGATTATTTTGAGGCAAATTTCAGACATATTATTTTATCCTTAAGTGTTTCAGCGTCATCTCTGAAACATAGGGTTTATATATCTTTAAACATTCAGAAAATCATTACCACATATTAAATAATAATTTGATAACATTATCAACTATCTAGCCAGCATCCAAAGTACCCAGTTACTCCATTAATATTGTTATCTCTTACAGTGTGGTTTTATGCATCAGAATTCATAAAACAGTCATAGATCATGTTCTAGTGATGTCTCAAAAACCTTATTAGTCTATAGATTGTCTCTGTCCCTTACTCTCTGCCTGTATTAGTCCATTTTCATGCTGCTATGAAGAGATACTCAAGACTGAGTAATTTATAAGGAAAAGAGGTTAAATTGACTCATACTTTCGCATGGCTGGGAAAGCCTCAGGAAACGTACAATCGTGGCAGAAGGTCAAGGGGAAGAAAGGTACCTTCTTCTCAGGGCAGTAGGAAGGAAAAATGCTGAGCAAAGGGGGAAATGCCACTTATAAAACCATCAGATCTCATGAGAACTCACTATCACGAGAACATCATGGGGGTAACTGCCTCCGTGTTTCAATTATCTCCCACCAGGTCCCTCCCATGACATTATCATGGCATAGTGGTGGGGATTATGGGAACTACAATTCAAGATGAGATTCGTGCGGGGACACAGCCAAATCATATTATTCCATTCCTGGTCCCTCCCAAATCTCATGTCCTCACATTTCAAAACACAATCATGCCTTTCCAACAGTCCCCACTGTCTTTGCTCATTCCGGCATTAACCCAAAAGTTCAAGTCCAAAGTCCCATCTGAGACAAGGCAAGTCTTTTCCGCCTATGAGCCTGTAAAATTGAAAGCAAGTTAGTTACTTCCCAGATACAGAGGTATAGGCATTGGGTAAATAAACCTGTTCCAAATGGGAAAAATTGGCCAAAACAAAGGGGCTATAGGCCGAATGCAAATCTGAAATCCAATAGGGGAGTCATTAAACCTTAAAGTTACAAAATGATACCTCCTCTCTCTTTTTTTCTCTCCTTATAATTTATTTGCTGAAGAACCAGATCATTTGCCCTGCAGTTTCCCTCAGTTCACATTTTGCTCATTACACCCACAGTGTATTATTTAACATGACCATTTGTATCCTGTATTTTCTGCAAACTGATAGGTCTGAGTCAGGGTTTCTCAATCTCAGTACTGTTGACATTTTAAAAAATTAAGTTCTTCTGATAACTCTTGGCTGTGGGGGGCCTTCTTGTGCTGTGTAGGATGTTTAGAAGCATCCCTGGCCTCTACCCACTAGATGACATTAGTACCTCCCCATTTGTGACAATGAAAAAATATCTCCAGATATTGCCAAATGTCTCCTGGAGACAAAATTGCACCTGATTGAGAACACTGATCTAGGCCAAAGCTTTTATTGTTTTGTCGTTCTGTTTTATTTACTATTATTAGGTTGGTGCAAAATTAATTAATGGCAAAAACTACAATTAATTATGCACCAACCCATATTATTTCTAGACTAATTCCTAGGAGATGTTGTCTTCTTTTGTCAGTTCTCTCTTTTATTGATGGTGGCAGCCTTCAATGAACATTTTCCATACGTATAAAATCATTGCAGGTTGCAGAATGGTGACTTTCTACTTCTACCAATTCTTTTGTATTTGTTTGTTTTCTTTTTAAATTTGTTTTTGACTGAGATATTTCTATTAAGAGAAAGTTTTTCTTATTATTTGGTTAGTCTGAGATAAAGTTGGTATAATAAAGGCAGAATAATGCTTGATGTTTTTTCCATTTACCAGTTTACAAAAGAGTAAGTCCTAGCCTTCTCCAAGGATACCTAAAACTGATAATTTTTGTTTTGTCTACATAATGGTGAATTTTTGATAAAATCATATTACATAAAGTTAAATCCATTATAATTAGTATTCCTATAGATGATCTACTTATCTTTGGCAAATATGACCTCTTCAGTTTGACTACTGAATTCTTTAGTTTTGATATGACTATGCTAGTCTTTGAATACTTCCTTAATATTTTGTATAAATAAATGTTTTAGGTTAATCCTTTATATTTCCTGCATAGGCCTAGAATCAGGCATTTCTCCAAAAGGCTCTTTTTCCTTTTATTAAAATCTGTTACTACTTAACTGGTAATAATTATATTTGATTTCCTTAAATTACTAGAGAAAATTATTTATACTGCTTAGATGGTATTAAGAAAAGGGAAAAAATATTTATTTTTGCAAGTCTTATTTTAGCAGTACCTATAGACTGTAAAGATATTGAAGACACAATCCTTGTACCAGCAGCAGCTAGTAGAGAATAGCTGGTGTCTCAGAAATGGTTGCTATGCAAAGGAATAAATGGTTTCTAGTGGAGTAATATTAGCGACGTTAACATCTGTGCTGAGATATCAAATGGACATATTTTCAGTAACTTTGTCTTCACCAACATTCCAACTTGGTTGCAAAGAAAGCTATCATTTTGAAAAAAACATAGATCTTTATTAAAGGAACTCAAAATACATTAAGCAGGGTAGCTATGATTTTAAGTTAAAAATAAAGCTATCTGTCCACATTAAAAAAGAATAAGAGTCAAAGAAAATCACATTAATTTTCACTACCTGTAGAACAAATTAGCAAATGTTGTGACCATCTGTGAAAGACACCAGGGCCACATAAGACATGGAATTATTTAATGTGTTAAATCCATTTAAAATGTTTGTATCCTGTTAGTTCTAACATAATTACTATGTTAATTTCTGTGTGTTTTGCATATTAAACGGAACGCACTCTGGGAAGCTAATGGCCGCTATGTCAGCTTTTTTATTAAATCAGAAAATAAACATGCACAATGCTGCTTCTGAAGATAATTAGTTTACTATTTCTGCCAAAGTTTAAATATTGGGTATGCTTTGAAGATTTGACTTCAATTTGAGGTGGCAGTGGGCATGTGGTAGCTTCTAGATTCTTCAGATTATCCTCAAGGCAAGAGCATTTTTAGAGGAGAGAGAATTAAGAAGTTTTGTTTTCATTCTTTACCCTTAATTTTTAGCATTGCAGTTATAAAAATAACCAACATAAATCTATAGCGTAGTTCTACATAGAACTATACTAGATAATGGGGGATGGAGCTGACAAGTGTAAGTGTTTCTTGGTGCAAAGCATTTTAATCAAGTGTGAAATATCAGATGCAAAATAGTCTAAATTACACTGCTTTTTTTTTCTTTTTTTTTTCTGAGATAGAGTCTTGCTCTGTCACCCAGGCTGTAGTGCAATGGTGCAATCTTGGCTCCCTGCAACCTCCACCTCCCAGGTTCAAGTGGTTCTCCTACCTCAGCCTCCCGAGTAGCTGGGATTACAGATGCCTGCCAGCACACCTGACTAATTTTTGTATTTTTAGTAGAGACAGGGTTTCACCATGTTGGCCAGACTGGTCTTGAACTCCTGACCTTAGGTGATCTGCCCACCTTGGTCTCCCAAAGTGCTGGGATTGCAGGCTTGAGCCACCGAGCCCAGCTGATTGCACTGTTTTTAAGCAAAAGCCACATGAAGTTGACCAGAAAGCCCTTGCCTATTCCAGCTCCAGAAATAATACGCATATCTGTTTGACAAAGATGAAAGTGAATCAAACTGAGCCAACGTCAAAAATAAAAGCAAGACCAAATAAGCCTATGAACAGTTGCAGGCTGTTTCCAGTGAGCTTCACTCACATTCTTCTCCATAGGGCCTTACCACAAGCCTGATCCACACAGCACTGCCACATGCTTGCCATGGTAGGCATTTAAGGTCAAGATCACTGCTTCAGAGAATACAAAGTATGCAGCCTGTGTTTCCTCATCTAGTTCTCACACCTTTTCTGAGCAATAACCTGGGAAGATACTTTTGTGTGGTGGGCAATTGCTATTGTGGGGCCTCTGATAGACTTCCTTTAATCTCAGCTCCATTGACTATATTTGATATAATCTCAGGCACATCCCTTTAGTCCTCTGAGTCCAGTTTCCATTCTTATAAAGTAGAAGCAACACTAAAGTTGTCATATATCTTTTGCAACATCAAGTGAGATAACTATGCAAAGAACAAAGTCCTGCTCCTGGCATATGACACATGCTTTATATGTATGCAATTTACATATACTTAAGTTATGATTAATATTTGTTTATTTATCAGTAGTGGCTTTTTAGGGGGATAGAAATGCCCAGTTTTATTTCTTTAATTCCAAAGACAGACCATGGACGATCTTGGCTTCTAATGCTAAAGAAAGAATGTTAATAATATTAAGCTATAGTAATGTTAAGATATTTTATCCAATTTTAATGAGTTTCTAAATACAAAAATTAACACACTAATTTTATCTTACTAAATATCTATTCCTATTATTTAAATAATATAATTGTTTTATTTGCCATCTGACACTATAAACTTTTACTTTTCGAACATATTTTACATATTTTTTTCTCATTTAGTCTTTCCTCATTTCATCTGAGTAATGAAATGAGGACCGGTATTGATGTACGTAATGATCTATACCAGGAAATCCACAGTGGTTAATGGAATTGACCAAAGCTAGTGTGTGACAAAGTCAGGAGCAAATCCCAAGTGTTATTGCAGCTAGCTCAAGACTGGCTTCATGGCAGGGCGCAGTGGCTCACGCTTGTAATCCCAGCACTTTGGGAGGCCAAGGCAGGCAGATCACTTGAGGTCAGGAGTTTGAGACCAGACTGGCCAACATGTTGAAACCCCGTCTCTGTGAAAAATAAAAATGTTAGCCAGGTATGGTGGCACACCCCTGTAATCCCAGCTACTCAGGAGGCTGAGGCAGGAGAATCAATTGAACCCTGGAGGCGGAGGTTGCAGTGAGCTGAGATCGCACTACTGCACTCCAGCTTGGATGACAGAGCAAGACACCTTCTCAAAAAAAAAAAAAAAAAAAAGAAAGATTGAAAGACTGATTTCACCATTCAGATGATAACTTTCCTAAGGAGAGTTGAGTATTAAGTATATTTCTCCCTTCTGATTGGAACTTTCTCCTTTTTGATTTCTTCTTCATTATTTTTTTTGGTTGCATTCACGAGAAAATTCCAAAATTCAGCAGGTGAAAGGAAGACTTTCAGATTGATTTGCATCTCTAGTAACTGTAATGAGGTTAGCATTTTTAAGATTTTACACAAAATTTGTACATAAAATCATCCTAAAGCCTTTGCATTCATAAAAAATGCTTATTATTTTTGTTGACTCAAGATCATTCTTATTTTCATCAATGATTACCTTCAGCTATAATAAAGTGAAACCCAAAGGCAGCATTCCCTAAAGTGCATTCTGATGATGCATAATTAAGCCTTCCTGGACAACTGCATGCAAAATTAACCACCCTTTTTTCAGTGCTTTGAGTATTTGGTCGTCTTCCATAGCAGTTTTCATAACATCATTTTTATCCAGGTTTTCTACTGACATTATGTAGAGGCATTAATTTGTTTTGTGACTTTTGGCCAAGTCAGCCAGTGTCCTTAATATTCAGTCTCCTGATCTGTAAAATGGAGGACAACAATACCTTCTTTATTGTGTCTTTTGAAAGGATTTAGATGATTAATTTTGCAAAATATCTGGCACAAGGCTTACCATTTAGTAAATCCTCAACACATGTGGATATCCTTCAGTTCTGTATCACAGATGATTTTTTAATGCTGTATTAAAAAATTAAATAAGTAAATCGATTCTGTTTATTGTTCAGTAAAGATTATTCTAACCACTACTTTCTGGAATATATCAGCATAGTAGCAAATAATATTATAAGGTGTATATATTTTTATATACCTTTGTTCA
Organism: Pan paniscus; assembly: GCF_029289425.2. NCBI lineage: Eukaryota > Metazoa > Chordata > Mammalia > Primates > Hominidae > Pan > Pan paniscus. Next base: position 73,532,878 of record NC_073267.2, read on the forward strand.
ATAGCTTTAGAGAATTTAGGTTTACTTTGCCCCTTCTTTCTATTTTACCAAATTACATTTTCTCCAGAGCTGTTCTCAGCTACGCTACCTCAAGTAGTCATGGTGGTATTCTTCCCAAGAAGTACAGGGTTAAAACTATAGGTCAGTCTTAGCTGACCCTCTTAGGAGCTCACACATTTACCCATGCCCTATTACTCTTGAACCAAACATGAGGGCTAAATTATGTTTGACCTCCGGAAACTTTATTTCCCAACAGGGTTTTTAATCTTTCACATAAATAAAGACCTGGCAAACCTCTCCCTGTTTTCTGTCCCTAGCCTGGACAGAAGAGTATTTTGAGTAAATGCAGTTTAAGACTAAGTTGGGAATGTTCTTTTTGTTTTAAATTCTTAACTTTCAATTTTTGTGGGTACATAGTAGGTGTATATGTTTATGAGGTACATGAGATATTTTGATACAGGCATACAATGAATAATAATCACATCAGGGTAAATGGGGTATCCATCACCTTAAGCATTTATCATTTACCACTTGTCTTACAGGTATTTTAATTACATTATTTTAGTTATTTTTAAATGTACAATACATTATTGTTACCTGTAATCATCCTGTTGTGCTATCAAATACCAGATTATATTAATTCTATCTAACTATATTTTGTACCCATTGACCATCCCAACTCCCTCCCCCAACCCCTCACTATCCTTCTCAATCTCTATTAACCATCTTTCTACTTTCTATCTCCATGAGTTTTAATTTTTAGCTCCCACAAACGTGTGAGAACATTTGAAGTTTGACTTCAAATGCTTGACCTACTTCACTTAACAAAATGTTCTCCAGTTCCACCCATGCTGTTGCCAAAAACAGAATCTCATTCATTTTATGACTGAGTGGTACTCCATTATGTATAAGTACCACTTTTGCTTTATCCCATAATCTATTGATGGACACTTAAGTTGGTTCCAAATGTTGGCTATTGTGAATAGTGCCACAGTAAACATGGGAGTACAGATATCTCTTTGATATACTGATTTCTTTTTTGGGGGGGGGATATATACTTAGCAGTGGGATTGCTGAATCATATGGTAACTCTATTTTTACTTTTTCAAAGAACTTCCATGCTGTTCTCTATAGTGACTGCACTAACTTACATTCCCACCAACAGTGTACGAGGTTTCCTTTTTCTCCACATTCTCACCAGCATTCGTCATTTCCTGTCATTTGAATGAAAGCTATTTTAATTAACTGGGGTGAGATGATATCATGCTGTAATTTTAATTGGTATTTCTCTAATGATCAATGATGTTGAGCATGGGAGTATTTTCTTAGGGTCTCCACTTTATTTACAGCTGGTGCTCAATATTCATAATGTGACATGCTCATGGAACTTGTAGGGTGACCCATTGTCCAGGTTTACCTGGGACTGAGAGCACTCCTGGGATATGGAACTTCCAATGCCAAAACTAGAAAAGTCTAGGGCAAATAAAAAACATTTTGTCATCCTATGTTGGAAAAGACCATGAAGTAAATAGTTTCCATGCATAACACACCATCCCTTTGTTGAATTATGCTTGTTATTTATCTCTTGTACTCTGTCACATCTTTTCCAGGATGTAAACTCATTGAGGAGAGAGCCTTGGCTTTAGTCCCTGTTATAAGCCATGTTAGTTACATGGTAGGTTCTCAAAAGGTTTTTGAAGGAAGAAAATAACGGAAGGATGGAGGGAGGGATGGAGGGAGGGAGGGGGGAATGGAGGGGGGGGTGGAGGGGGGATGGAGGGAGGAATGGAGAGTTGGGGAGGTAAATCAGTAAAAAGAACAAGAGAAGAAAGAAGAAAGAAAAGGAGCATTGAGTATATGCTTATTTGTCTCTTTCAACGTCTTTGGCACCATTAATGGAAACTGATACATACCAGGGGAATATTCCAGAAACTTAAGATTTTTCCTAGGCTGTAGACAATGAGTGACCCCTTGAACCCTAAAACATGGGTAAGCAAGAGTTGCTTGCAAACCACTGATACCATGACTGCAAGTACTGAACAATGTTAAAAATTTCAAAAAGGCATACTTCCTTGTTTCAAACTGTCATAGGCGATAAAAATCAGATTCATCTATATCTGCTGTCTTACAAGTCTAAGAATTCAGACTGATATACAATCATTGCTAATACTTTCCATTCAACCACACACTGCTTAACTCTGTCATGTTATTTTCTCCTGACTGAAATACTAAATCCTGTATTACATATACTTCTGCCTGTTTTCCCTAGATCCATGAAAGTACTTCAGATTATTCTGCCTAATTCTAAAAGGGACTGACTCTGTGGGGTCTAATTGAAAATGAGATGATGGTTCCAATTCCTTGGCATGACATCCATGACCCTTCAATGTTGGAAGTGAAATGATTTCTCAATCTTGTTTCTTGTCACTCCCCTTCGCAGATGGGTCAACATTCAATCCCATGGAATTCTGTCTGATTGGGTCTTGAGGGTTGGATTTAGGCCTGTTTATGATCGGGTCTTTCCATACATGACCAACCATAATTTGCTTTGGCAAAGGCTGTGACATCTGCGTTACCACTTTTGACACATCCACCCCTAAAAACTTTGCATGCATGTGTTCTGAAAAGCCACTGTTCAAAAGTGATCATCCTTTTACCAATTTCACTGTAGAATTTAATATTTTAAATTAGAATTATTTATTTAATTGTTTTACTTACCATGATCTCTATGAGAGGGTTGAGACTTTCATCTGCATCTCTCAATTCTTAGTATCTAGCACAATGCCTGGTCCAGAAATACAACTATGGATATACTAAATAAACATCAACAAACAATGCTACATAAGGCTTTATAAAAGTATTAAGCGGCAGGCCGAGGTGGGCGGATCATGAGGTCAAGAGATCAAGACCATCCTGGCCAACATGGTGAAACCCCATCTCTACTAAAAATATAAAAATTAGCTGGGTGTGGTGGCACATGCCTGTAATCCCATCTACTTGGGAGGCTGAGGCAGGAGAATCACTTGAACCCCAGAGGCGGAGCTTGCAGTGAGCCAAGATTGGGCGACTGCACTCCAGCCTGGCAACAGAGTGAGACTCCATCTAAAAAAAAAAAAAAGAAAGAAAAAAAAGTATTAAGCAAACTCAGACATTATTAATTATAAGGCATAAAAATATTGAAAAAACTTTAGTGGCTTTTTCTGTTCTTATTCATCCTCTTATTTTCAGTTTTTAAAAATAATTATTAATTTAATCAATTCTTCAAAGTTTCAAAAAGTTTAGTATTTATTTTAAAAGCAATTTCAGTGTACCTAGTTGTGTACTTTTTCTAATGAATTTATGTTTTATTGAAGTCCCTTTGAAAAAATTCAAAATCTAGATGCAGGCCAGGTGCAATAGCTCACACTTGTAATCCCAGCACTTTTGGACGCCAAAGTGGGTGGATCATTTGAGCCCAGGAGTTTGAGACAAGCCTGAGCAATATGGTGAAACCCTGTCTGTACCAAAAATATCCAAATTATCTGGGCATGGTGGTACGTGCCTATAGTCCCAGCTACTCAGGAGGCTGAGGTGGGAGGATCACCTGAGCCCACAGAGGTCAAGGCTGCAGTGAGCAGTGATTGCACCACTGCACTCCAGCCTGGGTGACAGTGGGAGACCCTGTCTCAAAAAAAAAAAAATAGATCTATACAAGTAGGAAGAAATTTGCACCGTACCTATAGCTACTTCTGGGATATTCATTGCATAAGGTAGAGTTTTCAATGTGTTTTTATTGAGCCTCCCCTGTGAAACAGGCTGTCACATGGAATAGTCATGGTAAATGTTTTACACTCTCCTTTCAAAGTGGACTAGTTGCAAATTTCAAAGTGGCAGTACTATAACAATTTTGGACATCAGCCTCAGTTTGCTGCACATTAAGACAGGCAAAGTTTAAATGAAATATAGTATGATTCTACAGAAGTGATATTAATGTAAAAAAGATCTGTTTTTACACAAGTATTCTGAACTCCTTAAATCTTCTTAAGATTCAAAAGTGGCTCTGACACATATTGTCAGTGTGACCTTGGGCAAGCCAGTAGAACTCTGTAAGCCACAGTTTGCTCTTCTGTAAACTCCTACAAATAATACCGTCAGTGCAAGTTTTCCTGAAGATAAACAAAATATAATATACATGTTTGCAGAGTGCCTGTTTCAAGAAACTGTAATTTACTTCTTTCATCCTTTTGTTCCTGGAATTTTAAACCCCTGCATTTCCCATAAAAGCTGTCTCTCACATTTTCCCAGTTTGGAACTTGCCGTCTCTCATCCAATCTTCAGAAAGTCAACCTCTGGGTAATTTCCCTAGTATCTTGACTGAGATGTGTTCTTGCTCTCCAGTATTTGCCTCTGTCTTCCCAGGCTCATTTTTAAGCTCACTAGAGATGATGTCTATGAAACATTTCTGATAATAGTCTATTTCCTTTTTTTCCCCAATATTATACAATCTAATCTTTATTATTTCAGAATATGCGGTTATTGTAGAAGAGGCAATATGCACTGTTGTTTCAAACATTTCTTTTTTTTTTTTGTGAGACAGAGTCTCGCTCTGTCACCCAGGCTGGAGGGCTGGAGTGCAGTGGTGCGAGTGCCATCTTGGCTCACTGCAATCTCTGCCTCCTGGGTTCAAACGTTTCTCTTGCCTGAGCCTCCCGAGTAGCTGGGATTACAGGCGCCCACCACCACGACTGGCTAATTTTTTTTGTATTTTTAGTAGAGACAGGGTTTTTCCATGTTGGCCAGGCTGGTCTCAAATTCCTGACCTCAAGTGATCCGCCCGCCTTGGCCTCCCAAAGTGTTTGGATTACAGGAGTGAGACACAGCGCCTGGCCAAACATTTATTTCTTATATCAGTATCTAGCTTGTATGCCCCTGCAATGGCTAAACCTCATTGTCAAATGAGGCTAAACCTCATAGGACTTGCCCTATGCTGACTCCACACTATGTTTTGGGCATTTTAATTTTGGAGATTAGCTATTGACTATTGTGACAGTTGTGAATAGGAAAATAAAGAACACACACACACATGAACACAATTTCTCTCTGTTGGCATTTAAATATGGCCTGACCAATAGAATGTAAGAAAACATCAATGCGTTAAACACAGCCTCCAATAGTTGTTAAAATCTACACCCTTACATTTATATTTGTGGAATCACAGTATCTTTTTTAAAAATAGATCTTTTTAAAATTTTAAGTTTAGGGGTACAGGTGCAAGTGTGATATACAGGTAAATTCATGTTAAGGGAGTTTGTTGTACAGATTATTTTGTCACCCAGGTATTAAGCCTAGTACCCATTAGTTATTTTTTCTGATCCTGCTTATCCTCCCACCCTCCACCCTCCAGTAAGCCCCAATGTCTGTTGTTCCCCTCTATATGTCCATGTGTTCTTCTCAGTAAGCTCCAACTTATAAGTGAGAACATACCCTATTTGAATTCTCTTCTTGTGTTAGTTTGCTATTGATAACGGCCTCAAGCTCTATCCATGCTACTGAAAATGACATGAGTTTTTTATGGCTGCATAGTATTCCACAGTGTATATGTACCACATTTTCTTCATAGAGTCTGTCATTGATGGACATTTAGTTAATTCCATGTCTTTGCTATTGTGAAAAGTTCTGCAATGAATACATGTGTGCACGTGTCTTTATGATAGAATGATTTATATTCCTGTGGGTATATACCCTATAATGGGGTTGCTGGGTCAAATGGTAGTTTGGTTTTCAGTCTTTGAGGAATAACTGCACTGTTTTCTATAATAGTTGAACTAATTTACACTCCCACCAACAGTTTATCAGCATATATTTTTCTCTGCAGCCTCATCCGCCCCTGTTAGTTTTTGACTTTTTAGTGATGGCCATTCAGACTGGTGTGAGATGATATATTACTGTGGTTTTAGTTTGCATTTCTCTAATGATCAGTGATACTGAGCTTTTTTCTATGTGCTTGTTGGCCACACGTATGCCTTCTTTTGAAGGTGCCATTTATGTGCTTTTCACACTTCGTAATGGGGTTGATTTTTGGTTGTAAATTTGTTTAAGTTCCTTATAGATGCTGGATATTAGATCTTTGTCAGATGCATAGTCTGCGAACATTTTCTCCCATTCTATATGTTGTCTGTTTACTCTGCTGATACTTTCTTTTCCTGTGCAGAAGCTCTTCAGTTTAATTAGATCCCATTTGTCAATCTTTGCTTGTTTCCATTGCTTTTGGCATCTTGGTCATGAAATCTTTGCTCATTCCTATGTCCAGAATTGTATTGCCTAGGTTGTCTTCCAGGGTTTTTTTTAGTTTTGGGTTGTACATTTAAATCTTTAATCCATGTTGAGTTGATTTTTATATATGATGTAAGGAAGGGTTCTAGTTTCAATCTTCTGTACATGGCTAGTCAGTCATCCCAGCACCATTTACTAAATAGGGAGACCTTTCTCCATTGCTTGTTTTTGTTGACTTTGTCAAAGATCAGGTAGTTGTCAGAGTGTGGCCTTATTTTTGTGCTCTCCATTCTGTTCTGTTGGTCTATGTGTCTGTTTTTGTACCGGTACTGTGGTGTTTTGGTTACTATAGCCCTGTACTATAGTTTGAAGTTGGATAATGTAATGCATCTAGCTTTGTTCTTTTTGCTTAGGATTCCCTTGACTATTCGGGCTCTTTTTTGGTACACCAACAACAGTCAAGTGGAGAGCCAAATCAGGAAATTGATCCCACTTACAAGTGCCCCCAAAGAATAAAATACCTAGGAATACAACTAACCAGGGCAGTGAAAGATCTCTACAAGAAGACGTACAAAACACTGCTCAAAGAATTCAGAGATGACACAAACAAATGAAAAAACATTCCATGCTCATGGATGGAATGAATTCACATATTTAAAATGGCCATGCTGCGCCAAGCAATTCATAGTTTCAATGCTATTCCTATCAAATTACCAACAGCATTCTTCACAGAACTAGAAAAAGAACTATTTTAAAATTTATGTGGAACCAGATCACTTCATAATCAGCAAGTGGTAATGTTTTAGAGTTATGAGGGATCTCACAGATTGTAGAAATTAAAGCTCAGAATTGGGAACAGAATTGGCCAGACACAAAATCTCACTAACTTATTAAAGGGAGGCAGTCAGTATTACCTTTTGTGCGTTTAGTTTTATCCTCCCTGGACTGTTCTTTTAGGCAAACTCATGTTCTAATATCCCACTAAGTTTTTGAAGGGCCTCTAGGGGATTTGACACTTTCAATCTTTGTAACAGCACAGTCTTGCTAGGTTTATCCTCATTAAAACCACCAAATGGCTTTTTTAAAGTCACACAGTTAATAAGGAGTAAAGCCACTGTTTTGCCATTCTATATATTTAGTTAACATTTACTAGGTGCCAGGTATTACTTTATAACACCAGGGAACCACTGGTGATCAAGACAGAAAAAAAATCCTGGTCTCTTGGAGCTTTGACTCTAGTGCATTGAAAGATAATGAAGATGTAAACAAGTAAATACATTAAATTTTCAGAGATTGAGATAAAATCAACACAGTGGTGAGATTGAGACGATGAAAAAATAGTTACTTTAAATCTCTTAGGAGATGCTATCTGAGAAATGACACTGTGTCCGGAATTGATGGGTTCTTGGTCTCACTGACTTCAAGAATGAAGCCACGGACCCTCGCGGTGACTGTTACAGCTCTTAAGGTGGCGCGTCTGGAGTTTCTTCCTTCTGGTGGGTTCGTGGTCTCGCTGGCTTCAGGAGTGAAGCTGCAGACCTTCGCGGTGAGTGTTACAGCTCATAAAAGCAGTGTGGACACAAAGAGTGCGCAGTAGCAAGATTTATTGCAAAGACCAAAAGAACAAAGCTTCCACAGTGTGGAAGAGGACCCGAGCGGGTTGCCACTGCTGGCTTGGGCAGCCTGCTTTTATTCTCTTATCTGGCCCCACCCACATCCTGCTGATTGGTAGAGCCAAGTTGTCTGTTTTGACAGGGCGCTGATTGGTGTGTTTACAATCCCTGAGCTAGACACAAAGGTTCTCCTCCTCCCCACCAGATTAGCTAGATATAGAGTGTGGACACAAAGGTTCTCCAAGAACCCACCAGAGTAGCTAGATACAGAGTATCGATTGGTGCATTCACAAACCCTGAGCTAGACACAGGGTGCTGATTGGTGTGTTTACAAACTTTGAGCTAGATACAGAGTGCCGATTGGTGTATTTACAATCCCTGAGCTAGACATAAAGGTTCTCCAAGGCCTCACCAGAGTAGCTAGATACAGAGTGTGGATTGGTGCATTCACAAACCCTGAGCTAGACACAGGGTGCTGATTGGTGTGTTTATAAACCTTGAGCTAGTTACAGAGTGCCGATTGGTGTATTTACAATCCCTGAGCTAGACATAAAGGTTCTCCACCTCCCCACCAGACTCAGGAACCCAGCCGGCTTCACCCAGTGGATCCCGCACCAGGGCTGCAGATGGAGCTGCCTGCCAGTCCCGCGCCCTGCGCCCGCACTCCTCTGCCCTTGGGTGGTTGATGGGACTGGGCGCTGTGGAGCAGGGGGTGGCGCTTGTCGAGGAGGCTTGGGCAACACAGGAGCCCACGGAGGGGGTGGGAGGCTCAGGCATGGTGGGCTGTAGGTCCCGAGCCCTGCCCCACGGGAAGGCAGCTAAGGCCCGGCGAGAAATCGAGCGCAGCGCCAGTGGGCTGGCACTGCTGGGGGCCCTAGTACACCCTCCACAGCCGCTGGCCCGGGTGCTAAGCCTCTCATTGCCCGGGGCCGGCAGGGCTGGCCGGCTGCTCCGAGTGCCGGGCCTGCCAAGCCCACGCCCACCCGAACTCCACCTGGCCCGCAAGCGCCGCGCGCAGCCCCGGTTCCCGCTCGCGCCTCTCCCTCCACATCTCCCTGCAAGCTGAGGGAGCCGGCTCCGGCCTTGGCCAGCCCAGAAAGGGGCTCCCACAGTGCAGCAGTGGGCTGAAGGGCACCTCAAGTGCCGCCAAAGTGGGAGCCCAGGCAGAGGAGGCGCCGAGAGCAAGCGAGGGCTGTGAGGACTGCCAGCACGCTGTCAACTCTCAACACCTGAAGTATAAGTAAAGGTTGAGAAAGGAGTCAGGCTTGCAAAATTCTGGGAGAAGTGAACTTCAGAAATAGGGAGGAGGAAGTGAAAATATTCTTAGCAGGACTGAATCTTCAGTCTCCCAATTCTCAACCCCTTGCTTTGTCCAAACTCAATGCCAGTTCCTTTCTCCACCTTTGTTTAGAGAAGATATTTGTAGATAAACTTGTGTTTACGTAAATCCAATATTTATTGATACTTCAGTTGTGCCTCCATAATGACCCATTCCATTTATAAATGTCACCATCTGGCACTCTATATATCCGCTATAGCGCAAGTTGGAAGATGGAGCACTTTTTCATTTCTCTTCCAACATTGTTTTCTGCCTAGCACATTAACATATAGCTCAATTAACTACAGCTTGGCTCTAATGAGGCCAGTTGTAAATTTAATTCTTGTATAAGCCACTTAGCTTTTTTTTTTTATTTTAACCAAAAGCTCCCTAACTGATCAGAGTCTCATTAGTTCCCTCTAGGTCAGCAACAATGCTAGCTTTCTATGCTACTCTATCTCCCCCAAGTCCCTCCCTGTGTTCCTGTTATAGGGCCCTCCACAGAGTAAATGCTTAATTAATCATTTCCCAATCAGTTTTTTTTTCATCTTTTTAAGTTGTTTGCAAAATAGAACTTTGATTTGTTGTAAATCGTATGTTAATATTTATATGATTTTTTTTTTTTTTTTGGTAAAAACTTAGCCTTTACAAAACATCAACCCAACCTTTGGGTCTGTGGCGGGTTCATTGCTATTCCCATCCTTTCATGCTCAGATCCACCTGTGCTTCAAGGAAAATTCAAATGCTTCCCTGTTCTGTGAAGCTGTTCATGATTCAGCCTCCTTTTCCAAAAGTCCCATCACATGTTGCTGTCTGACATCTGACATGTTGTCAGAGCAGAACCGCTTCTGCAAGTTCTAAGCTTCTTGAATGCAGGTTTGATCTCTAAATCCTCTTTAAAACCTCCAAAGAATCTACTTTTCTGGTGAGAAAAATTAGATTTGGAGGTAATCAGAAATGGGTGAAATTTTTTTCTACCTCTTTCATTAAATAAGAGAAATTATTCAGAGTCCTTTGATTATGTGAGGTTCAGTTTTATCCCTTGAAAAACAAGTGTGATAATCTCCATCTCATGTGCTCATTGTAAGTACCAAATGAGAAAATGTATATACAGAAAATATTGTGTAAGATTCTAGTTCTGCTACTTAATAGCCCTGAGATTAGAAAAGTTATTTAACCTGTCTTAACCTCAACATCTTTATCTATAAAATGTAAAAATTGATGGTTCCAACCTTTTAAACTCATTTTGACAATTAAATGAGAAAATGAATATAAAGTACCTGACATAATTCTCAGTATATATTAATAGTTTGATAAATGCAATTTGTTGATTTGGCTATTGTTATGGTTATATGTCAGTCACAGTGTCTGGTACATAGTAAGAATTGAATAAATACTATTTACTGAGTATTGTAGCTAATACTCAGATATTTATTGGTTATTGGTTGTGTGCTTAGACCATGTGCTAGCCACTCTGCTTAACATTTGTGATGCAAAAATGCACACAAAGGATGTAATTCCTGCCAGATGAAGTTTATGGTCAATAAAACATACATTAAACATATAATTTTATCCTGCATATAAAATATATTCAATGCATGGAGTTGCACAAATGTAAGCTTTTATGGGTGAATGAGATATACTGAAGAGTAGTCAGGGTTCTCTGTACAGATTCAGAGTCAGAAATGCTATCCTACTGCATGAAAGCATTTTTCAACTCTTTTTAAGAAACATGAATTTTTCTATAGATAATAAACCATCAAATCGAGAAACCCAGACAGTTTTTACATTTGGCTCAAAAAGCAATAAATTCAACAAATGTAAAACACATCTACTGGGCAAAACTCTTTCCCAGAACCAAAACAAAGTGGAAGAAGGAGCATTTCTGGCAGTTTTCCCCAATTTTTTTTGTTGCTTCTACAAACTGCTTCTGCAAGATGTACTTCGGACAACTGAATTATGAGCCTTAACTTTAGTATTGTTCCCCCAATTTATCTTCTGTGACTCAACAGAATCTGATGGGGAGCCAAAGTCATAATTTAGTTGTTCTAAACACTTATTATCAAGGGAAAGAAAAGCATCGTGTAAATGAAAACTTGGAAAGCACACATGTATGTATATACAAATATATATATGTATATATATATATTTCTTCAGACTTTAACAAAGAGGATGCTAAGACTTTCTGGTTTGGAGTTTTATGCCACTGGAGGGAAAAGAATTTAAAAAACAAAAGAGAAAGAATTCCCATCTTCTACTACCTGGATCATACTTTAAATCACTCTTCAAATTATCATTCTCCTTCCTTTCTACATCGATGTATTTATTTTACCCTCAGCAGTAGAAATAATTAATCATTGCTCTATTGATAATGCCAGGTTGATATTTTGACCCTTTCAGCAATCTCTTTTTATACAATGCATATTATTTAGTTGACTTCCTTTTGTAATTACCACTAAGAAAAACAATCATACTGTACATATGTTTTGTGCACATTAAAATAACTGACTTTTAAACCAATAGTATCATCACGTCAATCCAATGAAACTAAAAAGAAACAGTAGATGTTCTTAATGTAACATTAGTATATGCATTTTTCTATAAAATTAAGAATATGTATATTAATAGACTGCTTCTGTAATAATGGTATTACTTATAGAGGCATTGTGCACATTGAATGTGTGTGTGAGAGAGAGAGAAAGGGAGAAAAGGCAGAAAAAGAAACTTATGATGTCAGCAAAAATATAATCTGCTGCTAGAATCTTGTTGTTATATTCTTCCTTTTTTGCCTTTGAGTAGTGTTTCTAGAATGTTTATATTAGACTTTGTACACACTTGTTATATTCTGCATTTAAATGTAATATTATAATATAAGCTCGTTCTCATGATATTCCTGGAAACATAATTTTCATGGCTGCTTAACAATCCCATAGAATGTGTGCACATATGGTAGGATGGACAGAAGTTTTCTGTCTCCATCCCTTGGAATCACTCCATCCTCACTCGTGGTTGGAAAGATGTCATGTGAGTGGAATAATTAATTGAACTTACGTTGTGTGTGGTTAGCAGTGCTTTTAAGGGTGAAGTAGGATGTCTTCAGTGCTCCATGATGAAGAATTCCCACTGACACCACTCAAACTAAATGCCAGTGAAATAAGATGGGATTTCCCAGTGGACGTACGAAGTAGAGGGACAAAGCTGGACCCCAAGTGAAGATTCAGAAAAGGAGGAAAAAGAGGAAATGGGATCTAGGCCAAGGGTCTTCTGAGAATCTAGTAGAAGAAGATGTCTGAAGTGCAGGTGACTAGGGAGAGTGGAGGAAAATCTGTGCCATCCAACAGACTCTGGTATATTTGCAACCATAACCGTAACTATCTAAGTTAGAGTCTATTGAAGGTTAACTGAGCTTAAATGTCCTTTTAATAGCTGCAAAATATGAGTGTGGACACGAAAACTTTGATTTAAACAACAGGTTCTTGATAGAGCATTCTGTGTTTGAATGTTTATGGACTCTAATAGTCCTGAAATCTTGAAGTATTCTTGATGTCTGCAGTAGGATGGGATGGGGGAGAGAAAACCAAAAATCTGACTGAACATAGCCACAGATTGTCACTTTATTATCTCAACTCAACTTATATTTTGTTTCTGCTGCCTATTATTTACTTATATAATTATTTCAATTTCTGCCTCCCCCATAAGCCTGATACCAAAGTGTCCAGCACTTAAACGTTGTGTGTGTACAGGCAAATCTCATTTTTTTGTGATTTTTATTATTGTGCTTCACAGATATTTCATTTCTTATAAATTGAAGGTTTGGGGCAACCCTGCAATGAGCAAGTGTATCAGCACCACTTTCTCCAATAGTGTGTTCTCACTTCACATCTCTGTCATGTTCTGCTAATGCTTGCAATATTTCAAATGTTTTCATTATTATTATATTGAAATTACATATTACATATATTCATATATATTATATTATTATTGTGGTAATCTGTGATCAGTGATCATTGATGTCACTATTATCATTGTTTCGGGGTGCCACAAACTGTGCCCATATAAGACCGCACATTTAATTAATGTGTTGTGTGTGTTCGGACTGCTCTACTGACCATCCATTCCCCCATCTCTCTCCCTTGCCTCAGGCCTCTCTATTCCCTGAAACATAACAATATTAAAATTAGGCTCATTAATAACCTTAAATGGCTTCTAAGCATTCAAGTCAAAGGAAGGATTGCATGTTTTTCATTTTAAATCAAACGCTAGAAATGATTAAGCTTAGTGAGGAATGCATGTCAAAGCCAAGATAGTGAAAAATCTAGGCCTTTCGCATCAATTAGCCAAGTTGTGAACGCAAAAGAAAAGCTCTTCAAGGAAATTAACTGTGCTACTCCTGTGAACACACAAATAAAAGCAGAACAGAAAGTATTGCTGATGTGGAGAAAGTTTTTGTGGTCTAGATAGAAGATCAAACCAACCACATGTCCTTAAGCCAAAGCCTAATCCCGATCAATGCTCTAACTTCTTTCAGTTCTATGAAGGTTGACAGAAGTTGATAAAACTGCAGAAGAAAAGTTTGAAGCTAGCAGAGTTTAGTTCACCAGGTTTAAGGAAAGAAGCCATCTTTATAACATAACAGTGCAAGGTGAAGCAGCAAGTGCTATTGTGGAAGCTAAAGCAAGTCATTTAGAAGATCTAGCTGAGATAATTGATGAAGGTGGCTACACTAAACAACAGATTTTCAGTGTAGACAAAACAGCCTTATCTTGAAAGCAGATGGCATCTAAGACATTCATGGCGAGAAAGGCGAAGTCAATGCCTGGCTTCAAAATTTCAAAGGACAGGTTGACTCTCTTGTTAAGGGCAAATGCGGCTGTTGACTTCAAGTTGAAACCAATGCCTATTTACCATTCCAAAGATCCCAAGGCAACAAAAATCATGTTAAATCTACTCTGTCTGTGCTCTAAAATGAAAAAAAAACAAAGGCTGGATGACAGTACATTTGTGTACAGAATGGTTTACTAAACTTATTTATTTATTTATTTATTTATTTTGAGACACAGTCACACTCTATTGCCCAGGCTGGAATGCAGCAGCGTGATCTTGGCTCACTTCAATCTCCACCTGCTGGGTTCAAACAATTCTCCTATTTTAGCCTCCTGAGTAGCCAGGACTACAAGTGCACACCACCACGCCCAGCTAATTTTTGTATTTTTAGTAGAGATGGGCTTTCGCCATGTTGGACAGGCTGGTCTCGAACTCCTGACCTCAGGTGATCTACCTGCCTCGGCCTCCCAAAATGCTGAGATTATAGGAGTGAGCCATCACACCTGACCCTACTGAACGTTTTAAACCCACTATTGAGAGCTACAGCTCAGAAAAATAAATAAATAAATAAAAGTAAATAAATAAATAAATAAATAAAAGTCTTTCAAAGTATTACTGCTCATTGACAATGCACGTAGTCACCCAAGAGCTCTAATGGAGATTTACAAGGAAATGAACGTTGCTTTTATGCTTACTGACATAACATCAATACTATAGGCCACGGATCAAGAAGTAATTTTGAGTTTCAAGCTGTATTATTTAAGAAATACACTTTATAAGGCTATAGCTGCGTAGGTAGTGATTCCACTGATGGATGTAAGCAAGAGAAATTGAACACTTTATGAAAAAAACTCATCATTCTAGATGGCATTAAGAACATTTATGATTCATGAGAGGAAGTCACCATATCAATTAATAGAAGTTTGGAAGAAGTTGATTTTAACCCTCCTGGATGAATTTGAGGGATTCAAGACTTCAGTAGAGGAAGCAAATGCAGATGTGGTGGAAATATCAGGAGAACTAAAATGAGAAGTGGAACCTAAAGATGTGACAGAATTGCTGCAATCTTATGATACAATTATAATAAAGAGTCACTTCTAGCGGATGAGCAAAGAAAGTGGGTTCTTGAAATAGAATCTACTTTTGGCAAAGATGCTGTGATCATTACTAAAATGACAACAAAGGATTTAGAATAGTACACACGCTTAGTTAATAAAACAGTAAGAGGTTCTGAGAGAATTGACTTCAATTTTGAAAGTTTTATTGTACGTAAAGTACTATCAAGAAGCACTACATGCCATGGATAAATTTTTCATAAAAGGAAGAGTCAATAGATGTATTGTCTTCACGGTTATCTTATTTTAGGAAATTATAGCCGGGTGCAGTGGATCACGCCTGTAATCCCAGCACTTTGGGAGGCTGAGGGGAGCAGATCACTTAAGGTCAGGAGTTCGAGACAAGCCTGGCCAACTTGGTGAATCCCCGTCTCTACTAAAAATACAAAGCTGGGCGTGGTGGTGGGCACCTGTAATCCCAGCTACTCAGGAGGTGAGGCAGGAGAATTGCCTGAGCCTGGGAGACAGAGGTTGCCGTGAGCCGAAATTGCATCACTGCACTCTAGCCTGGGCGACAGAGTAACACTTTGTCTTCCTCCACACCACCCACCTCCACCGAAAAAAAAAAAAAAGAAAAGAAATTGCCACAGCCAGCCTGGCTTTCAGCGACCACCACCCTGATGAGTCACCAGCCATCAACGTCAAGGCAAGACCCTCAACCAGCAAAAAGATTACAGTTCGCTGAAGACTCAGATAATTGTTAGCACTTTTCAGTTTTACAGTATTTTAAAATTTAAGTATGTATGTTGGCTTCTTAGACATAATACTACTGCACACTTTGAGTACAGTATAGTGTAAATATAACTTTTTTATGCACTGGGAAACCAAAATATGCATGTGCCTTGTTTTCCTGAGATAGTCACTTCACTCTGGTGGTTTGGAACGGAAACTGCAATATCTTTGAGGTATGTCTGCATATATATATACATATATAGAGAGATATATATATGATGTATGACATGTCGATTTAATTATATCATTGAAACTTTTCCCATACATTGATGGAACAATCAAATACTGGTCAGAGAAATAGTATGAATTTAAAACAAACAAAATATACCCATTAAAAAAAAAAAAGGTTTGTGCCATGGTTAAATCCCTGATGTACTGAAAATGTCGATTGAAACATCCAGTGCCCAAGAAATGTGGGGAAATGAATAACTTACTCACCATTTGGTCCAAAGTTTTCTCAGCAATCAGTGCAAGAAAATTAAAAGGTTGAGAGGTGCATATGGGGTTTGTTCTTTAAAGGGAAGTGCTGATCTAAGGGGAGAGCCCCTTGGAAATTAATTAGAGCCCAGTTGGAAGTCAAAAATATAGAACATAAATGGTCCTGTGCTCCCCCAACCCATGCCATGCAGATAAAGCCAGAACGCATTTTCTGATACTCCCATCCTGAATTAATCATTCGTTCCACCATGCATGCATGGTAATTCACGTCAAACACCATTTGGAGTGCATATTGCACTGACTTCTTTTAAACTTAGTTGTATACTAGCCTGTCTTTCCTCCTGAATTATAAGCCTTTTCAGGAGGTTAGCAAACCTCTCATGTAGAGCATAATGTCAAAAATGTTCTGTATTTAATTGATAAGAAGCACTTAAGATTAAAATGTGATTTCTTCAAACATGAGTTTATTCATATGTGAGAAAAATACATAGAATATTTAAGCTCATTTAATATTATAGCTGATATTACCAGCTTTTTGTGAAAAGGGAAAGCATATGTGCTGACATTTGTATATGAGTGAGAAAATAACTGGGAGCAACAGATAGATCAACAGGAAAAGACAGAGAGCTGGCTCAATATGTCTTAAAGATTTCTTTTTTAAGATAGTCTTTAACTTGACATTAAAACAATTATATTGAGTGATTTCCCAGATATATTAACTAATTTAATTTAACCAAGCACTAAAGTTTATATGTTTAAAAATAGGTGTGATTTAAGATAACAGATATAAGAATAAAAATATGATAGAAAGTATACAAAATAAACTATTCAAATCAGAACCAACTAAAACATTTTTTTCTAAAACCAACCTGTCACACAATTTCAGATTTAAGATTTTTGTATTGGGTTCTATTTGGCTCATTTGAGGATAAGCAAAAATATTTTCACTTCCAAAAACAAACTGCATCTGGCATGGTGGCTCACGCCTGTAATCCCAGGGCATTTGGTGGCTGAGGAGGGAGGATCACATGAGGTCAGGAGTTTGAGACCAGCCTATGCAATATAGTGAGACTCCATCTCTACAATAAATAAAAAAATTAGCCAGGTGCAGTAGTCCTAGTTACTTGGGAAGCTAAGGCAGGAGTGTTGTTTGAGCCCTCGAGTTCAAGGCTGCAGTGAACTATGATCATGCCAGTATACTCCTGTCTGGGCAATGACAAAGCAAGACCTTGTCCCTAAAAAATTAAAATCAAACAATCACAATCTGAAAACACTGACCTACAAGTCCCTTTCTTCTCTAAAAATTAGTATATCAATGATATTTTAAGTTTGGCCCAGAAATAAGCATTTAATAAATATCTACTACATGCTGAACATCAAGCCATATTTTTAAGTTGCTATTTTGTCTTTATGAAAGCAATGTAAGATAAGTAATATTATCCCAATTGTGTGTAGAATTCAATTAGAGTATCAATGATATCCTAATTGTTAGAGAAGGAAGAGACTTGTAATTACCATTTGGTCAATTTAACTTAAGTAACTATCACTAATCTATGAAGCCTGATAGTGTTAATGCAATTCCTTTTAATACGCTAAATTTGAAAAAAAAATGATGTTTGAAACTAACATTTTGCATCACGTCATAGCTTACAAAGCAGTTTTACATATTTCACATAGTAAGAATAACTAAACTTTGATAGGAGAGGTTTTTTTTTTTTTTTTTTGAGACGGAGTCTCGCTCTGTCGCCCAGGCTGGAGTGCAGTGGCGCGATCTGCAACCTCCGCCTCCCGGGTTCATGCCATTCTCCTGCCTCAGCCTCCCGAGTAGCTGGGACTACGGGCGCCCGCCATCACGGCTGGCTAATTTTTTGTATTTTTAGTAGAGACGGGGTTTCACTGTGTTAGCCAGGATGGTCTCGACCTCCTGACCTCGTGATCTGCCCGCCTCGGCCTCCCAAAGTGCTGGGATTACAGGCATGAGCCACTGCGCCCGGCCTACGAGAGCAGATTTGAAATGTTCTCACCACCTCACACAACACAACACACACACAAAACGATAACTATGGGTGGTGATGGATTTGTGAATTTGACTGTGATAATCAATACATCATTGTATATGTACCAATCATCACATTGTACAACTATATACAATTTGTCAATTATTTTAAAATAAAAATAAAAACAACAACAGAAACAATACAGACATTATGTATTGAACACTGTCAGGTATAAAACTAATTTGTGGTAGATTATTTCATTTAATCTTACGTAAATACCGTAAAGTTGGCATTTCTATTATTATCTCAATGTAACCAATGGGGAAAATGTATCTTAGAGTGTTAATTTGCCAAAGGTTACACAGTGGTCTTAGTAGGATTTGAACAAGGGCAGTCTAATTCTATAACCCATGGTCTTCAATACTACGGCAAACTATCTCTTTTAAAATGATGGTTTGAGAAAAGTGTGGTCCAGAAATAAATATTTCATAAGTATATACTACCTGATGAACGTTGAGCCATATTTTTAAGTTGGTATTTTATCTTCATTAAAGCGATGTAAGATAAGTAATCTTATGCCCATTTTACGTAGGATAAAGCTAAAACTCAGATCTAGGATAACTCATAGGTAAAAAATGGCATATCCTGTCTTTTGACTTTGGATTTCAGAGTTTTTCCACTAGGGCTTAGAGTTGAACACAAATGGGTTTCAGAAACAGGAAAAGAAGCCTCAAGGGTCCAGATACGGAGGACTCTTCCAACTGGACAAGTCTTAGGGAACTTGAATCTGGAAAACCTACGGTTATTATGGGAGCACTTCAATCCAAGAAGAAAATGATTCAAATTTGTTATCTCTGTAGTCAAATCTTAGCAACTGCAAATAAATAGGCTGGAAATAATAAGGAATTTTTTTGTTTGTTTTTTAAAGTGGGCAATGCACAATCATATAGTCAATTACATAAATCCATTGAGTGAAGGACATATACATATATCAAAAATTAAGGGAATAGAAAGTTGGTTAGTGATGCAGAGACTCTCAACGATTTGTTACCAGGTTTGACTTTGTACCTATAGAGAGGTTAATTTTTAGGCAATGAGTCAGGAATATTTTAGAGGCATGACAGTCATCAACATCCAATCTTGTTTTCATTTGGTTTCAATTGTTCTCTATTTACACTTTCACTTTATTCTAATGGCTTGAGCCCTACTTTTTTGGTGTGATCTAGCATCCTGGAATTTGATTTTAGGTGGCCTGTAAGAGTTTTTCTGGGCATATTATCTTTGGCTCTTCTATTCCTGACTGCATTGGTTAATGTAGTAGACATAAATGGAATTCAGCAAATTTTTCTAGCTCTCAATAATCTAGGCAAATTGTGGATTGAGCTTTTCCACCCCCTTTGAAGTTAGGTGTGAACATATGTGATTAATTTTATGTCAACTTGCAGAGTGTTTTTGGATGAGATTAACCCTTAAATTGGTGAATTTTGAGTGAGCAGATTGTCCTCTATAATGTAGGTGGGCCTTGTCTAATCAGTTGAAAGCCTGATTAGAACAAAAAGACTGGCCTCCCCAAGCAACAGGGAATTCTCCAGCAGATTACCTTCAGACTGCATCTGCACCACGGGCTTTCCTGGATCTCTGCCTGCCAGCCTGCGGATGGGAACTACACCATTGACTTTCCTGGGTCTCAGGCCTGCTGACTCTCACTACAGATGTAGACTTGTCAGTTTCTATAATTGCATGAACTGATTCCTTACAATAAATCTCTTTCTATATAGATACACATCCTATTGGTTCTATTTGTTAGAAGAATGCATCATGTGACTTCTTTTTTGACAAATGCAGCATGTGACTTGCTTTTGTCACAGAAATGAGCATTGGAGTGATACATCACTCTCAGTGAAATTTTTAAGAAGCAGGTCACAATTCACCTGGTTCCCTTTGTGCCACAGTGGAATGTAGAAGCACGAGTTAAAAATAAAATGTCTTTCAGTCTGGAATCCAAAATGGTCACAAGGAATACAATGCTTATTTTTATCTGCAAAAATTTTACTGGACTAATAACTGAGAGCAGGGTTTGCTTGTTACTTTGCCTAAACCTAGCCTAAACTAATGCAAGTAGACTAATTCACCCTAATTCTGGCTTTTAAAACAGAAACCCTCTTGTTTCTATCTGGGCTGGCCAACTCTAAACCTAAATGTGTACAGATTTAGAATTGATAGACATATAAAGTATTAATTACTACAAATTATAAAACCTCCAAGCTGAACACTTTTTTAACTTAATATAACATCATGTTCAGAGTCAGTTCTACCACTGCAGTGTTTCACTCTCTTCAAATACCTAATTGTTACCCTCTTACTTTTATGACAAAGAAGAGTGTGCTTTAGATATATGCCTCATAAAACTCTATATTATAACATTGTCAATGGAGAAATATATTTTTCTGAAATTGACTGCACTTATTGTTTGTGTATTTCAAGGACAGTATCAAAATCAACCTTTTCAGTCCCATATGACATTAAATGCAACTTTCAACTTTCCAAATCTGAAGGCTAAAAATTACCTGTACAAATCTTCATAATATATGTTTAACGGAATCTGGTACTTAAAAAAATTTTCACGTGCTAAGTGTAATGATTCAGACATATTCTGATTGAATGTTTGAAGTTGATCATTAAAAAAAAAGACAAGAAAAAGAAACATGAGGGGATGTGTGTTGTGCTTTGCTTCACAAGGAGCATTTGGAAATTTTCCTGACCTCTCATTTTTATTTATTTAAATTAACGATGGCAGCATTCATTGCCATCTGGCCCCCAGGCACAGTGAGCTAACGAAAAAAAATAAAAGAAACTTCAAAATAATCATTTAAATGATTTTAAATAATTTAGCCAATGCAAGTGTTGAGAAAGCATCATTTGGATTGGCAGAGCAGAATAACTAGACTCCAGGGGTCAGCAAATCTGAATTTAGCCAGTGCTGTGTATTGAAAAAAATTAGATCAGGATGTCCCCCGGAGAAAACGCGCTTTCCCCCCAGAAAACATGGGATGAGATGGACACTGGGCTGGGCCCAATCTATATAGTATTTGCAAACCTTCCCACTCTTTTATCTCTGGAATTTAGATGATCAAGTTTGCTAGCAGTGTTGGTGTTTGGTATTTGAGACTCTGCATATTAATCCAATTTGAAATCTTATTCCACACTGAAACACATCCTGACAAAGTATCAACATCCTGTGTGCACTGATTATTCTCTGATAAGTCCTTGAACGTTTTCCATTTAGTCTGAAACAACTTGAAGCCCACATGAAAGGTAATACTAAAAGAACAATCCTAATGTCATTTAGTTCTTCGCTCAGTCAACACATATTTTTGGCAGCACAGGAATATTGTTTTCCACCATCTGTGCAGAACAGAATTTGGGTTTTTGTTCAGGGTCTGTTAGAATGTGCTTAAAACTCAGTGTGTACCTAGATTTTGATTCTTGCTCTGAGCCCTAATTATGCATTGTTTGGAATGTAAAGTGTTTGCACTGAAATCTTTTCTCTTCTGTCACTGACATATTATATCAATAAAGTTCAAAATAAAATTTGGTTCAGTGGTAGGTAGTTGACTGTTTCATGTTTATGGCAATGTAAATCCAACAGCATTTCATTCAGTTCATTTTGAACGTATAGTCTGAGAGGAATAATTTAAGAATCCAAGAAAACAGTCATATACACCAGCATACAAACAAAATGTGACCGAGGGGCTTCAATATACTGAAAACATTTCTCAAAATAACCATTTGAATAGTACCATTCCCATTGTAACAGATGACAAAAACTGAGGCTCAAAAATGATACATGACTATTAAGCAGTAAAGCTATATATATGTGTTATATATATGTGTGTGTGTATGTGTGTGTGTATATATATATATATATAATATATGCATATATATAATTATTTTTTTTTTGAGATGGGGTCTTGCTCTGTCACCCAGGCTGGAGTGCAGTGGCGTGATCTCGGCTCACTGCAAGCTCTGCCTCCCGGGTTCACGCCATTCTCCTGCCTCAGCCTCCCGAGTAGCTGGCACTACAGGCGCCAGCCACCATGCCCGGCTAATTTTTTTGTATTTTTAGTAGAGACGGGGTTACACCATGTTAGCCAGGATAGTCTCAATCTCCTGACCTCATGATCTGCCCGTCTTGGCCTCCCATAGTGCTGGGATTACAGGCGTGAGCCACCGCGCCCAGCCAGTAAAGCTATATTTTTAACTTAGGCCCAGGTTGTGTCGAAGCACACATTCTACTTATTAAATAAACATGTTCCAATAATATTCTCTCATTTTGTATGGAGATGAATAAATTCCTTTTATGCTGAGATTGCAGTAGGTTCTTTGCAAAGAAAGCAAAGGAAGGCAGGAGGTTATGTTCTTCCAGAATTTTTAAGTATAAATTACAAGGGAGGACATTTAGGAAGCAATTTCTATATTACTATAAGGATGATATTTCTCAAACATAAAACTAATTACACACCATTTTGTTTAAACAGCTTTGGTGTCTCCCTATATCTACAGGACAAAGTCTAAATTATTTAACATGGCATGAATTGAACCCACACCCATCTCCTGATCTTCACCTCTAAAATGCTAATGTCTTTGTGTCTTAGTTCCAGCTACATTGAATTACTTAGCTCTTCTAGAATGTGACTTTTTTTCACTTTTCTAAAATTTTACTCATTCTGATTTTTCTACCTAGAATTTCCTTTCATCCTTTAAAAGGCAAGCACTTATCTACCAAGAATTATTTCAAATACTACCTTCTTCAATAATTCTGTACTTTTTCATCCTTTCTGAAACATACGCATGCTTCCAAAACGCATCAATGGCAGCTCTTTTGTGTATATACTTTCTTCCTGGGTAGATAGAATTTGACTGCCTCAAGGTATGTGGTAGAATAGTAGCCATTCAGTTTTTGGTTAATATGCAAAAAACTAAGAAACAAAACAGAGAAAGCGTATGCAAAAATAAAAAATGAAAGCACAAAATTAAAACCATTACAAGAAACCATCCAGATACCTCTTTTTTTAAAAAAATCATAATTTGTATTTTAAGTTCTGAGGTACATGTGCAGGATGTGCAGGTTTGTTACATAGGTAATATCCAGATACCTCTTACAGGAGAGCGATAAGATACTCTTTAGTTCATCTAGTGACATTCCAAAGCAAATGCATTCTATAATTATAAAGATTAGCTAGATGTTATTTTTTGGGGGAGTTAATTTTGAACTGGGTATTTATTGAAAAGGTGGATACTTACCAGCAAAAAAAGACACAGGTCTTGTTAGCTGCTACATATACAAAGAAAGAAATTGCAGTAGAAATTCTACAAACACACTTTACGTATTGCTACAGAGGAAAAGCACAGAGTCCAAATGTGCACCTCAAATCTAGCCTATATGATTATCTTTCTCTCTCTCTCACACACACACACACACACACACACACACTTTTTAAAAATAGATTTTTCTAATTATGAACACAAGATGACCAATATTCTACACATTACAACAAAACTTTGAATGCATTTCTTATAGTTCCTAGGTGGTTTCTTTCCTCTCTCTTATTTAGCTTGTTATGGTAATAACTGGAATATTCATCCAGTATCACTTCTGCTTCAGTAAGTTCCCTTGGTTTTTCCCTGGGAAAAACATGATCATACAATTAAAACTCAAAAAATGATACAATAAGCTCCATAAGAGTATACATATTGAACTGAGATAGGATTAGCTCCTTCTGAAAGTGGTGGGGCTTAGTAGGAGAGATATAAGAGTGGACCCCTGGAAGTCTGCTTAGTGGAGTCTGTCCAAGAATTGCCATATTGAAAATGAAACACGGAAAAAAGAAGGAAAATAGCAAAAAATAAAAGTGGTGATACCATGGAGAGGAGTGGAAAAAGAGGAGGGAGGCTAGAGTAACCTGAAGGAAAACCAATTATATTATTTTCTGTTTCCCCTTCCCAGGACAAAAACTTTGCTCATTCAGGAAATTGGCAAGGATTCTTTGATTTGGAACTACAAAGAAAGATCAGGTAGACAAACATATTGAGAAGACTCAAAAACACAGCCAGTCTGCAGAGATAAAGAATTATTCCAACAACCTCCACCCACCACCTGCCCCCATGACAGTTTTGGGGGCATTCACTGTTAGAGATTCACATTAAACAAGATAAACTGGAGAAACATGGGTCTGTGTGTTGAAGAGGCCCTGGGATGATGGAAACCCTCATGGTTAGTTGAGTGAAGAGACATGAATACCCTAATGTCAAAACAAGACAGTAAGTGAAGACATGCCAGAAGAACTAAGTGTTGCTGTCTGAATGAAAAGAGTTGGCTACTGAGATGGTGACCTCTCCTTTCTCCTTTCCTTTCCTTTCCCTTCCCTTCCTTCCTTTCTTTCCTTCTCTTCTCTTCCCTTCTTTTCTCTTCTTTTCTTTTCAAGATTATGTTTTGCTCTTGTTGCCCAGGGCTGGAGTGCAGTTGTATGATCTCGGCTCACTGCAACCTCCATCTCCTGGGTTCAAGTGATTCTCCTGCCTCAGCCTCCTGAGTAGCTGGGATTACAGGCATCCACCACCATCCCTGGCTAATTTTTTGTATTTTTAGTAGAGATGGCATTTCACCATGTTGGCCAGGCTGCTCTCAAACTCCTGACCTCAGGTGATCCACCCGCCTCAGCCTCCCAAAGTGCTGGGATTACAGGCAGGAGCCACCATGCCTGGCCGATGGTGACCACTGTTTAAGAAGAGGCTGCACCGTATTGTTTTTAGGAAGTCACAGCTCTGGAATCAGACCAAACTAGGCATAAATCTGGTCACTTCTGTATCTTAAGCAGATGATCTTATCCTGTCCGTATCTACAGCTTCATCTTGGGCCACTTTCCAACGTTTACCATACTTCAGCCTCGCAGGCCTGCTTCCCATCCATTGAGTCCTTCCAGCTACTGACCTTTGCTTTGACCTGAAACCTGAAGCCAGCCTGTCAAGTAGATCCATAATGTGAGTGACAAATCCAAGTTCCTTGTGTAATTATACATTTTATAACTGCTGCATTAAAAAATTAAATAGGAAACTGTATTGGTCCGTTTTCACACGCTATAGAGATACTACCTGAGACTGGGTGATTTATAAAGAAAGGACTCACAGTTCTGCATGGCTCAGGAGGCCTCAGAAAATGTACAATCATCACAGATGCAAAGGGGAAGCAAGGCAAGTCTTATACGGTGGCAGGGGAGAGAGAGAGAGGGAGAGGGAGAGCACAGGGGAAACTGCCATTTATAAAATCAGCAGATCTTGTGAGAACTCCCTCATTATCAGGAGAATAGCATGGGAAAAACTGCTCCCATGATCCTATCATCTCCCGACAGGTTCCTCCTTCAACATGTGGAGATTACAATTCAAGAGAGATTTGCGTGAGGCCACAGAGCCAAACCAAATCAGAAAGTTACTTCTAATACGTTTTATTTAACACACTACGTCGAAAACATCAGCATTTTAACCTGTAATCCATATTAAAAGTGAGGTATTGACTAGGTATTATTTTAGGTTCTTTTTATTTCTTCTTAAGATTTAGAAATTTGTTGTGTATTTCACACTAACACACACCTGCACTTATGCTAGCCACATTTCATGTCCTGCATCAGACAGTGTAGATTCAACCCTTGCTTTTTTAATTCTCTTCCGCTATGGTTTGAGGGTTCTCTCCAAATCTCATGTTGTAATTTTGTCCCCAAGGTGGCAGTATCGAGAAGCAGGACCTTTAAGAGGTGACTGGGTCATGAGGGGTCTGCCTTCATGAAAGGATCAATCCATTCATGGACTAATGGAAGAAAGGGTTATCATGGGAGGGGAACCTATGGCTTTATAAGATATGGAAGAGAGACCTAAGCTAGGATGTTAGCATGCTCAGCTCCTTTGCTGCGTGATGTCCTGTGCTGCCTCAGTACTCTGCAGAGATTCTCCACCAGCAAGAAGGCTCTTACCTGATGCAGCCTCTTGACCTTGGACTTCTCAGATCCCATAATGGTAACAAATAAATTCCTTTTCCCTATAAATTACTCAGTTTCAGGTATTCTGTTATAAGCAATAGGAA
This sequence comes from Pan paniscus, assembly GCF_029289425.2. NCBI lineage: Eukaryota > Metazoa > Chordata > Mammalia > Primates > Hominidae > Pan > Pan paniscus. Next base: position 73,559,301 of record NC_073267.2, read on the forward strand.
ACAGGCTAAGACATTTTCCCTCCACTTTTGCTTGGACAGCTGTTCTAATCTACTAGAATGACTTAGAGAAAAGCTGCACTTTCAGATCAGATTTTGCCTTCGTATTACGTACTCCATGGTACCCTATAATCCTTGATTATAGCGATTTCATGCTAATGAATTACTCATGCTGCAATCAGTTTAAAAGCTGTCATCCTCATTAGATTGAAGGCTCCAGGACTACTCCTTTTATAGGTATCCTTATATCCCCAATGCTTACATAATGCCCAATAAGAGGAGGTATTTGACTAATGTCTGCTGACTAATCATTATTTAGTACCTTGGAGCCTTTATTTTCTCATCTGTAAAGTGGGAATAAAATAACAACCCTACTTCATAGAGTTATCGTGAGGATTAAATATGTTCACATATGTATATGTGTGTGTGTACTTATAATCATGGCTGGAATATTATAGCTGCTGTATAGTATCTAGCTCATGGTAACAGTTGCAGCAGACTTTCTACCCCTAACTTTGTGATGGTTAAGAATGTGCTGCAGCACCAACATGGCACATGTATACATATGTAACAAACCTGCATGTTGTGCACATGTACCCTAAAACTTAAAGTATAGTAAAATTTTTAAAAATTTTCAAAAATGAAAAAAACAAAAACTAAACTAAACAAAAAAAGAATGTGCTGAGGAGTGTGTCTGGCATATGATGGGTGACTTAAATTATTTTTAGGCTTGGTCTATTTATTATTTAATATATGTGTTAAATAATATATTATATTAATTAAACCTCTTAGTATTGCTTTGGAGTCCCTGCTTTGGACATAACATTCTTAAGAGATCCAAGAAAATAAAGGGGATGCCTCATTTTGGAACAGTCTGCATACTTAATTACTAGAAATAGCAGAAAAAGGGCATTGATTAGGGTTCACATGAGATTGTCTAATGAGTATGGTTAGGAAGTAAGACCATTTGTTTGTAAACCAGAATTTCTAGATTCTAGTCTTTCTACTTCTATTAATATATGGTTTAGTAAGGCATTTAAGTTTCCATATTTTTATTTGCCCAATGAGAAGTAGGATTAGCGATTCTTCATTGCCTAAATTTCGGTCAGCCAAGAACATGTGTACCCATAATTGGTCCTTTTCTTAGCCCCCTTGCAGAGACACAGCCTGCTGGCCAGCTTGTTGCACTCTCTTTTCATTTCCTTTACTCCTTTAATCAGAAATAGAGATGTGACAATGTTGAGTCTCCTGTGGACTAAAGTGGACTGGGAAACGCTGGGCTACACCATAAAAGGCCTGTCTGGCAAATGCTAATAATCCATATTACATATTCAGTCCTTGTAATGTAAAAACAGAAATCTACAGAACAAAATAATTGTACATATAACCCAGTGCCCAGATGAGTATTTAAAAGCCTTTTTAAAAGCACTTTAAGGAATCTCCACACTGTTTTCTCTATAGTGGTTGTACTAATTTACATTTCCACAAGCAGTGTAGAAGTGTTGCCTTTTCACCGCATTCACACCAATATCTATTATTTTTTTCTTTTTTGATTATGGCCATTCTTGAGTAAGGTGGTATCACATTGTGGTTTTGATTTGCATTTTCCTGATCATTAGTGTTGTTGAGCATTTTTTCATGTGTTTGTTGGCCATTTGTGTATCTTCTTTTGAGAATTATCTATTCGTGTCCTTAGCCCACTTTTTGACGGGATTGTTTTTTTTCTAGCTAATTTGAGTTCCTCATAGATTCTAGATATTAGTCCTTTTTGGATGTATAGATTGCAAAGATTTTCTCCCACTCTGTGGGTTGTTTACTAAAGCAAACGATAGCCCTCAAGGGGGGTGTTATATACAACTCACTATGAAGAACTTAGTAATGTCAATAATTTTTTGTTCTGAACAGACATCTGATATGCTTAATGATTTCTACAATAAAAAGATGGTTGCATGGTGGAATTTTCCTTACTGAGGTTCAGTGTGGTTAGAACGGTGAAGAGAGACGTAGAGAGCCTACAGGGTTGCAGGTAGGTGTGCAATTCTTCTAAATTGTAGCTCAAATTACAACCAAGAGAAAACCTAATGGTTTCATCAAGAAAGTCAAGACAAAATGGGATTTCAGAGCAAGGAAGGCAAGAAACTAGAGACACATGGAAGAGAAGAAAGGAAAGCAAGTAGGTGGTGGAGAATGGTTGTTGTCCATATTCGGTATGAGATGGCTTTGTATGTGTGTGTCTCAAAGAAAAGAGACAAGGCAGATTAATCATGCATTATTCAAGGGTAAGGAATGAGATGCAGTCAGATGTGAGTTAGGTTGAATTCCAAAGCCGCTATTTAATAGTTGTGTGACCTTTGTTTACTTACTTAAGCTAGTAAGCTTACACATTCTCACCTATAAAGTAGGGGAAAATACCTATATTAAACATTTGTATCCGTTAATTTGGTTTTGCTTTGCTTTTTATCTTTGGATCATTAAATGGCACAGAATAGATATAAACTATAGTACCTTTCTGTCCCCTTCTTCCATTCATCTGAATGTTATTGTGCTTATACAATTCTGCATTTAGCTTGACCAATCTTCTGTAGATTTCACATGGGACACTTAGGCATACAAGCCAGATTAAAGAGAAAAAATATGTCAAAATTGCAATGATGTCTGCTTGTGTGTGTGTGTGTTGGGAAAATTTAAGGTACTGATTAAAACTTCCCATTTCTTGACTAATTATTGATCAATTTTCTAGACTTTTAGATACCCTTAAAATATTTTCCCTCTTAGGAATTTGTGCATACAGATGACTATTTAGGGCTACATAGAAGAAACAATTTCTGCTGCCAAATGTACCCATTTTTTGTGTGGAAAAAGATCATATTTTAATATTCCTGAAGTTACAAGATCACAAGTGCTGGGGATGCATATGATTGACATGAAACTCACTGAACAAGTAAAGGCATTGCTAAGTAATTGAGTCTTCAACAATTAAAGCTGAGCATTGCTGGCACACTGGCTAGATTGAACAAATCTAGGATACAGCATACATTGACCAGATCCTTGCCACCTATAGATATTAATTAACCTTTCATTTAATTTTAGGCAGCTCTGAATTTTTTGAGTGTGAACATTGTTATTCATAATAAACATTTATAATATTATGTAGTATATGGAAAAAATGAACAGGGAAAGAAATAATTATTTTTTAAATTGCAGCTTACTAACTCTCTGGAAAGCTGTCTATGGTCTCTGAATCCACATTTATCTGAAGTTTTAATCTCTGACATGCCTATGTCATAAAAGAGTTGTGAGTTATCATATGAAAATAAAAATATACCATATTGTATAACGAATGGTGAGATTATAAAGAGGTGTTATCCTCAATCTAATTTTACAAGGATCTATTGTTTCAGCTCACCCATGTCATTAATTGTGGAAACTTGTTCATTCATTTAGCATACACCTATTGAGCCTCTACTCCATTTTAAGTGGAGCAGGCACACCAAATTTATTTTAATAAGAAAACCATATTCAATAGATAATTCTGAGTATATTTAGTACCAAAAAAGAAAAGTGCAGCTACTGCGGGATATTTTTGAGGAGAACTTCTGGGTCATTTGTCCAAGGTGATGCTACAGTGTGGGTGGAGAAGGAGATAATAAACATTTCAGGAGAGTGGAGAGTTATAATATAGTCATAGAGAACGGGAAAGCAATAAAATGAAAGGAAGATAAAGCAAGATTGTTAGATTGTTACAAACCAATTACATTTTGGTAACCATTAATTTGTAATTAGATCAACTCACTGTTGGACTTCTGGGTTTCATAGAGCCAATCAGTACAGTTTTAATAAATCAGTTTCAAGGCACTGTATAGAATGTCTCACTCTACGGTGATTTTTAAGGTGTCAGAGTTTAGCAATTTAATTGCAAGATGGTGATTAGAAGGCAGAGGAAGTTGTGTCAAGGACTATGTCAATTGCTTTAAACTTGAGGTTTTTTTTTTTTTTCTAGTCATTACTCATAGCAACTCAATAATGTTGATATTATTTCTGAAACGTTACGTATGATAGAAACAAAGCTTAGTAGAGTTAAGCAACGTTCCCAAGATCACAAATGACAAGAGCCAGGGATGAAATCAGATGAACTCATGCCTCAAGTTTATACTTTCTTTCACTATGTTGTCTCTCTAAGGGGCATGTTTTTCATTATTCTGCAATGAGTAAAATTCTGATATGCACTTTGCCTGGAAGATGACAACACTTGTCCTCCAAAATGTCTCTTAGTCGACAAGGCTGCATTTCTTCAAAGACTTGTGCAAATATGTGGCGATGTCTGCAGTGCTGTTCCATGAAGCATGAGAAAGGTGACCTTGGCATGGGAGGGTTTGAAGACAGGCATTTCTCAACATTTGCATCTGCACTGAAAGCCCCTGGAAATGGCCCCTGTAGACCATCAGATTTTGAGCATGACCACATTTTGATAGACCTGCCTGAATACATTAGCTACAAAACACTGTTGGGATTGACCTACTGACCTGATTAGTGGCTTGGCTCAGCATTATCCATCTGGAAGCTGAAGCGTGTCTGCCAAACACAATGGTCAGAGTGTTGGCAGGGCTGAAATTGAGCTGTTCTTCCTAATGGTGCCTTGCTAACAGGTTCATTTACCTCCTAGGACCACTACTTGAATATTACGGTAATGTCATGCTTGGTGGGGTGGAAAATACAAAGGATCTGAAGCTAAACACACTAGAGTGTGAATTGATTTGACTGCTTAATAGTTTGTCAATTACAGTGTCACCTTAAGTCTCAGGTTTCTGTTTTTGATTTTTGTTTTCTAATCCGTGAAATGGGGACAATGATTTCTCTCTCATCGAGTTGTTTTGAGCATCAGAGATAGTGCCCTGTAATACAAGTAGAAAACAGTTTTTGGATGTTCATTGTTGCACAACATTGTATCAGGTACTTTACAGAGAATAACATTTAATTGGGAAAAGAACATTACTTAGGCCTCATTATTATCTCAACTTTAAAGAAGTGGAAACAAAGGTTAGAGAGGTAAAATTCCTTCCTTACACAACAATCTAAGAAACACCAGGAGTAGAATTTGGTTTCAGTAGATTATGATTCACCATTTGCCACTGTTGTCTTTGCTGCCTTCTGGTTTGGGGAACTGGCTAGAAATCACTCGGCAAAATGTCAAATGACATAGGCAAAAGCTTCAGAAAGTTTGCCTAGATATAGTTTACATCACTTAGTGCTCAAATCCTTGCAAACATGACAGAGAAAAATGCTAACTGGTCTACTGCGATCCTCAGCTGCCATCAATTATGTTGAGCTTCCTTTAGACAGTGAACTGGTGGAGTCACTTAAGTGCAAAGTAATTTACCATTCACTAGGCTAAATGTTTTGCAGAAGAGGTCTCTATTGATGTTCATTATCCCTAAAGTGTGTCCCTTTGGTGATAGATGAATTAAACATGAGAACTCTTCTTAAAGCATAAAAATTGCCCCAAACAATGTTCTCCAAAGGGAAATGCAGACCTATTTGATTGTGTTTGTGTATGTGTGTGGTATGTAGTGCTCTCAGTTTGTTTAATAAGAGAATCCACCTGCTCAGACTCATTCTCTTAAATATGCACTGTACTAAAAAATTATTCTTGAGACAAATTAAGAACATGGACAAAATGAATTGTCATAGTTCACGTAGTATATTTCCAGAAGCATCAAAAGCATTAGATGAAACAGGGTGTTTACGGCAAACCCACCACAAAGAGATCTCAAATCTAAATTTGTTTACAAATGTACTAAGATCTTTATTAAACCTATTTCGAATTTTGATTAAATCTAATATTATCAGTAAAGACCAAGTATAAGTTTCTATTTTATGAAAGAAAACATCAGGGTCAAGACTTCAACTGTGGTTGAAAAATGAATTCTGCCTGACTCAGAAATGCACCCACCCTTCCATTAACTTGATAGGCAACTTTGAACAAACTATCAGCCTCAGTAAACTTGGAGTTGGGCATTTATTTATTAAATGAGGGGGGTTAATTGCATGATTAAAGGAGGAAAGTTTTAAGCAAAAATAATTTTGTGAATTTGAGGGTCGGGATGTTATCTCTGCCGCTTACTGGCTGTTTCCTCATCTATAAATAAGAAAATACTTTTGTAATGGGAGATGTGAAGGTGAATTCATACTATACGTGCAAAGACTTGATGCAACATAAGTAATTAGTAAATACCACTTCTCTTTCCTTCAAAATCTTGAATTCCACAATTTCACAATTTTATAATTCTAAACCCATGAGACCAGAGATCTTGATTTTCATGGGAAAAATCACTTAAGTTCCTGGGGCCTCACTTTTAATACAAATCTAATAAGGAAATTAGCTCTCTATTGTGAAGAAGGTTTCAACTCCTCTGATGCACTGGTAATGACCTCTGGAACATTCTGCTGGAAATATTTCCAAGGCAATGTGAAGACCCTATAGAATAAAAATGCTGTATGAATAAATCTGTCAAGAAGCAGGCATGCCACATATGTTCCATTCAGAAATAGATGATTCATAATATTATCTCCAGGATTAAAGTCTAAGGTGATGGAATTTGTTGAAGCTTGCACAAGAAATCAAGTTTCAAAGAAAGATGATGTATTCCATTAGTCCTAGCGCAGTGACAAGATGATGTCATAAACAGACATTAAACAAAACACACATGACATGCTGAGGCCTGTGCTGGGGTTAGTGGATGATACAAATTTAAGGAAAATCTCTGTCTTCAAAAAGCAAACTACTATCTACTCAAGATTAATTAATGAGTGTATAGACTTACAGGAGTCTCTGCATGAAGGCATCAACAATGTCCACAAGTGCACTTATGCTCATGGAATGGACATTTACAAACACACTAGAAAAAAATGTTTCTACCAAATGTATAATAATTTAGATTTAATGAGAATTTTTATGTGCCTGACACTAAGTTAAATTCAAGAACTCATATAACCCCACTATAAATCATAAATCAGGTAATATTGTAATTCCTATTTAATGTATTTTTAAACTGAAGTTTAGAAAGGTTGAGGAATGTGTCCAAGTATATATTCAAGTGATGGCTTGAAGCAAGATTTGCTTGCCAACAAGTTGGTTCCTTTTACACACAATGTAAAATTTCTCTCATAAAAATGGAATGGATGCTTCTGTGATAGAAGAGACCCACCTGCATCACAGGTGCCCATTTAAAGGCTAGAAGACCAATTTTCCCTTTGGTATTTTAGTGCTTCACAAGAAAAACAAAATAAGAGAAAAACATTTCTAATATCTTTTAAAATTTTTTTCGAGATACATATTTTAGTTAAAAAATTAAAACTGAAAAGGGGTCCAGAGAGATCTCAGTAAGCTACTCTTAATTTTCAAATTGAGAGAACAAAAAAGGAAGCAAAAACAAAGTAGAGCCCAGTCTCAGAATGAGAGGACAACTTCCAAACATGATCAAAAAGGTAGTCACCAGCCATCTATCAGGAAATTGGCTCTGTTCCTGAACTCCTGCAATTTTACCACACTTGAGCACTGTGTTGATGATACCATTTACAACATGGATGAGATGCAAATGTGTTGAAAATTTCTAGTTCCGGAAGTACTGTTGGTTATCTAGATTTCATTCTCAGGGATTGGCACATTGGAAGAAAAACAATGTTCCGAGATAAAGCAAAGGGCAGCAGTATATTGGTCCAATTAATTTGAGTTTTTGCTTTGAAGGAAGTCCGAAGAAATTAAGCTTTAAAAAAAAAAAGACATCAAAAATTCCAACCCAACACCACAAATGTGCAGCTGGATAGAAAAGTTTAGCGATAAGTTAGGGTAGAATATGCTAAAGAAGAGATGCTAAGAGAAAAAGGTACATTGCTATTAACATCCATGGTCATCCAAGCTAAGAATATTCATGTGGAGAACACTACAAAATAATTGAGGCTCTGTAGTTTGACAAATTAAGTGGAGACCATTAAAACAGTAGCATTGCTATCAGGGCAGAGAAAGAAAGCGTAAGACATTGTCCAATCTCTGGACAAGTATTTGACTCATAGATCCAAATTTAATTCGTCCCTGGCCTAAGTACTTATTTTGGTGATATATATATATCACCAAATATATGTGTGTATATATATATATATATATATATATATATATATATAGTGGTTCATCAAATAGATTCAGGTGCAGGGAACTTGACTGAGATCCTACATCTGAAATATTAAGGACCCTTGGTCTCAAATATATGAGGTGTCCAGGAACAACTACAGTAAGGACTAGATTATCAAGATGGCTTACTTACTAGTGAGTCATCAGAGTATAAAACAATGGCCTTTTTAAAGCCTACCCTATAGTCATAGGGTTAAGACTTCATTAAGTCTACATTTGGGGACTTGCAGCCCCAGGAGGAATAAGAGTTGGAAGTCAAGGGTAAAGGATGAGGAGGTGCTGACTAGCAGTAGTGCATTTATTACTGTATTGTGAAATAGTCATTCCTAGTTTTTGCTATGAGAATTGCACTTAATGCTAAGTTTCTGTGTTCTAGGGTTTAATTAGAATCTGTTTCTGTAATAGTGTATGAGATGAACTTTATGCTCATATAAGAATCTCAAATAATAAGTAATCATCCAAGAAATTGAATTTTCTATGATAAAATAAAAATGGTCATTTCAGTTATAGCATGAACCTTAGATCCAGATGAAACTTAGAGAGAGGCAGTCTTTTTCTGCCCCATCGTGTCACAGTGAAACATCTGTAGAATAGAGAAGGTAGAGGACTCATTTAAGTTCACACAACTGCTTGGTGGGGCAAGGATCATGTCCTGGTTTTCTAAATGATTATTTCCCCCAACAGATATCATATCATCAAATTTGTCAAAACTACCACTATTTTTCTATCTCCCAAAATGAACCATCCTTTAATTGTCCATTTCCCTGTCTCCCTGTAGCTCTTCACTTGAGTAATTAACTTAGAACCTATCCCCTTCAATGTCTCCCCCAGGAGGATTTTATTCCCTCTTATCTTGACCATGCTAATAACATCAACAGGTCTAGCAGCTAATGTTTTTCTCTTTCAACCTAGTGAAGGCACTTTTATTACCATGGATAGGGTGGCTTTCTAAAGAAGAATAAGGCACTTTCCCAAGAATATGGTAAAATCAATCTTAGAAAAAAAATATTTAGGACTATAACACATCTGCAAAATCAATTTTTCTGACATGTAATTTTAATCATATAATTTTCCTAGTCCACAACTTTCAACATCTTCTAATTGCCAAATAAATTGTCATAATTTATCATTCTGCTATTCAAGAGCTCCCCAACATTGACTGATCTATCCTTTGAGCCATTTCCTCAATTCTGCCTCCGAGCCCTAGAATCTCTACTGTGATTAACCGAGTGGTATCCAAGTTTGTTATCTATAATGTCTATCTTCACACTTTAAACTTTTAAAGTAATCAATACATATGTAGTAAAATAAATGGAAAAATAGAGCTGGTGATTCTGCCACATTTGTAAATTAATGCAGAAGTATTTTAGTTTGTTAGTTTATTTCAGAGTTTGTCTAGGAACGGATTACTTCTATATGAATAATTAGTGGTTTCAAGTTTCCAAAACTGATGACCAAGCTCTTGATCACAAATTGCACCATTAATGTGCAGCAGGCACTAATCAGTGATAGCCGTCACTTATATTTTCTATGTCAGCTTGTTCTCCGTGGATGCATAGGGGGTTATAAATCTTGGAAGTATATTTTATAGCTGGAAGACTGGTGTTAGATCCAATTTTGATAGACAGAAAGGATGCAATATTTAAAATGTGACCTCGTCAGGGGAAATTCTCCAAAGCTGAAGAATGAGAGGTTAGGCACAATTGCCTTTATGTTTTCTTTATTTAGTATTTCCATCAGAAACTTTGGAATTTTAAAATAATATTCAGTCTCAGAAACTTTTTATAAATGAAGAGCATTATTGGGGAAGGGCATTTGGAAAATATCAAATCTAGCTTTCTTTTAATAAACTCATTGGTGTAGACACATGTATGTTGAAATTGGCATGTTTTGGAGGGTCAGATAGACATGGTTTAAATGGAATTATAATAACCTAATTTCTTCATGAAAAAATTACTAAAATGAACTTAGAAGATACAAACAACCAACATGTAGTAAACATGATAGCTTCCCCTCAGCTACTGGTCCTCCTTTCTTTCTCTTTCAGTCTAGGGATGGACATATTTTATGTATAAATATTAAGTATAATTTGCTACAAGATTTAAAAAGTATATTCCTGACATAAGTGTAAAGAACTTATGTGCACCTGTAGTCCCACCTTCTTGGAAGGCTGAGGCAGGAGAATCACTTGAACCCAGGAAGTGGAGGTTGCAGTGAGTTGAGATCATGCCTCTGCACTCCAGCCTGGGCAACAAGAGCAAAACTCTGTCTCAGAAGAAGAAAAAAAAAAACTTATGTGAACCAGATGTGAACAATGACTGATATGAAAGATGTTTGGTGAATATAATTCTTTCCTATGCATGTTAACTTAGACATTTAGACATTTATCGTTAATCATAATACAACAAAAAAGTACAGTTTAAACTATGATTGCCTGTTACACGTTTTCACGTTGCAATGCCTGGACAGAACACAGTTTTAAAGCAGCACATGTGCACAGACACACACATTTTAATCTCAGTGATAGGTTTTCTTTTAGGATATGTGTTGCATGAATCTTTCAATTCTTGAAACTTTCCAATATTCACACGGGGTTGCCAAACCAAAAAATAACTCATTTATTTTTTGTACAAGAAAATACAAATAAAAAGAGAAACTTGCGTGTGGAATTCCAAGAGGGGAAAAAGGATGATGCTGGTATTTGCTAATAACAAATCATTCATCTCTAAATAACAATACCTTAATAATCAACAGTTCACACAGAGAAAGGTAAGCCCAACTAAGTCAATATCGCTTAAGATCACTGCCCACCTATTTTTACCCAGTTAGGATAGTGAGAAGAAATTGTAATATATTGCTAAGTGGACTTTACCATCAGAGAAACCTGGGATTCAATCTGTACTCTGACACTGACTATCTTGTTTCTTTGGGCAATTCCCTGACATCTCTTGAGTTTCAATTTACAATTATTATGTGTCAATCATGGAAAAATAGATAAAAAATGGAAAATAATTCCATAAAATACTGTTAAGATAATGAAATAAGATAATATATATACAGCAATAGACACATTATGGATGTTCCAAAAATAGTTGCTTTTATTCTTTTTGAATTGAAATAGGTTAGTTCTAGCCTACATAAAAATCAATGCTAATACATGAAGCCTTCTTTAACTGGGACTGCACAATGCTAACAGAGGATTAAATAAGATTTTTTTTCTCCTATGTCTCACAACCATGTTCATTTAATCATAGTTTAATAATGCAGTATTATAATACAATTATTTCAATATTCACTGTGCATTTGTGTAAATATATACACACAAACACAAACACACCTACACACGTTATTTGGATTGATAATGTTATAAAGCAACATAAAGTACTAAACCATAACTGCCAGCAGTAGCTATATATATATATATATATATATATGTTATAGATAGATGTTATGTTACATGTATGTATATATACACATGTATATACATTTATTTACCTTCATCTCTCTCTCTCATACATACATATATATGAGAGAGAGAATGTGTGTATGTGTATTTATATAGTGAGTAGATATAGTATTTAGTTTCCATCGGTGAAAAGATAATCAGTATTAAATGCAGTAGCAAATGGCCACTAAATAATGTGTTTTATTAATTAGATAACCATCTAATTTCAATTATACTTTATTGCTGAACTTATCTCCAAGAAAACAAGTTTAGAAAGTTAACAGGTAAATCTAACTAGAGTGTATTGCTTCCTGGCACTGTTTGGGGTTAGCATAATGGTTGATTTTTCTGCTTGCAAATAAAGCATTAGAATTTTAATAGTCTATGAAACATGTTTTATTTACTTATAGATACAAACATTTATTTTCATTTTAATAAAAATAAAAATAATTTAAAAAATATTTTTGTCCAGAAAAAACATGAATACAGTTAAAGTGTAAAACGAGATCGTGAGAACATTTTTTACTATTAAAGTGACAAATTTTAGCATTTATGTCATTAAGCATGTTAAATTGTACACGTAATTCTATTTTACTGTGTTTTAATAAACTGTTAATTTAGAACAGTTTTAGATATTGTTTGAGTTCTTATATAACCCACATTTGGTTTCCACTCTAATTAACTTTATCAGTATGGCATTTTTGTTACAATGAATGAACCAAATTTGATACATTTGGTTTGTGCATTATTCATGTTTTCTTATGTTCTTTTTCTGTTTCAGCATATCATATTATATTTAGTAGTTAAAGATCCTAGGCACCCATTAATTGTAACAGTTTTACAGACTTTTTAAGTTTTTGATGACTTTGACAATTTTGAGAATTGGTCAAGCATTTTGTAAATTGTACCTCAATTGAGATTTGTCTGGCATTTTTCTCAAGGTTAGAGTGAGAAAGCAAGTTATGTGCTTTTGGGAGGAGAACCAAAAATTTAAAGTACCATTTTCTCACGTGATGTCAAGGGAGCATGTTACCAACATGACATCACTATTGACGTTAACCTTGATGCCTACCTGAAGTAGTGTTTCTCAGGTTTCTCCACTGTAAAGTGACACTGACTCATACTGTACTCTTTGGAAGGAAGTCAGTATACACAGCCCACACTTAAAAGAGTGAAGAGTTATTTTCCATCTCCTTAATGGCAAAGTATCTATATAAGTTATCTAGAATTAAGCATAAGAGTGCTGTCTATTCTCTCCATTTAAAAAAATTATTCAATAACTTATCATTATTATTATTATTATTATTGAGACAGAGTCTCTGCCACCCATCCCGCTTGTCCTTCCGTATAGTCCCCCAGGCTGGAGTGAAGTAGTGTGGTCACAGCTCACTGAAGCCTTGACCTCCCATGCTCAAGAGATCTTCCTACCTCAATCATTTATTTACATTGTATGGATTCACGGATTTTTATATTTTGAGCTATAATCTAATAAAACTTAATTTTGATGCTCAAATTATTCCACCTTTGGTTATTGGGAGCTTTTTCAATTGATTTCTGTGTATCTTTGACATAAAATCACATATTGCCATTATTGTGATTTTTAACACTATTTTACTTTCTGCATTACAGGATACTGGAGGTTTATTTTGTATCTATCATACCCTAGTCTTAGAATCAGTCAAATCTTCAAGGAGATCTGGTTCCTTTCATTGGAGAATGGTGTTAGAAAACAAGATCTAAATAGTACCTTTGCTTGTGTCTACTGAGGTGGTGGTGCTTCTATACTCTGTAAGCTGAGAAGGCAAGAAAATGTATGTGTATATTAACTTATGGATATTTATATATATATATATTCCTATCTATAATCATCTCTAGCTATATTAAACATGAGTTTATATTGATGATGCCAACATTAACTCATTGCCTCGTAGATCATTCTAGAGTTCTTACTTGTCTGTAAATTCCCCCTCCAGCACTGAGAAACCTTTCACCACTTGCTATTCATTTGTTTAATTTTACACCTCTAGTATGAATTTATAGCAGTATTAGAATGATTAGCCAGTACTCCTGTAGGAAAGGACTTTTTCAACTACGGTACACTCTCTATGTATAGTTTCTTCTCCCTTTATTCTTAGACTACACACATTTCCAAAATTACTTAGGTCAAAAAATTTTTCTCCACCTCATTTAAGGAAATTTTCTATATATCTAAAACAGTTCAATTGTCCTGTCCCATTCTACCCATTCTGCATTCCACCTGGGGACCCAACCACCCCATCTGTCCATATATATATATATATATGTGTGTGTGTGTGTATATATATACACACATATCCATATATACACACACACACATATATATACATATGTGTGTATACACACATACATATACATATGTGTGTATACACACATACATACACTAGGGATGTGTGTGTGTGTGTGTGTATTTAAAACTTTATATACACCAGGGTTCAATTTTTTTATGCTATAAAGTTCTATGTCTTTTGCCAAATGTATGGTGTCATGCATCCTCCATGACAGTATTATAAAAAATAGTTTTATAACCCTAAAAAATCCCCTGTGTTTCACTTCCTCAGTTCTCCTTCCTTCTCCCCTCCTCTCTGGTCACCACTGATCCTATAATCTCTGTTTTATCTTTCTCAAAATGCCATACATGTGAAAGCATGTGGTACCTAGCCTTTTCAGATTTGTTTCTTTCACCTATCATTAGCATATACACTATTTCCGTCTTTTCATGAACCAATTTTTTTTTTTTTTTTTTTGCTGAACAATATTCCATTGTAAGGATGTACCAGATATTGTTTAAAAATTTACCTATTGAAAGACATCTTGGTTGATCCAATTTTGGGGCTATTATAAATAAAGCTAATATCATCATTTACTTGCATATTTTTGAGTAGGCATAGTTTTCAAATCAATTGTATAAATATCCAGGAGCAGAATTGCCAAATTATATGGGGAAGGCTGTTCAGAGCTTTGTCAGAAACTACCAAATCGTCTTCCAAAGCAGCTGTATCATTTTGCATCCCCTCCAAGAATGATTAAGAGTCCTCTTGATTGACATGCTCACAAATGTCATTGTCTTGTATTATTTTTAAAATTTTACTCATTCTGTTATGTATGTAATGATATCTCATTGTTGCTTTCATTTGAAGCCCTCTAGTGTAACATGATGTGACTTTTTTATATGTATTTGTTATCTGTAAATCTTAGTAGATGTATCTGTTTAGATCTTTTGCCCATATTTTAATTGAAATGTCTACTTTCTTATAGTTGACTTTTAACACTTCTTTGTATGTTTGAAATAAAAGAAATTATTATATATTTGTTTTGCAAACATTTTTTCCAAGTCTGTGACTTTTTTTTGCATTCTCTTTGTAACAATGTCTTCTGTAGAGTAGAATTTTCTAATTTTAAGAAAATCCAACTTTCTTTGTCTTAGATCAAGCATTTCTTATTATAGCCAAAACACATGGACAAACCCAAAGATCATCTAGATCTTCTCAAGTGTTCCTCTTAAAATTTTATAATAGTGTGTTTTACATTTAAATCTAACATCCATTTTGCATGTATTCTTGTCAAAGCTGTAATGTCTGTGTTTAGGTTGTTTGGCATATAGACATCTAATTGTCCGAGTAAAATTATTGAAAATATATCATTTCTTTATTGATTAGCCTTTATTCCTTTGTCAAAGATCAGTTGACTATATTTTTATAGGTTTACTTCTGGACTCTGCTCTATTCTGTTGATATATGTATTTATGCTCTCTTGATTTTCTGTATAAGTCGAGTCAAGTAATACAAGTACTCCAGCTTGCTCTTCTTAAGCATTTTGTTGGCTATTCAAGGTTTTTCAATATAAACTTCAGAATGAGCTTTTTGATATCTATAAAGTAGTTTACTGGGAGTTGGTTGGGACTATACTGAATCTGTAGATTATTTTGGAAAAAGTTGACATATTAGCAATATTGATCCTCTAATCCATGAGTATAGAATGTCACTCCATTTACTTAGATTTTTAAATTACTTTATATTACTGTTTTATAGTTTTAACATACAGATTTTGCACATATTTTAATTTATACATATTTCATTTTTCCAGCGCTATTGTGATATAGTTTGGATGCCTGACCCCCCCCAAATCTGATGTTGGAATGTGATTTCCCATGTTGAAGGTGGGGTCTGGTGAGAGGTGATTAGATCATGGGGGTGGATCCCTCATGAATAGTTTAGTACCATCCCCTTGGTGATAAGTGAGTTCTCACTCAGTTAGTTCATGAAACATCCGGTTGGTCAAAAGTGCGTGGCACCGCCCCCCTCACTCTCTCTTGTTCTCTCTCTGGTCGTATGACATGCTGGCTGCCCATCACCTTCCATCATGATTATAACCTTCCCGAGCCCCTCACCAGAAACAGATGCTGGTGCCATACTTGTACATCCTGCAGAATCGTGAGCCAATTAAATTTCTTTTCTTTATAAATTACCCAGCCTCAGGTATTCCTTTATATCAATGCAAAATGACCTAATATATATTGTAAATGGTATTTTATGAGAGTTCAAATTTTAATCATGCGTTTCTAATACATAGGAAGGAAATTAGCCTTTTATATTAACATTGTATCTTGTAACCTGGCTACACACATTTATTGGTTCCAGGAATTGTTTTGTTGATTTTGTAAGACTTTCTATTATATTATGTAATTTGCTAATAAAGGATGCATACTTATTCTTTCCCAATTTGTATGCCTTTTATTTACTTTTCTTGTCTTATTTAGCTCAAATGACTTTCAATATGATGTCGTAAATGAAAGTTGAAAGAAGATATCCTTGCATTGTTGCTACTCTTAGGAGAAAAGTATCCAATTTCTCACCATGCTGCAGGGTTATTGAAGATGTTCTCCATTGAGTTGAGGATGTTGCCTTCTTTTTCTGAAAATTTTTATTTTGCCAAAAGTTTTTATCATTCGTGTTGGAGTTTTTGAATCCCTTTTTATCAATTAATATGCTCATAAATGTTTTCTTTAGACTGTCTATGTGATGTCTTATGTTGATTTTTGAAGGTTGAGGCAACTTTGTACATCTGAAATTAATCCCGCTGGTCATGGTGTAGTCTTTTTATATATTGCTGGATTTTATATAATAATATTTTGTTGAAGACTTTTGCATTTGTGTTTATGAGAAATGAACTCAGTAGTTTTCCTTTCTTGTAATGTCTTTAGCTGTTTTTATTATTATGGTAATGTCCTTGTAGAATGAGTTTGCAGATATAAGCAGAGTTTTCCTCTGCTTATATTTTCCAGAATATATTTCAGAGAATTACTGTTATTTTTACCTTAAATGTTTGGTAGAATCCACCCACGAAACCACCTGTTACTGGTTCTTTCTTAAAAGGTTATTAATTACTGACTCAATTTCTTAAATAGATACCAGCCTAATCATTTTACATATCTCTCCTTGTGTGAGTTTTTGTAGTTTGTTTCTTTCAAAAAATTGGTCCATTTTCTGTTATCAAATTTTGGGGTACAGAATTGTTCATGTTTTTATTACCCTTTTAATAACTATGTGATCAGCTGTGATGACCTGCTATGGTCTGAATGTTGGTGTCCCCCAAAATTTATATATTGGAATCCAATACCCAATGTGAGAGTTTTAAGAAGTGGGACGTTTTTGGAAATAATTAAGTCATGAGGGCTCCACCCTCAAGAATGGAATTAGTGTGTTTCTATTAAAGAGGTTGAAAGGAACTGTCTTGCCTCCTTCCACCATGTGAGGCTGCACCAACAAGGCAAATGTTTGAAGTACAGAACAAATACTTACTGGACACCAAATTGCCCAGTGACTTAATCTTGGACTTCCCAGCCTGAAGAACTGAGCAATACATTTCTGTTGTTTACAAAATACCTAGTCTAAGGTATTTTGTTATACCAACCCAAATGAACTAAAACAGAAGTTGGTACCATAAGTGGAGTGCTACTATAACAAATATCTAAAAATGTGGAAGCATCTTTGAAACTAGGTAATGGATAGAGGCTGAAACAGTTTGGAGGTGTGTGTTGGAAGAAGGCTGTGCTGCTTTGAATGGACCATAGAGCATGATTCTAGTGAGCATTCAGAATAAGAAGTGAGCTGTAGAGAAAGCCTCAATCATCTTAGAGATGATTTAAGAGATTGTGTAGAAATAAGGATGCTAAAAGCCTTTCTAATGAGGCCTCAGATGGAAATGAGAATATTCTATTGGAAACCTGAAGAGAAGACATTTTTGTACAAAGTGGCAAAGAACTTTGCTGAATCATGTTTGTGTCCTAGTGTTTTGTGGAGGGCAGATTTTGTGGGCCAAAAAAATGGGATATTTTGCAAAAGAAATCTCTACGCAAACTGCTGAGATATGGCATGACTTATCTTGAGTGCTTAGAGTACAATGCAAGAAAAGATAAACCAACTAAAGGTGGAATTTGTCACCATAAGGGAAGAAAGACTTAAAGATTTAGAAATTTTCCAGCCTCGCTGCATTGCAAATAATGAAAAAACCTGTTCTCAGGAGAGAACACCAAAGATGTGGCCAAGCTACACTTTGATAAGGAGATTAGCATGGATAGGCAGAAGCCTGGTGCCGTTCATCCAGACAATGTGTAAATGAACCCAAAGGCATTTCAGAAATCTTTTGGGCTGCTCTGCCCATCATAGAGCCTAGAATATCAAGACTTGGGAACGGAAAATTTTCAAGGTTCTCTACTTGCATTCTGGTGCAGTAATCCTTGGCTGTCCCAGTTGTGGCTCAAGTGGGCCCATGTGTAGCTCAGGTTGCCCTTCCAAAAGGCAGACTGTAAACCTTGGTACTGTCTATGCAATGCCTTTGCACCAGGGTGCAGATTACATAAGCTGTGAGGGCGTGAATTCTCTACCTAGATTTCAAAAAATGCCATAGAAAGCTTCAGAGTCCAGGCAGAGAATTGTCACAGGGACAGAACTACTGAAGACAGTACCCAATAGGGCAATGCCTAATGAAGCTGTGTGGGCAGGGCTGCCACGAAAACCCCAGTCTGCACAAGTCACAGGCACAACTTTCCAACTCATCAGAGTTTTAGCACTGAGCAAAACCATTCTGATAAGGCCCCTTGAAATCATGGGGATCCAACCCCCACCCAGGTATGTCAAGAAAAGCAAAGCAGGACTTCGACACAAAAATTATTCTTGAACATTAAGATTTTATGTTTGCTTTGTTGGCTTTTGGATTTAGTCAGGACCTGTTATTTTATGCTTTCCTACTTCTCCCTTTTGGAATGAAAATGTTCATCCTATGCCTATCCCACTGCTGTATTTTGAAAACAGATGACTTGCTTGATACCACGGGCTCACAGCTGAAAAGGAATTTGCTTTATGATTAATCACATATTTGAGTCTCATTCACATCTGATTTAGATAAAACTTAGGACTTTAGACTTCTGAATTTGTTCTGGAACAAGATTAGATTTGGGGGCTATTGAGATGGAATGAATGTATTTTGCATGTGAGAAGAGCATGACTTTTGTGGGGGTGGGGGCAGAGATAGAATGCTATGGTCTGAATGTCGGTGTCCACCCAAAATTACTATGTTGAAACCTAATATCTAGTAGGATAATATTAAGAAATGGGGCTTTATGGAATGATGAAACCACGAGGGCTCCATTTCCATGAATGAGATTAGTTCTGTCATAAAATAGATTGTGGTCTTGCACCCCTCTACCATGTGAGGACTCCACAAGGCACCATCTTCCAAGCAGAGAGCAAGTCTTCACCAGACACTGAATCAGCTGGCACCTTGATCTTGGGCTTCCCAGTTCCACAACTGTTATATTAAATACATTTCTGTTGTTTTAAAATTACCTAGTCTAAGGCATTTTGTTACAGAACCCTGGATAGACCAAGTTATGACGTCTGTTTTGTTTCTAATACTGTTATTTGTATCTTCTTTTTTTTTCTTGGTTAGCTTGATTAGAAGTACAACACTTTTACTGAAATTTTCAAAGAATTGACTTTAGGGTTTATTGATTTTTCTTTTTCTTTTTTCAATTTCATTGAGGTCTGCTCTAATTTTTATTTCTTTTTTTTTTCTGCTTGCTTGCTATAGCTTGAATTGTTCTTCTTTCTCTATTTTCCTAATATGGAAGTTATATTATTAATTTAAAATGTTTAATGTCTTCTAATACATAAATTTAATGCTACAAATTTAATCTCTACCGATTTTTCTGCATTTCACAAAATTTAATGATATACATTTATTTTAATTTAAAACAGAAAGCTTGCATATTTCTTGAGACTTTTGACCCATGTTAGAAGTGTGTGTGTGTTTTACCTCTAAATAATTGGGGGCTTTCCAGATATATTTTCAATATATATTAATTTTCAGTTTAATTTTATTTTGGGCTGAAACCATAATTTGCATTACTTCTATTCTTTTAAATTTGTTAAAGTAACATTTCTGGTTCAGAATGTGTTTTATCTTGGTGAATATTCCATCCTGTTACTGTATGAAGTGTTTTATAAAATGTCAGTTAGATCAAGTTGATTGATAGTACTCTTCAGGTCAACTATACCCTTACCAATTTTATATCTGCTTGATGCATCCCTTACTGAAAGACGATGTTGAATCTCCAATTACAATACCAAGTTTATCTATATCTCTTTTCTATCAGTCTGTAATTTGATACTCTGTTGTTAGGTTCATACACCTTTAGGATTGTTTTATTTCTTGAGGAATTGACTCCTTTTTGATATATAATGCCTCTCTTAATTCTCCATAATTTTCCTTTTTCTGAAGCCTCATGTGTCTGAAACTAATTTAGTACTCCAGCTTTCTTCTGATTCACCATAAGCGTGCAATGTCATTCTCCATCACTTACATTTAGCCTACCTTTTATATTTGAAATCAGTTTCTTGCAGACAAAATATATGGTGGCATCTTTATCTTTTTATCCACTCTGACAGTGTCTTTTAATTATTTATATTTTGATGATAATTTGAAGTTATTTCTTCAGTATCTTCTGATTAATTTTTATTAATTGTATTTTTTCTTTGTTCCGCCCCGCCCATTTTTCTGACTTATCTGGTTTAAATTGAATGTTTTATATGATGTTATCTCCTCTCCTAGCATATAAAACATACTTTAAAATATGTTAGTATTTTTCCTAGAGTTTTCAATACACAAATTTTTACTAATCTATCTTCAAATAATACTATACCAGATCATGTATTGCTCAGTTTCCTAATAAAAATGTTCCCAATTTCTTCCTCCCTTTATGACCATTGTTGTCATTCCTTTTATTTACCTATATGCTATAATCATTCAATGCATCGTTACTATTATTAATCTAAACCATCAGTTATCTTTTAGGTAAATTAAGAATAAGAAAGAAAATATCTTTATGTATTCCTCCTCTCATATTTTTATTTCTTTACATAAACTTTCCTACCCATATCATTTTCCTCCTCTCTGAATAACCTCTTTTAACATTTCTTGGAGGACATGTCTGCTGATGATAAACTCCTTCAGTTTTTGTTTGTCTGAGAAAGGTTTAATTTCTCCTTTATTTTTGAAGAACAATTTGATTCAATATACAATTTTAGTTTGGTGATTTTTCTTTCAATCCTTTAAATATTGGACTCCACTCTGTTCTTATTTACAGGACTTCTGCTGAGAAATTCACTGTAATTCTTATCCTATTTCCTCTGCAACTAAGTTGTTTTTCCTTCCTCTATAGTTTCTTCAAGACTTTTTCTTTGCTTTTGGTGTTCTGCTGTTTGAATATGATATGCCTATGTGTAATACTTTTTGAAGTCCTTAGTCATATATTTCTTCTGCTCGATTTCTTTTTTCTTTTCATTCTAAAATTTTTATTCTAAATTTATGAATTACATATTCAAAAATATGTATTTTGCACATTTTAAAATTGTCCCACATTTCTTGGCAGATGTTCTGAGTTTTTTGTTCTGTTTTTGTTTTTATTTTTTTTTCTCTTTGTCTTTTAGTTTCAGGAATTTCTATTGACCTATCTTCAAGCTCATGAATTACTTTATTGGCCATGTCCAGTCTGAGAGTATTAAAGAAATTATTCATCTTTTACAATGTCTTTGCTTATCACTCCCTTTATTTTTTAGAGCTTCCATCTCTCTGCTTACATTAACCATCTGTTCTTTCATGCTGTCTACTTTTCCATTAGAGCCCTTAACATATTAATCATAGTTATTTAAAATTCTTTATTTGATAATTTCAACTCTGCATTATGCTTGCTTTTTCTATTCTGACTCCTTTTCTGTTACTTTTTTGGCATGCCTTGAAATTTTTTTTAAAAGTTGCACACACTGTATTGGATAATGGCAAGTAAGGAAAGTAGGTCATTAGCGTGAGGCTTTATTTTAATCTGGCCAGTAATGGGATGTTTTCAATGTTTGTTGTGGCTGTAGATCCTAAAGTCTTCAAAGTCTTCTAGTGTCCTTCTTTTCCTTTCCCTCTTAACTTTGATCTTCCCTAAGTAGCTCCCCCCTCATAGAACAACTGTGTCCTACAGTGCTTTCAGTTGTAATGCACTGTTATTATGCCGGAGCTCTACTGGCATGGTAGTAAGATACAAAGGAGCGGAGCATTCTATCGCCTGTAATTGTATTATCAAAGGTTAGTCTGTTAATAGTCCTGTTTCTCTAGGCCGTGACAGTCACAAGTGTTTCTAAGCTTTTTGTTTAGCCTTAGGCGAGAAAGGAAGGCTAGAAGGGGGCTGGAATTAAGTGATTTACTTTCTTCCACATTAAACAAAGCTCAGGTAAAGTATGTTCTCTTGGAGAGGAAGTCTTTGTTAGAGAGAATGATGTAGGAGTATTTAATAACTATTACTCTTCCCATCCACTTGCCAGAGCCAAGAGAAGATATCTCTCAGATCTTCATTATGAGAATCTAGTGAGGTTCCATGGGGTTCCTGGAAGTAAAACTCCCAAAAGTCTGGGAATCCCTCTAACACTGTTTCAACCCCAGGGTTTTCTTACTCTTATGTTATTCCAACAATTTATCACAATTATCATTTAAGTCTATCAATTTATTGTTCCAGTGTCTTCTGCTCCAGGTAAACAGATCTTGACTGCAGCTCTCTGGTTTTACCCACCAATTCATATTTTCAAGTGGCAGTTTGCTTTGTGAACTCAATTTGTCTAAGAAAAATTGTTGATTTCTTTCTTAGGCTATTTCTAGTTGTTAGAATGAAGGTGACAATTTCCAAGCTTTTTATATTTCAGAGCTAAAATCAATAGTCCATTGTATTAGTCCATTTTTATACTGCTATAAAGAACTTCCCAAAACTCGGTAATTTATAAAGGAAAGAGGTTTAATTGACACATGGTTCAGCATGGCTGAGGAGGCCTCAGGAAGCTTACAATCATGGCAGAAAGCAAAGGGGAAGCGAGCTGGCAGGAAGGAGAGGTTCTGAGTGAAGGGGGAAGAGCCCCTTATAAAACCATCAGATCTGGTGAGAACTCACAATCATGAGAACAGCACAGGGGAAAATGCTCCCATGATTCACTTACCTCCACCTGGTCCCTCACTTGACAGGTGGGGCTTGTGGGGATTATGGGGATTATGGAGATTACAATTTAAGATGAAATTTGGGTGGAGACACAAAGTCTAACCCTATCATCTACAGATTGCTATGTTTTCTACTTTATACATGGCAACAGTTTTTGATTTTTAGTTATGCATCAGGCATGGATATCACAAAACCAACTTTATTGTTCAAAAAATGCAACCTGTAAATTTCTTTAAAACAAATTCTATGATTGAGTTCCGGTCCCAGTAACTGACAGATTAGTAAATCTGTTCAATTCAGGAACTATATGCCTGTTTTCTCAGAATTTTTTTTTGAGTTCCCAGGAAACTGCATGGCAGCCTGCCCTTTGTGCAGTAAGAAAGGAAACACTTGGATCTTGGTTGTCACATACCCTTATGGCATTTACTGCCGCATCCTCACTTCTACCCAGTTATTGGCTCATGCAGATAATGGCTACTTCTTTCTAGTACCAGTGGCATGGCCTCCCCAGGTTTGCCAGGTCTCTCTGCCAATGCTGCTCTTGTCTAGAACACAGAGAAAATGATCTGTTGCTTCTTACATTAACAGACAAACAGAGAGCCAAATCATGGGTGAACTCCCATTCACAATTGCTTTACAGAGAATAAAATACCTAGGAATCCAACTTACAAGGGATGTGAAGGACTTCTTCAAGGAGAACTACAAACCACTGCTCAACGAAATAAAGGAGGACACAAACAAATGGAAGAACATTCCATGCTCATGGATAGGAAGAATCAGTATCATGAAAACGGCCATACTGCCCAAGGTAATTTATAGATTTAATGCCATCCCCATCAAGCTACCAATGGCTTTCTTCACAGAATTGGAAAAAACTACTTTAAAGTTCATCTGGAACCAAAAAAGAGCCTGCATTGCCAAGACAATCCTAAGCCAAAAGAACAAAGCTGGAGGCATCAGGCTATCTGAGTTTCAAACCATACTACAAGGCTACAGTAACAAAAACAGCATGGTACTGATACCAAAACAGAGATATAGAGCAATGGAACAGAACAGAGCCCTCAGAAATAATACCACACATCTACAACCATCTGATCTTTGACAAACCTGACAAAAACAAGAAATGGGGAAACGATTCCCTATTTAATGAATGGTGCTGGGAAAACTGGCTAGCCATATGTGGAAAGCTGAAACTGGATCTCTGCCTTATACCTTATACAAAAATTAATTCAAGATGGATTAAAGACTTCAATATTAGACCTAAAACCATAAAAACCATAGAAGAAAACCTAGGCAATACCATTCAGGACATAGGCATGGGCAAGGACTTCATGACTAAAACACCAAAAGCAATGGCAACAAAAGCCAAAAATGACAAATGGGATCTAAATAAACTAAGAGCTTCTGCACAGCAAAAGAAACTACCATCAGAGTGAACAGGCAACCTACAGAATGGGAGAAAATTTTTGCAATCTACTCATCTGACAAAGGGTTAATATCCAGAAACTACAAAGAACTCAAATGAATTTACAAGAAAAAATCAAACAACCCCATCAACAAGTGGGCGAAGGATATGAACAGACACTTCTCAAAAGAAGACATTTATGCAGCCAAAAGACACATGAAAAAATGCTCATCATCACTGGCCATCAAAGAAATGCAAATCAAAACCACAAGAGATACCATCTCACACCGGTTAGAATGGCGATCATTAAGAAGTCAGGAAACAACAGGTGCTGGAGAGGATGTGGAGAAATAGGAACACTTTTACACTGTTGGTGGGACTGTAAACTAGTTCAACCATTGTGGAAGACAGTGTGGCGATTCCTCAAGGATCTACAACTAGAAATACCATTTGACCCAGCCATCCCATTACTGGGTATATACCAAAAGGATTATAAATCATGCTGCTATAAAGACACACACACACGTATGTTTATTGCAGAACTATTCACAATAGCAAAGACTTGGAACCAACCCAAATGTCCATCAATGATAGACTGGATTAAGGAAATGTGGCACATATACACCATGGAATACTATGCAGTCATAAAAAAGGATGAGTTCATGTCCTTTGTAGGGACATGGATGAAGCTGAAAACCATCATTCTCAGCAAACTATCGCAGGGACAAAAAACCAAATACCACATGTTCTCACTCACAGGTGGGAATTGAACAATGAGAACACTTGGTCACAGGAAGGGTAACATCACACACCGGGGCCTGTTGTGGGGTGGAGGGAGCGGGGAGGGATAGCATTAGGAGATATACCTAATGTAAATGACAAGTTAATGGGTGCAGCACACCAACATGGCACATGTATACATATGTAACAAACCTGCACGTTGTGCACATGCACCCTAGAACTTGAAGTATAATAATAAAAGAAAATGTAGCGAAATTTTATTCATGTATAAATATATAATATTAATCATATAAACATTTATGCATTGTTTTATGACTGCACAAAATGATTACATAGAATTAGATTAAAAGTTACACTTTTTAAGAATATTTTCTTACTGGTTTTTAATAAACATTGATTCAGAATTACTGGTGCATAAGATCATATCAATTTATAGATTGTAATTAATGGCAAGGCCTGTATTTTACAACCTAACGTATCTAGTGAAATCTGTCACTAGTTATAAAGGATGGTAAATTTGAGAGCTTATCTGAGTAGCTAAAACTGTCAGATTTTGTCTTATCTGTTGCTCAGCAATTGCTCTAATATGGCATTGTGTTGAATGTAGAAAGCAGTCAGCAACTGGTATCCAATGAGTATCTACTTTCTGCTGGGTGTAATTTAGTTTTATAATTATGTTGAAATTGAGATAGTACATAATTTGCCCAGGGTCACTGTGATAGCCAATTGCATAGTTCATATTTGAATCCTGTATGAGTTATTGACTTCAAAGCTGTTATTTTACCTTCTCCTATATCAATATCAGATTATAGATATATAAACACAATTGATTTGGCATTGTGGTAAGCAGTAGGGATAGTGAGTGGGAGTACAGTAAAAAGTCAGATCATATTGTTCCCCATCATCTCATATGCTTTTGTCCTCCACACTCGAAATTCAATCAAATTTAAAAATAAAATTATAAATAAAAAATAAATATTGCCTAGGCCAATGAGGACGAATTCTGTGCGTGTGCACTCAAATTCATCTTGCAAGCCCACATTGCTCTTTTTCCTAATACATTATTATAGATTTTTTAATGAAACATTTATTCTTCATAACACCTCTTTGTCTTTTATCAGTGCTTGGAGAGCAGTTACTGGCATGTTATGTTTTAAGAATAAAAGTTGTATTCAGTTTATTTTAGTTATGTTATTGTAAATGCTTTATTTTCTGCTTGTGTCGGCTCTGGGTTGGAGTGAAACACAAATAGTGGAAAAGAGGAATCCGTGCAGCAGGATTTTTCACACTTTACAAAGTGTTACAAAGTGATAATTAACAATGTGCTAAATACTACGTGATAATGCTCAACAGAATAAGGCGAAAATTAATTGTCTGAGATACGATATCACTGGAATGGTTCATTTCCTTAAAAGCAATTGATGCAGACAAATATTGGCAGTCTCTAGTTTTGAGGTACATAATACACTGTCATCAGCTCAATTGAATTGAACCACTCCTAGTCATTGCCATCATCTTTCATTCATACTTCTGTTCCTCCAACAAATATTTATTGAATATCAATGTTGTGCCTGATACCGTAACAGATGTTGAGGATTAAGCAGCAAACAATACACACATGGTCTCTGCTCTCATGGGAATTTTACTGTAACAATTGCTGTTACCATCATCATTGTTATATTCAGTATCACTATCACCATCATTGTTATCATTATCAACATTGACTCTGGGGACAAATTCTATATTAATGGGAGAAGTAAGAGAGGGAAAAACATTAGGAGGAGACTTATATTTCGTAGGGTACTCTTTCTCTTTTCTTGTCATGCTCATTCTTATCTTTACAGTGCAAGTATAAAATGTTACTTTGCAGAAAGACCTTCTTTGACCACCCCATTTAAAGTAGGACATACCCTCAATTATTCTTTATCACACCACCTTGGAATGTGTTGGACACTCAAATTATACTTTCTGAATGAATGCATAAAATGACATGTTTGATCTCTTGCCATATCGCTAATGACCACTGACACATATGTCCAGAAATGGTCATCAGAGGCACCAACCCACGAACTCAGGAATTGCACCAGGGTTTTATCTACAACCAACTCCTTTACCCCATCACTGTCAACAACTCCTTCAGTTTACAATTGTGTAACTTGAAACTCCCCTTTCCCTATTTCAGGGTGGGTGTGTTACTGTGATGGTGCTGGTCCTGCTAGTATCCACCCAGGTTTTAGCAGCAAGGACACGCCTGATCAGTCCTGGGCTCCCACGTGTTAGATATGGGGAAATGAAAAATATCATCCATTATGCTGGTTAGAATTATGAAGAATTAAATTAGAGTGATAATAGTGGGAACTGAAAGAGGGATAAGAATCCAAAAGACAAAATAGGACATTACAATTTACTGAAAGAGATGAGTGAAAATGTTGCAGATATATGAGAAACAGAAGAGTATGTTGCCATTCACTGTGATAAATCAGGAAGAAGAGCAGAACAAATAACGGAGATGGTTAGTTCCACTGTAGATATGTTGATAACATGGCCATTTGTTGGAAAAGATCGGTTGAGAATGGAAAGATGTGAAGATACAGAAATTTTAAGTGTTGATAGTTTAAACATTGCTGCTGCCATTCACTGGAACTGGGAGCAAACAAAAGGAAGGTGATGGTTGTTTCCATTGTAGAAATATTGAGGACGAGAGATCAAGCAGGCCACTTTAAAGGCC
Source organism: Pan paniscus (assembly GCF_029289425.2). NCBI lineage: Eukaryota > Metazoa > Chordata > Mammalia > Primates > Hominidae > Pan > Pan paniscus. The sequence continues at coordinate 73,587,368 of NC_073267.2, forward strand.
TGTGTTAGCCTTTTGTAGTAATTCAGTTATCTCTCTCTCTCTCTCTTTCTCTATCCATCCATCCACCCACCCACCCATCCATCCATCCGTTTATCCATCCATCCTCCTTCTATGTTCTGATTCACCATATAGACAAGAGAAGGAAAGGAAATTGATAATATAAAACCAGTAAAAATTTAATGATAGCAGAAAGGTCCAAGGGTAGGACCTTGGGGGAATGAGGCAATAAAATAAAAGTATTATCAGAGATATAGAGGGGGAGCCAGTATCAAAGTAATGATAACACTGGAAGGATATCGATGCAAGAGGAAAGCTAAGAAAAATAGTGTTAAAAATGTGGTATAGGTCAGAGACATAAAGGCAAAGTCAAGACTTTTCTGGTTCAGAACGTATATTTTTGGTGAGCTTAGTTCAAATAGTCATGGGCAATCTCTGGGGGTGAGGGCAGGCTGTAGCAGATCAGCAACTGTAAGCGAGGAGAGGGAGCGTTTTATGAAAAGCAAAATGTACTTTTGGGAAATGACATGCTAAGCACCTTAAAAATTTGTGTACCCTCAGTTTTGAAAGAGCTTCCCCCAGATAACTACTATGCTGTCTCTCCTTTGTCTAATCCAGATCTCTGCTTAACTGTTATTCCCCCTCAGAGAGGGCTGTTTTGAACACCTGTGCCTGTAGTGCCTGTTTTCCTTTCCAGACTCTTCTCTGTCCTTCTTTATCCTGCCCTGAGTTCTACCAGGCTAGGTCATATTTACTGCACTAATGAACTTCCTTGACATTTTATTTCTTATAGGGTTTGTCTATTGGGGGAAGAGACTAGATGGGGGAAGACCTGTTAGTTTGGGGTATTTATTCCTCTGTTTTTGTGGGAGTCACCACTGAAGTTCACAGTCCGTTGCATGTGGCTCTTTTTACACACTTTCTACTCTACATTCTACTCCAGATTCATTCAGTCCTTCTTCCACACTGGTAAGGTAGACAGCCAGTACTATCCCCAGAGCGATAAAATCACCTTGGGGTTTTCCCAACACCCTGTCCATACCTTTTATAATAGTCCCTTTATTAAATTACCTTCAATTAATCTCAACTTGAATGTGCCACCAGGGTCCTATCAGAACCCTAAGTGATACGCAATATTGTATAAAATAGAGGCCCCGTAACTCTTATTACATTACACTGCTTTATTTTCCTTCAGAGTATTTATCACCATTTAGCATGGCTATATATTTATTTGTTTACTATCTTGCTCACTATAATGCAAAATCCACAAGTTAATGGACTTTTTCTATTCTGTTTACTGTTACATCCTATCATCTAGAGCAATGCTTGCCATATAGGTCATATATATATATGTATATTCATATTTATATGATATACATACAAATCATACACCACATTTATCATAGCATTGCCACTTAGCTTTAGTTTTCATCTCTTCCTCCAATATATTTAGAATAAGAAAAATATTGTTTTTATATACTAAGTTGTTTACACTATCACAACCAGTAATAATTATACCCTGAAAGTTTTAAATCCTAAAAGTTTCAAATTTGAGAAAATTGTGCTTGTATGACTTATTCGAAACTGCAGTCATCCGTGTGTGTGTGTATGTGTGTGTGTGTGTTTGACATAGAGAGAGGGAAAGAGAGAGAGAGAGTCTGTGATGGCTATTCCAAAATTATTTCATATATTTGTAAGGACAGATTTTTCTATTTACCTACCACTATTTCAAAGTTTTGAAACTGACTGAATGAATCAATTTTCAGGAAGTATGTAAATTCCAAGGGGAACTTGGAAGAGAGATTACAGTAAAAGAGGAAAATAACATACCCGTCTGTATTTCCATTTAACAGAACCTTGTAAAAATTACTGTTTGAAACCCTTTTATATTAGTCAACATTCCAGAGAATATTCAGAGTTTGCCAAAAAAGATAATTGCATCTTTTAAAATTTTAAGCAGTATGATGTGTTTAAGTGTGAGCTATTTTTGAGTATTTAAGCTGCACATATACATTTTTAATTTTGATTGCTCCAGTGAGCCATGAAGCTATTTGCTAGAGATATACTTCAGAAAAGAACTACCAACACAGTTAACTCACCACTTATCCTTGCCCACTGCATAATTACATGTAAGAGAGCTTTTAAAAATATGCTGCCCTTTTAAAAGAAATAGTATATAACAGAACAAAGTATGTGGCACAGATTCATAATAATCTCTGTAGCATTCCTATGATTGTAATTATAATAAGGAAATTACAACACCTTGTAAGAGTTCTTTAATGTACAAATGTTTTCATATAAGTCATCATTTTATACTAACACCAAACTAGTGGATAGTATTATTCCTAATTTCATATAAAAAAACTGAGTAATGAAGCAGTTAAAGGGCTTGTTTGAGATCATGCAGGCAGTGTTTAAGCTAAAACACAGGCTGTCATAAGGTCCTACTCATAAGAAATTATACTGAATCTTCTCCCACAAAAACTCTGTGACCTTGGGCAGATTGTTTACATTTTCTAATTCTCAGTTTTTTTCAGCTATAAAACTGTCAGTAGTAATATCTGGGTTATATTTTGACAAATATTAAGCTATATCATATATAACTAGTTAAACTGATACGTGATAATAATAATAATTGTGGTTTTATTATTTTGCTCCTATTCTAATTACAAATTCTGCGATTTAGATTTGAATAGTATTTGGAATAAAAATATTTAGTTCTATAGAAGGGCAAATCATTGATGACTGGGTTCCTTCCTATAAGATCAATTTTTATAAAGATATTTTGGGAATAAAATTATTGGCATTTATGGAGATAAATGTTCAAATGGTCATGTACCTTCAGTGGCAGACTTCAGTATGCTTACATGTAATTATCACATTGCTAAACCCACTGCAAGGAGGCAACGCAGATGACCCTTTGTTCCCATCCTGCAAGAGGAGAAAATTGCCCTGGATTCAGAGAGCATTAGTTTTTAAATCTTATTTTTTTCCCCACTCACTTTCTTGTTGCTTTCAGTAAAATCGTGTAACTTTCTAGCAGCTCAGCTCCCTAATTCATAAAACTGGCATAATAATATGTGTTCTTTCATACATACAAGAAGAGTTGCATAATTGAATCTTTTTATTAGTCAGGATAGTCTAGGTTATATGCGGTTTCCAAGTAACCCCAAGAGTCAGTGTCACATCATAACAAATGGTTTACTCATGCAACATTAACTTTTGGTCTAGGCGATTCCCCAGACCAGCTGTCTTCTATGTGTTAACTCAGCATCTCTGGCGGCTTCTACCTGACTGTATGCTTCCACAAACATTGTTGTAGAGGAAGCATGATTTGGAAAGTTAAGCACCAACAGTTAAATATCTCCACCTGGAAATAATGCATATAATTTGTGCTTTATTATAGATAGGTAGGAGGCATAACTTCTAGTGTTTTATACCACGGCAGGCTGATAATCATAGATAATAATATAGTTTCAAATGGCTACCAGGAATATATTGACTATTCCCAAGACAAAGAGATGATAAATACTTGAGATGATAGATTACCCTGATCTGATCACTATACATAGGGATCAAAAGATCATTTGTACTCAATAAATATGTAAAATTATTATACGTCATTTACAAAAAGGAAATCATGTACCCATACACATGACTTTGAGTAGAGGAAACTAAGCTTTCTTCCTGGACTCGAAGGTAGATGAAAACCATATATTGTTGAACAGCAGTGTAACCTGCCACATTTGAGATCACAGTTGCCAAGGAGAGTCTATTTGAAGAATATGAAACCATTAAACTCCACATCAACGTAGATCACAAAGCAGTTTCCTGTATACAAACAGGACATGGCTTTAAGTCAAGTGGGTTCTTGGCTGTAATAGGTTATTTTTAAAATGGAATATGTGGCTTTATCACTATCAGAGAGAACCAGAAAATTCCTGTGGTGTCATAAAACAAGTCTCAACGCTGAGAAAACAATGAATACTGCTCCAAGAGGTAAACCTTAGAACTAGAGAGGATTCCTATATGAAAGCTGAAGTGACCATTTTGCAGTTTGTTCTGAAAGACAGAAATAACAAATTCTAAAACTTGTTTTTGCATGGATATGCATACACACCATAGCGTGGATTACAAATGAAGGTTCCAAACTTAATATGTGAACATTAAGCAATTGCAATATGAGAGATGGAGAAATTTCTGCAATTGTCATTTTAAGCCCAGCGTAATAAAATAAAGTTTGAATTTAGGCACTTTCTTTTATGGTTTTAATTATTCTTGCTCAATTATTTTTCTTGCATTCATAAAGTCTGGAGATAAAAAACCTCATAAGTCCCTGTTTCCTATTGCTGTATGGAACGGACTGAAGCAGATGCTATTGGTTTCCTGACCGGGTCCTCTTTCTTTATTAGGATATTGCTTCCATTTGGTATTGCTGCTAGTGTCTAAGACTCATACTCTCCTTCACCAGAACATTGTCCTTGGCTAACAGGAGGCAGCACACTTACAGATGTCTGGGATACTGGGAGGTTATTCAACCCACTTCTCCGAGGCATCCTGCAGCCAAACAGTGACTGATGGAATATCACTCCCTTACCTTCTTTCCTTGAGGTGGGACTTCTGTGATACCAATTTATGCTCTAGAGTTTCCTGTGATGTGAGGCTGAATTCTGGAAATCACACCTCTGCTAGGTTGTTTCTCCATCTTGACCTCTTCTCTCATTCCCTACAGATTTCTCCTGTGAACCCTATTTCAACAAATCACTTTCACAAGAAACCCTGTCTCAGGCTCTGCTTCAAGGCCTGACCTAAGACATTGGATATAGTCAACTTAATTAGTGCTGTCAATATTCTAGTGCCTAGAACCAGCCAAGAGCTGTACTTAGAGAAAACAATCTTTACAAGATTATTTCTGCATGGGTTGGCTATGCATTGGACAAACAAATCAACAAAAAAGTAAACTAGAAAGGCTTAAAACAGTATCCTCTACCCTGGGTTCTGCATTGAACCACAGAATATTGTTGTACACGCCATCAACAGAATATTTTGAGTCAGTCTCACAGATAAGGTGATATTACTCTTTTGACTTGGCTGCTAATTACATAAAAATTGCACTGGACTTTGAGAGGTAGACAACACAATTTAAGAAACTGTTGATAATACAAGCATTTCTGACCTCTCAGATCACTAGGCTAGAAACTCTAAGAAATTCCTTGCAGAGTTTATTAGAACACAATGGAGTTCATAGTTCTGCCATATCATCCTTATTAAAGTCACAGGTACTATATGTCAAGTTCTGGACACCACATTCTAAGGGACAATCTAAGGAAGTTGCCTATAGGCAATCTGGTATTCAGGGAAAATGGATTAGAGTTTGGGGGGATTGTGATGTAAACATGTGTCATAAGAACTGCAAAGTTTTATGGACATATCCTGAACATCTTCCATTACGAATAACTAGTACGCAGCAGCTGTATCATGAAATTGTATGCAAGTATTTATCAACTTCCGAGTCATCTAAATTAACTGGTATGAATACATATTTTCTAATTAAGTAGAAGTTGAAATTAGTTAAAAATAAATTTCACAAATTTTTGGATTGTGAGAAAGTACCTTCTTTTTATTTTCTAAAAATGTTTAAGCAAATGCAAGAACCTCGTACTATTTTAGTTGCTTTAAGAAAATGAAGATTATTTTCCAATGAAACACTTATTATAATAAAATATATTTTAAAAAAGAAGATACAATTAAGGAAAAACAAACCCTTGGTTCATAACTATCACATTGTAGCCCGTAAGTATACACAATTATTACTTGCCAATGAAGAGATAAATTAAAAAGCCCAGAGCAGGCCCAAAAACCAACCAACTGAAAAAAACAACCAAACAAACAAAACTCCCCAAAACAAAACAGAGGTGTCAAAACATTCCAAAGGACTGAGGATCCTCTTGGTGGTATCTATGCTGGTGTTGGAGCATTTAAGTATCACTACAACATCCAGCATCATTCAGATATGAATGTTATGCCTCCAGACCACCCTCCTACATGTAGCTGGAGGTGCTTATAAGCATGGAGAGTTCCAGGCTCTACCCAGACAAGCAATGTCAAAATCTCAGGAATCCAGGTTCACTTTCAAAATCACTGTAATGTTTTCCAAACCCAGACTGTTTCTAATGATATTGTTAGGGTACTCATGAAGAACAATCAATCCATTTCTTGTCTTTTTTCAACCTAAAATATAGAAAATATTTTTTCCCAATAGCTGCAGTGGCCAATGGTGGCAAAATATCCTACTGTATTTCATACTAACCTAAAGCAATCATTCAAAGTTTTCAGGCTATCTCACCATCACTCTCCAATCTACAATTTTCAATAATAATAAAAGTGTGCATAGCAGATTTAAAATCTCTCAAAAGAAAAAGTGCAATGGTATTGTCCACAACTGCTGGTGATGTACAGTGTTTATATTTAGACATGGGAAAGGATCAGTCTTGCTCCAAGTAGTTGGTACACATGGAATGTGAAGTGAGATTTTGTTTTCCATCTGATTAAATCCTGGAGAAAGTAGGGCCAGAGGGAAAGACATAAAGCTTTGGAGCCTGACATATCTGTCTTTGAGACCTGGCTCTGCTGTTTTCTGTTTGATTTTGGACAAGTTATTTGGCTTCTCTGTGCCTTAAAATTGTCTTTAGTAATTCAAGAAAAACACTTAAGTTCTCTGCAGGACAAATGTGAGAATTTAGTAAGAGAATAATAATAGCTAACATATATAGAGTGCTGCTGACGTGCCAGGTCCTACTCTAATAGATTTATATATATATAATACGTATTTATATATATATATAATACGTATTATATATATATATGTTATCACATTTAATCCTTCTAGAACTCCATTTGATAGATACTCTAACTATTGCATTTGCATTTTGCAGATGAGGCAACTGAGACATACAGAGTTAAACTACTTTCATGAGGAAGCACAGATAATGAATTCAAGGTCCTACTTCTGATACTAAGCAGTCTAATTCAAGAACAAAAATAAGAAACTCTGGATACTGAACTATATTCATTTTGGGTGTTATTTCCATGAATTAATTGATGGAGTGCACTGTGCATATCACAAGAAATCAAGAATTTTAAGCTACCTGGCTTTGTCCCTTATTATTATTATTATTTTTGAAATGGAGTCTCACTCTGTTGCCCAGGCTGAGTGCAGTGGTGCGATCTCGGCTCACTGCACCCTCTGCCTCCCGGATTCAAGCGATTCTCTTGCCTCAGCCTCCCAAGGAGCTAGGATTACAGGCGCCCACCACCATGCCTGGCTAATTTTTGTATTTGTAGTAGATACGGGGTTTCACCATATTGGCTAGGCTGGTCTTGAACCCCCGACCTCGTGATCCATCCGCCTCGGCCTCCCAAAGTGCTGGGATTACAGGTGTGAGCCACGGCGCCTGGCCTGTCCTTTATCTTTTTGGGATAGACTGAACCACTACAGACAAGTCAATTTTGTTGGTCTATTTATACATTTTGGTTGTCTATTAACTGGCAATACTAATTCTAAACTCCTATTCCAAATGATTCTCTTACAATGACAGCCTCTACTTTTTCATGAACTTGTCGTCAAGCAATGCAGTAAACAAATGCCTGCCTCACAAGCAGCCCTTAGGTATGTTATATAATTTTGGAGAAATGTAATAAACATGGATATAGAGAGGGTTGGCTATGTTTTACCAGCACAGACTTACATACAAGTGCAAACCTTGCATTTTAGTTAGCCCCACAGATGAGAAGTATAAAAACAATATTAAAGATAGATGATCACTGAAGTAGTATATGCTTAAAATTCAAGATTTTGAATGCGGTGTTTTGTTTGTTTTTCATACAAGCACTGCTGATCCAGCATTTATTATGCCATTTGACTATCCTGAGACCCAGGATGGATATTATGTGAAGCACTTGACAATTCAAGTAAAAGATAACCTGATTTTTTTCTCCCAAACTGGTCAATAATAAATGAGTTTTAAATTTTAAATCAAAACAATGGATTTCTCACAGTACATTATTGATAAGGCACACTTATTCTAACAACATTTTCAAAGAACAATGTATTATTTACTGCCTCTACTAATAAAAACTCTAACATAAATGAAAGCATTAAGCTAAAAAATAATAATCACACAGGCCTGACCATGTTAAACATTCCACAGGGCACTTGGAAATTTGGATTGAGAAAATATGTAACATGATTTGTTCCTCAAATTCCCTAAAAATTATTTTTTAACATTGGGTAGTAAAATACATGTTTCTTATAATGGCGTGACATTTATAGCCAAATACTAAAACATCCAATAATTATTCCATGTGGGTTTCTGTACATAATGCTGACCTGAGTAATGCAATTTGAGAAAGTGACAAGGAACTCTTCACAGTAATAAAGTTGTATGAGGCAAGGATACTACTTTAAAGACTTATTTCAGAATTAGAAATTTTTTCTATGATTTTTTTTCCAGGAACATTTTGATTCTTTTAAATTCCATATCTAAAAAATTTCAAGATTCATAAAAGTATGCTGACTGGAATTGTTTATTGAATGAATAAGTGAATGCATGAATGATTACAGAAAGGAGAAAAACAATGGAGGCAGGCATAGAGATTTCTAGTGAACTCAAAAATTATAAACAAAGATAAAAATGTAACATCATCGTAGTATGCTTTTTTGGGTCTCTGATATGTGGTAGTCCATTTGCTTATAATAGCCTTTTTAAAAACTTTCATTTATTTTAAATTGAAATGTATATTGAGGTGATTATAGATTTATATGTTGGGTAAGAAATAGTAAAGAGGATTGTTGTAAGAAATAGTAAAGAGAAATCTCTTGTACACTTTGTCCAGTTTCCCTTAATAGTGACATTCGACAAACCTGTAGTGCAATTTCATAACCAGGACATGATAAAATCTACTCACATTATTTATATGTCCTTAGTTTTACTTGCACATGTGAGATTGTATTGAGTTTTATAAAATTTTATATACACCTCTGTAGGTGTGTTCATTGTCACAGTCAAGGTAATAACACAATGATTACTTCCATATCTTACCACACACCTTACTCCCACCCCGTACTACCTCCCCCCATCTTAACTACTAGCAACTACCATCTCTACTTCTAAAATTGTATTATTTCAAATATGTTACATAAATGAAAATATGTTGCATGCAACCTTTTGAGATTTTTATTCTGCAGAATATCTAGAGATGTACGGAAGCTGTTATATCTATCAATAATTCATTGCTTTTCATTGGTATGTATGCACCAAAGTTTGGATAATTATTTGGCTATTAAATTATTTAGCTATTAAAGGACGGCTGAACTGATTTCAGTTTTTGGTTATTACAAATAAAGTTCCTATAACTAGTCATGCACAGGAATTTTTGTGTGTATATACATTTTCATTTTAGGGGGATAAATGCCAAGAAATAAAATTGTTGCACTGTATGGTTGTTGCATGCTTAGTTTTGTAAGAAGCTGTCAACATGTTTTCCAGAGCGGTGGTACCATTTTACATTCCCACTAGCAATGCATATTTAATTCAGTTTCCTCACATCCAGACCAGCATTTATTGTCACTATTATATATTTTAAGCATGGGTGTAGTGATAAGTAATTATGTTAATTTGCATTTCTCAGATGGCTGTTGATATCAAACCTTTTTATGTGATTATTTGCCATCTATCTTTTCAGTAAATGTCTGTTCACGTATTTTGCCCATTTTCTAAGTGGATTGTTTGTTTTTCTGTTGTTTTCAGAATTACATATGTATTTCTAGGAAAATACAGTCTCTATATACTATATAGTATATATATAGTCTCTATATACTATATAGTATATATATAGTCTCTGTATACTATATAGTATATATATAGTCTCTGTATACTATATAGTATATATATAGTCTCTGTATACTATATAGTATATATATAGTCTCTGTATACTATATAGTATATATATAGTCTCTGTATACTATATAGTATATATATAGTCTCTGTATACTATATGGTATATATATAGTCTCTGTATACTATATGGTATATATATAGTCTCTGTATACTATATGGTATATATATAGTCTCTGTATACTATATGGTATATATATAGTCTCTGTATACTATATGGTGTATATATAGTCTCTGTATACTATATGGTGTATATATAGTCTCTATATACTATATGGTGTATATATAGTCTCTATATACTATATGGTGTATATATAGTCTCTATATACTATATGGTGTATATATAGTCTCTATATACTATATGGTATATATATAGTCTCTATATACTATATGGTATATATATAGTCTCTATATACTATATGGTATATATATAGTCTCTATATACTATATGGTATATATATAGTCTCTATATACTATATGGTGTATATATAGTCTCTATATACTATATGGTGTATATATAGTCTCTATATACTATATAGTATATATATAGTCTCTATATACTATATACATAGTGTATATATATAGACCCTATATAGTATATATATAGTATAGTGTTTATATAGTCTCTATATATAGAGACTAAGAAAATATATAGTCTCTATACAGTCTCTATATAGTGTACATATATAGTCTCTATATATGATATATATAGTCTATAGTCTTTCTATACAGACTGTATATATGTATAGACTATATATATTAAAAAGAACATATAGATTGGAAGACTATATATATATCTATATCATCTATATAGACTATTTCATGTGTGTGTATATACATACATATATATATATAGTAAAAGATAACCTGATGTTTTTCTCCCAAACTTACTTGACTATACAGACTATATAGTCTCCCAATCTACACGTTCTTTTTTAATTTTCACATGGACTTTTCAAAAGTAAACTAAAATATTAAATTTGATGAGGTCCAGTATATCAACTGTCCATTTTATGGATCGTGCCTTTGATGTCAAGTTTAAGAACTCTTTGCTTAGATTGAAAAAGGTTTTCTCCTAACTTATTTCTAAAATATTTATAATTTTTCATTTCAGATTTATGTGTGTGAGTTATTTTGAGTTGATTTTAGCATAGGGTGTGAGGTTTTGGTTGAAGGTTTTTTTTGCCCCTGGATATTCAATTGCTCCAGCCAGCACCCTTGGTTGAAAGGGCTGTCCTTTTACCATTGATTTGGTTTTTTACTCTAGTCAAAAATCAGTTGAGCATGTTTGTTTGAGTCTCTTTCTGGGTTCTATACTTTATTACACTGATTTGTACATCTATCCTTCTGCCACGACCACACTGTCTTGATTTTTGTAGATATATAGTAAGTCTTAACACAGGGCAGAGTGATTTTGCTATTAATGAATAGTGTGTTCTATATATGAGAACTAGATCCTATTGGTTGATTCATTTTTCAGATCTTCTGTATTCTTGCTGATGTTCTATTTAGTATTTCTTGCTGATGTTCTATTTAGTATTTCTATCAAGTTCTGAGTGGTGCAAGTGTTGAAGTTCCCAACAATTGTTGATTTGTTGATTGTTACTTTCAGCTCTTTTTATTATTGCTTCATGTATTTTATGTTTCCTTTGTTTGGCACATTTAGGATTGTTATCTTCCTGGTAGATAATCATTTTTTAATATGTATGCCCCCATTGTCTGCAGTAATTTTTTTTCCTCTGAATTCTAATTAGATATTATTGTAGTAATTTTTGTTCTTTAAAATCAATATCTGCATGTTAAGTTTTTTTCATCCGTTTTCTTTCAACTTACCTAAGTCTTAAAATTCTAAGTTGTTTCTTTTTTTATAAGCAGACAATAGTTGTGTCATCTTTTATCTGTCCTGCTAATCTCTCTTTTGGTTGGTATATTTAGATTATTTTTATTTAAGATAATTCCTGATATGTTAGCACTCATATCTGTCATTTTGTTTATTGTGTCTTTGCATTCTCATCTTTAATGTTGTTTTCATACTGTCCTATATGTTACTTGATCATGTTATATAATTTTAACATATTCAATATGCTATAAATAAAAATATGTTGTAGAATCATTACATATAATTCTATCTTGATTTATTTATGGTGTTTATCAACTACTTTTTGGGGTTTTCTTAGGTGCTTTGGGTATCATGATATTCATATGTAACCTACCAAAATCTACTGATATCAACATTTTACATCCTCAAGTGAAGTGTGGAGATGTCACTTTCATTTAGAACCCTTTACCTTCTCCATTTTTAAATATCTTTGTCTTGAGTATCAGATGGTGCTGTGATTTCTGCTTCATAAGCAAATATGATTTATAAAACTCATGAGGAAAAGGATAGTCTGTTTTCTATACCCATATTCATTTCTTTCATTATTTCTGCGTCATTCCTAATGCTCCAAAGTTATTTACTTTTTTTCTTTTTGAAGAATCTGTAAGGGTAGTTCTGCTCGCAACAAAATATTCTCATTTTTCCATCTGAGATTTTCTTCATGTCCCATTCATTCCTGAAAAGTAGTTTTGTCAGAAATAGAATTTGTGATTGACAGTTCTTTTCCTTAACTGCTTGAAAAAATATTGTGCCACTCCTTCTGGCTTCCAAGGTTTTAGATGAGGAATCCATTGACATTTAAAATGGTATTCCCCAGAGGTAATATATTGTTTCTTTTTGGCTACTTTCAAGACTTTGTCTTTAATTTTCAAAAGTTTAATTATTACTTGCCTTAGTGTAAGTTTGTTTGAGTTTTTTCTGTTTGGAGTTTCCTCAGCTTCTCAGACCTGTATGATAGTGTTTTCAACACAGTTGGGGAGTTTTCAGTGGTTATTTCATCAAATATTTTCAACCTCACTTTTTCTTCTCTCCTCTTGATACTCCAATAATATGAATATTGGATTTATGTCATTGTTCCATAGGCCTCTGAGGCTCTGGTCAGTTTTTTTTTTTCTCAGTATGTTTTCTCTCTGTTGCTCACATTTGGTTAAATTGCATTGATATGCTATCAAGTTTGATAGTTTCTTTCATATGTTGTATACATGCTACTCTTGAGCCCATTCAGCGAATTTTCTTGTCATTTCTGTTACTGGGTTTAATTTTTTGTTATTGTATTTATCTTACTGTGTTTTCCAGCTTTTAAATTTTTATTTGGTTTCTTTGTATACATAACATTTTTCTCTGTTATTTTCTATTTCTATTTATTTGTTCTAAGACACTTTGTATTTGATTATTGAAATATTTTTATAATGATGGCTTTAAAATTCTCATCAGATAATTTCAGCATTTGATTCATATGGGTATTCACATCAGTTTATTATTCTTTCTCATTCAAGTGGTTTTCTTGGTGCTTGATATAATTGGTGGATTTATATTATATCCTTTGCATTTTCTGTATCAGGTTTAGAGACTGTGGGCTCTATATTTAAATGTTTGACTTAATAGGCAAACCCCCTCTTCATGTTTAGCATGCAAATCTTGACCTGCACTTGTGGGCTGTGGTTCCAATGGCAGTTTAATTTTCAGAGCCTTCGTGGTGTTAGGTGCCTTTAGCATCTTCCCCCAACCCAGCTGCCTGTTGTCTCTGGAAGGACAATCAGTCTCAGGACCTCTAAGTCAAAGACCATCTGCAGGCAGGCAGGCAGGCAGCTTGGTGCTGTTGGTCTGGTCTCTCCTTACTGCTTTTCTCCAAGCACTCCAGTGCCTCTAGACCAGGGCAGAGTTTTTCAGGCCTACCCACCTGCTGTGGCTGGGTCCCTCTTTTTGGCTGTGCCGCAGCCCCAGTGTTTCTAGACTGGGGTGAGAAAACTGGGGCAGGGAAAAGAAGGAGAATCTCAGGACTGTGAGGACAAAGGAGGTCTCCAGAGGAATTGCTTATGGTAACTGGGTCCCCTTTGCTGATTCTACCTACCTGTCCCTGTATTTCTCACTGGGGAAAAGGAGTCTCAGGGCACATTGGATAGAAGACTGCTTTTGCTAGACACCTATTTTTAGCAGAGCTTCTGATGAATCCTCCTTGCTGGTGGTGTTGGTATTGAGGTTACCTAGAACTCCAGTCCTTTCAGGAAGGATGAGCCTACCTGGCCCCGCTTCTATGGCTAGGCTGAGAGTCAAGAAATGGCACATCTAAGTAGACGTCTTCTATTGAATGGAGGAGGGAGACTTAGGATATCTTGCTACTGGGCTGTTCTTTTAGTCCTGGGGTTCCAAACCTTTTATCTTCTTCTTACCATCTTTGCAGAGTTGTCCTTTTGTTATTTCCTGCATTATTTCCAGTATTTATGTTGTGCTCACCAAGGAGAAACAGGGAGGAATAGGTCTGTACCATCTTCCCTGAATTGGAAGTCCCTAAAATATTCATTTTCGCTCATAAAATGAAGATGGATATTCATTTTCCCCATTTGTCAGTGGGAGGAACTCAGGTACCGCACCTTGTGTTACTTGTTCAAGGTCAGGAAGTGAGCAAGTGGCAGTAGAAATAGCAAGCTTCATCTATTGGGGCTAAAAGAAAAATTCCTTTTCACTTTATATCTTTCTCTGCATGTGGAACCAGTGTAATAAATACAAAAACAGCAGAAATAAAAATCCAAAAAGCACAAGTTCTGAGAAATGATTCTTTACCTATTACCATTTATTTGAGGGGGGAAAGTATATGTGTTCACCAAATTGTGTCATAGCAAACACAGAAGCAAAGAAGATGAATGAAAAACAAATACCTTCTGGGAAATGCCAGACAAAGACAATAAGGACAGCTGTACTATGCACAAGATGTTCTCATGAAAGAAAAGCAGAACTCTGAAGGGCAGGTGTTGTGTTGGCAAAATGACTGGTTCAGTTCTGTGGCTGGCTCCTTGGCCCCTGTGTCCAAATCTGATTTCAGGAGGACTAGCACCAAAAAACAGGAGAAACACATTTGGCTTGGGAGTTTGCCAGAAAGCAATGACAGCTGAGTTGATTTTAGACTGTCTTCCCGGCCTGGGAAGAGTAAAAATGGCTAACTCCTTGTCTCTGTCTTTATCTGCTAGATATTTCAGATGCAGGCAGGAGGGCAGTCTGGCACTGACAACACCAGCAGTAATTACTGAGGAGACACTCTGTAAGGATAGGTTTTGTTTTGTTGTCTTCAAATACCAAAGGCAAATAATGAAGTGTTTACGAGAAGTGAAAGATCATCCCTCACTCATGTTCATGTTAATGAATTCCTGCATAAGTAAAAGAGATAATCTAAGCTATTGAGTAAATATGAACAAGTTCCAAATAAGGATCCCAGAGAAATGGCGGTGTCGGTGCAGTGAAGAGGAGAGGAGGGTGAGTGGGGAAGAGTTGAGGGAGGGCAAGGAGGATGGGGGAAGGCAATTTCAGCTCTTTCTCTTGTCCTGGTATGTGAAAGGTAAAAAGCGAAGAAACAATTTTGTTTTTTTCAGATTTTTTTTTTCTTAATGAAAAGGAAATTTTATAAAATGACATGGAGGAACTGACTTGCAGCTTTTTATCGTGGGAGCTTCCAAGAAGGGATGGATGTTTGCCAATGTGACAGAAAGTGCTTAGCAATTCTTCCCTTCCTAAAACCAAGATTTGACACAAACTCTGTTCGCACAAGGCAAATGCATCTAATAGACAGTGCTTTTGCTCCAAGGCAATTATCTGTCTGGTGCAACAACACATGAATTTTGTAGTGGGAAGGGGAGGAGAATATCTACCATTTATTGCATACTTACTGTGTACTAGACACTGAATAAGGTACTGTATATACAAAATGTCTCACAATTAACACTGTTCTGCAGTAGGATCACACAATTATCTGATGAGCAAATATCAAAGAGATTTAATAAGTTGCCTAAGCTGGGCACAGTGGCTCACCCCTGTAATCCTAGCATTTTGGGAGGCCGAGGAGGGTGGATCCTGAAGGAGTTTGAGACCAGCCTGGCCAACATGGGGAAACCCCGTCTCTACCAAAAATACAAAAAATTAGCCGGGCGTGGTGCTGGGCACCTGTAATCCCAGCTACTTAGGAGGCTGAAGGAGGAGAATTGCTTGAACCTGGGAGGCGGAGGTTGCAGTGAGCCAAGATTGCACCACTGCAATCCAGCCTGAGTGACAGAGCAAGACTCTTGTCTCTAAATAAATAAATAAGTTGCCTAAATTATCATAGCTAATAAGTGATATAACTGACAATAGAACCTAGAACTTTTTCATTCAATATTTGTATTGGTAAGAATTTTATTTTTACTCACAAAGATACTGAATGAAAAAGTGTTTTCCATTTCATTTAAAATCCCAGAGTCCTTAATATGTCAATATGAATTACAAATATTAGAAGAAGGGAGGGTGCTGTGGCTTGTGCCTATAATCCCAACACTTCGGGGGCCTAGATGAGAGATTCACTTGAGGCCAGGAGTGCGACACCTGTGAGATCCCCATCAAACAAAGTTTTTATTGGGCATATCTTCTTGTAATTTCAAAGGCTTCTATGTGGACTTGGTTTGTTTCTGTTACTGTGCTAGGCATGAGACTATGGCTGCCCCTACTGAGCTCATAGACATTATGCAGTACTGTTGTGAACACAAATATGACCAAGTTATCCTGGCCACATCCAAGGGAATCATCATATAGATGGAGAATTATTAATACTTAGAAAGACTCCTGTCTCTACAAACAATTTTAAAAAATTACCCAGGCATGATCGTGCATACTTGTCGTCCTAGGTCCTGGGGAGGCTGAGGTGGGAAGATCTCTTGAGCCTGTGAAGGAACTAAAGGCTGCATGCAGTGAGCCATGATTGAGCCACTGCGCTTTTAGCCTAGGCAACGGAGCGAGATGGCATCTCAAAAAATAAAAATAAAAATAAAAATAAAGAGGAGGAAAAAATAAGAAATATGACAATATATAAATAAATAGACTTTGGGATATTTTCCCCAAAAGCACTTGCAGTTCCAGAAATCAAATTACGGAATTTTAAGAACAAAGTTTGGAAAATCTTGGTCTAAATACTTAATACTAATTAGTTCCTTCTCTTTCTTCTCATCAAGGTATTTCTTTCTGCAAATTTTGTTTTCATGTTTGTAAGCCTTCTTTAGAGTTTTAAAAACACTCTCATATCCATCTTTTTGTTTTCATTTCACAAAGCCTAGCAGAGACTAGAATGCTTGCCCCCAATTCAAAGATGAGAAAACAGTCTCAAGAAATTTGAAGTTCAAGGACACAGCGTTCTTCTTCAGGAATTCTCTCCCAAACTCAGCATAAAAAGTTATTTTGATGTTTTAGTTATAGTATTATCTGTCTTTTCATTGGACAGCTCTGGCAGAGTAGATACAATAGGAAAAATGGAGTCTCAGAAACCCAAATTTGATTTTTTTTTTTTTTGAGACAGTCTCTCTCTCTGTGGCCCAGGCTGCACCTACCAACCCGTCATCTAGTTTTTAGCCCCACACGCCTTAGGTATTTGTCCTAATGCTCTCCCTCCCCTTGCCCCTCACCCCCAGACAGGCCCCAGTGTGTGATGTTCCCCTCCCTGTGTCCATGTGTTCTCACTGTTCAAATCCCACTTATGAATGAGAACACGTGGTGTTTGATTTTCTGTTCCTGTGTTAGTTTGCTGAGAATGATGGCTTCCAGCTTCATCCATGTCCCCGCAAAGGACATGAACTCATTCTTTTTTTAAGGCTGCATAGTATTCCATGGTATATATGTGCCACATTTTCTTTATCCAGTCTATCACTCTTGGGCATTTGGGTTGGTTCCAAGTCTTTGCTATTGTAAATAGTGCTACAATAAACTTACACGTGCATGTGTCTTTATAGTAGAATGATTTATAATCCTTTGGGTATACACCCAGTAATGGGATTGCTGGGTCAAATGGTATTTCTGAAGGAACCCATCTTCTTGATCTGCTCTTTCTGCCTCCTGCTTTCCGTTTTTCACTGACTCTATAAAGTCAAGCAAATGATGACAAAACTATTTTTCATTGCTTTTCTTCTCTTCCAGTCTTTCACATACCTTCTTTGGCCTGCTTTCTCTTTGCCATTGTTTATGCATCCTTAGAAACAGTAATATACATATATAATATGTATAAAAATATATGTTACATATATAATATAGATCTTTAAAAACAGATATATGTAATATAAAATATATTACATATATTACATAACATATATATAACACATATATAACATATATTATATATAACACATTATATAACATATTATAGACAACATATATGTTACTGGAAAGGTAGGGTTTGAACAGAGGAAGTAGGGGTGTAAATTTGTAACCTCTTTTATACTTATTTAGTTTTTTATTGAGAGTGTAAACTGCATTTACAAAAGAGAAGGGTGATAATACTGACAGTTCCTGAATTGTTTGTCCTCAGGCAACTAATTCCTGTAAGCCTCAGTTTCTACATCTGTCAAATAGGACTCATAATTAGCATTCGCCTGGCATGCAGCTGGTGCTCACTATGCTCCCATGGAGGCTTAATTTCACTGAGATATTGTTACGCAATGGGAGAATGCACCTTGAACCCAAAATACTAAAGCCATTATTCTTTCAAATTTGTGAAACATAGTTAATAACCAATCACCTTTTGTATAAGTTCATTAAAGGCACTCTGAAAGTGCAAATATGTTTTTGATTTGAGGAACATTTTGATATAAGTGGTGAATTGACTTATAGTCAAGATCATAAAAGAAACTTTATCTACATTAAGGTAGTCTGTTAAAAAGTGAAACCAAATGTATCCAGAGAGATCTGCTAACTTGCTCAAGGCCAAACGTTACTTAGTGGCAAAACTAAAAACAGATTGTATAATTGTATGCTCTGTAAACCAGACTAGAAAGCATGACACCCTTATGTGGCAAGGAATAACAGGAATATTAATGACATGATACTTATTGATCACTATTGACAATGTTTACTTATCACTATTGACAATGATATTTATTGATCACTAATAGGCAAGGTACTGTTTTAGGTGATTTATGTGTAAAAGCTTATTGGGTATTTTAAACTTGCAAAATCAATACTATTTTGCCCCTATATTACTGGAGACCGAATAATCCAGAGTTTTCTCATTAGATGTGTCTAATTCCTTCTAAGCTGTAAATTGACTATATGTTAACAATTTTTAGTTAAGATGATATCTATAAAAATTATATTGCTTTCATACAGCAAAAAGAAAATCACTTAATTATGTTTTTACCCTTTTAAAAACATCTGATTATTTTTTGGTCAACTAACTCTATTATAAACACATTTTCTATTCGCAGATTTCTGATTTATTTATGTCTAATTACATAATAATATGCAACATTTGCTGTTGAGCTCTATGCATCTGAGCCAAATGGATTCTCTGAAATATAGACAGACAAAGCAGAGGAGTTGGAGCACTTGCCATTTTTATTAGTGAGCTCTGAAAACAATTTCAGCATGCTGTACAGAGTTCCTTTGAATAATTAATTTTAAATGGGAAAGGCATTCTGCCTTTGGTTACATTGTTGATTATTTTTAAATGTATATGGCATTGCTGCCATTGACAATAATTTCCTGTCAAAGGTTTCTGCCTTACTCTATATTCCATTTTGTCATCAAGATGTACCTATTACTATTTTTAACATAAAATGCCTATCTGTATTATTTATTTAGACATCCAATCAGAAAATATTGTATTGACTAAGGAACTTTCTAAATGGACACATTTATCTGTGTTAATATCAAATCGTGTCACATTTTATTTACAGGGATAATAGGACATGGATGGATGCCCGTTTCAGTTAAAAGTACAATATATTTCCACGTGTTTATTGGTGGTGAAGATGTTAATGGGTAGTGTAACAAGGGGAATTTTACATGACTTGGGAAATCTATGTGACATGAGAAAAAGTTAATTTCAGCCTTGCCTCATTAATCAGATCTGCCGCCAGCTAAAAATTGTCACCTCAGTATATTGTGCTTTCTGCTGTGCAGTACTAATAAAGATACTGACATACAAAACAGAAGTAATTGGGTTTGGTGCTAGGAGGAGGGGGGATAGAATACACAGGAATGAATGGTTTATATCTGACCTTTCGGAAGAATCGCTCAAGGCACCGTGGGGCAGTTCCCGTCATTGCTAATGGAGACTGTGGATTCAAGACTGTTCAAACAGTCTTGCGTGCGAACTTCTGGGAACTGAAATGAACTACAGTGGTTCATACATACAGGCCTTCACAACGAAGCTTGCAAAACAAAGGAACGGTCAGGCCAGACCTGGTGTCTGTATACATTAAATGCTGGTGCATGGATATACAGTTTGTGTAGACAACTATATCATTACTTCAAAGCCTTTACAAGCACAGACATTACAAAAGGCCGGGCTGTAACTCAGGAGGGACAAAAGTGCTGTGGTGATATTGACGGAACGGTTTACATGGAACACTTTTTGCAAGCATGGTTTCATTTGTCCCTACCTCAAACGGGTAGGTAGATATTATTATTCATGATATCTAAATGAGGTACAGATTTCCGAGATAGTAAGTTACACTCTTTACATGATGTGGCTGGTATTTGCATAAAAATAAATTTGAACCCTTGGACTCAAAAACTTTTTTAGATGGAGAGGTTTCATACAACTCCATTGAGGTATAATTTTCATATAATAAAATACACACATCCGAAGTGTGTAGTCCAATGAGCTTTTGCAAATACATGCATAATAAAACCAACACCATAATCAACATTTAGAACATTTCCATCAACTCAAAACATTTTCTTATGTCCCTTTGCAGGCAGTTTCTTCACAAGCCTCAGGCAATCAAGATTTTTTTTTCTCCATAGACATATGACTTTGAGACTGTCATATGAATAGAACTATACAGAAGTGGTCTTTCATAGCCTCTTTTGTTCAATACAGCGAGTATGGAGATTCCCCAAATATTGGTACATAATGTTGCAAGCATCAACATTTCTTTTATGTTTATTGGTAATGATCTGTGTTATGTATATAGCCCAATTTATTTGTCTATGAGCCAGCTGATGGACGCTTGAGTTGTTTTCAGTTTTTGGCTATTGTGAAAAATGCTACTATAACTATTATGTACATGTGTTAGTTTGAACATGTTTTCCTTATTGGAAGGTAAATACCTAGAATTGCTGGAACATAAGGTGGGTGTACAGAACTTAGGTCCTTGATTTTTTTATTCTTAAGATGATCAGACATAACCTTTAAAATGTTAAAGGTATAAGTTTCCCTCTAAACACAGCATAAGCTGCAGCTCTCACATTTTGATAATATACGCATTTATTTTCATTTGATTTGACTTATTTTCTAATGTCTCAAGTGAAATCTTCATTTACCTATTTGTTTGATTTTCAAGTATTTGCAATTTTTAAAAATTTCACATTTTTATTGAGTGTTAATTTATTTTTTGGTCAGACAACATTTAGCATTTAAATCTTTTTATATTTAATGACACTTTTCTCTCCCAGTCTATGAACTACCATGATTAAAATTCCAGGTGTACTTGCAAATAATATGTATTTTTGTGGCTGGATAGCATATTCTATAAAGGTTAATTAGATTGTATGTGGACTGTATTGTTCAAGTCTGTATATCCTTACTGATTTTTCAATTTTATTTGGTCTATTAATTATTGTGAGTGAAGTGTTAAAATATCAAACTGCAATTATATATTTTTTATTTCTCTTTTTAATTCTGTTAGTTTTTGCTTTGTGTGTTTTGCAGCCCTTTTGTGATATGCATAAACTTTGGGAATTTTTATGGTCTCTTGATAAATTGATACTTTATCATTGTGAATCATTCATCTTTGTATCTAATGCCTAATACCTTAATACCTTATATCTTGTCTATACCTTATTTCTTGATCTGAGATCTTTTCTTATAGTCACCTGAGCTTTCTCTAAGATTAGTGTTTTTCTGGTTTATCATTTCTTATACTTTAATATTTTACTTAGCTGCTTTTAACATACCTGTGACTTCACATCGAGGTCATGTCTTATACACAACATATATTTGGGTTTTACTTTGTTATCTAATTATCTAATTACAAAATCTCTATCTTGCCATGTGTGGTTCAGCATTATAACTGCTAGCAATTTGTGGCTATTTAAATGCAAATTACCTGAAATTAAATAAAATTTTAAATTCAAAAGATAATATAGGAAAAAAATCTAAGTGACCTTGGGCCTGGCAATAAGTATATAGCTACAACATCAAAGCACATTCCATGAAAGAAAATAATTATAAGTTAGGCTTATTTAAAATTATAAACTTCTGCTCTGTGAAAACACTGCTAAAAGAATGAAAGGACAAGTCACATACTGGGAGAAAATGTTTGCAGAACTGATATCTGATAAATGACTTGCATCCAAAATATACAAATATACAAAAATTCTTAAAACCCTAACACTCCAATTAAAAGGGAAGCAAACAGCTAAACAGATATATAGATGTCAAGGAAGATATATAGATGATATATATATAGATGTCAAGGAAGATATATAGATGATATATATATATAGATGTCAAGAAAGATATATAGATGATATATATGAGATATATATATGATCTCATATATATATCATATATAGATCATATATATCATATATAGATCATATATATATCTCATATATATATGAAAAGATGCTCAACATCATGTCATCAGAGAAATGCAAATTAAAACAATACCAAGATACCACTACACACTTATTTGAATGGCTAAAATAAAAAAAAATCGGTAATACCAAATATTGGAAAGGATGTGGACCCATAGGAACTCTCATTCATTGTTGGTGAGAATATAAAATGGTGCAGCATTTTGCAAGACATTTTGGCAGCTTTTTATGAAGCTAAACATAATTTTACCATACAATTTAGCAATCAAGTTCCAAATGAGTTGAAAACTTCTGTCCATACAAAAACCTACACACAAATGTTTATAAAGCTTTGTTCGTAAAAGCCAAATATTGGAAGCAACCAAGATGCCCTATAATAGGTGGATGGATATATCAATTATGGTACATTCATATAAGGGAATATTAATCAACAACAAAAGGAAATGAACTGACAAGCTATGAAAAGAGCTGGAAGGATCTTAAATGCATATTGCTAAGTGGAATAAGCCAGACTAAAAGGGCTACATGCTATATGATTTTAAATATATGGCGTTTTAGAAATGGTAAAATTATAAAGACAGACAAAATAACAGTGGTTACTGGAGATTGGGAAGTTTGGAGGGAGGAACGAATAAGCCAATAACTGGAGATTTTTATGGCAGTGAAACTATTTTGTATGATATTATAATGGTGAATATATGACACTATGCATTTGTCAAAACCCACAGAACTATACAGCACAAAGTGAACCCCAATGTAGACTGTGAATTTTAGTTAAAATTGTGTATTGCTATGGTTTAAATGTTGATATCCCCCTAAAATTTATGTGTTGAAACCTAATGCCCAATGTGATAGTATTAAGAGAGGGGTCCTTTGGGAAGTGGTTAAGTCATGAGGGCTCCACCCCCATGAATGGGATTAGTGTCCTTATAGAGACTCCAGGGAGCTCCCTTGCTCCTCCGTCATGTAAGCACACAGAAGGTGCCATCTATGAGCAACAGGCTTTCACCAGACTCCAAGTCTGCTGGAGCCTTGATCTTGCACTCTCCAGGCTCCAGAACTGTGAGCAACACATTCTTGCTATTTACAAATTACCTAGTTGAAGATATTTTGTTATAACAGCAAGAATGGACTAAGACATGTATTGATTTGATTCACCAATTATAGCAAATGCACCACACCAATATAAAATATTAATAATTGGGAAAATTATGAGCAGAATGAGAAGGAGTATGTGGAAACTCTCCTTTTTCTGTTCAATTTTGCTGTAAAATTACATATGTTTAAGAAACAAAGTCTATTAAAAATGTAGTTCCTTTCTTATGCAAACCATATTTCAATCAATAGTCACACTGTATTGGACACTGCAGATGTAGAACATTCTAATCATCTCAGAAAGTTCGTTTGAAAGACACTATTAGACCATTAGCATTTAACGTGTTTATCAATATGGTTGGCTTCAGTCTACCACTTTGCTATTTGTTTCTGTTTTCCCTTCATCCTTTTTTTCTCTTTCTGTGCATTTTTTCTTTACCTAATGGGGCATATTTGTAATTCATTTTATTTTCATTGTTAATTAGCTATTATTTTGTGTTAAGTGGCTTCTCTACAGTTAACAATATAAATCTAACTTTCCACAGTCTATTTTCAGATAATAGTATGCCATTTAACATACAATGTACAACTTAGAAAAATATAGCTTACAATCAAAGTTTATCATAATGAATTTTATGTACAACTTACAATGTACTTCTATTCCATCCACACCTATTTGCACTATTGTTGTCATATATTTTACTATTTTCTATGTTATAAGCCTCATAATATATTCTTATTAGTTTTGCTTTAAAGATTTACATATATATATATTTTTTAATTTTTTTTTCAGTAATGCTACTTCATTGCTTGATTTCATTCCAAGAAAGAAACACAGCATACAATTACAAAGCGGGTTTGTGTCCTGGATGATAAGAACTGGCTATGTGCATTTTCTCAGTTTTATTTTTATTTTTGGAGACAGAGTTTTGCTCTGTCACCCAGGCTGGAGTACAGGGGCGCGATCTCGGCTCACTGCAACATCTGCCCCCCGGGTTCAAGCGATTCTTCTGCCTCAGCCTCCTGAGTAGCTAGGATTACAGGCGTGCCATCATGCCTGGCCAATTTTTTGTATTTTTAGTAGAGATGGAGTTTCACCATGTTGACTAGGTTGGTCTCAAACTCCTGACCTCAGGGGATCCGCACACGTTGGCTTCCCAAAGTACTGGTATTATGGGCCTGAGCCAGCACTCCCAGACTCAGTTTTATTTTGACAGGAACAATGTCTCATGGTCTTTGTATCGCAGCTTAATGTTTTGGAATTATATAGTGGTGACAGTTGTACAGTTTTGTGACTATACTAAAAATCACTATTATACACTTCAAAGGGGGGTGAATTTTATATAGATTAGATCTGAATACTTTTAAAAACACTTCTGCAACATTGTATGCTAAAATTATATTTTAAAAAATTGTAGTGAGGAAAATTATGTTTTATTCATCCACATTCATCTTTTGTGTTCTTCATTCCTATTTCCTGCTTTCATATACTTTCTGCATTATTTTTTCCATATTCTGTAATATTCTGATGACATACTTTTGCAATTTAAAAAAAGTCTCTTGGGTAAAAAATTCTCTCAGCTTTTGTTGTCTAAGAAATTATTAGTTTTGCCTTTAATTTTAAAGGAAATTTTAATGAACTATAGAATTCGAACACTCTTTTTTCTTCTAGCATTTTAAATACATTTTTCCATTATCATGAACTGTTTCTGAGAGGATTATAATTTTTCTTTTTATTCTGTGCTAAATGTTTTCTTCTTCTTTCTGGGTTCTTATAAGATATTGTCTTAATCTTTGATTTTATTTTTTTTATTTTTTATTTTAGACAGAGTTGTGCTCTTGTTGCCCAGGCTGGAGTGCAATGGCACGATCTCAGCTCACTGCAAACTCCGCCTCCCAGATTCAAGCAATTCTCCTGCCTCAGCCTCCCAAGTAGCTAGGATTACAGGCATACACCACCACGCCCGGCTAATTTTGTATTTTTAGTAGAGATGGGGTTTCTCCATGTTGGTTAGGCTGGTCTCGAACTCCCGACCTCAGGTGATCCACCTGCTTTGGCCTCCCAAAGTGCTGGGATTACAGGCATGAGCCACTGCACCCGGCCTAATCTTTGATTTTCATGAATCTGAATATAATGTGTCTTCCTGCAATCTTCTTTGTTTTTATTCTTCATAGGTTTTCCTGAGCCTCTTAGATGTGTGATATTTTAGTATTAATTTTAATTGGAAAACTTTTAACATTATCTCTTTCTCCGTTTTGCCTGGTACCTCAAATATATGTAGGTTAAACCACTTAATATGGTCATATGGTCCCAATAGTCACTGATGCTCTATATTTTTTCTTCCATTTTTTTCTTTTCTTTTTTTTTTTCTTTTTTTCTTTTTTTTACATAACTGGTATTTTCTTCTGCAGCATCTAAGCTTCAGTTTAGTGCATTTAAAGAATTTGTAATCTGACATATAGTATTTTTCATTTCTCCAAGTTCCTATTTACTTTATAGCTTGCATTTCTTTCTTCTTTACATTTATGTTTTATTTTTAATCATTGCATATATTCATAACTTTTAAAATCCTTATCTTCTAGTTATACTGTGCCTGTCGTTTCTGTGTCTGTGTCCATTGACTGATTTTTCTCCTAGTTACTGGTCATATGTTATTCCTTCTTCAGGTGTCTTATAGTGTTTTGGTAAACTTTCTTATTTACACACTTATTTACCATTTCTGATGGGCTTTACTTTTATATGCCAACTGGACTATTTTTCCATATTATGAAGAACTTTCTTAATATTTTTAAAATGTAAGTCCTTTTATAAAAATTAGTCTCTCAGTTTTGGTCTGAAATATTTTTTCTGTCTGGATATTGTGAGTATTATGTTTCTAAATGCTGGATTTTGTTGTTTTTCTTTAAAATCTTTTGATTTAGTTCTGGCAGACAGTAAACAGTAAATTTGCATTAAGCAGATCAGCTCGATCCTTTTGAAATTTATTTTTAAGCTTTTTTAAGGATTGCACAGACAAGACTTTATTGCTAGCTTTTCTCTAATCCTCAGGAATGAGTCAGAGGGTGGGGGGCAGATCAACTAAATACTCTGAGGGTTCAATGAGGTTTTCTCACTCTGACTTTCAGAACTGAAATTTTTTCCAGCCCTGTTCAGATATGTTGGAATTTTTAAACATGCAGATCTGTAGTAATTATTTTCCTAGGATACCAGGTCACAAACATATTACCGCTCTTTAATGTCCAGCTCAGATGAGAGTCTTCAGAAACTTTCAAAAGGAATAGAACTAGTTTGTACAATCTGAAGCTTATATCATCTGGATTCCTTTTCAAATTGCAAAATAAAAATTAGATAAGGAAGTATGAGTTTTAGGATGTGAAAATAAGTCATTACAAGCTAAAAGGTTAATATACTGACAAATATTATTGACATTACTGAATCCATGAAGTAGCATAATACATTAAATACTACTTTAAAATTTTACCTACCATTTCATCTGTGTACTTTGACCACCCCATTATATAACATATTTTTGATAGCATCAGTGAGATATAATTAATATGCCATATCGATTTAATGTATACAATTCAATAGTTTTTATTATGTTCTCAAAGTTACACAACCATTATTATAATCAATTTTAGAACAACTTCAGCACCCTCCGAAGAAATCCACTGTCTACTAGCACTGTCTTCCCAAATCTCCCCCACTTCTCTGTCCATGGGCAACCACTATAGATTTGCCTATTTCACATTTTTATATAAATAGAATCATACAATATGTGGTCTTTTGTAACTAGCTTCTTTCACATAGCATAATACTTTTAAGATTCATCCATGACTTAGCATGCATCAGTTCTTCATTCTTTTTTTGCCAAATAAGAATACCACATTATTTAAGCCATTCATCAGCTTATAAACATTTGGGTTATTTCCACTTTTTGGCTGTTATCATAATTCTGCTATTAATATTCATGTACACGTTGTGTGTAGACATATGTTTTTATTTCTCTTGGGTACATACCTAGGAGTGAAATTGTTGGCCCATATGGTAACTCTATGTTTAACATCTTTAGGAGACTGTAAGACGGTTTTCAAAAGGTGCTGTATAATTTTACTCCCACAAACAGTGTGTGAAGGTTCTGACATCTTCATATACTCACAAGAATTTGTGATTGTCTTGTCTTTCTGATCATTATAGTGGGTGTAAAGCAGTATCTCATTGTGGTTTTGATTTGCATTTCCCTGATGATCAGTGATGTTGAGCATCTTTTCATGTGCTGAATGACCATTTATATATCTTATTCAATGACACATCTATCCAGATAACATATGTTAATATTTTTATATAGAAAGAATAGACATCACCAATTATATATTCTAGCATATTTGATTTTTTAATTGATATTTGGGATGTATAAAACATGAAGTTTCAAATGTAAACATCTTGCTGCATGGAATACTGCTACCTGTTTTCATCCTCAGATTCAGGGATTCTAATAAATTGCATCCCATGTGGTTTATACCAAATTATCTATCCATGTGTCTACCTATTTTTCATTCTATATATTTAAATATTAATACTAGATTCCTAATAGAAGAGAGGATTCATTTAACCAGACATTGGTGAGAATTGAATTTTGTACTTCCATTTTGTATTATAGTGTTTGAGTAATTTAATATTTCATGGACTAGCTTCTGGATCCACATATTTACAACCTTTCCTCTCCCCCGTGCCCACACACTTTGAGTGCTAGGATTCATAAGCTCCATTCATATTACGATATAGCATTTGTCCCTTCACCTTTGTGGGGTAATGTCAGGCAAATCAGCAAAGTTTGCATAAGGAATATTTCTGGAAGCTATTCCTATAACAGAAAGCCAAAACTAGCCTAATTGTATTCTGACACAAAGGTAAATCACATAAATACATTCTATTTATATATAAATTAAATAAATTCTCAATTCAATTTCCCCTTAGATGGATGACAACAGAGAGTTTAATACTACCTGATGTGAGATAAAGTGTGATGCAGGACAAGTCAGAACAGAAATAAAAATGATCTTAATCAATTGTGGTCAAAATATTTTCATTTTAAGCATTTTACAAAATTGTAAGACAATGTGATAATACTGCAGAAAAATACTGACACAGACATATTCTATATGTCCTAGTACTAGAAGTATGTGGGCAATGAGCAAGAAATCCAGACTATTCCAAGAACTTATTAAATATCAAGACTTTTTTTTAATGCATCTGACCCCCAGGAATGACCACAGTCCCTAAAATATTATTGACACCCAAATGAACAATGAGTTTGGTTTATGTTTTAATTAAAAGAACTCAAAGATAGGGGCTTCTTGTTATCAGAAAGCAGGACAGAAGCAATATCCACATTAACTCCTTTTAAATTACAATTAACATAAAGAAAGTGAAAAAAGTATGCATATTCTGTTGAATATTTACTATATGCCAACGAAATTATTAGGCATTTTACTCGCATATTTGATCTTAGAACTTCATGAATATTGTTAATGTTGTTTTGTTGTGGTTTTAATTTTTATTATTATTATTTCATCATCATATTTTACTATTTTAATTATATGACAAGAAAATTATGGACAAAGAGATGAAACAACTTGCTCAATGTCTCCTAACTTACATGCTATGGAGCAAAATTCATGAATATCTCTCACTCAAAAGCCAATGTTCAAAAGAATGTGCAGTGAAACTTACACTTTTTTCTTCAAAGTCCAACAAGTATACCAAAAAGTAGATGAATACATTTGTAGTTTAACAAATAATTATAATGAAAAAATTCTATATAACCATTATTTAAGTCAAGAAATTGATTATTGGAAGTTCTCATATACTTTTACCTGATAGGAGACTCATTGCTTCCCGATAAAAGTAAACATCATCATGAATTTTGTAATAATTTATTTTTTTCTTTCTTGATTTATCAACGATAAACAAATAGTATATTGGTTGTATATTATCTATAAGTGATTTATTAATCTAATAATATAGTATACATTTTACTATTTTAAACTTTACATAAGTGGAATCTTTATATATTTATACTCTATGCATTCCTTCTTTTGCCAGTCTAAAGTAAATGAGAGTTATTTTGTGATAGGTAATTAAAGTTATTCATTTTCAATGCTATCTTATACCAAATTTATATAAATATATCAACATTTATTCACACATTCTACTGCTGATGAATCTTTTGGCCCTTGCTTGGCCATTATAGAAATTGTTATGAGCATTCATGTACATATACTATCATATAGGTGCAAAACTTTCTCGAAAGGATGTCATTAGGAATGATGGATCAAAGATTAAACATGTACAAAGTTACTAGATCATGTCAAACTCTTCCAAAATGATTGTGAATGATGGCAACTGTTTTTCTTCCTTTTCTCCTCCCCTCCATTTCTTCCTTCCCTTCCCCCTTCCCTTCCTTCCTTCCCTTCCTTTTTCTTTCTTTTCTTCCTTCATTCCTTCTTTCCCTCCTTCCTTCCCTTCCTTCCTTCTCTTTCTTTTCTTCCTTCATTCCTTCTTTCCCTCCTTCCTTCCCTTCCTTCTTTCTTTCCTATCTTCCTACCTTCTTTTCTCCACAGAAATCATTTTCTCATTACCATTGTTTTTATAACTGCACCATCACCTGTTGAGAAATCCCTCTTATTGATGGTGTCCTCTTTGTCAATTAGTGTGCCCCATCCCAAGTGGGTGGAGTACAGAAACCAACATAAATCAATTAGACATCAATTTGCAAGTGAGTGGAGCTGTTGCCTCTTGGATTACATGCCAAAGGGACAAGATTTATGGATGTTGGTAGACCTCCTCTCCATCACATAGAGAGGTTGGGTCTTTTCTGCTTCAGACGAAGATGAGCTCAATAGAAGCACAAACAGAAAAACCAAAAGCAATGGCAACAAAAGCCAAACTTGACAAATGGGATCTAATTAAACTAAAGAGCTTCTGCACAGCAAAAGAAACTACCATCAGAGTGAACAGGCAACCTACAAAATGGGAGAAAATTTTCGCAACCTACTCATCTGACAAAGGGGCTAATATCCAGAATCTACGATGAACTCAAACAAATTTACAAGAAAAAAACAAACAACCCCATCAAAAAGTGGGCAAAGGACATGAACAGACACTTCTCAAAAGAAGACATTTATGCAGCCAAAAAACACATGAAAAAATGCTCACCATCACTGGCCATCAGAGAAATGCAAATCAAAACCACAATGAGATGCCATCTCACACCAGTTAGAATGGCAATCATTAAAAAGTCAGGAAACAACAGGTGCTGGAGAGGATGTGGAGAAATAGGAACACTTTTACACTGTTGGTGGGACTGTAAACTAGTTCAAACATTGTGGAAGTCAGTGTGGCAATTCCTCAGGGATCTAGAACTAGAAACACCATTTGACCCAGCCATCCTATTACTGGGTATATACCCAAAGGACTATAAATCATGCTGCTATAAAGACACATGCACACGTATGTTTATTGAGGCATTATTCACAACAGCAAAGACTTGGAACCAAGCCAAATGTCCAACAATGATAGACTGGATTAAGAAAATGTGGCACATATACACCATGGAATATTATGCAGCCATAAAAAATGATGAGTTCATGTCCTTTGTAGGGACATGGATGAAATTGGAAATCATCATTCTCAGTAAACTATCACAAGAACAAAAAACCAAACACCGCATATTCTCATTCATAGGTGGGAATTGAACAATGAGAACACATGGACACAGGAAGGGGAACATCACACTCTGGGGACTGTTGTGAGGTGGGGGGAGGGGGGAGGGATAGCATTGGGAGATATACCCAATGCTAGATGATGAGTTAGTGGGTGCAGTGCACCAGCATGGCACATGTATACATATGTAACTAACCTGCACATTGTGCACATGTACCCTAAAACTTTAAGTATAATAATAATAAAAAAAGAAAATATTTCTAATAAAATGTTTTACTCCTGTAGAAAAAAAAAAAAAAAGAGAGACAGACAGAGAGATGGAGACAGGTCTGAGTACCTAATTCTAGTTCTTGATATTCTATTATGTACAGTTTTTACTTTGTAGTGGGAAGTCCAAAATGGTCTTTAAACCACACAGTCAGCCCACAGGAACACTCATTCAGCTGGGTGACACTGTGGTGTAAAATGTGGAACTTCATCACATAATGCAAGAATCTCTGAGATGAGTTGAAAAGGAAGTGCGTTCAGAGTGAAAATGTGAGCTCTTCTAGAATGTTCCAATAAACATTCTTATGCTAATGTGAGTTGCATTTCTGACACTTGAAACGGACCCAAAATTCCTAATATATATGCAGTGTCAAATATGTTCAATAGATACAACCAGATTGAGATAATGTATATTTCTTGAACATCTGTCATATGTTTTCATGAGACCAAAAGCATTTTCTGTAAGGTGAAAAGAGGGAAGGACAGTGAGAATATCTTGAAGGCATTGCTGTCTCTTATTCAAGAGAGAGCTACAGACTATTTCGCACATATTCATACTTCACAAATTACCACAAGGAAGACTAAGTTGACAGCCCATGCTGTATATTACAACTAGGAGTGATTGACCTTATACATGAATGAGTCATAATTTAGAAATTTGGACAACATCCTAGGCAGCAACAGAGGTGATATTACAATCTGCACCATCTGAAGAAACAATGAACAATGACTACAACAGTGAGTACATACATACAGAGACAACATATGAAAAACAGTTGTTTAAACTAAGGATGGGTGTACTGGAGAAAATCCAGGAAGGGGTTTTTCTAACATCCAAAGGCTGCAGAAAGAATAGTGTGTAATTTAATTGGATACACTAAAACTACTACATAGAAGAAACATAAAGTCTGGATATTTATTAATTTTTATAACTGAACGATTGCAATGTTCCTACAACCCCATCATTAACATAGTATTTGATGTGAATCTTAAACATACAATGAATATACATGGTCTTCTAGGTGACTCCTAAACATACGATGAACAGGGTCATGTGAGTATAGTGGCACCATTATATAGGACACAAACTCTAGAGAAAGACCATTTGGTCTAAACATTGGCTCTGCTAAGCTGTGCTATCTCAGAAACATTTTAAATACCTCTGTTTTTTTTCAGATGGTTTTTATAAAAATTGAGTTACTACAAGTGAAGTTCAATAAAAAGTTCTCTCATATACGAGGTGCTCAGTAACTGTTCTTTTTTTACCTTCTCATCCTCTTGTTCCTGTCATCATTATCATTATTTCACTCTTCTGTTTTAACTTTACAAAGCCTTCTTATCACCTATAAGATAGATTCCAAGCCCCTTTTATATCATCTTGTTATATAACGTCTGACTTTTCTCTCTGGCCAAATTACTTCTCATCTCTACCTCCCCCATTCTATCTTTAATTTTCCACACCACTTCCAGTTACCCTGAAATGTTTTTCTTTGCAGATGCTGGGTTATAGCCCACCTCCTTTATTTTACTTTATTTTGCCATACACTAGTTGGACATTATTTTTTCTATTAAATATTTAGGGAAAAGATGAGCCCTACCATCAATTGTGCTAAATCTATGTCTGACATAAAATTCTAATATGGAATGTGTTATAGTGTATGATGTTGGATTTTAAGTCTTTTCCAAGAGTGGATTGCAAACCCTTAAAAGAGAAGGACTATGTCTCTTTTACCTAGGATAGCATTTGACTCATTGAATATACTCCTTTAATGCAAAGCTTGCTGAACTAAGAAAAGTTTAACAAGAAAAAAAATGTCTCACAAATAGAAGTATACATCCTTAGGATGCTCTCACAATGACTCCCCAATACCTTATCATCCCATAGTCTGAAGTCAAATGACACCTTAAGGAGTCCATCTCATTCTGTATTTCAGACGCTTTCTTTCACAAATCTTAGGTGTCTTTACTATACTAATTTATTTACTTGTCTGGGGATTGCTTACTTGGCTTTTTTTATGTGTTTTGTTTTTGTCTTTCTCAATTATTTTAAGCTACCTAGGGAGTACAAAATGTTAATTATATCCCCCACTCTGAGGTTAGGCAAACTCAAAGTAGACACTCAATGAACAGTTGTTAAATTTAAAATTGAATATTGATATACATAGCCAAGCACAGACATAACCACTTGTCAAATATATCTTGGAAATTGATTCAGCGATGGTGTGGAAATTTGGAAGATGTTACCAAACCCTAACATTTTTCTTCAGTGCAACCTAGAATCACCCTCCTGAATCCTAGCACCACAGAATGTGTGAGCAAGAACACGCTGAAATGTGTGTTATGCAATTCAGCCAACTCCAATGCTGCCCCCAGTACATTTCCCTTTTGCCAATTACAGAACTCATCTGTTCTCTTTGCCATGTAGTTATTGAGCTTTTCTTGGCCTGGCGTGCCACTCAGGGCCAGCCCAGGCATTAAGTTGACTGTCTGGCCTTCATTAGCTGCATCTAATTCATTCCCCAGAAAACACCCCCAGGCCATAAAATGCATCTGTGTGTTGTTTTTATTAGGTCATCTGATTGAGCAGATGCTGATGGCTCTAAAAAAGGAGTATTTCCCCTGCCAACCTTAATTTGTTCTGTTTCCATTGCAGGCAGGACCCATCAATAGTGCTATTTCTGTGTTTTCATGTACTATTTCAGACCACATAGTTATTTCTGTATTAGAATATCTAAAGTGCAGAGCTATTTTTGAGAGTCACCTGATGACTCTTCTTTAACATGCCACTGATTCAGAGATTCCATAAGCATTTTGCTAACGTCCTCAGTCCCATGTCATACTACATTGTCCCCACTAGACTTTTCCAAACAGGGATTGCTGCCCACATGTTATCAATGTCACCAACGGGCCTTCTCCCTTAAAAGATTCTCCAACTATGAAACAAGTTGGCTTAGGATTTCTATAGCAAGCGATCTCGCTAAACACAGGATCTCATAATTCCAGGCTTAAAAGGGACGCAACTTTTTTTTTTCTCATTGCCAGTCCCTTATGATGCTTAAATTCCCTC
Source organism: Pan paniscus (assembly GCF_029289425.2). Taxonomy (NCBI): domain Eukaryota; kingdom Metazoa; phylum Chordata; class Mammalia; order Primates; family Hominidae; genus Pan; species Pan paniscus. The sequence goes on from NC_073267.2 coordinate 73,622,125, forward strand.
TAATATTTCCCAAATATAGATGTCCAATCTCTTCCTGAGTGATTGCATTGAGCTCCCTTTTTAAAGGCTGTTTATTAATTTTTGACATGGGAAGGGTATAAAGGCAGAGATGCTCACTTTTCAGATTTCCTTTTTGTATGCTGAGGTAAAAACTGCCTCTCTTTGACTTCCTTTCACTACCACTCCTGACATATCAGAATAGCCACATCATTGTCCTTTCAATAGTAACAGCTACCCTCACCCAAAATTCTGTTCATCTCATTTCCTAGCTATTGCCTACTTTGCCTCAGATGTAGTGATAAGACAATTCATAGCCCCAAACAGGCATGGAAAATCCTATTTATGAGTGAAAATTCTTCTCAGTGAGATAGTAGTTATGACTAAGTGCAAGTTAAAGCAATGATTAATTTGAAAAAGCCGTGGAATTCTTGCTTTTTTATTGACAGGACATTGGAAGACTAGAACGCCGCCCTTACCCTCGGAGGTGCCATCCACTTTCTCTAAATCTCACACTGATGTTCAAGGCTTGGGGCTTATATTTCACTCCATTTCCCTTTTCCAAATTTCATCAGAAATAGGCAAAAGGTGGCTGATATTCAAAAGGATGCCAAAGGGCAAGGAGGAGAAAAGGAAAGGAGCCAGATCAATTGTACCTCCATTTTCATTCTTGTAGAGAGGGTCAGCAGCCCCAGATCCTTTAACCAGCTGGTTTTCGCTGGAGGATAAGATGTCCCTCAGGATTTAGGCCTTCACAAAGCTGCATTAGTTATTTCAGGCCACTCGGTCTTGTACTGTATTAGTGCTTTGTTAATTGGTATCCTAGTGGCTTAAAAATGTCATATAAATCCAGTGAAATCTGTGTGCAGTCAGCACGCCTTGAAAAAAAATTCAATGTGGCAAGTAGCTCAAAGCCCCTGAGGATTGATAGGAGTTATCTGGGCAGAGATTTCATTGTATTTATATTACACACCTTGCCTCCTTCAAGCTGTTGCCTGGTTTTCTTGATCTGACATGTGGGACTGAGGACAAAGCCAAGGTCAAAAACCAGGAGGTAAGCTGAAGGCCGGAGGCATTTTGCATGCCTGTGACTAGCATGTCCAAACCTCAGGAAGAGTCTCAGATGCTTCTGAGTCACTGCCTCAATCCCAATACTATTTAGCAAGAGAAAAGGCTATTTTTATTGAGGTTGTGTGGCAGCAAATCTAGCAAGAAACACACTCACTTTATATGACATGATTTTTCCTTTATTATTTTAGACTGCAATATGTCTTTCCATAATCAGGTCAGATCAATTCATATTGGTTCTCAATTTCCTCTCCAACCTCTTATAAGATGTGATGGACAATGACTGTGAGAAGGAGAAAAATAAGAAGTGAAAGAATTGACTTAAATTTACAAGACAGACAGACTCTGAGTATATTAAATTATATACATGAAAATAGATAGTAATAAAATACAAGGGTCAAATGGATTCAATGAGGAGAGGAGCTAAATCTTGGTGTTTAAATCCCTGAGAGAAATCAGCCGCAAATAGGCAGATCCTTTAAAAATATTTAAGTTTACAGGTTGTTTAATGATTACCACTTTTTCCTAATGGTGCAGTCTTTTTGCTATATTGCAAAAGATAGATAAATATCTAAATATCTGTTTAACAAACAGAAAAGATTAATGACACCAGATAAGTAAGGATAGAATATGTTTTTAACTGATTTCAAAAGCCTCATCTTTTTGTATTTATTTCCTACTCTAAAACCTGCAGTGACTTCCATTCCCTATGGCTGCGCTGTCTAATACCGTAGTCAATAGCCACATGAGGCTAACGAGCACTAAAAATGTAGTTAGTGTGATGGAGGAACTGAATTTGGCATCTGAATCTAGATGAGCTGTAAGTGCAAAATGCACATAGAAAGTAAAAAAATATGAAAAAGAATATTATACAAATAACATTTCATAGATTACAAATTCAAATAATACAATTTTAGATATATTGAATTCAAATACACTAAAATTTATTTTACCTATTTATTTTGCTTTTTAAATGTGACTACTAGAAAACCCAAAATTAAATATGTGGCTTGCATTATTTTTTAATTGAACAATGCTGCTGTGAAGCATAAGTCTGAACTTTCATCTGACTTTTTAAAGCCTTCTAAGATTGGGTAGCCACATAAGCTACAATTCATTCATTCATAAAACACTTACAGGAGCATTTGCTCTATTCCAGGCCCTAGAACAGTTTGTGGAATTCAGAGAAGAGATGAAGGCTGGAGATATAGAGTTTGGAGGTATCAGTTTGCATAATTAAAATCTTAGCAATAGACGATGGTGCCCAGGGAAAGTGAGTAGTGAATAAAGAAACTATAATTCAAAACTAAAATATAATTGAAATTGATTTAAAAAAGGGAGGAGAGTCTCCGAAAGCAACTGAGAAGGAATAGAGAGATCTTTAGGAAGAGAACAAGGGGAGAAGTACGCCAAATCTGGACTTACTGAGAAGGATCAGTAAGTTTATAGGGAGTAGAGCGTTCTTTAGTTGCAACTAATATTTAACTTTAAATTCATGGTGATGACGTTGTTGTGAAAAAAAAAAAAATCATTCATATTTGGAAAATCCAATTCAATGAGCTTTATAGAGCATATCCTTAGCTTGTACCAAGGTCTGAGACATACAGACACTAATAGGCCCAATCTCAGTCTAATAATTTTCTAGTTTAGCCAGGAAGATATGTTAGCATTGAAACAACTAAGCTAGAGTGAGAATGAGATAGTCCCTAGGATAAGGGTGCAATCAGACAAGGGAGGGGAAAATCCCCACTGGAAACTAAGAGGAAATGCTTTTGGATGCAAATAAAGAGCATCTTGAAGAATGACCACAATTTCAGTGGTCAGTTGAAATGGAAAGCACAAAACTCTTCCAATTCCTGAGATGCCTGGATGTATGTAGATTTGGGTTGCAGACTAATGACAAATCCAGCAAGGTCTTAAATACTTCAAAGGAATTTTGTCAGAAATTAAAAGGAAAATGATGGATAATCTAAGAGTTGAGAAAAAATGAAACCTAAAAATTATTGCAATAATATTTGCTGATATAACTTCTGCCTGGTCATGGCAAGCATGACTGCAAATGTTCAAGATTCAGAGTCAGAGGGGAAATAAGAACTAAGACAATACTGAATGTTTCAGTGGATATTTAGAATCTGTTTAATTAGATGAATGTCATTGTGCAGGTGGTCTACTGGAAGAAGGGAAATAAAAGTTTGTTAATACAGACATCTGTGAGGAACACTGACTGTTCTTTGAGGGAGTAACCTGGAAAATCTGAAAATGAAACCCCTCCCAGTAGCCTGGTCTCGGCTCTATGAAGACTGATTTACCAACATGTACAGTGGACCTCTGAGGAAAGAAGCAGCCATTTCAGAGCCCTTAATGTGAATGCATAGGCTGTGATTATTAGGAAGGGTTAAAAGCACTGGCTGGCAGCTTAGATAAACAAGAATTCGAACCATCACAAATAACCAGGGGGAAGTGGCATTTGTTAGTATTCTGGGAGATGTTAAATCCATAGCAAATGAAACTCTTAGCATTGACTGTTTCAGGCAGCTTAGCCGTAACCTCAATGCTAAAAAACAGAACACATAGAGGAGCGTTACCAATATTTATCAAGCTTCCCCTTTATGTCTGACATTTTCAAGTGGACTGACTCATTTTATCATATGAAGTAGTTGTATTAAAGCATTCTTCAGTCCCAGCCCGCAAAAAAAACAAAACAAAACAAAAAAAAACCCTGACAAAACAAGACATGGGAAAGGATTCCCTATTTAACAAATGATGCTGGGAAAACTGGCTAGCCATATGTAGAAAGCTGAAACTGGATCCCTTCCTTACACCTTATACAAAAATTAACTCCAGATGGATTAAAGACTTAAATGTTAGACCTAAAACCATAAAAACCCTAAAAGAAAACCTAGGCATTACCATTCAGGACATAGGCATGGGCAAGGACTTCATGTCTAAAACACCAAAAGCAATGGCAACAAAGGCCAAAATTGACAAATAGGATCTAATTAAACTAAAGAGTTTCTTCACAGCAAAAGAAACTACCATCAGAGTGAACAGGCAACCTACAGAATGGGAGAAAATTTTTGCAATCTATTCATCTGACAAAGGGCTAATATCCAGAATCTACAATGAACTCAAACAAACTTACAAGAAAAAAACAAACAACCCCATCAACAAGTGGGCGAAGGATATGAACAGACACTTCTCAAAAGAAGACATTTATGCAGCCAAAAGACACATGGAAAAAATGCTCATCATCAGTGGCCATCAGAGAAATGCAAATCAAAACCACAATGAGATACCATCTCACACCAGTTAGAATGGCGATCATTAAAAAATCAGGAAACAACAGGTGCTGGAGAGGATGTGGAGAAATAGGAACACTTTTACACTGTTGGTGGGACTGTAAACTAGTTCAACCATTGTGGAAGACAGTGTGGCGATTCCTCAAGGATCTACAACTAGAAATACCATTTGATCCAGCCATCCCATTACTGGGTATACACCCAAAGGATTATAAGTCAAAGACACATGCACATGTGTGTTTATTGTGGCACTATTCACAATAGCAAAGACTTGGAACCAACCAAAATGTCCATCAATGATAGACTAGATTAAGAAAATGTGGCACATATACACCATGGAATACTATGCAGCCATAAAAAAGGATGAGTTCATGTCCTTTGTAGGGACACGGATGAAGCTGGAAACCATCATTCTCAGCAAACTATCTCAAGGACAAAAAACCAAACACAGCATGTTCTCACTCACAGGTGGGAATTGAACAATGAGAACACTTGGTCACAGGAAGGGGAACATCACATACTGGGGCCTGTTGTGGGGTGGGGGGAGTGGGGAGGGATAGCACTATGAGATATACCTAATGTAAATGATGAGTTAATGGGTGCAGCACACGAACATGGGACATATATACATATGTAACAAACCTACACGTTGTGCACATGTACCCTAGGACTTAAAGTTTAATAATAAAAATAAATAAAAATAATAATTAAAAAACAAAACAAAGAAAAAAAACTGTCAGTCTGAAGTTGAACTCAATTCTGAAGTGGCTCCAAAGTCCTTGCAATGCCTTGTCAATGCTAAGTCATTTTCTTTTTTCTTTCTTATGGAGAGCTAGAAGAAAAGATGGAAATACATAATTTATTCTTTACCAATTATATGCAAGATATGCTGGTGCTGGTGTCCCTGATATACTTAATTTACTTAATCTGAACAACTTTAATTGATGCAAAGTGTTAGGTGTTTGCTCCATCCTATCCTTCTATGTGATGAATTTGGGAGGTTAGCAAGAATGTACTCAGAGATAAATGAGTTAATCAGGACTTTTCTCAGCTTCTTTTGGAGGTCTTGCCATAAAAGCAGGCTGGGAAGTAGACTAATGTTCTACTTTAATGGCTTCCCAAATCCTGCTACATTTTAAAGTCACCTGGGGAGCTTTTTAAATAGCTCTCATGCTAAGATTCCACACCCCGAGACATTCTGATTTGATTGGCCTGTGGAGGGCACACTGGTACTATTGAAAATTCCCCCCAGGGGTCTGGGACACAGCCAGAGTAACTCAATAATGTCAGAGTTAAGAGGGGGGAGTGATCAAAATCACATTAATAGCAGGAACATACTTTTCTTATTTGGAAATAGACTGTATTGTCTTCTGAGCAAAGAAATGTTGACTCTGTCTAGATCAGTCTCTTCCTCAAAATTTCAGGAAGAATCTGACCACAACCATGAATGGGCAGAGACTTGACTGCATGTGCAGCTTTTGCACTCTTTCCACCATGCAGGACCACACTCTACAAAGCCCTAGAAGTCTGGGCAGAGTCTGCACTCCATTAGCATGGTGTTCAGGCTGGACATGATAGGATTTACCTGATTCAAAGATTACAAAATGGCCAGGAGTCCTTTCTCAGTTCATGAGAAGTTGAGTTTCTCTGGGGAAGAAGAAAAGTGTTCTTAAATAAGAGTAGATGAAAGAAGAGGCAGGAGAAGATTAGAGAACTATAGGGCATTAGAGGATGGAGGATGGTCCATATGGATAAACTTCAGAAGCCTAAGATATGGTGTATGATCCTCCTCCTCCACCCATCTTGGGTGTCACAAGGGATGAGTAGAGTTAGACCCAAGAGTTTTTTTTTTTTTTTTTTTTTTTTTTTTAGTTAATCTTTTACCTGCATTGATTTGAGCATGCTTCAAGCACATTAAGTAAAAGAATGTGTAAGTCTATGTTGGTGGGTCCTGTTTGACATAAGGGCAAAGTCCATAGAAGTTCTACGGAAGCTCAGGATGGACTTCAGATCATTGAGTTTGAGGCTGTCTCATAATTACCATGTGGATGTTGAAATGAAGCAGAAGCCATGAGGTAAATTTCCCTGGCCCATTCCTCATGGTACAATGAGAAATACCCATCCTTGAAAAAGACACCAAGGTACTGTAGCTGTCAGGCAGATCACAGTGTCCCTATCTAACAAGGCTCAGAGAGGTCGGACAGCTTGCCTAGGTTACTACACTAAGTGGCTGAGCCAAGACTCAAATCCAAGTCAGTCCAAAATCTTTCCAGAACCACACCATGAACACTTTGTCTTTTTCCTTCCATCACTGGCTTTATGAGCCAGATAAAAAACAGGAGTAGCTAAGCATCTTTTTTTTTTTTTGCTTTATTAGTAGTGTTAATTGATGCCCCAAAGTTGTACATATTTATGAGGTACAGTATATTTCAATGCATGTATACATTGTATAATGGTATAATGATCAAATCAGGGCATAGCTATCAACTCAATTAGCACATCCATCGACTCAAACATTTATCATTTTTTTGTGCTGGGAACATTAAAAATCTGGTTTAATTATTTGAAAATAGGCATTTTTAATCTAAAACCTCTTCTTCAAGTATATATACAGTTAAAATCTCTGTAACACTGGGAAGAGGGAGGGAGTAGATCCCTGGATAGGGAAGTAGACACTTACAGGATTGTTTTCTACTGACTTTAGAGGAGAAAGAGGAAGCAAGATGTGTGTCTTCTGTTGCCTTGTTGTCACCAGGGCATTCTAGAGAAGATCAATGAGCGTCGCCTCCACTTCTCCTCTTATATTCCTATTGTTCCTTATACTCTCTGGCAGTGATTCTCAAATTTGAGCATGCTTAAGAATAATGTATGGTGCTTGAGAAAACACAGGTTGTTGGCAACACTCCTGGAATTACTAGTTCAAGCATTCTGGGGTGAATCCCAAGAAAGTTGCATTTCTAACAAGTTTCTAGCTGCTGCTGCTGCTGCTGCTGATGATGATGATGATGATTAGAGAACAGCTTTGAGACTGTTGCTCTGAGGCCTATTTACGGCCTTAAATTTGGTCAAACATCAATTGGCAAAGTTAAAAACAACAACAATAAAACAAAAAAAAAAAAGTCAGTTTCTGGACAACACCCAGGACAGCTGAATCATAATCATTGGACTAAATGATACCTGGGTCCTTTCCCACTTTTTCATTCCATGACATTCTGAAAAGATTAAGAATAATGAGAATCCAGCGATGCCTGCAAACAGTCAAATCTCTATTTTTTTTTTTTAACTTTCCTGGCATGTATATCACTTAATAAGACCACCAAATTACTACTATTTTGATAATGCCGATTTTGATGTCACAGTAGAAAAAGCAGGTCTTTGGAATTAAACAGATTCAGATCTTTCATTTGCATGTGTGTAAGCTGGAGATAACATAATTATTTAATTTTATGATGATTATACAGCTCTTTCACATAGCATCTAATATGTAAATTTATTTTTTTATAAAAATAGAATAGTGTCATTCTTTATTCATGTGTTCCATAAATATCATTAATTTTGTATATCTGACACTCATAGGATTTAATGCCACAATTGTTTATGGTATATTACATTGTATAATTGGAGAAAATGTGTTGTTTATGAAATGTGAAATGTAATTTTTTTTTCTTTTTTCTTTTGCCAGGAGTGGTGGCTCACGCATGTAATGCCAGCACTTTGGGAGGCCAAGGCAGGCAGGTCACCCGAAGTCAGGAGTTTGAGACCAGTGTGGCCAACATGGTGAAAGCCCGTCTGTACTAAAAATACAAAAATTTGCTGGGCATGGTGGCATGCACCTGTAGTCCCAGCTACTCGGGAGGCTGAGGCAGGAGAATTGCTTGAACCTAGAAGCAGGGGTTGCAGTGAGACAAGATTGCACCACTGCAACATAGCTTGGGCGACAGAGTGAGACTCTGTCTCAATCAGTCAATCAATCGATAAAATATTTTTTTTTCAAATCAAGGTATCCTTAATTGCAATGTTAACAATGATGAAAGGACACAGTGTCCAAGACCACAGTGACCTTTTTCTTTCGATTATTTCAGCAGAAGAGTAGGAAATGAGAAAGCAAATATTTTCTTGTGAACTCTAGACTTATGGGGGCTTTGGGCAAACAAGTCAATACTATTATCCTTACTTCAAGTTAGGGCTTCTGCAAGCCTACCCTAAAGGGTCAGATACAAGGAATCTCCAAAAGTTGTTCTCTAGCTATACTTCTAGCTGAGGGCAAAAGCAGCAGCTCCTGCTCATTTGTGAGTCAAGCAGGTGTTGAAATTCAAGCTTCTACAAGTTATGATGAAACTGCAGTGGGGAGTGAGTCACACAGGATCCCAGAGGCCCATTGCCGGTGTCAGGATGCTAATGGATTATGCTTGCCACACAGGGATGCCGGGCCATGTAGGTGGCCTGACCTGGTTTGGCTGTGCAGAGCAGGAGATGCCTCTAATACCCAGCCGGGGCTGGGTTTCATGCAGCCCTGGAAAGTTTTCTCCAAGCAACTCTGACCCCAAGGAAAATGCTGCTTTTGCAGACTGAAAGCCTTGAAATTGCTTTAAAATGATTTGGTGAAGGCAACCTTGACTCAGGTCTCCCCAGGAGCAGGAGGATTCTGCTGTGAAATGACAGCAGGACACTGAGAACTTTCCATATACTTTACATGCCGGATCTCAATCTTTGCAACTAACTACTATATAATTATACACAATTTAAATATATTAGCTTATTTTATATAATCATTTTATGCAGGAGATCTCTGAGATTTTATGAAATGGCGTAACTTAAATAGATTTACCCAGCAAGTAAGGGTTCATGTAGGGGTTCAAACCTAAGACTGTCAGATGGCAGATGGCCGAAATGTTCCTTTTTCTTTCTTTCTTTCATTTTCTATTTATTTATTTTTTTGAAACAGAGCCTTGCTTCTTCGCCCAGGCTGGAGTACAATGGCGTGATCTCAGCTCACTGCAACCTCCGCCTCCCGGGTTCAAGTGATTCTCCTGCCTCAGCCTCCCCAGCAGCTGGGATTACAGGCATGTGCCACCATGCCCAGATAATTTTTGTATTTTTAGTAGAGACAGGGTTTCACCATGTTGGCCAGGCTGGTCTTGAACTTCTGACCTCAAGTGATCCGCCTGCCTCGGCCTCCCAAAGTGCTGGATTACAGGCATGAGCCACTGTGCCCGGCCGATGTTTTCTTAACTACTCCATCTATGTTCTGCAAACTTGGGTCGTTTAAGCACCTTCTGCACTATGATCAAATTATGTATTTTTAAAAAGTTTTTAGTGTAAAATAGTTGTGCCTCAATCTAAGCAATGTTATCTATTAAACTATAGTTTTGATGCTTTACTTATGTTTTTTTCCCCTAAAACATAGTGAGGTTAAAAAAAAATCTGTTTTGCTTATATATTATGATCATGATACATCAAGGTGATATAGCCACTCAGCATGTACCCTCTTAAGGAATGTACCATTCTTCACTATTGTTTATCCAGGATATCTCTTTCTGCCCCCTTGCCCTTCTTCCTCTCTCCCTCCCTTTCATTGTTCCTTTCTCCGTTCTGACCCCAATTTTCAGGAAGCTCACTACATCTGTTTTGGCCTTATTACACCTCCCACCATTGCCCTTTGCTTTTCTCAGCTACTTCTTCAAACGCTTGGTAGCAGACTGGATCTCCACCTCTCCAGATCCCTATCATATAGCCTCAAGTTTCCTGAGAATCTCTTTAAAGAAAAAAAGTGGAGATGTGGGGTGGAAGAAAGCGATAGAGGAGAATGACGACAATAAATACAATTATAGAGCTCTTACTACATGCCAGGATGTGGTATAAGTACTTTTCATATTTTAATTATTTCAAACCTCACTGCAACATTATGTGATAGTAATAGTATTACTCTATGTTACAGATGAGGAAATGGAAACTGAAAGTGCTTGTCTCTTGTCTAAAGTCACCAGCTGGGACAAGGATGTGACCTAGACAGTCACTCGGTAGCTCAGAGTTTCAACCTTTTTCTAAAAATGTCATACTTTTAAAAAATTCTCTTTGGTGAATTCTTCTCTATAGGTTTTTGATCAATTCTTTGGATTTTTTTTGGAAACTCTCCAAAATGTCCCTGAAAGAACCTTAGCCTTATTGTAAGAGTTGTTGGTTTTATTTCAAAAAGGGGAACTCATGAATGCCCTAACATATGTCAAATTTTCCATTCTGAAACTCTACAAAGGTCTTTAACCTTACAAAAGAACATTCATTCCCAAACATAGTATAGGGAAAATTTTATGTTTATATAACTTAAAATAGGGTCTTTCTGTTTCAAGGATGGAAGTCAAGAGCTAAGAATATGTGTACACTGTAAAGTTCTATACTATGGTTTCAGTCATGAGCCATGACATTGAACCTTTCTGAATATCAATCAGAGTCCCTGACTCATCGCTTTGTTACAATACCAACTATGTAAGAAGTAGACCAAATTTTGACTAATTATATCTTAAAAATAAACATAACACAATAAACAAATTTGTTTTTATCTTATATCAGAGAGAAAGGCTGGTAAACTGGAATAACCATGGCTCTTGGAATTAGGAGGATTTCAGTTAACACCTGGCCACTTTTGAGCTGGGGGACATAACATTAAAACAAGCTTCAGTTCCTTGTCCAAAAATGAGCTTAAAGATCTCAGAACTGGGGGAAAATTAACTGCATCCAAAGTCTATTTAGCACTTTGGCATGTGGAAGGGATTCAATACTACCCCATCCCACAACTTCTCTTTTTGCCATCTCTAACATAACCAGTTCTAGAATCCACATCCCTGAACACCAAAGCTTAAATAAAAGTCCACCAATTCCTTGAAGTATTTAACTTTTCCTAAGACAAATATTTCTTCTTTAAATTTGAAGATAGCCATAGCAATTTCCTATTGTCAGATCCTTATTTTGTGAATCCTAGAGCCAGAGAGTTTAGCATCATTTATAGCACAGTTTATCAAAAACAATCCAATCCTTCATTAGGAAGTTCAGATTTTTTAAGACAATTCAATTAATAGCATCCACCAACACACGTATTTTCTCTTTAGACCTACACTGACCTGAGGTCTTTTCTTCCCTTACGTTATTCCTCTGTTTCCCCATCTCTCACTCTCTCCCCCACCCCCAGTCCATGTTATGTATTCCATTCAACTTCTGTTTTTTTTTCCCCACCAGCCTCTAATTGACCTGCTTTCTTTCTGTCATTCTCCTATTTCCTCAGAAATGCATCTGTCAAAGATGGAGAAGGAATAAAGTCAATTGTGAAGGCAATGACCTTGTACTCTTAAATTGGTTTAAGTATTAAGGCATGAGAATGAGAATTCCCATATTAATACATTTGTCCAACTATATTTCAATTACTCTGTCTCATGTTATCCTAGCCTTTACTCTAGGAGCTCTTGAGTACCACATCTTATCTGTACACCTACGCCTGACAACACTGGACCCGAGGAACCCAACCATCTCTGCCCCAAACCGTTGCCCCTATTTTGGAAGCCCATGCTGCCTCCTTAGTTGGTCAAGAATGCCTCAGCAAGTTGGGTGGAGGGTCATATGACCCTAACCCCACCTACTAGTATTTGGATCAGAGGCAAAGCTTTCCTCCCAAGGAGGGTCCACACGTTCTTTCTCCTAGAAATTTGGCATCCAGTTTCACCTTGTTCAGTCAGGCTCTCTTTTGAAATCAGAGGTGATGTGAAGCCATATTTGTGGCAGTCATATTTGGTCCTGTGATGGCAGAGCAGAAAAAAGCAAAGGGAATTAATTGTGGAGAGAAATGAAAGATGACAGCAGAGAGAAGAAAGGAGAGATGAGGCAGAGAGAGGGAGATAAAGAGAAAGAAAGAGAACTAGAGATGAGAGGCTATGTTGTCCTCAGAAGAATCTAGCTGCCTTCAATCCAATAGTGATTTATTCTTCAGTCCCTAGTTCAAGTGGGGCCTGACTAACTTTCCTGAACTTGGATGCTCTGAGAAACCTCTGGATTTTGTGTAAGTTATTCTGTAAGGATCATGTTTCTTATTCCAGGAAATTTCTGAAAGAAATGGCATTAGACACAGACATGACAAACCTGTGGATTCTGTTCACATAAATTTTTATCCTTGAAGAATCATGTTAAAAAAATATGATACCATTTTATCAAAGGCTGCTTGAATGCATTGGCAGTAGGCTTTGTGAAATATTTAGGCTCATATGTCAGCAATTCTCAAGCTAATACTAAATCGGACCCTTCAGTAATTCAGTAACTAGAGTTTGATATCACCATCCAAAAAAATGACAAAATTGGATAAAAGGTCCAGAATCTAAGAGGTGAAGAAATAATTTTGAATGTGTGGTTTGGACGCAGAACAAGCTAGGTACAAGTCCCAGCTCTGTCACTTACTGAGATTTGGGGCAAGTTATTAAATGGCACTAGGGCCGGGCACTGTAGCTCACACCCATAATCCTAGCACTTTGGGAGGCCAAGGCGGGTGGATCACCTGGGGTCAAGAGCTCGAGACTAGCCTGGCCAACATGGTGAAACCCCATCTCTACTAAAAATTAGCCGGCTGTGGTGGTGGGCACCTATAATCTCAGCTACTCGGGAGGCTGAGGCAGGAGAATCGCTTGAACCTGGTGGGCAGAGGTTGCAGTGAGGCAAGATTGTGCCACTTTACTCCAGTCTGGGCGAAAGAGCGAAACTCCATCTCAAATAATAATAATAATAATATATTATTATTATTATTATATATTATATAATATAATAATTATTACATATTATTATTATTACACTAGGACTCAGTTTTCTGTTAAACTGATCTTTTCTGTGAGGATTATGGAGAGAGAAGAGGAGGTAGAATAAAGAAGAAGGGGGAGAAAAAAAGAGCATGAGAGGAAATGTTGAGGTAGAGAAAGGAAATGAGAAAAGTTTCATTTTCATTGTTTTGCTTCAGCTTGCTCTAAAGCACTTGCAGACTGACATAGAGACATGGAGGCCTTTAATCTATGGAACAATTTTAAGGAGTGGGAATGATTCATAACCTTCACCTTTCATTATTTTGGATCGTTCTTTCTTAATATGTGGGGTCTCACTCTGCTGCCCAGGCTGGATTGCAGCAGTACAATCATACTCACTCTAACCCGAAACTCCTGTACTCAAGCCATCCTCTTGCCTCAGCCTCCTGAGTAGCTGGGACCACAGGCATCTGCCATCATGCCTGACTAATTTTTATTTATTGTTTTATAGAGATGGGTTTTCCCTGTGTTGCCTAGGCTGGCCTCGAACTCCTGGCTTCAAGCAATCCTCCTGCCTCAGCCTCCCAAAGTGTTGGGATTACAGATGTGAGCCTCTGCACCCAGCCCTGAACTAGTTATTTTTTATAAATGACTTTGTATCTTTAGTGGTATAGAAATAGAGCATTCATATTCATGACTTATCAAGCCTCAATGATCCTAATTGAATGTTTTGGCTACTCTGTTTTATCTCAAACTTAAAAATAAATATCTAATTCCCTGATATATTCTAGGGTAGTTGCATTAATTTATTATTCAACAAAATTATTAAATACCTGCTAACTGGTTTGTAATTTTCTCTCCTGTTTAATATGTTTCATCTGGCATTTTTAATTAATGGAAGCCCCTAGAAACTGCAGATTTTGTTTTATACCTTACATGAATGTGTTTTATGCAACAGAAATGTGAAGGCCACATTAGAAGCTGAGGATCTCTGAAGGGAAGTGTATGAATATAACACAATATAAACCATATTTGATGTCCTCATGTTGCTATGTGACTTGTCTTCAGCCCTGTTATTATGTTGGCTCTAATTATACCTATTATCCATTCTGCCACCTTATACCAATGTTCCCCATTTTATTTTTCTACTATTCATATTAGGGAAAATAATTTAATCTTCAGTTCCTATTTGCATAAAAATTTGAATTGTTCTGAATTGAGAATCTAAGTCTCAGTTCATCCTCTAATTCTGAAATTCATTAACAAGATTTTACATAATCCTTTTAACCCTACTGTTTTTCAGTTTGTTGTTTTTTTCTCATCCATCAAATGGGACTAATAGCATCAATTTAATTGTGTTTATCTTGGATGATGTGTTGTACAATATATAGATTTTGTACTATTTAAAGAAAAAGCTAATGTATAGTTTCATTTTTTCATCAATACTATTCTAATAGTTTATTGTTAATACGTTATTTTTACTTGGTTTTTATTGTTCCGTTTTTATGCTCAATTTGTCCATTATCACACTGCGCTAAAAAAAAAAACTATTATAAGAGTGACATGACCTTTAAAATGTTCCAGAAAATTTTCATTAGTCATCTTCACTGCCTTCATCATTGTCCTCCTCCTGGTTTTCATAGGAGTAGGAGTGTGAGCATAATTTTTATAGTGTGACTTCTAAAGGAAAGCATGTATGCAGAAAAGTCTGAGTTGTTTGGTAATGAGGAAAGTCGAATCTTGCCTTATCCACACCTGCATACCACTGCCAAAGTCCCCTATCACTTTAGAGACTCTGTTTGAGAAGTGTGATATTGATTGCTGTGTTGCAGAAGCCAGCCTCGCAGCTGCATCCTCCGGAGAATACGCCGCAGTCGGCAGCACAGGATGGATGACTGACAGCCGGCACCCAGTCCTTTTTTTCCGACAAAGCTTTCTCTTGACGTTAATTTTCCATCTCCTCTCCTGTTAGCGGTTGCCAGTTTCCAACCTAATGCCCAACTGCCAATCAGCTACTGGTTATTTTTAATTAAGACCACTCAAAAATTTCCCTCACGTAACTTGCATGGAAAAAGGGGAATCCTTTTATTCATAATCGAATTTCATGTGCAAATTGCCTTCATCACACTTGTCTGGCAGTTCTGTAATGTGCCAGGGAAAAAGCAGCATTTTTTCCTGTTCAGCCATGCATGGGCTCCACACCTTGCTTCTTGGATACTCAGTCACAATTATCTATTTTTATTTATGTCTCATTAAATCTGCAGCAGCTGGGTATTGACTGACTCGGCCCTTGCCCTCCATTGCCTGTGAGCAGATGGCATTGACTTCACTTGAGTCAGACTCTAAGGTGGACCTAGAGGAATGACTTACAAGAAAATATCATGGGGTGGGTAATGATGATTCCCTGACAATGTATAAACCCCAACATGTTATGACCTGACAAGTATCAGGACACTTATCTTGGTTCCCATTCAAGACTTACTTAAATACAGGAATCAGAATGACTTGGCAATGTAGAACATAAAATATATTAAGCTCCTTTGATTTAGACAGCTGTTTCTGTTTCTTTTTTTTTTTTTTTCCTCCTTTTTTGAGACAGAGACTTGCTTTGTTGCCCAGGCTGGAGTGCAATGGCATGATCTCAGTTCACTGCAATCTCCACCTCCCGGGTTCAAGAGATTCTCCAGCCTCCCCAATAAGTGGAACTGTATAGGCACACACCACCACAACCAGCTAATTTTTGTATTTTCAGTAGAAATGGGGTTTCACATTTTGGCCAGACTGGTCTCGAACTCCTGACCTCAGGTGATCTGCCCGCCTCAGCCTCTCAAAATGCTGGGATTACAGGCATGAACCACCGTGCCTGGCCTCTGTTTTTATTTTCTAAGAAAATTTTTACAAATAATTAAAAGCTACGCATAAACACGGGGAGAAATTGTCCCCCATTTTTATTCTTTATTGTACTACGGAAAAGTCAAGACCTTGTGTGAAGTTTTGAATAGTAATAAAAAAATTGATATCATCTGGACCATACACTCATTATAATTAGAAATTATTTCTAAATTTGGTTCTGGGCTTGAGATCCAAATCATAATTTGGGGTTATTATATCCACACCTGGAGAATGCCATAGTTTGGGAGGTCCTTTCAGTCTCTTAATCACAAAATAGATATTTAAAAACCCATAGCTATGGAAAGTTTTATATAATGGAAAGAAGAAAATTCTGCCAGACATTCAATCATGCCAACCAAAGACCACTAGTGTTCTTTCATTCAGGGCGCAAGTACATGGTTGGTGAGTTCTGGCTGTGCATAAGTTTCATTTGTTCCTAGAAGGTGTTGCAATTTTTAAATATCTAAACCCTGACCATGGCACTCTTGTTGTAAAAATCTTCCAATGTCACCCATCACTTAACATATTAAAGTTTATATTTCCTGGCAGCCTCTAAAAAGTCCTCATTGAATATCCCTCCTTCCCCCATTTCCCACTCTTTCCTCTTTTATTTTGACTGACATTGGAGTGTTCAGTATGCATGGCACTCTTCCATGTTCTTTATGTGTATTATGTCATTTAATTCTCACAACATATGTATTTGCAGATGCATACACTGAGACTTAGCCTTAGAGAGGTGCTGTAATTTGCCTAATGTCATAATTACTGGCAGAGATAGTACTGCCTGTGTTCTTGAGGATTTTGCTGCATGGATATCCTAAAGTTCAACCATGCTGGGTTACTCATAATGATGCATCATTGCATCAATCCCTCAGTACCTTGTCCAACTATGCTTTTAAAAGATACATGTGAGACCGGGCGTGGTGGCTCATGCCTGTAATCCCAGCACTTTGGGAGGCCAAGGTGGGCGGACCACGAGATCAGGAGATCGAGATCATCCTGGCTAACATGGTGAAACCCCGTCTCTACTAAAAAAAAAAAAAAAAAAAAACAAAAAAATTAGCCGGGCGTGGTGGTGGGCGCCTGTAGTCCCAGACACTCGGGAGGCTGAGGCAGGAGAATGGCGTGAATCTGGGAGGCGGAGCTTGCAGTGAGCCGAGATCGCACCACTGCACTCCAGCCTGAGTGACAGGGAGACTTCGTCTCAAAAAAAAAAAAAAGAAAAAGTTGCATGTGAGTCGGGCACAGTGGCTCACACCTATAACCCAGTACTTTGGGAGGCTGAGGCAGAAGGATCAATTGAGGCCAAGAGTTCCAGATCAGCCTGGGCAACATAGCAAGACACTATCTCTACTAAAAAAATAAAAATAAAATAAAAATTAGTTGGATGGGTGGTGTGCACCTGTAATCCCAGATACTTGGGAGTCTGAGGTGGGTGGCTAATTTGAGCCTGGGAGTTCAAGGTTACAGTGAGCCTTGACTATGCCACTGCACTCCATCCTAGGTGACAGGGTAATGACTTGTCTGAAAAATAAAATGAAATAAAAAGTAAAATAAAGCTTGCACATGATACCAACAGCTCATTCAATATGTGGTTTTCTAATTGTTCATTTATCTCTTCCTTATAATCTCCTAAAAGAAAAAACTACCCTTTATTTTTTCATATCTAATGTCTAGTAAGAGACACATAGTATACGCTGAATAAACAATATTTTATGAATAATGACATTGTCCACTGATGTGATAATAAACACAAAATCACAGTGAAAGAATAGAAATTCAAGATGGAGGATACCATAATAGACAATTTTATAGCAGATAGCAAACGCTCCCTGTGCACCAGTCACTTTCACACTGAGTGTTTTATTTGATCTTCAGACCACACGTAATATGATTAAATTTTATCTTTGTTTGCCAAATAATCCTATTTAAACCCTCTAAATCTTTAACCATCTATTTTTCTTTCTCTAGGAACATATGAACAGGAACACATCTGAAAGTATATACGCCAACACTGTTAATAGTAATTTTTTGGCAGATAAAGTTATACAGGCTTACATTTTTTGCTGTTTATTGCCCTCTTTCTTGAGTTATATGATCAAACTAATGGTGAAAAAAATCTTCACGGTCGGGCGTGGCGGGTCACGCCTGTAATCCCAGCACTTTGTGAGGCTGAGGCAGGTGGATTACTTGAGGCCAAGAGTTGGAGACCAGCCTGGCCAAAATGGTGAAACCCCATGTCTACTATAAATACAAATATTAGCTAGGTGTGGTGGTGGGTGCATGCAGTCCCAGCTACTCAGAAGGCTGTGGCAGGAGAATCGCTTGAACCCGGGAGGTGGAGGTTCCGGTGAACTGAGATTGTGCCACTGCACTCCAGCCTGGGCAAGAAAGAGTGAGACTCCATCTCAAAATAAACAACTTCATGACATGAATTGAGTATTGGATGTGTAGTGTTTGAAGAGATTTCGTACAACCAATCACGCATCAATCTGGAGTTAAAAGGAAAAGTCTGCACTGATGAGAGAAATTTAGCAGCCATAGCACACAAAATGATAATTTATGAAATGGGGATAGATAATATCAACAAGGTAAAATATAGAGTTAAAAAAGTGGATAAGATGCCTTTCCCTGCTAATTCATTTAAGCCACCAAAAGGTTTATTTCATTCACACATATCTAATCATCCTCCTCCCACAAAACACATGGAGACTGCGAATGTGGCCCTTAACTTGAGAAGCTGCAAATTCATTCAGCAAATTCTCGTGGAGTCTCTGCCATGTCCAACAGTAGCTAGCTGTTCCAAATAACTTTATCACATACATGTCATCTCATGGAGGAGGTACTAATATTATCACCATGTTATAGACAAGGAAATTGATACTCAGAATGATGAAAGAATGATGAAAATTATCAGTAAGTGGCTGATTGATAATTTTCAGATGTTACATTCATCATTCTGGGTCTTCTGATCTCTTTAGATCATTTTAAGAAAAAGCAAGACAAAAAAGGATTGCAAAAGTCATGCTTATACAAATAACGCTGTAGGAACAGAAAAGAGGTCTAATTCAGCTACAGGAGCTCAAATTATAGAAGTTGATTTAAAAACAAATTAAACATAAATAATTTAAATAAAATTAGTCTCACATAGGTAGCTTTTGGGGTTATTTTTCATAATTCTTTCATTTCTTTTCACTTCTCCCTTACCCAACCCTGTGAAATAGTGATGCTCCCAACAGAGAATTTAGAATGTACACTTGGCATTTTTATAGAAGGATTAACTTCAAGATACAGTGTGGCAGATTAAAAATGGTCATGCAAATGTTGACACTTCTCTCATTGACAGATGGGGTATATCTCACCTCTCTTTGCATCTGAGCTGGTCTGTGACTGCACCGACAAATAGAATACATCAGAAATGTTTTATGCCAGTTCTGTGTCTAGCTTTGAAGACTGGTAGCTTCTCTCTTGTTCTCTTGGAGCAGCAAGAGAACATGGGGAAGAGATCTGTATATGCTGAGCCTGCTGCGTTGTGAGAAAATCCAAACTAGTCACATTGAGAGGTTATACGGGAGAGGGAGAAAGGAGAGGGAGAAATGCAGAGAGACAGAGAGAGGCAGGCAGATGCAACAGGATATTCAAGTCATTCCAGCTTCCACAAGACCTGAGACTGTACGGATCAGAGACAGGTGGCCCCTGATGTGTGCTGACCCAAAAAAATACAGACATCTAATTACAACAATGTAATGATTGAAGCCACCAAGTTTTGGTGTAGTTTTTTATACCACAATAGATAACCAAAACAGAAAGTCAATTTCTTCTCACTTCTAGGCTTAGAAGAATTGAGAAAAAGTCGGCAGGTATTTCTCCTGCCTGCTCTTTCTTATCTCTTTTCCACACTGCACTTTTTAACCTAGCAATGGAGGGCCATTTATCCCAAGATGCACTTTTGTCAGTATAGGGAGATTCTAGCTGTGAATTGGGGTCACAGTTATTACACTGTTGGCAGGATGAAGGGGAGCATAATACTAACATTTGAAACTGAAAAGAGAGTAAATTGTCCACATGAACACCTTCTTTCAATCATTCAGCAAACCATCCCCATGTCCCAGAGTCTGTCTTTATCAGTGGCACACGCTGCTATAGTCTCACATAAAACAACCTTTCACAGAAACTTTGGTCATGTAGAAACTATAGAAATAGGAGCTCTAAAAAGCCTTAGATTCTATTTGGTATATCTCCTTAATTCTGTTGCAGTCTTCTCAAGTGAGAATTTCAAAGATTAATAAAATTTTCTGAAGTTCAACTCTCAATATTTGCAAAAAAAATCTGTATGATACCTTTTATATCAACTATATGTTTTAAAACAAGTGACTCAAGTCTATGGAGTAATATTCTCACCTTTGCCAGGTGTCATACCCAAATTGTTGCTCTCTATTTAATATTGTCTTGAAGCTTCTATCCCATATCAGGATTAAGACTCATAGAACACCAAACATAGAAGAAAACTTAATGATGATCTGCTCCAACCTCTTTTTTTTTCCAGGTGAGTTAAAGGAGGTCCTAACATTATAAATGACTGCTTTAAGGTTACTGGATCAATTAGTGCTACTGACTATAAAACAAGGTTTCTTAACCTCACCACTATTGACATTTCATGCTGAATTATTCTCTGTTGAGAAGGGCTGTCCTGTGGATTGTAAAATGTTAAGCAGTAGGCCTGACCTCCACCCTGTAGATGCCAGTAGCACAAAAGTGACTCTTGATTTTGCCAAGTATCCCCTGGTGAGCAAAACCACTCTTATGTTGAAAATCATTGCTCTTGAGGGTCTAATATATGAATAAATTTTAATCTTTTTCTTCACTTTGCTTTCCTTTGCCTGCCCTCAACCTAACCTGGAGTTCATATGCCCTCAAAAGAGACAAATTAAAACACTCTTTCCTTTTTATAGAAGTCAGAGTGTGATAGGTTCAACAAATATAATGCATTCTTGAATGATGCTGACTAAATATTGAGAGTAAGTTAGTCAAAATCCAAAACTTCGCCATCTATATCCCTCCAAAACTTTCTTTTTCTGGCCTGTTGCTATAACAGCTTACTGAGCAATCAATAAAATCTGATACTTCAAAGCCTGTTTTTTTGGATAGGCAGAGAATGTCAATCCCTGTTCTCATCAAATGGAGTGGAAAGAAACAGCTCTTTAAACATAAAGACATTCTGCTTGTTGATTTCAGGTACATTCTTCTCAATTTAACTTGTTCTCTCCAATGATGACTTGAAGTTTCAGGAAGGTCATGATTCTCTATGGTGGAAACACATGTGGCATTTATTTTAAAGTCTTCTGAATAATAAGGAAAAAATCCCAGCTCTTTAAAGAGACTTTTGTTCACTGACAATTTCTGTACTCACGATTTCATGAACTCACTCTGTACCAGATGTGTTTATGTAGTTAGGAGATGCAATAATGAAAGGAAAATCCCTGGACCCCAAAGAATCATGACCACGAAAGAAAAACAGATAGGAACAGAGTCCATTGTGCTAACTGCAATGATAGACTTAGCCTTCAAGTGTTGAACTTAACATGTGAAAGAGGACCCAAAAGGTAATGAGAAGTAGGACTAGCCTACAGAGAAATAGGCTAATTTCTAGGCCACAGGGACAACATATGCAAAGGCAGAGTGACATTACAGCATCCTTCTCTATGTAAATGGCTAGAAGATATTTATAAAATAATAATAAATTGTAGACTAGAGTATTATTAGGAAAAAAGCCAAGAAAAATGTTCTGGCTCCAGATAGATAAAGTTTTTTTATCTACACCAGTAAGAACTTGTACTTTCTCCTCGAGCAATGAGAAATCAACAGAGGTTTATGCAGGATGTGACATGACCAAATTTGGGATTTATAAAAATTATTCTGAGGCTATAAAAAGAAATGCCAGATTAAAAGCTAGATGATAGCCCAAGAAAAAAGATGATGAAAATCTGAAGGAGAGAGGAAGCAGTGGAGGGAAAAAGAAGAGTAAGAGGAAAAGGAAAATAAGGCAAGAAGATGGGAAATACATAGAGAACAAAATAAGGATGAACTGATGAACTTTTGTTACTAATTAGGCATGAGGGTGAACTAGAAAGAAAGTTAAGAGAATGGAGGAGGATATTTAGGACTGAAGAAAATAAAACATTTATTTTGGTGGTGCTGACTTTGCAGTATCTGTGAGATAATTAGTTTGTCTCAGAAGGAGTATAGCATGTAGAGTAGAAAGCCATGAAGTAGTGACAGAAAACTCAACAACTCTCCATGTAAGGGAGGTTTTCCTTCCCCCCAAATGTCAAATTCTCACCATAGGACCCCTGCACATTGTGTTCTATCTGACTGGAAACTCTTTCATTACTCCTGTTAAAAGCTTGACTTTTTAGACAGGGCACAGTGGCTCACACCTGTAATTCCAGAACTTTGGAAGGCAGAGGTGGGAGGAGCAGTTGAGTTCAGGAGTGTGTGTATATATATATACACACACACACACACATATATGTATACACACACATATATATGTATGTATATATAAGCTATCTATATACACACATATGTATATTTATAAACTATGTATATATATACAAGCTATCTATATACACACATATATGTGTATATATAAGCTATCTATATGCACACATATATATATATAAACTATATATGTATATATATGTGTATATATATGCTATATATATGTGTATATGTATGTATTAGCTGGGCATGGTGGTATGAACCCATAGTTCCAGTTACTTCGGATGTTGAAGCAAGAAGATTGCTTGAGCCCAGGAATTTGAGGTTGCAGTGAGCTGCGATAGTGTCACTGTACCCCAGCCTGGGTGACAGAGTGAGATCCTGTCTCAAAAATAAAAATAAAGTTTGATTTTTAAATTCTCAGCTCACAATTTTAAATATTACTCTAGATATAAATAGGTTCCTTGTTATTCTCTCACTGCATTTTTTTTTTTTTTGAGACAGGGTCTTGGCTCACTGCAGCCTTAACCCCTGCATTCAAGCAGTTCTCCCATGTCAGCCTCCCAAGTAGCTGGAACCACAGGCATGTGCCACCACACCCAACTAATTTTTTTTTGTATTTTTTGGTACAGATGGGGTTTCACATATTGGCCAGGGTGGTCTCGAACTCCTGACCTCAAGTTATCTGCTCGCCTAGGCCTCCAAAAATGTTGGGATTACAGGCGTGAGCCACTGAGCCTGGCCTTCTATGATTCCTCCATAGACTATATCATGCATAATTATGTAATGAATTGTTTCTGTACTTGATCTGTCTCTTCTACTAGACTGCAAGCTCCCTGACAGCACAAACCCTAGCTGTTTAACTGACAAATACATCCCCATTGTTTGGCATTGTGACTAAACAATCACTCAAATATTTGGTGAATAAATAAGTGAATATTGGGTATATAAGTAATTAAAAAGGCTAACACTATTTGGAGCTTGGTGTAAGAATGATTGGTTTTTACACTTTGATACCAGGAACTATCATAAAACTGCCAAATTTGATTTCTGAGCCTAAGAGTTGACACTTTGAATCCCTCTTCCCTTCTCAGGAACAATAGCCTGAATTCCAGCCATGTTTTTGTTCTCCTGGTCAACCATAAGGATGAAACTGAGTTGCAGTACAGCTTGGAAAAGACATTTGTTTTAAACTTACAAATGTGCCACAAATCCCTTTCTTAGGATCTTAACCATGTCAAGGAAAGAGAAATATATGTTGCTGGAAGAGGAGCTGTTTTGCTTTTTAGTGAAATTATGCAGCTGCAATCATGTTACCTCAAACTCAATTTCCAAATGACACAATGTGTGAAAAAGATCACATATCATAGGACAAAATCTGTTACACCTATATTTCTAAAAGATATTAGGGGTGTGAGAGGGTCAGAAGAAAGGAAGATCTTTCTGGTCCAGGCTATAGACAGAGGATCAATTCACTAGATGCTTGCCCAAAGCTTCCTAAAGTATGAAGTTTCATGATATTGCTTCAAATTTTTATGGGTTCATCTTTAAAAAAAAAAAGTTTGGCTGTGTCCCCAACCAAATCTCATTTTGAATTGTAACTCCAATAATTCCCATGTGTCATGGGAGGAACCCAGTGGGGAGTGATTGAATTATGTAGGTGGGTCTTTCCTGCACTGTTATGATAGTGAATGAGTCTCACAAGCTCTGATGATTTGATAAGGGGAAACCCACTTCACTTGGCTCTCATTCTTTTCTCTTGTCTGCTGCCATGTGAGATGTGCCTTTCACCTTCTACCATGACTGTGAGGCCTCCCAGCCATGTGGAACTGTAAGTCCAATAAATCTCTGTCTTTTGTAAATTGCCCAGTCTCGGGTATGTTTTTATTAGAAGTGTGAAAATGGACTAATACAGTCAATTGGTACCAGTATAGTGGGGTGTTGCTGAAAAAGATATATGAAAATGTGGATGCAACTTTGGAACTGGGTAGCAGGCAGAGGTTGGAACAGGTTGGAGGGCTCAGAAGAAGAGAGGGAAATTTGGAAAAGTTTGGAACTTCCTAGAGACTTGAATGACTTTGACAAAAATGCTTACAGTGATATGAACAATAAGGTCCAGGCTGAGGTGGTCTCAGATGGAGATGAGAAACTTGTTGCGGACTAGAGCAAAGGTGACTCTTGTTATGTTTTAGCAAAGAGACTGGCAGCATTTTGCCCCTGCCCTAAAGATCTGTGGAACTTTGAACTCGAGATGATTTAAGGTATCTGGCACAAGAAATTTCTAAGCAGCAAAGCATTAAAGAGGTGACTTGGGTGCTGTTAAAGGCATTCAGTTTTATAAGGGAAACAGAGCATGAAAGTTTGGAAAATTTGCAGCCTGCCAATGTGATAGAAAAGAAAATCCCATTTTCTGAGGAGAAATTCAAACTGGCTGCAGAAATTTGCATAAGTAATGAGGAACCAAATGTTAATCCCCAAGACAATGGGGAAAATGTCTCCAGGGCAGGTCAGAGGTCTTCACAGCAGCCCCTCCCATCACAGGCCCAGAGGCCTAGGAGGAAAAAGTGGTTTCGTGGGCTGGGACCAGGGTCCCTGTGCTGTGTTCAGCCTATTGACTTGGTGCCCTGTATCCCAGCCTCTCCAACCAAGGCTGAAAGGGGCTAATGTAGAACTCAGGCCGTGGCTTCAGAAGGTACAAGCCCCAAGACTTGGCAGATAATACATGGTATTGAGCCTGTGAGTGCACAGAAGTCAAGAATTGGGCTTTGGGAATTTCCACCTAGATTTCAGAGGATGTATGAAAATGCCTGGATGTCCAGGCAGAAGTTTGCTGCAGGGGTGGGGCCCTCATAGAGATCCCCTGCTAGGGCAGTGTGAAAGGGAAATGTGGGGTTGGAACCTCCACACAGAGTCCCTACTGGGGCACCACCTAGTGGAGCTGTGAGAAGACAGCCACCATCTTCCAGACCCCAGAATGGCCGATCTACTGACAGCTTGCACTGTGCACCTGGAAAAGCCACAGACAATCAATGCCAGTCCATGAAAGCAGCTGGGAGGGAGGCTGTACCCAGCAGAGCCACAGGGGCAGAGCTGCCCAGGACCATGGGAACCCACGTTTTGCATCAGCATGACACAGACGCAAGACATGGAGTCAAAGGAGATCATTTTGGAGCTTTAAGATTTGACTGCCCCACTGGATTTCAGACTTGCGTGGGGCCAGTAGCCCCTTTGTTTTAGCCAGTTTCTTCCATTTGAAATGGCTGTATTTACCCAATGCCTGTATCCCCATTGTATCTAAGAAGTAACTAACTTGCTTTTGATTTTACAGGATCATAGGTGGAAGGGACTTGCCTTGTCACAGATGAAACACTGGACTGTAGACTTTTGAGTTAATGCTGAAATGAGTTAAGACTTTGGGGGCTGTTGGCAAGACATGATGCTTTTGAAATGTGACAACATTAGATTTGGGAGGGGCTGGGGTGGAATCATATGGTCTGGCTGTGCCCCCACCCAAATCTCTTCTGGAATTTTTACTCCCATAATTCCCTCATGTTGTGGGAGGAACCTGGTAGGAGGTGACTGAATTATGGGGGTGAGTCTTTCCTGCACTGTTCTCATGATAGTGAATGAGTCTCACAAGATCTGAAGGTTTAATAAGGGGAAACCCATTTCGCTTAGCTCTCATTCTCCTCTTGTCTGCTGCCACATGAGATGTGCCCTTCACCTTCCACCATGATTGTGAGGCCTACTCAGCCATGTGGAACAGTAAGTCCAATAAACCTCTTTCTTTTGTAAATTGCCCAGTCTCATGTATGTCTTTATCAGCAGCATGAAAATGGACTAATACACCCTGGTAATGAGATTCTGATAAAAATCGCCAAAATAAACAAATAATGTTTTGTACACCAACTGAGTTCTAAAGCTGCACCTTCATTTTCCTTATGTGTTAAATGAAAACATTACTTATATCTCATAGGTAGTTATTCAGGTTAAACAAAATACTCTAAGAAATACTCTATGACAGTGGCTGGCATTGCAGATGACTGACAAATACATGGGAGAAAATATTTGCAAACTACACCTCTGACAAAGGACTGGTATCTAGAATCTGTAATACAAGAAACTCAAACAAAACAGCAAATAATCTCACCCGTAAGTGGGCAAAGGACATGAATATTTTTCAAAAGAAGACATCCAAATGGCCAACAAACATATGAAAACATGCTCAACATCAGTAATCATCAGGGAAATGCAAATTAAAACCTCCATGAGGTGCCACCTTCCTCCTGCATGAAAGGCCATTATTAAATTTTGAAAAACAATAGATGTTAGTGTGGATGTGGGGAAAAGGGAACACTTATATACTGTGGAAATGTAAATTAATACAATCTCTATGGAAAAGAGTATGGAGGTTCCTGAAATAGCTAAAAGTAGATATACCATTCAAACTAGCAATCCCACTACCCAAAGTAAAATGTCATTTTATAGACACTTGCACACATATGTTAATAAGGGCAGAATTCACAATTGCAAAGATGTGGATCCAACCTAGATGCCCATTGGCTAATGAGTGGATAAAGAAAATGTGGTATATATACACCATGAAATACTACTCAGTCACTAAAAGGAATGAAATAAAGTCTCTTGCAGCAACTTGGATGGAGCTGGAGGCCATTATTCTAAGTCGACTAACACAGGAGTAGAAAACCAAAAACCGCATGTTCTCACTCATAAAGAGGAGCTAAGCTATAAGTAAGCAAAGTGATATAATGAACCTTAAAGACTCAGAAGATAGAGGGTGGGAGGGGGCTAAGGATAGAAAATTACACCTTAGGTGCAATGTACTCTACTCAGGTTATGAATGCACTATATAATTCATCCATATAACAAAAAAACTACCTGTACACCAAAAGCTATTGAAATAAACATTAAAAAACATTTAAAAAAAAGCTGATACCTCTCACCGAGAAAAAACCAACAAAGTTTCTTCCCCCGTAATGATTCATTTGAGTTAATGTGTAATTTGTCCAGTTTGTAATGACATTTTAAGCATTCACTCTAAGTACAGAAGACAGTGTGCTCTTAGGTAATTATTAAACACCCAATAGTTATAAAATTCATGTATCTGCATTTAGATAACAGGGATTTTATAAATCCCATTTATTGTGTCACATCTTACACATTATTTGCCTTCCCTTCTTTCTGTATGACACCAGGGACATAAAGAGTTTGGCCAAAATCCTTCTAGCTGTATTTCAGATATGCATCTTCCAATCCCACAACCTTATCTACTCTACATCCACAAAACTGTATTTTTATGATGAACATTTTCTCAAGTCCTGTTATGCTTTGGGCCCAAGCTAAATGATTAAAAGATGATTCAGATGTAATTCTTGTACACCAGAGATAGATAGATGCAAAGGAATCTTTGTCAAAACCTCTATGTCTTTATAATTCCCTGTTAAGATAGAGTAAATTTATATCCATGGGAGTTATTTATTTATAAGGAAATGATGGCTGAGAGAAGTTGAAATTCTGACACTAAGGGCACGCAACCAAGACTCAAACATAGGCTTCTTGACCTTAACTAACATTGTGTTTTACTTTCATGGAGCACTATCCAGTCTTAGATTCCTACTGAAGACAGGGGTGGGAGTTGACATTTTTTCCAGCAGGAAAACAATGAAGTAAAAAATATCTTCTTGATTAATCCTAGTTCAGAAAACTCAACTTTAAGTTCACAAAAAAGGGGAAAAAAGTTTATAGGAAATTTTTTATTTATTCATATTTTAATTAGTCTATTAGCATGTGGAGGTAATGCACTTAAACGGGACCTTGGCAGGAAAAGCACATTTTAAACAATAAGAAACCAGGGAAAACATTGAACATAGCTATTATTTTTGGCAGGAGTCTTTTCTTACATCTTTTTTTTCCTTTTTGTTTCTCCTTTCTGGTAACAAAAGGGGGAAAAAGTTTAAATGGAAAAAGATTGCACAGAGGTGGGGATTAACATATTTAATTTACATAATGTCAGTATGTTAAAGACTACGTAGGTGCAGTAGTATCAAATATTCTTAGTTAAGAAGCAGTTCAAAATAGGAACCTCTTTTATTGCACACATTCACGAAGTTCATTGTGAGGCTAAGTTAAAAATTAACACCATTTTCTCAGCAAAGGCAGCACAAGATCTGCATAGAGGTATATAATTATGTAGAAAGAAGAGTAGTTCTTCTTTTGATTCACTCCCCAGGTGATGTAATGGGGATATCACTGATGATATAATTTGATCCTCTTGGCCCATCAAATGGTGAAATCCACATAGAATACCATATTTTTATTTTAAAAATACAATTATTTTATTTTAAAAATACAACACCATTGATGTTGGAAAGTTGTGTGTGTGTGTGTGTGTGTGTGTTTTAGGTAGAATCATCAAAATCCCTCTCTGTGAAAGACACAGCTGGCTGCATAGTAGCTTTCCGCCTTGGATGCTGCTAATGTTCACTAGCAGCTTTCACTGAGAGTTTTTACCGAAAGACCATAGTGCGTTCTCCTCTACCCAGCATGCTTGGTTTAATGCCTGCATTGGAACGGTGTTCCAGATTCATCAAGCAAAAATCAATTCTGCTGTCCTTTAGCCAGAAACCTCTGGTTTGATTTTTATCTCAACGTTTCTGTTTGGGACTGAGGGAGGAGAAGAATGAGAACCAATGACCCAGTTTTAAGATCAGTGGGGTGTAATGGACACAACATGGGATCCATAATAACTAACTGGGTTCAAAGACAGTGTCAGAGTGGGGATGCTTCTTCTGCTTGTATTTTATTTATTTTCAGCTATAGGAAACTCGACTGTTGTGATACTTCTGGGTACATGTCTTTACCTTCTATATCTCAGGGAATCTGGAGTGACAATCACGTAGGTAAATTTGTAAAAGATGGGATATTCAGTTCCACATTGCACTACTTCCTCTTGGGGTTCAAGTCTACCTGTCCAGTGGTCCTTACTTACCTAGGTAGACCCTTTCCACATGATTAGGCCTGCTACCCTGGTCCAGAGTTGCTTGGGACTGGGTGAGTCCATTTGCCTAACTTGTGATTAAAGTAGCAGCAAGTTCATCTGGCTAACAGATCTAATGTGACATCCTTTGATCTTATACAGCCTTCATGGTCACCAAAGAGCTATTTAAGCTTCCCTGTGTATTCTTTGTTCTATATCAGATTGGTCAGAATCAAGATGGGAAAATGGATGATATATATAGTTTGTTATCTGAGTGATAATTATGTTGCCTGTTGAATAATTTAAGACAAAAGATGAAGTTTAGATAAAGTGAAAACATGCAAAACATCTTACACAGTAGCTATGAAAGACAACTCAAATCGTACTTGACATCACCGCTCCCAGGAAAATTTATATTGTTGGCCAGAAAAAGTCGCTATGCCTTTCCTGTCCTTTCTGGACAGGAATGTTCAGAATTATTGTTTTAGATGATTGTATGTATGACCTGTTCTTCCTTAAAACCATTTAATGGCTCTCCCAGATGAAGAGGACGAAGTTCAATGTCCCTGGCGCAGCAAAGAGGACATTTAGCAATCTGACCATTCCTTTCATTTCCCTCACATTAGTCTTTTCCCCAATTTAGGTCCTTCCAGGCCTTAGCTGATGTTGAGTCTCCCGTCTGAAATGTTTTCACCTTTCCTTCTCCACTGTGAACTTTTGCCTGACTCACTTTCAAGGCCAAACTCACATGCCTCCCTCTCTGCTAAAGTATATTAATTGTTCTTACCTCTGTGTTCTCAGAACTTTTTATTCATATCTTTACAATAGATTAATCACTTTGTAACATCATTGATGTGTGTGTGTGTGTGTGTTTTCCCGGAAAAATTAGGACTCCTAGAGGATAAAGATAATCAATTTATCACTTCTGTGTCTACAGAGCTTGAAAAACACTAGGTATTAAATAAATGTATAAGGGATTGAATATACAGCACTCACAAAAAATCTAATTGGGATTACAAAGTGTGAAAGAATTAAAATAAAACTCCATTATTTAAAAAGAAAAACAACATCTTTAAAACAGAGATCATCAAACCCTTTGCTTTGCCTTGTTCTTACATCCCTTTGCATTCATGGAGTTGTTAATTAGTTTCTTCTCCCTCTAGCTTTATCAGTCGCTATTGAGTATTTGTGTTTATAAACCAAATGATGTTGGTTCTTATGTGATCAAATTATGTACAACTGATGACTGGGTGTGTTGCAGGGTATTTATGACAGCTTTGTGAAACTTGGGAACAATTTTTTAGGAGAATTCCAATCAAGAAAAAATGTTTTTTTCCCCCCAGACACTGTCTGGTAAAAGCAATTGATTTTACAGAGAAATTGCATTCATAAGTACAAAATATTTTAACAAATATTAACAATTAAATAATAGCTAATTATTATTTAGTAATTAGTATGTTTCCAACACTTTCTAAAGCATTTTACTACTACTAACTCATTTAATTCTCAGGATAATGCTATTGAATGTTTATAATTTCCCCAATTCACAGCTGAGAAAAATGACCTTACAGGGGTAGGAAGAATCTCAGCCACTATCTCAAACTCATCAGCTGACTCCTGGTCCCACACTCCTAACTTAACAAATGTCACTATTGTATAAAGCAAAAAAGGTCAAACAATTTCAAAATAGCTCATGCATTTTACTTGTGGTTCTGAAATGCTGTAAAAGGGCACAAGGTCTGGAAGTAATGCTTTTATTCTTGGTATTGCTCTCATATGTCTCAGTGACTCCAGCATCATTCTCTCCAGTGCCTCTGTATTTATTGCCTGCTATGTGAACACTTCTCAGTCCCTGGCCTGTGCCTCTTTCCTACTCTCCATTCCCCATTTCTGACTCACAATCCCCATCAACAATGTCGAATGGGACACCTAAGTAAGACAGTACCCTCCTCACCTCAAGTATCACCTCCTGAAGAAAGTTTTCTCCAAGTAGCCAAACTAAAGCATCTCCCACTCATCCTCTATTCCATGCATTTCTTTAAAGCAGTGAATCTCTGGATTTACTGTATTAATTTATGGGCTAAGTGTGTGTTATCTGTGTCCTCCCTCACTTCTCCCAGCACATGGATTTCTAGAGACAAAGAACATCATTTCAATGATCACTCAATCACCTTGCTTAGTTCTCAAAACAAAAGTATGCTGGTCTGAGTGGAGCTTATACAGAAGAGAAAAGTCAGAGGCCTAGTTACAATTGGTGAATGGGGAAAGATTGAAGACATTCACATTGTACTATTTTTGTGGTAATATATAAACTTGTCCAGAATGCTATATATTTAATGTATGTAATGCTACAGACACATACCTTCACCTGAGATATATGTATATACATTTTTTATTAATTCTCAAGTCTTGAGAAAATAAAAAAAGATATCCCTCACATAGTAAAATATGTTGGAAATACATACATGAGGTCTGAGACTCCAGACAAGATGTAGTTAAAAATTACCAGATTTTTGGTCCTTCTTCACGTTCTAGTAAAGAACATCTGTAGTTATTGTCATAGACATAGCAATACCTGACTCTAATAGTACTAATGTATGCATCATTGATTATGTAACAGGCACTGAGTTTAATATTCTGTGTTGCTTTGTTCTTTTCCATTTTATGATTCATCACAATGTTGTGAGAAAGACACTTTCATTGCTCAATGAAATATGGAGAAACTGAGATTCAGAAAATTTTGTTAAATTGCCCTAGGTCAGAAAGTCAGGATTCAGGCTGGGCGCGGTGGCTCACGGCTGTAATCACAGTACTTCGGAAGGCCAAGGGAGGTGGATCACCTGAGGTCAGGAGTTCGAGACCAGCCTGGTCAACACGTTGAAACCCTGTCTCTACTAAAAATACAAAAATTAGCCAGATGTGGTGGTATGCACCTGTAGTCCCAGCTACTCAGGAGGTGGAGGCGAAAATTGCTTGAACCTGGGAGGCAGATGTTGTAATGAGCTGAGATCATGCTACTGCACTCCAGCCTGGGTGACAAAGCAAGATTCTGTTACAAAACAAAACAATAACAACAAAAAAAGTCAGGATTCAAACCTGAGTTTGATTCTGGTCTATTATCTTAACCACAATGCTATACTATAAGTTTTTGAATATCAGAGAGTCCAGTGCAAAACTGGCCAAATGTAGCAATTAACAATCCCCACTCCCCTCCATTCCACTCCTACTGCCTCAGCTCTGTACAGAATGGAGAGTTAAGAGGAAGTATTTATTCATTGTTTAAATTGTCACTACGATGTGGAAGAAGTATGTTGTTGGCACTTATTTTTTCCAAACCTGACACTGTACATACCGAACGATTTTTCTATTATCAGTCTTCTATGTCAAGAATAATTTTCATATCAACTAATAGTACATCAGGGATATTTTGCTTACAATTATTTTTGTCTGCCAGAAATAGGGGCTGCTCTTTCTCTACAGCCTAATCTTGGGTTTAGAGTGCTTACATTACTTGGCAACTATATTTCCAGGTGCTAGGCAATAGATTCTAAGAGAAATTTAACATGATAACAATGCACCGCTGGCAACAGTAGTCAAGACAGCATATTGGTTTATTCCTGCAAACTTGTAAAGCTTTAGATGAGAGTCTTCCCTTATCACTAGCACTTTGCTGTCACTGAAATTGGCTTATAAGGCACAAATCCATGTGAAAAGTTGGAAGGGTAACAATTAGAGAAGAAATGTTAACCTTTTAACCATCCATTTTCTGCAAAAGATTTTTCTGTTTCTATATACTTGTTTGTAATAACCGTTTCTAGAACAAGAGTAAACTAAAGATGATTCAAGTAATGCTAGATTTACTTATTGTGTGTAAGCTCTCCAGGGGATCAGACCATGTTTATATTTTACTTTGTTGTATTCAAAACAGCTATCAGACTGCAGTGCACATCCTAACCTTAAAATATTGTCAAATGATTGCTAAGCAGTTTCTGTTTTATTATCTGTATCTTACAAGTAATAGTATCCCCCTTTTACCAATTAGAAAAAAAACCTGTCTCAGGGAAATATGTAAAAATTAATATGGTAATTTGATAATAGGAATTATTTTATTTTCTATCCTGTTTTAGAATGATCCTCAGTCTTGGGATTTTCATTTCTCAAAGGAATTTTCCTCTGTTGTTTTTTTTTTAAATTGTTGAATGGTTTGAGTGTGATAAGACAATGGAAAGGCCCCACAAACCTTCAATAGCTCCAAACTGCTGTGCAAGCTGCTCTGCCCCTTGGGCCATATGATCCAGCAGAGCCAACTGTGCTTGAAGAAACAGCAGCTGATAGGGAAGTTGTTTGGAGCCTTTGGCAAGCCCCTATAGGTGAATCACAGTACAATCCTTTAGTATTTTGGAGCAAGGCTCTGCCGTCATTCATAGACAACCATGCTCCTTTAAACAACAGCTCTTAGCCTGCTACTTGGCCTTGGTAAAGACTGAATGCTTGACCATAAACCACAAAGGTGCCATGCAACCTGAGATGCCCATCATGAACTGAGTGTCACCTGGCCTACAAAGTCATGGGTTGGGTGTGAACAGCAACTCTTCATCATCACATGGAAGTGGTAGATATGTGATATGCTTGGATATGAGCAGTAGCAATGAGTTAATTTTTGAAGATTAAAGACAAATATGGCGGGGCGTGGTGGCTCACGCCTGTAATCCCAGCACTTTGGGAGGCCGAGGCGTGCAGATCGCAAAGTCAGGAGTTCAAGACCAGCCTGACCAATATGCATGAAACCCCATCTCTACTACAAATACATAAATTAGCCAGGTGTGGTGGCGCATGCCTGTAGTCCCAGCTAGTGGGAAGGCTGAGGCAGAAGAATCGCTTGAACCTGGGAGGCAAAGGTTGCAGTGAGCAGAGATCGTGCCACCACACTCCAGCCTGGGTGACAAAGTGAGGCTCTGTCTCAAACAAAAAAATAGTTGGATAATAATATATTTCTCCAGCTCCTTTCATATATAGTCATTCAATGCAGAACCACATGAATCAAGAATTGAAACAAAATCCTCACTTAGTTGGATTATTCCATCCAGTAAGAATTACTGTCCAAATGTCCTTAATAAGTTATGAGATTTCATAACCTTATCTATAAATTTAGCCAACTACTACATTAAGATTAAGATGGTAATACATAATCTAAATTGCCCAGGATAAGTAAAATACAACACAAACTTGATAAGTTAGCCTTATTTTTATAGTTAAATGTATTGATCTTCAGAAAGTTTTTCTAAAATATTGGCATAGTGGAACAGACATGAATATGAGTTTCTGCTTATTTTTTGCTTTTATACTTTTCGGTACTTTCCAATTTTTTAAAATGAATATCTACTGGCTTTTCCAAAATATATGTATTAGGATTCTTTCCAAAAACCTGCATGTAGGATTAGTACCATTCTTTGTATATTATTACAAAATTTGTAAACCATTATTTACATACTTCTTGGTATTTCATCAGGTGCACATGCCTTAATATTTTGCTTTTGAAAGTAATTTCAGGTTTTCTTTTTTTTCCTGGTTGTGTTTTGCTTTTTTACTTTTCTAAATAGCACTGGGATAAACATCTTATTTTGATTATTATAAGTAAATAGTAACTTTAAAAAAATTTTACAGGCCATTATTGCCAGTAACTTCCTCTAAAATCCTATTCTAAAAGCAGCTATTATTACTGTAATTGCTATCATGCTTTAGAAAAAAACGCAAGGTCAATGTGAACAGGAAGACATTTTTTAACAGTTGATGATCAGAGGAAGAGACCTTAATGTTTAGTATTTCATTTAGGAAAGGACTTAGGAAAGCTTCCTTATAATGACTAATTAATGCATTAATTTTATACTTGGGAAGAAATGGACATCAAAAACGAATTATGTGATCCCCAGTGACCACACATTTAAAAAAATCTTAATGTATGCTAAGCTTTCAAATTACCTCATTGTTCTTTTAGCAACAGTGCATAGATTTGACAGAACAAACAATGTAGGTCATTCTATTAAAAAAAAGTAGATGAGCTAAAATTAATATCAATTGAAAACACACCTGTGAAAATTAAGAGCTGAAATTAGAAAAATTATGTAGATACTTCTCAGTTTCTGTAGTAGAAATGCTGTCATTCTTTTTTTCTGTATGACCAATACCAGATGCAATCAAGCCAGACTTCCATTAAAAGGGGAATAAACCCAGCAAATATTTACTGTCTTTTTAGAAAAGTTTAATCTAACAATTAAAAAACATAGCAAACATAACACATTTATTTCCCACAAAAATAGTTTTCTCTTAAAAACATTTAAAGCACTCAGCCGGGCGCAGTGGCTCACGCATGTAATCCCAGCACTTTGGGAGGCCGGGGCGGGCAGATCACAAGGTCAGGAGATGGGGACCATCCTGACCAACACAGTGAAATCCCGTCTCTAGTAAAAAAAATTAAAATAAATAAATAAATAAAAATAAATAAAAAAAAATTTGCTGAGTGTGGTGGTGGGCACCTGTAGTCCCAGCTACTCAGGAGGCTGAGGCAGGAGAATGGCATGAACCCAGGAGGCAGAGCTTGCAGTAAGCCCAGATCACATCACTGCACTCCAGCCTGGGCGACAGAGTGAGACTCTCTCTAAAAAAAAAAGAAAAGAAAAAAGGAAAAAAAAGAATATTTAAAGCACTCACTCATAGAAAGATAACATCACAAGTTCTTTATACCCAGAAAGGAATTCAGATTTGACTGATCCAGTGCTTTGCAATCTTGCATCTCCATGAACAAAGGTAGTAATAGACCTAGGAACTACTCTATAGCTTTTAAGGATTTAATTCTTAAGAATTGTTTGCAACATAAGCAGGCAAAACTAACAATTATATATTTCTTATTTTGTCTTAAATTATACCAGTACACTGAGCTCTTCATGCTGATCAAAAGCTTTAATTGACAAATGCATTTAAATATGTATAAACATACATATATACTTCATATATTTAGATATAGCATATATCTATATCAGTATATATATTTATATTATATATGCACACATAAACTTATTTTATACCACTCATAGGAGTTCAAGATATAATGTTGAACAAGATATAAGCAACAGTCCTGGCTTTCAGATTACGGGGTACAAAGAAGTAAATGGTTACACCAAAAGGTACATAGATGGACGGGGAAATAAAATGATTAGGACATTGTGCTATTGGGGCACATACATAATGCTGCTAACCAAGTCCTGGGTTTATGGAAGAAGCAATATCCAAGTGAAAACCAGAAATATAAGTAGAAGTTAGACAGGGAAAGGAGAACAGAGGGTTTTCCGAGCATAAGTAATAGCACAATGCAGATCATAAGCGAAGGAGAGAATGTTGAGAATGAAGGAAGTTGAGGCCCAATACGGTCATAGGCAATATCCAATAGAGCATGATGCTTGGAGTTCATGCCACTGTGAATGTCTGAAGGAATCTCACATGTTGAATGGAGCCCCTAAAGAAGGGATACCAGGTAGTGCTAATGAAAGGCTATATTATAATCCTCCATTGGCCATGTGATTTTTAGGTCAAGGATGCCTGAATTGCCTAGGGCTATGTGTAATGGTCATCCCTGGAAAACAGAAGGAAGATGAAGGCTATTCATAGTGTCAGAACCTTGGCTAAATTGTCAGTTTTCAGCAAAGAGTTCTATCTGCAGGGAGTCACAAAGCTTATCCATAAACAGAATCAAGGGAACTCATCAAATTTATAGAGAAAATATAGAACTGTGGTAAGGTGAACATGTGAGCTGATAGAGCTATGCCAGGGTACCCTAGATGTAGGCTTGGAGTACCACGGTGAACTCTAGAGATGGTTTGACTGGAGGAGAGAGTCATACGATAAGATTCAGATGTGGTCTGTTCAAAGAGATTATCTAATACCTCTCATTTCTTATGATTGTGTGGCACCGTCAGGGTACTAGTAGAATCAAACTTGTTAGTTTTGATCATTTAAGGGGTTTACTTTCAATTGAAGAATCATACATCAGATATTACAGCAGGGTGTGATAATTAGGATTCATGAATGTGTGTGTGTGTGTGTGTGTGTGTGTGTGTGTGTGTGTGTTTTACCACTGTCCCTGGATCATGTATGTGAAGCATTCAATAATATTCTCAATGAATGTAATATTCAGTAATTAATTATATTGTTTGAGAATATGCTTACTAATAATTTAGGATACACTTGTTTCTTGTCTACTGCCCAGTATGCTGGAATTGTTTTTTTTCTCTTTATATTGCTTCCTTCACCTGCTTTTAATTCTAAGAGTTATTCTGATTTGATCCAGTCACTAATTGTCACTGTCTATCCTACACTAAATACAATTAAGACCGGCACCATGTTTTTAATGTATGATTCTCCATCTTATGTGGCTGGTCATGTACTAGTACTAGTTATCCAGTACTAATTCCCTGAGCCTCCAAATATTCTATCCCGGATTTAATATCTCTTTGTTTTACTGTTTCCTTCTAGGTTTCCGCAGCTCTGCTTCCTGATATTTCTCAGTGTTCTTCATCTTTTCTTCTTTCTTTCTTGCACTCAACAATACTTGTCTGGCCAAAGTTTTTGCCTGGAGATCCCAGTTTCCTTGCAACCTATCAGATCAAATCTTCAATGCCACAAGCCAGTGGGAATCTGATACTTATGGAATTCTTGAGATATATTAAATAAGTTGTCCTTCGGCATTCACAGGGGATTGGTTTCACTGCCCCCTTCACACACACCAGAATCCTCAGATATTCAAGTTTCTCATATAAATTAGCAAAGTAGTTGCATATAACCTACACAAATCCTCCCATATACTTTGTCATCACTAGATTGCATATGGTACCTAACACAATGTAAATACTACGTAGTTGTTATGCTGTCTTGTTTGTATTACTTTTATTGTTGTATTGCTATGTTTTATTGTTTTTATTTTTTTTCAAATATTTTTGATCTGCATTTGGTTGGATCTGTGAATGCAAAACCCATAGATAGGAAGGGCTGACTGTATTTCCAAAAGTCTAAGAAGATGCTACGTTGCTGAAGACAGGAACAAAGATGTTAGCCAGCACTTTCAAGGGCTTATCATTGAGCAGAATTATATCAATTCAGCAATGAGCAATAGATACTTTTAACTAAACTACATGTTTAGGTTAATTAAAATGTAGGGAGAAAAATCTTATAAGATTACTTCAAATCCCATTGAAAATACTTCAAAGCTACCCAGTGATTTTGGGGTATTCTTTGATATAATCTACAATGCTCTGCACAATGTTGCCCCTCTCTGAGTTTGTCCTTCCCCAAATCTCTCTTTCTTGTGTGTGTGTGTGTGTGCGTGCGTGCGCATATACACTCATTCTTCCTTAGATCATTAATACACTGGCCTTCTCTGTTTTCTTGAACTCATAATTTTTGGCCCACAGAACTTTTCTAATGATGTTTCTCTACCATACTCTCGTCAATCATTTTCACCTCCAGGGCAGAATTCAAGATTTGCCTAGGTAGGCCATTCCTAACAAGGTCAAATTCATTCAACACAAACTGAGCACCCACTATGTGCCATGTCCTGTCCTAGAAATTGGCCTATAGCAGTACACAAATCATCTCACTCTTGAACATCACTTATCACTTTATTTAATTTCTATCAGCATAATGCTTTAATAATTACTATCTTTTTCATTTTCCTGGTCTCTGAAGCTGGGAAGCATGGTTGTCTTTACTGACTTTTTGAATTGAAGCTCACAGCAATAGTTTAATACCCACTATTGGTAGACTGAGTAAATGAATCAAAGTACGATTCAATACCACAAGAGTGGAAGAATAAAACACATCTTTGGTTTTGACAAGCATAGGAATTACTACACATCCTCATTCACGAGTAAAACATGTACCGATTTATAAGCCCCCCTTTTAAGCTGATAGAAAGTAAGACAAAGCACAAAAGCAGTATTATACACAGAATACACACCTAGAGATAAGAAGAACATTCATCACAGCTTAGCCATGTGAAAAGCCCAGCCTAATTTGATCAATGAGGTCCATCAGTCTAGACCTCTTGGAGTCCAAAGTATACTTTGGGCATTAAATCATCAGTTTATTATAATGTTGATCAAATTTACCATCAAAATGCCAAATTGGCCCTTCTCTGCATTCAGCCAACATCTCTGCTCTCAATATGACCAAAAAATTAATAGTTCTTAAAGACAGTGTAAGGGAAGAATGAATTTTCTTTACCTTTCCATAGCTGTCTAATCCTCATGATTGTCTGTAAAAGTTGCAGAATTATTTCATTTTTTAATGAATGGAAAGAAGAGTGGTTGCTGGCACATAGTGGAAAGCCAGTAATATTTGAAAAGAGCAATCAATAAGGCATGGAGGGGGGATCCAGAGAGCTGAATTCTAGTCTCTGCTCTGTTACCATAGCCTTAAAATTTTCTTGTCAGTTTCTTTACCAAAGGGTTAACTTAACATGTTAAGTACTTTTATAGCTCTTATTTCAACAATTCCAGATAAACCTTTGTTGCTTTTAATTTGAAAACTTTCAGAACATTTGCCCTCCTAGAATTGAGAATCCTTATTTAAAAAAAAAAACCAAAAAGTTAGGGGTCTTCCCTGGGTCTGATTTTATACAATTAAATCAGAAACATTTTTTTAGTGGTAAAATTATTCTATTGGTCCAGTCTTTCATAACATAGTTTTAAATAATTTAGTATTTATATGTATATTATGGTTTCATGTTGCAAAACAGACAGCGAGGAAGTTCAGAAATTTTGAAATAAAAAAAGTCACTTGCACTATCATTAAGTTTATTTCCCATTCTCATTACTATCACTGTCAAAATAATAGGTTCAATTTGTGTTATGTTCTCATTACAACCTTGAATGAGGCATCAGAATTTTAATGCCTCATTTTTTCAAAGAATTAGAGATCATCCTGTATTACATTGACCTTTTCAATATTCCATATAAATGGACTGCTAGAAACCACCTTTGAGAAAATGTGTTTATACCCCCTTTTACCCTCACATTAACTTTTTCCCCTCTTTAATCAGGGAAGGGAGCAGGAGAAACTGTCCATCAGACAAATACAAGTTCTGAAAAGGTCATAGTATCTGTGTGTGTAAGCACATATTTATATATACACATGTAAACATACACATATATAACAGTGAACACACATACAAAATATTAAATATACATAAACTTTTTATAATTTAAATATACTGGCACCTTAGCAATTACAACCTAAAGCTCAGAACTCATTCAAAATATAAAGTTCCAATTTATCAGATTAGGCTTTCTGGCATTTTTATTATTATTATTATTATTTTTAGAGAGACAGGGTCTCGCTGTTTTCCAGGCTGGTTTTGAATTCCTGGGCTCAAGCAATCCACTTGCCTCAGCTTCCCAAATCCCAGAATGCTGGGATTGATTACAGGAGTGAGCCACTGTGTGTGGCCAGGGTAAGTTTCTTCTTATTCTCACTTATGAAATACAGACTGAAGCTGGGCTTCAGTATTTGTAGCAGATTACTTATAATGTCCTCACTACAATAATGTGATTGTCTGATTTTCCATGTTTGTGATTTAGAGAAGTAACTTATTTGAATCTACTATAATAACATAAATAATAGAAATTATCTAAAATTTATTCAGAATTTATTAAGTGCCATCAATAGTGTAAGCAATGTACTTTTATTAAAACATTCACATTAGAACCCAAGGTGTCATTGATATCTACAGCATGTGGGTGAAAAAACTGAGTCACAGAGATGTGTATCCACTGTCCAAGGCCTCCAGCCAAATTGATGGAGCCAGAAATAAATAATTTTACAATGAAATAGGATAAAATATTCCTATAACATATTTAGTATAACAACGCTAAAAATTATAGCCAAAGAATTAATTCATTTTATTGAAAAGTCTATTTCAAGATGTGACTTCATCATACTAATGTAATTCTGTTTAAATTTTATTATACTATAATTTTAACATACTATGTTTATTATTGTTGATTTTATTAAAATAAATAATATAATTTACAATAAGATAGATGGAATGAAATCACATTTATAGACCTTTAGCCTCTTGATCACTGGGTTAACCATAAAATCCATACTTGGGTAAGTCAGAAATGTTTGTCTTAGGGTCATGTCTCACTGCAATCAAATTCAGATCCAAGGGTTGTTTTATTATTATAATTTCTCCCCTAGATCGTAAGTAGTATTCTGGACAGATGTTACTGCAAATTATAGTAAAACCACAATAAAAAGAACCCTTAGGACTAATTTTTAGTAAGACTAAATATTTGTCATCATTAAATTAGATGTAATTTATATATTTGCTTGCAGAATTTCTTTGTTCTTGGTTATACCTTGAAAAAAAGAAGTGGGGTGGGTGCTAGAGGGGGTCATTTGTATATGTTGAATTATTTTAAGTGCTTCTCTAGTTCCATATTGAAGAACACCAATATATTTTTGTTGTTAAAAATCATTCAGCTCAAAATTGTATACTTCAAACAATGATTCAGTCGTGCCTGATTGCACATTCTCTCATTAAAACTTTAAACTAAATTGAACTTTCTTCTCCACTCTAACTAATACACACATGCATATTCTACAGACAACTAAAACAGATTTTCAAGTTTTAATGTAGATTTTAAAGACTATAATTTTCTGTATCTTCATTGTGGATTTTGAGGGTTTAATTGCTATGTTATGGCTGCACTTATCAGAAAGCATTGAAAAGTGTTAATTACTTTGTACTTTAGTCAGTTATGAATGCATGTAAAATTTAAATTTTTCCTGAGAAGCATATAAAGTCCACATTTATTATGCTACAAAAACTTATGAAATGATTTAAAATAATTAACCCAAAGGCAGTCATACTCCATGTTTTAAACATTTGTATGGTGCATCAGATGAATCTTAGACAATTTGTTAAAAATATATATATAGTAATTTTAACAAGATCAAATCATTGAGGGGGAATGGAAAACAATGTGTATATACATGTGTGTGTATATGCATGTATGCACGTGTGTGTATGTACATTTGGTCAACAGTTTGGAGAAAAATAAGTGAATAGAAAATAAGCATAGAAATGACTTTAAAATAATCATCTGCTCCCACCATTTTCTTGGCACCCAGATGCCAGTACCACATCCTTGTTTTTCAATCCACTAGCAAGTCCTTCCTAAACTGATATAGGAACAGAAAACCAAGTACAATATGTTCTCACTTAGAAGTGGGAGCAAATGAAAAGAACTCATGGACACATAGAGGAGAACAACAGATACTGGGAGGAGGGAGAGGATTGGGCAAAATAACTATTGGGTAATAGGATTAATCCCAGGGTGACAAAATAATCTGCACAACAAACCCTTATAACATGGGTTTACCTATGTAACAAACCCGCATATGTACCCCTGAACTTTAAAATAAGAGCTAAAAAATAAATAAAATCCTTGCTAATAATTTTCATAAGACGACTTCTAGTGATTGGGAACTCACTATTACCTGAGGTGGTTTTATACTATATTTAATTCAACTGCAATTATTTTAAAATGTTCTTTGTGCTTAATTGAAACACACTAAATTGTTGATTATATATGCTACAATCATTATTAAATTAAAAAAATATGTTTGGGCATCTACTATGTCTCCAGCACTGTTTTGTGAGTGCTGGGTCACAGTGATGAAAACAGGGGAAGAAAATCCTCACCTTCATGGAGATTGTGTGTAGGGGTGGAAGGGAGGTGAACTATGTGATGTTAAACGAAGATAAATAATGAGGACAAAACATTTGCCATGAAAAAGAATCTGTTCTGATTAAGACAAAAACCTTGGCACTAGAGACTCTAGATGACTGCCACATAACAGTTTTGAGATTCTGGATTCTTTATCTCAGTCAAATGTTATAAGAACCACATGACCCAATACATAAACATGGTTTGACCTTACTTCTTGACTCAGCATTCAGCAGTCTTAGCTATTTTGGTGATGTTGTAATGATGGTGGTGGTAATGGAAATGGAGAGAGTAGTGGTTTACTAAGAGAAATGCTATCAGGTTCATGTACTTCTCAACATGGAGGCCTTTTAAACATTTGAGGACAAGGCTCAGTCCACTTAAA
The DNA here is from genome assembly GCF_029289425.2 of Pan paniscus. NCBI lineage: Eukaryota > Metazoa > Chordata > Mammalia > Primates > Hominidae > Pan > Pan paniscus. The sequence continues at coordinate 73,665,816 of NC_073267.2, forward strand.
GCATCTTGACATCAAAATTTCTTGCCTCTCAGTCCTTAAATGGTTGTTGCTTTCTATTTTCCACATCATTATTTTCATTGTCCTCCACAAAAGCTCCATGTCTTAATTCATGTTCCCTAATTCATTATGTGTGCATTTTTTGTTTTTAAAATTTGTAATTGACAGATAACTGCATAATTTAATTGTATAACTTATGATGTATAATGTTTTAATGTATTTATACATTTTAGAAGGAGTAAATCAAGCTAATTAACATGTCCATTACCTCACCTGCTTATCATTGCTTTTGTGGTCAAGCTGTTTAAGGTATACTCTTAGCAGTTTGAAATATGCAATACATTATTATTAATTATTGTCACCATGCTGTGCAATAGACGGCTAAAACTTATTCCTACTGTTTAAATGAAACCTTGTACCGTTTGACCAACACATTCCTTTTCTGCATCCCCCACACCCCAGCCTCTGGTAACTGCCATTTTAATCTCTGCTTCTACAAGGTCAACTTTTTCAGATTCTACATATATGTAAGATTATGCAGTATTTGTCCTTCTGTACATGGCATATTGCACTTACCATAATCTCCTCTCATGTAATTTCAGCACTATTCATGGTAGTCAAGATATGGAAGCCACCTAAGTGTCTATGAACAGATAAAGAAAACGTGGTATGTATATAAACACAATAGAATGCTACCCAGCCTTAAAAAAGGAAATTTTGTCATTAGCATGTATATTTAAAAATGAGGAAAACAAAATACAGATAAAAATTGAAAACTGACCTAAAGAAAAGAATCACAGAATAGCATTTTCAGGCCAGGTAAGAACACTTGGTGGTCCCACAGCAATATGAAAACTTTAAGAACTATATTGAGAAGGCAAATATTCTGGCTACATATTAGGTATAGATATCTTTATTAAGTTGGCATACTGTATATTTTAAGTTCTTTCTTTCACTCACTCTCTTCCTCCCTTCTCTCTTATCTGTTTAACTTTCAGTCAGACTTTCATATGCCATATTTCAGTGGTATATATTTTAATTATTCTGTCAAGTGCCATGGCTAAATTCCATGAAAAGAATGAAAAAATCCTAAATCTGATAGAGACAGAAAAGGATTTTTTCTTTATAAAGAAATAACCTCTTCTAGGTGTTTAAATGCCAAAGTAAGTCAATCAAACTATAATTGAGTCTAATTGGGACTCCCACAAGTTCTTCATCTTTCACAAAAGTACCAAAAGTTAAGAAGAGGTGAAAAATTCATCTGTGACACTAGGTATTAAAAAAATCTGATCTGCCTAAGAAAATATCTGATTCTGAATCAGAAAAAACAAATCCAAAGCATTACCCTCATTAAATTAGAAATAACTCTACATCTTAATTCAAATTATGGTACCTATCAACCCGATTTTCCAATAAATGATATAACATGATAAATAAATATTATATTTAAAGAACTAAGAAATACAAAATTGGGATCTCAGTTGTGATCTAAGGGGGAAAGTACAGTGTAAACAACTTTTGATGAAAAATGCCTTTCTACTGGAGGAATGGTAGTTCCTGCCAATTTAACGTCTAAAATTGGTGTGTGTGTGTGTGTGTGTGTATGTTTTAATTTAAAACACATACAGCCTCCTGGTTTGATATAGTAAGCACACAAACACATGGAAGGCAAGAGTTCCTGTTTCTACTCTGAGCCTTGGGATTCCTCCAAATATAAAACAATACAAATTCATTTGCAGGGTGAAGTTCTTTGAGATTGCATAGAACTTGTGATATCTGTGATTTGAAAACGCATGTTTGCTCAAATGGGTGCTATCAATGAATATCCTGCTATCTAATTGGATACTTTCTATTCTTATTTGGATCCTCATCTCTACAATATGACTTTGTAGTGGGAGAATACATCAGAGATTGCACCAAATTAACACAAAACCAGGGAGGAACTTGCCAGAGGGAGTGGTTGTGTGCCTCTGCTGAGACACAGATCTGGAAGGATATATGATGTCAGTGCACATCTTGCTATTTCATTTTAAAAGCCAAATCTTTACTCATAAGAAAACTTAGTTTTTACTTTATTATATTGTTTATTTATTTTGTGAGACGATGTTTCGCTCTTGTTGCTCAGGCTGGAGTGCACTGGCGTGATCTTGGCTCACTGCAACCTCCACCTTCCGGGTTCAAGTGATTCTCCTGCCTTAGTCTCCAGAGTAGCTGGGATTACAGGTTCCCGCCAACACACAGAATTTTTTTTTTCTGTATTTTTAGTATAGATGGGGTTTAACCATGTTGACCAGGCTGGTCTGAAACTCCTGGCCTCTCAAGCAATCCTTCTGCCTCAGCCTCCCAAAGTGCTGGGATTATAGGCATGAGCCACTGTGCCTGGCCTTAGTTTTTACATTCTGATAGACTCCAGTAAGAATGGTTTTAGACCTAGAAGTGACACTTTTCTTCATGAAAATAGATGTATTAAAAATGGCAAATGTGAAGTTTCTTACAATGATTAAAGTGTTGAAAGTAATAGCTATGATAAAAGGCAACAGAAATCAGGAATACTAAACTGTAAGCAACGAGTATTGCTAGATAGCTGAATAACTATCTACAAAGACATGTTGGTTTATAACATAGAATGAGGACAGTGACCCCCTTTTCAACAATCTTCATATCAGTAAACACTAAATGAATTTAAATCACCAGAGAAAGAGGAGGGGACTGATCTGTCACACTTTAAGTAGAAGAGAGAGCCATAAACACTTAGGATCTAATGGTGATCCACTATCTCTATATTTCACACAGGTGCTTCTGGTATATCCATTTGCAAGAGATTAACAAATTCACCACTGAATGTCTTTTATAATGTGGAGAAGATGATCTTGGATAAGGTGATCTTTCATAATCTTAACCAAGAACTTAACTAATGCTAAGCATAAGATATGTTGGTTGCTAAACTTTAAAAAAAAAAAAGGAAAGAAAAAGAAATCTCATTACAAATTCTTCTAAGCACTGCAATGGAATCAAAATCTGAGGTTGTATACAGGCCACAAACTACCTGAAAACTGACATAAAGTTTAACCAAATATTATTTTAAACCTTAGTTTTATGGAACTTAGAAAGAGGAGTTGATCACTGCTGGATGCACAACTGCAAATATCCCTTTGCATAAGCACATTAATGATCAAATATTAGGTTACCCTTTTGTGACATTTTCTGAGCTTTAATTTTTATTTAATTGAAAGTATCTTAGAACTGCTCTAACATTTAGAAGCATGGCTCCGGGAAGGCCACACATTCTGTCTTCTTAAATACATATTTATCCAGCAGGCTAACATTTTAAGAGACAACTATGCCAGCTGTTAACAAGATTTTATGGGTTTAATGTTGACACATGAAAATTATAATTTATGCTTTATTAATTGTTGACAAAAGTGATGATTAACAAGAAACCAAATTAATTGTGCTTTCTCAATTAAAAAGATGTACCACAGCATACAATTTAACCAGATATTTATTTCCTCTTATCTTAGCAACATGGGATTTGCTTTTTAAAAATAAATAAAAATAAACAAAACATTTTGAAGGCCTCAGATTTCTCCCTTCCTTTCTTCATATTGATTGATGAATAATCATGGAAAAATATTTAGCTCTAACTTTATGCTTCTGACACCTTTTTGTATTCTAGTCATGAAGTTAGGGATGTGATTCCTAACATTTTTCTCATTACTGGCCATGATATTTTAAAAATTAGACTGAATAGCTGAGATATCTTGTGTAATGGAAATATAATATTGCACATAGGTGTGTCTCTCTATATGTTAATTACATAGTTCACATTGTATCTTAATATGTACATTGAATAGCCAGATACATTAAGTATGACTTTCTTTTTGATTCTGTTGCTGATCAGCTTAGTTATTGAGAATAATGTTTCCTAGAAACAAACGTTGAGGGCTGGGCGCAGTAGCTCATGCCTGTAATCCCAGCACTTTGGGAGGCTGAGGTGGGCAGATCACTTGAGGTCAGGAGTTCAAGACCAGCCTGGCCAACATAGGGAAATCCCATCTCCACTAAAAATACAAAAATTAGCCAGGCTTGGTGGTGCATGCCTGTAATCCCAGCTACTCAGGAGTCTGAGGTGGGAGAATCGCTTGAACCCAGGAGGTGGAGGTTGCATGCAGTCAGCTGAGATCATGCCATTGAACTCCAGCCTGGGTGACAGAGCAAGACTTCATCTCAAAGGAAACAAACACTGAACATTGGACATTTGTCTTACCATGGCCCCGACACAGTGGATTGTGTCTCTAGCCCCAGTTGAATATCTTAGAAATATGTGCTATGTAAAAATGTGAGCACAGAGAGAGACAGAGATTAAGACATCACTCCAAGAGTAAATTAGCTCAATACAAGAAAGGTACATCCAGAATTTAGGAATTTCTGACAACCACAAGTCCAGAGGTGCAGGTTTGTAGAAGTGATTTATTGGAGGTTTTCTCTCAAACACTGACCCATCCCAGCACGTTTAACTTTATCAGCAATTTTAATAATTTTATTCACTTTGCATTTTACCTTATACCATATGATATACTATATGTTCTAATATAAACTTATTCTTTTGAAAAAATGTATGTCTTTCTACACAATATGACATATATTCCATAATTTTGAAATTCTGTTCTCTACTGTTTCAACTCCAGAATCTAGAAAAGTGCGTGGAACACAATAAACACCCCATAACTACTTGTTAAGTTGATTTGTTACAATAGAAAAAAGGATGAACAATGATTCTGGCATAGGGAAGTATTATAGACTGAAAAACCTTTACATCATCTTATTCTGAATCGTGAATATTGTCAGTGAAGTGTCTATAACACATCACCAATTTTTATTTCATAAATTTAATGCCATAGGTCAGAATTGCTTTTCTTTCATCTATTTTTGTCTGCAAATATGTTGAAGAAACTGTCAAAAGCAGTTCAAAAGGAGGGGGAAAATAGCCTGGTGAGGCTGTGAATAAAATTTTCCTCATTCATGTGATCTCTTTTATTAAAAAGGTCTCCCAAGCTTGGTCCCCTGAGCCAGGCTTAATTAAAGTTATTTGCTCTTAGCTTACACCATGAATTGCCCCTTCTCACTTAGAGGTGGAGTCTACCACTGACAGCAGAGTTGAAATCCGGGGGCTTTACTTTCCATAGAATTTGTCCCTATGTCCTCAAATGAATTGCTTTAATTAAAATAACTTAGTGACCTTTTCTTTGCTCTCTTGGCTACAGAAATTTTCCATAACCCTCAGATTTGCCCTTGGGTTGTTAAAAATATTGCACTGAAAAAGTGCCTTTTGTTCTCCCAGAAATATCTTTTTTTGCAAACACCTCTTCTTTTTATGATGACTGTCTATTTTAGAGGAAATCTTTGATTGATACATGTTAACTCCACAGACTTAACATACTTCAAGCCTGGGCAAAAGCAAAGTTCTCCTAGGTTTGAATCTTTTGGATCTCACAAAATGATGGAGACTTGGTGGGTCTCAAAACGAGCAAGATGAAATAAATAAGCAATTATATGATTACTTATTTACAAGAAGATTTAGGAGGATTTGAAATCATTGCAATATAGCAAAACTGCATTAAAATATCCTATTTTAAATGAACAGTTCTTTTAGTATAAGAGATATCATGGTTACTCAAAATAATAATGAGGATGGCTAGATTTAGCAGGGACTTATTATGTGTTCCTTCAATCAAAGGCATTTATTGAACCATATAATAGGCGAGCCAGTGTGCTTGGTGTGCAATGGAGCAGTGAACAAAACAGATAGTCTCTCCCTTTAGCAATTGTATGTTCTCATGGGATAAATAGACATTACGTTGAATATCTCATATAAAAATATATATAGCTGTGGTAAGCTATGTAAAAGAAACAAAGAGTTATTACTACAGAACTCAACTCAAACTAGAGGTGCATGGGGGTAGAAGGAAAAATCTCCCTGAGAAAGAAGCATTTAATCTAAAAAAAAGAATTAGCTGAGTCACAGCCAGCAGGAAGGAGAAAAGCATTTCAGATAGAGAACACAGCACGTGTGAAATGCCTGAGAGGTAGCCCATTTGAAGAATGACGAACAGCAGAAGAGTTGCAGGAAATGAGAATGTAGATCCTGCCGACCACATAAGACAGGTTACCAGTGTCATGTAAAAGGATCTGTATTTGGTTCTAAGACAAATGGTAAAGCATTAATTGACACTGGTTTGTATTTTATGATAATTCTATCTTCTGTGTACAATATTGGATTAAAAGGTGCAAGAATGGCAAGGAGTCTACTGGATGAATATTTCCTGGAATAGTCCCCATGACAGCTTAGGTTTGAGGGGTTTAAAGACGAACTGAGGATTTAAAGTGCATAGAAGCACTTGGAGCATCTGTGAACACTTTACTAAAAATGACAACGATAAGGAAATCAAATTTGTGGTGAAGATGAAGTGTTCTGTTTTGAACACATTAAGCTTGGCATCACTGTAAGAGATTCAAGAGCAGATGCCAAGTGGACAGTTTTACATTTACAAACCCACACACATCTACTCAGACATGAGTCAACAGCTGACGAGAGGGATCCATACTGCAGACAAAATGTTAAGAATCAATAACTTATAAATAATATTTATAGAAAATAAGACTGAGAACTATAAGCAGAAGGGTGGAAGAGCATTCATGGGTATGGAACATCATAGGAAGCAATAACAGCAAGTTTTATAAAATGTAACTCAACTGTGTGAAATGATGTTTAGGGCTGGCGCTAGGGCTTCATCTTCCTTTTATAAATAAATCATATAGAATTCAGGAATACTTGCCAAAATTTATGCAGTGATGAAGATTTCAAATCAGCTTATTTTTTTTAAATTCTAAATTTTTATCTCACTACGTCATGAGGATTTGAATACTAATACAAGAAAACTGAACTTATTTGCTTGTGCAGAGAGAATAATTAGAGCCTGGTCTCTTCAAGATGAGTTTATAGATGCAAATGCATTCTTATTAGAAGGCAGCATTAGGGTCTCAACTGCTCTGAAGTGTCCACCTTCTCTTGAATACACACACACACACACACACACACACACACACACACACACACACACACACAGAGTCTCACTCTGTTGCCCAGGCTGGATGCAGTGGTGTGATCTCGGTTCACTGACACCTTTGCCTCCTGGGTTCAAGCAATTCTCCTGCCACAGCCTCCTGAGTAGCTGGGACTACAGGTGCCCGACACCATGCTCAGCTAATTTTTGTATTTTTAGTAGAGACGAAATTTCACCATGTTGGCCAGGTTGGTGTCGAACTCCTGACCTCAGGTGATCTGCCTGCCTTGGCCTCCCAAATTGCTGGGATTACAGGCATGAGCCACCACACCAGCCCTTCTCTGGAATTTTTTATGGCAGTTCTAAAGGTCTTCTCTGGAATTTCTACTGTATTTGTCCAATTAGACACATTAAGGAGCTTTTGGAATAAGGAAATAGAGTCACACTGAAAGTGTAAAGGAGTGGAATAATCAAGAATTATGACAAAATAGGTTTCTACAGAAAAATAAAAACATTTTTTTCAGTTTGGGCCTCTTTGACTATCCTACATGAAAAAGCCACCTCTCTGCATAACTGTATCTCATTATCCTGCCACATTTTCCTTCATAATATATATACAGGTTTGTTTGTTTGCTGCCTTCCCTGCTCATTAAGCCCAAGGAAGATCGGAACTTTGCCCTCCTATTCACTCATTGATGGCATCTAGAAGAAAGCCTATGCTTACTGCTCACTCAATAAAGAACAGTTGAATGATCAGATGATTATTGAAATAAACTTCAGAGGTGACCCAAGAGTTGTCCATTTGTACAAACCTCACAGGACTCAAATGCTAGTATAACCAGAATAGCCATGATTTGTCAGAATAAAGTCTGTTTCTACCAATCTGGTGCCTGGACAAAAGGATAAGAGAGGAGAAAATGCCACTGTTTATTGAGAGTTATCTTAAGGGGGTATCTAGTTGATGTATGGAATGTGGGTGTCCTGGACAGCAGAGAAAATAATGGATGGCAAGTATATCATTCTATTCTCATACTGCTATGAAGAAATACTCAAGACTGGGTAATTTATAAAGAAAAAGAGGTTTAATGGGCTGACAGTTCCACATGACTGGGGAGACATCCACAATCTTGGCAGAAGGTGAAGGAGGAACTAAGGCAGGTCTTACATGGTGGTAGGCAAGAGAGTCTGTGAAGGGGAACTGTCCTTTATAATACCATCAGATCTTGTGAAACTTATTCACAATCACTAGAAAAGCACCAGAAAAACCTGTCCTTGTGATTTAATTACCTCCCACAAGCTCTGTCCCACAATACATGGGGAATATGGGAGCTACAATTCAAGGTGAGATTTGGGTGGGGACATGGCCAAACCATATCAGCAAGTATAGGCAATAGTTGAAAAACAAATTATCACCTCTTTTTAATCTTCCTCCTCTAAATAAGAAATGTTTAACTGGACTCATAGGATGTCTCAGTCTTCCTCCTTTTTCCAGTCTCTACCTTTCTACTACAAATGAAAATAAATGGGTAAATTTCAGAATATTCAGAATATTTTAGGTATAGTAGGTGACAGCCCCAAGTAGTACAGTTTAAAAGGCAATAATCAGTCACATACATATAGGTACACTTTAGACTAAACTTTTCCAAATATATGATTTTAAAAAATATTTTAAAGACATATTTCACAACTTCTAAATTTACCTGTTTAACTCAATATGTATCTATGGATTGCGGGACTGACTTTGGGAATGGTTATGCTATCTTACTTAGGAAATTCAAAATCATTTCTAATATAAGCAACATCTTTAGTTTCCTGTCCTGTAGCTGAAATTTACCAAAATGAAGCACTTCGAGATGCAGCTAAAATTTTTAATATATTTTTCAGGAAAGAAAGAAAGTTAAGTAAGTTTATATTATTTAATATAAAAAGAGATGTTATTTGCACATAAATAAATGTTTTTCTTGATATATATTATTTTAAAAACAATATTCATTAATGTATGATATATGATATAAATGTGGTATTTATGTCTATATTTCATGGAGTAGTAATTAAACCACTATTTCTATGTGACTAATTTTTTTAGTCCCTGTAAAATACACATATACTCAACCCTAGCACTATTCACACTCCAGGTGAGATGTGGGCCACTTTGGGAGGCTCTCCTATATGTGGTGGGATGTTTACCAGCACTGCTGTCCTCTACCCACTAGATACAAGTTGCATCTAACCCTAAGTTGTGACAAACAAAAAGATACCCAGAGATTGTCAAATGTCAGCTGCAGGGTTGGGGGGTGGGGTGGGGTGAAGTGGGCAGGGTGGGGGGGTGGGGTGGGTTGGGGTGTGGGAGTGGTGGGTGGGGGGGTAGGGTGGGGTGTGGGAGTGGTGGGTGGGGTGGGGGTGGGGGGTGTGGGAGTGGTGGGTGGGGTGGGGGTGGGGGGGTCGGAGTGGTGGAGGGGGTGGGGGTGGGGGGGTCGGAGTGGTGGAGGGGGTGGGGGTGGGGGGGTGGGAGTGGTGGTGGGGGCCAGCAAAATTACCCCAGGTTGAGAACCACTGCAACAGAAAAATGTTTCTCAGAGTCCCAGAGACAGAGTGTCTGTTTAAATTTGAAGATATCCGGTCCTTCTCAAAATTAATTAAATTAGAATATTTAAGGATTCTGGGAACCGGAATTTTCACAAGCATGCTTGATGATATTGAGGAAATTGTAAGTTTAATATGCAAATACATGAGATAATCACGAAACTCATTCCTGAGGAAGAGTGAGGACAGTGATTCTGTGAGTTTAACATATATTTTTGTGATTTGCAGACGCACTGAGTAATAAAAAACATACTTGCAACTGAAAGGTATGTTTTGTTAGATTTGCAGTAGGTAATTAATATCACTGCATAAGAATTGTATTGCTAAGTGAAATGACAATTATTTCTATAGTTCTGGGCACATCTTTAGTCTAAACACTAAATGCGTAGTAGTAAATGTTAGTCTTTTCTCTTCTTCCTTCTCTAAGTATTTCCATCTTGAAAAAAAAATGGAAAGAAAACTATCTTTCCTGTTATACAAGAAAGCAGATTAAAAAGGAGCTTGTGATAACGCTTTGGAAAACACAAATGTTACTTATGCTAATGGGCCATTATTATTATCTGTATCATGAGTATTTTTTTAAGATAATAGTCAAATTCCTGTTCTTCCTCTTCCCTTATGAGCTGCCTCCACACATAGTCCAGCTGTGGCATATGGTCAATTCTTGATTGTCTGTGAATGGATTAGCCGCCTTGTCGATTACCCATGTGCACTGGGGGCTGACTCATTATCTAGCTGAACAGCTGCTAACACATCTGTCTTCTCCCACTCACCATGGGATCCCCACAGAGGCTTTCCCCTTTTACCAGCTCATACAACTCTGCTCATTTGCATTTTCCTCTGAAATAACCCAGCTTAACAGAGCTGCAGCCTAAGGGTTTGTGGGGGAAGGAAGTAGAAAGGAAGTAAGTCATCAAGCACATTTCCAAATTTTATCTACTCTTCATAAAGAGTCCCATAGAAATTGGCCCCCTATCTACTACACAAGTAGATAATTTTTGTTTGACGAATGGTATTTGCCCTATCAGCATACATATTTTTGTCTCCTGAAGTAGGATAAAGAGTTAAATGGGGAAATAAAAGAAAGGTAGTCATAAGAATTTCAGAGGCCGGGCATGATGGCTTATGCCTGTAATCCCAGCACTTTGGGAGGCCGAAGTGGGCAGATTGCCTGAGGTCAGGAGTTTGAGACCAGTCTGGCCAATATGATGAAACCCCATCTCTATTAAAAAAACACACACACACAAAATTAATCAGGCGTGGTGCTGTGTGCCTGTAATCCCAGCTACTCAGGAGGCCGAGGCAGGGGAATTGCTTGAACCAGGGAGGTGGAGGTTGCAGTGAGCAGAGATTGTGCCACTGCACTCCAGCCTGGGCGACAGAGCAAGACTCCATCTCAAAAAAAAAAAAAAAAAAAAATTTCAGAAAAGCACAGGACAGAGAAATTGATACTTTGTATAACCCATGGTGGTAACTTTCAAACATATTCATAAACTCTTTGACACTCCTCCCACTAAAAGTTGAGGGTCATAAGCCTTCTGTTTGATTCTGACTGACCTTAGTAAATAGTCTACTAGCTGACTATGGCCACAGCAACATGACATGACTTGCAAGTCTAGGTCATAAAGGTGCTATAGCTTCCGACTGATTTTCTAGAAGACTCGGACTAGAGAACTGAGCCACCATGGAATAAGTCTGACTGCACTGAAGCCATGATCCTGTGAAGAAGCCTGAACTAGTTAATGCTGAGATATTACATGGAGAATATACAAGACAACACGAAGAGAGGCGGAATAGCCAGCCCCCACCTGTCCCAGTCACTTGCTGTTCTACCTTCAGCCCCTATCTCACTGTAGCCCACAACTGGAATCACCAGCCTGAACTTTCTCAAATTCTGACCTGCAGAAAATGTGAAAGATGCTACCATGATTGTTGTTATCCTAAAGCACTAGATTTGGGGGTAATTTGCTGTAGAGCAGCAGATAGCTGATATCTCCTCTAATATAGCAACTTACACCCTGTTATTTTCGTTGTTTAAGAATTAGATTCTTCTCTGGCAGGAAAATGGGAGTAAAGGCCCAGTGCCATGGGCATCTCTCCTTTATTTAACAAGCACATGTTATGTCAGACTCTATTCCAGACAAGGCTAATTTGTAGTTGAGCATACTGTACTTCCTGAACTCCTAGAATATATAAAGTACAGGATGGAGACAGGTGTTAGGGTTGAACAGCTAAGTAAGTAAGTAAGAAGGATACACATAGTGAAAAGTACTAATGCAGATAAAATATATAACAAGGTCATATACCAGGCAAATGTGACCTAATCAGGGAGAAGGGAGGCAAAAAGGAGAGTGGCTGGACTTTATTTCCAAACTCTCCAGTGAAATATCTTGGTATCTCTTGGGTATATACCATATCAATACTCAGCAATATGACAGAACACAAAACATGGCTATAGGTAAAATCCATTATATAAATTGTGAAGGCTTTAAGCTTCCCTGTGCTCTGGGATCCCAGGTTTTTAAACAAAAGTTTAACCAATTAGGAAATTAAACCAACAACAAAAACAAGAGAGTAAACTCTTTATCAGATAAGATTCTGACTCTAGTTTCCAACCATTTGATTATTGCTTTGCCTCAAGATAATGACAAAAAGAGTCATTGACTCAATTTGCACTTTTGAGCCATCTGCATTTGTGTTCCTTCTCATTAGTGTCTAGCAGCAAGAGCGTATTTGATAAATAATAAATTCAATGAATCTCTACTATTCCAAACACTGTGAAGGAAGGCAAAATAAGAAAAAAAAAAAGCTTCGTCCTTCAGAAATTAATACTATGGAAAAACCTATTGTCCAAAAGATTTATGTATTCTATAAGTTTATTAAACACCCATTTAAGGACTTATTACTAGGTGCTATAATAGATAGCAAATAATATCAGATACTGTCATGATGTCACACTATATCTTTTCTTTCTTATTGAAAGGATTAAGATAATGTATCACATAATTTCATTCCAGGTCGCTTTCCCATTACATAGTAACCATTTTTAGCCAAAGTTGTACTTTGAACTTGTACTCATATATCCTTTCTCTTACGATTTTTGAAATTTTTTTCTATTTACTTTTTTTCTATTATTCCTATTAACAATATTAAAGATGATTTTTATCTATACACTTCTGCAACCTTTATAGGACTAAAGAAGTGCTGTAGGTTATGGGTGATGTCATAGACTCTGGATTCAAAAATGCATGGAAACTAAATCTATATCTAACTATTTGACCAAATATATAGTTTCACTCTCTATGCCTACATTTTAGCATCTGTAAAATAGGACTAGTAATATTTTTTACCTTATATTGCTCTTTTAAGAATTAAGTAGTAAAAGTGCTCAGCATAGTGTATTGTCCATATTAAACACTCAGCAAAAGTAATTTCATAAAATTACAACAACTTTATTTTGTTCGAAAAACCTCCTTCGGGTAAATGCAGTTTTCTTATCCCCATTTTGTAGAAGATGAAAGTTGAGACATTATATTGTTTGGCTATGGCCACATAGTAAGTTGAATAGTTGGTATTCAAGTCCCAAACTTCTGATTTCATACCCAGATATAACTTTATAGTTATTGAGATTTATTATTTTTCTAAAAATTTCTCATCTTAGTTCTATGATTAGAAATAATTTAGGATCAATTCATTTTTCCTCTCTTTCACTCATTCCTCACATCAATGCAATAAAGCCTATTAGTTCTTGCTCCAAAATATATTATGAAACTATTCCCCATCTATGTTCCTGGATACCATTTGGTCCAATGCATTATTCCCTCACAAGTGGATGGCAGCAAGAGTCAACTTAATCATCTCATGTTGGCACCCCCTCCACCTTTTCCAAGTATTACAGAAGACAAATCCCCTCTTGTGGTCTATCAAGGCTGACACAATATTGCTCTGTCTTCTCCTCCTTTTCACCTCTAAAGACCCCTTTCTCTGAGTTAGTAGCCTCAGATTCTTTGGCCTTCTGTCCAAAGTCATCTCAGGAGCTTCCTCTGCCTATTTCCTCTGTCTGGAATGACCTTTGCTCCCAAACCAATGCTTCTTATGACTAGATCATACCTGAAATTCAGAAATAAATGTAAAATCATCTCTAGCATGGGGCTGTTTCTGTCCATGACTAAAAATTCCAAATGATTCTGCACTCCCCCAACTCCAGTTGCATGCTTCTGTTTTACTTTGTTTTATAATACATTCTACTGTAGAAAATTACTTCTTTTGATCATTTGGTCAATAATTATTCCTTGTCTTCTTCCACTAAAATATAAGTGCTAGAAAATTCATATACCTTGTTCATTACTGAATGCTCATTATGTAGAAAAATATGAGGCATGGAATAGGCTTCCAATTAATACTTCCAGAATAATGAATTAACTATACTCCCTGAAGTTTTGTTGAACTTAAGAGTGCACATAAGAGTACACATGTTCTAGCAAACTTGGCATTTCCAAGGAATAGGATATCCATTTAAACGTCTCTCACAATAGAGGCAGAAGGTCAATGGAGAGAAAAAGGCATTAGCAGAATGATATTAGTAAATAATATTGCTTACAATAACAGCAATAACAATGGATTGAATGTATAGTAATTACCCAACTAAGTTTAAGGAAAATTTACATATATTCTATCACTTAATTATTTCAACAAAGTTAGAGGAAGATGTTACTGTTCCCATTTTACAGACAAAAAATTGAGGCCCAAAAAAGCTATATCCCAAAGTTATCCTCTCCCCAAGTGATAGAGACAATATTTGTACCTAGGTATATCCGCCTCCACAGACATTATTTGTAAAGACTCTTCCATAGAGCAATTTGCTTTATTCTCACTGCCTGTTATTTTCAATGACAAATAATCTAGCTAATTCCATCAAGGAGGAAGAAAAACTGCTACATTATTCATCGGCAACACATATGCTTTTGAAAACTGGTAGACATGGTTCTCAGTCTATCAAAACACACTGAAGTCTTTATTATCCTTCCAGTTTTAAAGCCTAGTATAGTCACTGAAAGATTTAGGTTTTGTTTTTCTACAAGGCCTCATCTGAGGGAAGACAAAGAAACTGAAAGCAAATGTGTCAACACTGTGATCACTCCACATTCAGACACTCCGATGGGAACAGAGGGACCAGAGTGTGAGGTCTGGTGTGGGGATCTTTTCAGCACTTGCTGGTGAGCAGGACAAATGAAAGGGGCCTTCCGAGGCTGAACACCCGTAATTGGGGTCAGAACACTGGATTTATTACATTTTCCATTCACTGAAAGGCCTTTTCCTATGGTTCTATTTCATTTCCAGCTCCTTGTATTTTAAACATTGAGTGAAATGCAAATGCGACATTTAAGCTTTCAGAGGGACATTGAAAATGAACAGCCCTGTGCAGAGAGTATTTGGTATGGATTGGTGGGGTAGTGAGGAGAGAAAAGGTTATTACATCCTAAGGAAATTTAACTGAAGAGGAGAAAGGAAAATAAAAGACTAAGTTACTCATATAAATGAGAAAACAGAATGACAGCAGAAGTGTATTGAAAATGAATCTGTTCCCTCCTCAAATTGTTTGAAAAAAGTCTTTATTGGGAAAGTCTAAGAATTTTATATTAGTCAGGAAAATATAGATCGTCTCTTTTCCTGGGTTGACTGATGAGAGAAAGAGGGCTTGTGGGGAAGAAATTTCAATCTCTTTTTATAAATAATATTTTAGTTCTCTGCTACTTATTTAACAAGTTCTGGAAAACATTGTATTTTGGGGAGGTGGAACTTGAATCTATCAGATATTATAGATGGCAAATATATGCATTCATTTATATTTACAGAAAATATCTGTGAACTTCCTAAAACAGTGAAAGAGATTGTATAACCCAAAATAGTAGGTAAGTAGTAGCAAAATACCATTGGGGCAGAAAAGAAGTGGCAACAAAATAACTACAATGACAAATTAAATCTCTGATGAAGGTAAAGAATCCAGAAAAGTCTAGTGATTTATTAATCATTGTGGAAGATGATAGCTAAGGAACAGGCCAAGGGAAGGGGAAGGCAGGACTCTCTGGTTGGGGAGAGTTCCTATAGATGGAAATCCAGGCCAACAGTCAATGCAGCATGCCAATCTATATGTAATTGATGAGATAAAAAGCCACTCACAGCCGATCACAGGGGCTCATGTCTGTAATCCCAGCACTTTGGGAGACCGAGGCAGACAGATAACAAGGTCAGAAGATCGAGACCATCCTGGCCAACATGGTGAAACCTCATCTCTACTAAAATACAAAAAAGTAGCTGGGTGTGGTGGTGCACGCCTGTAGTCCCAGCTACTCAGGAGGCTGAGGCAGGGGAATCGCTTGAACCTGGGAGGCGGAGGTCGCACTCTAGCCTGGCAATAGAGCAAGACTCCGTCTCAAAAAAAAAAAAAAAAAAAAAAGCCAGCCACAAAGATGTTTCCTAGATATTCTCTTCCTCGGGATTCCTAATGAAGTACCCATATTTATTCATCATCCCTCTGTGAACCTTAATGATATATTAGCATTTTTACATAGGCTTTCATTTTCTTTATCTCTCTTCCTCCCCATCCACCATCAACTCCCCCCTAACTCCTGCTATTGGGGGTGGTAAGAAAAATTAGCTAGATTAAGGTTATGGGAATAATTTTTTTAAGAAGTAGTCTATGCCTTTTTGCTCTTGGTCCCTATGCAGCTCTGAGACATAAGCATCATTGCAAAGACATAATGGAGAACATTTGTGAAGGTTTAAAGTTCAAAAGCAACATATTGACATTACAACAGTCTCCTATGGTGTGGGTGGCATTCTTGCTTCCCCATTAAAGAAAGTGCAGGAAGAGCAGAATCAAGAAAGTGCAGGAACAGCAGAATCAAGAAAGTGCCAGCTATGTTCTTCTGAAATAGACTCTCAAAGGATGCTGCCAACGGTATTCTTCAAACATCTGGAAATGGTGCATTATAGCTGAAGCATGGCCCAGGTGTCTGCAAAAATATCACTGCATCATGAACCTGCTTGAGGGCCAGGTGCTTGTTCCACTTGTATATCCTATGAGAGAGTGGAATCTTGGGTCACAGAATATGTGACACTCTTCCTTGAAATGCTTTCAGCTGCTGGTCTAATTTTTTTGGGGGGATTATCTATTCAAAATGGCATGATCCAGCTTCAAAGTCATTGTTGTAGCCTTCTATGCTACCATTCACTCCTTACATATATGTTGTTGTTCTTTTAGGAAAGAGAAATATAAGTCCATTATCTTTTTCTCCTTCAACTAACATCCTAGAAGTTAGTAACATGTTTTCTTGGAGAGAAAAAACGAGTCAGGTAAAAAGCAGAGACCTTGCAAAAATTTGCTTCTTTACAAAATGTGGTATTATCCTAATCACTTAAGTATATAACATATAGAAGACCTTAGACCCCAGTATGCTATAAGGAAATGAATTACAGCAATGGTTGGCAAGTTCTTAACACATATGACCGTCTCGATGATTTTGTAAAAAATTTCTCAGGTCAGGCTGGGCGCAGTGGCTCATGCCTGTAATCCCAGCACTTTGGGAGGCCAAGGTGAGTGGAGCACTTGAGGTCAGGAGTTGGAGACCAGCATGGCCAACATGATGAAACCCCATCTCTACTAAAAATACAAAAAATTAGCCAGGTGTGGTGGTATGCACAATCCTGTAGTCCCAGCTACCCAGGAGGTTGAGGCACAAGGATCGCCTGAACCCAGGAGATGGAGATTGCAGTGAGCTGAGATCTCAGTACTGCACTCCAGCCTGGATGACAGAGTGAGACCCTGTCTCAAATAAATAAATAAATAAATAAATAAATAAGTAAATAAATGTCAGTCAGAGACTTGGCTTCACTCATTTGCTGTGTAACATCAGATGAGTCATTTCTCAGTTTCTTCTCTTGTAAAATCAGATTAATAATAATTATTCTTGCAATTCATAGGATGGTTTTGAAGATAAAAACAAAGTAACTTGCAAACGTAAGTTACTATGAAAATTGGCATATTCATTTTTGCAGGTTAAATTGTCAGGTGTTATGAAGCTACACTGGGTAAGTTGAAGACTCTCCTTTGTTGGAGCAGTACTATGATTCCCAGTAGAATTTCCTACACTGTTGCTTTTGCTGTGATTTTAGGTTTCTACTGGTTCCTTCCACTTCTATTGAACCTCTGAATCTGCTCAGACTCCTTCACCTTTCACCCTTAAAAGTCAATAAAATACGATCATTAACCCCAAATCTAAGAAATCACCACTGATGAGCTATCCACTCTTGCCATCATACAAAAATTTCTTACCTTCTGAGCTCAACATTCCTCTGTTGTCTCTACATTCCTATGTTGATATTTACCTCTAATCTCTTCAATGTGGTCATTTTATAGATTTTCCCCCCAAATTTTTTAAATTATTATTTTACTCTTCTTTATTCTCTAGCTTCTGGTATCCTGGTTTACTTTGATGAGAACTATTATATTCCAACCAGACACTGGAGAAATGCATCCAGGCATAAGTCAAACTACCGCCACTCAAAAATGTGGGAGACAGAACATCTCACTTTATTTCTCTGCTTCTAGGCTTTTTCATTCAGGCTTCCTTATGTACTAGTTGAATGAGCATGAGAAAGTTAATCAATCTGAGTCTGTTTCCTCATGTCAAAAATAGGAAGAATAATACTTGCCATCATGTGAATTACAGTAGAGAATGCATATGCATAGTAGTTAAAATAGTATCTGACTTATAGCACATGAGCAATATATCTTAGCTATTATTTAACTCACTCATTCTTAGGTTTAAAATTTTAAATTAGCTGATTTCTAGTTTATGAACTAGTCTGCTATTTGGCTGGTTATTATGAATCAAAAAGACAAAATAGCAAAAGGACCAATTCCTCTTGGTATTCCAGTGCTTGTGCTTAATCATTTCAGATAGATTTAGAGAATTCTAACAAACTGTCTCTGTGATCTGTGCAAGATTGGTGGTAAAAGTGGTCCCTCTCCAGATGTTTCCTCCATGAGGAGGGAGCTCCAGTAATTTCACATTTCTGACCGCTTTCTCTTCCTCATTCAATGCTTCCCAGGAGTGGAGGAGTTACTTAGTTTGATTGATGGGTTTAGATGGAGAACTATGGGGCATACATCGCCTAGTCACTTTTGCTACCTGTCCCCTGAGAGCTACTCTCAGCCCTGCTAACATAGAATGTCTTTGGTTTTTCTGTGCCCTGCAAAATCTCTATGGGCTCAGGCCCTCACATGGGGAGGTTTGCAGTTTAACAGCACTTACTCTTACTGACTGGGTAAGTCTGACTACTTCTGGGTATCAATATTAGAAAGTCCGCATTCTCACAGTGTGTAATACTGTGAGTTTTATGATATGAAACTGATTTTTTGGTTCTATATTACTGTGTTAGAACTACCTTAATAAAATATCATGGACAGGGTGCTTTAAACAACAGAAACTTATTTTCTCATATTCTGGAGGCCAGAAGTTCAAGATCAAGGTACAAGGCAGGTTTGCTTTCTCCTGGGGCCTCACTCCCTGGATCGCAGATGGCACCCTTCTCATTGTGTCCTCACATGGCCTTTTCTGTGCGCATGTATATCCTTGGTGTCTCTTCCTCTTCTTACAAAAATACCAGCCATCCTGAATCAGGTCTTTACTCTTATAACCTTATTTGGCCTTAATTACCTCTTTACAGGCTCTTTTTTCCAAATACAGTCACATTTTAAAGCACTGAGAAGGCTTTAACATATGAATTTCACAGGGACAGAATTCAGTTCATAAGAGGTTCACATTGGTCTTTCTCTCAGTTGTTTCCAAACCTTGTGCTTAGGCAGGAGAATACAGGTGAGTCATTTGGGAACCTCAGTAGACTTACAGCAGTGGTTTTCAATCTTATTTTTATTAAATCTTTATGGAGCCTTTTTAGATATTGTCTTTCCCTAATCAAAATCCCTTCCCATGAAATTGTAATGCTACACATACCTGTTTATGTACTATGGCCCTATGGAGGGTCATAAGTCATTCTAATCTCTGAGATGCTTTGACCCTGAGAACCAATTTTGCCCTTCTGGGGTGGTCTTGCATGCAATAAAGATTGAATGAAAGCAGGAACAGACAGAAGTCAGCAAGTAAGCAATATGAGCCGTGCCAGAGCTCCTCAGCTTCTTCCAAAGCAGTACTATGAGCCTTCAGCTCCATGGACCTCAGAGAGGGAGGGTCCACACTCATGGAGTATAAAAGGAATTTTCTCCAATCTGTAGAACCCTCTTATAAATAAGTAAGCATGTGTTTCCACGTCTTTGTCCATAATACATCACCACATTTGAAGGGTATATTTGTGGTTGATAGTCTGGTTTAAAACATAGACTAGGTGGTATATATAATACTGTATTTTATAAGA
Organism: Pan paniscus; assembly: GCF_029289425.2. NCBI lineage: Eukaryota > Metazoa > Chordata > Mammalia > Primates > Hominidae > Pan > Pan paniscus. Next base: position 73,685,897 of record NC_073267.2, read on the forward strand.
TCTGGGTAAATACGAGTAAGATCCTTCAAACTAACATGTCATTATCCTCCAGAATAGTTGAAACGAAGGCATAAAATACTCATGTGACTCTCACTTGAGAGACATAGCACATATGAATTCGAACACCGTGAAAAGAAAAAACAAAAGGGCTTTCAGAGATGAGCACCCAATGAAAAGTTCCTGAGACAGGGATCCAAAATTGTAGATGCTGACATGCTATGGGGCTGCTTTTCATGTGGACAATTCTCAATAAGTGCTAGACTGAATAAATGCTGCACAGACTTATTTATTCAGTAAAAGCTAATGCATGATACTCCAGGCACTAACAGAAAAAGAAAACAAAATAACAGAAGATTAACAACAACAAACATTTGAGAGCATTTCTATGCCAGAATGGGGGCAAAACATAATCTCATTTAATACTCACAACAACCTGAAGAGGTAGTCGCTATCACTCTTATTCTGCAGATGAATCACAAGGAAGTTTAACAAGGTGAGTAGCTTGTTAGATGTCAAACCAAAGTCTATCTGATTACAGAGTCTGCATATTTTACCATTCACCATCCTGGCTGCTACCTGCTCCCAACTCCTGGGTAGAGATAATAAACCTAATTTTCCCATTAGTTTAGTTTCCAAAAACTAATTGCCAACACTAATCTTCTTAGAGTTTGCCTTTTTACACTGTTAGAGGGGTCTCTGCGAGAGTTACCAGCTATTTATATTGTCATATGAAAGGAGAAGACATGAGTCATTTGCAGAGGGATTGTGTACAGAGGCAGAGCTGCAGCAGTGTAAACTATCACCAATAAAATCATGGTACCCTCACAACACCCACCCTGCTGAAGTAAGTATCATAGGTAGTGATTCCTACCTTACAAATGAGGACGCCAAGGACTAGAGAGTTCAGTGATTTATCCAAAGTTCTATATCCAGATAGAAGCATCAAAAAGAACTATAACCTCTGACTCTAAGTTTGCTGCCAGACCCACTACTTCACATTTCCTCCCAAGCATGACAGTCATTGTGACCTTCCCTCTGCCCCACTGTGTTTCCCCTCGTACCCCTGTCCTCTCTTTCCCTTCCTCAACACCACTGTGATTTTGAAGTTTGTAAGTCATTTGGAGGAGATCAACTTCTCCAGCATCCAGACAGTCTTTTACTAAACAAGTCTGCAGTACATAAGGCAGAGGAAGGATTTACATCTTTGACTCTCTTCCAGCAGATATTACTTATCTTGAACTGCCAGCAGAGCCTCGTCTATATGATGTGTGTGACAGTGAAGAATAGCTTTTTGCTGTATTGCCGGGCTTGCATGGGTAAAAGAAATTAGGAGCCATTGTTTGATGGAATGAATATTCAGGAACATCTCTGGGAAATCTTGGCAAGGAGGGTAAGGTGTAAGACCTAGTCTTAGGGGCCGTGAAAATAATCCCCAATTCACTGAGCCCTGGCAATGATTTTGTAGAGACTTGACAAGCAAAAAAAAAAACAAAACAAAAACAAAAAACCACACACACACACACACACACACAAAAACCATATATATATGAGAGATTATTCAACCCTCCTTAAGACCCTTGTAGGCCATGTCTTTCCCAGTAAAGCCGTTCTTGAATTACATAGCATGTGAAAAAAGTTTGTTTATAACCTCGTCCTTAAAAACTTGGCATCAATCGTGTCTCATAAACATAATTGTAAGCAGTGGTCATTATAGATAGTGGCTGGATATATATCTTAGTAGTGACTTGCATACATCAAACAATCAACAAATGATAAGTCTTATTAACTGTAGTGCTCATTTCATGTATACATATTTATTTTCTAAAGTATAGTACATCTTCAGTGATATGAGAGATATCTGCATTTCATAGTATGCCTGTGGTAAAATGACATCAAGTTTTCAAACTTATCTTCACAGTCCTTAGCACAGAATAGAAATATTAATGAACCCATTTTCGGACAAATTCCTAAGGAATATCTGGCAATGTTCAGGTTTTATAGTTAAAATTAGATCTGAGAGATATCTGGTTGATTCTGCAGAATTCGTTGAAATGAAGTCAAAATGTACATTTTGTCACAAATTTGATAACATATTTGAACTAGATTCTCTTAGTTTACTGCAATATTTTCCTAACAGTAACAAAACATGTTTTAAACTTGTACTTATGTCAGTTTAATAGTATTGGATCATGTGCAAAGGAGATTATTTTGTGCTTTTACATTTTAAATAGAATGGTTGACCTCTGAATCCAGAATCTTATTTAAGCTTTAAAATTCTTCAGAATGAGATATAAGGTGGAACTGCACTCAAGGACGCAATCTTGGTAATGAACAGTAGTTCAAAATCCTACTTTGACATATAAAATAATGTGTTAAAAAATAAAACATGCTTGATAGGCACCAACATTTTTTTTTAGCATAAGCATAGTGTCAAGCACTAACATAATATAAACTATTTTGAGGGTTTTAATCACAGCACATATGTATTTTTCCTCTATCTACTCCAATATCAAATGCTAGCAGTATAAGATCTACTTTTGAATAAATTAAGGGAATGTGAGTATACCTCTCATTGCAAAATACACACATTTTTAAAATGCTCAACATGAAAATATACCATATATTATTTTCTATTTCAAATATACATGGGAAGCTCTGTGCATGGTTTTATCTTAGGTGAACTCCTCACGTGTGCCAGTCATTGATGAAAGAGTTGCAGACCTCATATAGGTAACTGCGTACCATTCAAGGGACAGGAAGAGGTCACTCATGAAAAAAGCAAGCTATTTTCCAGCAGCATTAGCCAGCATTGTTCCAAATTAGGGATGAATCCATTCATGGGCCCGTGGAGAAGTAAGTATGAGATCAATTTCAGACAAGCTATAGGACTGAAGGTATGGGTGGCCCCTTAAAAGAAAATATAGGTGTTGTTGGTAAAAGCAGGAAGTAGATGATGGTGACCTAGCCAACATTTGCTCCCTACAGCTCACATATCTGAATCTCCAGAATTCAGATTTGCATTTTTACCAAATTTCCCAGGTGATAAATATTGTCATTACAGTTGAAGAATCACTCTTTGTGTATAATTTCTGCACCCCTAAAAGCATTTTGCACATAGTTTAAAAGAGGACACTAATATTTGATAATCTTCAGAATAATGTTCTAATGCACTAGAAAGAGAGGGGGAGAATAGCCACATTTGTGTTCCAGTGGTGTTTGCCCCTTTCTGATCTGTAGCGATATCTCAAACCTTCAGGGCAGGTGACTGAGTAGGAAAAGCCCATGAAACAGCCAATTATTTTAACCAGAGAAACACCACTTTTAGCTGGATGACATTTTTAGTTTCCATGTGAAATTACACCTTTAGAAATTATTCTGTGTTTAGGTGGGGACATGTCTAAACATTCTGGATCACCCATTTTGAAGATATAAAAACTTAGGCACAGAGAAGCAAATCCAGGACCACATTATAAATTCAAGTCCTCTGACTCTCAATCCAGTGCTCCTTCAAGCTTGGATTCTAGAATCCTGAAGAATACAGGGAATGGAATCTCACCTTAGAGAATTATTTTGTCTTAGGTAGGTTGCCCCTTCCTGCTAAGATGCACCACAAATGGGATTCTGCCTCCTGGTCATGAATTATCCCATCTTTGCTAATGCTGTGGTCTGTTTGCTTGCTTACATAAAATGCAGCCCATCCACATGTGAGTGGAAATACTGATCAAATTGCAAAGGTGTAAGAGATAGGGCGGGAAGAGTTGGGAACTTACCTCTCTTTGAGCACCATGATCAAAGAGCCACTAGTCAGATAATATCACTAGGTCTGGGTATCTGCCTTGTTTAGACTTTGTTCTCATGGTTGTTTCTTTCAACTGACTTTTATTCAAATCGATAAAGGAATTGCTGAGATTGTCCAACTCAACAATTTATAAAAGGGTTTCTCAAACTTAGCACTGTTGGGAAACTTAGCACTGTTCTCAAACTTATTCTGGGCCAGATGCTCCTTTGTTATAGGGTGGACCTGTGCACTATGAGATGGTTAGCAGTATCCCTGGCTTCTACCCACTAGATAACAGTAATATCACCATTCCTCCCAACCTCAGCTGTGACAACCAAAAATATCTTCAGACATTGTCAAATGTTGCCTAGGGTTGTTGCCAAATCACCTCCAGTTGAGAACAACTGATGTATACAACTAACTACACCTCACTCTACAGAAAATATGCAATTTTGTGTAGTGGATAAAGTAAAATTGGATCTTTGCCCCCACTTATTCAGTATAAGGATCTGAAGATTGCTATTAGCTAATTAAGCTAAGAATGTTGTTCAGTATTTGTCCTCTTGTGCATGTACCATGATGTCTAGCTAGGGTCAGGACGTCTACTGCTTGCTAAAGAAGGTTTGTTTCTAAATTACATTCGTATCTTCCTTTGGGACAAGAATACTTTTTGATTATTGAGTTTTCATGAATTAATTTCTACAAAACATTATTTCCAATGCTTTCTGCAAAATACTGATTGTAGCTGTGATATTCCACTGTATCTCCCCAATCCAAGGTTTCTGCCTCTGCATCTATATTTGTTCACACAGAGGCTTTGACGCAATTGACAGTACCTGCCACATTGTGCCTTATGAGTTGGCTATGTTTGTGCATGGTTGAGAAGAAATAAGTTTAAACCAACTTTGGAAAAGAAAATTGCCAGCTGCTTAGAGAGCATTCTGAGAAACTGATCCTCTGGTGAACGTAAATATAGGCCACAGGTAACTTCTGGCAATGCTCTTGAACACTGTCCAGCAAAGGCAACACAGAACTAACTCAGGACATTACTCTTGCCTTACATTAAGCTCCACCATATGGATTCTTCTCACTCTTGGAAATGTTCTTTTCTACTTCTTCCCACTCTTCTTCTTTCTTTCTATAGTATTTATTTAGTGCTTGAAATATTCTTGGCACAGCCCAGGCCCTGGAGTTGTAAGTTGAATTAGGCTGGGTTCCCCCTCAAGGTTCATCATAGTAGACAGAATTATGAATAGTAACAGATGGATCAACAGGTTACTCTTACATTACAGAGAAAGGACACCAAATTGTTTCTGAAGACCTAGTACATATTTTTCACAGACCAGACAGAGATTTAAATGTAAAGATTTACCAAGCATTAAATAATATTATATAGTTGTGCGACAGAACATACTGAGGTTAAAAAAAGATTTGGAAATGTATGGTATTTATAATGAAGAGTATGTTTCTCAAATATTTGGTTAGAGGAAGGTCAGTGATATGGAGATTGTTAGATGGGAGAAGATGAAACTAGAAAGGACTGCTTAATAGACCCAAGCAAGAACCATAAATATCCATGGGAAATTATAAGGCGGGGGTGACATCAGATATGTCATTTTAGAGACATAATTATAGCATCATATGGCAGGTTAGAAAGGCTAAGACAGAAGGAAAGGAAGAACATTAAATGTAATAATTGCTCAACAATTCAAGTAACACTTGATGGTACCTAAACGGAAGCCCCAGGAGTGGGGCTGTCACAAGAGCGTGAATCTGTGTGATAAAATGTTTGGGGCTTTGCAGCTGATTGGTTGAAATGGTGAGGAGAGGAAAAGAAGTGGAGATGGCTCCCAGGCTTCAACCCTAGTGATCTGAGAGAAAGTAAAGTTGACAAACTATATTTGGTCTTCTAGTGTCTATGGGCTGTTCATGGTGTAAACGTTTGATATTAATTGATTGAGATGGGTTTTCACCCTTGTTGCCCAGGCTGGAGTGCAATGGTGCGATCTCAGCTCACTGCACCCTCTGCCTCCCAGGTTGAAGCAATTATCCTGTCTCAGCCTCCAAAGTAGCTGGGATTACAGGCACCTGCCAATAAGCCCGGCTAATTGTTTTTTGGTATCTTTAGTACAGACGTGGTTTCAGGACGTTGGGCAGGTTGGTTTCAAACTCCTAACCTCAAGTGATCCACCTGCCTTGGCCTCCCAAAGTGCAAGGATTACAGGAATGAGCCACCGCACCCGGCCACATTTGATAATTATTAATGGTACAGTGTCACAGGCCAATGAATACCATGTAGACTCAGTCTCTTACCAAATTGCAGTTTTGAAAAATTCCTGTGATTCTACTGCTTTTCACTTTGACAACGAGAGTTCTCTGAAGCACATCACAGAAGTTCTTCTACTTCATGCACAGGTTTCTCAAGAGGCTCTTTCTGAATTAATTATCTGTGTCATCTCAGTGATCCAAAGAACTTTATATTTAGTGACTGTGTACTTGCTAGAGAGACATCTTCTATGTAGCTATACATCAAAGGCCAAATAGACAACTGGGGCTCACTCTGCTTTGTATTAAGGAAATGCTACAAATTAGCAGAGAAGGGAATAGGCTTGGCAGTTCTGTATTTTGATTTTTGGTTATGGAAATGTGGACATGTCTAATTTTGCCAGCCTCAGACTGACTTTTCGGAGATATTTTTTGGGTTTAGGTTTGATGTTCACCCACCAGTAATGCATATCACATTTCATCCTTACTTTCCTAGCACCATGATTTGATAGAAATGATAGAAATGCAGAAGCTTATGAAAACAACCATTTCAATTCCCTCCTTTATAGATAAGAGACAGTAATCAGAGAAAAAGTGTTTTTTTCCAAAGTAATGCAAAGGAGAATATTAAATAAAGAGAATAATCGGACAAATAAGTGTCAGGGCTAGTTTTGCCTTCTAAGATTTAAAACAAAAAAATGGAGGGCTATAATGGGTTAGAGAGGTGTTTAAGTCTGGGATGTTTAAGTATTTATTGGGAATGCTCAGGAAAGGTAGGTGTTAAGGGTCAGGCAAGAAATTATCATCAGAATGATTCTTCCCCAGAAGGGAGTAATGGAGATTCATGACATCATGCTTATAAGTTAATTCTAGGTGGCCAGCTCATTCAACATACAGATATTATGTGTTAGCTAGACTGAGAAAGTGATGTAGAAAAGACCTAATGGACAAATGGAAGAATCCATACATATAAGAAAATATTCAGAAGAAAATGCAAAGCTTGTGGAATGCTCAATACCCCACCCCACCTATTTTTGGGGACATTCCACCAGAATATTGAGTTCCTGAATTTTGTGGTACCATAATGGCAGGCAGACAGGTGAGAGCCACTTGCAATCACAAAGGTCACTGCTTGGTACTAGCATACTGAGAACTTTCCCACTAAATCTTCCTTCCCTTCTAGATAATGGGGTAGGGTGCTGGGAAGGGGAAAAGGATGTGATTCAGGTGTGTGTTATTGTCTTCTTTTTCCTTTTTGTCTCTCCCCACCTCCCGCAATAATATCATTGAATTACTGGGAGGTTTTTTGCATCCAGTAATCTACATCAAAAATAATTCTCCAAGGAAAAGTATCTCAAGACGCCTGAAGGCAAATTGTCAGGGTCATTAAAATGCTCTGGAACCTCATCACCACTTCAACAAATTGTGTGTGTGTAACATGTATTTATTATGAACAAGTTCTTTGCCACCGTAGCTCAGAAGATACACAAACCATAGTGATAAAGGTGCTGGTTTCTTTAGCTTCTACATTTGTGGTGAATAAGAGCAATTTGAGACTTTAAAGTATCAAATAAATGAGTTTCCATGTTGCGAACCCCTAGAAACTAATTGAAATCATGTGTTTTTCTACTTAAAGATTAGCTCTAACAGTGCTTCTGAAAATGAAAAGCAGAAAGTAGCACTCTACTTATTATGGTGTTCCACAGCTCAGCTATGGGCTCCAGAGTGGTCTCTAATGATTGCTGGTTTAGTGAGTGGCAAATCCTATAAATAAGAAAAAGTTCCAAATCACTTTCAGCTTGGCTGCCTCAAATTATGTAGAGTATCTAAGGTAATCTCTGTTTCAGTTTGGAGTTAGGGTTTCAGATGCGTTTGCAGGGAGCCCTCTGACTCAAAGGCAATATGAACACTTAACACTCACCTTGGAGTTCTCCTATGCTTAAGTGAGATTGCCATTTTCTCCTTTGAGTGTGTTAACGAAAAAAGCATGACAGAAAAAAGCTTAAATTTGAAATAATGGCCCTATAGTAGAATCTGCCAATGTCTGCACCACCTACGTTGGCTATTTTCATGTGAAAGGGAGAATGTCACTCCCCCTCCCCGAACCCAACATGCACTCATATTCTGGCACAATGTTTTTCTTAGTGATACAGGAGTTAAGAAGAAATTACTTAGTCAGATACTGAGGGTACGGAAGTCCTCGGTAAGGTTTTCCTTTTAATGAAAAGCAGCCCCAAATCATTTTCCTCTCTAACAAAGGGCAGCCTGTAAAGTCGAGCTGCAGACATAGAAAAGCAAGCTGGGAGCTGGCACGGGTGAATGCCTGCAGGAACTAGGGACTAGACATGTTCAAGATGGCAGCTCCATCTTCCCTTCTCCTCCAGCCACGTTTACAATAAGGACCAGAAAAGATGGCGCCAGCCAAGGAGCGTTCATTTGCATCATCAGATTAGGGTGAGGCAACCAGCATTTCCTGCATGCTATCTAAACATCATACCTGATGGAACCAAACTGTGAGCCCTAGAAAATCAGACACTGCCTTCTCAAGCTGTACTACAAAATCCAGCGTAACCACCGCCAGCGGTCTTTCCTGCTCAGAGACCCGTCTTTCTCCATAGAGAGAGCTGTTTCTCTTTCTCTTCTCATCTTCCTATTAAACTTCCACTCCTAAATCTCTCGTGTGTGTTCATGTCCTAAATTTTCCTGGGACGAGATGACAAACCCTGGGTTTATACCCCAGACAACACAGCTGCTTCATTAAATGCACACCAAAATTAATCCAGAAAATGTGTCTATATATATTGCTATTTTATCAAACTCATTTTTAGGCAGTTTACTAACTTTAAGAACAAATAATTTTAAAGCGGTGGAAACACACAAACATGCTGTATTAGTCTGTTCTCACACTACTGCGAAGAAATACCCAATACTGGGTAATTTATAAAGGAAAGAGGTTTGACTCACAATTCTGAATGGCTGGGGAGACTTCAGGAAACTTGCAATCATGGCAGAAGGCAAAGGGGAAGCAGACAACTTCTTCACAAGGTGGCAGGAGAGAGAGAGAAGGCAACGAGGAAGAGAGTCTTATAAAACCATCAGATCTCGTGAGAACTCACTCACCATCAGGAGATCAACATGGGGGAAACCACCCCCACAATCCAATCACTTCCCTCCCTTCACACATGGGGATTATAATTTGAGATGAGATTTGGGTGGGGCATAGAGCCAAACCCACACACACATAGAAAGCAGAATGCTGTAAAGCATATGAAAATAACCTCTGGTTTTGTCTGTTTCTTTAAAAGGGACCCTAGTTCAGTATATCCTACTAACAATTTTAAGTCTGCCTTTGCATTTAATTTCTTACTGAGACCCACAATGTACCAAACTTCATCACCCGTAAGGCCCAGGTGTCTCCTGTTCAATCTTAGCTTGAGACGTTTTGCATTTTTCATTTAGAGCTCGTCTATAGGCTTCAGTTTTCCTATTTATAAAATAACAGATAAGACTCAGATGGTCCTAAGGTCACTTTTTGCTATGGTCTGAATGTGTTCTCTCAAATTCATGTTGAAACTTAATCACCAATGAAATAGTACTAAGAGGTGGGACCTTGAGGAGGTAATTAGGTCATGAAGGGTCTTCCCTTGTGAATAGGATCGGTGCCCTTATAAAAGAGGCTCTATCATTTGTGTTTCTTTTGAACTATAGTTACAAAGGGCTTGTTCATAACATATCATGCATATACCACACATACAGACACACACATACACATTTGTTGAAGGAGTAATGGGGTTCAAGAGCACTTTAGTAACCCATCTGCCTTTTTGGTCATGTGAAGACGCTGCCAGAAGATGCCATCCATGGAACGGGTCCTAACCAGACACTGAACCTGCTGGCACCATGACCTTTGGCTTTCCAGCTTTCAAAACTATGGGAAATGCATTTTATTAGATATAAATTGCTCATTATATGGTGTTTTACTAAGGCAGCCTGAATGAACTAATACACTCGTTCTCAGATCTAAATGTTTATTGTGACATTCCATGACTTAACTTTGGTTCAAATCTAAACTTTAGAGACTATATTAGCTCAAAATTATTCAGTAGTTTTCAAAAAATTCCATAAAGAGGTTCCCATCGACTTACCTAAATCCATCTCCTGCTTATTCCCAGGAAATTCTCACCATTTCAGATAGGCTAATGTCAGTCTCAAAACACATTCAGCTGACTCTAATCTCTGAATCCTCCAGCATCTTGGCAGCTGCTTTATTTATCGGATGCACCTGAGTTTAGATCCTGACTCAACCACTTCCCAGCACTGTTGTCTTTATTTAACCTCTTAATCCTGTTTTCTTACATACAAAACAAGGTTGTTTACATGCTTGCTACTCTAACTATGATCTTCACTCCAGGATTATCAGAATTATGTAAGAGCTTGTTAGAAACGCAGAATATCAAACTCAACCCCAGAACTTCTGAATCATAATCTGAATTTTAACAAGAATCACAAATGATTCTCATGGATATTAAAATTAGAGAAGCATTGTTTTATATAACTCTATCTAATAATGCAAAGAAAAGTGCTTATAATTATTCCTAGCAGATACTAAGCACTCATTAAACACTGTTATGCTTATTAACTCAGTAAACTGAGTTAATTAACTGAGTAAATATTAACTGGTCATAATCCTTAGAACATCAAGGTAGACAGAACTGAATAATTTGGATAATAAGAGCAATGTCTATAGCATTATAATTTCCACTGTCAAAAATGAAAACTTCACAAACGTCATCAACAACTGATCTTTAATAAAGACACTAAATGGACTTGAAAAAATTAGTATGCACTAATGTTTTAGAGAACAAGACACTGAGGCTTAGTGATGTTACATATTCAAGAAAGTAGAAAATTGTACAAGGTCTTCCTATCCACGTGCAAGTATTTCCCCCACCAAATTCAGCCTTCTGAAATGAAATTCCAAGTAGATGCTGTTCCTGCTAAATGTCGTTTAATGATTCATTAAATGCAACAGATAAAAACCAAAATTTTGTGATCACCTGTTACTCTGGTTTGAATATTTGTGTCCCTTCTGCCAAGTTCATATGTTGAAATCCTAACCTCCAAGATGATGTACTAGGTGAGGCCTTTGGGAGGTAATTAGATGAGGATGGAGGACACATGCATAGGATTAGTGCCTCATAAAAGAGACACAAGAGATACCCCCACCAAGATTTCTTTGTCTTCTTCCATATGAGGTTTCATATGGAGAAAAGCTGTCTATGAGGAAGTGGGTCCTCATCAGACATTGTTTTTGTCAGTGCTTTGGTCTTGGACTTCCCAGCCTCCAGAATTGTTATAAATTTCCATTGTTTATCAGCCAACTAGTTTGTGTTTTTCTGTTACAGCAGCCTTCATGGACTAAGACAGTAGTTTAGTTTCATCTTTTGATAATCTCCCCTACCTTCTCCAATGTGCCTTCTACACTATCCCAATAAGTCACTGTGATTCATACTTCTATCACTTTATACAGGAAATTTGCATCCTTTAAATGATTTACTTTTTGATAAACTGCAGATATCCTACTTCCTTAAGGCCCTTCTTGCATGTTGCCTTCTCTGTGAAGAAATCTATGCTTCCTAGGAAGGCTTAGTTCTTCTGTGACTGTAATGGGGCATAATTTATTCTCTCTTTCTAGGTGCTGATTGCACTGTGTTGGAATTGCTTGCTTATCTATCAGTTTCCCTCAGTAAATGATGCACTCAATAAGGGAAAGTTCGTTTCCATCATTTCCTTGGCTTAAATTCCGATTACTGTTTGGCACAGCAGTGGATCTCAAACATCTATGTTAATAAGAAGCACCCACAGGCTTATTAACACACAGCTTGCTGAATCACAACTACAGAGTTTCTGATTTTGTAGGTCTGGAATGGGGCCTGATAACTTGCATTTCTAGGAAGATACTAGGTGATGATGATACTGTTGGTGCAGACACTTTGAGAACGATTGACTTAAATTAGAAACTCAGTGAACTCTGTAGTAAACACAAATTGATATGGAAGTGCTTACACACCCTGTACCTGATGTCAGATAGATCTGAGATCAAATCTTTGATCTTCCAATTATCAATTCTATATATTAAAAAAAATAGATTCAGGGGTACATGTGCAGATTTGTTACATGGATATATTGTGTGATGCTGAGGTTTGGGCTTCAACTGAACCTGTCACCTAATGAATGTAGTGTCCCATAGGTGGTTTTTCAATGCTTGCGCCTCTCCCTCCACCTTTTGGAATTCCTAATATCTATTTTTCCGTCTTTATGTCCACTTGTACAAAATGATTAGTTCCAACTTTAAGTAAAAACGTGTTATTTGGTTTTCTGATTCTGTATTAAATCACTCAGTATAATGACCTCCATCTGCATCGAGGTTGCTGCAAAGGACATGATTTCATGCTTTTTTTATTGCTACATAGTATTCCATGGTGTATATGTCTGCTTAGTATTCCATGGTGTATATATGCCACATTTTATTTATTCAATCCACTCTCGATGTGCTCCTATGTTGATTCAGTATCTCTGCTCCTGTTAATAGGGTTGCAATAGACATATATATGTTTTTGTGTGTGTATAGTGTTGTTCCTCAGAGCATTTGTTTTCTATGACTGCATAACAAATTGCCACAAATATAAGGGTTTAAAACACGTTTATTACAGTTTGGAAGTTCCTCAAAAAAGTAAACATAGTGTGATGGTTAATACTGAGTGTCAACTTGATTGGATTTAAAGATGCAAAGTATTGATCCTAGGTGTTTCTGTGAGGATGTTGCCGAAGGAGATTAACATTTGAGTAAATGGGCTGGGAAATGCAGACCCTCCCTTAATCTAGGTGGGAACCATGTAACCAGCTGCCAGTGTGGCCAGGATATAAAGCAAGCAGAAAACTGTGAAAAGACTAGACTGGCCTAGCCTCCCAGTCTACATCTTTCTCCCATGCTGGATCCTTCCTGCCCTCAAACATCAAACTGTAAGTTCTTCAGTTTTGGCACTCAGACTAGCTCTCGTTGCTGCTCACCTTTCAGACAGCCTATTGTGGGATCTGTGAGCTTGTGAGTTAATACTTAATAAGCTCATATATATATGTATATATATATATATATCTCATATATATATATCTCCTATATATACTTAATAAACTCCTATATATATGATATATATCCTATTAGTTCTGCCCCTCTAGAGAATGCTGACAAATATACATAGAATTTCCATATAATGTAATAATTCTACTCCTAGTTAAATACTCAAAACTATTGAAAGCAAGGACTCAAACAAATACATGTACACATATTCATAGCAACACTATTCACAATAGCCAAAAGGAGAAAGCAACTCAAACGGGCACTGATGAATGAATCAATAAAGAAAATGTTTTATATCCATATGAAGTACTGATATATGCTACAATGCCAGGAAGCCTCAAAAACAGGAAGCCAAGCAAATGTAGTCAGACACCAAGGTCATGTAGTGTATGGTTCTATTTATATAAAATATCCAGAACAGGTAAATCTATAGATACAGAAACAAATTATTCGCTTCTAGGGGCTGGCAGGAGGCGGATGAAGAGTGACTGTTTAATGGGTGCAGAGATTCTTTTTGGGGTGGTTAAAATGTTTTAGAAATAGTGGTAATGGTTGTACAACATGAGTGTACTAAATGCCACAGAGTTATATGCTTCAAAATGGTTAACTTTATGTGAATTTTACCTCAATTAAATATGATTTAAAACATCCATTTATTTTCTTACAGTTTCTGTGGGGCAGATTAGGAGCTTGGGCACATTTTAGCTGATTATTCTGCTCAAGGTCTTAAAAAACTTCAACTAAGCATTAGTCAGGCTGAATTCTGATCAGAGGCTTGATTGGGGAAGAATCTTTTCCCAAGCTCTCTTAAGTTGTTGGCTGAATTTATTTCTTTGTAGCTGTAGAATTAATGGCATTTCACTTCTTCAGGACCAGTAAGAGAATAATTCTGGCTTCTCTCCCCCAGTCTGAGCCACTTGGCTGCATTGCAGTATACTTTTGAGATTCTGTACCATTACTTAAGCTCCTCTGTAGTATACCCACAAAATTGGTATTCATCCTTCAATACTGACATGTAGGCTGTAGCTCATGTATCTGTGATCTCAAGATGACCAATCATTACCTCTGCTTAAGTACTACACATCAAATTGAATTATAATCATTTGTCTAGAGCCTTTCTACCTAGAATGCTAAGTTCTGGTAAAAAGTATATCTTGTCTTCTTCATATGCTGAATAGCTGGCACTCTTTTCAGAATTCACTTGATTAGGTAAGACACAACCAGGATAATTTCCCTTTTGATTAAGTCAAAGTCAAATGATTTGAGACCTTAATTACAGCTGAAAAGTTCCTTCACCTTTAGCAAATCACAGGATCTGCCTACACTCAAGGGAGAGAGTTATATGGGGGTTACCTTAACACATAAATGCTACACGAACTTCCCAATGTTTAAAGTGAGAAAGTAATAGGTCTTTCATAGGAGTTCAATGACACATAGTCAGCACAAGGCTGGCATATAGTGAATGCTTAATAAATATGAGTTACCATTATAATTATTTATCTCATTTATCATGCCACTTATCCTTACACAATTTTTCCTATTATGTATTCATTTTAACTCTAATGAAGTAATTGATGCCAAAAAAGAAAACCTAATCATGATTGTTAGATATTAGAGCTGAAGAGCAGAGACCAAACACACCTGACTCCAGTGCTTCAAAATATATTTTCAGGAAAAAAAAAATAGCATCTTAACCCCTGCAAGGAAGTGACAGGTGGGCTGCTAAGGAGATGTGTGGGAGTTTTCTGAGGATGTCTGCAGTCAGAATGTATCTTGGAGAGGGCTTTAGAGAAGCGATTTTTCACCTGAATAATGGTGGCAATCAAATCAATGAGAGTTGATAGTGCTGTTTGATGCAGCTGCCTGATGGGTGCTTCCCCCTGAGGGCCTTGGTAAGCACTTCCAAGCTATTATTCCTAAGCCTTGTGCTATTACTTGTCTCTGAATAATTGCAGTTTTTTTCACTGCCAGTATCAGCAGCATATTCTGATTATTCATAGAACATAGGCAGCAGGTGGGTGAGGAGATGGAACTGGCCCATTTCTAAGCAGGAGGGAGTCCTGTGATGAGGTTGGATATGCATGGACTCTAGATCAAATAGACCTGGTTTCTATATTCATTTGTTTATCACCATCAAGCTATGTTGTTGGAAAATTATATGACCTAGGTAAACCTCAGCTTCTTCATCTTTCAAATAAAAATAACAATTTCTAAGTTTTAGCATTGTCTTCCACAAAACATGGCTGATTGTAGGTAGCTATTTTGCTGTTGTTGCTATTGTTGTTACTATCAGGGTTATTAAAATACCTAACACTTAGCCAGGTGCGGTGATTCATGCCTGTAATCCCAGCACTTTGGGAAGCCAAGGTGGGCAGATCACCTGAAGTCAGGAGTTCGAGAACAGCCTGGACAACATGGTGAAACCCCGTCTGTACTAAAAATACAAAAATTAGCCAGGCATGGCAGCATGCTCCTGTAATCCCAGCTATTCAGGAGGCTGAGGCAGGAGAATCGCTTGAACCTGGGAGGCAGAGGTTGCAACGAGCCAAGATCATGCCACTGCACTCCAGCTTGGGTGACATAGTGGAGTGCAAAAAAAAAATCAAAATAAAATAAAATAAAAATACGTAGCACGAAGCCTATCATGGTTAAGTGTCAGTGATGATCACCATTTATGCAAAGGCTCAGATGAAGCAAAAGGATTGAGTAATGTTAGCTTTCCTGAAAGCCATGACCTTCAGCCATGCTACAAGTCAGAATCCCTGCTTAAATTGTGAGCCCACCACAAACTATTCAATTTATGCTAGTTGCATCATCTGTAAGATTGTGAGGTCACAGGGCCACTATAAGGATTGAAGAACTTGATCCAATAGTTTTCTTCACAAATGCCTAGTATAAAGTGTGCAGTGGAGGTGAGATATTAAAGAAGGATTAAGAGGGAAAAAGTAAGAATTTGAAATTATTATTCTCCCTCCATAATGTAAAATCTTATCCATTTGGTTCTATTGTAGTACACTTTTGATGCTCTGTACTTAAGTTCCTCCTTAAGCTCCTCTCTGTAGTTGACAGCAGCAGCAGCCCATATGTTGGGGGCACTGCAAAGACACCAGCTGCAGCGAGGGAGAAGTGACTGGAGCTGAGTGCTCTGCAGAGCCAGTGGGAGCCAGAAACAGGCAGGAGCCCTGCCCACTTCAGAGTTGGCATGACAGGGGCCTCATCCTTCTGGGTTCAGCTGCAGCCACCTAGCCGTGGCCATGGACCCAGGCATCCCTACACTACTGGGGGCCCAGGAAGACCCCCCTCCCCCTACAGGCTCAGAAGTGGCTATGCCCAATCCCTGGCTTCTCCCTGTTCCCAGTGCCAGCTCCAATTTCAGAGCAAAGTTGTGGTCAAGCCCAGGCACTGTTGTGACCTGACCAGGTGTGCCCATGTTTGGGGTGGCACTGACACGCCAGCCCCCTACCACCTTGGCCACCTCCAGACTTTGGGTTTGGGGGGCTGAAGGTAGCTCAGCACTGGCCTGCAGGTGCCCTTTGGCATGAACAACTTGGGTGCTGCAGATGACATATAGATGGCAGCAGGAGGGAGACAGGCTCCTGGGCAGAAAGGGGCAGGTCTCTGCTGAAGCCCCACCTTCAAGCCAGGGATAACCTGAAGCATGGGGGCCCAACTGTCAATTCTGGGTGGAGCCTGTGGCCTGGAGTGAGAACTTATGGTGCTTTTTTGGGCCCACCCATGGCTGCCCGTGGATCAGTCAGCATGCACTTCTTCTGAAGCTCATAAAAACCCTGGACGCAGCCAGACTCAGGCAGACAATGGGA
This sequence comes from Pan paniscus, assembly GCF_029289425.2. Taxonomy (NCBI): domain Eukaryota; kingdom Metazoa; phylum Chordata; class Mammalia; order Primates; family Hominidae; genus Pan; species Pan paniscus. Next base: position 73,702,899 of record NC_073267.2, read on the forward strand.
CGACCTGCCTGCAGATAGGGACTACCCTCTCTGGGTCTCCCCTCTGCTGAGGACTGCACACTCCTCAGGACAACCTGCCTTTGGAAAGTAGCTACCCACTTTGGGTGTCCTTGGAGCTGTACTGTTGCTCAATAAAACACCTCTTTGCCTTGGTCATCCTCCAGTTGTCCATGTACCTCATTCTTACTAATGTGGGAAAAGAACTTGGGGCCCACCGAATGGTGGGACTGAAAGAGGTATAACACAAACAGAGCTGAAACATGTACACCCCCGTCCCCCAACTCACCACACTGTGGGCAACAAGAAGTAGAGAAGAGCTGGGGCTCCCTGAGCCAGGGCTGTGCCACCCTCTTTGGGGCTCTGTGGTTTCTGGCATCTCCAAGCTTCTGGGCACCATTGTGTTCCCCTCATCCAGACATGGGTGCCCACAGCAGAAGGCATTTTGGTGCATCTGTTCCAGCCACAGGCTTGCACAGAGCTGGCACCTGTGCTGGTGCCTGTAGCTGCCTGCCCCCCACAGCAGCTGACATGCCTGGCTGTGACAGGAGCCGGACCCTGCTCTCATTTGCTCAGGCACCCCTCACCACTCTGCACCTGGCTCCAGTCTTCAGAGGTGTGGGATGCAGGCCAGTAGCTTGAGTTGAGTGTAGCCTGCCAGGCCGATTGGGCAGAATGAGCCCAGTGGGCTCAAGCAAAACTAGGGCAAATGTCCGACTGGTCACAGAGGTTTCCAGCTGGAAGAGTGACACCCTAAGGATCCTGTGACATAGTCATCCAGAGAATTTGTATTCATCTTTCAACACTGACATTCTCCATGCAGGTTGTGGCTTATATGTCTGTGCTTCCAAGACAACCAACCACCACCTCTGCTTAAGTACTACACACCACATTCAATCACAATCATTTGTTTATAATCTGCCTTCCCATCTAAAATGTTAATATCTGGTAAAGGTGATAACCTGTCTTTGTTATACGCTCAACAACTAGCACAAAATCCAACTAGTAATAGTTGCTTTATATATGATTGAAAGTAAAGTGATTGAATAAATGAACACATAAACAAAAATAAATGAATGTTCTCTGACATTATTACTCTGCAAAGGTATCTTTGCCAAACAATCGTATCTGGTAAATGAGAATTGTAATTCCCGTTTGCACACAGGAATTATTTTGAAACTCCTTGAGTGATGGCTTTATGAAAACAATACTCCTCCCTCAAATTTCTTTTTAAAACTCCATTTTGATGAAAAAAATTTTCCCAGTTTTACAACATTCTCTCCACAGCTCTGTTTTCATTCAGCACTAATAAATCCAACAATAAAACAAATAATTTAAGAAAGGAACAAAATATTTCCTGTTATTTTTGTATGTCATTTATGAATATACTCATTTCTTATTTACTGGGTTAGTTGATTTTCAAGAATTCCAATCCTTGTTCCAAGTTGCTCATTATTTAAAAGTACACAAGTTCCCTATTCTTTTTCCGCCTTTCCAGAACTTTCTCAATATAAAATCTTTTAAAGGTATCTGTGATACCAAACTATTGCTTCCTAAGACCTGATTCATGCCTAAAGCAAAAAAAAGGAGGCAGCCAGCATGACTTAGAAGACACGGGGATTCTGTGGAAAATCACTTGGTGAAAAATATAAAGAAAACTGTGTAAATGCTTTTGGCTCATTGATTGGAGTCCAAATTAATGGATGCCAGTTCAAATGAGCAGACTCTGGTGATTGGTAGGGAATTAAGTGGGTCATAGTGAAGGACGAAGAAAAAAAGGAAGAAATAAACATATAAAACTGGGAGCCTCAGAAAGAAAATGGAGAAATACCATTTCTTAGGTACTTACTATGTGTGAGGCATCATTCTTGTCTTTGGGTATTTAACACACACAGATAAACATCTAAATAGCATAAGGCCATCTACTCACTGCCTCAAAATTTATATCTCGCTATAGGCAACTGTTTCTGAACTATTGCGTGAAACATCCATAATGTATTTTTCTGTGGAATTTTTTTTTCATTTCCTTTTATTATCCCTCTGCTCTGATTGATATTTCCTGTTTCCATGGACTTTCTCCTTTTAGCTACACCTTCTCCTATCTGAAACCTGAACTCAGGGGTCAAGTTTTCCAGAATATCTTGCCTGTCCAATCACCTTATCTTTTTTTTAGCCATAATAACCTGTGTGTGTGTTCTGCTGCATATGATATTTTGTGTCTGCCTTTCCAGTCACTGAAGAATGATAGCTGAATAAATGAAGGAAAGGTTGAATGAGGGCTCTGATTTTATCCTTCATAGAAAACCTATAGAAGAGGTGTTAGCTTCTGAATCTTACAGATGATGAATTAATTATTAGTATCACCATCAACTCCAGGATTCAAAGCCTTATCTATTAGAAATATCGTTCCTGTTCTTGACACTCAGCAACATTATAATTGTTTAATTAAAATACAACCATATAAAGGAGAAAATAGTTATTGCTTGGGAAGAATAGTTACACCAAGAAAAAACAACATAGATCTTACAAGGAAAACCAGGATAATTTTTGCATTCTTAATGAGAAAAAGCGAAAGAAAGAAAGGAAGTAAACATTTCTGATCCATCAGAGAAGTGAAAATGCATTCTGTGTAATGAAATCTGTGTATATCACACATGCCAGGAAGACACGTCAGAATAAAAGCTACAATCCATCCAAAGTGTTATAAACTCTCTCTTGTGCTCCTATTAATAGCACTCTTAGATGAAAGGAAAAGAGCAATGGCCTTGGATCTAGATGAAATGAATTCATTCGTCAGACCTGATGAGCCCAGCCCAACTGGCATTTTTAACAGTGTGTCCTTGGACATGTTACCTAAAATCTCTAGTCTTAGTTTCCACATCTAAAACTGGACATCATATCAACCTGGTAGAGCTGTTGTAAAATGTATATTAGATAATGGATATAAAACACCCAGCACAGTACTGGCACCTATTAAATACTCGGTATTTAATAATGATGATGATAATGATAACACCAAAAGTAATGCCATCTCACCTCCCTGAACTACAATGTCTTTAAGTGAATGTTTTTCATAATTCAAAGGATTTTAGGGAGTATCCTAAATGATGATGAGTTCATTGTAAGTCAAGCTATGCACACACAGGATAATGACATTCTTCAGCACTCAACTACTATGGTGACTTTCTGCTATTGTTGAGAGAGTGAGCCCAGGGGACCAGGAAGGCTTGATGTCTGTCTTGGTTTATCAGTACCTTCTTACCATGAAGAGGGTGATGTAAGCACAAAGGAAACCTGGACCATTTTATTATTATTAGATTATTAGCTCAGGCTTATTCTTTAAACCCTTGCACACAAGCTCTCTGAAAGGGAGCAGTTGGTCTCACTCTAACCCTAGATAGAAAGGACTTCTCCTTCTGCTATGTCCAAGTGATACTAGCAAGGACCGCTCGAATGCTCAGAGAGCATCCTTGTTTATTTGAACGTAAGAGGAGAGGGAAAGTAAAGCCAAATCTTTTTGACATTTCAAATCTCTTCGTTTTACCTTCTTATTGACCTTCCTAACATATCATCCAAAGGTTGTGTTCCCTGGGAAGCAGATTCTAGGACAGTGTTAGAGGCACAAAAGGTTTAGAGGGGGTCATTCTGTGAAGGGCATGGGAGGAAGGATGAGTGGGCAGGGGAAGGTGTCAGATTACAATACAGACCTGAAGAAAATCTCTGGCAACCTAAACAAGGAAGTCTGGGTCAAAGATTATCCATCAGAGGAATCCTGTATTGAATGAAAATGGCTGGGTTTTGTACCATTGCCTTCTTCAATAATTAGATGAAAGCCCCAGGAGGGAGTGTGTTCTGGGCTAGATAATTGCTGAAGCAAACCCTGAAAATGCTGCCAACTGAAGTTCGTTAGCTAACACAGTCCTTGCAGTTGGACAGTAAGTCTTTCCTTGAAGAAGAATATGAGTGGCACATCTCAGTATCTGCCATATAAATAATGACCCCCACATAGCACTTAACAACATAGTCATAATTGATATTCACACTTCTGAAGGAAAAACTTGCCAACAAGGAACAGAAATTGTTTCTTCTCTTCACCTCTTAAAATGAACAACATGATGATGGTGACAGTTAATTCTAAAGTAACTTTATTTGCTCTAAATTGTGTGCTTCTGCCAGAGGACCTTTCTATATACTTTCAAAGTACCTACAGGATAAAATAAATTCAAAAAATTAAATTGCCCTATGTTAAGTATCTGGAAATTAATAAGAAAAAAATGAAAAGACCACAGCATTGATTCTACTCTGACACCGTTTCTGAATCATTCTTGGGATAGATATTTTCTCCAGGGGTTAAGTAAGTAGGAGAGAATGAACGAAAAGCTGTAGTATACTAGATAATTTGGAATAATAAATTTAAATTTTCAGGGAACATGAACTATTCCAATTAAGTTGTACATTTAATCATCTGCATCCTTTCTTAAAATAAAATATTTAAGCCTCTTTCCTCCAAAAAAGTCAATTTTCCTCAGAAACCCACTGAAGCCTGATCGGTGAAATATGAGGAGGCACTCAGTCATGAATTCTACCAGACAGAGAGACAAATAATCCCACATAGTTTCATTTAATCAACTAAACCCATTTTAGAAATGTTGGGTTGGGGCACTAAGTCAAGTTGGAGATTACACATGTCAGCAGAGTTAATGGCCTTTCTCTTTTGAGAAATTGCCATGGGGATAGAATTACATTTAAACTTGTGGCTGGGTTAAGTAAGAAAGTATTTAATTTAGCATATACCATATTACCCAAGTGCACATTGAAATAATCAATTCATCAATCAACCTTTTATTGAGCACCTATTAAGTGTCAGAAGGAATGCTAGGCTTAGAGGCCCACAGGGAAGCATCAGTAAATTAAGAGAATTAAATGCTAGGATATGATGCACATGACTCACTGACTAGTTAGCAAAGGCTGATTCACTCCCATTGCCTAAAGCTTTCCAAAAAAAATGCCCATAAAAAAATGTGACTCTTTCAAATTTACAACACTGATAGATATGCAAATTGTTCAAATATCTTTGAGGAAATTACCATGAGTCACACTGTAAAGAGGCTCAACTGAGAAGAAACTTGAGGTTGACTTTGTACAGATCCATGGTCCATCAACTAAAGAGTCAATCAATAAACGAGTCCCAACTTACACACTCTTCTCCTCTCTTGTTTCATTATGAAAACTACTAACCTAAGTGCTAGAAGTGAAGGGGCTGAAGACTGGAGGCTACATTCTGCAATATAAAGTCATATAGATTTGCAGATAGAAAGGGAGCAGAAGGTAATGGAAAAGATGTAAGAAATTCTGGGAACTGCGTTTCCTCATATATTCTTTCAGTTGGAGAACAACTAAGAACAGCTTTAAATTATAGTTTTTAAAAATCACCTTCGTTCATTCATGAGTTCTATCAGGTAGAAATAATAGCTATACCACCTATGCATCATCAATTAGAAGAACCAGAGTAGATTTTTGCTAAAGCCCAAAAGAGCCTCACCTGACTTTGCCTGGGAAATCTAAATGACAAGATACCCTTTAACTGAGCATCTGAGAAATATATTCTAAAGATCTAGATGTTTATAAGGGCGGACATAAGGGAGAAACACACCTGTAAGTCAAACAGGGAACAAACAATTTCGCAAGTTAAGCACATATACATGTTTCATTCAATAGATGAAAAGAGATCTAACACCTAAGATTTAGCTTGAAAAGTCACATTTTTCGGCAGGCGCTGTGGCTCACGCCTGTAATCCCAGCACTTTGGGAGGCCAAGGAGGGTGGATCACGAGGTCAGGAGATCAAGATCATCCTGGCTAACACGGTGAAACCCTGTCTCTACTAAAAATACAAAAAAAATTAGCCCGACATGGTGGCGGGTGCCTGTAGTCCCAGCTACTCGGGAGGCTGAGGCAGGAGAATGGCGTGAACCCGGGAGGCAGGGCTTGCAGTGAGCCGAGATCGCGCCACTGCACTCCAGCCTGGGCAACAGAGCAAGACTCTGTCTCAAAAAAAAAAAAAAAAAAAAAAAAAAGAAAAAGAGAATGAAAAGTCACAGTTTTCAAATAACAAAAGCTTGAACTTTTTTAGAAATGGGATTGCAAAATAAGACATTTTTCTCCTAGCTCATAGACAAGTACATATATTTTAAAGACAATGCTTCAATTGTACTTTTTAAAGCCCTTGCTCTCATAGAACATAAGTTTTGGGTCTTGAAGGATGGTTATGGTTTGGCTCTGTGTCCCTACCCGAATCTCATCTCAAATTGTAATCCCCATCTGTCAAGGGAGGGACCTGGTGGGGGGTGATTTGATCATGGGGGCATTTTTCCCCTTTGCTGTTCTGATACGAGTGAGTTCTCACGAGATCTGATGGTTATGAAGTGTGGCAGATCCCTCCTCGCCCCCTCTGTCTCATGCTTTCTAAGACAGGCTTGCTTCCCCTTGGTTTTCCGCCATGATTGTAAGTTTCCTGAGGCTTCCCCAACCACGTGGAACTGTGAGTCAGTTAAACCTCTTTCCTTGATAAATTACCCAGTCTCATGTGGTATCTTTATAGCAGTGTGAAAATGGACTAATACAAATGAGTGGCCCTCTGTTCAGAGAAAAAGGTGTGAAAATACATACCAAGATTAAACAACATCTAAAAAGAAACTGATTCTTAAAAACGGCATTAAACAAAGAAACAACAACAAAACCACACAGGTCAGAATGCCAGGAGTTAGATCTGTGTGATGGGAGGTAGTAAGAAATACAGTGACCAGATAAGTATAGAGTAGAGGCCAATTCAGAGCCTTAGAATTTAAGTTGCAAAATCTGGTTCTTTCAGGCCAGGAGAAACCACTGATGCTCTGGACATTGTCTTCTTGGATTTCTGAACAAAGGGGTTTCTTTTGAATCTTGCCACATGACCTAGAAACAAAACTAAAAGTTGAGTAGACTGTTGTCAAGAGAGGTGATGAGGTGTACTCAAAGCCATACAATGAGTTACTGATTTTATTGCCATGGGAAAATCCATGTAATATTTCTACAATATGCTTAATCATTCTTGAACTATTTCTGCTACAAAAGCATCTGAAACAGTGAAAAAGTCTGTGTGATTTTTTTGTATTTTATGCAAATATATTTTTCTTTTTCTTTTCTTTTCTTTTTTTTTTTAATAAAATCTGTTACCATCTGTCCTTTTTAAAAAATGTGCTGCAAAAAAGAAAAAAAAGTTTGGATAAGCACCTGGTTATTTGTATCAATTATTGAGCACTTTGGATGTTTTCCATGGATAATCCTAGAAATAGATCATTCTCTAAAGGTTTTTCAATTATATTGTTTATCAACACAGAGTTTCTCATACATATGCTCTGTGAAAAGACAAGGATTAAAGATATGAATTAGGCTAGAGTCTGAGACCTGGAGGAGCTGTAGACAAGCCGCATAGGTTTAACAAGAACGTGAGTTTGAATTTGGTCCTTGCCACTAATTGATTATGAGAACTTTGGGTATGATGAATGTCAGCTTTTCACCTAAATGCCCCAGCTCAGCCAGACTCCCCAGTTTCTTCACTGGTATTTATAGATACGTATATAATAAAAACTACACACTTATAGAAAGTTGGGTTAGAATTAGAGCTTTTCCATAGGAATGAGCTAAGCATTATATGGCATAATATGTGTAAAATGCCTTATCCAGTACCTGGAACAGCATGTGTGGTTATAAATGTTTATTCACATCTCTTGTCATTATGCCTCAACTCCAGTCTCTTGCTAAACTAAGAGCTACTTGTGGACAAGGCATTCATCTTTGTATATGCCTGTATCACAAAGCACATTATCGTGTGCATTGGAATTGCTCAATAACTGGTTATCTATGTAGTAGCTCTTTCAGCCTCAATTCTCTTGTGTGTAAAGTCAGAATGGAAAACATTTTTTTTTTGAAACTGAATTCTTGCTCTGTTGCCCAGTGGTACAATTCTCCTGCCTTAGCCACCACCCCCTACCCCCACCAAGTAGCTGGGACTACAGGCATGCACCAATATACCTGGCTAATTCTTTTTGTATTTTAGGTAGAGATGGAGTTTTGCCATGTTGTCCAGACTGTTCTTGAACTCCTGGCCTCAAGTGATCCGCCTGCCTCAGCCTCTCAAAATGCTGGGATTACAGGCATGTGCCACCATGACCAGCCGGCATGGAAAAGAACATTCTTTCAAAACTTGAACTGGGAATTTCATGTGATAATGCTTAGACATATGAAACACTCATGTTAAACATTCAATAAATGTTAACCTTGATATAATATAGACGCACCATAGGCCGTAGTTAAAAACTTAGAAGCTAGATTGTCAAACACCAGATGTACGGTTTTGAACAAACTCTTTGAATGATTTGTGCTTCCATTTCTTAACTGAAAATAGGGGGTGATAATAATATCTATATGACAAGATTGTTCGATTTATTATTAAATTAATTAACACAAGCAAGCACTTAGAATAATGTCTGATGTACAGTAGGCACTATTTAATATTCCCAATTTTATTACAATCAACTCTCCCATCAAAGATGAATAAATGAGATATCAAAATGCAAACAATCCATTCTTGTTTTGCCTATTGTTTCAGACTCTACAATGGAGGGAGAGAGAGGTGTTTCTTTAGGGCTGGCTGCTTCAGTCACCAGATGTTACTCTGTTAGAAAGATCTCTGGTGCCACTTGCTATGAGCACTTGATAACCCCAGAAGATGTTTGCCTTCTGCTGCCTTGGACTTTTGCAACTGTTCAAATCTCACTTCTCCCTTCCCTTCCGCTCTTCCTTGTCAGTTGTCGCCTTTGGATTCCAAACTGAAGCCAACATCAGTCACTTTAGGAAACTCGAGTGCTGCTGTGGGCTGTTCTTTGAACCCCTTCCAGCAAGCTCATGGTGTTCATCTGTGCAGAGAGAGGGAGTCTGTGCAAAGAATTCTCCGCACTTGAGAGCTTCCAAGCATTTCCCTCGTGTCTTTGTACATCTCTATTCCAAATTCCTATGTCAGAAAATTGACATTGTCTGAATTTTGAGTAAAATGTAACTTTTGGTGTACCGTGTTTCTTTAAGGGTAAAATATTTCAAATCTTAGTGCAGGATATTTTGTCTCAGTGATACCAAAGTAGGCTTAATCCTGTGTTTTATTTTGGCAGGATTCCTCAGTCATCTCATGCTGTTTGAGATATGTTTCAGGGTTTTCTATCTTTTCACAGACACCTACTTTAGAGCTAGTTCTAGCCTCCACTACTTTCTAGCTATGGGCTGGTTTTTTTTTTAGGACTAATTGATTCATAAATTCAACAAATATTTATTCAATGACAAATATGGCTCAAAACACTTTGATTTTGTGCACTATTGCATCCCCATTACTTAAATATATTTCCTGTGCTTTCAAGGAGCCTATATTTCAGTGAGAATACATAGACACTAATCAGTATGCACACAAATAAATGTGTAAGCATAAATTAAGTTCATCAAGAATATGAACACAGGCTCTGAAAGCAGAGAATAAGCCTGCCTACACGTGAGAATGGTAGAGAAGACAGCCTGATGAAGTTATATTCCAGGAGAAATCTAAAATCTAAAATCTAAAGGAATCATAAAAATGGCCAGGCGCGGTGGCTCACGCCGGTAATCCCAGCACTTTGGGAGGCCGAGGCAGGCGGATCACGAGGTCAGGAGATCGAGACCATCCTGGCTAACACGGTGAAACCCCATCTCTACTAAAAAATACAAAAAATTAGCTGGGCGTAGTGGCGGCCACCTGTAGTCCCAGCTACTCTGGAGGCTGAGGCAGGAAAATGGCGTGAACCCGGGAGGCGGAGCTTGCAGTGAGCCGGGATCGTGCCACTGCACTGCAGCCTGGGCGACAGAGCGAGACTCCGTCTCAAAAATAAATAAATAAATAAATAAATAAATAATCATAAAAGTATGAAACTTAAAAGCTGACAATGAATTTAGTATGAGAGTGAAAGTTCGCCAGACAGAGGAGATGTGGAAATTCACAAAAGTACACTTGCTGGAAGGAATATGGCCTATCTCAGGATTTGGTAGGTCAGTGAAAAAAGACCAATAATATATCAATGAAATGGAACATCATGAAGGTCAAGTTTGAAGGATGGAGCCTGTCTGGCCAACTCGATTTCAGACTAATAAAAATGGCTCTATAATTCCTGTTAGATTACCAGTTCCTGTTGTGATTTTTTTTTCTTTTTCTTTTCTTTTTCTTTTTCTTTTTTTTAGATGGAGTCTCGCTCTGTCGCCCAGGCTGGAGTGCAGGGGCGCGAACTCGTCTCACTGCAAGCTCCACCTCCCGAGTTCATGCCAATCTCCTGTCTCAGCCTCCCGAGTAACTGGGACTATAGGCGCCCGCCACCATGCCCAGCTAATTTTTGTATTTTTAGTAGAGACGGGGTTTCACCATGTTAGCCAGGATGGTCTCGATTTCCTGACCTTGTGATCCACCCTCCTCGGCCTCCCAAAGTGCTGTGATTACAGGCGTGAGCCACCGCACCCGGCCCCTGTTGTGAATTTTTTTAAGCCTTGGAACCTTGAGGAAAGAAGAGAGTTGTTTCTTAAGACCACCCAAATTCTCCAGCATTGTTTTTCTCTGTGCCTCCATCTCTCCTCACCCGGGATCCCCTCTAAGATAAACTGCTACTGGTTCAGAATTTCTAAAACATATTTTATACTATTTCCTGGTTCAATGGATGCTGTTTATATTGTTGTAGTTATGCTAAACTGTTTCTAGTCTGGCCCCAATCAAATCTTATTAATCTCTTGAGTTGATATTTGAAGGCACTTTGCTTGAAATAGCTGCCTTATTCTCTCTAAAATATTCCATTCCATCAACAGAGTGGAGACAATCTGTCAAATGGGAGAAAATATTTGCAAACTATTTACATGGCAAGGGACCAATATCAAGAATATACAGGGAACTCATACAATTTGACAGAAAAAAAAAAACTTAAAATGTGGGCAAACCAAATAACCAAATCAATCCTAAGCAAAAAAAAAAAAAAAAAAAAAAAAAAAAAAAAAAGCCAGAGGTATAATATTATGACTTTAAATATACTGTAAAGTTATGGTAACCAAAACAGCATGGTAGAGGTGTAAAAACAGACACATAGAGCAATGGAACAAACAGAGCAGAGAACTCAGAAATAAAGAAACAAAGTCACATACCTACAACCATCTGATCTTCAACAAAGTCAGCAAAAATAATCAATGGGGAAAAAAGACTCTCTACTCAATAGACAGCCAGCTGGAACAGCTGGCTAGTCCTATGCAGAAGAATGAAACTGGACCACTACTTTCACTATATGTAAAAATTAACTCAAGATGGATTAAATATTTAAATGTAAGACTTCAGACTATAAGAATCTGAGAAAAAAAAAAAAAAACAACCTAGGAAACACCATTCTGGACATCGGCCTTGGGAAACGATTTATGAATAAGTCCCCGAAAGCAATTGCAATGAAAACAAAGTTCAACAAGTGGGACGTAATTAAACTAAAAGAAACTATGCACAGCACAGCAAAACTATCAACAGGATAAACAGATAACCTATAGAATGGGAAAAAAAATTCCAAACTGCATTCAACAAAGGCCTAATGTCCAGAATTTATAAGGAATTTAAATAATTCAACAAGCAAAAAACAACCCCATTGAAGAATGTGCAAAAAACATGAACTGCTGCGTCTCAAAACAAAACCCACAAGCAGCCAACAAACATATGAAAAAATGATCCACATCACTAATTCGCAGAGAAACGCAAATCAAAATGACAATGACGTACCATCTCACACTACTCAGAGTGGCTATTATCAAACAGTCAAAAAACAATAGATGATGGCAAGACTATGGACACAAGGGAACACTTACGTACTGTCGGCGGGAATGTAATTTAGTCCAACCACTGTAGAAAGAAGTTTGAAGATGTCTCAAATAACTTAAAACAGAACTACCATTTGACCCAGCAATCCTATTATTGGGTATATACCCAGAGGAATATAAATTGTTCTACCAAAAAGACATATGCATTCCTATGTTCATCGCAACACTATTTACAATAGCAAAGACATGGAATCAACCTAGGTTCCCATCAACAGTGGATTGTATATAGAAATTGTGGTACCTCTACCCCATGAAGTACTATGGAGTCATAAAAACATGAAATCATTTTCTTTGCAGCAACATGGATAGAGCTAGAGGCCATTACTTTAAGTAAATTAACAAACGAAACAGAAAACTAAATACTGCTTGTTCTCACTTATAAGTGGGAGCTAAACATTGAGTACATATGGACATAAAGATAACAACAATTCACACCACAGACTCTGAAAGTGTGGAGGGAGGAAGGAGGGCAAGCATTGAATAACTATTGGGTTCTATGCTCAGTATCTGGGTGAAGGGATCATTTGTACCTCAAGCCTCAGCATGATACAATATACCCATGTAATAAACCTGCATATGTCCCCCTGAATTTAACATAAAAGTTCAAATTATTTTTAAAAAGTGGGCAAAGGACATATTTAGACATTGCTCAAAAGCAGATATACCAATGACCAATAAATCTGTGAAATAATGCTCTCAACATCACTAATTCTCAGTTAAATGCAAATCAAAGCCACAGTGAGATATTATTTTACCCCAGGTAGAATGACTATTATTAAAAAGACAAAAAATAACAGATGCTGGTGAATATGTGGAGAAAAGGGAATGCTGATACACTGTGGGAATGTAAATTAATATGGCCACTATGGAAAACAGTATGGAGATTTCTCATAAAACTAAATATAGATCTATAATCTCACTACTGGGTATTTATCCAAAGGAAAATAAATTACATCAAAGGGAAATCTGCACTGTCATGTGTATTGCAGCACTATTTAGAAGAGCAAAGATAGGAGATTAACTTAAGTGTCCATCAACAGACAAATGTATAATAACAAGGTGATAAATAGTCACAATGGGATACTATTCAATTATAAAAAGAATGAAATAAATTCATTTGTAGCAATATGTTGGATGAAACTCAAAGTCAGTATGTTAAGTAAAATAAGCCTGGCACAGAAAGACCATATTACATGTTCTCACTTTTATGTGTGAGCTAAAAAAGTTGGTCTCATAGAGGTAGTGAGTAGAATGATGAATGCCAGAGGCTGGGGAGGGTGTGTGGTAGGGGGAGGCAGGGATAAAGAAAGGCTGGTTAATGGGTACAAACATATGGTTAGATAGAAGGAATAAGTTCTAATGTTCCATAGAGTTGTTGACTATATTAACAATAAGGTATATTTCAAAATAGGTAGAAAAAAGGATTTGAAATGTTCTCGGCACATTGAAATGATAAATGCCTGAGTTTGTGAATACCCCAAATGCCTTGATGTGATCATTACATAGTATATGCATGTAACAAAATATCACGAGTCACATAAATATATTAAAATACTTGTATCTATAAAATATTACAAAAGAAATAAATTTTAAAAACATTTAGTCCCAACACAGTTACCAAACCTCCTATACTGAAATCCAGAATCTTTGGGGATTATGAGTTTTCCCAGTAATCATATGTTTTAGGTCTTGGTCAGGCTTGGTCAAGGCTCAGTGCTTCCTCAAGTATCTAACAGTGGATTTAGAAAAGTCTTTAGAAATACCACAAAAGGGAATAAATGCCCCACATGTAAGAACTATTTATTTCAATCATTTTAAGTAAACCAAACAGGCCATTTGAATTAAGTACTTTTGACACCAATAACATTATATAGAAACAATTTATACTTGAACTTTAATGATCAAACCAGAAAACAAGGTGTAGTATCCCATTTCTTTCACCAGGTCTCTGTTATAAAGCAGGATATTTCCCACAGCTGACAATATCCTTGGATTACGGGTTTTCTAAAGCCTAAAATGTCATCTGTATTGGCAAAAGCTTCTCTAAAGTAATCCTGATTATTTCTGCATCCCCCAACGTCTTATTGAAGTCCCCCCCATCAAGTTTCATCTTAGCCCTTCAGAAGGAAGAGGCACCCACAGCAAAAATATTTACCAATGGACTTGAATCCACGTGTTCACAGCCCTATTGTCGTTAAATATAGAGAGATGGAAATGTAGTTTCTTAGCAGCTTGAACTACCATAACAAAATGCCATACACTGCATGGTTTACACAACAGAAATTTATTTTCTCACAGTTCTGAAACTTACAAATTCTAGATCAAGGTGCTAGCATTGTTGGTTTCTGAAATGGCTCTCTTGCCGATTTGTAAATGACCACCGTCTTTCTATGTCCTCACAAGACATGCACAGAGAGAGAGAGAGAGAGAGAGAGAGAAACATGCAAGCACTCTGGTGTTTCTTCTTATAAGGGCATTAGTCTCATTATGAGGACCCCACCTTCATGACCTCATCTAAAATTAATTATCTCCCAAAGACCCTATCTCCAAATACCATCATGACAGGGTTCAGGACTTCAAAATAGGAACTTGGGGTGGAGGGCTCAGTCCATAACAGGTAGGGATTGGGATAACTTCCATTTTCAGTAGTTTCAACAATAACAGTCATTGAACAGTTACTGTATTATTTATAACTCCATGGAAACTGATCCCAATAATGCTTTTATGTGTATTCAGGAAGTCTTTTTGACTTTATGCTGACCCACAGAGGGCTGGATCTCCAGCCTGTAGCATTTGGTCAGCCCCAGAGATATGAATAACTCCTTCCTTCTTCCTGAATTTCAACACGTACATGACCTCTGGCTTTTATTATATTTACCCTTATAGGATATGTGATTACATTTCCCTGAGATAGAATTGAGTATATATTCGTAGCTAAAAGTTACATTTGCGTTGCCTAAAACAGGCTTACACTTACATCTAAACCACCTTAATAATTTTAATTAGTTAAAAAATGCCAAATATCAGGTACACAAAATATCAGCAGTAAGACATATTCAGGTAGGTGAGAATTTTTCAAGATCTTTTTTCTTTTTTAATCTCATGACACTTGTCCTCAGCAGGAGCTTGGTGCATGTTTGCTGATGGATACATATCATGTGACAACACCACAGCTGATGGAAATTGGCTCATTCCAAAAACAGCAGGGGACAAGGGCAGGGGGCGGGGTGGAGGAAGGCTGAGTTCAGTTTCAATATGATACACTTTAAAGTGACTTTTCCCCCTCACTGAAATGCTTGGTTCTTCAGATGAGTTCACTAATCTCTTAAGATGGGGCGGTGTAGACCATATTTTAGCACAGCATTGAGATATTTAATAAATTATCATAGAATAAATGCATAAACTCTCAATGCTGTCCGCCACTCATACCCTCACATACACACAAAGCAGTAAAGATAGAAATGCTATTCACATTTTTTTCTGTTTTATTATTCTCAGAAACAGACACAGAATATGTTTTCCCCAGCTGTAGCATGGTATTGGACACTGGTGTCTATAAAAGAGAAGAATTAAATGCACATTTTAAATTAAAATTCCTTTTAAATATTTATTCGAAAGTCAAGCCATTAGCCAGTTAAAATAATAGTCTGTGATTCCAGATGCTGATGTGAGTTAACAAGTAAGCATGTTAGTGCTTTATTACACTAACGTTTAATGAGCTTCCATTCTGTGCTGGGCCCTCCGCATTGTTCTGAGATTTTAAAGACGAACAAGGTACAGGCTGGGCCCTCAAGATGCTCATAATCTAACTGGGAAGATAAATATACAAATATATACATCATAGTACATGTTTTTGTGATCAACAATATCCATATTAAAGACATGGTCTGTGACTCCAAAAAGAAAAATAAGAGAAAACTGGGGTTATCAGGTATGGAGACCACAGACTGAAATTCAAACGATGGAAAAAACTTGCCAAGCAAAGCCTCTCACAAATATATTCACATTACAGTGCTTATTTTCATATAACCCACTAAGTTCAAGTATAATTTCAAAAAAAAAAAATTAAATGATTTTAGACTTATGGAAGAGTTTTTAAATTGCACTTAGACTTCCTACATAACTTTCATCCAGCTTCTTAAATATAAATATCTCACCTAGTCAGAGTATAATTATCAAAAACAAGGTTAACATTGATATAATTATATTAACTAATACATAGATCTTACTAGAATTCATAGGATCCAGGTTGGGCTTCTCAGTCTAATCCCTCATTTGGCTACAGCAATTAGTTTTTTCATGGCTCAATGCCTTATAATAGGCCAATGATAATTAAGCATTTTAATTTAATTTATTGGGAAATAAAAGATTCTTTTCTGCTAGAATTTCTAGGTATAGAATGACTTAATCTTGGAACTACGAGGGGAGAAGGATTTCAATATCAGAGATGGCCAGAGAAAGAGAGAGAGATTCTGAATTCCATGATCACGTTCAAGGTACAACTGAAGATAGAGATCTATTCCTGAATATTTAGTTATATAACTAAACAAATCACTTTTCTGTTTAGACCACTTTCAGTTTGGTTTTCTATTACATGCTAAATAAAAATACAGATGTTTATGACTAATATATGTGCACAAGCAATTTCTTTTATATAAGAGCACTTTAAATGACATGTATATA
This sequence comes from Pan paniscus, assembly GCF_029289425.2. Lineage (NCBI taxonomy): Eukaryota > Metazoa > Chordata > Mammalia > Primates > Hominidae > Pan > Pan paniscus. The sequence continues at coordinate 73,719,527 of NC_073267.2, forward strand.
TAATTACTTATATAATTTCTACAGGAAACAAAGCTCTAAACAAATTGTAGAAAATGAATCTGTGCACTAAACGTGCTAACTAATTTGTCAAAGGCAAATTTTTTCTTTTTTTTCAATTGAAAAAAAAGTCTTGCTGTCTTCAAGAGCTACTTTCTTATAGGAAGAAAATCTAATCTATTTCACTGATTAATGAGACAGTGTATACATAGCACCCAGTACAGTGGTCTAGATTTTGTGCTAGACATTATGCCAGACCATTAATGAATGTCATCACTCCTTTCTTTTCCAGAATTCACAGGACATTCTCACCGTTGTTACCAAAGATTGTTCATTGAGAATAGAATCTAAGGGAGGTGGAGAAATTATATTGTGACTCTTGGTGAGTTCCTCAACTGCCCCTCTCACTCCCTCCTTTGGTGAAAATGGTGACTTACTGTGTGCCAGGAGATTGAAATTATCCTATTATATTTAGAATTTAAATAAAATTTGATATAAAAATTGCTGTGATTATTTTTTGTTCTCATCTTTGAATGCTGCAGCCAGGCTGAAAGCCCATGTGCCAAGTTTTCTGCCTGGAGGAAGATTGTGTGGCTGAGTTATAAATACATTGATGGATCCAGCTGGAACTGTCTCTTGTAATTTAATATGCAAAGAAATAATCTGAGTCATAGATGAAGACAAGCAGTTCCTTTTAGATAAGAGTGCTCTCTAAGTTTGGCTATGCAGATGACTTTCAAGAGACTTCTTCCAAAGAAGAACAAGAAATGGTCTCAGGACAAGTGGGGCAAAGCTTTGACCTTGAATCTAGCATTCAATTGCCTGTCCCGTCGTTCTTCCAAACATCAGCAAAGTGGCTTATGCCACCTAAATTCTCCTTCAGTAGGTTTTACATAAAAAGTCTGTTTTCCAATGTTGGAAACAAAATGGATTTTAATTTCTATAAAGTACACTTTTTAATATTCCTTCAAATTAAATAATATGTATGGGTAACTACTATGAATGAGATAACACGCTAAGCAGTGGAGGAGCAGGAAGACTAAGAAATAAAAATTGCAATTGGACCCTGCTCCTCGAAGTATAATGTTGAAATCATAATTTAATACATAGCCAGTTGAAATAGCTCTTAAAATATGCCTTTATTTTTTAAAATTTATAATATGATAATGCTATCATGTCAATAACATTAATAACTAACAATTAATAATGATGCTATTAGTACTTTCTCAATAATAAGTGATTTCACTTGATAACATATGGAGACTGTTTCAGTTAACTATTGTTATCTAACAAGCCACTCCACAACTTAGTGGCTACGAACAGCAATTATTTATCATAAGTATGTGAAGTGGTTAAGAGATTCTCCACTATTTTTACCTGGATTCCTTCTTGCATTGCATTTATCAGAAGGATTGGCTGTCCTAGAAGCTGCCAGATCCTCTCATTTGCACGTCTGGTAGTTTGAGCTGACTGTCTGCTGAGGCACCTCCATTCTCCTCCACATGACCTCTCATTCTCCAGCAGACTAGATCAGTTTCCTCAAATGGCAGGCCCAGGGAAGTATTCCAAGAGGGTGAAAATAGAACTTGCAAAGTGTATTTTGAAGTCAGGGAGTGTGACACCCCCTAGCTTTGTTATTTTTGCTGAGAATTATTTTGACTATTTGGGGTCTTTTGTGTTTCCATATGAATTGTAGGATTATTTTTTTCTAATTCTATGAGGAATGTCATTGGTAATTTGATAGGAATTTCATCAAATCTGTAAATTGCTTTGGGAAGAATTGTCATTTTAACAATATTAATTCTACCAATCATGATCATGGAATCTTTTCATGGTTCTGTGCTCTCTTCAAATTATTGCATCGCTGTTTTATAGCTTTTCTTGTACAGATCTTTCACCTTTCTGGTTAAACTAATTCCTAGATATTTCATCTTTTTGACTCTATTATAAATGGGGTTGCTTTTTTGATTTCTTCTTCAGATTGTTCACTGTTGGCATGTCCAAATGCAACTGTTTTTTGTGTATTGATCTTGTATCCTGCAACTTTACTGATTTTTTTAAATCAGTTCTAATAGTTTTTGGTAAAGTCTTTAAGTTTTTCTAAATATAAGATCATATCATCTGAAAACAGGGATAATGTAACTTCTTTCTTTTCAATTTGAATGCTCCTTATTTTTTATTCTCTTGCCTAATTGCTCTGACTAAGACTTCCAGTATTATATTAAACAAAAGTAAAACTAGGCATCCTTGTCTTGTTCCAGATCTTAGAGGAAAGGCTTTCATTTTATTTTCTTGTTCAGTATGGTGTTAGTTGTGGGGTTGTCATATATGGCCTCTTTTTTTTGAAGTATGTTCCTTCTATCCCAGTTTGTGGAGGAATTATTTTTTATCATGAATGGATGATTAATTTTATTAAATGCTTTTTCAGCATCTATTGAAGACAGAGAGCAGATTGTTGGTTACCAGAAGTTAGGAAGGGTTGGGGTGTGGGATAAAGAGAGGTTGATTAATGAGCACAAATACACAGATAGATAGAGGAAATAAGACCGAGTGTCTGATAGATCAGTAGGGTGACTACAGTTAACAATAATCTATTGCACCTTTCAAAATAGCTGGAAGAGAATAATTCAAATATTCCTAGCATAAAGAAAATATAAATATTTAAGGTGATGGATATTTCCAGTCACTCTGCTTTGATATTTACAATTTATATGAATGTATCAAAATATCACAGGTACCCTCCAGATATGTATATGTATTATATATCACCTTAAAATTTAAAAAAAAATCCTGAAAAAAAGTAGAGAAATACAGATGGTAAACATGAGAAAGCTAAGGCTCAGAATGATTAAGCAATAGCATGAATAGTAAATAGCAGAGTGAAGAGTCAAACATAGATAACCATGAGACAAATGATTTTGACTTTTCCACGGTATCACACTGTTTTTGGTGTAAGCAATTTTGCCTCCAAGAGATTGTGTTATCTTTTATCATTCCTGATGGAGAGTGGTTGTGGATATTTTATCAATAATGAATAGAGGTTGAGAGAAGTTTGTGATTTTGCTGCAAATTGGTAAATCAGGATTATCATACAGAATATTGATATTAAAATTCACTCCCCCCACCTGCCCACCATATCCACTAACATTTCATTGATGTCATTAATTGATTGATTGCTTCATTTATTCATTCCCTCTAAAAGCTCTGTGTATTCCATTGTCAGGGCATCAGACTAAACCAAACAGGGCAGCTAAAAGATTGTTGTGGGCCAATGATGACTCAGACTGGGGTACAGAAATGGAGTGAAGTGAATTAGTCTCGGTATCATTTTGAGTTAAAACTATGTGAGACACCAATACTTTTTGTCCTCAGCTTCATCCTGAAATCTTCCCCTGCTCTGCTTTTTATTGCAAGAATGGAGCTGTGACTATCTCCAGTAGGCTTAATTTTTAAGGCTTTTTGGTCATCGAGATTCTCAATCAATGGAGTTACAATTAAGAGATTTGGATAAAAAGAAATAAGGAGTACAGGAGTGTTTCACCTGACCTCTCTCTGCTTCCTACCTCCATCCTCAGATGCATCTATGTACCCTACATGGCTTCTGGGAAAAGCCATGGAAATCCCACCTCTGTTTTACCAGCCAAAGTGTGGTAGAAATTTCCTGTGTTCCTAGGTGGCTGTATATTGTTTTCTTGGCTTTCAGTTTATCTACCACCAGTATTACAAATTCCTGGCTAAATTGCCTTGTTCTAAGTCCAATAATCCCTGGAAATCAGCAGGGGATTGAGTCTGAGACATCATGGATACCTAAATCCACAGTATAAAATGCTATGCTATTTTATACTTTGCTACATATAAAACAGCATAGTGTAAGCATACAACCTGCACACATCTTCCTGTATACTTTAAATCATTTCTAGATTACTTATAATACCTAACAATGTAAATGTTATGTGAATAGTTGTTACACTGTATTTTATTTGTACTATTTTTTATTGTTACAGTATTATTATTTTAAAAAATATTCCTGATGTGTAGTTTGTTGAATTCCTGGAGAATGTGGAACCTGTCAGTGTGGAACCTGCGGATTTAGAGGGCCAACTGTACTCACAGTGGATTTTATTTTCCTGGTTAGGCCCTGGACTGACACTGACAAGGTGATAGATGTTACAAAGAGAGTGAGCAATAGAGGAATCACAGTTTCAGGTTTGAGCAACAAGGTAGTTGTAGGTTTCTCTTATTAATATTTAGAAGTCTTACATATGTATGGAGTTACTCATCCTCATCCTTTAAGACTTGGTTAAAACACCAATCCTAAGAAGACTTTGTTTTGAACTTCTTAGGTAGAATCGATTAAGTTTGAATCCCAGGTTTTTATTTTTTATATCATTTATCACTAATTGTATTATTATTTCTTGCTTTCTACAGAAAATATTGTCTTCAGAAAAATATAAAATCTGCAGTAATAATGTCCCTTTGTTCCTTATTCTGTTCCCAGTATACATATAGTAAGTGGTAAATTTGTATCTGTGAAGGGAAGATGGAAAAAAGAAAGAAAGAAAGGCAAACAGGAAGGAAAGAAGAAAAAAAGGAAGGGAAGGGAAGGGAAAGGAAGGAAAGGGAAGGGGAGGGGAGGGGTGGAGAGGGGAGGGGACGGGTGGAGAGGGGAGGAGAGGGGAGGGATGAACCTTGAACTTCTTCCAAAATGGTCCATCACTCACCAGCACACACAAACCTCATGTTAACAAGAACATCCTTACATCATGACGGACACAGGCTGAATCAGTCTCCTTGCTGAAAATGTCGCTCATGTCAAGAACCAGCCTGCATTTCTGGTCACACCTGCCCTATCGCAGTATGTTCGGATTATTTTATCCACCTACCAGGAACCACCTTTACCACTTTGTTAGGCCTCAGATGACAACAAATGTCTATGAATGGGTCTTTTCCTATGTCTGTCCACATAATATCTGAATATCTTGTGATTTTTTGTGCCTAATTAGATGTACCTTAAAAGCCTGACACTGTGATTCTTCTCTACATGGAATACTACAGCAAGATAGTAAGCCCCATCATAAACAACCCACCTCCACTCGAATATAATTAACCAGTTCATAATCGGATTTAGTCCTCAGAGTAGTACCTTGAAAGCAAGTGATTCAGAAAAAAAGAGGTGCATGGATTTGTGAATTAACTAGAGCCAGGTTAATCCCTCCTCCACCAGTTGTAAGTCTGATAAATCTCTTTCTTTCTGAAAATATGTCTTCACATTTGAAAGTAAAAAACAATTACTCAATGATGATTACAGTAACTGAAACACGTGATATATTAAGTAAACATTTGTTGGATAAAGGAGAGAACAACAACCTATGTCTGGGTTGCTATGAGATACATGTGCTTTTACGAGGGTGCAAAATAATAACAGAGTGCCTGCTCCACTGAGGGGCTCATCAAATGTGATCTCAACAAACCTCCAAGTCCTGACTGATATTAAATTACTAGATGTCAAAAGATGCCTATTCTACCCAGCCACTATAATCTTTAATGGCACTGGAAATCCCACAAGACTCTGTCTTAGCCAGCCTTTATTTGGCTGCAGTGATTGTTACTGTCTACCCAATTTTTTCCTGTGTATTTGTGTTCACTTCATCCTCTGCAAAACCCTCAACCTCAGCATTGCTAACCCTCATGTAGTCATCTCCCATTGCCGAGCACCTTGTTTCTTTCTGAATTTTTGTACTTTCAGGTTATAAAGAAGTTACACTGTAGACTTCGAGTCATCACCCTTTGCCCACACCCAGTGATTCTTTCATAGAAATAACCCTAAATGCATTCTTTCTTCCCTGTCTCTACTACTTCTGCTTCAGCTTTAGTCTATGTTGTCTTATTGCTTAGTTACTTTTTTCAGTAGAGTGCTGATCTGATCACTTGAGGATCCTCAGTTCCTGTATATTTTACTATTTGTGTTGTTATTAGAGTAACTTTTCTTTTAAAATCCCACAAAAATAGATGAAAAAATGACAATCCTATCCAGCCATCATATTTCCCATTGTAGTAACCTGGGTCCTCATGGAAGAAAGCACAAACTTTTGACCATAATATAGCATGCTCCTCACACTCCAGACCTTGTCTACTTTCCTGGCCTTGTCATTAAGGTGATCACATGCTTTTTAAAATGGAAAAGAACACTTTCATTAATAATTATCTAAGACAACAGGTATTGACTGGGACTTCCCTTAGCAAACAGAGATGTGTATTCATTTTAGTTATCATCTCTCATTTTAGGTACCCTGAAGTGCTGGTCTTTCCCATAAAAGCCATGTGCTGTCACGCCCCTCAGCCTTTGATCGTGTTGTAACATTTGCTCATAAAACTCCTCCCTCTTTTGCTTTCTGAGCACCTACAAAATTTTGAACGCCTGTTACTAATTTACCTGTGTGGTGAAGTCTGTGGCAGAATTTTACATTTTGCAACATTAACATGAGCCTGGATTATAACTGATACTATGTATTACTATACAAATAAAATCACACCTCCTTCTCCAATCTTTCATTGTGAATTTGGAGGACTCAGTAGTCCTGCCTTATTTATTTTTGCATTTCCTGTGCCTAATACAAAAGTTTGTCAGATAGTATATAACAATAAGTGTTTTTTAGTAGTGGAATAAATCTCATTTTGGCTTAACCAATGCTGCTTGAGCAAACATCATTGCTACATAGGACTGTATTTGAAATTCAGTCCAATGGCCTCATTTCTGTTTTGAGGGTCCTTCTTATGTTTAAGATTACAAAAATGTGTTTTGTGACTGGAATACTCTCAAGTGAAAACAGTGAGATGGAAAGGAAGATGAAGATACTCAGGTCTAATATGCCTCAAAGGAATTTAACTGTGAGGCAGGAAGATCTAGACAGATTAAAAAAATGGCATTTATAAATATAAAAACAACAGATAGTGATAAGTGTGAGTTGGAGAACTGGAGCACGTTAATATGCTAGCACCAAGGTGGGGTGGGCAGACACAGCCTCTTTCTAAGTTGGTAACATTTCAGTTGAGATCTGTAGCACAAGGAAGTAGTAGTGGAAGATGGGGAAGTGAGTATTACAAGGAAGAAAAGCAATATGACTTGTAGTTTTCCTATTTTCAGCAAGTTTTCCTGCTTCTGGACATGTTTCTTTGGACTTCTTATCACCACATTCCTTTAGTATGTTACAAAGTGGGATCATATGACATAGAATAAATATAAAAAGAAGAACTACTGTGTTTTATTCCCTTCCCTCCATTTTTAATATACTTTATTTAATAGACTTATTATTTTTTAGTAGTTTTAGATTCACATCAGACTGAAAAGTGCAATAGAGTTCCCACATTCTCCCCTCTACTCTCTCTCTCTCAGTCTCCTCCACTATCAACATTCCCTACCAGAGTGATACATTCGTTACCAATTGACACATCATTATTAACCAAAGGCCAGAGCATACACTATAGTTCACTCATTGTGTTATGTTTGTGTTACGGTTTACTCTTTCTGTCATCTTACATCTTGAGTCTGACAAATGTATAATGATATGTATCCACCCCATAGCATCCTGTGGAATAGTTTCACTGGCCTAAAAATTCCCCATACTCCATATAATTATTCCTCCCTCCCCCAAATCCAATGGTCATTTTACTATCTCCATTGTTTTGCCTTTTCCAGAATATTACATACATAGAATTACACTGCAGGTAGCCTAGCTTTTAGGCCGGCTTATTTTACTTAGTAACATACCCTTAACACAAAAAGATGTGGAACATCTTTTTGTGGTTTGATAGCTCATTTAGTTTCATATTTGTTTTATTTTATTTTATTTTTTGCTATGATAATTCTTTATGCAAGTTTCATGCTATGCATGCTGGTTGTCACAACTGCAATTCCTTTGAACCTGGTAATGAAGATTTTTGAAAGTATAAACCTAGTAAATTCTTCATAGATACAAAGCTAAAATTAAAAACAAACTCAAAATTAAAATGTTTCTTTCAAAAAAAGGCACAATTGAGAACATGACTTTTGAAAACAGGGAACAAAAATAAAACTTAGCAGAGGAAGAAAAATGTAATATACCACCAAACATACATGCTCAGCAATCCTACTAACAGTATCAACTGTCCTTGGCATTTTGCTTTACCACCAGCAGCCTCTAAGAATAAACAATATGAAGGCACAGCTTGTTCATCTCTTCATATGCTGCCCCAAACATATGTTATCAAAAGTTTCCTTTTTAAAAAATATCATTAAAAGCATTAAAGATAAATCAGGCCTTTGTGGGTTTAATTATTCAGAATATTGCATTTTAATTATTTATTAATATTCCATATTTGACAAACACATCCGGAGAATTGAGGAGGTTATAATAAAAAGATTAATTGACTTCATTAATATTCTGGAATAGCCTAATATGTGCATCAACTGGGCAAAGCACATCCACCTTCTCTCAGGCAAGCCCCAGACTAGTTTGCAACCTTGGGAAAACTGCATGACATCTTTAAGCCTTCATCTTCTCATCAGTAAAATATGGAGAGCAATAATGTCTTTAGCATGGAATTCTTATAAGGATTAATGAAGCATGGTATCTTACAAAGTAGCACAATGCCTGGCACATAATAAAGTGCTCAATATGTACTTAACCATTATTCAATATTATTTTCAGTTACAGGAACAAGGTAGAAACATTTCTATACTCCTTTGAGGGATTAAGGAACACTCTTCGAAGGTGGTGACATTTGAACGGAGTCTTCTAAGATGATATCACATGCTCCAAGGGGTTGAGGCACTCCACACAGCAGAAATAACATCAGCATAACTTTGTATTGAAATACTATGCTTCTCTTCCTGTCATTGACTTACTGTTGGCCACCACTCAAGACTATATTCTTCAGTTTTAGTGCATTGAGAAAATCGAAGGAATAATTAGAACACAGATATGTTGCTATAATTTCCCACCAGGGTGAGATAATCTAACCATCCCAAACAGGGCATGGGATGCATATATAGCTTTTCAGTCTTAAGAGCAAGGTAGAGTCTCAAGAAGTCTCCTCAAATGTAATCTTGTTCCAAGGTCTTGTGAGATAAAGGGGAGAATATTAATCTTTACCACTTTGGATAAGTCTTTCCTATTTTTAAATTTAGAAAGGAAATGTTGCTAAATCTAGAAGGATTTTATAAACAACAAGAGTGTCTGTTTAACTCTTTTTGTTGTTGATGGTCTAATGTAGATCATTTTCCCCAGAGTGACTAAAAAAAAATACCAATACTCTACAGATAAAGGAAAATCGATAAGAAGCGTTTTTGGAATGTTTCTTTTTTATAGCGATTGACCTGCGCATTTTATATACAATCTATTATTTAAGCCTCACAACTCCATGAGAAAAAGACAGAACAAATATCAGCGTGTGATAAGGAAACTGAGGCAGAATTGAATTGTCAAAGTAATATAAGGAGTAATATTTGAAGGCCGGAAGCGGTGGCTCACGCCTGTAATCCCAGCACTTTGGGAGGCCGAGGCGGGCAGATCACGAGGTCAGGAGATCGAGACCATCCTGGCTAACACGGTGAAACCCTGTCTGTACTAAAAATACAAAAAATTAGCTGAGCTTGGTGGCGGGCGCCTGTAGTCCCAGCTACGCGGGAGGCTGAAGCAGGCGAATGGCGTGAACCCGGGAGGCGGAGCTTGTAGTGAGCCAAGATCACCTCACTGCGCTCCAGCCTGAGTGACAGAGTGAGACTCTTGTCTCAAAAAAAAAAAAAAAAGTACAGTTTGGATTGTGTTCTAAAATCACAAATGTCCACTTGAAAACTTATATCCTTGTTTATTCTGCAGTGATGCCATTGTAATCTTTTTTTATAATTAAACATTTTATTATTACAAATTTAAATTTGTTCTCTTTTCCCTATATTACCATTTAACTGAACAACACCACAACGAAAACTGGTCGCCTTAAAACCAATTCGAAACAGGTTGTTCAGGAGCAACAATACAAAAACAAAGTGTAGACTGGAATGTATTACATTTTGGCCAAACAAAAAGATTTGATTCATTCTGGCTCATGAAGTTAGATAATGGTGTTTATGGTTTTGAAAGTCCACTGAAACTTTTTCACTGAACTGGTTTCTTTCGGATGCATTTTCTTGAGTTCTACCCATGACTGCCACAGTAGCAGTGCTGGGATGAGAACCCACACACCGTTAAAAAAAAAAAAAAACAGGTAAAGCCAACAGTACAGCCAGTTGCTGGTGTTGAGGTTGGGGCTTCTGGTGAGCCACTCTGGGAGGAAGGTCATCCAGCAGCCATACATCTCGCACACGCACAGGGTGATCTGCAGGAAATGCCGGTAATATTTTTCCTTGACTATGGCATAAATGAGGAACAATGCCAGAGACACATCTAGGGCGACGGTCAGAATTTCCACAGACACAATGGTTGGATCAAAATAAACCCATCTTGCATCAGCTTTGCCATATTCTTTCCATAAAGAAGCAATCAAGCCATCGGAATTTGCAACGTTTCCTACTAAAGACAAGTAGACAAAAGGGCCTTCCTTTTATTTTCTTTCTTTTTTTTTTTTTTAATGGTGCTACAGCAATTTATCAGTGTTCTTGAAATTTCATTCTGTGGATCCCAGGACCCCAGCACTCTCCTGATTCGTGGTCTTGCCCACTCTCTCCAGCGCGAAGTGCACCAGCGCAGCGCGAAGTGCACCAGCCCGTCGTAGCAGAGCCAGATGTGCGCCCCGCGGTCCGTCGCCCCCCGCCCGCTGCCCAGGCGCAGGCCCAGGGTGCAGCCCCTGTAATCTTTCAAAGTACTGTAGTTTGCCCTTTAGTCCATCTATGCCAATTAATTACAAGCATTTTATTCTATCAACTTCTATCTGTGGAGTTCAAGAATCCAACAATCCAAACACCCAATAATCCAAAGAACAAGAATAAACTTGTAATTCCAGATATGCCTTTATAAAAGGAGAACCACCAGGAAACTGCACTACCTGTGGAGGCCCCTTGGATCTGTCCCCACAAAAACAAAATTTGGCCAGTACTCCAAGTCTTATGTGATGACATAAATCCACTTTCAAGCCAGTACAGAATATGGAGTAGGCACACGGAATTTCAATTCAGACTAGTTAAGGTCTGTATTTTGGTTCTGTTACTGACAGAGTAATTCAGCAGAATCATTTGATTTGTATTAACCTCAATCCTGTCATGAGAAAATAGGAACACTAAGTGTACCTACCACAGAGCCGTTGTGTTTTTTACACCCCTTGGGAAATATTTAGCACTGTTTCCTGTGCATACTAAATACTCATATAAACTCTTTGTATCTTCATCTTTATTGTCATCATTATCTTTATCATCATGTTATAATTACTTGCTTCTTGATTCACCCTTAATGACTCTTTGGATCAGAAAAACATTGTCAATAGAAACAGAGATTGACAGCTGGTCAATTAGACAGTCACCTCTCAGAAAGAAAGGTCAAGTGTAAATTTATAAACTCTTTTTACTAAATGGGACAGAACCTGTCTTCTAATTAAGCCAAGGAGAATGTTTAATAGGTAAGATAGTTAAGGAGTCAGAGAGAGGGCGAAAAAAATAATAATACTGACAAAAAACAAAGAAAGAAAGATAAACAAAGAGGAAAGATGATAGTTTTGGCTAGAGTTTCTTTCTCTTTAGATTCTTTAAATTATACTAATTACTTGAGACTCATCACTTCAGAGCAATTGACACTCCGTGTACGACTCAACTTTCTTGTATAATTAGTTATTTGCTTTTTAACCTTTTAGTTTAATCATAACTGGGCTTTTCTCTAGTTCAAATTAGAAGGAGGAAGACTTAGAAATTGTAAGTGATGCTATCCTCTTGAAAACATTAGCTTTGTCAGGAAAATATGAAAGCAGAAATTAGCAAGACATTTGTACACATGGTTTTATTGGTTTGGTACTTATTGGAATGCTTTTCTAAGATATGTTGTCAGTAGTTTTAAAGGATTTTAGTTAGCCATGAAACAGCTTGTTTAGAATTGTACTTGTGTCAAAAAAAAGAAAGAAAGAAAGAAAAAGCGGGGGCGGGGGACGGGTAACGAACAATTCTTAAGTAGAAAGGGATTTTTTTGCAAATTCAGCTCCCTAGAAGAATCAATACCGTATCATAACTTCCCCCCCCCCCCCCCCGTTGAAATAGTGTGGTTTAAATATAAAGATTCTACTCTTCCCTGGGAAAAAGCAATGTTTAAATTTTCCACCTGACATGTTATAGTGTTATATTTCATGTCAGGTTGTTTCAGCCACGGCAAATGATAGGAAGCCTCAGTGATACTATGATACGAATTCTGCAGCTCACATTGAGTTATCTTCGTGAGACATATCAGCCTGTAAACATACATGGGAAATACGTGCCATTCTGAAAAACAGAGATAATACCCACGGGTCCCAGAGATAGCGATGTTCATCATTTATTTGTGATGCAGGTTGAAGGTAACAAAGCAAGACAGTAACACTATTTATTCGGCTTAATAAAATTAAGACAACAGAAAGATTTGTTGTAATTCAGTGGATCAACACAAAAAACAGCCAAGTACAACCAGTTGAGTTTAAATAAATATTTCTAAAAATGACATGAAAGAGCTCTAAAATTTATCTCATATCTACTGTGTGCCAGGTTCATTTCAATATATCACTTGACTTAATAATCACAATTTTTTATGAAGGCAGTATTATTCTCACTCTTCATTTCTCCCCCCAAAAAGTAATAAAGAAAGCAAAACTACTTCATTTAACTAAATCGCTCACCATTTTATTATTCAATTGTCTAAATAGTATACAATGTCTTCCAACTTATTTGCTGGGCTTTGAGTCAAGAGACAAATAGTGAGTTTTTCTGTTGTCACAAATAAGACTCTATTTCAGGCCTTCATTACCTCTGGCTTGAAGTTTTGCAGTAATTTTCTTAACTGACTTTTTTCAAACTCAGTTCTCCTTTAAAGCTTTTCATCCATTGTAGCTTAGTTTTTATTATCTTTAAGTATAACACCAGTCATTCACTTATTTCCTCAGAAATTGTCCACTGGAATTATTTCCAGTTTTAGAATGGCTTCTAAGTAACCAAGAATCACTGGCTTAGACTCTCCTAATTTCCTACGGGAATAATTAGAAACCCACAGAAATCCTCAACCTTTTTTCCTAGACAGCCAAAGAACTCTGGTAGGGTCTGGAAACTGAGTAGATATAGATGCAGCTCAACTCTCATAGAACTGGCCACAACCAGAGATAAAGCTAGTGTTAAGAAAACCAAAGACATTCTCTCCTAAAATATCAATGCCAAAGTGCTTTAAACAGGCTGGGAGACCAAAGGAAAAAAAAAAGGTGGAGGCCATTAAGCCAGTTCCTAAAATATAGGAGAGAATAGACAGAAAAATAGGAAGCTTCAGGTTAATCCCTGAGCTATTCATATGTAAAGTGTAAAGGTCGCCTGTCTTAAAGATATTCATAGGTATATATTATAAATGCTTAGCCAACAGTGCAGGTAGAAGAAGAAAAATCAGGTTCACGTATTGTCCCAAAATGTCAGTGTGTCTGGAGTTGGTTCCTTCCGGTGGGTTCTTGGTCTTGCTGACTTCAAGAATGAAGCCGTGGACCTTTGCGGTGAGTGTACACCTCTTAAAAGTGGCGCGGACCCAAAGAGTGAGCAGCAGTAAGATTTATTGTGAAGAGCGAAAGAACGAAGCTTCCACAGCGTGGAAGGGGACCTGAGCTGATTGCCAGCTACTGGCTGCAGTGGCCAGCTTTTATTCCCTTATTTGTCCCCGCCCACATCCTGCTGATTGGTCCATTTTACAGAGGCTGATTGGTGCATTTATAATCCTCTAGCTAGACACAGAGCACTGACTGGTGTGTTTTTACAGAGTGCTGATTGGTGCGTTTACAATCCTCTAGCTAGACAGAAAAGTTCTCCAAGTCCCCACTCAACCTAGGAAGTCCAGCTGGCTTCACCTCTCATCAGGACTTTCCAAGAACTGGAGCCAGATTGGGAAACTGGCAGCCAATATTTGCTATGCAACAAATCATAGAAATCCAACTGTCAGGTATTTAGAGAGTCCCTTTACCTCTTTAATGATAGTTCTTATCTTGGTTCAGAAAAGATTTTTCTATCAACTCTGCAACCATTCTTCTACCACTGCATATGATTTTTCAGTTGGGACAAGCCAAAGGCTCTTTCTTTCTTATCTACAATCAGTATCTCAATTGCTACTTCTCCTCTCAGACTAGGACATCTAGAAAATATTTGGCTAGGATATAGCAGCTACAGGAATTGGCTGCAGATAGAGAAGGCAGCAGGACGGCTCCTGGTGGGCATGCATGCAGGAGATTGTCGTCGGGTATTCCATCTGGCAGCTGGTCTGAAAACCTGGTATTTGGGATAAAACTGTGTCTCTTCAGTCTAGCAATCTATAGTAGATTAAAGCAGGTACTATACTGGGAAGTGGGCTCACAGCTATTTAAAACAACCTACTTCCAGCTGTGGAATGCCACAGGCATTCCATATAATGGGATGGTTAAGCCAATTTCAACTAGTAGGCCTCTTCTATTCAGGCAACCAAAATGAAATAAAAATAAAATAAATCTGTTTAATTTTTATATCTCCTTAGAAATACATTAGACAGCAATGGAAAGATATATTGCTCAGAAACCAAAGGACAACTCCTGTAAACCTTATAATTTAATGTTGTAAAGGAAAATCTGTTTTGATAGACTGGTTAATAGAATGAGGTGTAAGTCAGTTTAAAAAAGTACAAAAATATACTTGCAGTATAAATCTACCTCTATCAATATCAACATGTATGTTGTTTGGAGGGATTATATGTTCATGGTTAACTGGAAGCAAATATATAAAATATATAACTATCCTCTGAATAATGGATTTTGCGTGACTTGAATGCTCTCTTATATGCTTTTCTATATATTCAAATTTTCTATAGTGCTACATTTTCTCATTATAGTAAAAATATAATCATGACTAAAAAATGAATGAAAAAAATAAATCAATAGAGCAAACATCCAGAAACTCTTCACGTGCTGGGGCTACTTAGCAATGCTGTGCTACTTAGCTTTCAAGGCCTTCTATATTGGGATTCTAATTATCACTATAGTGTTATTACCATTTTTCTTACAAACATGCCAAACAGAACTTCTCACTTTAAAGAAGAGGAAGCCTCTGGCCAAGGCACTCTAAACCTAGACCAAGAAACACATACAAAAAAAAATATTGACAATATATTACTTTTATAGTCAGACAATTGATATTCAGTATTTAACACAAAAGGAAACTTCTGGTTCCTGACATGCTCATCTCATTAACAAAAGGTTTGTTTATAAGTGTTTTATGTTAAGGGAAAAGATAATCTTGGAATTATTTTGTCTACTCATCCACATGTGCACACAATTTCCTTTTTCTGACTGTATATTCCAGATCATGTGGCCCATTAACCACAATCCATATATGTATATCACCTGTGGCTGTCATCATAGCTTGCTTTGACTTGTTCTCTCATCTGGTATCACTTTTCCAAAGCAATATTTCAAGGCCCAAATAAAATACCCCCAACAGTTAGAGATAATATCCCTCCTTTGACATCCTAAGGCACTTACCCTAACATTTTGCAAGCATTTTTCCCCACTACATTACTGAGTAAGGTCATATTTTGAAGGGCAAGAGGCCCCCATTCTTTGGGTTCTCTGGTTAACACATAGCTGGGCACACAGTTAATAAATATGCATGGAAAAAGGGACTATCCAGGTTTTCCAACAGGCACCACAGTCCTTTGGAACTGTTCCAAGGGGCTCAGAGGAAGGCTTTGATTGCACAGAAATAGGACTGTAGGGACCAAGGAAGAAAAGAGGGAAGGGGAGCACTAAAAGTCTTTTAGCTTTGTCACAATGTTTACCCCCACAATTTTTACCTTCTTCACGCTTTTGCCTCATACTGTACCCAACATAATGTGAATGGTAGAGACAAGGACCTGAAATTGCAACTGATACCTACCACACTAACTGGAAATTAGTCTATTGAATGCAAACAATAAGATAGAATTGCCAGAGCCAAAGAAATGTTAGTTATTCTCTTTTCCTAGAAATAAAGTAGCCAAGAGTTATAATAGCAACACAAGCAGAATGAGAAAAAAAATGCACTGCCTTTTCAAGTCCAAATGCATTCTTCTCTTTACTTTAAAAGGAAAGCTAGATGGGGGCTTTTTGAAAGCTATGTAAAAAGTACATGTGATATCTTTCATAGATACTTATATGTATGTGTGTATTATAGACGGTTATATCATTTTTTAAATAACATATCTATCTATAATACACATGGATATATTACTTGAAAATGATATATAATATATCCATCTATAATACACACATGTATTTGTATTTATATATACGTGTGTATATATATATATATATATATATACCCCTTTATTTATAGTGTATCTCTGCACCAACTCAATGATAATATCTTGGGATTTTAAAGACATAAGAAGCCTGAGATATCATCAGGTCTGACTTTTCTTCTGTGCAACAGATGCAGCCACACCAGAGCATATGGCCATCCCTTCACTGCTATGTTACTGTGAATGTTCAATATATTCCATTTCAACTTGACTACAAGTTTCTTAAGGGAAGCCCTATGTCTGTGTGTTGCGTTGCTATAAAAGAATACCTGAGACTGGATAATTTATAAAGAAAATACTTTTATTTAGCTCACGATTCTACAAGCTATACAAGCATGGTACCAGTATCTGCCTAACTTCTGGTGAAGGCTGAGAAAGCTTTTACTTATGGTGGAAGGTGGAGGGTGAGCGGGTGTGTGACATGATGAGAGAGGGAGCAAGAGAGAGACCAGACACTTTTGAACAAAAAGCTCTGAGTGATCTAATAGAGTGAGAACTTACTGATTACCATGGGGAAGGCACCAAGCCATTCATGAGGGATCCCCTCCCATGACCTAAACACCTCCCACTCTGCCCCATCTCCAACACTGGGAATCACATTTCAACAAGAGATTTGAAAGGGACAAACATCCAAACTATGACAGTCTGCTTTATCTCTGTAACTTAAATTCCTACCTTGAGAAATGGTAAAAATCCAAGAAATGATGGAACAAGTACATACATTAGTGAGTCACTCTAATAATATAAAAGTTCTGTTTTGCTTATATTTTACTAAAATTTTCCTTTTTCTATCTTTCACTGAGAATCTTGCTTTACTTTGAAAGCACAAAACAAGAGTCTGGTCCCTCTTTAAATTATCAATTGCTGCTGCCAAGACCTCCCTTGTGCTTCTAATATTCTTGTGGCTCATTAACGGCAAATTTTCGTGATCTCTTGGAACCCTTTTCAATAGAGGTCCCACTTGGTCAATATTTCTTGGTCATTGATGGACCCTGGGGCAATAGATTCTAGGTTACTGATTTTAGATTGGCTGCCTAAGTTTGGACGAGTGTATGACTTGACATGTGCTGCTTTTAAAAACAAAGATTTTTAGATTCTAACTCTAGAGATTTTTCCATTTTATGGAGAGGTTCCAATGGTGACATTTGTAAAGTTTCTCAGGTGATTCTGATATACTAGTATCAGATCTGAGGAAGTCAGTTGCTCACAACAAGATGGTGTTTGCCCAAAGAAGCACTTCTATGAAGAAAAGTCGGTGTGAGGAAGGGAGGGCTGAAGCCAGGAATAGAATGGCCCAAAGTTATAATTTACCACAAAGATGAAAATGCTTAATAATAATGTTCATCAAAATGCAGTGCACATATTATTTGTATTACTAGAGGTAATTAGGGTTAAATTATAGTAATTTAGGAGTATAGTAGAAAATATACCTCTTTAACACTAATTCAAGTCTTAAGAAGTTTCCTTTCTTTGAATTATTTTTCGGTTATGCTGACTGCATCAAGGAGAAAGTCTTCATTTGGTGTTATCTCTTAATGCCTCTCTAACACTTGCTAATTTCCATTTGAAACAAAGAAAAAAGCTTCCCCAAGGTTCAGAGCTTTGGAGAAAATAAACTCGTATTAGAATTTAATAACATTCTTTTATTTTCTTAGATTTATTTTTACCTCGTCGTTATGGCAAGTGATACCAGTTTTCCATGTAAAACACCAATATATTCAAATCTCTTTAGTACACATGCTTAAGTAAAACTGCTGAGTTTATTAAAATATCAAATGAATTGTGCAGATTACACTTGGTTGAGAAAAAACTGTGAATATGGCAAGAAATGACTAGAGGGTAGAAAACTGATCATTAGTAATAGATTAAAAAATAGCAACACAGTTGAACCTGGAGAATGACATGTTAAGTGAAATAAGCCAGAGAGAAATAAAAATACTGCATAATCTCATTTATATATAAAAGGAAAAAAGAAAAAAGCCAAATACATACAGAGAACAGAATGCTGGTTACCAGTGGCAGGGAGAAGGAGAAAATGGGGAGATGTAAGTCAAAGGGCACAAACATGCAGTTACATAGAATAAGTCTAAAGATGTAATGTACAGAAGTAGGACTACAATTAGCAATATTGTATTCTATGTTGAAAATTTGCTATGAGTGAAGATTATGTGCTCTGATACAAAATGAAAAATAAGAAGTAACTATAGAAAGTGATGGATATGTAAAATTGCTTACCTGCAGTAATTATTTCACTATGGATAAATAAAACATTATGTTACTGTGTATCTTAAATTTATACAATTAAAAGAAATAGCAAGTTATCAAAAGTCTGCCAGAAACATACTTCTGTGTAATTAGGAATAGGGAGGGAATAAGTAAGGAATGAAATTTTAACTAGCTTCAGATTTCTTAAGAAAAAATACTCCTTTTGAGATTTCCATGTTTCTGTTAGAAAGTTCTGGGGCCCACATTGTTTGAGAAAATTATGGAAGAATGAATTAGAAAACTGATTATCTCATGCCCTTTGAGATCCCATACGCAGTACATTAATATAGGTATATTAGTCAGGGTACTACAGACAAAGAGAACCAAAGAAAAACAGCAACAACTATATAAATAGAGAGATAAATATATCTTTATATCAATATAATTTTTATATATAGATAGAGAAAGAGAGAGAGAGAGAGAGAGGCTTATTACATGGAAAATGGCTCACATGACTATGAAAGTTGACAAGTTCCAAGATATGCATTCAGCAAACTGGAGACCCAGGAGAACTGATGGTGAAGTTCCAGCCTTCAGGCTGGCAGGTTTGAGACCCAGGAAGAGTCAGTGTTTCACTTGGAGTCCAAGGGCAGAAAAATACCAGTGTCCTAAGGAGATAATTCTAGGATGGACTAAGAAGCACCAGATTATCTGTCTCCCCACCTAAACAACAATTAAACTGGTAGAGTCTGTCTGATGTAACTATGTTGAAACTCTGAAGTTCATTCACACCTTGCAACTTCCAGGGTAATAATTCCATAGTAAATTGTGGTTAGTTTCAGTTTATTTTAGCTATAAGCACAGAAGCAGCTACTCATCTGCCACAACCAGCCCCGTGGTAGGCAGCTGTGCACATATTTCTGGAGCAGACTGCACATGGTGTAAGTAAAAAGAACTCTGTCCTTCAAAAATCAGAAATCTGTGTTTTGATGACTGATTGCTGCTTCTGATCACAGATACAGACAAAAGAGGTGGGTGGTCACTGCTTTTACAGCTGTCTTCATTGTGGCAAACCCCTTCTACTTCAGTTGAAGTAACTTCTAGGGAAGTTAAAGGGATGACGCCCTTCTCCATCCCACTTCATTTTTCTTTTTCCCTTTTAAGAGCCACATAGTGAAGACAAGGACAGTGGAAAGGAACCGTATATGCTGTCAAAATTAGAAAGTAACAACAGAGCCCAGAAAAAGGCACAGGCTCAGAAAAGACCTAAATCCTTGCACAGAGAGAGCTTTCAACAATAAAACAAACAAACACACAAATAACAAATAGCAGATAATCTCAAGGAAAGAGAAGACTCTAATGTCCAGAGATACCACATTATTAGATTCAAAATGTCCAGTTTTCAACAAAAACTCCCAAGGCATAGAAGAAGCAGGAAATTATGGTACGTTCAAAGGAAAAACAATTAAACTCATAGAAACATTGCTTCATGAAAACCTGATGGCAGATATATGAAAGACTTTAAACGATTGTCTTAAAAAGGCTTAAAAATCTAAAGGAAGTTGAGAGGAATGTCAAGAAAATGATATATAAACAAAATTGGGAATATTAATAAAGAGAACACATGAAAAGGAACAAAATATTCTGGAGCTGAAAAATTTAATAACCAAAATAAAAAATGTTCTATGGGGATTCAAAAGCAAATATAAATAGGCAGATCAAAAATCAGTGACCTTGAAGATAAAACAATGGAAATAATTAAGTCTGAGGAACAGAAAAGAAACAAAATTAAAGTGTACAGAGCCAATGGTACCTATAAGACACCATCAAGAAAACAAGTTATGCTTTGTGGACATCCTAGAGGGAGAATAGAGAGAAAAAAAGGCAAAGACAATATTTAAAAAAATAATGACGAAAATCTTCCCAAACTTAATGAAAGACATGAATATAAATAACCAATACGTGGAACAAAGTCCAAGTGAGAGGAAGTCAGAGACCCACACCAAGACACATTATAAACAAATCTTTGAAAGAAAAGTTCAAAAAGAGAATCTTGAAAGCAACAAGAAAGAAGCAAGTTGTCACGTAAAAGGGATTTTCAATAAGATTATCAGCATATTTCTTAACAGAAACTCTTGAGGCTAAAATGTAGTAAGCCCATATTTTCAAAGTGTTGAAAGAAAAAAAAACAGCCAAGAATGTGGCAAAGTAGTCCTTCAGAAGTGATGGAAAAATTAAGATATTCGCAGATAAACAAAAGCTGAGGGAGTTAATTAACACTAGAGATGACCTGTAAGAAACACTCAAAAATATCCTGCAGAGAAAAATGAAAGGACACTAGAAATTAATTTGAAGCTGTAAAAAAAAATAAATATCTCAATAAAAGTAAATGGGCAATTATAAAATCTAGTATTATGGGCAATTATAAAATCTAGCATTGTTTTTAAATGGTTTGTAACTGCATTTTTAATACAATTTAAGAGACTAACATATTAAAAAATAGCTTAAAAGCTAGTATTAGTGTAACTTTGGTTTAAATCTTTACATTTTGTCTGCCATATAATTTAAGAGATAAATATATTCAAAATAATTGCTAGTTTATGCTTTTTTGCACAATGTATAAAGATAATTTTGAGACATCAACAACTGAAAGGGGTGGTAATTGAGCTATAAAGAAGAGTTTTGTTTTTTATTTGAGTTAAGCTGATATAAATTCAAATTTGAGTTTTATAATTTTAGGATGTGAGATTTAATCCCCATGGTAACCACAAAGAAACTATCTGTAAAATATATACAAAAAAAGACAAAAGAATTTAAATGTTGCGCTGCAAAATAGCAAACACACAGGAAAAACAAAGAGTGATGCAGAAAATACAAGACCAAAAAAGCTATAAAGCATAAAGAAAGCAGTTAGCACGATGACAGAAATAAGTCCCTCCTTATTAGTAATTAATTTTGATGTAAATGGATTAAACTGTCCTATCAAAAGAGATTGGCAGAATGAATTTTTAAAAAATGATCCAACTATATTCTCTCTACAAGAGACTCATCTTAGATCTAAAAACACAAGTAGATTGAAATGTTGACATATGCTACACCCTGAATGAACCTTGAGGGCATTATGCTAAGTGAAATGAACTAGTCACAAAAAAAGAAATAGTTTATGATTCTGCTTACATAAGATACTTAGATCAATCACAGTCATAGAGACAGACAGTAGAATGGCAAGTGCCAGAGGGGAGCTAGAAGGGGATAGAGAAAATGAGGAGTTCTTGTCTAATGAGTATAAATTTTAGTTTTAGAGGAACAAAAAAGTTATGGAGATGGATGGTGCTGATGGTGGCACAATATTATGATTGAATTTAGTACCATTGAACTATACGCTTAATATGGCTAAGATGGTACATTTTGTTATGTGTATTTTACCACAATAAATTAAAATTGAGGGGAAAAAAAGAGAGAGAAAAAAACAACAATGTCCAAGGCATCTGACAGGCTTTTTAATAATGGGAAAGTCAGCCATTTTGTCCTGTTTAGACCATCAGCTTATTGGATGAAGCCCATTCACAACTGAGAGAACAATCTGCTTTACTCAAAGGTGCCCGATTTAAATGTAAATCTCATTCAGAAACACCTCCACAGACACACCCAGAATAACATTTGACCAAATCTGGGCACCATGTAGCCATAAAATTAATCAGCACTGTGAAAGGAAGGATGGATGGATAGACAGACAGATAGATAGATAGATAGAGAGAGAGAGAGAGAGAGAGAGATAGAGATAGTGTGTAAGGATTAGATAGGCTTTATCTATTGCAACATAATTTTTAGATGTGGTCTTGAAAATTTTTCTTGCAGTGACCTTCACCTATATTCTCTTGGCTTTTGTCCCTGATTTCTCTGCCTTTAGATGTGCTACTGCAGGAAACCTTCCTCTGCAGCTCAGCTCCTGGCAGTGTCTTATCAGGAGTGCAGAAGCTCCAGAAAGAAATCAGTGTCCTTAGGGGAGCAGGTTTGAATAGGATACATTTATTTAGGACAACTTTTGAATGATTGTGAATATCCTCCACAGGCAGGATTCAACCAGCAAGGTCATGGGCATGTATTTCTGAGGTCTGCCTGTAACTGAAAGGCTTTATGTTAAGTATAAAAAAAAAGGAGGTGGGGAGGGTAATAATAAGTGTCAGTTAAAAGAGGTTATTTTGTTTGTTTGTTTGTTCATTTGTTTTAACAAAGTGAGATGAATCTCCCTAAAACAAGTCAAAGAGGCTTTAAATTTGAACTTTCAAAAAAACAGAAGAGACTAAGAGGCTCAGGACATCTGTGATAGTCACAATGGACAGCTGTCTGGCTTTTAAAATAATCAAGACTGTGGATGGCAAATAAATCCAGATTCACAACTTAATTATTGCATAAACAGTGATTTCCCTTAACCTTTTAAGCTTTAGTTACCTTGAGTATAAAATGAGCCTGGTAATATTCAGTGAAATTTTTCTGAGGATAAAATAATATCAGTGCATGAAGTGCTATTACGCAGTGACTAGCACATAGTAATGCTATCTTTCGCTTAAATAAATTGAGGATGATAATAATACCATAAATAACTGAAGATATATTGATTTGTTTCAATGCAAACTCATCAAATAAGTGACTATATTCAGAGGTCTACAGAGACCATTCTTTTTTCTCTAGAATACTGGGTGGAATGGTGAATTAATTCATGAATTAATTCCAAGCAAAATTATAAAGAGGTTGTAAATAAATACATCCATAATAGGTTAAATAGCCAGTAACACTCAGTGTTTTTATCCCTATTTCCTAACTTTGACATACATTACATACCACAGAATAAAAAATACTGGAACACATAAGTGATTATTGTTCTTAGTTTTTAGAAATCTATGATCTAAGTGAGAAGAAAAATATATTCTGACAATGAACTCATTTGAGCATTACTCTAAAAAAGTTTTCTCTTGAATTCTTCCTCATAACCTTCACAATGTGCATTGTATGTGAATTATGTTTAATATTTATTTGAACATCAAATCCATTCAAAAGACATTTGTAATGGAAAAACAATATTTATCCCATAAAAGCATGAGGGGATACAGTCTCATAAAAAAACTATTTTCCACATAATATATCCTTAGGTAAGACGTAGAGCTTATACATTTCTTCCTTGATGCATATTATTACGTGCTCTTCTCAAAGGAAACAGATTTGAAAAGAAACAGATTTGAGATTAAAGTCCACAGAATAATATATATAAAATAGATTATTTTTTGTAACCATTAAATTTGAATAAGGGATATTTAGTAAGAGAGGAAAAAGTTAACATAAGTGCATAGTTTCATGTAATTTCAGAGAAGTCTTTTAAGAAGTTTTTTAATTTATATTTTTAGTATTTGCTTAGTGTCATAAAATTAATAAATATCAGAGCAGGTATTTCTACACTATTTTCAATGTTTATGTACTTCTAATCTTGAGGAGGTTTTATGTCTCTGAATATATATAATCCCATAAAATATTTTAAAATAAAATTAAATATATGCAATTATAAAATTCTGGAAATTCAAAAAGGGATGGTTTAAAGTATCAGTAACATTCACTAGAAACTGCTAAAATCTATATTTGTTCTGTGATAACATCATAGTTTTGTTCTTAAGAAACTTGTATAATAATAGAGTGAAATTTTTTATTTTAATAAGTAAGAATTTTGGAGGCTAATATAGTTTGGGATCATAACTCTTCACTTATTTTTATTCCTGACATAAGTTTAAATAGCACAAATGTTTTGTTATTTCTAAATGAATAGTTAGGAAACCAAAACATCACTGAACAAATGCAGCTTTATGTTATGTCTATCAGCTGACATAGCTTCTAAAACTTGAATAACAAAATTATTCCTCACTGAAAGAAGAAAAAAAACAACCTTAAAGCCCATTAGTTGATTTAGTTATTAAATATATGTGAACATAATTTCAGGTATAAAAGTTTAATAGCCATTATAAAACTTTAAAAGTGAAACAGGATCATAGATAAAACAAAATTATGCATCATACTGAATAGGCAATAGTTGAAAGCTTTTCCCCTAAGAATATGAAGGAGAAAAGGATGCCCGCTTTTACTATTTCTATTCTATATGTTATTGGAAGTCCTGGTCAGAGTAATCAAGTAAGAAAAAGAAATATAAGGCATCCAAATTGGAAAAGAGAAAGTCAAATTATCTCTGTTTGTGAATAATATGATTTTATATCTAGGAGAACCTAAAGATTCTACCAAAATATTTTAGATTTAATCAAGGAATTTAGTAAGGTTTTAGAATATAAAATCAAAGTACCAGAATCACTAGTGTTTTTGTACATCAATAATGATCCAGCTAAGAAGCAACTCAAGAAGGCAATCCCATTTACGATAACAACAAAAAAATCTAGGAATATATTTAATCAAGAAGGTTAACAGTCCCTACAAGAATAGCTACAAAACCTGAATGAAAAAAATTATAGGTGATACAAACATATGAAAAGACATCCCATGCTCATGGATTAGAAGAATTAATATCGTTAAAGTGACCATATTGCCCAAAGCAATCTACAGATTCAGTGCAAATAAATCTTTCAAAATACTAATGTCATTTTTTAGAGAATTAGAAAAAAAAATCCTAAAATTCATATAGAACCACAAAACAGCCCAAATAGCAAAAAAAAGTCCTTAGCAAAAAGAAAAAAAGCTGAAGATATCACATTTTCTGACATATTCTACTAAAAGGCTGTTGTAATCAAAACATATTGGTACTGGTATAAAAATAGGCACATACATTAATGGACCACAATAGATAACACAGAAAAAACCCCCACATATCTATAGCCAACTGATCTTTGATGAAATAAACAAGAGCATACACTTGGGAAAGGACAACCTTTCAATAAATGGTGCCAGGAAAATTGGGCCACCAGATGCAGAAAAATTAATTTGGACCCCTATCTCTCACCATAAACAAAAATCAATGCAAGATGGATTAAAAACTTAAATATAAGACCTGAAACTACAAAAATCCTAGGATAAAACCTGGGAACAACTCTTCTGGACACAGGTTTGTGCAAAGAATGCATGACAAGGACATCAAAAGCACAGGCAAGACAAACAAAAATAGACACATGAGACTCAATTAAACTAAAAAGCTTTCTTGCACATCAAAAAATAATCAACAGATTAAACAGACAACCTGCAGAAGAGAAGAATATATTTACAACTATGCAACTGATAGAGGATTAATATCCAGAATTTACAAGGAAGTCAAACAACTCGACAACAACAAAATAATCCCATTAAAAAGTGGACAAAAGGGCATGAATAGACATTTCACAAAATAAGACATAAAATGACCAATATGAATATAAAAATGTTCAACATCACTAATCATCAGAAAAATTAAAATCAAAACCACAATAAGTATCATCTTACACCAGTCAGAATGGTTATAATTAAAAAGACAAAAATAACAGATGTTTGTGGGCATAGAAAGAAAAGGGAACTCTTATACACTGTTGATGGAAATGTAAATTAGTACAACCTCTGTGAAACAGTATGGGCATTTCTTAATGAACTAACATAGAACTATCATTTGTTCCAGCAATCCCACTGCTGGGTATCTACCCAAAAGAAACTCATTGTATCTAAAAGATGCCTGCATTTGTATGTTTATTATGACACTATTTGCAATACTAAAGATATGGAATCAACCAAAGTGTATTTCCCCATCTCTCCTTTTCTATTACAACCACAAACCACTCCAAGTACTCTATTTGCAAGATGTTCAAATAGTGTGCCCTGACTTGCATGGGACTCTCTGTTCTATCGGTTATGTATCCTTCGTTTTTTCTTTCCTTTTTAAAAATTATAGTAAGAACCTTTAACATGAGATGTACCCTCTTAATGAATTTTTAAATGTACTATACAGTATTGTTAATTGTAGCCTCAGTATTGTACAGCACATCACTAGAACTTATTCATCTTGCATAAGTAAAACTTTCTATACAGTGAATAGCAACTACCAATACCACTTTCCAAACAGACTCTAGCAACCTTTATTCTGTTCACTGCTTCTAGGAATTTGACTACTCTAGGTATCCTATATAAGTGGAATTATGGTATTTGTCTTTCTGCATCTGTCTTACTTCACTGAGAATAACATCCTTAAGGTTCATCCATATTGTCACACGCAGCAGAATTTTCTTCTTTTTAAAGGCTGAATAATATTCCATTGTATGTCTATACCACATCTTGTTTACCTATTCATCTGTCACTAAACATTTAGTCTATTTCCATATTTTGACTACTGCGTTTAAAGCTTCAATGAACACGGGAGTTTAAAGAAGACATAATAATGGCCAATAGGTATATGGAAAGGTGCTCAGCATTATAATCATTAAGGAAATACAAATTGAAACACAATGAGATATCACCTATCATGTTAGAAAAGGGAACTCTTATACACTGTTGATGGAAATGTAAATTAGTACAACCTCTGTGAAAAGAGTATGGACATTTCTTAATGAACTAAACACAGACCTACCATTTGATCCAGAAATCCTACTGCTGGGTATCTATCCAAAGGAAAAGAACTCATTATATCTAAAAAATACCTGCACCTGTATGTTTATTACAACACTATTAGCAATACTAAAGATATGGAATCAACCAGAGTTCATAAATGAATGATTAGATTAAAAAATGTGGCATATATACACAATGGAATACTATTTAGCTATAATGAATAATGAAATTATGTTGTTTACAGCAACACAGATAGAACTGGAGACCATTATTTTAAGTGAAACAAATCAGACACAGAATGACACATACTGCATGTTCTTACTTCTAAGTGGGAGGTAAATTATGTATACACATGGATGTACAGAGTGGAATAATAGAAATGGATAGAAATGATACAAATGGATAGACATGATAGAGTGGAATGGTGAGAGGGTTGGAGGGGAGTGGATGATGAAAGATCACTTAAGGTGTACAATTTATATTATTTGGGTGATGGATACCCTAAAAGCCCTGACTTTAGCCACTACATAATCTGTGCATTTAAAAAAATTATACTTGTACCCCATAAATTTATGCAAATTTATACATAAAACCCCATAAATTTATACAAATTAAATATTTATCTAATAGATCATTAATCTCATGTGAAGGATGAGGTTATGTATAGTAGTTTAACTCCTGTTTTCGACTGAGTGCATGATACAGGCATTTTTCTTTGAATTCTGCATGACTATGCTATGTGAACCTTGTGATGACTCAGGTTGTAAGCCACTTTTCTATGTTTAAATTGCAGTGAAATCTTCCTTATTACAAAATACAGAGATCTCAGTTTGCCTTCACTGAATGCAAATGCAAAACTTAGGTTTCATTTTCCAATTAACTTGAAAAAAGTAAATAAATAACAAATAATTACTATCTGGTACC
The DNA here is from genome assembly GCF_029289425.2 of Pan paniscus. Classification (NCBI taxonomy): domain Eukaryota; kingdom Metazoa; phylum Chordata; class Mammalia; order Primates; family Hominidae; genus Pan; species Pan paniscus. The sequence goes on from NC_073267.2 coordinate 73,747,684, forward strand.
CACACAGATAGAGCATTACAAATTAATAACAAAATAAAACATACATAGTAACACATTTTTCATAAATTCTGCTTAATAGATCATTTAAGGATTCCTGTATACCAATAATTTCTAGAAAATCTCACCATTGAATAACCATTTAACTTTATGTAATTTAGCATTTTCCAAACTTCTGTTTTTAAACCACAGTGTCCTTAGTAACATATCTAGCAACACAGTCGACAATTGCTATATTAGGCTTTCAATTAATTTTAAAAAGCACTTTTATATAATTGTTTCTATTTAAAATGTATTATTTCAAGCATCTTGTTCAGCTAATTATAGTGAATACCAACGATGAAAAAAATATTAAGTGCATGAAATTAAGTAAATACAGCCAGTGGGAAGCAATGAGAACTTACATTTTTCTCTTTTTCTTCTTCTTTTTATGAAAAAATAGCCTGCTGAATTTAAATTAGTGAGTAAACAGGGTATTTTTATCTTCATACTTTATCATTGTAAAATATTAATTTTGCCTGTTGTAAAATATTAATTTTGCCTGAACCTAGAATATTTAAAAGTGTTTTTTTTTGGTCAAATTTGATAGTCTAAATAAGGAAGTTTTGAAGAATTTAAGTGTATTGGCAGTTGTGATGGGGGCAGGGAACTATATATCCAACAATAAAGTTCTATTTTAATAAATGTTACTTTAGTGCTATTGATGAAAAATAATTAAGATATGAGGGAAAAATCAAAAATACAAAGTATATATAGTGGAGTATGTCATTTAACAACAGATATACCACAAAGAAGAGAAGATGTCGGTGACAAGTGATTAGAAATTATTATGCGAAGTATGACATACATATTCATATTACAAGAAATAAAGCAGATGCTCAAGAAAGTAAGAAAAAGTCCTGGTGAAAACTCCAAACTATATGACTATATGCCCATGTCTGCTTCTTTGAATATCATATCAAGTTATTAGACCTCTCTAGATCTTTTTCTGCTTATGTCCCTCAGACACCAAGGACTTTATCTTGCATACAGAACTTTTTTCTAACTTCTCTTACACTGTGTCAGTTCCATATATTTCTTGAGACCCTTTTCAATCTGGGTGCATTATTAAGTGGGGAACTGGAAGAGAAAATGCTGTCAATTGTACCACTCTCATTTCCGCTTTTATTTTCAAAGTGACATAATTTCTTTTAGACTCTAATCCCTAAAAATTGATACCTGACTACACATAGTCTTCCATGTCACTCGTCTTCACTACCTTAGCTTGTTAATATATTTATGTATGTATTTAAAATATATTTATGGGTACTTTTCTCCACCGCAGGCCAACTGCTACCTCAGAGGTTGAAAAGAGAGTGCAAAACAGCAGAAATCACTGATCATGAAATCGTGCATCTAACGTGATCAAAGTTAAGACTGAAATAATGGATGCATATAGAAGTAGTAAGAGTGTAGGTGAAATTGTGTCTGGAATTTATTCCTTCTGGTGGGTTCTTGGTCTCGCTGACTTCAAGAATGAAGCCGCGGACCTTCGCGGTGAGTGTTACAGCTCTTAAAGATGGTGTGTCTGGAGTTTGTTCCTTCAGATGTTGAGATGTGTCCAGAGTTTCTTCCTTCTGGTGGGTTCGTGGTCTCGCTGACTTCAGGAGTGAAGCTGCAGATCTTCACAGTCAGTGTTACAGCTCTTAAAGGTGGTGCATCTGATGTTGTTTCTTCCTTCTGGTGGGTTCGTGGTCTCGCTGACTTCAGGAATGAAGCTGCAGACCTCTGGAGTGAGTGTTACAGCTCATAAAGGCAGTGCGGACCCAAAGAGTGAGCAGCAGCAAGATTTATTGTGAAGAGCAAAAGAACAACGCTTCCACAGCATGGAAGGGAAGGAGCTGCTTGCAGCTGCTGGCCCCTGTGGCCACGTTTTCTTCCCTTTTTGGCCCCGCCCACATCCTGCGGATTGTCCATTTTACGGAATGCTGATTGGTCCATTTTGCAGAGGGCTGACTGGTGCATTTTTACAGAGTGCTGACTGGTAAGTTTACAAACCTTTAGCTAGAAACAGAGCACTGATTGGTGCGTTTTTACAGAGTGCTGCTTGGTGCGTTTACAAACCTTTAGCTAGACACAGAGCACTGATTGGCGTGTTTACAATCCTTTATCTAGACAAAAAAAGTTCTCTAAGTCCCCACCTGAATCAGAAGCCCAGCCAGCTTCACCTCTCAAAATGATGACAGAAATTTCTTCCTGGAAATGATAATAATATCAGTCATACAGCATTAGTAGGAACTACATTGGCAGAATTTTCAAGAAAGAGGCTGGGGTTTATCCTATAGGTTTGTTTTACTGGGGGAGTGGGCAGATGTTTATATATATTCATCAAATTGATATAACCTTTATAAAAGCAGAGAAAATTTATGTGGCCCAATTCTAGCCCTGTCTAATGAAATTACATTAACATAATACAGTAATAGAAAGTTTTTAAATTGACATTATTATATCAAAGTGCATCAAAGTGTGTCTGTTTTACATATCACAATGTTTATTAAAACTGTATTTCCCCATCTCTCCTATTCTATTACAACCACAAACAACTCCAAGTACTCTATTTACAAGATGTACAAATAGTGTGCCCTGACTTGCATGGGACTCTCCTTTCTATTGGTTATATACCATTCCTTTTTCTTTTTTTTTTTTTAATTGTAGTAAGGACCTTTAACATGAGATGTACCCTCTTAAAGAATTTTTAGGTGTACAATACAGTATTGTTAATTGTAGCCTCAGTATTGTACAGCACATCACTAGAACTTATTCATCTTGCATAATTAAAATTTTCTATCCAGTGAATAGCAACTACCCCTACCACTTTCCACACAGACTCTAGCAACCTTTATTCTATTCTCTGCTTCTTTGAATTTGACTACTCTAGGTATCCTATATAAGTGGAATCATAGTATTTGTGTTACTGCGTCTGTCTTATTTCATTGAGAATAACATCCGTAAGGTTCATCCATATTGTCACATGAGGCAGATTTTTCTTCTTTCTAAAGGCTGAATAATATTACATTGTATGTTTATACCACATCTATTTATCCATTCATCGGTCACTGAACATTTAGTCTATTTCCACATTTTGACCACTGTGTATAAAGCTTCATTGAACGCAGGAGTGTAAAGAAGACATAATAATGGCCAATAGGTACATGGAAAGGTGCTCAACATTATAGTCATCAAGGAAATGCAAATTAAAACACAATGAGATATCACCTAACATGTAGAACAACTATGATTAAAAGGATAAGAGAGAGCAAGTGTTGGTCAGGGTGTGGAGAAATTAGGAAGCTTTGTGCACTGTTGGTGGGAATGTAAAATGGTGCCGCCACTATGGAAAACAGGATGGAAATTCTTTAAAAATTAAAAATATAATTGCCATATGATCCAGCAATCCCAATTCTGGTATGTGCCCAAAAGAATTGAAATCAGGATTTCAAAGAGATAAGTCTCCTTTTTCTGAGCAGCTTTTCATTGGATTTGTATCTTTTCTCTTTAGAGATTCTTAATGACATAAGGAACAAAGAATTATTATTTTCTAGTTCTAATTTCCCCTCTTCATAAAATTTTCTGTTCTGGAAAGGATAAAAAGCAGGAAATTTGGTGTGCAGAAAAATAAAGAAATTGGGCTATTTCAGGTAAACATCAGGTTTCACTTTTCTCAAAATTTATTTCACATAGTATACATTCTCTTTCCCAGAAGAGAAATTAGTCAGCTGGAACCTATACAACAAGTCAGATAACGTAGGTGAGAGGATCCATTCACCGGCTATTAAACAAGAGCAAATATTTTACCAACAACTTAAGTGCACTTCACTTTACTTGTGTTTTCTGGTTCTATGTGCCTTACTTTGAAACTTTTATATCAACTTTTGCTCTTAAATCTTTTTTCATGTAATGTAGGTTTTCTGTATGACACCTGTAAACTCAAAAAGTAAATTAATTCAGAAATCAATGCAGGATTTGTCATTGTTAAAACTGGCAGAAGGAGAGGGGTTTTCTGTTTGTTTGTTTTTTGTTGTTGTTTTCTTTTGTTTTGTTCCTTTTTAAAATATCTGAAGTCTCAACAGACTTATTCCAACTGTCAGGCTTTCTTTAAACCAATTGGCCCTCATGTAAATAGTTACTCACCTTTGAAATTTTAACACCCAACAGAAATATAAATCTCAAAAGCTACAAAAAGAAATGTTGTCCTAAGTTAAGGACAATTGTTTCCCAATATAAACATAAAATAATGATTAGATGTGGAGTACTTCCTCACTCCGCATGTAGATGAGGTTAGAATTAAGATTGAAAACCCTGAATATACAAAGTCCTTAGGAGCACCAGGTTTACATGTTTTCACTCTCTGCTTCTTAGATTCCTTGGGATTCTATAACAAAGCTCTAGAATTCGCTTAGTGATTCCAAATTCCTAAAAGATATTAATCTTTGGAATTTGATAACGAGAGATCAGAATTCCCAGGAATATTCACGAATTTCTGAAATCATACATTCTGTATTGTCATAGCATTTAAAAATATATCTTAAAATAATATAATAAGCAGTTAAAAAAAGTGAATCTTCTTGTGACAGGATTGTATTAAATATCTCAGGGGAGATTTTGTCAAAAAATATATAGAATATATACATGGTTTTTATTATCAACAAATATGATAAGATTATTTAAATAGTATGTAAAATGAATGCTGCCTAATATAAATATTTAATAATAAAAAATATGAAAGAAGGGAAACTTATCACTCAATGAATGCAAAATAAAGTAAATTAAACTTAAAATATAATAGCAGAGATAATTAATATTTAAAAGTTATTATCTTTAAAACTGAAAGTTCAAAATGCACAAAGACCATCTCATAGCCTTAATTTATTTTCTACAACAAAATTTCCAGACAGAAAAATTCCTTTCATTTTGCATTGATGCTGGTTGAATTACTATAAATTCACCCAAAATCATGTTCATGTTTGAGGATATATGTTATTTCAATAAACCTTTACTTTTTTAATGAAAAATATTTTTGTCTACTTGTCTTAATTTTAATTTTTCCATAAAAATATGAACTGCTTTTTCTACTTCAGATTTTAGATCAGTTTCTAATTTTATGTTAGAGTATTTCACAGCACATTCATATATTCTTTTTGCATTTATTCTCTAAAAGATTAACATTACATAGTGAGTATTCAAACACAGAGAAATCCCAGTGAACATTATTGAGTTGTATTTGAATAAGATAACATGCAGGACTCCTAGAAAGGATAACTGTACTATCCATAAATTTGTGTTTACATTATCACTTTAAAAATTTATTTTGCCTCTAAAAGTTGTTACTTTTTGGAACACCACTCAAAGATTTGTTCAAAGCATACTATGAATCTAAAGTAATTAATATTTAACTGATTTGCATGCATAACTCATCTTTGGCAGCCATACATAGTACCACAAACATTCACTTATAACATGGCAACAGCTACGAGGAAGATTAAGTTACCAGATTGTTATTGCTTATTTCCTATGTACTCCTATCCTGGTTCCCAGAAATGTCCACTTCATTCCTTAATTCCACATATTGATGTTTCAGCTCTTGCTTTCTACTTATTACCAAATGAATCATTTAATCCAGTGACATTTCCATATTGACTGTGAAGCTATTATTTTCAAAGTGTAATTATAATATATATATTTTTAATTTTCCTAAATAAACTTTTCCTCAGAAATCAGTGGCACAATAATACAAAAATATAATATTCATGTCATCAGAGCCCCAGAAAAAGAGAGGAAAGAGTTTGATATTTAAAAAAAAATGAAGAGAAATAAACACACAGATTCAAGGAGCTCAGTGAAATCTAAGTAAGTCCTCCAAAAATACATGCCTTGAAATATATTCAAACTGCTGAAAACTGAAGACAATGAAATAAACTTTTTATATAGCCACAGGAAAATAAACTATAAGGAAGAACAGTCGCAATGAATAAAGATTTCTTATCGCAAACCTAGGAGGCTTAAAAAAGTGACTACTCTTTTATAGTGGTTAAAGAAAAACAAGAAACAAAAAAACAGAAAAAACATGTCAACCCAGAATGCTATGTCCAGTAAAATTATATTTCAGAAGTGAAGCTGAATAAAGGCATTTTCAGTTTAAGAAAAACTGACAGAATCTGTTACCATCAGTCTTGCTCTCAAATTATCAGCAATGGATGTACTCTCTATAGAAAGAAATAATATCAGAAGGAAACTTAGAATGTTAGGAATAAAGAAAGAGCAACAAAATGATAAATATCTTGGGTAAATATAATAAACCATTCTTCTCCTTTGAGTTCTTTAAAATGTTTGACAGTTGAAACCAAAAATGGGCCAGGCCCAGTGCCTCATGTCTGTAATCCCAGAACTTTGGGAAGCTGAGGTGGATGGATGACTTGAGCCTAAAAGTTTGAGAACAGCCTGGGCAACATAGTGAGATCTCATCTTTATCTTCTAAAAATAAAAATTTAAAAAAAGAAAGCAAAAATGACAATATTATTTGATAAGGTTTTCTCTCTATATATATAGCTATGATATAAAAATTATAACAAAGAGGAAAGTAAAGTCATCTGTACGGTGGTGAGGTTTTGATATCTCAACTGAAGTTATAACATGTTGATACTATACTGTAAAAATATTAAGAATCTATATTGTAATCATTAGAATAGTTTTAAAAAACATTAAAAAGTTATAATCAATAGAAAAATTAATTGGCAATACTAAAAATATTAAAATATTCCAAAAATATAGGAAAGTAGAAAGAAAAAAAGAGATAACACAGAAAACCAGTAATTAAATTATAGATTTGATCCAAACATATCAAAAATGTAAAGTATCTAAATATAACAAAAGAAAGAGATTGTGAGGATCAATTTTATTTTATTTTTATTTTAAATTTTTAATTTTTTTATTGTTTTGAAACATAGTCTCACTCTGTCACTCAGGCTGGAGTGTAGTAATACAATCATTGCCTATTGCATCCTTGAACTCTTGGGCTCAAGTGACCCTCCCACCTCAGCCTCGCCAGTAAGTGGGACTACAGGCATGTACCACCACACCTGGCTAATCTTTTTTAAAAAATTTTTTTTGTAGAGACGCAATCTCCCTGTGTTTCCCAGGTTGTTCGCAAACTCCTGGCTTCAAGCAATCCTCCCACCTTGACATCCCAAAGTGTTAGGATCACAGGCATAATAAGTCACTGTGCCTAGCCCAAGAATGGATGCTAAAATAAAGATATGACCCAACCATATGCTATGTATGAGAAATTCACTTCAGGTCAGAAACAGTGGCTCATGTCTGTAATCCTGGCACTTTGGGAGGCCGAGGCGAGGGATCACTTGAGTCCAGGAGTTCAAGACCTGCCTGGGCAACATGGTGAAATCCCATCTCTACAAAAAAATTAACCAAGCATGGTAGCATGGTAGTACGTGCCTGTAATCTCAGCTACTCAGGAAGCTAAGGTGGGAGGATCACCTGAGCCAAGGAGTTTGAGGCTGCACCACTGCAGTCTAGCCTGGGTGACAGAACAAGACTCTGTCTCAAAAGAAAAAAAAAAGAAAAGAAAAAATAAATTCACTTCAAATATAATGCTATAAGTCAAATAAAAGTAAAAAACTAACAGAAAAAAAAATAAAGACATACTATGCAATGCTAATCCCGAGAAAGACGGAGTAGTTACCTTAATATCAGAAAAGAAGACTTCTAGTCAAAGAAAAGTACTAGTAATAAAAAGAGGCATGGCAAATAATAAAAGAATCGATTCTCTAAGAATAAAAAATTATTGCCGTGCGCGGTAGCTCAGCCTGTAATCCCAGCACTTTGGGAGGCCGAGGAGGGCAGATCACAAGGTCAGATCAAGACCATCCTGGCTAACACGGTGAAACCCCGTCTCTACTACAAAATACAAAAAATTAGCCGGGCCTGTTGGTGGGCGCCTGCAGTTCCAGCTACTCAGGAGGCTGAGGCAAGAGAATGGCGTGAACCCGGGAGGCGGAGCTTGCAGTGAGCCAAGATCGCGCCACTGCACTCCAGCATGGGCGACAGAGTGAGACTCCGTCTCAAAAAAAAAAAAAAAGAAAGAATAAAAAATTATTATACCTCTCTATAGAGCTTTAGAATATACAAGCATAATCTGACCGAAATGAAAAAAGAAACAGATTAATCCACAATAATTAGAGATGTAAATTCTTTCACTTAGTAAAAAGAAAAATTAATACTAACAAAATCAATATTAGCATAAGAAAACTGAGCAATACCACTGATCAACTGACTCTAATTGATATTTATACAGCATTTGACTGAACAACAAAACAATATGCATACAAGTATACATGGAACATGCACCAAGAAAGATAATATCTTGGGAAATAAAACTAAACATTTTTTAAATAATAGAAATTATATGTTATGTTATTGGATTACAATAAAATTTAATAAGAAAGCAGTAACAATCATTTACCTTATTAAAGCCTTATATTGACACTTTTTTTTTAACAGAGTCTTGCTCTGTTGCCCAGGCAGTGGTGCAATCTCAGCTCACTGCAACCTCCAACTCCTGCGTTAAAGTGCTTCTCCTGCCTCAGCCTCCCAAGTAGCTGGGATTACAGGTGTCTGCCACCACGCCTGGCATTTTTTTGTATTTTTAGTAGAGACGAGGTTTCACCATGTTGGCCAGGCTGGTCTTGAACTCCTGACCTCAGGTAGTCCACCCACTTTAGCCTCCCAGAGTGCTGGGATTACAGGCATGAGCCAGTGCGCCTGGCCAACAGTTGCTTTCAAAATCCCATTCACGTAAAGCAGGTTTCCATGCAGTACATAAAATCTCAAAAATCTCCTACAAAATATTACTGAATAAGTAATATTTGATAACATAAATAATATTGATAAAACAGAATTCTATATATATAATTATGTATATATAGAATTCTATATATAGGATTAAATATATATATTTAAATAAACCTATAACCAACTGTGGTTTTTCACAAGAATGAAAGTCTTGTTTAATATGTGAAAAAAAACTTATCTCACTATCTAAACAGTCTAATGAAGAAAATCCACATGATCATACAAATTCATGCAGAAAAAGTAATTGACAAAATTCAACATCTATCTGAATGAAAATTCACAGAAAACTATAAATAGAACTTTCTCAACTTGATAAAAGCCTATTTTCAGAGCTACAAGCTAAAATGGGATTCTAGTGCCAGAGAGATTAGCAAACCTGTCTTAACGAAAAATGAATAGAAGCTGAGCATGTGTGCTTACTGTGTCCTTCATGAAATACTTCTTTTACCTGACTGATGGCCTAACGCCTAGTTGTCCTGCCAATGACCAGGGGTCCCTCACCCAGAAAACTTGATTATGTTGGCAGATGCCCTTGAGGCTCTTGTCTGACATGTGTCCTGATATGTGTCCAGTTACATGCCTAACATATTGTCTGATATGTGTCCAGTTATGCCTGCCTAACAGTTGCTTTAGCACTGGAGCCCTGCCTTGTGTTCTCCCTGACATGCCAGGGTAAACCTAGCTTGGGGATGGCCTCTAGTTCTTTAGATTGAAAGTGAAAATTCAATACACTACCACAATAGAAAAAACATTCAAATATTTTTCCCTACAGATTCTGAGCCGGCAGGGCACAATGTGCTGGGAGGGCAAACCTCAGGGTTACTAGGTTACATGAGGCAGGAATGAAGTGTCAGGAAGAGGGAGAGAGAGTGAGAGAGAGAGCATTGCAAATAGCAAAATACATACATAGAGAATAGGATGTGGGTCACTTTAAATTTGAAGGCAAATGCTTAAATGGCCCCTTTGGAGGAAGCAGCAGCAAAGCAAGGAGCCCCATCTGCTAGGTGGGAAAGATGTCTCTAAGTTCTTATCTCCGGCCATAGATTTGGTATTCTATTTCTAATATCTAGGCAGTAGATATTAGAAATGTAGACATTTCTAAATTTGCTGTGGCATTCTTATTACAAGGGCACCTACAAGAAAAACTATAGCTAACTTATACTTAATTATGAAAGACAAAATTATTTCCCCCTAAGTTCAAGAACAAGGTAAGGATGTCTAGTCCCATTAATATGTCATTCCTATTAAACAGGAAACTCTAGCTAGTGCAATAAGACAAGACATACTTTTAGGCCGGGCGCATTGGCTCACGCCTGTAATCCCAGCTCTTTGGGAGGCCGAGGTGGGCAGATCATGAGGTCAGGAGATTGAGACCATCCTGGCTAACACAGTGAAACCCGTCTCTACTAAAAATACAAAACATTAGCCAGGTGTGGTGGCGGGCACCTGTAGTCCCAGCTACTTGGGAGGCTGAGGCAGGAGAATGGCATGAACCTGGGAGACGGAGATTGCAGTGAGCCAAGATTGTGCCACTGCCCTCCAAGCTGGGCGACAGAGCGAGACTCCGTCTCAAAAAAAAAAAAAAAAAAAAGACGAGATATACTTTTAAAAAGGCATACAGATTTGGAATGAAGAACTAAAACTGCCACTGTTTGCAGGTGACATGATTGCCTAAGTAGAAAATCCTAAGGAACATAGAAACAAAATAAAACAATAAAATAATAAAATCTTTCAGGATTATTAAGTGACTTTAGCAAAGTGGAAGATGCATGACTAAAACACAAAAATCTACATTTCAATGTACTACCAATGCAATTTATCAATATAGATGTAAGTTTAAAAATGTAAATATTTAAAATACTTCTAAAAAAGGTTTAAATTAGCTCCAAAATAAAATACTCATTAATAAATTTATAAAACAGATTTAGAAACTATATTCTGAAAAGTTCAAGACACATGAAACAAATCAAAGAAGACCTTAATAAATAAAGATGCATACCATTTTCATGGATTGCATCAAAGTGGTAAAAATGTCATCCCTCCCATTTTTTTTTTGCAAATTTAATTTAATTTCAATAGAATCCCAGCAAGATATTTTTATTGACTTAGAGAAGCTCATCCTAAAATTTATTTCAGAAAGCAATGGAACTAGAAGAAGCAAAACAACTTTGAAAAGAAAAATAATAAAGTTAAAGGAATCATCTTACCCAACTTAAAAATTTTTTTTAATTTAACATTTTTTAAAAGATACTGTTAAAAAATTAAATGATTAGCTATGGAATGAGAAAATACATTTTCAAGTCACATGTCTGACTTAAAGACTTGTATCCAGAATATATAACAAAGTCTCAAAACTAAATAACTAGGAAGAAAACAAATGGGTCATTAGTAAATGGCCAAAAAACTTGAATAGATAATTCACCAAAAAGGGTTATGGTTGTCAAAAAAACATATTTAAAAGATGTTCAATTTGTTAGTCATTAGAAATATGCAAGTTAAAAACATGCCATACCACTGCACATCTATTAGAAAAGCCATGAAAAATACTGTGAGTATCAATTGCACACAAAGATGTAGAGTAAGTTGAACTCTTGTATGTTATATATGTAGAGAACTGCTGAACATTCTTAAGCAATAGCAGATTCCCCATCTATTGTCTAAATAGCTTTAAAACAAAACAAAACTTAAAAACATTGTTAATGTAGAGAATCTTAAAATATTATCAGATTCTTTCAAATATTTACATGTCATTTCATTTAATTCCTCTATTTTATCTCTAACAAAATTGATGTGGTCTTCTGAATTTGTTTGCCTGTATGTGTTTATTTTGCTTGTTATCTTGCCTTTGAGAAATGGAAATACAGAAACATCAATAATACATTAAAAGAGATTAAAGAAAAATAAAATATTTTATATTTCTATTTATTTATTCCATAAACACTTAGTAGCACACACCCTATCCCCAGCAAGATGTTAGTCACTAGGAATTAAGACAACAAACAAATAAAAACCAGTCAGAATGCCTGCCTTCAAAGGGCTCTTTGTCTCATAAAAGACACCAAAACATAAGTCTATGATTAAAGTATACTGTGGTTTGGGTTACAGTAGAATTATCCACAAAATTTGGTAGATACACAGAAAACGGACCCAAAATATAGCCTCGAGGTATTTTTGAGACTTGGAAGATGAGTAGGAGTGAGCTAACAGAACACCACAGGAAGGCTATATATGCCAAGCCCAGGAAACGTGCTCAGATTTTTGTAAGTGTGGCACATTCAAGAAAGTGCAATTAATTTCATATGGTGAATGTATGGAGAAGTGGGAAGAGAGAGGAACCTGAATAAGACAGCTGGAGCCAGTAGATAATGGAACTTGTGCTTCATGTCAGGGAGAGCAAATCTAATGCTTTGGTTCTGCCTTTTATTAGCTCTAAAACCTAATCAACATCTTTGGAAATTCAGTGTGCAAAACTAGATTAAAACTATAGCTTTCTAGTTATGGGTGTGAGGAGAACTGGCAAAACGGTAAAACCAACAACATTTCTAGCTGGTATCCCCGGAGTATCCTCCCTAGCCAAAGTTTGGAAAATACTGCAGGAATAATTGGGTAGTAACAATGGGACTTCAGAAGATAAATGGTAACATCAGATTTATAATTTGGAGAGAATAGTATACATAAACAAGGGCAGTATTCACAGAGAGGGAAATCTCTGAAAAAGACAAAATTAAAAACACCCTTTGGATTTAAGTGATCACCAATGTATGCCATTGTAACATGTAGTGGGCATGTGGGTGCCACAATATGAGACATTTTACATGGAGTGCCTAAAGGAAGTTTTCCAACTTTATGGCAATACAGAAGAGAGCTGACCTAAAATGTTAATAATTACACTCTGAGTTAACATCACACTCTGAGAATAACACACCGTTTTTTACCACAGCACACTTCTGTGACTCCTGGTCACCAAAATGTATGGAGATTCATCCCCACCACTAATCAATCAATTCTGCAGCAGATTCTCCAGAGGACATAAGTTAGGTGTCCTCTAATTCAATTCAATTCTCACACTACCTGCCGAGAGATAGCATCAGATCCAATAAGTTGAGGGCTCAGGCCCACAAGATTGCCCTTCAATTCAGATGCCAGTCGCAACCACAGATTTTGTCTATGCTTCTGACTGACTGGCTATAAATCGAGGCTCCCACCACCCCCTCCTGGGGTTCAATTAATTTGCTAGTAAGCCTCACAGAACTTAGGGAAACAAGTACTTACTTCTGTTTACTGGTTTATGATAAAGAATACAGATGAACAATCATTGCACAGAGCTAGGTATGTGGGAAGGGGAGCAGAACTTCCCCGTCCTATCACCCTCCAGAAACATCCATGTGTTCAACTATCCAGAAGCCAATGATAACGTCATTGGCCATTGGTGATCAGTTCAACCTTCAGCCCCTTTCCTCTCCGCAGAGGTTCAGGTATGGGGCTGAAAGTCCCAACTCTCCAATCATGCCTTGTTTTTTTTGGTAACCAAGCCTCATCTTGAAGCTACCTAGGGATCCCCAGCCACCAGTCATCTCATTAGCATGCAAAAAACACTCATCACCCTTGAAAGTCCAAGGATTTTAGGAGCTGTATGTTAGAAAACTGGGAAGAAGACCAAATATATCATTCACAATATTACATACACATGTTCTTTATCAGAACACATTGATCATAACAAATTGTTTAATGAATAATATACTGCAAATTTTTATTTAGAAGGAGAAAAATCAGCTATTTCAACAATTCCTAATCAGGGTTTCTCTGTGTTCTGCAGGAATATTCATGTATTGCAAGTTCCCCAGGGATATGTATGCACATTTGAATTTGATGAGCTCTAAGTCTAGACTGTCACCTGGTTGAGAGCTCAGTCTCTGTCTTATACATTCAAACATTGCATATGTCTCTTACAGTGTTAAATGGAAGAACAGATTTGGGTAATATTTGCAGTTTTAACTTTTACAAATAATGGAAATGAGATTGAGAGAGGTTGTGAGGCTTGTCTAAAGTCACATAGTCCTGCAAAGTTCTCCTGAGATTCAAACTAGGTTACGTTACCTGATACAATGACCAAGTAATCCACTAATGAAACTGTCTTTTCAAAATTATGATAATAAGAGAAATCCGATGTGACTGACTCCATCTTGCTTCTAGCTTCACAGGTTGGCTGTCTTTGCTCATGCATGGGCATGGGGCAAGCTAATTTGGGAAAAAATTTAGTATATAGTTTAAATGATAATAGCACTTTCCAAAAGCTAAACTGCCCTTGTAAAACTAAGAAAGGCCACCAAGTTAAGAAGATGAGAGGGACCTGAATTTTACTAAGATGTAGGCGTAGTCAAATGATTACTAACAATACAAATAATTTATTCCAGAGGTCACAAGATTTACAACTTCCTCAATTACTCCTGCAGGTAACATCACTATTCCTAATATTGGCCTTATGAGATGTCTTTTTAGATCTTTGCATTTATGAAAACCAGATGGCCCTACTTGGACTCGCTGACCGGTCCTATGGCCCCCACCCAGGAACCAACACAGTGCAAGAAGACAGCTTTGACTCCCTATGATTTCATCTCCAACCCAACCAATCAGTACTCCCCACTCGCTGGACTCCTACCCACCAAACTATCTGAAAAATTCCTAACTTCTGGGCCTTTGGGGAGACTGATTTGAGTAATAACTCTTGCCTTTTGCTTGGCGTGGCCCCCCCTTATGTCAATTACGCTCTCTTTATTGCAATGCCATGGTCTCTGTGAATTGATCTGCTTTGTGCAGTGGACAGAAGGAACTCTTTAGGTGGTTACACTAATATTCGTATTTACACACCCCCCAACCCAGAGACCCTGTTCTGTATTCCCCTGTGGATATTTCAAGTCTTTCATGGGGACAATGTATACTTAGATGAAAAGATTACTTTTAAGAATTAATACATAGTGAATAATGCTGTTTGAGTTTATTTTTGTTGTTGTTTTTTGAAAAACACTCAAGGGTGGTAAGGTGTATGTGTGTGTATGATAGGGGTAGGATATTAAGGCAAGGGAAATGACCTCCTCTCAAATTGTCATTTGCCAACAGTTTCAAGTTCTGTTCATATCTAATCTAATTGCTTACTGCAACTGAAGCCCAGAATGATAATTCCAATTTTACATAATGCTTTTCCTTTGGTCTCTTGAGGAGGTGCAAAGGATTTTTGAGAGTGAGAATAACCAGATGTCCAAAAGAAGCAGGAGATATACCAAAGGGGTGAACCCAAAGGATTTGAAGAATCTAACCAAGAGATGACTCTTTTTAGTGAGTTGATTTTTTAATGTGCAAATGTGGATTAATAATTCCCTTTTATATCCTAATTGGGGCGTGAAGCTCCCTGGGGCTCTCAACAGCTCTTGGCCATTTGTTCTGCTGTACCTCAGAGTAAGTGCTGAGATTTTTTTCTGATTCAAGTCAGATTGACAGAGCATCTCCAAAAAATCCCCTGACCTGTTTAGAGTAAGGTGATAAATAATTAAGATGTTGGGAGAGATAGAAAGACTTTTACCTTGCCTGATCCTTTCAAAAGGCAGTGGGTTTTCAGATTGTAAGGCTCTGTGAGAATGTTCTAATGTTCTTTTCTGATGACTTAGACCTAAGAGAGAATCAGTAGGAAGTAAAGCAATTATACTCATTGTGTAACTTAATGACACAATGTAATGTGTCTGCTAAATGGATGTAAATATATGTGGGTTATTAAAGCAAGGTTATGGATCTGAAGAAAGCAATAACCAAACTTTAAAACATTTATGACAATATTCAACAAGCTAATATTAAACAGACGTTTAAGGAGTTTCAAGCAACTTCATGTAATAGATGGAATTAACGAAAAAGAAACGGCAGCTCCAAGGAGTATCAATCCAATCAATCTTTTTCTCATTTTGTAATAATTTATTTGTATTTTTCTCCCAGACACTGTGAACATATGTGTTTATTTCTGCTTTGACGTATTGGAACTCATTACCAAGCGGCTTTTTTTCTAAATCCTCTGAAATATTTATACAAATTATAGACTTAAAACAATACTGCTTGTAAATTAACTTCTATTTTATTATTATTTTTCCTGTACTTAAGTCCAAGTGAATTCTAATCTCAGCATCTAATTGTGCTTCTGTTAATGGAGATAGGAAGAAGATCTCAAGGTTTAGAGCTCCCCATATGTGCTGTAAATTTGACATTTGTTTCAAAATACTGTTTTTGACACATATGCAGCACATAAACAATTTGTAGGATAATGTGACCTCCTTACATATTGATAGCATTCACTATTGCTGATATTATGGAGTGTTGATACCATACACTTGCTCTATGACAAACTGAGATTTTTACTTTTAATGTAATCCACAAGTAAAGAAAGTACTATAAAATTGTGGATTCTTAAAGTTTGTTTTAATGGTGAAAAAGATGTACAACATAAAATTTACCATTTTATTCATTTTAAGTGTATAGTTTGAGGGCTTTAAGTATAATCGCATTGCTGCGTCACCATCTCCATCATCTACCTTCAGAACATTTTAGCTTTTAAAACTAAAACTCTGCACCCATCAAACATTCCACCTTCTCCCTATCTCCTGACAACCCCTATTCTAATTCCAGTCCTTATGATTTTGACTACTCTAGGTAACTCAGGTAAGTGGAATTGTAGAGTATTTGTCTTTTTGTGCCTGGCTTATTTCACTTAGCACAATGTCCTCAGGGTTTATCCATGTTGCATATGTCACAATCTCATTTCTTTTTGAGGCTGAATAATAGTCTACTGTCTGCATTTACCACATCTTGTTCATCCATTCATCTGTTATGATGAACATTTGTGTTGTTTACACATTTTGACTAATGCAAATAATGCTGCTATGGACAAGGGTGTACAACATATGTGTTGGAGTTCTTATTTTTTTAATTTGGTTATATACCCAGAAGTAGGATTCCTGCAACATTTTGTAATTCTATGTATAAGTTTTGAGGAATGGCCATATCACTTTTTTGCAGTTACTGCCCCATTTTAGATTCCCACCAACAATGCAGAGGGCTCCAATTTCTCCATATCCTGGACCACAACTTATTATGTTTTGTTTTGTTTTAAGTAAATCCATGCTAATGATGTGAACTGATACGTCACTGTGGTTTTGACTCGCACTTCCCTTATGATTAGTGGTGTTCAGCATCCATCTTTTCCTGTATCCATTGACTATTTGTCTATCTTTAGAGAAATGTTTATTCAAATTCCTTGACAATTTTAAAAAATAACCTTGGGGTTTTTGTTGTTATTGAGTAAAATTATGTTCTTAATTGGATTTTACCCCATTTTAGTGTTTGTAAATTCATGGCTTTGAATTTTATTCAAGTGTCTTTACAACAATAAATGAGGTTTCGCTACATAAATTTTCATGGGTTGCCTCTTTGCATCATTCAGCATGGATTTACACAATTTACTAAATGCACCGGCCCATAACATAATTTAAGCTGAGCTGAACTGTTGTCTGCAGATTCATAGAAAAATGAAATAAGATCAAAAGAGCCAGTCCAGGTACCAGGTACTTTTTTTTTTTTTTTTGAGATGGAGTCTTGCCCTGTCGCCCAGGCTAGAGTGCAATGGCATGGTCTTGGCTCACTGCAACCTCCACCTCCAGGGTTCAAATGATTCTCCTGTCCACCACCACGCCCAGGTAATTTTTTGTATTTTTGGTAGAGACGGTGTTTCACCATGTTGGCCAGGCTGGACTCGAACTCCTAACCTTGTGACCCACCCTCCTCAGCCTCCGAAAGTGCTGGGATTACAAGGCATGAGCCACCATGCCTGGCCCAGGTACTTCTTATAATCCACAGTTTACTCCAAAGGAGCTAAAAGAAAGCTACTAATTATTAGTTGTGTCTTACAAAAATAAAGAGTTGATGTTGTCAGAGGCATTGGAACCAGAGCAACTTCATCTTGAATAGGGGCTGGATAAAATAAGGCCGAGATCTACTGGCCTACATTCCCAGACAGCTAGACATTCTAAGTCATAGGATGAGATAGGAGGTCAGCCCAAGATACAGGTCATAAAGACCTTGCTGATAAAACAGGTTGCAGTACAGAACCCAGCCAAAACCCACCAAAACCAAGATGGTGACGAGAGTGACATCTGGTCGTCCTCACTGCTACACTCCTACCAGCACCATGACAGTTTACAAATGCCATGGCAATGTCAGTAAGTTACCCTACATGATCTAAAAAGGGGAGGCATGAATAATCCACCCCTTGTTTAGCATATCATCAAGAATTAACCATAAAAATGGGCAACCAGCAGCCCATGGGGCTGCTCTGTCCATAGAGTAGCCATTCTTTTATTCCTTTTCTTTCTTAATAAACTTGCTTTCACTCTATGGACCCACCCTGAATTCTTTCTTGCACGAGATCCAAGAACTCTCTCTTGAGGTCTGGATCGGGACCCCTTTTTGGTAACAATGTGATATAAGATGCAGTTTACCTTAGAAATAATAGAGTTGAATTTGGTTTAAGATGATATATTAATAGTAAAACACAAGTTAACATGTAGCAGAAACGAGATGTATAGAGCCTATTGCTTCTTTGACATCTCCAATTAGATGTCCATCCAAAAAGCAGGACTAAAATCATACTAAACTCACCCTTTCTCTCCAAATCCTGACGTTCATTTCAGTTCTCTCCTCCAGGCAATACTGCTCCTACCCACTCATGTACTGGAGGCCAAAGCTTGGCAGGCCCCATCTCATACTCCTCTGCACGCTCTCTCATCCCTCCCCATTCAATCCAGGTATAAATTCTACCCCATAAATAGCTCACAAATGTATCGATTTCTTTCCATTCCTTTTGATATTTCCATGTCCCAGGCCATCTTGACTGGAATACTGGGACAACTTCATGACTGGAGATTCTGATTTCATCTTTATCTCTTTCCAACCCATTTTCTGTATCATAAATCTTCCTGAAACACAAACTTGCTAATGTCTTTCTCTTATCTCATACATATTTATAAGGTTCTTGTTACCCTCAGGATAAAGTCAAAAGCTCTAATTTAGCTTGAAAGGCCCATTAGGACTGTGACATGCACATTTATCTCTGTATACTCTTTCTCTCTTCCTTCTTTTCTTTGCCCCACCCCGTAGCCTTAAGTAAATCCCCCAAATGCATATTCTCAACTTTAGAGCTTTGCTTATTTCATCATTTGTTTCTGGAACACACTTGACCTCTTCGAGCTTTGTAAGACTGACTTCTACTTCCGTTAGAGTAGGCAGATAGCTGGAAGCCCCCAAGAAAAGGGAAAAGTCTGAAAAGTCTCACAACCCTGGGACCACTGAAAACCTGCATGCTAGTTATAAACAGAGAGGAGGGGAAATACCCGAGCAGAAAGGAATGCCCCTTAAGATGTTCAGTAATTGCTCCCTCTGTAGTTACCCTACCTGAATGTAGGTTATATGCTCCTAAGGAGGCAAAGGAGAAATCCCTAAGATACACTCCGGGGTAAAAAGTGCAGATTTAACCACTATGTGACCTTTCTGGGGTGGCAGTAATGAGCAACGCAGCCAATATGTAGGATTGCTAGCTAGCAACAGCCTGCACATGCGCACCAACTAAGAGTAAGGGTTGGGGTACCACAGACCTGGGGCAGGAACTAGGAGGGGACAGGGCAGAGACCTAAAGCAGGAGCAGAAAACCTAGACAAAGAAAAAGGCAGAAACTTAAGACAGAGGTGGGAACTTCAAGAAAGGGTCTGACATAATAAAAACCCAGTGCGGAACTCTCAAACTGCTGCTGGCTCAATCCCTTCAGCAGGCGCTCTGCTTCAGTTTTGCAGAGTGTACTGTCCCCTCAAATAAACTCTCTGCTATTTTCCATCAGTAAATTCTCTTTTTCACAAAATCAGTCATTTGGCAGAATGCTTTCTCCAAGAGGACAAAGAACCGAGGATTCCTGCACTTCCCGGTCACACTTCTATACCAATTGTAAATTTAGAAGAAATTCTTTGGTTATCTTTTCTTGACTCTTAAATCTGGATAAAATGCCCCAATGCTCTGCTTTTGCTCCCCCAGTAATTTCCCTAAAGTAACTCATCACATTGTATTCTTTTATCCTTTTAATTCATATGACCCTCCACCAGACTGAAATTCCATGAGGGCAAGCAACTCATCTGTTTTGCACATAGTTTGATTCAATTCCCCAACGCGATTCCCACGTATTAGGTTAGGGAACGCTAATTCCTTATTTCCCCGCCTCATCCCCCACAAAGTTAATATGCTGAGGTCCTAACTCCTTGTAACTCAGAATATAACTGTATTTTCAGATAGGGCTTTTACAGAGGTAGTCAGGTTAAATGAGGTCATATGAATGGGCTCTAATTTAATATGACTGGTGTCCTTATAAGAAGAAAAGAAATCAGGGATGCAAGGGCACAGAGAAAAGATCATGTGAGGAAACAGCTAGAAACAGCTGTCTGCAAGCCAAGGAGAGAGGTCTCAGTAAACCAAACCTGCTAACACCTTAATCGTGGACTTTCAGCCTCCAGGGCTGTGAGAAATAAATTTGTTGTTGAAGGCACGTGATCTGTGGTATTTTGCTATGGCAGCCCTAGTCGAATAATATTCTGGTAAATGTAGACAGTTAACAAAAATGTGTTGAATAAATGAAACTTGGCCATAATCAAGAAAGATTTTCATCGATTTTTAATTAAACTTTGCAGTGACTATTTTAATAACACAAGTTTTACACATACTTTGAGTAATTTACTCTGCTATATATTTTTCTCTGCTATAATAATCTTGTAAGTTGGCCATAATTACCTCCAATTTTCAGATGAGGAAACTGAAGTTCAAGAAGTTTAACTGAATTATCTGAGGATATGCAATTAGTAGCAAAGTGAAATTTCAAAGTTCTGGTTTTGAATTACTGATTCTGTGTTCAGCCTATTGTTATAATATTAATACCTCCTAAATCATCTCTTCTAATCATGTTTACTTTACTTTGGTTTCCTTTATTTTGGTTTCCTTATAAACAATGCAATAGCATTATTTCTTATATGAACCTATTTATATTATCATGAACATTTGAATTTAAATATGATTTCGTGGTATATCGTACTTTAGGAAACCAATAAATTATCCTTGAGAAATAGGATTTCCTCAATGTTTGGTCTAAAATTGGCTTGAGTCTACAAAGCACTAATTATTTGATGAATTTAGAGAGTTCACATTAAAATGACAGTTTAAAAAGTATATTTTGATGTGTTAAATGTCATATAATTAATACATGAGAGTTCATTTTAAAATAAATTAACTATTCTTACAGAACACATTTAAACCCATCTCTTGGCATTGTGATACCATTGAAAGCCTATTAAACTCAGAGTTAGAGGCAACTGGCTTCACATCTTACGTGGAAGACGTTCAAGTGACATGTTCTTGATATTTAGGTCATCTCTCTGGATGCCACTTTTATTTAAAATATAATGTGCACCTGAAAGAATGATTGTGAGAATGAAAAGAATGAACACATATAAAACCTCAACACAATGTTATTACTGTTAACTTTGTCATGAAGGAAGAAAGATTTCCTTCAAGATTTTTATAGCCAAATATCTCTCCAAAACCTAGAATAATGAAACCATATTTGAAAGCTATTAAAAAAAGAATTAAAAATAACAAGTTTGCATGCTTTATCTAGAGCAGTGTCCTACAAGTATAAAAGTCTGAAGCCATCTGAGGCTCTTCACCTAGACTGACACACTCTTCTCTTTTTTCTTGCAGTACTGACAAATATATCTATGTATTTGTAATCTTTGGAAAGCTGTTGGTTCCATCTTTGAGCTTTACAGTGACAACAGAGCTTGAAGAAAAAAAAAAAAGGCTGGTTCTTGGGTTGAACCTTGGGAATTTTGTTTCCAATTATAAAGGAGTGGAACTTTAAGCAGCCCGTAAGTTATCCTTAAGTCTGCTTCAGCACAGTTTTCTTATTATGTCTATAATTATCTCCTTTATTACTTAACAGAAGTTTGATTCTTTTCTCATCTTAAGGAAATTTTGAAATCATTAAACTACACAGATAACCAGAGGAAGGAAATGTTCTACTGATTCCAAAAACTTACTCCTGGTCTCTGCTATAGAGTGTGTGAAAAACAGCCTTCTGCAAATCTGGCATGCTCTAGCTGTATTCAGTTTGTTGTCAACTATGTCATGAGTTGATAAGCTTTGCCAAATTCACAGTGGAAGAAAGTGTTTTCTTCTTTCTTTCTTTCTTTCTCTCTTTTCTTCTTCTTCTTTTTTTTTTTTTTTTTTTTTGACAGAGTTTCAGTCTTTGTTGCCCAGGCTGGAGTGCAATGGCACAATCTTGGATTAGTGCAACCTCCACCTCCTGGGTTCAAGTGATTTTCCTGCCTCAGCCTTCCAAGTAGCTGGGATTATAGGCATGCACCAGCACACCTGGCTAATTTTATATTTTCAGTAGAGATGGGGTTTTGCATGTTGGTCAGGCTGGTCTTGAACTCCTGACCTCAGGTGATCTGCCTGCCTTGGCTTCCAAAAGTGCTGGGATTACAGGCGTGAGCCACCACACCGGGCGCTCTCCTTCTTTCTTAATAGGTGGAGAAGCTTCAGTCGTTTCTTCACTGTTTCTGATATATATATATATATGTATGTATTTTAAACTGGTCTAAATGGCGTTTGCATCTGATTTGAAGAGTGCTAGAAAATAATAAAATTCGCACATTTCCAAAATAACCCCACATTTATCTAACCACTACTGTGAATGCTGCCTTTTCTGTGTTTTGGTCACAGATACTTTTCTATGTTTGTATAATAATGACAACGTCTCCCTAGCTGTGTGTTCAACTAAGACACACTTGGTGATATGGGTGGGTATTGTTAAGAATAGTGAGAGGTGATTTATATCATCGAGAAGGCAGAATAGTTTATTTGCAGAATAGGTGTTTATTTTTTCAGAAAATAAATACATAATTATTTTAGGAGTTTCAGAAAATTTAGAAAAGTCACAAAAAATTATTTACCCATGACAGAGAAAACCATGGTTAATAATTTTATATATTTTATCTCAGGCATAATTTTTGTACATAGGTTTTATGTATAATAACCTACCATATATGTGTGTATATATGTATATATATATAATTCCATGTTTATAACTTTCACTTGATTCATAAAAATTCATATTATAAAAAGTGCATAAATATTAATTACTACACACTTTTCCATCCTATAGACATAGATCCATTTTTTTATATATATTTAAGTTGATTAATATTTGTAAGTAAAAAAGCAATGGATAAATGGAGAGATTTTGGTCAACCTCTAATACTACAAAGAAAATAGTTTCAAAAATTACTAGATTATAGATTATTGGGATGCAGGGAGTTTGTCTTGCCACTATACCGCCAAGCTATAGAAAAATACCTGCTACATGGTACATCAGCTCCAATATTTGTAAGTGAATGCAAGAATAACTGAATGATATCTATAAATACATATTATGACATTGCTTTCTTTCTTGTACCATGTCTAGACAAGGACCCGACTAGACATAATAAGCTATACAAAGTAAGTAGGAAATATTTATTTAGAATACTAGTACACAATGAACTCCCTGAAACAGCCTTAGGTGCTTTCAATAGCATATACTTATTGGTTGGAGGCCAAGCCTTTGGGAACAGAGCTTCTAGATATTGACAATTGAGAGGTGGCCAAAAATCTGAGCCTATGCTCTAGAGTTGGTTTGATTTAGGCTGAAAATGGTATTCAAAGTCACTTGCATGTGTAGGCATGGGCTGGCATAGGTTGTCTTCAAACAGTAGCAATCTACAAGGCCTCCAGCATAAAGAATGGAGGAATAAAACATTTGAGTCGCAGACTCTCAAAAATCACTCACCTTCTTGATAAATTCTTTTATCAGGTTTTTTTTTTCTTTGCTCTCATATACATTCACTCTTTTCAATTTTAGCCTTTACAGGTAAGTTACAGGATTCCTTCTTTTTTTTTTTTTTTTTTTTTTTTTTTGAGACGGAGTCTCACTCTGTTGCCCAGGCTGGAGTGCAGTGGCGCCATCTCAGCTCACTGCAAGCTCCGCCTCCTGGGTTCACGCCATTCTCCTGCCTCAGCCTCCCAAGTAGCTGGGACTACAGGCGCCCACCACCACGCCCGGCTAATTTTTTGTATTTTTAGTAGAGATGGAGTTTCACCGTGTTAGCCAGGATGGCCTTGATCTCCGGACCTTGTGATCTGCCCACCTCGGCCTCCCAAAGTGCTGGGATTACAGGCGTGCGCCACTGCGCCTGGCCACAGGATTCCTTCTTACAACTCAGTTTACTTCTCCATATCTCAGGGTTACTGGGAAGATTACGTGAGATAATCTTGTGATACGTGTGGCACAGTTTCAAAGAGTAACCAGGTACATAATAGTTTCCTAACTCCCCTTATTTTAGAGTTGATGACATTTGTGCTTCAATAATTTAAAGAGATTGACTTTCATTTAAAACAAAGCAAATCAACAACAACGAACTGAATCCCTGACAGTTGACATTAGGGAGGCATCAAAATTTGAGGACTGGGAAATTTCATGTTAAAAATAATACTCTAGGAGATATATTTTGTCAGCATTATAAAAAGGTAGATTAGGAATTGAACATGAAGATACAGCAGTTGTAGGAGTATTTATAAGATTACTTTATCAAAATAATACAAGGCCATGAAGATAAAAACCTCAGTATCGGGGTAGCTTTGGAATTTCTTACTTTCCAAAATGAGAAGAAAAACATCATAAAGTTGTATATATTTATTACTAAAAATAACTATTTTTATTAGTGTCTATTCTAAGAAAGTACTTTGTTCTTAAATGAAAAACAAAAGGATAAAATAACAAATTGGTTTTGGCTGAAAAAAATAAATATAGCATGGCCTGCATTAAGAATAAGAAAGGATGTAAGTGAAGCCCAAGTGAATAAGTGGCTTCTAACAGATTAAGTCTTACTACTTAAAAGACACTCAGAGGACCCGAAAGAGTTAATGCATTCCACCTTTTACAACAGTCTACTTAAACTCCTCTTTTGACTAAGCCATGAAAATACCCAAATCCAAAATTCATCCCCAAAGGAAATGTTATATACGAATCTAAATAATTATACCTTCATTTAATCACACTTATTACAGCTTTGTTGTTTATGAGGCATGCACCCTAAGACCTTTAGGAATAAGTAACTTAATATGACAATAAGATTCGCCCTCTCATGGGGGGGATGTTGTGGAGGGATTGTTTTTGTTTATGCTTTATTGCTTTTGTTATGAAGATGTCATTATTTTCTCCTGACTTATGTGACTGGCATTAACAGTGGACACTCATTTTCTACAAAAAAACCTCAATTTCCATTGCTTTCCAAAAGTTATTTTGTCCACAGTGAATAATCAACTATTATATAGGTAAATTGGGAGACATATGCTATCTATATCTGTACTAGGTAATTGACTCTCACATGCCAGCATCTTCAACTAACATTCAAATTCCTACAATGTCATAAATCAATTTAGGTCATGCAGTTCTTCATTTCTCACAAAGGGAGATGTTCAATCTATAATCCCCAGGGTTTGTAGGTGTCCTTAAATGAAATACTTGAATTATACATAGGACAGGATTAGAGAGTTCAAATGCAATTGGAATGTCTTTGTAAATGTTTGAGATGGGCATACATACCACAATGGCAATATGATAGCAAAGCATTATTACATATCAATAGTACTAACTGGATTTTGTTTGGGAAATAAAATTAATTGCCCTGCACTCATTTGGTCTGGAAACACCAACTAAGTAACTTTGTTTTGATTGCTTCTTAGGAGGTGATTAAAAGTAGATAATCATTTTGTCACAAAGGCCAGTACACAAGCACAATTGAATAAGCTATGAGTGGTGAATGTGAACTCCATTCTGATTGGGGGCTTCAACTATGAAATCCATTAGATTCACTGCTTTTGTTTGAGCAGCTGTTGATCTGCAAATATATTCAGTGTCAATGTTTATATTAAACATTTAGACACAGTATGCAGTTTGCATTGTTTTAATCCAATAAAGTATCCACAGCCACTCAGTTTTGCATCTATTTATTTTATAATGCATCCAAAAAGTTGTAATGAGGTTTATTTTCTATTTTCTTTTTGTTTATTTTTCTTTTCCCAAATAAGCATTGCATACCACATAAAAGAGAAACTGACTGAAGTATTTTGGTGAACTTTTGTCAACTTATCTTTCTGAAATAAAATTTAACCTTATAAATCCTTTCTTAGACATAAATTCCAAGACCCAGTCACTCTTTCCAAAGGTGCCTCCAAAGATATTGAGAAAGGTAGTGTCTGGAATTTTCTCTGAGGAGAAATGCTATGAATGGTATCTCCCAAACAATATGCTTTTTGATAGTAAAATGATTTTCATAGTTTAAGTGTATTTTTGGCTGTTTTTTTTTTGTCAGCAGAATATGATATGTTTGCTCTATCTTGGGAACTTCCTTAAACTATGACATATATATGGTCGTTGGCCAGAAAAGAAATACATTGCCAAAAATCACATCAATCACTTGTTTGTTTTGAAAGTCCTGTTATCACCTTAAGTATTTATAATCGTTTTCAGAATTTGTTCAACCAGTGAAATTCATCAAAACTTCATTTGGACTCTCCACTATGCCCCACTTGGACTTGGGAATTAGACAGAAGCTGTGTAAACCTTGGGCTATTGTATAACCTCTCTGAAGCTCACTTTAATCACTCATAAAATTAGAGGACTTCTTGCCATACAGGCTTATTACTGTGAGGTTTGAATGAAATGTAATTGGCATCAACAACAGTAATGTCTGCATGCAGCTAATGCATGAGACATGCCAGTCTCCTTCTTTAGGTGGTCTGAGCATAATCTGGGAGCCTCTCTGAGGTCCTGTAATTTTCTATAGCCACTGTACGGAGAGCAGATTGGAAGGTTAGGCAGAACCAATAGACTGAAAATAAACTATTATTAAAACATAAGTCTGAAGTCACTTGGTTAAGGGACAAAAATACCTAATGCTTCATTTTGCTTTTTGCAGTCTTTTAATGCACTTTCTGACTGGTGGGACAAGAATAGCCAGGACAGGGACCAAAGGAATTTTTGGAAGGCCAGCATGAACAGGTCTTTTGTGTTTTTGAAAGAACGTGATATGGTAGACTGTTTAAGAATAACCCTGACCTCACTGGTTGCTGCTGGTGTGGGGAAGTGGACAGCATGCAGTGAGGGAGGGCTGATAGAGGAAGAGGGAAAGAGATACAGAATCTACCCCTTTAGTCTTATTCCTCTGTTTTCAAGTTATTGTTTTCCAGACCATTCCTATAAGACTCTCTTTATTGTTTGCTTTAGAGTTTCTATAAGTGCTTCTTATTGTGTGTATCATAAGCTAAATGAATGACTTTTTAGACAAAACTAAGTGTTTTTGTAAAGCTATTTGAATGGTATCACTGGTATAATAAACCTTTGTCTTCGATAACCACATGCTTCTTTTCATTTCTCTTTAGAAGCCTCTATAAATAGCTGGTGATAGGTTTAGTAGAAGTCAAATGAATAAAAATTATAATTTTTAACCTTATTATTGAGTTAATGGTGTATCCCCAATACTACCATTGGGGAACACTGTTCATTCTGTACTTGCCAGGAGTAATCTAATGAGTGGGATCAGGAGATGACAATAGCAATGCCTGGCATTTGTATTCTACCTTATACTTTGGCAGAGCATGTTTGAGGCACATTATATCATTTGATTATTGTTTTATTTCAGTGTGTCAAGCACTGTGCCCTGGATCCCAGGATTCATTTGCCTGGTACGGGAGAAATCTGCACAGCTCTTTGCAATTTGGCTGCAGCCTACCTTTCAGCTTTTTCCCAAGAGAAGATCTTAAAAAGAAATTGAATCATTGCAGGACTATGAGACAGAATATTAAAATTGAATTAATTTAGTGTAGGATATCAGGAGAGGCATCCCTGAGGTAGCGCACTTTGAGATGTGCAGGATAATAGTTAACTGTGCAGGAGGCATATGTGAAGGGCTCTGGTTTAGGAGACAACAGGGGAGGGAACAACAGAAAGAAGCAAGGGGCCTTGCAGGACTCCAAGAAATGGAGCATATGCTGAGGAGAGCAAGCTGGAGAGTGAGGGAGAGTGACTGGGGGAGAGAGAGAGGGAAAAGTGGAGAGAAAGGGGCAGAGAGAGAAGACAAGTGGGAGAGGGAGGGAGAGTGGGGAGAAGGAAGGACAGAAGGAGAGGAAGAGAGAAGGAGAGTGGAGGGAGGGAGAGAGAGGGAGAAAGAGAGGAAAAAGACAGGCTGCTATGGTTAGGATGTTCCCCCCTACCTCGCACTCCAAACCTGATGTTGAAATTTGATCTTCAATGTTGGAAGTGGGGCCTATTAGAATGTGTTTGGATCATGGGGATGGATCCCTCAAGAATGGCTTGGTGCTATGGTGGTAATGATAGAGAGACTTCCCATTATTGGTTCCTGGAGAGCTGATTGTTAAATATAGCCTTGTGCCTCCCCCTGCTCTCCACCTTCCTCTCTCGCCATGTGATCTCTGCACAGGCTGGCTTCCCTTCACCTTCTGCCATGAGTGGAAGCAGCCTGTGGTCCTTACCACATGCAGATCCCCAATTCAGAACTTTTCCAAACATCAGAATTGTGAGCCAAATAAGCTTTTTTTTCTTTATAAATTACCCAACCTCAGGTGTTGCTTTGTAGCAACACAAAATGAAGTGAGATGGAGCGATAGAGGGTGGGTGGGAGATACACAGGATGAGGGGAGAGAGACGGAAGAGAGGGAAAGAGAGAGGGAGAAAGAAGCAGCGAGAAAAAGAGAGGAAAGCAGGGAGGGAGGGAAGGGAAGGGAAGGAAGGAGATGAAGGCAGAGGGGAAAAGGGGGAGAGAGGGAGATAAGAGAGGAGGGAGAGAACAGGAGAGGGGGAAAGAAAAGGGTGGGAGAAAGAGAGGGAGAGAGAAGGAAAAGGAGGAAGGGGAAAAGAGGGAAAAGTAGAGGCAGAAAGGAAGAGAGGGAGGGAAGAGAAAGGAAAGGGAGATGGAGGAGAGAGAGGGGGATGAGGGAGAAAAAGACAGAAAAAGGGAGAGACTGAGAGAAGACGGAACAGGGAAAGAAAGGAAGCTGGGAAAGGGAGAGGACTGGGAAAGAAAGAGCAACAGAGAGAGGGGAGAAAAAGAGACCGAGGGAAAGAGATAGAGAAATATTAAGTGAGATAACGGTGAGAGATGAGATGAAAGAAAAGAAAGGATAAGGTATGAAAAGTAATAGAAGAGAGGAGACAAGAGGAAAGGAGGATAGAGAAAGAGGAAGATAGAGGAGAAGAGAAGAAGACAGAGAAAGAAAATTGAAATCGGGGGTAGGTGGGAAAGGGTAAGGGGTTTCAAGGCTGGACTATTCAGACCATTTTAAGCCATGTTCAGATGTTGCACATTCTATAAGAATTGCATAAAACACTTGGAGTGTTAAACATGACAGTGCCATGATCGGAAGTGTGGCTACATAAGACAATGACTTTTTCCTTTAAAAGTTTATAATTTAATACAGAGAGAAAGAAGTAAAGAAACATGTAACAAAAGCAAACCAAAGCAGTATAAATCAAGGGGCCCTAGCCCCTGGGCCATGGGCTGGTACTGCACTGTGTCTTGTTAGGAGCTGGGCCACACAGCAGGAGGTGAGCAGAGGGCAGCAGGCATTACCTCCTGTCAGACCAACGGCAACATTAGATTCTTTGGGAACGCAAATACTATTGTGAACTGTGCATGTGAGGAATCTAGATTGGCACTCCTATGAGAATCTAACCAATGCCTGATCTGAGGTGGAACAGTTTCATTCCAAAATCAACTACCCCAGTCCATGGAAAAACTGTCTTCCATGAAAAGAGTCCCTGGTGCCAAAAACGTTGGGGACTTCTGGTATAAATAACATGGTATAATTAAGTAGAGTGTGATATCCTAAATTATAGAAAGAAAACAAATACAAACTTGAGGGGGACCTGTAACATAAATTGATGTCTGAGATAAGTCTTAGAGGATTCACAGCTGCCAGGAGACAAATAGGCAGGTATAATTCAGGCAGAGGAAACAATGTACAGAGGTAGGCAACTGAGAGAACCACAATTAGACAGGGATGCAAAACCCTGTGCAGAGCCTGGGGGAGGGATGAGAGGTGGGCAAGGGAAGACCCTGAAGACCTTGTGATGAAAATGAGAAGTTTGATGGGAAGATGTTCAACCTCATTAGTCACTAGGGAAACGCCAACCCCCAAGATACCATGTCATAGACACTAGGATGACTATACTTGAAATAAAAAAAGAAAATGACAGAAAATAACAACTGTTGGGCCGGGTGTGGTGGCTCACGCCTGTAATCCCAGCACTTTGGGAGGACGAGGGGGTGGATCATCTGAGGTCAGGAGTTTGAAACCAGCCTGACCAATATGGTGAAACCTTGTCTCTACTAAAAATACAAAAATTAGCCAGGCGTGGTGGTAGGCACCTGTAGTACCAACTACTGAGGAAGCTGAGACAGAAGAATTGCTTGAACCCAGGAGGCAGGGTTTGCAGTGAGCCAAGATCATACCACTGCACTACAGCCTGGAGGACAGAGTGAGATACTCAAAAAAAAAAAAAAAAAAAAAAGAAGAAGAAGAAAATAACAAGTGTTGAGGAAAATATGAAGATATTGACACATTCATACTTTGCTGATGGGAATGTAAAATGGTTCAACTACTCTGGAAAACATATAAACCTAAAATTATCCTATAACCCAGAAATCCCAAACTTAAGTCTATACCAAAAGAAAAATTGAAAACAGGTACTCAGCCAAACATGTATTCAGACATGTCCATAGCAGCACTATTCACAACAGCCAAAGGGGAGCACAACTCAAATGTTCATGGACAGATAAATGGATATGTAACTGTGGTATGCACATACACTGAATATTACTCAGCCATAAAAAGGGATCATATACTGCTACATGCTGCATTGTAGCTAAACCTCAAAAACATGCTAAGTGAAGGAAGCCAGACACAGAAGGTCACTTATAATCGATTCCACTGATGGCAAATACCCAAAATAGGTAAATCCATAGAGACAGAAAGCCAGTTGCTGTTAGATAGGAGCTGGGAGAGGGGAGGAATGGGGAACTACTGCTTAATAGGTATGGGGTTTCCGTCTAGTGTGGTTAAAATATTTTGGAACTAGATAGAAGTGGTGATTGCACAATACTGTGAATGCACTGTTTGTCACTAACTTTTCACTTTAAAATGTTTGATTGTAGGTCATGTGAACTTAATAAAAATGAAAATAAGAAGTTTGAACTTTAAAGTTATAGGAAGCTCTGAAAGGAAGAAAGCATGAAGAAAGAGAAGAAGGAAGGAAGAGAAAGAAGAAACGAAGGAAGGGAGGGAGTGAAGAGAAGTGAGGAGGGGAAGGCAGGGAAGAAAAATGACAGATTCTCAGGTATGTTTCTGAAAGAAAACTGCCAAAAAATGGTAGATAAGGGTTTGAAGACAAAGAGCCTATCTGGATGACTTAGTAGAAATAAAACTAAAATAAATAAGGAACTAAACTAGAACAATATTTCAGGAGGTAAGGGAAAGCCTTGATTTTACTAATAGTGAAGAGGGTGTAACCAGCATTAATTGATGTGCCAGCCAGGGGTGAGGAAAACGGAGAGGGAGAGAGAGTGGCTTAGCCTTGTGCATGACTTTGTTCAAGGTATAGAGCTTTGGAGGGAAGATGATGTCTTCTCTTCACTCAGGCTTAGAGACCCTGGAGCCAGGTATCGAAAGATGTCTGGATCTGAAACGTCTATTTGGTACTTATCTGTTTACAGTTAGCTGTTTAAATCTTGCAATCAAAAGAGCTGTTCTTTTAACATGATTTCATGGTAAGCAGTTCAAGTTCTCGTTTTCTGACTAGCTATCGGGTCTTATAATTATTTTTAGGCTGAACACTTTTAGAGAAAATATAAGAGCAAAATTCAGAAAAATATCCTCAGGGAGGTCAAATTGTATAAAGCGTCTCTGCTGAGAGCCTGGTTTCATGGAGTTAGGACACAGCAGAGCCAATTATCCAAAGATTTATGAACAAAGTAGTCTGACTGATAAAGAGAAGACATAACCCAATAACAAAGTTTTTTTTATTCTCATAGTGTGTGTGTGTGTGTGTGTGTGTGTGTGTGTGTGTGTGTGTGACTGTACATGTACCTTTCCCTTAAAGCCAGATTGATTCTAAGGCTGGGCAAGACCTATGAATTATATAATGCCGGATTCTATGATGTACTTGATATCCTAGGGAAAAATGATGAAGTTTTTCCCAACATTTGGGGTATGAGCCATGTGGGCTGACAGAATCATTTCAGAGTGAGAAATTGATATGACAAGATGGGATGGTTTTAGCATTCCCATTGGCCAAATTCTGTCCAAATCATGTTAGGACTAAAGAGATTAGGAAAGGTAATTTCAGCTAAACATCTTTTTCTTGAGCCTATTCTCTTCTTAATTTGTATTATAAGTGTGTCAAAACAGACAAGCAATTTTCCAATTTATTTTGCAAACAGAATTACTGAGGGAGAGTGTTAAAATGTATAATATTAGGCCTCATAGAAATATACTTTCACCCAATAGTGCTTGATCTTGATGCTGTTAGCACAAGAAATAGTGGAAAAGTCAAAGTTTAAGGCACCTTCCTGCTCAAGAATTCTATGGTTCAATAATTTTATTTCCCTTCCTATGGCAAGAGTATCTTGACCAGCAATGGTGAATCATACCCATGGAATTTTTTGAACAAGCCTAATTACACACATAATCCTGTTGATTTCTTCTTCAAATAAAATGGATTTTCAGAGTCTTTTCTTTATTCATACTATGAAAAACATAAAGGGTCTAGAGGAAAGTAGTGGATTGGATTAAAACCCTAAGACTTGGGGTTTTTAAGATTTTTATAGCTAGGTTTATTTCAACTCTGGTATATTAAACTATCATTTATTTTCCATTTACGATAAGCTAGACACTGACATGGGTAATTCAGGGATAATAGAGCATTGCTCAGGATCTGAAAGAACAACAAGGTTAGTTAACCCTGTAAAAGGTATAGCTGCATTAAAATCCAATATATATAAGTCATGAAAAAGTAATAATTCATGCAATAGCAAAACAGTATCTGAGAGAACGAATTAGCCTGTAAAATAAACTAAGCAGTGTTAATAACAGTCTTTTGGGCTGGGCATGGTGGCTCACGCCTGTAATCCCAGCACTTTGGGAGGCTGAGGCAGGTGGGTCACCTGAGGTCAGTAGTTTAAGACCAGCCTGACCAACATGGTGAAACTCCATCTCTACTTAAAAAAAAAAAAAAATTAACTGGGCATGGTGGCAGGTGCCTGTAATCCCAGCTACTCGGGAGGCTGATGCAGGAGAATTGCTTGAACCTGGGAGGTGGAGGTTGCAGTGAGCAGAGATCACACCACTGCACTCCAGCCTGGGTGACAGAGCAAGACTCCATCTGAAAAACAAACAAACAAACAAAAACAAAAAGCAAACAAAAATACAGTCTTTTGGCATATGAAAGATTTTATTGAATTAAGAAAAGACATTCACATGATGGCACAGTGAATATTGATTGAATTTGGATAGATCAGAAATGATGTGTTTGGAGAGACCTGTATTTTGCATTAAATGATATGTACTAGGACTTGTGTATATGAATAAATGCTTCTGGAAAATCTGCAGCCTGGACCATCAAATAACCAAGTATCCAGCATTAGATATGTCATTGGCTATAAGCAGTAAATTCCTGACTCAGCAAAGAGTAGCTAGCTGGCTGGGATACATGGAAATAAGATTTCTATAGCCAGGTGCAAGTAGATATATTGAAGGATGGCTACACAGCCAAAGTTTTGATGTCTTACCATAATTCACCTGTATGGAATGATGACATCCACATAAAAACAGACAAAATGATAGCTAGTATTGAGGGCCACTCTGTGGCAGGCATTGTTCTGAATGCTGTATACTTATTAACTAACTTGATTTTCAAAACTATATTGTGAGGCAAGTGCCATAATTGCTTCTGATTTGTTGCTATAAAAACTGGGTTTAAAGAAGCTAAGTGCTTTTCCCAAGGCCACACAGCAAGGTCACACAGCTAGCAGCAGAACCAGATGTAACGTATGTTTATTTGGTGCCAAATTCCTTGTTCTTTGCCTTGACCATCCCACAATACTGCCTTCTAATAAGCAATGGAACCTTACACACTAAGCCTAGATACAGATGTTAAATGTGTTTACCATTTTTAAGATTCTCATCAATTCAGGGAAAGAAATCGTGATATAAAAGAGAGCAAGCTAATTAATAGTTTTCTCATATCAGACAAAGACAGGACCATTAGAGTCTTCCACTAGTACTCAGAATCACAGTACCCCTCCGAATGTTCCATCTATCATTTCACAGCATGAAAACAATCAAATTATAGTCATTGAAGGGAAGGTAAATCCAGCCAAGAGATTGATGTTTTTTAAATGAGCAGAATTTGCTGAGCTAGTCTAGAGGAAGCTCCACATTATTAGAGAGTTGTAGCTGCAAAGAAGAAAAGGGTAGAAACCACACAAGTGTCCTAGGGGGAAGATGTCTTTAAACTAGGGGCAAACTGTTAAGCTCCAAGACTGAATGGCCTGCGTGGCTCAAAAAACTCACTCAGCCCCTACACACACACGATGGCTTTCAGGCAATGCAGCACACAGAATGATATGCTATTTTCCTGGATTTATTCATATAGCGGTCACTCACATAGCCTGAACCATTGATACTGTAAAAGAAAAAAAGAAAAGAAAAAACATTCTTCAAAATGTATGTTTCATGATATTTCTGTTAGCATGAATGTTAATACTATATTTGCTTATTGTTTTTATTACGGTAAGAACACTTAACATGAGTTCTATCCTCTTAACAAATCTTTGAGTGCACAGTACAATATTATTAACTATAGGCAAAATGTTGTACAGGAGATCTCTAAAACTGATTTGTCTTGTAAAACTGAAACTTTGTACCTTTTAATAGTAACTCCCCATTTCCTTCCCCTCCCAGTCCCTGGCAACTACCATTCCACTCTCTGTTCCTATGAGTTTGACTATTTCATTTCATTTTATTTTGAGGCAGGGTCTCACTTTGTTTCCTAAGTCTGCGTACAGTGGCAATAATATGGCTCACTGCAACCTCGACCGCCTGGGCTCAAGTAATCCTCCTGCCTCAGCCTCCTGTGTAACTGAGACCACAGATGTGCACCACCATGCCTGGCTAATTTTTTGACTTTTTGTGAGAAGGAAGTCTTATTTTATTGCCCAGGCTGGTCTTGAACTACTAGCCTCAAGTGTTCCTTCTGCCTAGGCCTCCCAAAGGGCTGGGATTACAGGTGTGAATCATCATTCCTGGCCTGACTATTTTAGATAGCTCTCATATAAGTGGAATTATGCAGCTTTTGTCATTCTGTGTCTGGCTTATTAAATTTAGCATAATATCCACTAGGTTCATCTATATTTTTGCATATGGCAACATGTCCTCACCTTTTACAACTTTATAATATTCTACTGTATACACATACACACACACACACACACACACACACACACACATCTTTATCTATTTACATGTCAATGAACATTTAGACCATTTCCCTATTTTGGCTATTGTGAATAGCACCACAATGTACACGAGAGTGCAGACGCATCTATAGGATCCTGTCTTCAGTTTTTGGGTGTATATACCCAGAAATTGGATCGCTGGATCATATGGTGGTTCTACTTTTAATTTTTTGAAGAATTTCCATACTGCTTTCCATACTGGTTGTGCCATTTTAATTTCTTATTAACAGCATACAAGAGTTTCAACTTCTGTATATTTTCACCAACATCTTTTCATAATGCTCATCCTAACAAGTGTGAGTTGAAGTCTTATTGCTGTTTTGATTTCCACTTTTTAATCATTACTGATGTTGAACATCTTTCCATATAATGATTGGTCATTTATATGTCTTTTTTAGAGAAATGTCTACTGAAGTCTTTCAGCCACTTTTTAAAAATCAGGAATGTTACTACTATAAACAAAACAAAACAAAACAAAACTTTACAAAGATAATAGAGAGAGCAAGGAGAATCTGTGGATAGCAGGTTGATTGTGTCATATTCAATATCGTTGTCACATTCCAGGAATCCTTTATGGATTGAAATGAAAGAAAATCTGACATCTGGTCAGATGCCTCTATTTTACAGTTGGAGAGAGATCACAGAAAATATATAACTTGGTCAAATCATTGAGAAAATTGGTGACTGTCTCGATTAAAATCTATATTTCCTAAATCTCCTTCAATGATATTACTGACACAGCAGGAGCTGGTCCAGTTTTTTTCCAAGTTGTATTTAGAAACTTTCTATAAGTAATGCTCAATAAATAATTCAGATATCAGTTTAGGTCAGTCTTTTGATTTTCAGCTAAAATAGAATAATCTTACCATCTTAAATTCAGAGGCAGATTCAAGTTCCTACCCCCCAACTCTGACCATTTATGGATTTGATTGAACTTTTCCCTCATATTATTGCCTCCAATTTATTCCTTCAACTGAATTTTTCATTTATTTTGAACCTGCTGTCCCATTTCCAACACTGCATTAGCACTCAGAAAAGCAAGTCTATTTATTACAGCAAATAATTCTGCTGTTGGGCTCTCCGTGTATACAGAATTTTTAAAAGAGTTTCTACTTAAATCACAAGACAAAAAATATAAGCCACAGAATATTAGATATTCCTGTTTCAAATTCCTGTTTTGAGACCACTTGCCCTGGACAATTTTCACTGGCCACCTAGCCTTACTGGCTTCAGACTTGAACATACCAATTTGCTTCCTCTTTTCTCAAGTTTCTCTTCTCCTGTCTTCCTCCTGTCTATACAAAGTACTGAATCCCACTATTTTCTCATGCACATAGTTTTTTTTGTTTTGTTTCTATAATTTTTATATCTTTTTCTAGCTTATGCCCTAGGTACTCCATTTTCAATGGTAAATTGCTTTAACTAGGTAGTTTCCTTAAACTGAGGAACTCTAATACCATATTTGTCAATGCAATATCACAGTGTTATCCTATTTATGATGTACCAGTCAAGTTTTGGCTATAATTATCCTCTTTTATTTGATATAATGTAGATTTCCAAGAAGGGTTTACTTCCATCATGTTGCTCTAACTTCTCTATTTACATAAACCATAAATCATATGTTCATCTATTTTTATTCACTCCAAACAGCATGAGCCTTAAGAAAGATGGAAGCCAGAAAGTTGCACCCAAGAAAAGACAATTGATATGACCAGGGGAACTGAGAATACAGGTAAGCTAGGTGCCACAGTGAAATGGAGGAAGAAAGCCATCAGATGCCATATGCCTTGATATGCCTCTTTGTAGACATGCCTCAGATGTCATGGCCCAGATAAAAGATGTGAATGAAGCATCACTGAAAACTCTCAATTAAAAAAAAATCTCTTTTATCTAAGAAATTGAATAAAGAAGCTCTTCAGTACTCTTTATCTTAATAAGCTTAATTGATACATGCCAATGCTAGATGCAAAGATAACCATTGAGAGATATGATGTCTAAAACTAGTGTTTCCTTTTTTCATGCCTATCACCTGGACATAGAGGCTGACTTAGGTCACTTTGCTTATGGGACAGAACGCAGAAGAAGAAATGCATAAAATCTGTATCGATTGATGTACCCCACACTATCCTATTCAGTGATTTATTTGTATCTCCTAAGTACAAAGTGTCCACCCTCAACAGATTGGCATCAGCCTGTTATAGTTCAAAGGCCAGACCTGGAATATCATGATATGATAGTTAATTTTATTTTCTACCTCCACCTTCCTAAAGTTCTTCAAAACCAGAAAATAAAAATGAATCCAGAATACCAAAGATAAATAGGGCAAGATGAGAAGAATGTACAAGTTGCAAAGTCAAGACTGTATGAAACATGAAATTGTGAGGAAGAAAAAATAGGAACCTGACCAAGTATGCTATTGGCTTCTGCTACAATATGAAGTTTGTGATTTGAGGACATAGGCACTGTGTTGGATGTTGTGGAAGATGCACAAAGTATTTAAAATTAGTATCTTTAGAAATTTTTCTTCTACTTAGAATGAATGTATTTTTTTCTTATTTCAAGAGAATATTATTTTTCCATGTTTGATGAGAAATAATTCTTGTGATACAGATCCTCAATAGATTATATAAACTACTATTTTCTTCTATCTGTTCTATGTTCCTATTTAAAGCAGAATAATTTTAACAGTATTACAAATATTTGTTTATGTAACATCTCAAGTAATATAAAAAGAAAGATGAAAGCAACAGATAGCACCAAATACTGGGACCCAGAAATTATTTGATTGATATTTTGATGATAACATCGTAAGTCAGTCATTAAACGTATTTCTCTATATATATATAGACAGAGAGATTAATGAAAGGAAGAATGGATGGATGGATGGATGGAAATATATGTAAAGATAATTAGAAGGAAAAACAAGAAAGAAAAAGATGCCTGGATGATTATAAACATGACTAGGTAATATCTGTAAACAAACTATTTCTATTAGTACTGATATGTTAAATAAATTTGTTTCTTCTATTTGAATTTAAGATAAAAAGAAACTTAAGAAAAACTGAAATAATTGCTACATTTCAGAATGTTTTCAGCTGGGCACAGTGTCTTACACCTGTAATACCAGCAAGTTGGGAAGCCAAGTCAGGAAATCACTTGAAGCCAGGAGTTCAAAACCAACCTGGGCCACATATCAATACCTTGTCTCTATAAAAAAATTTAAAAAATACCTGGGTGTGGTGACACATCCCTGAAGTTCTAGCCACTCAGGAGGCTGAGGAGGGAATTGCTTGAGCCCAGGAGTTGGGGGTTACAGTGAGCTATGATCATGCCACTGCACTCCAGCCTGGGAGACAGACAGAGTGAGAGACAGAAAGAGAGAGAGAGAGAGAGAGAGAGAGAGAGACACATTGTCTCAGAAAAAAAAAGATTTTTTTCATATCAGGGAGTATAATTTATTAAAAGATCAATTTGAAATTAAGAAAATACATTATTAAAATCATTAAGAGGTTAGAGTCATTATTTTACCCACACGTTTAAGGCAGTATGGATTGACTTCCTTTTATGCAAATAAGATAATTAGCACTCTGAAACTTTTTACCCACATCCCATTTTTTATTGCTAATTATATTAGTGTTACTTTGTTAAGGATTACAGAGAGTACATTCTGTTCTGAATCAATAATTTCCTATTGTTGAGACTTAGTTTTACAAATAGACTAAATGAATTCCAGTTTTTATTGTGAAACAATTTGTAAAAGGCACAAAAGAAGAGGATAGTATAGGAAATCCAGGATTAATTTGAAACAAAACCAGTATATCATGCCAAGTTTGATATATTAATATATCCTACTTTGGAATTAGAAAGTAGTTACAAAATCTTAGAGTCTGTAAATGGTAGGAACTAGGAGAGGTTTTGCCCTGTAGGGGAAACTGGACTATGAGTTGTCACAACGGGAGGTGCAGTGCCATTGGCATCTAGAGAGTAGATGTAGTGTTGCTGCTAAACGTCCTAAAATGTGATGGACAACACTCCACAATAAAAAACTTTCTGGCCCCAAATGTCAATGATGCGAAGCCAAAAACTCTGTTGTAATCCGATTCACCGCTCAAAGCACAGATTTCCATGAGACTTTCTGACTCTAGTGTTTTCCAGTCTACTTGATCACCTCTGTCTTTTCCTCTTGGTTTCTAAGGCTCCTTACCATCCTCATTAAGACATCTTGTTCCATGTCTTTTGAATGCCTGACAAGTTTGGCTCAAACCTCCAGAGTGGACATTTTCGTCATGTTACATAGATTTTTTTCTCCAAATTAATTTCTGGAAAGCTATATTTAAAGTTCCTGAGCCAGGTGGACCCAGATAAGAATTATCCTTCTGGAAGACCTTTGATCAAGACTCCAGTTTCTGCTGCCTGTTTGTCTTACTATTAAATACCACAAACCTAGCTGCCTGCACTTCCCTGATGGCATATTATTGTCTTTTGTATAATGCATAACCCTTGAAAATGTTCAAAACTTTTAAAAACATATTTGTGCATTATAGTGACAAAAATATACCTGGATTAATATGTTTATATTTATTTCACTTGACTATTCAACAAATAACATTTATCAATAGTTTCTCATTGTTGCTAAAAATAGATGTTAGCAAAATTAATAAACATATTAAGAAAGAATGTGATAGCTTTGTTTTTAGTGTCCTCAAATGAGCACTTTTCAATGGTATTTCTAAGAAATCAGTAGTTTCTTATGCACATTTAGGAGGATTCATATTGAGGCACTATTTGAAAAATAAGAGCAAGTTAAAAATCAATACAGAAAGACTGAAAAGTATGATATTTATGTAGATAATGATTCAGGATAATTGAACAAGATTGTTTTAAGACAGAATATATGGTAAGTGTTTTCAGAGTGGGCTCCAAAGTTATAATTCCTTAGCACAAATTTCACACTATCACTTGCTTCAATTGTTTTATCTGTAAAATGGGTGTGCTAAAAAAGCAGCTGAATCAAAGTGTTTTGCTGAGAATTATTTTAGGTAATTAGGTCAACCACATAGTACAGATTTTGCTATGTAGTAATCAGCCAATAAATATTATCAACTGTTACTATCAGTAATCATTCTTATAATCTAATCTTATCACACACACACACTTTTATTTTCAGATGAGCTTCAAGCCATCGTGCCCAGCCGGGAGAGATCTCTTTTCCCCCCAAATTACTCCCTTTATATTTACCAAGTATTTATATTTATTTATGCCAAGCTCCTCTTCTCCTCTTTATAGAACTCAAATAGAAGAAATCATTTTTATTCATTCTTCATCAATTCATTAATTTAGTGTGCATTTATTAATCCATTCTAGAATTTATTTAATGTATGCACCAACTACTACATGGCAGGAATTTATGCTAGACTCTCCAGGTGCAAAGGTGAAAAGCTATAAGATTCTACTCCTCAAGGAGCAAATAAGCAACTAAGACAATAGCTCTCTTGAAGCAGTAGAGACATAGTAGAAGGTACTAAAATATATATACTTTAAAATTTTCCATAAGTTATTGGGGGTACAGGTGGTATCTGGTTACATGAGTAAGGCCTTTAGTGGTGATTTGTGAGATTTTGGTGCACCCATCACCTCAACAGTATACACCGCACTATATTTGTGGTCTTTTATCCCTCATCCCCCTCCCACTTTTCCCCCAAAGTCGCCAAAGTCCATTGTATCATTCCTATGCCTTTGCATCCTAATAGCTTAGCTCCCACATATCAGTGAGAACATATGATGTTTGGTTTTCCATTCCTGAGTTACTTCACTTAGAATAATAGTCTCCAGTCTCATCCAGGTCACTGCATGCTGTTAATTCATTCCTTTTTATGGCTGCAATATATATATATATATATATATATATGTTACATATATATATACGTATATATATATACGTATATATATATATATATATATCACAGTTTATCCACTTGTTGATTGAAGGGCATTTGGACTGGTTCCACGATTTTGCAATTGTAAATTTTGCTGCTACAAGCGTGTGTAAGTGTCTTTTTCGAATAATGACTTCTTTTCCCCTGGGTAGATACCCAGTAGTGGGATTGCTGGATCAAATGGTAGTTCTACCTTTAGTTCTTTAAGGAATCTCCACACTGTTTTCCATAGTGACTGTACTAGAATATTTTTGTGGGGGAGTGAATGGAGGCTTTAAAATGGGAGGAGTAGTTCAACTGATGCTCAGTCTCTTACTGAGATTGTGCTAGTGAACCAAACAGAAGGGGCCATTCTAAACAGGTGAAGTAGCATATAGACCATCGAGATGACATGGGGAATTCTGAAGACCACCTGATATTCCAGAAAGTCCTGTTTCAAATCCCTTTCTCACAAAAGTCTGTGCAAATGTGCTTGACGTCTGTTATTCCAAATGTCTCCATGACACCTACATCCTGGTTTTACAACAAAGAAAACACTTGTTCTTAGTCCAAATAGAAAATGGAACCCTCTCAGTCAACTCTAAAGAACAGGAAAACCATGTTTCTATATATACCAAAACATAATAAAACAAAACAACTTTTAGAGATTGTGTCTCCATGCCTACTTCTGTTGCTACTTGTAGAAATTGCAGGAAGGAAATTCCTGCTGCCTCCAGCCAATAGTTGACATCTCTGCTCCACCCATAACTGATAGTAATTGAATCACTGTGGTATCCCATGCTTGGAATGTCAGTAAAGGTGTGGCCAATAGTGATTTTCTACTTTTAAAAAATAACATAAACTTTTCAGATCTGCAGAAATCATTAATCAGATCCTAACAAAGAAATTATCGGAGTCAATGTGCTGAAAATTAAAGCAACCATGTCCTCACTCTCTGTTTGTCTGTATTTCAAGGCTTGGATGTCAGCCCTGTCAACAACTATTCAGTATGGCAAGAAGAGGGTGACATTAACTAGGTTGCTGAAAGCAGGATGCTAATCCAAGCTAGATCTACCTTGCTATGATGCATAGAGTTCCTCTATAAAAGGCATCCTTTTGTTAAAGTGTTAGAATTATTTTCTTATTTAAATGAATAATAATTGGTAATTTTAATTTTGTTTGCAGCAAAACTTTAAGAGATAAATATATATATTGGTCTTTAGATGAGGGGGTTCATTAGATACTTACATTGAAACTCAATTTCTTTAGGATCTTTCTAGACCAGAAATATATTGGACACAGGGTACTGGGAATATTCCAGAATTTCTGGAGTATAAAGCATAAGAGAGGAAATTCAAGGGGATTGGAATGGAGGGAGAAATAAGAACCACATTTTGAAGTCTCTGGCACAGCCATCCAAGGAGTTGAGGTTCTTTCCTTTAGTCAACAGGCAGCCTCAGAATAAACTTCAGCAAGATAATTATTTGATTGGCTGTATTTATTATAGATTTTTTTTTGGTGGGAGGGTTTTAGTGGATGAGACTGAAAAAAGAGATGATTTATGAAACCTTTTTCCATAGTTTACATGTGGCAGCATGAACAAAGTCACAGACAGGTGAGTCAGAAAGTGGACACAGAACATATAGAAAAGGTAGGATGCAGATAAATTTATGACTGGGTAGAGATGAGGTTTAAAATAGAAAATAATGTGAGCGGTATTCCTCTAGATGAAAAAGCTATACTGTTCTCTGCATCCAAATGCTCTCCCCACTATTGCAGAAAATATTCAGTGATTGCTCACAATGCCTGTTTCCCCTTTATACCCACACACAAACAGCACCTGCATGATTATTTATGTCTCCACATCTGGAGAACTAATTTGTTTGTGGATGGTTCCAGTTCCACAGAGCAGTTAGCTATCACTCAGTTCATTCAACCCTGATAATTAAATTAAATATCTACCAACATGAAAGAGAGAGCAGAAACTTACTAACAATACCAAAAAGTTTACCTGGTCCCTCAAGAAAGCTGCATTGCATTATAATGGAGACTGATAACATATTCCGTAGTGGAGAGACGGTCAGTTTAATATTCCACTCATTTTAATGTGTCTGTGGTGTAGTTTAGCAGAGTATGGTCTCACAAGTGAAGTAACACATTGGCGGCTCAATATAATAGGACTGACATTACTATGGAGTTCAATATTACACGGGCATGACCTTACTGAAGGAGATTTAATTACTTAAAATATCAGAAGGATGAGGATGACACTATAACAACATCACTGCAAAGGTCTTTAGAAAGAAGTGCTTGAGTGTCATGGATTCTGATTTCCACAAATTCATTTGTTTTATTATTTTTATTTCTGCATTCGTTTTCTTAGTTAAGGACATCATCATCATTTTTGCACATTCTACAAGTCTTAGAATCACTCCTCTTAAATATTTTTTCCTCTCTCTTTCACTGAAAATAATGCATATACATTTAAAATAATAGTAATAAGCAATCAAAAATAATCTGCTTCCCATCCCTAGATCATGAGATATGTCTCTTTCTCTCTCTACAAGTGAACACTATCCCAGTCCATTGACTATCCTTCCTGTGATAAGACAATCCTAAGAGCATGTTTATTTGTGCGTGTGTGTGTGTGTGTGTGTGCCTGCATTTGTCTGTCAAACTCTGTGTCTTTTTAATACATTAGCATATCTTACCTTTATATTAATACACTTTCTTATTTAATGCATCTTGGAAAGTATTTCATGTGAGCCAGTATGGATTGATTATGCAACACATCTATATGGTTTTTATTGTAGAGATGCACCATGACTTATTTAATGAATATTCTATTGATGGCTACTCAGGTTGTTTACAGTCTGTTTCAGACTGAATCATGTATTCTCAAAATTTATATTTTGAATCTGTAAACCCCAGAAAATTCAGTGCCTCAGAATGTCACTATATTTGGGAGATAGGATCCTTAAAGTGTTGATTAAGCTAAAATGAGGCCATTTGTGTGGGCGTAACCCAGT
The DNA here is from genome assembly GCF_029289425.2 of Pan paniscus. Classification (NCBI taxonomy): domain Eukaryota; kingdom Metazoa; phylum Chordata; class Mammalia; order Primates; family Hominidae; genus Pan; species Pan paniscus. Next base: position 73,792,288 of record NC_073267.2, read on the forward strand.
CTATCTAGGCTCCTTGTAGAAGGAGGAAATTTGGACAAAAAGAGCCATTAGAATGCCTGTGCACAGAGGAAGGACCATGGAAGACACAGAGAAAAGGCACTATCTGCAAGCCAAAGACAGGCTTAGAAGAAACCAGACCCACGAACACCTTGGTCTTGGCCTTCCGGGCTCTACAAACGTGAAAAAAAATTAATTTCTGTTGCCACTCCGTTGGTGATTTTTTTTGTTATGAAAGCCTTTTTTCTGTGTGTATCACCATATTGATACACAGTCTCTTGTCTTTACAGCAAAACAGAAACTGGCCAGGCACGGTGGCTCATGCCTGTAATCTCAGCACTTTGGGAGGCCAAGGCAGGTGGATCACTTGTGGTCAGGAGTTCGAGATCAGCCTGGTCCACATAGTGAAAGCCCATCTCTACTAAAAATACAAAAATTAGCCTGGTGTGGTGGGGCAGGCCTGTATTCCTAGCTACTTGGGAGGCTGAGGCTGGAGAATCAATTGAGCCCGAGAGATGGAGATTGCAGTGAGCCGAGATTGTGACTGGAAAATGCTCCAGTCTGGGGGATAAGAGAGAGGCTCTGTCTCAAAACAAACAAACAAACAAACAGATATTTGTAATCTAGATGAGGTTATTACAATTATTTCTATAGATTATAGTCTGTCAAAATGAATGTCGATGCTTATCACACTTTCACTGAATAGTATTACTTTTATACAAAAGATATCTTCCTCTTTGGTTGAAATATTACATTTTTTAATTTTGACAGTCTAAATATCTTTTCATCTGTTTACAACAACATAAGTGGACATGGTCTCCTTATCTTCCTATTGAATCTTTATTGTTCTGCAAGGTTGTCTTTCAAAAACAAATCTCAAATTCTGATTTAGCCATATCAGTCTTTGTTTAGTGATTTGTTTGTTTAGGAATTTGTTTCATTTGTTTCTTATTTAGAAATGTCTTCTCTGTTTATAATTTTGGAGCATTATTTACAATTATATTACTACTATTCAGATTTGTATTTAAAATAAATCCATGATCAATCTGATTATATTTGATAGAACTGAAATACACATATGTATTATTCACATATATGCATACATTATATATGCATATTTATATATAATATATATTATTCATGTTGTTATCTAAGGATAAGAGTTTTTCCCTCATATTTTTCCAATAATTCTCACTATTCCTGCTTGCTTATAATTTAGAATCAACTAGAGTCTATTTCTAAGTATCAAGTTCTACTTACAACTTACTCTACAATTGTGTATAATTTTTAGATTAACTTAAGGATAACTGACTTCTTTAACATATTAAGTTTTACCCCAAAATAATGACTAACTTTTTATAGACATGTGTTCTTTTTCTCATCATATAGATCTCACACATTTTAAAAGATTACTCATAGGTATATTACATTTTCATGGAAGATTAAATAGAATGTCTTTATTCTCACTCTATTATTCTTTTTAAGAAACTTGGATTTTTTATGGTGATTTTGCAGTTAGTCATCTAATTCTATTGAATTATCAGTGCTCCTTTTTTCAGTTGGTTCTCTTGGATTTATTAAATATGGCACTAAAAGTTAACTTTCTTCATCCTTGTCTCATCCTCTCTCTTTTTTCCCATTTCTTTTCAATTCACTCTAGGTTCTGTACCATCTACTTTGTCTCACCTTATATTTTGTAGCTTCAATTTCTGTAACCTCCAATATTCTGAGACCCTTATGTTTCTGTTCTGCCTAGAAAAGTTGCTTGCTAGTATTTAATAATCCCAAATCTCATCATCCTGAATCTCATTTAATCCTGAATAAAAGCACCAGCAGATCTCTATTTCTGCCCTGCACTGTATACAGATGCAGAAGACATTGGGGGCCTATAACTTCTATCAAATCCACAGGAAGATAAAAACGGTAAGAGGACAGTGTTTTCTTTGGGGGAGGGTTGTTTAAACAGGGTTTAAAGAAATTCTTTTTGATCATTCCCTTGGAGCTAAAATGTATTCCTGGGAAATTCAAAGGGCTCCATTAGTGGGATAGTCTATTTCAATTGTAACCCACATTCTTAGCCAATGGTCTTTCTTGATCAAGCACAACTGAAAACTCCAAAAAGGGACATTAGGCAGTAAACAACCTTGATTTTGTCTCCTTTCTCAACCTTTAAATGACTGTCATTCCTCAGCTCTAAGAGGTTGTATGATCCAATTACGCAAATGGAAAAAGACTGCTTTTATGCAAAAGCGTGAGAAAGTTAATTGAAATCAATCCAGGTTCAGTGAAAATGCTACAGACATCACTGATAATTTAGAGCAATTAAAAGATGTTGTCCTGAAGCAAGGCAGAAACATTAAGTTTAAAAGCCTGTTAAAGGAAAATTACTGAAAATATTTAAATGACATTATTCACCTAAGAAGGACTAGGGACATCTAAACCAATTAGAAATTATAAGGTATTTCATTAGTCAGAAGCTGTGTTCTTAAATCTATTGAGATGAGAATTTTTCACCTTGTATTCTTTGTTATTGCAAAGTAATCTGTTAAAAACAAAGCATTAACCCCAGTTTTGGGAACGTTCTTCATGAAAATAGCTGTTGCAGCTCCATGATTAGAGAAAAGTTTCTCCATCTATGAAACAAGGGTGTTTTAATTAGAACAGTGGTTTGCAAGCTTTATTATTCAAAGGTCTAAATGTTCTAGGAGATGGCTGGGCATGGTGGCTCATGCCTATAATCCCAGCACTTTGGGAGTCTTGCATAATACTACTATACCAGCAGTGCTGTTGAATCCTAGCACTTTGGGAGGTCAAGGCAGGAGGATTGCTTGAGGCTAGGAGTTCAAGATCAGCCTGGAAAACTAAGGGAGACCCCATCTCTACAAAAATAAAATAAAAATTAGCCAGGCATGGAGGTGCATGCCTGTTTTCCTAGCTACTCAAGAGGCTGAGAGAGGAGGATTGCTTGAGCCTAGAAAGACGAGGCTGAGGTAAGCTATGACTGTGCCATTGAACTCCAAAATAAATAAATAAATAAATGCTCTATGAGATAATTGGACAATACATTAGGCAGGATGCAGATGGTGCAAAGAGCAAAGGGATGACCTATTAGAACTCTGGAATTCTCATCTCATGACTAAAACATGAACATCTCTGTTCCATTGTGTTGAATGTTCATGGAAAACAGAGATACCAAATTTGCGGTTCATCTTGGCGCTATTTATCTTGTCCATAACATACATCATCATGCAATCAAATTTTCTTTCCCCTAGAGGCTAGATACAGCCTTTGAATCCTTCTTAACACAGTGATACAAGAAACTAGTCCCAAATGATCAGAGGTGGCATGACAGATAAAACACTGGCAAATCCCTGACCTAAGATTTTGCTTAGAAAATGATTCCTTTGCAAAATAAATACATAGGAAAAAAAAACATTTTGTATTAAAAAAACAAAACTGCTGTACTAATCACTTAAAATCCTTCTACAACCTTGATTCTTGTTTATGTTCTTTAAGCCCCAGGAATACTAGCCTCTTTATCTGTTTCTAGACCTACCACCACTTCTCCCTACTCTCACTAAGTCATTGTCTAACGTGTTACTTGCTCATATAATTCTGCTGAAATGGGCCTCCTTTTTGGCCACAGAATATGAAAACCACCATTGCAGAATTGTAACTGAGACAGTGACAGAGATCTGACCTGGCCGACTTCATCTTCCTTCTAATCACCAAGCTGTACTTGCTCATTCCTGGGCATAGGCCAAACTAACTTTGGGAGGAAATTAGTTCAAAATTTGAAACAAAGATAATAGCCTTTTTCCAAAGGAAACCCCCTTCTTGCCAGGGGACTAGATTGCCTTTGTAGGACTAACAAATTAGGCAAGAGATTAGAAATTATGGTTTTGGAGTCATACAGCTAAAGGCCACAAGATTCTGACCCTCCCCAGATTGTTCCTGGGGATGGCATCACTATTGCAAAACCTAAGATCAGTGCTTGAGATATTTTGCAGACCCTCCACTTGATGGATCAGCTTGTACCACCCAGATTGATAAACTGGCTCATCTGATCTTGTGACCCCCACCCAGGAACTGACTCAGCACAAGAGGACAGCTTTGACTCCCTATAATTTCATCTCCAACCCAACCAATCGGCACTTCTTGACTCAGTCTCCCCACTCCCCCTGAAATTGTCCTTAAAAACTCATCCCCCAATGCTCAGGGAGACTGATATTTGAGTAATAATGAAACTCCAGCTTCCCCAACAGCTGGCTCTGTGTGAATTACTCCTTCTCTATTGGAATTCCCCAGTCTTGATAAATTGGCTGTCTAGGTGGAGGGCAGGGTGAACTCGTTGGGCAGTTTCAAATATAGGTGACCAACTTAGAGGAGTTTTGGAAATTCTTCTTGTTCTGACTACAAAACAACAGGTCCCTATCAATGCTAAACCCTGGGTTTCTTAAAACACACATACTTTCCTTAATGTTAAATGCCTCATGGAATCTCTCTTGCCATCTTCACTTTTACATGCTAGATAATTTCTGTCTGGAGTCTCTGCCCCCGCCACCCAAAAAAAAATCCTATACCTTCCTAATCATTTTCTTTTTAAACCTAAGTAACTTTGTTTTATCTCTGAAAGTTCTTGCTTTGACCCTCTGCTACAATGCTTTTTGGACCATTCTCTCTTTGGTTAACAGCATTCCACCCAGGGAGCACTCACCTTGGAGCCCTTATTACCTGTGTGTGTTTTCATTCATTTTGGTTTATGTTTCATTGTTTTGTTTCATGTTTTCATCTATCTCTTCTACTGATCAGCAGAACTCTTGATAGGAAGGGCAGTTCCAGATCTTCAAATATTTCCCCAGGTTCCTGCCTATTACACAGTAAATGGTAAATACATGTACGCATGCAAGCATATAACAATGAGCTGTGTAGTGCAAAAAATAGAAAAACCCTTGGATCCAAAGTCTTCACTGAACTATTTACAAACAAGCCAAAAAGAAACTTCTGAATTTTTAATTACTGCCTCAATATGTCACCAGGATAATGCTTATTCCTGTTGGTTTTGTGGAACAGAAAAATACATGGCTGTTGGATGGCATTACTTTGTCTAGGTCTTGATAGAATCTGAATAACTGAGTAGAGACTAACCTTCTGAGGTAACACATGTTGCTTAGATTTCAATTTGCACTGTCACCAACTGACATTTATTAAAAGCCTACCATGTGCTAGGAACTGGAATATGTCCACTTCCACCTGTACGGTATTTGGTTGTTAATACACCAATTTTATGTCCATTACCTTAGATCAGTTTTCATAAGCCTCAAAGCTGTCAGGAGGAAAGAGCAGGAGGCTTCTTTTCAGTTAAGAAGAGTAAGTTCAAGAGAGGGTAAAAGATTTGCCTTAGACCTATAAAATGAATAAAACTTAAGCTTTGCCCTCAAGGAACATCAACTCTACTGGAAGATCCGGATAGGTAAAATGAAAATACAAATTTAGTGTAATAATGGTAGTAAATGCCAGGAAAATTGGGGAGAATAGCAGGAAATTAACTAACCCATTCTAGAGTTAAAAAAAAAATGTTTCTTAGAATTGAAAATGCCCTTCCGAATGGGCTCTCAGAAACCATTAGAAGTTTGCCAGGGGAGAATTTAGATCAGGAATATTAAAGACTGAGGAGCAAAGCTTCAATTGTTGGAAGCAAGAGAAAAATATTCTATTTAGGCAAATTCCCTTAGGTCAATGGACATAACCCCTAAAGTGAGATTGCAGCTCAGTAGGAGGTGCAATAAGAGAAATAACTAAGAATAAGATCATTTTTTGCCAAGCTGTACTTGGACTTTATCTTGTGTGAACATACAATTAGCATTATGAAGAGCACACTGGAGCAGGATAAGTAATTGTAAGACCACCAGTTGCAATAATCTCAGCAAGAAATTATAGTTATCTACTTTAGTCTCATGAAAATGAAAATAAAATTGTTTTGCTGTTTATGTAAAGGCAATTTGTCCTTAATTGAAGAGGGACAGGCGAGAAAATTTCCTTAAGAAAAAATAAAAATTTCAAAGTGAATGAGTACAGGGAAGAGAGGTGAGTCCTGATATAAATATAAATATAAATAAATAAATATATATATATATATATCACAGGGAAAGGCTGAGACTTGGAGGAAAATATATTTGAAGCAAAGATGCCATCAAAAAGACCACTTAGGAGCAGGTGGCAGCAAGCAAGCTTTCTTGGATTAAGATATTGCCAGTGGGGATGGGAAAAGGTTCATGGATACTAGTGATTCTCAAATAGTCAAATTATCATAGCTGGTGATTGGTTAGATGTATGTGGGTGGGAGAGTGAAATACTGAAAAGAGATAGAACTCAACAGGTTTCACACCAACGCCAGCATAAATAAACACTGACTTCTTATGGCAAGAAATGGGTTCCTCCAATGACTGCTTAATCTTTCACAGGACAAAAACAGACGCTCATGTTAATAGTTCCAGCCAGGTGCGGTGGCTCATGACTGTAATCCCAGCACTGTGGGAGACCCAAGTGGGCAGATCCCTTGAGTTCAGGGGTTCAAGACCAGCCTGGGCAATGTAGCCAGATCTGTCTCTACAAAAAATACCAAAATTAGCTGGACATGGTGGCATGTGCCTGTGGTCCCAGCTACTCAGAAGGCTGAGGTGGGAGGATACCTTGGGCCTGGGAGGTGGATGTTGCAGTGAGCTGTGTCCATGCCATTGCACTCCAGCCTGGGCAACAGAGTGAGATCCCATCTCAAAAAGAAAAAAAAAAACTCCAAGAAGTTTGTTTTATATAGAAGAGTCTAATTCATGCTTACCCATGCTAACACAATAATTTTGGCAACATACTCCTGAAAAATTATATCATAAAATTAAGGACTTTACCCTTTTTAAAGGTGTTCCTCTTGTTCACATACTCAGTGCATGTAATTTTCCAGGTGTGGGGTGGGGAAACGTGCAGTGAATTCAAAGCATGCAGAGAAGCAATCGAGTCATAGATTAGGGAGAAACTCTAGACAGTATTAAGTTAAATCCTCACTTTTCACAAATGTGAAACTGAACATTCAGAGAGATAAAGTGATTCCAGAGCCATCATAAAACTTTTTATTCTTTAACAAGCATTTCAGTACTGCTTTAGTCATATGACAGTGAGTAAAGTATGTATTATTGAAAAACTTACTGTAAGGGCTCCGAATGCCTCAGGACCTCTTTGAAATGCCTCCATATTTATCAGTTTAAACTAAGTCATGCAATGGTAACAGACAATAAAACATCAGTGATTCGAACCAGAAACAGCTATTTCTTGTTCATATCATGATATGTAGGTGGGGGGCTCAGCTCCTCATTATGTTTGATCTGCCTTTGAGTGGGAGCCCTCTCTTAAATACTTTCACCTGAAGGAGGACCACAGACTGTCCACTCATGTCCTATGGATAAGAGGATGCCCATGATCATGTCTGAATTGAAGATGCACAGTCTTCTCCTGGGGCTGGAAACAGGAGAACTGGAGAAGTGCGAATGTGTCTGAGTAGCATAAATACTTAGCATGAGTTCTTTGGAAATTGTCTTCAAATCTTTTTTTTTTTTTTTTTTTTTTTGAGACTGAGTCTCGCTCTGTTGCCCAGGCTGGAGGGCAGTGGCGCGATCTCGGCTTACTGCATACTCTGCCTCCCGGGTTCACGCCATCCTCCTGCCTCAGCCTCCCGAGTAGCTAGGACTACAGGCGCCTGTCACCACACCCAGCTAATTTTTTTTGTATTTTTTAGTAGAGACAGGATTTCACCATGTTAGCCAGGATGGTCTCAATCTCCTGACCTCGTGATCTGCCCGCCTTGGCCTCCCAAAGTGCTGGGATTACAGGAGTGAGCCACCATGCCTGGCCATCTTCAAATCTTATATCACATCAGAGTCAAGATTGTGGTACCCAGAGTTGGCAAAATCAAGTGAATAATTTATCCTGTAGAATTCCTTAATAGATATTTTTATTTGTGTGCATTCTCTTGAACCACAAAAGTGTTCATGGAAAGAGAGTTGTAGAATAACAGAAGGAGAACTGATGAAGACAGTGTCTTACTTCTTATATCCCCAAGGACCAGGCCATAATTACCTGAGATCCAGATTACTGTAGAACTGATGAAAAGAGTTTAAACAGAGGATATAAGTTAAAATGCCTGGGGTCCTTTTAATGTTTCCTGACAAATATGGAAGTGAGGACCAAGTCCTCACTTGTCCTGGGCTTCCCACAAGGAAGACACCAAAACAATACTTCACACACACAGTTCCTTGACATATTTGACTGGTGAGAGCAAATAACAAATGACAAGAGCTCCTGACATATTTTTTGAGGACTGAAGCAGGTGGGGATCATGATGTGGGAGCTGGCAGGTATGCACTCCAGGTAGTTGTCACTGACAGAGCCTGAGGGCTTAAGGTATGATAGGAAGAAGGAGATGACCATCAGGGCAGATATTTATTTTAAAGAAAGGAAGGGCAGTATGAGAAAGGAGCAGACACTTGCCACAGAAGGCACGTTAGCAACTGCCCAGAGTGTCCTCATTCATGTTACCAGCCTCTGGATATTTTTTAATACTTTGCACTCTCTAATTTTGCCATTTGATCTCATTTTCCAACCCTAATTATTCTCTCAATTCTTTCCACCAAATTCTGCAAGCCTGGTTCAAACTTTAAAAAGGTTAAACTCTTTCTCCTCTATCATATCCAAAGGCCAAAGCATTCTGACAAATGAAATAACACAGGTATCTAGATGTAGATTTGTAACTACAACTAATCTATCTTTTCATATCCATTCAATTTTTATTTAACTTTTACTGTGGGCTGAGCATTAAAATTTTGAAAAAAAGAGAAAAAAATTTCTGCCTGAGCAGAAATTCTGGGAGCCTCTGTCAACTCTTTTCTTCCCCAGAGAGAAGCAAGCAGCTGTGTTTTCTTCGTTCACTTACTCTGTGCTAAGCAGGAGGACCAATGGTATTTGCCAGCCCAAGCCACTGCATTCATTCTCCCCAAGGATACTAGACTCAACCAAACCCATCAGAGCACCAACTGGCAAGACAGAGGCCAGTTTTGGGGGAGTTCTTTTGGAAAATGTGGGATGACAGATGCAGAAACCAATGCCTTCCCTTCCCTAGGTGAAGCTGGGACCTGGGGGGTCTCCTCCTGATCATATGATGCTTATTGGGGTCAGGATATCTGGCAAGAGGGTGTGAAAAATCTCGCTGCCTCCTTTGATGAGTTTGGTTTTATTCTCCCAGGGTGCAAGAAACTTTCAACTAGTTTCTGATTTCTCACAAAGGGAATTTGTCTGTGAATTGTTGATGAATTGATGTGCTGGTGGTGGGGAGGGGAGTTCCAGGGCTTCTGATTCTATCTCGCTGACATTACAACTGAAGACACAGAAATGAAAAGGACTCATATTATGAACAATTACACACCAACAAACTGGATAACATAGAAGTAATGGATAAGTTCCTAAAAATATACACATTACCAGGACTAAATCAAGACAAAATAGAGTTTGAACAAATCTATAAATAGTATGGAGATTGATTCGGTAACCAAAAACCTCCCAACAAAGAAAACCTAAGGACCAGATAGCTTCACTGAAGAATTCTACCGAGCATTAAAAAAAAAAAAAGAAAAAATTAATGCCAGTACTTCTCAAACTCTTCTAAAATATTTGAAGAGGAAGGACATATGCAAACTCATTAAACTGATACCAAAGCCAGATAAAGACACCAAGAGAAAAGAAAGGTACAAGTCAGTATCCCTGATGAATATATGCAAAAATATTCAACAAAATACTAGCAAGCTGAATCCAAGAATCATACAACATGACCAAGTGGGATTTACTTCTGAGATGCAAGGATGGTGAAAGTATGGAAATCAATTAATGTAATACACCACATTAACAGAATAGAGGATAAAAAATTACATCATTTCAAAAGATGCAGAAAAAGAGTTTGTCAAAATCAAACAATCTTTCATTACAAAAACTCTCAACAAACTAGAAATAGAAAGACATGACCTCAAAATAGTAAAGATCAAAAATGAAAACTTACAGCTAACATCATAATCAAGTGCGAAAAACTGAAACTTTTTTTTTTTGCCTAAGGTCAGGAACAAGGGAAAGAAGCCCACTCTCGTCACTTCTGTTCAATGTGGTATTGGCAGTCCTCAGTAGAGCAATTAGGAAGGAAAAGAAACAAAAGTGATACAAATCGGAAAGAAGAAGTAAAATTGTCCATCTTCGCAGACAACACAATCTTATATAAACAGAAAATCCTTAATACTCCATTTTAAAAAAAGTTAGAAATCATAAACAATTTTGGTAAAGTTACAGGATACAAAATCAACAAACAAAAATCAGTGTTTTTTTCTGTACAGTAACAATGAACTGTCTAAAAAGGAAATTAGAAAAACAATCCCAATTATAATGGCACCAAAAGAAATAAAATGCCTAACACTAACACTAAACTTCACTAAGGCGGTATGTCTTAGTCTGCTCTCGTACTGCTATAAAGAACTACCTGAGACTGGGTAATTTATAAAGAAAAGAAGTTTAATTGATTCACAGTTCCACATGCCTGGGGAGGCCTCAGGAAACTTACAATCATGGTGGAAGGGGAAGCAGGCACATCTTACACAGAAGCAGGTGAGAGAGAGAGATTGTGTGTGAGAAGGAGAACTGTCAAGCACTTGTATAACCATCAGATCTTGTGATAACTCACTATCATGAGAACAGCATGGGGGAATCCGCCCCCAAGATCCAATCATCTCCCACCAGGTCCCTCCCTGGACACATGGGGATTATGGGGATTATAATATGAGACAAGATTTGAATGGGGACACAGAGCCAAACCATATCATAGGTAAAAGAAAGACCTGTACATGGAAAACTACAAAATATTGATGAAAAAATTAGACAAAGCACACACAAATGGAAAGTCCTCCTGTGCTGATGGATTGGAAGATATAATAGTGTTAACATGTTCATGCTATGGAAGATGATCTACAAATTCAATGCAGTCTCTCTCAAAACCACAATGTCATTTTTCACGGAAATAGAAAATAAAATTCTAAAAATCCTGTGAAATCATGAAAGACCACAAAATAGCCAAATCATTTTTGAAAAAGAAGAACAAAGCTAGAAGCATCAAATTTCCTGATTTCAAAATATTTTACAAAGCTGCAGTAATAAAAACGTAATTGTAGTAGCACAAAGACAGACAAATAGATGAATGGAACAGAGTGGAGGGCCCATAAATAAATTCATGCATTTACAGTCAACTGTTCTCTGATAAAGGGCCCAAGAACACCCAATGAGGAAATAATAGTCTTTTCAAAATAACGGTATTGGGAAAACTGGATATCTGCATGCAAAGGAATGGAATTAGAACCTTATCTTGCACCACAAACAAAAATCAACTGAAAATGAATTAAAGACTGAAATATAAGACCTGAAACTGTAAGACCTCTAAATAAAACATAAGGGAAAATTTCATGATGTTGGTTTTAGCAATGACCTTGTGAACAAGACACCAAAAACACATATGAGAAAAACAAAAAGAAACAAGTAGAATGATATCAAACTGAAAAGTTCTGCACAGTAAAAGAAACAAACAGTAATAGAGTGAAAAGGCAACCTACAGAATGGGAGAAAATAGTTGCAAATCACTCATCTGCTAAGGGGTTAATCTCTGAAATATATAAGGGACTCTTACAACTCAATAGTAAAAAAAAATTTAATAACAATTAAAAATGGGCTATATCCTTGAATAGACACTTCTCAAAGAAGGCATGGATATATTTGTACAACAACTTGAAGTTTATAAATTCCATGAAGGATAGGACAGAAAACCTCTATCTAAAACACTTAATATGACTGGGACTTAGCATTCAATGAACACTTTATGAATGAATGAATTATTAAATTAATTAGAGTATTACAGTGGGCAAATATAAAACAGCTCCCCACGAAAGATGTTCTCAGTGCAGTGCTCCACACTGGGATTTGAAGCTCACCTTCACAAACGTGGCTTTGTAATCCCCAGATAATACTTTCTGCTTGTATCTGACAGCCCCCAGTCCTTTGCAGAAAATGCTACACCCTTCATGAGCCCCAGTACCCTGTTCTGGCATCCTGACAGCCCTAGATTTAAATCAATAAAATTTTCCAGCATCTACTAACAGTTGAAGACTGAAAAAAGTCCATTTTACTGCTGAAAATACAAGCTTCCTAATGAGGTAAAAACTTGATGTTGTGGATAATGTGTTCACTTAACCTCTGCTAAGGGCAAAATATGTGATTTATTGATTTTGATTTTCTAATAAAAAATTATGTTACCTTTTCATAAGCAACTTATTACCAGATGCTGGGGTCTTGGATCCCATAAACAAAGATTATGCTTAAAATATATCAAAAGGAGAATTTCAATATAAAAATCAATAAAAATATGGAAAAAGTAAAATGAATCAAGATCAAAGGCAATTTCTTCTTGGGACATTGTAATAACATTTATTTTTAAAAAACCCTCAACTCATTGCCTGGTCCTGAACAAAGTAGTAGAATAATAGTGGTAGAAAAATTAACAAAACAAATATAATAGTAAATAATGACAACAGTAATAATAGCAGCTTCCACTTTTTGAGCACTCGTTGCACATCAGGTGCTGGGATGGAAGCTCAGATTACTACAGAGAACAAATTACACTTAGATTCTAATGCATTCTAGGCAGGAGACTTTTTTAACATAAATTATCATATTTAATACAGCAATCCTTGGGGGGGTCTGTATTTTAATGACTGTATTTTAGAATGAGAAAGTAGAGGCTCAGAGATATCAATTCACCCGTGCCAAATCACAGCTAATACATGCTGCAATCTAGATGATATTTGAACTCCAAATTTAATGATCATTCCTATAAACCTTACTGCTCCTCACAAACACCGAAAAACACCAAAAAATATTCCATCAACCACCTGGCCAATTGGTGAAGATTTAATTATTTTTGAGGAGAATTGTAGGTCTTCTTTATTTTTATTTTTCAAAGTGGATCACCCCCAGGGTGATCCTCAGCTATTGCTCAGGCTAGATTTAATAAGTGCTGGCATTTACATTTTTGCATGATAGTGGGGACTGTACCACTGAAAGCCAGGGATTACTTTTTGTGAGCTACATTGAATCAAAAGTGATCCATAATTTCAAGCTCCAATGCCTTCCACCACGTTATTAACTAGACAGTTGTTCACTGTGAAGCCTCCTCACTCAGGTTTAAAATGTGGTGTGTGATATGCTGAGAGACTTCTCTTTGCCACCTCCCAAATGGCTGCCCTTTTTAAAAGCTCAAGAAATAATTTTATCCTTTGTTTTCTTACTCTTCCCTAAGTATTACAGATGAGTTGAAAAATACTAGACTTACTAGTGAGGATTTTCTTAGACAAAGTAGTTTGTTATGTGTTTGTGAACATACATGAATGTGTATCCATATGTGTGTTTGAGGAAGGAACATTATTATCAAAACATAAAGTTTCCCCCCACCTACATCTGAGCACCCATCCTGTCCAGTCCATTGTTCCAAACAGAATTTCTTAACTCCCAGCAAAGGGAGATATTGTAACTAACTGACTAAAATAGATCAAGGAGTGTTATTAAATCAATCATGTCAATTATGAGATGAAGGGTACATATTCTATTTTCTCCCCTATGGCAACATAAGCATCAGAATTGATGTTTTATCAAGAAAAAGTAGAACAACAGACAAATTCTAAAGCCATGAAACGGTGTGAACACTCAGAACATTTTTAGATTATACAGCCACCTCTAAGCTCAGTCTCTCTTCCTCTCTCCCTCCCTCTCTCTTCCTTCCTTTCTTCCTTCCTTCCTTTTTTCCTTCTTTCACTGTCTTGCTCTTTCCTGCCATTTTATTTATATATAGAATTTTTTATGTCTTAGGTCTACTTTTCTCCAGGACTTAAGAGAGTGGTTTTTATCATAGAATGGAAAATAAAACAACCAAAGCACTAGCCACAAGGGAAACAGCACTCCCGAATGCCACCTGGAGAAATGGTTGGCTCTATTTTGAGGATGAGCTGGGAATCAATGGGGCAAGAAAAGTAAAAATTGAGCATAAACAGGATAACTTGCAGAGACTGTCCTTATTGCCTCTGTCTTCTCTCATCCCCAATTGGAGTGTTGCTGCTGGGCTTATACAACCAGGAGCAAATAAGTGGCCCATTTGAAATCCTATAATGAAGACAATGGTGGGAAATTGGAACCTACTACTTCTTTCAAGGGCAGTGTTTGGATGTGGATGCCATGTGGTTTGAATACTGTTTTTGTAGATGAAAGTTTGGAGAAATTCCTAAGTTTCTGTTTGTCACCTGCAAGATATTTTTTGAAAGAAATAAATACTGTATAGGCAAAAGTGATTAATTAGATTGATGAGAAATTGGCAAGTGCAATAAAAAAGAAAAAGTGATGGTTAAACTTTTGGCTTATCAAAAATTTTAAAAATCATTTGTGCCAAGGCAAAATATCTTTATTTTCCCTATGCATAAGTCATCTGGGTATTTAGACATACTGGATTAATTCAGTTCACTGTATTATGATACTTCAGCTCAGTCTGGCAATGAGGACAGACATATTGGTTGTCATTAGTTACCAGCAAGACATTTCATGAAAGAAATAAAGACTGTATAGGTAGAAGTGATTACATAGAAAGGTAGCTTTTAGTTCACTTCATTTGTCAGCTCCTGATGCTTTCCTGCCGAATCTTCAGGCAGCCAAGTATAGTAAAATAGTAGTAGTAGTAGCAGTTTATGGTGTTTTCTTAAAATAAAATATGCTTTAGATTGTCAGCCCAGGGTCAATCTTGGGCTCAAAATTTTGAATTAAATTACTCTCCTGAATAATGACCTTCCCTTAGGGTTGACAGAGAAGGTCTTTTGCCAGAAAAGAAGATTTTGAAGTTAGAAAGGTCTTGTCTGTTGCATCCTGGCTTGATACTGGAACACTTCATTGATTCTGGCTATATTCTTCTTCCATAAAATTTCTTTATGGCCACAAATATACTCAGTCTTGATTTCTAACTCTGTCTGCATTCCATCCTTCTTACTGACTGTTTAGTGACTATATATATTTATTTGTATTTATATAATTGTATGTGCACACACAAACACACATATATATATATATAATTGTGCTGATGAGCAATATTAATTGTAAGATAGGCAATGTTAAGAAAGAAACAATGTAAAGGGGGCAGAGGATGTGAAAACTCAGCACCAGTTAGTCTTAGCTAGGTGAATTTTGCAGAACTCTTTCCCTGTGGTTACGTTTTCAGTTGCCTCCTCATACCACTATTAATATCTACGGTTCTTTGAGAGAAATAGCATCCCACTGACAAGTAACATTGAAAGAACTTAGGCTCTTCCAAGCTCAATGATAAACTTTTGGTATTGATACTGGATTAGAAGCTTAGACTATGTAGGGCATTTGAGGGATTTGGAGGCTGAACAAGAAAAAAATATAGGACTACAAGAGGCAGTTGTGTACAAAAAACTTCACTGGGCAATGCTCAAACATGGTCACATGAGAGGGGTGTCCCTTTATGGCAGGGGGCCATCCAGAGGCTTATAGTGACAGGGCCAGAAGGAGAGATTGGTAAGGAAACTCCAGAGAGATAGGGGGATGAAAGCAGCATAATAGGGAGTTTGTCTTTGTCAGAGAACTCTGAAGGGTAATAGTGGCTTAAAGCAGGGGTCCCCAGTCCCCAGGCCACACACCAATGGCAGTCCAGGGACTGTTAGGAACCAGTCCACAGAGCACAGGGTAAGTGGCAGATGAGTGAAGCTTCATCTGTATTATCAGCCGCTCCCCATGGCTTGCGTCACTGCCCGAGCTCCACCTCCTGTCAGATCAGTGGTAGAGGGAACTAGGTTGCATGCTCCTTGTGAGAATCTAATGCCTGATGATCTTTCACTGTCTCCCATCACCCATGATCTCCCATCATCAATCTAGTTGCTGGAAAACAAGCTCAGGGCCCCCATTGACTCTACATTATGGTGAGTTATATAATTATTTCATATGTTACAAGGGAATAATAATATAAATAATGTGTGCAATAAATGTAATGTCATTGAATCATCCCCAAACCATTCCCCCTTCCCCCATTCTTGGAAAATTTGTCATCCATGAAACTGGTCCCTGGTGCCAAAAAGGTTGGCCGACTGCTGGGTTAGATTAT
The DNA here is from genome assembly GCF_029289425.2 of Pan paniscus. NCBI lineage: Eukaryota > Metazoa > Chordata > Mammalia > Primates > Hominidae > Pan > Pan paniscus. The sequence continues at coordinate 73,808,567 of NC_073267.2, forward strand.
TAAAACCACAAACCTCTCTCTTATTAATGGCCAACAGATGCAGCAGAAGATTTTGTTGAGTACACAAAGCAGATAGTCTCTAAATGACTAAAAGTCTACTTATTTGGGTTATTTATTTGTAATAGTTTCAACTTTGAGATTCAGGGGGTATATGTGCAAGGTTGTTACAAGGGTATATTGTGTGAGCTGAGATTTGGGGTACAATTGATCCCATCACACAGCTACTGAGCATAGTGCCCAACAGTGAGGTTTTTTTTTTTTCTTTTTCTTTTTTTTTGAGATGAGTCTCACTCTTTCACCCAGGCTGGAGTGCACTGGCCAATCTTGGCTTACTGCAGCCTCTGCCTCCAGCGTTCAAGCAGAGGCTTGAATCCGGGAGGCGGAGGTTGAAGTGATTCTCCTGCCTCAGCCTCCTGAGTAGCTGGGATTACAGGTGTGTGCCACCACACCTGGCTAATTTTTGTATTTTTATTAGAGACAGGGTTTCACCATGTTGCCCTGGCTGGTCTTGAACTCCTGACTTCAAGTGATCCACCCACCTTGGCCTCCCAAAGTGCTGGGATTATAAGTGTGAGCCACCACTCCCTGACCAATAGTGACTTTTTCAATTCTTTTCTTCTCCTTCTCTTCCAGTAGTCCCCAGTGTCTAATGTTGCCATCTTTATGTCCATGAGTATCTAATGTTTACCTTTCACTTATAAGGGAGTAATGTTTCTGCATTAATTTGCCTAGCATAATTGCCTCCAGCTGCATCCATGTTGCTGTAAGGGACATGATTCTGCTCTTTTTTATGGCTGTGTAGTATTCCATGGTGTATATGTACGTTTCATTATCCAGTTGTTTGGATTATATTTAAAACAATAGGGAACATAAAATTTTCTATTTGGTTATGGCAGGCTTGTGAACTAACAGGTATTAATTTGCAGTGAAGAAATAACCTAGGGGGTAATACCTACAGACTATTGTTTGGCTCATTTATAAAATAGATTGCCACGAAGAACTAAGAGTATCAAAAACCAAGAGCAGTTTTCTGGACAAGGCACATGAAAAGGTCTTCTGTTTCTTTTGTTGTGTAAATTTTTAAGAAAAAAAAGAGGACCAGAATTTGAAGAAAGCTGGGTTGACATAATTATTGAATCTTTGTTAAATGAGCCTTATCTGAATAATATTTGAGCAGAACATGGGATGAGTCTTATGATATTGTTAATACTGGACGATGAATAACACCCCCTAAAATTTTCCTAATAAAATAATCATGCCATATTTACCTAAGATTCCAAAAGGCTCAGACTACTAAAAGTATCTAGGGAGTAGTAACACTTAGTACTCAAATGACCTTAACAACTTAGTCCCACCTACCCTTTCTGTTAGTTTTCTATCAGTGTGCATCAAACAACCTGCCTTCCAGTCTCCCAAAAGAACCCAGAGGATTTGTTATTGTTTTATTTCTTTTGTTGTTGGTTTTGCTTTAAATAATCTTTTTATTTTAATTTTATTTATTTATTTATTTATTTTTGAGACAGAGTTTTGCTCTTGTTGCCCAGGCTGGAGTGCAGTGGCACAATTTTGGCTCACTGCAACCCCTGCCTCTGGGTTCAAATGATTCTCCTGCCTCAGTCTCCTGAGTAACTGGAATTACAGGCATGTGTCACCACGCCAGGTTAATTTTGAATTTTTAATAGAGACAAAGTTTCACCATGTTGGTCAGGATGGTCTCGAACTCCCGACCTCAGGTGATCCACCTGCCTCAGCCTCCCAAAGTGCTGGGATTACAGGCGTGAGCCACTGCACCTAGCCTAAACAATCTTTAAGCTAACCAATCTATCCATGCTGTCTAGAGATGCCCTAATGCATCCTACTTGGTAGATGGTGAATAGTGATAGATTTCTTTTCTTTTTCCTTCCTTCCTTCCCTCCCTCCTCCCTCTCCTTCCTTCCTTTCCTTCCTTCCCTCCTTCCTTCCTTCCCTCCCTTCCTCCTTCCTTCCCTCCTTCCTTCTTTCCCTCCCTCCTCCCTCTCCTTCCTTCCTTCCCTTCTTCCTTCCTTCCTTCCCTCCCTCCCTCTCCTTCCTTCCCTTCTTCCTTCCTTCCTTCCCTCCCTCCCTCTCCTTCCTTCCTCTCTCTCTTTTCTTGTCTTTCCTTCCTTCCTTCCTTCCTTCTTTCTTCTTGACAGTCTCATGCTGTCACTCAGAGTCGAGTGCAGTGACCTTAACCTCCTGGGATCAAGCAACCCTCTCACCTCACCCCCCGAGTAGCTGGGGCTTCAGGTGTACACCACCAGGCCTAGCTAATTTTATTTTATTTTTGTAGAGATGGGGTTTCACCATGTTGTCCAGGCTGATCATGAACACCTGGCCTCAAGCCATCCTCCCACATTGGCCTCCCAAACTGCTGAGATTACAGGCATGAGCCACCCTACTTGGCCAGATTTCTCATTAATGTATCAAGAAAAAATTATGTTACCTGCTTCGTAAAGTTTTCTCTGAAGTTCCCAGGCAAAATGAATAAATATGTCTTCTATATTTCCATAGAATTTTGCCTGTGATATTACCAAGGAAATTTTATGCTTCATGATATAATTTTTTTTTCTATATTGTAGGCTCCCCTCATCCTATACCTTTAAGAGAATGCCTCTCATAATGTTAATTCTCTTTGAGTTAGAGCAAGGTCTGACACACAAAGGTGCAAAATAAAGGTTTGCTAGATTAATAAAGTATGTATATTGTTTTTACTAACTTTGCTAAATGTTTAGCTGTCTTAATGAAATATGAATGTGGTAACTTGTGCTAAAGGAGAATGTCAAAAGTGATTAATAATAATTATTAATTTATCATAAGAATATATATTCAAATTAGTAAAAAGTTAAAACAAATTCTTACAAAAGGCATGAATGAATTTCAAAATGTGTGAAAAGTCTGAGATTATTGCAGAATTCTATTATTCATTTTTGATTATCTGGTGAAGGTAGAACTAATGGCCCAGAATGTTCTGTCCCACAGTTCAGTAAGGAAGATTCTTTTGGGTGGCACACAACATTCTTCGTGTCATAATATCACATGTTCTCTCCTACATGTGAGAGCCAAAAAAGTTGATCTCATGAAGGTAAAGAGTAGACGGATGGTTACCAGAGGCCAAGAAGAGTAGAGGTAATAGGGGATGAAAACAAGATGGTTATTATGTAGAAAACTACAGCCAGATAGAAGGAATAAGTTCTAGTGTTTGATGGTACAATAGACTGACAATAGTTAACAATGATTTAATGTGTATTTTAGGATAGCTAGAAGAGAACATTTGGAATGTTCTCAGCACAAAGAAATAATAAATATTTGAAGTTATTAATATTCTAATTACTTTGATTTGATTATTATATACATGTATCAAAATATCACATGTACCTCATAAATATGTACAATTATTATATAGCAATAAAAAATAAAATAAAGTCTCACATACTTAAGAAAAATTATCCAGGTTATGAAAAACCAATGTCACTGGAATTTGCCTCTAAGAGAAATTGGACAATTGTTGGAATAATGGAAAAAGTCACTCAGGGGCATGTCTATTTCAGCATATAATAGGCCTGAATAAATTCTCTCCTGCACATGCTACTTCTAGATTTTCTTTTACTTTACACCATCTGTTGGTCTGCATCCCATGTTGCTTTTTGCATCCTTTTGGAAGGCATAAGCAGTACACCTGCCTCACAGATGTTCCACGGCTCAACCAGACACCCAGATGCAAAACTGATGAAAAGAGAATTGGCCAAATTTGAGGTGAATAAAAAAATATTGAATGCAATTAGAAAATTTTCATGCATACAGAGAATAATCAGGAAAACTTATTAAAGATCTTCAGCTTTATTAATTTTTAGGCTATGAATTAATTTTTAGTAAAATGAACTGTCTCTTTTTTTGTTATATAGGATTAATTTCTGGTCCACCTCACCTGATCCCAGAGAGAAAAAATCTTGGAGCAGAGCTGGTAATGTATTTAAGATGGCAGAGGTGGTCCCTCTGGAGTGGCTGCTGAGAAGAAACTGGCTGAAGTGGGGGGTGTGGCCAGAGTTGTGCGCTCCACAAGGCCAGCGGGAGCCCCACACTTCTGGGCACAGCTGCAGCTCCAGACCCAGGTGAGAGGTGACAGCATGAGGGCAGCCCTCACAGCCCTCGCTCGCTCTTGGCGCCTCCTCTGCCTGGGCTCCCACTTTGGCGGCACTTGAGGAGCCCTTCAGCCCGCCGCTGCACTGTGGGAGCCCCTTTCTGGGCCGGCCAAGGCCGGAGCCGGCTCCCTCAGCTTGCAGAGAGGTGTGGAGGGAGAGGCGCGAGCGGCAACCGAGGCTGCGCGCGGCGCATGCGGACCAGCTGGAGTTCCGGGTAGGCGTGGGTTTGGCGGGCCCCGCACTCGGAGCGGCGGGCTGGCCCTGCCGGCCCGGGCAATGAGGAGCTTAGCACCCGGGCCAGCGGCTGCGGAGGGTGTGCTGGGTCCCCCAGCAGTGCCGGCCTACCGGCGCTGCGCTCGATTTCTCCCCGGGCCTTAGCTGCCTTCCCGCGGGGCAGGGCTCGGGACCTGCAGCCCTCCATGCCTGAGCTACCCCCGCCTCCGTGGGCTCCTGTGCAGCCGGAGCCACCCCGACGAGCGCCGCCCCCTGCTCCAGGGCGCCCAGCCCCATCGACCACCCAAGGGCTGAGGAGTGCGGCGGAAGGCTCGGGACTGGCAGGCAGCTCCACCTGCAGCCCCAGTGCGAGATCCACGGGGTGAAGCCAGCTGGGCTCCTGAGTCTGGTGGGAACTTGAAGAACCTTTATGTCTAGGTAAGAGATTGTAAATACACCAATCAGCACTCTGTCTCTAGCTCAAGGTTTGTAAACACATCAATCAGCACCCTGTGTCTAGCTCAGGGTTTGTGAATGCACCAATGGACACTCTGTATCTAGCTACTCTGGTGGGGACTTGGAGAACTTTTATGTCTAGCTAGGGGATTGTAAACACACCAATCAGCACCCTGTCTAGCTCAGGGTTTGTGAATGCACCAGTGGACACTCTGTATCTAGCTACTCTGGTGGGGCTTAGAGAACCTTTGTGTCTAGCTCAGGGATTGTAAATGCACCAATCAGAGCCCTGTCAAAACAGACCACTCGGCTCTCTGTAAAATGGACCAATCAGCAGGATGTGGGTGGGGCCAGATAAGAGAATAAAAGCAGGCTGCCTGAGCCAACAGTGGCAACTTGCTCGGGTCCCCTTCCACACTGTGGTAGCTTTGTTCTTTCGCTCTTTGCGATAAACTTTGCTGCTGCTCCCTCTTTGGGTCCACACTGCTTTTATGTGCTGTAATACCATGAAGGTCTGCACCTTCACTCCTGAAGCCAACGAGACAATGAACCCACCGGGAGGAACAAACAACTCCAGACGCACCACCTTCAGAGCTGTAACACTCACCAGGAAGGTCTGCAGCTTCACTTCTGAGCCAGCGAGACCCCGAACCCACCAGAAGGCTGAACACATCCGAACATCAGAAGAACCCCGGACACGCTGCGTTTAAGAACTGTAACACTCACCGCGAGGGTCCGCGGCTTCATTTTTGAAGTAGGTGAGACCAAGAACCCACCAATCCCAGACACACAAGCATGCCTGTGCTCTTGGAGGCCCAGGAAGCCCCTTGACCCTGCAGGCTTGAAAGTGCTTCCTCCCACTGCCTGGCCTCTCCCCATTCCTTGTGCCCACTCCAGGGCAGAGCAAAGCTGTGGCTGAGCCTAGGCACTGTCGCAGTCTGTGTGTGCACACTCAGGGCAGTGCTGACACATCAGGCCCCTGTTGCCTTGGTTCCCTCAGGACTTTGGGTGCTGATGAGCATGGGAGAGAGGCTGAGCAGGGGCTTCAAGGCAGCTCTGCCAGGGCCTGCAGGTGTTTCTTGGCATGAATAGCTTGAGTGCCATGGACAACGTGTTGATGGCGGTAGGAGGCAGACAGGCTCTGGTGCAGAAAGGGGTGGGTTACTAGAGAAACCCCACTTTCAAGCCAGGGACAACCTGAAGCCTGAAGGCCAAGCTGTCAGTTCCAGGTGGAGTCCACAGCCTGGAGTGAGAATTTATGGTGCTTTATCTGAGCCTTCCCATGGCCGCCCATGGAACAATCAGAATGCACTTCCTCCGTTCTGAGCCCATGAAAACCCTCAGACTCAGCCAGACTCACGCAGACTGTGGGATGGCCTGCCTGCAGAAAGGAGCTAACCACTGCGGGTCTCTTCTCCAGAGAGAGCTGGACACTTGTCAAGAGGACCTGCCTGCAGAAAGGAGTTCCCTCTTCTGGTCCCCTGAGAACTGTTCTGTTGTTCAATAATGCTCTTCTCAGCCTTGCTTAACCTTCAGTTGTCCACGTACCTCATTCTTCTGGACACAGGACAAGAACTCAAGACGTGCTGAATGGGGGGATTGAAAGAACTGTAACACAGACAGGGCTGAAACATGCCCACTGCTTGCCATGTTTCAGGCAATGAGAAGGAGAGAAGAGCTGTAGCCTTTTGGACACCCCAGACCTAGGGGCTCCCCAAGCCAGGGCTGTGACTACTCTCTTGGGGCTCTGAGTTCCTGGCATCTTCAAGCTTCAGGGTGCCACCTTGTTCCCCTTGTCCAGACATAGGTGCCTGCTGTGGAAGCTGCCGTGCAGTACATCTGGTCCAGCTGCAGCCTCACATGGAGCCAGCACCTGTGTCAGCACCTGGAGCTGCCTGCCACGCCACAGCAGCTGGCATGCCTGGCTGTATGCAGTGGCTGGACCCTGCACTTGCTCGGCCACACACCGCTCATCTCTTCGTGCCTGGCCCACCCTTGGTGGATGTCGGATCCAGGCTGGTAGCATGAGCCAAGTGCAGCCTGCCAGTCTGAGTGGGCAAAATGAGCTCAACAGGTGCAAGCAATACTCAGGCAGAAAGCACCACTGGACACAGAGGTTTCCAGCTGATGAAGTGACACACCAAGGATCCTGTGACATTTATTACTAAATAAATAGTATTGCATAGTTTCTTCATGTGATTGTGTGGTTATGAATATGTCAGGGAAAAATACATGGCACAGTCTGTGTTATTGATCTTTTATAGACCCTGGTACACATCACTAATCAATGATAGCACTCTGGACAGCCACTACCAATCAATCAGAATGTGTACTTACATAAAAAACTAATTATCTTCATGTAGTTATTTTTACATATACTCCACATATTTCTTTATCTACATCTGTCTATCTCAAACAAATAGGGAAAATACTAACATTCATTCTTCTCATATTCATTTAAATGTGTCCTTTTCATAGAGGTTTTCTTCGGTGAAGCTATAAAGTCCCACTCCCCAGGAATTATCAAATATGTTACCGTCACCTATTCACATGTCATTTATCACAATTTGAAATTATGATTTGAATTATCATGATTATGTTTATTTCCTTGCTTTATTTTTTTGATATCTCAAATGAAAATGTAAGCTCTAAGAAAGTCAGAAGTTATCTACCTGGAACTTTTCTATATTCCCAATATAGACAAAAGTGCTTACTAACTAGTGGCCACTCAATAAATGTTTGTTCAATGTAAGCAGTAAAGTTTATAAGAAAAGGCCCAAGAGCAAGAACAAAAATGAGAGGTGTCTGATTTCTGTATAATTAGCTCTTTTTATCTGGAGAAAACTCTGTCCCAAATAAATATAATGTGAACTACATATGCACGTTTTAAATTTCTAGCAGACCCATCAAAAAATGGAAAAGAAGCAGGTAAAAGTGATTTTAAGAGTATATCTAATCTAATACAATATATTCAAAGTAGTATCATTTCATTATGGTATTGATAATAAAATAATAAGATATTTTCTTTTTTTTGTGCTAAGTTACTGAAATCTGGTGTGTATTTTATACTCACAGCTCATTTCAATATGAACTAGGCACATTTCAAATGCTTTGTAGCCATAGATGGCTAGTGGCTGCTGCACTGGACATTGTGGATAGAGAATATAGTTTGTGTGGGAGTTTCATGAAAAATAAGCCCAACTGGTAGGGCTATAATACGGTAATCATGGCAAGGTGAGATCTGTGGAACAAATTAACAAAAGGAAGATGATTAGCATTGTGTTCAAGGAAAAGTAACATAACGTATGTTGAAGTTAGAAGATGGCAAGAAAAATTTGGAATTTGATTGTCATGAAACAAGTAAGAAATAGATACTTGAATTTAAGCAGTGACATAGACTGGGAAAGGTGGGGTAGATAAATCAGATTCAGTAAATATTCTGAAGTAGACATTTATTCAATGCAACTTCACAAAAACCATCCTGTTTTACACCAATAAATATTTCCAGGTTTCATTTAGAGTGATTTGCTGTGATAATAACAGTTAAGAATTATGAATCTTTTCACTCATAAAAGAAGTCTTTTTACACCTTTACATTACACTCAGCTGACAGCAAACCTGTCAAAAAGCAAATTGATGGATGAAATATGAACATAACATTTAAAAACACTGAACCTCTTTATATAAAACTTAGTTGGAGACTTAAAGTAGAAGTGTCTTTTGAGGCTACATCTTTGTGTTCAACAAAAGACAGAAGAGGCTTTGTTTAAGGGTATACTGCCCCATCATTTCTGCTCACACAAAGGCAACAATCTTTAAAGCCCAACTCAGACCTCGCTTCATCCATGAATACATAAGATTTTTGTGGGCCTATAATGTACCAGACATAGTGTTAGTTCCCAGAAGTGAAATATCTCACTTGACATATGATCTCATGGAGATCCCAACCGCTCTCCAGCTCATTGCATTCTCCAAAGGATTTTGGGGTGTTTACTGTCTTCTTTCAATCTATTCTTTTTTGCTAAAACAAAATACATTAGTCCATGTTTGCCAAAGGATTAAAAGATACCAGTGTACATGTAAAATACTTAATATATACTATCTTATTCTTTGTTGTTGTTGTTTGTTTGTTTCATTTGAGACAGGGTCTTGCTCTGTCACCCATACTGGAGTGCAGTGGTACAATCTTGGCTCTCTGCAGCCTCTATCTCTTGGGTTCAAGTGATTCTTGTGCTTCAGCCTCCTGAGTAGCTGAGACTACAGGCATGCACCACCATGCCCAATTAATTTTTGTATTTTTAGTAGAGATGTGATTTCACCATGTTGGCCAGGATGGTCTTGAACTCCTGACCTCAAGTGATCTTCCTGCCTTGGCCTCCCAAAGTGCTGGGATTACAGGCGTGATCTACTGTGCCTGGCTGTTTAACAACTGTATAATGTAAGCACTATTATTATTCAAATTTTCCAAAGAGGAAACTGAGGCTTAGAGATGTTAAGAAGCTTTTCAAAGTCAGAAATAAAGTGGAGAATAGATAGGAACACCATTGATCTAAAAATTTTAAACAATCATATCAAATATCATTTATCTCAAAAACATTTATTCTCTTAATAACCTAACCTAAGGGCAACAGCAATGAGAGTTGCAAAAAGGAGACTGTCCATATGTTAGATGCTACTGAAAAATTAAATAAAATGAGAATTGAGATCATTTGTTTCAGTTGCATTTCCAGGAGAGGTCAACTTTGGTAACTTCTGAAGCAATATTTCAGATGAGGAATGGGGAAGAGAATGGACAGTCATTGTTGTGGAGATTGTGATTGAGTAAGGAGTCCTATAGTAACGCATCCTCCATGGGAAATCCTAAAACCTCTTCCTCCACCTCTTTTCAGTTCTGTAATTTGACTTCCCTGGGAAGTCACTGAAGGAGATGTGAGTAATGTAATTGTTATAATTACTATCCAATTTGACCCTGATCTACTAGACAGTTGTAGACCCTCAGAGTTAATAGTGACTTTATAAGTATGTAATTCAGCATCCTATCATAAACCTTTAATTTTCTCTGGTATCTTGGGACAAAGCATACAGTTTGATGACGTGAGTTTGTTAGTTCCTTTAATTTATTTTAATTGTTAAATGAATGCAAAAATATAATTCTTAAAATGAAGGCAATATAACTGTTAGGGCTGCTCTGAAATTAGAGTAGACATGATATATATTTATAAAGAGAAAGAGTTATATGTTTTATTTTTCATATAATATGCAGTGACTTGCCAATATGGTGCATTATTTTTTTTTTCTTCTTCTCCCTAAGGAGTCCTAATAATGGTCTATGTACTCATAAAACAACTCTTTGGTTTTCAGACATCATGGTTATTAACTCTCAGACTTGCTAAAAATAGTTTGAAGTTCTTACAAGAAAGAGCTACTCAAAAACTTCTCTCCACTGATATGTTTCTTCTGTGAAAAAGAGAGACTCTCAAATCTTACAGCACCACTGAAGTGTTAAAAGTATAATTTCTCATGTCCTTAATTCTCCCCCAACTCAAAGTGTGTTTTCTCTCTCAAACCATTCAGAATAATTTCTGTTACCAATTCAGCAGATGCTCTCAATTTCAGATTCATTTCTTCCATCTAATTGTTTCTCTTTTTGTTTAACAGCTTTATTGATGTATAATTGATATATAAAGAATGAAACATATTTAATGTGTACAATTTGATTAGTTTGGACATAGGCAAACACCCATGATGCCATTACCACAATCAAGGCAATAGACATACTTCCCAAAGTTTTCTCATGTTTTTGTGTATGTGGGGTGTGTGTGTGTGTTTGTGTGTGTGTGTGTGTGTGTGAGTGTAGTTGGAGTACCTAACACGAGACTTGCCCTTTTAATCATTTCTTATTGGCCATTTGCTTTCAGTTTGTCTGTGTATTGAGTGGTAATTGAGCAGGCCCATTCTTAATAAGTTGGAGCCATCATCTCCCTCACTGAAGGTACTGGGCTTCAATTAAAACAAAGAAAATGCAGTGCAGTATGTAAGGGGCAGTCAAAAAATGTGTTGTCCAGGCTAACAAGCAATTTTTATTACTGAGGTTGCAATGGTCTGAATTCATATGTTGAAATCCTAACCCTGAGATAATTGTATTAGAAAATAAAACCTTTAGGAGGTGAGTAGGTCCTGAGAGCAAAGCCCTCATGAATGAGATTAGTGCCCTTATAAAAGGGACCCTAGAGAGTTCTCTTCCCACTTCCACAATGTGAAGACACAGTGAAAATATATGCATCTATGAACCAGGAGAGACACTCTCATCAGACACAGAACTGGCTGGTGCCTTGATGCTTGACTCCCCAGTTCCCAGAGCTACGAGAAATAAATTTTCCTTGTTTATAAGACACTACTGTATTTTTTTGTTATAATAACTTGAACAAACTACTATAGAAATTTGGCACTGAGAAGTGGGGATGCTGCCATGATAAATACCTAAAAGGTGGAAGCAGCTTTACAACCAGGGAATGGGCAGAGACTGGAAAAGTTTTGAGGTGCATGCTGGAAAAAGCCTACACTGCCATAAATGGACCTGTAAGAGTGTTTTTGGTGACAGACCAGAAAGAAAAGAGGATAACTGAAGACAGAGCCTCAGTCTTCTTAGAGAATATCTAAATAATCCTGAACAGAATGTTGATAGAAATATGGATGGCTAAAGCCAATTGGATGAGGTCTCAGACAGAAATAAAGAACATGTTATTGGACAATGGAAGAAACACAATTCTTGTTATAAACTGGCAAAAATATGGCTGAATTGTGCTTGTCTTCTGGTGTTTAATGGAAGGTAGAACTTTTAAGCCGCAAAACTGGATATTTGATTGAGTCAGTTTCTAAGCAAAGTGTTGAAGGAGTGGCCTGGTTTTACTTGACTGCTCCTCATAAAATCTGAGAAGAGAGAAATGACTTAAAGACAGAATTATTAACTAAAAGGGGCCAGGCATGGTGGCTTACACCTGTACGAATCCCAGCTCTCTGGGAGGCCGAAGCAAGTGGATCACCTGAGGTCAGGAGTTCAAGAACAGCCTGGCCAACATGGTGAAACCCAATCTCTACTAAAAAATACAAAAAGTAGCTGGGTGAGGTGGCAAACACCTGTAATACCAGCTACTCAGGAGGCTGAGGATGGAGAATTGCTTGAACTCGGGAGGTGGAGATTACAGTGAGCTGAGATCATGCCGCTGTGCTCCAGCCTGGGCGAGTGGCAGAACATAAAGATTAAAAGGAGGCAGAATGTAAAGATTTTGAACATTCTTGTCTATCCATGTTGGAAAGAATAAGAGAGCCTCTTAACATTCTCTATTCAGGAGAGAACCAGAAGGATGTGGCCAAATAACCATGTGTTAAGGAGATCAGTCAGCCATCCGAACAGAGGCCAGGAGCTGTTGTACAAGACAATGAAAGAATGACCCCAAAGGTAATTAAAAATAATCCAGGACTGCCCTTCTTATCCCGAGTCCCAGTGAGCAAGGGGCCACTGCAGAGGGCCTCCATTAGGGCAAAGTGCAGAGGAGCCTCCATTAGGGCAAAGTGCAGAGGCTGTATGAATGACCCTAGAACAGTAGAGCCACACACATGGGAGTCCAGCCATTGAAAAGAGCTGGTTCAAAACCCAGGCACAAAGCTATAGTTGGTGTGGGACCACCCAAAGAGGCTTCTCAGAGACTTGGGGGCCCAACCTGGCAATACGGGGGGTATAGGACAATTACTCCAATGTGCGTAAGGTGAGACCTCTGCCCTAGTGGGCATGGAACATACAGAGCCATAGAAGATTATTCTCAAGACTTAGGATCTAATGTAATTTGCCCTGTTGACTTTCCAGCTTCCTTGGGATCTGTTACTCCTTTCTTCTTCCCTATTTCTGTTATTTTGTAATGGGCGTGTCTATTCTGTGCTTTTCCTGCCATTGTAGTTCAGAAGTGCATAGTACATTTGATTTCACAGGTGGACAGCTGAAAAGCAGTTTGCCTCAGGATGAATCATACTTTGAGTCTTGCCCATATCTGATTTAGATAATGTTCACAGGAGACCTCAGACTTTTGAGATGATGCTAGGATGAATTAAGACTTTGGTATTATTGGATTGAAATGCATGCATTTGCAGTTAAGAAAGATGTGAATTTTGGAGGACCACAGGAAGAATTTGCAACCCCCCTTCCAAATTTATATGTTCAAATTCTAACCTCAAGGTAATAATATGAAGAGGTGGTGCCATTAGGAGGCGAGTAGACCATAAAAGTAAAGCCCATATGAATGATTTCAGTGCCCTTGTGAAAGAGGCTGGAGAGAACTCCCTTCCCTCTTTCACCATGTGAGAATATAGTAGAAAGACAGCCATCCATTAACCAGGAAGTGGGCCCTCACCAGACACAGATTCTGCTGGTGCCTTAATCTTGGACTTCCCAGCCTCCAGAACTGTGAGAAATAAATTTCTTTTTTTTATAAGTCACCCCACCCAGTTTGTGGTGTTTTGTTATAGCAACCTACATGGACTAAGACAGAGACATACAGACCCTTTGAGTAAGAGCCTGCCCTCTGAATGACGTTAGATGTTGATATTTATGCCAAATCTGGATATATCAATGAACTTATGTAAATGATGGAGTATCATCTTTATATCAAGCAGAATATAATTAATTATCTACTCATATATCTAAGTCTTTGATATTAGTTACGTTATTATTCAGTACCTTCCTCATATCACTACCCAGACCCTGGAGGGCTTTATATTGCTGCCCCATCATTAACTGGTTTACTAAATGTCTCCCAGCTCTAGTTACTTCATGTGCAGAAAATACTAACTATGATACCCCTTTCTTGAACTTATTGTGAGATTCAAAAGAAATCCACATATAACCTCTTAGGACTGCAATTTGGCATATCATCCTAAATATTATCTGCTATCATTTTCATAGCTTTCTGAATTAGATAAAAATATATGAGATGCAAAGGTATAGAAGATATATCATGGCATACAATTGAAGGGATATAGTATAAGAAAGAATAGTCATCCTGAATGTAGCAGATCCTGTTTATGCCAATTCCATGTCACTTAAATTATGCATTCTAACTTTTTTCTTCATGTCTAAATAAAATTGACATTTAGAAAAGCCGCAGTGACTTGACACATTGACTTAGAACAACTCTAAATAAATTCTGTTATTGGCAGAGGCATTTTGACCATTAGCAATAGTTTGGCCATATAAAAAAGACCTATTTTTATGAGTAAGGATTTATTTATATGAAGCCATGATAGGGATCAAATAGAAGCTAATATGTGAAGCAAAGTCAGGAAAATTAGCAAATGTAGATATCACTCCTCATATTCTCCCATAGCCAAAGCTAATAAATATGTATTTATATAAATTGATCAGAGCTATTATTACATGCTGGATGGTTATCTTATATGAATTGTGATACTTATGTAATTCAAAAACCCTAATCATAGTTATTAGCAAAACAGTTGCATAAAAATCAATTAGCCTTTGCACTGTAAGACATTACAAGCTAGCGCATTATTTCTGCCTCACAATCCATTTATTTCCCAAGCCTATATAAAATATTTTCAGTATACAATGAAAGAAACAATATTCCTTCGGAAAAGTTCTGGAGTTGTCTCTGTGAACTTTCCAAGGTCAGGATTATGAGATAGCAAATTCTTGATTCTCTGAATCATTACTCGTGTGTTTTCTTAACTTGAACTTACACAGATTTATGCTCATTTTACCATTAAAATGAAAAAAGACAAGACTATATGTATTGTGATTTATAGGACTTGCATTCTTACCCAGGATGAATACATATCCTTATATTTGAAACCTGAAAAATTAGCAATACTTCTTAAAGTGTGGTAAAAAGTACAAAAGATTATTTTTCAAGGTTATATTTGGGTTGCTTTTCTCTAGCACAAGGGAAATATTTCAATCCAACTTCTGAAGACTCCTTATATTTTCTCTGTGTTTTAAAGTTTTTATAAAATATCTTTATCAATTCTGCAATGAAACTGTTGAGATATAGAACCTCTCTGTCTGTCCTTCTCCCCCCGCGCTTTCTCTCTGTCTCTATCTCTCATAGACAATGACTATTCTTTCCCGGGGCAATTTCTATTTGGCAATAAATTCAGAGACATTTCCAAAGTCAAGAAGAATGAGGGGAACTGGGGATTACAAAGTTATAAAATGCAAGTTGTCTTGTTAAAGCATAAAATGATTGCAGGAAATGTCACTCCAGGGGAACAGTGTCTTGCCACTGATTTTTGCTAATGGAAACATTTGATCGACTCCAAGGAGAACGTTGCTTCATGATTACTAGGGCAGTGCCATTATTCAAAATCTCAGTCTGATTTTAGCACTAAGGATGCAGTTTTAATGCCCAATGATACTGAGTTCTTTTCAGCAATAAATGACTCTTAAAAGATTCAGGAATATTGGTTAGAAGAAGTCCTACCCTTAAAGTTTAGATGGCAGGATATGAATCTTACATTTTTTGTGAGCTTGAAACAATGATTTAACTTTTCTGGGCTTGTCAGGATTGTGGAGTTCTCTCCTATTGATCCACCTAGATTTTCTAGTTGCCATCTGTCCAACAATTATTCATTGTTGGTTTATTGATTAATTCATTCAGCAAATATTTGTGTAGTGCTTTCCATTATATAAATGAATGCACAGCAGCTGTACCAAAGTTTTACTACTGACTTTGAGCTTTAGTTTAGTTGATGGATCATAAAATTAGCTTCAACATGCTGTCAAGTAACTTGATTTAACCCTAAAGTAGGTACTCTAGAGCTCAAGTAGAAAGACATCTTGTTCTTTGCCAAGATTATAGACTTACAGTTCATTAGAATAGTGAGCCTCCTTCTAATAGTTTATAGATTTTTTTCCTTTTTAAAAGTATATTTTATGTTACCAATTCTATGGTATTTGTTAGCACTTTAATAAAAACTGTGTCCCATTTTTGATGGAAAGCATCTTACCTTATTTATTTGGCATACTGGTATTCATTAATTTCCCAACATTTCCTCTAATTTACCAGGTAAAAAGTGCTGTGCAAAGTGCTCAGGAGCAGCATGATATATCCGACATGATCTCTTATTTTCTTTTTTTTTTAAGCAAGTACTTAGCACCTACTATGTTTTATTCTGGCCCTTGAGAGACACAGGCTACCTGAGATAAAGTCTATATATTTAGAATCTAACAGTATTAAAGAGGAGCTAATATGTTAAGGCCAAGTACCATTAATACAATATCCATTTATAATAGGGGAGCACAAGGAGTAAAGGAAATTCTTTCAAAATTAAAGAAAAACATTTATTATAAAATTATTTATGTATTTATTTGACATACCTCACACATTTCAGTCAAATGTAACCAGTCTAAATAATTGAACATTTATGCAACAAAAAACAGACTATTCTGTGTTTCTAAATATGGACCTGTCCTGCAATAGCCTAATAATAATATATTCTAAACTAAATAACAGTATCCAGTGTCAATTTATAAATCAAATAAATGAGCATATTTATTGTCAGTTTAGTAAAATATATATATAGCTTTGTTGCTCATTTGCCACAGGAAAACCACCTCAGAATTATTCTATATTTTTAAATTATATTTTATTTGGGTTATAATAAACTACATAGTGACTTAAAGGAATGGAACAGAGGATGTCTTTGTTTGTTTGTTTTCATATGCTGGACATTAAAGAAATTTCCAAACATAGCCCCAGTGCGTCCCAGATGTATTTGCAGATTTCAGGCTCTTATTCATTTATTTTAAAATGTTGCTTTGAAATCATCGCTAACATTTTTTGAACACTCATCCTATCCAGAGCTCCCTTTAAGTGTTTCCTAGGTTCCATCTCATTTAATCCTGACAATCATTGCATGAGGCTTTTTTTTTCAGATGAGAAATCTGAGTTATGAGAAGGTTGAGCAACCTCCATAAACCAGAGTTTTGCTGAATTTCACAGCCTGAGACATTTCTTCCCTGGCAGATGAGTCACAAGATAATAAGTTGTGGAGGAATTACAAGTCTAAGTTTTTAACCAACTGAAGCTGTTGTACATGTGAAAATTGAACCAACTACTTTGTAGCCAGATCAGCATATTTCACAGTCACCTCTTTTTTGCTTTCTCTGCAGAATTCCACACATGGTTCTGCTTAATGTTAAGCTACACATGGAAACCTGGTTAAATTGTAACAGAAGTGGCACTTTTTCCCCATTACTGCTACTGCAGGAAGAAGTGACTTTATGTTAACTGAAATGCACAACTTATGTAGTGTATTATACCTGAATGTTACAAAGTTCTTAAGAAACTGACAGTTTAAGTCCTGTTATTTGACTTATACTGGAATAGTGTAGGAGGTGGATTGTACTAAAATTGAGCAAGTGAAAAAATGAGATTAAAAAAAAATGCCCCAAACAGCCAATTTCTCTTTAATTGAACTATATCATGTAATATTGTTTATTTCATTGCATTATTGTAATTAAAATCAAAAGTGCTGTTACTACCACATGTAGTCCGTTTAGGTAAGTTTTTGTAATATAGTTAGCATGTCATCATATTTAATATTTCTTAGAAATATGCTTGGTAGAAAAATGGCCACATGGAAATCATTTTATTTTTCTTTGTTCAAATTTGCTGTCACATAATTTTACATCAGCAGTTAATACTGTGCTAAGCTTGGGAGAAGGCATTAAAACCATTATTTGGAATCTTATTTGAGGATCTGGGTACTAAAATCACATTTGGGTAGGTGCAATCTATTTAAGAAAACACAGATCACGTATTCCTCTGAAGCTACTTTTTTTAAAATGTTGAAAATATTAAGAAGTTGGAGATGATAACTAAGAATATTGCCTGCATGCGAATAACCTGGGCATTATAAAGTGAAACTAAGTGGATCCAAATAATTTAGTGAATATTTGGACCTCCTATACTAATTTTCTACTTTAAAAATGTCCATATTGAAATTATTCAAAGCTGAGAAGAGGACAGTTGCTTGAGCTGAGAAGAGTTATCTACCTATCTAACTAGATGCACATGTAACTTCATATGTGGAAAATTTATAACTAAAAGTATATAGCCAGTTTTATCATCTTTATCATTCTATTATTATACATTGCTAGTTGAGACATTAAAGATGTTTGATAATCATATTCCTCAGTTTTCTTCTTCTTCTTCTTCCTCTTTTTTTTTTGGTGGGGGTTGAGGTGGAGATAGGGTCTCCCTCTGTCACCCAGGCTGGAGTGCAGTGGCACAATCATGGATCACTGCAGCCTGGAACTCCCAGGCTCAAATGATCCTGCATCAGCCTCCTGAGGAGCTGGAACTACAGGCAACTGTCACCACACTCAGCTCATTTTTTTTTTCTGTTATTTGTACAGATGGGACTTCCATGTGTTGCCCAAGCTGGACTCAAACTCCTGGGCTCAAGTGATCCTCCCCACTCGGCCTCCCAAAGTGCTGGGATTACAGGCATGAGCCATTATGCCCAGCTATATTCTTCAGTTTTTACCAGGGAAAAGGTTATGTTGTTTCAAAAAACAGAATCATCCATAGAATAAATAGGAAGCAAAGTAATTTAGTCAGATACTAAACTAAATTCCCCTAATCAAAGGTGTGACCCTCTGTCCCTAACTCCCTGGATTTAGGGGAGGAAAAAAAGGATTGTAAACTTTGAGTAGATACCAAGACCAAGAACATGGGAGTATATATTATATCGCTGAATCCTGTATGCTGGAGGATGCTGCCTCCTCTTGGAGACTTCTTCTCACGTAGAACCATATATTCGACTTGTCTTCTCCTACATCATTCCAGTCTCTGAGATCTTTGCCTGAGAACTAACCTCACTTAATTTATGCAGTCTTATCATTTTATCTTCCATGTTCAGTTTTGGCTTTTTGTTAGCTATGGCTACCACTGATTTGATTGGCAGATGAGAATGTACTGATTATCTGCAGAGATGATTGCTTTACGAATCCAGTAGATGAAGAAGATTTATATCGATGATTGATTATTGGCAATGGTCATTTGGTGCTGGAAGCCAATTGAGCTAAAGGTTTTTTATTTCCCTCTTGTAATGTGTGTATATCAGTGTATAAACACATAGACGCAGCATTCCAACTAACATAATCTGTGATAAATATCTCCTTCCAGTTTTCAGGAAATATTTTTGAGAGTGGGACATGGATATAATAGGATGAGTTAACCATGCTCAGTAGTTCTCAGCACGCTCTTGTCAGTAGCCTGTGCGAGGCTTCCTCTCCTGCTTGACTGATTTCCTTTTCTCCTCCTTTTTCACACACATCCTTCTCATCCTCTCATGAACACTGTTTCTAAAATGTTGGTGTATATATTTTTCTCATTATGTATAATTTCTACACTTTTTGTGTACATGAATTTTTTATTCACCTAAGTTGTATTATACAATAGATCTTACTTGATTTTTAAAATTTTTCTTGCACTATGGCTTTAAGATCTATTCATGTTATGATGGGAACCTGTAGTATATTTCTCCCAGCAAATTTTTTAATGATAACCATCCAAGTAGTTACTAATCCTGTTGTGCATCAAAATATCTTATGGAAATTTTTGCTTATTTGTTTTTGTTTTGTTGTAAGACATATATACTAGATGCCACTCCCGGAAAACTCTCATTTGGAGATCTAGAGTACCAGCAAGTTTTAAACCTTTGTAATATTGGGGTTCAGTCAAGATTGAGAATCAAAAGTAGGTTCCAGCTCTACACAATTCCTTGTATTTCAACTCATACCCTTTGTGTTATAAATCCCAACAATTCAATTAAACCTGTTGCTTGAAGAGTATCAGTGTCCAATTAATGCTAATGTTTTAAAATAATAGGTTCGCTGGAACCTTCCGCAGGATCTGATATTAATTTGTGACTCCTCCCACTTAAAAGGTTATCTTAGTTTGCCTCTTCGCTTTTCCCAGTGTCTGAAATATAGAGTTGGGTACAAGCAGTGATTTTTGGTGTCGTCGTCTTTTGTTTTTAAAATTTTGTCTTAGGCTGGCCAGGCGTGGTTGCTCACACCTGCTATCCCAGCATTTTGGGAGGCCAAGGCGGGCAGGTAACTTGAGGTCAGTATTTCACGGCCAGCCTGGCCAACATGGTGAAACTCCGTCTCTACTAAAAATACAAAAATTAGCTGGCTGTAGTGGCAGGCGCTTGTAATCCCAGCTACTTGGGAGACTGAGGAAGCTACTCGGGAGGCTGAGGTTACAGTGAGCCAAGATCGCACCACTGCACTCCAGCCTGCGAGACAGAGGGAGACTCTAAAAACAAAAACAAAACCAAAGAAATAGAGTGAAGAAACAGAAGGTGATCAATGGAAGCAGGAAAGCCAGTTAAGTTTACATTATTGACATATATACCATCATGGACAACTGTGACTCAATCCTGTTTTTGACCTATGGAACCATGGAAAGTGTTCCACAAAAATGTTCTAGCAAATGATCAGAATGTGGGCATTTATCCAATAAGTTCTGCAGCTCTTTGTTTGAGGATTTACCCTCTACCCCACCCCAGGTGTTAAGTGAGCTCCCCTTCCCCTGTACTGTCAGGCTGTGCCTATGCGACTAGATGAGCAGTCACTCGACATTGGAGAAAGCCTAAAAGCTGCCACAGGGTTCCTTGAGATGGGATTCTGGAAGTTTGCGAAATGCTGTTCCCCACTGCTACGCTGAAACTAGCGGGGCCAAGGGAATGTATTGTGGACCTCAAGTAGTGTCTGCTTCCAATGACTTTCTCTTACTATCATATTCTTCTTTGTTCTTTTTTTTCTTCCTGCCTGAAAATAAAAATATGTTCACATACCGTGTAAAAATCTAACACTAGGCAAGACAAGATCCTTTCCCATTCATAACTGCTTGATTTAATGGGAAAGGCAGATCATTCAATCCAAAATGGTGGTGGAAGAGATATGCAAATGGAACAACTGAGACTGTTTTTGCAAAATCACCTTAGGAAAGTCAGAGAAGGCTAAGTGGGAAGGGCTCATCCCTGAGATGCATCTTAAATAATGTTTACAAGAAAGCCCATGACAGAAAACAACCTGTTTCATTATCATGCACTCCGATTATTTCCCTTCCATGTGCTTGCAGAAATAAATTATTCTGTTCTTGGCCTTCTCTCTTTACACATATTCTCATTGTCATTATGTATAATTTACCTTCTTTATTTGAGCGATTATTTGATTAATGTTGGGCTCCATAATTGACCAGAGGCCATTAGAACAGAAATATCTGTTTCCATTTATCTTCCTTGAATCCCAAGTCCTAACATAGTGCCTGACATACAGATAAATAAACAAACAGATGAAATGATAGAGTCCCAGTATTGATATTTAAGAGTCCAGTGCTTTAGCAATCCCTTTAATATAAACTTAATGTATGACTTTAGGAAGGTCATTTTTCTTTCATGAGCCTCAGTCTTCACAGTTGGTTATTGCATTTAGAGTCCTAAAATGGACCTTCTAGTTGAGTCTTTAATGACTCAAAATACCATGAAGATAACTTTGACATTTTGTTTTTCAATAAATCAGTAATAGCCATTCTTTGTTGAGGCATTTGCCTTGGAAAAGAATCAACCATCTTTACATAGCCATATAGCATTTACTTCCTCAGACTGTGGCTCACATCTACACAGGTCCAAACCCTTACCTCTCTTAACCCTTTACATACAGTGCACTTTTATATAATCTTATGCTAGAAAGAGAAGTGTTTATTATTTGAATATCAAACAACATAGACATGAGCATGCTTCCATTTGGAAAATCTTCTTGGTTCTATTGTCTGAAATATCCACCAAGTAGATCTGTAACGAGGGAATATTTAAAGCCACTATATATTTTGTTCTTTATTTTTAAAAAGAGTGTTTTTTTTTTAATGAAGCATGTGGAATTGCTATGTTAATATAAATCAGGTAATGACAGAGTTGATTTGTAGTGTTGGGTCAGCCCTCATTATCTGGAAGATCCATGAAGTCTCAGATGTGTCACTAAGTCATACAGTCTTTGGAGAGTTGGGGCAAAAACAGAGATCTGGATTGTCTATGGCAACCATGGCATGTTTCTAAAAGCAGAATAAATCCTCATTGGTAGAAAGTCACAAGATGATGGCCCAAATAGTCTTATTTCATGCATCCAGGCCTCTTGTTACCCTCTTGTGTACCCAATTACAAAGTCAGGAGAGAGGTAACACATTCACAATGGATGTGCCTCCTCATATATAGAAGGATACACATGACCCTACTGGGTATGCATCCACAACTGCAGAGAAGAGAATACACTCTGAGAAAAACTATCTAGTGAGCTACACATTTCCTTCAAACTTTCTGAGTTGTCAGCAGAACACAATGTCCCGTGCCGAAAATTATGTCAGCCTTTCCCCCCAGAAATCACTCCATAAAAATTTAACTCTGCGCCATTTCAAATTCATCTGAGAAAAGGAGAGATAAAGTATCCTTAAATCAAAGAGATTTATGTATTCCAATAAAGCTGCAAGATTTTGTTTTGATAGCAATAATGCAAAAGCCCACAAATTAAATGCTCTTGAGGAATGATTATGGCTACAGGAGTTATTATGTTTTTATCAGGATTGAATAGCTGTGTAACTTGTCTCTTATAGTTGTACAGATTGCAGTTGTATTGATAAGTGGTTTATGAGAAATGGTGTTGAATGAGGAGGAAAGTACAATTTGCTTTTAATTTGATTTCATTTGGTAAACCTGACTTTACAGCTTGTGTTGTGCTTATTTATTATTCACCATCCATGATACAAAGTAACCTGCCACCAGGGACACCAATTATGATCCCCCACCTCCCCACTCAGTGAAGATTGCTGTCATCAGAAGGAATGCCACGCTCTCTGCCCATGTGTCAGTAATGAGTCAATGTAAAATTTCCTCTGACCTCGAAGGGAGTTTCTGCTTCTTCTCTCTCCCTATTGCCAGAGGGTCCTTTACTTTACTTGGCATTCACTAAAGAGCCACAGAGGCAGAATAGACTGATCAAGCAATCCAGAGGCCAGTCAAGATAAATTAGATGCTTAATTTATATGCCAGGCTTTGCAGACAGACTAATTACACAAAGACAGTTTGATAAAGTAATATAAGACTCTGCACATATTAGCCAGAGCCTGCTTCCGTGAAATTATTGCTGATATATGTGCTATGGGCTTTGAGATTTCATATGCGCAATTGTTCAGCGGGCACTATGAAACACATTCTATAAAGGTATTAAGACTGGGTGCTATCTGCCAATCTTTTCTAATTTTATGCTGCCACTAAGAGACTATTCTTCCTTGGCTTTGTGATTTTATAGCACTCATTGAGATGAATGTGAAACAGTTAAACAGGAAATCTGAAGATACGATGGCCAAGAAAGACACTGGAAATGAAGCACAGACAATTTTCACGGACCAAGCCACTAAAATATTGGTGAAAATGGGCCTTTTGAAGAATCACGCTGGATCTAAAGCTCTTGCCTTATCTCTTGAGAATTCAGTCTGAGTGACCAGAGACACATAATACAAGATAGGAGCTGAAACACACCGATAGAACAAGAGAAACCTTTGGCTGCTAATGTTATATTGCAAGATCACAGGATCAAGGACAGACTTTATATTCCAGAACTTTGTGTTTGTGGACAATGGCTAATAGGGGCAGCCAATAGCTCATGTTCTTGGAATAGCTTTAAACACTGTCATTGAAATGTAAGCTTCACCTAATTGCGTAAGAGAGGCCAAGAATTGACTGCATTTAGTATAAATACTAATGGAAAGAAAAGGGTATTTTAAAGTGAAGGGTATGAGAGATGAGATAATTGGGAGAAGAAAAGAGTTTTAGGTAATTGAATGAGAAGTTTGAGGATATTAGTAGAGCCAGAAGAGAAACAGCTCTCACAATTACAAGAAGGTAAAATTTTTTAGAAGTTCCCAGATATGAGAAGATAGCATCAGAATCACACACACACACACACGTGCACACACACACACACACAAAGAAAAGTATTCATTTATTACCAGAGAAAGATATTGAAAGCAAATACACATATAAAATAAACAAAAAATGTATCCAAAAAGTCATTGCGGCAACGTACTAGGACACAGAATTTCTAGATGGGACAAGCACTGCCTATAGCAAAGTCTGACCTGAATAAATTTCCTCTGATTGTTCTACATGTTACGCTTCCAGTATAGTGGCTGCTCCCAGGTGAATAATGGTGCAGAGGTCATGGATATCTGGGCCATCGTATACATTCATTCCTTTTCCTAGTTAGTTTTTAAGAGACACTTTCATCCCTACCTGAACTTTGGTTCGGAAACCTCATAGGGTCAGAACCTTGTTTTCTGACTTTGAGTTAAGGGCTACCCTGGGGCTTCATAGAAGTTTTGACATTAAAAGGCCTCAATGTAGCTTCTCTAGAATTTCCAAAGAAAGTTTCAATTAATGATTTACAATTTCTCAAGGGAATGTGTTAAGTTCCTGGACATCTAAAATCAGCTTCAAAAAAATTCATGTTCAACCCATGATTTAGCCTTTCCATAGTGTTAGAGTACCTAATATCTCCTCTTTGATCTGTAGAATGATCAAGAAAATAATTGTGGCTACAGACAAGTGCCTTTACATCCCTAAACTCCATGATACTTGGTTTGCCAACAGAGTTTCCTTGGCAACATGCTTTAGTTATGTGTTACGCTCTCTAATTCCTCCTCTGACTCAATTTATATCAGCATGAACTTGCTTTAACAACAACAACAACAACAGCAACAACAACACCACCACAATCCTATATTGAAATTCTTTACTGAATCATAAACTGCTGATCACAAGTGCATGCTGGGAGGCAACATAGCATCCTCCATAAGTATAAAAGCTCTGTAAGTTCTGAAGGTAGACTTCCTCGGTTCTGTATTTTGCCAGAATGTAATGTTAGACATGTTATTTTTAAATCTTCAGATTATAATTTTTTGTCAGTTTATTTAATAATATAGCAATAATAATGCCTATGTCACTGGATTGCAAAGGGAATTAAATAGCATAATGTGTGCAAGAAGCTTAGCGGCATGCTTGGCACACAATTGGCATTTAACAAAATTTCAGCTGCTACAGACTTCTCACCAGACTAGAACACTTTTTTTTTTTCTAGAAACACATATGGATAATATTTCAAATGAAATAGAGAGTGAATTCTTTACAATCTCAAAAGTACAGTGCTCTCAGTTTCACACAAAAAAAGTATACTTCTCTTTAACAGATACACAGATGAAGATGACATCTAGGGAATCTTTGCCTTGCAATTGATGCATTCTGTAGTCCAGTAATATCATCTCACTTTGTATCCAAGAGATCCTGTCTGTTCATGTAGAATTCAGGTAAGTCCCCTAAACTTCTTGGTTCTCCATCTGTGGAAAAATTGTGGTGGGAATATTTGTACACCAGTGCTACTATTTTATGGCTTTCAGTTACCAGACTTACAAAAACCTCAGTTTTATCTAAAAAGTTAACTTTAATATAATGTTTCATCAGTGACTAAAATATCTTCATTCTTGGTTTATTTCCAAGTTTAATTTCTAGCCTAATGACATAGAAATGACTAATTCCTCTGGCACAAGAAAGTAATCAGTAAATTAAATACTCTTATGCCTGTATTCCAAACTTAAAATTGCTTGTTGGAAGTAAGGATTGAATGGAGTATTTGATTACTATCTTGAATAAATTTATTAATTTATTCAAAATTCATTTGAGTGTCTATAATGTGCTAGATACATGCTAACTTCTAAAGAAAAAAGTACATATATATGTTTTTATATTTGCTTTATAATTCATAAAGTGCTTTTGAGTGACATTATCTATTTTAACATTTACGATAATCCGATAAGAAAGGTGAATGATCTCCCATTTTAAGATAAAGAGTTTGATTGTGGGAGATGCCAAGTGACTTTTACATCATCCTATAGTTAAGTACTGGACAGCAGGTAGAAACAATCTATTAAAATTATATGTCATTTCCAATCAAACTGTACTCATTCTAAAGTTTTGTATTTGTTTGTTTTACCACATAAGTCAGGAAACATCCAGTTCAATACTTGCCTTTGTCAAAACTTTAATCCTACGATAAATAAAATCTCCTTTCTTAGCCTGGGTCAGTTTTAGGATATGCTGCATTTCTGAATGATGAACTAACACAGTGAAAAGCAATACATTATGCAGAGTCGGAGGGCCTGGAAAAATCAGCTGCTGTTGTTTTAGCTAATATATAACGATTTCAGGTTTTCTGACTAATGAAACAGAGAATGCCATGTTTCTCCCTAAATGGTGCAATGTCAGCTCTCAGGCTGGAACTTTATCAGAAATGCAGATTTAGAAAAACAAAGTGGTCTATGCATCTGCTCAGTAGAATGGGCTATGTGAATGCTTGTGAATCTTTATTTTGGTAAACCTGATGATTTGAAAGCAGAGAGAATGATTAAGTTCCCATGATTAGTAAATAAGGGGTTTGGGACTCAAATCCATTTCTCTCTGGCTTCTAAACCACATCCCCTGCTCCTGTCTAATGGAGTCTTCTGAGTGTTCTTCTTTCCATTATGGGAATGGGGAAGCTCCTTCTTCTCTGTAGCCTCAGTGCCAAGCATATTATGGTTGTTCAGTAAATAGGTGGTGAATTGCCTGTGTGGATGAACTTTTCATCATAGCACCAAATACCTCCCTAAGTACTCCATTTTATGGGGCTGGAGGTTTTAAACTGGCCTAGCCAGGGTCAGTTGCCTTGTCATGTTATTGAAATTACTTATTAACACTGTCTATAACAGCCTCATCCAGAAAGTGATTGTTTCATGTCAGTGAACTCACAGCATCTGATGGTGTCTATTCCATTTTCACAGGTGCACCTGTACCCACACGCACACAAACATGGCAAAATGATGTTGTTATTATCTGTTTTTTAAAAAAAATATTTACTTATGATTAGCTTATAAGCTAAAATCTGGCCCCTGAAATTTCCATTATGTTTTCTGTCCTTTTTAGGGGGACAAACATGTAGTTTAATTGTCTATATATCCATATATATAATCTCAATATTTATATTACAGTCCTTTCCAGCTATTGCCAATTAAATACAAGGCCACCAAGGTTATTTTTCTTCTAAAAATACTTTCCTTTGACCATCATGAGCACAACTAATACCATGACCGAGGACACTTTCTGTAAAATATCTCCATGGAATTTCAATGTCAGTGAAAAAAAATATGTAGAAAAGAGAATTACCTTAAAGGCAAGTTAAATATTGAGACAACACATACCTTGGTATGTATAGTAATTGCAAAAAA
Source organism: Pan paniscus (assembly GCF_029289425.2). Lineage (NCBI taxonomy): Eukaryota > Metazoa > Chordata > Mammalia > Primates > Hominidae > Pan > Pan paniscus. The sequence continues at coordinate 73,835,781 of NC_073267.2, forward strand.
CAATTTGATGAACATTTAAAGTTCAAACTGCCTAGAATTTTTTTCCAATGAAAAGAATATTGCAATGCATTGTACATAAACAATGTATTGTAATTAAATATTATTCAATCTAAAACTGTATATTTTTAAATATATGCTGTTATTCCCAAATATATGTTTATGTATATCTAATATATGTATATTAAAATTAATTTAACCCTCTATCTCCCAAAAAGATTTATCACAAAGTACATTTCAAGAGAGCAATGACATGTTTATATTTTGTTCACAGTTATACCTTCAATACCTCAAACATTACCGGCCATACAATAGGTAATCAATAAATGTTTATTGACTTCATTACCAATGAAACTAATCCTAAGAATTTCTAATGGTAATAGCTTTATGCTAGGCATTAGCTTACCAATGATAATTCGAAGATGAATTTGATCTGTTCACCGTCTTTAAGGACCTACTAGTGTGTTGATTTTTATAAAAACATATAGGGTAGGCATCACTTTCAGTTAGTCCCATGTCACAAAGTTGGAAGCCAAGGCTCTGTGAGACTGAGAGTCTCACTCAAGTTCAACTATCTAACTGTGGCAAAGCCAAGGCTACAACAAATAATATCTATCAGAAATGCCTTTCAGAAATTGTTCTGCGTGCCAACAATTAAACTGCAAATGTTTAGAGTCAGGAAACTAAATGAGTAAACCTGAAGCAGCCCCTTAATGGACTCAGCCTCTGTCATGATTCTCAGTAAAAAAGCTAAAAGATACTTGGGGTGGTCCCAAGGAACTCAAACCTTTAACATGATTCATGAGCATAAGAAGAGCTCTTGGAGAAGGATTTTTCCCAGAGTCCCTAGAATTCCTGAAGCTATGGGTGGAAGACATGAGGGAAGTGCTGGGCCAGGGTTTTTATCTGTGAAAGGCACTGGTTTTGAAGCCTAAAATAAGGTCACATGGTTTTACTAATTTCTAGTGTTTTTTTACAAAAATAGTTATTATGAGCATTGCACATTGAGTTGTCACTTTGAACACCTGGCAGTTACAACAGTCTGGCTTTGTGTCCCAAAGGAAAGACGTACCGATACACTACCAAAGACTGGAACAAGTAGCACTACATATTTCTTCCATAAGTACATACGTTAATATATGTTAAGTGCCTTACAAATGGACATGTCTTTAAATCATTTATTTCTAATTTTAGGACAACATTTTCAAGAAACAATCTCAAATAAGGATAGACTTTTTTGAGAAAATGGTATATGCATTTTTTTCAAATAATGGAAAGAAGAAAATATTCAACATACAATGGCCTTAGGGTTGTATGATGTGTGTGTGTGTGTGTGAGTGTGTGTGTGTTTTCATTTTGTGACTACGTAACTATTACCTAAAATAGTTAATAGTTGTAAATGCAAAGCATTGCTTTCATAGTGATAATTTGCAGTGGAAAATTATTTCACTTGATAGGATTTAACTTTCTCAAGGTATTGTTTCTCAAATAGCATATTCCTAGGCTCCAAAAGGACATATTTGTAGCAGTCTGAGAAAATTACATTTTTCCCTTTGGAAAAGAGATGATTCATTACTCAAATTTAGGAAATACTGTTTATTATAAAGTGTAAATCCAAGTATATAACATATGCATGTGTTAACACACACAAACTTACACAAAACCCTAAAAGAAAATAAAAATGTTAAATATTATTTTATTTTCAGAATATTTTTATTTTAATGAATGTATACTTTCTTTACATCAAAAACAAGCAAAACAGTAAAAATACCGTAAAGCCATATGAAATTTACCAGTTATTGAATAATGAAGTCCAAGTACATCTTATTTAGTTTCACTGTCTTTTACTTAGAATCACTTTTAACTCAAAATTTTATGCTTCAGCTCTACAGCTATCAGGCCATTTTGTAGTTTACTAATTGGACAAGATCTGTTGAGAACATTTTAGCATTTTTTAAATCTTTAAACATATGTTCAGTAAAGTTATGATAATATTGCCTTTCTGATCAATTCTGGATTGTTTTAACACAGAAAAAGACATTTCCTATAGTTTCAATAAAAGTGTATTATAAATTATTAACTGTATTACTATTAAGATTAGTAATAATTATAATTATAGCCTGAGTAATGGATGAGTTTGATTCTCCACAGAGGAAAAGGATAAAAAGAAAGAGGTGCTTTTGAATCATTTAATTTGTTAGGGCGTTTTACTTGTGAGGTTGGTATTATTAATGCTAGATGACGAGTTAGTGGGTGCAGCGCACCAGCATGGCACATGTATACATATGTAACTAACCTGCACATTGTGCACATGTACCCTAAAACTTAAAGTATAATAATAAAAATAAATAAATAACAAAGTTAACACAGAGAAGGCAGCAACTTTAATCAAAGTTACATAAGTTGTATATAGGTGAGAATGCCAGAATTTGAATTTGAACCTTTGGTCTCTACATACACTTTTTCACAATTCCTAGGCATTCCTGTCTCTTAAGTCCCCTTAAAGATGAAGCCAAGATTCTTACCTTGTCCCATGCAGCCCTTTATCTCTGCATGTCACATCTCACCCTCCCTTTACTGTCAGTTCCACTGAAACCAGCTTCCCCATGGTCAATCTGGAGACCCAAATTCACCTGGTATTTTTCTTTTCTTTCTTCAACTCAATTAAAAAATACCTCTACATCTTCTTCCTCGGGTTTACTGCTATGGACTACACACATCAGATGCTGAGAAATATGCAGTTAAGATACAGATATTCTTCAGAGTCATTTTCATCATCTGCTATTCTTCAAGTTATCATTTTAAATATGCTCTGAAGATGTTTTTAAAGTACAATCTAGGCCAGGCACGGTGGCTCATGCCTGTAATCCCAGCACTTTGTGGGGCTGAGGTGGGAGAATTACCTGAGCTCAGGAATTCAAGACCAGCCTGGGAAACACAGCGAAACCCCGTCTCTACTAAAATACAAAAAATTAGCCGGGCATGTCAGCGGGTGCCTGTAATCCCAGCTACTCGGGAGGCTGAGGTGGTAGAATCGCTTGAACCTGGGAGGCGGAGGTTACAGCAAGCCAAGATTGTGCCACTGCACTCCAGCCTGGGCAACAGAGTGAGACTCCGTCTCCAAAAAAAAAGGTACCATCTAAAACTTGAAAGAGGAGTTTCATAATTCTGAATGGCTATTAGAAAACACATTAGAAAACACACACACGTGTGCACATGCACACACACACACACACATCCCCCTTATATCTGTTTCTATCTGTGCATGCTTGTATGTCTATATTTTGCCATCAGACTCATGGAGTTCAAAAGCAACACTGGCTTTCATTGAATGCCCCTATAGCAATATTAGCAAAGTGCTATTGCTGCTGGCTCAGTGCTTATTTAAATGGAATAGCAGGGCCATTTCTCCCCATGTTATGGGCTTCAGTGCACAGCAGAGAGCAGCTAAGGATTTCTTGGCACACATCTGAGTGACTCTCCACAGAGGTCACCTAAGGACACAAGAAATTGGAGGCCAGATAAATATCCCTTTTGCATCTTCAAAGAGTGACCTTTCTAGGTGTGCTTAAAGGAATGGGATTTTTCTTCTACTGCCAAGGACAAGAATCTGGCCTAAGCTCAAATGTTAACAACAACAAAAAATGAATTCTAAGATGCCACTTCCTCATCAGAGCTTTCTAAGGTGGGAGCATTCATTGTCAGTGTGAATTCTGTACCAGGAAGAAAATCACCAGAACAATGGTGCTAAATTTGAACTAGGGCACTGTAGGAAGTGTGGGTGCAAGTGTGGACTTTGTACGCAGATGAACCAAAATTTGTACCTGTTCACCCGAGTTCTACCTTCTAGCAGTGGTCTTTTGTGATCTGATGGACCCCAAGATAAGGATTTGAGAAAAGAGGTCCCAGGAAGTACCTTCTTACTTAGTAAGGGGGAGTGCTTAGCAGTGAGCCAGAGAGACTGGAAAGGATTAGTAGTTAACAAAGGATATTTTAATAAGCAGGTTACAGTTATGGGCAACTGAGCCTCAGTCCCATTGGGAAACTCTAAGAGACAGTATAGAACTTGCCTCAGATTTGTCCCACCAGGTAGGCCAAGAAGCTAGGTGTTTTTCTTCTAAATTATTTTAGTCATTGCCTGAAGTTACTTCTGAGACCATTAACATCATGGTACTCTAGTGGAGTGGCAGGAAGGCCCTATGAATATATATTGGAAACATGAGTATGATAGGAACATGGGTGGGGCCCCTGCTTTTCTAGGTAGTTGACTTAACTGCTCTTACCTTCATCTGTACATTGGATAGAATCATCAGTGTTTTACAAAGTGTTATTAAACATCATCTGGAATTGCATAAATAAAATGTCTAACAATGCCATTCCCAACGACTACACAAAGGAAAGCATAGCTATATTTCACTTTTAAGGGGTGATTGACAAAGGGTCCATTTAAATATTCTTAGGACACTATAAGTTTTAAGGCAGTCAACTCTCTGGGCCTCATGATGAAAGTCCTTGTAAAATAATATTTGAAGTGCTTTTATCTAAGGATAGAGGTGCTTTATTTGAAGGTAAGGATAGGGGTAAGAATGAATTATGAGCCCACTTACTAGGTAGCAAATGTGTATTAACTCCAGGGAAAGGAAAGGTCATGCAGAAGGAGGGAGGAAGTGAATTAATTACAAAGCATCTTGTTAAATAATTGTAAGAACCAGAGAAAAGGCTAAAAGAATTATGGTTCCACATGCTGACTGTGGCCATGTCTACACTGAGCAAACAGGTCAACTTATGTAACCAGGAAAAGAAAGAAAATATGCAAAGAAGAGGAGACAGCCTGAAACAATGAAATTTTCAGGTTCTATCTTGGTGCGTGGACATCTAAATATATCAATTTACCTAGAAGAGTTATTTATGCATTATGTTCAGTACCCTCTCTGAATATCTGTGCATGCAATGTCTGTGTTTAAGTTATCAATATATGAAAATAGGATCTTTCCTTGGGTTTTATAGGAAAGGTATAATTACCTTTTCATGTATAACAAGAACAGTAAAATATGCTATAACAAATAAAACCAATGCAAAATAATTTTAAGTCCATGTAAGGGTATTCTATTTGATATAATTAGGTAACTTAATTGCCCTTTTAGGACTATTTCAGATTCAAAGCTTAGTTTAAGCCTCATCTGAGATTTGAAATTTAACAGCATGCAGTTCTATGTGAGATATGTGAAAGCAGACAGAGAACTGGTTTGAAATTATGACTGTGTCCTTTACTAGACAGAAGACAATAACATAATCTCTGCAACCCTCAGTTTGCTGGGCTACCTGGTGAGAGTAACAATTCTTACCTTGGATGAAATATATTTGCCAGTCTAGAGTACTTCCTGGTGCTCATAGCATCATAACTCAGATATAATTCATTTAATCAGTGCTCCTATGGGATGTTTTCATAGTCCAATGCATGACATGTGGGACAGTTTCCGCATATGAGCCAGGATGAACAAATTACTGTGTGGCATGAATCTACAGAGTACATGTGCTAGAGGTACCACATATATTCATTACTGGAGGTGCCACATATATTCAATTATTCACAATATTTGTCAATGACTATCAAATATGGGACCATTTAAGAACCTTAGGAAAAAAATACACAGAAGATCTAGCTATAGTTTACAAGTTGTTTGTTTTAATAGGGAATCCATTTATATAATTAGCTATATAATTAATTACAATAAAGTATTGCTAGGGATGTTTGACAAAAATCAGGAATGAATAATTATGAGTAATATCTGCAGTTGATACTAAGGTAGGCAGTGAGGCATATGGAGGTAAGAACAAGAATCTGAAGACTGTGTGTTACAGCCCTACTTCTGGTACTAACTATTAGAATGACTATAGGCAAGACATTTAACCCCTATATGCTTTACATTTCATCATCTATAATATGGAATCCTTATGGGCCATACAATTTTTTTGGTGGAGGGAAACACAGGGTGGGTAATTAGCATGTTGTCTGATATGTGGCAGAGGCTAATTAAGTGTTGGCTTTTATTTTTATGTCTTAGATTTTATTTATTTATTTATTTATTTTATTTTATTTTTTGAGACAGAGTCTTGCCCTGTCACTCAGGCTGAAGCACAGTGGCGCAATCTCAGCTCACTGCAAGCTCCGCCTCCTGGGTTCATGCCATTCTCCTGCCTCAGCCTCCTGAGTAGCTGGGATTACAGGCGGCAGCCACCACGCCCAGCTCATTTTTTTTTTGTTTTTGTATTGTTTGTAGAGACGAGGTTTCACCGTCTTAGCCAGGATGGTCTCAATCTCCTGACCTCGTGATCTGCCTGCCTCAGCCTCCCAAAGTGCTGGGATTATAGGCGTGAGCCACCGCGCCCGGCCGTGTCCTAGATTTTAGATGAAGGGCTTTATGAATACCATTGAATTTGATCAATACGATGAACTAAGGCTAATGTCATACTCATTTTATAGATGGGGAAATTTGGCTTCAAGACATTATTTTAACTTGCCCAGTTTTACACAGATAATCTATGACTAAGACAGGTTTTCTTCTATATGAGTGCAATGCAAGCTCTTACCCACACCACCATATATGCTCTTTGAAAAATCAGACAAAGCAAGGAGAAAAGTCAGGATAATGTCTTTGTTGGAAACGCAGACTTGGACAATTAAAGGATGTTGGCATTTAAAAAGTGAGGGGGCCTGTGGTGCTTAGAGGCCAGGCACAGTGGCTCATACCTGCAATCCTAGAACTTTAGGAGGCCAAGGCAGGAGGAGAGCTTGAGGCCAGAAGATTGAGACCAGCCTGGGCAACATAGAAAGACCCTGTCTCTACAGGAAAAACTAAAACAAAAACAAAACACTGAACAACTTAACTTGGCATGGAGGTGCGCACCTGTAGTTGTGGCTTGACTTTTCAAGCTAGAGGTCAGAGAGAGCTATGGTCACGCCACTGCACTCCAGCCTGGGCAACAGAGCAAGACCCTTATCCCTCCCCTCCCCCAAAAAGGAGGGCTTATAATCTTATAATTGTGCCTGAAAAACAGTAGGTGGGGCTTGCTAATCTGTATCTAAGGTCCCACTCTGTTTGATGTGGTTGATAATGTAATCATGATTGAAGCTAAGATTTAGCTGATATTGAAGAGAGTTGACAAGAAAATAACCCCTCTTTCTAACAGGGCATATTGCCTTCTCTATGTAAGATTTTAATATATACTTAAAAAGGGCATAACCCAAATATCTTTTTTTCTACTCAAGAATCTAAATTACCCTAGGTTCCTGAGACCAAGGGAAGACCCAAAAGAGAAAAACTGGTAAGTCTATGTGGGTGTTTTAAAAAGTCTGCTGTGAAAGTTCAGAAAACCAAATGACTAATTCAGACTGGGTACAGCTAGAAAGATGATCATGCAAGATTAGTCTTACCTTGAGGCTGTAAAAAGATGTGTAAGCTATTATTCTCCCATAATGAATGTTTTATTGATAGTAGATTTTAACCCCCTTTGCTCAATTACCTTTTATTTTACTTTCTTCAAACCCTCCATTCTCTAGGTGGCCATCTATTCAGTTATCTGCTCCAAAAACAAGTCATTAAACATATCTAGCAGTAAACAGCAAATATACTGAAACTAGCCTATCTTACAAGGAGTACATATTCAGCAGGTTAAGATGAGTTAATGGGATTTCTTAAATCTTGAGAGGGGGTTTCCTTCAGCTGTGGTAATTAACATGTTTGAAAACTAGAATTAATAAATAATCATAGCAAGTTCAACTTCAATTACCATTACAAATGTTTGTATTTATTTTTGCAAAACAATTGACATCTAATTAGCATGTTAAAAGCTACTTGTGTTCACATATTAATCAGACAGCTTCTAAAAATCTTAAGAGTTATTTATTAAGGATAAGCCAGACATATGCATAACCATAATTAACTCATAACACTACATGATCTACTACTCAAATAACTGTTAGAACTATGACCATAGACTCACCTGTTTATTCATTCAAAAATATGATACAGCAGAAGCCAATTATTCCCTAAAATATACTAAGATTATTACAGCTAAGTGATGTGTGTCTCCTCTATCTTACTCCAGAACGCTAAAACTTATAGGTACCAGAGGATATATATATATATCCTACTAAACAAAACTAGCTTTGCTTATAAAGCTTCTTCCAAATTTTAGTGCCCCTATAATGGTTTGATCATGTTTTATTACTTCTTATTGCATTGTATGATAATATTTGTTTACAAGTTAAACATTCCCATGTATTGCGAACTTCCAAAAAATGATATTGAAGTCTTTTATTTTGTATTCCCAGTTCATGACATGATTGTTTAGAAAATAACAGACATCTACAAAGTCTATAAAACAGGATAGAACATCTACTGGTGTGATCTGTTCTTAAACTGTGCACTTTAAGTCTTTTTGAAGAGAGTTAACTCATGGAAAAGTTCAGGCTTTGACATTAGACAGACCTAGAATGAGAAGCATGCCTCGGCCCTGCTCTACCTAACGTGAGCTAATCATGTAACCTCTGAACCTCAGATACCTCATCTGTAAAGGAGGAATTATATTCCTAACCTCAGAGTGGTGGCAAATATTTCATGAGATAAATATAAATTCCACCTGCTATGAGCATTAAGAGACCTCTTTCCTGCAATTCATACATCAGCTATAAAAGGCTTCCCTTTCATCCTTAGCCCAGTTTGTGGCATTAAGTGAGCCCTTGGAATGTATAATTTTCCTTTGTCTCTTTTAAATGTAGAAATATGATAAACTTCAGAAATGAGATTGCATTTGCAGAAAATCCACACTGGTCCCAAGAACTCATTCCATTGCACAGCACTTGTTCAGCCTCTGATAGAAGGAAATGTAAATGTGGAGCCATTCTTATCTTTGCCTGGAAGTTTCCAATTGCATGGCTCTGGAGAGCAGTCTCACTGACTCAACGAATGTGGCTTGGCCCAGTTTGCACGCAGCTTTGAGATGTTCCTTGGATTTCGGTAGTTCTGTTCTGCTCTCTCTGTCCCAGGGTATAATGTGTTTTCCCTGACTCAAACCTTCCATGTTTGGAAGGCAGTAAAATAGTCTGAAAAGCAGTTTTTCTGTTTTTGTTTTTTTAATCAAATGGAAGAAAGTGGAGCAGAGCCAGCTCTTGAAATGAAATATAAAAGCAAGCCAAGTGAAAATGCTAATATTTCAATTGCTACCCTGGGTACAGAAACTCAGAAGTGTTAACAAAGAAATCTGAGTTCATAGCTCAAGGAGCCCTTACTTCTATATAGCTTAGAATAGACATTGCCTTTGATAGCATGTTGAGAGAGAAGTCAGTCTACCCGGTTAGGTCATCTCTTGTGACTGGGACCTCAGTATCTCATTTTTCAGTGCCTCCATCATTGATTTGTTTGTTTGTTTGTGCTTTGTTTGTATGTTCAGCAGCAGCTTTTAAAATGTTTACCAATGATGCCCCATTTCAGGTATCCCGGCCCTTTTTAATCCCCTCCCCTTTAGTCTAGGCTGGAACTAATGATTTGCTTCTAACGAACAAAATTTAGCAAAAGGAATGGGATATAACTTATGAGATTAGGTTATAAAAAGAGTCTGGTTTCTGTCTTGTTCAGCATCTCTTGCTTTCCCATTTGTTCATTCTGATGGAAGGCAGCTGCCATTTTGTGAGCTGTTCTATGGAGAGGCCCACGTGGTTAGGAAATGGGGGACGCATCCAGCCAACCACCAGAGAAAAACTGCAGTCGTCTGTCCACTCACCCCAAAGAAACTAAATCTGAACAATAGAAAATATTATGAACTAAATAAAAATGAAATCGGTCAGGCGTGGTGGCTCACGCCTGTAATCCCAGCACTTTGGGATGCTGAGGTGGGTGGATCACGAGGTCAAGTGATCCAGACCATCCTGGCCAACATGGTGAAACCCCATCTCTACTAAAAATACAAAACTTAGCTGGGCATGGCAACGCGCGCCTGTAGTCCCAGCTGCTCGGGAGGCTGAGGCAGGAGAATCTCTTGAACCCAGGAGGCGGAGATTGCAGTGAGCTGAGATTGCACCACTGCACTCCAGCCTGACGACAGTGTGAGACTCCGTCTCAAAAAACAAAGAAACAAAAATTAAATCAATCATGTCAAAACATATCAATTTTGTGGGATGTAACAAAACAGTGCTCAGAGAAAAACTCATAACATTGAATTTTTATTTTGTAAAAAAGAAAGATTTCTGATCAATAATCTAGGCTTTCAACTTTAAAAAGTAGAGAAATGAGACAAAAAATGAATTTGAAGCATGTAGAAGAAAATAAGAAAGAAATAATAGCAGAAATCAATGAAATAGAAACAGAAAAGAACATAGGAAAAATCACTAAAACCAAAAGCTGGTTCTTTGAAAAAGTAAACTGATAAACATCTAGCAAGACTGACAAGAAAGAGAAACAAATAATCAATATTAGTAATGAAAGAAAGGTGATCACCACAGACCACATAGACACTACAAAACATTTAAGAGAACACTACCAACAACTCTACACACATAAATTTAACAATTTTCAAGAAATGAACTAGTTCCTGAGAAGCCATAAACTAAAAAATACTCACTAAGAATGAAAGAAAACTTTATAGTCATATAATTACTGAATAAATTGAATTAATACTTAAGAAGTCAATTTTATTATCAAAGTTTTTGCAGAAGTAATCAGAACGGTTTCCTGTGTGTAGTACCCTGTGGCCTACCTGGGAACTTTAGAGTGGTCTATCCTGTTGGTCATTTTTTAAAGGCTAATGAATACTGCTTAGGGTCAGAATCATGCAAGAAGGGCTCATAGGTGATCCCAGAAGTTCATAAACAAATATATCATGTCTCCTTTTTGAATTCCTCTCTCTTCATTTCTTCTATACTTTACAGCTCCCTGAGATTCCTTTTGAGAATTTTCACCCAGAAAGCTGGGGCTTTATTTACACTGTTCTGCCATGCACTTCCTATAAAGGCACCTACATCTGGGGCCAAGTGGTAGAAAAAGAGAGAAAGGAAGAATAATCAGGAAGTTTATTTTATCCTCTTGAGACCCATGGTTTTCCCTCCAGTGTTCAGTGCCTATGGGCTATCCTGGCCTGAGGAACAATAGAATGAAGAAAAGAAAAATAATAGAAAAGAGAAGATTTTTTCTACTACCTAAGAATGTTAAGAGACCTCTCTCCTGCATCTCCTGCATGAACTATAAGCTTGTCTTTCAGCCCTCACTGCTAGGGCTATAGCCCAATTTCTGTTTGGGCATTGCCTTGAGTATAGGCTGGGAGACACTAAAAGGGGAGAAAAAAGATAATTCCAATGGTACTTAAATTCTTGTTTTCTTCCTCAATCTGCCTGTTGCTCTCTATTTAGAGTCCTCAAATAGCTGCTACATTTATTCTGTTCAGGTTTTACAACACATTCAGTGGGGAAAAGAAAAATATTTTTTTCCCTAAAATTTAAACGTGTCTCAGAATTGGAGTATTTCCTAATATTTTTGTAGGTTTTGTTTTGTGTTAAAATAAAGAAATTCCTAGTACCACTCAGAAAATACCGTTAGCTATTTCATGGTACACATTTTTTTTTAAATGAATATATGTTCTACTTCTAGGGGAAACGTATTTTAAAAATCCGTGATATGCACTATTGCGGAATGACTTAAGAGTAGTGTAAATATTCTCACGATGTAAAAGTGCATTGTACTGTCTGATAAATGCAATGATAGGTTTTGCTGGCCTATGTCTTTGGAGGATCTCACTAGAACAATTGGAACTAAAAATGGAAAAAATGTGTCACAAAACTTTTGATGATTATTTGTTATTTTGAGATTTATGATCTAGGATTTTTGACTCATAAGAGGTCTAGCTCACCCACTGAACTGCAGTTACTTGTCAGTACTGAGGCACCAAGCTTTAACTCAACAACAATATTCACCAGATGCTTGGGGTATAAAAAAGAAAAGTCATCAAAATCAATATGAATCTATTTTTATAGAGAACTGTACTTCATAAATAGCACTCCCTTCATCTTACAAGTTCAGAGCACAGAAGTTTCTTCTTTTTGGAGTTGGTCAAAAGTCTCTCTTGCTTTCATTTTCTTTCTATCTCGCTTTCTTTCTCCCCTATCTCTTTTTCTTTCCATTCCTCAAATTTAAAATTCAATTTGTTAAAGGTTTATATGGATTGATGCAATTATTTAAGAGCCATGGACTAAAAATCATGCTGTGAAATTTCAATATATCAAGAAATAAGATATGTTTCTAATATTTTTCTTCCAAGTAAAGGATTAAATTTGAGACAGAGTTCAGGGTAAAGTAGGGTGTAGAGAATGGGGTGGTCAGCTTTCACTCACAAAGTCAGAGAATTTGCCTTTGCCAAATCTAGTAAGGTTTGGATATCCTGTCACTTGCAATCCTTGGGTTTCCATTTACACAGAAATCTTCATAGAGGAAGTAATCTGACCTGTATCCTGGGGGAACTGTGGAAGATATCTAGCTTTGGGGCATTGCCTGGAGTGAAAACAATATGTGCAAAGGCAATAAAGCACTTTTCAGAAAGTACCATATATTATATATACATGCACACACATATATATATGTATATATGCATATATAAACATGCTAATTCAAATACTAGAAATGGTGAGCAGTAATGGAAAGAAAGTTAAGTTGAAGTTAATCTAATCAAAAGGGACCCATTTTAGAGTTTTGCTGCAAAAGGCAGGGACTCATCGTTATATCCTTTTATGTGTGTGTTTTGAGGGGGACATGAGTGTGCATTTTTATTTTAGAAAGTGGAAATAATGGGTTGGATGGAGACAATCAAGACATAGAAGAAATAGTTTTATCAGTTGGTAGATTATGACAGTAGTTTAGAAAGAGAAAATGATCCCAAATGAATAAGGTCATCAGTTGAATTTTTTAAAATTATTTAAATTTAAATTTCAAATTCTCTGTAATATAATTTATTTAATTTTTTTATATATTTCTATTTTATAATGCACAATATGACTTTAGATGTATAGATTATAAAAATTTAAGTTTTTCTACATTTATATTCACTTTGAGGAATTTTTAGGTGGATTTTTATATAAAAATATCAGAAAAGCTGTAATGGAGCAAGTAGCTTTAACCCACTGAGTTTCTGTTACTGTGTTTCTCCAGTAGGGATAATAATATCCACCCATCTGGACACTGGGAGTGATGTCAGTGTTGTTTAGTTGGGATTGGAGCTTATTTATTTCTGGGATTTGCTTACAAGGGATCACAGCAAGAAATGGAAACAAAAATACATGATTCATATTCTTAAAGAGATTCAAGACTGATCCATAGAAACAACACGAGGACCATGTTCAAACAGAGAAAGTAAAAACAATAAATGAAACCAGGGACTAGCTGTTCAGTTAAATGCAGTAGGAACAAGCGCTAAAACAAGACAGGTATTGCGCTGGGAATTGCTATTGACTTTTGTTTGTGTTCCTAGGATATCAAAATGTAAGACTTGTCAATTATTTGTATCAGCAGGCTGGTAAAGACACATATGTTTTAGGTTGATTTAGAAGTATAGATATTAAGAGAAAAGCATTAATTATTTATAAACACTTGGAAAGAAAAGATTAAAATTATCTTTTGTTTTGATGGTGATTTGACTGTTTACCTAGAGAATTTAAAATACTATATTAGAATTAATACAATATTTAGGAAGGTTAATGGAGAAAACATACATTTAACAATAGTTTTCCTCTGTTTCAACAATGTACTTCTAGAAATCATAATTGATTTCTTCATTTATCAAATAATTACTAGTCATTAACCTGCGTTTGTCCCACTTGTTGGTGGATAGGTATAAATAAATATACAAAAGAAACCTTACTGAGTACAATTCTAGATAGGATAGGTAAAATATAATCAGTAAACCCAAGAGATAAATACAATTGTATGGTAGCTACTGATGGCAGCAGTGGCCCATCTGGAATAGCTGTTGCCAGGACGCTGGCTTCAATGGGGGAGGTGCAGCAGGGGTTGGACTTTGTGGGGCTCCTGGGAGCTGAGAACAGGCAGGAGCCTCTCCCCTTACCGTCAGGGGGAGCCCCGCCCTCCCAGGCACAGCTGCAGCTGCCCAGCCATGGCTTCGGACCTGGGCATCCCTGCACTCTTGGGGGCTCAGGAAGCCCCCTGTCCCCACAGGCTCAGAATTGCCTGCTCCCACTCCCTGGCCTCTCCCTCATGCTGGCACCTGCTCTGATTTTGGAGGAAAGTTGAGCTGAGCCCAGGCACTGTAGTGACCTGGCTGGGAGTGTGTGCACTCAGGGCAGTGCTGACATGCTATTCCCCCAGTTGCCTTGGCCCCCTCCAGACTTTGGACACTGAGGAGTCCAGGAGGGAGGCCAGGGGTGGGCTGAGGGCAGCTCAGTGTGGGCCTGCAGGTGCCCCTCAGCATGAACAGCCTGGGTGCTGTGGACAGCATGTTGAAGATGGGAGGCAGACAGACTCCTGAGCAGAAAGGGTTAGGTCCCAGGTGAGACCCCACATTCAAGCCAGGATGGCCTGAAGCGTGGGGGCTCAGCTGCCAGCTCCAGGTGGAGTCCTTGGCCCAGAGTGAGAACTTATGGTGCTTTTTCCAGGCCCACCCATGGCTATCCTTGGACCAATCAGCACTCACTTCCTCCATTCTGAGCCCATAAAAACCCTGGACTCAGCCAGACTTGTACAGATGTCAGGACTACCAGCTGTGGAAAGGAATTATCCACTGCAGTTCTGCTCTCTGCTGAGAGCTGGACACTGCTGAGAGTTGGACACTCATTGGGATGACCTGCTTGTGGAAAGGAGCTACCCATTTCGGGTCTCCTGAGATCTGTTCTGTCACTCAATGAAGCTGCTCTTCACCTTACTCACCCTCCAGTTTTCTGCCTCTCTCATTCTTCCTGGATGCAGGACAAGAACTCTGGAGCCTCTGAATGGCAGGACTGAAAGAGCTGTAACATAAACAGGGCTGAAACACGCCCTCCACTCACTGTGTTGCTTGTGATAGGAAGGAGAGAAGCACTGTAACCTTTCAGTAAGCCCAGACCTAGGGTCTCCCTGAGCCAGAGTAGTGACATCCTCTTTGGGGCTTTGCAGTTCCTGGCATCTCCAGGCTTCTGGGTTTCACTGCTTTTTCCTCTCCAGACATGGGTGCCCACAGTTTAAGCCATGTGTGGTACATGTGGTCCAGCTGCAGCCTTGCACAGAGCCCACACCTGTGTCGGTGCCTGGAGCTGCCCGCCCTGCTGCACTGTCAGCATGCCCAGCTATGCACAGTGGCCAGATCCCATGCTCACTTACTCACACACCCCTTGCTGTTCTGCACCTGGCTTGCCCTTGGCAGGTGTGGGGTCCAGGCTGGTAAAGTGAGTCAAGTGCCACCTGCCAGGCCAAGTGGGGAGAATGAGCTCAGCTCTGAGTATGAGAAATACTCAGGCAGAAGGCGCCACCAGCCACAGAGGTTTCCAGCTGGCGAAGTGACACCCCAAGGATCCTGTGACACTACAAGTTGAAAAAGTGACACCCCAAGGATCCTGTGACACTACAAGTTGAAAAGTATGTTTGAGTACAAATTTAAGCAAGGGAGCAGAAAATTGGGAGTGCAAAAGGGATGCAGTTCTAAATTGAGAGATTATATTCTCAAGCTACATAATAAAATTGATATGACATTGATATGGAGATTGACAAAATATTTGGTGAAAAAAAACTAGAATGTTTCCAGAACTGGACCACAATATGTATCATAATTTAATGTATAGTAGAGATGTTACTTTAATTCAGTGGAATGAGACATGTCCTGTTTATGAAATCAAGCTGGAACAACCTTTATCCATTTGAAAGTAAATAAAAGGGGACTACTCTCTCACACTAAGCAGAAAAATATAACTCATTGAGAAGAAAACCTAGATGTAAAAATAATGGTAATAAAAAGATATCAAAACTCTCTTGTGAAAAACTAGAAAGTGAATACATCTTTCATTAAATGCATAGTTATTGAATCCTGTTAGGTATAATTCTAGGTGCTTGAGGCCTTACAATTAAATGAAACATGGATCTCCATGTTGAATAAATAGGAGACAATAACTAGCAAGCAAAATAAATAATTATACAATCTATTTTGCCAGGAAATAACAAGGGCTGTGGAAAAAAGTATAACTAAAGTGAAACTGGGAAAGAGAGATTGTGAATGCTGGGGCCAAAGAGGGTAAAGAGTAGGCCAGATTATGATTCTTTGTAATACCATAAAATAGGACTCATTGAAAATGTGTCATTTGGTCAGTGCATTGACTCTCACATGTAATCCCAGTGCTTTGGGATACTAAGGCAAGAGGATCACTCCAGGTCAGCAGTTCAAGACCAGCCTGGATAACACAGTGAAACCCCTATCTTCACACACACACACACAAAAATTGGCTAGGCATGGTGTCATGCTCTTGTCATCCTAGCTACTTGGGAGGCTGAGTCTGAAGGATTGTTTGAGCCCAGGAGGTTGAGGCAGCAATGGGCTATGATCACACCACTTCACTCCAGTCTTGCTGACAAAGTGAGAACCTGTCTCTAAAAAGAAAGAAAGAAAATATTGCATTTGATCCAAAATTTGAAGAAACTGACTAGCAATTCAGGCAGATGCCTTAGAACACAGAGGTCTAAGCAGAGTCAGGAGCTGGTGTAAAGGTTCTAAGGTGTGTGTGTGTACACAGAAGAGCATAGTCAGTATGTGGCTTCAAGAACTGGAGGGATATTAAGAGGTAAAATGGAATCAGGTCATATAGAGCATTGTAGGCTGTTTTAATAACTTCTCATATAACCATTCTTTATATGCAAAAACTCAAAGTTGAGCCCCATTTGACAAGATAGAAATTAGAAATCCTTTTGAGTTATAATACCATAAAAAGAAAATACACAAACCATAGATTTGAAAAATTGTAATTGCCATACCTAAGATATACCACATTTTTAATTTACATAAAATAGAAAAATGAGTTAAATGTGTTGAAGGCAATGCACAAAGAACAAATCCAACAGTTCAACAGACATATGAGAGTTTATCTACCTTTATGGTAGTGAAGTCAATGAAAATTAAAATAACAGTGACTTTTGAAATACCTATGAGAGTGGCATAAATTAAGAAGAAAAGAACTATAATTCCAATTACTGGCTAAAATGCAAGGATATATTTTGCTAATGGAAATATCAATTTGTCTATTTCTAAAGCAATCTGCAAATATCTAGTAACATTAGTGACATTGAAAGTACAATTTTAAGTGATTGCTTTTATACCTTTGTAAGCCTTTTAATAGAAATCATTTTAAGTATTGATTTAAAAATCTTTAGACAAAAAAATCTTGATGGACTACAAAACCTGATTGTGTGTATGCAAAAGAATGCACATGTGCACATATACTCACACAGGTGTTTTTTGGATGGACTTAAAATTTGGAGAAAGATGCTCAGTAATTCTGGCTTTGGTACTACCACCCTGTTTTAATTGTAAATTTGTCATATTTGTTTTATATATTATTATGTACATATAATTATTTATATATATATATATTCCAAACAAGTATTTTATTTTGCATAACAATTCAAGCTTACAAAAATAGACTTAATAATTTTTGTTTAATGTCAATATTCTTATGGTATAATGTGGAAACTGAGGCCCCAATAAATATACAAATTTACATAGCGAATAACAAAGCCAGATGTAGCTAACATTCTCTCCCTGCCACCCCCATCCCCCTTACTTTCTTTCTCTCTCTTAACCATGCCAGTGTTCTCTGACAAAAGGGCGTGAGAACCTTGAATTAGATGCTTCCACGTACAAAGCTTGATTGTCTTCTCTGAGTCCTGTCAGGATTTTTGCTATTATTTTCCAGCATCTCCCAAACTTTTTGAAGTTTATGTTTGAAATTAAGTAGCATGCAAAAGTTCTCTGGACTGGGGACAAATTTCTTCTTTGATTATTGTGCCATATTCCCCATTATAGGAAGGTCAGAAGGAAACATCTGGCCAGCAAATTGCCATGGAGTAGAATTGAAGAATTACTGGGAAATTCATGCAATTCCATGGACAAGTGACAAACGATTCCGAAGGCATTGATGCCAAAACATTCACAACAGAAAAGAGAAAATAAAGAGCGTTTTGTCCTAAGAATTAAAAAGAAAAGACAAATATAAATGTCACCCAAGGGCCATAGATGTTCTAAATTTTATTCCAAGTGGAAAACAGCAAGTCTTCCAACTTTGTGAAACACTTTCTTTAGGCAATAAAGATTACATTTGTCTACATCTGGCATTTTAATCATCCTCATCTAGATTGTCTAGATTTATATCAATTAAATAGCCAAGACCAAGGAAAAAGGGTAACTTGCCCAAGTCACCCAGTTAATTATCAGCAATGTCAGACTAGATGTGCATTTTCTGACATTATCCTCCCCTATCCTCTTCCTCATAGAGTATCTTGGGGTGAGATATTGAATGAATGTAGAAAACAGATAATTCATACTTAGAGGAACAAAGAAGAAAATTAGTTTTCAAAAACATGTAACTAATATAACTGCACAGAAGACATTCTCTGCAATACTGATATTACTTTTCATGTAATTTTTTTGGGCATAGATAAAGAGTATGTGCTACACACCACAATTGAGGAATAGTTTCTTGAGGGTGATACGTGATTCAGCTCTTAGCATCTTCTTTTCTGTGTCTTTTTGGCCCAGAACTATAATGTGTTTTTCACTTCATTTTGAGTACCCTGAGTTCATCGAGTTTTTCATTATTATTATATTTGGTCCTTGGGCCACTTAATATGATCACAAAGCCGGTATGAATAAGTGTTGAACAAGTAAATTGATAGATGAATATATTCCTGCTTGTAAGTGGAAAATACTTCCACTTGTTGACATGTGGCCTTAGGAAGTTGTTAGTGATTCCCAAGCCCTTAATCATGAAAATCCCTTGTGTGTTAGTCCATTTTCATGCTGCTCATAAAGACATATCTGAGACTGGGCAATTTACAAAAGAAAGAGGTTTGTTGGACTTAAAGTTCCACATGGCTGGGGAAGCCTCACAGTCACGGTGGAAGGTAAAAGGCACATCTTGCATGGCAGCAGACAAAAGAAGAGAGCTTGTGCAGGGAAATTCCCCATTTAAGACAATCAGATCTCATTAGACTTATTCACAATCACGAGAACGGCATGGGAAAGACCTGCTCCCATGACTCAATTACTTCCCACCAGGTTCCTCCCACAACACATGGGAATTCAAAATGAGATTTGGGTGGGGACACAGTCAAATCATATCACCTGGTTATTATACCTGTTTGTGTGTATATGTGTGGGCACTGATGCTACCTCCCCACTGTTGTCACTCAGAATCATGTGTTGTCTATGACACTTTAGTGTTCGTGTGATATCAGTATGAATTTGTCTTCTTGAACCAACTGATGATCTTTGATTGAAATATAACTTTGGGGAACCTACTGTAGGTCAGTTATTGTTCCAAGCACTAGAAATAAAATAGGCAAAGACAACTTTTCTACTTGTGCAGAAAACTCACAGATGAGTTTAAGACAGAGATGCACAAAGAACTGGAGAGCATTAAGAAGAGCCTCTGAGTTGTGTTTGGAGGTGAGACCTGAAAGACGAATATAAATTCTGCGGACAAAAAAGTGTGGGTTTAGTGGTAGGCAAAAGAGTATTTGAATGGGGCTTGCTTTTTTTTTCGGAAGAATGGGTCTGCATGTGGGAAGGTAAATGAGAAGATCTGAGAGACCATACACATTCATGCATGTGAAATGTCTATGTTTATTTGGAATAATAGGAGAAGAAAGAGATTAAACCTGAATGTAAGGAGAAGATAAAATCTGAGACATTGAAGAAGAAAGGGATAAACACTGAGAGTAAGCAGAGCCACACCTTGTAAAACTTTGCCAACTGAATAACTTATACTTTATCAAGGGTTTTTGAAATTTATTGAACAGTTTTAAGAAGCGGGGATTATATTCAAGTTGGCTTTTTTTTTTTTTTTTTGAGACTGTGTCTCACTCTGTCGCCAGGCTGGAGTGTGCAGTGGTGCGATCTCAGCTTACCGCAACTTCTGCCTCCCGGGTTCAAGCGATTTTCCTGCCTCAGCCCCCGGAGTAGCTGGGACTACAGGTGCGCAATGCCAAGCCCAGCTAATTTTTGTATTTTTAGTAGACACGGGGTTTCACCTTGTTGGCCAGGATGGTCTCGATTTCTTGACCTCGTGATTTGCCTGTCTCGGCCTACCAAAGTGCTGGGATTAACAGGTGTGAGCCACCGCGCACAGCCTCAAGTTGCTTTTTAAATGACTTGGTCTGCTCTGTGAAAAAAAAAAATGGCTAGATGAGCAATGTTGAAAGGAGGACATATGTTTCTTCTTCTAAAAAGTAATGATAATTGTAAACTGACTAGACTTATTAGAAATGGGTTTTACACCCTTTGGTGTAATGGGCCAGATTGGATTTGAAATGGAGCCAAACACAGAGCCCGGCACAAAGAATTCATGTAATATACCTTAGTTTCTCTCTACCCATTTCTAATTTCCTTATTTGCTCTTGCCTTGTCAAAGATTTTTTTTTTAAGTGGACTATATGTTGCTTCTGTCGTGTCTGTTTTATCCATGCCTGAGAATAGTGGGGAATAAGTGTTGGTCTAACTAGAGCCAAATCGCCAGGAAGCACTGAGTCTTTAAAGAATTACACGGGGCCGGGCGCGGTGGCTCACGCCTGTAATCCCAGCACTTTGGGAGGCCGAGACGGGCGGATCACGAGGTCAGGAGATCGAGACCATCTTGGCTAACACGGTGAAACCCCGTTTGTACTAAAAATACAAAAAATTAGCCGGGCGTGTTGGCGGGCGCCTGTAGTCCCAGCTACTTGGGAGGCTGAGGCAGGAGAATGGCGTGAACCCGGGAGGCGGAGCTTGCAGTGAGCCGAGATCGCGCCACTGCACTCCAACCTGGGAGACAGAGCAAGACTCCGTCTCAAAAAAAAAAAAAAAAAAAAAAAGAATTACACAGGACAGGCACAGTGGCTCATGCCTGTAATCCCAGCACTTTGGCAGGCTGAGGTGGAAGGATCCCTTGAGTCTAGGAGTTTGAGACCAGCCTGGGCAACATGGTGGGACCTAATCTTTACAAAAAATAAAACAATTAGCTTGGCATGGTGGCAGATGCCTGTAATCCCAGCAACTCAGGAGGCTGATGCAGGATAGCATAAGCCTGGGAGGTTGAGGCTGCAGTGTGCTATAATTGTGCCACTGAACTCCAGCCTGGATGACAGATTGAGACCCTGTTTCAAACAAAAACCACTCATCCTTTCCATTGTCCTCTTTATTTCCTTTTAAGTTAAAGTTATGTAGTCCTCTGTCTACAGATACTCTATCATCAGACAGAAAAAAAATGGAGGAGATGTTGACTGAGCTCTTGTCCAGTCTTTGAGTGTGACATTGTTCCATTCTGATATAATCTCAATCTTCAGGTATGCATGGAACAGATTAAGCGGGCATTTTTGTCATCCTCTCCCATATATTTACTTGGTATCTGTGATCTTCTTAATGAGAACCTGGGGTAAAGTCATAAGATCATAAGATACACATAAACCTGATATCAGCATCAGCATCCGTTCATCCATTTGCCGTTTTAGATGAAGGAGGTTTATTGTGCTGTATTTAGCTGGATGGAAAACTAGGAAAACTGTCAAAAGGACATTATAGAAAAAGAAAAAAATCTTTCAGTAAAACATGTTTCATTTCCATCATTTCAATTGCTTTGGAATTATGGGCTATTTCTTCAGGGACAGCAGCTTTAAGGCAAATGGTTGAGTCTCTAAAAAACTACTGATCACTTTCCTAAATAAACTGTGGGACAATCTCTACAATAAGATACAATACTTGAGTCATGTTCAAAGGAATGCCACAACCACTGTCCACTTGACAATTCAGTCTTGAAGGTCAGACAAAACATCACACTTCTATGAATTAAAAAAATTTTTTTTTATTATACTTTAAGTTCTAGGGTACATGTGCACAATGTGCAGGTTTGTTACATATGTATACATGTGCCATGTTGGTGTGCTGCACCCATTAACTCATCATTTACATTAGGTATATCTCCTAATGCTATCCCTCCCCCCTCCCCCCACCCCACAACAGGCCCAGGTGTGTGATGTTCCCCTTCCTGTGTCCAGGTGTTCTCATTGTTCAATTCCCACCTATGAGTGAGAACATGCGGTGTTTGGCTTTTTGTCCTTGTGATAGTTTGCTGAAAATGATGGTTTCCAGCTTCATCCATGTGCCTGCAAAGGATATGAACTTATCCTTTTTTATGGCTGCATAGTATTCCATGGTGTATATGTGCCACATTTTCTTAGTCCAGTCGATCATTGATGGACATTTGTGTTGGTTCCAAGTCTTTGCTATTGTGAATAGTGCCGCAATAAACATACGTGTGCATGTATCTTTATAGCCGCATGATTTATAATCCTTTGGGTATATACCCAGTAATGGGATGGCTGGGTCAAATGGTATTTCTAGTTCTAGATCCTTGAGGAATCGCCACACTGTCTTCCACAATGGTTGAACTAGTTTACAGTCCCACCAACAGTGTAAAAGTGTTCCTATTTCTCCACATCCTCTCCAGCACCTGTTGTTTCCTGACTTTTTAATGATCACCATTCTAACGGGTGTGAGATGGTATCTCATTGTGGTTTTGATTTGCATTTCTCTGAAAGAGAATGTTCGCAACTTCCACTGTACTCACAAAGAACTTTGTACCCTGGGTTGCACTTCACTGTATAATTTAACTTTGGGTTTGTCTGTTCATTGGTCCCACTTAGTATCTTGTGATTACATTGTGTTCTCATCATGCCTTATCTCTGTGTATCTAAAATATTCACATAAAAATAGGTGATTAGCAAAAAAAAAATGCTTTTAAAGGAATGGATGCATTGTTAAGTACAGGCTCTCAGAAACGTATCCCAAGATTTTTTTAAAATTACATTTGGAAACAATTATAGAGTCACTGAAAATTGCAAAGATAGTACAGAAAGTTCCCCTTTGACCTTCATTCAGCTTTCCCTAATGGAAACATTTAAATAACTATTGGACATCTTCAAAACAAGGAAATTGATATTGGCACAATACAATTAACTAGAATCTACTTGGATTTCATCAGGTTTTGCATGCACTGTTTTTTTTGTGTGTTAATTTTTGTAATTTTGTGTATAGTTATGTGAGATTTTCTCACCTGCATAGGTTTATACAAGTCAGATACTGAAATGTTCTGCCACTCAATGGACCTAGTTTTATTGCCACACCCTCCCTCTTCCTCTGCACTAACCACAGGCAACCATTGAGCTGTCCTCCCATTGCTATAGTTTTGTTGTTTAGAAAATGTATAAATGGAATCATCTAGCACTTAACTTTCAAAGATTGACATTTTTCACTCAGTGTGATGTCGTTGAAATCCATCCAAGTTGTCGCATTACCTGCAGTTTCTTTCTTTTTAGCACTGGGTAGCATTCTATTATGTGATTGTACCACAGTGTGTTTAGCCAGACTCCTCAGATATTTAATATAATTTTCAATTTTTTTCATCATTACCATCTCATGCTTACACTTCTCATAGGTAATAGTTTAAAAATTATTTTCCCAAGATCTTTCTTGTGAATGTTTCTCGTTAAATTCTCTATAAATCATGTCCCTTATTGATGTGCCAGAGAGGAATAGTTCGACATCTAACTTGGCCCTCCAGCATTCTTCAACTTGGAACCAAGTTGAAGGATACAACTTCCCCAGTAGTAAGAACAACATGGTTATAGGATCTTGGCAAAAATTTGGAACGTACAGGTTACAGTAAGTAATTTTGGTAAATGTTCCTAATTCACTCTGTTCCTTTGCACACATTAACATTTTACTCCAGGGTTCTTTAGCAATGCACTTTTAAGTGCTATCAGAGATAATTTATTTGTTCTAAACCATGCATAACTCAGTGAATCTGAGAGCTTGATCTTTGAGGGGGAACTGTTTTTAAAGAAAGATCATTTTATATTTGATACAGCTCTGGCAAGAACTGAATTTAACAAATCGATATACACTTATGGTTTCACCAAAGGCTTCGGGTGGTTAAGGAGGTGGTGGTGTGACTTGGAAAGGCATAGACAGCTTTTTATTACTCTAAGTAGTGGAGTTGACATTTTTTTCAGTACAATGATTCGAACACACAAAAGGAATCCCCATGATGCTGAGTAAAAAATACTTTGTGTTTTCTTTTTCTGCTTTTTTTCAACTTAACCCTGAGATCATGAAAAAGAGTGGAAAGAAAAGAATAATAATGAGAATCTGACTTAGTAAAAGCAAAGTTCTTTCTCTGTTATTATCAGAAAAACAGAGAAGTCCCCAGGCCTTTCATGTGTATTCTGGAAGGAATGCCCGCTTCCAAAAATGTTAAGTTTAACCTTCTCTAAGTTACATTTTCCTGAATAATCAAGGCTCAGTCTTGTTCTTTTGTTACTGAATACATCTCTCATAAAACTCAGACGCCTTTTTGGGTTGACCCTGGAGCTGAGGGTGGAGGCAGCAAGGAGGTGGGTGAGGAGGAAGCCCATGTATTTCATGTTTCTTCTAATCAGTTTCTTTCAGGTGCTTCTTCAGGGACTGCCTGATCCCCTCACAATGCTCCTGCTCCTGATCAAGGAAAAGACATATGATTTTGCAGTCTCCTTTAGCTCTCCTTCATGGAAATGATTCTCTTGATACTGAAACTAAAACATATTCTAGGCATGGCTGAAAAGTAAGCATCCCGGGCCTCTTTTCAATTTCTCCAAGCCCCAGCCGCAATTGGAAATTGTTAAGCAGTCTTTCTCATAGTTTCTTTCTGTTTTTACTATTTTGGTTTGCTTTATGTGAATCATTTTTCACTGCAGCAAGAAAAGTGAGGGAGTGAAAGGTAACAGAGTGCTGGGGAATAGAATAATATTTGCTCTCTGCTGAGTCATCTGACTCAGATCATTAGTAGGGCCCTTTCAAGGCTGGATTTCTAGCTGGAAAGGGATTTTTAAAATGAGAAAAACTGAAAATAACCCCCATGCTGATGGTCAGGATTTAACTAGGAATAGAAGTTTGCCTCCAAGAATGTTAGGAGAAATTTCTGAGAGGATCTTGCCTAAAACTTCTCACTTGTGGATTCCAATTTTTAACTTAGAGTTTTATATTGAAATAAATGTGTCATGTTCTCCTAGTATCTGTGAAATATTTTTATTCTATGATAGGATAGGTTAGAAACAAAAGCAGGGAATTTTCCAAACCTTGGTACATGTTGTGAGTGGATATTTGGTGTCATAGAGAGAATTAGGTATTGAAGACAGACAGCCCTGACTGGGTTTCCTCCATATATAGTTTATCAGCTGATGATTTCTTGAGAAGCCGTGTTACCTTTTTGATCTGGAATATTGTAATGCTACCTTTCTTTCAAGGGTGCTGCAGGGATTATAATGTGGAAAATAAATCAATTTATTATTAGAAAAATAGTATTATTGTATTATTAGAAATCTAAATTAGAAAAATTTAGTTGTTGTACAGGTCTTCAAAATAGTTTACACAAGCACCCTGCATTTAACAATAGTAAATCAAAACCTAGTGATCTGAATTTATAAACATAGAAAGCTAGTATTAGAGACCTTCTGACTTTTAGGTTACTGTATGTAGAATACTTTTGACTTATATTCGTAACTTCTGTGTATATACTTGTAAATATTTATAATATTAAATATTATAAATATTTAAATATTTATAATATTTAATATTATAAATATTTAAATATTACAATACATTTACTCACTATTTATAATACTGAGTAAATAATTTCAGAGTAAATTTGGCATATATCTCATAATAAAAACATTGTAAATACAGGTAAAGGATTTGCAAGCAATGACAACTCAAATGAAAATAAAAGTGATTCGGCTAGATCCAAACCAAAGATTAAATTGAACATGAGGATACAACATGAGTTCACTTATTTTTATCATATCCAGCCTACATCTGACTTTGTTACCCAATAAATGTTATGCTGGAACTGTTATATAACATTCCACATTCAGCTGTTGTTCCAGCAGATGACATTAAAACTCCTTCAACCACCATTAAGATAACAAGTAAGTTTCACTTCCTTAGGATTTCTGGCAATAATTGAAAACTTATTTAACATATGCCTAGAAAGACAAGCTGAAGAAGAGAACAGAAAAATGATTATTCAACTTGTTCAGAGTCTGCCTAAAATTACTCCAGAATGATTGGACTGACAATTCCCATTGGAAAGGAGGCTTGTGGCCCTTATGGTCATAAAAAGGCATATGATCTGTGACCTCTACAATACAAGATGCGAAAGACAAAGCTGGGTGTACAAATGTACAGATGTTGAAGGAGATAGAAATGTTGTTTCATATTTAAGGATTAAAGATACAATTTAATTTTTGAAAATACATAAATTACATGATACATAAACAACCTCCTCTATCTCCTCTAAATCATATTACTCGAACAAACCACAGCTTTAGCCTAAGAGAAAGCTTTTCCAATAACTAAGTGAACTGATAGAGTTTCTTTTTATTAAAAAAAACCTACTTAATAAACATGTAAGTGTAGAGTACAGTATTGTTAACTATGTGCATTGTATATAACATAACTCCAGACAGTTTTCATCTTGCATAACTGAAACTCTATAGCCAGCGAACTCCTTATTTCCCTCTCCCCGCAGCCCCCGGCAATCACCATCCTACCTTCTGCTACTAAGAGTTTGAGTACTTCAGATGCCTCAGATAATTGAAATCATACAGTGTTAAATGAATTGAAAACAAGATTTCAAAGAGATATACTTATAGTCTGAAGTTTATTCTAGCATTATTCGTAAATGCCAATATATGAAATAACCCCAAAGTCCATATATGGATAAATGGATAATAAAAAGGTGATAACAATCTATTTATCTCTAGGTATCTATCTATATGTCACATCTATCTGTCTATCTATTTATCTATCTCTACCTATCACTTATCTGTTGATAGATAGATATCTATAGATAAAGAGAGATATAGATCTCTCTCTCTCTCTATATATATATATAGGTATCTACGTATTTATATGTCGATATAGGTGGATATAGGTATCTACATCTTCATATAGAGAGATACCTATATCTATCTATCTATCTATCTAATACACAGTCATGGTCTTTTAATGATGGGATACTTTCTGATAAATGCATCCTTAAGCGATTTTGTCATGCATTGACAGAGTGTACATACACAGACCTAGACAGTACAGCCTATTACATGTCTAGGTTAATTATGGAAACATTTCTTACAAAGAGTTTGAGGCCAACCTCTTATATAAAATATAAATATTACCAGGAAAAAACATATTCTATGTTTTATTAGTTTTATATAATATAAACAAGAACTTTTGCTCTTTGGACCTCAACATTTCTTACTGGTTTGGGGAGAAAAAAAAAAGAAGGGAAGAAAGAAAATAATTGTAGCTTGTTATTTTCTAAAGGAAGCTTGATAGTTAAAAGTTTATGAAAGTTAACCTGTTGGAGTTTAGAGATTTTCCAAGGGATTTGGAGTCTAAAGGCTTGGATCTGAGTTTTGAGTCTGTCATTAAATGGCTTTGTGATCTGGTTTTGTATGCTCAGTTTTTTCATCTATAAAATTATGCTGATACAAGCTTTTCTCCAGTGTTTTTAGGTAAATCACGTGAAGCTGTATATATGAATATATGTTTTGTTTACTAAAAATATGAATGTTTTCTGATGATTCTATTAGTAGTGTTAGTCAATAGGATGTGCTACACCTAAGGACTGAAATGTTAACTTTATATATAAATATGTCAATATATACATATAACATTTCTCTGTCATTTAACATGTCATTTAACATCTGTTTACATGTTCTCTGTCTAGGTCATGCAGGTACTGGATCTTTACCAGTGTCTGTAAGTGAATCTGAAATTGTTTAGAAGGATCCCAGAATTTGAGAACTGGGTAGTAGGACCTGGAATCTGGGATCTAAAGATGCTAGGACAATTAATGAAGGCTACGCCAAAGGCAAATAATGATTCCAGATAATTAATGTAATTAAGAAACATAAACTTCTGGGATAAAAGGCATTTCTAAATACTTACTTATGTTTTAAATGTATTCTTTATACAGACACTCAGTTATAATGTTGATTTCTTTTTTTTTTTAGGAATAACTTCTGAAATTTATTTATTTATTTTTATTATTATTATACTTTAAGTTTTAGGGTACATGTGCACAATGTGCAGATTAGTTACATATGTATACACATGCCATGCTGGTGTGCCTGCACCCATTAACTCATCATTTAGCATTAGGTATATCTCCTAATGCTATCCCTCCCCCCTCCCCCCCACCCCACAACAGTCCCCAGAGTGTGATGTTCCCCTTCCTGCGTCCATGTGTTCTCATTGTTCAATTCCCACCTATGAGTGAGAACATGCGGTGTTTGGTTTTTTGTCCTTGAGACAGTTTACTGAGAATGATGATTTCCAATTTCATCCATGTCCCTACAAAGGACATGAACTCATCATTTTTTATGGCTGCATAGTATTCCATGGTGTATATGTGCCACATTTTCTTAATCCAGTCTATCGTTGTTGGACATTTGTGTTTGTTCCAAGTCTTTGCTATTGTGAATAGTGCCGCAATAAACGTACATGTGCATGTGTCTTTATAGCAGCATGATTTATAGTCCTTTGGGTATATACCCAGTAATGGGATGGCTGGGTCAAATGGTATTTCTAGTTCTAGATCCCTGAGGAATCGCCACACTGACTTCCACAATGGTTGAACTACTTTACAGTCCCACCAACAGTGTAAAAGTGTTCCTATTTCTCCACATCCTCTCCAGCACCTGTTGTTTCCTGACTTTTTAATGATTGCCGTTCTAACGGGTGTGAGATGTTATCTCATTGTGGTTTTGATTTGTATTTCTCTGATGGCCAGTGAGGGTGAGCATTTTTTCATGTGTTTTTTGGCTGCATAAATGTCTTCTTTTGAGAAGTGTCTGTTCATGGCCTTTGCCCACTTTTTGATGGGGTTGTTTGTTTTTTTCTTGTAAATTTGTTTGAGTTCATTGTAGATTCTGGATATTAGCCCTTTGTCAGATGAGTAGGTTGCGAAAATTTTCTCCCATTTTGTAGGTTGCCTGTTCACTCTGATGGTAGTTTCTTTTGCTGTGCAGAAGCTCTTTAGTTTAATTAGATCCCATTTGTCAATTTTGGCTTTTGTTGCCATTGCTTTTGGTGTTTTAGACATGAAGTCCTTGCCCATGCCTATGTCCTGAATGGTAATGCCTAGGTTTTCTTCTAGGGTTTTTATGGTTTCAGGTCTAACGTTTAAGTCTTTAATCCATCTTGAATTAATTTTTGTATAAGGTGTGAGGAAGAGATCCAGTTTCAGCTTTCTACATATGGCTAGCCAGTTTTCCTAGCACCATTTATTAAATAGGGAATCCTTTCCCCATTGCTTGTTTTTCTCAGGTTTGTCAAAGATCAGATGGTTGTAGATATGCAGCGTTATTTCTGAGGGCTCTGTTCTGTTCCATTGATCTATATCTCTGTTTTGGTACGAGTACCATGCTGTTTTGGTTACTGTAGCCTTGTAGTATAGTTTGAAGTCAGGTAGTGTGATGCCTCCAGCTTTGTTCTTTTGGCTCAGGATTGACTTGGCAATGTGGGCTCTTTTTTGGTTCCATATGAACTTTAAAGTAGTTTTTTCCAATTCTGTGAAGAAAGTCATTGGTAGCTTGATGGGGATGGCATTGAATCTATAAATTACCTTGGGCAGTATGGCCATTTTCACGATATTGATTCTTCCTATCCATGAGCATGGAATGTTCTTCCATTTGTTTGTATCCTCTTTAATTTCATCGAGCAGTGGTTTGTAGTTCTCCTTGAAGAGGTCCTTCACGTCCCTTGTAAGTTGGATTCCTAGGTATTTTATTCTCTTTGAAGCAATTGTGAATGCGAGTTCACTCTTGATTTGGCTCTCTGTTTGTCTGTTATAATGTTGATTTCAAGAACTAATCAAGAAGGATTCATAAGTGTTTCTCAAATACCAGTCAAGTGCTTATCCATCGCCCAGGCAACTTGCATGTATTACTTGTGTAATCCTCCTGATAACTGTATCAGATGGGTACTTTTATTTACAAATGTGGGACTGAGTTGCAATGAATACTTAAAGTGTCCAGAGCCATGATACAGAGATAAGATCTTAGCCCAAATGTTCTACCTGTCTAATTATCTGTTATCTAAATACACATGATATATTTTTATCTATTTGTATTAGTTCATTCTCTCATTACTATAAAGAAATACCTGAGACTGGGTAATTTATAAAGAAAAGAGGTTTACTTGGCTCACGGTACTGCAGGCTGTACAGGAAGTGTGATGCTGGCATCTGCTTGGTTTCTGGGGAGGTCTCCAGAAAATTACAATCATGGGGAAGGCGAAGCAGGAGCAGGCACATCACACGGCCGGAGGAGAAGCAAGCGATCAAGAGTGAGGTGCTACACACTTTTAAATGACCAAATCTCATGAGAACTCACTATTGTGATAACAGTACCAAGGGGGATGGTGCTAAACTATTCATGAGCAATCTGCCCTCATGATGAGTCACCTCCCACCAGGCCCCATCTCCAACATTGGGGGTTACATTTCAGTATGAGATGTGGGGTGGGACAGTTCCAAACCATATCACTATCAATGTTTCTTTGCGTGCATGTATTATATCTATCTATCTCTCTGCCTAAGTCTATTTCTATACCTAGATAGTACCTTGAGAAAGTAAGTCTATATCTTATTTTCATATTGGCATATCTTGCTCAAGTAATAGAAAGGGCCAACCACAAGTGAAAATCAACCTCAGGATCATGTCCACCATATAAAATAAAGAAAAAAGAAGAAGGAAAGGTTAAGAAATCTGAAATAATTTGTGAATATCGGGCGGGGTAGTATTTCTAAGAAAAACATTTTAAATAGTAGTAGGAAACCTGTTATAAGCTTCTATAACTCCATGGAAGAAATGGAGAAAACAGGGAAAAGTAAAATTAATTGTACAATTCAGTTACATTTTAACACTTGATTCACACCTTATTAGGATGAATCAGCTCTTAGTATTTTCTCAGAAGACAGACAAATCTTAGGGAAACTCCAGGTGCCCCAGAAGCAATTTATTTGCGTTATAGTTTAGTTAATGGCTTTTGGAAGAAAAAAGAGCCTGATCATATCAAGAAATGTGCTATAGTTTTATTTTGTTTTGTTTTGTTTTGTCACCTGCAAAACTTGGATCTGCCTGGAAAGTGGAAAAGAGGTAGGTATGTAAAAATATGTGTGTGGAATAGCCAGAGAACATGCATGATTTAGCATGAAGGCATATATGTTTCAAGTTTAAACTCTTTTATGAAGCCCACCAATGATCCGAGTTCTTTCACCTCCCTCCTGAATTTTCCCTCTCAGAACTCATTGTGTATCTCTAGCAGGCTGGATCCCTCTTCGGGAATTACCAAAGACCTCAAGAAATGCTTGTGAAACTCTTAACCCTGTACTGATTTTTAATAAGCTAGCTCATCTGATTTCTTTTTTAATCCTACTTAGTCCTTCCAAACCCTATTGAAACTCTTCCATTCATTCAAATTGTGAGTAACTTTTTGGCAGGGGCTTATCTAATTTTCCTATTTCCTCTGTACAGCATAGTGCTTTGCACATCAGAGCTGCTCAGTAATGTCTAAATAATTCTGTTTTCTTGACTGCTAGGGATCTACTACTAGAGGTCCCTGCATGCTGCTGTCCAGTTCTGCACTCCCTAAAATAAGTGCCTTATTATGCCTTTGCCTATGGCAAAGATAAAAATTTAAGTTTCGAGAGAATGAACAAAGTCACATGATTAACTAATGGGTATGAGGATGAGTTAAGCTCCATGCTTGTCCCATTGCCCTATAGTGCCTCAAAAGTTCACATGCAATGAATAAGACACATTAGGATATTTATCTGTGCCAAGGGAAGAGTGCAATAAAAGCTTGGAGAGTCTGTTCTTGCAATGACATTTGCACACATCCACATAAGTGAACACTCAAGTGACCCATTCTTTCTCTCCTATAATGCATGAGCTACCATTTGGAAAGGGATTGGAATATCTGCCAAAATGTTCTGAAAATGTTCATGGGTTTCATGATTCTCTTAAAATATTTTTTCCAGATTCGTATAGCCTTTTCTCAGTACAAAGAATGAATTCCACATTATTTCCTCCTAGAATAGAACTCAAAAATATTTCTTCCAAATGCTTCACAGCCTACCCTATACACTCTGCTCTTTGATGATGGCTCTATTTTAGAGCTCATGGTGGTACATAAGGCAGACGGAATGTTGTCTCATCTCCTTCCTGTCCATGCCAGTTTCTTCCTGTAAGCTACAGAATAAACTAAAGGAAGATGACTGCTTTATTTCTCACAACTAATATGATCCGTGATTCATGACATATATAGTTCTCTTGGAAGAATGTAAATAGGTTGTTTTATGCACTATAAGAGTCGGCAAAACCAATATTCATGGAAAATAATTATAGTTTTAAAGTACGCTGTATGTTTCAGGTCCTTTTATAGGTGGTTCACATATTTTATGTTTAATATTCAGTTCAAGCCTATGGTTGATATTAGTGTTAACATTTTACAATAAGAACTCTGAAGATTAAAGTGATAACTACCACAGAGCTAGCCAATGGTAAAACAGGATTCAATTCAAATTGATCTGTATAAAATTAAGTTCTTCTTAATGACATTTCACTGAGCAATTTTTTGTGGATGCCTTTAAACTCCTGTAGCATCATGATGAAGCAGAGAAAAGAATATCTTCTGAGGAATGCTATATAGCATAGTAGCATAGTATAGGGAAGGGAAGTAGACTTTGAAGCCAGATCCCCTGGGTTAAAATCCTGGCTCCATTATTTACAGCTGTGTCATTGTGTTTAAGTCAGTAAACTGCTCTTTGCCTCAGTTTCCTGATTTGTAAAATAGAAGCAATGATAGTAGGTACCTCTTTGGGTTATTATGAGAATTAAGTGAACAGTGGTGAGCACAGTACAGGAGGAGCTGTATGTGTTTGTTTGCTCTCACACCTTACCCCAGGCACTCCCTGGGCAAGAAACTACCTCACCATTGAGTTTTAAGAAGAATATAATGTGTAGACTAAAGAAACAAAATGCAACACCCTAGATCCTGCTATATACACATATGCATTCAGTTTAACAAGAAGCAGTGGAACATGTCTATTCTGTCTTTTTTTGGAATTCTAGTCTGATGGTTTACTTACAAGGATAGAAGGATAAATTTAGAGATGAGACTACATATATATATATGTATTATATATACATATGCATAAATATGTTTGGTCTGTGATTTTTGAGTAGGTATATGGTTTTCAACCATCACTGTCTGCACATGAAATAACACAGAACTTAAGCATTATACAACCCTAATTGTGAATTGGGAAAGGAGGGGAATTTTTTTTTCTTTTTCAAAATACTCTCCTTATGTCTCTGAGTTTCTGAAAATCTTAAGTAATTTTCCCCCCTTTGGCATCTTGTCATATCTTGAAGGTCAGGCTGACAGCAATGGACAAGCTCAATTTCTTTCTGATTTCCCAAGGATACTCACTGATATACTTTTTTCTGTAGTGTGATTAGGTCCCTCACATTAATAACAGAATACAGATCATCTGCAATTCTGAATATTAGTCTATCTTTAAAAAATGAGGGATTCATTTAACTAGTATTGAAGAACTAATTTAAAATTCACTAGCAATTCATTTTTCCCAGGTTATAGGATAGATTAAGAAGCACTGAATTTAAAATAAGCCTGAATCCTTAATGCATAGGGGAGCATATTAAGAAACTATCTGTAGGTAGCTTAACATAAAAAGAGAAATTTTTAAATTATAATTAAGTAGATATTATTTCTTGAGATGCTATCAACTGACTTAATGTTGTCTTAATTCATGTTGCAATATTTTTAAGAGAATATTCAAGCAGATACACATCTATACATATTGACGGGTGTATAGGATAATGAGTCACACTTCTTAAATCAGGCCAAAATCAGTTCAAATCCTCTCATTGACATTTAGTAGCAGCCAGATCTTGGGAGAGTTGTTTATTTAACCTCTCTTATCATCAGTGTCTTCATTTATAACAGTGAGAAAAATAATTTTAGGCTTAGAGTCAACCTTTTTAAATATCTATCACTTATTTCTTAGTCCACTTTATCACTAAAAATATCCCTTGATGTGTGTTTATATGTATGTTCAGCTATTCTATAAGAATGAAGGATTTGTAACGTCTCATACATAGGTTTGATATTTGGAGCTTAGGCTCCAAACAAAAATATTTTCAGCTTTATTAAAAAAAAGGAGTGTTTGGAGTGAACTGAAAGAAAAATAGTCATCCAAACAAAAAGTGATGATGCTTCTAACATCTTTTTGCCAAATTGATTTTTGCCTTTTAGGGTTAATTATCTACCAAGTGCCTTTTACCCCCTTGGTAGGGCCATCATGTTCTATTTATTTTAAAGTCCTTCCAGGAATGTTTAAGGAGATAGCAAACTCCACTTGATCACTGGAATTTAGAAGGGGTTGAATACACAATGCCGATGTCCAACAGGACCAATGCTCCTCTTTCCGACTTGTCCGAAACTCCAATTTTCTTTTTGCATATAATTTAACTAAAAAAAAAGAATTGAAGTTTGATCTTATTCTATGTTAATACCTATTACCTTGTCAGCAATTCTTCGTCATGAAAAATACCGCATTTTAAGTCATTCACGGAGGCCATGCTACCCAAGAGAAAATATTTGCAGAATATGATCATATCTGAACCAAAATGTTGATTCTGAATTGCTACTGTTCATTTAGTTTTCACTTAGAACTGATGTCATCTGGTAGAAACAATCATTGTTAACACATTCATCAATCTGGATTGTGTTAACTATTGAAAACTCTAGTTTATTTCATGAATCTCCCTTGTGTATATTGGCACATTTAGTGATGACCATTGGGCTTTGATAAATTTGAACTCCTGCAATTAGCTGTAACACCATTTATTTAAATAAAATTGTGGGCTATCTCTCTTTTAGATATTCACTATCTTTCAGCTTCTCTAAAATCTGACTATTTTCTTGTAATAATAAATTGCAGAGTAAGAAAAATTAAGATTAGTAACTGACAAAAGAATGGATAACAACAAAGAAATGAGTGACACTAATACTAATA
Source organism: Pan paniscus (assembly GCF_029289425.2). Classification (NCBI taxonomy): domain Eukaryota; kingdom Metazoa; phylum Chordata; class Mammalia; order Primates; family Hominidae; genus Pan; species Pan paniscus. Next base: position 73,871,190 of record NC_073267.2, read on the forward strand.
ACATCCAGCAGTTCCAAAGCATCTCCTATATGATAAACACTGGGTTAAACACTCTGTGTCAGACACCTCATTTAATCCTCACGAATAGCATATAAATTAGAAATAGCAATGTATTTCCATGTTACTAATGAAAAAACTGAGATCAGAGGGGTTATGGGATAACCTACTCAAGATTGTAATTGCAACACCAGACAGATGTGTGTGATGTATCAAAGTGGGCAGAGCTGGGCCTCAAGGAATCTTTGTTTTGTGTCATGTCATAACACATGATTCTAATATTTACTATGGATTTGCACAGTCTCTGTATCTTTGTATCACTCACTGACTATTTCAATCCTGGGCAGAAGCACCCACTTGACAGATGCTGTGGGGATTTCTTCCCATGCACACCTAGGGCTTATCATAACAAAGTGGGGTTTTATAAATGTTAAATTGAGTTATAGTTAGTTCCTAGAGGAACTGCATTTGTCCACATCAAGTCATCTTTATTCAAATATTCAATTATGTTTTTTATTTGATCAAAAGGTATGAGTTTTATATACATATATAGATATACACACTGGCTGGATTTAAATAAGTATTGATGTTTAACACAGTACTGCTTTAGAATCACTACTTGTTTTTATTATGAAAGAAAAATTTACAGAAAAGTTTTATGTTTATAACTCCATCGCTGATGTTAATCATGTTTTTATTATAATATCAAAATTTAGGTAGCTAGTGTCTACAATCAAGTAGTAATATACTTGGATTTTTACAAAATGTTTATATTCTTTCATCTTTAACTGTGTAACAGAATAAATTTCTATCATGTAATATTTGTATAAAAATATTCTTTCATCTTTTAAATGAAGAGCAATCATTGTCATGCACTTACATATGTCATTTCACATTGTACCATGTACATTTGAAATTTGGCCAATATTGTGTTAACATCAAGAAATAATGGGTAAATTAAACTCAGCCTGTGTGTGTGTGTGTGTGTGTGTGTGTGTAATACAAATTATTGGGGTAAAAAAAAATTCTAGAAGTCAAGGACAAGAACTGTGTCTTAATCATTTGTATTCCAGCAAAACATTGAAAATGCATATCCTCCCGAGTAGCAAGATTTGGCAGCATATACTGCTATTTTGCCTCTTCTTTTAAAGCTGAAATATTCGTATTAAGTTTTTGTTTGTGAGCAATGAGAAACAATCAGTTAACTCAAAAAGAAGACGTTAATAGAAGGATATCAGCAAATGCACAGGGAGGCGAGTGAACCAGAGGAGGCTGGCTGGAGGAAATACAGATCCCATCCCTGCTTCTAGCTCTGCCTTTCCTCCCAAGAAAGGGATGCTGCTGCCTCCATTTCAAAATAAACTGTGAAGTGTCTACACCTTTCTCATTACTCATTGAAGATTCCAAGTCCTGAGCAAAAACACTGATTTGCCACAGAGAAGCCAGGTCATGTGACCACGTTTTAGTTACTAAAGAAGTAGGAGGAGGGAATACTGGGTGTTTTTATATCTGAATTGGGAGCAGCAGAAACAAAAAGAGGTGGCAAATGTCTCCTGGGAAATGATTAAATGGGGCTGATCACCATTGATTTCAGTGAAGGGTTATTTTCACAACTAGAATACATTCATTTTGGAGGTGGAAAGCAAAAACAAATAAGGCCAGAAAAACTGTTCAAACATACTTTTTTGGCTACTGATTAACTTTGGGATGAAAACCATAACAGTTCCTTGGTGAAAATGAGAAGGTTCAAACTACCTAGCGCTTTTCAGGTAGAAGAGGTTATCTGTCCAAGTGCAGTTACTGAGCTAAATGAAAGGGGCAGGTTTATCATAATAACTTTTTCATAATAACTTTTAAGCTTCTTCCTACTTGTATTCTTGGGGCTTACTAGACAAATAGAAAAAAAAATCACACTTTTATATTATCTGTGGGTCTCCTTTGACAGCTGATTTCTTACAAAAGGTTTCAGAACAAACTGAAGTCATAACCAAATTCCACAATATAGCTGTTGCAGTCATTTCTGCCCAGCCACATGCTTTTAAAAGAAGAAGAAGAAGAAAAAAAACTAATGAATCTGATAAAATCTTATAGATGTTACCATATAAACAATACATAATTTTAAAAACATAGGAAATTCTTACACAAATGGTCAACTGAATTCAGTATCTGGAGTGATGAAATTAAACATACCAGGGCTTTTCACCTATGAATGAAGCTTTAACACATAGGCTTGACATAGATTTGACTTATTTTACTAACACTTTGATTGTTTAAGCATTTTCATAGTTATACCACAATTTCCTTTCTCTCTCAATATAATAAAATAATAATGATTACAACCACCACCACCATTAAAACAGCTTTGTTGAATCAAACCCTTTAAACCAATGACTTATTTTGTCTTTATAATGACATGATATGAGCTTTTTAAAATGTTCTTTTAATTTTATTTGCCGGAGTCTTGCTATGTTATTTAATCATAATGGGGATAGCGAATATCCCTGAACAAACAGTCTCTAAGCCAGTACCTGTCACCTGATTCATAACACATGAATCTCTATTGAATGAAATTTGATGAAGAAACCATTTATTAAGTAATGCTAGATTAAAAGTAAGATGTAACAAAATGTTATACAGAAGAAGTCAGTCAAGAATGAGTACATCCTATATAATTCAATTTTATGAAGTTCAAGAACAAGTAAAATTTATGTATGGTGATAGATATCAGTTTAGTGGTTTATCTCTGGAAAGGGTTTTGACTGGAAGGGTCAAAAGGAAGCCTTTTGGGGTACTGTAAATGTCTTTGATCTTATGCTTTATGCATATTAAATTATGCCTAAAAATAAATCATAAAACAATACGTATGTAGAGTTACTGATAAATTTTAAATATGTGTGTGGGGGAGTTTAATTAATTTGGAAAACATTCAAACATACTAAATTTCTTTTTGTCTTAAGATGCTGCAATTATGGGTAATTGTGTCTTTATGTCATATATTTTATAATTTTCTGTTATGATTATGTATATACTTTAATAAATGAAGCCAAAGATTTTATCATTGTATCACAATACCTGTGAAGTCTTATACAGAGTTTATGCTCAAGAAAAATGAGTACAATTATTTGACCAGGAATAGAGCTGTTATTCTGAGTCAAAGGTTTTGAGCAGACATAGATATTTCAGCTCACTCCATATATTTGTGTTTTGGATAAATGTCTACTTTCTTCTCCATAGTACCTTTAGTGCCTAGAATAGTTCTTGACACAGAGTTGGATGCCTATTAAATATTTGTTAAATGAGTGAATGAATCTGATGCACACTAAAATTATTTCAATGAGCTTAAGTATAACTTGAAGCAGAACTCAAGTTTCCTCTACCTGTAATGAAATTGTGTTTGTCTCTACTCAGATAGGTCGTGAATAAACAATGAGGTGTTCTCTTAAAGAAAAGCGCTCCTAGTTTCAATAGCAAGTCATGTAGCACAGCAAGAAAAAGGGATGGGATTTAACGACTGACAGATTCATTTGAAATCCTGATTTTGTCACATTGTCTTTTTATGAAGTTTGCCTGGCTGCCCAAATATTCAAGCCCAATTTTCTTTATCTGCAAAACAGAAATGCTTCTGAAATTGAAGTAGATAATAAGAGTCAGCCCCTACTAAGCATTCACTATGTACATTCTCTGTGCTAAAAGCATTGCATATGTTACCATATTGCTTGTATGCAGAGTATATGAATTACTTAGCATAAAGCTCAATAAAAATACATTTCTTTTCTATGGCAATTCAATTCTTAAGACCATTCCAATTAACTTTCTACATATTTTCTATTGTCTAATTTCTTTTCTTTGGGTTTTGTAAATTATTTTAGATTGTATTTTCTTAGCATTTCCCTAAAGAATTTAAATTTCTTAAAGGAATGAACCATTTGCTTTCTGAGTGGTATAAAGTTCATTGAATTACCAAATCTTAGCATGGCCAGTGATGACATGTAATCTTTCCCACAATAAATGAAGTATTTCTCTAATGAAGAGACATTTGATGGATTTAGGATAGAGGTTTTTTGTTTTTTGTTTTTTAGATAGGGTCTTGCTTTGTGGTCCTGGCTGGTCTTGAAATCCTGGGCTCACGCTGTCCACCTGCCTCAGTCTCCTGAGTATCTGGGACCACAGACACACACCACTATGTCTGGTGGCTTAATACTTTAAGTGAAGCAGAGTTATTCTCTTCTGAGATGCCAAGTTCCATTTTTTGACAACTTTGTGCCTTCCACTCTTAGACCTTCTTTTCTCTGAAACAACATAGTTCTCTGACAAGCTGGAGATGGTTGCATATGAAAATCCCCATAAATTGATCATAAAAATAAGAAGTAGGGTAGTGATAGCTCTATTCTATAAATTAAAACTTTGTAGGGAGTGGCATATTCGATTTAAGAGTTTTGACTCAAAGAAGGGTAAAGATAGTGGAATCTGGAATAGGTTCTGATAGGGAATAAGGGTGGTTGATTAAAAGAAGGTAGAAGAATTTCTTAACTTCCAGGGACTGGTGCCAACATAGGAGATGTCTTAGCTAAGAAAGTGGAGAAGTGACATTTGCAGAGAAGATACCATGGAAGAGAAAGGCAAACACGGACAGTCTCCCCCTTGAAAGTAGGTTTGAGAAAGTTGAAGTGTTGAGTGGATGGATTCAAGGACTCTAATCACATTAACAGTGCCGAAACCAATAGGAACTGATGTCCCTGGAGTTTCTCTATAGTGAGGGAACAATATCATTTCCTTGTGGAGTGTCTGCCATGTGTCAGGTTCTCTGCTAGGCATTTGGAGGAATTATTTCATTTAGTAGTCAGAGCAGCCTCCGTGTTAGGAATCATTATCCCAGATGAAGAAGCAGAGGCTGAGGGAGATGAGGTGGGAGAAAGAAAAGAAAAAGGCATAAAAACTTTCCTCCTTTGGAACACAAATGAGAATGAGGCATGAGTTTTTTTAAAAGTACTGAGATTTCTCTCTACACCCCCTCCCAGCTTCTTTTCATGTCCTCAGAAGGCTGGGATTAGGAATCCTCCCACAGCCCATGTCTCCTGAGAACTTACATAGCACTGCTTCTGATTAAACTAACAGATTAGACCCAATGGCATAAGGCACAGCTTCTCTCCTTTGAGAAAGAGCAAGTAAGAATGAAGTGTTAGATTGCAAAGCTAATTATACATTCTGTTCAAGTGTCAACCATCTGTTGCAATTGTTTAAAAAGCAGACATAAGTCAACTGTTGGGGCGGGATGTTTATTGTTGCGAATACACAGGAAGCTTTCAACACCCATGGAGAACTCTTGATCTATCACGTGCCTGTAGGCTGCAGTGAGATTCTACTGATGTCTTGAGAAACCCACCTTTTCAAGAGAGGGTAAGTGATAGCTCCAGGTAGCTGAAGATTAAGGACCAGTCACAGAGACCCCTTCAGCACTGGAAAAGATCTTCAACATTATATGATCCACACTCAGTGTACAGATGGGAAAACAGAGATACAGTGAAGATAAGGCACTACCTATTACTTATAATCTTAACAATATTCTGCAGAAATTTTGTGTCTGCACATAGAGCCCTCTCTAAAGGAAGGGGTGGAACACTATTTTTTCTCTGTACTTCATGTATAGTATAATACTCAATGCAGAAAAATAAAAGGAAAGTTGCTCTCAACATTGGAAAGTCAACAAAGAGAAGGAAGTTGTCCAAGGGTGTGCTGCTAGTGATGACCAGGGTCATTTGTAAAATGTTGTAAAAATATAATTAGTTGTAGTGTGGATGAAAGTCAGGATGCACAGAGAAAGTGGCACATTCCCTCCTACGCCAGAGCCATGCTGTTCTTTTCCTTATCAATTTCTTTATTGAATAAGCTGAAAGTTCTACCAAACTGAGGCTGCCCATAATTCTCTTTGTTAAGAACAACTGGAATGAGGCTGAAAGTTATTTTCACGTACAAAATGGGAGTCAATTGACACCCAACAATAAAGAACACTAACTCAAACCAGAAAAACCATTTTCTTCTGGTTCATTCTATTTCTGAGTGAATAATGAAGTCTTTTTGATAAAAGCAAATTTTGCCTTTTTATATTAATGAATATATTTAGTCTCTGAGACAATCAAGGGGAGAATATTATAGGCATCATGGGGAGGACTGCCTCCAGCCCAGTTGCATTGGAGTCTGCAATCACCATGTGGAGGTGGGAAGCATTCTCTTGCATCCCTGGCTTCAGACCACTCACCAGAGATGTGCATTTCACTATCAGCATGTCACAGTGCATTGAGTGAGTTATCTTTCATTGATTTGCATGAAAGATAACTTCCATGTTTCTTTTTGTAATTCTATAATTTGTTTCTAGTTTTGCCATCACTAGCAGCATGTCCCTGGACAGTTTGCTTCTCTCTTTGTTGATGCTCCAATGCTGAGAAGAACTTTCCTCATCTCTTTTCTATGAAAAATTACAAAATCCCTTTACTTGTTCCTCATGAGACCTATTATCCCGACCCTGGGACTGTTTCCTGTGGAAGCATTCCTATTGTCAGTGACCTATGAAAATAACATGCTCAGGTTTGGCCAATGGAATTTGTGAAGAATAAGTCATGGTTCTAATAACACCTTGCCACTGAGTTCCTATTTAATTGAATCATACTCAGGGAGCCAGCTAAGAATAAGAAGTGATTTCAGATTAATTGCTTTTCCTCGAAACTGGACATGATTTTAACTCAGGACTTCAGTTGGCTGCTGAGTCTTTCATTTGCAATTTCCCCCCTATTTTCATATTCAAGTCTTGGGCATTGGGCCCTGGGTCAACAGAGGAATACCTGACTACAATTTTCTAGCCACCTACATAGTCATTTGCAGCCATTTCCACCACTTCTTCAAAGACAGTGAAATGGGCACTACTTTTCAGCCTGAGGTGTGGCTGATGAAGCTCAGTAGAGGTTACATTCTTATCTGCCTTTGAAATTAGATTGGTGATTTTTTTTTGTCAAAAGGGTGGTCACTGAGGTTCGTACAAAGACAACTTTAAGGTGTTTAAACAATACTGCCCCCTCTTGGGGTTTGGAGTTGAAGATCTCTCAGTGGGACTTTACTAGAAATTAGGTATCTTCTTACAGCTTAGAGAGAAAATAAATGAAAAAAATTATTGCAAGAAAAGTCATTGTTGTTTTTTTTCGCTTGATTTTCCTTACATTTCATTCTAATGTCAGAGCTGCTGTGGTTGTGTTAATGCCTCAACCTCACGATTATTTTTACTTTGTTTTCTTTACTGTTCTTACAATGTGAGGACCATATCGTTTCCTCATACAAATGCTTCTCAAATGACCACCTCACTCCCTCACCCAGGGGAATGCTACCATCAGTCACTATGCTTTTAATATCAAGAAAAATAAAACTATCAATGTATCTTTTTTATTTAGTAGCATTTATTTGTATACTACCCCCTAAAGATTTAACGTGCATTTTAACAACCAACCAAACAACAAAAAAAAATAATAAAATAGTAAAAGAACAAAATGAGAGTAAGAAAACAGGAGTAAGAGGAAATATTATTGAGAATAGAAATTCAAAATCATGGTGAAAAATGAAATTAAGTGTTCTGCCACATTATGGCCACTTTCTCACCTCCAAATTGGCCCCAATTTTGTTGAAAGTTAAGCATTATAATTTATATAGTTTTCATCATGGAGAGGAACAAGATAATTATTTTATCTTGAGTGTTTTCATCCAGATCTTTATTATAGTTGATGTGCAATGTCCTGGTTTTATTTTACACTCTCTTTATTAGAGCGAAAATATATTACAGTTAATGTTAAGAGTAGTTTGTGTTTTAGTAAAAATACATAATATGACAAATACAAGTCACAAGGAGTGAATAGGAATGAGAGAATACATGTAGCTCAAATCCATGTAACTAAATTTCTCCAGATTCTCTCAACAGTAGCGTTTGTTGTAAGCAATGTGTTGCAGTACCATAAGGAGTTCCTTGTAGATTCTTGGTACTAGTCCTTTTTCAGATGCATAGTTTGCAAATATTTTCTTCCATTCTATAGGTTGGCTATTTACTCTATTGATTATTTATTTTGCTTCACAGAAGCCTTTTACTTAACTCTTATTTATTGTTTGTGTTGGATTTGCTTTCAGAGTAGTCATAAATTCTTTCTTATGCCAATGTCCAGAGAAGTTTTTCATGAATTTTCTTCTAGAGTGTTTAATGTTTTGGTCTTATACTTAAGTCTTTAATCCATATTGAGTTAATTTTTGTATATGGTGAGAGACAGGGATTCAGTTTCATTCTTCTGCATGTGGCTATCCAATTTTCCCAGCACCACTTATTGAATATAATTTTTTTCCCTAGTGGATATTTTTGCCTGCTTTGTCAAAGATTAGATAGTTGTGTGCATTTTGCTTTATTTTTGGTTTCTCTGTTCTGTTCCATTGGTCTATGAGTCTATTTTTACACCAGTCTCATGCTGTCTTGCTTACTGTAACCTTGTTAGGTTAGATGAAGTTAGGTAAAGTGACATACCTCTAGATTTGTTCTTTTTGCTAAAGATTGCTTTGGCTATTTGGGCTCTGTTTTGGTTCCATACAAATCGTAGATTGATTTCTCTAGTTCTGTGAATAATAACATTGGTTTCTTGACAGGAGTTGCATTGAATCTGCAGATTGCTTTGGGCAGAGTGGTCATTGGCCAGCACCCCAGTGGGAATGTGTGTCACTGAGACAGTCTCTGTGTTATTCAGGCTCTGGAGACTTACAGCTTTCTGTCTGACTCACAGTACAAGTTGATGCTCACTGTTCCTTTCAAAGTATTCAAAGTTTCTTTCACTATTTTTGTTGAGTTCCCACGTTCTTCTTGGATGGAAGATCACCATGTGACTCTGCACATTTTCTTTCTCTTTCCAAGTGTTGAGCATGTTAACCAAGCCTCCAATCTAACATCTTAAAAATGAATTTTATTTCTAATTCTAGTTTCTTCTGGTCTGCTCTGTACCTTGCCCAGGGTTAGGCACACATCAGAAAGATGTCTTTGGCACTCTCCCTCCAACAGTGAACAGCTAAATGGCGGAAGTTGTTAAGGTGTGAAGACTCATCTCTGGCCAGTCTGTTTTATTCCCTAGGTCTGGGATTCTGCTTTTGTCTCCATGACTGAGGTACTAATTCACCTTTTACAGGAGACCTCTATTCTGAAAATCTTGCAGTTAAATTTTTGTGGGACCGGTTATTTTGCCAAACTATAAAAACAATTCCATTTCAGGAATAGATGTTTCCTGCCATGGTTGAAATGCTATGCTGCTCTGAAGATAGTGCTATTTAGAACCATGAGATTTCAGCATTTGATCTACTTTGTGGATTACTCCATGTTAGGGATGCGTCACTAATCGTGCAAGGCCCTGGAGGCTGACGGGAGCTAGGAGAGGAGGGAGGGAGGGTTTTCTATCCTCAACAGCATTCTGCCTCTCTCAGTAACTGTGATGTGCCCAGATCCAAAGGAAATTCATCCAAGAAACTGTGAACTCTCCATTTTCTTTATCACCTTAGGTATCAGTTGTTCCATTTTTCTTTTATATATTCGTTCACTCTCTTCCTTTTCCCTTTCTCTGACCTATAACTTATTTTCTTTTTCCATTTTACTACCAACAAAAATCCACAAAATAATGGTTTTTTTAACCCTGAATCCTAGTAGTTTTTGCTGCATCTCTTCCCTTGGTTTACTGCCAAGTTGTTGAATGCCTAGTGGAAAATTTGAAGTTTCTGCATTCTTTCATGCCAATCACTCTGTTTAGCTGTGTCCTTCATTACCCTTTTAGAACCCTTCTGAATCTATTCCTCAGTGCACAGAGTCCTAAATACTATTTGTCCTTATATCAGAAACATTAATACTGTTAAGCCTTCTTAAAATGTCCTTTTGTTTGAAAATCTTACCAACTGTGGTTTACTTTACATGTTTTTTTTTTCTTGTCTATTTCTGAAAATAAACAATGGGTTTTCTGAACTCAGTAAGCAGAGACTTGGATTTGAATGTCCATTAATCAAGTTACCAACCACTTACCCTTGGACAATTTCTTTATATTCCCTAAGCATCATTATTTTCATCTGTTAAGTAAGCTTACTATTAGCATCCATCACGTAGTTTTTAAAATATAATTTAAATAATATTATGCTTAGGAAATGCTTAGCATAGTATGTACTAAATATGTATTATATGCTACCTGCTTTCAATACAATTTTATTGCTAGTATTGTTGTTACCATTATCATTCTTCTTTACATTTCCCAAAGTTCTTCTTCTTTACTTAAATTTAGCTTCCCCTTTGGTTGAATCTTGGCTCTTCATCTTGTACATATACCCTTGCTTATCTTTAACAAGTATGTATATTCTGGTAACTCTCAGTCTGTATCTTTGGTTTCATTTTATTCTATAAATTCTAAACTTTTATATGTGACAACCTAGTAGACAACTCCCACTGCTCCTAGCACATATAGCAGCAAGATGAAATGTATTTAAAAAAATAAATAACAAGGAACAAACACATAATAATAAGAAAATCACCATAAATTTACTCTGCCACCTGTGTGAAAATCTGGGAAGCATCTTAGACTCCTTCCCATGCCTGCATCTAACTCACCTGTAGATTTTAGCAAAAAAAATTCTGTAGATTTTAATAAATTAGACTCTTTTTCCATTTTCATTCCTGGAGCCTGAGTTCTTATCTCAGCTGGATTAGCACAAAAAATTTATCAACCATTCACACCCTTCTCCATCCTCTATCCTAAAAGTAATCTTATGAGGGTAATCTTTTCCAAACTATAGTAAAAAACAAAAAAAAATGCATAAATAAATAATATCATGTGTCTCCCCCTCCTAAAACTCCTTTAGGGTCTATATTGCTTATAGGGGCCATTCCCAGCTACTTAGCCTGGCTTAGAGGGTCATGCTCTGAGTCCTACCTACTCTTACTTAGAGGTTGCACGGTATGGTTGTTAAGAATAGGGCTGCAAAGTCATCTTGCCTGGGTTTAAAATATGCCTTCACTTCTTCCTTCTCATCCAGGGGACCTGTGATAGGCGTCTTCTGTTTAACCCTCCGAATCTATACATCAGCCTTCACTTGCTCTGCCAATTAGCTCCTCTGGACTCTGGAGCCACCTAGCTCCCCAGCCCTGCAGTGGCACTTGGATTTGGCCGTTGAAAGCCACCTGCAGGACCTCCTCAGGACACCCAGAGAGTACTCCCTACCTGCTGGGCTGCACGGGTTGATAGTGCCTGTCTACTGATGGCCACAGCTCCAATTAGATAGACCTCTCCTATTTCCTTTTCCTGGGTTCTGATAATTGCCTTCTCTTCTTTATGGCCTAAGGATCATAGCATCTTTTTCCGTATTACTAGCCTCATGGTACTGTACCATCCATGTTGACTTCCCTAAACCCATGGTTTTCAAATGTCAGAGTGCATCAGAATCACCTAGAGGGATTTTTAGAAGACAAATTGCTGGACCTTATTCCCAGAAATTGGGATTTTGTAATTCTAGGATAAGGCCTGAGAATTTGCATTTCTTACAAATTCTCATATGATGCTGATAGTGCTGGTCTAGGGAACCACACTTTGAGGACCATTGGCTTAAACTATGCTCACAGCTTGAAAAATAGTCCCTTTACTACACACTCCAGGATCATCCAGTTTGAATGTTTTGTGGGTTCACCAACTGAATTAACATGTCACTAAATTCTCTAGAACTCAGATTTCTAATCTGCTAAATAAGATAAATAGTAAAATTGTTCCAGTCTTGCACTTCAATGCAAAGATGAAATGAGAAAATGGGTGAACAGTATATGGCATGAACCAAGAACTCCAGATGTACTAGCAGCTATTGTTACCAAGTTGCAAAGTCTCATTCGCGCCTGCTTTCCCAGGCATATCCTGTATTTCAGCCAAATGCAAGTAATTAAAATTGCTCAAAAGCAAACTCTCACATTTCTATGGATACCATGGTTAATGTAGGTGCTTTAGCCTGAAGTACTCTCTGGCAGCTTTCCTGCCTCTTATATTTGTAATTTAATGCTTCAGGACTCAATTCAAGACTCCAGTGCATTCTTAGAATGAATGCTTTCACTTTCACTTCCTGATGCCATCATACTTTTATCCTAATTTGGTTTTAGTCTTGTCATAGGACATTGTTTTCATGCCATTCTTCCCCACTAGACTGTTGTGGTTAGTAATAGTGTTTTATACATCTTGGTAACCACAGTTCATTGTCTAATACCTGAAGCAGGGTAAATAGTCAATAAAGTTGAGTCAAATGAATGCATGAACTATTTCTAGGCTTTGTTTCCTAAGAGTGACCATGTTATTTAGCTTTGCCTATGACACTCAGAGAAATAGAAACCCAAACCCAAAATGTCAGAAACCATTAGCACTGTAGTGGCAATGTGCACCTTTACTGTCACTGTTTCTCATTATCTGAATAAGACAGCACAAGGAAACAGATGGTTTGGGAAGACATAAAATAAACATGAGTAACACAAAACCTGCCATTCAATAACGCTAATCACACCACAGATTTTGGACAGTGATGTCTTCTCCACTTGCTAATAAAACTATTGTGAAACATATGTTCTGGGAAAAGTGAAAATAGATAAAGGAAAGTTAGAAAAATTTCAACCCTGCCACTTGCTTTAAAATACTTGTCTTTCTGGGATGCTTTGCTACAAATTCAGTGAGTATACATAAAAATTCCATTTCAGAAGGCTCTCATGCCATATACAACCCTTCTATCACTTACTTTAAAACCAACCTGTACTTTCTCTGAAACACTGTCATTTTATTTGTAAAAGTATTTCATATTCTAAGGCTGAGATGATTTGCATAGGTCCAGGGTTCTTATTTTGTACAGATCTGACAGCTTTTCAACAAAAATATTTCAAAGCCATTATGTAGAATTATTATTTTATGGCTTTTCTAAAGGATCATTTTGACTTTTAAAAGTTTTACAGTTTCGCATGTTTAGAATTTAAACCTTCAAATAGATACATCAAAAGAATCAGTGGAATTTTTGATTCTATGCAGAAAGTTTTAAAATATAATGTATTTGAAATAAAAGTAGCATGACCCATTTCTGTACCAGAGAACATGGCACCAGGTCAGTTTCACTATTGGAAAGCATCATATATAATTTTTCCCTTAATACATTTTTCACCTTAGTCAAGTCTCCACTTGTTGTTCCAGGTAAAACCCTGGATTTTGAATATCATATCATTTTTAAAATTTATAAAATATAATATCTGAAATCATTTCGTATTTGATGATTTTTAACTCAAAGATATTTGACTCTTAGAAAAAGATACTTGGTAATAATCCAAACACAGTACTTTTTTATAGGATCCAAGTTAAATTCTTCTGAATTCAGCCCACAAATACTTGGCACTACTTAAGTCTCCGGGTAGAATGTAAAAACTGGCTCATCCATCAAATATTTATTTGGTACTTTCTGTATTCCAGGCATTGTGCTTGGACCTGGTGGTACAAAGAAGAATGTCAGACTTATATCACTTGTTTTCTTGGGTTTACCAGAAATCATTGTGAATTGAAGGAGGCAGGTCCTTAGAGAAGTGGCTATCGCTCAATGAGAAGCCAATAGGAACTGAGTGTTACAGGAATACAGAGAATGGAGGGATGGACTGAGAGAGAGTCAGAGAGATTATTCAGTTAAATTGAGAGGCACCAGTGGGAGATTACTCATGGAATCTGAGAGCTGAGACTTACAGACACAGGAAATCATGCTGAACAACATGCAAAACAGAGAAGTGAACTCCCATGTACTTTGAGACAACATTGGACTTTAAACTCCAGAAGTAAGTGGCTGTGTATAGTTCATGTTCCATTTTAGCCTAGTGTCTAGCACAGTGTGTAGCATATTTTTATTGGACATGAAATACTAAATGCAAGAGTAAATGAATGACTAAACTACAGCTTTTGCCCTGTGATAGTGAAAGAGATATGAGTCCCTCAAACTAAAAATTTTGGCCAGGCATAGTGGCTCAAACCTGTAATCCCAGAACACTGGGAGGCCTAAGCAGGAGGATCACTTGAGGCCAGGAGATAGAGACCAGCCTGGGCAACATAGTGAGACCCAGCCTCTACAAAAATAATAAATTAGCTCAGTGTGGTGGTGTACACCTGTAGTCCTAGCTATTTAGGAGACTGAGGCAGGAGAATTGCTGGAGCCCAGGAAGTTGAGGTTTCAGTGAGCCGTGATTGTACCACTGTACTCCAGCCTGAGTGATAGAGTGACACCGTGCCTTACAACACACACACTCAGACACACACACACACACCTACCTCACTAGGTTGGGAGTTTGTTGGAGTATGTATTATGATAATTACTTAGGACGTTATCCTGCAGGATATGAAAGATCATTATGGCTAAATATTAAATCAAGCTAAACTCTGAACTGATTAATACATTCTTCTTTCAAATAAATATTTATTGAGCATCTACTGTGTACAATTGAAGTACAACTAAACTCTGCCTACTGTCCTCCTGAAGTAGTCATTCTAATTAGTATTATGACAATAAACAGGTATAAAATAACAAATGTTCCAACTATAATTTGTAATAAGTATTATGAACCAGAAAGTCAGTCAATTACCTCTGCTTGCTGAATCCTACCAGCTTCCTGTTTTGTGAATAAAATGATATTGTTACACACCCATGGTTTTTCTTTACATAGTGTCTGTGGCTGCTTTCAGGTTATGGCGACAGAGTTGAATGATTGTGATAGACACCTTAGGGCCTGTGAAGCCTAAAATATTTCTAGCTGGGTTTTTGCAGAAAGAGGTTGCCAACCCTTGACATAAATGAAACAAATGAGGAGCAGAAATGAAAACAAATGAAGAGTAGACCATGCCAGACAGGATTCCAGAAATGACCTTGGTAAGCAGGTGACATTTAGGCAAGAGTGTAAAGGATGAGTAGAAGTCAGCCACATGGAGATAGGGAGGCGGCCCTGGAACAGGCAATAATGTGAGCAAAGGCCAAAGGCTGGAATGGCCTTAGCATGTTTGGTGTCCTCAGATATGAGCAATGTAACTTGGGGACATGGTCAAACAGAGAAAGGGGTTGTTATTAGATTATGTTAGAGATAAACCAGATTGATCTGTCTATCAATCTGTCCAGCTACTTCTCTCTGGAGATAAACCTTGATGGGATTTAAAAAATCAGTTTAAAAACAACTCATGCAGACCTTAGCCTATCAGTAAACACCTCTTGGATTTTCACTATGAATATTGTTAACAGACCTAAAGGGTATATTGATGACAAAGATAGGCTCTTCTCCAACCGTGACAATAAAGCTGGCATGAAGAAGGTTATTTGTGAGGCAAAGCCAATTAAATCTGCATTTACGCTGATTTTGCAGTGATTCTAGAGTGATTTTTTTTTCTTTTGAATGGCAGAGCTGGCAAAATGCTAACAAATTCAATGTACCATGCACCACATGAAGCCCAGAGAGTATTTCTAGAAAATGATGATGGTTTTCTAAACTAGTCGAAAAGGGGAGGGTTATTTTAGCCCTAATGCACTCCACTATATCAAGTTGTTTGCTTGAATTATTTATGTGTGTATTGCGATTTTTAAACGGGAGCATCAGAGACACTTAAGCCACTGAGAAGTTAAAGACCTTGTAGGTCGTTCAAGGAGAATGTTAACTAGGGCAAGCGGCAGTGGCTGGAGAAATATGTCCAATCTACTTCACAAGTCACAGGGGCTTGGCTGTCAGACAGAACCAGATATGAAGATGGATTCAGCTATTTTTCAACTCCATGAACTGAGGCACTTACTACCCTTACCCCAAGCCTCAGTTTCCAAATCTCTAACCTTGGGATCATACATTCTGGATTAGAATTTACTATGATTTAGTAATATGTCAAAAGAATGAAATATACAGTAAACATAATGAATTATAACTATTGCTATAATTATTACTGTTATTTTACTCCAGAAAAATCCAATAAGCATGAGAATGCAAACTCAACAGTAGGAATTTCACTGGGTACAAAACACCTTGGTTCTTGTGGTAGTGAAGAAAACATAAATCCCGCATAACTTAAAATCTATGGGAAGAAGGCCAGTGTTTTATGAATATCCTTGAGTGCTTGTTAAAATACTGTGTCCAAAGCCCCATTCTAAAATTCACTGAATCAGAATCTCCTAGGGAACAGCTAGAAAGCTACTTGTTTAACAGATAACCACGTAATACAAATTGTTTGGTATTATTCAGTGATCATCCATGCAGAGAAACACATATATGAATTCCTGCCTTAAGAGAAGCATAAGCAAAATGCATTAGGAAATCCAACGTGGGAAAAATACCTCTAAATAAAGTCCTAATTTTCTGACTCTGAGAACATATTTAGGAAAAAGACAATTGTTATATACCATTAAAAATAAAATGAGTGAGACTAAATGATAAAATATATCTGAACCAAAAAGCAAGTGTTAAATCTGAATAATAAAATACTTATTTTCAGGTAAACTTCTTCTAGGATTTGCAATTGAGAAATCAATTTTCTCATCAGCTAAAATATCATGAAATTTCAGTCACAGATGCTCTGTGAGAAAAGGGAGTATGTTTTCTTCAAATCTAAATAGTAAAATACAGCAAGCAAACAAAGACCTGCCCTTAACATGTATCATAACATGGTTGCCCCCCTTTCCAGGAAGGAATATGCTACAAGAAGTCAGATGTTAACACGTTCAGGTCTCACAAAGTTATGACAGTGCTGAGGTCAACATAGCCATTGGGAATAAGAATACCCAGCCCAGATTTTTTTGTTTAACTTCTATTTTTAGGCTCAGGAGTACATGTGCAGATTTGTTATATAGGTAAATTGCATTTCATGGGGGGTTGGTGTACAGATTATTTTGTCACCCTGGTAATAAACATAGTATTTGATAGGTAGTTTATTAGTCCTCTCCCTTCTCCCACCCTACACCCTCAAGTAGACCCTGGTGTCTGTTATTTTCTTTGTGTCCATGTTTTCTCATCATCTCATTACTTTTGATGATGTTTACATCATAAGTAAGAACACGCGATATTTGGTTTTCTGTTCCTGTATTAGTTTGCTTGGAATAATGGCCTCTAGTTCCATCCATACTGTTGAAAAGGACATAATCTTATTCTTTTTTATGACATCATGGTAATTAATGGTATATATGTATTTTCTTTATCCTGTCTACCATTGATGAGCATTTACATTGATTCCATGTCTTTGCTCTTATAAATAGTGCTGCAGTGAACATACATGTGCACATATCTTTATGGTAGAATGACTCATATTCCTTTGGGTGTATACCTACTGAAGCAGACTTTAGTTATATACCTAGTGAAGCAGACATTGTCTCACAGCCAAGGAGATCAAGGATGTGGACACACAAAGGGTGAGGTTTAGAGTAGAAATTTAATAGGTGAAGGAAAGAGAATAGCTCTCTGCTACAGAGAGGGGCTCCAGAAAAATGGGTTGTTGTTTCAAAGTTTGGATATAGAGGCTTTTGTAAGAAACCCCTATGGGGTTGGGCATCTCATTTGCATAAGGCGTGCATTTCTGGTAGTTCCATCCCATCCTCCTAGTGTGCATGTGGGATCTTAGCTTGAGTTATTCCATGTTGCTTTGTTCCCCTTACTGTGCTTGTGTCAGGGGACAAGATTTTCCATTGTGGGCATGTGTGGGAAAGTCTCCTGTGTAGCCTTTCTCATCTATGTGCCTGTGGGGATGTCTTAGGCAAGCACCCTGGGAAAGTTCCCTTATCTGTGCCTGCAGCTTGATTTTTCAGGCTATTCCTTTGTTTGAAAGAATTTAACCAAGGACCTGCTCTAAAACTGAGGACCCACCCTGTCTTCCTGATCGGTTTCTTCCTTTCTCCTCTCTCACTAGTAATAGGATTGTTAGCCCAGATCTTAAAATCCATCTGAACAGCCCAAAGTCAGATCTGGGGACAAATACACAGAAAAAAAAGGCAGATGTTGAACTTTATTCTATGAAGAAAAGTGAGATAAAATAGCAGTGGTAAGAGCTAGTTGTAGCCAGAACAGTAGTGGTAGAAAGGCAATGGTGAGGCAATGATGGATTACACACTTACTATAATATACTACTAAAACCTTGAGTGCAACATCTCCATTAATCATCTGCCGTCTTATGCATAGATCCTAACATTGTCTCCATTTTACAGAGGAAGAAAATCAGCTGGGATGCAATCAAGTGCATTTCATTAGGTCAAAAGCTTATAAGTGGTTATGCTGAGATTTGAACCCATGTTCTCTGATCTCTGACCTTATTTCAATTTAAAATTGCATCTCAGGAAGTAGGAATGAGAAATCTGATTCTATTTCTTGTTGTTTGACTGTGGACAGCTTTTAGACTCATCTCCTTGTTCTCCACATCTAAAAAAACATAAGCAAGCTTTCCTCCCTTGGCTCCCACAGGAAATTAAAACCGTGCACATCACTGCCCACCTGGAACTCTCACTGTGGGACCCCATCCTTTAACAATAAAAACCCAAACTGTTACCCACAAAAGGGTGAATTCAATCGCTTGCTTGCAGTGACAGTCCAATGACCACAACCAAGGAGGATTTAACAAGGAGATTTTGTTACTTTTAAGGAGTAAAACGGACACCCACCAGGGGTAGTCCCTTAAAGCAGCATCACCTCGAACAACAGGGAAAACAGGATTTTCATTAGGCTGGTGAGCTGAGTCATTGTATGTAGAGGTGGAGTAAAGGCAGAGCAGGTACAATCACCATGCTTCTGCATCCGTCATGTGTATAAGAAATAGCAGATAGGCTCCTCCCAAGGAGGTGTTTTTAGTGTGGTAGTGAAGAAACTTCACTATGGTTCATCTCCAACTCGGGCATCTCTGGATCCAACAAGTTTTTTGTTTTTCCCAGGCTGATCTTCTTCCAGGCACTTTTTGAAACAACAAGAACTTAAAGTTCAACCATTACAAGTGGAAACTTTTTCACAGTACATACCCCAAAACCCAGGAACCCTAGGTTACAAAACCAGTTTTCTTTCTATGCTGTCTCAGGTCATATTTTGACCTTCTTGAAAGTCCTGCCCTGATCGTCCCAGAGATTTAAATTATGTAAGTAATAAACCTTTTAAACCCTCTTGGTGTGTGATTGTGTGTGTGTGTGTGTGTGTGTGTGTGTGTGTGAGAGAGAGAGAGAGAGAGGGGCATCATTGGCCGGGCGCGGTGGCTCACGCCTGTAATCTCAGCACTTTGGGAGGCCCAGGCGGGTGGATCATGAGGTCAAGAGATCAAGACCATCCTGGCTAACATGGTGAAACCCCGTCTCTACTAAAAATACAAAAAATAGCCGGGCGTGGTGGCAGGCGCCTGTAGTCCCACCTACTCGGGGAGGCTGAGGCAGAAGAATGGCATGAACCTGGGAGGCGGAGCTTGCAGTGAGCCGAGATCACGCCAATGCACTCCAACTTGGGCGACAGAGCGAGACTCCATCTCAAAAAAAAAAAAAAAAAAAGCATCATTAATGTTGACATCCAAAATAAATTTTGGGTGGGAGTTTATCTGTCTCTACAGGTGACCACAACAAATGAAATGTGTTATTTAACTTGTCTACAACTTTTGTTCTTTCCCCATGTGCATTATTTTGATATTCCACACTAAACACCCTCATCTCCTTCCTCCTCCCTGTTTCACTTGGGACAATTGTTTCAATAGCAAACGTTGAATGTAACAGGTCTTCCTCTCTGAACACTGGAAATTATCACTAACCAAGTACAGCCCATGTATCCCTGAGATCTGTGGCTACTCTGGCATTCTTCTTACAATTATTTTTTTCTAGACAGCCAGAGTTGATTAATGTTGAGAAAATAGATAAAATATTTTTACCATCCTAGACATATGTGTTTGTGTTAGGACAGGCAGGGAGCTGTGGCTATCCTTCAACTGCAGCCTGGGTATATAAGATGCCTAAGATACAGTAGTTGTTGGAAATACTAAGCAATAGGAAAGGGACACTCTGTCTCAAAAGTCCTTCAAAGAGGCAGGAAAAGTAAGTAATGTCAGAAATATACCTGAGATATAATAGTGACCTCAGGGGCTTTGCTTTATATAGTTGAGACCTGTAGTTCTCTAATAGATATTTTTCTCAGATTTGATTAAAAAAACAAATAATGAAGCAACAGAAAAACTTATTTTCCTTAGCACCGAGTAGCACCCATTAAAGAGACCCCCGTAGGTACCTTTACATTCTTGAGAAAATATCATGATATTAAACTCAGGGAGTGACACAGTTGGCAGAATATCCCTTGAAAATATTTTGCCTTTCAGCTGCGAAAGTTTCTCTAACAAAGTGGATGTTAGAAGAAGCTCCCAGGCACCCCTGGCTATGTCTAGAGCTCATTATCTCCTCATTACAGGGAACCTGAGGGGGATGAGGAAAATGCATTCAGAAAGATGCATTCATGTTTTATTGATTGCCAACAGAGCTCAAGTCTCTGAATTCTCACACTCTGGGATATTTTGTTAGGAAAATAAGCACAGTAGGCTCTTGTTTACATGCCCTCTTCCTTCTGGTACAATTGATTCCAGCACAGCACAAAACTGAGCATCTTCCCCAATTAGGTTCTCATGAGCCACAACCACACAAGAACTAAAGCAAAGCTTTCAATAAGCACATTGCTTATTGTCTCAGAGGATCTGAAACATATCCTATTCATTAAATCCCCTCTTTCAATGAATGAGAAAACTTGGGTCCAGAGAAGTTAATTGGTTTGTTCCTGGTCACACAGCCAGTGGTGACAGAGCCTAGGTTAGAATTCAGGGTTCCTGATGTCTTCAATCACACCTTTTTGGTTATTCTAACTGCATATATTTTCCCATTTCTGGAGAAAAAAAGTAATAAAGTGGTAATTTCAAACTGTCCTCTATAATTTCAACATATATTATAGAGCCCATCTTGGCATGCTATGATAACTCAGTTTGTGGAGAACTCAGATTATATTGGAAGGTAGCAAACTGAGGAGGCAGTTATGCTGAGGCTATAACAGTTAATAGATTTGTGAAGAAACTTAGGAGATTTCATCCTGACATAAAGACACAACATAGTGGAAGCATGATAGCTGTCTTGAGGAAAAAGGAATTGATTGACTCTTAAGGGCAGAAGCAGGTAGAACCAATGAGAAAATTGTTATGAGCATGGACTTTGGAATCAGAAAGAGTAACTAGGATAACTTTGGGCAAAATATTAAACTTTTTGAGTTTCAGTTTCTGTGCCTGTAAAATACAGATAATACTTAACTTATGGAGATAATACATAGAACAACTTTATAGGGTGGCTGTGAAAAATATATTAGACCATATTAAGAATGACTCTTCATGAGGCAATTATTGTGCAGTGTTCTAAGCATTTTACATGTGTACATTTATTTTTGTCCTCCCACAACCCTATGAAGCAAGTGCTATTATCTTTTTTTGGATAACAGAAAAATCAAAGTACAGAAGAAAGAGCTTATAGTTGGAAAAGCAAATATTTTTGGGTTTTGGGTTTTATCTGCTAAGTCAAATTGGCTCCAAGATTCATGATCTTCACTACTATGTTAAATTACCATATTTTAAGATCCCTTTACTGAACACATAATAAATGCTCTGTAATGTCTATACAATGGTAACTTCTATAACAATAATAATAATTACTGTTGTCATAAAATTAATGATGATAAATAAGAATAAAAAAGGAGGACGAGGAAGAGGGACAGAGGAAGAAGGTAATTAAGGAATTTGCCTAAGTTCACATATATGTTGCATCAGCCAGAAAAGGCTACATTTTGCTAACAACTACCCACAAAATCTTAGTGGATTGATACAAATCACTTCTACTTACATTGAATTGTTCAAGGTAAGCCACAAACCACACTTAATATCAGAGTGTATAGGGAAGTTCCATAATACTTGTGCTTAGGAGAAATTTAATGGTTATGAACAGTCTTAATGACTTCTATTGTCAGAAAGTAGGAGAGCCAGAAATAGAAACTGGGTTTCAGTTTTTAAGAAAGAAATTTCTGTATTCATTTTCTATGACCACATCACAAATTATCGTCAATTTGTCAGATTAAAGCAACTCACACTTTTCTCACATTTCCCAGGTCAGAAGTTCATGTAAGCTCAACTGGGTTCTCTAATTAAGGTCTCATGAAGCTGAGATCAAGAGGTTGCAGGGCTGGACTCAGACTTGAAGAAAAAATTCATTTTCGAGTTCATTCAGGTTGTTGACAGAATCCTTTGTTGTAGTTGGAAGGTCCCCCGTTTCCTTGTGATATTTCCAGCCATGGCCTATCATTGATTCTAGAGGCCATCCCTAGGTCTTTTCAGATAGCCTGTTCCATCTCCCAATCAGGAACAGTGTGTCAATTCATCTCAAACTTAATTTCCCTGGTTTCTCCTTCTGTCACTATCCAGATAAAATGTCCTGCTTTTAACAGCTTATGCAAGTATTAGGTTGGTGCAAAAGTAATTGCGGATTTGCCACTACTTTTACTAGTTCAGGCCCACCCAGATAATACCTCTAACCGAATCACTTGTGCTATATAATATACACAGTCATGGAAGTGATAGTTCATCATATTTCTGAGTTTTGAGTTGTCTTAGTCAGTTTGAGCTGCCATAAGAAAATATCAAAGACTAGGTAGCTTATAAAAAAAAACAAAAAAACAAAAAAACATAAATTAATTTCTGGCTGTTGTGAAGGCTGGGAAGTCAAAGATCAAGGCACCAGCAGATTCAGTGTCTGGTGAGGGCCTGTTTTTTCATCAATGGCACCTTCTTACCCTGTCTTCACATGTGGAAGGGGCTAGCTAGCTCTTTTTCATTTATTTTATAAGGGCACTAATCCCAATTATGAGGGCTCTGCCCTCATCAACTAATCAGTTCTCCAAAAGCTCTACCTCCTAATATCTAAAAGAATTTCAACATGTACACTTTAAGGGGATTCAAACATTCAGACCATAACATGAGGTTAAAGTGGAACATCTCTGATGGACCATTTTAAAAAATTCATCTGCTGCACCATAGCATTCACCAAGGGTGATATGGATTGTCTCCCAAGACAAGTGTTTCCTTAATTGCAAACAAAAGTCACAGCCCAGGATGGAAGATCTTCTTTCAGTTAAGTTGCAAAGAGGATATTTTGGCTTTCTGGAGCCTGAATTACATACCCAATTGCTGACTCTTGTTTATTTTTGTTTTTTATTTCTTATATAGCATAAATAAATGAAATTTAACTATATTAGTTTGTAACCTGTAACCATATCACTGAGTGATTCACTGTTTAGGTAAGAATATGTGTGATTATATACCACATATATATAACTGTATTAGCTTGTAACAAATTGCCACTAACATAGTTGCTTAAGCTATCCAAATTTATTATCCTGCAAGTCCAAATTTACTATTCCACAAAGTGGAAAATGTGACAGAGGCCTCACTGGGCTAAAATGAAGGTGTCATCGAGATGTATCCTATCCTTTCTCAGGTTTTAGAAAGACTCATTTCCTAACTTTTGTGGATTTTAGAGGATGCCCACATTCTTTGACTCATGGTCTCCTTTTTCCATCTTCAAAGT
This sequence comes from Pan paniscus, assembly GCF_029289425.2. Classification (NCBI taxonomy): domain Eukaryota; kingdom Metazoa; phylum Chordata; class Mammalia; order Primates; family Hominidae; genus Pan; species Pan paniscus. Next base: position 73,894,848 of record NC_073267.2, read on the forward strand.
CTACAATTCCAGATCAAGTCCTTCTCACATGGCATATCTGCCCCTTCCTTTGTAATTTCAGCTCTCTTTAATCAAGTGTCCTGTAAAGGTTCTAAATAATTATTTGTTTTTAAGGACTCATTTATTTAGATTTGGCTAGCCCAATATTCCAGGGTAATCTCCCCATATCAAGGTCATTATCCTTGATCACGTCTACAAAATTCCATTTGTGATGTAAGGTAGTACATTTTCAGGTTTCAGGATTAGGTCATAGACAATTCTGTGGGTCATTTTTCTGCCTATCACACTGACTTAACCAAACAAAAGTGGAAATCTATTCTGAGGATTTTTGCATTTATCAGGTAAATTTAGGATTTCCAAAAGAGTTTGGGATTATAAACCAGAAAAACAGCTGCAATCTCTCCCTCTGTGTTTTCTCTGCTCTTTCTGAAAATCTGCTTCATTTTTTTTTTCTCACAGAAACCACCTTTTCTGTTTATCCAGTCCACATAATAGAAAATGGCTGTTTCACATCTCTTGATTGTAGGATACTGGTCTAGCCACTGGCAGAGATTGTCTTGGCTATTTTCTTAGACCATATTTTCAAAATAACTAATAGTGAAGACTTGGTCTAATAAGCAGCACTGAGTGGTATAGGATTATGAGGCCAGATAACAGCTGCTAAAGATCAACCAGAGAGTTCAAGGATGATTACTCATAGACAGGAAATGTTGGCTTGTTCCCAAGCAAGAGGTGCCCATTTCATATCAATTTGACTATGATTTTTATTGTATTTCTGCCATAACTATGGTCTTTTCCACCAGTACAGTAAGACTACACATTGCCAGAAGAAATGTCATCAGATACCATGCAGCTAACATGATGCATATGTGTGAAGCAGCTTTGCATGTGCAGCTCATTGATGCATTAAAACTAATCTTTTGAATTGCAAAACATGAAAGAAATCAGACAGAATGCACTGAAGAGATGATAGAAAGTTTTATGTGCATGAAGAAATGGAAAAGCCAGACACACATGCGATTTTGTTACTATACACGTGGACACTGATTGTCAGAGCGGCAGTGCTTGCCAGGCAAAAATCATCAAGTAGCTTCCTAATGTTTTCTTCTATTTCTATTGAACTCAGCTGATCGATAAAATTAAAAACTGGCAAAGATATCATCTAAAAACTCAGCATAAGATAGGTAGAAATGTTGTATTAAAAGTCTTATGGTTGGACATAATATCAGACCCAGTCTGATATCTGGCCTACTTGGGGAAAATATGCTATCAAGATATAACTGAGAATTGAAAATAATAAAAATAAAATTATACAACAGTAAAAAGTAATACAAATAAAAATACAGTAACAACTATTTACATGGCATTTACATTATATGAGCTATTATAAGTAATCTAGAGGTGATTTAAAATATACAGGAGGATATGTGTAGGTTATATGCAAATACCATCATTTTATATAAGGGACTTGAACATCTGCTGATTGTATTATCCACAGGGATCCTGGAACCAATCCCCCATGGATACCAAGGGACAACTGTATACATACATGTATATATGAGTATATTTACACATATAATAGCATCATTCTGTGCAAACCTGTTATTTGATGCAAAATATGAACATTGGTTGCTATGTAAAGTTCATTCTTTTATATGGCTGTACCATAAGCCATTTAGTCCAAATCCTACTGCTGAAATTTTGTCTATTTGCAGTTCATTATTATGTACAAAACTGTAACTTCTTTGATTATTTCAGGATTTAATTTCTAGAAATTATATTTTTTTTTCTGTGAAGGGATTGAGGCTATTGATGCATATTTAAAACTACCATTTATAAAGGTTGAATTAGGGAGTTGCCTTATTATTTTGATTAGCATTTTTGCCTAGCATAAAGGTTGAATGAATTTTTCCCCAAACTCTATACAAGCATTGTTTTTCTCTCTCAAAAAACACTAATGCTAAATATCATCATTAAATCAAAAAGAAACAAATACCAACAGTTTACAGTTGTTAAATACTGAATAATACGACTTTTATTTTACAAAAAGAAATATAAAAGAAAATTGTGGAGGTGCACCTAGATTAATAGGTAGAGGATACTTAGCAAGATTTTGGACATCTATTGTCAGGAAATAAGACTACCTCTCTCCCGTATTTGTATGCATCAGTTACCACCATTGCCTGAGAAACAAAGTACATTTTTTATTACTCTGTTAAATAAAAATTAATAAAATCCATAAGTAATAGTGACTATCTGCCCTCTGTACAGGTGCTGGGATTTTAGGGATCTGGCAGCTGTGTTCATGAAATATTGAGAAAGGGAAAGTACATCAAGATCAGATGAAAATTATTTGCGATATTTCAGAAGAAATGCAATGAACTGCATATCTAGAGTGATAGATATAACAAAGTGGGAGAGAAAAGAGATATGAGATATATTGTATATAAAGAATAAGCTTGACATTGTAATCTATGTTTTTTTGAATGGCATAATAAAACAGAAATCAGAGATAATGGCGAGTTTTTTTTTAATTTAGTCAATTGGCTAGCCATTAATAAATTTAGAATATGTATATGTATATGTATGCATGTGTGTTTCTATATATATATATATATATATATATATATATATATATATTTATATAATTCTTTTTTGAAATGGAGTTTCACTCTTGTTGCCCAGGCTGGAGTGCAATGGTGCGATCTCAGCTCACTGCAACCTCCAACTCCCAGATTCAAGCAGTTCTGCCTCAGCCTCCCAAATAGCTGGGACTAAAAGCTCACACCACAAAGACTGCCTAATTTTTTTATTAGTAGTAGAGATGGGGTTTCACCATGCTGCTCAGGCTGGTCTCAAACTCTTGACCTCAGGTAATCGACCCACCTCGGCCTCCCAAGTGCTGGTATTACAGGTGTGAGCCACTGTGCCAAGCCAAAATTAGAATATATTTTGAGAAGCTGTATTGGAAGAAGAATCTGATGTATTCAGGAAATTTCTGTGATTCTTTTATCAGAAAAAAACTCAATGCACAGATATAAAATTAATATTTGGAATAGTAGGAATAAAGACTCAGAGATCAAGGGTTAAGTTCAGCTTATAAGATTGGAGAATAATCTATACAACGTCAGTATAAAAGTCATAGAAGTGAATGTGATGCCAGGATGCAACTCCAGGAAGATACGAGAAAAGATTAGTCATGATTACATATTTCAGATTATTGCCTTTAAATGGATGAAAACCATAATTTATTTTAGATTTATGAAACCATTTTAGTCGCTCCTTAAAAACACAAGCCAACAAATTTAAAAATAATAATAAAACGATATATCTCCAAATAGTTTCAAGAACCATCACATCAGTCACAGCATTCTTCTTGTAATTCAGCTTGTTCTCCATGATGACTAAGCATGGCATAGATTTAAAATACCATGAGACGAATTTTTATATTTAAGCAAGATATTAATTTTCAATGAAAATCAATGATTTCTTTTTTTGAGCCATTGATCCTTCGTGACCTTTTTTTTTTTTTTTTTAAATCATACTTTAAGTTCTGGGATACAGGTGCAGACCATGCAGGCTTGTTACATAGGTATACATGTGCCATGGCAGTTTGCTGCACTCATCAACCCGTTGTCTATATTAGGTATTTCTCTTAATGCGATCCCTCTCCTAGTCCCCCACCTCCTGACAAGCTCGGTGTGTGATGCTCCCCTCCTTGTGTCCATGTGTTCTCATTGTTCCACTCCTACTCATGAGTGAGAAGAGATGGTGTTTGATTTTCTATTCTGTGTTAGTTTGCTGAGAGTGATGGTTTCCAGCTTCATCCATGTCCCTGCAAAGGACATGAACTCATTCTTTTTTATGGCTGCATAGTATTCCATGACGTATATGTGCCATATTTTCTTTATCCAGTCTATCATTGCTGGGCATTTGGGTTGGTTCCAAGTCTTTGCTATTGTGAACAGTGCTGCAATAAACATACATGTGCATGTGTCTTTATAGTAGAATGATTTATAATCCTTTGGGTATATACCCAGTAATGGGATTGCTAGGTCAAATGGTAATTCTGGTTCTAGATCCTCGAGGAATCGCCACACTGTTGTCCACAATGGTTGAACTAATTTACACTCCCACCAACAATTTAAAAACATTCCTATTCCTCTCCAGCATCTGTTGTTTCCTGATGTTTTAATGATCACCATTCCACCTGGCATGAGATGGTATCTCATTGTAGTTTGATTTGCATTTCTCTAATGACCAGAGATGATGAGCTTTTTTTCATATGTTTTTTGGCCACATAAATGTCTTCTTTTGAGAAGTGTCTGTTCTTATCCTTCACCCACTTTTTGATGGTTTTTTTTCTTGTAAATTTGTTTAAGTTCTTTGTAGATTTTGTATATTAGTCCTTTGTCAGATGGCTAGATTGCAAAAATTTTCTCCCATTCTGTAGGTTGCCTGTTCACTCTGATGATAGTTTGTTTTGCTGTGCAGAAGCTCTTTGGTTTAATTAGATCCTATTTGTCAATTTTGGCTTTTGTTGCCATTGCTTTTTGTGTTTTAGTCATGAAGTCTTTGCCCATGCCTATGTCCTGAAGGGCATTGCCTAGGTTTTCTCCTAGGGATTTTATGGTTTTAGGTCTTACGTTTAAGTCTTTAATCCATCTTGAGTTAATTTTTGTATAAGGTGTAAGGAAGGAGTCCAGTTTCAGTTTTCTGCGTATGGCTAGCCAGTTTCCCAACACCATTTATTAAATAGGGAATCCATTCCCCATTGCTTGTTTGTGTCAGGTTTGTCAAAGATCAGATGGTTGTAGATGTGTGGCATTATTTCTGAGGCCTCTGTTCTGTTCCGTTTGTCTATATATCTGTTTTGGTACCAGTACCATGCTGTTTTGGTTACCGTATCCTTGTAGTATAGTTTGAAGTCAGGTAGCATGATGCCTCCAGTTTTGTTTTTTTTCTTAAGATTATCTTGGCTATATGGGCTTTCTTTTTTTTTTTTTTTTTTTTTGGTTGCATAGGAAATTTAAAGTAGTTTTCTCTAATTGTGTGAAGAAAGTCAGTGGTAGCTTGATGGGGATAGCATTCAACCTATAAATTATTTTTTGCAGTATGGCCATTTTCACAAAATTGATTCTTCCTATCCATGAACTTGGATTGTTTTTTTTCCATTTGTTTATGTACTCTCTTATTTTCTTGAGCAGTGGTGTGTAGTTCTCCTTGAAGGGGTCCTTCACATCCCTTGTAAATTGTACTTGTAGGTATTTTATTCTCTTTGTAGCAATGAGAAGAAAGACACAACATACCAGCATCTCTGGGACGCAGCTAAAGCAGTGTTTAGAGGGAAATTTATAGCACTAAATGCTCACAGAAGAAAGCAGAAAAGATCTAAAATTGACACCCTAACATCACAATGAAAAGAACTAGAGAAGCAAGAGCAAGCAGATTCAAAAACTAGCAGAAGACAAGAAATAACTAAGATCAGAGCAGAACTGAAGGAGATAGAGACAGAAAACCCTTCAAAAAAACAATGAATCCATGAGCTGGTTTTTTGAAAAGATTAACAAAATAGGTAGACCACTAGCAAGACTAATAAAGAAGAAAAGAGAGAAGAATCAAATAGATACAATAAAAAATGGTAAAGGGGATATCACCACTGATCCCACAGAAATACAAACTACCATCAGAAAAAACTATAAACACCTCTATGCAAATAAACAAGAAAATCTAGAAGACATGGATAAATTCCTGGACACAAATGCCCTCCCAAGACTAAACCAGGAAGAAGTCGAATCTCTGATTAGATCAATAAGAAGTTCTGAAATTGAGGCAGTAATTAGCAGCCTACCAACCAAAAAATGCCCATGATCAGATGGATTCACAGCTGAATTCTACCAAAGGTACAAAAAGGAGCTGGTACCATTCCTTCTGAAACTATTTCAAACAATAGAAAAAGAGGGACTCCCCCCAACTCATTTTATGAGGCCAGCATCATCCTGATACCAAAACCTGGCAGACACACAACAATGGAAAATAAAATTTCAGGCCAATATCCCTGAAGAACATCAATGTGAAAATCCTTAGTAAAATACTGGCAAGCCATATACAGCAGCACATCAAAAATCTTACCTACCACAATCCAGTTGGCTTCATCCCTGGGATGCAAGGCTGGTTCAACATATGCAAATCAATAAATGTAATCCATCACGTAAACAGAACAAATGACCAAAAAAACAAATGATTATTTCAATAGATGCAGAAAAGGCTTTTGATAAAATTCAACACCCCTTCATGCTATAAACTCTCAATAAACTAGGTATTGATGGAATGTACGTTTGTGACCTTTAAAATACTAGTCATATTTCCCTTGCTCAAATGTTGGGGGTGGGGGAAGATTAGGGAGTTCGAGAAGAAAATGAGGAACTCTGTAGACCTATTCCACAGGAAAGCAACCAAAATTTGTGAACACTAAAAAGCATATAAGCAGAGAAAAAAACACAATACTTAAATTCATAAGGATATATAGCACATAAAGTAACTTAAAAAGATTTTTTTATAAAATGTACTGAATCCCCATATAAACAGCAAAAGTCTCCAGAACTTAAGCCATGACCCATTTTCTGACCCCTCAGCTCAGTGAGACAGAAGTGCCTCTACTGGCAGGTGTGGAAAAGAAGGTAGATTGCATTCTTCCCCCGGGCTACCAGGTCTGTGATATTTTCCAGAGGGAAACAGGACACCAGCTTTCTTATCTCTATCGGCTCCATGCTGCAGAGGCTAAATTCCCTGAGTATATTCAAGTGGTTGGGTGCTTCCGTATTCCACCCAGCTGTCACTTATAGGGCAGAAGCTCTATGCCAGATGTAACAGTCCAAGAATAAATACAAGGGCCCTTGATTGCTCTCAGCATAGCAATCACATAGAGTGAAGTTTCCACAGTGGGAAAAGCATGTTGAAAATACTAGAGGCTCCTGCCCAGAGATCTGCTCAAAGAGCTGAAAGATGAGAGCTGTATGACTGGGAAAGTTGTGGGCCATTGTCCCTACTTCAGCTGAAGAGCATTTTCTTAGATACTATGCCCAGGCAGAAAGGCAGGCCCTTAAGATGGAGTGCTCTAAAACTCTCCTCAAATGAATTGAAATTAGTTGGAACAGAATGTGGAGAAGTTCAAGCCAATGAGCATTCTCATAAACAATGGATATTTTGGTGGTAAGAAATTCAGAGGAGACTGGTAGTTCCATAAGAAAAACAAGCTAAGCCATTTGCCAGAGGTTTTTCAGAGAGTCAGAGAACAGGGCAGCTAAGACAATCTCTCCTGAAGTCAGAGCAGTTCTCAAAGAATGGCTTCAAAGTCAGCTCCTGCAAAGAAGACCTACTTTATTGCAGTCTGTATCCCTGGAAATTGTCAAAAGCAATAACACAATCAGCTAGTAATTTATGGAGCTGATCAACTGGATATGATACCAACCGAGGCAGACAGCTTAACTGCTAAATCAGGGGAAAAAAAACAAAAAACAAAGAAAGACCTGACAAAACTATTGGCATCCAAGGCTGACTGTGGACATGCCCAAGTATATATACTAGAAAAAGTGACATTAGATGCAAACTCTGGGAGAAATAGACCAGGGTATTCAATAGCACAGTTAAGTCACTAAAAAAACAAACAAGTAAACAACTGCAATAATAATCCATGTGGGAGGGGATTCAGTGTCCAGAGTTACTACATTATATTATCTAAATATTAGGGAAAAAAACTGTGTGACATGCAAATAAACAGAAAAGCATGCTCCATACACTGGAAAATAAGCTGCCCAAATATTGGACTTCACAGACAAAAATTTCAAAGAAGCCAACATAAATATGTTGAAAGAACTAAATGAACTCATGCTTACAGAAGTAAAGGAAGGTATAATGACAATATCCCAATAAAAAGGAAATATGAATTAAAAGTTAGAGATTACACAAAAGCACCAAATGGAAATTCTGGAATTGAAAAGTAAAGTAACTGAAATGGGCTGAACTTGAATAAAATAATTAATCTTGGAATTCAAGGGTAGATTTGAATTGTGAGAGGAAAGAATCAGCAAGACCAAAAAGAAAAAAGAAGATAAAGATGTCCACTCTTATTTATATTCTATGTTATACTGAAGGTTCTAGCCAGGATAATTAGGCATAAAAAGAAATAAAAGACATTCAAATTGGAAAGAAAGAGGTAAAATTATTTCTGTTTTCAAATGACATTGTCTTAACTATGGAAACACCTAAGGAATCTAAACACACACACACACACACACACACACACACACACACACACACACAGACATACAGATATAGGGGAAGGACACAATTAGAGGTAGAGGTAATAAATGAATTCAATGAGGTAGCAGAATACAAAATAAATATTCAAAAATCAATTATATTTTAATAAATTATCAATAAGCGATCCAAAATGAAATTAAGAAAAAAATGCACTTTCAGTAGCACCAAAATTAGTATAATTCTTAGAATTAAGTTTAACAAAAGATGTGAAAAACATATTCTGGGAACAACAAAACTTTTCTCAAATAAATTAAAACTTAAATGACACTTCATTGATTGGTAGATATTGTTAAGACAGAAATATTCTCTAAATTGTTGTACATATTTAATAAAATCCCTATCATAATACCAGCTGGATTTTTTTCAGAAATTGACAAGCTGCTATTAAGATTCATATGAATTAAAGAAACCAGAATAGTAAAAACGATCTTTAAAAAACAAATTTGGAAGACTCACACTTTCCAATTTTTAAACTTACCACAAAGCTACAATAATCAAAACAGCTTAGTACTTTTGTTGAAATAAGGAAAGATATGTAGTTCAATGAAACAAAATTGAGACCAGAAGTAAACACATCCATATCTAGTGTATTTTTAAATTTTTTTAATTGAGACGGAATCTCCCTCTGTCACCCAGGCTGGAGTGCAGTGGCCCAATCTCAGCTCACTGCAACCTCTGTCTCCCGGGTTCAAGCAATTCTCCTGCTTCAGCCTCCTGAGTAGCTGGGGTTACAGGCGCCCACCACCACACCCGGCTAATTTTTGTATTTTTAGTAGAGACGGGGTTTCAGGGTTTCGCTATGTTGGCCAGGCTGGTCTCGGACTCCTGACCTCAGGTGATCCATTCACCTCGGCTTTCCAAAGTGCTGGGATTACAGGCATGAGCCACTGCGCCCAGCCTGTATTTTTTAAAAGACTCTCAAATTCATACAATAGGAAAGACTGACCCTTTGGAGAAACAGTGCTGGCACAATTGAATATTCACATGCGAAAGAATATTTACATCCAAAATGTTAGTTGGGACCTTTCTACACAATACACAAAATTAACTCAAAATTGACTATGGGCCTAAATGTGAGAGCAATAACTATAAATCACTTAGAAAAAAATATAGAAGTAAATCTTTTTTACTTTGGGTTAGGCAAAGCTGTCTTATACATGACACCAGAAGCAAAACCAATAAAAGAAAAAAAGAGATGAGCTTCATTTCAAAACGTTTGTGTTTCAAGGGATACCCTCAGACAAATGAAAGGCAACCCACAGGATGGGATTAAAAAGGTGCCTTGTAAATTATATACCGGATAAGTCTGGTGTGAAATTTTTATTTATAATATATAAATTTATTTTTACAGCTGAACAATAAAATGACAACTCAATTTAAAAATTGGCCAAGGATCTGAGTAAATATTTCTTCAAAGACAGAATACAAAAGACCAATCAGATCATACAAAGTATGGTCCATACTGTAAGAAGTACTTTTTAAACTGTCTATTTTCAGAAAACAGGCCCAGGCAAGTCTGGACAGCTCCCTTGCAGACATGACAAGTCACATGGTACAGACATCTGGGAAGAGTGATAAGACTCATAGAAGTCAGAGGGGAAGGAGAAAAAGGCCGGGGGCCTAATCCATAAAATGAAGGAAAGTTTTGCCATTGGGAAATTGAAACTTAAAGTGGGGAAGGGGACAAGATGTAACTTTACAAGGGGATAATGAAACTTAGGCGTCGTCCGGGAAGATTGTAACCCCACAGTACTCAGCCTATGAGGAACTGGGGGAGGGACTTACACACTGGGGGATAAATTGCTTGTTGAAACTGCACCAGGTGTGCCTGCTTGCCAGACACCCGATTTTGCAAGACCGTCATTAAAGTCTCGCTTTTGTTGTTCTTCATGTCTCTAAGTCCATTCTTTGGGTTTGGACAGATGAGTGTGTTTCTCACCAACAACATTAGCCATCCGGAAAATAAAATAAAACAAACACACACACACAATGAGACACTGCTTCACATACATTAGGACTGCTTTAACCAAAAAGAAAAGTATTAGTAAGTATTCAGAAGAATGTGGAGAAATTGAAACTCTCAAACACGGTTGTGCAAATATAAAATGGTGCACCTACTTTGGAAAACTATCTGGCAGTTCCTCCAAAGTTTATACACGTAGTTATCATGTAACCCAACAGTTCCACTCCTATGTATATACCCAAGAGAAGTGAAAATATATGTTCACAAAAAAACATATATTCAAATACTTACAGCAGCATTACTTATAATTGTCAAAAAGTAGAAACTTCCCAAATGTCCTTTAATCAATGATGGATAAACAAAACTTGGTATATCCATACAACAGAATGATATTTGACAATTAAAAGGAATAAATTAATGATATATACCACAACATAGACAAATCTTGGAGATATTATGTTAAGTGAAAGAAGATGGTCACACACACCCCCCACATATTTTATGATTCAATTTATATAAAATGTTTGGATTAGGCAAATCTATAGAAACAAAAAGTAGACTAATGGTTGCCTAGGGCTGAGAGTTTCTAAGGTAAATTGACACTGATTGATAATGGGTATGGATTCTTTTGGGGGTAATGAAATGTCATAAAACTGATTGTGGTGATACTTATACAATTCTGTGGATATACTAAAAAAACTGAATTGTATGATGTAAATGCGTGAATTTTATATGAATTACATCTCATAAAGATATCATGTGTTTTGTTTTGTTTGTTTTTGTGGCTTTTTTTTTTTTGGTTTTTTAAAAGAGACAGAGTCTCGCTCTGTCACCCAGGCTGGAGTGCGGTGGCATGACCTCGGCTTACTGCAAGCTGCACCACCCATGTTCACGCCATTTTCCTGCCTCAGCCTCCCAAGTAGCTAGGACTACAGGTGCTTGCCACCATGCCTGGCTAATTTTTTTAAATTTTTAGTAGAGACGGGGTTTCACTGCATTAGCCAGGATGGTCTCAATCTCCTGACCTTGTAATCTGCCCGCCTTGGCCTCCCAAAGTCCTGGGATTACAGGCGTGAGCCACTGCGCCTGGCCCTAAAGATATTATGTTTTTAAAAGATATGTATAACAAGTTTTCAGAGACTATTATATTTATCAAAAAATTATGAAGATAAAAAAACATGAGCACTTAATACTAAGGCAAAGGCATATATTGATTAAGTTTTATTAAGCTTATACATTACACTTTCTAGCCATTTTATTTTCTCTGATTCTTTACCTTAACTTGATTGACTGGTTCTCTTGCTAAAGGAATATTAGAAACATTAAATTAGAAGCAAGAGACTATAACATTAATGAGACAGAAATGAAAGTTGTACAAATAACAGTGAGAATGTAACTATGAAAGAATGTATAAATAAATAATATAATTAGGGGTCATTTTTCTACAGAGCGAGTAACTGGCCACTCTTCAGCAATTGATATCTGTAAAGAAGGTCACAATAATCAATGATTTTAACTTAAATTTACAATTTATATTTAGTAATGCAGGAAGTACATAGATGTTTCAAAATGATTTAAAGCCAAAATGATTGATTTAAACGAATTTAGATTTCAAAGTTGGATATATCAGCTATCTGTAGTATATATTTTATAAAATAATAAATTTCCACTTATTTCAAAGAAGTATCATTGTTTAATATTTTATGTTTAATATAAAGACACCAATTAGAAATATCCCTCTTACACCGTGAATATGTTTCTAATAAAGACGTTGTAAACTCCGTGTTCATGTCATCATGTGTGTGTGCATTTATGTGTGCGATTATATGTTATCTGCAAATTTGATAGGTGCATAAGAACCCTATTAGGGAATCAGACACTCATCTCTCATGCCCTCATAATTCAAATCCAATGTCAACACAGGATCTATGACTCCTCCAAGTGTGGTTTTATTACACCTGTATACAAGTGACATCCAGTACCTTGTAAATGTTCTTCATAACATTTCTTGATTTTCTGTCCAGTTCAGCTTTCCCCTAAGCAATCTTTTCCAGTTAGTAACTAATGGTTTATTCAGTGTACAAAGTTTATTGTTTGTTTCTGAATGTGTCCCACTTATATTCCAGGCAATAGTAACAAATTAAAGTAATAACGGAGGAGAAAGCAAATAGTGTCCAGGAAATGTCAATGCTGAGAGATTGTAACTACACAGTCACATTCTGGTTTAGGGTTTCCACGTGTTTGACTGGAAATGGGGATTCAGTATTTCTGGGAAAGAGATTGAGAAATGCACTTTTGAGTGTCCAGTATTTTCAAATTAAGTATCATTATTTCCATCTTAGACTGTGATTTGCACTGGAGGATTCCTTTTTGCTCTCTCAATTTGGATTATATGTCACTGTGTGGTTTATGACTCAGACACAGTCATCCGTAACGTTACTGGCCTAGCAACAAGGGAACCTCAAAAACTGTGCTGGACACAGGCCTGTTGGCATGGTTGTAAGTCCATATTAACATTGCCTGCCTTACAGTCTGCATGCAAGCTGGTCTGCAGTACCAAATATTTCTTTTTTTACAGCTGTGTGAGTTGTGGACATGTTTTTCCTGCCTTTAACTACCTTGTATCTCATAACACAATGACTTAAAGATAATTACTTTCTTGTGATTTTAAATAAAAAGCTCATTACCAACAATTAAAGCCACCCAGAAAAACATAAAGAAGAAAGCAAAAATGTATAAATATCATACCTCCCACCCAAGCCAAATTATCATTATTTTCATTAGCTGAACAGCACCCCTCAAAAGCAATAGTATTTTAGGGTAAAATTGTATGTCCACTGCATCTACAAACAGTGATTTAAAAAGAATAGTGCTGAGACTTTTTAAAAGAAAGAATGAATGCCTTCTTTTCCTATAGGGAAGTTGAACTTTCCATGAAAGAAATACACAGTGCTTGTACTCTGTGTAGTGCATAAGCATGCTTGAATCAGAGAATCTGTGCCGAAGTGCACCTCAGCACTGGGAGAACTGAGTGTCTTTAGGAATTCACCACATCATTTATTGAATGTTTTAACTTTTGCCAGAACTGAATATATATGTGCATGTATATAAATTCATATTTGAAGTGGCAATTAAAATTATATTTGTGTCACTATGGGAAATAGAGCCTCCTCTGAACTGTCTACATTAGCAAATAGGTACTCTGAACATGTTGTTAACTTACTTGCAGAAAATCATATCTCTTAACAAATAATAGGTTAAAAAAATAAAGTCCATCTCACATTTTTTTGTAATAGCTGCATATATTTCTGGTTCATTACTGTTAAGGGCAGACCCTGAAAGAATTGCCAGTTATTCTTGCCTTCTGGTATTCACCAGCAGAAGGGACTGTGTTATCTCCTCCCATGGAGTGGTGATATGACTTGTTCCTAAGCCATGCAATATCGCAAAGGAGACGGAATATCACTCCTTCCATTATGTTACATTATATGGCAAAGGTCATGGGATGTCACTTCATGATTACATTATATCATATGAGACATAATCTTCTTTGAAGATCTACATTAGATTCTCTTGCTCTCTTGATGGCATTGTAGAAGCAAGCTGCAATATTATGAGCTGCCTTTAAAGAGAACATTTAGCAGGGAACTGCGGAAGCCATCTAAAGTCTGAGAGCACTCTATAAGACAACTAAGACCTGGGTACCTCAGTCCTATTTTCATAAATGATAAATTCTATCAAAAACCTAAGGGAGCTTGGGAATGGATCCATCCCCAGTTAAGCCTTCAGAAGAGAACCCAACTATTGCCAACATCATGACTGCAGTCACACAGAGGAAACAGCCAATCCATGCCAAAATTCCTGCTCCACACTGTGAGCTAATCAATGTGTATTATTTGAAGCTACTAAGTGTGCCAAATTTATTATATGTTAATTGATAACTAATATAGTTTTCTAAGTTAAATGCAAGTGTGGACAAAAAAATGGTATGGATTCAACATGTGGATGCAACAAATTGGCAGTGCAGATAGTTTAGAATATATTATTTAATATGTATATACATTTTGGTTTGAAAATACAATGTGCATCTGACAAAATGGTGGATGGATAGAAAAGCATTATTCTCTGGGGAGCCTGAACTGTGATGCCTATTGCCATGAGGATCTTTGTGTATGTGTTTATAAGTGTACATGTATGTTACAGAATGTTTCTGACATGCCTGTTGTCCCTAGAATAGGGAAACATGAGAATCAAGACTCTCTTTATAGATGGACTAACTCAGGATATGAGTCTTCCTATGTCATTCTTTATTCTTTCACATTTATCATCTTTTATGATATGTAGATATGGCAAAGATTATTCCCACTTTACAGATGAAGAAGCATTTACTTGAAAGGATGCAGAATAAAAACAGATATAATTCATATACTAAAAGACATTTCATAGACAATGGCACAATTATTTCTCCAAACCGCCCTACATTATATGATTTCTTATCTTCATTGTGTTGCTGATTAAACAGTTTAAGTGATTTATCCAGTTCCTCTTAGGAAGTGGCAGAATAGAAAGCTATGACGGTTAATTTTATGCGTCAGCTTGACTGAGCCATGGGGTGCCCAACATTTAGTCAAACATTATTCTGTGTGTATCTGTGAGGATCCTTCTGGATGAAATCAACGTTTGAATTGTTAGACTGAATAAAGCAGATTGCTCTCCCCAGTGTATATAGGCTCATCCTATTTGTTAAAGGTCTGAAATGTTGACTCTCTCTCTTAGTCTGTTCTATGTTGCTGTAGAGAGATATGTGAGACTGGGTAATTTATAAGGAAAGGAGGTTTATTTGGCTCACAGTTCTGCAGGCTGTGCAAGAGGCATGGCACAAGCATCTGCTTCTGGAAAGGGACATCAGGAAGCTTCCAATCATGGCAGCAGGGGAAAGGGAGAAGGGCAAGGTATGTCACATGGCAAGAGAGGAAGAAAGAGGGAGAGAAGAAGAAGGGGCCAGGCTCTTTTTAACCATCAGTTATCATGGGAACTAATAGAGTGAGGACTCAGCACAAAGTCATGCATGAAGGATCTGACCCGTGATCCAAACAGTTTCCACCAGGCCCCACCTCCAATGCTGGGGATCAAAATTCAACATGAGATTTGAAGAGGACAAATATCCAAACTATATCACCCTCCCATAAGTAAGAAGGCCCCTCCTGAGTGCAGTGTGTTTTAGTTTAAGCTACTAGGAAGGGTGAGGCAGGAGGATTACTTGTTGAGCCTAGGGGCTCAAGTCCTGCCTGGGCAGCATAGCAAGACCCCACCTCTAAAAAAATGGAGCCCCTCCTGTCATAGTACACCAGATATTTCCTGTCTTCTAACTTGAACTGAAACATCCACATTTTTAAAGTCTCAAGTTTACAAATCTTGGGATTTTTTAGCCTCCATATCACACAAGCCAATTTCTTATAATAATAATGATGATGATACAATATATAGGATATATATTGTTTGTGTTTCACTAAAGAACCCTCATACAGAAGCCAAGCAGCATCCTCTCTAATGTCAAAATCAGTGCTTTTTCTATGACATTCATGCTCCTCTACGAATGAAAACCTGGCTCACATTTTATGCTAATACTAAGGAGTAAAAAAACATCCATTACTTATTGTATACCATAAAGCATGTTTTCACATGCACCACCTCAATTGTTGTGAAGCTTTTATTGTATTTAGAACTGCTTTTTTACTCACATCTTCATTCACCAAAATGTTAAAGAAATAGAAACATCACTGTACTGGTTGAAGCAGAAGGATTGCAGGCGAGGCACTGTCTGCTCTCAAACCCCTTCTGCAATTCCAGAGCCCCACGGAACATATCTTGAAGAAACGGTAAACATTTCAACTGGTCTTTCACACTTCTGAGGATATGAATGACAGGGATTTTTTCTCTACTTGATATAGGAAGAAAATTCTGTGGGTTTAAGCGAATCACTCATGGTAAAGTATGTTTTCAGCAAAGCCTAAATAGCAGTGTCCTGATCTGGGGTACTAGAATTCTGGCTTCATCATTTCCTCAATGATTATTTCTAAAGAAGTTGGTTCTTTCCAGTTAGCATGCTCATACAAGTCACTTATGAGCATCCCCAAACTGTTTAACATCTCAGATAGCCTAACGAATACATAACAATTATATTGACTCTATCTATCTGAAATACAAATGATAAGAAATAGTTTATGTTTCATATTGATAGCAAGATCATTATGTGAAAGCTAATGGAGTCTAATGGTTAAAAGAATTTTAACTGTATGAGTTAGGCAACTTTCGTTCCCTCCCCTGCTTAGATTACTTCTCTGAAAATGAGGATGATTATGCTATCTCGTGGATTTTCTGTGACAATTGAAGGAACATACATAGTAGTATCTGTACTATGATTAGAGATAATTATATTAGCTACCTGTAGACATGTAAATTCTTCATAAGGTAAATATTTGTAATTTTCAGATCACGAATTGGATCTATTGCAAACATAGTTAGCAAATCAATGGCAGGTTGCCTCAATGAAGAGCAAAATGTTTTGTATAATACAGCAGAATAGAATTTCAATTTATTTTCAATAAGACCAAGTTCTACTAGCACACTGAAGTATTGAATGCCAAATTATCTCATTCAGACAAAAGTGAAATGTCCGAAGCTTAATAAAATAAGATAATTGGTTTTGGCTTTTATATTAAATTACTATTTGGCTACACACTGTAGTTTCAGAGCAGATGCCCTGCAGGTGAATGGAGCTATAGATGAGGTTACACATAAACCATATGTCCCCTTTATAAGTCTCCTTGTACTGTCTGTGGTTCATTGCTTTCCAGAACATAATGAAGACCAAGTGCTTATAGTATAGAAAGCGAGTCAATCAGAAAGCATAGAAGCAAGAATGGGGTCTCCTCGTGGTCCAGGTAATGCTTCACCTCGTTATGTAGTGGCGTGCAGTGTAGAGCAGGAAGAAACATCTGTCTGACCCTAGCGGGGTTCTTGACCTCATAACCTGTAGATTTTCATGTCAGGTTCTGAAGATTGATAGGTCACTGGCAGGCTCCATGTGCTTTAAAAAAAAAAAAATGCACTAACAAAAGAGGATCCCCGTTGAGTTTTTAGTTAACTCATTAACTAGTTTAAGCACCTAGGCTGACCCCCTACAGATAATTGTTGTGTTCTCTGTACTGGGTCATATCTCACACAGTTAGAAAATATCCCTTTTTTACCTGAGTATTAAAGGTACTTCGAACCAGGCTCTCAAATAACAGATATTATGCTAAAAAGAAAATGAATCTGTAAATCAAAATGTCAAGGTTTTAATTCTTCTTCTGCCATTAAACCCTGTGAGTCCCTATTGATATTTAGCTATTCCAGGTCTTAGTAAACTCACCATGAAGCTGAAACCATTGAAATCCCCATTTAAACAAATAAGGAAACCGAAGTTCAAAGAGTTGAGATATTTCGTGGAAGATCACACAGCTAGTAAGCCACAGGGTCAAGTTTAAACCAGATGTGTTAGCACCACCGCTCACATTCTTGGACCTGCCCTTACATCTCCTACTGTATTGAGTGCTTATCAAAATCATTCTGAACAAGTGTCAATGCAAATTGCTGGTTTTCACAGAACACAATCTCCTCTTACATTAACTCCGTGGTCTCAAGCCAATCATTCCAACTTTTCTGAGCCTCTGTTTCCTTATCTGTAAAATGTAAATGAGATGATAACAGTAGTTAAATCATAGCTTTATTTTAAGGACTCAATGGATTATTATTTTTAAAGTGCTTAGAACTTTAAATAAACATTGGCTATAATTATTATTATTTATTATTTCCTGAGGCTACCTAGTGACTTAAAGCAGCAATTAGTATGGACCCAGTATCAGTTGACAGACACAAGTGTCATTCACATTCAAGCAAACAGATTAATAAAGGTAAATATCACAACTAAATGCTACATTAAAAACACTGCTGTTTATGGTACTAGCAAAAGACAGTTGAGTTGAGGCTGTGGCATAATCTCTCAATGTTGGAAAGGCAATAGAATCACCTAGGAGCTTTAAAAAATATCCATGCCAAGTCCCATTTGAGACCAATTAAAATAGAATCTCTGGGTGTGGAATCTGCATATCCTTACATTTTAAAATCACTCCCACACCAGTTGATTTGGAGTTAGGAAGGGACCAGTTTATGAAGGATTTTGAATTCCAGGAAGAATTAGTATTTGGTTAGGGGAGTGAGGCTAGAAAATATTAGTCAGAGATTCTGCACAGGGCTACTATACACTTATTTATAAATCTTTTCACCTTTCAGGGATGGTTTTGCTGTCGTCCTTTGGTTCAGAATAAAGAAGCTCTTAGTTTCCTCTATTTCTTTAAGTTGATCTAAACACACTCCCTCTGACTTGGTTGTTCCATAATAAAATTGTCATCTCACTGGAAGCCATCCTAATCCTATTTAGAGAAAGACCATTTTCCTCCTGACCTGAAGTCTCACTTTTTATCTTGCTGGCTGGGTGTTTAAGAAGTGCATTCAAACTGTTTAAAATCCTGCGAGTTAAGATGACCCTGATATTGTCAGGTAAAAATAAAAAGGAGAAGACACCAGAATGTAATTTGCTTATCCTCAATGTGGCTTTATTTCTTCCAGTTTTAAGCATGACTTTAAATTTCTTTTTGTGGTAGTGAGGACCAGGACTGTGTGGGAGCTCAGAGATGGGGAATGAAAACTCTCTAGTCATTGAGCCATAACATATCCTCTCTCTGAGCAGTAACTCCTAACAAAAATCACCTTTTGGGTGATTTAAGCATTTTTTTTTTTTTGCAAGAGAGTTACCCACGTCCAACCTGGTGAGTGAATTGTCCAGTAGACTGGGATTGTTAATCAATTGGAGAACCATTTTAAGATCCAAGTGTTTACAGTCTATAGCCCATTAAAGTCTGCTCTATGTATGTAGTCTTTGTCACTCTCCAACTGCTAAGTTGTGTTAGTTTTAAGTTGTTTACTTAACTCGGGCCTTTGTTCTATCAGGAATGATATAAAAAGAAAGGAACATGAGATGAAGAGAACAGTGCCTACCCTCAAAGAGGTCATAATCCATTTGTGCATATTTGGGAGGAAGACAAAGTAAGAAACTTCCAAATGCATTGCTGTATGATAAGTACCAGTAGTGGAGAGGGTGGAACACATTGGAACAGCCCCTACCTGATCCTAGGTCAATAGAGAAAGACTTACTCAAAGAGGTGGCCTGAGTTGAGTCTTGCAGGGCTTCTCTATGAGAAAAGGGAAAAACACAGCCTGTGGAAAGGCCAGGAGAGGCAAGAAAACAAGGCTTTTCTTCAGAGATGCAATGTCAAGGGGTGCTATGAGTGAGTCAGAGAAGAGATCGGTGAATATAACATCATGGGCATTAAATGTGAGAGGCAAGCGTTCATCCTTTATTCTGAAGGTGACTTGAAAATAATTTTGGCTTTTAAGTAGGAGAGCAACATAGTTTGGTTATTATTTTAGGTGGGAAGGAAGGCACTTCGGATTGCTACATTCAGAATCACATGGGGATGTCAGAGGAAAATGTCAGGTTATTGAAGGAATTCACGTTATATTATATAAGGAACAGATTATAGAACTGGTGCAGATTTTAATCTGGGGGGATAAAACCAATGTAGAATACCTGATGCCACGTGAAAGAGGAAGAAACATTTTTATTCGAAATTTTTGGAAACTGAAAGACCTATTAATTATTGGTGCTGTATTTCAGTTCAACATAACTATATTGCCTCTGGGTGTTCAGAGTTGTTTCAAGATGGGATGTTTTGCCTTTTGCATCTGATTGATCTCTGGTTGATGTCGTAAGTGCACATATCCAATGGATACTGGGTTGGGTCTATTTAAGTTCTTTGCAAAGACTGTATACCCATGTGGATAGCTTTGGTCACCATATGCAGCCACTAGAAAGTGTGCTGACGAAACAAACCAGTTAAAGGTCACTAGTGGAGCAAGCTTCCTCAAGGGCTGAAATGGAAGTTCAGATAATGAGAACTCTTTGTACTCATTGTAGACACATTCTTTCAATTAGAAGCAAATAACAAAGTTAAGGTCCTTAAAAATCTGTGGCCTTCACCTTATAAGCAAAACGATATGATTCAAAGAGTTCATCACTGGATCCTCCCTGCAAGGGATCTTATATCACTTTTTTTTGCATAAGCTATCATGATTTATAGGGCACAGGCTCATCTTTACAATTATATTACTGAACATCTTCTTTTTTTTTTTTTTAGTTTCCAGAAACCTGGAGGTAAAATATAGCTCATAAAATGCTACATGTTAATAAAAAGGATATTTTGAACTGGAACAAAACATAGAATAGTTATGTGTGCTTCATTTATACAAATACTTATGTGTATAATATGTTGTCACATAGAATATGACTTTAACATATTATCCTTCACACTATAATACTGTAGAGATGATAGTCTATGAGTAATGAAAATATTTATGGGGACTCTTAGAAAAATAAGAGAAAGGAAGGTTTGTAAATATCTGTTCTTTCAGTTTAACATGCATTTCAGTGACAAATATGAACCAGTTTTCTGGTCCAGCTGAACTGAGATCTAGAACCTTTTACTTGACATTTCATTTGACATTTTGAATTAATTTGCCTTTGCAGCCATGGAACCAGTATAAAATTACTTGTTGTTGATTGATAATCTTAGAGCACTGTACCTGGAATCTATGAGGTTGAACCATACAAAGTTACTGATATTTAAACATTTTAACCTAAGAATTGGCAATTTCTATGGTTTACCCTAAGGGAAGCCTTTGTTTCTGTCTTTGTTGTACCACAGAGACTTGAAAATTAAATAAGTTATTTAGAACCTAAATTTTTCTCATCCGGTTAAATGTGGACAATAGCAGCAATCTTTTAGAGGTGTGTGGATTAAATGAGACACTGGGTGGGAAAACATATTGAAAATTGTAAAGTAATTTGAATTGCATTTAGATTCCTCAGAAACCCCAGTGAGATTGTTGGGTTTATAAACTTTCACTCCCTGCTGGTTAAGTGATTGCTTGGTTAGAATACACAGGGGTTTATGTGTTTATGTTTCTTTCTGAATAAGATCTGACTTTCCTATTTAGTGTTTATTCTGAAAGCTGTTTTCTTCCATCCTTGGATTTACAGTACAGATTTCTTCTGAATGGGTAGAATATTTATACATTTCATTAACAATATTTACTCAGTCTTTCTGGTTCATTCATCCAGTGAAATACTCAGCAGAAAATGTGCTTGAGGATTTTCCCCCACCATTGGGGAGGTGAAATTAATTCTATTGTAATTTCCAGGAGCTTTAAGCATTTGTTTTGTTTAGGAGTAAAACAGCTGTGCTGGCAAAGCTTTTCTTATTGTTAATGTGCTTTGGCCATTTATATCTGGATGATACATTTTACAAGCATTGATCAGACAGTACTTTCAACAACTGTTTTATGGACTATGGTTCCAACCTCCAGTGAGGTCTTTTCAACCTTCAGTTTCTCTCCCTTTCAAATCTATTGTCCAACTTACCAGCAGAGTTTTACTTCTAATCACAAATGGGATTGTAATATCCCTTATTTTAAAAGAATCTTGCATGACTCCCCTGTGTGTAAAGGATAAAATTCTCAATACATGGTCTAGTGTACAAGAACTTCTTAAAATATTACTTAACAACAAATTGTCTGTAGCTTTTATTCTCCCTTCTTCTGAATCCAACTTACTAAACTCTTCACCATTCTCTAAATATTCTATCATAATGTTATTTTCTCTCTGCCTATGCACAACCTGGTCCTCTACCTGGAATGACTTCTGTGTTCTTTGAGTAGTAAAATCATGCTTATAGGACAGCTCAAATGCCATCTCTCTATGAAATCCTTTGCTCTTCCCCAAGGCAATTCATCATTTATTCCCCTTAGAACTGTGCACAATCTTTTTATGGTGATAATCGTTTTACTTACCTGTTTCTCTTTCTTCAGTTTGTGACCTCTTGTAAAGCAAGGACTCTTACTTACTCATGTTTGCTTCCCTAGGGCATAGTTGCTCAGCGAACATTTTTTAAAGGATAAATGGAAAATAAAGGATAAATGAATCCTGCTGGCACTGCCTAAATGACTCACAATGAAAATTCACAATTACTCAGTGAATGTCCAAATGTCTGAAGCTCTTAGAGAAGAAAATTACTGGAGAGTTTTCAAGAGAGAATGAGTTTCAGATACATGATTCCGTACACCCTGGCAAAATGTGAAGGGGTATACATAGGGTCTACTTCCCCAAATCTGGCCATAAATAGAGAGAACGTGGAGATGATTTGTTTTGGTGTCTGGGAATAGCATCTGGCATTTGAGCTGATCACTGGCTTAATGAGATGCTGTAGATGTTTGGTGTTATATTCAGATCACAGAAAGCAAATCTTTAACTGTGCTCGCCCTCAGGGAGAATACATCTGCATTAGTTGGTTCATTGCATAGGATATTTTTTGAGAGGGACAATGTTGATTTACAGTTGGCCCATAATGAGGAACCAAAAAGATGAGGGGTAGACATGACATCATTAAAGTAAAAGAAATTGAGATAATTAGATAAACGTGAAGAATGAAAGAGCTTGCATGTATTCACATTTGGGCCACATACGTGAAGAGTTGACATGTGAAAGGACAGTGGAATGCATGTCCCATTGTGCCAAAAGGAAAGGACACTCTACAAGGAAGGCATCTTCTTTCTGTGTTACAGGGAGACAGGCTTCCTTAGCAAGTTAGCAAGTGAAACTGCCACATAAAATGGTGAGTTTTCTTGCTCTCTAAGCAGGAGGTGAACAATCATTTGTATTGCATTTATAGTAGTAAGGAGTAGACTAAACCAATGTTTCACAAACATTATTATACATATGAACAACTGAGGATTTGGGTTAAATGCAGATTCTTTTTCAGAAGATCTGGGGTGGAACCTGTGATTCTTCAGTTCTAACATATTCCTAGGTAAAGCTGATACTGCTGCTCAGTGGTTCATACTCTGAGTAATGATGCGCTGGATAACAGGGAAATGTCATAGCATGTCATAATTGTTAGGAACATAAATTTCAAAATCAGAAAGCCCTGATTTGAGTTTTAATCAGATGTAACTTTGGGAAAGGTGCTTACCTTTCTGAACTTTAATTTCCTCATCTATAAAATAGGAATTGCTATTGCCTCTTTCATATTGTCTTGGACCAGATTAGTGAGAAGATGTTTGTATGTAGAACATTTGATGTCATGCTCAGCACATACTAAGCTCCTCAATAATGTTAGTGATTATATTTTAGGTTTAACAACATAGTGCCTTTCATTTCTATGATTATGTTATTCTGATTTACTTCCAAATGTGTCAGAATAATAAGAAGACAAAAGCTACCCATGAAAATTAATTAAAGTGAATTTCGTCGTTCTGATCATATGTTTAATAAAACTATAGCCAACATCAGCCCAGTGCAAAATTATTTTTTCTGAAGAGTAACTATACCTATTTGAAGGTTCAACTAAAATATCACCTATTTTTCTATTTTATACCTTCCTGATAATAACCAGGGGATTATCACTCAGCTTTTTGGCCCCTCTGTTGTACCTGCTGCAGGCATATATTACAGCATTCCTCATAGAACTATGCAAACAACTGCCTGAGAGCAAGTACATCTCCTCCTCTGAACTGGGAATGCATTACATTTATGGACTAAGTCTTATACACATAATGTCCCTACATTTATATCTAACATGTAGTTTGGTCAATAACGGGTCCTCTACTATAATGGATGAGCAAAAAACATAGATGAATAGCTTAATGGATTATTGACATGGGAAAAGTCAGTTGTTGGTGCTCACATTTTCCTTTCAAAAACTTCCTGCCCTGTCATGACGTTTTCTGCCTCATTGGGATGGGGTTTTGCCCCAAGATACTGTGATGATAGCTTCCATTAAGATGTTTTTAACAAAAAATATAATACTTGTCTTCTCTTTGAGGAAATTGTATTTTAACCAGGGTTATTAGGAGATATGTAGATATGTGAAGATATATTATTATATAAAAACAACTAGAGGCTGAGATATGATATGGATATTTGAAGGGAATTATAGGCCATTGCAAATTCTTTTCAAATGATAAGTATGCAACTCTGTTCATGAGGTCAGTTTTCCATCATTTCAAGAGTAAAAATTAGGAATAAGGAAATTGCTCTGTTTGTGCTTTTGCTCTCCCTTTATGGAGAGGC
The DNA here is from genome assembly GCF_029289425.2 of Pan paniscus. Classification (NCBI taxonomy): domain Eukaryota; kingdom Metazoa; phylum Chordata; class Mammalia; order Primates; family Hominidae; genus Pan; species Pan paniscus. The sequence goes on from NC_073267.2 coordinate 73,919,420, forward strand.
ACTTCCTTTTTTGACACCAACGAGAGACATTCCATCCACTCAGCCAAGAGCATCATGCAGAGTATGCATCATTTGAGGAAATTCAAATCAAATGTCTGGGAAGTCAAGACCTCTAGATTCTAAGGAATCTTACAGATCATCTTCTCCATTTTTCTGTTTCTAGAGACAAGAGCTGTGTTGAAATGCAGGGCAGCCCCATGTTTATATCATCTTTGTGGACTAAAAATAATTTGTTTACAACTTTTTTTTTTTTTTTTGCAAATACTTTCAAATAGTACAAAGGAAAGAGAGGCCAGGCATGGTACGACCCTTGCCCTGCTGACAATGGCAGCTACTAGAATTGCAAGTAGAGTAAATAGAAAAATCTCTGTAATTCCCCTTGAAACAAACTAACAAGAGTAGAAAAAATTATGGTTTATTTTATAATATTGATAATTGTTATACTATTAATAATAGTAGCTGCTATTTATTTAGTGCTTGCAATATGTTAGACATTGTACTAACATCTAAATGCATTATCTTTTTTTTTTTTTAAGATGGAATCTCACTCTGTCACCAGGCTGGAGTGCAGTGGCGTGATCCCAGCTCACTGCAATCTCTGCCTCCCAGGTTCAAGCAATTCCCCTGCCTCAGCCTCCCAAGTAGCTGAGACTACAGATGCACATCACCATGCCTGGCTAATTTTTTTGTATTTTAGTAGAGATGGGGTTTCACCGTGTTGGCCAGGATGGTCTCGATCTCCTGACCTCATGATCTGCCTGCCTAGGCCTTCCAAAGTGCTTGAATTCCAGGCGTGAACCACTGTGCCCAGCCTTTGGTTTGTTTTTTAATCTCTATGAAACATCTGAGAATGAAGTGCTATTATCCAATTTTAGACAATAGGAAAGTCTTCTTAGAGGTTAAATAATGTAGACAATATCAGATCTCTGTACATGCAAAGTCATGTTCTCCACCACAGAGCTCTATGCCTCGCTACCCACAGAAGCATTGTAATTTCCATTTCAAAAACGGCACCATCGCTTGTTCAAAATCTTTAAGATTGTAGAAAGATACACAAGAGATGGACTTTCCAGATAGAATGTTTATCTTTTTGGATCATAAAGATTAACAGCAATAGTGTTTTTAAAAGCTTCTTAAGGAAGTGCCTTGGAGGTACAATAAGCACAATTCCTTGAATGTCCCTCTGAAGCTGCTCATGGAGTTTCACCCTCTATATTGGCCACTAAAATCTTTAAATAGCCCTATCTGTGCTTTGTGGCTTTCATTACAATGTTCCTCCTAGCGTCTGTAGTCAGAGGCTATGGGAAACATGTGGCTGGATATAAAGTTAACCCTAGCATGAGGCACTCAGAGTCAGCAGAGACCAGTATTAGGGCATGCAATAGTCATCTCTTCTGCAGGCTTGCTTAAGATCTTTAGGTTTTCCCTTTTCCTTGAATTGAGGAATTTCCAGCTTGTAAATTTCTCTTTTTGTTTTTTCTGTTCAGTAAAGCTGAGCCCACCTAGAGGGTCTGGCAGACCCATTGCTCAAGTCTGTAACTGAAATTGGATGGCCCTACTTCATATTCAATTGGAACATTTTTCTTCTTATTTCTCTTTTTAAAAATCAATAAATGCTTTATGATGCCTTTAAAAGAGATTGAATGAGTGGAAATCAGGTTTTTCCATAGTATTGTGGCAACTAAACACTCTGGAATAGATCCAATTTCAAATATCCTATCTTGTCCCCCATTTGTATATTAGGTCAATATTTGCTGACTTTTTATTAGAGAGATATGCTTTCCTCAGAGAGCAGAAAAGAAAAGGAAGCCTTTTGATCATCAACATTTTTGGCCAGGAATTAGACTTGGGGACACACACACACACACACACACATATACACATAAGTATGTACTTGTGTATATATGTATACATATGTGGATACGTGTGTGTGTGTGTGTGTGTGTGTGTTTTGTCCTTATCATGCTCCCATTACAACAGTGGAAAAATTGAAGCCTACAAATTTCTCTTGGCTATACTGCTTTTGAGTAGCTGTGATAGAGTTCCAACCTGATAGTCTGTCTTTAAAGCCTGTGGTCATTTTTCTTAATCTTCCTATGTCCTCAAACTTATTTTTTAAAGGTAAATTCTTCCATCTTCATCCAAACCTATTTCTCTTGAGAACATACCCCAGGCTCCTGGTCATCTGGCTACAGATGCCAGGTAAAGGGGTAAGTTGCCCTGTCCTGAGCCTTCTATCTATTCTATCCAGCTTCCTGTCTGTCTTGTCTTGTCCTAACTCCTTAATTCTTGCTCCTGGGAGGTGTGAATCAAACACCATACACCTGAACTGGTGCCTGCCTGAAGAGCCATGATTGATTGCCATGTACTAATTACTTGGAAGGATTGGGAGTGGGTACGAGAATAAAGATGATCACAGAACAGTTAAAAAGAGATTTGTTTCTCTTTTTGCTGCTCCCCTGTCATTTGCAAATGTCTGTTGGTTTTCTTTCAGCATATTTGTGATTAAGAATCCTGCTGAGATGACACTTGGTGATTTGAAAAGCCAAGTGTTTCTGCATTTCCGCAGGTAATTTAGCAATGCATCCATGGGAAGCCCATCCACACATTACAAGAGCAAAGCTCTCCATAACCTTTTAAAAAGTCTGTAACAATTGACATAAAAACACTAAGGTGAAATTTTCTAGTGAGAACGTAATTGATGAAATACTATTAAGATTTTCATTAATAAATCCTTTGACTATCAGGTTTTCACTTTATCTTGCTGCTTCTCTTAAACACATGCAGCAACACCATTCTGATGATAGTTAATAACCAAAAAAGTAAACATAGCTTTTAGGTAATTTATGTGGCAGACACGCCCATCAGGTATCATTACTGGAATCTTTCTATGTATGAGTCAGGGCCAGGGGAGAGCTGAAATTAAATCTTTCTAAGGAAAATAACCTACACAGGTTTGCAAGATTCAAAATTATAAGAGTGACCCCTAGTGACTATGAAACTGCTTAAATCTTTCCTGAATCTCAGTATAGTGTTCAATGTGAACATCTGAAGAAAGAGAATATCTTTTTTAAAGCACAAAAAACTTATTCATTTTGAATTTAGTAGTTATGTTTTGAAAATAGTAGGAATGGACTATCCCTCAAACCATTGTTTTTTTGTTTTTTTTTCTCCAGTAAAATACGTATGTGCTTTACTATTCCTTCTTTGGTTTACATCAAAGAGCCTGCATTGTGAACCTACTGCGTGCAAAGTGCCCAGAAACTCTTGAGGATGGGAAGATTAAGGTCTCCTCATGGTTTCTCCGGTGCCTGCAGACTCAAGAGGAAAGAGATAAGCAAACAGGAGCCTTGCAGGACAGTGAGGGGTGAAGGGATAAGTGAGACAACAGAGTGTAATAACAGGGGCCCTAAGAACAGAATCATTTGTATAATGGTTACATGGTCATTCCTATAGAGGACAGATCAGAGTAAGAATTTACCCAATGGAAAGTACCAGGGGGTGGCTCTACCTAGGCACAAATAAATGAAACAACATATTTTTGTGTAAGAATCACAATGGGCTGGGCGCCGTGGCTCACACCTGTAATTCCAGCACTTTAGGAGGCCGAGGCAGGCGGCTCACTTGAGGTCAGGAGTTTGAGACCAGCCTGGCCAACGTGGTAAAACCCTGTCTCTACTAAAAATACAAAAATTAGCCAGGTGTGGTGGCAGGTGCCTGTAGTTCCAGCTACTTGGGAGGCTGAGGCAGGAGAATGGCTTGAACCAGGGAGGTGGAGGTTGCAGTGAGCCAAGATCGTGCCACTGCACTCCAGCCTGGGAGACAGAGCAAGACTCCTTCTCAACAACAATAGCAACGACAGTAACAAAAACAAAAAAGAATCACAAGTATTTCAGCAGGGATAGAAAGTTGAGCTATCAAGATGTACAAGATGGAGCTTGAGACATAAGCATGAGATAGCTCAGAACAGTCTTTGTACACTGCTGTTGGCCCTTCTGCTGAAGGCAATAGGACTAGGCTTAAGCAAGAAACTAAGGTACACTGATTAGCATTTTGGAAGAACTGTCTGGCTTCTAGGCAGAAGGTGGTGTCAGAGCAACCAAGACTAGTTGCAGAGAGATCACATAGGAGGACTCCAGCATTTTCACTGTTGGAAATGTGAGGCTTCTCTTTCTTCAGCTAGATCATAGATATCTGGGCCTTGTGCTTTATACTTCATTCAAATTTGTATTATCAGTAGACATAATAGCTTTTGAAAAATGCATATTGAATAAAAATTAGCATTAATTTTACTCTGAGTTAAATTACATTGCCATATCTATGTGTTCATGTATAAATGTGTTATATATACATATTTATATATGTATATATGTCTATAAATTACAAACATGCATATACTTTGATAATACATGTTAATGAAAAAGCATGTATTTTGGTTGTGTAGAAGTAGAAACATTAATTCAGATATAATAACTATATAAACCACATCATGTTTTATTTTAGAATCAAACCTTTTAAATCTTCATTACATAAAGACTTTCAGTCAGGCACCGTGGTGTGCATTTATGGTTCCAGCTATTTGGGAAGAGGCTGGAACCCAGGAGTTTGAAGCTGCAGTGTGCTATGATCATGCCTGTGAACAGCCACTGAACTCCAGCCTGAGCAGCATAGCAAGACCCTACCTCAAATTTATGTATATAACGAACCAGAAAGTACCTGTATTATTGATATTAAATGAACCAGAATGTACCTGTATTAAGTGAATTATTATATTAAACGAACCAGAATGTACCTGTATTATTGATATAATAAATCAAATATATTAATATAATAAATATAATATAATAAATCAAATATAAATATATATTAAATATATATATATTATTAGATGGATCAGAAAGTACCTGAAGAAGGTTTTGTATCCCTAGTTTTTTCAGATATGATGTCAGAAATCCAAACATGGAACTACAAACCTTGTATTGATGATTGAATTCTCACCTTTCTGATACATCAAAACATTTACTTCAACATCTTACTACCTTAGTTTGCTAGGGCTGCCATAAGCAAATGCCACACACTGAATGGCTTAAACAACAGAAATTTATTTTCTCACATTTCTGGAGGCTGGAAGTCCAAGATCAAATTGTTGGCAGGTTTGGTTTTTCCTGAGGCCTCACTCCCTTGGCTTGCAGATGGCCACCTTCTTGCAGTGTCGCCACACAGCCTTTTCTTTGTGCTTCCCTGATACCTTTTCCTCTTCCTATAAGGATACCAGGCATATTAGATTAGGGCCTTAACTAATCTGTCCTCTGACCTCAACCTCCAGATATACAGTCACATTGGGAATTAGAGTTTTGACATGTGAATTTTGGGGCAACACAATTCATTCCATAACTGTTATAAATTTCCCTGATCAGGAAATGATGAAGAAGAGAACTCTTCTTCTAGAGTTATACTTTAAGGAAACATCTTGAGCACAATCAGAAACTAGACTTTTGGCAACAGGAAAAGCAATAGCATTGGAAACTGTAGTGGAGGCTGTGGTGTGTTACCCTATTGTTCCCTTTAAAACTAGGGCATTCATTCCTCTAGCTGCTGGAAGTGTTGCCTGCTGAGAAAGCTCAAGGCTAGGTTGCTTTCCAGAATTTCCCAAAGCCAAAATCAGTTTCTTTGTCCAATGCTAGGTAGCAGTACAAATCCAAAGATGCACCAATATAGGCTTCCAAAGCCTAGCCCCTAAGCTTCTGCATGGATGGGACAACTCAGAAGTGGCATCCAAAGTCCAGACCTTCTTGTGTTGATGGCTAAATCCTTCATTGAGACTGCATTTCAGCCCATCTTCTACCTCTGCCCAATTCTGCTTTCCACCTTCTCTTCCACAGAGTGGAACAGAGAGCACTGAACACAAATCTGTTTTATTTTTCCCAAGAAATCTAATTATATATATGCCAAACATTGGAATGATGAATAACACTAAAATAATCCATTTTAATGACATCAATCTGTGGAAATAGAGGACATAATTTATATCCATATTGTTTTTAAATTATTGATTATTCCTTACTAAATTTGTTTGGTATTACATTGCACCATGATATAAGCATCATGGGGACAGAAATGTTATGAAATTAGTTCTTAGAAGCATTCATAGCATCAAATAATATACCTGAAATATTGGGCATACCAATAAAGCTTAAAATTATAGCTTATTGCATATTCCTTAGAAAGCAGATAAAAATCTTAGTATAGTTTTGCATGTACAATTATTGTATATCCATCAAAGACTGGGTCAAAAGCTACTCCTTCATAATGTTTGCATTGATTTACCCCAGGTAAAAGAATCAGTCCTCACTGAGTTCTCTGCTGCTCCTTTGCAATGTCTGTTCCTTCCTGCCATCTATTACAGTTATTTAGCTCTCTTTGTTACATTTTTTTATTAATCAGCAAACCATGAAGTTGAGTGAAGGAAATTGCATCCATTCTCCATGATGGCTGAAGAAGGTGTGGAGGAGGGAAGCCACATGTGGATGGAAGCTTTTTGAAGCATAAACATTTGGATACACTCTAAGATTTGGAACAATCTTCACCATGATCAGGAAATCATTTATATTGCAGTATCCCCTACTGTGCCTAAAAATGTGATGTGTTCACTTTGTCTTACAATTGATTTCTAATGACTTCAAACTTATATATCTTCTTTGTGTCTTAAAGTAAATTTCAAATAATGGAATGTCAAGCATCAGAATAGAGGGGTAGAGATGTACATGTATTGCAGTTATGTCCTTGATACTGATTTAAGTAAGCACTACCTACCTCTATTCTAACATTGTTGTAGATTATGAACCCTGGTAAACTGTATAGCTGCCACCTTTGTCTGCCTGATCCTATACGCTTAAATCTGTCCAGTCCACCTATGTATGAAGTGGGAGGAAGAAAACCAGTACAAACTAAACTTACATCTCCAGCATTACATCAGGAAGTTCCAGACCCCCTCAATATCTCCTGAATAGGTTCATGCTCTCATTCAGTTCTGCTGCATAACAAATTCTTGAGCTCTGAGAGTTCTCTCTCACTTCTAGAACTCATCTTGTTGTGGCATGTAGAATTTAACTCCTGCATCTTAAACATGCTACTTTTTGTAGGACATAGTTGGAGCTCACACTCTTTCTGTTCTTTAGATATTTGAGTCAATGAACTGTTTTCAACAAATATGAATAATGGCTGTTTTTCAGATAGTTTCTGCTTAATTTAGGTTCCCAGAAATAAATACTGAGATGGAGAATTTTGGGCAAGACTTTTTTTTTTTTCTTGGTGAGTGCTGTCTTCAAGATTGTCCTAAATTGGGATGAGGTGCTTTTTATGCCTTTCCATGAAAAAGTTATTTGAGGTAGGCTGCCTCCACGGGAGAGGATGTGATCTTGGCAAGACAACTGTCTTTATCTGAGGCAAGTCTCCAAGATGCTTGACAACTGAGGGCTGTCTGTTGGCAGCATTCCCAGCAGCTGAGGAATAAGTCCTTTTCTGTCTTAAAGTGAGATCTGGACAGTGTTGCATAGGCTCCTATATTTGGTAAGTTCCAAGAACCTTCCAATAGGTAAATATGTCTTAATAATCTAATTTTTGGAAATATATCATAAGAAAAAATTCAGTGTGATGGTCTTCCTGTGAGAATAATATAGTATTTCTCAAAGTGTGATTCTGGAACACCACTACTACTAGGAATATGTTGAATACTGAATAACAATCTCTGGCGATGGGTTCAAGGTCATTATATTAATTAATACCCCCCTAAAACCAAGTGAATCAGAACTTCTAGAGTCTGTGGAAAAGACTGCCGTGTAAGAGGGAGGATTGTCCTGGACTTAAGGCAAAGCCATCTTTACTGGTATGTGTGTTTGGTGGGGGGAAGGGAGGCAGGTGTGTGTATGTGTGTTGAATGAATGGTAAGTATTCATGTTGATAATGTGACACAGGTAGCAATTTAAGTGCAAATGGTATATGAAGGCCTGTTTTAATAAAAACAATATTTTGAGGATTTAGGTTATTTTGTTAAAATAGACTTTGAATGAGTGTCGAAAAATTTTTGAAAGAGCAGTAAATTCATTAGAATGTAAGATATTTAGCCATTTCAAGTATCCATAAGCAACCTCAGTTATCCAAAATCATTTAGAAGCCTTTGGATAAATGGGAATTTGGTTAAAATATCTGGTTAGATGGTGGCCAGGAATGAATCACCAGCTAGTGAAACCCATCTAGTAATAACCTGGGATCTACCAAACAAAACTGTTTTGTGCACAGGGACTGCAAGAGACGATATAAATGTTGGCCTTCAAGATAGCCATGATTTTTTTTAATTATCACAATGGATCAAATTCATTGTCATTAATATCTCAGCTCTGTCAGCCCCTTGCCTTCCAGCTCAATGATGATGTCTCAACATTTACATCTCCATCTGCAACATCTTGGCTAATCTCCAGATATATTAATTCAAATTCCTGCTTGAAATCTCTACTTAGATTTCATATAATCCCACCTGAGCATTGACAGAGCCAAAAGCAAACCTTTTATTCTCTACCACATCCTTCCAAATCTGTTTGTTCTCTGGCCTCCCTATGTCATTAAGTAATGCCACCATATTGAAATTGTTCAACTGAAAACTTGGAAAACAATCTCAATCCATGACTCATTCAGCACCTTCCTAAAGCTAAATGTAGTATAATTGTCTCCAACTGGCCTTCTTTTCACTCTTCTCCCAACTCCAAGCCTATATTTTCTCCCTACAGCAGCCAGAGTCATCTTTTCATATTATCATTAGGTAGCATTATTACCCTTTTGAAATATCATCAAAATATTTTCATAGTACATTTTATAACATACCAATGACACCTACCATATTGTACACATTCTTACTTGGCATGACCCCTGCTCATTTTTCCAACTCCTTTATCATTCTTTTCCTTGTTTATTCTTCAAAGCACAATGACATTCCTATTAATTCTGGGAAAATAAAAGTGAATTCTTATCTCAGAAATTTTTTCCTGCTGTATTCTTTTTCTGGAATGAACTGCCTCCAGGTCTTCTCCAGGAGGGACTCTGAATATTCCCACATGTACCCAAATATTACCTTTTAGCCAAGCTTTTTCTTAACAATTCAATATAAGTCACCACCTTGTCCATCTTCCCCTAACATATCACCTTTTATTTATGTATTACATTTGTCATTATATTATTTATTAGTGCTTATTAATTTATTAATATTATTCTTAAGATAACTGAAACTCTACAGATAAAGTATCTTGCTTGGCTTATTGGCTACCATGTTTTTAGCTTCAGTCACAATGTTTGCATATTGCAAACATTCAACAAATATTTTTGAATTCATGAATTGATATCAATCATAATAGAAATTGCTAACTTTATTTAGCACTTAATATGCACCAGTTTTAAGCAATTTAAATGCACTATTTCATTCCATTCTTACATTGGCTTTATGAGGCACCACTATGCTAAAGAAAATTACAATTGTTAAAAAATTACAGCTTTATCCTGGTAGAATTTACATTAATAAACTTATGGGTGGCTTTATTTATCTGTTTATTATATAAGGAAATGAAAGTATTTACTAATTTTTAATTAATTTCTACATAATTTCAAGGTGGAAAAGAATATAATAAGAGTAGTATATGTGAACTGGGGTATTTTTGTAAAACACTGTCTTAGTCCACTTTGTGTTGCTATAAAAATACCTGAGACTGGGTAATTTAAACAAACAAAAAAGAGCTTCATGTAGCTCATGGTTCTTCAGGCTGAGAAGTTCAAAGACATAGCCCTGGCTTCCAGCAAGGGCTTTCTTGCTGTATTACAACAAGTGGAGAATGGTGGAGAAGGACAAAAAGGAAGTGGACTCATGTGAACATGAGAAAACATGAGTAGTGTCTTGGCTTTATGAAAGACTCATTCTGGTGAAACTAATCCATTTCCCCAAGAATAATCCACCTTCACAAAAGTGAGAACTGACTCATTACTGCTATATCAGCACCAAGTCATTCATAGGGATCTGTACCCCTAACCAATTACCTCCTAGTAGGTCCCACCTCTCAATACCACTGCATGGGGATCACATTTCAATATGGGTTTTAGTGGAGGAAAACAAATCATGTCCAAACCATAGTAAACCCAAACATTTTCCTTGGCAACGTCAAAAATCTACTTACTTAAAGCAAATGAACCAGTGTCTAGAAGTAGAGCATCTTTTAGTTATACAAACATATTATGCTAATGGGGCTTATTCTTTTATTACTATAAAGTATTGTGAAAATGTTCTCAAATTGTTTGGGAAAATAATTCATGGAAAAAATAACAAATTCTCATAGAACTGCATGAAGCAATACTGCTGGAAAACAAAATAAAATGTGTGATGGTGTTTTATTGATGGTAACAATATCATCTAGTACGTAGTTGGCAAGATTAATATGTATCTAGGACTTGGAGCTATTAAAACCCATCAAAAGTATCTCATTAGCTGTTAAAGTATTAAGGAAATAGAATTGCAATTATCTAAATCATCAAAACAAGTCTGCTTAAAATTTTATTCTCAGAGGTTTAGTAAGGAAGATATGGCATTTTAAAATAAATAGTCCTCATGACAATTTACTTAAAGTCATCATGTGATTCTTCATCTTGGTCAGGTAAAGAAGTATGAGTTACTGCCTCTGAGTTGGCCTGATATGGCAAGACTTTCAAGGTGAGACTATCTAATAAACTCCCTGAGTGTTAGCTAATAATACTTAGTGTCATTCTATCCTTCCATATAACTTGAATGTGAAGTGCAAGCTATGGATTTGGGAAGATGGGCAGAAGAACTTAAGAGTGTTTTGTAATAACCAGACTTAAAAACTATAATTTAAGATGTTTTGTCGTTGTTGTTGTTATTTTTGGAGTAGGGGCAATAAATTTAGCTTCATAACCAATAGAGTCTGAGATTATGGTCAAGGAGGTTATTATCTGGTTTTGATCTGGGTACCTTCTAGCTTTATTTCTTTTTCTTTATGGTATTTACCATTGAAAAGTGCATATCACAAAAATTAGCCAGGTGTGGTGGTGTGCACCTGTAGTTCCAGCTACTTGGGAGACTGAGGCAAGAGAATCTCTTGAACCCAGGAGGCGGAGGTTGCAGTGATCCGAGATCACGCCAAAAAAAAAAAAAGTATTAATTATAGATAAAACTAAATGCTTACTACGTACCTCATTCTCTCAGCCATTCTGTTTGATAAATTTCATGATCAGTAATCTTTAATATAGAAAATAAAGACTCAGATAATTAAGTAAATTCCCAAATAGGTTAAAAAAGCTGAAGTTCAAATTCAGGTCCAGTGTTGATTAGAAAACACTGGGCCCCAATCGATGGTCCTTAGTCTGTTCTTGAACCCTCTCCTTCCATTTCCCTTTATATAAATTCAATGCAAGACTATACAATGATCACCACCATGCCAGACCCCATAGGAGGTAGCAAAGAAAAAAGAATACCTAGCTGGATCTAATTCATATATTTGTGCTGATAATTAAATGTGATTTTTTAAAATGCTAAGCACATTGACTGGGTTATAGTTATGTTTATCAAATCATGGAGTTTATTTTTTCTCCTCCTTCTCCTATTTGATGATGATGGTGATGATAATGATAATGATGACTCTATTTCTGTCTTTAGGAATTTAAATCTAATAAAAGCAACAAATATAAAGACAAATAAAATCATTAGATATTAGAGGTGCTATGAGTACAGGAGATGTGTCTTAGAGTATTTGGTTTAAGAGATATCTTAAGTTTTGAGTATGATTTAGCTTAGCAGTGGAGAAGGAAGTCTCAGCATTAAAACTTGCTTGAACAGAGATGTGAAAGAAATGCTCTCAATCCCAAATCAACTTGAGGCTGAGTAGATAGTGGTAGAAGATCCTCTTCTGGAGATTCTGACCCCTTCTCTTCAATGCAGACCATCAAATCTCCTGAGGTTTATAAAGCTCCAAGCCGAATCCCACTCCATTCAGAAGTGTCAGATTTCCCTTCAAGAGAGGAATAAAAAGGAAAACCTCTGTGGAGTCAAATATATGCATCTCTCTCAAGATATACTTTAGAGCTAAAATGTTCCACCCCTGACTCAACAGAGAGGCCTGTTGTAGGGCTTTCTAGAAGCAATGGCTCTGTGAATACCTGTTCTAGTTCTTGTAACTTTCTCTGCGAAACTTTCTGGCATTAAATTGACTGGTTTTAGTCATTTCTATCCTTGCCCTGCCCAACCACAGCGACTTGCAATGATTTTTTTTTTTTTCTAGTCACTGATTAGTTCAGCTAGGATGAATCTGATTTTTGCTTAGTTTTGTGCAAATTTCCTCCTGTGAACTGCTGCTGGTCTGTTGGGTCCCTGCCAAGGACACTTCCTCACCTGGAATCTTGTTTAGAGTTTCAGGCAGCAAGTTGGCAGCTGAGATGTTTGTAGTCATAGTAACTCCAGCGGAAGATTAGGGATGCACCTACGTGAAGATGTCTGGCCATGTGAAAGTGAAGCTGCCTTTCTCAATTCTTCCTTCTATCCATTCATTCACTGATTCAGCCTCCACACATTCATTGAGAATCTCCTATATTTCCTACCTTGCATTTGATACAGGAAATGCAGACTTGAGCATTACTTAGGTGCTGCCTTTAAAAGAACCATTCATTATTTAATCCCTGAAAACTTTTTTTAGGACTTCTATACTCCAACCCTTCTCTGAGTTCTTGAAATGTAGGGAGGAGATGAATAGGACACAGTGCTTATCCGTATAGTATATGTCATCCAGAAAAACAAAAGAGCAACCACTATGCATAGAGCTCAGTGCCATATACATTATTTTGAATCTACTAAAGTACACAGATATAAAAGCAAACTTTACTGCAGTAAGGGAAGTGTCACATAACTTAATAGTAGTGGATCTCAACCGTGTACTATATGGCCCTACCTGGGTACATTTAGTAGTGTCTGGAGACATGTTTGATTATCAGACCTGAGGAGTGTTACCAGCACTGAGTAGGTAAAAGACAGCAATGCTGCTAAATGCCCTATAGTCTATAGGACAGCCCTCCACAACAAATAGTAATCCAGCCCCATATGTCAATAGTGTCCCGACTGGGCTTCACTCTACAGACAAATGCAGATGGCTACGAGTGAAAAGGAAGGTTTGATTCACCATCTTGAGGGTCAAAAAAAGGCTTTCCAAGAAGAAAGCATTTCAGTTGGCGATTGTGGACTTCACTACACATTAGCATGATTTCTTATGAACCTGAAGCCTTATAGAATAAACACCAAGTGACAGAAAATCCTCTTTGGTTTATTTTCACCAAAATTACTGGGGAATATTTTTTCCAAGTGATTTTGTTAGATATTCCCAACTACTCTGTCATGGATATGGAACAAATAACAAATACTATTTTTCTGTGAAAATTAAAACCCAAAAGGATCATGTTTTGTTTTATACATCCCTCTTAGTCCTAAGTCACCACTGTTCATAAATGACATTGCTAATCAAGTCTGATAATTGCCAAAAATAAGCCATGCTACTCCAGCAATGAAGAGACAGGAGAAATACCAGAAATTCTTCACAAGGTATACTGATAATGTTCTGTTGAACCACAAGTTGCAATTTTGGGTGATTAAGTATCAGGTTCCTTGGATATTTTTTTAACCTCATTAGAGACCTTCTATTATTTAACAATACCCTAGTTAAATAATCTGACAATACCATGCTGTTTTGGTTACTGTAGGCTTGTAATATAGTTTGAAGTCAGGTAGCGTGATGCCTCCAGCTTCGTTCTTTTGCTTAGGATTGTCTTGCTTATGTGGTCTCTTTTTTGGTTCCACATGAAATTTAAAGTAGTTTTTTTTTTAATTCTCAAGAAAGTCAATTGCAGCTTGATGAGGATAGCATTGAATCTATAAATACTTTGGGCAGTATGGCCTTTTTCACCTTTCCTCCTATCCATGAGCATGGAATGTTTTTCCATTTGTTTGTGTCCTCTCTTATTTCCTTGAGCAGTGGTTAGTAGTTCTCCTTAAAGAGGTCCTTCATATCCCTTGTAAGTTGTATTCCTAGGTATTTTATTCTCTTTGTAGCAATTATGAATTGTGGTGTATAGGAATGCCTGTGGTTTTTGCACATTGATCTTGTATCCTGAGACTTTGCTGAAGTTGCTTATCAGCTTAAGGAGATTTTGGGCTGAGATGATGGGGTTTTCTAAATACACAATCCAAAACAGATATATAGACCAATGGAACAGAACAGAGGCCTCAGAAATAATGCCACACATCTACAACCATCTGATCTTTGACAAACCTGACACGAACAAGCAATGAGGAAAGGATTCCCTATTTAATAAATGGTGTTGGGAAAACTGGCTAGCCATATGCAGGAAGGTGAAACTGGATCACTTCTTTACACCTTATATAAAAATTAACTCAAGATGGATTAAAGACTTGAACATAAGACCTAAAACCTTAAAAACCCTAGAAGAAAACCTAGGCAATACAATTTAGGACATAGGCATGGGCAAAGACTTCATGACTAAAACACCAAAAGCAATGGCAACAAAAGCCAAAATTGACAAATGAGATATAATTAAACTAAAGAGCTCCTGCAGAGCAAAACAAACTGTCATGAGTGAACAGGCAACCTACAGAATGGGAGAAAAATGTTGCAATCTGTCCATCTGACAAAGGGCTAATATCAAGAATCCACAATGAACTTTAAACAAATTTACAAGAAAAAAACAAACAACCCCATCAAAAAGTGGGCAAAGGATATAAACAGACACTTCTCAAAAGAAGACATTTATGTGGCCAACAAACATGAAAAAAAGCTCATCATTACTGGTCATCAGAGAAATGCAAATCAAAACCACAATAAGATAACATCTCACCCCAGTTAGAATGGTGATCATTAAAAAGTCAGGAAACAACAGATGCTGGAGAGGATGGGGAGAAATAGGAATGCTTTTAAATTGTTGGTGGGAGTTTAAATTAGTTCAACCATTGTGGAAAACAGTGTGGCGATTCTTCAAGGATCTAGAACTAGAAATACCATTTGACCCAGCAATCCCATTACTGAGTATATACCTAAAAGATTGTAAATCATTCTGCTACAAAGACACATGCACATATATGTTTATTGCAGCACTGTTCACAATAGCAAAGACTTGAAACCAACCCAAATGCCCATCAATGATGATAGACTGAATAAAGAAAATATGGCACATATACACCACGGAATACTATGCAGCCATAAAAAAGATGAGTTCATGTCCTGTGCAGAGACATGGATGAAGCTGGAAACCATCATCCTCAGCAAACTAACACAGGAACAGAAAACCAAGCACCACATGTTCTCACTCATAAGTGAAAGTTGAACAATGAGAACACATGGACACTGGGAAGGGAACATCACACAATGGGGACTGTCAAGGGATGAGGGGTTGGGGAGGGATAGCATTAGGAGAAATATCTAATGTAGATGACCGGTTGATGGGTGCAGCAAACCACCATGGCACATGTATATGTGTATGTAATAAACCTATTACATATGTAATAAACCTATTACATATGTAATAAACCTGCACATTTTGCGCATGTATCCCAGAACTTAAAGTATAATTAAAAAAAAATAATCCGACAAATGGCGTCATTTTGAATGAGGACCATTAACAATGACTATTTAAACCCTTTAGAAGAGCATTGATTTGAGGAACTCCCCAAAAAACTACCAAGAAAACATAGAATTGTTCAGAGACCACATTTGGCAGGAAATGGATTAAGGAATGGAGTTGAGCTTCATTAGTTATTTCTCTAATGGACTTCCCACCTTCAGGAAATGCCAGAGTTAATCAGGTAGATAACTCTTCAGATACTTTGCATCACCTAAAGGTTTACTTGAGGCTTATAATCACTTGCCCACTTGACCATTTGTAGCTATTTCCTTTCAAAGCAAGTTACCCATATCTGCTTATTCTACCATCTAAACATTTTTCTAATCTGTTCCTAATTTCTGCTCTCCAGTGCACAGCTGGTTTAGGATATTGACTACCATGTCTTTTATATTCTGTTCCCATATTACATCTAAATTATTCAGCTAACATATTTATCTAAAATCACAAACATAATTGGATTTATTTTGAAAGAAATAATCCAGGAATGAAAAACTACCTCAGGACGGAAAGAGAAGATAACGTTAAAGTAATTACAATGAAAAACAAAAGGAGTTGTCTAATTCTACCTGGAAGCCATTATGTAGAGGTCACCTCTAACTGCTGAGAAGGGGATTAGCAAATTTTAGAGAGGTGTTAACAGCCATGATCAAACTGTGACCTTCTCTTCCATGTAATCAGGACTGAAATAGCACTGAAAAAAGAACCTCATCACGTGAATGGTGATAATTTTAACCTATTTTGCACCCTGTAACTCATTCTATGCCTCACCAGTGGTATGGATCCCTCACTTTGAGAAACAGTGATTCAGGCTTGTCATCTTAGCTTGGACCATGGCAAAGCATTTAAATAGGGCTCTGTCTCATTCCCTTCCAAAATGCCCACCACACTAGGCACCCATGTGACTTGAAAAGGCAGATTTCTTTTTTCTTTTAAACCTTTCTCACTTTAAACCATACAGTGGTTTCATTGTACGGTATGTGTCTCCAAAAAGAGTTACTACAAGGAACAGAACTTTAAAATTTTTTAAAAAAATTTCTGAAAGTTGTGTTTTGAGTTACCAAAAGACAATCATGAAAAGATTGAAAGGTGTGGATGTAGTTTCTTTCTTCTATCTTAGCCAATAAAAATAACTAATATTTATAATATCAAATTACTCAAAATACTTAAAGACAAAACAGTGTCAGGAACTATTCTAAGTAGTTGTATATGTTAACAAATGAAACAGATCCGAAAACTGGAGTACAGTGAAGTAGTGTCCTGTCCAACATTTCAGACCCTATTAGTGGCAGAGCCAAAGCATTGCTCAAATTGAACACAGGTGGTCTGGCTTCTGAGTCAGTGTTTTCAGTCATCTTTAGAGTAACTCAAAATCTGATATATCTCATTAGAATTTTTGGTTATGTGCACATTTAATAGGTTTGCATCCTTTCAGCTTCTTTAGATGAAATGAGGGACACTGATACAGAGCACCAATTTTATGCAAACTACAGACAAACAATTTTCTGTCAGTTTGGTTATCAGTGGACCTGAACTGCTGTGTGTGTGTGTGTGTGTGTGTGTATGTGTGTGTGTGTGTGTGTAAGACAAGAAGGGAAGAGTAGAGAGGAGCTTTGCTAAATTGTATAGAGATAGTATATTATGAGGTGGATTGTAATATCATTTTCACACATTGGACATTAATTCTATAGAATACCATTGGATTCTTAAACTTTTTATGTAGATTCTTTAAAATGGTCATTTGCAGCTTGTGCTAAGCATCAAAATGGATTACGCATTTTTAGGCCTGTCTTGCAAAGAAGTTATGATATCAACAGTTCCTGTTTCCCATTTTCAGGGCAGAAGTAAATCTAGATTCCTCTTGCAAGACACAGCTTGTCACAAATGCTAGACTAAACATTCAAAAATAAAGGTGAGCTCCAGAGAGAGCACAGAGCTTCCAAAGGCCAATTTGTACACCCTGTCTTGAGAGCTATTTTCTGACAGACAACAAAAGATGCTGTTCTTGAAAGAAGAGCTTATTTATTTGGGTTGTCTGCAGTAAGCTTGTTTGATGTTTCTTTGACTCTTGATCTTTGTTGGAGGAAAAGTGGAAGAGGAAGAGAGACAGAGAAAAAAAAGTCTATTAAATTGGTAAAGTTCTGGTTCTAATGTTGGAATAAAGAACTCTTTAACCCAGCTGGAAATACAGATCTACCTTGGTTTGCCTTTCTCTAGCTTCCACAGCTGTTTGCTGTGGGCTGTACTCCAGCTCTCCCTGCTGGCTCAGAACCACTTGCTCCTTGGGACAATGCTGGCAGGGGGAGGAAGATATTCAATACTTTAAACTTACTCTCACCCCTTTTATGAATATACAGGGATTAAGATTAAGTTGCTACCTCCTATGTGGAATCTGGGGAGTCAGTTTTGATTATTAGATGCTGGCTTATTGGAATGGACTGTTGACTACCAGGATAATTTTGAGTCTATAAAATCTTTCTTATTCCATAATCTTAGCCTGGTTAGTAGCACTCTTCTCAATTCTTTATCCCCTTCTTTCCTTCTCTCTCTCTCCTTTCTCATTCTCTCTCTTGTCTATTCATTTAACAAACATTTCTGACAGTTTTTCTACCATTATCTATGAGAATCATAAAGGACTTTCACAGATATATTAAAACACAATTTCCTAATAAAGATTTCATGATATATGGGAAATTATATGGAATATCACTTATTGGTTAGCTGTTGGGATGTCTTTGGAAGATATCTAGGACCTCTTCAGAACTGGAATTAGAAAAGCCACAAAGAGCCCAGGAAATCCTAAATCTTTATTCTCCTCTTCTATGCTTATCTCTAAATCTGTGGTATGTTCTCCTTTGTACAAACTGTTTGTCTTGGTTGCTTCATGTCCAAAACACGTATTTTCTAGATTAAATTGTTTCTATTATGCAAGTAAAACCAAACTCATTTACAGGCTCCCAGTCATAATTCCAAATTTCCCAGAAAGACAGTCTGATTGTCTCCACTTGCTTGAGATGTAATGCCGATGTTTAAGTGATTTCTTGAAGAAGAGCTTGTCTCTTTTTCAGCCATAATCACTTGCTCTGTCTGGTAGGGATGTCCTCTCCTCTACTTTTGTAGTTCTGTCTTGAAGCCCCATATCATCATCATCATCGCCGTTGCCCTGATTATCTGCTAGAGTCATGTTATGGCACCCCCTGGACTTGATTTCTCTCCCTGGGTGCCAGCAGAATACTTTAACATATAATAAATGTTCAATAAAAGTTAGTGGCAGTTTAGTAATGATGACGTTTATGATCAGCAAGAAAAGAAAAAATTATTCCAGGCCAAATGGCAGTTAATTGAGTCAAATTTATCTCAATTAATTAACTGGATTAATAAGTCTGCTTAGGCAAAATTTATGTCCCTACACGGTAGCCAGATAGGTAAATAGAGATAGTCTTAGAAGAATACATGTTATGTAAACACTCAGTAAATATCAGTTAATATTATTTATCCTCCCATAAAAGTGGCTTGAGGTGTGAAAAGAAACCTGTGTGTGTGCCTCTCTGTGTGTGTATGTATATGTATTGTTTCCCAATACCCTTTCATCTTTTAAAAAAAAAATTCCTAAGTCATTTTCCACCATCCCAATTATCCATTTTGAAACATATCTTATTTTTTATGAATTGGTGTTTTGAGGGTACATACATTTCAATATTGATTTTTGAAAATTATTTAATACTGTTAGTGCTGCTGGATGGGATAATGACAAAAGGAGGTCTTTAAAGAAAATGTTTTTCATTGTAAGAAAAATAGAAGCACTGGAAGTTCTAGCCAGAGCAATTATACACACACACACACACACACACACACTCACACACACAAAGCAATAAAAGAAATAAAGGGCATCCAAACTGGAAAGGAAAGTGAAATTATCCTTGGTGGCAGATAATATGATTTTATATTTAGAAAAACCTAAAGAGTCTACCTAGAAACTATTAGAACTGATAAACAAATTCAGTAAAATTGTGGATATAAAATTCTAATACAAAAATTAGTAGCATTTCTGTATGTCAGTAGCAAACAGTCTGAAAAAGAAATGACGAAGGCAATTCCATCTACAATGGCTACAAATAAAATAAAATTCTTAGAATTAAATTTAACCAAAGACGTGAAAAATCTCTACATTTAAAACTGTAAACATTAATAAAAGAAATTGAAGTGGGGACAAGAAATTGAAAGATATCCCATGTTTATGGATAGGAAGAATTAGTATTGTTAAAATGTCAATATTACCCAAATAAATCGACAGAATCAATGCAATACCTATCAAAATAACAAATATAATTTTTACAGAAATAGAAAAAATATTATAAAACGCACATGGAATCACAAAAGACCCAGAACAGCTCAAGCAATTCTGAGCAAAAAGGACAAAGCTGAAGATATCACATTACCTGATTTCAAATTCTACTACAAAGCTATATTAAACAAAACAACACGATACTGGCATAAAAACTATACATACAGACCAATGGAAGAAAATAGGAAATCCTGAAGTAAATTCAGGTATTTGCAGTGAATTCATTTTCAACAAAGTTGCCAAGAACATACACTGAGGAAAGGAGGAAAGGACAGTCTCTTCAAAAAATTGTGCTAAGAAAACTGGATATCCAAATGCAGAAAAATGAAACTAGATTCCTATCTCTCACCACATAAGAAATCAAATTGAAATGCATTAAAGACGTAACATAAATCTAAGATGTGAAACTATAAAACTTCTAGAAGAAAACATTGGAGAAACACTTCAGGCTATCGGTCTGGGCAAAGATTTCTTGAGTAAGCCTTCAAAAGCACAGGCAACCAAAGTAAAAATGGACAAATGCAACCACATCAAGCTAAAAAGCTTCAGCATAACAGAGGAAACAATCGATGAAGTGAAGAAACAACCCACAAAATGGGAGAAAATATTTACAAACTATCCATCTGACAAAGGATTAACAACCAGAATATATAAGAAGCTCAAACAATGCAGTAGGAAAAAATAATCTGATTAAAAATGGGCAAAAGATCTAAATAGACATTTCTCTATTGCTGCTTTACAAGGGCTGTTTTCTGTCTTGATGTATCTGGGTGGCTAACAAATTCTCTTATGATATTTAAAACTTAGAATATTTACTATAGCCTTTGTGAATATGTCCCAATTCTCACCTACTTGACCCTGAATATGTCTTCTTTAGTTATGCACAAGATTCTTTGCCTTGTGAAAGCTCTTGGACAATACTTTTTTGATCTGCTCTTCGATATTTTAGTTTTTGCCTTTGTACATTAAGAAGTCTGCAATGTACCTGCAGTACTGTGCTAGGCACAAGGGAAACAGCGGTGAACAAAACAGACATCCAGATACTCCTAGAACATATAAGTTAAGGGACAATATGAACCATAAACAAAAAAAATACAAATCATCAACTTGTTAATACACAAAGATCATCAACTGATCTTTTAAGAGTAAATGCCAGGAAGCTAAAGCTTAAGAAAAGTTGTATATTATACACAAGAGTGTAAAACTTAGCTTGGCCAGTCAAAAGAAAAAAAAAAAAAAAAAGGTGTCCCTGTGGAAATGATGTTTAAGCTGAGACCTCAAGGATAAGTACAAGTTATCCAGTTATTGAAAGAGGAGACAATCAATTTGAGGAGAGAAAAAAATATGCTAACTCTCCTTCATGCATTTTTTTATCTATTCAACAGACATTGATTGAGTGCCCAATTGATGCTGAGTACTGTTGCAGACAGTGGAAACTCAGAAGAGAACAAGTTAGGAAATTTTAACTCATTTGGTACTGAAATTCTAGTGAGGAAGGCAGAGTGCACATGTTCTTTTGGAACTTAAATTCTAGTGGGGAAGACAAACACATGAGAAAATGATGCTGTTTCTAGCACTGACCTGTGTAATGAATGAAATTTATGGCCGGGCGTGGTGGCTTATGCCCGTAATCCCAGCAGTTTGGGAGGCTGAGGCAGGCAGATCACCTGAGGTCAGGGGTTTGAGACTAGCGTGGCCAACATGGTGAAACCCCATCTCTACTAAAAATACAAAAATTAGCCAGGAGTGGTGGTACACACCGGTAATTCCAGCTACTAGGGAGGCTGAGACGAGGAACGCTTGAACCCGGGATGCAGAGGTTGCAGTGAGCTGAGATTGCACCACTGCGCTCCAGCAGCAATATATAATAGGTGGGTCTGGGCAAACCTTTCAGAGGAATTAAGTTTCAGTGGGTGAAAATGAAGTACACATGTGAAACTGAGAGGAGTTCAGTATAGTTGGAGTGAAGAACATCAGGGGCAGAGATGTGCATAATTCATCTGGAAAAGTATGTGAGACCAGATCCTGCAGGAATCTGTGATTTTGAGTATTTTCCAAAGGTCGATGAGCAGCTATTAAAAGGTATTAAACAGGGGCATCACATGATCTTATTTGCATTTTGTAAAATGAGTAAAAAAGATCGTCTGTGGAGCATGGATGCCTGTTAAAATCTCTCCTGAGCTGCTAATATGCATATAAAGACTCGACACTGACTGTCTGTACTATTAAAGCTGAACATGCAGGCAACCAGGTGACTCATTAATCCCATTCCTAGGTACATTACCCAACATAAATGCATGAATATTTGCACCAAAACAGATGTGCAACATTTGATATTTGAAACATTTGAAATTGATAGCAACACTGTTTGTAGTATCTCCAACCTAAAACCAAACCAAATGTTCATCCAAAGTGGATTAAATAATGAATTATGTCGTATTCATATAATGGAATACTTTGTAGCAATAAGAATAAACAAATTACTGCTACACACAACATTGAGGACTAGGACAAACAAGACATTAAACAAAGGAGCCAAATGTACAAGAATACATACTGCGTGATTTCATTTATATAAATTTTCAATGTAGGCCTTTAGTGTTTGAATTCAGAAACTGGTTGTCTTTGAGGAGGAGAATGGGAATACCTTGGGGAGGTGGCTTCGGGATACTGGTGATGTTCCATTTCTTGATCCAGGGAGAAGTGGGATACATGGGAATTTACATTATGAAGATTCGTTGAGTTGCACAATTGTAATTTTTGCCCTTTCATTGTGTATTTTATAATTCAATTAAAATTTTAATAAAACCAAGAAACCAAAAAAAAAAAAATGTTAAGAATGATGGCCACAGGCCAGGTGTGGATTGATCACATCCCAGACCAGAAGGTATAAGAATAAATAAGTAGATTAAAGTGATACTCTAAGGACATTAAGAGGCTCAATGATTGGTCACTGAGGAATCAGGAGGAGTCAGATAATTGTTAGAATTTTGTGTAAATTTACTCTCTCCCTCTCTTTTGCAAGCTTCTTAAAGGTGTGTCTGTATCTCGTTCCTATTATCCCCACAGCCAAACACTACAATGGATGTGGAATAAATGAGCAACAAATATTGAATTAATAAATAAACATCACACTTTCTGATGAGGCTGGAGGCTCTCACTTGATAGCAGAGGATAAAGAGAAGAAGAAAAGCAGGTCAGTAAGCTGTAGTGCTCTCAGCTGTTACTTCATCAGAAAAGGAAATAAATATAGAGTTGTTTTGAACAGCAGCATCGATGTTTTCTTAGGTCTCGTGGACACAGCAATGAGTCCTGACACGGGGTGGGAAACCATCTATTGACAATCGGCACTCATCATAAGCCTTTTAAAGTTTTCTGCGGAAAGCCAAGATGAAGTAAAAATAGCACCGTATTATTCTAGGTCTGACTGATGGGAACAGTTGCATAAAGGTTTCTTGTTAAGTGCGTCAAATGTTACCCTTTGTGTGACTTTGGTTTAGCTTGCTAGTCTGATTAAATTCCATTCACCAGCAGAGGAAGCGATTGGTATTTATATGTCTGAAACTGCTCTGAGTCTGGCCGTCCTAGACAATGTGGATATTTCTGGAGAGAGAGGGAGAGAAAAGCCAGGGTTTATCCACTTGGTTTATAAATGGTCACCAAGAACAAATAGATATTGTTTAACCTCAAGAAGTGCAGTCAGGTTCAGTAGATCTGCCTGCATCTGAGCTGTTTCACATCAGCTTTTTTCTTTTTTTTTTCTTTCCTGGATTTATAAAGCTTTTAATAGTCATTTGCCAAAGCATTTTTTTTTCTTCGTGGTAAGTGGATTTTTTTCTACAATATATTAGATGCTCAATCACTTTCTTATAATGGGCATATTTAGAAAAAACTGTTTCTTAAAAAAAAATTGAGGTTCATGACTATAAACAACAACTTCACAGCTTGGACCATGGCTAGGCCAAGGGATTTTGAGTGAGGCTGGCTAAGTTTTCACACCTCTGCAGTTACTCTTGTCACAGACATGTGACAGCAGTGAAGGAATTTGGGTTAAGGGTCTGTTTTTCCTTAACCGTAAAATCATGAGCATGCTATCTAACTAACAGTTTTATCAGTATTTCCATCTTGAAATAATGTATATTTAACGCCTAAGATGATTCCTGGCATACAGAGACATAAACATATGCTACTGACGTTCTCTTTGTCCGTATTTTGATACTGAATTACAGTTAATTTTTATGAGCAGCTTTGTTTTATCTTATACCAAGAGCCCTAATTTATTTTACCCTAGGATAATTATATTTCAATTTCAGTTTTGCTTCCGGTTACTTTCCTCACCATCAACCATCAGTATTATTACTGTGTGTCAGTGGATGCTGGTATTCCCATTTGTTCTTTCTTTATCTGCTGTGAAATCAGGTATCTACATTCACAGAAAGGAAGAGCAGAATCTGAGTTCAGGCCTAAGGGGGCCTTCATGGCTGAGTCCCTGGGCTCTTAGAGTAGCCCTTGGACATCTCTCTTGGCTGCTCAGGGTTCAACTCTTCATCCTTGAGGATTCTTCTTGGATAAGTGAGGTCTTGCTGATACGTGTTGGAAACCCCTAAAGAAGTCACACTTTTGCACATGAAGGATAGAAGCTCATTGTAAAGGTCTATAGAAATGAAGGTTAAATATCCTCAAAATAAGATTATAATGCATTTTATGAGAATAGACATTCTGCTGTGCTCATTTAAGGGAGGCACCAATGTTAAGAATAACTACACATTCCTACTCTGATAAAAAGAAAAATAGCTGAAATCAGTTTTATCAATAAGGAAAAAAATTAGTACACATTGCAAGGATCAGAGCAGAGCAATGGGAAAGAAAAGAGCAGATCTATAAGCTGGGCATGCTGACAAGTGCCTGTAATCCCAGCTACTTTGGAGGCTGAGAAGGGAGAATCGCTTGAGCCCAGGAGTTCAAGATCAGCCTGGGAAACATAGCAAGACTCTCTCTCAAACACAACTCTCTCTCACACACACACACACACACACAACCAAACACAGATCATCTGAGGCAGTGGGTCTGGAATGAACTGGAATGATCATCTGAAATGCAGATGATACCACCAGGTAATATCAATGCTTCTGGTTGTGGAGCCACGCTTTGAGAACTGGTTCGGATTCTGGCTACTCAGCGTGGTTAAGCATGGTGCACAGACCAGTAGCACCGGTGACACCTGGGAGCACTGTTATGCATGCAATCTCAGACCCCCTCTCAGACTTACTGAATCAGAACTTGTGGGCACAGTAAAACTTAAGATTCACCAGTCTGAAAAAAAAAAAAAAAAAAAAAAAAAAGGCAGACCTGAAAGCAAACAGGCAAATGGTCAACCCACTAGTGGAAGAAAATCAGCTGTAATCAAGGGTTAACATTTGGGCAAATTCATATGGAAATGGAGTTTAAATGATCTTGCATGTCAGGAAATTAAAATGGCAGAGGGGTAATGGGAGTTGTCACAATAATATCTCACAAATGGAGAAATACCGTTGCCTAGGATGACCGATTGTGCACAAGTTACTTTTCATCCTCTGGCTGTGAACAGAGCTCAAAAAGTATATTCCTGACCTTACTTCCTTCTATAAATTACTGATGCTAATACCTCCCTGTCTGTGGATGCACTGAGAGATAACAAAGCACACATGCAGCTCTATAGCCTCTTTCCTTCAGATTCTCAATCTTCAGTGTATGGATGAAGCCACCAACCTGGCAAAGCATCCAGGGAAAGCAATTACTTCATTTATGACACATTTAAATTTGTTGAATAAACAATTTTGAGTCTTCTATGGGGCCTATTACACTTGAGCCTGAGAAGTGCTTATTAATAATTTTTCAGCTAATATTTACTCAAAGCACTCTAAATCAGCATTTCTAAATAAAGCTGAGTCCAAAGGGCAGAGGGCTGGTAGGCAGATGATGAGGAAAGCTGACTCTCAACATTCCTTTAGAAAGTTGAGGTTTATAGAGGGTTGGTTTTGGCAACTCCACTGGAAACTTATGTTTAGATAGCCGTCTAATTCTAAACCAGTTCTGACTTTGCCCAGAATTTGGGTATGAGACAATAAATTAGCCTGATATTGTTGGAAAGAAATCTACTCAGGCTAAGAGTCAGAAAACAAACTTGGTTTTATTAGCTCTGTGACCTTGAATATGGCACTTAGCATTGCTGAGGCTTAGAAGGTAGGAAAGTAGGGGTGGGTTGGGGGGACACTTACTGAGAGCAAAGCACAACAGACTTCTACAACAACGGATATTAGCCCTGCTTACTCTGTCTCCATGCACTCAAAGACACATGCAAGAGACACAGAGATGTGTATTAAAATGCAGAGTTTGCTGCAAGCTGTTATCAAATCAACTTGATCGTATCAGCCATGTCTCTAAACTTATCTGTTTTGATTCTTCTTCAGGAACTACTTTCGGCTGGTAAGCAGATCTTACAGTACAGTAGTTAAGCATATAATGTTTGGAGCCTGACAGATATAGGCACAAATCTCAAGTCCACAACTATGTGAACGTTGCTAAGTTGCTGAACATTGTTAAGCCATTGTTTCCACATCTGTAAAATGGAAAAAAAATCATTGTTCCTACCTCAATGCTGTATATGCTGAATGAGAGGGAAAATGTATAAAAGCTCTTACCATAGCATAATACAGAACCTAACACAAACTTAGCCTCAATCAATTTTAAATATTTTGACCACTGTGAATTTTGAATTATTTACTTACACTTTAATCAGGATGGTTATTTCTATCTATTTTATGATCTTTGTCCATCTAGATATCTCTTGCGGGATACTTTCACCTGGACTACATTTGTAGCTATTTAATGATTCCTAAGTCCGATGCATGACCAGTCCTTTATCCCAGCCTCTCTTAAGTCCAATCCCCATTCAGGTCCTAAACACATTCACCTTTTTTCCAGGTATATTAAGTTTGGTTCCTTAGAAGTGGGTATCAGGAAAAGGATCCATGTGAATACAAATAAATCAATAATCAATTTTTTTAAATGATAAGAGATAGGGAATGTGGGAAGAAAAGAAGGCCCCACAAGAGTGTGATATCAAACAATGTGCCAGGGAGGTAAATGTTGGCTCAGCCCCACACGTGATCTCTGGAGACAGCATGGATTCTACACAGGTTTGCAGGTAAACTAGCTCCCTGAAAATATTGGAATTATTCCAAACAGATGGCAAGATAACTGGATATATCCATCACTCACTGTTTGAGGGCTGCCCCAGAAATTTGAAGGTCTCCATGTATTAAGGCAAGTTAGCTACTGATAGCCTGAGGGAAGACTGCCTGCTAAGAAGCACACGTGCTAGCTGTTGAGAGTAAAGGTATACATGGAACTAACCATGAAAACAGTGTAAAAGGAATCATAGGAACATAGGCAGAGCCCTGACAGCATCTGCCATAACAATAATGCTAATATTAATGTAATCAGAAAAGGGGTCTTGATGCAGACCCCAGGAGTGTGTTCTTGCAGACAGGAATTCAAGGTGAGTCAAAGAGAGAAGAGAAGGTTCATAGAACGCTACCCTATTACAGAGCAGGGCATACTCAGAACGCAAGAAGAGGAATGCTTCACAGTAAGAAGAGATAGTTTCTTGAAAGCTATTCCATTACTGAGTAGAGTGTCCTCAGAAAGCAAGTGGAGGAATTCACTATCTTTGCTTGAAGTTTTTCGTATACAGGAGTCTTACCTATGTAAAGAATAAACTAAGCTGTGCCTACATGTGGGTGGGCTGACAGCATGACAAAATGTATTATTCTATTGATTTAAATAAAACTATCTGTGACGTGTTAGTGTGTAAGTATATTAAAGTATAACTGTAATTATCTTGAAAGCACATATTGTTATGGTTATTGAGACATCTAGGCTTTCTGTTTTTATAGGATTTTGTCCTTACAGGCATTACCAAGCTGACTCCTTAGGTAAAAACATCTTAGGACTATGGGTCATGACTAGCAAAGACTGTGCCTTGCCAGTTTTAAGATGGAGTTGATTTTAAAATGGTGGCACTCTGGCTTTCCTAGGCTCCTGCTTTCCTAACATTAACATCCCAGCAAAAAGTTTCCATGAACATAGTAGTCTGCCCTTTGTACTTTTGCCATCATCTCATGTTGCTGGGTAAGGATTATTAGTCCCAGTGATAGATGGTTTAGGTGAATATAATTTAACATACATGCATATGTACACATACATAGACATAAATATTTTCAAATTCCTGTTTAGCAATTTATTCCATAATATTTGGTTTTACTATGAAAGTAGGTCATTTAATTAATTAATTAATGTTAGTTATACAAATTTATCTTTGCTATAGTGCTTTACGTAAAAAGGGGAATAGTCTTTGGTAAAATGTATTTTTAAGTATTTAAGTCCCTTTTGAGTCAAGGTAGTTTCAGTCATCAAAAGTTTGCATGTATAAATTGCATGGAAAAGTCCCAAAGGAGTGCAAAGAGAACTCTTGTCTCTCATCTGGGCTACAAGAGACACGCTTTTCTAAGATTATGACTCATGGTAGTTGCTATAATGGTGCATATTAAAACTTTTTTTCAATAATATGAGAAACAATGTTGATTTTCAATTACACATGTAAACAGCTGAATAGAGAATATCTGGATTTCTGCCATGTATTATTCTTCTCTCCAGTTCCTGCCGGTCAGTTGAACCTCTCAAAATAAGATATGGATCAAAGATGGACCTCAGAATTCCCCACTTATCAGTTCCTAGAATGAGAAAAGAGTTGAGAAACATCTAAATTCCTGATGTCTATTGATTCAGACATGCACATAAAGCAAACTGCAGTAATTAGGGTCATATAAAGTTCCTATAGCCATTAGCCCATCACCTTCCCTCATGGGAAAAGAGAACCAGGCAGTGGGATCTTCTCCTTGACTCCTGGAACCCCAGGCTGCCTTTCTTTTTATTTGAGTTAAGATGTGTTGGTTGCCTGGATACGGCTGAGCTTGTGAAAAAAATGTCACTGAGCTGCTGTCATGATGGCCATTTTATTACCATGATTTATAAATGGATTATCTGTGAAAATGGCTCTGGTTTTAATCATGCCCCCTGCAGGAAATGGCCTGTTCTTATTGGTTTGTTTCAATGACAGGTCGAGATATCCTGATATTTTATAACAGTTGGCAGATGCTTTACTGCAAATGATATCCATCCTCCAGAAAAAATTAGTTAACTTCTAATAGCATTAACCTCAGGAAGTGTATCCTGCCCACCTCCTCAATCTTATTTCAGATTCCTTCTTCTGGGGCATCAAGCTCCCCTTAGCTTTCCATCCTGTTTTCTTGTAATTCTGTTTCAAGGAGGAAGCAATCAACAACAAATTTCTTCCACAATGTTCCACATATGGGAATCACTCTTTGATGTTTTACAACAAATGGATTTCAAATAGTGAACAGGAGAAGATGCACAGTTTCCTCGGTTTTGTGGTTCCACAGGAGGAAGGCAATGCTTTGCTAGGGTGCCTGGAATCAATCCTATCATCATCATCAACTTATTGAGTCTTTATCCCAAGCTGATAGCTTTACATATATTGTTCCTCACTTTCAAACCAAGGTGGATAATCTTCCAAATAGGAATTATCTTCACCACTCCCAGTCACACAAGGTTAATTTAAGTGACATAGTTAAGTGGTAGGAGTGAGATTCCACCCAGGTGTCTACAATACAAATCTTCAGTTATTTTCTTCACTTCATTGCTTCCTAAAGCTTATTCCATAGAACACTAGTTCTGTGCAATTTCCAAACCTCCATTCCCTACCTGCAATAAGGTTAAAAAACAAAGAAGCAAAAATAAATATCTGGGGATAGTCTTGAAGATTCACTGTACATGCTAATATTCTGAAAGCTCTAAGAGTCTCTAATTTCTGTTGATAGTTTTAACTGATCTTTTCCCAAAACTTAGTCAAACATGAAATACATGTTTAATTAACACCTACTAATGGAACTCTGTAAATAAGGGTTTGCTGAAAGCTTCACTAGAGTATGTTTCAGTGCCTATACTTATAGATTTTTTCTTTTTTTAAAATCTACTTATATTTTTAGAAGTTTGATATAATTTTATAGTATTTGTAAAGTCCATACACTCTATCTTTTTTTTAATCACCACAGTAAACTTTATTTGAGCATGAATGCAGTGTGAGTACCATGCTTTTCCTCATTTCATCTCAATTACAAAGATCAAAAAGATTGAGGATTTTGCCTAAAATTACAGAGCTAGAAAATGGCTGAGCAGAGAGTTAACAACCTCTTTACTTTTGAATTTTGAACAAGGAATCACAAGAAAGTGTGCGTAGACATTATCTAATCCTATTCCATTTTTTGGTCTTGGAAATATGAGTTTTTGAGAATTTAAGAGATGATACTCAAGCTTCAGGGTAAAAAGGCAGTGGAGCAAGGATTAGAATTCAAGTCTTCTCATCCTCAGGCTAAATCTGTTTCCAGAAGGATCTGAGTGGCACTTCTGGCAACACATCAAAAAGATTTTCTACCACTCCTTCTCATTTTAGAAGTTCAAATGTGTGAATCAGGTCATCTAGCATGCAATATGCTCAGCACCCTAATGCGTTTTGTAACTAAATGGAAACTCCACTTTTAATTAACTAACATTGATTAACATATCAGTTACTCTAACTCATTACAAACAAATCAGACCAAAAATCTGACCATATGAGCATGAAATAAGCACTATTAAATTTCTATTTGGATAGAGATTCAACTAAACTGTTGCTTCTAGTATCAAAAAAGCAAAATTATCCTTTACTAAGATTTAACTTGGAATCAATATTAAAAGCTGTCTCTAATTTTCATTTTATATATTCCTCCAATCTCCGTAGAATTTCCTGATCACCTGAATAATAATTAAATAACACCAAATGCAACTTACATTCAACTATAAGATTTTGTCAGACATAACAATTTTTTAATAGATCTTAACATTTGAACATTTGCAAGATTTAAGATTTCTTTTAGGAATGAAAAATAGACTATAGTCATGTTCTTTTTGTAGGAAGCATATAAATAGGATATAAACAAATCTGACCTAAATTGAGTCATGGTTATTTTCATTTATTAATATTCAGTTTTTAGAGGAGATTATGTGCTTCTTATAAACAGTAATTCCCCCTAGCATTGCAAGATTATTTGTGTATTATTAGTTGTGTCTGTTACTAAGGGACAGTAAAATAGAGAAAAATGCTAATCTTCTCAAGCAACTCAGATGATGACCAGGTAAAAAAACAACCAAAAAAAAAAAAAAAAGAGAGAGAGAGAGAATACATATTTGGAACTATAGGACTGTGACAATCAATATGGGCCTTATTTGGCTTACTAAAACATGTAGAAGAATACAGTAAAGGAAATGGAATACATTTGATTTGAAGTCAAGGTATCTGCATTTAAGTCTTATTTCTCCACTAACTTCTCATCCTTTGGTAAGAATGTTAATCTCTGTGGGCCCCTAAATATTTTCATCTGGAATTTACAGAGAGACTGCATTTCCTCCCTTACAGTTATTTACTGTGAGTTAAAGGTGATTGATGTAAGTTTCTAATACATGTCTCACACAGTAGGAACTCAACACAAGGGGTGGTGTTACATTACCTTGTGATTGACATTTGCATTAAAATGATGCTATATAGCCAGGTTTAGTTCCAAATGGGTTAGGAATTTAGTACAGTTCTACCTATAGGTACAGGGACTTTGGTTATGTCTGCTTCTTAAAGTTAAGATAGACAATTGATACATAAGGAAATGTAAGTATATTTACTTTATTCACAGGCTGTAATCTCATTGGTGCTAATCAAATTGGAAACGTTGCATTATTTTTTAAGCTATTATAATTACATGTGAATAAATCTATGATTTATTAAACCATGCCTGTTACAGACAACTGCCATAGAATAAACTGAGCTGAAACTGAATGGCAGCCAGCAGGTTATCATCTTTCAAAGAGATCCAAAGCAGAACAGTGTATGAAAATATCATGAGATAGTTTGGTTGTGTGATCTTTGCCAATACACTGATGTTCTGAGATTTCCAGCTTCCTTACATGTCAGGTGGCACTAATAAAAAATAATAATAACATATGGAGATCTATGTCTGAACCTATGACATAGATATATGTGTATTATTACTTTATATGCATATTGGGTTTTTTATTAGTGTGGCTTGTATATAGGTATACACATATGTACATACATAATCACTCTTTGGAAAATACTTATGCTACTGGAGAGTTATTAGGCACTAAGTTGAGGGTGGTGTCTATTTGTGTTCCCAAAATAACATCAGAGCAGAATATCAGGCCAATATTCCCCACATTCTGTTTGTCAAGAGGACATCAACCATACACCAAAGAAGCAGTCCTTAAAATTAATTTTAAAAAAAGAAGAAAAAAGGAATAAATTAGAGGTTTGTGCTAGAGCAACCATCATGAAATCTGTTTGGTTCAACACAGTATTGGACAGTAGTTCCATTTAAATATGGCCTGACACTCGGCTCAGAAGTTGACTGCCATCTTGAATCTCTGAACTAAACCGCATGCGTGCATGGACACACACACACACACACACACACACTTATTCAATTCTTATGAAGAATATTATGAACTTGTACATTAAAGCAATAATCTGATTTCTTATTGGGTTTTCAAATATAAGGTATAATTTTAATGCTTTTACAAAGAACTTCAGTCTTTCTGAAAATCATTGTTCTGATACATTGGCATAGTCCTCGTGTTTTGATTTTCTTGTTTTCTATCTATATATAAATTATTTTATAGCTTTAATAATTAAAATTAAGATGTTTCAGTGTTTTGTTTTCCATTTTTCTGCATCTATTTTCTTCCTTAAATTCATGGAAAGTAAACCCTCTAGAGAAGAGGAGGAGGGTGACATTTAGAGTGAACCATGGTGTGCCAGGCATAGAACAGAACACATTTCATTGGTGGTTTCACTTAATCATCACAACCAGCCTGAAAGATGGGTATAATTTCCAGATCTCACAAGTGAGTAAACCGAGCTCCAGAGTGGCTCTCCAGGCCAATGAGTGGTGAAAGAGCTGAGCCTTGAGCATGAG
Organism: Pan paniscus; assembly: GCF_029289425.2. Taxonomy (NCBI): domain Eukaryota; kingdom Metazoa; phylum Chordata; class Mammalia; order Primates; family Hominidae; genus Pan; species Pan paniscus. Next base: position 73,952,633 of record NC_073267.2, read on the forward strand.
TTTTGGTGATTACAAACCGCAGTCTTTCCATGCTCTTGTTCCTTTGAGTGTCAGGGATCAAACTCCTGTTCTATATAACTTGTCAGTCAAACAGAATGTTGAGCTTAGTCTTATCATACAGAGCCTCCAATAAGTGGCAATCATTGGTGAAAAAACAGGACTAGGTCATGCAATGAAATAATCGTTAAAGATTGGCTTTCTCTTGATGAAGTTAATGGGAAACCAGTGTAAAAATTTAATATATTAGCTCTTCTCTGAAAGAGAAACTCATATGGGAACTTGGCAGTAATACAGATGAGATTCTTGTATGCTAGTCAGATGTGGTAGTGGTGCCCCTTCCAGCCTTCTCTTTCATTGCCTTCATCAATAGCACCAAGTCTATCCTGATATCATCATCAACATAAGTTAACGATGCCGATTCCTTCATCAAGATTAGGATCATTCTACTGAAGATCACTGGAAATGCCCCTTTGGCCTGGGGAATCCAGTCAAGTTATCCAACTTCGGAGTAGCTTCTTCGGACGTTGTCTCTCATATCTTAATGGTCTGCAGCTCTTTGTCATTGGAAAACTGAATTTCCTGTTGTAATGCCAGAATTTGCTTATTGTGAAAACTATTACCGCATTAGATGTCTCTGCCTGCAATTTATTTGGAAAGATAAGACAATATTTTAGAAAGTACTGCGAATACCACACAAATGATACGAGACACAAATACACACACACGTGCAAAAAAATTGCTTGTTTCTTTACTGATGTCATTTGAAAAATCCTAGGTTCAATCATGTTGAAAATATTTTAAGCAGTAAAACTTTTTTCCAGACTCATTAAAATTGCAATATGAATGCCTGGCAAATGTATCTTTGCACATAGGATTTTCTTCTATTCCTGGATTAAGTCTGAATTCTCGCAAAGTCAGTATAATTATACAGAAGGCATATATGAATGTATGGGACTGTGATTATCCATAAACTTTGAAGATTTCTAAACAACATGTGCACAGAGCTTTATGTGGCAACACAGATTGGGGAAATGATGTCTTTCAATGAGATGAGAAGATGAGGATAAGATCATCATCAAAAGGAACAAACAGTAAATGAAACAGCTTAGCTCCCTTGAAAAGACTCAGGCACGTTTGTCATATGTGTTTTTAAAATTTCAGTAATGTCTAAATTGCACTGGACTTACTGGCTAGTTAAGCACCATGAACCTCCCAATAACTCCATCACTTAGCCCTAAAGCCATTTATCTTTTCTCTGTTTTTTTTTTTTTTTTTTTTTGTACTTTTGAGTAATCTGGCATTATAGAAGGAAGTAACTATAATGGATACAGGCTCTGTGGAGCTCAGACTTTGAAGTCAGATAAAACTTCATTACATCCTTGAGTTAATTGCCAGTATTTTAAAACCTTACTTTCAACAATATCCCCTTCTCAGCAAAGAAAAAAAAATGCCCAAAACATTTCTCCTGCCACATGACGATGGGTGAAATTACAAACTTGTTTTACATCTGAATCTTAGTTTTGTCTATTTTTTTGTGTTATGGTAAAAGTGAATAATACTTATCTAAAAAAATTGATGTACTAAATAAAAACATAAATACAAAGCCCTTAATATAAAGCTGGCATTGGTCAAAGCTTCCTTAATTATAAATGGTACCAGTAGTAGAAGTAGTAATAGAGACCTAGTAGTAATATCCATATGAATTATTTGTACATGATATTGTTAATTCCATTTATGAACAACCGTTTGTCTAGGGGTAGTTCCCAAGAGAAGAAAGGAACTAAGTATAAACAGTTCTGGAGCCCCATCATAAACCAGCACAATGGCTCACAACAAGTGAGCATTGAACCTAGAAAAGCCTTGTGTTAGTGACGGGCTAGGTGCTTCCATGTTGTTCAATGCCCGCACTCACCACAGTAGACCCTTCTGCTAGATGAGTCCCATGTTTCCTACAGATGGCTTTCTTTAGTTCTCAATAAACATTTAAAAAATGTTCCTGGAGACTAGGAACATTGAATTGTTTGAATTGTTCTTTTAAAAAACCAAGTGGGCTGGGCATGGTGGCTCATGTCTGTAATCCCAGCATTTTGGGAGACCAAGGAGGGTGGATCACTTAAGGTCAGGAGTTCGAGACCAGCCTGGCCAACATGGCGAAACCCCGTCTCTACTAAAAATACCAAGAATTAGTTAGGCGTGATGGTGTGCGCCTGTTATCCCAGCTACTTGGGAGGCTGAGGCAGGAGAATCACTTGAACCCAGGAGTTAGAGGTTGAATGGAGCCAAGATCATACCACTGCACTCCAACCTGGGCAATAGAGCGAGACTTCATCGTAAACAAACAGACAAACAAACAAACAAAAAGAAACCAAATGGACAACGCAGCAGTTCTTCCCCAAATCAGTCCATGTTATGATGAGACAAAAACAAGAAAGAAGATCTTTACCAAATATAGACAAGAGGGACTATGAGCTTTAGAGGACATAATCAACACATTAAATGGTATTCAAAATAGGACAACTAAAATAGTGAAGAATTAAAAAAAAATACATGTACCATTAGAATAACATTTAAAGGCCAGTGAGTGGTTAATTTGATGATGAGAAATAAGAGAGAACAAAGATCTGGCTACAACTATGTGTAACTCAGTGAATCCAACCATAATTTATATTAATCTGGAAGGTCGATTAAGGAGCAACAGAGGTCTATTGATTCTAATAAAAGAGTTCTGTAATAGAAAGACTTATCCAAATATATATTGTGCTATCTCAGAAGGTAGGAAGCCTCCATCAGTAAAATTATTCAAGAAGTTAAATGTTCCTTGTTCATGAATCAATCTGGAGGAGCACATACATATGATAGGGGCAAACTTTCAATGCCAAGATGGTCTTGAAGGCAGACCTGATGGTTTTGTGTCTGTTGAGTGTTGATCAAGTTTTCCTGCAATCATAGTAAATCCTGGTGCTATAATTTCCCAAAAAGATCAACTGAAACTACATTTTCAAGTCCTAATTATAATCTTAGACTCAGAATCTTGAAGCAGGAAGGGACCTCAGTAATAATGAAGACCAGCTTCTACAGAGAGGTTTCACCATCCTGGCTGTCTGGGACAGAAAGTTGAATAGGGGCCTGTGGCTTTGTCCTGGCGTGAGTGCCTGATCCTTTAATAATGACTGCAGTGGGCCAAGGGAAAAGTTGAGTGGGAGGAGGAACATATTCGTGTGCATGTAACATCTTTGCCCAATCTATGCTGCTTTCTTGCTTCATAAGTGGGACTCAGAAAATTTCAGTTTCTCAGTGGCAATGCTTAGGTTATGGAAGAGGACATGAAGTGTTATCGGTGATGTGCCGTGAGTAAATTGACTATATGTAAGATTTCTACCGACCTTTTGTTAGTTTGTTCTTTAGGTTGTGTACACCACATATATAGAACTTGACTCAAATGTGTTAATGATACGTTTGAAAGACCCTTCAATAATGTCACTTACGTGGAACTTATAATGTGTCAGGCACTGTTCTGAGCACTTTTCTACCTATACTTTACTCATCTGATCCTCACTCATAACACATCTATGAAGTATGTTCTATTTTGATAAATTCTATTTTACAGATAAAAAACTAGACCCAGAGAGGTTAAATATCTTGCTAAAGTGTTGTGTAAGCAGCAGACCTAGAATTTGAACCCACAAAGCCTGGACCCAGAGCCTGTGGTCTGAACTACTTTTTTGCTTTCCTCTGTGAGATGTTTGTTAGGCTCCTGAATAAATAATTAGTGGCAGAGCCTCTTTACAATATCTTAAGCTTATCCCTGGATGTTCCAAGAGGACTTTTCTGGATATTCCAGTATTGCACAACCCTCTAGCACCTTAACTAGGGAGAAAGAGATGTGTACAAACCACTTAGAAGAGGCTACTGATCGTTATCAAAATAGGTTTAAGAAGAAAAGAAATAAAATTCCCATTCTCTCAAGACAAATAAAGACTTCTTTCATGAGGAAACAAGACACATGAGGCCAAAACCAATCCTAGAACTCTTTTAAAATTAATGAATGGAGACATTGGCAGAATAGTGTGTACCCTCTCTCCTTTTAGTAGTCACTCATTTTCTTAAGAACTTCTTTTATGACCCACTAGGCTACAAAAATTACATTTTTAAAGCTCTGAAAAGAAATTAGCAAAATTAGCAGTTTAAAATAAAAAATATTTCTTTATAAAAGATGCATGGCCTAACCACAGTGTTCCTTCAAATTGTGTGCAACATGCTAATTACAAAGGACCCCAGGTTTTGTTAAGTATAGGCTTTTAATGAAAGAAACATAGTCATAAGACTAACTGCAGCTGTTGAGGAAAAAAAAAAAAAGGTTGAAATAATAGGGTAGACTGGAGAAGAATGAGAGAAACAAATCTGCTTGCAATAAGATTTGTGGACCAGTGCCAGCAAAAGTCAAAGGAAGGAGGGTTCCCAATTCTGTATTTCCCCCTGGGTTGAGGATGGTATATGGGCACGTGTGCTTACAGGACACACAATTCCCAACTTGCCCATTGGCAAGTCAAACTTACAGGCAGCTTTGGCCTGGAACAAGGGCTTAATCAAAGAACAATGGCTTCAAGGCTATGAAAAGTTTAGGACACTGTATTATAATAAAAATCATGGAAGAATCCTGAGATAAATGCATAAATGACATGGAAAACAATGTAGGGACACAAATGCCATCAGAAGAAAGAGGGTCAGGTAAATTTTTGTGAGAGATACAGAAAAATATACAGATATAAAAAGGATCTTTTTAGAAGAGATACAGATTACAATTAATTTTATAATTTAACTGTAAAATTAATACAAGGGCAGAGGTGTTTACTCCCAATGACCACCTGGGCTTAAATATATAACTAAGGAGAGTCTTCTCTTTCTCTCCCATGATTCCAACTATCTTAGAGCTCTCTACACCCTCTTCAATGTGCCTTTCCCCCTTTCTCTTACCTCGTCCAGTTTTATTCTTTCTCAGTGCTTACCTTTATCAGAAACTTATTGTTCATGTATGTCATTATTTGACATTCTTTCTTTCCAATTAGAAAGTCAGCTTTGTGAGTGCTAGTGCCTTGTCTATCATATTGATTATATCAGATTGATTATATCAGATTGATTGTCATATTGAAGCAGAGGTGATCTGCTGCTTCACCCTCTTCTTCCAGTTATTCATTGAACACTTATTGTTCAACCACTACACTCTACACATTAGACTCTTGTGAAGCAGTTACAAACAATGCCTAACCACTCTATTCAAGGATCTTGGGTCTAGTAAGAAAAACAAATGTGTGATAGGGCAAATAAAGCACAGAGGGAGAATTGGGTGATGTTAGGCAAGGACAGATGCCAGGGAGCATCCCTGGGCTACATAATTAAAACTCATCTGACTCAAATTAGTAGGTTAGGTTGGAAGGCAAGTAGTGAGGACCTGGATGTTTTGGTAAATGGAAAGATGACTTCCACAGCTAACCTACAGTGTAATGTCATAATGAAGCCTGATGTAGTGAGTTTGGATGAAATTTTAAATGAATGAATGGCACACACAGGAATAGTCCCCATTGGGAATTTGACCAGATATCGGGTTTTGGATTCTAGGAAGAGCAGGGTTATACGTCAAGAACTTGGTAGCCTTAACAGAACAGGAGACGTTGAGTAGTTCAGAGTCTCAGAGACAAGGAAAAATCTCAGATATCAGGCAAAAGAAAAAAGATCCAGGTGGGACTCATAGGCGAGGTGATCTGCTGCTTCACCATCTTCTTCCAGTTATTCATTGAACACTTATTGTTCAACCACTACACTCTACACATTAGACTCTTGTGAAACAGTGACAAACAATGCATAACCACTCTATTCAAGGGTCTTGAGTCTAGTAAGAAAGATAAATGTGTGATAGGGCAAATACAGCACAGAGGGAGAATTGGGGTGATGTTGGGCAAGGACAGATGCCAGGGAGCATCCCTGGGCTATATAATTAAAACTTATCTGAGTCAAATTAGTAGGGAAGGTTGTAAGGCAAGTACTGAGGACCTGGTAATTAACAGAGTAATTAGTTATCTGAAATATGGGGAATCAGGAAATGGAGAGCTATGAAACAAGACCATTTTCCTTTTTACACATTTTTTGGAATGTGTATGGAACTAAGATAGTGTGAGTTGGAAAACTCACCCAATACTACATAATATTGTATTCCCAATACCATAGTCATTATTCACATGCAGCAATTTTAAGTTAAATTTTAATTAACTAAATTGAATTACATTAAAACTTTTGCTGCTTATTTTAAGTGTTTGATACCCATATTTGGCTAGTGGTTACCATGTTGGACAGCACAAATATAAACCATCCCTAACATTACAGAATGTTCTATTAGACAGTGCTGGTCTAAGGAGTATTAGCTATAATCTGCCTTTCTTTCTTTTTATTTATTTATGTATTTTTTGCCTAAAGTCAAATGAACCAATTTTCTATGGCTCACAGTACTCAAAATTCTCTAATGTCATTCATTCATTGATTCATTCATTGATTCAAACAACAGTTAAGGGGCTGTTATGTACTAGTTTCTGTTTGGTGATTTGGAGACACAAAAATAGATATGGCCAATCTGTGAGCTTCTCTTATGGGGTATAGATCCTGTGGAAGAAGAAGACAGCGAATAACTAAACACATCTAGACATGATAAAATTTTGGTAGTGATATAGAGTTCAAAATGTCTAAAATGTTGTTAGTTCAAATTAGTCTGAATGGAGCCATTCTATGTCTGAGCTCCCCTTCCTAGAGTTGGTATTATTAACACCAGAAGTAAAATTTTTATCTGTTGTTGTTTTGCTTCTGAAATAAATGTCAGTCCTTTCAAATGCCTGCATGCTGTACATTTTTGTCAATTGCCATATTTTCTAGTTCAAATAACAGGGCAAGTGATCTCATAAGAGCATTTATTTTGATTTTCTATGTTTGTGAATATATTGATAGAAAGCATGACAAAAGAAAAATTAACTGAAATTTAGCTAATGGTTTGCTCAATCATTATTGAAAAGCATATACAGATAATCATGGAAAATCTAGGGATACTGTATCATTATCTGGGATCTGTGGCATTTTTCTACTTTGAACTAGAAAGACAGCATCTATGTATTTCTGTATTTAAAAGCAGATCAGTTTTAGAAAATGCACAACTTTGTCAATCCTATAATCGTATTATCAACTAAGTAAGAGAGAAAGAAGAGAGAGTTAAACAACACCACCTGATTAGATAGCATCATCACCTTGCTTTAATGTAAACTTTTGGTTTAGAGAAGCATTATTATGTAATGCTCTTAGCTTAAAAATCTCAAATATTTACTAAACTTCAAAATTTTAGGAAGATATTTGCCTTAGACATTGTCATAAATGGCTCTTTGAGGTTTAATGATTACTTACTATCATTGCATCATTTTGTTAAACTATAACATTATTACAGAAAAATGTCAAGGCAATTATTTAAAATTTGCCATTTGGTTTAGTGGAAACAAACATGGACTATGCAGTCAGGCCCCAAATGAGGCTTGTTCTGAGCCTCATTTATTCAACATAGCAGAGACTTCATGAGTGAAGTCTCATGAGTTTCCCTTTTTGTCCATCCAGAGGTAAGTATAGTTTATGTATGTTTGCTTAAGCAAGATTAAAGTTGGCAACAATTGAGATTTCAAAGTTGGCAACAACTGAGATTTAATCTTGGTGTTAGAAGCAGCCCATGTTTTTTCTAATGCAGAAAATCTCACAGCACTGAAATTTAAAGTTACAGCTGGAAGTAAAATGAATAATTGCTTATTATCTCTATCTCTCTATAGAGTAGTGACTAGGCCCAGTGAAATTCAGTAACTTACCTAATTCTCAGCTGATTTTTAACGCTTCGTCATGAGGTTGGGCCATCCATCCAGTGCTCTTTTCTTGATGACCTAAGATGGGATTAATTCCTCTCAGGTCTTTTTATCAGGAAAGTTGTTCCTTTGATATATTCAGAATCGAGCCATCTGCTTGAGTGCAATTCTGTCATCATTATCTGTCAGAGCAGAACAAAAGTAAACTCCTAAGCCTAGTGACAGAGTTTTTGAATGTTTGCCTGCTCCATACCTCATGTGATCCCCAGTGTGGGAGGTGGAGCCTGGTGGGAGGTGTTTGGGTCATGGGAAAGGCTCCCTCATGAATGGCTGGGTGCCTTTCCAGTGGTGATGAGTTACTTCAAGATCTGGTTGTGAAAAAGGCCCTGGGACCTGCCCACTCTCTCTCTCTCTTGCTCCCTCTCCAGCCATGTGACACACCAGCTCCCCCTTTGCCTTCTGCCATAAGGAAAAGCTTCATGAGGCCTCATTAGAAGCTGAGCAGATACTGGCACCATGCTTGTATAGCCTGCAGAACAGCCAGCCAAATAAACCTCTCTTCTTTGTAAATTACCCAGCCTCAGGTATTCCCTTATAGCAATGCAAAGTGAACCAATACACGTAAATACTTATTTCAGTAGTTGAAAGTATGGGAAAACTTCGGATGTTTATTCTTTGTTTTGGTTTGACTGTGCCTCTGTTTCTCCACCAAGAAACAGGGAGGAACTCATCTTAGTCAGTGTAACTACTTTTGTTCATTTGGGCATGGTTAGAAGCATGTCTGTGGTCGGTGAACAGGCTAGTGCTAGTTCTGTGAGGCAGAAAAAATTCTCCCCACTCTTCAATCTATTTTTCTAAGTTGTGCAGGGAAATTTCTGAGAAATAGGGATACAGATTAGGAATCTAAGTGCTACTCTTATCACACGCTATGAGGTTAAACAATTATGGCACAGAGGCTATTTCAGTAGTACCTGAATGACGTGTGTGTGTGTGCGTGTGTGTCTAAATGATGTCTATATATTATTGTACGTATATATTTAACCATTATATACATGTGTATGTGTAGGTAATGATTAACTTGTTTATTCACTTTAATTATTATCTTACTTGTTCATCCCTTCACTCATTTATAAATTGTAGTGGCAGTGTTTATAATAAAAGTAATAGCCAAAGTAAACATAGGCCCTTGTCCTTACAAAGGTGACTTAAAGACCCTACTATGTGCCAGATTTTTTTTTTTCCAAATAGCACATATTGAAGAGTACATGGCTTTGCTCAGGGGTGTGTCCCTGAAGATGGAATCCTTTCTCATGCATGTTTAAAGAAAGAGACTGCCAAGATTTTCTTGAAAAATGGAGATGTTTGAATAATTTAGGAGATTGTCAGTGATGAGACCACATAGAGCTTGTGAAACAGGCTACAGCATAAGACATGGTTCCTCTCATGGAGCTTGGTTTTAAAAGCTTCCCTTCTTGGGAAGGAGGGAGGGACCTCTAACTGTGTGGTTATTTACTTCCTGTTGCTAAGTATCTCAACCTCCACAGAATGTATGCTGTTTTTATTGACATTTTGAAGAATAAGCTTCAGTAATCATAAATTATTCTCTCTCGTTTACTTATGAGGAGAAATCTTCCAATTCCTGGAGATTGAGATTGTTAAAGTCTTTCAATAGAGCATTTTGGAGATGTTTTGGTAAATGGAAATGATGACTTCCACAGCCAACCTACAGTATAATGTCATTGCCTCTTGTCTATAGAATGATGCTGCATTGTCTATAGTTTGAATCACTAAATTACGTCTCCCTTAAGCTGAATATATCACAATAGAAGAATTTTTAATATTATATTTTACAAAAAACATTATTGTAGCTTTTGGTTTCCATTCATTTTTTTCTTTCTGTTCAGCTACAAAGACATTGAAGTTTCAATTAAATAGGAGATCACATGACATAGTATGTTAAAGCCAGAAGTAAGAAATTTACCCTACAACTTACTAGGTACTTGGCTATGGGTGCTTTGAGCAGCACTCTTTGTATATGGATTGTATGTTAATATAAATTATATGAAATTATATAATAACATATACATTATATAAGTATGTAAATAGTACATTATATAAGTATGTAAATGCAATAGTATGTAAATAGCATAATAGTAAAATAATGCATTATGTAAATAGTACGTTATATAATTATGCAAATGTAATAGTATGTAAATAGTAAAATTGTATAATAATACATTATAAAAGTATGTAAATAGTACATTATATAAGTAAATAATATGTAGATAATACAACAGTAGAATAATTATATAAGTATGTAAATAGTACATTGTACAAGTATGAAAATGCAATAATATGTAAATAATACAACTGTAGAATACATTATATAAGTATGTAAATGGTACATTTTATAAGTATGTAAAGGTAACAATATGTAAATAATGCAACAGTAGACTATATTATATAAGTATGTAGATAGTATATATTATATATGTATCTTTTAATAGTATTTATTATACTGTAAGTATATTTTATATGTATTACATAATAAATAATATAAAAATATATGTAATTACAAATACTAGTTAACAACTGCCATGAGTAGAGTGTTAGAATAAGCCAAAAGGAAAAAAAATCCACCCAGGCCATGCAGTTAAATTTGAATTTAAGGCAAAAAATAGAAATCTTTTTAGTATAAATATGTCCCTTGGAATATTTGGGACACATTTACCTTAAAATAATTTACTGTTTATCTGAAATTGAAATTTAACTTACTGTCCTCTATTTTAAATGGTAATCTTAGTTATGAGAGTAATGTAAGAGAACTCTCAATGTAACTCACATTGGTTTTATTTATTTCTCCTTGGATATTAGTATACACTTGCTTAATAGTGTAACATTTGTAAGTACAATCTCTGCAGGCAAATATTATGGGTTCAAATCTTCACACTCTTTTCTGTTGGCCATGTGAATTTAAATAATCTGGTTAATCTCTCATTGTTCCAATCTTCTGATATTTAAAATGGAAATAATAATAGTACAGACGTCATATAGTTTTTAAATAAGTTAAATCTGTTAATATCTGTAAAATACTAAGAATCTTCCTTTTACATGAACTTATTAGCATACTTAATACCATCTCTAGTTTTTGCAACAGAGTATACACCCAATAAATATGTTGAACAAGAATACAGTCAATATATATGTTGAATGAAGAAACAGAGAGAGAGTGAGAGAGAGAGGGTTAGCAGGTGGGGCAGAAGAGTCGTCTGCAGTATTAAAAAGTACTATAGAAAACAGATTCATATGTAATTAGGAAGATTAATCACACTTTCTCACAAGCAGGTAAGTTTACCTCTAAAAATGATTGACAACTTTTGCTTTATTTCAAGAAGAAGTAGCATCAAAGTTAATAATAATAATAAAAAAAAGCTGCCAAAATCTTACCCAAATAAATACATTTGGAAAAGAATCCATCTCTCGGCTTATGGGGAAAATAATAAAAAGATGTGTAGTGATGACACATTTCAGGAATAAATTTACAGACGATTGTTGAATACAATTCCACAAAGAGACCTTAGGGAAGGAGAGTCTATACAGTAATTAAATCACTTGTTACCCTCACACTTTGGCAGATCTACAGAGATGTCACTTAAGGGAATTTGAAGACTGCTCTCCTGTGGGAGCACTTCACTTTGGGGAACCTGAAGCTTTATTTAAACAGGTCATTTGCTCAATAGATTCTAACAGTGATTATAGCAGTGACAGATTTTCTTGTTATTGTAAGACATGTAACAAACCTTTCATTTATTCACCTACCAAGCCAAGTTGGATTTGTTCAATGGAGGTAGTTATACTTTAAATGTTTCAGAATAAGGATTTTGGATACTTTAAAAAAATGTAAAATTAATGGAATGGAAACTAGTGCTATTGTTATATTCTCTGAATCCAACCATCAGTCTTACATATTATTAACATTGTATAGAGGACAAAATGCAGGACCTGCCTGCTCAGTAAAGGCACCCATTTAGGAAATACTGCAAGGTTCTTTTACCAGAGAGTGTGAGACTGTGGATCAGAGTGTCCAAATTATCTGGTCAGTCATTTGAGGCATGGAGGTGAATAACAAGAAGATATAGTATCAAATAGGGACTGATGAAGCAGGAAAAGACAGAAAGAGACAGTAGACAGAGCAGGAGCCTGGGAGGCCAGATTTCCTTTGCTGAAGTTGGGGATGTGGTACAGAAACATCTTCAATTTGGTTTTGCAGATAGCCAAGATGCACAAGAGTAGGCAGTCCAGGTGAATTGTGCAAGACAGATTTTTTTTCCCCCTTTTCTCATGTCTCACCCACTTTACTGGGTAGGAAAATACTTGATAGGAGGGGTATTGCAGGTGTATTGTAACAACAGGCCATGGAATCACACAGACCAGAAAGCAATGCAGGCTCTGAAATTTAGCACCTTGGAACATTTACTTAGCCATGATCTACCTTGGTTTCCTCATTTCTACAAAGATGGTTAAAAATTGTAGATACCTTAAAAGGTTATTGCGATTAATGATTATTGGACTTCAGTACTGACTTAATAGCTATGATAAAACAGCTGATAATAAGTCAGCAGACTCTCAAGAGTCTCTGTACCTTGATTATTGACAAATTCATTGTTTCACTTCTTAATGAAGGACATGTGTGTGGGGAGGGAATGGGGAACTGGTTCACAACATAATCTAAAGGAGATCAAAAATCCGTAGGGACAGGTACCCAGTGATAATAATATATATGAAAACACAAGCCATTTTTATTCTTCATCCCAATTAACTTGAGATACTCTAATGATGAAGCACTCAATTGCACTATAACCTCCTTGAGTGAAGTACAGCTTGTTTCCTCTCTCAGTTTTTGTTTCTTTTTAATATGCAAATGTGAGTGTGCGATCTTCAGTGTGTCTGCATAAGCTAACTTAAAGTGAATTTAAGTACGGTTTTCTGAAACATTTCTACTGAAATAAATTACTTAAAATTTAAAAACAGGTTATTGTGAAAATAAGTCAGTAATACTTATTTTCTCTGTGCTTAACATTGAGTCCAGCACAAAATAAGCTCAAATAATGTAAACTGCTATGATCACCAGATGCATTATTTAGCTTCCTACCACTTTGTGTAGCACCTTTATCACCTGGACTTATAGTAGATATTAAACAAATACATGTATTTACATGTAGTTTTTTCTACATTAGGTCATTGTCTATATATGTCCGAGAACTTACAATTTATGTAAAATGCATTCATCACAACATTGCAAAAAGTTCATCAGAACAAATGAAATACACTAGATTTTTATAAGTATAAATCTTAATAATTCAAAATTATGAGTGGAAAACCATGTATTTACTCAGAGGACCATGAAAGGAATAGGTGAGAAATGGAAAAAGACTCAGTAGCTGAAGACTTGTGCTTATGCAAAGATTACTTTAATCCACCATAATCAAAAAGCGCTGTTTTCCATTTATCAAAATGTATGTATTCAGATGTACACACTTGAGCTCAGCCAGTCATATGGCACCCGCTTTGTAAAACAACTGGTTTATGGTAAAGAGGAAGTCTAGGACCAAGGAACAATGCAAAGGACATGGGTATGTGACAGTCTCAAAAATGTGAGAAAGAATCTTGCAGCTAAGCTGCTGCAAACCAATTTTATCTCAATAGGACATGCTAAATCATGGCTTATCACCACCTCCACTGTCACCTTCCTATTTAAAACACCTTCCTTGGACTAATTAAGATATGTAATCAGATTATTTACCATGCCTAGTAAAGCGTGGAAACATATTTGTGCCATGAAGATAATCACTCATCAACCTTCTGAAATGTGTTGATCACAACAAGCAACAGAGAGAGGAAATCTGTATAAATGACTATTTCTAAGACAAAGGGATGGTGGTAGATTATTTGTAAATATGTCAGAAAATGTTATGTAGGTTTTGGACATTTTATCAAGAAGATAAATATGAACAAACTGTAATCTGCAAAAGAATTCTGCCAGTGGGGACAGGAGAAAATATATACGAATCACAAAATTTTCCTGAATTAGTTACCTTTACTTTGTGTTATTAGAGTTTAAATTTATAGGTAATCTTGTATACAAAGTGTCAAATCTGTTGTAATAATATTAAATAACTTAGTGTTTCAGATTAAAGTTGAATATTATATATATTTGAATTTTTGATTATCTTAAAATTATATCATAAATCTGATAATTTATAAAATTATCAGTCCAGATTTTATAGATTTTGAATTGATCATTAAATTTAAAGGCATAATTTTGCTTATCAGACCAGTGTGTAACTTCTTATAATACATTTAAAGTACAAAAGAAATCTTAATTTTCATTTACTTGTAGAGTACAAAAAGTACGATTATATTCTAACATTTTTCTTGGTCAGGAAATGATTTCAATAAACTTATATTATTTTTATTTCTGTCAAGGGGAAAACATGAACAAACAATAGATTTATATCAGAGGACTGATGATATAACCTCAGATACTTTAAGATTGCCTTCATTATAATTTTATTCTCGATTATTCTATATTAGATTATGTTAAAACTTTAAGCTCAAGTCTCATTATTTTGGAGACAGGACATGAATCCTTTCTCAATAATAAAAAAATATGATATCTTTGAGAATTTTCTTCCATTCAGAATGAACCACAATATTTTTCCTACCATAAATATAAACAATGCACATTGCAATATATCTTTCTTTAGTTTAGAAATAGCTATTTCCTTCCAATATACAATTTTTTGCTGTGTTTCATTTTTATTCTTATTTACACTCTTTAGCACTCTAACATCTTGTTATAAAATTACAAATAATAGATTCAGATCTTTACTATATTAAATAAATCTCAAAGGCCCAATTGATCTGAAATATGAGTCTCAGAACTTGAGAAGATTTTTACATTAACTTTACATGACTCATATTTAAAGTAATTTAAACAAAGATTACAATGAATATACCACTATTATTTTATTTTTCATTCTTTATTTTTATCATTGGATTTCTTGTTTCTTATTGGTATATAATATTTGTACATATTTTTGGTGAACATATGATATTTCATTACATGCATAGAGTCTGTATAATGATCCAGTCAGGGTATTTGAGGTGTCCATCACCTCTAGTATTTATCAGTTTTATGTATTGAGAACATTTCAAGTCCTCTCTTCTACCTATTTTGAATATACAATACATTGTTGTTATCTATGTCACCCTACTCTGCTATCAAGCATTGTAACTTATTCCTTCCATCTAACTGTATGTTTGTACCCATCAACCAACCTCTCTTTAATCACTCCATACAAATAAATACCCTTTCCAGG
Organism: Pan paniscus; assembly: GCF_029289425.2. NCBI lineage: Eukaryota > Metazoa > Chordata > Mammalia > Primates > Hominidae > Pan > Pan paniscus. The sequence continues at coordinate 73,967,892 of NC_073267.2, forward strand.
ATCTGGTATTAACCATTCTACTCTCTACCTCCATGAGATCAACTTTGTTAGCTCCCACATGTGAGTGAAAATATGCAATATTCACCCTTCTGTTCCTGGCTTATTTCACTTAACTCTAGATTCATTCATGTTGCTGCAAATGGCATGATTTCATTCTTTTTTATGGTTGAATAGTATTCAGTGTGTGTGTGTGTGTCTCACATTTTCTTTATTCATTTGCCCATTGATGGACATTTAGGTTTTTTCCATATCTTTCCTATTGTGAATAGTGCCGCAGTACACATGGGAGTGCGGATGTTTCTTTGATACATCAATTTATTTTCCTTTAGATGAAAACCCAATAGTGGGATTGCTGGATCTATGGTAAATCTATTTTTAGATTTTTTTTTTTTTTTAGAAATCACACTCTTTTTCACAGTGACTGAACTAATTTACATTATCACCAACAACATATAATAATTCTTATTTATCCTACCCTCACCAGCACCTGCTTATTTTTGCCTTTTTAATTATAGCCATTCTAACTAGGGTAAGGTAATATTTCATTGTGGTTTTGATGTGTATTTCCCTGATGATTAGTGATGTTGAAAATTTCTGTCCTGTATATATCTTCTTTTGAGAAAAGACTGTTCCTGTATTTTATTCATTTGTTTAAAATTACATAAATTTATGGGGTACAAGTGTAATTTTTTTTACATGCATAGATTTCACAGTGATGAAGTCAGGGCTTTTAGGCTATCCATCACCAGAATAATGCACATTGTACCCATTAAGTGATTTCTCATCATCTGTCCCCCTCCTACCCACCCTTCTCAGTTTTCATTGTCTATCATTCCAAACTCTACATCTATGTGTACACAATATTAGCTCTCACTTATGAGAACAGGTGGTATTTGTCCTTTTGTGCCAAAGTTGTTATACTTAAGATCATTGCTTCCAGTTCTCTTTATGTTGCTACAAATGAGTTGATTTCATTTTTCATGCCGGATTAGTACTTCATTGTTTATACATCTCACAGTTTTTTCATCCATTTTTCTATGGACGGTCACTTGGTTGATTCTATCCTTGTTGTTGTAAGTAGTGTTGTGATAAACATGAGTGCAGGTAACATTTTGCTAACATGATTTATTTTTTCCTTGGGTAGATACCCAGCATAGCATTGCCGGATCAAATGATAGTTCTATTTGTAGCTCTTTGAGAAATCTCCTTACTGTTTTCCATAGAGATTTTATTAATTTACATCCTTACCAAAAGTGTATAAGACTTACCTTTTCTCCACATGCTTGCCAACATCTGATATTTCTTGTCTTTTTAATAATTACCATTATGAATGGTGTAAAATGATATTTCACTGTGGTTTTCATTTGGATTTCTCTGATGATTAGTAATGTTGAGCATTTTTTCATATGCTTGTTGGTAATCTGTATGTTTTCTTTTGTAAAACATTTATTCATGCCCTTTGCCCACTTTGTAATGGGATTATTTAGGGTTTTATTTTTTTACAGTTGAGTTTCTTGTACATTCTGGATATTAGTCTTTTATGAGGTGAACAGTTTGCAAATATTTTGTCCCATTCAACAGGTTGATTCTTCATTCTGTTAATTTTTTTCATTGCTGTGCAGAATATTTTAATTTAATATACTTCTATATGTCTATTTTTGTTTTTATTGCTTATGCTTGTGAGGCATTAGCCATTAAATCTCTACCTAGACTAATGTCCTGAAGTGTTTCCCTGTGTCTTCTTCTTGTTTTATAGTTTTAGTTCTTACTTTTAAGTCTTTAATCCATCTTCACTTGATTTCTGTATATAATGAACAATAGGGGTCCAGTTTCATTCTTCTGCATATAGTTATCCAGTTTTCCCAGCACCGTTTATTGAAGAGTGTGTCCTTTCCCTAGTGTAGGTTCTTGACACTTTTATCAAAAGTCAATTGGCTATAAACACATCAATTTATTTCTGGGTTGTCTATTCTCTTTCATTGGTCTAGGTTTCTGTTTTTACAGCACTACTATACTGTTTGGTTACTATAGCCTTGTGATATCTTTCAAAGACAGGGAGTGTGATGCCTCCAGCTTTGTTCTTTTTGCTTGAGATTGCTTTGCCTATTAGGGGTTTTTTGGTGCCAGGAAAACTGGATGACTATATGTAAATTTTTGGATTTATTTTTTCTATTTCTATGAAAAACTGCATTGGTATTTTGATAAAAATTGCATTGAATCTATAGATTGCTTTGGGAAGTATGGCTATTTTAAAGATATTAATGAGCATGAGAAGTATTTCCATTTTTCGTGTTCTTTACAATTTCTTTCATCAGTCTTTTGTCCATTTCCTTGTAGAACTCTTTCACCACTTTGGTTAAATTTATACCTAAGTATTTGTTTATAGCTATTGCAAATGGGGTTTCTTTCTTGATTACTTTCTCAGCTTATTTATTATTGGATTATAGAAACACTACTGATTTTTGTATGTTGATTTTGTATCCTGTAACTTTACTGAGTTTATTTATCAGATCTAAGAATGCTTTGGTAGTGTCTTTAGGTTTTTCTGTATGTAGGATTATATCATTAGGAAAGAGGGATAATTTGACTTTCTCTTTTCTAGTTTGAATGCGTTTTATTTTTTTCTCTTGCCTGATTGTTCTGGCTACGACTTCCAATATTACGTTGAATAGTACTGGTGAAAGGAAGCATCTTTGTCTTTTGCCAATACTTAGAGGAAACACTTTCAGCTTTTCCCATTCAGTATATTAGCCTTTATTATGTTGAGGTATGTTCCTTCTCTGCATAGTTTATTGAGAATTTCTGTTATACAGAAACACTGGATTTTATCACTTGCTTTTCTGTATCTATTGAGATGATCATATGGTTTTTTTTTTCATTCTGTTAATGTGATATATCACATTTATTAATTTGCATTCTCTGATCCATCCCTGGAATTGCACATGATCATGGTGTATTATCTTTTTGATGTGCTATTAAATTTGGTTTGCTAATATTCCATTGAGGATTTTTGTGTCTATGTTCATTAAGGATATTGGTCTGTAGTTTTCTTTTTTTTGTTGTGTCTTTGTCTGATTTTGGTATCAGGGTATTGCTGGCCTCATAGAACGAGTTACGGAGAAATTCCTCCTCTTCAATTTTTTGGAATAGTTTGAGAAGAATTGGTGTTAATTCTTTGTAAATTTGGTAGAATTCATCAGGGAAGCTGCCCCCAGTCCTGGACTTTTCTTTGTTGTAAGACATTTATTATTGAGTCAGCCTAATTACTTGATATTGGTCTATTCAAGTTTTATATTTTTCCTGATTCAATCTGTAGAATGTATGTGTCTGGAATTCATCCACTTTCTCTATATTTTCCAGATTTTTTGTGTTATAGTTGTTCATAGTAGCCTTGATGATCTTCTGTGTTTCTGTGGTATCAGTTGTAATGTTTCCTTTTTCCTTTTTGATTTTATCTCTTTGTTTGATTTGTCTATCTAGTGCTTTATCAATTTTGTTATCATTTCAAAAAACCACCTTTTTCTTTTATTGACTCTTTGTGTCATCTTTTAGTCTATATTTAGTTTAGTTCTGGCCTCATATTTATTATTTCTTTCCTTCAATTAATTTCGGATTAGATTTTTTACTGCTTTTCTGTTCTTTCAGGTGTATCATTTGATTTTGTATTTACTTTCTACTATTTTATGTAGGCATTTGTTGCTATAAATTTTATTCCTAGCACTGCTTTTGCTGTATTCCATAGGATTTTGTATGTTATGTTATGAAACAGCTTTTACTTGTTTCAAAACATTTGTAGATTTTCTCCTCAATTTCTTCCTTGACCCTATGGTCATTTAAAAACATGTTGTTCAATTTTTATATATTTGTACAGTTTTCAAAGCTCCTTTTGTTATTAATTTCTTGTTTTATTCCACTGTGGTCTGAAAATATACATGATATGATTTCAGTATTTTGAAATTTTGAGGAACTTGTTTTGTTTCATAATATACGGTTTATCCTGGTGAGTGTTCTATTTGCTGATGAGAAGAATGTGTTTTATGTAGCTATCAGATGAAATGTTCTGTAAATGTCTGTTATGTTCATTTGTCTAAACTGCAGCTTAAATCCAATATTTCTTTATTAATCTTATATCTAGATGATATGTCTAACACAAAGTAGAATATTGAAGTATCTAACGATTATTGTATTGCAGTCTATTTCTCCATTTACATATGATATTATTTGTTTTATATATCTGGGCGCTGTAGTGTTGGGAGCATAGATGTTCAGATTGCCATCTTACCATCCTGCATTAACCCCTTTATCATTATATAATGACCTTATATGTTCAGATTGTTATATTACCCTCCTGCATTAACCTCTTTATCATTATATAATGACCTTCTGTATAGTTTTTTACTGTTTTTGACTTAAAGTCTATTTTATCTGATATAAGTATAGATACTCCTGCTTACTTCAGTATTTGTTGTGCATGGAGTATCTTTTTCCATCCCTTTACTTTCAGCCTTTATGTGTCTTTACATGGGAGTTCAATTTCTTGTAGGCAGCACATAGTTGGGTCCAGTATTTTTTATATATCCAACCAATCAATATCTTATTAATGGAAAATTTAATTCACTTCCATTTAAGGCCATTATTGATATGTGAGGGCTTATTTCTGTTATTTTATTAATTGGTTTTTGGTGGTTTGCTATATCCTTTGTTTCTGTCTTTCTGTTATTGCTTATATTGTGTTTGGTAGTTTTTTGTAATGGTAACAGTTGAGTTATTTGTCTTTCTTATTGTGTGTTTGTGCTACCATTGGATTTTATACTTTTGTGTGTATTCATTACAGTAGATGTTCTCCTTTCATTTTCAGATTTCAGACTCTCTTAAACATTTCTTGTAGGGCTAGTCTAGTAGTAATAAATTCCCTTGGTTTCTGCTTGTCTGAGAAAGAATTTATTTCCTCTTCATGTATGAAGAATGTATTTGCTGGGTGTAGGGTTCTTATAGCTGTTTCCTGTTCTCTTTCAGCACTTTGAATATATCATTTAATTCTCTCCTGGCCTATAGGGTTTCTGTTGAAAAATCCACTTGTTTCTCTGATGTAAGTTATCTTATAACTGACTGAATGCCTTTCTCTTGCTGCTCATCTTTTGAAAGGGGCACCAAAATTTTGAATGTTTGATTGCTTTATGGTGTGTCATGTGTCACGTAGGCTCTGTTTTTTCTTTTTTATTATTTTAAACATTTATTTGCATTTGACTGCATTACTTAAAAAGACCTGTCTTGGAGTTCTGAGATTTTTGTCTTCTGTTTGATCTCCTACATCATTGAAATTTTGAATGTATTTTGTATTTCATTTAAAGAATTCTTCAGTTCCAGAATTTCTGTTTGGTATTTTATGATATCTATCTCTTTGGTAAATCTCTCATTCAAATCCTGAATTATTTTTCTGATTTGCTTGCATTGTTTTTCTGTATTCTCTTGTATCTCACTGAGCTTCTTTAATATGATTATTTTTATTTTTTCTGGGATTTTACAAATTTCTTTTTAATTAGGATCTTTTCCTGGAGAATTATTGCATTACTTTGGGGACATAATATTTCATTGCTATTTCATGTTTTTGTGTGTTTGTGCCTTTACATTATCAGTGCATTGGGTGTAAGCATCTTTTCTTCAATTTTTTGGAATTTGCTTTCACTGGGGAAGACTTTTTCGAAGATATGTGTATGGTGTTGGTTGTGTAAGGCACTTTGGGTTTGAGTCTAGGTGCATACATTAGTGTAGTCTTCTCTGTTTGATTTCTTTGGCTGTAAATAGCATCAGTAGTGTCTGCAGTTTCCACCAGTGCTAGTGAAGACTGTGATGAATTTTTTCTGAGGATAAGGATGCAGGAGAACCTATCCTTAGGTCCAAGTGGTAGCAGTGGCACACCAAGCATGCTTGTCCTTGGACCCCAGGGTTGCATACACTGACACTGCTGTTGGTACACCCAGATGGAACAATTTGGGGACCTCTAAGAGTCTTACTCATATGCCAGTAGTGGCACAAGTGTTCCAGGCAGGTGGGTGGGTTCTCAAACCTCTGGGTGCTACACAGGCAATGGCATTTGCAGTGTCTGGACAACCCTCTGGCTCCCAAGTGGCCCACAGTGGTGCTGGTATTAGCCATGACAAGCTGAGTGGGACAGTCCCCAGGCCTGCAGGTGGCACATGCAAGTGGGTAACAGCTGTTACAGTAGTTGCAGGCTGAGTGGCCCCAACCTCAGGCCCCTGAGAGGAGTGCTCAGATGCCAACAGTGTGTTAACTGGGCTGGGTGAGCCCCAGGCCTCTGGACAGCATGCTCAGGTATTGGTGAGACAGAGCGAGGCCAGGCAGACCTGTCCTCTGGTCCCTGCATAGTGCATCCAGGCACTGGCTGTTGTAGTTAGTGCCAGGATATTCCCCAAGCCCCTTGTAGAATGCTTAGCAGCAGCTGTGCTACAGCACTGATAACGGAGAGGACAGTTTTTGTTTATTTGTTTGTCTGTCTGTTTTTAAGGTTAAGCAGCTATATACAGATCACTGGAGTAACATACACTTCACATGAGCTTTGGCCTTGACAGCAGCAAGCAACACCATGGCAGCTGCAAGCAGAGAAGTTTGTCTTTGGGGCATGTGAGAATGCATGATACCTTCACTGGTGGAGACAGCAGGATTGTTGTCAATGGTTCATGCTTCAGCCCTGGTGACAAGAGCCAGCCACAGTTGTGGCTGCTAATGGGGAATGTCAATGTGCTGCAGGATTGTGGAGATAAGGGGCTCTTGAGCTCCTGGACAGGATGCAGTCTGGTGGGAGCTGGGCTCTTAATATGGCACCTTGCTGTAGCTTCTCAGGACTTGGGAGGGTATGTGGGACCCAGTGTGACCTCCCTCTCTGGGGCAATACCTTTGCATCATCTTTAGGCGGATTCCTATGTTAGTCTCAGTGCCTGTGCCTGTGAGTCTAGGAGCTCTTCTGTGGCTAGGACTGCAGGAGTCCACAGTGGGAATGTGGAACACTGGGGGTCTCTCACAACTTCCTCCCATTGGGAAGCATCTCTGAGCTCCCAGCTGATCCCAGATGAGTGGGCTGCCTCCTTTTCCTCTCCTTTCCTTTAGGTATATCCTGTCACTTTTCTGTTCCTGTCATTGTTCTCTCTTAAATGACCTATTCAAAGTGTGATTGTCTACTCACATTTTGGTTTTTCTTTATGGAGGTAGTAGATACCAGATGCTTCTAGTCAGCTAGTGAGTATCTTACTTTTTTCAATTCATTTTGTATGTTTTGCTATATCTTCTCTTTGCTTGCCATTTGTCTACCTCTTTGTAAGTTTTAAAATAAACATTTTGTTTTTATTATTAACATTTATCTATATCTTTTATTATAATATATAGTAGTCAACATTAATTTATTTTATTTTCAAAATTAATATTTGATTTTATATTTGTCATTTTTCTTTGCAAATTGAGTTATTTACTAGATGAGAGGACAGTGCAATTTAGCCTTAACCAAGCAGGCTTTGAAATCGGACATGTGTTGTGATTCAACCTCTGCTAATTCCACCTTGGATGAATTACTTATCTTTTCCAAACTTTGTTATTTAAATAATGTTGATAAACTCACCTATCTTTCAAGGTTGTTGAAAGGATGAAGTGGAATGAACCATATGTTAATAAATAATGTGTATTATCACTATTGCAGTATTTAAAATCATCACCCTATTTAACATTGTCACATTTTGTTTTCTTCTTCTCATCTTCTTCAATTTAGTTTAGATTGTAAAAATATTATTAGGGACTTGAAATCAGTTTCATGGCTTTCGTTTCATTGATCACCTTGAAAACCTTATTTTTCAATATTTTTATTTCTGTATTTTAAAATTATTAACATTTTATATTTTCATCATCCTTGAAAGTCCGCTTTTTACTCAGAATTCACACAAATTAAAATTGTGTAATGTTAATTATTTGGGAGAAGGAGTATAATGAAAATTTTTTTAATTTTTTCTCTATTATCAAATACCAGGCACTAAACTTAGACCACTGTATGCCCATGCCAGTTAAATATTCAACATTATACTGAGATTTATATTATAAAGTTTTTTGAAGATGTTATCCATTTGTTTTTTGTTTTTGAGATAGAGCCTTGCTCTATAGCCCAGGCTGGACTACAGTGGCACAATCTCGGCTAACTGCAACCTCTGCCTCCCAAGGTCAAGCAATTCTCCTGCCTCAGGCTCCCGAGTAGCTGGGATTACAGGTGTGCACCACCATGCCCAGCTAATTTTTGTATTTTTAGTAGAGACAGTGTTTTGCCATGTTGGCCATGCTGGTCTTGAACTCCCGACCTCAGGTGATCTGCCTGCCTTGGCCTCCCAAAGTGCTGGGATTATAGGCATGAGCCACTGCACTGCCCTGTTTTTGTTTGTTTGTTTGTTTTTTATTAAATCTGATCATTGTAACAAAAGCAGGTAAACCTAAAATACTATATTGTTTTCTCTTCTCATAATTTAGTTAAAAGAAAATTGTTCACTTAAAGCAAAAAGCGTAACAATGTCAGTTAGGGTTTATAATGATAAGCAACTATTGCTTAGAGGAGAAGGCAATATTGAATGGGTAAATTAAATTATACTCTTATAAGGTTATTACATTTGTGATGTGGGAAGCATCAAGATAAAGTCTAAAGCATCAGAAGGTACAATAGAGTCTAAAGAGTTAAAACTGCATTATTGCTAGGCCTAGCTAAGAAATCAATAGAGGAAATAAAATGGTCACTAAAACATTTTTTATGAATCCAAGCAATTCATTAAGGAAGCAACAGAAGAACAACAAAGAAGGGACAATTTGAAAATATTTGGTTGTATTAAAACCAGACATGTCAATGATTTCATTAGTAAAGTAAGTGTCCTAAATGCCTTAAATAAAAGCAAAGATTGTCACGCTGAAAAAAAGGGCAAGATCCAACTTTTTCAGTCTACAAGAGATGCATTTTATCCTTAAATAACAGATGAATTTCAAGTATAAGGGTGAAAAAACATATCATGCAAATATAGTAAGCATAAAAAAATAACCTGGCATGGCTTCGTTAGTCAAAGCCAAAGTAGACTTAATGCAAAAAGTATTAAGGGAGAAAAAGATAAAAATTACGTAGTGATACAGGAAGCAATGCGCCAGGAAGACAAGAAGTTTCTAAATAGCTCTTCACCAGGTAAAAGGTAATCAAAATTCATTCGCTGAACTCTCAGAACTAAAGGAATAAATAGATAAATCATCAAGGATAGCCAGATATTTTAACATCCTTGTTTCAACAATTAATGCAACTACTTGACAAAAAAATTAAGAAGTATATAAAAGAACTAAACAACATTATCAACCTGCTAGATCTAATTGTCATGTATAGAATATCCCAATCAAATTCCATAAAATCCACATGCTTTTCAAGAGCCCATTGAATGCTCTTCAGTAGAGACCCTATGCCTAACCATAAAATAAATCTCCATAAATTTTAAGTTAGAAACTTAGAAAATACTTTCTGAAAAATTAAATTAATAATCAATAACGTAAAAATATTTATAAAATCTTCAGACACTTGCAAATCAAAGTTTTTAAATGATCCATGAGTCAAACAGAAAATTTCAGTGATGATGATCCATAAGTCAAATAAAGAATTTCAGTGGAAATGTGGAATATTTTAAACTAAACGAAAATGAAAAAAGCAAGCATATCAAAATCTCTAAGTAGTGGATATAGTAGTTACAGCTTTAAAATGTCTATGTTAGAAAAGACAAATGCTTCAAAGCAATAACCTATACTTTCACCTTAACTTTGAAGTCAAAAGAACCTACGGCAATTTCTGAAGTAGAACAATAGAGGTAATAAATAGCAAAAACCAATATTATAGAAAGCACAAATTATAAAAAAAGGAATGTCAAAAGCTAGATTTTTAAAAAGATATATAAAAGTAATTAACATACAGAAAGAAAAACAGAGAACAGCTTACGAATAACTAGAGTGAAAGTAAAAATATCAGTACTTATTCTACAACATCAAAGAATAGTTAAGAAATGTTACAACCACTCTCTGCTAATAAATTCTACAGAGCAGATGGAAGGAGAAATTCCTTAAAAACAAATTACCAAAATTGATGGCAGAAGAAATAAAAATATCTGAATATCCTAAATTCATTATATAAATCAAAGTTGTTTTTAACAAAATTACCAACAAATAAATATAAATGAATCTGAATGTTTTAAACAAAGAAGAATAAAATATCAGTTTACTCAAACTTTTCCAGAAAGTAGGGATAGACACTTCCCAACTATTTTATGAGGTCAGCATTACCCTTACACACAAAGTCTGACAATAACAATACAAAAAAAGAAAAATTAAAACCACTATCCTTTAAGAAGCTATATGTAAAATCTAAAAAAAAATAGTAATTAAAATCCATAAATAAATAAATATCTACATGTGGATATCTAGATATATAAAATGAACCGTGACTTTTAGTGGAACTTACATCAAAAATACAAAATTTTTGCAATATTCAAAAAGACATCAATAAAATATACTGTATTCTCAGAATAGAGGAAAAATGTTATTTTTGATCAATTTAATAATATTTAAAAAATAAGCTCTTGACAAAATTCAGTATGCATACACTATCAAAAGTATCAGCAAACTAGATAAACAAAGAAACTTCCTAAGCCTGAACAAGGTCATTAAAAATAAGTCTATACCTAACACCATTCTTAAGGGTAAACGACTGAATTATTTCCCATGTGATTAGAAATAAAGTAATACAGCAGGGTGCAGTGCCTCACGCCGGTAATCCCAGCACTTTGGGAGGCCAAGGTGGGTGGGTCACCTAAGGTCAGGAGTTTGAGACCAGCCTGGCCAACATGGCGAATCCCCTTCTCTACTAAAAATACAAAATTAGCTGGGTGTGGTGGTGCCTGTAATCCCAGCTACTCGGAAGGCTGAGACAGGAGAATTGCTTGAACTCAGGAGGTGGAGGTCTCAAAAAAAAAAAAGGAAAAAAGAAAGAAAGAATGTAATACTGTCTACTCTTACCATATCCATGCAATAAAGTAATCATCATCATCATCATCATCTGAAATAAAGATAATTACTATTATTACTGTTAGGGGCTTAAAGATTGAAAAGACATAAAACTCTTAGCTTCTATTCTTGATAACTCCAACACAATTCTTCAGTAGAAAATCCTTGGGATTTTTTTTTTTTTTAAAATCCTGGAACAAACAAATGAATTTAGCATGGTCACAGGACATAAAGTAAATATTCAAGAGTAAATTTTATTTCTTTATATTAGAAGCAAACTTTTCAAAATATCATTCACATGTTATCCAAATGTGAAATACTTAGAGATAAATATAACAATATATGTGCATGACCAGTACAATAAAAAGGCATAAATCATTACTTAGATAAATAAATACAATCTAAATAAATATAAATGTATGCCATGTTCATAGATTAAAAGACTTGAGTACATTTTCTCAATATCGATCTATAAATTCAGCTCAATACTAATTGAAATCTCAATGGAAATTTTTGTAGGAATTGCAAAGTAGACTGTGAAATTCATGTGGAAACACAAAGGACTTCAAATAGTCAAAATAACTTTGTAATAGTATAAAAAGCCCAAGGATTGATACCATCTGACTTAATGACTTATTCTAAATTATTAATGATCAATATAGAATAATATCAATATAAGAACTGACATGTAAATAATTGAAACAGAATAGAGTACAGAAATAGACATCCTCATATATAGTTAATTGATGTGTAGTTGGGTGACTAATTTGGTAGAAAATACTAGCAATTTCAACAAATTATATTGAAAAAATTAAATATTTCTAAGTATATAAAATTGGTTTTAATTGACTTCTACCACACATCATATGTACAACTGAACTTACACGTCTAAAAGAAAACTTAGGAGAAAAAATTTTCAACCTTTGTTTGGACAAATATTTCTAATATGCTACACAAAAATTATATAACATTAAAAAATTAAGTTCAGCTTGACCAAAAGTAAAATCTTCTACATTTAAAAAGATGTGCCATCTAAAAATAAAAAGACTACTAGGTGACAAAAATTCTTAGCATATATATCTGAAAAAATACTTAAGCCCTGAATATAGAAATAAATAATATAACCTAATATTAGTAAAAAACATAAAGCAATTTTAAAATGAGCAAATGTATTAAACAAACACTTCATTAAAGATGATATGCAAATGGTAAATACTACATAAAAGAATGTTTAATAACATTAGTCATCTAGGAAGTGCAAATTAAAACCCAATGGGATAACATTTCATGCTTACTAAATTGGCCACAATTAAAGTAGACCTGGAATACCAATTCTAGACACTATGTTCCAACTGCTATCTCATGTGCTGTGGAAGGAGTGTAAAATAGTGCGATCATTTTTGAAAACATTTTTGACAGGTTTTCATAAAGTTAAACATACATTTAGCATAGCAGTATGTCTTCTAGGTATTTACCCAAGAGACATGAAAGCATGAATTCATAAAAACCTTGCATGTAAATGTAAATAACAGGCACATGTATAACAGTCCAAACTAATAATAACCCAAATGTCAATTAAAAGTGAATGGACAAACAAACTGTGGTATATCCATTGAATTGATACTACCCAGCAAAACTAAGAAAAATAACTATGCTTTTGATCAAAAGAAACTGCACACAGGAGTCCAAACTGTATGATTACATTTATATAAATTCCAGAACAGGCAAAAGCAATCTATGTTGATGGAAATCAGATCAATGTTTCCCTGGTTTGAGGGGTGAGGATGAGAAAGAATGAATAAATTTTCTACAGCAATTGAACTGTTCATTATCTTGATGGAGTTGGTGGTTACATCAGCATGTGCAACTATGAAAAGTTACATTAGCATGTACAACTGTATAGTAAATGTGTCTGAATAAATTTGTGTATAAATTATACCTCAATAGATCACACATACACACACACATGCACACCACTAGGCTGGACTTGTGACATGGTGACACTTTCCCTACCTACCTAAGACAAGAGTTAAAGTGAATCCAGGATCTCACTTTTCTATAACCGAACTGATCTGTGTGTTTTTATCCTATTCCTATAGTTTAAAAAGTCAGAAGCAATCCCATAGCCACTTAGTCTTCACGACCATACGAATATGTTTTCATAGGTTCATGAGTGGCTGTGTTTGTGTTCATTCATTTTTAATTGGCTTTATTTTCTGATTTTACATTCTGGATTGGGAAGAGACCTATCTGGCAAGTGGCATCTGCCCAAGGTTCAGGAAATATGGATCTTCCATGGAGTAAGACAAATATTTTCCCATGTGATTAGAAATAAAGTAATACGGCAGGGCACGGTGGCTCATGCCTGTAATCTCAGCACTTTGGGAGACCAAGGCAGGTGGATCACCTAAGGTCAGGAGTTCCAGACCAGCCTGACCAACATGGTGAATCCCTGGCTCTACTAAAAATACAAAAAGCAGCCTGGCGTGGTGGCGCCTGTAAGTCTTTTCCTTGTCTTACTCCATGGGAGTAAGATTCCTGCATATATGGAGTGCAGGTTGATTTGTAGCCTCTGAGCAATTTCCAACTTTTTTTTTTTTTTTTGAGACGAAATCTCGCTCTTGTTCCCCAGGCTGGAGTGCGATGGCACAATCTCGGCACACTGCAACCTCTGCCTCCCTGATTCAAGCGATTCTCTTGCCTCAGCCACCCGAGTAGCTGGGATTACAGGCGCCTGCCACCACGCCCAGCTAATTTTTGTATTTTTAGTTGAGACAGGGTTTCACCATGTTGGCCAGGCTGGTCTTGAACTCCTGATCTCAGATGATCCACCCGCCTCGGCCTCCCAAAGTGCTGGGATTGCAGGTGTGAGCCACTGTGCCTGGCCTGCAATTTCCTACTTCTTATAGAACATTACAATATCTGTATCTCTTCCTTTGGAATAGAAAATTTGATGCTCTTATTTATTTTCCAAACAAAAAGTGTGTGGTAAAGCGGACATTTCTACCACACTTCTTCATCTACAGTCTTTAGTGCATCATATGCAGGAACTTTTCCTTCCAGAAAGCAAGAGACTATTACCAAGATTTTTTGGGGGGGATGCTCTGTGAATGGTGTTCTTCTTGGAGTTACCTTCTCTGGCTTGATCTCAGGTAGCAAATCCTAATTTTTAAAAAGATAAACACAGTTTTTAGACTTTCAACAAACAGCAACCATTAAGAACAAGGACCAGTTTTCAAGATGCTTCGTAGTATTTGCTTTAAAGGCAAAAATGAACGCATGGCAGGGGAAAAGCCATGCTTTTCTTATTCTTTTTTCATTTTGAGACAGAGTCTTGCCCTGTCGCTCAGGTTGGAATGCAGTGGGGCAGTCTTGGTCACTGCAACCTCCACCTCCCAGGTTCAAGTGATTCTTCTCCCTCAGCTTCCCCAGTAGGTGGGACTGCAGGCGCTCCCCACCATGCCTGGCTAATTTTTGCGTTTTTAGTAGAGATGGGGTTTCACCATGTTGGCCAGGCTGGTCTCAAACTCTTGACCTCAAGTGATCCGCCCGACTCGGCCTCCCAAAGTGTTAAGATTACAGGTGTGAGCCATCGCACCCTGGCTGGTTTCCTTACCTGTTAAGGATAGTGAATTTCTTCTGTTTGAGAAGGAAGTCTTTATGGATCAAACATTGTCTTTTTTCCTTCTGGTGTGCCATATATGATTTTTCACTGTTATATAATGACAAAACCATCCATAAAGCACCTATTATGCAAAGAAGACAGGACCTTAGCCTGGGTACATACCCCTCCATATTTTTACTTTAGTGAGTATGAATATTCTTTAATTATCTCCTCTTTAATATTCTTTGTTTTATTTATTTAAAGATTCTATGTTTTCAGGGATTCTGTGTGAGTCAATTATGAGACTCAAACAAGTAAATGAAATTCTGCTGTGATGAAGTTCCACAATATTGCTACTAATAGCAACTCACATATATTGAACTTAAATTATATATGTTGCCACATTCCAGCCACTATTATTCCAAATCTAACTGATCCCACATAAAACCACAAAGATGATTTTTCTGTTTTCTCTCTCTGTCTGTCATTCTGGGAAAGGGTCATATAGGGAAAGTTAATTTTGGCTCTGGTTTGCTTATGGGAATGCAATTTAAATGATAGGAAAGACATTAGCGAAACTGAAAATTTGGGGAAAATTTGGGGAAGTTAACTAAATTCCATGTTTATAAATTAAAGATGATAATTCCTACCCCACAGACTTACTACAAAGAATACTTGAGATAAATTCTGTACGGCATTTATTACAATAATTAGCAGTATGCGTAGAACTGCAAACATGATATTATTTCCTCTTTCTCCATTATTAACAGTAAAAGTTGTACTTGATGGACCCTATTTACCATTATGATATAAAACTAAGAAAATATCCCTTTATATCCAGAGATACTAATAGAAAAGCTATTTTATTTTCAATTTCTTGAGAAAGAAAACATAGTGTCACTTTATTCAAATCACACCCATCACTCATATCTTAGGAAGTAAAGTTTTTTTTTTGTTTTTGTTTTTGTTTTTTTTTTTGAGACGGAGTCTTGCTCTGTCGCCCAGCTGGAGTGCAGTGGAGAGATCTCGGCTCACTGCAAGCTCTGCCTACCGGGTTCACGCCATTCTCCTGCCTCAGCCTCCCGAGTAGCTGGGACTACAGGCGCCTGCCACCAAGCCCGGCTAATTTTTTTTGTATTTTTAGTAGAGACGGGGTTTCACCGCGTTAGCCAGGATGGTCTCGATCTCCTGACCTCGTGATCCGCCCGCCTCGGCCTCCCAAAGTGCTGAGATTACAGGCGTGAGCCACCGGGCCCAGCCATCACAGCATAGACTCAGTTTGGTCCCCCAATGGCACAGAGTTCCTCTGTAACTTTATGATATGTGAAAGTGGACTGTTTATACTGCCAGCTGCTAACATGTCCCACATTTGTGGACCCGTACATGAATGGCTTTCTTTTGTTCTCACTGGAATGGAAAGACCCCCAACAAAGTAAACCATTGGCATATATGTCAAAAGCTGTGTCATTAAGAGTTTTCAAATGAAGGAATACTATGCAGCCATAAAAAAGAAGAAAATCATGTCCTTTGCAGGAACATGGATGGAACTGGAGGCCATTATCCTTAGCAAACTAATGCAGGAAGAGAAAAACAAATATCACATGTTCTCACTTATAAGTGGAAGTGAAATAATGAGAACACATGGACAGAAAGAGGGGAACAACAGGCACTAGGGCCCACTTGAGGGAAGTGGGTGGGTGGAGGGAAAGGTTCAGGAAAAATAAAAAAATCTGTTGGGTACCCAGGTGAGAAATTAATCTGTACAACAAACTGTCGAGTCATGAGTTTACCTATATAAGAAACCTGCACATGTACCCCTGAACCTAAAATCAAAGTTAAAATATTTATTTAAAAAAGAACACCCAGGCTAGGCATGGTGGGTCATGCCTGCAATCCCAGCACTTTGGGAGGCCGAGGCAGGCGGATCACCTGAGGTCAGGAGTTCGAGGCCAGCCTGGCCAACATGGCAAAATTACATCTCTACTAAAAGCACAAAAAGTTACAGGGCATGGTGGCACATGCCTGTAATTCCAGCTACTCAGAAGGTGGAGGCATAAGAATCGCTTGAGCCCGGGAGGTGGAGGTTACAGTGAGTCGAGATTGCCTCACTGCACTCCAGCCTAGCCTGGGTGCTCTGTCTCAAAAAAAAAAAAAAAAAAAAAAAAAAAAAGCCCAATATAGGCCCTATCTCATTTCTTCATGCTAACGGGAAATATGGTGTAATTTTCTTTATACAAGACCAACTTGGATCCTAGTTCTGATTGACACCAGTATAATCATTGTAATACAAAAAACACAAAGAGGATTCCAGTTTAGCCAAACTTGTATTATTGAGATACAACTAAGATATATTTATTATAGTATTACCGAAGTAAAAGTCAAGACTGATTACAGGTTCTGGAGGTATGTTTCAGTAGAGTATGTGTTAATCTGGAGAGAATTTCAATGTATTTACTTTTAAATATAAACCTATTATCAACGATAGAAGTGTGAATACTGTGATTTATTGCATGTCTTTATCTTCATTTATTTTAACTGCTATGAAACTCTGTACTTTTTCTTTCACTTTTACCCCCTCTATTAACTTCTCCTATATAGATACAGAAAATATTTTATAGATTGTTTATCCATTCAATTGTGGTTTTATTTGGCCTTGTCTGAGT
Organism: Pan paniscus; assembly: GCF_029289425.2. Classification (NCBI taxonomy): domain Eukaryota; kingdom Metazoa; phylum Chordata; class Mammalia; order Primates; family Hominidae; genus Pan; species Pan paniscus. The sequence goes on from NC_073267.2 coordinate 73,985,226, forward strand.
GGGATATCCTAAGCCCTCAGTAAAAAAAGGGGAAATGTTTCAGCCTCTCAAAGCATGAATTGAAATTGTTCCATCCTCTTCAGATATTCTGAGTGATGGCAAAAAGTGTTATCGTCCAGCACCATTGGTTCAGTTCTATACTAATGTGATTTGAATGGACTGAAGGTATATTTTTATATTGTAAATATCCAGTCCTTGTCTTCTCCAGAACCAGGTAGAAACAAAACAAGATAATAATTAAAATGTTTCCTAGATAAGCAGATCTCTAAACCTATATATTAAGTAGTGAACTTTTTAGATGTTTTCCTGTTGGCCAAAATCTTAGAAAATTAAAGGAATGTAATGTTGTATCTGTAGAAAACAATAGGCATCTCCTAGAAGAGATGCATTTGAGAAATTCACTGTCATGGCAGTATGGTTTGAGAAAAATGACATTTAAGATTGATGGAATGTAAGTTTAGGCTTGTATAACATTACAAGTGAAATGGGAAAATATTACCAATTTCAAAAAGTATATGTTTTGCTCTCATTTAGCAATATTAAAGAATGCTGCTAAAATAATAATTGCCAATTATTGAGTATTGAATAATTTATTAATGCAATTCTAATTACTCTTTATACATACTTGTGTATGTATTTGTGTATGTGTACATGTATATATATGTCTGTGTGTATAAACAGACAGATACATATATTTCTCAAAATCACGCAGCTGCTCTATAACAGAGGAAGAACCGGAACTTACAACCAGATCTGTCTATACCAAGCACCTATCACCAATAGATACTTGAGTCATTATCTGTAACATAGATTATAGGTAACAGACACCTCTGTTATAGGTAACGACTCAAGTATACTCTACTCTCCACCAGGTAATTTATACCATGTGTCATTCAGTTTCCATTATAGGTGCGGGATCTTTGTTTGACCAATCTCTTAGATTTGTCAGAGATCCCCTTTAGTGCTGTGGTTGTCCGTGGTACACAGCGATTGCACTTAAAAGCTGAGTGGAAACTTGTGGTCCAGGCTTGGTATTAACAGTGTGATGATTCTGTTCACAAGGAGACAGGAGAATTCTGCTCTGCCCTGGCTGCTTGTCCATCTGATCAGTTTCCTCAAGGCAGTCCTCCATGGGGCCAGTCTCTTGGCATGTCCAATGCCACTCCTGTACCCCTTCTTTGGCTCAGGCCCACTAGTCTTCTACTGTATATAATAATATTGCAGTAAAAGTCTCCAGTCATGGTATCTTTGAAAATAACAAGGAATAGACTTAGGTTTTGGTATGTTAGATAACTAACCTGATTTCTGGCAGCCAGAAGCTCTTCATGTTTCCATGAATTTGAGTGAATTTTAGTGGGACATCTGCACAGGACAAATACCACTCCTGGAATCCTTGAATAACACTGGGTGCTTTCAGGTCCCTGGGGAGGCAGCCCTGATCAGTCACCACAAATGTGGTTCCAAATATATTAGGTTCCAATGATAGAAATGCGAAGAAATTTTGGTGACCAGTTATACGTGTAATCCCCAGGAAGGTTACCCATGTAACCTCTGTCTACTTAAGTAGTCATGTCTTCTACTGAATGCAGTTGCTTCAAACGGATTTGCATTATATGCACCTGCTATGCCTAGCATCTTTTGGGGAGGGTGCAAACAAATAATTGAAAAATCAAAGAAAAAAAAATGGAACCAGAAAGGTAATAAAGTTTTCTTTTGTTGATTAATTCGGGGCAGTGTTCATGACTTCATTCATACTTTTTTTTTTTTTTTTTTGTGACAGAGTCTCCCTCTGTTGCCCAGGCTAGAGTGCAGTGTTGTGATCTCTGCTCACTGGAAACTCCACCTCCTGGGTTCAAGCGATTCTCCTACCTCAGCCTCCCAAGTAACGAGGATTACAGGTGTGTGCCACCACACCTGTTTTTTTTTTTTTTTTTTTTTTTTTCTGTTTTCAGTAGAGACAAAGTTTCACCATGTTACCCAGGCTGGTCTTGAACTTCTGACCTGAAGTGATCCACCCGCCTTGGCCTCCTAAAGTGCTGGGATTATAAGCATGAGCCACTGTGCCTGCCCCATCCATACATGTTTTTATGGAAAATGATGGCATATTCAAACAGAGGAATTGAGTAAAGTTTAATGAAAGACTATTTATGAAGGTGTCTGTGAGGTTGGTAGAACTAGGGGTGGTGTGGTGACAGGGACAATCAATGTTGAAAAGCCCTTAACACCCCTCATTACACATAGGATCCGATTTTCCAACCATATTCTTGTCAACCAGAGATCTTCCCTAGATAATGTTATGGAGACTGGCAAACATATCCAAAGACTTACACTAAATAGAGATCTGAGAAGTCGGGGGTTTCTTCCCAGGTCCTTCCTTCCAGTCCTGCCTGTATTAGACAATTTTAGCTTTGCAAATTCTTTTAAATTTGCCCCATTCTTTCTTATTTTCATGTTATCATCATATTCTTTAGAAGTTATTTTCCTACACTTTTGTAATAACTGTGTCTCAAGGATAACCTCATATAAATCCATTCTGCTATATCAAAAACAATGCAAATAATGACCACAATATCATTTATCAAGTTCTAACTATGTGCCAAGCACTTTGATACATGCTCTAAAATTTTGTTAGTACTGATACTTAAAAAAAGACTCTCTGATAGAAGTATTATTAATCCCATTTTAAAGATGAGTAAGTGAGGCAGTTTTTCAGTATCAGACAGCTACCAAGTTATAAAGCTAGGCCGTATATTTTGGTCTCACTCTTTAATTAAGGCATAATCAGCAAATGAAAATCGTACATTTTTAAGTGTTTTATACATTGGTTTGTGCTTTGATATAAGTATACATTGTATAATGATCCCAACAATCAGATTAATTAACCTATCCATTACCTGGCATAGTTACCAGTTGCACATGTGTGTGTGTTTGTAGAGAACACTTAAGATCTAGTCCCTTAGCAATTTTTTAAAAATTGATACTTCATTTTATTGCTGAATAATATTCCATTGTATACATAGGTTACATTTTTTTAAACTTTTTTTAAAATTATACTTTAAGTTTTAGGGTACATGTGCACAATGTGCCGGTTAGTTACACTTAAAAAAATGTAACCTATGTATACATGTGCCATGTATACATAGGTTACATTTTTTTAAGTTTAACTTTTAAGTTCCTGGGTACATGTGAGGTTTATTTACGTAAGTAAACTTGTGTCACAGGGGGTTGTTGTACAGATAATTTTGTTACCCAGGTATTAAGCCTAGTACTCATTAGTTATTTTTCCTGATTCTCTCTCTTGCCACCCTCCACCGTCCAGAAGGCCCCAGTGTGTGTTGTTCCGCTCTGTGTGTCCACTTGTTCTCATCATTTAGCTACCATTCATAAGTGAGGACATGTGGTATTTGATTTTGTTGTTGTTGTTGTTGTTCCTGTGTTAGTTTGCTAAGCAAAATGGCCTCCAGCTTCACCTATGTTCCTGCAAAGGATCCCTTCCTTCCCTTTACACTATATGCAAACATTAACTCAAGATGGATTAAAAGTTTGAATATAAAATCCAAAACTATAAAAACCCTGAAGACAACTTAGGCAATACCATTCTGGATATAGGAACAGGCAAAGTTTTCGTGATGAAGATAACGAAAGCAATCACAACAAAAGCAAAAATTGACAAATGGGATATAATTAAATTAAAGGGTTTCTGCACAGCAAAGGAAACTATTAACGGAATTAACAGACAACCTACAGAATGAGAGAAAATTTCTGTAAACTATGCATCTGACAGAAGTGTAACATCCAGCATCTATAAGGAAATTAAAACAAATTTACAAGCAAAAAACAAATAACACCATTAAAAAGTGGGCTAAAAACATGAACAGACACTTTTCAAAAGAAGACATATGTGTAGCCAACAATCACATGAAAAAAAGCTCAACACAACTAATTATTACAGAAATGCAAACCAAAACCACAATGAGATACCATTTCACACCAGTGATAATGACTATTATTAAAAAGTAAAAAAATAACAGATTCTGGCAAGGTCGCAGAGAAAACACTGTTGGTGGATATGTTCAACAATTGTGGAAGACATTGTGGCAATCCTCCAAAGATCTAAAAACAGAAATGCCATTCAACCCCAACCCAACAATTCAATTACTGAGTATATACCAAAAGGAATATAAATCACTCTGTAATAAAGACACATACATGTATATGCTCATTGCAGCACTATTCACAGGAAGAAATTCAAGGAATCAACCTAAATGTCCATCAGTGGTAAACTGGGTAAAGAAAATGTGGTACATATACACCTATGGAATACTATGCAACCATAAAAAGGAACAGTATCCTGTCCTTTGCAGAAGCATGGATGGATATAGAGGTCATTATTCATAGCAAATTTCAAGTATAAAATAAACTATTATTAACTATAGTTACAGTGTTATATACAGATCTCTGGAACTATCTTACAACTAAATGTGTGTTAACTTTGATCAATATCTCTCAACTTTTTCCTACTCCCCAGCCCCTGGCAACCACTATTCTATATTCTGCTTCTTTATGTTTCAACTATTTTACTTTCCACCTATAAGTGATATCATGCAATATTTATCTTTCTGTGTCTGGTTTATTTCACTTAGCATAATGTCATCCAAGTTTATCCACGTTGCCGCAATTGTAAGAATTTCCCTCTTTATTAAGCTAAATAATATTTCATTATATTTGATATATATCATAACTGTCATACTAATTATAATATGATGAAACATATATTAATGATATAAATCATAATTTCTTTATTAATTTATCCATGAATGGACACTTAAGCTGTTTACATATCTTGGTTATTTTGAACAATAGTGCAATGAATTTTAACATTTTGTTCGTTTCCAATTCTGGATTGGAGATTGATTTAGCTTTCTATCTTTATCTCCTTGGTATCTACCACATTTGCTCTTAATGAACATTTGTTAATTACTGAACAAATATGGAAGCATCTGGAGGCTATTCCATGATTTTTTCAATGAATTTCAGACCCAGCATCACTCCCTTGAAATAGATGTTTACTCTGCAACTCTCCTCCCCAGCATTTACCAGGGTGGTGTTGTAGTGATGTTTGGATGGCACCTTAGTTGTTTGGCTTATGGTCTGGTTTGCAAGATGAGAGAATAAACTGTCCATTTTTGCTCTTATGCACTCTCTCTTGAGGTCTCCCTTAGTGGTTAATGTATTTCTTTCAGCTGAAAATATAAACATAAAAATAAATGATCTTATTAACTTGTAATTTTCATATCCTGGGGTTGCTTTTAGTGCCTAATGGGGAACTTTTTCCTCTAAGAGAAGTCTAAATTGGTTCTGTTGTCCAATATGAGCCATGTGCTCCAGCAAATATCTCTATCAATGATTAATAAGATAGTCCATCAGTAACTATAAGGTGAGTGGAACATTCATTCATACACAGGTACCTTGTCTGTTTTGCCTGCAGTAAATTCCTCTTTTAGGGAATTTTTCAAATTAAGCCTTTAAAGGAAAATAAGTTCTCTAACAATAGCCAAGCATCAAGAAATATTGCAAAATAAAATTGTATTCTGTTAGATATATAATATTCTTACAATGGTCACATTTTATTTATTCTTCTAATATTCTTATTACCTATTCTGTCTGACAGTCATGAATTCAAAGATGTCCTTGTCTCTTATAATTTGCTGAATATAACATTTACCTGTTCTGCAGCAAACAGATACAAATAAATCTAAGTCAAATTTAGTAACATTTGCAAAGTGCCAAGTTCTGTGTTCATATAAAATGAGGGAAAATGTGCTAAGCACTTTAAGGCAGGTCGACAGAATTGTATGAGTGTTTAGAGGAAATGCTGCCTTGAATTGTAGAATAAATATGATGTTTTAAGTCAATAAGACATAGGTTTCAAGCCAGGATATGTATTTACTAGTTGATAACTTTGAGTAGTATGATTGCCTTTGCCTGTTTCCTGAACTTAAAAATCGGAGACAATGTTTGGTACAAAGAATTGTTCTGAAACTTATACATTGTTGGTGGGAGCATAAATCAGCTTAGCCACCGTAGAAAGCAGTTTGGAGATTTCTCAAGGAACTAAAAAGAGAACTAGCATTCGACCCAGCAATCCTATCAATCCTATCACTGAGTATACATCCAAAAGAAAATATGAATAAATGTTTCTACCAATAAGATACACGCACTCATATGTTAATCGCAGCACTATTCACGATAGCAAAGACATGGAAGCAACCTAGGTGCCTATCAACAGTAGATTCAATAAAGAAAATGTGGTACATTTACACCAAGGAATACTTATACAATTATAAAAAAGGAATGGAATCATGCCCTTTGCAGTGACATGGATGCACCTGGAGATGATTAAGCTGAGTGAATTAACACAGGAACAAGAAACCAAATACTGCATGTTCTCACTTACAAGTGGGAGCTAAACATTGAGTACACTTGAACATAAATATGACAACAGTAGACACTGGGACTCCTAGAGGGTGAAGAGAGGATGAGGGGCAGAGCTTGAACTACTAACTATTGGATATTATACTCAATTAATGTGTGAGGGATTCAGTTGTACCCCAAAGCTCAGCATCATGCAATATATGCCACATACTCATGTAACAAACCTTCTATGTACCCTCTGAATCTAAAATAAAAGTCAAAACTATATTAGAAAAATGTATGGTCTGAGACTTAAAGAGATGTTATTTTTAAGGAACCTAACAAAGCACTTGGCCTGTAGCAGGTGACCAGTAAATGCTAGATGGAATCTCCTTCTTTCATTCGGGGGGCTAAGAAGATATTTGAATTGGTTTTCGAAGCATGTGTCAGATTTCCAAGTATAGACCATGTTGATAGAAAAGATTTCACAGTATGCTTGTTTGATATCAAGGTTCTCTATTAGTTCCCTTATTTATTAACATAGTAAGTTGTCAGTGTGGAATACCAGATAAGACTGCAGATATCCAAGAATACTGCAGTATAATATCTTACATTTGACTTTTACTTGTTCTCACTCTCTCTCTCTTTCTCCCCCACTTAATTGACAAAAGAGAAAGACAGAAGAAAGGAACTGACACAGCTGAGAAAAAATAATTCTCTCTTAAAACATTGTATAAATATTATGAGTCAAGTCATCATTCTAATTATCTTAGTGAGCAAGCATTATAAACCATTCTGTTTGAGAGAGCTCAATAACCATTTATATCACTTTCTTAGAGACATAATAATTGTCCTCTCTTTTCTCATGCCTATGACCCAGTGCCTAGCTTGAACTCGTAACTGTCACACTCGAAATGTTTGCTGAGTTAGTAAATTGGGGATTGGATTTAATTTTCCTTCTCTTCTTAGGTTCATTAAGTGCAAGCCAGTTATACTATTGTCATGTAAAGTCTAAATGCTGTTAATTTCGGATATACATGGTAAATAGGGTGTTTGCATTCAGCCAGTGTTTGGTCTAACTTGCTATCTCTTCAAATGAGGATTGTATGGCCAAAGTGCCTTCAGAACTGAATAATATTGTTTTTTTTCCCCTCTTACAAAAGCAACAACAAATATATAAACTCTCCTTCCTTGGTGAAATGTTTATATGAAAGACATATTGCCTGTGTCTGTTTCTAAACACATATTCCCCAGCCCATTAGCTGTGTATTTAAATATTTTACAGATTCTATTTTTCTACTAATTGACCTTCTGACTAAAGCAATTTGTGATTAGTAAAATAGTCACCAAATTAACGTGTCAATTTAATATGTTTAAAGAATTTAATCTGAGCAGTTCTTCTCAGTGGAAAGCTGTCTGCTACATTTTAGGAAGTTAGCAAAATGTTGATACTGAAAAGATAGGATAGATAAAAGATAGAAAACACACACAAAGAAACTATAGTAAAATCTCAGTTATGAATACAAATATATTAATATGAAGAAAATCCTAGACAATCCTTCTCATTTGTAGGTACAGGTACATCTATATGATTTCTCTCTTACCAGATGAAGTTTGCTGCCCCTCCAAAATCTGTCCCTAAGCATCTGTGTAGCTCTAGGTGTAACAAGAATAAAAAGGCCAATGTCCATCTCAATTGATGTAATATATTTCTCATAAAGGTTTTTTGTCTGTGTCCGTGTGTGTCAAAGGATAAATATGTTAACTCCTACTTAACAGTACATCATTAGTGACATTCAAATCAAGAAGAACAAAAAACAAATTTGTGCCAATGCAATTTTTCACACTGTCCTGTAAATTCTTAATAATATAATTGGAAAGGAATAAGGAAACCAAAGAGTAATATGAAAAGACAAGTATAAGAATTTACAAAAGATTATATGTTTATATATATAATTATATTTATGTGTTTATATATAATTATATATATAATTTCCATATATATGTTGACATATATATATATTCACTTGAAAATTAGAGAAAAATAAATATAAACCCAATAAATTCTCACCCCCATAATAGAGGTGGACGTCAATACCAGGCCAATTCACCATGTATGGAAATCTGAGGGGGCTAATTGCTAACCTCACTGGGTTCCAGGTTCTAAATTATTTGAAAAGGAGACACTAGGGTCAGATATATAACAATGTATGTTCTGGTTTATACCTAAACACACATGGAAGTTTCTCCCTGAATGAAACTTGCCTCTGCAAGCATAGTCAAAGCAGCAGGACAAATACTGGCTTCTATCCACTGCTGTGACCATTCTCACAGGCTGACAGAATAGTAGAGGAGATAACATTTATCTTTGACGTCTGGGTAGGCAGGACCTCAGGAATCCAAAAGACAAAAATCACTCATGAGCTCCCACCAAAGAATTTCTCATCATCTTATCACCTGGTGGGAAGGAGAGAGAGAGAGAGAGAGAGAGAGAGAGAGAGAGCCTGAAAGCATAGAGAGCTCAATAGTTTTCTGTCTTGGGAGACTGATATGGTTTGGCTGTGATCCCACCCAAATCTCACCTTGAATTGTAATAGTCCCCACATGTCAAGGGTGGGACCAGGTGGAGATAATTGAATTATGGGGTCAGTTTCCTCCATACTGTTCTCGTGGTAATGAAAAAGTCTCATGATAGCTGATGGTTTTATAAATGGGACTTCCCCTACACAAGCTCTCTCTTTGCCTGCTGCCATATGAGAAATTCCTTGCTGTTCTTTTGTCTTCTGCCATGATTGTGAGGCCTCTCCAGCCACATGGAACTGTGAGTCCATTAAACCTCTTCCCTTTATACATTACCCAGTTTTAGGTATGTCTTTATTAGCAACATGAGAACAGACTAATACAGAGACCTATCAGGGAGAATGGAGTTGGGGCAATAGAAGGTCGACCCAAGCATCCCCTGCTTTTCCACAGAACTCCGCTTTGTGCATGGTGAAGATATAAGAAATGTTGACAATTTTACAAAATTCCCTCTACTGAGAAACAATCAACCATATCCTTACCCAAGAATGGTATCAAAATGTATGGGTTCTTAAGTCCGTCAAACCCTGTGTAATAGATTCAAATGTACACACATTGTTTGATATGTCTCCCATTAAGAGGTGGAGTCTATATCCCTTAACCTTATTTTATTTCTGGGCTAGACCCATGACTCCCTTTTGACCAACAGAATATGGTAGAAGTGAGGCTACATCTTAACTCTTTTGGAATTCTTACTCTGGGAGAAATCAGACATCATATAAGAAATGTGACTACTCTGACATTGCTATGCTGTGAGGAAGCCCAGACTAGTCATGTAGATTGGCTACATGGAGAGAGAAAGAGAGAAGAGATAGATAGATAGATAGATAGATAGATAGATAGATAGATAGATAGACAGATAGATAGATAGATATACACCTGGAAGCCCTGGCTGTGAGAGTCATCCTAGCCAAGATATCAGACAGCTAAATGAAGAAGAAATATTGGGAATTTGAGACCTAGCAGACATGATGTGGGGAAGAATTGGAGAGAGAGCCAGAACAAGGGCTCTATAAGCATATGCTCCCAATGGAGTTGTCTCAGACATTTTCAACTCTTTAAACCATGCCAGCTGAGGCCTTCGTCATGGTGTAAAACGGATAAGCTGTTCCTATTGCACCCTGCCTCAATTCCTAACCCGTAAGATTGTAAGTATACTAAAATGAGATTTGCTTCATGCCACTAATTTTGGAGATATTTTGACATATGGTAATAGGTGACCAGAACAGCTGAGTTTCAATCATTGCTTCACTACTGCTATGGACTGAATTTTCTAACCCCAGAATTCTAACCCCTGATGTGACTGCATTTAGACATTTAGCTTTTAGAAGCTGATTAAGGTTGAATGAGGTCATAAAGGTGGAGCCCTGATCTAATGGGATTAGTGTCCTCATAGGAAGAGATATCAGAATCCTCTCTGTCTCTCAATTCCTTTCTGAGGACAGGCATGGAGAAAAGATCATGTGAGAATAAAGCAAGAAGGTGACCGTCTGCAGGCCAGGAAGAGAGGCCCCACCAGAAACTGATTCTCCTGAACCTTGATCTGAGATTTACAACCTTCAGAACTGTGAACAATAAAATTATGTTGTTAAAGCCACCCAATCTGTGGTATGTTATTATGGCAGTCCCAGCAGATTAATACAACTACCTATTAACTGTGAGATCCGGGGCAATTATTTAAACTTTCTTAGTCTTTATTTTCTCATCTGTAAAATGAGAAAAAAAAGATACTAGTTCTTTATCATGCCACTGTTGTGTAGATTAAATGAGATAATGTATGTGAAATCCTAAACACAATACCTGATACAGAGCATAAAATAAATTTAATTTAATTATTATATTTCAGTAAGTTATGCTGCTCAAAAACTGAAGAGTCATGAGAAAAAATAGAACCATAACACCAGTAGAATTCATAATAAAATTTATGCTGAAACCAGAACTACTCTTACTATGGAGTTTGAAGGCAATTCCACATTAAAATAGTCTGAAAAACATGCTTCATGATACCATAACAATGTTTCCATTATATTCTAATGGTTAACAATAGCATTATATTGCAGAATGGCTTTATGCCTCTCTAAAAGGGATAGCATTGTTATTTCATGGGGAAGCTGTGACCTGTGACCTTGGTTTATTCTGATGAATGGAAGAAAGGAAGGAAGGAAGGGGTAAGGAGGAAAGAGAAAGAGAAGAAGGGGAAAGAAAAGTGGGGAAGAAGGGATTCGACCAGGGAAAAGTCATATTCAATGTGAAAATTCATTCGATATATGCATTTGGATCTTGAAAAACAAAGACCATTTGGCTCAGTAATTACCATTTAAAACTTCTTTCAAAAGAAATATAGAAGAGTCTTTTTATAAAAGGATAGTCATTATAGTATTACTATATCAACAAAACATTGAAAATCACTTGAAATATTCAACAATAATAATTTTTGGTTAATCTCTCATGAAGAATATTATTATTTCATTAACCACTTATGTTTACATAAAATAAAAATAAAATAATTACATAAAAATAAAATAATTTAAAAATCAGTACACGTAATAATAAACATAGGTATGCGAAGCTTATACATAACTATGATTGGAAAGTAATTACCAAATATTACCAGCAGTTTTCAAGGATTAGCAAAATTATTGGTAACTTGTTTTATCTTTTTCCTCTTCTATATTTCCCAAATTTCTATCATGAATATATACTTATGTTATATTATAAACACATAAACAAAAACCAAACTCTCTCTACTTTCACTTAAGCAGTAGCAACTTGTAGAGTCATAAAATCATTTACTATAGACATTATAAAACAAAACCCTGAGTAAAATTTCCATTGTTATTTTTTCCCCAATAAAACTTATCTCTCGTCTTTGAAAACCTTTCTGACAGCTTCATTGGAGATGTTAAAAAATAAAAAGATTTAAAACAGAAAAAAAATAGCTTTTCTCCTTTCTGCATCAAGGTGTGTCGGGAGAAATCTTCAGAGAATTTTAGTGCAGCTCAGATTAATCTTTGTTTTTACTTCCAGATAAATAACTACATGTTACTGTCAATCATATTAAGCTATGAGAAAAAGAAGATTCTACTGAGCGTATTCTCATATATTTCATTATTCATTTCCAAGGTATAGCAACATTTGTAAAGAGTTGTTTATCCAGTAAACTCTCATGTGGCCCATGCATTACTTGACATCAGAACTTAAAACCATACCTGTTGCTTGAATCAGATGCCTACAATATGCTAGGGGATGGATAGACTTGACTTCTTTGATCTGTTTCTATGGCCCCTCTATGCCACGAATCCTCACTTCGAATTAACCTTTCAGCAAACGCAAGTAAATATTTGTAGAGAACTTGCTTGCCTGTCCAGAACTGTGACAGTCTCTACGGGAACAAAATTTCGGGAGAGATATATTGGCTGCCAGATTTTAGCAACATGATTCTGAGATTACTTTGTAAAAATTATTTACAAACTCTTGCTAATATGAGTGCAGAGGAGACAGATAATCTTTAATGAGCATGTCTTTTCTCTGTATGTGTTACACTAAAGATGTTGAACTTGTCTTGTGAATGATGTCTTCTTTTTAATTAGTTTTTGTTTTTGAAGGTCAAAGTGTTGCCCTGTCTTTTACAGGGCTACACTTACTTTCTTTTTGTCACTATTTAAAGGTGTCTGAGCAATTAGCCTATCTGTCCATGCTTGTGTGAAATCATACTTATTCTTGCACAACTAGGTACTCAGTCAGGAGCATAGACAGGATCTGATTTGGAAACTGCCTCATAAAAATCTAATCAGAGACCAGCAAGTGATTCTCACAGATGAACAGTGTTAAGACATTAATCTGCATTCATGCCCAAAATGTAGTTGAAAACTTCACTATGGTAAGTCACTTGGAAAAAAAATGTATTTAGGCACTTGTTACAAGTATGAAAACGTTAATGCTAGGATCCCTTTATGAATAAAGACATTTTCTGCAATATTAGTAGGCCACAGTAAGAGAGGAATGTGGTATCGCTACTGCCCTTTCTCTTTCTTTCCAAAGGGATTGGAGATGGGACTTAAGGCTGTTATTATAATAATTATATTATTATAATATTATAATAGTATAATTCCTGATACTCATAGGCACTTCAAAGTGTCCTCCAGAGCCGTTCTTTCTTAATACCTCTAGGATTGAGACAGACACAATGCTCTATGCACTTAGGCCAGGGAATTTGCTTCAAAACCACAGATTACTGTTGTTTAGCTCAAAGGGCTGAAAGTAAGGAAATGATGTCGCTGTTCTTACTCATGAGTTACTATGCTGTTTGTTTTTGGCAATGAGTCCACTTAGCCCTTCTGAGCCTCAGTTTCACTGTCTGTAAAATGAGGGTAACATAGTTGGTAGCGGCAGCATGTGCCTCTAGTCCCAGCTACTTGGGAGATTGAGGTAGGAGGATCCTTTGATCCTGGGCAATGTGGGGAGATCCTGCCTCTATTTAAAAAGATATCTATTTATCTCTTTATCTATCTATCTATCTATCTATCATTTTTTAAAAATAAAAAAAGGAAGAAAGGAAAAAATAATATAATGAAGATAACTCCTTCAGGCACTCCAGATATTTGCAGATGTAAAATGAGATCTCAGCTTAAAGCCACATTGTAAACTGGGACTCACTATGTCATTGTGAGGGGATTTAATTAGGTTTACTATTAACCTGTCTTCTCCCTGGTAAACTGTAGTTATTGGAAGTTATACAAATATTTAAAAAAACGGAAGAACCTCTCACATAGGTATTATATAAGAAAGATTCATTTTGGAGATCTGCTTTCAATAGGGCAGAATGTAATGTTTGCAAACCAAAGTGAAACTGTTTGCTACACTGCATTTCCTTTTTGAGCCCATGCTTGAACCAGCAAGACTCGCTTATGAGGCCTAATCACTGTGGGTGGAGAGCAGAGTGGCTGCATTCTGCCATTGATAGAATGAGATTCAATTATCAAATGAAGGTTTATTAAAGCGTGTGTTTTTTTCACTAGCCTCTTCTCACTACCGGGCAATTCCCCTTCCACAAGAAACACCGCCTCTGGCAGCATTACAGACAATGTTAACTTTTTATGTGCGTGGGGGCTGAACACAATTTCTAGCCAGTATGTGAAAAGTCTGGAAGAAAAACACTCCTTTATAAAAGGAAATGAGTTTTAAGATGGAAGAATGAGATTTCAGTGTGACAGGGGTACAATTTCTTGCCTTGAATAAAGGAACAGAGCACCAATTCCTTCAGAGTTGCAGGTGACCCCAATTCGGATGGAGGATACAAAAGTAATGGCCCTCCTCCACCGTGGAATGGACCCTTCATTTTGAAACCAGGCTGGTGTGCTGATTAGTTCTGCTAAGTGACTCTGAAGAGACCCATTTGTTTAGCACTACATGTAATTTTAAAGGAAAGGACGTGTCAGCAGCAGGGAGGAGAGTCAAATGAGGTCACTCGTGAAATAGCAGGAGAAATCCACGGGTGCCTCTGCCTTGTTTTATTCTACTCCATCACCACTGACCTCTGCTCCTGAAGACTGATGCACCAGCTAAATGGAACCTTCATTTTTGCATTCCACGAATGACCAGGCCGGCTCCTCAGTGCCCTCAGAAACAGATCTTCGTTTCTCTATTGCTGGGGACACCACACTTAACCCTTAATGGCATAAGGCAGTTTTCACCTGCAGAGTCTCCGTCGGTACATGCTGATTCCCTCATAGAAGCTCCGTCTGTTCAAAATTCACATCTCCATTATGATTTTGCTCTCTGTGCATGGTAGGATAAAGAGCATGCCACTCTTGTAGAAATGGTAGAATATCCTAAGCTGACACTTTTGAGGTCCTAAACCTGACAAGCCAAGAAAGTAACTGAGCACACTGACATTTTACAGATTACTCTCAAACTTAAATTGGTTTTTGACCTTAAAATCAGGTCATAACCTGTCCTGTTTCAAACCAAGCCAATTGAATCAGATGTCATGTAAAAACAGCAATGTAATACATGTTGCATTCTTGACTCTGATACTAACTTTTTTGTGTAAGAAGAGAAAAAATAATAATAATAACAAAAGAAACTCCAAATGGAGAACCACATTGTTTCCCTCTCCGCAATTCCAGGATATTGAAAATGTACCAGTGTCACGGTCATGATCATCTTAATTAGAAGTTTCTGGTATAAGTTTTCCTCCCACCAATTTAATAACCTGTGGCCAAAGACCTTTCCTTATTCATCTCCATTTTCCCAGGGTTGTAGCAGAAGGTTAGTGTGTGGCAAGCACTCCAAAGTTTGAGCTGAATACATATGTATTAAACAGAATATGAGTTTTCAGATTATAAACACACAAATTAAATAGGAAACTGAAGTTACCACTCACATATTTTTCTCTATGTGCTATAACCTTATATTTTTCTGTATAAAACTCTGATCTTTTTTCCCCGTCTGTTATTTACTGCTTCTGGTTATCAGCCTGTGGAGCACTTCTTTGTGGAGGTTATGATGGGTCTCACTAATTCTGGCACTTCTGAGCCACTTAAAAGGGGTTGAGAAATGTAAGTTGTGTGTGGGTCAGAGGGTGGGTAGGTCGGTGGGTGTGTAGGTTCTTTTTAGTTCTCTGTTTTTCTCAGGGAACATTAACCAGAAACAAATATGGGGATTCACAATTTAGTCTTTTATTTCCTTCCTTGTGGCATTCAATCTGTGTTTCAGCATTTGCTGGGCCATGTGGCTTTCATAAATAAATCGTCAAGGATTTGAGAATGGAAATATCCCCAAGATGAGGACTGCCTATGTGAATTCTGTGCATACAAAGGCCACCTTTGTGGAAGGAAAAATAGGCACATAGAGAAGATCCCGGTGTGTAAGATGCCATGGGTAAGAGTCAAATCCAGCATCAGTGACTCAGCAAGTTTAGCAAAATCACTTTGGGCCTCGCTTTCTTTATCTATACAAATGGAGATAATACTTGCTTTGGGAAAAGGATTTGCATGTGTGTGAATTTGTTTTTAGTGGGCTGTAGGGCACAGGGTGGTAAATCTCACCTTGGGGTATGGTTTGCCCCACCTCCCATGGAATGTCCATTCACATTCTAATCTTCCTGGAGTGGTTTATGGAACATTTTCTTTTTCTTGGAGTTGCTCTTGGCTGCCAGCAGCCTCTTCAGGTCCACTGCTGACTGGCGCCTCTTCAGAAGGGAATTTGCTGTTCCTGGGAGATACTCCTGTTGTTTGCCTCTTTGGGATCCCTACCTATTTCTTCCTTGGGTGAAGATTTCTTCTTCCTGGGAAGAACTGTGCTGCCAGTGGCCTCTTCAAGATCACTGCAGATATGATTTGGCTGTGTCCCCACCCAAATCTCTACTCAAATTGTAAACGCTATAATCCCCACATGTCTAGGGAAAGACCTAGTTGGAGGTGATTGGATCATGAGCTGGTTTACCCTGTGCTGTTCCTGTGATAGTGAGTGAGTTCTCATAAGATCTGAGATCTGATGGTTTTATAAGAGACCCTTCCTCCTTTGCTGCTCACTCCTCTCTGTCTCCTGCAGACTTGTGAGAAGATCCAAATTTGCTTTGCCTTTGCCGTCCACCATGACTGTAAGTTGCCTGAGTCCTCCCTGGCCATATGGACCTGTGAGTCAATTAAACCTCTTTCTTTTATAAATTATCCAGCTCAGGTATTTCTTTATAGCAGCATGAAAGCAGACTAATACAGCTACTGCCCAAATCCTCCTTAGAAAACTGTGTTTTTTTCTTAGATTTGGAGAAAAAAGTAGATAAGTCTTCCATTCCATTCTCCCAAGGAGCCTCCTGAGGCTTTTTCTTTTTTCTTCTTTTTGGGTTTTTCACTTGTCTCCTGAACCACTGCTTCCTTCATGACATCCAGATTGTTTCATGGAATCTGGATTCCACAAAATTAAATGTTACAATGCCAATGTACTCATTTATCATTTCATTCAGTATTGTCAGCATTTAGAATACTCCAAGCTTTTTGTGAGTCAAAGAAGTAGTGGCATGGAAAAGCAAACCTGGGACCTACTCCTGTGTAGTTTATGGTTTAGTTGAAAAAAAAAAAAAAAAATATATATATATATATATATATATGTATGTATCAATCAACTATTGTATAATGACAATCAGAATACATGTTTGGGAGAATGAAAATAGATATTATGGAAACACAGACTGCTCTCATAGAAAAGTCTAAGGAGGCTGACCTGAAAGAGATAACACAGCAGGTCCCCTTTCCCTAAGCTAACGTGAGGTGTGCAAAATGAATGGACACTTTCCAGATGGATGAGGAGTAGGGAAAGTGCTTCAATCAAAAAGGCCAGCAAGAGTGAAGGCCCCAGCATGGCAGCGTGTGGTGGCGGTTGAGAAAATAAATGGGCAATATGGCAGTCAGGTATCAATGGAGGGTGGATGGTTGCCAGGCACAGGCCAGCCCTCATAGGCTTTGTAGACCACGTTAAGTATTTTAGTCTTTATATCAAGACTGTATAGCAAATTGCTCACTGCCTTTCAAATGCACTGGCATTATGTTTCTCAGTTCTAAATGGAAACAGAAATGTGTTTCTTCAGTCGTATTTATGTGATTGTTTCAGTCCAACTGAATGATCTACAGCCCAGCCTTTCCATTCTGAGCACTAGTCTTGAAGGAAATTATTGGTGTAACATTTCAAGGCAGAGTGTTCCTGGTATTTTAGAATCCCAGAATTGGAAAGGTTGTGCACCATCCTCTTCCAGGTGTCCTGTGACTGGCTGGAATGTGCTGAGCACAAGAGGACCATACTATCATACAGATTTCCTGGGTCCAGATCTTGTTCCTCTGCCATTTGGTTTCTTCTCCCCTACTATTCTCTCTCTCCTCCTCTTTCTGGGAATCCCCACAACATTAAATTGAAAGAGCAACAGTAGATCTATTTTATCATTTCTCTATTATGGACAGAAAAGACTGATACATAAGACAAATAGGACACATGAACAAATGAAAGCATTAACAGGGATTGGGGAAATGAAAATGGAAAGTTGGGCACCAGAAGAATTGACCTTTCAAAATCCTAAACCTACTTAGCTAGCAAATCTAAAGAATTCTATCATTTTAACATTTTTAAGAATGTCCCCTCCTCCCATCTTCACTGCTATTACCCTTGATCAGACTCTCATAATTCTCCCAACAATCTCTGTTGTAGAACTTTGGCCTTGTGTCAATCAAGCTAACCCATATTCCTTATGCTGTCAGTTTATTCTTTCTGCAATACAAAACGGATCCTGTCCCTCCCCTGCCTAACACTCTTTGATAGCTACCTTATAAAATGTGTTGCGTTCAATACATCGATTTATGCTGGTAGATCTGCACAATGAGAGGCTCTAATGGATTACATTATGTGGTGTGGAAGAGCCAGGCATTTCCAGTGCAGTGGTGACTCTGACCTTCATACCTTCTTCTTTTTTTTTTTTTTGAGACAGAGTTTCACTGTTGTTGCCCAGGCTGGAGAGCAATGGCACGATCTCGGCTCACCACCACCTCTGCCTCCTGGGTTCAAGGCATGCGCCACCATGCCCAGCTAATTTTGTATTTTTAGTAGAGATGGGATTTATCCATGTTGGTAAGGCTGGCCTCGAACTCCCGACCTCAGGTGATCTGCCTGCCTTGGCCTCCCAAAGTGCTGGGATTACAGGCCTGAGCCACCGCACCCAGCCTCTTTCGTACCTTCTTATGTCCAAACAGCAGTGGACTGCGGCACTGTGATGGAGCTCACAGGAGTATATTCTATCTTAATGAAGATGATTAACCCTGGAATTGTGCTAAGCACTTAACGTGCAATATTTTATTCTGTTTTCATAACGATGCTTTGAAACATGTGGTGTTATTATCCTGTCAATGAAAAGAGTCAAACTCTAAAATATTTGAAGAGATTTATTCTGAGCCAAGTATGAGTGACCATGGCTCATGACAGAGACCTCAGGAGATCCTGAGAACATGTGCCTGAGGTGGTTAGAGCACAGCCTGGTTTTATACAATTTTGGAAGACATAAGACATTAATGAAATGCATTTAAGATGTACACTGGCTTGATTCAGAAAGGAGGGACAACTCAAAATGGCAGCTTTCAGGCTATAGGTAAATTTAAAAAATTTCTAGTTGACAATTTGTTGAGTTGTCTAAGGACCTGGGATCAATAGAAAGAAAATGTTTGGGGTAGGATAAAGGATTGTGGAGTCCAAAGTTTTATTGTGAAGAGGAAAGCTTTTAGCTAGCAGGCTTCAGAGAGAATAGATTATAAAAGGTTTTCTTATTGGACTTAAAAAAGGTGCCTGACTCTTAGGTGATTATCTCCTGAATATGGATAGAAAAAAAAGGGGAAAAGGGATTCTTTACAGAATGTAGATTTTTCCCACAAGAGACAATTTCGCAGGGCAATTTCAAGATATGACAAGGAAATATATTTGAGGTTAAATATTTTGATTTCTTTCTTTATTTGTTATGTGATGCTATACAAGGGTCAGGTTGGAAAACAGGCCACATTATATAGGGTCAAATAGACCCCTCTGATGAGACTTTGTGGTTTGTAGGACATGGCCCCTCAAACCCCTTAGGTAGGAATTTGAGCAAGAAAAAAAAAAGTCAGACTTTAGTCCTCAATCCTTACTTTACAGATACAGAAACTGAGGTTCAGGTATTGCTAAACTTCCCAGGGTCACACCGCTAGTAAGGGACACAGTCTTAATTTAAATACAGACAGACAATCTCCAGAACATGCACGGTTAACCACTGTTCCATGTCCTAATCATTTCTATTTTTTTTTTTACTTGTAGAAAAAGGTTAATTGCTAAAATCAAACTGGAGGTTGTAAGCCATATAATCAAATATGATTATACCACTTCACAGAAATTATCCCTAGTTTTACTGACTGCAAAATTATTTGACTTGAAATAAGTTGGTAATATGGTTTGAATGTGTCCTCAAGTTTATGTGTTAGAACCTTAATTTCTGAAGCAACAGTGTTGAGAGTTGGGGCCTTTAACAGATAATCTTAAGCATTCTTACCTCCACAAATGAATTAACATTGCTGTTGGATCAGATTAGTTATTGTAGCAGTGGGTTCCTGAATAAAAATATTGAATTTTACCCCCTTTCTGGCTCTCTCTGGAGGACTCTTTTGCCATGTGATGCCTTCTTCTATGTTATGATGAAGCCAGATGAGGCCCCATTATCTTGGACTTTCCAGCCTCCAGAACTTTGAGCTGAATAGAGCTGTATTTATTATAAATGACACAATCTGTGGTAGTCTTATAACAATACAAAATTGATTAAGACAGAAAATTGCTATTGAGACATAGGGCTGTTACTGTAAACAGTTCCTGAATATATGGAAACAGCTTTGAAACTAGGTAATAGGGGCTGGAAGAATTTGGAGTAGTAGGCTAGAAAAAGCCTATATTGCCACAAATGGAACATTAAAGGCATTTTCTGGTAAAGGCCTATGCGAAGACAGGAACTGTAGGGAGACCCTAAATCTTAGGGATTAGTTATGTGGTTGTAATCAGAATGTTGGTAAAAATATGGAATGTAAAAAAAAAAAAAAATTCTGATGATGTGTCCATGAGGGCATGGACAAAATTCTGAATTATGCCCATTATATTCCTTTAGGAATGTCTTATTGGAAATTGGAGTTTAAAACTATCCTTGTCATAAAGGGCAAAAATCTTGGCTGAATTGTTTCCATGCTGTTGGGCTTACAGAAGGTAGAGTTTAAGAACAATGAACTAGGAAATATGGCAGAAGAAATACCTAAAGAGAAAAGCATTCAAATTGCTGCATGGTTACTTTTGGCCACTTACAGTAAAGTGAGAGAAGAGAGAAATTATTTAAAGATGAAATTTAAAATAAAAAATGAAGCAGAATGGAAGGATTTTAAAAATCTGAGCCGAGCCATGTAAAAAATGAAAAAAAAAAAAAAAAAAAAAGTCCGGGTGTGGTGGCTCATGCCTGTAATCCCAACACTTTGGGATGCCAAGGTGGGAGGATCACGAGGTCAAGAGATTGAGACCATCCTGGCCAACATGGTGAAACCCTGTCTCTATTAAAAATACAAAAATTTGCTGGGCATGGTGGCATGCACCTGTAGTGCCAGCTACTCAGGAGACTGAAGCAGGAGAATCCCTTGAATCCGGGAGGCGGAGGGTGCAGTGAGCCAAGATTGAGCCACTGCACTCCAGCCTGGTGACAGAGCAAGACTCCGTCTCAAAAGGAAAAATAAATAAATAAATAATGTTCTGGGGAGAATACTAAGTATGAGGCCAAGTGGCTACTTGCTAAATAGATTAATAGGGATAGAAGGAAGCCAAGTTTTATTCATCAAGACAATGAGAGAATGATCCCAAAGGCACTTCAGAGATCTAAAGACAAGCTGGGACCCTGAGGGAAAGGTTTCCAGAGAGGCACCTGTGGGACCTCAGCATCACGATGCCCATAGCCTCAGGACTCTGCTGCACACATCTAGGCACAGCACTCCTTGGCTGCCCCAGATATGGCTCAAGTGAGCTCAGCTGCAGCTCCTGCCCAGCTCCAGAAGTTGCACGTTAAACCTTGGCAACATCCTCCTGGGGCTGACTCTGCAGATGCATAGATTACAGGAGCTGTGGAGTCAAGAAAACCTCCACCTAGATTTCAAAGGATATATCAGACAGCCTGAGGGCCCAAGCAGATGCTTGTCATGGGGCGGAGTCACCACAGAGCACCCTCACTAGGGAAATGCATAGTGGAGTAGTGGGAGTTGGGTAGTCCTGAAGACCACAGAACTGTAGAGCTACCAGCATGCAACTCCAGCCTGGAAAAGCTGCAGGTGGGAGACTCCAAGCAGTGAGAGCTGCTGGGTGGCCTGAGTCCAGCAAAGTCTTAGGGGCAGGTCTGCCTGAGCCCTTGGGGGCTCAATTCTCACCTCAGTGTACTTAGGATGCAGAACATAGAGTTGAGGGAGATTATTCTCCAGCTTAGAACTTGTTTTCCCTGTTTGGTTTTAGGCTTATTCAGGACCAGCTACCTCTTTCTTTCTGCCTACTTCTCCTTTTGGAATGAGAATGTCTATCCTATGCCTGTTCCACCATTGTATTTTGGACACACCTAACTTGTTAATTTCACAGTCTTAAAGAAATTAGCAACGGGATGAATCATGCCTTGAGTCTCACACATGTCTGATTCAGATGAGACTGTGGACTTTGGACTTCTGAGGTGGTGTTGGAGTGAGTTAAGACTTTGGGACTATTGGAGTAAAATGAATGCACTTTGCATGTGAAAAGAACATAAATTTTAGGAGTCAGGAGCAGAATGCTATGACTTGAACGTTTTCCCCAAGGTTTACGTTTTGGAAACTCAACCCCCAATGCAACAGTGTTGAGAGGTGGAACCTTTAAGAGGTGATTAGGTTACAAGGGCTCTACCCTCATGAAGAGATTAATTCTATTATTGCTGGAGTGGGTTAGTTATAAAGAAAGTGGGTCCCTGATAAAAAGGTTGCATTTGACTCCCCTGGTTTCTCTCTCATGCACCTCTGCCAGGTGATATGCCTTCTGCCGTGTTATGGCACAGCAAGAAGTCCCTCAGCAGATGCAGCCCTTCAGCCTTGAACTTCCCAGCCTCCAGATCTGTGAGGAAAATAAATTTCTGTTCATTAAAAATTACCTAGCTTTAGTTATTCTGTTATGGTAGCAGAGAACAAACTAAGACATTTGGCTATTACTAGATCCTTGACAACTCTGTTATACTGAAATTCTACTTAAAAATGCTTTGAACAATAGGATCTAAAATTAAGCAGTGTCTAACCAGTTGTCAAATTCTCCAAGCCTCTTGATTAGTTTGCATCTTTCAGACAGAATCTTGAGTTAATGCTCATGTTTCATCCCCTACTCCCCAGAACAATCTCACCACCCCTTTGAGATTTTGCTAAAATTCCAACACACTGTCTTTCAGGAGCATTATTATATAGTCTTAGTAACATGAACTGAATAAAAATGGACACGTTACAGAGACTTGATTCCTTCAACAGTAATTGGAAATAGATCGAAATGGCTGAGGCACTAACTCAACTAGCCATTCCATCATCAGCTTGTCTCAGGGTGGTAATAAACTTCTTGGTCTGCTAAATTTATGGAGCAGAAGTGTGAGCACAACCTCCCAGTGGTTCCCATGGCTTTGATCAGGTCAGTAACAGTGGTCTGGAGGTCTGCATGCTGACCATTATAAGCACTATGTGTACTCTCACCAATGTGCTGTCGTTAGTGATTGCTTCCACACTAGTTCCTCAGCTGAGAAGATAAATCTGGCTGCCTTAGGAGGGGATTTTGCATGAGATTGCATAAGAGTATTTCTTATGTAGAAATATAAGATTAAGGGTTTAACTGCCAAATACCCTCTATACCTATATATTCCACTAGCTAAACCCGCAACTATGGACTATAAGAGAGCTAGACTAGTGCAGTCATGAGTCACCCTCTTATCTAAGTCAAAGTATTACTTCTCCCCTTGCAAGGGTAATGGTGCCCTATGCTATAATGAAAAAAAAAATAACCCTCAGGTTATGTTACTTATGAAATGAATAAGCATAAGATGTTCAAGCTTCATTCTATATTTACAATGAATGTCATAATATAATTGACTTTATGACTTTATGTCAAATTGGAAAGGCAAGTTATACTGGTTCTTGAAGGACCACGCTCTCTCCATCACTAAAACTTTGCAGGTTCTATTCCAATTACCTTGATCACTCCTCTCTGTATTGCCTAGTTAACTCCTATTCATTTTCTTGGAGAAGCTTTCTCAGATCTGGCCGACTAAATCTCCAGCCCCTACGCCATATGAATTCTAAGTTCAGTATAGTCAGCATATTTGGTGACTCCTGGATTTATGTCTGTCTCTCTTTGCTCACTGTTGTATTCCTCTAGCATAGTTTTCAGCATGCAATAGAAAAATAGTAGGTATTGCAAGAAAGACTATAAGAAAAAAATACTAACAATATTTTAGAAAATAAGACACATCCTATATTTTTCAAAATGTCTGCAGATAATTTTCTTTCTCAATTCTAAAGCTATCCATTTATTCTCTCATTTTTTCCAAGATATTTCTCAGTCTTTCAGTATTTCCTAGACATTTGCTGGAACCTGGGCCTACAATGGTAAATAAAGAAAACAAATATATTCATATGCAAATAATCTTTACTTTTAATCCTTTTTTTCTCATTCTCTCTTTCCTTCAGACAGAAATAAAAATATATATTTATTTACTAAAATAGATTGATATTAATCATAATGCTCTATTTGTATATCAGTGTTTGATGGCAAGCCATATGTTTGTTCTCTCCAAAAGTCCAAGAAATTAATTCATAGAAATAGATGTTTAATAATTGCTCAAATATCCAGAAAGAATTTCCTTTGGAAGGAGCTCCTGGTTTTATAGCTGTTCATCAGGATCCATATGTCTTTGACATGTCTTATCAAAAAACAAAACAAAGATCTCTTTTGTAGACTAAGGATGATGTATTTTAAATGACTTATTTAATGTTAAATAGGGATTTTCTCAAAGGATCAGAGCCTTTGGAAACCATTAGTAGACAGTAGGCGTAGGATGAGGAAAATAAGCATGTGCTATTGAAAATTTAGGCATTTGAATATTCAATGTATGCATGTATTTCATGTATATGATATGTTAGTATATAACAGAGGATTGTCTGGAGCGACAGTTGGGTGTCAGAGAAGAAACTTGGAATTCTTGCAGCAGCATGTTGAATAAAAGCCAAATGTAATAAAGTACATCTGGCTTGCTTTCTAGAGAAATCTAAGAAATTAATTTTTCTGCCAACTAGACCCAATTTATATTGAATCCTTCCATACAAGCTAGTTAAGATTGATCATAGATAGCTTTTACTCATATGATTTTTATTGGCCAGTTGCTTGTTTAGGGGAAATAGAGAAACAGCACAGAACATCTCTAATAAGAGTTTTACTGAGTTTGCACACCTTTACGCAACAGCAAGCTCCACCACAGGCAATATAGTAAGGTGATTTGACACTCCAGCCTGGAATATTCATACTTAACAAACAAAAATAGCTCTGCCTAGCAGCCTACATATGAAACGGTCATATGCAATTCAACCACAAACCGCATCTGCTCAAAATTTTAGTAGATCACATAAAATGGAATCCGTTTCACATTTGCATAACAGCTGGAGCATAATGCTGTGACTTTAATGCCTTAAACCAGAGGTTCTCGAAGTACAGTACCTGGACTAGCAGCGTCAACATCACATGGGAGCCTGTTAGAAAGGCAAATTCTCAGGCTCCATCTCAAATCTAGTGAGTCAGAAGCTTTGGGAGTGGGGTCCAGCAATCTGTATTTTAACAGGCCCTTCTAGGGATTCTGATGGACTCTCAAGTTGGAGAACACTGCTCTAGGTTCAGGTAAACCAAGTTAAGCTCTGTCTCTGCAGTATTCTTATCATAAATGCCACTTTAATTCTTTGTTCCCCCTGTTTTTATTTCTAAATTAGAGATGCACTAAATCAACCTAAGATTTATTAGAGATGCATGTAATAGAAAGAGCACAGTCAGACAGGATTGGCTTCAACATTGGGAATTCCCTATGGGAATTATTGTTTAACAATAATAAAATCTAATTTTTATTGAGCAGTTAGTAGGTGCAAAACTCTATGCTAAGTGCTTTCTTTATCTCTCTGAGTCCTCACAGAAATACTGTAAGATAACATTATCCCCATTTTGTAGATGAATTGATGAGATTTAGAGACATTTTGTCAATTTAATAATTGGGATTGATACAAAGGATAATGAAGCTTACTTCAGAGGTTAGTTTGCACAATACTAGTTAAAAATAATTCTTTTCTGCCTACAAAACCTCTTTAATCGTGAATAAAATAGAATAATACCGGCAACCTCATAGAAAATTGGTGAGTTAAATGAGAGAAGCTGGATATTTAACATACTGTAGCTGCTCAAATCCTAAATTATTCTTTTCTTTTCACTCTGCAAGTATATGACAAGATATGATGATACAATGATATACACATTTAAAAGGTGATTAAAGAGATTATTGAAGCAAAAATTTAGAAATGTCACCTCTCCCTACCAATTTTACTTTTTACATGTTTTGCAACCTTCATTTCACTACACTGTAAATTTAAATATTTTGGAAAAGCTTGGTGGGATTTTATGTTTACGAAGCAGGAAGACTGTGGGGGACACACACTGAGGTTGCTGCCTGTGATCCCCATCTCCTGATATTATACTCCCATATAATACTGTCTCCTTGAGTATGGGTGAGGGTTTTGACTTGCTTCTCACTAGAAGACTATAACAAAAATGAGGAGATGCCACTCCATGATGTTGTTATATGAGATTACCACTTTCATCTTGCTAGCAGACTCACCCTATAGACTCTTCCTTCATGTCTTTTGATGAATCAAGCTGCCATGCTTTATGCTTCCCTATAGAGCAGTATGTGTTGTAAGGAACTGAGAGTAGCCTCTGGCTGACAGACAAAAAGGAATTGAGGTCCTTAATCTGACAGCCAGCAGGAACCAAATCCTGCCAACAATCACATTAGCTAGTAAGCAGATCCTTCCCCCATTGAGCTTTCAAATGAGATCTCAGGCCTGGATGACACCTTGATTGCAGTCTCCTCAGACCCTAAAGCAGAAGACTCAGGTTAGCACAGATTTCTTACCCACAGAAACTGTGATGTAATATGCATATATTATTTATTTAAACCTCTAAATGTGTTATGTAGCAATAAGTAATACAAAGACAAAATAGTTTCGACTGTAGACCGTGTGATAGCTGCTACACTCACTTCTTTCATTAAGTCTCTGTGTGGTATACTGTTTGCAGGGAATGCTGGAAATCAGAATATAATTAGGCAAAAAGAGAAGTGATTTTCCTTAGCATTAAAATAAGAAGATGGCTGGGTGTGGTGACTCATGAATGTAATTCCAGTATTTTTAGAGTTGGAGGCAGGAGGACTGCTTAAGGTCAGGAGTTCGAGGCCAGCAAGGCAACATAGCCAGATCCTATCTCAACAAAAATGAAAAATTAAAGATTTGCTGGGCTTGATGTTGCGTGCCTGTGGTCCTAGCTACTTATAAGGCTGAGGCAAGAGGATTGCTTGAGCCTAGGAGTTCAAGGCTGCAGTGAGGCATGATCACACCACTGCACTCCAGCCCGAGGGACAAAGTGAGACCCTGTCTCTAAAAATAAATGAACGAATAAATAAATAAAATAAAAAGAAGATAATGTTCTCTATATAAGGCAGGGAAAGCTTATGGATTATTAGGAGGCTGCTGATAATAGAACCACAGAGCCAAGAAAGCGGTTAACCAACAGAAATTTGATCAGCCTTCTCCTCCTGGACTACACCTTCTCACCTGTTCTTCAAAGTTCTCAGCCAGGGATCCTGTCTGCTGGAAACTTGCCCAGAGAATTCCATTCTGACATGACCCACTTCTGTGATGACATATAGCCTGACTCAGCTCTTTTGTCTGGTTGTATTCCTGCCTCCTTCGTCTCATTCACCAGATACTGAGCCCTTTGTCTTTGCCTCTTCCTTTACCTTCTTTTTCTGACTTTTCTTTTGCTCCTCCTCAACTTCATTCTTTACATGAGATTCCATATACAGCACATGCTCAATCCATGATTAGCATATGTAAACTAATTTAAGAAAAAAATCGTTGACTTCTTCAATATTTTTCAATAGAAGAGTCCAATAGGTGGGTGCTGGTGTCAGACTCAGCTAGTTCCAGGTGCTTACACCATGTTGTCCTTCATTGTCCTTGTGTCTTCTTGTTCTTCCTCCCACTTGTCCTTCTCCCTGTTTCTGCAACTCTTTTTATTCTCTCTTTTCCTATCTTTCCCTGACTTTTTTTCCCCCAAATTCCACATTTATCCCCATTGTCTTCATTCTCAAGAAAAGATTTTCTATGTAGCTCAATGCTGCCTCCACCAACTCCAGGATTACTGCATCTTCCAAGCTAACCTTTTCTTCATTAGTGTTCTTAAACATTTCTGTAAAGGACTTATCTTGTCTCTGTTTATATAATGTGTATTTGTCTGTTCTCAGGCTGCTAATAAAGACATACCCAAGACTGTGTAATTTATAAAGGAAAGAGGTTTCATTAACTCACAGTTCCATATGGCTGGGGAGGCCTCACAATCATGGTGGAATGTGAAGGAAAAGCAAAGTCACATCTTGCATGGTGGCAGGCAAGAGAGAATGAGAGACAAGCAAAAGAGGAAACCCCTTATCAAATCAGATTTTGTGAGACGTATTCACTACCCCAAGAACTGGATGAGGAAAACTGGCCCCATGATTCAAGTATCTTTCAATTATCTTTCAGTTATCTTTTCCTCCCACAATATGTGGGAATTATGAGAACCACAATTCAAGATGAGATTTGAGTGGGGAGACAGCCAAACCCTATCATCATGTGACCACCTCTGGGTGAATTGTTTTGTCTGAGGGAATAATCTCCTATCTGGCCAATCTGGGCAAAGCCTCTACCTTGATCAGTTGAGTTACATGACTGATTGACATAACAGAGTGTCATGGAGTCATTGTAGGGGATTTCCAAAAGGAAAAATATCAGGACAAACTCAGAAAAAGCAGCAGATGGCCATGAAGTAATAAGTGAAAATCCAACCAGCTTCAGGTACAGCCTTACATCCCATTTAGTATTTCCTGAGACTGATGTCCTCATCTCTTTAGTTGTCTGTTATATCTGTGTCTCCCTGCCCCTCTCCCTTAAGAAATGTCCCAGTCTATCTAGAACCTAATTTCATGATAAATGAACTCTTCATCACTAAACTTTTCAAAGGCTACTTCTCCAACTATCCCAGCTTTTTATTTTTTTTTACTTTTAAAGCAATTTTTATACCACTATTCCTAAATTTTCAGTCACATTCCTTTTCAAAGGAATCTCCCCTGACCCTTCCCTTCTCTTCGCAAAGCCACTGTTTGATCCAGTTAAATTTTTATATATAAACATTTTAAGCAGCTCCAGTTGCTGATTTTACAAAGCATGGAAACATAGACTATAGAAATGATCAATGATAGGAGCATTTGGCAGAAACTGTTAAAACTGAGCAACAACCTACTGATATATTCTTGCCTTGTAAGTGATTTGTTTGCTTTTATTTATTTAACTTTTATTTTAAATTTGGGGTTACATGTGCAGGTTTGTTACATACGTAAACTCGTGTCATGAGGATTTCTTGTACATATTATTTCATCACCCAGGTATTAAGCCTAGTATCCATGAGTTATTTTTCCTCATCCTCTCCTCCCTCCCACTCTCTGCCCTCTGATAGGCCCTGATGTGTGTTGTTCCCTTCTATGTGTCCACGTGTTCTCATCATTTAGCTCCCACTTGCAAGTGAGAACATGAAGTATTTGGTTTTCTGTTCCTGCATTAGTTTTCTAAGGATAATGGTCTCCAGCTCCATCCAATCTGGGTGATCCTTAAGCTGGACCCTGAAGATTCCATACCGTGCAGATGGCTCATTCTTTTCATCTTACAGTACTATGCAGAGTTGCTTGTGATTTTCCCTACACCCCTTCTCAATCCTGCTTCTGTTCGCTCTGACTTCTCCATCCAGACTACCCTTTCTTACCTGTCCTTTGAAGACTAATCAGGCTCCCCTCGCCTGGTGCACTGTCCCAGGAAACTCTGCTCTAAAGTGAAGAATACTCTTGGGTGCTTCTGTGTAACCTGACCTTTCTCTTTAGTCCAGCTGGCTTTCCATCGTCCTTGGAAAACTGTTGAGCTTCAAGAGAACAAGCACTGTGCCTTTTGTCTTCTTAGACCTTGAAATTAGCAGCATATATGGCACATAGTAGGTGTGTAAATGCTCATTAGGTTAAAAGAATCCATAGCACCATATAATTTACACGATGACCCTGTGTGACAGATACAATATATTATAACATTTTATTCTAATTTTTAAATAATACTTGCTCACTACAGAATCTTTGGAAAATACCACATAGTATAAGGTATAAAATAAAATCAACTATTACTTGTGGCATGCAGAGATAATCACTGTTAACATTTTGGCACACTTATTTCTAAGCATTTTGTTTGTACTAAAAAAAAATGGAGTTATGGTCTATAACACTTCCCAGCTTGTTTTTCATCACTCTTTATGCACTACAGGGCCTTTTTTGTTTCCACCCTCTCAAAAATGTTCATCCTTTTCTTAAAAAGCCCTCCCCCTTCCTCCTCCTACAGAACCCTTGCCTGTACTCTTCTAGTCAATAACTCAATTGCCTCTCCTTTGTGACTCCTTCTTTGAGACCTTTGAGTTATTTATTACTTTCTCTGTGCTGGCCCACTACCTAGTACATGCATTTCTTCACATACATTTTCTTTAAGTATGTGTTCACGAGATATTTCACTCTTTCCACACTGAGCATCTCACCTTTACCTGTCCTCTTCCACTGTTCTTTCTGCTCCCTTTTTGCCCCTTCCGCCCTCTTCTTTACATGAGATTTGATATATGTGATACACTCAATATCTGAATGCAAAATAAATGAACTATGCCAGGAGCTTCTTTCAGTTCTGTACCTGATATAGATGAGGAAAGAGAGGCACGTGCAACTTACGTCAATTGCCCAAGGACACGCTGGTATGCTTCTTTCATTTTCTTGCAAGAGAAAAAAAAATCAATAGTCTGCAGTGTCTTTCCAATAAATTAAACACACATGAACCAGTTTTACATCTAGAATGGGCATTTGCAATGTTGATGCTCCAAAATAAAATTGAGTGCTCCCCATCACTGAAACATCTTAACACCAGTGAGTTCATGCTTCCATCAGCCAAGAGCTGCAGTTGGACCTTCCCTTAGGATTGGCTTCACTTCAGGACTGGCAGCTTTTCCAGGAACAAACTCACCTTATTCTCTGAACTGGATAATCTACATAAAGGCTGAGGTGGTTTGTATCACTGGGTGTGTTAGTTTTAAGGCCAAAAAAAGAAGCCAAGGAAAAGAGAGGCCTTGTCAGATAAAAGCTTCGTTCACACTATTTTCCTCCCCCTTCTCCTGACTTCGCTTTGCTGAACTATAATTGTACCATCTTCTCCTTGAGGAAGACAGAAAAATAAAAGCTCTCACTTGTGCAGATAAAGAGCCTGTTCTCCCCGAAGTCATTCCAGCAATGCACAGCAGAGCTTCCCACAAACATGAGAGTGGTGTGATCCGTCTACAAAGAACATTTTCCAGATGCTGCCTTCTGTGCTTTTGGGTTATTTTCTTGTTTGTTTATTTGAGAAAATGACACAGAAATAAAGAAAAACAAGAGGTACATGGGTTTTGCTCACTCAGTAATATCCAATAGATAATTCTAAATGGATTTTCCTGAAAGCAACTGAAGAGAGATTGGACAGTTGCATGTGGAAAAAGAAAGTGCAATCGTGGAGTCCATTACTAGAATCGGTAGGGCTCAAGTGTTGCATGTCCTATTCTGACAGGGTATTATTTTAACCCATTAGCAGAAAATAAACTCTTTGGTATGATCTGAGTTCTCAATCCAAGTCATCTCTTAAATCAGTCAGCAATGTTTATTGAGTGCCTATTGCGTACACAGATGGAAGTGTTCAGTAGCGTTTTGTTAGCATGTTCACTTAGTGCTATTGCATTCATTCAAGAATATGAATCCAGGCCGGGCACGGTGGCTGACACCTGTAATCCCAGCATTTTGGGAGGCCGAGGCGGGCAGGTCATTTGAGGCCAGGAATTCAAGACCAACCTTGGCAACATGGTGAAACCCCGTTGCTATTAAACATACAAAAATTAGCTGGTCATGATGATGCGTACCTATAATCCCAGCTGCTTGAGAGGCTGAGGCATGAGAACTGCTTGAACCTGGGAGGCAGAGGTTGCAATGAGCCGAGAGCGTGCCACTGCACTCCTGCCTGGGCAACAGAGCAAGACTCCGTCTCAAAAAAAAAAATAAATAAATAAATAAATAAAATGAAAAAATAAAAGAATCTAAAAGAGGTCTCTCAGACTGTGCTTCAAAAGAGTCTGACTAGAATGAGCAACAGCATACTAACCACCTCATAGTCTAAATAAAATTAGTGCCAAAAATGCCAAATCAAGATTACTGTGGTTAATTTCTCTTCCATGTCCCTAATTATAATAGTACTTAGGAACATGGAATAATTATACCAGTGGTTTTCGAATTTAGATTGCCAAGCCCCAGGCCTAATATTTCTGAATCTAGTCCTTTTCCAGTGATGCAGATGCTGCTGGTTTAGGACAACAGTTTGAGAAACACTGCTCATCCATGCGTAGTGGCTCATGCTGGTAATCCCAGCACTTTGGGAGGCTGAGGTGGGAGGATCACTTGAGACCAGGAGTTTGAGACTAGCCTGGGCAACAAAGCAAAACCTTGCCTTCATACAAAAGAAAATAATTAGCCAGGCATGGTGGCATGAGCCTATAGGCCCAGACACTTTGGGGGCTGAGGCAGAAGGACAATTTGAGCCCAGGAGTTCAAGGCTGCAGTGAGCTATGATCATGCCATTGGATTCCAGCCTGGGAGGCAGAGCAAGATCCTCTAAAAATAATAATAAAGTGAAAAAGAGAAAGGGTGGAGAATGAGAAATGTTATCTTTGTTTAATATTACTTATATACCAGGAAATACATTATAGTTATATAATATTGTCTCATTTATCTTTGTTTAATGTTATTTATATACCAGGCAATGCATTATAGTTATATAATATTGTCTCATTTAATTCTTATAATAAACCATTGCAGGCTGGGCAGCACAGTGGCTCACACCTGTAATCCAAGCACTTTGGAAGGCCAAGGCGGGCAGATCACCTGAGGTCAGGAGTTCAGGATCAGCCTGGCCAACATGGAGAAACCCTGTGTCTACTAAAAATAAAAAAATTAGCCAGTCATGGTGGTGCGCATCTGTAATCCCAGCTACTTGGGAGACTGAGGCAGGATAATCGCTTGAACCTGGGAGGTGGAGGTTGCAGTGAGCTGAGATCGCACCACTGCACTCCAGCCTGGGTGACAGAATGAGACTCTGTCTCAAAACAAACAACAAACAAACAAACAAACAAAACACTGCTGTATTTTATTTTTTACACGAAACACTTTCTACAACATAGGGATAATAACAACAAATGCTACCTCCCTCATAGACTTCTCTTTCTGTCATTCAATATTTTTTCTCCTTAATTAATTGGAACTCCTTGAATGACAATAAAACTTGAATGAAGTATTTTCCTGGTTAGTGCGCCTTTTCTGAAACATAGTTTCTCAGAACTCAGTAAAAGTATATGATTTAATTATAGCTAGCAGTGTAGAATGAGCAATATTGCATTTATTTGCTCACATGGTCATTTATTTGTTTATTCAACACATACTCCACATGTATTATTTGTCATGGTCAGATTGTGTGCTCCAGAGTGGAGATATAAAGGTAAATATGGCATAAATGGTTTTAGGGGGTCAAAATCTAGTGGGAAACACAAGTGAATATAAAACTAACAGACATTATTGCACAAGGATAGCAGCAAGTACAAGGAAGGAGCTCCACTATAACCAGATTGGAGAGCGATGCCAAGAAATACATCCAGAGCACATGATGCTTGTGCTACTGTGGACCGTTTGAGAGTTTATGTCCCTAGTGGGGCTAGTGCTTGGCTTCTAGAATGGTGCTATGGCTAGACATGGAGCAGTTTGTTGTTGTTGTTGTTGTTTAGTTTTCTTTAGATGCAATCGATATAAAAAAATGCACACATTTAATGTAAATATTTTGATAAGTTTGGACATATGCGCACGTCCATGATACCATCATCATAACAAAGTACTATACATATCCATCACCTCCAAAAATATTCGTGTGTTCTTTTGTGTACGTGTGTTTTTTTTTTGTAAGAGCACTGAAGATCTATCCACTTAACATACAGTATTTTAAAGTGCACAATCCTGTACTGTTAACTATAGGTTTTATGAGATACAGCAGATCTCCAGAACTTAAATGTCTTGTATTACAGAAACGTTACACTCACTGCAAAGCAATTTCCTTTTTCCCCCTCTCTCCAGTCCCTGGGAGCCACCATTCCGTTCTCTGCTTTTGTGTTTGACTATGTTAGAGACCTCATGTGAGTGGAATCATGAAATATTCGTCCCTCTGAGATTCACTTAACTCATTTCACTTAATGCCCTCGAGGTTCATCTCAGTTATCACGAATAGTAGAAGTTCCTGCTTTTCTAAGCCTGGTTAATATTCCATTGTATGTATATGCCATACTTTCTTCATTCATTCATCTGTTGGTGGACATTTGTGTTGTTTCCATATCATGGCTAATTGGAAATAATGCTGCAGTGCAGCCACTATGAAAAACAGTACTAAGTTTCCTTAAAAAATGAA
Organism: Pan paniscus; assembly: GCF_029289425.2. Classification (NCBI taxonomy): domain Eukaryota; kingdom Metazoa; phylum Chordata; class Mammalia; order Primates; family Hominidae; genus Pan; species Pan paniscus. The sequence continues at coordinate 74,019,680 of NC_073267.2, forward strand.
AAACAGGGACGGGCACGGTGGCTCACGCCTGTAATCCCAGCACTTTGGGAAGCCGAGGCGGGTGGATCACAAGGTCAGGAGATCGAGACCATCCTGGTCAACATGGTGAAACCCCGTCTCTACTAAAAAAAAAAGTACAAAAGTTACCTGGGCGTGGTGGTGCATGCCTGTAATCCCAGTTATTCGGGAGGCTGAGATGGGAGAATTGCTTGACCCCGAGAGGCAGAGGTTGCAGTGAGCCGAGATCGCACCACTGCACTGCAGCCAGGTGACATAGCGAGACTCCGTCTCAAAAAAAAAAAAAAAAAAAAGAAAAACAGAACTACCATATAATTTGGCAATCCAATTTCTGGGAATGTGTACAAAAGAATACAGCAGATATTTTTGTTTATTCATTTTAACAAGGACCCAATGCAATGATAATGGGGAGGTTAAGAGTATCTGGCTGAGAGATTGATCTGCCCTCTGAATTTGAATCCTGATCTCCTCACTTGACACCTTCATGACCTTGGGCAAGTCATTCAATTTCCCTAAGTCCCATTTTTAAATTTGTAATATATAGATAATAGTAGTGTTTTGATTGTGTTGAAGTTCAAATTCAAAATAATGCAGTTAAGGTTTCTTGTTCAATGACTACCTGGTACATAGGCAGTAGTATGTAGCAAATAGGAATAAAGTGGTAATGAATATAAAAAAATTGTAAACACAAGTTATAATCCTACACTGATGAGAAGGCAAGATTTGTTCATTGGTAACAGAGATTTAAAATGAATCTGCACAACCTTGCCCAGCATACTTGTAGAACATCCACATATTTAATTTGTAAGCTAATTTTTCCATGCAGCCTTCTGAGTTATTCATTAAAATTTCTGTCTGAAAAGAGAACAGAAGAAAATTTTACCCAGTTAGTTCAAAGTAAGTTGCAGTAACTTAAGGCTTGAGGAGTGTGAATGGCCTGGCCAGCCATTTTTACTAGCTCAACATAGGCTCCTTAAAGATCTGTTCCATTTTTACTCACATCTGTAATTCTATTTTTTAACACAAGCCTCAGACACAGAAGGTGGCAGCCCATGAATATTGAATGAATAAACAATGTGTTTGCTTTAATTTTGTTCTTCTAATTTTTGAGTCACATTGTGAAAATGCAGTGAGTCTGAACTGTATATCCAAAACAAAGAGAGAATGTAAAGAAATAACATGTATTAAAATACTTTCCTCATTAGGCACACTTTTTTTAAATTTTTTATTTTTTTGAGATGGAATCTCTCTCTGTCGCATAGGCTAGAGTGCAGTGGCGCGATCTGGGCTCACTGCAAGCTCTGCGTCCCGGGTTCACGCCATTCTCCTGCCTCAGCCTCCCGAGTAGCTGGGACTACAGGCACCCGCCACCACGCCGGGCTAATTTTTTGTATTTTTAGTAGAGACGGGGTTTCACCATGTTAGCCAGGATGGTCGCGATCTCCTGACCTCATGATCCGCCCGCCTCGGCCTCCCAAAATGCTGGGAATAAAGGCGTGAGCCACCGCACCTGGCCAAGCACACTTTTAATGCTTTAATGCAGCTTCAACAATTTCTGCATAAAAAGGCTTCTGTCCACAATTTTATTTAAATTATTGGCTTATAGTTAAGCCCCATGGTGGGGTAAAATAGTTTTAATGTTTTCTGCATTTTTTGTGTGTCTATGAGCATTAAGAAATGGTTTGCCAATACTTCAATTAATATTGAATGAAATAATGCAGTTGGCATTGATTTTTCTGGTATTATCCTTTTATTACAATTTATGGTGTGAAACTTATAGCATTCATGAGATCAATCGTTGGGATTGGGAATGGGCTCACCACATGGAATAAAACACATGACCATAACAGTTAGTATATAACGATAACCTCAAGCTCTCCTAATCGTATGCCCTTCTTTCCACTCTGTGCTCTCTTCCTAGTTTCAGTCTTGAGAGCCGTTTCATATGATTTTTGCCAATAAAGGATGGCCTATAAACTGGCACTATCCCTACATTATGATGGTCTCTCATTTTAAGGAATCTTCACGCACTTATCTCTAAGTTGGCACCACTGAGGTCAAAATGTTTCTTTGATGCTAAAGAACACATTTGGTGCCACTATACATGTTATAACACATTTTTTTCTTTTTTCTGAGACGGAGTCTCTCTCTGTCGCCCAGGCTGGAGTGCAGTGGCGCGATCTCAGCTCACTGCAACCTCCGCCTCCCGGGTTCAAGCGATTCTCCTGCCTCAGCCTCCCAACTAGCTGGGACTACAGGCGGTGCCACCACACCGGCTAATTTTTTGTATTTTTAGTAGAGATGGGCTGGTCTTGATCTACTGACCTCGTGATCCGCCCGCCTCAGCCTCTCAAAGTGCTGGGATTACAGGCATAAGCCACCGCACCCGCCCTATAACACATTTTTTTTGCAAAGGCATTTTGTGATGTTTGATAATTTTTATAAAATTTGCTTTTCCTGTACTTCAGTTGATACGAAAAGTATACAATTTGGACACGCATGTACTAGGGTTCTGTATCTGTTTTCCCAGTATGTGATTTCCCAGAATGTTTATTCTTAATTAAGACAATCCCTTTCACCCTTACCATTAACTGAGTCTCACTTTGATTCACTAATAAAGATAAATGTCCCAATTTTTCACCCGATGAAAACAGAATCTTTAGCCCATAGTTGCCTAATATCAAGATTTTGGGGCACTTGGATTCTACAGGAATATTTCATATACCTTGTAGTTTATCACTATGTTATCTGTGGTAAAATTTTTAGTAGTAGATCGAGTAAAAGGGCAAAATAGGTCAAAAAGGGAAAAGTTCTGTGAGTGACAGTAAAAGGATTTAAAATTAGGACTTGATAATTTTATTAATTTAATAAATAGAAAAGTAAGTGCTTATGTCTTAATACAGCCAATTAAAATGATCTTATGATATCTCTTGGTGCTGCAGAGTGAGTGATGGAGTCTCTCTTTTGTGGTTAAGCACAAAAGTCATTAATTTTAATGAGAGTAATGCGTGTGTGTGTGTTTTTAAGTGGAAATTAATGAAGTGAGCACATTGAAACTTTGCACTGGCCTGAATGGAATGGTAAAAGCATCATCTCCCAGGTCAATAATGCACTAATCTGGAGGCCTTTGTGTACCAGGTGCCATGGACAATGATTACCAAGGAGTTATTGCATCAATAGGTAAATCTCTAAAAATGAGTGACATTGGCACTAAATTGTAAGTCAATTCTCATGATTGCTAATATTTCAAAGACTGCTATTACCTTCATAAAAGAGGCATATCTCACTTTATACAGCAGTTAAGAAGCAAAAATTATTTTATTACACTGAATAAGGCAGCACAAAATCATGTTTTCTTCTGATGAGGTTGATAACAGAAAAACTTCATCCGAATTAAATTTAAAGGAGTTTAATTGAGCAATGAACCATTCGCACATCGGGCAGCCCCCAGAATCACAGCAGATTTACAGATACTCCAGGAATGTCTCGTGGTCAGAACAAATTTATAGACAAAAAAGGTAAAGTGACGCACAGGAATTGGAAGTGAGGTACAGAAACAGTGAGATTGGTTAAAGCTCGGCATTTGCCGTATTTGAACGCAGTTTGAACACTCGGCAGTCTATGAGTTGCTGAAGTATGGCCGCTGGGATTGGCCAACGCTCAGCTATAGTTACGGGTGCATACTATTAAATTCAGTTTTCAATTTTGTCCTGACAATTAAGCTAGGTTACAGCTGATCCACAAGGACTCAAATATAGAAATACAGAGTCCTTCTCAGGCCATATTTAGTTTGCTTTAACAAGGAGATAACACACTACGTGATCTTTTTCCCTCTGGGATTCCCCTTATGTAAGAGTGCTCAGTCTCTCCAGGGCACTCACAAACTACTTTTATTCCAAACGTCTGGGTGGAGCCTTAGGACAAGTATTTTTAACAAGTACTTCAAAGGGTCAGGATGCACATTTCCGAGGATTCCTACTATGAGCCACACTTCTAGCTATGTGGGAATTATTATTGTTATTATTATTATTATTATTGTGAGAGGGAGTCTCTGTTGCCCAGGCTGGAGTGCGGTATCTCGGCTCACTGCAACCTCCGCCTCCCGGGTTCAAGCGATTCCCCTGCCTCAGCCTCCCGAGTTGCTGGGACTATAGGCACCAGCCACCATGCCTGGCTAATTCTTTATATTTTAGTAGAGATGGGGTTTCACCATGTTGGCCAGGATGGTCTCTATCTTCTGACCTCGAGATCTGCCCGCTTTGGCCTCCCAAAGTGCTAGGATTACAGGCTTGGGCCACCCTGCGCGGCCAGTAATTGTCTTTATAATGCAAACCTGGTCTGCGTCGCCTCGTCCATTCTTTTCCTCCCTTCCCCTGGAACACCTTTTAAAATAAAAACCGGTGAAACCGTTATCTTAGATGTTATACATTGGAGACCTATGTATTAAGATATGCTTAGTTGGGCCTACACAGTTAAAAAAATTTTTTGAATATGTTACCAATGTTTAAATGTGGGAGATTTCATAGAAAACAATAGATTTAAAGCTGCTTTTAAAATATTATTCCAACAGGACTAATCCAGGCCTTTGAGCATAAAACTCACCATACCTTATCTGATTCACTAGTTCCCAACTCTTCCTTTTAATGATACCAATCTACCTCTAGTTTTTAGCTAATGGGAGACCAGATATTTGAGGTTTCTGGAGCCTCTACAAAATATTCTCCCCTTCATGTCAAACATTCCCTTCAATGCCTGCACAAAAATTTCGCGTCTAGCCGAAGCTTGAGTTTTCCTCCAAACATATTTTCTTAGTGTTGTTTAATTTTTAACTCTGCTTTCCTATAGGTTTTGCAGTGAATGTCCAGCCTCCAAAATCCTAAGATAGGTTTGTCTTTTCTTTGAAATGCAGGTCTCAGACAATTACAGTAGTGTCAATTTTTCCTTCTTTAAATTTCTATTACCATTGGTTACTAGTGTTTAAGTCAATTTCTTTTTCTTTTTTTGGGGGGGGGATGGAGTCAGGCTCTGTCGCCCAGGCTGGAGTGCAGTGGCGCGATCTCGGCTCACTGCAAGGTTCGACTCCTGGGTTCACACCATTCTTCTGCCTCAGCCTCCCGAGTAGCTGGGACTACAAGCACCTGCCACCACGCCCGGCTAATTTTTTGTATTTTCAGTATTTTTAGTAGAGATGGGGTTTCACTGTGTTAACCAGGATTGTCTCGATCTCCTGACCTCGTGATCTGCCCGCCTCGGCCTCCCAAAATGCTGGGATTACAGGCGTGAGCCACTACGCCCAGTGAAGTCAATTTCTTAACAAATTGTACTGTTTATCTACTTTAAACTTTACAGGCCTGCTGCAGTGGCTCATGCCTGTAATCACAGCACTTTGAGAGGCAGAGGCAGAAGGATCACCTGGGGTCGGGAGTTCGAGACCAGCCTGGCCAAAATGGTGAAACCTCGTCTCTACTAAAAATACAAAAATTAGCCAGGTGTGGTGGCAGGTGCCTATAATCCCAGCTACTCGGGAGGCTGAGGTAGGAGGATAGCTGGAATCCGGGAGGTTGAGATTGCAGTGAGCCGAGATCGTGCCATTGCACTCCAGCCTGGGTGACAAGAGTGAAACTCCATCTCAAAAACTTTACAGAGCTGGGACCCTAAATTAATTACCTGTATATCCCTAAGGCATAGACTCAAACCAGGCATGTTGTAGTTGCACGTCAATATTAAATACGGCTGGATGGATGAATCTATATTATAAACATACTTGGTACCTATAGCTTCTGTGAGCTGGCTTCAGTTTTTATTATTATTTCACATAATCTGCAAGGGATGCAGAAAATCAGTTTTAGTCAGTGGTGGAAAAACAAAGATTAAAGGAAGAAGGAAACTTTGTCTAGCATGCTAGTTACTCACATTCCTTCAGGCATTTATGAAAACAAAATTACAACCAATTACATGCAGAAACTGAAAATACCTAGATTATGGGTACTTTTCATCCCAGTTCTCATGGAGTTGTTGAGAGGAGTGGCTTAGCCAAAGTATATAAAGGGTTTAGAATAGTTCCTGGCACCTATAAATATTCAATAGGAGTTAATTATATGTTGGGATTATTATGTTATCTAACTCTAGGTCATGTGCTTTCCTTCATTTCCTATAATATCCACTTAACATTTATTAAATCCATGCCTGCTCATGCACTCTTTTGGCAAGATTCCCTGAACGCCTTCTGTGTGTAAGCACATGCTGAGTCCCTTTGCCTGGAGTGCGCTTTCCTGTGTCCCAGGACTGCCTAACCTCTCCTCATCCTCCACGGTGACTTTCAGATGTCAGATATGCCTTCCAACCTTCACTGACTCCTTGCCCTAGAGAGAGAATCCTTTATCTGCACTCCTCCTGCCCCTTGGGACACACTCTATTGTCTGAGCTCATTACAAAATATTAACATCAGTTGTTTTCATAAATACACACAGGGCTACAACATACAGCTATGAAGGTTGTGCCCTTTATGGAATCTTATGACAAGTCAGGGATGCTCAAATGTAGCCCTGGTGATTGGACAATGCTCTTTGGCATGAGCTGAACCTAATTAGTACAATAAAATGGCACATGTTTTGCAATGTATTTGCCCAAAGAGATTGCATTTTATGATTAATTGGAACCAAGAGGAGCGCCTTTTTCTAATTGGCACAATTGGTCATGGTGACCCTGACCATGTCCTCATTAGCACGTGCGTTCTTTGACATCTGGAATCACATTCACCTTAAAATTCATTAATTTATACATCTATTCATTTAATCATTAAACAAATATTAATTGAGAACTTACTTTGTTACAGTCACTTATCTTAGAGTCTGGTTCTCTGTCCTTTGCCCCTTACGTGGTGTATAAAATACATTTTTAAAAGCCAGTGAGTTGATTTCTATTATTACTTTACAAAAGGATAAGTCATACTTTTTCTTTCTTTCTTCTTCTTCTTCTTCTTCTTTTTTTTTTTTTTTTTCACGGAGTCTCACTCTGTTGCCCAGGCTGGAGTGCAGTGGCACCATCTTGGCTCACTGCAAGCTCCACCTCCCAGGCTTAAGTTATTCTCCTGCCTCAGCATCTTAAGTAGCTGGGACTACAGGCACCCACCACCACATCTGGCTAATTTTATATTTTTAGTAGAAACAGGGTTTCACCGTGTTGGCCAGGCTCCTCTCGAACTCCTGATCTCAGGTGATTTACCTGCTTCAGCCCCCCAAAGTGCTGGGATTACAGGCATGAGCCACTGCATCCCGCCATACATTTTCAATTCTATTTGTCCTTTCTAATCCTAAACTGATGCTTAAAGTGATTAAGTGACTCAGCTAAGTTAAAACATCAAGTGGGTGATAGAATTAGGATGTTTAACCAGATTCCTGCTACTAGCAAACAGGACCGACCCATGTATTAAACAGACAAATCACTGATAATCCTTTGACTCCATTGAATGAGGGGTCTTCCTGGGTTCAATCGCTGTAGCTAAGGTGAAAAATCCTGGAACAAAACACAGTTGCTAGGGCACAAGATTTGCTAAGAAAAATGAGCACCAATCATCAGAATCAGCAGGGGAGATATTTCACGTGGATTCCCAGTGGGTCTACAGTAAGGGCAAGATGTTTTTATTTTTTCATGTAAGCTGTGGTGATAATTTGGAGAAACAGCTGTATTTGAAAATCATAATTTTAAAACACTGTTATCCAGTACTGTTAAAATGCTCTCTGTTGTATTTAGATGAGAAACTCTATTAAGTTTACTTCAAGTTGAAGTAACTCTTACATTTCACCCCTGTGGCTCATTTGGTGAAATAAAAACAGGCACCCAGGGAAAATTATAAATAAAAGTACAGTAGCATGGGTTTAGGTTCCTAATAACTGGAAATAAATTGAAGTAATTTGGAAACTTTAAGATAGATAGATAGATATGTAAATAGATTACAGTGCTTCTACACAGTATCAGCAGAGGTTACATTACTTTGAATATCTCCCAGGGAGCACAAATATGAATAATAACTAATATATTTTTATCTTTATAAAAACCCTTTAAGATATAAAAAGTATTCATTATTACTTCCACTTTTGGGATGAGAAAATCAAGAGTTTCAGTTTAAATGGCAATCTCTAGGAAATAGCAAAGCTCAGAATGGCTCTCCAAACATTAAATGTTGAATTTCTGCAAAATGCACCGCTTCATGGTGAAGAAGAAGAAGAAGAGGAAGAGGAAGAGGAAGGAGGAGGAGAAGAAAAAGAAGAAGAAGAAGAAGAAGGAGAAGGAGAAGGAGAAGAAGAAAGAAGGAGGAGGAGAAGGAGGGGAAGGGAAAGGGGGAAGAAAGAGAATAAGAAGAGGAGGAGAAAGAGGAGGAGGAGGAAGAAGAAGGAGGAGGAGAGGGAGAAGAAAGAGAATAAGAAGAGGAGGAGAAAGAGGAGGAGGAGGAAGAAGAAGGAGGAGGAGAGGGAGAAGAAGAAGGAGAACAATGAAGAGAGGAGAAGAAGAGGAAAAGAATTCTTGACCTTCTTTTTCTCAGTTTGGAACTTGGCAGCAGTGTTAAAAGAATTATTATTTAATGTGCCAAACTTCAATAAATGAGCAAAATTTGGTCCTTTGGCATAACATAGAGGCTGAATATCATGAAATGGATGTCTGGAATCATTGTCCTATTCAAACTATTGGACTTCAGGCGATTGAATTGCTATGCTTCTCTTGAATTTAGTGAAATGTTTAGAATACTGTTTATTCACTCAACAGAAATAATATTGAGTCATCTCTTCATTCCAGCTATAATAAAAGATACTAGATAGGAAGAACCTATAGCCATTGATTTTGAAAAGCGAAGAGGTTAATTGGAGACACCATAAACACATGAGTGAATGAACCGTCACAGACTGACTTGTAACAGAGATATACATGTGGACTTAGTCTGATTCAATGGAACAGGGAATGTTCTGAACTGAATGTCAAATTTTAGCTAAGGCAAGTTAACTCAAAAGGAGAAAGAAAGCTCATCTTTGTAGACAGGGGAGTAAATGCAAGACACGTATAGGTGGGTGTATTTGAGAAACTCAACAAGTATAACCAGTTGTTCCCTTCCTAAACAGTGATAGAAGTTCTTAGACTTATTTGTAAATATCTGATACTTATCACATACCTATAATGTGCATAGCACTGGCTTGTACAGGTCCCTGAGGAGCAAAGGGCAAACTTCAAATACTCCAAAAGTAGCACCTGTGATAAATGGATGGGTGAACCCTGTTCCCATGAAATATATGAAAAAGAAATTGCAATATGGATCTAAAATCAATGCAGCTTTTGGAGAGAAAGGGCATCAGGTGCTTTAACAGCAGCTTTCATCTCTCAGCAGCTAGTAATGTAATGGACTATGACAGGGAGAGATGCCTGGAGATCTGCAGGAAACATTAAATGTCAGAAGAAACAGACTCAGGAGTCTTGCAGCAAAGGGAGAAACTCTTGGTATGATAGGGGCTTCATGGACCCAGATTTTTACTACTAACAAGTGCTTTGGCTTTAGACAAGGTTAGGATGTACTCCTGGGACAATTTTTTTGTGTGTATTTCCTTGTCACTGCACTGCTCTGGGCAGGATGGCCATGAAGGAAAGTGTTAGCATAGGGAGGGAGGAAATATAAGAATTAGGGGGGGAAAATGTGCTTTAATTCCTTCCAGGATTCCTAAACACACATCTATGACAACATCTCCAACTCTTGAGTTCTGGCTGTATGGCCTAGATGAAACAAAAGGCATTGTTCAAGAGCTCTGATACATTCAATGATCTGAGTAGTGGTTTAATGTATAGTGAAGGAAGTTCCGTGGCTACATAGTGTGCACATGGGAGGCTGGTGGATGGATGTAGTTCAATTCCTAGTTGTCCCTCTTTCTGTGTCTTAGTTTTCTTCTCTGTTAAGGGGCAATGATCATGGTGGCTCTCACATGCTACTGAAGTGAGGATGTAATGATAGATGGTGGTGAAACACTTAGTAGAGGATCTGGCACACAATAAGTGCTTCATGAATGTTAAATCTTCCACTAGTGTTTGACATTCTCTTTTTCCCTCTCCCTCTCTCTCTTTTTTTTAAAAAAATCCCTCTGGATCTTTAATATAAATTGAAATACCTCATCAGTATGGCTGTGATTGTGGAAAAGCAGGGTGGAATAAATTATATGGTGTTCAATGAGATTCCATGTAAGAGAGAGAGGGAGAGAAAGGAAGAGAAGAAGAAGAAGAAGAAGAAGAAGAAGAACAAGAAGAACAAGAAGAAGAAGAAGAAGAGGAAGAAGAAGAAGGAGAAGGAGAAGAGGTGGAGGAGGAGGGAAGAAGGGGGAGAAGGAGGAAGAGGAGGAAGGAGGAGGAGAAGAATAGCAAGAGGAAGAAGGAGAGGGAGGGGAAGAGGAGGAGGAGAAGAAGAAGGAGATGAAGAAGATGAGGGAGAAGAACAAGAAGAAAAGAAGAAGAAGAAGAAGAAAAGAGGAGGAGGAGGAGGAAGAAGAAAATTGGCCTGCCTTGTTCTTCTTTTCTATAATTATACCCTACAGCAAAATTCCTTTTTTTTTCCTTCCACAGATATTTATTGAGTCAGTTCTATGTCCAGAACCTGTGACAAAGCCTTAATTTATAATGATAAATCTGCTAGTTTGTCTTTAAGAACCAATCTGAAACACAGCTACAAAAATGGACTGATAGGTATGATGAGGACACATAAGGAAGGCACATGAGCAATTCCTGGCCATTTGAGTTGCAAAACATAGTTGCAACTCAAATGGAGTCTGAGAATGATCGCCTTTCAGCCAGGTAAATGAGTAGGTGGCAGAAAATGAATTAGGTTTTATATGATTGGGTTTGCAAAGTTCAACAGAGAACACAACTTGCTTTGGAAGGATGGAAGTAGTATGTTGCAGTGAAGACTGGAACACAAGAGTGATGAGTGCTTGGGGAACAAAGCAGTGGCCATCTCAGGAAGACAGAGATAGAAGCTTGGAGTTTATACTGACAGCAAGAGAAGGCTTTCAGAGAAATCACTCGGTCAAATTGCCTCTTAAATTTGATAGATAACTGGTGCTCTATGAAGAAGGGAGGATTATACAGGGAACAATTTGAAAATTATGATGAAGGTTTGGCATGGCTCACTCCTGGGACAAATGGTTGGAAAAAAGTAAAGTATGTGAATTCGAGAGAAACCTATGAGACAAAGTCAATAGTATTCGAAATTATGTTGATCACAGAAGTTGAAAAGAAGGAAGAATGACAGATGACACAAAATATATATATATGTTTCTAAGACAAATTTAAGTACAGAAGAATTGATGTATCATCTTTCTTTGGGGACCCATGAATAAGGAGAGTTGTTAAAAATAGAGTATTCAGATAGTAAACTCATTTTCAGCACATGTGGTTTAATGTTGGACATATGTTTATTAAAAACAGATTGTCTCTGATTATATGGAATATCGTAAGTGGAAATCTTGAAATTCAAGTATAGGACTTGAGATCCATTCCTTTTTTTTTTTCATTCTATAATGTGTGTTTTTCTCCCAGAAATAGCATAAAACTATTTGTTTTATTCAGACTGATGGTTATCTCGATGTTTTAATGATCCTTGTAAATGCCTAGAAATTTCTCCAGATTAAACAAAGCTCTAGCTAAACAATCTTGCATACTCCTTACTTTAAGTGAGCGCTACATAAATACCAGTTCCTAAAATAATTTGCCATGTAAGGAGTCTTGACCTTACCCTGAAACCACAAAGGTAGGATTTTTTTCTTCTTGTTTATTTGCAAACACTATCAAAATTTCTCTGAAAAGTGGAATTTTTAGTATTTGAAAATGCTTTGTTCAGGTATTTTACTTCGTTTATTTAAGTGTGGCTGAATAATACTTCTTTTGACTTAGGAACAAATAACTCTGATCTTGCACTCTCCAAGGCCCATGAAACTTCTAAACACAGAATAAAGGAAATGGTTATTCATCAAGTTACCTAGGGGAAAGGGAAGAGATTGCCAAATTACCTCTCCAGTCTATGTTAACGCTGACTGTCCAAACTATGAACTTTTTAGCTATGTGCTATTCTTGTATTCAGAGGTCATTTTTATATAATGACCTCTAACTATTTGAAAAATAAATCTCAACCCATAGACTTTGTGGAGGATAGAGGTAAAAAATAATTCAAATAGCATTTGCTAAAATAAGAGCATGTTTTTTCTGATGATAGATATGCCATTTTCTTTCCCAAAATAAAGCCACTGAGTTCTGCCCTAGATTTTCCCAAAGCATATTCAACAAAGAACTCCTTAAGGCCCTACTGTGTGCCACACAGTGGAATAATATAGAGTTAAATGATAGGGGTTTGATATGGTTGGGCTGTGTCACCACCAAAATCTCACCTTGAATTGTAGTTCCCATAATCCCTATGTGTCATGGAAGGGACTGAGTGTGAGGTTATTGAATCATGGGGGCAATTACCCCCCCATGCTGTTCTGGTGATAGTGAGTGAGTTCTCAGGAAATCTGATGGTTTTATAAAGGCCTTTTCCCATTTTGCTTGGCACTTCTTCTTCCTGCTGCCCTGTGAAGAAGGTGCGTTTCTTCCCCTTCACCTTCTGCCATAATTGTAAGTTTCCTGAGGCCTTCCTAGCCATGCAGAACTGCGAGTTAATTATACCTGTTTTCTTTATAAATTATCCAGTCTCAATTATGTCTTTATTAGCAGCATGAGATTGGACTAATACAGTAAATTGTTACCAAGGGAGTGGGGAACTGCTATGAGGATACCCGAAAATGGGCAAGCAATTTTGGAACTGGGTAACAGGAAGGGATTATAATAGTTTGGAGGGTTCAGAAGAAGATAGGAAAATGTGGGAATGTTTGGAACATCCTAGAGACTTGTTGAATGGCTTGACCAAAATACTCATAGTGATATGGACAATGAAGTCCAGGCTGAGGTGGTCTCAGATGGAGATGAAAAACTTGTTCAGAACTGGAGCAAAGGTGACTCTTACTATTCTTTAGCAAAGAGACTAGTGGCATTTTGCCCCCGTCCTAGAGATCTGTGGGACTTTGAACTTGAGAGAGATGATTTAGGGTGTCTGATGGAAGAAATTTCTAAGTGACAAAGCATTCAAGAGGAATTCAAGACAAAGCATTCAAGAGATGATTTAGGGTATCTGATGGAAGAAATTTCTAAGTGACAAAGCATAAAAGTTTGGAAAATTGGCAGCCTAACAATACAATAGAAAAGAAAAACCCATTTTCTGGGAAGAAATTCAAGCCCACTGCAGAAATTTACATAAGTAATTAGAAGTCAAATGTTAGTCTCCAAGACAATGGAAAAAATGTCTCCAGGACATGTCAGAGACATTCTCAGCAGCCCCTCTCATCATAGGCCAGAGGCCTAGAAGGGAAAAATGGTTTCATGGGGAAGGCCCAGGTCTCCCATGCTCTGTGCAGCCTCAAGACATGGTGCCCTGAGTCCCAGGTGCTTCAGCTCCAGCCATAGCTAAAAGGGGCCAATATATAGCTTGGGCCATTGCTTTAGAGGGTTCAAGCCCCAAGCCTTGGCAGTTTCCATGTGGTGTTGAGCCTGTGGGTGCACATAAGTCAAGAATTGAGGTTTAGGAACCTCCACGTAGATTTCAGAGGATGTATGCAAATGCCTGGATGTCTAGGCAGAAGTCTGCTACAGGGTGCGGAGCCCTCATGGTGACCCTCTGCTAGGTCAGTGAGGAAGGAAAATGTGGGGTCAGAGCTCCCACACACAGTCCCCACTGGGGCACTGCCTAGTGGATCTATGGGAAGTGAGTCACCATCCTCCAGACCCCAGAATGGTAGATCCATCCTCAGCTTGCACTGTGGGTGTGGAAAAGCCACACATACTGTAACTATTTGAAAAATAAATCTTAACCCATGGACTTTGTAGAGGATGGAGATGTTCAACACAAACACTAAACACCAGCCCATGAAAACAGCTGGGAGGGTGGCTCCCCCTGCAAACCCACAGGGGCAGAGCTGCCCAAGGCCATGGGAGCCCTCCTCTTGCATCAGCATGACCTGGGTGTGAGACATGGAGTCAAAGGAGATGATTTTGGAACTTTAGGGTTTAATGACTGCCCCATTGGATTTCAGACTTGCATGGAGCCTGTAGCCCATTTGTTTTGGCCAGTTTTTCCCATTTGGAATGAGTGTATTTACCCAATGCCTGTAACCCCATTGTATCTAGGAAGTAACTAACTTGCTTTTGATTTTACAGGCTCATAGGCAGAAGTGACTAGTCTTGTCTCATTAGAAATGTTGGACTTGGACATTTGGGTTAATACTGGAATGAGCTAAGACTTTGGGGAACTGTTGGAAAGGCATGATTGTGTTTTCAAATGTGAGGACATGAGATTTGGGAGGGACCGGGGTGGAACGATATGGTTTGGCTGTGTCCCTACCCAAATCTCATCTTGAATTGCAGTTCCCATAATCCCCATGTGTCACGGGAGGGAAGAGGTGGGAGCTAATTGAATCATGAGGGCGATTACCCCCATGCTGTTCTTGTGACAGTGAGTTCCCATGAAATCTGATGGTTTTATAAGGGGCTTTTCCCCCTTTGCTTTGGCACTTCTTCTTCCTGTTGCCCTGTGAAGAATTTACCTTTCTTTCCCTTCAACTTCTGCCATGATTGTAAGTTCCAGAGGCCTTCCCAGCCATGCAGAATTGTGAGTAAATTTTAACTCACAATTTTAACTCACAAGGTTTAACTCATTTCTACATAAATTACCAAGTCTTGACAATTGTTCATAGTAGTGCAAGAGCAGACTAACACAGATTTCTAAAGAATTTTTATTTTATTTATTTTTTAAGTTAGTGCTGATGGTAGTGTGATAAGATTCTATTGCAGCACTTTTTGAAACTTAATAGAGATACTATATGTGAAAGAATAAAATCAGCAAGAGATATCATATGTGAAAATGCCCAGCATATTGTTTTGTACCTTATATTAATAATGTTAATAATAATAAACACTAATAGTTTGTGTAATAACATATATTGGAAACTGAACTGTGATGGTTAGTTTTATGTGTCAGTTGACTGGGCCATGAGGTGCTCATATATTTGGTTAGACATTGAATGTGTCTGTGAGAGTAACTCTGGATAAGATGAACATTTGAGTCAGTAGACTAAGTGAAGAAGATTAACCCCTGTAATGCAGTGGACCTCATCCAATTAGTCAAAAACTTCAATATAACAAAAAGACCGACCCTTCATCACTAGTAAGAAGGAACTCCTCTGCCTGACTACCTTTCAGCTGGGACATCTGTGGGGTTTTTTTGCTGTTTTGTTGTTGTTGTTTATTTGTTTTCCTGCCTTCAGACTCAAACTGAACCATTGTCTCTTTCTGGGTGTTGAATCTGCCCATCTTTGGACTGGAACCATGCCGATGTTTTTCCTGGTTCTCAGCCTTTTGAACTCAGACTGAACTATACCATCAGATTTCCTGGCCCTCCACCTTACTGACTGCCTATCTTGGGACTTTACAGCATCTACATTATGTTAGCCAATATCTTATAATAAATCTCTTTCTCTTTATACATATACATCTTATTCATTCTGCTTCTTTGGAGAAATTGACTAATATGTTAATATATTATAAGTACTTGGCCAAACACTTCATAAGTATTTAATTATTAAAATTGGCAGTAAGTTGTGTAATATTTTCCAAATTTATAGATGAGAAATCTGAAATGTAGGGTTTAAGTAATTTGTCCCAAGCCACATAACTGATTTTTAACTCATACTCAATGATTCAAATATTGCTGTGTTTGAACATTATGCTAGATATCTGTTTATAAGCTACAATACATATATGATATTTATCTTTAGCTTGTACTTGTTACGTGACAAAGACTCTTCTGAATATGGCTCCCCTCAATATGCAGTGATTAAATCTGTTTCCCAATTAGTGAACATTTTCAAATCCTAAGGCAATTCATGGCGTACTGTTTATAGACAAGAAGTAAGTTAAACACACACACACACACACACACACACACCCAAACCTACTAGGGCTGGTGAATGTGTCAAAAGGTTTTCTTTAACATGCAAGTGTATTGAACAGTCAGACCATCAATATGAAACATTGTTGCGATATTGCTGAATGATATTGTCTATGTCAATATGAAATATTGTCGCAATATTGCTGAATGATATTGTCTATTCAAGCCCTTAGAAAAATTGACTAACACTGGTTAATACTTTTGTATGTTAGATAGATATAGATATCTAGATGATAGATAAATCGACTGATCAGCCTGTTTGCCTCTCCTTAGGAAACGTCCATTGAGGCTTTCTAAGGGTAGTCAGCTTACTACAATTCCAGATGAAAACTATTCACACATGCATTCACTTATCCAATCAACATTGTTTGGGCCTTTCCACGTTGCAATCACGTTTCTAGACACTGAGACACAGCAAGTGGTGTGCTGGTAAGTGTTTAACAAACAGTTCTCCAGGAAAAACATATTTGTAGCTTTTGTTGATGCTTGTAGCTTAATACCACCTAAAATGACTGATTTTAATCTACTGGTGTGATGTCAGCCAGCACACAAAATTCCCAAAAGTTTAACAGTTTGCTCTCATGAGCTCATACAAGCCAGCTCCAGCACATGATTGACCCAGTGAGAACAAATCAGACAGGGTGATTCTCTTTGGAATGAACAGCCTGATAGAGAAAAAAATAAGAACATTTCTGAATAAGGAGGTAAGAAAATACCAGGTAGTAATAATTTATACAAGGTAGAAGGC
The DNA here is from genome assembly GCF_029289425.2 of Pan paniscus. Lineage (NCBI taxonomy): Eukaryota > Metazoa > Chordata > Mammalia > Primates > Hominidae > Pan > Pan paniscus. Next base: position 74,036,506 of record NC_073267.2, read on the forward strand.
ATCGGAATGGTGACGATGAGAAGACATTCTCAGAACTGAAGACATTGAAAATTAATTTGGAAAAAGTGAACTTTTCTTGTTCTGAAAATAAATTATTGTAGTGTACTTCCAGAAAGCAATAATAGCTACTTGAGAGGTCCTATGACCCACTATAGTGTTCACAAAAAAAAAAAGAAAGAAAAGACAAGACAGCCCCATCTGGTTGGATGAGGATTTCACCCTTTTGCTCCAAGGGTACTTAATAGTTTCATTCTGGCTCTGTAGTTACTGATGTGTTTCTTCTTCTCTACTTCATAGTTCGTAAGTTCCTTGAAGGCATAGCTTAGTTGTGATTCAAGTGAGTTTACTTTTTTTCCTGATAGAACATTTGACAGACATCTCCGGGATAATGAAATGCAGATTTTTCCACATTTAGTACACGTATCACTAGGACTTGAGACTGTTTTTGGTGGTACCTAAACAGACATTGTTTTAAACAAAATTGTATCAGTGAAACTTTTGTCTTTTTTTCCTTTTAATTTTCCACTAACTAGCCCACAAAAAAATCTTAGTATGCTTGTAATAGTAACTTTTTAACCATTTTGATATTTCCTTATTTTATATAATACGAAGGAAGAATAAATTTTAGGCTCATATCTCTAAACAAGTAATCTAACTTGAGTTTAACAATAATATTTTGCTTTTGTGGAATTTATGGTTTTTATAGTTATGTTTCTGCTTAAGTCAATTTTGGCCTTGCATACTAATTATAATGCTGACTTAATTTGATTTTAATGAAATATAAATACACTTATGAACCCGTATAAAGAAAAAAATGAGTAAAAGATAGTTTACATCAATGTACAAAAATCATGAAGTTGGTGGGTGAATAAGTCAGGTTCAGAAAACTCTACAGATGACTAGATCATTTCTTCACAGGGTATTGGGGGCAACGCAAGTATACAATTTGAAAACGTCTTTGGTATTCACTTGTGAAGAGACCCATGCATTGGCTGCTACATTCAAGCTCTTTAATTTACACAAAAAGAAGACATGCTAAATAATTGAAGCGATTTGACCAAAATAGCATGAGGAACTGAGTTCCAGCAGCATCATTCAAAATAGCAAGTCTGGCTTCCAGATCCAGAGTTCTTCTCTTCCCAACACATTGAGTTTACCTTCCAAAATGCCTTCTCCTTTTTCCTTTACTTCCCTTTATCCTAAAAATTGACTTAGCCAAACTAAGTTACTCTGGATCAGCAAATTATGTTTTGAACTGAACTGGAGAAAATTGGTTTGATGAAATGCCCATTGTAATTTATTTTCCATTTGTTGATTGAGAGAATTGTTAACCATTGTTGAGTATTGATTTCCTATAGCTGTTCACCCTGGAACCCATAACCTAGAGTTGGCTGTGTGAGAAGCAGCTGAATGGCAAGTCAGAGTATGTTTTTAGAAGTGGCTGGTCTTGTGGTTCAAACTGGATCCCATATTTTATATGGCTCTGTGCTTTCTTTGATGACTGTACATTGTCAATCATGTGATCCCTCTTTTTCCTGAGATTTAGCTATTCTTGTGCGTGACAACTTATCAAAAGGGGAGCACACAAGGCTGTAAAGGTGAAATGTTTACTCCACATAGCCTATATTTTAGTCATACCATCACAAATACACTGTCCAAATGGGGTGGAAATCTGCCCATCTGATTCAGAGAAAGAGAGACAGAGAGAAAGAGAGAGACTTAAGATTGTTAATTCTCTTGTCCTTCATAATAAACTCAGTGGACAAAATCTCAGCTCAGAGCTCAGAGCTTTAATTTCAGTCCTTCTACACCTCAAATTTCAGATGCTGCCTATTTATTTTCCTGCCATTGTGCTTCAGTCTTTTTCACATCTACAGTGGATAGAGTAATACTTTCTATAAGTAATATATTGGAGATTTTAAGTTGCAAAATTGTATAGCAAATATGCAAATAACTTAAACCTGAAAAAATCACAAAGTAGACAATTTTTAGCTAAATGTCATCATAAGGAACCAACATTTCAACCAGAAGTAGACATAATAAAATAATTCTATAGCCAGATTGTACTTTCTCTTAGTATCTTAACACTATGTACTACTGGTAATGGCAGTGATGGTAGCAGAAGTAGAATTAGCAGTACTATAGATGAATGACCACAGCATCTAACATTTGTTTGTCATTACCATCAGTTATTATTAAGTATTACTAATTGATAATCCTGGCCCTGCCACATAGTAGCAGAGTCACTTTGTGTAATTTACATAATCTGTTTAAGCCTTAATTATTCATCTATAAAATGGGCATAATAATAGTACTGGCTGCATGAATGTGACTTGAGTATTGCATTAGTTAATATATGTAAATAGAACAGTTCCGTCACATAGGAAGTTTCCAGTAAATGGTAGCTTACCAATTAATAGGCTGAAGCAGTATCTCTACTAATGAATTTTTGATGCATATTATTTTATTTCCTTATCTAACTGTTAAAAATCATAGTGACTATGTTAAAACAAAAACAAAAACAAAAAAACCTTGGATTTAAACTCAAATGAGTCTGAGTGCAAAGCCTGAGGGCTAAATCTTGAGCTCTTCTGGTTTATGGGCTGCAAGTTATTCTCCTTGGCTCTAAGTCTATAAGACCAAGGAAGAATGATTGAAAGCAAGAGTGATGGCGCTCCACTGAACTTTATATGTGACATAATTAGTGATCTTGGGACACCTTATTTGAAAGCTGTGGGCCAATATTATAAGTAAAGACATATCTATGTTGACTACTCTGTAATTGAATGCTTCTAAAGTTGACCCATTGTTAATTTAAAGATCTGCTTGACAAAAAGAGAGCTCTGAGACAAGTCATACCATTTACAATAAGCATCATGCCAGAGGGCATAGTTCTGTATGAATTCCCTCAATGATTGGTCTGTAGTCCTCATTGTGCTTCCCATCCTCTTGCCGTATTAGGTCTTATTTTTATAGTTCTATAGTATGCTGTATTCTCCCATGGGTGCTAAAAAAACATGATTTCTATTGTTGGCATTGTAAGCTATAATCGTGTAATTGGAAACAGCTGTGCACACAAGAAATATAATTCAAAGCAGTTTAATTAATACATCTTCATTGACAAATTCCACTCATAATACTGATAATATTGTATGATTCTATAATCAAAAAAGGGAGTTTCTGAATCCCGGCCATTTCCACATTATTTGGTCAAATTTTACTTTTATGAAGAAAACTGAAAAATATATATTGAGTATAATTTTATCTGATCTTCCAACTCTTTTCCGGACTTCTCGTTGCAATTCCCTTCTCTCCTCAAAATCAGAGGCTAACAAAATTATGCTTCAAAATTTGTCTTCATGGTGCAGTGGATGTTGTTGCATGCCCACCCATCCCCATTTCAAATCTGAGGTGCTCATTCCCCCATCTTCTGTATTGGTGCCACTCCTAAAATTGAGCTCAGCTGAAGACAATTGCCTTATCCAAGGCCATGGCCCCTTTTGATGGGCAGCCTGTACCCAATGACTGGTCAATTGTAAGGAAGTATAAAGGCTGTCTTTGCTTGTCTTCATGTGGTCCCACTCGGAAGGGTCATGCCAGTAGTGGGAATGCCTGCAACCCTTGTTGCAACTGTATCACAGATCAATTCTCCCTCTTGCCAATCCAGCTTCCTTCACTCCCCTCTTGGCTCACTGCAAGCTCCCCTTCCCGGGTTCATGCCATTCCCCGGCCTCAGCCTCCGAGTAGCTGGGACTACAGGTGCCCTCCACTATGCCCAGCTAATTTTTTGTGTGTATTTTTGGTAAAGATGGGATTTCACCATGTTAGCCAGGACGGTCTCGATCTCCTGACCTCGTGATCTGCCCACCTTGGCCTCCCAAAGTGCTGGGATTACAGGCTTGAGCCACTGCTCCTGGCCACAGCATTTGTTTTTTGAGGAACTCAACCCAAGATAGGTTTTAGACTAATTTTTACTTTATATTATTGTCCTTGCCTTAGCTTTTTGACGCCTTTCTGTTTCTTTGCATCTCTGATGCTGACCCATTCTCTATTTACTGTTTGCTTTTTGATTCTACCTTTTAAAATCTGCCTTTTGTTCTCATGAATTCTTGTGGACTCAACATAGTAAATATTGTTTACAAAGGTCTTATTCTAAATCCAACCTATAAGTTTGTATCAAACCTGGACAGTGATTTACTTTAATGAATCAACTTCTTTCTACTAACATTTAAAACATACACATATACACACACATCATATCACACCCACTCCCACACAGTATATACACACCACAACATACATACATACACACACACACACACACACACACACAGTTTCCTATGTGGTTGAGTATTGCAGCATGATTTATTAAAAAGAAATCTTATCTGAAAATTTGAATAAATTAATTTTAGAAGATAGCATTTTAATTTTTAGAAAATAAATGACAAAACATTATTTTTTATTAGGTGCATACTATATTCTAGATAACTGTCTCATACATATTAATTAATTTACTCTTTATCCCTAGCCCCTCAAATATATATCATTATTTTTTCCTATTTTACACATAAAAATATTGAGAAAGTTATCTTAAGTTGCCATATTTCACCAGAAGAAAAAGGCTATTCAGTATATTTTGACCTGTTTTTTTTTAATGAGATGATTTAAACATGGTACCAACAGATTTTTGTAAGTCATTTGTCTCAAAATGCTGTTAAACTATTTTAAATCCTTTAAAAAACATGATTAGCATACACTTTGCTGTAAAAAGTTCACATTATTGAAAACATATGCTTCTGAATGAACATTTGTCAAGTAAGCCTTTATGTTTTTGATCTTTTACAATGCAAAATATTTTTAATGGATGACAGTATATCTGCATCATAAACTTTGTCATTAGCTAATACTACAGTTCAAATTCAATTATAATTTCCAATCAACTATCTGAAGTTAAGATGCTTATTCAAATACTAGGGAGATTACTATTCTGCAATCCTTGACAACACTAGTACTCCAATTTAATACTCTCACTTAAAGGAAAATTTATTTTGTTTAAACAATAACATAGAATTTTTGTATATCTGACTTTTTTATTTTAATGCAAACAGTTACATTAATTGTTACATCCCAAGTCTTAATAGAGTACTATGAACATATTGGCTTTAGGTTGGATTTATACAGAAGTTGAGAAAATTTAATAAAAAATTTGTTATGTTTTAAGAGTCAGGGAAAAAGAAACATTAATGGAAATCAGAATTTCTCTTGTCAATATTCTAACCTTAGCAGTTTTCTTTTCATTTCAAGAAAATTCTATTCACCCCCAGAGATAACATTTTCATCTGTAGTGCCATAAGTGGCACTGATTTGGATGGTATGATCGACATTTCATCTATTCCCTGACAAGAGTGGCAGAGTCACATCTCAAGTGCCTTTTGATGGTGACAAAATTAGCTAATATCACTAATATCATTGCATTCTGTTTTACTTCAATGCTTTTAAAGATGTTTCCAATCTACACTTTGATGATGCATAGCCAAGGCAGTCACACACTGTGAATTTCTAGGTGTGGCTCTGATTTCACATATGCTTGCTCTTTGTTCTGGTATTCGTGAGACCACCGGTTTCAGTATTTGATGGAGTCAACTCCAGCAGTTATGCACACTTTATACCTAACTGAAATTCTGAAATGGAATTAGAAAGGAAATAAAGTAAAGGAAAAGGGTTTTTTTCAGAAATAAAAATGAGAAATTAACTAAGAATTAAATTTATTGATGTTCTTATGGGGTAATTCAATGGTAAAAAAAATTATGGTCATGGGCTTGTAGATGAAATAATCCAGCCCTCATCATTATTAGAGGTAGGGAGTAATTTAGAAGGCTCAGGTATATTTCATAATTCCAAAGGTGTATACACTAAACAGCATGTGATAAAGCCTGAGTTCCACAGACTAAAGTGTGTGAAGATGTCCTTACCCAAAGTCATTAAGGAGCTGTAAGATGAATATGATGCTGTTGCCCAACCATGGACGTATAGGCTAAGGGGAGTGTTGAATCAGAATACAAGTGGTACTTCTAATATCAAATAGATAAAACTACACTATTATGCATAGTGCCTGAAACAAATATTTTCCATGATTTAAGATAAATTTGAATGGAGTTTGGTTATCTCTTGATAGTATTTCTACCTTTGTAACATGTATTAGTCTTGAGAACATCAAACTTAACAATTGAGACCAGATGGGTCAAAGGTAGATACTTACAGAGCCATTCACATTTTTTCTATCCTACATGTTGTAGTATGTTATGGGTTGAATTGTGCCTTTTCAATACTTATTTCATGAAATCCTAACCTCTAGTACTTTAGAAAGTTACTTTATTTGGAAATAGGAAGTTTACAGAAGTAACAACATTTAAATGAGGTCATTAGGATGTACTCTAATCCAACATGACTGTTATCCTTATAAAAATGAGACATTTGAAAACAGAGACACAAATATAGGTACAAAAAGATGACCGTGTGAGCCTGAAGGTGGCCATCTACCAGTTAAGGATAGAGACCTGGAACAGATCCTTCCTTTGCAGCCCTCTGAAGGAGCCAGCCCTGCTCAAACCTACATTTCAGACATTTTAGCCCCCAGACCTGTGAGATACTTGTTCAATCTATACAGTTCGTATTCTTGTGGCATGGCAGCCCTAGCAAACTAATACACATGTTGGTACCAAAAAGTACAGTGCTGCTGCAACAAATACATAAATGTGCAGAAGTGGCTTTAGGGCAGGATAATTGACAGAGGTTGAAAGAGTTTTGGCATATCACACATAAAAAGCCTAGGTTGACTTCAATAAACTATTGATAGAAATATGGATATCAAAGGGATGGTGATGAGGGTTCAGAAATAATGAAGTCAGAGCAGCTGAGCTCCATTAAGGTGAGGAGCCAGGAAAACACGCAGGAACTAATTAACCTTGCCCTGTTACTTTTCAGCACCACGCTCCCAATTCTTCAGTACGGGACATTACAGGGCAAGGTCCAACACAGTGTTTCCTCTCCCAGCTACCTCATGGGTGGAGTGGGGGATGGGAAGTGAAGGGGAGTAGTTCTTTGAGGGGTAATTTATAATGGCAGTTTCTTAGTGCTTAAAGCTCTTTATCATAGAGGGCATCTCTTACAAACCCATTAAGTACTTGGGACTTTCTTGATCCAGTATTTTTTGGTTTTCCTTATAAATATTACCTCGTGAAACAGATGAAACTCCTTAAGGAAAATGAACACATACTCAAAAACAAGACATTTAGAACAATAACCATTTTAAAAGCAAATAAACATTCTGAATTAAATATTTCATCAATATAAAAATAGTAGAGCGTATGGAAAAAAATATTCACCTATGTTAAATTAAAAATTTTAGATGTTAGTAATATGAGGCAAGGACAGAAAAACATTAAAAGATAAATCTTACATGTAAAAATGTAATATCATAGATCAAAATCTTAGAAACATACGTTGAATTGAGGGAATATCTTCTGAGAAATGTCTCAGAAAAAGGCGAGGCCAAAACATGTGTTAATTTTTCTTTTTTTGAGATGGAGTCTAGCTCTGTCACCCAAGCTGGAGTACAGTGGTGAGATCTCAGCTCACTGCGACCTCTGCCTCCAGGGTTCAAGTGATTCTCCTATCTCAGCCTCCCAAGTAGCTGAAATTATAGGCATGTGCCACCAGACATGGCTATTTTTTTTTTTTTTTTGTATTTTTAGTAGAGACAGGGTTTCACCATGTTGGCTAGGCTGATCTTAAACTCCTGACCTCAAGTGATACACCTGTCTCAGCCTCCTAAAGTGCTGGGATGACAGGCGTAAGCCACTGAGCCCAGCCAAAATGTATTAATTTGAGAGAATATCTTCCGCAAAATCTCTCCAAAAGAAAATATGAAGAATATATTAAAAGAAAACTTAGAGCTACAGAAACAGAAATATAAACTTTCTCATCCAAAGAATGTGATTCACAGAAAAAAAAGCATGGAGGAAAATTAAAATGAAGAAAAAGAAACATTTAAATAAATAATTGAATTACATTTTTAGAGTACTAATACTTAAGAAATAAAAGGCAACTCAGTTTGAAATGTCTTGTCAAGAACCAAGGAAGTGATAAGGAAAATGCCCACACCTAGACATACTTCAGCGTGAAATTCAAGAATATTAAAAAAAATTATGCACATGTTAAAATTTTTTATAGAGAAAAATATCACATGCAAAAAATAAGATTAAGGCTAAAATAATTTATAACAATATTGAACACAATAAATCAACGGATAATTATTTTCAACAAATTAAAGGAAAAGAAGGAATGTGTTAAGCCACATGGTCTTGCAATTGAAGTCATGTTAAAAATATTTACAGCCAGATAAAGCCTCAGAAGTCTTGTCACATGAAGACTGTGTATTAGTTCATTCTTGCACTGCTATAAAGAAATACCTAAGACTGGGTAATTTATAAAGACAAAAAGTTTTAATTGGCTGATAGTTCTGCAGGCTGTTATAGGAAGTATAGCTGGGGAGGCCTCAGGGAACTTTCAATCATGATGGAAGGCCAAGGGGAAGCGACACATCTTACATGGCTAGAGAAAAAGGAAAAAAGAGTAGAGGGGAGGTGCTACACACTTTTACAAACCCGACCTCATAACTCACTATCAGGAAAACAGCACCAAAGTGGATATCCACACCTGTGATCAATCACCTCCCACCAAGCCCCTCTCCCAATACTGGGGATTACAATTTGACATGAGATTAGGGCAGAGAGACCCAAATTCAAATATCAGATTGCAACTGTCAAAAATATTTTATAAAATACTAAATTAAGATGACACAGAAATTTAAAAAATGCTGCCAGAGATATATGAACTGAAGATGCTCAAATAACTGAATAAAGTTTATAAACCAACACACATGGGGGAAACTGTATCTTTAATAAATAGACTAGAAAATAAATTAGTAATTTTTTTTGTAGGAAGAGTCAGATGATAAATATTTAAGTTTTAACAAGCGTATAGACTATATACAACTTTTATTCATCTATTAAAATAAACAGTTTTTAAAAACAACTACAGTGTCTTTGTTGAAACTACTCAACCTCTGCCACAGTAACAAGAAACTAATCATAGACAATTTTTAAATAAATTATCATAGCTATTTTGATAAGCCTTTACAAAAACTTACAGCAGTCCAGGGTTGACACAGGCTATTGGTTTCCTAATTTCTGGTCTCAAAGATGTCATCACAATGAGAGTTGAGAGTGTGAGTATAACATGAAACCTTACATTGTTATAAAATTATTTTCTTGTTAGTAGAGAGTGTGAATATCCATTTACATGTGATAAAATTAAGAGAAAAAATTTTACATATTGAAGTAATAAGTTTGTTTCAAATTATTAATAATTGAATATAAATGGACTAAGGAATGTACAATGAGTATAAATGGACTAAACTCAGAAGTTAAAAGAGAAAGATATTAGGAAAAAAATATTGATATACTATATATTAAATAAATAAATAAGAAAAACATAGGGAAATCATAGCAAAGAATACTTGTAACTTAATATCATATAAAATGAACTTCAGACAAATGTACAATATGTAAATATCATAATGTAACAAATATTCTGAACAATGCAATCAATAAGTTTAATAATATGAACATAGTAGTGCTTTCAATTTCTCAAGTTCTCATGTTTCCTTGAAATATTAACCAAAAAAACAATGGTAACTTTCCCCCCAATTATCTATCACTGGATATTAAATCACTCAACTTCAAAGGTTAAAAGAACAATACTTTTATTATTATTATCTCTCATGATGCTATAGTTGGTACCTAGGGCTGGAACCATATAAAGGCTTACTCTCTAGCATTTGTGGCACTTGCATTGGGAAAATTCAACAACTGTAAGCTGGAACAATAATGACTCTATAAGCATCTCTATCTCCATGTAATCTTGCCATGTTGTATTTCCATCATGGAGGCTCAGAATAGCTGGACTCCTTTCCTGATAGCTCAAGTTCCAAAGGTTTGTGTCCACAGAGACAAACAGAGGCAGTCAGAAGTTGTATTGATGATTATGACGTAATCTTGAAAGTCACAAAGACTATGCCCTTTATGTTCTATTCTCCAAGGTAGTCACAAAGGCCTGCCAAGGTACACTTACAAGTGAAGTGTCAAAGAATTTATAAGCATGTTTTAAAAGCAGTATAATGTTCGAGGTCACAAAGAAAATTTTAGTACATTTCATTGAATGGATAAACAAACTGATCTTGGAGCATGAATAATTAATATTTGAATAATCCATGTATTCACAATATTAACATATTAGAAAAAATAACAATAATTTATTTTCAAATGATATAGAGAAAAAGTGCCTGATAAAAGTAATTTATTATTAGTAGGGGAGGAGTGGCAGACAAAGCAAACCGCTTGGTAAAGGAAGAATTGAGCTTCCTTAATCTGATAAAGAAATAAAAAAAGAAATATGAAGATTAAGTGTAATCTCAAGCAAAAAAGTATTAGGAATATTGCCTATAAAATTGGAAATGAGTCAGGGTGCCAGTATAATACTTGTATTTACCATTTATCAGTAGTTAAAGTAAAAAAAACTAGATGTTTGAGGTTGGGGAAAAAAACATGAAACTTTTAGTACAGGAGTTATTAAGAAATTATTTTTAGGCAGCCAGAAAGGGTGAAAGTACTCTGTGGAAATTTCCTTTAATAAAAAGCAGCCCCCAAACCATTTCTTCTCTAACAAAAAGCAGCCTGAAGTGTCAGGTATAGATATGCAGACTAGAAGCTTTTATATGTAAATGGAAGTAGCTGTACCTGGAAGCCAGGTACCATCAATGTGGCATCTCCTGCCTTCTTTTCCTTGTCACCATGTGTACAGGTGTCATGACACCCTCCAGGTAAAACCACATGTACTGGCATCATGGCAACCAGCCAGGTTGAAGCCATATTTGCATAATAAAAGACAAGGGTTCGAGAGCCAGTCTTTTCACGGGCTATGTAAATGGCACACCTGGTCAAACCAATCTCCTGGGCCCTATGTAAATCAATTACCTCCTCCTCAAGCCTCTGTACAAAACCGATTGCATTCTGCTGCAAACCGGAGACCCTCTTTTGGGCAACCCACTGTCTCAGCATGTGGAAGCTTTTTCTCTATATATTCTTCTTTCTTTTTTTAAACTTTCTGCTCCTAAACCCACTCTTCATGTATGTCCGTGTCCTGAATTCTTTCTCAACTGAGACCAAGAACCACGATATCTACCCCAGACAACACAGCCATTTCATTATAATTATTTACAGAAGATATGATTATTTATGTAGGGACTACAAGAGATATTCAGAGTAATTGCAAAAAGTAACAGGAAATGTGGATAGGGTAAGTGGGCATCATATTAACATACTGAAAGTGGTTGAATTTCTATCAAGGAGCCAGAAATGATTACAAAATACAACTATAAGACAGAATTTATGACAGTACCAGGGGATATCAAATGGAAAATAAATATAGCAAAAAGGTATAATACCTCAATAGATGAATGTATAACATTGTAGTAGGAGATGTTTCAAAAGACCTGAATAATTGAGAAAATAATACTATGTACATGGACAGGAAGTTTATAGCATAAAGGTCTCTATTTTACAGAATTAATTCCACAAATTCAGTGACATTTCAATTAAAATACAATGTGGCTTTATGATGTTACTTGACTCTGAAGTGTAAATGGAGAAGTAAAATAACAATAATAGCAAGATGTTTCTAAAGAGGGTAAGGGATTGATCAGCATCAAGTAAATCTTTGCTACACCTTGGTAAGAATTTGGAGTACTGTATTTTGTAATTATTTTGCAATAAGTACGCATTTTGGGCTCACTTTGGGGTTGCAAGGAGTTATCTGATCTTTCTAGTTATTTTGTAAATGAGGCAAGAATAGAGAGAAAGTAACCAAAGACTCCAGCAATTACAGAGGCAATGGTGAGAACTGGTCAAATCTGACATAAAATTTGCAAGTGGGTTTACTGATGTTTTGGATATGAGATGTGAATAAAACAGAGGAAACAATCATACATTGTCAGTTTGGGTCCTGAGCAACTGGGTGAGTAATGATGTCATTTTTTGAAACAGAGAATGTTGGGAGAGGGCTGGAATTTGGAAAAGGATGAACCCTTCTCTTTGGCCATATTGAGATTTCTAGTAGATAAGAAACAAGAAACCAGGCAATTAGATATATGAACCTGGAACTTAGGGGAGAAGTAGGGGATAGGGTTTACATTTGAGAGTCACCTGGGTCCTGTTTATCAACCAGCTGTGCTAGTGCTGTACAGGCAGAAGGTGAGGTTCTAGCTCCTCTCTCTAGAACTGACCACCACCCCATCAAGTGCATGTATCTGTCAGGGCTTGCCTCTAGAGAACCCGAGAGAATAAAAAGGTATTAAATATCCAGATAATTAAAAATACAACCCTTTAGCCTAACAAACAACATTGTCTAATTTCTAGTGGGTTTGAATTAGAATTCTGCCATGAGGAAATGTCCATCCATAAAGTTTTGATATTTTGTTCTTTTGGTTACTTCCAAAACTTCCCTTAAAAATTGAGTCCTTATCCAACTTTATCTCTTTTGAAGAATGATGATCAGAAAAGCACAGGTTCGTTCTCAATTTAATTTACAATTTTGTTAGACTTAACACAGTTTTAAGTGGGATGATTTGTGCTCTCAATTAGCTGTGTCTAAAATATTCTTCTGCCACCAAAATGATTCCTAGAATATTTATGTTTAATATACTTTTTAATAGGTTCCAAATCACAGGATAGTAAATGTGTAAACTTCTTGTAAAATAAATAACATCACTAAAATGGAATATGTATACAATTTAATTGCATTATCTAATTTCTTTTAAATATGTTTTGGGAGAGAATGATGTTTAACCTAAAATTATACAGTGGTGCCTGCATCCCTGTATATAACAGGGTGTGTCTCAAATTTATCTTAAGAATATAGAAAAGCTGTTTAAAAAACAAACAACAACAACAACAACAAAAACCTGTGAGGATTCTTTATAGTGCATAGTAATCCTGATACAGATTTTTTTAAAATCTATATTTCTCACAGATTTTCTGAAGTTATGTTTACAAAGTATCACTAGTTCTATGCCCTTGGATAGATTTCATTTCTCAGCAGATCAGATTTCCTCATACATAAATTTGGAAATGACAGTGTCTGCTTTTTCTATTCTGTGTTAGTCATATAGGAGGGCTTGAGAATGGTGAGAAGAGCTGGGCGTGTTGGCTCATGCCTGTAATCCCAGCACTTTGGGAAGCCTAGGTGGGTGGATTGCTTGAGTCCAGGAGTTTGAGAGCAGCCTGGGCAAAGTGGCAAAACCCTGTCTCTACAAAAAAAAAAAAAAAAAAAAAAAAATCAGCGGGGTGTGGTGGTGAATGCCTGTGGTCCCAACTCTTCAGGAGGCTGAGGTGGGAGAAATCACCTGAGCCCGGGAGGCAGAGGCTGCAGTGAGTCACTATCTCACCACTTCACTCCATCCTGGGTGACAGTGTGAGACCCTATCTCTCTCTCTCACACACACACACACACACACACACACACACACAAAGGAGGAGAGAGAGTGGTGAGAAGAGAAACTAGAAACTTATTCTCCCCAATACACACAGTGTTTAATATTGCATTAAGAGTATTTCTTAATAAATAATTCAGAAATTTATAGAAAGTGGGAGGCCTCCTAGCATAGGGATCACATCCAGCATACCTAATGTTGGCTTCCTTGATTCCTAATTGCTGAACAAGAGAGCTCCCAATGACCCTGATAATGGGACATCTTTGTAGTTCATCTTCAATTTCTGTTTTAGCCACAGTCTTTTCTTCGCTTGGAACTTTCATCATCACCCAGGAAGCAATTATACAGGAACTTACTCCTCCTGCCTATTAAAACACATTCAGCAGTAGCTAAGCTATGTTTTGTGGGAAGAAGAGCAAGTCACTGTGCAGGTACCCTGGGATGTAGCGCTGCTTTAATACCGTTGGTGAGCCAGAAAACTTTAGGCCATGAGGAGTTTGTTTGAAGTGTTTTAGTCCTTAAACAATAAACTTCAGGGAATTTGGCTCAAAGGTTTGAATAAATGCATGTTATGCAGAGTGAATAGTGAGGTACACAAAGGTCAATGTGAAGTGAGACTGTTGAGTCAATTTCCTCATGCTTATAATTATTGCTGGAAATTATTGTTGGGGTTGATAATAATTTGCAACTGACATTAAGTACAGTTATTTCTTCCATCTCCAGGTGAATATTCAGGTTTGTTCTTCATGGCACATGTATTTACGACTGGTGAAAAGTACCATTAAAGGTCAACAGATGTATTTGTATCAGTAAGGTAATTCCTGCCTAAGCTTCACATTTACTGTGAACAGGTAAATGGCTGAATAAATAAATGGCTGATTTTAATGCAAATGTAAATGAGTTTACATATATAACTAATTAATTTTTTTTTTTTTTTTTTTTTGAGACGGAGTCTCGCTCTGTCGCCCAGGCTGGAGTGCAGTGGCGCGATCTCGGCTCACTGCAAGCTCCGCCTCCCGGGTTCACGCCATTCTCCTGCCTCAGCCTCCCGAGTAGCTGGGACTACAGGCGCCCGCTACCACGCCCGGCTAATTTTTTGTATTTTTAGTAGAGACGGGGTTTCACCGTGTTAGCCAGGATGGTCTCGATCTCCTGACCTCGTGATCCGCCCGCCTCGGCCTCCCAAAGTGCTGGGATTACAGGCGTGAGCCACCGCGCCCGGCCACTAATTAATATTTTAATTAAACTAAAGGTTTTCCACAGTTTAGCTGTCACAGCTTCAATAAATGAAATCACTTAATTGGTGCGTGTCTCTTATTTTTCTTTTAAAAATCTGCTTATGAGGACTTTAAAAAATATAAAGTGAAAAGAGATAATCATTTTATTGATTAAGGAGTGGGAAGTGTTTAGGAATTTCACTATATATTCTAAAGGGAGATGCTGGCATTAATGAATTCATTAGTTGTGCATATTTAATTACTCTTATTATACATCTTATTCAGATTCTAAAATTATTTTTCTGGTTATGATATAAGAAGTGTTTAAGGATTTCAGGATATATCTTAAGAAGTGGCATTGGCATAAATAGAAGCAATATTTTTAAAAATCTTTATTGTTGTTCTAAAATGATGCTAATCTAATGTAAAGTTATGAACAGAAAAAATAGAAAGCAGAAATAAAAATACTACAACTGAATTCCCCAGGGAGAACACTACATGAATTAGTGCATTGTCCAAAGGTCTTCATTTGTGTCTTGTGTCAGTCTGTTTTTTCCTGTCAGTCTGTCAGTATCTGACACTCTGCTGCCTTCCCCTCTTCTGTCTGTATCTCACTTTGCATATGTCTTATCTACCTAACTGCCTGACCCTGTATCTTTCTTTCTTGCTTTCGTTCTCTGCCCCTTTCTCTTTCTCCTTTAAATGTATGTTTATGTGTGCAAGTAAAGTTACAATTATATATATTTTAGCAACTTTCATTTTTTATTTAACGATATTGCATAGACCTATGTAAAATATTACTGAAAGTATTTCCGCCTTTATCCATGGGAGATTTAAACAGCTGTAGTGGATGTCTGAAACCTCGAACCTTATATATACGGTGCTTCTTCATATATATACATAAGATATTAAAGTTTAATTTATAAATTACACATGGGAAGAGATCAATAACAATAATGATAAAATATAACAATTATAACAATATACTGTAGTCAAAATTACGTGAATGTGGCCTCTCGCTCTCTTTCAAAATATCTTATTGTACTGGACTCACCTATTTTTAGACCTCAGTTGACTCCAAGTAACTTAAATTGTGGAAAGCAAAATTGCAGATAAGAGGGGACCACTGTGTATGTAAATTACCACTAGAAATTGAACAAATGCTGACTATTTTAGAAAAGACATGTATATCACCAAAGTATTATATACACATATAGAAAGCGATAGAAAACATATGAGGACTGCACACCTCAGCGCTTTATCAAATGCAAAGATTTTCTACTGAGAATTCAGACATTGTAAGTAATCACAAGAAAATATGGAATTGATAGTTTCTGAATGCCCCAACCCAACATGCATGGCACTGCATCTCATTGTAGTTGTATTAATAATAGGGTGTTTTCCTAATTATTAGGAGAATTGAGAATCTTCTAACACATACTACTATTCAATTGTCATCTTCCATGAATTCCTTTTTTATTTACAACACTATTTTTTAAAATTTGTTTCTATAATGATTTTTACAGACAATTGTTAATTACATTTACCAAATAATATTGATGGTTTTTGTCACTGGTGCTTTAAAGGGAGGCCTTATGGGTGCTAAATTCTATTTCTCCTCCTCTTCCTCCTCCTTTTTCACCTTCTTCATCTTTTGTCTCCGTCTTCTTTCTCTTCTCCTCCTCTTACTCCTTTTCTGCTCCCCTTTCTTCTCAGAAGTTCCCTAATATTACCTTCATTTTTTCTTGCACCTTACATTTTAACTTTATCTTTGTATTCTGCAGTTTTATTAGTATGCATTTGGATGCACGCAATATAGTATTCATCCTCTTTAGACTCATAGTGTCATTTCAATTCAATCATGCATGTTTTTCTTCATTTCTGAAAAAAAATGAACTTTTCAAATATTACACCTTTTAATTTCCTCTATTCTTTTCTAAAACAATGTAATTCTGTAGTGACATCTGAATGTCTCCTCCATGTGTGTTTAATTTCAGTCCTGCATAGTGGACTCTGTATTTTCTTTTCACTAATTCTATCCTCTGCTCTGTGCAATATTAACATTGTTTTTGCCTTTTATTTCAATTGCTGTATTCAACATTTATAGCCTTTTGTTTTTGTCTTTTTCATGTCTTCATATATTCTTGTTCTTTTGTGGTTTCTTTTTTTTTAATTAAATGTTAATTACCTCTCTGAAGATTTGGGACTCCATTAATTTTAAATTATTTTGTTTTTCTGTCAGTTTCCATTTTTTGATGGATTCATTTGTTTCCTCGTGTATTTAATGCTTGTGATTCTTTACATATGTTGACTTAATATTTGTGATTCTTTATGTTAGTATGGTTTATATTTTATGTAGGCTTATGTTGACTAAGACTCAATCCGTTTTTCTCTCTCTCTCTGTCTCTCTCTATCTCTCTTTCTATCCTCATTATCACCTAGGGGTTTTGTCAGGGCATCCGTCTTCCTCCTTCCCCCTCCCCTTTATGACAGTCCTGCTTCTGAGGTCAGAATCTTGGCATTTTCACCCCTCTTTGATAATGGGGATGTGACATAGGCTGTCACTCTGCCCATGTGGATTGATCAGTTCCTGGCTGTGAGGCTGCTTGTGCTTTCCATCCTCTTTTTTTCTACATTACATAAGCCAAAGCTGCAGCAAATTGCAACTTTCATCAGCATCTGTTCAGGGTCAGAGATGAGCCTTTCCAGCCTGTGGTCTCAAGCCATAAAGTCTGACTCCAAACCCAGCCATGTGTTGGTCACTTTATTCCCTATTGCTTGACAAAAACCAACAGTCCCTGCCACAAATGTTTGCTTCTGAACCAGGAGCCATGCAAGACCCCAGAATTAGCTCCGCTTGCCTTATTACATTTCTTGCTTTTCTGCCTTTCTGTTCTAATCTGCTCTGTGGAAGTGGTTTCTGTTTTTTCTCTTGTTGAGTGCTACAATGTCTTTTCAGATTTCTATTTTATAGTTTATATAAAATTGCTAGGATGTGTTTAGTGCTGGCTGCAGTATGGGGATTTAAAATCTGAATTTAGAATGTTTTTCTGGCTGTAATTTAGGAATGCCCTTTGAATGCACTTATAATAATGTCATTGCTTCCATTATTTTTCTGTTGCTTTTCTGTTGTTTCACTTAAGTATTTGAAGTGAAACTTTCTACATTAAAAATAGTAAAGGTTTCTTTGCTGTGTGTGTTTTATCCTAACTATATCTTATGTAAAAGGATTTAAAGACATGCAGCTTTTAAAATTTTTAAATGATTTTAATGTCAGACATCAATTTTTACTTTTATAATTTATTGGCTTGATGATTTGCATTGAAAAACTTATTTGCAGGAAAATAAGAAGATAAGACTTCTTCTAGTTTGTTTGTTTAAATATTTTTTGTCTCTATAATTTATTTTGATAAATAAAAGAGTGACATAGGTATCTCTGTCTCCCCATGAGGGTTTACCAGTATACCAACATAATTTTTAGTAATTTATTATTTCTCCCTTTTTTTAAGTGAGAAATTGCATTTTCTCATGTGCTAAGTTTGCATACATATTTGTTGAATTTTTGGACTTTATTATCTTCCTTCAATTGATCTATCATGTATTTAATGTGCTATAGATTTATAATTTATTAAAATATTTAAAAGATGTGGTAATGCCTTGTTATTCTGTTCCTTCATTCTTTTTTTTCTTCCTAGCTAGTTCCACAATTTTGGCCTTTTAAATAAATTTTTAAATTTAGATTAATTTTTCATGTTTCCCCTGCAAATGTTTTTATACTATTGTTGAAGCAATATAAGCAACAGGCCATTAACCTGCTTTTGTTTCTGTGCCAGAGCTCTTACACAAACATATATGAATTTAACTTATAAACATTTATTGTAACTGACTTGAAAACAAAACAAAAGGCAAAGAAAGAGTTTCAGTCAATCATGAACAGTCAAATAACTACAAAAAGAAACCTCCCATCAGATCATAGCCAAATAGGGCAAATGCCTCATGACACTATATTCAAATAAGGGAAAAGCCTAGCTATAGTCAATCAAATAATTCCTTTCCTTTGCTTCCATGTTCAGCCTACTAAAGCTCACTGCTTATGTTGCTGGGACAAAGCTCTCTGAACTTCTTCTGGTTCTGAGTGCTGCCCAATTCATGAGTTGTTTCTTACTCAAATAAACTGTTGAATGTATTTTTCTAAAGTTTTTCTTTTAATAAAATTCATGACAAATTCATTTAACGTACATATCAACGTAAGAATTCGTAAGTTGAGTATTCTTGTAAAGATTTTAGATCTCTCTGTACCCAATCTGATCTTTATGCTCTTCATTACATAAAGACTATATGAAGTTCTTGAGGTTCATGATTAATTATTGAAAGATCTTTATCATTGTGAGGATTTTATTTCTTCTTTTATATTTTTAGCCAGCTGTGATTTATGCATAAACCATTGATTTATTTCACTCATTTAATAGTCGACAACATCAGTGCATTCTCTTATTTCAATTTTTAAAAAATTTATTACCCATGGATTTTCTAATAATACATTTCTATAATTTCAAAATGATTATAAACTTGCCCACTTTTTTTCCAAAATATGCCAATTGGATTTCTTTCTCTTTCCTATATTCTTCTGTAGTCCTTTCAAAATAGTGTTTAACACTGTGGTTATTATGAACACTTGCATCTTTATTTTTACCATAATAAAATAATATTTTAACATTTCACAATCATATGTGATGCTAATTATTGACCTTTAAATTTTTAAAAATGTCTTAATTCCTATTAAGATGACTATATTATAAAATCTACCAAAACCACATCATTCTTATAGTTTTGAATTAAACCTCAATTGGCCATGACATATTACTCTATAATGGAATTCAACATGCTAACAGTTTGTTTTTCATTTCCTGTTCAGAGATGAGATTGGAATCTAGTGTTTTTACTTTTGTGTTATATTTAGCAGGTATTGGTGTTTGTGAGAATACACCATTTGAGAAATATTATTTCTGCTGCCCTACATGGGAATAGAGTTTAATTTTGAAAATGACTTTATTCAGAATGAAATTATACAAAATTGAGACCCACTGGTTTTATTTTAGAGTTATTCATGAAATAATTCCAAATAAATGTAGAATGTGAGGGAAAAGGAAATTGCTGCACAGAAAAACTTTATTTAATTATAACTCAATAACAAGTATTTACTATGAATGTTTTATATACCAAACACTATTCTAGGATATAGGAATTGAAAAAAAGTAGTATTTTTGGAAGACAGTTCCAGCTTCAAGAAGCTTACATTCTAGTGAGGGGCAGTGAGAGTAAACAAATAGACTAATATCACTATTTTAAAGTTACTGTATTTATATATAAACTCTTATGATAGAAAATGAGCCAAGTAAGGTGAGTCAAAGTGAATGAAAGGTGAAAAATGAAGGATGACATCTATTAAGCTGTTAAGGAGAGGCCTCCAGAGATGATATTTGAGCTGATATATCCAAAGCACAAAACAAAATTACTCAAATGGTATTTTTATGAAATACAAAGGACAAACATGGCACTTAAAATTATCTCTCCTTTCTGTCTTTGGCACACACAGTAAATTTTAAGTTTCTTTGGTAATAAATATCTAAAAAGATTTTCATGTATGAGACGCAAAGATATGAATGTTTCTGGTATTTACACCGGAATCTGTGCATGCAAGAAGTGGAAGCCATCAGAGTGAATCCCTTGGCAAAGTTTACACATATTTCAGCAATGCAGCTATGACTCAATATATTTAGAGACTCGTCTCTGGATATTACTCCCACAGCTTATGAGACATAAGAAATTGTGCTTCGCTATTTTGTATTCATACTGGATTGGGACTGCACATTAGCTTGACAACAAGCCCAATTTGCCAGTCTTGGCTCTGAGTGACTAATTTTAGATGTTCACAAATGTTAGCGATGTTGCATCCAAACAATAATAGTTTACATAATTGTTCTGGCACCACGGTATAAAATAGGATGCCTCTTCCCACTCCAGGTACCAAAAGAATGATTTGTAAAAGCTTTTAGGAATACCTCAGTAAGGAATCTTCCCCTCGAAAATTAAAAAAAAAAAATAAAATAATTCTAATTATAAGCTCCTAAAGGGAAGAGTTTGTGTTTTCTCCTGCATTTTTTAACTGTTAGTTTTAACCTGGCCTATTGTTTGGAGTTCTCAGTAAATGTGTGTTCAGTGAATGAAATATATCTAATTCTATGTTTAATAGCAATTGAAGAATTTGTTGAGAAGCTACTGTACCCTACAGAGTAAGCTTTGTTTAATATACTGCAGGGTAATCTAATGAATACATATTTATTCAAATTACAAATAAAGCAATTTAGGACTACAGGGAGAGAGGTCTGGTTGTTAACTATCTGAATATTGCAACCAGAATAGCATTGGTGAATTCCTTTGCTAGGAGGGGCATTGCAAGTGAGTCAACCAGTATTTAAAAAGCATTAATCATAGGTCTTGTTCTAGGAGTTGTGGATACAGCAATGAGTGCTAATAGGTCCTTGCCCTCAAGTAACTTCCTCATAGTCTAATGTCCTCATAGTCTCATATTCTCTTTTCTCTCTTGTCCAATATCTACAGCTTTAAAAATATTTCCAATCTAGTCCTCTTTCTCTGCCTGATGTAATTACTTCTGCTTTTAAAAATAGATGGAATACTTTCAGGAATCTGAGTTGAAGCATACTAAATATATAAATAATTGCAGAGATCTCATTTTCTTTTCCAGCTACTAATCATAGTTTAGTGTTTAATATAGAGAGATATTTTCAAGAGAACATAAAGTATTTACTGTCATTTATCTATTGCTCAGACAATAGCATTCTTTTGTGGTACTGGAGCTTCTCGAAAGACAGAAAATCCTACCAAATGGATGATTTATGCAAACCCTCAGGGTGAAATGTCCTATGCACATACAATCTGTCAAAAAGTTCTGATGTGAGAGATTCTGATGACCTTAGTAGAGTCTGAAGAAAGGGACAACAGAGCTGAGAATTTTCTTCTAAGTAAAGATAACATGGAAGCTACTATTCCATAAGTCCCTCCTTTGTGGTTTCCTGGATCCCCCCTCTCATATTCCTGTCCTGTTGTGGTAATCATTAGTGACAGCTTCTTGTGATAGATAGTTCATTGTCTTGTGGTGATATTTCTTTTTAATTGATTCTTATTTATTACACATAGGCTTCAGAAATAATAAATCCTCAGTCAGGTAATAAATTTTTGTTAGTAATGACAGTAACTAGTAGAACAGTTCAACTCTCTTAAAATTAGCTTTCTGAAAAACATCTGATTGTCTTGAGCAATAGTATCATCCATCATCCAAATACCCACCTATTCATTTATTTATTCTTCCTTTAAACAAATATTTGAATTCCTATCATGCATTGGAAATTGTGTTAATAGTTCAAGGTCCCCTACAGAATTGATTGTTCATTAATATGTTTTAAGAATTTTGAAAGGGAACAATCCAAATTTGTATGTATACCTTTATGTACCTCATAAATAAATAAATTCTCTTCACTTTATCAAACTTATTTGCCTGTTGTGCTCTTCCACAATCCATTTTGCTAATGTGTCATGGGCTTGGACTGTTTTAAAATTTGTTCTTACAAGTATATTTTGCATTTGCATATGAAGGCAATTCCTTTCAAATTATCACTTGCCATTATGGAAAGCTACAACCCAAGATGCATTCATGCAGAGAGTTTTTAGGAAATACATCTGTTTTGAGTCTCTTGAAACTGTTAGATATTGCTAGTGTGGCTTCTCAGATTTGCTTGCTAAATTAACCAGGTATAGCAATTAGAACAATAGACCAAGTGAAAAGTGTGTGGCAATTAATTTCCAGACATCTGGGAATCATCCACTAGTTTGCAAGCATCCTGAGGGAAGAAACACTGCCTTATTCAAAGATATGTACTTCCAGGGCAGGTATGGTGCTGAAGATTATTTGTTGAATTGAAATGTACTGAAGAAAATTGCTATGTATCTCACTGGGTTTGTCTCTATGTAAAACGAAAACAGTATTCTCAATGGCCAGAAACATATTCTCTGATTGCCCTGCTGCCCAATCTGGCTTCTAATCACCTAAAGCCAGACCTTGAGTTTAAATGATTATGAAAATAATTCTAAGTGGCTATTCATTTACTTCTTTAGATAATGCCAAACATAATTATGTGTGGGAAATTTAATACACAAAATTGCATCCTTGAGTTTTCAGTTTTACATTCCCACTAGTTTTATTTTAGTTGTCATGCCCATGCCCTTTCCTTAGTGTTTTAGAGAAAACATCATGGAATCACAACAAAGAGAACCTTTTTTTTTTTTTTCTTAGAGGAAAATTGTTCTCATGCCCAAAGGTCCTAAGCCCAATGCAGATATAAATCATTTCAGGCTTGGAGAGCACAGACTTACTTTGATTTACTGAATTTTTCCCCTCGATTCCCTTATAACCTTTCAGTGAGATTATACAAGTTCTTTTTTATTATATGCCATACTCAGGGAAAAGTCCTCTGTTTGTGCAAACAATCTTTGTAAGACAAAATTATTTCCTCTCATTGCTTCACAAACTCACAAAAATGTAGCCTGATTTCAGAAGCCCAAACATTAAATTTCTTGAGCTCAGGTGTAAATTGGAATTAGAAAAGGTGTGAAGCAATATAACTAAATTTTTATACTAACAAAAGAAATTAAAAATAAAAGAAAACTCAACTTCTCCATATTAACAAACTCATAACCATTCAGGTTGAATTCGACTTTGGGTTAATTGCACTTTTGAATGCACGCTTGATTATGAGAGATGCAAATTAGACATTTGTATTGTTCTGACTTTTGTACCTGGGGAGTATTCTGCTTGTATGAAAGAAGGTTCTGTTTGATATTAAGTTTTTTGGAACTGTTCTAAAGCATCAGAATTTTTAGATTTGTGTGTATACTGCTCAACATGCAGGCAGGAAACAGCGTGAAATGATTGCTTAATACTCTAATGTCTTTAAATTACAGTCTTTATAAAGCTGCTTCATTGAACTGGTAGTTTTTTTCATAATTTTATTAGACAAATTGGCTTACATTGAAAATGTATAGTATATTAAGTCCACAGAGCTAAAATAGTCAACTAGAGTTTGTACAATGATTATGAATATCCCAGTATCTAATTTAAACTGTTATCATTATAAATAAATCATTGAAATACCCAAACAACTCATGTTTATTATTCAAATTATTATTTTTCTGTGCACTTGCCACATTATTTATTCATTTAATAACCAGAGCTTCTAGACCCATGCATGTTTTTATGAACAATCATAAAATGTTGCTTTGTTATATACAGAGCCAAAAATGTATTTCAAGGTTACCGTTTCTCAACAGCTAGTAGATCTTAATTACTAGTTGTGTGAAACAATGTCTTAGATATGCAAGTTTTTATTTTCAGAATTGCCTCATATGTATTCAGTGATTCAGACTTCTAGCCAAGTGTTCTTATAGAAAGATGTAAATTAGTTTTTATGAGCATTACGGTAGAAGAAACTGATCTATATTTGCAGAACTTCTCAGTGACGAATAAAGCCTTGATGTGAGGAGCCTGTGCTATGGCAGTTTGTGTTTATTACACACGAATTATTCCATTGAATATATATTTATTTGTATTCATTGAATATGGACTACTTATCTACTAATAGTCAAGCACTGTTAGTTGTGGTCACATACATAATCACATTCAAATCTCACAACTGGGTGAGAAAGATGCTACTATTTCCAAATATAAACACAGCAGTTTATAGTGAAAAGGAGAATCTTCTTGGAGTCCAAAAACACATAGTTTTTAACTAGTATTATCACTTACAGCTTATACTGTATAACTTTGGAATTGGTAGTCAATGTCACTGAGCTGATTTATGTGAGGTTGATCACATCACCTCACACATGGGAAGTTCTGTGTAAAGGGATGAGAATGTTAACATTCAGGGTGTTTCAAATATAATTTTAGATGAAGTAGCCTAACAAATGCAGAACACTTCGGAGAATTTGTAGCATGTAGGAGAGTATCAATAAATGTTGGTTTCCTCCCCAACCTCTCCCCATCCATGGCAACCATTCAAAACCAGATGATGACTTGCTCAAAATCATACATCACGTGAGTGGCAAATCCACAACTACAACTTTTCATTCTAAGTTCAGAGCTTTGTTCAGTGGAATCAACTGCCTGCCTACTGTGGGACCATTGGTCTTTTGTTTCAACATTTTAGATTTAAATATTCTGTATCCCATCCATCCTTTTCGGATTGTGGCAGTGCCAAGGAATTGATCATTTTTAATATAAATACCATTTTTAGGAAATAGAAGAAGTTTCTCTCTACCTATCTGATAGTTAATTATATATGTTAACTGGACTGAGCCACAGGATACCTAGATATTTGGCTAAACATTATTTTTGATGGGTGAGTGAGGGTGATTTTGGATGACTGAAATCTGTAGACTGAGTAAAGCAAATTGTACTTTCCAATGTGAGTAGACCTCCTTAAATCTGATAGATGCCTGAATAGAACAAAAGGTGAGGTAAGAGAGAATTTCCTCTCTCTACCTGACTGCTTTTGAGCTGAGACATTGCTCTTTTCCTGAACTCAAACTGGAACTCATACCACCAACCCTCCTTGTTTTCAGGTCTTCAGACTCATGCTGAAGCTATACCACAAGCCATCCTGGCTCTCCAGCTGGCACATAGAAAATTATAGTACTATATAGACTTCATAATTGCATGAGCCAATTCTTTATACATATATATGTATATGTATGTATATATATATATATATAGCAATCTATTGGTTTTATTCTTTTCTGGAGAGTCCTGACTAATTATCTATCTATACAGCTATCTTTTCTATAAGCAGGGAAATAGTGTTGGAATAAAATAATTCCACTCAATTCTCTAAACATTTTTGAAATAATGATATTTTTTAGACATTACTTCATATACGGCACCATATTCTGCACAATTGTTATAACAATGCCCTAAAGTCAATGAGATTCCTAATATCATAGAGTTTACATTTTCACTGAAAAGATAGCTTGTAATCAAATAATAACATACACTAAAATAATAATGCAAAGTAGCATAGGATAAGTTCCACAAGTGGAAATATAATGAGACATGAATATAAATATATTGGGGAGCTGACCTGGTCTGAGAATCCAGAAAGAATTCTTCTGGAAAAGACTTCTTCAGTGAGTTGTGTAAAGTAAGTAAGAATTAAGTAGACAAATTAGTTGGGCAGCAGGGGTCAAATGAAGCATAGGTTAAACATATATGAAGACCTAGAGGCATGGTGAAATATAGCTTGTTGGGGAAAAATAAAAAAGAAAACTAAAAGAAGGCTAACAGACTTGGATACTCAGGGGGCTGATGTGGGAAGATCACTTGAGGCCAGGAGTTCAAGGCTGCAACGAGCCATGATCATACCACTGCACTCCAGTCTGGAAGATGGAGCAAGACCCTATAAAAGACCCCTTGCAGAAGGGTAGGGTTTTCATTTAGTTTTGGTTTTGCCATTTTTCTTAACCACACAAATGAAGAGCTTTCATATTCTCCTACATCTTTACTGGAAAAGAAAGCATTTTTTACATTATTTTAAAAAATAGAGATATTTAACAAGATCTATTAGAAAGAGGTTGTGGCTGTGTGTCTGTCTTGTTTTTTGTTGTTGTTTGTTTATTGAGTTTCTTTTTGTGTATGTGAAAAGTGCTGCAGACACATTTTCTCATGTTTTGGCTCTCAGAATTATAAACTTGAATCAATCTGTTACTTTCTAAATTATAAAAGTTTAGTATTATCTGAAACATTTTTGTTTAAAATAAGGCCAAGGGCTAACAGGGTTTCTAAGTTTTTACAACTTACAGAGACATATTTTATGGCTAAATTTAAAGACCTGATTTAATAAAATTACTGAGTTCCAAAATCAGCCAGCTAAGGCATTTAAATGGGAGATATCAACTATTAGATATAAGCCTTGGTAGTCAAACCAACACAATTCAATAACTTTGCAATTTCATTTTTATCATCAATTATATCTTAATTTCTGGATGAAGTGATTAGCTAGCATGGAATGTTGGTTAGAAGAAAGATAATGAGGGTGACTGAGGGACAAAATGGTCTCCTGAATTACATTATCAAAATATTAGAGAGTTCAAAAGTAAAATGAGAACACTTATTATTTTTGTCTGTTAGGCAATGTGATACTTTATGGACTTAAAACTATTTCAGAGGACTGTCAGTTTAAAGTTGAAACTTGCTGGTAGATTCTGAAAATACCTCTTGAATCATCTCAAAATAATACTTCAGAAAATTCTCCAAAGAAACCTAATAAAATCTAGACCATAACATTATGTACTAAAATGGAGAGCTGGCTATTCCTAAATTTGAGACAGTTGTCTGCATGTTGTAATGACAAGGCAGATTAAGCAAAAATAAAATTATCAACAGTAAGGATCTTCTCTCTACATTATCAGATAATTCAGTAATCAACCAACATTAGGAGAGAAATAAAGGGACTTTGGTGAGACTAGGGGTTACTGATTGCCTAAGAAATACGTAGTGCACATGAATAAGACATTGTTGGGTGAGATGGATATAGAAAATATGCTTAATCTTTATTGTTTTCTGTTCTCTATTAGTTTGTACTCTACACGTTCAGAGGGTCAGTCAGAGAGTGGGGCAAAGGTTTTCTTTCCAGTCCCCAAAGGCAAGCAGATGAAAGGAGAATTTGCATCTTGTGCCTATTGGAAAAATATGAATCTGGATATATATTTCCTTATTCAACAAGAGTGAATAAAAGAACAAAACCCAACAAATAAAACCTGAAAAACAAGAGAAAAAAATTGTTACTCAGATGAATACGCTTTTGTAATGGATATACTGTAAACCAAAGAATTTTGTAGGAATATGTTTGTCACTTTTAAGACAAGAAGACAACTTCTCCAAATTATCATACGATGTCACAAAAAATAGTGACCCAGAAGAAAAGACAACATGATAGTTTACATTGGGAAAAGGAGAATTAATGATGCCTGAGCCGCCTTTTCTTACCTTCCATGAAAATATCCATGTAACACAGGTGAACAAATGCACAGCTGTACTAATTTTGGAAGTTAGGAATATCATGTCACTAGAATCAGTTTCTAGTAACCAAATTGTTAAGACACAATAGGGGCCCAGAGAGAAAAATGGTTAAGAGATTTTTATTATCTCCAGTTTGTACTTGAACCTAGGTAGTTAAAGTTCTAATTTGAAGGATTTGCTTCGAAGTAGCCCAATTTGCAGAATTTGCCTTCCAGGACAAGCTCATTTTATACATATATCCCTATTGCTTTCTGATATGTGAAGGTAGAAGCAGGGTACAAGGCTGAGACAGGGATTACCCAATAATGGTGCACATTGGTGGTTCTGAGCACTGAGTAAAAAAATATTTCAGGTGGACTCCCATTGTTCCTCACGCACAGTCAATAGAATATACAAAAGCAAGAGAAGGTCTTTTCTTGATCCAGGAAAGCTAAATTTTAGAGATGAAAGCTAGATACTCAGAAACTGGATGAGCTTTTGTGCATATGGAGGCAGAGGAAGATTATACTGGAGAACTTCTGTAACCTGAGAGAAAGCCGGGCCACTCCACCCATTCTGCTTAAGGACCTCCATAGAATAGGCACTCACTTAATTAAGGATCCATAGCAAAATGTGGGAGGCAGGGTAGCATTAGACTTAGGAGAAACTTCTGCAGTCTAAAGGAAGAAAGTCTTTAAAGTCACAAAAGGCACAACTTTGATGAAAATTTACTATACAAATATTAATGAATTGTGGAAAGAAAGATTACCATACAGCATAAAAATAATATTTTAATTCTGTAATATTAGTGTGTACTGGAAACTCTTCGAGCGTAAATGCTTTGACTTTATCTAAAACATGCACTGAAACCAATTAAGTGTAAGTTACCTCTAAATGATTTACCTTCAGTGGAAGCCCATATTAAAGCAATTCACAGGAAAACCATTTTATTAAGATTCTGCCACAGGAAATTGAACCTATGGAATGTTAAAATTCATATAATGACATTTATTCAACACATATATATTGGTTTTTTTACTCTAGGTCAGACAGTGGTAGACACTGGTGAATTAACTATAAATAGGATGTAGCACCTATGAGAGGCACTGTGACATTTTTCTAAAACCTAGAAGGCAGAAGCCTGCCTTCACGTTCTGACTCTGCTATCTTCTCTGCCATTGTGACTATGGAAAAATTATTTAACCTCTTTGTACCTTAATTCCTCATTTGTAAAATAGGGATAATGTTATTTATATTTTGCATATTAATTTGTACTTTATTATATTCATTTTTATATCTATATTGGTGTATATCTACATATCTATATATGGTTATGTATATTTATAATTACACATGATTATACTTACTTATCCATACATATGATTATATCATTACCTGGAACATAGGGAATATATCAATTATCAATTATTCATATGTATATGTGTATATATATGTGTTTTGAATATATACATGTGTATGTATCTATATATAGGTTTCTGTAAACACACACACATATATATAGACACACACATATAGGTATCTATACACACACAAAGATAGACACCTATACATATAGATACACACATATGTATATGTATATGTATATGTACATGAGAGAGACAGCTAAGAATTGTATTCAGCTTGTTTTAAGTGCCACGGAAATATATAAGAATCATCATCTTCATTAAATATCTTACAATTTAGAAGGTGAATATGGTGTTTATATTTTTTAATATAAGATTATGAATTGTAATGGGTACCAACTGTTGTGGGATATCAGAATGTGTCATTTTATTGGGGAAGTATAAGATGATTTCATAGATATTGAGAGGTTTTGGTGCAGTGCTGTTTCTTTTGATTTTTCTAAATGAGAAGGAGGAACATTAGTAAGTAAAGAATGGGTTACGGAATATTCAGGGAATTATTATAAGCTCAGGAAGACTCATAAGACATTCGGGAGAAAAGTAACTGACTTGAATCTATGGTGGATATTAGTGACATAGTAGAAATGTTATATTTCCTTGAAGTTGTTTCAAGTTTCTTACTATACTCTGCAAAATTATTAGAGGACTTAATCAGTCCAATATCAGTTCTTGGTAGTTTATCATATTGTTGAATTGATTTGACATCAGTGTTATTACCAGGAAAAAAAAATCTCTGTCAACTTTAGAAGATGGGCCTAACATTTCTTCTTACTCTTAAAACTGCTATTATAAAAGTTTGCTAAGTTGAATTCTCTCACTTTGCTAAGTCAAATTTATTTCACGATTTGTTGAAATGGTCCATGTAAGATGTTATTAGATAAGGGCTTTTAAACAGCAAGTGTTTAATACCTTTAACTTATTCAACATATATTCAATAAATGAATATTACATTGTTTTAAATATTGAAAATATAAATGCAGATAAAATATGTTCTCTAGCATTGAGAAAACCATTGTTTTAGAGACTATGCTTGTAGTTGATCTCTAAGGATCTTTCTAGATAGGAACTTTAATAGTTCCACACAATTTTCAGTGTGATAAGAGGATTTTATTGGGCAAGTATCGGCTTTCAATGGTGGATCATAATGTCAAATAGATTTGATACCAGTTTTCTTACCTGGAAACAAATCCATGCTAAGTTGTTAAATATATGTTTAACATTTCCCCTTATGATTAAAACTTTTTGACTCACTAAACTTTTGAGTTTGACTCAAACTATTGATTTCACAGTCTTTTTTTTTTTTTTTTTTTTGACAGAATCTCGCTCTGCCACCCAGGCTGGAGTGCAGTGATATGATCCTGGTTCATTGCAACCTCTACCTTCCAGATTCAAGCAATTCTCCTGCCTCAGTCTCCCAAGTAGCTGGAATTACAGGTATGTGCCACCATGCTCAGCTAAAATTTTTGTATTTTTAATACAGAAGGGGTTTCATCATCTTGGCCAGGCTGATTTTGAACTCCTGACCTCAAGTGATCCGTCCGCATCAGCCTCCCAAAATGCTGGAATTACAGGTGTGAGCCATCACACCTCGGCCCTGATTTAGCTGTCTTCTTTACGTAGTTTCTGCTTTATATGAGCACAGATGAATATAAAAATGTGTATGAATGATAAATGGGGAATTTAGAACTCTCAAGGAAGAAGTAGCTCAATGACAAATACCTAGAATGCAAAGAACTGGAATGGGACAAATTCTAAATTGGAAATTCTAATTTCCACTAGAAGATCTTTTGCCTGCCATCTTCTCTGGTACCAATCCTAAGTGTGAAGTTTGACAATTTCTTTTCTGTATTTAAATATATTTTTAAACCAATAGTAAATATTTAAATAAATAAAGAATATAATTTTTCTTCCTGACCACTTCATGTTCTCAGAGCCAAATCTCAATAGTGAATTATCCACTTATATCATTGTTTAAAGTTAGTGCCAGATCTTCCAGGTTTCAGAGCGATTCTAGGAGTCCATTGTGGCTCTCTCTTTTGGGAAATCAGTGGGCAGCAAGACATGTCCACTTCTGTTGCCATCAGACAGGAGCAGACATCATGATGAATGTGAGGTGCTAAAGGAATGTGCTCAGATGACACAGAGATAAGAATTGAGGGGTATTTTAGAATTTCTTAGTC
Source organism: Pan paniscus (assembly GCF_029289425.2). Classification (NCBI taxonomy): domain Eukaryota; kingdom Metazoa; phylum Chordata; class Mammalia; order Primates; family Hominidae; genus Pan; species Pan paniscus. Next base: position 74,068,065 of record NC_073267.2, read on the forward strand.
TTCATTGATTTTCCAATCTGAGAAACACTATTTGAATCCATACTTATTTTTACCTTCATCTATTCTACTTCTCTTGCTCTTATTCTTTCTTTAATTCATCAGACATTTGTAAATTCCTGCCAAATAGCAGAACTATGTTGGATAGGAGGGAGGGTGATGATAAGTATATTATCGATAATGGACTGGGTGGGCACAGGCATAAGAATCAATTTCTCTGTAACCATGTGATAAATTCAATAACAGAGTGGCTTTCACCTTTTTACCTTGCAAGTCTGTCAGTTTCCCCCAACAGCACATATCCCATGATTCTCTTTGAGACACGACTATTACATCATCTGCTGAATGCATACTTTGAGTCATCTGTACTTTGTCTAATTACCATTATGATTTTTCTTCACTTGTCCTAATAATGTACAGAGTGATTTCTGTGACTGTCAAGTAAGGAAGCTGAAGTTTTGAAATGGGATAGTGCTCCATTCCTCCTGAATTTTGATGTACTAGTTCGTGTTTTTACTGTTCTCTGATGAACAGGCCATCCAGTGCTAATGGATTATAATACATTAAGTAAACATATGGTTAAAATGTGAGATGGAGTAGAGGGCAAAGGGCATGAAGAATCAGGATCTTTATTGTTAGTTCTGTGGGTGTCCTTGGGCAGATAGGAAAATCTTTCTGGGTCTCTCTTCATCTGTAACATGTGGGTAACCAATGCTTTTCCTCTCTTTCCCATGGGCATATATTGAGAAAAGCTTCTGAAAGCATGATTCCACGTTGCATTCCCTGCATCTAGCATAGAAATTGTTACTGCATATATGTTTTAAAACTATGTTAAATAAATGAGTAATATGTACTTTGAAAAGTAGAAAATGCTGTATAGTATACATATAATGGATGACTAGTACTTTATTTATCTAGAGCTTGTGCACTTAGGGATGTTTGGAATAGCTGTAAAAATGGCTTCTCATACTTTTCAGCTTGGTAAAATGGATATTAAATCAGTTCAAGGGTAAGAATGACATTATGCAGTGAGGACTGAAGCTCTGGGATCTGATATTCATGCATGGAGGTTCCCACAATAGCCAGGGGCATGGCACCTTCATGCATCAAAATAATGGAACAATGTTGACAATAATGAAGATGAATCACATGATTTTAGGCATTGATCGACTTGTGTTTTCAACCATGAAAGTGTAGGTGATCCTAAGTGTTGGCCAATGCAGCTTAAAAACTGCTCAATAATTATACATCCAACTATATAGGAAACAAATGTATATACTTATTCTTTTATATGCCAATGTTTTAAAATGTTTTCCAAATGAATTGTGGACATCACTATGAATTGGTGCATTATTAATAATTAAATGAGCAGGATAAACTTTGATGTTCACATTTTGGTTTTGTTGCGCTTTTGTGGGCTCTGTGGAAACGAAATCTTTTCTCATGAGCATCTTGAAATAGCTAAGTGATTTTCATCAACCAATACTTGAAGCTTAGAATAACTATCTTATCAACTCCTAGCTGTCTAAAGAGTTATTTGATATTAGATTCTCCTGTGTAAAAATACCTGGTGGAGCAACATGACTTATCTAGGGAGAATATAAATGTCCTTCGCATAGCTTAAAACATTCTTCTCATGTTGACTTCAGCTTGACTGTTCAGATATGTTATCTCAGTTAACCATTTGCCCCATACCTAGGAGTGAATGGCTATTCAAAATACTGGCAGAAGGAAGAGTTCCTACCATTGATAGAGAGACTTTGCTGGGACCAGAGTAAGAAGACGAGCATTAGCAAAAACTGTGGGCTAGTGGAATAGCTTGATATCTGGGTATTCCAAATGTAAAAACAATTTTTCTAATTCTGGAAAGCCTTCTCATTCTGGAAAGATGGAAGAGATATACTTTGCCCTATTCCTCCCACTAATTATAAACAACCACCCTATAGCTTATATTTAAAACAAATGTGAAAATATTCTGAAAGCTGAAAGGAAGAAGACAAAGAGTCTAGGGATTTTAGGACTTAAGGAATGACATGGTGGTGAGTTTCCTGATTTTATTTTTGCCTGATAAATTCCAGAAATGAAGATGAAGATGCTGGTAACCCGGAAATGCCAATACATAGACAAAATAATGTCTCAAAAAAAATCTGCCTTTCTAGTAAAAAGACCAGGAAAGAGACAACCAAGGAAGACAGTTATTTGGCTCCCACTGCAGCCAAATAACACACATGCACACAAACCCATGCATACATTCTGTGGCTCCACCCCTAACCCCACCAGCAAAGGTAGAGTGAAGAGCCTAGACTTCCATCCTTTCCAGGTTGAAAGAAGATGCTCCAAACTTTCTGCAGAGAAATTTGAGAAAGTTTCACAGTTTTCCCCGTTGCCCAGTAGTAATAGCCTAGACTTTGACTCCCACCTGGCAGTAATGAAGCACCCCATTCTCCTCACTGAGGTGGTATCAGAGGAGATTGAATAAAGAGGCAGGATATTCCCCACTGTCCATTGATAATCATATCACGTCCATCTGTGTTCCAGGTCATCTGAACAGAGGATATCACTAGCAGTATACTCAAAAAAAAGTTATAATGGCACCAAAATTTCCAAACTTGACAAAATATATAAACCCACAGATTTAAGAAACTGAATAAACTCTAGACAGCATAACCCCACCCCCACCAAAATCCACACAAAGATACATCATAGCCAAACTTGTGAAAACTAAGGGCAAACTAAATGAACATCTTGAAGGCAGCAAGAAAGAAATAACAACTTGCATATGGGGGAACAATTCAAATGATGATAGATTTCTCATTGGAAACTGTGAAGGCCAAAAGAAAGTAGCACATCAATTTTCAAGTGATGAAAGGGAAAAAATGTCAACCTATAATTCTGTCTCCATCAAAAATGTTCTTCAGGATTAAATGGAAAATTAAGACATTCTCAGATGGAAGAAAACTAAAATAATTTGTTGTTAGCTGACCTACCTTGGAGAATGGCTAGAGGAAGTTCTCTAACATAAAGAAAGCCACAAAAGATGAACCATGAAACAAGAAGGGAAAGAATACAGTAAGCAAAAAATATGTGTAAATATAACAGAAACCCCTTGTCCTGTTTTTTCTAAATTATGCTTGCTGGTAGAAGTAAAAATTAGAATGCTGTCAGATGAGGTAGTTAAAAACATGTAAAGGAAAATTTTTAAACAATTGTAAGTGGGGGATAGTAAAGGGAGATGAGATTTCTATATATCAATTAAATTTACACATATACATTTATATTAAATATATGTCAATTTACATTTTTTGTGTATACCCACACATACTACAGTACCTACAGCAACCACAGAAAAGGCATACAAAAGGAATACACCCAAAAATACTTTGGCTAAATCAAAATGGAACTCTAAAACACATTCAAATAATCCACAGAGCAGGGAAAAGGAAAACAGAAATACAAAACAAGAAAAGAGGGAAGAAAATAAAAATAATAAAAGATGAAAAGAAAGACTTAAGCCCTAATATAACAATAATTATATTAAATCTAAATGTTATGAATAACTCAAATAAAACAAAGAAATTGAAAGAGTAGATTAACATGACCCAGCTATATGCTATCTACAAGTAAATTCACTGAAAATATAACGTTAAGGCAGATTGAAATAAAAAAGATGAGAAAAATATACCCTGCAAACATTGGTCAAAAGAAAGCAAGGGGTGGCTATATCAATATCAGATAAAGTAGACTTGAGAAAAAAGAGAAGGAAATTATATAATGATAAATGATTAGTGTCTCAAGAAGATATAACAATCCTAAATGTGCATATCCCAGGTGACAGAGCTACAATATATTAAAAAAAAAAAAAACACACAGGCATAACTTAAAGGAGAAATAAACAAATTAACTAGTGTAATGAGATACTTCAACACTTCTATATTTATAATTAATAAAACAACTAGATAGAAAATTAGCAAGAATACAGAATAACTAAACTACAATATCAGTCAATAGGCTCTAATTGCCATTCGTAGAACACTCCACCCAACAGCAAAATAGACATCTTTTTAAACTTTTCTTGGAAGAAATTTTAGAGTAGACCATATTTTATTACATAAAACCCCATCCAACAAGTTTAAAAGAACCGAAATGACATACAATGTTACTAATATTTGACACACAGTGAAATCAAACTAGAAGTAAATAATAGAAAGAGAGGAACATCTCTAAACCCTTGGAAACTAAACAACACACTTCAAAATAATCCATGGACCCTTTGAAACTAACAACACACTTCAAAATAATCCATGGGTAAAGGAGGAAGTTCCAAGGGAAACGGTAAAAAACAAGAACAATGAACTGAATGAAAATAAAAACGCGGTGTATAAAAACTTGAGGATCACAGCTAAAACTGTCTTGCAAGGGAAATTTATTATACCAAATGCATACATTAGAAAAGAGGAAGCCTCGAAACAAAATCTAGGCTCTCACCTTAAGGTCCCAGCAAAAGAGAAGCAAAATAAACCCAAAGCAGCAGTAGGAAAAAAATAATGAAGATAAAAGCAAAAATATGTGAAACTGAAAATGGGAAAACAGTAGAGAAAATCAATGAATTGATGTTCTGTTTTATGAAAAAAATATAAGTAAAATTGACAAAACTGTAGCCTAACAGACAAGAAAAGAGAGAGAATACACAAAATATCAATTTCACAAGTGAAAGAGAGAATATCACTACAGACCCTGTAACAAATAAAGGATAATAAGAAAAAAACAGGAACCACTCTGCACACATTATTGCATTTGTTTTCTCCTTGAGCTGCAACTGCGAGTTGTCTTACCCTCTCTTTGGGGGCCTGACATAATAGTCATCAACATTTTTATTCTTGCTCTATTTCCAAGGATGTCTTGGTTCCCTTCACAACCCCTGCCCCCAATAAATGATCCTAATCAGAAAACCATTTCTCTCTCTTATTCAAGAAAGTCTGTTCTTCTATTTCTTCAATGCCCTCTTGGTCTTAAGCAGAAAATCCAAAATCCAGATTTCCAAAATCTGAAATCCAAAATCCAGACAATGAGGCAATTGGAAAGCTACTTTTCTTACCTTCCAAGTTCACCATGCTCCGTATCCCTACAAACACCCTCAATCAAGCTCATCAGAAAGCATGAGATTGCTCTGTCAGGAATGTAGGTCACCGCTTCCTTCTCTCCCTGGTTCACTCTTCCTCATCTTTTCTGATGGGCTCATCACTTAGTGGTATTCATTAAATTATTGCCCATCTCCTGCACTGTGAGACCCTTGATGATAGAAACTTTAAGTTTTTTATTGTGCATATCAACACCTCAGCATATTGCATTTTATGTTGGTTCACAAAGGAAAACACATCCAGGAATTACTCAAGGAACTTCTCAGAAATACAGATTATCAGGCTTGATCATGAGATTCTGATTCCATACAACTTGGAAGAGGCACAGAAATCTGCATTTCCATAAAGTCTTCATGAGAACTTGGTGCAGGTGTCCCAAATTTAAGAATAATTCGTAGGAAATAATGAAAAATTAAATAAAGAATGAAAATAACAAATTAGCTGTATTCATTTTATTAAATTATTCATTATAAATCCTTGTCCTAAATCTAAAAATAATTCCAGCAAAACAACTATTTAAAGTTACCTCGCAAAACATAAGTGATGTAAAACATCAAGACTATGTGTTAGCTGTAAAGGAAATAACAAGGCAAAATGTTGGTTTGTTGATTAGTTTAATAGTGAAGCTTCTTTGAACACTTTTATTTTTCAAGTTTATATCTTCCTAACACTTAATTATGCACTAAACTCTTACATCCCCATTGCTTCATATCGTCTTCACAATAACATCTAGAACTAGAAAGGCAAGTAATAATAATTTTTTTTCAGATATATGTGAAGAAAATAAAGCTTAAAAAGGTCAAGACACTTTAAAACAAATTAAACACATTACACATTAAAACAAATTAATCCCATCAGCTTATTATAATAGCTACTTGTGATTTTTAATTTGGGAAAATCAACCTTTTTCAGGTGCATACATGTATATCCATAGCTACAATCCATATATCCATAGCTACAATCAACATAGATGTATGTTTAACTCTGTTGTTTTATATTAGTTTTTCATGTTATCAGAGATTTCATAATTTTTGTCATTTATGTATGGATTTTTATTAGTTGATACTCATCCATCCTGTTGAGGAAACATGATTTATTCATCCATTTACCTGCTATTGATCATTTGTTCATATCCACATTTTAAACTGCATTTTAAAAATATTCTTATAATGAACATATCTGTGCCCAAGTACCTATAACTGTGTGTGTGTGTGTGTGTGTGTGTGTGTGTGTGTGTGTGTGTGTGTGTGTTGTAGGCATTTGAGATTTGAAACCAGATAGCCTGACTAGAACATGAGAAACTATTTTTCTAATTTTAATTGTAAGATTTCAGTCAGACAGAGTTAAGACACTAGTTTTTAATCTTTCACCACAAACCAGAAAATTCTTCATTTGAATGAAATATTAAAATCCTCAGCAAATCTTCCAATTTTCTTCTGCAGCATGTAGTAGAGATCCATCCAATTTTAAGTCCCAGCCTTTCTCAGAAAAATATGTTCGTACAAATTCTCCATTAATGAAGAGGTCTTATATACATACTAGTATGTTTAGAATATCTGGGGGACTATATCTATTACACAAAATTTTTGCTAAACCTTAGACAAAAAAAGAATCAAGTTCCCAAATCCAAGATATAGGTAGTATGCTAAATAATGTAAAAAGCAAAAGTTATATAATAATTTAGGAATAAAAGGAAATATTTATACCTAGATTTTGACTGAGACTATTATGTCTCAGTTGACCACAAAATCGGCCTTTGGGCTTTTAAAAGCCAAAGATTATATAGGAAACATGATAGATATCTAGTTTCTAAAACTATTAACATTCATAATTATAATTTGCCTTTTGGAAACTGGGACTCTAAAAAATGCTAATAGTGAGACTCGAAACATTGATACGCAGATAAAATTCGAAATACAAGCAAATCAATTACACAATGCCAGGCTCATTGTTGAAGTTTGCTATTGTACCTGCAGTAAAAGTTAGATGTTAAAATTGCCGAGATAATATTGAAAATGTGAGTCAGCAAGCAGAATTCCCTAATAACACACTTTACAAAAAATGTTTTCAAATAATGTGAAAAGATTAGGTTTTGCTCTGTTTTGTTATGTTGTGACATAACTTACTTATCTAGAAATAAACTAACATTGAGATGGGTTTAATAGTTAAGATATCCACACAGAGTTGGTTTGGAGGGTCTGTGAAACAGATTTGATCTCGAAATTCTTTGATGAGCATGGTTTCTAAATTGAGGTGGAAAAGATCATGAGTCCAAACGGTAAAAGCCATTCAAATAAAGAGATCAGAATTAGTAATTTCAAGGAGAATACAATCAGGAAGAACTGGATTTCCAAGCTGGCCATTAATAATCAATTTGAATTGAAATAACGCTAACACTGGAATTAACTATGTACTACATACAACTTAATTTTGGAAACAAACTTGCCTAAACACATGATAGAACAATGACAGCAGGCAGGCCTTGAGAGACTGAAATGTTGTGAAAAAATAAATACATGGGTAAGCTCTACACTCACCCCATGCTTTCCATGAGGTTTCGTGCCAGTTTACCGCAAAGTGAAATAAAACTCAAGGAGAAAGCTCAGTCTTGGTTACTGAGGAAACAGAGAATAGAATTCCAAAATGCCAAATAAACTGGATATAGTTGCAACATCTTTGATAGGAGAAAACTGGAAAGAAGTGAGGCAAAAATTCTGTGTGTAGTATCTTCTTGAGGAACTGGCCAATTCCAAACCTGTTCCAGCATAAGACAAGACCAGGTAACCCAGAATAAACCAGCATCTGGAAGACAAAAGAACTTAACAGAAATGTTAGCATTCAGTTGTTGATGAGAAGAGGAAGGTTGGCATTAAAGCCCTGCAAATGTAAAAAAAAACATGGTGACTACAACTTACTCAAGAATAGAGAGAAAATGGAAACAGACCAGCCTGAATAAAGCCAAAACTAACCCACAACAGCAGCAAGATAATCAACTGGTTCTCTCTGCCAGCCAGGAAAAAATAAAAATAAAAAAGTCTTTTTTGAAGTAGGTAGTGTTGCTCATAGTGTCCACAGTTTTTAATTCAAAATATCTAACATCCAACAAAAACCTATGGAACTAAGATTGTCAGAATACAATGAACATTAACTGCTGCATATGATTGTTGGATATGACAGTATCATCACATTACACCAGAGAAAGCCTGTGTATTTGGAACTGGGACACTACATATATTTTTTCAAGATTGTCTTTGTGACCTTGAGCAAACTGCATAACTTGTTTTTTTAAAAAATTAAATAAATTATAAATTATTTTAGAAATGAGCATCACAATCCCTACTTGTCCCTTCTGATGGGCTGCTGTGGAATCAAAAGTTTAAATTGCATACTTATGTCAATTACAGAACAGAAATTCTATAGTTCAGTTATCTCCTTTTTTTTTCCTTTAGTTCTTCTAAAAAAATGGGATGCATGTGCAGAACATAAAGGTTTGTTACATAGGTATACATGTGCCATCCTGGTTTGTTGCACCTATTGACCCATATTCTTAAGTTCCCTGTCCTCAACCCCTACCCCCCAACAAACCCTGGTGTGTGTTGTTCCCCTCCCTGTGTCCATGTGTTCTCATTGTTCAACTCCCACTTACGAGTGAGAACATTCGGTGTTTGATTTTCTGTTTCTGTGTTTGTTTGCTGAGGATGATGGCTTCCAGTTTCATCCATGTCCCTGCAAAGGACGTGATCTCATTCCTTTTTATGGCTTCATAGTATTCCTTGGTGTATGTGTATCACATTTTCTTTATCCAGTTTATCATTGATGGGCATTTGGGCTGGTTCCAAGTCTTTGCTATTGTAAATAGTGCTGCAATAAACATAGGTGTGCATGTGTCTTTATAGTAGAATGATTTATATTCCTTTGGGTATACACCCAGTAATGGGTCAAATGGTATTTCTGGTTCTAGATCCTCAAGGTATTGCCATACTGTCTTCCACAATGGTTGAACTAATTTACATTCCCACCAGCAATGTAAAAGCATAGCTATTTCTCCACACCCTCGCTAGCATCTATTGTTTCCTGACTTTTTAATAATTGCTATTCTGACTGGTGTGAGATGGGATCTCACTGTGGTTTTGATTTGCATTTTTCTGATGATCAGTGATGTTGAGCTTTTTTTCATATGTTTGTTGGCTGCATAAATGTCTTCTTTTGAGAAGTGTCTGTTTGTATCCTTTGCCCACTTTTTGATGGGGTTTTTTTCTTGTAAATATATTTAAGTTCCTTCTGAATGCTGGATATTAGACCTTTGTCAGATGGGTAGATTGCAAAATTTTTCTCCCATTCTGTAGGTTGCCTGTTCACTGTGATGATAGTCTCTTTTGCTGTGCAGAAGCTCTTTAGTTTAATTAGATCCCATTTGTCAATTTTGGCTTTTGTTGCAATTGTTTTTGGTGTTTTTGTCATGAAGTCTTTGCCCATGCCTATGTCCTGAATGGTATTGTCTAGGTTTTCTTCTTGGGTTTTTATGGTCTTGAGTTTTACATTCAAGTCTTTAATCCATCGTGAGTTAATTTTTGTATAAGGTGTAAGGAAGGGGTCCAGTTTCAGTTTTTTGTATTTGGCTAGCCAGTTTTCCCAGGACCATTTACTGAATAAGAGAGCCTTTCCCCATTGCTTGTTTTTGTCAGGTTTGTTGAAGATCAGATGGTTGTAGATGTGTGGTGCTATTTCTGAGGTCTCTGTTCTGTCTGCTCCATTGGTCTATATATCTGTTTTGGTACCAGTACCATGCTAATTTGGGCACTGTAACCTTGTAGTATAGTTTGAAACAGGTAGTGTGATGCCTCCAGCTTTGTTCTTTTTGCTTAGGATTGTCTTGGCTATACAGAGTCTTCTTTGATTCCACATGAAATTTAAAATAGTTTTTTTTCTAATTCTGTGAAGAATGCCAGTGATAGTTTGATGGGAATAGCATTGAATCTATAAATTATTTTGGTCAGTATGGCCATTTCCATGATATTGATTCTTCCTATCCATGAAGATGGAATGTTTTTCCATCTGTTTGTGTCCTCTCTTATTTCCTTGTGCAGTGATTTGAAGTTCTCCTTGAAGAGGTCATTCACATCACTTGTTAGCTGTATTCCTAGGTATTTTATTCTCTTTGTAGCAATTGTGAATGGGAGTTCATTCATGATTTGGCTCTCTGCTTGCCTAATGTTGGTGTAAAGGAATGCTTGTGAATTTTGCATATTGATTTTGTATCCTGAGACTTTGTCGAAGTTACTTATCCATTCAAGAAGTTTTTGGGCTGAGGTGATTGGGTTTTCTAAATATAAAATCATGTCATCTGCAAACAGAGACAACTTGACTTCCTCTCTTCTTATTTGAATACCGTTTATTTCTTTCTCTTGCCTGATTGCCCTGGCCAGAATTTCCAATACTGTGTTGAATAGGAGTGGTGAGAGAGGGCATCCTCGTCTTGTACCAGTTTTCAAAGGGTTCCAGCTTTTGCTCATTCAATATAATATTAGCTGTGGGTTTGTCACGAATAGCTCTTATTATTTTGAGATATGTTCCATCAATACCTAGTTTATTGAGAGTTTTTAACATGAAAGAATGTTGAACTTTATCCAAGGCCTTTTCTGCATCTATTGAGATAATCATGTGGTTTTTGTCTTTGGTTCTGTTTATGTGATGGATTACGTTTATTGATTTCCATATGTTGAAACAGGCTTGCATTGCAGGGATCATGGTGGATAAGTTTTTTGATGTGCTGCTGGATTTGGTGTGGCAGTATTTTATTGAGCATTTTTGCATCAATGTTCATCAGGGATACTGGTCTGAAGTTTTCTTTTTTTGTTGTGTCTCTTCCAGGTTTTGGTATCAGGGTGATGCTGGATTCATAAAATGAGTTAGGGAGGAGTCCCTTCCTTTCAATTGTTTGGAATAGTTTCAAAAGGAATGGTACCCGCTCCTCTTTCTATTTCTGGTAGAATTCAGCTGTGAATCCATCTGACCTTGGGCTTGTTTTGGTTGGTAGACTATTAATTACTGCCTCAATTTCAGAGCTTGTTATTGGTCTATTCAGGGATTCAACTTTTTTTCTGTTTTAGTCTTGGTAGGGTGTTTGCATCCAGGAATTTATCCATTTCTTCTAGGTTTTCTACTTTATTTATGTAGAGGTGTTTATAGTATTCTCTGATGGTAGTTTGTATTTCTGTGGGGTCAGTGGTGATATCCCCTTTATCATTATTTATTGTATCTATTTGATTCTTCTCTCTTTATTAGCCTAGGTAACAGTCTATCTATTTTGTTAATTTTTTCAGAAAAACAGCTTCTGGATTTGTTGATTTTTTAGAGGGTTTTTGTGTCTCTACCACCTTCATTTTTTCTATCTTCTAAGTTATTTCTTGTCTCCTGGTAGCTTTTGGATTAGTTTGCTCTTGCCTCTCTAGCTCTTTTATCATGTTAGGATGTCATTGTGAGGTTGTTCTAGCTTTCTGATGTGGGCATTTAGTGCTATAAATTTCCCTCTTAACACTGCTTTAGCTGTGTCCCAGAGATTCTGCTGCATTGTCTCTTTGTTCTCATCGGTTTCAAAGAACTTCTTGATTTCTGCCTTAACTTCATTATTTACCCAGGAGTCATTTGGTGGCAGGTTGTTCAATTTACATGAAATTGTGGGTTTCGAGTGAGTTTCTTAACTCTGAGCTCTAATTTGATTGCACTGTGGTCTAAGAGACTGTTTGTTATGATTTCAGTTCTTTTGCATTTGCTAAAGAGTGTTTTACTTCCAATTATGTGGTCAATTTTAGAATATGTGCCATGTGGCACGGAGAAGAATGTATATTCTGTTGATTTGGGGTAGAGAGTTCTGTAGACATCTGCTAGGTCCACTTGATCCAGAGCTGAGATCAAGTCCTGAATATCCTTGTTAATTTTCTGTCTCATTGATCTGTCTAATACTGACAATGGAGTGTTTAAGTCTCCCACTATTATTGTGTGGGAATCTAAGTCTCTTTGTAGTTTTCTTTTTTTTTTTTTTTTAATTATACTTTCAGTTTTAGGGTACATGTGCACATTGTGTAGGTTAGTTACATATGTATACATGCGCCATGCTGGTGTGCTGCACCCATTAACTCGTCATCTAGCATTAGGTATATCTCCCAATGCTATCCCTCCCCCCCCCTCCCCACAACAGTCCCCAGAGTGTGATATTCCCCTTCCTGTGTCCATGTGATCTCATTGTTCAATTCCCACCTCTGAGTGAGAATATGCAGTGTTTGGTTTTTTGTTCTTGCGATAGTTTACTGAGAATGATGGTTTCCAATTTCATCCATGTCCCTACAAAGGACATGAACTCATCCTTTTTTATGGCTGCATAGTATTCCATGGTATATATGTGCCACATTTTCTTAATCCAGTCTATCATTGTTGGACATTTGGGTTGGTTCCAAGTCTTTGCTATTGTGAATAATGCCGCAATAAACATACGTGTGCATGTGTCTTTATAGCAGCATGATTTATAGCCATTTGGGTATATACCCAGTAATGGGATGGCTGGGTCAAATGGTATTTCTAGTTCTAGATCCCTGAGGAATCGCCACACTGATTTCCACAATGGTTGAACTAGTTTACAGTCCCACCAACAGTGTAAAAGTGTTCCTATTTCTCCACATCCTCTCCAGCACCTGTTGTTTCCTGACTTTTTAATGATTGCCATTCTAACTGGTGTGAGATGATATCTCATAGTGGTTTTGATTTGCATTTCTCTGATGGCCAGTGATGATGAGCATTTTTTCATGTGTTTTTTGGCTGCATAAATGTCTTCTTTTGAGAAGTGTCTGTTCATATCCTTTGCCCACTTTTTGATGGGGTTGTTTGTTTTTTTCTTGTAAATTTGTTTGAGTTCATTGTAGATTCTGGATATTAGCCCTTTGTCAGATGAGTAGGTTGCGAAAATTTTCTCCCATGTTGTAGGTTGCCTGTTCACTCTGATGGTAGTTTCTTTTGCTGTGCAGAAGCTCTTGAGTTTAATTAGATCCCATTTGTCAATTTTGGCTTTTGTTGCCATTGCTTTTGGTGTTTTGGACATGAAGTCCTTGCCCACGCCGATGTCCTGAAAGGTAATGCCTAGGTTTTCTTCTAGGGTTTTTATGGTTTTAGGTCTAACGTTTAAATCTTTAATCCATCTTGAATTGATTTTTGTATAAGGTGTAAGGAAGGGATCCAGTTTCAGCTTTCTACATATGGCTAGCCAGTTTTCCCAGCACCATTTATTAAATAGGGAATCCTTTCCCCATTGCTTGTTTTTCTCAGGTTTGTCAAAGATCAGATAGTTGTAGGTAAGCGGTGTTATTTCTGAGGGCTCTGTTCTGTTCCATTGATCTATATCTCTGTTTTGGTACCAGTACCATGCTGTTTTGGTTACTGTAGCTTTGTAGTATAGTTTGAAGTCAGGTAGTGTGATGCCTCCAGCTTTGTTCTTTTGGCTTAGGATTGACTTGGCGATGCGGGCTCTTTTTTGGTTCCATATGAACTTTAAAGTAGTTTTTTCCAATTCTGTGAAGAAAGTCATTGGTAGCTTGATGGGGATGGCATTGAATCTGTAAATTACCTTGGGCAGTATGGCCATTTTCACGACATTGATTCTTCCTACCCATGAGCATGGAATGTTCTTCCATTTGTTTGTATCCTCTTTTATTTCCTTGAGCAGTGGTTTGTAGTTCTCCTTGAAGAGGTCCTTCACATCCCTTATAAGTTGGATTCCTAGGTATTTTATTCTCTTTGAGGCAACTGTGAATGGGAGTTCACTCATGATTTGGCTCTCTGTTTGTCTGTTGTTGGTGTATAGGAATGCTTGTGATTTTTGTACATTGATTTTGTATCCTGAGACTTTGCTGAAGTTGCTTATCAGCTTAAGGAGATTTTGGGCTGAGACGATGGGGTTTTCTAGATAAACAATCATGTCGTCTGCAAACAGGGACAATTTGACTTCCTCTTTTCCTAATTGAATACCCTTTATTTCCTTCTCCTGCCTGATTGCCCTGGCCACAACTTCCAACACTATGTTGAATAGGAGCAGTGAGAGAGGGCATCCCTGTCTTGTGCCAGTTATCAAAGGGAATGCTTCCAGTTTTTGCCCATTCAGTATGATATTGGCTGTGGGTTTGTCATAGATAGCTCTTATTATTTTGAAATACGTCCCATCAATACCTAATTTATTGAGAGTTTTTAGCATGAAGGGTTGTTGAATTTTGTCAAAGGCTTTTTCTGCATCTATTGAGATAATCATGTGGTTTTTGTCTTTGGCTCTGTTTATATGCTGGATTACATTTATTGATTTGCATATATTGAACCAGCCTTGCATCCCAGGGATGAAGCCCACTTGATCATGGTGGATAAGCTTTTTGATGTGCTGCTGGATTCAGTTTGCCAGTATTTTATTGAGGATTTTTGCATCAATGTTCATCAAGGATGGTGGTCTAAAATTCTCTTTTTTGGTTGTGTCTCTGCCCGGCTTTGGTATCAGAATGATGCTGGCCTCATAAAATGAGTTAGGGAGGATTCCCTCTTTTTCTATTGATTGGAATAGTTTCAGAAGGAATGGTACCAGTTCCTCCTTGTACCTCTGGTAGAATTCGGCTGTGAATCCATCTGGTCCTGGACTCTTTTTGGTTGGTAAACTATTGATTATTGCCACAATTTCAGCTCCTGTTATTGGTCTATTCAGAGATTCAACTTCTTCCTGCTTTAGTCTTGGGAGAGTGTATGTGTCGAGGAATGTATCCATTTCTTCTAGATTTTCTAGTTTATTTGCGTAGAGGTGTTTGTAGTATTCTCTGATGGTAGTTTGTATTTCTGTGGGATCGGTGGTGATATCCCCTTTATCATTTTTTATTGTGTCTATTTGATTCTTCTCTCTTTTTTTCTTTATTAGTCTTGCTAGCGGTCTATCTATTTTGTTGATCCTTTCAAAAAACCAGCTCCTGGATTCATTGATTTTTTGAAGGGTTTTTTGTGTCTCTATTTCCTTCAGTTCTGCTCTGATTTTAGTTATTTCTTGCCTTCTGCTAGCTTTTGAATGTGTTTGCTCTTGCTTTTCTAGTTCTTTTAATTGTGATGTTAGGGTGTCAATTTTGGATCTTTCCTGCTTTCTCTTGTGGGCATTTAGTGCTATAAATTTCCCTCTACACACTGCTTTGAATGCGTCCCAGAGATTCTGGTATGTTGTGTCTTTGTTCTCGTTGGTTTCAAAGAACATCTTTATTTCTGCCTTCATTTCGTTATGTACCCAGTAGTCATTCAGGAGCAGGTTGTTCAGTTTCCATGTAGTTGAGCGGCTTTGAGTGAGATTCTTAATCCTGAGTTCTAGTTTGATTGCACTGTGGTCTGAGAGATAGTTTATTATAATTTCTGTTCTTTTACATTTGCTGAGGAGAGCTTTACTTCCAAGTATGTGGTCAATTTTGGAATAGGTGTGGTGTGGTGCTGAAAAAAATGTATATTCTGTTGATTTGGGGTGGAGAGTTCTGTAGATGTCTATTAGGTCCGCTTGGTGCAGAGCTGAGTTCAATTCCTGGGTATCCTTGTTGACTTTCTGTCTCGTTGATCTGTCTAATGTTTTTCTGTTCTGGTTTTTCCCAATCTTTGTGGTTTTATCTACTTTTGGTCTTTGATGATGGTGATGTACAGATGGGTTTTCGGTGTGGATGTCCTTTCTGTTTGTTAGTTTTCCTTCTAACAGACAGGACCCTCAGCTGCAGGTCTGTTGGAATACCCTGCCGTGTGAGGTGTCAGTGTGCCCCTGCTGGGGGGTGCCTCCCAGTTAGGCTGCTCGGGGGTCAGGGGTCAGGGACCCACTTGAGGAGGCAGTCTGCCCGTTCTCAGATCTCCAGCTGCGTGCTGGGAGAACCACTGCTCTCTTCAAAGCTGTCAGACAGGGACATTTAAGTCTGCAGAGGTTACTGCTGTCTTTTTGTTTGTCTGTGCCCTGCCCCCAGAGGTGGAGCCTACAGAGGCAGGCAGGCCTCCTTGAGCTGTGGTGGGCTCCACCCAGTTCGAGCTTCCCAGCTGCTTTGTTTACCTAATCAAGCCTGGGCAATGGCGGGCGCCCCTCCCCCAGCCTCGCTGCCGCCTTGCAGTTTGATCTCAGACTGCTGTGCTAGCAATCAGCGAGACTCCGTGGGCGTAGTACCCTCCGAGCCAGGTGTGGGATATAGTCTCGTGGTGCGCCGTTTTTTAAGCCGGTCTGAAAAGCGCAATATTCGGTTGGGAGTGACCCGATTTTCCAGGTACGTCCGTCACCCCTTTCTTTGACTCGGAAAGGGAACTCCCTGACCCCTTGCGCTTCCCAGGTGAGGCAATGCCTCGCCCTGCTTCGGCTCGCGCACGGTGCGCACACCCACTGACCTGCGCCCACTGTCTGGCACTCCCTAGTGAGATGAACCCGGTACCTCAGATGGAAATGCAGAAATCACCCGTCTTCTGCGTCGCTCACGCTGGTAGCTGTAGACCGGAGCTGTTCCTATTCGGCCATCTTGGCTCCAATGTCTCTTTGTAGTTTTCTAAGAACTTGTTTTATGAATCTGGGTGCTCCTTTATTGGATATATAGTCAGAATAGTTAGCTCTTCTTGTTGAATTGTTCCCTTTACCATTACATTATGTAGTGCCCTTCTTTGTTTTTGTTCGTTTGTTTGTTTGTTTTTTATCTTTGTTGGTTTAAAGTCTGTTTTGTCAGAGACTGGGATTGCAACTCCTGTTTTTTTGTTTGTTTGTTTGTTTTGTTTTGTTTTGCTTTCCATTTGCTTGGTAAATTTTCCTCCATCCCTTTAGTTTGAGCCTGTGTGTGTCTTTGTGTGTAAGATGGGTCTCCTGAATATGGCATACCAATGGTTCTTGACTCTTTATCCAATTTGCCAATCTGTGTCTTTTAATTGGGACATTTAGCCCATTTACTTTTAAGGTTAGTATTGTTATGTGTGAATTTGGTCCTGCCATCATGACACTACTTGGTTATTTTGCACACTAGTTGATGCAGTTTCTTCATAGTCTTTATATTTTGGTGTGTTTTTGCAGTGACTTGTACCAGTTTTTCCTTTTCATATTTAGTTCTTCTTTCATGAGCTCTTGCAGGGCAGGCCTGGTGGTAATGAAATCCCTCAGCATTTGTTATCTGGAAAAAATTTTGTTTCTCCTTCGCTTATGAAGCTTAGTTTGGCTGGATATGAAATTCCAGGTTGAAAATTCTTTTCATTAAGAATGTTGAATATTGGCCCCCAGTCTTTACTGGCTTATAGAGTTTCTGCTGAGACATCAGCTATTAGTCTAATAGGGTTCCTTTGTAAGTGACCTGGGCTTTCTCTCCGGCTGCCCTTAACAGTTTTTCCTTCACTTTGACCTTGGAGAATCTGATGATTATGTGTCTTGGGGTTGATCTTCTCATGGAGTATCTTTTTTTTTTTTTTTTTTTGAGACGGAGTCTTGCTCTGTCACCCAGGCTGGAGTGCAGTGGCATGGTCTTGGCTCACTGCAAACTCCACCTCCCGGGTTCACACCATTCTCCTGCCTCAGCCTCCTGAGTAGCTGGGACTACAGGTGCGCACCACCAAGCCCGGCTAATTTTTTGTGTTTTTAGTAGAGATGGGGTTTCACCGTGTTAGCCAGGATGGTCTGGATCTTCTGATCTCATGATCCACCCGCCTCAGCCTCCCAGAGTGCTCATGGAGTTTCTTAACAGTGTTTTCTGTATTTCCTGAATTTGCATGTTGGTGTGTTTGCTAGGTTGGGGAAGTTCTCCTGGATAATATTCTAAAGTGTGTTTTCCAGCTTGTTTCCGTTCTCCCTGTCTCCTTCTGGTATTCCCATCAATCATAGGTTTGGTCTTTTTATAAAGTCCCATATGTCTTGGAGGCTTTGTTCATTCCTTTTCATTCTTTTTTCTCTATTCTTGTCTGCGTGTCTTATTTCAGTAAGGTGGTCTTCAAACTCTGATATCCTTTCTTGCGCTTGGTCAATTTGGCTGTTGATACTCGTGTATGCTTCACGAAGTTCTTGTGCCGTGTTATTCAGCTCCTTCAGGTCATTTATGTTTCTCTCTAAACTAGTTATTCTAGTTAGCAATCCCTGTAACCTTTTATCAAGGTTCTTAGCTTCTTTGCATTGGGTTAGAACATGCATCTTTAGCTCAGGGTTGTTTTTTATTATCCATCTTCTGAAGCCTACTTCTGCCAATTTGTCCATCTGTTCCTCCGTCCACTTGCGTGCCCTAGATGGAGAGATGTTGCAGTCATTTAAAGGAGAAGAGGCACTCTGGCCTTTTGGGTTTTCCACATTTTTTGTTTATTCTCTCTCATCTTCATGAGTTCGTCTAGTTTTGGTCTTTGAGGCTGCTGACACTTGGATCGGGTTTTTGTGGGGGCCTTTTTTGTTGTTGTTGATATTCTTGTCACTTTCTGCTTGTTTGTTTGTTTCTTTCAATAGTAAGCTCCCTCTTCTGTAGAGCTGCTGCAGTTTGCTGGGGGTTCATTTCAGGCCCTATTCATCTGATTTGCTCCCGTGCCTGGAGATATCACTCAAGGAGGCTAGAAAATAGCAAAAATGGGTGCCTGCTCCTTCTTCTGGAGCCTCTGTCCTCAAGAGGCACCAAACTGATGCAGGTAGGATCGCTCCTGTATAGGGTGTCTGACAACCCCTGTTGGAGAGTCTCACCCAGTTGGGTGGCACAGGGAGTACTTCGTCCCTTGGTGGACAAAGGAAGCACTTTGTCCCTTGGTGGAGATAGTGTGCTTCACTAAGGGGAAACCCACTTGTCTGGGCTCCCTGGATTTCTCAGAACTTCCAGGAGGAGAGGGTAAGTCTGCTGGCCCACAGAGACTGTGGCCACCCCTCCCCCTAGGGTCTCAGACCCAGGGAGATCCGAATTCTGTCCCTGAGCCTCTGGCTAGAGTTACTGGAGATCCTGCAGGGAAGGCCCACCGAGTGAGGAAGGATGGGTCAGGTTTAGGCCTGAAAAGGCACTCTGGCAGCAGTCTGCCACAGCCAGTATGATGGGCTGTGGGGACAAGCCTTGGGACTAAGCTGTCCAGCCTCCTTGGCTCCAGCAAGGGAAAAGCATAGCCTGGAGCTATCGAAATGAGTGCCACCCTTCCCCCACCCAGGGAGTTTAGCATGTTGGCAGTTGCCAGTGGCAGTGCTGCCTGCTGCCTCTCCCCCAAGAAGCTCAAACAGCTTAGACAGCAGGCAGCCACAGCTGGTGCTGGTTGCCTCTCCCCACAGGAGTTTGGCAGGCTTAAGCAGATTGCAGCTGAGAGGCTGTAAGAATCTGTATATTCCAGGGTTGGGGTGCTAGGCCCCAGTGGCTTGGGTTCATGAGTAGGATCTTCCAATCCATGGGTTGCATAGTTCCTTGGAAAAAGCAGTGTCCCCAGCTGGGTAGCACGCTCACTCACTGCCTCTCTGGCTGGAGAGGGGAGGTTTCCCTTCCCTGTGTGGCTGTCAGGTGGGCTGTGGCACCACACTGTTCTTCCTTCTCTCCCGGAGTCAGGCCAGCCTTCTAGTCAATTTTAATGAGAGAACCTGGATACCTTGGTTGTCGGTGAAGGATTCACATGCTTATTATGTGTTTTTTTGTTTGTTTGTTTGTTTGTTTTTTCTTCAATAGGAGCCTCAGAATACAGCTGCTTCTAGTCAGCCACCTTGGCCCTGCCCCCCAGATATCTCCTTTTTATGGAGGTTGAAGGTAGGATCCAGCTGGGGAAAAAGTGGTTCATGTCTATGTTGCTAGCTCAAGACAAAGCCCACTTCAGAAAATGTGCCCCAATTAGTACTCCTTTTTCACATATTCCATAAGAATGAATGATTATGGTTGATTATGGTGGTATCCTCATTATCTGAATGTAATCAGATTGATGTTTTCAAAATACTTTATTCAACTTAACTCTGTTAAGGGGTAAACCAGTTTCTGGATGGTTAAATGTATAGAGATAAAGAATCTTGCCCACTTCATCTATTGAACAAATATTTGAGTACTATCTTAGAAGAGACATTGTTCTAAGTGCCTAGGATACATCATTGAAAAAAACACAATAATTCCTGTCCTTGAGGTGCTTGCATTCTAACAAAGGAAAACAGCAAGTGTAGACATAAACACAAAAATAAGAAAGCTATATATTAGGACATGATAAACACTGTGTGGAAAAATAGAAAGGTAATGCAGGCTTTGGTCGTGATGTAAGTGAAGGTAGAGATTGTCAGCCATTTTTAATAGGCTTTTAAAATATTACCTCATGAAGAAGGTGACATTTTAATTTGGGGCAATACTTGAAGGAGGTAAAATGTTTGAAAAATGATGAGGATATCTAGTGGACAGGAGTAATCCATGCAGTGTTTCTGAGGAGCAGCCAAAGCATTAGTGGCTGGGGCAAAGTGGGTGTGAGATTAAGGCTAGAAGATGAGACCAGAGGGTAACAAAGGGGCCAAATTATGTAAGGTCTGGTAGAATTTGGCTTTTATTGTGAGTGAAATGAGAAGCTGTTGTAAGATTCTGAACAAAGGGACAACATGATTTTATTTAAATATTCCAATAATCATCCAGTTTTCTATTTTGAGAAAAGATTCAGGGATAGGATGGGACAAGAATAGAAGCAGAGGAGGCTGGGTGTTGGCTAGTTGCGCAAACCCATGCAGCTCATCCTGGTGCTTGGAACTATGATGGTGACAGTAAGAGTGGGGTAAATTATTTGGGTCTAGTTACTTTTTGAAGCCAGAGTCAATAAGATTTCCTACTGAGTAGTCTGTGGGACATGAGAGAAGAATGGTGAATCAAGAAGAAATCCAATTTTATTGGCCTTAGTATCTAAAAGGAACTTCCAACAGCTGAGTTGAGAAATACTGCAGGTAAAGCAACTTTGAAGAGGAAAATCAGAAGTTGTCTTTGGGGCATATTATAATTTAAAAAAATATTAAATAATTGGATGGAAAACTCAACCCATTTATCATTTATTTCAACATAAAAAGATGGAATACATTGATTGTTCTCATTTTGGCTCTCCTAAGCATTCCCCCAAGCAATACAGGAAGTGAACTTAATAGAATCAGTGATATTTATTGCTTTTTTAACATAAATCTTCACATGTTCTATTTGAAATGAGTAGTGTGGTCCCTTGCAATTACTTTTTTATTCCAACCTGTTCAAATATTTGAGTGGAAAATGGTCTTATCGGGTCATCGTGGAGACTTTGCTATTGCTGAGCTAATAATACTTTTTTTGAAAACTCCATTTAAATGGTGCAGATGAAAATCTATGCCTCCCCTCTATGTCACTCCCAAACACATTGGGAGATGAACCACAGGGGAAGCCCATATGTTAGAAAGGCATGCTTCATTTAGCTATTGCAACACGCTGGCTGAAGGGTGCTATAGATGGAGTTGCTTAGAAAAGATTACATCTCTTGGCTTCTGGCAAAGGAAAAAAGTGTTTAAAAAGGCTGTACTGAGGGCTAAGAGCTTTATGAAATTCTACAGGAGGCTTACAGAAATGGTGAGCTACTGACTTGTTATCAGGTACCAGCATTTGGACATCTTGACACTCTATAATTGAAATTCATTGCTTGACCTTTAGTCTATAAAAATGGTATGCTGTCATTAGCACTGACTGCTTGCTGTATTCTCCTGTCACTCCTTAGACCAGCTTAAACCATCTCAGATGAAATAGCCTATTTCATGTCAGACCTCAGAGTTTGCCACTATTAAAGTGGAAAGCTAAAGCAATGTTTAGCAATGTGGTAAAGACTAATGCAGTAGAATTGCTAGAGAAGTAGGAGTCTTTCTTTTTTAAATTCCCTTTAAAAATTAATGCTCTCGGGTATGGTACCATCTCTATTACACTACTCCTGTCAGAGTGAGAACCATTACTTTTTTTAATTGCATTTTAATTTAACCTGTGAATGCCACACTGTCTACCTTACATTTGACAAAGTATTCGAATGTTAGTTCACCAAGAAGACAAGTTAATGTAAGAATTACAAGGTAATATTTCACACTCGTGATGTGAAGAATTGAGGCAATTATGTGGATATTTTAGCCAAAAAAAAAATCCATGCTGCCATAATTTTTTGAAAATTTTAGATAACAGAGAAATTGATGGGTTTGGGTGATTTAACCCACACTTTATTCTGAGAATTACTTTATTTATCACTTGATGTCATCAGTTCCAATCCGATGGTCAGAGAGATGTTAGTTGTTCTGAGTATCCATGTTATAAGAGTAGTCACCTTGTTAACTAAAGAAATGGGATGACCTGGCTGTTGACAACTACAACTCTTGAACTGTCTCAAATCACATAGAGCTAAAGAGGATTCATCTTCTTGGTGACTTAAGAAACTGAATTGTAAAAACATGGAAAATCATTCTACTTCTTTCCGATGTATGGTCTCAATTTTCCTTTATGCAGAAACAGACTTCAAAAACATTATTGTGAAATGATTGTGGAAAAATCAAAGCACGGTGTTTAGAGTGACGGAAATATTTCTCTCAAGTCAATACCGTATTCTCTTCTAGGTCATTCATAAACTTAACCCGTGCATAACTGCTGAGAATTATCTTTCCTCTCTCTCCTCCGAGTTTAAAAGAGCTTTTTATCTCTTATTTTCTTAAATACGTCAAACAGCATTGGATTAATACTGGAATACCAATATCTATGCCTTGGCTTATTTTAAAGAATGCTATTTATTTTTTCATTTTAATTTGTTTTTATTGCAATAACTTTTGGGATATATGTGGGTTTTGGTTACATGGATAAATTGTATTGTGGAGAAGTCTGGGATTTGGGTGTATCTGTCACCTGAATGGTATGTATGGTACCTAATAGGTAGTTTTTAAGCCTCACCCTTCTGCCACTCTCCCCCCTTCTAAGTCTTCAATGTCCATTATACTACTCTGTATGCCTCTGCATACCCATAGCTTAGCTCCCATTCATAGGTGAGGCCATGCAGTATTTGGTTTACCGTTCCTGAGGCCATGTAGTATTTGGTTTATCATTCGTGAATTTCTTCACTTAGGATAATGCCTCAGTCCCATCCATGTTGCTACAGAAGAAATCATTTCATTCTTTTTATGGTGGAGTAGTATTCCGTGGTCTATATATACCACATTTTCTTTATCCACTCTTCACTTGATAGGCACTTAGGTTGATTTCATATCTTTCCAATTATGAATTGTGCTGCAATTAAAATATGGGTGCAGGTGTCATTTTGATATAATGACTTATTTCCTTTTGGGTAAATGCCCATTGCTGGGATTGCTAGATCGAATGATAGATCTACTTTTAGCTCTTTGAGAAATCTCCATACCATTTTCTGTAGAGGTTATATTAATTTACACTCCCACAAGTAGTGTATAAGTGTTCCCTTTTCACCACATCCATGTCAACATATGTTGTTTTTGACTTTTTAATAATGTCTATTCTGATTGAAGTAAAGTGGTATCTCATTGTGCTTTTAATTTGCATTTCATTGATTAGTGATGTTGAGCGTTTTTCATGTTGGCCATTTGTATATTTTCTTTTGAGAAATGTTTATTCATCTTATTTGCCCCTTTTATTGGGATTATTTGTTTATTTCTTACTGATTTGTTTGTGTTCCTTGTAGATTCTGGGTATTAGTTCTTTTTCAGACCCACAGTTTGCAAATATTTTTCTTATTCTGTGGATTATCATTTTACTCTCTTGATTATTTATTTTGCTGTGCAGAAGATTTTTAGTATAATTAAGTCCCATTTATTTATTTTTGTTTTTGTTGGATTTGATTTCAAGGTCCTAGTTACAAATGCTTTGCTTAGGCCAATGTCCAGAAGAGCTTTTTTCGTAGATTTTCTTCTAGAATTTGTATGGTTTCAGGACTTACATTTAAGTCTTTAATCCATCTTGAGTTCAATTTCGTATATGGTGAGAAACAGGGATTCAGTTTCATTCTTCATGCAGCTATCCATTTTTTCCAGGACCATTTATTGAAAATGGTATCTTTTCCCCAGTTTATGTTTTGGTGTGCTTTGTCAAAGATCAGGTGTTTGTAGGTATTTGGCTTCATTGCTGGGTTCTCTATTCTGAACCATTGGTCTCTATATTTTGTTTTATAAAAGTGTCATGCTTTTTTGGTTACTGCAGCCTTGTAGCATAATTTGAAGTCAGGTAATGTGATGCCTCCAGATTTGTTCTTTTTGATTAGGATCGCTTTGGCTATTAGGGCTCTTTTTTGGTTCCGTATGAATTTTAGGATTTTCTTTCTAATTTTATAAAAACTTACATGGATATTTTGATAGAAATAGCCTTGAATCTGTAGATTGCTTTGGTCATTACGGTCATTTTCATGATATTGGTTTTTCCAATCCATGAATATGAGATGTATTTCCATTTGTGTCATCTATCATTTCTTTCTTTAGTGTTTTCTAGTTCTCCTTATAGAGATCTTTTGCCTCCTTGGTTAAGAATCCTCATATGAATTTATTTTTTGTAAGTTATGTAAAAGGAATTGAGTTCTTGATTTGATTCTCAGATTGGTCATTGTTGGTCTGTACCAGTGCCACTGAGCTGTGCACATTTATTTTGTAAACCGAGGCTTTGCTGAATTCATTTATCAAATCTAGTAGTCTTTTGGAGTAGGCTGTAAGGTTTTCTGGGTATACAATCATATCACCGACAGACATAGTTTCAGTTTCTATTTTCCAATTTGGATTTTCCAGTTTTGGCTATTCGGGCTCTTTTTTGGTTCCATATGAATTTTAGGATTTTTTTTCTCATTTTATAAAAAATTACATTGATATTTTGATAGAAATATCCTTGAATCTGTAGATTGCTTTGGTCAGTATGGTCATTTTCTGTTCTTTTTCTTTTTTTTTTCTCTTGCTGATGGCTCTGGCTAGGACAGAAGTGGTGAAAGTGGTCATCCTTGTCTTTTTTCAGTTCTTAGGGAAAATGCTTTCAGATTTTCCCCATTCAGTGTGATGTCCGTTGGTTTATCATATATGGCTTTTATTATTCTGAGGTATGTTCTTTCTGTGCATAGTTTGTTGAACATTTTTATCATAAAGAGATGCTGAATTTCATTGAGTGTTTTATCTGCATCGATTGAGATAATCTTATGTTTCTTGTTTTTAATACTGTTTATGTGATGAATCACATTTATTGGCTGGTGTATGTTGAGCCAAACCTCCATTCCTGGGATGAAACTCACTTGATCATGGTGAATTTTTTTTATATGCTGTTGGATTCTGTTTGCTAGTATTTTGTTTAAAATATTTGCATGTATGTCCATTGGGACTATTAATCTATAGTTTTCTTTCCTTGTTACATATTTTCCTGGCTTTGGTACCAGAGTGATACTAGCTTTGTAGAATGAGTTGGAGGAGGATTCCCCTTCTTCTTGATCTTTTACAATAGTTTCAGTAGGATTGGTACAAATTCTTTGAATGTCTGGTAGAATTTAGTTATGAATCAGTCTGATCTTGGGATTTTTTTGCAGATTTTATATTATTGATTCACTCACATTGCTGGTTATTAGTCTGTTCAGGATTTCTATTTCTTTCTGAGTCAAACAAGAGAAGTTGTAGGTTTCCAGGATTTTTTTCATTTCCTCTAGATTTTCAAGGTATGTGCATAGAGGAGCTCATAGTAGTCTCAAATGATCTTTTGTATTTCTCTGGTATCAGTTGTAATGTCTCCATTTTCTTTTTTAATTGGACTTACGTGAATCTTCTCTCTTCTTGGTTAATACAGCTAGTGATCTATCTATTTTGTTTATTTTTTCAAAACACCAACTTTTCATTTTATTAATCTTTTATATTGTTTCAATTTTGATTAGTTCTGCTCTTATCTTTGTTATTTCTTTCCTTCTGCTAACTTTGGGCTTGGTTGTTCTTGTTTCTCTAGTTCCTTGAGGTGTGCTGTTAGGTTGTCAATTTGTGATCTTTCTGACTTTTTAATGCTGGTATTTAGTGCTATAAACTTTCCTCCTAGCACTAATTTGGCTGCATCGCAGAAGTTTTCATATTTCTTTCAATGTTATCAGTAATTTCAAAATTTTTTTTAACATTTTCGTCTTGATTTCATTGCTAAGCCCAAAATCATTCATAAGCAGCCTGTTTAATTTCCGTGTTTTTGTATGAGTTTGAGTGTAATTTTTGGAATTGATTTCTACATTTATTCCACTGTGGTGAAAGAAGATACTTGATATACTTTGGATTTTTAAACATTATTGAAACTTTTCCTGTGGCCTATCATATGGTCTGTCTTGGAAGATGTTCCATGCGCTGATGAAGAGAATGTATATTGTGCAGTTTTTAGGTAAAATGTTCTGTAAATATCTGTTAGGTCCGTTTGTTATTGAATTCAGTTTAAATACGGTGTTTCTTTGTTGACTTTCTGCCTCAGTCATCTGTCTCATGCTGACGGTGGAGTGTTAAAGTCCCACACTATTACTGTGTTGCTTATGTATTATTTTATTGCTGTTTATTATTTTCTTAAGAGAAAAGAAATCAGTACTACTATTTATCTAGTTATAATTTTTTTATGACTTTGGGAGCTGCACAGTTAGGTGCATACATATTCAGGATTGTTATGTTTTGTTGAATTGATACTTTTATTATTATGTAGTAACCTTTTTGTCTTTTTTTACAACTATTGTTTTAAAGTCTGTTTTATCTGATATAAGAATAGCTACTTCTGCTCACTTGTGGTTTCCATTTGTGTGGAATGTCTTTTTCCAGTACTTTCCCTTAAACCTATAAGAATCTTTATATGTTAGGTGGGTCTCTTGAAGACAGTAGATATACAGTTTGTGACCTTTTTTATCCACCCTGCCAATTTGTTTTTAATGTGGCATTGAAACTATTTACATTTGACATTAATATTGAGATATGAGGTACCGTTCTAGTCATAGTGTTGATTGTTGCCTACTTGCTTTTTTTTCTTCATTGTTTTACTGTTTTATGATTTGAAGAGTTTCTATACTGGTGTGTAGTGACCTTATGTTTCAACATTTAGAACTTCTTTTAACATTTCTTGTAGGGCTAGTCCAGTGGTGACACATTCCCTCAGCTTTTGCTTGTCTAGGAAAGACTTTATTTTTCCTTCATTTATGAAACTTAGTTTTGCTGAATACAAACTCCTTTACTGATAGTTATTCTGTTTAAGGAGACTAAATATAGGACCCCAAACACTTCTGGCTTGTAAAGTTCCTGCTGAGAAGTCTGCTGTTAGTCTCATAAGTTTTCCTTTATATGTTACCTGATATTTTTGTCTCATTGCAATTGAAATTCTTTCTTCAATGTTGACTTTAGATAGCCTGACGACTATACACCTTGGTGATGTTCTTTTTATGATTAATCTCCTAGTAGTTATTTGAGCTTCTTGTTTTTAGATGTCTAAACCTCTAGCATGGCCAAGGAAGTTTTCCTGAATTATTTCTGGAAACAGATTTTCCAAACTTTTCGCTTTTTCTTCTCCGTCAGGCACACCTATGATTCGTAGGTTTGGATATCTTACATGATCCCATATTTCTTAGAGACTTTATTCATTTCTTTTATTTCCTTTTTTCTTTATTTTTGTCTGATCAAGGTAAATACAAAAGACTTATCTGCAAGCTCTGAAATTCTTTCTTCTACTTGGTCTAGTCTAATGTTGAAACTTTCCACTGTATTTTGTAGTTTCCTAAATATGTCTTTTACTTCCAGAACTTCTGATTGATTTTTCGTTAAAATATATATCTCTTCAGAAACGTTTTCTTTTATATTATGAATTGTTTTGTTAATTTCTTTATGCTGGTTTTCAACTTTCTCTTGTATCTCATTGAATAACCTAATAATTATTCTTTTCATTTCTTTATCTCGTATTTTAAAGATTTCATTTTGGTTCATATCCATTGCTGGAGAGTTAATGTAATTTTTTTAGGGGGAGTTATATAATCCCATTTTTTCATATTGCTAGAATTATTTTTCTGGTTCCTTCTCATTTGGAAAGTTTTTTTAAAATTTATTTTTGACTACACTGGGGTTTTTTAAAATTATTTTTCCTTTTGATGATGTGACACTCATTTTTATAATTTATCTCCTATCTTTGACTCTGAGTGCATTCAGTGGCAAATACTCTATGTGAGTTCCTTGGTTATAGAGAATCTTTGTGCAGTTGCTTTCTCAGATACTGGTTGTAGTAGCAATGTTCTGGGTGTTTGAGTAGGTTCACTGTCTCCTGTGGGGCCAGAATGGCAGAGGTCTCATGAAGCTTATATTGTTCCCCAGTAGTGTGCACTTTTAAAATTTCTTTTCCCCAGTATTTTATTCATTGGATTGAACAGTTCAGGCTTCAGGCCTTTAGGAGGTGTCCACAGGTAAAAATAGACTGTGACTATAGCAGGGTAAATACAATATCCCAGTGATGGGAAGAAGTCCCAGCTTTGACAGCAGAAGCTGACAAAGCTCTCATTGAAGTGCACTGAGGTCTTTCAGGGAGAAGGGAAGGGAGCCACCTCAGCTCCCCTTCCAGGCCAAGAGGAAGAGATCTACCTCCCTGTCACACTCCTGACCCAGTGTTATAGCTATTCAGATCAAATAGGCAACCATGTTCATCTTCAGGAATAGTGATGTTCCATTTTGAGATGGACTGTGACTCTACCATTCAGTCAAGCCTGAACCTGGAAGGCATTGCTCCTGCAGGAATGCAGTCACCCTGAAGTTTTCCAGAAAGGTCATCTACAGATGCTCTCATGCCAAGCTTCTGGGGGAGAAGCCCCAGCTGTATCTGCAGTGATGGGTGATGGAAAGAAGAATTCCCCCTTTTCAAGACCCTTCACAACCGCAAGGGCTGCCTGACTGTTGGGATAGAACTACAGTCTTTCTCCACTGAGTCCAGCACTGCACCTGTGCCTCTGCTGAAAGAAACTTCCCTTAAGCAGAATGTTCTGGGACTCAAGGCCTTAAGTGTGGTTTCTTTCATCCCATAGGGTTCTCCCTTGATGTATTGCACTCCAACTTCCCCTATGAGTAGCAGTCCCTGAGGTCCGGACTACTGTGAATCCTGCTGCCCTTCTGTGTATAGCTGCCCTATGGGGCTGCCATACTCCAGATTGGTGCTGGAGAATGTCTGCAAGGAATCCAGTGATGTGAAGATACAAGAGTTGAAGGACCCTGAGCAGAACAAAGTTTCACAATGAGTGCACACCCAGTATAGTGTCTGCTACTACAGCTCAGTTCTGGGGGGAAAGACAAGAACCTTGTGTGAGCCAGGTAATGCCCTCAAGGAGGCCCCAAATCATAGCCTACTCCAGCATTTGTGCTTGTGCATGCAAGAAACCCTCCTTGAGCTTGGAAACCAGCAGTCTGCCACAGGGGCTAGAGAGTCTGAGAGCACTCCCACCCACCCTTTCCATGGAATACTACATCTCTCAGAGTTTGATCTCTGCCAGCTTCATGTTACTTTCTTTTGTGCATATGTGTACGTACTGTAACTGCTTCCAGTGAACTCTCCGATAGACTCTAGCACTCTTCTGGTAACATTCCATTTGGGCTATGATTATACACCATTAATTTTGGTTTTTCTTTCTAAGGAGAATTGGTCATCTTTGTCTCTTGCCAGCCAACTAGAGAAGCTCTCTAATGCCTCAGGCTGTGAATAGGTCTGCAGGATGTGCTGTGGCTTGGGCTCCACTCTTAGCTGCAGAAGAGTCAATATTGGGTGGAGCTGGACCGAGCTGACATGTCCTGTAGTCCCCCAGCAGTGAGTACCAGCATCAGCTTTGCTGGGGGGTGGCAGGTGAGTGGTGTAGACTCTGAAAGATTTTATTGGTTTTATATAGCCTTAGCGTATTGGCTTTCTCAAGTGCCAGCTGTAGTCGTAATATACTGGGCACATAGACAGGCTCAAGACTTCCTGGTTAGCCAGGGTGATATAGGCAATTGTAGTAACTGAGGTTGCACAGAAATTTTCTTCAACCTAAGCTCTGTGTTATCATGCCTGCAATGCTGCAATGGGCTGTGGTGATTGGCCTTCAGCCAGGAGGTGATTCTTGCAAAAGGGTGCCAGCTGGAGTGGTAGCAGTGGGATTTGTGCTTGCCTTATGTTACTTAGGGGAGGTACTCTGGTGTCTTAGGCAAGAGGTGGGGCTTTGGAGCTTTCAAGCATCTCTCTCTATTGTATAACATTACTAGGACAGGTGGAGGGGCAAAGTTGGGTGGGGGCTGGGTCAGGCAAGGTGTGTCCTGGCTCCCCATGTATGGATGCAAGCAGCGGTTTCAGTGGGGATCAGAGGGCAGTTCCTTGGCTGCTGGGGTAATATTCCAAGGAGAAGCACAGCACAAAATTCTCTGCACTGGGAAAGAGAGGGTACCAAGCAGCTGCCCCACTCAGCTCCCACGTATTTAATAAGGCAGGTCTCACACCTGAGGTATTCTACTAGCAACAACTAGCTGGGTTCCAGGCAGCCTGTGCTCAGAATGCAAAACTGCTCAAGGCCACAAGGCTTCTCCACTGAGACAAAAACTGCCAGCTTTCAGGCCACACCCCTCCTGATTTACTAGCAAAGCAGGGGCACCCAGCTCCTGCGCGGCTACAGCACACTTTTTGCTCATCCCTTAGTTTTGGACAAGGGGTTAGTCACCACTCAAGTTTATATCATAAATCTCAGTTGGGAGCTTCTCTCA
Organism: Pan paniscus; assembly: GCF_029289425.2. Classification (NCBI taxonomy): domain Eukaryota; kingdom Metazoa; phylum Chordata; class Mammalia; order Primates; family Hominidae; genus Pan; species Pan paniscus. The sequence goes on from NC_073267.2 coordinate 74,098,884, forward strand.
GTTTGTGACCACCACCTAAGTTAGCCGGCAGACTTCCAGGAGTTCTCCTATTGAGACGGAAAGGGGGAAGGGAAGTTCTGGGAAGGGAAGGGAGTGGTCCCTGGTCAGGGTTCCATCCCGGGCGTGTGGCCATGGACCTAGGTGAGGACAGGCACCCCTGCCTTCGGGCCAAAATGTTGCATTTCCCAAGACCACCTTGGCCTGCCACGTCCCCATCCTGTGCCTATAAAAACCTCAAGACCTTAGTGGCTGGACGTTGAGGGAGCACGCCGATGGAAGAGCATACTGACAGATGCCAGCACACTGGCAGGCAGTGGACTGGCAGAATGACGTGGAGTTTGGCTGGGGCAGTTGGAGGAGAGCCCAGGCTGTTGAGCCGCCACACTCCAGGGGAAAACCATCTCCCTTCTGGCTCCCCCATCTGCTGAGAGCTACTTCCACTCGATAAAACCTTGTACTCATCCTCCAAGCCCATGTGTGATCTGGTCCTTCCGGTACACCAAGGCAAGAACCTGGGGATACAGAAAGCTCTCTGTCCTTGTGATAAGGCAGAGGTTTAATTGAGCTAACACAAGTCCCCGCGGATGGCTAAACTAAAAGAGCACCCTGTAACACCCCCACTGGGGCTTCAGCTGTAAACATTCACCCCTAGACACAGCTGTGGGGTCAGAGCCCCACAGCCTGCCCTTCTGTATGCTCCGCAAGAGGTTTGAGTAACGGGTCACTGAAGAAGCTAGCCACACTTCCATTGCGCACCCTGTGATAGGGATGAGGGAACTTCCCATTTCACTGTGAGTTAGTATCAGGAATGGCTTCCCTCCCAGCTGGGGTCTGGGAGTGCATGTAAAGCGTGCCCCTATTCTACTTCTTCTCATATACTTACCACGGCTGATTAAGTCAGCACCAGCGCAGTGCAGGGGCAAGGTGCTGTCATGTGGCCTTGATTACCCAGCTCCCTAGTGGGACTGTACATGATGGAGACAGTCTCTCCCCCTTTTATGCTCTCGAGACACAGCTTTCCACCTCGCTCACGGTGTAGGCTGCTGCCCACCACTTCTTTCAAAGTGTCTGTGTTTTCTTTCAGTTTTTCCTTTGAGGTCCTGTGTTGCTTTTTGGTTAAAAGTTCACAATGCGAATCTCTACACACTATTTTATCTTTCCAAGTAGAAAAGACAGGCTAACAATGCCTCTAATCCACCTCTTGGGGGGAAATAAAAGCCTTGGCTTCACTATTAATGATCATAGTGATCCTAATATGGGGTCCCCTTCATATCTAGTCCCAGAGTCTTTACACTCTAAAATGAATAGTTTGTATTTAGTAATCTAACAGATATTGTTTGCTCTCTTAAGCTCTGATTCTCAGGATTTCCAGGAATTGTTTTTTGCCCTTGGCTAGTGAAAAAATGCTTTGACTCACCCTCCCCATTACTTAAGTAAAGTTTAGTGCGATGTCTAAAGCTATGAAACATGCCCCAGTGGAGCCATGTGGTCTTTCTGTAAGGACCCTGACAACGTTCTCTATGGTACCCCTTCTGAAATTGCCATCCTTGAGCCAATAACCTACGTGAAGATGAAGACTGCCATGGATGATGAAGCTTTATAGATAAAATGTGATAAAGCCATTGGATTTAGCTACCTAAAGAAGAAGTGGGAGAAGGTTGGTATGTTCTGCTGACGTGGTGCTTAGAGAGGTGACTCCCAGGAAACACGGGTGTTCAAGAGACTGTGCTACAATATATTTCACTACTAGAGAAGAACACCTTAAGTACAGTGAAATCATACTTTGTTAATCTCTGTGTCCCTACTGTCTAGAATAACACCTATATTACAGTGAGTGTTCCATGAATATGTAGAGAAAAGAGAAAAAAAACCAGAGATTAAAAAAATAAAAAGGAAGTGAAGGTAATAGAAAGGCTGAGAAAAGAAAGGAAGAGAAGAACTCAGCACAAGTCATCACATGTTATTTGTAGTAATCCATCCTTTCCTAAACTAGAAGACCTTCACATTGCTAGACTTGACCAAAGAATTTTCTTTTTTTGGTCTGTCTTCTTATCAAAGACATCCATCAGCTCCTGTACAGACCATCCTTCCTCCATCAAAAGGATGAGAAAAACCTTGATCTGTCTGATTCAGAGACCACGTGTGTTTCTCACATTGCCTACTTGAGAGGGTGCTCTTCTAGGGATGACTAATCTTCTGGGTGCTTTTTTGCCAAAATACTACTCTGGTTCCCAGTTTCCTGTGTCAAGTTACAAACAATTTGTCATTCCTGCAGTCACACTTTTCAGACCTGTCAGTTCTGCTAAAGAGCCATTTTATCAGTACGGTTTTCTACTCCCTAAGCAATGTTTGGATTTTCTACTTCCATGCAAGCAATTTTTCACATCTTAAGTTTTCTTACAAGTTTCAACTCAAAAACAATCCTAATTCTGCTTTAATTCTTCTTTCATTGAAAATGTCTCTGTAGTTGGAGGATTAATGTCCAAACTTCTGCTATTACATCTTTTCTCTGTTTTGACACAAAAGTTCTTCCAGCAGAATCAATTATGCTTAATTTAAACTTTGACAACAAATTTATTTTTGAATTATATGTAAAAGGGGTAATGAAACTGCTGCTTGTGTTGTTGACTATGTCTGTGGTGTGATAAATAAAATTTCCTACCTTCTCTGCACTGTACCCCAGTGCCAAAGAGATCAGAAAGAATAGGAAATGGGAAAGGACACTTAACCTAGGGAAGAGATTAGATTGATCTCTGACATTTCCTCTTCACACACACACACACACACACACACACAGACACACACAAACCCACATAGACACACACACACTTCACTGCATCTTTTAGATAAATTAATCAGTTTATTTGAATCATAAATTCCTTTTCCATGGAGATTATATTGTACGTCCTGTTTTTCCTATGAGATAGATTAAAAGCTAAAACAACTAAAAATACTCTGAACTCTCTTGTTGAACTAAAATTTTATGTAAATGAGTTAGTAAACTGAATTTCTGCTTTATAAATAATTAAAATTCATACTACAGTGGGTGTTTTCTCTTCATTATAATTGCTAATTCGTTTAAGTAACTTATTTTCTAATTATTGAAATTCTTTAAATTGAGATACACTTGGACCAGCATTCCAAACTTGTTTATAAGTGACAAAAATATTAGTGGGATATTGCCATTAACTCTTCTAAATGCAATTTGCAGCTGTCAAATTCTTCTCTAGACTATAAACAAATGTTCCTGGGGGTGCTTTGCCACCCTACAAATACAACTTCTTGTAAGGGATAGAGTTGCATGAGATAATACACACACAGGATAACATACAACTGTACTTAAAAATACATATATATATATTCCCATAAGAGCAAGGTGATAGCCACTTGGAGGCTTCCAACGGAACAACTGGTACAGAAACTACTTTTGCCTTGAAATCATCTGTGCATTCAAGTAATAATAATAAAAATAATGATAAAAATAATAAAATAATAATGTTTGCCAAAGTTTGCAGGGAAGCAAAGGAAATGGTAGCATGCTTGAATGGAAAACATCATTTACCTAGTACTGAGAATACCTGTGGCATTCTTAGCTGCAGCATTATTCAATGTGAATCCATTTCAAATCTCAGGCTTCAGTCTCCTCATCCAGAAGATTGGTGGGGAATTGAAGAGGTTACAAACAAATCTAACTTTAGAAAACCTTAAAATTGAATTTTGTGTGTGTGTGTGTGTGTGTGTGTGTGTGTGTGTGTATGTGTGTATGTATATTTCTTTTTTTGTTTGTTTGTTTTTTATTTTATTTTATTATTATTATACTTTAAGTTTTAGGGTACATGTGCACAATGTGCAAGTTAGTTACATATGTATACATGTGCCATGCTGCTGTGCTGCACCCATTAACTCGTCATTTAGCATTAGGTATATCTCCTAAAGCTATCCCTCCCCGCTCCCCCCACCCCACAACAGTCCCCAGAGTATGATGTTCCCCTTCCTGTGTCCCTGTGTTCTCATTGTTCAATTCCCACCTATGAGTGAGAACATGCGGTGTTTGGTTTTTTGTTCTTGTGATAGTTTACTGAGAATGATGATTTCCAATTTCATCCATGTCCCTACAAAGGACATGAACTCATCATTTTTTATGGCTGCATAGTATTCCATGGTGTATATGTGCCACATTTTCTTAATCCAGTCTATCATTGTTGGACATTTAGATTGGTTCCAAGTCTTTGCTATTGTGAATAGTGCCACAATAAACATACGTGTGCATGTGTCTTTATAGCAGCATGATTTATAGTCCTTTGGGTATATACCCAGTAATGGGATGGCTGGGTCAAATGGTATTTCTAGTTCTAGATCCCTGAGGAATCGCCACACTGACTTCCACAATGGTTGAACTAATTTACAGTCCCACCAACAGTGTAAAAGTGTTCCTATTTCTCCACATCCTCTCCAGCACCTGTTGTTTCCTGACTTTTTAATGATCGCTATTCTAACTGGTGTGAGATGGTATCTCATAGTGGTTTTGATTTGCATTTCTCTGATGGCCAATGATGGTGAGCATTTTTTCATGTGTTTTTTGGCTGCATAAAAAAATGAATTTTTTAAAAAGATAATTAAAATGTCAACAGGACTCTCTAATCAGTTTGAGTGGAATTAGTAACTTCAAATCACACAAATTACTTTTATAATCTTTGTTTTAAAGAAAAAATATATAAGCTTCCAAGTTGAAAAAAAAAATTCCAAAGGGCTAAATTCATGGATAACTTCTGAATTCATGAAATTGTGTTCAATTTCCAATATAAAATAAATGTGACCAAAAAGGACTGATATATTTAGTCTGCCTGTCAATTAAATTCAAGCACAATGTAGATAATATTCTACATCAGAAAATTCTACAAGATTATCTCTTCAAATATCGAGAAGTTATCTAAGGGCCTTATACAATGGTGCAGTGCACTTAAAATCTTATAGCCTGTTATAAAGAGTAGTAATTACTAATTGGTAGAGTGTGTATATTATTTGATCAATCAGCTCAAGATTCCAAAAAGATATTTCAGCTCTAAATAATAAGATGAAGAAAGAAACAAATATTTGCTAAAACTAATTACCTGTCACCTACTTATTAGGCATTATCTCATCTAACCTTCATGGTAATCCTAGGCTTATGTTTATTTTAATGGTAAGAACATTGAGGATTAGAGATATTAAATCATTTGTTCTAGGGCTCACAATCTGTGGGTAAATGCTTGAAATTGTATTCTGGGTGACAGCTCCATCTGGCATAAATTATTAAATTTGTTTTGATATTAGAATGGTCTACACCACACTTTCTAAAGGTAAGAAAACACAGCTTGACCATCTTTATATTGTCATCATTGTCTCAGCCATTTGTGATTTCAAAGGGGTGAAGCTTTTCCAGATCTTTTTAATCTCCTGGGAATGGTACTCTGATGTTGGCAATGCATTCGATTCCTCACCATCATAAACTTCAGACTCTGCAATTTTCTGTAGCTTTTATCTTCATCCGATTTTTCGAGCAGATGCCAGTTGCATAAGCAGTATCTACAGCCATTGCTCAGCAAATTCTTCCTCAATTTTACAGCATCAACTGCTTTCTATGTTTCTTACTTATGGTCAAGTTTGTAGGAACCATAATGTTGAATTTATTCCAAAAGAATGCTCATCCACCCCCTTGTACTTCCGTGCCTGGAGAAAACTTGCAGCACTGGTATACTGCCTGTATATCGGGGTTTCTTCTGGCAGGAAGGATACAGATAACTTTATTGGAAATATAAAGCTTCATTGAGCTCCTTCCCTCAGAGAGACTCACAATAGCCTTTCCCTGAGACAACTGGATGCACTCCACTTTTAATCCTTCTTCAACAATGTTACGAAAAGAGGTTTAACAAAGAGAAGGAGTGTCAACAACTATTAGACCTATTTATTGTTGTTGGAGGCTAGTAGGCCTAGTCCCTTAAGATATCTAATGAATCTTTAGCAGGCAGCATAAAACATCAGGAATATGTCTATAAGGAATAAACAAATAAATGGTGAGATTCTATTGTCTCCCATTGTTCCTGTAAACTACCAATCCTCTCCCATAATATGTGTAAATACACTCTTAAATCTACTCTTGGAATTAACAGCTGAACCCAATCTCATCATACTGATATACCAGATCTCATTATGCTAATAGCCCAGTATTAGTGTTTATTCTTATTCTTTCAATTCTGCTATTTCCTTAAATTTTGGCCCTTATTTTTATTCTATCACCAGGCTTATGACCCCTTGACTATATTGACAAAACTGTTTCTTCCTACAGATTTATTCTTATGGCTACCCTCCCAGAAACTGTGTGTGTGTGTGTGTGTGTGTGTGTGTGTGTGAGATTCAATTTCAATGGTGGCAGGTGTAAAAATTATAAAAATTATTGTTTACCCAGAGCTTGCAACAAATTAGAAAACAATGACTCTGTATAAAGGGAATACCTGGGATTTGATATCAGGCAATCGTAGACTTGAGTTGGGTTTACAAAACATTTTCTATAAATGGCTAGATAGTAAATATTACAGACTTTGTGCACCACATGATATCCGTTACAACTATTCAACTCTGCGATTGTGCTGTGAATGTTGGCATACATAATGCATATGTGAACAGTCATGGTTATGTTCCAATACAACTTTATTTACAAAAACATGAAGTGAGTCAAATTTGGCCTTTTGGAAGTAGTTTATAGAACCTTTTCTTACAGGAATTAGGGTTCAGGGTTGTATGACATCCTGCTTCAAGAAAACCTGGGTCACTAGATCTGTCCTAGAGCAAACATGTTTAAAGTCCCAGAAGACAAATAGTCATTTTCCAGTCAACAAAAAGGAGAGTGTGATGCCAATCTATGCAAAATAACAAGTTTTTGTGAGTTTGGAATACCTGGACAGTGCAAGTAATTTGATTTAGCTGTAGAACAGAATTTGTGTGGGTAACGTTAAGAAGACCAGATGGGGTTTGATGTATGATGTAGCCAATAAATGACATTCTCTTGTGTTCCTCTCGAAATAGACACCATTAGGTTAGATAACAAATACATTAAAATGGATCACTACATATTAGTTTGATTTTCAATAAAGGCTGGAGTACAAGACAGCTTATAAGTAGAGTCAGCACTGGGCATTTCAATATTTATTCAACTTTTATCGCCAAAACACTCCAACACACACACATACATACACACACACACACTTAATAGGAACTTTGAAATGTTTGAAATGTAAAGAAAAAAAAAACCCAGAGTCTCTGTCTCCCTGTTGTCAGGGCTAGGGGTGTGGTAGAGGGAATAGTATAACTGTCAACCAAATTCCTTGCCTTGGGGATTTGAGATTGATTTTCTCCACCAAATACAGAAAGGTGAACCGGTGACTGTACCTACCAACAGAGTGACTCCCTATGTCCACAGAGAGGAAAAACAAGTGGAACAAGAGGATAGAAATGTCTACAGGGGAAAATATTTCTTCCATACTAGAGAAGAGAAACTAAATATCCCCTACCACCTACAGCATGCAGATGTTAAATATGAAATCCCTTGGGAAGTATATTGAATAATCTATTCCTTGCTTCAACCGATATAAAAAATCCTAAAGTAGATACATTATGTTAAAATGATTTATATTGTTAATTTCTCATAGCAAAGAATTTGTGACTTTGTGTTAAATCTATTAACACAATCCCTGTTACTAATATCTGTCCAAGTGGTTTGATGATGAGAAAATGCCATCCAAAAACTCCAACCCATCTGAAACGATTTAAAAGCAAGCAAAATCATCATAAAAGATCTAAGAGTTACTATTCTCTTAGACATGCATTTAAAGTCCCTAAGGGAAGCTTTTAATTTAATGTTTCACATTAAAAACTAGCCTTGAATTGTGCATTTGCCTTTGAGCCACTGAAAATAAATAAAAAGTGTGCCATACATCTTAGTCAAGTATTCTCCATTAACAAATGGATTCAAGTACCTCAGCCTCATTGTTTGTCCCCTGGATTTCAGAAGAATTTGTTACATTTACTCCCAGTCACCCGTGATTGAAATTCTGGAGGACTACCATTAAACATACATCATAAAAGATTTTTTTTACTAGATCAAAATTCCCTTTTCCCTTCAACAAAATAAGGTGATGAAATTCCTTAAAACTGCTAAGCTTTCCAAATCCAAACCTTCACATCACTGGTTTTAAAAATATTCAGGAACTCTAACAGCTGTGTGTGACTGAAATGCAACAGACAAATCACAGCTCTGGCATTTTGCAATAGGCAAAAAAGGTGCTTATTATAAAAGGATGCTCTGTCTGTCCTATAGGAAAGGTGAGTATAAGTATACTAGCACCTATTTTTTGTTCATTTATTCATTTTTCAAACAATTTTTAATGTCTAAAAAGTAACAGAAGATAATCACCTAGATGGAAATACAGACATGAAAACAAACAAAAACATAATACAAAATGCTAAGCATCAAAACATTATCTAAACAACATTGATTTCTAGTAGTAATATTTTCTTGGAAACAAGGTTACATAGAAATAATGGTTTCATCTAGTTTTTCATTCATTTACCAAATATTTATTACTGGCTCCTGTGCCAGGCTCTTGCTAAACTCTGGGGATAAAACTAAGTAGAAAGAACTTTTATCTTCGGGCAGTGTATAATTCAACACAGTGATTACAATCTTTTACTTTTTATCACACACTGAAGAGCAAGATATTTTTAAATGGTAACAAAAATACATATATATGTATTTGTGAAGAAAATGTATACATTTACATCTCATAACATAAATACTCTATAAAGCATTTGCCATATGCCAAAATGCAGTAAAATACATAGTAAGATGAAATTGTCTTTAAAATATTGTTTTATATATTAACATTATACATGCTTTGATATCACTATTAATATAATGAATATATTTGTGTAAGTAATTATATCACACCACTTATTCAAGTAATAATATGTTTAGTGAGAACAAATGTGTTTGTAATGTTTATTTTTAAATGCTTTGTATGATAGAAGTATTTAAAGATCTGACTCCAATTACAGTTTCTCTTTTATTAACTTTAATATCAACAATAAGCCCAACAAGATACGTTTGTGTGTGTGTGTGTGTGTCTGTGTGTGTACATGATACCTAAACTCATGATATCTGTTCTCCATTTATGTAATTGAGAGTGGGCCTCACTTAATAAATGCCAGTTTCCTATGATATTAAACAATGATTGGTTTTCGAATCCAATGAGCTTTTAGAAATACTTAAGCAGAAATTATATTCTCTGTGTATTTGTTTCCCTTTTCTTATCCTTTTTTTGTAACATGTACATGTATGAGGGTTTAACAGAAAATACATACATTTACAAGAACAAAATTCCATAACTATGGGGAATATTTCCAAACAGTTGGTTTTGATTCTCTTTCAGTCTGAATTTAATTTTTAAAGTATTAGATTTATCATTTACTGCTTAAAATATCACCTTTATTTTAAGACTTTTAAATTGTAAGTGTTCCCCATATAGGCCTCAGCACCTTAGCAGCCTTGTGTAGGGCTGCAACACTCATACCCACGGAAAGGGGAGATAGATCAAATGCTGTGGAATGGAGAAGAGAGTCTTGAAAAAAAAATCTCTAAAAATTAAAAAGGAGGAGGTCTAGGATGCAGTGTAGTCCCAAGGGAAAAGATTGTCTGTGATTATATGAGAAAGCAACCTCCACAACATCAGACTATAGGTTGTAGCTTTGAACAGGGTACTAAGAATAGCACATGTCATGGGAAATGGGGCAGCCTTGGGAATGTGAGATTCTCTGGCAGAAGAAAATGGTACCATTGGAAGAGTCAGGGAGCTAGTGTCCTGTATGCTGAAATGATGCAACAAGCTCTCAGGTAGTACCCAATTCAAGAGTTGATTTCTTCACCCAGAAACAGAACTAGTACATTGGTTCCCCAGGGTGTCTTCAATGTCAACAGCCATAATTGTGTTACCTATTTGCTCTCATGGAAGCTACGATCTCTGACATGAATGCCTAGCATTGCAATTATCTATTCAATTTCCTTTTCCAGATAAAGAAAGCCTTCATGAAGGGCCAGGTCTGTGTACGACTCTCTCCAAGCCCACTCCCTTTATAAAAAAAAAGGGTTCCAAAATATTTATTGGACTGACAACTTAAATATATTTTCATTGATAGTTTGGATTTTCTTTTATTGAATATAAGATACTCTTCTTAGAGATAATCTACCTTGAGAGTACTTCATCAGTTTTCACTCTTTTAGTCAATAATGACAAATAAATAAATATAATTATACCCATAGCAATACCAACTGATATGGTTTGGCTGTGCCCCACCCAAATCTCATCTTGAATTGTAGCTCTCACAATTCCCATGTGTTGTGGGAGGGACTGGTGGGAGGTAACTGAATCATGGGGGTGGGGCTTTTCCTTGCTGTTCTAGTGATAGGGAGTCTCATGAGATCTGATGGTTTTATAAAGGGGAATTTCCCTGCCCAAGCTCTCTTCTCTTGTCTGCTGCCATGTGAGACATGCCTTTCACCTTCTTCCCTGATTATAAAGTCTCCCCAGCCACGTGGAACTGTGAGTCCATTAAACCTCTTTTTCCTTACAAATTACCCAGTCTCTGGTATGTCTTTATCAGCGGTGTGAAAACGGAGTAATACACCAACAAACTCAACCAAATAAGCTTAAGCAAAAAGAAAAATTTTCTTTAGCTCAGGTAGCAGACAGATCCAGGTTGAGGATGTGACTGGATACGAGGGTTCTGATAACATCCACAGATCCAGTTTCTATCTCCCATTTGCAGCTTTTCAGGTTGACTCTATTCTCCTTGTATTGTGAAAAAAGCTGGCAAAAGAAACTTCAATTCTACATTGTCAAAACTGGAAATCTAGTGCAGAAAGACACTTTTCAAGAAGTACCAGCAAATCTGATCATATGTTTATGTGTCATGGATTTAAGCCTGAAACAATCACTGCAGCCACAGGATGGTATTATGCTTATTTAGGATCAATTCCTAAAGAAAAATTGAAGGCTATTGCTATATAACTAGGGAAATGAATGCTGCTGAAGTACCAGCATAATATCCCTTGTAGAATAGAAAAATAACATCTTTAAACCACATATATTGTCAAGCGCTAAGTTTCTTTGTAATTGTCATAATTCTTCCAACTTTCTGCAGTTGCGGGTATTTTTCACTAATGATGTTTTACTGCCAAATACACCATATGTTGGTATTCTCTAACAACCACTCTTAAGAAAAGGAGAGCTAAGGGGGCAGCAAGAGCCATTTAAACCCACTTACACTGAAACTGGATTCTTTACTGTCACACAGCTGACACTGACATATGTGCTAGAATTCCTTTCTGAAATGATGAAATTGTTTTGACAAGTCTTAAAGCTAGAGTAATTTTTACAACTCCAATGGCTATTATTTCCAGATCCACTATGATTTGCAGCTATCTATACCTCTCTTGATACAAAAAATTCATAGAAAAGGAAAAACATAAAACTCCTTTCATTCTATTGTATTTACCTCAAGTTTTATGTACTTAAAATCTTTGTTAACTCTAATCTTAAAATATATTCTAAGCGTCAATAATTCTTTGATCTTTAATATAACCAGTTTATTTTTATCGTATTGTGGTAAGAACACTTAACATGAGATCTACACTCTTAGCAAGTTTTTGAGTGAACAATATTTTTTACTACAAATAGGTCCAATATTGTGCAAAAGATCTCCAAATCATATTAATCTTTCTTGACTGAAACTTTAAGGCCATTGATTAATAATTTCCCATTTCTCCCTATCTCAGGCCCCTGGTAACAACTATCCCACTCTGATTTTATAAATGTAACCATTTTAGATGCCTTATATAAGTAGAATTATGCAATATTTGTCTTGATGTGACTGGCTTATTTCATATACATAATGTCCTAAAAGTTCATTTAAGTTCATATTTTAAACGGTTTTTTTTTCATGCTGAATAGTATTCAATTTTACCATATTTTCTTTTTTTAATTATTTTAATTTTATTTTAAGTTCCAGGATACATGTGCAGAACAGTCAGGTTTGTTACATAGGAATACATGTACCATGGTGGTTTGCCGCACCTATGGACCTGTCCTCTAAGTTTCCTTCCCTCAACTCCCACCCTGCAACAGGCCACGGTGTGTGATGTTCCCCTCCCTGTGTCCACGTGTTCTCATTGTTCAACTCCCACTTATGAGTGAGAATATATGGTGTCTGGTTTTCTGTTCCTGTGCTGGTTTGCTGAGGATGATGGCTTCCAGCTTCAACCATATCCCTGCAAAGGACATGATCTCGTTCCTTTTTATGGCTGCATGGCATTCCATGGTATATATGTACCATATTTTCTTTATCCAGTCTATCATTGATGGGCATTTGGGTTGGTTCCAAGTCTTTGCTATTGTAAATAGTGCTGTAATAAGCATACATGTGCATGTGCCTTTAAAGAAGAATGATTGATATTCCTTTGGGTATACACCCTGTAATGGGATTGCTGGGTCAAATGGTACTTCTGGTTCTAGGCCCTTGAGGAATCACCATACTGTCTTCCACAATGGTTGAACTAATTTACATTCCCACCAACAGTGTAAAAGCATTCTTTTTCTCCACAGACTTGCCAGTATCTATTGTTTCTTGACTTTTTAATAATTGCCATTCTGACTGGCATGAGATGGTATCTCATTGTGGTTTTGATTTGCATTTCAGTGATGTTGAGCTTTTTTTTATATGTTTGTTGGCCACATGAATGTCATCTTTTGAGAAGTGTCTGTTTATATCCTTTGTCCACTTTTTGATGGGGTTGTTTGTTTATTTCTTGTAAATTTGTTTAAGTTCCTGGTACATTCTGGATATTAGATCTTTGTCAGATGAGCAGATTGCAAAAATTTTCTCCCACTCTGTAGGTTGCCTGTTTACTCTGATGATAGTTTATTTTGCTGTGCAGAAGATCTTTAGTTTAATTAGATCCCATTTATTAATTTTGGCTTTTGTGGAAATTGCTTTTTTTTTTTTTTTTTTTTGTCATGAAGTCTTTGCTCATGCCTGTGTCCTGAATAGTATTGCCTAGGTTTTCTTCTAGGGTTTTTATGGTTTTGGGTTTTACATTCAAGTCTTTAATCCACCTTGAGTTTTTTCTGTTTAAGGTGTAAGCAAGGGGTCCAGTTTCAGTTTTCTGCATATGGCTAGCCAGTTTTTCCAGCACCATTTATTGAATAGGGGATCCCCTTTCTTTACCTTTTCATCTATCAGTGAACATCTAGGTTGTTTCCACATCTTGGTTATTTTGGCCAATAATGCAATGAACATAGGAATGCTATTATCTCTTGGAGAACTTGATTCTCATTCTTTTGGATAAAAAACCAGAAGTGCGATTGCTGGATTATATGGTGGTTCTCTGTTTGCTTTTTTGAAGAACTTCCATACCATTTTCTGTAGCAGCTGCATCATTTTGCATTCCCATTAACAATGTGCAAGGGTTCCAGTTTCTATACATTCTTGCCAACACTTGTGTGTGTGTGCGTGTGTGTGTATGTGCGTGTGTTTTAATACCCATCTTGACAGGTCTTAGTTAATATCTGGTAGTTTGATATGCAAACAGAAGATTAGTGACCTTGTGCTTTTTTTATATACCTGATGCACATTCGTATGTCTTCTTGGGAGTGATAGCTATTCAAGTTCTTAGCCCATTTTTTTTTAAACTGGGTTATATGATTTTTCGCTACTGAGTTTTAAGAGTTCCCTATATATTTTGTATATTAACCCCTTATCAGATGTATGACTAGCAAATATTTTCTTCCATACTGTGGTTTATCTTTTTACTCTGTTGATTGTTTCTTTTGCTACGTAGACAATTTTTAGCTTGATGTAGTCCCATGTTTGTTTATATTGCTTGTTTTTGGTGTCAGCTATGAAATCATTGCCAAGATCAATGTCATGAAAGATTTCCCCTCTGTTTTCATCTATTAGTTTTATAGTTTCATGTCTTATGATTAAGTATTTAATCCATTTTGAGTTGGTTTTTGCATATTATATAAGATAAAAGTATAATTTCATTACTTTGCATCTAGATACCCAGTTTTTCCAATGCTATTTCTTGAAGTAACTACACTTTCCTTATGCATATTCTTTGCCTCTTCATTGAAAATTAGTTGACTGTATTCATAAATTTATTTCCAAGAGCTCTATTTTATTCCAATGATCTATATGTTGGTGTTTATGCCAGTATCATACTGTTTTGATTATTTTAGTTTTATAATTTTTTTTAATAAAAAGAAAAGTGTGCCACCTTCAGCTTTGTTCTTCTATATCAAGGTTGATTTGGCTATTTATGCTTATGTGGATTTTTAATGTTTTTTCTGTTTTTTGAAAAATATCATTGGAATCTGATAGGGATTAAATTGAATCTGTACATCGTTTTGAGTAGTATGGACATATTAATAATACTGTCTTACAATTCATGAACATGTCTTTTCATTTCCTTGTGTCTTGTTTAATTTGTTTTATCAGTGTTTTGTAGTTTTTAGTACTTAAGTCTTTCATCTCTTTAATCAAGTTTTTTTTCTAAGTTTTTTCTGTTTTGATGCTATTTTCATTAGGAATGTTTTCCTAATTTCCTTTTAAGATTGTTGGTTAGTTTATAAAATTGCAACTGATTTTGCATCTTGAATTTGTATTATGAAATTTTACCAAATATTTTTATTAGTTCTAAACTTTTTTCTTTTCTTTTCTTTTTTTTGTCTTTAGCGCTTTCTTTATATGAAGTTATATTGTCTGCAAACAAGAACAATTTTACTTCTTCATTTCTTATTTGAATGTCTTTTATTTCTTCTTCTAGCCTAATTGCTTTGGCTAGGACTTGCAGTACTTTGGTGAATACAAGTGGTAACTGTGGGCATCTTTGTCTCATGCCTAATCATAGAGGGAAAATTGACTTTTTCCACAATTAAGTATGGTGTTAGCTGTGGGCTTTTTGTATATGGCCTTTATTACTACACTGAGGTAAGTTTCTTTAATTCTAAGGTTTTAGAGTGTTTGTATCGTGGTTATTGCTATATTTTTTCAAATGCTATTTCCACATCTATTGAGACAATGATATAATTTTTATTCTTTATGTTAATGTGGCATATCGCATTAATTGATTTTTCATATACTGAACCATCCTTGCATACCAGGAATAAATCCCACTCAGTCATGGTGTATAATCATTTTAATATGCTGCTGAATTCAGTCTTGCTAGTATTTTCTTGATAATTTCGGCATCAATATTAATTATGGATATTGATCTACAGTTTTATGTTTTTCTGGAGTCTTTGTCTTCCTATGATATCAGGATATACTGGCCTCATAGAATGTGTTTGGAAGTATTACTTCCTCTTCAATTTTTGGAAGAGTTTGAGAAGGATTGAAATTTGTTCTTTAATTATTGATGTAATGCATCAGTGATGCTATCTGGTCCTGGACTTCTATTTGTTGGGAGGTTTTGATTACTGTTTCAATTTCCTTAGTTGCTATCAGGCTGTTCAAACTTTCTGCTGCTTCTTGATTTTGTCTTAGGAAGTTGTATCTACTTTTCTAGGTTATACAGTTTGTTGGTATATAATTATTTATAATAACCTCTTATAATCCTTTTTATTCCTTTGGCATCAATTGTAACGTCTTTTCATTTATTTCTGATTTTATTCATTTTAGTATTCTATCTTTCTTATTTAGATAGTCTAGTTAAGGGTTTGCCAATTTTATCATTCCTAAAAACCAATTATTATTGCTTCTTGGTCTTTTGGCTAAGATTAAATGTAAAAATCAGCTCAGCTTCATTACTTTGTTTTTCAATGTTGGAAAATATTTTGTTGCTTTTGGCTTAAATGTTTGTTATTTACTTGCTTCTGCGACCTTTGGGCTTAGTTTGTTCTTGTTTTACAGCCTTTGAATTATAAAGTGAGGTTATTTGTGGTATTTCTTATTTATTTTAGAGAATTGACTAGCCTTTAAATTTTGGAATAACTTTGGAATTACAGGAGTTACAAAAATGGTACAAAGAATTCCTGTATAAACTTCGGATTCCTTAAATGTTAACATTTTGCCACATTTACTTTAGTCTGTTTTTTTCTGAAATATTTGACAGTATGTTGTAGATGCAATGAATTTTTGCTCTGGAATAAGTCTGTGTATATTTTCCCAAAAACATAACTGCAGTACAAAAATCAAGAAATTAATATTAATACAGTGCTACAAACCTTACTGAATTTTTTCCAATTTTCCCACTACTGTGCTTTCTACTTTTTTAATGTAGGCTTTTATCACTATGAACTTCACTCTTCATACTGCTTTTTCTGCATCCCATGTTTTGTTATGCTGTGTTGTTATTTTTGTTTGCTTCAAAGTATTTTCTAATTTCCTTTTTTATTTATTCATTGATCCAATGGTTATTCAACACTGCATTACTTTTCACTTATTTATGAATTTTCCACTTTTTCCTTTGTTGCTGATTTCTTGATTAATTTCATTATGGTTGGAAAAGATACTTGGTATGATTTCAATCTTCTTAAATTTTAGACTTTTTTATGGCTTAACATGTCATCTATACTGGGAAATGTGTCATGTTTGCTTAAGAAGACTATGTATTCTGCTGTTGAGTAGAGTGTTTTGTATATGTTTGTTAGATCCATTGCTTTAAAAATCCAGCTTAAAATAGTAAATTTGGCTTACATGGATCTAAATAATCTGCAGTATACTTTTCTCTGCAGCATAATTTCAAATCATTCTACTATGTCTCATTATATCCCAGTCATCCTGGTCTTCCCTTTATTTTCAAACAGTCTAAGCTTATTTCTGCTTCTTTCTGGGGGCATTGTATGTTCCGTTCCTATAGCTTAGATGACTCCTTGCCATCATTTAGAATTAAATTGTAAAGCATTTACATTGGGACACCTTTCTTAGTGTTTCATAATATCATTGTACCCTGAACTTTTCTTCTATAGCCCTTGTACAACTGTAATGACATCATTTTATGTACTTTCGCATGCTTACTTCCTGCCACTGTTTTGGCTCCTCCCTTTAAACACCTATGCAATCCATTTCAAATCCCTTTTGGCTAACGGAGTGCGTTTTATTAAGTGTTCAATAATTATTTTTTGGCTAAATAAATGAATAAAAATTTAAAGATAAAAAGACATAGTATGTTTGCCAGAGTGTTTTTAATGCAACAAAATGTGGAAAACCCAATATATATGAACAAGAGTTACAAGATAAAACAGGTCGTATTTTACAAAAGACATTAATACACTTTTTCCTCTAAAAGAGTTTGCATTTTTACAAAGATAAGAGAAAGATAACCAGAGAATATGTTTTATTTTTTTCTTATAAATTAAAATGTGGAAATATTTTTGTAGAAGAAGAAATGAAAGCCCTTATTTTCATAAAAGTATCCTAAATATACAAAAGGGATCATTGAGTTATTACATATTTTTCCAAACAAAGTCCTTGACAGATGAATAGTTGACTTATTCAAAAATTTGTATTAAATATCTACTATGATCTATGTGCTAAAGGAGACTTTTCTACAAGAATAAACAGCATGTAACAAAGCACAAATGTAACAGAGAGAGCCTGACAGAATAAGGAAATGAGAGTTTCCCTATGGAAGGGTAGTAGAATATAAGGCTTATTAAGAGAAGGTCAGTGAACCACTAGCCTCTGAAAAACATGAAGAGGCAGAAAGGAGGCTAAGCTTATTTTAGAGCTTTGTGGACTGAGTTATCATGTATGGTTAGAAAATAGGCCTGAATCCAGCTTGTCTAACCTGAGACCACGGACCACATGGAGCCCAGGACAACTTTGAATATGGCCCAACATAAATTCATAAACTTTCTTAAAACATTATGAGATTCGTTTTGCTTTTTTTTTTTCCTCAAGGAAAGCCAAAAGATTGGATACCTCTAGAAATGGCCAAGTTAGATATACTTTGAATATTGGACATCATTCATACAAGATGCAAATGCACATTCCTTTGTCTAGTGGTGCCTTGACTAATTAACTAAACCTCATTATGATGGATATCCAGGTGAACTGGCAGCTCTCAGTGATCTATCTGCATTTATTCATTTATTTGTTCATTTGTTTTACTAATATCTGTTGAGCATCTATTAAATTTATGGGTCTAAAATATATGCTAGAAATAATCAATAAATAAAAATGTGCTGGTCCCTGCATATTGTGCAATTTATAGTGGAGAATGGAAGAGTGTATTATGGGAGAAAACTGACATGGACATTTCTCATCCTCTGGAGTCCTCCATTCTGCCACCTATGGAATTCTGTCCTAGTCTATGAAACTGAATTTTATATATCCAGAGGAGTATTCCTTCCTCTTGACTGTTTTCAGAATACTTTTGGCTGTTTTCTAAGGATCTTCCAGTATTGACACAGAACATAGAGGATCTTCCTGCCCCAGGAGGTGGAGGACCTAGTATGAGTCTTGCACCATTGTGACCAATAAGAGTTAGTTTCTAAGAGAGGCAGCCTTCTCTTGAAAATTCCAGAGGCAGTTTTCTCTGTAGAGGCATCAGCAGTCTCAAGGATGATTCTGGTGTTCCTTTGTAGGCATCCAAAGCCATCTAGAAAGGAGAAAGAAAATACCCGGGCCTGCTCTGCAGAGGACTTATGTGAAACTATAGATATTTCCCAAAATACCAGTGGAGGACTTTGAGAAGTGGCCCAAACCACTGAAACTGGAATGAGTTAGGGGATTTGTATTGCATTTATTGATAACATTGTTAGAAATTTGAAGAGACAGCTAAAGAAGAAAGGATATTCACTTGTACTCCCCAGGTACTAAAACTGGTGTTTGCATTTATAAATATAGCTTCCAATGTTTCTCAACATAAAAATGAGTTCAAACCATAATACTTTTGCATTCTGCCTTTTAAACTTACTATTATACAAAAAAAAATGTTCATGGTTTTTCCAATTCATAATTATTGTAGTGAACGTCTATGCTATTTTCTCTTTTGAAGACAAATAATAACTTATTTAAGGTGTTCTCTACTCTTAAGCATTTTAGCCATTTCTATTTTTATGATTATAATTAGTCATGCAAAGTAAAATATAATGTGCATATTATATTACTGCTTTTGCTATTATTTTTAGTATCCTTTTCCAGAATTTAATTCATTAGGTCAAGATATTTTATTTTTTATTTTTATTTACTTATTTTTTTTGAGACAGAGTCTCGCCCTGTCACCCAGGCTGGAATGCAGTGGCGCGATCTCGGCCCACTGCAAGCTCCACCTCCCGGGTTCACGCCATTCTCCTGCCTCAACCTCCTCAGTAGCTGGGATTACAGGTGCCCGCCACCATGCCCGGCTAATTTTTTTGTATTTTTTAGTAGAGACGGGGTTTCACCATTTTAGCCAGGATGGTCTCAATCTCCTGACCTCGTGAACCGCCCACCTCGGCCTCCCAAAGTGCTGGGATTACAGGCGTGAGCCACCGCGCCCGGCCAGGTCGAGATATTTTTAAGTTTGCAAGCCAAATCATTTGCCAATAAGGCAGGCTATTTTTAATACAGCATCCTCACCAATTAAATGTTAATTGTTTGAAGTTTGCCAGTTGAATAGATGTTAAATGGAGCATGATTACTTTAAAAACTTGCATTTTATAAACTTACTAATGGTTTCCGGAATATAATCCATTTTACAAACTGGAGTTTCCTCTTAAACTTCTGGAACCTGATGAATCTCATAGAAATCTAAGTTTCTCCTGTTGTAGAACTACTTATTTGATGAAATTTAAATTTTTTCCCCTGGTGGGTTGCCTTATGTGTCATTTTAACTCTCATTACTATATCTCTGAGGTAACCTCCAAACCCAAAATATGTGGAAAGCTATCCACTGAGGTGATCCTCTTTTATATATGTCTCTGGATTATTTTTTTCATTTATACAAATGTCACATGCCCTTATATTCACACACAGCAGATAGTCATGCTAGAAGGAGCGTTAGACTGAGAAATAAAAAAGCAGGTGAGAGGAGCCAGGATGGCCAATTAGATGCAGCTAGGAAATGCTTCTGCCACTGAGAGACCAGGCCATGAAGAAGACAAGCACACACTGAACAGATCTTGGGAAAGAAGGCACTGAGAGTGGATGGCGGGAGGATGCATATACTGGGCTGAAAGGGGAGGAAGCTTGCACAGGGTTGCTGAGCACCAGAACTTGTTCTGGCCCCAAGTGGCTGCTGGGGAAAAGGGGAGTAAAATAGGTGTGCAGTGGCCCACTCTCTCCACAGACCTCCAGAATCCTAGCTGCAGGAAACCCTATGACCAACATGGACATTTGAGCTTTCAGGGAGAACTGCCTGGAGAGTTGCCAGAGGCAAAACTCCAGCCTGTATGGAGCCCAGAGAGCTGGATGAGGTGGCAGGCATCCCTCAAGGCTTGTCATACTCCTCTAGATGGCTTTAGCCTTGTTGGTTGCCTGACCTGGACAAATCAGGGCTATCTTGCTCATGGAACAAGGCCGGTCTCACCTGAGCCCCCCGCCCCCATATGCCAGCCTCTTGCAGGGTTCCTGACTGAAAGTACTTGCTTTCAGAGCAGCATTAACTGCCCAGCTATAACACAGTCCAGCTGCCACCACCATAGCCCTTTGATTGGCAGACTGTGCCTAACAGGGTTGCTGTTGCAGACAGAATTCCACCACTGTGCACCCACCAGCTGCCTCCCCCAACTACTGTTGATCTATTGCTGCCCAGGCAGCCAAACCACCTTTGCCAGCACCCCCATTGGAGGTTGTTGCCAACAGACTGGGAACACTTTGGCCCATACAACACAGCAGTTGCTCAACCTCAACGGGCCAGGGAATAAAGCCATGGGCCAAGTACCAAGCCCCCAGGATTAGAGAATGCAGCTCAGGAGTGTGGAGGAGAGGCTTGGCCCTCTAAAATCATTCAGAAATAAAGCCAATTGACTAACCTCAACTTATACCACAGTCAAACCCTCAAAGACATCAAACAATATAAAAGCAAGAAGCCCCATCTAAAGGACAACACCTTCAAACATTAAAGAAACACTAGATAAGAAAAAAAAATGTACAAGAACATGGTCAACTCTAAACTCTACTTACATTTGGATGTAAGAAGACACATCAAAATGATCACACTAGCTTCCCAGCAATGGTTCTTTACCAGTCTAAAATAGTTGAAATGACAGACACAGAATTGAGAATCTGGGTGTCAACAAAGCTCATCAAGATTCAGGGGAAAGTTAAAACCCAATCAAAGGAATCTAAGGAATCCAAGGAATCTACTAAAATGATACAAAAGCTAAAAGTTTAAGTAGCCATTTTAAGAAAGAACAAGGATGGGTGCAGTGGCTCACGCCTGTAATCCCAGCACTTTGGGAGGCCAAGGCAGGCGCATCATGAGGTCAGGAGATTGAGACCATGGTGAAACCCCGTCTCTGCTAAAATACAAAAAAAAAATTAGCCAGGTGCCGTGGCAGGGGTGCCTGTAGTCCCAGCTACTCGGGAGGCTGAGGCAGGAGAATGGCGTGAAGCCAGGAGGCAGAGCTTACAGTGAGCCGGGATTGCGTTACTGCACTTCAGCCTGGGTGACAGAGCAAGACTCCATCTCAAAAAATAAAATAAAATAAAATAAATAAAGAAAGAACAAAACTGATATTCTAAATGTGAAAAACTCGCTGCATTAATTTCATAATACAATTGTAATTATTAACATCAGAATAGACCAAGTTGAGAAAAGAATCTCAGAGCTTGAAGATTGTTTCTTCGAATCAATGCAGTCAGACAAAAATAAAGAAAAAATAATTAAAAAATTAAGAAAACCCCTGAGATATATGGAATTATGTAAAGAGACCAAACCTATGACTCATTGGCATCTCAGAAAGCGAGAGCAAGGGAGTAAGCAACTTGGAAAACATATTTGAAAATATCATAGACAAAAACTTCTCCAATCTCGCTAGAGAGGTTAAAATGTAAATTTGGAAAATGCAGAAAACCCCTGGGAGATACTACACCAGATGATTATCAGCAAAGCACAGACACCAGATTCTCCAAGGTCAATGAAAATGAAAAAAAAAATCAAGGAAGGTAGAAAGAAAGGATAGGTCATGTAGAAAAGGAAGCCCATCTGACTAACAGTAGACCTTTCAGCAGAAACATTACAAGCTAGAAGAGTTTGAGAGCCTATATTCAGTGTATTAGTCCATTCTCACACTAATATGAAGAAATATCTGAGACTAGGTAATTTATAAAGAAAAGAGTTTAAATTGACTCACAGTTCTGCAGGGCTGGGGAGGCCCTAGCAACCTTACAATCATGATGGAAGGAAAAGCAAACATGTCCTTCTTCACATGGCAGCGGGAGAGAAAAGAATAAGAGTAAAGTGGGGGCAAAGCCCCTTATAAAACCCTCAGATCGTGTGGAAACTCACTCACTATCATGAGGACAGCATAAGGGTAACCACCCTCATGAACCAATTACCTCCCCCTGGATCCCTTCCATGACACATGGATGATTATGGGAACTACGATATGATATGAGATTTGGCTACATAGCCAAAATGTATCATTCTTCCCCTGGGCCCTCCCAAATCATTTCCTTACATTTCAAAACACAATAATGCCCTGCCAACAGTCCCACAACATCTTAATTCATTCCAGCATTAACTCAAAAGTCCAACTACAAAGTCTCATCTGAGACAAGGCAAGTCCCTTCTGCCTATGAGCCTGTAAAATCAAAAGCAAGTTAGTTATTTCATAGACACAATGGAGGTATAGGCCCAACGAGAGTTAGGCTCTCACAGCCTTGGGCAGCTCTTCCCTTGTGGCTTTGCAGGATACAGCTCCCTTCCCAGCTGCTTTCATAGGCTGGCATTGAATGTCTGTGGCTTTTCCAGGTGCACAGGGCAAGCTGTCAATGGATCTACCATTCTGGAGTCTGGAGGATGGTGGCCCTCTTTTCACTGCTCCAGCAGGCAATGCTCCAGTGGGGACTCTGGGTGTTCCAACCCCACATTTCCCTTCCACACTGCCTTAGCAGAAGTTCTCTATGACAGCTCTGCCCTGTGGTAAACTTCTGCCTGGACATCCAGCTATTTCCATACATCCTCTGAAATCCAGGCAGAAGTTCTCAAACCCCAATTCTTGACTTCTGTGCACTACAGGCCCAACATCATCTGTAAGCTACCAAGGCTTGGGGCTTTCACCCTCTGAAGCAATGACCTGAGCTGTACATAGGCCCCTTTTATTGATGGCTGGAGTTGAAGCATCTGGGATGCAGGGCACCATGTCCCAAGGCCACATAGAGCGGGGGGACCACTGGGCCTGGCCCACAAAACCATTTTTCTCTCCTAGGCCTCAGGCCTGTGATAGGAGCTGCTGTAAAGTTCTCTGACATGCCCTGGAGACATTTTCAGCATTGTCTTTGAGATTACTTATTACTTATGCTTCTCCTTACTTATGCAAATTTCTGCAGTGGGCTTGAATTTCTCCCAGAAATTGAGTTTTTCTTTTCTATTGCATCATCAGGCTGCAAATTTTCCAAACTTTTATGCTCTGTTTCCACTTGAACACTTTGCCACTTAGAAATTTCTTCTGCCAGATACCCTAAACCATCTCTCTCAAGTTCAAAGTTCTGCAGATCTCTAGCACAGGGGCAAAATGCCACCAGTCTCTTTGCATAGCAAGAGTGACCTTTATTTCAGTTTCCAACAAGTTCCTTATTTCCATCCGAGACCACTTCAGCTTGGACTTCATTGTCGCTAACACTATCAGCATTTTGGTCAAGGCCATTCAACAAGTCTCTAGGAAGTTCCAACCTTTCCCAATCTTCCTGTCTTCTTCTGAGCTCATCAAACCATTTCAACCTTTGCATGTTACCCAGTTCCAAAGTCACCTCCACATTTTTGGGTATCTTTATAGCAGCATCCCACTCCCCAGTACCGATTTACTCTATTAGTCCATTCTCATGCTGCCAATAAAGACATACTCAAGACTGAGTAATTTATAAAGAAAAGAAGTTTAACTGACTCACAGTTCTACATGGCTGGGGAAGCCTCAGGAAACTTAACAATCATGCTGAAAGGCACCTCTTCCCAGGGCAGCAGGAGAGAGAATGAGTGCCCAGCAAAGTGGAAAGCCCCTTATAAAACAATCAGATGTTGTGAGAACTAACTCACTATCATGAGAACAGGATGGGTGAATCCACCCCCATGATTCAATTATCTTCACCTGGTCCCTCCCATGACACATGGGGATTATTGGAATTACAATTCTAGGTGAGATTTGGGTGTGGACACAGCCAAACCATATCATTCAGCATCCTTAAACAAAAGAAATTCCAACCAAGAATTTAATATCCAGCCAAACTAAGCTTCATAAGTGAAGTAGAAAATCCTTTTCAGACAAGCACATTCCCAAACTCCTGGCCTAGAGTGATCCTCCCACCTCAGCCTCCCAAAGTGCTGGGATTACAGGTATCAGCCACCATGCCTAGCCCAGACAAATAAATTCTGACGGAACTTGTTGCCACCAGACCTGCCTCACAGGAGGTTCTTTAGAGAGTGCTAGCCACAGAAATGAAAGACCATTACCAGTCACCACAAAAATACTCTTAAGTGCATAGCCCACTGACACTATAAAGTGTCAATAAAGATACAATAAAGTCTACATAGTAGCCAGTTAACAACACAATGATAGGATCAAATACTCACATATCAATATTAACCTTGAACACAAATTAGCTAAATGCCCCATTTAAAAGGCACAGAGTGGCAAGTCTGATAAAGAAGCAATACTCAATAGTATGTTGTCTTTAAGAGACCCATCTTACAAGCAATGACACCCACAGGCTCAAAGTAAAAGGTTGGAGAAAGATCTGTTGAGCAAAGAGAAAACAAACAACCAAACAAAAAAAACAGGTGTTGCTATTCTCATTTCAGACAAAACAGACTTTAACAACAATCAACAACAACAACAAAAAGAAAACAAAAGAAAGACATTACATAATGATAAAAACAACTTGCTCCTGACTGATGTTAAATTAAGACACACAAAAAAATCATCAAAAACTAATGAAAACCCACAGACAAGATTCAAGAATCTCTGGGACACTGCTAATGCAGTGTTAAGAAGAAAGTTTACAGTACTAAATGCCTGCATCAAAAAGTTAGAAAGATTTCAAATTAACAACTTAATATTATAACTAGAGGAACTAGAAAAACAAGAGCAAACAAACCCCAATGCAAGCAATATAAAAGAAATAACCAAAATCAGAGCTGAACTAAATAAAACTGAGATGTGAACATCCATAAAAAAGATTAACAAAACCAAAAGTTTCTTCTTTCAAAGAATAAATAAGATTGGTAGACCACTATCTATACTAATAAGACAACAAAACAAGATCCAAATAAAAACAATTAGAAATGACAAAGATGACATAACCACTGACCTCATGGAAATACGAACAACCCTCAAAGACTATTGAGAACATCTGTATGCACAAACACTAGAAAACCCAGAAGAAATAGATAAAATCCTGGAAACATGCAACCTCCCGAGATGGAACCAGAAAGAAATCAGATATCTCAACAGGCCAGTTATGAGTTTTGAAATTGAATCAGTTTAATAAAAAAACAAAACTACCAACCAGAAGAAGCCCTGTACTAGATGGATTCATAGCCAAATTCTACCAGATGTTTAAAGAGCTGGTACCAATCTTACTGAAACTATTCCAAAAATTTAAGGAGAAGAGCCTCCTCCCTAACTCATTCTATGAGACCAGTATTATACTGATACCAAACCTTGGCAGAGACAAAACTAAAAAAGAAAGCTTCAGGCAAATATCGCTGAGGAACACAAATGCAAAAATCCTCAGCAAAATACTAGCAAATCAAATCCAAAATCACATTGAAAAGCTAATCCACCATGATCAAGTAGTCTTACTTCCTGGTACACAAGGTTGATTCAACATATACAAATCAATAAATGTGACTCATCACATAAACAAAACTAAAAACAAAAACCACATGATTATTTTAATGTATACAGAAAAGGCTTTAGATAACATTCAACATCTCTTCATGTTAAAAACCATCAACAAACTGAGCATCAAAGGAACATAAGTCAAAATAATATGAGCCATCTATGACAAACCCAAGTGAACATCATACTCAATGGACCAAAGCTGGAAGCATTTCTCTTGAGAACCAGAACAAGACAGCACTTCTGGACATAGGCCTTGGCAAAGATGTCATGATGAAAACTCCAACAGCAATTGCAATGGAAACAGCATTTGACAACTGGGACACAATTAAACTAAAAAGCTTCTGCCCAGCAAAAGAAACAATCAACAGAGTATAAAGATAGCTTACATAATAGGAGAAAATATTTGCAAACTGTGCATCTGACAAAGATCTAATATCCAGAATCTATAAGGAACTTGAACAAATCAGCAAACAAAAACAATTCCATTAATAAATGGGCAAAGGCCATGAGCAATACTTGTCAAGAGAAGACATACGTAAGGCCAACAAGCATACAAAAAAATACTAAAAATCACTAATCATTAGAGAAATGCAAACTGAAACCACACTGAGATGCTATCTCATACCAGTCAGAATGGATATTACAAAAAAGTCCAAAAATAGCACCTTGGTAAGTTTCCAGGAAAAGGGAATGTTTATATACTGCTGTTGAGAATGTAAATTTGTTCAGCCACAGTGGGGAGCAGTTTGGAGAGTTTGGAGATTTCTCAGAAAACTTAAAGCAGTACTACCATTTGAGCCAGCAATCCCATTACTAGGTATATACCCAAAGGAATCTAAATTGCTGTACCTTAAGGCACATGCACATGTATGTTATCACAGTAGCCAAGATATAGAATCAAGCTGGATGTCCATGAGTGGTAGACTGGATAAAGAAACTATGGTACATATACACCATGAAATACTGCACAACCATAAAAAGAATGAAATCATTTCCTTTGTAACAACATACATGCAACTGGAGGCCATTATCCTAAGGGAATCAATACAGAAAATCAAATACTGCATGTTCTGACTTATAAATGGGAGCTAAACATTGAGTACACATGGACACAAAGAAGGGAATGACAGACACCAAGGCCCATTTGAGGGTGAAGGATGGGAGGATGCTGAGGATCAAAAAACTACCTATTGGGTACTATGGTCATTAACTGGATAACAAAAATCATTTGTACACCAAACCCCAGCAACACACAATTTGCCCATTTAGCTAACGTGTATATGTATCTCCTGAACCTAAAATAAAAGCTGGAATCAGTAAAAAATAAGCAGTCTCTGCCGCTACAATGCTATGTCATATGTGGTAACTAATGACCTTTTGGGGTCTACCTAGATCCATTTTATTAATCTAAGAAATTAGATGGTGAACTACGTGATTTTATTTTTTTTCTTCTTTGAAATCTCTATTTGCTGAAATTTTATTGAGTTTGATACACATTTTTTTCCAGTGTTTAATACTTTCGGAATGAGAGTAAGTCTTTTCACAGGTGTCAAAAGCCACACAGGAATGAGGAATTGATACTGACAGCACACCAACAAGCTTAGCGTTATATGCAGGTATCTCATTATATGATTATCTACATGACTGAGGCAAGATGAGGCATTTGAGTGGTGGTGCCCCATAGGAATGAATTTTAATTTAAACTTAATTTTTTAATCGACACATAAAATGTATTTTACCAGATTGTAACAAGATCAAGATTAAAATGACAATCATTTTGTGAATAGATAATTTCTAGTCACATGCCAGGCAATGTGATCGAGGAAAATAGAAATGGTCAAAGCTCTCAGAATAGATCACAGACTTCAAAGCTAACAGAAGTTGTTTTCAACAAAATATATACCATCAAATCTTACTTTTATACTAGTTTAAAAGCTTCCACCTTATTTTAGAGATAAGTTTTTCAATTTTAAATGGTATATAATTCAACTAAGGGAAAGAATAAGATCATAGATTTACTTACAAATGAAAAACAGATGAAAATCCTGGATTCTCTTATATTTAAATGATACTATCAATTTGAGTTGTTGAAGATACAAGAAACAAAAATACAAATATCACAGAAAGCTGCATGTGCATACATCAGTATATAATATAATGAAAAATGAATCAGAAAAAGTTACAAATACTGAATTAAAGGTATGTACATTTGATACTTAAGAAAAAGGTCATGAGCAATTAATGACTTCATTCATTCATGTTCACTAGCAACAACAAAAGCTAGTGATTAGCATAGTGTTCTTTTAAATTTTTTTTCTGGAAAACTCTTTTTTACTTCATCTTGCATCTCAATAAAGAAACATTTTTATGATTCTGTCCCCTCAAATATTATAAATACATATCAACCCTTGAAATTTAAACTACTTTAGCTTTACAAGGATCTCAATTTACTTACTTTTTATTGTTAAATAAAGCACACTTTTATAGTATTTAAATAATTGCCTTCCATTTTCTGTGAGGGTGTTTATGTATTTTCTGGAAATATTAAAAAATTGAGAAATTTGGAATTATTCAGGAGAGATCACCATTCAGTATATTGTTCGGAAGTGATAATCAATAAGACTAGGGAAAAATGGGTAGTACAGAGAAGGGTTCTAAATAAAGATTATTCACCCTCAAGTAAACTTTTGTCTATAAAAGTCCAACGGTAAATTATTATTTTAATAAAAGAATGTTACTGAACTATTTAATGAGTTGGAATGGGAAATTGGGAACTGTTTGGTAAATTTTATAGTCATTATGCTTCTCTTTCTACTATTCCTCTGAAACATAAAGAATGTTAAAATGATTCTAAAAATATCACCCACTTGTTATTATAGTTTCCTCACATTCTCTGATCTTTTGACACAATGGCCAGCGATCCCACCACGTGGCTGCCTCAAAACTCACTCAGGTTGCTGCCCACTGTAGGTCACACATATTTATTCAACAAATTTCTTAGAAGTAGCTCACTCATCTTCTCATTTGGCTCTCAGTGTGGGGACTGCTCTCCAAGTTTCTCTGAGAGGAGTCTCTGTGCTCTGGTAATTAGAGGCGTAAGTGTACTAAATATATTTTTGGCAGCAAAGAACTCTGCCAGATAAATAAAGTAGCCCAGGTGTACTGCAGGAGGTGCTGCTGGCTTTGTTTCCCCAGTAGAATTTTAAGTGCTTTCCAAACCTTTTAAAATACCTGGATAGTGACATTCATAAGCCTTTGTAAAATTTAATTGGAGCAATCCCATTAAACTGAGAATAGTTCAGAAGAGTCATGAAAAGAAGTAAGGTTAGATAGGGACGTGAAAGCACACTGCTGCAACTCAATTACTTGAAAAATATATTAAAGACTAATTTGATCTTATGTTTCCCCACAAGTATAGCTATTTAAAAATCCATGTTAAATGTAGCTACCCCAAAATGCTAAAATTGAGATTAATCTTTAAAAATGTAAAATTACACATTAAAGTGTAAAGTGTAAAAACACAATAAAGGAAAGAAGAATACTAAGATTAGGTAAAATATATTATTGAATTTGAAAATGGCTTTAAATATATCCAGAGAGAAGTTTCTCATCCCTCTACTCTATTCTGACATCACTGAGGCAGGATTTGGTCCCCTTCTTCATCTTTACCAATCTCTGCAATGGGCACCTATAATTCTAGGGACACCCAGAACTCCCTGTTTTCTGGAAGCAGCCACTTTTCCCAGTCTTGCTGAGACCAAGTAACCCCAAACCCTGGCTCAAAAATACTGTATCAGCAAATACTCCAAGTAGAACCAACCAGATAATTTTCTGGCACTATCATCTGAATGTATGTGTCTCCTCAAAATGTATATATTGAAATTCTAAACTCTAAGGTGATACTTCTAGGAGGAGGGGCCCTTGGAGATGATTAGGTCAAGAGGGTGGAAACTTCATGATTAGCACTAGTACCATTATAAAAGAGCCCAGAGAGCTAGCTGGCTCCTTTTACCATGTGAGGACAAAGCAAGAAGGTCTCATCTATGAGACAGTGGGCCCTATCCAGACACTGAATCAGCTGGTATGTTGATCTTGGCCACATTTCTTACTCCAGAACTATGAGAAATAAATTTCTGTTGCTTATACCTAGTCTGTGGTATTTTGTTATGACAGCCCAAATGAAGTAAGGCACCTGGATATCTGGAATGGATAAAAATACCAACTCAGTCTAGCCACACTGTTTTGAAACTGGGGAGCTATAATCTTGGGAACTTTCTTTGTTATGTCTGTGAGTAAAGGGGAAATAAATACTTCAGTAAATTTGATGATAGAGGGCACAGAGCACGCAGAAAGATTATGATAGGGAGAGAAAGATGATGATGGTTTTGTCCACAGATCCAGGTTTTCCTAAAATTAAACTGCAATGTTGCCATTAGGCTCTTGGAGAGATTTTATTACCTTTACAGAAAACTCCTTAATTATTTATTTTAAAATATTCTGGGTTTATTGTTTTGAAATCTAAATCTACTGTGGTATTGAATAAGACAGACTAGCTAGTGTATATAATTTCCCATTATTCCTTATTGCAATTCAGCCATTGTGTTCTAAATAAGTCTCTTATTAGAGAAGTTTAATTTGGGTTTCTCTTATTTTAACTCCAAAGAGAGTTAACTAGTATTTAGTGACACATAGTATATACTTATCTAATATTTGAAAAATACTGACTGATTGAATAAAATCAAGGATTGATATTCTGACACTTTGGGCCACATGTTCTGAGTTTTAAAGGAGAGAATAGGTAAACTTTTAAGAAATAAGAATAATGAGAAGAGTACTTCAAATGAAAGGATTCCATCAGTCCAAGTAAGAAACAGAAAGACATCAGGCATGGCAGGGAACAAAGGCAATTTAGATGAAGGGTGATATTAAGATAAAAATATGATAGGATATAGGAATACCTAAGTGTTTGGGGTTTAGGTTTAGGAGGGAAGGGAAAGCATGGGATGCTTTATGGGTTTGGGAGTGAAGGAATCACATCTGTATTTTAGGACTGTTTGGGATTCTACATTTAATATGGTAACAGGAACAGAGAGTAAAGATGCCAATACTAATTAAGATGCCAATACTAGTTGAATAGCTTAGTTATAAACTGTCCAAGTTTTGAGCTAGCAATGGAAAATTAGATGAATAAGTTTATTTAAGCAAAGCAGAGAGATGTGGTGACTGGAAGTGGAGAGAAAGGGAGAGTAGACTCACAGAGGACTCCGGAGCCTTTTTTAATTGTCTTTTTTCCTCCAGAACTTTTTCATCCTGCATAGTTTCATAACTGAAACTGTACACTTTGAACAACATCTCTCCATTTCCACAACCCCAGCCCCAGAAACCAGCATTCTACTCTCTACTGTTGTGACTTTGACGTTTTGAGATTCCACATATAAGTGATGTCACGCATATTTGTCTTTCTGTGCCTGACTTACTGCATGTAGCATAATGTCTTCCAGGTTCATTCATGTTATTGCAAATGACAGGATTTCCTTCATTTTTAAGGCAGAATTATATTTATATATATGTTTGTGTATGTGTTTGTGTATTATGTTTTCTTTATTCTCACATCTATTGACATTTATGTTGAATCAATATCTTGACTATTGTGAATAATCATACAATGACATGTGGGTGCAGATATCTCTTTGACGTACTGATTTCATTTCCTTGGATGTATACCAAGAAGTGAGATTGTTGAATCTTATGGTAGTTCCTTGCTTTCTTTTCTTTTCTTTTCTTTTTTCTTTCTTTTTTTTTTGTTTTTTGTTTTTGAGACAGGGTCTCACTCTGTCGCCCAGACTGGATGCAGTGGTGTGATCAAGGCTCACTGCAGCTTCAACCTCTCCAGGCTCAGGTGATCTTCCCATTTCTGCCTCCTGAGTAGCTGGGACTACAGGCATCTGCCGTCATGCTTGGCTAATTGCTCTGTTTTTTTTTGTAGAGATGAAGTTTCACCATGTTACCCAGGCTGGGCTCAAACTCCTGTGTTCAAGCAATCCATTAGCCTCTGCCTCCCTAAGTGTTGGGAATGACAGGTGTGAGCCATTGCACCCGGCTTAGTTTTTTTTTGGTTGTTGTTGTTGTTTTGAGAAACCTCCATACTGTTCTCCACACAGTTTTCATACTGTGTGAGCCACTGCACCCAGTGTATTAATTTTTTGAGAAACCTCCCTACTGTTTTCCATAATGACTATGCCAATTTACATTCCTAACAACAATGTACAGTGGAAAAACAGTGTTCATTTCTCTCCACATCCTTGTCAACACTAGTTATCTTTGTCCTTCTGATAATATCCATTCGAGTAAGTACAAGATGATACTTCACTGTGGTTTTGATTTGCATTTCCCTGATGATTAGTGATGTGCATATTTTCTTTTGGAAAATACTGATTCAGATTCTTTGTCCATTTATTAATCAGGTTATATGTTTTCTAGCCATTGAGTTGCTTGAGTTCATGACACATTTTGAATATTAATCCCTTATACAATATGTATGGTTTGAAATACTTTTCTCCCATTCCATAGGTTGTCTCTTCACTTTGTTGATAGTTTTCTTCACTATAAAGAAGCTGTTTGGTTTGATGTCAATCCATTTGTTTATTTTTGCTTTTGTTTTCTGTGCTTTGGGGATCATATTCATAAAATCATTGCCCAAACTCATGTCAAAAGCTTTTTCCCTGAGTTTACTTCTAGTACTTTGCAGGGGTGTCTAAACTTTTGGCTCCCCTGGGTCACATTGGAAGAAGAAGAATTGTCTTGGGCCACACATAAAATACACTAACACTAACAATAGCTGATTAACTAAAAAAAAATGGCAAAAAAACTCATAATGTTTTAAGACAGTTTACACATTTGTGTTGGGTCACATCCAAAGCCGTCCTGGGCCACAAGCAGCCCACAACCCGCGAGGTTGGACAGACTTGTTTCATAGTTTCAGGTCTTACATTTAAGGCTTTAATTCATTTTATTTTTGTATACGGTATTAGATAAAGGCCCAATTTTATTCTTCTGCATGTGGATATTCAGTTTCCCTAACAACACTTACTAAACAGACTGTCTTTTCCTCATTAATATTCTTGGCATCTTTGTTGAAGATCAATTAGTTATAAATGCATGGATTTGTTTCTGGGCTTTCTGTTCTGTTCCATTGCTCCTTGTGTCCGTTTTTATATCAGTACCATGCTATTTAGATTACTGTAGTTTTGTGATATATTTTGACATTGGAGAGTGGGATACTTCCAGCTTTGTTCTTCCAGCTCAAGATTGCTTTGGTTATTCTGGGTCTTTTGTGTTTTCATATACATTTTAATATTTTTTTCTATTTCTGTGAAAAAGTCATTTGGAATTTTGATAGAGATTGCATTGAATATGTAGATTGCTTTGAGTAGTAAAGCCATTTAAAAAATATTAAGTCTTCCAATCCATAAACACAAAATATGTTTCCATTTACTTGTGTCTTTAATTTCTTTCATCAGTGTTTTGTACTCTTCAGTGTATAGATCATTCACTTTGTTAAACTTATTTCTAACTATTTTAATTTGTGTTTATTCTGTCCTAAATAAAATCTTTCTTAAAACTTTTTGAATAGTTTGTTGTTAATGTATAGCAGTGCAACTAATTTTTGCATGTTGATTCTGTATTCTACAACTTTACCGAATTTGTTTTAGCAGCTTTTGGTAAAGTCTTTAGGATCATCTACATATAAGATCATTTCATCTGCAAACAGAGACTATTGTACTTCTTCCTTTCAAATGTGGATGTCAGAGGATTCTAGAATCACATGGAC
Source organism: Pan paniscus (assembly GCF_029289425.2). NCBI lineage: Eukaryota > Metazoa > Chordata > Mammalia > Primates > Hominidae > Pan > Pan paniscus. The sequence continues at coordinate 74,132,793 of NC_073267.2, forward strand.
AAAATAGTTATTCTATAGGGCAAATTTCAGAAGTCAAAGCAAAAGCTATTTTTGAAGAAATGCATGTATGTTGTAAGTTCCATTTTAGACACCTTAAGTTGAGATGTCAGAATGGAGGTGATTAGTAGGCAGAAGGAATGTATAAATGATGTTAAATAAGGAGTTACTGCAATATAAAATGATAATTAAAAATCTGGCATTAAGTCAGTTAGAGAGCTATTAATTATTCTATTATTTCCAAATGTAAACCTAGTACCTTTCTACAGGACACATCTTAGAATTGAATATACTTATTTCATTTACATTTACTTTTAGTGATATATGATATGTTAAATCCAAAATTCTTCTCACTATAACAAAGTGATTCATTGCTGAAATTATAAAAAGCCTAATTCTGTTGTTTAGGAGGTAAATTTATGCCTCTGGGAGAAGACATTTTTAGAGGGGTTCTCTACAAACATTTGCTGAATAAATGAACAATATTAGAACTATAGGAGAGGAGAGAACATGTTGCATATTGTGTAACTCAGATCTAACACACAGCTGACATTTGAGACATGCTTACCATTAAATATATTCTTCCATCAAATCATGAGTCTCAAGCTTACCTAAGGCCAGACCATGACAAATAAGTGCTGCCAACAGGTTAATGATTTGAGGTCTGAAGTGGGAAAACACATATATAACGGGCCAACTTTTCTTCCCTCTTTTCCTCCCTCCCTCCCTCCCTCCCTACTCCTTCCTTTTCTCCTTCCCTTATTTTTCTTCCTTCCTTCCCTCCTTCCTTCCTTCCTTCCCTCCCTCCTTCCTTCCCTCCTTCCTTCCTTCCCTCCTTCCTTCCCTCCTTCCTTCCTTCCTTCCTTCCTTCCCTCCCTCCTTCCTTCCCTCCCTCCTTCCTTCCCTCCCTCCTTCCTTCCCTCCCTCCTTCCTTCCCTCATCCACATAAAAGTTTTTGTAAAAATATGCAAAAATTCTTACATCTACTGGTTAAGCTGATAGAGGAGGAAGTGATTTTCATTGTAAGACTATCTGAGTTTTAAGATTAAAAAATATGTTTGGTGGCCTAATCATTCCAGTACTGGGGCATTTCCTATCTGCAGATGCAGAGGGAAGAAATCTGTGCTCTTTTTGTGGTATTTATTTTATTTTTTCCTTCAACTCTCATCTATTAAGGATTATGTTATTAAGTTATTTATTAGTCATTGAAGAATAGATTGCCTCACAATCTGGTAAGAGAAAAATGAAAATATAAATTAATAATGAGACAGTATAATGGGTATCAAAATGGAAGATTCCACTGTAGTCACCAGGCTCACCCCTAAAATGTTTGAGGCCTGAGGCAAGCGTACACATGGAGGCCTATCTACCTTATTTCTAAATATTTAAGAGTAATAAGTATAGTTAACAAGTGTTCAATAAAATATTGAATCTTGATTAAATACATAGTCATAGCAAAAACAGAATGAATACTTGCTAACTTGTTCCTTTTTCTCCCTCAACCTTCTCTTCTAATTTCTTAAGAAATCCACAGAACAAAATTCTACTTTATTTTCCTCTTTATTTTTTGGAGGGGTAGGTAGAAGTTAATTTCTCCCCCTGTCCAGGGTAAGCTCACAGTGCTCCCTCCTCCATTTTTGCTGGGTTTCTTCTTCCCTGGCCAAGTTCAAATGAATACACATTTGTAAGGGACTCACAGCCCATATTCGCCTTGGGAACCTGAGACTCAAAAGCCAGGTTTAGATTTAGAATTCTCAACTTATTGGCACAAAAGAAGCAGATAATTGGCCTACACCCTTTCTGTTCGCCTGTCTAGCCTCATCTCAATTCTCTGTGGTCTCTCACACATCAATTTAAAACCAGGAGCACACTTGGAAACTCTAACCACAACCCCCTACTCTGACTAAAAGAAGTTCCCTCCGAAGGACAAACTTTGAGAAAATCGTCAGCATAGGTCTCAGCTGTACATTCTGGCCATTTGGGGGTGGAATTCTGGAGCCTCTGAACTGTGGTCTAGAAGAGAAGGGTACATGGGCTCCAGTTATAAATATCCCCTAAGCCATCAGATTCTTCCCTTAAAGAGGAAAGGCACTCATGCTTCCTTTGATGCCAGGGTCTTTGATGCCAGGGTCCTGGCCAAAGGTGAAGGCATTGCAGTCCAATACAGAAGCCACTAGCTACACCTGGCTATTTCAATTTTAATTGTAATTGATTAAATATGAATAAAATTTAACATTTAGTTATTCAGTCTCACTAGCCACATTTCAAGTGCTCAATAGATACAAATGGCCAATAGCTACCACTGTGGTCAGTGCAGATGTAGAACACGTTTCTCACTGAACAGAGTTCCTTTGGATAGCACGGAAGTAGGCCAATCTCCAGCAGCTTGGTTTGACAGCCATGCTACTGAAACACATTTACTCAAATAAAGTAGAATTCCATCTTCACAGATTATCAGTTTAGAACGAGTTATTATACTAAAGAGAATTGAGAAAAAAGGTGACAAAGCATGTTAGGATATAGGAGGAATTTTATAATTTATCTAATGTCGGAACTTTGTCTTTATAGAAAATAAAGACCATATCTTATTTTACTTTAGTACTATTCAAATCTAGCTCCGTTCAAGTACAATGATATATATGAGAATGGTAGGATTATGCCCCTTAAAGAAAAAAAAATAGAGAGAATGTGGCTGTTTCAAGGAATAAAACGGAGGCAGAGGGGCATTGCTATGGGCTTAAAGTATAACTCTCTTCCTTGAAACTATTCAGCCACTTCCTCTTTTATTAGGGTGAATATTAAAATCCAAACAGCTAAGATTGAGAGTGAGCTCCTATTTTAAGAGGTTGTGTGTAATCTGATCCTAATTTACCTCTCATGGCTAATTGCTGGCTTTTCTGTCTCTTTCCCAGTTACTCTTCATTTCTTTCAGTACCTCAGAGTGTGATGCTCTCTTGATCTCTGTAATAGTTGATATTATGTGTCAACTTGTCTAGGCTATGATTCTTAGTTGTCTGGCCAAACACTAGTCTAGATGCTGCTATGAAGATGTTGTTTAGATGTGATTAACATTTATAATCAGATTACCCTTCATAATGTTAGCCATGTGATCAGTTGAAGCCCTTAAGAGCAAAGAAAGGGATTGCTCAATGAAGAAGGAATTTTCAAGACTGCAACATTAATTTTCATCTGAATTTCCAGCCCACTGAGCTGACCTACAGGTTTGAGATTTGCCAGCCCTCATAACACTCACACAATCAAGTGATCAAGTTAGCCAATTAATTAAAATCAATCTCTCTCTCTCCTCTCTCTCTATACACACACACACCTATACATATAAACATATATGTATATATGCACATACATGTATATTCATGTATACATACATGTATGTATATATACATATTATATATTATTGTGTGATATTTTATATATGTATACAATAATATGCATATGTACATATGTACACACATATATACACTTACACATATATACACGTGTATATATCTGCATACATATATACATATACATATTGTATACACATATATAAAATAAACATGCATATATACACATGTGTATATACAAATAAACATATACATATTATTGTATACACATGTTAATGTACGTGTGTATATATACACATGTATATATGTGTAAATATTAAATATATGTTGTATGTTTACATGTATATGTGATCTCCTGTTGGTTCTGTTTCTGTAGAATAGAAAGCCCCAATGCAATGTCTTTATCTGCATTTTCCCATCATCCCATCATATTCTCACCACCGTAACCTCTCCCCACACTCTCAATTTGTCTAACTCCTATTCATCTTTGTATCTTTCTTTTGAAGTCATTTTGTCTGGGAAGCATTTCATGATTGTTAAGATGGTTCAAAAGGTAACTTTCTTAGTGTTCCCAAAGTATTCCCAAAGTTCATTACCCTAATCCTTCCAATGTGGCTGTTTAATTACTACAAGTTATCAGAAGGCAATTTTTTTTTTTTTTTTTTTTTTTGCGGGAAAGGGTGTTTTTTCACAAGACCTGGAACAAAATAGATATTCAGTAAATGTGTGCTGAGAAAATGAGTTAATTAATAACTAAATGAATAAGTAAGTAAGGAATGATAAAATGGTAGGATAAGAAATACAGACAAAAAAATCACGGGGAAACGATTTTCTAGAATATTAGAAAGCTGAATTTGTGGAAGGAGATCAATCAAAGACATAAAGACATAACCATAGATAATTCCAGTGAGATGGGAAAATACTAATTGTTATGATTATCATCACTGGATGCCTACTGTGTCCTTGATATGTGCAGACATGATTTAAAGCACTTAGTCACTTCATTGCATCTTCGTAACTACTTCATAAAATACATGTTATGATGATCTCAAACTAGTGATTTTCCAAACAGTTGACAAACCTGAAACATAGAAACATAGAAATCATGCACACTCGGCGCAAGCTCACACAGCTAATAGGTAACAAAGACAAGATTTAGTCAGATCAGACTGGTTCCAGTGCCTGGGCTTACAATCCCTTCATAATATTGCTTCCAGACCCCTTGAAAGAAATATAATCTTTGAGGAGAGCTGAATTCCACATTGTCTTTGCCTTCAAGCATAGCACTTGAACTTGTTTTTTATGTGTTATGTTAAGCTTTAAATTGCGGATAACATTTCTTTTCCAACCAGTTTTCCATCAGTAAAGCTTGCCTCTGATTCTATAATCATTACCATCCATTATAGTCATGTACATGTGAGCTTCCCTAAACAAGTCAAAGCATTCAGAAAACGAGTTTTCTCGGGTACTGCAGGAGGAAATGACTGTTTACCAGGAAATCATTATCCGTATGAAATGGACTGAAAGTGGATGTTATTTAGCATGAAATCATGTAGAATGACCCTGAAAGATTTTAAAAAGTAATCAGGAACATTGCATCTGCTCCCACCGATTCATAATAACTGGGAGTTCACCTTTCCAAACAAGAAGACAGATTCTGAATTTATAATATTTTTCCACAGCACATAGAGTTCTAACAGATTTGTGACCATGAACTAACCTAAAATGAATAGAACCATGGTCAGGTTTAGGAGTTTTTCACAGCTTTAAAAGAAATTTTAACATGACATGACTTCTTGAAGAAATAAGAAATGGCTGTCAGGAAACATTAGATATGAAAGTAATTTGATAGATGCATTGCATGTATAATAGAAAATACCTTCATTATCAACTATGAATGCAATAGAAATAAAATCTATTGCTAAAAGCTCATCAATTTTTGGCCAGGCCTGGTAGCTCACTCCTATAGTTCCAGTGTTTGGGAGGCCAAGGCAGGAGGACCACTTGAGGCCAGGAATTCTAGACCAGCCAGGACAACATAGTGAGACCTTGTCTCTACCAAAAAATTTTTAAAAAATTAGCCAGGTGTGGTGGCATGTGCTTTTAGTCCTACCTATCTGGGGGGCTGAGGTGGGAGGATCACTTGAATCCAGGAGTTGGAGACTGCAGTCAGCTGATTGCAGTCCCGCCTGTCTCTAATACAAAATAAATAAATAAATAATATGTTTCGGTGACCTCATTCACTGTATCTAGATCTTCTGTTTCTTTGATTCCATAAAATCCATGTTGAGTATACAGGGTTGTCAGCAGCTGATTGATCATGTCAGGGACTCTGAGGGCCAGGGAGGGACACACTTAGCTCTCCTGTGTTGGCTCCTGCTTAGTGTTGCAGCTTGCTTTTGATATCCTTGCTGAAACAAATTGAAACTTAATCCAATGCTAAAATGGCTGTGTGCATATTGCATTCAAAAAAATGTTAAGAAAGCACAGCTCTGCAGGGTGCAGGGACTAACCTGTATCACCACAAAATTCCACAGATGTCAGCGCATCCATTTTCTATTTAAGCAGGAAGCTGTTGTATACTTCACAATATGTGGTATTTATTCTTCACTTATCTGTGCAATGACAAATCTGATCCATTATGCAGATTTAAAAGGTTTAGTAGATTCTTATGAATTTTCAGGAGAGTTTAAGTAGTGTCTCACTTTCCTAAACTCCAAAAGGATATCATATTGCACACTTCATAGAAACATGATAAGAATTAGAATGAGAAAATGTCGGCTTATTATAAGTATTATCATCTCAATATTCTTAAGTATATTTCAGTGTCTTTTAAAAAACCCTTAAAAAATTGCCAGTTTGTTAATCTATCACTATGTCTCAATACTGTACATAATTTGAGTCAAAACAGAATTTACATAGAAATATTTACATGACTTTTGTATTTACATTCATTTTGTACCAGACCACAAGGGTGTCACCCATGTGCTCACCTTTTGTTTTACACATTTTGTTTATACACCTTTTGTTTTACATCCCTGCATTCTAAGCCAAAACCAAAACAAAAGAGCAAAATTTACCTTTTGGAGTCCGTTATTCAATGATATGCAAAGTGATTTAGTGATTTTTGTTATCAGATTCAAGCAGGCCCTAGTCAGCTATTTTGACATTCACATTCCAGCCAGATTTTCGAATTTTCAATAAATGCAAAAATGTTCTATGGTGTATTTTAATTCTCCAAATGGATTCAAAAATGGATGTCTTTCCTGCAAAAAGTGTTATTGAAATATATTTGAAAGTCCCTAATGCCATTAATATGACCTAACTTAGCATGAATAAAAGCTTTCCCTTAGTAAAAATGGAGCCACTATGGACAATTACTCTAGCAATGATCTCAGCAAGAAAGATATTTAATTATGTTAACAAAGGATATTTATTTTCCCTTGTTCCCCCCAACTTTTTTTTTTAAACTGCTTCGCCATTTGGTTCACAGAAGTAGTTTGTTTCCTCACACCCCGCCTTGGAAATCATTATTATTAACTGCTATAGGTCAGTTTAGTGGGATCCACTCAGCTATTCTTATAGTCTCAAATGACCTTTATCAAATTTTAATTTTAGCTAAAACTTCTAATTTTTCCATGACTCAAGAACAAATTCACTAAGCGAACAAGTCAGAAATGCAGGTTCTGTCGCTGTTTTTGACTTTTCAAACCAATCATAGAAAATAAACTATGGCCTGGGGGTAACATGATTTTCATTCTGAGTTTTTATTTATGTGTTCTTAACTGGAAAATGTCAGAGCCCTTTTTATACATTCGGGGTCTTCTGTCAGGGCCATTAATGAGCACCATGTGCCAGTGCTGAATTCTGAAGCTGAAAGTGGCACTTTTTTTAAAAACTGAGACTGATATTATCCTACTTAGACAAATTCCTATGTGTTTATATATTTATTATATTTTGTAATTTTGGTCGCTTTCAAGCATCAGATATACGTACGGGAATGAGAAGCTCAATCCAGAGCAAATACATGCAGTAAAGTTTGTCTCTGAGATTCTATTCCACCAATGTTGCAGTTGAAAACAGGTGAACAGCCTGGGTAATATAATAAAGCAGCGGTCCTCAACCTTTTCGTGGAAGACAATTTTTCCACCGTGCGGGGCGGGGGCGGGGCCATAATGGATAGTTTCGGAATGAAACTGTTCCACCTCAGATCACCAGGCATTAGATTCTCATAAAGAGCGGACAACCCAGATCCCTCGCATGCACAGTTCACAACAGGGTTTGCCCTCCTATGAGAATCTAATTCTGTAGCTGATCTGTCATGAGGCGGAGCTCAAACGGTAATGCTCCCTTGCCCGAGGCTCTTCACCTCGTGCTGTATGGCCGAGTTCCTAAAAGTCCACGGACCGGTATTGGGCCACCGCAAGGGAGTTGGGGATGCCATGCCTGCATTAAAGGACTTTCCGAGGGTATTTGCGTGATTATCTGCAGCTTAGGCTTGCCTAAATACCAAATCATCCTTGTATAAAAGAAATCAACGAGCAACTGAATTTTGCAGATGTCAGCAAGAATATTCCCCTATGCAAACAGGCAGGTGTGCAGATTGCCTATATTTCTAGGTGGAGAGCAGTAAAAGGCTCAACTGTATGTTGCATTTTCAGTGAGATTTGAATTCCCATGAGGAACCCAAAGACCAAGAAAGCAAAGAGCTGATAAGTGATAGTGGTTAAGACTGCCTTTAAGAAAACTGTCTCTGGGACTGCTATTTGAACTACTGACATTGATGACTTTGAGTGGTAAAAACGCTTATAGGTGCATCTCCTTTCTAACCGAAGTATTAGTGTTTAAACTCTCAAGAAGAAACGATTGTTTATTTCAATATATCTACATGTACATTTTGCCACAGAGATTATTTTGACTATGTAGCTGGATATGGTGGCACGTGCCTGTAATCCCAACTACTCAGGAGACTGAGGTGGGAGGATTGCCTGAACCCAGGAGGTCAAGGCTGCAGTGAGCCATATTCACACCACCGCACCCCAGCCTAGCCGACAGAGTGAGACTCTGTCTCAAAAAAACAAACAAACAAACAAAAATGTACCCTGGTCAAATCTTGAGGAAATGTTCCTTAATGTATCCCTTCTCTTGGTCAGTAGCTATGGACATTATATATTAAAGACTGAAATAAGCCCTGCATCAAATGTATCTTCTTAACTTTGTTTAAGCAGCATTTTATAAACTTAATTATCCACAGAACACTCTTTTTCCAGGTATAACTATTAACATTCCATTAAATGTATTCTTCTGATGTTTACATTTCAAAAATAAAATTAAAAGGGTGGACTAGATGACATTTAAGGACACACCCAGCTTTAAATTTCAGGACCTCTGCTTTCTAAGAAACCATATAGCCCAGCTCCACTCCTTTCCACTGCTGACTAGTTTCAGCATTTATTATATCCAAGGGCAGAAGCTCCTCTACTTAGGACGTCAGTCTCCTCTGCTTTAATGCAAATCCCTTCTTCTTTCCTAGCTCCTCCTTGAACTTTGAGAGCCACTCATAAGGCAGCTTCCTAATCAGAAATAACCTCTTTAATTAGTTAGAAGGCCACGAATGTCACGTGTCAGATTATCTCAAATACATGTTAGTTCTTTGATGCATCCCTTAGAAGATCTATTCTCCCATCTTGGTGGCCTAATTTTCTTTTCTTTTCTTTCTTTTTTTTTTTTTTTTGAGACAGTGTCTCACTCTGTCGCCCAGGCTGGAGTGCAGTGGCACGATCTCAGCTCACTGCAACCTCCGCCTCCTGGGTTCAAGCAATTCTCTGCCTCGGCCTCCAGAGTAGCTGGGATTACAGGCGCCTGCCATTGTGCCCGGCTAACTTTTGTATTTTTAGTAAAGACGGGGTTTCAACATCTTGGCCAGGCTGGCCTTTAACTCTTGACCTCATGATCCACCCGCCTCGGCCACCCAAAGTGCTGGGATTACAGGCTTGAGCCACCGTGCCTGGCCCTAATTTTCTTATTATACGGCCTATGGATTTGAAGGTGGCCATAAGAAGGACAGGTTGATGATGTAATAAACTCATGGTTGAAAAAATCAAGGAAATTATCTGACTCCTGAAAAATCTTTCCAAAGCATAACTGTTACAAACTACAGGCTCTTCTCCATTTTTCTGTCCCCAACCTCTGACCTTACTTCACATGGTGATCCAGGTTTATGGACCCCCCCCTTCCTGAAGCATTCCCAACCAGTCAAAAGAAAATTAGCCACTAGCCACACTATACCTCAAAAAGCTGGGGTAGGCCGGGCATGGTGGCTCATGCCTGTAATCCCAGCACTTTGGGAAGCTGAGGCAGATGAATCACCTGAGGTCAGGAGTTCGAGACCAGGCTGGCTGACATGGTGAAACCCCGTGCCTACTAAAAATACAAAAATTAGCCAGGCATGGTGGCACACGCCTGTAATCCCAGCTACTTGGGAGGCTGAGACTGGAGAATCGCTTGAATCCTGGAGGCGGAGGTTGCAGTGAGCCAAGATCATGCCACTGTACTCCAGCCTGAGTGACAGAGCAAGACTCTATCTCAAAAAAAAAAAAACAAAAAAAAAAACGAAAAAAAAAACTGCTGGGGTAATACATGTGGATGGAAATGTAAGATGGGCTGTGGTGTGTCATAAGAAGAACTGGACCCACATTACTATTCACTAAACATTCCCAAGATTTCCAAGCTTCTTGGAGTTAATCAGTTGCATGGGACTGATTCTAGCTTATCAATGTGATCAGAATGAATCTGTGTCATTTGGGAGCTGCGACTGCAAAACACCATATGCAAATCTTTAGGATCTATTCTACTTTGCTGTGTGTCTTAAGGTGCGGGTACAAGATTGTGGAGACTCTGTCAGCCTGAATATTTCAAGGATTACATGGAGCAGAGCTCCCTACTCACCTATGTGGGACAGGTAGGCTGAGTGAGAAATAACTATTTGCTAGGACATCGTGGCCAGAGTTATTATCATAGCCTGATGATACATCCTACAATCTCCATTGGTTAACAATGATCTCCATCTCCACAGTGTGAAAGAACAGGAGACAGAACACTGCACACACTAAATGCCATGGAGAAGGAAGCTGAGTTTTAGGTATAGAGACAAAGCAGCTTCCAGTACCCATTTCTAATTGTGCCTTCAGGTATTCTCAACAGCCCCATTCCATATTCATGAAGTCCCATATTAAGGACCTCTCAAGATTGTGTTATAGATTCTTCACCTTGAGGGCCCCACTTGACAATCAAAGTCAACATTTTAGTGCCCAGAGTGGCTCAAATAAGGCAAGCAAACCCCCTTTCCTTTAAATAATTTACCCATAATAAGCCTTAATTCAGTGACACTGTCTGTATATAGATGGGTACAATTAGAAACGAAATCCTAAAAATAAATGTTCTGATTTCTCAAAAGGAAAATTTGCTAAAGCAATGTCAAATCCTTTATGATTTTATTTACTGCAGCCACATTCTAATACACTCTTCTCAAGAAAAGATTTTAAAAGCCAAAAATATTTTATCTACATTGTAGCTAATAATGTTATTAAAACATAGGACTTTTTAATTTTATCTTTTCACTATTACTTTCTTTAAGTAAATTTATTCTATAAGCAAAATGTAAAATAAAATTTAAAAATATATACAGAGCACATTTGCTTAGACTAGCCGCGCTATTAACATGAATCAGCTCATAAGGAGAAAAAAAAATGCTTTACCCCCTATTTTGACAAGAGCAAGTAGAGTGTAGGTGAATTCAAGGGGGGAGGAAAGACATATAAATAACAATCTTTCAAACTTCTGTTCACGAATATTGTTTTTTGTCATCACAATTGCACAATGAAATATGAAAGTTCAATTTCCTCTTCATTTCCTTTTAATAAAACTTCTGTTCATTTCATTTCTGAGAGAAGATTGAATCTAAATTACTTTGACTTCTTTTGGCCTAACTTTGGTGATGCTACCAGACATGAAAAGGAGGCCTTTTTGAGTATCACCCACGGAAATAAAGAGGTATGGCTTCGATCTCTGTATTTAGCCCTGGCTCTTTCTCTTTTGCTATGTAGATCCTCTGCAAGACCAGTGAGTGCTGACTAAACATTATATTGCAATTCCTGCTCCACCTTTTAACCAGGCCACTTGCAGAAAGAAGAAATCTACAAAAGTTCCCTTGTTGGGTTTTTCCAATCTATTCTATAACAAATGCATTTCCTAATGATAGGGGAAAATGGAGTCCTCTTTGGCAAGGTGGTATTTGAATTTACATATGATGTTGGAAATGTTTTTGATGAACATTCACATTGCGGGTCTAATTGTGTTTCCAAAGATTATGTTGACGTTCTAACCAAGTAACTGAGAATACGACGTTACTTGGAGATAGGATCATTGTGGACATAATTAGTCAAGTTGAGGTCATATTGGAAGAGGGTGGGCCCCTAACCCAATGTGATTGGTGTCCTTGTAAAAAGAGGAAATTAGGACACAGAGAAACACACACCAGAAAAATGTCATGTGAAAACTGGATTTATGCTCCCACAGTTAAGGAACTACCAGAAACTAGGAGACAATTCTGGAACAGATTCTTTTCTAGCACTTTCAGAAGAAGAATGGCTGCACCAACACGTTGCTTTCAGATTTCTAGCCTCCAGAAAAGAGATACAGTAAATGTCTGCTATGTTACACCAGCCCTAGCAAACTAATACAACCCAGAATACCACAAACAACTCAACTCTCAATGGTTCCATGTTTCCTATGACAAAAACAAACAAACAAACATGAACTGCACAGTTTTGTTTGGCATGACTTTGAAACTCTTTTTACTGAACGTATGTGCATTTGTTCAGCCTAACACTTCTTTCACATGGTTTGACCTTCAAAATTTCAAACCCTATTCTCCTAAAAGTACCTTCTTCTTTCACCTCAGGCCTTTGAAAATGGAATTCCCTCTAAAAATGATGGACCAGATGTGGTATGTGTACCATCATGTCCATAACAGAATCTGCTATTTTTGTCATGGTAATTTTTAGCAGTGAACCCAAATGCTATTGTAGAAACCTCCTCACCTGGGCCAACATTGCTAATCATCTGAAATTGGACTTAAGTTTGAAGACCATCTAAAGCCATTTCTTAATATACAACCTTTATCCAATGCCTACTGTGTTCCAGGGACTATGTTTCTCCACTGGGAGAAATGAAGGGGAGTTTTTCATCTTCCTGTGGGAATCAGGAATGTTTACAGAGGACTTAGACTTCTTCCCATTGATGAATTAGAGTTAACCAGGAAAGCAAGAAGGAAAAGTGCTATCTAGGCCAAAGGGGGAGATTCCTGTGTAAACACAGAGTCTGAAAGTTCAGGTTCTGTTATCATAACAACGGAGAAAAGAAAAGGACTTGGGTCAAAGCCTTGAGACCCACAATGTTTAGAGGAAGAAGTAAAAAGAAACTCAGAAAAAAATTATTGAGATCAGTGGTCAGTGAGTAAGAAATAAGAGAAATGCACTGTCCTGTAACTCCCTCCAGCCTCATCCTAAAAAGAAGAGATGGGCTCTGCCCAATCCAACTGAAAGACCAAGAAATATGGGGATTGAGAATTGGCCATTTGATTTTTGCAAAATGGAGATCACCGTTGATTGCAGAAAAGGCTATTTTGAGGGGACAATAGGACCCAAGCCTGCTTGCAATAGATAAGATAGTCACTGAGGTGAGAAAATAGAGACAATGATTGAGGAGGTGCATGTTCAGATGTTTTAATTTGCCATAAAAGGACACAGAGAAAAAAGACAGATGCTCAAGGGATTCATTGAATTAATATTTTTTCCTCTATCTTCCTTTAAGATGCAAAGCAAATTTGCGTGCTAACAAGTATAGAGAGGAAAGACATGACCATGCAGTAGAAAGAAGTAACTATAAGAACAAAGTCCTTGAACAGTCCACGAGGATGAAATCCAGTGATTAAATTTGGAGTTAAGCTTGGATAGAGGCAAAAAGATTTGATCCATGGTAACAGGAGGAATGCAGTGAATATGGCTATAAATGCAAATAGCTAAATTTGATGGAAGACAAGGTTGTTTTCATATACATATTATAGTGGTTTTTGTTTGTCCTCAATGAAACAGTGATTAACTTCATCAAATGAAAGAGAGGAGAGAAAGTGGGCTTGGGGAATTTGACATCCCCAATAGAGAGTAGATAAATAGAGATAAATAGAGAGGTATAGTACAAGTATCTGGCAGTCCTGAATGTTCCTTACAAATTTCACATTGCCTCAGTGAGCACAGTTCTGTTTTTCTATTTTTTTCCAGTTACATTCAGTGGTTACACTCTGTCACACAGTAGGTAGAGGTTGAAATTTAACCATGATTAGGATTTAGCCACACTTGTTTAATGATGGGAGGAATGGAAACAGATGATATATTTGAGAGATTGAACTAATGGTGGTCTATGTTCTCTATATTAAGGATAATAATAAACACATGAAGGATATGTACAGTGAAACATATTGTTGTCAATGGATTGGAGGTCTCAGTAAGGTGAAGGAATTTCTGGATTGGGGGTAACAGCATAAGTGATATGGAAAGACAAAATGTTGAGAGGAGTGCTGCACTTGAAATTAAGATTTTGCAAATGATGTGGTTATTAATGATGTCTCAAATATGATCATGGGAATGTGTTGCTGAGGTGGGAAATAAGAGGCTGATATAAGAATATATTCAGAGAGTCATAAGTTTGGAGTATTGAATGAATAATTTATGTGAATATTGAACTTTCTAAGAATAATAAAACAGCAAAAGTGAGTAGTGTATAGAGATCTAATGGTAAAAATATTTAATGAATGATAAGAAGTGACTTGAGATAAGTATTTAATAAATAAAGGAATAGTGAGTGGAAGGATCTGATCTTATGTGCTTCAAAGGAACTCAGGTTTTGGAGGAGGAGGGAAAATAAATGGTTTGAACCAGTAACAAAAATCAAGAAAGAGGTCCATCCCACTTAAAGACCCTATGGTAATCATGGGGTGAGAAAAAAACAAAAAACAAAAAAACAGTTTGAGGCCGGGCGCGGTGGCTCACGCCTGTAATCCCAGCACTTTGGGAGGCCGAGGCAGGCGGATCACGAGGTCAGGAGATTGAGACCATCCTGGCAAACATGACGAAACCCCATCTCTAGTAAAAATACAAAAAATTAGCCGGGATAATATGTATATGTTATCTATACATTACATATTATCTATAGTAGATTTTATATACAGAGAGAAAAGATACCCACATATAGAAAGTGACATATGTATGTGTATATATGATGTGTATGTATGATGTGTGTGTGTATGTGTATACACACAATGCTATCAACAAGAAAACACTGAGAAAATATTGTACTCATCTGATTTTTTCTGAGGAATCTACAGATAATGAGCTTCAGACAACCAAAATAATTGAAAAGACACCACTCCTTACGCTGATGTATTTCTGGTTGTCGGGTTATCTGAAGCTTATTACCTAGTAGATTCCTCAAAAATAGATCAGGTGAGTACAATATTCCTTTAGTGCTTTCTTGTTGATAACAGCTTGTCTGTATTTTTTTATACCTGAATGTCAGTTTTGCTGGATATAAAATTATTGAAGCTTACATTCTTCCTTTGAGTATATGTGTTACTCTCTTTTATCCTTGCATAAAGTGTTGTCTTCACGAAGTCTGATGATGATCTATTTTCTTTCTCTGTAAGTCGTCACTTTTTACCCTTTTTCACAGCAACAATGAGTAGTCTTCACACCAGATTGTGTTCTTGGAAAGTTATTTCTCAGAAATAAAAACTAGAGCTGGAAGAAATACGTTATCTCATTTCTGGTGCAGAAAATGTACAGGATGTACTGGGAACATCAGCTCACACTCTGGTATGACAACATATCAAGGAAGGCCATTAAAATCATGGCCAAAAAGATTTAAAGCCCAATTTGAAGAGGCTCCCAGTGCCCAAAGATAAAACTATAAGAGTTTTGATGATGATACTAAACTAACTGCAATGGACAGAAGAACACATTGAGCTGTATCATGAGTATGTGATCAGCACAATTCAGATCGGATTATATGTCAAATGACTTGGGTTTTTAATCACATAAAATATAGGGAAAGAAAAGAGATGCAGAAGAAACCTGTACATAAAAGGCAGACTTAAAAGATATGTCAAATTAAGAAAAAATTGGCAATAAAAAATTACAGTGCCTGGGGATGCATATGTGGATCATAAAAGTAGAAACCACAAGAAAGTGATTGCTATAAAAGTCAAGATAATGGTTACTTATGGCAAGAAAGAGGGTTTGTAATTGGACAGAGCATATGAAAAGAGTTTCTGGAGTGATTACAAAGTTCTCTCTGTGAACCTGGGTAGTATTCATCTTATAACAATTCACTATGCATTTAACTTGTGTGCTTTTCTTGACCTATATTTTATAATGGAAATATACTTAATAAGTTCTTGAAAATATATATTTTAAGTACTTGAGAAAACTGCAATAAAGTAGTATCCTCATCAGAGTCCATTCAGAATAAAATTAGAGCAAGAAAACATTTGGAGACAAGTAAGGCGGTGGAGATTTGCTGCTGACAGACAGTGAGTTCCCAATGGCTCAGTGAAGAGTTGTGCATTGGTTGTCATATGTCAGGGTGCACCGTGTTGACATGAAGGACATGTAAAACACAGGTAGCTCAGCCCCAGCCTAGAGCTTTGGATTTCGTGAGACTGGGTAAGGCCTTAGAATGTGCATTTTAACTAGTTTCCAGGCAATGCTGATGTTGCTAATCTGAAGATGGCTCTTTGAGAATCACTGGGTTATGGGATCAGGAAGAGAGGGGAACTTGAGTTAGATTAATGGCTCCGTGGACAACTGGAGGCCTTGCGACTAAGGCAGGCAGAGATAAGAGACATCATGAAATTGGTTCTAATGGTGTCTTCTAGACAGGTGTATAAAAAAGCTATCAATATAGTACAGCCTATTTGTTGAACATGTTCCTAAAAACACTGGGTGAAACGACAGAGTTGGCCACAGCCATAGGTGATCACCAGAGTGCCAGGGCCCTACGGCGTCAACTTGAGTCTTCGGTGGATCAATATCTCAAACCCACTTGTAAACTCATCTTTAGCAAAATAGGAAAGAAGCCTTGCCTTGGCGTTTGTACTTGTGAGGAGACCAAGACAAGGCTGGCATTAGGAGAGTGGTAGACCTCTCTTGAATGCAACTATCTCTCTATGTTTGAGATGCAGTCTTGTTTTTATTCATGTCCATCACAACATTCTCCAGCCTTGTTGAAGAAATAGGCATTTAGGATTCCTATGTGACTATAGGTCCCAGCTTACTAATTACTTACTACTGATCACTTACAGTTTAATTTGTCTTAACTTTCTAGGCTCCCATTTTAGAATAATAACGATTTTCACTATTGATGATAGGGTAAAAGTGAGTAGAGTAGCACATGTCTGACTCTTGGCCACATTGGCTCAAATGTTTATAAAAATCCTGCGAGACTGGTAATACTAGTGTCATAGAAAGAAAATGAGAATCTCATGGAATTTAAAATGGTTGTTAAAGTTTTCATACATGATTACTGAGAAAAGTACTGATGATAAAGCCAGTTCTGTCTGATTTCAAAAGTCATTCAGTTGATGTCCTGCCTTTAGAATCCGAATAGTAGTACAACACAGTGAAAACTACAAGGCAGGTAATACTAACTTCATATTACCGATGAGGAAATTGAGTCTCAGAGAGAGTAGCTGGGTTCAGATAATGCAAACAAACAGGTAGATAGATGGGTATTTAGATAAACGGAAACACTTACTGCACATATCCCATGTGACTAGCATCTCTCTGTGCATTTTTCTACAATGTATTCCCATTAAACCTCACCTCCAGAAAGCATGAGTTAGGTATTCAAATACTTATCAAACAGATGGAAAACAGACTCACAGAGGTTTATCCAATGTCACTCAACTAGTCCTTAACTATTACTGCATTTACTTAACTGATAACTTAATGAATGGACTTGCACCTCATTTTTTATTCCATCTATTCTGTTCTAGTCTCACTCATACCTTTTGTCCACAGTCAGCTCTTTGAAGCTTTCTGACCTTGAAAACAAAACAAAACAAAACAAAACAACAACAAAAAAAAGCAAACACCCAGAACCTTAGAACCCAACTCTTTTGTTATAATCTTAAAAAAAATTACCTCCAGAATTATTTTAGCTTTAACATTTTCTGTGATTAGGTTTATTTGGAAGAGAGGTTGAGGCACTGGGGAATGGAAATCAAGCAATGCCTCCAAGCATAATTACAATTTGCTTACTTAAAGGAAAACCTACCAAAGCCAATGAACACAGAGGAAAAAAACAAATCACTGTCAAAGGATGCAACTCAGATAGGAACCAATTCAGAACTTGTTGCTGATGTCAAGGTAATCAATAATATTTATCCTCAGGGCAGAATAAAAGCTGATCTAGAGCAAGGATGACCAAGGAGAAAACAGTCAAAAAAATCCTACATGCTGAATTCTGGGAAGGCTCTCAGGACATAGGATCTTCCCCTAGATAACAGGGATCTTTTATAAGCCAATTTTGTGCTTATAAATACTCATTTCATTCATTTGTTCATTCATTCATTCACTTAACTATTGGTAGCCTAGGTTGGTGGAAGGGGCACAGGGTATGACATATCAGATATTAGGATTTAAGACATGATTTTAGCACTTACTGGATTTGAACAAGTTACTTCTAATCATGAGTCACAATTTTTTTAACTGAAACAACAGATCGAGTAATACCTGTGAATTGCCTTGAGGGTCAAATGAGAGAATACAGACAAGGTGATTTAGCAGTCCGTAAATATTAGCTATTAGTAATATTATTACATAAGCCATTTCATTATATGCATCTGTTACAATGACTGAATTTTTCAAACTAAACTTTATCCTCATGTTCCAACTTGCATGAAGGTCCTCATGGGGAAGATGAGAGAGAAAACATTAAGATCAAAAATACTTCAGAAAACGCAAGTGGGAAGGTCCCTGCAGCTCTGGCCCTTGACCCACTATCACTGACTGCAGGATATGATGCCTGCCTGAGACATTTGCTGTAATTAGTACTGAAAGGGTCCCTGGGGGCTTCAAATGAGGCTGCTGAATCCACTTTCCTGTGTGGCTGACTTCCATGGGTTCAGGCCGTTGGCCAAAGGAGGCAGATGTGGAGGGGCACATGCCTTTCTCAGGAAGAAGTGAACAGATGAAAAGAAGAAAGGAAGGGGATGTCAGTGGACTTCCTAATGAGGTCCCTTCTTGTTGTGAGCCCTCTGGGCTGAGGAATTACTGTGCAGATCATTTGCTAATGAGCACAGCCATAGCCATAGAATGACTTTTAAATGTTCAAAGAATTTGAGATAATTCTACTGTGTGCCTTCCCTGACTTGGCGTGCTGAGAAACAAGATGATATATTTCAAAATGCAAGTCCTAGAAAAGACAATGGTACTGAAAGGAAATTTGGGAAACAGTGTTAAACTGTAAATTCCTTTATTTCTTTTAAAAAATTTTTTAGAGACAGTGTCTTACTCTGTCAAGCATGCTGGAGTGCAGTGACAGGGTCGTGGCTCTCTGGATCCTTGAACTCCTAGGTTCAAACCATCTTTTCCCCCTTCAGCCACCCAAAGTGCTGGGATTACAGGCATGAGTCACCACACTCAGCCTAAAGTGTATATCTCTATCTATCTATGTATCTATATATCTATCTAAACATCATATACACACACACACACACACAAACATATATATATATATATATATATATATATATATATATATGTCTCTTTTTGAGACAAGGTGTGGCACTCTGTTGCATGATCTCAGCTCACTGCAACCTCCACCTCCCAGGCTCAAGCCATCCTCCCACCCTAGCCTCCCAAGTAGTTGGGACTATGGGTTCATGCCACCACACCCAGCTAATTTTTGTATTTTTTGTAGAGACTAGGTTTTGCCATGTTGCCAAGGCTGGTCTCGCACTCATGAGCTTAAGCGATCCACCCACCAAGGCCTCCCAAAGTACTGGGATTACAGGCGTGAGTTATCATGCCCAGCCAGGTGTATATTATTAAGAAAGGTTATGGAAATTCACCCTTTGTACATACCGTGGGTTTCAGAGAGATAGCTCTTCCTCAGAAATCCATGATTAGCACCTGTTAAACTCTGGCCCAATTGCCACTTTCTATGCCCCACCCCCAGTAGTTAAATACTGAGGAGGGATGTTCTTCTTTATTCATGGCTGCTTAGTGAATACTAAATAGATATGGTGCTGAGAGTTTATATTGCTCCTTCCCTCTACCCTCCTTTTCTCATTGCTTCCTTCTTTTGAATTGCATACATCTTAGGTAGCATATTAGTAAAAGATGTAAAACATATCAAAGCAATCTCTAAATACCTTTCCTAACATTGACAAATTTCTCATTAGAACTGGATATCTGGATCATCTTATTTCTAATTCATTTTTACTAAACACAAATGTATGCACACATCTACACTTTGACCTTTTATGTTCAACTTTTTGGTAAGACAGAAAGCATTTTTCATGGTTCTCTAAGTGCTTGCAAGTTTATCAGCAAACCATGCACATTCAATCATGCTCTTCTAATGAACTGCTGCTGTCAATTTAGTTCTCATAAACACACAAGTGAGGCAACATAGAGAGTGGTGATTCCTGAGACCAGGTCTATGATACCCCAGGGTGTCTCCAATTATTTGCAGGTGGGGCTTGAGGATGTCATGAAATTTTCTGACAAAACTAATTTTAATCCACTTTAATTTGCAAAATTGCAGTCCACGAAGCACTTTGATTAAGAAGGACATTTCAGAAAATCAAGTGAATCACAGTAGGGTATTGCAAATGGAAAAACAAACAAACAGAAATCGTTGGTATAGAAATTCATAACTAATTACTTTCTTTTCTGCTTTTTATCCACAGAGCATGTGGTGGCTCCTATCATGATCCCAATAGTTGTGTAGGTACTAAGGTGTTAAGCAAAAGAAAATAAAGAAATCCAATATTTATTGAGAATTTTCAAGGTGCAGAGGTGTAAGAGAAGTTTTGCATATTGCACTCATATCATCCCTAAAACATCCTTATGAGGTGGAACCAATGTGGACTATTTTACCAAAAAGGAAACTGAGGGTTTAGAGTGACTAAATAATAACCTATCAGCCCAAAGTTGATAAAGCAAGAAGAGGGAATCTAAGCTTGGATCTTCTAATTCCAGAGCCCATATTTTTTTTCATTAATGTTTTCAGAAAAAGAATATGAAACCCCAAAAAGACAGCATGGTCTGGTTGAGAAGAAAAAACACTTGACAACTCAAGGACAATTAAATAAATACAATACAATATAAGAGCATCAATTTTTCTTTTAAAGAAATAAAAGCATATGAGATGTTAATGTAAACTAGTGGAAATAAACCAAGGTTTTGTGAACTAGTATACTTAAGACCTTGAATAATTAGTTTAAATTGGAAGACATAGAGAATAGAAATGGCATTGTAAATCAAGGAAAAGGTAGGAGCAATTAGTTGGATATGAAAAAACCCACCTTGGTTACAGGGAGACTGGGTTGCCCAGAGTGGCCAATTTGTGTAGGGAATCTGTCTTATTAAGTCGAACGTGGCCAGACTCAAGGAGACCTGTGAAACTTTGGAAGACAGTTGCCTCTCACTTCATCTAGTTGTTTTGTTTTGTTGATGTTGTTGTTTCTATGTATATATTACCTACCTATTCTGTGTCAAGCACAAGAGAAAGCCAGTTAAGAGCCTTGTACTAGGTGGAAATTTATTGTCTGTGTTCCAGTTCTAGCTTAATCACTGCAATAGTCCATTTTCACCTTGCTGATAAAGACATACTTGAGACTGGGAAGAAAAGGAGGTTTAATGGACTTACAGTTCCACATGGCTGGGGAGGCCTCACAATCATGGTGGAAGGCAAGGAGGAGCAAGTTACATCTTACATAGATGGCAGCAGACAAAAAGAGAGCGTGTGCAGGGAAACTCCCAATTTTAAAATCATCAGATTCTGTGAGACTTATTCACTATCACAAGAATAACACAGGAAAGTCCTGCCCCCATGTTCAGTTATCTCCCACTGGGTCCATCCCACAACACATGGGAATTATGGAAGCTACAAGACAAGATTTGGGTGGGGACACAGAGCCAAACCATATCAATCACATACCTATTATAAAACAGGTTACTAAGCCTTTGTTACATATCTGTAATTAAGCAGGTTACCTGATCCAAAATGTGCTCATACATTAAAATGATACCATAATGCAATATTGATATAACTGTTATAATTATAACTTATAACCCTGGTCTTTTGACAGAATGTCAGACCTTTAAATTCAACTGTCTACTTGACATCTCCATTAGATGTTTAATAAACAATTCAAACTTATTTTGCCACATAAAACTCTTGATTTCATTTTATTCACAAAGCAAAACAACACAAAATAGAAAACAAAACTTTATCATCCCAAGTTTTTTCCCATATTAGCAAGTGCCATACTCATTTAGCTAATTTTTCCAAGCGAAGACCTAAGACCCATCATTGATTTCTCTTTTCATTACACTCAGCATCCAATCCATCCACAGGCCTGTCAACTCTACCTTCACATTCCATCTAGAATTTTTTCACTGTTTCATTTTTCTCCATCTCTAGAACTATCAGATTACTCCAAATCACCACCATTTTTTTTTGGCTTATACTACTACCTTGGACACATAATTGGGTTTCTTCTTCCAATCTTGACTACTTCTGATCAATCAATTGTCCAAAACATAGCTAACATGCCCTTTGAAAAAAACATAAGGCACCATCTTTAAGAGCTTTTGGTGTCTTCTCATCATTCTTAGAGTGAAATTCTATTAGTCTGTTCTCACGCTGCTAATAAGACTGGGAAATTTATAGAGGAAAGAGGTTTAATTGACTCACAGTTTCACATGGTTGGGGAGGTCTGACAATCATGATGGAAGATGGAGGAGGAGCAAAGGCATGTCTTACATGGTAGCAGGCAAAGAAAAGCTGTGTAGGGGAACTCTCCTTTATAAAAAAATCATCAGATCTATTAAGACTTATTCATTATCACAAGAACAGCAGGGGAAAGACCCTCCCCCATGATTCAATTACCTTCTGCCAGGTCCCTCCCAGGGCACATGGAAATTATGGGAGCTACAATTCAATATGAGATTTGGGTAGGGACACAGCCAAACTGTGTCAGAAATCTAAATCTTATTTCTCGACCTCAGGCCCTAAATGGTATTTTTCCTGTCTGTCTCCAATATCATTTATTAATCCATATATTTTCCCTCTCCATGCTTCAGACTTACTGGCCCTTTTCCTGTTTCTCAGGCTTGCTGAAGTCATTCCTGCTACTCTGGGGCCTGGGTACCAGCTGTTCTCGCTCCCTAGAATGTTATCCCCACTGATCTTTACGTGTCTGTCACTTTCTTGCCATTCAAGCATTAATGCAAATGTCATGTCCTCAGAGAGGCGTTCTCTGTGCGCAACCTAAAGAGGGTGGCCAGTTGTTGTCTATCAAACAATCCCCTTTAGTTGATTGCATTGTACTTAGCATTATTGAGCTTTTTTCTTACATATGTCTTAGATGTTCTCATATTTCTTTTTTCTCTGACTTCACTAGAATAAAGCTGCATGAGGAACAAGAGACTTTGCCTTCTTGTTCACTATTTTGTTCCTGCCCATAGCAGTGCATCTGACAGTCAGCACTTGCTCAACAGATACTTCCTGCATTAATAAAATAATAACCCAATGTTTGAATAGGAGTTTGTCATGAAGAATGTACTTTTTTTGTAGGCAGGCAGAAATTATTTGAGTATGCAGGCTTATTTGAGTAGGGCGTGACTTGAATTTGGACGTAATTTGAGTGGCTGTATAAGAAAGATAGAATAATGGGTTCAGTACACTGGGCTCAGAAAGAATGCAGCAAATAAAAAGAAGCTGAAGAGAAATATTATAGATAAATTTGGAAACATTCAGTGACTGATTACTTTGAAAGGTTTCTGCTTTCTGGCCTAGAACTCATGTAAGTACAGAAAGTTTAAGGTGGAGAGATTCCATTTGGCAGAAATACCAAAGATGATGCCCCTTAGAACTGACATGGTGCATTGAAAGAAAGATATCCTGTAGGGAATTTATTGACTTCACACTTTGGGAAGACCCAAACACAAGGTACTGATTTTGGCAAGTGTGGTAAATAGAATTATTGTTCAAAAATATTTACCCATTTCCCGTGATTCTATATGAAGAATGGACTTCTCTGCCCCTTAATTTTGGACCAGTCATGTGACTTTTTAAGAAAAATATAGACAGGATGCAAGAGGTTTGAAATGTGATTGGAAAGTAGGGGTTTTCATCTTATGCTTCTGCTTTGAGAAGCTTAGCTGCTGTTCTGAGAATGATGAAGGATATATGAGAAATATTGGATCTAACCCACATCCTAAAGCCAAGCCCAGCTGAATTAAATCTAAGCCAACTGAACCCCAACCAATGTGAAGACATGTGAGCAAGAATAAATAATTGATTTTTTCATTACACTGAGTTTTGGACTGGCTTTTTAAGCAGAGTTGTGGCAAGGTATGATTGATAAAGATTACCAAAAAAGATAAAAAGTGAAAACTGTTTTTGAAAACTGAACTTGCTGAATAAAAAAGCATAGAAAATTGGAAGCAAATAAGTAATGATAGAGGACTGAAATATTTCATTTGAAAATATTTAGTAATTTTCTTCATTCATCTCGATGTAAATTCTCCCTTCTAATATTATTTTAATTCATTCACTGATTCACTTTTTTATTTATTCATGTATTCAAAAATATATATTGACTGATATAGGCATTTATATGCCAGGATTATAGTAGAAGTCAAGCTATAGTGTACATTATAGTCTCAATATCCAGAATGTCTAATAAACTTTTCTGCAGACTCTTCTAGGATGTATAACTATATCTTCAGACTGTCTACCATGCATCAGATCTGTATTTCAAAATGTCGGCATTACCTCCTGGATGTCCCAAAGGTGTCTTAAATTCAACATATCCAAATGCTAGTTTATTAGCTTTCTTATCTTTCAACCAGCAATCTACTCCATTTCATGTTTTTCCCATCTGTAAATCTGTCACCAATTTACTCAAGCCAGGAAATCTGGAATTTTGATTTCCTCCTTCTTGTTCCACTGCATTCCCAATCAGCATTCCCACACCATCAAGTCTGTTTGCTAAATGTCTCTTCTCTCCGGGCGATACTCCCTTCTCAATCCCATATCATCATTACACTTGCAAAGGTCTCTCACTGCATTATAACTAAATATCTCTTCTCTCTGGACAATAATCTCTTCTCAATCCCATATCATCATTACACTGCAAAGGTCTCTCATTGAATTAAAACAGACATTTTTTGTGTATGAAAAATAAATGATAGAAAAATTATATGAGGCTTATACAATTGCCAGTACAAGTATATCATTAGCTTTTCTCCAGCTAGAAAATTCATGTTCATCTGCTAAATGCCAGCAGAAATGCCATCTCTATGTTGAGGATGAGTATTGCAAGGCATTTGAGGTGGAAAGGATTGAGGTCTAAGGAAAAGTAGATATTTCTCCCAGCAGTTTGTTTTATGAGCCAAAAGAGGAGAAAGGATGGGGCTACAACAGAATACTTGTATATAAAATCATTTCTCATTTCAGAACTTTAAAGGATAACCCAGAAATTGGAGCACTAAATTTATTTTTTCTTAATTCCTACCAAATATTTTAAAACGAGTTGCCTGACAGACTAGTTTATTTGCAAAAGAAAACACCAGACCTCAGAACCTCAATTTTCCTTATTAAAATAAATGAATTTGGCTTTGTTTGTACTTAATCTTGGCTGGAAATTTACATTACCCAATCAGGAGTTAACAAGCCCCGCAGGGAAAATCAAGTGTCGCATAAAAATTCCACAGGAAATCCACCAATAACTCAGGGCAGACGAGGCTGTATATATGGAGATTTCTAGCCCTTCTAAAGTCTATTAAAAACCTTTAAATTCTGCTTTAGACAAAACATAAAGGAGGGTTGGGAGCTCTGTCATTCCTGAGAGGCCCTTCAATTTCCACGTGCTAATATTTAATCATTGAAACTGTCTATATATTCAAAATTAAGTCATTTAGGCCTGGTGTATATAACACATTAATTTTATATAAACTCTAATTCTGACATGGAGTGGTTTACATAGAGGGAAATAAAATTCTCTGGAGCTGAGCACAGAACATCCCTCTTCTACTCATCCTTTATTAAAAGAGAGTTGTAAAGATGGTTTAAAATGGCATTTGGAAAGCAGCCCTGGATGACATCTCTTCTACCTTTCTGCCAAAATACCTGTGAAGACAGCAACAGAGGTAGGAAATCATATCTTTGAAAGCTAGACATGACTATTTTGCAAGCAGAATTTGAGAGGAATTTTGACTAACCTCAAGTCCAATGGAAAAAAAAATGGAAAAAACCACTAGAACTATAGATTATGCGCATTTCCCAAAAAGTAAGTAAGAGGATTCCTGATTGCTCCCATCATTCTTTGGTCTTCATTCCATGAGCTCATATGTTATAATATGACAAATGTCAGACAAGCTGTAACCCATCTTACCCGCAGCATTCCATGCCAATTTGTCATTTGATTGTGTGTGCATGTGTATCTGTGTGTCTGTGTAAGTATGTGTGGCTTTCTAAATGCTGTTTAATTCCCACCCCTTGTAAAAATTTCCATTCAACATCAAAGACAGTATAGAACTCAAAGAAGGCAACTAGACAGAAGTAAAAGGAAATGTTGGGCAATTTCATTCCTGGAGATAGAAACAAGACATTAGAAGTAAAAGCTGTGTCCAAGTCTTTTTTTTTTTTTTTTCCCAAGGAGAAAAAAGTCCTTTTATGAGTTGATCCAGCTATCAATTTTCACCTTCTCCGCCCATTTGGAGCATTAGAAAACCAGGTTCTGGAGACAGCAAACAACCACTTCTTGTACAGTAAAGTTGAGCTCTGTAGCAGGAGACGTCAAATGGACTTTGAAAATGAGGTTCACCAGCAAGCACTCAAGTGAACAGGGAGGTGAAAATAAATCCACATCCTCTGTCTATTGTCAAATGTCAAAAATAAAAGCAATAGAATCAAATATGAGCCTGAGGCATCTGTACATCAATGCAGGAATTAAGAAAATAGAATATTATCTTGAAGAGCCAATGAGAAGAAGAACAGGCCTTCCCTATTCATAAAACAAGTTACTGAAGAAGGGAGACTAGATATATTACATGTATAATTGACACTCAGTCCAGCAGTGGCTTTATGGCAGGAATAGACTTTGCCTTACTTATGTGGTTTTAAAATATGAAACTTCTCATCCCCTCTGGCCCTTTTTAGAAAAGAATTAGAAAGTTTTAAATTATTCTGTGTTTGGTGGTAGTGAATGGAAAAGGGAGTCATGTTAAGTCTTAATTCTAAGGAAAGTTTTCTGGACTGAGAATGAGGAGGTCAGAACAAACGTGATGTCTCTTCTCTTCCTAAGATTCTTAAATTACTGATAGTTGCATGATTCCCATGTTTTAACATTCTTTCAATTGAAAATAATATTAATGCTTTAATTTTTTATTTTCAAGGTTTTTAAATTGGAAACTATGCAGTTGGGATGGTATGGCTGTTAGATGAGTAGGCCTCTCATTTGGGGCTAGTCCCTTACTTCTCTGTCTCCATTTCCACAATGTTGGAGGCAATGATAGAACTTGGTGGGTGGTTTTCATCTGTGGCATGTGGCATTGAGGGGCTTCTAGAGTGAGGTTTCAGAGACAGGGAATTAGACAGGTCCCAAATCCCCATACTTGCTTACCAGGGCAGTTCAGCATTCATCTGTTTTACACAGTGGCCTTCTGGATGAGAATGGGCCCTACGTTTGTTTTATTTCCTGTTATTTTTTACCAAAAAGGAAAATCACTGGACCAAATGCCCATGCCATTGAGTACTTTCAATTGTTTAGATAGATAGATGATTGATTGATTGATAGATTGACAGTTATCTATCGATATAGATAGATAACTATAGATAGTACCTATGGATATAGGTAGGTAACTATCTATAGATAGCTATTTATAGATAGATAGATAGTTATCTGTCTATATCTCTCTATAGCTATAGGTAGATAACTATACTTTCAATGGTAATGTAGATATCTATCTATACATAACATCTATCTACAGATGTATATAGATATCTATGTTGATCTATCTACAGATAGAGAGAAATAGATCTACAGATAGATGTATATAGAGATAGAGCTCTATATAGAGATATATAAATAGAGATAAAGATATACAGTAGAGATAGAGATATATAGATCTATATAGAGTTATCTATCTATATCTATCTATATACTATAGTTTGCTTCCTTTCAGTGTACTCTTTATAGTCACAGTAAGATCAGACTAGTTTGCTCAAACGTATCTAATTAGCCTAGCAGTGTTAAAGATGTAATCTAGACTAAATTCCTGATTTCACACTTTTGGTCTCAATACAATAAATTCTCATTCCATTTTCCTAGTTTTGAAATTTAAAATATTCTAAAATCCGGTTCTTGACAATGAAGGATACTGGCAAGAAGAGTTTTTTGGTTCGTTTGCTTCTAACACTATTCATGTAGGAAACTTTCCCTACCTTAGATTTGACAGAATAAAGTGTGGGAAAATATGCTTCTATTTATCTGACTCAAAAATATTGAAATAGAACTAATAATGGGAAAAATCAACTATTGAACAATTACAGAACAGAGTATCCTTTATTCAAATCAATGGAATTCAAGGACTTCAGGCTTTTCTATTTTTATCATAAATTTTACTTTAATGTCTAGATATAGCTGATTAGGAAATGTGGAGTGTAGTTTAAAAGAAATACAGCAGCAGCGAGGGCCTATTGAAAGATCTCCTTGAGATATATTAGCTAAAGCTCTATCTAGATCACTCATAAATTTTTGGAGGGAAATTGATTTTGTTTTCTATTTACTGCTGCAGTAAATAATTTTATGGGTTGGAAACAATTCCTATGCAAAGTCTTCAGTATATATTTAAAAAGAATAGAATTTTTCTCTTGCAGAGGTGTGATATCACTCATACAACTGTAATACTCTGTCTTCAATTAAAATAAAAGCCCCGTCCAAACCATTTTGGATGCTACATATATTATAATGTAATTTTATTCTGGAAGGTGTAATATAACTAAAATGGAAAGCAAAATAAGAGAATAGACAATACAGTGAAATCAGATTGCATGCGTCTATCCATCAACACAACATACATCGTTTTCACATCTTCTTCTTGTCCCGCCCTGTGCTGACTGCTTAAGGCACAAACATTAATCCTATATATGATTCCTCAAAGAGCTCATAAGATCATAAGTGAGGGGGCAAAAATACTGTACCCCTAGTATAATACGTGAAAAATATGTGATGAATAGAAACATATGTAGACATATGTTGAAATGTAGGTGACTAGAGTCTGAGCTGTAAGCAGAAAGCTTGAAATTGGAAACAACATTGTGTTGATTGTAAGGAAGTGCTCCTTGGTTTGAGACGTACCTAGATTTTAAAATCCCATTTTAGCCACTGCCAGCTGTGGGACACTAGTCAAATTCCTCTCATCTCATAACTTTAGATCTCCCAGGTATGAAAATGGGGAGAAAATAAGTTTCACCCAAAGATTTTATGGGCATAAAAAGATATAAAAATAATTGCTGATATTGCTGGGCATACAGGAAATTTCTGAGAGACATTATTCATTTTCCCTCCCTCATATTTATAAACTTACCAGTTGAAGAGGCAGCATCAATGGGTGTAAATGCATCAAGTTGTGAATTGAAAGCATGTGGCAGGATCCAGGGCTGGCTGGATTCTCTGTAGTGAATGAGCATGTTTCCTAGGAGTCAAGCCAATGTAGCGGGTAGGGTGTAGGTCAGAGAAGTTAGGGTTGAATTTTCAAGCACCTTGTGTACCATGATGAGTTTTTTAAAAATTTTATTATTATTATACTTTAAGTTTTAGGGTACATATGCACAATGTGCAGGTTTGTTACATATATATTACTTTTGTTCATCTACTTTAAATATAGAGATGGAATGATATTATGAAAATAATTCAAAATTGTTTCATGTGCTAAACTTTTCTAAATGCCAATATTAAAACTCAGTACTGTTCTTTGTATAAGAACATATATCAAACTTAATTCTAACTATATTAAATTACTAAATACACAATTCAAGCATTTATTTATTATCTATATTTGTTTTTTGAGAAAGGGTCTCACTCTGTCACCCAGGCTGGAGAGGAATGGTGCAAGCTTGGCTCACTGCAGCCTCAATCTCCTGGGCTCAAGTGTTTCTCCTATCTCAGGCCCCAAGTAACTGGGATTACAGGCACACACCACCAAGCCCGGCTAATTGTGTGTGTGTGTGTGTGTGTGTGTGTGCATTTTTCATAGTGATGGAGCTTTACCATGTTGCCCAGGCTGGTCTCAAGCTCCTGAGCTCAAGCAATCCACCTGCCTCGCCTCCTAAAATGCCAGGATTACAGGTGTGAGCCACCACCCCCAGTCCAAACATATTTTTTTAAACTAAAAAGCAAATATACGTAATGAATACATCATGGAGGGGCTAGACTTTTCTATTCATGCAATAAAATAACATAGGAAAAATTGAGAGTTTTGACTCCAGAGTATTAGAAATTTTTCATATACTGAAAAATAAAAATCAATTCAAAGATCAACTGAATTGATAGACTACAGCTCTACATGTGTTAACACAGTTCGAGAGAGCTGTTTTCTTACCTTTTCTACACCATGCACACATTCAGCTGCCATGGCCCTTCTTTAAATGCATAGTAAATGTAAAAAGCAAGATCATTAATGTCATCCTACTAATCTGAGATCATGGGGGAGAGCATAGGAACAAATGTTAGTTTTTTAGACTGAATAATGCAAATGTTTACATGAAAAAAGCACAGAAATATATTTCTCAAATGCAGTTGTCTAATAACACTTGGCAGGGCATTTCTCTATTAATATTTGGCAGTGCAGACTGAGATGGTATATGTTTATCAAATTATATTGCCACAACTTCAGGGTCCTAATTAAAAGCAAGTTTTCTATTTACTTTAGTTCTTGGCTAATTTTGAAGCTTATCCTTGGCATTTATCTTAAAAATACAAAATTAGCTGTATTGGAATTAATGACCTAGAATCCACTACTATTTATTGAGTGCCAACAGAACTGAGAACTGTGCAGCCTGTTTTGATGCATGTTTTATTGTTGAACCTTTACAGAAGGCTGTAACACAGGTGCTTTCACTGGAATGAAGATGAAGAAACTGAAAGTTAGAGAGATAGAGTTAAATAAGTTGCTTAAAGTAATCTAGCTAGGAGGAATTCTTTTCCAGGTTCTTACCCGATTCCTAAATTCTAATGTCCACTTACATCCCACATGACTGCTTTAGGAAGATTTAATTTATGGCAAAGATAATACAACAACATTGGAAATAGACTAAAACCAGCGATCCTTCCTTTCAAAAGTAACAATGACCTTGACTGAGGGGTCTTGTTATTAGACAATGCCTTCACTCTCTGTCTCAGACAGGTAATTCTACCTCTGTAAAAATGTGTATCTCACTTACATCATTTAATCTAATTAGTAATACTGAGGATTGAGTGTATCAACTTTTGTTATAAATTAGCATAATCTGGAGGGTTTAAAAAATGCTAGAATCCAGGACTGTCTCATAAATCCAGACATAGATGCTTGGGGCTGGGGCTGAAACATTGGCATTTTCTTTATCAAGGCTCCTCAGGTGTTTATGATGTGCAATCAAAATTAAGAACTACTGCTCTAGGTCCTTGGATATTTCAACAGCAGCAATTGGGGTTTGTGAGCTATTTTTCTTGTTTAGAAAAATCTACTCGTATTTATACTACCCTGTTTAAATAAAATAACAAGCTTTTTTCTCCTTTTTTTTGGTTGAAATTACATAAAGTCACTGTGGTTAGCTTGTGCTGGTAAGGAACTCTGGTTGAAACATGTGTCCAGATTAATAATCATAAGAAAAAAAAGGAGCTGTTAATAGATGCAGTTTGTCTGATAAGCAAACTCATATCAAGGGGGTTTATAGAATAATAATATAACAGTACTTTGATCATGAAAACTTTGAAACCACCTCACAGAAGATTATGATATATATCTTAATCATTAGATTCAAGTAAGCCAGATATTTTTCTGGGCTATGCAATTTTCAGAAAATATTAAACCTAAGTAAAACAAATTCATGAAGAGAGTCTGCCAGTTTGTAATCATAGAGTTGACTGAAGAATTCAGAGAAACTTCAAAGTTGGTTTCCAAAACCCTCCGCATTGCCCTCTGCTCCCTCTCCTACATATGGCTAAGTATTAATTTAAAAAAAATATATTTCTATATTTGAAAATTATGCAATAAAGAAAGACAAATATTTCTTATTCTAGGACTTGTCAGAGATTTTAATGATAAAATATATTAGACTTCTTAAGAAGAATGCAAGTTTTCTGAAATAAATTATTCTATCAGATTTTTTCCTACTGCATTGTAGAGCTCCACTAAAGCAGCGAACATATCAACAAAATGTACTCAGTACCTGTTACATGTTAAGCCCAGGTTTGATATATCTCATTCTTTGAATCCAGCTTTAATGCAGCTTAAATTTTAGATTTTGCAACCAAAAGCACTGTTCGATAATTGCATAATGACAGGTTCTGTTATACCACATGATATTAAAACTGTTCAAAGTTGTGAAACAGCTTGATTCAGAACCCTAAAGCACTCACTCTTAGAAGAATAAGATAAACACAACTTTTAAGATTAGTAGACATGTGATTCACAAAAAGAGAACATCCGTGTTTCCTGGTGGAAATATGAAAGACAAAAATCACTGTGACATGGTACAATTTCCTGAATGTCCTTAATTCATACTTCTTAAAAGTTTTTACTTTCTTTACACCATTTTTAAAGCATGACTCAAGATCACTATCATCTGAGGCGAATATTACCTTCTCTTCCTCTTTTTTCTCTGTGCTATTTTGTAGACACAGTGTCAGGAATGAAGAATGAAGATGAAGAGAATAGCACGTTTTAAAACTAAGAGATGAAAGAAATGGCCAACAGGAGATGTAATAACCGTGCTGTAAATCCATGTAGTAGAATCCTTTGACACTGCTGGCAACAGAGAGACCAACCAATTGCTTGAATAGTTATTAATAAAAATCAAATTAAGTTGCTTAGGCACAAATATTTACAGCGTGTCAAAGATTTACCCTTAAATCTTTCCTTAACCACTGTTTGATAAGCTAATTTAAATCATGAGAATAACAGAAAAATAATGAAAAAACTGTTCTTTGATCATGAAAAACTTGGAAATTACTTCATGCAAAGTTATAATTTATATCATAATCAAACCCTTGAACCATTCTGCATGAAAGGTAACATTATTATTTCCATTCTATGGATGTGAGCTCAGATAGATGAAATTACTCCCATGCCAATAGGATTAGAAATGAAAGTTAGGGATCCTCACTCCACGTATTTGGCATTTCCCTCCACATCCCATTATGCTTGGTGGGCTTTCTCTTTACTTTCCTTATCTCCCTGAGGTCTCTGAGGTCATTTCATACGTATCATATATCTGGCTCTCTCTTATGTTGTTGCATTTCCCAAAATGTATTGCATAGAGTGTTCCCTGAAAAAGAAATTCATGATCAAGTCCACTAGGGAATGCTGCCTAATACATTCATTATTTTCATACCAATGATGCATGCATATTAGCATAGTACAAGCACTGAGAAGTCCTAGAGTAAAGAAAGTTCTTTGAATAAGTTCAATTAAGCATTTTCCAACTGTATATGCTGCACAGACACTTTTGTACTTTCTTCTATGATCATTGTTCAGATTTCACAGAACTAAGTTCTAATTTGGTATTCTACCTAGACATCATCTTTCACTCATTCCCTGAATAGGACATAGGCTATTTTCCATGATTTTAATTTGGTATTTTTCGAACACTTCCACTAATCAGGTTGGGTAGATTATCTCCAAGGGCAGCTGTGGGTAACACAGAAGGATATAAGTATTTATAGCTACTCCTCTCAAGAGGCTGAGTCTATTGACCTTGGCCTTATGTAACTAATAGAATGCAGTAGAAATAGCACTGTTTCAGATCTGGAACTAGCCCTCAAGAGATCGCATCAGTGTCAACTTTTGCTTTCATGTAAAGCACGTTGGATACGGGATACAAAATTAGGATACGCTGTGTAGAGACAGCAAGAGACCACATGGGAAATAACTGAGGCTTTCCAGCCTACAGCTAGAACCAAGCACCCAGATCTGTGAGTAAAGCCTTCTTGAATGTTCCAGCCCTACAAATTCCCCCCGAATGAACCACATGAGAAACTTTAGCCAATGCCATGTGGAGAAGACCCAACCAGCCAAGCTTCAGCATCATGAGCAATAATAAATCACTGTTATTTTAAGCCACTGTATGCTGGAGTATTTTGTTGTGTAGCAACAAATAAACAAAACAAAACACACAGTTATCTCACGCAATGGGGAAGAATCCAGGGCAGGCTCTGTATTTGTAACTTTCTACTGCCTCTCAGTTTAGATTGTACATGGACATTGGAAAACCGGATGGACTCAAGGTTAAAAACTGCACAATAATGAGAGGAGATTCCTCTCTCCTCTGATCTGATGTACATGTTTGCTATACGCTTACTTTTCTGCCAGGGTTCAACGATCTCATGTCTTAATTGTATCTCCTAAATGCACACTCACCAGAATGGATATTTCCAGCTTCTATAAGCCTGATCTTTTTCTCCTTTTCACATGTCTCTTCCAAACCAGTCCTTATCCTTCCTTTCAGAAATTTCCATTACTTTCCTCTGAGCTCTTTGTCAATAAAAACCCCAAATGAGAACTATCTAGCTATTGCAAACTTAGACATATAGAGGAAAATTTCTGTTATTATTCTTGATTTTGCTGTTGATTGAGTCTAAATGGAGAAACTATTTTAGGCAAGAGAGATATTCAGCCTAATAGTGATTTTTGAAAAATATCTTATTTTAATAGCTATCCTAAGTGAGGAATGCCAACATTATAAATGCATCAAAACAGTTTTGAGTAAATATATCCATTTATAAATTTTTATTTTAAATCCTCATTTTATTCCAAAGCCCCACCAGGATGGCACACAGTCAGCATTTGAGAAAAAAAAAAAAAAGCCTCATTTCGTAAAATTCGTCTGTGCTTTCCTTTCATCCTAACCCAACTGACAAAATCAACAAATCTTCAGTCTAAGCTAGTGTTTTGTGGCCTCTTTATGTTCTGCTCTTTTCCCCTTTAACATAGATCCAGGGGATTGTAAAGATAAATTTTGTTGGAATATACAATTGTAGACACTAAGAGCTGGAAGGAACCATAAAAGCTACCTAGATCACATCAAATCTCTGGCAGAAATGGCAAAACAGGAACCTTGCTCCACTCTGGAAAACATTAAATCAAACATAGCATCAACTAAACCTGAGTCTCCCTGTCCCTCTCTTCCATCACTAACCAGGACCCAGATGCCTATGTAAATAATCCCAGTTAGAAATGCATTCATCACATAAAAACTCAACAAATGAGTGCCTACAGGAAATACCACTCCAATAAATCTTGCAAAATGTCTGCTATTCACCATCTTCAAAGTTATGAGCATATGGAAATGAACATAATGTTTGCAATTAAAAGACTTACTTGACTTCAGGTACAGAAAAAGCATGTCTGAACCTTTCAAATGTACTTTATGAATAAGGTTCTATAAAAGTTGGAGTATCCTTTATTACATAGAGATTTATCATTTATTTCTTAAAATTGTATTCTTTCAGTGTCTTCCTTCTTCCCTCAATGTGCTTTACAAGCATACATTACAGAGATGAAATCTGAAATTATTCCATGTATTTCAAAAGGAAATAGGTAATAATATTTTGTTGATGATCATTAAAATGACTTTGCAGTAGCTATTATGAACTGTTAAACTCGGAATATTAATGCCTCCCACTCATGATTATTTTAATGAGATATTCCATAAATTCTCCATCAAGCCATAATTCCCTTTATAGTACTTATTTATAAGGGTGTGTTTCTACAAAGTATTTTTGGAAATTAAATCATTTTCCTCTTCATTGCTTCCAAATGGAGATTTCTCTCTTTTAAGAAGTCAGCAAGATGAAGTCAAAAAATTTAACCTCTCGGGGTCTTATTATGCTCACTTGAGTTTCTTCAACACAGGGATTAGCAAGTTTTTCTTTCAAGGGCAAGCTAGCAAATATTTTAGGTGGTTTGGACCACCAAGTCCCTGCTGTAGCTACTTAACTTTGCTTCATACAGCCAAAGCAGCCATAGACAATATATAAATGAATGGGTGGGGGTGCTGAGTCCCAATAATACAGGCCACAGGCTGAATTGGGCACAGGGGTTATAGTTTGCTGCCTCGTGTTCTACAAAATCCTATTCAGATGCTTTTCCTAGTTATCTATGGACCCTCTAAACACAGGAATCTCACAATATCTTGTAAAGTCTTTTTTTGTTTATTTGTTTTTAATTTGAGGATCTATCTGATGTTTACAAAGTAATTTTAATTCACTGAAATAAATGTATATTCAAACTTTGGGAATTACTGAAAAAAAAAAGTCCTACTTTTACAGGATGCTTCTTGAAATATATTGATCCTGCCCTCATGTTCTATTGTTCATTTATTTTCTGGGCTCCAGTTCCTCCACTATACAAAGATAGTAAGTAGCACAATTTTAATTCCTTCCTCATTCTTGCCAATTCCCTCTGAACACAATTCACTTGTCAAAGTTCATTTAGAGTGGTACCCAGAACAAAAGCCAACACTCCAGGTGTGGAATGGCCATCGTTCCCCAGAGTAGAAGCCTCATTTCTCTCACTTTAGGCATTCTGTTTCTCTTAGCACCATTCACAAACACATTATTTGACCAATCATGAGCCAACAATAATTTATACTTCAAGGGAATAATTTAAAATAGGAGGTTTGCCGTGGGAAAGAGAAATACCATATACAATTAATAGCGGGACAGAAAGACATGTGTTTTGTACACTGGCATCTTGGAGGCCAGAGGAGTAGCTCCCAAGGCCTCATGGGGGAAAGAGCTGAACTTCGGAGGCGGCGATGTAACCTTGTTGTGTGCTGGCAGGATGTTTTCATGTCCTGTGAATTAGGGTTAACCTTTGTGTTGCCCATGAGGAGGTTGGAGAAAAGCTACCAATGCAAATAAAGTTTCTCTTCCAGCTATGCCTTGCTCGGAAGATTAAATCAAGGTCATCCTAAGAGTGGTTGTTTGTCTTTATTTTGGGGAATTCCTGCACTGGTGTTATATCTATCTGTCTATTGGTCTAAGAATAAACGATGAGGCTGGATTTAACAAACACTTGATTTTTTTTTCTTTCTGCAAGTGCATGCTTCCTCTATCCTGACTTGGGTTCTCCTGCTCTGAGAGCTTCATTCTCAAATGTAGATGGCCAGCCCAGAATACTGCCTGGATTCCTCATTAAGAGGCAGGTAGATTTGGAACCCTGTGACTTGCTCTGCAGGAGCCCTGAGAATGACAATCCAGGGTTAACAGAGGACTTGGCAGAGCAAGAAGGAAAGGGCAATGATCAGAGCACAGGCTAAATGTGGAGTCTTCCGTCTCCTTCCATTTGGCTCTGCAAGGTCAGAGGTTGATACAAGAGGATTGTACAACATAAACTAAGAGTGGTCTGTCTCTACTTTCTGACAGTTTCTGTGCATTTGGTACCACTGTGCTCACTTGCTATACATCAGTGATGCTTAACCTCTCTGCAGCCTTCTTCACACTCCTGCCATTTGTTCTTAAAAGGTGTCCTTATGCCTCTGATTTAAAACCACTGGAGGGGTTAGTTATTAAAATTATAGATAGAGCATAAATGTGCAAGAAAGGTTTTACTATATTTTTATTTTCAAAGTAGTTCTTAGAATACATTCAACATTTTCAAACTCAATGTTTCTTGTTTATTTTTTATTAACATATTTTGCGAGGTCAATCACTCCTCTGTTAGAAATTTTGTATATGACTTTGGAAAAATGAGACACCTTTGTTGAAATAGACTTGTGTGTGTCATCACTCACACATAAGTGGTTCCAGGTCTTTGCTTAATGTGCAAAGTGACAATAATTCTGTCTGGCACCTAGGTCTGCAGCTCTGTCTTTACAGTTGTGACAAAGGATGAAACTTGAGCACATCAGACATTCTCCAACTTGAATATAATTTTCTTCATTTGTAGAAACTGGCTCTTCCTTCATCCTTTCTGTCACAAAATATTGCTGAGCTCTTGCATTGTGTCAGGCACTGTACTAGATGCTAATATTTGAGACACAACCATGTAAAAGCTTGCATTTAATGTGCTTCTCCTGTCATATCCTTATCAGGAAAGATTCCAACCCTCAATTTTTTTTCTACACTAAGATCACCAGGGTGAAAAACATCCATGGGAAGGATAATTATAATATTGCAAATAAATATAACTTTAGGCTGAATGTCAGCAAAATGGCAGAATAGACCTCTTCTGTGCTCATATCCCTATACAAACATCAATTTGAACAACTGTCCATGCACAAAACTATCTTCATAAATTATAAGGAAACCCGGTGATAGATTGCAGCACATGAATGTAGCACAGAAATATAAAAAGATTCATTGAGGAGAGTAGGAAGCAGGAGAGGGCAATGAACCAGATGGGTACCCAGAGTGAAAACCAACATGCCAGGAGTAGAATGGCCACTGTTCCCCAAAGTAAAAGTTTCATCTCCCTCATTTTGGACATTACTTTACTCTTAGCACCATTCACAAAGCCACTATATGACAGATCATGTGCCAACAATACAAAGGCTCATGTACATCACCCATGTCAGTCCTCCCCCAGGCAGTACAGTGTGGAGAGAGATACCCCTGAATGGGAGAAGGGGAAGTATGTGAACCCTAGACTTTGCCTCAGACCCCAAAACTGAGCCTTTCCCAGTATAACACGGCACTGGTAGGCTCCCAGGGCCCCACACTCCAGTCCAGTACCTGCAGGCTGAGCTTCCAGGTGCATTCAGATGCCACGTGAGATCCTACAGCCGCAGGCTCCAGGCCAGTTCAGTGAACCACTGGCCCCGGGCTACAGATCAGCCCCAGTTCTGGTTCAGCCAAGTGACCCAAGGCTTCAGGCTGCCCCAGCATGAGGCCTACCCCACAGGCTATCTCTAGGGCCACTCTCATGCTAAGCTGATCCCCATGGTCCCAGGCTTCAGGGCAACCCCAGCACCAGGCCAGGCCCTGCAACTCCAGGTTCCAAGCTCATTTGAGGTTCCAGAACAGCCCAGAACCAAGTCAACCCACACAACATTGACCTTCAGGCCCACTCCAGCACTAGGTTAGCACCTAAGACCTCTGGTACCAGGTCAGCATCTGCAGACACAGGTTTCAGGCCTGCCCACTGCCAGGCTGGTCCTTGTGGCTCCACCCTCCTGAACGGCCCCTCTGGCTCCTGCTCAAGCAGACCTAGGATTTTGACCTGTTCCACCCTACCCAGGGACCAGGCTTACCCCAGTAGACCCTAGCACTGGGCCCACCTCCAAGGACTTAGGCTCCAGACTGGATCTCATTGCCCCAGAACCTAGACCAGTTTAACTAACCTAGACTCCAGGCTGGCCCCCACAAACTCAGGCATTATTTTAGCTCCTGTGGCTTTAAACTCCAGGACAGCACCTGTGATCTCAGATTCTAGATCAGCACTGGTGTACTCAAGTTCCATGTCTGTTCCAGCACTAGGCCAGTCCCAAGCTTCATGCCAGTCCTAGGCTCTGGTATATCCAGGATCTAGTCCTGCTCTGACAGAACTAAGGTCTAGACCCAGCCCTGTGGACCCTGTTGCCAGGCTGGCCTCCACAGACTGAAGTTCCAGGATTACATCTGCAGACTCAGGCTCTAGGCTAGCTCCTTTGGACCCAGAAACCCAGGCCCATCCCTTAATACCCAGCCTCAAAGCCCATTCCAGTGGAGCTAGTCTCCAGGCCCATCCCAGTGCCTAGCCAGCTCCTGCATACTTAGGCTCAAGGACCCACCCAGTGTCATTTCAGCTCCTCTGACCCCAGGCTTTAGGGTGGTCTCAGTAGACACAGGCTCCAGGCCTGCCCTCACAGACCCAGGCTCCAGTGCCATCTCTATAGATCAAATCAACAGGTCTAGCTCGGTGAATTCAGGCTCCAGGTCTAACCCCACAAACCCAGCTCACATACTCACTGACCCAGGCACTAGACCAGTCTACCCAAGGACTCTAACAGCAAGCCTCTCCCGGTGGCCTGCCCAGAATTTCTGGACAGGCAGACCATTTTTAGGATTCCCCAGAAAATAAGCCAGTCTCCAGAGATTGAAATAAATCCCTACTTTTTCAAATGTTTAGACACCAATGCACAGCCACAATGATCAGAACAATCAGAGAAACATAACGCCGACAAAGGAATAACAAAGCACTAAAGCCACCCCTAAAGAAATGGGGATTTATGAGCTGTCTGACAAATAATTCAAACTAACTGTTTCTAAGAAAGCTCAGCAAAACTCAATAAAATACAGAGAAACAACTTAACAAAGTCAAGAAAACAATAATCAAATTAATAAATTTAACAGATTGAGATTACTTTAAAAAATCAAACACATTTTGCAGATGAAAAATACAATAAAGGAAATGAAAAATGTGACAGAGATTGTCAACAGCAGAATTGATCAAGCAGAAGGAAGAATCTGTGAACTCAAA
The DNA here is from genome assembly GCF_029289425.2 of Pan paniscus. NCBI lineage: Eukaryota > Metazoa > Chordata > Mammalia > Primates > Hominidae > Pan > Pan paniscus. Next base: position 74,173,153 of record NC_073267.2, read on the forward strand.
GATAAGTTATTTGAAAATACATAGAGAAGAAGGAAAAAATAGAACGAAAAAGAGTGAAGAAAGCTTATGGGATTTATGGAAAAATGGAAATAGCCAATGTTTGCATTATAAGAGCTTGAAAGAAGAAAAAAGAGACAAAAAACAATAAAACTTAAAGAAATAATAACAGAACACTTTCCAAACGTGGAGATGACAGGAAGGTCAAAGGTCTCCAATAAGATTAAACCCAAACAAGGCTGTACCAAGATATATAATCAAACTGTCAAAAATCAAAGACAATAAGTATTCTGTATTAAAGAAGAGAAATGGAGCATGTCACATATAAAGGAGTTACAACAAGGCTAGCAGAAACTAGCCTTGGTTAGAAGTGAAACCTTATAGGTTTCATGTCTCAGATGAAGCCTTATAGGCCAGGAGAAAATGGGATAATAGATTCAATTGTCAAAGGGAAAAAAAAGCCTATCAAGAATATTATAAGTGGAAAATGCTGTCCTTCTGAAACAAAAAGAGAATTTCTCAGACAAACAAAAGCTGAAGGAGTTCATCACCACCAGACCTGTCTTATAAGAAATGTTGAAGGGAGTTCTCCCAGTTGAAAGAAAAGGGCACTAAATAGTAACATGAAAACATAAAAGAATGAAACTACCTGGTAAAAGTACACAGACAAATTCAAAATGTTCTAATACTGTAATAGTACTGTGTAAGTCAAATATATTTAAGATAATATGTTAGGAGACAAAACTATTACTACTAATAATAGCTACTGTAACTTTAAAGAAATATACAATGTAAAAAACTGTAAATTGTGAAATCAAAAACATAAAACGTTAGGGAAGGTGAAGTAAAAATCTTGGGTTTTTAATGCAATTAAATGTAAGTAGTTATCAACTCAAAATGGCCTGTTATATCTACAAGATGTTTTATGTAAGTCTCATGATAACTACAAAACAAAAACTTACAGTAGATACAAGAAAATAAAAAGAAGGAATTAAGGCATTATACTAGAGAAGATCACTTAATTACAAAGAAAGAAAAGGATCTACAAAATATCCAGAAAACCTATAACAAAATAGCAGTAGTAAGTACTTACATAGCAGTAATTAACTTGAATGCAAATGTTGCAAATGCTTTGTCACTTCACATGTGAAAGTTGTTCCTACGTTTTCTACAACAACTCTGTCTTTCAGGGAAAAATATAAACCAGTAATCAAATAATTACGTTATCCAGCCCCTTTAACCCACTTAGAGTTTCTTAATAATGTGAAATAACTTCACTCTGGCTACTGTTAGGTTTATCCTGGTTTTATCTAATATAAATTTGATATATTTAAGTATTTGAGTGTATATGCTATGCATGCTTGTTTCCAAATCATCAAATAAACCATTGTTTCAGCTATAAAGAAAGAGATTTTCATGTTGCACATTTGAAGAATACATATGAGTAATTATCTAGCTACATTAAATACACAATAGAAAAGCAGTGCTCTCTATCAATTTATTAACAAAAGAAATAGAATCAATGATAACTGAGAAAATGTGCTCCCCTGAAGTTGACTACGTTCACTGTGGTAAGCAAGGCATCCTTTGATTAGGATGAATGGGTTTTGCAGCCTTTTCATGACTGTGAAACACACAATCTGTAATGAAGCTGTGAGGTACTTCTTTCTTAGAAAGCAATTCTGGGATTTATCCAAGCTTAGCAAGGGCAGCATTGGTGTAGATCCATCCATATGTGACAATGTGTTTTTATGCTTTTAGCAGAAGTCTTTGATAAGCTTGAACATATCATTGTCTTTTCTTTTTGGATGCAATGGTTCATAACACAAGCCTTTGTCTTTGATCACTTTCTCTTGTATAAAGTACACAAACACTGACAGCTGAATGCAGTGATCAGCTGTCGTTGTCTCATCAAGTTGAATAACCAAGCACAAGGAGCAAATCTTGATGTATTCTATAACCTGCTGCGAGTGATGCTTGTTAGTTTTATTAATTCTAACAAGTCATTCCATTTGACAGTAAAACATTGAGAAGCTATTTTGTTTTTTTAAGTGTACAACTTACAATACTATTTTGTTATATTATCAATGTTTTGACTATAGCAAAACCTTCCCCCACACCACTCCTATGCATATATATATAAAACTATATATAACTATAAATAACACATATATAAAACTATATATATAACTATATATATAACATATATATATAACTTTTTACTAGTGCATATTCTTATGCTTCGATGAAAAGAACACAATTCAAGCTTGCATAAAAAAAGAATAAATAACTTTATGAGCTCATGTAATTGAAAAGTCCAGATGTGAGTATGATTTCAGACTTGGCTGGATCTAGGGGCTCTTCCATGTATTTAAGATATGGCTTTTATTCATCATTTTTACACTCTGTTCTTCTCCATATTTTTGTTTTCAGTATAAAAATATTTTCTACATATTTTTGTCTCCCCACCACCTAGTAGCTGTAGATATACATCCTCTGATTTTTAAGTTTAGCAGAAAATTATATCTTCCTCTAAAATTAAGAAAAAAGGTAGAGTTTAGCCTTGGAGACTCAATGGCTCAGAATGGCTCAGTCTGGGCTATCTCACTGTCCCTAAATAAAACTCTGATGCCTGGTTGGCCAAACCTGGTCGCATACTCAACTCCTGACACTAAACTTGGAGTCAGCTTCACCAAACCCAGAAAGACTAAAGATGTCTCCAGATTCAGGGTACTCTTACTAGAAGAAAAGGTATTGGATGCTGAGCATATAGAAACATCAAATATCATATTATAATTATAATATAAATATAATATTATTCTTACACTTCCCAAGCACCTCTCCAATGATCAATTTGCAAGTGCTATCAATATTTTATTGCCATATCATGATCTGGTAGATTTCACTGTGTGGAGGTCATATCCAATTCCATTCCCAAATCATATTTCAGTTCAGGAAGCATGTATAGATTGATATTGACATTTAAAAATAATCTGTTGCACAATGACATTGAAGACACTGAGATCTGTCCATTTTAAGTCATCTAGGAATAGCCATTAGCAACAAACACGGTCTTTCCATTTGTAATTTTTCAACATGACATGGACAAAATTCACAGACAGTAGCGCAAACGGTATGGGTTTTTGTTCGTTGCTTTCTTTGTTTTTGTGGGACTGCTCTCTTTCCAACTCACATAGTCAAGGTCTAACCAAATTCAACGAACAATTTTTCACAGTCAAATCATCATATTGGTGAACATCAAGGAAATCATTAAAATGTGGAGGATCAGATTTAACCATGACTATGGAATTTAACTCAAGTAACTTCTTTCAACTTATCTCACCACTATAGAATCCTTGCTGGAGTCGCTATGGTCATAAAAATGCCAGCACAGATCTTATCTTGACATAGCCAGCGTTGGTGAATCATATGCCTATGTTAGCTGTTTCAGCTTAATTTATATACTTAATGATTTGACTTTTAAACAAACTACATGTGTCTCCCATTCCAAGACAAAGCAGCTTCCACTCTTACTTGCCAAGCATTGTTTCACACCCTGAAAGGCAAATGTCTTCATGCCACAGTGTTGTGTGAAATGAAAGCTACATACTGGGAAGTCCAGTATACAACAGTCTCTACCAGAAATACTCAATGTCTACATATGCATATACAGTAATATAATCAGGAAAATAGAAATGTCACTTTCTGCTTCCCATGACTTTCATCTTGCTCTTCCTTATTTCACCTGTACCAAAACCATGCATTTCTCACTTACTTGCACATCAATTTCTGCTGGACACTCACAGATCCAAACCATGCATTCCACTTTACTCTCTCATGAAATCAAAGAATCTCTGCGCTGAATAATGTCTTTCAGGTCGCCTGGTTGTATATTTAAATCACCTATAGAAGATTCCCTATCTTAGAGTCTCTGCTTTATAATGGGAGAGGTATTTGAAGTGGTCCAAATCACAGGTGCTGGGGGCTAGCACCTCTAAACCCAGCTCCCTCATATGAATGGGCGATCTTGGTAATTTGCTTACCTCTGTTAAGACCCAATGTCATCATATGGAAATAATAATAGAAATAATGGTGTCAACCTCCTGGGACATTAGCACAAAATTCATGAGGCAATGCCTATACAGTGAGTTTAACACAAAGCTATGTTTGTGTGGTAGAAGCTCAATAACTGATAAGATCTATGTATCTATCTATATGTCCATATTTATATTTCTATTTTAAATAAAGTTTAATTTTATAGCTACTACACACTGAAAAATGTAATCAGGATAATACAGAATGAAAGAGGAAAAAAATCACACATAATTTCTCCAATGAGATGCAAATTTTATTGAATTTGGTGCTCTTCCCTTTAAGCTTTTTTCCACTGAATGTTTTTCTTTTCCATAGCTGAGATCATATTATGTATATATTTTGGAAACACATTTTTAATATTATAACATAAATAATTCCCCATGTTACTAAAAATGCTACATAAACATCATCACTAACGTTTAAATTTTCACCATGCAGTCTTACCCCAATTTAATTAACTATGCCCCTGTTTTTGAACATTGAGGACAGACATATTTTTCAAGCTACATTTGCGTAAAACATGAGAACTATCTATATTGACACAGGGTTTGTTGGAAAGGAAACAGGGTAATATACACTTAACATTACCAGGCGAAAAAAGATATTGGATAAGATACAACAAACGGTCTTTCTTCTAGTTTTTGATTATATTAATATTAATATTATTAGCAATAATAACATGTATGTAAGTGCCTACTATGTGCCAGGCATGCTGCATTATTTAATTTTGTCATGCAAAAAGACTCGTGAGGTTGGTTTCATAGAAGAGGAAACTGAAGCATAAGAGGTGTAAGCAAAGCTCATGTCACTAGTGACTGAGTCAGAATTTGAATGTAAATATGTCTGCCTAAAATATTCTTGTCTTTTCACAAAATCCGGTGGCCAGACTACTTCGGTCTGCCCATGATTCTCACTTTGGGGTCAGGTGGACCCCCTAATAGCCATAGCAAAGGTAAGTTTCTTGATTAGATTCCAAAAAATACACAGATACTAATAAAAAACAAACAAACAAACAAATAAAAAAAACACACACAAAGAAAACCTTTTTTAAAAAAGAAGGAAATGCAGCTAAACTCCGTGTGACAGGTTTAGTCCAAGCCAATTGTGGTGACCCCATTCCCTCTGCCAGTGATAGATTTGATAATGGGCACATGACCTAATTCTGGCAAATAAATTTTGAGAAGATTTCTTTTGAGAAAAAGAAACAGGGCAGGAATTCTGGGAAACAATTCTTCATGATGAAGAGTACCAATAAGTAATGATCCTTCTTCTTCCTCTTCACATTTTTTTCTGGGCATAACACCTGGAACTGCTACAAAGTCCTTGTTCCTGGGTTGAACATGAAGTTAGCACAAAGAATGTCAATGTGGAGGCATCATACAAATATGAGTCATTAAAGATCTGTCACATTATCCTACCTCTGGACTTGATGTTATAGAAGATAATGAATTTCCTTATTGTTTCAGTCTATTTTGAGTAAGGTCATCTGTTACTTGCTGCTAAAGGCATTCTATCTGACTTCAAGAGGATCTTTAGTAGCCTAAGACTCTTAACTCACTCTATCTATCATTGCATTACACTTATTAAGTGTGTAAGGATTTTTACCACATTTCTACATCTATCATCTAAAGAGAAATGCATAACTTACCCCTGATGGTTTTTGGACAAACTTCATTATTCCATTTAAGTAACGGAAATCTGAAAATTACAAAAACTAAGTAACTTGAAGAACGTGGCTTGAATAAGTGTCTGTGTCAGAATTTCAACAACAGTACCCTGGCACCAGGGTGCACGTTTTCATGTGAATTCACATATAAACTCACATTTGGATGCTGCCATATGGTAGCCTCAATACTTTTATGTTCACCATTCCACTTGATTTTTGACATCAAATCTATCACTTTGCAAATGCAGTTTTATTATGTCCACTCTTTAATGTACTGTAGTCCAAGAAGGCATGTGAGCTTTTCAAGGTGACATAGCAAGGAAAGAGAAATGGGCAAGACCCACTGTTCTGGAATCAATGTTTTTGATGTCCTCCTGGATTCATTTGTTGAAACTTTGCCCATCCATGTGATGCTATTAGGGAGTCGGATTTTGGGAGGTAATTAGGATTAGTTGAGATCATGAAGGTGGAGTCTTCATGAATGGGATTAGTCTTCTTATAAGAGTCAGAATTGAGCTTGCTTCCCTCTCTCTGCTGTCAGACCAGTGAGAATCCAATGAGAAAGCTATAGTCTGCATCTGGAAGAGGACCCTCACTAGAACCTGAGTGGGCTGGAACCCTGATTTTGGACATCCAGCCTCCAAAACTGTGAGAAATGTATTTCTGTTGTTTTTAAGCCATTTGGTCTATAATATTTTTGTTACAGCAGTCCAAGCTGGCTAGGATGCCTACCCTGATGCATAAAAACAGATCTGCTATGGCAAAACAGTATTGTTCACCATGCAACACTCTTTCTTTCAGTCTCTTTCATAGTAGAGTTAAGGTCATGTGGCTAGTCTGGCCAATGGGCTATGAGCAAAATTGGTATGAATTATTCTTGGCCCAAGGTAGTTAGAAAAGGATGTAATTTCTTTATGGCCTCTTAGACGTCTTCCATTATTTTCATGGCTGGAAGTGAAGAGCACCACCATACCAGAGTTGCTGAAATGAAGCAGCCAAGGCCCAGCCTAGATGTCCCAATTGATGATGGATGAGAGTGTTAAACCTCCATCCTGCACAGGATGGAACACCAGGAGCCCCAAATCTACGTGTAGGTTAACATTAGTATGAAATTAAATCTGACATGTTCAGCCACTGAAATTTTGGGTGTTTGTGTTACTGCAGCACATATATCCTATTCTAACTAATTTAGCTGCTAGAATGCCAATAGCTGGTTGGTTTAACCAGTACCTAAGGAGAGGTTTCGTTTAACTTTTGAATACCTGGTAGACCATTTCAATGTATAATATCTTTCTAGGTTTTCAGCCTCTACTTTAAAGTCCTCGGATACAAAGTGCTGGTGCTTTTTAAAGCTCTTTCTTTACTTTGTTTTACATGGGTGAATAGTTGCTTTATTTATTATGCAGTTGGTGGTGGTTATGGAGAATTTTTCTTCACTATGCTTCAGATTTATAGAGCTGGGCTGCCCTTTTATTAGGCAATATATTCAGTTTGGCATTCTTAGGTGCCTAGAGAATTTGGCATAGATATACTTTTATCATAAAAAAATTCTCATAATGATTATTATTAGCATACCCTGTTGTTTATCAAACTCGAGTGCAAAAGAAATGCATATGTAGTTTTGAGAGCCTAAGTCTTTTGGTCTTTGAGTAGAATAAAGAATGGCATAAATATTCCTGAGGCTTAGTGAATATACTCGCCAAAAAATTACATGAGCTACTAAAATTACAAATAGAGTATTGCTGCTGGTATCCTTGAAACTAAGGTTTCCCTACTGTACAATGGATTTAACACACATAAATTTCCCTATTATAGCTCCAGGGCATAGCTACAATTTACTTGAATCTTGAAAGCATCAAATCCCAACTGACTGCTCCTGGGGAAAAGAGAAAAGCTCCATCTTTCACCCCTAACATTGCAGAGCCTGAGGAAACATTGGCAGTCACCTAGTTGGAACTCCATAAATTACAATTTAAAAAAGCCAAGAGAATAGGAAATAATTTTCAAAAGGTGGCAAAAGTAGTTAGGATCTAGCCCAATGTTTTTCTCTATTTTATGTCTTCTTCTAGATCTCAAAAAAAGAAGCAATGGGACCACATCATGCGTCCTTCCTCCTGCTTTCTAAAGCAACGGTCATCTTGCTCCATATCTTAGGTTTAACAATAGGAAAATATAGTCTTTCAGGCTGGGCATGATCTCTGTGTATCAATTAATACTACCATTTGGGCGGGGTGCGGTGGCTCACGCCTGTAATCCCAGCACATTGGGAGGCCAAGGTGGGTGGGTCAAGAGTTCAGGAGTTTGACACCAGCCTGGCCAATGTGGTGAAACCCAGTTTCTACTAAAAATACAAAAATCAGCTGGGCATGGTGGCACGCACCTGTAGTCCCAGCTACACGGAAAGCTGAGGCAGAAGAATCGCTTGAACCCAGGAGGCGGAAGTTGCAGTGAGCAAAGATAGTGCCACTGCACTCCATCCTGGGCAGCAGAGCGAGACTCCATCTCAAAAAAAAAATAAAAATAAAAAGAATTTTAAAACACTACTATTTGTTGAACACCTGCCCAGTGGTCAAAACTAAACTACAGGTTTTTTTTTGTTTGTTTGTTTGTTTCTTTTTAATTCTCACAACAATCCAATGAGATGGAGGTCACCATTTTAGAAGGTTCAGAAAAATTAAGTGATTAGTCCTGAGTACATGGAGAGCAAGAGATAAAGACAGAATTCAGAGTCAGATCCCTTCTCTCCAGTGGTCCTATGTAACACTGTCCTCAGGAACAAAGTAAAGCGTCATTATCCCCATTTTACAGAAAGAAAGCTGAGTCAAAAAATGTTAAACAAATCATTTAAAATATCACATTGACTCAGTGACTGAGCTGGAACCAAGTATGCCAAAATTTCCAATGATCAGAGATTATTTTTTGCTCCTAGCTAACCCATTATTCTCTGTGTTGAATTCAGTGGCATAAGAAGTGAAGAATGGAATGAGTATGGTCAGAAATACATTTTGTTCTCATTGTAAACTTTTGTTTTCCAGATAAAATGAAGTGTCTACATAGTATGTGTATCTCACCACTTAGAACGTATCCAAGAATGTTTTTTATTATTATTTTTATAAGGCTAGCGAGGAGGTTGTCTGGCACACGACAGCACTCACTGAGGTTTTGCTATTGTCTTTGGAAAGAGGGCTGTAACCACAAGAGCCAGGCAAGATCCAGACATGGAGAAATTCAGAAAGTTGCCTTGAGACCTCATGCCTTGTGATCTGTCTCATAGGAATCTCTAAGCATCACCTCTTCAGCAGAACACTTATGTCCTCATAAATTATTTATTTCAGAGCCTACTTACTTCTGGGATAAAGGTGATCGGCCCAAAGTCATAGAATTTAGACAATGAATGATCTTAAAAAGTAGCAAGTATGCTATCTCATTTTGCAGATGAGAAAGCTGCGATTTCAGAGAGGAGCAGTAGCTTATCAAAGGCCGTGCAAGTCAATTTGTGACAAAGTGTAAACCAGACAAAAGGTTATCACAAGGCTCATATCATGGCCAGCTGAATGACTGAAAATCTGGATATATACTCTATAAACAATGTCATGGTGCTGTGGCGCAAAGAAAGTTGAACTGCAGAAAAAAAGAAGAGTGTGATGGTAACTCTAAGCCAAAGGCAGAGGAAGAGAAAAAAAAAGGAATTAAAAAAATTACTGTGTATTCAGTTAGCCAGCATTGATTAGTCACCTCCTCTGTGGGAAAGCATAACCCTATGCTCAGGGCGGTGAGGGGACAAAGTGATTACACTGACCCTGTCTTTAAGGAACTTAACGTTTTCTTAGGGGAGCATCCACCTAGTCACAAAGGTTGGAAGAGTTACATTTTGGAAGAGCAGTACAGATAAATTGGTTTAGAGAATCAGAGAAAGAACAGATGTCAGAGATGATCAATCATTGTCAGCCTACTAAACTGCAAGGAAATCTGCTCATAATTTGGGGGAAGGTCTTATGTTGTTAGAGTTCCTGCAATTCCTCCAGCTTGGGAAGACACACTAAAAAATACAGAGCAGCTGGTTAAAAAAAAAAAATGTGTTATGCCTTCTCTTCACCACCGCCCTCCATCCACACTTCCTCCTCAGACTCTCCTTGCATATTCTTTTTCCATTCAAGCCTGCCTTATGAGTTCACCATAACTTAATTTCACATTTATTGATGTCTACTCTCTGTCTGCTGACCACAGAAGAGGCTATTTTATGTACATCTCATCAACTGCTTACCACATAGTAGACACATGATGTAACTAACTCCATTTACATATGGGAAAAAGGGGATAGAGACTTTAAGCCGTTTGCCAAAAGTCACACAGCTAGAATGCACTGGAGACTGGATTTCAATCTCGAAAACAAAGTTCCAACTATGAAGGAAAATAAAATGATCAAGTGAACTACATAAAATAAAAAATATACATGCATAAAATACATCATTAAATCTATCTGTAAACTTATCCAAATGATAAATATAAATATAGCTTAAATATTTACCTTAACGTCTTAATTATAGCTTAAACATCATCTATATATCTGTTTACCTAGATGAGACAGACACACACACATATACACATACACACACACACACACAGAGAAAGACAGAGAAAGAAAATTTACATCTTAAATTATATTTATTTATTTCCATACACGATTACTGAATATTGGAGGCATGAGGACACTATTCTCACAAAGTCCTGCCACATAAGGCAAGTCAATTTCCCCTTCTTGGGCTTCAGAAAAAAACAAAAGCTGATAAAAATGAAGAAATATGCAATGAATTAAATAAAATATGTAGATGTCAGCTTCAAACATTTCTGGTTGCAAAATTCAGGTTCAATATTTTACTAGCTTCTGAACAAGTAACTTTATCATTTTGTAACAGTATTGTCATCTGCAAAACAGGAAAACGATAGTAAATATCTTACATGGCTGTTCAAACATTAAACAAAATTGTGTATTTAAAATACTGAGTACATTTCTGTTTAGAAAAAAAAAACTCAAACTGTGCTATTCCCTCACTGCCACACCAACATAAAAATAATCAATACAGATGACTTCTGTTAAAAAATGGGGTTTGGGGAGGGGTTCTTGTCACCACCACAGTTACTTCTGCAGCAGGCACCAACTGGGTGTCTTCCAGTTCAATTCTCATATTGTCTACCTGGAGAGAGTGTCAGATCTCACAGGTTGAGGGCTCAGTCTCAAGACATCCCCCCCCGTTGAGACACCAGTTCCAAGTCCAGGTCTCTGGAACTTCTGTATGACAGGCTTCAAGTTGGGGTTCCCACAACCCCCTCTTTGGGTTTGATTAATTTGCTAGAGAGGCTCACAGAACACTTACAAATTTATTACAAAGTATACAACAAAGGATACAGATGAGGAAATGATTAGGGCATGGTATGGGGAGAGGGGCACAGAGCTTCCATGCCCTCCCTGGGTGCATCACCCTCCAGGAACCTCCATGTGTTTAGCGATCCAGAAGCTCTTGAGCCCCACCTTCTCAGGTTTCTATGTAGGCTTCATTATATAGGCATGGTCAACAACCGTATAGAAATGCCACTGGACAAAAATCATATGATCGAAACCCAGCAAGGCCTGCCAGAATTTTCTTGGCCTCTCTGTGTAGCATTCCTTCCTCTAGTATATGGGGCAAGACCCTCTCTGGAATGAGCATTTTTTGACCCAAAGTTGGATTAGAGACCTACCTTGGGCTGGTGGAAGGAGGACAGGAGAGTGTCGGAAAGAGAGATTCTGTTTCCTGATGCCTGCCTCTGAGGCCTAGAAGCACCCTCACATTATGACAAGGGCCATGGGAGTTATGAGCTTCCTTTTGGACATGAATTTAGGAAAGGACAGAGCATGTAAGTGTTTTGTAGAAGTAAAAGCCTCACTCACAACCAGTGAGAGAAGAAAGCAAAAATTTCAACTACATCAGGAACAATAACCAGTTGCATATGTGCTGACTACCTAAAGAAATTCGCATAAGTGATTGAGACAACCTAAATTGAATTAAAACCTAAAGTAAATTGAAATGTCCCTGATTCTGATGAGCTTGGAGAGCTGACACTGGCTCCTCCTTAGAGAGTGGGTATCCCTTTAAATGCCCACTTCCTCAGAGATTTCTTGACCTCCCTGAAAAGATAAAGTCTTGTTAAAAGGATTTGAAGAATCCCATAGTTCTCCTTCACACTGTCCATTTTCTAAGACCCTGTACTTCACTCTGAGATCATCTGTCATCTTAGATAGCATGCAATCATTTTGAATGGTCTCTGCTTTCTGTCTCTATCACTGAATGGTAAGTCATTTGGGGGCAGAGACATATCTCTCTTGTTCAAAATTTGCCCTCATCTTGCCTATGACAGCACCTGGCACAAGTGGCAAATAAAATAAGGTGAAAATAAGCATGACAGTGATTGTTAGGGAATGAAAGGAAGGAGAAAGAGAGACAGAAATGTGGGAGAAGGAGAGATGCTGGAGTTTCATGCTAATCTTTTTTTCTTCTTTTTTTTAATACTTTAAGTTTTCGGGTACATGTGCACATTGTGCAGGTTAGTTACATATGTATACATGTGCCATGCTGGTGCGCTGCACCCACTAACTCGTCATCTAGCATTAGGTATATCTCCCAATGCTATCCCTCCCCCCTCCCCCCTCCCCACCACAGTCCCCAGAGTGTGATATTCCCCTTCCTGTGTCCATGTGATCTCATTGTTCAATTCCCACCTATGAGTGAGAATATGCGGTGTTTGGTTTTTTGTTCTTGTGATAGTTTACTGAGAATGATGATTTCCAATTTCATCCATGTCCCTACAAAGGACATGAACTCATCATTTTTTATGGCTGCATAGTATTCCATGGTGTATATGTGCCACATTTTCTTAATCCAGTCTATCATTGTTGGACATTTGGGTTGGTTCCAAGTCTTTGCTATTGTGAATAATGCCGCAATAAACATACGTGTGCATGTGTCTTTATAGCAGCATGATTTATAGTCATTTGGGTATATACCCAGTAATGGGATGGCTGGGTCAAATGGTATTTCTAGTTCTAGATCCCTGAGGAATCGCCACACTGACTTCCACAGTGGTTGAACTAGTTTACAGTCCCACCAACAGTGTAAAAGTGTTCCTATTTCTCCACATCTTCTCCAGCACCTGTTGTTTCCTGACTTTTTAATGACTGCCATTCTAACTGGTGTGAGATGATATCTCATAGTGGTTTTGATTTGCATTTCTCTGATGGCCAGTGATGATGAGCATTTTTTCATGTGTTTTTTGGCTGCATAAATGTCGTCTTTTGAGAAGTGTCTGTTCATGTCCCTCGCCCACTTTTTGATGGGGTTGTTTGTTTTTTTCTTGTAAATTTGTTTGAGTTCTTTGTAGATTCTGGATATTAGCCCTTTGTCAGATGAGTAGGTTGCGAAAATTTTCTCCCATTTTGTAGGTTGCCTGTTCACTCTGATGGTAGTTTCTTTTGCTGTGCAGAAGCTCTTGAGTTTAATTAGATCCCATTTGTCAATTTTGGCTTTTGTTGCCATTGCTTTTGGTGTTTTGGACATGAAGTCCTTGCCCACGCCTATGTCCTGAATGGTAATGCCTAGGTTTTCTTCTAGGGTTTTTATGGTTTTAGGCCTAACGTTTAAATCTTTAATCCATCTTGAATTGATTTTTGTATAAGGTGTAAGGAAGGGATCCAGTTTCAGCTTTCTACATATGGCTAGCCAGTTTTCCCAGCACCATTTATTAAATAGGGAATCCTTTCCCCATTGCTTGTTTTTCTCAGGTTTGTCAAAGATCAGATAGTTGTAGGTAAGTGGTGTTATTTCTGAGGGCTCTGTTCTGTTCCATTGATCTATATCTCTGTTTTGGTACCAGTACCATGCTGTTTTGGTTACTGTAGCCTTGTAGTATAGTTTGAAGTCAGGTAGTGTGATGCCTCCAGCTTTGTTCTTTTGGCTTAGGATTGACTTGGCGATGCGGGCTCTTTTTTGGTTCCATATGAACTTTAAAGTAGTTTTTTCCAATTCTGTGAAGAAAGTCATTGGTAGCTTGATGGGGATGGCATTGAATCTGTAAATTACCTTGGGCAGTGTGGCCATTTTCACAATATTGATTCTTCCTACCCATGAGCATGGAATGTTCTTCCATTTGTTTGTATCCTCTTTTATTTCCTTGAGCAGTGGTTTGTAGTTCTCCTTGAAGAGGTCCTTCATATCCCTTGTAAGTTGGATTCCTAGGTATTTTATTCTCTTTGAAGCAATTGTGAATGGGAGTTCACTCATGATTTGGCTCTCTGTTTGTCTGTTGTTGGTGTATAGGAATGCTTGTGATTTTTGTACATTGATTTTGTATCCTGAGACTTTGCTGAAGTTGCTTATCAGCTTAAGGAGATTTTGGTCTGAGATGATGGGGTTTTCTAGATAAACAATCATGTCGTCTGCAAACAGGGACAATTTGACTTCCTCTTTTCCTAATTGAATACCCTTTATTTCCTTCTCCTGCCTGATGGCCCTGGCCAGAACTTCCAACACTATGTTGAATAGGAGCAGTGAGAGAGGGCATCCCTGTCTTGTGCCAGTTATCAAAGGGAATGCTTCCAGTTTTTGCCCATTCAGTATGATATTGGCTGTGGGTTTGTCATAGATAGCTCTTATTATTTTGAAATACGTCCCATCAACACCTAATTTATTGAGAGTTTTTAGCATGAAGGGTTGTTGAATTTTGTCAAAGGCTTTTTCTGCATCTATTGAGATAATCATGTGGTTTTTGTCTTTGGCTCTGTTTATATGCTGGATTACATTTATTGATTTGCGTATATTGAACCAGCCTTGCATCCCAGGGATGAAGCCCACTTGATCATGGTGGATAAGCTTTTTGATGTGCTGCTGGATTCAGTTTGCCAGTATTTTATTGAGGATTTTTGCATCAATGTTCATCAAGGATATTGGTTTAAAATTCTCTTTTTTGGTTGTGTCTCTGCCCGGCTTTGGTATCAGAATGATGCTGGCCTCATAAAATGAGTTAGGGAGGATTCCCTCTTTTTCTATTGATTGGAATAGTTTCAGAAGGAATGGTACCAGTTCCTCCTTGTACCTCCGGTAGAATTCGGCTGTGAATCCATCTGGTCCTGGACTCTTTTTGGTTGGTAAACTATTGATTATTGCCACAATTTCAGCTCCTGTTATTGGTCTATTCAGAGATTCAACTTCTTCCTGGTTTAGTCTTGGGAGAGTGTATGTGTCGAGGAATGTATCCATTTCTTCTAGATTTTCTAGTTTATTTGTGTAGAGGTGTTTGTAGTATTCTCTGATGGTAGTTTGTATTTCTGTGGGATCGGTGGTGATATCCCTTTTATCATTTTTTATTGTGTCTATTTGATTCTTCTCTCTTTTTTTCTTTATTAGTCTTGCTAGCGGTCTATTTTGTTGATCCTTTCAAAAAACCAGCTCCTGGATTCACTGATTTTTTGAAGGGTTTTTTGTGTCTCTATTTCCTTCAGTTCTGCTCTGATTTTAGTTATTTCTTGCCTTCTGCTAGCTTTTGAATGTGTTTGCTCTTGCTTTTCTAGTTCTTTTAATTGTGATGTTAGGGTGTCAATTTTGGATCTTTCCTGCTTTCTCTTGTGGGCATTTAGTGCTATAAATTTCCCTCTACACACTGCTTTGAATGCGTCCCAGAGATTCTGGTATGTTGTGTCTTTGTTCTCGTTGGTTTCAAAGAACATCTTTATTTCTGCCTTCATTTCGTTATGTACCCAGTAGTCATTCAGGAGCAGGTTGTTCAGTTTCCATGTAGTTGAGCGGCTTTGAGTGGGATTCTTAATCCTGAGTTCTAGTTTGATTGCACTGTGGTCTGAGAGATAGTTTGTTATAATTTCTGTTCTTTTACATTTGCTGAGGAGAGCTTTACTTCCAAGTATGTGGTCAATTTTGGAATAGGTGTGGTGTGGTGCTGAAAAAAATGTATATTCTGTTGATTTGGGGTGGAGAGTTCTGTAGATGTCTATTAGGTCCGCTTGGTGCAGAGCTGAGTTCAATTCCTGGGTATCCTTGTTGACTTTCTGTCTCGTTGATCTGTCTAATGTTGACAGTGGGGTGTTAAAGTCTCCCATTATTAATGTGTGGGAGTCTAAGTCTCTTTGTAGGTCACTCAGGACTTGCTTTATGAATCTGGGTGCTCCTGTATTGGGTGCATATATATTTAGGATAGTTAGCTCTTCTTGTTGAATTGATCCCTTTACCATTATGTAATGGCCTTCTTTGTCTCTTTTGATCTTTGTTGGTTTCAAGTCTGTTTTATCAGAGACTAGGATTGCAACCCCTGCCTTTTTTTGTTTTCCATTTGCTTGGTAGATCTTCCTCCATCCTTTTATTTTGAGCCTATGTGTGTCTCTGCACGTGAGATGGGTTTCCTGAATACAGCACACTGATGGGTCTTGACTCTTTATCCAACTTGCCAGTCTGTGTCTTTTAATTGGAGAATTTAGTCCATTTACATTTAAAGTTAATATTGTTATGTGTGAATTTGATCCTGTCATTATGATGTTAGCTGGTGATTTTGCTCGTTAGTTGATGCAGTTTCTTCCTAGTCTCGATGGTCTTTACATTTTGTCATGATTTTGCAGCGGCTGGTACCGGTTGTTCCTTTCCATGTTTAGCGCTTCCTTCAGGAGCTCTTTTAGGGCAGGCCTGGTGGTGACATAATCGGTCAGCATTTGCTTGTCTGTAAAGTATTTTATTTCTCCTTCACTTATGAAGCTTAGTTTGGCTGGATATGAAATTCTGGGTTGAAAATTCTTTTCTTTAAGAATGTTGAATATTGGCCCCCACTCTCTTCTGGCTTTTAGGGTTTCTGCCGAGAGATCCGCTGTTAGTCTGATGGGCTTCCCTTTGAGGGTAACCCGACCTTTCTCTCTGGCTGCCCTTAACATTTTTTCCTTCATTTCAACTTTGGTGAATCTGACAATTATGTGTCTTGGAGTTGCTCTTCTCGAGGAGTATCTTTGTGGCGTTCTCTGTATTTCCTGAATCTGAACGTTGGCTTGCCTTGCTAGATTGGGGAAGTTCTCCTGGATAATATCCTGCAGAGTGTTTTCCAACTTGGTTCCATTCTCCGCATCACTTTCAGGTACACCAATCAGACATAGATTTGGTCTTTTCACATAGTCCCATATTTCTTGGAGGCTTTGCTCATTTCTTTTTATTCTTTTTTCTCTAAACTTCCCTTCTCGCTTCATTTCATTCATTTCATCTTCCATTGCTGATACCCTTTCTTCCAGTTGATCGCATCGGCTCCTGAGGCTTCTGCATTCTTCACGTAGTTCTCGAGCCTTGGTTTTCAGCTCCATCAGGTCCTTTAAGCACTTTTCTGTATTGATTATTCTAGTTATACATTCATCTAAATTTTTTTCAAAGTTTTCAACTTCTTTGCCTTTGGTTTGAATATCCTCCCGTAGCTCAGAGTAATTTGATCGTCTGAAGCCTTCTTCTCTCAGCTCGTCAAAATCATTCTCCATCCAGCTTTGTTCTGTTGCTGGTGAGGAACTGCGTTCCTTTGGAGGAGGAGAGGCGCTCTGCGTTTTAGAGTTTCCAGTTTTTCTGTTCTGTTTTTTCCCCATCTTTGTGGTTTTATCTGCTTTTGGTCTTTGATGATGGTGATGTACAGATGGGTTTTTGGTGTGGATGTCCTTTCTGTTTGTTAGTTTTCCTTCTAACAGACAGGACCCTCAGCTGCAGGTCTGTTGGAATACCCTGCCGTGTGAGGTGTCAGTGTGCTCCTGCTGGGGGGTGCCTCCCAGTTAGGCTGCTCGGGGGTCAGGGATCAGGGACCCACTTGAGGAGGCAGTCTGCCCGTTCTCAGATCTCCAGCTGCGTGCTGGGAGAACCACTGCTCTCTTCAAAGCTGTCAGACAGGGACATTTAAGTCTGCAGAGGTTACTGCTGTCTTTTTGTTTGTCTGTGCCCTGCCCCCAGAGGTGGAGCCTACAGAGGCAGGCAGGCCTCCTTGAGCTGTGGTGGGCTCCACCCAGTTCGAGCTTCCCAGCTGCTTTGTTTACCTAAGCAAGCCTGGGCAATGGCGGGCACCCCTCCCCCAGCCTCGCTGCCGCCTTGCAGTTTGATCTCAGACTGCTGTGCTAGCAATCAGCGAGACTCCGTGGGCATAGGACCCTCCGAGCCAGGTGTGGGATATAGTCTCGTGGTGCGCCGTTTTTTAAGCCGGTCTGAAAAGCGCAATATTCAGGTGGGAGTGACCCGATTTTCCAGGTGTGTCCGTCACCCCTTTCTTTGACTCGGAAAGGGAACTCCCTGACCCCTTGCGCTTCCCAGGTGAGGCAATGCCTCGCCCTGCTTCGGCTCTTGCACGGTGCACGCACCCACTGGCCTGCGCCCACTGTCTGGCACTCCCTAGTGAGATGAACCCGGTACCTCAGATGGAAATGCAGAAATCACCCGTCTTCTGCGTCGCTCACGCTGGGAGCTGTAGACCGGAGCTGTTCCTATTTGGCCATCTTGGCTCCTCCTTCCATGCTAATCTTTTAAATCCAGGTTTAGAACTTTTCCTTTTATTGCACCAGATTCCGTCCTTCTCTTCTGTTTTCCTCAATTTGTAAACTTTTGTTTGTTTGTTTGTTTGAGACAGAGTCTTGCTCTGTGGAAAGCACTGGTGAGATCACATCTCACTGCAGTCTTGATCTCCCAGGCTGAAGAGGTCCTCTCAAGTAGCTGGGAGTACAGGTGTGCACCACCACACCCAGCTAATTTTTGTATTTTTGGTAGAGATGGGGTTTCACCATGTTACCCAGGGTAGTATCAAACTCCTGAGCTCAAGCAATCTGCCTGCCTCTACCACCCAAATTGCTGGGATTCTAGATATGAGCTGCTGTGCCTGACCATTTTAAACTTTTTAAAAAAAGTAATTCAGATTATTGTGCAGCTACATGTGGGGCTGGCATTTTAGAAAGTGTGGGGGAAGCTTTTTATACTGGCTGGCTTGATGCATAATTTGACTAACACATCAAACATAGGCAATGGAGAACCTGGGGTACTGTAGTCATCAGCTCACTTTTATTTTTTATTTATTTATTTTTGAGACAGGGTCTCACTCTGTTGTCCAGGCTGGAATTCAGTGGTATGATCTTGGTTCACTGCAACCTCCGTCTCCTGGGTTCAAGCAATTCTACTGCCTCAGCCTCCTGAGTAGCAGGGATTACAGGTACACACCACCACACCAGGCTAATTTTTGTATTTTTAGAAGAGACAGGGTTTCTCCATGTTGATCAGGCTGGTCTCAAACTCCCAGCTTCAGGTGATCTGCCCGCCTCAGCCTCCCAAAGTGCTGGGATTACAGGCATGAGCCACTGCGCCTGGCTCTATCATTGGCTCACTTTTAGTTGAGCCCAAATAAGGCACTCCCCCAAATAAGGGGGAGAAAAGTGATGAGCTTGCCGACAGCTAATCTCGGCCACCTTGATACGGTTAGCAGATTTAAGATCTACAACACCACTTCAAGGGTGGAAATGGGTGCTTTTAACAGACAACACTCTTTGAACCTGAATCTGCTTCAGTCATGGGTCACCTTAATCCTTCCCTAGATTGAGGAGTCAGTCTCCTAATGTTTGCTTTTCCCAGGCATATCTTTACAGACAATCGGAAATACACTAAACTCCAAGAATGAGTCCAGCCCATGCGACATCACTGTACACACAGCATTTTCTCTGGCTCATGTTGTTGATATGGGCTGGTCTACTACCCTGTCTCAGTCATCACCCCTGGTTATCCGGCAAGGCCCCAGCATTTTCTAGATACCTGTTAGTACCTGGCACACTGCCAGAAGGAACCTCAGAAGATGAACCATCATCCTTCCCTCCCATTTTAATATAATGATTGAATTGGGGTCAGAGAGGAGAAATGACTTGGCTGAGGCCTCAGATTGTGAACCATTATGATAGAGCTGTATCTAGAACCAGGTACCCTTGATCAAAATTGAGAACCAGGTATGCTTGACCTGAGTCAGGTCTACCACTGGGAGAAAATTCCAACTTTTAAAAAATTTTTCTTTCTTTTTTTAAATGCATTGTAGATACTGGAACAGGCCCAAGTGGCAGGGCCACTTCCATGGCCAAATATCCAGGTCCTCATTACACAAAGTCACTGATCCTTCTCATACTTTTTCCCTTAGTCAACAGAAAAGGGAAGAGGCCGCCTCTCTTCTCCTATTTTCATTAAAGGCCAGGCTCAGGGGAAAAAAATCCCTCTCTCTCCACCCCAACACACACATATGTCTTGATTTAAACTAAAACTTGAGGTCTACTAAATAACTCACTAAATACAGGGTCACACAGGATGTAGACTGTTTAAATCCTATTACAGTTCATTTTAATGTAAATTTAGTGATCACTAAGGGGTGCCCTAAAGGTGGTGACTCTGATCCCTGGTGCAACTGCTCTCCCCAAACATCTTGGAAAAATAAACAGAAAGAAACGAGGTCCACATTTTTCATGTCTGTTAACTTTGCCACATGAGGCAACCACCTAGGTTTCTGTAATAAGAAACTGTTATAATTAAGCCCTTTTCTCCCCCATGCCACACTGGTGCTCAGAGTCTGCAGGGAGCGATAAGAAAGTTCTGTTCTACTGAATGTTTTGACATTGTCTTTTGAAATGCACAGCTATAGAATATAAAACCTTTTTTTATTTGGGTTGTGGGAGACTGAAAATTGTATAAGCAATTATATGTGAATTGGAAATGCAATCTTAAATGTTGAACAAAGGTATATTTTCTCCTAATTCCAATGAAGCTGTATTTTTCTAATGGACTCCCATGATTCAAACATATATAAAGAGAGAAAAAAATATGTTTAATCTTCCAGTTGGTTATAAGACCCTGGTATACAGAAGAACTGTATAACAGTATGGGAGTTTATAATCCCCTAGCAGGAGGATTAGAAATTTGCAATGAGAGAACTCCTTCATCTTGCACTTACGTAACTTCACATTTTTAAGATTTAAATTATACAAATCAAAAAAAAAGAAGATCATTTTGTTCTTTTCTAAAGGGTACTCATAGATAAATGATGACTGGCTACAGCCTATTGAATGTTTGAAACATTTGTAGAATGTAATTTATTCATACCAAATACATCAGAAAAGTAACTCTAGTGTTAAATTACAGCATGAAGAAATTAAAAGGGAGAAGGGAGCAGTTGGGTTTAAGTGGATACTCTGAGGTTTGTAGAAAATGTTGAAAGGGTTCAAATGTTCCTAATGTGAAAGTAAATATTTGGGCATATTGCAGGAAGGCTTTCTCTCAGTGTAAGATAATAAAGTTTTTCATGGGATATGGTAGAAAGAAAAAACTGTTTAGTCCAGTTCTTTTAATTTCCATATGCTTTATTAATAAATGATTATACGCCAAAGATGATGTTCTTACTCACTTTCTTTCTTATTCAACTCTAGTTCCCCCTAAAGTTTATTCTCCAGTGAATCAAGCAGTCTTTATTTTCGTTTTCCTTACTGATTTTTCTTCATTTAGCAGAAATTTCACTGGAGCAATAAGACACATATCCTTGGGAATTTGAGGACCAGAGGCTAATAAGGAGTCCATGGTTGATAGGATCTAGGAATACACAGACACTGCTGTCATCTAGCCCAAATTCCTTCCCATTGTTCCAAGAGTTATAGGCACAACTAAGGTAAAGACAGGCAAAATATCAATTTGCAAATTCATGACTCCAGCCTTAAACTTAGTATGCTGAGCTGGGTTAAATGGATAATTATTTTTGCTATGGTTTGAAATTTTTAATGATACCTCTCTTTAAACCCTAAGTTGCATCTTGGAATTTATCACTTTAGTAAGTCTAAAATAACAACATGTTACTACAAGAGCAAAAAGTATATACAAAATAAAACAAAACAAAAAATATATGACCGAATAATCAAATCAAACAGAAATGTTTAACCCTGAAGGGAATAATACATATGTCTATAATTCTATCCACAAGTTTACCTAATATCCACACTGCCACCTGGTAAATGTCTGGGAATTGAAACAACAAGATCAGCATATATTTTCCTCCAAACTGAAACAGAAGAAAGCTTAGCAGAATATATCTATGACTTCAGGAGCAGAAAAAAGTTTTCTTACACAGGACACTAAAAGGTCTAATCATATTGAAAAAACAAAAAAGATAAACTAGGCAACAATAAAACTTAAACACTCTATCATAAAAAAACTCTGTCTAAATGAAGCAGGGAGGAAGAAATATATATATATATATCTCCACACACACACATATATAGCATTATGTTAATATTGGGGGAATCTTGTAACCACCTGATGGGTTCTTCCTACCTGCTGCACAAACAAAATCAACTTACTAAGACCAAGCATTGCAGTAAAGAAAGAGTTTAATTGATGTGAGGCCAGCCACACCATGTGGGAGATGGGGTTATTACTCACATTAATCTCCCCAAGAACTTGGGGATCAGAGTTTTTAAGGATAATTTGGTTTATAGGGAGTAGGAAAATGGGGAGTGCTGATTGGTCTGGTCAGAGATGAAATTATAGGGAGTCGAAGCTGTCCTCTTGTGTTGAGTCAGTTCCTAGGCAGGGGCCGTGAGACCGGATGAGCCGGTTTATCAATCTGGGTGGTGATCCATCAAGTACAGGGTCTGGAAAATATCTCTAGCACTGCTCTTAGGTTTTATGATAGTGATATTATCCCCAGGAGCAATTTGAGGAGGTTCAGAATCTTGCAGTCTCCAGCTGCAGGATTTCTAAACCATAATTGCCAATCTGGTGGCTAATTTGTTAGTTCTGCAAGGCAGCCTAGCCCTCAAGCAGGAGGGGAGTTTGTTACCATTTTTGCTTCAAAGTTAGACTGTGAACTCCAAGTTTCTCCCAAAGTTAGTTCAGCCTACACCAGGGAATGAGAAAGGACAGCGTGGAGATGAGAAGCAAGATGGAGGCAATTAGGTCAGATCTCTTTCACTGTTACAATTTTCTCAGTTATAATTTTTGCAAAGGTGATTTCAATCTGAGTAAGGGGTTGATGATATTTTCTTTAGTTCTTTGCAATGTATATATCTAACAAAGAACTCTTATTCATAATATATAAAGAACTCTTTCAAATCAATAAGAAAAAGGCAAGGAATATTTTTTAGATGGGGAAAATATATAAATAAATGCTCAAATTCACTAGTAATCAGAGAAATTAACACAAAAGTATATATATCACAACCTACCCAAAACAATAGGAAAGGGAAAAGGAAGAAGAAAGGGCTTAAGGAAAGAAGGAAGAAAGAGATGAAAGGAGAATATGAAGGAATAGACAATAGCAAGCGTTGATGAGGATTTACAGTAACTGGAAATCTTCCACACTTCTGGTAGAAATATTATATAGTACAACCACTTTGAAAAACTGCTTATCAATAGCCTCTTCAGCTGAACTTCTATATCCCGTTACCCAGTAATTCTACTCCAAGCTCAAATGCACATACGCATAAGAATGTTCATATGTTCACTAAAAGACATGTACAAAATGTACATTTTCTAAAATGTTCATAGCAACACGTTTTTATTTATATATTACTTATTTTATTATATTATACTTATTTATTTATTATTAGAAATGTTCTTGGTCTGTTACTTAGGCTGGAGTACGGTGACAAGATCACAGCTCACTGAACCCTCAAATACCTGTACTCCAGCGATCCTCTTACTTCAGCCTCTTGAGTAGCTAGAACTACAGGCGCACATCACCAGGCCTGGCTATTTTTTTTTTTTAATTTTTTGTAGAGATGATGTCTCAGTATGTTGCCCAGACTCTCCTGGAACTTCTGGCCTCAAACCATCCTCCCACCTCAGACTCCAAAAATGCTGGGATTACAGGCATGAACCACTACACCCAGCCAGCAACATGATTTTTTAGTAGTAAAAAGCTGTAAACAGTCTAAATGCCCATCAGTAGTGGAATAAATAAATTATGGCACTCTCACACAATGGACTACAATACAATATTGAGAATGAAGGAACACTAGCTACACAATGCAAGATGAATGAATCTTACAAAGATAAAATTAAGCAAAATCAATTCAACACAAAAGAGTAGATACACTGTGATGCTATTTATATAAAGCTTAAAAATTAGCAGAACTAATCTATGGTGCTAGAAGTCTGGGTAGAAGTGAGCAGGAAGGGTATTGATTGGAAGAGGTGGCAAAAGGGAAGTTTTAAGGAGAGGGAATGCTGGTAATTTTGTATGATTATTATTGATAATAATATCAATAATAACTAGGCTGGGCTCATTTTATAAACATTTATTGGCTTTTATGAGTTATGACATTTTCTGCATGTACTTTATATTCCATTAAAATTTATCTCAAAAGTAAAATTAAATGTTGGTATAAAAGACTTTTGCACCAATAAGAGTATTTCTCAAATTTAAGTACATAGATGAATGATTTTATAAAAAGGAAAATGTTTCTATTTACATAAAGGTCAAAGGACTCAATTCATCAATAGACGCCATTGTGAATGATAGTTAATTTAAGAAACTACAATCTTAGTATTTAAACCTGTTTTCAATTAATGTAACCACAGCAAATGAGAAGTTTAATCATTCTAAATTATAAAATGTATTTCTTGAATTATGACTGTTTTAATCTTACTAGTTTTTTTTTTTTTTGTCTACAGTTTAAAGAAGCACTTACTATAGCAGTCTGGATAGGCTAGGATACACAATGGAAAGCTAAATCTCAAGACCTCAAAATAACAAGCTTTGTTTCTTACTCAGAGCTTCATGTCCATCCTGGGTCATTGGGGGACTCAACTCTATATCATCCTATTGTAGGATCTAGGTTTTTGGAGAGGCCACCAGTTTTGCTGGTCACTATGGGCAGATAGAGAGTGCAGTAAATGATTCACTGCTTTTTAATGTTTTGCCCTAAAAGTGACACCCATCAGCACCACTCACATTTTAGTACCCAAAACAAGTCCAATGGCCATACCCAACACCAGTGAGGAAGAGAACTACAATTCTGTCCTCCGCTTGAAAGTAAACTTCAGTTACCGAGAGACTCAGTGACTTAGAATCCATCAATTTGTTCTCACATCTACAAGCCTAATCAGAGTGCTTTAACAGTGGTGTGATCAAATAATACTGGGAAAACATCCCAGATACATGCGGGGCAATTGCACTTGTTTCGCCTACCACTAAAGTCTCAATGTTTGGCAGAATGCCTGACGCACGCCCCGTGCTCCCTGAATGCTTGCTGAATGTATGAAGACAGTTGACAAAATGAATTCAATGCAAAGGGTATAAATATCCCTTATACAAAGATACAAAAAAAAATAAGATTATGTTTCAAAAAGACTGAAAAAGCATCTATTAGAGAGGGGATAAAAGCAGAAAACAAAATGGAAGACCAAAGGGGTGTCATACATAAAGACAGAAAAGTAGAAAAGTACACAATGGCCAAATGCAAATGACTACAATGGCCCAAATATGTATTGTAAATGAGCAAAATGGCCCAAAGATAAGATAATAGGGAGATGTAGGGACTGTGGAAACAGAAGACCTTACTCTTCTCAGTTCAGTTATTTCTCATTTCCAGCGAATTATTGTCATCCAGGAACCTACTGTTCCAGATCGTTCAGGTTTTTGTTGTTGTTGTTGTTGTTGTTTTTTGGACGGAATCGCCCAGGCTGGAGTGCAGCGGGGTGACCTCGGCTCACTGCAAGCTCCTCCTCCCGGGTTCATGCCATTCTCCTGCCTCAGGCCTCAGCCTCCCGAGTAGCTGGGACTACAGGCGCCCGCCACCATGCCCGGCTAATTTTTTGTATTTTTAGTGGAGACGGGGTTTCACTGTATTAGCCAGGATGGTCTCAATCTCCTGACCTCGTAATTCACCTGCCTCGGCCTCCCAAAGTGCTGGTATTACAGGCGTGAGCCACCGCGCCCAGCCATCCAGATCTTTCAGTTCTTTAGAGTGTTTACAAAGTTTTTTTAAGTAAAATATCTCAATTTTCAAACACGAAATAAGCCAAACGAAACAATTTTGCTCACCAGATTTACTATCTGGGCTGTTGATGGGTAATGACCTCACTCTCATTACAAGTGAAATAATAGGGAACAGTGATTGAAGAAAGTAGTGATCCCACTGACATTAAAGGCTGAAATCTGGTTGCAGAGGACTTTATTTTTTGAAAAATCTTCAACATTTTCATCTGAATTTTACAGAAAGGTCAATAAAATTCAATGCAACTTGAAAACTTACATAAAGTTATATTTTAATGGTTCTAAAATAAATCCTGGATTCAAAAGTTCCCAAACAGTCATTGTTTCCTGCCTATAAGACAAAGACAAAGATTGTTTTCTCAGTTCACATTGCTGATTTTGCGGGATAATAGTTCACGGGCATTGACAATAAAAAATGGAACATGCACCATGAGTGTTTTGCTGTTCCTGCTGTTGTTGAAATACTCAAGACTATTTGGCTTTCATCATCATCAAACACTCATTGTGCAAATATAATGCAAAAGTTTCAGTCCAAATGAAGGAGATACAGTAAAGTCAAAAATATTCCCATAACCTAAACATTTTAGAACCAAGTTAAAAAATTCTCTCATTAAGTATTTAATTTAATTATTTTTCAGTGCTTAGGGCTAATAGAGCCTGAACACATAGTTCTCCTTAATTTCATTAGCAGGCATTTATGAGTCCCTGCTGTGGGTGGATATGGAAGAAATATAAACTTCGAGGTATTTTTCTTTCTTATTAAGATAAAATGCAAAACAATTCATCGTAAATTTCAGGGTCAAAATAGAGTAATCTTTTCAGGCTGCTTCTGGGAAGTATTCCTCACCTTCCCCGTTCAACAGAAGGAGGCATTAGTCCAAATTTCTGCAACTAAAATTCATCCAGGGGACACACTTTGATTTGAACACATACTAAAATATTTCTGGGATATTAACTCCTCACTTCTAAAGAGAGCTTCAAAGCGGTCACTTAAGCCTAAATTTAGAATTTATTTCCATTGGTTCCTATTCTTATCCATTATCCCTAATGGTTGAAGGTATTGAAAACATAAGGATTTAGTCAGAAAAGAGGAAAAGTTTGTAGTCTTCTTTTACAGAATTCATACAGCCATTATAAATTGTGCAATTCCTATTGAATTGCACACATCTAGGGTTTTGTTTGATTGAAAAGTTCATTGTGACTATGAATGGAGGGCTCAATCTTTGTTTTTTCATCCCCAACTTATAACACCCTCAAAAGCTTGCAAGGTATGTAGCTAGGGAGTGGTGAATTCCGTTTCCTGTGGGTTTTCTGTAGAAATCCCTTTTTGGATTGTACAGATGAACCTCACTCTGAAAAACAAGAAGAAATGATGGATACTTATCCCAAATGACATGGTAGACCCTGAAGTAATGAGCATTTACTCAGTTCAATAGCTTATTCCCATCCAGATGTTCCAGGCGCAGGTTCAGTAGGGTTAGTGAGCATGAATAGATCTATTCCACACATGAGAAGTTAAAAAGAGAAGAGGCCACTGAAGAACGTACTTTTCCAAAACATTCCTGCCTCTCCTGACCTTGCAGAGGGTAGAAATATGAGGACAATGTTCCTAACATTTGTCTTATTTTGTCCCCAGTTCATTTGGGCTCTGGCATTAGACTGAATGGGAGGAAAATCTAGCTTCATCATGTATTAATTTAAGTGACATTGTGTGAGTCACTTAATCTAACTGCACCTCAATTTCATCAGTAGAAAGGGGTTATAATAATAACTACCTTGTGGGACTGTGGTATGAACCAAGAAAATGTCTGTTAAGTGCATCATACAGTACTTTGTACAAAATAAGAATTTAATAACTGCTGTTATTATCAGTGTTTAATTGTTATTGTTATTATTAATATTTTGTTTTCAAATTAGGGGCTGGTTCACTATAACTGCAAATGAATTTAAACTTGAGAATTTCTTTGAATATTTGTCTTTTTTTTTAGATTTATTCAAGAAATGTAAGCTTGTTTATCCCAAACTTCAAATATTCCCACAACTAAAGGTGGCTCTTGCAGGCCCTTCTGGTTTTGATAGGTCTTAGGACATTGCTTCACTAAGGTGTTTTGGGAAACACACACACACACACGCACATGCACACACACACACAGCAGCAGCAGCAAGTTCATGGTTCTTTCTATTTCCACCCATTTATGCATTTATTATGCAAACGTGTATTGCATATGATGGCTCTGTACTCTATCTCAAGATTGCCTTGGCTATAATCTCTAAAAGGATAACTTTTGTGTGTCTTAGATGCATGTTATGCATGTGTGGAGGGAGGTGGTAAGGTCATATAATTTTTAAGATTGTTCACTTTCAGGGGGAATTACTTTAAAGCAAAGTTAAGGGGGTAGTGTGAAGGCTTTTGAAAGTGGTAGGCAGCCACTGCAAACAACCACCTTTCACAGACGTTACTCTCTCTACGGGAGCCAAAGTTCTGGCTGCCAGGTCACTGCCCCTGCTTTTGGCTACTAGCCTGGTCCAGCTTTGGCCAGTCATCTCTAGTAGCTTGATGGAATTGCCTTTTCCTGGGGCTTCACTCCTGCGACATTGATTGACATCTGATTTCTTCCTGAGATTTTGACTGGCAACCCATTCCCGAGTTTAGCTTCAAGTGCTTCTCTAGGAAGCAGGAGCGCTCACCCCAGCCCTACTTATCCACAAGGGATGTTTTCTCTTTACAGAATTAATTGCAATTCAGGGACCACGTTGCAGTTATTGATCTCCAGATCTGTGTGTCTGAAGTTTGATATCTCCTTTGTCTTTGCCTCTCTTTCCCTGTGTACATTTTCCTAGACCAATATAAGTTTCTAATTAAAGGAATCATATTATTCCATAGTTCCCGGCTTACTGGATACAGCAGTCTCCTCTGGAGCTCATGCCTAGAAGGCGTTTAGCTGAGTCTAGTTAGTGTCTCCACAGTAAATTGATCACATTCTGCCAATGTTCATTTTCCATAACCCACTTGTATTCAGGGTTGATCTATTTTAAAAATGTGAAATGATGATCATTTAACAGCTGTTGTGAAAACCATTTACAAAGAACTGTTTTTAGTTATCTTCACTAAAGCAGAGCTCACTGATAGGATCCCTTCTAGTCATCTCTCTGAACCTTGATATATCAACAAGTCATGGTATTGATTAACCCACTTGCACATAACAGGCAGCATAGCATAAAACAAACAAATGCAAATAAACATCATGGGATATGTGGGCAAACAGATCTGGATTCAAGTGCCTGTTTTCAGCTCCTCGAAAATTGTAGGAACTGAATCAAGTATCATAACCTCCAAGTGTCTCACATTACTCATTCACACATTTGGTATTGTCTACATTGAGGGATTACATTGAATATTAAATTATATCAAATACACACACATCATTAAATTATATTGTCTATGTGTGGGATCTTGTTCCTAGTAAATACCTGATCAAAAGAATAACTATCATCATTATTCTTCACTGTGAAAAAAGGAACATTTTCTTGGGACAAAAGTTAATGTGAACTAAGGTTTAAGGCTGGTGTTAAAAAATAAAAAGGCCAGGCACGGTGGCTCACACTTGTAATCCCAGCACTTCAGGAGGCCGAATCAGGTGGATCACCTGAGGTCGGGAGTTTGAGACCATCCTGGCCAACATGGTGAAACCCCATCTCTACTAAAACTACAAAAATTAATCTCAGCTACTCGGGAGGCTGAGGCAGAAGAATGGCTTGAACCTGGGATGTGGAGGTTGCAGTGAGCCAAGATCGCGCCATTGCACTCCAGCCTGGGCAACAGAGCAAGACTCTGTCTCAAAAAAAAAAAATATATATATATATATATGTGTGTGTGTGTGTGTATATATATGTATATATATATGTGTATATATATGTGTATATATGTGTGTATATATATGTGTATATATATGTATATATATATGTGTATGTGTGTGTGTGTGTGTGTGTGTATATATATATAATGGACATATAGAGGAAAATAACTTCAAAATTCTTTAGACTGATAAATATGAGATCAACTCCTAAAATGCCCACCAAACTCAAGACTGCCTGGGTGCATCAACTGGGATCTTTAGTGCCTATGAAATTGACTTAAAATCATGGTGCCTCTTGAAGCTATGCATCCAAATCAGAAAGAAATCAGCCCTAGACCTTAGCTTCCTCCTTATGCTCCCTTGCTGCTATATATGTAAGAGTCTATGAGCTGCAGCGCTTGAAATTACAGCCCTGAAAATTTGGGCTAGATCTTGTTGTTCTCTGCAATGTTGCTTCCAATCTCCTGCCCCTGACCAGCTCCATGGAGCTATACCAAGGCTCCCACTTAAGTTTACCTCCAGCACCACCAACGTCTTAATGTACTCTATCACTCACTCTCAGACAGGGAACTAAAAGTAGCTGCTGGCTTCAACCGTTTGCTTGAAAAGGAAAAACAAAATTGAGAGAGAGAACAGAAATGATGACAGTTCCCCCTTCCATCCAGGTCTATACCAAAGACCTTCTCCAAGGGTAATGCCTGATTCAATTAGGCTCACCTAATTACATCATCCAAGCTCCCCGAAGGGTCTGCACATGCTGATGTGTAGCCAGGCTCCTGCCCAGCTACTACTATCTCCTACTTGATGTCCCTCTATGCTCCAGAATCTTCTGTCAAATGTGAGAGTCCAATTCACTGTGTTTCAGGCAAGTGGCAAAAGAGGCTTTCTGACAAGAGCTTATTAGAGGCAGCTCTGGTGAGACTCCGCTGTTCAGAGAACCACAATAACTGACAGATTGGCTTTCAAGTTAGACACTTTGCACACACATTCCAAAGCATCTGTACACTTCAGATTGTGTGTCACTCAGGGGGACTACCATGTAAAAGTCTCCATGTATCCTGATGTTTAAGGCCCAAAGTGACTGTGCCCAAAGCCATCTTAGTCTCTTTTTGTCCTTCCCTCGCCTGCAGCCACATCAAATTTTCTTGCCTACCTAACCGAGGCATTGTTAACTCCCCAAAAAAGTTACCATGGTTTTATTGTTTACAATTTCTGAAGTGTCCCAAAGTCTTTGCTCCCTTCATTTGTGCAGTTATCCAATACATAAACATCAGTCTAAAATCGCATCTACTGCTAAAGATTTTCTGTAAATTTCGTATTTTTTTAAATTATTGTTATTTATTTATTTAGTGAAATGGAGTCTCGTTCTGTCGCCCATACTGGAGTGCTGTGGTGCAATCCGGACTCACTGCAACCCCCGCCTCCCAGGTTCAAACGATTCTCCTGTCTCATCCTCCTGAGTAGCTGGGATTACCGGTGCCCACCACCATGCCTGGCTAATTTTGTATTTTTAGTAGAGATGGGGTTTCACCACGTTGGCCAGGCTGGTCTGGATCTCCTGACCTCAGATGATCTGCCCACCTCAGTCTCCCAAAGTGCTGGGATGTATTTATTTATTTTTTTAATAAAACCGGTAGCCCTATATCTGTTCATTTCCTATGACATGACATATTTAAATATATATTATATTTAATATTTTATAATTATATAACATATAACTATATTACTCATGTTTAATATATTAATAAATATATGAAATATTATATGTGACTATATTAGATGACTGCAGAATATATTAATACATATATGAAATGTAGATTAACAAATATATAAAATAATATATTTAATATATATTTTGGTGATAATAAAAATGATGATGATGATGGTGACTATAATAATAATGGTCATTTAGGTGCTTGTTTTATTTTCAATATTAAAAGGTGAAGTTCTTGGAGGGGGAACTGAGTATATTTTAATGGTTTTTTCCTCTTCGGCATGTAAAATGGCATATAATAGGTGCTCAACAATACTGATTGAATTGGATTGAGTAATGCATAGATAAAACTTGAAGCAATCCATGCTCTTGGTATATTTGGGTTTTGAAACTTTAGAGTTGTTTTCATTGCAAAGACTTTTCTTTAGACCTTCTCTTTATCTTTCAAAAATGATTGTATCTTTGGAAACTATCAAAGTAAGGGTAATTGAAGGCTTGCAAATGCAAAAGATATAGGCTTTACATTTTGAACAATTTCTTTACATCAATTTTCTTGTATTATTTTATGACTAAGATCTCTTATCTAAGCCCAAGCTAAGAGCGTATAAAGCGGAGATTATTCATAGGTATTTTGAATCCCATTTGGCATTCAGAATTCTGATTATTTCTATTGTATCTAGCACACTATTTCTTTCTTTAAAAAAGTAAAATAAATGTAGCAAGAAGCACTCCTAAAAAAAAAAAAGGATAGTGGATATCTAATAAAAATGATTGTGGCCATTAAGATGCTCATTGTGCTACCTCATTGGAACTTCCTTGAATTTTGATCCCTGGAAAATTAAAGTACAGGGAGGCAAGGAAAGTAGGTTATTATTTCCTGTGCACCACTGCATCTCATTTCCCCATGAAGACGGAATGAACTAGGAGCCAACCATGACATCACAGGGAAGTAGAGAATTAAGAGTGGCTGTGGAAATAGTCATGATACGAATCACATGGTACACAATTTCAATAGCAGGAGAAAATAGTGCACCTGTAAATCTTCTCCAGCCCTCAAAGTAGAGCAGCGTTTTCATGTGTGTGTAAGTGAGTTTTGTTGTTGGTGGTGGTGTTTTCAGTCTATAGGAACTTGAAGTAAATATACTAAAAAATGCTTTCTGAGATCTCATATGCTGATGACTTAAAGTGATACATTAAAAAAAAATTTTTGGAATAGACATTCAGAGATTTTGGGGAGGGTGGTAGATCTGCTTGTTTTGAAGCCATTGGAAAGGAATGGTTATTTTCACCTAGCCTCTCTTCTTCTACCATACTTCTCAGGGGTACCTACTGTATCTGGAGCCAAAATAGAGAAGTACCCACCAATCAGGTGCCATATTTTGTCATCTTAGTTAGAGGAAATAAATATCTAAGCAGCTCAACCAATCCAGATGTGGCATATCCAATTTGGCTTTTTCGGGCTAGATTGTGATATATGCATAACAGTGAAATAGCATACAATATTTGTATAACATTTGTTCTACTCAACTATTTGGTAATGTGACCCAGGATGCACCATGGTGTTCCTGTGTTTCTCAGTAATTTGGAAATGTGTCTATGAGATTTAGACAAACGGTTCTCAACTAAGATCAATTTTCCACCCAAGAGACTTTAGAGTATGTCTGGAAATATTTCTGACTCTCACATGTTGGAGGATTCTTTGGCATCTAGTAGTTAGTGCCAGGGAGGCTGGTAAAAATATTTAAATGCATAGGACATGCCCCCACAACAAAATTATCTGATCCAAAATGTCAATAGTGCCCAGTAGGAAAACCTGTGCTACCGCCCTTCTTCCCAAGTGATGGTCTGTCTACCAGCAGCATCAGCATCACCTGGAGGCTTATTAGAAATGCACTGTCTCATCTTGCCCCCCAAACTGAATCAGAATCTTGGAGTAAGGCTTCAGTGGATTCATAAGCTCATTACAGTTTCAGAAGCAGTAGTTTGGAGTGGTTGTTATCTACTCTTACTAAATCACAAAGTTGCCTGAGTACCTCTCAAATAAAAATAAAAATTAACCACACGTTGCCATAACCTTGGAGATTATGCTTCACTCATCTGGGATGGCGATCCTGGCAGCAATAGTTTCTAAAAGCTTTTTAAGTTATCTTAATATGACACCAGGGTCTAGACCCAGTGGTCTGAAGTAGCTCAGAGTGGAGTGAATGTGTTTAGAATGAACAGATGTCTTGGTATCCTGAGGAGACTCTGGCTTATGCCTTTTGTACTGGTATATTATAGCACCACTTTTTACCCTCAAATGTGTTCTGATCTTGGAGTAAGCAACAAGTTCTTTAAAAAATGCTAATTACAAAAGGTTAAGATAAGTTGAAATTTATTAAAACTAAGAACTTCTGTTTCTCAAAAGATACCATTAAAATTTTGACAAGGCACTCCATAGAATGGAAATAAGGTATTTTAATGCATATATATAACAAATAATTTGTGTACACTAAATACACAAGTATTCACAAACTCATAAAACTTATTTTAAAAGTATAAAAAGAAACTAACAAATCAAGAAGAAAAAGACAAGATGATCTATTAGGCAAAAGACCTGGACATTCATTTCGTAAAAGACACTCTGCAAATGGCTAGCCAACACATGAAAAGAAAAATTCAACTTTATATTTGACGAAATGAAAATTTATACCAGAATAAGCTGTTAATAAAAATCAATTGCAGTTGCTAAATGCTAAAGACTGGTAATACCAAGTACTGGTGAGGTAAGTGAAATTCTCCTCTTGCCTTGCAAATGGTAGAACAAATTGATACATCAACTTTGAAAATATTAGGGGTAGTTTTGTTCCAAATTTCAACATATACATGAGCATGCCCATGATCAATACTACTACTTAGGCATACACCCAAAAGAAACACTCACTTATGTTCATCAAAATGCGTGTATTAAATTTCCCATAGTAACATTAGTCATCATAGTCCAGTGTTGGAAACTATCCAGATGCCCAACAGTAGACTGAATAAATAAATTAACTGGGATACATTCATGACATAAAATATTACACGGCAACAAGTGTGAATGATCTTCAATTAAGCACATGATACAGATGCATCTCTCAAACATAATACTGAATGAGAGTAGCCACATACAATAGCACGAACAATGATTATATTTCTGTAAAATATAAAAATATGTAAAACTATCACATGCTACTAAAAATTTGAACAGTGGTCACCCTTGAAGAAGACCAAGCTGAAACAGAGTGTGAAGCAGAGTCTTGTTGTTCTTAACATTCTTTCTGCCGCTGGACTTTGGTATCATTAATGTGTTTGTTTGGTTACATGCATTGAATTGTATACTTAGGTGCATTCTTGAATACGTATAGTATACCTGATTTATATTTTAAGTATCCCATTTTGGATAATAACATTCATAATCACCCTATTCTGATGAAATGATCTCAAGTCAATAGTACATGGCCTAAAGAGCAATCATCCAAAGCCTACGAGGGCAGCACTCCCTCTATTAAGCCTGAAGAATTCAGAAAGAACTGTAGGACAATTTCACAATGACGCTTTTTAGTGTAGCCATTCTTAACCTTGACTGCACATTGGCATCATGTGGAGAGTCTTTAAAACTCCTGACAATTAAATCAGTACCTTTTAAAGCTCTCCAAGTGAAGCCCATGTGCGAAGGGCTGGGAACCACTAAGTTCACCCCACCTCCGTGAGACTATATGGACTTGCCACGTCACACTGTTATTATGACGGTGTTTGCTGCAATTATCTGGACATTCTTAGTTTCCTTAGAACAGTCATTAACTTATTTGCTGTCTCAATAAGCATGCATTATTTACTAGGTCCTGTGTTAGGTGCTAGGTGCTAGGCTATATAAAAATAGATTGTAAACCTCAGGGAGCAAAGACCATGTCTTTTTAGTTCTATGCTATGCTATCAGTGTTAAGCACTGGTATATATAACAGTCTTGAGAGGAACTCTGAAAAACATTCAGGAAAAACAAGAATGAAGGAAGTATTTTAGATAAAAGAAATAACAACGTGAAGGTATGGAGCCATTTCTCACCATTAAAGTGAAATGACCATCTCCTAATCTTAGGCCTTTAGGAAACTCAACAATTTCAGAAACAGAAGATGCAACTCCAATAATAATAATGTGTTGTTGTAAACACAGTTGGATTTTGCTTTTCTTCTTTCTCTCATCATTTTATCATTAGTGCTCTAAACAGTGCCTACAGATGGTCAGTAAATATTTTTGAATAAATTAATAATTGAACAAGTGAAAGAAAATATTCTTTCCATAAAGAAAGGATGAATTAACGTTTATTGAATAGGAAATATACTCCATCCACATCCTAGGTACCTCATGTATTTATGCTATTTAATAGTCATGGCACAATATAAATGGTAGGCATCATTATCCTCATCTCAAAGCTTACATAAAATACAAGTCACAGAGAATGCAAGAAATGTGCAAGGTCACAAGGCTATTTGAAAGAACCCAGATTCACAGTCTGATCAGTTGCAATTTGGTGTCCCTGCTCTGGGCATCCCACTCCACAGAGCGGTGGGACCATGGTGAGCCTGGCACGTAATCCATCCGGGTCCATCTGGCCCTGCTCTCCTCTGGGCCAAGTGCCTTCCCCACGTACCTACTTCCCTAACACCAAGCCTTGCTTTCCTCTTGTCATTCATATTTATAATTCAGCATCAAATTATCTTATTAACACCATGGTGATTAAGATATGATAGATAGAGGGGCCACTATGGAATCAGAGGTGTTTACACGCCAACTAAGTGGCAATCTCCCTCTTCCCAACCCTAAAGTTTTATTTGGGTCTCCTGAGGAGGAAAAAATAAATTTTGAGAATAACCATTTGTTTTGGAAAAGTAAGCTAAGAAACTGACAGGAGAAAAATGAGCAGGAAACTGCCTGGCCTTTGCTGGATTGTCCTGCTCCCTCCCTTCACCTTCTCCATCTTCATTCTCTTCCCCTTCTTCCTCTTCTTCTTGCCCATTCCCTGAGCCCTTTCCTATCTCATTAGCATTTCTCCTCTGACCAGAATCTAGATAATATTGAAAGAACCATGGCACTCAGAAATCACTTCTGTCTGGAATGAGAAGTGATGGGCTACAGGGCTACAGAGTATTTACGGGGATTTTCAACTTTTCACTGGATAGAGATTTAAAATTCTCAGAGTTGTGGATTCAATCCATTGTGAGGATGTCTTTTGCTCTATTTTCTCCTTTTCTTAATTTCTCTATTAGTGTGGGTTTCCCAGAGAAGTGGAAATAATAGGAAAGAGAGAGAGAGATTCACATACATCCATAAGCGTGCACACACACACACACACACACACACACGAGGGGACTTCAAAAATTCATGGAAAATGTATATTATGAAAAAACTGTGCATAAATTTCAATATTTTTGCACTTAAATAAACTCGTACTAGTTTGTTATAACATACATGAACAAGATCTACTTTGAGGCACTCAGAAGCACAGGACAGCAGTTTGAGAAGAGCCCCTATCAAAGCGATATGTATTCTGCTAATACTGAAGCAAGAACAAACATCAAATTCATGGGGAAACTTGGCGGTGGAAGTATGGTGAAA
The DNA here is from genome assembly GCF_029289425.2 of Pan paniscus. Lineage (NCBI taxonomy): Eukaryota > Metazoa > Chordata > Mammalia > Primates > Hominidae > Pan > Pan paniscus. The sequence continues at coordinate 74,210,165 of NC_073267.2, forward strand.
TCTTGATGCTTTACAAAATGTTTATGGGAACAATGCCCCAAATAAATTAGCAATTTCAGTTTACAAATCAATAACTCATTTTATAAAGGAATAAGATTATGTTGATGATGAAGCCTGCAATGGCAGACTATGCACATCAATTTGCAAGAAAAAAATAGTCTTCTTTATGCCCTAATTGAAAAGAACTGATGATTAACATCAAAAACAGCAGCCAACACCATAGACATCTCAACTGATTCAGCATACATAATTCTGATGGAAAAATTAAAGTTGAGCAAACTTTCCACTTGAGTGCCCAAACTACTGTACCCACATCAGCTGCAGACAAGAGCAAAGCTTTCAATGTAAATTTTCAGTAAGTTCAATCAAGATCTTAAAGGATTTCTTGGGAGAATAGTAACAGATGAAACATCGCTTTACCAGTATCATCAGAAAGGCAAAGCACAGTCAAAACAATGGCTACAGAGAGGCAGAAGTGGTTTGGTCAAGAGCAAAGGTCATGGCAACAGATTTTAGGATGCTCAAGTCATTTTGCTTGTTGACTTTCTGGAGGGCCAAAGAATGATATCATCTGCTTATGAAGAAAGTGTTTTGAAAAATTTAGCCAAATGTTTAGCAGGAAAATGACCATAAAATTCTCAACCAGGGTGTCCTGCTCCACCACAATAAAGCTCCGGCTTTGTCCTCTTATCAAACAATGGCAATTTTGCAAAAGTGTCAATGGAAAATTACTAGGCATTCATTTTACAGTCCTGATTTTTCTCCTTCTAACATCTTTTTGTTCTTAATCTTAAATTATCTGTAAAGGACACTTATTTTTCTTCAGTTAATAATATAAAAAAGACTACATTAATGTGATCAAATTCCTAGGACTTTCAGTTCTTTAGGGATGCACTACACAGCTGGTGTCATTGCTTACAAAAGTGTCTTGAACTTGATGGAACTTAGGTTGAGAAATAAAGTTTATACTTTCTATCTTTATGTTTTAACTCCATTTCCCATGAACCTTTTTAAAGTCCTCATGTATGTCTGCATGTGTGTGTATATACATACATACATATAGAGAGAGAGAGCGTGGGGGATTTAGTTATAAGGAATTGGCTCATGCATTACAGAGGCTGAGAAATCCTAAGATCTGGAATCAGCAAGTTGGAGACCCAGAAGAACCAATGGTAAAATTCTAGTCCAAGTCCAAATGCAAAGGCAGAGGAGCACTGATGTCCCAACTCAAAGACAATCAGGCAGAGAGGAAGAAGTTTTTCTTACTCAGCCTTCTTTTCTATTAGACCTTCAACATATTAGTTAAGGCCCACTCACCCTGGGGAGGAAAATCAGCTTTGCTTAGTCTACCAACCCAAAGTTAATCTCACCTAAAAATATCTGCAGACACATCCAAGATAATTTATTGTTAGAAAATATCTTTATTTTATCCTTGATTTGGTAGGTTATTTTGATTTTTTAAATTGACAAGTAATAATTGTGCATATTCATGGGGCACATAGTGATATTTCAGTACTATAATAATATAATTTCACTATATATATTATATATATAATATATGTATTATATATAATATAATAATAATATAATATAATTTCACTATAATATATAGTGACCAGATCAGAGTAATTAGCATATCGATCATCTCAAACATTTCTCATCTCTGTGTTGGAACCAGAAATAATTTTCAACGAAATATCTGTGCATTCGATGGCCCCGTCAAGTTGACATATAAAATTAACTATCACAATTTGCATTTTAGCAGTTTAAGCATTGTTTTCTATAATAATCTAATCTTTTTTCTGATGAGTTTGTTCAGTGACTTCAGCCATATTTTTCTGTTTTTTTTTTTTTCCTGTGGATCTCAGAGCCCAGAGTCCCCTCTTCATGCAAATGCGCGCACACACACACACACCCACAATTTTGGACTATCATTGAGATAGATCTGCACACCACTTTTACTCCTTTTAGCTCTGACTTATTTCAGGCCTGAAAGTAAATATAGTTCCCTTCCTTTGGTATCTGTTAGAACAGCAATTTCCAAAGTGTGTTCAGAGCATGATAGGTTCCGTGGTAGGCAGATAATAACATTATAGGTAAATGGTTGCTGAAGAGAGGGATAAATGGGAAATAATCTGCAAAAGAGCTGTATGTCTAAATTGTTGAGAAGCACTGAATATTATACCCTTCTCTTGAATTTTTATGATTTATTTTGATAATGCATATTACATAGTAAGGGCTCTGAAAAGTATTTGTTCATTTCTTCAATGTATATCTATTGAGTGTCTACCACATTTAAGGCACTGTTTTAAGCACAGGGAATAGTTATTTATGAAATATTTCTCACTCTCATGAAGCTTGCATTTTAGTTAGAGGAAACAAAATAAATGAATGAAGATAAGTAAAGCAGGCAAGGAACTAAAGCATTGAGAAGCATGCTATTTCATAAGGGCATTTGGAGAAACAATCTTTGAAAAAAGGATATTTTGAGCAAAGCCTAAATGAAGAGAGGGTGCAGGACACATGGATATATAGAAGAGCAATGCAACAGTCCTGAAAGGGGAGTATGGTTCAGACATTTCAAAATGATCACAGGCTGTGTGACTAGAGCTACCTAGGAAGAGAGGTGGGAGATGAGACCAGTGCGTTAGTAAGGGGCCAGGTCATCTATTTTAGAAGCCAGGATGAGGACATCAGAATTAATTATGTGCAAGAGAGCAAGTGGTTGGAAGTTTCTGAAAAGGAGAGTTACATAATCTGGCTAACGTTCTAGAAGGATCGCTCAATGAGGCTTACACATTGTGAGGCCAGGCCAGAGTGTAAGCAAGTCACCAGCTAGGAAGTGACCCCAAGGGTCCAGACACCACAAGACTGGGGACTGGGATAGCTTTGTAACAAATAGAGGATGTCTGGAGAAGTGAAGAGATTATAAAAGTATGTCATTCTCCAGTCAGACATTTTTTAAATTTTATCTAATCCCGAGGCTCTTGGATTTTTTTGCTCATTGCCTTCTCTCCAATTGGCTCTCCCCTCCATTATTTTTCAGAGTTAACAGTTTAAATTTAAATTAGTGTTTTAGCTTTTTACTAGTAAATATCATGCAGTTAATCCTTATGTCTAATATATTTCTATTTCAGATTATCCTTCTGTGTGTCCTGTTTGTATGCAAGCATCCATAGGAGTGGTCACATAAATCAACCACTCATAGTTTTAAATGGGTTTGTTTATTTCTTTTTTGTATGTGAAAATCTGTCAGTGTGTTCACTTCCCAATAGGGATTTAAGGCCTCAGGGTCAGGGACGACACTACCCTTCTGTCTTCTGTCCAGTGTAAGCCTCAGTGTGTGTTCAACTTTCAGATACCTGAATATGTTTGTCACTTCCTTTATGAAGGCCATCTTGAACACACATGAAGTTGAAGATGTTCCATTCTGGATCCCTTCAGAAAGGCCTCAGTGTATCTCTGTTCTGGCACCAACACGCTCCATCACTATGCCATGAATGTGGGTACAAACCTCTCCTGCTGCACCATAGGCTTCTGGAAGCAGGGATTGTTCATAGCTATCATTGTGTCAGCAAAATCTCTCACCATGAATGACACCAAGCAGTTATGAACAAATGCCTGATGAGTGGCTGGAAAGTTTTCATTCTTTATCGGTTTAAGAAATATTAATTTATTGGTTTGTTTGTTTAAAATATTTGTTGGCACTTTGCAGATGCCACTTCCACTGATGTCACCACTGCCAGTGATGGTCACCTCCACCTTGTTCTTTGACTTTGTAGTCAATGGTGAGCACTTGGGCCATGTCTCCTTCCAGCTGTTTGCAAAGTTCCAAAGACAACAGAAAATGTTCATTTTGTGAGCACTGGAGAGAAAGGATTTGGCTATAAGTGTTCCTGTTTTCACAGAATTATTCCAGGGTTTATATGCCAGAGTGGTGACTTCACATGTCATGATGACACTGGCACAAGTCCAACTACTGGGAGAAGTTTGATGATGAGAACTCCATCCTGAAGCATACAAGACCTGGCACCTTGTCCGTGGCAAATACTGGACACTACACAAATGGTTTCCAGTTTTTCATCTGCACTGCCAAAACTGTGTGGTTGGATGGCAAGAGTGCAGTCTTTGGCAAAACAAAAGAGGGCTTGAATATCTTGGAAGCCATGGCGCACTTTGCTTTCTGGAATGGCAAAACCAGAAAGAAGACCACGATTGACAACTGTGGACAACTCCAATAAATTTCACTAATGTTTTAACTACCAGACTAATTTTTTTATAGCCAAGAGAACATTCCTCCACTCCATTTGCTCAAAATATCCTATAATCTTTGTGTTCTTGCTGAAGTTCTTTTGGTTCCACATTTTCCTTAGTCTGCTCCACCTCTAGCGGATTGCAGAGTTAAGTTTATGATTATGAAATAAAAACTATGTAACAACAAAAGAAAAGTAATATTTACTGAATGCTTACTAATCCAAGAAAAATGATGCTAAATACACACACACACACACACACACAGACGCACGCACACTCTTACATTCTTAGATAGATTTATATAGGAAGATATAAATTAGATATAGATATATATCAATATAGATATAGATACAAATGGCTATGGTTTGGATATGATTCGTTTGACCCCATTAAGCCTCATGTGGAAATTTGATCCCTGATATTGGAGATGGGGACTAGTATGAGGTGTTTGGATCATGAGGGTAGGTTTCTCATGGATGGGTTGGTGTCATTCTCCTAAGAGTGAGTCAGTTGTCACTCTTAGTTTTAATAACACGTTGTTGAAAAGACCCTGGCACCTCCTATGCTTTCTGTCCTGCTTCCTTCCTCTCACCATATGATGCCTGCTCCCCTTCTCCTTCCACCATGAGTAGAACTTTGAGTGCGGCCCTCCCCAGACACTAGCACCATGCAATTTGTACAGCCTGCAGAACCATGAGCCAAATAAAATCCCTTTTTTTTATAAACTATTCAGCCTCAAGTATTCTTTTATAGCAACACAAACAAACTAAGGCACAGATATATATATATATATATATATGTTCATCTGTTGGAAGAGATGATTAAGTCTATTAGAGTTTTACAAGGTATGATAGAAACCATTATCTGATTGATCATGATGCCATGCTTTTCATTTAATTCCTTCAAGCAAATATAGTTCTGCCAATTACCTTATTTTTTTCTCATGGCTTTTTTCCCCATAGACACTGCTGTATTTAGAAGTTTCTATTTTACTTCATTAAAAACTATAAAACCAATCTATGTCATACACCAAAAGATTTGAAATAACTCTATATATTTATTGAAAAATAAAGGAGGGGAATGATTGTCATGAGAGCAGAGCTCAGACATGTCTTCATCAGCCTGGGAAAGAAAATGATGGAGGAGGAGGTGTAGACTGTTCTGGCAGGAAGTGAGGACAGCAATTGCTGTAGCAACTCAGAGGCATTTCTGAAGCACACCCCAAGCATCTGAGCTCAGCAGATCCAGGGTACTATGGCAGGCAGAAGCATGTTCCTGTGCTAGGAGGCCTCCTATTCTTTCAAAATAAAGAGACAGTTTCTTTCTTGGGAGGGTGAGGAAAACAATAAACGTATGTGAAAAATAAAGTATTGCTTAAGCATAGAATGTTTTTGGAGAACAATAATTCATTCAATGGGAATTCTTTCAAAAGTGAGCAGGAGGAAAATCTAGAAGGCAAGGAATGTTGTGGGTATTCAGATAGCAAGTAGTTCAGAATAATTGGTCCTCAAGTGCTGCTGAGGATGGTAATAAATAAATGGAAGGGGTGGATCAGAGTTTGGACACTGTCCAATGAGTGCAGTGGGTAGAAATTGGTGGAGCTTAAATATCTGTTTGGGCTTGGCACAAGGCTGTAATCTCAGCACTTTGGGAGGCTGAGGCAGGAGGATTCCTTGACACCAGGAGTTGGAAGCTACAGTGAGATATGATTGGGCCACTGCACTTCAGTCTGGGTGAGGGTAAAATCTTGTCTCAAAAAAAAAAATCCCATTTAGTGGAATGATTGAGTTTGATTTATCTAGGATTGCCTCCCCAGTTTTTCCTACAGATGCTATTGACTCTGATACCAACATTTTTCTCAACCAGTGCAGAGAAAAGTATCAGAAGATAAATATATTGAAAAACAGATCAGGGCATTCATAAGAGAACACTGAGACCCATGTGATTAGAGAACATAAGATATGTCTCATAAAGATAATACATACAAAGGGCTTGATGAATTGGTACCATGATGTCTTTCAGTTGGTAGATGGGATTGAACTGAATTAAATGCTGGGAAATGTTATTTGTGCTCCCAAATTTCTTTCACTTGCTTTATCTGAAGTTCTTGTGTCATTGTGAGGAAAAAATTAATACTGATGCAAGTGACAAAAAGGGCAGCTAAAATTTGTAAGAGAGTAAATCATAATTATCTTTATCATAATTATCATCGACATTCCTGTGCTCAAACAATTAAACATATCTCACATTTTTTCTCTTCAGACCTAAAAGTCAATACAACAATAGCAGTGAGCCTATGCATTTAAGGAATACATTAAATATAATAAAATGATGTATATGCAAGTTAATATCTAACAGTGATAGCTAAGCTGCTTCTGTCTTATAAGCAATATCTTTTTTTTTTTTTTGCACCAATTTTCAATGTGTCTTTATTTTTGCATTTTTTTTTCCTTTTTTTAATTATACTTTAAGTTTTAGGGTACATGTGCACATTGTGCAGGTTAGTTACATATGTATACATGTGCCATGCTGGTGTGCTGCACCCACTAACTCGTCATCTAGCATTAGGTATATCTCCCAATGCTATCCCTCCCCCCTCCCCCCACCCCACCACAGTCCCCAGAGTGTGATATTCCCCTTCCTGTGTCCATGTGATCTCATTGTTCAATTCCCACCTGTGAGTGAGAATATGCGGTGTTTGGTTTTTTGTTCTTGCGATAGTTTACTGAGAATGATGGTTTCCAATTTCATCCATGTCCCTACAAAGGACATGAACTCATCCTTTTTTATGGCTGCATAGTATTCCATGGTGTATATGTGCCACATTTTCTTAATCCAGTCTATCATTGTTGGACATTTGGGTTGGTTCCAAGTCTTTGCTATTGTGAATAATGCCACAATAAACATACGTGTGCATGTGTCTTTATAGCAGCATGATTTATAGTCCTTTGGGTATATACCCAGTAATGGGATGGCTGGATCAAATGGTATTTCTAGTTCTAGATCCCTGAGGAATCGCCACACTGACTTCCACAATGGTTGAACTAGTTTACAGTCCCACCAACAGTGTAAAAGTGTTCCTATTTCTCCACATCCTCTCCAGCACCTGTTTCCTGACTTTTTAATGATTGCCATTCTAACTGGTGTGAGATGATATCTCATAGTGGTTTTGATTTGCATTTCTCTGATGGCCAGTGATGATGAGCATTTTTTCATGTGTTTTTTAGCTGCATAAATGTCTTCTTTTGAGAAGTGTCTGTTCATGTCCTTCGCCCACTTTTTGATGGGGTTGTTTGTTTTTTTCTTGTAAATTTGTTTGAGTTCATTGTAGATTCTGGATATTAGCCCTTTGTCAGATGAGTAGGTTGCGAAAATTTTCTCCCATTTTGTAGGTTGCCTGTTCACTCTGATGGTAGTTTCTTTTGCTGTGCAGAAGCTCTTGAGTTTAATTAGATCCCATTTGTCAATTTTGGCTTTTGTTGCCATTGCTTTTGGTGTTTTGGACATGAAGTCCTTGCCCACGCCTATGTCCTGAATGGTAATGCCTAGGTTTTCTTCTAGGGTTTTTATGGTTTTAGGCCTAACGTTTAAATCTTTAATCCATCTTGAATTGATTTTTGTATAAGGTGTAAGGAAGGGATCCAGTTTCAGCTTTCTACATATGGCTAGCCAGTTTTCCCAGCACCATTTATTAAATAGGGAATCCTTTCCCCATTGCTTGTTTTTCTCAGGTTTGTCAAAGATCAGATAGTTGTAGGTAAGTGGTGTTATTTCTGAGGGCTCTGTTCTGTTCCATTGATCTATATCTCTGTTTTGGTACCAGTACCATGCTGTTTTGGTTACTGTAGCCTTGTAGTATAGTTTGAAGTCAGGTAGTGTGATGCCTCCAGCTTTGTTCTTTTGGCTCAGGATTGACTTGGCAATGCGGGCTCTTTTTGGGTTCCATATGAACTTTAAAGTAGTTTTTTCCAATTCTGTGAAGAAAGTCATTGGTAGCTTGATGGGGATGGCATTGAATCTGTAAATTACCTTGGGCAGTATGGCCATTTTCACAATATTGATTCTTCCTACCCATGAGCATGGAATGTTCTTCCATTTGTTTGTATCCTCTTTTATTTCCTTGAGCAGTGGTTTGTAGTTCTCCTTGAAGAGGTCCTTCACATCCCTTGTAAGTTGGATTCCTAGGTATTTTATTCTCTTTGAAGCAATTGTGAATGGGAGTTCACTCATGATTTGGCTCTCTGTTTGTCTGTTGTTGGTGTATAAGAATGCTTGTGATTTTTGTACATTGATTTTGTATCCTGAGACTTTGCTGAAGTTGCTTATCAGCTTAAGGAGATTTTGGGCTGAGATGATGGGGTTTTCTAGATAAACAGTCATGTTGTCTGCAAACAGGGACAATTTGACTTCCTCTTTTCCTAATTGAATACCCTTTATTTCCTTCTCCTGCCTGATTGCCCTGGCCAGAACTTCCAACACTATGTTGAATAGGAGCGGTGAGAGAGGGCATCCCTGTCTTGTGCCAGCAATATCTTTTGTGAATGGTGTTTTCAGGTTATAGTTCTCTCTCTTTTTAAAAGAAGTCCTATAAAGAAAATCTCTGTTTCTTTTCTGTGACCAATAATTTTGGAGGACACTGAATGTTCTATTGTTTGTATCCACCTGAAACATTCATTAAATAATTGAGGAATGGGAAAAATGCTTATCTCCATATTAACTGACATGGTTTCTCTTTCTATAGGCTATGCATTAATCAAAAATTGACTGCTGCTTTTGGCCTTAATATCGAGGACGCCGAGAGATAGATTTACTGCTAAAGTCACAATATTAATTTTTGAGGATATTTTTTCCTTCCATTTCAATGCTATTTTTCTTTATGCCTACTATTTTATCATATGCCACTTCAAATCAGCCTTGGAAATGGATGGAATATAAATGAATATATTAGCAAGCAATAGCATAAATAAATGGGAGACGAGAGAGAGTAATATGGAAATTGTAAGATCCAAAAGGGTAATTCTTCCTGTGTAAATTATAATCAGCAAATATAACTGGTGCCTCAGAAGTAATGCATTGTCCTAAAACAATGATTTGAAAATAGAAGCAGAAATTTTTGACAACTATTAAGAGGTGAGGGAAAGGGGAATGCATTAATAATGTTTGTGAAGAAACCCTAGAAATTGTTAAGATGCCATAATTTACTAATATCACTATGTCAAAAAAAATAGTTGGTAATGCTGCATTTTGACCAAGTGGGAAACAGACAATGCTCAACATGGTTAAATGCAGTGAAAATTGATGCAACCATTTTGTAAGGCAATTTAGCAATATCTGTCAACATTTCACACACATATATTTTTGACCCAGCAACTTTTTGAATGTGCACAATACATTCACTTACCCAGCGGTACAAAGGTATTCATACAAAGATGTTTGTTGGTAATAGCAAAATTCTAAAAAATGTTTTAAGTATCCATCAATAGTGGGTCAAATAAATGATGGCATTATATATAACAGAATTTTATGCAACCAATAAAAAGAATGAAGCAGATCTTTTTGTGTAAGGATGGGAATTTTTTAAAGTATTTAACTTAAAATGTTGGAGAATTTATATTTACTTACTAATATATTTGTTTATAAAAAACCATCATTTTTAGTCAGATGTGTAGACTATGATGATAAAGAAGAAATAGGTCGATCAAATAGACACATAGATAGATTGGCCTATATACACAAGATACTCTTAATAGTCTTGCTTCTAGGGAATGAAACTGGTGAAAAGATTCATAGAGTGACTTTTATTGTTTAATTCATTTCCATTCTGAAGTGTTTAATTTTTTTCCACAAATATATATAATTATTACGATAATTGTAATGAAAACTAGCTTTAGAAAAGAGCTTATGGAAAGCAAATAACTGTAAATCACCAAGGGGAACTACACTGTATAATATCTTCAGCAAAGTCCATGATAGAGAGTGTGCATTCATTATGAAATTAACCAACATATAGATGTATATCTCTAGTATTGCTATGGCAAAATATAGGAGGAAAGTATGCTTACTGTGGTCCAGATACTAGGCTTAGTATCATAAGGTAGAAAACATTTTCAAAGACTGACTCCATTTCTGTTTCTCAGAGTAAATGCCGTTTTGTCAGTGAAAGAGGGATGCTTGCAATGATGCGAAGGATGTCTGAGAAGAGGTGTATTTCTGAAGGAAAGAAAGAACACAGCATACTCCTTGGATAAATCTCATTTTCTTCCTTGTTAAGCCTTTTTTTCCCATTGCATTCTCTACAAACCCCTGGTTCACTCTTTCCTCCTCTTTCTACTTTCTTCCTTCCTTTCTCACCTGTACCCGAAACTATATTTGTAAACTCTTGCAGTGTTACTTTTGCACAGGGCTTGAAATATTCAACACCTTTGTTTTTAATACATGAGAAAAATAAGATCTATAGGAAAGGAAACAACTTAACCAGTTTGAACAGGTAATTGATAGACTACAGTCCTCTCTCAAATGTTTACTAATGACACATATGCATGGAGATGGGAATGTATACATACACACACACACACACACACACAAACACACGTATTGACTGGTTGAAACATGACAGTTCTCCAGTACCTGGGAATTAAAGGAGGGTGCATTATCCATCCCTACCCTTACCTCAATAGCCATTTTAGGAAGGGTTAGAAATTAATTTACATGATTGAACATACCAAGGGCTTTGAAAGCAGAAAAATATGAAATTCAAATTTTTCACTTCTTCATCCTGGAGGTTCAATTTTCCCAACACTAAAATGAGGATAGTAACACCAAACATGGGAACTGTTGAAGTGATCAGTGAAATAGATGCTGTATTATAGGCCTAGCTCAGTTTATGCTCTTATCTTAAGATTCTCTATCTGGAAACCAAACCACCCCTGGAATGGGCTCTGGTGGTCCTTACCTGAACATAAGGCATGCATAACCCCTTTGATATTGTGAGTGTTTCTCTGCATATGAGCATTCTTTTCTTCAGGGAAAAGTTCCTAACTTTTATTAGATTCTCAAAGTTGTTTGTATTTCCTATTATTTTAAGAAAACTGACTTAAATAGAAGGTGTAATTGCGAATGTTAACAATAATAATTACAAACACCATAACATTACTAATATTTCACTACAAACAAATAATAATAGTATTATTATTAATATTCAATTATCTGAACATGAGCCAAAATTGGTGGATGAATCACATTTAAATCATCGGGTGCTTTGCTTTCACCGGGTAAAAAGTTCCAATTTCTTCTTATTACATTAAATCTTAGAACCTATTTCACACTTGTCCACAAAAAGGAACTCATTTGCCCTAGAAAGGCAGGCTAATGAGGTCTGCTTAATTTATAGCTGGGTCCATTTATGTGGTTGTTTCATTAACAAAGACATCTATTTAATTCAATAGAATCCTACACGTGGTACACATAGAAGACACTACTACCCCCATTCACTCCACATCCATTCATTACCCTAATGCTTCTGACACACACAAACAAACCTTGTTTTACAAATTGCTTAGAGATTTGATTAAGTTGCATCATGCATTTTGTTGTAACAAGAAAGGTGATTTAAAATCATTAGTCCTAAAATTTAGTCCTGTGTGTGCTTTGAAGTCAAGGGGAACAATTTGTCAGCTGGTTGATCTTTTGCTTCTAAAGCTAGTTAACTGATCAATCTAATGTCAAAGGAACAGAGATAAATGGGAGACATTTTACTATGTAGAAAACGGTACATGAAGATAAATCCAACACTGTGCTTTATTTCATCTGCAGTTATCTTTGTAGTAATTGCTTTGGAACACTCAGGGTGCTCTTTGCACACAGGGAGTGTTAGAAGCAGAAGTTTAAATCATCTGCATAGACTAGTAGCTTCTTGCTGCGAATATTGCTTTGCTCCATTTTTGGGTAGAGAGGGCAATAATCTCCTACTATAAATGCAAATTTGGCAAGGACCAAAGGTTGGGATTCTTGACTAGTTGTTTATTGCACAATCAATTCATACATTTCTGAAATTTCTTGACATGCTTGCAAAGTAGATCCATTCCTTATTGAAGTCATTTGATTTTCACTATGACCATAATGATTAAACTAGATCTGGAGTAAACGTTTCCTAATGAACAGATTTGGATGTACCAGCTGTTCCAGTTATCTCTGTACAAAACAACCCCCCCAACTATCTGGCTTAAAAAAAAAGACATATATTTCATAATTTTGTAAATCAAAAATTGAAATTGAGTGACAACAGCAAAGGAAACTTAAAAATATTTAGCCATCAATGAACTGTAGGGTCCAATATACCTTCACTTACATGTCTGGTACCTTGGATGCAGGGAATGATTGGAAGGCTTGTCTAGTTGACTCAGCTGGGACTGCCAATCAGAGTACCTCCATTTGGCTTCTCCAACAAGAAGTATCAGATAAACTTCTTACTTGACATCTCAGGGCTCTCAGAGAGTTCTAAAAGGCCATATTGGAAGCTGCAACAGTTCTTATCAGAGTATCAGTTGCTACTAGGTCCATTTATGGACAAATCACTCAGGTCATCTCAGACTCAAGGTAAGAGAAACTAGACTCTACCTCATAGAGAAGAGAAAAACACGGTATCCATATCCTTCTTTAATCTACCACTCCAGAACATTTTGATTCTATACAAGACCCATTATCAAATCATTCTGCTGCCATCACCTCAAGGTTTTATATGTTTTAGAATGTTCAGCAAGACAGATCATGGTCAGGGTAAAAGAGCAGTAATTGGTTAAGTAGCTATTATTCTGACAAGCTACAAAATGGACTTGCATTTTCTTAACTCTCAGAAATTTTTTGTATTTTTAGTAGAGACAGGGTTTCACCGAGAAACATCTTCTTACTGAAAGTTATGTGAACACCCATTAGAAACCAGGGAGAGAGATTTCATTTCTTCTGGAGTAGGTTCAATGCCTAGTTTTACCCTATCAGAAATTTGTCTGGGGCACTTATCCAGTGACAATTTTTTTTTTCATAAGAGCTATTTTTCATAAGACTGCCCAAAATCTTAGGAATGATCCAATTTTCCAGTAATGACTAATATATTAAGATGCATATGAAGGCTCCTCTTTCATTATGATAGTCACCCTCTCACCACTGCCTACAGAATACTGTCTCAACTCATCGAACTGCCTGACTTTTCACAACAAAGCCTTTAAAGTTTATTCAAAACTTCTCTCCTCACATTCACCCTGTCCACCAGCAAGACCACCCCTCCCATTGTCTCCAGAATAAATATGGTGTTCCCACCTCTGGGAAAGTTAACAATGACAATTATATAAATTGCTAATATTTGTTGAACACTTACATCACTTGTTTGCTCTCTAGCCTACGTTGATTGATGTGAATTGCAATGGACACTCCAATGCCGTTGGGAAGCACTTCTTGTCTGCTGTACTCAACACAAAGAACTGTCCACTCTTGATATTTTTTTTTTGTAAAAGCCTGTATCATGTCTTCCCAGACAAATGTTCCAGCAAAGTATGAGATTTTGTCTCGTACTACTTGTTTTCACACACAATGTCTCACACAGAGCAGGCACTCCACAAATAAATTACTAGTCCAGCAACCCTTTATTACACAACTGTTACATACTCCATGCAAACAAGGAAAGCAAGTTAGAACAAATGAAACACAACTTCAGGAATAGTTTGTTGTTCATTTGAATTTGCTGATATTTTTATGTTTGACTTTAGAGGAATTTGAATGATTTAGGTCGGAATTGCATTTCTACAGCTGGCTGGCAGGGCAACTTTGAACAGTCTACAGAGCTTCTATTTTCCTCTCTCTGAAGTGAGGGTAACAACTGGTAAAAGTGTTGTATGTCTAAAATCACAAAAGTAATGTAAAGCTTTACTTTTCAAATTTTCTTGTGCTTAAAAATCATCTGGAATCTTGTAAAAAGGGCTGTGGTCTAAAAGAAAGAGCCTGAGATTCTGAATTTCAGACAAGCTCCCAGAGAAGGTAAATGATGGCCCATTGGCTACAGCTTGAGTAGCAATGCTATAAAGCACCTAATATTAATACTCACTCTGAAATGTTGTCCTCCCCTTCCTCCGTCCATCTTCCTATTTGAAAATTCCCGGAGACAGAAATGGATTTTTATTTACTCCAAACGTCCAGTCTGATGGTCTCTCAATTGTGTTCCTCGTTTAAAATAGTGTGGCTCCTGCACTTTGTTTAACTCTGCTTGACAATCAGTGATTTGTGATTCTGCTCTTTCCTGAGCATGTTTATAAAATGACGACCTTGGGATTGGAGTCTCTGCTGCCCAAATGCAGGGAGCAGACTTTCTATGGAAGAATTGTGAAAGGTCATTTTACCACTGTTTTTTTCTTTCTTCTTGTCTTTCTTTTTGTTTTTTTTTTGCCTTGGCTTCATATGATAATGGAATCAACATCCCCATTTGCTATTTTAATGTTTCTTAGAAAGCTTTATCTCAGAATTTCCTATGGTTTGTATGTGCATTAGTCTTCTAGGTGAATCAGAGGTTTCCTGCTATAACACCATGAGGTTTCTCAATAGACCCTCTTGGCTCCTTGTTGAGTCTTTTGAATGACTTTATTATAATAAAGTTGACTTGGAGCCAGAGGAGGCAGAGCTCCAGTGTTGGGCTTTCTGTAGAATTTTATGGGTTTTTCTCAGAAGTTTAATGCCAGTTTAATGGAGTTTTATAACTATTAATACTCTACCACTCCAGCTGTGCTAAGAAATATGTAACTAAACAATAACTTGAAATAGGTAAATTCATGATTAAGTTGCACTAAAAACTAATGCCTCTTGGCCATAGTTCATAATTTCCAAAGGCACATCATTTAGAATGATTGGTAACTTTAGCCTTGTAACTCTTTCAAGGAGAAAGGCTGTGAGCTTAAATCACTACATTAAGCTGACAGTGAGGCTCATATTTTCTGAGCTAAAGATATATTTTTATGGCCACACAGTGGACTCTGTTTATCACTCATCATAAACCATAGGAAACCATTTTTGTTTTAAATTAGGTGCTCAGGCTTTTGTCCTGTAATCTGTTTCTTTATTTCCCCTTTTCACTTTTGTTGGTCCATTTTCAACAACTCCCAATCGTCTTCCGTTTCCTGAAAACAGCTCATATTTTATATCTCAGCTTCTTTAAAGGTATTTCATCCTAGTTGAGGTCACCTTAATTTACACCTCAAATTACAGTTCCAGAGCCAACTTCTTTGCTGCTGATATTGAGTAGTAATCCTACTAAAGAGTCCAATTTTAAAATGAGGAACAGTCTTATCCTACAATGCCAGGCATAAGAAGCCCGTGAATTTTGCATATATCTTTAGTACTTTAATTTATTGAATTACATTTCTCCCCTTCTTTGAGCCACTTAGTCAATTACACTTCATTCTGCTGCCTCGTCTGGTTCTAGAAGCTGTCTGTTCACAAAGACCATAACTAAGTCAGTTTTTCCCAGACGAGGCAACAGCCGCAAATCATCTGAAAGTGAAATGACTGTGGAATTTGAGGTTTAATCGTTTTTAAGCCATCTTGATTATGTTTGTTAAAATAGAAGGTCTTGTCAAGTTAGACCTCTCTCTACTTCTGTCTGTCTTTCTCCTCACCTCCCTCACTGACTTTTCAGCTCACTGAGGCCCATCTTTTTATTGCCTGATTTTATACAGTTGGATGAGAAACACACACTGGGCAGCGGCCACAGCCCCGTCAACTGAAAGGAATATGATGGGATCAGAAGTCGTCTAAATGAAAAACTGTATCTTTAATTCCTGTGGAATTTTAAAACATGTGCAGTGCAATCTATAAATGGCCAAATAAAAAAGAGCAAATAAACATAAGATGTTACTGTGATCTGCTGTAAAGCCTATATGGCATAGCTGAATTTCTACCCTGCCCTAACTCCACTTATCTTGAAGAAAAAGGATGCCTGCGATCAAAATTTTTCTTTGCAAACCAGACTAGCTGAATTTCTACCCTGCTCTGACTCCACTTACCTTGAAGAAAAAGGATGCCTGTGATCAAAAGTTTCCTTTGTAACCAGACCAGTTGAAACTGGTTAAAACCAAGATAGCAGACCAAACGATGTCAAAAGACTTTAGGCTTCATTACGATCTCATTTCCATGCTAAATGACACTTACTTCCAACAGTGCCATGACAGTTGATATGTGCCATGACAACAACCAGAATAAGCCAGAAAAGGACAAAAAGGAAGGCAGCACTCTGGTTCCAGGAAGTTCATCACCTGTATTAGTCTGTTTTCATGCTGCTGATAAAGACACACCAGAGACTGGGTAATTTATAAAGTAAAAGAGGTTTAATGAACTCACAGTTCTATGTGGCTGAGAAGGCTTCACAATCATGGTGGAGGGCGAGGGCGAAAGGCACTTCTTACATGACAGCAGCAAGATAGAGTCAAAGAGCCAAACAAAAGGGCTTTCCCTTTATAAAACCATTACAGACTTAATCACTACCATGAGAACAGCATGGGGAAAACTGCTCCCATGATTCAATTATCTCCCACTGGGTCCCTCCCACAACACATGGGAATTATGGGAGCTACAATTCAAGATGAGATTTGGGTGGGCACACAGCCAAACAATATCACCACCCATTTCTGGAAAAAGACATAGACATTCTTCCTCTCACGTTTAATGTCCAACACCTTCATCAGAAAACCCTATATTTTAACCCATTCACTCCTCACTAGTCCAGGAGGAGTCATGCTCCTGTGTCTCAGTTCCATGGTGATTGAGTAAAGCCTGCACTGCTTGACACTCACTTTCAGTTTTGTATATTGGCTTTCTGACACCAAACAGAGAGACCCCATCCTTGGGGAGACCAGCTTTGTGGGTAACAGTTTATCATGTTTACAGTGATTTTTTTTCATAATTTCTAGAACTGTTAAAA
This sequence comes from Pan paniscus, assembly GCF_029289425.2. NCBI lineage: Eukaryota > Metazoa > Chordata > Mammalia > Primates > Hominidae > Pan > Pan paniscus. The sequence continues at coordinate 74,227,374 of NC_073267.2, forward strand.
GAAGGCTTTAACACAATATCTTCTTACACAATTGAATAAGGAAAGTGGGCCTGCTCCTGAGCATTGTAGGAGGTAAAACTCTATGTTTTGCTCCTGATTACTTTGGAGCTCTTTCCCACTCAGCTCTGTCTGCCTTTCTATTGCCTTTACTTGTTTACATGCCTAACTTTATCTTTCCAGACTTGAACTCTTCAATTGTGTAGCTATTACCCATATGAGGCCATTGAGCATCCAAACTACAGCTAGTCCAAATTGAGCTGTGAATACCAAATTTCAAAGACTTAGCACAAAACTAGAATGCAAAGTAGCTCAGTGACTCATATTAATTATGTGTTGAGAGGCTAATATGCTGGGTTATTTTTTAATTCATTGTGTGATATTGGGTTACTTAAACATTTGGGGTATAATAGGTTAATTTAAATATATTGTTAGAATTGATTTCATCTGTTTCTTTTTATATGACTACATTATTTATACATAACTTTTTACATTATGTTTATAAATTACATATATGACTTTCATCTAAAGCTTGAATTATATTTCTATTGGAGAGGGCTATTCTAGACTGTAAGCCCATAGAGCAGAAACAAGTTCTTATTTCTTTTCATATAATGGGTGAGAAGTTTAGGAGGCAGTGAATGATTGGCCAAATCAGTAGATATACTGATTAATTGATTTACTATTTATTCTAATTTAAACTCCATTTCCAAATAGAGTAACATGCTTCATATTCCATACATGCATGATACTGTTTTCTGTGTCCTAGTTCAGAGAGTACCAACTTCCAACCACTGGTATTTCTGGATAGGTTACAGGTAGGCCAAAAGATTGGTTCTGTCATCCCTAGAGATTGACAGATGGGAAATGAGGCTGACTGGGCCCCCAAGTCCATTTCTTTCCACTACAAGCAGCCTCATCCATTTAATCCAGGGTATTGTACAAATACTATCATGTCCTCTGTTTATCATGATATGAAAATGAGAAATAATGTCAAAATCTTGTATGATGGAGTGGAATTTTCTCTATGTTTTGCAGAAACAGCTTAGGAAATTAATTTAGTCTTGAAATCCGTACTGGAAACTTGCTTTTCTTTTTTTCTTTTCTCTTTAAACTATTAGAATTGGTGGGTATAAATCTGAGGGGTAATCTCACTTTAGAGTTTCATAGGTTGAGGATTATTTGAAATTGGTGTAAAGTTTCCTTCCAAAATTCTCTGAATGTTGTAGATATAAATTGTGTTATTTATCTGGAGTATATAATTCCTCCAGTGAAATACATCCTAGACAACATAAATACAACTTACTGGGAATTATGAGCCACTGAAGCATTTAGAAGTTTTGACATAATTTGCATGCCAAACTGATGGGGTATTATTATACATATTTTGCAGTAGATGCAACTGAGCTTTGAGTAACATACCGAAATTCACATGACTATTCTGTTACAGATCTGGACTTTGAATTTTGGCTTGTTTGTTCCCCTAAAGCCTTACCATATGTTGAAAATGTGTTTCTTGGAGAGGGAAATAATCAAGAAAATTAATCACAGTTATAAATTATTGAGATACAAATTTGTCTTGCCTGTATTTCACTCCCATTGCACTTCTATGCCTCGGGAGCTTTTCTAAGACAGAAGACATTGTTGAATCCAAAGTCTATACCTAAACACTGAAGAGAAAATACTGTATGTATAAAAGGGGAGAGAGGAAAGAAAACAGAGATTACCAAAATCACAAGGAGAAAGAACCAGCCCTTGACCCATTGCATCTTGAGCTTGCATGGGTTTTCTTGCTTCACTGTTGACAAGGAAGCAGCAGAGTGCCAGATCTAAAAACCAAACAATTACAACAAGACTGGTTCATTATTATTATTATTATTATTATTATTATTATTATTATTATTATTTTGAGATGGAGTTTCACTCTCATTGCCCAGGCTAGAGTGCAATGGCGTGATCTTGGCTCACTGCAACCTCCGCCTCCTGGGTTCAAGCGATTCTCCTGCCTCAGCCTCCCGAGTAGCTGGGATTACAGGCATGCACCACCACGCCCGGCTAATTTTGTATTTTTGGTAGAGTCGGTGTTTCTCCATGTTGGTCAGGCTGGCCTCAAACTCCCGACCTCAGGTGATCCGCCCACCTCTGCCTCCCAAAGTGCTGGGATTATAGGCATGAGCCACTGTGCCCGGCCAACAACACTGTTCTTCTAGGCAAGGACAAGAGTATGGGACTATCTCCAATGTTGGGAAATACAACTCAGCATGAATAGAAGTGAAGATAAGACAGCTAATAAGACAGCTCTGACAAAAGGATGTTTTGTATCCCTCAAAAGTTTGCATGCGTTCGGTTTTTTTGTTTTTTGTTTTTTTTTTTTTTTTTGAGATGGAGTTTCACTCTTGTTGCCCAGGCTGGATTGCAGTGGTGCGATCTTGGCTCACGGGAACCTCCGCCTCCCGGATTCAAGCCATTCTTCTGCCTCAGCGTCCTGAGTAGCTGGGATTACAGGCATGCACCACCACGCCCAGCTAGTTTTGTATTTTTAGTAGAGACAGGGTTTCTCTGTGTTGGTCAGGCTGGTCTCAAACTCCTGACCTCAGATGATCCGCCCCCTTTGGCCTCCCAAAGTGCTGCAACTATAGGCATGAGCCACTGTGCCCGGCACCTGTCTTTTTTTAACTTTTCTTTTTCTTTTTGAGACAGGGTCTCACTCTGTCACCCAGGCAGGAGTGCAGTGGTGAGATCTTGGTTCACTGTAGCCTCGACCTCCTGAGCTCAAGCGATCCTCCCAAATCAGCCTCCTGAGTAGCTAGGACTACAGGTGCATGCCACAATGACTTGCTAGTTTTTCTATTTTTTATATAGATGGAGTTTTGCCACATTGCCCAGGCTGTTCTAGAACTCCTGCGCTCAAGGATCCACCTGCCTCAGCCTCCCAAAATGCTGAGATTACAGGTATGAGCCACCTCATGCAGCTCCAGTTGTCTTATTTTTAAGTTGACAAATAACAGTTATATACATTTATAATGTACTACACGTTTTGAAATATGCATGTATTGTGGAATGGCTCAATCAAGCTAATAAACATATGTATTATTTCACGTATTTATTTTTAGTGAGAATACTTAAGGTTTACTTTCTTAGCAATTTTCCAAGTGTAGAGTGCATTGTTACTAGCTATCATGCAATAGCTCCCTTGGACTTATTTCTCCTCATTAAAATTTTGTATTTTTTGACCAGCATCTCTTCAATCTCCCCAAACCTTAGCCCCTGGTAACCGCCCTTCTATTCTCTACTTCTATGAGTTTGAATTTTTAAAAGCCCATGCATAAATGAAGTGAAATCAATCTAAGTACCCATCCATGGATAAATGGATAAAGAAAATGTGGTATATACACACAATGGAATATTATTCAAACTGAAAAAAGAAAGAAATGTCATTTGCAACAACATGGATTAACCTGGAGAGCATTCTGTTATGTGAAATAATCCCCTTCTGTACTAACTTCAAAGCCAATCTAAAAGCAGTCTGAGAGGATGGAATGGGGATCACAGTGGGAGCCAGATGATTCCCACAGCAGTGACTCTTCCACGCAGTAGGTTCATTAGCCTGGGTAACTAACTGTTCCCCCCCAGATGACATTCTAGCAGAATTCTGGGAGATGACTGCTTTGTCTCTGAAAGAACAATTGTTTCTTCTTTGGAAGCAAAGACACAGAGGGTGAATGGCCTTTTCTATTCTCAGGAAATGTGGTCCTTTTTAAGTGAACTACGTCTCTCTTTGTGCCCTCTGGCCTACTCCAAGTGCTTTGCACTGTTTATCACCCTTAATCACCATGAGTGACAGAAAACCTGATAATAGACCAGGGATGATACTGCTGGTGGGGTGACCTCTTTTGAAATGTCAGACCTGAATAAGCTATATTTACATTTCTTTGGGCTCCAGCTTTTAAAAGATTTGTATCTTCCATACCAAAAGGATGAAAGTAAAAGTTATTTTGGTATCCATCCAAAATTGCATCTTAGAATTGGAATGTGTCTACATTCTCCTCCCAGCTGAGAACTCCTGTGTGAGGATCCACAGTCAACAGTAATGCAGCTGCTAGAAGCATTGCACACACTCCATCTTGGAAATATTAAAATCCATTAAAAATAAAGAAGGTCATCAAGGTGCGTATTAATCACTTTAAAGATGCTTTCTTTCTTTCTTTCTTTCTTTCTTTCTTTCTTTCTTTCTTTCTTTCTTTCTTTTTTTTTTTTTTTTTTTTGAGATGGAGTCTTAATCTGTTGCCCAGGCTGGAGTGCAGTGGCACAATCTCAGCTCACTGCAGGCTCCGTCTCCTGGGTTCAAACAATTCTTCTACCTCAGACTCCCAAGTAGCTGGGATTATAGGCGTGCGCCACCACACCCAGCTAAGCTACTTTTCGTATTTTAGTAGAGATGGGGTTTCACCATGTTGACCAGGCTGGTCTTGAACTCCTGACCACAGGTGATCCGCCTGCCTCAGCATGCCACATCCCAAAGTGCTGGGATTACGCATGAGCCACTGTGCCCGGCAAAGACAATTTCTTTATTATGTTGTAATATATACCGCAGGTAGGATTCTAAGTCAGAAAAACTGGGTTGGATCCCTGCTCTGTTGCTTGGATTGGCTATCTTGGGGAAGCCCCGTATTCTCTCCAAGGATATTTCATGGTGGATATAAAGGAGACAATAATACATTACTTTAGTGAGAATTAAGTGATGTAATGGATGAACGGATGTCTGTCACAGCACCTGGCATGTATTAACTACTTCAGAAACCTTAACTTTCTACCATTCCTTTGTTTTCTCCTCACCTTAACTGGGACCCTCTCACCAGAGGAAAACAAAATTATCCTGGAAAAAACTAGATCACCTCAGCATGTTCAGCCCAAAGTATGATTAAGTAATGTGCTCTGGCTAGCTACTGTGATTTAATACTTAGCTTCTCAAAGCGTGGTGCATGGACCAGCAGCATTGGAGCTTATTAGAGATATAGAATCTCAGGTCTCACTCCAGACTGGCTTCACCAGAATTGGCACTCAAAGAAGACTCCAGTGTTATTTCTATACATATTGAGCACTGTTTAATGGAAAGAATACCAACTTACCAGTCAGGAGATTGGTCTTCCGGTTTGTCTTTCAGGCAAATAGTAAAGACTCTAAATTCTGTGGTTTTCTTGCCTATTCTTTAAAGCAGGGATGTTTTCACCTCCTTTCTCTGGAAAGGTCGGATATGATCTGGAATAACAAAAGTAAACCCTGTCCTTGACTGTGTATTACAAATAATATGCATGGAATGCTATTTGGATATAAATGCATTTAGGTGAACCTGGAAAAACAAAACCAAACACAGAAATACACACACACACACACACACACACACACACACACACACACTCTTCTAATTGTCAGGAGCTGTCTCATGCCCAAGCAAGAGAAAGAGAAAGCAGAGAAAGCAGCAAACCTCACTCCCTTGGACACTTCCTGTAACATTTATGACTTTAAAGATGTGTTTCTCCTGTTTTCCTGCCCAAGAGAAAATTACTTGCAATTCTGCGGAGCTGCCCTTTATCCAACACTGCAAGGGCATAGAGGTATAAAAAGGGTGTTGAGTCTCACTGGTACATAAGACCCTGGGTTGAATCTGTAATCAAGGCATGTAATTGGTACTTATTTGCAAACACCACTGCTGTTTGGGAAAGGGTGTTATTGTAGAGGACACTTTTGAAAACGGGTCCCCAGAGGACAGACTTTTATCATCTTAGAAGTTGAGATGCTATTTTGCTTCTCATCTTTCCTTATTCAATTCACTTTCATTCTTCATTCTTTCAGGGGTTTGCATTATATATTTTCCTCTGTGGTCAAAATAGCTGCATTCCTAATTTAAAGATGTTTCATCATTAAAAATTATATTAAACTGTCGACCATCCTCAGGAAAGACTTAATTTCCACTTTCTGCTGCAGTCAGCATGGTTGAGATTCAGTCCTTCCATAAACTTGGAATCTATTTAAAGCTATTTCCATAAACCTGGAGTTATCTGATACCTTTTCATAGTCTTGCTAACCAACTAACTACCTATTTTTAAGGGCCAATAAAATTGACCTGATTTCAGCTAAAAGGGAGAAACACATTTTAAATTCTGCAGAACTAAGAAATTATAGAAACAGAGTTTATAGAGAGAAAGCAATAAAATTGCATAGTGCAAATATTTGGGAGAGTTAGACTATTGCTGTTGGATTTTGGGAAGAAACTTGGGGGAGAGGGGTGAGCAGACATTCCCCCAGGGCAATCTTCGCAGTTGATTTTAAGCCAAACCCACTGTGACTCACATCAGCACTTTTTTCTGAGGGAAAATGTTATCTTGCTCTTTGTTAAAGTAGCATGTGCTCAGTAGATGCAAATTGGTGTGCTCCTCATATCATGGGGTTTTGACTCAGTTTGCTTCTATTTTGCAAAGAATATTTGGACAAAACTGAAAGAAAATGGGTAAAAAGTTCACAATATTACCCCCCAACAATTCTCTCACTTTATCCTGTGAGTGGTTTTTTATCTTTTTATCATTTGAGCTATTCTCTGTATTTGTGAATATTTTGCATATTTGTATTCATAATACGGGTATAATTGTTATTTCTTCCTTGCCTAAAATACTTTACAAATATTTTCATTCTTTCCATATAATTTGCTATGGCAGCCATAGGGAACTTATATACCCATGAAGAGTTTTGCACCTTATCTGAATGCATTAAGCAGCCATTGACACACTTAAATTTAGAGATAGCATTGTCCTGTAGAAAAGATGACCCTACATGGAAAGTCAGGGTGGGAAGGTGACAGTACTGGAGGCAGAGGTATTTCATTCATTCATACGTTTAATAATTCATTCATTCATCCATTCTCCAAATAGTTATCACATGCCAATTCACTATGCACATGGCTATGCAAGATTCTAAGCGTAGAGTGGAGAACAGAATAGATTTTGCATTCACGAAACTGAGAATTTAGGGAAGAGATGACCAAGAAAGGAAGAGCAACTAAATAATCACAAATCGTGTGAATGACAAAAAGGAAAAGAAATGGTGAAGGATTTGAGTGGGATAGAGGTGGGCAGTAGGTGATTTGATTTAGGTATGGTGTTAGAGCTATCCCTGTGAAGTCCTCTCTAAAGCCCAGGAAAGAATGTACACCATCCCTGGCAAAGGGAACAGCATATGCAAAGGAGATCTGGAAGCTGGGAAGAGACTGGAAAGAACAGAGTGGCCAGGACATTGCAGGGGAGAAAAGAACCACAGAAAATAAAGTTGAGGACCAGTAAAGGCCACGTGGTGCTGCAGCTCCCGGGCCACAATTAACAGTGTAGATTTTGTTTCATATGTAACAAGAAGCCAAGGGAGACTTCTAAACAGGAGGAAAACTTAGTGTAATTTCTGTTTTATAAGGATCTCTCTGGGCCAGGCACGGTGGCTCACGCCTGTAAACCCAGCACTTCGAGAGGCTGAAGTGGGTGGATCACCTGAGGTCAGGAGTTTGAGACCAGCCCGACCAATATGGTAAAACCCCATCTCTACTAAAAATACAAAAATTAGCCAAGCGTGGTGACACATGCCTGTAATCCCAGCTACTCAGGAGGCTGAGGCAGGAGAATTGCTTGAACCCGGGAGGCAGAGGTTGCAGTGAGCCAAGATCTTGCCACTGCACTCCCTGGGCGACAGAGCGAAACTCCAAGTCAAAAACAAAACAAAAAACAAAAAACAACAACAAAAAGGCTCCCTCTGTCTTCTGGGTACAGAATAAGAAAGGAAGAATCAAAACCCCATCTCCACTAAAAATACAAAAATTAGTTGGGAGTTGTGCCGTGCACCTGCATTCCCAACTACTTGAGAGGCTGAGGCAGGAGAATCACTTGAACACAGAGGAGGGGTTGCAGTGAGCCAAGTTCAGGTCACTGCACTCCAGCCTGGGCGACAGAGTGAGACTAGGTCTCAAAACAAAAACAAAAATAACAACAGAAGAAAAACTTTTATTATAAATTGTGTCAGTTATATTTGGTGTCATTGTTATTCTTGGTTTGTATTTTTAAATGTTTATCTTAATTTTCCACACATGAGTGTTTAAAATTTGTGCATCATTAAATTCACCTATTTCTTTCTGATTTTCTCTAATCATTTAAAACTTAGCCATTGTCATGCTTCATATGATCTAAGTCTATTTTATACTTTTCTGTGTGTGTGGATACTTCATTAATCCATTTATTGTTTGTTTTGGCATATGCTATAAGGTGTGGGTATTAATTAATTTTTACTCCTAAATTATGAGAAAGCATTTCCAACTTCATTTGTTAAATGACCATCCTTGTCCTGATCATTATGAAATCCTAATTCATCATCCATTAAATTCCATATATGTCATCGATATTTTCCTTGGACTTCTATTGTGTTCCTTTGATCTATATTCTGTGTGTATGTTGAAGGGAACAGCATATCTCTACTATTTATTATTCTCTGCAAATAATTTCTGCTTGATATTTCATCAAAATAATATTTACTAGACATACTTGATCCTTCTAAGAAAACAAGTCTCTTATATTTTTAGCTATTATTTAAGTGCATCCGTATTTGAAAATAAACTGTATATATTTATTTTGTAACTTTTATATTTAAGATTACAAATGTTAAACTATATGGGGATCCATCTGGTTTTCTTCCACGAAATTGTCAGTACTCAGCATAGAATAGTATACCTATTAGTGGCTCAAAAATATTTTATGAATAAGTAAGTAAATGAATACAGTTTAATCAACTACGTTGACAATAACATTTCAAAATTAACCTGAGAAAGCCATCTTTATATTGTTCGGTTTGCTCATGCAGAAACAAAGATTGTTTCCCTTTTATGCAAGCCCTCTTTTATACACTTTATTTGCCAATATAGGTCACAAATACTTTGTTATTTTTAGTATACAATTATTTTTTTCTACATGATTGAAAATGAAAATTGACCTTTTGTTTTTATCATCTAACATATTACTGCTCTTTACAAAAAAGCAGTTGATTTTCCTTATTTTGTAGTCAGTCACTATAATAGACATTTACTGATTCTAGTGACATTTTAATAAAACCTAATATTCCTTTGATTTTAAGCTACACCATTAATTTAATGACAACTGAAAATATAACCACATTAAATAGCACATGATAATAAGTCCCATTTCAGTTTCGTATATTTTTAAATGAGTCCTAATATTGATGCTATTCTATAGTTTCTATACCATTGTTTGGACTGTGCCCAAATAATCTGTAAGGCATAACTTTTTTTTTACTGTACATTTTGTTGTACATTATGATATAGACCAAAATTTCAAAAAATTATGATAATGAATACTTTTTCCATTAGGAATGAAAAAAAGTATAATTTTTTACTTAGCAAATATTTACTGAGTTTCCACCACGGAGACACAGTTGACAAGATGTACTGAAGGATGCTGGACACTGAGCACACAGAACAGGGACATGTGAAGACCCAGCACTGAGAACAGAGCTGCCTGTATTGTTACTTCTTTGTGAATTTAACAGAGGGGTAATTCCAGTGTCAAATTCGGTAAAGATTAAGAAGAGTGTTCTTAACTCTGGCTGCATATGAGAATCATACCTGGGCTCCTCTCAGCAATTCAGACTTCTTTATTCTGAGAAGGGCTCACATGCAGGCACATTAGCCAGCTCCTCGGTTGTCTGAAAATGCAATCAGAGCTGAGTTCTTTGTTCATGATGGATATACGTAAGAAATACCTGCAACCTAGGGATGCTCGGGGCCTTCAGAGGGCTCAAGTGCACATGAAAACCCTAAAGTCATTACAGAATTGCTAGTCCACATCTAGCCTCACAGATAAATTTAACAGTTCGTTTGTGAAATTAACAGACGAATTTGTCTCAACTGCTAGATTCTAAGCACCATGCAGGTAAGGATGATGTCTACATTTACTCTGTTACTACCCCAGGGGCTACAGTTTCCCAAACATTATTGCGTATGTTTTTTGGCTGTTGTTGTTTGATTTTGTTTTTGTTTGTTTGTTTTTTAGTATCTCATGTAGCAGTAGTTCTAAGGAACACATTTCTGAAAAAGGCTGCCGTAAAGTAAGTACTTTCCAGGATGATCCTCCCATGTGTATTTCCCAGGGTTTTCTTACTAAATGGAGGTGCTCAGCTTCTCAAAGAGGCAAGCAAACAACAAGAAGGGAAACTACACCCGTATTCAGAATTGAGCTTTCTCAAGCAGCTGATTAATATGTAATTGCCAGTAAACAATTTTCAGTTCTTAAAAGTATTGACTACATTTTCATTTCATGAACAACAATGAAAAGCATCTGTTATACGTCAGGCACAGCTCTAGATATTATACAAGGTATGTAATATAAATCAATACACATTTACTGAGTGCTGATCACGTGTAAGAAGCGGGTGCTAGCAAGCAGTGCGTGGTTGGTCCTGATCTGGAGCTTGCAAGCCTGTGAAGAGCTCACATTCATATCAAAAAGACAAAATCCAGTACTTGGCATGGTTGCCCATTCCCTTTCCATTCAATCTCTTCCCTGCCTTTCATTATCTTAAATTTCTTACCACTATGATATACTTTTTCGAGATACTACTCCTTAAAATGGTATTCCCAGGCTCTATTTTCTTGCTTTGCTTCATTTTCTCTCCTTACACCATCCTTTATTTTCTCTCACTAGATAATTGTATCCATTCCTCCGACTAGCACATGTATGCTAATGATGCTAAAATCCTTTTTTATTATATGCTTAAGAAATCCTTATAGTTCATTAACTCACGTCAAGTATTTACTGAGTTTTCCTGTTGCCTACCAATAGGACTGAAACATAGCAGATTCTTAATGTTTTGTAAGAAGTTAGTTTATTAAATTATTAAATGCTCACTTCCTGAATTATTATTATTATTTTTATTATTATTATTTTAGACAGAGTCTTGCTCTGTCACCCCCAGGCTGGAGTGCAATGCTGTGATCTTGGCTCACTGCAACCTCCACCTCCCGGGTTGAAGGGATTCTCCTGCCTTAGTCTCCTGAGTAGCTGGTATTATACAAGTGCCCCACCTTGCCTGGAAATTTTTTTGTGTGTGTATTTTTAGTAGAGATGAGGTTTCACCATCTCTATGGTTTCACCATTTGGCCAGGCTGGTCTCAAACTCCCGACCTCCTCACCTCGGCCTCCCGAAGTGCTGGGATTACAGGCATGAGCCACCTTTGCCTGGCCTACTGAAATATTCCTAATGCCAGAGTTGTGTTCTAGATTTATGAAGAGTGGGTTTTGCTATTCTTCAAAATGGTAGGAGACGGGGTTATCAACACAAAATTGGAATAGATATTATGACTTTAAAGCATAGGTTGTCAAGATCCATTGATGTTGTTGCAAATGACAGAATTTTCATTTCTTTAAGGCTGGATAGTATTTCACTGTGTATATATGCCACATTTTCTTTATCTAGTCATCCACTTTTGGATACTTGGCTTGATTTCATATCTTGGCTATTGTGGATAATGCCACAGTCAACATTGGAGTGCAGATGTCCCTTCGACCTACTGATTTTAGGTCCTTTGGATATATACAAAGAAGTGGAATTTCTGTATCATGTAGTAGTGATATTTTTAGTATTTTGGTTTTCTTTTTTATGTTTATTTTTAGAAAAAAAGATCTTGCTCTTTTGCCCAGGCTGGAGTGTGGTGGCACTATCCTAGCTCACTGCAGCCTCAGACCTCAGACTCCTGGGCCCAGGTGATCCTCCCACCTCAGCCTCCTGACTAGCTGAGACCACAGGTGCAAGTCAATACACCTGGCTAATTTTTGTATTTTTGTAGAGATAGTGTCTTGCTATCTTGCCCAAACTGGTCTTGAGCTCCTGGGTTCAAGCAATCCTCCCACCCTGGCCTCCCAGTGCTGGGATCACTGGCATGAGCCACCATGCTCAGCCCTATTTTTAGTTTATTAAGGAACCTGCATAACAATTTTCCATAATGGTTGTACTAACTTATATTCCCATCGACAGTATACAAGAGTTATGTTTTCTCCAGTATTTGTTTAAATAGTCCATGTAAAGAAGTAGATGAACAATGTATGATTGTATTAAAATGTGAGATATATATATAGAGAGAGAGAGACCATAGAATATCACTCAGTCGCAAAAAAGAATGAAATCATATCTTTTGCAGAAACATAAATGGAACTGGAGGCCACTAACCTAAGTGAAATGCCTCGGAAAAAGAAAGTAAAAAATCGCATGTTCTCACTTATAAGTGAGAGCTAAACAATGGCTACACATGGACACACAGAGTAGAATAATAAACATTGGAGAGTTCAATAGGTGGGAGGGTAGGAGAGAGGTGAGAGATGAATTACCACCTATTGGGTACAATATACACTATTTGAGTGATGGTACATGGAAAGCCCAGATTTCACCACTACACAATGTATCCATGTAACGTAACTGCACCTGTACCCTGTAAATCTATTTTATAAAAAGAAAACAAAAGAGAATGTTTGTATAGCAAACATCACTCTGAAAAGAAGTTCAGGTTTCTTACTGTCCAGTATAATAATGATAATGTCTACCTTCAGCGTAAAAAGCAGGCATGCACAATGCCAATTATAAAAGTCTTAGGTTCCCTATACTTAGTGTTAACCTCCTATAATGCAGGTTATTGCATGTTCAGGAGTCATCCTGAGGGGACTGAGGATATGGGAACTGGAAATAAAAATGTTACTCTATCTAGGGCTATTGCTGTAATAGTCTTTTGTCTCTGAACCAGGAGATGCATGTCTTTTGCTAGCACTCATGAGGCTATGGCAGGATAACTTGCAGGATAAAATCTATCCCATTTAATTTCTTAGCATCTAGATTTCTCCCAACATCTAGAAATGCCAGGAGAAAGTGCAGTAGAGAGAACATCACATCGGGAGTCAGTATAGCTGGCTGTGATAGTTACTAGCATTGTGGCCTTGGACAAGTCACATAAGCTTGCTAAACTTCAGTTACTTTACCATGAATGTGAGGACAATAAAACATGCCCTACCTGGCAAGAGAAGGAAGAAGAAGGAGAGGGAGAGGGTGACAGAGAGGGAGAAAGACAAGGAGAAGGAAGAGGAAGTGAAGGAGGAAGATGAAGTGGAGGAGGAGGAGGGGGAGAAGGAGGAGGAGAAGGAAGTGAAAAGAAAGAAGAAAAAGGAGGAGGAAGAGGAGGAGATGAAATTTAAATGCACGTTTGAGAAGAGATTTTGAAAAGCATTGGAAACTCACCCACTTCAATATGCACCCGTATCTCCATCCACAAAAAAATTAGAAAATTTATGAGTCTTTCCCTGTAGTTCAGTTTCATTTGGCTGATTTCTTCTGGAGGTGGGGAAAATAAAGAGCCTGAAATAACCAGACCCTCCCTTCCCCAACCCTAAGGTCCCATCAGGCAGACTCATTTTCTGGAGAGGAGAGAGTGAGGGGCTCCCTATCCAGGAATGAGGAAATCTCTAGTCAGGATCAGCAGGCAAACTTTATTTCCAGAGTTTATTTCCCATTAACAAGACTTGACAGCAGTTCTATTTTTTTTCACAGTAAATATGTGCCCCTGTTAATTAATATCATTTTCAATAACAACAAATATTAATCAAAACTTCTCTATAGCCAGTAGTACCCCAAATACTCAAACACACAGGCTCTATTAAGCAAATGTATGGACTGGGTGTGGTGGCTCATGCCAGTACTCACATCACTTTGTGCGGCTGAGGCAGGAGGATCATTTTAGCCCAGGATTTTGAGACCTCATCTCTACAAAAAAAAGGTTTTCTTAGTTAGCCAGGCATGTTGGCACAACCTGTAATCCCAGCTACTCGAGATGCTGAGGTGAGAGAGTGACTCAAGCCTGGGAGACTGAGGATCCAGGGAGCCATCACCTCCCCAATGCACTCTAGCCTAGGCAACAGAAGAGGACCCTGTCTCAAAAAAGAAATAAAATAAAAATTTATGCACAACTTTTATTTTTTCCATCAAGATTTCACATATTGCTACCCAATTACATTCAAAACCCCTCCTCAAACCAACCCTCCCTCAAAGTGGAACAAGCCAGACCTCGAATGGCTTCCCTTCTGTTGTAGTTTCCTTCACTTATATCTGGTTTTCTTATCATCATATCATTAACATAATGAGGGAGGGTGGTTGTTGCCAGGGCAACCAGCTGGGGTTAGTTTTTGTTGAAATTTCAGTGCCTCATGGATAAACACCAACCATGTTGAGCTTTAGTCTCATCTTTTGCTTATGGTGGCAAGTATGCAAATACTAATACGTTCTCATCTTCTCTTTCTTCTTGCTTTCTCCACCCTCCCTTCCTCTTGTCTTGCTGTTGCTTTTCCTCCTACTACTCCTGGAAATCCTTTCCTGTTTGTGTGTTTGATTGTTATTACTCCCCAAGCTCTCTTTGAACTATACACTTAATAACAACTCATTTTGTATCTAACCAACACTGATTGCATTGCCTCCTTCAACACAATGAATTATAGTTTAGAGAAACACAATTTGGATTACCTACCCAATAGCTTTCATAATTTTATTTCCATCAACTCTTATTCTTACTTTAATGATTTTAGCCTTGTGCTGAAGACATTTATAAAATAACAGGGTTTGTGCTGCTTTATGTTGTTCTAATATGTATTTAAATAAGTATGTTAAAATTAAGACTCAATCATCCAGTGCCCCCTAAATTTATCCTGTATGTGTCTGTAGGTACTCTTGAAGCATAGCCTGCTTTAAATGCATGTGTTTTCTTCCTCACTTTTAAGAGCTTTCTGTATATAAAAAAATTCCTCTTCTCATGTTATCTCTTTTTTTCACACATTAATGAAGTTGGAGAATTTCCTTACATTTCTTTAGGGAACAGAAATTCTAGATCTTATACAAGCCACTCGAGTCATAATGAACTACGTATAGGTCCCTGAACACAAAAGACTACTTCATTTGATAGGGTCCTTATTTATTCTCTTCCCTCTTCCTGTTAATACCCTTCCCAATTTTGTACTTTATTTGAAAATTTTCAAAATTCCTCTAAGATAATGTCACCTTTTTCAGGGAGCCATCCAGTCTCTGGTTTGGTTTGACGACTCACTTTTTGCTCTCAGTGCACCTTAAGGTACACGTAAGATAGTAATTATGAAATCATATTTTTATGTGTGTAAATACAACGTCAGATGAATTCATCAAAGAGTGCCTGAGGAATCCAAAGCTTGCCTTAAATTACCCCTGTGTCCTCAGGGCCTATTATCACATCTGGCACAGAGAAGTGGCCCAACAAATGGATGGAAACTGAATCAGTTGCATTTTCTTTCTCATCCTTATAGTGTCTTCCCAGATGTAAATTGAAGGCATCACCCTTAATTGTTTTAAAACCAATTCCAAGCAGTCGTCGGATTCCCAACAGCACAATTTCTCCTGCCTCCTCTTTCTATTTTCATGAGTCCTTAACATTTAACTCTTTGGACTTGGATACTGGGAGGATTTATATATTGAAGAAAGTGGAAGACCCACAGAAATGTGTCTGGTATTTATGTTTTGTTTTCCAAACAGATGGCAAATTGGGAAGATCCACATTCAATATACTAGGAAACACTTTCTCCTCATTCAGGACTTAGGTTTCCCAATGTTCACTATATATTTGTGCTGTCAAGAGGAAAGAAACCCATCTTCGATTTCTCATGGATTTACTGACAGTGAAAGTGGGATGCCCTGAGGAGGAGTAGGGTGGAGCTGTGAGCTTCCCATGGGACCCTCCAGGGAGTGAGTTTCTGGCATCAGAAGTTTGAGTTGCCGAAGGTCTCCATTGGCTCTGATCATTGTAATTATCTGCCAAAACAGCAAGCTTACAGTAGTCTCTTCCCATCTTCTGCTTGCAACAATGTCTATACCATACATCTGGACAAGCAACACTAATTACCTTAACCATTTTAGCCTTTCTTAGACACACACTAGCAACACAGGCACTATAGCCTGAACCACCATTCTCTGCCCTCTCTCCACTTGAAACTCATTGGTCCCAAACTCTTCGCTTAATCCAACAGCAGGAGTACAACCCTGGGATTCTGTGCTTGCACCTGACTACAGAGTGAGACATCCTGAATGCAAACCCCAACTCGGCCACTTTTAGCTGTTATTTAACTTCTCCATGACTTGGTTTCCATATGCCTCAAATAGAGCAACAATATCTAATTCAAGATACCTATTTGAAAAGTAAAATATGCTAGTTCATAAATCATGCTCAGTTACAATTTTTATATATTCTGTCTTCATTTATGTTGGTTAAAAAAAAGATAGGGAAAATCTTGGCATTTATTCTGTTAGCTACTTTCAGGATTATGGGAGCCTCATGATATGAGGCCACTAAGAGGTAAATTTATTTTTATTCTACAAAAGAAGAAATTGAGGCTCAGAGAAGTTAAGAATTTTGCCAGAGTTCATACTTTTAGTGAAAACCACAAGTCATGATTAAAACCCAGGTTTCTCTGAATTCAAAGCTGTGTTAGTTATTTTCTTCACTCTTATCAAGCTATGTGTGTGACTCTCTTGCAGCATTCTTTATATGGCTCTGAAGTTGTCTATCTGTTTGTATAGCAAGACCTTGAGTCCTGGAGGACAGGGATCCCTGATCACCTTCCTCAGCTTAGTCTTGCCCAGTGCCTGACATGGAAGGAGTAGGGGTACCATAAATATCAATCAAAAAGTAAGGCAATAAATTCTTCTTCTCACACACTCCTCCACGATGTATTGCAGTGCTTTCTGTTTTCAGGAGTTTCCCCAGACTGATTCCCAAGCCTTCTAATGGAAAACACTACTTTCCCAGTGAGAAATTGGGAAGTGAGCTAAACAAAAGTAAAACTATCATCAAACATGCTGACTTTTCCTTTGGCTTCAATATGACCTGCCCTTTCCAAAGGGAAGATCAGCGGTGGGGACTGCGCTCACTTGAAACAGGTGTTCCCACCAGGCAGACCTGTGTTGAAACTCTGTCTTGCCATTTACAGGCTCTATGCTCCTGGGTGAGCCACTGGCCTCCCATGAGTCACACTTTTCTCATCTGTAACATGTGATATTAATCCTCATATCAGCTTAATTATGAACATGAGCGATTCCAGCACACACCAGGCACTGCATAATATCTGTGCCTTCAATGACACTTTCTCTACCACTGTATCCCCAATCCCATAAATTGGTTTAAGCTGGGTGAGTTCTCACACTTGAATGAGTGCCCCAAGATGAGCATTATTCCTCGGTACAGGCCTCCAACATAGGCCCTGCCAATAACCCCTGGGACCACCTCCCACTCCCCAGGGTGCATTCCACTGACCCATGCATTCCACAATGCCAAGTCCCCTTCATGCCCCACTGTTTTGTGGGTTCCAGTCATAACCTAAAAAGACAGACTGGGGGCTACATGAGCCATTCACATTTTTCCTAAAGGAAAATGTGCCTTGTTGATAAGATTGAACTAACATTTGCTCACCATTTAAGGTATACCTAGCCCTCTATTAATGTTTTACACTGACATGAACTCATTTAATGCTCATAATGACCACAGCAGTTGGGATTATTATCTCCATTTTATAAATGAGACCCTCAAGATTCAGGGAAGTTCTGAATTTGTGCATTTATTTTATACATATTTACTGAAGACCTTTCATACAGCCAGGAGTCATATAACTTGAAGGGACCATAAAGATCAACTGGTAAGGAAGCATGTTACTTGAGTTCACAACCTAGTCCTATAACCCTGAGCAATGTGCTTCAAGTCATTGTACCTCTGTTTTTTCATCTCTACAGCGGAGGTTGAGTTTTGATGAGATTTCAATACATGAGATGCAGAATGAAAAACATTTAGCAAGTGTCTGGCATACAGAAATGTTCAAACTGTGTTCACTATAGTTAAGAAGAGATGGTAAGAAACAGTACAGGAATTCAAAGATTGAAAACAAGTAAACAAATAGTTGGTTTATATTTCACAGTGGAGAAATTAACAAGAGTCAGTGCATATGTAAAGGTGGAGATAATCAACTCTGCTAGAGAAAAGGAAGCCTCCAAGTTCACGTGACTCCTAGGTTAGCAGATGTGCAAATTTACTAGAGTCCTAGGCCAATATTCAAGGACACATGCTGCCTTCAAGATGGACACGACTTTCCTCACAGCTCTAGTGTTAAGGAGTGCTCAGTACATGTCGCTAATAACTCTCTGCAGAATTAAATAAAAATACACTCTGGGTCCAAAATTGTCTCTGGCAAGGATGTAGAAATGCATTCAATAAATGCATAATGATTCTATAAAAGCTCTGGAAACTGCTTCCTAGAGAAAAAAATTTAAAAGTGCATGCATATTAGTACATTTCACAGGTAATGAGGGAGACAGCCACTTCAGGCCCACAGGTCCAGAAAAACCTAGCTAGTCTGAAAATCTCACCCAAAATTATATAAAGAGAGGGAAGGCAAATCTAATCGTCAGAAATATCATCTCAAAACTCTGAATTCATTCATCAGTTGTTTTTCTCCTCAAATAATGTTCTTTTGGAGGGTATTTTCAAGGATAGTTTCTCCTGAGAAAATATCACTGACTGACATTTAGAAATAATACAATTTCCAGTTATGAGCCATCCTTTGCATTGTGTCCGTTTTAACAAGAAAGAGGAAGAGAGGTGATAGGAAAGGGAGTGATAAGTGGTGTTCATATCCAAGGGGGAGAGGACACAGGAGAGTTTACTTTTGAAAAATAAAATGGGCTTACCCATTGTACGAGGACATTCTTGGATTGCTATAAATAGCTTTGTACCTTTAGCTATAAGGAAATGCTAGAGACTGGGTGATTTATAAAGCAAAGAGTTCTAATTGGTTCATGGTTCTGCAGGCTTTACAGGAAGCATGGTGCTGGCATCTATTCAGCTTCTAGAGAGGTCTCGGAAAGCTTACCATCATGGTGGAAGGAAAAGGGGGAGCAGGCATGTGATGTTGCAAAAGCAGGAGCAAGAGAGAGAGAGGTGCCACACACCTTTAAATAACCAGATTTCATGAGAACTCACTCACTATCATGAGGACAGCATCAAGGGGACAGCGTTAAGCCCTTCATGAGAAATTCACCCCCATGAGCCAGTCACCTCCCACCAGGCCCCACCAACAATACTAGAGATTATAATTCAACATGTGATTTGGGTGGGGACACATATAAAAACTATATTCATTTATTACTGATAGGAAGAGATGCTTACAACATGACGACACAGTGCTGAGTACCTTAGGGAGTTTTTTCACTAACTCCTCACCCCAGGTAAGATGGATATAATTTTCCGTATTTTTGAAATGTGGAAACTGGGGCAAAAAGTAACGTACCCAAGATCACTTGCAAAGTCAGAATTCAGATCCAGGACTCTAGATTTTTTAAACCACATTTAAAATCATGATAGTGTTTCTAGTTTACTCAGATTCCCTTGAAAGGTGTCAGGGCTAAGGATAGACAAGCACATACCTTAGAAAGCCCGCACAGAAAGTGTCAGATCCACAGGCTCCTCATGTGACATAAACCTTGGTGCAATTTAGTATTTGCTGGTGTCTAGGTTCTAATGTGTCTTCCTCTCACTTATAGGAAAAGGTTGAGTAGGGGGATGGAGGGTAATGTTTGATTTGGTTTGGATGGAAGTTTTCTCTTGTCTGTGTTGAACAGAAAACTGCCCCTGTCCTGGCATGCAAAGTGCGATTCTGTTATTGTCAGATGTCTTAAGTGGGTTTATATTATTGTTCTCTGTTAATCATTTTCAGAGAGGAAGAAGGGCATGGAACTTAAAGTCTGAGAACTTGACATAGAAATAGAATACATAAAAGGAATGATGACATTTAACCCACAGGCCTGTTCTGGGAATAGGACACACACAGGTTTGTGTTTGCAAAGATTCTGGGAGGGCCCCTGGCACATAGTAAGCACTTCATGAATTCTCATCTCCTTCTTCTGTGTCAAAGCAGGATAAGGACTTTTAGAGGAATTAGTAAAGAATAAAAATGAAATAGACTATGCTGTTGAGCACTGTATTTAATTTTTAAAAAATCTTGTTAGGAAATGAATGGAAAATGTTTCTGCATTTGCAGTAGAGCAGAAAACAAGGCAATTATGGATATCAAGAATTGACTGTAATCACAAGTCACAGATAAAGAATTACAGCATTGGCTCCTAAAGGGAAGGGAGGAGATGAAGTTTGGATTAGAGTTCAAATAGATTTGAGGAGATGAGAGAGAACATGACAACTATTCTGGGGTTACTTTAGTAGGAAAACTTCATATGGAGTAGCGGAAAGAACATAGACTTGACCTAAAGTTTCCTGAAACAGACTGTTGAAAAAGTTAATAAATAATTTCAGAAAATACTTTATTGTCAATGTCATCATCAGCATAAACCATCTATTGATTTTTTCCCAGATACATATGACTGTTTAAATAACAATTAGCAAGTGATTACTATGTGTTAGACACTACTAACGTGTTATTCTATTTAATCTTCTTAGGAACCTTTTACGGTAGATATTATTCAGATGTTATGGTTCAACGAGATGAATCTCAGAATTGAGTGCTCCTCTTCAAGAATAAGTAATTTAAACATGGAAGTATAGAGATTACTTGATATACATTGAAAAGCTAATATATGCTGGTTATTTTGCACATATTGACTCATTTGATCATCAAAACGACACATGACTTAAATGTTATCACATCCTTTTTACACATTTGGAAATGGAGTTTCACAGAGTTACAGAAATTTGCCCCAAATCACATGATTATAAATGGCAGAGGCACAAATTGAGTCCTAGTTTGTTTGATTCTGCCAAGACACAACCCAAGAAACCTGGTACATCTCTTGTGATCATAACATATATTCTTAGTTTAAGACTCTCAGTCTCAGAGGAAAATCAATGATGAAAGTCAAGCCTAATGGCCCAGTCCTTTTTCTTTCAACAAAGTCTGAATGTATTCATGTATGGTCATTTGTTGTACGTAATCATCATCAACCTGCCAGATAAACAGCTAATTATTTTGGTTGTGTTATAAGCAAATAAACTTGCCTGTGTGTAATTTGACAAATGGGGCCTGATCAACAGAGAAACAATTGTTCCAAGCTTGCAAACTCCCAGGAGTCTAATGAGCAATGGTTTACTGAATGAGCAATTGCAAAACAAAGAAATTACATTAGTGTGGTTTCTTTAGGAATAAAGAGCAATCCATTGGCTTTCACGCCTTTGTAATAAAGAAATTTGTTAGCTGTGGATTGGGCAGTAGAAAAAGCACACAGAGAATGCATATACCTTTAACCTGACTGTTTCTGACACTACAACACTTCCGGGGCACATCCTCTCTCACTGCCCTCTGGGACTACATAAATACCAGAACTTTTACCCTCGCTTGCCTAGCCAAAGATAACACCCTCAGCACCTAGCCAAAGGCTTTCTTTGGGAGCAGATGCTTGTGTTTTTGAATGACTGGAGGACTCAGGTTATGTTTGAGCCTGTAAAATAGGATGTATGGTGCTTAATGTGTGAAGAGATGAGCTTTGGTCTTGATCAGATCTGAATTTGAATCCAGTCTCTTTTACTTACTAGCCATGTGCTTTTGGACAAGTGGCTCAACTCTTTTCAGCAAATGTGTCTCATCTATGGATAGATAGAGTAAAATTTTTTCATTTCTCTCAAGATCTTTGAAAGTATTAACTAAAATAAAAGTAAAAAATCAAACTAGAACACTGTGTTAGGCCATTCACACATTGCTATTGATGGCAGCAATGGGCCACCTGAAATGGCCGCTGCCAAGACACTGGCTGCAGCAGGGGAGGTGAGGCTGGGCCGGACACTCCATGGAACCAGCAGGAGCTAGAAACAAGTGGGAGTCCCACCCTCCTGGGCACAGCTGCAGCCTCCCAGTTGTGGCTGTGGACCCAGGACTCCCTGTGCTCTTGCGGGCTGGGAGGAGACAGTAGCCCCACTCTCCTGAGTGCAGCTGCAGCCACCCAAACTGCAGCTGTGGACCCAGGCATCTCTGCACTCTCAGGGGCCTGGGAAGGCCCCCCTAACCCCTGCAAGCTCAGACGTGTCTGTTCCCGCTGCCTGGTCTCTTCCTGCTCCTGCACCTGTTCCAATCTCAGAGTGAGGTTGGGGCCAAGCCTGGGTGTTGTAGCAGCACGGTGAGGTGTGTGCATGCTTTGGGAAGCGCTGACACACCAGCCCCCTGCTGCCTCGGCCCCCTCCAGACTTTGAGCACCAACAAGCATGGGAGGAAGGTCAAGGTGGTGCTGAGGGCAGCTTGGTGCTGGCCTGCAGCTGCCTAGCAGCATGAACAGCCTGGGTGCCATGAATAGCAGCAGGAGGCAGACAGGCTCCTGGGTAGAAGAGGGTGGGTCACCACTGAAGCTCCACCTTCAAGCTGGGGAAGGCTTGAAGCCTGGGGGCCCGGCTGCCAGTCCTGCAGACTGGAGTGGGAACTTGTGGTACGTTTTCCAGGACCACCTATGGCCTCCCATGGACCAATCGGTGCCCACTTCCTCCCCTCTGAGGCCCATGAAAGCCCTGTACTCAGCCAGACTTGAGGAGACAATGACTAGGTATGGAGAGCAACTACCTACCCCCGTGTCTCCTCTCTACTTGGAGCTGAACACTAGACAAGACAACCTGCTTGTGGGGAGAAGCTACCCAATGCAGGCCTCCTCTGAACCCTTCTGTCACTCAATAAAGCTCCTTTTTGCCTTGCTCACCTTCCACTTGTCTGTGGACCTCATTCTTCATAGACACAGGACAAAAATCCAGGACCCACAAAATGGTGGGGCTAAAAGAGCTGTAACACAAACAGGGCTGAAACATCCCCCTGGCTCACCACATTGCAGAAGGACAGAAGAAAGAAAGAGAGAATAGCTGCAGCCCTTCGGGGAGTCCACACCTAGGAGCTCCCTAAGCTAGGGCTATGACACCCTCTTTGGGACTCTGGTTCCTGGTATCTCTAAGCTTCTGAATGTCACTGCATTCCCTGGTGCCAGCCATGGAAGCTGCTTGTGGTATGCTTGGTCCAGCCACAGCCTGACAGGAAGCCTCGCAGGGAGCTGGCACCTCTGCTGGCACCTGAAACTGCTTGCCCTACTGAAGTCAGCGTGCCCGTCTGTACGCAGTGTCTGGACGCCATGCTCAGTCATTCACACGCCCCTCACCGCTCCACTCGCTCTTGGCAGGCATGGGATCTAGGCCGGTAGGATAAGCCGAGTGCTGCCTGCCACACCAAATGGGTGGAACGATCCCAGCAAGTCTGAGCAAAACTCAAGCAAAGGCATCGCTGGCAACAGAGGTTTCCAGCCAGAAAAGCATCAACCCAAGAATCCCATGACACTATAGAGAAATACCTGAGGCTGTATAATTTGTAAGAAATGAATTTTAATTGGCTCACAGTGCAGCAGGCTGTACAAGCATGGTGCCTGCATCTGCCTGGCTTCTGAGGAGGCCTCAGGGAGCTTTTACCCATACTGGAAAGTGAAGCAGGAAGGGGTACATCATATGGCAAAAGCAGGAGGAAGAGGCAGCAGGAGGGAGATGCCACACACTTAAACAACCAGATCTTGTGAGTATTCACTCACTATTGTAAGGACAGTACCAAGCCATGAGGGATCCACCTCCGTGACCCAAGCACCTCCTACCACACTCTACCTCCAACATTGGAGCTTACATTTTAGCATTAGGTTTGCAGGGGGACAAATATCCAAACTATATCAAACACCATGCTGATAATTTGGGTGTGTGTATGTACATGTGCGTGTGCATGTATGTGTGTATGTGCATGTACTTGTGTGTGTGTGTTTGTATGTATGTACGTGTTTGTGTGTATGCCTGATGTTGATATTTAGGGAAGACAAATCAAGTTGATTGGCAATGAGAAGTATGTCCCAGCAAAGCCACATCCCAATCACGGCTATGTTTATCCATTTTGTAATTTCCCTGAAATTTTTACAAGATGAGGAACTAGGGAAGCAGGATCAACCACAGAGCAGAGTAAATACAGCTAAACGGCTTTGAACAGATTCGGCTTATGCTCTTGTAAGTAGCTTATTCACTCCAGTTTTAGGAAAACAGGAAGTAATAAGATTAAAGTTCCAAAGCTCAAATGAAAACATAATGTCAAATCTAGTCCAAGTAGGATTTAGGTTCAGAAAAGAGATTGCAATAGTCCATAAAATTAAAAGAAAATGAATAAGCTTATAATAAGTCTGAGGTACACAGTCTCCTTATATTTTGTAAATTCTTAGTGGAGCACTACATGGAAAATAATAAACTGAGAGAGTTTATTTAGGAAGCCCTGTGCTGAGCAGAAGATATGGGCCAGGCATTTTCAGGATATGTACACTAAAGTTTCATGCACAGTATCTGCCATTAGGGACTCAGTAAGGAATAGAGCAGTGGCTTGCAAACTTTTTGATCATAGTGCACTCAGTAGGGCCAAAAAACCTCTAGACCTGCATATTTATCTCATTCTCATTTGGAAGTATTCAATTATACCACAGAATTGGAGAGAAATGTCCATACGTTGCTCATTATTTGTTTCCTCAGATACTTTACATATACATAACTACAAAACAAAGTAATTCAAACTTTCAAATGAACAATTACCTTTATCAATTGTGTAACACAAGTTATTTAAGTGGTAAAATTTCAGATGGAGTCTCTTACCAATCAAAAACTAGTGTATAAGCACATTTGGACTAATTATTGACATCTGTTACAGAAATAGGTATAGGTACTATTATATTTAAACATATTTAAGCTGCAGTTTATACTAATATTAAAGTTCAATTATAAGAATATATTAAAAATATACATTACTCTCCCTCTAAGGACAATTGAAACAGCACACTGTAAACAAAATTGCTAATGAGGAAATTAAACTAATAGTGATTTGCAACATAAAGTAAAACCGGCATAAATTCCTCCACCAGTTCAAGGCAAAACTGGGGTTACGTCAGAGATGAATTTTTTTTCAAGTTATGAAATTCTCAAAATCTATTTGTAGGTGTGCACATTAGGAGGTGTAAAACTTTCAAAGAATGACATGAGTCAAACTTCTCAGAAAATTACTGACTAGTCCTCAGGGAATTCTAACTTTTATGAGGCATTCTTACTTTTAGAAGCCATTATGAACACACTGAGTGGATTACTAGCAAATAACATTCAGCTGTCTATTTACAAGAAAAACAAAATAAAGCACAGATCATTTATCAGCACGTTACGTGCATGTACTCATAGACGCAGGACAATAAAAATAAATAATAGCTTATACTTACTTACCACTGAGTATGCGCTACACACTGTTCTAAGTGCTTTGCGGGCATTTATTTATTTTAAAATTATATTTTATTGTGGTAAGAAAGTTAAGCATGAGACCTACCCTTTAACAAAATTTTAAGTGTGTAGTACATTGTTGTTAGTAATAGGCACAATTTTGTACAGCAGACCTTTATAAGTTATTCATCTTTCTTAACTGAAAACGTATGCCCTTGATTAGTAACTCTTCATTCCAGGCTCCGGCAGCCACTTCTCTCCAGGCCCTGGCAGCCATCATTCCACTCTTTTATCCTATAAATCTGACTATTTCAGATAACTCTTTTAAGTGGAACCGTGCAGTATTTTTCCTTCTGTAACTGACTTATTTCACTTAGCATAATTGTCCTCAAAGTTTATTCATGTTGCCACATATTGCAGAATTTCCTTCTTTTTAAAGTCTGAATAATATCCCATTACATGTATATAACACAATTCTTTATTCATTCATCTTTCTATGAAAATTTAAGTTGTTTCCACATCTTTGTTATTGTGAATAGTGCTGCAATGAATACAAGAGGGCTAATAACTATTGGAGATCTTGATTTTAATTTGTTTGGGTAAATACTCAGAAGTAGGATTGTGGGATCATACGGTAACTCAATTTTTAATTGTTTTAGGAACCTCCATACTGTTGTCCATAGAGGTTACACTATTTTGCATTCCTACTAATGGAAAAGGCTTGCAATTTCTCCACATCCTCGCCAATGCTTGTTCTCTTTTATCTTTGCTATCCTAACAGTCGTGAGTTGATATCATTGTGGTTTTGATTTTCATTTTCCTCATGATTTGTTACATTGAGCATCTTTTTGATACCTGTTGCCAATTAGGCTGTGTTCTTTAGAGAAGAATTGTGTATTCAAATTATGAGCTCGTTTTAAAAATTCAGATTATTCGTTATTTTGCTGTTGAGTGGTGGGGGGATCTTACGTATTTGAAAATTATCCCCTTGACAAATATATGTTTTGAAAATATTTTCTCACACTTCATAGGTTATCTTTTCACTCTCAAATGTTTCATTAGCTTTGCAGAAGCTTTTTTGTTTGATGTCATCACAATGATTATTTTTGCTTTTTTTTATTATGCTTTTGGTGTCAGATCAATAAAAATGATTGCCTAGGCCAATGCCATAAACCTTTTCTCCTGTGTTTTCTTCTAGGAGTTTTACAATTTTAGGTTTTATATGTAAACATTTAATCCATTTTGAGTTGATTTTTGTGTACAGCCTAGTAGTTCAATTTCATTCTTTTGTGTATGTATATCCAATTTTTCCAAAACCATTTATTGAAGATACCATTCTTTCCCTATTGTGTATTTGTGACACCCTTATCTAAGGTCAGTTGACTATACATACATGCATTTATTTTTGGGCTCTCTCTTTGGTTCCATTCATCTATATGTCTGTTTTATACCATTACAATACTGTCTTAAATACTACAGCTTTGTAATATATTTTGAAATCAGGAAGGGTGATCTCTAGCTTTGTTTTTTCTCAAGATGGATAGGAAGAATCAATATCGTGAAAATGGCCATACTGCCCAAGGTAATTTATAGATTCAATGCCATCCCCATTAAGCTACCAATGACTTTCTTCACAGAATTGGAAAAAACTACTTTAAAGTTCATATGGAACCAAAAAAGAGCCTGCATTGCCAAGTCAATCCCAAGCCAAAAGAACAAAGCTGGAGGCATCATGCTACCTGACTTCAGACTATACTACAAGGCTACAGTAACCAAAACAGCATGGTACTGGTACCAAAACAGAGATATAGACAAATGGAACAGAACAGAGCCCTCAGAAATAATACCACACATCTACAACCATCTGATCTTTGACAAACCTGACAAAAACAAGAAATGGGGAAATGATTCCCTATTTAATAAATGGTGCTGGGAAAACTGGCTAGTCATATGTAGAAAGCTGAAACTGGATCCCTTCCTTACACCTTATACAAAAATTAATTCAAGATGGATTAAAGACTTAAATGTTATACCTAAAGCCATAAAAGCCCTAGAAGAAAACCTAGGCAATACCATTCAGGACATAGGCATGGGCAAAGACTTCATGTCTAAAACACCAAAAGCAGTGGCAACCAAAGCCAAAATTGACAAATGGGATCTAATTAAACTCAACAGCTTCTGCACAGCAAAAGAAACTACCATTAGAGTGAATAGGCAACCTACAGAATGGGAGAAAATTTTTGCAATCTACTCATCTGACAAAGGGCTAATATCCAGAATCTACAAAGAACTCAAACAAATTTACAAGAAAAAAACAAACAACGCCATCAGAAAGTGGGCAAAGGATATGAACAGACACTTCTCAAAAGAAGACATTTATGCAGCCAAAAGACACATGAAAAAATGCTCATCATCACTGGCCATCAGAGAAATACAAATCAAAACCACAATGAGACACCATCTCACACCAGTTAGAATGGCAATCATTAAAAAGTCAGGAAACAACAGGTGCTGGAGAGGATGTGGAGAAATAGGAACACTTTTACACTGTTGGTGGGACTGTAAACTAGTTCAACCATTGTGAAAGTCAGTGTGGCAATTCCTCAGGGATCTAGAACTAGAAATACCATTTGACCCAGCCATCCCATTACTGGGTACATACCCAAAGGATTATAAATCATGCTGCTATAAAGACACATGCACACGTATATTCATTGTGGCACTATTCACAATAGCAAAGACTTGGAACCAACTCAAATGTCCAACAATGATAGACTGGATTAAGAAAATGTGGCACATACACACCATGGAATACTATGCAGCCATAAAAAAGGATGAGTTCATGTCCTTTGTAGGGACATGGATGAAGCTGGAAACCATCATTCTCAGCAAACTATCGCAAGGACAAAAAACCAAACACCACGTGTTCTCACTCATAGGTGGGAATTGAACAATGAGAACACATGGACACAGGAAGGGGAACATCACACACTGGTGCCTGTTATGGGGTGAAGGGAGAGGGGGGATAGCATTAGAAGGTATACCTAATGTAAATGACGAGTTAATGGGTGCAGCACACCAACATGGCACATGTATACATATGTAACAAACCTGCACATTGTGCACATGTACCCTAGAACTTAAAGTATAATAAATAAATAAATAAATAAATAAATAAACAAATAAATAATTTGGTTATTTGGGTTTCTGTGTGATTCCATAGAAGTTTTATTGTTCTTTTTTACTTTCTGTGAAAATACCATTGGAATTTTAATACGAATGGCACTGAATCTGTAGATTCTTTTGGGTAGTATATAACTGTAACAATATTGTCTTTCAGTTCATGAACAAGAGACACCTTTCCATTTGTCTTGTTTAATATTTTGCATCAATGTTTTGTAGTTTCCAGTTTATGTCTTTTACCTCCTCAGTTAAGTTTATTTCTAAGTACATTATTTATTTTAGTCCTATTGTAAATAGAATTGTCTTTCTAATTTCCTTTCCAGATAGTTTAATATTAGTACATAAAATTTACAACTGATTTTGTATGTTGTATTGATTTTGTATGATTTTGTGTCCTGCAGCTTTACAGAATTTGTCTACAGTTCTAACAGGTTTTTTAATAATGGAGTTTCTAAAGTTTCTACATAATATCATATCATTTACAGACAGGGACAAATTTACTGCTTTCTTTCTGATTCGTGTATATATATATTTAATTTGTCTTGCCTAATTGCTCTGGCTAGGACTTCCAGTACTACACTGAATAGAAGTGGTGAGAGTGGGCATTCTTGCCTTGTTCCAGATCTTTGAGAAAAAGCTTTCAGTTTATCACTAATATAGTTGGGACATGTGTCCCTACCCAAATCTCATGTTGAATTGTAATGCCTAATATTGGAGGTGGAGCCTGGTAGGAGGTGACTGATTCATGGCAGTGAATTTCTCATGAATGATTTAGCACCATCACTTTGGTGTGATTCTCATGATAGTGAGTGAGTTCTCACAAGATCTGGCTGTTTAAAAGTGTGTGGCACCTACCTCCCTCTCTCTCTTGCCCATGCTCTGGTCATGTGATATGTCTGCTCTACCTTCACCTTCTGTCATGATTGTTAAGTTTCCTGAAGCATCCCTAGAAGCTGAGCAGATGCCAGCATCATGCTTTCTGTACAGCCTGCAGAACTGTGAGCCAATTACACTTTTTTCCTTTATAAATTACCCCATCTCAGAAATTCTTCATAGCAATGCAGGAATGGCTTAATACAATCACCATTGAGAGTGATGTCATAACTCCTCAATACTATAAATGAAGTAGGTAGTAATATCAACTCATTTAAGGCAAGGAAAAAAGAGATTGCATATTCTTACCTGGACTGAGAGATTTCTGTTTAAATCCTGTCACTCTGCTCATTTTCTGACATTCACAAGTTTGAAACAAAGTAACACTTGTAAAATTCTTTCACTTAGAGCCAGATGCATAGTAGGTACTATTAGCTAATCTGAATCTGAAATTGAATTTGGCAAGAAAGAAAAAGAATATTAAAATTCTTTACTCTACGACTTTCATATCTAACTAAATCAAAATACACTTTCCTCTTGTGTGTTTTTGAGACATTTTCCATTATGCTTTGCAATATCTTTGTGTTATGAGCAAGTGCTTAATATATAGATATAGATACAGATGCAGCTCTATTAACGTACGTACTTTAAATGTAGAAAAAGTGTTTCTTCTTACTAGATCATACAAATTAACTGGATAGTGGATAGAATTCAGTATTGATTCACTTAAAGTGGAAAGTATTGAAGCATTGTATACTTAATTTTGCATTCACCATGGGAAATACATGGGAGATATTTATGGATGTCTGCATGTGATTTGATTAAGAGCTGCCATTCTGAAAGGTGGATATTATTCATCATATTGCCTTTATAGTAGTGGAAAATAGAAAACCATCAGGAGCAGGTTGGTCACTAAACAGGCCCCCAGATAGGAATACTGGTAAAGTCAACATAAGTTCAATGTCAGCTTCTCAAGCTGAAGTCAAAAAACCTCATCGTGCATCCACATATCAGACTCAGGGCCACTATCTGTGATTAATCAAGTCCCCCAAACATTGAAGAATACAATGTTCCAGATTATTAAGTAAAAATAAGAATTATGACTGACAAAGGGCATTAAATGCAAATGCAAGCATTTGAGTCAGTAAATCCTCTGATTATGGAAACTCTTTCAAATAATGAACAATAGGTCTATTAATTAATTCATTTATTCATTCACTCAAGAGGTTGAGCTACATACTTGAGATGCAATGTTTAGCAAAAGTGGAAACTCTCTGTCATCTGGAACTTTATAAATTAGCTGAAGTGTTAGATGTACAGTAAAAATGCACAAATAACTGTAAAATTACATCTGTGTAAATAGACATAAAGAAGTACATGTCATAAAGCTGTGTGAGCCTCAGGCAATATAAAGGTGGTTTATTTACTTGTCCTCAACTGCAGAAGCCTGTTGAACTCATGCCTCCATTTTCATAGATAAAAAAATTCCTATAGTCAGGACTTCACTTAACTTGGAAAAGGAACACTTACAATTCTCCATATAATAAGCCCATGTTTCTGTATTTTCTTTCTTTTTTATAAAGGTATACGTGTGCCATTTTTAATAATCCTTATTTTATGGAGTTTTTTTTCAGCCAATTGCTTAATTACCTGTGTGGATGACATATAATTATACCTTGAACTTAATATATAACTTGAAAATATATTTGAATTATTCTCTGGTTATCTAAGATTATTGATTAAATTTTCTGTCTATATTCCCTGAACTGACTATACCTCTTCACTTGTCATGTTCCTAATTGAGATGTTAATAAAATCAACTCGATTAGAAATAAGAGTCACACCTGTGCTGTTCCTGCTACCATTGTTGATCAAAAAATCATAATAAAAATCATGAATACTATTCACTTTTTAGAATGGCAGAGACCTTTGCTGTTCCTGACTGTGTTTTCGATATATTTTCTGCAAATAACTGAATTCATCTATCAGGTGATGGCTCTACCAGAGTTGGAACGGTCATGATCTTTCAGCTAAATTCACCAATGGTTTATGTCCAAATATAATGCTGTGTCTTACCTGGAGGTGGAGCAGGCTGACTAACGGCCCTTCCATTTCCTTTAACTATGTGTTGAGCAGGGTGGTCACAATGAGTTTCCAAGGACCATTTCACAGAAATCTACACACAAGTGTTCACATGTTGATTCCCAGAACTGTCTGTGTAGTGCATTACCTAAACAGTCAAGGGCAGAAGGAACAATAACACATGAATTATTTCCCTTGGAAAAATCAGATAGTTAAAATTCATTTGAATTCTCAGAAAATAACACCTGATTTCCTTACCTCATTTTCTAACTGCTGCCAATAAGGTTTGGTCTGAAAAGTGGGTGGAGTGAAATCAAGAATGACATGGGTTGATGTACATGGATGTATTCTTCTACCAGTGGAAATGTTTATAAAACTAAACAAAATGTTCAAAGGGGAGTGTGCATGATTTATTTGTCTATAATACAGTCCGGCAACTCTCACAGTAGAGCCAACTGAGGAACTTCTATTGATTTCCATTGTTGTGAAGATATTTTAGACCTCAAAATTAAAGAGATGGAGCAAGTTGCAGCCTTTTGGGGAAATGAGTTCATCATTTGGAGGCTGCTTGGCTACGTGGCATATGCAAGAGAGTAAGAAAAATATACGTCTTCTATTTCAAGTATCTAGATATTTGAAAATCACCCCATGCTGAAATTTGCCATGGAACTAGCCATGCCATTCTCATTAAGTTTACAATGCCTATTGTTAAAAGAAATAGTTCGTACTGTGGGGAGAAAATTATACCCAGCAATTCCAGCCTGTAATAGTCTGCAAAAATAACTCCTAATTGACTGTTGAGAGTAATGATAACATGATTTAAAACATAACGTTGGCACCAGAAAATTTATTGCAGAAGACCAATCTGAGGGTTGAGCTGTCAGTAAAGCAACCCATTGAATTTTTCCAAGCTAATTCAAATAAAAACGGTAAGATTAAAAGTGATAACACAGT
Source organism: Pan paniscus (assembly GCF_029289425.2). NCBI lineage: Eukaryota > Metazoa > Chordata > Mammalia > Primates > Hominidae > Pan > Pan paniscus. The sequence goes on from NC_073267.2 coordinate 74,259,853, forward strand.
GCCAATGAGATAAGAATTTCTGCAAAATTAGATTACAGGCTTTTTGTGACCATAAAAACCATATTATCCTTGACATTGCTAAATCAATCACTGCAAGAATATTATCTTTACAAGTTAAACTACTGCTTCTTAGATTGAGCCTGAAGAGTCTGGTCTGTTTTTCTGCTATTTGAGAAACAGAAGTGATGCTTCTTTTACATATATTTTGTCTGAAGAGGGATGAATGCTTTGCAAGCAGCTTTGTGACAAAGAAATCACACCATTTACCCATAACGTCACCAAAGGTATCATTTAGATTCAAAGGAAAAAAAAAAGAAACATTTGCAGAGTATTAAATTGTGAAATGCAATAACATCTACAACTTGTCATTTGGTCACTTATTGACATCCCATCACAATTTGTTAAAACCTAAGTTTATTTTTGTCTTTGTGCAACATAGGTAAGCATTTCCAGAAAACTCTGTTCATTCCTCAGCAATTCAGACATCTTTGATGAATAGTTTTTATTTAGGATACTGTTTTCCCTGTGGAGTGAGGAATTATCTTTATGTCCCTGTTCTGATTGTTCAGTAGGACAAAAAAGAACAAGAGAATAATCTTCTGTTTATGCAAACATGAAATTCTAGACAATAGGTTTAAGACCATAACATCTTGACCACTGACTTCTCTGAAGCAAAATGCACATGATAAGAACATAGACTCTTATGGGACCTGAAGTTGAATTCTGTCTACATTTCAGGGTAGCAATATGAGTTTGGTGAAGCCAGGTAACTGCTCTTCCCTGAGTTTCTTATCAGTAAAAAGTGTATAATAATTTTGATAGGGTTGGTGTGAGAATTAAATTAAATACAAATCATGAAGCTTGACACATAGAAAGCACTTGGCACATTGAATTATCATTATTAACATTATCATCTTCATCCATATCATTTGTGCTTCAAAACTATATTAACTAAATTACTATGTATTAAAATATGATGTCTTGTTTAAAATACCAAATCTTTGAGCATGCTGTTTTTTCTATCTGAAAGACCTCCAGATGTAAAGATGGCCTGGAAAATATTCATCAACATACAAGATTTACTTTTAAATATTTAAAAAGCAATAGATAGGTGGAGATAATTGATTCATCTTTGATTATCCTGGCAGATGAATTGATGCTATTTTCTTTCGATCTACTTCACAGGGCTTATGGGAACACTAACTTTGGACTTTCACTCGGCATGTAAGCATTCTCTAGCTTCTCTTTCTACCTAATAGAGTTTGAATTCCTTGGAGATAACTCCAGAATCCAACATGTAGTAGGTGTTGAAGTATGCTTCTTAAAGAAGAGGCTGTTTTTATGATATTTTGTTAGCTTTTAAAATCGACTTTATTTTTTTAGAACAGTTTTAGGTTCAGAACAAAATTAAGTGGAAAGTATAGCGTTCCCACATACCTTCTGCCCCGTACACATACAGAGTTCTTCAATATGAACAAGCAACACTAGAGTGGTCCATTTGTTACAATCAATGAACATAAATTAACACATTGTTGTCAGAAAAAGTCCACAGTTTCATTAAGATTCACTCTTGGTGTTGTATATTGTATGTGTTTGGAAAAATACACAATGATATAGGCCTACAGTTACAGAATCGTACAGAATTAGTTTGATGAAAATCTTAGCTTGCACTGAAATTCCTCTGTGCTCTGCCGAATCCATAGTTCCTTTCCTTCTAAATCCTTATGACCACTGATTTTATTACTGCCTCCATAATTTTCCCTTTTTCAGAATGTCATGTACTTAGAATCATATAGCCTGTAGCCTGTGAAGATTGGCTTCTTTCATTAATAAAATGCATTTAAGTTTCTTCCATATCTTTTCATGTTTTGATAGCTTATTTCTTCTTTGCACTGAATAATATTCCATTGTCTGGAAGAACCACGGTTTATTTATCTATTCACCTACTGAAGGACATCTTGGTTGCTTCCAAGTTTTCACAATTACGAATAAAGCTGTTATAAACATTGTGGGCAGGTTTCTGTGTGGACATAAGTTTTTTATTTATTTGGATAAATACCAAGGATCATGATTGTTGGATCATGTTGTAAGAGTATGTTTAGTTTTGTATATGTTTAGTTTTATAAGAAGCTGCCAGCCTGTCTTTTAAAATAGCTGTTCCACTTTGCATCCACACCAGCAATGAATTCGGGTTTCCGTTGTTTCACATGCCGGCTAGCATTTGGTGTGGTCAGTGTTTTAGCTTTTGGACATTCTAATAGGTATGCACTACTATCTTATTGTAGCTTTAATTTACAATTTTCTAATGACATACGATGTTGAGCAACTTTTCATAAGTTATTTGCCCTCTAAATATCTTTTTTAGTGCAGTGTCTTCTCAGGTCTTTGGCCTGGTTTTTAATTGATTCCTTTGTTTGCTTGTTTCCTTATTGCTGATTTTTAAGGGATTTTTACATAGTTTTGTTCCTTATTAGGTATGTATTTTTCAAGTAATGCTCCTCATCTGTGTTTTATTGTTTTATTCCCTTGACAGGTCTTTTGCAGAGCGGAAGTTTGGGTTGTTAAAATTTTAGTAAAGCCTAGTTTATCAATTATTTTTATCATAGAACATATCTTTGGTCTTTCATCAAAAAAGTTATTACAATACCCAAAGTCATCTAGATTTTCTGTTATGTTATCTTCTAGGAGTTTTATAATTTTGTATTATATATAGTTCTGTGATCTATTTTGAGTTAATTTTTTGAAGAGTGTATTACAGAATGAATTATAGTCCCCCTAAAAAATTCATGAGATGAAACTCTAACCATCAACATGACTCTATTTGGAGAAAGAGCCTTGAAGGAGGTAATTACGTTTAAATTAGGTCATGAGGGTGCATCTCGAATCAAACTGCACTAGTGTCTTTATAAGAAGAGGAAGAGATACAAAGAGTGTATGCACAGATAAAAAAGCCATGTGAAATCCACAGCAAAAAGGCAGATGTCTAAAAGCCAAGAAGAAAGGCCTCTAGAGAAACCAAACCTACTGACACCTTGATCTTGGACTTCCAGGCTCCAGATCTGTAAGAATACAAATTTCTGTAGTTTAAACTAACCAATCAGTTATATTCAGTTATAGAGGCCCTCAATTGACTACTACCAGTTATAACCATTCTGTTTAGATTTTTTTTATGTAAATGTCCAATTGTTCTAGCACAATTTTTGGAAAATGCTATCATTTCTCAATTGCATTATTTTAGCTCCTTTGCTAAAGATCAGGTGGCTATATTTCTGTGGGTCTATTGCTAGTATTTATTTTGTTTCTTTGATTTGTTTGTCTATTCTTTCATAAATACCATCTTGTCTTGATTACTGTAGCTTTATAGTAAATCTTGAAACTGGAGAGTGTCAGTTCTACTTTAATATTGTGTTGGCTCTTCTAGGTCCTTTGCCTTTCCATATAAGCTATAAAATCAGTTTGTCAATATTCATAAAATAATTTGCTGAGATTTTAATTGAGACTTCAATGAATAGTTCAAATTAGAAAGAACTGACATCTTGAAAATATTGAGTCTTCCTATTTACAAACATGAAATATCCCTCTATTTATTTAGTTTACTTTTGATTTCTTTCATCAGCGTTTCAATGTTCTCTTCATATAGATATTACACATATTTTGTTGGATTTATACCTAAGTATTTTTATTTTGGGGGATGCTAACGTAAACAGTATTGTGTTTTTAATTTCAAATTCTACTTGTTCGTTGCTGGTTTATAGAAATGTGATTGGCTTTTGCATGTACATCTTGTATCCTTCAACCTTGCTACAATTGCTTATTAGTTGCAAGAGTGTTGTTGTTGATTATTTAAGCCCCTCCCACAAAAATTCATGAAATGAAACCCTAACCTTCAATGTGATTGTATATGCAGATTTTATGCATAAAAATGTTATCTGTAAATAAATAGTTTTATTTATTTCATCCTATCTGTATACATTTTATTTCCTTTTCTTCTCTTATTGCATTAGCTAGTATTTTTAGTATGAGTATTAAAAGGAGTGATGTTGTCTTGTTCTTAATCTGAGTGGAAAAGCTAGTTCCTCGACACATTTTGTTCTTTTTTTGTAATGATTTCATATGCGATAGTCATACTTGGCCAAAAAAAAATACTTCAAATTGAATTCATTGGGTGTATTTTCAAGGGCCTATTTTCAGCCACAAATTACCTCACAGTCTTACTTATGAATCACTTAGAAAGAAGCATGTCTTTGGTAGGGTCTATTTGTTAGTCCAATTAAAATTCACTTCAGGAATGGAATATACCACATTTCTCTTCACCACTTAGTATTATAGCATCTTGACTTTAAGAATTTGATCATTGTATTTATATTTTTACTTCATATTTTACTTCAGATTTTGTATTCTTTAACAAGAATGATAAAACATATAATCTAACAAAATCCCACCCCCTTTTATTCTGCCTTTCTTGTAATGTAAATGCTAATTAGATTGTAAATTAAAAGGTAAAGAAAGTATAACAATGATTATTCAATATGTCCCTCTTTTAGACAAGTGAATGGCTTGGTTGAAAATTAACCATACAAATTTAGTATGAAGTACTTAGGAAAGAGTACTCTAAGTTTAGGCGACAAAAATAAAAACAACAACTACTTCATATACATATAAAATATATTGAGAGACAAATTGTTTTGATTTAAATTCTAAGGTAGTAAAAGTAATCTAATAATTCATAAATTGTTGTTGAGCTCCATATATCAGGTTTCTCATTTATTGTAATTTTGTTGTATGAAGGTCACAATTAAGAAAATGTTTTTCTTACTGTGCATTTTCAATTCCTTTATGGGCAGAAGTAGTATGTATTACTTATAGCCAGAAAGAAATTGGTCATTTATTCTATCTGTGATAACTAAAAGATTCTGAAAGCTGTTTCAAGATTTTTTTATTTTTAAAGTACAATTAATGATATTTCCAGATAGTAACTTTGGTGCATTATTAAAAGCATGAAACCTAAATAAGCTATTTTATATTCATCTTGCAACTCAGCTAAATATACTAAATTAGGAACTTAAAAATATATTTCATGGCTCTAATTTGGTTGGTTATATAAGAAAGAGAAAGTGCATGAAGCTGCAAAATATGAGCATATTCTCTGACTTTCCTTTTATTAACAAATAGAGTATAGAAGTCAATGTATTTTATTTTAGTTTTTCATTCCATTTTTAAAGTATGGTTTTAAACCTCCTTAATCTTTAAAATGATGCTATTTATTTCTGATTTGTGGCAGTGTCAGGGAAACATAAGAAAGTAGACCCACAATGGTTAATATATTGAAGACATTGTTTGCTTTGAGTGTTTCCTTATATGCAGTAAATTCTACCAGATATCGTAACCTTGAGCATCACCTGTATTTGATTGCTTAGAATTCCAAATCTGATTCATAAAATCACCTCCAGTGTGAGACTGGGTTTACTATGTAATTTTTCTTTTCAAATAGGCCATTATTGTAGTCTCCCACCTAAACCCTAAGTATGCTGTTATTAACTTGCTTTTAAGTTCTTCAATAAAGCAACATTTAGGATGTATATAAAAACACTGCATTTTTATTAAACAGCCCTAAAGGAAGGAAAGGCTATTTTAATGTGGCATCAACAGTGTGGTTCTGTGGTTCTATTCAATTAGCATTGGCTTGCCAACCTCTTTAAGTACTGGCACCATGTCCAAGTGTGCTTATTAGCAGCTTTTCTCTTTTCTATATATTTCCCCCCATATCTTTAAGCTCCGGTAAGAATATATCATAGATTTTTTTCAAGTTAAGTAAAACCTGTCTCCATCTTTCTCTGTCCTTGTCTTTCATACACACACAGTCCTTGCCTTCTAAGGATATATAACATTCAGATAGAGAGAGATAGATGATAGATAGATAGACAGATAGATAGATAGATAGATAGATAGATAGATAGATAGATACACAGACAGACAGAGGTATATATGGAAGCATAAACAGACATGAACTAGGGCAATATAAATGGTGACATAGAAAAGATAATACATTTTAAAACTTTTTTAAAATTTCAAATTAATAGTATTCAATGATTAATTGATGTGTAGGTGAGCCAACATTAGAAGTCAAAAATAATTATCTAATTTCTGGTTTGGATGGCAGCAAGTTTAAGATCCATATATAAAATAATTAGCAAGTTAAATTGGAATATGTATAAATATAGCTAAATTTTATTTATTTAGGGCTTAGTGTGCGTAAACACTTTACATGCACTGTCCTATTTAATCCTCAAAACATTAGAATAAGGAAAGTGAAACCCAGGGAGTTAAGAAACATGACAATGGTCATATCTATAATACATACTTAGCGGGATTCATGGCCAGACATTCTGATGCCAGACACCATTCTATTAGTAACCATCACCTTATGGCATGCTGAGTTTGAGATTCTCATGCCAAGATAGACAGAAGTGCCCCAAAATATGTCGGATATGGCATTGTAAAACTCATAAAGAATGGGTTTTGGCACTTGGTAGAGTTACCCAAGGGGGCAAGTGCATGTTAAAATAGTGGTCCTACAGACAGAGTGCTAGGCAATGCCAACATTCATGGGAAGAGCTGAGGAGAGACTGAAGTGATGAGACCAAAAAGTAGCATTAATAGAAGGGGGAGAAGACTCAAAGAATGCAGAATAACCAATGTCAAGATGGCCGATAGTTTTAAGAAAGAGAATAGTCAAAATTAACACCGACGTCAACATCAAGCAGAGAAGCAAATCATAGGACAAGAACATCATGGTTATTGGGCAGAAACTCTTAAGAGACCATTTCCAACCTTTGCCAAGGGTAACTGCAGCTTAGGAGCGGGGAAGGACCAGGCTGCAGTAAGTGAGAATAGGTTAGCAGGGAAGGGGTCTAAGTGAGCTAAGATTATAAGAATGCTCAGAAGATGCCCTTGCCCATGGTGTGGTCATCATAGGCATTATTATGTTTACCTGTATTGTCTTTTGCAGTGGAACCTGTGCATAGTGTATCATACAGAAATTTCATGCATAGATCCTGCTAGAAATAACTTAGACTATGACCTCTGAATTTTTAGCAGTGTGGGAAGATTTTAATAAAATGATATTTTGAAGATTTTTTTATTTAAGCCCAGAATATGCAGGAGATATATTTAAGTCCACCAAAAGAGCTTCATTTGGTAAAGCAAAAATGCCACAATCTTTTAAAATTGGTATTTTTTCTAAAACTGAAAACTTCACACATTTTACATTTCATTTGCTAACTTTCACAGCAGGTCTCCAAAAACCCAACTTCCTACTGAAATGTGTTTCCAAGCAATTTCATTTGGAAACAGAGAACTGTCTTGACCTTTTCATGGGTGTTAACTCTGCATCCTAAAAGACTTCAGAGGCAACACTCAACAGGTGTCCAAATATTCCAGGATAATATGATTCCTATTTTTAGATAGCATTTTTCCATAGCTAAAAAAAATAGATTAGTCAATCAGTTCTCTTTTAAAAGGCCTTCTGGAAAAGCAGTTTTCTACCTTCGAGTTTGCATTGCATTTACCCCTTTGTGTGTTCCATTAAGTATCATTACATGGCCTTTTACATCTAGCAATATATGGCTCTAAAATGGAAAACTCCAGTTGTTTCTGTCTCAAGGCTTTGAATCAAGAATCACAAAGCCTGTTGATCGACATTTAGCTTGCTTCCAAATCTTGTCTATTGTAAACAGTACTGCAAAAAATATAGGAATACAGATATCTCTTTGATATACTGATTTTCTTTCTATTGTGTATATACCCAGGAGTGGGATTGCTGGATCATAACATCATACGGTAGCTCAATATTTAGATTTTCCGGACCCTCCAAACTGTCCCCCATAGAGGTTGTACCAATTTACATTCCTACTAACAGTGTACAAGGATTCCCTTTTCTCCACATTTGTTGTTGCCTGTCTTTTGGATATAAACCATTTTAACTGAAGTGAAATGATATCTCATTGTAGCTTTAATTTGCATTTCTCTGATGGTCAATGATGTTGAGCATCTTTTCAGATGCCTGTTTGCCATTTGTATGTCTTCTTTTGAGAGATATCTATTCAAATACTTTGCCCATTTTTTGATTGGATTATTAGATTTTTACCCACAAAAATATTTAAAAATAATAAGAATAATAAAAAATAGAGCAATAAAAAAGAACCACAAAACTATGGAAAGAGAACTCTTTATCATCATCTGTTCTCCAAGGGAACAGCTCTACTAAGAGGATTCTTCAGGCCTCTGCTCAGAGTGAAATAAGTTTTGTCAAACAGTAAAGAAAGATTTGAGGTGGGAAAATCAATCATCATTTTCCTTCATTTTATTTATTCAAGTTTCATGCAGCTCATTTTTTTAAAGAATGAGTGTCATTTTATAAGTGGTTAAGAAATGTGGATATACATCACTAGCTTCATTGTACAGCTGAAGGAAATGGAGGTCTAGAAATGTAAGATGACTTACCCAGGGTTTCACCATCAATTCGTGGCAGAGTGTGTTCATTAAAGTCTTCTGGGCTGCAAGCTAAAGAAACCAACTTCAACTTTTTCAAAAAAAAAGTAAGAACTCATTGGAAAAACACTAGGGTAGCTCACAGAATAAAAACAAACGGTTAACAACCAAGCCTCAGGTGGAGAGAAACCAGTGTAGTATAGGGACAGTCACTGTAAGGCCTCCTTTCTAGAACATGGCCAAGGGAGACTCTACTCGGACACCATCTGGTGATGTGGTCAATTCCATGCTCAGCGTTCAAATTCCCACTGAAGAAAATCTGACTGGCTGGGCTTGTGTCAAGAGACACTTACCTGGGGATGTAAAGACTATGGTTTGGGGTTTGCAGAGCCACAACCTCTGGCAAAATATTGAAGAATCTCATACTCAACTGTGGCTCACAAATCAGTGTTTATATTGTCTGATTTTCTACTCACATTGTCTTTGCTGACATGAGCATCATTTGAGGAGCTTTTAAAAAATAGCAGCAGTCAGGCCCTACTCCTAGATACTAAATGAGTTACTCTGAGTAGAGGTGAGCCCTGTTTATTTGTTTGTTTTTATGCTTTACTTTTTAAATGATTCTAATGTGCAACCTAATTATAGAATCTATGGGGAAGAAGATGTTGCCTCCAGCAGAAGTTAAGTAAAAAGGAAGGAAGCAATGAATGAAACAAGACAGCATCCACTGATTGGCAAAGAGCTCAGAAACTATCTAGGTACTTTATTCCCATATTTTAGTCCAGGTCAGAATAACCAAGGAAACCTGTGCTAAAATCTAGATTGCAAAGTCCCATTTTAGACCCACTGAATATGTAAAAATCCTGGAACCTGTATTATTGCAACTCTCTTCAGGTGGTTCTCATAGAGGCACATCTGTGCTGGCTCTGTTGTTCTAAATTTGAAATGCTCGACTATGCTGACTCTAGGCCAGTAGTTCTCAAACTTGAGCATGCATCAGAATCACCTGGAAGACTTGTGAAGCTAGAGATTGCTGGGCTCCACCTTAGTTGTTTCTGATTCAGTAGGTCTGAATTGGGGCCCAAGAACTAGCATTTCTGAGTATACTGGTGATACTGGTACTGCTGGTCCAGGAACTACACTTTGAGAACCGTACTCTTAAGGGATTAGAGCTTATTCTCCCACAAAACGCTGATTGCAAAAGGTTTCTGCAGTAGAATCCATGACAGTAGTCCTAGAGGAAAGCCATTAATGGAGAGCTACTTCAGAGCAGGGCAAGAGGTGCAAGCTTCATGCAAAAGAAAATGGCATATGCATATTAAAAATACAATTCTACAGCACACTATGGGGCATTATTGAGCCCACAGCCTCTGACCTGGCATGCCTTAATTTGACCTCATATAGTTGGTTTTGCCAATATTTGGCACATTTCTTTTGAAATGAGTCCTGGTTCAAAATCCTATATTTTTCTGAGATAACCAGTGCTTTGAAAATTCATCATAGTATCTCTTTCCAAATATTTAAGGACAGTTTCTCTCACTGCCCAGATATTCATTAAATTATCTTAAATCATTAAATTAAACTAAATTAATGATCATAAATCATTCATTAGATTTCCCATTTAGCAGAAATGCTTGAAACGCTGATCATGTGCTTTGCTGAACTCTGAGAAAACAAACATAAAAATGAGAGATTTGGTGTTTCAGATGGTATCACCTATATACACATACATTTATTTGGTATACCCATGTATTTATGTAACAGTACAATGGAATATAAATAAAGGAGTTTTCACTACACTATATAGAGACGTAAGGTATGTTGGCAGGTCAGAGAAGCCTTTATAAACATGAACACTTAAAGTTATATAAGTCGATAAACCAGGTAAAGGGAATACTCCCAGAAAACAGCAAGACATGCAAAGTCATAGAATGAAGAGAAATCTATGGCCAAGCGGCAAAAACTGATGCTTCTTGATGAGTAGAAAGAAGACATGAAGGAGGCAGGCAGAGGTCCTACCTTGGAGGTGTTCATGGCCATGTTAAAGTGCTAAGCAGATACCACAAGACCACGTGCAGGGATTTATAGTAGCGGTTCCTAGTCCTAATGTTACAATAGCTGGGGGAATTAACTGGGTTTGGTGGCGCATGCTTGTAGTCCTAGCTACTTGGGAGACTGAGGCAGGAAGATTGCTTGAGCCTTGGAAGTCAAGGATTCAGCGAGCTGTGATTACACCACTGCACTCCAGCCTGAGTTACAGACAATAACCCTGTCTCAAAAAGAAAAAGAAAAGAACCATCTGGGAAGTTGTAAAACAATACCATAACAATACTTGGTCGCTTGTCCAAATTTATGCAGTTGGAATCTCTAAAGATGGGCCAAGGGCATCAGTATTTTTAGAGACTTTCCTGTTAATTCTAATATTCAGCCATGGGTGAGAATGGATTAATTATAGCACCGTATTTGCTAACAGTCAAGATGGTTCTGGCATCCAGATTCAAGGGTAGATTGGAATGGACATAACTGAAAGCAAGAAGAGCAATTAGGAAGTTATTGCATGAGGTCTGGAAACATGATAAATCCTGAACTTGGTAGTTTCAGTGGTAATGGGGAAGAATGAACTTTAGGCAGGATTTCAAGGAAGTAGGGTTTACAGAGTGTGGTTTCTGATTGAAAGTGTTGGACGAGGAATGTGGAGGGGACTAACTGAATCCCCAAGTCCCTGCCTTGGCCATACCTCATTTAGCTTTCCCTTATTTTCAATTCCATAGTGTTTCCCTGGACAAGTTCTGCGAACTAGATACAAATTGAGCAAGACATTACTTTCCTGTATTCTAGGCCTGGTTATCTCCCCAGAGCAATCATCTTAACATCAAGGTCCTGAGCAATGTGTCATAGAATTTTCCTTCCAGTTTAAAACTAGTTACATTTCTTATGGCAAATAACCAAGCACATTTGGCAAAAAAAAAAAAAAAAAAAAAAAAAAGCATGTACTTAAAAGTGAAGCTACCACAGTGATTATTTTCCCTTTTATTTTAAAGTACATTTACATTTGGGGAAAAAATAGCAGGTAAAGTTCTAACTGTAATTTAATGCATGGTCTAATACTTCCATTTATCAAAATGTCAGCTGCCAAACAACCAGCACAAACCAACATTGTTTCTGGGGAACTGGCCCACTCAAAAGACAATGTCTCTGAAGGGAGTTTTAAACAACCAAGAGTGAACAAATTTCTCCTTTTTTGTAAATTGATGTCTGCCAGGGTAAAGGTGTGGGGAAAAAAAGGATGCACCTGCATTGTCTTGTAATTGTAACTATGGCATTTGCAAAAACTGAACTAGATTTTCCCATTTTCATGTATGGTGCTTTCAATAGTTGTGTGTGTGTGTTTCTGCAGAAGCAATGAATTTGGATAGACCTACAGGTGTAATTTTGTCAACTTTCACTCTTGCAATAAGCCCATGACACAGACAAAGAACAAACCGTTGTCTTTTTTGAATGTCATTTACATGCATTCCACTGCACGTCATTTACAAAAAAGGAAACATGTCTTTTAACAAAAAAGACTCATAGGTGTAACAGCAAAAAGCAAAAGACTTTGCCTTATCCAGGATCACAAGGCTGGGAAGCCAAGAACCCAACTACAGGTTTCTAATTCTGAGTCTTGAAAACTTTTCATCACCTGCCCTACATCTCCAGTGTTGAGTCATCAACTTATTGTGGGAAAAGTAAGCTTTGAAAGCAGAGGAGTTTAACACAAAGCTCTTCCAATAGTGTGACCTCCAGTTCCTTACACACCTCTCTGAGCCTCAGTTTCCTCAAGGTTAAATTTGCCTGAGATCCACATGCGCAGAATACTTTTGGAGAAACAGTAAGATATATATTCTACACTACTGTCTCCATCACTTATACACACATATATCATTGGTTATGAGATTATAAGAGAACAGAGATTTTGCTTTGGTTTCTGTTGAATCTGTCTGGAAATAACATCTCCAATGATGAAAGAAAGGAATTTGTAAAGCATATATTAAATATCTGAAAGCCTGCATGTATTATTTTCTTCCTCTTCTACGTTTTTATTTTCTACATATTTTATTGTAGAGGGTTCTAGGGGCCTGGGTTTATAGTCTACTTTGTCTGACTGACACAAAGTCCTCCAGCCACCTCAGCAGAAATCAAACACACGGGATGACGGCACATCCATGAGGGACAGCTGGTATTCGAGACGGTGTATAAATAATAAATTTAGCGTTTAAAAATCTCACATAGGTCTTCTGATTTTATTAACCTAGACAACTTATAATAATTATGATAAACAGACATTGTCATTAAATATAGCAGCCATTTGATAAGATTAAACATAATGCAATATATCTTCCTTTCCTCACATTCAGTATAATAAATTACCCTTAGGCTTCTAAATGAAGCATTTTATAATTGAGCAAAACAGATCGATTTTTAGGGGTCCTTATTTATATGCAAAACAGACTTCTTGAGAATGGTAAACTTGATTAAAATCTCTCTAATTGCAAATCACAAGTAACTTTTTCTCCCAAGCCATAACTATTCTATTAATGTATAATTTATGGCATACAAGGATAGTAAAATTCTAATGTGCTTATGATCCAGATGGAAGAAAGAGTTAAATAGAGAAAACAACAAACTATATAAGATGGGAAGAAAATGGAATTAAAATTTTAAAAAATATTGCACTAGATAGTGTCCCAGCTGTTACAGATGCCACAAAACAACAGAGATTGGTATAGAATATAATAGCGGAATCAGCCTCAGGAGACTTTAAAGAGGTTTCCATGGAAGATCTAGATTTAGAGAGGAAAAAGTCCTCAGAAAATGCACGAACCATTCATTGGCTATGGAAAGCAAGTTTGCAAATGTGACCTGTTTGGGTCTGTTTGGGAGCCCATAGCTACACCCCTACTCAAAATCACAAGTCTGTTCTGGTCATTAACCAATGATTAAGACGTGAAATCCTAGGCGAGTGGCCTTTTACCTAACTGCATGTCATTTATTAAAAAAAGAAAAAAAAAAAAAGGAAACATGGCTTTTAACCAAAAAGATATATCGGTGTAGCAACAAAAATAAGGCCCCAGTTGATGTCAGTCATGGCCTCTGCAGGTATCCCCCTCCCCAACTGGACCAATTCCACATGACTCTTTTGGGTTCTACTTTAGAAGTGAATCCAGTGGAGATGTGGAGATGTTCTCTTGGGGGGAGGACTTAAAGATTCAAAGTTTCTAATTGATGGCCCCCAATCAGCTTCTTCATGGGCATACATTTTATAACCACATGCAGTTAACTTTTTTTCTATTCAGAAACCAGCTTTATTTCCTATTCAGAAATAGGGCTACTCTTAACAGGAGTACTTATTGTTAAGTAAAAGTACATGATGTAATTTCTTCTCTAGTAAAGGTAAGTATTTAAAAAGAACCTCTGGATTCTCCCACGCTTGTAGGAAGTTGTTCACACAGGGGGATGGACCTGCATGTTAGTTTGCTTTCATCTATCCTTGAGAATATTGCGCTCTTCAGAGTATAACATTCATCTATTTGTTCGAAACTGCTTATTTGTCACCAATATACATAGTTTCCATTCCCATGTCCTAATAGAAATTGTTTTATTGTAAAATATATAAATTATAAACTATTTCAATTGTGTACAAAGAACAAAAATATTATAAATAATAGCTATGATTCATACAAATACATTTTATTTCAGGTGTAGTTATTGGGTATATAGGATGGAGTAATCCTGCTCTGGGATTCAGTCATGAACAAGGTGAGCCTAGCTCCACTCTTAAAACAGACAATTATGAGAAGATGGATAATGGATTCTCATAAAAGCCATGATAGCCAAAGCCCAGGGGTGATGAGTCCATATGGTGGTGTGAAGGAAATCTCCCTGGGGGGTGAAACTGGAATTAATGAGGCTGATGTGCCTTTCTTTCTTCTGGACTCAGCATAATAAGTTACCTGTAAGCTGTAGAATGAAGCATTTTATAATGGAATAAAACAAGTCAATTTAGAGTCTGTATTTATAAGGAAAGTAAGATTTTTGCAACTGGTAACACTGGTTAGCAGTTGTGGAGAATGCCCCAGGATGGTTCCTCTCCCCACAAGATTCCCCAGGCAAATTGTGATGGGGAAAGTGCTCCGTGTTCAATCTGTTCTTGTTCATTCTTCTCTTACACAGAATGAGATGCAGGAACAGGTGCTATCAACCTAATGACCGTTGGTTCTTTTCACATGAAAGTGTCTCAGAAACATTTCACCTATTGACAAGCCCAGAACATGATATTTCGATAAGTTCTATCAGCTTAAATTTAAATATTATCCCAGAGCATTAATTTCTCTGGCTAACAGTATTGTTAGATGCAGTGCTACTCTTTTGATTGAAAGCAACTGAGCAAGGAATCATGATACTGCATGCCTTTGAAGAGTTTCAGGTTTGGGTAGCTGTCTGCAAAGGGCAATTTGTGATGGTGTCAACAGCATGTGGGCTCTAGAGGCTGACGTGAGAGGCAGAGAGAGAGTGAGCTGGACCTGTGGTTAGAAAGTTCAGGTTAGAGTTCTTCTCGGCCATGGATTCTGTGTGATCTGGCACAGATACCATTTTGGAAGCTGTGTTATCTCATATGCAGTATGCACATAGAAATATATTCCTCACCACAGGGTTTGTAGGAACACCAAGCAAGAAAGACCTGTAAGATATATCTGTATTCTAAAGTAGTACAAATGTTTTAGAATATTGGGTACATGTCACAATTCCTGAGGGAACAAAATTTTCCCAAGCTTATTCATTGTCTTGTAAAAAAGTCTGTGGACAATTCTCAATTGAAGCATTCTACAAAAGACCTAACCAGTACTTCGCAAAATTGTCAAGATCATCAAATCAAGGAAAATGTGACAAACTGTCACAATCAACAGCCTCAGGAGATGTGACAACTGAATGCAATGTGATATTGTGGCATTCTGGGTGGCATTGTGAAACAGAAAAACGACATTAGATAAAAACTAAGGAAATATGAATTAAGTACAGACTTCAGTTAATAAAAATGTATCAATGTTGGTTCATTAATTTTAGCATATGTACCATACTATGTAAGATGTTAACAATAGGGGATGATGGTTATGGACTGTACAAGAATTCAATATCTTCACAATTTTTCTGTATATCTAAACAGTTCTAAAGTGAAAAGTTTATTTAATTTTGCTAAATGGCATTATAAAAAGTCCCATTTATTTATTTAGCCAACACATATGCATGGAGTAGCTGCTGCATGTGCCAGACACTGCTCTAGGAGCTGGTGATACAGCAATTAACAAGATAAAATGATGAGAGGTCACTTAATGGGTACCATGTACGTTATTTGAGTGACAAATACCCTAAAAGCCCAAAGTTTACCACTGTGGAATCTGGGCATGCAATAAAATTACACGTGTACCCCATACATTTCTACAAGTAAAAATAAATGTAAAAACACAAAAATAAAATAATTAAAAATAATAATTAATAAAAACAAAGTCCTGGTTGTTAGTTTATACACCAGTAAGGAAATGAAAATAAATAAAATGTAAATATATTTTAAATGATATCTTGTGCTGCTAAATGCTATGAACAAAGAAACACAGCATAACAGTGAGGAGGAGAGATTGACAAAGCGGAAAGAGGCGATCTCTTGGGGGAGGGGTCAGAGGAGATTTGAATCAGTAGCGGTACAGAGAGAGTGTGGCCATGCCAATACCTGGGGTGGGAGCATCCTATGCAGAGGTCCCAGTAAGTGTGAGACCTCTGAGACCAGAACAGGCTAGGGGTGCACTAGGAAAAGTAAGGAAGTCATCACTGGGAACGAGCCAGAAAGGGTAAGTGTGGGAGCAGATGAAGCCAGAGAGGCTCCAGTCACTATATTGGGCAGTGCCTTATCCTCCAAAATAACTACCTTAGATTTTGCTCTAGGTAGGTTGGAAAGTCATTGGAAGATTTTTGTGGAAGAGAGAAAAGAAATAATATTTCTATTTCTTAGCATTTTATTATGAAAAATTTCAATCATACAAAAAAATTGAATTGTACAGTGAATTGTACAGTGAATAGCCTGATGTATCCATCACTTACATTCTGTAATTGCTTTGCTATAGTTATTTTAGACCATGTCTATTCATCTGTTTGTTCATCTATCAATATATCTTATTTTTTGATGCATTCCAAATTAAGTTTCAGAAAGTAGTCCAATTCCTATAAAATACTTTAGCACAATGTCATTAAATAAAGTTTAGCCTTTGTTTACGGTTCTTTTTATTTAAGATAGAATTTATATGTATTAAAATGCACAAAGTGTATCAATTCTAAGAGCTTTGACAGATGTACACGCCTGTGTGATCAAACCCTTAATAAGATATAGAATAACACATCTCCCCCAAGAGAGTCCGTCCTCATCCCCACCCACTTTTAGAGGCAACCTGTGGCCCTGTAATTCTACTTCCAGGTATATATTCAAGAAAATGAAAACATAGCCATGAAAAAACTTGTTCAACAAAGTTTATAGCAGTTTTATTGATAATGCGCCAAACAGAAAACAGCCCAGTTATCCATCAACAGGTAAATCAATTTAAAAAGTGGTGTATTCATACCATGGAATTCTCACAGCACTAAAAGCAGCAAACGACTGAAGCGCAGAATAATATGGATGAATCTCAAACACATTTTACTCCATAAAAGAAACCAGACACAAAAGAGTATACATACTGTCTATTTCCTTTCATGTGAAGTTCAAGAGCAGGAAAAGCTAACTCCTGGTTAAATAAGTATATAAGAAAGAAATGAGAATTCAACTTTAAAGGACCCTTTACCTGCTTTGGGCAGAACAAACTTCACTCCAGATGAATGAAGGCAAGAGAGAGCTTCCTGAATTTGCCCTAACTTCCTCGATTCTAAAGTACAGAGCTCAATAATTGTGGAATGAGTAAATGAAGAGCTGAATAAAAAGACCTGAGATCTAAGGAATCTTTCTCTAAAGATGGGACTCTCTGAAGTGAGACTACCTCCTAACATTTGTTGACAGCAATTCTCCAATCTGAAACCCTTGAGACAGGACTTATACACACTGCCTTTTATTCCCTCTCAAACCTTTACCCAGTACCTTTATTCATTGACCTGAAATACATATGCTAATTTCCAGACAGTATATGTTGATGCATCTTGGTCATTTCTGTCTCAAGCACGAACAAGTTTACAAAGATATACATTTCAGAGCATTTATTAGGCTCTCAGTATGCACTGTGTTCTTTTTTTTTTCTTTATACTTTAAGTTCTGGGGTACATGGGTAAAACTGGAGGTTTGTTGCATAGGTATACATGTGCCATGGTGGTTTGCTGCACCCATCAACCTGTCATCTACATTGGGTATTTCTCCTAATGCTATCCCTCCCCTACACCCCCACCCCGCGACAGACCCCCGTGTGTGATGTTCCCCTTCCTGTGTCTATGTGTTCTCATTGTTCAACTCCCACTTATGAGTGAGAATAGGCAGTGTTTGGTTTTCTGTTCCTGTGTTAGTTTGCTTAGAATGATGGTTTCCAGCTTCATCCATGTCCCTGAAAAGGACATAAAACTCAACCTTTTTTATGGCTGCATATATACACTGAGTTCTTAAGCTAGCTGTCAGCAAGATAGAAGTAAATCACACATAATCACTCCGTGGACTATTGGGAGAGGCATACATATACCCATGGGATGAGAATCTGGGTGAAGGTAGGGAACAGAGACATCTAAACCAAACTCAGGGAGAAAACGGAGGGAGAAGAACCAAATAAGACTTTCATATATTTAGTTGGGACCAGCACAAAATGTATTCATTAATATTGGTTAAAAATATGTAATAGTCACGAAACAGTTCCTTCATGACAAGCAGGCATTCAAGTTGCTCCTGCTACATGTGTTACAGGAACTTAATTAGAATTATTTTTGGTGTACCTTCTATATTAGAAAGAACTATCACATGCTCAGTTCATGTTCCTTTGTTCTTAGAGTAGGAGGAGGACTCCCTTTTTTCAAACTAATCATTCATATCAATATAAACTAATATATATTTAACTTTACTGCAAAACACTGTATAATCACTAGCAATATTTTAATATGCATAGATGCATTTATTATAAATATGAGATTATATTACATAAAATATTTGGAGACCTGTTTTGTATATCTAATCAATATCACCTATATTTTTTTCCAAGCCAGTTAATATGTGCCCACATCCCACTTTAATTAATTATACAATATTCCATGGTGTGAATTCCGTGGTGTCCACCAATCCCCTATTGGTGGACATTTAGGTTATTTCCAGTTTTACACTTTTATGATATGGACTTTTTTTTTTTTTTTTTTTTTTTGAGACGGAGTCTCGCTCTGTCGCCCCGGCTGGAGTGCAGTGGCGCGATCTCGACTCACTGCAAGCTCCGCCTCCCGGGTTCACGCCATTCTCCTGCCTCAGCCTCCTGAGTAGCTGGAACTACAGGCACCTGCCACCACGCCCGGCTAATTTTTTGTATTTTTAGTAGAGACGGGGTTTCACCGTGTTAGCCAGGATGGTCTCGATCTCCTGACCTCGTGATCCGCCCGCCTCGGCCTCCCAAAGTGCTGGGATTACAGGCGTGAGCCACCGCGCCCGGCCTGGACTTCTTAATTTTTCTGGAAAATGAGGTTTCGCTATATGATTGCCTTTGTGTTACTTCCAGAATGCCAGTAAAACAGTTTTTTCCTGTTCACCTCTAATGGAAGGTTATAAATGGCACTACTTAGAGACCAGAAAAGGTTTCTAAAAGCTCAGGTGCTACCTAGCAGCTGATGCTTGCAAGATTTCAGCTCACCTAATGCATGGCTCATTAATCAAGTCGCAGGACTCCACCTAGAATAAAGCAGTTGGGGAAAAGGACAACTGGCTTTGAGTACAGGAAACCAGTTATTGTTAACTCTGTGACCTAGGGTGTGTGATTTAGCCTCTCCAAAGCTTCGTTTCCAGATCTATCAAATGGAAATATTAATCGTTTGTTCTTGTGAAGTCGTTGGGGAGATCATGAGAGAAGGACTGTGGGTAAGACTGAATGAATTTTTCAAGTCTATTTAATTATATTTTGCTTTGTCCACATTTTCTGATGTTCCTAAGGAGAACTAATGTGATGAATGTAGTAAAACTTTTGGCAAAAGTTAAATTTAAACATCGTGTTCATGTGTCTTTATAGTAGAATGATTTACATTCTTTAGGTATATACCCAGTAATGGGAATGCTGGGTCAACTGGTATTTCTGGTTCTAGATCTTTGAGGAATCGCCATATTGCAGTCCTATTTACAATAGCAAAGACATGGAATCAAACCAAATACCTGTCAATGATAGAGTGGATAAAGAAAATGTGGTACATATACACTAAGGAATACTATGCAGCCAAAAAATGGAATAAGATCATGTCCTTTTCAGGGACATGGATGAAGCTGGAAGCCATCATCCTCAGAAAACTAACCCAGAAACAGAAAGCCAAACATCACATGTTCTCACTCATAAGTGGGAGTTGGACATTGAAAACACATGAACACAGAGAGGGGAACAACACACACCAGGGCCTGTTGCGGTTGCGGGGTGAGGGGAGGGAGATTAGAGGACTGGTCAGTATGTGCAGCAAACCACCATGGTACACATATACCTATGTAACAGACCTGCAAGTTCTGCATATGTATCCCTTTTTTTTTAGAAGAAATTTTTAAAAAGTTAAATTTAAGAAGCAAAGGAAAATCCGTTAAACTGACTTCATATAGGTGTTGAGATTTTCTAAGCTACTTCAGCCTGCAAAAGTGTCACATACAAACAGAAAGCTTTTCTGAGCCTCACTCATGTCCCAAAGTGGCTTAAACCAGGAACTCTCGAGTCAAGCTTACGTCCAAGTCTCCAAAGAAGAGGTAAACTTTAACAAGCAGAGAGGTGGCTATTCAAAGCTGGGATGGAGTCTGGACAAAACGATTGTGCTATGGTGTACTTGAGACAGGAAATTTTCAAGTCACCATGACTTTCTCCTTCTTGGCATTTGTCATCATGGTGAATAAAAATTACTTCATGTAAGAATAAGTCATAAGTTATAAGTTCTCCTGGTTCTTGATTTACTCTGTTTTTCTTAGAGCTGGCTTTATATATTGATTGTGCTTTAAGGTTACAAAGACTATTTAGACATTATCTCATTTAATGTTCACATTTGTGTAAAGTGTGCATTATTGGATTCATTTTCTACATTGCAATGTGAGGCCCAGTGTGCATGCAGCAGCTGGATCTGATCTTTGGATTCATGATCTAGCACCACTGATAACTGTTTATATCCTGTATGTGGGAGATACAATTCCATGATCCTCTGGAATCTAAGATAGTAAACAGGGATCCATGTTGAGCCAGGCACTGCACCAGACATTGAGAATGAAGTTCACCAGGTGTATTCTCTTTTTTCACGAGGGAGATGTTTCTTCTCATCCCTCTCTAAATTCAGGAAAGTCCTATTTAGGCCATGACCTGACAAAGAATGCACGTGCACACACATACACGTGCACACCCGACGCTCCCCCGCTACACACACACCAGGACAATGAACCAACTTCTGCCTTAGGGAATCCAAGCTGAGAAATTCAGGAATCAAGTAGTTTTCCATGAGCACTGAGGTTGAAAGACCAGGCTATGGACTGAGAGGCCTGGAGTGTGAACAGCACTTCTGGGGGAAGAGACGCTTGAAAGTGAGGAAACCATTGTGAGGAGAAAGGAGAGGCTGGGCTAAAGGAAGAGTCCCAAAGGGAAATGCAATGTCTTCTACCCACCTAGTCCTATGAGCAGATTTTGGTCCAGAAATAATTGTACTAGAGTGGTTTTTCTTTGCTGTCTAGGACCTGGTTTTTCAGCTCTTGCTGGGTTTCCCCACTTGCATAAACTTAATTTTACACCTTCACCCATTATGTGAGGTAACTTGACTGATTTTCAGTTTCTTACCAGCAAAATAACGTAAATTTTTAATTTGTGCTTATTGCAGCACTATCTGTAACATTGTTAAAACAAAACAACCTAAATGATTATTAGCAAGTTAGCCATATAAACTCTGGCATTCACTTTCTCTTAAATATGATATAGTAATAAAGGATAATAATATATCTTCCATATAGTATCTAACATATTTTCTTTTACTGCTATAATGTATTGTATTATATGAAAATGATGTAGCTATTACATATATGAATATATAAATATATGTAATATGTGTATTGAGATATGATATATATTTAATTTTATAAATATATGTTTGTAAATTTACATAATTTAATAGGTATCATATTTCATAGGAATATAACTATCATTCCTATGAAATGTAAAATATATCGTATATATATCTATGTATTTATATATATATACACACACAAACACACAATCATACCATATATGTGTTAAGTAAAACAAAAGTTGCAGTGCACATCTAAAAAAAACTTTATATTTCTCTATATACGTATATTTATATAATGCCTGTAAATATATTGGGAAGACACATCTCTGACTATAGAAGCTACCTCTTAGAAGAGGCTTAGAAAAGCGTGATCTAACCATGTCTTTCTACCTTAATTTTTTGCTTAACCATGATAATGGATTAATACTTCTAATGTAATTAAAACTAATCCAAAACATATTTTGAAAGGAAACAAGAAAGTACACCACAAATTGCCTGTTTTATGGTTTGCTTTGTTTTTTTTTCTTCTTCCTCCCATCCTCACTGCTCAATATGTAGTAAACAAAATCATTTTGTGGTGAGTTTTCACTTCAGTGTTCTAAAATAGAAGCTAAAAAGAGAATATTAAGTTACTCTGAGGTCTGTGCCTGCTGATTTTTTTTTCTTTTTTTTTGTTTAATTTTCCACAATAGGGACATGGGTAAAAATAAAACATAAACCCTGAGAACTAGAGTTTTCATCAAAATAATAAATGCCAATTGAAGAATAATTTTCAGGCACAATGGTCCAGAGGTGCTTACTTCATCTTTTAAACATGAGAGAACTTTAAAAATATTTTTAATGACTATTAAGAAAAAATAATGGGAATATTAAATCTTTTTTGTTGTGTACTACGTGTTATTGTTGTGAGTGTGTCTGTACCAGGGTCCTCATATGGATGAAAATATCAATACATTTGTTTTAGCAAAGGAAAAAATCCTCTGGGACTGGAATGTGGCAGTTTAACATGATGTTAAATTTACCAACTTAAAGATGTTTACTCTTATAGAAAACCTTATCTGCACATTGACATCATGCATTTAAAAACTCATCCTATATATATAGGAGTCCAAAGGTTCAAATAGTTGTGCTAAGAGATTTCCTTGTTTATATTTTTAATAGAGTTCTTAACTTATTTATAGAAGTAAGCACTCTAATGTAATTTTTTAAAATGATGAACTTTGGAAGGCTGAGGTGGGCGGATCACGAGGTCAGGAGATCAAGACCATCCAGCCAACATGGTGAAACCCCGTCTGTACTAAAAAAAAAAAAAAAAAAAAAAAAAAAAAATATATATATATATATATATATATATAGCCAGGCGTGGTGTTGGGCGCCTGTAGTCCCAGCTACTCAGGAGGCTCAGGCAGGATAATAAAATAAATAAATAAATAAAATAAAAAGATATGCCTGGGCACAGTTATGGAGGTTCAAACCTGAACCCCCTATGACCTTAGCAACATGGATGATGGGTTCAGGAGAGGGGATGTGTAACCTGAGGATCAGGGCTAGGCAAACAAATTCATTCTTCCCCACGAATGGAACCTGGATAGAAATGCGGAGATGGCCAATGTCCTAGTCCAATATGCAAAGACCAGGGAAAAGTACCACAGTTGCATAATGTGAAGGAAGGGGCTCATCAGTAAGAAATTACAGTCCTCCTGGACCACCGTCAAAGTCAGTGGGGAAAGCAGAGTTCTGGGTGAGTTGAACAAGAGCAGGATCCAGACCAGGGCCAGGATGCTGACAGGAAACAGGCGAAGAGTTTGGATTGTGGCAAACCAAAGACAGAAGACAGAAACTGTTCATGGAACAGGAAGAACACAATTGGTGTTCTGAGGGCTGCCTTATTTGGCCAATATAGCAGAGGGCATGTGTTGTTATCTTGGGGAGCCACAATAGTGGTGTAGGCTCATCATTAACCAGCCTACCTCAGGTCCATGGAGGAAAACAATCAAAGAAACAAAAAATGCTGATATCAAGGATCACACACTGAAAGCACAGAATTTGTTCATGTACCTCTTTCCTTGATTAGTGTTGTTTTATAAATAGCATGGGGCAGGGCTTACTGGTGGGTCCCAAAGTAGGCACTCAATGGAAAAACTCACTACCAGTTTTGGAGAAGCACTAATATTTTTGTATAGATGTAATATCTGCTATTGCCTGAGTACTTTTTTTTGTTTTGATTTTTGAGAGAGGGTCTTGCTCTGTCATCTAGGCTGGAGTGCAGTGGCACGATCTTGGCTCACTGCAACTTCCACCTCTGGGGTTTAAGCCATTTTCCTGCCTCAGCCTCCTGAGTAGCTGGGATTACAGGTGCACACCACCGCGCCCAGCTAATCTTTGTATTTTTAGTAGAGATGGGGTTTCACCATTTTGGCCAAGGGGGTCTCGAACTCCTGACCTCAGATGATCCGCTCACCTCGGCCTCCCAAAGTGCTAGGATTACAGATGTGAGCCACCGCGCCCAGCCTTAGGACTTTTAGTGTTCAAAGAAAAGGTCAATAGCCTCCATGATAATAAAAAAAAAAAAAGGAATCCAATGCTGCATGAAGTGTGAAGACTTCCACTTTGAAGTCCTCCCCAACTCACAATATCTTAATCATCATTTCTCACGAGTAAAAGTATTTGCTGTTACAACTTCCTAATGTTTAAGGATGAATAACCGCCTTTCAAAGCAGTTAAGTGCCATTGATCTGGGTCACACAAACTATGATATTAGAGCCAGAACTTTAATGAAGACCTTAGCTCCCAGGTAGGCTTCTGTCCACTTGACATGGTCACCTTTCTGTGGAATTATCTCCCTCGTTCAGTTTAATTGTGTTTGCACAGTGTTGGTAGACTCAGCTCAATGGTGAGATTTAATTATTTTTGTAAGGGAGAAAAATGATTACCCAAAACAGAGAACCCACTTACTGAAGCTCTATCAAAGCCATTGGTATTCAGTGTGATATTTGCAAAAGCTGCCATACTATGTAAGGTCACTGAAGAAGCACAGCTTGATTCCCTGTGCAAGATTTAGGCATGCCCCCAGCCAAACTCTCAGCCCTTGTGTCTTGATTTTAAAAGGCATTTAGCAGCAAGCTTTTCTTTGACCTACATGTTTTTATAAGTAATGGCTCATCTATGTTTGAGATTGTTCTTTTTTAGTCACCTCCCCTTAGGTACTGAATATTTTTCTGCAGCTTCCTGGATACCTAATGAACCTGCTTTGGGACCAGGTGAAATATATTTTTGGAACACTATCACCCTGCACTTCTCAGGTCATAAATTTCTTTATTATTTGCCCTGGCAGGCGTTGCTACCCCAAAAGTTATTATCTATTCAATCTCAGTTCTAACCTGCAAGCCGATATGTCTGAGGAGCCAATTTATTACAGATGTAACAGCACCAGGGAAGATGAGTTTGCTTGTTTAAAGAGATGAGTGGCATTGGCAACGCTATCAATTTTCAGAAATCCTGTACATGGAATTTTTTGTAGTTATTAAAAAATCATGCATAGCAATGTTTCTATCCTTTATTGTACATTTTCTGGGACTACGCATCCATCATAGCTTGTTCCTCTCTAAATGGGCTTGTCTTTCAGAAATTGGTAGCCTTATAGAGTTTTTGCCAAGCACTAACTTGTGAGATCAGAAGACCATGCCATCTATATTTGGACCTATGTTTTTCCATGAATGATGCAGGAAATGTTCTTTACATGTAATTTTGCCACTCTAGGTATCAATTTCATGCAATCAATCCATTCACTTACTGATGTAATTGCATTAGGCATATCCCCAGGAACAATAAACTGGGAGAGGAGGATGTGGGGTACAAGATAACATTGACGAGAATTGATCACGACAACACTGGCTAAAAAATATATACATATATACACACATGTAAGTGTGTGTATATATGCACACATACATGCATACATATGTGTATGTATACACACACACACACAATTAATCACAACTTATTGAGTAAGGCTGACCTGGGTTCTAATCTTGCTTTCTGCTATAGGAAATTGGGCAAGCCAATGACCTTCCTTGAATATGTTTTATGTTTAATCTATAAAACATAACAAAACCTGTCTGTTAAAAATGTTATGATGATTCAATAACACTTTTAAAGCTACTAGCATAAGTCCTGGCACTGAATAGTTATTATTAATCTTAAATTATTATTAATTATGAAAATATTAATGATCAATATTTGAAGTAACTTCCTTTACAAATAAATGTCTAATATTGGATTTAAAAAGGGCCACTAATATGCATGCAATTAACTATAAAACCAGGCTGTAAAATAGAAAATCTCAATACAAGGAGAAAAAAAAAAGTACTCTGCTGGTGATCTCTTGCTGAAGAGATCAAAGGACATCTTGTGAGGAAGTATAGATTGAGGCACACTTTAAAGGATGAGTTATTCAGGGCTCTTTGATTTGCAAGGGACAGAAACTGAACTCTAAATAAGTTAAACTAAAAAAAGGAATATATTGGTTCACATCTAGCTTCAGGCACAGTTGGATCCAGCTTTTCAAATGAAGTTTTAAGGACCCTGGCATCTTTTTTTCTTTTTGAGTTCTAAATCCCTCTGTGTGTTGGGAGAATCACGACATATTCAAGCATAAAATTTTATGTCTCATATCTAAAGGAAAAGATAGCCTTTCCCAAAATGTATATGGTACACCATAGGGAAAACTATAATTTGCCCTGTTTTGGTTAATTGTTCTTCTCAGACCAATTGCTATGGCCAGGAAAGATGGAGTACTCATTGGACAGCTTGGTTTGCATGCCCAGCTTTACGATGCGGAGGTGGTTGCTGTGATCAACAGTCTCACCAGAACCACCCGGAATGATGGCAGAATAGTTTCTCAAAGAAAAGTGGTGTTCTTGGAAGAAGAAGTAGTAAGAAGAGAAGAAGGGTATAAGACTAGAAATGTTAAAATAATAGGTGTCTCAGGAAGAGATCCAGTATAAGGGGGATTCATGATGGAATATACAAGGAAAGCTATTGAGGAAGGAAAACTGCATATAGCATTCAACCAGTAATTTATAATACATTTCACTAAACCTGATATTCTCACATACTATCCCTCAGTAGACCAAACAATGCTTGCTTCAATAACCAATACGTAATAGAAAACAATGATTTCTTTCTCAAAGAATAAATAAATAAATGTATGCTTGGCTGAAAAAATGTACTTTTCACTGAAAACTGTTTTATTCCCGACCGGGCACGGTGGCTCACGCCTGTAATCCCAGCACTTTGGGAGGCTGAGGTGGGCGGATCACGAGGTCAGGAGACCGAGACCATCCTGGCTAACACGGTGAAACCCCGTCTCTACTAAAAATACAAAAAAAATTAGCCGGGCGTAAGTGGCGGGAGCCTGTAGTGCCAGCTACTGGGAGGCTGAGGCAGGAGAATGGCGTGAACCCGGGAGGCGGAGCTTGCAGTGAGCCGAGATTGCGCCACTGCACTCCAGCCTGGGCGACAGAGTCAGCCTCCGTCTCAAAACAAACAAACAAACAAACAAAACAAAACAAAAAAAACCTGTTTTATTCCCATTTTACCAATAATAAAACTGACCTGGAGAAGTTTAGTGTCTTACCTGAGACCATACAGCTAAAAGCTTAGAAATGTGAGGTTTTATCTCAGTTACCTCTGGCCTCATGTTGCCTTTTCCTGCCAGTTTCCCACAACTTTCTCTTCTGCAAACTGTTGCTATTTCCAAAGCCAGCTCACAGAAACCTGAACCATTGAGACTCACTGGCCATATTTTGTTTCCAACAATTCTGTTCTTCAATCTTTTGCTTGAGACTTTGAACAAAATAACATTTGTATGCCAATGACTCATAGACTTCTAGACATTCTAGAATTGGAAGGAACCGTAAGAGCCATGAAGTCTAAAATACATGTCCAGACAACTATGTTTAAGTAACCATTCCTGTCGAAGAAAGTAAGGTGGAAAGTCATGGCCTCTCTTCTCTGTTCTCTGCTGACTGACTTACTACTCTGACTACTCAAGTTTGTTCTCTAAACATGACTCTAACAAATGCCCAACAGGCTCTCCTTGAATAGAGTTGCAGGAGGTTACAGAAATAATGAAAGGACATGAATCTTCTTCCCCTATGCAAACACGGGAACATGGCTCCCCTGGGTACAAGGAAGCCGGTGCTCACTAGGATCTGACATATGGAACACCACATTTAAAAATAACAAGACTGAAGATGCTGTATTGCTTTTACTTACCCCATCCATCCACCTCCTCACATCCTAAATCCCCTTATCATTTAATAAAGACAGCCACCTGTTTGGCTCAAGAACTTAAGCCAGCCTGGCTGAAGTGGAAGGGGGTTGGAGGGGGAGTGTAGACAGGGAACTACTCTGTGTGTGGTCTCTCCCACTGGACTTTCCGATTATGGTGAAGATAGAGGCAACTTGCTTCTTCTCCATCCCTATCCTCAGCTCTCAGTTTGAAGAAAACCTTCACCTTGTTGCTGCTAACTGCTAATAGTATGATTCCATATCTCCAGCTTCTAATGGAGTTTAGAAAAGCCTTATGTTCTCTGTTAATATGAGTGTTTATCCAAGGATAATATGTCCCTTCACTTTCATCCAAAATCCCTGGGTGCTTATTAAACATCCAGACTCCAGGAGCCCATGCCAAACCCACTGAAATATAATCTTTGAGCATCTTGAACTATTTTAAAACTCCCTGGCAAATTATTTTACAAACAAAAGTGTGAGAACCTTAACCTCTCATTCCTCTGCATTTTTTTTCATTTTGGGTGTATCCTCACTGGACAAAACAGGTGGAAGAAACCACTTGAGAAGCAGAATGAGAATAAGAGGTGTGTCCAGGGGGAAAGGGGTATGGGACAGGCTGCTTCCTCAACTCCTAGTCTAAGCCTGGGACCAAAGGTGCACTTAAAAATCAGTAGTAGCACAGCCTTGTTCATGAGGCCAGGTGACTCCCCAGGGATTTAGAACTAAAGCTCTGCTTAGATTTAATGTATATTGACCTAAAGTTCATTTTGCACCATAGGTTGACCTAAAGTAACATTTTTCAATCTTGAGGTCAAGACCCACGGTGGCCATGAAATTAGTTCAGTGAACCATAGCCATCTTAAAAGAAAAATAATGTTATAATAATAATTGAATGAAAATATCAGAAACATTTTGCATTGTGAGAATAAGAATTTTTGTCTGAAAGTTCTGTTTCAGATGTATATGTGTGGGTGCATCCTGGGTTAAGAAGTTTTGTGTATTTCTTTATGTGGGTTGGAGTCAAAAAAGTTTCAAAATCATTGAACTAGAGAACCCAGAGTACCAATCTGTTAAAAGTTTGCATGTATTTACTTACAGTTCCCATTGTACAGATGGGAAGACTAAGGCTGAGATACAGTGGTACAATGAGGACTCTAAAGTATTTTAACCACAAAGTCCAATAGGCTAAAGACAGAGGACCAGGGAGAAAGTAAACATCATCTCATTGTTTGGTCCGCTTAGGTCCTGATTCACCATCTCTCTATGCCATTTAAACAACCTGACCCGCTAACCTGGCATTCCTCATCCCAATCTTTACCCCATGATGTCCTAAGTATATTATTGATAAGCATTTCTACATGGTAAAAGATCTTTGCATGAATTGCTATGCAGTGTTGTGTTTTTAATGCTGTTTGACAGGAACCTGTGAGGAGTTGATAGAGTCTTATTTGTTTAGCTCTTACTGAAGGTCAGAACCAAGATTCACTGCCCTCACTGCAGAAATGCCATTAATATTCACATCCTCTCTCCAATTTCAAAGGCTCCTTGTTAAGGGCTCTTCCAGGGGCTTTCAATGGCAGCTTTGTTTACTGCCTTAAGAATCTCTTCAAAAAATTAACCAATACCTACTTAATACATAAGACTCAGTTGGTGGCAAGTGACAGAAAACTAGACTCAAACTAGTTTAAGCAGAGAGAAGAACCCTATCCTTTCAAGTAAATTAAGCATGAGGAGGAGAGCTAGCTAGCCTCAGGTCTGGGCATGGCTGGGCACAAATGATAGAATCAGGATGGGGATTCTCTGCTGCCATGTTTCAGCTCTGCTTCCTGGATATTGAATCCACTCTCGGAGATGATCTCCCCTAGTGGTTACAACAAGATTACCAAAGCAGCCCCTAGCTTTGATTATCTTCCATTCTCACTCAGTATCATCAGCTTTGAGTGAGTGACCTGCCCATCCCTAAACCAATCACATAATCACTGTGGCTATGCAACGTGATATGATGATTGATGGAGCCCCACATAAGGACATTAGATTGAACTAAGGTGTACTCCCATCCTCACCCCATAGAAATAAATATGAGGAAGCAGTTACCAGAAGGCTCAATGGATCCTAGATGTTAGAAGTTCAGGCTGTGTTCTGTGTTAGGAACTCTAGGGCAGGATACCTTAACCTTGAAAAACTTACAATATAGGCTCAGTCATGTAGCAGTTACTCTGCGTGTGTGTTCTACATACAGCTTCAGGTGTTGAGCACCAGGAGAGATCTCTAAAGAAAACGCAAGCATTCTTTATGGGAAAATTTGCAGTCTAACATCAGAAAAAAAATGCACATCATTAATAACTTTAAATTTCATGAGAAAAAATACTAAGTAAAATTCCTTCTTTTATCTGGTGGAAATTGTGGAAGGCAGAATATATAAAGCTCAAGCCAAACCTTTCAGCTTAGATAGGATTTGGATGCGATGGGAAGATATAAATTTTTCCATGTGATGAATCTACATAGATTGAACAAATATGGCAATGTAGGGGAGAAGCAGGAGGCTGAAACATTTGCTACTGCAGAGGGACAGTGTGAGAAGGAGAAAGATCCCCAAAGGGAGGGGCCAGTGTACCAAATGCCAGGCTTCTGTGGGATTGATATAGAGTAATTTCAGCTGTACAACAGGAAATCTACCAGGCAATATTGGGCTTAAGGGGGAAATCTGAGAGTAGGGGAAGTTATTCATCCATACAAGGCACTATATGAGCATATATTTTACAGGTGTAGCAGGAATGAAAAACAGGGAATGGTTATGAAGGTGACATCAGACACAGAGGTGATAGACTAGCAGTTCCTTAGACGGGGACAGTCCTGGCCAAGGGAAGTAAAAGTTGAGTTTATTCTCCACATTTTATGATAGCAAAAAGCATGGACCTTTGAGTGCTATTTACTCAAGGGAAATGTGTTTGGGAGTGAACATCTCTAAATTGTTTATTAGCAATTATCCTGGTTTTCTTGAGACTGATTTCCAGGGGAGTACAGAATTGCTACATGAGCAAGTTAATGCTTTGGATTGGAAATTTCTGCGAATTTGGAGTTAGTCCTACTTGAGTTCCATCCCAATTTTTGGGGGCTAGTCATCTACTATTATTTCCTTCCTTAAAAATGGATCTAAAAAAACAACACTGTAGGATTATTGTGAAGTTTGAGATTTGCATAAGCAATTCCCATTTAATAAATATTAACTAAATATTATATAATTCTTAGAGCAATACTAAAAATGACATTGACAATATCTTCATTTTATGTCATATAAGGAGATCAGTGAAGAAGAATGGGAATCAGAGGGAATGAGACTTAGTCAAGTTCTTTGCAGCTAGCAAATGGCAAAGCTAACATTGAGATCCATGCAGACGTGAGTGAAAGCCTGCACTGTTTTTGCTGCTGTCCACATTTGGGTAAGTGAAGTGACTTCTTAAATTTTAGAATCTAACATTTCACAAAGGCCTACCAATTGCCATCATTTAAATATTAGTTCATGATATCAGTGTTCTGGTCAAGGAACTATATATTATACATATCTCTGAGGTCACTTGGGGTTTTTAACATGACATAAGCATTTGTAATATTACATGATAACCTGAGTGAATGTATTGTATGTTGGAATAAAAACGCGTTCCAATGTCAATTAACATTTTGTTATACAGATGTTCCAAGATTGAAGAAGAAATATGCTAATTAATACCTCCCCCAAATCCTGGGATAAAAATGAAAGTATTATATTATCCACTTGATGATCAACACAAAAATTAGACAACAAATGAGAAGCTCCCCCTCCAGGCTTAATGAGTGATGGGTTTAGGTAAGGAAGTTGGTTAGAGTTGATCCTCCTCATACAGACATCTGTTACTAAACAATATTTTTTTTACCATCTTCTTTTTATTAGTATTATTATTAACTTTGATGGTGGCCAAACATTCTTGCTGTTTCCTTTGGGTCCTAGAGATATAAAACAACCAATATAAAATAGCTGTTATCCCAAATGCCAAACTATGGGGAAAGAGGATAATAAGATGGGCCAACATATGGACAGGATGTAAAATGTTTGCAATCCCTTAGTGTCATAGAGAACAGGGAGGAATCCAAGCCTGTCTGGGGGTTGGGGGGACTGGGAGCACTCTCCTAGAGGATAAGGGGTTTTGGGGGCTTCCTGCTTGTATTTTGCTTATAAATGGCTTAAGTTTTTCTCTGCAAAGAGAGTTTGCCAACAAGATTGTAGCATCATTAAGACTTGATAGACATTCATAGATCTTTGTGTTGAAATGCAATCTTTTATTTTGCTTCAAAGATGTAAAATAAATGTCATCCAAATTACCTCCCATTTGTTTTCCCTTTAATTCTAGCTTTCTTGTTGAAAGGGTTAATGTGACCCTGTTACTAGGTAAAATTGAATAAAACTCTCTTTTTCCATGGTCCATAAGGCCCTGAATAGTCTGGCCTTCAGAGACGTTGTCTATCACTTGTTGCTCCACTTTCCTTCTCAGCAACATTCTCCCTCAGCAACACTGATTTCCTTTTATTTTCTTCTATTGCAGGACCTTTACACATTTTATTTCCTCTGCCTGAACGTTTCTCCCAACCCCTGCCTCACTGTCAATTACTCTTTATCGCACGACCCTGTGCATCTCCTCTGTATAATTATTGCTATGTGAGATTAGTTGATCTGTTTACTTTTTAACTAGTTAAAACTGATTGAATACTTATTATGTGTCAGCCAATTTCTAAGTATTTACAGTTATTAAAACCTTTGATCTTCATTATACTAACATAGAGTAGGTAACATAATTAACCTCCATATTTTTGACCAAGAAACTGAGACGTATTGAAGTTAATTACTCATAACTAGATAGTAAGTAGAAGGGCCTAGATTTGAACCTAGGAAGTCTCGATCCAGAGTCTCTTCTCTTAATTACAGTCATGTATGCCTCTCTGCCCTGTATATTATTTCTCTCTCACAATTTAAATTGAAAATTTTAGGGATTATTGTACTTGCATGCATTATGTCATTGTATTTTTATTTAAAATGCACACGTCAACTCAACGTTTCACAAATTTGGCTTTTCCCCATAGCTAACATATATCTGCTAACCAATAACTAACACATAACTAACTGCATATCAGGCATAGTTCTGTTTGTGTTAATATTTATAATCCAGAACCGAAAGGCAGGTTTTGTTAAAAAAAGAACTTAATTCATTGAAGAGCTTCAAATGACTATAGACCCATAAGCAAATGTTCAGCGTTAGTACTCATTAATGAAATTAGATACCATTTCCTACCTCTCTAATTAGCAAGGATGTAAAAATAAACAATATGCACTGTTGGCAGGAGTACAGGGAAAGGACTTTGTCATAGATTAGTGGTGGGAGGAAAAAATGTTGACAGCCTTAGTGCAATGCAAGTTTGGCAACACGTAACCAAGGATTGCAAGTTTACCTTGGCCTTGGATGCAGAAGAAATTTATTTCTAGTAAATTAGTATTTTCTAAAAAAAGCAAAGAGTCAGACTAAGACCTGGGTTGAGAAATTTTCATGGTAGGACTGTGTTGTGTGTGTGTATGCATAAGTAAAATAAAATGATAATGATCATGTAAATATCCAACTGTAGCCAGTTAGTCATTTGAGCATTACTAGGTCCTTACTATATGTAAGACCCAAAGTAGGAACTGGGGATGTGGTAATGGATGAGTGAGGTAGGAGGGTAGCTGTTACCTTTTTGGGGTACAGTACATCTTGAAGTTGATCAAGTAAGTACTGTTAAACCCACAATGTGGAATGATAACTATGGCTATCACATTATAATGAGGACTTTCAAGAGCATACTTTTTTTAACTTTTAAGTTCAATGGTACACATGCAGGTTTGTAATACAGGTAAACTCATGTCACGGGGGATTGTTGTACAGATTATTTCATCACCCAGGCATTAAGCCTAGTACCCATTAGTTATAATTCCTGATCTCTCCCTCCTCCCACTTTCCACCCCCTGGTATGTCCCAGTGTCTGTTGTTCCCCCGTGTGTGTTCATGTCTTCTCATATTTTAGCTCCCACTTATAAGTGAGAACATGTGATATTTGGTTTTCTTCCTGTTTTAGTTTGCAAGGGATAATGGACTTCAGCTCTATCCATATTATTGCAAAAGACATGATCTCACTCTTTTTTATGCTCTAAGGTATATATGGAACACATTTTTTAACCCACCCTGCCATTGATCAGCACTTAGGTTGATTCCATGTCTTTGTTATTTTTAGTAGTGCTACGATGAACACACATGTGCATATGTCTTTATGATAAAATTATTTATATTCCTTTGGCTATATACCAGTAATGAGATTGCTGAGTCAAATGGTAGTTCTGTTTTTAGGTATTTGAGGAAACATCACATTGTTTTCCACAATGGTTGAACTAATTTACACTCCCACCAGCAATGTATAAGAGTCCCTTTTTCTCCACAACCTCACTAGTACCTTATTTTTTGACTTTTTAATAGTAGCCATTCTGTCTGGTGTGAGATGTTATCTCTTTGTGATTCTGATTTGCATTTCTTTAATGATTAGTGATGTTGAGTTTTTTTCATGTGATTGTTGGCCACATGTATGTCTTCTTTTGAAAAGTGTCTGCTCATCCCCATTGCCTACTTTTTAATTCTTTTTTTTTTTTTTGGAAATTTGTTTACATTTCTTAAAGATTCTGGATATTAGAACTTTGTCAGAAGCATAGTTCGCAAAAATTTTCTCCCATTCTATAGGTTGTTTACTGTGTTGATAGTTTCTTTTGCTGTGCAAAAACTCTTTAATTTAATTAGACCGCATTTGTCCATTTTTTGCTTTTGTTGCAATTGCTTTCGGTGTCTTCATCATGAAGTCTTTATCCATTCCTATGTCCAGAATGGTATTGCATAGGTTATCTTTCAGGATTTTTATAGTTTTGGCTTTTACATTTAAGTCTTTAATCCATCTTCAGTTAATTTTTATATATTGTGTAAGGAAGGGGTCCAGTTTCAGTCTTCTGCAAATGGCTAGCCATTTATCCCAGCACCATTTATTGAATAGAGAGAATTTCCCCATTGCTTGTTTTTGTCAGCTTTGTAGAAGATCAGATAGTTGTAGGTGGTACAACCTTATTTCTGGGCTCTCTATTCTATTCCATTAGTCTATGTGTTTGTTTTTGTACCAGTACCATGCTATTCTGGTTACTGTAGTCTTGTAGTATAGTTTGAAGTTGTATAGTGTGATGCCTCCAGCATTGTTCTTTTTAGTTAGGATAGCCTTGGCTATTAGGGCTCTTCTTTGGTTCCGTATAAATTTTAAAATAGTTTTTTTTCTAGTTTTGTGAAGAATGTCATTGATAGTTCGATAAGAATAGCACTTAGTCTATTAATTGCTTTGGACAATATGGCTATTTTAACAATATTGATTCTATCCATGAGCATGGAATGTTTTTCCATTTGTTTGTGTCATTTTTTATTCCTTTGTACATCATTTTGTAATAATCCTCGTAGAGATCTTTCACTTCTCATGTGAGCCGTATTCCTAGGTATTTTATACTTTTTGTGGCAATTGTGAATTTGATTGCATTCCTAATTTGTCTTTCACCTTGACTGTTGTTAGTGTACAGGAGTGCTAGTGATTTTTTATGTTTATTTTGTATCCTGAGATTTTGCTGGAGTTGTTTATTAGCTTAAGGAGCTTTGGGCCACAACTCTGGGCCCAAATTTAGATGTAGGATCATGTCATCTGTGAATAGGGACAGTTTGACTTCCTCTCTTTCTATTTGGATATGTTTTATTTCTTGCTCTGCCTAATTGCTCTGGCCAGGACTTCCAATACTATGCTGAATAGGAGTGGTGAGAGAGGGCATTCTTCACTTGTGTCAATTTTCAAGGAAAATGCTTCCAACTTTTGCCCATTTAGTATGATTTTGGCTGTGGGTTTATTATAGAGGGCTCTTATTATTTTGAGGTATGTTCCTTCAATACCTAGTTTATTGAGAGTTTTTAACATGAAAGGGAGTTGAATTTTATTGAAAGCCTTTTCTGCATCTATTGAGATCATCATATGGGTTTTGTCTTTAGTTCTATTTATGTGATGAATCACATTTATTGATTTGTGTACATTGAACCAACCTTGCATTCCAGGGATAAAGCCTACTTGATCATGATAGATACGCTTTTTGATGTGTTGCTGGATTCAGTTTTCCAGTGTTTTGTTGAGGATTTTCGCACCAATATTCATCAAGGATATTAGCCTAAAGTTTCGTTGCTGTTGTTGTGTCTCTGCCAGGTTTTGGTATCAGGATGATGCTGGCCTCATAGAATGAGTTAGGGAGGGGTCCCTCCTCCTCAATTATTTGAAATAGTTTCAGTAGGAATGGTACCAGCTCTTCTTTGTATATCTGGTAGAATTTGGCTGTGAATCAGTCTGGTCCTAAACTTTTATTTATTGGTAGGCTATTTTTTACTGATTCAATTCTGGAGCTCACTGTTGGTCTGTTCAGGGATTCAATTTCCTCCCAGCTTAGACTTGGGAATGCGTAGGTATCCAGGCATTTATCCTTTTATTTTAGATTTTCTAGTTTATGTGCAAAGAGATGTTCATAACATTTTCTGAAAATTATTTGTATTCTTTGGGTCAGTGGTAATATCCTTTTTATGCTTTCTAATTGTGTTTATTTGGATCTTCTTCTTTTCATCTTTATTAATTTAGCTAGTGATCATTTTATTTTTTCAAAAATCCAACTCATGAATTCATTCATCTTTTGGGTTGTTTTTGTGTCTCAATCTCCTTCAAGTCAGCTCTGTGTTTATTTCTCATCTTATGCTAGCTTTGGGGTTAGTTTGCTCTTACTTCTTTTGTTCTTTTAGCTGTGATGTTAGGTTATTAAATTGAAATCTTTCTAACTTTTTGATGTGGGCATTTTGCGCTATTAATTTCCCTCTGCATTGCCTTAGCTGTGTCCCAGAGATTCTGGTATATTGTATCTTTGTTCTCATTAGTTTCAAAGAACTTGATTTCTGCCTTAATTTCACTATTTACCAAAAGTCATTCCAGGAGTTATTCAATGTCCATATAAATGTTATGGTTTTGAGTGAATTTCTTTCTCTTGATTTCTAATTTGATGGTGCTGTGGTCCAAGAGAGTGGTTGTCATGATTTCAGTTATTTTGCATTTGCTGATGAGTATTTGCATTTGCTGAGGCATGTCCAATTATGTGGTCGACTTTAAAGTATGTGCCATGTGGTGATGAGAAGAATATATATCCTGTTGCTTTTGGGTGGAGAGTTCTGTAGATGTCTGTCAGCTCCATTTGAACCAGTGCTGAGTTCCGGTCCTGAATGTCTTTGTAATTTTCTGCCTGATGATTTGTTTAATATTGTCAGTGGAGTGTTGAAGTCCCCATTATTATTGTGTGGGAGTCTAAGTATCTTTGAAGGTCTCTTAGAACTTGCTTTGTGAATTCAGGTGCTCCTATGTTGGCTGCATATATATTTAAGATCGTTAGGTCTTCTTGTTGAATTGAACACTACCATTACAAGAGCATAAATTTTAGTAATGACATTTAAATAATATTTAAATAACATTGATTAAGAACCTGTGGAAAAAGTTAGTGATGAAGTTAGATAGTAAATGAGTTTATGTTTGCATATAGCAGATAACATGTAGTACATATAAATACATAAACACACATATAGACAAAGAAAACCACAGATAGGAAATTACCAAAATGTTAATGGTGACTACACAGAAAGTGGAAATTTATAAATTTTTATTTTCCTTTTTCTACTCTAAGTTTTCTACTATGAAACAAATAGATTACTCAGGAAAATAATACTATTAACACCAAAAAACTCAACTAAAACAGGTGTTTATATAGATTGTCCACCAAACTTTTCTGTCCCAAGGCTGTTAAGTTTCTGCATCTGTTTGGAAGTGAGAAATCCATTTCTTCCCCAGCTCATTGGCTGGCAACTCATCCCTCTGAATCTAATAAAAACAGATGTCTGCCTCCAGAAACAATTAGGTCCCCTCACCTTGCAGTTTCTCCAGCATCCTCCCCTTCATTCATCACACGGTTTACTGCATCACGTTTTAATATTAGTTAGTTTGTTCTTAACTCTCCCCTATTCTACTGTGAGTTCTTAAAGAGGATGCAAGCATCCAAGTCATAGTTGGGACTCAGAATTTATAGAATTAGTTATAGCTAATTAGGTAATAATTAAATATATAAAGATAAAAACGAAGAAAACTCTGGTGATTAATACAAAATAGCACATCATTAAAAGAGAGGCCATTCTGCATATTTTTTTCAACTTTTATTTTAGATTCATGGAGTACATGTGCAGGTTTGTTGCAAGGGTATGTTGGGTGATGCTGAGGTTTGAACTTCGACTGATCTGATCACCTAGATAGTGAGTCTAGTACCCAATAGGGAGCTTTTCAACCCTTACTGCCCCTCCCTCTCTCGCCCCTTTTAAAGTCCCCAGTGTCTATTGTTTCCATCTTTATGCCCATGAGTACCCAATATTTAACTCCCACTTATCAGTGAGAATATGCAGTGTTTGGTTTTCTGTTTCTGTGTTAATTCGCTTAGGACAATGGCCTTCAGCTGCATCCATGTTGCTGCAAAGGACATGATTTCATTCTTTTTTATGTGTAGTATTGCATGGCATACATGTACCATATTTTAAAAATCCAATCCACTGTCTCGAATCTGACACAGCTGGGCCATGAGCCTGTCCCTGCCTCTATCTGTGTGATCATAGGCCAGTTGCTTATACCCTGGGTGACCTAAATTCCTCCTATGCAAATTGACTGTGTGATAGTGGTGAGAATGTTATAAATAACAGGAGTGAATTGTTTGACACATAGTAGGAGTTTACAGTATTCTGGGGGAATGTTATTTTCAAGTTTATATTCAATTTAGGAAATAGTTTATTGTCTTTTTTCATAGGCTCTGTCTTTGATTTTTAACTTCTAAATTAACTCATCAGTACTCATTTGACAGATTTTTAATTACGTGTCTTCAAAAAGTTGATGTTCTAGACTGGCTTTTTAAATGAACAAATAGCAAACTTTGTTTCAAAAAGAGGTTCTCTCTCTCTCTCTCTTTCTCTCTGTGTGTGTGTATGTGTGTGTGTGTGATTTCATTTATTCATACATGATTTTCTTATAAAATAATATCCTGCTGAAACCAGGCTCCTCTGTTTATAGATAAGAAAACGGAGGAAAGTAGAAGAAAGAATAGAATTTACTTTTACTTTTCATTACAAAAACCATTTTTCAAACACTGTGCTAGGCACATTATATTCAGGCTCTTAATGCACTGCAGGTCCTCGTGTTTTGCATAAAGAAAGCCTGGAGAGCTTGGAGAGTTTCAGAGGAATCTGAAATAAAAATCGGTCTGTCTTGGCCCAAAATCAATGCTGAGAGAGATGAAGTGAGCTGAGATCTATGCCTCCTAACTTCCAGCCTTAGGTTGGTGCCTTCACATAATTTTGTAGCAGAGAAAAGAGCAGCCTGTGCTCCCACCCTCCCACCCTGTGCCTGCTAACCATCCTACTTGGATACATTGCTTCAATCTGTACCCCATTGTGAAGCCATGTCATTAACGAGACACCAGGAACAAACAGAAATTGTTCTTTCTCATGTGGCTCTGCTACAAGCTGCCTAATTGGGATTTATGGGTGCCCATGATAAAATTTCTGCATAATAAAATCCTGAGGTTTCTCTTGAACAAACAAAGCTTCAGTGACTGAATAGATGGGTCAAACACACATCCAATTGCAAGTGTGTGTGTGTTGGGGACAGGAGAGAAAGGTTGTTTACACAAATTAGACCAATATGAAAGTCTACAGCTTTAAATAATGTCTGTTTTTGCCAATTCAGACCTGAAGTGGATTTTCTTCAAGCTTTTCACCCAGTATCCTTGAAGAGCCATTCACCATGTCTGGACCTTTGCGGTTTGTCTTCCTCAGTATCATCCTCATCTCTGATTCCTGAGTCTGATATATCAACTTGTGAGCCCAGCACAAATGGCATAATCCCAGTTGGATACCATCATTTTCTCTTCTTCAGTGAGGATGATAAGCAGCAACAACAATGATAATAATAAGCAGCAGCAACAATGAGGATTGTAACTCATCATCTTTGACTAGTGCCAAATAGGTAGGAGAAAGCCTTTTATTAATTAATCCTCATATCATCCAACTACAAGTAAGGCAAGGAGAAATGATCATCCAACTACGAGTAAGGTAATGAGAAATGATCTTCCTTTGTAAATGAGAAAAGTAATGCTCAGAGAGTGGAAGTAACTTGCCCAAGGCCAAGGAGCGAAAGCATAGCAGATCCAGTGTGTGTATGCCATTGTTTTCTGTAAGAAGTCTTTCACCATCACTTAAGATCTTTAACCAAATCTATTTATTAAAATGCTTGATTTAATTAGATATTGACAGAAACAACATAAACTATTAAATAGGGTATCTAGAAAGCCTCGAGGAAGAGAAAGCACATGAGCTTGGTTTGATCACCAAGGAGAATTTCTGTGAGTGACGCTGTGGAGACATTGGAAATGATGATTAAAGACATGAATATGCTTGACACATATAGAGAAGCCTGTGTTGCTGGAGTTTATAATATTATTGTTATCCTCACCCCAAACCAGATTTCCTGGTCTATGGATGTCACAACCATCAGCCTTGTTGTTCAGACCAAAACTTTAGGAGTCATTCGCAATTTATCTTTTTTTCTTTCGAGCCTATATTTAAACCATTGCCACCCACCAGAAATCCACTGATGAACCTACAATCATTTCTGGCTTCCAAGAGTGTGCAGCCTCCTGACAGTCACCCTCTTCTGCCTTCACCACCTTGCCTCACACTTTGCCGTCCGTAGGGTTGTGGGGTGAGGTTTCTAACAGGTAACCGACACAACGCTACCCTCTTCCTTAAAACCCTCCAATATAATTGAAGGTATTATGTAAGTTTTGTTCATTTTAGGTGTAACAGTGGCATTAAAGTTATGCTTTAAAAAGAGTTGTTGTATTTAGAATACTGAAAGTAGGAATATTTAGAGATGACATTTTATAATATCTGGTATTTCTTCAGAAGAGGTGGAAAAAGTGGATGCGGATATGAATATACAAATTTGTTTGCCAAAAGCTCAGGTGATTAATGACATTAACACAAGGCAACTTATTATGCTAGTTTATCAACTCATATTTGAAGTTGTTTATTTAAAAAATAAATAAATAAATAAACTGGTGGACTTCCACTGAAAGCTGAATACAACACAAATTCCCACCCATAGCCTACAAAGCGGTGTGTGATCTGGCCCATGCTTGCGGCTTGATGCTTCTTTCTCCCCATTGTTCCCTCTGTTCCTGATTCACTGACCTTTCTGGACTTTGAAAATGCCAAGCTCTTCCTATCTCAAGAGCTTTGAACCCACTCATTCTTCTGTTTGGCATTTCTTTCTCTTAACCTTGAGGTGTCCATTTCCTCTCAAATGAGGTCTCACCTCAAAGCAACCTCCATAGAGAGACCTTCTCTGATCACTGCAGAAAAATTATACAGCACACTCTTTCCACTCTCCACCATATTGTTCTGCTTTATCTTCTCAATATTTTAAAGCTATTCATCTGTTTCTTTACATGTTTTTTAGTCTACTCTATTACAATGTGACTCCCTTAAAGTCAGGGAATTCTATCTTGTTCATTCAGGTTATTCAGTATTAAAAGACTTGTTGAGGATTAGTAGTCATTCAGAACATACTGGCTGACAATTTGCAGTTCACTTACAGTGGTGCTCTAACTTCACAAACCCCAGTGAACTGTATTTATTGTCCTTACAATGACCAGACAGTGTCACTGGCATTTAGAGCCCAAGGAGTCATAGATACCAAAAGTCTTGCCAAGCATGGAGCACTGTCCCATCCAATGAAGAATTGTCCTGCCCCGAATTCCCATAATTCCATTTTAAAAACCTGGGCTACAGAATGGCATTTAGGGATGCTGATGTTGGCAGAAACTTGACATTACAGGGAGTCATGTGGAATAAAGCACTAGAGAAAAATCAGGATTAGACCAGGACAGGCCTTCTGAACACCATCATAAGGAATTTGAAATTTATTTTGGAAGTTGTATTCATTTTTCATTGCTGCCATAATACATGACCATAAAGTTAGTGGCTTAAAATAACGCAAATGTGTAATCCCATAGATCTGTAGGTCAGAAGTCCAGGTGGACCCATTTGAGTCCTCTGTACAGGGTCTTGCATGACCAAAATCAAGCCATGCTCTTATCTAGAGGCTCTGGAGAATTCATTTCCAAGCTCCAGAGGTTGTTGACTGAATTTGGCTCTTTGAGCCTATAAAACTTAGTTCTGTTTCCTTGGTGACATCAACGAGGGGCCTGACTTTGCTCTTAGGTGCTGCCCACAAACTTGGTCGTGCTCTCCAAGCAACAGAAGGTGGAGTCGCTCTCGTGCTTTGAATCTCTCTGGCTTCTGCCACAACACTAACTCCAGCTAGAGAAAGTTCTCTGCTTTTAAAGACCTGCATAATTAGGGGCCACCTGGATAATCCAGGTTATTTTCACTGCTTTAAAGTTTGTAACCTTAACTAAATCAGCAATGTCCTTTGTTCTGTTTAACATAACACAGTCACAGGTTTCAAGAATGAAGGACTGGGACACCTTTGGGCAGCCATTCTGCCTACTGTAGGAGTCACTGAATGTTCTAAAAGAGCTAAAACACATTGCCTAAATCCATTTAAATAAGTTTT
This sequence comes from Pan paniscus, assembly GCF_029289425.2. Taxonomy (NCBI): domain Eukaryota; kingdom Metazoa; phylum Chordata; class Mammalia; order Primates; family Hominidae; genus Pan; species Pan paniscus. The sequence goes on from NC_073267.2 coordinate 74,302,717, forward strand.
TATTTCTCTGTGGGTATTTGTTAGCAATAGGCTTCCTACTCCTCTAGGAACTATGGCAGTGAAGCCTGCAGGGACTCTGCTGGGAAAGCCATTATAAACCAGCAGCTGAATGTCAATCCAAGTGATACTGTAGCCCCAGCTCCAAATAGATAAAGCAGAGAAAGAGGGAGTGTGTCTCCTTCCACAAACAGTGGGTCTCAGCTGTGTCCCCATTTCTGGGAATTTATGAGTAAAGCACATGCCAGGGGGCATGGAGAGCTTCTCTCCCAGAAGCAGATGCTGCTGATCCCCACAAAGAAGCCACCTCACTCTTCAGTCCTCCCAGATACTGCCTGCCAGATGGCCACAGCTGAATTCACAGCTGAGTAGATGTCTGCTGTTGGCACCAAATACGCTTCTGTGGGACTGGTTAAGGACCCGAGGTTGTATGGTGGGGCTTCAAATACACACAAAGAATAAAAACACTCGGGGAGTGCCAGGCACTGTGCTAAGCACTTTGCAGGCGTTAACTCAACCTTCACAATATTATCATGTGGATGGTGTTATTCTCATGCTCATTTTATACAGGGAGGGACCAAGGCTTAGAAAGGTTGAGTAGCTTACCAAAGGTCATAGAACCAGCAACCTGCAGAACTTGTGTTTGAACAGAAGCAGTTCTTTCTCCTGAGTCTGTGATTTTAGACACTGCACTAGCTGATGCTGCACGCATCTCATGTCAAGAAATTTTTAGCCCTCTTCTCCAGTCTCCATAGCATCCAATCTCATTTTGCACCAGCTCAGATATGCCCAAATCTGAGCAGTTGCCAGCTGATGTACTACCCTCATTTACAGATCAGTGACCCAGAATATTTCCCTCCTATGGCATGGCATGTAAAGCTGGTGAGTGGAAAATTGAAGCTGATGCCAAAAAGGATGTATATAGCCAAGGTAACATGGAGAATTGAAGCTAAATGTAGAATGGAGCCAGACGAGGGTGCAAAGTGAGAGAAAGCAATGTCTGACTCTAGACTCACCCTAGGAATTGTGAGTAGCCAGTATGAAGTTGTGCATACAGGGGAGATACTGTCATCCGGAGATACTGTGAACAAATACTATATGGGTTTTTTATTGTGTGCTGGGGACTAAATTATGCCCATTACACAGATTCTATCATTTGTATAAGAAAACTTATCCCTGGTTTATAGATGGAGAGCCTAAGAGTGAATGACTTATCCTGCTCCAGGTATCACAGCAGAGTATGCATCATAAAATGATGCCCACAGGTTAAGGGCAGTCCATGTTTACACCAGACATGGGATACATTTTATAAATGATTATTGATTGAATAGAATGAATCAAATTAAGAAAAGTAAAGACATTAGAGAGAGGATAAGACCTATTGTTCAACTGCCAAATCAGAAAAAGAGAAAGTTATGATAACATATGTTACCTAGTGCAGAGTGAATGATGAGGATAGATTACGAGATTAAGTTAAGCCAAGTCCAAGGTGTGCTTAGATGGATTCATTTAGGAGTGAAATGTGGCTGCAACTTGGATCACTCCTCCCACTTACTATCAGACGTTTACTGCAGGTGCCAGGGGCTGGACTCATCTAGAGGTTCCATAAACCACCCATCTAGCACTTAATGCTGGCTGTAGCTTGAGAATCTAGAAGAGATTACCAGTCTGACCACCTACACGTAGACTCTTCATGTGACCTGAGCTTCCTTACAATATGGTGGTTGCATTGCATAGGCAAGCATCCTGAGAGACAGAGAGACAAGCTGAAGCTGTATTATAACTTTACTTCAGAGTCACATAACTTACTCCGTTGGTCAGAGCAGTCACTTCTCACTCAGATTCCAGGAAAAAAGAAATAGCTCCACCTCTTGAAGCAGGGTGGCAAGGCTCTGGAAGATCATAAGAGAAAGAAAATATTACTGTGGCCACTTTTGGAGAATATAATCTGCCACACTTTCTGACATCCAAATCCCTATGAATACAATCCATCTATTTTTTACAAAAAGAAGCTAGGAAAATAACTTTTTTTACATTAATCTCTTACCAGTATTCCAGCACATCTAAATTTTGAAAATACTATGTTTTGAGATTTTAAAGAGAGATTGGATTAGAAATAGGTCTACATTGATTCCAATTTCAATGTCATATGCAAGCCTAACCTTAAAAATTAGAAAATAAAAGAGCGGATTTTTATTAAGCAAGTGTGATAAATCCTCAATGAATCACTAAGGTTTTTTGCATGATATGCATTTCCTCATTCTCCCTTGTGTTTGGAAATTTGCAACTATGTTTTTCTTTCTAATTCAAACATAACTCTTAAAGAAAATATGTAACTGGCCTCTCTTTGGCCCAGTTTCCTCATCTGTAAAATGAAAAAGATAAGCAATTCATAAAGTGCACTCATTGGCATGCTACTTAGGATAACATAGAAAAAGGTCTTTTGATTGAGTAATTTGAGTACGACAGATTTTTTGTTGTTGTTGTAGGATTTCTAAGATGCTTGAAGATTTCCCTCAAACCCTTTTTGACCATGGACTTTGTTTGCAAGATCACTTTAAGGGACTGAAAATCCCTGGACCAAACTTTGAAACATACAGGGATAGGCAAGCCATTCTTAATTTGTGTTTCTGTAGGACACAGTGTTCAATATAAACAAGAATGGTAATCATTCTCCCAAAGGACAGAGAGGAACAAATGAAGAGAATTTACTCAATTTTACATGTTAGTCTCCTTATTGATTTCTAATTGTTTTGGCACCTGTTACGTCTTCCTCTTTTAAAATCAATTTTGAGGTGGCGTTTTCCCAACCTTGCTTCCTAGTAATAACAGTTGCTATTTTTTTTATCTCAAGCCCTTATTATGGTTCAGCAACAATTTGAACATGTTCCATGTATTCTTCATTGAATTCTCCTAAAGACTCTAAAAATTAGACGTATTACTATCCCCATCGTATTTCCAGATGATGAAACTGAGGCTTAGAGATATTAAGGAACTCGTCAAAGGTCACAGATAAAGGGTAGAGAAAGATTTGAAATCAGATCTTGAGAAGTGCAATGAATTATGCTAATAATTATGCAATTTTGCCTTTTTGTCACACAGCTACCACTGCAAAAATAATGGGCCAGCGCAGTCTACAGATTACTCACATTATTATAATAATAACTAATCCCATGTTCCAGCTCACCTAGCTCTCCAATTCCTTACCTATTTCCAAACTTCTCAGACTGTTGCCCTCTGAGCTGGATGCTACTGCGGCTGCCACTGCTGTTACTACTGATAATGGTGATAGCTTATTTTATTATTTATTAATTTACTGCAATCAATTTATTATTTATTTTTATTATGGTGTTGTTGGCTCTAAAACCTGACTTTTGATGCCACTTTTCTAGCTTCAGTTCTGGCTTCCTTTCTCATAGAATTTAAACTTAAAATATAGCATTTTGCAGCTCTAAAACCACATCTGATCCACCCCAGCCACAGGACACTTCCTCTCGGCGCTGGCTGTCCATGAAGTTGTCGTTGTTTCGGTCCAATGTAGCCTACAAACACCATTTGTGTTCCAAACCCCCTAGGGGCTCCTGTATCGTGTTTCACACAGCACACCATGACATTAATTCACACTGCCATGGAAGCAAGATTGAGAGTCAGGGCTAAGTGATTTACTCAACAAGTATTTGTTGAACATCTTCTGTATAATGAGCACTGTGCTGGGAATACAGGGTGAGCAATGAAACCAGCAGTCTAGCAGGGGAGACCAGTGTCAGCGCCATACCCATGCAAGTGGGTTTATAAATACAACTGAGAAAAACAGCCTGAAATAAAGGAACAGGCATCCATGAGCCTGTAAACCAAAGGAACCTGATTTTCTTTAGTGGGAGAGAGAAATCGTGTTTGAGAGAAGGATCCTATGGTTGACATCTGAAGGACAAGTCAAGGTGGAATTATGCAACATGCCAAAGGAGGGAAAAGGGTCAGCAAGAGCAAGGACCCAAGGGTGCATTGAAGCTCACACTCTGGGGAGTAGACGCTGAGTAGTGCAGCTAACAGAAAATAACATGATCTGATTCATACCTCTCTTTCCATTTAGATTCACATAGGCTAAGAACAGGATCTTACTATGAAAACAGTTGGGTGCCACTGGAAGTCCCAAGCGGAAAAATGAAATGAACTAAATTGCATTTAAAAAAATCACTTTGGCTGCAACTTCAGGAGAGAATTGGAGGGAGCCAGGGTAGATCTGAGGAGACTAAATGCAGTGCAATAGAAGGCTATTGACAACAGATCTCTAAGGGTTTTTTTCTGCTCTTATATTAGATGATTTCATGTTTATCCAGCAGAAATGGTAGACATTATTGGCCTGCATTTATTTGAAATGAAAACTAATTTATATTGCATTGTTATACGACTGCTCAGTAGATGTATCTTATTTGAAAATGTGTATCCTATTTCTACCCTGTAAAACTCTTTCTACAGTTAGGGCACATTTCATTGATTACAATTGTTAAAGACGAAGCTGAACCGATGAATTTTTTTTTAAAGTCAAAGATGTGTACATGTGTGTATCCTAGTTTGTAAAATAGAAACGTCCTTGAAGCGAAGTGGAGTGGACAGGAGAGAAATACACATTTTTGGAGGCATTTATTCACTAAATAAGTATTTGTTGAGACTATTTATTAAACACCTACTGCATGTTCAGCACTCCCCCACCCTCTGGGATATAATAGAAAGACGAAATGAAACAAATTAGGCCTCTCCCTATTTCTTTCTGTCTTTGCCTGCCTGCCTCTCTCTCTCTCCCATTTTCTTTCCTTCTTCAAAATTTAAATTTGTTAAAAAGAATGCAGGGTTTTCCAGGCACAGATATATGACTTTTAATTCCAGCTGTGACTTTTAATTCCTTGAACACGTTACCTTTCTGATACTGAGGTTCCTTATTTGTAATTCAAGGAGAATAATATCTAAGAGTGTTTGGTCTGAGCATCTTCTAAGGACTGAGATAACATGTTCCAATCATCTAATACAGTATCTGGTACATATTTTCAAACTTAATATAAAACTCAGGCTCCCAAATTTAGATTATACCATAAAAGATTTTACACTCATATTCATATTTGATAATAATTTTACTGACTCCACAAAAAAACACTACACCCTTTACTTACCAGTTTTGGATATTTTAATACTTTAAAAACATTTATATCTGGCCAAACCATTTTAAATTATGATTCTAAGTGATGATGCAAAATACTTTAAGTTATACCAATATTGTGCTATTTTCTTCTTTGTAATCTTGAAGACTATGAAAAGTAAATGCATATAAACACATGTGAAAGCATGTATATAAATATATATAGATATATAATATACAGACACAATTGTGTCTACATATAGGCAGAAATACACACACACACACACACACTCACACACACCAGCAATGTGGGAAATGCCTTTGATATTTCCAGTGGTTTACACTTTGAATGTACAGTATTATCAAAGGATTGAAGTAATTTCTGAAGCCTTGAAATAGTGATGCTGCTGTCAATTTAATCCCCACTTTATCCACTACTTCTGCCCCAGGCTTTAAAATACAGCATTGTTCATGGGTAATTTCCCACTACTTCCTGCTGCTAACAAAATGGATACTTTCTTTAAACTAGAAAACACACTGTCTGGCATTACTCACTTCAATTGGCAATGGGTTTCATATGATCAAAGTCACCGCCTGCGGACAGACAGCTCCTACCCCTTTGAAACAAATCTCAGTGGTCTCTAATTCACAGGCTTGTATCTACCAAGATGTAAATATTTACCTTTCCCTAGAGTAGCAAGTACTGTAAGTGCCTAAATATAAGTCGATCTTCTGTTTTCTCAATATGGAATTTTTTTTTAAACTCTATCATCAGCCTAATTTATTAAATTTATAAATTTAGTTGTAGACTCTTTTATCATTCAAATGAAACATCAAACTTTTTTCATCCTTGGGATAAATGTCTTTGGGTCATTTAACACTGTTCTCCAAAGCACACCATTTTCACTTCCATCGAAGGTACCTAAGTGAGAGAGGCTTTGAATCCTATACAATGATGTCACTCTCCAAATTAACCACTCTTACAATAAGCTCTACTGTTTTCTATGCTTCTCCATTCATCTTGTAAGCACAACTTTGTGACCTCCGCAATGTAAGTATTTTATTTTAAAAGTCATCTTTAAAAGGCTGGTTTACAACATCATCTAAACTTGCAGTTTTGAGGTCAGAGCCCCAGTAATAATTATTAAATTGTGTTACATTTCCTTGTATTTTTTTTGTTTGTTTTTTCACTGATTCTGCCACTGACCTCTTTAAGCAATCCAAACTAGTATTGATTGAGGTCCTCTCAGGCTAATGTGCAGTACTTTGTTCAAGATACAGTCATTGAGAAAGTGCTTTGTAATGTGAGATCTTTTATTTACACTGAAAAATATGAATATTTTCCAGTTGGGGTGATGTGTACTGGCGGAAAAGCCTTAACTTCCTATGTAGACATTTATGGTTCATTGCATAAATGTCATAATGCTCTCCTGTGCTTTTAACAAGCAATTTCTTTGTAATACTTTATGGCATTCTTTTGTGCTGATGCCAGCCTCTGTCTTTTGCAACTCTGCTTTATAAACAACCTCTTTTGTAAACCATTCTGTGACTTGCTGAAGTGCACATAGTCATCTGTGTAGTACTCGCTATTTTTCAAGAATTGAAATTAAGGCTTCTCATTTATTTTTCAAATCTCACTAGACACTCACAACTATTTGTTGTGACATTTCTATTCTCTCCACATTGCAGATGAGAAAAATTAAGCCTCAGAGATATCAGGTAACCTGTCAAATGTCACAGACCCAATCAGTAACACTTGAGCCTCAACCTCGGATCTATCTGATTCCAGAATTTTACCTGTTTATTTGAATATAGTGTATACAAGTGGTCCTATCATGTTTATAGAAGAAGCAGTTTTAGATATTTCTTAGAAAGAGAAAGATTGTTTTGTAGTTTGGAATAGTATAACTCAATTGTCCTCTGTTTCTGTTTTTCAAAAACCAAAGAAGGATGGCCCCACAATTTCACTTTAGGTGTTGAAATCAGAGAAATAAAAACATATGTTGACACAAAAACATACATACAGGCTCTTGGCAGCTAATATGGTTTGACTGTGTCCCTACCCACATCTCATCTTGAAGTTCCCCACGTGTTGTGGGAGGGCCCTGGTGGGAAGTAATTGAATCATGGGTGCAGGTTTTTCCTGTGTTGTTCTTGTGATAGTGAATAAGTCTCATGAGAATTGATGGTTTTTTGAAAGGGCAGTTCCCCTGCACTTCTCTCTTGGCTGCCACCATGTAAGATGTGCCTTCGCTTCTCCTTCACTTTCCACCATGATTTTGAGGCCTCCCCAGCCATGTGAAACTGTGAGTCCATTAAATCTCATTTTCTTTATAAATTACCCACTCTTAGGTATGTCATTATTAGCAGCAAGAGAATAGACTAATACAGTAGATTGGTACCAGGAGTAGGAGTACTGCTGTACAGATACCTGAAAATGTGGAAGCAACTTTGGAACTGGGTAACAGGCAGAGGTTTGAAGAGTTTGGAGGGGCTCAGAAGAAGATAGGAAAACATGGGAAGGTTTGGAACTTCCTAGAGACTTGTTGAATTGGCTTTGACTAAAATGTTGATCGTGATATGGACAGTAAAGTCCAGGCTTAGGTGGTCTCATATGGAGATGAGGAATTTGTTGGGAACTGGAGTAAAGGTCATTCTTGCTATGCAAAGAGGCTGGTGACATTTTCCCCCTGACCTAGAATGCTATAGAAATTTGAACTTGAGAGAAATGATTTAGGAAGAAATTTCTAAGTGACAAAGCATTCAAGAGGAAGCAAAGCATAACAGTTTGGAAAATTTGCAGCCTGATGATGCAATAGAAAAGAAAAACGCATTTTCTGAGGAGAAATTCAAGCTGGCTGCAGAAATTTGCATAAGTAACAAGCATCCAAATATTAATTGCCAAGATGATGAGGATAATGTCTTTAGGGCATCTCAGAGACCTTCATGGCAGCTCCTCCCATCACAGGCCCAGAGGCCTAGGAGGGAAAAACGGTTTTAAGGGCCAGTCCCAGGGCCCCCCTGCTGTGTGCAGTCTCAAGACTTGGTGCCCTGTTTCCCAGCTGCTCTAGCCATGGCTAAAAGGAGCCATGGTACAGCTCAGGTTGTGGCTTCAGAGGGTGCAAGCCCCAAGCCTTGGCAGTTTCCCCATGGTGTTGGGCCTGCAGATACACATAAGTTAGGAATTGAGGCTTGGGAACCTCTGCCTGGATTTCAGAGGATGCATGGAAATGCCTGGATGTCTAGGCAGAAGTGCGCTGCAGGGGTGGGGTCCTCATGGAGCACCTCTGCTAGGGCAATGTGGAAGGGAAATGTGTGGTAGGAGCCCCCACACAGAGTCCCCACTGGGGCACTGTTTGGTGGATCTGTGAGAAGAAGGCCACTATCCTCCAGACCCTAGAATAGTAGATCTACCAACAGCTTGCACTGTGTGCCTGGAAAAACTGCAGACACTCAACACCAGCCCTTAAAGGCAGCTGGGAGGGGGCTATACCCTGCAGAGCCACAGGGGTGGAGCTGCCCAAGGCCATGGGAATCCACCTCTTGCATCAGCATGACCTTGATGTGAGACATGGAGTAAAAGGAGATCATTGTATCTAGGAAGTAACTAACTTGCTTTTGATTTTACAGGCTCATAGGTTAAACAGACTTGCCTTGTCTCAGATGAGACTTTGGACTGTGCACTTTGTAGTTAATGCTGAAATGAATTAAGACGTTGGTAGACTATTGGGAAGGCATGATTGGTTTTGAAATGTGAGGACATGAGATTTGAGAGGGGCCGGGAATGGAATGATATGGTTTGGCTGTGTGCTCACCTAAATCTCATCTTGAATTGTAGCTCCCATAATCCCTATGTTTCATGGGAGGGACCCAGTGGGAAGTAATTGAATCATGGGGGCATGTTTTTCCTGTGCTGTTCTTGTGATGGTGAATAAGTCTCATAAGAACTAATGGTTTTATAAAAGGGCAGTCCCCCTGCACTTCTCTCTTGTGTGCCACCATGTAAGATGTGCTTGCTCCTCTTTTGCTTTCCTCCATGATTGTGAAGCCACCCCAGCCATGTGAAACTGTAAGTCCCTTAAACCTCTTTTTTCTTTATAAATTACACAGTCTTGGGTATGTCTTTATTAACTGTGTGACAACAGTCTAATACAGCAGCTTTCTTCATAATAGTTCTAAACTAGAAACTACCCAAATACCTACCAACAGGTGAATTGTTTAACAAATTCTGTTCCAGTACAATGAAATAGCATTCAGAAATAAAAAGGAAAGAATTCCTGATGTATGTAACAGCATAGATGAATCTGAGAAACCTGTTGAGCAAAAGAAGCAAGTGCAAAACAGTATACAATGAGTGATTCCTTGTATATGAAGTTCAAGAACAGGCAAAACTAACCTACAGGCATGAAAGCAAGTCAGTTATTCCCTGGGCTAAGGGTTGAGGTGGATTGCAAAGAGGCCCTAGGGAACTTTGGGAAACAATAAGAATATTCTATATTTTGATTGTGGTCCTTTCTTCCATGGCTGTGGGTACTGGTAAAAACTCTCTGTAATGTACATTTAAAATGGGTACATTTTGGCTGGGCACAGTGTCTCACACCTGTAATCCCAGCACTTTCGGATGCTGAGGCAAGCCGATCACCTGAGGTCAGGAGCTCAAGACCAGCCTGGCCAACATGGTGAAACCCTGTCTCTACTAAAAACATAAAAATTAGCCAGGCATGGTGGTGGACACCTGTAATCTCAGCTACTCAGGAGGCTGAGGCAGGAGAATCACTTGAACCCAGGAAGTGGAGGTTGCAGTGAGCCAAGATTGCACCACTGCATTCCAGCCTGGGCGACAGAGTGAGACTCATCTCAAAAATAAAATAAAATGGGTATATTTTAATTTATGTAAAATATATTTCAATAGAATTGATTAAAAAGTCAAAGAAATGAATTTTGTATTAAAACTATGAAAATTTAAACATTAAAAATAAAGATTGGCTAGTTTGAGGATGAGGGTGTTGATAATTGCAAGTAAATTAACAAAGGCAATAATGAAGAAATGAGAAATATTTGACCTTTAAAATAGATGACTCAAGAGAAGAATTAGACTGACTTCAAATATCAGACACAAGGTTATATGTAACAGGCAAGGAGGAACAAACATTTCACAGAGCAGAAGACAGAGACCTGGATCTCACATAAGGAAACTTTGTAATAACTGTAGTTGTCCAGTGGAAAGGGCTGCCCTGTGCAGTGATAAACCCCAACAGACTAGCTCAAAAGAAGTCAGATAAACAACTCTTGATAATGATGTTTAAGAGATCCTTCAAATGGATGAAAAGGCAACTTAGCAATCCTTTAAATGAAAATTATTTCCTCTGTGAGCTAAAAAACTCACACTCCTTTTAAGGTGTCTAAAAGTCCAGTTCAATTCAAAAAGCATGCATGAGATTTTTAATTGATCAGACAGCTGTCCAGGAGACAACATATAGAATGGTTCATTACACTAAAATGCATAGAAAATTGGCCTTAATTCTACGAAGGAATTTGGGCCTCCCTATAAATAAAATAGATTTATTTTTTTCTCCCGACCATCTCTAAGAACTCCTTCAATTCACTTCATTATGGAGTTCATAATCAAGGCTAGAAAATGTGTTCCGGGTTATAGGGAATACACATATATACACAGAATAACAATGTTGATCTAATTATGCAGGAGAAGCCTACACATATTACACTACAGCCAGGTGTGGGCCCAAAGAATACCAAACACAAATTGCTCTGGAGTTAGAGGGGCTGCAGTTACCCAACTATATATCGATCCACTCTACCCATTGGTGATCTCCACCAAGATATAACAGGAGCCCCTCAAAATTAACTGATAAAATTGAACTGAGTATCGCTCCATTCAGTCTTCTCTTCTTGTATTCCTCATCACAGAAAACAGCATCTAAGCTACTCTTCAGACTTGAACCTGGAATATACTCTTGTGCCTCCCTCCTACCCTATCCAATAAACCATTATTCTTGCTAATTGACGTTTTTTTAAATCATTTCTCCGATCCAGCCCTTTCTCCTATTCTCCCTGCCACTCTCTCTCTCACCCCAGGAACCCACAGTGTATGACCTGGCATAACGCAATAGCTACCTGTCCGTTTTAGAAAACCACTTAAGGCCCTGTATAATCTAAACCTTGCATACCCAAGTATCTGACCCCATCTTGAAGCTTCTCTTTATGCTCTCTTCTCTAGTAATAGTCATTTGTTTAACATTCTGTGGGTTCTTGTTTAGCTTTAGTACTATTATCCCACCACATCTATCCTGACCCTCATTCTGCTCCACCTTTAAAAGTATCTCTTTAGTGAAGGCTAGGCAGTGCCTAATATACCCCAGGACAGAACTCTGATGGAAGAAAATTGTATGATATGGTTTGAGGTTTCCAACCTCACCCCTTGTTTCCTGACTCTAGGACATTTAGTTCTGCAGCATAGATCCATACTTAACTTATTGGACCAGTAACAGATATTTAGAAGGTGGAGGAAAAAGAGATACCTGGCCTTATCTAAAATGTCAGGAAGCAGACAGCATTGCAGAGCTAGAAGCACAAAAGGCTTGTTCAGAAGTAATACCTGTGATTGAAAAACAAAGGAAGCAAGATTGGGCAGGAGGCGTCCTTACACCAAGATAGGGACCTAATAACCCAAAGCCAAGGTGTGAAACAACAATTGCTGATTGCAGTCCTGCACTGGACAGAAATGTCTAGGCTGCTATGACCCCAACCAGCCAGTCATGGCCTGGAGGCCAAACCAAATGTAGTGTGGCTTTGACTCAAAAGCACAGGTCACCTCTATAATGCCAGACTTAACATGCTGGGGCTGTCAACTAGCCACACACCTCACAGCTGGGAGGAAATCCTTTCTTGAAGGGGAGCAGAACAGTGCATTTCTGTAATTGCCACTGTATGTCCCTGGTACTGCATGAAGCAAATCTGCACCAATAACCAAGGATCTGGGGCCTGTCTTCCTGAGGAGAAATTTAGAAGATGGAGGATAGGAGGATGAATTACTGTCTTTGTTTGTATAATTAGTCTCAAGTTTATAATTGGACTTCATTCTCTCCTCTCCCTCCCCAATTATCTACTCTAAATACCCTCTCTCTCTCAGCTACCTGATAATCTGAACATCATTGCTGAGGACACTGAGCTCCTGTTGACCATACTCTTCTTAAGCAGCATCATTTCCTCCTTCCATTCACAGTTGCAGATAGGCAATAGAGAACCAAGAGAAACCTAAGAAGGTTGTCCAAGTCCACAGATAGCCCTCCTACCTCCACTGTGTATCGACAGCCCGCCTCCTCCTGCTGATCAGGGTAAGTTACCTCTAACTAGATGACTGTTTTTTCTTATTGCCTGATGGTCTCTGGATACAACTCACCCAAAGTACCCTGGTGACAGCCATAATTTATGAATGATGTGACATTTGCTGAGTCTCCTGGGGAGAATGTACTCCCTTTGGAAATCAGGACCTCTGACCTTGTAGAACCCTGATTTTCACGGATAGGAAGCACAGAATTCTCCAGTGAGTCACTGCAAATGATAATAAATGAATCTACTATTGCTTCTATTCCTTATTCACAAACCTATGGCATGTTCATATAGAGAGCATAGCACCAGACAAATGGCTTTAGATATACCACATTCTGGATGACAATCTATCTTTGCAGAGTATTATTATTATTTAAAGTATAATATTATTGAAAGACCATTTCAAAACTCTAGGAGGCCAGCTGCTTCTGGAAAGTGTGATCTGACATGGTGAGTAGATCTCATGTTCATGACACCACTTTTGCATGTCCCTCACTGTAAAGTGTCTCCCTCCCAGTCAACTGCTATATTTTGTGGGATCCAATGACTGTGGATCAGGTACTTCACAAGCCCTGGAATAATGGTGATGGCTGAGACTCTATGAGTAGAAACACCAAACTCATATCCAGAATATGTGTCTCTCCTGTGTAAATAAATAAATAAACCATCCAGGAAGGAAGCTTCCCAATGCTGCCAACTTTTCTTCTTAATTTCTTTCCTTTTTTCTCTCTCTTTCTTTGTCTTTCTTTCTTTCTTTCTTTCTGTCTCTTTCTTTCTTTCTTTCTGTCTCTTTCTTTCTTTCTCTTTCTTTCTTTCTCGCTTTCTTTCTCTCTTTCTTTCTTTCTCTTTCCTCCTTTCCTCCTTTCCTCCCTTCCTTCTTTCTTCTTCCTTCCTTCTAGGGCAAATTAGCCTCTTTAGGAACTAGAACTGTGCCAAGTGCTCAGAATTGGTCTCTTGCTGGCAAGTCAGGAATTGAGGCAGCAGTAGATCAGCCTTGGCAAGCAGGAGTCCATGCAGTTGAAAGTGTTCCTAACCTCTGTCTCTTCCATCACAGCCATTTCCTTCATATGTCCATCCTGCCAGTGTCGGGGTGGACATCAACAATAGCTGGTTAACATTAACTGGCCAAGTCATACTGTCTCCTTAGTTGCTTGGTGCATTTTCAGTGCTGGAAACATGCTAGTTGATGTTCATGTGTGATGGGGATATGTTCACACTTTGTACCCACTTTCATATGCCTTTCCATTGCTCATAAATCCATAGATTTTCTTACCTTGTGCCACATTTCCTTTCCCACAAGGCGGATGACTGATGCCATCACCTAAAGCTCCATGCAGAAGATCTGCCCTTCCCCTACCTTTCAAAGCCACCTCTGACTGCGGCTATAATGCAGCTGCCATTTATTTTTAGTCACCAAGCCAACCCTTTCATAAGTGAAGATGACAATGGGAGTAAGGTGAGGGAGGGGCACTGGTGCAATAGTGGTGGGTGACATGGGAGCCTGGGTTACTGCTCATATAGCTTGCTGATGCCCTATGTTCATGCTTGTGATTGGACCCTCACATACCATTTCTGCATTTCCATCTCGTGATGGATTTTTTTCCAAACCAAGCCAACTATTTTACTAGAAACTACGTCTTAACGGGTAATTCTGGGTCCATGATCACTTGGTGTTGCATGGTCAAACATTATGTTCCTACCATGGCTCTGTAGCATTTCAGAAGCTGTTTTTCAAAATGGGTTTAATTTAATTTTCTGCAACAGATGACATGGCTTTTCTCCATAACTCCAGTGGTTTACATTGGATTCTCCCATTGGAGCTTGCCATCTGATTCATACCACATCTTTTTCCACCATTTACATGTCCAGTATTGTATAGTCTATCAAACTCCATGGCTTGCTATTATCATGATTAGCCTAACTTGCTATAGCCCTTTCCTGATCCTAACCTTATTCGAAGCCTTCTATTTCATCAAGATAGATCATAGTTGTATTTTACTAGTTGTGGAAATTATTCCCTCCACAATTAGAACAGGATGTTAGATACTATGATAGCTTCTCTGATGTAGGGGATGTAATATGTTGCAACTTGTCTTTTACGCTGGAGGAGATGTTCTGCATATCCCTGACTACTGGATGATAAAAACCTAATTGGAAAGTGATCAGATAAGATGCAGATCTGACAATGTCTCTACCAGTCCAATGAGGATATCTGGAGCAAACACTAGCTGGTACAAAAGTCCTGTGTTGGGCAGAAATGACTAAGCCCTTCTGTTGCCACCTTGCACAGTGGCTACAGCTTGTTCCTGAATATTAGTAGAGTTTATCTCCACCATCCAGCCACCTCTTGCTCATCTTGTCCAATTAGAATAATGCTATCAATTGACTAAATCAACACAATTTTGGGGGGATATCCAGAAGATTCATATCTCCTCAGACTAGTATAATAGTCCATAGGTCATTTAACTTACCCTGTGGGAAAATTATAAATATACATTGTATCCATTCCATAGGAATGAATATGAGTGAGAACTGTTTCCTATCCTCTTTCCCAATTGGTATAAGAAAGAAGGTATTTACTAAATAATGTCTGCATACCATAAAGCCTTACTGATCTGCTCTAGAAGGTACATCATTCAGCATAGCAACTACAATTGGGGCTACTACTTGGTTGAGTTGTCCACAAATATTCTATAGAATTCACCTAGTTTCTGCAAGGGTAAGATTGAGTTGTGTACAGATGTTATCCAGAATTCATCCAGTTTCTACAGGAGCCAGAATGTCCAATCAATTGAGATATTTAAGAGTCACATTAATCTCCATGACTGACCATATACACTCCTCAATAAAAATATTGTCTTGATTTGACTCAATTTTAAAGTCTTCCACTTGGCTTCTCCAACATGATAGCTCTTATCTCACAGCCCAAAGCCATAATTTGTGGGTTACTGAACCTTCCAAGAATGTCAATCCCATCATACATTAGAGGATTGGAAACAAAGACCAATGGGTGGGTCCAAAAATCAGTGGACCCACTGTTCACTGTAAGTCCAATTTTTTACAAGACTTAATCTATTACTTGATTCTCAAGTGACTTCACTCTTAAAAAGAGAAGCTAAGATGATTCCTTGGGTTTCTTAGTATCGATGTCAAGTTGGAGTTTTTGTACATTTGTCATTGAGATGCCTGAGTCCCCTTTCCCAAGTCTATGGTCACTTGTATAAATGCTCATAGATTTATTTCAGGGTAATTACTGTAATGTATGCGTGTCATTTTCCTACAGTGGCCTTCCCTCTGGGAACCTGTGCATTTCTTCAATCAATGGGTTTCGGGTCTACAAACTTGCCCAGAAATTTAAACAGAGATTATGATGTTTTATCAAAGAAACCACCTTCAGCCTCCTTCTCTTTCTATTGCTATATACTTAGCATACACGGATATTAATAAAATGAAGAAGACAGAGAAAGGGAGAGAGAAGTATTTTTGCTGCTTTGCTGGCTACCCCTCTATTTTGCTTCTAGAGATGTTGTGTTCCATTTGCCATTACCACAATTCTGTACTTCATCCTGGCTGCCACTCTGTCCTTGTTGAAGTTTATGATAATTGCGGTATACTGGATTTGGTAGTTAAGAGCCATCACTTGACATCTATTGTCATGTCTCTATCATCTCCGTGGCTACCAATAAGCCAAACTGGATGACAACCTCCCTGCTACCAGCTCTTGCCTGAGGAGAGAGCCACCATTGAACTTAGTGATATTGGTGTCCACTTACCAGTCCATTCTGGTGTGTTCCTGTGAAATAAAATCCTCAGATAAGTCTTTTATCATCATCTAAATATGACCATTCACACATGTCCTCTTCCTTGAGCCTTTTCATCCCCTTTCCTACCATCTGTTGCAGAAATTCAGGTGTTTCAATGTTGCTCCATATGCATATCTCTTTTTCCAAGGTATACAAGCCATGTCTGCTGCAAGTTTGATACATCCTCTGGGATCCTTACCAAGATTTGGAATACTGAGAGAATGGCTTCTAATCAATAAACTCTCCTTTATTAAATCCTATTCTCCTTCCCCTTGAATCTGATCTAACACCCTTAGAATCTAGTCTCATGGGTACTCCTTGGCCACTGTCAGTTCATGCTGTTTATGTCTTGGAGCTCCTTTGGGTTATGGTCTCTTTCCTCCCTTAGGAATCCCAGCACCTCAATGGTCAGGGTTGTGTTGCTATTTAACCATGAGTAGTAACCCTGATGGCCAGTGGAGGTGGTAAGGGCATTTCTTGACAGAAGCAGGCACCTGTTAGCTTGAGGAGGAAATGCCTCTCTGCATTATCTCCCTGCACAGGGGAAGTGGTAGCTCTTAGTGGGGGATGGTGCAGAGAAGGCACTTCTGCAAACTTGTAAGATTCAGAGAAGTTTGAAATGTTAAATTCCTTGGGGCATGGATCCTACTCAGATAACTTCATCTCACGTGTCAGGGTCGCATGTTTTCCCAACTAGAGCCTCCAATTTTGTCATAACTGGCCTGCTTTGGTTGAACATTCAACCCTTTTTGATGTTAAGCTATGCTAACTATTCAATGTAGTACTTACTGTTCTGTTTTCATTGCTCTGTCATCGTGTGAGATGAGGGCCTCTTTAAAAGCTACCGAAGAGATTCTCTCACTCTCACACTTAGTTTTCAAGTGTTTTGTTGTTGTTGTTTGATTTGGTTTGGTTTTACTTGTCATCATCTTATTATCCATGTATAGGGGAGCAATGCAACTTAGTAACAACTATACAAATCCATTAATTATCTTCATGGTTGTTATCATCCCCAAAGCCTGAATCATCACACTGGATAGTTTACTCCCTTCCACTGCCACATTCTCCTAAATCATCACCAGTAAGATTTTAAAAATTTGTTTGTCACCTTGTGCCAGGGGCTATTTGTGCTCCACCTGCTGGACAGGTGTACTGGCCCAGTACCAAAACCTCATCTTCCTCCCTACTTTTATCAACTGTCATAGATCGGATTCCTCAGGAAGCAGACAGTGGACAGAGCTAAGAAGGAAAGCCTTACTGGGGACTGACATCTATAAAAGAAAATAGTTCATATGCTGAAATATGCAGATCCACATACTTTATCATTTGTATTTATTTGTTTATTTATTTAGAGACAGAGTTTTACTCTTGTTGCCCAGGCTGGAGTGCAATGGCACGATCTCGGCTCACTGCAACCTCCGTCTCCCAGGTTCAAGCGATTCTCCTGGCTCAGCCTCCCAAGTAGCTGAGATTACAGGCACCTGCCACCACATCCAGCTACTTTTTTTTTTTTTTTTTGTATTTTCGTAGAGATGGGGTTTCACCATGTTGGTGAGGCTGGTCTTAAACTCCTGACCTCAGGTGATCCACCCACCTAGGCCTCCCAAAGTGCTGGGATTACAGGCATGAGCCACTACACCCGGCTCCCATATTTTATTTTTTATAGCTACACGTCGTAGTGATTTTTGTATTACTTTTGAATCTCTACACATTTGAAACAACCTCAATGTGAAATTTTAGCTGTTTCAAGATATCTTGCAATTAGGATTCAAAGCAAAGTAATTTTCCTGCCAAGATTTCTCCCTTTGTTATCTCCTCGTTCCATCAGAAGCCATTCAGTCTGTTATAGAACTGGAGGAGTGCTTAGAGCTGCCCCCTCACATGGAGTGTTAAATCATTGGCCATCTTTTCCAATATGTATTTGCACACAAAGGCCTAGTATAAAGGTTAAGAATCTATCTTGATATTATCACTTGGGTAATCAAAGAAGTAATTACAAAAATGCTCTTGGAAGAGAAGCAGCATGATTCAGTCTTGGAAAAGCAATTTATTTCCTGTTCTTTTTTTTTAAAAAGCAGATTTGGCAAGGGTCCATGATTAATTTAACATTTAGTCAACATAGCAATGAAGGGGAAAGTCTTTTTCTGATAGACAGGTTCTTACAATCAAGTCGAGAAATGATTGCATATTTAAACGTGTGATTATATCATAGTTCATATGCTGAATATATGAATTACTAATTAGGACAACTCCAATGCTTAGGACGTAACACATACACCCAAGTAATATCTTTTTGTTTCACATCTTTCTGATGAATTCCTTCCCACTAAATTATTAAATCGTAAGTCCAAAGAATACCGAATTAGAAAGAAGCAGTGAGAACATCTACACCAGCAATTTTCAGTGTGTTCCATGGAACCCTAGGGCTCCACAAAAATAACTCAAGGATCCACAAAAAGGAAAAGGAAGACCAAGGAAGAAAAGTTACAAGTCCCCTGACCTACTTCAACTTGAGCAAAACCTTTTACAGAATTTGAAATCTAGTGGAGCTACTAAAGAAGTTCAATTTTTTTCTAATTTAGTTATTTTTTGAGACAGGGTCTTACTTTGGCACTCAGTCTGCAGTGCAGTGGCATTATTACAGCTTGCTGCAGCCTCCAACTCCTGGGCTTAAGAGATCCTCCTGTCTCTCCAGTAGCTGGGACTACAGATATGCACCACCACGCCTGGCTAATTTTTTAATTTTTTGTAAACACAGGATCTCTATTTTTCCCAGGCTGGTCTTGAACTCCTAGACTCCAGTGATCCTCCAACCTCTGCCTCCTAAAGTGCTGGGATTACAGGCATGAGTCTGTAATTTAATTCTTGAAATACATATTAATGCGAAGCAGACTCTCTACATGATCATCCTGTCCTTGCCTGAGTTGCTCACATGATATGGCTCTTTCTACTTTTGAGGCTGTCAATTCTATTTTTTTTTTTTTTGACAAGTCTCAAATAGGTCTTTTCTGATTTGGACACAAATATGTATCTCTACAGTGTACATTCTATACTTGCATGGAATGTTTGGAAATGCATTACAAGCATTTCCTTATGTGTGTTACCAGTCGGTTTTCCATGGAACCCTGACTTGGAGTTTAGGATGCAGAGTGTTTGTTAGGGAATGCTCTTAGAATCAACACCTGTTAGAGAGTGGGAAAAGGTTAGGAAGAGGAGGAAGTCAAGAAGTACTGCTTATACAAAACTAACCCCACAAGGAGCTCTACAGCTAAAATCAAACAACTTACTTGATTGAGCAAACTCAGAATCCAACTCTACACATCCTGTACCAATTTTGCTATTATTCTTTGCTTGTAGTTCCTCTAGGGAATGGTATATTGACTCTCTTATCAGGTTCAGCACATCTCAAGCTGTTATAGGTCTAGTGTCCAGGATGAGAGTGAAGTGACATCCAGAGGAAACTCTTGTTATCTTTCAGAGAAGAAATGTCTGAATTGCTTTCCAGCAAGAGGAACTTCCTAGCTTTTCAATTGTGCAATGTGGGCCACTGCTGTAGGCTCAGTAGATTCAGGAAAATATGCAAAATCAAGATTTTCAGGTTCATCAACTTAGCTGTTCCCATTCCATATTTTTCCTGTCATATAGTATCTGCTCTTATAAATTTAACATCTAATCTGTCCTCTATCCAACCTAGATTCTGACCTTGGCATAGCAAATCTGCTTTGGCTTTAAGTTAATCTGACTAGTAAATCCTGGTCCTGTGGCTCAGCTTTCTCTGCTGTCTTGCACAGGAGAGGAGGACTTCTTTGTCTGCTGCCAAAGATGCCCTCTAGCTTTCCTACGGACTTTCAGTTGTCCGTTAATCACTCTCAGCCCTTCATTGTATTTGTTTAGAGAGCAGAAGGATCCTAAAACAGCCACATCTTCTACTGTTTTTGTAGTTACTATATCCTCCATTTGAATCAGTGATCCAATACACTGCAGGAGCTAGTGTATTTCTGTCCAATACATCCCAATTCACAGCGAGTAAAAGTTTAAAAGTTGGACCACTATATTTTGCCAGGGGCTGTCTGTTCTCCACCTACCACCCATGCATGTTCACTACCAGCTAGCCAGCGAATGACCCAGGCCAAAAGTGCCACGTGAAGAACTACTGTCCCAGATCACTCCTGGCACCAACTCCAGAGGTTTGTTTCTTCTGGAAGCAGAGTTTTGTTAGGGAGTAGTCTTGGGATTAACACCTGTGGCAGGAAGAGAAAGGAAGCAGGATTGGGCTGAGGGAAAATTCAAACTGAAATGCAGACCCAATGACAGCCTTGATAAATCTATCAAGATTTATCAACATGGGGATCTCTGTAGTTAAAATGGCACATCAAAGTTATCTCACATAGGAATGAAATAGCCTAACTGTTATATTCCCAACTATCACTGGATTTGAGCCACGTAAGGAACAGTGGAACTATGGGCAAAGTAGTTCTCTGCAGACATTATGCTGGTTGCTTTATCTCATTTATTCTCATATTAAATGTAAAAGTTTCCTTTTCACTTTTTTCATTCATTTACAATTATTCAAAAATCTTAGATTTGTGAAACTATCTGAGGTGTCGAGGGCCTGTAGAAAATGGTATATTTTAGCTTGTAGTTTCTGAGATGAGTTGACAATTCAGCTATGTCTTCAAGGACACCTACACAGCATCACCACCATCGCCACACAAATATTGATATCTCAAGCTTAACATATTTAGATTCAATCCTTTCCTCTTACTCATCTCAGTTATAGCAACTCCACCTACTAATTGCTCAGGTCAAAATCTTTGGAATAACTCTTGTTTCATGCCCCATCCTTGTTTTATCTTTATTTTATGTCCCGCATCTAATCCTTGTTTTATGCCCTACATCTAATACTTCATGAAGTCATGTTGGCACCATCTTCAAAATGCAGCAAAAATATAATCATCTCTCACCATATCTAATAGAACAGCCCTGGTCTGAGCCACCATTATATCTCACCTGGATTACTATAGGCTGTCTGATTCTATCCTTGATTGTTTATAATCTATTCCCAATATATCAACTGGAGTAATAACTTTATAATCAAAACCCTGCATTGGCTTCTTATTTCACTTATGGCACAAATTAAAAGCTTTCTCAATGATCTGTCTTCTCACATGCTTGCTCTGCTTCTAGCACATAGATTAGTATATCCCATGTATGGAGCAGTCATGAGAAATGAAACTACTGCTGGAGGGAGCAAAGCAGGAAGGGCATTTAATGATACAGCATATCATGTAAGGAGGGGAACACAAGAACTACAAAAGAGAGTTAGAGGTGTTGCAATAACATGGATGAAAGAAGATGAGAGCTTGAAATAGGGCATCAACAACAGAGATAGAAGAGACAATCAGAGTGTAGAGCAGTCAGAGCTTAAGTGATACTTAGGGAGTATATAATTGTTTATATACTTTATATATAATTGTTTATATAATTCATATATATATCATGAGTATATAAGTATATACTTAGAGAATATGTAATTCAATTCCTTTGAGGAATTGAATGATTTGAAGAGAAGATAAGTAAAAGAGATTTCCAAGATCCTGGGTAGCACAAGTGTGATAATGTGGGTGCCATTATTAAGATAAGCAGCAAAAGAAAAGACACAAATTAGAGAACAACATGTTTTCTATTTGAGATATGTTAAGTTGAATGTACCAGCTTATCCCATAAGTGAGATATTCTAGAAAGAAGTCAACCAGACAGTAGAAATTATAGAACTGAAATTCAGAAAATAGATCAAAGATGGGCATATCGATATTGGGAATGTTAAAAAAAGAAACTTTAGATAAATTTAGCGGCGATTACTTGAGCAAACAGGTTTATGAACTGGGCAGCACTCAGAGCAAAGAGGTGCAGGGAGCTCCATTCGGTAGTGTGAACCTCAAGCTTTTACAGGCCAAACACAGAAGAAAAGTAGAGAAACACACCTGAATGGCTACAACTAGGTGGACATGATGTGATGAGTTGGTCTCTGTGATTGGTTGAAACCCAGCTGCATGTGATTGGAGGAAACTCTGCTCTTCGTTATATTCCTAAGTTAGGCTTCAGTTTGTTTGCATACTAAGAATCTGGTTTGTTATGTAAGAACTCAAAGTTCATAGACAGCTGTAGGCTAATACCCTCCTGTTTATTTAATAGGATTCAGCATGGCAATTTAATTCAAAATGGCAATTTAAATCATGAAGATAGTGTTGGGAATGTCAATATTTAGATATAGCAAAACTAGAGAATCACTCACTCAAAATTGACAAGAAGAAGCTATAGAAGTTTAGAGTGCAAATTCGTCACTTTTTGATCTCCAAGTTATTGCCAGTGAGGAAAAGACACAGGCAGCTACGTGGAGATCAATGGATTCCATTATTCATGTGCCAATAATGCTTAAAACACACTACTCAGAAAGTTCAGTCTACCTAAAGTACTATCCCTGAATGTTTCCTACAGACAATGATTCTGTGCTACCACACCAATGCACTTCTGGCTATATTTGGTCAATGAGTAACCCTGGTGGAAGATGGAGGGCATAGGAACAAAGAAAGAAGCCAAATTTGTCTTCCTCTTTTTCTATGGTTTGTAGTCACGTTATTATAACAGCTGAGTCTCCATACACGTTCCAGGTTCTAACTGGATGCTCTCTTTCTCTTTGGAATGGGGCAGCCATCTTTCTGATTCTGGTTCCCACTAAACAGACCCAGCCCCTGGGTTGCTTCTGTTAACACCACCTCCTTCCTCTCTTTGTCCCTCCACTCCCAGAGGGTTAGCAACTTCTCAACATTACTAAAGTCTCTCTTGTGTTGTTTTTTGTTTGTTTGCTTGCTTTTTTGTTTTTCACCATGCTTTAGTTGGCTTCTCGCCCCTTGCATTACCAATTAATTACCTGTACTAAATTTGAATTACCTAGAGTGGTCCCTGTTTTCTTGAACTGATGTGATGATGCTGGCTCATATATTTTTAAAACATATTTAGAAATTAAAGCCAAAATATTAAAAGCCTCCTACTAGCTATGTGTCTCAGACAATAACCACCCCCACACCAAAAAAAAAAAAAAATGAAAAGAGTCAATTTTTCTCTATTTTAAAGTGGCTTGATCTGCCATACCTATGTAGTGGAAAAGTGAGAAACTGAAGGAAAGGAGCAGAGAGAATAGGTCTATTTCCTACCCAAAGACAAGGAGCACAATTTGAGTCAAAGAGACTCAATTCTGGGGGCAGAAAAAGAAAGATCCATGAACTTCCTTTCAGGACTAAGAACTTACCTTCTAACCAATAAAATCAGGGATCTTCACTCTCTCATCAGTAAGACAAGTCATCTCCAGTGTGAGTAGATTAGTCCTTTGTGCTTTCCCTATGAAAGTCTAAGACACAGGATAAGAGAAATATTTGCATGATCCTTCTCTCCACACTATCTTCAAAGAAATAGAGTGAGTAGCACATTTTCTCTATTGAAAGTTATGGCCTGGAAAATTAATCCCTTCCTGCAAGTAACTAGAGAACCAGGAAAAACTGGTAGGGCTGAGTCCAAACAGAAAGTGAATTTTAACAAGAGGGCAAGATCAATAAGATTAAATATCCCAGAAACCTCAAGTTAAAATAGCAATTGCAGATTAGTTATTGGATTCACCAACTAGAAAGTCTTTGATGAGTTTTAAAGAGAAACTTCAGAGATATAATGGAGGTATTAACCAAATGCCAATAACTTGGGAATCGAATTGCAAGAAAGTGATTCCAGTATGGCTACATAGCTCTTTCAAGCAATTTAGCAGGGAAGGGTAGAAAAACGTGAACAAAAGAATGAAAAGAAGAATAGACAGGACTTTTTTGTCAATCAGAAATACTTGTGTATGTTTACATGCTGACTGGAAAAAGAGCCAATGAAGAAGAAAAGTTGAAGTAGAGGAAAAAGATTTGTTAATGAAGCAGGAACACTCAGGGGCCAAGAGATAAAACAATGCAAGATATTGTGGATAGATGAATTATAGAAGGAAGAAATTTCATTCTCCCGAGACAAGAAAGTGAGAAGAGATTGGTAGAGACAGAAACCAATTTGGTTAATTCCCTTAAATATCGTTAATCACTTTCCTTCTTAAATTAATTTATGGCACATATTACTGTAGTCAAAGAGCTTGATAAGTTATACATAATCTGTTATCTCACTGATTTAATTTTTTAATTTTTAATTTAATTTAATTTAATTTATTTTTGTGTGTGTGTGATGGACTTTCGCTCTTGTTGCCCAGGCTGGAGTGCAGTGGTGTGACCTTGGCTCACTGCAACCTCTGCCTCCTGGGTTCAAGCGACTCTCCTGCCTCAGCCTCCCAAGTAGCTGGGATTACAGGCTCCTGCCACCACGCCCAGCTAATTTTTGTATTTTTAGTAGAGACAGGGTTTCATCATGTTGAGACCACCAGACTGGTCTCAAACTCCTGACCTCAGGCAATCCACCTGCCTTGGCCTCCAAAAGTGCTGGGATTACAGGCGTGAGCCACCAAGGCTGCCTATCTCACTGATTTAATATAATTCCAGCCAAAGGAGGAATCCTCCCATTATTGCCTGGTAGATGAAGTCACTTCCCTTTACTACTTCTCTTATCTTGCATGTCTCCATCATTTCTATCTGGCCAACATAGAGCAGAGAAATTTTTGTGCTGGCATTTGTATCAAACCAGTAGATTCCATGATGTACATATTAAGGAATTAAATGAAAAATAGTTCTATGTTAAACAACATAAAATGCTTTTCTTTACCGCAAAATATATTGAAGGTCTTATTATTGTCTCAAGAGAAGTAAACAAAATGCAGTGTTCCCTACCATCACTAGACTGTAGAGGTTTTTATTAGTGGTAATCATAATTGATAAATGTTCTCGGCAGCATCCTTTGATGCTGCAGTTGCTGCCTCTGTAGAAAGTCATGCAAGGTGTCCCGCTTTCTGGGGCTTTTTTAATGAAGACAGTCCCAGTGATGTTGTGTTCCCCCGGGACTCCAAACATATTTCTCAAAAATGTCATAAAAGTTTTTGTGTTGAAATGAATTGTAACATTCTTTTCAACCACTGGATTGGAAAAAATGATTTGAGCATGAAAAATTCTCCATACCTTCACTATTACAATGGCCGAGATCTAAAATGCAGACAATGCCAAATGCTGGCAAGGATGCAGAACAACAGGAACTGTCATTAATTGCTGGTGGGAATATAAAATGATGAAGCCACCTTGGAAGGATATTTGGCAGTTTCTTATAAAACTAAACATATTCCTACCATAGAATTCATTAATTGCACTAATTGATATTTACCTGAGGGAGCTAAAAGCTTATGGCCATACAAAACCTGCACACTGATGTTTATAACAGCTTTATTTGTAATTGCCAAAGCTTGGAAGCAACCAAGATGTCCTTTAATGGGTGAATTAATACTTAAACTGTGGTTCATCCAGGCAATAGAATACTATTCATTGCAAACACAAAATAAGCTATCAAGACATGAAAATATATTACAAAAATTAAATAAATATTACAAAAGTGAAAGAAGCCAGTCTTAAAAGGCTATATATTATATGATTTTCACAATATAACTTTCTGGAAAAGGCAAAACTATGAAGGTAGTAAAAACATCAGTGATTGTGTAATTGCCAGGTGATAGAAGAGAGGGAGGGATAAATAGGGGGATCATAAAGGAATTTTAGGGAAGCGGAACTACTTTGTATGATACTATAATGGTGGATAACTACCATTATACATTTGTCTAAACTCATAGGCTGTCAACATCAAGAGTGATTCCCTAAATGATGAACTTTTATTGGTAATGATGTGCTAATGTAAGCTCATTGATTGTAACAAACGTACCATTTTGCCTGAGGATACTGGTAGTGGAGGAGGCTATTCATGTGTGACAGCAGGGCGTATATGGAAAATATCTGCACTTTCGGTTTGAGAATTATCTGCACTTTCTGTTCAATTGGTTATAAACCTAAAGCTTCTCTTAAAAAATAAGTGCTTCATCATCCATTAATTCATTGACGGACACGTGGATGTGTTCCATATCTTAACACTTGTGGTATATATACACAATGAAATATTATTCAGCCACAATAAAAGAATAAAATTTTGTAATTTGCAACAATGTGGATGAGCCTAGAGGACATTATGTTAAGTGAAATAAACTGGGCAAAGAAAGACAAATATTGCATGTTCTCACTCATATATGGTAGCTAAAAAAGTTGATCCCATTGAAGTATAGAGTAGAACAGTGGTTACCAGAGCCTGGGAAGAGGAGTGGTGAGGGGGAAATAGGAAGAGGATGGTTAATAGGTACAAAAATTACAGTTAAATAAGGAAGAATAATTTCTAGTATTCTATAATACCATAGGGTGACTATAGTTAACAATAATTTATTGCATATTTCAATATAGCTAGAAGA
The DNA here is from genome assembly GCF_029289425.2 of Pan paniscus. Taxonomy (NCBI): domain Eukaryota; kingdom Metazoa; phylum Chordata; class Mammalia; order Primates; family Hominidae; genus Pan; species Pan paniscus. Next base: position 74,329,466 of record NC_073267.2, read on the forward strand.
GAGGATTTTGAATGTTCTCAAAGAGAAATGATCAATGTTTGAGGTGATGAATATTAAAATTACCCTGATGTGATCATTACACATTGTTTGCATGTACTGAAATATCTAATGAACCCCATACATATGTACAATTTTTATGCACCAATTAAAAATTTTAAAAGTATAAAATGCAAAAATAACTGCAAATGATTTTTAAAAAGTGTTTCATACTCATCATCAGAACTTTAACCATCCCTAAAGATCTGCTTCCAAGATCTCTATAAAACTATTAAACTAAGCACAGTCCAAGAAAACAGCAAACTTTGCAGTGCCATCATGACGAGATATTTTCCATGGTAACTTCTACAGTCAAATATTTTAGTGAAGAAAATGTCATGACTTTCTGATTACCTTCATCTGCTAGTTGCCCACAGAGCTTTAGAAATATCAAAGTTGAAAGACTTCTTATCACACCATTTCTCAAAACGTGTCCAAGAACCCACTTGAGTTAGAATTATCTAGGTTGCATATTTTAAAACAAGCAACTGTGATCTTAACAATAATATTCCCCAAAGTCCCGAAATCTGTCTTTCTAGTAAATTCCCTAAAATTTTTTTATAAAAGGTCTGATAATTACTGGGTCAGAAATTCTCTAATCTGATTTACCTCGCTATTTTTCAAATTTGTTGATATGTAACATGCAGAAAAGAACACAAATCCATGAATTTTAAGAAAATGAATATATATCCATACATAGCTGATACAGTGCCTATATCAGAACATGAACCAGACTTGAACCCTAGAAATCCCTTTACACCCCCTTCCAGCCGCTGCATCCTAGGAAGAATTAACCACTCTGCTGATGTATAATGTCATCAATTTGTTTTGACTATTTTTGAACTCTATATAAGTAAAACAAAGTAATAGGTACTTTGGGAAAACTGACTTATTCTCGTCAATGCTATATTGTATGATTCATTCATACTGTTCTGTTTAGTTGTAGTTTGTGTCTGTTCTTCATTGTGCGATAGTCTACTGCATGGATATACCATATCATTATCCTTTCTATTATACACAGACATTTAGATTATCCCCGGTTTTTGCCTATTGCAAATAAGGCTGCTATGAACATTTTTATACATGTCTTTGGCACACACAGGTGCGTATTTCTGTTGGGTAATATGACTAGGGATAGAATTACTAAGTCATAAGGCATATCTTTTTGTTCAGCTTTAGTTTTCTGGGTTTTTATATTTCAAAAAGATTGTACAAAGTTAAAGTCCAACCAGCAAGGTATCAGGATCTAGCGGCTCCTCATCCTCCACAACCTCACTTGATATCATTTGTCTTTTTCATTTTACCCATTGTAATTGGGTATACCAATATCACATTATGATTTTAACTGTATTTCTCTAATGACTAATTAAGCGCTCTTTGTTGTATTAATTGGACATTTTAGTATCCTGTTTTACAAAGTGCCTGTTCAAGCCTTTCAACTATTTTTTTAAATTGGGCTGTCTGCCTTTTTCTTATTGTAGCAGTCATTTATATATTCTGGATTCAAGTCCACTGTTAGATATATGTTATGTAAATACAGTCTCCAATTGTGTATCTTGGATTTTCACTCTCTAAAGTATTGAGTGAACATTTTGAACAGAAATCCTTAATTATAATGTGTTCAAGTGTATCATTCATCACTTTGTGTGTCTTAATTATTTGTCTACCTCAGGTTCATGAAGACATTCCCCTTATTTTCCCAAAAACTTTAGTGTTTTATCTTTTATATTAAGGTGACCTATTCAAACAGAATTGATTTTATAAAACAATTTTTGTATCGTGTGCAGTATATATCTCCCCTTATTTTTATAAAAGAAAAGAAAAAGAAGAAACCTAAAGAGGGCCAAACCTGCCCAAGATTGCCCACCTGGTATGGAGGAGCCTGGTTGTGTTAGAAGTGACTTGCTACTACTTTCTGTTTATTCAAACGATTATTTTTGCTCTCAGCATTAATTTCTCTAGGCAAAACATCCTCACAAACTTATGGTTATATTTAAGGTTCTACTTCCTGACCACCATTCTGATCTAAACAACCACTAACTTCCATATTCTTTACACTTAGGGTAAAACAAGGTTGTCAAAAGACGCTCAGCCCCCTAATACATGGGTCATATATGTAGTACCATTTTCTAATATAACTTTATATTATGGTCCAAAAATACTCTGGTTCCATTCTAGTTTTTGTCATTAGTGTATTATCTACAGAGAATAAATAAATTTACCTTTGTTTTCTCATTTGTAAAATGAAGACATAGGATGAGACTAGCCCCACATTGCCTCTCATTTAAAAAAAATAAGAAAAACTATGATTTTATTGTTTATTTTATTTTGAAAATAATCTCTCTGTAATTATTGCAATGCATGACACGTTCATTTTCTTCTTCTTCATTCATTGCAAAACAAGAATGACTGGATATTATAAAAACTGAAGAGCATTCTCTGAAAGCAACTCAAAGTATTTAAATTCTTGCAATCTATAAAAAGTATCTTATCTCCTTATTGCAGTATGCCAAAGGACTTCCATTTTAAAATCCAACTCTAGTCTGACACCTTCATTAACCATGCAGATGTGTTGTTTGATGTGTTATTCCTTCCTAAAAATCCCGGTATCCAATCACGCAGGAAAGAAAGATTGAGAGTGAGACCAAAAAAAATGAGTTTTATTAATGATTACTGCTGGTTTGTATACATATCTCAGTTCATATCCTGAGGAATTCTTTTTCACTCCATCCAGTTTTATTACAGGCTTGTACTGTGTTACCACCTCATTATCTGTCTGAAAGACTGATTCAAAGTGAGGTTTAACATGCTGAGCACTTGGACAGCAAAGAGCAAGATTTCTTCTTTTTTCTAGCAGGAAATTCCTGGGAGGTCTCTGGCCACTTTCTTTTTATCACTGACAAGTTGGTTTTGATATTTGAGAATGTAGAGATCAATACCAACTTGGCTGTCAAAATGACTTGATAGAAGAAACACTCTAATATTGTGCCAGGAATAATACCTCGTATCTTCAAGACCCATGAAATAAATTTTTGACAATTTTAAAGTGCCCGCATGGGGAGATCCCTTTGTATAACCTCAAGGTATTTAAAGAAAGCATTTTTATCTGGTTCTAGAACAGATGCACTAAAAGCCCTAAAACCCGATCTAGATATTATTGAGGTAGTATTAGGAATCCATGAGATGCTTCCACTATTTTAAATTGCCTATAGAAAAAAAAAAGATATCTTATGGGCAAACAGGCTGCCCATGGCAAATAAAATTACACATCCCTTTACTATTGGAAATTTTTAACAAATCATTTTCATTGCACTTATTCTCACTCAGGTCAGAAACCATGATTGGAAGATAAATTCTAGTAATAAAAAAAGGGGAAATGAATTAGATATCATTTAACAGACTTAGTTTAAAAGTCAGTCCTCAGTACTCTGTGTCTTTATTGCAGTGGTGGTTACAAATGTCTAGGAATTTGTCAACATAACAACCTGTACACCAAAAAGAGTATATTTTAATCATACATAGATATAAAAATATATGTTAAGTGAATAATTGCAAAACAAAGTAAGGGTGATACAGGGAAGCTTTGGTGTTGGGATATGATCCTGAGAATTTACTTTCATAGATGGAGGACAAAGTGCTTTCTTCCAAGGCAACAAGGTAGGAGGAGAGAGCATTTTGGTTGGGACTCAGAGAGTCAAAGTTCTTGATGGAGAGAAGTACACAGGTATGTTGTGGTCACACTGTCAACAAGATACCTTTGCCCACCATCAGCCCTTGGGGAACCAAGGTAGATCAAATCAGGAGCCAGGAAGCAGAGCTGGACACCTGAAGTGTCAACAGTTGATTCTCTAAGCAAAGAGATAGGGTAAAGTTGGCACAAGACAACAGGAACATCAAAAAGGAGCATGGTCAGGTGGAAGCGGAAGACTTCAGACGCAGAGCCTAGACCTAAACCCACAATCAAAAGATATCAGGGAAGACTTTGCTTTATTCTATTTGTTTTTACCTTTTATTGTTGTTATTTTAAGTTCCGGGGTACATGTGTACAATGTGCACCTTTGTTACATAAGTAAACGTGTGCCATATCCTCAAATTAAGGAGTTCTAGCTCCCAGCTTTGCACTAATGGCAGTGTGAGTTTGCTTATTCTCTCTTGACTTCAGTTTTTTCCATTCATTACCCAAATAGGAAGACTGGGGTGGATCATTATCCTGGTCTCTTCTCATTGAGGACATTATGTAAACTCAAAGAACAAGTCTGAATCTCCCTTTTATAAGCATTGTCTCATGTATACGTTATGCCTAAGCATTGCTAAAATACGCATATATAAGTCGTTGCGATTGAAAAAAAGTATCTCCTCACTTGGTTTGCTGTCTTCAGCCTGCTTTAATTTCTCTCTATGAAGCAAACAGAGACGTAAAAAGCCAGGCAGGTTTAATATAGGTCCAGTTGTGATTAGTTTTTGCCCTCCCCTCCATGCCATTTTACTTAATTTTGGAAGTGTCAGGTAAGGTGTATGGACTCAAAAGGGCTTTAAACAGGTCCAACCAGGCTTTGGTAATACAGTTGTTAGAATTAGGCACTGGTGTGGTCAGCTGCACAAACAGAGTTATATGAAAACCAAGTAACTGGGAAGGAACAAGCCAGTTGGTTAAGCGGCTATTTCTGCTGCCCTCTGCCCCAAAGGCCTTCATATCAGCTATTTCATTCAATCCTATCAGATGCTCTTTGGGGTAGGTAGTGTCAGTGCTATTGTGCAAACTAAGAACTGGGGGCTCAGAGTCTTGAAGTTACTGCTTCAAAATCTATGTCCAGGGAGAGTGGTGCTGCCTCAGAACACAAAGATGAGAATGTAGGGCTCTCCCAGGAAAGCCCATGGACAAGAAATGAGGCTGAATGATTTGAAACAAAGGTCACAATAGCATCCCATGTTCCCAAAAATCACTGAGGGAGCTTGCAAAATATGAAGATTCCAAGGCCCCCATAAGATATTTTGGGGCAATAAGAATGTAATGAGGTCCAGGGTTGTACATTACTTTGTTGCAAGATGTACTATTTGGGATGAGGATGAAGAATCCATTTAGCCAGGTCACAGGTAATAATTGTGTCTCACCGAAGAAAGTGATAAGCTAGTCATTCAGAGTCACAGGGAATGAAAACAGACAAAACTTGAAATAAAATGTCTTCACAATTATACACCTATTAGAATGGCTAAAATCGAAAATGCTGACAACATCAAATGGTGAAGGAATGTGGAGCAAAAGAAACTCTCTTTCATTGCCATTGGGAATGCAAAATATTACATCTACTTTGAAAGATAGTATAACAGTTTTTTTTACAAAAGGAAACATACATTTACCATGTAATCAAGCTGTCATGTTTCTAGGTATTTACCCAAATGAGTTGCAAACTAATAGCCATGCAAAAACCTGTGTAAAAATTTGTGTAGTAGCTTTATTCCCAACTGTCAAAATAAAAAAGTAACCAAGATGTCCTACAGTAAGTGAACAGACAAACTGTAGTATAGCCATAAAATGGAATATCACTCAATGATAATAAAAAATGAGCTATCAAGCTACCAAAAGACTTGGAGAAATATTAAATGCTATTACTAACTAAAATCAATCTGAAAAGGCTACATGCTGTATAATTTCAACTACATGACATTTGAGAAAAGGCAAAACTTGGGAGACAGTAATAAGATCAGTGCCAGGGCCTTGGGGGTGGAGGAAGGAGGTATGAACAGGTGGAACACAGAGGATTTTTAGGGCAGTGAAATCTATGATACCATGGTGGTAGATACACATCCTCCTGTATTTGTCAAAACCCATTGAATATACAACAAAAAGAGTGAACCCCAATGTAAACTACAGATTTAGTTAATAATGTTATACAATAATATCGACTCAGCAATTGTAATCAATGCACTACTTCATGCAAGATGTTAATAATAGGGGAAACTGTTGGGGATGGAAGGGACTGAGATGGCATATGGGAATTGTCTGTACTTTCCACTTAATTTTTCTGTAACCCTACTATTGCTCTAAAAAATTAAAGTCTATACATTAGTAAAAATAAATATGAATTGGCTTGGCACAGTGGCTCATGCCTGTAATCCCAGCACTTTGGGAGGCCGAGGAGGGTGGATCACCTGAGGTCGGGAGTTTGAGACCAGCCTGACCAGCATGGAAAAACCCCATCTCTACTAAAAATACAAAATTAGCCGTGCGTGGGGGCACATGCCCATAATCCCAGCTACTCAGGAGGCTGAGGCAGGAGAATTGCTTGAACCCAGGAGGTGGAGGTTGCAGTAAGCCAAGATTGTGCCATTGCACTCCAGCCTGGGCAACAAGAGCAAAACTCTGTCTCAAAAATAATAATAATAATAATAATAATAACTGAGATTTTTTAATGAAGTCTCAGGCTTCCTTATAGCATTATTTTAGGCAAAGCCACCCTTCTCATGAAGAGATCCATCCCATGAGTGCTACTGGATTGTGTTGGAGTAGAAGAATGTCTCGAAAGATCTCAAATTGTCAGAGGTCTGAACTGCTTAACACAGTTATGCAAAAATCCCCATGAGTATGGTGACCTCACCAAGGACACTGAGCTTTCTCATTGGTAAGTGGATGTCTGATAAATGTCTCTCTCCAGTGTCCTCCCTCATGCCATGGAATTCCAATAGATCTGTCTGTCATAGAGCCTTTGGCAGCAAAGAAAGGCCATTGACCCAGGCCTGGTCAATCATGGCACTTCATTCCTTCCTTCTGTATGCAACAGAATTGATCTAGGGGCAGACATTGACCCAAGCAAGGCCAATCATAGCTCTTCTATAAGATTTAATACAGAAAGCTGAGAGAAGTGGGAGACAGGGAGAAAAGGGGGAGCAGAAATCAGGGAGAGGAGAAGAAGAGGGAGTTCTCTTCCTGAGATTAAAAAGCTGCAAGAATATTGAAAGCAAGGAGCTACCAACTCCATTTATTTTTTTTTCTACTCATACAGACATTCCGAATAAACAAAGCTAATAAAAGAGGCAAAGGATGGAGGGGAATAAGAAAGGAAGAAGAGAGGTGTTGGGAAAAAAAAAGAAGTAAAATGGTTTTATCACACTGAATTTTAAAAATCACGTTAGCCCATAGAGCTCTTTTTTGTCTGTTACTGTCTAGATGTGGGTTTCTGTCATCTGCAGTAATTCTAGCAATATAGTGGGTGGTACATATTCCCTGGGTGCATCATTACCCAAACTCTTCCCATGTCTGAGATATCTGCATGGACTGGTGTCTAATTTCATTCCAGCATTCTGCACTCAGAACAGTCACCAACTTCTGTTTCTAGCAAAGTGGAGGAAACCTGCTGAGAAGACAGGTTCAGGAGAAATTTTCAAATTTACAGGTTGAACAAACAAAAGAATGCTGTTACTGCATCAGAAGCAAATCACAGGGATGCTCAGAAAGTCAAAATAGAGAATTCAAATAAAACAATGTAATGAAATCATAGCCTGGCTTAGAAAAGAAGTTAGCCTAGCATTTGGCTGCATATTTTTAAAGGGGCTTTCAAGGGACAGATGTCACTAAATAAAGGGTAATGAGATAAAGAAGATGCATGGAAGGCAAGCAAAACTAACACAGACCGAAGGCCTGACACTGTTTCCTTTCAAATATACTTTTAAGTTTTATTTTTAAGTTGCTCTTTTTATGGATGTTTTAATCCCTGTTTTACATGTGATGGATTGGAGGCCGTGAAAATTTAAATAGCTTCCCTGGCCAATAAGAGTTTCCATCAATAAGATTTGATCTTATTTGTCTGAATTATAGCCAGTGCATTCTTTTTTTTTTTTTTTTAGATGGAGTCTCACTCTTGTTGCCCAGGCTGGAGTGCAATGGCATGACCTCTGCTCACCGCAGCCTCCGCCTCCCGGGTTCAAGTGATTCTCCTGCCTCAGCCTCCCGAGTAGCCGGGATTACAGGCATGTACCACCATGCCCAGATAATTTTGTATTTTTAGTAGAGAAGGGGTTTCTCCATGTTGGTCAGGCTGGTCTCAAACTCCTGACCTCAGGTGATCCTGCTGCCTCGGCCTCCCAAAGTGGTGGGATTATAGGCGTGAGCCACCACACCCAGTCTGCATTCTATACTGTAAAACTGTGGGGTAGTAGGAGATAGTGGGCATCCATTTTCTCTATTAATGGCCTCAATCTCATGAGGTAGACAGAAAGTTCCTGGATATCTTATGTCTTGAACTGTTCCTACCCTTTCTCTCAGTTTGCATCTTCTTTTGTAGCCATGCCTGCAATCAGTAAACATTTCTAAAGATGTTTCCTATGTGTTCAATGTGAGGACACACAAGAAGAAGATACTGAGTGGTCCTCCCTTGAGAAAGGTACAGTGCATTGGAGAAGATGTGGTAAGCAAACAATTGCAGTACAAAATGGCATTTGAAAAAATGGAAGTACATTCAAAGAGCTGGGAAACACAGAGGTAAAAATGACATGCTCTTCCCAGGAATTTGGGATAAAACTTCACAAAACAAATTATAGTTGAGATGGCAAGTGAAGGGTTTTGACAGATAGAAAAAAAGAAAACCTTTTATGAATTTATAGTGTTAAAAGAATTTCTTTTCTTTTTTTTTTTTTTTTTTAATTTTTATTTTTTTTTATTTTTATTTTTTATTATACTTTAAGTTTTAGGGTACATGTGCACATTGTGCAGGTTAGTTACATATGTATACATGTGCCATGCTGGTGCGCTGCACCCACTAACTCGTCATCTAGCATTAGGTATATCTCCCAATGCTATCCCTCCCCCCTCCCCCCTCCCCACCACAGTCCCCAGAGTATGATATTCCCCTTCCTGTGTCCATGTGATCTCATTGTTCAGTTCCCACCTATGAGTGAGAATATGCGGTGTTTGGTTTTTTGTTCTTGCGATAGTTTACTGAGAATGATGGTTTCCAATTTCATCCATGTCCCTACAAAGGATATGAACTCATCATTTTTTATGGCTGCATAGTATTCCATGGTGTATATGTGCCACATTTTCTTAATCCAGTCTATCATTGTTGGACATTTGGGTTGGTTCCAAGTCTTTGCTATTGTGAATAATGCCGCAATAAACATACGTGTGAATGTGTCTTTATAGCAGCATGATTTATAGTCCTTTGGGTATATACCCAGTAATGGGATGGCTGGGTCAAATGGTATTTCTAGTTCTAGATCCTTGAGGAATCGCCACACTGACTTCCACAATGGTTGAACTAGTTTACAGTCCCACCAACAGTGTAAAAGTGTTCCTATTTCTCCACATCCTCTCCAGCACCTGTTGTTTCCTGACTTTTTAATGATTGCCATTCTAACTGGGGTGAGATGATATCTCATAGTGGTTTTGATTTGCATTTCTCTGATGGCCAGTGATGATGAGCATTTTTTCATGTGTTTTTTGGCTGCATAAATGTCTTCTTTTGAGAAGTGCCTGTTCATGTCCTTCGCCCACTTTTTGATGGGGTTGTTTGTTTTTTTCTTGTAAATTTGTTTGAGTTCACTGTAGATTCTGGATATTAGCCCTTTGTCAGATGAGTAGGTTGCGAAAATTTTCTCCCATGTTGTAGGTTGCCTATTCACTCTGATGGTAGTTTCTTTTGCTGTGCAGAAGCTCTTTAGTTTAATTAGATCCCATTTGTCAATTTTGGCTTTTGTTGCCATTGCTTTTGGTGTTTTGGACATGAAGTCCTTGCCCACGCCTATGTCCTGAATGGTAATGCCTAGGTTTTCTTCTAGGGTTTTTATGGTTTTAGGTCTAACGTTTAAATCTTTAATCCATCTTGAATTGATTTTTGTATAAGGTGTAAGGAAGGGATCCAGTTTCAGCTTTCTACATATGGCTAGCCAGTTTTCCCAGCACCATTTATTAAATAGGGAATCCTTTCCCCATTGCTTGTTTTTCTCAGGTTTGTCAAAGATCAGATAGTTGTAGGTAAGCGGCGTTATTTCTGAGGGCTCTGTTCTGTTCCATTGATCTATATTTCTGTTTTGGTACCAGTACCATGCTGTTTTGGTTACTGTAGCCTTGTAGTATAGTTTGAAGTCAGGTAGTGTGATGCCTCCAGCTTTGTTCTTTTGGCTTAGGATTGACTTGGCGATGCGGGCTCTCTTTTGGTTCCATATGAACTTTGAAGTAGTTTTTTCCAACTCTGTGAAGAAAGTCATTGGTAGCTTGATGGGGATGGCATTGAATCTGTAAATTACCTTGGGCAGTATGGCCATTTTCACAATATTGATTCTTCCTACCCATGAGCAAGGAATGTTCTTCCATTTGTTTGTATCCTCTTTTATTTCCTTGAGCAGTGGTTTGTAGTTCTCCTTGAAGAGGTGCTTCACATCCCTTGTAAGTTGGATTCCTAGGTATTTTATTCTCTTTGAAGCAATTGTGAATGGGAGTTCACTCATGATTTGGCTCTCTGTTTGTCTGTTGTTGGTGTATAAGAATGCTTGTGATTTTTGTACATTGATTTTGTATCCTGAGACTTTGCTGAAGTTGCTTATCAGCTTAAGGAGATTTTGGGCTGAGACGATGGGGTTTTCTAGATAAACAATCATGTCGTCTGCAAACAGGGACAATTTGACTTCCTCTTTTCCTAATTGAATACCCTTTATTTCCTTCTCCTGCCTGATTGCCCTGGCCAGAACTTCCAACACTATGTTGAATAGGAGCGGTGAGAGAGGGCATCCCTGTCTTGTGCCAGTTTTCAAAGGGAATGCTTCCAGTTTTTGCCCATTCAGTATGATATTGGCTGTGGGTTTGTCATAGATAGCTCTTATTATTTTGAAATATGTCCCATCAATACCTAATTTATTGAGAGTTTTTAGCATGAAGGGTTGTTGAATTTTGTCAAAGGCTTTTTCTGCATCTATTGAGATAATCATGTGGTTTTTGTCTTTGGCTCTGTTTATATGCTGGATTACATTTATTGATTTGCGTATGTTGAACCAGCCTTGCATCCCAGGGATGAAGCCCACTTGATCATGGTGGATAAGCTTTTTGATGTGCTGCTGGATTCGGTTTGCCAGTATTTTATTGAGGATTTTTGCATCAATGTTCATCAAGGATATTGGTCTAAAATTCTCTTTTTTGGTTGTGTCTCTGCCCGGCTTTGGTATCAGAATGATGCTGGCCTCATAAAATGAGTTAGGGAGGATTCCCTCTTTTTCTATTGATTGGAATAGTTTCAGAAGGAATGGTACCAGTTCCTCCTTGTACCTCTGGTAGAATTCGGCTGTGAATCCATCTGGTCCTGGACTCTTTTTGGTTGGTAAACTATTGATTATTGCCACAATTTCAGCTCCTGTTATTGGTCTATTCAGAGATTCAACTTCTTCCTGGTTTAGTCTTGGGAGAGTGTATGTGTCGAGGAATGTATCCATTTCTTCTAGATTTTCTAGTTTATTTGCGTAGAGGTGTTTGTAGTATTCTCTGATGGTAGTTTGTATTTCTGTGGGATCGGTGGTGATATCCCCTTTATCATTTTTTATTGCGTCTATTTGATTCTTCTCTCTTTTTTTCTTTATTAGTCTTGCTAGCGGTCTATCAATTTTGTTGATCCTTTCAAAAAACCAGCTCCTGGATTCATTAATTTTTTGAAGGGTTTTTTGTGTCTCTATTTCCTTCAGTTCTGCTCTGATTTTAGTTATTTCTTGCCTTCTGCTAGCTTTTGAATGTGTTTGCTCTTGCTTTTCTAGTTCTTTTAATTGTGATGTTAGGGTGTCAATTTTGGATCTTTCCTGCTTTCTCTTGTGGGCATTTAGTGCTATAAATTTCCCTCTGCACACTGCTTTGAATGCGTCCCAGAGATTCTGGTATGTTGTGTCTTTGTTCTCGTTGGTTTCAAAGAACATCTTTATTTCTGCCTTCATTTCGTTATGTACCCAGCAGTCATTCAGGAGCAGGTTGTTCAGTTTCCATGTAGTTGAGCGGCTTTGAGTGAGATTCTTAATCCTGAGTTCTAGTTTGATTGCACTGTGGTCTGAGAGATAGTTTGTTATAATTTCTGTTCTTTTACATTTGCTGAGGAGAGCTTTACTTCCAACTATGTGGTCAATTTTGGAATAGGTGTGGTGTGGTGCTGAAAAAAATGTATATTCTGTAGATTTGGGGTGGAGAGTTCTGTAGATGTCTATTAGGTCCGCTTGGTGCAGAGCTGAGTTCAATTCCTGGGTATCCTTGTTGACTTTCTGTCTCGTTGATCTGTCTAATGTTGACAGTGGGGTGTTAAAGTCTCCCATTATTAATGTGTGGGAGTCTAAGTCTCTTTGTAGGTCACTCAGGACTTGCTTTATGAATCTGGGTGCTCCTGTATTGGGTGCATAAATATTTAGGATAGTTAGCTCCTCTTGTTGAATTGATCCCTTTACCATTATGTAATGGCCTTCTTTGTCTCTTTTGATCTTTGTTGGTTTAAAGTCTGTTTTATCAGAGACTAGGATTGCAACCCCTGCCTTTTTTTGTTTTCCATTTGCTTGGTAGATCTTCCTCCATCCTTTTATTTTGAGCCTATGTGTGTCTCTGCACGTGAGATGGGTTTCCTGAATACAGCACACTGATGGGTCTTGACTCTTTATCCAACTTGCCAGTCTGTGTCTTTTAATTGGAGAATTTAGTCCATTTACATTTAAAGTTAATATTGTTATGTGTGAATTTGATCCTGTCATTATGATGTTAGCTGGTGATTTTGCTCGTTAGTTGATGCAGTTTCTTCCTAGTCTCGATGGTCTTTACATTTTGGCATGATTTTGCAGCGGCTGGTACTGGTTGTCCCTTTCCATATTTAGCGCTTCCTTCAGGAGCTCTTTTAGGGCAGGCCTGGTGGTGACAAAATCGGTCAGCATTTGCTTGTCTGTAAAGTATTTTATTTCTCCTTCACTTATGAAGCTTAGTTTGGCTGGATATGAAATTCTGGGTTGAAAATTCTTTTCTTTAAGAATGTTGAATATTGGCCCCCACTCTCTTCTGGCTTGTAGGGTTTCTGCCGAGAGATCCGCTGTTAGTCTGATGGGCTTCCCTTTGAGGGTAACCCGACCTTTCTGTCTGGCTGCCCTTAACATTTTTTCCTTCATTTCAACTTTGGTGAATCTGACAATTATGTGTCTTGGAGTTGCTCTTCTCGAGGAGTATCTTTGTGGCGTTCTCTGTATTTCCTGAATCTGAACGTTGGCCTGCCTTGCTAGATTGGGGAAGTTCTCCTGGATAATATCCTGAAGAGTGTTTTCCAACTTGGTTTCATTCTCCGCATCACTTTCAGGTACACCAATCAGACGTAGATTTGGTCTTTTCACATAGTCCCATATTTCTTGGAGGCTTTGCTCATTTCTTTTTATTCTTTTTTCTCTAGACTTCCCTTCTCGCTTCGTTTCATTCATTTCATCTTCCATTGCTGATACCCTTTCTTCCAGTTGATCGCATTGGCTCCTGAGGCTTCTGCATTCTTCACGTAGTTCTCGAGCCTTGGTTTTCAGCTCCATCAGCTCCTTTAAGCACTTCTCTGTATTGGTTATTCTAGTTATACATTCTTCTAAATTTTTTTCAAAGTTTTCAACTTCTTTGCCTTTGGTTTGAATGTCCTCCCGTAGCTCAGAGTAATTTGATCGTCTGAAGCCTTCTTCTCTCAGCTCGTCAAAATCATTCTCCATCCAGCTTTGTTCCGTTGCTGGTGAGGAACTGCGTTCCTTTGGAGGAGGAGAGGCGCTCTGCATTTTAGAGTTTCCTGTTTTTCTGTTCTGTTTTCTCCCCATCTTTGTGGTTTTATCTACTTTTGGTCTTTGATGATGGTGATGTACAGATGGGTTTTCGGTGTGGATGTCCTTTCTGTTTGTTAGTTTTCCTTCTAACAGACAGGACCCTCAGCTGCAGGTCTGTTGGGATACCCTGCAGTGTGAGGTGTCAGTGTGCCCCTGCTGGGGGGTGCCTCCCAGTTAGGCTGCTCGGGGGTCAGGGGTTAGGGACCCACTTGAGGAGGCAGTCTGCCCGTTCTCAGATCTCCAGCTGCGTGCTGGGAGAACCACTGCTCTCTTCAAAGCTGTCAGACAGGGACATTTAAGTCTGCAGAGGTTACTGCTGTCTTTTTGTTTGTCTGTGCCCTGCCCCCAGAGGTGGAGCCTACAGAGGCAGGCAGGCCTCCTTGAGCTGTGGTGGGCTCCACCCAGTTCGAGCTTCCTGGCTGCTTTGTTTACCTAAGCAAGCCTGGGCAATGGCGGGCGCCCCTCCCCCAGCCTGGCTGCCGCCTTGCAGTTTGATCTCAGACTGCTGTGCTAGCAATCAGCGAGATTCCAAGGGCGTAGGACCCTCCGAGCCAGGTGTGGGATATAGTCTCGTGGTGCGCCGTTTTTTAAGCCGGTCTGAAACGCGCAATATTCGGGTGGGAGTGACCCGAGTTTTCCAGGTGCGTCCGTCACCCCTTTCTTTGACTCGGAAAGGGAACTCCCTGACCCCTTGCGCTTCCCAGGTGAGGCAATGCCTCGCCCTGCTTCGGCTCGCGCACGGTGCGCGCACCCACTGACCTGCGCCCACTGTCTGGCACTCCCTAGTGAGATGAACCCGGTACCTCAGATGGAAATGCAGAAATCACCTGTCTTCTGCGTCGCTCACGCTGGGAGCTGTAGACGGGAGCTGTTCCTATTCGGCCATCTTGGCTCCTCCCCAAAGAATTTCTTTTCTTTTTCTTTATTTCTTTCTTTCCTTCCTTTTCTTTCTTTCTTTTTTTGTTAACCTCTCTGTGATGTGAAACTATTGTTTTGTTTGTCCAATATAATGACTGTCTGTTTCTCTCTCTCCTATTTTAATATTAAAATATCCTTTAGAAAACCACCCCTCTTCTCTCATTCCATAAATTGTATTTGTGTTTGACCCCAGCCTAGTAAATCAGAGTAGGACATTGACTCATTTAGGGATTTATACCTGCCCAAGTTTGACCAACTAAGAGTCACACCTATCATTTTTGTATTCATTATTTGTCAGACAGTGAGGACTTTCTCAGGGCTTGCTATCTAGGAGGATATAAGTTTGTAAGGCCCATTGTTCCCATGTGCCAATATACAGGGAGGGTTCACCTAAGAATGAAGTCAGTTAGAGAAAACACAAAAGAAAGTTTTGTTGACTTTTTAAATATCTGAATCTATCTGTACCAGTAATACATCTATATTCCATAGGTAAACTCACAAATAAAATTCTAACTTGATAGATATGCCTCACTAATATGGTAAATGCTACTTAAGTAACTTATTTGCATTTTATCTGGGACCTTCTAGAGAGACAGGTTCTCACTCTGTCACCCAGGCTGTAGTGCAGTGGTGCAAACATGGTTCACTGTAACCTCCAACTCCCGGACTCAAGCAATCCTCCCACTTCAGCCTCCTGAGTAATTGGGACTACAGGCATGCACCACCATGCCCAGATAATTTTTGCATTTTTTGTGGAGAGAGGGTCTCACCGTGTTTCCCGTGCTGGTCTCAAACTCCTGTGCTTAAGCAATCCACCCATCTTAGCCTCACAAAGTGCTGGGATTACAGGTGTGAGCCACTGAATCTGGCCTAGAGGTATTTCTTATGCATTTTAATGGTAAGATTCTTCAAAAGATAGTAGGCATTCAAAAAGTATTGGTTGATCAAATCATCAACCATTTACTGTGCGCCTACTCTGTATGAAATACCCTTAGCCAGAAGCTATAGATAAATAATAGTGAACGCTTCAAGAGGCTCACAATCCAGGGCTGGAGACACACGTAAAGCAATCACTTGTAAGACCACGTAATAAGATAATGTAAAGTGCAGTCATGGTAAAAAGGAAAGAAAAATCATCTTTCTAGATAAGGAGAAAGAAAGCTTCCTGGAGAACACATCTCTGCAATAGAAGATGAAACAAGAGGTCAACCAGGTAAGCAAACAGGGTTAACATTTTCCAGAGACAGGATCACCATGTTCTTCAGCCAAGAGACTTAGAAAAAAAAAGAAAAAGAAAAAAAGACCCGGCTCTGTGACTCATGCCTGTAATCCCAGCATTTTGGGAGGCTGAGGCGGGCAGATCACTTGACAAGGTCAGGAGTTCGAGACCAGCCTGGCCAACATGGTGAAACCCCATCTCCACTAAAAAAATGTAAAAATTAGCCAAGCATGGTAATGCATACCTGTAATCCCAGCTACTCAGGAGGTTGAGGCTGGAGAATCACTTTAACCCGGGAGGCGGAGGTTGCAGTGAGCCGAGATCATGCCACTGCATTGCAGCCTGAGTGACAGAGTGAGATTCTGTCTCAAGAAAAAAAAAAAAAAAGAGGAAGTTTTTCTGTGCTAGAATAGCAAAATGTCAGCTGGCAAGGTTGGTTTGAAATGCATCTGAGAAGCATGTTGAAGTTCAATGAGAGGGATTTTTTTGTTTTGTTTTGAAAAACTCTCACCCTGCCGCCCAGGTCTGGAGTGCAGTGGTGGAATCTTGGCTCATTGCAACTTCTGCCTCCCAGGCTCAAGCAATTCTCATGCCTCAGCCTCCCGAGTAGCTGGGATTATAGTGTATGTCGCCATATTCAGCTAATTTTTGTATTTTTAGTTGAGACAGCATTTCGCCACGTTGGCCAGGCTGGTCTCGAACTCCTGACCTCAAGTTATCCACCTGCCTCAGCATCCCAAAGTGCTGGGATTACAGGCGTGAGCCACTGAACCTGGCCCTCAGTGATAGATAAATGTTTATGCTGTGCCGATCAATTTAACTCTGAGAAAAACAGGAAACCAAAAGAAGTTTTTCAAACAAGAACTGAAGTTCTCAGATTTGAATTTGGAAGAGGCATTTGACAGTAAGTAGAGAGGCTTGACAGTGACTGGAGCATAAATAGACTAGACATAGGATATAAACACGAATGTTACTATAACAGACCAAGAGAGAGATGACAAGACAGACATAGGGCACTTGTAATTAGGATGAGAAGAAGAAGGAGAAAGAGGCAAGGGAAGGAAGAAGGAGGTGAGAGAGATGACAGAAGGCTACGTGAAAATAGGGGGAGAAATAATTTTACTCTTTAATTCTCTCCACAAAGGCAGCTCAACTTGCCAGAGTCAGGTGGCTCTGGGGGAACTTGAACTAGGTGCACCCAAGTGGCACACATTTTGGTGTAGGGTTTCAGTGGCAGGCATTGTTTTTGAAGTACCTCATGGGAAGAATCACCTAAATCTTGGGGATGCCTTATCCACTTTAAAAGCAAGTCTTTCCTGAAAGTACTGACCAGCGATAGTTTTTAAGCTGAAATAACATACCCATAATCCATTTATGAGTTCAGACTCCACTGAGGTTTTCAAAAGGCTATTATCATTATCTTCACTCAACATGCATTTGTTATGGGCAAGAGGCTGGGCCAGACTGCCCTTCTAAGCACTTTGCAGGCATTAACCTCGTACAGTTCTCACAATAGCCTATGAGATGGCAGTATAACAGTATACATTTATCTCCATTTTATGAATGAGAAAATTCTTGCTTAGGAGAAGTTCACGTTCAGGTAGGGTTTTTTGTTTGTTAGTTTTCATGTACTAAATTCACCTTGTATAGACACATTAGTAATTTTGAAGAAACAAAGGTGCTGAATATGTTTCCACTTCTTTATATAATATTTGGAACCAGATTATAAGGATTAAATAATATTCAGTCAAATTGATGGATCATCATTTATTTTGGGGGCATTTAAGTCATTTCCACATTTTTTTCTGGTATTGTAAACTATGCTATTATAAATTCCCTTATTATAAAAGGGTGGATATCTGGTTATCCCCTGCAGTAAATTCCTAGATATAGATATAGTACTATGAACATGTCTTAGTCATAACACCTTTTTCCAAATTTTGAGAAAAGTTCCTAAAAACAATGCGGCAACTCAGTGATATTGTGGACAATCATAATTTTAAAACAAGGTTTGGAGGAAAAGTTACTTGCTTAATGAAGAAAGAGCTGGTAATGCAGTCAGTTACATTTCATACTGATTCAATTGGCCTTTTCTCCTCCTCATCACCAAATCATAATGCTTCCTTAGAAGAGTGAATCCTATTTCAATAAACAGAATTGTCCAGGTCTATAAATCAATGAGAGCTAAACTCTATTTTTTTCTTAAATTATGAACCCCTATTTACTTTAAATTATTTTGTGCATTAATACATCTTTAGGTAAGGTAAATCATTTTTAGCAAGAAAATCATACAGCAATGGAAACATTCGCAAAATCTTTTCTCCATAGCATGTTTCTTTCAAAAAGAAGTTATTTTTATTTCTTCATGAATTAATAACTATATACTTAGGATAAGGTTTATTATGGATGTAAGGAATGAAAATATGTCTTTAAAGTAGCTTTCTTCCGTTATCATCTCAAGTTTTTTTTATAGTTAATTGGCATTTTTTTCTTCATTGCCAGGATTTTCAGTTTATTCTATAATTATTTGTCCTCAATTCACCTTGAATTCTTTTAATAAGCTTTTTATTTTTGAAATAATTTTAAGTTTACGAAAAAGTTTAAAAGATAGCGTAGACTGTTCCTGTATAGCCATCATCCAGTTCCCATTAATGTTAAATACTTATGTAACCATTTGTTGAAACTACGAAATTAACATCCATGCAATACTACTCACTAAACTATAAATTTTATTTGGATTTCACTAGTTTTTCCACCAATGCCCTTTTTCTGTTCCAGAGTCCAATTCAGAGTACTACATTGCAATTAGTCCATTTTGGAGTTTATCTAATTCATTATAATTCAGCCTAGGTGGTTGTTACGTTAATTTGAATTGTGGCTGATGAAGGCTCATACTCAGAAAGAGCAGTTTCTTTTCTTGTCTACGGCTCCATTTTGCATGTCTTATTAGTATTACTTTCGATCCATATTCTCTTTCCATGTATTTATAAAATTCGCTTCTTTTTAAATTAGTTAATTTAATCAAACTCACATTATATAATCCATAAATTCACTTAACTGAGCAGCTCTAAACAGCAGGACTTCACAGCAAAAGCAGTAGAATGATTGTTAAACTAGTGAGCTAGGGAACTTTCGCCTTTTTCGAGGATGCATCAAAGATTGTTCAAGATCTGCGACTCACTTAAACATGGATAGACTAATGGTACCAGTTTCAATTAATGACTAAACATCAGAAAAAAAAACATATTTTTGGATAAATGGATGTAAATTCCATGTATATCCATGAATATAAATATAGGTTCCAGCATGTCCAGCCCATATCCCCGTAGATTTGCTTGTGTACCCACTGGAAGGAGCTTGACCCCCTAGAAGACTTCCCTATTCCTGCAAGGCTTTCATGATGTTGGAGGGAAGTAGTAGTGCACACTGGGGCTGGACTGCTGTGCTCTCACCCCATAGCTTTTCTTTCTAGTCCTCATCACTCAGGAATGTATCCTTATTAAACCAGGCTCAGAAGCTCAATGTGTCTACTCTGAGTCACTGAAAATGCTCCTGAAATATGACATCTTCAGTGTTAGGGAGAGCAGGACTTTGTTGTTTGGGATTTAAACTTTCAGCAGGATCACAGAGCGTCTGTTATTTCAAGTTGGACTTGATTATTTTTTTTTAAACTGCCAGACTTTCAGACCATACAATACCAGCTTTCTTCAAATGTAACTCTTCCATTCCTTTTATGGTGAAGTTTAATACTGTGAACATATGGAGGGTCTGAACGTCTGCCAAATGTTTTAAAAGACAAGGTTATAAATACCCCAGCAGCGAGCTTTGTTCCTTAATGTATGGCTCTGTTACTCTGAGTCAACGTGGAAGATAAATCAGAACATAGAGCTGGCTTGGGCATTAACTTGATATTTCTGGCAAGAATTCATATAGTATCTCATTTCAGAGAGCAAAAGAGAAGTGGTTGTCTGAGGTAACATTAAGACAGTAAAAAAAATTAGCTTTTATAAAAAGCAAAAAGCAGAATTATAGCTTAACTAAAACATCTAAAATCCAAATACTCAGTCCAATTTTCTTACCATCAAATTTAAGCTTAAAGAGTCATAATCATGTCTGTGGGGTTGGTGATTACACTCTCTGGTCCCTGTACTCTAGATTTGGAATAGATACCTCTCAATTTCCTTGGTAGCACATTTCTCTGTCCCACCCCAGCTTGGTTTTTCTCTATTTCCCTGTACCCTATTCTCAAATGTTCCTCCACCCAAAATTGGGCTTGTCCCTGTTTGACTCAGTTCAGGGCCCACTTCTATCATCTCTCTGACTCTGCTGTTTCTCTGTAAATAGGAATTTGCTGAACTGCCCTCCACTCCCCAGCTTTTGACACAGCTTGTCCCATTTGTCACTGGGCTGACAGCTGAAAGGAACCCTCTCCATTTCTGCAACACAAGATGCACCATGCCTAACACTACTTTGAGAGGCGGCCTCTTGGGTGCATACATTGCAGTGTGGTATAAGAAAAGCCCTTTGCATGAACTTTCCAGGTCACTTGGATAATGTTCAATAATTCATGTCTTTCTCATAGTAAGTGCACTTAGTATCCCAAATGGTTTAACGTAGCTTCCAAAGAGTCCAGGAACTGCCTGGACATAGCTCATTTATGTAGCAGGATATGATTAAGGACAGAGAGCTAAAAGAGGAATCAAGAGAACTTCACTAAGACTATTTTTTCCATTTCCTGAATGAGAATTTTTTTTTGTTTTTAGTAATCCATGTAAGCTTCAGCTTCTCTATATCTAAAATGGGAATACTAACAAATCTGACTTGCTTAGAATATTGATATGGGGCCCAAATGATATTAATGTAATGCATAAGAAAGCATGAAAGACCCTGAAAAATGCCCTTACTATTTGTATTAATGAGCTGGGTTTTGCTGGCAGAACAAAAACCCTCCAATCTCAATGGTTTGCAACCAGAATATTGTCTCTCATTCATGCTACACGTTGTGGTTGCATGCCACTCTGCACCAAATGTCTTCTTCTTCATTCCAGGGTCAAGGCTGACCCTCTACCTGGGATATTATTACCTGATAGTAGAGAGAAAAAGCAATAGTAGAACCTCATGATGGTTCTTGAACCTTCTGCCCAAATGTGGTGCATGTCACTTCTGCTTAGATTTAAT
This sequence comes from Pan paniscus, assembly GCF_029289425.2. Classification (NCBI taxonomy): domain Eukaryota; kingdom Metazoa; phylum Chordata; class Mammalia; order Primates; family Hominidae; genus Pan; species Pan paniscus. The sequence continues at coordinate 74,350,602 of NC_073267.2, forward strand.
AGCCAAAACAATTCATGTTACCAAACCTGACCTCAATTAAAAGTGTACACCCAACAGGAAGGAGCCCTATGGAAGAGCCCTATGGAGAGGGACTAGTAGAGAGGACCAGTGAATATCTTCAGCAAGTAATGCAAACATAAATCTCCCTGGAATTTGACCCAGCCAAGTCTCTGGGAGATGTTTCTTGGTTACTAGCTGTATTATTTAAAAACCACAAGAATAAAAACTCCTTAAAATTGTTTCTTTCCTTCCTTATATGAAGTTCTTAAATAGCTGTCATGAAATAGCCTAGAAAGAAGGGATTCATTTGCAATAAAATCGATAGGGACAGAATGGAGGATGAAGAATTTTTTTGGGGGGTGGGGGGGCAGAAATTAGAGTAAAAGGCAATGAAGAGGGAAAAGGTGAAAAAGAAAGACTAAAACATCATTAATGAGAATTGTGTGACTAGGATTAGTAAAGAAGATGCTGTATTTGATAACACAAGTGTTAATGGCGCATTCTTAGTGAAAACCAGGGTTCACACACTCCATGTGTCAATCACTGTGACATCTTGGATTAGACTCTGGGTCTCAATGAGCCTTGGTTACTTGATTATAAACAAAAATAATTCATGTAAGTGCATCTCATTAGTTTCAGTGAGATAAAGGACATAAAAGGATAAATCATAAAATGATGACGAAATAACAATTAAAGCAATGTTCTTTTAGGGGGTTGTCTATTTGTTACGTTTTTCTCATGTGAACAGTAATCACAGTAGATTGACCCAAGACCAATCAAACAATCTATGCCCCATCTACCTGGCCATGAACTGCTAAGTATTTTGTCTACTAATTTACTCTACAGTCTCCTACATAAATGACCTAAAAAATTCAGAGTACAGTGAAGATAACAAAAGTATTTGCTAAAGATCATTATCCTACAGCCATATTCATCATTATACACATTTAATTGTGAACAATTTTGAGTAGTACACTATAGTCCTCAATCCTTCCATCTGTAGAGTTGATGAGGCAAGGAAAACTCATAGAAATTTGGTTGCACAACCAGAGGCGGTGGCTCACACCTGTAGGAGGCAGAGGCAGGCAGATCAATGAGGTCAGGAATACAAGACTACCCTGGCCAACATGGCAAAACCCCGCCTCTACTAAAAAATACAAAAATTAGCTGAGTATGGTGGCGGGTGCCTGTAATCCCAGCTATTCAGGAGGCTGAGACAGGAGAATCGCTTGAACCCGAGAGGCAGAGGTTGCAGTGAGCCAAGATCGTGCCACTGCACTCCAGCCTGGATGACAGGGTGAGATTCCACCTCAAAAAAAAAAAAAAGAAAAAGAAAAAGAAAATTGGTCGCACAAAGTCCTGAGAACCCATCTCTAGAACACACTCCCCTCTCAGTCAGCCTGAGGACTCTTTCAGGACTGATTTTTGTTCTTTCTGCCTAGAACACTTCTCCCCCGTTGGTTAGCACGACTGGCTCCCTCATAGCCTTCAGTTCTCTATTTAGACGTTACCTTAAACGATGACTTTTGTGAAAATGTTACAGAAAACAATCATCCTGCAGCATGTTTGATTACAGATATAAGATTGCGTATATTTAAGATTGTGGGTGTATACATATACAAGATTATATACATGTGTATATAGTGTATACACACACACACACACAAATGTAAACTCCATGAGGATACAGACTTTTTTTGTTGTTCACTGATCTATTTCTTAATGACTAGAATAGCATCTGCCTCAAAGTAGGCACATACAAATATACTTTGAATGAAGCCAACTGTGGTTTCTTTCAAAATTTTTCAGGCTTGTATGGTTCAACTTTTGATTAAACAATGCCATGGGGGCAGGGTGTGGGGGCTCATGTCTGGAATTTCTGCACTTTGGGAAGCCAAGGAAGGCAGATCACGAGGTCAGGAGATTGAGACCATCCTGGCCAACATGGTGAAACTCCATCGGTACTAAAAACACAAAAAATTAGCCAGCTGTGGTGGCGGGCACCTATAGTCCCAGCTACTCGGGAGGCTGAGGCAGGAGAATTGCCTGAATCCAGGAGGCAGAGGCTGCAGTGAGCCAAGATCATGGCACTGCACTCCAGCCTGGGTGACAGAGCAAGATGCTGTCTCAGAAAAAAAAAAAAAAAAAGCAATGCCATGTAACAAATATCCCCCTAAAAATCGAAGTGACTTATCATGACAAGCATTTACTAATAAATCTGCAGGTAGTTTGTGCTTGGGTGCCAGTCTTCTCCCTGTGTTTCTAATTCCAATACTTAGGCTGCAAAAACAGAATGTGTTTAGTGTGCACTCTTCCCATGGAAGAAGGCAGATATGAAAGAAGCAAGTCAAAACACAGACACACACAGACACACACACACACAGACGCGCACACACACACATTTAAAAATCTCCTCCTCGATGTGGCATATGTTATGCTCAATCACATTCCATTGGCCAAAGCAGATCATATGTCCGAGTCCAACTCTTTTAAGGTAAGAAATGTATGTCTGCCATGGAGAAGGGAAGGAAATAGGCAAATCCTCTTGACTGGGAAGTAGCTGCTGTAAGTCAGAGAGTTTCAAGAACTGAACCCAACACTTGGGTTTTTCTTACCCAAATGAATCCTAATTTTGACAGTGTTATCTCTTCATAGCTGAGTGTCTATCACTCAGCAAGTCACTTCACCATTCTTTAATTCTGTGTTTTCATCTATAACATGGTAATGATAGTAGTGAGAATCAATGCATGGGGTGAAGAAATATAATTCAACTCAGTTGCTTAGTACCTGGCACTTATTTTAGCATTTTTAAATTAAGCATAATGATGTAGAATCTTAACACTTTTGTCAATTAAAACCTTTGAAGCCTATATGCATTGAGATTCTTGGATATGACCAACAGAAAGCAAAGTCAAGCCTAAGCAAGAAAGCTAGTTTATTGACTCCTATAACTGGGAAGATTGTAGGTGTATATGCACTCAGCAGATGCAAAGATATCATCCTCATCCTCTTCTCATTCTTTTTTGCCACCCTCTCTCCCCTCTCACATCTTTTCTTCCCTTCTGTTGTTCTATGTGTCCCTACTTTTAGTTACCTAACAGACTGATTCTTTTCTGCTTCATGTATAGCATCTTCCTATAGCTGGAAAGATGGTTGTTGCCAGCAACAAACCCATATCCTCAAATTTATGACATAGGAGGAAAAAAACAACAACCTTGTATTCCCATATCTGTTCCTAATTTCATGGAAAAACTGCTTGAGTCAGGTATTCACCATTTGTACCCATCTCTGTCAACAGACAAATCATGCAAGACAATGTGCATGCAAGAAAAAGCATACAAGAGTCTCTGAAGAACCACACAGAGTGGGCAGGTGTAGCTCTCAATGGACCAGGACAGACACAAACAGATATTTTCTGAAAGTACTTAGATATGTAGTGGTCATTACAACACTGTACTCATTATGCCAATAGGAATTTTTACTACTGGAGCAATAACTGTCCACCTCTCCTACACTAAACAGTTAATATGAGCCTCCACTCCAAATCCCTAGATATCTCAGGTTTGCATTCCATCACCACAAAGTCAGAAAAAGCCTGATATACATGACCGCTACAGAGGATCCATTCTTAAGACTAATAGAATATTACTTTGGTCTTTTTCTTTCCCTGTGCTCTGACCACCACGGGAACTGCAGAAACTTAACGATTATAATTTTTTATACACATTAAAAAATTAAAAGCAAAGTAAGCGAGGTTACAGTGCAAGTGTTATGGTGAGAAAGTTATTTTTTAAATGCATCAGTGACTCCTACCCAGTGGGACCTTAATAAATGTTTAATAATGACTATATTTGTTTACTTTCTATAATTGCTTCTGCCATTAAAATGCACTTCTGCTTTCTGGAGGAAAATGACAAGCGATGCCTTGTTGTGAGCATGTAAAGAAGGTTAAGATATGGAAACAGTATGCCACTAAGATGGGTGCAAGGGACATTATTCTGGCCAGAATAAAATAGCTCAGAGATTTTTAATTCTAAATTTCTGGTTTAATCACACATACTTTGTATATGTAGGGATTTCAGGATTTAGGGCCATTTTATTCGCGTTGTTCCCAGTTCTGTGGTTTTTTGATAATCAGTGAACAGATCAATTCACCAAGCATTTTCAAAGTGCCTGAGTGAACAAATAAAAATGTCAGATGATGTAGATACTGCAGAGATAAAAATAGTGAGAGTTCCTGATTTGTTGGGAGGGAAAGATTTTTGCAAAATTAAATATAAAGCAGGTTATAAAATGTTTTGAAGTGAGTGATTTGCATATGTGTGTATTGGTTTTATAAAGGCTCCCATTCATACAATATACAGAAACCATATTTTTGTAGACTCACGAACAAACATTCATTCAGGTTACTTAATGTCCTATTCCATATTTAATTACTTGCTGAGAACAACAAATTCCAATGCAATGTGTTAAATAATCTATTAAATTCCTCATCTAAAAATATCCAACGTTCTTTTGTACTTCTGTGCTAACATGCACAAACAAGTAACCAGCTTCTTTTTTTTTTCTTGTTCTTATTTTTTTAACAGCCATGTAACTGACATTCTGAAAAATAACAAGTACTAGAAATTCTAAATGGTCAGAGAGGCAAGGAAAAATGAAGAGATCTTTCACACCTTATCAAGTATTAGCTACTACTGCCTATACTTTTTTTTCACTAATCATAGATGTGTGATGTACTATTCTGTTTTATTTATATCATTGCACTCCCCGGAGTAACACACATGTGGTATATATTATTCTCCAATGTTTCTGGTAATTAAACTTTCTCAGATGCTAGAATGTGGAAGACCTGAAACCAGAGCTGGTCTTCCAATCCCTGCATCCCATGTGTTTGAAGTGTTTGAAAAACCCTAAATTGTTCTATATATCTGATCACACCAGCTGTGCATGGACATATCTGAGGCAAGAATGACAGACAGCAGCTGGCATCAGGAGCCTTATCATGTCATAATGTGAGCATAGGGTAAATAATTGAAGATTTAAGCATTGATGTGGTTCGGTGTGTGTCTTAGAAATATCACCCTGATGATTAGACCGTGGGCACCATGGCTTAGACAGAGAGGAGGAAGAATAGGAAGGTCAGTAAGGAGGCATTTTTCAAAATCACGGACAAGAATATAGATGGAGAAGGCAGAAGATTAAAAAGTATGAAGGAGGTAAACACTATTGGACTTATTGAACAGCTGAGTACGGGACTCAGGATTCAGGCATAATGGAAAAACAATCATATCAATATACCTTGTTGGTAACAATACCTGTAAGCTCTCCTGCATCATTTTCTTGTCCTATCCCTTGTCAGGAATTCTTAAAGGTAGTTTTATCTGTGAGAAAGCATATTTATGCAGAAATAAGGACAAGCCACTAAAACCAGTGTAGGTGAGAAGCCAGGCTGCCATCATTCTCCTTTTTAGCAAAATACGGGACATATTCATAGGTTTTTAAAAATAGGTAGGGAAGTTCCTGCCTTCTTGTTCAAAAAATATTTTATTGTTGGCCCGAATAGATCTGCTAATTCATATTTGGGGGTGTGGAAATTACCTGTATATTACACTTGTAGTAAAAAAACAAAGAACACACCAAAAAAACCTTAATTTTCAGTAATAGTAATGACCTTTATAGCTAAATTTTATGTGGCAGAACTTTTGTGTTACTTTACATAGATTAACCTATTTAATCCTTGCAACACTTCTTGTAGGTAAGTACTATTACTAGCATTATTATGATGGATAAGACCAACTTAATTTACATTAAAAATCTTGCATCAAGAAGTTGCTTGTTAAGGAAAAATTTATCATTGTGAACTTAGACCTAGGGTCTGACTCCAAATTAGTCCACTAACCTTAGGACACAAGAGGACAGAGGGAATACAAAGTGAGGAAAAGTGGGCATAAATTTTGTTTCTGCTTCAAACTTTCAATATTACACAATTGGAACCTTGGGTTTTTGATATGAGAAATGAAAAAAATTATACAAAATACTTTTTAAAATCTTTTTTTTAAAGATTCTATGGTTTAATAGAACTATATTTGTTAGAACAGGCTGGTCATTTGTGAAACTCTTTATGTCAGCATCCATTTCACACTATCCTAATTATGACTCTGTCTCTGTGAGCCAAAATTGAAATAGGACCCTTCTCAACACAGAGATTTAGCAGCCATTACTAACTAGAGTTGCCACCTAAGATGAAACTTACATTCCATCCAAGTGATACAATATCTATCGTATTGCAAAAGAAACAAACACCTTTCCACAAAGGCATATCCCTCATGTAAATCTAAAACAATAAATGTTTCTGCAAACTCTTAAAGAGGACAGCATGCTAAGCCAGGAAGCAGTGCTCAGAAAATTGAGTAATTTCTGCAATTCTCTCTTTAGATGTAAGTATCGCAACACCCTTTGTCCTGACTTTGTTAACAGATAAAGACCTGAGAAAATTCTGAGCTGAGAAAATCTCATTCAGAGAGTGAAGAATTATTTTTAGTATCTGGAAGGATTAATAATAATGTTATCTAGGCAGTAGGTGTTAAATTAAAAAGAAAGCTGGTATATGAGTGTGTTAATGGGTCAACAGACAGACTTCAAGATCCACCACCTGGTGCATCCAAGCCTGCTGTTTCTCACATAGGCCCAAAAGTCTCACATAGGCCCAAAAGAAGGATCACACCCTCATTTTGTCTCTGAACTCAGAAGAGGTAGCTTGGGGCATGAAAAGAGCCTAGAAATAGAAGGCAGATTAATACAGATGTGTACGGTGGTTGTGCTATTTGTTACTAGTTCTTGGGACTACAGACAGGTGCTTTCCAACTAACTAATAAAGTAAATGAGCTGATCTCTTGAGGAAGAAGCTAAGCATGACTCTCTGACTCATTAGAATTTAGATCTCTGGCTCTCTGGGCAAGATGACATGATCATTGCCTGGTTGAGAGGAATAACTTATGCCAAAGGCAGAGTGTGTCCATCCAAAAAGGTAAAAGGAAGTGATCTGTCAATGAGACCTAGAAAACGTGAGCCAGAGAGACACAGACTGGCAGCATCTGCAGACATATGCAAGAGGAGGAACCTTAATTGGCCATTTCTCTTTTAAGATGTGGGGGGTCAGAGCAGCAATTCTATATTTCAAGGGGCTTCATCAAATGCATTCAGATAACATCTTCCAAGGAAATGGAAATGTCCCTAAATCCCCAAACAATCTTCTTTTTCTTTTTTTTTCAAAAGTCCTGAGTTGTACATTTCAAAGTAGAAACTTTAAAACCAAAATATCTAATCACGAATAAAAGGTTATAGCTTAGCTCTTGAAGAATTGCCCTGACTGGGTTGTTCTAGCAGTAAGAACAAATTCTTTTCATCAATACTCTTGTCTAAAAGCCAACGTTTTATGCTGAGAAGGGCAAGAGCGCTTTGAATCTCAGGGGAAACTTTCCTGACTTTAATTTTTAATTAAATCTTTTCTTGCCAGCAATAATATAGTTTAGGAAAAGGTCATCCACAAAAATCATGATTTTAAGTAGAGTCAAGAGAATGAGGATGGGGAATGTTTAACCTCTTCTTTAATACCCTGTAATACTTTTAGAGAGTGAGGCAATGTTTAGTTGAAAGACATCAACATTTATTGAGTACCTACTCTGTCCCAAATATTGTGTCCTGTGTTTAATAGAATTAATCATTTATTATCAACTCAAAACCTCCATGAGGGAGCTCCTAGTTTTACCTGGTTTTCCAGGTGAGTGACCTATATTTGGATAGGATTAAGCAATGTATAGACCTAAAAAGAGGAAGGCCTAGGAGTTACAATTCTGGCTTAGGAATTCAGTGCCTGCTTCCTCAGGCATAATCTTTCCCAGTAAAGGAACAAACTAAAGAAATTTAGAAAAAGCACAATGCAAACACTTAATAATGTGTACACCTGGAATCTGACCTAAATTTAATTCCATAAACAATTTCCTATGAAATGTTACAAACATCCTTGCCCTTCTTTTTAAGTAGGAAACTATAATGCATTGGATTAATGTAATTCTTATTTTATTAATATTTGATATGTGCCTTTCTTCAGGAAACTTACTGTTTTGAGGATGTATAAGTGTATAATGTTTGTTTCTAAAAGAAGAAGGTCTGACACTCCTCCTTAAATGCCAATTCAAATTTACTGTGGAGAAGAAAGATTATATATTCATGATTTCTTTCTTTCTCTTTCTTTGGTTCGTTCTTCCTTCCTTCCTTCCTTCCTTTCTCTTTCTTTCTTTCTTTTTTCTTTCTTTTCCTTCCTTTTACTGCTAATAGTAGTGTTATTAGTTAACAAGATAACACTATTATATTATTTGTTTTGATTTGGAATATAATAAAATCTCATTTATTCTTTCAAAATGCAGAGAAACTTCACACTACTATGGATGCCACTTTTAAGTTTCTAAGTATATGGCAACCAATCATGCATTTATAAGGGAAATTATTTTTCTCTGGGGCAGAACTGCATAGCACTCTAGAAACATATAAATGAAATTCCAAAAAAATTAAAATACTTACAGAAATTAGAAAAAAGGGCTGCATCATCATCATGTGCTTGTAGTGGTTTTGGAACACTCAGTCACCTGGTAAACACTTACAATATTAATAAGATTCTCTTTGTCCCTACTCCAACAGGGTACTCTATGTATACTGCTTGTATAAAACAAGCAGAATCACAATTATCCTTAGGAAGTGGGGTAGCAATGCCTGAAATTCCTACAGCACTTTCTTATTTTTAAGAGTTTACTGTTTCATTAGTCTTCACAAAAATTGCAGGAAGGGTCATAATTGTCCTTCTCTAGAGAGTGAAACAGAGGCCCAGGGACTTACATTGACTACCTAGTTTGATGCTGATAGTGACTTACAATACTCTCAGCTTCTGACACGAAGCCTCATGCCACAACTTCATACCAAAACTCCCCACAAAGGGCATCAACATTTTAATTCCTTTACCTAGTACTGGACCATAGTTCTATATATCACTTATTCATTTACTAAGCAAAGGAGTCAGTGCCTACTAGTTGTTTAGAACGGTGCTGGGCACTGGGAATACTATATTGAGCAAAAACTGTCAGAGTTTCAAGGTGCGGGGGAGTAGTAAGCAATACAACCCCAAAAGTAAATGTATGGAAACTGACTATAATAGAAAGATGGTCAGGTAAGAAGCTGACCAAAGGTTCATGGAAGACATTTCTAATGAACAAAAAAGAAAGAACAATTTAGTGAGTATCTGAAGAGCGAGCAGGCATAAACATGTGTCTACAGCGTGGATGATTCAGTGTGTGTTAGGTCAAAGGCACAGTAGTGCAAAGGCCCTGTCATGTAAATAACACCAGCAAGGATGGAGAAGCAGGTGGAGTTTTTCAGATTGTAACTAAGCCTTTAGGCCATCAAGGTTTAGCACGCCTCTAAAAACCCAAAGGTTTTTCCATCTTGGACAGAGAGATAGTGATGTGACTACATGGCAGCTGGCAATCTCAAGAAAACTCTACCTAGTTGGGATCCTCTGAAGTTAGCGAACGGTGTCTCCATGACATTCTCAACTAAAATTTGCACTGTGAAATTAAACATCCCTAAATCAAATATCATGACCTTTTTTTAAAAATGTAGAAATCTTTTTTTTGTTTGTTGCCATTTCTAACTAAAGAACATCTATTCTTCTTCTGGGTTGAAGGGATGACAATAACCTGGCTGCAAAAAGTTGAAGTGGTGATCGGCAATTCTTAAATCATTTTTAACTGAACAAACCTAACTATTTTCTTCTTCCTCCTTCTTCACTTTATCTTCCTTTTTTTGATTGCTAAAATACTTAATATTTAAAATATTTGATATTTAAAATATTTAATTCTTAAAATATTTAATATTTAAAACATTTGATATTTAAGATATTTAATTCTTAAAATATTTAATATTTAAAATATTTAATTCTTAAAATGTTAATTATGTTGGGATTATAGAAAACTGACAAAGCATATTATCAATTTTATAATTTCATAATACATTTCTATGCAAGTGCATGGAAACATATTGGACCAATATTTTAAGATGACAGAGCATGATTTAGACTCTCAGAGCTTGCTTACTATTATAATCATCATTTTTGCTAATTACAGATGGAATAACAATAATTCATGTGCATGCTTTAAAAATTGTGCAAGTCTCTTTGAATATGATATAGATTCTAATGAAGCAATATTCTTCACCATTATTAGAATCTATTCTTTCTTTCTTTATTTCAGTAGGTTTCTGGGGAACGGGTAGTGTTTGATTACGTGAATAAGTTCTTTAGTGTTGATTTGTGAGATTTTGGTGCACCCATCACCCGAGCAGTGTACACTGCACTCAATGTGTAGTCTTTTATCCCTCACCCCCTCCCACCTTTTCCCTTGAGTCCCCAAAGTCTGCTGTATCATTCTTATGCCTTTGCATTCTCATAGCTCAGCTCCCACTTAGAAATGAGGGCATACTACCTTTGGCTTTTCATTCCTGAATTACTTCACTAAGAATAATGGTCTTCGATTCCATCCAGGTTGCTGCAAATGCCATTATTTCATCCCCTTTGATGGCTGAGCAGTATTCCATGGTAGACACACATATTGATTGATTGATGGCCATTTGGGCTGGTTCCATATTTTTGCAATTGCTAATTGTGCTGCTATAAACATGTGTGTTCAAGTATTTTTTTCATATAATGACTTATTTTCCTCTGGCTCTATACCCAGGAGTCTGGATCTGGATCAAATGGTAGATATACTTTTAGTTCTTTAAGGAGTCTCCACACTGTTTTCCATAGTGGTTGTTCTAGTTTACATTCCCATCAACAGTGTAAAAGTGTTCTCTTTTCGCCACATCTACACCAACGTCTTTTTTTTTTTTTAATGGCCATTCTTACAGGAGTAAGGCAGTATCACATTGTGGTTTTGATTTGCAGTTCCCTGATAATTAGTGTTGTTGGGCATTTTTTCATATATTTGTTGGACGTTTGTATATCTTTTTTTTGAGATTTGTCTATTTGTGTCCTTAATCCACTTTTTGATGGGATTTTTTGTTTTGTTCTTGCTGATTTGTTTGAGTTCCCCGTAGATTCTGGATATTAGTCTTTTGTGGGATGTATAGATTGCGAAGATGTCCCCCCACTCTGTGGGTTGTCTGTTTACACTGCTGATTATTTCTTTTGTTGTGCAGAAACTTTTTAGTTTAATTAAGTTCCATCTATTTATCTTTGTTTTTGTTGCATTTGCTTTTGGGTTCTTGGTCATGAAGTTCTTGCCTAAGCCAATGTGTAGAAGGTTATCCCAGCACTTTGGGAAGCTGAAGCAGGAGGATCACTTGATGCCAGGAGTTTGAGACCAGCCTGGCCAATATGGCAAAACCCTGTCTCTACTAAAAATGCAAAAATTAGCCAGGCATGGTGGTACATGTCTGTAATCCTAGTCACTCGGGAGGCTGAGGCACGAGAATCGCTTGAACCTGGGAAATGCTTGAGCCCAGGGGTTGGAGGTTGCAGTGAGCTGAGATTGCACCACTGCACCCCAGACTGGGCAACAGAGCAAGACACTGTCTCAAAAAAAAAATTGAAGACCTCTTTTTTTTTTAACAAGAACATAATTTCATGGTATAAAAAGGTTAGAGTAAGGCCACAGTATTTATAATCAACCCCTAAATATTAGGAGTCTAAAAGATTGCACATAATTTCAAGAGTGGAGATAATTGGAGAAAACCTTGAGTCTTAGCCTTTTACTGTATAGTCAAGGAAACTGAGGGTCAGGAATTGAGTTATCAGAATTCACAGAGTAAGTGAGAGTCAGAGAAATGATTTCTCTGGCTGCCTTAGCATTTTCCATTCCTAGAGAGACGTGAGTAAATTTCCAGGGAACTAATCTCCCCTCTTCATTCTGCACGATATGCAACCAAGATTGTATGGCACCTTCAGATAACAAAGAGCAACAGCTCTCAGAAGACTGGCAAATATCCATTTCAGAAGCAGTGGGAAAATTAAATGCAGGAGACACACACACATTTATGTATTTTCCATATCAGAAAATGACCTTGTTAACTGTCATCTTCCCATTGAGGCATCTCCTTCAGTACAACATATATTAAATTTATGGATACAAGGTATAAATATAGTCACCGACCATTCATTCCGCCAGCATGTATTAATCATTTGTGTGTATCATGCCAAAATTCAATTAAAATCAATTCATTTTTACAAGGATTTGAAAGGAAGCAAGAGAAAAGAACATCCGATGCAATATTGAATCATGGTTTCAGTACTTACTGACTGTAATGTTAAGTGAAACATGTAACCCCCTGAGTCTCAGTTTCCTCATCAGTAAAAGGAGGAGGACTAATTATAATGACCTTGCTTTGTGCAGGAAAGAGTAAATGAAGTCATGCGATGCCCAATGCCTGGCACATAAGAGCTTAATAAATGTTTCCTAAAAAAATTAAAAAATAAATATTTTCTAATGCATGAGTAACTGAAATAAATACTCTTTTTCCTTTTAATGATTATAGCTGTTTCTGAACAGATACTTTGCTTATTTATCTATTTGGAAACCTGTGCAAACCAGAATCCATCTATTCCTGTGGTAAAGCAAATGATTCCATCACTATAAAATAGCCCCTGGAGACTATGAAGTGGAGTGGAAAGGCTGGGCTAGGTTTTGCCAGGTGTTAGAACACCATCCCAAACAGGGAGGAGACCACAATGACCTGCCTTTCTCAGGCACCGGGAGACTGCTAGAATGATTATGTTTTCATAACAAAATGAAATTGGCTAGAAGCCTTTTTCCCTCTGTTCCTGCTGCACGGTGATTTGGCCCATTAGTGAATTGCCAATTGGCTTTCCAGTGGCCTGGGACTGTTCTGTGAACCCAGAGCTCCACTCAGCTGGGGAAGATGTGCTGTTTAATTACATTAGTCTTGACTGCCAATGACAGAATGACAGAATCCATGAGCTGCTGGGAGAACCATTTGTGTGTCCTATCTCGTTGACCGTATGGCACTTGCCATTTGTGTCAGTTTCTGGCTGGAGTCTGAGAAATGCCTTACAGTACCCATCTTTGAAATGGAGGAGATGATCACACTTGACTACTGAGCTTGCTGTTTGAGCAATTATATACTCTCTTTGTACTTTGAAAAATGAAGAATTTTACTGCATTGTGGTACACACATGCATATCCGCAAATATAAGTGCCCTATGTACTTTACAATATGCTGGGCTTTTAAAAATCTACTGGTTGGTATAATGAAGAAGACATAGGGTCCAGAATAAGCTGGATTTGGCATTGATTCTAAACTCAAATTCTTATCAACCCCATGACTTTGAGCAAATTATTTCGTCTCTCTGAGCAGGGCCAGGACTAAGGTGGTGTTAAGGAAGCATCTAGGGTGCAAAATTTAAAGAGACAAGCAGGACCCTATAGTATCCTCAACTTTTGTATACAAAGCATCTTGTTTGCCTCACCCTCATGCTGTCCATGTCTCTGGGCCTCAGAATCATAGGAACAGAGACATTTAAAGCACCTACTGCACAACATAGCGCAGCCACTTAGTAAATGCTGGGGTTGGTTTGTTTGTTTCTTTGTTTGTTTGTTTTGAGAAGGAGTCTCACTCTTGTTGCCTAGGCTGGAGTGCAATGACATGATCACGGCTCACCGCAACCTCCGCCCCCCAGATTCCAGCAATTCTCCTGCCTCAGCCTCCCGAGTAGCTGGGATTATAGGCATGCACCACCACACCTGGCTAATTTTGTATTTTAGTAGAGACAGGGTTTCTCTATGTTTGTCAGGCTGGTATTGAACTCCCGACCTCAGATGATCTGCCTGCCTCAGCCTCCCAAAGTGTTGGGATTACAGATGTGAGCCACTGTGCCTGGGCCATGCTAGCCTTTAATCGCAAATTTCACAAGCACAAGTGCCTGGTGCAGCCAGAACCACATCCAGATGTTATGCCTGGCTCCCTTCCATGTTAGGGTGGGGTGGGTGTCAGTGACCACCCAGTGACCCATGAGAAAGCAACCACTGATGGCCCAGCAGGACTGCTGAGACCCAGGTCAAACAGCAACCTGGTGGGCTTCTGGGGGAGAGTAAACCAGTCCATTTACACTGTACACGGAGCCACCCAAACAAAAGCAAAGGAATTCCAAAGTCACATTTGAGATACCTTTCCTGCTTGAGTTAATTTTAAAGAAAAGATTTAATATAAAACAAGAACAACCCAACAGTCCACAACAGAGTCACTATTGATTTCTAAGATAATTATTTCCTCTATTGTACACACTCTCACATAACATGGATTGGCTTTGCATATAAAGGTTTCTCTTTCATTTCTTACATAACATTGTGCTATGACTATTATCCCTCATCATGAAATGTTTCTCAATTTTAATGGTTGAGAAGTAGGTCATTTCACAGATCTAACATAACTGATGAATTTTACATTGTTGGATTTGCAGGTGGATCTGAAACATATAATTTGATGAATATCTTGTCTGCACTGATCAATCCACGTTTATTTTAATATTTATAAGTTGAATTATGCATCAATTATCATGAGCATTTTCAAGGCTTCCTATGCTAATTGTTGAATGTCTTTCTGGGGAAGTTGTACCAATTTAGATTCCCTACAGCTGGGTGTTACAGTGTACATATCACAGGACATTTGCACTCTACAATGGCTGGTGGTTGAGACAACAGACTTGGTTTTAAGCTATTTAGTCACAAGCAAACCTTTTATGCCTGTGATGACTCTTCTCCTCCTAGCAGCAAGTTTTCCTCTCTTTGTTAGCTCTACCTTGTGTTCTATAGTTGGGGCTATAATATCCCAGGATCTGGCTGAAGGTTGGGGCATTCTCTGATTATCCCTTCCTCTCTAAAAAGCACACTCTGTACAGTCTTTAAGAGTGAGTAGGCTCTGCTGAGCACAAATCAAGATGAAAGGCACAGGAAGTTGATCTTGTTTGCACAGCTGGAAAAGGGGGCAAGAAGTTTCTAGAAATTGGTTAAATATGGGAACAGCACGTTCTGCAACTCTGGGAGTATTGAGAAAATTGTTGAAAAGGTTGGTCTGGGCCCTTTATTTAAGTTACCATTTGTTAAGCACATGTATTTTACTTCCTTAATTCTTACTGAATTAAGAATGATCACTTGGGCAAGTGACATTATTCTCAAAATAGATGAGAAATTAGAGTCAGAGAAGTTCAGCAAGTTCCTCCAGAGCAATTAACTAGTGAATGACCAGGCTGAGATTCAACCCCAAGGCTGACCCAATGACTGCCCTCTTTGTGCAACATTCTCCTATCTGCTAAAGTACCTTTGGCTCCTGGCAAACTTATGTGGATATTGGACTTACCAAACAGATATTTTCAATCCTTCTTATCTTGGCGCTGTTTTGAAATTACTTGTTTATTTTTATGTATTTATTAATTTATTTTTTTGAGATGGAGTCTCAGTCTGTCACATGGGCTTCAGTGCAGTAGTGTCATTTCAACTCACCACAACCTCCTCCTCCCAAGTTCAAGTGATTCTCCTACCTCAGCCTCCTGAATAGCTGAGATTACAGGCACATGCCACCTTGCCCAGCTATTTTTTGTATTTTTAGTAGAGACGGGGCTTCACCATGTTGGCCAGGCTGGTCTGGAACTCCTGACCCCAAGTGATTCACCCACCCTGGCCTCCCAAAGTGCTGGGATTACAGGCGTGAGCCACTGCACCCGGCTTACTTATTTATCGTTGATGCTCTCACTGAAGTGATTTAGTTTGTCCAACTCCTTTTGAAAACAATAATTGATAACTCGGCATTTGCACTCTTCCAGGTGCTTTTCCAAAGCTTTACCTCTTTCTTTGAAGTCATTTCACCCAAAACAGCTCTACAAGGTTATTATTATCCCCATCTTACAAATGAGTAAGCACAGGCCCTGAGAAGTTAAGTAATTGGTCTATGACTGCACAGTGACTGCATGACATAGTTAATTAAGTCTGTCACCAGATAACTACACACCCTTCTGCAGTGATGTTCCTGGTAGCACCTCACCATTGCAGATGACATGATGGAACCCATGAGAGGCGCCTGCACTGCATGGATAGCATAGGAGCAGTAGGTGACACTCACAGGAAGGTGGTTGTTAGACCTGGGGCTTGAAGGTTATTGAATGTGAATGAAAAATCAGCTGCTGCTATATCACTTTGCACCTAAAATATATTCAAAATCATCAATTTAGGCAGTATTACACCATCTCTTATGTGCTGGATTTTACAAGTCTGACCTTTAGTTACACACACTGACTGCATGCCTGTGACCTACACTTGGCCCCTACTTGAGTGGGCGCATGCTCAACATTAATGGCCTGAATGACTCCAACTGAGGAACGGCAGATGAATTTAAGCAGTCAACCATCCACCAAATAAATTTCTATTAATATTCACAGAACTTAGAGTGCAGTAGAGCAGAGAGTCAAATTGATGCTGGTTTTAATCTGGTGGTGAATACATTCCTATGCTTCTTGGTGGGAGGGAGTGAAGACAGTTCACTGACATAACCAAAAAACAGTGACGGTCTCATGCTCTGGTGTGGACACAGCCAAGTCTGTCTGCAATGGAGCCATCAGATTAAGAAAAAAAAAACATTTAAAATTCTTTAAGGACCATGATTATGTGATTATGTCCATGTGGTTCTATAGCATCTGAAAAGAAAGTGAAAAACATGGTTATTTTTCCAGACATGTTCTCCTTGTTGAGCATATACGTGTTTCCATATCTTCAGACAATTGGCAACAAACAATGAAAAAAAACAAACAAAAAAAACAGGTGATATATTTCATGTTTCCTTTTACATCTACACATTTTTGTGGCATATATCAAATGGTATGCCATAGGAATCTATTTCTGGTTTGAATGGATAAACTAGCCCGTGTGAGTTTTGCTATACTCAATAGTCACACAGCTTCCATTAGAAGTGTGACCTTGATAAAATTACTAACCCTCTCTGAGCTTTCATGTGAATGTCAGAGAGGCTGAAATGCTCTCCATTGCTGTTAAGTCTAATGAGGTAGCGTAGGTAAAGTCCTTACTAATATTGGGTGGTTTATATTGGCCATTTCATAACACACGCTATTCTAAGTTCTTTATGTGAATTCGCTCACTCATTTTATCCACAAAACAACTGTATCAGTTAGGAAATATCATTACACAAATGAGGAAACCGAGTTTCAGGGAGGTTAACACATCTGGCTTGTAAGTGACACAGCTGGGATTTGATCTAAGGTAACTTGACTCTGAAATCAATGTTATTAGCAATTATGCAATACTGCTTTTAATACATCAAAATTGATTTGTAAATGGCTACTATCTCATTATTGTTGGTTGCAGAATTGACCATGTTCTCTTAACAAGCCAGTAACAATCAAAATACACACAAATGTGATCCCTAATGGTGGCCCAAGAGGTTTTAGACTTGTGATTTAAACACATAATATGCCTCAAGCAAGATTCACCTGGAAATGAGGGGAAATATCCAATAGAAATAGAGAACATGGGCTTTGGAGTCAGTCTATGAGTCTGAAGCCCATTTTGCCACTCGGTTAGCTGAGTGGCCCATGCAGGGGCTTATACTGCTCTTCTGCTTGTCACGGGGAATAATAAACACCACAAAAATAACACAGTTGAAGCTCAAGAGATATTACTAATTGTAATGGGAGGATCACAGTAGTGGTTGTAATAGTAGTAAGAAGAGCTATAGTTGCAATTGAAATCATAGTAGTAGTAGAAAAGTAAATGTATTTATTTTGTAGGAATTCTATAACAATGCGCCACAGACTATATGGCTTAAACAATGGAAATTTATTTTATCCAAAAAGTCTGGAAGCTCAATGTCCAACATTAAAGTGTCTGCAGGGTTCATTTATTTTGAGCCCTCTCTTCCTGATTTATTGATGGCCATCTTCTCCCTGTGTCTGCACATGGTCTTTCCTCTTTGCATATCTATCCTTATTTCCTTTTTTTTTTTTTAAAGGACACCAGTCATATTGGATTAGGGACCACCCTATTGACTTCATTTTAGCTTAATTTCATTTTTAAGACCTTATTTCCAAATAGTAGTAACATTCTGAGGGGCTGGGGGTTAGAACAACATACGAGTTTAGGGGGCGGAAACAGTTCACCTCTTAATATTAGGCCTTCCACATAAGAATTTCCCATGGGTCAGGAATCCTTTAGAATACTTCACATGGAATTTAGGACAGTCAATTTCAGAAGTAATGACCTGTGCAATGGTTTGAGCAAGGCACTGGACTTGTGGCCTGCCACCAAGAGAGTATCACCTCTTTAGTATGAATGCTAAAAAAATCCATAAGGGATTGGGTTGTGTGTGTGTGTGTGTGTGTGTGTGTGTGTGTGTGTGTGTGTGTGTGTTGCGTTGTGTTTATTTTAGAGACAGGATCTCCCTCTGTCACCTAAGCTGGAATGCAGTGGCATGATCACAGCTCACTGCAGCCTCTAACTTCTAGGCTCATGCGATTCTCTTGCCTCAATCTCCTGAGTAGCAGAGACCACAGACCACAGACACACCCCACCATGCCTGGCTAATTTTCTTTTCTTTTCTTTTCTTTATTTTTTGTTTATTTATTTATTTTTTTTTGTAGGCACAGGGTCTCACCATGTTCCCTAGGTTGGTCTTGAACTCCTGGCCTCAAGTGATCCTTCCACCTTGGCCTCCCAAATTGCTGGGATTACAGGCATGAGTCACCATGCCCAGGCAGTGTGTGTGTTTTAAAAATGGTGGGGATGAGGGGATCCTGGTTTTTTAATGAGTGGAGATTAGGGTTTCCATGAAAGAACAGTCCTGTTTAAAAAACCTATCCTGCATTCCATATGACTTTTTAGAGTCTATCAGGAAGACAGGTAGACTAGAAACTCTTTAAAATCATAGGTACCTAGATTTGCGTTCATTTTAGATATGAACGTGAGGAAATTATTTCATCGTTTGAAAATTTTTGAAATTTCCAGGAATACAACTTCAGTGTAAATTAGGAAACACTAGATTTTTTAAACTTTTGCCAAAAGTTGTTTAGCTTTTGGAAAAATCATAGTTACATAAATATCCCTATTTATGTTTATGCTTCCATTACAGTACATCTGTTTGTCTATATTTTAGGCAGTCTCATTTTTCATGATTTTTTATATGGATGTAGGTATCTTGCTACTTCATTATATCTTCTTATAATGTCATGTCAGAATTCTTAACTTATGGGAAGTAGTTATCATTTTATTATAATCTATTTTCTTTAATTTCTTTTCTGCATTACTATCAGGGCATTGCATTGATTTTTAAAATTATGGATGTAGATAACTTATATTATCAATGGGTTTTATTTCAGGATAATAAAGGAAATGTTTCAAAATACTTGTTGTAAAAGAAGGCATTGAATCAATAGAATTCCCAACAACTACAGTCATCAGTACTCCTGGGATTAGAAAGGCTACATGTGACTAAAGGGTCAAATGTTGGACCAGTGGAATTGAATCCAAGCCATCGAAAGCCAGAAAGGGAAACTGAGTCTAAGAGAAGACAGACAATTTGCGAAGGTTACAGAGCCAGAATCATAAGTCAGACTGCATTGTAGAAATATATACCATATTAGAAACTTAAGTCCAGATAAGCTTTCCCCACACTGGCTTTCACAGGGATGCAATCCAAACCATGGACAAAAACAGAAGGAGCTTTGGCTTTGTGGAGGGAAAGCAGAGTTTACATGCAAAGTTTGAACACTGTAATATGTCTCTTCTATTAGTTTCCTTCTGGGGGATAGTGGTTTTGTTTGTTCATAGTCCTAAATTAATTTTTCAAGTTTGTTCTTTCAGTTTAGAGTCTACAAAGGAAGAAGATGAAACACAATAATTAGCTTGTTGCCCTGCAATTATTAAAAGGCTACAGTGGCAGTCTCCACAGGAATCTCCCCCTTGGGTAACATTCTTGGAAGAAAATCTTACCTTATACTTAGCTTTGCATTCACTTATTTCATGGAAAGTTACATGCCTCTCCAAAAACATCCCTCCCTTAGTTTTAAATGTATGAACTGTGTCTCTTAGCTTCACAACAATCACCATGATTCAGATAAATATCTTGGTAAATTAAAGCCATTGACTGGCAAAACAAATGCCAACAAAATCTGCAATGATCCTTGCACACATCAATGGCAAAATCTAGAGTCCTTAGAATAACATTTGCATTTTTCCCTGTGATATGATTTCTCCATTTGGAAATCAGCTTCGTCTCCCATCCTCTCTCCTCCAAACAGTGTCCAGTTCAGCCACACAAACTGCAGGCTATCCATTTCTTAGCATGTCTTGTTATCCAAATGATTTCCAGCATTTGGTTGTTCTAGTCAACTTGGTGAATGTACACTCAATATTGAAGACCCAGCTCAAGTGAGAAGCATTTCTGTTTCATCAGCTTTGACCTCTTTTCCTCATGTTCCAGTGTTTTTCTCACCATAAAACTTGTCAACTTAGAGTGTCATTATTGGTGACCCCATTTCTGGGGATCCCCATCCAATCAGACAATGAGTTCTTAAAAAAATACCTTTTATTATTTATCATGTATTCCCAGAGACTAATATGGCACCTGGGACATTGCTGCTTAGTAATGTTCAATGAGAAGAAAAGCTGAGGAGTACAGAGTAGAGAGAATTTGGTCTCCTTCTATTTCAACAGTGGTTGAAGTATTTTCTTATTTTAGTTGCCCCCTTTCAGGTTGAGCCTCCTTATCCTTCCATAGCCAAGAGCCCACATCTTATTAAATACACCATAAATGAGTTGACATCTATTTACTTATATGTAATTTCAGGCATGATTTCACACTGATGAAATCATGTGATCTCTCTTTCTCTCTCTTATGAATTCAGCACTAAGAGTGAAAGGAGAGAAGTGAAGAACTGAGAAAAATTAATCAGAATTGCTTGTAGAATCTTTAAAAGGGGCTTTGAGTGAAAGTAGTTTCCTCAAAATTATAAGCTGGTAAATCAACCCTGTTGGAAGTAGAGATCTTTGAATCTTTGGCAGAAGCCTGAGATAGAAGCCTTCTGGTGAGGCCATCGGTGTGTTACCGATGGCTACGGTGGGGGAGTGGTCAGCCGTCTTCCTGCTGAACTTACCAAAGCATCTGGGGTAGCTAAGGAGACACCCCCCTCCTCAAGCACAGGTCACAAGACAAGGACATGATGCAAACTTTCTAGAAAGTAACTTCTGAGTGTATAGAAAATTTTGTTAATAAAGATGTAGAGATGTTCATTCTAGAATTATTGAAATTGGGAAACTAATGAGGAAACTAAATATGTAATAATAGAGATAAAAAAATAAATTATAGGACATCTACATGATGAAATACTGTGGAAATACTAAATACTGCATTTATTAATTCAAAATAATACTACTAATAATTACCAAAAACAAAAGCCACAGCTAGACAAGTTTTGAAGAGGAACCAGTTTTATCCTTTTACCATGCTTATGTTGTAGTTACTATCATCCCTATTTTACAGACAGGGAATCTAGGCTAAAAGAACAGGTAAAGTCTTGTTTACATCACATCACTGCTAATAAAAGCTGGGACTTCAAGTCAGATGTGCCAAACTTAAAAGTTCATGTTCTTTCCAGTATATATAATAGCTTATGAATACTTTTAGGGACATAAGAAAATGCTCAGGCTAGAGTGTTACATAACAAAGGTGATCATAGATGCATGCATTGTATCAAGACCTTGAAGGGAAAATAGAAAAAGATGGAAGAGGAAGAGGAATTGGAGGAGGAGAAGAAGGAAAAAAATGAAGTTGTGATTTGATTATATGCATCTTTTTCTTGTCCTTATGTTTTTCTTTTATTCTTTCTTTCTTTTTTTTTTTTTTTTCTTTTTTGAGACGGAGTCTTGCTTTGTCACTCAGGCTGGAGTGCAGTGGCGCAATCTCAGCTCACTGCAACCTCCGCTTCCCGGGTTCAAATGATTCTCCTGTCTCAGCTTCTGGGGTGACTGGGATTACAGGCGTGTGCCACCACCTGTGGCTAATTTCTGTATTTTTAGTAGAGATGGGGTTTCACCATGTTGGCCAGGCTTGTCTCAAACTCCTGACCTCAGGTGATCCACCCGCCTTGGCCTCCCTAAGTGCTGGGAATTACAGGCGAAAGCCACTGCGCCCGACCTTCCTTTTGTTTTTCTACAATGAGCATACATTACTTACATAACACAGATATTGAAATAATATAGGAAAAGAGAATGTTCTAGTTTTATTACAGGTACAAAATTTGAAGGAATCTATCTTTCGTTTCCAGGAGAACCCTGGTACACCTATTAAGCAAAACTAGGCAAGAAGCCTTCTTCTCAGAAAGAAACTTTAATATTGCCTTTTTCCCCCCAGCATGTCTTGCTGCATTTATAACATTATTGGACAAAATAAAACAGAGTGGTGGGTCAGAAGGATTGGGTGGACAATGTGACAAATAATTGAATCTGGTTGAAGAGAGTTGCAACAAAGAAAACACATTTGGTATGGTGATTAGAAAGGTATTGGCAGCACCTGCCAAAGTCAGTGGGCTATCAGGGGCCAGAGCCAGACCACAGGGTGTGAAATGAGACAGAGAAACGGGGAAAATGTCAGCAGGCACATGCCGCTTTCAATAAATGGTAGAGTAATAGCATGTCAATTGAAGTGTGCCCAAGTTTATATGAAGGTTGTCCATTGCAATTAAACAATCATTTCAAGTTTCTCAACTGCAAATATTCATACACATTTGACTGGTGGTAGAAATTGGTGTCAGTGGGTTCTAAGGAAAGGGCTAAGACTGAACCATTTTGGATTGTCATCTTAATACCCTGCTAATTTCTAGATAGAGTTGAGTTTTTTTTTTCTTTTTTTTCTTTTTTCTTTTTTTAGTTGTTCAATGGCTTTATCTTAAAAATGGGGCTGTCAGTGCCACACAGGAGATGTGGTATGGATTAACTACTGATCTGAATACTTGTGAACTAAATAATCTTGCTCCAGGTAGCTTTCTAAGAAAATAATACTACAAGAAAAGCAATTGCCATTAGCTCAGCCTGCCCTTGGAGAATTTAATGAAGAGAAGAAACCTGGGGAGAAAATAGCACTTTTTAGAGAAAACTTGGCTATCTCATTTCTGCTGGCCTCCCCATCCTTACTTGTCTAAGCTGGATCCATTTTTCTCCTGCACCCAGCAAAGCTTGCCAGTCTGCTTTTTTTCTTTTTACCTTAAGTGGCAGCCTCCAGTTTAACTTACTGGTGTTCTCAAGTGAGCCTTCAACAGAACTGAGCCATTTAAGGGTTTGCCCTCATCTCATTATAAATTAGTTTTGAATATCTCTCAGTATGCACAACATTCCTCAGCTATCCAAGTTAGAACTCCTTATTAGGCTAGGAAGAATTTGCGTTTTAATTAGTTTTACCTCTGGTGTATGAAGCCCACTGAGATTACTATACTTAGTAAAATTTAATTAACTTGACAAAAGATCCTAATTGTTTTCGTGCCACTGGTCCTTTGCATGGCTAAAAATAATGCCCTCCAAATTAAGTGGCCACCACAAAGCTTCATTTTCACTGTCCTATTTTTTTTTTTAAATTGTAATTCACATGAAGTTTTTATTTGTCAGACATTGGTGCAGTCTGTTGCTAAGGCAGAGATTTACGAACCCTTGAAGAAAGGATATCTGGGGGTGAGAATGAGTGGGAAGGGAGCAGGGAATAGACACCTCCTCTCACCTTCATTCTTGTGGAAAGCTTTGTGGAAATGAGATGAAGAATATATTGATTTGTTCAATTCCGCAAAGACTCAAGCAGACATAATATATCATGTGAATTAATAATGAAAGTTTATAAGTAAAAAATGCTGAATGAATGAACACCCATCCATTCATTCATTCATGTATCATCTATTTACTCTTTTAATGTGCATTTCTGGAAGACTGTTTTATTGTGTCAAGTGCTCACAATGGAAATACTCAATCTTTAAAAGCTTCAGTCCTTTGCAATGTCAATCCCAATGTATGGCTTTCCTTTCCCCTGCTCATTCTGGCTGACATTATATAGCCTTCAAGACCAGCACATTTCTTATTCATTCTTTTGTGATTCTAAACTCCTTTGTCTTCCTATTCCAATAATTCTAACTGCATTGGAAGAAAGTATCTTGACATAATGTGTTGCGGCTGCTGATGGCTTTCATTGGTTTGTTTGTGGTGCTGTAGCAAAAACAGGTTTTCACCTTGACACTGACCTTATACAAGGAAATCTTCTTTGTGTTTCAATCTCTTCTTTAAATTAAAAAAAATATAATCGCCTCTCTCTAGTGGAAGTTGCTGAAGGATTGAATGAGACAGTAAAATTAAGCAATGGAGGGAGTCTGAGATGGAGTTGATACTCAGAACTCTATTATGTGTATCGCTTCTAAGAGTCACATCACTTCCCTCCACCTTGAGTCTATCAAGCCTAATTCTGTTACCTCCTTCCCTGAGCCACCACATAATTTGAAAATGCACAAGTCTGTCAATCACTAAACCCAGCTGACTTATGGCATATTTTTTGACCCAAGGATATCATTGTCATCATTATTATTCCTTGTGTTATGAATATAAGACTAGGCATCCAGCAGAAGCTGTAATCTATTATTTGGATTTTTTTTTTAAGGCTGATAATGAGGATAGGCTGCAACATTTCGAAAGGTCCCACTTCCACTTAATTACAGAACTGGGCCACTCTACTTCATGGTGGAATATTGTAGATATGCCTAGAGCTTTACTTTATTTTCTCTGTGTCTATTCTTTTACCCCCATTAATTAAGGAAGACTCTGCAAAAGTTGTTTTTCACTCCACTGCTCACCGTTGTGAACTGCGGAGAAGAGTCTTTCCCCCATTTCTAAAATGGTCTAGTAGTCTCCTTCTCATGTCCTATTTTGTCATGGTTCCCCATTCCAGACATTTCACTAGGAACCTGCCCCTCCTCCACATAATGTGGTTCTACACAGGCTGTGAATCACAGTGTTCTGTCCCACTAAGGGTGGGCAAGTGATCCAGGTCAGGTCACTCAGGGTACGCCACCCCTCTGGCCACAGTGACTGCACAATGATGAGTCTGTCACCAACCTAGACTAGATACCTTCTCTGGATTGTGTGTAGGCTAAGTAAGTTTTCTATCTATTTCATGCTTAGAAAGTTAAGCTAATGGAAGCCTAGAGCTGGATATGCCTGTGCCTCTTTCTGCTAGCTACATGGAGGATGCCTCACTATAGGAAGACAGGCCAAGGACAACCTATTGAGAGAAGCAGAACTAAGACATGGGAAAGGGAAAGAAAGGAGAAGGAAGAGGGAAGTAGATGGAAAGAGAGGGACATGATATTCTTGAAGTCAATGTAGATATTTGGTTCCAAGCTCAGGCTTTCTAATTATGTGAAAAAGTAAATACCTGTTTCCCACTTGGATTAGCTAAAAACAGATTTCTTCTTGCCTTCTTTCAAATTCTTGACATCTGTTCAGTAATAGCATGCCCAGCTCCAAGGATTAGGGCTACTATCAGTGTGCAGTTTTGAGAGACTATAGGTGAAAAAAACCTGAGGGTCCATGAATGGTGCTGGCCTTCACCCCTGCCTCCAGTCCACATACATCCTTAGCATACCAGGAAGGACATTGTTTCAGGAGTCCAGTGCGTACTCACTGATGAATTCTGATGAGGTCAGCCACAGAGGATCTCAGCACCTTTTAGCTCTGAGATCTTTACTAATTCAAAGGACAGCCAGAAACAACTGAACCTTTTCCAAGCCAGCAGACCCCACAAGTCAGATTCACAGCTCAGAAATGGGCTTCTTTCTCCAGAGGTGGGTAGGCCTTCTTGGCAATTTCCCCTCCACAATCTGAGAATGAATTTTGAGCCATTTTTTAAATGGAATGAAGTAATATTTGTTATTCAAATACCACATATTTCTAAGGCCAATCATTATCATAGTGTGAAATGTGACAAGCATGTATTTTAGCACTGGGGGGAGAAATATGTATGTGATTGATCCCTATATCCATATCCATATCCATATTCATATTCATATTTATATCATCTCCCCTTTTTGTTCTAAACTTTGGGGATCATCTCTACAATACTTACATTATTGCAGAAAATTAATCATCCACAAGCCTTGTTTAATTTGTCCACAGATACTCTCATTCAACACAACATTAATGTTCACCAACTATGTGCTGACACAGGTGCCACGAAAACAAGGATCCGTGAGAAACAGTGCTCACACTTATAGTGTGCATAACATGTTCACGACTTCGTAGTCACTCTATAAGTTTATATTGTTTTTCTGTTCTCAAAACCCTCTGTTTCCTGGTGTACATTGTTCCAATCCTATATAAACTTCACTATCTATGACATCATCTCTGATATACCTACTGTGGAACTGGTGTTTTCTTTTTTCTTCTAAACTCTTTTAGCCTATTAGCTATATCTCTCTTTTGAAATATAATACTTTTGGTCATTTGGTAGTTATTTATGTTCATGTCATCTCTGCAAATCAGAGGTTCTACCATATACATATATACATATGTGCATAATGTACATAATGTGTACGTTTGTGTATGCACATCCTGTAGTACCTATTATAGACACTGTGCTTAGTACTGAGTATGACACATTGTTGGTGTTTAAAAAAATTAAAAAGGTTTTTAATGACTGTGTAAATAACTGATTCAAATTCCCCTGGAGCGTGGGATCCTTTCCAGTAAGAATTGTGCATTAGAGACAGTGATTGTCTGAGATTGTTGCATTTCCCAACAAAAATGCTGAGGTCTGTTTATACTGGATAGAATGAATTGCTTCCTTGTGACTCAAGCATCTGTTTGAGAGGTTACATTACAAGTTCCTGTAATGACCACCACAAAAGATGGTATTGATCTCTGAAACTGGCAGATACATGTCCTATGGATGGAATATTCATTTATGAAAATTGGAAGAATCGATAGCTCAAAGGTCATCAAGAATGATGACACACTGTAATTTCGATATATGGCCTGACACAAGTTAATGAAAAGGGAAAGGGCTCATTTGTCACATCTGGGTGATAAATCTTCTGTGTGCCTCTTTATTGAACATAAAGCCATGCAAGCTGTCAGCAGCTGTGATCTGGGCATCCTAATCTCAGAAATGGAGTAAGGTTTATTTTATTTATCCAACGGACTATTCAAAGGGAAAGAAGTGAAAGTAGCATTTGTTAAAAGCATAAAGCGCGTGCTAAACATGACAAAACACACTTTACAGCTATTACTAAATCTAATAGTCACAATAGCTTCATGGGACAAACAATGTCATTTCTGCTTTCCAGACGGGAAACCGGAAGTCTGAAGGGTGGGTGCGGGGACAGGGCTTAGCACGGTCCTATCCGTGTAAGAAGAAAGCTCATAGTCTTGCCTCTCACTAAGTCCAATGGAGTGAAGACAGCTTAGAAAAGGAAATGTCGCATGCACTGAGCTCCAGAAAGATCACCCTGATCCCCAAATGGATCTCTCACTTTCCTTCTGGTTGACATTCAGGCAACTCATTTCTCAGCCTCGGTTCCCTCATCTATAATGTGGGAATAATAAGATGTATTCGAGAGGTGTTTAAACACTGCAAGATTCTTGAAGCTTCTGCACATCACTCTTTCAAATGTCAGAGCGTTTTACTTACACCTTCAGAGAGGGGTATATTTTTACTGTGAAGATTAGGAGAATGCCACATATTAGAAGGCGGCTCTTTTAGTTTTTATTTTGTTATTCATCTGTCTAATTCATTTATGATCCAGTCCATTAACTTTAACACTAGCACTGGGAATATAACCCTTTCTCTATCACATGGAAAGAACAGAATTCACTTTAAATTCTCAGTTCCCTAAAAAAGCCATACTTAAAGCCTCCTGTTCATCTACTCACTATGAAATATATAGACATTCAACAGAAAATCTCTCCCCAATATTTTCTGACTTGTCCTAGAGGAAGAAGAGCAGAGTAGAGAAATGATTAGCCTCAAACAGAGCTACAACCGAATCCCAGATCCTCCTATAAAAGTGATGTAAACTGAAATTACCAAGTTAATTTACCTTTGTAAGGCTCACTCTATTCATCTGTGAAATGGGAATATTATCTAGTTTACAGTTTCATTCTAAGTATTCAAAGGGATGATGTATGCAGAATTCCTGCTCTGTAGCACACAGCGATCACACAAAAAGTGGTTCTTTGATAATTTTCACTGGTTCTCAGTGTCAGTATGTCTGAGTGCACATGAGAAAAATATCTGTCGGATGCATCTTTGCTAGACATCCATAAGTTTGGGTTCCTTACAGACACTGACTGTCTAAATTGATTACTACTGAAACAGCAGATCAGAAGAATAATTTACGCAGCTGACTGACACACACCATTTGTGTAGGAGGGAGATTTTCTATGGGTGCTTTTATGGGTGCATTAGTCTGCTTTCACACTGCTATAGAGAACTACCTGAGACTGGGTAATTTATGAAGAAAAGAGATGTAACTAACTCACGCTTTTGCAGGCTTAACGGGAAAACAACTGGAAAGCCTCAGGTAACTTACAATCATGGTGGAAGGTGAAGGGGAAGCAAGCATGTATTACCATGATGGCTGGAGGGTGGTGGATGGCGAGGGGGACTGCTACACACTTGTAAACTGTCCAATCTCCTGAAAACTCTCTCACTATCATGAGAACAGTGGGAGGGGGGTCTGCCCCCATGATTCAGTTACCTCCCACCAGGCCCCTCCCCTGACATGTGGGGATTACAATTTGAGATCAGATTTGGGTGGGTACACAGAGCCAAACCATACCACTGGACATTGGGAAATTTAAATAAACAACAGAGGATGAGAGGTGAGGAGTCACATAAGAAAAAATTGCATTGCAAATCATTCCAGTCTTCTTGTGAAAACTGTTCTTCCCACCCTCCACCCACCCCGCCCGAAGATGGAGCCTCACTCCGTCGCCCAGGCGGCTGGAGTGCAGTGGCACAATCTCAGCTCACTGCAGCCTCCGCCTCCCAGGTTAAAGCAATTCTCTTGCCTCAGCCTCCCAAGTAGCTGGGATTACAGGTGCATGCCACCACACCCAGCCAAGTTTTTGTATTTTTAGTAGAGACAGGGTTTCACCATGTTGACCAGGCTGGTCTTGAACTCCCGACTTCCTGATTCGCTCGCCTCGGCCTCCCAATGTGCTGGAATTACAGTCGTGAGCCACCTTGCCTGGCCATGAAAACTATTCTTTACCTGACAGTTCTCCAGCACTCTTTTCTTTGGTGAAAAGGGGACTTCTTCATTCCATTTAGCTGTCACTAACCAAGGTTATTGAAGGACTTGCCTTTTTCATAATAATTTTGAAGATGCAATTGCTGATGATAAAAATCTTTTCATTTGTTGTTTTTATTGTCAGGAGACACAAATGAGTGTTTTAGAGCCATTAGCTCACAATTCCTCAATGGAAGGTATTGTTTTTATAAGTATTTTGTAGAAAAGAAAATTGAGTCTCGGCTTCCTCAAATTGCTCATTGTCACATGGCTGGTTAGCAGCAAAGCTAGGAACAAACTCAACTTTGTCTTAAACTTGTAACATTGGACGTTCTGACAAACTGAATTGAGAATAATCAACCTTAAAAATGAATGAAGGGAGAATGATAACATTGATGATATCCTCAGTTTGAGCTTCCATGGCCAAAAGCTTCCTTAGAGATTATTTCACAGAATCCTGAAGAAGGGGAATGATATTAGCTCTGATTAAAATTTGGGGTGAGGGAGGAAGGAAATGCTGCTCAGAGAAGCCAGGCAACTTGCCAAGGTCACACAGCTTTTCATAGGCAGAGCTGGAGGATTTCATAAGATGCTACATTCATGTTTGCAGAAAGATAGCCTATGCTTAATTCTTATGTCCTCAGGAGAAACATCTGTCTTACTATAATTAGTCTACATCAAGGTCAGCAGCACCATAAAGAGTGCCATATGTAAAAGAGAAACTAAGTCTGGTAGAGAAGGAACTTTTCAAGTGTTAAAAGGAATATGAGAAATGAAAGAAAACATCTGTTCCTCTGTCTAAGCTAACTAAGGCCATGCTGACTTGAAGAGCAGGAGACCATACCTGCACCCTGATGAGGATACAGAGGAAGACTTCAGTAAGAACCTAATAAATATATGAAACTTAAATAAATAAATGGGCAAACAAATGACTACATTTAAGAAACAGTTTCAGGATGGCACAGTGTCATGGCAGGTGTTCCATTATAGGTGGCTTCAGAGCACAAGAGGTGGCTTCTCCCCTTGCAAGGGGAGGCCAATAGGAAGCCAGCAGCATCTGATTCTGGATCCTAGACAGAGGTGCAGAAATGCATGCCTCCCATACCAGGGCCCTTCAGATTTAGGCAAGGGAATCCAAACTCCCTCTCCAATATTGTTTTGATGGCACAAGCAAATTGTCTGGGGCTGCAAAACGATAAAAATGTAGACAAGAAGAAAGTAGCTGGAAGAAGCATTGGAGGAAGAGGTGAAGAAGGAATTAACACATGCTGAGTCCTCACTTTGTGCCAACCCTATACCAAGCATACTGCATCATTATAGGGTAAATTTGTCCAAATATCATGAAGCAGAGTCTATGTTTTTACAAATGAGGTTACCATAGCACAGAGAGGGTAAGATTTTCCCAGAGCACAGGAAGGGGAATATGGAAGCCCAGGGTCTCTGACAGCAAGAATATGCTCCTTGGGGCTGCAGATTTCTGCTCAGGGCTGGGATGCCATAGCACTCCATGCCTTGGCCGCAGCAGACTGCATTTATTTTTAATTTCTTTAGGATCTGGGAAGAGTCTGGAAGCAATAACCAGACACATTCTATTTTGCTGACAAAATGGACTTCGGTGTGGGATATAGCCTGAGGCCCTAGAGTATGCATTTCTAGCTAGAGAACTGGGAAGGAGGTGGTGTAGTTAGAGGCTAACGCTGTCAGTGCTGAGACTTTAAGGAGGAATGGGTGATCAGGTGTCTTTATCAAGCTTGTAAAGCCACTAGTGCCTCCCAGGGCCTCTGCTGAAGAGTCACCCTGGGAGCACAGCAAACAACAAAAAAGGCCTTCTCCTCTATTCTACTCTGTTATCTCTGGATCCTCCACCACCTTTGACCTCTCTGGCCACACTAGGAAGTCCCACTGCAATAACAAGTGATGAAGGTTATTGTCCATCCCCCCTTCCCGTCTTTGCCCTCTGTTACCCCTCCTGCATTTTTACTAAAATATTGTATGTCACAGAATTTTTCTTAAGTAATAAATTTATGGCAGCAAAATTGGAATAGCCTTTGAAGCACATTTCTTGAGATGAACATTAGGTTGATGTATTATAACATTTAAAGCAGGAATCCTGCACACAAAGAACTCATTGGGACCTGAAATGATTAGATACATAGGGAAAGGGACACTAATGGGAAAGGCAGGATTCTCTCCGACCTTTGCTTCCCACAGTCAATACTAATCTTGTTCACTTTCAGTGACAGCTACAGCTCCTGCCTAATGAAAATGTTCTCATCATTAGCTGGGCATGGTGGTGTGTGCCTGTAGTCCCAGCTACTCGGGAGGCTGAGGCAGGAGAATCACTTGAACCCAGGAGGCGGAGGTTGCAGTGAGCCAAGATCGCGCCACTGCACTCCAGCCTGGCGAGTCTCCATCTCAAAAAAAAAAAAAAAAAGGAAAAAAAAAAAGAAAAGAAAAAAGAAAGAAAGAAAATGTTTTCACCATGAGCTTCTGTCAGAAGAGTGCACCAGAATAACGCACATGCCCACATCTGGACACATACTGGGGTGTATCAGCAAAGCTGAAAGAAGAACAAACTTTCATAATGACAAGTGCTTCCTTTCCACAAAGGGATGTTAGCAGTTCCCATTTTTGCATTTATCTCAAGGGTGGAATAAATCACCAGCTAGTTGTTATGAAAAATATGATTCTATTTGTCCCTGATGTAATTGTGTAGGGGCAGCTTCAGAGGCATGTTTTTAAATTGGCCTCTTAATTTATTTTAATGCATCAGTTAGACACGGGGAGGGAGTGGGCAAGATTGCCACACTTTTTGGAGCTCGTACACAGTGTATTGGTTGACTTCAAAATGAAGGTGGCCCTTTTGAGCCAATTATGATTTCTTAATTCCATGCTATTGCATTTTAAGTCACCTTTGAAATTTTATCATAACCTATAATTGATTGGTTTAGTGAATCACATCTTAATTGAAAAAATATAATGTCTAAAAGCTATTTTAATTGGCCATTATACAGGCATTTAGCAGCTGAGCTGCTGTAGACACAGTGAAAATAAATAAATAAATGAATAAATAAGTTTATGGACGATTTGCCAGCTCTATCTGATGTCAGTGTTCTATTTCTGCACACAGAGTTGTGATCTGGGGCTCAAGGGGTAGTTAGAGAAAGACTAAAAACAGCACCTCTCATATGACAAATTTCAGTCCAGGAAAAAGTGGCTGATTTTTTACCCTACTTATTATACCCCACTGAATTTCCTTCATTCATTTACCCAGCTGCTGTTTCAAAAATAAGGTCTTCGGACAAAGTTTATTTTGGAGTTAGAATCATGAGTTCTTTACGAAAAATTAAAAGAGCATGCTTCATAAGGAAGTTTCTCTATCATTTTGGGGGGAACAGGATCTGAAAATCTATAAAAGTATGCTTCGAAGTCTATTTTTAAAAAATCTGATTTCTCTCAATTTGGATGACAATTACAGCAGTACATACCTGTCAGAAGCCACTCAACTCCACATTAAAATGTTGAAATGTGTGTATTTATTATATGTAAGTTATGCTTTCACTAAAAAGAAGTATTAAGGAGAGTAAAAAAGCCCAGTTTACTTAGATCTGTCTTCTTTGGCTATTTTAATGTCTTATTACGCAAAATGAAAGGAATGGTGATTAAGAGAGCCACTGATCACCAGTGAAAAAACAGAAAGTTAAAGGTTCTCTGCTACTTTATCTTTAAAAAGATTATTATCATATAGTACTTTCTGTATTCATAGCATTCACTTTAAAAGGAACCAAACAAAAACGTATCAAATGAAAAATCCTTTCAAAGCCGAACATCCTGAAATTGTACAACTTTATGTCTTGCAGGAATTCAAAGAAAAGAGAAGGGTCAGGGTAGAGAACCCAGCCTGTTTATAATATATTTAACCAGCCAATTACACTGTTAGCCCACAATGACAAATTTCTCTCCGAATATCGCTTAGCTGTTCCTTGTTCATGGCACTAATTTTCTTCTCATTTGGCACTATTTCATAAAGTTTTGTCAATCATAAGCATTTTTTTAGAAGATTGAAATGACAAGTTAATAGTTCACTCTAAAAGAGACAAACAGAGGAAAAACAGCTGCGGTATTTAAACACTGAAGGAGAGCGTCAGCGTAATGAAGGAGCAAGTGGGCAATTAAAGAGAAGGAAATGCTCCTAGAGTAAAATTCTAACATTGGGGTTCTCTCATTTTTAAATCTATTGAGGATTGTTCAAACACATTTCTTTTGATCAATAAAAATACTTGTGGCTATTTGTATTCCCACTGAATGTCCCCAAACTGGCATCTGCAAGTTTAGCAAAGTTGAACACCAAGTAAGTTAAGGAAAACGCAGAATACTAGTGTATTTACCATCCCTATAAAAC
This sequence comes from Pan paniscus, assembly GCF_029289425.2. Lineage (NCBI taxonomy): Eukaryota > Metazoa > Chordata > Mammalia > Primates > Hominidae > Pan > Pan paniscus. The sequence continues at coordinate 74,384,387 of NC_073267.2, forward strand.
TTGGAACCCAGGGACAAAAACGATGTGGCTGCTAGAGTGAATTGCAAAGATAAAACAGAGGTAAAAGTATCTTAGAAGCATGCTAATGCAGAATTTTTCTACACCTCCCTCTAGACTACTTATTGTTTTTTCCCCCACAATCTGGTGAGGAATGAAATAAGATATGAGAGTTGAACACCAATATTTTAAGTCTCTGAATTAGGAAGCTTCATATATCTAAAACAGATGTGAGGGAAAAAGATGTGTCTTCAGCAATGCATTGCTAGAAACAGCTTGGCCTACCCTTAGCTTTTCTTGTTTATTCTGATCCTTTGAATTACCAGGCCTGTTCCTGATAGCATCAAATAAAAGACCTCCTCTGACTCTTGCTCTACATTTTGCCCAGCCTTTCTACTAAATTATTTCTCTTGACATAATCCATGCTGTATTTACAAGGGTGTCACATTCTTCCTCTCATTTGGTGGAGTGTGTGTGTGTGTGTGTCTGTGTGTCTGTGTGGTCTTACTTACAATTTGTTAGTAAGATACAATCTCTTGCTTCATTCTAGACTAAGATTGATATTCTCCCCTCAGTTCCACTGACTTTAGCTGCACTGAGTAAAAAGCCCTACCTACGTTTTGCTTCTATCTTTGCACATCTCTTTGAAAGGACTTTTCCAGTTTGTTAATAAGAGAATGAAGTCGCACAAGAATAGTGAAAACAAAGTTCATTCACACTCACTTTGGAAGCACAGGGAAGATGCATCAAATTGATGAGTAAGGAGAACAGGCTTAGCAAACAGCAAGGGTGTGGTCCAGTTGAGCAAGACAGATATTGGCTCTGAAATCTGATGTTGGGGACTCCAGGAATTCTCTCACCACAAGTTGGAAGCATAGAGAGAATGTGGCCCCCTTACCCCCACAGTGATGGGACATTCAGCTCTGTCATCTGCATTGGCACAGTAGCAGCAAGGCTTCTTCTCTGCAGTGAGGGAGAAGGGAACTAAGGACTGTGGTTAATTCCTATCATCTATTCATTTTAAGTAGAACCTTCAAAAGTAATACATTATGACATGAGCTAAAGTTTCCCATGGACTGCAGATGAAAGAATAAAGAACACTTACCTGGCACTTTACAAAGCTGAGAAAACTGAGGACAGATGAGTCTGAATGATGAGGCTTTCAATACACATTATATGTATATATATATATACATATAAAGGTACACACACACGTATATGCACACACATATATATACACACACACACATCCAGTTTTAACACAAACACATAAAGGAAACCTTTTCTCTTGAGAATGTCCTCTGTGCTAGCTTCCGTTCTAGGTGCTGGGGATAAAGAGATAGAAAGACATGACCACTGACTTCATGGAGCTTACAGGTTAGTAGGAGAGGCTGTTATTACAGAGCTGCTAATCCCCCTCCACCCCCCAGAAAAAGACATTACAGGCTTAAACTCAAATTTTACAAAAAGATAGGTGCTAATCCAATTGGAGATTTTTTGTTTTGTCTAAAAAGTGGAATGAGTTTATTTTTATTTTCAAAATTCAAATAGCGTAATTATTTTTTCTGATTATGGAAGCAATGCATGCTCATTCATAAATATTTGATCATACCACATATATGACTCTCAAATTTTACAAAAAGACAGGTACTAATCCAATCAGAGATTTTGTTTTTCTTTTGTCTAAAAAGTGGAATGAGTTTATTTTTATTTTCAAAATTCAAATAGCATGATTATTTTTTCTGATTATGTAAGCAATGCACGCTCATTCATAAATATTTGATCATACCACATATATGACTCTCTAACCTGCTTATGTTAATCAACAAGATTCAGAGCACATTTTTCAATGTCAAAATAGGCTTTATATCATCTTAAAAAAAATGGCTGCATGGTACTCCTTTACATGAATGAACCATTTTACCTGGTTTTAAGTTCATTGTCTCCTTAAATAATAATATTCCTATTTATTTCAAACTAAAGATAGTTCTTTTGATTTTACTGTATGATTTGAAAGCAAATTAGACAATATGTTTGAGAGCATCTGGTAACCTATAAACATGGTGCAAACTATTATTTTTTCTGTTTCTTTTCTGTTTCAAATATAGACTAAAATTTCTGCCTCACACAAATCTTGAACAAATTCTGGCTCTACCAATCAAATAAATTTTTTGTTTTGTTTTTATCTCTCTGAAATATAGTCTCCTCATTTTCAAAATGGGGCTACTTACATTTCATGGTTCTCTCATATATTAGGACATCAATTCAGGTAAAATGTTTAGTCCTATACCTTATAGTAAGCTGAACACATTAGATGTGTTCACTTCTGCCACTGCTCCATCTGTACTCCCAACATCTCTATTGTAATTCCCTCCCTCCTACTTGGTCTTTCCTCTTTGCCCAATCAGTTTATCTTCACTAAAGAACAACTTATTAATAAAGTGCTAATAAGAACTTTGTATGAATGTACTCAACTAGTCTTCCAACAGCCTTCGGGTAGGTACCATGATCATTATCATCATACAGGTAAGGAAGCTCAGAGAAATTAAGTAAATTCCCTAAGATCACCCTGCCTGTAGATGGTTCTCTACGATGGTGAAGACACTAGGAGAAGGGAAAGACATAGTTGAGACTAGAGAGGCAAGCAAGAGTGGAAGCACGTAAAGCACATTTTGCCTTGCAATATGAAACATGAGTTCAAAGAGCTCAGCTCCAGTACAACAGCAGACAATTGGACCCAAGTGCAAATAATCATCCCAAGTGGGGTGAATATGTAAGTCAGGTGGAGTATGGGATGGCTGAGACACATGGCTGTGTCACCAAGCTTTGAAGTGACCTGGCAATAGTGATAACACTACTTATTATTTATTGAACATATACACTAGGCACTGTTAGAGTTGGAGAGAAAGGTAAGATTGAATACCAGGACTGATCAGGATTGCAAAGCTCATCACCCCTCTGAATTAGCCCTATATGAACTCCATGTGTAATTCTGAAACAGAAATGTCAATTTTGGTCTTTTCAATTGGAAATTCCAGCAAGAGAAGAGAAGAAACCAAACCCTTGGTCATTATTGCTATACCCATCCCTGTCTTTGAATTCATACACCTTATTTAAAAGTATCTTCCAAATGTATCATTTGTCTCCAAACTCTTCAAGAAAGACAAATGCCAATATAATGCAGCCATATGTATCTGAGTAGCTTGATACATATAATAAGGGAAAGACATATATTACGACAGATGGCAGCATAAGGTAGAAAATTCCTTTACCACGTGGTATCTTCTGCTTTGCTAATACATTAAAACCCAGTGAGAAATCTCTAAGGAGTGTGGTTTGATGCGGTGAGGTAGAGGAAAGCCCGACATAAATAGCTATTTGTATATGAGATCACATACCAAAGAGTTATTTTCACTAAGACTGAACTTGCTAACCACCAGCCCATCTGACAGCAGAATGGCGTAGACCCTTCATAATGCATGTGCATGAGTAGGGGTAGATGTCTCACGGGGACCCCATGGTAATGCTGTTGATGTAGTTTCCGAGAAGGGTGATAATACTTTATCCTGGAGACAGCCTGAGTTACAGAAACACTGTTTTCCCACTTCACCCACCCTCATTATCATCAAGAGATGCCTTCATACTTGATTGTGTCTTAAGATGCTTGGCTAGCACTGGGATGAAAATTTTATAAACGATTATTTTTTAAAGGATGTACATAGCTGGCAGAAAAGCATCCCATTAATCTGAAATTTCTTCCTTGTAAAAATATTCTTAAAAAGATCAAAAAGATCATCTCACTCTGGTATAGAATGGTGGACTTCGTAATCCTGTTATTCCACACCCAGTATGCCTGACACCAAAGATGATCATGATTGCCAAGAAGATCCAGAAAGAGAAGTTATTATAGAAGGTATTTATTCAGTTATTCATTCAGCAATTCGAATATTCAGCAATTTGAATATGTCCTCTATGTAACAACTATGCTAAGACATGAATATACAGAGATGATTAGACCTTGTTTATGCTCTCAAAGAGTAGAAAGACAAACTGACAGTTATGATGCAATGTGATTACTTCTATAAGGAGCGTGGATGCATAAGTGTGTGCACACGCCTGATAAGAATGACAAAGTTTATCTTAAAAAGCAAAGGATAAAAGGAGGTAAGGTCACACACTACAAAGTTTGGGTTAGAATGAACCAACCTGCAGTACATCAAGACAAGGGAATTCGACAGAAGTATTTTATGGCAGGTAAGAGGAAGGCATATGTCACAAAACAGCTAGTCATTTTGAGAAAATCATTTGCTCTAAAATGCGATGTGACCCAGGTGTAGCAGCTCATGTCTGTAATCTCAGCATGTTGGGAGGCTGAGATGAGAGGATGGTTTGAGCCCAGGAACTCAAGGCTGCAGTGAACTATGATTGCACCACTGCACTCCAGCCTGGATGACAGAGCAAGATCCATTCTTAAAAAATAACAATAATTAAAAAAACTAAAATAAAATTGACCGAGATGCTTCCTGAAAATAGAATAATCTTCATTAAAAATAGCACCTACTTCTCAGAATTGTGAAGACACAAGAAAATATGTCTAAGACCCCAGCAGAGGAACTGATGTGTATCCAGGACCAGTACCGTTTACTTCTCCTGCCTACCCAGGATCCTTAACCTACCGGGGCACTTGACTTCAGACTTGTAAAGATACATCTTTCTCCAAAGACAGCTAAGCTCTTCTTTTATGTAAAAGTCAAATTCTATCAACAAGAAATTCTTCCCAATCTTGTATTCTAGGTCAGCCTATATCACCAATTCACCATGCCCACCCAGAGAATTGCTGAGTTCCAGAAAACCACTCTTCCTGAAAATGTGAGCACCTTCCAATTTCCTATATGTTGGTTCTGTAAGCTCACTTCTTTTGTAATAGCTCACCATTCTATAAAATGTATGACACTCATGGGCCCTTTAGCTAAAGAAATATCATCTGTAGTTTTTCTTTTTAAGAGAGTGCTGTAGACTGAATATTTGTGCTGTCCTCAAAATTCATATTTTGAAACCTAATCCCCAATGTGATAGTATTAAGAGGCGAGGTCCATGGAGGTCATTATTGGAAAAGCATTTGAATTTAGAACCACAAGAGAAACACACTGAGGGTGGAGCCCTCATGAATAGGATTAGTGCCATTATAAGGGAGGCCTGTAGGAGCTTGTTTTCTCCTTCCGCAGTGTGAGAAAGCAGCAAAAAGATGCCTTCTATGAACCACAAGATGGCCCTCAACGTACCAAATTTGTCAGCACCTTGATTGGTTTCTCAGCCTGTAGAACTGTGAGAAACAGGTCAGGCGTGGTGGCTCACGCCTGTAATCTTAGCACTTTGGGAGGCCTAGGCAGGTGATCACCTGAGGTCAGGAGTTCAAGACCAGCCTGACCAACATGATGAAACCCTGTCTACTAAAAATACAAAAATTGGCCAGACATGGTGGTGCATGCCTGTCATCCCAGCTACTCCTGAGGCTGAGGCAGGAGAATCCCTTGAACCTGGGAGGTGGGGGTTGTAGTGAGCAGAGATTGCACCACTGCACTCCAGCCTGGGTGACAGAGCAAGGCTCTGTCTGAAAAAAAAAGAAAAAAAAGCAACAACAACAACAAAAAAAACTGTGAGAAATAAGTTTTTGTTTATAAGGTACCCACTCTGTGGCATTTTGCTGTGGCAGCCAAAATGGACCAAGGCAGATGGTTATTATCTCAGTAATATAATATATTAGTACTTACCTAGCCTATCTCAATTATTCCCAGGTATTGTTGTAGGATCTACTAGTATCTATTGGTATTAATCTATTTTTAAAATCTTATAATTACCTCTATTTTATTAATGAGGTAACAGATTCAGAGATAGAGAGGTCAAACCAGAATTAAAATTTATTTTCAACAGACCTCAAAGCCTGTGCTCACACCTTGTGCTGACTCTTGTGGCTCTAAGTCCCAAATGCTTTTTCAATCACTTGCCTGTTCTCTGGTTGATTCTTCTCATACCGTCCTGGCTACATAAGGTACCCAGGTATCTGCACTCATGTAACACATTTAGGAGGATGACCCAGTTTAATAGAAAGAGAGAAAGCAGAGAAATAGAAAAAGAGACAGAGAGACAAAGAGAAACAGAGGCAGGAGTGGAGGCACAGAAGGATTCAAACATGCCCTCACTCTTTACCATGGCTGAGAATGCTGCCATGTCATCAGAAAAGTTCTTGTCACGCTTAGGAAGTTAACGGGTCATTATTAAAAAGTATGCAATGTACCTCCCCACTTAGTATAATTCAGTTACTTAACTTTGCAGGTAACCTTTCTAAATCAATTTAGAAATCTGAGGAATTAGACATCCAAGGCCATAGGTTCTACTTTGGACTTCATGTAAGAAATGGAATCCAAAAAGTGCACTATATTACAGAAGAATGCGATTCCCTAATGAAATTCCATGAAGGAATCATCTGCCATTTTGTTGTTTTGTTTTAGAGTCAGGTTTTCACTCTGTCACCTAGGATGGCATACAGTGGAACAATCATAACTTCCTGTAACCTCCAATTCCTGGGCTCAAACAATACTCCCACCTCAGCCTCCCAAGCAGCTCAGATTAATACATGTGCCACCAGGCCTGGCTAATTTTTATTTTTATTTTTATTTTTGGTAAAGATGGGATCTGCTATGTTGCCTAGGCTGGTCTTGAACTCCTGGGCTCATCAGTCTCCCCAACACTGGAATTACAGATGTGAGTCACTTCACCCAGCCATCACCCGCAGTTTTTGTAAGATATGGAAGGCTAACAAATCCTTTGAGTATTGATCCCAAAATGTTATGAAGGGAAAGCTGGAGAGTGTCATGGAGGCAGAAGAAATTCCTAGAATCTTAGATTTTGGAGGGCCCTTAAACATCACCCAGCACATTATTAAAAACAGGAACTCCTCCATTCTGTTGTTACTAAGAGAGTTTTCTATGAAACATCCAGGTATAGGGGAACCTATTGTCTCCCAAGACTGTGCATTTTACTTGCCTGGCAGCAGTAATATTGTTAAAAAAAATTCTTACTTCTATTGAGATTAATTTTGCCTTTCCAGTTCCAACCTTGTCTAGAATGAGTGTGACCCGTCTTGTTCATGACACATCCCACAAGACAAGGTGGGGCATTCTCTTCCCTCCCCTGACTCTCAGAGTCTTCTCTGGAGTGAGGTGGTAAGTTCTCTACTTTTTTCAGGTAGAAACAATTCATTAGAGAGTCAAAGTAGGAGAGAAGGGATCAGTAAATAAACTAGGCAAGATATTACTCAACGATTTTTTTTTTTTTTGACACGGAGTCTCGCACTGTCACCCAGGCTGGAGTGCAGTGATACGATCTCAGCTCACTGCAACCTCTGCCTCCTGGGTTCAAGCGATTCTCCTGCCTCAGCCTCCCAAGTAGCTGGGATGACAGGTGTTTGCCACCATGCTCAGCTAATGTTTTGTATTTTTAGTAGAGATGGGGTTTCACTATGTTGGCCAGGCTGGTCCCAAACTCCTGACCTGGTGACCTGCCTGCCTCCACCTCCCAAAGTGCTGGGATTACCAGGGTGAGCCACCACGCCTTGCCTACTCAACAAATCTTAAAGGAAGAGAAAGTGAGCACAGGTCCTTTGCAATTGTTTGGATGCAGAGGCAGCTCAAATACCTAAAAAGATTCGTGGACCCTGAGATAGATGTCACTTGGAGGTGATTTTCCTCAAAGGTCTATAGCGATGAGACTAATGGGTGTTCAGCATAACCACAGCGCTGATAAGGATAATGTCTGTCCTGCAAGCATATGCACTTAAACCCTTTTCTTCCTGCGTCTTTCTGGTCTTCCATGCATAAATGTTTAATTCTCCATTTTGCCATCAATCAGCTCACTGCTCTGGGAAGGGTCTGTGGATAAAAGCTGCCCAGTGCGGTCTGTCCAGACCTCCAAATGCACTCAAGGCACCCAAAGAGCTTCTAAAGAGCTGATGTCAGGACAGGGCCGTTGATTTATGATTCCCTAGGACATTCTGACACCCTTGCATGGATGGGAGAGATAAGAGCCTAGCCAAGGCTGCCAGAAAGCCTTGTTTTAGAAGAATGAGGTCAAGGTCAGAAGCATGTGGGAAATCCACTGAAAAAACACAAGGCACAGAGTCTCCTCTGGGGGCAGTGAGCTGGCCCGCTAAGGCCAGGAAGAGAGGGAAAGATCATTTTGTAGTACTATAAGGCAAACAAGAGACAAGAAAGATCGTGTTAAAGGGGACACTGGATATAAGAGAAAGAACTACAGATAGCTAGGGCAGGAGGCACTTGGGGATTTATTCTGAAATGCACGATTTCATTTATCAGAAGAAGGACTGTTTTGTGTCACCAGCCTTTGGTTCTGCTCATTTGTGTGTGTGTGGGGGGGTCGTTTACTTAATGCAGGAGCACTTCAAATTACAGAGCTTTTTGATAAATTGCAATCCTATGTTTTCAATAGCTGGAAACAGTATTCTCTGTGGCATGTATCCTCATCAAGGAAGGTCTCTCTGGGCTCTCATAAAGAGTTTTCCTCAATCCAGGTACGGTGCTGTAATTGATGATCATCTCCAAGAGGAGGAACAAGAATGTCTCCTCATTTTTACCTCCCAGAAAGTCTCTCCATGCTTCCTTGGCCTAGGCTTTGGCACTTTCATCCTGGATGACCAAAAAGGGCCTCTGGTTGGCCTCCCTGACATCTATCCTAGTCTCCTCATAGCTACTCTCTAAAATCAGTGATCCTCAAAGGTTAGCAAAGTATGGAGGGTGACAGTCAGAAGGGGAGGAAGGTTAGCCCTCAATGAATATTCTTTAAAATTCATGTGAATCACTTTTTTAAAAACTGCATATACACACACGCATAAGAATGAAAGTACATGACATGTTTATATTAATAGGTATATATGTGTGTTGATATAGATATATAAATATAGTATCTATCAATCTATCTATCCTATTGCTCTATTGCTTTGTGTGACTTTAGCTGCTTCTCCCCATTATTCTCAGGCATCTATGAAAGAAAGGTTCTGTTCATGGGATATCTTAAAGATCACTGCTGCATGTGAGCTTCTAGACCTCACATGTAGCTTCTAGAATTTGTCTGTTTGAGATTGCTGATTTGTCAGAGAGAGAGACAATGTTGACCCTTAATGTTATTGTCAGAGGACTGGAACTATAAGCAGTATATCTTCATTTATTCATTCACCATTCATTTAGTCATTCACCATTTATTCATTCATTCATTTATTCATTCACCATTAAATTTACAGTACATTACATTCACCATTAAATTTACATTATTTATTTACAAGTTAGGCACTGTACGAGGTGTTGGAGTTACAATGATCAAAACAAGGTAGTATATTCTCTGAAGAGTTCCTAGTTTATAGGAAAATATAGGCAGTGAGACAGGCAAATTTCAACACAAGGAAATAATTTTTATAGCAGAGGAGTGCTTAAGATACTTACTATGACCCCCCACAAAAAAGCAAAACATACTCTTTTATATGTGCCACATGAGATATGAAAAAGCAAAGACCGATTTTATGGAGTAGTTTTGCTCAAAGAAAACAGGGCCTCAACAAAAAAAAATTCACAGCAGCAGAAAGTTGAAACAAAACAACTGAGTGTGTTTTTATTTTGCCTTTGAATTTTTTTTTTTTAATTTCAGCTGTTTGGTTTTAAATCTCAGCTGAACCTTCCATGGGTCTATAGGATTTGGGAAGGGGAGAAGTGAAATTAGTTCTAGACTAGTTTGTGAAGGTGGCTTAGTTATCTACGCTTTGTGTGTTCTGAGCTTCCGTATCCAGAGGCACAGAGTGGTAAGAAAACCTCTTAAGAACACACAACAAGTAGTATAAAGACTTAAGGGGGAACAAATTGATCATTTTTACTTTACCCTCAAGTCCCACTGAGGGGAAAGGTAAGGCTCATTTCTGGCGAATCCCATAGAAGAAGTGAGGAAAGCCATGCAGGACACAGCCCTCAAGCCTTTCTGTTAACCTGCTGCTTCTGGCTTGGGAAGAACCCCTGGCTCCCAACCACAGGGGCTGAAAGCATGAGGAGACAGGTGCTGTCTCACACATAAGCGGAAGACACCAGTGAATTCCTTATGGGGTCCTTAATCTGCAAGGGTTTGGGGAAACAGGGCAGTTAGAAGCCAGAAAGAATCAGAATCATGGGAGGAAGAAACAGCTAAGCTCCAGGCTGTTTCACTACCTCTGAGTGGCAGCTGTAATACACCCCTCTTGCCAGTCAAGTTGCAAAGGTGGAATGGCAGATGGAAAGCCCATCATCACATACTGCAATGCATAGAAGTTTCATAACCAGTAGCCCAGCTTTCTCTCCATAAGGATGGCGTCTTACCCTGTCTGATTTAAAAGACCTTGATGATGCTCTCTCCCACTCACCCTTGATGAATCCAGCCTCATTCTCTGTCTGATTCACTTTGTTGGCTGAAGCAGGAGACAGCCCAGTCCTCCCTTCCCAGCCTCTCATGCCCTAGCAGCAGGAACCAGCTAAGAAAGGAGAAATCCTGATCCCAGCGGGGCTCTGGTGTAGCTGAGCCAACACCCACACAGCTGCTAGACAGGAAACACATCAGACAAGCTCTCTCTTCCCAAGGGAATTTGGCTCACCAGCGGCAGGATTCTCAGGCAAAAAAACGCGGAGACAAGGATCAGACATTTGGCTGCGTCAGGCTCCCTTACTGCCTTACATATATTTAGATGATTTCTGATTCTTTCCAAAGCTACCACTGAGAGCCTTCGGTTCTTATTGTTATAAACAGAACGTCTGAGATTCTAGTAGCAACACAGAGATAGAAACGCAAAATTAAGCTTTCGAGGAGCAATACAGTATTGTTGGGAGACGCAAGACACTCTGAGCACAAAATAAAAAATACATTGGCTACCAAGTCTATGAGATTATTCTCAACTTCCCTAGTAATCAAATGCATGAAAATCAAAATATGATATGATAAGATTCTCAGTTGGCAAATATGAATGAATGAATGAATAAGTGAATGAATGAAAGCATGTATGCATGCAGAAGAAACATAATACCTAGTGCTGGTAAGGGTGTGGGGAAACAGGCACTCTCATGTACCATACAGGAGCAAAAATTATTCTACCCAAGTATGTTAATAACATGGTTGAAAAATTTAAAAATGCACAGAATGCCTATAGAACCCCTAGGGATTTATATTAAATAAATAATGCCATGTGTTATGGCACACACCTGTAATTCCAGCACCTTGGGAGGCTAAGATAGGCAGATCACTTAAGCTCAGGAGTTTGAGAACAGCCTGGGCAACATGGCAAAACCCCATCTCTACCAAAAAAAAAAAAAAAAAATTTAGCTGGGCATGGTGGTATGCCCCTGTGGTTCCAGCTACTAGGGAGGCTGAGATGGGAGGATCCCTTGAACCTGGGAGGTCGAGGCTGCAGTGAGCTGAGATTGCACCACTGCACTCCAGCCTGGATGACAGAGTGAGACACTATCTCAAAAAATCCTGTCAATTCACCCATCCATCCATCCACCCATTCGTCCATCAATCCTTGGGTAAATATATAGAGATAGGCAGTTTTTTATTATCTCATAATCTTTTCAAATTCTGAAAATGTTGAAAAAGAAACTTTAGGTTAATAATGGTACATTCCTATGATGTAATATTATTCAGGCTTTACAATGACAGTGATGTTCCATCTGTATTTATTAATAGATCTTTGGAATTTAGTAGCAGGTAAATAAGTGGTTGTTTTCCATTTACCACCTTTTCTCAATAAAATGTTCTTTTTCTTTTTATTTTATTAGCCATGCTTTTATTTATGTTATATAAATAAGACATATTTATTTCAAATTCTAAAACATATTGAAAAGCATTTAAAAAATCATTCGTGATTCAACATCATTCGGAATGGAGTGTACTGTATATTTCTGTTGCACATCTTTTCACAATTTTCTTATGCAGTTACAAGAATATATTATGCATATTTTCTGTGATTGGAATAGATTATACATGTTTTGTACTCTACTTTTCTGATGAGTAATACATTATTAATATCTCTATATATTAATAAATACAGATGGATAATAATGTTTAATCATACCTGAACCTCATAGTCTCCCTGAGGCTAAGTATGATTAAATACTATTATTCTTATTTATATGTAACCATATACAAGGCAGGCAATTTCATTATTTCACTTCACACAATTAAAAATTTTTAAATGAAAAAAAACTAGCAACCAATAGAAAGCAATTCAAATTATTTATTAAAATTTCTTATTAATATAGGGAAAGAAAATAAAAGATGTGATGAAGAAAACACACTATGAAAACTTTATACATAGCATAATATTAATTGTGAAAAAAATGCATACAAACTCCCACACAAAAAGAGATAGAGGGAAAAAACAATCTACCAAAAGATTCATAGATGTTTTTTCAAGCTGAGAAGTTTCAGGTGATTTCGAGTTCTACATTCATGTTTTTTAAACTTCAATATGAGCATAAGTTCATTTTATATTCAGAAAAATTTATAATGAGAAAATGTGATAATCCATGTAGTATTAATTTTAAGATTATAAACACACAAATGTGTAAATAAATAAATAAATACAAAATAAACATTTTCTCTTATTTAACTTTACTGAGGCCCAAGGTAGTCTGGTTTTGTCTCTAGTTTAGAAGATAAAGAGGGACGGGGGTGGTGGAGCCCTATATTCCTGGGATTTTATAGGAAGAGATCTGATGATATTTGCATGCTTACTTGACATAGGATCTTACTCTTGGCTGCACATTAAAATCACTTGGGGGACTTTTAAGGGTTACAGAATCCTGGGCTACATTCCCAAGAAATTCTGATTTAATTTGTTAAAAGTGGAACCCAGGCATCAGTATTTAAAAAAAAAAAAAAAATTCCTTTTTTCTACTGATGTGTAGCCAGGGCTGAAAATAATTAGGTTATATCATTTAAATTCCCAAGGCTCCCTCCAAAAACTGTGTCAAATATCTCAGAGTGTCAGTGTTAGAAAGGCTTCCTCTTGAAACCTGCCGCATACACATATGTTCAATGGCTTGAGCTGAGCCTTCTTCTAAACTGGACGGTATTGTAAATGTGCTTACATTTCCCTGCTTATTCTGCTTTTTAAGTTTCTGACAATGCTCCGAAGGACAACTGGAGATGTTACAATTTTAATCCATTAAATAATTTCCTTAATATTAATTATTTGATTAGTGCTTAAAAAGACTTGGAAATTTTTACGGCTCTTGATGCTTTATATATTACTTTCTGAAGTGTTTCTACGGATTTCCATCATCCCCAATACATAGCAATTTACCAATTCACCACAAATTTAATATATCCAATTACTCCATCTCTCTGGTTTTGGTTATCATAGCAGATGAAAACATTCCATTTCTTTCCTCATTTCTGATTACTCTTTACTCTTTCTTACTTGGGACTTTTTTTTTACTAATATATCTATTAAAATCTGAGATAATTTTTACTATAAATATGTATGAATTCTACTGGTATCAAATATTGTCACCCGCACTGATGATTTTTAAGCATTTTATTCTGAATCCAACTTTTAAATTTTGTTTTTATTTTACTATAGAGAAAATTTTCATTTTATGAGAGAAAAACTCTTAGATTTTTTCCTTTAAGGTTTTTTATCACTTTGAAACTTACAAGCACTTTCTCTTCCAAAGATCTCATAAAGTGTTAATTTTATTCTAACTTTTTATGCTTAGATTATTTTATTATAAGCCCTTTATCCACCAGGGGTTTATATTGGTAGGTAAATGCAAAGGATTTATTGTAATTTTCATTCCCTCAAAGATTAGCTAATTTTACAAATGCCATTTATAAAATGGCCCCTTCCATTCAATTACACAATGATAGTTTGAAGCCATATGGGTAAGTGCACATATGGGTTTTCCGTCTCTCATTGACCCAGCCATCTAATTTCATGTAAGTACCACACTGTGTTAGTTTTGGCTACTCTATAATATCTTTTTATATCCAAAAGATCTAGCATCCTCTAATTCTTTAAAATATTACTTGACTTGTAATATTCAAACATGTTTTAGAAAAATTTTAATTTGTTTCAGGGTATTTCCTTTTGACGATTTATTTAGGATTAGATAAAATATATGCATTAACTTGTGGACAAAAGATATGTTAAGCATATGGCTTTTTTGGACACATTGAAATTTCATAATACAGCCATCCCTTAGGGATCAAAGCAAAGGGTGATTACCTTGTGTCTCTGCTCAGGACTTAATTTTGATACTGTCCCCTTAGGACTGAATTTCCTGCCTATCAGAGGTCTAGGTTTGAGAGCTATAGAGAAAATATTGAGATTTTTATTTATAGTTTCTGACAGTGACATTAAACAAACAGAGCAATAAGAAATCAATGGCTGGCATTGGATTTAGATTTCACCTGCAAACAAAGCAAGTAGTGCCGTGCTGAGCTCGGGTGCATAATCTTGCCTTGTGAACAAGAAAAGGGCCGAGGTGATTATGCAGGGCAGTCACGTTGGGGTGCCAGCCTTTTTCCTTGCTCAGTTCAAATATTATTGCTTTTAAATGTCAGTATATAACCATTGTAAGCATGTATATTTATTAAAACTCCTCTTTCCTAAGACATTTCAGGTAGACATCTTGGAGCATGGTATATATTTAAATTTTAATCAGAACTGCAGGCACAGCAATGCTTCTGTCAGAGCTGAATTCTTTAGAGGAAGAGCACTAACTTTACTTGAGATCCCACAGTAGGTGTGGAACTGTCCTGGGCACTGCATATATGCAGCCTCATGTGATCCTCACAGATGCTTTGTGATGGAGGGATGTTTCTAACGCCCCATTTTATAGGTGATGAAATTAAGTTTTAGCCTCTAGTGTTGAAGTGGGCCTGGAGGGACACTCAGGTCACTGCCTTCACCATTCCCTGCTCACCAGCATCTTTAATATCTTGATAAAGTTCTAGCAAAGTCTTTCTGAACACTTAGGTCTGAATGCCTCTGAGGGTGAGCAACTCATTCCTTTCCTTCCAAAGATGGTTCAGTTCATTATTGGATGCCTCTGATCTAACCATTTAAAAACAAACAAACAAAACTTCAGTCTTTATATCAAACTAGATCCCATTTCCTTAAATTTCTGACCTTAAACACTATTTCAGCCTTCTGAAGTCAGGGAAAAAGGCCTATCTCTCTGCCCAGAAACAACTCAAAGGAATTAGAGGGGCTTATTCCCACTGAGTGGTAAACTCTCCACTTCATGAGATGCAGAAACTGCCACCAGCCCTGGTACTTCAGCAGTTAGGAACCCAAAGTGAAGTGTCTGATTTTCAAGGCACCATGTTCTTCATAACTGGAAATATCAAGGAAATCTGGTTTTCCCCTAAATGTCAAAGCTTTCACAAAAACAATCTCTGGACCTCACACTTATCCCAGGGAAAGTGATGCCTCCACATCCATTTCTAACATCAGTGTGTTCCAGGAACAAGTTTCCTTTTAATTTCCTGGAGAGC
This sequence comes from Pan paniscus, assembly GCF_029289425.2. Lineage (NCBI taxonomy): Eukaryota > Metazoa > Chordata > Mammalia > Primates > Hominidae > Pan > Pan paniscus. The sequence continues at coordinate 74,399,969 of NC_073267.2, forward strand.
AGAGGGAAGCCAGAAAGTTGTTGTTTTTTAATCTCCTTCACAACCTCTCAGGTTAGAGCTTTTCTATGTCTTGTTTGATATACATTTGAGTCCCTTGGAGAACGAAAGGATGATGTGTCTCTTAGCTGGTCGTCCTGAAATCTTATTTCTCTTGCCTCTGCTTGAAATAGGAGTTACAGACCAGGCCATTCAAGGTCATGCCCTCTAATGATGGCCTGGAATAACAGCATCAGGGTAAGGGATTTGATATCAGGAACTATCAACATCCAATCAGTACAAAAGTATTTTCTGAGTCCAGCTAACCATGTACTTTTCTTTGCAGCTGCAACTTCATTAAATGGAGGACTGAGTTTCCAACAAGAAAAGGTCAACATTTCCATTTGGGCATTCAAACATCTCCAAGATGGGCTTGAAGCTTTAGTGTTCTATTGATTCAGCCATCTCCATGCTGAGCACAGAACTTTGCCCAGAATAGATGGGCTGTGTCAATCAAAGCCCACCAGTGGGGCTATTTATTTTCAGTTTGATTCACAGGGCTATGAAACATTGAAACTGAAGGAGATCAAGGTAATTCTACTTCAGTTTAAATTTGCAAATGGAACTTTCACAACTGATACATTACTGAAGCTGAAATTCATGAGAAACTCTTTGAAATGACAAGGTTTTCTCCTGCTTTCATTTGGCCTGTGTTTACCAAACACTCACTAAATACAAAAACACTAAATTAGGGTCTCCAGAGGAGAAGCTGACTCTAAATTAAAAAAAAAAATGTAATTAAGTGCCAAGTGACATAGAAATATAAAGTACTGCTGATCAAGGAGGGAGTCTATGATTTGGAACATAACTGAAAATTGGTGGCATTTGTTCATGCAGAGATAGAAAATACTCTCCTGATAGAGGGAACAGTCCATCTGGTAGTTAAGTTTACCTAAATTATGTAAGTAATTAATGATAGCAACTTCTCAAATGAATGTCATATGTTTTGTGAAATTTCATGGCATTTAATTGCATCCTGAAAATGTTTTTATTTAAAAAGCTTATTTTTATATTACATATTTATATTTATTATCTTAACAACATGAACTATAACAAAGGTGTTATTAATTTTTAAAAACCTTGTATTATTGGAGTTATGTTTTTCCTTCAAGTGTTCTCCTTCTCATCTCCATAAGGTATATTTTGCCCCCTAAATGGATTGCACTGTCTCCCCAACACACACTTAAATCATGTCAGTCTTTCTGATGTTTTGAAAAGTCTTTGTTCTTCAAGTTTGCCTTTGTCCCTCCGCTTCAAGATAATTTGCTTTAATTTTAAACATATTTAATTAGCAGTGAATGTATCAGGTCAACATTAAATAACATGATTCAATCACCTATAATATCAACCACATCCAAAGGCTATGTATAAACCTTTTAATAAAATGTTTTCCCTTTACTTTGTAAATGTGTTCAGATCTCTAGCATTTCTACATCCTTAGCATCTTAATTAATTCATTTTATACAATTTATATTTTACTTTTTAAAATTTTCTTACAAGAGATGAGGGGTCAATTTCTTTTCTTTTTCTTTCTTTTTTCTGTGAGATAGAGTCTTGCTCTATAGCCCAGAGTGGAGTGCAGTGGCACGATCTAGGCTGACTGCAAGTTCCACCTCTGGGGTTCACAACCTTCTCCTGCCTCAGCCTACCGAGTAGCTGGGACTACAGGCACCCACCATCACATCTGGCTAATTTTTTGTATTTTTAGTAGAGACCGGGTTTTACTGTGTTGGCCAAGATGGTCTCGATCTCCTGACCTCGTGATCCACCTGCCTCAGCCTCCCAAAGTGCTGGGATTACAGGCGTGAGCCACCGCACCCAGCCAACGAGGGGTCAATTTCTATCTCTTTAAGTTTTTTTATTTTCTTTAAACTTTTCTTTATAGATGGCCAGTGTATTAGTCTGTTGTCATGCTGCTAATAAAGACATACCTGAGACTGGGTAATTTATAGAGAAAAAGAGGCTTAATGAACTCACAGTGGCTGGGAGACCTCACAATCATGGTGGAAGGTGAGGAGGAGCAAAGCCAGGTCTCACATGGCGGGAGGCAAGGAGAGAATGACAGCCAAGTGAAAGGAGATTCCCCTTATAAAACCATCAGATCTCATGAGACTTATCACTACCATGACAACAGTACAAGGGAAAACCACCCCCATGATTCAATTATCTCCCACCAGGCCCCTCCTGCAACACATGGGAATTATGGGAGCTACAATTCAAGATGAGATTTGGGTGGGGACACAGCCAAACCATATCAGCCAATTCTGGCTTTCCTGACCCAGGATTTAATACTTATGTTTATATAAATTATATATAAATAATCTCTTCACGTGATAATATACATGAATATAGAATGAATCTATAAGGCAAATGTGATGAAGTACTAAGTCTACATATGTAAAAATCCTGTAGCAGGAGGAGGAGAAAAACCTGAATAAAGCAATTCATTTTGTCCTTATGGCATTGCTATGGAACACGAGTTACAGTGGCAACTATTTCTTCCATCCTTTATGTTTGGAAATTGACCATGTCTAATGGAATCACCAGCTCTTCCTGAGTGGTCCCCAAGGTGATGCACCAGGTATGTGCAGGAGCAGATCCCATGCCCTTTCCCGTACCTCCTCATTCTGAAGACTTCTGCTCACTCTCCAACAGTGACTCTTAAGGAGTCAGTCATGTCAAGATGATGACTCCATGCATGCCAGTCCTCTGCTGTCCTCTGTCTTCCTTTCTTCCTTTCCTGGAATGTGCCTTTTTCTGAAATCTACAAAGGCTCACTGAGATATGCCTCTCAATGTTTGTGAAGATTGTGCTAAAAATCTAATTAGTGTAGAAGAGAATTCTACCTATGTTTCTCCTCCTGGGGACATAGGCCACACTAACTTGCCTCTACAGAAACAAGCCAGGTTCCTCAACCCAGTTCTTTCCCACCCAAGATGACATCTTCCCAGGATGACTGACAGCTGGAGTGCTCATTCCCTTCAGAAACGCTCTCCCCCATCCCCAGCACCACCTGCAGGAGAGTGGTCTGGTTAGGACCCCCAGTAGATGCTATCACGTACACAGACACTAGCTCACTTCTCAAAAGTGAGTTGTTCAATCTCATCTCCCCACATGTGGGATGACTTCAGCCTTATCCGCATTTGGCTATAACAGTTCTCTTTACTATCTCCTCATTAATGGCTTCAGAAAATCTCCATGTCAATTACGTCTTTATCATGACCAAAGAGAAAGCAAAGCTTGCACTGTAAACTGAACCACTAAGTTCACCCTCTCCTTCCATGACCCTCCCAGCTAATCTTTCTTCTTGATTACTTTCTTTTCATGGCCTCGTAGCCTTAGGACATGCAAATATCAACCAACCATCATTGTCCGAGCACCTGTGCTGAACCTGGGCCTGAGAAGGCACTATGAATAGAACTAACTTTAAAAAGAGGGGTGAGAGGAAAGGTTCTGAAGGGAGATGCAAGAGAAAAAGAATGGCACATTTTGATTGGAGAGATGTGAGAAGATGTCATGGGGTGGTATCATGGAAGTCAGATCTCAAACAATGGTGATAACCTGAGAATAAACAAATATTTATTTTTCAGGTATATGAAAAGAATAGTCTCGGTTTGTACAACACTAATGTAATTTTATTTCCTTTTATCTCTTTGGTGATTCCCTGGAGCTCATTCCATTAATTCTTACCTAGAGACTCTGGCATACTTACTTTCTCTGTGTCTTAGTATTTATCTTTCTAAGAACTCCCACATACCACATGGGAATATAAATTGATGTGAATGTCTTACAAAGCAATTTGGCATTAATGGATCCAGAGTCTTAAAAATGTTCATACAAGGTTATTATGAGCCAGCAATTCCACTCCCAGAAATCTATCCAAATGAAATAACTTAAGACATAGGGGAAAATAAATATGTATAAATATATTTGCAAGAATATGCTTATCACACCATAGCTTCTCACTTTGTTGATATGGTAAAAAACTAAATTGATAATAAAAGAAATGATTAAATGATAACACATCCATATGATGGACTGTTAGGTAGCCATTAAAATGGTGCTTATGGAAAACTGGTAACATAAAAAAATACATATAATATATTGTTAGGAGAAAAATTCAAGCTATGGAATTATACATAGAATATGATCATGGCCATGCAGAACTTGCATATCAAATGGATTATGAGCAAAAAAAAGTAGAATGGGAGGGAAGAGGAGAAAGTGTCACAGCAGGATTGTTGTGTGGGTTGTTTTCACCCTTTGTTTCCACTTTACTAAATATTCTAGATACTCTTGAACAGACAGGTTCCTTTTCAAAGTATAATATTTGCAGTAATTTTTTGAAAGTACCTTGTAATCCAAAAGTGCATCTTCTTCCTCACCAGGGTGATGTATTGTGCAAAGGAACCCAGCTCAGATGTCTCCATTTGCTTTCCTTCATTATCGGACTTGTATCCTAATAAATTTCATGTTTGAGGCTTCTCAGCCCACACTGGCAGCATCAGTCACAGAGGTCAACTCACTTCCTCCCACCCTCTTCAGGGTTATTTCCACACAGCCCACCCACAGAGCACAGATAGTCTGGCTATTTTAATATACAATAAACATACATATTTCTGTCACTTGTCTGGTGTTCTTGATCTGCTTTGGACTAAAAAGAAAATTCCAGTTGGCTCAATAAAAATTTTGTTCTTACTTCAGCTGTCACTTCTATCCTATCTGCCTCTCTCTTCTGGTATGCCCTGTGGTTTAATGTTGCACAAGCACCAATATCAGGTCTTTTTGAAAGGTCTCTGTACCATGCACTGCAAGCCCCTGTTATCCCAGCAAAGTTTTGCTGCAAGATTTCCATAAACTCCTACAATCCTTATGTAGCAATGCCAGTGCATTCTTTCCACTGCAGATGGTGTATTAGTCTGTTCCCAAGTGGCTAATAAAGACATACCAGAGACTAGGTAATTTATAAAGGAAAGGTTTAATTGACTCACAGTTTGACAGGGCTGAGGCCTCAGGAAACTTATAATTATGGCAGAAGGGGAAGCAAGCATGTCCACCTTCACATCGTGGCTGCAAGAAGTGCAGGGCAAAAAGGGTAAAAACCCCGTATAAAGCCATCAGATCTTGTGATGGCTCATTCACTATCATGAGAACAGCAACATGGGGGTAACCACCCCCATGATTCAATTACCTCCCACTGGGTCCCTCCCATGACACATGGGGATTATGGGAACTGTAATTCAAGATGAGATTTGGGTGGGGACACAGCCCAACCATATCAGATGGCCTCTCTTTGTCACCTTTTACAATGATTGCTTCTCTAGGTCTTCCACTGCCAATACCTCTCATTTGCCAATACCTCTCATTTACTCCTGACCAACCAGCATAAGATTTAGTCCATTATTAAGTGAGATTGCCCCAAAGTCTCTTCCACAGTTCAGGATGCTGCTCACACATATATAATCTGATGCTGGGCTCTTTCTTGTCTCTTTCTCTCTATTTGCCCTCCCTCTGAAAGAACTTCAGGATGGGCAATTTTACTTTATACACATAAGAAATTAACAAACATGTATTGAGTGCCTACCACATGAAAAGTATAGTGACAGCAGCAGGAAAAATTCAGAGGAAGAAAAATGGGCGTCCTTGTTCTCAGAGTTTGAACAGTCTAGTAAGAGAGAAAAGGCGGTTTTGGTTAGCACCTAAACAAAAGGCATAGGATGCTATGTGATGCAAAGGAAGAAAGGGAGGAAAGGAACCAACATTTATTAAGCCCCTACCTTATGCTGAGCACATAAAAGTCTGCTACAGAGAAATAAAGCCGAAGATTTGAAAGAACTCAATAAATGCTCTCAACCATATTTATTTTCATAGAAAGTTCAGAAAGATAAACGGAAACTGTGTGAGAAGGGGTGAATTTGGAGCAGAGTTTCAAAACTCTAAGCTTAAGAGATAGAAGTTTATACGGATGTAATAAAAGTGATAACGTAAACAAATAGAGGTCACAGATGGAAAAAAAAAACATTCATTTATTCCTTGATTCAGAATACTATGTACTTGTTGTGGGAAGAAAATAATTCCAGGACTTCAGAAATGACAGAGTAAGAAGCTCAGTGGATCCTTGTCCCAGCAAAATAACAATTTAACTGGTGAAAATAATAAAGCACAACAAAACAAACCAACTATTTAAAGTGCCTGGAAAGTGTCCCAAGGACATATTAAAATAAAAAATTATTCAAGGAAATTTACAAAATTTTAGTAAGAAAAGTGAGAGTCCATGGCATATAAACCACTAACAGCTCTGGGCAGAGGCAACCAAGAAAACTGAGGATTCAAATTCCCCAGCTCACAGTCTGGGGTTATGGCTTTACCTGGAGGAGCAATCTGCCTGCATTTTTCATACCCTACCTCCCCAAGGCCTGTGCCACGAAAGCTTTATTCTAGTCAACAGCTGAGAAGCGCGTGTAGTTCTCTTTACCCACCCAGCCCTCACTCCTAGAGGGGAAGCTTTATTTCAGGTAGGATAGGCCAGGAGTTCTGGACCTGTGTTAGTCTGTTTTGCATTGCTGTCAAGGAATACCTGAGGCTGGGTACTTTATAAAGAAAGAAAAGAGGTATATTTGGCACAGGGTTCTGTAGGCTGTACAGGAAGCATGGCTCCACCATCTGCTTCTTGTGAGAACCTCAGGAAGCTTTAAATCATGGTGGAAGGGGAAGAAGGGAAGCCAGCATGTCATGTGGCAAGGGAAGAAGTAAGAGGGGAAGAGTGCCAGGCCCTTTAAACAACCAGTTCTCCTGTGAACCAATAGAGCAAGAACTCATTCATTACTATGGGAGGGCACCAAGCAATTTATGAAGGGTCCACCACCATGTCTTACTCCAAAAAAGTGGGTCCCATGCCCAGTTCTATCTTAGTGGTGAAGGGCTGCTCTCCACTGGGCAAGGCAGGGCTTTTGGACAAGAGCGCCTGCACCTCTCCCTCAGGAAACTGATTTTATTTGCAAAAAGCATGGAGAACTCCATGCCTGTGAGTGTTGTGGGAGAAAAGAAAGATCTGGAAAGGAAGCTGTAGCTCCCTGACACAAGCAAAATAACAGAGCCTACAGTAGTTCAATAGAGAGAACCAAGGAAGCACGCAACTTGGAAGAGCCCTCCTGGGACCATGGTTAGTTCTAGGGGTCAAGAATGCTGTGCTCATGTGCTAGGCTAAATCCACTCAGCAGCGGCAGAGACAATGGGGTGCCAGGCATTCTCAAGTCACAACACAAGGCAGAAGCCTCATTGCTAGGAGGCTTAAATACAACCCCAACCCAACACTGACTATTCAGATACAGAGGCAACTCCTAGGAGGCCAGGCTTGCACATAAACTCATACTCGTCCCTGTCAGTCTGGAAGACTGTGTGTGCCCAAGGCTGCACCCTTCCAGGAGAAACCAGAATGGAAATCTCCCATCTGCTACTCCTGACTGAATATGGGCAAAATGCTGTAAACTCTTTAAACTGTGATAGCCGCCTCCGAGCCATATGCACACCCAATGGTAATGGGTTAAAATAAAACTGTCCCGGGTCGGGTCGTTAAGCACAACTTTTGACGAATAAGTGGCTTCTGATGACCCAGGGGTAAGCCCTAGCAGCCAGTCTAAAGGTAGACACCAGGGGAAAAAACAACCTGTGGATATCAGAGGCCACAAATTATCAGGGAAATAGATTTTCTAGAACTAATTCAGCCAAGCCATGAAACAAATGAATGACTAAGCAAATAACCAGTAACAATAACCTGCTGGGGAGGTCAATATCCAAAGTTGCTCCACTATATAACCTAAAATGTCCAGTTTTTAAACAAAAAAATTAAAGGACACGCAAGTAACAATATATTAGAATAAGTTCTCTAAAATGTATTGTTTTTAACAAAAAACAGTGAGAAATAGTGATGGACAATCACATCTTGTATGAGTCTATTTATATGAAATGTTCAGATTGGCAAAATTTATAGAGACAGAAAGTAGATTACTGGCTGCCAGGGGCAGGGGTAGGGTCGGGGACAATGGGCCATGACAGCTGATAGTATAGTACTTCTTAAGAGAGACAAAAATATTCTAGAATTAGATGGTTCTGATGCTCACACAACACTGTTAATATATTTTGAGAATATTGAATTGTACACTTTAGATGGATACATTGTATGATATGTGAATTATGTATTTATAAAGGTTTTTTTCAAAAAGCTGCCTACAACTTGTGTTGGTTGTATTATAAGGTTGCCACATAATTCACTGGGGTAGGAAGGAATATATTGTTTTTATACAGAAATAAGTAAAAATAAAATCAAGTACAACCATTTGATGACCTTTCCCTAGGGCTAAGATCTTATTCTGGAATCAGTGGGTTGAAACAAAGAAAAGCTAATGTACTCTACATAATAAATACGTTCATCTTAGGGTAATTTTTTTTCTTTCTTTTTTTTTTTTTTTTTAATATAGCTCACTGCAACCTCAACCTCTGGGACTTAGGTGATCTTCCCAACCCCTGAGTAGCTGAAACACAGGCTTGTGTCATGCCCAGCTATTTTTGTTTTTTATTTTTTTTTTTGTAGAGACTAGAGACAGGGTTTTGCCATGTTACACAGGCTGGGCTTAAGCAGTCAGCCTACCTTGGCCTCTCAAAGTGCTGGGATTACAGGTGTGAGCCACTGCACCTGGCCTTTTTCTAACATTAATTTATCTCACGGTTCTCCCATATATATGTGGTAGGAGACAAAGTGGTCAGAAATGTAGGATGCTGAGGAAGTACAGAGGAGGAGATTCCAGAAAAGAGAATATGCCTCAAGGTGAGCACTAAAGGAGGAACAGAAATTTGGGAACAAGGTAGACACTTAGGAAGAACATTCCAAACAAAGAGATTATACACAAAGGCATTGAAATGCATTTAATGGAGTCAAGTCTAGTCTGAGTACTTCTAGTAGATATGTATTTCTTGGAATCTGGTTGGAAATAAGGTTGAAAAAGGTTGGATTGAAACCATGGATCATATCCAATACCCTGACAAGGGTTTGGATCTTATCTCCTGAACAGTGGACAATTATTGAGAGTGTTAAGCAAGAGGCAACCAGAATCACATTTCCATTTTAGAAAGATTTTTCTTGTGGTATTATAGAAAAATAATTAATGAGGATAGACTAGATGTAGACAGAGTGTTGAAGAGGGTGTCTTAAAAGTCTCTTCACATAAGAAAATGATTTGTGGTTGTCATGAAGAGGAATCAAGGCAGAATTCTAAGATAAAACCAATATTTTGATGAGGAATCATATACAGGAGCGAGTAATAGGAGAAAGACAAGGTAACACCCAGGTCTAAAGCAAAAATTCATCATTGTCATGGCCCAGGCTCAGCCATCTAGTCAAATTCAGAGCAGAACAAGAAAAATAGCTAAAAATTACAAAAGGTGAGTAACCCAAATTAAATATAAACTAAGTCAGGTTCTTTTTGGCTACTCTTTTTTTATTTTTTATCTTTCTATTATGATTTTTATTTTTTAAATTTTTTATTTTCATAGGTTTGGGGGCATATCTTAAATGTAGATCATAGCAATTCAGCCTAAAATATTATGTTCTCTTCCATTCATTTTCTTTGCACAGTATAACTACTCCATCACCTCCCTCAAAACTCTTTGAAAATTTTCTCTTGTCTCATCCCAAAAGGCTCATTTCTTTCCAGCCTTCAACTCTCCTCTCTATTTTGCACCCGAGGAATTCCAAAGAACCAGGTTGGCTATGCAGGCTCTTCTTTGAAGGGTAGAAGAGGTGAAGAAACTGAGTGGGCAAACACAGAGCCTATTTAGTTAGGAGCACTCACTTCAATAACTTGTTTCACCACACAGGATTCTAGACTTCAGACTTCAGCTATCTCCTCTGCCTTGGAAATATTCAGTACTATTAAAGCTCTAAAATTCTCCCTACTCTGATTGCAAAACAACGCCTCCAGTCCTACTGGAATAATGCATTTTCTTAAAGAAAAGTACCAACTATGATGTGACAGCGGAGCAACAATTTGAAAACACCTTAGAAGCCCACATCGGAAACTCGCCTTGAGCAAGGACCGCTTGGGGCAAGTGGGCCAGCCTGGAGTAGAACTGCACAGATGATGAAAATACAGCAGTCTCCCCCTACCTGAGGTTTGTCTTTCCATGGTTTCAGTTACACAAAGTCAACTGAGATTCAAAAGTCGGTGAGGACAGTACAATAAGATATTGTGAGAGAGAGAGACCATATTCACATAACATTATTTTTTATTATAACTTTTTATTATTTACTATTTTTCCCATTTATTTTTGTTATCTCTGATTTTTCTACTTTATTGTTAGTTATTATTGTTAATCTCTTACTGTGCCTAATTAGAAAATAAACTTTCTCATAGGTATATCTGGGTAGAGAAAAATATAGTATCTATGGGATTTGCTACTATCTGCAGTTTCAGGTATATATTGGGGGTCTTGGAACATTTTCCCCAAGGAAAAAATGGGAGTATTTTATACTTTTATCAGTCATATTAGCACACTTTTCTGTATCACCACAAATGCCAGATGGGCCTACAAGTGACAAACGGAGACATCAAGAAAATGTTCCCTCTCACACTAGGGCTGAAGGAGATTTCTCTAATGACCAGAGCTTTGGCACCAATATTTTCAGCTGCCCATTTCCCCAATTTGAGCATTTAAGCAAATTCCTCTCCAGGAAGGGTTGGCCTATCTGTTGCTTAGACTACAAAGCAGATGGAGTGCAATTTATAGTTCAATCAGGAATCCAAATTAAAGTCATTGGCTTGTTCTTAATGGGATTAATGGGAGTTCAGGAATACATCCTGGCAGCTTGAGAAGCTGCCTGTCTTTGGCAGGAGGCCCATCCTATGTTAAGTACACATAGGTATGCCAAGTTGCTAAGTCCCACCTTCTGGGATTTCAGATCTAGACCAAGAAGTCTATTGAGAGGATGCCACAGGACAGCAATGCGCTTGTTTACTAAAGCCAAAACTTGTGTGACTTAGTACTGTTTTTCCATTAATTTTATTGAAGTGTAAGTTATACACAGTAAAGTTCACATTTTTTTTAGTGCACAGTTCTACGAGTCTCGACAAATATAGTCAAAGGACTACTACCATAGTCAAGATATAGAAGAAAATTCCCTCGCATCCTTTTTCATCCCACTATCAACTCATGGCAAACACTGGTCTGTTTACTGTCCTTATATTAATAGTTTTGTCTTTGCAAGAAGGTCATGTAGATGGAAGCACAAGTATGCGGTCTCTAAAACCTGACTTTTTTCATTGTTTAGTGTTTCAAGACTTGGCTCTCTTTGATTAAATGAAACAGTTTGTTCACCCATTCCCTAGTTGATGAACATTTTAGGTTGTTTCTAGTTTTCGGTGATTAAGAATAAAGACACCATAATAATATGCATACAGAGGTTTGTGTGAACATAAAATTTCATTTCACTTGGTTAAACAGCTTAGAGTGAGTACGTCAAACTGTATGAGACACTGCCAAAATTTCTACAAATCAGTTGTAATGCTTTGCACACAATCAGGAAAGTATGAGAATTCCAGTTGTTCTATGTTCTTACAACACTTAATATTTTTGTCATTGTCTTTATTATTTTGTTACCTATTCTAACAAGCATGTAGTGGATTCCAATGTGGCTTTAATTTCTGTTTTCCTAATGACTAATAGTGTTAAGTATCTCTTCATGTGTTTATTTGACATCCATATATTTTCTTTAGTGCTATATCTGTTCAGATATTTTCTTCATTTTTAATAGAGTAGTTTGTTTCTTTGAATTACTAAATTTTAAGAGTTCTCTAGGTTTTCTGGACACAAGTCCTTTCTCAAATAGGTGACTGAGGATATTTTATTTCAGTCCACGGCTGGTTCTTTCTTTCCCCCCGACCCCATTACAAACCTTTATTTTATCTTTTTTCCAACTTTTATTTTAGATTCAGGGGTTATGTGTGCAGGTTTGTTACCTGGGTATATGGTGTGATGCTGAAGTTTGTGGTATGAATGATGCTGTCACCCAGGTACTGAGCACAGTACCCAGCAGTTAACTTTTCAACTCTCGTTCCCCTTATTTCCAACTCTAGTAGCCCGAAGTGTCTATTGTTGTCATCTTTATGTTCATGAGTATCCAGTGTTTAATTACCACTTATGAGTTAGAACGTGTGGTATTTGCTTTTTTGTTGTTGTTGTTGTTGTTTTTCCTGTGTTAATTCACTTAGGATAATGACTTCCAGGTGCATCCATGTTGCTGCAAAGGGTATAATTTCTTCTTTATGGTTGTGTAGTAATCCGTGGTGTATATGTACTACATATTCTTTATTCAGTCCAACACTGATGGGCATCTAGGTTGATTCTGTATCTTTGCTATTGTGAATAGTGTTGCAATGGACATGCAGTGCATGTGTCTTTTTGGTAGAATCGTATCTTTTCTTTTGGATATTTACTCAGGAATGGGACTGCTGGCTAAAACGATGGTTCTGTTTTAAGTGCTTTGAGAAATCTCCACATTGCTTTCAACAGTGGCTGAACTAATTTACACTCCCATGAACAGTATACAAGCATTCTCTTTTCTCTGCAACCTCGCCAACATCTGTTGTTTTTTGCCTTCTAACACTAGCTATTCTGACTGGTGTGAGATGGTGTCATCGTGATTTTGATTTGCATTTCTCTCATGATTAGAGATAATGAGCATTTTTTCACATGTCTTTTGGGCACCTGTCTTCTTTTTAGAAGTATCTCTTCATGTCTTTTGCTCATTTCTAATGGGGTTATTTGTTTTTTGCTTGTTCAGTTGTTTATTTCCTTATGGATTCTGGAAATTAGATCTTTGCTGGATGCATAGTTGGCACACATTTGCTCCCATTCTGTAGGCTGCCTGTTTATTCTGTTGATGGTTTCTTTTGTTGTGCAGAAGCTCTTTAGTTTACTTAGGTCCCACTTGTCTATTTTTGTTTGTGTTGCAATTGCTTTTGAGAACTTGGTCATACATTATTTTTCAAGGCTGATGTCCAGAATGGTTTTTCCTAGGTTTTCTTCTAGGATTCTTACAGTTTGAGGTCTTATCTTTGATTCATCTTGAGTTAACTTTTGTATGGTGGAAGGTAAGGGTGCAGTTTCATTCTTCTGCAAATGGCTAGCAAGCTATTGCAGCACCATTTATTGAATAGGTATTCCTTTCCCCATGATTTATGTTTGCTGACTTTCCCAAACATTATATGTCTGTTAGGTGTGCAGGTTTATTTCTAGATTCTCTATTTTGTTCCTTTGGTCTATATGTCTCTTTTTGTACCAGTACCATGCGGTTTTGTTTACCGTAGCCTTATAGTATAGTTTGAAGTTGAGTAATGTGATGCCTCCAACTTTGTTCCTTTTCCTTAGGATTTCTTTGGCTATTCAGGCTCCTTTTTTGTTTCTTATGAATTTCAGAATAATTTTTTCCAATTCTGTGAAAAACGACATTGATAGTTTGATAGAAATAACATTGAATCTGTAAATTGCTTTGGATAGTATGGCCATTTTAGTGATATTGATTCCTTTAATCCACGAGCATAAAATGATTTCCCATTTATTTTTGTTACCTCTAATTTTTTTTAGCAGTGTTTTGTAGGTTCTTCTCATAGAGATCTCTCACCTCCTTAGTTAAATGTATTCCTAAGTGTTTTTTCATGTGGCTGTTATAAAATGGGATTGCATTCTCTATTTGGCCCTCAGCTGGAATGTTACTGGTGTATAGAAATCTTACTTACCTTCCTACATTGTTTTTGTAGCCTGAAACTTTACTGAAGTTTCTTACCAGTTCCAGCAGCGTTTTGGTGGAGTTTTTAGTGATTTCTAGGTATAAAACCTTATCAGTTGCCAAAAGGTATACTTTTACTTCTTATTTTCCTATTTGGATGCCTTTCATTTCTTTCTCTTGCCTGATTGATCTGGCTAGCACTTCCAGTATTATGTTGAATAGGAATGATGAAAGTGGGCATCCTTTTCTTGTTCCAGAACTCAAGGGGAATGCTTCCAGTTTTTTCCTGTTCTATGTGAGGTTGACTATGGGTTTGTCATTGATGGCCCTTACTATTGTAGATACGTTTCTTCATTGCCTAGTTTCTTGGGGAATTTTATCATAAAGGAATGTTGGATTTTATTGAAAGCTTTTCCTTTGAGATGATCATATGGTCTTTATTTTTAATTATGTTTGTGTAGTAAATCACATTTATTGCCTTGGTTATGTTGAAGCAAACTTGCATCTCAGGAATGAAGCCTACTTGATCATGATGAATTAATTCCTTGATGTGCTGTTGAATTCAGTTTGCTAGAATTTTGTTGATGATTTTTGCAACTATCTTCATCAGAGATCTTGACCTGTAGTTTTCTTTTTTCAGAGTGTCTTTGCCAAGTTGTAGTATCAGGGTGATGCTGGCTTTGTAGAATGAGTTAAGGAAGAGTCCTTCCTCCTCAATTTTTTGAATAGTTTCAGCAGAATTGGTACCAGCTCTTCTTTGTATGTCTGGGAATTTGGTTGTGAATCCATCTGGTCCAGGGCTTTTTTTCGTTGGTAGGTTTCTTATTACTGATTCAATTTCAGAGGCAGATATTGGTCTGTTTGCTGCTTGAATTTCTTCCTGATTCAAACTTGGGAGATTGCATGTTTCCAGAAATTTATCCATTTCCTTTATATTTTCTAGTTGTGTGCATAGAAGACTTCATAAAATCTCTTTCACATGTTTTGTGGGATCAGTTGTGATGTTGGTACCTTTATTGTTTCTAATTGTGCTTATTTGAATCTTCTCTCAATTTTTTGTTTGTTAGTCTAGCTAGTGGTCTTTTCTTTTTTCTTGTTTTCTCCTTCCTACTCCTCTTCTTCTTCTTCTTCCTCCTCCTCCTTCCCCTCCTCCTCCTCCTCCTCTTCTTCTTCTTCTTTTCCTCCTTCTTCTTCTTCTTTCTCTTTCTCCTTCTCCTTCTCTTTCTCCTTCTTCACAGGGTCCCACTCTGTTACCCAGGCTGAGTGCAGTAGTGTGATCATAGTTTACTGCAGCCTCAAATTCCTGGACATACAAAATACTCCCATCTCAGCATGCACAGTAGCTGGGATGATAGCTGTGTGCCACCATGCCTGGCTAGTTTTTATGTTTTCTATAGAGATGGAATCTCACTATGTTGCCCAAGCTGATCTCAAACTTCTGGGGTCAAGTCATCCTCCCACCACAGTCTTTTCAAGTGCCAGGATCACAGGCATGAGGAACCTGCACCCAGCCTCTAGGAGTTTATCAATCTCGTTTATTCTTTCAAATAATATGCATTCTTTGTATGGACTTTTGGGTCTCAATTTCAGTTAACTCCATGGCGATTTTAGTTATTTCTTTTTTTTCTGATAGCTTTGGTGTTAGTTTGTTCTTGTTTCTCTATTTCATCTATGTGTGATATTAGATAATTAGAGTTCTTCCTAATATTTTGAGGTAGGCATTTAGTGCTATAAACTTTTAGCACTGTTTTTGCTTTTCCAGAGGTTTGGGTATTTTGTGAATCTGTTTTTATTTATTTCAAAGAAATGTTTATTTCTGCCTTTATTTCATTGTTAACCAAAAGTCATTCAGGAGCAAGTTAATTTCCATGTAATTGTGTGGTTTTGAGAGATCTTTTTGGTATTGATTTCTATTTTTATTCCATTGTGGTCCGAGAGTATGGTTGGTATGATTTTGATTTTTCTGAATTTATTGAGATTTGCTCTATGGCTGAGCATGTGGACAGTCTTGGAGTAAGTTCTGTGTACAGATGAAAATAATGTGTATTCTGGGGTTGATGGGTGCAGTATCTTCTTAACAATTTCTTTTTAGAAGAAGTTCTTCGTTTTGATGAAGTACAATTGATCAAGTTTTTGCCTTTATAAATCTGGCTAAAAAAATCTCTGCTTAATCCAAGGTGACAAGTATTAATTCCTATATGTTCTTTGTAGTTTCAGGTTTTACCTTTATGTTTATTACACCTTTTTAATTAATTTATGTAACAGTTATGAAGTGTGGTTTGTGGTTTTTGCATTTAGCTATTTTGATCTAGTTTTGATTTCAATTTGTTTACAGCTTTACTTATTCAAAAATATTTATTACTACTTTAATATTTAACATTTGATTTTGTTGTAATTTTTCTTCTAATATTTTCTTCATTTTTCTCTTCTGTTATTATTTATGATTATTATCATTATTACATTGAAATTGCTAATTCTTGGTTATTTTGACCTATACAACTAGAAATTTTTAAGCTAGGAGGTCCCTTTTTGTTAAATTGATTTTTAACATTCTTCATGCATGTTGTAAATTGATTTTTTGTTTCATTTTTTCTTCAATTACTTGTTTGCCTCCGAGTTGTCATTCTAAAACATAAATAGGATTTCAGTATTTAAATGTGAAGACTTGAAGGCATACCTTTTGAATCAATATATGAGAATTACATTCATGAGAAACTATTATTTAGGTCAATAAAATTACTGTCACTTCTGCCCAAAAATTGTTAGAAGATGAAGACATTGAGCAGCTATAGTTCAAGGCCTTATGGCAAAACAATTTAAAATTAGCTTTCAAATTTCCTCCTTTTTTATCAATTTGTAAAAATGAGCACTACCTCTTGAAAATGCAAGGTTGAATAATCAAACATGTTCTGCAAGAGAAGCAAAAAAGTCAAAGTCTTAAGTATTTTAATATTAAAATCCAACATTTATTTTAGCAGAGAAAATAAGCTGGATTTTTCTAAAATGGGTCCTCACTGACATACTTATTGTCACATTAAGAAATATAAGTACTTATGCCTTCACTATTCCACCCAACCCTAACATTCCTGGGTTTGCTATGAGTATTTAGGACTTGAAAGAAAAAAAAAAAATCTAATCATTAGATTCTAGTCTAACTCCCTGTGTTATGTATAAGCAATTTCCCTAATCAGTAATCCTAATGTCTGATCTCCCTAATGTCCCTAAATGTCACCATTAATGGGGAGCTTATTATCTTCCAAGGGCATACATTCCATAGTTTTTCTTTACACTGATTTTTTTATTATTATTATTACTCCCACCCCCTAGCCATCTGGGACCACTTGGACATAGCCTAACTCCATCCCACAAGAAAGTCTTTGGGATTGTTGTTAGTAGTACATATATCCAGAGAGGTCTATTTTCTAATCTAACAAGACCCTGATGTTTGACTCTTAATCTTGAGAAATGGTTTTAAAACCCTTTACGACTTAGATAGATGTGAATTTGTCAGTGCTGTTGGAAAACAGATGTATTCATATCTACAAACAAATTCTAAAGTTATGGTGCAACCATAACTTTTTCTCTTTCTGTAAAAGAGACAGAAATTATCTCCTCTTTTATTCTTCTGAACAAATAAAGAACTGTACTTGGAAAATAAAAAAAGATATTACAGTATATTAGTGCAATATTGAAAGTACTGTGCAGGTAGGCTAGGATAATGTCTGCAGGAACATATAGTCAGAACTTCTATCTGCTCAACATTCCTGTTTTATCCTCCTTGTTCTCTATGCCTTTTCTTTAAGAAAGCCATTCTGTTGGCAGAATTTTGGCTGCCCCTTCTACCTCACTTTGTGTGACGTAGGCATGTCAAACACTAATATGCCTATCTCTGCTCATTGGGATTAGAGATTGCCATGTACATCAAGGCAGCCCAACCTTCTCTTGGACTTTGTTAGAACCATCAAGGAAGAGGTGCTCTTTTTTTTTCATAGCATTATGAGCTTGAAGAATAATGGAAACCTGGAGCAGTTGAAGGCTGTGATCATTGGTTTTATGTGTCAACTGGGCTAAGCCATGAAATCCAGATATTTGATCAAGATTATTCTAAATGTTTCTGAGAAGATATTCTTTAGATGAGGCTAACATTTAAGTTTTTCACATGAAACAATCTTTCTGATAAATCAATAGACAATCCTATTTATAATAGCATCAAAAAGAATCAAATACTTAGGAATAAATTTAAGGAGGTGAAAGATGTATACATTGAAAACTATAAAACATCAATCAAAGGAATTGAAGATAACAGAAATACATAGAAAAATAGTCACTTTTCATGGATTGGAAGAATTATGTCCATACTATCCAATGTGATATACAAACTTAATTCAGCTTTGTTACATAGGTATACATATGACATGGTGGTTTGTAGCACTTCCCATCACCTAGGTTTTAAGCCCCACATCTACTAGCTATTTGTCCTGATGCTCTCCCTCCCCTTCCCCCACACTGTCTCAACAGGCTCTGGTGTGTGTTTTTCCCCTCCCTGTGTCCATGTGTTCTCATTGTGCAACTGCCACTTATGAGTGAAAACATGCGGTGTTTGGTTTTCTGTTCCTATGTTACATTGCTGAGGATGATGACTTCCAGCTTCATCCATGTCCCTGCAAAGGACCTGATCTCATTCCTTTTTGTGACTGCATAGTATCTTTATAATGGAATGATTTATATTCCTTTGAGTATATACCCAGTAATGGAATTGCTGGGTCAAATGGTATTTCTGATTCTAGAACCTTGCTCTTAATACTGTTTTGGCTAAATCTCAGAGATTTTAGAAAGTTGTGTCCCTATTTTGATTAATTTTACAGAACTCTTTATATCTGCTTTAACTTCAGTGTACACCCAGGAGTTATTCAGGAGTAAGTTGTTTAATTTCCTTGTATTTGTGTAGTTTTGAGAGCTTTCTTGGGATCGATTTCTATTTTTATTGCTCTGTGGTATGAGAGTGTACTTGGTGCAATTTCTTATTTTTAAAATTTGTTGAGTCTCACTTTATGACTTAGAATATATTCTATGTACAGATGAGAAGAATGTACATTTTGTAGTTGTTGGGTGGAGTGTTCGGTAGATGTCTGTTAGGTCCCCTTAGTCAAGTGTTGAGTTTAAGTCCAGAGTTTCTTTGTTAGATTTTTGCCTGTATAATTTGTCTAAAACTGTCAGTGGAGTGTTTGTCTTCCCCTATTATTGTGTGCTTGTTTAAGTCTTTTTATAGGCCAAGACGGAGCTATTTTATGAATCTGGGTGCTTGAATGCGGGGTGTGTATATATTTAGGATAGTTAAGGCTGCTTGTTGGATTGTACCCCTTAACATTATATAGTGCCCTTCATTGTTCTACTTTATTTTTATTGGTTTAAAATCTGTTTTGGCCAGGTGTGGTGGCTCATGCCTATAACCCAAGCACTTTGGGAGGCCAAGATGGGAGTATTGCTTGAGGCCAGGAGCTTGAAACCAGGTTGGGCAACAAAGTGCGACCCTGTCTCTACAAAAAAACAAACAGCAACCAAAACAACAAAAAAATTACCCAGGCATGGTGGCACGGGCTTGTGTTCTCAAGTACACAGGAGGCTGAAGCAGGAGAATCACTTAAGCCCAGGAGGTTGTAGCTGCAACGAGTCATGTGTGTGCCACATGACACTGAACTCAAGCCTGGGTGGCAGAGTAAGATCCTGTGTAAAAAATTAAATAAATGAATAAAGTCTGTTTTATTTGATGTAATAATAACTCCTAATCCACTAGGCATTATTCCTGGGAGGCAAGATGGTTTCAACATGGGCAAAACAATGAATGTGATTCATTGCGTACACAGAATCAACAGCAGAAACAACATGATCATCTCAATAGATGCGGAAAATGCTTTCAATAAATTCCAACATCTCTTCATAACAAAAACCCTCAACAGGCTAGGCCTTGAAGGGACATATGACAAAATAATACGAGCCATCTGAGACAAACTCATAGCCAACATCACACTGAATGGGCAAAAGCTCAAATCATTTGCCTTGAGAACTGGAGCAAGACAAAGATACCAATTTTCACCACTCCTATTCAATATAGTACTGAAAATCCTAGCCAGAGCAATCAGACAAGAAAAAGAAATAAAAGGTATCCAAATAAGAAAATGAGAAGTCATGCTTTCTCTTCACTGACGATATGATTCTAGACCTAGAAAATCCTAAAGATTCTGCCAAAAGTCTCCTAGAACTGGTAAAGTTTCAGGACACAAAATCAATGTACCAAATCGGTAGCATTTCTATACACCAATAATGTCCAGGCTGAGAGTGAAATCAAGAACACAATCCTACTTCAATAGTCACAAGAAATGAAATACTTAGAAACACAGCTAACCAAGGAGGTGAAAGATCTCTGCAAAGCAAACTATGAAACAATGCTGAAAGAAATGAGATGACAAAAATAAATGGAAAAAATTCCACGCTCATCGACTGGAAAAATCAATATTGTTAAAATGGTCATACTTCCCAAAGCAACTTACAGATTCAATGCTATTTTTACCAAACTATCAATGTCATTTTAGAATAGCTAAAAACTATTCTAGAATTCATATGGAACCAAAAATCAGTGTGAATAGCCAATCCTAAGCAAAAAGAACAAAGCCAGAAGCATCATATTACCCAACTTCAAACTACACTATAAAGCCACAGTAACCAAAACAGTATGGTACAGGTACAAAAACAGACACAATGGAACAGAATAGAAAACTCAGAAAGAAAGCTGCATACCTATAGTCAGCTAATTTTTGATAAGGCCTACAAAAACAAGCAATGGGGAAAGACTCTATTCAAAAAATGGTGCTGAGATAAGTGACTGGCCATCTGAAGAAGACTGAATTTGGACCCCTACCTTTCACCATATACAAAAGTTAACTCAAAATGAATTTAAGCTTTAAATGTAATACCTCAAACTATAAAAATCCTGAAAGACAACCTATGAAACATGGCCTAGGCAATGAAATTTCGACGGAGTTCCCCACAACAATTGCAAGAAAAACAAAAATAGACAAGTAGGACCTAATTAAACTAAAGAAGTTCTGCACAGTAAAAGAAACTATGAATAGAGTAAACAGACAACTTACATAATAGAAGAAGATATCTGTAAATTATGCATCTGACAAAGTTCTAATATTCAGAAACTATAGGAAACTTAAATCAACAGGAAAAAAATAACTTCATTAAAAATGAGCAAAAGACATGAACAGACACTTCTGAAGAGACGATGTACAAGTGGCCAACAAATATTTAAAAATGCTGCACAACAACTAATCTTCAGAGAAATGCTAATCGAAACCACAATGAGATACCATCTAACACCAATCAGAATGGCTGTTGTTGAAAAGTAAAAATAAAATAACAGAGGCTGGTGAGAATGTGGAGAAAAGGGTACTGCTGATACACTGTTGGTGGGAATATAAGTTAGTTTAGCCACTGTGGAAGGCAGTGTGGAGATTTCTCAAAAAACAGAACTACCATTAGACCTAGCAATTCCATTAATAGGTATATATCCAAAAAAATATAAGTTATTCTACCATGAAGACACATGCACACATATGTTCATCACATTACTATTCACAATAGCAAAGACATGGAATCAGCCTACTTGCCCATCAATGGTGGAGTAAATAGAGAAAATATGGTACATATACCCCATGGAATACTATGGAGTCATAAAAGAGAATGAAATCATGTCCTTTGTAATAACATGGATGGACCCACAA
Organism: Pan paniscus; assembly: GCF_029289425.2. Lineage (NCBI taxonomy): Eukaryota > Metazoa > Chordata > Mammalia > Primates > Hominidae > Pan > Pan paniscus. Next base: position 74,421,572 of record NC_073267.2, read on the forward strand.
TCGTAAGTGAATGAACGCAGAAACAGAAAACCAAATATCACATGTTCTCACTGTAAGTGGGAGCTAAACATTGAGCACAGATGGACATAAATATAGGAACAGTGACAATGTGGACTACTACAGAGTGGATGGGAGTGTAGGATAAAAAACTATTTATTAGGTACTATGCTCACTACCTGGGTGACAGGATCTATACTCCAAACCTTAGCATCACAAAATATTCCCATTTAATAAACCTACACATGTACCCTTGTATCTAAAATAAAATTTGAAATAAATAAAATAATGTTGAGCATACTAAATATCTACATTCAGAAAATGAAATGGAACTCTTATCTTATACCACACATAAAAGTCAACACAAAATGGCTAAAAGATCTAAATATATGACCTGAGAATGCAAAACTCTTAGAAGAAAACACAGGAGAAAAACCTCCTTGATATTGACTTTGGCAATAATTTTTTTAAATATTCCATCAACAGTTCAGGCAACAAAAGCAAAAATAAACTAGTGAGACTACATCAACCTAAAAGCTTTTGCACAACAAAGGAAACAATCAACAAAATGTAAAGGGAGCCTGTGAATTGGGAGAAATTTGCAAACCTTATATCTGTCAGGAGGTTAATATCCAAAATACATAAAGAACTCAGACAACTCTATAGCAAGAAAACAAATAACCCAATTAAAACATGAACAAATGACCTGAACAGAATTTTCTCAAAAGAAGACATACAAAAGGCCAACAGGTACATTTTTAAAAATGCTCTGCTTAGTATCACTAACCATCAGGGAAATATGAACAGTATGTTAATTTATTGTTACACTGCTATAAAGAAATACCTGATTCTGGGTAATTTATAAAGAAAAGAGGTTTAATCAGTTCACAATTGTGTGGATGCACAAGCTTCTGCCTCTGGTGAGGCCTCAGGAAACTTACAAGGAGGAACAGTGACAATGTGGACTACTACAGAGTGGATGGGAGTGTAGACAAAGGGGAAGCAGTCACATCTTTCCATGATGGAGCAGGAGAGACAGAGCAAAGGGAGAAGTGCTACACACTTTTAAACAACCAGATCTCATTTAAACTCACTCACTATCATAAGAACAGCAAAGGGGAAGTCCATACCATGATCCAATCACCTATAGTCAGACCCCTCCTCTGACACTGAGGATTCGAATTTGACATGAGCTTTGAGGGGGGACACAGAGCCAAACCATATTATTCCACCCCTGGTGCGCCCAAATCTCACGTCCTTCTCACATTTCAAAACACAATCATACCTTCACAACAGTCCCTCAAATATTTTACTCATTCCAGAATTAACTCAAAAGTCCAAGTCCAAAGTCTCATATGAGAAAAGGCAAGTCTCTTCCACCTATGCGCATGTAAAATCAAAAACAAGTTAGTTACTTCCAAGACACAAATGGAGGTACAGGCATTGGGTAAATGCTCCTATTCTGAAAGGGAGAAATTGGCCAAAACAAAGGGGCTACAGGTCCCATGCAAGTCTGAAGCCCGGTAGGGGAGTCATTAAATCTTAAAGCTTAAAATAATCTCATTTGACTCCATGTCTCACATCCAGGCCACACTGATGTAAGGGGTGGGTTCCCAAGGCTTTGGGCAAATAGTGTATTTTTAAAATGTTAAGCATCACAAATCATTAGGGAAATACAAATTAAAAGCACAATGGGATATCACGTCATACCTTTTAGATTGGTTATCATAAAAAAGATAAAAGGAAAGGGTGTGGAGAAAAGGAAGCTCTTATATGCTGTTGGCGGGAATGTAAATTGATATAGCCATTATGAAAAATATTATGGAGGACCCTCAAATAATTAAAGATAGAACTACCATATGACCCATCAGTCCCTCTGTTAGGTATATACCTAAAGGAATTAAAACCAGCACCTCGTAGAGGTGGCCGTATCCCCATATTCATTGCAGTTATTTGCAATAGCCAAAGTACGGAAACAACTGAAGTGTCCACAGACAAATGGATAAAGAAATCATAAAGAAATTGTGGTGTACACACAGACACACACGAAGAAATTTTATTCAGCCTTAAAGGAGATATTACCATTTGTGGAAAAATGAATGAAACTGGAGAATATTATACTAAGCAAAATAAGCCAGACACAAAGAAAAATACTGCATGATCTTACTTATATGTGGAATTAAAAAAATAGGGAGAATAAATAGAAACAGAGAGTAGAATGATAGTTACGAGGTGTATTAGTCTGATAATACACCTGTGCTGCTGATTAAGAGGTACCCGAGACTGGGCAATTTACAAAAGAAAGAGGTTTAACCGGACTTACAGTTCCACGTGGCTGGGGAAGCCTCACAATTATGGTGGAAGGCAATAAGGAGCAAGTCCTGTCTTAGGTGGATGACAGCAGGCAAAGAGAGAATGGGGGAGACACAAAAGCAGGAACCCCTGATAAAACCATGAGAACTTGTGAGACTTATTCACTACCATGAGAACAGTATGAGGGAAACTGCCCCCATGATTCAATTATCTCCCACTGGGTCCCTCCCACAACATGTGGGAATTATGGGAGTACAATTCAAGATGGGATTTTGGATGGGAACACAGAGCCAAACCATATCATCATGGGTGGAAATGGGGAGAAGTAGGTCGAGGATACACATTTGCAATAACGTAGGATGAATAAGTTTAGCAATATAAAGTAGAGCCTGAGAGCTATAGTTCATAATATTATATTGTATAGTGAAATTTTGCTGAAAGAATATCTTTGAGGTGCTCTTACCACATACACACACACACACACACACACACACACACACGTGGTGTGCGTGTGGAAGATGATGAATTTATAGTAATCATTTCACTGTGTATATGTATATATCAAAATATCATACTGTAAACCTCAAATATGTTCAATAAACATAAATTTTAAAACAAGAAAAAAACATCTAAATTAGTAGGCTTTGAGCAAAGCAGATTACTCCATGTTGTGGGTAGGCTTCGTCCAATCAGTTGAAGTCTTTAATAGAAAAAGAGTAAGCTTATTGTTAGAAGTAAGAATTCTTCGGGCAGACTGCCTTTGGACTGGCACTGCCATTTTTCCCTTCCAGCTGCCACAATCTGGTGAGTTCTGACTAATGCAGGCCAACCTTTCCTCCACGGGGAGGAAGAATAAACACACATACAGACACGGGAATGTGCACATGTATACATGTGAAAGCAGTTTATAAACTTAAACTGTAATCAAGATACATACATGATTGCTCTACAGAATTTCACCCACTTCCATTTAAACACGTCACAAACATTTTCTATGTCATCATGTTAGTAAATCATTTTTGAATCATCATTTTGTTTTTTATTTTTGAATTTTTAAAAATCATTGCCTTATTTTTAATTATGATGGGTACCTAAGAGTAGTATATATTTGTGGGGTACATGGGATGTTTTGATACAGGCAAACAATGGGTAATGATCAAATCAGGGCAAATGGAGTATCAATCACTTCATTTATCATTCATTTGTATTAGGAACATTCCAGTTCCACTCTACTAGTTATTATAAAATATGCCATAGATTATTGCTAACTATAGTCACCCTTCTGTGCTACCAAATTCTAGATCTTATTTACCCTTTCTAACTTTGTTTCTGCACCTATTGACCCTCCTCACTTTATTCATCCCTTTTCCAAACTCTAGTAACTATCCTTCTCCTCTATCTCCATGTGATCAATTTTTAAAATTTTCACCTCCCACATCTAAGTGAAAGCATGTAATATTTGTTTTTGTTTTGTTTTTTGTTTTTTTCTTTGAGATGGAGTTTTGCTCTTGTCACCCAGGCTGGAGTGCAATGGCGTGATCTTGGCTCACTGCAACCTCCACCTCCCGGGTTCAAGTGATTTTCCTGCCTCAGCCTCCTGAGTAGCTGGGATTACAGGTGCACGCCACCACACCCAGCTAATTTTTGTATTTTTAGTAGAGATGGGGGTTTCAGCATGATGGCCAGGCTGGTCTCGAACTCCTTCCCTCAGGTGATCCGCCCGCCTCGGCCTCCCAAAGTGCTGGGATTCCAGGCATGAGCCACCGGGCCCGGCTCATATTTGTTTTTCCATGCCTGGCTTGTTTCACTTAACATAATGTCCTCCAGTTCCTCTATGCCATTGCCAATGAATCATCACTTTTAATAGCTACATATTAATTTATGAGTAAAATTTGCCACATTTACTTAACTCATATCACGTTGCTGGACACTTAATTTGCTTCTGATACCACTGACCACTCTTGTGAATACATATATGCAAGTACTTTTTCCACATTTGGATTATATCCAAATATTTGGATGTATTTCCATATTTGAATGATGTCCAAATATAGGTAGATAAATTCTCAGAGGTAGGATGACTGCTCTTGCGGACACTGAGCTTAGGATTCACATTTTCAAATTGATTTTCCAAAGAAGAATACCAATTTACACTTCGGCCATCAAAACATTAACGTTTGTTTCTCTGAGTTCTTGCCAGTACTAGTATTATAATTTTAACTGTTTTGTTTGTTTTTATCTTGGGTTCTTTGAAATGTAGCAGTTGAAACACTACCTTAGTCTAGTATACATTTATTTCATTACTCATGGTTGGTAGAGATATAATTTTTCTGGGTTGTTTCTAGTCTGTTGCACTTACTCTTTTGTAGTTTGTTCATAATATTTACTCATTTTTCTGTTAGTGCCTTATTGATTTATGTGAGCCATCTGGACGTTAAAGATATCATCCCCTTTCTTGCTATATTTCACTCAAATATTTTCCCTTCTCTTTATTTTGCCTTTCCAGTTCAGTTTCCTTTGCTCTTGGTATTCCCTTTGCTTGAAATGTTCTTGCACCAGATGTCTGTGTGATTAGCTGCTTAACCTCTTCAGGACTTTACTCAAATATCACCTTCTCACAGAGGCCCCTCTTGGCCAGGCTGTATAAAACACGAGCACCTTCTCCCCAAACCAAAGATCTCTTTCCACTCTTTTCTCTCCTTAATATTCATCACTATTTAACTACATATACCTTTAATTATAACTGTAACTATATATGTATGTGCGTGTATGTAGACAGATTTTTTTAACTGATTTGTTGTAAAAGGGGGCCTATTTTCTGACCCTTTTTATGGCACCCCCACCAGAATGATATAGCAGAATATTATCATTCAATACTAATTGGAGCCTATTTGCTTTATATTTTCATTTCCACTCTCTCCCATTTTAAAATGGATGCCAGAGTGTTTTGTATTTCTTGCCTCAAGGATATTTGCCCTGCAGAAAGCAGACATAGCCTGAAGTCAAATAGCTTTTCAACATCTTTTATAAAAGATTAAATCCAGTAAGATAATAGCAGTGAGAGGGGAAATGTTTAATGCTCGACCTCCTCTCTCAGCTAAGACAAAGAGATGTAATGTCCATCTGACTGAGCTGACCCATAGTCGGCTCATTGGCAGAACCCCAGGGAATCAGGCATCTGTCAGAGGAGATGGAATGAGGTGGTGTGTAGCCAAGACAGGACTCTGTTCACTGACAGCCAACCCCTGAGAGGAAGTACTTCATCTAAATGTGCCAGGCTTGACTGGGGACATGAAGGAAATATTTCAATGGGATAATAAACTAAGGCTCTTGTTGATCATCTCCAAATAAAAAAATTTTTATCTGTTAACTGTAATAGGCTTATTACTGTTATTTTAAACTGAATTAATAAATACATATTTAATTTTTTCACCCCTAAACGATAAAGGCAAAGACCAATAAATAGATATAACAAACAGATACAAGATCTCTTTGGGGTTCTCATTATTTTTAAGAGTGTGTAAAGGGATCCTAAGACAAAAAAAAATGAGAATCATTGTTTTTCATCCTCTGATTAAAAGCTTGAAATTTTTAGATTGGTAAGAAACACAATAGTTGGCCAGGCATGGTGGCTCATGCCTGTAATCCTAGCACTTTGGGAGGCCAAAGTGGGCAGATCACTTGAGCCTAGGAGCACGAGACTAGCCTAGGCAAAATAATAAGGCCTCATCTCTACAAAATATACAAAAATTAGCTCAGTGTGGTGGTGCATGCCTATAGTCCCAACTACTTAGGAGACTGAGGTGGCCTGAGCCTGGGAGGTGAAGGTTACAGTGAACCGCGACTGTACCACAGCACTCCAGCCTGGGCAATGGAGACCCTGTCTCAAAAAAGAAAACAAACAAACATTTTTTAAAAACACAGCAATCATGCTATCTACAAATAACCTGTTTTCGAGGAAAAGATATACATAATTTAAAAGTTAAAGAATGGGACATCATGCAAAATAGCATCTCATGTAAATACTAAGAAAAAATTGGCTAAATGAACATCAGATCAAAGAATATTACCAGAGATAAGATATTATGACTGCCTTATGTATATTCACCTTATAAAAGAGTTTCAAAATACATGAAGTAAAAATAAATAGGACTAAAAGAAGAAATGGAGGAATCCACGATTATAGTTAAAAATTTCAACAGTTCTCAGTCATTCATAGATCATTAAAGAGAAAATTGATAAGAATATAGCAGACTTGAACATTATCTACCAATTTTAACTAATTAACATTTGTAGAAAGTCCATCCAATAAACATACTTCCAAGCACTCATGGAATGTTTAGCAAGATAGGCCAAACTTTGGTCCCATAACACAAGTCACAAAAAATCACAAACATCAAAATCACAGAGTATTTTTCTCTGATGACAATGAAATTAAACTAAAAATAAAAAACAGAAAGGCATATAGAAAATCTTTAAATATTTGACATGAGTCAATAAAGAAATCCCAAGGGAAATTATAAAATATTTGAACTAAATGAAAATGACAAAGCAGCATATCAAAATTGTAGATGCAGGTAAAACAGACCTTGGAAGGAAATTTTTAGCATTAAATGTTTATACTAGTAAGACAGAGAGGTTTAAAATTAATAGTCTAAGCTACTGGTTTAAGAAACTAGACAACAAACACCAAATTAAGGGCAAAGTGGGAAGGAAGAAATCATAAAAATAAAAAGAGAACTCAGGAAAATAAGAAATGGACAAGCAATAAAGTCAATGAAATCAAGGGCTGCTCTTTCAAAAATACAATAAAACAAGATACATTTCTAGACAAATGGACAAAGAAAACAAATAAAAAGCACAAAATACTGGCAAAATACAAGACACAAGTCCTTTGGATGCCCTCTAAACACTAAATGGAAAATAAGGGGATATTGTGAACAGCTTCATGCCTTTAATTCAATAATGTGGATAACATAGACAAACTCCTTGAAAGACACACGGTATCAAAACTTACTCAAGAAGAAACAGGTAACCTGAATAGCTTCATATCTAGTAAATAAATTGAATTTGTAGTAAAAAGCCTTCCCATAAAGCAAACTCCAGGACCAGATGGCTTCCTTGGTGAATACTCACACACAATTTAAGTGGAAAGAATACAAATTCTACATGAGCTCTACCAGAAAATAAAAGAGGAGGGACCACTTCTCAAGTAATCTTACGAAAACGGAATCAACCTGAATCACACAAGGACTTACAGTAAATGAAAAGGACAGTCCAATACACTTCATTAATATAAATGTAAATAACTTCAATGCAATTTTAGCTAATCACGTACAGAAACACATTGTTAAAAAGACTAATATATATATTATGACCACATGAGGTTTGTCTCAAGAATGCAAATTTGGTTGAAATTTGAAAATCAAGCAATTAAAACTTGTACTACTTGACTTCAAAATTTTGTATAAAGCTATAGTAATTAAGGAAACATTGTATTGGTGTCAGGATAGGCATATAAATCAAGGAGACAGAAAAGCGAATCAAGAAATAGACCCATGCTTACATGGTTGATTGTTGTTGTTTTTAGCAAAGATACCATGGTAATTCACTAAGAAAAGGATGTTGTTTTTAATGCAATCCTCACTAAGGAGGACTTTTCTGAGGATACATACGAAGAATAGGGTTTTCAATAAAGAGTTGTAACCGTTGAATATCTGTATGAACATATTCTGATCGTTATCTCACACTACCTACAGAAATAATTTGAAATTTTTAACATAAAATCAGTGGAAAAAATCAAAAAAGAAAACTATCACACAGGATTCAATGACATAATTTTCTGGTATGTATTATTAAAGCATATAAGTTTAATATCAAATATCAAACAGGAAAAAAATTTCAGCACGTATTAAACATCATGATTCAGAATCTCAACAAAAAGAGAACTCTTGTAAATGCAAAGAAAAAAAACTGACATGCCTCAAAAAAGGATAAAGAACATTACAAGGTAGAAATCTAATAAATGAAAGAAATATGACTTTAAAAATTTGGAATGCCAAAACTGTGATAGTGCCTTGACATATGTAGTCATGTGCATTGCTGGTGAAAGTAAAAATGGGAACAATTTTTCTAGAAAAAATTGAAAGCATGTATTCAAAATCCAAAATTTAGTGTTTATATGCTTTGACTCTCAATTTTGCTTTTCAGAATCTCACTTTTTGGAATCCAGCCAAAGGAAATAATCAGAGCTATACACATTGCTTTATGCACAGGTATGTTAATTTTAAAATGATGTATAACTTTATGAGGAAATAATCTATTTGCCATTATAATTATAACTGCTTGCTTCTATGTCCTTTGTAATTACAGGTTTGAGTTATATACCTGTGTCAGTACTTAATGATCACCTGAACATCCACACTAGAACTTAATTCATATGAAGATAGGGACTTAGTCCATTTTGCTACTGGTGTTTTCTTTGGTCCCTGATGAGTGTCTGGCTTATAATAAGACATTTCTTTAATATTTGGTAATTTAGTGATCAAATAAGTAGTGATTCATCCATATTCCATATGGAATAGCAATTCAAGTAAGGGTTAAAAAATCTGTTTTCATATTGAACATGCTCCTATGTTAAGTGAAACATACAGAACATTAAATTGTACAAACAATATGAATGTACTATGCATTTTTTTTTGTTTTTGATACTGATATATCTTGGGGAAAGGGTTATTTTTAAAAATTGGTCTAAAAATTTAAACCTTCAAAAAGGGTAGAGGTTTGATATGTGGAATATTTATCTCAGATTATTGAGATGGAGAATGACAATTAAGGTTTTCCTTTTCTTTCCCTTTTCCTTCCTTCCTAGAGTAGGTTAATCACCTTTCTGCACTTGTGGGGAAGTCTCTATGGGCCATTGAAAACCTATTACACTGTTAATACAGTGTGGGATAAAATCTTTTGTAGCATAACCATATACATTTTTATCCATATGAGTCAAATCAGAGGATAAAAAAGTGTGCACTATTAAAAATTACTCTAGAACTACAAACAAAAACTGGGACTGTCTTGGGGAAAGCTAGGACATGCAGTCACCAAGGTTATCGACCATACCCATGAAAAGTGCCCTGCACCTACTCATTTCTAATAAATAAACAAACAAAAAATATGGCATGGTTATGGGATATTTGGATCCTCAGGACTTCAGTCATCTTGACAGAAAAAAAAAAATCACAAAAGAAATAATTTCCCCAGAGTCAGTTGCATTTTGGATATATTCTTTAAGTTTATCCATAATAGCAAACAATTAAAAGGTAAATCACAACTAATAATAAATGGAGCCAATTTTTGAATAGAGTAGAAAATTAATAAATTGGCTACTTCATCTTTTAATGTGGGAATCATGTGAATGTTACAAGGATTACAGAAAAGAGCAGATGTTTAAGAGCAGCAGAATGACTAGGACTATTTCAGTTCCCTTTCTACCAACTAATCTGAGTTGAATAATCCATTATAGTTAAAACAAAAATATATTATATTAACTAAAACTTCACCTCATGGCAAAGCTGTCCACATCCTGTGGATTATTAGAGTGGGAGTTTGAAGGTTTCTTTCATTTAAACACCCAAGCCCTAAACAAAATGTCTGGAACAGTTCTTCATGCAACTCACCTCAGGTCTGTATTCTGTTCATCTAGAGCCTCTCCTTGAGCACAGAGGATACCTTGTTTTTTATGGTCCTCTAGCTGTTTGCAGGCTGGAAAAGCAAGAGGGAAAATCCTATTACATGGTCAGCAGCTGCCGATCAATCACACACCTGAATCTGAAATGTCTGTGTTCTGGGAGAGAATGTAATAATACTATAGCCTCTGTGATCTTCATTTGGTTCACAATATCATCCCTATTAATGAATAGGACTGAAAGAAAAAACTAAATGAAAATTCTCACTCAAATCCATAAATTAAAAAGTCTAATGTTGATAACACTCATTGCTATTCACTTGTTCGATCAAAAATTGTTTATTGGACCCTAAAATTCTGCAGGCACTGTTCTAGGTTCTGGGTGTATAAAAGTCAACCACAGAAAGCCTCACTGTCCTCATGAATGTTTTGTTATAATATGGAGGGCGTGCATACGATAAACAAATACACAGGTCTCAATTATGATATCAGGTAGAGATAAGTGTATTGAAATAAAATAAATGAGACAAGGGGTTAGAAAGGGACTCAGGAAGAAAGGGTGTTATTGAAGGTGGTCAACAAAGGCCTTTCTGAGGAGGTGACATTTAACTAGAGCAATGGTACATATGAGGGAAAAGGCACGCCTGTATCCGGGCAGAATAAAGCGCCTGTTAGATAGTTCTAGTGTTCCACGGACCCACAGAGGGGAACAACAGACACTGGAACCTGTCAAAGCATCAGAGCATAGGGGGTGGGAGGAGGGAGAGGATCAGGAAAAATAACTAGTGGGGACTAGGCTAATATCTGGGTGACAATCTGTACAATAAATCCCCGTGACATAAGTTTACCTATATAACAAAGCTGCACATGTACCCCTGAACTTAAAATAAAAGTTAAAAATAAAAAAACCGGGGGAGGAGCCAAGATGGCCGAATAGGAACAGCTCCGGTCTACAGCTCCCAGCGTGAGCGACGCAGAAGACGGTGATTTCTGCATTTCCATCTGAGGTACCGGGTTCATCTCACTAGGGAGTGCCAGACAGTGGGCGCAGGTCAGTGGGTGCGCGCACCGTGCGCGAGCCGAAGCAGGGCGAGGCATTGCCTCACCTGGGAAGCCCAAGGGGTCAGGGATTTCCCTTTCCGAGTCAAAGAAAGGGGTGAGGGACTCACCTGGAAAATCGGGTCACTCCCACCCGAGTATTGCGCTTTTCAGACCGGCTTAAAACACGGCGCACCACGAGACTATATCCCACAACTGGCTCGGAGGGTCCTACGCCCACGGAGTCTCGCTGATTGCTAGCACAGCAGTCTCAGATCAAACTGCAAGGCGGCAGCGAGGCTGGGGGAGGGGCGCCCGCCATTGCCCAGGCTTGATTAGGTAAACAAAGCAGCTGGGAAGCTCGAACTGGGCGGAGCCCACCACAGCTCAAGGAGGCCTGCCTGCCTCTGTAGGCTCCACCTCTGGGGGCAGGGCACAGACAAACAAAAAGACAGCAGTAACCTCTGCAGACTTAAATGTCCCTGTCTGACAGCTTTGAAGAGAGCAGTGGTTCTCCCAGCACGCAGCTGGAGATCTGAGAACGGGCAGACTGCCTCCTCAAGTGGGTCCCTGACCCCTGACCCCCGAGCAGCCTAACTGGGAGGCACCCCCCAGCAGGGGCACACTGACACCTCACACGGCAGGGTATTCCAACAGACCTGCAGCTGAGGGTCCTGTCTGTTAGAAGGAAAACTAACAAACAGAAAGGACATCCACACCAAAAACCCATCTGTACATCACCATCATCAAAGACCAAAAGTAGATAAAACCACAAAGATGGGGAAAAAACAGAACAGAAAAACTGGAAACTCTAAAACGCAGAGCGTCTCTCCTCCTCCAAAGGAACGCAGTTCCTCACCAGTAACGGAACAAAGCTGGATGGAGAATGACCTTGACGAGCTGAGAGAAGAAGGCTTCAGACGATCAAATTACTCTGAGCTACGGGAGGACATTCAAACCAAAGGCAAAGAAGTTGAAAACTTTGAAAAAAATTTAGAAGAATGTATAACTAGAATAACCAATACAGAGAAGTGCTTAAAGGAGCTGATGGAGCTGAAAACCAAGGCTCGAGAACTACGTGAAGAATGCAGAAGCCTCAGGAGCCAATGCGATCAACTGGAAGAAAGGGTATCAGCAATGGAAGATGAAATGAATGAAATGAAGCGAGAAGGGAAGTTTAGAGAAAAAAGAATAAAAAGAAATGAGCAAAGCCTCCAAGAAATATGGGACTATGTGAAAAGACCAAATCTACGTCTGACTGGTGTACCTGAAAGTGATGGGGAGAATGGAACCAAGTTGGAAAACACTCTTCAGGATATTATCCAGGAGAACTTCCCCAATCTAGCAAGGCAGGCCAACGTTCAGATTCAGGAAATACAGAGAACGCCACAAAGATACTCCTCGAGAAGAGCAACTCCAAGACACACAATTGTCAGATTCACCAAAGTTGAAATGAAGGAAAAAATGTTGAGGGCAGCCAGAGAGAAAGGTCGGGTTACCCTCAAAGGGAAGCCCATCAGACTAACAGCAGATCTCTCGGCAGAAACCCTACAAGCCAGAAGAGAGTGGGGGCCAATATTCAACATTCTTAAAGAAAAGAATTTTCAACCCAGAATTTCATATCCAGCCAAACTAAGCTTCATAAGTGAAGGAGAAATAAAATACTTTACAGACAAGCAAATGCTGAGAGATTTTGTCACCACCAGGCCTGCCCTAAAAGAGCTCCTGAAGGAAGCGCTAAACATGGAAAGGAACAACCGGTACCAGCCGCTGCAAAATCATGCCAAAATGTAAAGACCATCGAGACTAGGAAGAAACTGCATCAACTAACGAGCAAAATCACCAGCTAACATCATAATGACAGGATCAAATTCACACATAACAATATTAACTTTAAATGTAAATGGACTAAATTCTCCAATTAAAAGACACAGACTGGCAAATTGGATAAAGAGTCAAGATCCATCAGTGTGCTGTATTCAGGAAACCCATCTCATGTGCAGAGACACACATAGGCTCAAAATAAAAGGATGGAGGAAGATCTACCAAGCAAATGGAAAACAAAAAAAGGCAGGGGTTGCAATCCTAGTCTCTGATAAAACAGACTTTAAACCAACAAAGATCAAAAGAGACAAAGAAGGCCATTACATAATGGTAAAGGGATCAATTCAACAAGAAGAGCTAACTATCCTAAATATATATGCACCCAATACAGGAGCACCCAGATTCATAAAGCAAGTCCTGAGTGACCTACAAAGAGACTTAGACTCCCACACATTAATAATGGGAGACTTTAACACCCCACTGTCAACATTAGACAGATCAACGAGACAGAAAGTCAACAAGGATACCCAGGAATTGAACTCAGTTCTGCACCAAGCGGACCTAATAGACATCTACAGAACTCTCCACCCCAAATCAACAGAATATACATTTTTTTCAGCACCACACCACACCTATTCCAAAATTGACCACATACTTGGAAGTAAAGCTCTCCTCAGCAAATGTAAAAGAACAGAAATTATAACAAACTATCTCTCAGACCACAGTGCAATCAAACTAGAACTCAGGATTAAGAATCCCACTCAAAGCCGCTCAACTACATGGAAACTGAACAACCTGCTCCTGAATGACTACTGGGTACATAACGAAATGAAGGCAGAAATAAAGATGTTCTTTGAAACCAACGAGAACAAAGACACAACATACCAGAATCTCTGGGACGCATTCAAAGCAGTGTGTAGAGGGAAATTTATAGCACTAAATGCCCACAAGAGAAAGCAGGAAAGATCCAAAATTGACACCCTAACATCACAATTAAAAGAACTAGAAAAGCAAGAGCAAACACATTCAAAAGCTAGCAGAAGGCAAGAAATAACTAAAATCAGAGCAGAACTGAAGGAAATAGAGACACAAAAAACCCTTCAAAAAATCAGTGAATCCAGGAGCTGGTTTTTTGAAAGGATCAACAAAATTGATAGACAGCTAGCAAGACTAATAAAGAAAAAAAGAGAGAAGAACCAAATAGACACAATAAAAAATGATAAAGGGGATATCACCACCGATCCCACAGAAATACAAACTACCATCAGAGAATACTACAAACACCTCTACACAAATAAACTAGAAAATCTAGAAGAAATGGATAAATTCCTCGACACATACACTCTCCCAAGACTAAAGCAGGAAGAAGTTGAATCTCTGAATAGACCAATAACAGGAGCTGAAATTGTGGCAATAATCAATAGTTTACCAACCAAAAAGAGTCCAGGACCAGATGGATTCACAGCCGAATTCTACCAGAGGTACAAGGAGGAACTGGTACCATTCCTTCTGAAACTATTCCAATCAATAGAAAAAGAGGGAATCCTCCCTAACTCATTTTATGAGGCCAGCATCATTCTGATACCAAAGCTGGGCAGAGACACAACCAAAAAAGAGAATTTTAGACCACTATCCTTGATGAACATTGATGCAAAAATCCTCAATAAAATACTGGCAAACCGAATCCAGCAGCACATCAAAAAGCTTATCCACCATGATCAAGTGGGCTTCATCCCTGGGATGCAAGGCTGGTTCAATATACGCAAATCAATAAATGTAATCCAGCATATAAACAGAGCCAAAGACAAAAACCACATGATTATCTCAATAGATGCAGAAAAAGCCTTTGACAAAATTCAACAACCCTTCATGCTAAAAACTCTCAATAAATTAGGTATTGATGGGACGTATTTCAAAATAATAAGAGCTATCTATGACAAACCCACAGCCAATATCATACTGAATGGGCAAAAACTGGAAGCATTCCCTTTGAAAACTGGCACAAGACAGGGATGCCCTCTCTCACCACTCCTATTCAACATAGTGTTGGAAGTTCTGGCCAGGGCAATTAGGCAGGAGAAGGAAATAAAGGGTATTCAATTAGGAAAAGAGGAAGTCAAATTGTCCCTGTTTGCAGATGACATGATTTTATATCTAGAAAACCCCATTGTCTCAGCCCAAAATCTCCTTAAGCTGATAAGCAACTTCAGCAGTCTCAGGATACAAAATCAATGTACAAAAATCACAAGCATTCTTATACACCAATAACAGACAAACAGAGAGCCAAATCAAGAGTGAACTCCCATTCACAATTGCTTCAAAGAGAATAAAATACCTAGGAATCCAACTTACAAGGGATGTGAAGGACCTCTTCAAGGAGAATTACAAACCACTGCTCAAGGAAATAAAAGAGGATACAAACAAATGGAAGAACATTCCATGCTCATGGGTAGGAAGAATCAATATCGTGAAAATGGCCATACTGCCCAAGGTAATTTACAGATTCAATGCCATCCCCATCAAGCTACCAATGACTTTCCTCACAGAATTGGAAAAAACTACTTTAAAGTTCATATGGAACCAAAAAAGAGCCCGCATCACCAAGTCAATCCTAAGCCAAAAGAACAAAGCTGGAGGCATCACACTACCTGACTTCAAACTATACTACAACGCTACAGTAACCAAAACAGCATGGTACTGGTACCAAAACAGAGATATAGATCAATGGAACAGAACAGAGCCCTCAGAAATAACGCCGCATACCTACAACTATCTGATCTTTGACAAACCTGAGAAAAACAAGCAATGGGGAAAGGATTCCCTATTTAGTAAATGGTGCTGGGAAAACTGGCTAGCCATATGTAGGAAGCTGAAACTGGATCCCTTCCTTACACCTTATACAAAAATCAATTCAAGATGGATTAAAGATTTAAACATCAGACCTAAAACCATAAAAACCCTAGAAGAAAACCTAGGCATTACCATTCAGGACATAGGCATGGGCAAGGACTTCATGTCCAAAACACCAAAAGCAATGGCAACAAAAGACAAAATTGACAAATGGGATCTAATTAAACTAAAGAGCTTCTGCACAGCAAAAGAAACTACCATCAGAGTGAACAGGCAACCTACAAAATGGGAGAAAATTTTCACAACCTACTCATCTGACAAAGGGCTAATATCCAGAATCTACAATGAACTCAAACAAATTTACAAGAAAAATACAAACAACCCCATCAAAAAGTGGGCGAAGGACATGAACAGACACTTCTCAAAAGAAGACATTTATGCAGCCAAAAAACACATGAAAAAATGCTCACCATCACTGGCCATCAGAGAAATGCAAATCAAAACCACTATGAGATACCATCTCACACCAGTTAGAATGGCGATCATTAAAAAGTCAGGAAACAACAGGTGCTGGAGAGGATGTGGAGAAATAGGAACACTTTTACACTGTTGGTGGGACTGTAAACTAGTTCAACCATTGTGGAAGTCAGTGTGGCGATTCCTCAGGGATCTAGAACTAGAAATACCATTGGACCCAGCCATCCCATTACTGGGTATATACCCAAAGGACTATAAGTCATGCTGCTATAAAGACACATGCACACGTATGTTTATTGCGGCATTATTCACAATAGCAAAGACTTGGAACCAACCCAAATGCCCAACAATGATAGACTGGATTAAGAAAATGTGGCACATATACACCATGGAATACTATGCAGCCATAAAAAAGGATGAGTTCATGTCCTTTGTAGGGACATGGATGAAATTGGAAATCATCATTCTCAGTAAACTATCACAAGAACAAAAAACGAAACACCGCGTATTCTCACACATAGGTGGGAATTGAACAACGAGATCACATGGACACAGGAAGGGGAATATCACACTCTGGGGACTGTGGTGGGGTGGGGGGAGGGGGGAGGGATAGCATTGGGAGATATACCTAATGCTAGATGACAAGTTAGTGGGTGCAGCACACCAGCATAGCACATGTATACATATGTAACTAACCTGCACAATGTGCACATGTACCCTAAAACTTAAAGTATAATAAAAAATTAAAATTAAAATTAAAAAAATAAAAAAACCAAAAATTTAAAAAATTTTAAAAATTCTAATGTTCTATGCCACTGTAGGGTGACCATAGTTAACAATAATATTTTATATAGTTTCCAGTGGCTAGAGAGAGAATATTGAATGCTCCCAACACAAAGAATTGAAAAACGTTTGACATGATAAATATGTTAATTACCCTGATCAGATCACTATATATTACATATATGTAAATATCACTATGTACACCCCGCTAACATATACAATTTATGGTCTCTCAATTCAAAAAAATATAATAAAATGAAGAGCTGACTCAATTTCTGGTAACTCCCTTTACAGTTCAGGCTTTGAAACTGACAGCTCACCAGCAGGAGATCCATCTTTTCTTTCCAGATTCTCTTCTTGGTCCTCTGCCTCTGGAAGCAGGTTAGTTTATCTTCTAGAACTTCAGTACTCTCATTCATAAATTAGTTGGGTAGACACCATCGGTTTTGGCTGAGTTCCCAGGGCAGTTCTGAGTTCAGTATCACCCTTCTTTCCCACACCAGCATATTCAAGTAACAGACATACTTTTATTTCCTATGTGTGTATCTGTAAATAACTCATGTGTATCTAAACAAACGTATTTAAGAGGAAACATTGTATTATTGTTATGCAAACTTTCTCATGGCATGGAAGATAACTGTACAAATAAATACATGGAAAGAAAATAACTTTATTAAATTCTTACTAGACACATTTGCTGCTGAAGACTTTAAGCTTGAGATCTTATTTCCATTTCAAAAAAGGGGATTTTATAGTGGTTAGACATTTAATCCCAAACTGGGTCTTATCTCATCAGAATGAATAATAAAAATTTTGCCAATACCTCTTGGGGATCCACAATTATTTACCAAGCATCTACAACATATCAGGCTCTGTACTAGGCTCTGGGGTACCTTGTAAAAAGAAATGTCTTTGCTCCTAATGGCCTTCATTCTAAATAGAAAAATAGATTGAAAATAAAACATGAAAAAGAGAAGAAATCACAAACAAAAAAATACATACTTGGCAAATAATAATAGAAGAGCAATATGGCAGACAGGGATTAGGGGGCTGCTTCAAATTGGATGGTCAGAGAAACAGCCAGCTAAGAGGGAAGGAATTTCAAACAGAGGGACAACTCTGCACACATCACACTCTTAGTATTTCAAAGAGAATGCCTTTGTCCTTTTAAAATGTATTCTTATTTAACGTCACTTAAAACTACCTCTTCTAACCACCAGAGATGCAGAAATTTGTATTTCAAACTTGGAAAATACTAGACTACAGGGATCAAGGTTCCTCATAGTCTAGAACTTTGAGGAATGACTGTTTCCAAGCTCCTGATGACAATGTAGTGAAATCCCCTAGGTTAGGCTGCGAGAACCCCTTGGGTCACAGTCCTTACACAACAAAGATGCAATATCTATCTTTTAGATATTATTATATTTTAGATGTAGTTTAAAGCCTATCCTGGGGCTACTAGATAAAAGTCTTCAAAGGAGAAGCCGAAAGGTACCTTAATTTCACTTTTGGATCTGAGGCTCTCTTCTAAGTCATTTGCGGATCCAGTTTACAGTAGGAAAAGTATAAGTAACAGCAAAAACAGCAACAATAAACTCATTCATTTGTGCAGCTAGTTATATATTTACTTTTATTTTCCTATTCTAGGTCAATAATTTCTAGCATTCCAATCAGAGATTACATATGTCCACCATATGGATAAAGAAAATGAGACACACAAAAAAGATGACCTTTCCAATGCTAGCAAGTCATACAGATTATCTGATGCCACTTTTATTATTTGCTTAGTGCATTGGGCCCCGATTTGATCTGAGGGTGTGCTGGGTGACTATCAAGGTAGGATATTTAATCATGTGAAATCTAAATCCGATGCATTATCATGGTCTTATCAAAACATTGGGAGGTGGAGGGAGGGAAGGTGCCCAGGTGAATTCTCACTTATAGATTTCTAGTAGTTTAGAATGCTGTAATGCCTAGGACATGAATTTCCCTTTACTCATCTGACACTGTTGTCTTGCCCCTAACATTTACTCAGTACCTATTTTTGGCTGGGAAACTAAAATTAAAAAAGGGAAGAGATTGGTGTCTTTGGGAAAAGCCCATTTGTAATTCTAGAGACCCTGGACTAGTTTTTAGGTAAGCAGTATCAAATGGACGATGTCTTTACTAATTCTTAAGAGTAAGTCATTTGAAAATTACATTTCTAAACACTACTATTTCTTTAATATCTTACTTAATGTTGGCGGAAAGGGAGAAGGAGGGAGAAAATTATCATAGCACAAAATAATTTCCAATTTCCTGAGTTCTTACTGATTTAAAAATAGTGATTAAACTAAGCTCATTCTAATTGTTATATAAAAAGGAATATTCTAATGAAATTATATGCCTTCAAACATCAATATTTTCAGAGAAGAGATGTGTCTGAAAAAAAGAAGAAGCACCATTGCTTGAACAAATTAGCAAAAATATATCAAACATGAAATTCCTTATATTGGAAGAGTACAAGTTTGTTCAGGTCTTGACACACTCATCCCAATTTCAAATATTATTTCATAATATCTTCTATCCAATTATATATAAAACTCATAATTATGTAAACTTGTCTTCTGAAAAAGAAACATTAAAAGCTATTTTACCTGTTGCTTTGCCAATATTATGCTGCATATTTTAGTCAAATATAAGTAAATTCAATAAATTCACTAGACAGATAATTAATCTTTATTTTTAATATTTGGAGTAGGTAAATTGTCAATCAGTTCTCTTCCTAAACTATAGTGTGTGAAGACATCTATGCTCTACTGTTGGCTCAGGAGAGAGGAAAATCAGAGTAGATTGATTTCTGAAGAAACAAGTCAAATAAAACAGAAGGCATAAGGTGGTAAATTCTTCCCTTCCATTATTCTGAAGCCTGGAATTGAGAAAATAATACAAACAGTAACAATATAATTGCTACCTTCTAGTGTTTTTCCTGTCCTAGGAATGGTTAGTGGCTGCAGAAATGTGAATTCATCTATTCTTCACCACTGCTGGCAATGTAGGAATTATTGCTTCCATTGTACACTTGTGGAAAATGAAGCTCAGTGAGGTCAAGACTCCCCCTTGCTGCCCTATATTTTTAATCCCATGAATACGGTGAAATATCAAACTTCTCTGTGAAACATAATAAAAATAGCTGCAAAATGCCTAATTGGTTTCTTATATATTTGATTTCCAAAATTCATAGTGTAGAAGGATGTAAACCCCAGCAGAAAAATTTACAATTCTGATCCTTGTGCCATTTTGGACTTGGAAGAGTCTAAGCATTCAGAGATATGATTACATCCTCTCGTCAAACTATGTGGTGAATGGTTGCTCAAAGTAATAACCTGAACACCTGGAGGCTGGGGGTTTCCATCTCCTTCCAAGTTCTCACTGCCAATGGCTTAGCTGAGTTATTGATTGTGAGGGACAGTCCTTGCTGTTGGCTTCTTTATCCTAAGTTTAAAGGGTACATCTCCTGACCCAAAGTGGGAGAAATGGTATTTTCTCCCATCGAGCTTTGACATCATTTCCTGTGTCTTCCTTTGGAGAGACACTTAACCTCTCTGGTCCACAATTTTCTTCAGTGTAATGAAGGGATTGTAGCATATACTTTGTCTTCTCATAGAAACATAATGTGTTACACATGTTTAGTACATGACCTCCATACAGTATAAGCTCAAGAAAGGCTCACTAATTAAAGAGCAGAATGATTGAATTAATAACCCCTTCCTATTTTTCAAAGCATTTGACACACAAGGATAAGGTTTATGCTTACTAATTACCCTTATTAATAAAACTAAACTCAGCCTTACTCTTCATACCAGAGGGATTTTACCATTAAAATACCCTTTTAAATTTGAGAGAGAACAGTGAAAACCCAATTAGAAAAATGCTGTCACTCCTAAGGCTTCAGCTCACATTTGATGACTCTTACACTCCATGTCCAGGCCCTACTTCTACAATGAGCGAACTGAAAATCCATACTTCTGATGACTTACTTGAAAGTCCATCCAGTTGTCACACAAACACCTCCCATTTACAATCCCAACCCAAACTCAATTCAATTTATTTTCCCCAAACCCACTTCCTTTCAATTTACCAATCCTAGGTACTAAGATCACAGTTGACACAATTTTTCAGATAAGGATGCTTAAAATCACACTGGCAACCTCTAATCACTCATCAAATCCTGATAAATCTGCCTCATCAGTATATTTGCTTTCATTCAATAGATATTTATTGTGTACCTGTTATGTTTCAGGCACCGTGTAAAGAACTGAGTATACAATGGTAAACAAGAAAGCAAGATTCCCTGCCCTCATGGAGCTTACATTCTAGTGGGGCAGTCAGTCCCACCCACCCACACACATACATAAAGCCAAAAAGCAAAATAAGTTTAAAGAGTTGTCATCGATACAAAATAACAAGGGTGACCTGCTTTCCATGGAAAAGGAACGTGTTTTTTTTTGTATGAGGAACCGAAAGATGGCCAGTGTGGCTGGAGCATCGTGCACTGAAAGGAGGATGGAGTGGAATGACACTGGAGAGGTTCGCAGGGCCCTGTTCATGTAAAGCAATAAAATAAAGGCATCAGAATTCATTTTAAGTCTTTGGGAAGCCAGTGAAGACATTTAAGTTACGAAGTCATGTGATCTGGGTTGTGTGTTAAAAGTATCCCTCTGGCTTCTTTGTGAAGAGGAGGTTGGGAGGCAGAGGATGAGCCAAGAGGTGGGGTCAGTCTTCCGGGTCAGAGATGACCATGGCCCAGACCAGGCTGATGGCAGTGCAAGAGCAGAGAAGTCTTTCCTCTTCTCCATCTCCAAATTACTGAATTATTTCAGGCCCTCATTCTATCTCATTTTGACCTTTGCAAAAGCCCTCCTGGGGCACACCTCTGGGTTTATATGCTCCTAATCTGTCCTCCACACTGCCTGCCAAATAAATTTTGCCCCTCTTCTGCTCAGAGACTCCAACTGCCCAGCCCCCATTCACCCCCATTGTCTTATAAAGTTTCTCAAAAAGATGTGAAGGATATGTCACAATGACCCAGGAGCAGTTTCAAATACTCCTGACCTGGTTCCACCTGACATACAGAGCCATGGTCTCTATATTTTTAACCAATTCTCCAAGAGGTGTAAATAAACTACTCTTTTATCTTCCCTGTCACCCCCAGAAACCCAGGCCTAAAAGAAATAACTTAGCTAAACCCAAGATCTGTCCAGAATTGCCTCAGCTGGCCTAATCTCCGCTCACACTCTATATCTCACCATCTCCTTCCTGTTATATCTTTTATGTTCTTCCTTCAATTTGGAAGGAGAGAAAATATCTTCTTGCATTTTCTAGGAGGGCAAATAGGTAAATAGGTGATTATAAGACAACAAGGTGGATACTTTGGTACAGGGTTGAATTATCAAAAGATGTCAGAAAAGGTAGTAAGATTCATTCTGAATCCTCCAGTAAGTGGAACAGGGTTTATAAAATAAGATTTTGATGAATTAATGAATGAATCAATGAATGAATGATGACTAGAAACAATAACCATTACTTGAGGAAAAGAACAGAAGCATGTTCCTTCTTTTAGCTGCATAGATGGTATAAAACAGTGATTACTTTAGAAATAAGGAAGGACCGTTTAAATTAAGACTTCTTTTAAGGCAATGTGCTCCAAATGAAAAAGGACTCCACTAGTTGGGAAAGACATTTTATTTCCAAGTTTCTAAGAGTGTTCTACAAACAATAGAGGCTTAACGAAAAAATAAAAGGTTAAAAAAAAAAAAGAAAAAAAGAAAAACAAGTATTCTTAACTACTGAAAAGTAAACAGCCTTTTTAAAAAAGACTTCAACATAAAAATGCGAAAATGTAGTTGTCATCTCTAATCCAAATACATTCCTAGAGAAAAGGATCATCCATGGTGACAGGGTTACTTACAGCTGTATACTTATTTAAATGCTATTCATATTCCTTTTGAGTTATTTCTTCATTGCAAATTCAATTGGAGATCTGTGCAAATCTAGCAAAATATTCTTTGGATTACAAAAACTATATAAAAAAATGAACACAACCTGCAATTATGGAAGTATTGAGAATGTGTAATCCTTCACTGAGATGAGAGATTCTAAAGTGACATTGTCCACAAAATGTATTCCATTGAAGTGTTCAGCCCAATTTGATTTCAATGCAAAGTAAAATGGAAGTGAGCACTTCATAAAATCATTTCTTTGTATGCATGTTGACTAAATCATAAAAATAGTACGTAACATGATATCAAGAAATGCTTGAAACAAACTTTCACAATAAAGTCAGAAAAAAACTGTAAAAATTGTCTGCAATCCAAGAAAAAGCACGTGCCCTGTGTGTAGGGGGAAAGAGGGAAAGCACTTGCAGTGTGACTTTATGTGGTCTTTCCCCAAGTATTGCTACGTTTTGACCTTTGGCCCAACTGAACAGGTGAAATGCCCTTCACATAACTTTCAATCCCCAAGAAACTAGCTGGAATGCAGGGGACTGTAGACACACTCCTGGACCAAATGGCATCGACTCTCAGAATCCAAAATGGTCCCTGCCCTCATTCTGAGCTTACGGCCCCAAGCATATTCTAAACAAAGCTTTTTTAAATGAATCGCCCATTCTCATTAAAACATAAAATGCCACATCATTTTACAATTAGTTAAAATTACAGGAGGAAAAATAAGCAGTTTCAACTATCAAGAGTCTTACAATAGCCTGGTAAGTTCAACAGAAGAAAAAATAGAATAACATTAGAGTCTGGGCAAATTTATATTTTTGACTCTAGTCCCCCAGTTCCCCAGTGCTCAGTGTGGGGCATAGAATGTATACCTGGAACATTAGAGTTCTGATAGCTCCATTCCCTCATGGATTCATCTCTCATAACCATCAAATTACTGATATACAAGATAAATGCATATTATATAACACATATTGCAAAGTCATAGACTGACCTAGTTCTTTCACATCCTTCTTTTTTAGAAGATGTGTGTGAAGAGAAGCCAGGAGGTTAACACCAAGAATGTACAAAAAAGCTTTACATGATGTTACAGAATCTTGTCTGAAAAAACATTTGTAAAACATGTTTGATTTTAAATAAACAATAAAAGCAGCAGACAGACAACAACAGATCATAAATAGGGTTATTAAAAGATCACAATTAAATTAGAAATATAAATGGATCATTAGAAATACTTAACGTTTGTTTCAATGTTAAGAATCAAACCCAGAATTTAAAAAAAATCTTTTTTTATTTCAAAGATTGCTTCTTATATTGAAGCTCATATTAAAGCAACAGTACAATGTTCATAAAATATAAGTGTGATGCCGTAACATTTTCTTACATGTCAGAATACTGATATTTGTATGTATACTAAAATAAGAACTTTAAAATTGTACAAATAGATACATTAAAAATGACATAGAAATAGGGCGTCTCTCACTGAAACAAGACAGTTATATCTGGCACGTATTAGTTTAAGATGAAAGTAGAAGCAAAAAGATTTACAAGAATCAGCAGTAACAAGATTGATGCTCAAGAGACATAATTGTACATTGTATTGTACATACATTGTATGGGTTTAAGCTGGCTGAATATTATATATTTCAAGTTTAAAAATGCACTACATATAGAGTGTCCAGAGTTTAAGGCGAAATTACAGCTCAGAACTGTTGTCCTTTCTAATTTTGTGGAAGCTTCTTTGACAACTTAAAAAAGAAGAAAGACTTGGATGTTCATAACACATAAACAATTTCCCTTCATTGTCAGTTCAGCGTTAGACTTCTCCTTCACTTAAATATTTTGTATGCCAAGTGTTTTTTTTTCTAGCGAAGTTGATAAACAACTTCAATATTTGCCTTTTTGTGAGAAAAGGTATTTCACAGTATTTACCACTTTGATGTCCTCGCAGTTTTATTAAATGTATCCTCTCTGTAAAACTTTGCCTGTTTTAAATGAGCCTTTCCTTGATTTAAAAAAATACCTGTTTACACATCTTCTAGATTCTTGAGAACGCCAGACACAGTTCTTAAGGCCAAATTTGTATCGTTATTGTTAAGAATCGTCATCAAAAGTGTCTTTGGAACCATACAAATCTGCTAGTTTCTTAAAACGAGGTCCCCAGTTCTGTAGATAATCATAGTCCAAGTCTGAATCTGTGGTGGCCGACTCTAGGGAGCTCAGGGACCCGGCCACTGAGCCCCTGCCTTCATAACCGTAGATTTGAATGGAGTCATAAGGAGGAGCCGTGGGGTCATTGTCTGCCTCCTGTATTCTCGTGTTGATGAAGTCATCGACATCCACGCTGTTGGGCGCTGGCCGGAGCCCAGGTCTAGGCATGTACTGATACTCAGGTTTGATGTCTTTGCGGGGGATAAATCCATTGATACCATCAGGATTCTGGAGGGTGGCAATATCAAAGGCTTCTGTGTCTTCTTCCCCACCCCCTTCATCATCATAAGTAATGATGTTCTCACGGACATCTTCTTCCTCAAAGACAATGAGTGGTTCTTTCTTTTGCCTTCTCAGGGTCACAAACAATACTACAATGACTGGAGGGAAAGAAAAAGAAAGTAAGCATTCGTTAAGTCCAGTATTCCTGGGTTCTTCTGCCAGAGGAACTCTGATTACCATAAACCATGAGGTATAAATGCTCAGAACAGGAAAGAGCATAGGAAATGAGAGCTTTGCCCGGAATTCCTAAGGATGTGTAAAATTGACCCCTGCCTGGCTCTTCCTCTACAAATGCTGCCATGAAAACATTACACCCAACAACTTGGCAGGTTGGGACAATTTCGAACTTTTAACAAATGAATCCAGACACCATTTAGGAGTCATCTTCCTAAGAACTAGGAAGATTCTAAATATGTTGGTCTGTAGTCTCTTAGAAGTGGCTAATGCCAATTTCTCTTTGCAAAGGAAGGTAGCTGTTTTTCCAAGGTTTAAAAATGAGGACATGCAGAGCCCTCAGGGCCTACCATCCTATAAGATGTGATGGCTACCCTATATAGCCTACCACCCTATAAGGGGTGATGGCTAGCTTCTGCCAATGTCTGAGAAAGAGTATTGGTCCTATACTAACTTAATGGGAAATCTTACCATAAGTGTGGTTGGACTCTCTGTAGCCACCACATAGAGGAAAGGAAGTTTTATAAAGACCCCCAGAAGACAAAATCTTCTGTTTACTTTAACATAGGAAAATAGCATCAGCTGGAACCCCAGATAAAGCAATCTCATGTCTTCCCTGGGAGAGGGGGGTTGCATTAAGCTTGGGCAACCTAGGAGGGGTGATCAGAGTCATTTATAAGGAAAGTTCAGGCACAGTTTAATTCTTCATTGATTCCCTCTTTTCCCCAAGAGGCTTCTACAATATTCCATTAGAAGGCTCTCCCATACACTCAGCAAGGCTGAAGAAAATGTTTGTGGCTGAATCTTGCACTCCAGCTGAGCACCCCTCTGGCTCCACTACTGCTCCGAGAAGAAGGGATGAGAGATTGTACTTGCCCTGGACTTCGTGTGGCTCCCAAAGCTCTGTGCTTTTTTCTTGTGGGCACTTTCACTCACACAGACCACTCCTTTTCACTTTCTCTGCTTAGCGGACTCTTTTTTTCTTTCATCATGGATACACTTCCTGGCCTGCCATCCTGACACCAGACAGGACTACTGGCACCTTTTTCATGCACCAGCCTGGCCCTGTTCTTATCCTTATTATAATATTTATCACATGGTTTACACATCTGTTTCCACTTCTATTAACTTTTTAGGGCTTTTGTATTTTACTTCCTCTGTTTGAAATATTCATTTATCCAAGCCTCTGTCCTCAGCTGGACAACTCTCAGCAGCCAACCTGTATGTCACATCCTCCAGGAAGATTTCTTTGACCTTCCCAGGCAATGTTAGGTGCCTTTTTTTTTTCTTTTTTTTTTTTGAGACAGAGTTTTGCTCTTGTTGCCCAGGCTGGAGTGCAACGGCGCCATCTTGGCTCACCGCAACCTTTGCCTCCTGGGTTCAAGCGATTCTTCTGCCTCAGCCTCCCAAGTAGCTGGGATTACAGGCATGCACCAACACACCTGAATAATTTTGTATTTTTAGTAGAGACGGGGTTTCTCCATGTTGGTCAGGCTGGTCTTGAACTCCCAACTGCAGGTGATCAGCCTGCCTCCACCTCCCAAAGTGCTGGGATTACAGGCGTGAGCTACTGCACCTGGCCCATGTCAGGAGCTTTCTACTCTGTCCCCCAACCATCTTGTGTTCATGTCCCTATTATAGCACCCACCGTGTGCCTCTTCATGCATACTTTCCTTGACATTCTGTGAACCTGTCGAGCACAGAGATCTCATAGACTTCTTCTCTTTATCCCTCAGGACCTAACATAGGGCCTGTTGCCCAGAGAATACCCAATAACTATTTGCTGAATTGAATTCACTGGCTTTTTCCTATGGAGTAAAGCTCCATGAATTCATTCGAGGTAGGACCAAGCATCATGGCAAAAGTGTAGGTTTGGTGTCAGACATGCATAGGTTTGAATCCTGATTTGGTCAGTCACTAGTTCTGAGACTTTGGGATAAAATGATCTTCCTGAGGCCCAGCAATGGCATATGTTCTGAGTACCAGCACATGGCTTTTCTACAGAATAAACCACAGGTGAGACAGAGGTGCAGAAGAGGAGCACCTAAGCAGGGGCAGGTGCAGGAAAAGCTTCCAAGGGGTACCCATGAGCTGAGGTGTTAGAACAGATGTTAAATATGATAATTAGTGGAGGGGTTAGAGTCCTGCTTCTTCCTTCTTCCAGTTCCCGAGTCCTTCCTATGCTGTCTTTTGCTCCTTCTTATGGGCCTAATGTCCCTAAGCCTTATTCTTTCTCTTGTGAGACAAAACCATTGCTAATACAACCATGTTTCTGCCCAAATTCCTCTTATGCCAAACCTTCTCTGATGTCCCTGAAGCCCCCTAGTGGCTCCTGCTATACAGCCCTGTGATGGCCCGGCAAAATGCTCATCATGACCTTCCCTGTTCTCTGCTGGAACTCAATTGTCTGCTCCCTGCAATATTCCATCAAATGCAAGAGGCAGACATCCCCCACCTCGCCCCCGCAACCCCCCCCCCCGTACCCCACCTCTTTTCTTGAACTGTGTCGACAGTCATAACAGGGTCCTGGTTACCAGCCTGTATTTGAGAAGCATGTGTTTCAAGGAGGGAGATCCGGTTGCCTGGCCCTTCCTGCAGGGGACCAGGAAGCGCCCTTACCCAGGAGAATGACGATGCAGGCGAGGATGGCGATCAGCGCGCCTGTGCTCAGGCCGGCGTTCAGAATGTAGGCCTCTGCGTTGCAGGAGAGCAGTGCCCCGTTCACGTCGCACCCGCAGACTTTGATGGTGAGGGTGTTGGTGCTACTCATGGGCGGGATGCCCCCATCGCTGATCACTATGGGCAGAAGGTACAAGTCCTGCTTCTGCCGACTGAACCCTCCACGCCGGGCGTACACGCCTGCTGTGTTATCTGCAGAAAGAGGGGAGACCGGCCGTGCGCCCAGTCAAGACCATTGGAATCACAGCGGCTCTCTGCTCGGCAGATTTGAGGGCACTCTCTTATCATAAAGGTTAACCGCCAGAATCGTTCTTAATTGTTCTTTCATCTAAGTATCTGCGGAAGCCACAGCCGTTTGGCATGATCACGAAACAAGCTATCTGCATTTTGGAATAAATCTCAGAAACAGGCTCTTTTGGATTTGGTAGGGAATTTCCATTGAAGAATGGGCAAGAGCAAAGCAAGAAAATGATGTGGCCGGCTTGCCAGTGAAAGGATTTTCCCCAACACCCTCAGCCACCCGGTTAAACATGTCATTCCTCCTGCTTAGAATGATTTGAAGTTTGTTGCTCACATGACCCAGCGCACTTCTGCCTGCATGGTGGACGATCAGGTATTATTTCCCTAACCTAGAGTTCACGTTGCTTTCCAGGCTCACACCCTACGTTTTCTCACAGAAAATGTGCGGCAGGCTTGCCACTGAAGGAAATTCCCTTTAAAGGCAAGCCTGCCACACCATTTTCTGCTGGGCTATTGTTCCTTCTTGAAATGCCACAAGAAAGCATGAGCTTCAGCAATCTACTCTATGTTAGCACACGAAATATTAATAATTAAATATTCAAGTGTGTGTGAGAAAAAAAGTTTTTTCCTATGTGCAGACTTCCTACTTTATGACAAGCGTTTAGCCAATTTTTGTTTGTATATATTTTTAAAAAAGAAATTCCAAGTCCACCTTCAAACTTTATGCAAACTATGAATCCACTCATTAGTCATGAAAATATACATGCTTTAAAGAGAGGAACTATTTTATAACCCTTGCAGGAGATTTATGGTTTCTTTAAAACCCCAACACCATCAGCCACCCAATTAAACATGTCACTCCTTCTGCTTAGAATGATTTGAAGTTTGTTGCTCACATAACAAAACACAGCGCACCTCTGCCGGCATGGTGGACGATCAGATATTATTTCCCTAACCTAGACTTCACCTTGCTTCCCAGGCTCACCTCCTACTTTTTCCACATGGACCAGTTCAGCCTGACATCAAGAATTCAGTTCTGTCCCCCAAGAATGCCACACTCTTCTGTGTGCCTGGTCTTTTTATCCACTACTGTCTTGCTCAAAATAACTGTTCCTTTTATCATAACAGTTGTACTTCTCAGGCCTCAAAATATAATTCAAAAGTCATCTCTTCAGGGAGACCATCCAAGACCTCTCCCATCATCTCTTGTGTGACCCACCACACTGTATATTCGTATAGAAATACATAACCTACTCTTCTGTCATGATTTGTTGACATAACCACTTTGACCTCTGTGAGACTGTGAACTTCTTGAGAATAGGGGATTTTTGTCTGATTCACCTCAGTCTCTCCAAGGCCAGAAACACAGCAGACATTCAATAAATATTTGTTGAACAAATGGCATAACTGTGTTCTGGGAAGGATTTAACCAAAATTCCAGATGTTGGCTTTTCTGTATTTCCCAATCTTTTGTAGCCTCTGCCCCCAAAATATTTCCTCATCATGTTTTCTCTACCAGCCTCAACTAATTTTCTAAGATTTATGTTCTAGTGGGAAAGCATTGGTATTATAAAACAGTAGAAATTTTTAATATGTTCCATCAAATTACACATACATGCATACACACATACACACACACACACACACACACACACACTCACACTGAACTTCTGGTATGGTCTGCCTCTGTTTGTGGGTTAAGAATCAGAGTTTATAGCAATATGAATATTATGACTAGCATCATGGCCCAATAGCTGGTAGGCTTTAAATAGGTTGACAGGATTTTGAATTAGCTCCTGTAGTAGGGAAAAAAAATCTCAGAATTTCAAAATTATTTAATATATTTTAGGTTAAAGAAAATGTATAATCTTCCCTTGGTATCTGCCGGGAATTGGTTATAGGACCCTCCCCTGAATACCAAAATCCAAGGATGTTCAAAGTCCTTATATACAATGGCACAGTATTTGCATATAACCTACACACATTCTCCCATATGTGTTAAATGATCTCTAAATTACTTATAATACCCAATACCATGTAACAGCCATGTAAATAGTTATGATACTGTAGTTTCAAATTTTGTATTATTTTGCATTGTTGTATTACAATTTTTTGTTGTTTTCTGTTTTTCTCCCCAAATATATTTGATGTTTGGTTGGCTGAATTCACAAATGTGGAACCCATGAATATGGAAGGCCTACTACAATTTATTTTCCGTTAGATATCTATATCTATATCTATATATAGATATAGATATATATACGTATGTATATACACATATATATATGGCAGATTCAGTCTTATTTAGGGATGGGCAGAAATTCTGAATATTGCAGATGGTGAGGTTTTGTACTTTCTGGCTCTAGTAGACCTGATATGACCAATTCTGTGTCCTTCACTGCCAACATTTCATCCAAAACAACACAGAACAGCCAGCCCTCAATTCTATATTTTCTGAATTTTGTATGATTGGCATACATTTCTCTTATCACTGGGGAAAATTATACAAACATTGCATATACTATGAAATAGGATGAAAAAAATAAAAGTAGGCTAGTCAAGTAAAATAGTAACTGAAAATGCAGTCACCTGACTAGGCTTTACACACCATTGTTCCATACTTAGCAATTACAATAAAAATTACATATCTATAATAAATTAATGGAAAATATATTTTCTCTTCTTGTATATGTTTTCATAGTTAAATTAGACTCTCACAAATTGAAAGTTACAATATCTACTCCATTTTAATGATCTGAAATGTCCATGTCATCATGGATAAAAATAAATGTTAAAAATTTAATTGAAATTCTAGGTCAAAGAAAACCCTTTGATATGGGTGACATGCCCAGCAGATGACTTGCTTGGTTTACACATTTGGTCCTACTCTGTTACCCATAGTGTTATGGTTGGAGAGTATGGGAACAGAATATTTTTATTTTTATAAACTTGTGGAAGTCGTAATTTAAAATCTATTCTTCAATGTGCCATCCAGGCAGACCTGCACTTCCAGATCACAGCAGGTTGGGTTATGGAGGAAGGTAATTGAAACTCAAACACCAATGGAAAACATGGATCTGGGCATGACATTGGCACATGAATTCAAGATGTTTCATATTCTGAACAATTGAGTCCTCTCCGACACACAGAAACCACTACGTAAAAGCTCATCAAAGCACCCAGCTGACCAAACCATTTAAAATCTCTGAGTGATAGATCAGTAGGATCGCAAGAACTTTTCAAACCTCTGCTATTAAAACATGCTTTACATATGGATTTTAAGATCAGTTCAAGAAGTGGGAAAGAAATGGACTAAGGCTTTCTTCCTGGGTGAATACTAATTATCTGCTTTCAATTGGGTAACTTTTCCCATCTAGAGCCCCATTTGTTCATCTTTAAAATTAGGAGACTGATTGATAGCAAGCATGCCTCATGGGGTTGTTAAGCAACTAAATAACATGATAGAAATCAGTGTTTATCCTCTGTGCTGTGCTTCCAGAAGGCTCAGGGGATCCTTCTACCAGAAAACTGAACACACATTACTGAGATCCTCCAGGGCTGGTGAGCTGGTAAAGGTGAACACAGTGGGTAGGAGACGTGTCTAGCAGCCTGGTTTGGCATTTAGGTGGTCTGTGTTGCTTGAGTCAATAAAATATTCGCCCTTTAGATCCAGGTTGTTCCAGGACCAATGGGAGTGCGAGCCTTCTCTCAGAGGTGGCATTTCTGAGTGGCATTTCAGTATCACGGCCTGTCCTTCTTGTGATCCACTCTGATCACTGATCAAAAATAAGTCACTATGGCCTGGCATGGTGGCTCATGCCTGTAATCCCAGCACTTGGGAGAACCAGGTGGGCAGATGACTTGAGGCCAGGAGTTCAAGACCAGCCTGGCCAAAATAGTAAAACCCTCTCTCTACTAAAAAATACAAAAAAAAAAAAAAAAAAAAAAAAAAAAAAGGCCAGGTGCAGTGGCTTACGCCTGTAATCCCAGCACTTTGGGAGGCCGAGGCGGGCGGATCACGAGGTCAGGAAATCAAGACCATCCTGGCTAACGCAGTGAAACACCATCTCTACTAAAAATACAAAAAATTAGCTGGGCTTGGTGGCGGGTGCCTGTAGTCCCAGCTACTCGGGAGGCTGAGGCAGGAGAATGGCATGAACCCGGGAGGCAGAGCTTGCAGTGAGCCGAGATCACGCTACTGTACTCCAGCCTGGGTGACAGAGCAAGACTCTGTCTCAAAAAAACAAAAATAAAAACAACAACAACAACAACAAAAAGAAACAAAACAAATTAGCTGGGTGTGGTGGCGCATGCCTATAATTCCAGTTATTCAGGAGGCTGAGACAAAAGAACCTGGGAGGTGGAAGTTGCAGTGAGCCGAGATTGTGCCACAGCACTCCAACCTGGGAGACAGAATGAGACTCTGAATCAAAAAGAAAAAAAAAATCCACTAGGGGTTGGTATGGTGGTTCACACCTGTAATCTCGACACTTTGGGAGGCTGAGGTGGGAGAATCGTTTAAAGCCAGGAGTTCTAGACCAGCCTGGGCAACATAGCGAGACCTTGTCTCTAAAAAAATTAAAAGTTAAACAATTATCCAGGTGGGGTGACCAGCAACTATAGTCCCATCTCCTTAGGAGACTGACACCAGAGGATCGCTTGAGCCCAGGAGTTCAAGGCTACAGTGAGCTATAATAGTACCACTGCACTACACCATGGCTGACAGAATGAGACCCTGTCTCTAAAAAGAAGGAAAAAAAAATAGCTACTATGGTCAGGAACTTCATGAAAAACAAATCTGGACACACAAATAGAAATATAAACAAACTAACAACAATAACAAAACCCCTTTACTAGACACCAATTTTTCACCCTATATTTGACTACATATTAGCTTTCAATCCATCTTTGAGTGGGTCCCCTTGCATTGGACATATGCATTACCAAGGTTTATGGATAACCCAAGAAAAAAAGAGGTTCAGTGAGGACATATTTCCAGGAAAGTGTCAGATTGGCTCCAGGTTACTAAGATGAAACAGAAAAGACAAATATTCCATCAATTTAAAAATTTCCATAGAGACTTCCTAGATCTTTTTCTTATATAAAGATTCTAAGAAGCAAAAAACTCAATCTTTGGAGTCAAACAGACCTGGGTTTGAATCTTGAATCTTGTACATATTAATTGCCTGACTTTAAACATATTATCTAGGTGTCTTGATTTTCCATATTGTCATCTGTGAAACTAATAATTTTAGGTTAAATTTGATTCCATTCATAAAGCTACTTAGCACAGTTGCCAGCCTGTTGGCGATGCTCAGTAAATATTAATTCTTTTCTGGAAGTTCTTCTCTTTGAGCAGTAGACTAATGAGGAAGAGAAACTTATTGGCAAAGGAGGAAAGTGAATTCTTGGAAATGTCATTGTAGCTCTGAATGTAATTGCCTATGCAGAAGGACTCTTCATTCAAAGGTAAGAAAATATTTCATATTCTTCAGTCCTGGGCAATATATTTCCCATGACAAGAAAATGTTTTTCAAGCATCTTGGTTTTTGATCTTGACCCCAGTGTTCTCATCCTTGGCCACAGATATGTAACCAGTTGCATGTTTTCCCCCACTTAGGCCAAAACTTGCAAATAGGGCCATTAATTACCAGAATATGTCATGCACAAAGTGTAGTGTTTCTATTAATGGAAAAACAAATTCAGGCTTCTAAGTTTTAGTCCAACCTGGACTCCTAATTGCATGCTGCTTTTACTTGTACACTTTTTCATTATACTAATACAATATAAAAGTTCCTAATAATGATGATCTCCATGGTACCAGTTGGGGAATACCAATATAGGGGTTACGATGATGATGTAGCCCAATGAGGAAATATATGAGACTGGCAATCAAGGGGAACATTAAGATGGAGAGAGAAAGAAGACCTTCATAGATAGACTGCACTTGGTGACAACCCTGCATTAGCCAAAAAATAAAAATAAAAAAGGAAAAAATTAAAAGCAGATCAAAGTGGGCAATATATGGACCAGCTCCTGCATATTGAAAACTTGAAAACAGGAAGCACCAAAGCAAAGGACCAGGACCCTCTGCCCTCATCATGGTGTCAGGAGAGAGGCTTATCCCAGGGCAACGGCATCAGTCACTCAGCAGCTTCCCTAAGGCTCTGCAGATGCTCTTCCTTACCAATCCTTTTCCTCTGTCCATCTCTTCTCTGAAGCTAAACAATCCTCACAGCTTGACCTGATCAGAGACATTCTATCTTATGAAAAAGGCCACAGGGCACTTCAGTCTGAGGATCCTCTCTGCAGACTGTTGGAAAACAGAGAATGTAGGCCAAGACTTGCTCCCAGGGAGGTATTTTGTTCACTGCTGACCCAAATCTGCCTACTCTACGTTTCTTCCCAAACCTCAGAGAGGAAGTAGATCTATCTACCACATGAAAAGTTCCCACACACTTGAAGACAGGTATTCAGTCACTAGCAGAATAATCATTATTTGATTACTTTGCTCTGGCCTACACTGCTTTCCTTAGAAATGTGGCAATAGCTCTGCCAAGATAATGGAAAAAATATTCCTGTGCCCACACATGCCTGTGCACACACACACACACACACACCCATCCATATATATATATATATATATACATATATATATACGCATAAATAAGCACATACATAAAATTTATATAGTGTGACTAAAATTTCTTAGTAGAGTTATAAGCTTCAATAATTTCAGAAGTATAGATGACACACAACTACAAAAGGCATCATTTGAGCATTTAGTTATTTCGATTTCTTTACACTCATTTACATTTGTGAATTTTGAAAAATTAATTTTAAGTTTTGATGTCAGTCAATATTTACCATCTTCAATCCAAGGGACTGAAATAATGGAAATTTCATAGAATATTTTTAGAAGTTTGTGACAATACACTCCTGATGTTACTACTGATCAATGATGAACTTACTAGTCTGTGTGTACACCTCTATTTTCTTGCCTTTCTTAATACCCTGTGAGCTCTCTACCTACCCGTACACATTACTGCATAGTTTGTACA
Organism: Pan paniscus; assembly: GCF_029289425.2. NCBI lineage: Eukaryota > Metazoa > Chordata > Mammalia > Primates > Hominidae > Pan > Pan paniscus. The sequence continues at coordinate 74,457,169 of NC_073267.2, forward strand.
TTTCACAGCCCATCGTGACTGAATGTCCGACCTCTTCACCAGACAATAACCTCCTTGAGGGAAGGAGCCTTGTCTTATTTAGCTTTTCAGTCATCTTTGTGCATTTAGGCATTTAGCACTGTTGTGTGTGTTGACAGAATAAATGGCTGAATGCTGTGCTTTCCAATGAATCTCATATCAGTCTGACTTTTCCACACAGTCAGAGTTTGCTGATTCATTATCTCATGGTCCATTTCTAGTTTCCATATTCTCCAACTCCTTCTAATGTTGCTTATATTTATATTGCAGATTTTGCTTTTGCTAAATATCTTCATCTTGCTATCTTATTATTCTGTTATTATTATTTAAATTGAAGCAAATTTAACTAAGCAACATTGATTGAACTGCTAATATGGGCAAACGCTGTTGTTTGTTACTTTTACATACATTATCCTAGACAATTTTTCAAACTGTGCAAAGATTATAATGACCCATATCTTATAAGAAACAAAACTGAGAAACTAAGAGGGAAGCAATTTCTCACAAGCACATGGAAAATAACAGAACTAGAATTTGAAGTCCTCTAGGTTTCATTGAATTTTATAAGCACATAACTGACCCTGGAACACTGACATTATTGCATTCTAATTAAACTAGTTTTTTTTTTTTAATATCCACAATAGGTTGGTTAATTAGTTGAATTCCACCATAGCCTATAATTAGACAAAAAAAAGAAAAACTCAGTTTCTAGACTCAGTTTCTAGATAAAAGAACAGTTCTTAGAAACCTAAGAATTTTTGTGGCAAAGAGACCCACAAACAATCAGGGGTACTCATTCAACAGCTGTTCCCATAGCATTTCCAGACACAGACATACACACGCAAACATACACCCTTCACAAACAAACCAATGTGAAGGAGGCAAGAAGAAACCTATTATTTTCCCAATATTTTGGAATAAAAGATATGCTACAATGATGCAAATTCTATAAATGATGAGCCTTAACGTACTAATGAAAATAATTGACCAAGACTCTGATGGCTATAATGTCTCCTAACTGAATTAGGGAGCTAGACACCACTGTTCTTCCAATTATTGCCTTTTGTACTGAGGAATCTGCAAAACAAGAAGTACAATAAAGAGTAACATGATAGAAATACTTGCCTGTGTGCATGTGAAATTCAAGCATGTGTGTATGAGATATCGAAGTATGCAGTTTGTTAGCATTAAGAGACTTTTCATTGTCACGTTTAATCACATTTCTTAAAATCAACTCTGCTTTCACTTATGTTTGATAGTAATTTTCTCCTTGTTGGTAGGGTAAATGGAGAGAAAAGAACATACTGCCCACGTATTTCTTAGTTTAAGACAAAGAAAACTACCAAGAGATTCAGGGGGATATTGACATTTAGGGTCTTTAAGCTAACTAGTTAAGTCAGTGACCACGTGCAACCTTGAAAGAGTGATGTCTGATCTACCAAGAAGATCTATTTATTTTTTTGTTGTTGTTGGATTGAGGAGAGAGCGGGTTCAAAGATAAACTCTGTTCTGTGTGAGACAAACTGCAGCAATGAATTTTAGGCAGAAAAGAAACATGATTATTTACACAAGTGAAAATGGCAGGGCATTAAAAGACATCTGCCATTTTGATCTCCCAACAGAGCATCTTCCATATTGGAGCAATTAAGGGCGAAAAATACATCCTACAAAAATCTGTTTGGCTATCTTTAAATTATGAAAGTGAAAAATCAGAAGCATATTTGCATGCTAGTTTGTGCTGCTCATAAAAAATGTCCTTAGTTCGGGGGGAAAACAGAAAGAAAGGCATTTATTTGCCAATTGATTTAATCTGAGTGAATCTGTCTTGGCTATCCTTACTAAACCAACATTGCTTTCCACGCAAACATTTTGTTGTTTATTTATGTCTTTGCTTGCCTGCTTTCTTATTTTTATTTTTGTTTAAGCAGTGCAAACTCAACTCTGAATGTTTCAGTGCTCATTGATCTGCCACATGGCCCATCTTGGATATTACATTTGCAAAACTAATACATTAGAGGGTCATCTCATTCTTCCCCCTAACCCTAGGTCTCCAATATAATTTTGTGGAAAGTAAATGACTGAATGGATGAAAGAATGGAAGGGCTGGGTGATGGGGTACTGACTTCTTTAGAATATTCTGGCATCAAATGATTTGTTCTCTTTTTCATCCTGGAGCTTATTTCATGACAGATTCATTCTTTGCATAATAATAACTAATTCTTAAAATTTTTGAAGAAGATTATATGTTATGAAGTGTTTTCTCAACCACTCCTTTACTTTTAATTTATGCATTTAGTCAACCCACTTTTCTTAAGTGTTGGGATACTGGCCTCACAGAGCTCAGATTCTAGTGGGAGACAAGGAAATGTGTTATACGGTTAGAATTCAGAGTGATAAGAAAAACTGAGGTTAGGGCAGTATTCCTGGAGCACTAGGAAAAGGCAGCCCAAATGTTCTGAGATGTTAGGCCAGATGTCACCTGGGAGATGTCTTTATGTACAGTGAGACTTAAAGGAGGAGGGATAGAGAGGGGGAGTAAATTCCCTGCACATGGACATGTGAGAGCATGGCATATTTCAGAAACTTGACATGGTTTCAAGTTTCTGAATCTTAAGATTTAAGGTAGCAAGAGAAAGGACATGGTAGAGGTAAAGTGTACAAGGAGTAAAGCATGGAATGTCTCGCTCACTAAGCTATGGAGTTTCAGTTAAATACATAGGAAATGGAGAGGCAGGAAAGAATTTAAAAAAGAGAGAGAGAGAGGCATTGTCCAGTTTGTTTATTGAGGGCTGAGTGAAGTGGGGGCAAGGATGGAGTCAGACAGACCTGTTTGTAGGTCACTATGTAGTTACAGCTTCTCTGTGGGTAACTCTATTCATGATAACTATCAAAATTAGTTGTGCTTTCACAATATAACTAATTTTGCTGGATGTGCTTTTGGGGATTCCCTGACATCAGATTCATATTCACTGTGAAAGCCTTCTTTTAGGACGCTTCCTGGCACTCATTTTTTCATCTTTTCATGATTACAGAAGGATGGAAAGAAGAGGCTATCATAGGGAATCTAAGAAATATCTAGAATTTGATGAAAGCCACACTGACACTAACTAGAGAAGAAGCATCAAGGATGGAGAAGGCCAAATCAAACAGGGAAGAGGCTTCATGGTTTACAAAAGGCTACTCTTAAAATTGATTTGCTTGAAAATCTCGAGTATTTTTGTTGTCGTTATAATAGAAACTCATTGAAAACTCCTAAAATTTTCCTTGGCTGCTCAAGTGACAGAAAAACCTTCTGATAGCCATGTAACCCCATGATCTGATAAACCTTCAATTCTAATTGAGATGGCCCATTGTAAAGCTTGTAGCCCTGGGGTTCTGAGATCCCGGGATGCATTCCAATTTTGATACCAGTTTTTAGTATGTCAGTGCCTTTATCTCTCAAATTGGCAGCTCAATTCATATAGTGTAATAATTTACAACTGTTTTATAAATTATTATTAGGATTATATATCAAATATTCAGATATTAATATTAAAATTGTTCTCCCTTTAGAGATGAAGAGCAAAGCCAAGCCTTTAATCTCTAGGCCTTGCCTTTTCCTCTGTACCTTATCAAATGATTGTTGTTTGGAATAAGAGGGTTGAAAATTAAAATTATGAAGTTAATATTAGAATATTGTATTTATAATTACCAGGTCACTAAGCCAGCAGACAAAACTATATTATCTTCTTGTTAGAATCAAAAAATTGTAATAAACATTAAACATTTATTTTTTAGTAACACAACAATGTAAAGGAAGTTCTGTCTCTCTCACACACACACCCCCCAAAACACAAATCTTAATTTTAATCTAACGCTCAGTATGATGTTTAATGATGAAACTCAAGAACTAATTTCCCTATTAAAGTAATAAGTAAACCAAGAATGGCCATTACTATTGTTATGATATAGCACATATTTGAAAAGTGTAAATCTATGCAATTAGATGAAAAACAAGTATTTTAAAAGGTGAAACAAATTGCCATTAATTTTTATGTAGTTATTGCTCTAGAAAACTCAGGAAAATCAGCTAAGTTATATCACTTTGCAATAATGCCCAATAGTAAATAAATTAAAAGAGTTATAACTTATACTAAAAATAGTGACTAAGAAAATAAAATTAGAACAGATTCAGTCCAGTCTGATACATAAGAAGCTTGGAAGTCACCTCTCCATCCAAATAAAAAAACAAACAAACTAGAATATTAACAACTTTTCCTAGATTCATAAGAGAATTGAGTTTACAGGGCAAAGAGCTGTCCCCAGATTGGAGACAGACAAGTAGATGCAGAGAATCGAACTTACTAGATCAGGAACCAACAAGCAAAAACTTCCTCAGGAACCAGTGCTGGGGTAGAAAAACCTGAACTGTAATTGACAAATTGATGGAGGCCCAGTGTGGAGAAGTTAAAATCTCTAGGGGAACCCAGTCACAGGACCTCTCCCGTGACCCCCTACCACACACATGCATATACACACTTGTGTGATTTTTACCTCCAGGAACTCTACCTGGTTCTCACAGTGAATATTAGAGAAAAATTCCCTCATGCTATCAGTAGGGGGAGGGAAAAAGGAACCATTTTGAAATACGCCAGAGCATTCTGTTCTTAACAAGGCCTGATCTTAGAAAAAACTTTTAAAGGAAGCCTAATCTTCTGGGATTTTATCAGAGACTAACTGACCTGGGGAAAAGAAACTTCCAACTCTAGGCCATCCCAGGTATCCTGTCCCAGCAAAGGAGGGAGAAAAAAACAACTAAGGAGCACTTGTGAAGTTTACAGTTCAGAGGCACAAGCTTACTAAAAACTGAGGCCCAGTCATAGGACTATGGAATGCTAGCCCTTCTTTAACTTACTATCACATTGTTAAAGGCTTATTTATAGCAGTTCCTGTTACCCACAACACCATTTCCGTTATGAAGAAAAAAATTACAAGGCATACTAAAGGCAGAACAAAAAATCCTACAATTTGAAGAGACAGAGAAAATATCAAAACCAGGCACGCATATGACAGGGATGTTGGAATTATCCAGCTGGAAATTTAGAACAACTGTGATTAATATGCTAAGGTCTTTAATGGATAAAGTGGACAACATTCAAGAACAGATGGGCAATGTAAGCAGAGAGATGGAAATTCTAAGAAAGAACCAAAAGAAACACTAGAGATAAAAAACATCAACAGAAATAGAGAATGCCTTCAAAGGGCTCCTTAGTAGACTGGACACAGCTGAGGAAAGAATCTCTGAGCTTAAGAATAGATCAACAAAAACCTCTAAAACTATAAAGCAAAGAGACAAAAGAAAAAATAATACCCCAGAATATCCAAGAACTGTGGAACTATAAAAGGTGTAATATATATGTGATGATAATACCAGAAACAGAAGAGAGAAAGAAACAGAAGAACTATTTGAAACAGTTATGACAGAATTTCTCCAAATTAATGTCAGATACCAAACCACAGATGCAGAAAGCTCAGAGAACATCAAGCTGTATCAATGCCAAAAAGAAAGTCCCCACACCTAGTCATATCATATTCAAACTACAGAAAAATCAAAGATTTTAAAAAAATGCTGAAAGAGGTCAGGAGAAAAAAACCCACCTTACCCGTAGAGGAATAAAGATAAGAATTACATCCACCTTCTCAGAAATCATGCCAGCAAAAAGAGAATAAAGTGAAATAATTAAAGTATTGAGAGAAAAAAACATACCAACCTAGAATTCTCTAACTACCAGAATTATCCTTTAAAAGTGAAGGAGAAATAGTTCTTCAGAATAGCAAAAATGGAAAAAAAAATTGTTGCCAGTAGGCCTGCCTTGTAAGAAATGTTAGAATAAGTTCTTTAGAGGGAAGAACATGGGTCAGAAATCTGGATATACAGAGAGAAAAGAAGAGCGTGGAAGAAGGAATAAGTGATGAAGAAACAGACACTTTTATTTTTCTTATATTTTAATTGACCTAACACACAATAATTTGTTCACGGTAATAATTGCAACAATGTATTTGATTAGGTATGCTTATTCATATATACAGTCATGAGTTGCTTAGTGATAGGGAAGCATCCTGAGAAATGCATTGTTAGGAGATTTCCTCCTGTAAACGTAGTGTGTTTAAACAAACACAGATGGTTTAGCTTATTACATCTACCCTATATGGCATAGCCTATTGCTCCTAGGCTACAATCCTATACAGTATGTTACTCTGTTGAATACTGTAGGCAATTATAACACAAGAGCAAATATTTGTGTGTTGAAACATAGAAAAAGTACAGTAAAAATATGGCATAAAAGATAAAAAATGTTATGCCTGTATAGGGCACTTAGCATGAATGGAGTGTTCGGGACAGGAAGTGGGTGAGTCACTGAGTGAGTGAATGTGAAGGCCTAGGACGTTACCTTACACTACTGTAGACTTATTTATTTATTTATTTATTTATTTATTTATTTATTTTGAGATGGAGTCTTGCTCTGTCGCCCAGGCTGGAGTGCAGTGGCCCTATCTCGGCTCACTGCAAGCTCCGCCTCCCGGGTTCACGTCATTCTCCTGCCTCAGCCTCCCAAGTAGCTGGGACTACAGGCACCCGCCACCACACCCGGCTAATTTTTTGTATTTTTAGTAGAGATGGGGTTTCACCATGTTAGCCAGGATGGTCTCGATTGTCCTGACCTCGTGATTCACCCGCCTTGGCCTCCCAGAGTGCTGGGATTACAGGCTTGAGCCACTGTGCCCGGCCCTGTAGACTTTATAAACACTGTACATTTAGGCTACACTAAACTTATAAAAATTTATTTTTTTATTATACTTTAAGTTCTAGGGTACATGTGCACAACGTGCAGGTTTGTTACATATGTATACATGTGTCATGTTGGTGTGCTGCACCCATTAACTCATCATTTACGTTAGGCATAAATCAACCTTAATTTTTATTATTATTACTTTTTAACCTTTTAAATATTTTTGTTGGCCAGGCATGGTGGCTCAAGTCTGAAATCCTAGCACTTTGGGAGGCCGAGGCAGGTGGATTACCTGAGGTCAGGAGTTCCAGACCAGCCTGGCCAACATGGTGAAACCCCATCTCTACTAAAAATACCAAAAAAAAAAAAAAAAAAAAAAATTAGCCAGGTGTGCTGGCGGGCACCTGTAATCCCAGCTACCTGGGAGTCTGAGGCAGGAGAATTGCTAAAACACGTGAAGTGGAGGCTACAGTGAGCCGAGATTGCACCACTGCACTCCAGCCTGGGCAACAGAGCAAGACTCCATCTCGAAAAAAAACCTTTTTGCTAAAAACTAAGACGTAAACCCACACATTAGCCTGTGCCTACACAGGATCAGGATTATCAGTATCACAGTCTTCCACCTCCACATTTTGTCTCACTGTAGGGTTTTTCAGGGGTAGTAACACACATGGAGCTGTTGACTTCTATGGTAACAATGCCTTCTTCTGGAATACCTCCCAAAGGACCTGCCTGAAGCTGTTTTAAAGTGAACTTTATTTTTGATAAATAGAATGAGTACACTCTAAAATAATGTTTAAAAGTGTAGTTATGGTAAATCCTAGGTGATAGGCATTTTTCAGGTCCATTATAATCTTACTGGATCATCTTTTTATATGTGGTCTGCTGCTGTCCAAGACATTGTTATGCGGTGCATGAAACACACACATACACACACACACACACACACACACACACACACACGCTTATTTATAAGTGAAATAAGTGACAGCAATGATATAAGGAACAAGAGGGAGAAATTAGGATTAATTTCTTATTATAAGGTACTTGTACTACCTGTGAAGTGGTATAGTGTTATTTGATAGCAGACTTGGATTAATTGTAAATGTATAGCTCAAACTCTAGGTCAACCCATTAAAAAGTAAAAAGAAAAAAAAAGAAGTACAGTGGCAGTGGTATGCTTAAAAAGGACAGAAAATAGAATCACATAAAATACTAAGTTGAAACCTCAAAAGCCAGAAAAATGATAGAAAATATTATTTAAAAATTATTTTATAATATCTTCCAAAATGTAAAGTAGCTAACCATAAACTTAATAAGAAATGCACGATACAAAAATGAAGAAAACTACAATGACTTCCTGAGGGTAATAAAAGGAGAATTGATTCAATGGAAAGTCAGACCATGGTTTTGGACAGGAAAAGTATTTTTAAAATTTTAGTTCTTCTTAAATTGATCCATAAATTTAAGATAAGCTCAATAAGATTCACAAGAGTACTTGTAGGGCACCTGAAAAATAATTCTAAATTATATCAGAAAGTATAAAAAAAGCAAGATTTGTAAAATAGTAATAAAATAAAAATAATGTGGAGAAAGCATCTGTCAGGTTTCAACATATATATGTATAAAATTATTAAAGAAAAATATGATACCAGTAAATAGACAGAATGGGAAGAATAGAAAGTTAAAAAAATCTAATCATAAAAAATGTAGAAGACAATAAAGATACCCTTACAAAGCAGTGAGACATGACTAAATATTTCATAAATAATATTTTTAAAATGCCCAACAGGTGGGGGAAAAAGATATATAAGAAAGAAGAAAAGATAAGTTAATGTTGATATAAATTTTGGGTGAGGAACACCTTGCCAAGGATAATAGTAAATAGACAAAAACTGACCCAAAAATTGTAACATCTCTACTTAAGAATACAGCAGAGTCAGAATTAAAAGAACATTAAAACATTAGGAAAATCTATGCAGTAGGTATGGTAGGTCAAAGGTGAATAGCATTAATAGATGAACAGACTTTACAAATCAATTGCAAACTGACAAATATATAATTTAAGAGGTGGGCAAAGGACATAAATAGCCAACTTATAAGAACAAAAGAAGAACTGATTAATAATTATTAAAAACACCTGGCTTTAAATGATGAAAGTAACTGGAACTTAAAATGTTACATTTAACTTACCAAATTGTCAATGATTAAAAAGAGTAATACTAACTAGAATTGACTTGGATGTGAGAAAATAAAACCTCACCTGTTTTACCAATGGTATTAAAAATGGTATAACATTTCTGATGATCAGTTTATTAATTAAGTAGCAATAGCTTTTGATCCAGTAATTCCACTCTAGGAGTTTTGTTTGTTTGTTTGTTTGTTGCACTCCGGACTGTTGCCCAGGCTGGAGTGCAGTGGCGCGATCTCAGCTCACTGCAACCTCCACCTCCCAGGTTCAAGCAATTCTCTTGCCTCAGCCTCCTGAGTAGCTGGGACTGCAGGTGCATGCCGGCCAAGCCCAGCTAATTTTTTTTGTGTTTTAGTAGGGAAGGGGTTTCACCGTATTGCCCAGGCTGGTCTTGAACTCCTGAGCTCAGGCAATCCACCTGCCTCAGCCTCCCAAAACACTCTAGGAATTTATCCTAGAAGAATAATTAGATATTTGGCGAAGGTGTGGAAAACAATGTACGTACTTACAGTCAACTGATATTATATATCCTCATGGTTGAAGGCAGAAAGACAACTTGAAAATATTGACATACATATATTGATTTGTATCACATACTATTAAGTGGGAAAATTAGTGGACATATATTTTACAGTTGCTTTTCTTTTTTTTTTTAAGAAAAGAAATGTATGCAAAGAAAGGATATACAAATAGCAGTGACTATTTCTGGATAGCCTATTATCAAGTTATTTTAATGTTTTAATACCATTTTTGTTGGTTTGTATTTTCCAATTTTCCTGCAAGAAATAGGTATTAATTTTGTAATAGACGCAAATTATAAACTTCTTTGCAAATATATTTTACTACAATTATTATGGCTGTGATTAAAGTGAAAATTGAAGAACCTTGTCCTGTTCTGTTCACACATTCCCTGGAACCCTAGATTAATCCATAAATTAAATTTCAGAATTTGCCTCTTCTGAGGATTGTTATTATTGACAATAGGATAAACAAAGACTTTTGAAATGAATTAACTAGAAGAGACACGAGCTTTATATTCATTTTACAGTGTGCCATGTACAACCAACAGGGCCCTCCAAATATTTAAATTTAGTTTTTGCACTTATTGCTGTGTGACCTTGGGCAAATCACTGACCCTTCTGATGTCTCATATTCTTTCTTTATCTGAAAATTGGATAAAAATATACCACCTGACTGCCCTATGCAACTGTTTGAAGAATTAGGTGAAACAATGACATGAGAAGGTTTTATAAACCAGTTAAGAGCTACACAGAGGAGAGATATTATCTCAGTCTTTTTTTTTTCTTTGCACTTTTCTCATCCATTACATATTTCTCGTGATTTAAGAGAGGCCACATGCCTGGTATTTTCAAAGTAAATGCATCTCAAAACCTGGGCAGACACGCTCTTCATCTGCCCAAATAGCACCATTCCTGATATTAACAGCCCAAGATGGACTTAAATGTTGAAGAATCATCCAGTGTTCTATTTTCCTGCTGCCTGCTGAGTCGGCTTTGAAGCTGGGGCTGCAGAATGGAATAAGATAAAATGAAATAAAAAGCTTGTGTGTATTAAGATGGCTTTTCCTCTTATATTTCTAAAAACGCCGAATGCTTATGCCAGAGTTTAGGCAAACACAATACTGATTATTTACATGGCATAATGGAAGTAAACACTCAAGGAGAAAGAGACTTGATGCTTTTACTCAGCATGATATAAACCATTATCTCATGTTTTCTATGGAAAGCAGTCTCAGTCGAGAAATTTGGTAACTCAGTAGGCTATTAATAGGATATGGAATGTGATTACTCCTTTTGGATTACTTCAATATGTAATTACTTTTAGGAGCTAGTAGAAAGAAAGTCTATTAAATGATAATTATAGGACTGTATTTGCTTTAAGTTTCTGTAATAGCTTTAAACATGGGAGTTTTCATTAACTGTTTGCCATAGTTAATAAAGTAATTTTTCTTAAAAAGTAGCAATTTCCTGCAAAAATAGTAGCTCAACAGTGGTATTAGTCTCTTATAGGAGAGGGCAGGGGAGATGAATTGTTCAATAAATTGGCTCATCTAGGGTTATATAATCTCCTTGAAAAATATAGATGGTATCCGCAAAGTATTGTGACAAAGTAAAATACTTATAACTCCCTAGAGAACAATATGTCCTAGTATAATGTTTTCAGAGGTTAACAGCAACTAAATATGATTGCACATATAAAAAGAAAATGTACAGGGCAGGTGATGGAGGCAAAGTTATCACATCAGGGAAAGCTTAGTAAAGGTCCTGTTTGTAGGTGTCCCATGATAAACAGTAATATTGCTAGGAATACAGCCCCAGGAGTTAGACCTCCAGTGTAAGTTGAGAATTGCATCAACACAGATAAAAGATTGACCACAAATATTTGAGAAGCTAGACAAAAGATGGTGGCTAAGAGTCATATGAGAACATCTGAGTTTTCTGGGCAACCGAATCAATCTCTTCACTATTGTTAAAACTAAATCCATTATGCAATATATTGTTACAAGCATTTCTTTGTCAGAAAACTGATATAAGCCTAAGCTGAAAAAAATACAGGAGTCTGTCAATTCAAGGTGAAACTGGAAACAAATTTGAGAATGCAGAAAATTCTAAGAGTGAACACAGGGCTTTTCATAAATTCAAATACAGATGTATACATATCTTAGAAAGCATTATGCAAACACTATTTGTGCCACCCTGTTCAATTCAGCTCAGTACACATTTTTAAATGTTCACTATGTGCCTGAGTTTCCTTGTTTTGGAGAAAACTATCATTACAAAATGAATTCCTGTATTACATATGTGTGTCCCATGAGGGGTGTGTGTTTCTGGTTGAGAACTATCCATTTACATTAGTGCTTTGCAGAATTATCTCTTTCAGAGACTTACAAGTGCACATTCACCAAAGCCAAAAGGTAAAAGAAAAATCCTAGTGTAAATACAAACTTAAAGAGTGCTAAGTAACGTTTCTGTTTTAAAATGATGGGAATCATTTACAAATTGAAACGGGTTGTTTCGTAGGCTTCTTTAAAAACACGTTTTTCTACATATAACTTCCTTCACACTTCAGTTCTTAAGAGCAAGTTCATTATAGAAAGCAAGGCATTGGGAGAGAAAAGGCTGTCATAACACCTAGGGCATTTTGCCTCATTGTCTCATTTGGCGTGTGCTTGATTTATAAGGCCCATAATTAAATACTCACATAAGTTCAAGAAATAATAAGGTAAATCAAATCATAGACCCTCAAAATCCAAGCAGCATGAGGAGCGCCTGTCTGCTTTAATCATCAGCACGAAAGGATTCAGTGGTTAAGGCTATAGCATCTGGCCTCTGAGAGCCTGGGTTTAAACCCAGCCGTAACTTTTATTTGGTTGATTGATTTGAGACAAGTTACTTAATGATTCTGTGCCTCATTTTTCTCATCTGTGGAATAGGGGTGACAATAATGCCTACCTATGGTGGTGTTAAGAAAATTAAGTGGACAGAGTGTGGAAAGGATCTTGGCATGGGTCGTGGAACACAGCAACTGGTATTTATGGTACTGATGATAGTGATAATAGTAATAGGGAAAGTAATAACACTTACTAGAAAGTTTAAGATCCTCTAAGCCTGTTCTCAGTCGCAGGGAAAGCAATCAACCTATGGCCTAGTACATGGCTAGCATGGATTGCATGAATATAGCAATCTGTATTCCTCCTTTTGCTCCCATGTTAAATGGTGGTATTTGTCTCCCTGTTTTCACAGGCTTGCACCTTCACAAACTTAAATGGGCAATTTCACTACCAAGTAATGGACAGAGAAAAACAGTGTGGATGAGAGTAAAAAATATATACATATATTCATCTTTCCTGGCTCTGCTACCAACTTTATCTAGGGACTGCATCAGGTCTGGGACTACAAAAACAAAAACATCTATTTCTAATAATCTGCAAGTCTAGAACCTCCTTAACTAATGAAAGGGGAAGCAGAAATAGTATTAAATTTTGCCGTTTTTATAATGGACAAACAATGCTTTGTTTCATGCCCTTCAGGCAACAATTCTGCAACTACTTTTAGATATCGAGCTCTGTACCCAGCCACACTGCATTAAAACTGTACTTGGAAAGGAAGGCCAGCTGAAAGATTAAATTGCCTTACAAAGTTGAACTAATCTCTTTTAATGCTTTACTTGATATCAATATTCATAAAGCCGTCCTTCCCCCAAGGGTTTATCAACCTCTTGAAAAAAAAGATAAATGGAGTTGTTTGCATATTGACCCTGTAAGCTTCCCCACTTAGTTTTCCCACTGCTTCATGAATATCAAAGCCAAAAAACGTAAATAAAATTAGACTCACTTATTCGCATGCATCAAATGAGCCCATGTTTCAGAACAGAGGTGGCATTATTATTTCCGGTTTGTTCTTCAACAGGAAGACATTATAAAGATTAGTGAAAATACTTGTGCTATGCAATGTAAACGCCATTTGTTTTCCAGTTCTACTTCTCTGAATGCGTAGGAACCTTAGTACAAACCTCGGTTGTCTCTGACTGTGAAATTTGGATTGTGAATGATTTCAGGGGGTAGGCTGAAGATAAATCTTGGTCCATTGGCCGTGTCATCCTTGTCATCTGCACTAATTGTAACAATTGGCTGAAAGAGAAAGGTGGCCCATAAATAAATCATGCTGACATTGGCACATCATTTATTCAAAAATTTCTGGCTGGCTAGAAAGCCTGATTTTAATTAGAGAACATAACTTCAGAGCAAAACTATGGATCTGAAACCTTTTTGGGCAGTGGTTGGTATCTCCAAGTGATGCTTTAAAAAACACACTCTATTTCCAAGTGCATTGTTCCTAGCCAAGAATAGGGAAAGCAGGATTACCTGGTTGGAAAGTGGCTTGGTCTGATCACTCTCACAGATGAAACCTTCATAAGGGGCAGCAAACTTGGGAGCATTATCGTTGACATCAAGGACCCTAATGGCCACTGGGACTTTGGCTTCCTGATGCCGATTGTCTGGGAAGACAGAATGCAGACAGTCAAGAAAGGTCAAGAAGAAATACACATTGGTCCAAGCATATTCTTGGGAAAGAGTAAACTCCAGCCACCTATCTGGGCAGTGCAGGGAAAGATGTTCTTGTCACAGAATCGATGTAAGAGCTGAAGGGTGCTATTAGTGGGAGAGGCATATCCTAGAATAAATGTCAATATTAAGACCAGTAAGAACTAAAACACTTTTCCACATCTGCTGACTATGATGCTGAGTTTTAATTCTAAAGGCTTATCATGGAGCCTGATCCCCAGAGAGATGTCTATCAAAGTGGTTCTTAAATGTGGGAGTCTAGAGAGTAGCATTAAAACCATCTGGGAACTTGTTGGAAACAAAAATTCTCAGGCCCTATCCCAGACCTACTGAATCAGAGGCTCTGGGGCAGGGTCCAGAAATCAAGCTCGATGACTGATCAACTTGATGCATGATCAAGTTTGAGTTGTTGTCTATAGATAAACAAGAACCCACAAACCCTGGGCCTAAGGACTTTGCTTTTCTGGGTTCAGTGAAGACTAGTGACTGGATGGAGTGGGAAATCTTTCAGTGATGGTTATGAGTTTCAAACTCCTGAGGGCTACTGGCTCTCTTGCCAAGTCTATACCCAGTTCTGTCAGAGAAAACAAGAACATTTCCCTTTGCCTATATGTATTCCTAGAAAGATAACCGAAAACACATTTTAAAGACTGAAAAATCTGTTTAAGACCAAAAAAGTTAGTCTATCTCAGCTATTTTATTTTCCAGAATATAGAGTCTGAAGCAATAATACTTGGTAAAGTAGAATCAAAACCCTGAGGAGAATACTTACGGATTTCTGCTGCAAAGACAGTGATGTTGAGCCAGGCTGTTTCCTCTCTATCCAGAGGTTTTGTAGTTTTAATAAAACCATCCTCTGGATTAATAGTGAAAAATCTGTCGAGGTCAGTGTGACGATCGATGGAATACCTAAGCAGAATGCAAATGAGGCAATTAGACCAAGACATTCAGAGCAGCTTAATATTTGAATATTTTCTCCATGCTATATTTAAAGCAAGCTTCTCAATGAATTGCTTAAGCTAGATTTTCTTTCTAATCAAATTTACTT
Organism: Pan paniscus; assembly: GCF_029289425.2. NCBI lineage: Eukaryota > Metazoa > Chordata > Mammalia > Primates > Hominidae > Pan > Pan paniscus. The sequence continues at coordinate 74,472,282 of NC_073267.2, forward strand.
TTGAAACTTTGTACACGATTCTTTTATAGAAATAACTTTGCCACGTTGGAATTCCTTATTCAGTACAATGAATGAAAGAGTTGTTTAGCATATTTGATTGAGAAGTATAATAATGTGGTGCATATTTCTCCATATTTACTACAATCACCCATCCTCTGAATATTTATGAAACTGCATTTGGAAAGTGAGTTTGCCTTGCTCCCAAACTACTCAGAAAGTCACAAATGTATCAAACCTTTGCCAGATTTTTGCATATGAAATTTTAAATCAGTTCAAGTGTATTTAAATTTATCAAGATCATGTATAGACCTAAAAATCAGTTTGTCTTATTTAAAGAAAAATGCAGCCTGGTGCAGTGTCTCACTCCTGTAATCCCAGCACTTTGGGAGGCCAAGGCGGATGGATCATTTGAGGCCAGGAGTTCAAGACCAGCCTGACCAACATGGTGAAATCGCATCTCTACTAAAAAATACAAAAACTAGCTGGGGATGGTGGCACACACCTATAATCCCAGTTACTCGGGAGGCTGAGGCATGAGAATCATTGAATCCGGGAAGCGGAGGCTGCAGTTAGCCAAGATCATGCCACTGCACTCCAGCCTGGGTGACAGAGAAAGATTCTGTCTCAGGAAAAAAAAAAAGACAAAAGAAAAATGTTCACTACATTTTAGTAAATCTGTTTAGTTCATTTAGTTTCAGGGGTTCTCAGTTAGCTTGGCTCTGAGTTCCAGCGTGTAATGTACAAAGTAAGCTTGGACATTTACTTGTAGGGCATTTTCCCATATTTTAATGACTCCAGGCTGTGCATAACAGCACAGCTTGAAGATTTTAGTTACTCCCACCCACTAAGTTAACTTTTTACTAATAACGGATTAAAAAACCACATAATATTATTGGGCTGTATTTGTGGCAAAGTGAGGTGGGAGATGGCGGAAGAATGGCATTTACTGAGTTGTAGTAAGGTAAAATAACTTGCCCAGGATACAGTCTTGTTTTAATGGGTCTGTTGAACTCCAAACCCCTTCCCTTTCCACTCCCTTATACTAACTCCAAAATAGAAAAGAACAAAAATGGGTTATGTTAATTCAGGTAGTATGCTGAGCTTCATAAGTGTGTGGTTTTCTGCTCTTAGAGGTCTAAGCTATGATTTCCCAAAATTTACAAAATGAGTATGTCAGAAGGCATTCAGTGATGGTCAAAAATCAAAGAATATTAGAGATAGCAGAGGTCATGAATATCGGAAGGTTTAATCGCCTGGATTTACAAAAGATGAAATTTACAAATGGCCTATGTCTAGTTTCTGGAAGAGACAATATTGGAAGCCAGATCTTCTAATCCCAGATCATGTTCTTTTCAGGAAAGAGGGACCCCCCACTGAGCGGCACTTCACAGTATACAAACATGAGCTCATTCATGATGTCACTTAACTTCACAGCTCCCCATAGGAATAGAATAATGAGTCCCCTTGCACAGTGACAAAACCAAAGATATTCATACACCTCCTTAATGTCAGGAAAGGCTCAGCAACTGAGCCCTCAGCAGATAACACTACGTGGAAAGGAGTCAAAAAAATAATCAAAGACTTTTTTTCCTTCCATGAAGGAGCTCACTATTTAGTTGACATGACAACACACATGTGGGAAGAAAGATCATTAATAATTCAAGGTTTTATTCCACAGAAATGAAGGGCATGAGTTTTGGGTTTTGGAAGTCCTAAGTACAACTTCATAATCTGCTACATATAAGCTAGATGATATTGGAAAAGCCACTTAAGTTCTTTGAGCCTTAGCATATTTAACTTCTAAAATGTAATGCGTATTTTTTTTTCCAAACAGAATCTCACTATGTGGCCCCAGATTGTCTTGAACTGCTGGGCTCAAGTCATCCTTCTGCCTCAGGCTCCTGGGTAGCTGGGATTGTAGGAACCTGGCTGAACTGGAATATTAATAGTACCTAACTTTTATGTTATCTGTGAGAATTCAATAAAATAATAAATGTTTAAGATACATAATTTAGTGACTCACACATTGCAACCAACAATAACTGCTATTATTTTTGTTGTTGATGCTGCTGTTACACACTGAGAACAGACTGTGGAAGCTCTCATATGTAAGAGTGTGACCTTCATCCTAGAGCCAGTGAGAAATCATGGAAGGCTTTGAGCAGAGGAGCAAATAAAAGAACGCAAGCTCTCAAGGAGATCAATAATGCATGATGGGCAAGATGGTCTGAGGAAGTGAGAGTAGAAGAAGGAGCAGAGGAAACTTAAGGATTTGATTTTGTTTTTAAATACATGAGGTGATGAGAGTGAAGTACAGGGGTGACAGAGGAAATGGAATCCTAGATGATGATGAAAGCCCAAGTAGGATTTAGTGGATATTTGGGCATCTAGGGGAGGCTGAGAGAGTCCCAGGTAGCTTCTCACCTGAGTGTCTGAGAGAGGGAGATTTAAAGACATTGAAAAAGAAAATGCTTGCTATTGTGAATAGTGCTGTGATGAACAGTTGAGTGCTTGTGTGTTTTTATTTTCCTCTGGATATATATTTTTAAATAAATTTTTATAAAATTGATTTTCCTTTGGATATATGCCCTGTAACGAGACAGGATCAATCATACCCCCAACCTCAGCACTACACAATATAACCATTAACTAACCTACACATGTACCCCCTGAATCAAAAATAAATGTTGAAATTATTTAAAAAATTAAAAAGAAAAAGAAGAAAAATCAATTACCAGGAAGGAAAGGTTGACATTTAATTAAGGATATGTCAAAATGCTCAGAAAGAAAAGACTCAACTCTATTGCAAGCTTCAGGAAGTCAGGGGTGGCAACAGCTGTTTTTGTTTTAAAGTATGTCACAATAATTATAAGATCAAAAATATGTCTTGGATAAATGAGTGAGCCAGTGAAAGAAAAAGCAAATGGGTAAAAATGCACAACAGACAGTATCGTAAATGCAGAGTTAGAGTTGGGGAGAAAGACCAGCCTAGGAGCAGGAAATCTGAAGCATCCACTTAGGTCAATTACGGCTTGGGTAAAAGCCCTATAGGTGAGTGGACACAGAGAGAAGGACCAAGTCAATGCCTGGACAGGGATCAAAGACTAGTGAAGACATCAGGTACAGTGTTATCTGAGGCATAACAGGTTAGTGCCAAGAAAACTAAAGGGAGATAATATTTCAGAAAGGAAATTGTGAACAAAAATGTGTCTAATGCTACAGTCTGAGACAAAAAAAAACAAAAAAAAGTGCAGAATGTCCAAGAAGTTAAGAGTTATGGTGATATTGCAAGGCCTCCATTATATGTCCAAAGACACAAATGTCCTCAAAGTTGAAGAGAAACAACCAGGAAATTAGGAAGGGAGGATAAAAGACCCATTAGATAAAAAGTTTGGAGGCCTTGCCTGATGGCTCAAGCCTGTAATCCCAGCACTTTGGGAGGCTAAGGCGGGCGGATCACCAGAGGTCGGGAGTTCAAGATTAGCCTGGCTAACATGGTGAAACCTGTCTCTATTTATACTAAATATACAAAATTAGCTGGGCATGGTGGCACACACCTATAATCCCAGCTACTTGGGAGAGAATTGCTTGAACCCAGGAGGCGGAGGTTGCAGTGAGCTGGGATCACACCACTGCACTCCAGCCTGGGCAACAGAGTGAGACTCGGTCTCCAAAAATCAACCAACCAACCAACCAACCAACAAAAAAGCTTTGAATAGAGTAGGTGCAGTGGTTCATGCCTGAAATCCCAGCATTTTGGGGAGCTGAGCCAGGAGGATCACTTAAGCCCAGGAGCTTGAGACCAGCATGAGCAACATAGTGAGAACCCCCCTCTCTACAAAAACAAAACAAAAAAAATTAGACAGGCAGAGTGGCATGCACCTGCAGTCCCAGTTACTTGGGAGGCTGATGTGGGAGGTTCACCTGAGCCCAGGGAGCTCAAGTCTGCAGTGAACCATGATGACACCACTGCACTCCAGGCTGGGTGACAGAGTGAGACCCTGTCTCAAAAACAAACAAATATAAAAGCTTTGAATATTCTCTTAAAATTTGTCTGGTATTTCTAAATAACAAAGACCCAAGTAGGTGGGAGTGGGGGGTTGGTTCAAGTGTGGTATTGAGCATCCTTGGATAATTATAGACATGGAAATTGCCTACATGCACAGAACAGCTACCATTTGAAAACATGACCCAAATAATCAATTGCAGATGTGAATCCTTGGAGACAATGAGGTGCAGAGGAAATGAGTGAGTGTTTGTACGTCACAGTCACTGCTCTTCTAAAAAGTTTCTAATGCACCTCGATATTCTAGGCCAGAGATAACTCATTTAAAATTCACACTGTGAAGATTTTTAAGTTGTTTAAAGGTGTTAGAAGGGTCCATAGTCATTATGTAACATATCTTTCTGCACAAAGAGAATATAGTAATCAAACCTTCTTGGGAAATCTTTCCATTAGTGGCTGCTGGGTTAAAGTAAAAAGCTCAAAATGAACTCAAGACAGATCTGGGCTGAAATCCAGTGTTCAATACTGACTGTCCACATGACTTTAAAGAAGTCTCATCATTGCTCTGAGCCTCACTCTTCCCACCTGTTCAATTCTAGAGCAGTCATAGCCACAAAGGATGTCAGTGAGAACTGACTGAAATAACTTTGTAAAACCTGTTGTATGAGGCTGAAAAGATGCTCAGTAAATGTTAATTATCTCTCTTTTCCTCAGAAGAATCAATGTTCAAAGATCCAAAAGCAACCCAACACCACTTATAGTTGGGAATTCCTTCTTTCCTGCCACTATTTTCTTTGATATAAATGGACAAACTCCATTGTCCGTGTAATTTCCTTTCATATTTAGATCCATTTACTTTTTCATAAGTAAATTCATTAGTGCCTCCCTAAGTATATTGGGAACCCCCAGTGTGTGCTCAATGAAGGTTTGTCAAATAAATGTGTGAATAAGATGTCGTCACTTCTATCATGCCTCCTGTTTTACACTCAAAAACTGTGAGCTTGACCTTCCAAGCCAAATCAGGAGTTATTTTATTTATTTATTTAATAAATGTTTGTTAGACATCGAATTTGGGCCATGTACTCTGTTTAGTGGAAGGCGCAGTGATGATCTAGAACAGGGGCCAGCAAACTTGTTCTGCAAAGGGCCAGCCAGCAAATGTTTAGCTTGTGCAGAAATTAGAATCTCTGTTTCAACTACTCAACTCTGCCCTTGCAGCAGGAAAGAAGACATTGGTAATATGCAAACAAATGATGTGACTGTCTTCCCATATAACATTATCTACAAAAATAGGTGGTGAGAAAAAAGATGAAGAACTCACAGTTCCTGATTTCAAAACATAGTACAAAGTTATGGTGATGAAGGCTATGTGGTACTGCTGTATGGATAGACATATAATTAATGGAATGTAATCAACAGTACAAAACAATCCTGGTTTCTATGACTATGAATGGTCAGTTTTCAACCTGAACGTCAAGACCATTCAATTAAGAAAAAATAGTATTTTCAACAAATAGTGCTGGAATAATTGGATACACACATGCAAAATAATAAAGTTGGACCCCTTCCTGACAACATACATAAAATTATACTCAAAACTGATAAAAATCTAAATGTGAAAGTTAAAACCATAAGTTTATTTTTAAAAAATGTATAAATCATTCATGACTTTAGATTAGACAATTATTTCATTATAGATATTAAAAAAAAAAGAATAGACCCTCTAGAATTCATCAAAATTAAAACCTTTTGTGCCTCAAAGGACACTATTAAGAAACTGAAAAGATATCCCATGGAATGAGAAAAAAAATGCAAACCATATACCTGATAAGGCCCTACCATTCAGAATACATAAAGAGCTCTTACAACAACAATAAAAAGACAAATAATCCACTTATGAAATGGGCAAAATTCTTGAATAGATATTTCTCCCAAGAAGACATACAAATGGCTAATAAGCACATAAAAAGATGCTCAGGCCAGGTGCAGTGGCTCATGCATGTAATCCCAGCACTTTGCAAGGAAGAAGCAGGTGGATCATTTGAGGCCAGGAATTTGAGACCAGCGTGGCCAACATGGCAAAACCCTGTCTCCATTTTTAAAAAAAATAGCTGGGCCTGGTGGTGTGCATCTGTAGTCCCAGCTACTTGGGGGACTGAAGCACAAGACTCGCCTGAGCCTGGGAAGCATAGGTTGGAGTGAGCTGAGATCGTGCCACTGCACTCCAGCCTGGGCGACAGAGTGAAACTATGTCTCAGTAGCAAATAAATAAATAAATAAACAAATAAAAGATGCTTGGTGTCACTAGTCATTATGGAAATACAAATCAAAACTATAATGATATATCATTTCACACCCACTATGATAGCTATAATCAAAAGAGGCAAAAAAGTGTTGGCGAGAATGTGGAGAAACTGGAATTCTCATATATTGTTGATAAGAAAGTAAAATGGTACAGCCACTGTGGAAAACACTTTGGCAGCTCGTCAGAAAGTTAAACATAGAGTTACCACATAATCCAGCAATTCCACTCCTAGGTATATGCCCAGGAAAGAGGAAAACATGTTCAGGCTAAGACATGTCCAGGAATGTTCAGCATTATTTGTCATAGCCAAGTTTGGAAACAACTCAAACACGTATCCAAATGATAAATGAGCAAATAAAATATGGTGCACCCATACAATGAAAAATTACTCAGAGATAAAAAGAAATGAATTAGTGATGCACTCTGCAACATGAATGAACCTCAAAATCATTATGCTACATGCAAAAATTCAGTTACATAAGACCATGTGTTGTGTTATTCCATTTATATGAAATGTCCAGAATAGGCAAACATACAGACACAAAATAAGTTAATTGTTACAGGAGGCTGGGAAGCAGGAGGAACGGGGAGTGACTGCTAATGGACATGGGATTTCTTTTGTGGGGGGATCAATAAAAATATTCTGGAATTAGACAGCGGTAATGGTTGAACATCTTCATGAAATATACTAAAAACCAATAAATTGTACAAGTTGAACAGGTAAAGTTCATGCTTCATGATATGTAAATTTTTTTCACAACAGAAAAAAAAAAGAGAGTGAGACAGAAAAGCAAATGGCAGCCAGATTTGGCCTATGGGCTATAGTTTGCCAAGGCCTAAACTAGACAGACATCCAGCTCTTTGAGACTATCCTCTAGTGAGGACCTCACATAACCGAAGTGTCCCTGCGATGTAGCCTGGGGGGTGAGGTAGGGAGGAGCAAGAGGAAGGACATCCGATACATCTCTAGGGAGCCCTGGAAGAATTCCTATAGGAGATAACACCTAAGTGGAGACGGAGAAAATGAGTCCAATGTGGTAACTTGGAAAGGCAAGGGCTACCAGCTAGAAGGAGGAACATGTGAAGTCCAGGGATTAGGAGACAGCAGGAGAGCTTCAAAGAATGAGATGGAGGTAGAGGGGTGCAAAGAAGTTTTTTAAACTAAGTGAATGAGGTTAGATTATTTTGAAGAGGGAGACAACAGGGAACCACTTAATCATTAATTTTTTCTTGTGTTTTAACTAAGGTAAGATGTGATGTTTGGATGTGCATTGTATGAGGGTCACTCTGGCTGCAGAGTCAGGATTCATGCAGAGAGGTAAATGAAAGACTGGGGGTTGGGAGACCCTGTGGAGGCATAAAAAGAAATCCAAGCAAGAAGGAAATGAGAGGAGTGGCTGTGGGAAAAGAAACTCCTGCTAGAATCTGGTCCAGGGGAAATTCCAGGGCACTATCAACTTCCACTCTGTAAATGTGTGATTCAAGCCCCTTCTCCACCTCCTTCTTATCACCCTCTCATTTTCGTCATTAGCTTCATCAGTCATTAGCTCAGGATGAAGAGGAAAGTGGAGAAGCAGAGTTTTGGATCACTTTTTCTTTCTTTCTTTCTTTTTTTTTTGAGACAGGGTCTCACTCTGCCACCCAGGCTAGAATGCAGTGGCTTGATCTCAGCTTACTGCAACCTCTGCCTCTCGGGTTCAAGCGATTGTCCTGCCTCAGCCTCCTGAGGAGCTGGAATTACAGGTGCATGCCACCATGCCCAGCTAAATTTTGTATTTTTAGTAAAGGCAGGGTTTCATTACATTGTAAAGGCTGGGTTCGAAGTCCTTACCTTAGGTGATCCACCCGCCTTAGCCTTCCCAAAGTGATGAGATTACAGATGTGAGCCACGGTGCCCAGCCACAGTTCTGGATCACATTTTTTGTCACAAAAAAAGGTATTCATAATAATAAAAGCACCTGAAATTTATTTGGACACTTTACTACTTTTACAAAGTACTCAGCAGCAGTTAGACAGAGCTGGCTTTCCTTGCCTCCTGCTCGGTGGCTATATCATTCCAGGCAAGTCACTTTGTCTTGCAGTGCCTCCAATTTCCTCTCATTTTAAGGACTAGCAATTTATACATCGATTAAGTTGAGGGGATTGATTAGATCACATACCTAACCTCCTCATAGAGTAACCAGAGAATGGGAAGGTATTTAATAAATTGCAATTACTATAATTATTTCACAATAATTATTTATACTTCCCCACAGTCCTCTGAGGCAGACAGGCCCAGCTCAGGGCTCCGTCACCTAGTATGCCTGGGGGAATCTGCTCCAGAGCAAAGTCATGTAGCTTGAACAATCCTATCCAAAAAGTCAGGAACAGAGGTGAAGGGAAGCTCATGTCTTCTAAATCTTAATCTTGTTTACATTCTATTGAACCTGATAAACTTGAACCCTTTTTGAAATTGAAAAACGTGGTTCCTACAGGGCTTTCCCAGAACCTCTTGACTCTAAAATTCCCCATCCAAGCTCTTAAAATAAATCCGTCTGTACCTTATCGGGCTGTTGGCAGCATCAGGGTCTTTGGCATGCACTCTCCCAACCACGGTGCCAGCAGCTGCATTTTCTTGGACTTCGTGGATGTAACTTGGGGCCAAGAACATAGGGGGCTCATCAGCATCTTCTACTGCGATCTTGACGGTCACAGTGTCCTTGAAAGGACCATTGCTGATAAACTTCGGGTCGATGTGCACGTTGGCTGCCTCTACCTTCAAGCTATAGGCTCTTTTGGTTTCAAAATCTACAGGCTGGCAAGAATGAAGAGAAGATTGACAACCAATTCCTTGAAAGAATAATGGAAGAGAAAGACCCGATTGTTTTACAGGGAAGAGTGAATATTCCTCAAAGAGAGAAAATCAGAGTCTACTCAATTTCAAATTACCTGAGCCATTTGGTCAGAAAATCACACAAATCAATTGCTGAAACTTAGAATGTGCTTAATGGGTCATTCGAAGAGCACAACAGACACAGAAAGACCACGTCATCTAAAATGAAACTTATTCTATATAGCAACACTAATGTTGCCCAAATAAGTCACTAAGAATTACCTAAGGAAGGGAATTAAAACATTGCAAAAATACATTTGGTACCTCATTCTGAAAACTAAGAATCCTGGTAACAAAAATACCACTGAATTTCAGCCAAAAAGCATGTCTTGTTTGATGACTGCTTCATACCTCTCCCACCCGCAACCATCCAGCTTGATCATATTGAAAGCTTTATATTGAAAGTTTCTGACCACGTTGTTTCCCAATGTCTGGGACTCTTACCAGCAGTGGCCCATAAGATGACATAGGGTGGTTTATAGGTAATTTGATAGGTGAGGTTGTCAAATGATATTAACTTACATAGTGAGATAATTCTTTCTTTTCCAAGTCTTTAAATCCTTGACACACCAAGTAGAACATCTCCGTTTTAACACATCTGCTCTGCTTCACAATCTCTTTTGTGAGATATTATGATACAACTCTAGCTAGAATGTAATGGCATCGTTTTGGTTTGATTGCATTTATTTTTAAGTTACCTTCTATTTTTGGCAAGTGACAAGATAATAAGGGAAATGTTTCCTTTTTTAAAATGCTTCTTTTTTTAAAAAAAGAATGCATATATATTAAAGATGGTCTATTTAAAGAAAAACAAATGAAAGCAGTAAAATTTTACACAAATATGAAAGAAAAAATGAGTAGTAGCATTTGAATGGCTGTAGTTATAGGGAAATTGATAGTAAACACTGCCTAATTTTGAATGAGAGGAGTTACAGTGAATCAGTCAGCAAAGGATGGAAAGTAACATTGTAGCAGAGAAACAAGCCCGGCTGCCTGGGAAACAACTTTCTAATTAGTGCTCTGGATGTTGCTGAACTACCAAATGCTTGGAAAGAGTTTCATCTTTTAACGCGAGCATCTGCCTGCCATGCTGTTGTCATTTGCCTGGCAAACGCTTATTCTGAATGGGCATATAGTCATGGGGCTTATTCCTGATCTAATTTTGCAGTACTCTACACTAAAGCTGATGATCCCAGTTTCAACAGGGTTAAGCAAGTTCAATATCCTTGATACTTTTTCTATCATCTTCCCACCTCCATCTTCCCAGAGTCAGGAAACACTACCTTTTCCTAAATCTAAATCTGCCCCTAGCCTTTCCATCATCCTGGGACCCAGCAGTTCCTTTATCCTTGGCTAGGTTACTGAGCAGCAGAAAGTAATGATATTTATAGGCTGAACATACAAGATTGCTGCAACTTCTAAAAAATCCTTTCAAATATTAGATAGCATTCAACACTGGAATATGATAGTTCTGAGACTGGGTAATTTATAATCAGAAAAGTGGAAATTTTCTAATATCACATAGTCTGTTGATCTTGCTAGAGCAGAAACTTTTGTACTTGGTTTAGGCATATGCCTGAGAACCTGGAGCCATTTTCCCACCGGGAAGCCCTGTGGGTGTTGAGGATAATATCCTCATGCTGCAGTTTCACATCCCAAGCTAGGCTCTCCAGGCCTTTGCAGAGGTTTATGTGGGATGTACTTTCCCAGTGTGGCGAGATTCCAAGTCTGGTAGTCAGTTCAAGCCTCATTGCCTTGTGAAGTCCTTCTCAACAGCCCCAGTTAGATTTGTGTGGCCCCCTAGTGGCCCTTTGGCAGCCCTTCATTTCCCTCCCCAGCGAGGTGGGGGTTGGAGTGGAATGGAGGGGAGCATCCCTTAGAAGTCTGCTGAGTCTTACTGCTCTTTGCTGATCTTTGTCCCAGAGTAGGCAAGAATGACTGTACCAAGTGATCATATGCATCCATCATTTTGACTGAATGAAGAGTGGGGCTGATAGATGCTTGACATTTAGACATTTGCGTACAATTTATTCCCTTCCTCCCTCCAAAAAAAGATGTGAGGTAGTTTCCCATGTGAACATTTATATCCATGTTATGAGTAGTTGAAATAAAGCTAAATGAGGCAACACATTGCATAAGCCATAAAATTCTTAATACCCCCTAGTTTATTAATCCCACCTCTGAAAATCTTCCCTGAGGGATTAATTCAACAGAAAACCAAAACAAACAATATTCAAAAATGCATGATATTTGTTAGATATAATAGAAGGTTATATCTAATCTGTGGAAATGTACACACAAAACACCAAATCCAACTGTGAGATTTTATAAAGGAAATAATGATTCATCAATAGGATGGGATGTTATGTAGTCATTAAAAATGATTATGTACATTATATAACAGTAGGTAAAATGTTTATGATGTGACATTAAGTTAACAAATCAGATCACCCTCTGATTGCAACCGTGTTAAATATTATGTATCCACATCTATATACGTGTGGACAAAGAATATAAAGAAAAATCAAACATAAAAAGAGTTTTATTAAAACAGGGAATATTAAAAATGCCTTATAATTCTGCTCTGACACTGCTTTACAAGGAGCTTATCTGGTTGAAAATAAATAGCTCAGACACTGTGCGGTTATTTCTCTGAGATAGATGGGATTCCCATTTAGTCAAAGGTGCTGCGTGAACAGATTGGATTTTCCCCTCTAAGTCCACGAAGCCACCTAAAAACTCATCTTTATTTGACCCTGGTTCTTCCTCAGCTAACCACACAGAGATTGTCCAAATACCCCAAGGGTAGTTTCTCTCTTTCCTGTGCACTATTAAACTAAGACACAGTCAGAACTCAAGAGGTATTTATTGTTTTCTAAAATATTCAATAAATGAATGATTCTATCTAGTAATTATTTCTTGAATTCTTCTCCTTCACTACTATCTCACTACCTCTTCTACCTTCTTCAATTCTTTGTAACGTCTCCCTTGAATTTTAACGTTTGTTTGTTGGTTTTACCGTATATATCTTAAGACTCTCAAGATTGAAGGTATTGCAGTTTCTTAAATGTGTCCTGTTTCCATTGATACTAGCCCTTCATGAGTTATTTTTTCTGCCTTTTCTGTCCTTAACTATCCAGCAAATTTCTCCTCATCTATCAAGACTCAGCTTGAGAACTGCCCCCACAAGAAGTCATTCATGTCCCATGTGCATAGGCCTTATCACACTATTGCAGTCAATTTTCAACTGGGGAGTGATTTTGCTCCCAGTTACTCCAGAGCTATTAGGCAATGTCTAGAGTAATTATTTTTATTATTATTATCAGGACTGTTGGGTGGGGTAGAGCATGTGCTTAATGACCTTTAGTGAGGGGAAGCCTGGGATACTAGATACTACCAAATATCCTACAATGCGCAGAACAGCCTCCTACAACAAAGAATTATCCAGCCCTAGACATCAACACTGCTAAGGCTGAGAAAACCCTCTCGGTTTTAATTATTGTATCGCTTCACTGTCCTGTTAAATTGTGAACTCCCTGTGGTCAAGACTGTGCCTCTTCAACTTTAGATTTCCAGCCTCTGGCAAAGGGCCTGACTGACAAATAGTAAGAACTCAATGACTCTTGGTGGAAAAATGGGTGAATAAATTAGGAAATAAATAAAAACACTAAGTTAAAAAATACTTTAAAATGCAGAAATATTGCCATAATGTCTCTATAGACTTTTACAGTATTAAATTGCATAGAATGACTTTCACAAGGAGTCATATTTTTACTCTGTTAAATTCATCTATAATTTTTCTTTTTTTTTCCCCTGGTGGACATTTGGAACTTTGTGCTACAAGTTTGAGCAAATGTTCTTTTACAAATGCAATAACATCTTACACTATTTAAAACCTAAGCGTCAGTGCTTTATAGAAGATTATTCCTTTGCCTAGAATAAACACACTGAATTGGAGGCAAATGTGCAAATTAATCATATGCAGAGAGCTCATTTGCGACGTGTGAGTTCCATGGGGGTGATTTAAATGTTTCAGGATTTCAGAGATACAGTGTGTGTTTATGCCCTGAATACACTAAAAACAGGTGACAACCTTAGCATTACCAACTACCCAATTACATGAACAGCAAAGGATGGGAGGCAGGAATCGCTGATGTCAATGTTCATATGTCAGTGTCAAGCAAAAGAGATAGTAATATTAATTAACGAAGTAAGTTGACAGCTCTAGGCAACACACAATTCACACAGCTACTTTTCCAGAGGAGAAACCAGAATTAGTGACTGCCCTAGCTCCCTGTGGTTGATAATTAGGCTTCCTCGGTCCTACCATTCATCCATTAATGTAGACTTTTCCAAGTATCCAAATTTCACCCCAATTTCCATATCCTTCATTTTGTTTCTTTTTTTTATAACAATCACCCCCTACCTTTCCTTTGTTTTGTGCTCTATAATATTTTCCCCAACCCCAACATACTTTAAAATTCTGTGAAAGGTCAGTTTCTTAGCACAGGTCACTCCTTGCTCCCCCACCTGAAAGATTCCTTTCAGGACCTGTCTTCCCCCACTGGTCCTTCCCTCCTCTTTAGCTACTGGCCTCTTTATTGATTCTTCAAATTAATTTTCTATCAGTGTTAGAGTCCAGTCTTTTCCGTTGCACCAAGGAGTTTAATATTCATGCTACAAAACTAAGTTGAAAATGAATGCTTGATTAAAACCAAGGTAATCCCATCTTCCAATTCCGATTTAATGCTCCATACACTTTCATGATGGAGAGGTGTTGATTTCTCAAGTGGTAAATCATGGGGGGAAACCTTTTTAGAATGTAGGGGAATTATTTCTTCACTTGGAAGTGAATCTTATCTGGCTCTCCTTTACAAACGCTTTCTAGGCCAGCTGTTTTCAAAATGTCTTGAGAGGGAAGTTGTTCTACAATAACTAAGGTGTGAATTCCAGGTCGGCGTGCCTGAGCTATATGACAGTGACTGGGTCAAATGATTTCATCTGTCTGAGCCCCAATCTCCTCAAAATTAAGTTGAGGTCTCTTTGCCCATTGGGATAACACTACCTACTTTATACTTTTGTTTGTTTGTTTGTTTTTGTGAAAAGTAAATGAAATGATGTTTGTAAGAGGACGGTGCTGTATCTGGCCAGTAGTCAGTATTGAGTGAATGTAAAAAAGAAGAAACACTAAACTTCTCTTTGTAATAAATTAATCCCAGATACATGTTTTCGGTGACTGACTATGTGGGAAGGTCCACAGACTATCTGACTATGAGGGGAGGTCCACAGGCTATTTGACTAGGGGAGAAGGTCCATTATTGTTGCTTCTCCAGGTTCACTTGAGATAAAAACAAGTAGAGAAGGCTTAAGTTTCACAGAGGGTCCAGCAATGCAGTGAATCTTGAATGTTGAAACAGCAAGAGTTCTGAACAGCTTATCTAACAGATTCAGTGTGGCAGAGCTAAGGGGGGAATTCCATGCATGCTCAGGGCTGCTTCTTCAAAATCGAGATTTATCTCATTGTTCTTCCCTCCATGGGAGAACTGTGCTTCCCTCCATCGGAAAACATTTAAGAACTAACTAGCAATCTCAGGCAGGTATCACCAGCCCCTTTGTCAGCTTCTCTGCAGTAACAGAAAGGAATACAATTCTGTGATCTTCCAGAGCTCAGAGCTCAACTACAAAGTCAGGTCAGCCCCTGGTTTCGCAAATTCTCATTTCTTAACCGTCGCCTCCCTGTTTCTTGCAGTGTTGCCTTGGCAGAGCAGGCCATACCACTGACACGTCTGATTCCTTACCCTAACTCACCTTTTTCAGCTTTATCACCCCCTCCTGTGTTTCATAGTCCGTTGTGATTTCAAACGATTCCATACCATCTCCATCAACAATATTGTATGTGACTAAGCCATTTTCTCCAATGTCTGGATCTTTAGCTTTCACTCTTCCTACTTCCTCCCCAGGGACGGCTGCTTCTGACACAGACATCTGGTATACGCCTAGAAGAAGAAGACATCTATTTTTATTTTCTCTTTTATTTGGCAGCTGTAAGACTATAGATTTCATTGAATCCCAATAAATTTCTCAAAGGATTTGAAATTGAACTTTCTATTGACTGAAAACATGAAAGAAGTGAGTGGATGTGGGGAGGAGGATCCCACGTGGCCTGCTTGTCAAAAGAATGTGTTCTACGAAGGGTGATAAAACAATATCTGGGTCCAGGTGAAATGCTGGGGTCACCTGCCACATGTAAGGGAGAAAAACAATGCTCTGTTACATTTCCCATCAGGTAATGATGGAGAACCATGCATGTCTTCATTTAGCAAAATAGCTGAAGCTTCTTTTCATGTCTTCAGGATGGTCCATGAGTTAACTCCAAGGCTCACTTACGGTATTGCGAAGAGCCCAGAAAAAAAAAATTCTCTGTTTAAAAGACTTCCTTCAACAGCTCCATAGTTACTTTAAAAATGCAAACTTTAACATCACTCCCTGTCTAACTCTATATTCGACACTCCCCTTATTTCACCTCCTTCGCAACTTGCCTGCTTCACAAGTTGGTCATGCGTTACCTTCTCCAGAAGGCTTTCCTGCAGTGTGACCCTCCTATATATTTATTTAATGTTTATTGGGAGCCTAATACTGTACATGGAGGTACTGTCCTAGTGCCAGAACACTGTTTTGTTTGGTTGTTTTGTTTACTACTAAACAAAACAGTCAAGATTTCTCTCTTAATGAGGCCGACTAAAGAGAAAAAATAAAAACAAATGTAAACACACTCTGATGTCACTGCAATGAAAAAGGAAAATAAAGTAGGGTAAAAGGGTGAGGGTTCTGAGAGTGGGTGTGTGGTTGTGTGTGTGTGTAAGTGCATGATTGTGTGTGAGGGTGAGGGGGTAAATGTGTGAGTGGCCATGAGTGATTGTGTGGGCATGAATCTGTTGTGTAAGAGTGTGAGTGTGTGTATGAATGTGAGCTATTTGTGAGTGAGTTTGTGTATGTGTATGAGTGTGATTGAACACGCATGCTTGTGTTAATAATGTGTGGGTGATAAGCAGAAAGAGGGAGAGATTGGTTTTGCGTAGTGTGGTAGGAGAAGACATTCTTTAGAAAAAGGAATCTAAAATGACTGAGGAAGACAATGACGTGAATATCTGCAGGATAAAAACTACCAGCTAGGTGATTAGCAAATGGCAAAAACCCTAAGGTGAGAAGATCCTGAATACTTGCAGAGGAGCAAGAGGAGGAGAGTGACTACAGCCTTCTGGTGAGAGAGAAGGGCTGTAAGGAAGTGGAGGCCAAATTGCGTAAAATAGACCATTGTGGGGAATGGAAAAGACTTCAGGTTTTGTTTAAACTTGGGGAAATCACTAGAAGGTTTGCACTAAGTAGCTAAGAGTCAACATTATCTTATTTGCTTTTCACATTTAATACTCTGTGCAACACCCAATATAGGGAAGCCAGGGTTGAAAATCTTTCCTCTATCATTTCCAAGCAAAGTGGTCTTGGGCAAGTTACTTCAGCTCATTATGTTTTAATTTCCCCTTACAGAGATTTCATCAGTTCTAATATTTGTCTATATTTATCAATAGTATTTTGCTTTGCAACTTTCTTTTGGATTCATAATCTATTTAATCTCACCATGCCCTCTATATTAAAGGATGAGTGGGAAGTGGGAGTCCCTTGTAGATAATTACTAATTAATGTGAAGGTTTAAAAAAAAATGTCCTATGTGGATTTTGTCCAAATCTCATTCAAGTTCATGGCAGTGAAACCAGTAAAACCAGTACAGTAGCAATGTAACTTTACTATATGATTGTCTATGACCAAGGGCAGTAAAGGCTGCCTGCTAATAATTCTGCTTGACCTTTCTTTTCCAGCTCACCAGACAATCGTACAGTGTGGATAATGGAGCATGCAGCTCTTAGAATGTTATATGAGCCTCAGGCTTATTGAGGATGCTGAACTTGTGCCCAGCCAGGCAAAAGAGTCTTGTGTAGATTCTTGTTTTTGAATTCCTTTGAGTAACCACAGTGCCTTCCTGGGGCCACATTTAGTAGCCTTCCTTGTTATCTCATTTGCAAAATGTTCCATTTCTCTGATAGTAAGCTCACAGGCTCTAACTGAAAAAGACACTTTCATTATGAACCCCCCCATGCATTAGCAGCACCAGCAGCACCACATTCATACTGTCCATTCATACACATCTGTACATACATAGACAGACTTGTGTTCAAACTCTGACTTTGCCACATTTCTAGGGCAACTTATGCACTTTTTACGGAAACCAGTTTTATCTGTAAAATGTAGGCTCCTGCAGAGATTTACAATAGTAGTGACTATTCATTAAATGATGGTAGTTGCTATAATTACAATTATTAATAATAACCTTTCAAAATCATTGTTTTTCATTTAATTCCCTCTGCAATTTTATAAATTTTGTAGAACAGCCATAATCCCCCAGATAACAATGGCTAGAATTTGTTGACGACTTATAGACAGTTGTCATTATAAGATTTTACACTAGCTCCTTTAGTTCAAACAGTAATCTTATTAATTAGGTACTGTGGAAGACTGCATTTTCCAAAACATGGCCAAAACAATATCTCCCATCCCACATGCTTTTCCTTCAACATGACTTTGACAGATCTTCCATTGAAAGGTGGGGTCTACATGAACTCCACTTAGATTTGTGAGCCTTATGACTCCAGTGGAAACATTTGGAGGCTTATGACTCCAGTTTCCAGTGGAAACTTCTGAAGCTAGTTAACAAAAGGCAACACAATTTCTGCCTGGTGCCCTTGGGGATCACACTTTCCAAAACCAGCCCACGCAGAAAGGAAGCAGCAATCAACACAAACTTGCCAGCCATGCAAGTAAGCTGGTTTGGAAGTGGATCCTCCAACCCCAGTGGAGCTGTCCCCAGTTGTTGCTATGGAGAACAGAGGCATGCTGTCTCCTCCAAGCCTTGCCCAAATTCCAGACACATGATAAAAACAAATTATTGTTATGATTTTTATTGTTTTAAACCACTAAGTTTTCCAGCAATTTGTTACACAGTAATTGATAACTGATTCAGGGACTGTTATATCCAGGTTAGAAATGAGGACACTGAGGCAGAAAAGGGTTAATTAATTACTAGATTGCATCACTACTACCAAGCAAAATACTTAGCAAAAACAATATTTTGTTTCCAGGGTTGTAGAACTTTTTACATCTTTTCATTCTCCTACTACCTCTACTCCCCGACATTGTTGTTGTTGTTGTTGTCTTGTTTTTGTGTTTTGTTTTTGTAAGAATGATATGAATTGCCCCTAGTTTTCTAGATTTTCTTTTTGATACCTGAGTAAAGCAGGAATAGGTTAGAGGAGGGAGAGAGCTGGCTGTGTCACCATGGAAAAGTGAAAGCCAAGCCCACCTACTTACTCTGCGGAAACTTTGGTGGGTTGTCATTGACATCGGTCAGTGTGATAGTCACTTTGGTTGTCCCTGAGAGTCCGCCCATATGTCCACCCATGTCCTTGGCCTGGATCACCACGTGGTACTCCTCCTTGGCCTCCCTGTCCATGTTGGGTAGGGCTGTTCTGATGATACCTGGACAGGTGAGCAGGCAACATCACAGATATTCGTTTATAACATTATGACAACAAGAAAGTTCTGAGCACTGAGGAAGCAATGCTGAATAAAATAGCCCATGCCCTCAGCAAGAATCATTTCAACATGGTAATTACAACCAAAGGCAGCCATACTGAAGCATCATTATGTCTTTTCAAGCAAATCATAAAAATTACTATACAGCATTTGTATTTATGTTTTGTTGTACATTCAAGTAATAACCTATTCTTCTCAGATATAAACACCTTAAAGACTGAAATATTTGAGTGGTCATTGCATGAATATCCATGACTAAACTCATACTTTTTGACTTCCAGCACAATCTTCTGTAAGTCTATTGCTGCATACAATTCATGGAAATGTTTTGATGGTGCATATCAAGTTTAAAGCAGGAGGTGCATATTTCATGCAATACATTAAAGTGTAAATATTAATTTTTAAAAGAGTGAACCAAATCGGTTAAAATATATACAATGCTCATAAAAGCACATACTGTCTATTATCGCCTGTCACTGAAAACAATGATAAATTAATAACTGAATTCTACATGATTGCTGGATATTGGCACATGAGTGCCATGCTCACTTAAATCTTTAGGAGACCTTTGGAAGCTTTTTCTCTCTGTAGATATGGCAACAGTTATGTGAGGAATATAGAGAGCACTGTGGAAGCCTTAGTCCTTATTGCTCCCTTACTTCTGATATTAAAGTTGAGTTTTTAGATTATAGTTGTTATTGGGTCATCGTGAAATATGGGAAAAACAACAATAAATGTTTCATGGTGTGCTAACTATGTGATAGGCACAGGCCAAGTATCTAATCCTCACACTAACCCTATAGGGTAGCCCTCTGTATTCCTTTTTCATATTTGAGAAAATAGAGAATTAAATAAGTTCTGGTTAGGTCTGGGACTTCTTATTCACCATGTCTCACAAATCACAGTGACATTCCACAGTACCTGTCTGTGCTTCCACCGAAAAATAGGGTTGTCCTTCGAGGATACTGTACACTAACTTGGCGCTATTTCCATAAGTGGGGTCATCTGCATCTGAAGCTGTCACCTGGATCACTGACGTTCCTTAAAAGTGAAATAAATTAATTAGCAACATCTCCTCAGATTTTCAAATTATGTTCTTGTTTACAAAGTTTTATTCTAAAATTAACCCTGAAGAAGGCACCACAATTATTCAACATTCTCTCATTTTCCTGGAGTTGAGATGCAAAATAACCAGCCAATCAACCTTCCTTCCTTCCTTCCTTCCTTCCTTCCTGCTCTATAAAAATGGCCACAGTTTAAAAATGAACTTTCTGTATTTATAGTACATCCTACATTGGTTGGTGATTAAAATAATATTATAAATATTATTGCAAAAATATCTTACAACTCATGCACTTGAAATGGTCAGTATATCAAATAATTACATTAAAATCTTCCCAGAGTATAATAAATGATAATTAATGATAAATTGCTTTCATGAAAGGACAGAGTGCAATCTTCCATCTGTAGCAGAACAATAAATACATCATTTTATTGTTGCTTTGCATGTAATAAAATTGCTGCTAATTCTACAATTTAATTAATTTATGGCCATAAATACTGAGCAGAATGCTGTTCCCTACTGGCATGAAAATTGCATCTTCCCACCTGTAGCTGGTCTGGTAGCCATATAACAGAAATCACCAGTAAACATCTGGTGAGAGGTAAGGGAAGCATTCACGGGTCAGAACGAAGGGAAACCAGGAAATTGAAGAAAGATGGGGTTCTGCTTTTCCTAAAAACAACCTTTGTTCCTGGCTGGTCACAAATAGCAAGTATCTGGGGCATGGCGTGTTGGGCTTCAGAGTGGGGAGAGAGGAGCTGGAAGAAGAAAACCAGTAATTATCGAATTTCTCTGTGCCAGCATGATCTGGGGGCACATTCCATGTATTTTGCCAGCATTCCTCTGCTGGGCATTTTTTACATCTACTGTATTAGTGAGAAATTGAACTTGAGATATATGAAGCTTTGTAATCTATTTCACAAAGTTGGTAATTGCCAAAGTCTAACCCCAATCCAGCACACAACAAAACTCAAATTATTTCTGTAACATTTTCAGCAGAGGGGCAAGGTTCTATGTGGGAGGCAAGGGAGCCAGTTTACACAGCCTCTCACTACCTTTAATTTATAGGATTGTCAGTGATTTTTGTGTGGTGTACATCTCACTTTTTTCTAGTTACTCTTCTATAATTCATTATTTCATAGAAACAATCTCTTTGGAACTCTTCCCATTTGTCGTCACTATTCTAGGCAGGATAGATTTATAAAGGAAAATACCATCATGGTGTGGCTAGGGAAATTATTAATTTTAAATGCTTAATTTCCTTCTAGAACTCTGCTACATCCTTTACAATGGTTTTGTATTTCACATCTATTTCATTTAACCTTCAACATAGTTTATATTATCTTCATTTTATAGATGGCAAAATAAAAACTTAGAAAGGTATAATAGGTTGCCTGGGTTCGTATGGCTGATTAGGAGTACAGCCATGATTCATAGTACTGTCTGACAACAACGACTGTACTGTCATATGCCATAATACAATGTCTGAGTTCTCAAAATAATAAGAGCAATCCATGACAAAGCCACATCCAGCATCACACTGAATGAGCAAAAGCTGGAAGCATTCTCCTTCAGAGCAGGAATAAGACAAGGATGCCCACTCTCACCAGTCCTATTCAACATAGTACTGGAAGTCCTAATCAGAGCAATGAGGCAAGAGCAAGAAATAAAAGACATCGAAATAGGAAAAGAAGAAGTCAAATTATTTCTCTTCACTAATGATATGATTCTATACCTAGAAAACTCTAAAGACTCTGCCAAAAGGCTCTTAGAACTGATCAACAACTTCAGTGAAGCTTCAGAATACAAAATCAAGGTACAAAAGTCAACGGCATTTCTATACATCAATAACACTCAAGCTGAGGACCAAATCAAGAATACAGTGTGATTCACAAGGGCCACAAAACAATAAAATCCTAGGAATACATCTAACCAAGGAGGTAAATGATCTGTACAAGGAGAATTTCGAAACACTGCTGAAAGAAATCATAGATGACACAAACAAATGGAATATTGATCCTTTCAATGATATTGATTCTTTCAACCCATGAGCATAGAATGTTTTCCCATTTGATATCATTAAAATGGCTACACTGCCCAAAGCAATCTACTGATTCAATGCTATTTCTATCAAACTACCAACATCATTTTTTCACAGAATTAGAAAAAAAAAAAACTGTTCTAAGACTCATATGGAACCAAAAAAGAGCCCGAATAGTCAAAGCAATCCTAAGCAAAAAGAAAAAAGTTGGAAGAGTCACCTTACCCAACTTCAAGCTATACTACAAGGCTACAGTAACCAAAATAGCATGTTGCTGGTGCAAAAACAGACACATAGACCAGTGGAACAGAATAGAGAACCCAGAAATAAAGCCACACACCTACAGCCATCTGATCATCAACAAAGTTGACAAAATTAAGCAATGAGGAAAGTACTCCTTAATCAATAAATAATGCTGGGATAGCTGGCTAGCCTTATGCAGAAGAGTGAAACTGGACCCCTACCTTTCCCCATATACAAAAATTAACTCAAGATGAATTAAAGATTTAAATGTAAGACCTCAAACTATAAATGCCCTAGAGAAAAAAACCCAGGAAACACCATTCTGGACATTGGCCTTGGGAGAGAATTTATGACTAGGTCCTCAAAAGAAATTGCAACAAAAATAAAAATTGACAAGCAGGACCTAATTACACTAAAGAGCTTCTGCACAACAAAGGGAAACTATAAACAGAGTAAAGAGACAACCTACAGAATGGGAGAAAATATTCACAAACTACAAACCCAACAAAGGTCTAGTATCTAGAATCTATAAGGAATTTAAACAATTCAACAAGTAAAAAAACAATGTGGGCAAAAGTGGGCAAAAGACATGGATGGACACTTAGCAAAAGGAGATATGCAAATGGCTTACAAATATAAAAAAATTGGTCGTCATTAAACATCAGAGAAATGTAAATGAAACCCATAATGAGATACCATCTCCCACTAGTTAGAATAGCTATGATTAAAAAGTCAAAAAATAACATGCTGGTGAGGATGTGGAGAAAAGGGAACACATATACACTGCTGGTTGGAATGTACATTAGTTCACTCTGAAAAGCAATTTGGAGAAGTCTCAAATAAAACAGAATTACAATTCAAGGCTGGGCGCGGTGGCTTATGCCTGTAATCCTAGCACTTTGGGAGGACGAGGTGAGCGGATCACCTGAGGTCTGGAGTTCCAGATCAGCCTGGCCAACATGGCAAAACCCTGTGTACTAAAAATACAAAAAAATTAGCCAGTGTGGTGGCAGGCGCCTGTAATCCCAGCTACTCAGGAGGCTGAGGCAGGAGAATCGTTTGAACCCAGGAGGCAGAGATTGCAGTGAGCCGAGATCGTGCCACTGCACTGCAGCCTGGGCAACAGAGCGAGACTCTGTCTGAGAAAAAAAAAAAAAAAAAAAAAAGCATTACAATTCAACCCAGCAATCCCATTACTCTTTATAGACCCAAAGGAAAATAAGTTGTTCTACAAGAAAAACGCCTGCACTTGTATATTTATTGCAGCACTATTCACAATAGCGAAGACATGGAGTCAACCAAGGTGCCCATCGACAGTGGATTGGATAAAGAATATGTGGTATATATATACCATGGAATACTGTGCATGGTGGCATGAATAATGTCATGCCTTTGCATCAACACGGATGCAGCTGGAGGCCATTATCCTGAGCAAATTGACACAGGTACAGAAAACCAAATACCACATGCTTTCATTTATAACTGGAGGTATAAATGAACCCAATGTTTACCCAGTGGGAATAATAAACACAGGATTACTAGAGTGGAGCCAGAGGACAAGTGCCGAAATTTATTGGGTACTCTATTCACTACCTGAGTGATGGGGTCATTCATACCACAAACCTCAGTGTTACACTGTATATTCATGTATATTCACTCAATAAACCTGCACATGGGCCGGGCACGGTGGCTCACGTCTGTAATCTCGGCGCTTTGGGAGGCTGAGGTGGGTGGATCACTTGAGGTCAGGAGTTCAAGACCAGCCTGAACAACATGTGAAACCCCGTCCGTAATAAAAATACAAAGAAATTAGCCGGGCGTGGTGGCGCGCTCCTGTAATCCCAGCTACTCAGAAGGCTGAGGTAGGAGAATTGCTTGAAGCCGGGAGACAGAGGTTGTAGTGAGCCGAGATGGCATTACGGCACTCCAGCCTGAGTAACAGAGGGAGACTCTGTCTCAAAATAAATAAATAAATAAATAAATAAACAAACCTGCACATGTACCCTCTGAATCTAAAATAAAAGTTGAAACTAAAAAAAAAAAAAAGCCTGAATTTTATCCCTAAACATCAATGAGTCTGCAAAGGTGAGAATAATGAAAATTTTCCTGGATTATATATTTTGATGATTTGCCTTTCCACCCCATCCCCACCCTTGACACTCAGTTGCTGACACTGCTGTTTCCTCTATATGGATTTATTTGATATTTGTTGTTTCTCATTATAATACACAGGCTAAACACCAAGAGGCTGAAGGACTGGGCAGGGAAAATGGAAGAGACAAAGGTGGGAAACGGTTCAGGCTGGCTTTTGATAAGTACTTGACTTTTCCTGGTGGAGAAGGAATATACCATTTTCTGGCATAAAAAGCTCTGTATGCACAGTGGAAGGATCTTAGCGTTCTAGAGTCAAACCTATCTTTCTTAAGTAGGTTGATTCCTATACTTGCTGGATTTTCTCATCTGTAAAATGATCCTGATTCATTTGAGCTCTAAAACTCTTTTAAGCAGACTCACTCCCTGATTAGAACAGTTCTACTCACTGTTTGAAAGACAAACCTTTCTTAATATGAGGAATGTTTCTCAAAAGAAACATTATGCAAATGTTTCATTATGTGCATGTTATAAAGAAGGCTATTGCCAGAAGGTGGCTAATTCTTTGAAGAAATCCTTTAAAAAATTATCCTTTAGCAACTTAATGTGTCTTCAAGCATGTTGAAAAGATATACGTACTTCTGAACATAGTGACATAGTGCTGTGGTTAAATGTGCATTTTAGATCCATTTAATAGCTCAAATGTCCCTACAGAAATTAGTTAGCTTGTTTCTGGCATGGGTTTCCTATCTGTGAAATACGGTGAGTTGGAATTACCTCATTGTAAAGATTAATCATTGCAAAAGCTAAATAAAATAGTGCATGTAAGTCATTAATTAGCACAGTGTCTACAGGCAACAGATATTACCATTGTCATTACCTATTAGACATCAATACGCACTAGCGACTGGATGTATATTATCTCTATTCCTACAAGACTAGAAATTGTTATTCCCATTTTACAGAGGAACAAAAGAATTTTTGTTCCTTTTGTTATTTTGCCATAAAAGATAAAGAAGAAGCTCTACTTCCTGATTTGGGAGAACGGGCTTCAGCCCACCCACCACAGAGACACCAGGCCTGGAAGCAGAGCAGGCCTCCCACACCGTACGCACCCACATTGGACCTCTCAGGCACGTTGGCATGATAGGTCTCGTGCAGGAACTCCGGAGGGTTGTCATTAATGTCCTGGACCTTGACAATGAATTCCGACGGTGGCTCCAGTGGCCGGTTGGTGTCCCTGTCCACCGCCTGAGCCATCAACGTGTACTGGGCTCTCTCTTCTCGATCCAACGTCTTGGTGGCATGAATGTTCCCTGATTTGTCATCAATCACAAAAATGGTTCCAGCTCCTTCCCCTGAGAGAATGTATTTAATGTTCCCATCACCAGAGTCAATATCTGAATGAAGCTGGAAAAAAGAGAAATTGAGATTTTTAATTCCATGAGGAAAGCAGTGGGGAAACTCACTTACAAGTGATTGCAACAATCTGCTGCGCGCACACACACGTCATGAAAGGGAGATGTTCTCATCCCCATTTTACAACAGGAGAAAGGCAATCTTAGAGAATATCATAGCCTTGGCCAAGGTCACACTGCAGAACAGTGAAGCCAGAGTTCAAATATATATATTTTTAATTCTAAGATTCATGCTCTCCTTTCACCTCTCTCCATATATATGCGCATATGCAAAATATAAAAACCTAAACGTATCTGTCAATAGTTTGAAATAAATGTATGTTTATTTTTAAAAATATATAAGCAAACATTCTTGCAATAAGTAAGTCTTCCTCTCAGCTCTGACTCCCATTCCTTCATTTTCTCCTCTGTTCAGAGACAATCACTGTAACCAGTTTCTTGTGAATCCTATAAGAGATACTCTATTCTATGCATATGCAAGGAAATCTACACAGATACATATGTACCCTAGTTTATTGTTATACAATAAAGTTCCAGAGTACACACATCATTCTTCACTTCATCCTTTTCCTCTAACAATAAATTCAGGTGACTATTCCACATTTATAACTATAGATCTTCCTCATCTACTGTATGGAGGTTATTATTTTTTAAAAAATTTTTTGTTTTGGGTTTTTCTTTTTTTTTGAGGTGGAGTCTCACTCTGTTGACCAGGCTGGAGTGCAATGGCATGATCTCGGCTCACTGCAGCCTCTGCCTCCCATGTTCAAGCGATTTCTCCTAAATCAGCCTCCCAGGTAGCTGGGATTACAGGCACATGCTACCATACCCAGCTCATTTTTGTATTTTTAGTAGAGACAGGGTTTTACCATGTTTCCCAGGCTGGTCTCGAACCCCTGACCTCAAGTGATCTGCCTGCCTTGGCCTCCCAAAGTGCTGGGATTACACACATGAGCCACCATGCCTGGCCAATGTTTTTGTTTGTTTGTTGTTTGTTTTTAGCAGTCCTTTCTAAAGAACGCTTAGCTTGTTTCCTGGCTTTTGTTACTACAAACAATTCAACTGATCAGACCTTTCCAGAAGACCTGCTTTGCGGTACACAGGGTATGAGGATCTGGGGATGTGGCCTGCCTGGAAGAAGTGTCCATTCTAATGCTAAAGGTAGGTAGGACTAGTGGCATGGGTTGATATGTATACAATTTCTTAGGTGTCAGAAAGAATCTTAAACATCCCCAAGTTTTTCTTCTTTGACAGAGCTTAGAGATAAGATGATATTTGCCTAAATTCACACTTGTCAGGTCCAAGAAATCAACTAGGTCTCTTAACTACCAATCATCTTCTGTTCTGCCCTCACTCTGCTCTGTGTTTTCAAACATGAAAGTCTCCCAAAAATCACATCTGGTTTTCCTGTAGCAAAAAACTCCTCACCCCGCCCTGTTGTTCAATCTCAATTTCTGCAGCTGTCTTTTAATCCGAGTTCCTTGGTCCTCATTCTGCCCTTTGTGGGAAAAAGTAAGCATTATTTTTACTGTTCTAGTGGGCTTCAAGAGCAGTCAAGTAGAGAAAAAGACCTTGGTTCTACCTACTAAATAAGAAAACCCTTCGTAAACTAGAGAGCTTTATTCAAATGACATTTAAAATAATAAAAAGAGGCCAGGCACATTGGCTCATGCCTGTAATCTCAGCACTTTGGGACGCTGAGGCAGGCAGATCACTTGAGGTCGGGGGTTCGAGACCAGCCTGGCCAACATGCTGGCCAAGATGCTGAAACCTCATCTCTAGAAGAAATACAAAAATTAACCAGGCATGATAGCTTGCACCTGTAATCCCAGCTACTTGGGAGGCTGAGGCAGGAGAATTGCTTGAACCCAGGAGGCGGAGGTTGCAGCGAGCTGAGATCTTACCACTGTACTCCAGCCTGGCAGACAGAGTGAGACTTTGTCTCAAAAATAAATAAATTAATTAATTAAATAAAATAATAAAAACTATGATTATTATCAATGCCATTTAATATTAACAATATTAATAGTATTATTTATTACTAATGCCATTTTCATATTTTTGTTAAAATTGGTATTTTATTATTTTGATTTAAATTATTATTATGAGACTAAGGCCTAGAGACCTTACCTCATGATTATTATTATGAGACTAAGGCCTAGAGACCTTGCTTATAAAGCAAGGTTGAATACATAGATTTTAAAAAATTTTGTATTGTTTCAATATCCCCAAAGATATCTAATTGATTTGCAGCACTTCAGTGAAACCCCAATTATTTCAGCTCAGGGGGTTACCTGTAGGTACGAATTACAAAGACCATTTTGTTTTCAGTCCTCTTTGTTTCTAGGGGGAAAAAATAAACAGACTTTTCTTCAGCATTTGTTATTCATAACAATGTGTTGTCGTGAAATTATGGCTAACACATTTCTGATGAATAAGTCCATTTGACAGTAAAATACAAAGCTGTTTGATGGCCTATGACGGATGAACAGAATTGCCCCAATCTTCATTCAGTCAAGTTTCCTTAATGAAGGCAAAATTTCTGCCCCCCACCGCCATCTTAGGGGAGGCTTACCTTTGTTCTTCTATTTACCCTGCTGCAGACCTGGCAGAAGTTAAGGGCAAGGACATACAAATGAGGAACAAGAAAGTATAAATAAATGCTGACTTTAATGGGAATGCCCAGACATTGAATCTTTCTAGAGGCCTTCATATATTACATGTGAATTTGGCAAGTTTCTTGAAAATTAAATGGATCTATTTCATGATCAGCCAAATAACTAAAAATTTAACAAAACATTTCCTATTATTTTTCTACTTTGTTTTCAGGTTGGAAAGTAGGATATAACT
This sequence comes from Pan paniscus, assembly GCF_029289425.2. Taxonomy (NCBI): domain Eukaryota; kingdom Metazoa; phylum Chordata; class Mammalia; order Primates; family Hominidae; genus Pan; species Pan paniscus. The sequence continues at coordinate 74,500,816 of NC_073267.2, forward strand.
TCCCTTTTTTGTGTCTAACAAAGATGATTTATACAACTGACATGGATACTTACTAGGCTCCACACACACACAGACACACACACACATAAAAAAAAAAACAAAAACCCAGTTTCAGAAACCATTCAGTGCTATCAAGGGATCCAGTTGCTGAGGCATACGCAGCCAATTCCTAACTCCAAAGATGAATGGCTTCCCTCTCTGCATAGCACAGCATGACACAGGCTGTATTTCCACAAGAAATCTGAAAGTCCATGGTTTACCAAATTTCACTTTTTCAGGGCATCTTAAGCACTCAACCTTGAATGTCATCAAATCAAAGGTTGTTAGGAAATAAACCATCTATTCCATCCCTCCTATTTCCAGGGAACTGTCTCAGCACATTTCAAAAGAAAGATTCACAGGACCAACCACTTTATTTATTTTTCCCCTATCCAACCGGACATCAGATTCATTCTCATGTGCCTAGCTTTTGAATGTCACACACCATGAATAATACTAGTTTTCCTTTCCCCTCTTTTTTTTCTATATTTTCTTCTAGTAGGCATGACAATTGCTTACTCCAGAGATGCTGAAATGACTCTCCAGATCCTGTTTCTTCTGCAACCCCCAATCTGAACACACACACTGCTTCCCATTGAGAAAGTCCCCAAAGCAGAAGGTTCTATTCATATCTCAGAATGATTCATGCACAGCCCTTCACAACATTTAAGCTCCACATCCCTTGTCATGGCTGAAATCTCTTTTTCCTCTCTGGCACACAGCCCGTCTCCTCTACTTAGGGAATTCCATATGCCAATTATTTCCATTTCCATTTCTCACGTCAACTTCCACATATTTCCATTTGGGATATAAATGAATGAAATTCCTTTGGTACATCTCTTCAAGAAGAAAATTTTCCAAACTTACACAATGTCATTGAGATTCTAACATGAATCTCCTTCAAGTATGTCAATTATGTGAACAGGAAGTGCTGTTCTCATGTAAAAGAACAATTAAGATAACTTCGTAGAAATCAGTAGGGTTCAGAAACCCCTCAAACCTATTCTCTTTCCCCTTTCCCTTCCACTGGATAATTCTTGTTCATCTTTTAGGTTACAGGTTATTCCCATGTTGTCCTTGAAACCTTCCTTTGACATCCCTCCCAAATATTACCATGTAAATTCATAATCATTTACATTGAATGTCCTCATTATTCTATTATTCATTTTCTTTTTTTATTTTTATTTTTTTAATTGCTTAGGTAACTGTCTCTTTTCCACTAGACCTCTTTGAGGTTAGGAGCTATCTTAATCTAGTTTACATTTTGCCTAGCACGGCAGCCGCTCCACATGATAGGATTTCAGTTCTTATGTATCTAAGGATCTATCTTTGTTTTTTTTTTTTTGAGATGGAGGCCTTTGTCTCATAATAATAATTTAAACTTAAATAATAAAAATACTTTAACAAAAATAAGAAAATGGCATTAGTAATAAATAATACTATTAATATTGTTAATATTAACTGGCATTGTTAATAATCATCTTTTTTATTATTTATTTATTTATTCATTCATTCACTTTTTGAGACAGAGTCTCACTCTGTCTCCCAGGCTGGAGTACAGTGGCACATCTTGGCTTACTGCAACAACTCCTTCCCATGTTCAAGTGATTCCCCTGCCTCAGCCTCTGGAGTAGTTGGGATTACAGGCACTCGCCACCACGCCTGGCTAATATTTGTGTTGTTAGTAGATACGGGGTTTCACCATACTGGGCAGGCTGGTCTTGAACTCCTGACATCCCGTGATTCACCTGCCTCAGCCTCCCAGAGAACTAGGATTACAGGTGTGAGCCACTGTGCTGGCCGCACATATCTTTTTGCAGTTTTAATGTCACTATCATCTGAAAGATAACTGTACATTTTACTCAAATGCTAGTGGGTAGGTAATTTTCCAAACTCTCTTGAATTTGTATTTTGGACCCTCTTTCTACACTTGCACTTTTCTGGAAGAGATACACAGAGACCACAGAGCCTGGAATGGGAAGTCATCTCACTGGGTTTTACCATGCCTGTGGAAACAGGGATAAAACCACACCCAAGCTTCTGATACATATTCATTCAGCTCTTCAAAGCTGGGTCTAGCATCAGGACATGAGTACACAAGGATGACACTGCCCTTGACACAAAGTAGCTTGAAGTCTAGTGAAGTAGACAGATTAATAAGTAGATACACTGAATACAAAAAGCAAAGCTATGATAAAGGGTCCAAAGGAGGAGCATTCAAGTTGGGATTAGGGTGTGGTCAGGGAAATGCCTCCAGCTGGAAAATGGTTAAATAAATTATGGCTATGTGCATTTAATGGGCTATTATGCAGCCATTCAAAATGGAGTTTGAGCCTGGAGTAGTGGCTCAGGCCTGCAGTCCCAGCACTTTGGGAGGCTGATGAGGGAGGATCACTTAGGTCAGAGGTTTGAAGCCAACCTGGGCAACACAGCAAGACCTTTTCTCTAAAAAAATGAAATAAAATACAAATTAGCCAGGCATGGTGGCATGAACCTATAGTCCCAACTACTCAGGAGGCTAAAGCAGGAGGATCCCTTGAGCTCAGGAGTTTGAGATTACAGTGAGCTATGATCACACTACTGCATGCCAGTCTGGGCAACAGAGAGAGACCCCATATCTAAATAATATGATAAATGAGTTTTATGATATAACTCCCTAAAATTAAATGGAAAAACCTAAGAAGTATTCTCAACATGGATAAGTCTATTATTTTTTTAAAAAGTCTGGAATAACATATTATGTACAATATTTGGGTGGTTTTACTGGCTCTTCAAGCCATTGGTGTTTTCTCTCTTAGATGCCTGTGGGCCTTTTGCTTCTTTCTGGCCACAGACGACTATTCCAATGGTGGGTTGGAAAGCTCAGGATTGAGGGAAGGCAGCCTTACCCTGCCCACAAGCACGGGGTCAGGCCCGGTGTACTCCTCTATCACGAAGAACTGGTTCCAGACCCAGCCACGCTTGGAGCGCTGTAGCACCTGCCCCTCCTTGCCCTTCTCATGGTGCCCATGGAAGGAGGGCCGCAGGTGCCCCCGCCGCTCTGGGGCAAAGGCCTGGCTGTGGCACAGCATGCCCAGGCACACCAGGGCGGCTTGTAAACAGTAGTTCTCCTTCATTTTTGGTTACGTGGTAGGCACAGGAGAATGCAGCTGTCACCCCTTCCACCAACCGTACGGTGGTCTTGCTGAGGGTGGCCTCCCCGACGTGTCACGCAGACCTCTCTTGGGATGGAATGTCTCTGCTGGTTGAGCTCATCACGTCAGGGCTGCCCACGTCCCCAGTTAGCTTCTGCAAGCAGAGAGAGGTTGGATTAACTGCAGGCCAAATCCCCACTTCATTTCCATTCCTTTCAGTAAGCTTTCAGGACTGGGCATGAGTTTGTCACGTGGGAGCTACGGGCTTTGGGGAAGCTCACTGACTGCTTTGAGCTCAGCTTGCTCATTTATGAAGTGGGGATAAGAGTGTACCCAGTACAAAGCTGTCACTGGGATTCACTGAGTAATGCATATAAGTCTCTTAGCACAATGCCTGGTACATAGTAAGCACTCCATATTTATCTGTTATAATTGATCAAAATTGTGCTTAGATATGATTCTGTAATAAGAAAACGGGGAATTAAAGGAGTCCAGATGAGGAACATATAATCCACACTGGGGTTCAGTTTAGGGAGAGGACAGATGGCTGGACTCAATCCTTTAGTGAGGTTGCTGTAATAAGAAAGGAGAGTGTGGGATTCCATGCAGAAGGAACATCACATCCAAAAGCACAGTGTGCTCCAAGACGTTCAGCATGCCTGGAGGTAGTAATGAAGAAGGCGGGCAGGCAATGGATCCTGTTAGGGAAGGGATGTAGGGGAAGATCCCAAGAAACCATTGATGGTTACTGAAATATTTACAGGAGAAATAATGGATTAAGGTCTCTTTGGTAAATCAGTTAAGGGTATAGTGTCAATTCAAGGAGGAAGATTTGCTTTTGTCTGGCAAAGATCCATCCACGAAGCCAAAGATCCTACCTTGCTTAGCCTGGAAGTCTCAGAAAGGATATTTTACAAGCTTTCACTAACTAGGAGAAGGAAAACAAAACAAAACAGTATATCCAACCAACCAGCCCAAGGTCATGTTCCCAGCACCCAGCCATGACTCAGCTACTCAACACCAGTGAGGATAAGCCAGTAATGCCTTTCACCTTTCTACACTCCTCACAGGTTTTTGAGCCACAGTCACTCTTGTCCTCTCTCCAGCACTCTGGTTCTTATTGCCAGTCCTTAACTTCTGCCTTGGGTTCTGGACTTCTTCATTGGACTTTCTCATGCTGAAAACTTAACTCTTCTCTAAGGAATTCCCCTTGCTTGTTCTCCTCTCTTAGAACCATACATTTGTTTTCTGGAGAATCACCTTCTCTCTCTGGAGTGCCACCCAGACTCCAGAGAGAGAATCAGATGAGTTCACCACCAATGTGAGGGAATCTGAGAAAGTTCTTGTGCAGGAGGATGATACATTGATATTGAGGATAACATTCTGTTTCAGCACCTGGGTCTAAATGAAACTGGAAAACTTACTGAGCATTGTAGGAATCACTGTCATCACCTAATTTTTTGCTGTCTTCTTTGGGTGAAATGGTTCAGGGAAAAAGGGAGCAAGAAGGAAACAGCATGAATCTTGGCATAGTGGAAGGTACATAGACTTGGAGGTCAGATGCACCTGGATCAGAATACCACTTCCATATTTTACAATCTGGGTTACTCTGGGCATGCCAATCAATCACTCTGAACCTCCATGTTTTCATGTGAACAATGAGGATGACAAGAATTGTTGCACCCATACAGGCCTGAACACAGAGTTGGGAACTGGACATGCAATAGGTTCCTTCTTCTTTTCCCAGAGTGTCACAACATAGGGGAAGATCTCAAGAAACCACTGATGGTTACTGAAATATTTACAGGAAAAATAATGGGTCAAGGTCTGATATGGTTTAGCTGTGTCCCCACCCAAATCTCATCTTGAATTCAACATGTGTTGTGGGAGGGACCCAGTGGGAGGCAATTGAATCATGGTTGCAGGTCTTTGCCATGCTGTTCTCATGATAGTAAATAAGTCTCAGGAGATCTGACAGGTTTATAAAGGGGAGTTTCCCTGCACAAGCTCTCTCTCTTTTCCTGCTGCCATCCATGTAAGATATGACTTGCTCCTCCTCGCCTTCAACTATAATTGTGAGGCTTCCCCAGCCATGTGGAACTCTAAGGGTACCCATGCCTTGAACATGGAGATGCCCCCAAGAGGATGATGAGGTGCTTTCTCCAAGATGCGAATTGAGAACAAATAAGTTACTTGGGATACCATAGCCATCTGACCTCAGCAACCTAGAAAATAAAAGAATTGGTGAAATTATAATTTGTAGATACAGATCCATTCCATTTTGATGAACTTTGACTTTGCCATCCCAAGTCTTTCTGTTTCCTTTGTAATATGGCAAAGTGGTATCTGGGAGGCCACAGATGTGCAGTTAAAGCCTGGTGACTGTTACTTTTCTCAATAACACTTTGGGATGGTATTATGTTAGTCTTTATTCAAGGAATAGGGGACTTGAAACTCTTAATATTGGTTGTAAACAGACACTTTGGGATACGTAAAAGGCTACGTGGGAGAGAGAGAAAGATGGAAAAGGCAGCATCATCATTTAACAACTTCATCCTTACATTCAGGCACTTTAATAATACATCAGATGCTGTTTCTAGAAAGCCAAACCGACTGTGTGGAAAGAGCACAAAGAAGGCCCCAGAGGACGGGTTAGATGCTAAAATGAGGCCGTATGAAACAACAGAAAGATTTCTGGGCAGAAGTCATGAAACTCAAGATTTGGTGGAGAATCTGGCACTAATTTGCCATGGACCTTCATTGATTCTACTCTCAGAGGCTCTGTCTCACTCTGTAAAATGAAGCCTGTGTAAAATTTTCTTCAAGTGGCTTCATATTCATGATTAGAGTTTCAGTGAGCTAGTGAGGGGCATTTCTTCTGATTCATACAGTGTCTCCTTACTAGACTGGAAAATTCTGAATGGATGGGATTATATCTTATTTACATTTATATGTCTGACACCTGAACACAAAGCAGGCCGTCAATAAAATTTTAATATATGATTTGAATCTCACATTTCAACTCTAAACTTGACATTGTCTCTGTGGAAACTCAAGAAGAAGAAAGAAAGAAAAAGAAAACAGCATATGGTGAGGCAAGATCCTTGCCCATCTTGCACCATGCCAAGTATTAAATGCTCATTCACAGAGTGATAAATTATTCTTGCATATAAGCCATGAAGTGTATTAGAAAGAAAGGGTTTAATTAAAGTTGATATTTCTTCACCTTTTTCTCCTGGCTGCCATTTTGCTGCAAAGCACAATTATTTCTAACACTAGAAGTGCTGAAACAAGATGACAACTTTTTTCTTTTATAAAAAATGTCTAGCTTAATACTAATGAATTTAAGAGTTTCCACATGATCAATAAACAATAACATTCAATCTGTTAAAAAGGTGAAATTATCTCTTTTCTTCTTTTGGAAAGAATACTGAATCAATTTGCTTTTAAGAGCAATGGTCCACCATTTTAAATGCTTATATGACTGTATGTGATACAGAAAGTTATTTTAATGGTTAATCTTAGGTATGTATAAGACTGATTTTAAGACATAATTTAAAAAAAAATATTCACTTTCAGAATGAAAATTTATGTAGCAAGTTCTTTTCCTTAGCTACTGTTCTAAAAGCTTTACAAATAGTAACTCATCTATTAATTTCTATAACAACCTTATGAATAGGAGCCATGAATATTCTTCTCTTAAAAGATGAGGAAACTGAGTTCCAGACACATTAAACAACTTATGCAGACTTACGCTTCTAGTAAATACCAGACCTGAGATTTGAACCCATGGCTTCAGGCCCTAGAATCCATGTTCTTAACCAGTAAACAATCACAACTCTTGTCATTTGTTTGAGTTTGAAGTTCATAAGGAAATTATATGGACGTTGTGATAAAAAGCAGTGACCTAGAAGCCAGCTAAATGTAGGAAGTAAATTACTATTGGAACTCAGTGTATACTAATAACAGGACTAGAATGAAAATACTAATATAGTTAAAATTTACCAGGTGTTATCTGCCTAACATTCTTGGACATGTTTTCCATGAGTTGAGTCATCAAATCTTCACAAAAACCCTAAAACGTAGCATTATTGCTATTCCCATTTTACAGGCAAGTAGTCTGAGGCACATCAAAATTAAGTAATCTGTCCAAGATTACAGAGCCAGCAAGTGAAGGACCTGGGATTGAACTCTGAATGTTTAGTTTGAGGACTTGTATTCCTACCCTGTACAATTTTACCTAAGAGAAGGCTGCAGGTCAAATTTAGGCACACTAATACAAATAGACACAATAGCCTTAACATGATGATAATTTAAATTTTGGTAGCATGGAGAAGTAGACTATAATAAAAAAAAATTATCCAAACCAAAAAGAAAGAAAAAGCATTTTATATCAATGACCAAAGTGAAGATGAACAAGAGGTAATTACATCAGTCCATCAATAACCATCAATAACATAGTATAACCAGGTCTTTAAACAACATATGACACAAAATTTGATCTTTGGTTTTTATTTTAAATACCTGTTTCAGAATTTCTAAATGTGTAGGTTACAAAAGTGTATTCAGAGTTGTTTCAGTTTTTTGTTTTGTTTTGTTTTATGAAATATTTCTAGAATTGAGAGAACTGATTGATGTATTCAGTGGTAGGGACTTAGTAGGAATCTCCCATGAAAATTAATAGGAGGCTGCCCTCCTAAGGAGACCTTGATGTTGGTAATAATTAGGGAAATATATCAATGTTCTAATTGGTTTTAATAAAGACCCCCAAGGTAGTTCTTGAACAATCCATTAAAACACTTTTTAGCAGTATGTCAGGATGCCTAAGCATTGGGATTCTACTAAAACATATAGGAGGACTTTATTTTATGATGGGAGCATATTGCTTGGAGGGAAAAATAAATGTTGTTGAAAGTCACAGCAGTAATAACATGACATGAAAATAGATGTGCAAAGCCACCAGCTCGAAAGGGAAGGCTCACCCCTCTATCTTGAGAGCAGATAGCCCGTCAGAAGCTACCGTGCCTTGAGCATAAAACTCTCTTGCTGTGCCTGCTTTTGTCTCCGTAAAAGAAAATGACATATACGGGTGTTTAAGTATATTTGGACTCCTGCTGGAAATTGTTATTGGGTGGAGAATGAAAGACGAAAGCGCTTAGCAGAAAGCAAGCAGATTTGGTTTTTCAGCTGTCCCCTCCCCACAAAGCTGGAAGGATCAGACAGGCTGACCTGTTTTTTCATTTCCAGGTAGCTAATTTATAGTTAGAGACAGGTTATTATTACATTAAGAATATTACCACGGCCCACACCAGAGCTCAAAACCCCATTCTGTATCTGCAAAGTCCCCTTGTTGGTGAGCTAAGGGGCTCTGGTATCCCTTTCAACAAACACAGCTTTGTAACCAATCCAATTCTATTATGCAAATTAATTCAAGCATATTTTATTCCCCGTTCAGATCTCATCACTCAGCACTGAGCTGGTCTCTCATTTCAAATCAAATCACAGGAATTATGCCATGTCTGTGGAAATCACAGAGAATAGGGGAGAAGAAGTATTACAAGAATTATTGAGTCACACTTCTCAATAATTCTTCTCCCCTGATTTCTAGACTTGAAGCAAGGCATAAGCTTGGGGTAATCACTTCTTCTCAGGTGCAAAATACACTGCAGAGACCGCAAAAAGGTTATGGTATATGCTGCTCCAATTTCTAATACCAAATTCAAATGTTAAAGTAGGCAGCAAATAAGGCCCCTTATCAAAGACCCCAGCGCTCTGCAAAGGTGAGTGGAAATTTTAAAACTGCTTCAGTGGAGATCTGAGTCTCTGCTTCTGGAGAAATAGAGAATGACAGAAGTTCTGCTTTGAAAGTGGAAAGATCATTCACTACCTATGTGTCGGGTTCAAATCCTGGTTCCATCACTCATGATTTACATTAAATTGTCATAAAAGTAGATACTATCCTTGGTCAGGTGCTTGATTTTTCTAGTGCTGGACAGTATCCTCAGGGCTTGGTACATATTATTTTATTGCATTTTCACCACAACTGCATATATATGTGTGTGATATATATATATATATATATGTGTTTATACATATATACACATATGTATATGTATGTATATGTGTATATATATACACACATATGTATATATATATCGTGTATATATATGTGTATATACACACACACACATATAATATATATATATATATACACACACATATATATATCACTCAGACTTTATCTAGGAGGAAAGTGAGGCTCAGTGTCCTTATGTAACCCACCCAAGTACACCCTGAATCATTGACAATGTTGTAATTCTAATGCAAGTTTACAGGACTGCAGAAGCCAGGCTTGACTTTGGACTATTTTAACTGGCTATCAATGTCTGAAAGTCCAGGTCCCCAATCTTGAATACAAGAAGATTGCATGACCAACTCCAAGGATCATCTCAGCTTCAAAAATTGTATTTGTTATACAAAATAATCTTTGTTAGATGTGACTTCCACTTATTTTCTAAGTAAATACAATCAGACTTTATATTCTTAGGGTCTCATGGCCACAAAATATTACAGGAATCCAATGTAAGGCCCCAGACCTAAAACATGTGTAGTCATTCAGTGATTATTTATCTCTTTAAGTAACTAAATCATCTTCAAATGATAACATGATTAAGTACAATGTGTGCAATGAAGAACTTATTATTTGTACTCTATTCTGTCCTTAAGACAGCCTTTTTATTGGTGTAATATTTTTAAATGTTGATCATTAAGATGAATAACATATATCAACACATACAGGAAATAACGCTATCTGCAGTGTCATCTCTGACTATGAATAAATACTCTATATGAATGTGTGGAAAGAGAAATAGATATTATTTTCATTTGTTCTTTTGTACGAGCTAAGATACCTGAGGGAAGATTAGAGCAAAGTGGTGATGATAAACTGATGCTTAACATAATGTAATGTCATTTGTGGTATCAAAGGCCTGTATGTAAACCTCCCTTTGTCTCCAAGCAGTAAATATGCATCAAGCTTTTTTTATTTGTCTGTTCCTTCACTTGGTAATAACTTTTCAATGGTTCTAGGCCTAGGTTGAACTCTGAGGATACACAGGCATCAATATACCTCCAATATGTAGACTGTTCTCAAACAATACTGAGACTGTTGTCTAAGCAGATGAATGATGGTATGATGTGTTCAGTACAGATAGGACTATGTACAAGAGCACAAAGGAATCAATGACTACACTTCTACAGACAAATTTGTAAAGTATCGGTCCTGTATTTCAATACTTGCCTACTCAAACCTCTTGCAAGTAAACTCCCATATCCACAACTTCCAATGCCTGGAGCTTCCATTCCCACTTTGGGCCATGGCTCATTAAACAACACCCAGTTCAGTGACAACTAAATCATAAACCAACCATTGATTGTTTCAGCCTAGTTCAAAACGATGAGGTGGGTGAATCAGATTTCTTTGGGAACTTCAATGAAAGAAAACAAGAACCTTCTGCAGTGAGTGAGGGAACTAAAATAGAAAGGTTACAAGGCACTTGAGAAATGGAGTAGCTACCAAGTGACATCTCATGACCAATGCTTCAATGAAATCAAGGCTTAGAGCAAACCAGTTACAAATTAAAGAGAAACAAACGTGACCTCTGTCTCTGAGTCATTTAAATAGCAGAACACAAGGCATCTGAAGATCTTGGCAACTAAGGACTCTCTCAGCAGCTGTCTTCATGGAGCCCACCCTACTGATCTGTTCCTGAATTTCTGTGAGATCACTTGCCTTGAATGACAGCAAGCTTCCTGTATGTAAACTCACTTGAGTGATTTCTTTTGTTATCAAAACAGCAAACCTAGTATCAAGAGGAAAAAAGTTTGGTGATTCTTCTAGTCAAAGCTAAAATAATGTAGCTGTATGAATCACTTGTTCAGATATAGACAATGCCTTCTTCTCTGAATTTCTAAGAAGACTGAGACAAGAAAAATAACTCTAGACCAAAAGTCAAGATTCTAGTGATCTAGCTTAGGTTCTGCTATTGAACCGTAGTGCGAACTTAGAAAAAATACTTTTCCCTGTGCGTTAACTAAGTATCTCCTTCTATAAAATAGGAGGTTGGAAATAGCCTATAAATGGTCTCCCATGCATATCTGCAGGGGCTTGTGAGTCTCTGCTGAGAATAAGTGACTTTGCCTAGACAGAAGTTTTCATCTCATTTTGAAGGTCTAGGTCCCAGTTGGCAGGGATGCTCTGTATACAACTTGAGGCCCCAGTGACCTACAGCATCATGGGAATCGTGCCTTCTGGGGCTAGACAATGCAGAGGCCCTGCTACTGTGACAGGTCTTTAAATTCCAGTATTAGGAATCAGGACTTTACTGGATGGACAATGGGAATCCATTCGGAATTTCTAGTTGGGGTTGACAGGAGCCGAGCTGTCAGAGGTGTGCAGGAGAAATGGAGGTAAGGAGTGTCAGCTCTTACAAAACAGTTAAGAGGATGGGCTCAGGGATCAGAAGGAGTTGGAAGGTTAGAGCTCAAGAGTTACAGCTCACTACACTAGAGGTGGAAATCAGCCTCTGCAAGTCTCCACACTGCCCTGTTAAAGATGGGAAAAACCCAGCCGGGTGCAGTGGCTCGCGCCTGTAATCCAGCACTTTGGAAGGCTGAGGTGGGAAGATCACAAGGTCAGGAGTTTGAGACCAGACTGGCCAACATGGTGAAACCCAGTTTCTACTAAAAAAAATACAAAAATTAGCCTGGCATGGTGGCGTGTGCCTGTAATCCCAGCTACTTGGGAGGCTGAGGCAGGAGAATTACTTGAACCCAGGAGGTGGAGGTTGCAGTGAGCTAAGATCGCACCACTGCACTTCAGCCTGGGCAACAGAGCAAGATTCCATCTCAAAAAAAAAAAAAAAAGGGAAAAACCCTAGGACCAGTCTCAAAGGGAGAGTGCCAAGAGAAAAAGAGACAATGTGTGTACTTTGTACAGTACCTGTCATATGGTAATCATTCACAAAATATAAAGTCTTTGAAGGCGGGGACCTTTTCTTTGCTGCTCACTGCTGTAACACAGAACATGGCCTGGTCCACAGCAGGTAATTAACAAGATGAGTTAAGAGTTTTGTTTATTCAACAAGAATGCGTAAATACATATTTTAACCCCTGGATACCATGCTCTAATCCAATAAAGAATAAGCCTCATGAAGGGGCTCTAGGAGTCCACTGTCTATTAAGGAGAAACAAGAAACCAATATTACAATAGAGATTGCTAAATGCAATAATAGGTATATGTGAGGAGATGAGATAAAGTAGACCAGGGTCGTTCAATAGAAACATAATGTCAGTCATGTGTAATTTTAAATTTTCTAGAAGCCATATTTTTAAAAGTTCAAAAAATCAGTGAACTTAATTTTTACAATGTATTTTATTTAACCCAGCATGCCCCCAAATCGTATCATTTTAACATGGAATCAATATATACATTCTCAAGATATTTTATATTTTTTTGTCCTAAGCCTTCAAAACCGAATGTACATTTTATATTTAAAGGACCTCTCTGTTGGGACTAGCCACATTGCAAGAGCTTACTGGCCACGTGGGGCTAGTGGCCACCATCTAGGCAGCACAGGCATAGGGGATTCTTAAAGTTTCTTGAGAGAGGAGGGTGTGTAGTCAAGGAAGACTTTCTGGAGGCATTGCAATAGTTCAGGTGAGAGGGAATACGGTTCCGAACCAGAAAAAATAAGGCTTGAGTTGAGAAAAAGGGGCCATTCTTGAAACGACGCAGATGTAGATGGTTTTAGGAACTGAAAAGATTAGGTTAGAGAATGAAGCAGCAGTGAGGGGAGAGTTTGAAGACAGTGGTGCTATTCCTGGCCTCAACAGGAGAAGAGGCTGTTTGAGGAATAAAGAGCATTTGGTTTAAAACAATTTTTTTTTTTTGAGATGGAGTTTCACTCTTTTTGGCCAGGCTGGAGTGCAATGGCACGATCTCAGCTCACAGCAACCTCCACCTCCTGGGTTCAAGTGATTCTCCTGCCTCAGCCTCCTGAGATTACAGGCATAGGCCACCATGCCTGGCTAATTTATTATTATTATTATTATTATTATTATTATTGAGAGACTGGGTTTCTCCATGTTGGTTAGGCTGGTCTCGAACTCTCAGCCTCAGGTCATCCACCCGCCTCGGCCTCCCAGAGTGCTTGGATTACAACTGTGAGCCACTGTGCCTGGCCTAAAACATTTTAAGCTTTCAGAAACAGTGGAAAGATGTACAGGGGAAAAGTTCAGAGTAGAATTAGGTACCAATGTTCTTGCAAGAGTAGGTAATATCAATTCTACCATTTCTTTTCAAGTTTGGAGATTTTGCTGTATTATTAAATTCTAGAATCTCAGAGTTGAATGACACTCTAGAGACATTGAGCTATTAGTCCTTTAATTCAATAGACCAATGGGAAAACTGAGATACAGAGATGATAACTAACTTATTCAAAATAAAATAAAGAGTGAAAAAAAAAAAAACAAACCCAGAACCTAAACTCTTCATTTTATAGAGAAAAAGCAGAGAGGGCAGAGGAAGCATCATGAGGAAAAAGATAATTTTTGTAGCATCTACCTTGCCCTCTCTTCCCTGATTTAAAAACAGTCCCCCCTTTTAAACTATTTCTATGGAAACAACCAGCCCAGGTTCTATAAGGGGGAAAAATAAAGCACTCATAAGTAATGACCTGAGAGAGCTCTTTAAAGATTTGCAGTGAAGAACTGAACTAAGAATAACAATCTGCATATTCTCCCTGGAATCTAATGTCCTGCAGAGAACCACTCCCCATAGTCTGTTTTGTAAGGTATAAACAATGAGAGGAGGAATTGTCCCTAGGTGGCCTTAATAACAGACAAGGGCTTGATGTGGTCTTTTGAAATAATTGCTAAAGCCAGGGAAGAGTGCCTTAAATCACCACTGCCAAGAGCCTTTAGAATTCTGAGAAATCCATCCTGTGCCCATAATCCACCAGGGTCCCCATGTATCCATCCAGCTTAATCAGAGTATGTGGATGGAAGCCACTGAACATGCAGAAAGTCAAGCTGCTTCCAGTGATCAGAAACTTGACTTTCACCAGTGTGTGGGTGGGCTGTTCTGAAGGACTTTTTTCTAATGTACCTCACCAAACCACTCCATCACACTAAGATTAGACTAAACTCTGCCACATTTTTAAATGGCTTTTTCGTATATCTATATATACCACAGAGTGTTCCCACCCCTCTTCATTTTAAGGAAGCAGACATCAACAATAGCCTCATAATGATCTCATTGTTGTTTCAAATAATCCAATCTTTGAAACCTATTTCTTTCTTTTCAGATGTATTAGTGTCATTTATCAAAAGTAATGGGATTTTTTTTTTTAAGTTAAGGGTAAAAGAAAAGTAATGGGATACAGCAAACTAGTCAAGTGCTTAGTACAAATGCAGAGCATTTTCTGAAGCATATGTGGAACACTTCTTAGGCAGGACTTTCAAAGGCAATATTAAGTGTCTTTTGTGGGTCTCAGATAATATGGCTCACTTAATTAGATTTTCCATAATTCCAGGTAATCCTATTGTGAAATTACAGACGTGAATTTTGACTTGCCTGACAGAAATATCTATTGCTCCAAATGCATTTCTGGAAAAAGAATTCTTTATTTTTAAATCATTACCAGAATTTTCACAGGGCAAAACCCAAAAATGGGGTTCAGCCTGGGAGGCCACATGGGTTCTTGGCTTCACACAGGAAGGAATTCAAGAGCAATCCCAGAGAGTAAAGTGAAAGTAAGCTTATTAAGAAGTAAATGAATCAAACAGTGGCTACTCCATAGACAGAGTAGCAGCATGGGCTGCTTGACTAAGTATACAAATAGTTATTTCTTGATTATATGCTAAACAAAGGGGGTATCATTCATAAGTTTTCCAGGAAAGGGCTAAGGAGTTCCCAGAACTGAGGGTTATTCCCCTTTATAGACTATATAGGGTAGCTTCCAGATGTTCCCATGGCATTTGTAAACTGTTGTGGCACTGCTGGGAGTGTCTTTAAGCAGAGGAATGCATTATAATTAGCAAATAATGAGCAATGAGGATGATCAGAGGTCTCTTTCATTGCCATCTTGGTTTTGGTGGACTTTGGCCAGCTTCTTTACTGCCTTTCCCTTTATCAGTAGGGTCTTTGTGATCTGTATCTTGTGAAATCAGTCCTGCTAACCTCCTATCTCATCCTGTAGTGAAGAATGCCTAACCTCCTGGCAATGCAGCCTACCATATCTCATTCTCATTTTACCTAGCCCCTACTCAAGATGGAGTCACTCTGGTTTGAATGCCTCTGACATATTTCCTCCATCCTTTTTGCAAGGGAATGCTTGCAACCTAGGGTTTGTAGAGGGATGAAGATCCATCTTTCATAACTTCTTCAGGCTGAATAGAAGCAATGATATTCCTGTCTAACTATTAGGGTCTCTTTTATTCAGAGTAGAGAGTAGCTCAGTCAGTGTCAGTATGGTGAGGGCCACTCATAACCGAATCTTGTGAAAAATGGAAATCTGAAAGATTAATAAGTGCTCAATATAAGAAAATGTTGAGTAAGTGTACCCTGTATTCCTACACAATGAGGACGACAGCAGTATTTTCCACAACAGTAAAGCAAAATAAAATTATCCCAAGTAAACTAAATAAGAAGGCTTTCCATGAACTGGACACTTGTTAGAACTAAGTTAATATGGAGTAGTCAGTTGATTCCAATATGTGCCCAGAATTAGAATACTCAACTAGATCTGTATGTTACCTATTCTTCTTGTTTCTTCTGATCAGCAGCCAGAGATCACTAGTTGGTTCACAAAAATAAGCAGTCAATCTAAATTGCAGAAAAAATCTCCAAAACAATAGACCAGACCAGAAGCTAATTACAGATGTACTATAGTTTTTGAAACAATTTTTCTCTCTGGTCCCCATTTTTATTAAAAACAAATCATGGTAGAACTGATTTGCTTGCAAAATAAGTTTTAGCCTTACTATACTTGGCCTGATTTTCTATATAAAGTGCAGAAAGAATAATTATTTGCCATATAGGCCCATTTTTAAAATTGGCTTTGATGGAACTTTGTTCAGTAAGGAATCTTAGATTAGACTTTTTAAAGCCTTAAGCTCAGTCATGAATTTATCTGTGCCTGCAAGTACTTGAATGAGTTTGGTGACTCCTTCTCCACTCAAGAACCCAAGATAACTTGGGGCTTCTGGTCCTGTCAGAAAGTGACAATCTTTACTTTCCACAGGTTAGGAACCCTGTGCAGGGACTCCATAGAGAAGGTATGAGGCCAATTCTCCCAAGTGGCTTTTATTGGCTCTATAAGTCAACTTTGATTCCTTAAAGCAGTCTGTTTGAATCTGAAAGCACATCATTTTAGTCAAAGCCTTGGAAAAATAAAGAGTTTCTTCAATTTTGTCTGGTTACAAAAAAATTTAAAAAAAAAACAGACTCTCACTGTACTTATGGAAATAACTATATTGCCATAAGGTAAGAATACTCACATAGTTTCCAAATTCTGAAGAAATAGGGGAGAGAGAAAGAAACGTGCTCCAAATTTTGCTCACAGTAGTATACTTTTCTCAATTGCTAGAAGCTGTAAATAACTCAAAAGAAAAACATTTTATTGACTCTGAAATAAAAAACAGAAAGGATCAGCAATGTTTTAAGCAAAAAGTCATAAAGAGATTACTTCAGCCTTTTATTAGTTTAGTCTATGCAATTAATTCCTGTTTTGCTCAATATTTATGAACACAGTTTTCCAAGAGTGCTTTGGCAGTATGTTTCCTCTCAATTTTAATGGTACACTTTCCCAACTTATCAGAGACATGCATTTAAAAGTACTCATCAAAATCCTGTATCTGACTATAAACCATCTTTTGAAGAGGATGAAAGCAACACACCATTGTCTGTGGAGGACAAAAAGTCTTACAGCAGCCACAGTCAAAGATGCAATTGACAAGGAAATCCAGTTACCTCTGTGGTACACAGCAATTTAACATAACAGTTATGGGTATTATTGTTCACATTCACTAATTCATGTCAAAATTATAGGAGTTTCACATAATTTGGAAACACATACCGATTACACATTTATACAAATAAAACCCAAAGAAAGCCAAACACCATTTTATATTTGACAATGTTTCCTCTATGATTTTAATATACCAAGAACCCAAATATGTCATTTTTGGACTTTAGGAGACTTAGTATTTAAAAAGATTAATAGGATAAGAAAACAATTTACAATTTGATTTTGGCAAGTTTGTCAAATATCAAAGGTGTGAAACATTTGATAATTTAAGACAGAACTCCAGGTTGCCATAAATCATTTATTAATCTAAAACAATAACTCAAAATTTCAAAAATGCAATAACTTATTCATTGATAAAGTGGAGACTTAATTTTCCAAACAATCTGTCTCCTTTCTCTCTTTTCTTTTCCCATTGTTTATTCAAAAGACAAACATAAGTCTCTTATTATCTTTTAATATTACATGAAAATCTTGTTCAAGAGAGAAAGCCAAATTTCACTTTTGCATTAGTGCATCATTAACACTAAAGCTAATTTTAAATATAATATTATAAACACATTTATTCAAGTTTAATTCGTTTGACCATAGGTAAGATTTCCACAAACCTTTTATAACACTTTATTAATTTCTATTAAGGAGCATATTAGCGTTCCAAAAAGCCTCGTTATTCTAACACATGGGCCCAGATTTTGCATCAGTGTGCTTTTATTTCAATATTTAATTTATAGAAATATTGAATAATATCCTTTTAATTTTAGTCAATTTGCTCACACACAGAATTATTTACAAGGTTAATTTTTTATGAACCTTCCACAACTTGCTCAAGCCTTCAGCTTTAGCCTATCTCACTGAAAACAATTCTTTAACCCTCTAAACTAGGCAAAAAAAAAAAAGTTTCCCATGCCTTATTATAATCTTTTACCAAAAACACATTCTACTTTCTTTACACACCTTGCATGTAAAACTCTTCCTTCAGTAGTTTCAATTATATATGTTACAATGTTAACTATTAGCAACTTTTATTTTTGGTGAAAAACCTGGTAAGTTATGTTAATTATGTACCAGGTGCAGAGCCTAGAACATCAGATAGAAGTGCAAATAAGGTATGACTCTTTCCAGCAAAGCCAGGGACATGGCTAACAACCTATGTCCATCAGTAGGCCTTACATAGAATCTAATTGCTCCAAAGCAGGTAAGTTGAGCAATTATCAAAAGACAATGAAGCAGTTTATGTAGTTTAGTAAACATAGTATCTGACTTGCCTAATTTTGACCAAATGTATAAATGTATAAATTTTGAAGACATTTTTATTTTACCAGAAACTTTTTTTTTAAAAACATAGTCTCACTCTGTTGCCCAGGCTGAAGTGCAGTGGCATGATCTCAGCTCACTGCAACCTCCGCCTCCTGGGTTCAAGCAATTGTCCTGCCTCAGCCTCCCAAGTAGCTGGAATTACAAGAGCACACAACCACACCCAGCTAATTTTTTGTATTTTTAATAGATATGGGGTTTCACCATGTTGGCCAGGCTGGTCTTGAACTCCCTACCTCAAGTGATCCGCCTGCCTTGGCATCTCAAAGTGTTGGGATTACAGGTGTGAGCCATGATGCCGAGCCCCAATAATCTTTAAAACTGTCTTTATTTCCTCAAAATTACTAAAGTCATATGAACTGAAAAGGTATTAAAATTTCCATTTTTTCCAATAAAGTATTTGATTTAACTGCTTATTTTTCTTTAAGTCAGTTAGATCTCTTTTCTATAAATAACACACACAACAAATACAAATAGACAGAAGAAGATCTAGTAGCTGTAAAATTTTTCATTTGTCAGTTTTTAGGTTTTTCTTACTTGGACTACTGGCTTCAAGATGGAACCCTTTCAGGAACATGGACAGGAAAGCATGCAATTTCTAGGGCCTAATAAGCAGGCACAGTTGGAAGGCAAAACACCAAAAAATCAAGAATTCCATTTTTTTTTTCTTTTTACCAAATCCTGGATCCCCAAAAAGGGAATCAGCCCATCCCCCATTGGAGTCTTACCCCTCATTGGGAGGTGGGGACATTTTTATACCTTCTAGATGACCAAGAGCATGCTTCTCTGATCCAAAAGTGCAAAGAGCAGAGTGCTTCCCCATAACTGCCATTAGCCATCACTGAAAGTATATTCCCTACATAGTTATTACACACGAAAGCTCTCTCATAATCCAAAGTAATTTCTGATACCTGCAAAAGTAAAAAACACCAGGTAACTGAATGCAAAACAGAACAGAGGCTTAGATTTTGGGAGGATCTATCCGTTTTCAATTCCTGGGATTCCATAAGGAAAATAGAGGTTTTTCCCAAAATGGGGTCTCTGGCACTTCCTCTGTTTTTCCCAAGGACTTCTAGAATGTTACAAATTACCTTACATCCTCTCATATGAGTCTCAAGAGTGTTAAGAAGACAAAAGGGAGAAAAACAATTCAGTCATCTGAGAAGAAAAAAGCTTTTCTTATTTCAGAGAAACAAGATTCAAGAAGAGAAAAACAAACATAAAAGCCATTTAAATACACACACACACACACATATATATATATATTAGTTATCCATGTTTAATTAAGCTAACTCTCAACAATAGAGCTCTTTAAAAAAAAAAATCCTTTTAGATCTCTTAATACCAGACTCTAGGCAGGACAAATAGCCAACACCTCTGGCTTTTAAGCTACTTTTTTTTGTTAGTTCATTTTTCTGCAAAAGTATTTTCCCAAGTAAAACCAATAAGCCTTAACTAAGGTTATGGCTTAACCATGGACCCATGAGATGTCTCCAAATAGATGGCAAACGGTTTTTATAAGATCTAGAATCACCCCTAAAGTAGCTCAGAAAAAAAAAAAAAAGAAAGAAAGAAAATTCAAGGCAGGAAATCAAAAGCTGTCCATGGAGGGGTAAAGTTTAAGTAAATGGCAAAAGTCCCATAAGAGTCAAACAGGAAAAAACTCATTCTCTAAGACAGAAATTGAATGCAGGCCTCCATCAAGAAAGAGCAAAGTTTTATTCACTAAGCTACAGTATGAGGCAAGCACTATAATGCTTTTCCCGGAAGGAGTATAGAGCAGACATTTTTGAGCTTGCAAAGGATATATCTTTTCCAAGGAAAAGGGACAGATATAAATCTGAGAAGCCTTAAAAGGAAACATATTTTAGAATTGATAGCCAATATTTCTTGCAATCTTACTGAAAGAAAACCAATTTAAAAAAAAAACTTGTTTTAAGATAGGGAACCAAAACTTAGTCCAATAGCTTTTACTTGGAACTCTAGCCATGAAATAGTAACACAATTCACTATTTTATAAAAGATAGGTGGATCCAAATTATCTCTCTGACAAAATTGGGACTTGTCCATGTGGCTAAACTTTGCTAATCTGAATTTGCTCCAATTGCTTAAAATACACCATAGCAGTGAGTCCTTCAGTATTCACCATTGTCCTCATGTTTAACAAGGATCTCCACTAAATAGAAGTTTTTCTGAGTCTAGCGAAAGCCCAGTTTTCTTCCCCTGAAAATTTCCACCTTCTGTAGCAAAGTGTTAAAGTTACAATAAGTAAAGAAAATGGTGTTACAGAAAATGATAACTTTAGGACATAACAAGAAAAGGTAAGGCCAAGTTTCACCTTGGGTGGACCTCTAACCCATAATCCTAGAGGGAATGCCAATTCCAAACTCCTCTGAGTATCCCAGGTGGTGCTAGGAATCAGCCAACAATATCAAATGCTGAAAAAAACAGAGTACCCAAGTACTGGCCAGTGAGGGTCCCCACAACAAATGCTGAAAATCCCAGAGCATCAGGGGGCAGCCAACAGTGAACCCCAAAGACACAAGACCTAATGCAATTGGGGCCACAGAACAACATGACTCTGATGTCCCAGGGTCAACACAACAGAGCACCTCATACAGCCAAATGACCTTCCTTAAACAATGGCCCAAAGAGCCAAAGCAAAGACTACAAATGTGACAAAGAAATAAGGATAAGCATGCATTTGGGCATCTGAAGCATAAAACATCTGTTCAATGAATGACGGTGTGCAAAGAATATAGCGCTGGGCATTCAAAGACCTGCCACTAACTCATTGTGTAATGTCCAGTAATCTAGTTTTCCTGTCTGTGAAATGAAAAGCTGGGTAACATGAGTGGCTCTCCAGAAAAGATCTTTGGAATATGCTAGAAAACCAAGGGATCAGGGAACACAATGCCAGGAAGAGGTGAACCAACTGGCCCCACACTCCATAGTAAATAGAACAGATAGCTGAATTCCACACAATTTTTCTTTG
The DNA here is from genome assembly GCF_029289425.2 of Pan paniscus. Lineage (NCBI taxonomy): Eukaryota > Metazoa > Chordata > Mammalia > Primates > Hominidae > Pan > Pan paniscus. The sequence continues at coordinate 74,522,385 of NC_073267.2, forward strand.
AAAAGCAGCTCTGCTGCATTACAAAAAAAGAAAAAATGAAACCATGTCTGATATCTTGATAACCAACAGACTCCCTGTCTCAGTCCAGCAGCAGGTTAGTGAATTCCTGCTTCAATGCTCATAATCTCATGGTACAGGGAGGAGGGCCCTGCTCAGGAGGCTGTGAGGTCACTGACAACTAACAACTCACTTCCCCTCTCTGAGTCTCTGTTTCCTTTTATGAAAAAAACAACAAATGATGCCTGACCTCCCTCATTCCTAAGTTAATTTGAAGGTCGAATGAGATAACAAATCGGGAAACCCTTTGTAAAAGCATAATTTGGGTTACACAGGTGGGCAGAAGGATGATCAAATGCTAACAGCAGTGGCAACTTACATTTATTTGGGTAGGTTTTTTCCCCCCCTTTATGGGACCGAGTCTCGCTCTGCTGCCCAGGCTGGAGTGCAGTGGCGCGATCTTGGCTTCACTGCAACCTCTGCTCTGCCTCCCAGGTTCAAACGATTCTCCTGCCTCAGCCTCCTGAGTAGCTGGGACTAAAGGCGCCCATCACCACACCCAGCTAATTTTTGTATTTTTAATAGAGACGAGGTTTCACCATATTGGCCAGACTGGTCTTGAACTCCTGATCTTGTGATCTACCCACCTTAGCCTCCCAAAGTGCTGGGATTATAGGCATGAGCTACCGCACCTGGCTGGGTGATTTTTAAAGTTCTGGCTTTTAACCTTTAGAAGTGTGGGTTGCAGATAAATTTAAATTACATTATTATTACAGAAAGGAGATGTGATTTCACTCCTTTTCTCTAATATGGATATAAAATCTGCCAGATCCTGCAGCAGGTTCATTTCAGGTACATAGGCATCCTTGTTTATCCCAGAACCCAAATGGGATTCTGTAGTGTTGACCTGTGAGTATGCTGACCTCAGCTGTAGCTCCTTGGCTAGGGGATGGTGCAGGTAGTGGGGAGAGGAGGGATAGCTGATCCCTGAAAGGAAATGAATGGGGATACAGGCCAGAAGTCTGTCCGCAGAAACTCCTGGGCCTCTCAATTATCCATGATATGGGGTGAAAATGGAGCAATCACGGGGTGAACAAAGCTCCAGGGTGGATGGCATGGGTTCTTCTGGTCAGATGAGTCCCAGGAGTTCAGCATGTCAAATCATTTGTTCCATTAAACCCCTGCTTGCAACAGCCCAGCACATGGGTGGGCATGCCTTTTACTGAGTTACCATCTACTAATTAGCTTTTTAAATTGAGTGTCTACTATCTGACAGACACTGTGCTACATGCTTTGCATACATTTTCAGAAAAAAATTTTCTGCAGCATCTTGATGAGGTGGGTATTACCTCCACTGCCCAGATAAGAAAATAAGGGTTTGGAGCCCTTTGGTCTGTATTTAGTTCATATGCCTAGCTAATGCCCAAAATGGATATGACCCATTTGGAAGCTATTGCCCTTCTACCATTTGACATTGAACCAAGATCTACTTTACTATAATTCTTTCAAATTTTGCTTTCTGGAGATGCTCAGAATTCAGCTAGCTCTTCTTCCACATAGCCACCACTCAAGAAATATTTTTGGAGACAAGGATTTCTTCAATAGTTAAGTGATAAGAATTTAGTAAAACATGTTTTTTGCCCTCAAGGAATTCCAAGGTTCCTGGAATTTTTAGAGTAGGCATCTCCCTAAGGGTCTTCCAATTTCCACCTCAAACACCAGGGGTTCCTTTCATACTTCCTTAGGGGAACATCTCCCATTTTTCCCCAGATGTTCTCCAGTCTGCCCACCTCTGCCAAGTAGTCCCTGAATGAATGAATCATGATTTTCAAACCTCTCTCCCATAACATTTTCCACATTAGAACAAAATTTTGTTCTACATCCTTCCCTGCCTAAGTCTCCAAAGAAGGTGCTAATGAATAATAAAATGCAAGCCCTGCAGGGAACTGTAGGAAGGCAGCCAGACGATAAATATCTTCTAATAAATGGACCCAGCTCAACAGGAGATAGCTCTGTAAGATCTTATAAGCTAATCATTGTCAAAGGGATTGCTTTGGTGCCCATGGAAAAGGAGTTACGTGGTTGTAGAAGCAAGTGCCATGTTTCTATCAGTATTTCACCCAAGACAATTAAGTCCAGGCCCAGAGTCATTCCCTGATAGAAAGAGCAGCCATTACTTGGCTACCGCTCACACCACCGGCCACTTTAGTACTCACACCATAAAGGAGGGACAATTCTGTTCTGGACAGCAAATGTTAAAGAAGTGACACTAACCTTGTTTTTTATGAAAGCACATAAACAAACCAAATGATACAAAACTTTGCTCCATTTTTAGAGCACCATTGTAACAAAGCCCAGCTGGATGTCTCCCCAGGCCCAAATAACATCTCCGTAGGAGAAGCATATGCAGCTGGAGATGGGATTGGCCTTTGCGCTCAGGGATCTTACATACCATTGACCAGTTGCATCTTGTTCCAAAGAGATTTACCAGCAGGCTAAATGTACAACTCATGCACCATTGGTTGGGCAAAAAGTAAGTGCTCTCCAGCATTACTTTGTAAAGGAAAGTCCCTTTGAACCACAGCTGCCCTGATGAACTAAGGAGCAGATAAAGACGTAACAATACAGCAGAGTTACTGTAAACCATGAACTTGGGCAACAAGGACTTAGTGCCTTCCTGATAAGATGTCCACGACAGAAAGGCTTGCCCTTGTATCTCCAGGATGGCTGCCCATGAAACCACAGAAATATAGTTTGATCTGGTTCAGAGGCTGCTCCTGCTTCTGAATACAACCATGACATTGGCTTGGACTCTCAGCAACCCCAAGGTCTAAGTTTTCATCCTCCATCTCTTCCATGCCTAGAGATTTTTGTATGCCTTTAGGTTTTAAACCTCAGCAATCTAATCTAGCTCACACAGCACCCACAGGGAAGGGACTTGCATTTGAAGGATAGTTGTTTTAACAAATATACACATAGAGAAACTAACAGCTCCACAGCAAGTCAGCTCACTAAAATGAATAACATAATTAAAAATTAAAAGAGGTCAGGATATATTCAGGATTGCAAGGGCACTTCTCTAAGAAGGAAGAAAAGACCTACATCATGAAGAATATGTGAAGATTTTTGAAAGGAAGAAACGGAAACAAGAGCCTCATCCCTCTTCTGTGGCGATGCTTTCCATATCACACGTTTATGCCTTGTTTCCTGGGAAACCCACTGTCTGGGCCTCACCATGACTGACCACTGCTCTGCTGAGATGCCCAGTTTGATTGCTTGGGGCTTTGAAGTTCCACCTAAGGCACAGCAGGTTTTTCTTCCTGGTGTCTGCCCCTGCCTCTGGCATTTTTACCTCCTGCTTGGGACCTGTCGGGGCAGAGGAGAGAGTAAATGTTGCTGCCTACTGCCTGTTTCTATGTATCCCTGGTGGCACCTCTGCATCATCCCCAGATGGATATTTTTTGGACTGACTCAGATCAAGGACCTTGGGACATTAACAGATCTACACCCTTAGAGTTGTTCTATCTATACTTGCCCTCTCCCCTCCAACACCCACACATAAGAGATACACGCACACACGTCTATGCCTCATCTTCCCTCTCTTCCCTTACTCTGCAGCTGAGATATCCCAGCCTGTCCTACGGCTGAGTGCTTATAAGATGCAGCTAAATCCTACTTTACACTACACAGAATAAACTGAACCTGCTACTGATACATAATTCCTTTCTTTTCAATATTTCATGAGCTTGCACAACCCCCTTCCACAGATGCCCAACCCTCCATGCTTGGGTAGCCATTAACATCTTCCTACAGAATATCTCACTACATGGATGAACCTGGAGGACATTATGCTGAGTGAAATGAACCGGTCACAGACAGACAAGTACTGCATGATTCCATTTACATGAGGTATCTAAAGTAGTCAAATTCATAAAAGCAAAAGGGTAGAAGGGTGGTTGCCAGGACCTAGAGGCAGGGGAAAATAGGGAGTTCTTTATTTATGAACCAGCAGGCATACTTTCAGTTAAACAAGATGGATATGTTCTAGAGATCTGCTGTACAACGTTGTACCTATAGTAAACAATACTGCACTGTACACTTAAACTATATCAAGAATTTGATCTCATGTTAAATATTCTAACCACAATAAAATAAACTTTTTTTTAAGAAGAAAAACACTTTTTAAAAAATCTTCCTTCTGAGAAGAAAAGATTTAAGCATTACACAGGATCCTAATTAAAAAGTACTATTACCATAAAGTAAGCAGAATATTGGCTTTTTGACATGAGGAGAGGATGGAGATGTCACTTAGAGAAAACTCAAAGTGAAACACCAGCAGTATCCAAACCAAAAGCCAGAAGAAATGTTCGCAGGGCCATTAAAAAAAAGAAACTACTACATAGTCGTTTTGTCGAACATATTTTAAGAAGAAAAGTCTCTTTCAAATAATTACAAATTAAAAACTTGGCTCTGAGACTGAACTTTGAGCAGACAGATGAGAGAGATAAAATGAAATTTTTTTCTGCCAAGAATAATAAAGGTCTTGATACAAAGATGTGATGTTTTCCCCCCAGTGAAGCAACTCTGGAACAAGAAAAGCATGATGAGGAGGAGAAATTCAGATTACAGAAGAATGGTGGCAATTCTTTCATTTATAACTTGCTAAAGAATGTTGAATCAGTTCCTTAATGAGCATGCAGAACTGAAAGTTTTTATGGGAGAACACTGAACGTTGTTTATACTGGCTGAATGAATAGTGTTAGAGTAAATCGCTTGTCCTTATTCTATTTGGCGGCTTTGGTTATTTGAAGTAGATTTTCTTTTATTACCTTTCCAATGTCCTACACAACACAAACCTACAGCATTTTTTAGAGAGAACCTGGCCTCAATGGGAACTCACCTGACATTGGAGGCAGACTTGGGACATATCAAATTGCCTATGTCACGAGTACCTTTGATAAAATGATCTCAGTATAGCTAATTTCTCTCGAGTTATGTCTCATGATAAACCAACTCTAGCAATGCTAAGATGGGACAGATTTCTAGAAATAATCATCACAAATTTTCAAAAGGCACTTTGTGCTGAAGTAGAAAATCTTTTATCCTAATCATAAGACCTTAGGAATGGATACTGGTTTGGGACTCAGGCAGCCTGGATAATGTTACAAACTCTACCGTATCTATGGTATCAAGCATCCTATATCACAATGTGCAAGAAATTAACTTGTGTGGGAACTAGGGGAGCCAGATTTGGCAAACTGAATTACAGGACCCCCAATTAAATTTAGATTCAAATAAACAGCAATAGCTTTCAGTATATCTACAGTTTGGGGGACATACTTATATTAAAACAATTATTTGCTGTTTATCTGAAATTCTAATCTAACTCAAAGTCCTATATTTTGTCTGGCAATTCTACTTGAAATGCATCTGTCAAAATAATGAACTGGACTTTGCAAGTCAATCTTCAAGTACCATGTTATTTTTAGTTCAAATCCTATACTCATTTTCTTTTTAACTATCTTCCTGTGAACTCAGAGTACCCATGCGTAGTCCTCACAAAAGCAACATTGTTGGGCAGAAGAGATCACACTTGGGGAACTGTGGACAGTTTGAGAATTTATTTATTTATTTTAGACAGGGTCTCCTTCTGTCTTCAAGGCTGGAGTGGAGTGGGGCCGTTTCGGCTCACTGCAACCTCTGCCTCCAAGGCTCAAGTGATTCTCCTGGCTCAGCCTCCTGAGTAGCTGGGGCTACAGGAGCTTGCCACTGAGCCTGGCTAATTTTTGTATTTTTAGTAGTTTCGCCATGTTGCACAGGCTGGTCTCAAACTCCTGAGCTCAGATGATCTGCCTGCTTCAGCCTCCCAAAATGCTGGAATTAGACATGTGAGCCACTATGCCTGGCTAGTTTGAGAATTTTTAACATCAATGTAACTGAGATCAGTAAAACCCAAGGAAGGATCTTTCATTCCCCTAGGAGAAGGTAGAACAGGCCCTTCAGTATTGACAGGTGACCTACAATGTAAAAGGCCTAAGGATGAAAGGATTAACTATGGTGCTAATTGATTGAGGAATTAGGAATAATGTTCTCTTTCATCCTCTGAGTTGATACAGTTCTCAGAAAACAACTAATACCCAAGGCCTGGAGTCGGAATAATTTATATTAGGAGCATGTATCACACTGGATTAGTGGGTAACTTTCAAGGTCTTTTCAGAATGCAGCACTCACAGATAATTGTTCACATGTACCAAAAAATAATAGAAATGCATTCACCAAACATACCTAGAACATGGGCAGAAGCCCAGTGGTGTATTAAGCAGAGGCAATAGCAAACAAATGTTGTTATGGTCCTCAGGTCACTGATAGGCTAATGGTGGTGTTGGCTTGGTGGGAGGTAGCACAGAAAGTAGATGAACGTAAAGAAAATGTGAAAAGTTCTTTGATGGGGGACTTAGGGGGCTGAGATAATTCAGCAGAGTCACATAAACTAAGGTATGAGGCAGTTGGTCAAGGAAGACTTAGTGGATAAGCCAGTAGGTATGAGTTTAGTCTTGTAGTATATACATAAGTCAAATGCTCAAGGTGAGGAACAGCAATCCAGGCAGAGGGAACAGCAGGAGCAAATATTTAAGACATGAAATAAGATCCTATGTTCAGGTAACCACAGGATTTTGGAACTGTGAAAACACAGGGCTTGCTCAAGAAAGAGGAAAGGGGTGATGCAGAAAATACAGGCAGGAGGTGGATCACATACACACATGAATAATAAAGAAATGATAACCATAATTATAATAAGTTTTATTCTTTGGCCACTGCAAATGAAGAAAATGCTGAGATTCATGCCTGTGCTGAAGCACACAAAGATGGAAAATCAGCTGGGAGTCAATTAACCATGAAAAAATAGCCAAAAGTCCATAATTTTGGTGTCTGTCCCTTGGTCAAAATAAATGAATGTCTACTTTAATTATTCAGTTTCCATCTGGATATGTCAAGCCCTTAGGACATGGAAGAAGCAGAGTGTCTAAGACTCAGATTTACAAGGATGTGCGATTGTTGTGGGAGAAGGAAAAATAACTCTGTCCCATCATCGAGAGTGAATCAATGGGGGAGGCGATGGAATAAAGGCAAAGGAAAATATCATATTGCAAACCCGTAATGCTAGACCTTGAGTTAGAAACAAGAATGATACTGAATCTTTACAGTCTTGTGAGGCAGGGATAATTCCTAAACTGGCAAACAAAAGAATCAGAGTGGCACAGTGGTTCATGCCTGTAATCTCAGCACTTTGGGAGGCCAAGACAGGCAGATTGCTTGAACTCAGCAGTTCGAGACCAGCCTGGGCAACATGGAGAAACTCTGTCTCTCCAAAAAAAAAAAAAAAAAAAAAAAAATCCAGGCATGGGGGTGGCATGCCTGTAGTTCAGCTACTCAGGAGACTGATGTGAGAGGATCACTTGAGCCCAGGAGGCAAAGGTTGCAGTGAGCCAACATCGCGCCACTACACTCCAGCCTAGGTGACAGGATGAGGAAAACGAGAGAGAGAGAGAGAGAGAGAATCAGAGAACTTAAGCCCAAGTTCTGGCATCAAACAAAATGATATAACCTAAATTTGACCCCAGCTATAAGAAATAAACCCAAACACATGTGCCAAGCGTTCTCTAAGTCTGCAGCAAAAACAGTCAAAGAAAAGTGACTCATTATATAACAGAGGTAGTGCCTTTGCAAAAAAAGAAAATTAATTTCATTCTGATTTCCCCTGATTTGTACTGTATGTACCAAATCACAGCCCTCTGTGAAATTAAGGGCATTAGTTATCTTCCCATTCAGTTGCAGTGGCATTATACTTGCATACAGACATTCCTAACTGAGATGAGAAATATCAAGTTTTTACAAAATCATTCATCAAGAGGTGAGACCTAATCCTGATTAGCGTTTCAATAAGAAGCCTGGGACAAAATAGAGAATCAGTACAGGATCACAGCAGCAATTAGGCATCTTCTAGACAGCCACGCTTTTCCTCAGACCAATCAAGTTTGAGCAAATGATAAATTTTTCCTTTCTCTCTTTTTGCCCCCTGCTGTGAAATGAACTACCTTCAATAACTGATGAGGTGACAGCAAGCCTGTTAAAGGAAACGTTTGCCCATTACGTGAAGCTTAATTAAACAGAGCACAGGGTAATCGTTCTTCCATCTAATAAGTGATACACCCTGGTTAACATCATCCTGCTTGCAGGGCTTGGTCTAGAAGGCCTGCGATGACACCCCACAAGTAAACTAGGAAAACACACACACACACACACACACACACACACACACACACAGATTTTGAGAAATCACAAGCCAGTTTGCAAATGGAGTTGTGCATATGCAAATAAAGTTAATCAAATATTAATACTCATCTCCTGGTTATTCTCTCTTTGGATTTATTCAGAATGATGAAGCTACATTCATTTTCCCCCTTAGATGAGCCATTTAAAATTAATGATAAAAATTTAGCACTAGTGGTCGGGTGCGGTGGCTCAAGCCTGTAATCCCAGCACTTTGGGAGGCTGAGACGGGTGGATCACGAGGTCAGGAGACAGGCCATCCTGGCCAATATGGAAAAACCCCATCTCTACTAAAAATACAAGAATTAGCCAGGTGTGGTGTTGTGTGCCTGTAGTCCCAGCTACTTGGGAGGCTGAGGCAGGAGAACCGCTTGAAACCGGGAGGTGGAGGTTGCAGTGAGCCCAGATCATGCCACAGCACTCCAGCCTGGGCAACAGAGTGAGACTCCATCTCTAAAATAAAATAAAATAAAATAAAATAAAATAAAATAAAATAAAATAAAATAAAATAGTTTAGCACCAGTACTGTGAGGGTCTATGGACTTGAAATCCTCCAAGAGTATGTCATTAATGCATGAAGATGGGGATCATAGGTGTTTTGCTCATTTTCTTATCTCCAGGTGGCGGCATGGTATGAAGCACTTAAGCAGTATTCAAAGAATACTTGTGTGAGAAAGACACTTACACTTGGATGCATTCAAGGAAATGGGTAAATCCTAGAAATGTGTTTATGGGCAGTATTATGGAACAGTATTACGGGTTAAATTGTGTCTCCCAAAAAGATGTTGAAGCCCTAACCCCTAGTTTCAGTAAATCTGACATTATTTGGAATTAGGGTCTGTGCAGATGGCCAAGTTAAGATGCAGTCATTTGAATGGGCCCTAATTCTACGTGGCTGATATCTACAAAAAGAGGAAATGTAGACAAAAGGAGGAGGCCAAGGAATGCCTGAGTTACCAGAAGCTAGGAGGAAGGCATGAAACAGATTGTCCCTCAGAACACTCAAAAAGAACCAACTCTGCCAACACCTTGATTTTGAACTTGTAGCCTCCAGAATTGTAAGACAATAAATGCCTGCTGCTTAAGCCATCAATTTGTGGAACTTTGTTTCAATGGAAACCCCTGAAAACTAATATGGATAGAGTGGACTAAGATAGATGGAAGAACAACCCACTGCCAGGATGCCAGCCCCCCCTGTTATCCTGGCCACAGGCCATATGTACCCTGAGAAGTAATGCTGCAGCCATGAGTACTAGGTTCATAGCCGACCTCTGCCCTTCCTAATCATGTGGTCTCATTTCAAAACTGTGGGTAATAGTAGAGTACATTTCTCCTTAGGTTGTTGGAAGGATTAAATCAGATAATTCTTGTTGAAGTGCCGAACACTATGTATAGCATGTAGTAAATGCTCAAAAAATACTATTAGCATTAGAGTCCCAGAATTAGAGCCCCGCACCCTAAAGCTTAATGGCATTGGAGACACTTTTACATTCCTCTGGTTAGTCACCATAACAGGGTGCACGTGGCTGTATCTGGACTGCCCACATGGAATTGGCTGGTAATATAGGGTCCTTGGGGTCCAGATAGGCCCCTCAGCCTCTGAGGGACATGGCCAGGAATTCAGGCTGTTCACACTGGCTTTCACAAATAGCCTTCTGCTCCATCCCATCTCCTCATTTCCTCAAGTCCCCCTCGACCCTCGAGTTATCAAGAGGAGGCTTGGAAATCTGCAAAGACCTAGTCATGTTGGAACTGACCCGAGAGGCCTGAAGGTCAGCAGGGCTCATGAGGTGCTGGGAGGCGGGGCTGGGGAGCTGCACGGGCAGTGACGTTGCAAGGCTGCTGGGAACCCAGCGAGAGGAGGAACCCTGACTTGTTTCAGTGAGAGGCTCAAGGCCAAAGAAGGAACACCTGTCAATCAGAGCATCCAGGGTGCTACACTGAGGTGGCTTCCTAATCCCTTGCATCAGGGAGTGTGCCCAGGGCTTGGTGAACATTATCTTATCTACTCTTCACAGCAACTCAGTCAGGTAGGTATTATTACCTTTATCTTACAAATGAGCGAAGTGAGGTTCAGAAGACCTTTGGTAATTCAGCTCAAAGTAAGTTGCAAAGCACATGAGCAGCTGGTATTCAAGCGCAGTGGAAGTATAGCCTGTCACAGCCAACCATTGTGACTGGCTGCCTGCTGGCACCCACAGCAGTGCCCCTGCTAGAAAGTCACTCTTAATGGGCGCTTGCTAACATTTAAATCTGATTGAAGACTGCATTATCAAACCCATCTGCTGATAGTTTATAGCTATGTACTTAAAAAGGCATAAATGCTTTTTGAATGCCAGGAGTGTGCATTCTTAATTTCCCACAATGTTTATGGAATACCTGGAGTAGAGCAATCACAATAATAATTCATACTTTATAGTACTTTATAATTTACAAAGGGCTTTCATGAACATTAGCTCATTTTACACATCAGCCAACAAAGTTAAGGGTTATTATTATCCTTGTTTTATTGATGAAGAATTAAAGCGTTAAGTCATACCTAGTCTTTAGTATTCAGAGATCCGAGTGAAGATGAAGGCTGCTATCTGAGAGTTGGACTGAGGCTGGAAAACCCTGCCTCAAGAAAGAAAATCTGTTCCCTCAGGAAAAATATAGTTTCCACGTGAGAGTGGACAGGTCCAAAGTCAGCCCCAATTTGGCTTTCTGTCTGCTCAGGGCTTCTTGTCCAGGTGGTCACAGCTCACTAACAGCAGCTGATGAGGATAGTGGCTTATAATTAGCAGGGGCTTATTTCATGCTGAACACTATGCTAAGCACTCTACATACTTTCTTTTATTAATTTGCACACAGCCCTGTGCGTTTTTAATTATGTTATTGCCATCTTACAGGTGAAGAAATTGAAGCTCTAAGAGGCTAAATAGCTCACTCAAGGTCATATGACTACTGTGATGATCTTAGAGGTTTCATTTTAACAATTTGACTTTAAGGTGGACTGCATGATTAGTGTAGCCTCTTCAACTATCTTCGTTTTTATTTCCTGCTTTACCCCAGAGCCTCTTGACTCTCCCTATGGCTTTATTCAAAGGCTTGGCTTTATTCTGCTCGGGACTCTAGAGGCAATGGATCTGGTACTCTACCTGCTTATATTAATAGGAAGGTGCCTGCCATGTTCCTCTTCCACAGAGACTGTAGTTTGCAATTAAAGAGATTGACTTTGTGAAAATGCCAGAACTCAGGCATTAAAATGTCCTGATGGAGACAGCTTTGAAGTCACAAAAGAAATGCAGACCCAACTACCCCATTAGGGTCATAAATCACTGCTCACCACAACCCATGTAAAGGGGCCTGTTCTTCTTCCATTCTGCAGCCATCCTGCCTGCAGGATGTCGTTTTGGAAACTTCATATGTTCTACTAAGACAGACCTATTGCCATTTCTAAAATGATCCAAAATGCAGACCCCCCTCAAAAGAGTTCCAGAGATATTATTAGCCAAGGTGGTATCATAGGTAATTAGAGTCCAGCTCCCAGTGGAAGATACACTTTGAAGGCACGAAATCATTTGGATACTTGGGTCCCATACTGTTTGCAAACATCTGCCACTTGACTCTCTGCCTGAAATAACTCAGAAAAGAAGAAATTTTGAGATGAGAAGACAAAAGGCAGAAAGAAGATGGCAGGGCAGATGGAGATGTTTCATGCAAGAACTTTCGATGAGAAAGGGAACACTGAAACTAAATATATACTCTAGCCTATGGTTTCTGTCATTCAGTGAGAGAGAGGAGACATTCAAGGGGGCAGACCACACCACATCACTGCAGCCTGCTCTGGGCAACATCACATGAAGGGAAAACCCGATAGCTCAGGCAGAGGAAGAGCTCCCTGAGAGATCTAAGAAACTAACCTTGGATTTGAAGTTTTAGTTCAATTTCCATCTTCTGATGCCACTTACCAGCTGTGTGGCATCAAGAAAATCATTCAGACTTTCAGCCTCTGTTTTTGCACTGAGAACTGTAGACAAAATTCCCCACCACCCCGATTTCCTCATTGCAGAGGACAGAGTGTTAGGAAGATGGCACTCCAGCACATGTTGTAAAATTCTAGCTGTGACCTGGACTCCATCAGTCACTGTGAACCTCTGTCTACACAGCCCCAAGTTTGGAAACACCTGGATATTTGGAACTGTGTAGACTTGCACCTTGCCATCCCCATCACCCTGACTCCTGTTTAGGGAGCCTTCCTTTGTGACAGTCATTGGTTTAAGTGCATTAGAATTAAAACATTCCTCTATCAACACAAAATCCTTCTGGTGTAGACACTGATTATTGGATGATTGTAATAACCACCCTCCTCTCTCCCCTAACAACCCTGCTAGAGTAACCCCCATCAAAGACACCTGCTTCTGAACTGTTTACTTGGCCCTTGGGACCGTCCACATCCCAGCAACAGGGACTCAGGCTGTTCCACTTCCCCGAGAAGACGAGAGTGCCAAGACCTGAGAGAAGAAGCCCAAGAGGAGCCTGGGGCTAGGGAGGGATCTGGAAGTCACCAACCACTTGTGACAAAGAAGCAAAGAGAAACACAGAGCAGTCACTTGCCCAGTAGGAGGTAGATAAAAGATGAGAAGCCAGGCATCCCCAATCCTGAGTCAGGCTGAATCCAACCCCTCTGATGAGGGGAGAAAGCAAACGCACTCCAAAACTGGCAGGGATGTATTTCAAGAAGCGTTCATTCTTTTTTTTTTCTTTTTTAATAAAAAAAGAATTGTTCTTTTAATTTCTTTAATGCTAACAAAACTCCAAAGAAATGAGGAAAGAAGACATCTGCTGCTTGAGAAAGACTTCCATTTCCTAAGTCCCAGTTCCTTTTTACTCCGGGAAGATCTAATTTTATCTAGGCTTCCCGAATGCAGTCACACAGTGGGGACTGCTGAGATTGGGGCTCTGGCAGGGGGATTACAAGCAGAGCTTTTGTTTTGATCTCACTGCTTAGGTTAATGCATCATGACTCCTCCACGGGCTGTTTCGCGGGACGCTGCTATCCCACTGTCTGCTAGGGAAGAAAATGTCTCGTGAAAATAAATCAAATGCAGCAGTATTTACAAATCCTGAGTCGGATTTCCATCCTGTACAACAGGATGAGAATTTGACCCATTATTTACACCAGTAAGCTGAGAATGACATCAAAAGCTCTCTCATTATCTCCGCAGGGGAGATAATGATTTAAGTGCCTTTAATCTAAACATGCAACTTACAATAGAAATGTGTATCTACTCCTTCCACAAAGGAGAAAAGAAACAGCACTTACTTCTATATTTAACAGACAGGACATCTAATTCTAAGCCTTGCTTCTAAATATTCGTGGATCCCATATCTCTATCGTTTCACTCGGAAATTCCTCTTGCCTTGGGGAAATAGGATGCATATCAAAGTCTAGGTAGAGAAGGAGCCCAAAATAGAGATGAAGGCACAGAGAAAACACCTTGGACACTTGGGAAACAAAACACCTTGGACACTTGGGAAACAAATACAGCATTCTTTATGCAGTCTGTAAAAGCAGACTTTGTCTCCTTTCGCTCCATTCCCTTGTTTCCTACCGCACACCTGCCTCTGATCCTATTTCACAGGGATGCTCTAAGAACAGGTGAGAGAAAAGAAGTGAGGACATTTAACTTTAAAACTCTCTGCAGAGACACATCACTTTATCATTGTTGCCACTCATGTTCTTACAACATCTTAGGATCTGTTTTTTTGGGCACCAGAAGAATGGGGTGGGAAGCATCTGGATGTGAAAGAGATGAAGTCCAGCCCCATTATTTCCCACCTCTGTGGCTTCTTAGGCAAAGCATGAACTGATTTAACTCTTGGTTTTCGCCTCTGTAGAATGCGCACTTGCCTCCTTCCTTGCCATATGAAGCAAGTCCTCAATTAATGTTAGTCTGACTCATCGATGTGTCTATTCTAATGAATTAATTTTCTCACCTGTAATAAAATTACTTCAATCCTAAGCCAAAAGAACAAAGCTGGAGGCATCACGCTACCTGACTTCAAACTATACTACAAGGCTACAGTAACCAAAACAGCATGGTACTGGTACCAAAACAGAGATATAGGCCAATGGAACAGAACAGAGCCCTCAGAAATAATGCTGCATATCTACAACTATCTGATCTTTGACAAACCTGACAAAAACAAGAAATGGGGGAAGGATTCCCTATTTAATAAATGGTGCTGGGAAAACTGGCTAGCCATATGTAGAAAGCTGAAACTGGATCCCTTCCTTACACCTTCTACAGAAATTAATTCAAGATGAATTAAAGACTTAAATATTAGACCTAAAACCATAAAAAACCCTAGAAGAAAACCTAGGCAATACCATTCAGGACATAGGCATGGGTAAAGACTTCATGTCTAAAACACCAAAAGCAATGGCAACAAAAGACAAAATTGACAAATGGGATCTAATTAAACTAAAGAGCTTCTGCACAGCAAAAGAAACTACCATCAGAGTGAACAGGCAACCTACAGAATGGGCGAAAATTATTGCAGTCTACTCATCTGACAAAGGGCTAATATCCAGAATCTACAGTGAACTCAGACAGATTTACAAGAAAAAACAAACAACCCCATCAAAAAGTGGGCGAAGGATATGAACAGACACTTCTCAAAAGAAGATATTTATGCAGCCAAAAGACGTGAAAAAGTTCTCATCATCACTGGCCATCAGAGAAATGCAAATCAAAACCACAATGAGATACCATCTCACACCAGTTAGAATGGCGATCATTAAAAAGTCAGGAAACAGGTGCTGGAGAGGATGTGGAGAAATAGGAACACTTTTACACTGTTGGTGGGACTGTAAACTAGTTCAACCATTGTTGAAGTCAGTGGGGCAATTTCTCAGGGATCTAGAACTAGAAATACCATTTGACCCAGCCATCCCATTACTGGGTATATACCCAAAGGATTATAAAACATGCTTCTATAAAGACACATGCACATTTATGTTTATTGTGGCACTATTCACAATAGCAAAGACTTGGAACCAACCCAAATGTCCAACAATGATAGACGGGATTAAGAAAATGTGACACATATACACCATGGAATACTATGCAGCCATAAAAAATGATGAGTTCATTTCCTTTGTAGGGACATGGATGAAGCTGGAAACCATCATTCTCAGCAAACTATCGCAAGGACAAAAAACCCAAACACCGCATGTCCTCAGTCATAGGTGGGAATTGAACAATGAGAACACATGGACACAGGAAGGGGAACATCACACCCTGGGGCATGTTGTGGGGTGGGGGGAGGAGGGAGGGATAGCATTAGGAGATATACCTAATGTTAAATGATGAGTTAATGGGTGCAGCACACCAACATGGCACATGTATACATATGTAACAAACCTGCACGTTGTGCACATGTACCCTAAAACTTAAAGTATAATAAAAAAAATTACTGTAATTTAGCAGCATTGAGTTTGTAGAGTGCTTGAAAATAATGGCTTACTAATATATAATTCATATATCATAAAGACCATGCTTTTTATTGACATGTAATATGTTATATATTTATTGGCCACATATGATGTTTTGTTGCATGCATAGAAAGTGTAATAAGACTTTTAAAGGGTACAGTGTTTGCTGGTATGTTGTAAAGTTGTGCACATATCACCAATATCTAATTTCAGAACACTTTCATTACTCCCCAAAAGCAACCTCATAGCCATCAGTAGCTATTATTTTTAGAACATATTTTACTAATCAACATCCTGGTATTCTTCAAGGTCTAAGAACTCTTCTCTAAAGTCCACAGTGAATTTTCTCCTGAACTTACAGTCAGCGCCAAAGTGCTGGGCAATTGTCTAACCCTTTGGAGTTCCTGGATTGACACCTGACATCTTCCTGGCCTTCCCAAATAGATGGTATGTTCTTGGAAAGCAACAACCATGTTTTCCGTATTTTCTTTCTCCTCCAGCACCTCAGCTCAGAGCTGAACACACAAGTAGGTGCACACATGGGTACCAACTGATTGACCAATCGCCACCTCTTCCAAAGACCAGCACATTTGTCATCTGTCTGCTACTCTGAATTCTGGTGCTTCCACAAGCTGTGAAGAATAACCATGTTCCATGATTATTCTCTCCATAGTATGTGCTGTTAATTTTTCATCTTAATGAACTGTCCAGTCGAGTTTAGCAATGGGAATAGTGATAAAAGCACAATAAAAAATGTCTTATGCCTTGATACTGTCAGAAACCTTTTCCCTACAACATCCGCACATAATTGAAATAAAATATCTCAATGGCTACAAACACCATTTGTCAAGAATAAAGTGGATTAAGTGCTATTTCAAAAATTCATACTAACAGGCTTCATAAACATGGATTATTGGAATGTTCTTCTGATTGATACCTACTCAAGCATTTTAAGCGCATGGCTTTTATTCTCCGCGTCTGCTTGAGTGAAACCACTTTGGGTACCGAACTACATGTCAGCCCCAATTTTCCAGAGTATTACAGATGCACAGCCTTTCCTGCTGGGAGATGGGTCAGGCAAGCCGGAGCAGGCCCAAAAGGCCCATGTTAATGCACGGGCAGGGAAACCATTATGCAGCTGTTGGCTTCCCCAGAGTGGAGTGCTCCAGGCAATGATGCCCCTCAAATCTGAGTAATGGTCCAGGAGGAACTCAGAGAGAGAGAGAGAGATGTCTGAAGATTCTGCTCATCCCAGCAGTGTGGAGGAGCCCAGGCTCCAGGCTTCTGCCCCAAACATACCAACCATCATATTCCTGTCAACTCATTAGGCAAATGCTTAATAATTGGCTATTGGTGTAGTCACATTGGTTTAGTCATTAATTCAAGAAATATTTAGAGTGCTACTAGTATGGATGGTGCTGCCCTTGACATCCAGAACGTAGGGGTGGGCATGGCTGAACAAGTCTCTAAACTTCACAGGGCTTAGACTCTCATGGGGAAAACAGACAATATAAAAATCAGCCATGAAATGAAATAGACATGGTATTTGCTAATTGTGATTGCTGCTGTGAAGAATTAGACACAATGAGGAAGTGTCCAATGACTGCAGGGTGGGTGGAGGATATGGCTTTAGAGGTTGTGAAGTCAGGAAAGGCCTCTCAAAAGGGGGCATTTAAGCTGAATCCTAAAAGGTGTGTGAGGAGACTTCCAAGACTGAGAGAATAGAAAATGCAAGGTCCCTGGGGTTAGAAAGGGCTGAGTCTGCTCAAGGGGCAGCAATTGTCAAATGCAGCTGAGCAGATGGGCAAAGAGAGAGGTAGGGAATGACTGTCTCAAGGAGAGCATTGGCAGCAAAATTTGCATCTGGATTTTATTCCAGTTAAAACAGGACGTCAATAAATAGTTTAAAATAAGGACTGTAGAGAATTGCAAGAAAACCCCCACTTCACTCCTCCCTTGGACCTTATTCCATCCTGCTACAAATTAAATCTTGACCTGTCTGCCCTCCGTCTGATATTTTTCATTCAACTTCTGATCCTGACAGTGATTTCCACTGGCTTTTTCATCTGCACCTGAATCCTCCCTCTCCAAATCTATTGTGGACAGACATTCCAGCCCCTGTTCTCCTGCCTATCCTAAGATCCTTGTAGCCCCAACTTCACTCTGGGTCCTTCTCTAACAGGGTGGGAAAACCTTTCAGACACTGCTACTGATTTCCTGGAAGCAGTGTTTACTCTGCAAAGCAATCAGCAGGGCTCTGGTGATGGGAGGCTTCTCTTGCTACTCCATGTAAATGCTGAGGTGACCAGAATGCTCTGAAAGGTGCATAATTTTAGTGCAGAAACAGGATTAATATCTGCCTTCAGAGTAGAAGTAATTTAAGTTCCTTGTAACCAGAGGTCCTTTTCTGTCTTGTTCACCACAGTATCTTGGTACCTAGCACAGTGTTTAGCATCCCATGAATAAGCATTCAGTGAAAACAATGGAGGAACAAATGAATCTTGTGTATTCATGCACAGACATAGGAAGGCTTGTTGCAAAATATTTAATAGAGTTTGTCAAGGTTGGATTATCTGGGACACTGACTCTGAGATGGAGTTTAGCATGGGGATGTTTACTAGGGGGTACCCTTTGGAATAACACCTGGAGAAGAAAAGGAAGGAGAATCAGAAACAAACATAAAGAGAAGATGTGTGATGCAGCCCAGCAACGGCCTCAGACCACCCTGCATGGTCATCTGGGCTAAAGATCATCCTTCAAAATAATCCCAAGAAAGCTGAGATGGCCAGACTTTTACTGATCAGCCCTCCAATGTGAACTGCCCTGGAAAAGAGCATGACTTTGGCTGAGGTGAAAGCTGCAAGTGAAGTCACCTGCCAAGAGCATTCCCAGTAGCTGAGACCACCAGATCTTCAGTGAACTGGGGAACTGGGTGGTGCATTGCAGTGTTCAGTGCAGAAGCAATTCTACCCATGTTGGGATTTCCTGTTTCTTACTGTTCTTGATGCTTCCAAAAAAGTTAAAAGGAATGAAGCGATCTCTGCCTTAATTTAGGTTTCTTGTCCTGTGGTTTGATAGAACATTGGCATTGGTCTTGGGGGGAGGGGAGGAGTAGAATCCTGGCTCTGCCACGTATTACGTGTGACTCTGGGCAGGGGACAACTCTGTTTTCTAGGCTCTGCTTCACCTCTTTGGGCCTCATTTTATTCTTCTATGGAATGGGGCAGCTAATGTTGATCTCAAGAGATCAAAGTGGATAATGCACAAGGAAGGTCTCTGCAGTTTAAAGTGCTGTGCAGAAAAAGGGAGGAGAGGATCTTGTCCCTTTTGAAAATGGATGAGGAGCATTAGCCTAAGAGGGAGTGCCTGCCAAAGCTCTCAGCAGTGGAAGGCAGGTGAATGGAGACCATGCTCTTATTCCTGTGAAAGCCTGTTCACCACACATGAGTATGCACTCCACACACTCCAATAGATGGCATGGTATTACACAGCCAAACTCTATTCTCAAGGATTTAACAAACTTGAAGACAACTAATTGGCGATGTGGTAACCCAGCAACATCAGTGTGACTTCTCCATTAGGAACAGTAGGCACAGTGCCCACAACACATTTAGAGGATGCACAGAAATGTTTTATTTTCTTTTAAAATCAGAAGAAAAAAAAATGACCTTTTAGGGTAGAACACTATATTCCTCTTTAAACCAAAATGGTCATAAACCGTAATTTTTTTTTAATGGAAAAGGGGGCTCATGAAGATACATGTACCCAGGACCCGTGGAAGTGATAGACACTGAGGAATCAAGGCACTGTCTATACAGAAGGAAAAAGGGACAAACTATCTCACAGGGTCTAGGAGCCCCTGCTGGAGGAGAAGATGCTTCTCTGCTCACTCGGACAAATGGGGGCAGAGAAGAAAAATGTGTCCAAGGGAATTGAGGTGTCAAGCATCACAATGCATTCAGGGGCTACCAGCAGCACAATATGGACAGAGTTAAATGGGAGGGAGGGGAAGGGAGGCTTCTGGGAGTGGGGCCTGGATCAAGTCAGTCTTAGAATCCAGGCAAAGGACTTAGCAATTTATCCTGAGAGGGACTGCAAGCTTCTGAAGCTTGGGTTTTATACCGAAGCAACTTGATACAATTTGGATTTAGAGAAATAATGCTGCGGCTCAGTGGAGAAGGACTGGGGAAGAGAGAATAGAGCTGGACATGCTTTCATCAGCCTGAGCTCCAGCCTCCCTGGTGGGGGCTTGTGTGGGCACCGGTTCCATCCCACACTGTGTGGGGGCTGGCACAGCAGGGACGTGTGCTCCGGCTGAAACCACTAGCAAGATAAAACCACACAAAGGCTTTTGCTTTCCTTTCCCAAAGAATGATGTAAATGGTTCGGGGCAATGAATCACCATCCCCCTAGGTCCATCTTTCAAGTAGAAATTCTGAAAAGTGTTTGGGAGTGTTAAGAGGTCCAAAATAGTATGTTATAGACAGAAATATGATACTTCAGGAAACTTGCTAGACATTCATTTAAAGAGGTATCTTCTCACAAGCCCTTGCAAGAATGTGACCAAGTTTTTAAAAATTTGTTTCCCTCAAAAGTATATATATATATATATATATGAACTGTTGCTATGGCAGCCTAACAGCTTTTGGAATGGTGCTTAAACTGTAAAAGAGCCCCTAGAAAAGATAAACTCACTAGCCCTGCCACAAATTTTCTAAAGCTTCCAAATGGTGGCATCTGTCAGGTGTCTGGCTACAGTCTTCTAGATCCTCAGCAGACACAATTAATTGGTGGCAGATTTTAGTATAGCTCGTTCCCTTTACTTCCCTGATTTATCTAATTGCCTCGAGCTCTGCGTCCCCCACTGCACAAAGGATAATTTGGGTTAGTAGCCAGGAAAGGAAATGTTAATTCTGTGGCTCAAGAATCACGTAGGGACAGAGAGTACAGGCGGAGTCAGTAAATACATGTTTAATGCATGAATGAATTAATGAATGGCCAAGAAGTAATTCCTTGGAGATTCCACTACACCCCCCTCAGGTTCAGCTGCTTTCTTTGGCTGAGACTGTCTATTTGTCTGTCACCCAGTAGATCCTAGGGACCCAGTCTGCAAGGAGCATGCACATGTCTTGGCCCAGAGCATAAAATAGTACCAAGGAGGCTTTCAGGAATTATTTGATGAGTTAGTGAATGAATGAATACCAGAAAACAATCCTCTTAGGCCCAGAGCACATGACTACAAAATCATAAGACACTGCCTTACTAAGTTACTTCCTGCTTGTCATGCTGTTCGAAGTCCCTCTCACTTTGAGTACAAACTATCCCTTTCCATGTAACGCAGGGAGGAAATGCACAGGTAACCTGAGCAATGCTCAGGCGCTTTGATCTTTCAAAGGAGAGAATCCTATACCAGCCTTTGAGATGCCGTGTTGACTCTGACAAGCTGAACAGAAGAGATAATGCTGTCTATATGGCTGGTTGTCGGAAATGAAGTGATTAGATTTCAGTTGGATTGCCTGTTACCACCCTGGACCACAGGGCCCGGAAGGCAAGTGTGGAGAGCATGCTCACCTGCCCAAGAAGCGCTTGCTGAGCACTTGAGGAGGCAGAGAAAATCCTTTCCCAAAGATCAAGTGGCCCAAAGAGGGGCACCTCCAGCCATCTCCATCCTAGGGATGGATCCCCATCCTGGGGGTGGATTTGCTGCTTATGGGCATCTCAGGGAAACTGACAATGAGAGGAACACATTATTGATTTCGAGAACATCTTATGTTATCTCAGTAAATCAATGCTGGGGAGAGGAACTGCACTCTGGTCTCCAGGTAACTGACATCCAAGCTGTACCTTGATTAGGGATTAAATTCATAAAATTGTTGCATAAAACATGGCAAAATGATTTTTTTAAATTCAGTGTCTCCTGATGAAGTGTTCATAAGAATTTATTGTGTTATTTGGGCAACTTTTCTGTAGGTTTGGATAGTTTTAAAACTTAAAATAAAAAAGTTTTAAATCAAATGAATGCAAGCAAAACAAAGGGAAAAACTTAATACATTTTTCCTTTTAAAATTAAGGTGGCTGGGCGCGGTGACTCAGGCTTGTAATTCCAACACTTTGGGAGGCCGAGGCGGGCAGATCACTTGAGGCCAGGAGCTCGAGACCAGCCTGGCCGATGTAGCAAAACCCCATCTTTACTAAAAATACAGAAAATTAGCCAGCCGTGGTGGCACATGCCTGTAGTCCCAGTTACTCTGGGACTGAGGCTGAGGCATGAAAATCGCTTGAACCTCGGAGACAGAAGTTGCAGTGAGCCAAGACTGCACCACTGCACTCCAACCTGGGTGACAAAGTGAGACTCTGCCTCAAAAAATAAATAAAATAAAATAAATAAATCAAGGTGTAAAACAGGGTTTACAGCTGGATGTGATCTATGTATACAAATATGGAGGAAGTAGCTATATGGATGTGTGTGTTTGCAACTGCCCAGAAACTGTCTGGAAGTCACACAGAAAACTGACAATAGTGGCTTCCAGGGAATGAGATTGAAGGCCTAGAGTATAGGAATTGAAGAAGACTTAATTCTCTGTAGACTCTTTTTCACCTTTTAATTTTTTTTGTTTGTTTTTGGTTTTTTTTTTTTAGATGGAGTCTTGCTCTGTCGCCAGGTTGGAGTGCAGTTGGTGCAATCTCAGCTCACTGCAACCTCCGCCTGCTGGGTTCAAGTGATTCTCCTGCCTCAGCCTCCCGAGCAGCTGGGACTACAGGCACGCACCACCATGCTCAGCTGATTTTTGTATTTTTAGTAGAGATGGGATTTCACCATGTTGGCCAGGATGGTCTCGATCTCTTGACCTTGTGATCTGCCCACCTTGGCCTCCCTAAGTGCTGGGATTACAGGTGTGAGCCACCATGCCAGGTCTCACCTTTTAAATTTTAACCATCTTTATCTATTTTAACCATCTTAACTGTTTAAATGTATCTATCTAAGGATACATAAAAATAAAAACAAATATTTCATGGGACATCCCACCTAGTAATGACAAATACTGACTTAACAACTTCTGTACTGTTCCCTTTGCCTGGAAAATCCTTCCTGGTTTCTCCTGATAAATCCCTACTCATGATCAAGTCTAAACCCAGAGGTCACCTCCTCACTGAAGCTCCGCCTGATTTCCTCCAGCAGAGTCAGCCCCTCTATGTTCTCACAGATCCATGGAGCTGTCTAAAAGGAACTCTGTACCATGGTTATTTGTTTGCCAGCCTGGCTCCATCACAAGAAGAGGGGTTCTTTGGAAGCAACAGTACGGTTCCATTGTTGTATTGATACACATGATTTATTATTGTATCCCCAGCACCTAGTCCAAAGCCTAACATAGGGATGGTTCTCAAGATGACTGATGAGTAAACACATCCAGAGTCTTTTCTCCTCTTGCCATTTTTGCCCCTCACTCACTGGATACATTCAGTCACCTCGCTGCATTAGCCAGAACCCACTATGTCTCCTTTAAAACTCAAGTGGAGAGCAGAATGTGAAGAAAGAGGAATGTGTATACACTGTTAGTATGAATTCAAATTAATACAACCTTCATGAAAACAGTGTGGAGATTTCCCAAAGAACTGAAAATAGGGCTACCTTTCAGCCCAGCAATCCCACTACTGGGTACCTATCTAAGGGAAAAGAAATCATTATATCAAAACGGAACCTGCACCCATGTGTCTATTACAACACTGTTCACAATAGCAAAGTCATGGAATCAACCTCAGTGCCCATCAAAAAATGACAGGATAAAGAAAATGTGGCGTGTGTGTGTGTATATACATATATATGTGTGTGTAAAATGTGGTATATATGTGTATATATGTGCACATATACATATATACACATAAAAAAGAATGTAGTGTGTGTATATATACGTGTGTCTATATCTACATATATATACATATGTATATGTGTGTGTATATGTAGATATAGACATATATATTTATGTGTATATATGTGTATCTATACACACATACATTATCTCTATACACACATATGTATGTAGAATATATATATACACACACACAACGTTCTTTTTTATGGCTGTATGGTATATCACGAAATACTACACAGCCACAAAGAATATTACACAGTCATAAAAAAGAATGAAATCATATCTTTTGCAACAACATAGATGAAGCTGGAGGCTATTATCCTAAGTGAAAAAACTCACAAACACAAAATCAAATACTACATATCCTCAGTTATGAGTGGGAACTGAACAATGGGTACACATAGACATGAAGATGGCAATAATAGACACTGGGGACTCCAAAAAGGGAGGAGGAGGGTTGAAAAATTACTTATTGGGTATAATGTTCATTATTTTGGTGATGGGTGTACTAGAAGCCCAAACCTCACCATTATGCAAAATACACATACAATAAGCATGTACATGTACTCCCTGAATCTATTATTAAAAAATAAAAAAACTCAAGTAGAGATTTAGGACATTGCCATACCAAAATAACTGTAATAATAATTGCCCTCCAACTCCCTCCCATCCCAGCTTGGTTAAGACTGGAAGTCAAGGTACAAAAGAATTGGAAGAGACATTATCAATAGGAAGCGCTACAGTGCTGTGCTTAGGAATGGAGACCCTGTCTCTACCCATTGCTCATCGGTGGTCCTCAGCAAGTTCTTTAACTTCTCTAAACCTCAGTATCCTCATCTATGAAAGAATCATGACCCCTGCGCATAGCAGCCAAAGTCTTGGTGACGTCAAACAAGATAATAAATGTAAAGCACATAACACAGTACCTGGTACAAGGGCATGCTCAGAAAATATCGATGTCATTGACCTCTTTGCCCATCACTAGCTAAATAAAGCAAGATCAAAGAACACAACTTTGGTTCAGGTTTTTCCTTTAGTTATGATTTTGCGCAGGGACTGGATGTTCAGGTGACCTACCACATAAGGGCTTCATGTAATCATTAGTTGATTGTGGTGATGACAGTCACATTGTACACATTGAAGAGGTACAATGTGTAGGCAACAAGTGAACCGAGTGTCTGTTTATGATTCTGATGACACCAGATACAGACAGACACTTGGCCTCCTTCTCCACAGTGGCCTACATCCCAAAATAGGAAATACGCATTCACAGACAGACCCAGCAGCACAGGGAGTTAGGAAGCAGGTTGCTAACACTTCAAGCTGTCAGGGACAATGCAGAGCCCGGTGGGTTCTGCAGCACAGGTGAGCTGCCCCAGAAGCAGCTTTCTGGGATTCACTCCTATGCAAATGAAAGATAATTGGGTGACCCGCGACCAGCAATTCTGCTGGTTATTACTCAGCAGGATGCCAATGTGTGTACACTTCTCTTGAGCAAAGGGCAAATCTCTTCCACTTCTCCAAGATGTTCATTTCTAGGCCCCTGTGCTCTACTGAAAACCCAGCAAGGTCACAGGGCTTAGAAGCCTTATCCTGTAGCTGCCCGGATAATTCCTCCTCTGTTCCGAGAAGGTTCCTAAGTAAGACAGGTGTGCTAGAAACGGAAGCTCAAGCTCCAGTGGATTTCACTGTAAGTTAACTAGAGTGCTGATCCTGTGAGCCCATGCCACATTTGTTTAAAGCCTCTCTCCGTCTTTCGTTCCCACTTGGATTTTGACTGCTATGTGCAGTTACCTGACCGTAAACTCCTTGAGGAAAGAGGAAGTGCCCTTTCATCTCTGCCTGCCTTTGTGGCATGTCATAGGTGCCTGTTCAAGAAAGTCTGGCATCTTGACCTGTTTGGGAATCAAGAATCTGAGTCTCAGCTAAAGTCATTGGTTAGTTTTGTTCTTCAAAATCCTCACAGTGCGATCAAGAACAAGTCCTTTCCTCCACCAGGCACAGAATTATTTTCCATCAAGAAGAAGCTTAACCTGAAAAATCAAAGGATTGTTCCATCTGCATTCCTGCTGTTTTATGTTTTGTTTTGTTTTTTAAAGGTTTCATGCCACCAGCCTTGGAGTAATTTATCTTCCTCTCCTTGGAATAAAAGCTTTGCAGAACTCTTCAAAATAGACTGTTCTTAATTTCCAGGTTAAAAAAAAAAAAACTACCAGATTTCCTAGACATGAAATTAAATTCAAGTACTTTCTATTTAACTTTTGACTCTGATTCATTGATACCTCATTCTAATTGCCCCTATTATCTAGAAAAATAGGAAATGTCACTCGCACATCTTATTGAGGAATTCAAAGGGCCGATGAAATGAAGAGCCCCATTTGGCTCAGCAGAAATGAGATGATCATCATTCACAGACATATCCACAGGAGGGATGCACTTCCTCTGCTGAGCCAGGCTTCGGAGAAAATGAGTGCAAAATAAGCAAATGCAAGAGGAGTCAGTCCTACAATTTCCAAATCATTCTGGTGCGTTTGTAGGGGAGTGCGATTTTGCTTCTAGGATAAGCGTTTTCAATCATTGGTTTATTCCCTTAACAAATATTGACCAGACAATGAGAGAAAGAGGTGGGGACTCCTCATGTTGAAATTTCCTCCCAAAACAAACCCACATTAACACAAGAGTGTAAAATACCTGAGAAATTATCAGAAATTTATAGTTCCCAGTCACAGGGGACTACCATCTATTTAACAATAGCTTGTGTGGGCTGCAGGAAAAGCCCCTGGCCTTATGTGGAGGTAATGTTTTTTGCCCATAATATGGGAGATTCATTCAGGAGAAAGGCAGACAAGGACAGTGGTAAAAGACACAAACTCTAGCTTAAGTTAAACTTCCCATAAAAACAAATTCTAAGGATAAAAGTTATAGCACTATGGCCATAGACAAGTTACTTATCTTCCCTGATATGCTTTGGATCTGTGCGTCCACCCAAATCTCATCTCAATTTGTAATTTCCATGTGTGGAAGGAGGAACCTGTAATCCCCAAGTGTGAAGGGAGGGAGGTGATTGGATCACGAGGGCAGTTTCCTCCATGCTGTTCTTGTGATACTGAGTGAGTTCTCACAAGATCTGATAGTTTTATAAGGGGCTCTCCTCCCTTCACATATGCTTCTCTTCTCTCTTCTGCCACCTTGTGAAGAAGATGCTTACCTCTCCTTCCGTCATGATTCTAAGTTTCCTGAGGCCTCCCCAGCCATGCGGAACTGTGAGTCAATTAAACCACTTTCATTTATAAACTACCAGTCTCAGGGAAGTTCTTTATGGTGTTGTGAAAAAGACTAATACATTCTCCAAGATTGAGTTTTCTCATTTATAAAATGTTGGATATTAATAATACCTACCACATAAGGCTTTTGGAAGGAGTAAGGGGAGTGATACACTTAACATCCTTAGGAACCTGACATATAGTAAGCATGCAAAACCTGTTAGCTGCTGTTATTATGACTTTTCTCTGTTAGTCACCTTAGTCCACCTTCCTCTCATTTAATTAAAAATATACTGAGGGTCCCTATTCATTTGCTCAGTAAGTACTTACTAAGCGCATACTTTGGCCCAGATACAGTACTTGCAACTGGGAGCACAGTGGTCCCAAATAAGTCCTGTCCTCAAAAATCTCTAGGTCTAGCTGGGAAGACAGACAACTAAAAAGGCAATTACAGTCCAATGTAGAAATCACAGTAAATGGTGTAATCCCTGGCTGCTAAAGCATTGTCTAGGTAATCTTAGGCTATTAGAAATAGCTCCTTAGAGATAGTGAAGTCCAAGCTAAGATATAAAATGCCTTAAGAGTGCTTATGAGGTGAGAGAGATTATGAGGCTTTGGGGGAAATAATGGCTGTGCCTTATAAGGAGGTCCTAGAGTGGATGTATATAATACAGGCAGGGTGGAGAGGGAATACCAGCTGAGAGATGAATCTGGACAGCAAAACAGTGGCCCTTCTCATTAAAGGATCCTAGAAGCTTGTTAAGAAAAGCTTATCTCTATCATTGAAAGGAAATAAGTGGGAAAGTACAATATGTACGGATTTAAGAACATTGTTCAGGATATACATAGATCATGGATCACGTTGGAGCTGATAAGGGAGAAATAACCCTGGAAGCAAAAATACTTTAATAGGTGACAATTTCAGTAATATTAGAGAAAAAACGTTTGACTTGCATTTGAACGGTGGCAATAGGGATCGAGAGAAACAAAACTATTTCAGAGATAGCCAAATGATAGAATGAATAGGAATCAAGAGGAATTAACTGCTATTGCAGGTGAGGGGTTGAGAGGCTTAAAGTATTCCGTCCATGTTTCTATTCTGGGTGAATTTTGATACTATTACAGGAATGTGGGACCCAGGAAAAACCTGGATTTGACGTACATATTTAAGTCACCACTGGACATCTACATGGAGACGAGCCGTAGGCACTTGGATAAGGAGGTCTAGATTCCCCAAGAGTGGAAAGTCACACTGGTAGAATTAATTCTTAAATTTCTATCTGGATATTTAGTTGTCTCCTGTGAATATTGCTCCAGTTACCACCAAGCAGATGGAGAAGGTAAATGGATTCGTAGAATCCTAAAATGTAAGAACTGTTAGAAATCCTAGGTCCAGCCACCCTGGCAGTCCAGTAAATGGCTCATTAATCCCATAGCACAGACAGTGAATGGCAGAGCTGGGTCTGGGTGTAGAAATCAGGCCTCCTGGCTCGTGATCGAGGGCCATGTCATTTGAAGTCTAAAAGGTTCAGCCTCCTAGCAATCTCATTTCCTTGTGGGACATAAGCTACCTTGTTCCCATTTTAAGACTTATTTCAAAAGAAAAGGGGAAAAAAGCAACATGGCAATCATCTCAGTTGGCCTGTTCAGCCGGGTCGTTGCTAAACAACTATAATCCCTTTAGTTCCTTCTTTCTCCTCCAGATCTTACTATTACTAGCACATAATAGGTGTTCAATAAAGAGAATCCAATAACATCAACACTGAATAATCACATTCCTCACTACCGAAAAACGTAGGCCTTTCTCTCCCTCTCAGATTCTACTTTTGGCTTTAGTGAAGGTCCAAATCAAGCCACATTTGAGACACAGACCCAGTGGCATACTTTCCATCTTGACATACATAGTAATATGTGAATTGTTCAGTAATATTAGTCCAACTTACCTTCTTCACCCATTGGATACTTGCTGCCAATTTCTGTAACACACTCCACCCATCTGATTGGTCACTCAACAAATGACAACACGAAGGAATGTCACAGGGCCGCTGAGCTGAAAACACAGTGATTTCTGCAAAAAGTGAAAGGATCATTAGTAACCTAGTGGTGCCATGAATTGACCAAGTGATACAGTATTAAACACAGTTGCATATGACAGACTTTTCTCTTAGAAGATGACAATCCAGGTGTGCAAAGAGAGAGAGAAACAAATTACTAAAATTATGTGAAAAGTGGGAAAAACTTGTCATGGATTTATAAGTACCACCAGATAGTGGGATTAACCACACATGCGTTTCGTACTTTGATGACAATGATAAAAGCAATCCTACACACAACTTCTTATAACATGCTGTGTCATTCACATACATTTGCTCTTGCATGAAGAACAAGCTATTGGGGGAAGGTATGAAAACTTAGAGCCCATTTCTGATAGAACCTATGTTCCAAAGCCAAAGCAATGTCTTCCTTCCTAAAGTGAGAAGCACCGTTCTGGTGTTGACAGATCCTCGTGAACAACAGGCTCAAGGATGAAGAGTAGCAATAGCAGTGGTGGTAATAGGAGATACTATCCCCACTCCAGCAGACCAGATCATTGGGCTGACAGGGTTGCAACTCTTCAAGATTGCATTTCCCCTACCCACAACACCACATTTTAGACTTTCTGTGTCTAAAATGGGGGCTGTGTTCTGCTTGGATTCTGGTCTGATTCATCTTCATATCTCCCAAAATGTCTAACACATTTCCTAGCCCAGAGCATCTGTTCAATGCATATTTGTTGAGTGAATAAAGAAAGGAATATGGAGTGTCTAAACAGCTGTCATCTTTAAAAACTGAGGCACTGAACCAAGAAAGGTGCCAGCTGGCATAGCTTCCATAACACAACAGCATAAAGGAGTTCTTGAATGTCCTTCATCTCTAGGCTTCTACCTTCTAGGATCAACTCAGCCTGCATTAGGGGCTTAAACAGCTTATTTCTTTGACTTGACTTCATTTCTTTCCAAATCTCTTTCCTTGTTTGATATTGCTTCCATCGAACACCATACACAAAGCCTTCTCCAAAACAACAAACAAGCAAACAAAAGCCCTTTTTAGTGAAGGGATGTGGATGGACCTTAGATTTACTAAAATTTGTTCATAGAGCCTGGTTTTGGTGACTGTAGCAAGATGAACAATAAAGCTGTCCTCTTGTGTGCTATTTATCCAAATGTCAGGACAGAGTAACACTGGAGTTATTCCTGGAGATACAGGGAGTCATGGAGGAAATGCTACATGCAGCAGTTCACACAATGCATAACGAATGAGGAAGGACCCTGCTTGTCAACCATGTTACATGCTGTGGCCAGTCTCTAAAATTGCCCCACAATAACCCAGACCCTCTGATAGGCATGCCCTTGTGCAGTCTCCTTCTATGGGACTATGAGCTGGCTCTGCATAACAATGAAACAGCAGAAGTGACACTATGAGAACCATGGGAGAGGGACCTCCACCCTGGTCGGTCCAAAAGGCAAAGCATTGAACCAAAGAAAATTACTCTTGAGCCTTAAGATTCAGCGGTATTTGCCTTTTTATGTAAACTTGCTTGGAACACATCACTACTTTCTTTTTTCCAATTTCTCCCTTTCAGAAAGGGAATGCCTATCCTACACCTGTCCCACCACTGTATTTTGGAAGCACATAATTTATCTTATCTCATAGGTTCACAGCTGCAGACAAATGTTGCCCCAGGATGAACAGTACTTTGAATCTCATCCATACTGATTGTGTCTCAGAATGAATAGTATCCTGCGTTTCACCCATACTTATTTAGATGAGAATTTGGACTTTAGACCTCAGAATTTATGCTGAAACAAGTTAAGATTTTGGAGGCTGCTGGTATAGAATGAATGTATTTTGCATGCAAAAAGGACATGAATTTTGCAGGATCAGCAGTAGAATGTTATGGGCTGAATGGTTTTGTTCCCCAAAATTCACATGTTAAAGCACTAACCCATAATGTGATAGTATTCAGAGGTGGGGCCTATGGGAGGTAATTAGGTTTAGATGATGTCATGAGGGATTGTTCTTCTAAGAAAATGAAAAGAAAGCAGAGCTCTCTGTTTGTTTCTGCCATGTGAAGACACAGTGAGAGGACTGTTGTCTGCAAGCCATGAAGAAGATCCTCACCCGGAACAGAACCTGCTGGTCTCCAGGACTTTGAGAAATTAAGATCTGTGGTTTAAACCACCCAATCTGTGATATTTTGTTATAGCAGTATAAGCAGACTAATACAGAAACCCTGTAGCTTATCTTGTGCTTTTTGAAAGCTTGCTCTAGGAGAAGTTGGCTGCCATGTCAAAAGTTCAAATACTCGATATTACTGTGCTGTGAGAAGGCTCCAGACAGCCAGGAGGAGAAGCTGTATGGCTGGAAAGAGAGGTGCCAATCCATTTCCAGCTCTTTCAGCCTTCCAAGCTGAGGTGCCAGACAGGTGACTAAAGATGCCATCTTGGACACCTAATACATACAAATATTCATGTAACTCCAGCCATCTGACTACATGGCAGGAAAGAACAAGTAAAAATACCTAAATGAATTCAATCAATCCACAAAACTGTAAGAGATAGTAATAAGTTGTTGTTATATGCCACTAAATGTTAGGATGTCATGTAACTCAGCAATAGATAACTGGAATGTTATAAACAGGGGTGGAAAAGATATTTGCCATGTATCTCACCAGTGAATTATCCTTAAGCACATATAACCATCCTGGGTATTATAAACGCCATCTCACCCTACAACACAAAAAGGTAAGACTCTTGCTGAAAGTGTACAGCCAATAATGCCCAGGGTATTGTTGGAATCCAGCAGTGCTGACCTCATAGCCCAAGTACCTTCTGTTTTCCTTCTCTAGTCTTCTGTTAATAATGCAGCTGTGACTGGGGCCAGCGTGTTTAAAAAAGGTTGACTTCTCAAATCTGTAAAAGACTGATTGAACTCCCCACTTTGTCTTGCATTCTTTACCTCCCTGCAAAATGTTTCCTATAGAAATCCTTTCACCAAAAGCCTATGCAGTCAATCAAAAAAGCTTTGGAAGAAAAGCAAAAATAGATGGTGAATTGTCTATGAATTCTAATCACTGCAAACATTTGAGAAAGAGGGACTGTGGATTCTGTGAAAAAAAACTGGTATACAATTATATCATGTTTCTTAGAAAAAAAAATGAACATACAAAATCCAAGTTGTTCTTTATGCTTTTAGCATAGTTGATGGAGCTAAGATGGCTGTGCGGGCTATAGTGGGTCATCTGTTTCTGCATTCTCTGCACTGGCCTTCATGGCTGGAATGTTCATTTTCCTTCATCTTCCCCACAGCTCATGACTCCCCCAAGACTTGGAATCATGTGTTCCCCTCTCAGCCAGGAAACCACACTCCAGCCTTGCTGCACCCACTTCCTACCTACTCTCGGGACTTCTCTCTGCCATCTTCCCAGCTCTGCACACCATCATGGGCTGTCTTCAAGTACAGCGCCATTGTCGTCTATCAGCCCTTCCATCATTGTGCTTGGCTGCCCACAGCACTAAGCCTCTTAGGGGCTCAGACAGTACATGCTATATACTATTTCAGAGAGACTAGAAATCAGGAAAAGGAACACCGTGAAGCCAGAGTGTATAAAGTGGAATGAAGGACATACTCAGTAAGCATACCAAAATCAAGGAAGACAGTCAGTGGAGGATGCAGCTGTGACTGTGGCAGCTCCCTTTTGCTAAGCTCTGATTGTGTGGAAGGCTCAGTACGTGCAGAGCCATATCCTTCCTTTTTCCACTTTCCCTATCTTAGGCTCTCCATTAAAATGGAAAGAGTTGTCAATGAAGGGAGCAGCATAGCCCGAGGAGACGGAGTTACTCCGTTTTACAGATGGAGAAACTGAGGCTGAATGGCATATGCCCAAGTGCATAGAGCAAGGAAGTAGCATAACTGGGCTGGATCAATAAACCCACTCCTTTTTCCCTAGGTTTAAGAACCCACCAGGAGGCCCACTCCCCAGGCAAATCATGCCTATTCCCGTGGTGTGTGACTACAGATAATTTCTACTTTTTGGTAAAAACACAATGGGAAGGCCAGCTGCAGTGGCTCATGCCTGTAATCCCAGCAGTTTGGGAGGCTGAGGCAGGAGGATCACATGAGCTCAGGAGTTCAAGACCAGCCTGCGCAATATGGCGAAATGTGTAAAAAAAAATTAGCTGGGCGTGGTGGCAGGTGCCTGTATTCCCAGCTACTGAGGAGCTGAGACTTGAGGATCGTTTGAGCCTGGGGGATCGAGGCTGCAGTGAGCCAAAATAGCGCCATGGTACTCCAGCCTGGGTGACAAAGTGAGACCCTGTCTCAAAAACAAAACAACACAAAACAAACAAACAAAAAGCCACCACAATGGGATATTTTGGATATTTTGGAACATAGTTAGTTAAAGCAAACTATAATTAAATGTTTACATGTTACTGTTGTGTAAACAAGTGAAATATCAGGTTTTTAAAACTTTTCTTTGGTGAAGAAGTTGAACAACGGCCATCCACTTTTCTGGTGGTCTAGAAATACCAATTTGCTTTGTTGATGTTGCTCTGTGCAGGCAGGAGAAGGGGTCACACATATACAGTCATCCCTGGGGGTCTGCAGATGGGGGCTTCTTCCTTTTTTGAGCATCACATGTTTCTGACATTGTTGAACGGATGATTAAACTCAGTTAATAATCTCCACTGGGTGTTTTTCTTTCCTGTTATTGCAAAGTTCCAAACCCATATGGTAAAGCATATTTCGTAAGCTAGGATTGTAGATCATGATTTTTTTTTTGTAAAAAATTGGGAGAAACAGGAAGCTGTTGCATGTGAGAGAACAAGACTTAAAATCAAGTTTTTCCTCCTCCAAGCTAGTTTGAGTTGGGGCAAGCAAGAACTTTCTGAGCCTCAGTTTCCTCACTATAAAATGGGGATAATAACAATTATTTTGGAGAATGATTGTGGAGGATAATCATAATACATGGAACACTTCACTTATACACTCAAAAATCAATAGTTGTGATTATGAAAAGAGATATTGTGCTTCTATGATTGTGCATGATTAAACATTTTACCTTTTATTGTATATTTGCTATTCAAAAACCCTTTAATAGATGTGTAAGTATTTATACAGAACCAATATTGATATGTGCATAAATATTAACATACAATTTTATCACATGTAATTAATAATAATCTATAAGCATTTTGCAAATTTTTTTTTTCAGATGAGGAATCTGAGTCTCATCTAAAGAAATTTAGAGATCCTTCAAAGTTCCTGGACCCAGATTAGACCTCTACTCCCACTGTGTGGTTAAGGGACACCAGCTGCCCTCTGCTCATCCCTTCCTGCAAAATCTTAAAGGCTGGCTCCTTACTGCCTGTACAGAGGATGATGCCCAATGTCTATCTGTAATTAGAAGAAAACGTCCATAAAGAGTTTCTGAGCTCCAAATGGATTTGACACAGTGGCCTTTTAAATCAAACTCTTACTACGATTATCTTCATTTCTATTTAGTAGTTTTTCTAAGTAAGCCATGCTTTTAGAGGCACCTAATGCAAAGTGACAACCTTCACCATTTTCCAAAGCGCCGATGGACGGGCGTAGAGAGAGTCCATTGTCACCATGGTAATTACTGCACAATACCTGACGGCCAATGGACGGTCAGGAGGCTCAGGCAGCCGCTGAATCCGGCATTGTCCAGGCCTGATAAAAAGACTAGAGGCCTTGAAAAGCCGGGGAGCAGGATCTCACAGCTCTTTCCCTGAGCCCTGAAAGGCCCATTGTGCTGCCACCATAAATTCTGGGTTCCCCGGGCACTTGACAACTGAAGCCAGGGACAATAGAATTCTTGTGTCCAACAAAACACGCCTTGTCCAATGCCGGTCTTATCAGCCGCATTTACAAATGTCTTTCGTTGTACCCAAATAATTCCCTATTAGAAGGGCTATTGGGAGCAGAACTAAATAAATATTCACGGCCTTTGTCATATCTTTGGGAAATGAATAAACAAACAGTCATCTAGCATATGAGCAAACCTCCTACTAGTCACTACATTTTATCTGTATTTCTTGCCCAAATTATGTAGCTTCACTTTCTCCTTTCAACATATTAACAACTGCGGTACTGGAAGCTCCGGTTTTACGTGCCATCTACTACACGCCATCGGTATTATTGCGTTGGTGCTTCTACATGTGTTTTGTAAAAATTACTCTTCCCCACAACACTAGAAATTTTATTCTGCCTCCTGAAAGAGGAAGAAATTAGAACCTACAGAAGTTAAACAACTTGCCCAAGATAACCAAGCTAATTAGTGGCAGAGTGGGAATTCCAATCTAGATTTCCCTTGCTCCAAAGACTCTTCCCCTCCCACTCAGCAATGATGATTTTGCTACCGAATAAAGAAGAATAAAAGTTAGAATAAGGGGAAATATCTAAGCACACCCACTATAAAATTTGCATATATATATATATATATATATAGAGAGAGAGAGAGAGAGAGAGAGACTATATTATTAACAACTTGAGAACAGCTAGAATAGTAGGAAAATGAAAAGACTTTCTCCAGGAGAGTATATTTTATTTTTGCCTAAAATGCTAGCAATTTTACTTTTTAAACTTTTTTTTAGGGTGGAGGTGAGAAGCAGACAAAAATAAGTATAAGCATGCTGCAGGAAAGTTTTTAAGGATGTCCATATGGTCAGTATGTAAAGTTTTCTAAAGAACTACTAGGGTGAACAAAGCAACCAGCATGCACACAATCACATATGCTCCAGAATAACTTTAACCTCTTCTTCTGTAGCTGATTTTATTTTACTTATTTGTCTCCTTGTCGTGTGTAAATATCTAAACATTTGAATATAATGCACATGATCAAACAGAAATCCCCTTTTCAATAGAAGCCATCAACTAGAAGAATGGTGATTTTTACATTAAAAAAAAAAACCTGACAATATTAAAATTCTAAATGGTTTCCTGTCAGGTCAGGAGATGCCCACATTCCACATTTATTAACATAGCTTATGCATCTGACTCCTGTCTGTCCCCAGCCTCACCTGCCCATCTTACCTCCTGCTTCAGTAAGTACTGCTGTTCCTGAGCCTGGCAGGCTGTGCACCTCTGTGCTTCTCTGCATCTGACCTCTTCTTCCATTTACTGTTAGTGTGACTTTGATGGAAATTCTCCTCAGTACCTAGCATAAACTCAGAGAGCCTCAGGATTCCCTTAGTGTAACATAGTGCTTTTTTATTTCTCCCACAATTAGAGATCTTTGTTATTTATGGCTATTTGGTCCTCCCAACTTTCCATCAAGGAAGCTGTGAGCTATTTGAGGACAGAAATCACATATTATTCTCATTTTTGTTTGTCCCAAGTCAGTACACTGCTAACCCTCCACAGAGCTAGACTATTGGAGAAATAAATGAATGGTAGTAATTAGACAAAGAATGACCACAAAATTCTATAATTTTTTAATTTAAAAGATTGAAAATACCTATTGACTTTTATCTACTCGATGTCAAATGACAGGTATAATTTGTAATTTGTTTTCAAGGACTGTAATAATGTACTCATTTGGCACAAATTATTCAGCTTTGATAAATGCAACGTGGCATTATTTGGTTTGTTTTCTATAATATTTAAATATTTAAAATCAGTAAAGTAGGTTATCATTTTGCAAATAATTGGCTATTAACAATAAAACACTGGGAAACCAACAGGTATTTTCTGACTGGCATTAAATGCCTGTGTTTGTGCAAGTATTAAGTTTGAAAAAGTGTGGTCAATATTTTCTAAATACTTCACATGCCAAATGAAGCATTTAATCATCTTTGGGGATTTAAGGCATGAATGCCATCATGTACACATGATGCTAACTCTCAGCATTTCTCTATCCCCCAGGAGCTGAATGTTCCACAGACACAACTTAATCCAAACAGGCAATTATGATGGCTAAAATTTATTGAGAATTTCCAATGGACCAGGTCCTGG
This sequence comes from Pan paniscus, assembly GCF_029289425.2. NCBI lineage: Eukaryota > Metazoa > Chordata > Mammalia > Primates > Hominidae > Pan > Pan paniscus. The sequence continues at coordinate 74,559,344 of NC_073267.2, forward strand.
GCTAAGTACCTTTCTACAACACACAATTTCATCTTATGACAATCTTATAAGTCAGGTTCTGTGGTTTTTCTTCATTTCACAACTAGGAAATTGGAGCACAAAAAGACGGAGTAAAGTTGCCCTCAATCACAAAGCCACTCACCAGTGAAGCCAAGACTCGGACGCAGGCAGTTTGCATCTATAGCAATTCACCCAATAGCTGTACTCTACTCCATTCTTTGGCTATAAAATAGGGCACTAAATTAGGAAAGTAGTCCAATGATTTAAAAGAAACATGACTAAGGACTGCATCACTTTACCAGGCTACCTAACTATCCAGGAAAAGCAGAAACCAACTACGAAGGAGAACCCATGCATGTAATAAAGAAAAACAAAGACCTTTAACCAGACACAAGGCCTGAGACAGTCTCTTACATTTTATCAAATCTGGGCAACTTCCAGACAACCAAGAAATCCGCTTATTTGCAAGTTTCTGGAGTATGCAAATCTCCATATTCACAAAGTCAGAGAAGTACTGCAAACACACACACACACACAGACACACACACTGCAGTGTTTGTTGTATGCCAAAATAGTCACAGCCTCCCGCTATCTTTTCATAGTAAGAAAAGTAAACTGCATAGTCCATAGCAATACAACTGATTTATGATATAATAGGAGAGAGTTCCCTCTGGGGCCATTATACTCAGAAAGAAACAAAATCAGGTTTCTCAAAATTAAGTGGGACTATCCTTTTGCAATATAAAATTAGGTTAAGAAAAAAATGCCATTTTGTTATTTGCCTTTTCCTAGGCACTTACTCTGAAGATACAAGCTGTACAAACTCTGCTTGTCTATAAACTCCACAGGGATAAGAAGCATATATGTTTCCTTGTCCACTTTATAATCAGGTAGACAAAGGCACAAACTAAATGCTTCAAAAGAGCTTTCAAACCAATGACTTAGTAAATAAAAATCTGAGCCCTGGAGATAGTGGTCTCACCTATTTACAAGTGCTTCTGAAGGGCTGCAGTAAGTGGAGACTGATTTTCTTCAGGCACAAATTTGAATTTGGCCACAGAGGGGCTGACGTGAGCCAGGGAGAGAGTCTAGCGGGTGCTCTACATCCTCATCACACCTCATTAAATACACTGGATTCACTCAGGGTCGGCAGGGGAATCAGGCCATTAAAATGTTTCAGTTTCGCGTTTGCTGCACTTCATTGGTGGAAGAACATTCTTCACTGCTATGCACAAATTTTGACATTCTTGAAGAATGCGAAAAATCATTTGTCAATATTGAGAATCTAATATTTTCATAGGAAGCTTTATGTAGGCTATTCTACCTCGATTTGTGAGGCACGTGTGTGTGCTTTAGATGTAAATGTGACTGCACACACACACACACACACACACACACAAAACACACATTCTCAAGGATGTTTTTTTCTTTTCATTTTTTAAATACTCTTTGGATGGTTACTTTTACTAACTCCATTGTTAAGAACTGAAAATAAAGAGAAAAACAAACAAACGAACAAAAAAAGCACTGTCAACAGCTATGTGGAGCTGGGTCATCTTACCAGACTGTGCTTGGATCATGAGTGTGGAAATGACAGAAAAATGGCCCTGTTTGTCTGCAAATCAGTGGATCAGAGGTTTCAGGAGGACTTCTTCTACAATATTCATAGTCTCTATCATATGGCTTCTGTCAAGAAAATGAGGCTGGATACCTACACTTGATCTTAGCCAAAAGGCCAAGAAGCAAGGAGCTTGTCTTTCTAAACAGGCTTTTAAAATGCCGCCTTGGCTTTGATATCTGCAAATGTTCTACATACAGAGATATAAAGATATATAATAGTATCTATATGTGTGTCAGTACACACACACACGTACATGTGTATACTATTCATAACTTGATCATTTATATTTGTAAACATTTCAGTCACATTCCTTATCCAGTAAGTAAATGAATTTTGGCATTGGGTACCAGGGTAGATTTGATGGGCAGTAAGATTGTTTCCTACTTTGAAATGACAGAACTTTGTAATTGGAATAATCAGTTCCCCTGGCTAAAAGCATCCCACCTCCCTTTATGAGTGTTCCAACCACACTTCGGGAAACACAGAGCTAAGAGCTGATACTTCTCTAGTATTCAACATGTGTTGGGGATTTCATGGGCCAAGCCCAATACCATGATGTGGCCATCTTCAAGAGGACACTGCATGTGCAGAAGACCTTGGCGGCCAGGGAGGGGTCACCTTTGGCTCTCAGGGTGATGTGTAGGCACAGCCAGGTTTCAGAGTCAAGATGGTCCTCAGAGAAGGCCCAGAGGACCTTATCTAGGAGCCAAACCAAAGGGGCATGTCCCCCAGCAAGCCAAGGGGCCAAGCTGTGGAATTAGAAAAACTCTGGCATAAGATGCAGCTGCAAGCTGATTCCTGTTTGGGCCTCTATGACTCTTCAGTTCTGTGGCTTTGGACTCTGTTTCCTTACCTGTAAAATGAGCAACATAACACCTCACATTCCTGTGGCGAGCACAGAGGTGATAATATGTGCACATCACGCTATTGTTTCTGACACACATTTACTCTTCAGTAAATATAAGTCAATACCATCAGGGTTCTGTTACAAAGACTCAACATAAAGAAATTAATGCAATACCTGACACAACAGGGGCCCCACCAATTGCCAGATTACTGGCCTTCAGAGACAATAAATGGGGGAAATAGAGACATACCTTTTCAATTCTTTCTCAGTCCTGATGTCAGCAAAGAGAAAGTCTCTGTTTGCAGTGATTCCTAAACAAACCTTTTTTTAACAAAGACAAGGCAGTCTCAGGCTCAGAGAGGATTCAATTATGTTGTTTCCTTTTAATTGTATCTGTTTTTTGACTGCCTCATATTTATGACAAGAGATACTGGCTTTCCAGAAATTAGAGCAATATAATTTTCTTCAAAAATATTTTTTTAAATAGCAGAAAGTAGAAGGAGTCAAAAGAAAATATTAAGTAAATAACAATGTGAATTGTATCCAGATATTAGGGAAGACAAAACCTGAATGACTGAGAGGTGAGGAACACGGATCCATGGCACCACAATTATTTTATGGACAGGGAGACAGAGGCCCAACAGGGACATGGGTGAGGAGCGGTGCCTACAGCATCTAAACCGCCCCAGACCCTGCCTCCAGCATCCCAGGGTCTCTGCACCGCATTTTCATTAATATCACGGGTCAGGTCAGCTATGCGAGGGGACTGCAAGAAATGATCACAGTTCTCCTCCAAGGACAGAGAAGGAATTACAGGGAGAGACAAATGCCAGTTCCGACATGGTGGTGGAGGAGGGAGCAGAGTCTAAAGCCCTACAGGAAAGTAGGTCTTCACAAAGAAACTAGGTTGAAGACTCACCCGGCCCACTCTCCACCTCCTGCCCCTCCCTGTGACGCATGCCGTGCATTTTACCAATATCCTGTTTTATTCCAAAGGGAATTTCAGGCCGCCTACAAAGGTGCATACAGTACAAACACATATAAGACTATTTTGAATACTAAAAATGTGAAAAGGAGAAAGAACAGCATGAAATAATTTGAATGAAGGTCATATGCAAAGCTTGGGCTACAAAGTCATATTAGTTGCAAGGGCTGCTTCACGAAAGGGACGGGGACACACGACCTGGCACAGGACCGCAGGACCCATGAAGATAAAACTGCTGCTGAGCTGGATTGCAGCCATTCTGGGTACTGATGCCAGCATACTATTTATCCCATTGGTTCCCACAGAGACAACCCTGTGCAAGACACAAAGCAACATTCTTAAACATAGTGGAAAGATAATTATTGGGCCGCTTAGAACAGCATCACTGGCCCACAGAGGTGAAGGAAGGAGATAGAGGAAGATACTCAACAGCATCTTTCTGCCAGGAGGACCTGAGAGCAAGCCCATCTTTCACACAGCTGCTACAGGCACACCCTAAACCAGGGGCCTGCTCATGCCACTCCCAGTTGCAAAGCCCTCAAGGTCTCCTTGGATTGGTCTCCTCTACTTTTAACAATAGCCAAGCCTGCTATGTTCCAGATACTGTGCTAAAGTGGAGTGTTGCATAGATCACCCCTATTTGAAAGTGGAGAAATCTAAGATGGAGAGGGTGAGTTACTGATGCCACCTGCCTTGCTTGTAGGGATTCACATCCATGCAGTCTGACTCCAGAGCGTTCTCTCTTAAGCACCACTCCATTCTGCCCTCAGGGAAAGCCCTTCATTAGTGAGCCTCACTGGTCTTCAGCTTCACCTGGGGAAGCTCCTTCTAGGAACCCATTGCTTTGCCTCAACTTACCATATTGTTTCACTCTGCCTCCTTCATTCCTACTTTTGCTTCTGAACTGAATATCTCTTCCTCTTCCTTTTTCACAAACTTATCCTTGTCTTTTAAGGTCTTGGCCAAATATCACCTCCTGACAGTCCACCTTCCCAACTACACACACGCACAAAGCTTACACTGTGGCATCATCTCCGCCAACCACTGTGATTGGTGGAGATAATGACACAGTGTAATTCTGTGAGCAGATGTTTCTTGAGCATCTATTATGTGCCAGGCATCAGTCAAATCCCTGGATACCAAACAGGTAAGATTGCTCTTTTTACAGAGTGTTCAGCCTCTGGTAGAGTTAAAAAGTAAACAGAAAAATTAGCAGCAAAGAATTAGACAGGGATAACTTACACAAAGAAAATTTTAAAACGTTAATAAAACAGAGAGGGGATCATATCTTCTTAGGACCTCTTTAAACCAATACACATGTGGCCAGCACATAGCTGATGCTCAGTAACTATTTGATGAAATGAGAGGCAATAACTATGACTTACAACCACCTTTATCAGTCATTCTGTTCTTATGTGTTTGAACATTTTGTTGTTTTAAGAAACCATTTTCCCAACTGTCTGCCTGCTCCTCCAGTCCCTGTGAGGTTATGAAAAGCAGAAACTCTGTCATCTGCATCGTGTTTATAGCTCCTACAGTACCTACTTCGGAATCATCTGCATTTGCTGCAAACCATAAACACAGAGACCTGGACTTAAAGTTTGACATCAGAGACATCACAAATCACAGGATGTAAGAGCCAAATGAAAACTCAGCAGTGATCTAATCTAGTGATTTTACTAACTGTTCTTGGCAAACAGTAGTATTCTTGGGGTATCCCAAAGGCTGTTGCAGGGGCTGTTGTGTGGTGGGGAGAGCTGGAGGGAGGCTTCTGCAGATTCCTACAACTTTCTCCTTTCTTCTATTTAATCCACAGAAGCTCTACTTTATCCATTCTATATGTTTTAGAGGTTAGGGTAAGAATTTTCTTTACCAAAACCTGCATGAAATACAAAGAGTCAACAGGAAAAAAAAAAAAGAGAAACGACGAATCCAGGAGTCAAATGAATCCTTTGAATTTTTACAGAACCTCATTCTGAACAGATGTATATGTTTAGATATGGGCAGATGCATACAACCACAGACAGATGACAAGGCATAGATAGAACACATACACAATGTAAGTAGAGCACACATTTGGCAGTGGGGGTACAAGAGTGTGAAAGAAAGAGGTATTAAAATAGTAGCGAAGTATGCTTTCGAGGGAAGCAGAAGTCTTTCTAGCCCCACCATTCTCTCAAGAATTTTCTCTTCTTTGTTGCTCATTCATTCATTCATTGTTTTTACTTTGAAATTGTGCTCATTGATTTATTGTTTTGTCTTCTTTATTGCTCATTCATTCATTCTTTTTACTTTGAAATGGAGCTCATTCATTCATTGTTTTTACTTTTTAAATAATTGTATATCAAGTATTTCTATGCACACTGACACATAGAATTGGGACCTATGTAAAGGTGAGACAGAGAAAGAGAAGGAGGGAGGGAAGAAGGGAGAAGAGAAGAAGAAGGGAAGAAAGGGAGGAAGGGAGGGAGGAAGAAAGGAAGGGAGGGAAGGGAGGGAGAGAGAGAGAAAGGAAAGAAGGAAGGATGAAGGGAGAGAGAAAGGAACAGAGGGAGGATGTATTGGAGAGAGGGAGGGAGAAAGGAAGGGAGGAAGGGAGGGAGAGAGGAAGGAAGGAAGCAAGAAAGGAAGGGAAGGAGGGAGGGAGGGAGAAATGAACAGAGGGAGGGAGGAAGGAAGGGAGGTAGGAAGGAACCAAGGAAGGGAGGGAGGGAAGAAGGGAGGGAGAGAGAGAAGAGGGAAAGCAGGGAGGGAGGGAAGAAGGGAGGAAGGGAGGGAGGGGGCAGGGAGAGAAGGAGAGAGAGAAGAAAGAAAGGCGGGAGGGAGGGATGAAAGGAGGGAGGGAGGGGGCAGGGAGAGAGGGAGAGACAAAGGAAGAGAGAAAAAAGGAAAGGAAGAAAGGAAGGAAATGAGAGAAGAAGGGAAAGAGGAAGGGAAAGAGGGAAGAAGGGAGGAAGGGAAACTGCAAGATAAAGTAATCAGGTGAGTGAGGGGCCTGAAATGCCCTGTCTTTCCTCTCTTCTTCAGCACACAAGGAGGCAGTGTCTTAAACAAAGTAATCACAGGGTTCCAGAGGAGGCAGGTGGGTGAGAAGAATGAAGGGAGCTCCCGAAATAAGATATGACTACAGAAAAAAAAAAAAAAAAGAGGGAGAGAGATGACGACATGATTGGATCTATGAGACTGTCTATTTTTAGTGGCCTAAAGAAGACTCTCTCCCGTGACCTTGCCAAATTATGATGCAAACAGAGTTAATGAAAGCTCTCTCAAGCTTCTCTTCGAAGTCAGCTCATTACCAGATCATTTCTGCACACTCATCGCCCAAAACCCTGTAACCTCATTAAAGAACTAATCCTAACAGGTTTGACCTGAAAGTTAGCAGATGGATTTACTTGAACAGTTTTCTGCTTTTCTAGTGGTTTTTCCCGAAGAAACATTAAAGACCAGGTTAGCACTTCTAAGCCATTCGCTTTAATTTCTTATTGATGTTCTTGTTTTGTCTCTCAGTTAAATGCCACCCATTTTCAGAAATAAGAAAAATGCTCTGAGCAATTAAGAAAGATGCTTGCTTTCAATGTCATCTTAATTATTTAAATTATAAAAAATAGAAAAAGAACAAAAAGAATTCTAATATTGACTAATTTGATGTTTCCCTATGCATGTTTTAAGTATTCTTATTTCATTAGGAAAATAGAGCATTAGGCTGACTCCAAACAGAATAACTCACTTGAAGTAAAGGACCTTGTCGGTATTGCAATTCTTTGCGTAATCTCATTAAGTTTCACCCATATTGCCAACAAGAAACACTCTTTTACATTCCCATAAAGTTACAATTGCCTTGTTGTAATAGGAGAATGTTTAAGTAAAACACAATACATGCTGTGCATGGAATAGCAGGCTTTCCCCAAAGTCACAATGCTGTGACTTATAAAGAAACATGGGAAAATACTTGGGACTATTTCCACATGGTTCATTATGACGTCAAATCTCGACTCCAATTACAATAATGTAAAAATATTTCTGACTAATTTGAATAGTAGGAGGAAGAAAATAAGGACAATTCGTGAGTCAGAGTGAATGAATTCTGGGTGAATTCTTTCCTCTCTTCTTTATTTCTAATATGATGGTTAAGGTATTGTCTGTTCTGGAAACACTTTTTAATCTTGTAGTCACTTCATGACACATGGAGTACCTCTTTTGCAACATAGACACCTGAGCTGGCCACATCTAAAGTGAGCTTGGGTACAAATACCGATACCTGAGCATCCTCTTTTTTGTACAGCCAGGAAATCTACTCTGCCCAGAGATGCCCAAAGAACAAGCCAATTTATTCCAAGATAGAAACGGAAAAATAGTTTTACGATACCAAATGACTGAATCATCGAAGTGTCAAATTAAATATTGATACCATCAATTTGAGTCTAAAATACTTTCTTGGGTTAACAGAACCCGGGAAGAAAGGTAAGCAACTACCAATCCCATAGCACAAACCTTAGAAGGTTCTCCCTGGAAGCCCCTTTCATTTCACCCAGTTTATTCCTCCAACACACATCAGTTGACCACCAATTGCACCACAGGACTGTGCTGGGGAGCAGGGACACGGTGATGAACAAGATTAGAACCTTGCCCCTCATGAGCTTGCATTGTATCTAATTTTGGCTGCTCTGACCTCAAACCTGGATAGAATTTCCCAGGAGAACTCTTGAGATTTGCCATCTGACTCAGTATAAATTAGCCAATAACCCCATCAGCCTGTAGATCAGAGTTGCTGAGTATAAGTCCAGACCCTGCCACTGTACGATTGTGGCAAATCCCTTTGCACTCAGAGCCTCACTTTCCCCATCTAAACAATCAAGAGGTAAGTAAGTTTAATATCTTAGAAAGCTAGAAGCTCCGTTATTTTATGGGGCAACAAATTCATTTGTCCCCAGGATATTCAGACACCTCACACTAAACCAAAAGCCACGGAACATGGAGAGAACATAGGACACTCCTCATGTCCACAAAAGCAAACACCTATCCAGTAGGAGAGTGAAGGAAGGAATGCAGGGAGCTGGTGACTATAATCTCCATGGGGGAAGTTTTGGAGTCTGACAATCCAGGGTTCAAATCCTGCCTCTACCCTGTAATTGAATGTGTGACTTTGAGTGAATGACTCGACTCAACTGTACAAGTTTCAGTCTCCACATCTGTAAAGTGGTATCTCTAATGACAAACTCACAGCATTGCCCTGAAGATTAAAGAAGGGGTATACATAAGGCACTTGGCACCACCCCACACATGCCATGGGTGAGCAATAAATTTTACCCAAATTAATGTGAATTAACAGAAATATTAATATGCATTGGAAACCCCTGCTAAGACTGAATCTTGTTCACTTTCCTAGTGCCAGCACTTGGTATAGGTCAGACACACAGAAGGTGCTCAGTAAATAAATAAATGTTAACTCTGATTAACTCATACTGATTAGAAACTCTGATTGGAAAATAGGTACAAATGAATAACTAAAAATAGGAAAAGGAATTGCTTGTTACTTTATAAACACAATTTGTTCAGGGAGAGTATTTTTCAAAATGCAAGGCAAAATGGTGATGAAAAGGTCACAGACTCTGGGAGACGCTGAAAAAAACCAACCTCCCACATGGCTTGTGAGATCAGCAGAGGCAAGAGCCAAATGCATGAGTCACGCCCAGCAATTCTGAGGCAGGGACCAATCAGAGGTATGTGCTGTCCTCGTCACTGTCCGACTGAACTCTTCATTCATTGAACAAACAGTTCAAAAGGTCCTTTGAGGAACTCCCTGGTGTCCTTTGGCAGAAGAGTGGCCACAGAGCTGACACCTCGAGCAGAAAATGTGAGAACCTATGCTCAAGAGAAAGTGGTCCCAGTGGAAAATGAAAGGAGGTCAAGGCAGGGAAACCAGCAAGCCCGTTAACGATTCCATACAATGCCACAGAAGTGTTTTCCAAAAGCAGAGTCCCCACATAGCAACGGAAAATGCCAGCTTAATTTAGGCAGCTGCACAACACACACGCACACACACAAACGCGTGCATACACACATGCATGCATAAATATATGCACATACACCCCCATGCGCAAACTCCAAAAAGGGAGAAACAACTCTAAAATAGCAGAGTCCACTTTGAATCACAGTGAACAAACGGTTATGATCCATTTATGGTGATGAGTAAGGGGTTACGTAGTGGCTCTCTGTAACTAGGTCAGGCACCAATTGGTAGTCAGCTCCACAGACCCAGGAAGATTTAATGAGGAGGAGACCAGACAAAGACAGAGGATGGAAATAGTGCCCCAAGCGCGTGTCCCCAGACACCACAATCTGGCGATGGGATCCAGTCCATGCTATTTCTCTCAAAGATAGACCGGAACAAACTTTTGGAAACTCCTGACATGCGGATCAACAGTCCAGGCCAAGCCGTTGAGCCATGGCTCTGGCAGCAGCAACCAGGCTGGAATAAAAACAAACTCTGAATCAAAGGAAGATCGTGACCTGAGCCGAAAGTACAGAAAGAGCAAAGGCATACAGAGGCGGCAGCTGTTACAGCAGGGACAGGACATAAATAAAACGGCACTGCCAGCCTCAAGCTTGTGTCCACAAAAGCCAATCCCCTTTGCTGGGATCTATGCGCCACCGTTCCCGTCCCTCGTCCCTGCTGGGCAGTAGTAACTGGCACCTGCATTCAGGCTGGCAGATGGAGAGGCCAGGCTTATTGATTCCAGTGCCTACTCACTCCACCATCACGAAGGTCATGGTGCAGCAGCTGGCCGCCGAGGGACTTCCTTGACAGGCAGATTCCAGCCTTGGCAATGCCATCGCCAGGAGGCACCTTCTCTCTTCAATCTCGGGACACCTCATGTGGGGAGACCAAGGGCCACAGGACCGTGAGAGGGCTCAGCCCAGCTTTGTTCTGGACAGACGGAGAGGCGGCTCCTGATCCCTGGCACTGCCAGCAGCCCTGTGAATGAGCCACTGTGGTAAGACACACACCCACTGCTAATGAGACCCACACAGACACAAGCAAGAAAGACAAGTGCAGTGGTTGCTACAAAACAGGCAGAGAAGAAGCCAAGTCCGGCAGAGGCAGGATCACATTGTGCCCACCAGGCTCATGGTACCCCCAGCCCACGGCAGGGTCCCAATCCAAAAGGGAGGACCTCGAACTATTTGTCTTCCCTTGAACTAACAGCATCTTCTTGTCCAATTTTTTTTTTTTAAATTGGCAGCCAAAATTTTATGGATATTTTTAAAAAGTAAATGACGTCATCTATCTATTACTCTTATTGTTTTAGGGAGCATTTTTAACTTAAAAACCTAAAGGGGTAGATTTTTCAGAATGGAAACACACTTGGCAGTGAAATACTTGTATATTGAAGAAAAGGATGCATGAAATTGCTTTAGAACTTTAAATACAATTTAAATTTATTTTACACTATTGTATTGTATATTGTAAAGTAGTAAAGAGTGGGCTCTGGGCAAGTTGCCTGATCCAACTTGTTCTAGTCACTAGCTGGATAGCCTTAAACCAGCTACTCAACCTCTGCATACCTCCATCACCTCACTGCTAAAATGGAGATTAGGGCGTGCCTCCCATGTGGGGTTTCCTATAAAAATTAAATAAGTTAATTCATGCAATGCACTTAGCACAGAGCAAGCTCTTAATAAAGGCTACCTACCTTGATCATTATCATCATCATTAGTGTGATCTATGTTGGCCATTTGAACTGACCTTGCAGAATAAATGCTTAGGTTACAATGCTACATTTTTTTGTGTCTAACCACAGTTATTGAAAATCCAATAATATATAAGTATTTGGACCAAAATGGAAACAACTCAATGTAATTTCACTTGCTGAAAATTCAGAATATTTAGAGAAAACAAGAAACCTAGACCCCATAAGCTTTCCCTGCCCTCTCCCCCAAAAATCCAGAAGGGAGAAGACGGCAATTGTCCAGTTCCATTTTTATTTAATTAATTAATTAGTTTATTTTTTTACTTGAGACAGAGTCTCCCTCTTTCACCCAGGCTGGAGTAAAATGGCATGATCTTGGTTCACTACAACCTTTGCCTCTGCATGTGATTCTCATGCCTCAGCCTCCCGAGTAGCTGGGATTACAGGTATGAGCCAACACATCCAGCTAACTTTGTATAATTTTAGTAGAGATGGGGTTTCACCATGTTGGCCAGGCTGGTTTCAAACTCCTGGCCTCAAGTGATCCACCTGCCTTGGCCTCTCAAAGTGCTGGGATGTTATAGGCGTGAGCCGCCACACTTGGCCTTCCTTTTTAATATATTGCTTTTGTTGATTACTGCTTTTTTGGGTACCCTCTTAAATTTTGGACCCTGGGCCAGTGACTCACTCATCCCAAACTAGACCTAGCTCTGGGTGGGAGGTAAGTCCTCCTCTTTCTTCAGAGTGTGCTTCTGTCACTGTAATGTACAAGTCACTTGGGGACCTTATTAAAATGCAGATTCTGCTCCAGCAGGTCTGGGAAAAGGGATGAGGTCCAGGTCCTGCCTAACAAGTGCCCAGGTGATGGTGAGGCCACCACTGGTCCACAGACAGCATCAGGAGAAGCAAGGCCTTGCAGAAAGTAGATGCTTGGAGAATGGAGAGGGGGAGCAAACACCTGAGTTTCATTTGGTTGTCTTTTTGATGTCATGGTTGTTTTCAGATAACTTGGAAACTCTTTCATTATTCATGGCTGTTGTTAAAGCTGTGGCTAAGTCCTTGGACCCAGAGGCGGGGAACATTTGTTGTTTTGTTTTGTTCTAAATCAAACAAATAGAATAAAGCAAATACCTATTGACTCCTGGTGACTGCCCTTTGGGGAGTTCATTTAACTTTCATTCCCTTATTCTTTTGAATGGCTACAGAAGCAGGGCTAGGAATGCCACAGAGAACAGAGCTGTGCAAAACACCCAGACTCCAAAGGGGACACATTGCTGCTGAAAGTAATAAAACAGTGCCAGCTCGATATACCCAAATTAACTGTCTGTCACTGCCCTTCAGTAAAACTGCAGGAAATAGCAAGAGTTCAGAGTTTTGGATTTTAAAACTCAGGGTTCACACCCAGCCTCCGTCATTTGGTAGCTGTGCAACCCCCCGGCTTAACTTCTCTGAACCTCAGTTTCTCTACATAGAATGTGATCCTAGTAGTGCCTGCCTTATAGGATTGTTGCTGTAAGATAATTCGTATATATATACACACACACAATATGTGAACAATGGCATGACTTTTTCCAAAGTCCCAAGAAAGCACCCAAGAATTGGAACATTTATGACAAGTTCCTATGGATGTACCCTTGTGTGTAATTTTCCCTATTTCCAAGCCCATATCTTCCCCCAGAATATGTGTGTGTGCACAGAGAGAGACAAACAGACAGACAGAGATAGAGAAGAGGAGGGGAGAGAGAAGAATAATAAATAAAAACAACTTAACTGAAAGAAAAAGAAAGAGTTTGAGTAGTGATAAAGACCCACATTCAAAATAGTATTTTCCTCTTTAACTTGTTCCTAATTATTATACAGAACAATGCAAACATTGTAAAAGAAATATTAAATCATCTTACATCCTTAGGTGGAAGAAATGGTTAATATTCTCTATTAAAGTGTATATACTTGGAAATTACCAAACACACAGGCACACACATGCGCACATACACACACACACTAGTTCCTCCTCCTGTCTCAAATCTTACACTCTCTAGAACATGGCACTGTGTCCTACACATAGTACACCCTGGCAAACATAAGCAGGCTGAATTCATGGAAGGAAAGGCTTGCATGGCTGGTCGTCTGCTCATCAGTCCACCATTTGTGGGTGTGCACTGCCAGCCTGGTCTGTCAGCTAGACTTGGATAGGGAAAAATGGGGGGAAAGTAGGCCTGAAAGGAATGGCTCTCAGTCGTGCCTTTAATTGTCACCATGCTGGGGGACAGAATGTCAGACAAGCTTTCTTGTCTCTGAAAGAAACAGAGCCACTCAGGCAGAGGATTAGAGGACTCTGCATGTGGCAGTGGCCTTTCAGACAACACTGTCCTAAAGCCCGTTTCCCTGTCTCCATGTGGGATGAGGGGGCTCTCTTCATCAAATCCTACTTACGGGACCATCTGTGTCCCTGACCATGTAAATAGGCCTCTTGACTCTCACTCAAGCATTGTTGCAAATTGTCCTCTTCTCCACACTAATGCTCAAGGCTGTGGGACACTGCAAAGAACCCTTCTTCCATTAGGGATTTCTCTGTCTAAGCAGGATTTATGATGATCCTTTGGCAAGGATCTTTGAATCACTGGCATTCACAGGACAGCCAAAGTGTATTTCAGGAGACTCTATTGCTAACAAGCAATACAGCCCTGAAGATTTATCTCCTCTGATGAAGCAGGCAAATCCTAATGCTCCCAAGATGCCATCCCTAGACAATGTGCTATTGCACAGCCAGTGTAGACAACATGGTATTGGATACACCAACTCTCTCCCAAATAGCTGTGTGACCCCAGGAAAGTAGTTAAACCTCTCTTACCAAGTTATCTCATCCATAACATATAAATGATTGTGTTTTCTTCTTAGGGCTATCATCAAGATTAAGATGTTGAATGGAATCAAATGCCTGATATATCTTACACCTGATTTATGGGCAGAGTCTAATACACAGTACCTATTCTTTTTGAAAAAGGATGTGAGCATGTGTAGGAAGAAGAAGGCAGCACTCACTGACTACCTAGAGCTCTGCCTGTGGGAGGCTGTGAGCTGTGAGCTGCAGTCCCCATAGAATGAGATGAGTGCACCTGTGCCTTGAGAGTTTGCCAACAAGCCAGCTCCCTTGAGGTGCAGTAATTGTGTTTCAGCAAGAGGATCCCAAATCCTGCCTCACCACTCTGGCACTTGTTAAACTCAAATTTCATTTGTATCTATTCTAGTCAATTTTCTTTGATTTATCTCCCACAAACTCCTCTTCCAATTCCTGCATCTAAGCTTGAAAGGCATAACTGCCTTTGCTTCTTTGGTTGTTCTTTTCTTTTACAGGGTGATGCTGACAAACCAAAAAAAAAAAAAAAACCACAAAAAACCTCCCTCCCTCAGGCTCACTGAGCTGCTCCTCCACCAGCAGCGTCCATCAATAACCTCATAGATGTCTCATGGCCTGAAGAAAAGGAGACTGGGTGGAGAAAAAGGTGGAAACAAGTGTGGGCTCCCTTTGATCCAGCCCATCCTGGCAGCACATGGTATTTTTTCAATACTTTAAGTCCTGGGATACACGTGCAGAACATGCAGGTTTCTTACATAGGTATACACGTGCCATGGTGGTTTGCTGCACCCATCAACCTGTCATCTACACTAGGTATTTCTCCTAATCCTATTCCTCCCCTAGCCCCCCACCCCCCAACAAGCCCCAGTGTGTGATGTTCCCCTCCCTGTGTCCATATGTTCTCATTGTTAAACTCCCACTTATGAGTGAGAAAATGCGGTGCTTGGTTTTCTGTTCCTGTGTTAATTTGCTGAGAATGATGGTTTCCAGCTTAACCCATGTCCCTGCAAGAGACAAGAACTCATCCTTTTTTATGGCTGCCTAGTATTCCACGGTGTATATGTGCCACATTTTCTTAGCACATGGTGTTTCTAATCTGAGACACCGAAGCAGGGAGCTTTGATCAACCCCATTTTTCTCAGGGGCAACTGAGGCCCAAGAGACTTAGATAACTTCCTAAAACCCATTGAGGGCATATCAGGAGTATAAAAGACACCCAGACTGGCCTGACTGGGCATCCCATACACTTTCCACTGCATCTTGTTATTTCCAAGAGAGAAAAAGAAAAATCCTATTAGCTTTCAGTGCTTTTGCAAAGGTCACAAAATAGTAAAGATACCTGCATGTCTAACTTCTGGCTCTGCCATGCTAACATATGAACACCAGAAAATCACTTGATCTCTCTAGATGTCAGTTTCCTTATTGGAGAAAAAAAAAGTGAGTATAAGCATCTTTACTGATGATTATATGTGGATAAAATGAGATAATAGTGCTCTGAGCCTGGCATGAGGTAGAAGCTCCTCAATTGTGTGTAGCTTCTTTTCACAGCTGCATAAAAACAAATCTTATTGTGAGACACATGTGCAGAAGAGTGAAATTGTGATGTAAAGAGAATAACTAATAACCATGGAGATGAGTGTATTGCCTAGTCTAACTATAAATGTGAACTCAAATGCAAAAATGCAATGGCAACTGAGAAAAGAGAAAGAAGTTAACAAGTGCTGCATCACATCTCACCTGCACAATATCTTACCATGTTCCCTGTAGTCAAGACAGTGAAAAGGTGAACTATAGGTACCTTATAAGGAAACATACAGGTTTTACAATCAACACAATATGCTTCACAAGGGAAATCCTTTTAAATTAAATGTTACGTCATTATGCAGCTATAGGATTCAGAAGTATCAAGTTTCGCAAATATTTGGTGGAACATATAAAACAAATTAAACATCCTATATTTTGCTATTCTGTTCATCTCTAAGACTTTGCTGCAGCTTACTTTTTCACATCAAAGATAAAGAAGACTCTTCTCAAATATTTTCCCTTCAATTAATGTTACCCAGAAATGCATTTGTAGGCTCTCTGTGTCTTAACACCAGAATTGACTTCATTCACAGAAGTGGAAATACAGAGACGGTTAAGTGTTTCTGAAGCAGAGGGTGGCAATTAGGTTGATCCTCTGATTTGTAAACTATGATCACTTGCTCTAGCAATCCTTACCCTCCCCTACTATGCCAAGGTGCATTGCCACTGAAAGCAAATAATCGCATCCTCTGTTAATTTTGCAGGATATTTCTTTCATATATTTTGACAATATGGAAAAGTCAAAGAAACCTCCCTGACACTGAAAGTGAAATTTCAAGAGCTCAATCTGTGATGATGTCTGGCTATAAGACTTTACAGTATTTTGCCCTCACGCTGCTATTTCCATGTGTAGAAAAACAGTTTACAAATCCCTGCTAGTGAATGAATGTGACTGTGTTTACCGAGCTCAAACGTTCTGCCTTTTGCTTGAGACATGTGATACATTCGTGCTTCTGGTGGCATCAGGCATATGTGATATCCCCGTAGTGACAGGAAAGCTTTAGAATTAGCATCAGCGAAGACACTACTTCGTATTATATCATTCCCCCAATAGCAGTATAGAGAGCCCCCAAAGAAAACCATCGTTTCCCCCACTAAATATATCATTGAATACAATCCCCATCACACTGCAAGAAGCTGATATTTTTTTCCAGAACTTTCCAGAAACTTCACAGGACAGTGTAACCCATCTCAAAATATAAAGAATTCTAGTCTAATAGACATTTTTTTGATCAATAAGTCATCAAGCATTTATCAGGTGCTGTTTTCTGCTGAATGAGGCACTAGAAATCACAAGGCAGGTAAGCAATAGAGATTCCTGTGGGAGGCTCCTGGAATCAGGAACCTAGACAGACTCCAGATCCTCATTTCACAGGGGAGAAAAACTGAGGGAACCATGTGCAACTAATGCCATTTGGGGTATTTGGCAGAATCTCAACCAGAACCTGGGGCTGCTGACTGCCTGGCTGTAAGCAATGTATAATCCAGCTGTTTTTGTCTGCAAGTTTAACAATAATTTAAAAATAAACACCAATTTGGATGTGAAAAGTGAAATTACCCCGGCCTAATATGCCTGTGTTGATTCCGAAGCTAAAAGTGGCCTGAGTCATTAGCAAGGTCCACCTCATGAATTTTGACAAAGCCTTTCATATGCAAGGCATTGCAAAACCCATTCAGGAAGAAACTATTGATGAGCATGTCCTATGAACCAGGTGTGAGGGACACAATGGCATATACAACAGAGCTCCTCTCTGCACAAAGTTTGCAATCTAAGTAGTGACTACTAGTAGACAGATGGGACGGAACACTTGCTACAGGGCGGCTGACCAAGAAAACCTCTATGACAGATCTATTTAAGGGCAGAAAGCCTTGAAGCACAAAAAGGAGTTGAAGGGAAATATTATTTTTAAATGCATTTTTTTCTATCATGGTTTGCTTTGCATTTTATTATGAAAAAAATTAATGTTTTTTCTCAAGATGTTTTCTAAAAAGTATTTGTACACACATTTAAATGTATGCTTTTACTTTGATTCTTGTGATAAAATTTACCTCACACTATTGTGTATGCATGTGTGTGTGTATGTGCGTGTGTGTGTTTGTGTGTGTGCGTGTTCCAATCAGCATTCTGCTGTGTCTCCAATTCTCTAGGATTAGGTTTTAATGCTTAAACTCTTTAGCATGGCCTGAGAATGAAAAGCTTCTCACAGCCTTGTTCCTCTCTACCTTTCTTGATTCAGTTGACCCCTCTGGACTGCCTGCAGAGTGTGTGCCCCAGTCACACCAGATCAATTTCACTCCTTGAACATGCCAGGTATGTTTATGCTTCTGTCATTTGCATAACCTATGCTCTTGAAACCACCTTGCTTTCTTGTCTAACCGGGCAAATTATGCCTTCATCCTTAAAAATTCATCTCTTTTCTCTAGCTTTCTCTGACTGTTTCATCAAGTGAAATCAACTGATCCATCTCCTGGAAACATCTCTTTTCTTTGCACAGTTCTCAGCTCAAATTGCATTATAATTATCCATATAATTTTTAAGTTTTACTTCTTGATATTTTTCTAATTATCAGATAATGCAGACTTAGTTTCAAAATTTTAGAAAATAAAATGTATAAATGAGAAAATAAACATTGCCTTACACTATTTTTTTTTCTATTTTTAAGTGCAATTGAGATTTTTCTTCTTCTGTCGTAGCTGACTTAATATAAACCCTGAATATTTTCATGCATTTCTACTGAGAAGTCTCTGGGAGCTCTGCCTCTAACAGCTGCATAATTGCTTGTCCGATGTACAGTAAACTATACAACCATTCAACCCATACTACTGGGCTACTCGGTATTTTAACATTTTCCTATTATAAGTACAAATGCAAAAAAAAAAAAAAACCTGTGCATTAATCTCTGTCTTCATTCTTGCTTATTCCTGTAGAATGGGTGCTTAGAAGTGAAATCACTGGGTCAAAAGAGGTAAGACTTTTAAACATCTATGTACATATTTCAGATTATTTTCCAGAAGAGATGTTTTAATTAACAAACACACCAGTATGATTTTTAAAATGCTCGTTATAATCCCCCATCCCATCACAATAACAATAACAAAATTTTTAAAGGGATAAATGCACTGCTTGAATATCTTTCTTTGATTAGTAACAAGTTGAATTCTTCATGTGAGCACGTGTACATGTATGTGTATGTGGGTATAGTCACACATACAATTTTGGTTAATTCTATTGTTAGCTGCTTCCCCTCTTTTCTATGGGAGCAATGATATTTCTAATTCATTTGCAAGAGCTCTGTATTAAAATATTAAAATACCTCTTCATTTGTTTTGAGTTTTCACAGATTTGTTCTTTAGTCATCATTTTGCTCATGATATTTTTGAGTTGGTAATTTGTCCATTCTTTTCCCTGCTATTATTTCCCTTTATGGTTGTTTCTTCACATTCTTAGATTATTGATGCATCAAGATCTTCATTAAGAAAGGTTTCTTTCTTTATTCATCTTTGTATCTCTAGCATATTGATGCAATGGTAGTGCCCGAAATATCATCATCATTCAATAAATCCTTGCCAAATTGTATTGTATTTTATTGTATCATACCAGTAAAAGCTATCTCTCAAATCATTTGCTTTCATATATCAAAATTCACATTTTAATAATTTATATATGTTGAATATACAATAATCGTTAATACTATATGCATATGTCTGTCTAAATTCTATACCTCAATATTTCTCTTAAATACCTAAATTGATCTATCAATTTACATGTTCTATATATCAGTATGAAATAGATAAACATATTCCACAGATAAGCCATTCAGTGCAATGGCAATCAAACAATGACCTGCACAGGGAAGGTAAGGAGCATCTACAGGGCCGGGCGCTGGGGCTCACGCCTGTAATCCCAGCAATTTGGAAGGCCAAGGTGGGCAGATCACGAGGTCAGGAGATGGAGACCATCCTGGCTAACATGTTGAAACTCCCTCTCTACCAAAAATACAAAAAAATTAGCCGGGCATGGTGGCGGGCGCCTGTAGTCCCAGCTATGCGGGAGGCTGAGGCAGAAGAATGGCGTGAACCGGGAGGCGGAGCTTGCAGTGAGCCAAGATTGGGCCACTGCACTCCAGCCTGGGCGACTGAACGAAACTCTGTCTCAAAAAAAAAAAAAAAAAAAAGCATCTACCATGTAATACAGCCCTATCAAAATGGGGGTCTACTTTGGTTGTCTATCAAAGTATAATGTTATCTGTCAGGATCAATGGCTTGAACACCCCCAAGAGAACCTGAGTTTTGTTTTTGTTTTGTTTTATCTTCCAAACCATAAAGTGATCACATTACTCAGAAACTTTCATTCTGAATACATTCTAAAATAAAATGTACTAATTTCAAACAGCTATATTGTACCTATAATTCTCCTGAATTAATTTTTGTTGCAGACATAGATGTGATTTGTAGTGTGAACACAGAATGAATTCAAGAAAATGTTATGCGAAGTCACATCACATGTCCTTGGGGGAAGGGAAGCAGAGGGGAGAGAAGGTGCTGAGGACTGTGTCCTCCAGACCCTGCACAGGGCCACTGCTTCCCCAGTGCTATGGCTTCCCTTTCCAGGAGCTGCCTAACAGGCTCTCATCTTCCCATCTGAATGAATTCCTTCCCAGAGGCCATGGACAGGAGATTCCCAAACCCTGGAGTGAACCACAGAACTGCTTGCCCACCTACATTCTTTTCCAAAAAAGTCTGGCTCCCCGGGTTGAGGCAGTTTAAATTCCTGCCAGTAGCACCCTGACATCTAGTCAGGTCGGGGCTCAGCTGAGCTTGGTCTGCCCAGGTGTCAAATAGAAAGCTCACACTCTAACAGGTAATAGCAGAGGACAGATGAAAAGGCTGGGATGCAGGAAACTGTGCTCACCATTGGACTGGGTGGCCCAGTGAGCCCCTCACCATAGGAAGGTGAACAGCTGGTTAGAAACAAGTGCCAGGTAGTGTCTGAGCATACGTGAGGCTTATACAAACCACACCGCCAACCAGTAGCAGAAGTCAGACTGGGCACCTGGTATTCCTCTTCCCTCAGAAGTCCACACTGAAGTCAGGGCTCTCTCTGACTGGTCATTGTAGCCTCAACCCATGTGTAAAATGTAAGCTCCAGATTCAACTGACTTCCCAGAAAAAAAGAACAGTCTGGGAGGAAATAATTATTTGCTAATAAACTCCTAGTATCATCTTCTTCTATTAATTTAGTCATTCATTCATTTATTCAAGGTGTAACACCCAACTAAAGGCAGGATATATAGTGAATTTTGCCATCAGTAAGGTCTGAGTTTAAGTGCAGAGTCAACTCACATCAGCTTGGAAATTTAGGAAAAGATATTTAACTTCGGTAAGCCTCATTTTCTTTACCTATTTTGATGTTGCTTTTAACAGCCCAAACCATTACCTTCCTGGTAGGACCATTACCTGTTTGAAAGGCATCATTTGCCTATGACATTGATGCTTTACCTGTAATAGGCTGTGGGCACTGCAGGGGGATCACACGAGAAGGCACACAAGGGTTTTATGTAGTAGGGCTTGGCACATGGTGAGTGGGTAAATAGAAGCTACTATTACAATAGGAAAGAATACCTTAAGTGTATATTGAGTAGGAATCCCATGAACACTGTTTCCAAATGACTTGACCCTTAAAAGTAACTGAGAGAAATGACTTTTTTTCTATTTTGACAATGAACACACTGAAACACAGAAAGTTTGAGTGCCTCACTTGAATTAGCCACCAGCTCCTTTTCAGATTTGGAATTTGGATCCACGTTTGTCTCCCTGCAAAGCCTGCACTCTTCCCCAGGTATCAGGCTGCCTGGTTCCAATCTATGCAGTGGGGATGCAAAGAAGAGTGAGACAGCCTTGCTTTACTCACTGACTAACGGGAAAGAAGGACGTGATAGCACATTATTATGCCTGACATGGTAAGTGGGACAGCATAGGAGTGATTGACTCCAGGCAGAAATGGGCCAGGAGGGCCACACTGGTCCTGTCTCATTTGATAAGCTGCTTCTTCAAAGCTGAGAAGGGTGTGTCCAAATAGCAAAAATGGGGAAGACTGGCTACTAGGTAAAAGACAGCCTGGAAAAACAATGGGCCAACTTACATGGGACCTTTCCCATTCTAGCCATCCTGGCAAACAAATCATTGCTGAGGCAAGACATATCTTGACACAAATATTCTGACAAATCAAGGGATGAGAGAATTGGAATGTCAGCATTTTGCAACTCCCTTATAAAGGATCTAATCATCAGACATCAGGGGTGGCTGACATCACAAGAGAAATTACCAACATTATGTGCCTCCAGAGGGAAGTCCCCATGCCACCTAGGAAGTAGTCTTAGCAATAAATAAAATAAATTTAAAAATTGAATCTGAATCAGACTAAGACTCATCCAAGATGCAATTTTCAGAAAATTAACAAGACAGAGGGAAAACACAGCAGAGCTCTTCAATCAGAGCAATTTTATTTTCCAGGAGACATTTGGTAAGTTCTGGAGAGGATTTCCCTTGTCACGACTGAAGAGGAGGTGCTACTGGCATCTGATGAGTAGATACCAGGGATGCTCCTAAACATCCTACAATGTACACGACAGTCCCCCACAGTCAAGAATTGTCCTGTTCAAAATGCCAATAAGTGCTGAAGTTGAGAAACCTTGTATTATGAAATAAATTATTTCATTTATTCAATGACATAGGATGATAGGATAATTTACAGATGAAAATAAACGTAAAAGGTCTAAGGCCACGTGTGATGGCTCACATCTCTAATCCCAGCACTTTGGGAGGCCACGGTGGGAGGATTGCTTGAGCCCAGGAGTTGGAGACCTGCCTGGGCAAACATTAGTTGCACATGGGGGTACATGCCTGTAGTCCTAGCTACTTGGGAGGCTGAGGTGGGAGGACTGCTTGAGCCCAGGAGGTGGAGGTTGAAGTGAGCCAAAATTGAACCATTGCACTTCAGAAGCCTGGGTGACAGAGCAAGATTCTGTCAAAAAGAAAAAGAAGAAGAAGAAGAAGCCTATCTAAAGATTAAAAAAAATGTTTAAATGGCAAAATTAAGCTATAGTGTTTCGGAATGCACACACACATTAACAACAAGGAGGGAATCATATAAGTGAGAATAGTCGTCATTTTTGTGCAGAGTGATGGCTTTGGGGAAGCATCCTGAGTATCTGATGAGGTTTAAGATCCTCACAGAGGCGGTTTAAAAGTATTTACCTTGCAATAATGCATTCAGCTACACAAGTGCTTTACATGTGTTTTTGTATAATATCTTACAAGAACATAGTTTAAAATATTAATCACAAAATAAAAAGCCTTCTCTTCCCAATTTGGCTAGGAGTTAATTAGCTTCTAGCTACTGAATTCACAAAAATATATTGCTGATTCAACCTAATGCATAATTTCTTTTTCTGTCCTATCCACAGGTGCTTAAAAATTATGATTATTTTTATTTTTTGAGATGGAGCTTCACTCTCATTGTCCAGGCTGGAGTTCAGTGGCACCACCTCAACTCACAGCAACCTCCACCTCCCAGGTTCAAGCAATTCTCCTGCCTCAGCCTCCCGAGTAGTTGGGATTACAGGCACCTGCCACCATGCCTGGCTAATTTTTTGTAATTTTAGTAGAGACAGGGTTTCACCACATTGGGCAGTGTGGTCTCGAACTCCTGACCTCAGGTTATCCATCCGCCTCGGCCTCCCAAAGTGCTGGGATTACAGGCATGAGCCACCACACCTGGCCTTAAAAAATTATTTCTAACCTTTCTTGCCCCTGCTGCTTATTGCTAGAGATTACCAGCCAAAGCTGCATAGTGGTTAAAGCACGATAGAAAAGTAATTAAGAACAGGATCCCTGAGTCAGATAACCTGGGTTGCTGCCCCATTCCACCTTAGTCATCTCCACAAGCTTGGGGTTCCTCCTCTGTAAAATGAAATCAGTAATTATACCTACCTCGTGGAATCACTGGGAATATTAGCCAAATAATGTATATAACTGAACTCTGAAAAGCACCCCTTTTGTAAAACACAGCTATTGATTAATTATTCACACATCTATTCATCAAGTACTTAACATGTGCCAAAATTAGTCCTAGAGGCTGGAGATGTAGGTAGATTGATTGGTCTGGATTCTTTCATCTTTCATAGGATAGACTGTAGATTCTATTGCTACAGAGATCCACTCGGTTCTGCTTTTTACTGAAACTCACTACATTTAGACACTATAATTACTCAAAACTTAAAATGAGGGAACTAAGAGTGAGGAAACTGCAATTCATATGTGTGGTTACGTGCCTTATAACATTCTTTGGGCATTTTCTTATTACCAGATCCTCAGCAAAGCGCTTTCATTCATTGCCTCATGCAATGCTCAAAATCGCCATGTGAAAGGAAGGTACTATCCTTATACTCTTTTTCAGGTATGAAAAGTAATTCTCCCAGATATTCTTTAGCTTTTCAAAAAGCTTCACAGCTGGTAAATGTCAAAACCAAGATTCAACTCAACTAGCTTTAACTTAGAAGTCTGTTATCTAATTTAAAACTTGATGGGTCTTGTGGTGCTATTTTGATGCTGCTTTTAAGAGTCCAGACCATTACCTTCCTGGTAGAACCATTCCCTGTTTCAAAGGCATCATTTGCCAATGGCATTGATTCAAAAATATCTTCTGGAGCTTTCAGTCCTTGATATTCTCTAAAAGAAATTGGGATCTGAAGCTAACAACTGTCTAGCCCTTTACAGAAATTGGTAACGTAGATAATTTAAATACATAGTGGCATGCAGCTAGTACCAGGATGCTGTAAAACCATACACTAGGTATACCAATGGTTCTCAAACTTTATAGATCATCAGAGTCACTTGCATGGCTCTTTAAAGCCACCTCAAGGGTTCCTGATTCAGAAAGTGTGAGGGTGAGCTCAAGAAAATGCATTCTTAACATATCCTCAGATGATACTGAAACTGCTGGCCCAGAAAGCACACTGTGAAAGCTACATCTAGATCCGCCTCTGTTGTCTCTGTGATGTTAGAATGTTTATTCACCCTTTGTGATTATGAAGGCACCTTCCCGTAAAGAAAGCTTTTATGATGTACAGAATGAGATAGCATGGGTGAAAGATCTCCGAAAACAGAAAATAGTTAATCTGGCACTTCTCAAGCTTTAGGTAGCTTCACAGTCACCTGGAAGCTGGTTACAAATGCAGCATCTCAGAGTTCACCCCCAGTTACAGAAGGCCAGGGTTAGGGCTCTAGAAACTTCCTTTGAAACGAGTTTCCCAGGTAATGTTGAAGCAGATGATCTGCAGACTACCTTTTATAAAACTCTCATAAAACAAACACAAGTCCCAGAGCACAAAAGGCAATAGGTCCTACAGCCCTCACTCTGAAGGCCAGGGTATGGTATAGAGATTGGACATTATACAAATTATAGACTCTTAGATATTCCAGAACAGACAGTAAAAGAAAGTGTATTTTAAAATTGCTTTCATGGAAACATCTAAGTCAAATATTCGACTTTAGGGCCTTCAGAGTGAATTTTAAATGAGAAGAAAAGTGATATCATTTGAGATGAAAGAAAGCCCTAGGCCAGCATGCCCTAGAATCTTTCGATACAGAGCAGACTTCCGAGTTAGGTGTGAATTGGAAATGTCCCAGATGATAGGTAGTAGGTAATCAGAACTATTACATTTTGCACCTGACACAGGTATTGCTTCCTCCAACAATGACAGCAGCAGAGCCTGAGCAATTTCAACATCTTAATCCCTTTCGCTTTCTTTCTGAATCCAGGGAATTTAGTCTAATTCTTCATGCCTTCCCTTAGGAATTATGAAGTGTCAGCTACCACAGAGAATATGCAAGTGGCTCAGTATAAGAAATGTTTGCTGCAATTCAGGGGACTATGTAATTGAGTTAATTTGTAGGAAACATGTTTACTTCCTGGACTGGAACTGAGAGTCTGACCATGGGAAGGTATCAAGCAATAAGTACTAGGTGG
Source organism: Pan paniscus (assembly GCF_029289425.2). Lineage (NCBI taxonomy): Eukaryota > Metazoa > Chordata > Mammalia > Primates > Hominidae > Pan > Pan paniscus. Next base: position 74,584,959 of record NC_073267.2, read on the forward strand.
ACTCTAATGCAAATCATACATCACATCCTGCTGCAGGGAGCAAATTCCTTGCTCTTAATATTTTTATCGGAGTTGATAAAAATAATGGAAATTAAAAACCCTACTGTTGGATAAATGTGGAGAAGGAGATTTATGTAAATCAACTGCATTAGGTAAATTGTTTGCAACACAAGCTGCTCAGAATGATATTCTCGGGGCTGATCGAGAATTACTATGACTGAGAAAATGAAATGTTAATGAATTTTATCAATGCTATTAACTTGGGTCCTCTTGACCAGGTAAGGGCTATTATCAAACTATAGCTGAATCTACAAAAAAGTGGGCCACATGTGTGGTCATCCTGTGACACAGGCACATTTAATACAACATGGCCGTATAGCAGGACTCCTCACTTTGACCTTTATTGTTGTCTTTTTCCTTCTTTTTAACAGTAATTAATCATCATGGAAGAATATCGTGGAAATGTAGAGGTGCAAAATAAATTAAGTTGGCAAAATAAATATACAAATGACTGGTGATATGATCTGAATGTTGATATCTCCTCAAAATTTATTTATGTTGAAACCTAGTACCCAATATGATGGTATTAAGAGATGGAGTTTTAGGGAAGTGGTTAAGTCATGAGGGCTCCAAGCTCGTGAATGGCATCAGCGTCCTTAAAAACGAAGCTTCAGGGAGCTCCCTTGCCCCTTCAGCCACATGAAGACACAGAAGGTGCCATCTATTCGGAACGGGCCCTCACCAGACACCGAATCAGCTGGCACCTTGATCTTGAAGTTCCTATCCTCCAGAACTGTCAATAATACATTTTCTGTTGTTTATAAATTTCCCACTCTAAGGTATTTTTTAATAGCAGTCCAAAGGAAATAAGACAACTGAATAATGAATGGATAATCCTGTCACCCAGTGATAACTCATTTTAGTTGTCATGCTAAAATGCTCACTACCTTCTAATAATTTTAACCATGCTTATTGTTTTTAAAATATAGATTGTGATTTACATACAATTTTCATCATGCATCTGTGATAAATACTATACCACAAGTAATTCTCTACATTATTAAAAATATATTCATTATTAAAAACATCTTAAACTTTTCAATTGTATGAATGAACTGTTACTATTCAAAGAATTCCTCTAAGGGGTAATCATTTAGCACGTTTTCACTTTTGCCTCCTATAAATAAAAATGTGTTGAGCATTTTTTATCAGCTATATTAAGGTAAAATTTACGTACTGTAGAAATCACCTGGATGAACACATTTTTATGAGCTTCTATCTTGCGTGTTTCAGTGTTTCCTAAGGCTAGATATCAGAAATTAACCAAGTAAGACAAAGGGCCTGATACATGTTTAGGTTCAAGACAAACTTTGCCAAATGCCTTCTACTATTGATTTATACTTTCGTCAGCAGAGTATTAGAGTGCTCATCTCATTCCACCCAGGTCAGAATGAATAGTATTATTATTCAAGATGCTTTCACTTTTAGGGAAAAAGTCAAGACATCAACATATGTCTTCAAAGAAATGGAAAGTGCATTTGGGAATTTTGTTTTTCACTTTCGATGCACTTTGAGTGTTTTTGTCATTTTCTTCCTTCTTTTTTAGTTGAGGTCATCTTCTTGTCAGCTTCTTGTTTAGTTGGGGTAATATGCTGTTCAAATATATTGCCCTTATTGAACCTGTTATAATAACCAAGGTAGAAATTGGCAATATGAGTAACTTTCCTGCAACTCAAACAGCAGCCTCACCTAAACCAAGAAGCCTCCAACTCTGGGTTCCTCGTCACAAACTACATTACCCTAGACAAGGATTTAAACTTCTCTGAGCATTATTTTTCTCATAGCAAAAAGGAAAAAGAAATAGAAGATGATCAAGTTCTAGGCACTTAACCAGCAATACCAAAAAATTTAATAACATTCTATATTTGAATAATAGAAAACGATTTTTAAAATATTATTCTACCCTCTAATTCAAATCGCCCTTGTGAAAACTTGCTCTTAAAACTATGAAAGAATGGTAAAATAACTAATTATGTGTGACTTACTCTCATGACTTATCCCATTCTTCTAAGTCTTGCAGTGCTTAGAAAAAAAAAAAGGATGTGTAACTGTTAGTTATCAGCACTTTATATAACTTTTGATTCAAGTAACAAATAGCATTCCAGTTCTATGTATTAATTATGCCACTAAATTGCAAAGGAAAGAAGCCAATTCTAATGAATTGTAACCATAGTTTCTTTTGCGTGTTACATATTAGAAGTGGGTAGCACTTTAAATTACCATACACAAAACAGCATATAATTAATTCTGAATAAAAGATAATGTATTCTTGCTAAATACGAGTTATTTTAAAATCTCTTAATGAAGAACTAAGCATATGCTGTGTTGCACTGTGAAAATGTTTAGCATATGCCATTAGAGCCAACATTTTGCATTTATTATTGTATTTATTTTCAATAATAATATATTATTTAAGTGAACATACAAAAAATTTAATCACTAACATTCCGAATGTGGAAAATATATGCAAATTACAGGAAACTTTTTGGCTCCCCCTAAGTTGTCACTAAATAACTTTTTGATGACATGGTGTGATTGCAATTTGTAATAAAATGAGAAAAATGGAAAAGATTGTTACTTTTAAGTGGCAGAACATATGCACAATGCATTTTAAAATTCAGATATGGAAATAAACATTTCTATTCTGAAAACTGACATGTTCTAAGTTTTTGCTTAATAGCAACGCTGAAATCTAGACCTTAAGTGTCACCTGATGTAGTATTGGGTTTATAATTTCCTTTCCAACATTGTGTTCCTGCTTTGAAAAGAATGTATACAGAAGAATGTCATCTTACAACTAACAATATTGTGTCTCTCAGTTGATTATGCTGGATACTTCATTCTGCCCCTTATCACCATTACCACAGATACCACTATCACCACCACCAACAGCAAGAAAATAACAAGTCTTGGTCCAATCCTTTCTTAAGCCTTATTCTCCCCATCTGCATCTTGATGATGCCTAATGTCCCTATAAATCAGCCATGTGACCATGGGCAAACAACTCCCCATCTCTAAGCCTTAGAACCCTCAGTTATGAAATAATTATACTGCGGTCCTTTTTACTTACAACACTTCTTCCCTCCCGCCAGCCATTCCTGGGGTCCAACAGAAACACACAATAAAATAAGGTTTTCCCAACTCACATATGCTTTCTATTCTTACTTCATTTAATTTGTAGCGAAAAATGTGGGTAGTAGAAATGAATTACAATATCCTAAAGGCTCCAAATTAAAAACAAAATGTAAAGTTTATTTTTAAATCCAAAGTTCTGCTTTTGTTCCAAAGGTGTGATGACTAATTCATCAGAAACAGATGGAAACTAGAGGGAACCGCTATTCCATTCTTTTCCAAACACTCCAGGTTTGGAGATATTTTAAGTGTGTTTCCTACTTGAGTAATAATATATAGTAATTAAAAATTGAAAATGAATAAAATTTAAAATTTAAACTTAAATTCCAGCCCTATGCAACTGCTGCTGGCATTTTGCCATAATTTCTCTACATGCTCTGATATATGCATAAGTGCGTAAGTATGAGTGTAGTAAGTTGAAGTCAGACTGAATACATAATTCAATGGCCTACCTTGTACCTCTTAACATTTTATCCTAAGCATACGTCCATGTAGCTACAACTCCTTTGTAATACTTCTAGTGACTGAATTTAGTCCACCATAAAAATATACCATAATTTATTTAAGAAATCTCCTCTTGCTAGATATTTAAGTTTTGATTTTTGCCATGATAGATATTTTTGTGCATCTAATTTTTAAATATTTCCACCTATTTATTTAGTATTAATTCCAGAAAAGTGAGATGATTATTGTAAAATCTCAGCAGAAGAAATATAATTACTTAAAAATAATGTTGGCGGTTTCTTTTCCATTTGAACAGTCATTTTCTATGAATGCTGTTGATCATACCTCAGCACATCAATGTCCCTGAATCCCACATATCTCTTCTGACTACTGTTGTTACAATAGAAGAAAGATTTATTTCTGTGTGTCTCTTTCCTCTATAGATTAGGCCTTTCTTTTTTTTTTTTTTGAGACTGAGTCTCACTCTGTGGCCCGGGCTGGAGTGCAGTGGTGCAATCTTGGCTCACTGCAAGCTCTGCCTCCTGGGTTCACGCCATTCTCCTGCCTCAGCCTCCCGAGTAGCTGAGACTACAGGCGCCCACCACCACGCCCGGCTAATTTTTTGTATTTTTAGTAGAGACAGCGTTTCACTGTGTTAACCAGGATGGTCTCGATCTCCTGACCTCGTGATCCACCCAAGATTAGGCCTTTCTTAAGAAAGATTTCTTAAATACCCTAGCCTCAGTTCCCTATTTAAAGTCAGGCACAGAGTAGGTGCTCAATAAACATTCACTCAATTGGCTAGTGTATCTTTAAAATTATTTATCAAGCTCCCTCCTTTTCCCAGGGATAATAAATAATGTCACCTCCCCAGAGAAGTCTCTCTGGATCTACCTGAACTCATTTCACCTCTCATTTTATTACACGACTCTGTTCATTTCCTTTTGGACAAATACCACAATGTGAGATTGTCCTGTCATAGATGTTGTGCCTCTTCCCATAGAATGCCATAGTCATAGATGGCAGGGTCTGTCGTCATCACTTACTTATCTCCATCCTACAGCACAGTGATTGCTACACTGCAGCCCCTCAAAGCTGAAAAGTCTCTTAGAGGTCACCAAACTTAGCTCCATTATTTAAAAAATATATACAAAGATGTCCCAAGTGGAAAAATTAGTTACCCAAGTTTTAACTAAAAATGACAGAATCTAGATGAGAATTAAAAATTCTGGACTCCCAGGCCAATGTTCCTTCCACAGCTTTCCAGTGACGGCAACCTCACAGCCCAGAGCAGAAGACAGAAAGATGACCTCAATCCCATTCAGCCGAGGGAGACCAAAGTGCTTTGGGCCAAACTGATAGAAACCTCTATTCTTGGCTGTTAGAGGCACTATCTAACCCATGCCTTAGTACCACTTGCACACCAAGCTTAATAGAGATGGGGTGGCTATTACTATCTTCTGCTTATTGGTGGGGATGCCTGAGACACAAAGGAGCTGAGGAACATGGCCATAGCCAAGTGGCCAAGCCCAGACCAAGTGTCAGGTGTCCATTCACCTAGTCCCCAGATGTCTCCTGTGTCTCTTGCAACTCAGCTCAAATCACAGGTTCCTTGTCTCACCCATGAACAGATCCATCATCTGTTCATGGGACACTGAGGTTCCTCCTCATCTTGAGGGACATTTTCCAAAAAAAAAAAAAAAAGTGCCTTGACCTTTCCTTAAAGGAAAAATAAATAATAAATAAAAAGAACCCTGAAGTCAAGTCACTTATGTAGTGATGTGATGTACTTTTTAACAAATTCATTCAGCTTACAGTATTTACAAAACTACAAGTTTGTTGTCCAGGCTGGAGTGCAGTGGCGTGATCTTGGCCCACTGCAACCTCCGCCTCCCAAGTTCAAGCAATTCTCCTGCCTCAGCCTCCTGAGTAGCAGGGTTTACAGGCATGTGCCACCACACTCAGCTAATTTTATCTATTTTTAGTAGAGATGGGGTTTCACCATGTTGGCCAGGCTGGTCTTGAACTCCTGGCCTCAAGTGACCTGCCTGCCTTGGCCTCCCAGTGTTGGGTTCCTTTTTTTTTTTTTTTTTTTTTTTAAGAGTTCAAGGGAGGGTACTAGAGGCAAAAATTCCACCCTGGATGCTGTACCTGTTCACTATTTCTGAGACCCAAAGACTACGAGGAGCACAGTGACCGACTCCTAGGCATGCAAACAATGAGGCTAAAAAGGAAAATTCTTTGTCTGGTGCTGCAAAAGGAGATGGGTGACAGAAGTGCCCAGAACTCAAGGCTCTCAGTGGCTCTGAGCCTAATAAACTTGGAATAGTGGGGTGGTTCTAGAACAATCAGCAGCTCTGGTACACTTCCCAAAACCCACACCTCTTAATACTATTTAATTAGGGATTATTTTTCGACATGAATTTTGAAAGAGACATGATCCTTCAAACCATAGCAGTGTGTATACAGGTACAAATATACACACGCGTACACAGCAGTCATTTTAGCAAGCATCCATTCATCCAACAAAATAATCTACTATGTGATATTCACAGTGGTAGATACTAGGTATTCAGAGATAAAATCATTATAGTCCCTATCGTCAAAATGCTAATAATCTGGAGAAGGATATGATTAAATTGGTAATTTCAGTATGTTCTTATACGTACTATAATGCACACATTAAAAACACTAAAAAGGCCTCACTGAATGTCAAAATATGAAAGCAAAATTAATTAGTGAGAAGTCTATCATTTGAATATATGTTCCTTGGATGAATATTAGGACCAACTCTGCCTTAATAAGAAATTACTATTTGATAGGGTTTAACTAAAGCTCTAAGCAAGCCTCCAGGAGAAAGATGGACTCCCAATGATTGGCCTTGTGAAGAGCTCAAATACTAAGGCCCATTTACTAACCCATTTATTTAAGGCCTCTCCTCTTCTTAAGAGAAGTCGAATGGCCTTCATAAATACCAGCAATGCACTAAGATTTAAACAAAGGGAAGTTTTAAAGAAAGTAGGATGAAGGGAAAGTAAAAGTAAGGTTGTTAAGATGGAGCAAAGTACTTCATTCTAAAGCACACCATAATTTATGACACATAGTGTTCTTTCCTAGCAAGCCAAAGCAACTGGAGAAACACCAATAGTTATAAAACTAAACAAAATAAAAATGCATTCTTGTCCAGGTGAAACAAAACATTTCTTGATACTCGATGTCAGTAGAATTTCTCCCACAGAGTCTAATAAAGAAATCAATACCTTAAACAATAACCCCAAAATAAACAGAAAACTACACACACACACATACACACACACACACACAGTAGATATGTATTTATATGTAAATATGCAGGTGTATATATAGACACATCTCTAGGGTTGCTTAATTCAAACGGGGACCCAAGCATAGCAGTCCAGTTCAATAACCACAATCTCAGCCAGTGACTCTTCCATGGAATTTATAAAATCCTGTCTTAGTCTCAGCCTCTCCTTTGTACTCCTCTCTGTGTTTCTTTAACATGGTTTCATAATCTCCTCCCAGAAAGAGACACGATGATACTGACTACAAACAGAGGACTATAAAAGAATAGGAATAATGCCCTTATCAAGGGACTTAAAGGAGGAAATACACCTGTTTTCACCCCTTCCATCTCTTCTGTCATCTGAGGACACTCAGAAGGCATCATCTATGAGGAACAGGCCCTTGCTAGACACTTGCTTGATCCCGAGACTTTCCAGCTTGCAGAACTGTGAGGAAAAAAAACCATTCTCTTGGTTATAAATTACCCAGGATATGGCGTTTTATTGTAGCAGCACAAAGAAATTAAGACATATATATCTCTATACAGGTATGCATCTATATTGCCATACACTGCACAAGCATGTTTCAGGTAAATCTCACCAGAACCTGTGAAGTTGTGTGTTACTACGTCTAACGTAGGTAGGTCATAGGCATATTCACATAGCTCCTAAATAGCAGACCCGGGGTTTGGGTCCAGGTCTGCCTCACTCCTCATTCTTTCCAGTCTGCAACATTGTGTCTCTGAATGACATCACAGTGAGTTTCAAGACAGAATTACAAGTATTGGTGGCATACAAAGATATCTCTAATCTGGGAGAACAGCTGGATAGGTGGGTATGGCCAACCAACCACATCCTCGCACTGTTGAGAGAAACAATGTGCTTTACGTTACTTAACACTTGCGGCTTTTGATAAACCTACTCCACCATCTAAAGTAACTTCTAAATTAGGAAAAATATATAGTTTACTACATGTAATGATCAGTTTTATGTCTTAATTTGGCTAGGTTATAGTCTGCAGTTATACAATTAAGCAATAATCTAAGCAATCTAGGTGTTATTGTGAAGGTATTCAGTGGATGTAATTCAAGTCTGTTATCAGTTTACTTTAAGTGTGAAAAATCCTCCTAGATTATCTGGAAGGGCCTGATTCAACCAGTTGAAAGGTATTAAGAGAAGAACTGAGACTTCCCTGATGAACCTACAATCCCATCTGTGGACTGCAATGTCAGCTCTCATCTGAGAAGTCTAGTCTGCCCTTCCTGCCTACCTGCCCTGTGGATTTTGAATTTTCCCAGCCAACCTCTGTGCTAAGGTCTTAAAATATCTCCCTCAAGTTCATATGTTGAAATAATCTGTAATGTGATGATACTAAAAGGTTGGGCTTTTTAAAGGTGATTAGGCCAAGGGATCAATGCCCTTATAAAAGTGAATCAAAAGAACTCCCTGCCTCTTCCACTATGTGAGAAGGCCTTGAGATGGTGCCATCTATGAGGAATATTCAGTAATTACAAATTGAAAATGAATACAATTTAAAATTTAAACTTAAATTCCAGCCATATGCAATTGCTGCTGGCATTTTGCCATAATTTCTCTACATGCTCTAATATATACATAAATGCAGAAGTATGTGTGTAGTAAGTTGAAGTCAGATTGAATACATAATTCGATGACCTATCTTGTACCTCTTAACATTTTATCGCAAGCATATGTCCATGTAGCTACAACTTCTTTGTAATACTTCCAGTGAAGTATTACAAGTATTCTTGTCTCTCCCTCATCAGACACAGAATCTGCTAGTGCCTTGATCTTGGACTTTCCAGCCTCCAGAACTGTAAACAATAAATTTCTGTTCTTTATAAACGACCCAGCCTAAGGTATTTTGTTAAAACCGGCCAAACAGACTACTATATGCTGAAATTGCTTAAGTCAATCTCTTACCATAAATCTTTCGGGGTGTGTGTGTGTATATATATATATGTTTATATATGTGTGTATATATATATGTTTATATATGTGCGTATATATACCTATTTGTACATATATGTTTAAATGTGTGTATATATGCATATTTGTACATATATGTATATATACACAAACACATGCCAAATATATATACACACATATATATATTATACATATTATATACATAACATATATAATACACGTATACACACCAACTATATAGATTTGGCATATGTATTACATGTATATATACCAAATATATACAGTTTGATATATACAAATTTATATGTATATATTTGGGGTGTGTGTGTGTATCCTGTTGGTTCTGTTCCCCTGGTTGAACTTTGACTAATACCTTATGTATATATTAATATTTACAAATGGAAGCTTCAGAAAATTCCTGACTCAAGGAACTGGAAGAGGCTATTCAGTCTCCTGACAATAGCCAGAAACACGTTTTAACTCCCTTGAATGACAGTTGTATTCTTACCTGTATCCAAAAGTCAAATTTCAATTCGTTCAATAACTAGAAGACTATGCTTTCAGTTTGATTTTTTTTTGACAAGTTCTTGGCAAAAGCAGTTCACAGTAGTCTATTATTATGTTTTGATAAAGGCATCATTGCAGAAGACTATGTGGATAATATCTTTTAAAGCCTCTTCTCGTTATTACCTTTTATCTGGTTGTTTTACATACACACAGACAAACACACACAAACTCATTTCAGCTATTGGGAAAAACATATTTGTAAGTTTTCAAAATTGATAGAGAAGTGATAATAAGCAAAATAATATACGTGTTGTAAAGAACAAGGTTGGGACTGCATGGGGACCTGGATTCCCAACTGGGTCATGCTGGACAAATTAGCTTCTGTTAGCCTCAATTTCCTCAAATGCAAAATGAAGATATAGCCAATTTACTTCATAAGTCTCTATAAATGGTAATTGTCATGACTGTTCAATAATGAATCTTTTGATTGACCCTCATTCTCTAGGGTAGGGCTTGTCAGCCTCAGCACTATTGGCACTTTGGGTCGGATGACTGTTTTTTGCAGAGGGCTGTCCTGTGCACTGCAGGACGTCTAGTGGCTTCCCTGGCCCCTATCCACTTGATGCCAGCAGCATTCTCTCCCAAGCTGTGGCAAAACAAATGTCTCTAGATCTTGCCAAATGTCCTCTGGGGGCAAAATCACCACTGTTCTAGGGGTGAAATTATTATTATTATCAGTAGTAGTCGCTTTTTACTTTTCTAAAAATGTTAAGTATAATATACACAAAGAAGAGCACAGCTCTATGAATTTGGAAACACACCCCTGTAATCAGTCCTATAACAAAGAATAGAAAAGTAACATCTCCCCCACAACACATGGGATCCTTTCACATTCTCTACTTCCAGTCCACTACTGGGGACTTTTGATCAGAAAAGTTAAGATAAAAATTTTTTTAAAATAAGAGGAAATTCAGCAATTGAGTCTGTAAATTGGTTTTCTCTGTGATTTTGCCCAATAACTAAGCTCTGCTAGAATGAAAATCTAACCAGAAACCACCAAAAAAGAGCAGGTGAGCCACTCAAACTCAGCCTAGGATTGCTTAGATTATTGGCGTAACACAAGGATGGCAACCCTTACTGATTCTTCCTTCCTACCAGAAGACTCAGCTTGCTCAACACAGTGGAGAAAATCAATTATCAAAATAGATCAACTGTGGAAGAGAAGGCCATGAAACTGGGTAGGGCAGCAACTGGAAGAACCAACTGACCAATGGGTATCTTCAGGGAAAGAACAGGGGTAATGAGAGGTTCAATATTTACTATTGAATCTCATATTGCTACCACATCCCTCTCCCTGTTAATCCTTAAGTTCCTTGGATACTAAGGGATGACAGAACAACATGATAGAGTTAACAGCATCAGATACTACTGTAAGATAAACCTAGTAGTCTAGTTACACGATATATTCAAATACTACTCTAGCAGCAAGGAAATATGGGAGCAGCTGGCCAGACTGACCCTCCTTCTCTGGGTATGTAATACATGTGCTGTTGGGAATTTATCAAATTACTCTCATTCGTCTATGAGATGCTGGAGAATTGCAGATTGCAACTGTGTCTTCAAGTGTGTGTGTGCATGTGTGTGTATGTGTGTGTGTGTGTGTGTGTGTGTGTGTGTTTTAGAGACAGGGTCTCACTATGTTGCCCAAGCTGATCTCAAACTCCTGGGCTCAAGCAATCCTCCCACCTTGGCCTCACAAGTTGGCTGGATTACAGGCATGAGATACCATGCCCTGCCTCTGTCTTCATTTTTAGTATCCCCCGTAGCATCTCCTACTGGGTCTGGAATATCATAGGTGCTTATCAAATGCCTATTACTTAAGATAAGAAATTGTGTAATGAAGGGTGAACCTCACTAGAAATTAAACTGCTGAAGTCCTGTTCTTGTCTCTGCCACTAGTATGCCATGTGATTTGGTGTGTGTGTGTGGGGTGGGGCGTGTAATCTTTTAAATTTTTCTAAATATCAGCACCTAAATCTGTTTAAAAAAGGTAAGAATAAAATGACCTTTGAGGTCACTTTCAGATCTCTATTATATTTGATATATTGAGCAGAGAACCTGAAATTACAGATGTGCTTTTATAACCATCTATTTTCTTAGTCATGCATTCATTCATAATTTCAGTCACTTACTAACCCTTTAATTCACCCATCCAATAAAACTGGGTATGATGACTTGTGAAATGGAATGCCTATCTAAGTCTTATGGAATCCATTGTTACTGGGAACAGCACATAGACAGCTGTACGATAATAAATTTTATATTACAGGGTGCCATGATCTCCCAAGGAGAGTAGACAATACAAGTGAAAACATGGAATATTTTAAAAAACAGGGAAGGTCTAGGGAAGCCAAATATTAATTCATTCATCCACTCATCTATTCATGTCATCCAACAATTTTGAGGACCTATGTGGTACATGTTGTTTTTCCTTGTCTCAAGTGCACTGTCAATCACAAGGATAAACACAGGACCCCAGCTGTGTCCTTCAGAATATTCACAGGACATAGCAAATGGCCTCAGAGATGGACTGTAACTCAAGGAAGGTAGTCTCAGTTCTTTGCAGTTTCCTGATAGAGTGGCAGAAAGATCATTCTCTCCTGATTTTAATGATCTTAAGACACAAAAGCTATGTTCTGAGACTTCCAGTGGTCATTGTGTCTTTGTTACTGTCACCTAGGAAAAATATCTCAGCATCAATAAAATATGAGTTCAACACTTGATTAGACCCAGAAAAGAGTAGATGGAGATGTGCCCATGTAAATGGAAATGTAGAAATATAAAATTCACAAGATTATTTAAGTCCTTCATCCAGTCTTGACAGAAGCTAGACGACTCCATGAGGGCAAGTCATAACTTGTCCTCATGGCAATGACTTGCCTCCAAGCAGGGGTAATATGAGCTGCCAAGTTCATTGCCCTCATAACAATGAACTCTTCATGGAGTTCACAGTTATGTGGAAGAGGTAGAGTAAAAGTGAGAGCTGAAGGTCAGAGTGTTCTGCACAAAGGAAGGAGGCAAAGAGGGCAGTTAGGAGATTAAGGACGCATCTCAGAAGAGAAATGGTAAGGGCAGAAAACTTCGACAATGGCAAAAGAATTAGAAAAATAGACATTATGAAAGAAATATCAGAAATGAAATCAGTAGTAACTGGCAATGGACTGGGTGTGAGGTCTTAAAGATGAATCCTCCAAAGTTAATGTGTGATCATTTACCGCTGGCTGGAAAAGTGGGTGGAGAGTGCTGACATCACAGAAATATAGAATATAGGGAAATTATCATATTTAAGAGTTTGCTAAGTGAAGTTTGGGATGCAGCTTGAGGATTAGTTAGTGACAGGATGTTGGATACTGCCATGAAATTTCATGGATCATCTGAGGCAACAAATGTAATAGGAGAAGAAGACTGGAAGAAAATACTAAGGAAGAAAGCAGTATTTGACTGGAAAGGCTGAGATGAGTGACCAACCAGGAAAATTGAAAAAAAAAATTCCTCTTTCAGAAAAACAGAAGTATCTTAAGAAAAACTGGCTGGACATGGTGGCTCACGCCTGTAATCCCAGCACTTTAGAAGGCCGAGGCAGGCAGATCACGAGGTCAGGAAATCGAGACCATCCTGGCTGACATGGTGAAACTCTGTCTCTACTAAAAATCCAAAAAATTAGCCGGGCATGGTGGCGGGCGCCTGTGATCCCAGCTACTTGGGAGGCTGAGGCAGGAGAATGACGTGAACCCAGGAGGTGGAGGTTACAGTGAGCTGAGATCGCGCCACTGCACTCCAGCCCGGGTGACAAAGCGAGACTCTGTCTCAAAAAAAAAAAAAAAAAAAAAGAAAGAAAAAGAAAAACCAAAAGATAGTGAATTTGAGGAAACTGGAGTAAGGGGGCAGCCGGGGCATCCCCTACCAGAATGGCAATTCACTGGTGGTATCTACAATGAGTAGACAACCACTATGTGTAATGATCTCTGAAAAAACAATTCCATGCCCTCTATAGCTAACACCTCTTATCAAGGGAGGAGTTCTGATTAAAATTTAAATTTTTCATCCTAAGATACACATTTAATTGCTTTTCTAATATTGTCAAAGGTGAAAAATCTGGTAACTTTCTTCCTTAAAGTAATTCCTCAAATATGTGTAGGCTATATTCTTCCAGGCATAGCACCTCAAAGCTTTAATCCATTACTTAGAGGAACTATGTTCTAATAACATTTCCATTCCAACCACTTACACAAACTTGTTCTCCACATTTCTTGGCCTCTCAGAACCCCAAGAGATGCATACCACTCTCCTAATCCATCACTGCTGACACAAACCTTCCTTGCCAAGAAGACACCAACCAATCATGAGGAGAGACAGGCATGCACAAGCAGAGCACCACAGCCAAAGGCACAGGTTCTTCTCTGGGCATAGCCCTGACCTCACCTGTGATGCTAGTCAAACTCCCTTTCCTCTTTGGAGCTCTCCTTCAACATTAGGGGACCCCACTCCCAGGGCAATTGTGGGGATTCCAGGTCATCAGTTTGGGAAAATATGAATTGTGATACTAATATCTTGCCCTACTTTCCTATCTCCATTTATTCATTCTTTCTTCCTCATTTTTATTTTTTCTATTTTCCTTCTTCCTCCCTTCTTCTCTTCCCTCCCTACTCACCACTTTGTAGGCCCCCCCATTATGGTAAATACCAAGACCATCACTACCATCTTCCCATGAGCAGTGCTCCTCAGCCAAGATGATGACTATCTTCCTCAAGTGTCAAGGCCACTTCCCAATACATCACATTGCCGTGTACTATTGATCACATTTATCACTACTAAAAATTATTTTTTTCACTTGTTTGCTTTCTATGGTCCACTCCCACAAACTAAATATAAGATCCATAAGAATAGATACTGTGTCTACCTTGTCAACCCTTATATCCACAGCCTAGCTGATTTTCAGTGTGAATGACTTTCGCTAAATGAATGAATGGATGGATATTCTGATAAATGGGTGGATGGGCGGATGACATATCCTTAGTCTGATGGGTTTTTTGTTGTTGTTTGTTTCAGAGACATCTTTACTCACAGTTATGATGACATATTGCATTCATACAATATAGACATGTATTCTTAAAAGTAAAATTATTCTCAGGTTGCATAGTAGAATTAAAAGTGCCAGATTCTTTGTTTTGCCCAATGATTGCAAGTTCACACCTCCAAAAAATGCCTGCAGACAACAGCTAATACGACTTTTAAGGAAACTTCTGACTCTAAGAACCAAAGATAATGTTTGAATTAAAACAACTCTAAAAGTCTAAGTTTTAAAAAATTCATGTTGAAAATCCATGTCTGCACTGTTTAGATTTCTGTGTAGCTATAGACCCAAAATCTTACGGCCAATTTGTCTCATTGAGTCAACAGTTGAAGAGAGTATGAGGAAATATTTCTAATGGGATCATGTCTCTTGCAACATCACCATATACCCACTCTCCTAAAAAAAATCACTTACCTCCCTCTTGGGAAACCTGTGGAGGAAACTTACTTTGGAGAATCCCAATAAATCACCCTTCCTTTACTCATGACTGTAATACATTAACTCTGGACTTGCCCATATGACCCTGGCCTGTAGCCAAAGGGATATAGACAAGCATGATGCAAACAGAACCATAAGCACCCTTGCATGCTGTGATTTTTGTCCTTTTGAAACATATGCTCTTGAGATTTATCCTTTCCAAAGCCAACCACCATGCTGTAAGTCAAGTAGCCCCATGAAGGGGCCATGTGTTAGAGACACTGAAGCTTGTGTCAATGATAGCTCACCCACCCTCTGAAAGTCATGATTATCCCTGGTTACAGATAAGAAATACCCTATTCTTGGCCATCCTCTTAATATGGATCCTTCTGTTGAACACAACTTTGGGGTGGAGACTCAGGACAGGAGCAATGGAGCAAAAAATGCAGGAAGATGGTTTAAAAGTGTGGGGGCTGAGATGCAGCAAAAACACTGAAACTGAGCATTATCTGTCAAGGTATTTTGGTTCTCTACTGCTGTCTATCAATTCACCCACAACAACTGCAACCTGGAGCCAGCCCGTCTCTCTGTGCCCTCCTCTTGTCACTCTCCACCCAGTGCCTACACATGCACATTCATGCAGGTGCCTACCACATGGCCCAAGCACCATGGCACACCTCCTGGGTGCTCATATTTTTTGCGTTCCATTGAAACTCTAAACTTCACAGGAATCTGATTTCCTGGATAACCTGGGTGTTGAAAGCAGCTTGGTTTGTTGAGTTATCACATATTCTCGGTTAGCTTTGGATCTTGCAACCTGCTAGATGCTTATTTAGTATATAAATATATGTTTTAAACAATTGTGTATGAAATGAGAATAAGCATGAGACAATGTAAGAGAAAATGTTATAAATTCACTGATGCCAGGTGGTAACAGAATTGTTATATTAATGGTATTATTTTTTCATCGTTGTTGTAATAATCACCATCATTATTAAGGTGTTACAGTATTATGGAAAGATGCCTACATGAGGAAATAAAATATGTTAAATCTGAATTCAAGCTCTGCATTTTACTAGCTTATATGATGGTAAGCATGTTATGTAATCCGATTCTAACTTTTTTGTCTGAAAAATAGGGATGGTAGTATAGGATTATTTTGAAGATGAATTAGATAACATGACAATATGCCCAACAGTGTCTTCCTCACCAATAGTGGTTTTTAAAAATTGTGTATAAATATATTCTTCAAAAGTTGAGACCTGCACTATCTGTAAGGTATCCACTAGCTGCATGCAGCTACTGAGCACTTAAAATGTGCCTAGTCTCAACTGAGATGCATTAGTATAAAACACACTCCACATTTTAAAGACAGTATAAAAAAGATATGAAATGTCACATTAATAATGTTACATTGATTATAAACCAATAATTTATATTATGTTATAATATGTTGTATTGTGTTATAGTTTTGATATATTAGCTTAAATAAAATAAATTATTAAAATAAATATTCCCTATTTCCCTTTTACTTTTTTAATTTGACTGCTAGAACATTTTAAACTAAATATGTGAATGACGTTTGTGGTTTGTATTATATTTTTATTGGACAGCACTGGGTTAAAGAGTTATCATGAAATTACAATTATAAACATATAAAAGCTCAAAAACAAAGGATTTGGTGGAGAAAATTGAGTTCTTATTTTCAGAGGTATGCAAATATGATTCCTGCTGGGAAGGAAAGTATTATCTATGCCAATTTCCTTTAAAAGTGAAGCATGACACCTTCATAAGCAGAGGAAAGATTCTCTTCCTTATACCCAGGTGAAAGTTAGGTTTGGAAGAGCAGCAATAGATTAATCAATTTTAGTAAAGGGAATGGAAAGAAACATATGGGTTTGGAAACACTGAACTTGGAGACAAATTCCACATTGTCCCTCACTAGCCATAGAACCCAGAGTAAGATGCATAAACTCATTGACTCTCTTTCTCTCTATAGAGCAGAAATACTAATATACTTCTAACTTACAAGGTGATAGCTAGCATTTATTAAGTCCCATTATGCACTTGGCTTTTTGTAGATAGGTGCCACTGTCATCCCAAGGTAGAGAGAAGGAAATTAAAGCAAAAAAACAAAAAAACAAAAAACAGAAGCATGTAATATACACATGGACACAACAAAAGACAGGGGGCAGTGGAATCTGTTTTGGTATAAACCCCTTTGGCACTGCGCTTTTAATCACTGCTCTCTATTCAGATTAGTCTTTTATGGCTATCCTGGGAATGGAAGCAGACAATGAATGTGAAGCATATACCAAGATCATCAAATAATGGTCCCCATTTATATTGCTGTTGTGAAGGCATAGCGAATTATGGAGAGGATGTAAGATTTAAATCACTCTGTGCCCCATTTGTTCATTCAAAAGAAAGACCCCAAAAGACAACGAAGTATGTAAGCTGACTTTGCAAATTCTGTTGTCTTGGTAGTATTCTCAATTTCATAAGAATTAAATATTTGGGGGAAATACATTCAAAAGTTAATTTATGAAATATAAAGCCAAAAGAATTCTGGCCTCACAGATAACTTAAAAGCTTTAAAATCAGTTCCTGCAGGGCCAGTAAAATAAATATCTGAGGTCCTCCCAGTTCTTCCCGAAATGACTTTGAATCTCTCTGTCCACGTTTGCAGCACCAGCATCAAGTTACAATATTTTTTTAACATAAAGCATACACTTCATAAAGATTGAACTATCTATATGAAGGCTGGGTTTTCTTTTTGTTGTTGTTGTTTGTTTATTTGTTTTTGGAAGAGGTTTTAGTGTTTGTGTTTTTGTGAGGGGCCCAGAAAGCACTGAGAATTAGGAAAAGGCTGAACCGAATATAGAGGGAGACTGGGAAATATTCCCAGCTGGGACAAACCAGCTGCCAGCTATAATCCCTGTGAGTTTCCCAGGGGGAGCACTTGGATCTAGCCTACTGGATAACCTCCATCAACACATTCCCACCACACAAGATACCTCCCAGGGCAACAGTCACATCCCTCTGACTATCCAACCTGACACCTCTGCAACAGACATGATTGTTTCTGACAAACTCATTTCTTGTTCAATTTGATATGAAAATGAAAGTTGGATTAGCACAATTTCTCACATTTGAGAGCATGTGCATGAATAGCATTTTCAATGTTGCCTTATAGTAAACCCAAATGAGCTTTGAAAGGAGGTGCAACAATGCAGGTAGAGTTGATATTTTCAAGATCTCTCTGCTTTGCATCCAAATCAGCCCTGCAAGGTGAAAGCATGCTTAGTGGGCCAAGCTGACACAATCAATGTCACTCTCTTAGAAGCAGACCATCTTCAGAAAGAAATGTTAATCGAATTGTTTCCCATGCAAATGTAAAAACAGGGGAAACAATACTATAGATAGTATCAATATTTTTCAACGTTAAGCAAAGACAGGCAATTCTTGAAAAGTGATGCTATTACCATGAATTTCATCAATTCAGTCTTACCCACAATGCTTTTCTTACATGCTTTGTTTTCACAACTGTTCCTTGGAGGACAGGTTTGGGGGCCTCTTTGCCAGAACTGAGAACTATGTTCTGAGTTTCCATGAGCCTACTATCAACTTGATTTTCATTGCCCAAATAAAATTTTGAACCCAGGAGCTGTGTTAGGAGAATAATACACATATTCTCTGGGTCAAGTCAGTGTGACCGAAACTTCTTCCTGGACTTTTTTAACAGAGCTCAACTGTTTTTCCCAATCCCTCCTGTAGGGAGGTAATGTTCCATTCTAATACTCTTATTCTACCAAAGAGGAAACTTGAGTCCACACAAGAGGAGTGAGTTCCTTCTTGTTAACAGTGAGTGGGACGGGTAAAGGGTTTGACCTGGTGGTCTACAGATGAAAATGTTACACGAATATAAGAGTTGATCAATACAAAACATAGAAACCTTAGTGGACTGTGTCTCTTTGAACAAAACTTTGCCATCTTGGTCTTTGCTATCACATCTATTCTGAAGACCTGCCTTAGAGTGCCAAATTTCATGTCTCTTAATGTCATCCTCAAATTCGGTGTAGATTATTCTTTATCTCTTATAAATCTTGTTTCTTATTAATATGCATTAGAGAAGCTGCAATGGGACTCCCTTTTTGACGTGCAACATACAAGATCTTAATGCTGCATAACAGAGAATGGATAGTACCTATTGATGGACAAAAACTGAATGTATACATCTTCTTTCAACAACCCTTCAAAACAAACTGTAAATCCTGGGTGCAAGATAAATGTTCTGACATGACACTCTTGGTAGCATCTTCCCTTCATGTATGCCAGGGCTGGACAGGAGCCAAACTCTCAGGAGAGAACATGGATCTGGGAAACACAACTTCTTTCTGCCTAACACATCTTTTTAAATATTTAAGTTTCATGAGCACATCACAGAAAACATAACACTTGGTGTCATCCTTAAATAATTCTGGGTGGGGAGAGTGCCAAGAATCCATCAATCTTGTATGCCTGAGAAAAGTCATGGGAAAAGGTTTCTGGATCTTTCGGGTCCTGAATTTAAATCATTTGCAGCTGTCTACCATGTGATCTCAGGCTCCCATTTATGGAATTGGAAAGATGAAATGAGATAACCTGTGAAAGGCCCAGTCCCAGGCCATCAGTAAGCACCTCCCGATGATCAGTGGTAAGTCTCACAGACCTACCCTTGAAAGCACCTTAAGTCTGTCTCCCTATAACAGAGCAATGAAGAACACGGGATCTCTTGGCTCAAAGCCCTGCTCATCCACTTATTAGCTGCATAATATTGGGAAAAGTTGTTGAATTATCCTAGGTCTTGATTTGCATATTTTATAAATGGATAATTATAGCTTCTACCTCATTGAGACTGTCCTGAAGATTGACTGAGATAATTCATGGGACGTGCTGAACACAGTGTGTGCATACAGTAAATGCTCAGTCCACATCAGCTATTATAACAATGCTTCCACCCTCATGCTGGCTTCATCCTCTCTACCAGTGAGGTGAGTGCCAGAGGGTACTCACAGGAGTACTCTCCCTGTGAATTTCCCTGTTTAAACTTTCTGTCTCTTCTATCAGTTCCTTTCAATGTGGTCCAGAAATCATTTAATAAAGCATGCTTCAAATCCTGTAAAACTTCCTTGGGACCTAGGGAATAAAGTCCAAAGCTCTAAATTTGGTATTGAAAGCATCCCATAAAGGGTTTCAGAATGATGTCTCACTATAACCCTCTGCTTATAAACTCTGCTCGGGCAAAGCAAACCTTTGCATTCACATCCAGGTGTGCTTGTCTCCATGATTCCTTCTCCAGAATGCTGAGAAGTGATGGTTAGAAAGTGCCATGCCAAGTGATTTGTGGAGGAAGATTTGAGAGCCAGGCCATTTTCGAGCTGGAAAGGACCCAAAACGCCACTTTACAGATGAGGAAACTGAGGTTAATTGGCTTTCTCAAGGCCACACAGCTATTTATCAGCAATGCCAGCATTGCAAGGGCTGATCTGCCTAGAGGAAGGGAATCACAGGGCAGCCTATTAGAGAAAATTTGTCAGCAATTGACCACAAACTTGCTGACAGGTGATCTTTCCCCAATCACAAGAAATGAGACAGAAGTTATGCACCCAACAAGAAAAGGACACTAGGCACGTCTCTCTGTAAGTGAAAACTGTTGCTTCTCTGGCTTGCAATACAGGGCACAGGAGGAGTGGGGGTGATAGAAAGGGGGCAGCTACAACGATGCCTCAGGATCTGATCCGTTCCTCACTTCAAAGATGTGACTTCTCAGGCTGCGTTAGTCTCCTGATTAATGCTCCCAAATGCACTGCTGAGATTTGCTGAAGTTGAAGATTCCCTGCAATGATTGCAGCAGGAATGGTGATGAATAAAACACAAGAATCACCAAAGCATTAGTTGGAAGGCAAGCGTCCCCAGCTCTAACTGCTAAATTGCAATTTTTACTCTAAGATAATAATACTAATAGTGACACTCCATTTAGAAAGTGCTTTGTAAGCTCCCCCAAATAATAATAAAAATGAAAATTATATCTTATACTATATAGCAGTGTCTATGAAGAAGAAGGTGGAGTGAAGTTGTTCAAGATAGATCTCCCTTTACTATTGGAATATTTTGGCAAAGTATTGAGATTTAGAATTGTTTGCATAAATGAAGTACTTCACCCTGATTTTCAATTTGGCTTTGGATTTAAATGTAGTTTTGCTGCCGCTATCAAATCAATATTTAAAAAAAAAAAAACTTTTAAACATGTGGCTTTAATGAGTAGACAATTGAAAGTTGATTACTACTGATATTTTACTAAGCTACCTATATAGCCTCACCTATGTTTGGTTAGTCCTCTTTGGGTAGTGATCTGGATTTGCGTTCATAGTGACCAGGCAGGGATTACCACATAGAAATTGAAATGAGCTGGGCGCAGTGGCTCACACCTATAATCCCAGCACTTTGGGAGGCTGAGGCAGACAGAGCACTTGAGGTCAAGAGTTCGAGACCAGCCTGGCCAACATGGTAAAACCCTGCCTCTATTAAAAATACAAAAATTAGCTGGGTGTGGTGGCGCATGCCTGTAGACCCAGCTACTTGGGAGGTTGAGGCAAGAGAATCGCTTGAACATGGGAGGCAGAGGTTGTAGTGAGCCGAGATAGCACCACTCTACTCCAGCCTGGGTGATAGAGTGAGACTCTGTTTTGAAAAAAAAAGAAATTGAAATGAATGGCTCCAAGAGTTCTGTTCAGTTCAGTGATAACTGGGTTAAATTTGGGCAAGGACCTGTCTCAGCTACAAAATCAAAGCCCTTATGAGGTTGTACTCTCTGACCCATTAGACAGGCTACCATGTCTCAGATGCTCTGAGACCTTGGGCTTCCCCTGCAGACTTCACTCCCTGAAAGAGTAAAGCAAATTCCTTTCAAAGGTGTATCAGAAAAGTTGTTGTGGGATGGTATGAGACTAACTCCAGAGAAAGTTTTTAACTGTGTGTCCTTGCTGCCCAAACTCGCCCAACTGTATGCACTGACAACTTCCACTGTTTACCCAATAATTGGGCCAACACAGAGGCTACACAGTTAAGAAGGTGTGCAGACTGTCCCCTCCAGAAGCTAAGATGCGACTTGAGGCCACTTGTCCATTCTCATGGGGTGGTCCCCTTTCATGCACCCATCAATGCCGAGAGTTCCTATGTATTCCAGCTTTTGAGATTTTTGCATTGGCTCCTTGGCTAGAGTCCATAGAAAACTTTCCCACAGAACTGGATGTGTCCCTTACAAGAGACCATTTTCCATCCACATGCCAAGCTATTATGCTGCCTGCCATAGCTGCCCTTGGAAATGCCACCTCATCCACTGAGCTATATTACTGGACTTCTACCCAGGTCCTGACACCTGCCCAATATTTGCTCAACACAAATTGGACTATTCAATGTTTGTTTGTTTGTTTGTTTGTTTGTTTTAAGACAGGGTCTGGATCTGACACCCAAGCTGGAATGCAGTGGCGCAATCCCAGCTTACTGCAGCCTCGACCTCTCCGGCTCAAGCAATACCTCCCGAGTAGCTGGGGACTACAGGCACGTGACACCGTGCTCAGCTAATTTTTGTATTTTTTTGTAAAGATGAGGTTTCATCGTATTGCCCAAGCTGGTCTCAAACTCCCGGGCTCAAGCAATCTACCTGTCTCAACCTCCCAAAATGTTGAGATTATAGGCATGAGTCATTGCATCCAGCCTATTCAATGTTTACTAAAACCTCCTTCTGCTCCAACCTTACACCCTATCTGACTCTCCACATTCTATATGGCCTTTGAGAAGAACTCAAAAGCCAGATATCTCATTCAATAATGCAGCAGATATTGTTCCTCATAACAGTCCCACAAGGATATGTGGGGAAATGAAAACTTTTGGGTTTCTTAGTTGAAAGCAACAGAAATAGACTCTGGGCAGCACAGTCTTTGCAGGAAAACTGGAGAAAGAGGCTCAGAAAAACCCCAGATACCTAGGAAGGCTGGGCAGTTAGAAGCCCAGGCCAGACTCTGCCATACAACGAGAAGAGTGAAGGCACCACAGTTGTCCCCGCTGGACATGGGTGGCTATGGGTTATTTTACCACCTCTGTGTCCCCTGGAAATCAGATGCTGTACAGCCACTGCTACAGTGACCAGAATGAGTTCTCCATGGCCAATGATGTGTGTGTGTGTGTGTGTGTGTGTGTGTGTAAGATACTGAATCCAAATTTAAAACACAGGGGATTTGGTGCTGAGTTGGCATTCTAGCTTCCAGGAAAGTTAGGGAATCAACTCTCTGGCCCTTTAAGCCCCTGGAGTAGAAGGAACTCTCTTCCTCCTATAAAGATGCTTATTGGGGTTATTTCCTAAACATAGGAAGGTGGTTCTGAGGCCACGCAGCCAAACAATTGAACAAGCAAACAAAATGACAAGCATGTGCTACATGGAATGAGTAACACATGGAATGTTGTCTTCCATGGTTTTGAATCACTTAAATAGAAGTGTGTATATATATCATATGGTTTAACAAGACTCTGTCCCTGCTCACATCAGGGTATTTTCATTGCCATTGCTTTGTTCTGTTTTTATAAGGCAAGGTTGGAACTGAGGAAGCCAACCCATAGCATGAGACTAGGAGGGATGACAGATATGCTGAATAACAGACTAAAGATTTAAATTTTAAAATATTTCAGTAGACTGGATCAATTGACCAAACTCAGCAATATGAAAAGTAACAGCAACAAGAATAACAGCAACTCCATGCCATGAGCTGTTTTAAACAATTTTATAGATTAATATCATTTAATATCAGAGCTACTCTAGAAGGCAGATACTGACATTAACCCCAGTGCGATGGGGAAATTGAGAAGCAGATAAAGAGACTTGCACAGCTGGTTAGTGACATGGTCACGCCTGGAAGCAGGGAAGCCTGACTCCAGAGCCTGTGCTAACACCACTGAAGGTGACTTATCATTTCTTATGTGCACAGGGACAGGTGGGGAAATGCGGCTTAACAGCAGCACGTAAGGAAAAAGAAATAAACAAATAAACTGTGGAGCGTAAGTCCTCTGGGTGATGTGGCTGGCAATAAAAGCTAATGTAATGTAGCCTCAGGCTGCAATAAAAGAAGTGTGTAGAAGGGAGTTGATAATCTAGAGTCTAGCTGCCTAGATTTCTGGCTTCAGTCCTTTCCTCTGAGGAAAGCTAGAAACACACACACACACACACACACACACACACACACACACACACACACACACACACACACACAAATGGGGAGTTCAATCTGGAGATTTTAAGAATGGGGAGAGGGCATCCTGGAAGACAACTTAAAAAATGAATAATTGCAACAGGGCGCAGTGGCTCACGCCTGTAATCTCAGCACTTTGGGAGGCCAAGGCGGGTGGATCACAAGGTCAGGAGTTCAAGACCAGCCTGACCAACATGGTGAAACCCCGTCTCTACTAAAAATACAAAAATTAGCCGGGTGTGGTGGCGCACTCCTGTAATCCCAGCTACTCAGGAGGCCGAGGCAGGATAATCACTTGAACCCGGGAAGTGGAGGTTGCAATGAGCCAAGATTGTGCCACTGCACTCCAGCCTGGGCAACAGAGGGAGACTCTGTCTCAAAAAAAAAAAAAAAAAAAAAAAAAGAATAAGTGCAATGTGGAGGAAGAATTGCATCTATCCTGCATAGCATCATAGGCTACATCAAAGAACATAACCTTTGGGGAGATAGTTTGGCTCAACTAAAGGAAGCATTTCCAACAGTGAAGGTTCCCAATGTCTCAGTGGTTTGCATAAGTAGGTAATGAGTTCCATATCACTAGCAATGCTACAACCACCACCAGGACATGGTAGCAATGATTCAAGGACCTGATGGCAGAGTTTGTTGGTCTAGGTGGCCTCTGTAGTCTCTCCCTATCATGCAGGGGTAGAATTCTGTTATTTCTTTCCCAAACCACCATTGATCACTAAACTGGATGTGACTTGTCCTTCCTATGGCCCAATTTAATGCTTCCTTTGGGGCCCTTACAGTATGAAGCCTTGAGTTTTAATCAACAGACCTAGTATTCTCTGTGCTGTTAATATTGTCAGCTCTCTGAAGGGAAGCCCTCATGATTTGACCACTTCTGTTTGCCCAACCCAGGACCTTGCATTAATGACAAAGAAATGGGTTTGAAATGAATTTCAAATCAAACCCTGCCAAAGTGTCCTCTATAGGCTTGGCAGTGGCAAGGTAAGGACATCATTCTTACTCTGTTCTTTACAGAACCTTGGAATGGAGGTTAGTAATAGGAGGTGACTATAAAGTAGGACAGAGCTTAAGGCCAGGGCCAAGTGTTGCATTTTGCAAAGTATTATCAAACAGCGTATGAAATGACACTGGACTGATCACGAACTTCCAAATAAGAGATTCATGTAAAGCCTTGTGTTTAGGGCTCACAACTTAACTGCCCAAGGATATCCGAGGGCGCAGCTTTACATAATGAACTAATGATATGTTTACAAAGAAATCAGACCACAGGTACAACTATTAAAATAATCAATTAAAAAATGACTTTTGGCCAGGCACGCTGGCTCACGCCTGTAATCTCAGCACTTTGGGAAGCTGAGGCCGGCAGATCATGAGGTCAGGATTTCGAGATAAGCTTGACCAACATAGTGAAACCCCATCTCTACTAAAAATACAAAAATTAGCCCGGGGTGGTGGCACGTGCCTATAGTCTCAGCCACTCTGGAAGCTGAGGCAGGGGAATCACTTGAACCCGGGAGATGGAGGTTGCAGTGAGCCATGACCTTGCCATTGCACTCCAGCCTGGGCAACAGAGCAAGATTCCATCTCAGAAAAAAAAAAAAGACTTTTGTTTATAGATAGTGAAAAGAGATTGGATTAAGAGCCTCAAGAGCACAGTTCTGTTCCATTAAACCCTAAATTACCGTGGGATCTTGGGCAAGTCCTGGTTCCTCTCTGGGTTCCTGAACCCTCATCTCTAAATGAAGGTTGACTGGAATAGCTAATGATTCAGTTAATGACTTCATACATCTGATTCCTGAGAATTCTACTTGGTAAAATGGATTCCTCAGCCCTCCTTAGAGAAAGTAGTGGTTCGAAGTGGTTAGACTGTCTGCAATAGGGAACATGATTTAAGATGCCACGTGGTAAAGCGGGCAGTGACAACATGGAGTGGAAGCAGATGGGAGTGATGAGGATGGTGAGAGGTCTGGAAACTGTATCTCATCAGATTAGCTGACACTCTGAATGGTGGGAGCAGCCTGATATGGTGACTAAGCTTCAGCATCTGATGCTTGGGTTACAATCCCAGCTTTAACAATTACCAGCTGTGGAACACTAGAATGCGTGATTTCCACCGCACCCCTCTGCCCACCCCCCATAAGATGCTGGCGACAATCTTAAGTAGCTCATGAGGGCATTGTGAGTAAATCTCATATTATACAGAATGTTCTTAGTACAGTGCGTGAAACTAACAAAGTGTTCAATAAATGCACGGTTTTAACTATTATCAAATACCAGGTTCCAAACAATTGCAGAGCCTTCAAGAAAAGGAAAAAGTGAAGGGGGGTCAAAATGTAACTACCAGGAGAAAGTTACCAAAAAGGTTATTTCAGCTCCTTCTTCATTAAAATGGAGTGCTTTTAATGACTAGAGTTAACGAATCACCTGTTCACCTCCTGGGTTTCCTGAGCGGTAGTTAGCAGGCTGTCATCAGGACATTTAAGAAGCTGTAAGATTATTGGGAAAACAAAAAACCTACTGATAAGGGAGTTGGATCAGAGGATCTCAGAAGCTCCCATTACAAGTAAAATTTGAGATTTTGTAGGAGCTGAGGATTGAGCAGTCACACCAGCTCTTCTGTGTCCTTCTCCAGAGAGTGAAGGAGGCCCAGGCTTGAGACACGCACCAAACACAGTGGAAAACTGAGGATTTAGAGTCAGAGCAGGTTTGGGAAGCCAGCTTTCCTTCTCCCCAGACTCATGAGCTTAGATAAGTGTCTTAAATTCCCTCTGAGAGTCATTTTCCTATTTGTAAATAGAGATGAAAGTACCTTCCTCTCGGGGGCTTGTACAGACTAGATGAGGTACCTGGTAGAGCGTCTGGCACACAGTAGGATCTCAAAAAGTTGTCTCTCTCTCCTTCCTTTTCCCCGGCAAACACAGACAGATATTCCCTTTCATTGCAAAGTGCAGGCAGGAGGGAACGCCAGCCTGGGGCAAGAACAGATGACACCGGCGAGCCGCAGATGGGAAACTGCAGGACAACCTGGAAGGTCCCGGAGCCTTGGAAAGCCCAGCCTGGCTGTGATTTTGGGTGAGAAACAGTTGGAAACCATTCAGGGCTTAAGAGAGGGTGAGGACTCCGTTATTTTTAGCATGATGCCAAATCACTGTGCTTTTGCCTGGGCCTGCAAAAGACAGAAACCCACAAGGCAGGTACAGGACTTTTTCAGCCACAGTCTATTTATGAGTTAAAACTGTCACTGCTCAAACCCCTTACAATCCCAAACTACATTTACCTGAAAAACAAACAGGAACAGTCTTGAAATGGAGACGATTTATCAAGAGACTAATTATCTTTTGAGCTAGTCTGGAATAGTAATGAGCCCCTTTTAAACGAAAGCAAACCTGTGATGAATATCTCAATATGGCATGCTTAGCAAACTTTCCCAGTAAGGTATTACTGCAGGGTAACTTACCACAGCAACCCATACGCAGAATGAACAGAGGGAAAAAATGCAAAAGTAGGAAGGAGGCAGGCAGTGTTCAAAAGCAGTAATTATCTCTCAAATCTCAAATCCCAGCTGCCTCTTGAATATTTTAAGTGGAAGAGGGATGGATCACTTAAATTTACGAAATCATTCAAAAAAGGCAGGCACTAATAAACAATTCATTGCTAATTGGGAGAGGCCTCAATCTAAAACAAATGTTCAATGCAAGATTTCTGGCCTTATAATGATAAGAAAGAACTGCCACCTGTTCTTATTAGTCCATAAAACTGAATCCCAAGTCTATTTCAGACAGGGCAAGCAACCCCAGCACACACTGAAGGCTCATCGTGAGCTAGGCCTTGCACTAAATTCTCATTTTATCTTTACAAGAATCCTAGGATATAGATATTATTATTAGGTCTATCATTACCAAGAAGACACCTGAGTCTTGGGGAGCTTATATAGCTTATTCTTGGTCACATACTTTGTAAGTAATGGAGGCAAAACTCCTCACTCACAAAATATAAGGCTACACCAAAAAAAAAAAAAAAAAAAAAAACCTCAGTAATCAAAATAAGTAATACTTTAATGCAGTATTTTAAAAATCAAGATTAGTTGGCCAGGTACAGTGGCTCACATCTGTAATCCCAGCACTTTGGGAGGCCAAGGCAGGAAGATTGCTTGAGGCCAGGAGTTTGAGACCAGCCATGAGCTGCGATCACAACACTGCACTCCAGAGTGAGACTCTGTCTCTAAAAAAGTAAATAAATAATGAAGATTAGTGGGGAAAAAATCTATGATGAGCAAAAGTCAAAATTTTCAATCAAGACAGAATCCAGCCGTGCACTTACAGGCCTTGGACTTACTCTCTTCACCCTCATCCTGGCCCCGCTGCTGGGCACTATTGCTTCCAAGAATGAATAACTGGTCCAAGCCTCTAGCATGATGAAAACTGAACTTTCCAGAATGAGTTTATGGGTAAAACATTGCCAGCAATCCGAGGCAGGGTAGGTATGAAGCAATTTGAGCTGCTATGCCTATCCTTGCTTCCTCCACCCTTGCTCTTACTGAGAAGAATAAAGATGCATCGATAGCAGGGACTCTACCCTAAATTCTCACTGTTTGCTCTCACTGATGGAGCCTAATGGAGGCTGAAATGAGATCTCTACGTGTCTTAAACTAAGACCAGGGAGGAGCCTCCCCTACCACACTGGTTGCCATGCAAGGTGATCATCATAGTGAGGACAAAGCCGGGCTCCAGGCCATTTTCTTCAAGAGAGCTGAATGTGGAGAGCTAACTTTAATTTGTGAAAATCATTCCAGTGCAGAGGACCATGTCAGGAGGATTTCTGGCAAATAAGGGGTGTGTAGTTTAGGAAGTGAAAGCTTTTTTTCACTTGCAGCAACCAGGAAATTTTGAGAATAAACCCCTGCTCATTCACAAATATTGTTTGAGGGACACTTGGTGCCAGAAAACACAGAATAAGACCTTGGCTACTGTCTACTGCAGTCTTTAAACCTGTTTAAAGCTGTTTATATCAACTTCCTAGATTCAGCTCTTCAAGTGGCTTAATAAGGATAGAGAGAGAGAGAGAGAGGTATGAAGATCAGAAATTGGCCTCCATAAGAAATAGCATCATTAGTTTCTCTCATACTTTCGAGTTTCTTCCTCCTTTCCCTCTCTTCTCTCTCACATTCCTCTCACTTAATATCCCGATGTACCAGATTTTCTGATTGAGCAGAAACCTCAACCATACAGACTGTGAGAGAAATGCTTTGTCTCAATAAGAATCCCTGAACTCTGCAACCGTCTCATGACTAATTAAACCAAATAACAATGAAATTTTGCCTCCAGTTCAAACAATGTGCATTATTCACAAGAGCTTAGAATTTAAAATTGCCCTTTTTTAAGTTAAATAAACTGTCCAATGGTAAGTGAACGTTGGTTTACAAAACACTTTCTTACTTTCCACTGAGTTACTTAATACTCCCTCCCATAATCCATTTGCATTGATTCCTTCTTCATCAACTGTCTACACATTCCAACACAGCTCAGAGCTGCAAAGAACTTCATTGCTGAATCACCAGGGAGGCAACTGTACTCACTTAAGACAAAAAACACAAATAAGTATCCACTTAAAACAGTACTTATTTCTTTAATGGAGTTTTCCTCTTAATTATAATATAGCATTAGTTTCTTTTTGCATTCTCCTCCTGAACTTTCATGACACTATCAAACAGGAGCAAATATAAATTTGTGTAGCCTGGAATATGCAATTTAATCATAAGCCATAATTTCCATATCGCTGAGAAGAAAAAAAATCAAATGATTATACTCCAGTGCACGAGGAACAATCTTGAATTAAATTTTACTCTCTGCTAAAGTTAGGTTTTTCACAGCAATATCAAGAATGGTTTAAAAGAAACAGTAAAACATTTACTGCCATATTAAAATTCCATGCCCCAAAGTGTTTACCGAAGATCAAACTGCTATTCCTTTTTGCAAATTAGAAGTGTCTTGCAGACATCTTCAAAACCTCATGAAAGAACGGGCAATGGTGTCACAGTAGTCTCACTGATATTTTTCTTCTTTATCCATTCCCTTCCACTTGGAGTCAGAAATGATGCTCTTTTTGCCAGAAAAAAATCCAGAAAATCCTCCCAGATCACTGTCTCAGTGAGAGCTGACCTTGTTTATCCTGCAGCCCAGCCCCCACCCCGGCTGCTGCTCAATGTCAAGTTACAGGATTTCCCAACTTTCTAGTAAACTCCAAGGTGGGAAGAAGAGGCTGAAGGTAACAGGATCCACCCACTAGAGAGATGCTAATCCTGACCAACTGCTCGAGCAGTAGCTTGAACCACAGCTAGATTGAATTCGGTCTCTCCTGAGAGGGCCAGACAAGGCTGGTAAGTAACAAAACCGCTTTTCATGATGCCCTCAAAAGCAGATGGGCTCCATGCAGACAGTTGGAGAAGGGTGCCATTGCCCTCTAGTGGCCAGAAGTGCAATCTTCCGCGAAGGAGTCCATTTCCAGAGTTGTACAAGGCTCTCAATGTCAGGGTAAAATTATAGCAGAAAGATGTCTAATTATGCTCCTCGAGTGTTTTCTTTAGTCCTTCCTGCTCATAGGGGAGGCTGCGGATGGCTATCACAGGAATCCTGATGGAACAGCTCATTTTTAACTCCTACCAGTGCACCAGGATGTGTCCAATTTTCTCCAACTTTATTTTTCTTTTTCTTTAGCAGACCTGTTGATGTTTTTCCCCCTAATCAATTAAATCACAAATTTATATAGACCAACTACTTTTATATATTTCAGAGGCAATAACTTTAAATTAAAAAGGCTGAAAACTCACAATTCTTGGTAAGTGCAGAATAGGGATTCTTGACAAATTAGGTAACTTTTTATGAAACAGCAGCCAATTCCATAAGGGAGAAAATCATCCCAAACACATTTCAATCCCTTAAATCATTGGCTAGTGAATTTATACAGTGCTCAAATTTTCTAGGAAAAAAAACTTGAAAGTTCATAGTCATTCTTCAAATTTGACAATTCAAGAAAAAAAGTTTGATACCTACTTTCAAACTCTATATATTCCACTGTTTTATTATTATTGAATGAGTAAGTATGCCTGTGATCAAAGTGAAAACATCAATATTGAAAGTAAATTCCAATGAAATTGTTGTTTCTCCAACATCTACCTACATACATGTATTGAGAATGAAGGAAGACTAAAATCAGATTTGAAGATCTTGTTTAGATGGTTCTGAAAACAGATTTGAATATAAGAGATCAAAGTTTACCAACTTCATAAGTTACCACTTCATAAGTCACAGGCATTCACAGGCAAGGTTCCAGGACACGCTATGCTCCTGGGAGCGCAGTACTGGCATTGTAAATCAGACCACGAGGTCAATGTCATGGCGTTTCCCATATGAGGGTCCCCAAACCAGAATCTTTACAAAGCAGCCATGTAATTCTATTCAAAGGAGAAGAAAAACCATGAATTATGAAGACAAGTGCATTAAAAGAGCATGAAATTGATCCGTATTCCCCCAAATCATGGCGTGGCTCTCCAAGTCTGTCCCCTGCCCCCTCCTCCCACAAATAAACAATCAAACATGCACGTCCACAGCCACCACTCTACAGAGGGAACATGAGTTCTAAGACATAAAAAAAATTGCGCCATAACTATTTTTTTTTAATTTTCAAATTAACAAAAGATTGCATCTTAATTGAAAATAGAATTTAGGTTTCTAGTAATTTTACTGTCTGGTGTTCTGATAAGAATGCTGAACGTAATGAAAGTTCTGAAGTGCTATCAAGATGGTCCACTGCTTCAGTGAGAACTATTTTAAAAGCTTATTTTCCTAGGCAGCAATAAGCAGCCATTTGAATAAATCTACATGTCTGGGGCTCGCCAGATTATCCAGTCTCAATCCTTCCAAGGCCTGCCTTCATTCCCCCTTTCCCAGGGGTGAGGAGGGTGGTTTATTCTTTCAAACAATGTCATAAAATGCCCAGTTTATGCAGACTCTGAAGTAACAACTAAAATGATAGTAATAATTTTTATTAATAATAGTGCATGCCTGCAAGACATTTTAATGTCTTAATTTACAATGTTTCAAAAGTAAGATGTAAAGATAATCCTTACTCAAGCAAAGTTTCCTGGCCTTTCAGATGCCTTTCCCTGGTCTCTACTGAAAAGCACTCACATTCCTTTTGTACTAGGCTGGATTTCAGTTTTTCACAGAGGTTCGAATTCCAGAGCCCACTGGCCAACTCTAAAACTTGGAATCAGAGATTACATTTAAGGAACTTCAGTAGCTGGAGCCTCAGAGTGCTTCTCGTATTGGCCACAACTCTGTCCCTTTGTTTTGTAACTTTTTTTCCTTTGTCCTATTGGAAGAAGACCAGGCTCCCTGCAGCTAGGGTTGGGCAGTTAATATTTCTGTTCTGGTGTCTGCACCTACGTATTTGTAGGAAAAACAATTCCAGGATTAACGAAAAGAAGGTCAGTCCCTTCTCTTCTCTGCCAACATATTAGGCTCTAGCGCTCAGAGCCCAGCCTGGCAAATGTGCTCATGCGATGCTACAGGATCCTCGCTCCTGAGAACACATCTGCATCCCCATCCCCAGGAAATCCAGACACCCCGCAAAACCATCGACGTCTGCTGCAAGCCCAAGTGATGAGGAAATTGATCCGTCCTCTAGCCAGATTAATTATGATAGCTTCCCTGTGATTAAAACGAAAACTTACTGCCTCATATTAAACCGATAGCCATGATTAGAAGAAGAAAATAAGAAAAGATTTCAGAGCGATCGTAGCACGATTTCTTTAGGGGGAGACGAAGGGGGAAGACTTTAGTGAAATCTATACCCTCATACAGCCGGGTTTCAAGAACAACCCCCCACTCCCATCCCTTAGGGATAACCCGTCGTCATGCAGGGATGGTATTAAATAATTAAAAGATGCGATTTCTTAATAGCAGTGTGATGGCCCATGAAATTCCTACTGCATTATCAGCAAAAGCAACAGGGCTTCTTCTAGCACCTAGAAAACCTTTCACCCGGGAGAGGCAGGCGCGGGGAGCCCCGGGCGAAAGCAGGGCCTCGGCAAAAAAACGGACAAGGAAGCCGGACCCGCAAGCCTCCCCCAACCCCACTTTCTCTGGGGACTCCGCTTCACAGCGTGAGGCGGGCCCTCCTACAGTTCCTCCGGGTTGGGGAGGGGGGAGAAGGGAGCTCTCCTCGCCGTCCTCCCCATCCGGCCGGCTTCTCAGTGCTTCCCACCTCCCGGCTCGCGTTCCGGGGCAGAGCGCAGGGAGGGAGGCCGTGCGTGCCGGGAGCTAGAGAGGCTTGGCGCGCTCCGAGGAGCGGCGCAGGTTTCGGGAAGGTTTGGTTCTCAAAGTTAACGTTGACCCTGGCAGCTTTCGCCAATCCCAAGCCAGAGGCGAGCCCGAGTCTGGGCCGCTCATGGACCTACTCCTGCGCTGGTGGGAGCTTACAAACGGGCGCCAGAGCTCCCGCAGAGACTCGGGCTGGAGGGCTGTAGCGCACCGCAGCCTGCTGCCCCAGAACCACAGTCGGCGGCCCCAAACCCACGCTATTAAAGTGCGGGCAATCTCCTTCCGGAGCTGGGGTCTTTCCGTTTTCCCGGGCTTACCCGGCAGTCTCGACTGCAGGGACTAAGCCCCGGGGAGCTTTCGGCAGGGATCCGGGAGGATGGAGTAAGAACCCCGCAGAGCGCGGTCATGTCGCCGCTTTGGGGAAGCGGCGCAGGGCTGGCGGGCACCGCGCCGTGGGCGACTTTCCCCAGAGATATGACCGGGGACAGTCGGCGTGTCCGGAGGTCTGCTCTGCAGTCTCTTGCCCCAGCCAGGTACAAACCCCCTCTGCTGTGGCCTCGGCGCAGACCCCAGAGGAGGCCGGAGCCAGGGAGAGTCGTGGAGCGCACATCTGTAGCCTCCGTCCCCTGCTTTGCCCGCGCCCACAGCTGGCTCCCTTCTCCCTTTCTGATTTTTAAACAAATCTCTCCCTCCCTTTTGCTTTGCGTTAGTGAAGCCTTCTCGACTCAGATACCACCGTCCCCCCCACCACCCCGCCCCGCCAAGACATTCTCTTCCTGAGAAAATCCTGCCCCCCACTCCAAGAAGCCCCAACCAGGCTAGAGGAAGGGACTGGCGGCGCACCTCACCTGGGGCCCTTGAGGGTGGACGCAACCTCCGAGCCGCCAGTCCCTGGCGCAGGGTAAGCGCTGCGGTGTCAGTCCCGGCCCCAGTCCCGGTCCCATTCACAAGTCAGCGGCGGCTGCGAGCGGCCCCCGCGGCATCTGCTCCTCGGCCCGCGACGCTCCCCTCAGCTGGCGGCGGCCGCGGAATGAGCCGCCGAGCGCGCTAGTGGCAGGAATGAGAAACCGGGGGGAGGTGGCGGGCGGGCGGGCAGGCGGGTGCGGGGCGGGGGGGGCGGGAGGAGGGAGGCTGCCGCTGTGAGGGAAGGAAAGGGCGGGGGCTGAGAGAAGCCGAGGCTGCGAGAGGCAGCGAGATGGGCCTCGCAGAGGCTGCGGGGGCCGACCCCGTCCGCGCGCCTCCCCCCAGGGGCCCAGAGATGCTAACCCCCGGATTCGTGGCCGCCCCTCCCGCCCCGTGGCGCGGCGCTCCGACTCCCTCAGGGCTCAGATGGAGTCTGGAGCGACTGAAGTTGGGCTCCAGGGACGCACAGCCAATCAGGGAGGGCGGCGGAGGGAAGCTGGAGAGGGGTTGGGAGCCCCCATTTTCCTCCTTCCCCCAAATCCGCTCCAGCTGGTCAGGCTGGGCTCTTGCCTGGCGGGCCGGGATGGTGGTTGGGGAAGGTATCGTCCAAGTGAGGGAAGCAATTGGGAATTCGGGAGCGCGTTCTATTCTTTCTCATTCCACCACCCCACCTTCCAAAAATCCCTCAACGTTGGCGGCTCCTGCCCAGCCCCCACCCCTCTCAATCTCCCATCCCTTGCAAACTCTTCTGGTGGCTCTGGTGGTGAAGTCGGGCGGGGAGGGAGACTTAGGACTTGGGAAGAGCCCAGTCTCCGTTCTCTCTCAGCTCTCCTCTCGTCTAGTGCCCCCCACGCAACGCCTCGGAGAGGGGTGCGCGGGGAGCGCTTCGCCGGGGTCGGCCTCGCTCCAGCTTTTGGGAGGGTGCCTTGGCCCCTACCCCAGCCAGGTATCAGTGGCCCCCGCCGGTAGTGTCACTTGTTGCCACCCCCTCGCTACAGACCCGCCAGGGCCCGGTGGAGTGTGCGTTTCTACGGGAGAAAGGGCCTAATGGGGCGCAGCGCCGGAGTCCTAGCTCCTTCCTCCGCTGTTCCCCTCACTGAGGACTCGCTACCGTGAGGGTTCCCCGGGCCTGCTTCCTGCCCTCCCTCCCCGAGTCGCCGGGAGAAAGGGCTGGCAGGGCCGGGGCTTAGGAATCACGCCAAGGACTGGGCGGGACGCTCGCGGTACCGGGGACGGCGTGGGGACCCGCACACCCAGCAGGGAACAACCATGCCTGTGTGGGGACCCCTGGCTTGAACAAGTTTGCAGGGTGGGAGGTGGAGGCAAGAGAGGAGGCGGAGGAAGGTGGAGACGCCAGTGGGTGAAGGCTAAAAAGGAACCGCCTAGGGGGACGGGGATGAGGCTGGGAAAGGAGAAGAGATGGACCCGCGAAAAAGACGGGGAAGGAGGCTGCGGAGGGAAAGCTGGGCGCCACAGCCAAGCAGTCTGAAAGGGCTAGAGGGGAGGAGACGGGCCCAGGAGTTAACGGAAAAAGAGGCCGAAAACGGAAGAGAAAGCTTGGGATCCTGAGCGCGTGGGGAAGGAACCCCAGTGCGGGGCTAAGGCAAGGGCGGCCGAACCCTGCCCTCCAGCTCTTGGTCACCAGCCCGCGGGTCCCGAGCGCCCGCAGCCGCCCGGGTTTCCACACGGCTTGGGGAGACGCCCGCGGGGGCGGGTGCCGGCGAGGCTGCCCCGGGACCTACCCTCTTCGGCCTGCCCGCCCGCGTTTTTCTTGACGACTCCAGGATCCGGGTGGCGCTGCGTGCCTGCCCCCAGTCCGCGTCCTGCGCGGAGAGGATGCCTCTGTCACCCTCTGTGTGGACGTGACCTTTGAACTCCTCATCCCTCCACTGCGGGGGAAGAGCTGTAAGTTTCCAGCTGCCCGGTTATCTTACTCCTCAGCCTTCCGCCCACCATAGGTGTCCAAGGTGATAGCCCCCTGGGTCCCCAGTAACCCCCCAACCTCGCACCACACTCTGCGCAAGGGACGCGCGAGGACATTGACTCCCGGTGCTTTCCTGTAGAGCGCCAGAGAGCAGATCGTGGTGCCTGCCACTCCTGCCTCCCCCTGTGGGTCCCTGGCCCTGAACCTTTTCAGAGCTCTACCCTGCTTCCTCTGTCTGCCTTTTTGGCCTCTGCTGTAACCCCTAAAACTTTGGGTACTTCCCAAGCCACCGCCGAAAGTCCCCACTCTAATGAGGCATGGTGATGGTAATAGGATGATCTGGTGGCGCCATTTCAGCTTATAAATGAAGTTACTTACACAGGAGAGGATGGAAAAGGGGTCCGGCTTTCCCTCAGAGGTACTCGAGTTTTGCTCTTGTTTGGCTACAAACTATTGCCTGGATTTTCTCAACCCTTCCACGTGGTCCTAGAGGGAGTGTGAAGTCACGATCAATCTGATCATACATATATTATACAAAGATGCCCGGGATCTGTAATGATTAGGACATCTCTTGATCCATGAAGCAAGTTTCATAAACTCCCTTTTGGAAGCGTGTCCAAAGATGAACCTGGCCACATGTCAGCTGACATTAGCTGGACTTTGACCCCTCCTCTCTGTTCAGCATTTATCGAATCACAACAGTTGTTTTTATAGACCATCCCTTTAGTAATGGGTGCATCAGCCGATTTTAAAAAGTAAGTTAAAAACTGCTTGATAAGTTTCCACTGACACTACACACCTGAATCAGATGGAACCTAATGTATAGCAGCAGTCAATAACCCTTTGCACAACCCAGCAAGTTAGGATTCTACTCAAGAGAACAGGAAACATGTTCACACAAAAACACACACCAGAATGTTCATAGCAGCATTATTTATAATAGCCAAAATCTGGAAACAACACAAATACCCATCAACTGGTGAGCAGATAAACAAAAGAAACAACATAAATACCCATCAGCTGGTGAGTAGATAAAGAAAACAGGGTGTATCCATACCATGGAATATTGTTCAGCAATAAAAGGGGAAGAAATACTGATG
Organism: Pan paniscus; assembly: GCF_029289425.2. Taxonomy (NCBI): domain Eukaryota; kingdom Metazoa; phylum Chordata; class Mammalia; order Primates; family Hominidae; genus Pan; species Pan paniscus. Next base: position 74,622,442 of record NC_073267.2, read on the forward strand.
TTTGCTACATCACGAATGAACTTCAAAAACATATGCTGAAAGCCAAATGAAAAACAACATATTGTATGATTTTCATTTATATGAAATGGCCATTTATATGAACTGGAAAGGCAAACTTATAGAAACATAAAGCCGTGGTTGCCCAGGGCTGAGGATTTGAACAGGAATTGACTGCAAATAGAACTTGAGGGAATTCTGTTGGGCAATCAAAATGCTCTAAAACTAGATAGTTGTGATGATTGCACAAATCTATAAATTTACTAAAATCATTGAATTGTAACCAAGAAAGAAAAAAAAATCCTTTCATATCTTTATTCCCAGAATATCTGTGACCTGCAGCTAATCCACAAGAGGAAACTTGGCAAAGCAGTTTCAGAGAAAAATATGTTAAAAAAAGATTTTTAGTTCTTATGGAAAGATAACCATATTTCTATTCAGCAAGTTCTATTTTGGCTGCTGCTTTGGAGAACCTTATAAGTTTTAAAGAAAGTTAATTCCCCCCCTTTCACTCTTCTAAGTGATTAATTCCTGGGAACTAGAGTTAGGCATTCCAGTTCGTGACATTTTAAACACACCTACTCATAGACACAGTACAAAGTGCACATTTCAGAGGGGATTTTTTTATGACTATGTTAGGATCTGTCTTAGAAATCCTTATCAAGCACTTGGGTGGAGTATTGTGTGATTACAGTTTAGATTTAAAAAAGTAAAAGAATAGAAAAAAAAAAAAAAAAAGAACCCACTGACAGCTTAAATCGAAAGATTCAGTTCAGCCAGCCAGCCAGAAGTTTGGGTGTTTATCTTAACTTGCCTCACCTTTCCTTCACCTTGTTCTTCTTCAAGGGAGGAAGCCAGCCTTCACGGTTGCTCTGGAGCCAGGATTAAACAGCCCCTTCTGCTTCCTGCGGGTTCCAATCCAGACAGATATGAGGCCCAAATGGGCCTTTTCTTGTCTTTGTCCTTGCCTGCACGAGGCTGTTAATTTCCTGTCAGTTCCCTCATCAAAGGTACCAGGCTGTCATTCCTTTGATGCGCCTCTCCTCAGACTCTGAAGATAGCCAGACCCTGCTGAGTCAGTTCCTTGTTTAGACTTAGAAGTTCCAGGCTCCCCAGGTCTTCTCAAAGCTTCCTGCTCTAGAGGCATCCTTTGGTAAATGGTGTAAAGAGTGATGCAAGATCCAAGCGGGGCGTTAGTTTCATCACATTGCAGTGGGCTCCAACCACGCCTTCCCCAGGCAGAGGAGGAAGTTAAGAAAGATGGAATGGGAATACCATTTCTGAATCAGACACTTCAGGAAGATATTCCCACAGTTGGATCTTTGGAGCAAGGTGGGAGGACCACAGGCCTTTGATCTGTCTGATTCCTGGCTCTGCCACTTGTTAGCGCCATAACTTTGGCTAAAGACTTTATCTCCTTGAGATATGCTTTCCAAATCTATACAATGGGCATTACTATCTGTGCCTAGATTGTGGTGGGGATTCAACATGCTCACATACCTAGAGCCAAAAGCACTAAGCTTGGAGCATAGGCTTCATAAGTGAAAGTTATTAATTACAATTATTAATTATGAGGCCTGATTATTATCACATTTTAAATGACCTGAGCAAGAAAAGAGACATGCTACAATTGTGAATTATAATAATTATAGAGATTAATCTTATCTTAGATAGAACTGGTTATAAAACTGGCCAAGAATATTATGGCAGTTCAAAATTTCTGACACTGTAAATTGTCTAAATAAGGCTTGACTGAGCTCAGGTAGAATGAGATGTGCCAGGCTTGGGGGCTGAGGCTCTGAGTTCATATCCTAGATCTGCCACAAATTCATTGAGTCACCTTGGGAAAGTCATTTCCTTTCTCTGAACCTCAGTTTCCCTAACTGCAAATAAGAGCTTACCTGAAATGAGCTCTGAAGAAGGTTTTTTCCAGAGTTTAAATCCTGGGCTTTTTAAGTGCTACTCATCATTTCATGTATTGAGACATCACATTGTACCCTATAAATATGTCCAATTTCTATGTATTGATTTGAAAAAATCAGAACATCTCAGAGATGCAATTCTCCTTTCCAATACTAGGAGCAATCAGCCAATCATCTCAGGCTAAGGTCTGACTCCAGGCAGCCCGTCTCTCAAACATACCCTTTTCAACTCTATCAATAACATCTGTCTTTCTCCTTCACTTAAAGTTCGCCAAGGGCAGGGGTGACACTTTTCTGGTTTATTTATGCATCCCTAACATCTAGCATGGTGCCTAACATGACATCAAGCATAGACATACAATATGCATTTTTGAATGAATTAATGTATTTGGGTGAATTAAAACCAATATATTGATCAAATATCATCATAATAATACTATGTTGCGAATGATCCTAGCACTCCTCGCTTAGAAGAGCACGCATTTACTATCATAGATCTATGATTTAGCTGGGGTTGCCTGGTCTAAACTAGGCTGGGCTGGGGCGACTCAGCTTGGTTTTCTGCATGTCTCCTCCTCCGCCTGGGAATCTCCTGGACATAGTCTCATGGTGATAAAAACTGCACAAGAGGTGAAGCAGAAATATGCATGACCCCTTGAGGCCTAGGCTCAGGAATGGAAGCTATCTCTTCTACTTTAATCTGTTGGCCAAAGCGGCATGATCAGATGGAAAGTTAAGGAGTGGAGAAATATGATCTGCTTTTATAGGGGTAGAAACTTTAGTTGCCTGACAAAGAGTAGGGTTACAGGAAAGGGTGAACTGTTGGGCCACTAATGCAGTATCACACAGGCAGAAACAGGTTTTCATCATCATTTACTCCAGACCATCTTGGATCTTCAGGTCCCCTAGGTTATATCCTATAGTCATTCTGACTACACAAACACACACACACACACACACACACACACACTATAGTGCCCTATATATTCTCTCTCCCTCTCTCTCTTTCTCTCTATATGTATATACATGTATATATCCATAACATAGAACAATATTCTGTACAATGAGGAAGCAATCATGGCTTAAGACCCAGAAGTAAAATGACTGTCAACCAGAACACAATGGCTTTTCTAGAATACCCTCTCTCTCTCCACATATATATATTATATAGTCATTTTATATATTATATAGTATACTCTCTCTAGTATATATATACTCTCCCTAGTATAATATATCATATTATATATTATATAGTATATATAATTATTTTATATATTATATAGTATACTCTTTCTCTCTATATATACATCTCTCTCTCCACATATATAGGTACAGAGAATATATATAGAGAGAGTATACTATATAAAATATAAAATAATTATATATTACATATTTATATATAATATATAAAATGATTATGTATTACATATTTATATATAATACATAAAATAATTATATCTTATCTATTTATATATAATATATAAAATAATTATATATTATATATTATATATAAATAATTATGTATTATATATTTATATATTATATATAACATAATTATGTATTATATATTTATATATTATATATCATAATTATATATTATATATTATACATAATATATAAAATTATCTTATGTATAATATATAAAACTATATATTACATATGTATATATGATATATGAAACTATATCTTATATATGTATATATGATATATGAAACTATATCTTATATATGTATATATGATATATAAAACTATCTTATATATGTATATATGATATATAAAACTATCTTATATATGTATATATGATATATAAAACTCTGTATTATATATGTATATATGATATATAAATATGTTATATGTGTATATATGATATATAAAACTATATATTATATGTGTATATATGATATATAAAACTATATATTATATGTTTATGTATGATATATAAAACTATATATTATATGTTTATATATGATATATAAAACTATATATTATATGTTTATATATGATATATAAAACTATATATTCTATGTTTATATATGATATATAAAACTATATATTATATGTTTATATATGATATATAAAACTATATATTGTATGTTTATATATGATATATAAAACTATATATTATATGTTTATATATGATACATAAAACTATATATTATATGTTTATATATGATACATAAAACTATATATTATATGTTTATATATGATACATAAAACTATATATTATATGTTTATATATGATATATAAAACTATATATTATATGTTTATATATGATATATAAAACTGTATATTATGTTTATATATGATATATAAAACTGTATATTATATGTTTGTATATGATATATAAAACTGTGTATTATATGTTTATATATGATATATAAAACTGTGTATTATATGTTTATATATGATATAGAAAACTGTGTATTATATGTTTATATATGATATAGAAAACTGTGTATTATATGTTTATATATGATATAGAAAACTGTGTATTATATGTTTATATATGATATAGAAAACTGTGTATTATATGTTTATATATGATATAGAAAACTGTATTATATGTTTATATATGATATAGAAAACTGTGTATTATATGTTTATATATGATATAGAAAACTATATTATATGTTTATATATGATATAGAAAACTGTACATTATATGTTTATATATGATATAGAAAACTGTATATTATATGTTTATATATGATATAGAAAACTGTATATTATATGTTTATATGTGATGTATAAAACTGTATATTATATGTTTATATACGATATATAAAACTACATATTATATGTTTATATATGATATATAAAACTACGTATTATATGTTTATATATGATATATAAAACTACGTATTATATGTTTATATATGATATATAAAACTACGTATTATATGTTTATATATGATATATAAAACTACGTATTATATGTTTATATATGATATATAAAACTACGTATTATATGTTTATATATGATATATAAAACTACGTATTATATGTTTATATATGATATATAAAACTACGTATTATGTTTATATATGATATAAAACTATGTATTATATGTTTATATATGATATATAAAACTATGTATTATATATTATATGTATTATATATTATATGTATAAAATATTATATTATATATGTATTACATATGTATATATTATATTATATGTATTATATATTATATGTTTATATATGATATATAAAACTATGTATTATATGTTTATATGATACATAAAACTATATATTATATGTTTATATATGATACATAAAACTATGTGTTATATGTTTATATATGATACATAAAACTATGTTATATGTTTATATATGATACATAAAACTATGTGTTATATGTTTATATATGATGCATAAAACTATGTGTTATATGTTTATATATGATACATAAAACTATGTTTATATATGATACATAAAACTATGTATTATATGTTTATATATGATATATTAAATTATATTTTATATGTTTATATATGATATATTAAATTATATATAATATAAAATATATATATAAAATATATAATATATAATATAATATATCATATATAATATAATATGTAATATATAATATATTATATAATAATATGTAATATATGATATATGATATATATCATATATGATATATAATATATGATATATGATATATATCATATATGATATATGATACATGATATATAATATATAATATATAACATATAATATGATATATAATATATAATATATATAATATTTAATATGATATATAATATATAATATATATAATATGATATAATATATAACATATATAATATATAATATGATATATTATATATAATATAATATTTAATATATAATGCAATATATAATATATAATATATTATATATAATACATTATGTTACATATATTATATATAATATACAACTATGTAATAATTATATATTATATAGCTGTATATAATATAGAAATAATTATATATTAATATATTTATATAATATATCAATAATTGTATATTTTATATACTTATATATAAATAGTTATATATTTTATATATTTATATATAGTATAGAAATAATTATATATTTTATATATTTATATATAATATAGAAATAATTATATATTTTATATATTTATATATAATATAGAAATAATTGTATATTTTATATATTTATATAATATAGAAATAATTGTATATTTTATATATTCATATATAATATAGAAATAATTCTATATTATCTGTAGTATAGAAATGATTCTATATCATATATGGTATAGAAGTGATTCTATATCATATATGATATAGAAGTGATTCTATATCATATATGATATAGAAGTGATTCTATATCATATATGATATAGAAGTGATTCTATATCATATGATATAGAGGTGATTCTATATCATATATGATATAGAGGTGATTCTATATCATATATGATATAGAGGTGATTCTATATCATATATGATATAGAGGTGATTCTATGTCATATATGATATAGAGGTGATTCTATGTCATATATGATATAGAGGTGATTCTATGTCATATATGATATAGAGGTGATTCTATGTCATATATGATATAGAGGTGATTCTATGTCATATATGATATAGAGGTGATTCTATGTCATATATGATATAGAGGTGATTCTATGTCATATATGATATAGAGGTGATTCTATGTCATATATGATATAGAGGTGATTCTATGTCATATATGATATAGAGGTGATTCTATGTCATATATGATATAGAGGTGATTCTATGTCATATATGATATAGAGGTGATTCTATGTCATATATGATATAGAGGTGATTATGTATTATATATGATATAGAAGTGATTATATATTATATACGATATAGAAGTGATTATATATTACATATAAATATAAAATGATTATATATCATATAGTTATATATAAATATAAAATGATTCTATATCATATAGTTATATAATATACAAAATAACTACATATTATATAGTTATATATAATATATAAAATACATACATATTATATAGTTATGTACAATATATAAAATACCTATATATTCTATAGTTATGTACAATATATAAAATAACTACATATTATATAGTCATGTACAATATATAAAATAACTACATATTATATAGTCATGTACAATATATAAAATAACTACATATTATATAGTCATGTACAATATATAAAATGACTACATATTATATAGTCATGTACAATATATAAAATAACTACATATTATATAGTCTTGTACAATATATAAAATAACTACATATTATATAGTGTTACGCAATATATAAAATAACTACATATTGTATGGTGTTACGCAATATATAAAATAACTACATATTGTATAGTGTTACGCAATATATAAAATAACTCCACATTATATAGTTTTACGCAATATATAAAATAACTGCACATTACATAGTTTTACGCAATATATAAAATAACTACACATTATATAGTTTTACCCAATATATAAAATAACTACACATTATATAGTTTTACGCAATATATAAAATAACTGCACATTATATAGTTTTACGCAATATATAAAATAACTGCACATTAGATAGTTTCACGCAATATATAAAATAACTGCACATTATATAGTTTTACGCAATATGTAAAATAACTACATGTTATATAGTGTTATGCAATATATAATAACTACATATTATATAGTGTCATACAATATATAAAATAACTACATATTATATAGTGTCATACAATATATAAAATAACTGTTATATATTCATATACAATATATAAAATAACCACCTATTATATAGTCTGATACAATATATAAAATAACTACCTATTATATATTCTGATACAATATATAAAATAACTACATATTATATATTCTTTTTTTTTTTAAAGACAATTCACTGTACACATTTTATTTACAGTTTTGTACACTGTCTTAATATGAATGGGACTGCTTTTCTACTTGAGCCATTTTTAACCAAAGCAAAATAACCTAAGTAATACAAAGTGTTAAAATACAGCATAAAGATACAAAAACAGACATACTAATTCTAGTTAGGAATGTAATTATGATGTTACATTTTTTATAATCCACAATTATGTTTAGGAAATCACACAAACATAGATCACTGATTTGAATGAAATGCATAAATTTGTAGCAAAGCTTTGTAGTTACAAAAAACAAAAAAAATTACCAAAGAATGCACAAAATTAACGTTTATTCCACCTTTGTGTCATATTCCTGGATCCTTCACCAGTGTTACATGAGGAAAAAAACAAAAGCAAAACAAATGAAAAACTGAAATCAGAATCACTAATATTATCAAGTAGGGAAACAAATAAATTAAAATCTAGCAGCCATCAGCAAGAGTACAGCAAAGACAATGCTGTAAAAAGAAACAAAGAAAATTGCTAGAAAACTGTATGCATCATAATCTTTCAAACCAGCAAAATATGCTTCTGCATAAAATGGAACAACAGAATTTTTTTTCCTGTAAAGTATAGAAATGCCAAGTTGTTTTCTGACTATTGTGGATAGGTAAAATCTGTATGTAATTAATGGTAATTCTACTGAACTATTACAGAGTGGGCCAGGAACACATTTATGGATTCTGGGGATGTGTACTGTAATTCTTTGATTGGGATAGTGGAAACTCTAGCCAAAAAAAAAAAAAAAAAAAAAAATGAACACAGAAGTACAAGACAAAGGCGAATGAGACTTCTCTTATATCTGAGTAACATTAAGATGGAAATCAAATTTAAATGCAGTCCACTCTGCTTTTTGAAGAGGCTTTGGTTCAGCTCCCAAATCTCGATTGCTTGACGCAGTCTCCTATGAGAATACTCAGAAGGTGTCTTCTTAAACAACAAACCTATTTTTAGTGGTGGAGCCGCTCTTAGTAGCTGTGTCTGCGTGGGACTGATAACCAATCACTATCTTTGGAGGAAGTCCTAACCTTTCCTTGTATACCCTCCCTATATGTGTAACAGCTTCTCTGTTTTCACATTCAGTAGTCCATATTGCTATCTTATCACCTTTAGCTCTAACATTAACAACAGCGCCACATACATCATCACTGTAGTCATCAAAAGATTCTCCAATAAGGCACAGAAGTGTCTCTAGCCAAAAGCGATCGAGGTCACTTCGTCTCTGCTGTTTGTTCAATGTAATTAGCCATCGTCCTCCCCGTTTGTTTTTCTCATCTTCCCACATAGGCTCAATACCATCCTTAAAAAGTGAGTAGTCACAGCCAGGCATTAAATTACTAGACAACTGGATATGGTTGTACAGAGCCCAAAAGTCTTCAACAGTATCAAACTTGGAGATCAGCCGCAGGTTTGCTTGCCAAGTTTTGCTTTTATCATTTTTAAAAAACCAGAGTGCCCATCTGTTCTGTAGGGGATGTTTAATATAGTGTTCTGGGTTAGCAACCTCCTGATTAGATTCCGTTTTCTCCTCCTCTGTAGTCGGGGGATTAGGAGTAGGGGTGGTTTCCGGTTCCACAGTCGCCATCTTAGATCGATCTGATCGCACCTATATATTCTTATACAATATATAAAATAACTACATATTATATATTCTTATACAATATATAAAATAACTATATATTATATATTCTTATACAATATATAAAATAACTATATATTATATATTATACAATATATAAAATAACTAGATATTATATATTCTTATACAGTATATAAAATAATTAGATATTACATATTATATAGTATATAAAATAATTAGATATTACATATTCTTATACAATACATAAAATAATTAGATATTACATATTCTTATACAATATATAAAATAATTAGATATTACACATTCTTATACAATATATAAAATAATTAGATATTACAGATTCTTATACAATATATGAAATAATTAAATATTATATATTCTTATGCAATATATAAAATAATTAGATATTATATATTCTTATACAATATATAAAATAATTAGATATTATATATTCTTATACAATATATAAAATAATTATATATCACATATTTTTATATAATATATAAAATAATTATATATTACGTATTTTTATATAATATATAAAATAATTATATATTACGTATTTTATATACAATATAATCATATATGTTATATAATTATACTATATATAATTCTATATATAATTATACTATATATAATTCTATATATAATTATACTATATATAATTCTATATATAATTATACTATATATAATTCTATATATAATTATACTATATATAATTCTATATAACTATATATAATTATTTATAATATGTAATATAATATATATGGTAATATATATATAATTTTATATATGGTGACCTATAGAATATATAAAACCTATATAGTATACAGAGGTGTTTAGCTACAGTTTATGGCTCATAACTGGCTTAGCCCTTGTTATAATGTTGGGGCTTTTTAGGCCTAAGAATCAGGCCTCAGAAAACAGAGTCTCTCCCTCTAACCTTCCCCTGTCTCCTTTCATCTGCCCAAGGCTGGACTCTAATCTGACTATGGGTCATAAGACCCTCATACCAGAGGGAGTCCTGACCCATACTCTGGAGAAAGGAATACTGCATAGAAAAGCCAAGAAGAATCTGGACAGGCCTTACTGGGTTTAGATCATATCCTTTTGGTCAATTCACATCTCTATATGGTTGTCAATCATGCGTATCCAATGAAGTCTCAATAAAAGGTCCAAGAGGACAGAATTTGGGGAGCTTCCAGATAGGTGAACTTGTGGAGGTTCCTGAAGCATGGGACACCTGGAAGGGACATAGAAGCTCTGTACCCTGTTTCCCATACCTCACCTTATGCATCTCTTCATCTGTATCCCTAGTAATATCCTTTATAACAAATCAGAAAATTTAAGTAAATTTTGCCCCTTGATCACTCAAGCTTTCTTGCTTTTCAGACAAGTTTCCATGTTCGAGACCTTTGCACTTGCTCTTCCTATTGTCTGGAATACCCTTTCCCTGTTCATTCCTATGGCTTGCTTCTTCATTTTGCCTGTTTAAAGGGGATGTCCCAGGGTGTCTCATGAACAGAAACACCCACTCGGCACTCCAATCCCCTTCCGATCATCTTCAGCCTATCCCTGTAAACTGTGTTATTCTTGTTCATAACACATACACTTGAAATTGTATTGTATATTTTTATTTACTTATTTTTTGGTTGCCTCACCCGAGTAGAATACAAGCCTCAAGAGAGCAAAGCATAAGATCTCTCTCATACCTTCCTGGATCTCAAGCATCTAACACAGTACCAGGCATTTGGTGGGCACTCAGTAAATATTTATAGATTGAATACATGAAGAATAAATGCATTAATAATGCTAAGTGAATGAATGACTCCCAAAACCAGAAGCAGATGGATCCTCTGCTTGAATCTAAACATGATGCAAGTGTTCCTGTTTACAAAGTGAACTTAGTGATGCCAATTATTCACAATACAAAAATAATTCTTCAGTTTACCAAAGATTTCACTTGGAAGCTAGTTAAAATAACTCGTTCCTTTAGTGCTTTAAAAAATACAATCCAATTTACAAAATGATGGTATATGGGCAACTTTTCTAGACTATATGAATTTCCTAAAAATGAAGTATTCAGCTTTGCCTAATGACAATTCTGCTTCTGATCTCTGATTCCAGTTTGTTTGCTGTATGGACTAAGAGATTGGCTTATTAAAACACTTCACAGAAGGCTATTTCAATGTTCTTATGTGTGGACATTTACATCTTTTATAAACTTGCGAATAGGTGCATTTACATGTGTTGGCTCTCCAGGAGAACCACTGCAAATGTATTCAAGATTCATACTGGCTTGCTTTGCAAATAGTCTACAATTTGGACAACAGGAGTTAAGAAAGCTCCAGGTCTGTGTTCCAATTTTCATGTCCATTAACTGTCAGTACTGGGAAGAGGAAGGCAGAAATCATTCCTACTCAATGGAGAAGCCATTTTTTAAATTTTTCCTTCTTCAATGTCCCCAGCTTATGATAGTCCATTTGCCCAGCGTAGGCTATTGGTATTTCAGTGCTTTATCTAGTTGTTGTATATGTTTCCCTCTCCTTATTCACTCACCTCTTTCATAGCTAAGAACTGTGACAGTTTCTCTACAACATGAGGTAAGTCAAACCCAATGTATTTTTATACACAGGCAGCTCAAGAGCTTTCTTCTTGGAAACGGTATTCCAGAAAAGCCATTGTGTTCTGGTTGACAGTCATTTTAGCTCTGGATCTTAATCCATGATTGCTTCCCCATTGTACAGAATATTGTTCTGGGTTATGGATAGAGTTAAAGAATAATATTTTTAATAGATATTCATTGAATGCCTATTAAGGGCTTTCATTGAAATCCTTACAACTATTCTACAGAACACTATTATGCCTATTTTATAGGTGAGGATGGGAAAGCTCAGAGAATTGAACATCATATTTAAAGTCAAACAGTTTGCTAATAAATACATGTCATTTTACTGCTCAGAGTTTTAAAGGGAAAAAAACTGGGATTCTAATTTATGTAGTGGAGATGGTAAAGAGAAGTATGCAGAGGCATTAGGATAAGTGAAGTGATAGAACATTTCACATACAAGGAATAGGGCTGTTTTAGGGCTTTGAGGCAAGATTGGCTTTGGAGAGCTTGAGAACCTAAAAAGGAATCTGTAGAGCTAGTGTTTAATAAGTTTTGGGAAAGTATTCAAAGACAGACAATCCAAGTTCATAGAACACAAAAAGAACCCCAATTGTATCCCAAATGCAATGGGCAGTTTTGAATGAGAGTTTGTTGTTGTTACTGCTGTTGTCTTGTTATTGTTGTTGTTTTAAGCAGGAATGATCAGATCGTATTGGTTGACCAAGAGCACTATGGCTGAGGTTGGATGGCAGCTGAAACGGATTCCTCGAGACTGTTACACTTAACCAGGAGAGAGAATCCACAGCTGGGCAGAAGCAGTGACAGCAAAGAAGGGGACAAGTCCTGGGTGTGGTTTGAAGTGAAATCAGGCCTTTCTGTTGTGGTGGCTAAGAGAGAGAAGGATGTCAAGGATAATTCTCATGTAACTGCCCAAGCAATCTGGCAGATATAGGTGCGTGTTACTGACTCGGAGAAATCTGGAGGTTGACCAGATGTGTGAGTATGGGAGGGTAAGGGGCGTAAGCTTTCCAAACCTGCAGCTTTATCAAACCATTTGGGGCATTTGGGTGCTCTGCTTCCCTGCACTCACAGATATTTCCCAGGGTCAGGGAGGCAGTGTCACCTGATATTTAGTGACTTAAAAGAGAAAGCACTCATGTTTGAGTCAGGAAACTTGGGTTCTGGACTTGGACTTTGGGCTTCTCTTTATTTTTCTCTGAGCCGTTTATTCTTGTCCAAAGTGAGGAGTTGGCCCAAAATACTTCTATGTGCCGATTTCCCTCTAAAAGTCTGTGATTACTGATTATGACCACTGCAGGGACAGTTTTTCAAAACTATGTCCAACGATTACATTTATATTGATTCTGTGTCCGTTGGAGTCTCGTCCTGAGACACAGGTGAAGCAGGACGCAGGGCAGTGATAATGACCAGCAGACACACAGGGTCACTCAGGTTACCCAGAGCTCAGTGCAGAGGTCAGCTCCGTCCTCTCATGTTGCCACTCAGGACCATTTGTCAGTGATTGATTGCTGTTTTCACATCCCAGGATTATCACCTGCTCTCTTTTCTACCTAAAATGTCTACACCATCGCTCTTCTCCAACTTTTCCTTTCTGGTCCTATCAGAGAAGGGAGCAGAATTCCATGGCAGAGACCATGGGCTTAGAAATTGAGCTTCACAAGTTTAAGTCCTGCTTATATCCCTTACTTGGTGTGAGCAACTCATTTCCCTCTGTGAGCTTCCAGTTTCCACATCTGTAGAATGGCCACAGTGTCGGTACCTGCTTCAGATAATTGTGGTGGGTTAGGAAGATGATAATTCACAGTGCCCAGAAGATAGTAAATATACTAAGTGAATTATTTTCTCCTCCTCCCTGTGTTCTCCCTGCTACCCCTTGTTATCTTTCATCTCTCAAAGTTGAGCTAAGGGATCACACACTTCAGAAAAATATCTCCTGCCCTTGTCCCTTCCCAGAGAATCATGTCTGTAATTTTATCTTGCCTTAGTGTATTCTTCCCTATGCTGTCGTCTCACCCCATCTCTGCAAGAGACATCTAGAGGCCAATCATTATAGACACTTCATTAATGTGTCTCAAGCAAACGGCATACAGCAGGTATTCAATAAATTTCTGCTAGCCTTTACTGCCAAAGGGCATGTTGAAAGGAAGAATGCTGGAAGAAGTAAGGAAGACAGAGGCACAGAAGAAGGAAAAATCCCATATGTCATGCCAGCTCCTCAAAAAAGATATTATTTTAGAATGTAAAGGAAAAATAGAGTAAAAGAAGAAACCATTAAGTGGCCCAAATTGCATTACTAGTTCTCTACTCTGGGATACACAGCCATCGTTCAGTCTTTAGTATAAGCAATTCTTGATTGACTAGAAGTGTTTAGCAAAAGAAGCAAAATTTACCATGTGTATTTACAGTCTGAATGGCTCGGCTCCTTTAGCTTTGCTTACATCAATGAAAGGGGGAAAATGCACCCAGACAGTCTAATTTCTTTAAGTCAGATGAGTCACAGAAGCAAGCATTGGAAGATGTGCTACAAAATAATCAATCATCAGATAAAACTGTTTGGGATGTAGCAGTTGTATAAAATAAAGTGGGACTATTTTTTAAGCTAAAAGTTTGCATATTTACAGAAGATTCTGGTAGAATAGAGAAATTTAGCCAGACCATCACTTAAAAGGAGATGTGGTTTCAAAGCAGAAAGGCAGCTGAAAATAGCAGTCAGTTCTCTCCATCCCTTAACTCCTAACCCTATTCCTCATCCTCATGCCCAGCACCCAGTAATGATTTTTCATGATAAACACCTTTAATTTTTATTTTATTAACAATGTGGTTTCTAGAACACTTGAATATTGTATTTGGCCAATATCTGCTTTAAATATCATGTCATAAATAGAAAACATCAGTAGCAGTAGGATTAGCAGCATGCTGATCAGTTACTAGAAGGGAGGTGCTTCCCCACATGTGATGGTCTGTATCATTACACCAGTTTTGCACGTGGAGAAATTCCTATGCTAGCTGAGAAGCTGTATGGCCACGTTCACATATCTTAGACATTATGAAGTTTAGGTGTCCAGACGGAGCTTTCTCATTTCAGTGTGCTCTGGCATTTCCCAAATGTAAACTGACAAGCATCCAATCTGATGAAATGATGACATCCCATAAAATAGATGTTTAATGTCTTATAATTTATCTATTTCCTGAAGCCAATTGTATGAAAATCTATCAAACTGCCTGTCTCCACATGTCCACATGCTGGAGCATCACCATCTTCGCATACACTCTTCTCCCTGCTTAAAACAAGCTTCCTCCTTCATGTTCTGGCTATTTCCAGTTTATTTTTCAAAAATGCCATGCTCTTAGGTGAAATACCTAATGTAGATGACAGGTTGATGGGTGCAGCAAACCACTATGGCACATGTATACCTATGTAACAAACCTTCACGTTCTACACATGTACCCCAGAAATTAAAGTATAATAATAAAAATAAAAATTTAAAAAAATCTAATTTTACTTCTTTTGTACATTATTCATATAGTAACTTGTAGTAAGGGATTTATTAATATAACTTCATATGTATGTATTTAGTCATACATGGAAATATAAATACAGATAGGCAACAGCTAAAAAAGAAAAAAACTCCATGCTCACGTGTCCTATCCTCCAGACATATTTTCCTAGCACTCCTTGTTTCTCCCTCCCCTCATCACCAGTATGGAATTAATATCCTTGCTTTGTGTCCTGTGCACTCTGTGCCCAATTCTGAGAGCGTACTTGACCCATCTTCAATTTTTTTTCTCAATGACTCTTATTTCTTTAAGGGTGGAAGCCATATTTTATACGTCATTAAATCCGCAGAACCTATCTGTGATAGTTAATATTGAATATCAAGTTGATTGAATTGAAAGATACAAAATATTGATCCTAGGTGTGTCTGTGAGGGTGTTGCCAAAGAAGATGAGCATTTCAGTCAGTGGACTGGGAAAGGCAGACCCATCCTCAATCTGGGTGGGCACAATCTAATCAGCTGCCAGTTCAGTCAGAATAAAAGCAGGCAGAAGAATGCGGAAAGCCTAAACTGGCTAAGTCTTCTGGCCTCCATCTTTCCCCCATGCTGGATGCTTCTTGCCCTTGAACATCAGACTCCAAGTTCTTTAGCTTTTCGACTCTTAGACTTAACACCAGTGATTTGCCCAGGGCTCTTGGCCTTTGTCCACAAACTAAAGGCTGCACTATTGGCTTCCTCCCTACTTTTGAGGTTTTGGGACTCAGACTTGCTTCCTGGCTCCTCAGTTTGCAGACGGCCTTTTGTGGGACTTCGTCTTGTGGTCATGTGAGTCAATACTCCTTAATAAACTCCCTTTCATATATACATCACCCTATTAGTCCTGTCGCTCTAGAGAACCCTAATACATTATCACATCCCTTAGCAAATAGACTGTTAGTGCATGTAAGAATAAAATAAGAATAATTGCTAACATTTTTTTAGTGCCTACATGGGACAGGCATCATTCTAAGCAGTTTACATGTAGACTTATTTAATTCTCATAATACACATGTTGGATAGAAACTATTGGCCTGGAATGGTGGCTCTCGCCTGTAATACCAGCAGTTTGGGAGGCCGAGACAGGTGGATCACCTGAGGTCAAGAATTCAAGACCAGCCTGGCCATGATGGTGAAACCCCCATCTCTACAAAAATACAAAAATTAGCCAGGCATGAAGGCGGGTGCCTGTAATCCCAGCTACTTGGGAGGCTGAGGTGGAAGAATCATTCGAACCCGGGAGGGGGAGGTTGCAGTGAGCCGAGATCGCCCCACTGCACTCCAGCCTGGGTGATAGAGAGAAACTCCATCTGAAAAAAAAAAAAAAAAAAAAAAAAGAAACTATTGACAAGGATCTTTTTTTGCAGAGGAAAGAGAGATAAAGAAATATCTACATAAACACATATACATATACAACTTATATGTATAAACACAAATATACATCATGGATCTAGATACTTTATTGATTCATATACTTAATAACTTTCAACACTAATAAATTGGACACTTATGTAGCTGCATTGATAAACACACAATGCAGATCATAGGTGGCTCTATGCTCTCTGTGCCCTGTCATGGTCTATGCGAGAGTTTTTAGTCCTGGTGTCATATTGACATTCAAGACATTTAAGGTCCTGGAATGTGAGCCACATGATGAGATAATTTGAGGATGGACAGTTTGCAGAAGAGAATACCCTTTGTTCAAATATCTAAACAGCTGTCATGAACAAGAGCGATTAGATTCATTTTGCTTGACCCAGGAGGTGCAAAACTGAGACTAATGGATGGGAGCTTCAGGGAGGGAGAATGTTGCTCAGTCCAAGGAAGGATTTCTGGCAAGAAAGGTCTATGCCGCTAGAGCTTGTGCTCCTGGGAATAGAAAGCTTTGGCTCCCTTCCAGCATGGAAACTCAGATTATATGTCCATTTAATAGGTAGTATCATATTTCACAGGATACTTCTGCTTTGAGTAAGAGAGGGTATTACAGGACCACCATGATCTCTTTTATGTATACATTTTAGTGGAAATTGTAACAAGTCTAGTTAAAATGACATATGCCTTGGAAAAAAAGTTTATTTCTACTAATGTTAAAACTACTATGACTATCACTGCCAATGCTACTACAATTACTATTAATGGTCATATGATAAATAATGTTTGCAGGGCAGCTACTGTATACTAGGTACATATTCCCTCTGCTAGTTTGCATTTTGCATATACCATGTCATTTAACCTGCACAGCAATTCTGAGTGGTTGGTGTCATCGATCTCTTTTTGCAGTTTCAGGGAACTGAGGCTCTAGGAGGTGAAGCCATCTACTCATGGTTAGCCAGATAGTAACACTCAGATCTATGTGTGTCTGGCCACAAAATCAGTTCTCTTTCTGTTTTACAGAGCCGTAGGAAGAGAGGGTAGGAAGAGAGGAGAGGAGAGGAGAGGAGATGAGAGGAGAGGACATATAATAGATAATCCTAGGCTTAAGCCAGATTTATTTTGGGAAAATATGAGACTCAGTTACTGAAATATTCTAATTTTTTATATATCAA
This sequence comes from Pan paniscus, assembly GCF_029289425.2. Lineage (NCBI taxonomy): Eukaryota > Metazoa > Chordata > Mammalia > Primates > Hominidae > Pan > Pan paniscus. The sequence continues at coordinate 74,640,587 of NC_073267.2, forward strand.
GCTATACATTACTGATTATATAGGTTGCAATTATTGATGACAGATTCACTAGTTTGATTCTTTCTTTGTTGATCTCATTCTTCCTGAGGTTGTTTCATCCTTCATAGGAAGAGCTACTACTTCACAATTGCATGAGAAGAGATCAATTGATATGTATGGCTCATACACATCTCAAAAGGAGAAATCAAGAGGGACTTAGGTAAGTTGAAGAACATGAAAAGGAATTGGAAAATCAAAAATGGTGAGGTGATTTTGGGATATCATCAGGACATCAAGAATAATGAAATTAAACATGTATCTGAAAGCAAATGATTCTAAGCAATTTTGATAGAGATAGTCTCTTTCCCCTAAGGGATTTAAAAATCCAAGTTGGATGAGAAGATTTACATAAACATGCCAGCCTCAGTAGTAAATAAAAATGTATGGAAAGCATAGTTTTTTTAATAAGATGCACCTAGATTTTTTTATATAAGACGCTTTCTTTACATGACATACATTCTCCCTCTTTCTTTCTTTAAGACCTACCGCTACTATGAAGCCTTTACTCAATTCTCTGGTTCCTGAGGTTTCCTCTCAGGCTTCTGTAGAAGCTATCCTCTGCATCACAACATTAGATCCTGAATCATGTGCTGTCAATACTACTGGATTTTTTGTTTTTCTGTGCCTGCTTTTCTTTCCTGTGTAGGTGGACAGAAATGCACATGGGTTGCAGTATCTAGGGAAATGCCAACTGAGGGTTCTTCAGGCCTATTACAGACTAACATAACTTTGAAGAGCATAGTGAATTCCAATATCTAATCTTCATCTTTGCAAGACCAAGAATTCACTATTGTCTGAGTCCTAGAAATGATTATTGATTCGAACATTAATTATATTTTCCTGACGTTTGAGTTGTCTCAATGTTAAGTGGAGACAATCTGGACAAGACAGAAGCTTTCTGCTCCACCTACTTGTAAGGCAATGAGGGCAATCACTCAACAGAATCCCTCCTAAGAGGAACCCTGAGAGTGTTTGGAAGAAATAAATACTACGCAGAATGGATGGTGACCATCAAGAAAAAACTTCAGCGGAAAAAGATGGCTCCCCGATTTCTTTCTCAAGGAAACCAGAGCTCCAGGAGAATGTTTTGTTTGACTGAGTACTTTGCTGGGCCAGAAGATGAAAAATTGGGACCGGGCATGGTGGCTCACTCCTGTAATCCCAGCACTTTGGGAGGCCGAGGCAGGCGGATCATGAGGTCAGGAGATCGAGACCATTCTGGCTAACACGGTGAAACCCTGTTTCTACTAAAAATACAAAAAATTAGCCGGGCGTGGTGGCGGCGGGCACCTGTAGTCCCAGCTACTCAGGAGGCTGAGGCAGGAGAATGGTGTGAACCTGGGAGGCAGAGCTTGCAGTGAGCAGAGATCGCACCACTGCACTCCAGCCTGGGCGACAGAGTGAGACTCCATCTCCAAAAAAAATAATAATAAAATAAAATTGGAAGTCAGAGTCAAGGTAGAGCTAAACTGTATTAGGCTGTTACAGTGCACAACTCCAGGTGCCGTCACTGGCATTAAAGCCAGGAAGCAATTGTGGAAAAGGGGAATGTCTAATGGTACCTATCTCTATGAGGTAATATAAGATCTCTATTTTTCTGGCATACGCTTTCAGTAATTTTATCATGTTTGATAATTCTTTTGTGACATTGGATTGATTTTGGGTGATAGAATGTTAAAAAAGGGCTGAGTTATGAATCTGAGTTACCATAGGTGAATGCAAGTACTTTTCCTGCAGCTTACCAGCTGAAAGAAAAGAGAATATTTGGGTTTCATATGATTATGGGATACTGATGTCTACTTTGGGGGGGTTGTTAAGATAATTAAACAGAAAGAAATTATAAACTGTATGGAAATTGTAGAAGCTCGACGTGTGTTTACTATCTTCTTACAGGAAAGCCGAGTGATACGGACTACTCATAAGAAACTAAACAAGATCATCAAGTTGGTAACAATGAGGGGTGTGTGTGTGTGTGTGTGTGTGTGTGTGTGTGTGTGTGTGTTGGGAATTGCATGAAGAGAGCATGGCAGTTTTGGGGGAATCTCACAAACAAAGAAGGAGAGCTCAGCAGTAATTCAGATGGTCAAGGCTCTAAGCCTGATGACCTCTGTATTATTCCTACAATAGGTCTAGGCCTGTCACAGGAGAGAGGGCCATAGAGCACGTCTAGCCTCTCCTTTCCCCCATACCTTGCTAGGACACTTGTAAATCTGTTTCTCTCATCATCTGCTCCTCTCTTTTGATAGCCACACTTTTCTTCAAATATATTAATGCAAGCGGCATTGCTCTAGCTAAATCTTGCTGTTGCCAAGAAGTCATTTATCTTTTAGATGATTTTATGTACTTATCACTTGTTTTATTTTTTTATTTTATTTTATTTTATTTTATGGTTTTTAATCTCAGAGCTGCTTCTTCTTATTGTTGTCGCTCTGAGTTCTGGAGTCAAGAGACCAGCAACTTATTAAAACCCCAGTTATAGACAACATAGCCAACACAAAGTGTAAATTTACTAGAAAAAATATCTTGCTTTTCTCATTGTTTGTATTCCTATAATTTCAGTCACAAAACAAGGGACAAAACAGAAGCTAAATAAACACTTGAATATTTCCTGGGGTCCTTTTGATGAAAGAATCTATATGAACACTTAATGCATTTTTTTTTTTAATGACAAAAGCTTTTGCCCTGTTCTTAAAGTCTATTATTGTTGCATGCCTCTTCTTGGGTTCCAGTGAATTAAAATTTGTAGCAACTTAATCTGTCTCTCTCTAAACACATTTGTAATGCTTTGTTTTCTTTATTCAGTTGTGCTTTGTGTGTCATATATCATTACACTATGTTGCATTTCTTACAGAGAAAACCTACTGAAAGTGTCTTTTTTTTAGAAAAGAAAAATTCTTTATTACTATGGCCTATAGCAATTAAAGCTTGAAATTAGAATTAAGTATTGTGCATTGCGATGCAGACGACCATATAGATATATTAACATTTTGGCAAGGTTTTTCTTTGCAGGCACAAAGTTGTCATTAGGAAATATAATACTCATTTTTTGCTTGATTAATCATAGCAAAAGCATAACAAAGTATATACTGTGTGTTAGAGCATGCAACATTTTGTAAAATTATGAATCATGGGCAAGCTGGGGTATGAATCCACAACATTCTGTAAGAAACTCAGAGTAAGTATGAAATTTGTTCTTTGAAGTTCTTTGACTAAAGAGAATTTATGCACTCCAAACATAAAGAAACACATCTCGAAAACACAACTCACAATCTAAAATAATTTGAGTTCTCTTCCCAGCTTTCCAAATCTACTATGGATTTACTTATATGTAACCTTGGAAGATATTCTGATAATTATATATAATAAATAATACATAGTACATAATATAAATATAATAATAGCTACTATTTTCTAAGGGCTGTCTTTGTGTCAGACATCATACAAATGTTCTCCATGGTTACTGATTCAATCCTTACAAGACCTTTGCAAAGTAGGTAATATTTTATTATTAGCTATTATTATAATCATTATTGAGTTAAACTTATATTCAGTGAGACACACATATTCTATCTATATAATTTCATAAATTTCTGCAAATGTATACATTTGTGTATCTGATGTCTAATCAAGACAGAGAACAGTCCCATTACCTAGAAGTAGACACTATTTATAGCTCTAATTTCCCAATACATAACAATGGACTAAGAAAGGTTAAATAATTTGCCCAAAGGTACACCAGTAATAAATAGCACAGCTAATTGTCAAACTCACAATCCTCATCATGCTATATTAGGATTCCCAAGGCTTAGCTTCCACATCTATTGGCTTTCTTTTGATTTTTATATGTATAAAAGTAGAGTTTGGAACAGATTGAAAGGCTAAGTGGAACTAGCTGACATCTAACAGTGTTTTTCATATTTGCTAATTATTAGACTATCTTAGCTTTGTAAGAATAGAGATATCCTTTCCATGCTTAAAATTTTAAGCTAGTAGACTGAAGTTTTGACCTATAATATGAATTATGTTTGTATGTTCTCTAGTGATTCTGATAGTCACTCCATATTCATTAAAATAGGCTATGTAGTACTATGGTCACAAATTAACCACAAAATATCAGAACCTTAACACAAGATTTATTTATTCACAAATCCACTGCTTGGGTGACTCTCCAGAAAAGATGTCTTCTTTGCAGTAACAATTCAAGATGCTCTATCTTTGTGCCATTGAAATGTTTATGTCCTTGCAGCAGGTGGAGAGAAGAGTTAGCTGAAGGATGGTGCACTGGCTCTTAAATCTTAGCCAAATCCATTGGTCAGAATTCATCCCATGGGCCTGCCTCTTCAAAGGGGCTGAGAAATATGGAGGAGAACAGAGGTATTTGGAGAAGAATGCCACAGTCCGGTTTTAAGAATCATTGAATCATTTACCTCTAAGTTTCTTCCCTTCTCGGATGTTTGTGGATCACCTGTGATAGAGATAGATTTACATTTTCTGGTTTTGTAGAAAGTAATACCACTCGACATCTCCAAATCACGGTGAAATGCTTTTCTTTGTTTTCTCTTTGACTAGCATGATGTAATATTTCCATGAAAAGCATGAAACTATTATATTGATGAGGATCTGATGGTCCTGCTACCCCTTCTGTTGGTTGTTCTTTAATTCCCTTGAGTTAACATACTGTAAGTTAGCCCTAGCCAGAATGCTTTGCATTTCCACCGAATTTACTGTCAATTGGATGCCGCCATAACACCTACTGGTACATTAGAAGGCAAATGTTTTAAGCTTCTAGCCTCTAGTGGTTATGAGTTGACTATGGAGTCAGATTGCTTGGTCTTAGAGCCAAGCTTCGTCATTTACTAGGTATGTGAGTTGGTAAGTGACTTAACCTCACTGAACTAATCTCCTCTTGAGCAAAATGGGAGTAATTATATCTTCTACCTCATGGGACTGTCATAAGTATTAAAAATGATAATCTACATTAAGTGCTTACCATAGGGTCTTACATATGGAGAGCAACCAATAAACTTTGTCTGCTTTTTACAAAGGGATGACTTTAAGTCTGCTGACCTGCCAATAACTAATAAAAAGAAGCTCCTCTGCCTCACCTCTCCCAGAGTAATGGATTTCACCAGTATATGCTGAGACAGAAGGCTTTTTCTATGCCTTCAAATCAATCAGTTTCAATTCATTTCCCCACCTTCTTGTAAAGCCAGTTTTGACCGTATCTTTCAACTCTAAATGATGATTTTATGAAAGTCAAAATGAAATTAGCAAAATGGTATTTTTCTGTCAATGAAAGCATAGAAGCTTTAAAAGACTGGTGAACAATAACTCACATCTCTCCTACTCTATACTACATGAAGCTGTGTGTTATCTAACAACAGGAGTATGTTAAATCATGAAACGTAAACTTTCTTCCCCCAGAGTGGCAAGTGAGCTATTTTCAACTTTCTGTTGTGACACCATTTTTTTAGGTTGTGTCAGCACACCTATTATTAATTTACCTCTTCACAAGCTGTGTGCATCTTCTCCAAGAACGTTTATTGAGATCTCTTTTCCAACACTGTCTAGGCATTTCTCAGGATGTCTTGCATGGAATGCTAGTCTGGAATAATTATTTAAGATATATTGCCCTTGAAAAGATACTTTCTTGCTCAAATATGAATATACTTCAGGCTCTACCTATCTTAGACACTGACAACATATATTGGCACTTCACTATACATTAGCACATCCAGAATATGTTTTTAGACATCCTAAAGTAATGTCTGTTTAACTCCGTTCTACTGATTACCTACAAAACTAATTTGGCCATGAAAAACTTATTTTCACACAAAAAAGTGTGTTCCAAAGAATGATATATTTGGCAAATCCTGTGCAGAATTGATGAGAGAGCTTAAGCTATGGAAGTCTCCTTGCTTCTTAGGTTTAGAAAGATAATAACAAAGAAACAATGTCTTGGTCTGATCTGATTGTATAAAGCCAATGGCCACCATAAGCACAAAACTCTAATTTGTTTGACAGCACTGGAACTGAAGAGAGCAAAGTGAAGCACTTGTAGGAGTTGCACTATTTAAGGAGGCAGCAAAAAACTCAGTAAACAACATAAATCATATTTTAATGCAATATTTTAAGATAAGGAAAATAAAACTATTTTAAAAATAAAAATGCCAAATGCCATGATGAACAAAACAGCAAATTTTAAATAAAGGCAAGATGAGTATTGCTGATTTTTTTTTTGCTCCCATATGGTTCTGAACAATACTGTTACTCTTCCCTTATTTTAAAATCTTGATATTTTGTTCATCATGAATTTTTGCATTAGGTTTTGATATGTTAAAATAAAATGGTGCGTTGAAATATCACTTGCCTTGATTTCTGAGTGTTTTGGGGCCCCTTCAATGTTACAACTGAGCGAGCACCTCATCACCTCCCTCCAGTTCCAGATTTGCTACTTGATCCCTGTTCAAATGTAACTGGGGATGGAAGAGCAAACTCATTTTATCTAGGGCTGAGTTCTGCACAAAGTCAGCATAGTATTGGGAGGAAATGGCACAACCATGTTCATAGCAGCCCTATTCACAATAGTTAAAAGGTGGGAGCAACCCAAATGTCTATCCACAGATGAATGAATATACACAATGTGGTGTGTACACACAATGGCATATTGTTCAGCCTTAAAAAGGAAGGAAATTGTGACACGTGCTACAACATGGATGAACCTTGAAGACATTATGCAAAATGAAATAAGCTAGTCACTAAAAAGACAAATACTGTATGATTTCATTTATATGAAGTATCAAGTATAATGAAACTCATAGAAATGACAAATAAGCATGGTAGTTGCCAGGGACTGGAAGAAAGAGAAAGAGGGACTTGTTGTTTAAAGGGTATAGAGTTTCAGTTTTCACAATGATACGAACATACTAAATACTACTGATATATACACTTCAAAGTGGTTAAGATGGTAAATGTTCTGTTACGTGTATTTTATCACCATTAATTTTTTAAATTAAAATTTGAGAAAAAGGAGAAGTGGCAAGAGTCAAGGACAGAGATGCACATCATCAAAAGCAGAATTGGAGAAGGGTGCCAAAGAAGCAGAAGGCCAGGAAAGGGAGGGGAGAAAACACAGGTTGGAGGAGTAACCTGGGTGAACTCTGGTCTCCAGGCTTCTACCTGTCCTTGGAACAGCCTGCATTGAAAAGGAGGCTGAAATATGTTCACTCAACTTCAGGTGTCTTTTCTGGCTCTTCTTCTCCTTTGGAGACTTTCTGGGGGAAAGATCTTTAAATGTAAGATATATTTTGGTTAGAAATCCTGTCTGCTAATGTACAGCTTCACAGTGCTGACGGGCTGCCCACGACCTGCAGCACATTTTGGATGCTTTTATAGAAAAGCTAAGATTATTTTTCTAATAACTCTTTCATCTGCAACATCTAGTTTTTCCATTAGGAAAACTAAAATAGCTTGTGGAATTGCTTTTTGTCCTTCTACAATAACAGATGCTGCAGCAAGCCCATCACTTTGGGACATATGTAGAATATGATGTGGTTACAATGAGAAAACTCTCTCTTCTCTCCACACCCTTTTTGCAGAAGGACAATTTGTGACATCTCCTTCATGTTTCTGGGTCACAGAATATCTTGTGTGAGTGGAACAGAGATAATATATGTCAACATATGCTGAAATAATAAATATGATCTCTTTAAGGGCAGATAGCATCCATGAATAATTTTAACAACTCACAAAGATACTTGGCCATAATTAGTTCTAGGGAAGATTTCTTTTAATGTTTTCTTTCACTGGGACACACTGGATACTGTTTTCTTGGTGGTGGGAGAGAAGTGGATAGTGAATATCAATCAGGATAGGCTGGATTAAGCAGTGATAATAAACATCCTGCAAATCCTAGTGACTGAAAAAATTGAGTGTTATTGCTCTCTCATGTTACACATCTGCTGCACAGCTATAGCAGTGTGTTCTGTCATCTTCACTCTGGGACTCATGCTAATAGAGTGCCTGTCCTCTGGTTGTCATGACCAAGATTACAAAGACGTGTGATGGACCAGGCTGCTTCTGCTCAGAAGTGACACACCACTTGGCCCACATTTCATTGGCAAATGAAATAGCCCCTTGAGTTCAACAAGGTACATCTGTATAATCTTTCTTCAGGGAGGTTCTGTGAAACAATAATAAAAATGAACTGGAATAGTTAGCAAAGAGGACTCTAATGTACAGGTGGTTGAAGAAGGGAAAGAGAGCTACTATTGCCACAATTTTCCAGGAACATTGTATACTGTTCTTGGTCAGTTGTCACTTAGTCTTGGCCACAACCCTATAAAATTCATTACTCTTCTTTCTGTTTTTCTTAGGGATGAACAAGGTAAGTTCAAGCTGATGCAGTGTTATCAGTCAGGGTTCTCTAGAGGGACAGAACTAGTAGGACAGATGAATAAATCAAGGGGAGTTTATTAGGAGAATTGACTCACATGATTAGAAGGTGAAGTTCCACAATAGGCCATCTGCAAGCGGAGGAGCCAAGAAGCCAGTCTGAGTTCCAAAACCTCAAAAGTAGGGAAGCCGATAGTGCAGCCTTCAGTCTGTGGCTGAAGGCCCAAGAGCCCGTGGCAAATCACTGCTCTAAGCCCAAGAGTCCAAAAGCTGAACAACTTGGAATCTGATGTTTGAGGGCAGGAAGCATTCAGCATGGGAGAAAGATGGAGGCCAGAAGACTCAACCAGTCTGCTCTTTCCATGCCTGCTTTTATGCTGGCAGCTGATTAGATGGTGCCCACCCAGACTTAGGCTGGGTCCGCTTCTCCCAGTCCACTGACTCAAATGTTAATCTCCTTTGGCAGCACCCTCACAGACACACCCCAGGAACAATACTTTGTGTTCTTCAATCCAATCAAGTTCACACTCAATATTAACCATCACCCTCAGTAACCTGCCTAAGGTCATAGAGTTATTATGTTAAAGCTGGTATTTAAATTAATGCTCAATTAACTCAAAGGTCATGTTCATCCCAAGACAACATGGTGACTCTTACAATCACATGAGGACAAAGTGAGGCTTAAATCACCTATTATGCAACCCATTTTTTCAATGGTGATACCCAGTATGAACGTCCATGTTAATTGATTAGGTAGATAACAAGCACAGCATGTAAAGATTGATAGAACAGTTATGTTCTTCTGAAGCAGAATGGGCTGGAAAGGCTAGGTTGTTTACCCCACCTCACGCATTTTCCACATTAAAGAGGACATGAGTCTCACTGACCGTCATATATAGGTTATAAAACTCCTTCAATAAAAACTTTTTTTAAAATCACTATTTCTGGAGCATCCCAAATAGGACAAAAGCGAGTATTTCTAGAAATGGCTGGGAGTGAAGAATTAATAAAAATAAGTTCATGAATAATACAAGAAAAGAGTTTACCAAGGCAATGCATACATATCAAAGGCAAAAGCTGGCTAAGAAACCCAGTGTTGCAATACAAGCAGGTTTAATTTTTCTAGAAGATATATAAACAATTTTAAAACTCTCACTCAGAGAACTCACCACCCGCCTCAGCCCCATTGTTTTACCCTATCTTCCAAATATTATTTGAAATAGTAAGGCATTATTTGGCACATAAGCTTATCATGCTGTTAATGAGAAGAGTGAATTAAAAATGGAAAGAGACTAACTGTTCAAAAAATGGGCAAACGTGTAAGGAAAGTCTGACTCATCTGTTTGAAGAAAGGCTACCCCACTGTTAAAAGACTCGTTTGTGAATAGTTCAAGATAATGTGTGAGTGTGGTTTGGCTTTCGTGTTCAATTAAATAATTAGAATATGAAATGGAATATATTATAAGGTCTCCACTCTGTAGGACAAATGAACAGAAAAATCAAACAATGTATTTGTTTATGTAGAAAAAGATAAGGAAATAGAAATGAATATGAAATCCACCATATGTAGCATTGGTGGTTATAGTCTGTATAACTATAGATGATTATTACATTCATTGTTTATTTATTTATGTATGTAGTAGATATTTATGGAAAGGCTATGACACGGCAGATGCAGTTCTAAGCGTGGCAGTGAATAAAACCAAGCAAACCACTTTCTTGTGCTGCTTATAATATGACGGAGAAGGACCTATGAGAAACAAATAAACATGTTACTTGGTTTAAACTCCTTTGGAGAAAACTAAATAGGATAAGGGAATACAGTGCCGTGGAGGAGGAGTTATTTTGTACATGTTGGTCAAGGAAGTCTTCTCTGAAAAGAGGATATTTGAGTAGAGGCCTGAAGGAATTGGGGGAGCTGGCAAGGCAGGTTAGTGGGGAGAAGCATTCAGGCAGAGAGGAACCAGATGCAAAGGCCCTGGGTGGTTGCATGCTTCAAGGAACAACAGAAGCAAATGTGGCTTGAATGAAAGGAGGAAGGGGAAGGAAGTAGTAGAAGGGGTCAGAGGAGTGGTGGTTGGTGGTGGCACAATCATGTGAGACTTGAAGACAATTTCCAGGACTCTGGCTTTTTTACTGAAAGAGATACAAACTACTGGAGGATTCTGAGCCAAGGTGTGGCATGGTCTATCTTACAAAGGCCATTCTGGCTGCTGGGGGAAAGAGACTGGGAACACGATAAGCACATCAGAAACAAGTGAGAAATATCAGTAGCTTACTTAGACTTGGGAAAAAAACAGCAAAATAATAAGAGATGTTTGGATTTTTAATAGTTCACAGATGAATCTGAAAGGATTTGCTTATAAATTAGAGAGGCCGTATGAAAAGAAAACTCAATCACGATTCACAAGTTTGTGCACTGAGAAACTGATGATGAACTTGCCATTTACTAAGAGAAGAATGCAGAAGAAATGATTTAGGGGTGAGATGGGAAGAAATCCGGAGTTTGGTTTGGGATGGATTAATTGTAAGATGTTTAGTCAAATAAGCAGATAAACATATGAGTTCCACATTCAGAGGGCTGAATGAAATAACGTAAGGATTAAACGTAGTTGATGAAAGATCCAAGAGTCAGTCCTGGGCATGTCACTATTTTGAGCTGACAGGACGAGGAGGAACCAGAAAAGGAAAATGAAAAGTGATGGCTATTGATGTAGGAAGAAAACTGAGTGTTGTCCCCTAAGCCAAGTATATAAAGATGAAGGGAGTTTATGTCAATTGTTGCTGATACAATAATATCTGCAATGAGAACTAAATAGTGACCACCGTATTTGGTAACACAGGTAACTGGGAGGGTAGTTTCAGTGGAGAGATCAGACTGAAAGGCTAATTGGAATTGGTACAAGAGAGAATAGAAAGGGGAGAAGTGAAGACATCAAGGAATTTTGCTGAAAAGGGAAACAGAGATATTGGGCAATAGTTTAAAGAAGTTATGGAATAAAGAGAGAGCTTTTGATAAGATAGGAGGTAGGAAATATTGCAATTTCTTTTGAAAAAGGGTCTTGCTGTGTCACCCAGGCTGGAGTGCAGTGATGCCATCATGTCTCACTGTGTACTTGGGATAGGCATGAGCCACCACACCCACCTACAATGTCCTTGAATAATAATGGGAATAATAAGTAAGTAGGGGAAACTTGATAATGCAGGAAAGAGAGAAGATAGCAAAAGAGATGTCCTTGGTTAGATGAGAGAGGGCCCAGGGCACATTGCAGAAGTGGGCCTTTGAAGCAATGTGGGTTCATTCATCCTAAGAGAGGAAAAGACACAGCTTGTGGACATGAATGCAGAAACTTTGCTGTATTTGGTGATAGATGCAGGTGGAACTTTTGGTATAGCTTCTATTTTCTCAGTGAATTAAGAGGAATTATGTTCTCTTCCCAAGTTGCATAGAAATAAATCACAGAGCCCTCTGGATTCCAGATTCCAAAGTCTGTTCTTTCCATGACAGCACAATGGTCTAGCCTAGCCTCTGTCAGGGTAAAAACTTAAAATTCATCTAAATTGTAGAAATCCACATTAAGTGTTAATATTCTTAAGAGAGGGCTCACCCTCCATTTAGCAAATCTTATATTGGAACTACTCTATTGGCCAGAGGCATCATTGAACTTTTCCACGTAGAACTTTTCCACAATAGAAATCCCTTTGCTGATTTTTTTGTTTCCAAAGCCCAAAGTTAATAATAATAGCAATATCCATATCAAGATTACAAAATCATTATTAGCAGTACAATTTTACAAATAAGTAAATTAAAGTTCAGCCAGATTAAGGAACTTGGTCATCTTTGTACCCTCCACTGCTAGCATGGTTCACTGAGTTTTTGGTAGATCACTTATCTTCCTCATACAGCAGCTTAAATTACATGAATTTTTATTACCTAGCCAGTTTTCAGTTGCAACAAAGGGAAAACCCATCTAAAATGGTTTAAATTGTAATCCTGCTGTTTCAAGTTCAAGACAGTTTAATTCAATGACTCAACACCATCCCAAAGGGCTGTTTCACCAGCTTCACATTTTGCCACCCTAAAATCGTAGCTTGTCCAAATAAGGCAGCCTGACAGATGCCACTGACACTCTTTGGAGGCTGAATCAAGGGAACATTTCTGTTTTGCGTCTCTTTAAAATCAAGGAAAACCTTCCCAAAATCTCTCCCTGATCCCAACTGTAGACTCAGCTAGATTTTTTATCTACATCCTTCTCCTCCTTTTTGTCTCTCTCTTCTCCCCCTTCTTTCTCTCTCTCACTCTCTCTGAGATTCACTTTTTCCTGAGTACCCTAGTAGCTAATGCTAATTAGGTAAAGTTTGATTCTCATACAACAGCTTAAATTATCCCGTAAAAAGCTATATTTAAAAATTATAGTCCTGAGTATAGTCCAGGATGATGTTCCTATACTATAGGATTTGTCTGGGGTCAACACTTGTTAAGGACTTTATTGATCTGGGTTGAAAATTAATTGTTTTATCAAGTCATTAAGAAATATATTCTATAATGTTATGAATTTACTTATGAAACTTTAAATCAGCTTTGCAGAAGTTAAGGAATCCATCACCTGCCCTATAATTTACCTAATGATAATTCCACATCAATAGGACAAAGCATGACCTGTTAGAAGTCAAAGTCATGTCTCTCTTTTAAAAAAACATGAAATAAAAAATCTACTGAATGGGAACCATACCAGGTATTGTATTCATAAACCAAAGGTCTTAAAATAGCCTTCAGGCTCTACCTGATGGGAAAGCCCCCTGTTCTGCTACTTCTCTGACCTCACCTGCTACAACTGTGCTCACTCATATCTGGCTTCAGCAGCTCTGCTCTTGTTGGTGTTGCTTTCACAAGGGACATCATACACTCATGCTTCATGTCTTTGGCAATCACTGCTCCTTTGTCTGGGATTAGTATCACTTTATTTTGATGCCTTTCTTGACCCACCATTTATGAAATAGCTACCCTGCCTCCTAACCTTTAAGACTTCCTTTTCCACTTCCTGGGTTATTTTTCCCCACAGCACTTAATAGCACCAGGCACATTATATATTTATTTGTAAATCTGTATTTGTCTTTTTCCCTCTACCAGACAGTAAGCTCCAAGAGACCACAGTATTTTTTTTTCTATTTTTTTCCTTGCAATAGTCCAATTACTCAGAACAATGGCTAGCATGTAGTAGGCAATCGGTGCTTCCAGAATAAACAAACATTGTAATTCCTGCATTCAAGAGGCTTCCAACTTATTGGAAAAGTAATGCAAACCCAACAACCAACAACCCAACCAACCCACACAATAGCCATCTGACCACCCACCAAATGGGTTTCATGGTACTCAGCATGAGACTTGACAACAACACCCAACAGAGTCAGAAAGCCTGAGATCCATGCCTAGATCCACTCACTAGGCCTGATGAGTTTAGAAAGGCTTTTTTTTTTTTTTTTTTGACAGAGTTTTGCTCTGTCGTACAGGCTGGAGTGCAGCAGTGAGATCTTGGCTTGGCTTCACTGCAACCTCTGCCTCCTGTATTTAAGCGATTTTCCTGCCTCAGCCTCTCAAGTAGCTAGGATTACAGGCACACACCAGCACGCCCAGCTAATTTTTGTACTTTTAGTAGAGATGGATTTTCACCATGTTGGCCAGGCTGGTCTAGAACTCCCAACCTCAGGTGATCCACACACCTTGGCCTCCCAAAGTGCTGGGAGTACAGGCCTGAGCCACTGTGCTTGTATAGAGAATAGTGGTAAATTATCTACTCCTCTATTTCTTCATCAGTGAGGTAGACTTAATACTATCTCAATTGATGGTTTTGAGAGATTAAATAATCTCTGGAAAACACTTTACACTGCGGCAGACATTTAAAGTGCTCATTTGACCCTTGAACAACATAGGGTTTGAACTGTGAGAATCCAGTTAGACGTGGATTTTCTTCTGTCTCTACCACCTCTGAGACAGCAAGATCATCTCCTCATAATCCTCCTCCTCCTCCTCCTCCTCAGCCTACTCAATGTGAACATAATGAGCATGAAGATCTTCATGATCATTCACTTCCACTTAATGAATAGTAAGTATATTTTATCTTCCTTCTGATTTTCTTAATAATATTTTATTTTCTCTAGCTTGCTTTATTCTCTAGCTTGCTTTATTTCTCTAGCTTGCTATATTGCTATATGTATATAATATATATAACATACAAAATATTTGTTAATTGACTTTTTATGTTATTGGTAAGGCTTCCAGTCAATAGTAGGCTGTTAGCAGTTACATTTTGGGAAAGTCAAAAGTTATACATGGATTTTCAACTGTGTGGGGCTCGGCGCCCCAACCCGTTGTGTTGTTCAAGGGTCTACTGTAAATGTACAATTTTATTATATATAAAAAAGGGCGAGATTTGATAAAGGCACAGATGAGCTCTGCCTGGGGAATTCAGGAAAACAAAGATAAGATAAGCCTGAAACCCAGGTGCTCTGTGGAAACTTATTGATAATTGACAAAAGAGTGGGGGTTGTGAATGTTTTAGTTCCTTAAAACTTTTACCTATAGAGAGGCACACCATTGTTCTCCTTTGTCTCTGATCATCAGTCCATATTAAAATTGAAGAGATTGGTGTCGGAACGAAATCAGTACCTGGGTGCTAAAACGCTGACAAGCCGGAGGTGCCTGATGAAATACATGTTGACTTATTTCCTACTACAGTATCTCTCTTGTTTCACAGGCTATTGAGCAAAACCAGGGAAGTTCAAATATATAATTCAACTCAAATATATTATATAATTAAGTATAACAGTTTTGTCATCCTATTTCATATAATTTCCAAAATACCAACATGTCTATATAATTTTAATTTCTTTTGCTTTCAAATTAGAGAATATGATGCCTTCTTCTGCCTAATTGTACATACATAATATGTAAATTATTAGACTATAATTTGCACAGAGTAGGTGCACAGAGAACATTAGGGTTCAAAACTATAAACTGACATTGCAATTTGTTTTTGCAAATAATATACAACTTGTGTCAAAGGAGGAAAAATACACACAGTATTTCACTAAATAAGAATTATCTGGGAAATGTTGAGTTGTTATTATTCTGTATTAGTTCTACTTGCATTCATGTTAAATGAATAAAGCTGAATTAAAAGGTGACATTTGGGCTATTTCCTAAAAAATGTGATTTCTCAGTCTTTAAATACATTTCCTTGGCTCGTGTTTTCATCTAGGCAACACTGCTACTTTAATGTTATTTAAAATTAAATTTGTTCTTTGGTTCGTTACAATGCTTAGCAAGTTAATAAGTTTATAAATCATAATTAACTACAACTTTCTGTTCTGTTGCCCTTCTGAATTGCTTTCTTTTTGATTTTTTTTGTTTTTTTTTCTTTTCCCTATGTAATTTGCTGCATGCATACTTTATTTTAAAATGGGTAGACTTCATTTTTATGGTGTGATGGGCTTGGCTTAACTGGAAATGTGTAACCATGTCATGAGTGAAACACATGTGAGTGTGTGAATGCACATGTTTGCACATGTGTGAACATAAATGTGTACATAAATGCTTAACTGACTTCCAGGGAGCATCATTTTTTTGTACAGGTGCTCCCCCACTTGCTGGGTGCAATTTCTGAAACATGTTGATTCCAGTATTCCATCAGGGACTCCTTATTTCTGTACAATAAAGGGAAGTCAAATAAAATATAATGAATTTTCAAACACTTCAGAAAAGCTTTAAAATGTTCAAAGAGAGAGTCAAAAAGCCTCACTCATTAGGATTCTACTTGGGGAATGTGGGTGAGCTTCATTAGAGTGTGGAACCACAGGGGGCAGAAAGGATTCCTGCAAATGCCTTTTTCTTCATTGTATCATATCACAGATCTCCCCTAGTGGCTTATTTAGAATGAACTGTGATTTTAGCAACACAGGGTGCAGAGGTAAGTGGTAATAATTAAGGGAGCACAGGCCTAACTGTGAAATCCTTTCCCACCCCTCTGGCCAACTGCACCCTCACAAGCATTCTTGATCACCTGTATGTCAATGTACACACGTGCTTATCCATGTTGTTCTTAAACTTAAGGCATTTATATTTTCCCCTAAACCTCTACCTTTTTCTCACCTAGTTGTTACAGGTTTCTTTGTTGTCTTCTTTTCACTGTCATGCAAATACTGTAAGTTTTATACCAATGCCAAAAAATGTTAACAGTTTTATATGTTGTCCAATACATGTAGTTGATTTCAGGCTGTCTTTGCTATTCTCTTATATTTTTCACAAGCACTGTTTTCCCCTCTGTAAGATGTGAGGATAGACACCCCTCCTTCCCTCCAGCCTTTTCTCTAGTTGCTAAGTCTCACATTCAGTTCTTGGTTGATTGAGCAGCCTCATCTGGGGCATTTCCACAGCATGAGGTCATCCTCTGTAGTGATCTCTTAATTGATGCCACTACAAATCTACAGCCTCCAGCATTCCCTTCGCCCCTGCAGAGCTGAAGGTCACACATCTCCCACCTCTGGATGGCCAGGCCAGGTCAGTACCCAGAACAGCTCCTTGTGTGCCTACATTCACAGATGAAGACCTTTAAAATAAAATGTACTATGCTGACCCTTTTTGGCCCTGAAAGAACTCCACTAGATTTTACCTTCTCCCTATGATCTCTGGTCTGGTAGAGTTGGTTTTCACCCTAATAACTCCACACGTAGATACTCATCTTCAAAACCCTTATAACCGAGAATTCACTCGAATACTCTAACTTTCCCACTCCACACTTTCCTCGTGACATAGAACCCCTTCTTGTCTGCATATTATAAAATGCGCCTCCAGCTGAATCCCTGATGATACCAATTATAAAACTGGCTCAAAATATTTTTTGTGCAAAGTGGAAGCAATTCAACATTGTAGACCCAGGGAAATATCAGATAAATGGTGTTATAGATGAGCAGGCAATAACACAAACCCAACACTTACTTGCCTAGAAAATTATTTCTTCTGAAGTAGTCTATTATGCTAACACTGAGGTAGAGAGTACCTGCATTCTGATGTTAGCTCTCTCTCGAATCTTAAATAAATAATTTTAGATACATCTCTCTTCATTGAAATTTAATTTTCACATTTTTAAAAGAAGGAAACTTTAAAAAAAAAAGAATTTCCTAGCTCTTATATGATATGGAGGACCTGCCATCTTCCATTGCCAAGGCATGGTGCAGAATAGAGAAGAATTCATCACTATTTGTATAACCTACCACATCACATCTCAAGGTTGATGTGACAGTTGGAGATAATGAAGTATAAAGTGCTTACAAACATAATAGATGTTCAATAGATTTTAGTTTTATCACACACGAGCATATAATCTATTTGTATTAATATAGTAAAGCACATCATAAATTAAATGCCAACATAAAGTCATAATAGAATACGTTAAATATCTATTTTTTACTATATTGATTTTTAAATAACATTAAACTTTTTCTTCCCTCCAGAGACAGGATGGAGGAGGTAACTTCTTTGAAGCCTGTATTAGGTAGGTTACATTATGTTCTGCTAAGAAAATGCCCCCAAATCTCAATAGTTTGTGATGGCCAAGGATTATTGTCATCCAGTTTACATGACTCTCATGTGTTGGATGTGGCCTGTATCATGCTATTTTTATGCTAGAACTCAAGCTGAGGGAGAAGTTTCTGTTGGGAATATTGTCATGCTTATGCCTGAGGGTCCATGTACCTTGGGACTACACGATGATGAAGTTTCTGCTGAAACGCGCTTATGTCCTTTCAGCTCGTGTTTCATTCACCATGCAAGTCACTTGGTTAAACAATGTGCTACATTTCTTGCTGAGAATTCATTATTTATATATATATATTTATGGGATACATCCAAATGTATCAAGAAATGTATTTACATTTATTTATAACAAAATTAATGAAGCATCTGTCAATAAGATTTTAACTTACTGTTACCTGAAACTTGAAAAAAAAAACCTTAAAACCTGATTTATAAATTTATCAAGATGCTAAAATTAGACTTTTTTTCAGAATGGGAGAGAAAAAAAATGAACAATTTTCTACTTTTTTTTCCTAGCACAAAGCACAATTTACTAAAGACATCAATATAAATTTGACATTGCAGTGACCTACAAAATAAAAGCAGTCAGGATCCAGCCTAGACAACCTACCAGGAAAAATTGTGTGCGTGTGTGTGTGTGCGTGCGTGTGTGTGTGTGTGCATATGTATGTGTTCATTCTATGAAATTGACTATGATAGCTTCAAGGAAACACACAGAGGTGAGACAAAAGAGAGATTACCAGAGAATAAAAACATACAGTACAAAGAATGTTAATTGGAGTGTTATTTAAAACACCATCTTATAAAATCTCAATGAATCCTAATGAATCAGAGGATTTATTTGAGCCTAATAATGGCTAAGTACTTCATAGAATAAAATTGAGGGAGATTAGAATACAAAAAAAATTAAAGGGTCCATCTTGAGCTTAAAAGTCAGGAAATAAAGAAGCATTGCATGTCAGGTCAGTGGAGAACTTGAAAATTTGTTCTGATTTCACCAACATATTTAACTCTCTCCAAAGCTGAGTCTTTGTTTCATAGTCAAGTCATTAGATTCCACCTTTGGCAATATTTTCTCTGCTCCCAGCTCTGCATTCTGTTATTTATTTCCCTTTCTGCCACAGAGAAATGGGGACTTAATAAAAGCATATTTTATTTCCAATCTGCTATTTCATGGTTCTTGCCCTGATAATCATTACTTTTCTTTATTGCAAAACAATTTCTTTCTTAAAAGACATGCATCTGGAATGACCATATTTATGTGCTGGCTGTTCCCTAAATGATAGCAAATGTCCCTTTATCTTTACCAGCTCTTCTGTGTGGGCTGGGGACCAGGGTGGATTGAATGATTGATGGGCTTTATTGGTGAGGGAGGCCCCTAGTTTGACTCCCTTAGGCCAGAACTGAACAGCATAAGCAAAGTGAGGGTTGATAAATTACTCAAATATTTTTGCCCAAGTTACCCTTGAAGCTTCACAACTCTAAACAGATCTGAGGACAGAGGAAATATACTGATATGATTCCACAGAACCCAAATCAAGTTCATAGTCCCATTCCCCTCTGAAGCAGAATAAAGCCCTCCTTTGCCATCTCCTATGGAAAACGCTTGTGGTAAATATCAAGAAACTTGGGGTCAAGTCAAGATTCTTCTATAAAACCCCTGTAACATCAGTTTCCCCACGTGTAAAATGTGACTTCACTTTTTCATTTGATCACTGCCAAATTAATGATGATCATGTCAGCCAGCTTTCATGAATGAATGAATGTATAAGGGAATCGAGAACAGAAAGATTTAATATTCTGTCCTCAGGTCTATAGATAGCATGTGACTGAGCCAAAGTTCCAAACAATTTTGGGCGCCACTGTACACAATGCTGTCTCTCTAGGGATTTTGACAAGAAATGTTGCACCAAAAGGTTGGAAGTGAAAAGAGGAAGACTTCTGCCTGCCCACGTCATGAAATTTTCTTCTCTAAATTTTTGCTTTTTTATTATTCCTTGAACAGTCCTTAATTCACCCTGTCTATGCACATAGTATAATAGTTTAACTTATGCTCAACTTCTTTTCCTTTTATTTGTCCTGGTGCACCCTTAGCTGGTCATCCAGTGACATCTTACCTTCATTATCACTGCTGTGTCCTTAAACTTTTCATCCAAGCAGATGGAGCTTTCCATCCATGCAGATGGAACATAACAAGAGACAGCCAAAATACAAACAGAATCACATCTCAAGAATTGCCCATGGGAAGAAGATGGAAGTCACATCAGATCATCTTGGACTTACATTTCATTCTCCTATATTTTTTATTCCTATGGACATAGACACACAAATATAGGTTAGGAACCCCACTTAAGAGAAGCCTTGAGTTTTTATATATTTTTTCACACCTCTGGCCAAACCGTCTCCTGATCACCTTACCTTGTGAATCAACCAGGAGTCTCTCTCCCTTTTTACAACATGCAATGAATCCCAAAGCAGGAACAACAACCACAGAAATTAACTGTGAACTGTGCTTCCTTTTATGTTCTGTTGGCAAGGCTAAAGTGCAAAGCGCTATACCTTGCTTAGAGTTATAACAACAAGAAGGCCTAGGAAGCCTGGATCCCTGCTTTGAAAATCAAGACTTATCTAGGTCAAGTACTTTTTTACATCTAGTTAAGAATACTTCCCTGGCTGGGCACAGTGGCTCACGCCTGTAATCTCAAAACTTGGGGAGGCCGAGCCGGCTGGATCACTTGAGGTCAGGGGTTCGTGACCAGCCTGGCCAACATAGTGAAACCCTGTCTCTTCTAACAATACAAAAATTAGCCAGGTGTGGTGGTGCATGCCTGTAATCCCAGCTACTCAGGAGGCCTAGGCAGGGGAATGGCTTGAACCTGGGAGGCGGAGGTTGCAATAAGCCGAGATCGTGCCACTGCACTCCAGCCTGGGTGACAGAGCAAGACTCCATCTCAAACAAAGAAACAAACAAAAAAGAATACTTCCCTAATTAATGAAAGTAATTTTGGCTGCTGTGATAATATTGAGTTAGCAAACTATCCAGCCCATCAAACTTACTTCTTTCACTGAGTTGCATCTTTCCATGAGTAACCTTGCTCTGCCTCACACCCAGTGCCCTTAGAATTCTAAGAGTCACCTTACCTTTACTGTATCCAGCATATAGCAAATATATTCAACAATAAGGATAAATGGTGAGGGGAGGGGGACCTCAGCACCCTCCTCCCCTCACTATTTATCCTTATTATTTTTCAAACAGCCTCAAGGAGCCTCAAGGAGCCACACACTTTAAGACCCTTACTTGACATATTGTTCTAGTCATCTTCAAGTTGCCATGTTGTCACCAGAATGGTGTCCTTAAAAATATATCTGTAGAATGATACTTTCCAAAGTCTGCAAATGGGTGGAGGGATGAAGAGAGGTAGGTTAATGAGTACAAACATAGAGTTAAATAAAAGGAATAAGTTCTAGTGTTTGATGGCACTGTACGGTGACTCTAGTTAACAATGTTATGTTATATATTTAAAAATAGCTAGATGTGAAGATTTAAAATGTCCCCAACACCAATAAATGATAAACATTCAAGGTGATAGATGCTCTAAACTTCCTGATTTGATCATTACACATTGTACGCATGTATCAAAATATCACATGTACCCCATACAAATGTATAATTATTATATATCAATAAATTTGTTTTGAATATGATTATTTTCTTTGTTTTTTGCAAACTCCAAGTGGATAGTTCACCTCCCCAGCCTTATCCTTGTCATTCACCCATTGGTACCCTCCACCCCAAGACCAAGTCCCTGAAAGTAGCCTCTCAGCACAATGCTGACTTCTACTTGCCAGCCTATGCTCTTGCTATTGCAGCAACCTGGCATAGCTTCCCTGCTTTATCTAGCGAGGAGGTCCCTACTTGTCTCCAGCTTTCAGCTCATGCCATCTCCTTTGTGAGGTGAGATATATATATAAAACATCAGATAAAATGGCACACTTGTAACCTTTCCATGTACTCTAACATGGCACCTCTACCATCACATTGAATTGATTTGTACAAGATTTGGTTTCCTCCATTATACTGTGGTTTTCTTGGCATCATGCCTCATCTTAATTTGTATCTTTAGTGTCCAACACAGGGTCTGGTATTTAGAAAGTATCAAATAAATATTTGTGGAATAAATCAACAGAAGCACAACTCATTTTCCTCATTTCCTGTCATCTGCCTCAGAACAACCCTTTCAGATACTCTAAAAAATTATTTCCATTGTCTTAGATTCTGCAATAACTCAGACATCCTGTCTATAACACTTATTAAACATAATAACTTTGAAATAATTTCTCTGTGCAAATATTCAGGGGCTCATCCATAACTAAGTGAAATACAGCCTGAAATAATCAATCATTATTTTCTAAACCAAAGACCCTGTAATTAAGGAGTCTGTCAATGTGCCAACAACTTATGGGTCTAGGCATTAATTTTTGTTTGTTAAAGGACCTTAAAGATAATGTAATATGAGCCCATTGTGAAATGGATTAATAAATTGCTTGTCTCATTTCACTTGTTCATTTCTATCTAAATTCTGCAAGAAAGAAGAAAAGTTGTGCAGTTTTATTTCTTTAAAAATTTGACATGATGCACACTTTCTTGCAAAATCAGAGGAATCATCGTGGTATCTGTCAACTGTGTGGAAGGTGGAAGTGAACACCTGCACACTATGTCACATGATATAGATAATTTCTTTTTATCCTTTGTTGAGTTTATTCTTCAACAAATACGGACTAAATGCCCTCTTTATGGCATGCACACATTGCTATTGCTTTTTTGGAGATGATACAAACTGAAGCCTGGAGACTGGGTCTGAGTTACCCTAGGCTTCTCATTCAGTAACAGGCAGCATCAGAATCAGAACTCAGGTTTGACTCCAGGGCCCATGTCCATCCTTTCACACCTTCAGTCATTATGCATTTGATTCTAAGGCCCTATGTGATGTATTGCTCGATGCTTTTTCTTTGAAGCAGTTAAAGGCAAGGTGAAGGAAATCCCACAGAGGCCAACACTCTTATGAAAAGATCCACTTGACACATAACTAAAGCATCTGAGCTGAAACAGGACTTGGCAATCATCTGCTTGATCTCTTTCATTTAAAAGATGAATTAAATCCATTTAAAGATGAATTAACAAACATTCAATGTGTATCTTCTATAGCCCATTCATTTATTTTATTTGCTCAACCAATATTCACGGAACACCTACTATATGAGACACAGTGCTAAACAGGGGTTAAAATATTAAACAAGGCCAGGCACTGTGGCTCACGCCTGTAATCCCAGGACTTTGGGAGGCCGAGATGTGCAGATCACCTCAGGTCAGGAGTTCAAGACCAGCCTGGCCAACGTGGTGAAACCTTGTATCTACAAAAATACAAAAATTAGCCGGGCATGATGGCGGGTTCCTGTAATCCTAGCTACTCGGGAGGCTGAGGCGGGAGACTCGCTTGAACCCGGGAGGCAGAAGTTGCAGGGAGCAGAGATCACACTGTTGCACTCCAGCCTGGGTGACACAGTGAGATTCCATCTCAAAAACAAACAAACAAACATTAAACAAGACAGACTTGCTTTTAAGTGCTCATGGAACTCAAAATTTTCATCAGAGTAATGGGATGAGACAAAGTTACACGGAAACCCCCTGAGATACTGTAAGTGTAGGGCCCTTGCAAGTCCACCCTCACCCACCTTATCTGAGTGACAAGGTCCTTTAGCACATGCATGCATCTATTGTTTGTGGATGTAAGGTTAAACACCCATTGCCTCTCCTAGACTTCAAGCTCCCTGAGGTCAAGAACAACGTCTTACTGATAAGGGAAAATCAGGAACTCCTTGTGTTCTCAATATGTTGACAAAATGAATGAATAAATGAAAACATTTGCCATTCATTTTGGAGGAAAGCGAGTTTCCTTCTCAATGCTAAGTTACATGAATTGAACATTAATGACAGTATCAGCAAAAATGAGGGATTTTATGCAGAGAGTGACAAGGGCTTTGATATGAGGGACTCACCAGCTGAATGCAGACCAATGTGGAGAGGAACAAATAGAAGCAAATCAGCAGAACTCAGGCAACACAAGAAAAGGTAAGTTCAAAAGAAACTTCAGTGGATACAATTGTCCCTGACAGTGCTTGCTGATGGGGTTGAATAGTTTTCTGATGAATAGGGAGTTAGAAGTTTGTATCAAGAATATAATCAGGATCTCTTATGGGTTGCTTTACATAATTACACTTGAGATAATGATACAGTAAACTGTATGTAGTTCTCACCCCGATAGTCTTTATCTACTCAATCAACAAATATTTTAAAATTGTTTACTGCCTGTTAAACACTAGTATATATTAAGAGCAGTGCTTCTGAGTAATGGATTAAGTAGTTTTTGACTGAATATTTTACTGTTGCTGCACATATCTGAATAAAGCAATCTCTCCAGATATTGTTGGAGATGGGCATATGTATTTTGAGGAGTTTAGCTGACAACTGGAGCCCAGATTGAACAAAACTAGTTAAGTCACCTTGCTTTCAGAATGTTACCTTTGGACAAACCCTGTATCTTGTGTGGGTGTGCTAGATGTTACCGTTTCTCATTTAATCTTGACATCATTTCTCCCTATGACAGCCAGATTTATCTTCCAAAATTCATTTGTATTTTAAAACCAAGGTTTTATTTCTGAACATAAAAATGAGATGTTCACTATATAAACTTTGGAAAGTACAGAAAACTTCACAAAAAGAGAAAATTGTTGCTTATAGATTACTATATGTCCAGGTGATTTCCTTTTTTTTTTTAATGTAACAGATTTCTCAAAACAGATCTTAGTATCCTTGTATTAATTTAATTATTTATTTTGGTTCTATAATAACTTCCTTTTATTTATGTTTTTAAATGGACACAGTGAAGATTGTATGCATTTACTGTGTACAACATATTGTTTTGAAGTTTACAGACATTGTAGAAAGACTAAATCTAGCTAATTAACATATAATTAATAAGCATTTCTACATGTTCGCATCATTTTTAAAATGACTATACATAATAAAGACACTATACTTATTAAGCACTTCCTACTTGCTAGAAACTATTCTAAGAGGCTGAAATTTGCTAATTTTTCAATCCCTAAGACAAAGCTGTGAAATAGGTTTTTCATTTTATTATGAAATTAGCTTCATTTTACAGATGGAAGAATTAAAGCCATGAAAGTATCAATAAGTTGCTCATTTGGGAGGCTGAGATGGGCGGATCACGTGGTCATGAGTTCCAGTCCCACCTAGCCAATATGGTGAAAACCCGTCTCTACTAATAATACAAAAATTAGCCAGGCATGGTGTCGTTCGCCTGTAGTCCCAGCTACTCGGGAGGCTGAGGCAGGAGAATCAATTGAACCCAGGAGGTGGAGGTTGCAGTGAGTCGAGATCGCACCGCTGCACTCCGGCCTGGTGACAGAGCGAGACTCCGTCTCAAAAATAAATTAATAAAATAAAATATAAGTTGCTCATGGTCACACAGCTCATTGAAGGTACAGCCAGACTATGAATCCAGATAACACAACTGAGAGTTTACATCTTAACCACTAGGACTCATTGCCTTCTATTTATCAATTAGGATAAACCCTAATTGTGCAAAATGTGTGCATAGTTTTTTTAAAAGAAATCACATAGGTCTATGAGTAACAAAATTCAGTAAACCTTCCCCAATCTGGCATTTTTCTCCCAGAAACAACTGTTCACAAATCTCTTAATTGTTTTCAATTATTCTATTCACCTTTCTATTTCTAAATAATATGCTAATACTTATTTTCTTTTTTTATCTTTAGATATCATCTATCAATTTTCTAGCATGAAGATGAGGTTCAGTTCTTTCATACTCACTGTCCCTTGTCAAACATTCTCTCTTTCTCTCTTCTTTCTCTTCCCTCTTCCCGAGCCCTCTCCTTTCTCTCTTTCTCTGATTTCCTAAAAATATAATATTTTGTGTAAGTCAACATTCAGTGTTTATTATGTTTACTTTTGAATGCATATACACAGTGTTTATAACTATCACAATATATGATAAATGTACTTCCTTTCTTGAAAAATACTCTCCCCCCTGGAAGTAATAGTTGCCTGGTAAAATTTTGAGGGAATTGTCATTTAATTTTTTGCCTCTTTATCAATGATACATCTCCTGAATCTCTGACAAAATGGCAAAATCTCCTCTTGACATGGTCTAGACCATCAGTTCCATTTTCTTTTCTGGAAGACAGCCTCACTGAAGCCTCCATCCTGCTCCAATATGGACCGGTTGCTCTCAAAGTTCTCTATACAACTGTGGTTTGAGACATGTCTTCACCTTCAGACTGGATATTCCCTTTGCCTCTCTCCTGTTAAGTGTCTGTCATCTCCTCTAGGTCAAGTCTTCATCTTTCTTGACTCACTCTTTCATGCTGGTGGTATATCTCTTCCAGAGGCTTCATGAGATGGTGCATGGTACATCTAATATTTTAAGATTGCATGTCTAAAAATATCATCTTAAAACTCTCTCACACTTGGTTGCTGGTTTGCTTGGATATAGGATATTAGGTTGAAAATAATTTTACCTTAAAGTTGTGAAAGTATTTCTTCTGGTCTTAAAGATTTAGCTGCTGCTGAGTTATTATTCCAAATTCCTTCTGTGCTCCTTTTCCCCCTCTCTGTAATCTTTTGGGATTATTTCTTTAGCCTCATATTATGAAATCTCAGGATGACATCTCTTGTATTCATTTCCCATTAAATATGCTGGGCACTCAATATAGCTTTAGATCGGAAATAAGTCAGTTAGTCACGAAACATTTTCTTAATAATTTCTTTAATAATTTTTCCATTTCATTTTTACTATTAATTCTTTGTAAAACATCTACACATTAAATATTAAACTGTGGAAAAGAACCTCTATTTGTGTCTTTTCTCCCCCTTTCCTCTGAGGGATCCTTAACTCTTCCAGTCCTTCTAATTTTACTTCTGATGTGGTATTTTTAATACAAGATATTTTTCCCATTTATGTATATTCCTTTTCTGTAACATTTATTTCATGAATTCATTATCTGCTCTGATCTCCCTGATGATATAAATAAGGAATTCTTCACTCACAGCATTTTTCTGTTTGCTTCAAGTGCACTATTTTCCCCCTACATATGTCTATTTATCTGGTGTCTGTCATTCTTGTTAGTGATGTCACTAAAGTGGTGATGTTCACTGACAGTCATTCACATCTTAAAATGAGAACCAGAGGGCTGATTAAAAGTTTCACGTACTGGGGGGAGATTAATTTATGAAAGCCATTGTATGGGTGATAAGGTAGAAATACAGCTGTTTTGTTGAGAGGATTTCAATAGTCAAAATCTATTTTTATTGTGTTGTGTTGTGTTGTACTGTATTGTATTGTATAGGATTGGATTGTATCCTATCCTATCTATCCATCTATTCACTCATCTATCCATCTATTTATTTACTTTTTTTCTATTTCTCTTGAGCTGGTCAGGTTTTCTAGTCAAAAAATAAACTCAGCCAGGTGCAGTGACTCACACCTGTAATCCCAATAGTTTGGGAGGCCGAGGCAGGTGCATCACCTGAGGTCAAGAGTTTGAGACCACCCTGGCTAACATGGTGAAACCCTGTCTCTACAAAAAATACAAAAAATTAGCCGGGTGTGGAGGCCTGTGCCTGTAGTCCCAGCTACTCTGGAGGCTGAGACATGAGAATCACTTGAACCCGGGAGGTGGAGGTTGCAGTGAGACAAGATCATGCCATTGCCCTCCAGCCTGGGTGACAGAATGAGACTCTGTCACAAAACAACAACAACAACAAAACAAATAAACAAACAACAACCAAAAAAACCCACCTCATATCTCCAAGAATTCTAAGATTGCTCATCAAAATTATAGGAGCCAAGTGAGGAAAGGGGGTTGGAGGTGGCGTCTCACCTCTCTAGTCTGTAGAGATTCACTTACTCTCCTCCTTTTTGGTATGATGCCTCATTTATATCCTTGTCTGTGCCTGGTAGCCCAAGGCTGGAGTTTCTGGTTCATTTTCTCTAGGTATCAAACTTACAGTCTTCCACTGAAGTTGGTAAGTGTTGGTTACCTGGTCTCCCTAAATGGTAGACGTGACTTGAGGATCTGAGCGACTTTACATAAAGTCATATGAAAAACTCCTCTGAGTTTGATTCTGCAACTCATTCTGCCTTCTGAGACAACTGGAGTGTCTAACTTCAGGGGCTTTCTCAAGTTCTCAGACACAAAGGGGCTTGCGCTTCCTGGATTCCCCAGCTGCTTCCATTTTAGGAAGTCAGTTTTCACTCTTTCATCAGTTTTCTATCTTCTAAATCTGTGTTTTCATCACTTTTCTACTTTGATTTTCTGTCTTGTTCTCTTTGACTTTTTAGGCTTTTGCCTCTTTCGGGCTTTTCTTGTCATTTTAGTGAAAAGTTGGGAGGGATCAGTGACAAACCCAGATATTCCTTCACCCATTTTTAGCTGGAAATCCATAACAGCATTTCCAGGTGATTATTGTCCCATTTCACAGATAAGGCAACTGAGGTAAAGAGAATTTTTAGCATACTTAACGTCATAAATTGAGTGAATGAGCCTGTGAATTTGGTGCTCTTTCCTGGGGAGTAGCTGACTCTTGCCTTAATCCTGGGCTCTATCCAGCTAAGCAGTCATTATTCTCCTTAGATCTAACCAACAAGCTCCAGCCCTAGATTTATGAGTCTGCTCTGAACGCTGAAGTCTGAAGAAAGATATATGTGATTTCCAAAGTTTCATGCTCATCCCTCAAATAGATCTTTAATTTATTGCCTTGAAATCCAAATAAATAAAATATTGTATATGAATGATGTAATGGCTTCGGGCCAGAGCTCCCTGTGATCCTGCGACAAATTTTGGATTGGTGTTGCCATAAAACGTCCCTGCCCACACCTCAAAACCACACATAAGCCGTCATTAATCTCTCGGCTTATGAGTTGTGTTACTATCTCAGATTGATTCAAAAATATTTGGGTGTGGGTGCATACAAAGAGTTCACAACATTGTTATATGAACTGTAGTAGATGTTTAAAAGTTAAGTAAAAGAAAAAAATGAGTTAATGCTGAATATCAGAGTCCAGGGAGATCATACTGATTCCTTTGTTTACATTTAGACATTCTGCGATCAATCTTTACTTTTTACCTTACTTTTTTCTCCTAAACATTTTATTATAAATTTTTTCAAAAATATGGCAAAGTTGAGAGCATTTTACAGTGAGCAATCATCTCTTCCACCTACTTTCTACCATAAGCATTTTACTATACTCATTTTTAAAATCACGCATCTATCTATCCCTCTGTCCATCCATCAATTCACTTGTAACACATTTCAAAGTAAATCTCAGATACCTGTACACTTTCCCTAACTACTTCAGTGTGCACATTATTAACTAGAGTTGATTATTTATTTACAATATTTTTCTTTCATGTCAAGATTTATACATAACAAAATGCAAAAATCCAGTTTCCATTCATTGAGATTTTACAAAAGCATTTATTTCTTGGTCTTTCATTTTCTCTTGTAGTCTATGCATTTATTTAATTCAATAGATGTTATTAAACACATCCCATGTGCCAAACATTTATAATGACACACATTAATATGATGTATGCTAGACAGAGGAGACAGTGGCTAATTCTCATGTTGGAAGTCAGGGAGTTAAGCAACAGAGAGAGAGAGAGATGTTACAAAAAGCATTTATCACTGAATAAACCCATGAACAAAATTGAAAAGAATGAGAAAATATGGTGTGTTTAGGGCAAAATGCATTGTCTTTTGTAGCCTGAGCCTAATGAGAGTATGCATGTGTAGGAGGGTGGTGAGTAAGAGACGTAATTATTTTAAAAATTCGAAATTCAAAACAACATGTATTAAAAAGTTGGCAATAAATGAAGTGCTTCATACTATAGCACTGAGCTTATGAGAAAGCCTGCACTTCTTCAGCTGTTCCTTCTTGAACCAAAATGACAAACTGACAACTCAGATTTTAGCCTGTTTTATTTCATTGATAAACTGCTAAAATTTAGATTTAATGCATGTTTGATTTCTGACTTTTGAAATTTGTTTGAAATGTTTGAAAATTGACTACACATTTGCTCCCAAATGTCTTAATATAAATGTTTGGGGAAAACAACCAAGTGAGTATTCTAAAGTGTGAAAAGATCACTATGAAAAATGCTTCATTATTTAAATCAAACTATAAATGAGTTTGCCGCAAACTGGAAAATAAGGAGAAATATTAAGACTCAAAGCCTTAAAATAGTAAAAAAAAAAAAATGAAAAAAAGAAAACTTTTTCTTAAATTTGTGGATTTATGACTATGAACATGACATGGTGCAAACCTTGTCATCATTCATTCATTGACCCAATATGCTCTGATGACAGATGCATAAGAGGGGCTGTGTGTGTGTGTTTCCCTAAAGAGGACACTATTTTTCTGACTCTCCAATTAACTCTCTGACTTCTCTGTACTACTCCTGGTTTAGGATCTCACGTCAGACAACATTCTCTACCTGCATCATTATTTTATCCATCTATCCTGAGTGATTTGCACTTCTGTGATAATGACTACTGTATTGTACTGCTATATAATATGTAAAAATTTTAAAAAAAATTGAGGGAGAAAATGAGCTTTGGTTATTTATTTATTTATTTATTTAGAGACAGAGTCTCACTCTATCGCCCAGGCTGGAGTGCAATGGCACAATCTCGGCTCACTGCAACCTCCACCCCCCGGGTTCAGGCGATTCTCCTGCCTCAACCTCCCGAGTAGTTGGGATTACAGGCATGTGCCACCACACCGAGCTAATTTTGTATTTTTAGTAGAGACGGGGTTTCTCCATGTTGGTCAGGCTAGTCTTGAACTCCTGACCACAGGTGATCCAGCCGCCTTGGCCTCCCAATGTGCTGGGATTACAGGCGTTAGCCACTGTGCCCGGCCTATTTATTTTTAATCTTGAAGTGTTACCACCATCCCTGGTGCAGAATATAAGTATGTGATCGGTAAATCTTTCTTATGCTGATATATATTACTCAGGCAGTGAATATTAAATTAGTTCAGAGAACAACGTATATTATTGAAGAGGGAGTAGTCAGGGGGAGTTTTTTTTTTGGGGATAAGGAAGGATGGGTGGAGAGCCAGAGTAGGGGCTAAGAAATCAAAGATGGCTATAACTGCACATGCAAGGGAATAGGGATGTACGTAAACATGGTTCATTTGAGATCAGCAGGAATGTTCCCTTTTGGCACTGATGCAATTTATTTTACTTTATTCCCTCTTTCACGCCAGAATTTCAGTTTTAGCCTCCTTCTTTCTCTTTGACATTGAACAGAAGGGGAAGAGGAAGGAATTCAAGATAACTGGTCAGAAGGTACTGTTTTCCATCAGACACACTCATCCACTCATCCATAAATCCATTCATTTTTCCCATTTATCTCATCCAGTTATCTACCTATCAAGTCAAACTTGTACAAGTAAACCTAGTCTCATCCAAAAGAACAATGGATATCTAATTCAAAAAGGAGTAAAAATGATGTCTTCTGGCTGGAAAATGAATTGAAGAGTTAAATTAGCTAGACAACAAAGGGTGGGCAGAAAGAGGTACAGTCACCAGGCAATAAATCACTCTACCAATATCAATAACAATTAATGTATTGAGGAATTTGCAAATAGCTATAACTAGTGCCAGATCATTCTTCATGCAGTGAGAGAGCACAAAGAGTCTAACCACTCCTTAAGACACCTCTGCCAGCCCAAAGCCTTCTGATGTCTCTCTCAAATATTACTGATGTTCAGTCACAAAAATTTACTTGGAAAAATAATCCACCATTATAATGGGCTACACAGACCCACATATGAGTAAAGAGCCTATTTATTCAGCTACTGAAAATGCTGCTGGAAAATACCTTTCAGCAACCAGTTATCTTTGGGAAGAGCCTTGGCGGAAGAGTACTGCCTTGCCCAACTGGTGCAGCGTGCATCCAATGTCTGGTTGACACAGGAGTGTGAAGACCTGTTTCTTCACTCCAACTCTAAAAGGCCATCCCAGCTTCAGATGTCCTCATGACATCACTCGAATCCTTTGTTAAAACTACCTTGCATCTTCATCACTCCATCTACCTAATTTTTCCTTCCCTATCCTTTTGTAGGTGTTGATTCCAAGAGTACTCTATAATAAAGTAACTGCAGCATTCATCTCCATCTCAGGGAATCAAACCTGCAGTAGAAACGAAGACCTATAGGGGAGCTTTCCAAGGGAGGCTCAGACAGATGCAGATGATCTACTGAGGCCCCGTAGTCACATCCTGTCTATGCAGAAAGTAATTCATAGTTCTCTGAGATCAGCCTAGTGAAAGCCACACTAACAAAACAGCTTCATTCAAAACTACCTTATAAGCAGGAGGCTCAGAGAATCAACACTCCAAGACAAGGGTGATCATACCACATTAATTAATCCAATGTCTTTAATTTACTATGAGGAAATGAAAGTCCATAGGAAATCACTGATGGGGCAGAACAAGGAATTCTGCCATTAGTTTTATGATCCCTCAATATGTCTTCCTATTTTATGTGTACTAACTAGAAAATTGTTACTCTTAGGATGTCAGGAACAAGGGGGACTATAATAATTAGGGCTTGAGTATCACTTGAGTCTTCACGCCATCATGAGTAGGAGCTCACCAAAGGAAACTGTTTAGTATCTCAGGTCAGGTCATGTAGGAAGTTAGTTAATAAGTTAGCTAATAAGATTTTTCAAATCTTATTCTGTGAGACACACTGTAATCTGGTAACTATTCCCCCATGTGGGCTTCTATCAACACATCTATATTTCCACCCATTCTTTTACAACTCTTTCTAGATATGATTGTGGGCAATCATTTGGATTCACATCAATATTTTCTTGTTACTACACACTTTTTCCCCTGCTTTCCTCACCACATGTGTTACTGACAGTTCTTTATATTATTTAATGATATTTGTTCAAAGATATTTAGCAAGGAAACCTGATCTGGAACTAGGACCCAGAACTTCCAGTCCTGAAATTTTGATTCCAGTAAATTGATGTAGAAACCAAAGGCACAGGTAAAAATAAGAAGTTAGAAAGGGGAGGGTTTGATTAGTAAAAGAAAATAGTGCAGTTTTACATATACAGGTATAAAGGGGGGGACATATTGTAAATTATTTTTAATGCAAGGCTAAAAATTGGAAAGTTAATCGAGTGTTCAATGGGAGCCAATAAGTGTTTTGAAGATCATGAGAATCTGTTGGCTGTATGATTTATTGGAGAAGAGAAAGTTTGGATGTGGAAAGTGAGCTAGGGAGACCGTTGCAAGTTTAGGAATGAAGCTATGGGGATTTGCAGATAAAATTAGAAGGAGAGAATGAATGTTAGATGTGTTTGAAAGATTGATTCTAAAAGAAGTAGAGTGGTTAAGTGAAAAGACTCTGGAATTTGGCATTACTAAGGCATGGATTTGCAACATACGTCCACCACATTTGTTTTGGTATAAACATCTAAACCTCATTTTCCCTAATAAAGTGGGTATATAAAGCTTACTTCACATGGAAAGTATTGATACCCTACAAATGCTGGTTCTAATACTATGATTTTGAGAGAGGGCAGGTAGGGGATCCAGAATGACCCCCAGGTATCTCACTTAGATGAATGGATTGGTGAAGATGGATTTTCCTGAAATAATAATAATAATAAACTGAGAAGAAGGATTGGGGAGGTTTCAATTCAATTTTGAAGCAGTTGGTTTGGAGGTACTTTCACAACACCAGTTGGAGATGCCCAGGTATTGATTGGATATATGAGTATGAATTAGAGAAGCATCATCTGGCTGAAGAGACAGATTTGGGCAATGACTCATAGAGATAAATAAAAATGGACACCAAGTAGTGACTGGCAGAATAAACGATGTGAATCCTTAAGTCTAAATCTTGTGAAACAATAAGGATTGCAGTTTGGGAAATGGGATGGAAGGTTATACACACACACACACACACACACACACACACACACACACACACACAAACACACACACACACAGTGAGAGAGCCTTTAGAAAGATATCAATAGAACCAACAACATGGATTATGAAGAAACACAGAGGTGAAAGAAAGAATGCAAAAACAGAATGATATGTAAGCATGCGTGGGTGCATAGGGGTGTAGTCATCGTATACTCCATAACAAAATTTCTAAAACTGGTCTCTACGGAACACCAGTCCCATGAATTAGCTCCATGAAAGAAAGTAGAAGGAAACTTTGGGTATTGCTTTAAGCTCTGACAGTCTCAGAGATTCCTAGAGTAAAACACCTTCTTAAAGAATCTCAGAAATTTAGCAGTAAAGCAATTTGCTTACATCAAGTGATATGGTTTGGCTGAGTCCACCCAAATCTCATCTTGAATTGTAGTTCCCATAATCCCCACGTGTTGTGGGAGGAACCCAGTGGGAGGGAATTGAATCATGGGGGCAGTTATCTCCATGCTGTTCTTGTGATAGTGAGTGAGTTCTCATGCGATCTGATGGTTTTATAAGGGGCTTTTCCCCACCTTCACTCTGTACTTCTCCTGGCTGCCACCATGTGAAGAAGGATGTACTTGCTTTCCCTTTCACCAGAATTGCAAGTTTCTGGAGGCCTCTCCAGCCATGCTGAACTGTGGGTCAATTACACCTCGTTCCTTTATAAATTACCTAGTCTTGGGTATGTCTTTATTAGCAGCATGAAAACAAACTAATGCATCAGTGTTTCAGAAATTGCTTCTCATTTTCCTACTCAAACATCTTTCATCAAATTAGAATTATTCAGGACAGAGTGCAGTGAATATTCATCATATGATCAAATTCCTCTAGAAGGGGCCAAAGAGTCACAGGCCTCAAGGAAAATAATTGGAATGAATTGGTAGAAGGGAAATGAGATTATAAGTGATAGAATTAATGCCTGAGAGAAAAATGGGAGGTAAGTGTAGGCTTTATTTCATGGAATAAAATAATGGTCATCATTTGTAGGAGTACTATGCTTAAGGGAATTTTTATTATTTTTTTCTTTTTATTTTGAAATAATCATAGATTCACAGGAAGTTGCCAAAATATGTACCAAGAGGTCCTATATGGCCTTCACCAACTTTTCCCCAATGATGACATCTCACATAACTATGGTACAACAAAAACATCAGAAAATTGACATTGATATAAATCACAAGGCTTATTCAGGTTTCACCAGTTTTATATGAACTTATGTGTGTGTGTGTGTGTGTGTGTGTGTGTGTATAGTTATATACAGTTTTATCACATGCGTGGATTTGGGTAACCACCACCACCACCACATTCAATTCAAGACACAGAATGTTTTCATCGCCACAGACTACTTATTTGTCTTATTCTTTTCATCTTTTATATTATCCCACCAATCCCCTACACCAACCCAAAGGTCTGGCAATGACTAATCTCCATCTCCATAATGTTTTTTTATTTCAAAAATGTTATATAAATGGAATCATACAGCATGTAATATTTTGAGACTGGCTTTTTTTCATTCAGCATAATTCCCCTGAGATCAACCCAAGCTTCTGTGTGTAGTCGTAGTCCACTCTGTTTTTACTGCTGTGTAGTAATTAATGGTATAGATGTACCACAGTCTGTTGAATTATTCACCTGCTGAAAAACATTTAGGTTGTTTATAGGTTTTCCCTATTATGAATAAAGCTACTATGAACATTTATGTACAGGTTTTTATATAAACTTAAGTTTTCATTTTTCTAGGATAAATGCCATCTGTGACTCCTGAGTTATAAAGTAGTTGTATATCTAGTTTTATGGGAAACTGCCAAACTGTTACCTAGAGTGGTGGTACCATCTCACATGCCCACTAACAATGAATGAGTGATTCAGTTGCTTCTCCAGATTTTCAGCATTTGGTGTTTTCTCTATTTTTATTATTGCCATTCTAATAGCTATGTAATGATATCTCATCGTGGTTTTAATTTGAGTTTCTATAACAGCTAGCGAGGAACATCTTTTCGTGTGCTTATCTGCCATTATTTGCTTATATCTTTGGTGAAATGGCTCTAAATGTATTTTGTCCATTTTCTAATTTGAACGTTTTATTAGTTTTTCGTTCTCTTGAGTTTCAAGAGATTTTTATATATTCTAGATACTAATCCTTTTCCAGATACATGGTTTGCCAATACTTTCTCCCAGTGTGTAGCTTGTTTTTTCATCCTCTTGATAAGGTATTTCAAAGAGCAAATTTTTAAAATTTTGACAACAGCCAATTTATCCTATTTTTCTTTTATGGCTTTTGTCTTTAGTATCAAGTCTAAAACATTTTTGTCTAACTCCAGATTTTAATGATTTTATCTTGTTTTTCCTTTTTTTCAAAAGTTTTATAGGTTTACATATTTTATTTAAGTTTGTGATCTATTTTAAATTGATAATTGCACAAGTTGTGAGTTTAAAGTCCAGATTTAGTTGATGTTGTTATTGTTTTGCCTGTGGATGTCCAAATGTGACATTTGGACTCTTTTTTTTTTTTTTCAGATGGAAACTCGCTCTGTCACCCAGGCTGGAGTGCAGTGGCATGATCTCAGCTCACAGCAACCTCCGCCTCCCAGGTTTAAGCGATTCCTCTGTCTCAGCCTCCCAAGTTGCTGGGATTACAGGTGCTCACCACCACACCTGGCTATTTTTGTTTGTTTGCTTGTTTTTTGAGAAGGGGTTTCACCATATTGGTCAGGCTGGTCTCGAACTCCTGACCTCAGGTGATCCACCCACCTCGGGCTCCCAAAATGCTGGGATTACAGGTGTGAGCCACCGCACCTGGCCCATTCGGACCATTTTTAGGCAAGGCTACCCTTTTGTGCTTTTGTCAAAAATCAGTTGGGTGTATTTGTATAGGTTTATATCTGGGTTCCCCATTCTGTGCTACTGGCCTGTGCCCTTCTCTCTGCCAATACCAGTCTGCCTTGATTATTATTGCCATAGAATAGCCTTAACACCAGACAGGGTGACTCCTTTACCCTTTTTTCCCCACAGTTGCTTTATCTGTTTTATGTCTTTTGCCTTTCCATATGGATTTTAGAATAAGCTTGTCTATGTCTACAAAAAACCTTGCTGAGATTTTAATAGGAATTGTATTAAACCTACAGATTAATTTGGGGGAGAATCAACTTTGTATTCTGTTGATTCTTCAAGGAAATGTTTTAAAATATTTTGTTTTATGAAGAGACTTCGGCAGTTATAGAAAGTGAGGGATTCAAAGGGGGTATGTGTAATTGAAGTGCGTCACTGAGGAAACCGACAGGGAAGGCTTGAGGGTTCAGGTGGAGGGGCTCAACTGCAAACTCCAAACACCCAGATCAACATAAACTGAAAGGAAGAGAATCCCAGGGAACTCACTGACCAACAATGAGAAGAAAGAAGCTATACTTGACCTTGAAGCCGGACTTCCAGATTCAAAGGGAAATGTAGACTGTATCTAGAAAACCACATCTAGTTCTCATCTCCAGCGTGGTGAGAAGCCAGAATGAAAACATCTCTGAGAACCCATGTGAACAGGGCTCTGCAATAAATGAACTGCAGTTTAGACTGCAAGAGAGAGAGAGAAAAAATGAATTAGGAAAGCCTGCTGCTTGCTGCTCCAAGAATAAAAGCTGTAGGTGTGGCCTCAGGGGCTTCCCAGTCTCACTTCCCTTCCAGTATTCTGCCTGAATCCATCTCTAATGCAAGAGATCACAACTCTCCATCTTTGGGTTTTGCCCAAAGGCACCTGCTGCCTGCCTTTACCACCTGAGTTCATGTCCTCTAACGCTGTGTGATCACCTGTCCAGAATGACTCTCCTCACTCTTGTACCCATTCTTCCTCACTAACAGTTCCCACCTATACTAACCCTGGCCCTGCATTACACGAGCTGCTTAGCTCACCTGCTGATAACTGGCTGAGAGCATGGTATACCTTCATCCATCAGAGAAATGACAAGAGTTCTGCAGAGAAATGCCTGAAATAGGACTGGTGAGATACTGATCCACTTATGGATGTACATGTAGGCTTTCTGGTGGAAACTCACACTCTTTTTTTGTTTGTTTTTTTATTTATACCCACTGCTCCATTTGCATCAAAGTCATAAACCTCCACCTGCTACCACCCACCCCACAACACAACGCTTCCTAATTTACAGACTGCAATCTCCTGGTAGCTTTCTCATTTTTTCTTGGTAGGTTTAAAAGCTTGATGCCACCAACTGTTTCTCCCCCATCTGCTTTTCTGTGTTCCTTCGGAGAAGTAAAGCACAGCCTCTTGTTGCACCTAAGCCCCTCCACATATCAAGAAAGCTGACTGTGAGAAGCCTTCGACGAACAGCCTCAGGAATGTAAGGTTTGAAGTGATGCACTCTGGAATGGAAATGCCAGTCGCACCACTCCACACCTTTGCCACCTTTGTCACTTTTCTCTGATGCACCATCTCTTCATCTGTAAAACGCAAACAAGAATTCTTACCTCATACTAGTGTTGATGGGATTCTGTGAGATGATGTGCTGGAAATATTCTGAACATGGATAGTGATGATGGTTGCACATTGTGGTCTGGAAACCACCACATTGTACTCTTCAAAATAATTAAAATGGTGAATTTTAGGTTATGTGAAGTTTGTCTCAAAAAAAAAAAAAGAAAAGATTAAAAAAAGTATTTAACACAGAACCCCATAGCCAGAATTCAGCAAATCTCATTACCTCCTCATCAGATGAAAAGTTGCAGCTCCTGGCAGAAAGCCTGGGGCCTTTTGCTTTAGACCAAGTGAAAATTTTAGGAGGTAAGTCCTAAAATCCGAGAGCATTCGCTGGGAAATACACAGGGGTAGAGCTGGAAGGACTTTCCATGTCTGCTGATCATCCCAACAGCCTGCTCCCCTCAGCCACAAGGTTCAAGAGGCACCCTTGGCCTGGACTTTCCTGGCTCTCTCGTCCCTCTTAGCCCTGCCGTTGTCCCCAGGGCTCTTCCCTCTGAGAAATGATTGAAGAGTTGGCTTTCAGACGTTGGTCTCCAAACAGCTCCAGAAGCAGCTGGAAGATTTCATGTGGATGATGATTGTTCACACTTTGACCCATTAAAAAAAAAATAAAACTAAAGCGTGGGAGAGGATGGGTCAGTCAAAATAAACCTCTTCTCTGGAAGACATCCCACAGCTGTGTGCTGAGGCAGCACAGTGTGGAGGTATTGGAGCTTCCAATATGCATAGTTGTGGTTAGGAAGAAGAAGAGAAGACGCCGGTTCATAGGTCCCCACAGCTTCATGGTGGCTCCAAACCAGGAATTAGATACACCTTTCCTTAACACTCGGATTTGTCAGATGCTGAATGCCCTCAGCATTTCAGATTCGATTGAATTCCTTTCAAAGGTGGGATGACACCAAGAGCAAGTTTGTGGTTACTCCATGGAAGCCTGAGTTGGATAATGTGTTGGGGTTCTGGGTCAGGAAAGTGCACATCAGAATCATGGTTCCACCAGCCTGGGCAACATATTGAGACCCCCATCTCTACACGAAATAAAAATCTTAGCCAAGTGTGCTGGTACATGCCTGTAGTCCTAGCTTCTCAGGAGGCTGAGGAGGGGGCTGACTTGAGCTCAGCTGTTAGAGGTTGCAGTGAGCTGTGATCATGCCACTCCACTCCAGCCTGAGTGACAGAGCAAGATCCTGTCTCAAAAAAAAAAAAAAAAAAAAAAAAATCATGGTTCCACCACTTACTGATGACCTTCATCAAATCACATGACCTCTCAGGTCCTCAATGTCATAATCTCTGAAATGGTTTGCCTTGCTGTTTCCTTGGGAAGACAAGAAGTTTTGTCTTAATGCGATGAGCTTATAGTGTCTTTCCCATATAAGACCCTCTATTCATGGTAATAATAGCAGCAGCAGCAATGCCAATCATGTTGATATAGTTAAATCCCCTGATGTTTCATCATCTTTTACCACTTTGTATCACAGAAATGGTCCAAGCAAGGCAGACTTATTTCCAGCTGATGTTTATAGGCATTGTTAACCAAGACAGAGGGAGGGACACCCGGTATCTGGCAGCAAACCAGATTAAAACTACCTGCCATTTAAAGTTTGCAAATAAACTTCTGGGGAATGATAACAGCTATAATAATAATTATGTTGTTGTCAGTAGGATGGTACTCCAAGATACTTGTCATGCTGCCCAGAGCTTTTGTTTTCAAAGAGAGA
The DNA here is from genome assembly GCF_029289425.2 of Pan paniscus. Classification (NCBI taxonomy): domain Eukaryota; kingdom Metazoa; phylum Chordata; class Mammalia; order Primates; family Hominidae; genus Pan; species Pan paniscus. The sequence continues at coordinate 74,680,927 of NC_073267.2, forward strand.
TTATCAGAATAATTGCCAATAGTTATTATAATTTACTTAAAAACTAGCCAGCTCCAGCCTCAGTGATTTCATCAACAGCTCCCTAGAATATATTTCTGTGCTTCACCTTGAAAAGACAGGTGTGATCCAAAGATTAAAACCACAGGATAAAATCACCTTCAGTCTTACCAATCCTAACTTGGGAACGATTGTTCAGGCTCAGCATTATCATGGAAATAAAAATCCCCCTACCACAAAAGACAGGGTAAGTTGAGCTTTGATACGCAGGAAGCCTTAGGAAAGACTCTAAATCTTAGAAGACATAAAAATCAAACAGAACTGAGGTGAGTTCAGTACAAGAACTGCCCAACTGAGAAGGTCAAGAAGGCAGGAAATGATGAGGAATCATGACTGGGAGCCAGTGACCTAAAATGAGATCAGCAGGAATGTGGCTGTGAAAATACAGTCCTGCAGGGATGAGTTCTTTTGAAAGGTCTTTACGCCTGACATTGGGGCTCTCAGTGTAACACTAGCAACCTGGTATTGGACCCAGATCATAAATAGAACTGTCCCCTTGCATGTCTCCACTCCCTAATTAGTGCTTAATGGAATCGATTAGGTAATGAGTGCAGGTCATCAGGGAATCAAGCATCATGTGCCCTGACAGGGACACAGAAATATGCCTTATAGCACTTGCTACTTCCTTCCAAGATAAACAGAGTTAACAATTTGATGTATGTTCCTCAAGACCTACTGTATTAGTCCGTTTTCATGCTGTTAATAAAGACATACCCAAGCCTGGACAATTTATAAAGGAAAGAGGTTTAATGGGCTCACAGTTCCACATGGCTGGGGAGGCCTCACAATCATGGTGGAAGATGAATGAAGAGCAAAGGGACATCTTAGTTGGCAGCAGACAGGAAACAGCATGTGCAGGGGAACCATCAGATCTTGTGAGACTTATTCACTATCACGAGAACAGCACAGGAAAAACCTGCCCCCATGATTCAATCACCTCCCACTGGGTCCCTCCCATGACATGTGGGCATTATTACAATTCAAGGTGGGATTTGGGTGGGGACACAGAACCAAACCACATGATCTACAATCCAGTCTGAAATTTAAAAGCACTATCTAAGGCTCCAGCATTCCTAGGGTTCAATCTTTGCTCTGCCACTAACAGGGTGAGTTTGGTCAAATAACTCTATGTCCTGATTTCCTCATGTGTAATATGGGGTGATACTGCTCTGCTACTCTTTAGCAATTTTATGAAGATTTAATAAATGGATTAAACAATCCAAGTAAAGAAAGAGGAGGGGCTCGGTAAATGGTATAGACACAACGGCTATCTTCCCACATGAGAATATAGATGAGACCATTATTTTTAACAACTCTAGAATATTATATTTTACGGATGAAACATGGTTATTTAGCCAATCCCATATGTAAGCATATTATCATAACTTCCATTTTTGTCCTTTCAAACAATGCTAAAATAATCACTCTTGCACCCATTGTCTTTATACCTTTACATAAATATTTTTGATTAATAAATTCTTCGAAGTGTAGTGCATTAAATATCTATCTTCGAGTTGTCCTCTAAATATTCTTTGAGTCTTGGTGGGTGAATGGGGGTTGTCTAGAAGGACCAAGACATGTTTGTGAAAGGAAGAACTCTCTTGAGGGGATAATTTTATAGACTGTAGAAACAATGTATATAAAAGTGTGGAGGTATAAGAGAGTACAGGTGTCACCCTGTGTTTCAGTCCTAGAATGAGAAAGATGAGGCAAGGCGGGGTTGATCGGCAGGAAAGGGATCAGAATAGAATCTAAGCTGGCTGGGCGCAGTGGCTCATGCCTGCAATCCCAGCACTTTGGGAGGCCGAGGCGGGCGTATCACCTGAGGTCAGGAGTTCGAGACCAGCGTGGCCAACATGTTGAAACACCTTGTCTACTAAAAGTACAAAAAATTAGCCGGGCATGGTGGTGGGCACCTGTAACCCCAGCTACTTGAGAGGCTGAGGCACAAGAATTGCTTGAACCCAGGAGGCAGAGGCTGCAGTGAGCCGAGCTCACGCCATTGCACTCCAGCCTAGGCAACAAGAGCAAAACTCCATCTCAAAAATAAATAAATAAATAAAATTTAATTTAAAAAAAGGAATCTAACCTGCACCCCCTAGGTGCTGATGACTGATAAGCTCTTAAAATGTTCAGCCTTATCAAGTGATATGGCTTCAATATAAATAGTAACAGCTGTCTACTAAAGAAGGATTTTTCAAAGCCTGGAATACAAAATACCGACAGTATTAAAGAAGAGTGTTCACGGTAGTATGAGCACATGATGTTAAATATTAGATGATGTAAACATGTAATGTTTTTAGTAATCAGTCCAGTTAATGAATTTATTGGTAATCTGTCTTTAACATCTATCTGAAACCTTCCAACCTCCCTTTAAACAACAACAGTCACAAAAGAGTAAGCATCAGGCTTAAGAGTCTTTCAGAAGCAGTAATTTCTTGCTTTGTTTTCTGTTCATTGTATGTATTTTAAAATGTATTTCACATTGTATTATATATTATATATACAATTGTGTATAAGATGTTTGTTGTATGACATTTTACTTGTGATTGATAATGGTTTTTCACTTATGAGAGACGTATGCATTTCCTTTATGAAAAAAATTTAAAATGTAAATTAATTTTAATAATGGAATTTTCGGAAATACCCAGCTAGCCTAAGAGGGAAAATGTAGGAAATTAACCTTGCCTAATTTTTCCAGGATCAGCCAATCCTAATCAATGCAACTTTGGTTTTAGCAGGAAAATCATTGAGTAGAACCAACTCTAGGCCTTGGTCTTGTTCAGGTGATTCTAGAAATTAAATCAACTTAAAGCACGAATGACTCGAGTTGGAGCATAGAGCTCACCACAGGAAAGTGATTGCCCTCAAACCCTCTCCCATCAAAGTTCCCATGACCGTGACCACAGCAAAGAAGCCATCCTGAGCTCTGGCCTTTTATTTAAAAATCCATTCCTGGAGTAGAAAGAAAATAACTGAAGATGTTTTGATTATTGGTGTACCAAATCCTATTTGGGGATTGGTTTACTAGATTCAAAGAGTCACGCCCAACCTCAATAAAAAGTTTTGTAAATTCATGCTTGCTAGCGTCCTTTGAAAAATAAACCCAAGAATAGTTTTATTCCAATACAGCACGCTCTCAGCACAAACATGTGGCAGATGCTAGAAACTTAGGAATCAAATCCAAATTGCAGACACACATGTTATTGTACTCCACAAGCGGGGGAGCAAACGCAGAATTGGCCTAATTTGAATATTTTTTTTTCTGAATTGCGCAAATGAAACTACATATTTAGGAATTTTTTGCTCACATAGTATTTATAGTTATTTATGATTCCTTGAGATTTTGAAGCATTATAGCTTTGCACTAGGCTTTCCAACTTTTGTTTTTGTTTTTGTTTCTCTTCTAAATGCCAAGAAGGCTGAAACCTATGCTGGAAAACCAGTGGGGATTAGATGTTTTTTAGGTCACAAGTTAGAAGATTCCTAATACTCACAGACATTCTACGTCTAGGAATGTTTGTTAATTTGAGCCCCTCTCTCCTTGTGTATCTTTAATCTCTCAACCAGCTGTCTCCCATAAAAAGATATTTCTGTTTTTAGTTACAAATCTGTTTACAGATAAAACTCACTCATAAATACACAACCACATGCAGAGGTTGCCTTTTTTTTTTTTTCTGCTGATAGTATAGAAATAACTCCAGATGAAAAATATTAGTTTGTTTAGAAATATAAAATGCATTCTGCCTTCCTCAGTGGGGGCCCATGTTTTATAGATGTTCAAGGTCTTTTTGTGTCCCTGTGTGAGCCTCTCTTGGGAAGCACAATCTTCTCTTACCTCTGTGATTTAGTTCTTTTTCAAACTGTCAAAATTGTTGGGTTCCTAACTGAGGAATTAACTCCTTGCAAAAGGCAGGTATTGGCCACCTAAGGAAAAGAGGTGAAGCCAAGAAATAGCTTCTCGTGCATCAGCATCAGTATGTTTACTGTTACTCGAATGACCGATTTAACTCCCCACTCTTATTTGCTTGTGGGTTGCTTACACTGGAAACCATCAGGTAAGAGATTGTGTTTTCTTATCTTGTCTTCTTCCATTTCTTTTAAGACCTAGTACTGTGCCTGACACATAGAATTCAGTCGATTTTCAAATATATTGTTTGCTGTTAATTGAATTAGTATAATCATGTTAGACAATAAATTATTCAGAAAAGAAAATATTTACACTTGGCTTCTTTCCCAGTTCTTTAGAGTTTAGGATGCCCTCTCTCCCTTGTATTCATCACCAATTAATTAGTCAAGAAGAGACCGTTCTAGTTCCTCCTTCCCTGGATTGGTTGTTGTATTCTGAGCAAACCTCTTATAACCATGCCTTGTTTTTCGTTGAAGCTCATTTTATAAAAGGTGATACAATGTATCATAATCGCCAGGTGTGGTGGCTCACACCTGTAATCCCAGCATGCTGGGAAGCTAAGGTGGGCGGATCACTTGAAGTCAGGAGTTTGAGACTAGCCTGGGCAACATGGCAAAAACCCATCTCCTCTAAAAATAAAAAAGTTAGCTGGGCATGGTGGCAGGAGCCTGTAGTCCCAGCTACTTGGGAGACTGAGGCAGGAGAATCGTGTGAACCTGGGAGATGGAGGCTGCAGTGAGCCGAGATCGTGCAACTGCACTCCAGCCTGGGTGACAACAGTGAGACTCCATTTCAAAGAGAAAACAATAACAACAACAACAACAACAAAAATGTAACATGATCCATCCAATGAACACTAGCAAATGAAGACCGATACTTTGTCAACCATGTAAAATAGCTACACATTGCTCCATTTTATGGTTGAAAAAATCGAGGTTCCTAGAACACGAATTACTCAGATTCACCAGACAGACTCCAGTATTTGACTTCAAATCATCAAATATTCCATCACTTGAGACTGCATCCTCTAACAAGAAGAATAGAAGGAATAACTTCAAGTAAATACTTCTGTGTGTCAAACTCCATAGTTGTCATTTTATTTGTCTTCCCTTATTGTATCTCACTAAAATCTGAATAGATCGGTATTAGTAACCCCATTTTGGAGCTAGGGAAATGAAGACTGAGATAATTTTTGCAAATTGCCCAAGGACATAGGACTAGCTCATGGATCCATGTTGCAGAGATCTCACCATTTTGGGAAGTGAGTGTCTTTGTTTAAGTACTATTAAATAGCTCAAGCACACTGAGAAGCCAAGGTAGGAACTATTTAATTTAGCATACATTTTCATTATAGTATTCAAAGATGCAACATGCCCTGAAGCATTAACCCTGGTTTTCAAATATTTCTATGTAGAGCTTCATGCTGCAGGTTCAAATCACCAGCTCTCAGCTAAAAATATAGCTGCTGCTTGGTGACTAGAAGGCCACTTTGACAATAATTGTGGTTGCAAGAGGTCACACATTCTCCCTCTATCCCTATAAAGTCCTGTCTTCCAATATTCTAATCTTACTAACAATAAAACCAAGATCCTGGAGGAAAAGGCATTTGTTTAAAGTATCCCTCATGACCATTTATTCACCTGCCCAGATATACAAGTCAGAAAATTAAAAACCTGCTTTTCTATTTTTTCCCACAATCAATTGATTTTTTCCCCATAGGATTGCCTTCCTATGGGATTCCATTCTCAGTTTAATGATTACTCTCCATCCTCACTCTGATTTCTCTGTTTAAACATCATATGTGTGCCTTGTGTATATATATATACACACACACGCATAGGTTTTTGTATGTGTGTATATATATAGATATATACATACATACATATATTGTGTATATCTATACACACAAACACATACACATATATATTTTTAAATTGTACGTGTATTATATAAGTATATATAGATTTTATATATATATATAATTTAAAAATCTGGACTACTATAACAACTTCTTAACTGGTGTTTTGTTTACTCCTGTCTATAATAACTTCTCTTCATCCTTCACAAAGGCTTCCAGAGTAAGAATGATTTCTTAAATATCATCTGATTGTTCCAGCATCTCCATGTCCATTTCACACATGCTGATTTCTTGTGTCTTAGGAGAGTAAGAAAAACTCTGGAGCAACAAGAGCCTTTTAATGTCATTCTCAACATCCTCACCTGACCTTATTCCCCATCACCACCCCTTGTACTCCAAAGACTCCAGCTCTGCTGAATTTCCTAACACTTTCTACACAGCCCAGACCCTGTGGTTGCCTCTTTCACTTTGCACATTCCATTCCCTCTCCTGAATGAATGCCCTTTGAGGGTCAGAATCAGGTAGAAACTATGTCTCCCAATGCCCAGTGACTGCTGTTGGACTATGGTGCTCCAAGCAAAATTAAAAATGGAAGATTCTGTTAAAAAATGCTCTGAATGCTCATCAGAGTTGGGGGCAGCCCAAGACCATTTGCCATTTCCAGAGATAGATGCTGCAAGTGAAAAATGAGCTGACAAACTTAAAACTCTACAGAAACCACTGGGGAGAGGATCTGGCAGCTTAGCAAGCCAGGTTAATACCTGAATTACAAGGAGTTTGTGAGCACCCTCAGTTGCAGGACTCAGCTGTGAACAAAAGTCTCTGAGGTGGGCTTCAGGTGCCTGCCCTGCCACCACCTGACTATGAGCAACGGGCAACCTGGTTCTTTTAGACTCCATCAACCTCCAGGCTCTGGGGAATCACTTTTTTCCTATTTTAGTTTTTCAAAAGCATCCACTGGGTCTTTCCCAAGGCATAAAAGGGAACAAGAACAAAGGCCAGTAGCAATGCTTAGCTTGGCCTCAAGTCTACTTTGTTTCACAAATAAAAATTCCTGTTCTATCATTTTGTAGTAGTATGTCAAGCTTTGGCTTTCTCAAAATAATAGCTGATTAAAATCTTGAGCGATGAATGACAACAAAAACAGCATTTATTATATTTCATAAACTGAATACATCGCATACGTTGTTTTACTTATTCTTAATTAAAAAAAAATAGGTAACATTTCCAGTTGAGGAAATGAGTGTTCAGATGGTTTACATAATTTAATCGAGAGTATACAGCTTGCCAGTTTATATAATTTACTCCAGGGTATACAGAGGCAGGATCTGAAGCCAGGTCACTGTGATCCATGCTCAGCCCACCTTCTCCCAACTATGTTAGTCTTTGTGCCTCCTCTGAAGCTTTCTGTAACAAATTTGGAACCTGAAAGATTTAAGCTAGGAGATAAGAGAGGCCAGAATATGAGTATTAACATTATCATAGATGAAACCCTGGGCAACCCAGGGGGCCCTAGGCAGCTTGTCTGAGGTTCAGGTATCTCATCCAGGCTAGCTCTTAAAGCACATAGCTTCACTCTTTAATGGAACACACCCAAAATGCCCTTCAGTGACTTGCCAGGGAGTAAAATCTTAAGCACAGTGGGATGTCCAATGTCTTTTGAAGGTTTTGGCTGAGAGAGACAACATTCTTGGAATATGGCCTGGAGTATATTGAGTCCATCTATTCCTCTGAGGACTCTAAGTCAACTCTGGATTAAACCAGAGCATCAGCCATCAGCACTGTACCTGCAGATGATCACATTCTGTCCACCCATACCCACTACATTGTGCTCTGGAAGTCTTCTCCTGGCCTTTACTGGGAGCTGAGACAAGGTCAGGAGCCATGCCAAGAACCTGATTACTGGGTTTTCAGTTGGGATGACATCAATGCATGTTTTGTTACTTTTGGCTGATGAGCATGTTTGAATCACATGAGACTCTCATTGCATTAAAAATCAGAGCTAGTTTTAACAATTCTGAACAATTAATTTTCTTGCAATTTATGTGTAATAGGAAGACTGAATCACATAGTTGATTCTTTCTTTATTTTCCTTTCTTCCTTTCTACCTTTCTTCTTTCTTTCCTTCCTTCCTTCTTTCCTTCCTTCCTTTCCTCTGTCCTTTCTTTCTTCCTTCCTTCATCCCTCCCTTTCTTTCTTTCCTTCTTTCTCTTTCTTTCTTTCTCTCTCTCTCTCCTTCCTTACTTCTTTCTTTTCTTTTCTTTCTCTTTCTTCCTCCTTTCTTTTCTTTCTTTGCCTGCCTGCCTTTTAAAATTGTGGCTAGAAACTTCCAGCTAAGTGTGAAATCCAACCTTAGCAAGTGTATGTGACCTTATTCCATTCAAAGTAAATGGGTTCCCTCTGCCCCAAGTCATGTTCTAGGACCTAAGGAAATCAAGGAACAAAAACAAATATAGCTCTCACTTTCATAGTGCTTGGAGTCTAGGGGAGGAGAGGCACATTAACCCACATATTACACTCATGAATGTACAATAACCTATTGAGATAAGCACTGTAAAGGAAAGGAATATAGTCCAGGTTAAAACAAAGAGTCCTGATTTAAAGGAAGGGCTTCCCTGTGGAAATGGCACAGGATTTAACTGGACAAATAGGGCATTGGAAATGGTGGGGCAGGGGTTGTATGTCATATGTTTCGTGGTGAGAGGGAACTGTAGGTTGGCAAAGGGCTTGTAGCAGAACAGAGTATGGCTCATTGAGGAACCTGGCAAAAGTCACTGCAGTAAGAACTTGGAGGCTACAGAGTGAATGCTAGTAATTGGGCCTAAAGATGGTGGAAGCCAGTACATGGTCTTCTTGTAAGTCTGGAGAAACATTATCTTCTGAGGCCCCACCCCAGACCTACTGAGTCAAATCTTCTGCTGGAGGAGCTCAGCAATCTGAGTCTTTACAAGCAAGTTCTCTAACAGATCCTGGTGCCTGCCAAAGTTGGAGAGTCATGGCAGAGAGTGTTAGATAGAGAACAAGGTCCAGTGTGTCTGGGTGGAGTCAACATGGTGTGCAGTCAGCATCCTCAGACGACGACTAAGGCTGATAGAAGTTGGCAGATTGGAGAGGACTTGGGAGCCTCAGGAAGGCCTGTAGAGAGGAGGGTGAATAGTGATGTGGACTGATGTCTGGGTTCATTTTGTGTCTGTCCTTGTTTTCCCTTTGACTTGTCGTCTTTATCTACTTCCAATGTACGTTTATATACACATGTACATGGATAGATGTACATATTGAGTTATATTTAAATATTTCTTAAACCTGTTTTGGAGCAGGTAGGAGATATAGAAAGCACATGTATTTTTTATTTAATTTTTTTTTTTAATTTTTTTGAGAAGTATGCTCTGTCACCCAGGCTGAAGTGCAGTAGCGCCATCTCTGCTCACTGCAACCTCTGCCTCCCAGGTTCAAGCGATTCTCCTGTCTCAGCCTCCCGAGTAGCTCAGACTACAGGCCTATGCCACCTTGCCTGCCTAATTTTTGTACTTTCAGTAGAGATGATTTTTCGCCATGTTGGCCAGGCTGGTCTCGAACTCCTGACCTCAAGTGATCCACCCACCTCGGCCTTGCAAAGTCCTGGGATTATAGGCGTGAGCTCCAGTGCCCGGCCTACACTTTTTAATTAGCAAATGGAGATTATGCATTTGTGAATGCTCCTTACCTATCTGAGAATACTAGTACAGGCAGTGGTGCCACTTCAAGGGCAGGTTAGTAAGACAGCAGTCTCTTCTGCATAAAAACATTTGCAAAACTTTTCCCCTCTCCCAAATCCAAGTTGCATGACAATGGAACATGCTGTGGTCTTGCCAAACTAAATTCTTAAATAAAAGTAAATGGCATGAAACTACAATTTCGAAAATGGATTCTTTCCCAGTTTATTTCTGCTCTGGTTCATTTTTAATGCAGTGGGCTTTTTCTTTGTTTTTAACTAGAATTTATGATATACATTTTTTTGGAATCTGGCAGGTTTTAGAAAATAAACAACCAATGGAGGAAAAGCAGATATCAAGGGATATTTGAAAATTAATTCAAAATGTTGCAAGTGCAGAGGAGGCAGGTCCTTCACGTTGGTTGTATTGAGGACACCTGTTCTAACCAACACCTTAGCCAATCTCTAGGTTTGTAATTTAGGTGACTTGTGGTATGCTTTGAGCATCATTCTATTTAAAACCCCTCCATCAATATTGATCCAGAGTTGAGAACAGCCATAGTTACAGACATAGAAAAGGGTGGGGCATAAAATCTTCTGAACATAGTGTAGTTTTAACTTGTTTTCAAAAATTTTTACTCAAGCAATGGCCTGGAAAATTTATTATTTCAGAAGGAAAGTCCTGAACTTAAAACCAAAGATCTGGTCCGGTGCGGTGGCTTACGCCTGTAATCCCAGCACTTTGTGAGGCTGAGGCGGGCAGATCACCTGAGGTCGGGAGTTCGAGACCAGCCTGACCAACGTGGAGAAAGCCTGTCTCTACTAAAAATACAAAATTATCCGGGTGTGGTGGTGCATAACTATAATCCCAGATACTCAGGAGGCTGAGGCAGGAGAATTACTTGAACCTGGAGGCAGTGGTTGCGGTGAGCCGAGATCATGCCATCGGACTCCAGCCTGGGCAACAAAAGCGAAACTCCATCTCAAAAAAAAAAAAAAAAAAAAAAAGCCAAAGATCTGTTTTCAATATTGAGCTTTAAAACAGCCTGCATCACAATGTCATGAAAGTGGCCCTTTGGAACCACCTGGAAAGAACCTCTTAGAAAGAATTGATAGAGATTCCTCTCTATGATGCTTACCTGCATCCAAGTCATCCAGGGATATTCATTGAGGAAGTAATATCATGGACTCATCCCAAACTTTCAGGATCAAAATTTTTGAAAATGGAGCCCCCGCATGTACTTCATAAATTATTCTTGTATAACTTTATAGACGTATTGATACAATTATAATAATTACCTGCTAATTCATTCACTCAACAATATTTATTAAGTGTCTATTGTGTGCCTAAAAGTATAATTTGTGCTAGATTTATAGTCATATATAAGATAGACTTGGTTTCTGCCCTTATAGATTTTTCAATCTAGTCTTTTGCCATTTTCCTCCTCCTTTTCCAATTTCTAAATCCACATGTAGGTAAATTTGGTTTACCTGCTTTTCTTTAGCTTTATCATTCTGCATGTGCTAGTTAGAAGCTTAGGTTTAATGGAGTTTCTGGCATGTTAGAAATATAATCACATTATTCACAAAATCCCAACTGCTTGAGTCTATCAAATCCTTATTCATTCACACCTTAATTTGTTCACTTATTTATTTGACATTTTAACCCATTAATCTATCCATATGTATATCCATCCACCCATTTATCAGCGCTGGAGAAACCTTTATAATAAAATAATATACTTGATTAACTTCCAGTCAATTAAATAAATGAAATAAAGTCTGTTTTTCTTATTGCGAGTTTATGCTGGATCGGTCTGAGTTGAATCTATGACTCTTAGATCTCATGTTACTTGACAACTCAATGATCATATCTCAGGGACAGAAATGCAAACTCCAACATGCCTGTTCATTTTGGCGAGAATATTGTCATGGGCTCCTGATTGGAGCATGCTGCTGAGAGCATCCGTTTCTAGGAAAACACAAGGTTTGCCTTCCATCCTCAGCGTGATTGACTTGCTCTTGCTTAATGATGATTCCACCATTCCTAACGACCCATACCCTGCCCAGCTCTACTAAGAATGTCAATTTCCTTGAAAACAAGGCTTAGGTTTTATTGCCACTTATGTCTCCTAACTCTTTCTGTTAATGATATTGGTCCTAATGAGGATTAAACGGTCTGACTCCTGGCAACGAGGACTGTAAGAACCTTAGTGGTACCGCAGCCATTTCTTGCATGTCCTAGTGGCTAATGTTGCCATTTTTGTGACTGAGACATTTTTGCAAAAGGTGAAATGTGCAACGTGGGAGGCTTTACCGCAGCAAACTTTCCAATGAGAGAGAGGAAGAAAAAGAGCATGCAAACATACAGAGAACTTCTAGATTCATGACTTAATTCACAAAGGTCAAGGTTGAAAGTAGAACAAGATAGGGCATGTGTTTCCCAGATGGCATGTGATTTTTGAAAGTTGCACATGAGACAGAAATGATAAATCAGACAATCCAGCTCACATGAATCCAGGCAACGTGTTTTTTACTGCCAGACTATCCAAAGTAGGGTCCGTGGTTCTGAAGAATTAGTATTAGCATCACCTTGGAGCTTGTTGGAACGGCAGACTCTCAGGTCCCATCCCAGATACACTGAATTGAAATCTACATACATTTTAATTAACAATAGCCACAGGTTTGTTTTATGTATGTAAATATGTGAGAAGCACTGCACTTAGTATATACTACTGCTTCCTCCCCTCTGTCCTTCAAATGACCACATCGCTCATACTTATCCTTGGAAGTAAGTGGGAAAAAAATCCTGTATATTGAATCTTTAAGAAGTACTCTACTATGAGGAAGATGTTTTATAGATAGAGATGCTCATGAAACACTTTAAATGAAGGAGGATATTTTGGTACCTCCAAACACAACATTTACTACCATTGTAATTATTTAAAGAAAGTGTTTTTCATAACGATGGTGCATATATTTCTAAATAATCAAAAATATATAAGAACATATAAAATAAAAGGTAAGTGTATATAAAATAAGTAGAGAAAAATACTTGAGGGAAATATGAAATGATTTTAGCTATTGTTCTTTTTTTACCATATACTTTTCATATTAGAACAGTTTTTAATTTACCAGTAATTTGTAAAGATAGTATTGAGCATTCTCATATACCCCACACCAAGCTTCCTCTAATATTAGCATCTTACATGAGTATGATACATTTGTTACAGTTAATAAAGCAATATTGATATATTATTATCAACTAAAATCCATACTTTATTCATATCTCCCTAGTTTTACCTAATGTCTTTTATGGGTCCCAGGATCTTATAAAGTATACTATATTGAATCTAGTCACGGTTTCTGTTTAGGTTCCTTTGGCTGTGACAATTTCTCAGAATTGTCTTGCTTTTGATGATCTTAATATTTTTGAAAATTACTGTTCAGGTGCTTTCTAAAATGTTTTTCAATTGAAAATTTTTTGATGTTTTTCTCATGGTTAGCCTGGAGTTGTATGTTTTTTGGAGGAATACCACCAAGATAAAGTACCATTTTCATTACATCCTAGCAGGACTGCATATTCTCAGCTGGATGTGGTGGTGCATACCTGTAGTCCTGGCTACTCCGGAGGCTAAGGCAGGAAGATCTCTTGAGCCCAGGAGTTCAAGATTACACTGAGCTGTGTTTGTGCCACTGCACTCCAGCCTGAGGTGTAGAGCGAGACCGTGTCTCTAAAATTAAAAAAATAATAATAATTTCAATAACATCAAAAAGAGAATATGTTCTCAAGATAACTTATCACTGTTGATGTTAACTTTGGCCACCTGGCTGAGGTCATGTTTGTCAGGTTTTTCTACTAAAAAGTTATTCTTTATTCCCTCTTTTTTTATACTGTTGTCTTTGGATGGCATCATGACTGCCTAGTCATGATGCACAGCCTATACTAAAGGATCGGGAAGCTAAGCTCCATTTTCTTGAAGGGTGGAGTATCTACATAAACTACATAGAATTCTTCCGCGTAGAAATTTGCCTGTTCCTCCACATTGATTTATTTATTCAAGGGCTTATTTGTATCAGTATGGACTCATGAGTATTTACTTTATAGTCAGAGTTTTAATTCAATACTACTTTATTTTCTGGCTCAAATTGTTCCAGCCTTGGCCATTGGGAATTATTTCCATCAGCTCCTGAGTCCCTTTGACAAACTTTCATTATTTACTTACTTTTAGCACTTACTTTGTGGCCATACAACATGCTCATCCTGTATTCTATCCCAATCCTGGAATAATTTGTTTCCCTAATAAGCCCCATCTTTTTTACTGGAGGATAGTATTAGAAACAAAGTTAAGGACATTAGATGTGTTTACTGCTACTGTTATGTCATTGCTTCTTGCTTCTAGGCCCTCTCAGCTGGCAGAGCCAGGAAATATATGTGTGTACACTAAAGCCATGGATATACACGTATGTCAAATATTTTTGTATATAACCATTTGTATCTATATTAAGCTAAATGTAATTTCTTACTATTTTCAACTGTAATCCACTACCACATGGATCATTTCAACCTCCTCTCCTTGCTTCTCTGTATCATCTCCTTGCTTCTCTGTAGTATTGGGAAACCTGGCAGCCACCATACACCACCATTTACTTAATTGTTCAATTCCAATACACTTGTATAGTGGTATCAGAATTAATAACCCATTCCCCATGGAAAACTAATTTGTTCGCTAGAGAACAGTGCTTATGTACTGCTCCTTCTGCCTTTAGTCTTACAGACTTCACTCATTTTCAGAATTACTTAGGTCATTATCCTTTCCCTCCAACTCTTCAGTGAAGTTATTTCACATATTTATAAAATGGTTCAATTCTTTGATCATATTATTCATTCCATTTTGTGACCTCCTAAACCCATAAATAATTTTTTAAATTCCATATGTTAAGCCTCTCTCTATGCTGTAAAGTTCTACTGGTTTTGACAAATGCATAGTGTCATATATTCATCTTTACAGTATCATGAAAAAGGATTTCATCACCCTGAAACATCCCTTGTTTTTCACCTATTTGACCCTATCCCTCTCACTCAAACCCTTGGCAACAATTGATCTTTTTCCCATCTCTGCAGTATTTTTTAAATTTATTATTCTTAATTGATACATAATTTTTATACATATTGTGGTACATGCACTACTTCACTAAATGCATAGGATGCAAAATGATCAAGTCAGTGTATTTGAAATGTCCATCACTTTGAGTACTTATCATTTCTATGTGTTGAGAACAATTTAAGTCCTCTTGTCTAACTACTTTGAAATATGCAGTACACTGTTGTCACTCTAACTTTTACCTTTCACCCAACTGTGTTTGTGCCCATCAACCTATCTGTCTTCATACTTCCTCCCACCCACCCTTCTCAGCCACTAGTATCTATCATTCTACTCTCTATCTTTGTGAGATCAACTCTTTTTTTATCTCCAACTTATGAGTGAGAACATGCAATATTATCTTTCTGTGCCTGGCTTATTTCACTTAACATACTGACCTCCAGTTCCATCCACGTTGCTTCAAATGATATTTCATTGTTTTTATGTCCAAATAGTGTCCCGTTGTGTATACATACCATATTTTCTTTATTCATTTGTCCACTAATGAACACTTAGTTTGATTCCATATCTTTGTTATTGTAAATAGCACTGCAATAAATATGCAAGTGCTGGTATCCCCATAATATATTGATTTGTTTTCCTTTGGATAGATACCCAGTAGTGGGATTGCTTGTAGTTCTATTTTTATTTTTAAATCTCCACACTGTTTTCCACAGTGGCCATACTAATTTACATTCCCAACAACAGGATATAAGAATTCCCTCTTTCACATATCTTTGCCAGCATCTGTTATTTTGTGTATTTTTAATAATAGGCATCCTAACTGGGATAAAATGACACCTCATTGTGTTTTTTATTTATATTTCCCTAATGATTATGAATTTTGGGCATTTTTTCATAGCCCTGTTGGCCATTTCTATGTCTTATTTTGAGAATAATCTATTTATTTCCTTCGCCCACATTTTTTTATTTTTATTTGCTTTAAGTTCTGGGATACATGTGCTGAATGTGCAGGTTTGTTACATAGGTATACATGTGCCATGGTGGTTTGCTGCACCTATCAACCTGTCATCTAGGTTTTAAGCTCTGCATGCATTAGGTATTTGTCTTAATGCTCTCTCTCCCCTTGCCCCTCACTCCCAGACAGGCCCCAGTGTGTGATGTTCTCCTCCCTGTTTCCATGTGTTCTCATTGTTCAGCTTCCACTTATGAGTGAGAACATGAGGTGTTTGGTTTTCTGTTCTTGTGTTAGCTTGCTGAGGATGATGGTTTCCAGCTTCATCCATGTCCCTGCAAAGGAAAAGAACTCGTTCTTTTTTATGGCTGCATAGTATCCCATGGTGTATGTGGAATTTTTCTTTATTCAGTCTATCATTGATGGGCCTTTGGGTTGGTTCCAAGTCTTTGCTATTGTAAATAGTGCTGCAATAAACATATGTGTGCATGTGTCTTTATAGTGGAATGATTTATAATCCTTTGGATATATACCAAGTAATGGGATTGCTGGATCAAATGGTATTTCTGGTTCTATATTCTTGAGGAATCGCCACACTGTCTTCCATAATGGTTGAACTAATTTACACTCCCACCAACAGTGTAAAAGCATTCCGATTTCTCTGCATCCTCTCCAGCATCTGTTGTTTCCAGACTTTTTAATGATTGCCATTCTAACTGGCATGAGGTGGTATCTCATTGTGGTTTTGATTTGCATGTCTCTAATGACCAGTGATGATGAGCTTTTTTTCATATGTCTGTTGGCTGCATAAATGTCTTCTTTTGAGAAGTTCTGTTCATATCCTTCACCCACTTTTTGATGGGGTTGTTTGTTTTTTTCTTGAAAATTTGTTTAAGTTCCTTGTAGATTACAACTTCTCTTGGCTTGGAAAGGGAGACTCCCTCGCCCGTGCCTTGGACTTCTTGGGTGAGGAGATGCCCCACCCTTCTTCTGCTCGCCCTCCGTGTACTGCACCCACTGCCTAACCAGTCCCAGTGAAATGAACAGGGTACCTCAGTTGGAAATGCAGAAATCACCCGCCTTCTGCATTGGTCTGGCTGGGAGCTGAAGACCAGAGCTGTTCCTATTCTGTCATCTTGCCAGCAGCCACTCACCCACTTCTTAACAGGATTTTTTTTTAATTGTTAAGTTAACTTCCTTGTATATTCCTGGTATTACTCCCATGTCAGATGAAAAGTTTGCAAATATTTTCTCCCATTCAACAAGTTGTCTCTTTACTCTGTTGATTATTTCCTGGGCTGTACAAAAGCTTTTAGGTTTAACCTAGTCCCGTTTGTCTATTTTTATTTTAGTTGTCTGTGCTTTTGAGATCTTAGCCATGAAATTTTTACCTAGACCAATATCCTAAAATGTTTTCCCTATGTTTTCTTCTGGTATTAATAGTTTTATAATTTAATGTCTTGCATTTAAGTTTTTAATCCATTTTGAGTTGATTTTTATACATGGTGAGAGATAGGGGTCCATTTTCATTCTTCTACATATGAATATTTAATTTTCCAAGACCATTTATTAAAGATGATGTCCTTTCAATAATGTATATTCTTTGTGTCTTTGTCAATAATCAGTTGGCTGTGAGAAGTATTATGGTATAGTAGGAAAAAGAATATTAGAATCAATCAGATCTGGTGATATATACATTGCAATGTCTTTTTCTGATCGAACGATCTTGCCCAAGTGAATTTCATCCCCTGTTTCCTCACCTATAAAATGGAACATAATAGCATCTCCTTCCCAGGATTGTTGGAAGGATCAAATGAGATGATGTTTAATGCACCTGGCCCAGTGTCTGGCCCCAACTGGACTCCCTATAGATGCCATCCCCTCTCCCTACTCAGCCCCAGGGTGCTTCGCTTGTATCTGTCTCACAGCGCTCACTGGATTTTCCCACTCTGAGAGTTAGTTGCTTACCTATTTGTTTTCCTCATGAGACTGCCTGCCCTCCAGGTCTAGGGAAGTGTGCTTTTCACTTCTTCCTCCCCACAGCCCTGAGCATGATACATAGAATACAGTAGATGCTAATTAAGAGTAGTCAAGTGATGCTGAGGCCAGATGGGCCAGCTGTTTTCATTGGGTTCCAGACTTTCAGTATTTTAGTCTCTTGCCCTTTTCAATTTGTCAACATTTCAGCCTGAGGGTTTTCTGATTTACAAACTTCTCCTGAGTGCCAGGAACTGTGCATTATCCCATTTCATCCTTGTTTCCTCACCTGTAATTTGGGGCAGTAATAATGCCTGTTGCCTAGGGTTCATGAACTCAAGGAGATGATGAACCCTAGAAGATAGGCATTATTACTGTTTCCAAATTACAGAAAGGAAACAAACTCAAATCATGCACATAAGATAGAAGTGAGCTGAAACCTGGCCAACTTAACCCCCAAGCCCAGTGGTCTTTACAGTGGGATGTTACCATTGAATGAAAGCTAACATTTTTAAAGTACCTACTTTTTGGCTGGCACTGCACTCAGGGGCATACATGCAATATCTCATCTGATCCGCTAGACTGCATGGTTCTAACAGGGCAGGAATCTTGTGTGTCTTATTCTCTGTTGTATGCCCAGTACCCAACACATTGCCAGACACAGAGCAGCTGCCAAGAAATATGTATGGAATGAATGAAACATTATACATCATCCCTCGGAGACAGATGCTGTTATTATCTCCATTTTACATCAATTAGATAAACAACTGGAAACTGAGAGTGGTTAGAAACTTAACCATGGCCACACTGTTAGTAAATAGGAGACCTAGTATTTTAAATGAAGTCTGTTTGACCAAGTACTTAACCTGTCTGTCATCCTGCCTAAGGAAAGACAGGTAAATATTTATGAACAAAAAGAAAGAGAAGAAAAGGTGGCATTATCATTCTTCCATTAGCTCTGTGTATGGTTACAAATTCTTCAGCAGGCAAAAGAAATAATGGGTCATAAAACACTTCTCAGCCATTGCCCCTCACCTTCCTTTGTTTGTATATTGCTACTTTCAAAATCATTAAGCCTGTTACTGTTCGTGGGGTAATTCTGAGCATATGACAATTGCCTCTGAGTCACAGGCTGTATCCCTACAGCTTAAATATAACAATGGTAGGTTCTTTTCAAAGGGTACATTTTCCCTCACAGCTGCCAGCTCTGCTTTCTATACAAACTAAAAATAATGATCTTTCCATTATGGGAGCACTAGTATTGTTGCTTTCGCTCTTAGCTTATATTAGTGCTTAAATTATACACTCTTGGTCTCCAGGGATTTAAACTTGGCTGGGAAACTTTTCCTGAGGCCAAATAGTGGTGTTAGCTGGTGCTCTAGCATGAGGTTTCTACTGCAGTCTCCTGTAGAGCCTGGGGCGGAATTATAGTACCCGAAATGGCTTCAGTTATGATTGTTGGCCAGCTATAAAAGGTCACTGATGGAGTCTTTGTAGTCAGTTCCAGCACTTTATAATGGTGGACCCGCTCTTTTTTCTCTGTCTGTCCTACTCATTAAAGCAAAGCACAGAGTGACCTCTCCTCACTTGCCAAGGCTGCAAAAGAAATCTGTATTCAAGTGTTTGCATACAGGACTTATCTTTAAAGGTGGTAAATACCCTGGTGCTTTTTTCAGAAGCATGAGAGCAACCTTGTTCTAGTACAGTCTGACTCATGGTGGGCACCTGGACCATTGTCCTTAGATGAGCACGCCAGTCTCCAAGGCAATGGGTTGTGGAGTGAGTGGAAAGAGAAGTGGAAATTGAGTAGAAGGTAGTGGAGCAGTAGAGAGGGGAGGAGAAATTTATTTTGATAACTTGGAAAGTTGTCTCCAAATGATCTTGTCACATAACTCTCAAGCCTTGTAACCTGAGTGCTAATAAGTAATAGTGTTCTTTTTCTCCTGGAAATATTACGGAGACAAATAATGAATTTATTTTTCTTGTTTTCTTCTTTATTTTTACTTAAACATGTGCATTTGCTGTTGCTGATCTACTGGTAAGTTTTATGGTGTTGCCACTCATTTAAGAAAAGGCTGCCTAATATTTTGTCAGTGGCAGGGCTTACCAGTCAGCACATATGAATCTTGACTTTGATGGTCAGTTAAGGTCCACTTAGCATAACTCCCTGTCTATGATAATCTCTGGAGGAATTCTTTAATTTAAGACTTCATAGAGACAATAGGATTAACTGAAAATGATTGAATTGCACTCTGGAATGAGGATCAGACATAATTTAATATACTTAACTGAGGCATAATTCCATACACCACTCTATAGAAGGCATCCTGAGGGTTTCTAATACTAATTTCTAACTCCTCTTCACCAGAGAATTCGTTCAACAGTTGTCTGAAAATTGATCTTCTCAGCTTGCCCATCTACTGAAAATTCCCTTCTGTATGTTCCAGGTAGATTTCAGCCCATGTTAGTTGGTGCTGCTAGGGTTGACTTTTTCAATCAACTCTTGTATTTAAGCCCTGTGCGAGGCTCATTTAACATACCTTCTTGGCAATTATACTGCTAAGGAGTCTTGTTTCCATCCAGTATGCTTTGCAGATGACTGCCATCATCCAGTCATCTTAGGGAAAGTCTGTTCTCTCTTCTTTGAGTCTTGAGTATTTATTTTTCAAATACAGAAATGTGGATTCAGGACCCTGGGCTCTTCCAGAGGTGTTTCCAAAACTTTGACTTAAACTAGAATTTTAAGATTGGGTCCAAGCTGAAAATGAATCTTCCATTAGACACATATATAGACATGACACTTCGTTTGACATTTAAATAACTCTTCCAACTGCCACCTCTCAAGATATTCCTGTTTAAATGTTCCACAACCCATTGTTCTACAGGCCCTGTAAAAACTACCAAAAATGCTCATTAAAGAAGCAAATATTAACATAAAGATTCAAAAGCTGTTAATGAGGCTTACTCTAGCAGTTTTTTTCCTCTTTTTAATAAATGCGTGTGCTTATATTAAATTTATTTTTCAGGCAAAGAGTACAGTTGGGTTTTCTGCTGAGAATATTCTTAGCTTATGTGAGAATGTAACCATGATAATATGTCTCAATGTTCTGCAAAGACTGACGTGAGTTCTAGGTTTTCTATCTCTAGAACAGGTTTGAGAATCATAGATTTACAGATTTATGTTCTATTTTATAAGACTAAGAATGACAAAATCTGAATTCTGCTCCTGGATATCCTGTTACTTATCATAAGATGTTACATGAAACCTTTGTTCTCCCCTAACCTTAGTCTCCTAATTTATAGTTAGAAAGTGGAAATTGGAAGATTCCCTAAGGGATCATCTTAATTTTTCCAGCCATCGTTCTATAATATAAGCTGCTACTTCTATTCTCAGCACCACTCCTATTATTACTATTATTACTATTAATATTACCACTGCTGCTACCCTTATTGGTGTTACTACTACCGATAATGCTGCTACTGGTACTACTTACTCTTGCTGCTATTACTACTTTTGCTACCACAAACATCATTATAACTATCTCAAATTTGCATAGAGGTTTCATTTACAAAGACTCATCCTATCTATTTTCTGGTTTAAAACTACAAATCAGATATGGCATGAGTCCTGGGGGAGGAGGTGACCAGTTTCATAGATAAAAGACCATTTTCTTATCTGCAACATTTTTTTTTCCTCAATCAGCCACCACCTCAATGAAACGTTCCTTTAACTGAGCCAACTTCTATATTCTTACAGCTTTATTAATCCTAACTAAAAATAAAGTTAATTTGATTCTGTTAGATTTATGTATGTCCAACAGTGAGAGAATTGATTCAGTCTCAATGACTACGGCTACTCCACAAAATATCACATTATTTTTACATTTTATTGTTGTCTTACTGATATGGTTTGGCTGTGTCCCCACCCAAATCTCATCTTTAATTGTAGCCCTCATAATTCCCTTGTGTCATGGGAGGGACCCAGTGGGAGGTAATTGAATCATGAGGGCAGGTCTTTCCTGTGCTGTTCTCATGATAGTGAATAAGTCCCATGAGATCTGATGGTTTTATAAAGGGGAGTTCCCATGCACACACGATCTCTTGTTTGCTACCATGTAAGACATGACTTTGCTCCTCCTTCACCTTCCGCCATGATTGTGAGGCCTCGACAGTGATGTGTAACTGCGAGTCCATTAAACCTTTTGCTTAATAAATTATGCAGTCTTGGGTATGTCTTTATTAGCAGTGTGAGAACAGACTAACACACTTAACAAATGCAAATATTCTTACCTGGAAATTGTGATATTTGATTATCTTCTCTGAGGGACAGATAGAGTTGATGCTGTTTGCTCTCTTGATTATTAATGACAACCTTCCCATGAGTCCCCCAGTTATCAGAGATGAATGACAAGTCTAGCAGCCAGGTTTCTGTGTTACTCTGTTTCCCCACAGTAGCTTATGCCCCAGTGTCATGAAGTAGTAAAATGACTCCCATTTATGGTGAGACTCAAATTTATAGTAATCAAAAGTCTGCTGCATAAGAGGTATATTATTTAGGATCATATGATAATTTATCACTCTAGTAGGTTTTTAAAAATTTTAGCCATAGTACTTCTGAAAACTATATAAAAGCATCCACAACAATAATTAAACATATCTTTGGTTTTGGCATGGGGATGCTTTTGGCTCATAGAGTCTCAGGCCTATTTATCAGCTTCATGGATGCCCATTGACAACATGGAAGCAGTCCACGTAGTACCAGAACCCTGGCTCAAAGGAATGCGCTATTCTGAAGTCCAAAATCTTTTGTCCCAAATGCAAGATTTGCATAACATTTCTCTGATTTGGGCTGTCTTCCAATACATAGAAATTCCTATTTTGTGCCAAGAAGTTGGACGATTTCTGAGATGAGCAGAAAAGGCACAGCTTCCATTCATAATTTGGAGACCTTCGTCCTCAGTGATCTTATTTTCCTATTGTGGAGTAATTAATCCACAGAGTCTTGTGACTCATAGTGCAAGCCCTGACCTGTTAGCACTGAAATACTTTCAGATAAATTCAGGCCTTCCTGATACCTTGACCCCAAGGACAATGCTTGATCCCTATTGTTCTGTGAGCTTCCAACTGGTTAGCATCCATTGAACAAATGACTATTTCCGTTGTATAATTCCTACCTCTCAAACTGGGCAAAGGGAAAGCAAACTATTCTAAGAGAAAAGTAATGATCACTGGTGGTCCTTTTACCAATCAGGAAATTGAAGAAATAAAACAGTTATACCAGATCCCACCCTGAATGTCAATGGGAGAAAGAAATACTGGTCCCCACACATTAGTCTGTGACCTTGCCTCAGACAGGTGAGAGCCCAATGTAGTTTGTACTAATTTCACTAAATGCTCCCCCTTGATAAGTCTGCCTCCACAAAAAATCATCTATGCCACAGAATCACAGCAAGAAGTAAATAAGAATTTCCAGCTGCTGTGATGTCACATAGGAAATGCCGGAAAAGTAACCGATCCATTGCACAATCACCACAATTCAGGTCTGACTGAACACTTACCACTACACATGGGAATATCACTCCTTTCATTTTCTCTCTCTCTCTCTTTTTTTTTTTTTTGAGACAGAGTTTCACTCTGTCGCCCAGCCTGGAGTGCAGTGGTGCGATCTCGGCTCACTGCAACCTCTGCCTCCTGGGTTCAAGCCATTCTCTTGCCTCAGCCTCCCAAGTAGCTGGGATTACAGGCATGTGCCACCACGCCCAGCTAATTTTTGTATTTTTAGTACGGATGGGGTTTCACCATGTTGGCCAGACTGGTCTCAAACTCCTGACCTCAGGTGATCCGCCTGCCTCGGCCTCCCAAACTGCTGGGATTACAGGCATGAGCCACCGTGCCCAGCCTTCACTTTTTCTCTTGAGGAAAGGCAACGTGGTTCTGAACTGGCATTTGGCCCCTTGGGTTTTGTAATTTGTGCCCAAAGGAAAGTAGGGCAAGAAACCTTTGGTGATGGCCTGTGGTGGGTTGGAGAGGGGAGTAGAGAGTGAAAGACAGTAAAATGAAACCACCCAGCAGCTGTGACGGAGCTCCGATTCTGGCAGGCTGTGAAGAGTTTGACAGAGCTTTTCAGACATGAAACATTTGAACTTTACGTGAACACCCGGAGTTTTCTCTGTTCAATATGTCACAGGGAGAAATCTCAAGACACACTGTTTCTTTGCACGTTAGCTCAACACTACAATCACATAAGCTTGACGCAGTTCCATGGTGAACTCCAGGATCCCGCCTGTGAAGATGAGATCAAGACTCTGATAGGATTATGTGGTTAGACGTCCCTCAAGACAGTACAGTATGCTAACAGCAGATTTAGTTTTGGAGAAAGGAAATAGAGACTCCAAGCTCAGGGCTTCTGGTTCAGAGTTTTTCTGCTTGGTGCCCAACAAAAAAGTCTTGCTCTTTTTCAATAAGTTCTTCATCCTTCTCCAACTAGTGGGCACTGCGCTCCTGGCTCGTTTTTTTGTGCTTTCCTTATCGCATTTAATGATTGCAAGAATCACTTTCTCTCATATATTTCTCACCCTTTTTAAAAATATCAGGTAACAATATTGAGATTCTAGAGTTCCTAAAATCTTTAGACTCAAATTTGGAGATAACAGCGTACAAACTAGTACAAAAGCAGATATGCAAACAATAATTAGGTAAAAAGGGAACTGGCTATGAATTGCACAGGCAGAAACTGTGTGTGTGCTTTTCTACATGTGTGTAACTTACTTGATCATAGTCAA
Organism: Pan paniscus; assembly: GCF_029289425.2. Taxonomy (NCBI): domain Eukaryota; kingdom Metazoa; phylum Chordata; class Mammalia; order Primates; family Hominidae; genus Pan; species Pan paniscus. The sequence continues at coordinate 74,705,262 of NC_073267.2, forward strand.
ATCACAGTGTAAGCGTCAAAGTGACTACATCTAAAATACAATTTTTGAATCTCCCTCCCCAAATTCTTCAGCTAAGTAACACACATACTACAAGATCTCACTTACACACAGAATCTAAAAAGATAGACTTTAGAGAAGCCGAGTAGAAGGGTGCTTACCAGGGGAGTGGGGAGATGTTGGGTAAAGGGTACAGTGCTTCCATGAGTCAGTTAGATGGGAAGAAACGTTCTGGAGATCTCTCTTACATCATGGTGACTATAATTAAGAATAATAGATTGTATACTTGAACATTGCTAAGAGAGTAGCTTTTAAATGTTCTCATCCCCAAAATGATAACCATGTGAGTCATGGATATGCTGATTAGTATGATTTAATCATTCCACAGTGTGAGTCATTCTTGAGTCCTCTATTCCATCCTCTTGTGGGCCAGCCCTGTAAGCTCTGCTTCCCAAAATATATCCCATTTTTGTCTGTCCATACCTTCTACCACCTTATTCCAAGCCATCACCATCTCACGTGGACTGCTACAATAGTTGCCTAACTAGTCTCCTGTGCATTCTTGCCTCCCTGCCGTCGACTCTGCTGACAACTGGCTTCTCCGAGAACTTCCTTAATTCTACTCTAAACAGCGCCTAATCATGCTCTAATTCCCTGCCCTACTTGATTGGTTTTCTTTGCCCTCATTTTCACTATCACCTGGTGCTATGCTACTCATTTGCTTACTTATTTATTATGCATCCACTAGAATGAAGGTCCCTTGAAGGCAAGATTTATCTTTCTTGTTCAAGATTGTATCCCTAGAGTTTGCAATTAGTAGTGGCACATAATAGGGAATGAGCAAGTATTTAACAAACAATAAATGAATGAATATAAGTATTTTTGTATGGTGGCCACACAGATGATTTAAATATTTTATCACTGTCCTTGCCTATTTTATGATACATTCGATATGTACATCTGCATTTTAGAAATGGTATTATTAATTTTGATAATTAAAAATAAATTTGGCCGTAGCAGCCTTTTGCTGGTTGGAATGGGAGCTTTGCTCCTTAGCTGGCACAGATACATTTTATGAAGCCACATGAGCTTCTTTTCAAGGCCACGTTATTTTGGGAAAACTGCAAGTCCATGTTGAAATCTGAATCTTTTCACATTTGAAAGGATAAAAATTATTGATAACTTACTAGCTTGTAACTAATATTTCCACATTCTAATATAACATTTACATGCTTTCCCCTTATTTGTGACTGGGAGATGAAGACAAAAACTTAACGAACTCGTTAGGAGACAAAGCTCTAAGATCATCTAATAGAAAAAGTCAACGTCTCTTCATCTCCCTGGCCTTAGTTTCCTCATGTGTATATTGGGGCCTCTGTAGCCCATGCTTTCAGGAAATATCTGTTTATATACGTTATTTTCATATGAGGTTTTCTTTGAAGGAATGTTTACCTAATTCTCATCAATGTCTATTTCAGAACGGTTCATTTCTGCCCACAGTTCCTCAAACAAATAGATTGACAAAAAGAAAAATAAAAGAGATGCCAAAAACAAAATCAAACAGAAACCATTTCACTGACCAAGATGGCGCCTCAGGTTTCTCCTAGTCCACGTCTCTGCCTCTCAGGAAGTGCTGCATGAGGGCAAGGAACTGCAGGTTGTGAGGTTGCCAGAGACCTCTGTAGAGAGTAGACTGCATCCAAAGTTGGTGCTCACGGAAGTCTTGTTAATGTTGCATGGCTGTTCTGTGTCCTGAGCATCCCTTTCTCTGCCAGGTGGATGGGCCTATGCAACAGGAAAAATGAAGAGCTCAGAGAGGCTAATGAGAAATTTTTTAAATGAATGTCAAAATTGTTGGAATGGATGAGGTGGTACATGGAAATGAAGAGGTGAAGGACGGAATTGTAGAATACCGTACATGTAAAGGATGGTGGAAAAAGCTAGGGCTGGAAACAGAAGGAAAAGACTAAAGAGAATAAAATTTGAGTATTTCCACTCTGCCATCCAGACCACTGTAATGTCCGTTTGGTTTTTCTTCACCTTTCTTGCGCCACATCCTCTTGGGTTCTCCCTATTTTTTTCTCTGTCACTTTCTTCCCTTTCACTGATAGCAATGACTCATATTTTAACCTTGCTGTCCTTTGGCAAACACTGCTCATGAATCCTAGCATTATAGACAGAATCCCTGTTATAAGAACCATCATATGCTCTTATAACTTTCTCAGATGAAATACACCCCCTAAATCAGTGTTTCTCCATGGGTAGGCTGCAGTCTACCTGGGAGAGCATCACCTGGGATGTTTGTTAATATGCAGAGCTCTGGGCTCCACCTCAGATCTACTGAGTCAGAATTTCTTGGGCCAGTCCCTTCCCTATTTAAAAATGTTCCCCAGGTGATTCTCATGGCCCTTGTATATTGCTGCTTTCCAAGCCATGGGCAGCGTCCTAGGTAATGGGCATTGTCCAAGGTCTCCTTGAAGTTCTTGACTTGGAGATGGGGGAAGGAAGAGAGAAAACAACCATTTATCTGTGTGTGTGAGAATCACAGGTGATATAATTAGATAACAAATAAATTCATTAGAGACTTCAGATTCAGTTCATTAATTGCAAGATAATAATCACTACCATGTGTGAGCTTCTAAGACTGAGACTTAGATTACCTTTTCTTTGTTTTCTCAGCTTGTGGCAGAGTGCCTGGCACAGCAGGCAATCAACCAGACTGTGTCCAGTAGAGACAAAACCGAAATCTTGCTTTATCATCTCTTACAAATGTAATCTTGAATACTATCAATGGTGAAAAAATAAAATAAGAGTCAATAAGACAATTCTTGATAGATACAAAAGACATCAAATTACCTGGAATTTCCTGATGATACTGATGTCAATGGCAATAATTTAATCTAACATTCATTAGATGCTAATAGCCAATTTCAAATTCGCTATTTTTTTTATTTGGTAACTATTCATTGAGTGCCTACTACATGCCAGGAAATGTTCTGGGCATTTGGGATAAATTTTTGGAGAAAGCAAATGTACCTTTGTAGATTTCTTATTCTATACGATGGTGGAGAAATAAAGCATAAAAATAATAAGTGCATTGTGCAGTATGTTAGAATGTGATAAGATCTGCAGTAGAAAATTATTTACAATGAGCAAGGTGAAAGGTGTCAAATTGCAGCAGGAGGTGGGCTGCAGTATTAAATAAGGAGGTAATTATCTTATTTTGTATTCACCAAATAATGTGGGCATCATCATTATTATTTTAGTTTTTAAGAGTAATGAACTGAATTTTACACATATGTGGGTTATGCCATGATTACACTCCTTGTAAGAGTTGAAGCTGGATTCAAATCCAAGTAATCTGGCTCCAGAGAGTACACTTTTGAAAATTCCAATTTATATATTCTGTCCCATTGGCAAATGATGTATATACCATTTACATTTAGGAAAATATGGTAACTACAGCACTGGGTCAGCTGCAGTGGTCTTCTAAGGGCTCCAGGGCAGAAGTAAGCAATTCCAACTTTCATATTCCCAGGCTTAATTACCCAATGGGCAGCGGGAGCCCTCAGTCACCCACAGAGCTGGCTGTTCAAACAAGACTCATGATTCTAATAAAGAATCAATAATGGAAAGGCCATTGCATATTTTCTCACTTGCTGGATGGGGAGGGACTCACTGTGGTTGTCACACAAGAGTAAAAGAGAAGGGAACACAAAGAGGGTCACACGTTTATTTTTAGTTTCAATTAATAATTTTTGCTGAGCCATTGAGTTTGAGGAGACTTTTTACAAACTTGCGGTATAATTATTTTCTAATTGCTAGAAATGAGTAGACATCTGAGTGCAATATTCTTGTATTTTTTAATTGTAAAATTATTGAACATTGCTTAACACACTCTGACACCTTTGTTATTACCTGAGAGAAATAAAATGGTGTTTGGACCATGGGTAGTGTATGTGAAAGGAGATCTCAGAGATGGCCTTGCCCAAATTCCTTATTTTAGAGAGAATGAAATTTAGAAGCTGTAAGAAGGAAAGTGTCTTACTTGAAACCCCTCAGAGTGTCAAAGAGGTATCATATTTTAAAACCATAAATTATTAACATTGGGAATCATCTATTTTTTTGCTGTCATTCTCTAGATAAGGAAAATTAATCCTAATACAAGTTGATTAGCTTTTTCATTGGAGTCTTCCGCTCTCTAACACATCCTCTTTACAACCACTGATTTTCTTTAATGCAAATATACAGATTTTATTCACTTACAATACTTCAATGATTCTCTACCATCGTCAGAATAAAGCTGAATTTTGTTACTATGCACAAAAGGTTCTCCAGTATTTATCCTTTAACCATGTTTCCAGGTGTATCTCTTAATGGTCTCCTATTGTACTGATTCTACCACCATACACGCTGTACTCTGCTCAATGCTCTCTCCTCACTTAATCTTGGTATTCTCTATTTACAGGTTTTGTTTTAGGTAGCATATCATCCAAGGTTCTCCTTCTGCCCACTCACTTTTCTGGATAAACTTTTTTTGTTTTTGTTTTTCTGAGCATGACTCTTTTAGTTATTATGTACCACTTAATATTTTGTTTATATTTGTCTTTCTCATCACTGGGAGTCCATTTAGAGCAGGGATTGTGATTTTACCCACTGCTGTATCTCCACCCTTTGGTAGCACCATGCCTTGCACATGGATAGCCTGCTACAAATACTTATTGAAAAAAATAAATGAGTAAAATAGATGAGTAAATAAATAACTTGTGGATTGATAAAGTTTAAGGATTTCCAATAAGATTTTTAAAAATATGTTTCAAGAAGAAAACAAAAAAAGTAAAAACAAAATTTTGGCTTCTTATTGAGAAGTCTCAAGTAAAAAATATACATGTAGAATTTCATAATGTAGATTGAAGTTATAGATGATTAATTTAAAAATATTTTATGAAGACATTTGTTGTTGTTATCTAAGCCTTAGTTTCTCCCTGTGTAAATCTTGGTGCAATAGCAGCCAACCATTCCATATAGTTGTGGAAAAAATTATCAAAATTGAGCAAATTAAATTCTGAATTATTTATTCATTTCTTTAAGAGGGTAATTGAACTTATACTAAATTTGGCAATATGCTCCAGGGAGGGATAAACAAATGAATCAGATAAAAGGATTTTATATTCCAGGAAGAGAGATAAGAAGCACCATGAATTAGTTTATATCCACAATTACTATACCTGATGTCCAAATTGACATGCAAAGGGCCAGGGGAGTTCAGAAGAGGTAAAAGAGTATTTATATTTGGGTATACTGGAAAAACTTTATGAAAAGGGATCATTTGAGTGAAAACTTGCAGAATTTTGACAGGAATTTTAGAGATATGTTAATAGTAGAAATCCTCAAAGCTATCTTGGATTTTTCTTGAAATAATAATACCATGAACTTTTCTTGGGGCTAGTCTTACTACTTTGCTATTGAAATATTTGGACTTCATGATCTCGGGAGTAATAACATTAGTATTATTTAACCTAGGTTGTTAGTCTCCCAGTGATTGTTTTAGAATAAAGGAGGTCACCAAGTGCTAGCAAGGTAAATATGATTTATGTGGCAAAACCCAGAGAGAAATTACAGTTAATAAAATCATTGAATATAGACTTTATTTATTCAATAGATATTTACTAAGGTCCTACTATGGGGTAGGGTTATGTTATTTGCCAAAGACAGAGAGATAAAAGTGCATCACCTATGTTCTCAAGAACCTGAAGTCTAATGAGGAGTCAGTCATGAAAACAAACAATAATAAGACCATAGCATAATTATTTTTCTAAGAATATGCATGACTGTGAGCATCATAGGGGACTCCCCAGAGAAGGCATTAGTTGAGCTGCTGCTTGAAAGATGGGTCAGAGTTTGCCAGATATTCTGAAGCAGAAGTAGTCAGAGACAACATATGTTAATAGGCACAGGAACAAGGAGAACATAGCTTGTTGTTGGACTGAGTATTTTTTAAGTTTCAAATGATCTCTTTTGTTTGCTTATTGGCAACACCACTTTTTCTTTTCCTTTTATAGTGATTGTTTTAGTATTTATGGTAGTATTTTACCTTACAAAAGTATTCTTCCCTTTACCCTTTCTTGCCTTTGTGTCATTGTCATATATTCTACTTCTATATATTTATAAACCACGTAATAATTTCTTTTAGTTTTGCTTTCAAAGGTCAAATGTCTTAAAAATTGATTTCTAAAAATTAAAAAAAAACTTTTATTATATACTTATTTGTTAGCCATTACTGGGCTCTTTCATTCCTTGTGTAGATTCCCATTTCCATCTGGTTTCATATTGCTTCTGTTTGAAACAATTACTTTAACATTTCATGTTAAATGGGTTATTTCAGATTTGGTGTATCTAAAAGAGTCTTTGTTTGTTTGTTTTTTTTTTTTTTTGTTCTTCATTTTTCAAAGGTACACTCACTGGGTGTAACATTCTTTGTTGTCACTTTCTCATATTCGCTACCACAAGTAATTTGGCAATGTTGTGCCACTGTCTTCTAGCTTGCACTAAAAGATAAAGTTGAGAATAAAGTTGAATTTAGTTCACTTTGCACAAGAGCTTCTCCAGTATTTGTCCTTTACCCACGTTCCTGATCTTTGCCTTATTCTTATCTTTGTTCCTCTGGATGTACACTGTTTTCTATTGCTCTCTGGATGTTTTAAGATTTTTTTTTTATTTTTAAGCAATTTGATTGCATTAGTGTAATGTTCTTCATTAGTGTAATGATGTGCAGTAGTATAATGTTCTTCATAATTATTATTCATTATTTGTTGAGCTTCTTAAATATGTAGTTGGACAATATTTACCAAATTTGAAGAAATATATATATTTAGCTATTATTTCTTGAAATAGGACCCGTCCTGCTTTTCAGGGACTCCAATTACTTGTATATTATACAACTTAATGCTTTCCCACAGATCTCTTTTTGTTGGTGGTGGTGTTTCAGTGTTATTTTCCCCTTTCCATTCTATTTTGGATAGTATTTATTGCTATCTTCAATTTTACTGGTCTCTTCTTCAGTATCTAATCTGCTGTTAATCCCACTTGGCATATTTTTAATCTTAAATACTATTTTTTTCCCACTAGATGCTCAATTTGGGTCTTCTTTTTAAATCTTCCACATATTTTCTTAATATGTTCATACTTTACTTCTTGAGCATATAAAATATTTCAATTCTTTTCATGTATGATAATTTCTTATTGGAAAAAAAGGATATTGTAAAATTCACCTTGTTAAGTTGGATATTTTGTATTCCCTAAAATATACCAAAGCTTTTTTTCCAGGATGCAGATAATTTAGTTGAAAACAGTTTCATCCTTTCTCAGCTTTTTTTTTTTTCATTGTTTCTCAGCTTTCTGTGGCAAGTTTGAAGCAGCCTTTAGGCTAGGGCTAATTTTACCAAACTATTGAGGCAATATCCTTTCTGTGTTATCTGACGCACTATGTATTCTCAGAGGTTTATTTATTTATGTACTAATTTATTTTCACTCTTGTTCATGGAAGCACAAACTATTTCCAGCCCTGTGTGAGCACCAGGGATTGTTTGAATTATTCCTTCAGGTGGTTCTTTCCCCAGGTTCTTTACATGTATGTTTTGATCAGTACTCAGATGGCGACCTTCTGCATGTCTCCGCAGCTCTCTTTTTGTACAGATCTCTCCTCATTCTATGTCCATCTTCTTTCTCATCGCTGTGAATTCTAATCATCTTTTCCCCCTACACTAAACTCTCAACTCCATCTTCTCCATTTAGGGAGGTCAAGAGTCCATTTGGGCTCCCACTCTCTTCACTGTGTCCTGGAAACCCCCCAGGCAGTTAGTTCCAAGTAATTGTAGGGCTTGCCTCATTTGCTTTATTTTTTTCATAAATAACTTATTTGAGCTGTCTTTGTCCAATGTCTGAAAACCATTGTTTAATATATTTTGTCTTGTTGTTTAACTAACAGTATGCTGGAAGCACAAGTTATCTTTGATGTGTTACTGGAATTCATGTAGATCAGGACTCCTTACTAGAAAAATTAAAAGAGTAGAGAAACAAAAGTTAAGTACGGATGGCTGAACAGAAGTCATATACCAAGCACCTTTTTATCACGATGATAACTAGGAAGTTTTCATGAGTTGTGCACAGATTTGTAATTAAGAAACATTGCCTAGTGATATAGTCAAGCCTAGATTGAGCATGGTGAAGACAGAGATAGAAACCAACAAGAGGATCTGGCAATAGGCCAGATAAGACACTATGAGAATACAGGTTGAAAATCCCAAATTTGAAAATCTGAAATCCAAAATGCTCCCAAATCCAAAACTTTATGAGCACCAACATGATATATAATGCAAATACTTCAATATCCAAAATCTCAAACACTTCTGGACCCAAGCATTTCAGATACAAGATACTCATCCTGTATGAGCTTGGACAGTGATGGTGACCACAGAGTTGAGTGGAAATTGCAAGAGATATTTGCATCTCAGAGCTGACAAAACTCATTGTCATAATACATGTGCTTGTGTAGGGGTAGCTATTAAAGTGGAGAGAGATTTTAAGAATCTGTCTAGTTTTAAGCCTTAGATTAACTGATAGATGTAGTGCCAGAGAGCTGAGAGAAAAGGAACTGTAGGATAGGAAACAAATACTGAGGACAGGATGGTCAATTCAATTTGAGCTTGTTGAGCTGAAGTGCCTGCAGATTACTCAAGTATGGCTGATCCATTAAATAGTCAAGTACAGGGATAAGGATAGAGGCCCTAATTAGAAATAAATTATCAGGATTTTTAGTATTAAAGTAGAAATTGATGCTACTCAACTTCATCCTTCACCCTGTGGCTCCCATGAATTATTTCACTATTCATTTTTGGTGGAAGGCATTATTGGCTGTCTATCCAACGGCTGTATCTCTGCCTTCATTCTTTGTTACTGGAAGAACCTCACTTTCGTTTGAGAGTCCACTATCTTAAGTCAACTACCCAGAAGTGCAGAAATCAATTCTTGGCCAAAGTTTGGGTCATGTTTGGTATAAACCAGTCATGGAGATGTGTCAGTGATGAGCTTAAGCAGAGGAGACAGTCAGACAAAGCCAGGTTCAACTCCCAGTTCTCACTTACAAATTGTGTCACTTTTGATCAAATTACTTGAACTTACTAAACATCAGGTAATTAATTTACATGAGGGGATAATAATAATATTACAACTCACTAGCACACTCAATATTGTATGCTTTCTCAAGTCCACACACACTCTGGATGCTAAAGAGAGGGTGGTGATACACACTCAGTCATTGCCTTCATGAATTTGTTGCCATTCCAGGAGTACAATGCAAAAAGTAATGACAATAGAGAAAGATAAATAAATGTGTTGAGCACAGTTATCTATTAGAATTTATATTTATTCCAAAGAATTAAGGATCAAATTAGATAATGTATGCACATCTCCAAATGCACTGCCTGGCACACCATAATTGCTCAATAAATGACGACACATTGCATTAAGAATTAGTAAATGGTTGAAAGTTTCACTGTTAAAAGACAGGGCATTAGTAAAACTCCATATCTGTGTGGTTGTAAAATGTGAGATACTTGGGAATCATGATGATCAGCATATTAAATTGGAGCATTAAATATAATATAATACATAATTTAGCTGATTTGGCATTAGAGCTTAGCATTTGGTCATGGAGTTATTTGAATGGCAAATAAGAAATGCTTTAGTATAAAGAAGTTTTGTACACTGCACACACATACATTACATATATATACATTTACATATACATATATATATATCTTTTGCCATTTTCCCTTAGCTTGATAACTTTTACAAAGTAGCTTCGATCAATCTCTAACCAGAAGTGTCATCAGTGAATAATGCCATCAGAGTCTTATTAAACATATCCTGCAAGGTATATCCGGAGCAAAGATAAAGTGTCGACAGGATGATGGAGTTTAGCCTGCAAAATTGATTATTTTACTTCCCAACTCTCTAGCCTTTAATTGAAATGGAGAGATTTGACGGAGCACCCTTGGCCTTGGCCACAGTGTCTGGCAGAGCCTGAAAACTGACACCCTGACTTCTGAAGGCACTGAGCCAGAGGTTTCCATAGGTCAATTCTCCCTCGTCACTCCATCCCATAGCAGAGGATGGGATCAATGGGAAATTGGCCAGGTCGCCACTCTGACGCCTTCCATCCTCAGTGCAAGAAAATGGAGCTTACGTTACCCCAACAGCGGGGAACAAAATTAGATTTTAGTGGTCACTAAAATGTTCCACCACCCATCAAAATCACCCTCACTGGGGCTGGAGGAGGGAAATAAAAGTATTCTTGCAGGAAAAAAATTCTTGGAATTGTTCTTCCAAGATAATTAACAGATTTCACTCCCACTAAATTGGAAACTGGGCAGTGGGTGAGTGATCCTAACACAGTTTGTTTAAGTTTGGTGCCGCATTTTTTACAATGATAATCTTTGGAAGCACCAGGCGAATGACGCAGACTAGGCTGAGGAAATGTGTGGTATAGATTAAAAAATGCAGAGGTTGAAAAGGCCATTGGTTCTATGGAAAGATATGGGATGTACCAGGGAACAAAATAGCTAACTGAACAGGTCCCATCTGCCTGACAAAACAACTTAATGATTTCAGAAGTCTTATCAGCATGCAACTTCCTTACGAGTTTCCTTGGTGCACTTGTTCAGGAATATCAACTTAGCCTGGCTTGACCTTTGAAACAAGCACATGTCGGCAGCAGGGTTAGCCCAGTTGATACACTTGCATAGTAGACAAAAGAACTGTACTCCTCTTATTACTAAAGGCTTATTAGAAGTTTATTGAGGGGAAATAAGACTTAGAGGAAAATATGAGTGTGTGTGCATACATTTATACACATAGGAATAATTACATTCTGGTAAGTATCACTCAGGCTCCATTATCATTCAATTGTATAGTATATTCTTAGCATTATTGGAAAAACAAATCAAACATGCAAAAAAAGCCCAGTGTTTTGGGATAGATTACTCTTGTCACCTCTTTAGTTAGTCAATTATCTGTTCTTAGAGGGCTTTTAAGATTGTTAATAGATGAATACTACCAGTTGCTTTCTTCAACACTTTATGTGCAAAATTTTTTAATCATTTTATTTGCAGTGACAAAAACATGAGAATGTGGTTGCAATATATATCTCCAAATATAGTAGAACAATTAATAAATCACAGGGCATTTAATAGATGAAATGTTAGATAGCCATTATAATTTTACATATGAAGACTTTCTGATGCTGTGGGGAAATGTTTATAATATAAGGTAAATTCGTATGAAGAACTGCATATATCCCCACACACAATACACACCAGATACTTATTTGCATTTTTACACGAAGGGAACACAAAAGAGCCACATAAAAGTTAATGTTTTCCCAAAAGTTTAGTAGTGGTTATTTCCAAGCTGAGGAATTATGAGTATCTTCTTCATATACTTTATTATTTTTAAGTGGCTAGGCATTGTATTTTAAAATAAAAGAAAACGAGAGTCATTTAAAAAAAAAACTTTGTAGAAGATACAGAATGCTATAAAGTGTCTTAGTTGTCAAAATCACTGACCTTTTTTCCTAAACCGTAGGAGTTCATTGCTATTATCCCAGCATCCACTGAGAGAGAATCCAGATTCCTCAGAGGGTGAAATAACTTGCTAGGGTACAACAGTGACTTAGTAATGAGGTCAGTTCTGGACTCTACCCAGGAACGCTGAAAGCTGCTGTGAATGGTTTGGGGTCTTCCACTTCTGTCGTTCAACTGGCTGCTTTATGTTTTGTGACTTGTGGCTCAACAGCCATTGTAAATAACTGCTTCCCTCTCCATGAGAGGCTTTTATTGGAAGCATTAAGAACCCTACTGGTATAGCTTACTTCATGACATTTTCCAAAGTCACAAGGAGTATGACATGACATTTTACAGGGCTGTGATTTTGCAAACATGTCTATAAAACATTATTAAAGTTTCTTATTAAACTAGACTAATTTGACTGGGACAACTGGTGGTTTGGAAAGTTTGTTCTTGCATCACAACTAGGTCTTCTGGTGACTGATTCATGCCTTTATCCTCTGACGAGCCTTTGCCATACCATGGGGCCACTCTGCTTTAGAAGCCAATTCCTTTCAACTTCTCATTACATTTGAGGAAAGACACTTACTTGTGCCAAGACATATTTTTAATTAAAGGGAAAAAGAGGGGAGGGATAAATTTATTCAAATCTAGAAAGCCCTTTAAAAATTTAAAAATTTACCCAAACGGATTTACTAGTAATGAGACTCAATTAACTATAGATGGAGCATTGATGACATTATATGAACGTATAGCAAGGTGTTTATCAAAATGTGCCCTGATTAGCGTTAAAAATCTATTACACAAAGAAAAATATGTGGCCAAATGCGTTGGGGAACTACTAGGGTAAGCAGAGTAATACACATTTATTTACTGCAGGATTTGTCAGTATTCTTTTTTTTTTAACTTTTATGCTCAGGGGTACCTATGAAGGTTTGTTATATAGGTAAACTCACGTCACGGGGGTGTGATGTACAAATAATTTTGCTACCCAAGCACTAAGCCTAGTACCCAATAGTTATTTTCTTTTTGGATTATTTATTTATTTATTTATTTATTTATTTATTTATTTATTTTTGGTCTTCCGGGAGGAGTCCAGTGCCCTGTAATAGCAGTTGACATCTTTACTGTAAATTTTGTCTTTCTTCTTCTGGAAGCCAATCCTGTCTCCTGATCTTAGGAGTGAGCACATGACCATGCCTGGTCAATCACAGATTCCATATAATTTCTTCAACAGTAATTGGTCCAATGGCCAGGCATATGAATCATATAGGCCAATCAGAGCCTTCCCTGGGATTCTATAGAAATGATGAGAGAAGAAACATTCCGTTTCCTTCACCCCCACCCTCTCCAATCCCTTTTCTTGCTATATTTTTTCTCTTAGCATTTGACATCATCCTGCGCACCATGTATGATTTTATTTATTTTGTTTTTTTGTCCATCTTAACATGTAAGCTTCATGAGGGCAGGTGTTTCTGTCTATTCTGTTCACTCATGTATTCAGTATGTGGCACATAGTAGGTGCCCAATAAATATTTGTTGCTGAATCTTGACTATATCAATAAGTATGCATAGAGTGTACTGTTTCTAAATTTATTTAAAAATAAAACACCTTATCTTCAAGGCATTTGGAGATATTAGTTCTTTGTGAAAATCTTTGTGAAACACTGTATTTATAAGAGTCCTAATAAAATGTCGGAGTAAACATGAGTACTTTATAAATGAGGAAAATAAGACATTCATAGGTTAATAATTGACCTAAAAGTCCACACTGCACTTAAAGTTTTTGCATTTGAGCTTTCAGCTCTTCACATTGATTATGCCACCACATAAAGAATGCACATTACATGCCAGACTCAATGATGGGTCTGTCTTCTCTGGCACAGTGTCTAACTAAAATATCAATGTGCCCAGACGGGTCAGGATGGAATCCCCCTTTTGTCCACAAAACTGAGGATATGACATCTCCAAGGCTGCACTGCCACATGCCCAGGCTATTCCCCAGTTTGCATTTCTAATGCAGAGCAAGTACTGCCTCCAACCTCCATGCCACCTCTCCACCTTTGGAAAGATCTGAATTTCCCCCAAAGTTATAAAAATTTTATAACTAATAAACCAAAACACATCCTGAAAGTCTGTGTCAAGCAGATGTTACAGGCTGCACTTTCAACATCCATTCAACCAATATTTCTTGAGAACTTTCTAGGTGTCAGGTAATACATTAGGCACAGGGGCTGCAAAACGGACATGGTGTCTTTGATGGAAAGTGTAAACTCCAGCAGAGGAGACAAAGAAAAACACACTAAGTAAATACAATATAAGCTTTGGTGATTGTGATGTTACAAAGAGAAAAACACAATAGAAGATTTCTAAGGAGCTCAGTTTCAGATGGGCGTCTCTGAGGAGCTTTGCTGTTCTGCTCATCAAAGACAGATAGATGTAGGGATGCAATGCTCAAAAAGAGAAAGAAACTTCAACCACGCTAACCCAGCCCTTTAGCCTTTTGGAAACTGACACTAAGATTGATTCTAGAGTTGAATTTTTTTCCTTTTTTCATTAAATAACTAGGTAGCATCAAGGAGTCCCCCAAAAGGACCGGGCCTTACCACCAAACAGATTTTTTGCTGAACTGAACCTCAGATTTTGATGGGAAGTGCTGTGTTGGAGGTGAATGCCAAGTGCTTTATGCATATAATAGCACTGTTCTTCATTATCCATTATTTATCAGCCTGGGGAGACTGGAGGAGAGAGAGCAAGACCCCTCAGCTTAATGTGAAGTCTTTATCTTTCAGCTTTTTGAGCTCAAATATGCCAACAGAAGCTATTGAATTGCCGTCAGTGAGCACACACATCAATGGCTTGCCAGCTCGCAGCCTGAAATGCTCAGGGCCTCAGAGATGAAGCCACAGGAAATTCAATCAGGTTCTTAGGGGAGTTGATGTTGGCAGATATTTTAATTGTAGAGCCGTGGGAACAGGTGAGTGGTGGGCTTAAGGACAAACACTCTCCCTCTGAAGTATTTTAGTCCTTTATTCACAAAACAGAGGTTCTCAACTTTGGCTGCACATTGGTGTCACCTGGAGAGTTAACAAACAAACAATCAAAAAATCTGATGCCTGAGTCCCACTCCTAGAGAATATGCTTTGTTTGATCTGGGATTGGGAGTTTTCAAAGCCACCCAGGTGATCCTAACGTGCCATCAGTGCTAAGAACCACTTCTATAGATGTAGGCATTACAGTGAGGGGCAACTTTGATGTGTGGAGACCTTGCCTTGCCAGCCTCCACAAAAGATGAATCAATCAATAGGCAGATTTTATTTCACGTGTTCTCATTCCACCATTTTGATAATTTAGTCTCCCTGGTCAATTTACCAATGTTTAAATCACGGAAATGATAAGGTTTCCAGTTATTTACTTAACAGGTGGGCTTTCTTAGTTGTCTGTTCTAAGGAGGAAGGATGCTACACCAGTTTAAGAAAGAGGTTATGTAGCCATTGTGTGTCTAACCTGGGTGTTCTCCAGAAGGGTAGACGAGATGGGAGCCCTGGGGGAAATGAGAAGACCAGAAGGATATTAATCCACGATGAATGAAAAGAAACCATCCGTGCAGTAGTTCACAAAACTGTTCAACAGGATTGTTTTTCAACTGTATACCCTATAAATTTGATGTTGAAATACTTTTATCACAACATAAATGTATTTTCCCACCAAATTATTTAATTATGGGTCTTTCTATCTGCTACGTAGAGTTTCTTTGCAGAAGGATATCATCACTGATACAATTCCAACCCAAAGCAAAGAAACTCAACTTTGAGTGTGTTCTCGCACAGGTATTAGCCTGAGTGATGACTTCTGCCAAGCTTTTCAAAAAGTGAAAAGTGGAGGATAGACACACAGGCATATTCAGAGACCCCTAGGTCCCCAGAAAGAAATAAGGTAGGCAACATATATTAATCACCTATCACAGGCCAGGCACTTTGTTAAAAGATAGGTAACACCATCCTCATTTCATGGGTCAGGAAATTTGGCCTCTGAGAGATCAAGTTATTGGCTCACCAGTCCCAAGGCAGTGAATGGAGCAGGGAATCAAATTGAGTTCTCTATCTTTCTGTGCTGTTTCTTCTCTTCCATGCTAACCCCTGCGGGAACTTCTGAATTTAGACTTCTATCAGCAAGAGAGACTCCTTCTTGGCCCCCAAGGAAGCCACTTTTATTGGGTCTCTGAGATTTCCTCCACCTATCTCTGAGAATGATACCCTGAGATTATAGTCCCAGTTAGAAAGCTTTTCTTGCTTCAGCTCTGAGTGCTTTCAAGTGTGTTGGTCAGGGGAGGAGCTCTGACTTCAGGTTGTCTAGGATGTAATATAGCTCCCTAATTCACCAGCTGTGCTGCCCCTGGCCACTCACTCACCCCTCTGAGCCTCCGTTTCTATCATCTGTGAAGTGGAACAATAATAGTACCTATTAAATAAGGTTTTCATGAGGATTAAGAGATAATCAAGTTGAACACTCAGCACAGCATGCAGTAATTGACCAGTAGATGTCGACCACACCCTTACCACAATCCCCCTCCACCAGGGCCTGGGTCTCCACTTTTCCTCATACCAGCAGGCAGAGAAACCAATCATTGGCCCCTCTGAGCTTCCCTTGATTAGAGGACTTAGCCTGAGTAGTGCACCGCCTCCATCACTGCTGTTTCAGCTCCTGCCCTCCTTCTGCATATTGATCCCATCACCTTGCCTCCTCAGCCTCCATTCATATGGAGGCAATGCAATTGCTTATTTCAGAATGAGAGTGAAGCAAACTGATTTCTCTGCTTTGAAGAATAGCTGAAAACCCCTCAGTTTTATGCGGTGTTAATCAGGCCTGAAAGCAGTGACAGAAAACCAATAGCCAGGCTTGGAAATCTGCTAGAAAAACACACCATAAAGGCTCATTGGTTTCCTGTGCATAAGTGAGAGCTAAGAGGTTTCTGGAGAGCTTCAGAAACTGCCGCTTTGATTCCTGCCCAAGCTGGAGCTGGGTAGAAGGGGACGAGGTCCCAGCTCAGACCCGCACTGTCTCTGCCTTGTTGTTGAGGAGGACAACTGGCTTAGTTCAGAGGTGACTGAAGTCCATGCCCTGTCCCTTCGAATGACTTTTCTAGAACCTATGCCTACACACATCGACATGCCCTGGGCTTGAACACACAGGTCCAACTTGTGTCTCAGCATAGTGATGTTTCAAAGAATGCCACAGTTGTAAAATTCTAATTAAGACACCAAAAGCCCAAATCAAGGTCACAACGTCTACTCTTTCAATGACAAGTTCTATATAATAGCAATATCTGCACTGACAATTCCATGTGTAAAACACATCACTGTATACTGTCTCATAAATGGAAATAGCAGTGATGAGGAGGTGTCCTTACTCAGATAAATGTGCCCCAGTTATTTTTATTTGATTTGATTTATAAAATAAGAGTAGAAATTTCTATTTCACAAAAGTATTGTAATGATTAAATGGGGACCTTTTTTCTAATATGTAGTAGCTATTAAATTATATGCCCAATAGAATCTGAACCCAAAGAAACCAACCTTCATCAAAATCTCACATTCCAGTAGTGGCAAGACTCAGTCTTGAAGGCAAGCCTTCAGAGATCTGCTTACCTTAGTCAATGACTAAAACCTCTGTTAGGATTTTGCAGGGCCAATTTGTGTGTTATTTCCACAAGGCAGCAGGGGCAGGAGGGAAAGAGACGCCCGACAGAGGCCTTGGAAAGAAAAGTCTCAGGTGTCAGCATGTCCAGGTTTGAAGCAGGTTGCATTTGGCACAAACTATGTGAACTTGAACAATTCACTTTTTTCTGAGCCTCAGTTTCCAAATATATAAAGTTTCCCAGTAATATTTGCCTTGCAAAATTTTTGCAGTGTTTAGGTGCAACAACATGTGTAAAGACACTCTCAGTACTGGGCACACGTAGAACAACAGTGTGCCCAACTGGAGAGTTTGGATAAACAATGAGAAATGTTAGCTGGAGCAGAAGGGAAGTGTACACATGTGACCTCCCCTCAAGCAGACAAGAGAAAGGGATAGCCCAAAGCCATGCCACTCAGTATGCGCAAGTCTAAGTCTTCATCAGTTGCACAGATGAAGCCCTACAGTGAACTAGAGAGGACATCAAAGGGGAGGCAAGTTGTTCCCTAGTTGACCCAGACCACACAGCTGCAAGATCTATGGTGATCTGACCTCTAGAGGAAAATGCAGTCTTAGTACTCCAGGAAGAACCTCATTTTCACTGTCTATAAGGTAAGGGCAATCTCTATCCCTCTTGCAAGGGTTGAAACAGATAACTCATGTAGAGTGAACCAGGCTGACCTCAGTACTAGTCTAGCACATAGTCAATTAAAAAAAATATATTTTAACCTACTTTGGATAGGTCCTGTCCTTACTGGAGGTAGGTATAAAACAGGCTCTTCTTAGCGTCAGCTAAAGCTTAAGTTCCAGCTCTGTTTCTTACCAGCCATATAGCCTTGGGTGAGTCAGTATATCTCCATAAGCTTCCAATTTCTTATTTCTAAAATGGGATTAACAAAAACAACAACCATATATCAACAACAATATACACATATATATAAAAACATGGGGATGTTGAGAGCCTTAGGAAATACCTCAAATTATTTAGCACAATAAATATTAGCATTTATAATGCTACAGATCCTTAAAATACCATATTATATCTAATGTAACTATGGCTAATCTGTTATTATTAGGTATAATGCATAAGGAATACAGTAGCTGTTAGTTTTGTTTCTGACAGTTTGAAACAAGAGGCTTTGAAGTTGTCCTTCATTAACCAGACAGTATGCTTACTCAGACAATTCCAGCCCCAATAACCAAAATGTAGAAGCAGGAGGAATCTCTTGAGGCACCCAGAAAAGGAGATAAAGACAGATACCTGGAGCCCATTGGATGTCAAAGAGAATTGGGTAAAAACCTGGAGGGCAGTTGCTGTGTCTGTTAAATTCCTGCAATCAAATAATGGTAACCTACTGAGGATGGAAGCCAAAGGAATTTTCCATAATTCTAGTACCAGATGGGATTTGGACACACATCTAGTATGGGATTTGGACACACACCTATTTTATTATGTCTAGTACCACAAAATTAAAATGGGAGCATAGATGCCACATTCTCAAGGATCGCGAGGACCTCTGTCATCTGGCTGCAGGGCCAGATGTATGTAGCAAGCTCCTGGGCCACAGGAAATCCTTCAGCAGTTTCAGAGAGTTCAAGGCTCCTCTGAGCTCACTGAGTGGGACAGGGCTTTGTGAGCATCTATAGAGCCACAGCAGAGTCTTAACTCTCATCTATCTCTAGGGTAAACATATTTAATTGGCCCTGTTTCACCTCCATACAGACAAGAATCAGTCCTCTGTGCCCACTTTCGCTTGAGATTCAAAATACTTTTTCCTGTTTCAAAAAATCATAGGTGTTGAGAGATAGTCTGCCTTAACCTTCTTGATTTACAGAGAATAACATTTTTTCCAAAGCTTCATAGTGTCCTAAGCCATTGGCATAAATACCTCATATGTTCCTGATATGGATCCTAGATGACAATTATCAGTATTTGGATAGAGGATAGAGTTTGGATATTGGAGACAGACTGATGTGTGTCCAAATCCTGGTGCTTCCACTTTCAAGATGGATTAATTCAACTTCTCATGTCTTAGTTTCCCCGTCACTACCCTAGGCACTGGGTATATAATGGAGCATGAAATGGACATGGCTTCTTCCTACATGAAGCTTAAAGTCTAGCTAGGACAGATGAGCCATAAATAAGTAAACAAATGTATAAATCTAGAGTTATAAATTAGTGAAGTACTCAAATGATAATAAGCAGATTGCTATGATTTAGATTAAGGGAGAAGACAATCTATTCTGCTAAGATCTCCCTGCATGAGTGGCGATATTGCAACTGAGACTTGAAGAGGGAAATAGAGCCTGCTAGGGAAATGCTGGAGGATGCTAGCTGGCCTGCCAGTCTGGAGGGGAGAATGACCCTACATAGGATACATCTGCCAGTCCCTAGCACCCCTTCTGACACAAAGTTCTGCTCAATAATCTGAATAATAATAACTGAATCTGAAATTTACTTTCCAATCAATCAAGCTTAGACTCAGAATTGACTATGAGAATTACCCAGGCTTAATAATTCATGGAGGAGGAAGAGAAAAGTTTCCCACCCCCTCCTTCTACAGTCAAATCCCACTGACATCACCACCAGTGTCAGTGGCCTGGGAAAGTGTCACACAGATTGACAAATGTGGAGTCACAAAGCAAAGGAGGTGGGGAGACTGGACCCCACCCGAGTTATCCTGACACCGGGGCTGCAGTTCTCCAAGTGCCCTCTCCCAGGGATTGCAATCCCTCAAGGCAACTCACCTTCTTGGAGTAGATCCTCCCCATCACTATCCACACCCCCCAGCACCTTTTCAAAATAAAATCTTATTTTTATTTCTACTTTTTGTCTATGTCAACCTGAATTTAAGTTGACTAAGTCTAGGCTGTCCTAAAGCCCTCTGAGCTGGGCTTCATTCAGGAGTGGGGCCTGGGAGAAGAAACTGCTCCAGTGCAGAATCAGAGACCCTTCGGGGTGCTGGGTCTGGGGTCTTGGAAATCTGGTGGTGGTGTCGGGGGTGGCTATGGTGTAGATGTCTGGGTGCTGAGCGCAATGCTGACTCAACCAGAAAGAAGTTGCTGCTGGAATGAATTATGTGTCTGTGATTTCGCAGAGGCGCCATAAACCAAACAACACCCAATGGTGTTATGGAGTCCCTTTAAATGTATAGCCTGCCCCCTGCGGAGTGGTCTACCAGATTAGGATGCAGGAAGGGAGAGAGAGTGAGTGTGTGCATTTTGAGAGCAGAGAGACAATGAGACAGGGAGGAATTGTTAGAAACATGAGGAACCACAGAGAAAAGAGGTGCAGTGACAAAAAGAAAATTACAGTGAGCAAGGGAAAGAGTGGGATAGAGGAAAAGATAGAAAAATAGAAATAAGTCTGAAACACAGACAAAAATAGCCAGACCAAATGATGAAGTCAGAGAAAGTGAGTAAGACATTAAAGGAGAGACAGACAGAAAGAGAAAGAAAACAGATAGATGGGAAAACATTCCTGAAAAATTCAGTTAAAGAAAAGGAGAAAAGCTGAGAGTCAGAGAGGGAAATGGAGAGAAAAGAGGTGGAGAAAAGCTGAGAATCAGAGAGGGAAATGTAGAGAAAAGAGGTGGAGAAAACAAAGAGGAAAGAGAACAGGAGAAAAAAGAAAGAAAAAAGACTACAGCCTAGAGAGAGAAGGAGAAACAGAGTCAGCAACAGAGAAACACAATTACAGAGCTACAAACGTAGAGACTGAGGTACAGACAGGAAGGCTGCGCAAGAGGCAATGAAGCAAAGACACCCAAATAGACAGAGGAAGCTGCAAGGAGGAACAGGGAGCTACAGGGAGAGAGATACACACCGAAAGATACCAGAGACAGAAAGACCCCGGAAGACCCCACAGCAACTGCAGAAACCAGTGCTGACAACGTGTTTTTGGGGTGTGCAGCTGATGAGACCCTGAGTTGGTCCCAGCTTCTGCTCTGGCTGGGAATGGCCCATGTGGGTTTGCAATAACAGGATCCCTTTAATGAAAAAACTCCAACTCATAAATGGTATCTGCTAAAAGGGCCTCTTTTGCTTTCTTGGAAATGGAAGTGGGAGTTACTTGATATTGCTTTTCTGAGAAACAGGTATATGTGTCAAAAAATGGCCCTTTCCAGCATCTAAAAGAAAACGCCAGCCATTTTCTACCTCAGATGATTTTTTTTTCCTTTTATTATTACAACTCGCTACTCTGAGTGGATGTGTTTTGAATGTCTGTAGCAATTCTTTTCCCATTAGATTTTTGGATAACACTTACCGCAAGGGAAATGCAATTTTTTGCCCTGTGAATTGTTTATGTCCTCATCAAAATATGTCTTTAACAACACCCTAGGAGGTGATTTTCAAAAGAACTTTCCAGTGTGAAGATTTTTAAATATCCCCTCCTCTGTCTCTCCAGTTATCAGTTAAAGAAATAAAAATAAAAAACAATCCCCTCCTAAACTCTCTGCAGTCCCTAGAAGGAGAAAGTAACACTGACTTGGGAGCATTTAGCTCACATAATTTTGTGTTTCCTTTAATACGTACAATACATATTTACCACTTATTAAATTTTAGTCCTGTGCCCGGCACTTAGCAGAAAGTATCAAATTTAATCTTTCCTGCAATATTGGCAGAGGTATTATTGTCCCCATTTCACAGAGAAGGAGACTGTGGTTCAAAAAGGATAAGTAACTAGCTGGAGGCCATGGTGTTAACAATGACATCTCTAACATATGCAATAGTAATATGCCACACATGTATGCAACATTGCAATATTAGATACTATTGCAATATATGCAATATATTGCATATCTAATATATGCAGTATTATTACTATTGCATATTATTATTACTATTGTATATATTAGAGATGTCATTATTATTAGCCCCGTGGCCTCCGGCTAGTTACTTACCCTTTTTGAACTTCAGTCTCCTTTTGACCCAAAAGACTTCTTGTCAGCACTGGTTTCTGCAGTGACTGTGGGGTCATCTGGGGTCTCCCTCTGTCTCTGGTGTCTCTCAGTGTGTATTTCTCTCCCTGTAGCTACCTGTTCCTCCTTGCAGCTTCCTGTGTCTCTTTATCTGGGTACCTTTCCTTCTTTGTCCTTTGCTCAGCCTTCTTGTCTGTACCTCAGTCTCTGTGTTTGTGACTCTGTAATTGTGTTTTTCCGTTACTGACTCTGTTTCTCTGTCCCTCTCTGAGGTGTAGTCTTTTTCTTTCTTTTTTCTATGTCATCTCATGGGCATCTCATAATCTTTTGTGATGAGCATTAGGATACCCGTTTCATAGATGAAAGGTCTGAGACTCAGATAATTGAGGTAAATAGCCCAAGACCACGTTAACAAATAAATGGCAGATCAAAAACTCACACCATGGCTTTGTAATTCCAAAGCCTGTGTTCTCAATCAAAATGGTTGTTGTCTCTCATTGTTTTTGCCAGAAATCACAAACATCTCTCAAAGATTTGAGCTCAATGAAGGCAAGGGTGCATTTTCATGACTAGTATGTTTCCCCCCAAGGAATGTGAGTTCCATAAGAGCAGGTAGCTGTGTCCCCAGCACCAATAACAATGTTTGGCAGTTGTAAAGGCTCAATACATAGGTGCTGAATAAATGAATCTCTGATCCCAGCACCTGTTGTCTTTCTTGGCACATGATTGGTGTCTCCTTGCCTGATAGCCTGCCACCCTTCTGCAGAACTGTACTGCTTTGAAGCTCAGTGGTCCTCAGTGTGCTGACTTCTGTAATATTTTTGCTGCTCGAAGAAAACAAAGAATTTCAAAGTCCAGCACATTTGCCCTAAGGATGCAAATCAAATGCCTTTATGGAACAATGGCCAAAAACAGGGGCTCTTATTAAAACCCTCACTTGGGAAACTCATGATTTGAAAAAAAAAAAAAAAAGAAAAAATGGCCTCTTGCTTGGTCATCTATTCCTCTGGGCTGCTCAAACTTTGGTCTCATTTTTAACTTTCAAATTGTAAAAAAGGACTTTGGTTCACGTTCACCACTACACAAAGGAGGCAGTGACACAGTCAGTTGTTGCTTTCATTAGCAGCCTGCTCTGATTGGGCTCGCTTCACACCCTGGCCTTGTACTGACTTTAATTTGCAGGGCAAAAGCAAATCTAATTTAATCACATGGGGGCTTTTGCAAGCTGGCACCTAAGAACTTTATGGTGAATTTTGGTTTGTATTAAATAAGGAACATGAGCCCGGGAATTAAGACAGGGTAAAGAAGTAAACTCTTTGAGCCACAACTGTTTTCTCCTTAGTGTCTAATTACGAGAGCAATCTATGCTCTTTCTGGATGCCAGATTCTAATTGTTCTCTATTTATAATAAAATATAAATTCAGTTAAGGCTAGAGTTATTGATTAATATTTCCACAAAATAATGGATCTTGGATATATGCCCTTCTAGATAAGAGATCCCTATAGACATGTCATTATTACTTCCTCCTCCAGCTGTTTTTGCCATGTTGGTTAATGGTGAATCAGCCAATGGCTTGATCCAGCCAGCAACCTTGGAGTCATTCTTGACTCTTCCCTTTCTCATACATTGCCCAATGTAGAAGGCCATGAATCGTATCCATTTCCCACTTGAGTTTCCTTGGATGCCATTTATTTCTCTCTTTTCTTACCACTTTAGCCCTATCCTGTCTCTCAGGGAAAACTGACATAGCCTCCTGCCTGGGCATCTATTGTATTATTCTCTAATAAAGATCCATTGAGAACAGGGTTCTTCCAACAAACCAGACATCTTGATAGTGTGATGGGAACAATGGTAACTACCAGTTAGGAAGCATTTACCCTATGCTGGGCCATTCATTTAGTGCACTGCATGCATTACCTCATTAAAGAGTTGCTTGGTTTTACAGATAAGAGAACTAAAACCTCGGAGAGGTTGTATAAATGCCCTAACATCAATGAGCTGGTACGCAGTAGTAGCAAGATTCAGCCTGGTCAGGCATCCTGTACCCTTGGCCACTCTCTTATTCTGCCTCATCAAGCCTTTAAGTTAAATCAGCCTTGCCTAGAAGCCCAGTTCCAAAATGAACTGACCCTAGGAACCAATGTGAGCAATTTTAGATTCTGAGCCTCAGTTTTCTCATTTATAAAATGAGCATTACAATATTTATTTTGGGAATTATTTGCTAGGATTAAATGAGCTAATGGCTATAAAATCCATAGCAATGGATCATGCATGTGCATAAAAAAAAACAAACAAAAAAATGGAAATTCTTTACTTCTCCCCTAAACATAAGATTTGAATGCAGCTTCCTCAGAAGAGGAAAGATCATTTCTTGGTATATGTATGTATTACACATTTTCACATACATACGAGAAGGTTCTAGGGTGGAATACTCTATTCGTCAAAGGAAATTGGGATTCAAAACAACATTGCTTGACTTTTTGCTCTCTCCCCAAACCCCCCTGAACCTCTTCATAAAATATGGCCTTTCTACATTAAAAAGAAAAATCACCAACAAAAGCAATCTATGAAAAAATATCTTATCATCTTTCTGATCATTGCATTTATCCTAATGCCTTTGCTCAAATTTTTCTGCCTACTGCCTACAATGCAAAGTAACCAGCCCTCTTTGTTCTAACACTGCATCTAGATGTTGGGGTTTCTTATGGACAATTTGAAGATGGCGAATGATGATGGAATGTTCAATCACACACTGAACTGCCCTCCTGGAGTGAAATACACCACACAATGCTTAACTGTTTCCCCGCTGGTGTTTACTGGGGAAGCATTATTATCTCAGGTATGGAACAAGCAACAGAAGGCAGGCTGCAAAGACTAAGGTTTCCTGCTGCCTCAGGGAGCAGTGGGATCAGTTTACCTTTTGAAGGATTGTTTTGTGCATCAATTAACAGGGTCATCATAAACCCCTTCAACACAGAGCAATCAGCCAGCTGTTGTAGTGGAAAGAAAGGTGAGTATAATACAGAGTCCTGGCTCACCTGGACTAGGCCCAGCTCGCCCTTCAGAATATTGGAATCAAGTGTTGGGGGAAAATTGGAGGGAGGTTCAGATATGCACCCTTTTGCCTTGCAGCATCCTTGGCAAGGGAGTATAATTTCAGGCACCCTGAATACCACCAGCAGCCAAGAGGCTTTGAACATTTAACTGTGACCTTTCTGGCCTTGTATCTATTTCCCCAAAATCTCCCATCTGTTCATTTGTGAACCCCTCATTCTGTTACTCCTCCCTGAAGATGACCTTCAGGGGTACCTTTGAAGTTGAAAGGGCTGTTTCAACATTTGCTGTACACATGTGTTCACTTGTTATTCATTTGTTTGTTGATTCATTTATTTACAGCAAAGTTTTACTCTTGAAGTGTGTTGTCCAGACTGGGGAAGGGCCATCACCAGGGCAGAACCCATTAGAGCTTCTAATGTTGAAGATCACCTGTGAATATTCAGATAGCAACAAAAGGGACACAATTTTTTAATAATCTCAGTCCTCTTAGGAATGAGCCATCAGGTCAGCACCACCCTTCCCCAAGAGGTTGATGGGCCCAGGAAAGAGCGGGGAGCCAGGACTCCTATATGTGATGAACACTGTCCTTGGTGCCAGACACACAATGATGAGTCCATCAATATCCCGTCTTCAAACAGGTCAATCTAACAAACACTACTCAGAGCTGTCTGGAGGGAGGCAAAAGAGACTAGAACCTTGAGGACACTTACCACATTTATCTTTCCATATAAAATCAACATTTGAACATGGAAGGAGAGCAAAGGACATCCCAGAATTTGAGAGATGAGGTCATGGGAAGTAGCAAAGACACAGCATGAAGGAATTGAGTAGGGGCCAAGCAGGATGCTTCGGTCCGGAGCAGTTGGTTATTCCCCTTAACGTGAGAAAGATAAGGCATCCAGGTGTAGGGAAATCTTGGAAAATCAGGATGGGTGAGAGAACATGAACACAGAACACAAGGAGACCTCTTGAAACTGGAAAAAGGAAGTCAGAAAAGGACCTGATGGAGGAAAATAAGGTTCCAAAAAGGGGTTCATTCTCTGCTAGTAAACATGACATTCTCTTCATCTGAATCTGAATAAAGTGGAGAGGAAGTAAGTGAACTCCTCCATTGCTTTATTTAGAGTTGAACTGGGTTTAATATCTGAAGCAGTAGAGAGGAGAGTAATCACCATTACTATTCAAAGCAACCTCATTCATAGTGGCCTGTGATGCACGGTTTTCTCAGGCTTTATCAGGTCATTTTGCCATGCAGGGGGCTCCAGTGCAGGGTCTGTAGCAAGTGGCAAGGCAGGTAATAGTGCCATAATTTCAGACAATTGGGAATCAGACCCCAGGGAGAAAGTTGGCTTTGATATTCAGATCCAGATACCTAGGCTCTCTGTAAGAGAATAAGATTTAGTAGAGGTAAATAGAAATAGAAATGCTAAAGAGGAAAACTGAGGCAGAAGGCCAGAAATGGAGTCAGCTCTGAGGAGCAAGGGGAAGAACGAGAGTGGATTTGATGGCCAGAGTTTTCCCAAAGCCTTGGAAGGCTGGGGGCTATGGCAGTAAGACACCTACTCTTGTGGCTGTGACAGACAAAATGTCTGGTCAGGATTATCTCAGGGGGAGAGCAGAATTGAGGCTTCAGGTCAACATCATCAGTAGTGGCAGCTGAGGGTATTTAGCATGGGCATAGTAGGGGGGCAGAACAGCCTAAGAGGCTAAAATCATAACTCCCTGGCCTTCCAATGTTGCAATAAATGAAAGGATTGCAGAGGGCCAGAGAGATGACTGTGGGAGAAAGAATAAATACAGACTTTGAAGCCCATCAGACCTGGATTTTATTTCTATCTCTGATAATGATGATGACGATGGTGATGATGATGATGGTAGTGATACTGATGATGATGATGTTGATGAGTACATTGAGGGTAAGTGAGATAATGAATAACACATCCTTTGAGCATAGTGAGCAATCAACCTAGGTCAGTTCTTATTGCTAAGAAGACATGGAATTTTCCCTGGATCAACCACATTCCTATCTCTTCGCATGACAGCTGTTGCCTGACACTTTGGTTCTAAGTCCCTACTTCCTCCAGAATAACCACCACCACCACCAGCACAATAACAGTAATTAAAAAGAAAGAAAGAAAGAAAGAAAGAAAGAAAGAAAGAAAGAAAGAAAGAAAGAAACTAACACATATAGGGTAATTATTATATGTACATCATTCCAAGTGTTTTTTAACAATATTGTTTTCATGCTCGTCCATGTGAAGAGACCACCAAACAGGCTTTGTGTGAGCAACATGGCTGTTTATTTCACCTGGGGGCAGGCGGGCTGAGTCCGAAAAGAGAGTCAGCAAAGGGAGATAAGTGTGGGGCCGTTTTACAGGATTTGGGTAGGTAAAGGAAAATTACAGTCAAAGGGGGTTTGTTCTCTGGCGGGCAGGAGTGGGGGGTCGCAAGGTGCTCAGTGGGGGTGCTTTTTGAGCCAGGATGAGCCAGGTAAAGGACTTTCACAAGGTAACGTCATCACTTAAAGCAAGGACCGACCATTTACACTTCTTTTATGGTGGAATGTCATCAGTTAAGGCGGGGCAGGGCATATTCACTTCTTTTGTGATTCTTCAGTTACTTCAGGCCATCTGGGCATATACCTGCAAGTCATAGGGGATGCGATGGCTTGGCTTGGGCTCAGAGGCCTGACATTCCTGCCTTCTTATATTAATAAGAAAAATAAAACAAAATGGTGTTGAAGTGTTGGGGTGGCGAAAATTTTTGGGGGGTGATATGGAGAGAGAATGGGCGATGTTTCTCAGGGCTGCTTCAACTGGGATTAGGGGCGGCGTGGGAACCTAGAGTGGGAGAGATTAAGCTGAAGGGAGGTCTTGTGGTAAGGGGTGATATTGTGGGGATGTCAGAAGAAACATTTGTCATATAGAATGATTGGTGATGGCCTGGATACGGTTTTGGATGAATTGAGAAACTAAATGGAATAAGAGAAGGAGAAAAATAGGTATAAAAGGTCTAAGAATTGGGACGACTCAGGATATCTGATTAGAGAGTGCCTAAGGAGATTCAGCATAGCCCTGCCAGCAAAGATTATTTATTTACTTCAAGAGTTAAGAGTGGCAGTTTGGGGATAGCACCAGGAGATATCAGCTGTGATGGCTTGGAAAAACAGTGTAAACCAGCAGTGTAAACAAGAGCAGGGCATGTATGAGTAGTTGAGAACAGTGAATAGGAGTATGACTAGACAGAAAATAGTAGGGATGACAAGTTTTTTTTTTTTTTTTGAGGCACAGTCTAATTTGGTCTGGTGCCTGGAATGAGACTGGGGCCTAATAAAAAGGAGCGTCTATACAGGAGCTTAAATGGGCTGTACCCTGTAGCATTCCGAGGACAGGCCTGAATTCTGAGAAGGGAAAGTGGTAAAAGTATTGTCCAGTCCTTTTTAAGTTGGTGGCTGAGCTTGGTGAGGTGTGTTTTTAAAAGACCTTTAGTCCACTCTACTTTTCTTGAAGGCGGAGGACCATAAGGGATATAAAGGTTTCACTGAATACTAAGAGCCTGAAAAACTGCTTGGCTGATTTGACTAATAAAGGCTCGTCTGTTATCAGACTGTATAGAGGTGGGAAGGCTAAACTGAGGAATTATGTTTGACAGAAGGGAAGAAATGACTGTGGTGGCCTTCTCAGACCCTGTAGGAAAGGCCTTTACTTATTCAGTGAAAGTGTCTATTTAGACTAACAGGTATTTTAGTTTCCTGACTCGGGCATGTTGATTGAAGCTAATTTGCCAGTCCTGGGTGGGGGCAAATCCTCGAGCTTGATGTGTAGGGAAGGGAGGGGGCCTGAATAATCCCTGAGGAGTAGTAGAATAGCAGATGGAACACTGAGAAGTTATTTCCTTGAGGATAGATTTCCACGATGGAAAAGAAATGAGAGGTTCTAAGAGGCGGGCTAGTGGCTTGTACTATAGCATAACCTGCCTTTGCTGGTGTGTGGTGATTAGGCCTGGTGGAACCGCCATCAATAAATCAAGCGTGATCAGGGTGAGGAACAGGAAAGAAGGAAATCTGGGGAAATGGGATGAATGTCAGGTGGATCAGAGAGATACAGTCATGGGGGTCAGGTGCGGTATCAGGAATAATGTGGGAGGCCGGATTGAAGTCTGGGCCAGGAACAACGGTAATTGTGGGAGACTCAACAAAGAGTGAGTATAGCTGAAGGAGCCGGGAAGCAGAAAGTATATGCGTCAGGTATGAGGAAGAAAATAGATTTTGGAAGTTATGAGAACTGTAGAGAGTGAGTTGAGCATAGTTTGTGATTTTTAGGGCCTCTAACAGTATTAAAGCAGTGGCAGCCACTGCACGCAGACATGAGGGCTAGGCTAAAACAGTAAGGTCAAGTTGTTTGGACAGAAAGGCTACAGGGTGTGGTCCTGGCTCTTGTGTAAGAGTTCTGACCACACTAACCATGTTTAGGAAGGAAAGGAGTTGTTGTTTTGTAGAAGGTGCTGGGGTTTGAGAGATCAGTTGGACATGATTGGCAGGGAGAGCACGTGTGTTTTTATGAGAATTATGCCGAGATAGGTAACAGATGAGGAAGAAATTTGGGCTTGATGGAAGTAATGGGGGCTGTCTGTGAAGCTTTGCAGCAGTACAGCCTAGGTAATTTGCTGAGCTTGATGGGTGTCAGGGTCAGTCCAAGTGAAAGTGGAGAGAGGCTGGGATTAAGGGTGCAAAGGAATAGTAAAGAAAGCATGTTTGAGATCTAGAACAGAATAATGGGTTAGAGAGGCAGGTATTGAGGATAGGAGAGGATATGGGTTTGGCACCACGGGGTGAATAGGCAAAACAATTTGGTTGATAAGGCGCAGATCCTGAACTAACTTGTAAGGCTTGTCTGGTTTTAGGACAGGTAAAATGGGAGAATTGTAAGGAGAGTTTATAGGCTTTAAAAGGCCATGCTGTAGCAGGCGAGTGATAACAGGCTTTAATCTTTTTAAAGCGTGCTGTGGGATGGGATATTGGAGTTGAGTGGGGTAAGGGTGATTAGGTTTTAATGAGATGGTAAGGGGTGCATGATCAGTCGCCAAGGAGGGAGTAGAGGTATCTTATACTTGTGGGTTAAGGTGGGGGGATACAAGAGGAGGACGCAAAGGAGGCTTTGGATTGGGAAGAAGGGCGGCAATGAGATACAGCTGTAGTCCAGGAATAGTCAGGGAAGCAGATAATTTAGTTAAAGTGTCTCAGTCTAATAAGGGAACTGGGCAGGTGGGGATAACTAAAAAGGAGTGCTTAAAAGAGTATTTTCTAAGTTGGCACTAGAGTTGGGGAGTTTTAAGAGGTTTAGCAGCCTGGCCGTCAATACCCACAACAGTTATGGAGGCAAGGGAAACAGGCCCTTGAAAAGAAGGTAATGTGGAGTGGGTAGCCTCCGTATTGATTAAGAAGGGGACGGGCTTACCTTTCACTGTGAGAGTTACCCGAAGCTCGGCGTTCGTGATGGTCTAGGGGGCTTCCGCGGCGATTGGGCAGTGTCAGTCTTCAGCCGCTAAGCCGAGAAGATCTGGGAAGGAGTCAGAGAGCCTTGGGCCAGAGTTCCAGGGGCTCTGGGAGTGGCTGCTAGGTGAGTTGAACAGTCCAATTTTCAGTGGGTTCCCACAGAGATGGGACACGGCTTAGGAGGAATCCAGGGCAGCGGGCATTCCTTGGCCCAGTGGCCAGATTTCCGGCACGTGTAGCAAGCTCCTGGGGAAGGAGGTTCTGGAGGAACGCCTGGCCGCTGCGGTTCAGGCGTTTGGAAGTTCTCGTGTGCTGGAGATGTGGCTGGGATTTGTCTCACAGTGAAGGTAAGGAATTGCAACTTTTTTCTATTATTCTACACCTTGAAGGCGAGGTTAATTAAATCCTGTTGTGGGGTTTGAGGGCCGGAATTTAATTTTTGGAGTTTTATTTAATGTCGGGAGCAGATTGGGTAATAAAATGTATTTTGAGAATAAGACGGCCTTTTGACTTTTTAGGGTCTAGGGCTGTAAACTGTCTCAGGGTTGCTGCCAAACAAGTCATGAACTGGGCTGGATTTTTATATTTGATGAAAAAGAGCCTAAACGCTATCTGATTTGGGATAAAGAAAAAGGAGCATTAACCTTGACGATGCCTTTGGCTCCAGCCACCTTTTTAAGAGTAAATTGCTGGGCAGGTGGGGGAGGGCTAGTCACGGAATGAAACTGTAAGCCGGACCAGGTGTGAGGAGGGGAGGTGATACAAAGATTATAGGGTGGAGGAGCGGAGGCAGAGGAAGAATTGGGACCTAGCTTGGCCTGGCGAGGAGCAGCCTGGGGAGGAAGGGAGAGGTCAGATGGGTCTGTAGAAAAGGAAGATTAGAAAGACTCAGCGACGCTTGGAGTTGGTACTGAGGGGACAGGCGGGAGGGAAAGAAGGAAGATTTGGGACGAGTTGCACTGGGCACAGAGACTAGGAAGGGACTGATGTGTAAAAGAATGCCTGGATGTCAGGCACCTCAGACTGTTTGCCTATTTTACAACAAGAATTATTTAGATTTTGCAGGATGGAAAAATTCAAAGTGCCATTTTCTGGCTATTTGGAACTACTGTCGAGTTTGTATTGGGGTCAAGTGGCATTGCAGAAGAAGAGGCATTTAGGTTTTAGGTCAGGTGTGAGTTGAAGAGGTTTTAAGTTTTTGAAAACACAGGCTAAGGGAGAAGAAGGAGGAATGGAAGGTGGAAGCTTACCCATAGCGAAGGAGGCAAGTCCAGAGAAAAGAGTAGAGACACGGAGAAGGGGTGGAGGGTTCTTGCCCTCCAGAAAAGCAGAGAAGGGGTTGGGGCACAGAAATAAGGGATTGGGGCACAGAGATAAGAGGTCAGGGTACAGAAATAAGGGATTGGGGCACAGAGATAAGAGGTTGGGGTGCAGAAATAAGTGACTGGGGGGTTCTTGCCCCCTAGGAAAGCGGGACTTGCCGCTAAGGGTGAAGGAGAAGGGGTTGAGGGGTACTTGCCCCTGCCCCAGGAAAGCAGGACTTGCCACTAAGGGTGAAGGACCAAGGCAGGCGTCTCTGCATGGTCTGACACCTTTGAAATGTGGGTGAATAATCAGAGAAGTGTCCCAGCAATGATTAAACACCAAGGGAAGGCTGCCTTCCCAGTCCATGACCGGCGCCGGAGTTTTGGGTCCACGGATAAAACGTGTCTCCTTTGTCTCTCCCAGAAAATGAAAGGAATCGAAATTAAGAGAAGGGAGAGACTGAAGAGTGGAAAGGAGAAAGTGGTTGAGGGACAGTGAGAGAGGTTGGAGAAGAGAGTAAGAAGAGGCCGCTTACCCGATTACCAAATTTCATGCGCGTCTGTGTGAAGAGACCACCAAACAGGCTTTGTGTGAGCAACATGGCTGTTTATTTCACCCGGGTGCAGGCGGGCTGAGTCCGAAAAGAGAGTCAGCAAAGGGAGATAAGGGTGGCGCCGTTTTATCGGATTTGGGAAGGTAATGGAAAATTACAGTCAAAGGGGGTTTGTTCTCTGGCGGGCAGGAGTGGGGGTCGCAAGGTGCTCAGTGGGGGTGCTTTTTGAGCCAGGATGAGCCAGGAAAAGGACTTTCACAAGGTAATGTCATCACTTGTAGCAAGGACCGGCCATTTACACTTCTTTTGTGGTGGAATGTCATCAGTTAAGGTGGGGCAGGGCATATTCACTTCTTTTGTGATTCTTCAGTTACTTCAGGCCATCTGGGCGTATACGTGCAAGTCACAGGGGATGCGATGGCTTTGCTTGGGCTCAGAGGCCGACATTCGTCTCACTAAATTCTCAGAAACAATCCTATGTGGTTGGTACCATTATTACTATCTCTGTATTACAAGTTTGGAAATTTAAAGATGCAGAGAGTCACATTGACTTGTCTAAAGCCACAAATCCAACTCCTCACAATGTCTAAGGCTTTGTTTCAGAAAGTTTTGTCCTCTAGTCCTTCATCACATTATTTGAAGCCCCGACCAGCAACTTCGCGTGGCCCAGCGAGCTGCAGGACCCCCTTTGATGGCTCTGTTCTCAGAACAGGGTGGGGAGCACTGGTGGGGAATGCGGCATAAATCTCCACCTCATAACCCAAGAGCCTCTACTCCAAGGCCATAACTCCACATCCATCAGGCTGAGGCCTGGGAGTGTTATTAGAGAAAGCACTGGGGATAATTCTTTCCAGGAAAGGGCTTTTTGCTCTGTGATTCATTAAAGACTCCCCCTCTCCAAGCTGCCTCTTGCTGAGGAGCCAGCGGCTCATTTTCACAGCAGTGAGAGAACATTTCTTTGTCCTCCGACAACAGGGGTTCCAGTGAAGACTTTTGATTTCCATATCCCCCTGTAAGAGGAAGGCCCAGAAGCAAAATTCTCGTTAAATATTTATTGCCTCCTCTCCACCCCTTTCTCTGTGTGTCAGGCCCCAACAAACCTCCTTAATCACAGGGCAATCAAGCCCTGAAGAGCTGGGCTTGCTGGCTCAGGAGGGGTGTTGGGCACCCAGCAGAGAGGGGTTGAAGCCTGGGTTTCCTCTAGAGTGGGATGGAATTGCACAGTAGCCACGTGGCCATGAATGGGACTTGGAATTGAGCAAATGGGAAGTTTTGGAGAACAAATTTACTCTCCTATAGCCATCACTCACCAACACCATGTTAATGCACACACCATCTCTTCCTGCCCTCTCAAATGCTTCCCTTCGAGTCAGTTGCTATTGATTTTTTTCTCTGGTTCTCCTTGATCACATCTCTTAAGGAGTTATCCAGGTTCTAGTTCTTGACTTTCCCAGATGGTCCCACCAGCTGGGAACTCACTGTCCCCCCTACACCTGGTACATTGTGACAAGGACAGAAACAATATCCACAGATTTCAACACAAGAATGTGTTGAAAGCTGCTCTCTACAGGCATGGAATTGGTGTGCCCATTCTGCCCACACTGGACATCCAAGATCACTGCTCTTGATCTTGGAGATTCACACTTGATTTTAGCTTCTTTTGGGTGTGATAATCCATGTATTAGTTGGGTCTTTGGCTTATTTGATTCTGACTTCACAACTGGGCCTAACCTCTGGATCCTTTTTATCTCCCACCATTGCAGAAGAGAGGTTTTCTCTGCCAGTATAAGCCTCATAGAACTACTCAGTAGGGCTGTATCTGAAAAGATGTGACAGAAATGAGCCCAAACCCAATGTTGGGATCTGGGAAAAGACCAATTTTTGCTGAAGGGGCTGGAGGCCTGAAGCCATATCTTCAAGGTTGAGTGGGTGGTGACTAGACCAGGAAGCCTCCATCCCTTGATTGAGACCTTTGGCACCCAGCAGAGGCTTTCTTTTTTTTTTTTTTTTTTTTTATTTAAGTTTTAGGGTACATGTGCACATTGTGCAGGTTAGTTACATAT
This sequence comes from Pan paniscus, assembly GCF_029289425.2. NCBI lineage: Eukaryota > Metazoa > Chordata > Mammalia > Primates > Hominidae > Pan > Pan paniscus. The sequence goes on from NC_073267.2 coordinate 74,739,954, forward strand.
GTATACATGTGCCATGCTGGTGTGCTGCACCCACTAACTCGTCATCTAGCATTAGTTATATCTCCCAATGCTATCCCTCCCCCCTGCCCCCACCCCACCACAGTCCTCAGAGTGTGATATTCCCCTTCCTGTGTCCATGTGATCTCATTGTTCAATTCCCACCTATGAATGAGAATATGCGGTGTTTGGTTTTTTGTTCTTGTGATAGTTTACTGAGAATGATGATTTCCAATTTCATCCATGTCCCTACAAAGGACATGAACTCATCATTTTTTATGGCTGCATAGTATTCCATGGTGTATATGTGCCACATTTTCTTAATCCAGTCTATCATTGTTGGGCATTTGGGTTGGTTCCAAGTCTTTGCTATTGTGAATAATGCCGCAATAAACATACGTGTGCATGTGTCTTTATAGCAGCATGATTTATAGTCCTTTGGGTATATACCCAGTAATGGGATGGCTGGGTCCAATGGTATTTCTAGTTCTAGATCCCTGAGCAATCGCCACACTGACTTCCACAATGGTTGAACTAGTTTACAGTCCCACCAACAGTGTAAAAGTGTTCCTATTTCTCCACATCCTCTCCAGCACCTGTTGTTTCCTGACTTTTTAATGATTGCCATTCTAACTGGTGTGAGATGGTATCTCATTGTGGTTTTGATTTGCATTTCTCTGATGGCCAGTGACGATGAGCATTTTTTCATGTGTTTTTTTGGCTGCATAAATGTCTTCTTTTGAGAAGTGTCTGTTCATGTCCTTTGCCCACTTTTTGATGGGGTTGTTTGTTTTTTTCTTGTAAATCTGTTTGAGTTCATTGTAGATTCTGGATATTAGCCCTTTGTCAGATGAGTAGGTTGTGAAAATTTTCTCCCATTTTGTAGGTTGCCTGTTCACTCTGATGGTAGTTTCTTTTGCTGTGCAGAAGCTCTTGAGTTTAATTAGATCCCATTTGTCAATTTTGTCTTTTGTTGCCATTGCTTTTGGTGTTTTAGACATGAAGTCCTTGCCCATGCCTATGTCCTGAATGGTAATGCCTAGGTTTTCTTCTAGGGTTTTTATGGTTTTAGGTCTAAGGTTTAAGTCTTTAATCCATCTTGAATTGATTTTTGTATAAGGTGTAAGGAAGGGATCCAGTTTCAGCTTTCTACATATGGCTAGCCAGTTTTCCCAGCACCATTTATTAAATAGGGAATCCTTTCCCCATTGCTTGTTTTTCTCAGGTTTGTCAAAGATCAGATAGTTGTAGATATGTGGCGTTATTTCTGAGGGCTCTATTCTGTTCCATTCATCTATATCTCTGTTTTGGTACCAGTACCATGCTGTTTTGGTTACTGTAGCCTTGTAGTATAGTTTGAAGTCAGGTAGTGTGATGCCTCCAGCTTTGTTCTTTTGGCTTAGGATTGACTTGGTGATGCGGGCTCTTTTTTGGTTCCATATGAACTTTAAAGTAGTTTTTTCCAATTCTGTGAAGAAAGTCATTGGTAGCTTGATGGGGATGGCATTGAATCTGTACATTACCTTGGGCAGTATGGCCATTTTCACGATATTGATTCTTCCTACCCATGAGCATGGAATGTTCTTCCATTTGTTTGTATCCTCTTTTATTTCCTTGAGAAGTGGTTTGTAGTTCTCCTTGAAGAGGTCCTTCACATCCCTTTTAAGTTGGATTCCTAGGTATTTCATTCTCTTTGAAGCAATTGTGAATGGGAGTTCACTCATGATTTGGCTCTCTGTTTGTGTGTTGTTGGTGTATTAGAATGCTTGTGATTTTTGTACATTGATTTTGTATCCTGAGACTTTGCTGAAGTTGCTTATCTGCTTAAGGAGATTTTGGGCTGAGACACTGGGGTTTTCTAGATATACAATCATGTCGTCTGCAAACAGGGACAATTTGACTTCCTCTTTTCCTAATTGAATACCCTTTATTTCCTTCTCCTGCCTAATTGCCCTGGCCAGAACTTCCAACACTATGTTGAATAGGAGTGGTGAGAGAGGGCATCCCTGTCTTGTGCCAGTTTTCAAAGGGAATGCTTCCAGTTTTTGCCCATTCAGTATGATATTGGCTGTGGGTTTGTCATAGATAGCTCTTATTACTTTGAAATACGTCCCATCAATACCTAATTTATTGAGAGTTTTTAGCATGAAGGGTTGTTGAATTTTGTCAAAGGCTTTTTCTGCATCTATTGAGATAATCATGTGGTTTTTGTCTTTGGCTCTGTTTATATGCTGGATTACATTTATTGATTTGCATATATTGAACCAGCCTTGCATCCCAGGGATGAAGCCCACTTGATCATGGTGGATAAGCTTTTTGATGTGCTGCTGGATTCGTTTTGCCAGTATTTTATTGAGGATTTTTGCATCAATGTTCATCGAGGATATTGGTCTAAAATTCTCTTTTTTGGTTGTGTCTCTGCCCGGCTTTGGTATCAGAATGATGCTGGCCTCATAAAATGAGTTAGGGAGGATTCCCTCTTTTTCCATTGATTGGAATAGTTTCAGAAGGAATGGTACCAGTTCCTCCTTGTACCTCTGGTAGAATTCGGCTGTGAATCCATGTGGTCCTGGACTCTTTTTGGTTGGTAAACTATTGATTATTGCCACAATTTCAGCTCCTGTTATTGGTCTATTCAGAGATTCAACTTCTTCCTGGTTTAGTCTTGGGAGAGTGTATGTGTCGAGGAATTTATCCATTTCTGCTAGATTTTCTAGTTTATTTGCATAGAGGTGTTTGTAGTATTCTCTAATGGTAGTTTGTATTTCTGTGGGATCGGTGGTGATATCCCCTTTATCATTTTTTATTGTGTCTATTTGATTCTTCTCTCTTTTTTTCTTTATTAGTCTTGCTAGCAGTCTATCAATTTTGTTGATCCTTTCAAAAAACCAGCTCCTGGATTCATTAATTTTTTGAAGGGTTTTTTGTGTCTCTATTTCCTTCAGTTCTGCTCTGATTTTAGTTATTTCTTGCCTTCTGCTAGCTTTTGAATGTGTTTGCTCTTGCTTTTCTAGTTCTTTTAATTGTGAAGTTAGGGTGTCAATTCTGGATCTTTCCTGCTTTCTCTTGTGGGCATTTAGTGCTATAAATTTCCCTCTACACACCCAGCAGAGGATTTCAAAAGTCATTCTAATCTGTTTCTCCCTGACATCCGTGTTTAGGTTTCTTATCAACACTCCTGCAAAGAGTATCTGGAAGGAGCTGCTTAAAGTTGTGAAAACCATGCTCATAGCAATTGTCAGAGGTGATTGAAGGGGTTAAGAGGAAAGAAGAGGCTCAGGCACCAGTCTATTAGTTTCCCTGGAACTCAGGGCTACTGGAGCCCCGGTAATTTGAGAATCAGTTCTCCAGAAGGGCATCGCTAGGCAAAGTTACTTTAGTGTTAAATAAATAGAATTTGCCTGTTCAAATCATCACCTGCAACTCCGCTTACTGTATGTATGTGTTTTTAACCAATCTCAAACATAACTAGGCAAATAAAGGAAGAACCATATTTACAGCATTTAAGATGTATGACCAGAATTTGCAACCCAGGCATTTAAGGCAGCAGCAAGAGAGAATGGAGAATTTTAGTCAGGAACAGCAGTGGAGACTATCCCAAAAGGGGCTCTTTAGTGTGGGTGAGCACTAGCTTCAAGCACTAGCCGTGCTATATACCAGTCTGATGAATCACAGCAGACTAGTTATGTAGGCTGGCAAAAGTCTCCCCTAGGGGTTGGTTAATGAGAATCCTGTTGGGCTGCTGGGGCTACAAAATGGTGCTCACACAGACTTAAGAATAGAGGGTTGGAAATTGGTTCCAATTTTTAATAGCTAAATCTTACTTCAGTGGGTTGTGATCAGCAGTGATCATATCCTCAAACCAATAAACCAAGGGGTTGTGATAGTTAACTGTGTTTCTGCATCTTCAGAACTCAATGGTGATCTTTTTACCAATATCACTAAGGATGAAGAAGTGGTAGCCTTTCCAGTTCCCTAAAAAGACTGTAAGACAAAAAGATGAACTCACCCTAGCTCCACCCCTGACTTACTGTGTGCCTTTAAGGAACTCACTTTGCTATTCTGAAACCTGAGTTTCTACCTCTGGAAAATGAGAAGGCTATGTTAATGAGTTATCTCAGCCCTTCCAACTCTAACATTCTATCAGTTTGCAACAATGTAAGCTGTGCTTTGTTGATAAGTGCAGTCAGGTTTCCTGTCCTTGGAACATCTACCAATGAGTTATTCTGAGTTACATAACTAATGAGGTTTTCCAGATTACATTGAAAGTTCAAATACCCATTGTCAGCACTCAGTCATGACACCAAAAACTGGGAGGCTACTGAGACTTGAATCCTGTGCTAGAAGCTACTCCAAAAGAACCAGGTTGAAGGGTGTCCCAGAGATGGACCTGGAGTTCTCCAGGAACTGACTCCATTTATAACTGAGCCAACTGCCTAAAAATGCCTGGCTCTTGCCAAAGATATAAGAAACAATGGGCTTTTCCTTTACAAATGTTTCTTCAACTCAAAATATAGGACCCAAAAGTAACCACTCTGAATTGGGCTCTGAGCAATTGAAAGAAATAATATTCTTTTCTTTTTCTTTTTTTTAAGTCAGGGTCTCACTCTGCCACCCAGACGGTGGCGGGATCACAGCTCACTCAACCTCCATCTCCCGGGATCAATCAATCCTCCTGCCTCAGCCTCCCAAGTAGCTGGGACTACGAGTACCCACCACCATGCCTGGCTAATTTTTTTTTTTTTTTTTTTGTATTTTTAGTAGATACGGGGTTTCACCATGTTGCCCAGGGTGGTCTTGAACTCCTGGGCTCAAATGATCTGTGCACTTCAGTCTCCCAAAATGCTGGGATTAGAGGTGTGAGCAATCGCACCCAGGATTCTATTTTTTGTTTTGTTTTAAAGAAAACTTTCTGATTATAAAGGGACACTGAAAAAAACCCTCAAATATGGTATTTCCAATTATTTTCTAGATGTGCAGTCTTCAGCAGTGCATTGGAGATAACACAGAAATAATTAGAAAAGACTTGTACAACTATCGATCTTTCTGTGAAATGGAAGGGAAAGTAGGTATTTGATAAGAGCCTTATACGGCAAGGGAGATTTTGCATCTTAGTGCCTTTTCTAAGTTACCTTTGGTTAAGTCAATGTCCCTGTCTGGCCTGCAAATCCCAGATGTGAAAAAAAAAAAAAATTGAAATTCAATTCAATGTGTCTTTTTTTTTTTTTTTTAGACAAAGTCTCACTTCATCACCCAGGCTAGAGTGCAGTGGCACAATCTGGCTCACTGCAATCTCCGTCTCCCGGGTTCAAGCGATTCATTTGCCTGCCTCAGCCTCTCAAGTAGCTGGGATTACAGGGGTGCACCACCACACCCAGCTAAACTTTTTTTTGTATTTTTATTAGAGATGGGGTTTCATCATGTTGGCCAGGCTGGTCTCGAACCCTTGACCTCAAGTAATCTGCCTGCCTTGGCCTCCCAAAGTCCTGTGATTACAGGCGTTAGCCACTGCACCCTGTCCAATGTGTCTTAACAACCTTATTTCCTTTATGTATCTTAGATTATTTAGGGCTCTTTTGACGATGAGTGACAGAAATCCCAACCCAAAATGCTTTAAGAGAAACATAAATCATAAACTCTTCAGTGAACTGAGGAGTCCACGCATAGATCTAGGGAATGTAGATTCAGGCATAGGTGGTCCTGGGATCAAAGATGATGTCATCAGAGGCCAGGGACTTACCCCCATCTGTTAGTCTTTCCTTGGGGTGTATAGTTTTCTGTTCTAAATCCCATAGGATGGGCAGATAAGCACACAAGGTTCTGAGTTTTCATCTATGAAAAAAAGGTTTCTCACTCTCAACAGCTGGAAACATACTCTGCAGACATGAATCTCATTGTCCTGAATTGGGTCATGTGGTCAGTCTCATCCAATCACTGGGTATAGATAAATGGAAATCACCTTAGGCCAATCAGTGTCCTCCCCTGGAGGAGTGGTGAACTCCCTTCAAACCAATGGGCTGAGTGTGGGGAATGACTATTTCCCAAAGAAAATTCTGGGCACTTTTTTTTATCAGAAGAAAAGAGAATCGTAGTCAGAAGAAACAACAAAGGTTTAACCACTGAAATTCCTGGGAATCTGAAGAAAGGGTACATCTTCCCAGGCAATAAACAAATGTACTAACAAAAAAACAAAATCAAAAACAAAGGTTACATAAGTAATCAAAAAATTAAGAGACGCCATAAAACTTGCCCATGGATCCCGGTTACTTTTAGAAGATACTTCCTTTAGGAATTGTTCTCAAATCATGCTTGACCTGCTGATAACTCACCTGGCTGGAAAAGGCAAATTCTCATGTTCTGCTTGAGCCAAGGCCAGGAAGGAGCCCCTCACATAAACCCATCTAACCGAGGTGCCCTCCAGTCTAGGTTTTCACATATTCCACAGGCATTTCCGCACTTTCTGGCATGCATAAAAATAGCTACAGCCCTTTTGGAAGACAATTTCACAATATGTATCAATAGCATTAAACTACCAAAGCCCTTTAACTCAGAAATTCCACTTTGGGGAATGTAGCCTAAGAAAAATCACCAAACATACAGAACAGCTTTATGCATAAATATGTTAATTGTCCCATTGGTATAATAAAATGAAAATGTGAATGTTCATCAATAGCCAATGGTTAGGTAAATTGTGGAGCACACATTTGTTGAGCTGTAATACAATCATCAAGCACTCTGTTTTAAATAAAGAATGTGACCCAACACAGGGAATGTTAGCATTTTAATGTTGAAAGACAAAATCCAGATATGAGGTTAGATAAACAATTTATGCAATTTTGTATGTGTACAGGATTGTGCAATCTAATGATTTATATAGAGGTATTAAAATATTTATTTAAAATAATGGAATTGAGCTGCTCTTGGGCTCCAGTAGAAAGTTCATGTTTCTTTTCCATCTCTATTCTTTCATTCTTTTGTAAGCATAATTCACTTCATAATGAAAAAAGCCAACTCTCTTGAAATTAACAAATAAACGATAAACAAATGAGATGGTTATGGTTGGTAAAATGTTCTCTCTCAAATAACATAAGGGAAAGGAAACACAAATGGGACGAAATAAGGTAAAGAAAATCTTTCATTGAGTTTTTCTTCATTGAGTAAAGGCAAAGATCTATCATCCTTGACACTTTCCCAACATGTTTCCATGTTTGCTTGAACAAACAACCTAACTCTAACCCTAACCCTAACCCAACCTTAACCCTAACTCTAACTATGTGTGAAATTAATGAATTAAGTGCTTGTGATACTAGCAAGTTACTGGGTTAAGGTAGCCATTGGAGAATGAAATGAAATCAGGAGGATTTGAAAATTGTACCTCAATGGAAGAGCTTTGTTCTTCGAAATTCTTGATGTTGGCTTTCTGGAAGATGCTGCCTTTGCACACATTGCTCTGGGTTTAGAAGATCCAGAATAGAAGGCTAAAAGGGGACTTGCAGGACATGTTTTCCAGCAAGTTTTATCCATCCACTGTGAGTTCATCACACACACTTTACTATAGACAACACCGAACTTAGCAAATTGAAGAGTATTCAGGGTGACCCTTAGGTACTCAGAAACTTAAATAGTATCACTGGAATTTCTTTTTAGGGTGACCAACCATCCCTATTTGCTGGGACTGAGGGGTTTGCCAGGACATAGGACTTTCAGTGCTGGAACTGGGACTGTTGGTTGGTCTTCCAACCTGTCAAATCCATCATCTGGTGCTTCACACTTTACATATGTAGCATGTTCCTATCCATCCACACCTCCCCATCGGCCCCATCACTATCTTAGTCCTTCACCACAATGCTAGTTTTGGAAAGCATGTCTGATTATGTCTATTCTCTGATTCAAATCCTTGAAAAACTTACTGCTTGTAGAAAAGAGACACATCAATTACATGGCACTGTGTGGCCATTCCCCTGCCTGCCCTAGGTCTCCTCTCCCACCATCCTTCTCCTAGTCATTCCCCACACCCCCTTGGCTTCCTTTTGTCCTTCGTATTTACCCTGTGATCATTCATTTTATGTGTCAACTTGGCTAAGCCATGGTACTTAGATAATTGGTTAAATACCAATCTTGATGTTGCTGCAAAAGTATTTTTAGATGAGATTAACATTTAAATAAATTGACCTTTGAATAAAGCAGATTACCCTAATGTGGTTGGATCTTATCCAATCAGTTGAAGGCTTTTATAAATAAGAGACCTGAGTCCTCTAAAGAAGAGGGAATTCTGCCTCCAGACTGCCTTTGGACTCAAACTACAACATCAACCCTCTCCCATGTCTCCAGCCTGCCAGCCTACCTTGCAGATTTTGGACTTGACATCTCATACAATTGTATGAGCCAATTCCTTAAAGTAAAAATCTATCTCACACATCATATTGGTTCTGTTTATTTGAGGAATTCTAATTAATACTTGCCCATATCCCAGAAAGTGGTTTTCCTATTATGGTAGTTATTCCTGACCTCCCTGACCAGCTAAAATCTTCATGCTATACTCTGTCAAAATACCTTTATAACCCAGGCATAGAAATAGTACATACATTTATACAATTGTTGACAGGTGTCTGTTTCTCTACTAGAAGAAGATGTTTTTGATTTACTATAGTAGGTGCTCATTAAATATTTACCAAATGAATAAATGCACTCTGAATGAGCTACAATGTGTATCTTGGGTCAATAGACACTGAAAAACACTGATTTATTCCACCCCCTTTATTTTATGGATGGGAAACTGAGGCCCATAAACTCAAGCATGTGCTGGGACCACATCAATGGGTTTTGCAATTATATCCAATTATTACTTTTGTGTTTTGAATTATTTTTGAAGAATACACAGTACCTTAAATAATCAGTAGTTGTCAATCTTAACTGCCAAGCAATGTGAAAAATATAATTATCCAAACTCATGCAGAACCACTGTCATATCTTCATTCTCTCTGCCAGCGGAAAAATATTAGAGTGTGATCTACAAAGGGAAAGAGAAAAGGAGACTGATTTGTAACTTTTTCCTAACCTAAATCCTTAGAATACATATGAGTTTATAAATCTGTGTGACTGTCCCTTTGCTTGCATTTGAGAAATGAGTCCAGAAGTCTATTGACCACTTACCCATGATATATACTATTCATGTAGGCATTAAAACAATAATTACAGGGTATCTACTATATGGCAGGCACTTTACTAGGTACCACGGGGGAAAGGGCAGAAATGAATTAGGTGAGTACCGCCTTCAAATTGCTTATAATCTCTTAAAAATGATAATATGTTCCCAAGGCAACATAGAGTAGCACATAACAATTAAGATTCCAACTTTTGTATAGAAGAGAAAATTCACTTCCTGCAGGATGTTTTGAAAAGGCATGATGCAGGATGAGGTTTTGGAATGAGGCTTTGAAGGATGAGAGGGATTTTGAAATGTAGACCTACAGGAAAGATCATTTAAGGTTGAAATACCAAGCAAACCAGCAAACACAAAAGCCTGAAGGCTAGAAAAAAATATTAGATCTGATTCGATTTTGTTTTGTCGCCTAGAGTATAGGTGAATTTTTATCTTTACTAATTTGTTCATATTTTCCGTTCATCATTTACCTATTCATTCATTCAAAAAAATGTCTATTGAGTGCTCCCTCTGTGACAGTCCCCAATTTAGGTCCTAGTTACAGACAGAGGAAATCACAATTATTTTGGTCCTAGTTTTGGGAGGTTTTCAGTCTAGTGCATGAGATGGACTTCAGTCAGAAACTTACTCTCTCGTTTATATGATTGCAGGCTGAGGAAAGGGCTGTGAAGTAAGGAAGCAAGTATCATGAGGACAGATAACAGAGGGTCCTGACTTGGTGGCCTCCATAGGGAAAGAGACCTTGAGATGAGAGCTAGGAGAATGAGAACTTAATTGAATGTGGAAGGGTGGGTTGACGTGGGGACTGAAGATCCAAGCAGAAGGAATGGGCTATGCAAAGGCCCTGTGGAGAGAGGAGCAGATAAACAGCCATTGCCTACCTTATTTATCTTAGGAATTTAATTTTTCTTTAGTCCTGTCTGTAGCTTTAGGGCTGCCAAAACTGGGAGTTTTTCCTCATAGCAGTAGGTTCCAACTGGCTGCAAAATAAAATTACAATAAGGGGTGTGTGTGTCCTCCTTCAAGCTACCAACCTGTGACCCTTCTCTCAAAATTCTGTTTTAAATGTTCTGAAGTGTGGCCTGAGCATTGGTATTTTTTAAAGCTCCCCACGGTTTTCTAATATGTATGTGGATTTGAAATCACTATCAATCACCAAGCTACTAAGTGATCAGTTCACCCAAATCATGAATCAACTGCTAATCGGTTGAAAGTGGTTAGCCCAGTTCTTGAATACAGTTTAGCGACTCAGAGGTGGGGACAGAGAACTTGAAAATGCAGAGGATGCCAACATCTCAGACTTGTTAAAACTTACCCGTTGCATCCAGTTTTGTACTTCTTGGCTATGAGCTCACCAAATGGACTTGACTATATTCTAAATTAAATCTCTAGAAGCTGGCCATCAATAAATAAGCATGATGCTTGACCTCTCTGGCTTTCCTAGGAAGAGAGAGTTACTTTCTTTTGTTTCCTGCAGGGCTTTGGGGTATCTGTCTTGGCACTTCTGCCTTTTAATTGCTCTGTTTCTTCCCCCATCCCACAAGGGACTCTTGACCCTTTAGTAATTAGAACCCTTCTTGGTCTTCCTTGTATACATTTCTAGAGCCCAGCACTAATGTCTGCATTTAGTAGATGCTCATAAACTGTTGGAAAGGCATGCATTTCATAGAAGTCTGGTACATGCTATTTCGAACACCTGTACATCAGGGACACAATACGTATTCCAAGTGAGCCATGGCTCACTGGGAGGTGCAGAGTTAGACAAAGACAGATCTGGGTGTGTACTCTGACTCTACCCCTTACAAGCTGGGAGACTTTATGGTTATTTATCTACTTGGAACCTCAGTCTCCTCATCTGTTAAACAGAGATAATTAAACTTAATTTTAGGAGTAACTGGGAGATTTAAAAAGGCAAAGTATGTAAAACACTCTGTACTGGACTGGAAGTTAGTGGGTCTATAGCAAAATGGGTAGGTTGAATAGATAATAAAAAGAGCTGACCATTCCTAAATTCAGGAGGTGTCACATTGGTCTAAGTTGAGAATTTTCCAGATTCTAGCCTTACTCTCCCTCCAAGAAAATTTAGTCTCCAGCTGCATGTTCAGGAACACTCCTCCATACCTTCTGTACTTCTGTTTATTCATCTATCTCCCCTCCTACCCAAGTCTTAACACAGGGACAGGCCTATTATAAATGCTCAGTAACCATTTGGTGAACTAATATGTTTGCTTCATCTGTAAAGTGGTGGCAATACTACCTGCCTGATTGATGGAAAAGAGCTGGGTCCAGTGCCCACTTGAAAGCCTTCCAGCCCTGGGAGGATAGTGAGTGGGGGGTCACCCAACCTCCCTGAACGACAGTTTCCCATATGTGCAATGTGGACCATCTCTGTGGACTCTCCCTCCAGCTGCTGCACTATAGTTATTCAAGAGCTGTTCTTTCTATACCTGGTACTCTGGATCAGGCCCATGAAAAGGGGATGAAAGATAAATTATTTCTGGCTCCATCTACTGGGCCAGGGCTTCTTTTATGAAATTAACTTGAGCTCATCAGTCTGTTTATTTGTTCATTCATATACTAATTCACCCAGTATTTATTGAGAATCTGCAATGTAATGTTTATTTCACTACATCTTGTAAATACAAAGAGGAATACTGCATTGTCTCAGCTTTCAAAATGACAGAAATATATTGAGGAAGACAAAAACATGAACCCACAATTTTAATGAAAGAGTAGCTCCTGCTCTTGTTACAGCTGCGCTGTGAATGTCTCCAGTGGGGCGGGCCATGTCCGTGGACTGGTTTTCTCTGCTCCATTTCTGTGTTGTTTCAATTGGTCGGAGGGTGCTGTCATCACAGGTAGAAAAGGGTAGAAATGCTACCAATCATCAGCAAACCTCCTTCTTCTAGTAAGGCTCCATGAACAGACATTAGCCTGCTTTAAGCTGAGCTCTACTATAGTACTGGGAGTGTCCCAACAGAGATTCTCCCAAGGTATAGTGACTGCCCTTGAGGGAGGAACCAAAGCCATTCTCATCTGAACAAGTGGAGTGTTATGGATTATAGACTAATGAGACCTTTCCAGGTAAAGTGCCACATTGAATAAATCTCGAACTTTTTTTTTTTTTGAGACGGAGTCTCACTCTGTTTCCCAGGCTGGAATGCGGTGGTGTGATCTCAGCTCACTGTAACCTTTGTCTCCCGGGTTCAAGTGATCCTCCTGCCTCAGCCTCCTGTGTAGCTGGGATTACAGGCATGTGCTACCATGTCTGGCTAATTTTTATACTTTTAGTAGACATGGAATTTCACCATGTTGGCCAGGCTGGTCTTGAATTCCTGGCCTCAAGTGATCTGCCCACCTCGGCCTACCAAAGTGCTGAGATAACAGGTGTGAGCCCCCACACCCAGCCAAATCTTGGAGAATGAAAAGATATTCTCAAGTTAAAAAAAAAAAAAAAAAAAGAATGGGAAGGAAAGTGGCATAAGGAAGTATCTTCAGTAGCACAGAGCATTCTGGGACAGATTAATACAGTTCTGTGTGCTAGCGCATAGGATGAAGGTGTTGGAGGAACAGGAGTTAAAGTAAGAGAGTTAAGCAGGCACCAAATCCAAAAGGGATCCTGGCGCCTCCTGACCCTGAGTAGCTGGCTTGACAAAGACCAAGCCTCAGTCAGGAATCAGCAGCACTTTGGAAAGGAAGGAAAACACAATTTGCATCCTGGGATCCATGCCCTCTCTCCCACGCTGGGCGAGTCCCAGGGCTGACTCTGGTCTATGTCCACAGCCTGATGTGGGCGTCGCCTTCACTGTTACAGATTTTCCCAGCTCCTTATCACAGCTCCTGCTCTTGTTATAGCAACGCTGTGAATGTCTCCATTGGGGCAGGCCAGGCCCTTGGACTGGTTTTCTCTGCTCCACTTCTCAGTGTTGTTTCAGTTGGCCGGAGGGTGCTCTCATGACAGGCAGAAGAGGGTGGAAATGCTACTGATCGTCAGCAAACCACCTCCTCCCCCAGTAAGGCTTCATGAACAGACATTAGCCTGCTTTCAGCTGAGCTCTAAGAGTGGTGTTTTATTTTTCATGATCCTAGATGTGGAGGATGAATTGACAGGTAGCCAACCAGAGCAAACTACAAAGCCTTGAGATATAATGCCTCGTTACGGGCTTGTAGAGTCCCACAGACCTGGGTTCATATCCTGCCTCTGCTATTTCTTAGCTCTGTGTCTTTACAAATTAATGACATTCTTTGGTCCATAATTTCCTTATGTGTAAAATGAGGACTGTTAACACCTGCCTTCTCAGCTTAGTTTGGAGATTCAAAGAGGCAAGCACTTAAAGCACCCTGGGAGCTGTCTGGCACATGGCAAGCACATAATACATGTTAATAATAATGATAATGATAATAGTAATCCAAAATAAAATGTAATCAATTTGACATACCACAAGTTCAATAGAAGCAAATACCTGATTTTTGTTTTGGCTGCCAAAAAATTACAGTGGGAGTTTGGACAAGGTATTAGACTTCCTCTTGCCTCTGTTTCCCTTCATAATACATGACAGGAGTAGATTTGATGAATTATCTATGAGCATTTTTAGTTCTGATAACCTGTGGTCCCTAGAACACAACTGAAGGCTGCATATACACCACTCTTCATCTAGATGACTGTCCTGTGAGGTTCCACATAAAAATACAGTTTCAATGTCTCTTATTAAGTATCCAGAGGGTTTGGATTAAATAAAAAATGACCCTTCTAAATTTTTTTTGAAAGCTTTCACACTAACAACTCTTCCCTCAATTCGGCAGCATGCATATATGTGGGCGACCCCATCAGAGAATCCATTACATAGCACCATCAAGGATCTGAATAACCCCCTTAAAAGAAGGGGAGTTCTTGTTTCCTGTTTTCTCAGCCCCTGTCACATAGCATAACCCATGCTGAGTTATGTGCACATATTTACTATGCACATATTTATTAGTCGAATCAATAAAATAATGACTGAATGAGTCAATGAATGAATGAACACACCTATCTAATTGCTCCTAAGGTTTGCAATAGGCTCAGAGAGGATGTAAGTAAAAAATTTCCAGACACCTTAACACCTCAGAGGCAAGAGGAATTTCACGTTCATTCTCTTACGGTGCTGGGAAGCTCTCCACAATATTCAACAATACATGTCCATGTCAAGGGAAAGAGAACCCAGGGCCTCCCCAGACAATGTGTTTCATGTTTGGGCAACTGTAACTGTGTTAGAGTCTTTCCTTCTATTATTAAGCCTGAGTCTGTCTCATGCTACAATTAGAAGAAGTGCCAGGCAGAGATATGTTTCATCTAGGGAGGTTAATTGGCCATACAGACAAAACCAGTGTGTGTGTGTGTGTGTGTGTGTGTGTGTGTGTGTGTAAGCGGCAATGTCATCTGATGGAGTCAGCAAAGTCCAAGGGATTGTCTTGTCTTTGGCCTTGTGATGACATCCACAGCTGGCCATACCTAGGAAATTAATTTATATCAACCAAGTTTACAGGATACCAATGTATAAACTTGATCATAATTTAGTCATTTGAACTGTAGAAACTTCTTTCTCCATGACCAATATGTACCTATTCTAGGCATGTGGAAAATCAACCGGAACTTCAGCTGGTAGCTTAGTGAGATAATTTTGAGACCTGTTTCTCCTAGACTGTAAGAGGTAGATGAAATCCTCCACCACATCAGAGGACACCTCTCAGAGTATGGAATATGGTACATCCTCCAGGTCAGTGGCACTTCCACAGAAGAGACCCATTATATAAAACTGCCATTAGTTTCCTTTTTCTGCTCGGGACCACGTTCTCTCTGTTGCAGGATATGGGAACTTTGTATATTCAGTGCAATATGGAATAAACAAGGTCCATGTTTCCCACCTTTTCTCACTGTGTGACTGAGTTAAGTATCTGTTTCCAGTGATGGATCACCCTGTGGCTTGTGTTTAGATTTTAGATAGGTCAACACAGTTAGGTCATTCTCAGATACCCTGTTCATCCTGATAAACTCATACCTTCCCACATTCCTGCAGGCTCTCATTTTCTGACTTTCTCTTGGGTTGGGCATGTTTACATGTCACATGGATGACATCGCTCATTATTTGAGGATTTTATTGAGGTTTCTGTCAAAAAGAGGAGCAGAACCCATACAAGGGTTGATAATACTACTGGTCCCCTTCTCCACATTGACTTCATCTGCCATATAGATATTTCTTGGGCTCTACTGGAAGTAGGGATGTCCACATAACACAGTTCTGGATGATGAGTTGTGGGAAATGTTTCGCCCTTCCTCTCCCACAATTTCATCTTCCGCTCAGTTCTAGAACTCTCAGCTGTGTCCATTTGGCTGAAGAGAAGGCATAGAACTTGAGTAAAGGAGGAGGGGGAATGCTCCAGAAATGCAGTAGCCAGGCCCTTCATTCCTGGAGCTGCCCAGGGTGCACAGCCACCTGGGTTCCTGGCTCAGCTGCCCCACTAAACTCTGTAGATTGTGCAGTATTATAGCCAAAAATAAATTTAAGTCTACAGGATTTTGATGCAAGATGTCACCTGGAGCTTTCCAGGATTGTTCCTCCTGCCTTTGGGATCCTCCTTGCCTCTCCAAGGGAACTCAGCCTCAGTATCTTGAACATCTGAGCTTCTGTCTCTCCAGCTGCTGGAGTTGCAGGCTGGTGTGATCTGACCCCATCCTTTAAGAGAATAACTCGTCAGGTGCTTCTGTTGCTTGATTACTGGTAGAAGAGATGGATGTGCAAAATCACAGATCAGGAAATGTGTGTTGATCTGTGAACTTGACCAAAGCAAGTGGAAAGACGCAATAGATAATTTCATTCTAACAAGCATAGGCACAACAAACAGAAAAATGCCTTTGAATTCTGAAGGCATACAACTTTAGCTTACAAGTCAGTGCAGTTTAGACAGTAGTCTTCGAAGACAGGTTAATTTGAGTTTGAATCTTGATTCTAACACTTCTTAGTTGTGAGACTGTGGGCTGTTTACTTAACTTCTCTAAGTCTCAGTTTCCCCATATGTTAAATGGAAATCATAGAATAATCTAATTCCTAATATTAAAATGAATTAAATAAAGCAATACGTGTAAAAGCACTTGGCAATGTGTCTGGAATCTAGAAACTGCATTATAAATGACAGCTATTGTTATGATCATTGAGCTATTAATGATTGTGAGGTTGTGTTGTTTATTAAGCTATTAACAGTTATTAAGCCTAATTTTTTATATAGTACAGAAAGCTGAAATTTTATAACTCATATTTGATAATTAATGGTGGCAAGGCCCACAAGATTAGATGGGGAAAGTGGGTTGATTCATCAATAGGTTATTCATACCAAGCGACAATAAGAAACTTTTTCACCATTGTTTGCTTGTTGGGCAAGATGTCAGGAGCTGATTTGCTTTGCAGCTCAGTTCCAGAACTCTCAGCTGTGTTTGTTTGGCTAGAGAGAAGGCACAGGGCTTGGAAAATGAGGAGAGGGGTATGCCCCAGAAATGCAGTAGCCAGGCCCCTCATTCCTGGAGCTGCCCAGGGTCCACGGCCACCTGGGTTCCTGGCTGGGCTGCTTCCCTGACTGCCATGAGGGATCTTGCTTTCCTGTTCTCTGTCTTAGACAGATAGAGCTGGAATGATTCTTAGAGATTATTTAATCACATTTCCCCAGAAGTGATACCCAGAGAAAAGATAGGATAAGCAGAAGTTATGCACACAATTACTCAAATTATTATTTTCTATGTTTTATTCCCTGGTTATTTTTTCTGCTGTCCACTAAATGCCTGACTACGGATGTGACCAATGCCTGCTATAAAATATGAAAATAGCTATTCAAAAGTAGGAGATGATTAATCCTGAGCCCCAATTTCCCGATGGAAGAACCAGAACAGTGTGTGAGACTGGGTGTCTACCCTAACAATAACTCATACATACACTGGGACAAGAGATCCTGGTATTCTCCATGTGTCATCCAACTTTCCTGTGCCCTCATTTTCTCACTGGAGAAATGGGTGTATGCTTCCAGCTGCTTTCCAAGATAACTTGTTGCTTACAGAATCTGATTCTAGTTTTTTAGGGAGTTCTTTAAAAAGAAAAAAAAAAAAACCCAAAAAACAGCTGTGCCTAGTGCCTAGTGTGATTTCAAAGGGCATCCATGCTGATGGAAAGGGTGGACATCTGGCTTTAACTGCCTAGTCCTCATGACCACACCCACTTGGGTGGATCTGGGCTCAGTCCGGATGGGAAGAGGTGTGTCTGAGGCCTGGTTTCTATCCCTTTTTTTCTGGGAAAAAAATTAGCTCTTATTTTTGGCCTTCCTTGGGCAAGTGTAGAAAAAACTCAGAGGGTGGTGAAAAGCCCAAGTGTGTTTTGTCCCTGGTTTCTGAGGCAGTGCATGCACACATTCTTTTTTCAGTACTCGTGTTTCTCTCAAATTGTTCACTGCCTGACTCTGTTTCCTTCGTTCTCTAGCTCATCCTGAGATCTTCTTGTTTCCTTTCAACAACGTGGCAAGTGATGTTGTAATTTCTTTATGGAGCATGGAAGACTCACAGAGATCAGTACCCCAAACACTACATTTTACAGAGGAAACAACCAAGTTATGGAGACCTGGCTTGTCTTCAAACTCATAGTAGAAGAGGCAAAATATGGTCTCTGGGAGTCCTACCTAAAATGATTTCTTCCATGCCCCAGTGAAAATAAGTAAATTCTGGATATCACTGTCATATTAAACCAGGCTTCCTGGAAATTGACTTAGTGTAACAGAAAAAGAGCAACCTGTGGATTTGCAACTGTGCCATGATTGGAGTTGAAGCCTTCATCAAATTAATCAAGTTCTTTGCCCAGTGTCTCTGTCTGGACATTATTTAAAGCTTGAGTGAGAAGTCAATATGATTATGTGGGCCATATATCTGACTTTTATCCAGTGGGGAGAGTCCATGAAGGACTTGAAAGGGAATTGGTAGCTGATTATTCTGGCTAGAGTGGAGAGTGCATTAGAGAAGGTGAGGAGAGGCCAGAGAGACATCGTGCTAACCCATATGAGACCTGATGGTCCAAACCAGGGCTGTTTTCTTGGACATGGAGATCTCATCCTCTGGGTGGGAACAGAGGAAGAAGCATTTTGTGGGTTGATGAGTTCCTTTAGGGCTGATCTCAGTGAACTTCTCCAAAATTCTTTTTGACCCTTGAATTAAAATCTTGGTATAATCTTTGATCCTCCCTGTAATGTATCCCCAATGCCCATTAATTTCATTGCTAAGCATATCAGTTCTGCCTCTACAAAGTTAGTAATATCTTATTATCTATTGTGTTAGCCACTGTGTGAGAAGATAAAGTCGAATAAACAAGATATCACGATGGATTCGAGTTGAAGGATGTCAGGTTTCAGCAATAAAATAATTCTGCCTTATAAATCTGGTGCTTTGGTGGAGAGAACACTGGAGGAAAATACTGAGTTTGGTGAATGGACTTTGATCTTGGTTTTAGCCATGTTCAGATGTTCAAGGGAAGATTCCAAGGAGAGAGTTAGATAAT
Organism: Pan paniscus; assembly: GCF_029289425.2. Lineage (NCBI taxonomy): Eukaryota > Metazoa > Chordata > Mammalia > Primates > Hominidae > Pan > Pan paniscus. The sequence goes on from NC_073267.2 coordinate 74,758,674, forward strand.
CTGGTTAGAACCATGTACTTTTAGCATGACCTTGAGTAAATTGCTTATTCTTTCGCAAACTCAGTTTCTTCATCTAGAAAATATGTAAACCTATAATACCTCTCAAGACTACTGTTGGATTTAAATGATATCTCTATAAAAGCATTTAGTATCATAACTAGAATCCTGTAAGTGCTCAATCATTGGTAGCTGCCGTATTAGTTTTCTAGACCTGTCATAAAAAACAATTATCCCAGGCTGGGTGGTTTAAATTATAGAAATGTATTTTCTCACAGGTCTGGAGGCTAAAAGTCCAAGATCAAGATGTTGGAAGATTTGGTCTCTTCTGAGGCCTCTCTGTTGGCTTGCAAATGGCCACTTTCTTGCTGTGCTTCACATGGTCTTCCCTCTGCGTGCACATCCTCAGTGAACCTTTCTGTGTCCAAAATTTCTCATAAGAACACCAGTCAGATTGGAGTAGAACACACCCAAATAAATGGCTTCATTCTAACTTACGTACTCCTTTGAAGGCCCTGTCTCTAAGTACAGTCACATTCCAAGGTACTGGAGTTTAGGACTTCAACATATAAATTTTTGATGGGGAGGGGGCAGATATAATTCAGCTCATAGCAGCTACTGTTTCATTATTTTACATTTTACTAAGTCACGGTGATAGGAATTTGGGGCTCATTTTTGTCTATAATCGTTTTACAATATTTGTGCTTCTCTAACTGGAGAAGCTTGTAAAACATTACCATGTGGTCAGAATGATATAGCATTGAAATCAGACACTAAAGGAGACATCAGCAAGAGCATCGTCCATATGCCCTCAGCCTCATGTGCTCCTCTATTTTACCCTTCTTTGCATTAAGCACTAAGGCTAAATGATTTTGTCATCGTGGCACTTGCTGTGCCAGAGTGAAATTAATCTATGACCAGTACAAGATAGAAAATGCATTCTGCAAACCACAAATCATGCCTTCCCTTCTTGTTGGCTGTAGGTGATTTTTTGAGTTCTCTGAGACAAGTACGCTCACTTCATGTAATGAAAATAAAATGCCTAACTAATGTATCTTATTTTTAAAGGAAGCATCAAAACCTTCCTCCGTCTTTCTTCTGTCCAGGGGACAACTGAATCCCAGGTACTAATGCTGAGTGAATGGGGATGGAGGTTGGGGTGGGCAATGATGCCTTGAATCACTGCTGATACGCCAAGCCTCTGTGCATTGTACTCAGGGTCTCTCGCTCCAGCATTTCCTGTATCCAGCATCTTGAAGGATATTTTCCTTTATAGGAAACTAATCCAAAAAAGAAGATTCTGTAACATGGGCTCAGAACTACTTTCCTGTGCAGAGTATACCCTGAAATAGAGCCTCAAATTGGAGACAACCACAGGAGAGGTGACTTTTCTAAGATGAGGTATAGTCTACGTGAAAGATAACCCCCGAGCAATGAGATTTGAGGTGTGTGAAAGTCACCCTGCATTTTGAGATTATATGCATTAATTTATTCATGTGTTCATTTATTCATATATTCATTTAACAAATGTTTATCATAGCAGTGGGGAGTGAGAGGTCCAGCTTTGAGAAAGTAATGAGGAGGAAAAAACACTAAAACTTAACGTAGATTTTCAGATATCATTTAAAATCTTCCCAGCAATCTTTTGGGGTGTGTCTTTTTCTATGTACTTAATAAATGAGAAAATTATGCTCTGTTCAATATGATTGATAATAATGACAGTGATCAAAGATTGAGCACCTAGCTTATGCCTGTACTGGGAGCTTAAAAGGATTATCTCACTTAACTCTCACACCGCCTTTTGAGGTCATTGTACTAGCAAAACCCATCCATTTCTCCTTGCCAGCATCTGTTCTCTCCTTTTGACCTCATAAAAGAGATCCTTGCTTTGGGAAATTCTTTTCTCTCATTTTTAACCCATATGATTTCTGTGGGGCTGACACTACTGTAGGCTTCAGGTGTAGAGACCTAATTCAAGCATGGCCTAAAATGTAGAACATCTACCTGGATTGAATATTTTACCCAGGGTTTCCTTTTATAACTCAAAGCTTTGCTAAAACTATTGGTGAAGAGGCTCTCTCTCTTCTAGAGAGGCTAGGCACTTAAAGAATAGTTAAGTCTGGACCTGCCATGTACCATCTTGTCTACTTATAAATAAAAATCAAATGGAAATAGAGCTGGCAAGGGGATATCAGAACCCAGAGATGAATAAGAAATAACATTATTTGAGTGGCTACATCAAGCCACATATGACAGTATACAAAGCTTCTTGACTTTTGGGGTATGTGAATAAAAAAATTCCCTTTCTGGCTGAAAATAGTTTGTGTTGTATGGCAGTCATTTGCAGGAGATATAGGTGATTACAGAAACAGAGTCATGAATTCATTAATTTGTCCAAGGCCACACAGATAGTAAGAGTTAGAGTGGAGTACTTGCCTAAATTTGTTTGGATTTGAGGATTGTTGTTATCCAATCCTCATTTCTGAAGTATGTTTTTTCTGAATATAGATATCTGTGTTGACAGTTGATCTAAAAAGAGACTCAAGCTTTTTTATCTAAACTACAAGCAAAGAACAATCACTTCTACCTCTCTATGTGGATTATTTTAGGTTAGGTTACTCCAGAAACAAACTATGATATAAAGATCTGGGTACAGTTTGAGGTAGAAAACATGTTTAACAAATGCTTATAAACATGCAGTCCTTTCTCTATGAGATCTTCCAAATTATGAATGCCCTGGGCACCTTGGTTACCACTGCCATGCACAGGATCATCTAAGATATATATATATGTATATGTATATCTGTGCATAACGCAGAGGGTATACCCAAGATACCCTCTAGGCCTCACTGGTGTGTTGGAGCTCCTGAATGACTCCCAGAACTTGGCTTCTGGAGATTTTAATATGGAGGTCTTAGAAGCTCTGAAAATCTCCTCTGCGTTCTTGGGTGAGATATTTGGAAGTGCCAGCTCTCACTTTCATTGTTTTGTAGTTGCCAGCTTCTGATCATACTTTTAACTTTGCTGGCAGTCAAACATGGCCTTACCCTGTCTCTCCCCAAGTGGCCAATTTGGTAGATAATTCAGGAAGCACTGATGGAGGAAAGGGGAAGTAACTCAAGAAAGGGAAGACAATAAAGAACATGTAATTCACCAGCTTATTACTGAGGGAAGTTGGGATAAATTCTCCCTGAAGAAGTCCAGATACAGTGTAAAACAATCTTCTGTGTGATCTTGAAAGACAAGAAAGCTGGGATATTTTTCCACTAAGCCCTGTCAGCCATTGATTGAGAATTGCTCCCTTCACAGTTAATTCTGCAGTACTTCTGGTTAGTAGAACAGGTACTAGTGGCTCTAGTGACTAGAAAGAACCTTTGGGCAAAGAGTTGTAGGTGCAAGCAATTGGAAGCAACCACATGAAGAAGGAGAGTGTTGAGGGGATGCAGGCAGAATATGAACAGTATCATTTAAAGTTAGAGTTAAACAGTGACAATTGCCTTATGCCTTGGTAGGCTATGGGAATGTGATGGACATAGAGAGAGGAGATACAGGATGGATTTACTCTTTGTTGAACAAGAACAGAGAGACAGGGACACAAATGTGATTGATGTGACTATGAATTATGTTGGCTGGTAGTAGTAAGTGGGAATTGTCTTGCAAATGTGACTCAAACCAGAACACTAGATAAAGTTTGAAACAGTTTGATTCACACTCAGGCTTTGCCAATTTAAAAGCAGTATCAGTCTCCACACTGTTTTGAAGGAGGTTTTATTTTAATAGTAGCTAAAGTGTAATCTCTCCCCAAATTTGCCCAGAATATTAATGTAAAACATAATGTTTCAGTGTAATCTTATTGTGCAGATTGTAAGTTTCTTGAAGACCATGATTCTGACCAAACTTGCCTCTATATACATAGAACCTACCTCACTATCTAGTACACAGACAGTGCTCGAAGCATTTTTGTGAAATAAAATAATTAAGGACTCTGAATAGATGGTTTATAGGACCCATGACTATATCAAAGCAGTCTCTCATGTTGAGAAACTCCTTTAGCACATCAGAGATGTCTCTGTCCACCTACCTGGAGGAAGCTGAGAGAAGATACACACAGAAGATCCTCAGCCACAAATCTTGCACCATGAGCAATTACACTCAGAGTATTTTATATTAGGAATGAGAAGTGGTAAAGGTTTTTTATAGACGTAGGATGATCTGGAATGTGAAATAACTTTGAGGTTATAATACTGATAGAAATACAAGGACCTTGAAAAGAGGTTTCCACACATTTTTATCTCTAGTAATATCCCTCATCTTGAAATCTACTTTGACTGATATTAACACAGCCAGTCCAGATTTCTTATGATGTTTCTTTCACATATCTTTTCTTCTTCCAGCCTTTTACTTTCAACCTAACTGGGTCTATATATTTAAAAGGCATCTCTTGTAGACAACATATAGCTGGGTTTTGTATGTAGTTGGACAATCTCTGCTTTTTAATTCATGTTATTAGTTCATTTACATTTAACATAATTATTAGTAGGGTTGAATTTGAGTCTAATGTCATGTTTTTGTTTTTTATTTGTTCCTGCTGCCTCCTGTTCCTCCATTCTTGTCTTCCTAGAATAAATCTACTTTTTCCATTATTTTTAATTGCTGTATTGCTTTTTAGCTATTTCTTTACTTTTTTGTGGTTGCTCTAAAAATTACAATAGACATCTTTATTTCATTCAAGTCTATGAATAATTTTATATGACTTCATGTAAAATGTAAGAAATTTACAACAGTATAATTTTATCGCCTCATTTTGGTGCTAATATTGTTCAATATTTCATATGTGCATATGTCATAAATCCCTTCAAATGTAGTTATTTTTTAAAATTTATGTCTTCAGTTGTCCTTAAAAAATTAAGGAAAGCAATAAAAGATAATCTCTTACATTTATCCAAATTTTTACTATTTCCAGTGCTTGTCATTCCTTTGAAGTTCTAAAATTCTATCTGATGCCATTTCTGCTTCAGCCAGAAAAAAATTCTTAAGCAATTTTTGTGGTGCAGGTTTGCTTGTGACAAATACTCTCAGCTTGTGTTTTTCGGAAAATTTTTTTATCCAATCCTCATTTCTAAGGTACTTTTTTTTCTGAATATAGAAATATGTGTTGACAGTTGCTTTTGGAGAATTTTAACAATCCTGCTTCATTGTTTCCTGGCTTCCATTCTTTCTGATGAGAAGCCAGATATCATTTATAGTATGGATCTCCTTTATATACTAAATATTTTTCCTCTGGCTATGTTTCAGATGTTCCTTTTCATATTTGTATTTCATCAGATAGACTGAAATTTCTAACTATGTTTCTTTTTGTATTTATCCTGCTTGGGTTCCAAGAACTTGGATATGTAAGTTAATTTCCACCATCTTTGGGGAAATTTTGGCCTTTATTTCTTCAAATAATTTCTCTGTTTATTATCTGTCTATTTCTGGTACTTCAATTACACACATATTAAACTACTTGATATTGTGTCGTAGTTCACTGGAACTCTGTTATATAAAATATTGAGTTATAATTTGCATATTATAAAATTTACTCTTCCAAATTATACAATTTGGTAATTTTTAGTCTATATGCAGGTTTTTGAAACCAAAACCACTCTCTAATTTTAGAACATTTTCATCAACTCCAAAATAAATGCTGTGCTCATGAGCAACCACTGCCTATCCTCCTTACCATTCCCCCTGGGCCTAACAATCATTAATCTACTTATTTGTCTCTATAGATTAATGTAATCTGTTTTTATAGATTTACATTAACTGTCTCTATGGATTTGTCTTTTTTGGACATTTTATGTAAGTGTCATTTAATATGTGGTCTTTTGTAACTGACTCTTTTCATGTAGAAAAATGTTTTCAGGTTTTTTCCATGTCATAGCATGTATCAGTATTTCATTTTTGAGGGAGGATGGGGTTCAGTAAAAACCAAAAAAATTATAATAGAGCTTTAACACTCGTAATTCATTTTTAATTTTCAAATAATATTCCATTTTATGGAGATACTCCATTTTGTGTATCCATTCATTAGTTGAAATATATTTGGGTTGTTTCTAATTTTTATCTATTTATAAATAATATGTATATAAATTTGTGTATTAGTTTATATGTGGATGAATGTTTTTATTTCTCTTGGAGTATAATACTTAGGAAAATAATTTCCAGGACATATAGTAAAGATACGTTTAACATTTTTAGGAACTACCAAAGTGTTTCTCAAAGTGGATGCACAATTTTACATTCCCAGCAGCAATAAATGAAGGCTCCAATTTCTTCACATCCTCACCAGCACTTGTCATTGTCTGTTTTTATTATATTCCTTCTAGTGAGTTTGAAGTGATATTTCTCTGTGGCTTTGATTTATGCTTTTCTAAAAGCTAAATATGTTGAGTATGTTTTCATGTGTTTACTAGTCATTTGAACATCTTCTTTGGAGAAATATCTTTTCAAATTCATGAACCATTTTAAAATTTGTGTTATCTTTTATTGTTGAGTAGTAGAGATTGTGTATATTCTAGACACAATTCCCTTATTAGATAAATACTTTCTATACTATTTATCTTATTCTTTTTGTTGGCTTTTCAATTTCTTTATGGTGTTCTTTGAAGCACAGAAGTTTTAAATTTCGATATAGTTCAATTTATCAATTTTTTTCTTTTGTTGATTTTGCTTTTGGTATTGACTTCGGAAACCATCACTCAATCCAAATTTATAAAGATTTACTCTGAGAGGCCAGGTGTGGTGGCTCACACTTGTAATCCTAGTATATTGGGAGGCTAAGACAAGATAATCACTTGAACCCAGGAGCTTGAGACCAGCCTCAGCAACATATCGAACCACTATTTCTAAAAAAAAAAAAAAAAAAAAAAAAAAAAAAAAATTTAGCCAGGCATGGTAGCACACACACCTGTAGTCCCAGCTACTTTGGAAGCTGAGGTGAGAGGATCGCTTAAGCTGAGGAGGTTGAGGCTGCAATTTGCCTGGATCATGCAACTCTACTCCAGCCTGGACAACAGAGTGAGACCCTGTATCAAAAAATAATAATAAGAAGAAGTCTTATTCTTATTATGTTTCCTCCTAAGTAATCTTTAATTTTAGTTCTTACAGTTAAGTTCAATTATCCATTTTGAGTAAATTTTTGTATATGGTGTGAGGTAGAGATTGATTCTTTTGCATGTGGATATCCACATGTCCCAGCACCATTTATTGAAAAAAATGCTTTCCCTATTTAATTATTTTGTACCTATTTATTAATTTTAAATGATTTCTAAGGGTCTACACATGAATTCTATTGCTTTGCCTTCAAGTTTACTAACCCTTTCTTTTGTAATCTCCAATCTACTGTTAGCCTATACAGTACCTTTTTTTAAATTTCAGGTACTGTATTTTAAGTTCTAGAATATCCATTTAGTTATTTTCTATACTTTTTTTGTTCTTTCCTGCTACTACTTCCTATTTGTGCACTCTTTACAATAATCTTTCCCTCACGTCATTGAACACATGCATAATAATTTTAATTTCAATATCTAGATCATCTGAAGGACAAATTTTAATATTTACATATTTGCTTGATGGTTGCTTTTTTGCTTCCAATGTCTAGTAATTTGCTATAATATACTGGACATTGCAGATGAAACTAGGTGTCTGGATTATGTTATCTATCTTGATTAAAGCTTAAAGGATGCTTAATTTTATTCTCATACAGAGTTAAATTTTTGGTGGATCCTTCTGATACAACAGGTTGATTTTATTCTTTATTAGGGAGGATAGATATATTGTGGTTTCTCTTTAGTCATACAGTATGGCTCTTACTTAAGGCAAGGGCCTCAGCCTAAAGAATGGCATTTATGGGCTCTGAACTAAAAGCCTGAGCATCAGCAAAGTCAGTGCAGCCTCTGAGGTCTTCATTCAGCCAGTTCTAGAGCAGCTATTATCTACTGGGCCTTGGAATTTCACCCAGGATGAGTGCAGCCAGTTCATGGACAAGGATCGGTGGTGAACCCTTGTCTACAGCACAGCTCTGTCCTCTGACAGCCTGTAGCAAAAATTCTAGTTACTTCAGGTCCCTAAACTCTGATTCTCTTTTCTTTGTTCAGCAAAACTAACTTTTCTGTTTAGCTTCTACTTCTCCCTGGCATGGTTTGGTAAATCCCAAGGAAACAATCCAAGGTTAACATGGGCTAACCTCACATGTCTATCTTCTCTGAAGGATCACAGTCTTACTCTATCTATTTTCTAACACCTGAACATATTTCCTCCATTATTTTGTCTAGTTTTATGGTTGTTTACCATGGGATGACAAACCTAGCACCTGATACACTATTATGGCCAGAGAAAGACTGCATCCATTAACAAAAATAGTAACTGTGCAAGGTTTGCCAATTTCTCTGAAATACTTGAATAACATCTGTGAAAATCCCTGTGAGCAGTATGTGACTATTGTCCAAAAGAAGAGTTAGAATAAGAACTTGAGAAGAAATTTAGGTTTGCAGATTGAAGTAGCTGAACTCTACAGAAGATAAATTCGTTTAAAAATGTAAGTAAGATGTTTCTGGTTATGGCTCAAACTAACTCTATGATCTTAGGTAAGTCACTTCAGTCATCTAAATTTCAGCTGTCAAATGGGTATTGTAGGACATATTCTAAAACAATAATACTAATACTATACTAATAGTAATTTTAATACCAATTTTAATTATAATGCTAATAGTTAACACTAATAGCTTTAATTTATTACATGCTTACAATTTCTGGGCACATGCTTAATTTAAATGTATGATCTCTGTTAATTCTCATAAAATGCTATAGATATTATTTCACCTCTTTTTGTAGATGAGAAAAATAAAACATAGTTTTGCCTAGGTGACATAATTCATGGTTGGTGGAACTAGTATTTGAACCCAGATCTACTGGATTCCAAAGCCCATGTTCTTTATCACCATACACTTTGCCTTCTGTGACTGTTACATAGACTGATTGGGATCACATCAGACCATATAGAAGAATGCACCCTTACTAGTACGAACCCAGCCACAATTTCTGCTTCCCTTGCTGTTAACCCCTTTCTTTCCAGTTGTGCAGAATTTAGGACAAGAAGAAACCCAAAAACTAAAGTTGTACACATGAGTCTTGCTAATCAGTAAACCTTCAGATGATGGCTTTTGGTCCATTATTACTTTCTCTAATAATGTCTAATTTATACATTTCTCACAGGTTGGGTAGGTTAATTTACTAGGGGGAACAAATGAGTAAAAACCTATTAGTCTTTTTTTTTCTTTTCTCTGCCTCAAAAATTATAATCTTGGATGTTTCTGTGAGGCAATATTAATAATGCATTTATCATTTCAAGCCCTTAACCTCTTAAGTTCTTCAAACAGAGTTAAAAGAATCCTGAACTACTAAATAATTGCATTATGCAGCTGAATGGAGAGAATGAACACCTCTAAAATGACACTAATGTATTTATTCTCCTCCTGAGAGCTTCACTACTCAGAGTGGGGTGGACGCTGTCACTACACTTTGCCTCACAGCTTCTTTGGAACTTCTCCTCAATTAGGCACAGACACTTCTACCCCTAGCCATCTCTAGACTCACAGCTGTTTTTTCCCCAAAGCAGAAGGCCATACAAATGAAGTGCAAGCATGGTTAATTGCACAGCTTCTCCTTGTAAACACATTGCTCTTTTGTTTGTTTGTTTGTTTGTTTGTCTTTCTCTTCTCTGGTAGTTATTTGAGGCATGAGGACATATCTATTGAGCTTGTGCTTCAATGTATATCATTTTGCCAGTGACTTCTTAACCTAATCTAGCCTAGCCTAGTTTCAGCAGCTAAAGACTTTCACCACAGGGGCTTACTTTGCCCACTTTGGGGACCAGTGCCACTCAAGCTTAAGAGTAGCTCACAAGACTGATTGCCACCTTCAGTGGAGTCTGGAATTCGTCTTGCTACCCTAGAGTGTGTATATAGGGCACAGTCCTGACTCATTAATATTCACTCTTTCACAAACAGCTGGTTTCTTTTCTGCATCTTCCAATCTCATCTTATCTCTTCTCCATGAACAAAGGTCTACTTGGTTGGCATTCTAACTTCTCAGCATTTACCAAGTCCTGACTTGTTGGGTACTAAAGACCACCTTTTCTATCCATCTCACATCTGGCTAATTGTAGACACTTTCTTTCATTCATTCAAAAGCTGAATAAGTGATTTCATGGATGATTGCCTGAATGCCATCCTACCCAGATTCTTTGCAAATGATGGCTGGTGAAGTATCTTAACTTATGAATACAAGTACAGCTTTGCAGGGGGTTCTCCAGTCAGAGTACAGGGCCTTTCCTCACTGCCATTATTTTAATTTTATTCAACTGATCACTTTATCTGGCCTCTGTATTCCCCTGGCTGCCCAGGGCCTGCCTGGTGGCCAAGCCCAAAACTGTGGTGATAAACTCTGAAGAATCATTTCATGATGCCCATACATTTGGATGGACATTGCACATATATTTAATTAGAAGAACAAAAGTCTTATTAGTAACTGAAATGCATTTTTCATCCACAAAGAATCTAAAAATGTCTACAAAATATGCTCTTTCACATTTTTCATAAGTTGTCTTCTCAGTCCATACAGATCCAGCTCAGATAAATAGTCCAAGTTCTTTTTCTTTATCTTATTTTTCCCTCTTTTCCTCTGCCATTATTACTCTAAGCCTTATCCTATGCCTCTGTTTGTATCCCAGGATACTGACTTATCCTTAAGGTGTAAGTCTTTCAGAAACCCCAGACAAGAATAGCTGCAAGAAAAACTCACCTTTCTCCTTTTCATGGAAATGGACTCTTATAATTAATTTCCATTGTTTTTATCCTAACAAAGTCTCTGCCATTTTATTGTTCCTCCCCAAAGAGCATCTCCACACAAATCTTGGGAGAGTAATGGTAAAGACATGAGTGTGCTGACCTGTAATGCCAGCATTTTGGGAAGGGCGAGGCGGGTGGATCATCTGAGGTCAGGAGTTTGAGGCCAGCCTGGTCAACATGGTGAAACCCCGTCTCTACTAAAAATACAAAAATTAGCCAGGCACGGTGGCAGGCACCTCTAGTCCCAGCTATTAGGAAAGCTGAGGCAGGAGAATCATTTGAACCTGGAGGCAGAGGTTGCAGTGAGCCGAGATAATGCCACTACACTCCAGCCTGGGTGACAGAGACACTGTTTCAAAAAAAAAAAAAAAAGGTGTGAATGGTATAGAACATTCTATTTGCCTTCTTGGATTGTCTACCAGGGACTTTGTGAAGTTTGCTTTGAACACTATTCAAGATTCATAACACCTTTCTGTACTTTCTTCTCACTTTATTTCTGGATAACTAAAGTAGATGGTTGGACACTTGGGAAGGACACAACGGTGTTCTTATTTTATGAAATGACTACCTGAGGACAACTAAAGTTAGACAATTCATCTAAGGTCCTATTAAAAAATGTGTAATTTCAGAACACTAGGATTATCTTTTTTTATTTCTTTTTTATCTTCTTCATAGGCAACCTATGTTCTGGGGCAAGTATAGAGTGCGTTGTCAGCTGTCCAAGCACTTTCTCTGTAGACTCAAGGCATACACACATGGAAATTCTCCCCTATTTCAGACACTGCAAGAGTGTTTTATGATTGTGAACTTGAGGTTCGTCCTACCCTTGACAATGCAGATTCTTAAGGCATAAGAAGTTCTACAGCACATGTTCAACTTCCATAGATCTCACTATCTGGAAATAAACTTTATTTTAGTTAAGATTCATCTTGTGCTGGTGCCAATTCATTCTACTTAACTACAGAAGAGTGACAACAATATATTTCCTCAAGAATTCTCTAACAGTTGCCATCATGTTTGTAGTGCTATTCATTCAGTTTCCAATTGTTCCTTGAAAAAAAATACTGGATTATCTACATTTGACACATAAGGACACAAAGGCTTGGGAAAATTTATTAACTACTTCAGAGCTGTGTGGCTTATAAATAACAAATGATGACTTTAGAATCTAGGATTATTTTATCCCAAAGCTGAAGTGTTTCACTGAACTACCTTAGAAAAAGTTATTTTAGTTTTCATGTATTGCTATTTTCATAGTTTATCTTAATTTTTTTCTTCATTTTGCTCCATAAAGAAAATATAGGAAAAAAAATATGGGGAAAAGGGAAACACACACACACACAAGGAGAGAGAGAGAGAGAGAGAGGCTTCCTATAATCTCTACTTCCAAACCAAAGCATATTATTATTTTTAGGAGAAATCCTAGCTGTTTGATAGCCACCAAGAGAAACCACTTCCATTAGAAACCCAATAGCAGTGATTACAGGTGATTGGAGAGCATTCTCATTGGCTGCTGTGTTTGGATTGCTCTTCTGTCTTAATCATAAATGACCTGACCATTGAGTGGCGAAATTCTACTCCTAATATGAGCCGAGTGCCTCTCATATCAGCATATCTTGTAAAGCGAATTAGCCATCTAATAGCTAACAGGCTGATGTGGAGAGAAGTCAAATGTAACATAGATTTCCCAGGAGGCTTCAAAGTAGATCAAGTAACACTAAAATAAAATTGTCAAACTAGAAAATGATTCTCATCAGAAAAATTTTTCTCCCCTATAAATAAATGGCTTAGACCAGTTCAAGAATGATCATAAACCGTGGAAGACCTAGCATAGTGTGGTTCCCAAAGTGATTGTTGCCATTTTCTATAGTTGTCCATAACATGTGGCTGGTCATTTGAAGACTGGGAACTCATTTATGCTTGAGAATTCTCCCCATTCCATGTCTATTACCCATCCCTTTCAGAGAGGCAGAAATAACAATGATAAGACTGGCCCCCAGCTTCCTGCAATTCTACTGCCTGGAGAATGTTTAAGAGACTTGTCCCAGAACTTGCAAGGTTGCTTTTGCCCAGCTACATACAGGACTTTTCACCTTATTCAGAGACTGCCAATCATAAGCATATGGGAAAAAATAGCAATTCCAATAATTATTAAGAGTACTTGCTCCCCTATTACCTATAAGGGAAATCTTGTAAATCATGTTATCATGAACAATATATTAATAGCATTCGGAGTCATACAGACCTTGGCTTGAATCTTAGCTATCTGTCTTTGAAAAAAGCAACTTCCTTTTGAGTATTAGTAACCTTATGTATTTAATGGGGTCACAAATTCTTAATTCTGTTATGAAAATATCGATATAATTTTAAAGCTAACATTTACTAAGTGTTTGCTCTGTGCCAATCACAACACCAAGTACATAACATGTACTCTAATTTAGTCTTCACAAAAACCTCTTTTATATTACCTTTATCCTTTTTTATATGAAAAGCTGAGATTTGTTTTATTTTATCTATTTTAGATTCAGGGGGTGCACATGCAGGTTTGTTACATGAGTATATGGTATGATGCTGAGGTTTGAGCTTCTACTGATCCTGTCACTCAAATACTGGATATAGTACCCAATAGGTAGTTTTCAACCCTTATTCCCTCCCTCACTCTTCCCTCCAGCAGTCTCCAGTGTCCATTGGTCCCATCTTTATGTCCACGTGTACCAAATTTTAGCTCCCACTTATAAGTGAGAACACGCAGTATTTGCTTTGCTGTTTCTGTGTCAATTCACTTATGATAATGGCCTCTAGCTGCATCCATGTTGCTGCACTGGACATGGTTTTGTTCTTTTTATGGTTGCATTGTATTCCATGGTATATATCACATTGTCTTTATCCAATCGACCATTGTGGAGGACCTGGTTTGATTCCATGTCTTTGCTATTGTGAATAGTGCTGTAATAAACATACGAGTGCTGGTGTCTTTTTGGTAGAATAATTTATTTTCCTTTGGGTATATACCCAGCAATGGGATCATTGGGTCAAATGGTAGTTCTATCTTTAGTTCTTTGAGAAATCTCTAAACTGGAGAAGGTGAGACTTAGAGATGTTAAGGTTAGAGATGATGTATGGTTACTGTGCTATTACGTGGCAGTGCAATAATGCAAACTTTCATATTCCTGCTTTGTAATTCTTTAAACTCTGATGCAATGAATTCAATATCATCATTTTGCAAATTGGTGGGGATGTTTGAAGAATTAAGTTTAAAGGATTAGCTAGTGAGTGTCTGTCTTGAATTGGACTGGGATGGCCAAGGCTAACCAGTGTGTCTGACCCGTGGGGAATCCCTAAACCTAAGTTTTTCTTTCACTCTCAAAATAATTACACACCATCTTGACAGACAGGAGTCTGTGTCATTAACTGGGATGCTGAGCTTTTCAATTTGGGGAAGAAGGATCTGCAGCTCTGAATTTCCTAAGATGGTTGGACCATCTGGTCTAAATACATATTGACATCACAAGGCATAAAACCTGAAACACAACAGAAATTATTCCCTTTGCAAAACAAATGCTAGAGGGAGAAATCACAGAGTAATTCCACCAAATTTTGCAACAAGTCTCACAAGACTGTGCATGTTAATTGCTTCTAGCTGCAGGTTAATACTGCCAGTTCCTATGTGGCAGCTAAGTGCCAAATGGCAGGCCCTTCAATCACAGAATTACTGACATTTGGGGCTGGAGAGGCCCCTAACACAAAGGCATCCCTTCCATTTTCCACCCATACAGCCCATTCCTCAAGACTAGTCTTAAGTCTTTTTGGCTAGTTGAGTTTGAGTGTTGGGGTTTGTCCAGAGAAGTCATTACTTCATTGTAGATTTAACTGTGGGGCGATGCTTTATTTGGTTCAAACTATTGTGTTATTTGCTCAGTTTCACTCATTAATTCTAGCTTCTCTTGAGAATGCTTGGTCTCTCACATATTTAAGCCCTCGGCTTGGTATGCCAAGTCCACCACTGATGTGAGGGGTGACTGTAGGAAGCTTATTTCTTCTCTCTGGTCCCTCGTTGTTTTGCCTGCAAAATAGAATAATTGGAAGAGATGATATCTAAGGTCGCTGTTTCTTTCTTTTTTTATTTCCTTTTTGTTTTTCCCTTCATTTTTTATTTTATTTCATTTTTGTTTGTTGTTTTGTGCTCCATCTCTGCCCTTCTCTCTCCTTCTTGCCGTATTCTATAACTATACTGAAATGGTCAATTCCTCATCCTGTGACCCCTAGCTACAGTGGAGCCAGCTCTTTACCAGCTTAGATAAGCCAAGTATGCTCATTTCTTCCAAACTTTGTGACCAGCGATGTCTCCTTGGTAGCTTGAAATCAGCCAGTATGGAATTCAGCAAAGGTGACAAACTGCAGCTTGCCCTCCCCACCTTTTCCAGACAGCCCATTGTCAAACATTTACCAGCACACCATTGCTGTGAACACTTTCTGAATAGAGTCTTGGCATAACTAACCCTCTCTAAGTTAAAATAACTATGAGCAAAATACATTTTTAAAAAAACACAAGGTTAGATGATCCAACTTTAAAGAGCTCACCTACATCCAGTGCTTGGTGGGGTGGGGGGACTTATACTGAAAGAAAGGGTGAGTATAGGCAGGGGAAGGGTTTTTAACCAGTTTTGAGCATTTTCTA
Source organism: Pan paniscus (assembly GCF_029289425.2). Taxonomy (NCBI): domain Eukaryota; kingdom Metazoa; phylum Chordata; class Mammalia; order Primates; family Hominidae; genus Pan; species Pan paniscus. The sequence continues at coordinate 74,774,238 of NC_073267.2, forward strand.
TGTACCAGGAATATGTTTTCTTAAGCAATCCTCACTACAGCTTTAAAAGATAGGTTTTAGCTTTCATTTTACATATGAGGAAACTGAGGCTCTGCAAGATTAAGCACACTGGCCAGACTCACAGAACTGGTAAGTGACAAAAGGCTGCTGCTCAGTGACGGTCTGAAAGCTCAGCACCATTTATGTTTTTGCTCCATTTAGCAAATGTCAAAGGTGTAGAATAAAACCAAACATCCTTGAGTTCACACAAAATCCATCCAGACCATTCAGCGAGAAACAATTAGGGATAACTAAAGATCCCATAAATACAGGCTCAGAGAGGATTTCAGGCTCACCTTATTTGGGATTTTGGAGGTGGTCATTTCACAGATGAATGTAAAGTTTAGAAAAAGAAATTAACTTGTGGACTTTATATTTGAAAAGCTTGAGTCCATATGTCTAGAATGGTCAGTTGGTTTTAATATCTTGAAGTACACTCAAGTTTTCTTAATTATTACTTTCTGCTTTAGAAAAAAATGTGAAGGTAATTTGGAGGAGGGATCTTACTCAAAGTCCCCTGTAGACCTCTCTGTAACTTCACCTGCCCTAAACTTAGGGTCACTGTGACTTTCACATGGAATAGCTTGAACTCAAACCCTAATATATTGACTCTAAATCACATAGTTTTTCAGCCACCACACCAAGATGCTTTGCTATTATGGAAGGGAAATCATTGCCATTAATACCTGTGTCTAAGACACTCTCATCTGCAGCAACATCCCCCATACTGGTAAATTTCAGCACATCCCAGAATAGGGCATTAATTTGCTTCCTCCTTTTACCATTTCGATGCTCTCCCCCTGCTAATGGGAAACAGAAATGCTGGTCACAACAGGAGACCTCCAGGCAGAACATGGATGTACTCTTCAAAGGCATGGAGAAGGGGGGCCTCAGAACCCAGCTGCCCCACAGATGGGGCTCATTATCCACACTACCCTCCCACATTGAAGGGAGGCCAAGTGAGAGCCACAGAAAATTAGAGGCTTGTGCTGGAGAGGCCAGATGTGGAGACAACAGGGACATCCTGTCTCTATTGGCCTGGTCAGTGGGTTTGAGTACTCTTTGGTGTGGTGGACAATGTGGGCTTTTTCCGGCATAAGATGAAGGGCATGTTAGGAAGGCCTGTTAAGTTAAAAAGTCACAGGAAGTAGTTGCAAAAGAAAATAAAAGCATCATTTCCTAGAGGCTCACCTGTGCAGGTAGAGAGGGACCCCAAGCAACCGAAGGGACCTGACACTGATTGAGGCTCCACTGTGTGAATAACTGTACTTTAACACACAGTAGAGTGGTAATTCTACTTTTATTTCTTTCAGAAATCTCCAAACTGGAGAAGCTGAGGCTTAGATATGTTAATTCCTGCCATAGGCTCAGGGACACTGTGACTCAGGACAACATTTTGACCTGGGGATTATTTTAACATTTTATAAGCAGCAGCAGCAACAACAATGACAATAATAATACCCTAGAGCTCAAAGGGGTACAGTGGCTTGGCCAAAGCCACCCGGTTATAAGACTCAAAGGTGGAACTTGAGCCTGTGTGTTCTTGTGTTCTTAACTCTGAACCTTCGCCCTTTACATCTGTGCTCCTCAGGATAGTCCTTGGACCAGCTGAATCAGCATCACCTAAAAATTCATGACAAATGCAAATTCCCAGGCCTCACCCCAGACTTGCTAAACAGTCAGAGATGTGCGTTTTAACAAACACTCCAAGTGATTTGGATTTGCACTAACGTTTGGGAACCACAGTTTTCCACCATGCTACTGCCCTCTGAGGAAGCCCCTAGCATTAGTCTCTGTATGTTTCTAGTCCCTTCTAGTCCATTTGGATTAAGGCTCTAGTTTTCAGGAACAGAGAAACAGCTCTTCAAGAGTTCTGGGTAGGACACTGTGAGATTTGGCTGTCTTCAGTGACAGCAAATCACAGTGGAATAACTTTGCACATGGCTCAGCCCAGCTTACTCTGGTTCAGTGGCTGCAGGTGGTGAGATGCAAAGAGGCAAGGGAATGGAACATGGCAAATTGCTTTGAGGCAACCAAAATTCCCTCCTGACTTCCTTAGTTCCTGACACACTTGGTACAATGTGCATGCTGGCTTCTCAGCAGATATAATGGTGAATGGTCCTGGGGCTTGGATCACAAAGAAATAAACCCTCCAATAATCTTTCATAATCCAAACGCATGCTCTCCCTCCTGGACTATAATTAATGAATTAACACTAATTGACCAATGGTCTGGGTCATTCCTACCACTGTGATAGGCCCTGCTTAGGCCAGGTGGTGTTCACATTGTTCATTTATTTTCCTACAGTTGTTTCAGGCCTTCATTAAAATGCCAACTCTAGAACATGGGAGTTGGCAGTTTTTATAACCAAACATGGCAAATTGAATGTTAAAAAGGCTAAAATCTCTTCCAGAGTGTTGCAAAAAAGGCATTGAATTAGGAAAGTAAAAATTTGAGTTAAAATATCTCAAGCATTCCCTGGGTACTAGCTGGTATCCAAACAATGGTCAGTACCAAATCCTGTGAGGAAATAAAAGTTACGGAGTCATTGCACAGGCTGATATTCAGGGAGATGATTTAAGGAAGATATACCATAAGGGCCATTGGCCCTATGGGTATAATCCCAGGAGATTGAGTTATGGTTGTTCCATAGGCACAGGCTTCCTGGGGTGATTGTTAAAATAAAAGATGTTGACTATTTTTATAAGTCGTTCTTTATCTACTGATAGGAACCACTGGAATAACAGGATGAAGGGGTCGGGATGGAGGAACTACATTCCCCCATATGCTCTGGGGTTAGTGCAAAGCAAGTAGAAAAATAAATGAATGTGATAACCCTGGTCAGCTCCCAGACCAGGGTTGCCTATTGTGTTTATTCTGAGTTCCATGTTTTCACGAGATGTTGATAAGCTGGATGAAATACAGAGAAGGAAATTATACCTCATGAGAGGCAATGGAAGGACTTGGAGATGTTTTGACTGGATAACAAATAACTTAAGAAGAATGAGGGGCAAAATCCCTTCTCTTCAAATGCTTCAATCTTAACGTATGTCCATCATTAAAAATTTTAAGAAAAACTTTGGCCATGTTTGATAGTATCTGTAAATAGGTAACACAATTCCTCATGGTTTCACTATCCCAACACATGGCCTATTTCTATATTTTGCACATTGCCTCTTAGAACTTCCAGTACTTCATTCTCTATGGCTTCAAAAATGCAATCCAAGGACCAGTGATGAAAATTCCAAGGGGGCCATGTGTATTGCATTACAAATAAGAAGGTCCACATGTTCAGTGCATTACAAATAAGAGGGTCTGCATAATCAGAGCCATGTAACACTGGAGTCAGACACTATGCTGGGGATGAGCTCTTTCCTTTTGGAGTTGTTCAAGTATGAACGGAGAGGGTGTCTGTCAGTAAGGCTGCCAGGAGGCTTTCTGGTGGAGTCACTGTTTGCTCAGGATAGCTTTTACAGTGTCTTCCTACTCATAAGTGTGCACGGGTCTGTGGTTCCAGTATAGCTATCATACTTCCTTTCCTGAATCATCGTTTCAGAAAGTAAATGGCAAGAATGGAACAAACATGTTTTTCATGCCTTTTGCTTGCCAGATCTATCCTTTTGGCTCCTTTACATTATCTCTATTCTCAGGACAAACTTTATGAAACACCTATCCATTATGTTTGTATTGCAGACGGGTGTCTTAAGACACATTTGCCCCTAAAAAGTAGGACAATGACCAAACTGATCCAAAATTCAAAAGACTCAAAACTGGAGAGTAGCTGAACTACAGAAGTCCTTACCACGGACAAGAGCCAGTGAGGCTTCAGAGACTTCAGCATCAAGAGTTGCTGGATGTTTACATGTCTATCCCCCATCAGTAAGACTCACCTACCACAACTCTTGAGATGCCTCCTTCTGCAAATTGTTTTTCAGAAGAATCTTATTGGTTTAGTTCAGCCAGTGGACCAGTTTTCATGTGTGTCCGTGTGAAGAGACCACCAAACAGGCTTTGTGTGAGCAACATGGCTGTTTATTTCACCTGGGTGCAGGCGGGCTGAGTCCGAAAGGAGAGTCAGCAAAGGGAGATAGGGGTGGGGCCGTTTTATAGGATTTGGGAAGGTAATGGAAAATTACAGTCAAAGGGGGTTGTTCTCTGGTGGGCAGGGGTGGGGGTCACAAGGTGCTCAGTGGGGGCGCTTCTGAGCCAGGAGTAGGAAATTCACAGGGTTAATCACTCAGTTAAGGTGGGGCAGGAACAAATCACAATGGTGGAATGTCATCAGTTAAGGCGGGGCAGGGCCTTTTCACTTCTTTTGTGATTCTTCGGTTACTTCAGCCCGTCTGGGCATATACCTGCAAGTCACAGGGGATGCGATGGCTTGGCTTGGGCTCAGAGGCCTGACATTCCTGCCTTCTTATATTAATAAGAACAATAACACAAAATAGTGTTGAAGTGTTGGGGCGGCAACAATTTTTGGGGGTGGTATGGAGAGAGAATGGGCGATGTTTCTCAGGGCTGCTTCAAGTGGGATTAGGGGCGGCGTGGGAACATAGAGTGGGAGAGATTAAGCTGAAGGGAGGTCTTGTGGTAAGGGGTGATATTGTGGGGATATCAGAAGAAACATTTGTCGTATAGAATGATTGGTGATGGCCTGGATACGGTTTTGTATGAATTGAAAAACTAAATGGAATAAGAGAAGGAGAAAAACAGGTATAAAAGGTCTAAGAATTGGGAGGACCCAGGACATCTGATTAGAGAGTGCCTCAGGAGATTCAGCATAGCCCTGCCAGCAAAGATTATTTATTTACTTCAAGAGTTAAGAGTGGCAGTTTGGGGATAGCACCAGGAGATATCAGCTGTGATGGCTTGGAGAAACAGTGCAAACCGGCAGTGTAAACAAGAGCAGGGCATGTATGAGTAGTTGAGAACGATGAATAGGAGTATGACTAGACAAAAGATAGTAAGGATGACAAGTTTTTTGGGGGGCACAGTCTAAGTTGCTCTGGTGTCGAATGAGACTGGGGCCTAATAAAAAGAAGCATCTATACAGGAGCTTAAATGGGCTCCTGTACACCTTGTAGCATTCTGAGGACAGGCCTGAATTCTGAGAAGCAAAAGTGGTAAAAGTATTGTCCAGTCCTTTTTAAGTTGGTGGCTGAGCTTGGTGAGGTGTGTTTTTAAAAGACCTTTAGTCCATTCTACTTTTCTTGAAGATGGAGGACTGTAAGGGATATAAAGGTTTCACTGAATACTAAGAGCCTGAAAAACTGCTTGGCTGATTTGACCAATAAAGGCTGTTCTGTTATCAGACTGTATAGAGGTGGGAAGGCTAAACTGAGGAATTATGTTTGACAGAAGGGAAGAAATGACTGTGGTGGCCTTCTCAGACCCTGTAGGAAAGGCCTTTACTTATTCAGTGAAAGTGTCTATTTAGACTAAGAGGTCTAATAGTTTAGTTTCCTGACTCGGGACATGTTGAGTAAAGCTAATTTGCCAGTCCTGGGTGGGGGCAAATCCTTGAGCTTGATGTGTAGGGAAGGGAGGGGTCCTGAATAATCCCTGAGAATAGCAGATGGAACACTGAGAAGTTATTTCGTTGAGGATAGATTTCCACCATGGAAAGGAAATGAGAGGTCCTAAGAGGCGGGCTAGTGGCTTCTACTATAGCATAACCTGCCTTTGCTGGTGTGTGGCGATTAGGCCTGGTGGAACTGCCACCAATAAATCAAGCGTGATCAGGGTGAGGAACAGGAAAGAAGGAAATATGGGGAAATGGGGTGAATATCAGGTGGATCAGAGAGATACAGTCATGGGGGTCACGTGTGGTATCAGGAATAATGTGGGAGGCCGGATTGAAGTCCGGGTCAGGAACAATGGTAATTGTGGGACTTAAAGAGTGAGTACAGCTGAAGGAGCCGGGGAGCAGAAAGTATGTGCATCAGGTATGAGGAAGAAAATAGATTTTGGAAGTTATGAGAACTGTAGAGAGTGAGTTGAGCATAGTTTGTGATTTTTAGGGCCTCTAACAGTATTAAAGCAGTGGCAGCTGCTGCACACAGACGTGAGGGCTAGGCTAAAATAGTAAGGTCAAGTTGTTTGGACAGAAAGGCTACAGGGTGCAGTCCTGGCTCTTGTGTAAGAATTCTGACCACACTAACCATGCCTAGGAAGGAAAGGAGTTGTTCTTTTATAAGGGATTGAGGTTTGGGAGATTAATTGGACATGATCAGCAGGGAGAGCACGTGTGTTTTTATGAGAATTATGCCGAGATAGGTAACAGATGAGGATGAAATTTGGGCTTGACTGAAGTAATGAGGGCTGTCTGTGAAGCCTTGCGGCAGTACAGCCCAGGTAATTTGCTGAGCCTAATGGGTGTCAGGGTCAGTCTAAGTGAAGGCAAAGAGAGGCTGGGATGAAGGGTGCAAAGGAATAGTAAAGAAAGCATGTTTGAGATCCAGAACAGAATGGGTAGTAGAGGGAGGTATTCAGGATAGGAGAGGATACGGGTTTGGCACCACAGGGTGGATAGGCAAAACAATTTGGTTGATAAGGCACAGATTCTGAACTAACTTGTAAGGCTTGTCTGGTTTTAGGACAGGTAAAATGGGGGAATGGTAAGGAGAGTTTATAGGTTTTAGAAGCCCATGCTGTAGCAGGCGAGTGATAACAGGCTTTAATCCTTTTAATGCGTGCTGCGGGATGGGATATTGGCATTGAGTGGGGTAAGGGTGATTAGGTTTTAATGGGATGGTAATGAGCATGTGATCGGTTGCCAGGGAAGGAGTAGAGATGTCCCATACTTGTGGGTTAAGGTAGGGGGATATGAGAGGAAGACGCGAAGGAGGCTTTGGGTTGGGAAGAAGGGCGGCAATGAGATGTGGCTGTAGTCCAGGAATAGTCAGGGGAGCAGATAATTTAGTTAAAGTGTCTCGCCTAATAAGGGAACTGGGCAGGTGGGGATAACTAAAAGGAGTGCTTAAAGGAGTATTGTCTAAGTTGGCACTAAAGTTGGGGAGTTTTAAGAGGTTTAGAAACCTGGCCGTCAATACCCACAACAGTTATGGAGGCAAGGGAAACAGGCCCTTGAAAAGAAAGTAATGTGGAGTGGGTAGCCTCCGTATTGATTAAGAAGGGGACGGGCTTACCTTCCACTGTGAGAGTTACCGGAAGCTCGGCGTTCGTGATGGTCTAGCGGGCTTCCGAGGGGATCGGGCAGTGTCAGTCTTCAGCCGCTAAGCCGAGAAGATCTGGGAAGGAGTCAGTCAGAGAGCCTTGGGCCAGAGTTCCAGGGGCTCTGGGAGTGGCTGCCAGGTGAGTTGAACAGTCCAATTTTCATTGGGGTCCCACACAGATGGGACGTGGCTTAGGAGGAATCCCGGGCAGCGGGCATTCCTTGGCCCAGTGGCCAGATTTCCGGCACGTGTAGCAAGCTCCTGGGGAAGGAGGTTCTGGAGGAACGCCTGGCCGCTGCGGTTCAGGTGTTTGGAAGTTCTTGTGTGCTGGAGATGTGGCTGGGGTTTGTCTCACAGTGGAGGCAAGGAATTGTAACTTTTTTCTGTTATTGTACACCTTGAAGGTGAGGTTAATTAAGTCCTGTTGTGGGGTTTGAGGGCCAGATTCCAATTTTTGGAGTTTTATTTAATGTCGGGAGCAGATTGGGTAATAAAATGTATACTTCAGGCCATCTGGGCGTATATGTGCAAGTCACAGGGGATGCGACGGCTTGGCTTGGGCTCAAAGGCCTGACACCAGTTTGCCTTGGGTCAGGTCCAATAAACTACGATGAGGGTATGAGCTTGCAAAGTGATTCACGTGGATGCCTTGGTTTGCAACATGTGCAGGTTGTGGTGGCAGGGATAGTGGTGGAGTTTTCTTAGAAAGATATGAGTAGGAAGCAACAGTCCTTATTTCTGAGAGAGTCTTACAGTTGCCTAAGATCTCACCACTATAGATCCCAAAGCCTATGGTCAGAACAAAATCTCTCTGGATGTGAAGTCCCTGATCTTGCTGACATATCTGGTAAAGGCAGCATAAGGCTGACTCTCAGAGAAGCTGATCTCTTGTTCAAGGTCACAGGTCAGTAGGAAATGCAAGAGAGTGTTGTTCACCATTGTTAACTCTGTCCAACACTGGAACATGCTGGAGAAGAGCCCATCCAGGCATTCATTTCGATCAGTTGTATTAACAGAGTTGCAGAATTTAGCTGGGTTCCATAGTTAAACTGATGTGGATTCAGGTCCAGAATCTGCCTTTTGTCAACTGTGTGATACTAGGCCAGTTAATCAATGGATAAACAAAGTACTAGTTCTGGGAATCCAATCCCTGGATTCTAGGAACCTCAGTTAATCTGAAATGAGGATTTTCAGCAATATCCTCTTTCAAAGCCACTCCCAATCTCAAATTCTGATGAGGGTCTTATGCAGGAGTTGGCAAACAATATCCCATCAGTCAATTCCACCCATTTTTGTAAATAAAGGTTTATTTGAACACACCCACACTCATTCATTGGCATACATGGCTGCTTTTGCACTACAATGGTAGAGTTGAGGAGTTGCAACAGAAAGTGAATGACCTGGAAAGCATAAAATATTCACTATCTGACTCTTTACAGAAAAGTTGGCTGACTCCTGGCCCAAAGGGAAGTTATTTATTTCTGCCTTCAACTCCCATGCTGTTTTGCACAGTTCTTGCCTTTCCTTGGTATTGTTCCCCTTCCTTTTATGAAAACTTAGAGACCAATCTTTGAACATATTCTCCCTGGGATCAAATCCCAGCTCTGCCACTCACAAATGGTGTGAGCCTTGGAAAGTCCCATTAATTTCCTAAGCTTTAGTGATCTCTAGAAAATAACATTAGACAGATGTATGCCATAGTGTTTTTCTGTGACTTCAAAGGTATATTCCATGGAAGCTGCTTAGAAAGTGTCCAGGGGATGTTAGCTACTATTACGATGACTGTTCTTTTCTTTTTTAAAAAAAGTTATTTTTATTTGCACAAATTAATGGAGTATATGTGAAATTTTCTTATATGTATATAATGCATAGTAACAAGTCAGGGAACTTAGGGTGTTCATCACCAGTGCACACTGCATTTGTCTTAACTATAGTCACCCTACTCTGCTATCAAATATTGATTTTATTTTCTTAATTAATCACTCTGGGCAAGTTTCCATCTCCATGTTTCTTAACTAAGGAGTTTGACACTTAATACCTGGTAGCTCATGGTTAATACATGGTCTGGCCCAGAGTAAACACATTATAGGAAAAAGAGATATCTGTTTTAATCCTCACAACATTCCTACTTTGGTGACAATATCACTGTATTTCACACAGGAGGAAAATCAGAGTTAGGAAGGTAAGCATCTTACCCCAAATCCCAAACCCTGTGAAGATCAGAACCAGGATTCAACCCCAAGGTTAAGGCCGTCCTCTACACCACCTAGAAATGCCAAAGTTCATAAGGAAACAATAATCCAGAGATTTACCTTTCAGCACAGTGATCCATTTATTTCCAGTTTTTTCTTTCTTTTTGCATGATTTTCTTTTATACATAGTTGATATCTGTTTGTTTATGAATGAGTATAACTTTATATCTTGCTTTTTAAAAATACACTATTACAGATGTATTATCATCAGAAACTCTTGGTAACCATAACTGTAAATGACTTAATAGTCTGCATAGTATCAGTACAAAGTATGAATCTGTACATCAGAATTTATTCACACCAGATTTCCAGCCAACCACGTGTTACACCCCCCTTAGAGCAGGAATAGGTACAAAAGCGTGCTGTCTGCAAGTGCCAGGGAGGACTCGCAGGATGCCTCTGCCCATTCTCTCCCCAGAACAATGAGTCCCGGACAGTGCACAGAGGCCCAGATTCCTGAGACCGCCCAGTCCAGGCAAAGAGTCAGGTCTCCCGGCCGTCCTCCTTAGGTTAATCAGAAGCAGGCACGCTCTGCTGAACTGGCTACTCAAAAGAGAATACAAATGCCTAAGTCTCAGGGATAGAAGGTGGGCTCCACCAAAAACACACATACACCCTCCCCTTCCTTTCCCCCAGCACAGGAAGCTTCAGGCTAAAGGCCTATATGCCTCTCATGCATCCATACTCTGCATCTCCACCCCCTTCCCCAGCCGTGGGGGTTGAAGTTTCATTACATATCTCAGGAGGGGTCGTCATTCTTTTTCAATGAACATCTGGCCTAAGAGATCTCCTAATTAAAACCACCAACTAATTATTATCACCTACTCTTTCCACTTATTGTTTATGATTTCCATGTACTCCCACCTCACCCCCAAAACACATGGATTCCTTCAGGAAAGGTTAGTCTCTCTTAGCTCCCCCCACCCACTTTAATGAGTCTTATGTCCCAGCCTTGTTTCTCAAGGAATTGGAGGTCTGGGACCCTGATTACTACCAGGGTTTCCAATTGCCTATTCTCCCCCTGGCCTTTCTGAAAGAATCTATTGAGAAAGAGGTCATGATTAAAGCCCTCAGAACAAGCAAAGTGTAATTGAAGCAGTGCCTGGCGCCTCTCTGCTTAACCTCCCTGCCCATAAACGGCAGCCAAGCACAGCAGGCTGCAGACCCCCTTCCTACATGTCTCTCTACAAAGGAAAAGTGAAGTGTGAAGTGGGGGCGGGGCCATCCCAAGTCTCTGCAAGCCAAAAATGCAGGTAGCTAAGAGGAAACATCTTTGACACGTGATGAACATATTTGGGAAAATTGATGCAGAAAAAAATTATGTCAGACTTGTCACAAAGAGAGTGAAAAATGTATTTATATTGCATACACTTTGGGTTCATACATGCAACTCAGACATTAAAGGTTATGAGGGACCCCTCAGGAGGGTGGTATGATGTGGTAGAAGGAGGCTGTGCTTCTGAAATGTTCTGAATCCTCAAGATGCCCAGTATTGCCCTGGCTGTAAAAAATATTGGAGTAGTTACTTCATTTTTAGCTTCATTTTCTTGCAAAACTCTTCCTTGCAAGGTACTGGGGAGGACTCAAGAAGCTGGCTTGAGTATCTAATACAGTCTGTGCATAAAGCTGTTTACTCATTGTAAATGTCTATCTTTTCTTTTCCACACATGCATGCACGTGTGTGTGTGCACAGGCACACCGAAACACCAACAGTTATAAAGCACATAAGCTAGGTACCATTATTTTAACTTGAGGGAATAATTGCTAAGATATGATTATTATTAAGAAGGGAATCAAGCCTTCCTTGGAAGCTACCTCAAGAACTCTTAACATATTACTACTCTTGGACGCTGATAAGTGCACTATGTTGCATATAGAAAGATACTTATTACAGCATCATTTATAGTCCCAGGGCAATTAAAGCAATAAGGGAAATAGCTGAAACATACACTCAGAGTTTACTGGTGTGAATAAATTATGATATACTCATTCATACTTTGTACCAATACTATGTGGACTATTACATCATTCATAACTATGGTTACCAAGAGTTTCTGATGATCATATGTCCATAATAGTGTATTTTTTAAAAAGCAAGATATAAAGTTATACTCATTCGTAAACAAACAGATATCAACTATGTATAAAAGAAAATCATGCAAAAAGAAAAAAACTGGAAATTAATGGATCACTGTGCTGAAAGGTTAATCTCTGGATTATTGTTTCCTTATAAACCTTGGCATTTCTAAGTTGTGTAGCGTATGGTCTTAACCTTGGGGTTGAATCCTGGTTCTGATCTTCACAGGGTTTGGGATTTGGGGTAAGATGATTACCTTACTAACTCTGATTTTCCTCCTATGTGAAATAAGTATAGTGATAATGTCACCAAACTAGGAATGTTGTGAGGATTAAAACAGAAAATGCATGTAACATGTTTAGCTTGGCACATGATACTATAGTTCATTATGTTTTCCTGGTTAAAAAAATAAGTTGGAATGGGAGGAACAAAAGCCCAACAGAGACCAGGAGAGTGGAACTTCACTGACAGAGGATGCAGTTGGGGCCAGGCTTGTCTGGTGCTGAGCAGGGGTGCCTGGCAGCAGTGGCCCAGACCCTATCTCTTTCCACAAACAAACAAAACCCTTCTGTAGTGAAACTCCACACTGACCATCTGTGTTCATTCAACACCCACATTCACCCTTTTCACCCCCTCCAGGTTCCATTTTCAGCTTTTCCTTCTCTTTGATGTAGATAAAAATCTGCCTGGAGCAGCCAAATGTTTTAAAGTGGTGAGATTTAGACTCCAGGCCCCTGCCTGTGTCGGAGAACATTCTTAGCCATGTGGAGGAGACCAGATTGAGGTCAGCAGCACCTGGTGAAGGGGCCTGGTTCTTTCCTATGCTGAGTACAACACTGAGCCAGCCCATGGCCTGGAGTCTGCATTGGAAATAGGGGCTGTGTTCTGACTTCACTCAGGAAGCCATTAAGTGGAAGACTGTGGGTTTCCTCTTCAAACTCTGTCCCTGCTTTCTGTCTCTCTCTCTCTCTCCCCCTTTCTCTCTCTCTCTCTCTCTCTCTCTCATACACACACACACACACACACACACACATACACATATTCCAAGATCCTTTTTGGGGCCCTAAATGCTTCCCAAGAATTTCTGTTATCCATTCCTATTCCTGCAGAACCACACATACTTCTCTAGTGCACAACAGATATTATTTTTCAAGGACTCATATAATCTTGGTTTTCTCAATTTGGTGAACATTTCACAAAGGTGGGAATTGTATCTGATATGTTTGACATTGTATCACCAGTGCAGTACAGTCTGGCAAGATAGATAGTTTGGTACCCAAGTGAATAAGTGAATATACCAGTAGAAAAGCTCTAACTGAATTTAGGAGCCCTGACTAATCAGAGTCTTGAGAGTTCCTGGCTGTAGAGAGGCAGGGAAGGTGATGCCATTGTATGGGACAAGACTGGCTGAGGGATTCCAATGGTCCATAGGTCACTTATTCTTTCTGGCTTGCTAAGAAGCATGGAAACTCAGGGCCCCAACTTTGTTTGTTCTTTGTCTGTGTGTGTCTGTATGCACTTAGGGACTTTTGAGCTTAGTAATCATGACCTTGGGGGTAGCTATTATGATGCTCTCACTGAAGCTGTTTTCCTCTGTAGCCAGTCGTGTGCATTTCTGATCTCAGTGTACAATGTATGGCATGCAATAGACCCTCAGTTAATGTTTGCTGCTGCTTAAAATATTAGAGTGTGCAAAGAAGACTTGTAAACTAAGAGCAGGAGGCTCCAAAGACAGGTTTAATTTAAAACAAAACAAAACAACAACAACAAAATAACTCTCTTGTTTCATGTAAGTCGGACCAACAGAGGTTTAATAAACCTGTCTGCCCAGTTAGTTTGCTCAGGGAGGATCAGATGGCTACCTGGTGTCTTAAGAGAACAGCAGCAACCTCACAGGGCTCCTAGGGGATACCATCGTCTTTGGCCACGGAGCTAAGTCTCACGGCACTGTGCAACGGGGCCATCACTGAAAACCAATCAGCAGCTCCAAACGTGATCTCACAGTCTTCAGACACAGCTCAGGACTCCAGTCACTGCTATGTGATTCGAATGCACATACCTTTTCTACGCCCGTTTGGTTTCATATTTCAGTTTCATGCTAGGAATCGGGATTTTTGTGGAGCTGACTCTTTAGTTCTTTGGGGACCCCTTAGCTTTGTAGTAATGCCCTGGGATTGCCTTGGCCTTGTCTGTAATCAGAGTTACACAATCAAGGAAAAAGCGAGCTCGGGGCTGTCATTTCAAATGGAGGAGCAGCAGGGAAGAAAAAGTTATTTGGTTGTGTCTGCAGAATGACATTGAACCCTTCGAGAGGGCAGTGGCTCCTCCACCACCTCCTCTTCTGCTGTGTTCCCTTTGGGTTTCCTATAGAGGCAGTGGCTGCCATTTACAACTCCCCCAGAATTTCTGTCCCCATCATCATCCATCCAGCTCTCTGGCAGGGGTACATTCAGCTCCCCTGAGGTAACCTTGAAGCTAGTGTCAATGATGGATTTGCACAACTTCACTTCTGACTTCTGAATACATTTTTTCTGCATGACACTGAGGGAGCGGTGAGGTGTAGCGCTGGGCTGCAGCCACCTAGCTGTCTGTCTTCATTTAAAGGATTGTTGCCTGGCTCCACAGGAGAATCTTAATGCTTGGCGGTCTTGTGTGTACTAGAGAGAAAGAAAAGAACACAAAATAAACAGTAATGCCTGCACTCCCCAACCTGGCCCCCTCACCCTCTATCCCCCCACTCCCTTTTATTTCTCTTCCTACCTCTCCTTTCCTTAGCACGATATAGATCCTCACCTGTCCTCCCTCCATTCTAACATTTAAGGCAGTGCTTTATCTTTTTTGTTCTCTGCTGGATCTTTAATGCCAGGAACGGTGCCTGGCATATACAATCAGGTCCTGAATAAATATTTATTGAATGAGTGGACTGGACCTGGTGACAGCGTGGGTTTGAGATGAAACAGATGGCAGTGGCAGTTCTGGTGCTGACAGAGAACAGCTATCTGCTCCAGCACCAACACCTCCCTTCCAGGAGCCTCAGTTTCTACATCTATATAAGGAGGGTTGTAATTACCCAGACCTGCCAGACATCTTGTGAAGATGAAATGGAAGGATTCATGTGAAAGTGTCTATTAAGCTACAATATTCCATGTGTGAGGCATGGTTTGTTTAGCCTGATTTTAGTGTTTTGATTGCATTTTTTTTTTCTGTCGGGGACTTAAAATCCTTTTGAAAGTACGTAGAATATAAGTGATTCAGATAGAAAAAGAAAGTAGATGAGAATATTTCACAAATAAGGATATAGCATTAAAATGAAGTTCTCACAAAAGTAAAAAAAATGTACAAATGGTAAAAACACTTCTAAGAACAATTGGGAATCAGCCCATTGATGAGAGAGGTGACTTTAGATGGAGAGGTGACTTTAGAAGTCAAATTGGTGATGATTATACACACACACACACATTCTCAGAGTGGGCAAGGGTCCCATGAGATGACACTCATACATTCCTGGTGAAAATAGAGATTCTTACAAAAAATAATTTAGCATCAAGCATCAAGAGCCTTAAAATATCGATTTTTAAAAATTGACTAACTATTTGGAATCTATCCAAAGAATGAATTGCAGGTAGAGTTGCATGTATAAGATAGTTCAACATGATGTTGTTGCTTATAGTAGAGAACTGTTGGTAATAACCAAATCCCTGACAACAGAGGAAAATTCTAAAAACATTTCCATAAAGAATAATGCATTGAAATTCATCAATCACAGATATTATGCTCTAAGAGGATTTAATGTCAGGGGAAAATGCTGTCAATGTAATTTCAAAGGAAAAAAAGAAAAAAGCTATATAGATGGCATTTTCTCAGTTTTCAAATAAAAGCACATTTATATGCAATAACTATTTCAAGTGTACAAACACAGAAGTAAAATTACCGGTCCCCCATAACATATGATAGGTACTATATATTTGCAAATTTTACATATATGTATGTATATGTAATTCATTTTTCTATCAATGCTTTTTTTGACATTTTTTGTTCTTTAAATTTTTGTTGATATGTAATAATTGTACATATATATGGGCACATGTGATATTTCGTTACATGTATAGTATGTGTAGCGATCAAGTCAACATATTGGAAGTATCCATCACTTTAAGTATTTATTATTTCTGTTTTGGGAACATTTCAAGCCCTCTCTTCTAGCTATTTTGAAATATACAACACATTGTTGTTAACTATGGTCACCATACTCTACTATGGAACATTAGAATGTATTCATTCTATCTGACTGTATGTTTATACCCATTAACCAACCTCTCTTCACTCACTTCCCCCACACCTTTCCTAGTCATTTCCATGTTATTCGTAATAATAATACATTACTTTTGAAATAGAGAATAACTATTTTTCAAAGTTATTCAAAACTCTAATTTCTAATCTTCATATTACATGTTAATAAACGTACTAGTTATATTATTGCTAAGCCTGAAATGTTAAATAAGCAATTGCTTTCAATTGCATAACACAATTCTCAATTGGGGAAAGACCTGAATTAGACAAATGAGGCCCCAGTTATCCCAGGGAATTAGACCAGCCCTGTGTATCCCGCCCTTCACCTTTACCCCTCCCTTTTCCTGTTGAGAAGGCAGGGGCATAATCAGGGAAGAATCCCAAGTCGATTAGGAACTGAAATAGCTGACCCTCCCTGTCCCTGTCCTTCCTGGAGAACTAAAACCTCACCCAGAGGCCCCTCCACTGACCTCACTTCTCATACCCTCCAACAATGCAGGCAAATCCCTGGTCACTGTCTCAGTATTCCAGGCACCTGCTTTTCAGATTTTGAAATTGTTTCTCCTCTAACCAATATGTGAATTTTAGCAAGATTCAAAAGTCACAGGGGCTAAGGTCCATGTCAATTGGGCAAATTATACAGAAACATTGGATATTGAATTCAAAATGCCAAGCACATTGAGATTATACACCAATTATATACAGGTGTATTCTACACCTGCAAAGATGGAAAGCAAAAAGGTAAGGATAAAAATTCACACATTAAAGCAATGAGATTGTAGATTTCCTTTCTGTTTTCCAAAATTGTATCTGAAGTTCATCTTCTATGGCTTATGCAGTAAAATTATTTTATAAAAAGTGATTCTCAATAAGGAAATGGATTCAGAAACTTTTAGCAACTTCCTCAAAGGCACACAGGAGGTAAGAGACAGAGCTAGGATTCAAATGAAAGCCTGTCTTGATTCTTCCATTCTTTTTAATCCCTTATGGCTTTTCTGTGAAATAAGATCAACCATCACAACAGTTGGCACAAGTCACACACACAAAAAATGTTTACACAGAAACAGAAGACAGATATGTGAATGTGGATGGAAGAATATATATTTTAAAAAAGAAGGAAATCAAATAGGGGCTATGAAACCAACTGCATCACTTTTGCTAAATTGAGCCTTAGAAATAGTTGAGACTTGGGGGTCAGAAAATTGATCTCCCTCCACTGCTTGACATCCCTAGCTAATTCAAAGTCACCCAGTTAGACATTCTCTTAGCACTCTGAAAATTTGTTCTAGGGCATTTATCTCAGTTGCAATTTTACATTTCTTTTTGCACTTATTTACGGAGTGCTTTTCTCCTCTGTTAGACCCAAAAGTGCCTAAATGCAAGGCCATGACTATTTTCATTCACTCTGTACCCCTCGAGTTTAGAACTGAGTTTGGCAGATAGTAAATGATCAATTAATGTTTGTTGGATGAATGGGTGGATGATGAATTTTTATCTGCCCTCATGTTTGAGCTGCTTGCCCTACTGTCCATGTATTTTTCCCTTTGATGTGCTGACAGCTGGATTTCAGACCATTCTTTCAGCATCCCTTCACCATTCTCAAGCTAGGCCCTGCAGGAGGTACCGAGTCAGTTCTTCCACAGCTAAGTACTGTAGCGCTCTTCATCCACTCCTTCTACACTGAAGCCCTGGTTCGAGGGCCAGAATTTAATCTCAGGAACCAACTCTAGCTGAAAGGGGAAAGATTGCTTTACAAGTCTGCAAGCTCCATTTGTGAGGCCCCAACTTTGTGTGTCTTGTCTTTGCATGAAAACATTTACTTCTCTTCTCCTTTAGACTTCAGTTTCTTGAATGCAGTATCTGTAGGTAATATGGATGGAATGAATGTTTCTCTCTCCCCAAATTCATTTGTGGAATCCCTAAGTCTCAATATGGTGATATTTGAAGGTGGAGCCTTTGGGAGGTAATTAGGTTTAGGCGAGATCATAAGAGTGGGTCTCCCTGATGGGATTAGTACCATTATGTAACGGGATGACTAGACCAGAACTCTCTCTCCACCTTGTGAAGATGCAGTGAGAAGCCAGCTGTCTATATGCCAGGAGGGTGGGCCTTGCCAATAACCTGACCTTGGTGGCATCCTGATCTCAACTTTCAGCCTCCAGACTATACGCAATAAGTGTTTGTTGCTTAAGCCACCCAGTTTATGGTGTTCTGTAATAGCAGCCTGAACTGGCTAAGACAAGTATCATTCTGTGCTCAGCATAGAGATCCATTCACTCTTTCATTCTTTAATTTATCATTTATTTGGTAAATTTTTATTAAGTACATATTTTGTTCAGGCCCTGGGGCTCCAGAAATGTCAGTAGCCAGTTTAGTGAGAAAAAAAACAGAGAAGGCTAGAATTCTGTTCCCAAGAATGAATGTCACGTTTCTGAAATCCCCATTGTTCATGCTTGAGGAACATGACAATCATTTAATTAACAGTGTTTCATTTGTGGAAGTTCATATTTAAGATTGAGAACTCAATAAAGGTGGTATTAATACTATAGTCTCATTTCAATAATTTAACTGGACATTTATTTTTCACTTACAATTATTTCCAAACAATGTTACCGAGATGCTTTTAAATTTATTTTGCTTTGTTGCTAATATGCTTATTAAGAGGATTAAAGAGTGTGCCTCATCCATCAGCCAAACATCTATGTCACTTTGATTATATGAAACACAGTTGACTACCATACTGGCCAATTAGGTTCTAAGAGCTATAGAATAATTAGAACATGTTGTAAAATATATTTAACAAGTTTCTAGGACTATTTTTTAAAACTTCTTTGCACAGTTTCATTTATTTCAAATCCCACTTTCATGGGTTTCTTCTTCTTTCTTCTTTAATATCATTTCCCCGCAAAGGAGTTAAATCACTGTGTATTCTCCAGTGTGGTAAATAAGGAAACAGTTTACCAAGTGCAAAGTCATATGCCATGGTTCCTTCTAATAGATCCCTATGGCTGTGGAGCAATTCCTGATAACCAATAATAATGGGAAAGTGGAATGTTAAAAGGGGAAGCTTTGCTCAAGACAAGAGACATTCTAGAGTTGGAGACTTAAGATGTTAGTTATTAAATGACTGCATCACATGAAAAAAAATGGGAAATTAAAGGGGGCAGATTTTAGGGAGATGTTGGTAGACTGAGTGTCCCTGACTCTCCACAATGGAGAGGGGAAGAAGGTAATTCCTTCTTTCAAACTTCCACAAGTGGCCTTGGCAGTACTACTCTGAAAATTCAATGTATGTCTCTTGAAATTTTGGTGGCACAGCAGCCTGGTGTCTGGCACCTGCCTCAACAACAAACATAACAACAAGAAAAATAAGTGCTAGAAACTTTTATAGTGGAGCAAAGGTGAGAATGGCATGTTGCGTGGCCTACACTCCAAAAGTTGACCCTGCAAATGGTGTATGAGTGCTTACCATGATTTAGAAGAGCGATACTGCTCCTCTGCACCACCACACACACACAAGAAGAGGAAAAGAGATCCGGCACGGCATCTTATTGGACTGCTTCCAAACAGGGCTACCTGGAGGGTTGAACAGGTCCCAGCAGAGAATCTAGATATCTGGCAACTGAAGAACAAGTCCTTGTCCAATGAAAACAGAGATACCTTCTTCTTGGCAAAAGAAGAGTGGGTAAGAGTAGGCTGGCGGGTCTTTAAAGAACCAAACAAACAAATGCTTTGGAGAAAGTCAGTTCTAAATAACACATCACCTATGCCACACTGCTACGTGACTACCAGCCACATAACAACTTCCCTGTGCTTCTTCTCATAATCCCATGCTGATGAGACTCAGAACCTCAGTAAATGAAATAAAAAGATGTCAAAGCACTGAGGGAGAAGGAAGAGAAGAAGCTGTCCACACACAGGCTCTCCTCCTGAAACTGCAGTTTTCATGTCTGCACTGGGGCACAACTGGTGAGGGAGAGAAATCTCAAATTAAAAAGACTATTGAAGTTTGGCCTTTCCATGGGATTGGATATTATACTTTCTGAAGAGAGATTACTTTTTGTGAATTGACCTGAGAACTGTTCACAGGTGCTGAGAGTGAGGCATAAGGTTCAGGTACTTGCCATATTTGTCCAGCAGCAGGGAAAGACCTTGCACTACAGGGCCAGCTTTGGAGACATGAGAGATGAAGGTAGTCCACTCTATGAGATTTTTTCTCATTTGATGTGATGGTTACAAATGACACAGAAACATTACAGAATTGAAAGGGTCTAATCCGACATGAGGGATGAGAGAAAGTGTCTTAAAGGGACAGATGTCTGAGGTGAGCCTTGAACAAGGAGTGAAAATTGATAGATTGTTGAAGTTTTTAATATAGGAGCATCTGCCAGACCAAATCCACACCTCATGAGGTCACTTAGAAATAGTAAGAAACAGGCCAGGCGCAGTGGCTCACACCTGTAATCCCAGCACTTTGGGAGGCTGAGGATGGTGGATCACTTGAAGTCAGGAGTTCGAGACCAGCCTGACCAACATGGAGAAACCCCATCTCTACTAAAAGTACAAAAATTAGCCAGGTGTGGTGGCGGGCACCTGTAATCCCAGCAACTCAGGAGGCTGAGGCAAGAGAATCGCTTGAACCTGGGAGGCAGAGGTTGCAGTGAGCCAAGATCACACCACTGAACTCCAACTTGGGCAACAACAGCAAAATTCTGTTTAAAAAAAAGAAAAAGAAAAAAAGAAATAGTAAGAAACATTGGAAAAATAATCCTTCCAGCTACCAATTTCTGAGTGCCTACTGTGAGTTGAATCTTCTGGTAAGAAGCACTTTGCATATATCTCTAATTCCATCCCAAAATGGCAAGGAAGAGGTTTTTACTTCTATTTTGTGGATGAGGAAAATGGCCCTAGAGGGGTTGGGTAGAAATCTGGCACTCAGTGCATGAGTGGTGGAATAGGATTTCCACTAAGTACTTTCTGGTCCCAGGGCTGGTGCCCATTACTGTTCTTTATGTGGTAGGTGAGTTCATTCTTTAACTTAATTCTCACAACAGTCTTCTCAGGAGAGCTATCCATGACACCTCTAAACAGCATCCTGAAGTTCTTTCCTTCCCTTGCTCCTGTAATCTTTGTCCAAGTCTTGAAAATGGCATTTACCTTGTTACTGTAAAGATTTATTTATACACCTATCTCCTGTTAAACTGGAAGATTCCTAAGTGCTGAGATGGAGCTCTTGCTTTCTGTGTTCACTAAATATCTAGGCCAGCTTTGCACACAGTAGGACTTCCTAATGTTATTGAATGAATAAATATATCATTAATCATACATGAAAAAAGGGAATTCAGAGAGTTGAGATAATAAACTTAGGTAACACAAGTAATTACTTTGGAGCCAGAATCTAAATCCCTGTCTCTTGATTTCAAATATAGGGCTCTTCCCATTTATTTAAGTTGGGATTAATACAATTTTCATAGTTGCTTTGGATATATTATACTTGACTACCAAGACAGAATCAGAAGGGTATATGTGTGTATACACATGCACATACACATGTATAGAAATAGAAATCAAAATTTTTTTCTTAGTTGACCAACTTCGGCCATTAACATGCTAATTCTTCAATTAGCCTCACTGTTTACCTTAATTCCTATTTTGTTTTGTTTTGTTTTTAGAGACAGAGTCTCACTCTTGCCACTTCACTCTCACCTAGGCTGGAGTACAGTGGCAAGATCATAGCTCACTGCAGCCTTGAACTCCTGGGCTCAAGGGATACTTCTGCCTCAGTCTCCAAAGTAGCTGGGATTACAGCACCACTATGCCCAGCTAATTAAAAAAAAAAGTAAATATTTGGTCTTGCTATGTTGTCCATGCTGGTCTCAAACTCCTGGCCTTAAGGGAGCTTCCTACCTTGGCCTCGCAAAGTACTGAGATTATAGGCATGAGCTACCATGCCAGGTATTTTTTTGTTTTTGTTTTTGAGGTAACATTCCACAGCTGTCATTAAAAAAATATTCATTGTGTACTTATTGTGTTGCAGGCAATTAGATGTGCCCAAGGAGAACCCAAACTACAGATAGGTTTGGGTTTTCCTTGCATATATATGTATATGCAACCTATATATATTTACTTTGTATCTCCATATATGTGTGTATGTATATATATATATAGGTGTGTATATATACATACACACAAAATATTCTATTTACTAATCTGAGTTCCAGTGATATGAAGGAAAATGGCACAGTGCTCTGAGAATCTATTATAGAGAGTCTTGATCTAGGCTGGTTCCTCAGAGGAAGGGTTCCTAGAGATATGAAGGCAGATCTGAGAGCTAAGGGAGAGATGAGATATATGTCAAGAGTAGGTAGATAAAGGGATAGGTTTCCATGGAATTTGTGAGCAGTTAAAGGGAGGCTGACATCACTAGGACACACAGATGGAGATAGAGTCGCACAACAGCATGTAGACCTGGGCAATGGTCAGGTCGCGCAGGATCCAGCTAAAAGTATTGATATTTTGTTACTTACTCTAAAAGCACTACAAAGGCACTGAAGGGGTTTAGCTGAAGAATAATATAGTCAGTCTTGCATTTCTAAAGCCTCTCTGTTGGATGTGAAGAGAATAAGTTGGAAGGAGATAAGAATGGAGGCTGGAAGTCCAGTTATGAAGTGATTAAGTAGTCAGGTGAGAGACAATAACAATGTATCTGAATATTCTATAAACTCCTGGGCCTTCTATCTTGGCTTCTCTACATAAAAAAAGAGAAAGTTCAGTCCTCTGATTTGGACCATAAAGTACTGAGAAATTTCCCCCAAAGAATATTGCCGTAATTTCGTTCTACACAATTCTCCCGTGTCGTTCAAAGGCAGTGAGTGTGGAGAAAAGGTGTGCTGGTATTTTCTGATCTATGTTTGTTCAGATCAATGGTCTTTTGGATGCTGCAAGATCTTTCTTCACCAATCTAATATCCCATTGTTTGTGGCTGAGCCTTTCCTCGTGAAGCCAGTGATGACCTGATCTTAAGAGGCTCACATTTTTGACTACCCTGAGGGTCTGGTTGAATTAGTTACTCTCTGGAGACCCATGGTGACCTAATTCTCTGTCTTGTCTGTGCCTTCAGTAGAGGGCAAGGGTGTCTTCATCTCCAATCTTCCCCTGCTTTGTCTTGACTGCTCTCACACTCAGACCTAATGCCCATGGAAGCTTTCCTCCTCCTCTTTCTCTTCCTCCTCCTTCTCTGCTGCAGGAATGCAATGGGGGAAGGGGGGCAGGTGGGTGGGTGTTGAAGCGGTGATTTGTGCCATTAACCTTGATCTGTAACCTCAGAAGTTCAGAAAACGGAAAAGGAGAGTGGAGCATCCGCTGGGCTTTTTCCTAACCAGTAGTCGTGCATTTCACTTGTAGTAGTCATGCATTTCACTTGCAGAGATAATGCCAAATTAATGGCTCTGTCTACCTGATTAAGTCTTTTTTATCTTCTCTGAAACTGCAAAGGAAAAAAGCCCACCTCAGCCATCACTGCAATAAACCAGACCTAATACTCCCATAACCTTTTACCATGTGAGAACTAGTGTTCTCTGAGGGCTCACCTAGCATGCCTCCTCAAATGTTACAGTTTGTAAAACTGATAAAGAAAATAAATTCATTCATTCACCCAAAAATTTGTACCAAGTGCTGATTGTATGCTAGGCTTTGTGCTTGGATAGGGAATCAGAGATGTAAATGAGTAAATGTCTCTGCTATTGAAGAGCTCACTGACTGCCCCGTAAACAAGTGAATTAGCCATAACCTTGTGAGAGCTCTAACCTTGCAAGGGACTGATAGCTCATGGTGAGGGGTAGGCCAGAGTGGTCTGGCCCTATGCCCAAGGCTCCTATGAAGGCTAAATCAAAAGTTCTATCTCTACTGGGGAGTTTGTTTTTTTTTTTTTCTTTCCAGAAAACATCTAATTTGGTCAGCCTTGGAGTTAAACATATTTTTTTTCCTCCTTATCTTGTGTTTTTCAAGCTGAGAGTATTTCAATTACAAACTTATTAGATAGATAAATGTATATTTTACTGCTTTAATTTGGATCCAGAAAAAGATAGACAATCTTGTAAAACTTATCCCAAGGCGAAGGATACTGCAACTATTTAATATATTATGTGCTGACTGTGTGCTGAAAAATAAGAGTCTCTACTACTCTCTCATTTCTTGGTTAGATGTGATATCCAATTAACTCATACCAACAGGCACAATGCAATTTAGAATAAGCTGTCACAAGAGATGCACCAATAGTGAGGATTTAGGGTGCTTAGTGAAAAACTGAACATTTGCATTAGGCCTAAAGAATGGGCAAGTTATCAACAAGGGTTGTGTACTGAAGAAAGTCCTGCCAAGTATGATCCTCTATAAGCTATTTCACCCAGTTGAGCCTGAATTTTCTCAACAATGAAGAAAGGAACATTATTTAATAACACCTATCTGCCTCATGCAGTAGAAACTAAATGAAATATTTAACAT
This sequence comes from Pan paniscus, assembly GCF_029289425.2. Classification (NCBI taxonomy): domain Eukaryota; kingdom Metazoa; phylum Chordata; class Mammalia; order Primates; family Hominidae; genus Pan; species Pan paniscus. The sequence goes on from NC_073267.2 coordinate 74,798,573, forward strand.
AAAACCAGGCTCTAATGCATAGTGATAATGGTGGTGGTAGTGGTGATGATAATCCTGGGTGGTGGTGATGAAAATGCTGATGGTGGTGGTGATGGTGGTGGTGATGATAATGATGTTGGTGATGGTAATGGTGATGATAATGGTGGTAATGGTGATGATAATGGTAGTAATGGCGGTGATGGTGGTGGCGATGAAAATGGTGATGGTGGTGGTGGTGATGTTGGTAGTGATGTTGGTTGTGATGAAGAGTATAAGGATAATGATTGCAATCGTCATGGTGCTGATGAGACAATGATGATGAAGAATTGTACCACTTCTATGGATATCATCCATAACCTTCGATCATCCTTCAGGATTTTTCTTTGAGACAGAGTCTCGCACTATCACTCAGGCTGGAATGCAGTGGTGCGATCTCGGCTCACTGCAAACTCCGCCTCCCGGGTTCAAGCCATTCTCCTGCCTCAGCCTTCCAAGTAGCTGGGATTACAGGCTCCTGCCACCACGCTCAGTTAATTTTTGTATTTTTAGTAGAGACGGTGTTTCACCATGTTGGTCAGGCTGGTCTCGAACTCCTGACCTCATGATCTGCTCGGCTCTGCCTCCCAAAGTACTGGGATTACAGGCGTAAGCCACCGCACCTGGCCTCAGGGTTGATAATATTTAGTTTTTGTAGGACTGATGTACACTGATTAGAATGACAATTTGCCTAAGGGATTGTTCAGTGATTCATGAGGGCCCAAAAGACAGAGTGGCATCTCCCAAATGACAAAGGAGGCTATGGACCATGCCTACTCAGAGGTGTTGCCAGCCAATTATAGGCAGAAGGCAGACAACTGTCAGAAGGATTTCCAACACAAGAAATTTCTCTCGTCTTTCAACAGAAAGTTTGTTTTCTAGGGGCTGAGTTTGGTGGAGATTTCTTATTTCCTGGTTTTCTCTGGGAAGCAGTAAAAAGCACATTGCATTTCATTCTTTACAATGTCTTATCAATAACAAGATTGCCTCTCTCTGCCTTTCTTTTAAGTACCTGGGTTCAGGGTCCTGTTTATAGCTTCTCTAGTTAGGGGATTCCTTTTACTCTGAGAAAGAAAAGCAGGGTGCTTGAGAGAAAGAGATTTCTGGAGTTTGAATGTTGGCTTCCTCACAGATTGGCAGTGTGGCCTTAGGCAGTTTTCTGGAACCAGCTAAGTTTAATAATACCTATTTCTTGCTTTTTGTCTCCCTTCCTCCATTCCCACTCCTTTCCTCTCTGATCCAGTCTTTCTCATGTTGAAAGACAGTGATTTCAAGACACCTGAGACTTTTGCAGTGAGCTCCCTGGGCTGCCTGATGCTCTCTGTAGCTGAGTAAGAACAGGTCTGGGAGAAAGGCAAAGCTCTGATCCCACATGCTCGATGAGGCCTAGCTGTGGAGATGCTGCTCTTCTGTGTAGAGGGAACTGGAACTTTCAAGGCGCTCTAGAGATGTAGGTAAAACAGAGGATATCATACTGAAAGAAGCTGTGGAAGTGTTCATAGAAAAGCATGTTGCTTAAAAATAGCCCACAGCTCCATTCTGCAAATCTGCCCTGTCCCCCTCATTCTGATTCTGCTGCAGTCTATAATCAAATGTGAGTGAAAGCAAGTCTACCTAGCCTTGAGATAAAAGCTTTCTTAAAAAAGAAAAGATAGCTGGTTTCCAGTACGGCATGCAAGGAGCTTAGAAGTTTCTGCTCTGTCCTCACAACAGGTAAAAAGCTGAAGAAACTAAAAAATCAACAACTCCTCTTATACCCATCAAAGAAGTGAGGTCACAGGGCAAACTGCTGCCCCCAAAATTGAAGATGCAGGTGGATACAGAGAATCACAACTTACAGGAACAGAAACTTATGAGCAGAAATCTCTGGAGTAGCCAGTGCCAGTCTAGGAAAACCTACAGTGTAGTTGATGAATTGCTGAAGGCTCAGTGTGCCTGAGTCCAAAGGTCAAAAACTCCAGGGTTACCAAGTCATAGAAAGGTCTTCACACTTTTCTCAGTTTTACTTCCAAGAGCTCTACCAAGTCCTCAGAGTGAAGATAGAAAAAAAAAAAAAAAAAATCCCTCCATGCTGCCAGAAAGGCAAGGAAGACATCTTAAAATGTGCCAGAACATTCTGTTCTACTTCACAAGGTCTGTCCTCGGGAAAAACTACTTAACCAGAGCCTAATCTGCTGTAGTTTTATCAGATCCTAACTTCCATGGGGGAAGGAAAATACCCAACTCCAGTTCACTCTAGTCATCCTGTCCCAGGGAGAGAAAAACAGTAAGAAACATTTTCAGGTTCACAGCCCAGAGGTCCAGGCTTGCTAAAATGCTGAGACCTAATAATAAGACTATGGAATGTTGTCTCTCCCTCCATATCATACCACAACATTAAAAGGGCCTAATTACAGCAGCTTCTTTTTACCCAGTACATCAAATACAGCTATCAACAAAAAATTTTAAAGCATACAAAAAACACAGTTCGAAGAGACTGGACAAGCATAGGAGTAGAGTCAGACATGGCAGAGATGTTAGAATTATCAGACCAGGAGTTTAAAATAATTCTCTTAGGGATCTAGTGGAAAAGTAGATCCCAAGCAAGAACATGGAAACATAGAGATGGAAACTCTAAGAAAAAATTTAAGAGACTTGCTAGACATACACACACAGAATGACTTTGGAGGGCTCATTAGTAGACTGGCCATGGCTGAGGAAAGAATCTGAGCTTGAGGAGATGACAATAGAAATTTCCAAACTGAGAAGAAAAAAGACCAAAGCCTTGAAAAAAATGGAACAATATTCTAAAATCTGTGGGACAACTCCAAAAGAGCAACACATACATAATAAGAATGCCAAAAGGAGAAGAGAAAGGAACAAAAGCAATATTTGAACCAATAATTACTAAGAATTTTCTCAAATTAATATCAGAAATCAAACCACAGATGAAAGCTCAGAGAACATCAATCAGGATAAATACCAAAAAAACTACACTTGGGTACATCATATTCAAGCATCAGAAGATCGAAGATTAAAAAAAACTTGAAAAAATTGAGAAAAAAACATTCTCTATAGAGAAGAAAAGATAAGAATTATATTAAATTTCTTCTCAGAAATTATGCAAACAAAAATAGAGTAGAATACTTGCAGCATCAAGAGGAAATAAAAAGCAAGTAAGAATTCTCCACCCTATGAAATTATTCTTCAAAAGTGAAGAAGCAATAAGGACGTTCTCAGATAAACAAGAATGGAGGAGATTTGTTGCCAGTAGTCATGGCTTGCAGGAAATATTAAAAGTTTTTCAGAGAGAAGAAAAATGATTTGGGTCAGAAACTCACACTTACATAAAGGAAAAAAGAGCATCAGAGAATGATTAAGTGAAGGTAAGATAAAAACCATTCTTATTCCATGGGAGAAAATATTTGCAAACTATGCATCTAACAAAGGTCTAATATACAGCATCTATAAAGAACTTAAACTTACAAGATAAAAACAACCCCTTAAAAAGTGGGCAAAGGAAATGAGCAGACTTTTTTAAAAAAAAAGACATACATCCTGTCAACAAGCATATGAAGAAAACCTCAATATCCCTGATCATTAGACAAATGCAAATCAAAACCACAGTGAGATAGCATCTCACACCAGTCAGAATGGCTATTACTAAAAGCCAAAAAATAACAGATGCTAGCGAGGTTGCAGAGAAAAGGGAATGCTTACACACAGTTGGTGGTTGCAGAGAAAAGGGAATGCTTACACACAGTTGGTGGGAGTGTAAATTAGTTCAATGATTGTGGAAAGCAGTGTGGTGATTCATTGAAGAGTTAAAGGCAGAACTACCATTTGACCCAGCAATCCCATACTGTGTATATACCAAACGAATATAAATCATTCTACCATAAAGACACATGCATGTGAATGGTCAGTGCAGCACTATTCACCATAATAAATACATACGATCAACCTAAATACCCATCAAGGACAAATTGGGTAAAGAAAGTGTGGTACATACACACTATGGAATACTATGCAGACATAAAAAATAATGAGATCATATCTTCTGTGGAAACATGGATAGAGCTGGAAGCCACTTTCCTCAGTAAACTAATGCATGAATAGAAAACCAAATACCCCATATTCTCATGTATAATTGGGAGCTAAATGATGAGGACACATGGAAACATAGAGGAGAACAACAGACACATGAGCCTACCCGATGGTAGATGGTGGGAGGAGGGAGAGAATCAGAAAAAGTAAATATTGGGTACTAGGCTTGGTATCTGGGTAGCAAAATAATCTGAACAACAAACTCCCATGACATGAGTTTATCTATATAACAAATCTGTACATGTATCCTTGAACCTAAAATAAAAGTTTAAAAATTAAAATAAATAAATAAATAAATTTCAAGGAAAAAAAGCACATCCTTAATTGATGTGACAGATAACAGTTTTTCAAAATAATCACAACAGTGTATTCAAATATATATTAAATATATAAACATTTATTTACGCTTACATATAAGTAAAGTGAGTGACAGCGATGACACAAGGAACACAAGGGAAATATTAGGGACATTTTATAATTATATGGTACTTGCACAATCTGTGAAGTAGTATAGTGTTATTTGAAAGTGCACATGAATTCGTTCTAAATGTATGTTTCAAACTCTAGGGAAATCACTTTAAAAAGTGAGAAGAGTAGCACAATTGATATGCTAAAAAGGAGAAAAAAATGAATTATAAAATGCTCAGTTGAAACCATAAATAGCAGTTAAAGTGTGGGAGACTAAAAAAAAAAAAAAAAAAAAAAAAAGAACAGGGCAACAAATGTAAAACAGTAACAGATATGGTAGATATTAATCCAACTATATCAATAATCAAGTTAAACATCAATGCTTTAAATGCATCAGTTACAAGATAGATATTGCCAGAGTGGTTAAAAAATAAAAACCCAACCTATATTTGTCTGAAAGAATCTACTTTAAATACAAAAGACATACAGGTTAAAAGTTAAAGATGGAAGAAAGGTAAGCCATGCTGTTAATAACACTAACCTAAAGAAAATGGAAATAGCTATGCCAATTTCAGACAGAGAAAACTTCAGAGCATGAATAGTTATCAGGGATAAAAATTAATATTACACAATAATAAAGAGGCCAATATTCCAAGAAGATATAATAATCCTTATTATATATGTGCCTAACAACCAATATCAAAATATGTGAGGCAAAAACTGATAGGACTCAAGGAGAAATAGACGAATCCACTATTATAGCAAGAGACTTTAACACTCCTCTATTAGAAATGGACAGATCCAGCTGGTAGAAAATCAGTAAGTATTTTCAACAGCAGTATCAATCAACTGACTATAATTGACATCCATAGACTACTTCATCCAACAACAGCCTGTTACACGTTCTTTTCATGCTTATATAGAGCATTCGCCAACATAGACTGAATTCTGTCCCATAAAACATGTCTTAATAAATGTAAAAGAATAACTACCATGCAATATCTGCTCTCAAGCCACAATGGAATTAAACTAGAAATCAATAATGAAAAGACAGCTGGAAAATACCAAAGTACTTGGAGATTAAACAACACACTTTTAGATAACAAATGGGTGAAAGAAAAAAATCTCAAGAGAAATGTTAGAATATTTTGAATTAAATATAAGTGAAAATACAACTTATCAAAATTTGTAGATTCAGCAAAAATAGTACTTAGAGTGAAATTTATAGTGCTGAATGTATATATTAGAAAATACGGAAGTTTCAAAATCAATAAGCATCCATCTTAAAAATCTAGAAGAAGAGGAAATTATATCCTAAGTAAACAGAAGAAAAGAAAGAAGTACAAAAGAAATTAACTTAACTGAAAATGGGAAATTAATAGAGTAAATCAACAAAACTGAAAAAGACCTTTTTAAAAAACATTCAATAAAATTGGGAAGCCTCTAACCAGGCTATGAAAAAAAGGGACAAGAAACAAATCACTAATATTAGAAAGGAGAGAAGATACATACTATAAAGCCCATGAAATTGAAAAGGATAATAAAAGAATATTATAAACAACTTTGTGCCCACAAATTTTATAACCTGGATGAAATGGACCAGTTTCTTAAAACATGCAATCTGCCAAAACTCATGTAAAAAGAATAAATATATAAATAGGCTTATATCTACTAAAGAGATTGAATCAATAATTAATAACTTTCCAAAGCAGAAAGCACCAGCTATAGATGGGTTCACTGGTGAATTCTGCCAAACATGGAAGGAAGAAATTATACAAATTCTCTACAATCTCTTTCAGAAGATTAAAGCAGAGGTAATACTTCTTAACTTATTTAATGGGGTCAGCACCAGACACTACAAGAAAAGAAAACTACAGACCAATGTTTATCATCAACATAGATAAAAAATTCTCATTAAAATAGTAACAAATCAAACCCAACAATGGTTTTTAAAAAGAGAATTTTACATCATAACCAAGGGGATTTATTCCAGATATGCAAGGGTGGTTTTACATTTGAAAATTAATAAATGTAATCTTTCATATAAACAAGATAAAGAAGAAAAATCACATAATCATATCAATAGATGCAGAAAAAGCATTTGACAGAATTCAACACCCAGTCATGATAATATCTATATATAATATAAAATACATAATAATATATAAAAATATATATTTTATATATATGCTAAATAAGGATAGAAGGGAACTTTTTAAACTTAATAAAGAACATTAGTAAAACATTACACTAACATTACGCTTAACATTAAGAAACTTCCAGCTTTCCTGCTAAAATCAGGAACAAGACAAGGATGTTTCCTCTTACCACTCCTTTTCAACACTGTACCAGAAGTGCTAGCAAATCCGATGAGAAAAGAAAAGGAAATAAAAGGTTATTAATATCAGGAAGGAAGAAATAAAACTGCCTTTGTTCACAGATGACATGATTGTCTAAATAGAAAATCCAAAAGAATCAACAAAAAAACCTCTTGGAACTAATAAACAATTATGGAAAATTTGCAGAATACAAGATTGATAGAGAAATTCAATTGCTTTCCCATACTTCTGCAACAAACAAGTGAAATTTGAAATTAAAAACACATTGCCATTTATATTAGTGCCCCTCAAAATTATATGCTTAGATATCAATCAAACAAAATAGGTATGCATAAAGGATTAGTTTCAGGGCCATCCACAGATACCAAAATCCAAAGATGCTCATATGCCTTATATAAAATGATGTAGTACAGTTGGCTCTCTGTATCTGCAGGTTTCAATCCAAGGTTGGTTGAATCCCTACCTGTGAAACCTTATGGCATATTGACAACACCCAAAACATGGAAGCAACCAAGATATCCTTCAGTGGATGAATAGATAAATAAACCAAGGTATACACAAACAATTAAATATTTGCACTAAAGAGAAATGAGCTATCAAGTCATAAGAAAACAGGGAGGAAACTTAAATGCATATTACTAAATGAAAGAAGCTAATCTGAAAAGGCTACATACCACATGATTCCAAGTATATGACATTCTATAAAAGGCAAAACTGTGGAGACAGTAAAAAGTTCAGTGGTTGCCAGGGGTTAGCAGGGAAGGAAGGGTATATTAGTCTATTTTCACACTGCTATGAAGAAATACCTGAGACTGGGTAATTTGTAAAGAAAAAGAGGTTTAATGGACTCACAATTCCACATGGCTGGGGAGGCCTCACAATCGTGTTGGAAGGTGAAGGAGGAGCAAAGGCACTTCTTGCATGGTGGCAAGCAAGAGAGCATGTGCAGGGGAACTGTCCTTTATAATACCATCAGATCTAATGCGACATATTCACTACCACAAGAACAGCACAGGAAAAACCTGCCCCTATGGTTCAATTACCTCCCACTGGGTTCCCCTCATGACAGGTGGGGATTATGGGAGCTACAGTTCAAGGTGAGATTTGGGTGGAATAGAGCACAGAGGATTTGTAGTGCAATGAAACTATTCTGTATGATACTGTTATATATAATACTACATGATAATACATGTCACTGTAGATCTGTTCAAAGCCATAGAATGTACCCCACCAAGAGTGTGCTATGGACTTTGGGTGATAATAATGTGTTAATATAGGTTCATCAATTGTAAAAAAAAAAAAAAAATGCCATTGTGGTGCAGGATGCCAATAGTGGGGGAGGTTGTGCATTTGTGGGGGACAAGAGTAGTATAGGAACTCCATATACTTTTCACTCAATTTTGCTGTGAACCTAAAACTGGTCTATAAAAATAACATTTGCTAATTCAAAAAGGAAAATATAGTATTAAAAACTGAGTGCTCTCCAGAAAACAGACATAGCAAATACCAAAAAGTTAAAATAACAGCAATTAAAATAAAAATAACAACTAAGTGGTTAAACATTTACTCTGCACCCTGTCTCATTAACTCTTTATATGCATTATCTCATCTAATTCTTGCATCAGCCTGATTAGGTGTGTACTAGTATTTTCTTAAACTTGCAGATGAAGAAACTGAGTCACCAAGAGGGTAAGTCACTCCTGCCAGATGCACGTTATAGGTAGTAGAGTCAGGGTTGGCATTTAGTTCCTCTACCTTGCGCTTCGTCCCAAGACACATGCTAATGTCACATTTGTTTTCCAGATCTTGGTTAGAATGCCGATACATAAAAGTGGCCAGGACTATAAAATACAGAAGAACACTTGGAGTCCTAGATGGAAGAGGGGGGCTTCCTCCACCTCTGCAATACTGACATTTTAGACCTCATATTTCTTTATTGTGGGAAGCAGTCCTGTACATTCAGAATGTTTCGCAGCAGCCCCACTTCTACCTACTGTACGCCAATAGCACCTCCACTTTTAATGTGACAACCAAAAATGTCTCCAGACATAATGATTGTCCCCTGGGGGGCAAAATCCCCCCAGTGGAGAACCATTGCTTTACTACATGCCATCACTCCAGGTCTTGATATCAATCACAGAACCAGGCTTAATGTTTCTGTAACTACCAAATACCTAGGCCTTGCTTCACTGTGTTTTTGTCAATCTGACCTTTTCTAGCTGCCAGCGATCTCTGTCCCAGCTCCATCAACAATAAAATGTAGATAATACTTTGCAGAAGTAATGTGAATTTTAAAGCACGACCTTCCTCATAGATGACAATGTCAAATAATATTTACTAAAAGACCAAGAGTATAATGATACTCAACAAATGCTGTTTATCTTTACTTTGCCCATCTCACCTAAAATGCTACAGTAAACAAAACTGAGCCCCCTCTTCTCCCCTAGTGAAATAACCTAATCACCCACAGACACTCTGAAAGAATGGATGTATTTTTAAAAAATGTCAATTCCTGAATTTGATGATTTTGCCAGTGTACATTAAGTAGACATTTGGAAACATCTGAATAAAGAATGACGCTCCTTAGTTTTTAATCCATATGACTGTGCCTCTCAGACACAACCTAAAAATGACTTTCGTTAACTATGAAAGCTTCAATGGGCTATATGTGGACTGAGTCCATCCTTTCTTTTGTTTAAAACAGACCATGGTGTCATAGATTTATGTAACAATGTCTTAGAACCTGATGTGGATTAGAATTTATTTTACATTTCTGCCATAGAATTTCATTTTAATTGAAAAAGGAGATTTCTTTCTCTCTGTGTGTGTGTGTGTGTGTCTGTGTCTGTGCATCTGTGTATATACATATATGATGTCGGTATTTACTTTGTGTTTATATGTGTAAGTGTATGTTCATATATACTTTCATGTCTATACATATTTATGTACTTCTATGCATCAAGAGGAAAATTATATTGCTGACATAAAGCTATCTGTATCAGATGAAGATGGAAAAAGAAAGTTTAACATATTGGCCAATCTGCATAGAGAGCGCATACACAATTGCAGCCCATCTTGGGAGGCAAAAGCAGTACTTTCTTGCTTCTAATGGCTTGATAATAGCCATTATCGGCAACAATGTAAATGAAAAGAAAATAAAAAGAGGCATTTTTATGCACTGCCCATTAAGAGCAGCATGCATATAAACTCATGAACTTGGAAAATAAATAAACGGACTGGTTGCTAAGCAAAAGCTTGATTTCACTTCCAGTCCTATCGATGGGCATTTTGTCATTAAAAAGATAGAGCTGTTTAAGCTGTCCCAAGGGAAAGACTTAAAGTGGGATAAAAAAGAATCCAGTGGAGTATGCAGACCTGAGCCAATTTTAAATAATTGCCATTCCACCCTGAAGCCAGAGATTGTGTTAAGACGTGGCCCAGCAGCCACTGGGAGCAGGGCCTTCCTACAGGAGGTGCCACGTACCCAATTTGTCACACCATGGAGCCCTATGGGAACAACCCCAAGGCAAAGATAGAGGAGTCCTTGCCTTCACTATGTGATAAAATGATGCTTAAAGACCTGTATATTTTCCTTGCTGGTTTGTCATGTGGCCTCATATATCTTTGGAATAGTGTCTGTGAATCATGGAATGAAACTCAAGAGGTCATTTGGTCCAGCTGCTTGTCCTAACCTCTCTAAATCAATTTAGCTCCATAAGTCCCATTTGTATCAATCCACTAAAAGGTACTAACTTTATTTCTGGGTGCATTAACTCAGTAAATGACTTAATATATATGGAGTGCATAATAGTGCCTGTGCATAATAGACAGTCAATATATGACCATTTCTGCTGTTCCTTATATTTAACATTTTTTTAAAGTCTGCTGATGTAAGAAACTTGATTGCCTTTGAAATTAGACATAGCTACATTCCAATTATGACTGTGTGTTCTTGAGTGAGGACTTGGCATCTATGAGCCTTAGTTCCTTAATTTATAACACAGGGATGAGAATACTTCATGCATTTCATGATTGTTGTGAGAATTAAATGAGGAAATCCTTGCAAAAGGAGGGCACATAGTAAATTCTTAGTGGATATCAGCTATTATTGTCATCACTGCTGTTATCATTTGCATCTCAATAGATGACATTCTGTTGCTGAAACTACAGACATCTCTGGGATAAAAAATGAATGGTACTTTTCTATTACTTATGCCTTGGAGTGATGTCATGTATTGAGTAATTTTCCTCTTGAGTGGAGCTGACGGCAGAGTTTTATGAGGAATGAGAGAGGGAGGATGATGAAGAGGAAGAAAGAGGATGAAGATCAAGATTGAGAACTTGGACTTTGTGTGAGAAAGGAGATCTGAGTAGCGACTACTCTCCTGGAGGATGGAAAAGAAGATTCAAGAGTGTTCAAGATCTCACTTTCATAGAATCAGCTGAACTATGTTCAGGGCTGGGGTGAGACCACAGATAAAGCTAGCAAGGTGCCTGGATTAGGGAGCTCAAGGTCTAGTCAGGGATAGAGGAATGTAAATGGGCCATTACAATACAAGTCTCAAGTACTAGGATGGCTTAGAAACTCACAGGCAGTGGCACTTAACTCTGACCCAAGGTAATGAGGAAGACTTCCTGGAGGCATATATATCTTAGAGGCTTCTGAAGAGTTCAGAGGACATAGGAAAAGATAGCAATTGCTCTGCCGTTTATAAAATGTAGAATAGCATGCTTAAACTTTCTGAGCTTCAGTCTTGTTTTTCTATAAAATGTGGATAACAGAATACGGACTATGATGATTATAGACATTATAGTACATATTATACTTATATTAAGGTGCTTCATCAAAATTTCTTATTCATTTATTCAATGAATGCCAGTCTTTATTGCCAAGATGAGGAGCCTGGGCCAGTTACTCACCAACTCTGGTCTTCACTTTGCAATTGGCAATCTCTAAAATCCCATTCTTAGGGTGTACAATTTGATGAACAGGGCAAGACTGCTGGCAGATCAAACATCTCCCTCCTCTGTCTCTTGCTCTGTCTCCTGCTATTCAGTCCCTCCTTAAAAAACTTCAAACCCTGCTGAGTACAAGAAGGCATATTTAATGCCGGGCGCACACCCATCGGGGACCACTTCCCAGACCACAGCTTCTCCCTTCATAATTAAAGTCGAGGCTTTGAAATGTTCAGTGCAGCTTTCTCTGAAGTTGCAGCTGACCAGTTTCTCCTGCTGCCTCTCAAACCTTTAATTTGTCAGTAAAATTGTTCATTTTTCTTATGACTACTTGGGGTTTTTCATCCTCCTGTGGCTGCAGAAATGGACCCCGGTGAGCAATGCCTATTTTTACGAGAACTCCCTTGCACAACATTCGGGCTATCTCTGAAAACTGTTTCAAAGGGAAATGGATGAATGATTTCCTTCAAGGGCACCTGGGTACCTGGGGAATTTAAGTTTCCATTTTTTTTTTTTATTTCCTTGAGGGCTAAGGATATATGTTGCTTTCTCCCAAACAGCCAGAGCTGAAGCTCAATGCCAAAAAGTGCATTTTTCTCTAGGCCATTGTTAAATCTCAATTTTGCCTTTGACCAGCTGTACAGCTTGGGTAAGCTACCTGAAATATTTGCAAGCCTCAGTTTCCTCATTGATATAATGGAGATTAAAATGTGACCTAATTGGGATGATTTGAGAATGATAATTACCAGCTCACTCTACATAGCTCTGGTACAAATGTTGAGTTTCCTGGCCTTCACAAAAAGCACAATTTAGTGAGAGCAGCTAGAAATTTGTGTGGGATTTTGGTGCCTAAATCCCCTCCTCCATTGTGGATTTGTGGACTTAAGGGGCTACAGGCACACTGAAGCTATAATTATGGGGAAACATAGTATCAATTATATTCTTAGTTCAGGCATGACTCCATAACTTCCTTTATAGCACTAAAGAGACTGGTGGAGCTGTGGCTGTCTTCCTCATCTCTCCTCTTTAAATCTCCAGTAGTTGGGCCTGAATGGTCCTCTTCCCAGATCAGCTGCATGGATGAGGCAGGCTGGTCTGAAGAGTGCACTGATAACTAGAAGCTCATTACTTTTTAGCACAGTGTGTGCCATCCATTAGGGAATCGTGGCCCATTGAATGTTCAGCAGCTCCACTGTTTGCTCCTGAAAAGGAGTTAATCATGTGGTAGGTGGGGAGGGGCAGAAGCACAGAGCACAGAGGGTTAACAGTGTTGGTCTGTTTTTTTTTCCCACTGCCCATATACAAGGCTGACATACAAGGTCAAGGGACTACATGAAACAGCCCCACCCTGACCAAGCAGGGCAGATGTATATAGATCAAAACAGACAAGTATGAGTGCAACCGGCTATATTGTGTAATCAAGAGTTAGAAAAGGGCTGACTCTTTATCAACCCAGTCACAGACACTATGTATATGACAAACAATCAGGAAGAACAAGGGCGAAGTGGTCTCAGGAAGCAACCAGCTCTTAGGGAAATTGCTCTGTGCCCTGTAGGTTCTTACTCCTGCTTCATGTGTAGGAATTTATTTCCAGATAGCAGCTCTGTAGGCCTTTTTCTGGGGTCCACCTTTTAAAAATTGAATTTGGCGAAGCTTATCTTAGTACCTACTGTATACAAGGGTATGGTAGGTACAGTAGGAAAGATAAAAATGCAAAGTCCCAAACCATCTAATGGTCATCTGCTACAGAGGATTAAGAAAGATCTCTAGAGTAAGACTCTGGGAGACGGGTTGCAAGCTGAGTATTGTTAGGCAAGTCACTTCTCTCTAAGCCTCAGCTTCCTCATCTGCAAAATGGGGTTAATAAAACCTGTTTCTCAGGGCTGCTAATATGATTTCACATAAGCGACTGACACACAGAAGTCACTCAGTAAATATTCGTTTCCCATTCCTACACTACCCACAGGAGAACTCAGATACTGGGCACCATCCTTAGAGAAATGGGAAATGTGGGGATAATAAATCTCAACATCTGCTTGTTGGACCTTTTATCTGTACTTGGAGACAGGGTGTTTATGGAGACAAGGTAGATTTGCAGTGATGCATTATTAATAGTTTGTGATACGTTCCGGGTGATGGATATCTACCCCCCAGACATACAGCGACAGCTGCATTCTCTCTCAGGGAAAACAACAGCATCAAGCCCGAGCAGAAAGCTCCAAGGGAAAAAAGAACAAAAAACTTCAGATGCCAATTATAGTCCATGTTGCCTTGCTTGGATTACTAGAAGGATCTCTCCCACCTCCCACTCCATCAACATCATAAATCTTTTGCCTTGAATTCACAGCACTCTGTTTAGAAGTTCTTGCTGGCATAGACACTACACTGACAAGATTTGCAAAATATCCCCTTCTTTCTGGTTGCTTTATGATAAAGTTTAGAGACTCACAGTACATCACTACCTACTATCTTTTCTGTGCAATGTGACAAAATATTTGTCCTGAGTAAAGATTGGTTGTCTCTGCAGCAGCTCAGTCGGTGGTGATTTCAGAACACAAAAACATGGAGTTATGCTGTAGAATTAACAACTTTTTAAAGTGACTGGAGGGATTAGAGATTGAAGAGATTGTTGATCCCCACTCTTCCTATCTTACAGGTGGGAAGTGGTGAAGGGTTGTGCCAAAGGTTGCATTGGAAATTAGAGGCTAGAGAAAGGATAAGAGCTTTGGGTTCAACACCATGCATGCACTCATATTTATTAGAGCTGGTCCAAGATCTGATTTTATGAAGGTGCAAAGTATATCTGATCTTGGGAGTGTAAGCAAGGACACATTGCTCTCCCATTCGACACTAATTTTTCTTTACTTACTCTCTGATTCTTGCAACATCAATTGCAGGTGTGACACCTTTCATTCATTTACAATGGGACAGACTAATGCTGTAGACATAACACTGCACTTGGAGACCAGCTAGTTGCATTCTTACTGTAATCATGGAGAATATACCTAAACTCTTTAAACTTTTTTTTCACAAGTAAAACATTTAATAACAATAGTTTCCCCCAATCTAAAAGTTAATTTTTTTTTTTTTTTGAGATGGAGTTTCACTCTTGTCGCCCAGGCTGTAGTGCAATGGTACGTTCTTGGCTCACTGCAACCTCTGCCTCTTGGGTTCAAGCAATTCTCCTGCCTCAGCTATCCAGTAGCTGGGATTACAGGTGCCCGCCACCATGCCCAGCTAATTTTTTTTTTTTTTTTTTGTATTTTTAGTAGAGATGGGGTTTCACCATGTTGGCCAGGCTGAGTTAATTTTATTTTTGTGACTCACTCATCTACTATTTATAGGGCAACCACCAAATGCCTAGTGATATCTCTGTGCTGGGATATGTATGAAGTGGAATACAACACTGTCCCTCTATTTTAGAACTTTGAATTCTACTGCTGGTTCCGCTCTGACCAGACTCTAGGATTCTGTTTTTTTGGTTTTTGTTTTTAATTTTTCAGTGATCTGAGAATTTGTTATCATGGTAAAGAGTTTATTACTTTTTGAGATGGTCCCAGTAAAGGATGATTTCTGTTTGCCTTGAAGAGTTGAATGTCAGTAGCCAAGACTAGGCTTGGCTTTGTAGCAGGTATTAATAGAAGTGAGTTTATTGGGAAGATGTGCCTGGTTGTACATTTGCAACTATTAGGATCAATGCATTCAGGCTACTACCTCCCCTAATTGTTCTCTCCTTCTTTCATCTTTCTCTCCCTCCTACTTTCAAACATTCACTTTTTGTGGACTTGATCTCAGCATTATAAGAGCTACCAAAATGAATTACTCTTTACTCATGAAGCCCATTACCTATATGGGGGATGTTAGGGTTTATCCTAGGAATAGTCAGGAGGCGAGGGACATGCAAAGTGTGTATATTACTTAAAATGTTGACATCTTCAACAACATGATAGGAGGGATATCGCCCTTTGTGAGACATTAATCTAAGGCAGAAGCTTTTAAAGCTTATAATTTGGTTGTAGCTAGGTTATGATGGCTGAGAACATTTCTTATCTATCTACGGAGGTACTCACCTTCGTGAGTGAAGATGACATGCCTGGAAGCCCATGCCTTCACGAATGTATGCCAGCTTTCTTCTAAAAGGTCCGGTCTTTGATGAACACTTCCTGCATGGGCATGTGTGTAGATCTGTAGGTGCAGGCTGTGGAAGCACAGATTCACAGGCCATTACTGTTCCATCTGGGGCATGTTTCTAAGACATGCCTCTACTTAGTCTGTCCATCAGAACACTGTGCTTTCTCAGGAGGCAATACTTCCATCATATGTTTACCCTTAACAGGTGGAATGTCCTGTTAGAAAGATGTGTTGAATATTTAATATAGACAATGAAGTTCATAAGGACTTTGTTTAAAATATCCTTTGGTGTTTGTTTGTTTTGTTGTTTTTGAGACAGAGTTACACGCTCTTGTCGCCCAGGCTGGAGTGCAATGGCACAATCTCAGCTCACCACGACCTCCACCTCCCGGGTTCAAGTGATTCTCCTGCCTCAGCCTTCTGCGTAGCTGGCGTGCACCACCACTCCCCACTAATTTTGTATTTTTAGTAGAGATGGGGTTTCCCTATGTTGGTCAGGCTGGTCTCGAACTCCCGACCTCAGGTGATCTGCCCACCTCGTCCTCCCAAAGTGCTAGGATTACAGGCATGAGATACCGTGCCCAGCCTCCTTTGGTGGTTTTGATGATGGTCATTCTGAGGAGACAGTGACCAAGTGCCTTTATCTGAAGAACTTGTATCACTGTGAGGCGGACATTTAAGGCCTTGTGTTATCTTGCAACAGAGTTGAGGGTCACACTTAAGGATCTCATCTCTGTCTGAAGGAAGCTTTCTCATTCTCCCTGCTTCCTTCTTGCAGATCCAGAGAACCAGCCCTGAGTCATTTCCACTTTGAAACTGCCACCTCCCACATTTCCCAGTTTCTCGTGGCTGAATCTGCTGCCATTTGAAAATTTTTCTGATTCTCCTGGTTAAGCTCATTGAACTCTTCATTTGTTTGTTTTTAAAACTAGAAGTCTGGAGGAAGAAGAAAGTTAACTATTATTTATTGGTCTTAATTTTTTTTCAAATATGACTTTAAAACAGATTCATTGCTAAGTCCTTTTTCTGAATTATTTTATTGAATGTTCCTAACAACACTATATGTAAATATTATTTTATCTCCAAGTTATGGATAAAGAAACTGAGGTATCAGAAGATTAAATGACTTATCTAATATTACACAGCCAGTAAGAAGTTAAGCTTTTTTAGACATGATTACTCACATGCTTGGGGAAATAGAGATGAAGTAGAAAAAAATTATAAAAGCTGAGAATTATGAAATTTACCAAATTCTTAAAAGAATTTGAACTTTAAAAAAATTGAACATTTTTTTGTTTGGTCCCTTTGGTATAAAGCTCTTCTATTCCTCTCTTCTTCATTATCTTTATGTCCTCATCCTTTACCCAAGGAAGGTCAAATTATGTCATTTTTGGCAAAAGCTATGTTACCATAATTGTTTAAAAAATGCATGATATAGTTAACTTCTCAAAATAGTTCAAAGTTTTGAAAATGAATCATGTTTCAAACAGTCACCAACTGTAGGCCAATTTGCCTGCCATTAAGTGGTTTCCTAGATGCAGAATTTACCAAATGATTTCACTTTATTCTGTCATTTATTCCCAAAAGCGCTTAAGAATCATGAAGGAACTGAACACATCTTGAGGAATTCATAATGCTAATAATCATGGCTGTCATTTGCGGAACCCCTTTATGCTCCAGGCACTTTCTTAAGCTCTTTGTACATGTTGCCTTATTTGACTATCATGGCAACTCTTTCAGGGAGGGATTACTCTCTCAAGCTTTATTAGTGAGGATGATAAGGTGCAGAAAGGTTAAATAATGTTCCTAGGGTTCCTACAAAACAGGCAATGAGCAGAGCAGGAATAAGAACAGAAGTGTCCATGCCTATGAAGGTCACACAGATGGAGGAAGCTGAACCGGTCTTCCATTGTGTGGCCAGATCTTTCAGACAATCCCTTTAATGACCTACTAACTATAACCCAGACAATATCTCATCATATATAATGGTCTTAAAGGGAGACTTTTTTTCTAAAACTTGAGTGAGAATAGCACAAGTTTGGCCAGTTGGGGCAATTTTCCATCTTCATGCAATAAAATGGTGAGATTTCAATCAACACACAAATGGCTCAGTCAACACTATACTGACTAATTGGACTGTACTTCTGGGACAGTTGCAAAGTGGACTAATGGGAGCACACCCACATAAGACACCAGAGCAATAGTATAATCCTTGTAAAGTTGTTTCATTTAGCAAAAAGAGTAATTGAGTATTTCTGGAAATAGTCGCTAGTTTTCTCCTTGACATAGACAGGACACTTTTCTTCTTTTCACCTCCTTTTTTCCTCTGAAAACAATAGGTATGTGATTAAAGGAGGTCTTTGAAACATGCAGATTTCTAGGACATTGTTTTATATCTCTAAAATAAAATCTACTATGCTCACTACCAGGGTGATGGGATCCATACTCCAAACCTCAGCATCAAGCAATATTCCAATGCAACACATCCGCACCTGTACCCCCTATATCTAAAATAAATGTTGACATTTTCATAAAATAATAATAAAAATATTTATTTCCCCAACACAACTTTTAAATATGAAATCAGTTTTAAAATGGTGTGTGTGTGCATGTCCATGTGTGGAGTTAAATTGAGTACACGGCAAGGAATGTTGGCGAGTTCTCAAGTTGGAATATTTAACATTGAAATATTTGCAATAGTGGTGTACTGAGGGCTTATTATGTGTGTTAAACATTTTGTGTACATTACTTCTAATAAATATATGTGATAGAATAATATCTCTACTTTACAGATGAGCAAACTGAGGTTTAGTGAGGCTGAATAGCTTGCTCAAGGACAACCTTTTCATAAGCCTGTATGTATCTGATGCCAAACTATTCCCTTCTTAACTGACCAGACTGCCGCTCCAGCCCACGCTGAAGAACACTTATCTATCTAGTGCTAGCCCACATGAAAGGAAGGTCACCATCCTGAGGCAATGTGATCCAATATCAGTCATACGTTCAGTCAGACACAACCTTAGAGTCAAACCAAGTTGCAGCACATACAAAACCAAGAGACTTGGTTAAATGAAGGTGTTTTCTTCAGTGAGTCTCTATAGACAGTGAGGTCCTAGAGAACCTGAAACCATTTTAGAAGATAGGTCAATAAGACAAAGACCGAAGCTCTGATTCTTTGTGTCACCCAAGTGACCCACATGATGATCTTATGATTCTGATTAAATAGTACGATGTCCTTTTATCCCCAAGTATATTCCAGCACCAGGCAGCCTCTAGGTCCCTCTGAGTAGGCAGACTTTGCATTCCAGTGACAGACATCATTAAGAAAATATTTCTACTCTCCAAACCAGAGGGAGGAGAATGCTGGAATTTATTATCTCCTTATGCTTAAACACATCCCAGAACAACTTAATAAGGCAAAAATTCTCCCCATTTTACAGACGAGCAAATTGAGGATTAAAGAAGATTATGCTTTCCCCATGGTTCAAAGCTAAATCTGAAATTATAAACCTGCCTCTCTGGACTCCAAAGCCAGTCTTATTCTAACACTGTTCCTTCCTGACTGGTTCCTTTTAGCATTCAGATCTTCTTGGTGTTAAGCCAGCGAAGAATGGCTCTCCCCCCACAAGTTGAGCATAAACTCTGAAGAGCTTAGTTTAGCCCTCTGGGAGGTATTCTCTCTTGGATCTCTGATGCAGAGTTTGGTTGCAAAGTTGGATCCATGTATGAGGGAATGACGCTGCTGGGGATTGGTGGAGAGTCCATTGGTCTGACGCCAGCTGGCTCAGGGGACCATCTCTCCTCCCTTTCCTGGAGCAAGCAGTGTTATGTCTGGCCATGCTTCTCTGCTTTGATGCCCATTTCCACAGTCATTTCAAGTCTTCCCACTCCTCAAACTGAGCATTTAGACTCTCATGGATCACCCCTTTGATATTTCTAGCCACGTAGCTTCAGCTTCAAAAACAAATCAGGAATGACATTCTGTGACTATATTTTCAGCTATAGCTCATAATTTGGTTTAAAACTTGTCATTGTCTAAGAAACATATCCCTGTGCAGAGAACCCGTTGGACACCCGCATGAAATTGACTAAATAAAAGCAGTTTCACTGAACAATTTGCAAATATCACTGCTTCTTGCCAATCCTTTTTGGCAAAACTGTCTTCAGTGACTCGAGAGTTTTTCCAGCCAGAAAGAAATTTGAGTTACCTTATGCTTTCCTCTCTACATTTTTCTGATATAATACTTCCATTAAAGCCACATGTCTCAGACAATGGAAATGTCATTTAGCAAAACACTAACATTAATTTTGCAGGAGATATTATTCAGTATTTTGTTGTTGTTGTTTGTTTTGTTTTGGGACACAGTCTCTGTCACCCAGGCTAGAGTTCAGTGGTGTGATCTTGGCTCACTGCAACCTCCACCTCCCAGTTCAAGCGATTCTCCTGCCTCAGCCTCCCGAGTAGCTAGGATTACAGGTGACCACAGCCACACCTGGCTAATTTTTGTATTTTTAGTAGAGACAGAGTTTCACCACTTTGGCCAGGCTGGTCTCAAACTCCTGATCTCAGATGATCTGCCCACCTTGACTTCCTAAAGTGCTGGGATTATAGGCATGAGCCACTGCTCCAGCCTCGGTTCTCCACCCTGCCCCCGCCACAGGAATATGGACCTAATTTTAGAGCCAAAAGCAATATTCATTAAAGATAGTTTGCACAGCACAGTCAAGGTATGCTTGTACTCGTGTGGTGATAGGCAAGAAGGAGTTACTCGAGCCATATTTCCTGAGGAAAAATGATGAGGTATTTTCTGTCCCACCAAGGTTAAAAGTGCAGGAAGGGTCTTTGGGATAGGAAAGAAATAGGGCAGGAAGTGTAATTGTGAAACTCCTGGCATGGACATCAACAGCCAAGGTTTCTAGTTTAAATCTAACTAACAATGGGTAGCATTTTGTTATAAATTAAATATGAAGATATGCTCACAACGTTAAGCAAAATTAAGTTAAAATTTAAGAAGGGAATTTACAGAAAAGAAAAGAAAAGAAGAACTAGACAAAAATCACAGCCCTTGTGGAGCTTACATTATTTCTTAGATGAGTCACTTGGCTAGTTTAAGACTTGGAATTTTTATCTATAAGATTGGGTGAAAAGGAAGAAGCATAACCGAAATTAGTACTTCCGTGACTATGTGCCAGACGCCACACGAAACTCAAGACAATATGTCATTAGCCCAATTTTCCACTTGACAAACACCATAGCTCCTTCATTTACTCATTATTTTGAGACATATTTTAGTGGCACTTATTCAGGGAAGCCGCCATTAAGGAATAAAACAATCCCTTTCCTTCCTTTACAAAGCTGCTAGTCTAGTGGCTGAGATCACATGTGAACAGCTGGACCAGGAAGTCTGGACTCCTCCCAGTGCCCTGTTGTAGTGAGGACAGTCTCCGTTGATGCCTGATCTTCAAGCATAATTACTACTGGCTGGTGTGCTGGTTTGGATGATCAGTTATATGCCTACCCTCCCCAAAATTCACAGGGTTTCTTCGAGGACTTAGAGCTACACTATTTTTTCGGAGACCCAAGTGAAACCAGGCCAGGAAAACAGCCAAAAGTTTCAGTCCAACAGATTCTTTAAAAGTTTCTGGAATAAACACTTTGCTGGCCCATAGGAGACATAAAAGTTTGGAGCTTTTAAAAGGTGCTTATGAGACAATCTAAGCCAGAATGCTCAGCTAACAGATGAGAGGAGAGGCCCAGCTCAACGTGAATAAACAGCAGACCCAGGGAAATAACCACGTTTTCTACACTCCTGTCCATTCTTCCCTCAGTCTTTTTAATGTCTCCATTTGAGTGTGGTCATCAAAAGGATGCATAAGAGCAATGGAGTATGGGAATCTTGCAAGATGGTGCTGTCGGTACTTTGAGGGCATTTCTGCAGGGAGAGAAAGAACCAAACTTCCCACTGAAGAAGAGTCTACAAGACTAACCTGCTTTCCTTCATTCTTTCAGTTCGCTTTTTTTTGTTCTTGATTGATTTTTTTATTTTTTTATTTTTAGACATCTCTGTCATCCAGGCTAGAGTGCAGTGGCGTGATCTTGGCTCACTGCACCCTCCACCTCCCAGGTTCAAGCGATTCTCCTGCCTCAGCCTCCCAAGTAGCTGGCATTACAGGTGCCCGCCACTGTGCCCAGCTAATTTTTTGTATTTTTAGTAGAGACTGGGTTTCACCATGTTGGCTAGGCTGGTCTTGAACTCCTGACCTCAGGTGATCTGTCCACCTCGGCCTCCCAAAGTGCTGGGATTACATGCATGAGCCACCATGCCCAGCCTTCAATTTGCTTTTAAATTATTAGTTTTTTTCTTTTGCAAAAGTACGGTGAGTTTTTTTGACAGTAGAATACATACTAAAATGTAATTATATAGATATATAATACATATCAAAACCCTAATTCTACCACAAACAGATAAGCCTGATTAAACTCCCAGGGATATATCCTGACAGGCATTAACTATGCTTACATATACTTTCTTTGTTACTATAATAAGATCACACTGTTCATATTATTAAGCAGTCTTTTTTTTTTTTAATTTGTTGATTTGTTTCTAAACCCATTTGACCATATGTCTCATCTTACTGGTATGGTTCTTTGAGTCTTTGAAAGGTGATTTGTGGAGGACAAGAAAGGCTTTGTAGGCACTCCCTGCCCTCATCCTTGGAATATCCCTTCCCCGATCTTCTCCTGATGCCAGGAATTCCATTAGCGAGTCCGCATGTGTGTTGATGCACGGATTAGCAGGCAGATGCATGCAGGAGAGGTCGACATGAGGCCCCAATCAGTAATTGAAATCATAGCCAGTGTAGCTGATGGGATCCTACTCAGCAGGCAGCTGGAGAGGAGGTTTCTGGCAGGAGGGAGAAAGGACCCAGAACGGAGCGTGATTTGTGTGTCACTGGGAGGAAAGTGAAGCGAGAGCTCCAGATACTTCTCCTCTGGAAGCCCAGCAGGGGAAGGTGAAGGAGCTACAGGAAAGATTTGAACTTAGAAACTCCAAAAGGAGGAGCCCAAGAGAATGCAGAGTAGAGGAAAAACAAACAAACAAAAAACCCAGAAAACTCACCCTGCCAAGAGGGAACCTTTCATCAGTGCCCTCACCTTTGTTATTAAAATTGCAGTCATAATAATATTGCTGTTCATACCATTCATTCATTTACTCATTTGGTGGTTTATTTGCCACAATTTATGCAAAGCCTGTGGTGTGCCAGGCATTTCCCCACATGCTGGCTTGAGCTAATGAGCACAGCAGACATGGTCCTGCCTCATACCATGCTGACAGCCCAGTGCTGGAGTTGGACTTTTAACACACAGACACACAGATAATTACATAATTAAAACTCCTTATAAGTGCTAAGGGTAAAGGAGGGAAATCACAATGTCTTATAAGAGAGAATGACAGAACAAGACATAACTTAGACTGCAGGGTCAGGATGGCCTGTTGACCCAGTGATATTTAAAGGAAATCTGCAGAATGAATAAGAATCAAGCAGTCAAATCCACAAGAAAGGGCTCTCCAGGGTGTGAAGAGCCTGAATAAAGGCCTGGAGGCAGGAAAGAGTAGAGCTCAATGGAAGGTCAGAAAGTCTGTTTAATGTGGCTGGAGTTTCTCCAGCAGTTAGAGGGGTAGGCAGGGGTGAAGGCCCTATAGGCTCTCTGTTAAGGATTTTTGGTGTTTGAAGAATTTTCTGCAGAAAAGTGACATTTCTCAATTTATTTATTTTTAAAATAATTCTAACTATGAAGAATTTTTATCCAATACATTCTTCACTTATTTCTTGTTCATTACCACTCTATAAGCAAGATAAGAAAATAAATACCTATTAAAAAAAAAACTAGAATGTGGGTGTTATCTCTCTGAGTTTAGTCATTACTCCATGGAAATTTTCTGACATTCTGAAAAGGTAGATCTATTCTCAGCAAGGCCAAAGTTGTGCTTCTGCCTAAATAATGGCTCATATTTCTGGAACACTTATTATTTGCTACATGTTTTATTGTACACATGTACCCTAGAACTTATAATATGTATATATATATATAAAAGAAATTTGTATAGATGTTTCCCTTTTAATTTTTTTAAAATGAAATTCTTATAGCAACCCTATGCAGGAAATGTGATTATTCTTATTTGACAAACGAGTGTCTTAACAGACTCACTCCATCCCCACAATAAAGCGGAATCCCTTTACCTGGACTCTATGCTACTGCTAATTTTGCTTCAGGCTATTGTCCCGGGAAGCCTGTGGGTCCAAATGTCTCACGCATTCCTAAAATGGTTTAAATCTGGGCTCAAATAATTTGAGCTACAGGTCAGACTGTGGACCTTTAAAACAGCTTTCTCATCTGTCTAGAGAAAGTACTTCAGTATGTGAGGAGAAGTTTCTGGGTGTCTAGAAAACCTTATCAGGATTGTGGGATGCTTATCAGCTGCTTTTGTCTACTGCTGCCTGGGCTCCAGTGACAGCTGATGTCTTACAAAGGGATAACGTTGGTTGGGGATACTCACTGACAGCAGCAAGACTGGCAGTAATCTCAACCTTTGAGCTGCAGGGCCCTCCCAGGAGCATCTGGTCCAGCCCTTTGCCTTCAGACTAGAGCAGACCGAATCAATCAACCTATCCATCAACGTATGGGTACCTGTTAAGACGTTCAGGATCCAGTTGTAAGGTAATACTTAGGTTCAACAGAAAAATACCATTTCCTGGATAGCAAGGCAAACATTCTTGCAAGGGAAAATGAAATCAATTTATACTGTTCCACTTAACAATAATTAGAAAAAATATGAACTGCAAACAGTAAATTACAAAACAATCTAAGCAATTCTAAAAAGACAATTTTAAAGAAATAACTTTTTTTTTTTCAGTGTTTTACACAAGACCTCTGTTTGTTGTGCGTACACACACAGATATGCAGATAAGCCCACGGGATCTCAAACTGATTTATATAGATGGTCATCACTTCAATTCTATAAATTTTTCTTTTTGTACAAATTAAGTCTAGGGGGACACATAAAACATATCAGTTATTTGGGTGTTTACTTTTATTAATAACATTTATATATATTCAATTATAGTGCAAAAATAGTCTGGGATAAGTTGAAACAAAAATTTTAAAGCCCTACCTGACAAATACAACAGATTTTGCTATTCTGGAAAATTGCAATTTTTTTTCTTCATCATACTTTTTGAACTTTTATTGATTGTTGTTCAAATAGAATGCTTGTTCATAAATCAAAATTCGGAAAAGAGTTTAAGAACAAAAGGTGCAACTAGATGAAAATGCAAATAAAGCTATTTACAGAGGTAATATATTTTTTCAGTCTCTTAAATCTATGCATTTGTTAATGTAAGCATTAAAATGGTATATAGATAACTTTTACCTTTGGCCACTTATCAAGTTTTATTACACTGACACTTTTCTATGTTGTTATAATATTATTAAAAATATCTTTTTAGATATTAGTCCTTTGTCAGATGTACAGATTATGAAAATTTTCTCCCACTCTGTGGGTTGTCTGTTTACTCTGCTGATTGTTCCTTTTGCTGTACAGAAGCTCTTTAGTTTAATTAAGTCCCACCTATTTATCTTTGTTTTTGTTGCATTTGCTTTTGGATTCTTGGTCAAGAAGTCTTTGCCTAAGACAATGACTAGAAGGGTTTTTCTGATGTTATTTCTAGCATTTTTATAGTTTCATGTCTTATATTTAAGGCCATGGTCCATCTTGAGTTGATTTCTGTATAAAGTGGGAGATGAGCATCCAGTTTCAATCGCCTACATGTGGCTTGCTAATTATTTCAGCACGATTTATTGAATAGGGTGTCCTTTCCCCACTTTACGTTTTTGTTTGCTTTGCTGAGGATCAGTTGGCTGTAAGTATTTGAGTTTATTTATATATATATAATATATAATATATTGTATTATATTTTATATAATATAATATATTATGTATTGTATTATATTTTATATAATATAATATATAATATATTGTATTATATTTTATATAATATATTATGTAATATAACATATTATATTTTATATAATATAATATATTTCTATAAGATATTATATGATATATTGTATTATATTTTATATAATACAATGTATTACATAATATATTGTACTATATTTCATATAATACAATATATTATATAATACAATATACTATATAATATATTGTATTATATTTTATATAATATATAATATATTGTATATTTTATATAATATATAATATATTGTATATTTTATATTATATATATTATATTTTATATAATATATAATATATTGTATTATATTCTATATAATATATAATACATTGTATTATATTTTATATAATATATTACATATTATATTGTATTATTTTTATATAATATATTACATATTATATTGTATTATATTTTATACAATATAATATTGTATATTATATTGTATTATATTTTATATAATATAATATAATATTATATATTATATTGTAGTATATTTTATACAATATAATATTATATATTATATTGTATTATATATTATCTAATTATGTATGATATATGTATATTAGATATATAATATATTACATTATATATTATATAATATATATTAATATAATTATATATAATATATATTATATAATATATATAAAATATAAGTTATAGAATGTATATATAATATATAATATATATAATTGATAATATATGATATATAATTATATATCATATATATAATTACATATGATATATAAATGTATATAAATATATATTATGTAATCATATATTAGATAGATAATATATATTATATACTGTATACTATACTATACAGTACATATAGTATATATAATATAGTATATATAGTACATATAATATAGTACATGTAGTATAGTATATATAATATATATAATATGGTATATATAGTATATATAATATGGTATATATAGTATATATAATATACTATGTTATTTGCTCCATGTTTTATTTCTACATGTTTGTAGAAATATATATTTGTATACATATGCTTGTATATATATATTTTTGTATATATATGTTTGTGTGTATATGTACATATATTTGTATATACGTATATATACGTTTGTAGTGTATATATTATATACTGTATAATATAGTATAGTATAATAGTATAATACAGTATAGATAGTATATAAAATATAGTATATATAGTAGATATAGTATACATAATATACTATACATACGAAAATATAGTATATATAGTATATATTGTATATAGTATATACAATATATTGTGTATTTTATATAATAATACAATACACAATATACTGTTTTTTGTATATAGTTTATACAATACACAATATATTGTGTATTGTATATAGTATACACAATATACAGTATATTGTGTATTGTATATAGTATATACAATATATACAATGTAGTATATATTGTATATATATAGTATATATAGTATATGTTATATATAGTATACATATATACTATATATAGTATATATTATATATAGTATACATATATACTATATATACTATATATATACTATATATACCATATTATATATACTATATATACCATATTATATATACTATATATATACACCATATTATGTATACTATATATACCATATTATATATACTATATATACCATATTATATATAATATATACTATACTACATATACTATATTATATGTACTATATATACTATGTTATATATACTATATGTACTATATATACTATACTATATTATACATTATACAATATATATTATCTAATATATAATTACATAATATATACATGTATATACATTTATATGTAATATATAAATATTATATATAATTATATATATAATATATATAATTACATATAATTATAATATATAATTATATATATTATATATACATTATATAATTGATATTTTATATAATATATATTATATATACATTATATAATTGCTATTTTATATATATTTTACATAATATATTATATATACATTATATAATTGATATTTTATATATATTTTATATAATGTATATTATATATACATTATATAATTGATATTTTATATATTATAGATTATATATACATTATATAATTGGTATTTTATATATATGTTATATAATATATATTATATATACATTATATAATTGATATTTTATATATATTATATATACATTATATAATTGATATTTTATATATATTATATATACATTATATAATTGATATTTTATATATATTTTAAATAATATATATTATATATACATTATAGAATTGATATTTTATATATATTTTAAATAATATATATCATATATACATTATATAATTGATATTTTATATATATTTTAAATAATATATATCATATATACATTATATAATTGATATTTTATATATATTTTAAATAATATATATCATATATACATTATATAATTGATATTTTATATATATTTTAAATAATATATATTATATATCCATTATATAATTGATATTTAATATATATTTTAAATAATATATATTATATATACATTATATAATTGATATTTTATATATATTTTATATAATATATATTATATACAATATATTATATCTAGTATATATTATATATTAGATATAATATATAATATTATTATATATTATATATAATAGATTATATATTAGATATATAATGTATATTATATACAATATATTATATATAATATTCTTAAATAATATATATAATTAGATAATATATAATACAAGATATATATTAGAGTATATAAAATATACTATATAGACTATATATACTAAATATAGTATATACTATGTAGAATATAGTATATAGTATATAGTATATATAGTATATATGGTATATATTGTATATACTGTATATAGTGTATATTATTGTGTATTTTATACATTGTCTTTATATATAAATATATAGTACATTATATATACATTGTATATATTTATATATAGTGTATGTACATAGTATATATAGACAATAATATATACACACACACACACACAATGGAATACTACTCAGCCATAAAAAGGAACACATTAATGGCATTCACAGCAACCTAGATGTAACTGGAGACTAGTGTTCTAAGTGCAGTAACTCAGGAATGGAAAAAGAAACGTCATCTGTTCTCACTCGTAAGTTGGAGCTAAGCTATAAGGATGCAAAGGCATAAGAATGATACAATGAACTTTAGGGACTTGGACAGAAGGATGGGAGGCGGGTGAGGGATAAAAGACTACAAATTGGATTCAGTGTATACTGCTTGGGTGATATGTGCACTAAAATTTCACAAATCACCACTAAGGAACTTACTCATATCACCAAATACCACCTGTTTCCCAAAAACCTATGGAAATAAAAATTTAAAAAAAGAATAAGTATATCATTTTAGTTGTTTAATATGGTTTTATCAAGTGGGTGAACAAAGGATAATTTACTCCTCTATTGCTGAGGATGTAAGTCATTTCTAAGTTTACATATTTATAAACAGTTCTATGATTATTGTATTTCTATGGAAAATATGCTACATATATATTACTTTCCAAAAAAATAACAGAAATGGCATTACTATGAAGAAAATAATTAACATATTGAGTGATTTTTAAATTAAATTTTAACTGTGGTTTACTGGTTTATCATCTCTTGCATGGTTTGTTTTTCTCTTTTTTTGTTTTTTTTTTTTTTTGAGAGAGTGTCTCGCTCTATCCCCCAGGCTGGAGTGCAGTGGCACAACATTAGCTCACTGCAGTCTCCAACTTCCAGGTTCATGTGATTCACCCGCCTCAGCCTCCCTGTAATTGAGTAGCTGGGATTACAGATGTGTACCACCACACCCCGCTACTTTTTTTGTATTTTCAGTAGAGACAGGGTTTCGCTATGTTAGCCAAGCTGCTCTGGAACTCCCGTCATCAAAAGATCTGCCCATCTCAGCCTCCCAAAGTGCTGGGATTATAGGCGTGAGCCACCACGCCTGTCCAGCTTCTTAATCAAAACAGATTATTATTTTTTAAATGGTTCTAGGTTTAAAACAGTTAAAGTAATTCATATTTCATTATTTTTCATTACTAGTTATTGAACTTTGTTTTCCATGTGCCTATTTATGCTTATCTTTAACTATAAATGATTGGTGTGTATCCCTTGTTCATTGTGTACTGAGGTCCTATGGTTTTTTATTAGCTTAGTTAATATTTTTGTATGCTAAAAAATCAGCTCTTTGTCTACTATCTACATTGAGAATATATTTCTAGTCTGATTTTTTGCTTTTATTTTTAATTACCTTTATTTCTCACTGCAGTTTTGGGTTTACAGATAAATGGCAAACATGGTGCACAGTTCCCAAATAGCCCTCAACCAGTTAATATCTTACAGTAAGATGGCATATTTTTTACAATTAATGAATCAATATTGATATATTACTACTAATTAAAGTCCATACTTTATTCAGAGCCCTGTATTTGTTACCTAATATCCTTTTTCTCTTCTGGAATCCCATCCAGGATATAACATTACATTTATTTGTAATGTTGTCTTATGCTCCTTTGGCTGTGACAGTTTTCTCAGACTTTCCTTGATTCTGATGACCTTAAGAGTTCTGAGGAGTATTGGTCAGACAATTTTTTTTTTTTTTTTTGAGACAAGTCTTGCTCTGTCACCCAGGCTGTAGTGCAATGGCACGATCTCGGCCCACTGCAACCTCCTCTTCCTGGGTTCAAGCGATTCTCCTGCCTCAGCCTCCTGAGTAGCTGAGATTACAGGCGAACGCCACCACGCCCTGGTATTTTTAGTAGAAACGGAATTTCACTATGTTGGCCAGGCTGGTCTCCAACTCCTGACCTCGTGATCCTCCCACCTCGGCCTCCCAAAGTGCTGGGATTACAGGCATGAGCCACCATGCCCCACCCAGACAATTTTTAATACATTGCTCAGTGGGTCTGACTGGGGTTTTGGAGAGGAAGAACACAGTCATTCTATCATAACAAGGATACAGACCATTAACACGACTCAACTTATCACTGTCAATGTTGACTTGATCACCTGGCTAAAGTAATGCTTTTCAAATCTCTCTCCTGCAAAGTTACTATCCCTCTATTCCTTTCCATACTGTGATCTTCGGGAGAAAGTCACTATGCACAGACCACACTAAGATGTTGGAGGTTATATGCGACCTTCTAAAGGATGGAGGATCTATATACCTTTTTGGGGGGATTTTTCTGCATTGGAGATTTATCTTTTCTTTCTTTCTTAATTTTTTATCTATAGCAGTATGAATTCATGGATATTTATTGTGTACTTTGGGCTACAATCTAATACTCCTTTACTTAGTTGCATAGATTGTTCCAGATTTGGCCATTGGAAACTCTTTTAATTGGCTCTTGTGTCCTTTTGACATTGGGTCTCTTGCTTTTTAAATTGGGCTGTTTTTTGTGCATACCTGTCAGTTCATTTGTGAAATGTGTGTGGAAATTTTGCCTGTGGATGTGTATGGGTTTCAATTTATCATCTTACTGATGTTGATAATGGGATAGACAGAGAAATCATATAAGAAACCCTGAAGCAATATGATATCAGCTTTATTTGATGGGTAAAGTAGCTTTCATTGAAATCAAACAGACCTAGATTTGAAAACCACTATAGGAGATTATTACAGTAATGGCCATCAATAAATTATGCTTCCTAAAATATGTTATGAAAATCACTCTCCCCCGCTGCCCCCCGACCAGCAGATTGACTGTAGGCTTGATAATGTAAATTTCTTTGGCTAACAAGATGTAAGCTAACTTGACACAGAGAGGCTTGATAAGCACTTGCACACAAACTTGAAGTCTTGGAATTCTGTGACCACTCTGTAAGAACACTAGTGCTATCCTGCTGGAAAGGACATGAGAAAAAAGACAAACATCTCAGCTGAAATCCCAGTTCATTAGGCACGCGAATGCAGCCATCTTGCAATAAATAGCCTCACTCACCATCTAATAACTATGCACACATACTTGACTCAAGGAGAATTTAGCAGAAGAGCTACTTAGCTGAGCCCAGTCCAAAAATGAGTGTGCAAATAAATTGTTGCTTATAATTCAATATATTGTTAGTTTATTATATTGAAAAAGTTAACAGACTTAAGACCTAGTTCCAGAAGTGGACTTCAAAGCTATGTGGATAAGGAATACTAGTTTTTGTAATTTCAGTTTATTACTTTAGCTCCCTGAACTTCAGTTGTCCATCTATTGCATAGGAATAATAATACCTACCTACTCTTTTTTTTTTTTCTTGAGATGGAGTTTCGCTCTTGTTGCCCAGGATGGAGTGCAATGGCACCATCTCGGTTCACTGCAATCTCTGCCTCCCAGGTTCAGGCAATTCTCCAGCTTCAGCCTCCCAAGTAGCTGGAATTACAGGCATGTGCCACCATGCCTGGCTAAATTTTTTTGTATTTTTAGTAAAGACAGGGTTTCTCCGTGATGGTCAGGCTGGTCTCGAACTCCTAACCTCAAGTCATCCACCTGCCTTGGCTCCCAAAGTGCTGGGGTTACAGGTGTAAGCCACCATGCCAATGAAATCATGCTTATCAAGTGTCCCACCCAGAGCTGGAATGCTGAAGTGGCTCAGACCTTATCCTAAGCCATTTCCTAAAACACAATCACTAAAATGTTCCTTCCTTTCCCAAACATGCTGTTAGATAAATCAGAGTCCAATTGCAATAAAGAAGTTTGCAAATTAAGCTTATTCAATGCAGCAGGAATGGAATATGAACCACTGTCTCATCCACAAAAAATGTGACCCCAGAGGTGTGCCACCTGATTGCTATCTGGGACATTTTGACAGGCCTTCTAGTGCCATTTCTAAATGGAACCATCAAAGCATTTTATTCCAGATATCTGAAGCCAAACTCAGCCTCTCTTCCTCATTTCCCATCTCCTAGAAATAATTCTGAAGGCAAGGTTGTGCTTTAATGTGTAGATTTTATGTGAGAAAATATGTGTCTTGAAAACAAAGATATATAGGCATAGCATGAGAAAATCCAGCATTGCAGAAGAGTACATGTGACTGGGAGATAGGGACAGAGACTCAACACTCTGTTCTTTCTGGTGAGAGGAAAGTTATGCAGAAAGAGTCTGGGTTTAGTTATGGTTTTGTACTAGCATTTAAGACTGAGGCTCATCACTAACTTACCTCTAATGTTTTTTCTCTATCATTCTATTATGTATTAATGTCTTCAAATAGACAGATTGAATGTAATTGGTTATGTCTCATGACATATTAAGAAAAATGGTATTCAAATTTTGACCCACTAGAAAGTAATTATTTAAATTGTCAGAGTCATAGTGCTTTTTCATCTGCCAAATTTGTATTAGGCAACTTAATTTCTTAAATTAGACTCAGGGTCTTAACATACACATATGGCACATACACACTTATAAAGAAACACTGACACATATGCATGAATAACCATGCATAAGCATTCACCCAGGTACACATATAAAAATACACACCCTCCTTCACAAATACAGACATTTCCATCATCACCATCATTGCCATTATTGAGTGACTGCAGGAGTTTTATATAACTTTCTCACATACTTTTAGCAGGCCTCACCCATGGGTAAGACAAGCTGATGTGGTACTGTCAGAACCCCCAGTGAGTACCGAGATATGGGCATCCGGGTGGTGAGCATCACAGAGCACCTTTGGGGAAGGGAGTCCAATATTCATTGGACTCCACTTGTCCTTTCACTCTCCTCCATAAAAATATGCCATATTGACTCTCAAAAGAGGGCAACGAAAAAGAACCAGATGTGACAGGTTCTGGTTCTACCTCTTTCACTACCTTTTTTTGTGACTTTGTACAAGTCACTTTCCTTCTTGGAACATTAGTTTCTGGTGGGGACTTCCAGTTCCAGCCAAGATGGAGTAGGCTCACAATATCCTGTCTCTCCTACTGACTATAACTAAAACCTATGGATAGAATGCAACAAGCAAATACCTACAATCTCTGAGAAGGATACAGGTTGATCGAGAAAAGAAGTCAGAATTTGAAGAATGACCAATATCGCAGAGGTATTCTTTTTTTCTCCTTTGTCTCCCAGTTTTGATCCAAGAACAAAACTGCACAGCAGATGTGGAGAGCAAAACCTTTGAGAGAAACTCTAGCCAGAAAAGGGGTTCCTGTGTACCAAAGAGCATGGGATCCCTATGAACAAGAGACACACAATTTTTTTTTCTCTCCCAGTTATGCCCAGAGGCCAGCTTGAATTGCTGTGTGATGGTGGCAGCAATGCAGAGGGTTGAAAAGTAAAGCCCCAAAAGAAGAAGCCATCTCTGAGGTCAGGTAGTCTGTGCTTCGAAGAGTGTGTTTGTTAGTGGGGGAGGCCAGAAGCCATATTGTTTTTTCTCTATTTTTCTCTGATTGTATTGCCCCGAGGTCAGCCTCAGATATGTGGGAATGGCCAGCAGCAGATAAACCCTCTGAAGAACATTGCTTTCTGGTTAGAAAAACAAAACAAGGGAAAAGATTGTTGAGAGCTGGAAAACTTGTGTGTATTAACCACCAGAAATCTCAAGTTCATGCCTGAGGTGCACATGCACAGAACAGATCTAAGAAGCACAGCAAAGTTTCCAAGAACTGAGTTAGAATATCAACCATCACCCAAGGTTGGTGACAGTTTACACAGTCAAACGAACTCCTGAGGGATGCAGGACAGGGTCATTGCCAAGACTGGAAACAGAACTTAGGTTGGACCCTCCAAAGGCAAGGCAGAGCTTGTTGTGATCTGTACCTAACCAAAACTGTCAAAACAAAACACATCAGTGTCCTCCAGATGATTTTAACAGGAGTTAGAGTCTCACAATACAATATTTAACCATCCATAATACAGTCCAAGATGAATTGACATAAAAGGAACCAGAAAATTGTGAAGAATTCTTAGGGGTAGGCCTTGGTGCACTATAGTCCATGCAGCAAATTTGTACTAGCACCAGGATTAGTATGGCTCTGAAGATAAGAATAATTTGTACATTTCTTAATGATTGAAAAAATCAGAAAACTATTTGTAAAACGTGAATATTTTATGTCATTCAAATTTCAGTATCTATGTCTAATGTTTTACCGGAATACAACTACACTCATTCATTCGTGTGTTGTCTGCTGCAGTTTTCATGCTGCAATGTCAGAGTTGAGAAGTTGCCGCAGAGACGATATGTCCCACACAGCTAAAAACAATTACTATTTGACCCTTGACAGAAAAAGTGTGCCGATCCTCACCACAGAAAAACAGAATCCCAATAAATATCCATGCTTGAGATGACCTAGATGTTGGAATTACCAGACAAAGACTTTAATGCAGATATTATAGTCACATTCAATGAGATAAGGATTAGTGTGTAGAAAGATAGAGGTTCTCAAAAAACAACTCTAAAAACAGAACCAAATTGAAATTTTAGAATTGAAAAATGCAGTGTCTTAAGCAAAGATATTCACTAGATAGAATCAATAACAGAATGGAGATAAGAGAAGAAAAAGTAAGCTTACAGATACATCAATTAAATTATTCAAACTGAAGAATATAAAGAAAAAAATGAGTGGGGGTGAAGGAGAAAGAACACTGCTTCAGAAACTCGAGACAATACAAAAAGGTCCACTATTCTTGTCACTGGAGTCCGAGAGGAAGTGAGAAATAGATTGGGTTAGAAAAAAATTTGAAGTAATAATTATTTTCTCCCAAATTTGGTGAAAGACATATATTTACAGGTTCAAGAAGTTCAGGAAACTCTAAACATAATAAACTCAATAAAACGCTGCCCAGACACATCACACTGAAACTCATGAAAACCAAGATAAAAGGAAGGGGTTGAAGCAAATAGTTACTAAAATACTCAATTAAATACTACATTAAAGAGATAAAGAGGTTGGTCACAGAGTGAGGAATCTGAACTAAAGACAGAAAGTTATGGTTGTAAAAAACTAAATATTTTGGCACCTTAAACCCTCACACATAGCATTTTTACCCCAGGAAAATGAAGGCCAGGAAGATTGAATTACTTGGGCAAAGTATTAATAACTCTCAGGCAAGTGGGCAGGAAGGAAGAAAGGAGGGAGGGAGGGAGGAAAAGAGGAAGGGAGGAGGAAGAAACAGAAATCTTTGTTGAGTGGAGGAGGTTAGCAGGAATCTTAACACTGACTCAGTACCATATGCTTTTCCTTAGAGGTAAGAAGAATATGGTGATCTTCACAAGATGAGCATTTTAGGAGAAAGCAATGCTCTCTGAAGCAACTCGCTTGAGGGCTAGGACATCCAGACATCCACCGCCCGGGCAGTGGTCAGAATCAAAAAGACGTGGTGCATGCTTGCGAGGAACTATAGAAAGGAGCCCATGAAATATTTTTGCTTCCTTGGAGAATTTTGCTGAAGCGATGTTTAAATGGGTAGGGGTGGGGAACAGTGTCTTCATTTTTACACAAGGACAAAACTGTTGGAAAATTCAATCCTAAAAGATGTAGCACTCATTTCAGTGCCAAGAAAAATTAGACAAACTGTTTGTTGATATTATGTAGCCAGAAAAAGAAAAATGAGACAATGGATTTTAAGCTAAACTCACAAATACTTTGGCAGAGTATGGTTTCTCCTTTTCCTGTACATCCTCCTCCTCATTCTCTTCCTCCTCTTGCTTCTTCATTTATTTCTCTTCTTCTGTCTTTCATTTTTCATCTTCTTTTTTTAACTTTTATTTTCAGTTCGGGGGTACAAGTGCAGGTTTGCTATATAGGTAAACGTGTAATGTGGGGGTTTGCTGTACAGATTATTTTTGTCACGCAGGTATTAAGCCCAGTATCCATTAGTTATTTCTCCTGATCCTCTCCCTCCGCTGACCCTCCACCCTCCAATAGATCCCAGTGTGTGTTGTTCCCCTCTATGTGTTCATGTGTTCTCATCATTTAGCCCTCACTTATAAGTGAGAACACGTGGTATTTGGTTTTCTGTTCCTGCATTAGTTTGCTAAGGATAATGTCCTTCAGCTCCATCCATGTTCCTGCAAAGAATATGATCTTGTTCTTTTTTATGGCTATGTAGTATTCTATGGTGTATTAAAAAAGTGGGCAGAGGACGTGAACAGACACTTTTCAAAAAAAGACATACATGCAGCCAATAATCATAGGAAAGAAAGCTCGACATAATCAAAAATGCAATTAGACACCATCTCACACCAGTCAGAATGGTTATTAATAAAAAGTCAAAAAATAACAGCTGCTGGCAAGGTTGTAGAGAAAAAGGAAAGTTTATTCACTCTTGGTGAGAGTGTAAATCAGTTCAACCACTGTGGAAGACAGTGTAGTGATTCCTCAAAGACCTAAAAAGAGAAATATCATTCAACCCAGCAATCCCATTACTGGGCTTATACTGAAAGGAATATAAATCATTCTAATATAAAGACACATGCATGCATATGGTCATTATGGTACTATTCACAATAGCAAAGACATGGAATCAACCTAAATGCCCATCGGTGGTAGACTGGATAAAGAAAATGTAGTACATATTTTTTTCTCCTCTTCCTTTTCCTTCTTCATGCATCACTCTCAAACACACACACAAGCACACACACACATGCACATACACACACACCCTAGTGAGGATTTAAGGGGTGGGCTTTGATTTCCATACCCACATTGGAGACTGTAACATACCAGAGAGGTCCAAAAGAAGTCCACATTTCATGAGGAACTACTTAGGTCTTCTTGAGGAAATGTTGAAGAAGCTTTTCAACCTAATATTTGGAATCTAAAACTTTAGAGCTTCAGATAATAAAGAGGCAGAAGAGCTTCAGTTTGGTAAAAGTATTCTGAGATCCTGAGAGTCACTCTGCAGCACAGAGTGAAATCTTGTCAAGGTCCCTGGCTCTGTGTCAATGACTTGGGACTCAATTGACTTTCAGTGAAGACCCAGAGTAATCTATGTAAATATCTTAGGAGTAGTGAGCAAGACATCTGAAGGAATACTCTCACTTGTTGGTGGGACTTTCTTACTCCTCCAAGAGTAAGGAGGAAAGAGACTCTGCAAAGACAGCCAAAGAAGGCATTAGAAACCCTGGCTGCACAAGGCAGGCATCAGAAGCCCCTGGTATGGCAACTTCCATTCATGTTGTCAGGTGGCTGGCACCACTCTAGGCAGGGAGAACAAGAGTGGAATGGGTGGCAGATATAGGATGTATTTAAATTCAGCCAAATAAAATGTTTCAGGTTCTCAAGCTTCCTCTAGGACAAGAGACAGAGCATAACACCCTTGAAGCTCCTCTGATTTGTCTTTGTGCAGAGATGGTACAAACTTCCATTTGTAGCCCTGCTATAAAATACAGGCATATCCTTGATGTTGCTGTTTTCTGGGGGAAAAAAGGATCAACTCTGTATCACTGTTCCCTGCATAGAATAACTAAAACAGAATGCCTCATAGCGTGTAAAGGTATTTCGAACAAGAACAGTATTAAAAAAAAAATTCTCAAAACCTCCAGTTTATTTTTCCAAGCCTAGGTTGATCTGGCCTAATCTTTTTCCATGTGACATTTTCCTCTGTTCTGTCTTTTTTGGCTCCAGACTCAATATAAAAAAAATATTGTTTGAAAAATGAAACAGATGGCTGACATCATAAGGAAAGACCTGACGGGGTTTCTGGAAAGGACGTAGAGGTCCAAGGATTGTTTTGAAACTTCTCCTGCTCTTGTCCTTGAGGACAAAAACTGGGAGGAAAGAGGTGGAGAGGTGATATAAAACTGATTAGAATTTGGCAGGGGAAAAAAAAACACAAACTCCTGGAAGATAGGCACATTCTATAGACTTGGCTGAAAAATCTTGTTTCTCCAGTTTTGCTGAGATATCCAATATAATTTTATCTTATTTATTGTCACTATTATTATTATTATTGAAGGAAGCTGAGCTAGAAGAACTTGCCTTGAGTAATAATTAGAAGAACATAACAAGATGCTTCTCTACTGACTTCCAGCGAGAAGATTCTATATAATTGTTCTATTGACAGTGTTTTGAGAGATGTGACGCTGAAGAATAAACAAATCTAAAAATTATTAGGCATGATGGCTTGCCAATTAGATGTTAATTCATTCTAAATGGTTGATCAGCTTCAAGGGAAGTGTGCAGATGCACACTGCCATTTCACTGATTTTGTGCTCAGTATTGATGAAGGAGGATGGGACTTCATGCTCTGTGAGGAAAGATACATTTAGCACGATCACAGCAGCCATTGGGAATGAAGAAGCCCCAGCTGATGGCTTAAGAAAGGAAAAAAGATGATCCCAGAGAACCAACTGGTGAATAAACAAGTCTACAGGCTGCAAGGCTTGTGTCTGGTGAAGGAAAAGCAGAAAGCCTGTTTTGAGTTACAACCCATAAAAATATGAGCATCAGCAGTACTTTTTGTAAAATAAATGAGGTGCCAGGGCTCACATGATGTTAAATTATGAAATGTCTTCCTCTCTCCTCCTATATTCCTCCTCCCCTCTTCTTTATTCCCACTAACTTGTGAACTTGTTGTTCTTGCCAGAGGAGTCAGTAGAGGTGGGAATGTTAATTTATTGAAGGCCTTCCCAATGAATGGTGTTTGTAAGCTGTTGGTGAGTTGGTGAGCTGAACAGATGTACGTTGTGTAAGTAACCTTCTAGAGCAGGGAAAATGGAGTTACAAACTCCTGATTTCTTTCAATTTAAGTCAATTTACTAAATATTAATTAGTTACTACTCTGTGACAGGTAGCAGTTGCAGCTACAAAGGAAGTAAACGAGGTAGGATGTGCTCTCAGGAAACATAGTCTAGGATGAAAGACAGACAACAAAGACATCATCATGCAAAGTGACGAGTATCATTCTAAGAAATGGATAGGCACAGAAACAAGATAAACTGGTTGTATATGGTGATGAGATTGCTCAGGAAAGTCTTTTTTAAATGCTTAAGATTTGAGTGAGTTTTGAAGAGGAGAAGGAAATGGGTTTGCATTTTAAACGAGGGGGAAGGTATGGAACTCCAGGAAGCAGGAGCCACATTTGCAAGGCACGGAAGTGAGAAATGTCTGGTGTGTTACAAAATAATCCAAGTACTTTGGTATCGATAAAGTACAGTTTTGTATAATCAAGTAATGAAGTGCAGATCTGCAGAAAGCCATCAGACAGCAGGATTTCTCCAAAGAAAGAAGAAAAAATGGAGTTTGGTGAACTCCATCGTTAGCTAGCAGGGAGGACAAGAGTTCAATGCAGCTTCTAGTTCCACGTGTGAAATTAACAAAGGATAAAGATAGCAAAGTGTCAAACACCGGAACTTCTGATACTTTCCCGTACATGTTAATCTCTTCTCGTTCCGTCAAAATAGTTATCAGTGAAACTTTAAAAGGAATATGGGTCTTTGGGCATTTTTCAAGAGAAGCAAAACAAAGAGGAACTGGGAAACTACCACACAGGCAGGGGTGCAAACTTCCCCAGGGCATCAGAGTAGGTAAAGGCAGCTATAGAGAAAGAAAGCCAAGTGGGCTATAATAGTAAACCTCATCATGGGGGACGGGGAATGGGTGGTATGCATGAAATACCTGTTCGAATCTGAGAAAGGGCCCAGGGTTATGGGACAGTTACTAAGAAAGGATATTTTTTTCCTCACATATAAATCAGTCCAAAGCATGCTTTTTTTTCAATTTGAACAAGATGTCTCCTGGCCCCAGGAAAAGACATGAGGCTGCATCCAACACCATACCAAGGTCTGGAAGAATCAACAAGCTTACTATTCTCTGCTTTTGGTGCTAAATAATACTGACCTGAGAACCTTGTCTAAGAATGGAATGGGTTTATTAATTTTGATAACCAAGGGAATCAGCCACTTTGGAAGCAAAGTGAAAATATACAACTTATTTTTTAGAAGCAAAACTTAAAACCCTTCCAGAAAAAAAAGAAACATAACACAAAACCATATACTCAGAATCATTAGATTCTGGAGAGGAAATACAATATAGAGACTAGAATCTAAATGCTGCTAAATAAATGGAATTCTCTAAGCCAAGCACAGTGATGTACTCCTGTAGTCACAGCTACTGGGTAGGCTGAGGCAGGAGGAGCACTTGAGCCTAGGAGTCCAAGGCTGTTGTGCACTATGATCATGCCTGTGAATAATCACTGCCTTCCAGCCTGGGCAACAAAGGGAGACCCTGTAACTGGAAAAAAAAAAAAAAGGAAAAAGAAATGGAAATGGAATTCGTCCCAATCTCTCCTTTCTGAATAGACAGAGAGTCTGACGGGTACATATATGGTGGAAAGATGGACTGCTTCATGTGCAAAAAGGAGTAACCATGCTGCCTATCACATGGTATCACATGGGGAGCTACTTACTGAAAATGTCTTCCTTCTCAAATATCTGACATACAGTAACTTCTCCATATTTATGCCCTAGGAGGAACAGCTGAAGAATGTACAATGACTAATGGTCTCCCTGTGGGGGCTGGGGAGATCAAATTCATGAAATTATTTCCTATTTATTTAAACTCATAGTGTTGGAATTAATCATTTAATTTCAGCAAGATGTTTCAGAGGTGTGGAATGTTGGATGTCTATTGAATAATGGCATTCTAAAAAAAGTGGTAAGGTCTCATTACAGAGATACTTATCTCTTCTTGACATCGGCATTGAGATGTAGGTTTAGCAGTAGCCTCACAGATGAGGAAACTGAGGTTGAGTAACTCAAGCTTCCATTGCTACTAAGGGGAAGAATAAAAATCAATAAAAAGGACTGCCTCATCAAAAATAATGCTGTTTTCAACAAAGATTCAGGGACAACTGGATATCCATATGCAAAAGAATGAATTTGGATCCTAGCTCCACACCATACACAAAAATTAACTCAAAATGGATCTTAGAATTAAATGTAAGAGCTAAAACTCAAACTGCCGTGACACAAGTTTACCTATGTAACAAACCTACATATGAACCCCTTAACTTAAAAGTTAAAAAAATTTCTCAATATTTTAATGTGTGGATAAATAAAAACTAATTTCTCAGTAGTAAGAACAATGGTCTTAGAGATAATAGGACCTGTGATTGCTTTCCAAGTTTACCAGTAAATAGCTGTATACTGAAGGTTATATTGCCTAACATAGTCAGCTGGCCAGTAATTCAATTATCCATTTCTTAGATGTCCAATATATGACAGATTCTGATCAAAGTAACAGAAATTATGTAGAGAACAAAACAAGAGCTGCCCCTCTCTAATGGATAAACAATGGTTTCCTGGATAAGACACTAAAAGCACAAGTGAAAACAGGAAAAAAAATAGATAAATTGAATAACATCAAAATTAAATACTCTCGTGCTGCAAAATATATTATAAATGAAAAGACAACTTACTATTCAATAATATAGAGACAACCCAATGAAAACATAGGAAAAAAATTGATGTTTCTCCCAAAAGGTA
Organism: Pan paniscus; assembly: GCF_029289425.2. Taxonomy (NCBI): domain Eukaryota; kingdom Metazoa; phylum Chordata; class Mammalia; order Primates; family Hominidae; genus Pan; species Pan paniscus. Next base: position 74,840,970 of record NC_073267.2, read on the forward strand.
TACAATGGTTAATACATACATAAAAAGATGCTCAACATTCTTAGTCATTAAAGAAATGCAGGCCAGGTGTGGTGGCCCACGCCTGTAATCCCAGCACTTTGGGAGGCGGAGGCAGATGGATCATGAGGTCAAGAGGTCGAGACCAGCCTGGCCAATATGGTGAAACCCTGTCTCTACTGAAAATAAATACAAAAACTAACCAGGCGTGGTTGCAGGTACCTGTAATCCTAGCTACTCAGGAGGCTGAGGCAGGAGAATCACTTGAACCCAGGAGGCGGATGTTGCAGTGAGCTGAGATCACGCCACTGCACTCCAGCCTGGCCGGCAGAGCAAGACTTAGTCTCAAATTTAAAAACAAAAAAATGCAAATCAAAATTATAATGAGTATCACTTTATACTCATTAGGATAGCTAAAATCAAATGGATAGACAACAAGTGTGGGTGAGCATGTGGGAAAATTGGAAGTTTCCTACAATGCTGGTGGAAATGTAAAATGGAACAGTCACTTTGGAAAACAGTTTGAAAGTTCCTCAAAATGTTAAACATAGATTTATCCTGTGACCCAGCAATTGCAGCCTTAGATATATATCTATGATAACTGAGAATGTACACCTGCACAAAAACTGGTACATAAACAATGCATAGCAGCATTATTCATAATAGTCAAAAGGTGGAAACAACTCATATATCCATCAACTGATGTTAAGATAAATACAATGTGATATAACCATACAATAGACTATTATTCAGCAATACAAGTGAAGTTCTGATACATGCTAACACATGGGGATAAATCCTGAGACATTATCAGAAGTATAAGAACCAGTCACAGATGACCACATATCCTATGATCCCATTTACCTGAAATGTCCAGAAGAAGCCAATCAACAGAAACAAAAAGTGGATTTAGTGGTTGCGTAGGACTGGGGATGGGGAGTGACTGTTAGGGATGTGGAACTTCTTTTCAGAGAGATATAAATATTCTAGGATTAGGTTATGGTTACGGTTGCACAACCCAGTGTATTTACTAAAAATATTACATATTGAACTTGAAATGATTTGTGTATGGCAAGTGGATTACCTCAATTAAGCTGCTTTAAAAATACAGGTTAACAGTCAAACAAACAAGTAGAAAACCCATGTTCTTTTTACTATGTAGCATTTAAACAGTACACTATACTCCCAGAGTGGGATCTAGATTCATGCAAATTACTTCTAATCACAGTTCTCTCACTCACTACCTCTACGACTTTTGGTAGCATACCTTCTGAGCCTCAGTTTTTTTCCCTCTTAAAGTAGAAATAACAGTGCCCATGTTCTGGGATTGCCGTGAGGATTAAACAGCGTACTTAAATGCTTAGCAGAGAGCCTGGTACACCTAAGTACCTTGTTAATTGTTGCCTTTTTTTTTCATTCTTCCATTTTGCAAAAGGGATCCAGGCTTAGTCATGTCTGCCACTTCCTAACACCTGCAAACACGGCTCCCACCTGAATAGCAGTCACCATGTTTAATGGCTTTGTTTATTGTTGATGCTTGGTGTTCACACATGATAACACTTAACCGAGCAGCAGAATATATTGAGAAGAGCATGGACTTGTTCAAGATAGAAATAGGTCCAAAATGTGTTTCTTCCATGATGGCTTATGAACTAATCCTTTCAAGCTTCAGTTTTATTAATCAATAAATGCATCAGTAATGTCTGCCTGGGAAGGTTGTTATGAGGATCAGACATTGTGAACTGTGGTAAGATGGAAAACACCAAGCACAGTACTTGCCACTGAAGACACCACTAATATGAGCTCCCTTCTCTTTCCTTGCCTTCCATGCTTTCAGCCTCAATAAAATAAAATGATCTAATAAGGGAACAAAAATCCTCTTGACACGACAGAGAAAAAAAACCACCTTGGCTGATATTTCCTCTGCCAAAAAGATCTTATCCAGAGCTTCTTAAATGACTCCAATTAAGAGGTATTTTTTGAAGACACACACGTACAGGGTTTTTTCCCCCTCTTTTTGCAGTGATCAGTTTAGACAGAAAGAAATAGACAGACTACTTCAATTTCGCATAGAATTTGATGAAAAATTTAGAACTCTAACCACTCCTGCTCCCCAAATTGGCATTTATTAGAGTTATGAGGAGAGGTTGCAAGAGAAAACTACATCAAAAATATGCACAGGGCTTTTGGAGAGATACTTTCTGGAAGTGATGATGTCTTACTGTCAGTCTTTGAAAGAAATATCAAAAAGGTAATGTGAGCTGAAGCTTAAGATTTCTCAATATGTCCATTTGAGTTACAAAGGATTTTTATGCTCCATTTCAGACATTATTTAAACATTGTTATTCCTGCAAACATGCCACACAGAGATAAGGTTTTGCTCTGAACCACATCGAAATGCAGATTGGTCTAGAAAGTCAGTTTCAAAGTGCCTTCTTGGAGGTAACTCTTTACTAAGCCTTGGAGAAATTTCAATTGCAAACCTTCAGTGGGGGGGATGGGGTTTAAGATTTGTAATATTCTTTTTAATCATGTGAGTCGCACAACACCGGTACAGTTATAATCTGAATAGAGTTGCTGGAAACATCAGGGCATTATACTGTAGCTGCTTCATTTAATCTAATGGTCCACATTTAGGTCATTTCTATGCATTTTAATCTATTTAATGATCACCTTTCTTGGGAGATTTACAGCAGCTGGGTGTCAGGGGTTCTGGTACCTAGGAGCCATCACGGCACAATAAATAGTAGAAAATGCTACTGGAAAAGGCATGTTTTGCGTAGATCTGCCCTCATTAAACACCACAGTGATATTTGCTGAGAACCCCCAGGTGTCTCACAAGATTTAATAATGAGCGTTTTATAGGCATCCAAAGAACAAATTTGATCTTGCTTATTTCGTTAAATAAAGTAGAATATATTGAAATACTGGATCCTTCGGTAGAACAGGTGGACACTTATTTACAGATCATTTTCCTAGATCAGGGTTTTCCTGAATGTTCTATGAAAGATGAGCAAATGTAGCTCCCTACAGTCTAGGAGATTTAGAGTTAACTGTATTCACTCATTCAAGGTTCTGAAGAAGTCCTGCAAAGGGATGTATTTTGCTTGTTTGTGTAGTCTAATGTTTCCCAAACCAAGTTAATTACAGAAACTATCTTCACCTTGTAACCTCTTTCAACATCTTGTAGAACATACTTCAGGAAAGAGAGCCTTAGCCTATACCTAATATCAGATTTTCACTGGAAAAATAAAACATAAGTTTGCAGACAGACATGTCTGGGCTTCTGTCTGGAACTTACACGCATTGCAATCTCACATCATAAGCTACTTCAGCTCTCAGAGCCTTACTTTCACCTTTTGGAAAAATAAAGATAATAATAGCTACCTTGCAATATTACTGTAAGGTTCAAGTGAGAATATGTATGCCAAATGATTAGGAAAGCAGCTGGCACGTAGTAGGTTTAAATTCACCTTAGCGGCTAGGCGCGGTGGCTCACGCCTGTAATCCCAGCACTTTGGGAGGCCGAGGCGGGCGGATCACGAGGCCAGGAGATGGAGACCATCCTGGCTAACAAGGTGAAACCCTGTCTCTACTAAAAATACAAAAAATTAGCCGGGCGTGGTGGCTTGCACCTGTAGTCCCAGCTGCTCCGGAGGCTGAGGCAGGAGTATGGCGTGAACCCGGGAGGTGGAGCTTGCAGTAAGCCAAGATCGCGCCACTGCACTCCAGCCTGGGTGACAGAGCAAGATTCCATCTCAAAAAAAAAAAAAAAAAAATTCACCTTAGTTCCTTTCTTCGCTCCACTCTATTCTATGAAAATCTCTAAAAGACTGGAAATATAATAATGAATAAGATGCTTCCTGCTTTGCAGAATCTTATATATTTTTTCAAATGAAAGCCCGGCCTCTGTTTTAGACAGCCCTCTGGACAGACATTTTGGGAAGCCGATAAAGGAGATCTCACTGTAAATGAGCACTTACCATATGCCCCATGTAAAGTCTGCAGTGCCTCATTTAAGCATCACAGCAATGCCATGAAGTGGGCATTTCCTATGAGACAACTACGTTTACTAGAAATACGTGACATGTCTGAGATCACACAGCCAGAACTGGAAAAGTAGAAAATAAACCCAGAATTATCTCCTTGAGAAGAACCTGTTCTTAGCAACCACTGGGTTGTTACTTATCATTAAGAACTTGTTCTTAATCCTCCCAGTCTGGAATAAATGACCAGTCATAGGCACTTGAAGAGAAAGAAGAGGAAAAAAAGAAAGGTAGAAAGAAAATTAGAAGAAAGTCACAGAGCAAGAACATGAATGAGACGTGGGGCAGCTGGATCATGTGTGACAACCAAATGGGGCCTCAGGGGATGCTGCTGCGGCTCTGTTTGGCAGAAGTCTGCAAAATATTGGGAATCTGTCACAACTTGGCAAATGACATGTCACATTAGCCAGTAAAGCTCAGAGTGATTAATACAGATTAAAATATTATTTCACGTGCCAGGATTTTGTCCATCAGGTATATGCACAAAATGGTAGAAATTTCTCTATACTCCCAACTCAATGGCCTCAAATAGTCGTATTATTTCTCTAGGAGTTTGTGGGCTATAACTTAGACTTTTGTGAAACACTATCAGTAAAGGTGAGAGAGATTACAAGAGTTTAATTAACTTTGAAGCAATAGAAGAGTGGTGATGAGAATATGATGTTTTAGTGACATAAGTTTGGAATTGAAGATGATTTTGAGTGGATTAAGAAAAGCCTCTAAGGACCCTGCGTTCAAATAATTTCGAAAAGTGATGAAAGAGTTATCTTTGAATATTTAGAATGGAGTCATCTTAAACAGTCAAGAAATCTGTACTTTTGAACATCTTTATGCATAATTATAATGGTTAGAAAATCATTTAGAAAGTTGGTTTATGTCAGTAGAACTATGTTCATCTAATTTACTTAATAAATTAACATATATTCATTCAATTTATATCTATCATGGATTTTCTAATACCTAGAATTGGGATGAACAAAGAAGACACAAAGATGAATGAGCCCTGGACATCTGCTGCATGGAGCTCGCTGAGGGAAAGAGATGTAAAAGTCATACTAGCTTAGTGAAATGGGTTCCAGGAGAAGACCATGTTGGGAGAATAGCCAGTGAAATGAGTCATCTTAATAGGGGAAGAATTAAAAGAGGATGTCCACAGGAGGTGGTGTTCAAGTTACATGTTGAAGAAGGCTAAGACTTTGACGGGGAGATGGTGGGCAAGGAGAATCCCAAACAGAGGAAACCCTCAAACAGAGGAAATTTTTAGGGCAACGTCAAGAAGGCAAGGAGGTGTGAGGTAGCTATGCATACTTCCGAGTGCAGTTAGCCTGGAGTGCTAAAGTCCATGCCCCCAAGAGGACATTGTGTGAACTGAAACTACTGGGCAAGAAGGCTCCCGGTCCTTGTGGGCTTCAAAGGTCATGTCTATGACTTCCCATGGGGAACAGAAAGCCACAGAAGGACTTCAGCAAGACAAAGATGAATGCACATTACGTAAAGGACAACCCAAGCATCTCCATGGAAGAGACTCTGCAGTTAGGTAAAGCATCTTATGAGATATAGAAACATTGTGGAATAGTCAGAAAGGGTCCCTTGGGCATCTTTCTAACATGCAGCCATCCTTACTGAAATCTGCACTCTAGACAGCATGATTTAGTCCCTCCCTTCAGTAAAGGATAAAATCTTCCTATATAACGTCTGCATGAAATCTCAGATCCTTTGGTAGAATTTTGAGTCACATTGCATAAAATAGCATGGCTGAGGCAAACTTTGACTTCTACATATTTTATGTGGTATATTTCATAGAGTCAGAAGTTCAGGATTGAAAGAGGCATCAAAGACAATTTAATTTGACCCTTCTGTTAATGCTTGAATCACTTCTATGAGATTCCTGTCACAGTTTGCCCAGTCTCTGTCTGATAATGTAGACCAACAGGGAATACATTGTTTGCCCAAATAAAAGTACTAATCAGGCCAGTGGGGACAGGGGAACAGGATGGACTGAGACAGGGTAGTGTACAAACAGGAATTCAGTTCTTGCAGGTAGCAGGAGTCAGACCTGGAGAAGGCAGGGTACATGCTGGGTGAGTGCAGGGGTTGTGTCCAGGTGGCCAGAGACCACCTGGAGCTGGGCATACTTGTGGAAATCTCAGTTTACAGGGAAGGGTTGTGTACGCGTAGCAGGAGTGTCATTCTGAGCAGAAGTCAGCATCCACATCACTGGGATTCATATGCAAATGCTGGAAAGTGAAGTACTGAAGTAGTAGGGCTAAGTGTTACGATTTAGAGCCTGGTTGAATCAACCTCCACCCAAAGCCACAGGTGGAGGTTAGGGTCTATGATTTCAGATTGATCACAGGTTGAGATTACAAGTCCAGGGCTGGTAAACGGAAAGGCTCAGGAGAAAGGCCATAAAGTGTGAGAGTCTTTGGAGCTGGTTTTATGAGTCATGTCTACAGAGATAAGGTGGAGAATTTCAAAGAAGTAGATGAGGCCAGGCATGGTGGCTAGCACCTTTAATTCCAACACTTTGGGAGGCTGAGGAAGGAGGACTGCTTGAGCCCAAGGGTTTGAGACCAACCTGAGCACCACAGCGAGACCCCGTATCTAAAAAAAAAAATTAAAAAAATAAAAAAATAAATTAGCCAGGCATGGTGGTGCATTCTTGTAGTCCCAGCTACTAGGGTGGCTGAGGTGGGAGGTCATTTGAGTCCAGGATGTTGAGGCTGCTGTGAGCTGTGATCACACCACTGCACTCCAGCCTGAGTAATAGAACCACACACTGTTTCAAACAAACAAAAAAAATGTAGATGAACCTAGACAGAGCCCAGATGAATCAAAGACTGGAAAGAGTATTTAGGACTCCTCTGAATTCAAAATTTGGTGAGTAGCTACTTATTCAAGGTCATATGGTAGATGTGACTGCCACAAGAGTGGACAGGACAGACTCATCTTTACCTGCAGGGAGTGTATAGTGTACCTCGTCTATTCATAGCACCCATGGCTGAGATTTGGCTTCATGCACCCTGGTTTGACTTTAAACCCCATTGTGAATTCTTTCAATGTGTAAGCCCCTCTCCATTTTCCTGTTGCTGCTTTGATTTTAAACACATGAAAATGCTGGACAAAAACAAGCTGCTGGATAATATGAAGAAAGTGCCTTTTAGCAGTGGGGGGGAGTAGGCTTTGTGTGCTGTAGGGAGGGCGCTTGTTGGGGGATGGGGGGCAAAGAACATCCCTGCACTGATCTTTTTAGGAAATTGGAGAATGAAAAACAAAAGACAGATTTTCAAACTAGATTTCCTCTCTGAGAGAACATCCTGAGACATTGCTATTAGTCATAGATACATAATTTAAGAGTTCAAAAGAAGTGTCAGAAAACAATTTTCATGCCAATTTTTCAAACTCAAAATGGAGGGATGAAAAATATAGGTGGCATAGAGGTCGTGAACATGCATATTCTTCAGGCTTAATGCCTCGATGTAGCAATTATAAAAATCTGGTAATTGGGCAGTTACTTTATCAGGACACTTGACGTGAAATCAGCTGGGCAGGGGAGAGTCTGGGAGATGGTTTTGAGCATAAACTTATTGAATAAGAATTTTTTAGGTCAGAGCTAATTCAGGAAAAACAGTTTCTTCTGTTATGCTATGAACCAAGATAAAAACAAGATGGAAGCAAATTAACTTAAATTCTCTCTCCTCCCCCTTTCCCTTTTTTTTCTCTCTCTCCCACTCACTTTTGCTCTCTTGCTACACACACATGTGAGTACACACCATCAACAGAGCTATTTTAGCTTTGCTAGCATAACTAGTCATTGAATATCAAGATCTAGGAAGAGACACAAAGTAGTCGTATATTTGTAGATACAAGGAAACAAGAAAAAGTAATGAATATCCAATCCTAAGTCTTCACTTGGCTAGGTAGTGAGCACTTCAAACTCAATACCTCTTAAACTTAACTCATGCTCTCTATGGCAACTCTCTCCATTTTTTGTTTTCCCAAATTTGGTAAATAGTACTAACATTCATCTACACCTGCAAATCAAAAACATGGGTGTCATCCTTTATACCTATTTTCCCTCTCCCTTCTTTTCCAATTAATGTCTATCTTCTATATAGTCCAGTTCCTGAATTGTCCTTAAAATCTATCACTTTTCCCTCTCTCCACCACCGCCATCCATGTCCAAGGTACTATTGCTCTGAATGGTTGCCTTGATCTTGGGTTAGTACATGTCCCTTTTGTTCCCAGTTGAATTCACTGTTTCACCTACAGCTGCCCACATTATCCTTTTAAAAATGTAAATCTAATCATGCCCTCCATCCTGCCCCATTGCTTAGCAGTTTCTCATTGTTCTTAAGAAATCCTTAATGAAACTACATATTCCCTTATAATAAGACCCTGATTTATCACTGTAAATTTGTCTAATAATACTAGAACAATATTTTTTCTTCTCACGACATTAGTATTTGTTTTTCTTGTAGATCCCTGGATTTGCCACGCTTCTTCTGTCTTCAAGGCCTTCCTTCCTACATGCCTTTCCCTTATTTGTTCCTTAAAATGCAATTTTCCCGTTACCTAGAAATAAAAGTCTACAAAAGAAGCTTTCCCACACCTCCTAGACTAAGTCAGGTTCCTGTTATGCTTCCCTGATACCGTTTTTATCATGATTGTTGAAATTAGTTGTTTAATAACTAACTATTCTGCTAGAATTGTAAGTTCCATTAATTTAAGAAAAGATGTATGCTGGCCAGGTGCCATGGCTCACGCCTATAATCCCAGCACTTTGGGAGGCCGAGGCAGGCAGATCACTTGAGGTCAGGAGTTCAAGACCAACCTGACCAACATGGTGAAACCCTGTCTCTACAAAAAAATACAAAATTAGCTGGGTGTGGTGGCACACACCTGTATTCCTAGCCACAGGGAGGTTGTGGCAGGAGAATCACTTGGGCCCAGGAAACAGAGGTTGTGGTGAGCCGAGATCATGTCACTGTACTCCAGCCTGGGCGACAGAGTGAGACTCTGTGTCAAAAAAAAAAAGAGAAGCAAACAAACAAACAAAAAGGAAAAGATGTATTCATGTATTCTGATAACCAATGTATCCTCAGAGCCTGAAAAGGCATCTGAAACTGAGTAATCAAAAGGCACATATAAAATGGATAAATGATTTTCATGGGTGATCTTTGATTTCTTATAATCACAATGGATTGTCCTGATGAATCAGATGGGCCCAAGTAAACATAAAGTTCTGAGCCTGAATCCCAAAGATCAATTTTCTGAGAATACATGGAGGAAAAAAAATACATATGTATATATACACACACACATATATATATATAAATAAACAGAGAATTCTTGCTTGACTATAAGCTTAATTAAAATGAAATACTGCTGGTTATCATTGCTTAAAAAGTGATTTTAATCTTGGGCTTTGTAAAGAGAAGTAGATTATTCAGAACAACAAATGTGGCACTTCTCTTCTACTCTGCACTGTGTAGGCTGCTCCTGAAATACTTCATTCAGGTTTGGGATTCTGGGAACTTATATATTTGAACAGTCCAGAAGTGAGAGAAACAGATGCCGAAGGGGATTGAAAATCATGAAAACTATGAGGCATTGTTGAAGGAGCTGGAGCAGTACCTGAGAACTCTATTCAAAAATATGAATAACTCTCATGCTTGTAATCAGAGTGTCCATATGGCCTAGAAGAAAGAGACAAGGGCCCATGGGTGGATTTTGAATGGAGACAAATGATGGCTTTCTGTTTGGAGAACAGTTTTGACTAAACGTCCTGAACTGTGATATAGGCCTTGCCCCATACTGAAAGAACATTCTAGAAGCCACTATTTTGTGGGAGTGGAATGGACGAACCTGGAAGATTGTGAGGTTTCTGCCACTGGAATTGCTCAAATATAGACTGGCTGGCCGCAAGGTGCTGATATTCAAGAACCATCAGGGATCAGCCTCGTGCTGGTACTAGCTTCATATTTAACTGGCATTTATTTAAAAAGATACTGTGTGCCTAGAATTGTGCTGGACTATTTCACAAATGCTGACTCATATATGCCACAACACAGCTTCATAAGGTAAATACATGCTTTTGTAATCCTGTCTTGCAAGGGAGGAAAGTGAGGCTTAGCAAAGTTAAGGGACTTATTTAAAATGGCATACCTGGTAAGTGATCCTTCCCACATCCTTGTAAGTGATCCTTTCCAGGTCCTTCTTTTTTTTTTTTAACTTCACAATTTTATGTCACTTTTTAAAAATGACACTTAAAGGCCCTTCCAGGGCTCATGTTCTCTAATTTTACCGCACTGGGCTTGACACTGAACATAGCCTGCACACTTAGAAACCTAACCACAGTGTCAGTCCCTTTCCACAGCTGAACAAAAAGACAAGGGTCCTCAAATTGGGTCATTTCTAATTACCCAATGTAGCTAAGATTGCACAGAATAAAGCAGGGGGTGACAGTGGCTGACTATTTGCGATATAGGGCAGGATAGTTTTCTAATTTAATATTTTATTTATACTTCTAATAGGTGAAAGTACTAGAGTTGGCAACTAGAGAGGTTATGACTCAAGTCATTGAAGGGGAAACCTGGAAAAATCACAATCAAAACTTTATTATGCTCATAATTAGGCTAAAAATAAGAGCATATGGCAGCTAAGGGAAAACATAAGCCACAGATATTGGATCTCTGGTAGACAAAGTTGAAGAGGAATGAATGCGTGGAGTAATATTGTAGGTGAAGACAGGAAAGAAATGGATGGAGTTAATAACTTAATGCATCTGGAAAAGTGGGAGCACTGTTCAATGATAAATCGAAGTAGAAGTAGAAGAGAATAAATGAATAAATAAAGCAAAGAATAAATGGCCAGTAATGCAAGACACTAAAATCCTAAGCTGTCATCAAAGATATAAAAATGCGGGAATGGATGTGTAAAAAATAAAAAGGCAAGAATGAAATGCATCTGGCAAAAATGAGGATAAGTAATGTTTCAAAACCTTGTAAGAAATCTCTAATTGGTGAAAAGCATGTAGCTCATAAAACCCTGATGAAATTAGAGTGACAATAGGGTAGCCCCAAAGGCAGGGATTAGACAGACATTTAAAGCAACCTGAGATATTGCCATCATATAGTAGAAAAAGAAGAAGAGAGATGTTATATTCCAGATTCCAGGGATTTTTTTTTTCTTCTTACAGGATGAATGTCAAATGATGTGAAGAAGAGTGAGCAGGCATAGTTAAAAGAGCATAGATGAATTTTGGGATCATACCATTGGGCATTAGGATATAAAAATTATGAAACAAAGTGTGCCCTTTGCCAATTTTCCTAACCTTTATATCCTCAGTATTTTCTTTGTTGTGTGGAAATACTAATACCAGCTGTACGGTACTGTTATGAGCATCAGATATAAAAAAATGTGTGTAAATGACCTGCCAAACAGCTCCCTACATGGAAGCTATTCCAATTTCAAAGTAGGGTGGCATCGTGGAAAGAGCTATTACAGAAATGAACTAGGAGGGAGGGAAGGAAATTAACCTTGACTGAGCCCTGGCAGTGTTCTGGGCACATACACACATTAATTCTTTCAATCCTCACAACAACCCTATGAGAGTGACACTAATTTCCCCCAAATGGAGGTACAGAAGGCTTAAATTAAATGTCTTGGGTCTTGCCACTAACGATTGATAAATCTGGAAATCAAAGCCCAGTTTTTGCATTACACCAGTCGATTAAAATACGTGGGCCATCTTAATTTGCCCAGTTCAGATGCCTGAAAGCTAGGACCTTATTCTTACCATTTAGAGTCTTGGGTTCTCTATCATATTCAAAGAATTTGCTTTTACAGTTTTGTTTTCACCTCCAATCCATAGGGTAGAGAAAAGACCCTCAAGACATGGGATGTCTTAGGAGTTCATGAAGTTCAAAAATTACTCCAGCTCGTTTCTCCAGCCCTCCATCCCAGTAAATATGCCATGGAGCAGGAGACGCAAGGAGAAATTACAGACTCCAAAAGCCACTGGCAGCAAAGGAGGGAAGCAAAGAACTAGTAGCATGCCTGAGGGGATGCTTAGGCTCTGTCTTTCTATCAGTTCAGCCAGTGGATCTTTAATCTAGTTTGAAAACTTCAGCCCCAGATGGACGTGGGCAGCCTTTAGAAATGTATTCTCAGCAAGGGAGGTGTCAGGATGGATTCATAAGAGGTATTTCATGCCTCACAAATCACCTTGAATATTTCATGTACATTAAAAAATTAGTAGACAAAACCGGAGCAGTGGTGTATAATTTACATAGATTTCCAAGATGTTTTTGATACAGAGCAGGGCAGAAGATTTATCTGTGGGCACATTAAGCCGCACTTGGAACAAAATGCACTGGCTCTGCATTAGTGTCCATCAGAGAGGGTAGCAAAGAGCTACGTCGTGTTGAAGCAGTAAATATAGGCATAGCAAAGAGAAATATTAGCTTCATTTTTCTTTATCTTCTGCAGAGAGGACTGGTGAGTTTCTGCTCTCTGAAGGATGAGATAGCATTGCCCGCGTATGAATGAGTTTAAAAGGCATAAACAAGGGAGTCTGATGGCCTAATTTGGAAGGGTCCAGCGGGAATCTGCCTCCTTGCAGATAATGAGATCGTATTTGGAGTAGATATGCCACCAAGGGAGAAAATGAATTTAATAGAAATATCACTGCTATTTACAACTAAAGAAACATTGGCAAAATATGCTGAAAAGAGAATGAATTCATGGTCTGGGACCTTTTTTATGTTTGGAAAAGCACTTAGTATGTGACCCTCATCCTGTGGATAAATGTAATATGAATTTATAGTAATTCAAACCTCTGAGTTATATTTAGCTAGGATCGAAAGAGTTTGAAAATTCAGCCTTGAGCTACATTTACTGGCTGAAGAATCAGTGTCTTGCATTTACTTTCTACCTTTCTAGGTTCTAAAATTCTCAGTATTTGGCTCCAGTCTGTTGGGGTTTTTTTTTTTTTTTTTTAACTGATGATGTGTCCCCAGTTGACGATACAAGGACACTCATTTGTGTGCAGCTCAGAACAATGACTGTGTCTTGATCGACGATGAAAAGAAGCATTTCTTCTGCTAATGGGAAATCACACAAAGATGTAGAATTTTTTTTTTTTCTTTTTCTTGGTCCTTTGGCTTTCTTGCATATGGGGGTATGTTTCCTTAGAGACTTCATGATGGTAATGAATTCAGAGTTTATTGACATACATTTATAGAACACATAGATTAATTTCTACAAATAAACACTAAAGTTAGTGTATTTACGGGGCAGTCCTGGACTGGAAATTGCATGTGCCCTCAACTCTGTGTAAGCTGGTCTCCCTTGAATCTAGCTGCTTTGGAAAATTTTGGGATTGGAACATATAGTAACTAGTTTTTTCTTATGACTATAAAAAGTAGAAGAAGGAGAAACAGTGAACTAGAAAGGAGAGTACAATAGGAAATGCAAATAACCATGGTCCTTCTGGTTAGATAACCATGACAATGGTTTATGTTTTTTAGTTACCCACCTACCTTGGGCACATTTGCAGGTTGCTTCATTTGAGTTACACAACGTATGGGTGACATTTACCTCCATTTTTCAGATTAGCAAACTGATTGTTGGAGAGTTTTAATGACTTCTCAGGTCATACAGTCTTTAAATTGGAGAATTAGGTTCTGCACCTAGGATTGACTAGCCACATGTCCAGGATGCTAAGTGAAGCTCAGAGGCCTGGGAGAAGTAGAACTCTAGGCAAAGCCACAACCAATCAGGGAGGCTTGAGACTTGCCCCTTCCTTCCAGGTACCTGATTTCCTCTTTCTTCCCTAGTGAGAACCCAGGCTCTTTTTATGGATGTGGGAAATAAAATGAGATGAATGAGCCTGAGATTTAAATTGTTATAAAACTATTAAAGAGAAATCTGTCTTAAGTTATCACCTAAGGGGCCAGTAAAAATTGGTCGTCATAGAGGTGGATTTTTAAATAAAGGTTGAACAAAATTACACTCAGATCCTTAGGGATGCTTCTAAATAATATTTTAAAACAGGGGGTTACACAGTGAGGTGACCTTCCTGTCATACTGCCTGTATTATACCAAGATATCCTATGCCTAGCAAGGCTCAAAGAATGCACATTCTCTCTTAGGAAACTTCAGTGTCCCCTGGATCTTTTATTATCTTGCCCAGAGCAACACTCTGATCTTGGGGAGAGCGAGAGTCAAGACTTCCTTCAAAACTGGGGACTCACCTGAAATTTCCACCCTTGAAAATCCCTTTGAAGAATATTTTATTTCTGCAAATGCATCTCCATTCCTAACCCTCCCACCTCCACTATATCACTGCTTTGCTTGAAAACCAATGATGCTTACCCTGCTTTCCTGGTGCATTATCAAATCTACCAACATCATTTCTCCACTTTCCTTGTATGTTCTATTGGCCCCTGTGTACAACCATGAGTGCACACCTAAAGAGCACTGCAACAATCACCTCGTATGTTGAGATTTTCTAAACCCAGTGCAACAGAGATATGTTTTTGCTCTTTTATGCCCTGAGCTCACCTTACCATCAACTCAACTTGCAGATTTGTGTTTGGGTGTGGCTGAGTCTATGTGTTTGGGAGAATTTTAAGGGCAAAATTTAAGCCAGTCTTTACTGGCTGGAGCATCACTTCCCCCAAGCTTAGAAGAGTATTTGACCTGCTGGATGGAGACAGTGAATGTTTATTGAATTAAGGAATACAAAGTGAATGAATGCGTGAGTGGAAGGCTTGTTCTAGAAAGACAGATGGAAGCTTCTCTATTCCCAACGTACATCTGGTCATTGTCATGTCTTCTTCCTCTCTCTCACACTTCTCTGACTGTTCAAATCTCCCCTGCCCATCAAGACCAAATCTACAGTGTGTTTCCTTTCTGAACACATTCCCTTATAGCTCATTAACCTTATAGGTGTTTAGTCAATGAGTCAACATTTGTGGATTGTTCAGTGGGTGTTGAAATTGACGGGAAAGAGAATGAGCTTCAGGGAGGTTTGCATCTGAGTGACTACATTTAAGTGGAAAGACCTTTTCTTTCTTGACTTCATTTTCAGCCATCCTGAGCAAAGTGAAAAGTGGTAGACAATGAGAATTTAATGATTTTAATAAGGAGATGCAGGTTGGTGAAAATCACCTCCCAGGTATTAGAATTGGGCCACAATAGGTGGGTTCTAGGGAACTCAATGCCAGATGTTTTTGCCTCCTGAAGGGGATGGGGAAATAAGCCCATCTGCCCATTTCAGAGGGTGCCTGTACTTAGGTATGCATGAGATTTACCTGAAAGGTGAAATTTAGACCCTCAGAGAGAAAAGGCAGCCACGGAGATGAGCCTATAATCTGCCATTGTTCTCCTGGAGGTAGATACTTCACGTATCTGAGAGCTCAGGTCTGCTGAAAACCACTTTGAAAAGGATTCAGTCTAGATATGCAAAGATGAATAAGACTCACTGCATCATTCTGTCCACACCTGCCTAAGAAGGACATTGCTTCTAGGTTTCAGGCAGGATAATTGATCTTAGTCCTGAAACCACATTATATCAGGATAGGGCTTTTGTCAGAAGTTCTTTAAGACCATGATTTCATTAAGCTTTCTTATACCTTGTAATAGAGAAACATCTTGCTTCCTTTACAGATGGGCAAAATGAGGCTTAGAAAAACGTGATGCTTCTGCAGAGGAAGTAGGGGGTGGGAGTTTATAGTGCATCCTCATTCCTAGCTTACCTGGCAACACAAGCTCAGCTTCTCTCCCTGAATCGTTTAAAAATCTCCACAATCAGCCAAAAGATTTATATTTTCTTATTACCTTAGCAGCTTCTTCCGAATAAATCTTTTTTTCCCAGCACAAGGAATGAATTTAAAGGAATATATTAAATTTCTAAAAAATGGGCTTGCAAAGCAAGATTCTGCTTTGACCCTAATATCTCCCTTAGATTCCCTCCTGCACACATACACCCTTATCAGACATGATTCACCTTCTCTGGAAACAGGCTGAGATTGGAGTCATGGCCAAAGGCAGGAATGGAGGTGTGGGCATTTTCATAGTATATAATGAGCAAATGAATGATTACTATGAGGAATTTTGGGTGTCAGACCACCAGTTACCAATAGTTTTCAAAGAGTAGAAGAATTTGAGGAGAAGGTGATTTTTAATATAATTACATGCAGAAATATGTTTTGAGGAATGAATTTTTAAAATTGCGGTCATTGATGTTTTTGCATTTCTCTTCCATTAGAGAGAATAAAAACAATCTAATTAAAATTATAGCCTCATGCTAGATCATCTTATTAGCTCCATGAGATTTCATACATAGGCTCACTGAACATCTGGAATTCAACTCCATTGCCAACTTTAAAATAGATACCTAAATGCATACAGATACATGCATATGATGGGCACACACTGCTTTTTTTTAAAAGTTAGAATACATTTTTTACATGAACTTGATCTCAAAGGAATGACATAGAAAAGCTAAAATGTAAGTTTCTTGATTCAAAATCACATCCAATTCACATGAAAAATAACTTATTTGAAAAAATGCACGTTTTTTTTTCTCCTGATGAGAGTGCACAATCACTTTGAGAAATTTGGGAATAGCGGCAAAAAGTAAAGAAAACATAAAGCACACATAATCTCACCCCTCAGAAGTAGCTGTTCATAGTTTCATAAATTCTGTCTTTCTTGAATTTATCATATTTTTTCACCTATAAGGTATCATACTACCCATGGCACTTACATTGTCCTGTTCTTGTTCATACTCACTGATACCCATCTTCCACATTGATAAAAATATTAATAAACATTTTAAAGGGCAAGTCAATTTTATTATATAGTTACCTTTATTTCTTTATGTTGTGAATGTAGGTTCTTTGAATGCATTTCTTTCTGAAGGAAAGGTGTAAGAAAATTGAGTTGGAATTTAATTTGGAAGAAGAGTATATGACATTATAGAATGTTAAAACTAAAAGTAATTTAGAAGCTCATGTTCAGCCACCTCGTCTCATTTAGAGATATGTAAATACTCTCTGAGAGAAGAAAGATTTTTTTCTAGGGTTACAGTGTCAATGAACAATGAAGGAAGGACTGGAACTGAGACCCCAGTGATCTTCCCAGCTCCTTATCCTTCCTCTGGAAAGCATTTTCCTTCCAGAAGGATGATGTTCTGGTCCATCCTTTGAGAGGGATTGCTTATGAAATCAGCACCTGTGCCCCCACAGGAAATAAAGATAGGACTAGATGGTGAGCCAATATAGGAAAGAACACCTGTTGTTATTTCAGGTTTAAACAAGGTCTTCTGCCAAACCAAATCAGGGTAATGTGCTGAGAACACCTGGAAGAATGGGCTTCAAAAATTTCAGATGCCAACATAAGAAAGACTGCCAATGATATCATGTTCTGGGACACTCCCTCCCTACAATTCTCACATGCTCCATACCAAAGTGCCCTTATTATAATGTTCAAGAAAGGAACATACTTAGCAATCTTATAACCTTTGCCATATATGTGTGTGTGTGTTTGTGTGTGTGTGTTTCCACTGCATCCTTAAAATTAGGTAAGCAGTTGAAGGGAAAGCATTCCATCCTATTGGTGCTATGGAACCAGGGAAGATATAGCAGAGGGTTGAACTTGGGCAGGGGTGGGGAGAATTCATTTCACCCAGATGTTTGGGACAGGCGAAGACTAAGATTTTTTTATTCCTAGATGGTACAAGTAGAAGGAACATCAGAGCAATAATTTTGCTTTTTTATTAAAATTAATTTCTGAGCAACCAAGAAAGAGACAGAATGGGGCAAAGTTAGAGAAAGAGAGAAGGATAGTTTAGAAAAAGCAAATAACAAAAGAGAAATGAATGGGGGAAATAAGTGAAAAAGAATACATACTTAAATGCTGATAATGCTAATAAATATGTCAATTATATGTGCAGAAGAATGCTAGTTCTTGTGGTCATTTTTCTGCAGGGCTTACTGAAAGGAAGCAATCTGGGGAGCTTACCCTAATACCAACCCTGTCCTCCTTGATTAAACAAGAAGATAGAATTCAGGTTTGGGGGAAGTTCAGTGTTCTCAGAAAGATGTTATTCTATCCCTTTTTGTGGAGGAAGGGAGAGGGTCTTCTCCTTGGGCCACAGAAAAGAAGATGGGGTGGGGCCAAGAAAATTGTCCATAAATACTGGGCAGACCACCAAAAATGTCTCCATATTGAAGCCTTAGGTGACCTGTTTACCTGCCCTTTAATTACCAGGGCAGGAAGCTAGACACAGGGTAGACGGTATGCTGATACTTTCAAGTAGATGAGTGCAGCTAAAGCATACTCTTTATCTTTCCACCTCAAACCTTGCTTTCTGTTCCCTGTGACCTTACGCTCTACTGGCCTAAAGGTCTTAGTTCCAAAGGGAGGAGTGCTTCCACCAGGACCCAACAATGATTCCATTAAACAGGAAGTTAAAGCAGCCACCAGGTCACTTTGGGCTCCCCTGTGCTGTGCTGACTGGGGTGACTGTTTATGACCACCAAGGAGAAATGGAAGCACTTCTGCCCAATGGAGGTAGGAAGAATATGTCTGGAATACAAGAAATCCTTTAGGGTGATTAAGGTCATGCCCTGTGATTAAGGTCAATGAAAAACTACAACAATTCAATCCTACTAATGACTCAGACTCATCAGGAATGAAGGTTTGGATCACCCCACCAGGCAAAGAACCACAATCAACTAAGGTACTTACTGAAGGCAAAGGAAATACAGAATGGGTAGTGAAAGAAGGTAGCTATAAATCTCATTATATCATACCAGTATACTATTGAGTACTATAAATAGTAGTAGTCAGGATTCACCAAAGAGACAAAATCACTGGAATGTATACATATATAAAAATAGATTAATTATAAGGAATCAGCTGCTCTCTTCAGGCCTCAAATAGATTGGATGAAGTCCACTCACATTAGGGAGGGCAATATGCTTTACTCAGTCTACCAATTTAAATGTTAACCTCACCCAGAGACATCCTCAGAGAAATGTTTTACCAAGTACCTGGGCATCCCATGGTCCAGTCAAATTGACACATAAAATTCACCATCACAGTAGAGAACCTGACACATAAATAGAATGGTAAAATGGCAGATATTATTTATTCTTATTACTTTTAATATTTTAGATCACCGTATTTTGCCTCATAGTTTCATTCATGAAAATGCAAGCAATTAATAAATACATGCTAAAGGATAATGAAGGATAGAGATAGTTTTAATAATACCTGAACTGCAACCTAGAGTTGGGCTAGATTGAGTTTTGCAGGTTGCAACCTTGAATGCTTAAGCTTTGTGTTTATTAAAATATAATACACAAAGATGGCCGAATAGGAAGAGCTCCGGTCTACAGCTCCCAGAGTGAGCGACTCAGAAGATGGGTGATTTCTGCATTTCCATCTGAGGTACCGGGTTCATCTCACTAGGGAGTGCCAGACAGTGGGCGCAGGTCAGTGGGTGCGCACACCGAAGCAGGGCGAGGCATTGCCTCACTCGGGAAGCACAAGGGGTCAGGAAGTTCCCTTTCCTAGTCAAAGATAGGGGTGACAGACAGCACCTGGAAAATTGGGTCACTCCCACCCAAATACTGCGCTTTTCCGACGGGCTTAAAAATGGCGCACCAGGAGATTATATCCCGCACCTGGCTTGGAGGGTCCTATGCCCACAGAGTCTCGCTGATTGCTAGCACAGCAATCTGAGATCAAACTGCAAGGGGGCAGTGAGGCTGGGGGAGGGGCGCCCACCATTGCCCAGGCTTGCTTAGGTAAACAAAGCAGCCAGGAAGCTCGAACTGGGTGGAGCCCACCACAGCTCAAGGAGGCCTGCCTGCCTCTGTAGGCTCCACCTCTGGGGGCAGGGCACAGACAAACAAAAAGACAGCAGTAACCTCTGCAGACTTAAATGTCCCTGTCTGACAGCTTTGAAGAGAGCAGTGGTTCTCCCAGCACGCAGCTGGAGATCTGAGAATGGGCAGTCTGCCTCCTCAAGTGGGTCCCTGACCCCTGACCTCTGAGCAGCCTAACTGGGAGGCACCCCCTAGCAGGGGCAGACTGACACCTCACATGGCCAGGTACTCCAACAGACCTGCAGCTGAGGGTCCTGTCTGTTAGAAGGAAAACTAACAAACAGAAAGGACATCCACACCAAAAACCCATCTGTACATCACCATCATCAAAGACCAAAAGTAGATAAAACCACAAAGATGGGGAGAAAACAGAGCAGAAAAACTGGAAACTCTAAAACGCAGAGCGTCTCTCCTCCTCCAAAGGAATGCAGTTCCTCACTAGCAACGGAACAAAGCTGGCTGGAGAATGACTTTGATGAGCTGAGAGAAGAAGTCTTCAGATGATCAAATTACTCCGAACTACGGGAGGAAATTCAAACCAAAGTCAAGGAAGTTGAAAACTTTGAAAAAAGTTTAGAAGACTGTATAACTAGAATAACCAATACAGAGAAGTGCTTAAAGGAGCTGATGGAGCTGAAAACCAAGGCTCGAGAACTACGTGAAGAATGCAGAAGCCTCAGGAGCCGATGCGATCAACTGGAAGAAAGGGTATCAGTGATGGAAGATGAAGTGAATGAAAGGAAGCAAGACGGGAAGTTTAGAGAAAAAAGAATAAAAAGAAATGAGCAAAGCCTCCAAGAAATATGGGACTATGTGAAAAGACCAAATCTACATCTGATTGGTGTACCTGAAAGTGATGGGGAGAATGGAACCAAGTTGGAAAACACTCTGCAGGATATTATCCAGGAGAACTTCCCCAATCTAGCAAGGCAGGCCAACGTTCAGATTCAGGAAATACAGAGAACGCCACAAAGATACTCCTCGAGAAGAGCAACTCCGAGACACATAATTGTCAGATTCACCAAAGTGGAAATGAAGGAAAAAATGTTAAGGGCAGCCAGAGAGAAACGTCAGGTTACCCACAAAGGGAAGCCCATCAGACTAACAGCGGATCTCTCGGCAGAAACTCTACAAGCCAGAAGAGAGTGGGGACCAATATTCAACATTCTTAAAGAAAAGAATTTTCAACCCAGAATTTCATATCCAGCCAAACTAAGCTTCATAAGTGAAGGAGAAATAAAATACTTTACAGACAAGCAAATGCTGAGAGATTTTGCCACCACCAGGCCTGCCCTAAAAGAGCTCCTGAAGGAAGCGCTAAACATGGAAAGGAACAACCAATACCAGCCGCTGCAAAATCATGCCAAAATGTAAAGACCATCGAGACTAGGAAGAAACTGCATCAACTAACGAGCAAAATCACCAGCTAACATCATAATGACAGGATCAAATTCACACATAACAATATTAACTTTAAATGTAAATGGACTAAATGCTCCAATTAAAAGGCACAGACTGGCAAATTGGATAAAGAGTCAAGACCCATCAGTGTGCTGTATTCAGCAAAACTGTCTCACGTGCAGAGACACACATAGGCTCAAAATAAAAGGATGGAGGAAGATCTACCAAGCAAATGGAAAACAAAAAAAGGCAGGGGTTGCAATCCTAGTCTCTGATAAAACAGACTTTAAACCAACAAAGATCAAAGAGACAAAGAAGGCCATTACATAATGGTAAAGGGATCAATTCAACAAGAAGAGCTAACTATCCTAAATATATATGCACCCAATACAGGAGCACCCAGATTCATAAAGCAAGTCCTGAGTGACCTACAAAGAGACTTAGACTCCCACACATTAATAATGGGAGACTTTAACACCCCACTGTCAACATAAGACAGAAAGTTAACAAGGATATCCAGGAATTGAACTCAGCTCTGCACCAAGCAGACCTAATAGACATCTACAGAACTCGCCACCCCAAATCAACAGAGTATACATTTTTTTCAGCACTACACCACACCAATTCCAAAATTGACCACATACTTGGAAGTAAAGCTCTCCTCAGCAAATGTAAAAGATCAGAAATTATAACAAACTATCTCTCAGACCACAGTGCAATCAAACTAGAACTCAGGATTAAGAATCTCACTCAAAACTGCTCAACTACATGGAAACTGAACAACCTGCTCCTGAATGACTACTGGGTACATAACGAAATGAAGGCAGAAATAAGATGTTCTTTGAAACCAACGAGAACAAAGACACAACATACCAGAATCTCTGGGACACATTCAAAGCAGTGTGTAGAGGGAAATTTATAGCACTAAATGCCCACAAGAGAAAGCAGGAAAGATCCAAAATTGACACCCTAACATAATTAAAAGAACTAGAAAAGCAAGAGCAAACACATTCAAAAGCTAGCAGAAGGCAAGAAATAACTAAAATCAGAGCAGAACTGAAGGAAATAGAGACACAAAAAACCCTTCAAAAAATTAATGAATCCAGGAGCTGGTTTTTTGAAAGGATCAACAAAATTGATAGACTGCTAGCAAGACTAATAAAGAAAAAAGAGAGAAGAATCAAATAGACGCAATAAAAAATGATAAAGGGGATATCACCACCGATCCCACAGAAATACAAACTACCATCAGAGAATACTACAAACACCTCTATGCAAATAAACTAGAAAATCTAGAAGAAATGGATAAATTCCTCGACACATACACTCTCCCAAGACTAAACCAGGCAGAATTTGAATGTCTGAATAGACCAATAACAGGAGCTGAAATTGTGGCAATAATCAATAGCTTACCAACCAAAAAGAGTCCAGGACCAGATGGATTCACAGCCGAATTCTACCAGAGGTACAAGGAGGAACTGGTACCATTCCTCCTGAAACTATTCCAATCAATAGAAAAAGAGGGCATCCTCCCTAACTCATTTTATGAGGCCAGCATCATTCTGATACCAAAGCTGGGCAGAGACACAACCAAAAAAGAGAATTTTAGACCAATATCCTTCCTTGATGAACACTGATGCAAAAATCCTCAATAAAATACTAGCAAACTGAATCCAGCAGCACATCAAAAAGCTTATCCACCATGATCAAGTGGGCTTCATCCCTGGGATGCAAGGCTGGTTCAATATACGCAAATCAATAAATGTAATCCAGCATATAAACAGAACCAAAGACAAAAACCACATGATTATCTCAATAGATGCAGAAACGGCCTTTGACAAAATTCAACAACCCTTCATGCTAAAAACTCTCAATAAATTAGGTATTGATGGGACGTATCTCAAAATAATAAGAGCTATCTATGACAAACCCACAGCCAATATCATACTGAATGAGCAAAAACTGGAAGCATTCCCTTTGAAAACTGGCACAAGACAGGGATGCCCTCTCTCACCACTCCTATTCAACATAGTGTTGGAAGTTCTGGCCAGGGCACTTAGGCAGGAGAAGGAAATAAAGGGTATTCAATTAGGAAAAGAGGAAGTCAAATTGTCCCTATTTGCAGATGACATGATTGTATATCTAGAAAACCCCGTTGTCTCAGCCCAAAATCTCCTTAAGCTGATAAGCAACTTCAGCAAAGTCTCAGGATACAAAACCAATGTACAAAAATCACAAGCATTCTTATACACCAACAACAGACAAACAGAGAGCCAAATCATGAGTGAACTCCCATTCACAATTGCTTCAAAGAGAATAAAATACCTAGGAATCCAACTTACAAGGGATGTGAAGGACCTCTTCAAGGAGAACTACAAAACACTGCTCAATGAAATAAAAGAGGATACAAACAAATGGAAGAACATTCCATGCTCATGGGTAGGAAGAATCAATGTCGTGAAAATGGCCATACTGCCCAAGGTAATTTACAGATTCATTGCCATCCCCATCAAGCTACCAATGACTTTCTTCACAGAATTGGAAAAAACTACTTTCAAGTTCATATGGAACCAAAAAAGAGCCCGCATCGCCAAGTCAATCCTAAACCAAAAGAACAAAGCTGGAGGCATCACACTACCTGACTTCAAACTATACTACAAGGCTACAGTAACCAAAACAGCATGGTACTGGTACCAAAACAGAGATATAGATCAATGGAACAGAACAGAGCCCTCAGAAATAACACTGTATATCTACAACTATCTTATCTTTGACAAACCTGAGAAAAACAAGCAATGGGGAAAGGATTCCCTATTTAATAAACGGTGCTGGGAAAACTGGCTAGCCATATGTAGAAAGCTGAAACTGGATCCCTTTCTTACACCTTATACAAAAATCAATTCAAGATGGATTAAAGACTTAAATGTTAGACCTAAAACCATAAAAACCCTAGAAGAAAACCTAGGCATTACCATTCAGGACATAGGCATGGGCAAGGACTTCATGTCTAAAACACCAAAAGCAATGGCAACCAAAGCCAAAATTGACAAATGGGATCTAATTAAACTCAAGAGCTTCTGCACAGCAAAAGAAACTACCATCAGAGTGAACAGGCAACCTACAAAATGGGAGAAAATTTTCACAACCTACTCATCTGACAAAGGGCTAATATCCAGAATCTACAATGAACTCAAACAAATTTACAAGAAAAAAACAAACAACCCCATCAAAAAGTGGGCAAAGGACATGAACAGACACTTCTCAAAAGAAGACATTAATGCAGCCAAAAAACACATGAAAAAGTGCTCACCATCACTGGCCATCAGAGAAATGCAAATCAAAACCACAATGAGATACCATCTCACACCAGTTAGAATGGCAATCATTAAAAAGTCAGGAAACAACAGGTGCTGGAGAGGATGTGGAGAGATAGGAACACTTTTACACTGTTGGTGGGACTGTAAACTAGTTCAACCATTGTGGAAGTCAGTGTGGCGATTCCTCAGGGATCTAGAACTAGAAATACCATTGGACCCAGCCATCCCATTACTGGGTATATACCCAAAGGACTATAAATCATGCTGCTATAAAGACACATGCACACGTATGTTTATTGCGGCATTATTCACAATAGCAAAGACTTGGAACCAACCCAAATGTCCAACAATGATAGGCTGGATTAAGAAAACGTGGCACATGTACACCATGGAATACTATGCAGCCATAAAAAATGATGAGTTCATGTCCTTTGTAGGGACATGGATGAAATTGGAAATCATCATTCTCAGCAAACTATCGCAAGAACAAACAACCAAACACTGCATATTCTCACTCACAGGTGGGAACTGAACAATGAGATCACATGGACACAGGAAGGGGAACATCACACTCTGGGGACTGTTGTGGGGTGGGGGGAGGGATAGCATTGGGAGATATACCTAATGCTAGATGACGAGTTAGTGGGTGCAGTGCACCAGCATGGCACATGTATACATATGTAACTAACCTGCACATTGCGCACATGTACCCTAAAACTTAAAGTATAATAATAATAAATTTTAAAAAAAAGACTTTAAAAAATTAAATTAAAAAATATATAATACACGAAACGTCTTGTAGAAGTTTTAAAGTAAGATTCACCTGTGAGTCACCTGTAGAACACACTTTAAAGGTGTTGGTTAACAACCTCTGTGTGTCTCTATTCATAGATATGTAACTATACATCTGAGTCTGCACAGATACTCATATATGTGTAATCCTAAAGGTTTTTGATAAATGTGGAATAACTTAACCAACTTTATGAATTTAATTAAGCTTTTCCCCACATGGTGTGTTGGAAAAGACAGCAGTTCATAGAAAGACCATAATCTAAAAAATATATATATATTTTTCAAAATGGGAACCAGGCCCACAGGGCAAATGGGACATTTTGCTTGTCAGGAAAATAAATTTATTCTGAATTTATGAATGGATAATAAGCCAGCTTTTCACAACGATTAATGGTAATTAACCTTTTAAAGCTCCATCACTTACCTGGCCATCTTTGGCTGACAGTCCTTGAACACAGTAGAGAATGCTGATGGTAAAAAGACCTTCCTCTGGACTCCCAAGGTCCTGTAAGGTAGACACCATTATTTTTGTGCGAAGAGGTGGCAAATCTGATGCAGCCCTAGATAACTTCAGACAAAGAAAAAAATATATACATGCTCTGTAATGGAGAGAAGCTTTCATCCTGTAGGGACAACTGGACTAGAGGACAGTCAGCTCTACTGCTTGAAGCCACGTGACTTCAGCAACATCTTTTCACTTGTGTGCACCCACCTCCTTTACCTATAAAATGGATGAGTAGCGATTTTATTAACAATTATCATTTTAAGTGAAGGGTCCTGTTGGCTGGCATAGGAAAAATGCAAGCCCCTTTTAAAACAACATCATATTAAAGCTGTCTCTCAGCAAGCTGGCACTTGTCACACATCCTAAGACACTAACCTGGACCCAAGATATGCTCCATGTCTTTGCCTATTTCAGTGGCCACCACCTCTGACAATATGAACATCAAAGATAGCTGGGAAGTAAATTCTGGAATGGGCTTTAGCACGAAAGATGTTTATTGGGGGTATCCTTAGAATCAACACCTGTGGAAGTAAGAGAAAGTAAGTAAGATTTCAAAAAATTCAAGATGTGATGCAGGCAAGACAGACTTGGCTGACCCCAAAGAGAATCATGCAGTTAGTTAGAATGGTACATCAGAGTTGTTCTGAACCAGAGTCAATGGCCAAAACCTTATACCCCCTACAGTGATCAATTCTTGACTGTGGGTTGCCCCAGTAAGGATCACGATCTTGAGACCCACAACATGAGAGAATCCCTGCAGGGGCGAGAGTTGAAAGTCATTTGCAGATGGCACTCCTAGTTGCTGAGACCACCACAACTTCACAAAAGGGTGGCCCATTACAGTATCTTCCACATTGATTGATTGATTGATTAACTGATTGAGCATTTACTATGTCCCAAACAGGCTATGCTGGGGCTGCTACCTGCTTTATCACTTCTAAGTCTCATCACAACCCTATCAGATAGGTATTCAAACACACTTTTTCACATGAAATGAAGGCTCAGTAAGTTATGCAATTAGAATTCAAAACAAGACAATGTTAACTTGCATGAGTCCAAGAGTTTGCCATATGCTGAGAGACAACTTGCACTTTTATTGTGTAAATTATCAATTGTTTTCAGTACTTATCTGATTTTTCCTTGGAGATTGTTTCTACTTTCCCCTGTTTCAAATTTTATTTCTCTGTAGGATTTATTCCAGACCATAACTCACACTTCCCCAGCCAGGTGGAAGTAATTGTTTCCTCATTTTGTTTTCAGAGACTATGGCTAGCTCTAGGAACTCACAGAAGTTACTCATCTTCCCTATGTCTCTGTTTCCATTATCTGTAATATGGGAATGATAGTAACACCTATCACATCAAACTTCTAAGAAGATTTTAAAAACGAATGCATAGGTATCACACAAGCAAATGCCAAGTGTTTGTTCTTCTTCTTATTTGCATATTTCATGAATTAAAATAAATCAGTGGATAACTGTTTTTGTTCATGTATCATATTTACATATAGGTAGACGCATGTATAATAAAATTCACATGTTCATTGATCTTCTTGTTAATTAGAATCATAAGATAGAGATTGTGCGATAATTACCTGGATATACTTAGAGCTTAGCATAATATCTCATACCAGTAGGTTTACCCAATAAAAAGCTATTAAATTGAATTACATTTCAACAATAAGTAGCCAAGTTTTATCAATCATAAATCACAGACATCTTTCAAAATTTTTCATTTCTGTCAGTGTATTACCCTAGCCCAAGCCACCATCATTTCTTCCTTCTGATTTAAAGTCATACAGATTTGGAATCAAAGTAGGCTGACATTCGTATTTAACTAGTTTAAGCCTCTATTTCTACATCTGTGAAATAGGAACAGATAGAGAACCTACTTCATGGGGCTGAAAACAGAATTAAATGAGATATGTAAATTAACTAATTAGTTCAAGGCATGGCATATAGCAAGACCTCAGCAATTGCTGGTTTTAATCATAACAATGACAATCACAACCACCAACCCAAGCATTTTTCCTGTTGTTGAGTTTATTCTCTGCTGCTTAGCCTACTGTAGGGATAAAACACCAGATTAGAAGTATAATGATATTGTACAAAGAGCAAACACACTGAGTATGGTTTTATCAAATAAACTTGTTCTTAACTTTGAGCAAGTAACATAATCTGTTTTAGTCTTGCTTTTTTCATTTGTGATATGGGAATAGTAATAATGCATATATCATAGAATTTTTAGGGTAAATGATATAATCTACCTATATAAGCATTTATAGAACAATGAGACCCAGTCAACAAGTACAAATGTTAGCTTTGACTCATACTATTAGCATGTGTGCAAAATAACAATTCATGGTGGCTTTAGTGGCAATATTGAGAGAGCTGGGTAATTCTGTCACACAGTAGGTCCTCAGCGCTCATTGAAGTCTTTCTATTGCCTACATTGTTGTGTCCTGAGAAGAGACAGCTGGCTCCTCACACTACAACCTGCACAATGCACAGGAGAATGTTAAACGGTGGGGAAAACACTCTGACGAAAGCTGTTTTAATGAGACATCCCGTTAGCTCTGCTGCTCCCAGGTCATGCTGCCTGTGTCAGAGCAAGAACACTAATGGACTAGGTGGTCGTGTCTTTCCGTCTGACTAGACTCTGGGTTTTTAATAAAGCAAGCAACCCACACACTCAGGCAGCTTGGGTGTGTGTATGTGTGCCTGTGTCTCCAATGATAAACAGTTTTCATCCTAAAAAAAGACTGGAGAAAAAAAACAACAGGACAGGAAGGCTCAAAATGTCCTCTCATTTGCACCAATCAGAAAGAAGCTGACCAAGACCTTCCTACACATGCGGATAACCCTCACACAGGGTAGAGAGGAGTAAAAAAACACGCTGCTTTTCCAGGGGGGCCATAATACACTCAATAGCGTTAAAAAAGAGTAGTGTCAGCTGCCTGGCTTCTTAATGATGAATAATTCATACACATCAAAGCAGCCCTCACAAAGTATTATTTCCCGTGGCCTCAAAGACAATGAAATCACAGCAAAGATGTCAAAAGGGGAAAGTTTTTTCAAATCACATCATCCCCCTATCTCTCCTCCCTACTCTGTAATATCCATTCTCTGGACTTGATTAAAATCAATTGTGATATTAGTTTATAAACACATTATTAAATCTTTTTATTTGCTTCTTATTCTGTGTAATGGCAAACTCCTATTCAGCCCTCAAAGCCCAGCTCAAAAGCCATCACTTTTTGAAGTCAACTCTGCCATCCACTTTCCCAACAGTCAGTCTAATCGTTCCCTTAGGTTAAACATATTTGCTTTAATACAACTGTTACTAAGACCTTATTCCTTTAAATCTTTGGCTCAGACTTGGAACCTCTTAAGCTTAGACACACTGTCTTATGTATTACAGAATAACTAGCACTCAATTTAAAGCCTGGGGTACAGTAGGCACTCAAAAAATGTTCACAGAAAATTGGAATGACTTGAATTCTTGAAATAAATAAAGATCATACTTAAAGAGAAGCACTGGAATGCTAATATAGATTAAGCCTATGAAAAGGAAAATTAGATGAAAAGAGTATTTCCAAAAACTCACAAACATCATTGAGGATTATTCTTATCATTTAGCATTTACTAAGAACCTAAATCAAAGGCTTAGAAATGCAAGGAGTGGGGGGGATCTGTTTGGAGGGCTTATCAGCACTCTTTAGGAGGGCAAGCATGTTAAGGAGAAATATTTATCAGAACTGAGATAAAATTAAAATGGCAGAATCACAATCTAGGTTATTTTTGTAGTCTGTCTTAAAATATCCTTATCCTCCCTTTCTTTTTGATCATCATAAATGACAATTTACTACAGACATACACACATCAAAATGAAGATGTTACCTACTTTTTGTACTTCTCAACTGGCTGCTGCTTCAACAAAACACCATTTCAATGTCAGGAGGGAACACATTTCTTTTTTGGAGTAAATGCTTGTTATCAAAGGAAAAAAGATATATTTTTAAGCTAAACTCTTTATTCTCTGAAAATATTATAATGCTTATAATGTGCCAGGTGTTGTACTAATCACAAAGGGAACATTTGGACTGTAAGTCATAGGTCTCACACTCACAAACCTCCTAGTTCATTAAGATAGAAAGATGCCATGAGATAATTATGAGGGGACCTCAAAAATTTCATAGAAAATGCATATTACAAAAAAACTATGCATTGATTTAAAAGATGTTTGCACCAAAAAAACTCATACTAACTTGTTATAACATGTCTGAAGGGCATCTAGTTTGAGGCACTAAGAAGGGCAAGACATCAGTTTGAAAGGAGCACCTCTCTCAGTAACATGAATTCTGCTAAAATTGAAGCAAGAATGAACATCAAATTTATGGTAAAGTTTGAGTGGAACAATGGTCAAATCATTGATGTTTAAAAAAAGTTTATGGAGGCCGCATGCGGTGGCTCATGCCTGTAATCCTAGCACTTTGGGAGGACGAGGTGGGTGGATCACGAGGTTAGGAGGTCAAGACTGTCTTGGCTACCACGGTGAAACCCTGTCTCTATGAAAAATACAAAAAATTAGCCGGGCCTGGTGGCAGGTGCCTGTGGTCCCAGCTACTCGGGAGCCTGAGGCAGGAGAATGGCATGAACCCAGGAGGCGGAGCTTGCAGTAAGCGGAGATCACACCACTGCACTACAGCCGGGTTGACAGAGTAAGACTCCGTCTCAAAAAAAAAAAAAAAAAAAAAAAAAAAAAAAAAAAATTATGGGAGACAGTGCCCCAAAGAAATAAGCAGTTTGCAAATGGGTACAAGAGTAAAAGATGATGTTGAAGATGAAGCCCACAGTGGCAGACCAGCCACATCAATTTTGGAGGAAAAACTTCATCTTGTTTATGCTCTAATTGAAGAGGACTGGCAATTACAGTATAAAAAATAGCCAATACCTAGACATCTCAATTAGTTCAGCTTACACAATTCTGAATGAAAAATCAAAGTTAAACAAACTTTTTACTCTATCAATAGGTGGCAAAAGTGTTATACCCAGATCAGCTACAGAAAAGAGCTCAGCTTTCGGTGGAAATTTTTAACAAGTGGTATTAAGAGCCTGAAGCATTTCTTCAAATAAATGTAATAGAAGATGAAGCATGGCTTTACCAGTACAATAACTGAAGACAAGGCACGATTAAAGCAAAGGCTACTGATATGGTTTGCCTGTGTCCCCACTCAAATCTCACCTTGAATTGTAGCTCCCATAATTCACATGTGTCATGGGGGGAGACCCAGTGGGAGGTAACTGAATCATAGGGGTGGGTTTTTCCTGTCTTGTTCTCGTAATCGTGAATAAGTCTCATGAGATCTGATGGTTTTAGAAAGTGCAGTTCCCCTGCACATGTTCTCTTGCCTGCAACCATGTAAGACATGCCTTTGCTCCTCCTTCACCTTCCACCATGATTATGTGGCCTCCCCAGCCATGTGGAACTGTGAGTCCATTAAACCTCTTTTTCTATTTCTCAGTATTTCTTCATAGCAGTATGAAAATGGAATAATACAGCTACCAAGAGGTGGAAGTTGTCCAGTCAAAGCAAAAATGGACCAGCCAAGAACAAAGATTGTGTCAACAGTTTTGGGGATGCTCAAGACATTTTGCTTGGTGACTTTCCAGAGGGCCAAAGGGTTTCTTATGAGTGTGTTTTGAGAAAATTAGCCAAAGCTTTAGCAGAAAAATGCCCAGGAAATCTTCACCAAAGCATCCTTCACAACCATGGCAATGCTCTTGCTCATTCTCTCATCAAACCAGGGAAATTTATCAATAGTTTCTGTAGAAAATCATTGGGCATCCACTTTACAGTCCTGATCTGACTCTTTCTGACTTTGTTTTTTTTTTTTTTTGTTTCCTAATTCTAAGAAAATCTGTAAAGGGTGTCAATTTTTCTTCAGTTAATAATATAAAAAAGATTGCATTGAGGTGGTTAAATTTCCAGGGCTCTCAATTTTTTTAGGGATGCTCCGAATGGCTATTATTGTGGCTTATAAAAGTGTCTTACACCTAGTGGAGCTTATGTTGAGAAATAAAGTTTATGTCTTTATTTTGTAACTTTTAATTCCATTTTTCCATGAACTTTTTGAAATCCCATTGTGTTTTAAAGTATTTATTTCTGCTTTACGTATAGAGTTATGGTTTTGCAGAAGGTGTGATAACTGATTCTTTCTGGAAAGTTAAAAATGGCTTCAGAGAAAATATGATTTTTTAAATCTTATTATTATTATTTTTAGACAGGGTCTCACTCCAGTCACCCAGGCTGGAGTGCAGTGGCATAATCATGGCTCACTGCAGCCTCAACTTTTTAGGCTCAGGTGACTCTCCCATCTTAGCCCCCTGAGGAGCCGGAACTATAGGCATGTGCCATCACTCATGGCTAATTTTTAGTATTTTTAGTAGAGATGAGGTTTTGCCATGTCGCCTAGGCTTGTCTTGAACTCCTGGGCTCAAGCGATCCATCCGCCTCAGCCTCCCAAAGTGCTGGGATTACAAGTGTGAGCCGCTGCATTTGGCCAATCTGATTCTTAAAGGGCAGGTAAAAGGATATTTTCTACTAGACCAAAGGCTGCTGGATCTCATCAGGAGTTAGCAGTACTTTCAAAGGTCTGGAGTTGTAGAAGGTATTGGTGGAAAGTTTTATGTAGGTTCAGGGCACGGGATGAGGCAGGTGAAGAGAGAGAAATTGGAAGATGCCCATTGCTTGAAATTACAATTTAATAAGTATAGTCTTTGTTTTGTTCTGTTTTAAGATGACACTGTCAGCCTCTTGGGTGGTAGAATGGGAAAAAATGCCTACTAATTAACTATTTTTTTGCAGCGAATAAAATGATGACAGTTTGAACCAAGACTGTGGAATGGAATGAAGAAAAATAGATCAGGTCATTGAAGGTATCAAAAGCTTTCTAGGGATAAATAAAATGCATATAAATTGAACATGAAAGTAAGAGTGTGGAAGAACCAGGAATGGCTGAGTAGGGATGGAAGGAACTTTTTTTATGAAATGAGTTAAAAGTTACATAATTTCAAAAAAGCTAAGAACGTAGACCAGTTCATTTAAAATGGGTATGTTGAAACCAAAGATAAAAAGACTATTGCAAATTGAGACACTGTATGCTGTGAGTGAGGGGATGTAGGAAGATGACCTGGGCTGCAAGTCTAGACTGTTTTGGCTGCTAGATAACAAAATGCTATAAACTGAGTAGCTTATAAACAACAGAGATTTATTTCTTACAGTTGTGGAGACTGGGGAGTTCAAGATTAAGGCACTGGCAGATTTAGTATCTGGTGAGGGCCCACTGCCTGGTGCATAGACAGAGACTCCCAGCTGCATTCTCACATGGTAGAAGGGAAAATGAGGACTCTCTTCGGCCTCTTTTATAAAGACAGTAATCAAGTCATTCAGGCACCACCCTCATCATATAATCACCATCCAAATGTCCCACCTCCTAATATCATCACCTAAGGGGTTAGGCTTTCAATGTATGACTTTTGAGGGGACACCAATATTCAGATCATCCAATGAATCACAGCAGGACTCATACCTGTAATTAGCTTCCAGATCATATACCTGAGCTTAGAAGAGTGATCTTTAAGGATTATTGGTGTAGGTGTCTTTCAACCACATCAGGTAAACTGGTGAAGAAGGCATGAGAGCACATCTTGCTTCTCCTCTCCCACCATCACCTGAAACCTTGAGTTCCTTACCCAATCAGCAATTAAGATGTTGCTATTCATGATTCTATCCTCCGTCCTTCATCTGTTGCAGAATCAGCTGGGAACAATGACTGCCAAAAGTGTCCAGAGGAAGTCTGCAGGACCTGGGTCTCTCCTAGGTGGAATATTCTTTGAAATCAGGTAACAGATACAGTTTGGGCTAAAGAGTGGAGTGGGTATGGGAGGGAAAACAGAACAGAATCGTCTGTGGAGGAATCATGGCTATGACCAGAAAGACACAAATGGAGTTAAACTGATACCCCAGACATGTCAGGGGAGCCCACAAAAAAGTGGTCAAAAGCTTTTAAAAAATGATAAAGTAAGCATAGGGCCATGTGGGCAGCTTAAGAACCAGTCCTCCATTAGCCTATACTTCTCACCTAGGGGAGTTTAATCCATCTTTGATCATTGTCAGTTTATGTCTCACCCAGTATTGGCAGGAACGGTGCAATACAGCTTCTTAAATAAGCCTGGCATGGTGAGGCAGGTGAAGCCCTGTCTCTTGGTAAACATGTAGAAAGCCTGCCATTGGTTAGACTAACTGAATAAAAAATTTTAATGCCTTGTCAAGCAACTAAAATTGTTTCATATCCATTTCTGAAATACAAGATGCTGGCTCTTCATTCATTAATTTTTAACAAATATTTACTGAGTGCATACTACGTGTTAGGCATTATTCATAACCCTGAGGATGTGAAACAGCAAAAAACAGACATAATTCCTGCTTCCATGGAATTTTCAATCTCTTGAGGAATGATAGACATTAATAAAATAATCACAAAACTAAATAATTAATTAAAACTGAAATTAGAGCTCAAATAGGAAGAAACATATTTCTATGAGAGCATGTAGCAAGCAGACATGACTTAGACTGAGGGGTGAGATAAGGCTCTCCAAGGAAGCAAGACTTGAGCTGTGAACTGAAAGGTAAGTGTGGTAGACCCAAACAGCAGGAGCAGCACTTGCAAAGATCCTGTGGCCAGGGGTCCCGAAAAATTTCTGTTGTGGCTGGGAATACAGAGAGTAGACATGTTCTAACAAGAGGCTGAAAGTCAAGGGAGGAGCTATACAGATTCCTTGCTAAGGTTTTGGATTTTTCTCTTTATTATTCTTAGAGCAGCAGGTTTCCATAGACAAGTAATTTCCATGATTGTGTTGCTTCAAAATGCATACTGCTTTTATATACTTACCTCTTCAAAACCACACTTCTTGGCCAGAGCTATGTATCTGTGTGAGAAGGAAGCCAGAGATGGAGAAATGAATCAGACAGGTTTACAACCCTGGAGAAACCCAGTGTTTAGAAAAGAGGGAAGTAGCTAGATAATGATGCAACAGTGAAAATAATGGTAGGAGAAAGAAAAGCCTGGAGAGGGTAATAGGGTAAGCCTCCTTACCAGCCCTCAGGAAGCAAGGACAGATTCCCAGACTAGTAACATCGGAACCCAAAGGGCAGAGAATAATAGCTCATATCTGGTAAGTGCTTACTGTGTGCCAGGCACTAGGAAGTGCTTTTCATCTATATTTAAGGTAACAAAAGCCATATGAAGTGTATTCTATTATTATCCTTCTTTAAAAAGATGCAGAAACTGAGGATTGAAAACTTGGAGCAATTTGTTCAAGATCACACAGTTGGGACAGAGGAGGGCCAAGATTTGAACAAGGATGCTGTTTGCTAAATGTAAAGGCTGGAGGGCAGGGAGATTGAATTGTATATTTCAGATGAAAATATTAAAACAGGAGATGTGTTGATTTAGAATAATTACAGCCTCTTCGAGAAATGTTTGAGGGCTTGTAAGTGCAGCTATCTTTGCCCAAATTTGGGGATAAGAGCTTGAGCCAAAATAACACGAACCTCCACTCTTAACAGAGTGGAACCTTTTGTGCGGTGAGTGCTTCAGAAATGAGAAATGCATATGCATCAGAGAGCGCATTAGTACTTAGACAATCCAAAAAGACCTGTTTTTATATCATTTGACTTTTCTTCTTTCCTCCTGTAATTACTTCATTTCAGTGAAATCACGCTGTATTATGATTTAACAACTGGAACAGTCACTTAAGCATTGATATTTTGCAAGCTCCTTTCTAATGTTCCCACCCACAATCTGGCCTAAAAAGGGAGAACAATGAGCGATCACTTAGGGGCCCAGATAAACCACATAGGAGTGCTCACTGGTCACTTTTGCTCTTTGAATCCTGCCCTGGTTATCAGCTGCCAGTATTCTGCCAGGAAACTCTAAGGTAGAATAATCACGGGACTAAGCAGGAAAGAGATTGCAATTTTTAAAGCATAGAGAAATTGGCATGGGGTGAAGATGTTGTAACTACAGGTTGCAACCATACTTCCTCTTTTAAAATTGACTGTTTCCTTCCACAATGTTGTAAGTACGTTTCTTTCCCCAGCCACCTCCAGATAAAAAGACAAAATGCCTCCCAAAGCTACGAGATGAACTACAGAATTCTAATTGTTCCCATGCTTCCTGAAGATTTGAAATTCCAGCCTGTGCTTCATTCCCATGCAGTTCTTATTAACTCCACACATGGGTAAATAATCGAAGGTATCTAGTGGTCAATGAGTGTTTTCTTTGTAAAATGTATATCTACTAGGAGTAGGTAGAGCTCTGAGCACAGTGACTTTTCTGAAGTACAGACTTTTAGCCCCAGGGGGAAAAAAAAATCTTAAAGACTGCTTTCTCAGCCCTGTAGTTGGACAAATAAGGGGGCTTTGGTCCTGATACGGATGTGAGCTGCCCAAGCTTGCAGGGTGAACTATGGGCTTCCTGATCCTAGCTGCTGTTATTTCAACTATGCTGCCCTGACCTAAATAGCTTTGCATTTCATACTAAGCAGTATGTCCCCTTACTTCCTAATCAAAGGTGTAATCAATCATCATTTGCAAGGCATTCATTTTGAGAAGTAGGAAATGAAATTCCCCAAATGTGGTTACATTCTAACTTGCAGGGAACCACTGATTCAGGAAAAGGAACTCCTTTAAGGGAAGGTCACCAAAATGTATACTGGCACAAATCGTGCCACTAAAAATTACTGTGAATCTAGAGCAGGGGTCAGCAAACTTTTTCTGTAAAGGGCCAGATGGTAATTACTGTAGGCTTTGTGGGCCAAATTGTAGTTACTAGCAACTCTGCTCCGTAACAAGAAAGCAGCCACAGATAATACAAAAAGGAACAGGCATAGCTGTGTTCCAATAAAACTTTATTTATGGACACTGAAATTTGAATTTTACATGCTTTTCGCATGACAAAAAATTTTATTCTTTTTTTGATTTTGAAAAAT
This sequence comes from Pan paniscus, assembly GCF_029289425.2. Taxonomy (NCBI): domain Eukaryota; kingdom Metazoa; phylum Chordata; class Mammalia; order Primates; family Hominidae; genus Pan; species Pan paniscus. Next base: position 74,877,989 of record NC_073267.2, read on the forward strand.
AATTTTTAAATATGAAAAATATTTTTAGCTCAGTTATACACGAATGAGCAGTGGGCTGGATTTGCCCCTCCTGACATAGTTTCTGGTCCCTAATATAGAGGAATTGTAGCTGTTTCTCACTATGGTTTGTACCATTAGAAAATATACATATGATGGTAAAAATAATTATTTTCAGTACAAATCCTGTTTTTCATTGCATTGAATGAAAAAATATCTAGATATTTCCATGTAGAGAAGTGTCCAAAATATTTAAAGGTATAAAGTAAATCCCTTTACTTCCTGGATTATAATCTTCATCAAATAGGGTTATATTTCATTTGTCCTCAAATAACCGACATCACAAGCACCTAATAAGTGATTCTTTGCTAAAATAAACCATGTCAATGCCCTCTGTAGGATCCTTCAAAATCTCCCTCTCACTGTAGATTTCATGGTTTCCAGAGCAGTTTTAGTGTTCTTTTAGATTTTCATTCATTCATTTGTTCATTTATTCAATAACTATCTCTTGAGCACCTATATAGTGGCATTCAAGGCTCTCTATGATATGATAATGGCCTGATTCTGATCTCGTGTCGTGACATGCCTGTATACACATTCATTTACTTATTCGATCCACTGATACTGGCTGTTTAAAATCTGCCAGTCACTGTTTGAGCTACTGAGAATAAGTAGTGGACAAGCCTATTAGAATTCCAGTCCTCATGGAGCTTTCAGCCTAATGAGGGTGTTGTTAAAGACAATCACAATGAGCCAGGCATGGTGGCTCATGACTGTAATCCTAACACTTTGGGAGGCCGAGGCAGGCATATTACCTGAGGTCAGGAGTTTGAGACGGAGAAACTCCATCTCTACTAAAAATACAAAATTAGCTGGGCATAGTGGCACATGCCTGTAATCGCAGCTACTCAGGAGGCTGAGGTAGGAGAATCACTTGAACCCGGGAGGCAGAGGTTATGGTGAGCTGAGATCACGCCATTGCACTCCAGCCTGGGCCATAAGAGTGAAACTCCATCTAACAAACAAACAAACAAACAAACAAACAAAGAATCATGATGAATGAATGAGTTGCAACTTTGACAAAGGCTAGGAAGTAAAAGGACAAGGTGCTGTGAGATCACGTTTCTCTCTATTCCAGTCATGCTGAATCTCTGGTGAGTTCCAACACTAGCTGTGCTCACCCATGCAAACACCTCTGACATGGTATCCTAGGCTCCTCAAATTCTGGGTAACTTCAATCTTCCACATTCAAAGGTCCCCGGATTGGGCTCCTTCCCATGCGAGCAGTCTAACTCCACCTGCCCAAGCAGAGTGGGCCATAACTGCAGCTGTGCCCCCATAGCATGCTGCCCTACTGTGATTGCTTCCTTTACATCTCCGTATTTTATTAGTCTTGGAACCCTTCAAGTAATCATAGAGGTCTAGCTCAGCATTGTCAGCTTCTGTGCCAGTTGCCCAGCACAGTGTCAGGCTCAGCAGATAGGCAATGTTGAACAGAATTCAAGCATCATGACACATGGAGAGTCACTCACTGGAATGTTTATACTGTGCGTTAAAAATAAGTCAGCCTTTATCATACACTAGTCACTCTTTCCTCTTCCCCTCCCTAAAGACACACCTTTAATTTCACAGCAACTTTATCTAGTATTTGTACTTTATTCCGGAAAACTCACCTTTAAAGTGGAAGGTCAAGTTGCTTTACTCTCACTTTTTAAATTAAAGAGCCTGTTATGTTACATTCAGTTTGACTCCACACTCAGCAATTCCAGAAGAGAAGTCTCTCTTATTCGAATGGGGACTGGGAAGGCGGCAATAATTTGCAGAATCCAACAGAACCAGGCTAAAACATTTTTCTCCGTCAAGAGATGACACCATTTAACCCCAATTAACTCACATCTCAGGTTCAAGGCTTCGGGTTTACTAACCTGAATCAATACCCTACTCTATCAATTATGTAAATTCAAACCAATGACATTCCTTGACATTTTTGGAATTGGTGTTAAAATCCTGCCAAGCGGGGGCATCATTGGGAGCTACATTATGATCCTGTAGGAAAGTATTGTAGATGGATCATATTTTAGTTTTTTGGGGTTTTTGTTTGTAAGATTGAAAAAAAGAATCACTGGCTGGTTTCCTGAGACAGTGAAGAAGACAAAACACACATCGAGATTCTTCAGATTTCTTCTTAGTGCTGTCATTTATGAAAATTAATGAAAACCATTTAAGAGGGTGTAAATGAGCAACTAATAGATTTAGAAATCGACTCTCACTCACTCTTCCTTTTCTCCGGAGAGAGGAGGCAACAGAGTCTAAAGAAAGAGGGAGGTGAGCCGCTACATTAGGGAGCACAAGCATTGAATTTGGACAGACCTGGGCTCAAATGCAGGTCTGTGCGTTTCTGTATAGCCAAAGGCAATTCATGATAGCTCTAAAAGCCTCATTCACTTCATGTATAAAATGAGGCTATGCCTCACTTCAGCAAAGAGCTTTGCAAATATTACGCAAAACCTGTACCATCATCTATGGAGTGCTTGGAGCCAGGAACATAGTCAGTGCTCAATAAATATTGGCTAACATTAATGTTACATCCACAACTAGACATTTTAATGCTTCGAGAATCCCAGACTGGTTTCAGTGCTGTCTTTGAATTTTCTTTTGTTCAACCATTCATTCATTTGTTCAGTAAATATCTGCTAGGCAGCTATAAGGTACATGGAACTGCATTACATCCCTGGGGAAGAAGAAATGAATGAGCAAGCCACAGCCCCCCTTTCTCGTGAAGCTCATGGTGCTCCCTAACTTGTCACAAGTAAATATGCCACTTTTCAATCCAGATATTCAAACAATCTCAAGCTTTCTGATGTAAGCAGTTAATCTGCCACGAATTTTCCTTCTGTGCTTGGCACATTGTAGTTGCTCAGTAAATGCCAATTAAATGAATAAATGTCAGTTGAGTGAATAGAAGGGTGATGGTAATGAATGTCTCCTATTCCAGAACACTGATGTGTGAGTCAGAGGACATAGTCCCTTTTTAATGTTTTTAAGAGATTGTGTCTGTGTGTGCATGCACATGCTTTGCTTAATTCACTCTCAGTCAAAGAAAATGTCTTGTGGAGATTTTAACATATTTAGGTTTAAGTTCTGGAACTAAACTTTATATCCAGTTGTCATGACAACTGTGTTTCTAAGACAATTAAATCCCAATCTGAGTATTCTGAAGGGCCAGTCATTTCTGGAGAGGGCTTTGTTTGGTTGGAGAAGGAGAGTCCTATTCAACTCTGGGCCCTGCATTTTATAGTCAGTCCTCTCAGAAGGAGGTCCCAAATCTATCACCCCTTCTATATTAGTTTGCTAGCCCTACTGTAACAAAGCACCACAAACTAGGTGATTTCAACAACAGAAACTTATTGTGTCACAGTCCTGGAGCTTTGAAGTCCAAAATCAAGGTGTTGGCAGGGTTGGGTCCCTCTGAGGGCTGTGAAAGAGAATCTGTTCCAGGCCTCTCTCCTTGGTTTGTGGACGGCTGTCTTCTCGTTTCACATGGTGTTCTCTGTGTAACCTCATACACCTTTCCTCTATGGGTATCTCTATCCAAATCTTCCTTTTCTTTTTTTTTTTTTTTTTTTTTTTTTTTTTTGAGACAGAGTCTTGCTGTCACCCAGGCTGGAGTGCAGTGATCCAGGCTGCATCTTGGCTCACTGCAACCTCCACCTCCCAGGTTCAAGCGATTCTTGTGCCTCAACCTCCAGAATAGCTGAGATTACAGGCGCCCACCACCACACCCAGCTAATTTTTTATATTTTTAGTGGATGGGGGTTTCGCCGTGTTACCCAGGCTGGTTTTGAACTCTTGAGCTCAGGCAATCCGCCGACCTCGGCCTCCCAAAGTAGTGGGATTACAGGCGTGAGCCACCATGCCCAGCTCAAATCTTCCCTTTTCATAAGGACACCAGTCATATTGGATTAGGGATCACCCTAATGACATCATTCTAACTTGATTACCTCTGTAAAGACCCTATGCCCCAATAAGGTCACATTCTGAGGTATGGAGCTTAGGACATCAACATATGGAATTTGGGGTGGGGGGCACAAATTGATCCATAACACCTTCTCACTGGCATGAGAAATTAGACCTTATCAGAATGCTATATATATCCTCCAAGGTATTATAAAGATGGCATCAACATTCCCTTTAAAAACAATTCCATAGGTTTTTTGGGAACAGGTGGTATTTCGTTACATAAGTAAGTTCTTCAGTGGTGTTTTGTGAGATTTTGATATACCCATCACCTGAGCAGTATACACTGAACCCAATTTGTAGCCTTTTATCCCTCACTCCCTCCCCACCCTTTCTCCCCGAGTCCCCAAAGTCCATTGTGTTATTCTTATGCCTTTGCACCCTCATGGCTTAGCTCCCACTTATAAGTGAGAACATACGATGTTTAGTTTTCCATCCCTGCATTACTTCACTTAGAAAAATAGTGTCTAATCTCATCCAGGTTGCTGCGAATGCCATTAATTCATTCCTTTTTATGGCTGAGTGGCATTCCATTGTACATATATAGTTTACATTCCCACCAGCAGTGTCAAAGTGTTCCCTTTTCACCATATCCATGGCAATATCTATTTTTTTTTATTATTGGCATTCTTGTGGGAGTATGGTGGCATCACATTGTGCTTACATTCCCATTTTATAGAGAGGAAAAGTAAGACTCAACGGGGTGAAGCTACTTGCCTCAGGTCAAATAGCTAAGAGAACGGGACTATCCTGGTCGTAGCATGATGCTATGCTAATACCCATATTTTATCCCATCATGTCTAGATGTTTCATGTTCTCTTTATGAGGCAGTCAGAATCTCAAGCAGAAGAACAGCTACTGTAATTTTAGTGCTCGACTCCCTTAGAAGAAGGGCAAAGTCTTCTAGATTCCTCCAATATCAACTTAAAATTAGTTTTGTGCAGCCCTGGCAGGCACAGCAATAAAAGAGATCCAAGGTGCATTTACCTTCCAGGCAGTAAACCTATATGACCGCCAAAGCTGTCATTTTTTTTTTTTTACCTTCTGAAAATGAAATGTTAATTCCCCCCTTAAGACCCTCCACAGATTTAGTTTGTAGGCTAATAACAGTTCACTTAAGAACAAGAGAAATGTCATCCCTACTTTGACGTGTGATCACAAAATAGAACGATCTTCAAATTCCCTTCAAAAGGGGAAATGTTTATGAATTCACTTTCAGTGGGGGATATAAAGGGATTTGTCAAAACCTGCTGTGATTTCAGCGATGCAGAAAAACAGTGCTGCATTCATTGAGCCAGCCCAAATGTGAGCTCATGAGTGGTACTGTCCTTCTGTATCCCTGGCCTTAGGGCTTGGGGTATTCTCAACCTCGTGGGCTTCTTAGGGTGTCCAGGGCATTCTTTTATTAATTTATGTGTTTGTCCCTTGTGACCTTGATTTGAAAAATAAAAAATACAATGGGAGACTTTTCACCCACATCATCCATAACAGCTCTGGCTAGGTCTTGACACCAGAAATGCCAAAGATATTGAGTTGCCCGGCTTTGTCATTGGGGCTTTACTTTCAACGTCTATGTAAAATCGGCAACTGGATTTGATTTCCTAGTATAGGCTTAAGAAGACTTCACAGCCACTGAGTTTCTTTTGCAGAAAAGGTTGTCAGCAATAGAGGTTAAAGCAACATCTTTCAAAGGCAGAAGGATAATAAAATGTTTTTATTTTTATGTACTAGTTATTTGTTGTCTGATATATAATGCTCATTATTTCATATTGCATTAATTTTAAATTAGGGATAATATACCCATTTTGCTGACTAGGAAACTGAGACTCAGGTGAGTTAAGTAATTTTGGCAAATTCATACAATTCATTTAGGTTCCAAAGTATAGATTCAAACCCACAATGATTTGACTCTTCATACTGTACTATGATTCCACCTATTATAAAATATCCATATTAACCCAAACATCTGCTCTCTGGTGGTTTGTGCTACCTTTGTGACAATGAAGTCATTCACTTTACAAATGATGAAATATATCAGTTCTCTTAATAATGCTATAAGAGATACAGTTCCAGAAAGTTTGACAATTTGTTAGATGTCTCCTCATTTAGGATGAAGCTTACTTTTATCCACTTTAGACCCTTCAAGGACAATTTCTGTGAAGCTAATTCTTTCAGTGAAGAAAATATGAAGAGCCAGCATCTAAATTCTTATGGGCCTGGCTGTCACTTAACATCTTCTGGAGAAGAGTAGTGGGGTAGAAATAGTACAAGCCTGCAAATCAAGAAACTTGAGGTATTTGTTTTCATTCTGCCTTTGACTGGTTGTATGACCTTTGACAATTCCCCCAAGTCATACGATGTCATTTCTAAGATAAGTAAAGAATGGGTGCACTATTTAAACACACACACACACACACACACACACACACACACACACAATATAAATATGTTAAATTATAAATACTCAATAATTTGAAGAATTCTACTAAAATTGGCTTCTGTACTAGGGCTCTTACATACTGTAAGTATTAAAATTATTCCTCTTAAACGGATGAGATGTTAAGGGTCCCAGACATGTAAAGAGCTTCCATACTCATACAGTGATGAAGTTGCAAATCAAACTCAGTAGTGTCTGGTTCCTAATTCATGTTCCTTCTACAATATTCCTTTACCTAGGGTCATCTGAAATATTTTACTATAAATCAAATATATTCAACTTTGAACATGAAGTTGAGTCCAAAGGAAGCTCAGTGTATGATCCAATCTGCTAACAGGGTGTCTGTCTAGGTCCAGAGGTGCTTTTCTGGACCACAGGAGAACCAAGCCCATGGGTGTACATGGTCAGTCTATTGGACAGAGGTCTCAGTTGACCAAAGATCCCCTGAACTTGAAGGTGATCAGGGAGAGGAGGACCGGCAATCATTAGACTCATGTACAGATCTATTTCCATTCTCAGGAGTAGAACAGAATATTTCATCACCAACCACTCCACCTGCCTTGAGAATTTGGCTTGTTAGCCATACACCTGCTATACAAATTTTCCATTTCCTATTTGACTACGGTTCCACTTTTCTGGCTATGATTTCCTGCGAGGGAAAATTTATTACTTCACCTAAACAAACAACTATGACCACAACCTACCTTTGCAACACAACTGGGGAGATTAATCTTTAAAATATGGGGTGGGGGGCATTTTGGCATCCTCATTAGTTGTTATATTCTATTTCTATTCCATTTTAGGAATATATATCTTTTTTATTGTAAAAACAAAACAAAACAAAAAATAAAACAACAACAAAAGGAGAAGGGCTCAAAAATAAATAAATATTGATCAAAGATTCAGGGTAGGTTCCACTTCCAGACCCAAACCACCCACCATCATAGACTCTTCAAATGATCTACTTCCATAATTCCAAAAATTATGATTTTGTTTGCTTTTGTCTTTGTCACATGCCCAAGCTCTCCTCATTTTTCACTGCAACTGAAATGCTTATTCAATAATTACAAATTAAGCACTTATTAAGTCACATAAAGTGGTCATTGGGACAGAGACTCTGTTAACTTCAAGCTCATGGTGTGAGAGACAGACATGAAAAATTGGTTAATACAATATAGTGCAAAGAATAGTGACCTTCTCTCCTCATGGGATGGAGATGTGAATTTAGAGATGGCTTATTTCACTTAATTTAATATTTTCTCTCCTTCTCTGCCACACTTCACATTTCAGTTCATTCTGGAACTTGGGTCATCTCCCTTAAATACTGATCCAAATATGTTTTCTCCAACCTCTTTTAACCTACTAACTTGTCAAGTTACCTATATAATTGAGACTAAATCCTTAGGGTATCCTTGATGTTCTAGGCTCATGTTCTGTACATCGAGACTTATCTTCCTCCCTCTCCATGAATCTTGCACTCCACATAAGCGCTTTTCATCATTCTCCTCATGTTCACAGGAAAACTCATACTTACTCATAACCTTTGCTTTTGCTGTTTCTCCCATCTCACATGAGCTCTACCTATGAAATTTCTAAGCTTCAGGTAAGCCCCAGCTCTGAACTCAACTCTCTCCTAATATTCCCCAACTAGGCCATGGAATCTTAAAGATAGCTAGATCATCTATGGGCACACTTATCCCAGTTGAGTAATTTCGTTGCCCACCTCAAAGGTAATGAATAATACTATCCCCACTCTACGTTCAGTGACAAAATGATCTCTACATTTTTAGGTAGCTGTACTTCCTATTGAATTATCCTTACCTGTAGGATTTTTCATAGAGCCAAAATTAACTTCTCTGAAACAACACTTTCTTTGGCTTTGCTCTGCCTTTTGGAAAAGAAGAACAATTCTAACATCTTTCTTATGTATCTACCAATCACATGATTGAACCCAGTCATTTTTCTATTATCATCATTCTGCTTAGATCTCTTCTCCAGCCTAAATATCTTAACAGCCTCAACTCTCCTGCAGGTGGGGGAGATGTCACACTTTCTCAACACCCTGTTCAAATGCAATACCCCAATGCAGCATGTGACCATAGCTGCAGTCTTTATAAAAGAAGATGGTTTACTTATCTCTTCTCTTTGTCATTGATTTTTATTAGAGTAAGTTCATGATTGCTTTTTCCAGCAGCTATTTTATGCTGCTTGTCATTGTGAGCATGAGGTCAACCAATGCAGCCCATTTTTCTGCAGGGACTGCCATTTAGGTAGGGCTTCCCCATCCGGTGCTTAGAGAGTAGAATTTAAAACTTGATCTCCATAAGCCCATGCAGTTTCCATCCCTCTGTGCTCTGCCTCAGTAAAATAGTTTGCCTGCTTAGTGAACTATGGTTCTAAAGGATGAAAACATCAAACGCATGGGCGAAAATCACAGGTATTGATAACTGGCCTAAAATATTTAAGTGTCATATAATTCCAGCCGACCAAACTGACAGTAATAATAGTGGTGTTTTATACATCAATGTAATAATACTTAATAATGATGCTTTGTATTTATCCACTGCCTTTCTTTTGGAAATGTTGGCAGAGTAAAGTAAATCTAACATTGATATTAAAAAATAAACCCCTAAATTAATACCAGTTTGACACACCCCTTCAAAAAAAAAAACTCAGAAAGCACAATATAAGGCTCTCTGACAACCTGGAAATGAATGGTTTTGCAAAGCATAAAAAATTTGGCCTGTAGGATGACAAGAAAGTCATATGTCACCTGTGACTAGTTGTAACTCCTACCCTCAGGGTGGGTGTTGGTTTAATTTTGACTCTGGAGAAACGTAGAGCAGTAAAATGTATAAAAAACATGGGCAAGTTCACATCCCTCACTTGTCAGGGATATAAAGCAAAATCAAAATTGTTTTCTAAGTCTTTGGACACAAAGTGATTATTTCTGGGGAATGTAAACAGTTGCCAATTCGAATACATATCAGTGGACTCCAGGTCAAGACTAAGGGACCAACAAGGTCAAGAGAACAGGCTGGCATCTGGATAAGCGAGTTGTCAGGTATAAATTAATATAGGTAAACACCTCATTTGAAACTGAAATGGTTTGGCTGTGTCCCCACCCAAATCTTACCTTGAATGGTAATAATCCCCATATGTCAAGGGCAGGGCCAGGTTGAGATAATGTGATCATGGGGGCAGTTTTCCCTATACTGTTCTCTTGGTAGTGAATAAGTATCATGGGATCTGATGGTTTTATAAATGGGAGCTCTTGAACTCCTCCAAGTTCTCTTGCCTGCTGCCATATAAAACATGACTTTACTTCTCCTTTGCTTTCCGCCATGATTCTGAAGCTTCCCCAGCCATGTGGAACTGTGAGTCCTTGAAACCTCTTTCGTTTATAAATTACCCAGTCTTGGGTGTGTCTTTATTAACAGCATGAGAACAGACTAATACAGAAACACTGCATCAATTACCATAAAAGTAATTTATAGAGGAGACATTCTAAGGGGTAACAATGTCTTAGACATAAGAAACACATCTCTAATGGTAAAATTTTAAACATAAAAGTAAACAGAGAGAAAATAAGATATTGAACCTAATTATAGGTCTTTCTATTTCTTCAAGTTAACCATGCAGTATGCGGTGAAAGAATAATTTAATATCAGATTGGCCAATATTTCTCAAGCTAAGAAGGAAAATACAATTTATTTTTCTCCCTGATTCTCTCTTTTACACACTAATTCCCAAATACCTATATTTGTTAAGTAGTTATCATGTGCAGAAGGAAATAAAACATATGATTTTTAAACAGTCTCTGTTTAAAGTGAGTAGAATCAACAAGGAGATAAAAACGTCAACATAACCAAAATCTAGGAAGGAAGTAGCTGGATGACACAATGTGCAGATAAGGTCTCTGTAGGATTAGTGGGAGGATGACCTCATAAGGGATAGTAACAATCAGAAGTAAGACCTTGGAGAAGATTTTGTGACCTGTGGAGATAGAGAAAGGGCATCCAGAGAAACAGAACCAATAGGATATATAGATAAAGATTTATTATGAGGAATTGGCTTACATAACTGTGAAGGCTGAGAAGACCCAAAACTTGCCATACGTTAGCTGGAGGCCCAGGAAAGCTGGTTCCAGTCCAAACCCAAAGGCCTGATAACCAAAAGAGTCAATGATGTAAGTCCCACTCCCCAGTCTGAAGGCCTGAGAACCAGGAGCACTGACATCCGAAGGCAACAGAAAGTGGATATTCCAGCTAAAGCAGAAAGAGCAAATTCACCCTTCCACATTTTTGTTCTGTTCAGGTCTTCAAAGGATTGGTTGGCTTCTACTCACACATTATCTGATTGGCCAATATTTCTTAAGCTAAAAAGGAAAATACAATTTATAAAATACATGGGGAAGAGAAATCTACTCTACTCAGTCTACCAAGTCAAATACTAATTTCCTCTAAAAACATTCTCACAGACATAGCCCCAAGTTTTACCAGCTTTCTGGGCATCCCTTAGCCCAGTCAAGTTGAAACATAAAATTAACTATCACAGCATCCTAGGGTGGGTAAACATCCATAGCAAAGACATCTAAAAAGAAGAGGAGATACAGTGTTTTTGGTCTAGGCCACAGGGGGCATCATTGACACTATTTTGTGATAACCTATTTCATCGTATATGCTGTTACTTTCGTTAGGGTTGTCTCTATGAGCTTTTAATCCTCAGCATAATTCTATTGTTCAATATCCAATCTGTCATGACAGAAAACTTTTTATTAAGCAGTTACAATATGATCACCCTTTATGCTAAGCATTTTGAATTTTGTGGTATTTTTGGCCAAAATAATTGACTTCCCTGTAGCTGTGGACATTGCTGCAACTTTGTAACTGCCTTCTGATTTTGGACTTGTTTTGTGGCAAAGATGTTGTTATACTAGATCTGAGCCCAAGCCTCAATAGGTTTTGAATCTCTCTTTCTCTCTGTCTCCATCTCCTTCTCTCTCTCACTCACTCACTCTCTCTCCTTTTGTCTCTTTCAATCTCTCTCTCTCTCTCCCCACCCTCTCTCTCCCCCAGAACTTTGTCCAACCACCATGAGAACAAGTCCAGAGTAGCCTACTGGAGAAAGAAAACTCAGTTTTTCCAGCAAGACCATTCTAGAATCTTGAGCTAGCCAACTCCCAAACACGTGAAAGAACTCAGGATCAGCAAAGCCACCCACCCATCTTGCAGCTGAACATACAAGCAAAAATGAGCCCAGGTAAAACAGAAGAGCTGCCCAAATCACTGGTAGACTCGTGAGCCATAATAAACGTTGTTTTAAGCCATTGAGCATTGTTAGTTTGTTATGCAGCAACAGCTAGCTGATATACATATACTGCTCACAACCAACTGTGAAATAGGTACTGTTACACATCCCCATTTTAAAGGTGAAATAACTAAAGTTTTAGAGAACGAAGGCACTTGTACTAGGTCACGTGTAGCTAGTATTTTAATTCAGATTGTCCTTTTTCTAGAGCCAGAAGGCTTAACCACTTGCTGATACTGCCTATCCATATGATCCAAATGTTGCAGTTATATTTGGAATAAGTAAAATCAGGCACATATTAAGAAGCAGAAACAAGATGCAAAGTCAGGTCTGCCTTACCCTAAACTCACACACTTGTTGTGCCATCCTATCCTCTCTCACACAAAAGGGAAGCACTGAAAAATCAATACCATGATAAAGGAAGATTGAGGTCAAATCTACATGCTTTGGGACACCAGGGCAAAGAGCTTTACCTGCTTATGTTTTGAAGATAGTAAGCAGTCCTACAATTATTTTAGCAAAGGTAGTACAAAAGTGCTTACTTTCTTTAGGCAGCGTAGGGGTAGCAGGAACACTTTCAAACATGCCATAACCCAAGAATGAATTCTGTATTTGTGTTTTCTGCCAAGCAAAACATCTCTCTGCAGAAAAGGGCCCTCTCTTTAGCTTAAAAATAAATTCAGGATGAATAAACCTCAAAAACTTCAGGGGCTAGGTCAGAAACATATCTTCCATGCAGAACATAAACACCAACTTTTTGTAGAGTCATGAAGTGTCCATATTTTTTAAAATTATAAAATATGTTGGCATACTTTACTTCCACAAGGACCCCTCCCATGAGGATAACCTTAATCCAGCACAAAAGAAAAATATTTACAGGAACTGAGGCCGGTAAGTTGTTCTCCCCTGTGTGATGTGATATACTGACTACCCTGATTATGCGACAGTTTGATGGGCATGGTAGAAAAAAACGCTTAGGAGTATAAATATTAATGCTTAGGCAGTGATTTGTGTAAACTGTGTAGCAAAAACAAAAGTACAAATATAAGTTTTTCACATATTTTGCCTTGTCTATGGCATATATTATTCACACCACATGTTTTCCATCTCTACAGCTCTTCTGAATGACTGGAAACCATATTTCTCAAATACTGAATTCTCATAAAATGTTTTTTGTTTCTTTGTCTTTTTATTTAAATCTTGAATCAGATGAGAATTGTACCTGGTTTGCAAACTGGCACTAAAGCATTAAAATTGGGTTTTAAAAGTTTCTTTTGTGAATATTATGGGATATCCAAAAAGTTCAGGATGGCAATATCAAACAGCATCAAAATGTTTCTAAACTTTTTTTAAAATGTTCTCTTTTATGTCAAACGATGCAGTGTTCATAGAATAAAAATCTCTAATTCTCTTTTGACATGGTCTGTAAGTGAGGAGGTAGTGGAGTTCTTCCTTCCACTCTTAGAATTCTACAAAGAAGCCCTCAGTAGTGACATGGGAAAAGAGGTTCTTCCTTTTCTTTGCTAGAGATGGAAGAGAAGCTGCATTCTTTCTCCTGTGCACTGCATAATACACCCTCCACTAATACCATTACTGCTCATACCTATTGTCCTTGAGAAACACTAATGTGATCCTCTGCTTCTTTCTTCCACCAAGTATCTGTTCTTAAGTTACAACATGTAGCCAAATGGGGAATACACATACTGTGACTCAAACAGATTTCATAGCTTACCTGGCTGATTCTAGTGAGCCCTATTGAGGCAGGAACTCCTGACCAGGTTACCATGTTAACCTTGCACAGTTAATAGCACATGAGCTGTGGAGCATCGTATTCAGCCCTAAGAGTTTTCACCCACCTAATCAACAAGTATTTCTGGAGTATCTGTCCACTGTCAGATCTTGCGCTTGGTGCTGAGGATATAGCAGTGTGGAATGTAACGAGATGAGCATGGCCCTTGGAGACAGTGGGAGAGAGATAATAAGAGTAAAAAAAAGAAACAAAGTGATTATTGACTGTGATACATGCTCTAATGGGAATAAACATGGTGGTACCGTATACAATAAGTCTACTCTGCAGAGGAGGACTTCTATAAGGAGATGGCTTTGGAGTTGAGACCAGAGTGATGAGACAAAGCTCATCATGTGGAGATGGGCAGAAATACATTACAATAAAAAGAAAAAGGAAGTGCAGAGGGCCCACAATGAGAAGAGCTTGGTATGTTCAAGGAAATGGAGCAGGTAGCAAAAGAGGAGTCCAGGAGACTGGGCAGGATCCAGATCACTTAGTGTATTAGTCCATTTTCATGCTGCTGATAAAGACATACCCAAGACAGGGTCATTTATAAAAAAAACATTTAATTGACTCACAGTTCCACATGGCTGGAAGGCCTCACAATCATGGTGGAAGGCAAGCAGGACCAAGTCACATCTTACATGGCAGCAGAGAGAGAACTTGTGCAGGGAAACTCCTTTTCATAAAACCATCAGATCTTGTGAGACTTACTCACTATCATGAGAGCAGCATGGGAAAGACTCACCCCTGTGATTCAATTACCTCCCACTGAGTCTGTACCATGAAACATGGGAATTGTGGGAGCTACAATTCTAGATGAGATTTGGTGGGGGGGTTGTGGTGCACAGCCAAACCATATCATTTAGACACCTGCCAACCCTAACAAGAAGTTAGAATTTTACAGGAAGTGGAAAGTTTTTGAAGGGTTGCAAGTGGAGATGAAACTTGATCTTATTTATATAGACTCTTGCTCAACACTCAGGATTGGGACTTCCCTCCAAACATTGTTTTGTAGGAAACTTTCCCATAAGGGAGCTTCTGCACTTCTTCTCTGGAGTCAAGAATCCATCCTCACCACAGGGTTTCTGTTTACTGTCTGGGCTGCTACTTGGCTACCCCTTTTTCCCTCTGATGCTGGTAATGATGGCTATCTAGAAATCTCTTCTCCATTACTCTCCCATCACTTCCACATGCTCAAACAGTTATCCCAGCTAAGTCTGAATTCAATGTGTTGCCTCTTGGCAGACTGAGGGTCCAGCTACTGTTGAATATCCACTCGGGAATCTAGACAGGTCTTCATCCTCTTCCTATTGTAACCAGCCACTCAGATCTTGGCATGCCTTCTGAAAGCTGCATCTACAAGAGCTATTCTAATGCTTAATATCCCCAAGCAGAAATAACTCAAGGCAGACATCTACAAAACAGACATGTTTTATGCTTTGTCCTGTTCTGGTCATCTGAATCTTAACTGAAATAAATACACAGTATTTCCCAATCCTAATAAGATCATAGTTTCTTCCTTATTTTTCCCTTCCTTCCTTCCTTCCCTCCTTTCTCCCTCCATTCCTTCCTTCCTTCTTTCCTCTTTCTGTCCTGTTTTCTTTCTTTTTCCTTCTCTACCATCCCTCTCTACCTTCTTTACTCTTTGGTCCTTCTCTATCATCTTTCTTTTTCCATCCTTTGTACTTTAATAACTAAAAGAAAGATGAAGTCCCTTAAAGGATTTATGAACGTGATAATCCTGGTAATAATACTAATTATGATGATAATAAAATTATCATAGCTAACACT
Organism: Pan paniscus; assembly: GCF_029289425.2. Lineage (NCBI taxonomy): Eukaryota > Metazoa > Chordata > Mammalia > Primates > Hominidae > Pan > Pan paniscus. Next base: position 74,893,333 of record NC_073267.2, read on the forward strand.
TATTATAAATCCTCACAACTCTAATTGGTACTATTACTATCGCTATTTAAACATGAAGAGCTTGAAACCTGTAAAGGCTAAGGCACTTGTCAAGGTCACAGAGGTGGCATAAGACAGAACTGGGTGGCCCAAATGCAAAGGTCATGTATGCCTCACCATGCTTTGTTGGATACCTTGTATTGTGAAGCATGAGTGAGCCTATATTCTGTATTGAAAACTTTGTGAAGTGTGCCATGCAGAGAAAGGCATTTTTAACTATCATCTGAAATAAGATAAGTGCAATTATAGAGAGGGCTGTTCGATCCAGTTCTGATGTTGACCTCTCATTCCTCTTCCCAGAAGTGCTGGTAGAAATGCTTGACAACTGTGTCTGATGGACACACAACTGGAAAAAGCCATATTGTGGGTGTCTATGTGTGTGTGACCCCACTTTCTGCCATGAATCCTGAACCAGTCCAGATCCCTTATCTCTCAGTTAAGTGTATACATCAGTAAGGGTATACCTCCATTTATTTCTGCTTCCTTCCAACATGCTTCCTATTGATATCTGTGCTTATTTGAGTATTCAGAGGAGCTCTCTTGTTTTGCCAACCTGAATGCTGAATTCTGCCCCTGCTCTCTCTGCAGCGGTGGTAGTGTTGGTGGTGTCTGTATTTAGGGGTGGCAGTCATTTGACCACTGTGGTTTATGGACAAGTGTTTTACATGCTTTTCTGAGGAAAGAGTTAATTCCAACTGGGGGTTTATGGCAAAAATAGATTATCCATTAGATAAAGACAGTCCTCAATAACCCTCTTCAGCCCCATTAAGTATCACCTGTCAACAGGCTCAGCACTACCTCGGGGTGTGACAACATAATCTCTGTATTTCCATTAGTGGGTTGGGTCAGTTGTATCATTCACATTCGGGATAAGTACCACTCCAAGATGACTTATTTATAAAATAATGTAATTTAAAATAAAAATCCAGAAGGTTTCTGTGTTTAAAGCCATGGATCACCAAAGAAACTGGTCCTATTATCATTTGATTTGCTCTATCAAATTAGACATAATTACACAGAAGTATTTATTTGCTTTTGCTTTTGTTTTTTGAGGCAGAGTTTCACTCTGTTACCCAGGCTGGATTGCAGTGGTCCAATCTCAACTCACTGCAACCTCTGCCTCCATGGTTCAAGTGATTCTTGTGCCTCAGCGTCTCGGGTAGCTGGGATTACAGGCATGCGCCACCTCACCCAGCCAATTTTTTTGTAGTTTTAGTAGAGATGGGGTTTCACCATGCTAGCCAGGCTGGTCTCAAACTCTTGGCCTCAAGTGATCTGCCAGCTTCAATCTCCCAAAGTGCTGGGATTACAGGCATGAGCCACCATGCCTGGCCAGAAGTATTTATTTGACTAGACAACGTATACAGAGACATGCACACAAAATCATCATGTACAATATTCTCCAAGAAATTAGGGCCTGGGCTAAAATATGCTTTAGGAAGTCTCTGTAGTCTAGAGAACTGTTTCTGAAAAATATACCAAATCTAAAATAACAGCCACTAAGTCGCTTTTGGTTGTCTTGTAAATTGACTTCATTATATATATATATATATATATATATATATATATATATATATATATATATATATATATTTTAAATACAATAGTCATTCCTTTTCTGTGGTGGTTTTGCTTTCTGCAGTTTCAGTTACCTACAATTAACCACAGTCCAAAAATAGGTGAATATAGAATGAGATATTTTGAGAGAGATAGAGCACATTTATATAACTTTTATGACACTATATTTTTATAATTATTCTTTTTTATTACTAGTTATTGTTGCTAATCTCTTACTGTGCCTAATTTATAAATTAAACATTATTATAGATATGTATGTATAGGAATAAAAAGTGTATATAGGGTTTAGTACTATCTGCAGTTTCAGGCAGCCTATAGGGATCTTGGAACATATTCCCCACAGATAAGGGGCGACTACTGAACGGTGATATTGTGTGGGTTTGGCCAAATTAGTGACTATACTTTTTCACATGAACGAATTTTCCAGATAACTAAGACTTAGTATTGATCCCAGTGGTAATTGCTTATATTAACTATTTTTAAAAGAAACTGTAATTTAATGTATCACATACCTCTTGGCTTTTTGAAACAGAAAATACAGAAACCAAGCTAACCTTTTCTTGATGTCACAGTCTGCCATTATCAATAGCTGTGGCAGAGAGAAAAAGTGCTGGATTTGAAGTTACTTGATACTACGTGCATGTTTACACTCTGCTTCTCTTCACAAAGAATTTGAGGTCAGCTTACAAAATTATATGTAATACAGAAGAAAAATGACAAATAAGTGAAGGGATCAAGATGAGGAGAAAATACAGGAAAGCAAATACAAAAGCCAGGAAAAATATTAGTGAGCCAGAATCCTGACTTAGCACGCTGGCTGCAAGTGATGGAAATCCAGCTTGAAATTGCCTGAGGACCAATGAAGAATTAATTGCTGCATATAAAATACTGCAGTAGTAAACAATGGCAGAAATGGCCTTGAGGTTGACCAGAAATAGCTTCTGAACACTGTCAGGACTCTCTCTGTAGGTTTCTCATCTCTGTTACTCTGTGCACCGAGTCCTCACTTTTCCATTATTTAAAGGCAAGGAGATGGTCCGACTTACTGGAACATCTGCATTTCTCTACCAGTTCTTTGAGTAGGACCCCACTTGGCACAGCTTGGGTCCCATGGACATCTCTGGACAATTCACTCTGGCTAGGAGGATGTTTATTATGATGGAGCCAGTCTCGTTCCAATGTCATCCCTGTAGTTGAGTAAATGAGTGAACCTGTTTCCTGATCAGGGAAAGGAACGACCCTCAGAGAAAAGCAATAGCCACTATATAAGCATTCTACATGGCCTCATGGAAGCCTAAATATTGGCCCAGATTTTCATTTAAGCTTCCCAGTGTCCAAAAAAATGCAGGAAATACAATTGTTTACATGATTCTTGATTTCTGTAACACAACAGGAAAGAGGGGCTTGGGGGAGAGTAGAAAAGAAGAGCTGGTATTTCAAGGGAAGCTCAGCTTTTCCTTGCATTCATACCAGAGATCTCTCTCACCTGGTGGTTCCTGAGTTAGGGAACCATGGAATACGTGAGTGAAGTCAGAATGTGGTATTCTAATTAGCTCTGGCCCCAAACATGGCTTAGAATTGCATTCTTTATGCTGAGCATGGACATACAATTGTTTCTCCTCACCTCTCAGTCCTCTACTTGATCACAGTGGGGTCTTGGCAGCCTGCTTTTGCCAGGAATCAGATCTATCCTTGTTGCAAACCACAGCAAAAATAAACAAACGAAACGACCTGTGTCCTTTGCCCACAGCAGGGAACAGATGTCCACATCCTGGACTCAGGAATTTGCGCAGAAGGAGACACTCCAAGCAGTGCTCCGACACACAAGAGGCCCCAGGAATTCGGAGACCTGAGTAACCCCAAGGAAGCCCTGGCCGCACTCAGGCTGCTGTTTTCAGGCAAAACTAAACAACTCATATCAGTCCAAGCACAAACGATACTCTCCAAGGATCATGGACATGGAGGTTTGGATTGATTTGCATTCTTTTGCCAAGGAAAGCATTAACTGGCCCTTTGGGAAGCCCACCTAGTCAAAGGCTAAAAGCTTTATTGTGCCTGGAGGACAATCTGCACTTCCGCTCCTTCGGGACTCACCTACTCTCGTGATAATTCCATGCCAAACCACAACCTCCTAGGAAATGGATCTGACTCTGAGTCAGAGATGCATTCCAAGTCCTAGGGCTATTGGCCCCGCCAACTTATATCCTCACCCCTTGACTGCCATTTCTCTCTTTTGCCAATACTGACACTAATTGTAGAGTTCCCCAACTCCACGCTGCCACTTGCTTATTTCGTTATTATTGCTCAACCTGTGTGACTGTTTTGGAGGACAGAGATTCCTAGGTCTCTGTATCTGGATCTTTCTCTAAGCTGGCAAGTAACCTGCTTTATCTAACCTTCCTACTGTCAGTGACCCAAGCAGTAGAAGTCACCTCCCTAATTGTCTTCTATGAGTTGGAAACCAAATAAAAAGATTTATTAGAAATATGTATAGAGTTAGAGCCTGTGTGTACTGACTGAAGTTCTAAAGGCTCCTCCCATAGTGTGTATGTGTGTGTATATGTGTGTGCGTGTGTGTGTGTGCGTCTGTGCGTGTGTTTAAAGGGCTTTTTGAAAACCATCTCTGCCTATTGCAAGCCCTTCCCTCTTATTTCTAATTTCAGGAATACATTTTGGTAAAGTTGCTAGAAGTCTGGCCTCTAGGTAAGTGGGGCATCATTGTTCATAAAAAGACACCAAGTATCCTATGAATCCCAGGCTCTGCATCTCTACAATGACTGGTGGACGTGTTTTGTGAACAGACTGGGAACTCAAATGAATTGTTCCCATGTTCCAGTGAGAAACATCATCACCCTGCTCCCAAACAACATACTATGTGCAAAAGAGAGACAAAGACCTGAAGTTTCTCTTTCCGAGGGTGTATTTGTTATGGATTTGGAGAGAGCCACAACCTTTCCTACACATTATTGCTCAGATGAGCTTCCTGCGTTCAGAAGAAGGAAGTGGGGGTATGGCAGGTAGTTGCAGAGGTAGGTTTATGCCCAACTGGAATGGGAGTCATCAAATGGCACAGCTGTCCTGGGGCTCCAAACAGCTTCTCATCAGGATTCCCTGGAACTCCCCCAGCTTTGCCTCAGATGTTCCAAGCTCAGTTTTGTATATGCAGTTACATTTCCGCTGCCTTCCTCGGGGGACCAGCTTTAAGTAAAGAGGATGAGAATGTGAAGTTACAGAGCTCAGCTTGCCAATACTCCACCAGAGGAAATCACGGGGCAGAATGACAAGATCACTGCTTGGGGCTTAAGTACAAAGAAACAAGGCTTCCTGCCTGCGCCACTCCCACTCCCAAGGCCCACGCGCCACATGCACAGGGTGTGACTTAAGGCAAATTGCTTCATATTTTCAGACCTGTTTGTTCCTCTGTCAAATGAGAATAGCAATGCCCAGCCTCTAGCCAGCTGGGGGCTACAAGAATTAAGCACAAAATGCCAAACACAGTGTCTCATACGTAGTCAGCACTCAATCTTTCAAAATAAAAAGAACAATAATTATATGTCTGCCTAGCTACTTTCAGAGTCAGCTCAGATGGTCCTCTCTCCATAAACCTCTGGTAATTTCTCCACTTGAACGTCTGTGCTCATTCTCTGGTTTTCTTAGCGCTTTGCAGGACCCCAGACAGACACAGTCACATTTTGCTTTGTATTTTTGTTTCTTGGTGTTTGGGTGTGCACGTGTGTGTGTGTCCTGGGGTCTGGGTGTGCATCTATGTTTCTTCTTGGATCTTTTTAGTTGTTAAATCTACTTGTTCCAGATAGGAAATGTGACTTCATCTCTCTCTCTCCATGTGCTCTGTACACAGAGAGGACTTAATAATTTTGTGACAAGTGTATTTATTTACCACCATGTGAGAGCTATTATTGTGTTCCAGGATACTTACTAGGTACTTTATACATGGTATTTTATTTAATCTCCATAACAGCTCTAGGAGATAGATTTTATTAACTGCATCCTTTTAATGACTATTTATATAGTCAATAAGACTATAATGACTTATACTCCTACTGAGCAGATAAGGAAACTGAAGCTCCGAGGAGTTAATAGGACTTGCTCAGTGTTGCACAACTACCAAGTGGTGGCCCTGGGAAGTCTTCTGTGACTCTAATCTAGGCTCTAAAGTCTAATTATCCACTGGCTGTTAAAGTGTGGCCCTCACACAGGCAGCATCACATGGGAAGTGGAAGTGAGAAATGCACATTCTTGGGCCCTAGCTCAGATCTACTGAATCAGAAACTCTGGCAGTGGATTTCAGCCCTCCAGGTGACTCTAATGCACGCTCAGGTTTGAGAGAGGATCCCTGCCCCTAATCCATCAAGCCAGGCCAGGAGAGTGCAATCGTAGAGTCCATGTGTCCTGCCTCTTGAATCCCTGAGTTGAAATCCCAGATCTTTCAGTTTTTAACTATACAACTCTGGGAATGGTATTTATCCTTCCTCTGCCATAATCCTCTTATGTGTAAAATGTGGATAATGACAGGACAAACGTTGAGTTGCCAGAGGGATGGAAAATATAAATGCATATAAGACATTTAATCCAACACCTGGCACGCAGTATAAGGACTTGCTAAATGCTACTTGTCATTATTATGATTTAATGATTTTAGATTACTTTTCCAGTGTATTTCCTCACCATCCCACCCAAAGTCTGAACAGTTTTGTTTGTTTTTTAATAGAACGAAAGTAACTTGGGTCTGGCCTTGATGAGGCTCCTGAATTTTCCTGCTTGTGATAACGGTGGTGTTCTGAAGACTGGCAAGTACCTTTCTTGTTTCTCTGCAGCTATCCTGAAAATGTGACTTGTGTGCATTTGGGAGAAAGGTTTGCTGCCTGGGACAGTGCAACACAAGTTTAGAAGGCAGACTTGAATCTGTCTGCACATTTGGTCAGGTGAGCTTGGGCATGCTCTTTAACATCTGAAACTTTCCTTCTCCTTTTATGCAAAAAAGGAGAAAATCACCTGGGTGCAGGGTGGAGGAGGTAGCACTAATATTTACTGAGCATTTACTATGTCCCAAACATTTCTTCTTCTCAGTGCTTTATATGTGTTCTCTCATGTGAGCCTACAGTTACCTGTGAGATAGATAGTAACATAATCTGGACCTCACAAACAAACTGCCACAGAGAAGTAACTTGTTGAAAGCCACACAACTAAGATTGGAATCCAGGAAATCTGGCTCCTCGGCCACCATTCTTTTTTTTTTTTAGATGGAGTCTGGCTCTGTCACCCAGGCTGGAGTGCAGTGGTGAGATCTCGGCTCACTGCAAGCTCCACCTCCCGGGTTCATGCCATTCTCCTGCTTCAGCCTCCCGAGTAGCTGGGGCTACAGGCTTGCGCCACCACGCCCAACTAATTTTTTGTATTTTTAGTAGAGACAAGGTTTCACCATCTTGGCCAGGATGGTCTTGATTCTTGACCTTGTGATCCACCTGCCTCGGCCTCCCAAAGTGCTGGGATCACAGGCGTGAGCCACTGTGCCTGTCAGCCACCATTCTTAACCATAACTGCCTCAGTATGTTGTTGAGAGAAATAACTAAAAAGATGAACGTTAAACACAAAACAGTGCCAGGCACATGGACGTGCTTATTAAATGTAGCTGAAACAACAAATCATCATCATCCTCAGTAGCAATATCAATAATATGGATGGAAGGGCAGTTTTTCCATTTGTTACAGGTGGAATTTAATCTCCTGAGAACCAGGTAAAGAGATCTTCATTTCACCCATAAGTTCAATCAGTACTTGGCGAAGGATTCCTTCTTTCTTCCTCACCCTTCCTCCCCTGGTGAACCACTGGTGTCATTAAGAAACAGTTAACATACATCATCTTTCTTAGCTCTTTTTGCTGCCTGCCATCTGGAGTGCCTCGGCTCTCTTGGATGTGTTCACACTAAATCAGCAGATGAAAGCATTAACTAATTTCTCCATTTCAGATCCGCTCATTTGGGTAACGATGACCTTTAAAACTAGTGTCATCCACCTCATAACCATGTGCCATATGTTGGATGTCGGATAATAAAGCATATTTAAACTTAGCAGGCTCCATAACACCTTATGGCTGGTTGGTGATTAACTAATAACTTCCTTACCAGCATCTTCCCGGTTAAGGCTGACAAAGTGTTTTGTTTGCCACTTAGTGTCCGTTTCCATTGGAACCTTTTCAAACATACTCCTAGAAGACTTGATTGTGCACTGAAGCTTTCTCGTTCACTCTTGGCATATGGGGCCAGCACATTTTCTCCCCCAGATATTTTATTTCATGCAAAAACATAATACTAGACACTGATCCCTGAGTGCCAGACATTGATCCCTGAGTGCCAAGTGCCAAGATCCCATTTACTGTTCACAAAAGCTCCACAGGACAAGGATTTCTGTGCCCATTTATGTACAGATGAGAGTGAGGGTCAAAGAAACCGAGCAATTAGCGCAAGTTCATGGAAGGGCTGAGATCTGAACCCAGATCTCTTCCCCTAAATGCCATGACTGTATTTTTACTTATTTTTGTTTTTGCTAAAATGCAAGATACCATTTTGGGTGTTTTGTTTTCCTCCCATTCAGGGAATCAAGCTATGCTCTAGTTCATGTCTTCATCAGAATGGGAAGCTTTAAAAGTTAATTCCCAGCCAGGCACGGTGGCTCACTCCTGTAATCCCAGCACTTTGGGAGGCCGAGTGTATCGGATCACGAGGTCAGGAGTTCGAGACCAGCCTGACGAACATGGTGAAACCCTGACTCTACTAAAAATACAAAAATTAGCCGGGCATTTTGTAATTACAGCCCACCTGTAATCCCAGCTACTGGGGAGGCTGAGGCAGAAGAATCGCTTGAACCCAGGAGGCGGAGGTTACAGTGAGCCAAGATTGCACCACTGCCCTCCAGCCTGGGCGACAGAGTGAGACTCTGTCTCAGAAAAAAAAAAAAAAGTTAATTCCCAATATTTCATCCAGTCTCCTCCCAGTTTTACCCTTCCATCACTCTGATGGTTCACAGAGATTCTGACAGTCACCTTGCCTAGGACTAGTGTCCCTTCCTGTAGCTACTCATTCACAACCTCGACCAGTAAGCCACGCTGGACTCTTCTGTGCCCCATGCAATTCCTCAAAAATCTTGTCATTCTATTATATGAACCACAGTAAGAAACACAGATTACACTACTCACCTTTTCTGAACCTTACATTCCTACAGAATATATCTGATCCCAAGGAAAGTAGCTCTCAGTCTTTGGAGGAGGTTTTCAAAAGTGATTACCCAGAATGAAACGGAATAATGGGAAAAAAGATATATGTAAATACTTGGTTATTCACGGATGTTGTGACTGAGGAGATGGTTCTCCATCCCTAGCAGAGGATTAATTCTGAAGTTTTTTTTTTTTCTATCTAAGTCCCATCCAAGTCAGTGGGAATATTAGGTCCCTTGTGATACATATTAACACTTGGTGAGCATCCTACCTTTGGAACTCTAAATGCCTCAACACACTTGTTATTCTCTTCCTCAATCTTTTCTATATACATCCCCACAATTGGTTTTACATAAATCGGTATGTAAGACTTGCCACCACCAACAAGATAACGTATGCATCAATCTATATCTTTCCATATTTTTCTCTGTGCTCTTAAAGTGCTGTATAGGCTAACCTGATGGTGTGCTTTTCCTTAGTTGTAATTTGTTTTACAATAATGGCTATTATACACATGTTGTTAAACTTCACCATACTCATTCATTTGAATAATTATTTTTTTCATATTGTGAATATGCCACAATTTATATACCTGTTCACTGATCAGTGGGTATTCTCTTTCCCATCCCCTACTCCCATCATGAGCATTATATATAGGTGCTTTGATTTCCAGGCTCTTGATTCCCAGAAATGAGATTATTACCTCAAAGAATAAATGTTTTTAAAGTTAAATTGCTACTGCTAGATTGTTTTCCAAAGGCAGAAGTTCTTTGAATTTCCACCAGCAATACTTGAAGTAAACTTTCCCCATATCAAGCAGCCGAAATGGCTATTTCAGTCTGATGGAGGTAAAGTAGTATTTCATTGTTACCTGAATTTTCATTCCATCATGACTAGTGAATGGAGCACTTTTAAAATATATTTGTTAGCCATTTTGATTTGCACTTCTGTAAATCATATTTTTTGTCCAGTCTTTCTGTTGTACTCTTCGTTTTTTTCTTGGCAACATATAGAAGTATTTGTATACTACAGACATTACGATTTATTATCAATGATGCAATTTGATTTTTCCATCTCTATTAATGTTTATTGGCTTTGTTTCTGCTTTTTGGTTTTTATTGACATACGTAGACTTTACCTTTTAACTTCTGTATTTTCATTATTGATTAAGAATGTGCTACCTTCTAGATTGTAAATGTAGTTTCCTGTACTTTCTGGCAAAATTCTTATTGCTTTTTTGTTGTTGTTTTAAATATAACTCTTTAGTCAAATCTTCTTACATGGTCCTTCTTTGTCATATTTTTTGGATAATTTCAGACATGTATTCTTTGGGATAAAATTTAAGATTTAGAATTAATCATAGAAACTAGACTAAATATACCTACTGAATTTTACAAATATATTTTCAGCACAACTGGATAATACATATCATTTTTTCTCTTAATTTGTGATACAAATGATTATGATAATAGATTGGTAATATTATACCATCTTGGAATTCCTGAAATATATCTAACTTGACCAATAGTTTTATTTAATAAATCTTGGAAAAATTAATTGTAATGCTTACATTTTTAAATTAAAGAGCAAGTTATTTATTTCCATTAGTTTCAATTGCATTTTCTTTCAATAAGATATAAGCACTTTCTTGACAGTTTCTCTGCTATCTTGTACAAGGTATTCCTACATTTGTTTACAATATTAAAAATGAATTATTTTTCCCATTTTAATTTATATATACTGTTTTCTAAAACAGCAGAAGCTATTCTTTCCTTTCATTTTTCACATTATAAAACCTGTTCAATAATTCTGTTTTTTATTCTCTTGTATTTTAAACTACTTTTCAATGAAAGTTATGTTATACCTCTCATTCTTCAATATTTATAATAGCACTTAATTTTCTTGTCATATTGCATATGCTAAAACATTCAAGAGAGAAAAGGTAATAATGGTGATGACATATATCGCCGTGAAGTTCATGATTTGATTTTGAAGTTGTCTGAATATTTTTCTCTTTGGGATGTATTTGCTACCATTTTTAGTAAACATTATTTATCACATATAGCTGATTTATTTTTCTTATTCCACTGAATTTAGAAAATATATTTTCAAAATGTGGGGATATGATATAATAGATCTTGCTAAACTTACTAATATATTTGATTATGACAACAGACTATTAATGATATATTATATCTAATATATTTCTATCTATCTTTTTAATTATTTGAACTATCCTTGTTAGTTTTAAAGTTAAAGTTATGCTTGCTCCATAAAGCAAACTGACAAACTTTCCATCTTCTTTTATAGCCTGAGTTTATTTAAATAACATAAAAATTTTCTGTTCTTCAAAGCCCTTTAATCTTGGTACATTTTTGAATTATATTCACCTTCCCAATTTCTTCTATGTGTTCCTGGGATGGCTATCTTGTGTGTGTGACTGTGTGTATATGTATGTTAACTTTCTCATTTCTACCTTTTAATTTTTTTGTTCTTTTATTAGTTATTGAGGTTATGTCAAAAGACAAAATTACAAGATATTTAGTCATAGATTTAATTGGCTTTTATTTGTGATTCACAAATCAGGGCAGCCTCTATTCTACAAAGTAGAATGAGAACACCCTCTGGGAAATGGCAAAACAGTGGATTTTATAAAGTGGGAGCAAGGATACAAAACAATAGAAAAAAAAGTTGATTGGTTAGCATCAAGTTACTTTAGGTTACTTTTAGGTAAGGAATAAAGCTGAGGACACTTTCTTATTATAGTGCCTCAGGCAGACTAAAATCTGTTGTTTTCGGGGAACACTGATCTGTTTGGGGATCTATCTTTTCTTTCAAGTTTCAGTTTTATTATGTGGCATTTAGCATGAGTGACTTCGGTTTGGTCTGGTCTGTTGGGGTCAAATGCAAGACCTCCTTTCAAAACAATGGCCTCCTGGCCAGGCACGGTGGCTCACACCTGTAATCCCAGCACTCTGGGAGGCTGAGGCGGGAGGATCACGTGAGGCCAGGAGTTCAAGACCAGCCTAGGCAACATGGTGAAACCCTGTTGTTATTAAAAATACAAAAATTAGCCAGGCATGCTGGCACATGCCTGTAGTCCTAGCTTCTTGGGAAGCTGAGGCACGAGATTTGCTTGAACCCAGGAGGCAGAAGTTGCAGTGAGCAGAGATCACGCCACTGCACTCCAATCTGAGTGACAGAGTGAGACTCTGTCTCAAAAAAAAAAAGTCCTCCCATAATTTTTGTTTAACAGTTATTACTTAGTCTCCTTTGGTGTTTTTTTCCACTAATAATTAATTAAGTTTGGTGAGAAAGCTTTTACTGTGTCCTATAATTTTCATTATAAAGTATTTTTTTCGTTGTTATCCAGATAATCTGCGTTTTTTTTATATCTTCTCTGATTTTAGTATCATCAAGGAGGGTATCATTTAATTTCCAAGAAGCTAACATTTTGAATATTGATTGATTTCTTCATCTTAGGATAAGAAACAGAGAATACGACCTTTTTTTACCTTTAAGAAATGCTGCTTATAAATATCCCTATGATGGGCCAAGCGTGGTGGCTCACACCTGTAATCCCAGCACTTTGGGAGGCCAAGGTAGGTCGATCACCTGAGGTCGGGAGTTCGAGACCAGCCTAACCAACATGGAGAAACACCGTCTTTACTAAAAATACAAAATTAGCCATTCATGGTGGTGCATGCCTGTAATCCCAGCTACTTTGTGAGCCTGAGGCAGGAGAATCATTTGAACCCAGGAAGTGGAGGTTGCGGTGAGCTGAGATCGCACCACTGCACTCCAGCCTGGGCAAGAAGAGTGAAACTCTGTCAAAAAAAAAAAAAAAAAAAAAAAAAAAAGTTCCCGTGATGAAGAGCAATGTATATTCTCTATTTTCAGAGTGATGTGTTTATCTATCTATCTATCTAATCTATTTATCTACCTACTTTACATTTATTTATATCCGTCTGTAGCATATTTGTTATTTATTGATCTATTTTTGGTTTCATTCTCAAAGCATGTGTGGGAAATCACCTCCTTTCTGACTCTCAATTATATCCAACCTTGGAGGCAGGGAAGACTTAAGCCACTCATTTAGCTCATAGCACTCAAGGACTTGGGGGTTACCAGTTGCATTCAATTGGGTTGATGTCAGCTCTTCTCCCTGAGATCCTCAGAGCACTAAGTACCAGCTCCTGTCGGTTCCTGTTGATTTCTTATTCATGCCCTGGACTTATTGCTAGTTCCAAGCAGAGAAAGCTCAGCACTAATCTTTTCTCCATGCTGCAAGAATTCCAACAAAAGCAAGGCCTCATGTATATCCAGCTGCCTATGGATCCAGACACTCTGCCACTCAGGTGTAGCCTACAAAAATTAGAGAGGAACTGAATGGCACTTATATTCCCCAAATCCCCTATAAGTCCATGTCATTAATGACTTTTCTAAGTGAGGTTAAAAGAGAATGACCCAGGACTCTGAGGATTATAACCTGCTTGAGTCCAGTCGTAGCACAGTGGGAACCTCAGTGGTATATGGGTCAAGATAAGGGATCCAGTGGAGAAGGCAGGATGGGAAGACTATCCAGGCAATAACATCAGTAAGAGGAGTCCAGCAACCCAGGTCACAGTGTCCATGGGAATGGGACAACCTTGAGTGGGAATCAATTATTGCCGATGTCCAAAAATCCTTTGTGGGAGAAGCTGGCACAGTACTAGTCCCAAATTGCTTCTCCAGTTAGAGCAGATTATATGCCTGGAGACATAAAGTGATGGGGACAGTACAGCAAATATCCTTTTGTTCCTGACTTTTCTTGACCACTTGTAAAATATATTCCATATTAAAACCAACAGGAATATAAAAAGGAGCAGTAACAGAATTTGCATGAAACATCATTTTAAAACAAGAAGTGTTAAAGAAATTTGGTCATTTCAGTGGACCATTTGGGGCTGTTCTGCCAGATTTCCCAGGCTAAGACTTTTCATTTACTCTCCAAGAGGCGTGAAGAATTTTGAGGAATCCTCATGTTGCTCACCTGCCTTGAAAACCTCATGTAAAATTCTGTCAAAAGGCCCTGTAGGTTTTTTGTTGTAGAATTTATCACAACCCGAACTTACCTAGTATATTAATCTCTTTAGTTCATGGTTTGCTTCTTCCAATTTAAGTGTAAGCTCCAGGTAGTCAGGGACTTGCCTGTCTTGTGCACGGAAACACAAAAAGATAATTTCATCCACAACATTGGCCCATTTACCCATCCTGGAGTTCAGGTGAAATGCCTCTGCTGTACACAATCTTCACAACTCTAAAAATGACATTGTCATGGCCATTGTTAGCAGCAAAGGCATTTGGTAAGCAGGCATAAGAACATCAACCAGTGACTGGGATAAAGATAAAGGAAGTTAACCAAGCATGGCAGGATCAGGACTCCCATCCTGGAGTGTACCAATTCACCTGCTTGTAGTTCTCAGTAGGCTTTTCTTAAGATTGACTTGGAGACTAGGTGAGGCCAGGCTTGCTTTAGTTCCTTAATACCTCCACAGAGTGCCTTGAAGCAAAAACAGACTGATACTAGGCATTAGTCCAAGGCCCTGCTGGGATTTGATAGGGCATGAGGAAAGGGAACCTTGATGGCTAACAGGGCCTGCCTATTCCCTCCTACACTGGTTCATAAAAGGAAATGCCACCTAACTTCTGGTGAGAACTGGCTTCCTCCCCACAGCCTCATCTGAAGTATTTAATTAAATCCAATCATACTGAAATGCTGCATTTGAGATTCCACTTTTTACTTCTTCACTTCGTTTCTGGTATAAAGGCGCCCTGGGTTTTATTTAGTCAAATGTCTAACTAGAAATTGCACTTTTCAGAAAAGATAAAAAATAATGATCATCTAATTCCCTATTTTCCACAGAGCCACTTAACTTTCAAGTGCTTAGTAGTAATCAATAAAAGCCTTTCATCACAAAACCCAATAAGCAAGATCAAATTCAAGGGAAAAGCTCAAAAGAGAGCAATGGTTGGCACCCAAACCATTTTATGAGGTCAGAATCACTTTTCTACATGAAGCTAATTTCTACTCATGGCCCAAAGCCATTTCACCTCTTGCACTCTGACTTCTTACTTTCCAAAGCTGACTCCACTGGGCCTGCTAAGAACACAGGTGCTGCTATGAACAGCATCCAGAGAAAACCTCACACTGGAATTGATACCAGCCATGCTGTGATCCCAGCTCGATGCCCAATTTGAGGGTTACTTCTCGTTCAGGAGAACCTGCAGGCGTTGGTTTAGAGAGAGAAGCAGCAGCTGTGAAAGACAATGTGAAGATTCAGAGTCTTTCTGATGGTGTTAAGATGGCATTTGGACCCAGGATTTGGGGGCTTATTCCCTAGACCCTCTCATTTTCCCCCAACCTCTCCAAGGAAGACAAACAAATGGGAAATAGGAGCAAACAAAAGTGGAAGTGTCCTCATTGTCAGCTGGGCTTGAGTCCCACATCTCAGTACAAAAAGTTCTGCTGAGTTGGGTTGCGGTTCAGGGTCAATAATGAATGCCAAAAAGCTGCCTATTCCACCAAGTCCCAACCCAGCTTTTGAAACTTCTCATCCTGCATTCAGACCCCTGAGAAGACAGGAGAATGAGAGAAAAAGACCCTGGGTCAACTTGCTGCTCTCACCTCATGACTTTAAAAGAAAGAACACTATGGACATCAGAGAGATACACATTCTTAACACAGGCAGCCATACCCTTGAACGAGTGCCATCCAATCAGGTAATAAGAATTTGCCTATTGATGTTAGGATTCAACTATAACCTCTATGCAAATAACTTTTCTTAAATATAGGTGGCACTTGATGGATACTTATTAATGGATGAGAGAGAGATTACATATATAGATAAATATTCCTCTCATATACTACTTTAAAGCTAAATTGGAAATATTTTTTCACAAGCAAAAAAAAAATAAAAATTTATTGAAACACATCTGAAACACAATTCATCATTAAATAGATTTCTTTGTATATTATATTTACAAGATACTATCAAAGGTTGTGGAATTATGCTCTAAATAAGAGACCTTCTAACTGTAGGATCAGAAAAAATATATGTAGGTAAAATCTGTTACAATATACATACTGTCACCAAATGAATATGCAAATAGCCCATAGTTGAAGGTCAGATGCCAATATAATATGAAAAGCAATATAGATACTTGGAGAATTTTTTTAAGTTTATTCTCACAGAATTCAGGAATGGGTTATTGAGAATTGTAATACAAAAGACTTGAAAATTATACTAGGTCTTAAGCTAGTTGGAACTGTTTTCTTCTTCAAATAAGGTCTAGAAATCAACAGAAGAGGAAGTAAGCTATGTCCCAATACCTCATACCCAGAAGCTCATCTTGTTTATGACAGAAGAAGCCCATGACTGTGTTGAACTTATCCTATGTTTGTCATTGAGTTCAAAACCCCAGCCTTTGCTGAAGAGGTGGTGGGCTGCATTTCAGCACCTCTCTTAGATGATCAGAACATCCCTGATGCAAATCCACCACAAGCACTAGAATTGGTTTGGAAACACTTCACTGGTTTCTCTCTGAACTTGAGCCTATGCACCAGATAACCAACATTTTTCACAAAATTGGCACCTCACAAAGTGAAACTCTGGGAATCCCAATTGTAAGAAACCAGAACTATTGGGCTCTCTGACCTCATTAACATATTTACAGCAGTGAGGTTGTCAGTTCCTTAATAATTGCAAAACTTCACGTCACCAGCCTTCCCATGCCCACACCAGACACCAACCAGATGTCCTTGTTCTGACAAATGGCTGTAAAATTGGACTGAGCTGTCTGTAAAGAAGACTTCTATTCCTGGGGCTTTGCCTTGTTCATGGGCACCTCCTCCCGGTCCTTCCATGTGTCAGACATTTGTTAAGCAAAAAATAAATGAATAAACCAATGAATTACCTTAAAGTCAGTAGGAAGGGTGGAATTCATGGGAAACAAAAAAGAAAGAAAGTGTCCCTTTCTCAGAAAGATATAGGCCTTTTATTTTGCAGAAGCCGAAGCTGGATGACTTGGTTTTGTAACTGTGGGCTATACAGTTTCCTTCACACACCATAAAGGACTCGAGTCTCACCAGATCTTATTTTGACTTGAAATGTTTCATGACAGGTTTATGGTATTAATTTCCTCCTGTTATATGCATGGCCCTTATGTGCGTTTTCTTCAGAAGATAAATCAACTTGCTCGGGTGAGACAGACGAGTGTTGTGTATGCGACTTTAAGAAATAATCCTCAACAAACAAACCATAAGGGATTGTGGTCCTCTGTGGAATATCGATTCTGCCACGTTTTAATGCTTAGAGCCACCAGAACACATAAGTAATCTGCTTTTTAAAATATAAGAGTTTTAATTAAATGATTTCGCAGATCCTTATTGCTGACACCGTCACTTCTATTTCTAATGGATTTTGAGACTTGTTCAGAACTTAATCCTGTTAATAAGATTCGATTTTCTTTTTGCCTTAATAGTGTACTTTGAAATACTTATAATGAAGCCAGGGCATATTTGGTGCGCAGTATTGCTGCAGATCTGTGTGTAATTTTGGCAAATGAGACTAAGAAGAGAATGACTGGAGAGAGAATGGAGATAACATGTGGAAAGTCTGACTCGTCTGCAATTTAGAAAAGAAAATAGGTTGCCGTTTCCTTCTGTATGTCTAGTTCAATCTTGCTCAATCTGTGATGCATGTATTACAAGCAAGGGCCTTTAACCTAAAGGATACCAGCCAACTCCTTCTAAAAAATCTGGCTATTTAATAACTGCATAAATAGCTGTACACTTGATTAAAAAGAAACATAATTAATTGGCATAAAGCCACCCTGCTTGTTCTCCAGATTTTCTTTTGGCGAAATTTTCCTAGTGAGCTTTAATATTCTTTTCTTTTTAAAACCCTTTTTGCCTACCTTAGAGATATAAACTCTATGGCTCTTGAATAGAAACCAGAAACAAATGTGTTTTGTTCATTCTTTTGTCATTGATATGCTATTAAGAATCTATTCTGTACAAGAAACTAAAGAGCTTAAAATCCAACCAAAATTTAATTTGGCAATTTTAGAAAAATAGTTTAAAGGGAAGCATGCCCATTGAGGGCTGCTTTAAGCAAAGAAGAGATAGTGTTTGTTCAGCAGATATTCAATGCCATCTATTCCAAGCCACCTATGTATTGACCCTGAAGACATATAGAAATTTGCAATGTGGGCACATGGGGCAAGGAGATAAGTAACCAGGGCACAGATCAGAAGGCAACGTAATGTCATAATAGAGGCAGGCATTGAGGATGTACCTGCATTTAAGGATGCAGTGTGGAAAGCTAATATAAATGAAGATGGTAAGGCTCTTGCATGCCAAGCTAGGAAAACATGGGCTCTCTCCTCTAGACCGTGAGAAATGATGCATTTTGGTAGAGAGGGCAGTAGGAGAAATTTATTGTCATGGCTGGTACTTGAAAACTCCAGTCAAAATTTTGAATGAGAGAATATTTTCTGATACTTTAAAAATACCATTCGCTAACTTTCCCAGGATTATAATATCTGGTTATTGTTGATGCTCTATTGAACTGAAAACTTTTATTAATATTTGTGGTTTCATTTTATAAAATTATCATAACTGATGGATTTACAGTTCTGAAACAGTAACCAAATTTTAATAATGAAGCCATTAATACATACCTGGGCTTGAGGGTATGATATTTGTGACAATGCAATATTTGCTCTGAAAGTAGCAATCCCCAAACTAATATATTTATATATCTCTGTAAGTTGCACAAATGTCTCCCCAGCTAGCAATGCATTGTATTGTCTTGACAATCGGAGTTCTTTCACCAATGTTGTTTATTTCTTCCTCTTTGCAAGGAAAGAAAAAGATGTTTAAAATGTATTAAAAAATTAATTATCAAGACGATCTTGAGACACATAAAAATTAATTTAAGAAGGAATTTCAATTTCCAAAGCTCACTATTTCTGGTATTTTTCTGCAAAGGCTGTGAATCCAGTGTGTGTGTTTCCTGAGACTCAAAGCAGCATTTACATTTAAATGAAAATGCAGACATACATGTTTGACAAAGACCATATACTTATGCTCCTTAAAACCATTCTTTCATAAAAGGAACAGAAAACACCCTGCTATGCCAATATACCAATTTATTCTTTAAGAAAAATAGCATATTGTGCATCTGTTGGGGATTTTATATATATATATATAAATATATATATATAAATGTATATATATAAATGTATATATAAATGTATATATATAAATGTATATATATAAATGTATATATATAAATGTATATATAAATGTATATATATAAATGTATATATAAATGTATATATATAAATGTATATATATAAATGTATATATATAAATATATATATAAACGTATATATATAAACGTATATATATAAACGTAT
Source organism: Pan paniscus (assembly GCF_029289425.2). Lineage (NCBI taxonomy): Eukaryota > Metazoa > Chordata > Mammalia > Primates > Hominidae > Pan > Pan paniscus. Next base: position 74,912,644 of record NC_073267.2, read on the forward strand.
ATATATAAATGTATATATAAATGTATATATAAATGTATATATATAAATGTATATATATAAATGTATATATATAAATGTATATATATAAATGTATATATATAAATGTATATATATAAATGTATATATATAAATGTATATATAAATGTATATATAAATGTATATATATAAATGTATATATAAATGTATATATATAAATGTATATATATAAATGTATATATATAAATGTATATATATAAATGTATATATATAAATATATAAATATATATAAATATATAAATATATATATAAATATATATATATAAATATATATATATATAAATATATATATAAATATATATATAAATATATATATATATAAATATATATATAAATATATATATAAATATATATATATAAATATATATATAAATATATATATATAAATATATATATATAAATATATATATATATATAAATATATATATAAATATATATATAAATATATATATATAAATATATATTTATATATATATATAAATATATATATAAATATATATATATAAATATATATATAAATATATATATAAATATATATATAAATATATATATAAATATATATATAAATATATATAAATATATATATAAATATATATATAAATATATATATAAATATATATATAAATATATATATAAATATATATATATAAATATATATATAAATATATATATAAATATATATATAAATATATATATAAATATATATATAAATATATATATAAATATATATATAAATATATATAAATATATATATAAATATATATATAAATATATATATAAATATATACATATAAATATATATATAAATATATATATAAATATATATATAAATATATATATATATAACATTTTTTTTGTTGGATCCATATATTTCCTGACAATCAGCCTCTTGAAGAAATAAATAGATGAGGGCTGTGTTCTTTTAATTATTGAAAGGTAAAACCCAATAAAACTTGAAAGTTTCTCTTGTTCACACCCTACACCTCCCACTGCCATCATTTTTGTTTTCATGAAACTGAGACCCATGTGGTCCAGCGTCTTAGCCTAAATTATGCACAAAATGCCTGAGCTGGGCTTTGAAATTAAATCTCTTAATTCCTTACCAAGTGTTCACTTTTGACATGTTTTTTGCATGCTCACCTAAAATACTTATTGAGAAAATGCTAAAAGTTTCTGAAAAAATTTTTTTAAGAAAAAGATCCCACCCACTCAATATTTCCATGCCTGCTATAAACCAGCCAATGTACTAGCTTTAGGGATACAGGAATTTGAGGATAGGAGGAATTAGTACTAACATCAGAATTAATCCTGAAAAAGTCGGGATATGTAATCACTTCCTTAACACGTGTTTCTGTATTCTAACTCTAATAAATTAACACACATAATATCAGTGTCTGCATTATTATCTGCATTTTACATCATGTGAGACTTGGAGACATCCAGTTGCTTGTCTAATACCACACAGCTAGTAATGTTCAGTGCAGAGATTTGAACTAAGGTCATTTTGCAATCAAAGTCTATCATGATCTTTTTGATACTTGAGGTAATTATTTCTACCCAAAGAACTGTAGCCCAAACCTGTCCTCACAAATCTGCCAACTTCCCGTCCAGCTGTGCAAGTGGCTCCCTTTATTCCTAAAGTCCATATTGATATAATGCAACAACTAATCGAAGCTCTAGGAGCATGCATGATAGTATAAACACCTATTTCCACTTAAAACCTCTTGAGCCTTCAATTTCAAATAGCACAGCAAGATTTGCAGGTACTATGTGAAGATCTTATGGAAATGACTAATGCTGTAATGTTGGTATAAAGCACTTTGGGAAACTCCCAAAGCTAAATTACTCTCCTGACTCAAAAGCCAAACTTCCCTTCCAGGAAGGCTAAATTGTAGTTGAGAATCTACTCATTTCCAACACTTGGGGCCAAGTTCACCCAAGTCAGTTACTTTTGTAAGATGCAAAAATGTTTCCATGAATGTGATCTTTTCAGTTTTGTTAATTTATTTATTCATTTATTTATTAAAACAAATACAAGTACAAAACTAGTGAGGTGGACACTTGGATGGGAAAAAGCCACATCTTCAGTAAAGGATCTGGAACTGAGACAGAAGTGTAGGTGTAAATTTACTTCCTGCTCCATGCCCTGGGGAAGGCAACAGAATGAACATGGATGAATAGGAATCCCAGCTTAGCTACCCACCAGCTGTGAAACTGAGCATCTTCAGATTGAGCGCAGAGACTGGCAAGAGTTAGTTTTAAAGAGCAGAAAACAAACATCAAAGGTAGTGCACATACAGGGATAGATGCCTAATAGCCACCTAGAAGTAAAATTTTCTGTGTAAGAATGGGGGACTAATATGAGATCTAGACAAGTCAAAGTTGGGTTGAGGCAAAACAAGGAAAAGAAAGGGAGTGGACCCTGCCCTGGACCCACTCACAGAGTTTTTGCAATCAGTCTTGTTGCCAGTAGCTCTGGTTTCCTTTGGGGCTGTCATAAAGGCACCACTAAGAATTTAAAATTCACTGACAGACATGTCTCAGCATTGGTTCCCTCTAGGCTGTGAACTCTACCAGGGTAGTTTATGTGCTTTGTCCCTTGTCATGCCCCAGACTTTGATTCCTTGGTTGGCATCTGGCAGGAGTGTCCTAGAGGTAATGGTTAAGGTTATTAATAAAGTTGTTGCTATTTTCCATATTCAGTTTTCTATAATGAACTAATATTTTTTTCTGTCATGGTAGCTTCATTCCACTCTACCTTCTTGGGTGTTTGCATTTATCTGTCAGATCTTGCAGCTGACTTTGTGGTTTTCATTCATTTTCATCTCAGTTCTTAGCCAGCACCTGATTCCCCTTTCCTGTTCTTCACCTTACTTGGACCATCCCTATGTCCTTCCCCAAGGCACTTCAAGTGTCTGAGCCCCAGTTTCTTCCATTTTAAAATAGAAATAACCAAAAGATACAGGGCGATTACATTAAAAGTGTGTGTAGCGTATCCAGCAGGGTATTCAAGAGATACTTATTTACTCTCTTGCTACAAACCTTGTAACTCATAGTGGGCTCCAAAGCCTGTTCTGCTTGGACAAGAGCTGCAGATAGCCTTACTTCAGCCTAGAGAAATGTGGCAATGGGAAATAAACATTTGGGTCATGCTTCGTTGTGTAGTTTTTTTATGTGTGGTTTATAAAGGTGATTTTCAGTAATGAAGAGATTCCTGTGAAAACAGAGAAAAGTAGAAATGTGTACCTGCTGAAGTCAAACTGCACTCAGAAGAAAAGCCCATTGCACTTAAGAACAGAAAACTAGTACAGACAAAGCTGAAATGTATTACACTGAGAAAGAGTTAGAAAAAAAAATGAAAAAAAGAAAGTTATCTGGACAGAGACAGGCATAAGCAAGAGTTCATGTTCCCAGTGGCCATTATGCTATGAGACTCATAAGGTCAAATTTTACAATTACAAATTTTTGCATAGGTCGCTTCTTTCTCATGGGGGATAATTCTTTCTGAGACATGCTCTCTCTTTTACCCTAGCTCTCTGTGGCCTGTCACACTCTTTGGGTGCAACATTACAATTCAGCAATGTAAGAGATTCTAAATTTGACCTAAGCCTTGACAAAATTAAATGTGCCCTAGCTAACTAAAAATCAAAGCAAGTTTTCCATTGCTCCTTTCAGATATTTGTGATTTTATGGGGAAATGAACATATGAATAATGAAACTAATTTATGTATCTCAAAATTGGCTAACCTCACCCGCCTACATATCCAAACATAATAATAGATGGCTTTAACAGTAGGCAACAAAAAGGTAAGTGATATAAATAGAAATGTATGGAATCAAATTGTATGCGATACGCATACATCAATTCAATCCGTACTTGAATGGCTGAATGTGCTTTCTGTAAAGTCGGATTTATTCAAGCAGTACAAACTTTTGCTCTCAAAAGATTAGGCTAACCATATTATTGAAAGATGGCCTAGCCCAGAAGTTGAGAAGAAAAGAGAGAGATTAAGAAAAAGGGGGACTGAGTTTGAGGCTGCAGTGAGCTACGCATGTGCCATGCCACTGCACTCCAGACTGGGCAACAGAACAAGACCCCTTCCTTAAGAAGAAAAAAGAAAGAAAGGAAGATAGAAAGGAGAGAAATGAAGGAAGGAAGGAAGGAAGGAGGAAAGGAGGGAGGGAAGGAGGGAGGGAAGGAGGGAGGGAGGAAGGGAAGGAAGAAAGGTAGGAAGGAAGGAAGGGAGGGAGGGAGGGATAAAGGGAGAGAAGACCCCACTAGATGATCAGCCAGTATAGTCAAAGAAAAGGTAAGAATGTCCATGAGCAATGACTCAATAATCCTTTTTTTTTTCTTTTTTTTTTATATGGAGTTTTGCTCTTGTCGCCCAGGCTGGAGTGTAGTGGCGCAATCACAGCTCATCACAACCTCCGCCTCCCGGGTTCAAGTGATTCTCCTGCCTCAGCCTCCCGAGTAGCTGGGATTACAGGCATGCACCACCACACCTGGCTAATTTTGTATTTTTAGTAGAGATGGGGTTTTTCCATGTGGGTCAGGCTAGTCACAAACTCCTGACCTCAGGTGATCCACCCACCTCGGCCTCCCAAAGTGCTGGGATTACAGGCATGAGCCACTGTGCCTAGCCAATAATTCATTCTTAGTGCAGGCCTCAGACTGATATCCCTAAGTATCTGTTGTCATCTTTTCGGTCTCCTACTCAGTAACCTTCATTATTTCCCTATAACATACAGTTACCAGGTTGGGATAGACCAACCTGGTAACTTGGCATTCAAGACCCTCGCCAGTCTGTCTCAGCCTCCCCGTTTACATTTACTATTCATTCCTTATGGTTAAAATCCAGCACTTACCCAATCATGCCTGAAGCTTGTCTCTTGTGGCATTCCTTGATGAGTGTCTATTCCATTGCCTTTCCCACCTCAGTGTCTATCTTGGCTCCTCTTTAACTAACTCAACCCTACCCTTCCTGCAAGACTCAGAATGGGTCCTCTGTATTCTGAAACCTTTCTTGCCCTGGTCCTTCCCAGCCCACATCATCCTTGGTGCTGCTTCCACAGCCTGGTGGGAAACCCTAACTGCAGCACCCCATCTGTGTAACACTATGGGTGTGAGTCACAGAGCACCAGGCACAGTAGTACTCAACAAATACCAGTTGAAATGCCAATTACTAATATATATTCTGCTGAAGATGAGCTGTGAGCTCTGTAGGCAGGGGTTGTGTGTTAATACAGCTATTTACTCAGATAAAGGTGTTCAATCCCTGTGAGCTAGGAGGTTCACCTCTCAGAGATTAAAAATGAGGCGCAGACGGAGCATGGTCTTGTCCAGTCTTATAGAGTTGGCGACCTTGTTCTGTCTGATTCCACTGCACAGGCAGATTCCACTTCAGCGTACTCTCTCAATATAGCTCATATTTAGTTTTTTGACTAGGACACCATAAGATTGTTTAAAGAGGCACAGTAGCTAAAAGTCTAGGCTATGTAGTCATCCATATCTTGGTGACTCCTCCATTACAGGGTGTGACTTGGGGGTGCCTGACTTATCCAACTTAACCCCAACACCTCTTGGATATGGGATAATATGAAGTCTCACATTAGAGTTGTGAAAATCAAAAAAGATAACACAAAGACTCATGGCAAATACCGTAACTCCTTTGCAAATTGGTTCCAAATTTTGGTTTCCTGGTATCCCCTTAATAATTCTGATGAACCCATCTGTGCAAACAGAAAATGCTGAATTGCTAGGTTCATGGATCACCTCTTCAAAATACATTTTAATAAGGAGATAGGAGAATTACATAGGAAGTTTACTGAAAAGGGAGATTTCTCAAAGCCCTTTTGTGTCAGTTAGGCTAGAGTTAGTCCAGGAATCTGTATTTTTAACAAATACTCCAGCTGAGTCTGATGCAGAAGTCTAGGAACAAACATGACCTAGTAGATACTTGCTCTAAGATTGGAAAGTTACACCATCGTATTTAGGATCATTTGACATATATACTTTTTATTACCAAACTGATTCTTTCTGTGTGTATGTCATTGTAGTGATGTGAAATTCACATAGATCAAGTTACAGAAACTTAATGTTTAGATACACATATCAAATTATGTACATGTCAAATCAAGGCATAAATCATTTCCATGGCTCCAGAAAGTTTCCTTATGCCTCTTCCCAGTTAATATCATCCCCCTTAATTAACCACTGTTTTTAACATGTATCATCATAGCCTAGTTTTTCCTGTTATTGAACTCAATATAAATGGAATAAAGCGGTATGTATTCCCAGGTACGCAGGTGTTCTCAACATTACATTTGTGAGTGTCATTTATGATGTTTTGACATAATATACATTAAATCTCTCAAACAAGTTTTCTGTCTTTTCCCTGATGAAAGCTACCTTCCTCTGCAGTATCTAGAATTGCCTAGAGGGACTGACCTTTCTGATTCTTGAAAACCACAGCACACAGCCCACAAGTTCCAGGCTGACTCACCCAGCAAGTTTCAAATGTGACCTTTGGGAAATGATGCCTCCTCTGACACAAGCACATGTTTTTCTATCCAGGCCAATATTTTACATTCAATACTGAGAGTAGGCATGAGGGGGGAGGCGTGTCCTGGCCACCATCTATAATTAAAGATGACATTTTTCTGAACTTGGAAAATAAACAACAACGTGCAGACTGAATCAGGGCAGAGAGCACCATCGATGAAACAGGCGAAAAAAGGAGCAGCCCATTTTTAAATCACATACCCCCTTGAATTACATTAGTAATTCAGTGTGTCATCCGTTATTCAGCCAATTTTATAGAAATTATAGAGAGATTCAGTCCTAATTAAGAATAATCTGATGGTCGGGCTTGACCCAGTTAAATTCTTATCTTTATGACATCAATCTTTTATAATGCTTCCAGAAGCCTTGGCAAAGCCTCCAATTTTATAAGTAAAAATTAATTAATTGGGACATTAAATTTGAAAGATGCTTTTATCTTTTCCCTGGTTCATGCCTTCACAACAGAAAGCAATAATTAACAGTTTTATTCAAATATATAAAATAATTCCTTGAAGATTTCTAACCACTTTAAGTACTGCAGGAATCAAATGATATGATGTCTAGATACCAACAGACAAAAGAAACTGATTTTTTTTGCAATTATTTTATGGAGAGAGTTCTTGGTGATCACTTTCACTGGAGTAAGACAGATGGCCTGTTGTGAAGTTGACTTGGCACAAAGCAGACTTTGGTCTGCTGAAAAAAAAAAATCTAACACAATTTTTCAAGAAAAGTTTTCTTTTGTAGCTTTTTCTCTGGAAAATTATCCTACCTTAACTCACCTAATTACAATAACATACACACAGAAAGAATCAGTTTGGTAATAAAAAGTATATATATCAAATGATCCTAAATACGATGGAGTAACTTTCCATTCTTAGAGTAAGTATCTACTAGGTCATGTTTGTTCCCGAGTTTGTTCCCTAATAAGAAAATAAATTCTTAGCCCACATCTAGAAATTACGATTTGAACGCATTGTCATAAAATTAGTATGGGGTTTAGTTTTCTATGTAGGTTCCATTTATTTGTTCATTCATTCATCATTACTTTTTTAAGTACCGCACATTTGGAAGAGAAAGATTAAGGAAACCACATGAACTCCAGGAGGTTAACAAGGATTCCTGGTGGAATGAGTCACTTCACCTGATGGAGACTGGCGGATCAGGCTGAAGAGCAGCCCCACTTGGTATGCCCCAGCACTGTGACCTGCTTGAAAGTTTTATTAAAAACTTGGAAGGAGCTGGAGAAGATGAAGTGATTCTTTCAGATGGACTAATTTATTCAGATAACATGAATTGAATAATAACAAGAAACTGAGCAGACAGGAGAAAGCCAACTTATATTTCTGAGTAGGGATGGTGGCAGGCAGTACAGTACACCTTTCCACAAATTCTAGTTTCTTGCTACAGAAAGGGGAAATGTGGGTTTAGGGTAGTTAAGTAGTTGGCTCCAGGTGGCACTGAAGTACATATTAAAGCTGGCCACCTTCTCAAGTATGTCTGTGGGGCAATTTTATTTCTTCTTTTTTATTTTATTTTGTATTTATTTATTTTTAGAGATAGGACCTTACTATGTTGTCCAGGCTGGTCTTGAACTCCTGGGCTCAAGCAATCCTCTCATCTCCACCTCCCAAATTGCTGGAATTACAAGCATGAGCCATGACACCTGGCCTATGGGGTAGTTTTAAAATATGGTCATAAATCCTTTGATACACGTCATATTATTACATGGGGTGTATGTCCCTGTCACTTGAGTGTGGGTTGAGCTTAGTGACCAAGGTGGATCAATGAAGTGTGGTAGAAGTGACACTGTGTAACTTCTCAGGTGAAGTTAGGGAAGGTCACACAGCTTCTCTCTAGTTCCTCTGGGGCACTTGCCCTTGGTACCCAGACATCATGCTGTGAAGAAGCCACAAAAGCCCATGGAGAGACTCATGTTGAGAGAAACCAGAGCCCATGGCCCTGACCCACAGTCCCATCCACGCTCTTAGCTAACAGAACCAACTGGCCAGCCATGTGAATGAGCTACTTTGAAAGTGGATCTCCCACTCCCTAAGCGAAACTGTCCTGCTGAATACAAATGAAACAGAGATAAAATATTGTTCTTGAGCCCTGCCCAAATGGTAGATCCAAGAGTAGAATGAATAACCGTTGCTATTTTAAGCCACTAAGTTTTGGTATGGTTAGCTATGCAGCGTAGGTAGCTCTATATTTACACTACTTCCATGTCTGTATATTGTCTCCTGGAAAGGAGTGGCAACCCTTTAGAGGCATGGGCAGAGAATACGGTTCACATTGGTAGGAGTACACGTGAAAGTGTTCAGTATCAACTGCATGAGGTTGAGCTCTAGGAGAACAGAGTCTGGGCATTTAACTTGGATCTTTCAATTGAGTCCACAGGTCAACTGAAGAAGAAGCTCAGCAGAAGGTACATGTGGATCTTCAAATGCAAGGTTTGCAAATCCCATCTCATCCTCATCATAGCCAGCATATTATTCTCGGTTCTTGGAGCCACGATCAAACAAACAAAAAAAACTTTGAAAAAGTTGACCTGTATTCCAGGAAGGTCAATCAAATGATGATGGTCTAAACGTTGTGTCCTACATAGAAGAGATAATGGTACCACTAACATCCAGCCAGCCAGAACCAGGGAAGTGTGGACCAAAGTGTAAGAATAAGAGCCAAGATTCAGTGACTATGTAAGGAGAAAATACCCACTCTGAAGTCAGATGACAAGGTTAATCATCTCTTGAGCCCTGTGATTTCTGGAAAGTCCTAAGCTCCAAGTCTCTTTACACAATTGCAAAAGAAAACAGATAATATCTACTATCTTCATAGGCCTAGGCGCAATACTAGAATTATTGAAGATAACTTGCGTAAAAGAATATCGTATGGGGGACTCTCAATATTTACTCACTGGTAAAGTCAGAGTCTCAGGGGATCAGGGTTTTGCTTTATTTTAAAAGCAGATGTCCATCAATGGAATGCTTGCCTTGGAAAATAGCAAGTCCCTATCTTAAAGTTTTCTTCCAAAAGCTGGATGGTTGTTCTTCAGGGAATTAGGAGGGTATCCACAGGGACCTCTGAGTTCCTTTTGGTCCCTAAGGAATTGCATTGACAGCTCCTTTCTGCAGCTCCAGTGCTGTGTTCTTTAATGGTCTGTGTCTTCTAGAAGCCCAGCACAGACCAGCTTTCACACAAATAAACATTAGCGTTTCTCTAACACAAGAGAAATCTAAGTGAATTAGATGGCCGGAGGATTACTCTCATTCAGCCTTTGAGGTTTTGCATTCAACTCTCCTCTCTCCCCTCCACCACCAATATAGAACTCTTGGTGGAGATTTAGAATATTTTCAAAATTCATGTATTCAGAAAATGTTGTCTGTCAGACAAATGCTTGCACATTAAAGGAACTATGAACATTTAATATTCTACACCAAATGCTGAAACCAAAATTCAAGGGCATTTTGTCCTTTGAATTAGAGATGCTGTCATGCATCTTCCTCCCTCTTCTACTGTTGTGTCTAGAGTTAGCATTAAAGAGCAGCAGCTAGTTTTTGATGGGATTTAGTTTGGATTTCCAGCTTATCCCTTACTAACTCTGCAATCTTGGGCAAGTCACTTAACCTCTCTGAACTCAAGTCTCTGAATACAAAATGGAAGTAGTAACAGTTTCCTCCTGGGGATGTTGTGAGAATTAAATAAGATAAAATGCGTGCCTCTGCCTGGGGCAAATAGGAAATTAATACATATTTGCTTCTTTCCTGCTGTTTCATTTCTTTAGGCTGCTTCCATGAAACAGAGAGGGAAGCATCATTCCCTCCTTTCTTTCTGTCTTTCTGAGATAGATATCTGAAATGTAGTTACCAGGAAAAATGGTACTTGGGGGCTAGAGTCTTTATAGAAGAGAGAAATCCAACTCCTTTCACTTTCATTTTTTTTCCTATTTATTTTCCGGAAAGCAGTGTCTGTTAGTCGTCATCTCAATGCCCATTCTCCCTGAACTCCTTAATATCAGAACTCCGATTTGTGGTCGGAGAGAATCATTGCCTTCTGTCTTAGTCCCTTCTGGACGCCACAACAAAAGACCATAGACTGGGTAGCTTATAAACAACAGAAACTTATCTCACATTTCTGAAAGCTGAGAAGTCCAAGATCAAGGCTCCAGCAGATTCCATGTCTGGTGGGCGTCTGCTTCCTCACAGAGAGAGCCTTCTCACAATGTCTCCACAAAGTGGAAGGGGCAAATGAGCTCTCTAGGGCCTCTTTTTTTTTTTTTATAAGGGCACTAATCTCATTCAAGTGGGCTCTGCCCTTTATGGTCTAAGCTCTCAAAAGTCTCACTTCCTAATACATTTACCTTGGGGTTTAGGACTTCAATATAACAAATTTTGGAAGGGAGCAAACATTCAAAACATTGTACTCCCTTATAAAAAAACAAAACAAAAAACAAACAAAAAAAAACCACTAGATTTTTCAACCTCCCTTTTAGCCAAGCATTGCTGTGTGCTTACATTCTGTCCAAAGAGGTGTACATGGAAATGACACAGATCAATTCCTGCCTAGAGGGAGCCACCTTGGCTGGGGGATGCCGCCATCTTGCTCTCTTGCCTTTGCTCGTTCTCTCAGCCTGAAATGTGTCCTTGTGGACTACAGTGCCAGTCACAATCATAGATCATAAAGTGACCTTGAAGATGTGATGGAACAAAAATATAGGACCCTGGGTCTCTGTAGACCCAAGGAAAGGAGGCTCCAGGACCACCTTACACTGCCAATGTTAACACTTCTTTCACTAAGGAGCCAGATAAGGTTCTACCTTGGGTTAAGCTGTCGTTGTCATGTTTCCCTTTTGCACACAGCCAAGTCGAATTCTGAGATACATGAGAGAGGTCCCAAGGAGAAGAAGGGGATTGGAAGTGAAGCTCCTGCTCCACTCTCCCTCTGGAAGAGTCAGGCAGCTTTCCTCATAGGGGGTCATGGGGAGCAGTCTGTATAGGGCACATAGGCAGGCAGGATTCAAAGATGGTACAGTTTCTTGCACCACCTTCTTAAAAGCAGGAAAAATATGACCTGCTTTTAAGAGAGAAATTATAGGGGATTTAATAGAGGTCCTTTTCCTTCCCCTTTCCTTCCTTCCCAAGTATCTTTGACCATCTGCTATGTGATAGTTAGTGAGACAGGCACTGAGGATAATGAATCTTGATCTCAAATCAATCCCCAGTGGGTGGAGGCAGACAACTCAAACATACATCAAGAACTGTCACAGGATACGGATGCTCCTGTGGATGCTGTCCATGTGCAGATCTACAGCAACTCATCCAGCTTGGGTTGGGGAAAGGGAATTCAGGAAGGCTTTGCCAGGGAGGCAATTGGGCTGGGTATGAAAAGGTGATGGGTTTCAGCCAGAGAAAGAGAGGAGCTGCATCCCTGACTGCATTTCCCACACCCGGCTGCTGAGTCCCATAACTTCTCTGCAGTCCGGTGTTTATCCACATCAGCCACAATTTAAACCTGGCTCAGAGGCCACTCAAAATCTCAGCCACTCAGTGTTGGATGAAGACAAGTGAACACTTTGGGAAATCTGCATGAGGTAATTACCAGTTTAATCTCAACAGCCTTGTGATTTGGGAAGCAATCTTCCATGTAACTGGCAAATTAGCTGGAGAATTGCTCCCATCCGTCCTGTGGTAGGTGGGGGCAAGTGCTTAGGGCACAGGAACCAGACAGAGGCTTCAAGGGCCCTCCCAACATGGTGTCTGTGGTCTCAGTAGGCAGTCTGAGCCCTATGGCCAAGGCAGCCAGGGCAGGAGAAGCACCCAAATGGGCGAAGTGGGGATAATCAGGCAAGATTGCATCGGCCCTTAAAAGCTATATCTATATACATCTATCTATCTATCTATCTATCTATCTATATCTATATCTATATATATTTACTACATGTCTGTAGGAAATGAACAGAAACATCACAGGAAGCAAGGGTTGAGGGAGGCAATTACGGAGCACCTACTATATGCCAGACAATTATTTTAGGCATTTAACATCCATCGTCTTATTGAATCCTCACATGAACACTTTTTAAAAATATATTAGAACTCATATTTCATAAATAAAAGTATGAAGAAACCTCAAGGATAACAAAAGCCTGCCCATGTTCACATGGACACACTAGAAGATTCAGGATTCCACTTCAACCAACCTGTCCCAAGCCCACATCAGAGGCTGTCCCTCACGACAGAGTGCACTCCATACCAGGGTCCAATTCAAATCAGCTCCATGGGGCACAGACCACACTTTTATGAGTGAAGATAGGGCAAGTTGGAGGCTAATAATGAAGATAGATCAGCTATGATTTCTCAGTGTCTCTGTGCCAGGAGATACGGAGACGTTTTCCTTGGTAAAGAACGGCTACTCAACAAGATGTATTTGCTGTAGATGTTTTATAGTCCCTTCCCAAAGGGACATAAGTAGTTTCTGGTCTCTAACTAGGAGAACTAATTATGTGTGTTCCCTGTTTTTTCTCTGCCCAACAACATTTGCCAAGCTGTTTGCTAGTTACCCCAGAACAACAGGTTCTCAAAAGAAACTAAAAAGTTATCTGTTATCTAGGTACCATTTCATCCTAACACTCTGGCTTAGAGTAGAAAACAGAAACACAATATATATCCTCAGTTAATGGGCAACCAAACAGACGACTTGGCACAGAACAGGGAAAGGGACAGAAAGATCCTCTCTAAGCCACAGGAAACACATAAACAAAAACAAAACTCAGTATCACTGTCAAACACTCCTGGGTGCCTCCCTGAAGGAGACAAACTCGCACTCCATGTTTGGCTGTGTTATATACTTGAAAGCTTTCTTTCCTTTACCCCTAAATTATCCAGAGCTATTTCATCTCTCTTCCTGAGAGCAATCTTGACAACTCCCTCGGCACCTGGAAGATGGCTGGGTATGTATGGAGAACATGGAATTTGAAATCATTAGACAGAGATTAGATCTGGCCAGCCACTTGCTACCTGTGTGACTTCAGGCGATTCAACCTGGGAGTCTCACAAGGTTATGGAGACGAGCAAATCAGAAATATGTGTGCAAGCATTTTTGCAACCTGTCAGGCTGTCTATAATTTTTTTAAGTAAATATTGGCATGTAGATTGTGAAAGTCACTGTAGAATGTTAATGATAAATAGAATCACACTACCCAATCATTGAGCACCTATATTTGCCTGGTATTGGGCCAAAAGCCTCCCCTCCTCCCAGGAGGGTGCCATTTGCATACCCGTTTCACGGATGAGCATACTGAAACTCAGAGAAGATGATTAACTCAATAGTTACAGAGCTAGTAAAGGAGAGAGTTAGGATTCAGATCCTAGTTTGTCTGACCTCAAGGCCCAAGCATTTTTCTGCTGTACCACACTAATATTTTCATCACAATTCAAATACAAATCCAATGTCAGCTGACACCAGTGACATATTATGAAACAAATGATGCTGAATGCCATCAGCAACTCTCAACAGCTGGCTCATTTCCCGACTATGGCACACTGCTCAGATTACATGGAGGCTGGGATTGATGCTCTTTATTTGTCCATCTCCTGTCCAAATGCCACCCTTTGAAGTAAGGTCACCTCCACCGCAATGGACACAAGAAGAAAACCAACAAGGACATTGGCCCTGTAAGGAAATTTTAGCTTGAATTCTGAACTTTTTTCCTTCTCACAGGCTCTACAAATGGCTACACTTAAAACTCTCAGATTTAAAATGCAATAATTACGAACAGAGACAAAAATGAGTACTTGCAATAACTGGTGATGTCAAAGACAATCTGTAGGCTGGTAATTATATTGGACCAATATCAATTTCCTGGTTTGTATCATCCGCAACAGTTACATAAGATGCCACCAAAGAGGGAAACTAGGTGATGTATACATGGGATCTCTCTGTACTATTTTTGCAACTTCTTGTGAGTCTATAATGCATTCAACATAAAAGTCTTGACAGATGTCTTCAGTGAGGTCACTTCACTCAATGAAGTAGGGTGCTCCTCACCTCCAGAAGATCGCACACATGTGGCATGATTTATTTTCTTCCCCCTTTACATATATTGAGTGACCAATGTGTGCCAGACATCCCAGTGGGCAGCTACCCCCTGTTATTTTATTTAATCTCCAGGATAATTCTGTGAGGACAGCATTGTCAGAGCAATATATAAACAGAGACATCATGGATGGAGATTGTACAATCAATAAATGTCCAACTCTGGCTCCTTGGAGAGGAATCCAGTGTCTTTTCCACAATCACAAGCTAGTTTCAATGAATATTTGATGAGTACGTACTGTGTGTTGAAATTATGACATGCGTCCTGGAAGGCAAAATGAGGTATAAGGCTATTTCTTAGCATTTAATGTAGCTAAATGTGGAAGACAACAGAATATTCTGAAAAGTGCATCATGTGAGAAAGTGGAAGAAAAGTAGGAACGTAACTCAAGGATTTTGATTCTAGCCTATGCTCCACTTCTGACTATCTATAAGACCTTGACCCTGTTTGCTAAACCTCACTGAGAGGCTGTTCTCTCTTTTGCAAAGTCCCTGAGGTGCCTGCCAGCTCCGATCTGTGGTTCTTTACCTACGCATGCCAGAGTGACAGCCCCAAGTGGTCTGGGCTATGATGATCCAAGAAAGTGATGTGGACAGAAGGAACTCATGGGAGAAAAGTGACCCCAGTGGACATAGGTGCTCAGGGAAGGTGGCTTGGGAAGATCTGGCCTGCAACTGTCTCTGAAATTGGGAAAGATTTTTATAGTGTGAGAAGGGGACATTTCAGGCACAGGATTCTCCTAGAGTTGGTACTATGACTACTCGGTACTCTTAGGAGCATCACAGAGATTGAGAATGAGTTTATCTGGAATGCTCCAGAAAAGGTGACTTGAAGTGAAACCCCAATCCACTCAAAAAAACACCTAAGTCTATTAACAGTTTTCTTTGTTGACACGCCCTACATAAACAAAGCAGCTTGCTTGACTTGAAGAGACTGCTTAGTCAAGACCACTGCTGCAGACATCTATAGTTCTCAATCAGCAGACATATCCCTCCTTTCTCTTCCTAACAGTGCCCCATTTTTTCATCAAGCATTCAACCAATTCCTGGAAGCCCACAGGCTCACTCACTCTGACCTCCAGGGTTGGTCCCTGCTGGTACACTACACAAGCACAGCCCATTTACCAGACAGTGGTAAGTGATAAACAACAATAATTGTTTTCCTGGCAAACTTATGACCTGGGATAATTCACATGAGACTTGAAATTCTGTTTCTTGGTAGGGGGGAAATTTAGTCTTTTGTTTGTGGAGAGAAGAAATGCGTGGCTTCAAGAACTCAGAAAATATTTTGTAATCAGGATGAGCCAACATTAATTTCAAACTAAAACCACAAAGGCAGAGCAGAGACATGGGAGTAAAAAAATGTGTTTGGTGAATTGTTTAAACTGCTGGATCAAACTTAACCTGAAGCTCATAACCTCTGAACTTTCAAGTTATTTGCTCTAAAAAGTCTCCTATATTTTCAATCATTTAATGTTGGACTTTCTCATACGTGGAACATAGAGTCAAATTAACAGGCATAAATATATTTAGTCATCTTTATGAGGCTTAAGGAACCCTGGGAAGCCTTAAGAACACAGAATAGCAATGTTGAGAATCCTGACTTGGTCCAAAGTCCTAGTTTACCAGTCAAGCAAAATTAAAGCTGTGTTCAACTTCACCAAAATTTGTCAATCTCATATTGACTTTGATGTTACTTTTACCCTCTGAAGACTGATCTGCTTCCCTGCCCCCAACCCCATTTTGATTTGACTGGCCCAATCCCCTTCTCCAATCTCAAAATATCATAGGCACCTTGATTTTGGTACTTAAAACACTGTTTTGACATCTTTGATTATCTCCAATGTCCTATTGCTAGATTCTGAACTTTTAGAAGTCAGGGATATTTCCTTGATGTCATTGTATTCCAGGTAACTGTGTAGAATTTGGTCCATGACTATTTGTGGAATATATGGAAGAATAGAAGAGTAAGCTATAACACATATAGGTAGCTTGTTAGTAAGAAACCTATGGATAGCTCACCAGAGAGACATAGGATACAGCTGTTATAGTTTTAGGGGTCACCGCATGAGGCTTATGCTGTTCCCAGAGGCCCACCTCTGCAGGTCATTTCAGTTACCTGGCCTGTCAGGTGCATAACGGGAAGTACAAATGGTAGGAGCTGAAGGTAAGTAAAAAGCCTTTCAACAGGCAGAGTTCCACTGGAGATTTGTGCAGCAATTTTCAAAGTGAAATAGAAGGGGAAATGGATGAGATAAAATATAAAATCAAAGAGGAAAAAAGTTTTCCTTCATATTGTGTGGACTCTTGCAGTTACTGTTATTGCCAAGTGAATGTTCCCATTTTTTCGGAAGAGTCATATAGTACTGGAATGTCACCGAGCTGCAATTTGATCAGCATTAAGTGATGCTGTTGAGTTTGGGGTCCAGAATGGAATTTTAACAGGAATAATAAAATAGCAGCCATGGAGCTTTTCTAACTTCAGAAAGTGAAATATTGACCCTGAAGTTGAAAATGTGGTTCCAAGATCATCACTGTACAATTATCCAGGTTTCTAGTGATCAAAAGAAGCCCCAGAACAGTTGATGAATCTTGGGTGCAATCTAAACCATATTTTTAATGTGTTTTATCAATACTGAGATATATCTGACATTGTTTATTTTTCCTTTCACATTTTAGCATTTTTGAAATCAGAATGCTATTGACTTGGCAGACAGAAACCTTAATGTAGTTGTCATCACATGTATATATGCGTGAGAGTTGCAGAATGATTAGTTACTTGGGCGGGGGCAAAAAATCCCCATTACAATAATGGGACACTGTCTTGAGAAATGCTATTTAACTAGTGGTCTTGGTATGGGAAAAACCGGTTATCAACAGCTCTGAGTTGAAAAGTGACACTGAAAGTTTCAACTCTGAAGATGAAGAAGTTGCATTAATACTTTAGCCAATTTATTTCAGTTTTAAAACTAATGCATGAATTATAGATGACAAAATTGATGTCTGTATAAGTCTAAAGTCAAATTGATGTCTAAATAAGTCTAGTGAGTTTTAAAAACTCAAAATGATAAGAATCATTATGTCATAGTTTAATTGGCAACAATTTTCTTTTTTAGTTGTACATATAATAATGTCACACCTTAAAATTTATAAGATACAATGAAATAAGTTGTGTTATGGGTTCAAGGGCTAGAATTCAAGTTTATAAAACACATCCCCAATCAGTTATGCAAAACCAGGTAAAAGGGGTGACTTACAAATGTTTTCTGCAGACAATTACTGTCTAATTAGAAAGATAATTTAAAAAATTTCCATTTCTTTTGAAAATAGAAATTTAAATGGTACAGGGCAAAAGTGGAGATAACCCATGTTTCATAGAAAACTCCAATGAAAAGTTAATAATAATTTGGTGGATGCATCTCTATTGTCCTCTGACCACATTCACGCCTCTGCTGGAAGAAGCAGTCGGTGGTTTCACTAACTAGAATTGCCTTTGAATCAGAATCTTTGGCCAGGTGCAGTGGCTCATGCCTGTAATCCCAATACTTTGGGAGGCCGAGGCAGGTGGATCACCTGAGGTCAGGAGTTCAAGACCAGACTGGCCAACATGGTGAAACCCTGTCTCTACTAAAAATACAAAAAGTAGCCAGGCGTGTTGGCATGTGCCTGTAATCCCAGCTACTTGGGAGGCTGAGGTAGGAGAATCACTTGAACCCAGGAGAGGGAGGTTGCAGTGAGCCAAGATCGTGCCATTGCACTCCAGCCTGGGCGACAAGAGCAAAACTTTGTCTCAAAAAATAAGAAGAAGAAGAAATAATTTTAAAAAATGAATGAGAGTCTTCAAGTTTCAAAGGTGGAAAGACACCCAGAGCTTTTCCATTTACAGGTGAAGCAACTGCCTGAAGGTTGGTTCTGATGCTCAAATGACTTAAAAGATTGTCTTAAACCTAAGACTAGTGGTTACATAATGAAAAACATGAAAGAAAAATAGGAGAACAAAAATATCAGCTAAATAATGAATCAGCAAATGACCTCAACATCCATTGAGTGTCTTCTGGTGGTAGGTACCTTGCCTAGAATAGCTCAAATAACAAAACACTCACAAACCCTATTGCCCAATTTCACAGATGAGGAAAATCAAGCTCTAGAAGTTAAAGATTAAGTGCTTTGTCCAAGGTCACACAGCTAGGGAAGGCGGTGGGAATCAAATCAAATTTTGTATGATCTACAAATTGCCTTCTTTCTGTCATGACACACTGCCTTGAGGTACAACCATGATGAAATGTTGTGCTCTTCTGAAACTGACACTTTTGGGAGAAAGATAAATATAAAGATTCATAGCATTTGATTGGCTGCTTCAGTAGAAATCTGGACACCAGAGGTCTATTGCTTCCACTCTTTTGCATATGGTTGATGTGGTCTCCTTCCCCAATCTCTGGCCACTTTTTCCATGTTCAACTCCTGCTCATGAATTTAGCTTCAGCTCAGTTATCAGTTCATCCAGAAAGTCTCCTAGGCTGAATTACTGACTTCCTCCTCGCTGCTCCCCCAGGACCTCAGTATTTCCCATTACCATTGCATTTATGTCATTGCATCTCACTGAGGACAGGAATACTCTTTTCATCTTTAGATCCTCAAGGCTGGCACAGATCCTGGGGCATACATGGCACTAATACAGGACCGTTGAATAAATGCATGCATTGTCATTGTGTGGACTGTGAAGATTCACGATGTCTCCCTCCATGATCAGAGTCTCTTTATCGCCTAAAATAATAGCTGTAGTTGAAATCTTTTAAGTGGAGGCTACATAAGGAAGAAGGAAGTTCTAGGTTTCTTTACTAAAAAGTTTCATAACTAATCCCCCAAAACACATAATAGAAACTAGGTAGGGGGCAGTTCGTAGAAGGCAATTAACATGAGCTTCTACATGACATGTAGCTTAGAGAAAAAAAGAAATCAGATATTGACAAACCATTGAAAGCTCTATTCCCAAAATGTTATATCTCCCTATTGTTGGGCAGTGCCTACATTTTGGGGCATCACTCTCTTCTAGAATGTTTTGGCATGGCAAAGTGGGAGCATGCTACAGAGACATTAAGGAACGGTTAGGACTTGGTGGCTGATGTAAGTTCAAGAATCCAGGGTCTTCACATATTTCTTTCCTGTTTTTCTTTAAAGTCCCCAGTAGCCCAAAATATATTTTAAAAGAAAAACCCTTAGCATGTAGCTCCTAATTGTTTGAACTTTGGACAAATATCCCATCAGAAAATATCTGCCAGGTATTGCGGGACTGACCCCTGCCTATTATTCTGGCTTCTTCTCCCTACTTAATCTTCTTCCCTTGTTACACACCAGCCACATCAGCTCTCCCCACTTCCTGAACATTCCTAGGTCTTTCTGGCACATCCCTTTTACTTTATTTATTCATTCATTGAGACAGGGTCTCACTCTGTTGCTCAGGGTGGAATGCAATGGTGTGACCATGGCTTACCGCAGCCTCAGCCTCCGGACCTCCAGGCTCAAGTGATCCTCCCACGACAGCCTCCCAAGTAGCTGGGACTAGAGGTGTGTGCCAGCATGCCCCACTATTTAAAAAAAATTTTTTTGTAGAAATGGGGTCTCACTATGTTGCCCAGGCTGATCTCAAACTCCTGGACTCAAGCAATCCTCCCGCCTCCATCTCCCAAAGTGCTAGGGTTACAGTCATGACCCCAGCCATGCTCTCCTCTTATTGGAGACGTTTACTTTTCTCTCTTCATCTGCTCAACTCCTCCTCTTTCAAATCAGAGCTAAATATCATTTTATCAAGGAAGACCTACCTGATCACCTGGGTCTAGGTGGGATCCCCTATTATTTGCTCTTGTTGCAACCCATGTTTCTCTATAGGAGAACGCATTACAATTGAAATTAAATAACTATGTGTGTAATAATGAGTTTGAGAACTGTCTTCCCCATCTGGCAACTCCCTAAGGGCAAGGACAACCCATATTTTTTTTTTCAGAACTATCTTCAGCACATGACATGGTGCCATTCATACTTAAAAATATGTGTTGGACAAAAAAATTTAAAAAATAGAATAAGCAAATGAATGAATAAATAATGGTTCCTCAGTTTCTCCCTTGGGATTAAGTGGGTACCAGGCAGGACAAAATAAGCCACCTGTGCCATTCTACCCTTTCCATCCTGCTGTTTTTCTACCCTGCAGCTGCTTTCTCAAAGAATCCCTGAATCTCCCCTCTCTAAATAGTGCAAGCTTGCTGTTGGGAACACCCACAGATGCACTCTACAAACACACAACTCACTTTGAGTAATCATATTGATTCGGAATTATCGGCCATTCAAATACCTCATTGAAGATGCCATCTGGGATGTTATTGCTCTTCAGAGGTAGATCATATTCTGAGAAAATCTGTCAAAATGTAGAAATAACTCATCAAAATGGCCATTGCAGAATCTAGCTGCACTTCTTAAGGAAGCAGACTCTGATGCTGCGGGTTTCATTGCCCCTAAGTGAGATGCTGAAGGAAGAAGGGCTGTTTCTTTTCTGTTTTCAAGTGTCATGAGAAATTTAAAGTTCAGGAATGTGCAAGTTCAGAGTGCTCCTGGACTCCTTTGCTCATTCAGAGACATCTCACTGAAAACAAACATTCCTAAAGGTTATCTCTGGTCCTGGAGGGTATGTGCTTAAGCAGAACTGGGTTTCAGTTCTTCCTCAGCCACGTGTGGCCCATTAAGCCATGGGCAAGTTTCTTAAGCTATTGCAGACCCAGTTTCCTCACCTGTAAATTTTGAATAACAAAGTCTACTGCATAGGGCTATTTCAGGGCTTTAAAAAGATGAAGATTGTATAGCTGGATATGTAATGCCTGGAACTGATTAGGGACTCAAAATGTTTACCAAATAAGCTGGATTAAGCCATGATAGAATCTTAGATTTGAACTTTAGACAAAGTAATTGCATAAGGCACCTTTGACTACAACTTAGCGGTAGGAAAGATAAAACCATTCTAAGTGCCACTGGCAATGGTATGCCAGCAAACCAGTTCCAGTAGGGGTGGTAGAGAGTGTTTGCCTCTTTCATGGTGTAAATACTCCCAACATGGCCTGTTTCAAACAACCGACACATCAAAAATTAGCTCCCCAAAATTCTGAATATGTAACAATCGGATCTTGGAAGCCAATGAAAGCCAGCGTCATCAAACCACAACAGAAACATGTTGGTTTTGCCTCTGGGTTAGTGCCAATCCTTGACCATGCCAGGAGAAACCCAAAATGTAAGCCTCTCAGTAGATACCTGCCCCCTCGGCCATTCACGAGGAACACCTGGTGCTATCCCAGGTGCTCCCTGCTCCGCATTATTCCTTTCAGCTCCACAGCAGAGCTACCCTCCGCCCTCCGTGGGCAGCATGCCATTGTTTTACTAGGGAAATTCAGTATTATTCAGCAGGCACTTTTGAATTGAAAATAACATTTAAAAAGGATTATCCCAGGCAAAGTCATCAACTGCTGTGTACTCATTGAAGTTAAAACAATGCAAGATTGATTATTTTTGTAGAC
The DNA here is from genome assembly GCF_029289425.2 of Pan paniscus. Lineage (NCBI taxonomy): Eukaryota > Metazoa > Chordata > Mammalia > Primates > Hominidae > Pan > Pan paniscus. The sequence continues at coordinate 74,934,892 of NC_073267.2, forward strand.
TATGCAAATTACAAATGGCATTGGTATTAAATCCTTGGTATTGACTTCACCTCCAAGTGCTCCACAATTACTGTTTTCAAATGAAGAACCTGGAATTTTTTTTTTAAGAAAATCAAGCTATATATGTATATATTTCCCTTCCAGAAAAACAAAAGGAAAATAATCACATCTGAAAGGCATTAATGATTCTAAACACATATGAAGTAAAAGACAAAATGCTTTGTGAAGTGACTTCAGCTCTCTGTTGCTTTCTGACCTCCCCCGTGACACCTACAAAAAAATGTCATGTCCTTGGTGGAGGTCTCTCATTTCTAATGGAATGGTTTTACCTTTTCCCACCACTATGCTGAATTCAACCCTCACTCACAGCCTAGCCTAGTTGATTTAATCACTTTCACATCCACATTAGACAATATCATGGATGTTATCATTAATTTACCTAATAGCCTTTGATATGCACAAAACACCTTAAAGATATTAAGCTGTAGGACATCAGATACAGATAGGGGTTTAAGAGAGAATTATTTCTTTTACATGGTCTAGGGGTTAGAGGTGCTAACATTTGCATAACACTTACTAAATACCCAAACAGCATGCTGTAGCATGACATAAATTATGACAATGTATGATCACAGCATTTCAGAAAGGCACATATTATTTCCCTCGTTGTACAAATGCAAAAACAGATGCTCAACAGTTAACATTTTCCAAGGAGGCAAGTGTAGAAATGGACAAGGCAAGATTAGAACCTGGGTCATTCTCACTACAAAAACCATTGCTTTCTCTGCTGCATCACTCTGCCTGATGAATTTATGCCCCAAGAGCTGTCTGAAAGCTTGTCTCATTCCCTTCATCTATTTAAAGTCAAAGCAAAAGCACATTCTGTCTCCACCTTGTCTAAAACTTGAACTTGAGATGATGTCATGGGGATAGTCAAATTAGATCAGTACAGATTCATCAAGGTCTTACTTCATTGGAGATGCTGTGCTGGGTGTAGAGTGACTTCAGAGTCCTTCCCAGTGGGAAAGCCAGCTTCTCTGCACAGAGAAGATGGCAAGTATGACAAGATAAAACCTGGTTACAGCCAGACCTGAGCTCCGCCCCCTCATCTCATAGGCCGGCTTGCTCTGCTCACATTAGCGCCATCCTGTCCACCTCCCTGCTCCTGTGCACTCCCTGCCCAGTTCCCAAGTCAGCTGAAGCCCACCTATTCCTTAGCTCTAGGATCCACCCATACCTTTTCATTGTCCCCACCATAGCTTCTGTCACTGCCCCTGCACTTGGCTCCATTATCGCTTGTCTGGACTATTTAACCAATATAAGCTTTCCTCTTTATGTAATCCTACACAAACTCCCAGATTAGTCCTATGTTTACATATTCTATTTTACCATGACACTTCACTACTCCAAATAATTTCTAGACTTAAGAAAAATTAAGAAAGTAATAATTAAAAGCCTAGATAATAAAACAGATGAGAGCAGATTATCTTTAGTTTTGACTTTCGTTGAGGGGTTTTTGCCCTCTGCATTCCCTGTCTCACACCGCAGCGCCCCTCTGGGGCATCTTCACAGAACACTGGGGCAGTGCAGAGCACTGTGAGATCACACTTTGATCACTTATGGCCAGAGGAATAAATTTCAGCTCATTAGCCTGATAGTCAAGGCCTTTCTGTCTGGCAGGACAGGGAGCCACCCTATAGGGTTGCTGCAATGTTTAGAGTCAAAATATTCAAGGCACTTAGAGTAGTCCTAGTACATGACAAATGCTCAGTAAATGTAGTTTGCTTTATTGGTGGTTGTTTCCAATCCTTATATCCATGTATGAACTCTAAACTTCAGTTTATGTGAGCTCCTATGTCCTCCGTTCTCAATCCCCAATTGGCTGTCTCTAGTCATTACCACAGGCTATTTCCAAAGCCTGAAATCTCTTCCCCATGTACTCTCTGTATGCACAATCCTCTTGCTCTTCCAAATCCTACTGCCTCTTGGATTATCCCAGCTAGAAGTCATTGGTCCTACCTCTGAATGCTTGTAGGCTTTTCCCTAGAACTCACCTGGAACCTGGTTGCATCACTCACTGTGTTACTGTATTCTGTCACTCTCACCTCAAAGAGCATCCTGTGGCCAGGTCGTTTGTGCCCTTGCCACTGTTCCTACCTACCATAGTAGGTTGCTTATAAGTGATGAGTAAAAGAATACAACCCACTTCATCCCTTTAAATGGTGATGCAACTGCTCAATTCATCAAGGATACCTATGGCTACAAGATGCTCCAAACTGTAATGTAAAAGCCAAAACGTCATAGAAGCTGAACAACTCCACTTCTCAAAATATTTCAAACCAATACTCTGCTTGTACGTCAGGCTTGTTTTGTGCCAGGGTAGGTTTCTTTCCTGTTGTTGATGGAGAGTTTTTCTCAGCAGGTGCTGATCTTCATGCTACCATTGCTCCAGCCAGTGGGTCATGACTCTAGTGAATGAAGAATCCCAGACAATGGAAGCTGCCCATGGCTTGGAACCTGCTTCCATGAAAGCCTGCGCCACCCTAGCCCAGTTCTGGCTGAGCTGTATTATTGGGTCAGCCTTCTAAGACCTTCCCTGCCTTAGTTCTTCCCTTTTAGGTCAGACTTAAAGCCTCATGAGAGGGCTTTTGTAAAGCATGGATGTACCCACATTCTTTAGTGTATCACTTCTATAAAGTTGTCAATGGGTTTCCATCATAAATAGCCACTTTCCTCCAAGTGTGATCCCCAGGACATCATCAGAAGCTCTTGGACTGCATGCTAACATGCAAACTCCTGAGCTCTGTCTGAAACCTAATGAACACCAGTAAGCTGCTTTTTCTCTCCAGTGGCTTCAAAGGTGATTTCTATGCACACAACCATAGGCACCTCAGACTTAAATAAAGGCCAGTTGTTGATTTCAACATTAAAATCTGAGCCAGACAATTTGTCTAGGTCCCCTGGAAGCAGCAGCATCCTTCACGTCTCTCTCCCTGCACAGGCTATTGTTCCCTGTGGGCCCTCCTTGCCTTGCTTGTGTGCCACATGCACTGGGCCCATAATATCCTGCCACTTCCCTCCTGCTGTCTTGGAAATGTCACTGCTCCCACAAAACCCCTTGGTTTCCTAGACATGTTCAGTTATCACCATTCGCAGCACCTTACCTACCTTGTGAAGCAGTGTTCTGTGAATATTAATCTACCTGCCTGATATGGTTTGACTGTGTTCTCACCCAAATCTCACCTTGAATTGTAGCTCCCATAATCCCACATGTTGTGAGAGGCACCCGGTGGGAAGTAATTGAATCATGGGGACAGGTCTTTCCCGTACTGTTCTTGTGATAGTGAATAAGTCTCACAGGATCTGATGGTTTCATAAAGGGCAGCTCCCCTGCACAAGATCTCTTGCCTGCCACTATGCAAGATGTGCCTTTGTTTCTCCTTTGCCATCCACCATGATTGTGAGGCCTCCCCAGCCGTGTGGAACTGTGAGTCCATTAAACCTCTTGCCTTTACAAATTACCTAGTCTCTTAAGTCTTTATTAGCAGCATGAGAACAGACTAATACAATGCCTTTGCCCCATCAGTCACCCATCTTCAAAAGCTGGAACCACACATAGATTTAGTTAGAATAATACTTTCCTCAGTATAAATTATAGCTTATGACCTGCAGACACACGTGGTGTGGTTCTTTGCCCTGCAGCTGCCTCTGAACAGCACTGACCACATCACTGCACCTCCCTGAGTCTCAGTATCTTCATCTTAAAATGGCCACAGCACCCCTCCATAATTTCAACTTTTTTGATTAAATGAAATAATGCATGCAATGGGCTTAGAAGAGTACTCAATAAATACCAACTACGTTTTTTTGTTAGTAATATGATCATTATTTTATTATCTTGTTATCCCAAAAGTGAAACAAAAATGCCTGTCGCCAACAGACAATAAATCATTGTAGATTTTATCTCTTCATAATGCTATTGGGATAAGGTCTACATCCAGGATGCAGAAAATAAAGAATTTGCTTTTTTCTTCTTTCTTTTTCCTCTCTTACCTTATAGGAGACCAATGACTGGACTCTGCTGGCTTGTAAACCAGAACCAAATTCTATTAATGGGGCTCCTGTGACTTCTGATGATTCACCCATGGTGCAGGCAGGACAGTGCCACAGTGGAGGCACCAGGGACATTGTGTCTCGGCCATGAAATGGGCTGCTCCAAATTGCCCTGCACACACCAGAGGCCAGGTTAGAATGTACAACAAGATTCTACTAGACACTGTGGGTAATAAAAAAGAAGAAGGAATAAAGCTGTCCTCTTATACATCCTCATGTAAGGATGCTTACATTCTTTGAGCATCCTTCTAAGTGCTTTATTCAGTCAAAAAACATTTACTAAGTATCTACTTTTAAAAACCCCTCTGTTAAGCGCTAGACAAAAATTCCTGCACTTGTGAAATTTGCATTCTCCTGGAGAGAAAGATGCAATAAAAAATAAGCATAATACATTTGATATTGTAAGATGACATGTGCTGTAACAAAGAAAAACGAATAGATCACAGTAAGGAAGACTTACATGTATTACCTCAATGGCCATTATTGTATAGACAGATGCTTTTATTATTACCTCGATTTTATACATGCAGAAATTGAAGCACAGAGAGGTAAAGTAACTTGCCCAACTATCTGATCAAAGAATCAGATCAGATTGAATTCATGCCTTCTGATTTCAGAGACCATGGTGTTAATTACAGTGCATGGTGACAACCAGTTGCACTAGTCAAGATGGAGCACCTGCCCAGCCCAGCTTGTGTCCAGTCCTGCTCAGTTCCAGGCTACCAGGAGAGGATGGAACAGGACAGCTCACCTCCCTTCACAGACAGGGACCTGAGCATCTCTAGTAAGGACCGGAAAGACATTTTTTCCTTCACTCCAGCCGAATGCCTTTCCTCATGGAGCTTAGGGTCACCTTCTGAATTCTCACTGGTTCCTGTCATACATTCAGCCTCCTTTCAGGGAGATGACAATAGTAATGTCCATGTCTTCCAGGGAAAGCCAATTCCTCCCAGCAATTAAAACATCATACAACCTCATCATTTAGCGTTAGGTATATCTCCTAATGCTATCCCTCCCCCCTCCCCCCACCCCACAACAGTCCCCGGTGTGTGGTATTCCCCTTCCTGTGTCGTGTGTTCTCATTGTTCAATTCCCACCTATGAGTGAGAACATGTGGTGTTTGGTTTTTTTGTGCTTGCGATAGTTTGCTGAGAATGATAGTTTCCAGCTTCATCCATGTCCCTACAAAGGACATGAACTCATCATTTTTTATGGCTGCATAGTATTCAATGGTGTATATGTGCCACATTTTCTTAATCCAGTCTATTATTGTTGGACATTTGGGTTGGTTCCAAGTCTTTGCTATTGTGAATAGTGCCGCAATAAACATACGTGTGCATGTGTCTTTATAGCAGCATGATTTATAATCCTTTGGGTATATACCCAGTAATGGGATGGCTGGGTCAAATGGTATTTCTAGTTCTAGATCCCTGAGGCAGCACACCAACATGGCACATGTACACGTATGTAACAAACCTGCACGTTGTGCACATGTACCCTAAAACTTAAAGTATAATAATAATAATAATAATAAAAACATTATACAGCCTCAGTACTTTATTTGGTGTTAAATAATGTCATATTTTGCATCTCAAAAGGCTATATCTATGTTGAACCATGCCAAACCCAGAATTTAAGTTTTTCTCCCAGGATTTCAATATAATCAGTTAGGCCTGTGCCTGCATGCGCCTGCTACAATATTCCACGTGGCTGCCAATACACGTCCAAAGAAGAACGCTCATAACTCTAACAGAAATTGACATATACATAATGAAAACATAATTTCCCCCCAAAGTTACAGAATGACCAGCTATACATCTTTGTAGAACCTGCTATCTGCCTAAATCACCTACATGCAAGTAGGTCAAGATTTTCATTTTCTCCAGGAACTTGGGTGAGGTGTAAAGTTCTGGTATCTAAGAGCCCCGTGAAGTGATCTCCCTAGAAAAAGAGACATTGCTACAATGATAAATGCAAATTTAAGTCTGTGAGACAGAAAACAATTTAAGGGTTTGAAATGGCAATTTTCATGTTTCAAAAATCTTAGAGACACTGTCATATCCAGGGCCCTCTGTGATGAGTGCCACTGCTAGGACATCTCAGAATTGCTGAGATTGAGAGAATCTAAATGGCTCATCCCATCTATCAATACATGACAGAACAGAGTAAGATCCTCATCGGTGACCAAAAAAAGCCCCCTGCAAGGAATGCTGTAGAGTGGCCCTGTCTCTCTACACCTCTCTCCTTCCCCACCATCTTGCATCCATGTCTCTGTGTGCACCTGCTGTCCCTCTCTAAGAGGCCATTATGATTCTTCTCCACTTCCAAAACGCCTACCCATGCTATCATCGTAGCTGGTTCTCACCTCCTCTATGAAGCCCTTCTCCTCTGAAAGCTTTGCCCATGTCTGAATCTCCATTCTGCCCACAGATAAGAAATTAGTGTTTTTCAAAGTTTAGTGTGCATCCACTCTCTCCCCACTACTACTATATACACTTGATAGAAACAATCATTCACTCTGCTCACATTTGTCAATCATTTATATTAGACCAGCAACTATTTCAGCTACTATAGAACTACAGTGATACAGCTGAGCCATTTGGATCAAGTCGCTGTTTTCATAGAGCTTACAAAAGAGTAATAAGGCAGCCATAGATTTCCCATCTGCTTCACACACAGGCATTGTAAGCATTCAATGGATACCTGCTGATTGATTTACTGATTGGCTGAATCATTAATATTTCTTTGTATTCAACAGCTATGACTTCAAGATCCTAGTTTACACCAACTAGTGTGGTACAGCCTGCAATTTCCAGGGTGAACATAAAGAAACAGTGTCCACTTTCATGAAGCTTTAAACCAAGTTACTTATGTAAAGCTTAGAGTTAAGTCATTTATTTTTCAAAAAAATAGTTTGCAGAAAGATTTCTGGGCAAATGCATCCTCTCACCAACAGTTACTAAGCATCCACATTAGTGGAACTGATTTTATTACCTCAGAGATTTTATTTAACCCACACTAATGTGTGCAGTTGGTATGACTCTGCAGGTGAAGGTACTGATGTTCAGGAAAGTGAAGTGACTCGTCCAAGCTACTCAGTCAGTGAGTTAGTGGTAGGCCTGGGACTCCCACATAGATGTCCTGGGCCCAAACGCCAAACATTATCCTTATCCCCAAACATCTGGGAATGCTTTTCTTGTTTTTGAAGATCAGAACTGTGCCAGTGGCTTTCACAAAATCAGATATAATACAGATGCAGTTGAGACCCTCATGAAGATGTAAGTATTTTGGAAAAATTAATGAGGGACAAAGTAATGTTGGAAAGCAGGAATTTTAGAATGAAAGAAAGAAAACGAAGACATTAGATTGAAGAGGTTAAGTAAATACCTTGTAAAGTCCAGAATTAGACCTAAAATATGTCCCATCCAAAATTATCCTCATCCCATCCAAAAATTATACCTCATTTCTGATATTTACAAAGGGAGTTCTCAGTTTTTCTGTTCAAAATATTTTTATCAGTTTAATCTATGTCCAAAGATTTTTTTTTAATTTGATAAGGTAATTTGTCAAAGAAGAAATAGCGACTGGATTTCGTTAATTTTATTAAATAACTTGCTTACTGTTCATAAAATACTTTAAGTAATGTAGAAGGAAACTCTACAACATAATGGAGATCCTCAAATTACATCTTCATTTCACAATTATATTAAGATTACACTTCAGAGATCCTTATAGGCTCATGATAAAGTAACCCAAGTAGTTTGTCTTACAAACAAATGAGATCTCTCTGTCTCTGGTATTGGATAATTACTGTTCCAATAAAAGATCCAAGAGTTTGCCAAGCTTTTCCTTGACCCAATGACTAGAGCATCAATAGTAAGTAATCCTTATATCGTTACTTCAGCTGAAAAAACATCTAGTTATTAGTTGTGGCTTGGTTTGGTTTTTCCTTGGATTTCTAACTCATTCTTGAGCAGAAAGGGGCATTGTATTTTATGTTAGCAATATTTCTTGTTTATTCTCATAACTCCACTTAATGAAAAATAAAACTTGGTCCAGCTTCTCAGTGTCTTCTGGCTCTTTGTTGAGAACAAACGGATTTGAGACACAAATCCATGGTAGCAGTGTGGGAAGCCATCAATATATTTTAAAGTCAGCGGGTATAGTGGAAGAAAATAAAAGGCTGCCAAGTCAGCCTTGGGTTCTAGCCTCCTAACTTCTTGTGAGTAAACTTTGGAAAATCATTTAACTGCACGGAGCCTTTGTTTCCTCAGCTGTGAAACAGGGTAATCCTAATAGGATCATTGGAAAGACTGAAATAAGATCAGGTATGTAAAATATTTAACATATGGTAGCATCCAATAAATATTATTTATTACTCTCTCTAGCTTTTGGGTTTAATATTGTTACTTTCTGCTGGATTTTAAAAGAGAAACACCATATCTATGTATTTATCTGCATACTATGTATATATTCATATAGATAGAGGTGTAGATATAGCTCTAGACATACAAACATTTGTGTGTGTGTTTGCAGATTTCTATTTAAAACAGAATTTGTTAAGTCTATCTCTTTCAAATGTGTTGCACTTTAAAATCCACCTATTTCCCTCCACTTACAATGGTTCAACTTGCATAATATTCTTCCATAACTCACATGAGCAATGCTTCCATGATTCATTGGTTGTCCTCTTTTCCACCTTCCCAGGTTTGGCAAGGTCCTTCCCATAATTAAACCACTGCTAGAGTCCTTGACATACAAAGGAAGTCAAACTTTCTCTAACAGAGCTAGCTGTGCCCAATCTCAAATCCATATCCACTCTAGTGGAAAAAGCAGTAATTCTTCTCTATGTACTGCACTTCTGGGCACTACAGGCATAAAACAAATATCATTTACTTTTATATATCGTGTCTTCTTAGGGTTGTCCTGAAAATGGACTCCTTTTGATGCTGTTCTCTTAGGGAAAGAATTCAGAGTTAGAAAATAAAATTTTTTCCTAAAGGCATCTTGGTGGAAAATGTCATGTTACATGAGAAAATTTGTCTGACTCCTCAGTTCCTGTCCACTCTCCATTGATTTATTCTTTCTTCCATTCATCTCTTTTTTCCCCTTTATGCTCTAACTTTAAACATTTTTGGAGCTATTGTGATATGTCAAGACCTTTGAAACACAGGGCTAAATAGACTATTCATTTTTTAAAGGTTAATCACCAAAAGTCAGTTTCCAGGTGTTTAAATGTTAATGTTTTAAAAGACATGAAAATAATGTATAAATTGTAAATCACTATATTTTTATGGTGCAAATGCAAAATTGTCACTGGGGAGTGATACAATTCTGCCTTTTCTATGTATTTTGTCTTATAAATACCTTACAAGTGGTAGAAAACTCAAACGATGCTTTAAATAACTTATCTGGCTCTATGTGCTTCAATAACTTGCATGGGGAAACTTAATTCTCAAAGATTTAAGAAGATTACTTTGTACCTTTTCAATTCCAGATCAGTATGGAATCTATCATGTAAACCTGGCTTGGACATTGCAAATATGTATAGATTTCAGTTTTAAAAGGTAGTCACAGATCAAATAACGAAAAGAAAACATTTGCAACTTAGATCACACAGACACTGTAATATCCCTCATATAGAAGAACATCTTCTAAAACCAGAGGATAAAAATAACAACAATCTCATTCTGAATATACCTTTCAAATCTTTTTCATTTTCCTGTCCAGGTCTTCTGCTCTGTTCTCACAGAAAGGATAATAGAGTAGTGGTTAGAAATTCCAGAGCTGAGCCCGGAATACTCAAGACTACTCGCTAACTCTGTCACTTAAGGCAATAAACTTTATCCTCCCAAGTCAAAGTCTGCTCATTTGTAAATGGGATGCTAACCTCACGGGGCTATTACAAAGATTCAATAGGATAGTCAATGCAAAGTACTTAACAAAGTGGCTGATGAGAAAGACTTCTCTATAAATGGTAGCTATTACTTTTTACACAGTTATAATCCTAGTGCATTTCCCATTAAATATCCTGCTTATTTCTTTTACACCTAGTTGGATATTATACATGCTTTTGAAGTTGCTACATAGCTGTCAAAATTAAAATGTTTAGTTAATTCATCTAGGCAATGGGTATGTCATCATTTATTTAACTTATCCTGTGCTGGCTTTTTCTGATATTAAGCTCTAATTACACACACACCCCCACAAATTAATCTCTCAATTTATGCATCTTTTTCTATATTTAGAATTGTCAAATGCAGGAAAGACTCCCAGAATGCCTATTACTAAATAGGAATATATTTACACCATTTGACAACATGCTTCCTAGAAAAGATTTATAAAAACTTACTGCCATCAGCAATGTAAATGTGCAACCATTCCACTGCAACTTTTTTTTTTAGATGGGGCAGAAATTCTTTTATTATTATTATTATTATTATTATTATTATACTTTAAGTTTTCCTTTGTAGGGACATGGATGAAGCTGGAAACCATCATTCTCAGCAAACTACTGCAAGAACAAAAAACCACTGCAACTTTTATGTTATCATTTTCCATTGAAATAAGAGATGCAAGATGGTACTTCATGGTTATTCTACTTAGCACTCTTTGTTACTCAGACTAAACCTTGTAAATGTTTATTCATGGGACGCATTTCTTTACGTATCATTATAAAATTCTTTCTTAATTATTTATAAACACTTTATATATAAATGTCATTCATCCTTTTTTGTTAATTACTCTCATGTACTGTTTCCCTTTTAAAACCATGGAGCAGAATTATTTCTCCTCTTACGTGTTAAGGGCAGGTGCATTTTGTTGCATTCATGCCTTTGCCCACGTGGAAAATATCATACCCGACTCTTGTTTCTCATTTTTAAGCAATCTGTCTATCATTTCTGATCTCCTTTCTGAGATAAAGTCTTTTCATCTGAGTTCATTCTCTTACACACTCCATCCCCCTGAAATTGCACTAAGAACCCATGATCAGATCACACCACCACTGTAAACCCTCTGCTGAGCACTATTGTTCCTCCAGGCATCTGAAATGGCTCTAACATTCAAGTTCCCAGTGTCAATGGGGACTGTGCTACCCTCATCCTCACTAGATGCTGAGTTTTATGTCCACCTATTATTTTCTGTTCACTGCCACCAATTCATAGAGTGCATCAATTTTCTTTCATTTTTGTTTCTCAACTCCTACAGCAAAGTTTAGCACTATAAAATATGTGACATGACTTGATGATGAAGCAGCAGCTCCCTGCTGAAACTTCAGAGCAAGAAGCAGTTTTTTTTTTTTTTTTTTTAGAAAGAAAGTCATTGAGCTACCAGCTGTTTGCCTAAAAAAGATATGGCAGCATTAGCCACGCAGATATTCTGCAGTTGTTCCCTGGCCATAATGAAAAAAATGTTTTAAGACTCAACTGCATATGTCTTCCAGGAAGTGGTCACAGATACCAAGCTGTTACTAACAATGACCAGTAAGGAGACATGTTAACTTTGTAATGGATAAGCTGTGTCAAGATGCCATATTCAGGCATTGTCAAGGTCACTTTTTATTTTGTGATTCCTTCTACAATTACAGAGAGATACGTAAATAGAAGATATTGTTTTTAGAAAGGTTGCATGACATTAAAGTGTGCTTTATTCTACTGAAAAATACCAGTAAATACCACTTAGAAGAAGTGTTGCCCAGACAAAGCAAAGCAAACATTCACTTGATCTTTCCATTTCCCCATGTCTCATTTTATAGTAACAGTATCAAAAAAAAAAAAAAGTATCAACAATTTGCTTGGAAAAATGTACTGGGGACAGACTTGACACCAGGGTGAATTGTAACTCCCCAAATGATGAAAATAACAAAGACAAATTGAATCATTTCTCCAGATGGCACATAGTAGGGATGGCTAATTTGCATAGAAAAGGGCATCACTCAACTTTATATATTCAATATATGAAACCTCAAGTTCCTACCACCTGGTTTATAAGCATCTCACCTAAATGGTATGTCTACTCTCTCTCCCCAGTCTCCTTCTTGAAACCTACTGCTGCTATGAAGCTTGAAGTAGATAGATGTTGGAGAAATTATGACTAGAGTGTGTTTTTCCTTCCTTTCCAAAAATATTTGAGATACCGGGATTTATCACGGAAATATCGGAACAATTAAAATACTGAAGGTGGAAGAGAGAGAAAAAGACAGAAAGAGAAAGTGAATATCTGGTCACCCGAAACAGAAATCTGGGAATCATCCTTAATTTATCCCTCTCTGGCCCCTCCTTTACATCCAGTCACTTACTAAGGGCTGTGATTTCTACTTTCTAGAAAATATTTCTCCAGGGATTCCCACTCCAGATGATCTCTTCCTAGCTTTCACTGTCTGCTAACTGGTTTCCCTATCTTCTGACTCCATCTCACCTTTCAAACTCTTCACTCCAGGCACGTGAGTGATAGTTCTAAAAGGCAAATACACACATTTCTTTTATGACGTTTCTTATTTTACAAAGCAGAACTTTTGCTTTATCATCTACGGAGAAGAAAACTTCGTTCTCATGCTGGGATGGGAGAGAGAAAGTTGCTCAGCAGAGTGGGGAAGTAATCTGGAAATCAAACTACTTCTCAGATGCGCATTCAACAGGGAGCCTGCTTCTGAAATGCACCATCTTTACTCTCACTTTCAGAGGTACGCAGTGTTATCCTGAGCCATCTGGGGGATTCTGGGGTCTAAAATGGATTGCCTCTCAACTTTCCTCATGACCAGCTTATGATTCATTTTTCTCAGTACTACTAAGTCACTATTCTTCATCCTTTTGCTTTCCAGCTTCCAAAATTTTGTGCATGTGCTTGTTCCCTTTTTTCTTCTTATTTATGCCTTTTTCTTATTATTTCAATAGGTTTTTGGGTAACAGGTGGTGCTTGGTTACATGAATAAGTTCTTTAGTGGTGATTTCTGAGATTTTGGTGTACTCATCACCTGAACAGTGTACACTGCACCCATGTGTAGTCTTTTATTCCTCATCCACTTCCTACCTTTTCCCCAAGTCCCTAAATTCCATTGTACCATTCTTATGCCTTTGCATCCTCATAGCTTTTCTCCCACTGGTGAGTGAGAACATACAATGTTTGGTTTTACATTCCTGAGTTACTTCACTTACAGTAATGGTCTCCAATTCCAACCTGGTTGCTGCGAATGCCATTATTTTCTTTATCCACTTGTTGATTGATGGGCATTTGGGCTGGTTCCATATTTTTGCAATTGTGAATTGTGCTGCTATAAACATGCATGTGCAAGTATCTTTTGCGTATAATGACTTCTTTTCCTCTGGGTCGATACCCAGTAATGGGATTGCTGTATCAAATGGTAGTTCTTCTCCTAGTTCTTCAAGGTTTTGCTCTATTGCCTGGGCTAGAGTACAGTGATGCAATCATAGCTCACTACAGCCTCAAACTCCTGGGCTCAAGCAATACTCCCACCTCACTGTCCCAGGCTACAAGCCTGTGAACCACATCCAGCTAATTCTTTTTTTTCCTTAGAGATGGGGTCTGGCACATATGCTCAGGCTTGATATCAAAGTCTCGGGTTCAAGTGATCCTCCCACCTCTGTCTCCCAAATCACTGGGCTATTAAAGGCATGAGCCACTGTACCCAGCTGATGCCCTTTACAGAAGCCCAATATTGTCATTTTAGTGGGATTTTGAGAGGAAAAGAAAATATGTAGTATTTGTATATTCAATCTAACATATTTACCTGGAATTTACCTGTAACTTTTTTTTACATAAATACAATAAAATAGTCACACTCACACATCCCCAAATACATATATGCAGTGTATGTGTAGGGAGGGAAAAGGAATATTTTCAAAATATTTAGAAATTGTGTTGAGTCATGGTGTGGTACAAATATGAAGTTACTAGAAATCACATCATTTTTTAATATGGAACTTCATAGTCCGAAAAAGAAGTTTATGATTTCTATGCTGTTGAATCGTAGAGCACACTAGTAAAAATAAAAATAAAACATATTAAAGGTTCACCCAGAGTGTGCCATCTGAAGTCAAACCGTGTGTTTTATTTGCAGCTCTTGTGTATTATGAAATACACAGTTTCATAAGGCATAATGTCAGAGTATTTGTAACTATCATTTTTAATTGTCGTGGAATGTTTTATTCCATTGTAGCTTAGTTCATTTGGTGCTGCTATAACAGAATATCTGAGACTGAGTAATTTATAAAGAACAGAGACTTATTTCTCATATTTCTGGAGGCTGGGAATTCCAACATTGAGGGGCCATATCTGGCTAGGGCCTTCTTACTGTATTATCCTATAGTGGAAGGGCAAAGAGAAGGCAAGAGGGAGTAAAAAGGGCTGGAGGATGAACTCATCCTTTCATCAGGGACCCATTCCCATCATGAGGAACCATTCCTGTGACCACAGCATCGATTCATTCATAGGAACAAAGTCCATATGACCTAATCATGTCTTAAAGGTCACGCTTCTCAACTCTGTTGCACTGGGGATTAAGTTTTCAACTCATGAACTTTGGGTATATATTCAAACCATAGCAGATTAACATGCCATTATTAACTATTTCATTTCCATATTGTTTTCTTGCCATAAATAAAACATGCAAATTATTGCACTACTGCTGCAGATTATCTATCCCTATGTTACTGTAAGTTCTACAGCATTTGGCATTATCATTTTAAGATCGTCTTATTTAGTGGTGATGCCTTTATTTTTTATTTTTTAATTTTACTTTAAGTTCTGGGATACATGTGCAGAATGTGCAGTTTTGTTATATAGGTATACACACACCATGGTAGCTTGCTGCACCTATCAACCCATCATGTAGATTTTAAGCCCCGCATGCATTAGTACTTGTCCTAATGCTCTCCCTCCCCTTGCCCCTGATCCCCCGACAGGCCCTGGTGTGTGATGTTTTCCTCCCTGTGTCCATGTGTTCTTGTGATTTTTAAATATTTTATTTCCAGCATTTACTGCAAAATTGTGTTTTCTATTGTGGGGGATGTTTATATCATCTATTTTTACTAATTAGTTATGAGTTTCCTAACTGAATTGGAATGAACTCTCTTTCATTAGACAGATACTCATAGTATGTTGCAGAGCTACAGAGGATGAGACTTGACTTTTGCTTTCTTTGAGTTCACAAGCTAGTGGAGTACAAGATTTAACAAGCCCAAGAGTAGTGGTGTTGTCATCAGGGAAGCACCAGCTAAGGATGCCATGTGCCTGTCTGGAGAACAGCATGGAGAGGGCATTCCAGGTTGATGGAAAAGGAGAATCAAAGACAGGAGGCATATGCTTAGAAAATACAAGAAATTAAGACACTTACTGTCTTAATTTCTGACATGTGCTGCAAGTGGCATTTCTCATCTTTTTTACTTTGAAAACTATTTAATAATTTTTCAATGTATGTATATAATCAAATTTGTTGACTAGACTTTTGGGTTGTTTTTATTTCTTTAAAAATCATCCCAACAGGGTCTGGGTCATCATGGTTGACCTGAACAAAAGTGTAATAAAATTGCCACAGCTAACACCTCTCCTTAGGGGCAGTAAGGCAAACAAATAAAAAAATTTTAACCATAAGTTACTGATAAAGAAGTATTTGATAAAGACAACATTGCATTAGAATTGTATTCTCACTGTGCCTCTCTGAAGGGTTTTGGCTGTTGTATGTTAAAACGGCAATTGGCTTTGCTGCTCATTATTCTGAGTAAAGATGTAGTCATTTGGCTTTTAATGACAGACATGGAATGTGTCTGCAGGGACCAGATCTGGCTCCATTCCTGATCTAGAAATACTTTTAAAATACAGGACTTTAAAAATGCAGTGGTCTTTGTTATATCTTCTTGCAGTTAGATACAAGAAGTCACAATTTCTACCATAAAACTCTGAGGGTTTGATTAATGTTTGGACAATATTTCTTTATTAAAGCATATGTGAGTAAAAGGGATATAAGGATATGGCTCTTTTCTTTGGGAGTTTATAGACTATTTAAGGTGAGCATATACTTAGATGACTGTATTCCGTCATCCACTTGCTTGTTTATTGCTCTCACTAGAGTGTAAGCTCCTTGAAGGCAGGAATTGTGTGTTACTCATTCTTGTGTCCATAATACCTGGCATATAATGGAAGCTCAACAAATAGTTCGCTTATTATGTGGTTGAAAGGAGACATCTATGCACGCACAACTCTAGTCTTGCTGCTCTGTGTTTTCAACATGGGATAAACCTGTGAGCATGTGGGGGATGAAGAGAGGATGGCCAGCTGGAAAGGATGAAAATAGGCTGCTAGAGGAGCCAGCTTGTGGGTGTGGGCTGTGGGAAAGCCTGGAGCATGCAGAAGTTGAGGGAAGGGTGGTTCAGGCAACAGAGGGAAAGGCAAAAACGAAAGTAGAGCAGTGAGTCCCAGCAACAGTGAGCAGCTCTGAGTGGTGGGAACCATTGGGTATAGGGAGGAGAAGAAAGGGGAATCAGGGAGCAGGTGCCTAAGTTCTGCAGTGCTATCAATAAAGCTAAGGGATGTTAGACTACTTTCAGTAGGCAATATGAAAGCATCCCCATTCTAAAAATAAATCAGAAGCAGAGGACTGGCATCCTCAGATTTACACTTTTGAGAACTCATTCTAGTGGCAGTGTAGGCAGAGAGAGGGAAAGGGAAACCTGGGGAGAGGGAAGCTGATCATTGAGCTGTTGTGATGCTATATGTGAAACTAAAATAAGGCAGGTGCCTGGACTATGTGCTGAAAATACAATCCTAAGCAGACAGACAGATACCTTATCTGCATGAGAATGCAATTACAAGCTGCGATGAGAGCAATGAGGTCTGATCCAGCATAGGGGGTTGCTAAAAAGGTTTCAATAAGAGCTGAATGTGTGACTCAAGGCCTGATGATCAGACTTGTGCTTATTTGATGAAAAGGGTTTGCAGAGGATGAGGGTAGTGGAGGAGGATACCAGGCACAGTGGGGAGCCTGAAGAAAAGCCTTCTCTTAGTGGGGAACACAGAACATTTTGTGAATGCTATACCAAGTTCCGGGTGGCTGAAAGCATTGAGTGGAGGAATGCTTGCTGAAGACAGCAACAGAGCCAGGCCAGATCAAGCATGGCCAACTGTCGTGAAGAAGTATTGAATTGTTTCAAGCAGAGAGGAGGATACTACCAGATGGTTATTTGAAATGCTCATTCTGGAATTTTTTTTCTAGAAAATTGATTGTAAAGAGCAAGAGGTTGTACAGATACACCAGTTAGGTGGCCACTAAAGGTAAGAGGCAATGGTTGCTGCTCAGACCAGACAGTTGTTGAAGTGAAAGAATTCCACAATTCCTTAGGAGATCGATGGCTCATGAAAGTTAGAAGTGATTACTAGTGCCATTTGCTCTAATAGAAAACCCAAAAAAGAGACCAGATTTTGAAATTTAGTGTGGGGAAGACAACAAATTTGATTTTGGACATGGCAATTTTGAGGTGGATTTGAGAGATTTGATAAGCAGAAACATAAATAGATCTGAATTTTGGAGTACATATAAATTTTAGTCATTAACTTAGGATAACCCAAGTCCTCAAGGCTCTCTCTTCTCTAGGAAATTAGGAAGGACATACACATGCATGTAGTAAAGGCAGAGCATCCCAGCATAGAGTCCAGAAGAGCTCCGAGGAGAATGGAAGCTTGTAGGGGCATAGGGGAGCTGCTTCATATTTTCAAGACTCTCACTGCACTAGGGAACTTAGGTAACCAGGCTTGTTCTCCCACACCAAAGAGAAGACTGGAAGCTCATGGAAGTGGTGACATTCCCCTAAGGCACACATTCCAGGCTGAGCATTTAAATCAGTTGATACTTCTTCTGTATCTTATTTAAGACTTTAGTACATGAGCTCTTAGGAGACCAAAAGTTATTTTCAGGATCAGAAACTGGTGAGTTTCTAACAAGAATTTACCCTAAACACAGAAAGCAATTTTTTTAAAAATGGGGCTTACTTCTTGAAGGCAGGATAATGCACAGAACACACCACCCCTTTCTCCAAGATGCCCACCATCTTAATTCAAAACTGAATTTGTCACCTTGCATGGAAAAAGGAACTTTGCATATGCAATTAAGGGCCTTGACATGAATAAATTATCCTGTTGGACCCAATCTGGTTACATGGGTTCTTAAAAGTGGAAGATGTTTCCTGGTTGTGGTTAGAAGGAAATGTGACCATGGAAGAAGGGTCAGAGGGATGCAATGTTGCTGACTTTGAAGATAGGGAAAAAAATGAACTGTGAGCCAAAAAATGTTAGCAGCCCCTAGAAACAGGAAAAAACAAGGACATAGATTCTCCCCAAATGCCTCCAGAAGGAATGCAACCTTGCCGACAACTTGCTTTTAGCCCAGTTCATCCTGTTTGGGACCTCTAACCTTCAAAATGTTAAGACAATAAATTTGTGTTGTTTTAAGTCATCAGGTTTGTGGCAATTTGTTATAGCAGCAACAGAAAACTAATACATCTTATAGGAAGAAGCCTACATTTGAAGTTGTATGGTGGGCTCAGCAGGAATCATCTGACTCAGGAAGGCCAAGCAGTTGGGACCTAAATTTAGGTGAGTGTGTCCAGTGAAGCAGTGACCCCAGGCCTGCCACACTGCAGCAGCCACTTATTCTCATAGGAGTCAGTTTACTCCTTGGAGCTGCTGTACAGATGGCATCTGCTTTCACCTGAGTGATACCACATCTGGAGCATAAATACTCAGGCACATACCATCATCGCCAAAACAGAATAACCTGCCAATAAGCAGGGTTGAGAAGGTTGCACCAAGATATCAACAGCTGAGGCCAGGTGCAGTGGCTCACTCCTATAATCCCAACACTTTGGGAGGCTGAGGCGGGTGGATCATGAGGTCAGGAATTTGAGACCAGCCTGGCCAACATGGTGAAACACCATCTCTACTAAAAAATAAAATACAAAACTTAGCCAGGCACAGTGGCGGGCCCCTGTAATCCCAGCTACTCAAGAGGCTGAGGCAGGTGAATCCCTTGAACCCAGGAGGCAGAGTGTGCAGTGAGCCAAGATCTTGCCATTGCACTCTAGCCTGGGTGACTAGACTCCATCTAAAAAAAAAAAAAAAAAGATCTCAAGAGCTGATTAAAAGTGGTTGTAGATACCGAATAGTGGCAAAAATAAATGATAGGTAGGCAGGTAGATAGATCAATAGATAGATAGATAGATAGATAGATAGATAGATAGATAGATAGATAGATAAAGAGAAAGAAAACATGGAATTTGTTCACACAATTATGGAAGCTGACACATCCCATTAAGTCCAGTAGGCAAGCTGAAAACCCAAAAAGGCCAATGGTGCAAGTTAGAGTTCCAGGGCATAGAAAGACCAATGTCCCAGCTTACAGACAGTCAAACAAGGAAAGCACATTTCTCCCTTACTCAGCGTTTAATGGATTGGATGAGTGTCACCCACACTGGGGAGGGCCATCTACTTTACTCAGTCTACCAATTCTAATATCAATCTCCTTCAGAAACACACTCATGGACTCACCCAGAATGATGTTTAACCAAATATCTGGGCACCCATGGCCCAGTCAATTTAACACATAAAATTAACCATCATAGATAGACAGATAAACTGATAGAGATAATCAGAGGCATCCTTTCAACTAAGATCACCCATTTTCCAAACTGAACAAAGCTAAAATTCTTGGAGTAAGAAAGAAAATATTAGCAATCAATAATTGCTGCACTTTGCTGGATTTTGCACAAAAAGGAATGGCTATAGGCACCATGGTTGGAAGGACATTCTGTCCTCATTCATTGCTTGAACAACACCAATTGCCAGTAGCCAATCATGAAATGACAGAGATTAGAAGACAGTGCAAAGTGCTCTTAGCTTATCTGTGCATGTATTTTGTTGATGGTGTTTGCTTGCTCTCTCATTTTTTATCATTGGTTTTGGAGAGGTGTACCTCCCAAGGCCACAGTTTTTCCTCCTTTTCTACTTTGAGTTCTATCCTGAGCCCCAACTTAAACTCCACTGGTGTCCTCCCATGATCAATGCTGGAAAACATTGACCCCTGAAGCAGTACTGTGTCCTGTTGGATCCCATCCTGGGAAGGCAGAGTGAATCCATAATAATGGGGCATCTTACTGCACGTGTTTTTCTACAGGCCTCTGTGGTACAGACTTCTGACTTTTGTTTCTTCTTCTTTTTTTTTTTTTTCCAGAATGGAATAATTAATTTAAAACACTTTCTCTTGCTCACATTGGTCATTTTTATAAAAACCTATGTGTCAGGACACTTAAGACACTCCTGTTTACCAGGGGTGAAGGTAGGAAGGAACAAAGCCAGTTAAACAGAAGATAACCCTGGGTGCCACATATATAAAGATTTCATACAAACAAATAAAGAAAACAAAACAAAAACTAGCACCCAAATAGGCAAGTAATGGACATGAAAAAAATAATCTGTGAAACAGGAGTTAGAAATGACTAACACATACATGGGGTAAGGAAGATTTTCAAACTATCTAATAAAAATAAAAAAGAAGGCAACTGAAAAAAACGAAAGGCAATTTTTCACCCATTTAATTAACACACATTAAAAATTTAAAAGGCAGGAGACAGGAGAAAATGATGTTTGAAAGAGTTTGGCTTAACTTACTTTCTTGCATTGCTCTGGGAAGTGTTAATTAACACAACCCTTTTAGGAACAATTGAGCAATGTGTGTCATGGGTCTTTAAGACATTCCGACCTTTTGACCTGTTAATTTTACTTCCAGGATACAACCAAAAATGAAATAATCCTGAATAACACAGAAAGTTGACGTAAAAAGTACTTCATTAAAATTATATTTATGATTGTGATACATTGAAAATAACTTCTACATCCAAATAATTCAAGTTGTATCTATGAAGAGTGTTTTAAAAACCAATTTTTGTCATTGTCAAATTCAAGATATAATTTTATAATGAAAAACTTCATTGAAATATGCATACAAAGAAAGTATGAGAATTATGCAACTACTTTATAAAACAAGTGGAATTATGAGTGATTATGCTTCTTTTTTACTTTTTTATTTTTGAAATTTTACAAAGGGGATCTATTGTACTGTAATAATCAGGAGGAAATTTTATTTAAAACAAAAACTTGGAATTAATTGTGAAGTTCCTATATGAAAAATCACTAAAGAACACCCTCACCCCCTACCACCCCCTGAAATCAAACAAACAAACAAATGAACAACAACAACAAAAAAACCTATGGCTTAAGTAGTTGGTCTGAAATTTAAGGACATTTAGTCGTGCCACTCGACTCCCACCCAAAGACGTAACCCTAGACCCGTTAGGCATTTATAATCTGACAGCACTAAGGAGGTCTCTGAAATCCCTCCTGTCCCACCAGGAGGGAAGCAAAGTCATTTTAGAGGAGAATAAGTTCAGATTGGATGAGAGTAAATTACAATCATTGCCAAAGCAAACTGTGTCAGAATTACAGTGATGAAAGTCCGATACGCCTCAAACCAAATTTTGAACAAATGAAGACAGAAGGAATTTTCTGCAATTAGCCTATCAACTCCTCTCAAGGTATGTTAACTCCATGAGAGCACAGACCTTTCCTGTCTGGATGACATTTGTAATATCTGATCTCTGGCATGTACAAAGGGCTCAAGAAATATGTGGTGGGCTGGGTGAGGTGGATCGTGCCTATAATCAGCACTTTGGGAGACAAAGCTGGGAGGATCACTTGAGCCCAGGAGTTTAAAACCAACCTGGGCAACATAGCAAGACCCTATCTCTACAAAAATAAATACAAAAATTAGCCAGGTGTGGTGGCCTGCACCTGTAGTCCCAGCTACTCAGGAAGCTGAGACAGAAGGTTGCTTGGGTCCAGGAGTTTGACTGTGCCACTGCACTCCAGCCTCAGTGACAGAGCTAGACCTTGTGAAAGACAGGCAGACAGAAAGAAAGGAAGAAAGAGAGAGAGAGAAAAAGAGGGAGGGAAGGAAGGAGGGAGGATGGAAAGAAGGAAGTAAGAGAGGGAGGATGGAAGGAAGGAAGGGAGGGAGGGAGGAAGGAAGGAAGGATGGGGAGGGAGGGAGGGAGATAGGGGAGGGAGGGAGGGAGGGATAGAGAGATAATGAGAGAGAGAGACAGAGATGTGGTGAATGAATAAAGAAACTCAGTTGCTTCAGCCAGAAACCTAGGAGACTTCTTCAGTTTTCTATAGCCTTGACCCCATGACCAAGCCGTCCTTTCGGTTCCTTCTTAAAATGCATCCCCAGTTGTCCGCTTCGGCCCCTTCCACTGCCCATTCCTCACTCCAGGCCATGCTCTCTCTTTTCTGGAAAACTTTTAACAGCCTCCCCTCAGCTTTTCTTTCTCTAGTCCTCTTCCTAGGCATTGTCCACCAACCAGCCAGATCTGATCTCAAAGCCCGATCAAATCATGTCACTCTGCCACTTGGCTTCAAAGTTTCCAACTGTTCCCACTCCTGATCATGGTCCTCAGTCACAGCTGTAACTGCCACTTCCTATTTCCTCCGAACTCTCAACTCATCATCATGCTGCGATCACATCCTTCTGCTTTCAGTTCCCCCAGTTTACTCAATTTCCAACCTCCTTCCCACCTCAAGCCCATTTAAATGTTCCCACTGCCCAGAATGCACTTTCTTCCACTCAGGTTTCAGCTTAAATAATCTGTCTTCAAAGACACCTTTCTTGTCCAAATATTTAAAGAAGACTTCCTTGTTATCTTCCGTAGAGTTCACTTTTATTTTTGCTTTGTACAGCACTTATGATAATTTGTTATTAGTTATATATTTATCTATCAGTCTGTTTCTCCCACCTGACACCTCATGAGAACAGGGACTATTATCAGTATTGTCTACTGTTGCATCCCAATGTGTTAGGTGTAGAGCTGTTCACGTCCATTTGCTATATGAATGAATGAGCTCTTATAAGCTGTGCATTAAGAACAGGCAGTTCACGTCCATTTGCTATATGAATGAATGAGCTCCTAAAGAAAGAAGTGATGGACAACACAGGTTTATTGAATGAGTAGTGGATGGGATGGACCAGCATGGAGCTAGAAGGCAGTTTTTTTTTTTTTAAATGAGAAAGCAATAATAAAACTAGCACTAAACTGCAACAGCCCATCTGACCAGACTGTTTCATCAACTCACATGGAAGGCATGAAGAGCAGAGCATCATTATAAGGACTTCAAGTACAAATGGAAGATGATGTATGCCAAACCGTTTTACTAACGTTATGTAATTCATTAGTGTGAATTCTCTCTGTGTTAAATATATATATAAGCTTATGCTTTAAATTTTCAGTAATTCTCACCAATTTTTGTCTGTTTGTGGGCACAATATTCTGAAACTTAAGAAGACTATTGGACCAAAAAGGATCAGACAGTGAGGCTGGTGCCCACAATGAATAAAGCAGGCAAGATCTACCTTTCCAGATTGGTCTAAAAAGAGCCTGTTTACATGTCGGGGGCAGATTATCCCTTAAGAGAACACAGATGGCAGAGGAGACACTGCAGGATGATGCACCCAACATGTGGGGAAAGTAATTATAAAGGGATTTAAGACTGTGGCAGAAACAGAGAGGTTAAGTCTCAATCCCTTCTGTGGTGTATTAAATGGCAAAATAAAAAAGCTTTGGAACATCAAACTAAACTCATCTGGCAAATTGTTTTTGGAAAGAGATGGGTTTGTGCATTTGGACTCTTGTCAGCTGTGTAAACACACTATTATCTAGCAGGTTATCATCGAGGTTCTCTAAACACTGTGAAGGCTCACTGTACCTGCCCACTGGCCCAGCATAGCCTGGAAGAGAGCTGTCCTCCTAGGTGGCCTTGAAAGTTACTATCTCCACAAAGGAGCACATCACCACCATTTGCTTTATGTTCACAATGACCTTTTCTGGTGGGAATCCAGCCCAGAGAAGCGCGGTTTTCCAGAAGAATGAAGGGTTGGTTGACAACCCTGACTGAATGGTAGGATAAAAAAAAGATGGTCTGCTGGCTGCATAATCATTCTGTTTTCTTTTTTAGGTTCCCCAATTATGTTAATTCAGAAACTGTATCTATTAATTGCCCAATTAGACATCTGGTAATCACTCTCTACAGAAATATCCCAAATCATAGTGGCAAGAGCTGGGTGCACTATTTTATTGTATCACAAATAAAAATCTAATTTAGATTTAATAAAAACTAATTCCAGCTAATTTAATACCAATTGATCATTAATGGGGTGCATTTTGTGGTTTATCAAGTATATAAGAAGGGTATATAATTAACTGGAAGTGGTGTCCACAAGGTTATAATTAAATCCTTGGCAACTTTTAACTTTCAGCAAATGTTTTACCACTTAATTAACATTTCAGAAGATGATTTATATATGATTTATTAAATGCCGATTGCACAGGGTGCTGGGACAACTAATCATGTAGTGATGAAGCCTCCTATTTACAAAAATGTCTCTTCTTTTGAGCTAAGTAAATATCTTCTTGTGGAGTAAATAAGATGTCTACATATCTTTTTCATAAAAATTAATAATCAATTATGGACTAAAGAAATTGGATTATTTTAATATTCTAGTGCTGGCATTGTATTCACAGTAATTTTATTTTTATTTAACAGAGACTCAGAGTCAGATAGAATAACAAAGAAAAAGAGTTTGCTTGATTTTTCTCAACTTCCTTCGCTGAACTCTAAGCACCACTTCCATTAGCCTAGAAGAGGCAAGAGGGCAGGGACCATGCCTGTATTCTTCACTGCTGCACCTTCAGCTCTTTGCACATAGTCGGCAACTAGTGAATGACTACCTGTTACAGAGATGAAGACAGTTACTGTAAGGAGCACAGAGCTGAGAAGGTGGTAGAATCCATGAAATTAAACCATCTCAGTTTACATTCAAAATTCCCTATCTTCTAAAGTTGGCTACAATGAATACTGTATGTACTGATTTATAGTTTGATTTAACACATAAAATGGAAGTACTGTTATGAGATTTAAAGAAGATACTGCATGTGAAGGACCCAGTGGAGTAAACACTGAATACATGTTGGCCAAGCTCCATCTCCTGTGTGGCATTCATCACAATTAAAATTTCCCATTGATTTGGGTGATAATCTGTCTTTCTTTCCCAACCAGA
Organism: Pan paniscus; assembly: GCF_029289425.2. Classification (NCBI taxonomy): domain Eukaryota; kingdom Metazoa; phylum Chordata; class Mammalia; order Primates; family Hominidae; genus Pan; species Pan paniscus. The sequence continues at coordinate 74,960,180 of NC_073267.2, forward strand.
TCAGAAGCTCCACGAAGGCAGGACTGGGATACCGTGGTGAGCAAATCTAGCTTTGCTCACCTGGTATCCCAGAACACACTAGGATGACTGCAACCTTGGCCTCCAGTGAATATGTGCTTAACCGACGAATGGATGAATGAAGACACTAGCCTTATTTGTTACTAAAATTGCCTAACATAGTTGGCTCTCCAATCCTGTGTTCTTCAAAAGATGAAAAGAAAACCAGAACTCAAATCATGGTTTGTTGCTTATGAAATGAACCATTGCGTGTTAAAAATTGTGGCAGTTTGTTCCCCACAGCAGGGCAAGTCCCCACAGGACCCTGGCCTCAGGTTCTACCTTCAGCCTTCTGACAGAACTCCAGTAATTGTGCAGTTGTGGTCTTCCAGCATTCTGAGCTGCCTTTGTGCTCCCAATATAGTCGTCAGAGCTTATTGGAGCATCATTTCCCTACAAATATCTCAATATGGTCCCATGCCAAGCCTGGTCCTGCAGGGACCATCTCATTTGCATCTGAAGGTATCAAAATCTTGCTGAGCAAGTGCCTTCTACCCCAAACATCTTTCGAGATACGAGCTCAGCACCGTTTTAACGTGAGACTTCTCGCTTTCCCTGAGGCCTGTTCCGGGAAGGTGAGCTATATTAAACTTGCTGCCATAATGTTTGGGCTTATTGATTTTTTAAAAAAAGTTGGCACCAAACATCCAAAAGGCAGTTTAAAAAAATCAAAGGGGGAAAGAAACAAGAAGGGAAAAATATGCAGTCTACTGCAGCATTTAGCAACGTCCACTGTGGTAGGCATTTCCAAGTGTGTACGCTTCAAGATGTAACAAAACCAGGGCTCTTTCCTTGATGGTCTTTTAAAATGAAGGTGACAGCTTAAGGCCATAAGCAACAGCAAAAAGAGGAAAGCAAGTTCATTGTTTTATACAGCCAGGCCAGTGCTTGGCTACTTGTGGAAAGCAGAAAACAAACTTAGGTGAGATTCCTTGCAAGTAAGGATTCTCTTCTGCTATTAGTTCTGGCAACCTCTAAAATTTGACAGCCAGATTCATTATGGGAATCTTGAGGTCTGCAATATTACCACAAATTCAAAGGCGCTGTTCACACAGTTGCCTTTTGAGGTTGCAGGATCAAGTTTGCTCATCGATTAGATTTAGTCTGTCTGAGCCGAGTGCAGGAAACGTTGAGGGGGATTTTTTTTTTTTTTTTTTTTTTGGTGTATAACATAACTACATTTATTTAAGAATGTATTCCAATATGAACAGCAAATTTCAACAATGCAAAAACTGCAATTATGTTTGCACTAACCTAAGAGTAGTATCTTATTGTTGTTTTAATGTGCATTTTTCTTCATTTTTACTTTTTTTAATTATACTTTAAGTTTTAGGTACATGTGCACAACGTGCAGGTTAGTTACATATGTATACATGTGCCATATTGGTGTGCTGCACCCATTAACTTGTCATTTAACACTAGGTATATCTCCTAATGCTATCCCTCCCCCCTCCCCCCACCCCACAACAGGCCCCGGTGTGTGATGTTCGAGGGGGATGTTTAAGCCAGTATCAGGTACAAAATCATCATCTCAAACTTGTGCCCAATAGCCACAATTGAAAGAGGGTTGGGGTCATGGTATAATTCATTCATTTATCCCTCCCTTCTTCCCTACATCCCTTTATCTATCCATCTATTCATTGATTTCACCCTTCCTCTCCCTCCCACTCCTGCCCTTCATCCATCCATCCAAAAGTCATATGTCAGACATTGCACTAGGCACTGTGATTTATAAGATGATAGAATTATGTCTAATCATCAAATATATCTCATCTTCCAGATCTGCCATGCTCTTCCATCCTTCATGCTTTTGCCCTCGCTACTACTAATCCTGCAATATTCCTCAATACTGGAAAAGTTCCTTCCCATTGTTAAAATCACAGTTCAAAGGTACCATCACTTGAGATATTTCTCAAGTGTCTGAGCCTGAATTGTTTCTACTTATTTGCTTAATACTTTATGCATATGTACTCATTAGCTCTTGCTATGTTTTACGTTAGTTATTTAAAATAATAGCCACAACAATAAATAGATCTTATTAAACAAATACAGTGACTAATTTGCCAATCACTTCACGTGTATTAAACATTTAATCCTCCCAACAGTTCTAAGAAGAAGTTACTATTATTATCCTTAGTTTACAGAAGAAATTGAGGGACGAAAAAGTCATCTATGTGGCACTCAGCTTGGCAGTGAGCTCATGAAGGGACTCTGTGTTCTAAGTTTAGTTAATGCTTGTCACAGAGGCACAGTATATGTGTGTGTGTGTGTGTGTGTGTACAGTTCCCTGATTCATCATCTATATATGGATATATTAGTGAATAAAAATAAATCCAACACAAAATTCTAGGATTCCAGGTCTGTCCTCACCTTCCTAAATGACTGAACACAATTCTGAAAATTACAAAATAGCCTAATGTTATAGTGGTTCCTACTTGACCAGCTACATTTGTCATTCAGATGTGAATTCACTTTGGATTTTTGTGCAATTCAAGGGACTGTTGCTGGGTGCTAAATATATATCAGGCACCCTGATACGCATTTTGCATTTTACATAGATTATCTCATTTAAGAACTCGCAACACTCTGTTAGGTAAGGACAATTGCTATTTCATTTTACAGGTGCAGAAAAACTGAGGCTTAGATGTTAAGAACCTGGCCCAAGGTCACCTAGCTAGGAAACAGTGAATTTGGTGTTCAGAGTTACACAGGCTTTCACCAGAGCCTTGAAGCCTCAGCACCATACTCCGCTAACAGACACATAGAGAGAGATACAGCAAGAAATGAGGTGAGGGAAAAGGCAGATGCAGAAAGCAGGAGAGGAACATTATTTCTTGAACTGTTTAAATACTTAGACATTCTTGCCCTGACTTTAAGGCTCATTGTTTTCAATACCTATTCAAAGCACCTTGAAATGTTGAGCACTTGAATAAAATATCCCTGAGAAAAGGCTGTACTTCTGCTCAAGGACAAGACGTGTGTGTGTGTGTGTGTGTGTGTGTGTGTACAATCTATAAGACTCCATATTAATGTTGTTTAGAGCTTTTAAGTTCAAAATAAGACTCTTAATTGCAAAGTTATGATGGCATGGTTGACTAAGATGCCCTTTCCATCTCTATGGGATGTTTTCTGTTTAGGTTTGTAAATAAATCTGTCTATACCACTGGCCTTGGCATTCAAAGTATCCCTACAAATGCCATTATTTCTTGTACTGTAATATCCTACCAAGAGTTCAGCAAAGCTGTAAGAATGACATGCACTCATTCTGCAACCACTTGCAATTGCTTATCTGTCCCCACCACAACCTTGAAATTCCTTTTTCAAATATCACAAATGACCCTTGGCTCACCAAAACAAATGGTCTCTTCTTAAGCATCATTTTTCCTGTAACTTGCTGAACTCTTAGATATCACTCACTCATTAGTCTCCCCATTGAAGCTCGGTACTGCCTGAGCTTCTATGTCTTAAGGTATCTTCTCATTTCACCGTTTATTTACAATTTCACTATACAGCTTACAGAGGTCATCACATGCTCAAGGCTCAAGGGTCAACTTTTCTATTAGTTTCTCAAATAAAAATGGTTCAAGCCCCCTTCCTGAGATATGAGAAAACAACAAATTTGATAATTATCCTGCAGATTTTGATCGTCCATTTAAGAATCCCTATTTTAAGATCATCGGTTGCAGAGTCAATGTCCAAAACTTCATTTTGAAACAGCTGTACATAGAAAAGGAGCAAAAACCTGGTTTTTCAAAGTGGGTGCAGGATAACTTTATTTCCAGTCATAAGACTCTTGCCTTGTACCTGTGATTTATCTGGCTTCTACCTGTTGAGTATGACAAACTATATTTCAACAGACACAGACTTTGGAGACTGAGAAATATGACAGACAGTAAATGAAAAATGGAAAGAAAACGTGAGTCCTCTTTCATTTATAAAAAGTCGGCATTTTTTCAGACCCTGTGTCCTGAACAAAGATAAAGAGGAGAGGATGTTTGCAACCAAAAAAAAAAAAAACCTTATAATTGATATGCGATTGTACAAAAGAGTCAAACTATAATGATGTTTTGAAGAGGCTCATTCACTCTTTGGTTTTTCAAGGAATAAAAATTGTCTGAGGCAGAACACACACACATGTGCACACACACACACAGTGCTCACAGTGCTTCACTACAACCCAGCTACCTGCTGTGATTAATTAATATGAAAACACTATTAGAGATATTGGCACTTAACCTTAGGCTGTTCACACACATTTCCTTAATGGAGATGGCTATCAGGTTCTCACTTAGGAGTCTGGGGGTTGAGGGCAGAATGGGGAGTCAAGCCTAACCCTGACGAGGTCATCCACTACCCATACACACAGCATGACAAGATGCTGCTCTAGGGTCCAGGACTGGATTAACTTTTATAAACTTGGCATGGCCAGAAGGATTTAAAAACTGGTATCCAACCAGAGAATCCAATATAGACTTTGGTTCTGGGGCATGGCAGTTATACAGCAAGTGATGAAGAAAGGAAACAAAACAAGGAGTTGGGAGTCTCTGGGCTGTAGGAATGAGTGAGGGCAAAGAGAGTTGGGGAAGGAAGTGAATCAAATGCATCTGTCCTGCCTATGCACAAATGAGTCCTTGAGGGTCTAAAGTTCCATGGCATTAGCTGCTGAACCAGGATGTAGGTGGGTTGGTCAGGTTTCAAAGCACAAGGTTGGCATAGCTGAGAGCCAGCAGGGAAAGACCATTTACATATTTCTCAAAAAAAAAATTGATGAGAAAATTAAATGACATTGAAGGGACATTGGGACCATTTATCTGCTTTTTTGGAGGATAAATGTTTTGCAAATATGCTTCCCTCTTTTTATATTTTTATGATAAAAGACATAACATTATTATGTCTTTTACATAATAACTTGATAAACTAAAAACTGCTTCTTCTTCCGCCTCTACTTTGTGGATTTTTGAAATACTATTTACATTGACATGAGAGCATATTTTTCTTATCAATTGAATTGGTGGGTATGGCAACATTTAGTTTCTTGAAGAGATGTCTATCAACATAGTGGTGAAAAAAAGAAGTCATATGCATTGTACCAGCATGAATATTCACTGCCTGCAACAATAACAATAACAAAATATTATAATAATGATAACACTAGTACTAGCAACAATGACAGCAACAATACCCCCTACAACAATTGAGGTACAGAGAGCAGAGATTCCATGGTCAGGTAGCCCAAGACTCAAATTCCTGGCATCTCCTTCTGATTCAGTAACCTTTGGTATGAATCCCTTTAAGTGACAATTTCATGCATAGAAAAGGAAGTTAATTATACATAATTCATAGGGTTATAAACAACTCATAAGGTTGTGGGGGAAATGTATTATGAAACAAAATAAAAGGAAAGGAAGAAAAGAAAAAATGTCCTGGGTATTTTCTAGCACATAGTAGGTTCCTCATAAATGACTGTCTCCACATCTGTTTTCCTGATCTCGAAGCCAGTTCAGCAACTTTTGAAGTTTTCCAAAGAAGAAAAATGACACTACAAACAGATGAATCAAAGCATGTCTGAATTATTTTCTCTCACGCAAAACAGTGTTATCTCTAGAGCCATTTGCGCTACCATTCCCCATCAACAATAGAGATGGCCTCTTTTACTCCATGGAGTTTCACTGTAGAAGTGCTGACCTAACTCTGGCCCCACACAGATCCCTCCCTTAGCCATAAAGTGAGATACTTCAATAATTCAAAGCTGACAGCAAAAGACAATGTTTATTGAGAAAGATGGTGGTCAAAACAATTTTTGAAAAACAGACTGAGAGTGAGTACATGCACAATAATATATACGAATTCAGTTCTTATGTGAGAGGCAGTGTGCTAAGAACTATATAAATAAAATCTAGTCGAATGTTCAAAACAACCAATAAAGGCAGGGAGCTTATGATCTCCACTTTACAGGTGGGGAAACCAAGATTTTAGTGGCCATTAAGCCAATTGCACAAAGTCACAGAGATACCAAGTAGCTAGCTAAAATTCCACAGGCTTTCTCCAGATCCCAAGTGTGGAATCTTGATTTTATGCTTACAGAAGGAAGAAAATGCATACTATACACAGAGGGAGAGGCAGGAAGAGAGAAAAAGAGACAGAGAGAGAGAAATTTAAAAAGAAAGGTAAACAAAGTTTATTAAGAAACAATGATAGTCAATCACTGAATGAGATTGGAGACTATTATTCTAAGTGATGTAACTCAGGAATGGAAAACCAAATATCCTATGTTCTCACTGATATGTGGGAGCTAAGCTATGAGGACGCAAAGGCATAGAAATGATACAATGGACTTTGGGGACTTGGGGGGAAGAGTATGAGGGGGGCGAGAGATAAAAGACTATAAATATGGTGCAGTGTATGCTTCTCGGGTGATGGGTGCACCAAAATCTCACAAATCACCACTGAAGAACTGGCCCATATAACCAAATACCACCTGTACCCTAATAACATATGGAAAAATAAAATTAAAAAATGAAACACAAATAATTGAGTTGCTTACTAAAAAAATCACTTGACTTTTTAAAATGTTTTTTCTTCCTAATAACCCACTTTTGAAACACATTAGAATCTTAAGACCTTGAATAAAATATTCTGAAAAAAAGCTAAACTTCTGTCTAGAGGCAATACATTTGTACACAGGAAGAATACAATTGCTTTACATGTTTTTAAGGACTTTATTCTCAAAGGAACAGTCTTATTTCTACAGCCTGTAATTTATGCTGGCTTGGCTGGACCTTATTTTTCTCCTCACAGTCCCAGTGGTGAAATGTCATTTTCAGTTTGTGTCTATGAATAGACCTATAGACACCCACTGACCTTGGTGGATGAAACCCATGCCGTTGATGGAATTATTTTCATACTGGAATGGCCCCCAGGAATTCAACCAAATGTGGAGCAGTGATAGTTTGTTATCACTCAACAACCTTTTCAATCTGGTACGTCTTCCCTGAGTGATCTTTAAATTCTTCATCTCAAGAATCACAAGACACTCTCTGTCACTCGCAAACACAATTTTTTTTTCTCAGCCTTCAATTGTTGTAGGATTTTAGTTATTTTAGGCTTTTTGTTTAAACCATTTGACACCCCCACCTCTTTACAATTGGTCGTCTAAACTTGCATAATTTGTTGACTTTATTTTACATTTTTCACAATGAAACTACTTTAACATCCAAATGTCTACATGCCCAGCTTTAAAGGGTGAATTCCCCTTTGATACCATCCACCTATCCCTTCATGTTAAAAGCCAAAGTGTGTGTGCTTTTGTTGAAATTGTCTCCATCTCAGCTCCAGGTCAGGCAGGAACTCAAGTTTAGAGGATCAGCCTAGTCAATATCCTTGGCCACAGTGATTGGTTCAAGAATGGGCATGTAATCCTATACAATCCCAGGAATGTTTTCACATTTTAGTAGGTGAGGTGCGCTCTTTCCTTTTGAACTGGAACATGAAAAGATGTGAGCCTCCAGGTGCTGACAGCCACCCTGCTACCATGTATCTTGTGAGGATTAATCCAACTAGGAGGAAAGCAGAATTGAGAGGTGAAGGGTGGCTGCCCTGGTGATAATGAGCTCCTGGGAATATTGCCTCTGCATCGTATTACCAGGGATGGCTTTATGGGCATGTAGTGACTGCAATCACACGTGACCCTATGGTTGAGGTTTAATGCCCTACAGCCATTGTCTTAAAATTACTAGTAAATGTATCTTCAGAATTGTATTTAGTAAGTGAAATTCAATGGGACAATGGAGTGTCAACCAGGAGCTTGGAGCTATGGCTCATGAATGGTTCTGCCTCCTGCTACTCTCCTGCCTCCCTGGGACAATTCCTCCACACCTTGCTCTCTGCTCCCAAGAGCTGTGGACTCCACGTGGCCTCCTGCTCCCTGTGCCCTATAGCTGATCTGCAATAGGTGCTTCTCTTTGCCAGGCTTGATGGCTGGCTAACATCAACAGTGGAAGACCTGTGTCATGCAGCAGCTTGGGGAAGAGCTAGATGGTGACCATCTTTGTCCCACGCTGGGAGCACCAAGATGTGTTCAGCAGTTGGTCCACTAGGCAGGATCCAAGTGTGTCCTGGAGTGGAGGCTGCAATACCTTGAATTGCAGCAGTGAGCCCCATGGAAAAGAGAGATTGATTTCCCATCCTCCAAAAGGTCCCACCTCTTTGTTTTTCACTGGGCCCTGCCAATTATGACACTGGCCCTGCATGTTATACATGGAGTTTGCAAGTATGTGAGATAATAAACTCCTTTTTCTGCTTAAGAATCTTTGAAGGAGATTTCCTGTCAGAGGCCTAATGGACACATTGTTTTCTGCTCAGACCTGGGTCAACAGCCACGTTGCAGCCCCTGGTCTTGCTTTTTGCCTGGTTACCCTCTACACAGCTGCTGCTGGCCTCACAGATCACCTGTTGCCTCTTCTCACGGCTTCTGTGTGCTGCTGCTAATCTGCTGATTCCCCCGAGTCCATGGAGTAGACATTAGACTCTTTCTTAATCCCCTAAAGCACAGCTGAACCCATGATGTTTGAAAATGAGCCTAGCGTCTAAAAAATTAAAGCAGATACTATAATAAAGGTATACTAAGTCTCAAAGCTAGACTGTGAGCCCTGGACTCTTCAGTTCACAGGCTTCTGCAGGAGGACACCTCCTTGCCATCTTTCTTCTCAGCCTCTGGGTAGAAATCCCAAGTGGATGCAAATTCCAGTTGCCCTCATACCCTCAGACCCACACTCCCCTCAGAATCTATACCCACATTTCCCTGAAGCCCTTGGAAAAAGAAATTCCAGTGTCAGACCAACCTCTGAACAGTAACAAAGGAACTCATTAAAAATACTAGTACTGATTTTTATATTCGAATCTGACTCAATCTTCACCACCATAATTTTAAAGATGTTGTAGTTAGGTCAACACAGGACACCTCACTATGCAACATATATGTTGTTTCATGTTTGTAATGATTTAAAAGACATTTCCATTTCTAATGATTTAATTGAATAGGAAATCATAAAACAATCTTACTTAAAAATATAGATGTAAAAATTCTACCTATTACATTAACAAAAGGAACCCAAGACTGTTATGACCACCTAGGACTTACTGAAGAATGAAACAACGGTTAAATACTGGAAATTTCAATGATTCAACAATAAAAATTCGATGACTTTTCAGAAGATACAGAAAAAAAATTAATAAAATTTAAGATCTTTTAATAAATAAACTTTAAGGAAATGAGGAATGGAAGGGAATTACCATAACCTGACAAAAGTTACCTCATAAATAGTGATGTTTTAAAAACATTTCCATTAAACTGGGGTTCAAGATGCGAATTCCCATTATTACATCTTTTATTCAACCCTTTTCTGGAGGTCTTTGCCAGTAAATTAAGGAAGGAGGAAAAGAAAGAATGAAAGAAGGAAAGAAAAATGGAGTCAAGGAGAGAGGGAAGGAGAAAGAAAGGAAAATGTAGCAATTGAAAGAAAATAATCAAAAGTGTTCACAAATAATATGGTCTGTTGAAAATATTAAAATATCTACAGAAAATTTATTGGAACAAATGAAAGTGTTTATCAGTATTGTTAGGTAATAGTTCAGTGTCAAAATACACAATTTTTTAAAAGGTCAATGGTGTCTAATAGAAACAGATTAGGAAATATGATTTTTAAATATTCACAACAGAAACTAAAATATAAAACACAATGAGATATTTATAAAAGGAAATATTGAAGAAAGTAAGACCTAAGTGTGTGTGTGTGTGTGTGTGTGTGTGTGTGTGTGTGTGTGTGTATATAATTATATATTCATATTTGTATAACATTTTAAGGATGGGAAGATTTACTATGTAAAATATACCGATTTTCCTTAAATTAATCTCATGTAAGTCTTTACTTATAGTAAAATACACCCTTTACTCCATTGAATATTATTAAAATTCCGAAGTGTTGCTTTTGGAAACTAGATAACCTTTAAAGTTAATATGAATGAGTAAAGGACAGAGGAAAAAAAGGTGAGGGTCACACTAACATTAACAATATTTAAGGTGAATTTTAATAATTATTTCAGAATGATATTGGTACAGAGATGGGAAAATAAGTCAAATCTTTTATGCACCAATATTATACAGTATTATAATTAGAATCCCAAAACATGTGAGCACGTAAATGAGTACTTGCTATATTTCAGAATTGGCTTTCTAATGAGTGAGTAATGGATAGGCAATTGAATTGATGGTATTGAGTGGAGGCGGGGGCGGGGGAGTGGTGAAGATTGTCATTCATATACAAAATCACATGCATTTAGATACTTGTCTCACATTAGATTCACAAAAGTAACTTCTAACAGTGCAAAATGTCAAAGACAATTAGATACCACTTATGCTCACGTCAAAAACATGAGAAACAATCCTATGTCCAGTTGCAAGGACAATTTAGGTAGAAAGTATAAAATTTAATGAAGGATTCTCATCAATTTTAGTACCAGGAAAGGAGGATGAAATGAGGGTGGGTGGGTCTTTAGCTGTATCTGTATATTTTACTTCTTTTCAAAAAAAAGAAACATGACAGAATATTAAGAGTTTAATAATCTGGTAATAGGCATAGCAATATCTGATTTTTGGTTTTTGTAATTTTCTCTATCCTATAATTTAGGGGTATTATAAGAAACAATTATAATAAACTGGTCAGTTACCATGTGTTCAACAAATGACATTCACCACTTAAACAGAACAGCAGAGGGACAAAAATATGAACATTTCAATTAATGCTGAAAAAGTTTCTGTTAAAGTCAATATCCATTAACAATAAGGGAGAAACTTAAAGAGCCCAAAAAATTAGGAATACAGGTAAACTCCTCAACTTGATAGACGGCATTAAACAAACCACCACTAACATAATATTTGATAGTAAAATATTGAATGTTTTACCCTCTACATGTAGAAACAACATACATACATCCACTCATACCTTATCTAGTCAACATGGTTCAGGAGGCTCCAGCCAAAGAAAATAGGACAAGAAAAATAAATAAAAGACATGCAATTTGAGGAAAACCAAAGATCTCAACAAATAAGCTACTAGAGTTAAATAAGTGAATTTAGAAAAAGTCACAGGATACAAGGTCAAAAGATAAACACAAACCATTTCTAAATATATGGAGGCAAAAATTTGAAAATTAAACACTCCAAATTAACTGAAAAAATTTGAGTCATAGGTAAATGAAAAGAGATACCATATTCAAGGATAGGACAACATGATATTAAAAATATAATTTCTCCCCAAATTGCTAAATATTTAATTTAATTTCATTCAAAATCTGGCAGACGTTTTATAGAAACAACAATATATTTCTAAAGTTTTATATGGAAATGCGAAGTACCTGGAATAGCCAATGTCATATTTAAAAAGAACAAATTAGAAAAATTACTCTTTTGAATATGAAGATGACCTATAAAACTGCAATAATTAAGACAGTGTTCTATTTCTTATTCAACCATCACAAAGAGCACACTACTGATATACTCAACAAGATAGATGATTTTTTGAAACGTTATGCTGAACAAAATAAACTAGACATAGATGAGTACATACTGCATGATTTCATTTATGTCCAAAGTAGGGAAACAGCAGTCTGGTAGGTCAAGAATGAGGGGGTCTATCTGGGCAGGTTAGGTTATGTTGTGGTGATTAACAGTCCTATAATCTCAATGGTTTAAAACAAGAGTTTATTTCTTGCTCATTCTACATAATCATTGTGAGTTAACAGAAAGGCTTTCCTTATAGCCAGGCTGATGGAGCAGATACCACTCAGAAAGAGAGTTCAGGAGGCTCTTGCACAGGCAATTAAATTTTCAAGTCTGGAAGTGTCACAAGAGATTTGCCTTTATAACCCATTGATCTTGCTCCCGGCCCCACCCAACATAAGGAGGGAGGCAGGAGGAGTAATCCTTCCATGTGCTCAGAAGGCAGAGTCAGAAGTACATGGCTAGCAATTCAATTGACTACCACTGCTAGATGGATAGTAGTGGTTGAAAAACAAGTCAATAATATAAGAAAAGGTCTTAAAACTACTAGGATGCTGTAGCCAGTGAAAAATCTATAAGAAGCAGGCTAAGGGACTTTAGTAACAGAGATCTATAATATTCAATTACAACCTGTTGGCTTTGGTTGATTTCATATGTTACTCCTCTTCTCATCAAAATCTTCTATAGAGACAAATAATTATTTTCTTCGAGTTTTGTTTTGTAAAAAAACAAGATAAGTGATGACATTTTATGTAGCAAGGAATTTATGCTCAGAAGAGGTATAATGTCATTGCTCCAAGTCAAAGTTGCTGACAAGAATGAGCCTTCAAGGAATCTATAAAAATCACGAAGAGTCTATTGGGTGTCCTCAAGTCATGGATTGGAGTTAGATTCCAATTTATCTAACTCTTAAGGAGCAGGGTTGTCTCAGCTAGTGATGGTTGTCAAGAAGAAAGGAAGTAAGAGGTTTTTGAAATGGTCTCATAGAGTGCTTAGTGTGGAGGCAATGCTCAACACATATTACTTTAAATGTAAAAACAAAAGAACGCTAGACCTGTAAGAATTATATAAGTTCTATACAAAATGGTGCTGATAAAGAGTGGCAACACGACCAAGAATATGTTACGACAACTTCAATATAGCCCTGGTGTCCATATCTGGGTCTCGTGATAATTTCACTGTTAATTTCAGGACAGTGACTTCTGTTATACTACTGTGAACTACACCCAGGCTGCTAAGTATTTCCTGCCTATTTGCAAGGGTGACCAAAAACCAATAGAAGATTTCTTCATAGCCTGGCAGGGTTAGGACCACATTATTTTCACAGTCAAGTGTGAAAGTTGGAACTCAAGGCCGTACAGCAGGCAGGGGCCCTGGGAGGGTTTAGCAGTTGAGAAATGCTCTGTCCACCGAGTTGGTGTCTTCTGCTCTCTTCCTGAACTCAGTAATTGGGATGACTCAATTGGGATGCTCCTTGACTCATCCCTTCATTGGGATGCTCTCAATTAGCGTGTTTACTTGTTTGTGTTTTCTTTATTGATTCACATTTTGTATCTCCCTTCTACTTCCCCAAAACAAATACTTTAATAAAGAGAGGAGGAACTATGGAGTGACTTTCTTCCTCTTCCCCACAGCTTTTCCTGACAATGTGCTGCTGACTCTGCCTCAGTATGTGCCATTGTGCCCACACAACCTGGCTGCTTTGGTTGTCACCTCTTTATCTCTACCCTAGAAATGTTGGGCAGCCTTCCTCTGAGTCTCCTTGTCTCCTTCCTTGTTCATTTCCAGGTGATTCTCTACACTGTCCAGAATCAAAGTGTTAAAACTGAGTCTTGGCCTGACATGTCTGGTTTAAACATCTTCAACAGTTTCCAGTATCTGAAGGACAGGTTGTAAGCAGGGTGCACATAGAAGATGTTGATGGGACTTCTTGCAGATTTTTTTTGAATATTTTTTCATAATTTCTGCTTGAGCTTCTCTTGGCTTTTGCTACCTGCCACCTCTTTATCTGCTGGCACAAGGAGCACAAAGTGCTGAGGGGTTTTCAACCCACGAATAAAGGGAGAAAACCCTGAAGCATCACTTCCACTCCAGAACTCCCCTGCAGCGCAGTGACAGCCTGAACCTTCCGTCCATGGGCCTTGGCCTGAAATCACACCCCGGCTTGGGTTCTTCCCCATCTATTTCCTGCTTTCCCCGTTCTTATGCTGGCATCTCCTAGGACCATCTTCTTAATAAGCTACTTGTATGTGACTCCCCCTCTCAGGATCAACTTCTAGGGACCTGATCTAAAGCATCCCACTACCCCTGACCAAATTCAGTTTCAATAAATGGTCAAATGAGTATTTTTTTTACTTTTATAAATTTTTCTTTAATTTTTGCAAGTCCAAGCAGTTTTTTGCACTTTTAGTTTTAAGGAGAATGGTGCCTAATAATAAATTGTATCTTTGAAGGAAGTTAAAGTCTGTAGCCATTTTAATTTTAAAATTCATACAATTTCTGGTGGCCATTATTTGGAAAATTTCCTAGAGTTTAGACAGTTTCATTACATTTTCATAGAGCCATGAAGCCAGCTTCAAACAGCTTTTAGCTCCATTAAATTCTTTTTTTCCCTTCAACTTTCATTTTAAGTTCTGGGTGACGTGCAGGATGTGCAGATTTTTTACATAGGCAAATGTGTGCCATGGTGGTTTGCTACACAGATCAACCCATCACCTAGGTATTCAATCAGCATTCATTAGCTAGTCTTCCTGATGCTCTTCCTCCCTGCCACCCCCGACAAGCCCCAGTGCATATCGTTCCCCCCGATTAGTCCATGCATTCCAAATGAGTATTTTTATACTGCATTTACTAGCCCAATTCCTTCTGTTTTATTTTAGTCCTGTTTCTCTCTTTTTTTTTTTCTCACTTTCTGTGCCCTTTCTCTGAAGGCATTTGAGTTTTTAACTCCTGACCCTTAGGCTTTACACTAGGGTAGGATGATTTAGGGCTCTTGACAGTCTCATTCCATTATGTACGTCTGGCTTCAGCTTTCACCTCTCTGTCTCAGGCACCCTCATTTCTTCTAAGAGACACTTGATGTCTTCCCATTTTCTAACCATGCAGGTCCTCACTCAACTTTGTTTCTTTACACATGCTGCTTGATCTAAATGAAAGACTCTCTCTCCCCTGCTTAGGTCCACTTAGCAAAATTCTGTTCATCAAGGCCTTTATCACATGTTCATTCCCAGCGCATCACAGTTTAGAATAACTGAACAAAGCCCAGTGCTGGAGGAAATGAGAAAGAGAGACAAAAGGTAGAAAGTAAGAAGGAGAGATGATCCAGGGAGGCAGCTGTTTCTATTCTGGAATTCATGAAAGAATGCCAGGAGACAGGAAAACCTCCTCAATTCTGCACGATATTGGTATATTTCTGCTTGTTTCTGGGGATTTCATAGTTTTATCTCCTAGATATCTTTACTAAGAGTAACAGACAGAGAGGGAGAGAGAGACAAAAAAGAGAATATGAATTTTTTAACATTCTCCACATTTCCAAACTATATTTGGACTTCTCCTCACCATAACATCATGAGGTCTACAGCTAACTTTGTTCCCATTTTAGAGATAATAAAACTGAGGTTTGGAAAAGTGACGACTCTTCAAGGACACGCAGCCTGCCCATATCAGATACATGATGTCAACCTAGTTTTAAGAATTGCAAGATCATGATCTCTATTCTAATAGCTCCTGGACCAGAGAAATCAAGTGAAGATATTTCCAAAAGACTTGTGTGTGACTTCCTGAGGCCAAAACAGGGTAAGCTGCAGGCGGAGGATGACTGGCAGGGTTCCACTGTGTGCTCCTCTGCCTTGTTGGCTCATAAAACTGAGGGTGCTCGGAAGCCGTGGTCACTGGGACCAGAGCTTGCCTTGACAACTTCATTTGAAAAATATGATACTGATTA
The DNA here is from genome assembly GCF_029289425.2 of Pan paniscus. Lineage (NCBI taxonomy): Eukaryota > Metazoa > Chordata > Mammalia > Primates > Hominidae > Pan > Pan paniscus. The sequence goes on from NC_073267.2 coordinate 74,975,737, forward strand.
GAATCCTGAGAAGAGAGAAATAAATTTATCCACTCTCTCACCTGTGGCCTCCTCTGATTTAACAAGTGTTCTTTATCATTATCTGTACTTTAAAGCTGTGGTTCTCAAAGTCTGTTCTGAGGATCAGCAGCATCAGCATCACCTGGGAACCTGTTAGAACTGCAAATTCACGGTCCACACCAGCCCCACTGAATCAGAAACTCTGGGGGTGGAGCCCTACAATTCATTTTAACATGCCTTCCAGGGGATTCAAATGCACATCTGAGTCTGAGAACCACTGATCTCAGAATGTGCAAAGCCCTCACAGATCTATTTTCTCAGTGTTTCTTTTGGAAACCTTGAATCTGTCTTGTTTTTTCCCCACTGCATCTTTGAGGATACTGAGGCTTAAAGGGGATGTGATTATCTGACATAAATTCAGATGGACTAGCTTTATAGCCAACCCACTTTCTTTGAGTATGGAGAATCTCCTACCCTATTCTCACCCTATGTCCCTGTGAGAGCCTCAACCAGGAGGATCAAAAGAGCTTTTCACCTCCACAGTGAGACAAGGCAACAGACATGTACTGATGCCATGTACGAACTAACTGATGGGGGAAGATACATTCAGACCAATCCACTTGACTTCGGCTAGGAAAATAATTTGGGTGTCCAAGTAGACTTTTGATCCATTAGAGATACATGTTGCCCCCATCAAAAAAAAGAAAAAAATCTTCAAGCCAGGCGCGGTGGCTCACGCCTGTAATCCCAGCACTTTGGGAGGCCAAGGCGGGTGAATCACGAGGTCAGAAGATCGAGACCATCCTGGCTAACACGGTGAAACCCCGTCTCTACTAAAAAATACAAAAAAAAAAAAAAAAAAAAAAAAAAAAAGGCCAGGCGTGGTGGCGGGAGCCTGTAGTCCCAGCTACTCCGGAAGCTGAGGCGTGAACTGGGAGGCGGAGCTTGCAGTGAGGTGAGATCGCGCCACTGCACTCCAGCCTGGGGGACAGAGTGAGAGTCCGCCTCAGGGGGGAAAAAAAAAATTCAAACTGGTAAATAGTTTGTTGTTGCTGTTGTTGTTGTTGTTGTTTTTGAGATGGAGTCTCGCTTTGTCACCCAGGCTGGAGTACAGTGGCACCATCTCTGCTCACTGCAACCTATGTCTCCCGAGTTCAAGCGATTCTCCTGCCTCAGCCTCCCGAGTAGCTGGGACTACAGGCACCTGCCACCACGTCCAGCTAATTTTTTGTATTTTTAGTAGAGACGGGATTTCACCCTCTTGGCCAGGATGGTCTGGATCTCCTGACCTCGTGATCCACATGCCTCGGCCTCCCAAAGTGCTGGGATTACAGGCTGAGCCACGAAGTGTTTTTAAAATTGTAAAGTGCCATAAAATTTTTTCAGAATTGATGAGCATCTACTCATCAATGAGCATCTACTCATCTTTTGATGAGCATCTACTCATCTTTTGATGAGCATCTACTCATCAATGAGCATCTACTCATCTTTTGATGAGCATCTACTATGCACGATTATAAAAGGAGGAAAATCCAATGATATTTCTGATGTGAATATGACCACAGTCACTCTCCTGCTTCAAACTTTCAGTTAATTTCTATGTGTCTAAAACACTGATTCTTAACCTTGGTTGCACATTAGAACACATTAAAATTCTAATGCTTACACTCTAACCCAGATCAATTAAATCCGAATCCCTGAAGAAATAATGTGGTATTTTGCAAAGATCCTGGATTGTTCCATACACAGCCATGTTTGAGAATCACTGATCCAGACACTTCAGTCTGCTTAGCATGGTCTATAAATGCCTACATGCTCCAGCCCCTGCATACTTGCTCAAAACTCCCAGAACTCAACATCCTGGCCTATTTCTGTTTCTCAACTGCACCTCAGCAGCCTCCTCATCCCCAAGGCCTTTGCCTCTGCTGTTTCTCTTACCAGGATGCTAGAGCCAGCAGCTTTTCCCGTGGCTGACTCTTTAGCATCCTTCACGTCTCAGTCCAAATGCCTCCTATTCTAAAAGCACTATGTTGGCCGCTTCATCTAAAGTCATGCTCAATGTCATTCTCACTTACCATCTGGTTTATCTCTTTGGAAGCATGTTTGACAGCCTTGATTTTGTATTTATTGACTTGTGTGTTTCTGATCTTGCTCCACTTTAATGGAGGATCCAGAGAACAGATGCCTCGTTCTTTCTATTCTATGTCCCCAGGATCTGGAAAAAAAGTCTGGTTCAATAAATATGGCTTGAATAAATGAATGAAGGAAAATGAATGAACTCCAAAAGTCCAGTGATTAATCTTCAGTCCTGTAAATCGTATTCAGGACTTGAACTCCAGTGTTCTGAGTCCAGGGTCATTGATTTTTTCCAGCTCAATCTAACTGACCATATCTGCTTTCACTCTATTCACACCTGTTTAAACCCACAAGGTTAGAAGAGACATGCTGTTCCTAATAAAGGACCTGGGACTTGGTGACTCGGAGTTTACCTTACGCGATGTGGCAAGGAGTAGGCAAGTAGGCACAGCACAAAAAAACAGCTGTGCAAATAGCATCACCTCCAGCCCAATTTAAATGAAGTCAGTAAATTATGCCTCCAGACCCTAAACTATTTAGTTCACCATGTTGGAGAAGGAAAAAGGACTGTACAGAGAAGCAATTTCTCAACCCAAGTATTTCATTAAAAAACAAATGGAAGGGGCCCCCATGGGAAAACGTGGCACTTGATCTGATTGTGGGAGACACTTTCTTAAAAAATGGAATAATCAAATGGTGGCTCACCTACTCCAGTCAGCTCTCACCATTAGTAATAATGGAAGGCCATGAGCTGGGATGAAATTCAGCCCATAGCATGCCCTGGAGGAGACACAGAGGGACAGGAAAGCCCTCTGCCAGCAGAAGCAATAACACCAATGTTAACAGTAAGTCCCCTTTGTCAACTCTTTGGGGAGAGTTATTATGGGGGGGGTGCTGTTAACATATTTCTTCCTCTCCATTGTTTCTGACAATGGCAATAAGCCTGTGGATAATATTTTGTTAGCATAAGATGCACAGCTGAACCAGCCCTTGCTCTTTTGCAACCCACAATAAAACAATCTCATCCAATATCAGTATCAGAGAAGGCTGAGTCTGCACAGTCATCGCTGAGAGTTAAATACCAGTATTTACCTAGCTAGCATTTGTTTTAAAAGAATGTTTGGAGGAGCAGGGGGTAATTTAATAACAACAGTTTTTTAATAATTATAATTCTAAGAACAAAGCCAGAGAGTTCTTGTTTCCATTTGTGAGAAGAGGGGCCACGCAACTTGCCTATAATCCCTTAGTTATTGAGTGGCAGAGCTGGGATTAACACCAAGTAGAACACAATTCATAACATACAATATACTTAAGAAGCCTCTATGGGCACTAATAATAATAATAATAATAGTAATAGCTTACTATTATTATTATTTACACTTAACAAATGTTAGGTAAATGACAACACTGTCAGTGCATTACACACACGATGTTATTTATTTTTCTATTTTTTATTTGTTTTTTGTTTTTCTGAGACAGGGTCTCACTCTATCACACAAGATGGAGTGCAGTGGCATGATCTCAGCTCACTGCAACCTCTGCCTTCCAGGCTCAAGCAATCCTCTCACCTCAGCCTCCTGAGTAGCTGGGACCACAAGCATGTGCCACCACTTCCAGCTAACTTTCATATTTTTAGTAGAGACGGGGTTTTACTATGTTTCCCAGACTGGTCTTAAACCCCTGGGCTCAAGCAATCTGCTCACCTCAGCCTCACAAAGTGCTGGGATTATGGTGTGAGTCACTGCGCCCAGCCCATAGTCTTATTTAAATATCACAATAAGTCATTTAATTCTCATTACAACTCTACCAAGTAGGAACTATTACTTTCTCTTTATAGATAAAAATACCCAGGGTCAGAAAGTTTAATGGCTTGATTAAGTTAAGAGTCAAGAATGGACAGAGCTGTCATTGGAACACACATCTTTCCAGCTCTTTTTGTTCTTCCTTGGTATTTTGTATGAACTAGACTAGAAATCACCAAGCTTCTCACAGTACCAAGAATATTGAACTAAGAGGTTTGAAACCTGATTTGGCTACTAAGTCATCCTGTGACCTTTGAATGGATCCTCTCTCCTTTCTGACAGGTCTTTGGGCTGGTCTGTCTCCATCGCATCTTAATTCCTGGTCTAGCACTCTTCTCCACTGCATGCAAACTTGGAGGATGCACACAAAACCACCATCTGGTATGCTGTCCAACTGGGTTCTTTCAAATGTGAGATCACCTGGTTTAAAAAATTAATGACGAAAGCAAACCTTACTGGACACAAGTCTCAAAAAGACAAAAGAGCTTGAGCTGCTATTGGAAATAAACAGGAGATACTCCTATGTCCTTGTTACTATTATTTGCAGGAAAAGAGGAGCAAGTGATTCATTCTTTCACTCCATGTACTCTTCACAAGGGGCTTTGGGGAATAAAAAGAAAAAAACAATTCTGGAGCTGAGAACATAATTACAATGAACTTGAAAATGAGGTAAAGACCAAATTAAAGCAGTAAGCCTTAGGCATAAATACAAATGGATGACTATCAGCAAATCTCTCGTGGCAGCAAATAAAAAGAAATACATAGAGAACTTCTTGCTATTAAAATAAAAGTTGGAAAAAAACATGGGAGGTACCACAGAGGCAGAATCCAAGGGTGTTGAATTCCTCATAGGGCTCTGAATAGACACCATCGTAATAGCAATAGTGACTAACAGTTCTTGCAGGGTGAATGCAAACTGGGTGTGTGGTGTGCATTTTATGTGCAACATCTCATTGAGTTCCCACCCAGCTCTGTGGAGTAGGTGTCATCACTACCCTCATTTTACAGACGAGATGAGCAAATGGACTCAGATGCCAAAAACTTGTCTAGATCATTCAACTACTCAGCAAGGCAACCAGGATTCAGAATCAGACTGTCCTCATCCTGAGCTCTTTCTTCCACCCACTGTGATGGGCTGTTCACTGGGGAATAATTTAAGAAAAGCCCTTGGCATTGGCTCTATTCCAGAACGGGGAAAATCTTCAGTCAAGTGATAAGATGATGAACTCAACTTCCAGTGGCCAAGTTTGCAATATTGGCTCTCTCTGCCTCCTTTCTTATTCTCTGCCCAATTTCTTAACCACCTCTGCTCCGTCATTGCCCTCCCTCCCCATTATATATGACATTTCTTTCTTCCTTCCTCTTTACATTTATACTACTTTATTTGGTTATTGATCACTTATCAACTGGTTGATTCATTCATTATTCTTCAAACGTCTCTCAAGTTCATACTGCAATGCCAAGCTTGGGCTGAGATGCTGAGCACAAAGAAGAATGCAGGGCAGGGATGTAATGGGAGGCAAAGGAAATTTCCCCAGGGAGCTCACAGTACACTGAAGGAAATGTATAGACAAATGTACTCTCAGCCCATAGTTGAAGGAGTGCAGCAGACAGGGAGTACACAGAGAGAACACCAAAACCTACTCTGCAGAGGACAACAGGTTCTCTAGAAGAAGTGTCTGATGTTGGAGAGCAGAGGCTGTTCCCCCTTGCCTAGGATCATGCACACAGGAGGGCTGTGATGCTCAAACTCTGCCATGCATGAAAACCACCAGGGGACTGGTGGAAAACACAGAGCACAGGCCTCATACCCATATAGGCCATAGATTCTCATATGGGGGCCTTGGTCATGTCAGGAACTAAAATGGTTAAAAAGTTGCCAAAGTGATTTCATTTCATGTGATCTGAGCTGCAGCAGGAAGGCAAGGCATACTTGCTAAGAAATGCATGCAAACATACACACAGATGTCATAGAAATAAAGCAAATAAATGTTAGCCCCTCCACATGGACAATATTTTATAACCACCCTATACACTTGCATGAGCATCACTGGCTGAGAAAATTCACTTTATTGAGACCCCAGGAACTGAAATGAAGGATAAACATGCTTGGCTCAAAATTATAATAAGAGGTTTAATGAACAACAAAAAACACTCACCATCCACAAACGTGACTTGAAACATCACGTTCAAGATGTTTCTGAGATTCTGAGGCCAGAGCTGGTAAAACCTGGGCCCTTCCTCCTACCCCATAGTGCTTCATTTATCTTCCTGAGTGGTCACCCAAAGCCGGTGCCCAATTTGATGTTCATACCCCTGATGCATCTTTAGAATCCACAGCCATGCTGAGTCTTAAAAGTGCCACAATTTTCAAAAATATTTTTCTCCACTAAACTATCATTGCTCCTCCACATAGACACTGATCCTGCCTCTCTAGCAAATTAACCAGACTCAACCTCTTGATTTTTAACCTCCTGATTTCCACATATTGCATAGAAGCTATTGCCTGACTAATCCACCATCTGCCGAAAACTAATCAAAAGTAATTATTCCAAGTCTTTGCTATTGTAAATTGTGCTCCAATGCCTGGGGCCAAAGGGAAGGAGAGCATTAGGACAAATACCTAATGCATGGAGGGCTTAAAACCTTGATGATGGGTTGATAGGTGCAGTAAACCACCATGGCACATGTATACCTATGTAACAAACCTGCACTTTCTGCACATGTATTCCAGAACTTAAAGTAAAATAAAATACAAATACAAATAAGAAATAAATTAACCTTAGAATATTTAAAAAGTAATTATTCATGCATGTGACAAGTATTTATTGAGCAACTACTAGGTACCCAGCTCTGCTCCAGGCACTGTGTCTTCTGTAATGGAAACACAGACATAGTTTTCCATTCACAGAGAGCTTGGGAAAACAGTCATTGAAAAATTGAAAAAATAAACAAGTGATTAACAATATGAAGTGTTTTGAAGGGACATTCACAGAGCATGGAAATAGAGAAATAACAGAGGTGATAGTTTAGATGCATGTGAGTAATAAGAAAACTGAGGACACACCATCGCCAAAGACCCTGAGTCAGGACAGGGTTTGAAAGTTTTAAGAAATTGAGTATCAAGGTGAGAGGATAATGAGAAAAGGGAGGAATAGTGTGAGAGCACATTGGAAAGGTTGAGTGGGCTACCTGACCTGAGACCTTGTAGCCATGGATGGTCCAATCCTATTTAACATAAAATGGAAGGGAAAGCCACTGAAGAGTTTGAGCAGGAAAGTGATATGATTTGTTCAAAGGAATCCCTGGATAGGCTACATTTTTTTCATCCATTCATCAATTGATAGATATGTGGGTTTTTTCCACCTTTTAGCTATGATGAATAGTGCTGCCATGAACATTTGTGTACACTTATTTTGCTATCTGATTTCAATTCTTTTGAGTATATAACTAATAGTAGAATTGCAGGGTCATACGGTAATTAGATGTTTGACTTATTAAGGAATTTCCAAACATTCCCATAGTGACTGAACCATTTTACATTCCTATCATCAATGTATGGGGGTTCTAATTTCTCCATATCCTTTACATGCTACAATATGGATGAACACTAAACACGTTATGCTAAGTGAAAAAGTCAGACTCAAAAGACCACATACTGTATAATTCCATTTATATGAAATGTCTGGAACAGGCAAATCTACAGAGACAGAAAGCAGATTAGTGGTTTTCAGGAACAGGGAAGGGGAAGCATGGGGAGTAACTGCTTAATGGGTGCAAGGCTTCCTTTTGGGGTGATGAATTAGAGTTCTAAGTTATGAAATTAGTAGTGATGGTCACAAAATGTTTAGAATATATTTAATGCCACTGAATGGTACACTTTAAAATGGTTGAAATGGTACATTTTATAGTACATGTATTTTACTACAATTTTTTAAAAGGATGCCTGGCAATTGCCTGAAGAAATAGAGGTAGGAGGGGAAATACAGGGCCATAGGGAGGGATGCATGAAGATGACTTCAGTCCTCTAGGTGGGAGCTGATGAAATAGCAGGGAGGCAGTGGTGTCCTGCAGAGGAGAAGGGAATTTCATCTGGTTGATGCCTTGTTCCTTCTTAATGCAACCTATTTTTTTGTTTCCTATAAATTTAATCCCTTGTTGTTCCTTCTTAATGCAACTTCTTTGTGTGTTTTCCGTAAATTTAACCCTCATATCCACAGATTCACCCTGAGGTCTCTCCTCCCACTGAGTCCTCTGTCAAACCAGAGGCCATGTCTTATTACATTTGTTAAATAAATAAAATAAATCAGTAGCATCAGATAGCTTACGGCTGTGTGTGCAAACCTGCTGAGCAACTCTCCTCATTATACCTTTCCTCCCCACTTTCCTATCCCAGCCAACTATGGGTCCTGAGCTGCATGGAAGTAAGAAAGTCCTAAAATCAATACAGTATTTAACGGGAAGGCACTGAAGCGTGGCCAGCCCAGAAGCAATCTGCTGACTTGAAAGCATCAGGAGGGCTTCTCAGGTCCAGCTGCTGCCTGTCCAAGCAGCAGTGGAAGCCCCAGAAAGACAAATTGCAGTCATCAATCCCAGAGAAGAAAGACTTTCATGCTACCTCCTGTATCAGCAGGAGGGAGAAAGAGTTGCAACCTGGTAGCTCTGTTTCTGAGATGGTAATGAGTATCATTCCCGACATCGGATGACAGTGGACTTAAAAGCAAGTCAGAAATTGCCCTGTGTTTCCTGTTAGAAGCCTGACTTTTTATGTTGCAGGGTCAGCACAGGCCAGGCCTGTTGGTGTGACTCTGCAGAGAAAGTGCTCTGATCCCATTAATATGAACTCTACCTCTTTCAACCCTAACACGAATAAGCATCCTGTCATCCACCTTGCAGCAAAGATCAGGGACAAGAGGCAAAGCTCAGAACCACCAAAAATAAACACGGCAGGCTTGTACAAGCATCATTCACTGCATTGTCCTCTCAAATAAACATAGCAGACTTGTGCAAGCATCATTCACTGCATTGTCTTCTCATATAATATGGCCTTGCATGCCTGTGCCAGTTATAGTGACATCTGGTGCTGGGCATTATCACATGTTTTTTCTTTTTCTTTTTTTTTTTTTTTTGAGAAGAGTTTCACTCTGTGGCGCAGGTTGGAGTGCAGTGGCATGATCTTGGCTCACTGCAACCTCCACCTCCCAGGGTCAAGTGATTTTCCTGTCTCAGCCTCTGGAGTAGCTGGGATTATAGGTGTCCACCACCACACCCAGCTAATTTTTGTATTTTTAGTAGAGATGGGGTTTCACCATGTTGGCCAGGCTGGTCTCAAACTCCTGATCTCAAGTGATCCACCTGCCTCGGCCTCCCAAAATCCTGGGATTACAGGCAAGAGCCACCGTGCCTGGCCCTTCACATTTTATTACATGGAAAAAAAATTATTTTATTAGGCATCCCTCCATAGAAAGCAATGTAGCAAGGAGGATAAGACTATTGTCTCTTAAGTCACACAAATCCATATGTAACAATTGACTCCACCACTTTCTAGTAGAGCGACCTCAGGAAGGTTACTTAGACTCTTAAAGCCCCAGGTTCCTTATCTGAAAAATGGACATCACAGTATCTACTTCATGAAGCTACCAGGGAGTATATGATGTATGGATGTTAAATACATAGCTCAGTGCCTGCAAATATAAATGTTCAATAACTTTTAACTGTTATTGTTGGAATCATTGTCTTATGCAAAAGCAGGGAATTCCACTGCTCTTCTGATCTTATCCAGGATGAGAGAAATGCATGTCAAAAACCAGAAGTGAGTAATATATTTCATTCTCAAATTTCCCTCACCAGAACCCACATTCATTATTGACCAGGAGTCCTGGCTTGAGTTATTTATTCTTTGTCTAACAGGTAGAGGACCTCCTTGAGTTCTTGAGAAGGGGCACCACCCACAGGAGAGAGAAATGGGGCCTACCCATAGGTCACCATGGAAGAAGAGGAGGGGGATCTGGAAAGAAACTCAGCACCCACTATTCAGGGCCCCCTCCCAGCCTGACTCCCTTGAGTTTTGACCCACTGTCTGTGCCTCTGCACAGCAAGTGGGGTGCTTGCCCAGGAGACTCTCTCAAAGGACAAGCCTGCCAAAGCATCCTCCCACATTTGAGACTCATTGCACTGTAAAGCCGTGATTACAATAGTTCGAGTGATGACTTACAGGTTCATGTTGGGTATGAGAGGTGAGGCTGGAAACCACTCACTAAGAGTTGGAAACCACTTCACTACGGTGAGTAAAAACTTACTTCAAGAAAACTTACTGCAAGTGAAAGAATGTTTATACCAACTTGACTCATCATGGGCCCAAACTGGAAATATCTACCTGTCCATCAGCAGAGTGATTAGTATGGTACACAATTTCATTTACACAAAGTCCAAAAATAAACCAAACTAACTGATGGGGATCAATGTAAAAATAGTGGTTACCTTGTCAGGCAAGTGACAAAACGGTGTTGGAAGGTTCTACTTCTTGATATGGTGTTTACACAGGTGTTTCATTTTATGAAACTTATTTGGGCTCTAAACTTATGATTCCTGCACTTTTCTGCGCACATGCTTCATTTGTTTTTCAAAAGAGGTTTACTTGGCTGGGCTCGATGACTTACCCCTGTAATCCCAGCACTTTGGAAGGCTGAGGCGGGCAGATCACGAGGTCAGGAGTTCGAGACCAGCCTGGCCAACATGGCAAAACCTCGTCTCTACAAAAAATACAAAAATCAGCCAGGTGTGGTGGCAGGCGCCTGTAATCCCAGCTACTCGGGAGGCTAAGGCAGGAGAATCGCTTGAACCTGGCAGGCAGAGGTTACAGTGAGGCAAGACCATGCCATTGCACTTCAGCCTAGGCAATAAGAGCAAGACTCCATCAAAAAAAAAAAAAAAAAAAAAAAAAAAGAGGTTTACTTAAGTCTAAAGCACTGGCTTCCTAAAGTCTCCCTGAGGCACTGAGAAGATTCAAAACCCGTGGCTTCAGCAGACAAGGATAATGGCACCCAGTGCTAGGGACCAGCACCCTCTGTACCACGCATCAGGGGTTTTGCAGTGGTCAGCAGCAGGACGAGCAGCACTGTGGGCCACAGAAGCCAGGACACCAGGAGATGCTACAGGAGCTGAATGTGTCACATGGTGGAGCACACATGTGTAGACACCCCTCAGTTAGACATTCCCTGGAAATATTTAGGGAGAGCTTGGAACACCCTGACCTTCCTACACATTGAGTTAGTGTGCATAGAGAAAACATGCCATTTTTTAAAAGTTACTGTGACCCTGTTTTGATCCTCAGGCTGGTGACAACTAAAACATACGATTTTAATATGTTTCGTGAAAAGTTCCTTGCAAAATGGATGTAACAAACTGTGGGTTAACAAGTACTTAAAAAATGTTCATTTCTCTTTTTCTCACACCAAATGGGATTCATTGGGACATAATAAAATTATTTCCTCAAATTTAATAGAATTAAAGAAGAATCTGAATTTCTGAGCTATAGACACATCTGAATTTTTATTCTGGATGAATGTTATTTAAATCAAAATGTCCTTCTCTGTTCAAACAACATTAATATTAATGACTATCAAACTGAATATAAAATTGCTCACTCATGACACCCTGTCCTATTAAATAAAATTGTTATCTTTAAGCATCAGTCAATGGGCATATGCTAAATTTGGTAACCACTACTAGTCACTGAATATGGAGATTTTTCAAAAACTTTGATGTTATAAATATCACTACAATAAAACGTTTCGGTATAGTCGGTTTGTTTTTCCCTAACTTTTGGAATATTGACAATAATTAATTGGAATTTATCTCTACTTATTAGGAGTTGGGCATGTTTACATTCTGTGAAATATGCTTCCTGAGTTCTTCCTTTTAAAAATTATAAATTTCACTGCCAGAGTTTATTTTTAGCTTGCACTTTTTTTTTTTTTACTTTATTCATTCATTTTTTAAAATTTCCCTTGCAGGGTTACTTGGGAAAAGTTCAGAAGGATTTCGGCTCTCATGTTCAACTCTGGCCTAAGTGGGCACTGCAGATTCATAGAGAGAGGTAGTTCTGTAAAAGGCAAATTTTATGGCTGTGAGTTTATCCAGGCTTTTGAAATAGGAACAGCCATGTGCAGCCCCCTCTCGATATGTCTCAACCAACCGAAATCAGACTTCATATTCAAATCGTATCTGGCCGAATTACTTCCAATCTAAAATGGCTTTGAAATTTTTCATATTAATGGATTTGAATATATAAAGTAATAAGAGAAATCTATAGACCTATATAGTTTTAAAGTTTTATGTATGTGAACCTGGAAATATTAGAAATGTAGCTCATCCTGATGAACAATATTCGCAATGTAAGAAGATCTATGATGTGACCTGGGTGCTGGGGAAGGACTTGCCCAATAGTGTGATCAGTTTCTTAAAGGTCATGAGCAGGAATCTAAGGCAGGGAAGATACTATAGTGGACAAAAGAAAAAAAGAATGAATGAAATCATCTAAAATATTCTTATTTGCCTCTAGCGGGATGCTGGAAGGCCTGTATGCCTCTTCCCACAAATGTCATGCTGCACTCACCAAGTCCTCAGATTTAAATTTTTTTCCCAAAATGTTTCCAAATGGTTTATTAAAGTGATATTGAGTAGGAATTTTAAAGGGGAAATAATTGATAGTAAAAAAAAAAAAAACAGAAAGAAAAAATGGATATGGCAAGTGTAAGGGTTAAAATGTTTCTGCTATTAAGAATAAAGTAGGGTTCTGAGCTCCCTGGCATCCAACATAAAGAAGGAAATATGGTTTATTTCACATGAGATGAGAAATCCTACCAATTCTATAACTGAGTCAAAGAAGAAGCTTGATTTTTGAGTCAAATTTCTTTTCTGGTCCATTATGAAAGGGTCACAGGGAAATATGAAGGTATTACCTGCCAAAATTTACTGCAAATGCAGAAGTTGAATTCATTCTTTGAGGTTTAAGAGTGACCTTCAATTAAAGTAGAGATGTTGGCTGCCATCCAATTCAGCAATGGCAATTGGAGGAGGACTAGGATGATATATTTCAGGTTTGTAATAAGAGTCCTGCAAAGGCCTCTATTGCATTTAGGTTTCCAGGGAATGATCCTTTGGTTAGCTCAGGGGTCCACCTGGACAAAGATTGAGTGTCTAGAGGCAAGGTCAGCATGATGTTTAGAAATCAGTGTTTTACAAAACTTATGGATCATCAGAATCACTTTTTTTTGTCACACTGAATCAAAAACACTGAGGGTAGTGCCTAGAAATGTGTATTTAAAAAAAAAGAATTCACTCCCCAGATGAATCAAAAGTGGACAGTTTGGGTCAGCATTTGGAAACAAATGATTGAGAAAGCTCTTCCAGAAGCCTTTCTCTGTGTTCTGGCCTTTGGCAGGACCAAGAGGAAAATAAAAGGCAACAGGGAACCCTAAAGATTATATACAATGCAGGTCATCTCATGTGGAAGATCGAGGGTAAAAACTTCTTAAGAGCTGCTTAGAGGACTTAACAGTTTGTAGAAGAAAGCACAGAGTCCAGGCCATGAGCCCACCACCCTAGCATGTCCACCTTTTCCATTCATGGAGACCAGATACTCCCTGCAAGGCTCAGGGGCCCATTACAGTCATTCTTTTCACGTGGAGATGCCTGTCTGCTCTGGCAAATTTTGATAAATGCAATGCCAAGTTGAGCAGTGTACAACCACCGCAAGCAGTATTAATCAAAGAAGGGGCTGGTAGATCTCTCGGGTACTTTTGTAGCGAAGGAAAAATAATCACATGTCTGATTTCTTCAAATGACCACATTTGTTCATTCGTTTTTGTTTTTTTTTCTTAACCTAAAAATAAGGCTGCCTGCACTCCAATAGTTAGACTAGTATCATTGGCTCATGTCTAAAAAGATGTCCCCTGGAGGCCTATTCTTGATTTGTACTCTCTCCAGGTCCCCAAAACACTAAATAAATGAAAGTGGATGGCTTTTAATGAAAGCTTTAGCCTTCTCAGTTAAGCTTTTAATTGTGTGACAGCCAAACACACACACACACACACACACACACACACACATCACATCACATCACATCACATCCTGAGCTGTTTATTGGCATTACAAACTCTCGGCCTAAATGTCAAGCTATGCCACAGAAACATGAACAGTTCAGTTTATTAATGGCAAGTTCGAAGGTTGTTCCCATCATTTACTGCAATGGGGACTCCAGCTTGCTCAAGCTCTTAGCTTCTAACACAGATCAACACAATCCCAGTGTTGACTTAGAGCATATTAGAAACCCAAAGCACAGGAGAGACTGATGAAACTCCTTGGCAGGCCCCGAGTAATCTGTATGCAGAAACCTGAAGCATAAAGACAAGAGGTGTTGCATTGACTTAGATTAAAGTGCATTCCACGGTTGCCTCTTTTGGATCTATTTACTGTTGATTTGCTGTAGAGCAATGTCTGGGCCTTCTTTCTTTCATCAGATAGTAGCCATCATGTCATCTTCTTCTATAGGGTTGCTGTGATGTTTTGATATAACATGTTTTAGCATGTCTAAAACAGTATCTGACACATAGGAGGTTTTCAAAACAATAGCGACAAGTCTAATTAAGGGAGAAAATGTTGGTTAAAAATGTATACGCGGCTGGGCGCGGTGGCTCACGCTTGTAATCCCAGCACTTTGGGAGGCCGAGGCAGGTGGATCACGAGGTCAGGAGATCGAGACCACGGTGAAACCCCATCTCTACTAAAAATATAAAAGATTAGCCGGGCGTGGTGGTGGGCGCCTGTAATCCCAGCTACTGGGAGAGGCTGAGGCAGGAGAACGGCGTGAACCCGGGAGGCGGAGCTTGCAGTGAGCTGAGATCGCGCCACTGCACTCCAGCACTTCAGCCTGGGTGACGGAGTGAGACTCCGTCTCAAAAAAAGAAAAAAAAAAAATGTATATGCTACGGTTTACTCTTGAATTGAGAAGTTCATTCTTTCAGTTGGGGAATTCAAAGACAAACACTTACAGTAAAGATCGCATCCAGATGAAGGCCTATGAGGCACATGAAAATAACAATTGAAAGTTCAGCAACGAATCAGGCAAGACATTCTGATGCTGACTCCCACATTCCTAGTAGTACCTCCAGATCAAAACATGTCTACCTGGATCAAACGCAAGAGTCACTTTTCCACTTCCTTTTGTCATGTCATTAACGTGACAAAATGCTGAAGGGACAGGAAGCTATGGAGAAAGAACAATGCAGCTGACAGTAAGGAGAATGGAAGCATCCTACCCTAATGCTTAATGTGAATATGCTGGATATTATGAGTTCATGACACCTTCTTCCCATATGAAAAGAGTAGAAAATTGACCCAAGGAAATAACCTTGGGCCAAGAAACATCTATCACCCCATAGGCATCTCAATGCATATAAATCCCTTAGTATTTCATCAAGGGAAATGGAATCATCACCACTGGAAAAACAAGCAGCCAAGTAAAGATGGGTATCTTCATGTTTTCTTAAGAAATTGCTCCAGGAGAATTCAGCCTCATCAACCTGCAATTTACAGACCCAGAAGCTTTGCTTTATATGGTTCTACCCACATCTCCTGTAGACATCATCTCCCCTTCAGCCACAAAGGGTAGGTATCAGTTTATCAGAAGGTAGAAGACACTTGGTTACTGCCGGTAAATTTAACAGCAGTTACTGAAAATGACTCGGTTAAATTCTTGTCCAGTAAATGTTATCGGTTTTCAAGTGGTAGAAAAGAAAGGTTTTGTGGATGTCAGGGGCCCCAAATAAACCTCTGTGACCTGGAGTTTGACTTCCCTGTAACTACAGCAGGTGAAGAATGGAAAAGTCTTAATGACTAGCACTGTGTGCTAACGTGCTACCAAAGAATGATCATGCTAAGGTCATTAGCTCTGAACCATAGTGTTTACCCAAGACCTGAGGCTCACCCACACTGGGCAACATGGCCCCAGGAGCCCAAAGACATATCCATAAGCTGTCATGTTCTGTGAGCCTAGCATCTACCAGTACCATGTACTCAGCATGCATAGTTTATGCCTCACATAGTTCTCCTAGTGTATGGGTGAGAAAGCAGATTCAAAGAGATTAAGTAACTTGCTCAAAGGCACGTGGCCAGTGAGTGGCAAAACAAGGCTTGAACCTAGTTCTGCCACTCCAAGTCTAGTGCACTAAACCCCAACTCTATCCTGTCTCTTTATGTACTGTTGTTGGAACATAAATATCACTCGGGAGGTGAGAAGTCATTTCTATTCTTGCTATAACCTCCTCATCCAGCACAGGACTTATTTCAAAACATGTGTTCAGTAAGTATCGGATGAGGGGATGATGTCAGGACAACTGACGTTGAGACTATGGGCACTCTTAGTCCCTTTAACGCCTTGCCTCTGTTTATACCTGACACTGGATTAGACATTCTTCATATATGTTTTCTATCTGGAATTTGTGTCTTGACTTTACTATGCAATATTGCCTTTGCCCTCTGCCTCCAGAGTCTCCCATTTCCCAGGGGAGCATTCCTAGTTTCATTCTAGCATTATTCACTGGACGACCCCTCCTCCCACCTGTCCTTTCCTCTGCACCACCACAGCTGCCCCTTGACTGGCCCTCGAGCAAAGGCTCCATCTCCCACCCCTAAGCAAAAGAGGAAGGTCATTTAGAATAGAAGGATTCGATGCCCTTGGCACTAGAGAAAACGCAGACATTCAGGAAAAGTCTGTGCTGGGAAAAATCTTATGACTTGTGCATTTACACCTGGCATTAGAGTTAGTAAGTCATGTTTAAAACAAACCATCAGAAAACTGCTTTATTTTCATAAAGGTATAAATCTCCCAAATTAAGTAGGATGGCTCACATTCTCCTTTCTAGGTTCCTTCTTTAGTGACCGCAGAGAAGAGAGAGGAAGGAGTGATCCCAGAAACATGTAACAACATATTTGAGGAATAGGGAAATATGAATGCTTCATTTAATGCTTAGTTATGACTGAGGAGCTCTTTATATATAATCAAATGTCTCAACATCATAAATATGTATCACCACAAAATATGATGGAATTAAATTTAAAGTAAAGATATGCAGAGTAGATGAGAGTTTCTAGTTATATCACATCTAGGCTGTTTAGGTGCCGAGATTTCCTTTTGCAACAGGAAGGATCTTTATAGAATGTTTCCAATGCCTTCTTCATGAAGAATGTCCTACGTCTGCTGGGTTTGGCGACATATAATGTCCACCACTCTCATCTTCTTAAATTCTGTGTGGAAAGCATGTGAGGCAGGAGCAATCTCTGAGTCATACCCAGGCCGGACATGTGTTCCTGGCTGCTCTGGGCCCCCTGCAGCCTTCCTCTGATTACTCTATCACTATTGATTGCTTTTCCTGGGCACCTGGCTAATGATTGCAATAAAATGTGACTACGGAAGAGCTTCCTGTTCCGTAAAGATCAGCCTTGATGGTGATCAACCTTGACCTGACAGTGACCTAGGCAGCATGAGCCTAGAAGATAAGATAGGTAGGGGTGTGTGTGTGTGTGTGTGTGTGTGTCTGTGTTGTGTCACTGATGTAAGACAAGGCAAGTAAGCAAAATAATTCAGGCCATATGGTCTTGGTTGGCACATACTACCCAGGAAAGATGGGTCCAGACAAGCAAACCCATAATAATAAGTTTCCTATGAAACAGCACGAGATGACACTCCCCGCTCCTCCACACCCTAGCTTCAGGCCTAACCATTCACCAGCAAGCTGGTCCCAAAGTCTCCGCTCCATACCTCCGCTTCATTTCCTGCTTTTAACCCCTGCAGGCTTGGTCCGCCATGTATTCTCCACACCTGGCTATGTGAAATTTGAATGGACATTTCAATGGAGAAATCCACTGCTGTCTCCAAAGTGCCCAAAAGTGCCAATTAACCCATACTGGCTTTTAAACCCACAGCCACTAAAATCTCGCTGGGGCAAGGACTGTGCCAATGAATTTGCAGCTAGCTGTAGGTACGGAGGTACCAGCGAATTTCACTGGCACCAGTGCCCTTCTCTGTCTTATATTTCAACAGCAGCTCAGTCTGGAAGCTTCTATTCACTCAACCGTGATGCTATTTTTATATCTCTGTCAAATCTCTTCCTGATCCCTCTCTTTTGAAAAGGGTCCTTATAAATTCTATCGTAATGGCAGGAATGCAAGAAACTGCAAGGGTGGGCAGAGACTAGGGGACACGTGGTCCTACAGCTGTTACCATCTTGGCATAAGAAAGCAGGTGAAGTTTTAAAAAAAGACGGCCACACTGCCATACCTCTGTCACCAAAGACAGACCTCACATGTCTGTCTCATGTGTAAGTGTCTTAACAAGACTGCTCATGTCTTTCACCCTAATCAATACGCAAGTAATTTTAAAAAATACAACTAAGTCTATTTTTAACCATATTCTGTGACTCTTGGAACATTAGCCAACTAGAATGTCCCATTTATTTATTCACGGGGTCAATGTGCTTAGGAGTTTGCAGCCAACTTATTTGTGTATATGATGGAAAAGACTGCAGATACTAAACAAGCAATGCCACGGAGTGTGACACATGTCCTCACTGGAGAAACACCAAGGGCTGGAGGAGCCCGAAAAAGGGATCTTAACTCAGATTTGCTGAATAAAATAACACTGTGTGGAAGAAGGATCGTCTCAACTGAAACCTGAAGGATGAATGAAGAGCCAGATATAGAGGCAAAAGTGTGTCCCAGGCACGTGTTCCAGAATACACAAAGATCCAGGGAGCAATGATAATGCAGTGAAGAAAATCTGGTGTCATTTTTATCTGGTAGCAAGGGACATAATAGTGAGGAATTGGGCTATCAAGGCAACCAGGACCAAGTTATGAAGATTTTTGATAACAACTTCTAATCACCTTTACAGTTCACTCCAATTCTGAATCTGGAACCTGAAGAGTCACCCCATGTCCTTTATTTCTGATAAATGGGGGGCTTGGCTACGTATGAACATTTGGGAGCCCCATCACCTAGAATATAAAGTTCATACTCCTAAGTTTTTAATTAAATGGCTCCAACTCACCCTGTTTGTGAGCCAAGGCAGGGTCATCTCACCCCATCGCCATGCTCCAGCATCCCTTGATACTGACACCATCAGACCAAATTTCTCTGGGTTTCCTAATATTTCACTCTCCTTTCCTAACACTACATTTCTGCCCATGCCACCCGCTCTGCCAAGAATTGCCTCTAGTCATATTTGCACTCACATTTGGCTAGCACCTGCCAATCTTTCAAGATTCAATCCAATGCCACCTCCTCCAGAAAATGCCTTAAATTCTGTCCGCAAGAATTGAACATTCCTTCATCCGCATTTGCACAGCACTATCAGCTTTCTTCCCTAGACTTTTGTTCATAGGGTTGTATTTCAAGCTGTCAATTTCATCACACAGGGTCTTCTCACACATATTAATACTTAGGTAAATGCAAAGTACTTCTTTAATATCAAGAAATGACAGTTTGTGCCAGGTATGGTGACCTGTAATCCCAGCTACTTGGGAGGCTGAGACAGGAGAATCATGAGATCTCATCAAAAAAAAAAAAAAAAAAAGACAATTCATTGACTATTCATTTCATATACTGTATAGGACAAGTCATAATTGCAATGTATAATCATGTTATGTACATTCATGGTGACTTGTATGTATGGTCTATATCCTCAAAGAGATTCTAACTTCCTTCAAAAAGAAAACATACTTGTCTTATTCATTTTTATATTCTTAGGGTTTAATTCCAGGGCATGGGACACACTTCCAGGGCAAGTGTGCTCATGAATATTTTTGAAAAAATAAATGAGAAAAACAATGTAAATAGACTCTTCCACCCCTCCCTCCCATGCAGGCAGGCAGAAAACCTTTAATCCTCTTTAATTTCCTGTTAAGGATTAAACAATACAAACCAATGGAGCCCCTCCTGCCACACCACACACACACACACACACACACACACACACACACACAAAACAACAACCCTTTCTTAATTCCTTAATCTTCTTTAATTTCCTGCTAGGAATTCCTAGGTCAATGAAGACAGCAGTCAAATGTACAAAATGCCTTTTTGGGATGTTCAAGAAAAATGCAAACTTTTGTGGTGGATTATCAGACTGGCGAAATTCAACAAGACAGAGAGTCACCGGGGTTTTACTCCCAACTTTACCACTGACTTTTGAAAGGCACTCAACATACCAATTAGAAACGGCACATTTGCACAACTCAGTAAATTAATAAATGATTTAAAAAAAGAAAACAAAGCTTTTTTCCAATTCACTTTCAACTTTCCAATCTAATGTCCAAATTGCTGCACACACATTCACTAAAAAAACAATGAAAGTTGGGCTGGGTGCGATGGCTCACGCCTGTAATCCCAGCACTCTGGGAGGCTGAGGCGGGTGGATCATGAGGTCAGGAGATCGAAACCATCCTGGCTAACAAGGTGAAACCCTGCCTCTACTAAAAATACAAAAAATTAGCCGGGCACGGTGGGGGGCGCCTGTAGTCCCAGCTACTTGGGAGGCTGAGTCAGGAGAATGGCGTGAACCCGGGAGGTGGAGCTTGCAGTGAGCTGAGATGGCGCCACTGTACTCCAGCCTGGGCGACAGAGAGAGATTCCATCTCAATAAATAAATAAATAAATAAATAAATAAATAAATAAAAAATGAAAGTTCATTTTCATCATCAACTGCCTTCTACTTTCTTTGTTCTTTTTCTTTTTCTTTTTTTTTTTTTTTTTTTTTTTAACACCCTCCTCACTCTCCATTGGTATGGTATATGCAAAATTAACTGGCCTTGAAGAAAGAAAATGGTTTGGGGGTAAGTTAACAGTCTCCTGCTTGAACAATGTCATACATGTGGGACCATGTTCACTCCTGCGTGGCTAAACTTGGGACAAAGGAAGGGTGCATCTGTTTCTAATCTGGCTACAGGCCTCAGGAGTTTTAACCTGAAGTTTGTTGGAGAGTAATTCCTGGAATCATCACCGGAGTAGACTTCTAAAAATAGAGACCCTTCTGAAAGCAGCAGCTTAAAGGATCAGTCTGGTGGGGGCCCTGTTCTTTGGCATGATGGAGGAGACCAACTGGAGCTTAATAAACTTTCTCCTAGTTCTGGGAAATTGAAAATCAACTTACGGATTTTGTTTAGCATCTGGTCTAGGTGTCTTTTTTCTTAATTACTTACAGAGACATTAGCAATATACCTACTAGAGACTTCCTTTTTCTGAGGTCTATTTGTAAACATAAAATGTTAAAGATTTATGGTAATTGTAACATTAAAATCAACCCTCGTGTTTTAAACAGATCTTGTAGCTGCTACAACTTACTCAATTCCAATTGCATTGTGTAAATTGGCCTAATAATGAAAAGCCATACATTTTCATTAGTGCACTTGTCCTGTCTGCTGATGGCTGACATTCTAACTTTTGATAAACAGCAGGATTCTCTAAATTGCTGATTTTGCAGCTCTGACTCTCCATTCAGAAGAAAGAAAATTTGACTTCTGAATCTTGCTGGTAAAAACTCCTCTTCAAAGATGTTTTAAAATTATAGGCATGTTTTTTAAGACCAATCTAAATGGTCACCTCTTGTTATAAGCCATTCTTCTCATTTGCAAAATGTACATAATAATGCATTTAGGTCATTCATTCCTTCCTTTATTTTTGTGACAGATATTCGACGATTGTTTCCTATGTACCTGGTCCTAGATTAGGTATATGAAGATGAAATAACACAAATATTCAGTGCCTGGTATGTAGAATAGTATATTCAGTAAGTGGTAGAGCCTTCTTCCCTTTCTACAGGAGTCTAGATAATGTAGATAAGGATAAATTTTTATGATGGTCAACATTATGAAAAAGGAATTGACATCTCTCATGAGAAAGACTTAGCTTTTGAGAGTAAGAAACATCTTTTGATACCATTCAGCTCTCTCTCTAACTCCTGCTGGGACCCCCCAACTGCACTGCTTATGTTTATCTATCTTCAGCAAAAGTAAGCTCAGTCTACAAGGCAGCCTGTTCTGTGAGTAGACTGAGTAGTTAGCTCTTAACATATGCCTTCAAATAATGGCTCACCCTTTACTGGGCTTGTCAGAAGTAAAAAAAAGCAAATGACCTCAATTTTCTATATTGGAAGATGGTTGTGTTTACTCCTTTCCTAAGCCCTCTTCTCTCAAAACTCATCACCCACTTTTCTTTAACTGTTTGTTATAAGACGCTGATATAAGTTTTAGCCTCTTCACCCTGTTGTTTACCTGCCTGTGGATGTCAGTCAGCCAATGACCCTCTTAAAAGAAAATGTGATCTGACTCAAAGTGAATGAGAAGTGATAACAGCAGAGTTTCCTATGCGCACATTGCTCAAGAATCACTATGTGTTCAACTACTCTTGAGTCTTCACAAGCAGCCCTGCATGGTTCCTGTTTTACAGTTAAGGAAACTGAAATACAGAAAGGTAATGATTGGCCTACAGCCACACAAGTACTAAATGACAGCTAAATACTAAAAGTCAGCAAATACTAAAGACTAAATAAGCAAATACTAAAAGTCAGCTCTCAAACCCTGGGCTCACTCCCCCAAAGTCATTGGATTATTCTTCCACTCCACGCAGCCCTTGTAGCTGAGGTGTTTATGAGTCCATTCCCCATCTGCCCTACTTATAGAAAATGTTTCACTTGCAAACACTGGCCCCAAGGAGAGAATATAGAGGAAAGACTTGTTTGGAGCTTTAGTTCTATATTATCCCCTGAGTAAAACTGTAAAGTCAAAGACCGGGAACCAAACAAAAGAGAATTATGTAGAAGTAAGAGGGCTTTAGATGATATATGAAGGCATTTATAGAAAAGTGGCTATTCACAGGGTTATGATTGATTATATATTTAAAATAAACACAGTTACTTTTCTTTACTTTGGCTTTAAGAGGGGCTGAACTTTAGCATCATAATGGCCCACTGTTGTCTACATGCAGGTGGCTGGCACATAAATCCCAGAGAGCGGTGGATTGAGCAGCCAATGGATGGCTCCCATCTATGAACAATGCATATCCTGCATTTTTGCCAAGACACAAGCTAGCAGTGTCTGTGCTCCCACGTCTGTGCTTCAACTTCATGGGAGAAGCAGTAAGATCTACCTCTCCTTTGGCTTAAAAACGGAGATGATTAAGTGCAATTAAAAGCTAATTGTTGCAATTGCTCATGCAGCACTTCTTTCCAGAATAAGAAAGGTGCATTTTCATGAACTCTGAGGTTGCAAAAGTATCCTCTAGGGTTATCAAGTCCAGTCTCTAATAGGATACATTAGGCATCTGTACAATAACTCAAAGGCAACATAATGCCCAGTGGAATATTTTGAAGAAATGTAAGCACATTATTTCCCAAAGTGGTCCGCCCTTTCCTATTTAACTACACATTTTTTCAATATGGTAACTCAGCAGAACATTAAATACTTTCATAATGGCAGTACTCTCTAATAATTTATATTCACTGGGGTATAGAAGTTAGGAGGGTCAAGTAAAAGAAAAAACAAATTGTCATTGAAAATCTATCCATGTGTCAATGGCAGATTTTGGGAAAAAGAAAAAGAGTCTTAAAGTTGTAATTGGCTCTGAAGATAGGCTGGTCTGTCATAGTGATGTTTAGATGAGAAAACCAAAGCTCAGATGGGGCTATGATCTGCCCACCATCAGAGAGCAAACCATATTTAGAAATTTTTTTCTATTCGACTAGAACAGCAATAGTCTCTGAATTCATGTCACCACTGCTCCTTAGCCTTCATCATCAGACATATATTTAGGCAATGTCATGCAGTGGTTAAAAAATTAGTGTAAATTTTTCTCAGATTCCACCCACACATCGACCTCTAATTGAATGACCAGGCATTTGTTCAACTTCTTCAGAAACATAGGCACTACACTATGTCATCTCTTAATCTCCCTGAAGACAAAAATAACAACTCAAAATCACATTAAATAGGCGTTAACCCTATTTTAGAATGATAAATGAGATTCTGTTTTAAATTGCCATTTTTTCTAATGATAACAGTAGTAATAAAATAATTAAGACTCATTAATTAGTATGTTCTGAGCATCATGTTTAGACTGTTTCTCAATTTTTTAAATTTTAATAATGATAATATTTGGTAAATATTACTATTATGTTCATTTTACAGAATAGAAAACTGAGGTTTCAAGAGGTTAAGCAACTTCTCCAATGGCACTGACCTGGAAAGATGGAGCTGGGATTTTAACACAGGTAGTTGGACACCAAAACCTGCATTTGTACAGGAAGACAAGTGTGAAAATATATAGTAAACATGGACACTTAATTGTACAATGGAAAAGAGAATGCAAATATTTGCTTTAAACACTTTGAAAAACTAAATGTAAAAAAAACAAACAAATGATTTAAAAAATGAGAAGAGCTAAATGTCTGATTATATGTGACTTGTGACTGCATACATGCAAAAGTATGTGTACATATGGACACCCATTGGAAAGATAAAACCATTGATTTCTAAGTAATGAGACTTGGAACTCTTTACTTTTAGATTTAAAATATTCTTCATGGCTGGGTGCAGTGGTTCATGCCTGTAATCCCAGCACCCTGGGAGGCCAAGGCCGGTGGATCACTTGAAGTCAGGAGTTCGAGACCAGCCTGGCCAACATGGCAAAACCCTGTCCCTAATAAAAATACAAAAACTTTATCCAGTCTATCATTGATATACAGCCATAAAAAAAAATGAAATCATGTCCTTTGCAGAGTCATAGATGAAGCTGGAAACCATCATTCTCAGCAAACTAACACAGGAATAGAAAACCAAATACCACATGTTCTCACTCATAAGTGGGAGTTGAACAATGAGAACACATGGACACAGGGAAGAGAACATTACACACTGGAGCCTGACAGGTAGTGGAGGGCATTAAGACAAATACCTAATGCATGCAGGGCTTAAAACCTAGATGATGGGTTGATAGATGCAGCAAACCACTATGGCACATATATACCTATGTAAAAAACCTGCACATTCTGTACACATATCCCAGAACAACAACAACAAAAAAAACCTAGTCGGGCGTGGTGCCTTGCACCTATAATCCCAGCTACTTGGGAGGCTGAGGCAGGAAAATCGCTTGAACCTGGGAGGCGGAGGTTGCAGTGAGCTGAGATCAGAGATCAGAGATCGTGCCACTGCACTCCAGCCTGGGTGAAAGAGCAAGACCCTGTCTCAAAATAAAATAAAATAAAATAAAATATTCTTTAGATGATTAGCATTTTTACCAATATCATTTTTGAAAACTCAGATGGTAATAAAATGAACTTTCCCATGTTGTCCCTTGGTCATATTGTCTACTGAACTCTGCAGGCTGGATGAGAATAATAATGAAACCACTCACAGAATTCCTTGTTCCTGCGCCAGCATCTCTTTTGCTTATGCAGTGACGGCACTCTCCCCACAGTTGGGTGCACCGGTCTGTCTTGTTGGTTTATATTTCATTCAGCAGAGATTGTTGGGCACCTACGACATGGCAGATGTCTGAGCTGAGATTTGCTCTGCTCTCAAGATATTCTAGTGAAGTGAAAAGTTCCCACACAGAGACTATAATAGATGTAGCGAGAAACCATCAGAGGACTACAGGCAACCAGGGAGGGGGCAAATCCTCTTAGCTGGGGACTTCACAGAGTAGGAACTTGCCAGAAGAGGAAAAAGAGAATTCAACATAGGGGAACCTTTGTGCAGAGGAGTCACGAAACCAACACAGGCAGACGAGTGTGGCTGGGTGTGACTGGCGGGAGAGAGTGGCTAAAAATGAAACTAGGAAGGTGCTGGGGGCCATTTTCTTGGAGGGCTTTAGACTCCATGCTGAGGAGTTGGAGGAACCCTGGATGCATTTTGAGTAGGGCAGTGCAAGGACCATGCATAGAGTTCCAACAAGGGTCCCCATCCCTCACACTGCCGTTCATGGGTGTGGAGGGAAAATTTCAACATAAGGAGCCATTGTGGGAACGGGCTGGCTAGCTGAGGGCTCAAAGATCTGGTTTGGAGCACTTTGGGGATGAGGAGCCATACCGACATCAACAAACCACCTCACAGACAGATTGACCAACTTGCAGACTGTGGCCAAATCCCTGTGCTTTCCTGGTGGATCTCAAAAGCCTCTCAGGGCACAACCTTGTGTTACCAACATCTGGTCATTAAACAGTAAAACACACACAAGCACCTATTTCCAGGAAGTTTGTTCTCCAGTTTGTGTATTGTTTTGTTTTGTTTTGAGACAGAGTCTGGCTCTGTCGTCCAGACTGGAGTGCAATGGCACAATCTCAGCTCATTGCAACCTCCGCCTCCCGGGTTCAAGTGATTCTCCTGCCTTCCGAGTAGCTGGGATTACAAATGTGTGCCACCATGCTGGGCTATATTTTCTTTTCCTTTTTTCTTTTTTTTTTTTTTTTTTTAGTATTTTTACTAGAGAGGGAGCTTCCCCATGTTTGCCAGACTGGTCTCGAACCCTTGACCTCAGGTGATCTGCCCGCCTTGGCCTCCCAAAGTGCTGGGATTACAGGCGTGAGCCACCGCTTCCAGCCTAGTTTGCAGTTTTGTTTTGTTTTGGTTTTGAGCATAGAATAAGCAGCAAGGACTGTTCACAAATAATCAATGAAATGGCATTCCAGTGTCCTGCTCTGTTCCGCTTTCGTGTTGTTAATGAGCTTAACTGTGAACACAACTCAATGTTATTAAAAAAGAAACAGCCTATGACTGTTGCTTCCCAGTCATCCTGTAAATGTGCTTCAGTCCGTTATTTCACAAGTATTAAAAGCTAATTGTTTTAGTTTTCAATTAAGGTCTGCATGCGTGAGAGTTTGTGTCCGTATGCATCCCCAATAAAATTGTGTTTTCACCATCCATGGCTCTTGCTTGAGTCGCTGCCTTCCATTTGGTGGTGAATAATGGCAATTCCTGCCCAGCTCTGGTGAGCTGTTGGTAGAGTCTGAGCTAAAAGTCACCCAAGGATTGCACTGCCTGGGCTTTTGTCTGCCTAGGAGTATAAATAATTGAAAGCAAGAGGAAGCATAGATGCCATTTCTTGGAGTCTGGTTAGACTGAAGGAGATAAAATGGCTTTGATTTAAGGGGAGAGAAAACGATGCCATAATGAACTCCGAGATTTCATCGGCGAATTTTGCCATTTTATCAAGGGAGCAGGCAAAACCAATGTAACTCAAAGTGCTGATTATCTCCCTTCCTGGATTATGCAAGGTAGTAACTTCTGGGAGCAGGGAGACAAATTGGAGCAAGTTTTAGGAGAAAATGATTGGGCTGTTCTCATTTAGAAACATCTCCCTTTCCCCAGTCCTACCCAGGCAAAATGCAAATGGAAATTGCCTGGCAGTTCTTACTAATCAATCTGCCTCTGGAGGTAGTAAATTCTCCCTGGCCTCCTCTTTCCTTAATGCTGCTCCAGCTAGAACAAGACAGATGCTCTGCCTTTTGCAGGCTCCATTTGTGACACCTCTGGGAATTAGAATCTTAGAGATTCGCCACTAAGAAAGGGCGGGGTGCCCAAATACAATCCCACCAACCTTAAATTGAATGGTTTCTCAGTGAAGAAGCATCTTATTAAGAGCCATGATATTTCATTTAATTTCAACTCATCAGAAATAATTCAATAAGGGTGTCCCCTTCTCCGACCAACTACAGGAACTCACTGGCATATGAAGACAAAGATATCTTAGCTTGTGAAGCTTAGGGTACTTCTTCCAAGTCAACATTCATTATGCTTTCTTCTATTTACATGTTTGATGTCAGTCTTATCTGCAGGAATGTATCACCACACTGGTAGAGAGTACATCTGACCTGTTCACCTCCCTTTTCCACATACCAGGTTAATGACTGGCATAGGAGAGCTTCTTAATCAGCATTTCATTCCTTTATTTATTCAACAAATCGACTGAGGGCCAACTATGAGCCAGGCCCTGTGCTAAACCCTTGGACTGCAACAATAAACAAAACAGACATGGCTGTTGGCTTTACAGAGCTTACAGTTTTGGGAGGAGTCTTAAATTAGCAGATAATTATGGAGAGCATAAGAAAGAAAAGGAAGAGGCACAGAGAAGGCTAATCAGAAGAGGGAATACCATTCACGTTTGAGTCAGCAAAGGCATTTCTGAAAAGGTGAGATCCCCAACGGGACTGGAGGAGTAAGAAGAACCCAGACACACAAAGCATGAAGGGAGAGCACTCCCAGCACCCTGCCGTGTCAGAACTTCATATATTTTGGGAAGCTTAATGTGTTAGTTTGCTGGGGCTGTCATAACATAGTACCACAGACTGGGTGGCTCAAACAACAGAAGTTTATTTTCTCACCATTGTGGATGTTAGGAGGCCCAGATCAAGGTGTCAGCAAGATTGTTTGTTTGTTTTTCCTGAGGCCTCTCTTCTTGACTTGCAGATGTCTATATTCCTTCTGTGCCTTCACAGGACCTTTCCTTGGTACCCATGTCAAAGTTTCCTCTTTTTGTATGACATCAGTCATATGGGATTAGGGTGAACCCAAATAAATGACCTCATCTTAACTTAATTACCTCTTCAAAGACCCTATATATCCAAATACAGTCACATTCTGAAGCTGTTGGGATAAGAACTGCAACCTATGGGTTTTGAGGGCACACAACTGAGTCCATAAGACTCAGTGAAGGCTGATGGGGTTAAATCCTTCAGTCTAAGTGTAAAAGAGTCATTGATGGATCATAAACTACTCACAGGGCCAAGTTTGTTTAAAGCCACTGCTTTGAGAGAAGCATGAGGAAGAGATTAGGGTGGAGCAAAAATAGATCTCAGAGAGAGACCAGTTAGGAGCTGTCACAGTTGTCTGGCCAAGAGAGAATGGTGGAAGTGAGGTGAAGGAGGAGCAAGTGTCAAGATGGAGTCTGGAGATGGAATCCCATTTCCTGAACAAGAAAAAGGGTGAATGAATGGATGCGTGCACACATAGGTTAATGAAATCCACTGAATGAATAAACCATTCCTGGTACTCACTGTGAGAAGCTCTGCCTATAGTCTATGAAGTGAGCCTCTCATCTCTCTCCCCTGTAGAAGAGACTTCTCTATGTAACATGTGGGTGTATTTCTGTCAGGGAGCCTCTTATTCTGCATATGAGGAGATCAGTACTCTGTTCCCCTCTCACAGTCACAGAGTAGGCATTCTGAGTGCACGCTTTGAATGATAAGGAGGCAAGAAAAGGGCCTGTGTTTACCTTGCTGTGTCTTCCTGGGGACACTGGTGTTTCTAACTCATCAGTCCCTCTACATCTTAGACAAACTCATGTCTTTGAGCATATTTCAACATGCAAAATGCAAAGTCACTTTTTAAAACAAAAGTAGTTTTACTTTTTGGTTGGGTTTCTGACATTAGCCAAGCACCATTCTCCACAGTATTTGTAATGTAAATTTTCTTCATTCACCTCACACATTCACACACAGAACCAGGACAAGGGGGCCATTTCTTGCCAGAGAGGTCCACAAGATTGATTAATTAGTACAATCAGGAATTCACGGAGCCATTCGATTGCAGTGCTGATGGAGCCTTCGTGGCATTTGAGTCCACCAACCACCTTCAACCATGACACGAATATTTGTTAGAAAAGTGCCTCAACTTCCTCCTGTACCTTCTGTGGAACAAGTTGCCCACCACTTCACAGCATTCTCCTCTGTCTCACTGCTAATCCATTTAAATGATCAGGTTAGAGACAAAGAAAAAAATTAAGTTGGTCTTCCCATACTCACAAGGCTCTCCTCTTCTTTCTGTGTGGCTGCCATTCACAGGCTGGTAGCTTCCTGTTAAATAGCTCCACAGCCTTGAGTAGATGCACATGGGAGATGATTTCAGCACATTACCAGCCTGGATGTGTCTCTCCCTGAGGGTCCAAGTTGGCCATTGTCTTTCTTAAAATGAAGTGTGAATATTGAATAGACGGCATCAGGCATGGAGTGACCAAGAACCTGTCCACCCACACAGACACCCAAAACCAGAATCTGGTCCGATGTTCTTTTTCCTTCTCCTTCTACATCCAAGTCACACAACATTGTGGGATTTATCCCTTAGTTTTCTGTTGCCTTTCTTCTTCTTCTTTACTCCCATTTACAACAATCTATTAGCTGCCCTTTCTCTCGACTAAAGAGTACAAAAATCTCCAAGTAAAATATAACCTTTGTATCCAGCCCTTTTACATTTGCCCTGACAGTTACCTCTAACACTGTCCCAAAAACTGCCAATTGTGGAATATGAATTTGCCCTGACTTCCCTTCCCTAAAGCCTTTCAATGTGTAGTGTGCTGGGGGAGAAAGGGGAAAGGTTTTCAGTAGCTCTGAAACACCTAAAGCCCAATGTCAAACTTCACATTTTTCTTCTGACCTTCATGAGCTATCCCCTGATTCTCTCTCTCATCCCATCTCCTGTCCCTCCCCAGGGACTGCATTTTTTGGAATCTCGTATTCATCCTCAACCTCATCATATTCTTCCTTTCATCTGACTTGTTCATGCTGATGCTTCAGCCAGTCACAACCTTCCCTACTTCTTTGCTGGGGTGACACCTACTTGTCTGTTAAGGTTTACAGTCACATCTCATGGGGCTCAGGGGTGCCCAAGTCAACCTAACACACCACTCTTCTCCACCAGGCTCTCATGAGGCTGTGTCCCTGCCTTGACAGACAAATACATCATGACATAGGGTACCTGTCTGGTGACCCATGTCTCTCCCTGCTGAAACCATAAACCCAGGTTAATCCTCATTGTCCAGGACTTTATGTAGAATGCAGGAGACCATCAGTGCATGTTTGTTGAGCTAAACTTTTATCTCACCGACGAGGCTGCACTGGTATATTTGGGGAGGCCAAATCATGTTTCATGTATTCCTTTCCCGAGTGATGTTGTGCACAGTGAAGATACAACCCTTTCTCCAGAGTCAACCTGAAACCTAAAAGTCATCAACGCTTGGTAAAAACCCTGCATCTATGCCATTATGATTTACTATGTGGTTAAAATACCAGATGCAAGATAGTTCCACAATAACTCAAGAGACCTGGAAATTTTTTATGGACCAAACACAACCTCAGTCATAGTCTCTGGTAAACTTTTATTGTCTCAGCCCAACATTAACCATATATTAAGTTGATTACTAACTGTCCCACTCAAGTATTAAGAAAAATGCACCCACATTCTAATTAGTTATTTTTAAAAGTGATTTTATACATACTTTTATGATCAAACAATGCAATATAAAATAAATATTTAAAACTCATCTTAAAACATAGCTACCCTGATAAGCATAATTTAGAAATCTTTAATGAATTCACCTCAATTAGCCTTTAATTAAATAGCTCATTAAAAGCTGATTTGAATACTGCTCATGGAGAAATTCTTGTTCAACTGTTGTGACAGAGCAGGAAGTTAATGAAGTTAAAATTAAGCACAATTTTGAGGGAATAGTCTGAAAGTCATAAAGCTACGAGAGGAAATAAAGTCTCTGAACTTTGCCTGACACCTGAGACTTTATTCATCACCAAATGCTCAGGTATACGGTAGACTTGAGGCCCAGGGCAGGGCCAGCAAGCTGCCTTTCCACTTCTTGTTCTCAGCGTGAGGGTTCAGTATCTTGGAGCTATAAAATGACGTTTGATGAATGAATGAAGGAACCGTCAAAACAGATCTGCACACATTCTAAATTCAAGCAAAAGGTAAAAGAATAGGAAGGAAGTTTACATTTTATGGAGTGACTAATCATGCATCAAATATTTTGAACAAGTTGTTTTTATTTATTTCTCCTTCACGCTAGGAGCTAAAATATCATTCCTATTTTACAGTTGAAGAAACAGAAGACCAAAGTGATTAACACTAACACAGGTATTAATAGTTTCATCTAAGCTGAAATTTTAATTCAAATGCAAGAAAACACCCCAAATATTTTAACATTTCCAAGGCCCCCCTCTTTTAAAAAATGTTATTTCATTAACATTTTTATATTTTCCAAATTTTTTCTTTTTTTTTTTGTTTTTGTTTTTGAAATGGAGTCTCACTCTGTCACCCAGGCTGGAGTGGAGTGCATTGGCACAATCTCGGCTCACTGCAACCTCTGCCTCCCTGGTTCAAGCGATTCTCCTGCCTCAGCCTCCCGACTAGCTGGGATTACAGGAGCCCGCCACCACGCCCTGCTAATTTTTTGTATTTTTAGTAGAGATGGGGTTTCACTGTGTTAGCCAGGATGGTCTCAATCTCCTGATCTCATGATCCACCTGTCTCAGCCTCCCAAAGTGCTGGGATTACGAGCGTGAGCCACTGCGCCCGGCCTATATTTTCCAAATTTTCTACAAGGAGTATGTATTGCTCTCAGAATAAAGAAAAAAAAAATTAAAAGGTATTTTTATTTTTTATTTTAATTTTTCTTCTTTTTTGTATTTTTATGTCAATAGTTGTGTGGGTACAAGTGGGTTTTGGCTACATGAACAAGTTCTAGAGTGATAATTTCTGAGATTTTGGTGCACCTGTCACCAGAGCAGTGTACACGGTACACAATATGTAGTCTTCTATCCCTCACCCCCCAAGCCTCCAAAGTCCATTGTATCATTCTTATGCCTTTGCATCCTCATAGCTTAGCTCCCACTTATAAGTGAGAACCTAAGATATTTGGTTTTCCACTCTTGAATTACCTGAGAAAATGCATACAGTAACAGCCTTCACCTTCTCACATCTGCTACTGCCAACTACTCCTAAAGAAAATGTCCCCAAACCAGTGGCTTTTGTTGCCACAGCTCTGTCATTTCTGGGGGGCAACATCTATCAGATGAACATTTGAAGACGTAAATGCTGCTAAGATGCCTCCCTCTGAGAAACCTGGCAAGAGGTTAGCAAGGCAGGCATGGGGGCAGCAGCCACTCCTGAGAGTGCTTTGGGCTCTCTGCCCTGGCAGGGGAGCTCCACACCCTCTTAGAAGAGAGGAAAGAGAGAGACAGACACCATTTTCATCAACTCCATCATGCCTGGATAAACCTGACAGATTTTAAAGCAGAAAAATACCTAGGGAAACAGTCTAACCTGAAATTCCCTGCAGAATGCAAAATGTTCTGAGATCTACATGGCTGCCATCCAGGAAACCTCACTATGGGAGAAAGGTCCCCACTTCCAGGTCCTCCGCTGGGCTGAGATACCCTGATGGTCAGAGGCATCAGAGTTTGTGCTCCACAGCATTGGAAGCAGAGCCTGGGGATAAAGAGGGTGTGAGGAAAATGGACCTGTGTCCTCAGCACAGCAGGAAGGTCTGCTTCACAGGAGCTAGATCCCTGCCTGAGGCTGCAGCTGGAACCACTGCAGGGAACCACCCATGCCCGACCCACCACAGCTGGTACAGGCTACTTGTGGCCTAGACTTAGGTGAGTAGGACGGGGGTATTTGAAGATCCAAGAATTCCAGGTCTTGGAATCTGAAGTGAAAACTTCAGATCGCGGATCCAGAGGTTTTCTAGAATGTCCATTATGGCTGAAGTGAGGAGATACGAAGGCTGCAGAGGTAGCGGTGGTGGGGGAAATGTTGAGGGACACACGGGGGTCTGGCACCCTTCCCCATTTACGAGAAGCACTGTGTTTTTCTCTTTTTTTATATTAGGATATTGCAAGCCAAGTCCTTAGGACAAAAGTTTTCTTGACTTACATATAAAGAACATTTGTAAAATGCTGATAAGCCTCCTATCCTTCCAAGCCCACTGAGTGGCTTGGATTCAATTTCTGCTTGAATATTTGCAGATCTGGAAGTCTCCATAGTCTTAAAAGCAGCCAATACCACTCTCACACAAGTGTGACTCTTGAGAACAGTCTTCTTGTGTCATATCAAGAGACTTTTCTGTAGCTTGTAGAGTCCAGTCCTTTTTATGTGCTCTGCAGTCTCATAGAAAAACCCATTTTCTATAGTTACACTAATTAACACTTACCAAGCACCTGCGATTGGGCCACTGCCCTCCTCAACCCACTCTCCCACATATAGATTTTATTAGGTGGAGATTAGCGAGGCTCAGTGGTTTAGGACAGAGGCCACACTGATGGTGTGTAATGGGGTGACAGTCAAGGTGGGTCTCACTCAAAATTCCATGCTGGCTCCTATGCAGACCAAAGGGTTATGAGGAGGAGTGTGATGGCTGCTCTGATCTTCAGGGCCCTGTGAATGCTCAGGCTGAGATGCAGGAGCTTCTGTGCCCTGCCACTGGACCCTAGCATTCATCTACCCATCCCTCCTCTTCTCACCCCAGTACCCACCCATGACCGAACACATTCCTAGATACTCCATGACTATGTGCCGCCAAAGTAACTAAATGCAGAGGCTAGGAAATTCCTCAAGGTGCCTTCTACTCCCATGCAAGAGTTCTCAGGTATTTAATTTATAAAATCTACTTAATCAACTGCCCATAAGTATGTTTTGAAAAATGAAAAACACCACGTAGAGGAAACACTATGTATCTGTCCCCTACTCATTTCTCCAGCCTGGCCTCCTTCCCTGTTCTCACTTCCTTCCTGTGCTCCTTCCTCCCCAGGATCTTGCCTCATCTTGGAACAGAACTTAATCTTTCACCTCTTTCATGGTGGTCTTGGCATGGACCTTTCCCCCTGGTTAGACACTTCTCGTCTGACTTCATTTTTACTTGCTACTCTGTGGTCATCCACCCCTTCTTCAATGAGGCTTTCTCTTTCTTTCCAGTGTCAAGTAAGCACTCATATGTGTCATCTTATGGCATTCTGTACTATTCCCTTCTTTGTGTATAATAATTCTATGTATATACTGAACATCTGTAGCCTCCACTAGGAAAATCTCAGAAGGAATGATGGTGTCTCTTGCTTATCACGGGGTTCCCAGCATCTAGTACATAATATGTGCTCAATAAATATGTATTAAGTGGGCAAATATATGAGTGAATAAAAATAAACGCATGGTTGTTTAATATATGTATATGAGCAATTCCAGAGTATAAAGTAAATATTTAAATGTTCACATACTTGTCAACAGCTCATTCTTCTGCTCTATCCAGACAGCCCCATGAGGTTGACTGTGTTCCTTTCTTCACTTGCCAATATGCCTCTACCTACAGACCATGTTTGCACCTCTAGGATGAATAAAGGACTTCTAGGAAAGTTGTGTTACAACCACAGATCCCATTTCCAGACCATTGCAGGTATATGGGACACAGCACCATTAAACTGAATGCAGTTGGTTTTGAATAAACTTGAAATTTCTTCAAAGGTCCATCTGCATACATAAGAAAGCTCAGCCAAAGTCTACACATCCCTCTATATGCAATTAATACATTTATATTCCCATGCAGTTCCCAAGGTAGTCACATTGCCTGGGCAACAATAAAACATCACTTGCTGAGGCCACTGAATTCTGTCATGCATCCATCAATGATTCATTCTTCCTTCAATCTTTATTTTCTTATTCATTGCCTTCTTCAGTCCTTCAGTTAGACCCTGGCATTCAGGATCCATTCATCCATCCATCCATCATCCATTCACCCATCCATCCATCCACCAATTTGCATTTCTAGGCATCTGACCTTTTCTTAAGACCCAACTTAGCTACCCCGGGATCTACAGGGATGGGGAATCTGAGAATTCATAGCCTAGCACTGAGGGTCCATATCAAATGAGAAGTAAAGCAGACAGCCAAGAAGAATGGAAAAGGTTCCTCCTTGTCTACTCACTCACTGTATGTCAGGATTCCACATGCCTGGCTAGGCCTCCTTATCACATCAGCTGACATCTGGATGCAATGATCTCACATACATATTTCTCCAGGCCAGACCTGTTTGGTGCACTCCACACAGATCATCGAAACTGCCTACCTTGACATATTTCCTACTTGCTAATTCAAAATTGGATTTCTCAGAATGGCTAAGATGAACCCTTGATCGTCAGTCCAATTCATTCTCTTCCAGGATTTGTTCACTTACCAATGACTCTGTTTCTACACCAAAAACATAGGGATCAGTCTTGCCTTCCACCTTCCTTCACAACCACCAATCCATCATATTTTACACCTTCAATATTTTTCCCATCCTAGCATCATCACTGTAGTCCAACTCCCATCATCTTTCACCTGGACAATGTTTATTAAATTGCATGTGCTTGGGCTGCTCCAAATCTGTCTTAACAACGTTGTTTTCAAACACAGATCTCACCAGGTGACCCACCTTCTGCTTGAGAACTTTTTGTGGCTTCCCTCCCATTGCTCTTGAGGGTGAGGTAAAGGCTACAAGGCTGACATGAGCTGGCCCAGAGTATCTCCCTCATCTCTTTTTGTCCCTACCCTCCCTGCCTAGCCCTGCATGTTCCCATCACACCAACCATACTCATGCTAACAAATATATTTCCTCTTGCTAAAAAAAAGCTCTGCCATGCCACCCCCCATAGACCAAGTACATTCATCTTTTCTCCCCCACCCCCTTTTTTTTTTGGAGACAGGGTCTCACTCTGTCACCAGGCTGGAGTGAAGTGGCAAGATTTTGGCTCAATGCAGCCTCAACTTCCCAGGCTCAAGTGATCCTCCCACCTCAGCCTCCCAAGCAGCTGGGACCAAAGATATGTACCACCACACCTGACTATTTTTTATTATTTGTAGAGACAAAGCCTTGCCTTGCTGTGTTGCCCAGGCTGGTCCTGAACTCCTGGGCTCCCACCTTGGCCTCCCAAAGTACTGGGATTACAGGTGTGAGCCACCATTCCTGGCCCTTTTCTCCTTCATTAGCTCTCAGCATGTCTTTCATCAGGACATTCTTCCCTGATTTCCTCATCTGGGGACCAGGGAGTGCGTTTGTTTTGTCCACCTAGAAGATGCTGTCAATAGTCCATATCCCCATAAACTAGCCCAGAGGCAGCTCATAGCCAGCCCCCACTACATCTCTCTCCCTGATGTCTCTCTGGCTGTGGGGAAATGCTTGACACACATAGGACAGGCTGGAAGTGTTAGGGAGTCAATAAACCGAAGCACTTCTCAACCAATGAGCCATGAGGGCTGGGCCTTGCCCACAGTGAGGCAATTCTCAGGCGTGTCCCATATAGTCTTAGGAACCCAGCAGGGCTGAGTCTCTGTTGCCCACAGCATTAATTATCTCTATAACATAACTTTCACTGGCTTTCCTCAATTCCTTGTCTCACTTCTCCACTCCCTCATTGTGCTCCCTGAAATCACCTCCCAAATAAACATTTGTACTCACACCCTTGTCTAAGGGCCTATTAGGGGAAAGATAAAGTAAGACATTTTCACAGAAAAGGCTCACTTCTTCCAGATCACTAAATCCATCCGTGATTACGTGTTTATTACTGCAAATCTTTGATAACTGTCTGCCTTTCTCTTTAGGCTATTAGTTTCATGAGAACAAGGTTCCTGGCTATTTTTTGTTCTTCATCGATTTCCTGGTGCCCACCTCAATACCCAGCACATAGCAGGTGCTCAATGAATCTTTCTCCAATACAAATAAAATGATACATCAAGCTGTGTCTCCAGCACTAGAAATAAAACTATTATGCTTTAAACACCGCCCTTAAGAGGCTTGTATTGTAGGAGAAGCAAATTGAAATATTCATAGTATACTCTCATTGAAATTAATGTCACTCATTAGCATTGGATTTTATGAGATCTGAGGAAAAAGTACTTCGCCCACCTAAAAGGAGATCAGTAAGGGAAGAGATCCCAAAGCCTCATCCCAAAAGGCACACACCCCAAGAGAAGAAGGCTTCCACACCAAGATTCTGTAGAACTGTTGAGAGAAAGTAGAATAAATGTATTTGCTGTATGGGCTTGATACTTGAGAAAGTTATAACAACACCTCTAACTCAGAGGCTCAGAACCAGACTAATCATATTGTAGTAAATATTAATAATGGAAATTAAATAGCAGATGCATCAGTAACAGTGTACACATGGAGTGTGAGCACTCAGATGTGGTTTGTTCTAAAAATTAGGCTGATCTAAAAATACTCTTTGCGGAGGTGCTCTCATTTTCCAGAAGCAGTGATTAGGGCAGCAGGGGGCTTGGCCCAGGAAGTTTCCTGTCTGCCAAGGCTTTGGCAGCCCCCAGGGGGGCCGAGGAGTCTTGTTCAGGAGTGGCTGCCTCACAGAGCCTGTGATTTCTGAACTCTGCTTCTGTCTTTCAAGACTTGTACCTACAATTCTCAGTGAACTCTGTTTTCATTTGTAAATGTACTTAACGCTGGAAGGAATTTGCCAAATTGTCTATCACCTGTCATCATTTAGTGGAATCCAAGTTTGTCTTTTGTCTTATGGTGGAGCTGAGTGCTGTAACCAATAACCCCAGAACCTCAGTGGCTTAACATACTAAAAGTATATTATTTCTGGCTCATGTAAAGTGGAATTGGATGTTTGACATGGGGCCTTCCACAGCTGTGATTCAGAGACAAAGACCTTTTCAGTCTGGTGGCTCCTCAGTGCTCTTGGGTCTCAGAGTCCTTGTTGGATGCTGTGACTCTTTCCAGCAGATGGGAAGAGGCTCTTAGGTGGCAAAGGAGGTCGTTCAGGCTGGGTCTGGGAGGTTTGCTGGTTTCGCTCACATGCATTAGTCATAACTCAGCTCCAAGCCCCATTTACACGCAGAAGAGCCTGAGAAACAAGGTCCGGCTGTGTTCCCAGGCAGAAAAGGAAACAGGGTCTTCTTGTAAAGACTGAGAGGTCTCTCCCATACTTTTCAAGACATGTTTAGAAAGGATGGGGCCATGGGAAGGTAACCGCAGATGGCATTCCCTATCTGGTGCATGGAATGCAGCCCGCCCTTATCTGTCTCGATGAGATCATCTTTTCCACTTTTCAGCTGACACAAAGGAGCTGGGTCTGTTGGACCTAGTGACCTGGAATTCCACAAGTGTTGATGTTTGGACTTCCTGGATAATATGTATCCAGATCACCTTTTTACTTCAGGAAATATAAGGTCCAAAAATCAGTGATGTTCAAGAAATGGGCTTCCTACTAGGCAAATAAGTAACTTTAGTTCTTGGAAAAATTACTTAATTTGAGGTATACTGTGTGTGTGTGTGTGTGTGTGTGTGTGTGTGTGTGTGTGTGTGTGTGTGTGTGTATCCAAAAGGCTTTGGAAGAGGTGATGTCGAGGCATAGCAAATGAGAACTCATCCCCATTATCTATGTCCTAGAATAGCCCTAGATTAGAGTTACAGGAGCTGAATTTATTTTCTCTTTATTAAGAACAGAGTTGAAATTCTGAGCTCAGGAACCATATTGGGTTGTTATTATAATCATCTCCATTTTAAAGGTGAGTAAACCAACACTGAGAGGCATTAGGGATTTTCCCCTAAGTTATATAGCGACTAAGTGGTAGAGATAGGACTGAAACCCCAAAAATCCAATATGGGAGCCAGACTTAACAGTATACTTTCCCAAGCATCTTCGAGGAATTTGTATTGCAGGAAAAATATTGCTTTCTAAAATGCATGTAACTCATTTGTAAACATTATATATTACTGCCTGAAAATTTAGAATAAAGCAGAATAAATGAAAATCAATAGTCCTTTACCCAACCACAACTATGGTTGAAATTTTAGCAAAAATTGGAACAAATAATATTTATTACTTTTTAACCATTCCATTCCCCATACCTCATCTTCAGAAAGTTTTCTTACAAAATTACTAACTCTGGCCAGTCCTTTCTGCTTCTGAATAACCCTCAATATCTTCTCTAACCTTGGACTTACAGAAGCCAAACCAACCTCAGGGTAAGTCCAGACTTTGTTTTTATCGGAAAGTCTATTTTTCACTCCAAAATAACAATTTTGGCAACTACAAAATCAGAGCTGCTGCTGCTTATAATAGACCAACTTCAGAACCAGTAGTGTGGCCAATAAGAATGTGCTAGTGATGTGGCAGTTCTCTGGAAGAGACCAATGTCACAGCAAACTGGATGCTCTGAGCACTGTCTCCAAACATTGTGACACCTCTTCTTCCTGACTTGCCACAGAGATCATTGAGAAGCACTTTAGATAGAGTTCAATACATACGTCCATGAATGCCTCCAATCTTAACTGATGTGTTTTTTGCACAAAGTACCATGACAGGCATGAAGGATGAGACACAGATAAAATTGTATCTCATGATGTACCTTCCATCTGGAATCTGGGAAATGAGCAATGGGAACACAGTCCTTGGTTGTTAATGTTGTATTTGTTCCTCTTAGGCATGGGAGGTAAAAGGGGCACATCAATATCACCATTTTACCAAGAAGGAAACTGAGGCTGTAAGGCATTAAGTGTCTTACTGAGGGCAAAGCAAAGGTAGAAACTAGTTGTTATGGTTTGAGTGTGTCTCCTCCAAAATCAAGGTGCTGAAACTTACTGGCCAATGTGATCGCATTAAGAGGAAGGGGGACCTTTAAGAGGTGATTAGGCCATGAAGGATCCACCATCATGAATGGAATGTAGGCCCTTATAAAAGATGCTTCATACAGCCTTCAGCTGTCTCCCCTTTTCACCTTCTGCACCCAGAGGATGCAGATACAGGCACCATCTTGGAAGCAGACAGCAGCTCTCAGCAGACAACCAAACCACTGGTGTCCTAATCTTGGACTTTCCAGACTCCAGAATGATGAGAAAGAAGTTTCTGTTCTTTATAAATTACCTGTCTCAGGTACTTTGTTACAGCAGTGTTCTGTGTGGGAAACACGCGAGGGGAGAAGACACACACAATACCTCTAAGGGTAAACAATCTTTATCCCATATAAATAGCAATGCTGATATAATAAGCAAATGATATAGTAAGTAGATTGATATAATAAGCAGATTGATATAATAAGCAAATTGTGATGGGAAGGGGAGAAGGAAAAAGATATTTACACTCACCAGAGTATGGAGGATTCACCACCAGACTGGGAAGCAACAGCCTGGGCACCAGAGTCGGCCAATCGTCTGTGCACAGACGAGAAGAGGTCTCATGAAGCTTCAGTGCAGTCTAGGACCCTAGCTCTTTTTGTAACAAGTTGTTTGACATTAGGCCCAGTCATGAGGGTCCCTCACGACTGGGCTCAAGGAACACAAAAAGGTCAACTTGTTTTTGTAATTGTCTGTTGTTTTCAATAACTAATATATAGGAATAGATTGAAATAGAGATTACTCCGACACAGCAATGAATGAACACCTCAAGGGGCCCACACTACTTGTTCTGAGACTTGGTGACCATTGTTCGTGTCCATGTTCAATTGAGTTCACATTTAATATTTAACTTTTCCTCCACAAGCAGCACAAAATAGATGAAGACAGTAGTAAATCCAGGACTCAAACATAAGTTTGTGATTTATAATGTAGACAAAGGCATTGTAAGGAGTTACAAGTGGTCATTTAGACATATCCTAGAGTACTCTAAGATCATCCTAATCAATATTACTTTCCTATCATAAGGGTTATACCACTTGCATGGAGGATCATGATGACAGTCACCTGTCAGGATTTTCTTCCATTTATAAGTCCACGAAAAGCCTATGTTTTCTCTGCCTCTGAAATTGTGCATTAAAGTCTCAATCTGTGCTTGGCATTTGACAGGTACTCAGTATAAATCATATATCCTTGCACTTATCGACCCCATGATTACCAAATTACCTACGTGTCAAGTAGAAAGGAGGAAAGAGAAAGAAGAAAGAGAAGGAAAGAAAGAAAGAAAGAATGAAAGAAAGAAAGAAAGAAAGAAAGAAAGAAAGAAAGAAAGAGAAAGAAAGAAAGGAGGGAGGGAGGATGGAGGGGAGAGAGAAATAAATTATTTTATTTTTCTGGTTCCTGAGACATTTCCATAAATTATTAGAAAAAAAAGATCAATTTACTAGTAAAATAAAATGTAAATCTTTGCAAAAATTTTCTGTAACCTCCACAGGTTTAAAAAGGAACCTTTGTTCTTTGTTTCGCTCCTAATGATGATTGCCCTTAAGTCTTGGGCTGATGTTTTTAAACCAGGAATTGATTTGAATTGGATAGGAGATAACCAACATTGAACACAAGGTAAGCATTAAGATGAGTTTTTTTTTCTTGGTCATATCGTGTGTGTATAAATTACCTTCAGCACAGAGAGCTTTATTATTAATCATTTGAGCCAATAAATGTCTCATTAAATCTAATTTTCACTTACGGAGTATGCAATTGTCATTATATAAATATTATTTAATTACATAATGGCTCAACTATTAAGAAATCTGTATTTAACTGATATTTGAACCATATTCATAAAATGCTCTATTCTAGGAACTATTTGAGAATTCCATAATATTTTGATTAAAGACGGTAGTACTTTACTGATTGTATTTGGATAAGCCATGTTGTCTTTATAATAAGGTGTGTTGATATTAAAAAATGATTAAACATTTTCAAGGGAAGAGCTGCTTCAACTTCACCCACCTTTCATCTTCATATTATGAATTATACATTATTCTTTCACTTCTATATCCTCAATCCTTTTTTCTCTCTTTGTAGGCAATTATACAGTGACCCATCCATATAGCTCGTGAGATTTCTCAATTTTTTATGAATGTTCGTAAATATGGAGGAAATGAGTGCAAAATTTATAACCGGTTGGACCATATTAATCTTTTTTTTTTTTGTTGGGGGGATGGCTATAGTTATCACATTGCACTGTTTGAATTTAAGAGAAAATTATTTTAAGGCAGTATGGGGAGTGAAAGATGTTTAAATCTAGAAATTCCCTTTAGCCAAGTATGTGACAAGCACCATGTAAGTGGAAGAATTTGGAAGCCTAACTTGAATGCTTCTTTGTTTTATTTCCTGAGAGATGATAGGAGACTCGGGGTCCAGAACATGATGAATGTTGGCTGTCAGATGAAGGCGAAGGGAGATGGAACTGGGCTGGGTCCAGTTTAGGGAACTCACCTTTGGAAGATGTCTGTGTTATGGGGGCATGCGACACTCAAATTTAGTCTTATCCTAATGTAAATATCCAAGGGCTATTCTCATGACAGTGGAATTCAGGGAATGGTTACACTTGAGATGCAGCTAGTGCCAGAGTGGCTTGAAGCCTGTCTCAGGCAGGAGGCAGGGATAAGAGCATACGGTCTTCCCAACTATGGCAGGACATAACCCATAATAGAGTGTGAGCTCAACCAGGACAAAGCCCTTTTTCATTCTTGGTTATCTCCATAGTGCCCAGGACAGACTCTATAACACTAGATCTGTAGAAACATTTGCCAAACTGTGGATGGAGAGAAGATGCAGTCAATGTCAGGGCACAAAGAGTGTATCAGTTTTGTGGGCTTGGATATGGCACATGGTTGGGGACCTGAGGCAGACTCCTAAGGATAAGCCAGTTGTGTGGATGGTTCTAGAGTTAAAAGGAAGTGTCTTAGAATAGGGGAAGGTACATGATGATCAGAGCTCACTCAAGGGGCAACGGGTACCAATCTTCAGTGGGTTGTGTGTCTACCATTCTCATTGACTCATTCAACAAACATCTATGGGGCACTGGCTTTCAACCAAATACTATGTGAAATGTTGGGACACACAAATAAAATGTCATGATTCCTGGTTTGGAAGAACTTTTGCCCTAGTGGAGAGAAAGACCTCCTAACACCATACACTGTAAGTCAGCAAAGGCTTAATGGCTGTGTATGGCAGGATATTGGCAAGACTGCCTCCAGGATGGTGGTCCAGATATCTGGTATTTGAGAAAGCCGTATGCTCTCTGATGCTTCCAGAGAGCCCCAGATCCTCCTCAGCAGCAGGGCTTGAACATTCTAGAAACTCCAAATTATACTGAAGGTGTTGGTATTTTATTTCTTTTTGGTAAACATTTGAATTGGCTCAGGCACTATGCCAAGGGCTTTGCAAATATTTATTCATATAATCAATCCTCACAATCATATGGAGGAATAAATTCTAGCATTTCCATTTGACAAATGAGGTGGCAAGATTTCAGCATTTCAGTCATTTGCCCAAGATCCCACAAGTAGTGTTTGGGGGG
This sequence comes from Pan paniscus, assembly GCF_029289425.2. NCBI lineage: Eukaryota > Metazoa > Chordata > Mammalia > Primates > Hominidae > Pan > Pan paniscus. Next base: position 75,019,693 of record NC_073267.2, read on the forward strand.
ATCCTACACTTGAACTCAGAAAGTTTCACTCTAAAATCCATAATCTTGAACCCTACACTGTGGAGTGCACAGTTATGACTTCAGAGAAGGGGGAGCTCAGCATGAGGTAGAGCTAGTAAGGGCTGTACATGAACGGAGTGAGCATCTCGTGGAAAATGTAGACTTGAGTTAAGTTCACATGTGGAGAAAAGCCAGTGTAGTCTGAATCCTTAGCGGGGTGAAGGTGTGAATTCAGGACTCCACTGGTTCAGTTGAGAGCTATTTATTCAGCATCTGCAAAGCATGGCAAGCCAATCTTACACAAATGCTGATTATAAGGTAATGAGCAAGGGGAGATGTGGCTTTCCCCTGCCCAGAGGTCCCAAGCTAGTGAGAGATTCAAACAAGTCAATAAATGATTCCTACAGGAGCCATTAGGGCAAGTTCAGAACACTGTGGGGATGCCTAAGAAGAAGGGCTCCTAACCTCTGAGACAAGGCTGGTCAAAGGAGGCTTTCTAGAAAGAGTACAATATGAAGATAATGGCATTGGAAGAGTCTAAAATGAGTTGGGGAGAATGCTCTAGAAAGTTAGCAAAGCCAATAGAGGCTGGCATTGAGATGCTCCCATTTAAAGAATCCTTAAAAAGGCAGCAATTGAACAGGATGGAGGGTTCAGCGAGACCCACCCTTCTCCCCTATTCCTGTTCCTGGTGCTCAGAGTAGAAGCATAAGGTACCCCAGGGAACAGAGTCTTAGTAATTGCCTCTAGGAATAATATTATTGGTCACATTGGGTTCCTTAAACCCAACTCAACTTTTCCCTTATATCAGCAATTTAGTAGGTTTCACTACATTGCTTTTCTGTTCCAATCTGCTTTGTGAAGTGCTTAAGAAAAGGCCCTTTATAACTCTCTATAATAATAAATTATGAACAACAAAAAAAGGAGCAGCAGCATCGCCCTCCTGTTCCTCCAAGGGGAAAGCTGAGCCTAATTCATATATTCTGCTCTGTCTGGCCTTGTTTTCTTTCAAAGACAAGAGAACATCATAACCTTGAGCTATCTGGTGGAAATAAAAGATTGATGCGAACTTTACTGCGTAAAATTTGGGGTCTTTTCATCCAGACGAGAAGACAATTGAATATTATAAAAACATGCGGCACACTTGAAGAGAACTTATTTTATTCAAGCACTAAGAACCTTCACCCTGAGAGAAACTGCTTTCTGTAAAAATAAATAAATTAATATATGCCTGCATGAGAAATAGATTTCTCTGATAGTTTTTTAATCTGAGAATCTTGCAGCTGAGAAGTCCAACTGCTTCATTTTAAAAGTGCAGAAACAAATAACCCTTGGGTTGGTAAGTAGCTCACCTAAGATCACACAAACATAGATGGACAAACTCAACCCAGACAATTTGACTCTGGAATCTCCTTTGGAAACCACAATGCCAGGTTATCTCTCACCTTTGAGGCCATGCTGAAAAGTCTGCCCTGAGATGTCCCAGAGCACATAGAAAAGAGGGAGCACTAACACCCCAGCCTAGCTGGCTGAGTCCATCACAGAGAAGGGGCCAGAAGAAATCGAAAATAGCTCTGATGGGAAGTTGTCCTGAGACTGTCCCATTGAGGTTCATCTCTAATTGCTGTGCATATGATAAATGAACACTGGTGTGTCTGGTTAATGTGACATGGGAAGGGATGAGGCTGCCAACCTCCGGGGGTCAATGTTCATTATGGTGCCCAACCCAATCCATTCAGTCTGGACCACTAGCACGTGGTGTCCAGTCCTGACGCTGTTTGCAAATTCACTGAGAAAGCAGAAAGTAGAGCTGGTTCAAAAGAAGTCTACGTGATAAAAACCTATCTTGACTCTACCCCAGGAATAAATCATGATATCATCCATTAGAAAAAATATATATATATTTAGATTATGACAATAATTTTTAAAACTTTAGAAGATGAATCAAAAAACAAGCTAAGCCCTAACATAATCTCAAAGTTACATTAAGAAAAGCAGATTATCAAAAGCATGGATATGGGAGGTAATGACCGCACTCTACTCTTCTTAGGATAAGCAACAATCATCAGTAGTATTACTTTTAATATTAACCAACTTATTATCATCATTTACCATTCTTTTTAGAATCAGGCACTCTGCCAAGCATTTCAGATGTATTGATTCCTAATCTGATCAATCTGCACAACCTCAATATGAGATGAGTGTTTTTATCCTCATTTTCCAAATAAAGAAAACAGAGCTTGGTTGGTATTTCCAAAGCCACATGACTGCTAAATACAGAAGTATGGGGTTCAGAGTTGGTTAACTTTGAGGCTCACTTACATCCTCAACGACCTAAGCTCTTTCCACCTTTCTGCTTCACCCTCCCCAGTGGGTTAGCCTGTCCCATAATGGCTGCTGCAATCCCAGGCATTAAAAGCAGAGGGTGAAGTCTTGAGGCAGAAATCAGTCATTTTTTCTTTCCTCCATGGGTCTCTTATTAAAAATAAGAAAGGCCTTTTAGTACAACTACCTTCATATCTCATTGAACAGAAGTGAATCCCGAAAAAGTCATCCCAGTGGGGATATATTTTAAAGCCCTCTGGATGATTCTTATGTGCAATCTGGACAGACAAGCACTGGCCAAGACTAATTTAGATTCACCTGCTGGGCCTAAGATGAGTACAGCCACTCCTGGGGCACAGGGTGCCAGACAATGACCAACACTTGGGTCATGTTGGCAAGGAAGAAGGGTGTGGCTCCCCAGTCTCCCATAGTTAGGCATGGGCAAAACGAAGTGTGGGATAACCAGGCATGGGGAAACAACTATTCCATGGGGAGCTTACATGTCAGGTAGAGTTTCCTTTTGGCCACACTGCTTTTTGAGAAAATCCTCTTTCTATGCACAAGCCTCCAAGGTTCTGGGTTTTGTGCTAGCAAGGGAGTGATTACAAAAGCGTTCTCAAATCATAGGAATTCCTGTTGTATTTTGGGAACCGTTGCTACATGGCAGGAGGAGGATGGCTTTTTCATCTCAGAGGAGTTCACTGGGCAGAAAGAAGAATAAATCGCCAAGTTATTCTATTTCAAAACCTTTTCTAAGGCATTTATCTAAGGCAAGTGTAAAACACTTAGATACAGATTGTTTGTAGGGATCAAAATTTAACCAGATAATTTCTCTCCTTTTCTTCCTTTCTACCGCCTTTTCTTTCTTCCTTCTTCTTCTCTTCTCCATTCCCTCCTCCCTTTGTTCCTTCCTTCCTTTCTTCCTTTTCTTCTTTCCTTCCTCCCTCCTTTCTACCTCCTTTTCTTTCTTCCTTCTTCCTCCCTTCCTCACTCCCTCCTTCCTTTTTCTTTCCTTCCTTTCTTCCCTTTCTTCTTTCCTTCCTTTCTCCCTCCCTCTCTCTCACCCTTTCTTCTCCTCTCCCCTTCTCTTTATAATGGTGAACTGAGTCAGGTGGGTCTTTCTGCTATGGACTGACAGTTCTCCCTCTCTGTCTCTACTGGGGCACCAACCTCACACATCACAGTTTGTGTAATGTATATTATTTTTGCCAGCCTCTCAGTTCCACAAAGACAGACACTATTATTCTTGTTTTACTCAATGTCTCTAGAGGTTAACACAATGCATGGCCCACACAAGGCACTCACTGTCCAGTTGACAAGGACCTGTTCAGTCTTCTACAGCACAGCTTTGATGGGAGAGGCCACCAGCCTAGGCTGAGGATGTTGAAGCTGCTATAGAAGCTGAGACTGCAGCACATCAGCGATTAGATGAACCTCTTAAAATAGCGCTGTGGAAGGGGATGTGGGTCACTGCCTACTTGGTATTGCCTTTGGAAGTAGAAATGGAATATAATGTGGACTCCTACTGGGAGTGCCTCCTGCCCTGTTCATGTCTGTCCATAACAGTGGTTCTCAAAATTGCATCAGAATCAGCTGCAAAGTTTGTCGAAACACAGATTGTACCCCTCTTCCCATTTCTGACTCACCAGGTCCAGGATGGGGACTGAGAATTTGCATATATAACAAGTTCTCAGGTGAAGCTCATGCTGGTAGCCTGACATTTTCAAAACCACTGCTCTATAACATGTCCTGGAGTTTATCTCAAGAATTCACAAAGACTTCTTAGGGATTACTGGGAACCACTAAGTCCAAATCTGTCTCTGAAAGGAGATCAACTACAATTTGCTGGATCTCTGAATGGACATCAAGTCTAGGGGCTGTTGCAGCTCTCAGGGACAGCCCTTCCTCATGAGTGGGTCTGGGGAGAACTGTGACCAAAGAGGTTAGCAGAAGAGTCTGGAAGCAGGGGCTCCTCCTCTGTGGGGTGAGGGTTGTAATTTACACAAATGTTCACCCAGCGGAGACTCAGCATTGGAAATGGTCACAGTCACTCCACAATCTTCACCATCAAAGCATTTTCAACATAGGTCCAGCTCCCTCCTGAAAACTAAGACACACTCACTGTGGAGCCTCTTTCTCTCTCCTGGGTTGTGCATGTCAATGTTTGAGTCCTCCTTGGCCTGATCAGGGTTTTCCTCTGTGCTTAACAATAGGGTATGCATTTGAAGAAAAAAAAAAAGGCAGGAATTATCACACGCTGCTGGATTTCTGAGCTAAAAATACATTCTCCCCATTGTGGAGAAACTTGAGGCCAAAAACATCCAAGGCAACAACATTGACTGTCTCTTTCCAGCACTAGTGACTCCCTAAAATTGTGCTTAATTATTTCAGAGAAATAGCATGGCATGAAATTTAGGGGTTTCTGGAATGTGAGAGAAACTCCAGTGTGGTTTTGGCAGCTGCCAATCACAAAGGTATCCAGTCCAGGAGTCAAGGGCGCATCAGCTCCAACACCTATGAGGTCTGTGACATTGAGCAGGTTCTCTCTCCTCTCTGAACCCTGGGTTTCTCATCCGCAAGCTGGGGGAACTTGCAGTCAGTCTTTAGGGCCAATGTGACAACTCCGTGAGAAAGCATTTGTGAAAAGAGCCCTTCCTTTAGAGTAGAGGAACCACCTGGAGCTGAGGAGGACATTGTGGAGGAGAAGAGATAAGAGCTCTGCCATGAAGGATGGATGAGGGGCTGGGATGCCGAGAGGAGAGGTGAGTGATTACTGACCAAAGCAAGAGGCTGGAGAAAGGTTTGCAAATTCAGGAAGATGAGTGAGATTTCAGGGAGAGAGAAAAATATGCAGCTTGAGATGTAATATGGACAGTTATCTGTGGCTGATGGAGCCTCACCAGAAGCTTTTGAACAGGGAGGGACATTAGAGTTGTATTTTAGAAAACGTGAAAAAGATAGAAATAGCCTAGAAGCCAGAAGTCCAGGGAGGAGAATTTGGCAAAATAGTAAGAAACACATCAGGGCAGTGGGGATGCAAGATATTTTAGAGGGACAGGAAAACAGGCCTATTCCTGATTAGAAATGATTTGCAATTAGCATATGCAAGTGAAGTCTTCCTTTCCCCGTGGCTGTCTCTTCCTGGAGCCGGCCTGCCCCTCGTCAAACACGGGGCTTTAAATCAGCGTCGGCCCCACCTCAGTCTTGTCCCTTCCATCCCCCTTGTCACCCCTCACTGTTTTGGCCTATTGTTTCCATCCAGGCCTGAGCCTAGAGCCCAGGCTCACCCTGCCAACCACAGCCAAGGAAAAAGGAAATCCAAAAGGGAGAAAACCGCAGAGTTTTCTGTTTTCTTCTGCAGGAGAAAGCAAGGTTATTTTTGGCCCCTTTCAGTACAAATCAGATTTTTTTTCTTTCTCGAAGCCCAGTGTCTGGTAGGCTTCAGGCAGGGGAGTGGAAATGAGAGCCCACACTTTGAATACCTTTGCATTTTTGCTCTGTGTCAGTTCTGTTTGTCTTCCTCCGCCTGGCTGTCTCCCGTGTCTCCGGATTGTTGACTTCTCTCAAACGCTGCTCTTAAGCCAAAGAAAGTAAAACCAGGACCTCATGTTCAAGGATGGGGTGCTTTGGTCAGAGGAAAAGAAAGGATAGAAAAGAAACCATCCCCCACTCTGGATCTGGCTGTGTAGCTCAAAGTACAGCCCCACTTTCAGTTCTTATTATTACCCTGGGGATAGAACTGGCCCCTGGGTCAGGTAAGACCCTGGACTCCCTGGGAGTCACACAGCTGGTAGGGCACTGCCAGAATGGAAGCCACGCTCTTCAACCCTAGGGTCATCTTTTCCTCAGAGTTCTCTTCTGCCTCCTTGGTGGGTTATAAAGTTTGTCAGCGTCCACTGAGCCAGTGGAATCAGGAGCTATGAATCCAAGCTTAACTGTCAGACTGCTCGGGTGGGTTAGAACCCCGACTGCACAAGTTATTGACATTTCATAAACCTCAGTTTTCCTGATCTGTAAAATGGGCATATTAACAGAAAATTATTGCGCTGATTTGAGTGTTAAATGAGGTGATCCACATGAAGACCTTTGGGAACTGCCTGCAGCATGTTTAGTGAGCAGGTGTGAGTGTGTGAGCGCTTGTGTGCATGTGTGAAAGCCACAATGACATTTTCACCCAGTGGTCACCCAGTTTTGTGACCCACACATTGTATTTTGAGGGAGTTGAAAATTAGTTTCCATCCTTTTCTTAGAAGATTCTTTTATTTCTTTTTCTCCTTCTTTCCCAATGGAATATTTCACTTAAGGCAGTTCAAGATAATGTAACCTGAAAGAATGTAGCATACAGCAATTGGGAAGATTTTTCTATTTAATTCCACACATCATGTTGCCTATTTTTAGTCAGAGTCACTTGTAGGTGCTATTTGCAACTCTTTTTTTCTTTAATTATCTTTAAAGCTTTATGCTTTAAAACATAACACAGGCATGTGCACTCACAAACATATATACACACCACCTTGATGACACTGTCTAACATTACCTTTTCTGATAGCTAGTTCATCATTTTAAAAGAAAATGTTGCTGTTTGCTGTATAGGAGGTCTTTCAGAAGTTCCCAATCCTGCTAACGCTAAATAACAATTGATATTCTAATGATAAATACACACTCTTGAATAAGTGCCTGCTACGGTTTGGGAACCTGCTTACATTATCAGCAGTATTTACAAAACCCTGAAATCTATCCTCATTTTTTAAGAAAAGCAAGGCATGGGGAGTAAAGGATGGAAGTCACTCAGCTGAGATAAATAAGCAGGGCTGACAATGGAAGCCATGCCTATCTGGTTTCAAAAGCAGTGCTCTTACTGTTATGCTAAGATGCTTCTCCTTCAAGACAAGAGGGCTGTCCGAATTGTGCCCTCTGTATCCCCAGTGCTTGACACATATTTGTTCAATATTTGCAAATATTTGTTGAACACCTGCATAAACAGACTAGTGTGCATGCACACACACACACGCACACACACACATAAGCACACAAGCACACACACAGATTGTTGTGGCTGTTGTTTTTATGACACATATGGCTCCACACTCAGGCTTTTGTGATCATGGAGAGAGGAACAGAGGGAGGCATTGTGCTCAGGAGTCCCTGATCCTGAAGCTTTGCAGGGAGAAAGGTCTCAAAGAGCACAGGAGGCAACAGCTTTCTGAGGCACCTGGCCCCACAGAGACGTTCCAATCCTGCCTGGTTTTCATGTTGCAGAGACCACAGGGCATCCTGGAACTCATCTTCTTTGAATATGAACCAATTAATTACCGCTGAAATAAACAAATAGCTGGTACCTATTCACTGGTGTCCTAAATCAAATATTCCCAATTTTCCTGGACTGCAGAATAGCATGCACGAAGCACCAACTTTCTCATGATGGCTCACACTTGTCACGTTGATCCCATTAGCACTGACTGCACTGTCAGGAGAAACATGTGGGTCTGACTCTTCCGGCTTCCTTGGGACCTCTTGCCCTGATTAACGATGGTCTGGTAAATGCATTTGACACCAGTCATAGGAAAACTTGTTTTTTTCTGGTCAGTTTAGGCTTTCTGAGGGGGTACACACTGTACAGAAATTAAGAACACTTATACCTAAGAATGTATTTGTGTGCGTGTTTGTGTGTGTATTGAAATGGGCCTTTCTATGAGCCCACTGTTTCATTCATTCATTGAATGAGGAGATTACTTCTCCCAGGAAAGTGTTTCCCAAACTTATCTCTGGGAAACATTGTTTCTGCGGTCTGCTAATAAATTAGATTAGAACAAAATAAAACAAAAGAACATTCCTTAGTTAAATAATTTGGGGAATTTCTGGAATAAACAAAGTTAAGCAAGTTTTTTAACATAGAATTTCTGAGTCTTTTAGAGGCTAATGTACGTCATGACTGTGAAAAAGATAAATATGATATATTATAATTAACATACTCTTTGGCAACAGGGTGTTTTCCTCCCCCAAGAACCTCCCAGAGAATGAATGTACTATACCACAATTAGAGGAAAAGAACTTCCATAGAGGAAAAGTAAGTGCACCCTAGTCCTTTATCAAAGCTTTTACACAGATGCAAGAATTTCCAGGTGACACAACACAGGTCAGTATAAAAGGACTCAATGTGCAGATACTCTTTCTTTTCAACAGCAGCTCCCTGTATGAATTCCTCCACAACAAGCTCATATTATCCCCATGGGCTCCACGTAGGTCTCTGCTGTGCCTTCAGATCAGCTACCTTGAGAGAGGCCTGGGACTGTCTAACCTCATGGATGGGTGGGCATTCCAGGCTTTAAGGAGCAGACAGACATTTGGGCATCCTGACTCAAATCAGTTGGCATTTTCTGCAGCCACAAAGCTCATCAAATATAGTCCCTTCACATGCTAGTTGTAAAAAGTAGGAAGTTGCAACTAATGCTATGAGCCGAGTGACTTGAGCCACACAGCTATGGGGCCCACCCAGGAATCAAGACAGGAGAGATCTGGGCCAAGTTTATTTTTCTTTTCCCTTGGAGTGTGATAGCTGGAGAAGCAGACTGCACAGGAAGTAATGCAGACACATGTGGGCCCCGAGAGTGTGGGGTTCACAGTCCATCAAGAAACCAGCCAGGCTTGACGCGTCATCCCTCCGCACTTACTCAGACATAAGGAGGTTTACATTCCCACTGGTCTTAGAGAACAGAGAATGGACTCGGAAAAGAAAAACGTGGCCAGGAAAGATGTTAGGGCTGGAGCCCAAAAGGTTGAGGTTTGTCCAAATTGTCAAAGAAAAGGTAAAACAATGGGGACTGTGGTACAACATAAGAAATAAAGGGCATGGAACTGACTCTCCTTGACCTTAAATAAGACTCCTCACCTCCATGAACCTCAGTCTCCTTATTTTCATATCGAAGATTAAAAATTCAGCTGCCTTTATTGATAAAGTTAAGGATTATATTCACCCAGAGTTGTGATAATTAAATGATGATACACATATAAATTGTTATATATGTTGTTACATAATTTGTACATAATATGTATTATTACATGTATAAGTAATATTCTATGCTTATTATATTTATATTTGCTGTATGAATAACTACAGTGGAAAGCACAACAGAATGAGACTCAGGAAGCTAAACCTTGTGTGTTAACTTGCTCCATCAGAAGCCAGTTGGAGTGGTCAGATAAATTACGGTACATCCATCGAATGGAGTTTTTTGTAGCTGTGAAAAATGGGATATATCAGTACATCTCAGCAAGGAAAACCTTTCCAAGACAGACCACTAGGAGGAAAAGCAATGTGTAGGGCCATAAGAAAGTAAAATATGGACCTTTTTTCATACAGAAAAGCATTAAATAGAAATATGTACATATATAAAATGTAAAAGAAAACAAAAACAGATCCTAACTATGCATACAAATGTGCATGTCCTTTTTGGATATGTATATATTTTCTAGAGAAAAATACATTGAGTACCTACAGGAGTGGAATTAGGCAAAAGAAAAGGGAAAAGGGGGCTTTCCATCTTACTTTATACTGTATTTCATCTTTCCACTTTATTGTATATTCATCTACATTCTTTGTATGATTACAATGTGTATGTGTGTGCATGCGTGTGTGTGTATGTATGTGCAATTCAACAACAGAAATAAAATGAATTTGAGTTAAAATACACACACACACACACACACACACACACACACAAAACAAAGGCTGGCCAGACCCGGAGCTTTGAGCTTCTTCCTCTGTGTTCTAGGACAGCCCAGCAGACATGGTTGTTTTTCTAGGTGGGAATAATTTCATTTTCTTGCCCTAAATACTGGGCAAAGCCCATATCCAGCTCAAAGTCAACAGACCTTGTTCAGGGGAGAACAGTTTCACCACCCCCACCCCTGCGACAGCTTTTGCTGTTTTTATGCGTGGGCACAGAGGTGGGCATGTTTGGAAAGTTGTGAAGAGGGACTGAACACGTCTTCAGAAAGGGGAGGAGCTGATAGTGCCTAATGAGGAGCTTGGTGTGGCATAGCACTGAAGTTTTAAATGCTTTAAAGTAAAACCAGAAATAAATTTAATTTCAAGTAAAATGCTGATATAATCCCTGCATAGAAGCTGGAATCTTTTGAGTGAATAGATGCTAATTTGGGGGACTGTCTTTTCCTTCACTGGCTGTAATGTGTGGAACGGTGACCCCCAAGAAGGATATGTCTGTGCCTTAACACTCCTAACCTACAAACATGACTATATTTGGGAAAATAGGCTTTGCAGATGTAATTAAGTTAAGAATCTCAAGATGAGCTCATTCCCGGGTTATCTGGACAGACCCTAAATCCAATGACAAGTGTTTTTATAAGACATTTGTAAGAGACGGAAGAGAAGACACAGAAACAAAGGAGAAGGCTGTATGCAGACAGAGGCAGAGACTGGTGTGATGTAGCCACAAGCCAAGGAATGCCTGGAGTCACCAAAAGCTGGAAGAGGCAAGGATGAATCCCCTCCTAGAGCCTTGGGGAGGAGAATCCCCCTCTGCTGACACCTTGATCTCAGACTTCTGGCCTCTAAAACAGGGAGAGAATAAATTACTTTTGTTTGAAGTCATCAAGTTTGTAGTAATTGGTTATAGCAGCTCTAAGATGCTAATACTCTTACCAAAGTGGCCTGGGTTGCTTTGGATTAATTTCCCAGCGAAAGGGGAAGATCTAAGGATACAGGAAAGGGAAAGATAGACTTCTACTCCACACCCAGAACGCCTGTAACCACACCATGCCAAACCTTCAGACAGGCCCTGGGCTCTGATCTTCCTTCTCTAAATAGCTTCTCCCAGTGCGCTCTATTGGAATATTCTGCTCTATTTTTCTGCATGGGCCTGTCACGATCTGTAATTATGTTATGTATTTGACTTCTTTTTTTATAGTGACTATGTTCCCCAGGGAATGGGAGCTCCATGAGAGCAGGGGCCTGCCAGTCTGGCCACCTCTGAATGCAGCCCCCAGAACAGTGCTTTGTATGTGGGGCACTGAAATGATCTCTGTGGAAGAAGTGAGGAGTGATGCTCTGGGCCCTGAGAGGGAAGCAGAGAGACCCCACACGCAGACCCAGCCCCGACCAAACACTCAGGCCAAGCAGGAGGATATAGCAAGTGCTGGGGAAGCTGTAGCACAGGTCAGAAATGTTAAAAGAAAGTGGCAAGAAGTTGTAAGAAAGGAGTGGGGACCCTGAAGAAAAATGAAGAGGAAGGGACAGATGTGAGGACACTATAGGGAGGACCCAGGAAGACCAGGCCAGCAGCAGTGCTATGTGTGCTGGGGATGAAAGAGGGCACAGAGGCTTCAAGCTGGGAGCTGGCCCAAGTACATGTCAAAGGCACTAGGCCCACCTGCCCCAGAAACCAGCTTCCTCAGCTCCCAGGAGAGTTGTCTGCATGACTTTTCCTCCTTTACAAGTACCCAAAGCTCACAGTTAAATTAGTTATTAGAGCTATGCATTAAATTATATGATATTATATGCTAAGTACTATTCCTATGAAAATTTTTAATAATTTCAATAATTCATATGATAGGATAATTCCCTTTTTACAAGTGAGAAAATTGAGGCTTATATTGAAATGGTCTCAGAACAGGCAACTGGGGGAATCAAGATTTAACCCCAAATCGATTGACCTCAAAGCCTGTGCTTTCACTCTGGTCTGCGTAGCTTGCTATTGCAAAGAGTTTCATGATTTCTAGAGTAGTACACACTCAGGGCTCTCATTTGACCTGAGAATTTTGGAGAATCCAGGTCAGAGGCCCCTCACCCAATTTTGGAGAACAGAAAGCTGAGGGTTCAAGAAATGCAGGGGTCTTCCCCAAGGCACTGCATCTGGGGAGCTGCAGACCTGGGATGAAGAACATCAATGTTCCATGCTTACAGTCCTTTGCTTAGGATTTCAATCTGAACTGTGTCAATATACAAATGCAAGATGAGAGCAGTGGGAACAGGAAGCAATAGGGACTGGGGTGCAATTTGCTCCAGATCTGATGCCAGCTGACCAGGACTGTTCCCCAGGGCCCAGGTCAGTGGGCAGTGATCCAGCACATCCATCCCCAAAAGTGGCTTCCAGAAAAAATCTTACTCCCTAGAAGGGGTTGGCTGCATCCATCTTGTAGGACAATAAGCTATTTTCACCAGAGAGCTACAAGGCATAAATTTAGATTTCTGAACATTTTTTATGAACCAACATGATGGCCTCTGGACACCTCTTTACAAAGCCATAAAGAGTCAGACAGCCCTTTCCAGAAACTGCACATCCACCTGTGTCCCAGATACAGCTGAGAGCCTACAGCCACATGGCAGGAAGGGCCTCCCTTTGTTTGTTGGAAAAAAGAAAGGAATCAATGGCCAGTGCTCTCAATGCAACTGTGGGCGCCCTCTCTGTCTGTTCTGCTCTACCATCTCTTTCCTTGTGCCCTGTTACCAGGTCAAATCCTGGGATGCAGAACAAATCCTAAAAAAGGCCTACCTGGGTTCTGCCCTCAGCCCCTGCTCAGTGCCCATCTTCCTGCCTGTCTTCCCTGGCTCTCTGGGCTCCCCTCTACCACAGGGCCTTTGCATGCTGCCACTCTCCCTGCCATGTGTGCCTAGGTAAGCCCTAATGTTCTCAGACCCCAGTCAGCCCTGCCTCCCACCATCTAAGTCAGACTCTTTAGTTATATTTTCCTAGAACTATATTTATTTTCTTCTGAGCACTTACCTCAGTTTGACAGGGTTTGTGTAATTATTTGATTAGAATCTGTACCCCACCCTAACTCCCCTGCAATCTTCATGAACACAAAGAATGTGCTTCCATTGCATGCTCAGAGCCTGAGAAGATGTCTAGTCCATATTCAGTTCTAAGAAAATAGTGTTAAATTAAATTTAGCCTAAAGCTGCATCTTTACATATTTTAAGTTCAGTCTGCAGATCTCTTCTTACATGGTGAACTGTAACCTAAACAGTTGTAACCTACTCTTATACCAATCACTGAGTTTCGGTCAATCAAAGGTAGCCAACTGTTCAAACTAGGGTCAAATAAGGCAAACACCAAGCCATGACTGACCCAGCTATTTCTGTACCTCACTCTCATTTTCTGCACATTGCTTTCCTTCTCCTGCCCATAAATGTTCTTCCACCACATAGTGGGGCTGGAGTTTCTCTGAATGTATTCAGGTTCTGGGGCTGCCTAATCCATGAATTGTTCTTTGCTCAATTAAACTCTGTTAAATTTAATTTGTCTAAGATTTTTCCTTTAACAACAGTTACCAAATAAATAAATAAATGCATGAATGAATAAATAAGTGAATCGATGAATAAATAAATGAATGGACAACAAACAATTGCTTAGTGTAGTGGCTCTCTACCAGGGGAGATTTTGCCCCGCTGTGTACTTGGCAATGTCGTAAAACGTTTTAGTTTGTCAGAACTGGGAGAGGTGGTGGTAGTGCTACTGGTTTCTAGTGGATAGAGGTCATGGATGCTGCTAAACTTCCTACAGTGCACCAAACAGTCCTTCCTGCCATCCTCCCAGCAAGGAATTATCTCGCCCAAATCATGCTGAGGTTATAAAATTCTGTGTATTTGTTCCCTAGAGCTGCGTAACAAAACACCAGAAACCGGGTGTCTTAAAACAACAGAACTTTATCCCCTCAAAGTTCTAGAAGCCAGAAATCCAAAATCAGTGTGTTGTCAGGGTTGGTTCCTTCTAAACCCTGTGAAGCAGAATCTATTCCACAGCTCTCTGCTGGCTTCTGCTGTTTGTTGGCAATTGTATTGGTCCATTCTTATGCTGCTAGTAAAGACATACGCGAGACTGGGTAATTTATAAAGGAAAGAGGTTTAATGGACTCACAGTTCCACATGGCTGAGGAGGCCTCACAATCATGGCTAAAGGCAAATGAGGAGAAAAGTCACATCTTACATGGCAGCAGGCAAGACAGCATGTGCAGGGGAATTCCCCTTTATAAAACCTTCAGATTTCATGAGACTGACCCACTATCAGTAGAACAGTAAAGGGGAAACCACCCCCATGATTTGATTATCTCCACCTGGCTCCACCCTTGACACTTGGGGATTATTACAATTCAAGGTGAGATTTGGGTGAGGACACAGCCAAACCACATCAGCCATCTTTGGCATTCCTTGGCTCACAGCTGCATCGCTCCAATCACTGCCTCTGCCTTCACATGGCTGCCTTCCCCATTCGTCTCTGTGCAAAGCCTCCTCTTCTTATAAGTTATTAGTCACGGAGTTTAGGTCCCACCCTAATAAACTCATCTTAACTAACTACAAGGCAGAGAACCTATTTCCAAATAAGATCACCTTCATAGGTACTGGTCTTAGAATTTGAACATATCTTTCTAGGAGACACAACTCAACCTGCCACACTCTGGTTTAGTGGAAAGTCAATCATATTCAAACCCCTCCCCTCAAAAACGAAAAAAAAAAGGCAAAGAAACTTGTTTTTTCTCTTCTCCTCTCACATCCCCCCATTGTCCTGTCACTCAGCCAGATGCCTGGTTGGCTCCTCAGCCTTCCTTCCACCCTACCTCTCATCCAATCTGTCGGTCACCTGCACCTTGTCAGTTCCTTACTTTCAAAATATTTGAGAAATCTGAATTCTCTTCTATATCAGGAGCATCGTATCAAGTGGGTTATGTACATTTAATCCTCACACCAATCCCATAAGCTAGGTATTGTTATTATTGCCTTCGTTTACACATAATGAAATCAGGGATAAAGTGCCCAAGGTTATACACCTTGTAGGTGACAGAACCCAGTCATCTGATTCTACGGCCCACACATAACCCCTGTTCTCTGGGGGGCTTCCTCGTCCTCGGGTTGAAGGTCTAGTTCTCTCATTTACTCCTCTGTCAGGAACTCTGCCCTGTGCTCTCAGAATGTGAGGGACTTGCCTCCACCACAGTCCTTTGCTCTCAGCATCTTTACTGTTTGTTTACATTCCTCTCTCCCTTCTAGACTATGAGGGCTTTCAGGGAAGATACGATGTTTATTTCATCTCTGTATCCCAAGCCCAATACCTGCCCTGGAGCCTGACACTCACAACCAGTCAATGTCAGTTGAGTAAATGAATGCATTCATAGCTTCAACAATCTAGACTAGAGACATCCCCTTTGTTTATACTAGAATTTTCCAGGTTACACTGCAATAAATGCAATACAGCACTATGGCTCTGTCAGAAGAGATCAGAAAGTGAAACAATTTTTTAAAGAAAGAAAAAGATTCCATAGTCAAATTACCCTGGACAACTCTAGATTAACCAACACTAAAGATGTTTCCTTCCTGCTGGAAAAGCTCTGTGAACAGAGCTTTAAATATTCCAATTTGCTTTTAGACTTTTTGGAAGACAGGTGGTCATCCAGGTATGCAGAATTCTTTTATTAATCAAGAACACTTTTTAAAACTTTATTTGAAAGATCTCAAGAAATACCAAACATAGTTAGAGTATGCTGGGGTGCACCGTGGCCCCTCCTGGACAAAGAGGCCTCCCTCAAGGTTAAGAGGTGTAGGGGCTTCCCTCTGGAGCTGGAGATGCCATCACTGGCTAGCTAGGATGATTCTTCTCTCCCGCAGATCTCAGATCTGCACCCACCATGTTCCTGCGAGACTTTCATTTTTGTTTTTGGTTGATTTTCCCACTCTCATTAGAGCCTGTATTCCCTGTTTCCGTCCTGAGCTGAAAATGAAAGTGGATGGCCTAAAGCTCTCTGAACCTCATTAACCTCCACATTATCTCAGGGAAATTATGCCAATTATCACACCGGGGCTCAGGATTGAAAAGCTACCATGTCTGAGCCGACGGTGATGGATGCTACCAATTTAGAGAGAGGAGGGGCAGCTCTTCATGTGGTGAAAGAATCATTTGTTTTGCCAAGAGAAGCTTTCCTGTGGCAGACACAGAGTGTGGCTCTGACAGGGAAGTGCTCCTGGCATCCTTTTGTAAGCGACCCATTCTGAGCACAATTTTAAAAAAATAGCATGTGTTGGTTAAGCTTGCTTTTTTATTGTCTTAATACAGAGAAGTATAGAGAAGAAAAAAAAAACTAAACATATAAAAATGGCCCGTAATCCCCCTACCCAGTGATTTCTGTTGACCTTTAAAACCAATCAAAATGAAAGTAATACAATATAGGTAGGTCTAGACAATTCAAAGAGTTCAGTAAGTAACAAAGTTAAAGTAAATATCTTCCACTTCCTTTTCCAAGTCCAATCTCTTAACAACTAATAGAGTTTTGTGGTTCCTTTAGAAACATTCTAACAGTGGAACATCAGGGCTGAGAGCTGTGGCTCTCAGATATGAGGGGACATGAAAGTCACCTGGATTTGCTAAACGGAAGGTGGCCTGGCATCTGCCTCAGAGATTCTGATTCAGCTTGTCTGGTAGGGAGTTTTTCAGGTCACGCTAAATCCCTGCTTTCTTCCCAGCTGTGTGATTTTGAACAAGTTACTCAGCCTCATTTTGCCTTGTTTTTTTATTTTTATTTTTATTTTATTTTTCCATAAAATGGGGCTAATAAGAGAGTTGTGAGAATTAAATGAATTAAAATGGTAAAAAGGCTCTGCATATTAAGAACCATGTAATTTTGCTATTTAGCATATACCAGCCTGTAAATATGTATCCAACTACCATTTATGATTTTTCATGTTAGTTAACAAAAGGATAATTTTATAAACACTTCAGTACTATGTTCACAATAATTTTTCATATATTTACATACAGATCTATTTAGTCTTTGTGCTTAACATGAAATCATAGTTTAGATGTATTTTCTGGAAGACATGCTAGTCTTCTGTTAAGTGACCACACTAATTGTTTATTCTTTATATTGTTTTATTTTTTATTTTTATCTTTTATTTGCAGTTCAGGCATACATGTACAAGTTTGTTATAGATAAAGCGCATGTCATGGGTTTGGTGTACAGATTATTTCATCACTCATGTAATAAGCATAGTACCTGATAAGCAGTTTTTTGATCCTCACCCTCCTCCCACTCTCCACCCTCAAGTAGAGTCTGGTGTCTGTTTTTCCCTTCTTTGATGCCCATATATACTCAATTTTTAGCTCCCACTTATAAGTGAGAACATGTGGTATTTGGTTTTCAGTTCCTGTATTAATTTGCTTAGGATAATGGCCTCCAGCTTCATCCATGCTGCTGCTAAGGACATAATCTCATTCCTTTTTCTGGCTTCATAATATTCTATGGTATATATGGACCATATTTGCTTTATCCAGTCTACCGTTGATGTACCAATTGTTTTCAGGTACTAGCTAATCTAAGAAGTGCAGCAAGGGATATCTTGCATATATCTGACATATATCTGTGAGTATATTCAGAGTTGAAAAATTCAAAGTTAAATACACATTTTGGGGAAGGCTACTTTTGTTTCTAAGCCTGGGGCTGCCAAAAATCCTGATGGGACCTACAGGCAAATGATGTTTTCCCCATGGAGTTTGTGGTCTTCATCTTTAAAATGAGGGTGAGAAAGCAAGCAAACAATGTTGGCATACTGAGTCATATGTTCATAGCAGGAAGCAAGAAGCTGAGGATCTAGAATCAGTTAAAGTGTGCTCCCCATACACAAGGAACCCTGGTCCTCAAGGGACCCAGAGTTCCTTGTGTATCCCGGCAAACAGATGTACTGTAGGCACAGTAATAGAGTAATGCAGGGAGATAAAAGATTGCACAAAAAGGGAGTGAGGTGGGTAGAAGGGATCAGGAAAGGCTTCAGGTGAAAGGAGTGGATGTGTTTTGCAAAGTGAGTAGGAATCACAGGATGATTAAGAGGGAAAGGCATTTCAGAGAGAAAAACCAGCATGTACAAGAGCCCAGAGGCTTGGTAGCACCTAACACAGCACCTAATATAAGATGGGCACTCACAGAGCGTTAGTGTTAGTTGAATACAGTCTTGGCCCTCGAGGGGTGTATGACACAGAGAAAGCTAGTGTCTTAGGCTCTCTTTGATCCAACTAAAGACCAAGAATCTCTTCAGACAGGCCTGCCACATCCTAACGTGAGATTTTAGGTTCGTGAATAGCTTAGTACATTTTTGATGAATTCACATAATCAAAGGCAAGATTTGCCCTCTTATACCTCTAAAATCACCAGGTTGGAATATAAATATAGAAAAAACTTTCAGATAGACCTTGCCCTTGCCTGCAACATCTACACCCTTGGCGCAAGCCCCAGGATTCTGAGTGCAAATTGGTCATAGCCACTTCCTTCTACCAAGATTTCATTCCCTGGGGGACAACCAGTGGACATCACTTTAGCTCCCATTGCCAGCTCAGAAAGTCTGTTAATACCATCAATTGAAACCATGTAAACACACAAAGCCTTTCAGTTGAAACATTTCAATCTTGCAAGCTTTTTGCTCAAATGGTAGAAGAAAGGAAAACATGAATCTGAACTCTAGGGGACATTTGATACTGGTTGTTTCAAGGGACAGAGTGCAATACTGGTTGTTTCAAGGGACAGAGTGCACTGAGCTAGGCTGCTCTTCAAATATTTCCAAGATGCATTGGAACACTTCATATCAGAAAGGTGATGTTTTGTTGTTACAGTTTGCAGTTGGTTTCAGACAAGGGCCATAGTGAGTCCACAATATGGTCCACTGTCATGGAATAAAAGCAGCAGATATAGTCTTCAAGTTGACCCCAAAACATTCCCAAGCCAACACCTCCTTTAAAGGAAGCTGGGAAAGAAGGTCTTTAAGATGCTCTAATTAACCTGCTCCATGATCAGTTTCCTGATCGATAACAAGCAAGTATGCCCTTCTGACCGTGCAGTTTCCCCAGATAGATTTAAAGGGAAAAAGACTGACTTGAGTCCAAATTCTGCCACATTCTAGCCATGCAACTTACAGAAAGTGAGCCAAACATACTGAGCCCCAGTTTCCCTCTCTACAACATGTTGATAATGTTGGGAGAATTAAACAGTAGCATTTGTGGAAAGGTCCAGCTCAGAGGCTCAATCATAGACAATTTCCACAGTGCCCTCAACGTTACTGGAAAAAAGAATTACCTTATGTCATTTTTAGAGGTGGGATAGCCTACAAGCTTGTCCCTTAACTATGAGTTTCACTGATGTTCTGCCATATGTACTAATAAGAGGTGGGAAAAATAAAGTGACAGAATTAGTTAGGACTTTATTTTCCAGTTAAGGCTATACCCAACTTGAGCTGGCTTAAGAAAAAATGCAGGTGATATATTAGAAATAGTGAATCTTCATAAAATGATAGGATGAAAATTGCAACTGAGCCTAGGGAAGGGCCTGGAAACCAGGACAGAAAGTCATAAGTAAACCTGATAAATGGCTGTCTGCAATTTATACTCCTGCTTTTTCTTGATTCATCGTTTCTTCTCTGTTTCCTAACAGCATTTCTCTGCTCCCAATTCTCATGGTAGAATATATGGCCCCACAACTCCTGTCTTCACCTGTTAGAGGACCAGTCAGAACTCAAGACCATCAATACTTAGAAAATAGAATCTGATTCTTCCAGCGTGAGGCTACACTCGCTCTAATCAGCAGGTGGATAGAGCCATAGAGCATAAAAATGGCTATTAGGGGAATCTTGTGCATCATGGTTATAAGGTAGAAAGACTAAGTTGAAAGAACAGGTTGATAATTTTAGGAGAGAGGAAAAGACAAGAGGTGCACCTTCAGTAGTTGACTAAATGTTGCTCAGTTCCTGCTCTCTATAAAGTAGTGTTGAAGGCATAGAGGTATACATCTGGCTTTGGAGAAGTAACAATTTTATCTATTTTTTTCTTCTTTGTCATTTCTCTTTTTTTCCATAAGTTATTTGGGTACAGGTGGTATTTGGTTACATGAGTAGTTTCTTTAGTGGTGATTTGTGAGATTTGGGGGCACCCATCACCTGAGCAGTATACATTGCACCCTATTTTTAGTCCCTTATCCCTCATCCCTCTCCCACTCTTCCCCCCAAGTCCCCAGAATCCATTGTATCATTCTTATGCCTTTGCATCCTCATAGCTTAGTTCCCACATATCAGTGACAACATGTGATGTTTGGTTCCATTCCTGAGTTACTTCACTTAGAATAATAGTCTCCAATCTCATCCAGGTTGTGCAAATGCTGTTAATTCATTCCTTTTTATGGCTGAGTAGTATTCCATCATATATATATATATATACACATATATATGTATATATATGTATATATATGTGTGTATATATGTATATATGTGTGTATATGTATGTGTATATATGTATATGTGTATATATGTGTATATATGTGTATGTATGTGCATGTATATGTGTATATATATGTGTATATATATGTGTGTATATATGTGTGTATATATGTGTATATATGTGTGTGTATATATATGTGTATATATATATATATATCACAGTTTTTAAAATCCACTCATTGATTGATGGGTATTTCAGTTGGTTCCACAATTTTGCAATTGTTAATTGTGCTGCTATAAACATGTGTCTGCAAGTATCTTTTTCATATAATGACTTGTTTTCTGAGAAAGTTGGACTAGATCAATAGTTCCTAACCTTGGCTTATTATTTAAATGACATGGGAAGCTTTTTAAAAGCTCAATATACAGGCAACACCACCAGATAGAATAAATCTGAATCTCTGGCTATGGGACTCTGGGTATCAATATTTTAAAAAATGTCTTTAGATGATTCCAGTCTTTAGCTAAGGTTCATAACCAGTTAACACGATCAGTTATTCTCAAATGAATCACCTCAATCTAGCTAAAATAAAGATGGTGATGTAATAGGTTACAGATGGGGCATGGAATTCTGCATTGCTAACAAGCTCCTAGGTTTTATCAATGCTGCTGATCCATGGATTATCCTTCCAGTAGCAAAGCACTAAGGTATTCCTGCATCCCAGTCTAGTCCTGAGATTCTAAGAGAGGGAATATTTACTTGACAAATATTTATTATCTATACCAAACCTTGTGTTACATGCTGTGGCCAAGAAAGCCAATAAGTTTCTGCCACAAAGAGGTTAATATGTAGCCCTCATGGCTTGAGAGAAGCCCAAGGAAATATTCTGTGGATAACATTTTTTTTTTCAGAGTTGTGTTTAGAAGTCTATTTATTAGGAATTTTTGTTTGTATTCTTTTTGTTTTGTTTTGTTTGTAAGAAAACATTCTTACTGAAAAGGCAACTGGCTTTCCTGTGAGAATGAAAGCCTGCTCAAGTCTGAGACTCAGGCAGTTTGGCATGGAAAGAAGGAAGTGGTAACACCTAGAAATTTAGCGTAATGCGAGCAAAACACGAAGTCTGTGATGAAGAGAGTTTGGCCCTGGGCACAAAGGGCAACATAGAACCTATAGCTGGCGAAAAAATAATGATATTTATGATGACAGATAGAGAGAGAAAGAAGGAGATATTATGGATGGATGATGGCTGAATGAAGAGATAGATACATACATACATACATACATAGACACACAGAAAAATAGACAGATAAAGGTTCCGTGAAAGAATCTGCTTGTCTCCCAATGGATTCAATAATGAATGAGCAAGCTCACTCTACAAAAATCATGAATATGTTTCAGGACATAGTTAAAATTTCTATTAATAACAGAACCAAAGTTGATCCAGTGCTTATGGTGTAAGTCTGTTATGTTTCATTAAGCTATTCTATGTGTAGAAAGCCAGGAATCCACATGTATACCTTGTTCCAAATCACAGAGTATGCATTCACATAGTGTGGGGAGGGGGAGGCCATAATAAATTGCCATCCTTGCATTCATCAAATATCCTCTGAGTGCCTACTGTGTGCCAGGAACTGAATTTGATCAAAGTTTCCACATTGACACTTTAGAGATTATTCATATGCCATTATCTTTTGAAGCCAAGTTCAAGATGTTTTGCTCTGCATGGTTACGTGTAATACTCACGAAAACCTGTTACATAGAAGTCAGTGTGGGAAGCTGTTGATGTTGATGCTGGTGATGATGAGTGTAGTGGTGATGGTGATGGTGGTACTGATGGTGGTGGTGTTGCGATATATCTTCTACTTAAGACATTTTTTAAACGGACTCCAAAACATGGAGAGACCATAGAAAGTTCCATTGTTGGTAAGTTCTTACCAAACTGGGGCAAGAAGTCAGGTGGCCAGACTATAACTTCAGCTTCCTGTCCATTCCACCAAGGAATAACTAGAATATTAGGTAGTTTCTAAAGTTTAGTTTTTAGTTGGCCATGGTAAACACATGTGAGAAGATGAGCAAAAAACTCAGGTTCTGCAATGTACTACGGTTTCATGACTAAGAAGAGAGAGGCTTTAAAATGGCAACTCCTAAAGTTTTACTGATTTTTCATTTCTAGCTTGCATTCTTTTCTTCTGGCAAGGCTGGCTGGAACAAGAATCAGTCATAAAGGAAATGTTTCACTCTGCCTCACAAATGCATTTCTGTGCCAAAGTTAGCTCCTACCTCTATAGTTAATACACATAAAAAGAGAAGATTTAGACAGGCACTTCACAAATGTGTGGTTAGCTTAGGAAGTCAGAAGATTATAACTGCCCCCAAGAAAATGTCATGCCTTTCAAACAGCTTCAATCCAACTGGCCTTGCAGCATCCCATCTGGTCACACTCCAACCCCTCTCCACTCTGCAGCCAGAGTGAGTCTTTCCAAAATGTAAATATGATTGCATCTCTCCAGGGCCCAACATTCTCAATGGCTCCCTGTCATCTGCAGAAGAATCCTCATGCTCCCTAGTCTTGCAGACAACACCTTTTGGGGTTTGGTCATGGTTAACCATTCTAGCTTTATTTTTCTTCCCACCTTTTGGCCTTCTATGATGTGCTTGGGCAAAAGCAAGTCACATGTAGCTGAAGTCCGCATTAAAGACCACTCTGCCAGCCCAGGCAATATAGTGAAACCCACTCTCTACAAAAAACAACAAAAACAAAACAAACAAAAAAAACACTTTGTTTTTTTTTTCAAATTAGCCAGGCATATTGGCACTTGCCTGTAGACCCAGCTACTTGGGCAACTGTCTCATAAAAAAAAATTACCTCTCTTGGTGATGCTTCTAGGCCTCCTAGGTCCCTTTTCAAGAATGCTGTATCTGCCTTCACCCTGTCTTCACCCCACAAACTGTTACTCACCCTTAAGGACTCACCCTACCCAAAAACACTTGCTAGACCAGCGTCAGATGAGAATAGGGGAGCCACCTTTATGCCTAATTCTATCAGAGTGTGCCATAAACCATGAATTTTTTAAAAAGCAAAATCCACTCATCATCATCATTAATCACCACCACCACTTCAAAGAATCATTGAGAGCCTACTAAGTTCCAGCCACTGTTCTAATCACTGTACATGTATTATCACATTTAATAACTGTGATAGTTCTATGAGATCTGACATTAAATAAGTTAACACACACACAAATAAAGGCACAAACTATCCAAGTATAGCAGTGACTGGCACATAGTAAGCATTGCAATAATTTGTTGCTTAACAATTTGTAAAGCTAAGTTAGTAACTATTTGTTCAGTTCTTTTTTTAAAAAACATGGGCTTTATTTTTAGAGTAGTTTTAAATTCACACAAAAAAGTTGAGAAGATAATACAGGAAGTCCCCATGTACCCTGCACCCATTGTTCCCTATGCCTATCCCACATTAGCATCACATCTTTGTAACAATTAATGAACCACCATTTATACATTATTAGTAACTAAACTCAATAATTTGTTCAGATTTTCTCAGTTTTTGCCTGATATTCCTTTTCTGCTGCAGGATCTAACATAGGATATCAATGTACACTTATTTTGACGCCTTCTTAGGCTCTTTTGGGATGTGAAATTTTGTCAGACTTTGCTTGCTTTTGATGACCTTGACAGTTGTGGGGAAGAATAGTTGGGCATTTTGCATGATCCACTATAGTGATTTGATGTTTTTCTCATGACTGGAGTAGGGTTATGGGTCTTGGTGAGAAGACCCAAATGGTGAAGTACCATTTCATCAAGTTATGACCATTGATGTTGGCCTTGATCACCTGGCTGAGGTAGTACTTGTCAGGTTTTTCCACCAAAACATACATTTTCCCTTTTCTCATATTGTAGACCTTGGAAGACAGTGATGCTTCCCCTCCTTGAGGGTAGAGTATGTAGATAAATTATTTGGAATTCTTCTACATGGGAGATTTGTCTCCTCTCCTCCATTTTTTAATGTATTCAATCATGTATTTAGATAAGTATGAATTCATGGACATTTATTTTATTCTTTGTGTTTTCATCCAACACTAGTTAATTTTATTGCTCAAACTGTTCCAGCATTGGCCCCTGGGAGCTCTTTCAGTTGGCTCCTGTACTCCTTTGACATAATCCCATCCATGTGAGCTTTTTTTAATATGATCACTTCCTGACTTTCTGCTCCAGGCTCATCTTGCGTATTTCCTGCCCTGGTCCTAGAGTTAGCCACTTCCACAAGTCCTGGTTTGTTTTATTGGAGAATGGTATTAGAAACCAAGATCTAGTGCCAGCTGTGCCCATTGTTATTGGAGGGCTTTTGTTTTGAAGACTTGCTTGACTGAACAAAACAAACAAAAATATATGTATATGTGTGTGTGTATATATGTAGGTATGTGTTGTAATTCCTGCATATACATATACACATACCTATAAATATTTCAACCTGTAATTGTCTGTATGTGTATTAAACTAAACATGAGTAGCTGATGTCTCCAACTCTAATCCATTATCACATGGATCATTCTAGCCTCCTACCCTTGCTTATCTGTAAATTTCCATTCCAACAGCAAGAAACCTAGCTCCCACCATCTGCCATCTATTTACTTAATTATTCAACTCCAGTATGCATGCATAGCAATACTAGAATTCTTAACCTATTCCCCTATGAAAAACAACTTTATCAATATTAGTACAGTGCTTATATGCAGTTTATTTTGCCCTTAATCTTACAGACTCTACTGATCTCCAAAGTCACTTAGGTCAGCACCTTTTCCTTCCACCCTCTTCAGTGAGATTGGTTTATACATTTGTAATACAGTTATATTTGCTTGTCACCATCTGCCTTCCTTCCTGGGATTCCCCTGATTTCCTAAATGATTTTTTATGTGCATACATTAAGGTTAATTCTTTGTGTGGTACGGTTCTATTATTCATTCATTTTTCATCATCTATTTATTCTCCATTCATTTATTGTTTATAACACTCCTATTTCACACACACATACACAGAAGTTAAATTAACTGACATTTAGAAAATGACCCTAACATAGCATGTAAAGTCAAACAGAAAGATCAGAGTCTACAGAGAGGAAGGGAAAGGTAACCATATCAGAGCTTAGCATGAGACAATTACTGCAGTAAAGAATTGAGGTTAGCTCAGAGTCCCTTGGCTGCCAAACTGATGGAAAGAAGCATAGCAGCATCCTAGAACAAATAGTTCCTATTCTGGACCTAAACACTAAGTGGCAGTTATAAGGGAGGAAGGTAAGATGGGACTAAGTAAGACTGACTTTGGCTGAACCTGCAGACTTCTAGGGAGAACGTGTTCAGGCTTGACCCTTAAGTCCATAGAAAGTTGCATTTCAAATTTCCTGTGGTTGTTCCAGAAATTCTCTCCCAGAAGTCCAGGACAGTACAGAGATTCACTGCCAGCTTGCCAGCTTTGGGAATAAGCCTTCATCCTTACCATCATCATGAGGAACACTTAAACATTTATGCTACATTTACATTTACAAAATGCTCTTGTATTTTCTTCTTCTTTTCATTCTCATGTCCACCTGAGGAGTCTGTTGTCAAGTATATGGTCATTCTGATTTTATAGATGAGCAAGCTGAGGGTCAGAGAGGGCTTGATTTTCTGGAGACACACAATAAAGACAAGCAACTCAATTCTAGAATCTGGATTCCTCTCCCCTCTTCTCCCAGAGCAGCTCATGCCACTGCCACTCCTTGACTACTTTGAGGACAGCATCCAAAATACAAGTAATCTCAGGTGGCTATCAGAAGTTATGCATTTGAAATTCATTTCTGACTCCACTGAGAATCCATATTAAAGGACCTGAGATTCCAACATGGACTTTAAAATTCTGCAAAAGTGTCATTTCCAATGTCATTTCAAAGTGCTGCAAAGTGGCCTGTGGCCTTCTCTGGAAAAAGTAAAGCAGATGTTTTGTTTTGCTTTCCCAAGTCATTCTTAGGTATCAGTGTTTTCACATATCTTTTTTTTTTTTTTTTTTTTGAGACAGGGTCTTGCTCTGTTGCCCAGGCTGGAGTGCAGTAGCATGATCTTAGATCACTGCAACCTCCGTTTCCCAGGCTCAAGCGATCCTCCTGCCTCAGCCTCCTAACTGGGACCACAGGCATATGCCACCATGCCCAGCTAATTTTCATATTTTCTGTAGAGACAGGTTTCACCATGTTGCCCAGGCTGGTCTCAAACTCCTGAGCTCAAGTGATCCACCTGCCTCAGCCTCCCAAAGTGCTGGGATTACAGGTGTGAGCTCCCAGCCATCTCATATTTAATGTCATTCTTAAATTACCTAGAAACTAAGAAACAAAGGATAAAAGCTTCTGCACAGTCAGAGAAGGCAATGTTCATTCTGTTCCCTCTTTATTTGCACATACTTATTCAGGTTTTTCACTCTTATTTTACACAGAACTCAAATGTCTATAATTACCTGATATTCAAACCCACAGCATATTAGAAACAGTAACTGGAAAGAGAGAAGAGTGGGTACACGAACAATTAGCCACAAGGATTTAAAACACGAAACCATCTAGAAACATTTAGTTCAGGGGCAAAGTGTCTTTGTGCACCTCAGTTTCCCCTAAGAGCTTTAGTTTATTTAAGCAGAGCAGCATAATCTGTGCTCATAAAGATATTTCCAAATTATTTTTTAAATCCAAATAATGTTGTGTATACTGCACTTGAAATAGTGGCAATAGTTTTTTCTGTTTGTGTGCTTGTTTGCTTGCTTTTAAAATATTTTTCATTCAAAACGGTCAAAATAAAATAAGTAATTGTTTCAGTGTTTAAAGCGCAGAAGCCTTGGAGCTATGGAAAGTAAGATTACCCAGTATAACTCATTAACTCAATAAACATTTACTGTGTAAAAATTGTACATCAGGAACTGCGGATGGAGAAATAAATAATATTGATCCCTGTCTTCAGGAAGCTCAACATGTAATTTGAGAATATGTCCCCAGGGATCTGGATTGCTGAGATTTTTATGGTATAAAAGGATGATGGTTAAATCCTTCCTGTTCTATGAGTCTTAGGACTCCCAGAGGTGAGCACCACTGAATCAAAGCCTTGAAGTTTGAGAAGAAGAAACAGGATTCATATATTAAGGAAAGAAGGAAGGAAGGAAGAAAACAAGGAAGGAGGAAGGAAGGAAGGAAGGAAGGAAGGAAGGAAGGAAGGAAGGAAGGAAGGAAGGAGGGAAGGAAGGGAGGAAGGAAGGTAGGTCTTGGAGTCAGAGAAGTTGGTACATCCCCCATCTCTGCTACTAACTTTCTGATTGACTTTATAAACCAGTAAATTTTTCTGGGTCTCATCAAATTTTTCAGAAGGAAGGAAAGAAGAAAGGAAGGAAGGAAAGAAGGAAGGAAGGAAAGAAGGAAGGAGGGAGGGAGGGAGGAAGGAAGGAAGGAAGGAAGGAAAGAAGGAAAGGGGAAAACTGAAAAAGGATAGGAAAAGCATTCTCGTCCCCACCCTTAGGACTCCCTTTCAAGGGAAGCCAGTGGGTAACTCCTCAATCACCCATAACTGGGTTTCTAGTACATCCCCATGTTACATGGCCACTCTATAAGTCAGGGTTATGGCACGCTCTAATTGGGTAACTTGTGGAGAGTTTAATAAAGAGAATGTTTACTAAAGGAACAGCACCATGTAGGAAAATCACAAGCCATGGTACAGCATGCAGTATCCCAGGGCTACTAAGGGAACAAGGGGAGAGGAGCCATAATTAGATCTGGAGAGAGAGAGAAAGCTGAGAGTAGAGGGTCTCCTGATAGAGGGTACAACTTTCCTTAGATGAGAAGTCAGCCCCAGGCTACCCATAGGGAGAAAACCAGGGCAATCAATAACACAATCTCAGTCTCTTATCGCCTCCCTTCAATCCCCTGATGGGTTTCCCATTGGCCAGACCGAACTGGAAGCTGGAGGGTAAAGAAATCCCCTGGTGCAGATGGTAGAGGTCAGGCACAGAGCAGAGTGAAAACAGAGCACGTCTGGAGAGGCAAATAGAACATGTTCATTCCTGCCACATTGATCCATTCCAACATGGAGTCCACTTTGCTCAGGATCAAAGGACATTTTCCCATTAGCATCAGAAGTGGTCTCATGATCCTTCTCAGCAGGCCCTCCAGGCAGAGTAGAGTCATTGGTTAAAATTGGACCGTAAGTTGGACCATATTTCCCATCCTTGCCCAACACAGTCTTGAACCTTCTTTCATATTCTTTTTTCGTTGGTTTAATTGTCTAGATTTTAGTAATGCTTTATCACTTTTTGAAAGGTGATTTTAACTTGTGTTTGCTGAAACCACCATATTGATAATGCTTTGTGGATATAAAATATCCAGAGAGACAGAAACATTGTCATGAAAAAAAAGCACTGGACTTTGTTTTAGAAATCTCCGTATCTTACTAACGAGATTGGCTGACCTTGGACAAGTCATGTGCTTCATGGGAGCCTAAGATCTAACCTATGTGTAGTAGGAATGATGAAGTTACCTCCCAGAACACCAAGGATGTTAACTTTTACAAGGGAAAAATACAAAAAAAAAAAAAAAAAGGTGCTGCATGATTCACAAGAAAGTAGTGATTTTTTAGTTTCGTTATTATTTTTTAATAAGGCATCATAAAGAGGTGAAGAGATCAAGCTGTAGGTTAGAAAACAAGGCTTTGAAACTTGGCTCTGGAACTTCCTAGCTGGGTGACAATGAGCAAATGTCATAATCTTTCCAAACCTCAGTTTCCTTATCTACAAATGGGAATGACCGCAGCACCCACCTCACAGGCTACTTGTTTCATGATATTCAATGAGGATAACCAAAAGCACTAATTATTACTGCCTTGTTATGGCTGCAGAGGATGCCTTCAGAGCAGGGAGCAAGTCCATACGTTATTCACTAATTTGATAGCATTTATTGTGCCTTGTCAGGGTCTAAGATTTATGATTTAGCTGGAGACAGACATCAACAGGCCTTTCTACTTCTCCTGAGACCACAGCCATAAACAAAATTAAACTCCTGAGTGCTGTTCCCTCCAAACGTTTCTCCTCAATTTTGTTTGCCCAAGTTTCAGAGACCATTACTTCAGTCATGATTTTCAATGTGAGCTGATTGAAATCACTGGTCTTGGAGTCAGAGAGGTTGGTGCATCCCCCATCTGTGCTGCTAACTTTCTTATTGACTCTATAAACCAGTAAATTTCTCTGGATCTCATCAAATTTTTCTGAGGAGAGAAACGAAGGAAGGAAGGCAGGGACGGAGGGAGGGAAGCATTGATTTACACCAGACAACCCACTAAAAGTTTTCATTTTAATAACTGTAACAACATCAACCATTCTTTGAAAGCATATCTGTTGGCTTCCAGAGTTTCTTCATCACTCTTAGACTTGGAAGGGGTTTAACAAGCTCAAAAAGACACACGAATATCAAGCACCTACTCTGTGACTGGCATCAGATCTATATTTAATACACTTTGGGTATTTTCTGAAACAAAGATGATTTTCCATAACCAATTCCCAAACCAAGAACATGCATGCATCTGTGTCCAGCAGAGTGGAAGTAATGAAAATGAATGCCACCTTTGTTAAATTCTGAAATGGACCTAAAGGTGCCCGAATTCTATATAAAGTCATATTGCTAAGCTTTGATTCATACCTAATTTCCTCAAATGGGAAGGGTGGAGGATTAGTTGAATGAAGGGCTGCTGTAGAAAGAGCAACACATATCTTCTTGGCGAATGTCTGCTTTTTTTCCAGTTATTAGAGTTAATGCCAGCACAGGAAGGGAGCAGCAGGGGCCAGAGTTGTTTTTCCCCTTAGAGCAACAGGGAGAATGTACTGCAGATAAGAGTCACCCGAGTGTTTGGCTTTTGGAAATGGAATTAGAATTGCTGTATACATGTCAACTGGATCTGGGAAGCCTGACAATTCTTCTCCCTGCCCCCATCTCTTAATTCTGATTACTGCCAGACTGAGATCCATCTATCAGTTCTGAATGTTATGTGCAAGAAAGGTTTCATTGTGAGGGGAGGGTTGGGGGGAACTGGCCTTATTTTACCAGGAGAAGGCTATTATCTTGCAACAGCTGTTTATAGTTAACTGCAGCCCATACTTAAAGCCTGAATGCTGGAGCCTTATTTAGTGCCTGTGGATTTGTGGTGAACAGAGTCAGGCTTAACTCTTTCTTCCCCACGTTGTTAATAATAGAAATGAGGTGGAGGGGATCTGCAAACAAAGAGGGTGACACGGAAGAGGGCTGGAGCATGCAAGCAGGGCAAGCAGTTATTTCAAATGAGGGTGACTATTGAGGTTTTGCTGCATGTTAGGGATGCGTGGAGCATGTTGCATGCATTATTTCCATTAATTTTGACCATTGGCACTCTGATATTGATATGATTCCACCCATTTCACAGGGGAGAAAAAGGAGGCTTAAGCAAGAATGCCAGGATTCAAGTACAGAAGAATTCAACTGCAGAACCAAAGCTCATAAACCCTAGATATGTATCTTGTTAATTCAGAAGCTTTAACTGAGGATATTCAAGATGGCCTGCACTGTGCTGGCCTAGCTATCATGGATAGAGGGTTTCCACCCCACAGGACTCTTAGGCTGGCCAGAAAGGTAAGTGAATACAGTTGATACACTGAGGATGGAGAAAGGCAGTGAAAACCACATAAACTTCTCACTCTAGGGGAAACAGAGTAGATCAGAACTCAGAGGAATTTAGGGAGGGTGGCAGAATTTATACAAATGAAGCTCATTTCAAGAAGAGAACACAGCTGCTGAAATACATACATACATACACACACATACATACACATGTATATACATACATGCATTGCAGAGAGAAACACTCAGAGAATTGTTTCAGAGAGGGCTGGGAGGGGTAAGCAGGGCCCGAGCCCCAGGAGCACTCTGGCTGCCTCTGCACAAACTTAGACTTGATTTCTACAGGTGACAGGCAACAAGGTAGTCAGAGCTACATTTTAGAAAGGTCACTCTGGCTGCAGGGGCAACAAGGTTGTGGAGGTGGCAAAAGATGTCAAGAAAAGTCAGTACATTCTATGACAACCCAGGGAAAGGAAAAAAAGGCCAGAACTATAGAAGTGGGCAGTTGGGAATGGAATCAAGAGACGTGTTACAGGTAGAACAAGTAGAAATGTGTTCAGTTTCTTTGCCTCTCTAAAGACTAAAGAGAGGTTAAATTTTCCAGCAGGAAGTTGGAAGGAGCATTGCTCAAACCACTAACCCAACCCCAAATGATATACATTCCTGAGGGTTACAATGCTAACCAGTGGTGTTGGGGGTGGCAGTGAGACTGCACCAGCACACACACACACACACACTTTCATTTTCTCAGCACGTCTGGAATTTTTGCTCTCCTCTTTGTTTGACTCCAACATCTTTTCCGATGACAAAGAAAACCAAAGATTTTTGAAATCCATTGTTGAGCACAAAGAGAGGCGGAGTAAGAGGGTTGTGGGGGAAAAGTTGGCCGACTCTGAACTTTATACCCTGCCTTGGTACCCAACAATTCGCAGTGGGAGAGAGAGTAGCTTGCCAAAGAGCTCTGTGTGACTGGGCTAAGCTAGAAGAATATGTAAAGTTCAAGATGAAAAGACAGCCCTCATAGCTGAAAACAGAGCTGGGAGCTAACAGAGCTTGGGAAAGGAGACTTCACAAAGAAAAGTGCTTATTTGCAAACTCGTTTCTCTGCAGCAAACGCTCCCAGGACCTCTGGCAAAAGGAATTCCTGGACACAGGCCTTTCCACTGAGCTTTTAGTGATCTGTGGTTAATTACCTCTCGCCAGGCTCTCTTCTACAGCCAAGCCATGGGGCAACCTGCAGAGGCCTGGGGTACAGGTTTTGCCATTTTAATTCCAACATTCAACAAAGTTAAAGTTTTACAACTGCAGAACCGGGAAGAACCTTACTTCTCCTTCTACTCAGAATTCGTAATTTTTGCTGGAGTGGTGGGTCAGACAATGCAGGGAGAAAGGCCAGGCTGCCTGTGAGACAGCAGCATCTGCTGCCTGCAGGGGGCTGGGGATACCAGCAAGGGGTGTCTCTCCTGCTGTAAGGAAGTCCAGGAGAATCTGACTGTCACTCAGCAAAAAGGGCTGTTCTGGTCTGCCCCAGGGCATTCTTCCAATTGAGCCACAGATTTGCTACCATTGGCCAAATGGACTAAGGCTTCTTCCAGCACTGCATCCTGGACTCGCATGATTTTACATCAAAACAAAACAAGTTTCCTGAAAAGAAGGTGTTTTAGACAGGGTTCTCCAGAGAAACAGAAAAGCATGTCTATTCTATCTATCTAGCTATCTACCTATGTATCAATACTATCAAGAAATTTTTTAAAAATTGGCTCCTGAGGCTACAGGGGACAGCAGGTCTGAAATTTATAAGCCAGGCCAGCACATTCAGGTCAGAGTGGATGTTGCAGTCTTGAGTCCAAATTCCACAGGGCAGCAAGATGGAAACTTAGGCAGGGTTTTTAATTTTGCAGTCTTGAGAATTCATTCATCAGGGAACTTCTGTCTTTGCTTTTAAGTCTTTAACTGATTGGATGAGGCCCACCCACATCTCTTAAAGTCTACTGATTTAAATGTCGATCACACTGTTAAAATACCTTCACAGAAAAATTTAGACTAGCATTTGACCAAACGAGCAGGCACCATAGCCTAACCAAGTTGACACATAAAACTTACCATCATAGAAGGTATTACAACAGTGTGTAAAGCAAGACAAAAGTCTATATATTGTGGAATATATAACTGGCAAAAGATTGAGATTAATACAGGACCATGCATTTTATTGTACTCAAAACCATTTCAGATAACTGAATTTCCTACACACTAGAGAGAATAATGACCCCCCACCTAACTCAAAGATTCCCAGTCCCCTGCCCCACTTGCAGTCCCCACCAACACACCCACTAGAGGCCTATTCCTCCAGGAGTCTGGGGTCCCTATCATCCTCCCTTGGACCTCAGACAGTGGGCAGCACTGACCAGTGACATACACCAAGTGGGGATGTCCTCCAGCCTGGGAGACCCTGTGTGCTAGGGATAAAGTCGCCATCTTCAAATTTTTGTCTTTTCTTCCCTAACTAGGGTTTAACTCAGGCCATTCTACATCTACCTGCACCCCCGCCCCTATTTTCAGCCTTCCCAGATCAAGGTGACATGTATACAGCAATTCTATTTTCATTTCCAAAAGCCAAACACCCGGGTGACTCTTATCTCTGGTACATTCTCCCTGTTGCTCTAAGGGGAAAAACAACTCTGGCCCCTGTTGCTCCCTTCCTGTGCTGGCATTAACTCTAATAACTGGAAAAAAAGCAGACATTCACCAAGAAGACATATGTGTTGCTCTTTCTATAGCAGCCCTTCATTCAACTAATCCTCCACCCTTCCCATTTGAGGAAATTAGGTATGAATCAAAGCTTAGCAATATGAGTTTATATAGAATTTGGGTGCAATTAGGTCCATTTCAGAATTTAACAAAGGTGGCATTCATGTTCATTACTTCCACTCTGCTGGACACAGATGCATGCATGTTCTTGGTTTGGGAATTGGTTAAGGAAAATCATCTTTCTTTCAGAAAATACCCAAAGTGAATTAAATATAGATCTGATGCCAGGCACAGAGTAGGTGCTTCATATTTGTGTGTCTTTTTGAGCTTGTTAAACACTTCCAAGTCTAACAGTGATGAAGAAACTCTGGAAGCCAACAGATGTGCTTTCAAAGCATGGTTGATAGTGTTATAGTTATTAAAATGAAAACTTCTAGTGGGTTGTCTAGTGTAAATGAACCTTCTTCCTTCTTTCCTTCCTTTCTCCCTCCCTCTGTCCTTTCCTCCCTCCCTTCCTCCCTTCCTTCCTTTCTTCCTTCCTGTATTTTATTGATTACAATAACTCAAAACTTTTAGTGGGTTGTCTGGTGTAAATGAATCTTCCTTCCTTCCTTTCTTCCTTCCTTCTTCCCTCCCTCCCTCTCTCCCTTTCTTCCTTCCTTCCTTCCTTCCTCCTTTCTTTCCTTTCTATTAGCTATTTTTTTCTGATGTGGTCATGTATTTGACCACGAGGAGAATTCCAATGCATTTCAAAAAGCATAAGTTACACAAAACTTCTTGTTTTGCCACTATACAACAAAATTAGAAATTAAGAAGCAGCAGCCAGGTGTGGTGGCTCACACCTGTAATCCCAGCACTTTGGGAGGCTGAGGGGGGTGGATAGCTTAAAGCCAAGAGTTCAAGACTACCTGGGCAACATGGCAAATCCTCATCTCCACCAAAAATACAAAAATTATTTAGTCTCATGACCTTGTTTCAAAAAAAAATTAAAAAGCAAAACAAAACATATGAGATAACAAATACATATATAGCGATTTTTCCTGATGCACTCCCTCCCCCCACCACCCTCCTTCCCCCAATTGTGGGTTTTTATATTCCTTCTTTATTTTAAACCAAGAGATAACAAAAGAGAAAAACATTTTAGGGAGACACAAATTCAAAAAAAAAAGTCGCTGGAGCCAAGATGGCCGAATAGGAACAGCTCCGGTCTACAGCTCCCAGAGTGAGCGATGCAGAAGATGGGTGATTTCTGCATTTCCATCTGAGGTACCGGGTTCATCTCACTAGGGAGTGCCAGACAGTGGGCGCAGGAGAGTGGGTACAGCACACCGTGCGCAAGTGGAAGCAGGGCGAGGCATTGCCTCATTCGGGAAGCACAAGGAGTCAGGGAGTTCCCTTTCCTACTCAAAGAAAGGGGTGACAGACAGCACCTGGAAAATCGGGTCACTCCCCCCCCAATACTGCGCTTTTCTGACAGGCTTAAAAATGGCACACCAGGAGATTATATCCCGCACATGGCTCAGAGGGTCCTATGCCCACGCAGTCTCGCTGATTGCTAGCACAGCAGTCTGAGGTCAAACTGCAAGGCGGCAGCAAGGCTGGGGGAAGGGCGCCCGCCATTGCCCAGGCCTGCTTAGGTAAACAAAGCAGCCAGGAACTCGAACTGGGTGAAGCCCACCACAGCTCAAGGAGGCCTGCCTGCCTCTGTAGGCTGCACCTCTGGGGGCAGGGCACAGACAAACAAAAAGACAGCAGTAACCTCTGCAGACTTAAATGGCCCTGTCTGACAGCTTTGAAGAGAGCAGTGGTTCTCCCAGCATGCAGCTGGAGATCTGAGAACAGGCAGACTGCTTCCTCAAGTGGGTCCCTGACCCCTGACCCCCGAGCAGCCTAACTGGGAGGCACCCCCAAGTAGGGGCAGACTGACACCTCACACGGCCAGGTACTCCTCTGAGAAAAAACTTCCAGAGGAACGATCACACAGCAGCATTCGCAGTTCACGAAAATCCGCTGTTCTGCAGCCACCGCTGCGGGTACCCAGGCAAACAGGGTCTGAAGTGGACCTCTAGCAAACTCCAACAGACCTGCAGCTGAGGGTCTTGTCTGTTAGAAGGAAAACTAAGAAACAGAAAGGACATCCACACCTAAAACCCATCTGTACATCACCATCATCAAAGACCAAAAGTAGATAAAACCACAAAGATGGGGAAAAAACAGAGCAGGAAAACTGGAAACTCTAAAAAGCAGAGCGCCTCTCCTCCTCCAAAGGAATGCAGCTCCTCACCAGCAACAGAACAAAGCTGGATGGAGAATGACTTTGATGAGTTGAGAGAAGAAGGCTTCAGACAGTCAAACTACTCCGAGCTACAGGAGAAAATTCAAACC
The DNA here is from genome assembly GCF_029289425.2 of Pan paniscus. Classification (NCBI taxonomy): domain Eukaryota; kingdom Metazoa; phylum Chordata; class Mammalia; order Primates; family Hominidae; genus Pan; species Pan paniscus. Next base: position 75,056,014 of record NC_073267.2, read on the forward strand.
AAAAGCAAAGAAGTTTAAAACTTTGAAAAAAATCTAGACAAATGGATAACTAGCATAACCAATATAGAGAAGTGCTTAAAGGAGCTGATGGAGCTGAAAGCCAAGGCTTGAGAACTACGTGAAGAATGCAGAAGCCTCAGGAGCCGAAGCGATCAACTGGAAGAAAGGGTATCAGTGATGGAAGATGAAATGAATGAAATGAAGTGAGAAGGGAAGTTTAGAGAAAAAAGAATAAAAAGAAACAAACAAAGCCTCCAAGAAATATGGGACTATGTGAAAAGCCCAAATCTACGTCTGATTGGTGTACCTGAAAGTGATAGGGAGAATGGAACCAAGTTGGAAAACACTCTGCAAGATATTATCCAGGAGAACTTCCCCAATCTAGCAAGGCAGGCCAACGTTCAGATTCAGGAAATACAGAGAACACCACAAAGATACTCCTCAAGAAGAGCAACTCCAAGACACATAATTGTCAGATTCACCAAAGTGGAAATGAAGGAAAAAATGTTAAGGGCAGCCAGAGAGAAAGGTCGGGTTACCCACAAAGGGAAGCCCATCAGACTAACAGCTGATCTCTTGGCAGAAACTCTACAAAAGCCAGAAGAGAGTGGGGACCAATATTCAACATTCTTAAAGAAAAGAATTTTCAACCCAGAATTTCATATCCAGCCAAACTAAGCTTCATAAGTGAAGGAGAAATTAAATACTTTACAGACAAGCAAATGCTGAGAGATTTTGCCACCACCAGGCCTGCCCTAAAAGAGATCCTGAAGGAAGCATTAAACATGGCAAGGAACAACCGGTACCAGCCACTGCAAAAACATGCCAAATTGTAAAGACCATTGAGGCTAGGAAGAAACTGCATCAACTAACGAGCAAAATCACCAGCTAACATCATAATGACAGGATCAAATTCACACATAACAATATTAACTTTAAATGTAAATGGACTAAATGCTCCAATTAAAAGGCACAGACTAGCAAATTGGATAAAGAGTCAAGACCCATCAGTGTGCTGTATTCAGGAAACCCATCTCATGTGCAGAGACACACATAGGCTCAAAATAAAAGGATGGAGGAAGATCTACCAAGCAAATGGAAAACAAAAAAAGGCAGGGGTTGCAATCCTAGTCTCTGATAAAACAGACTTTAAACCAACAAAGATCAAAAGAGACAAAGAAGGCCATTACATAATGGTAAAGGGATCAATTCAACAAGAAGAGCTAACTCTCCTAAATATATATGCACCCAATACAGGAGCACCCAGATTCATAAAGCAAGTCCTGAGTGACCTACAAAGAGACTTAGACTCCCACATAATAATAATGGGAGACTTTAACACCCCACTGTCAACATTAGACAGATCAAGGAGACAGAAAGTTAACAAGGATATCCAGGAAATGAACTCAGCTCTGCACCAAGCAGACCTAATAGACATCTACAGAACTCTCCACCCCAAATCAACAGAATATACATTTTTTTCAGCACCACACCACACCTATTCCAAAATTGACCACATACTTGGAAGTAAAGCTCTCCTCAGCAAATGTAAAAGATCAGAAATTATAGCAAGCTGTCTCTCAGACCACAGTGCAATCAAATTAGAACTCAGGATTAAGAAACTCACTCAAAACCGCGCAACTACAAGGAAAGTGAACAACCTGCTCCTGAATGAGTACTGGGTACATAATGAAATGAAGGCAGAAATAAAGATGTTCTTTGAAACCAACGAGAACAAAGACACAACATACTAGAATCTCTGGGACACATTCAAAGCAGTGTGTAGAGGGAAATTTATAGCACTAAATGCCCACAAGAGAAAGCAGGAAAGATCCAAAATTGACACCCTAACATCACAATTAAAAGAACTAGAAAAGCAAGAGCAAACACATTCAAAAGCTAGCAGAAGGCAAGAAATAACTAAAATCAGAGCAGAACTGAAGGAAATAGAGACAGAAAAAACCCTTCAAAAAATTAATGAATCTAGGAGCTGGTTTTTTGAAAGGATCCACAAAATTGATAGACTGCTAGCAAGACTAATGAAGAAGAAAAAAGAATCAAATAGATGCAATAAAAAATGATAAAGGGGATATCACCACCAATCCCACAGAAATACAAACTACCATCAGAGAATACTACAAACACCTCTATGCAAATAAACTAGAAAATCTAGAAGAAATGGATAAATTCCTCAACACATACACCCTCCCAAGACTAAACCAGGAAGAAGTTGAATCTCTGAATAGACCAATAAAAGGCTCTGAAATTGAGGCAATAATCAATAGCTTACCAACAAAAAAGAGTCCAGGACCAGATGGATTCACAGCTGAATTCTACCAGAGGTACAAGGAGGAAATGGTACCATTCCTTCTGAAACTATTCCAACCAATAGAAAAGGAGGGAATCCTCCCTAACTCATTTTATGAGGCCAGCATCATCCTGATACCAAAGCTGGGCAGAGACACAACCAAAAAAGAGAATTTTAGACCAATATCCTTGATGAACATTGATGCAAAAATCCTCAATAAAATACTGGCAAACCGAATCCAGCAGCACATCAAAAAGCTTATCCACCATGGTCAAGTGGGCTGCATCCCTGGGATGCAAGGCTGGTTCAATATACGCAAATCAAATATAATCCAGCATATAAACAGAACCAAAGACAAAAACCACATGATTATCTCAATAGATGCAGAAAAGGCCTTTGACAAAATTCAACAACCCTTCATGCTAAAAACTCTCAATAAATTAGGTATTGATGGGACATATCTCAAAATAATAAGAGCTATCTATGACAAACCCACAACCAATTTCATACTGAATGGGCAAAAACTGGAAGCATTCCCTTTGAAAACTGGCACAAGACAGGGATGCCCTCTCTCACCACTCCTATTCAACATAGTGTTGGAAGTTCTGGCCAGGGCACTTAGGCAGGAGAAGGAAATAAAGGGTATTCAATTAGGAAAAGAGGAAGTCAAATTGTCCCTGTTTGCAGATGACATGATTGTATATCTAGAAAACCCCATTGTCTCAGCCCAAAATCTCCTTAAGCTGATAAGCAACTTCAGCAAAGTCTCAGGATACAAAATTAATGTGCAAAAATCACAAGCATTCTTATACACCAACAACAGACAAACAGAGAGCCAAATCATGAGTGAACTCCCATTCACAATTGCTTCAAAGAGAATAAAATACCTAGGAATCCAACTTACAAGGGATGTGAAGGACCTCTTCAAGGAGAACTACAAACCACTGCTCAATGAAATTAAAGAGGATACAAACAAATGGAAGAACATTCCATGCTCATGGGTAGGAAGAATCAATGTCGTGAAAATGGCCATACTGCCCAAGGTAATTTATAGATTCAATGCCATCCCCATCAAGCTACCAATGACTTTCTTCACAGAATTGGAAAAAACTACTTTAAAGTTCATATGGAACCAAAAAAGAGCCTGCATCACCAAGTCAATCCTAAGCCAAAAGAACAAAGCTGGAGGCATCACACTACCTGACTTCAAACTATACTACAAGGCTACAGTAACCAAAACAGCATGGTACTGGTACCAAAACAGAGATATAGATCAATGGAACAGAACAGAGCCCTCAGAAATAATGCCACATATCTACAACTATCTGATCTTTGACAAACCTGAGAAAAACAAGCAATGGGGAAAGGATTCCCTATTTAATAAATGGTGCTGGGAAAACTGGCTAGCCATATGTAGAAAGCTGAAACTGGATCCCTTCCTTACACCTTATACAAAAATTAATTCAAGATGGATTAAAGACTTAAATGTTAGACCTAAAACCATAAAAACCCTAGAAGAAAACCTAGGCATTACCATTCAGGACATAGGCATGGGCAAGGACTTCATGTCTAAAACACCAAAAGCAATGGCAACCACAGCCAAAATTGACAAATGGGATCTAATTAAACTCAAGAGCTTCTGCACAGCAAAAGAAACTACCATCAGAGTGAACAGGCAACCTACAAAATGGGAGAACATTTTTGCAATCTATTCATCTGACAAAGGGCTAATATCCAGAATTTACAATGAACTCAAACAAATTTACAAGAAAAAAACAAACAACCCCATCAAAAGGTGGGCAAAGGACATGAACAGACACTTCTCAAAAGAAGACATTAATGCAGCCAAAAAACACATGAAAAAATGCTCACCATCACTGGCCATCAGAGAAATGCAAATCAAAACCACAATGAGATAGCATCTCACACCAGTTAGAATGGCAATCAATAAAAAGTCAGGAAACAACAGGTGCTGGAGAGGATGTGGAGAAATAGGAACACTTTTACACTGTTGGTGGGACTGTAAACTAGTTCAACCATTGTGGAAGTCAGTGTGGCGATTCCTCAGGGATCTAGAACTAGAAATACCATTTGACCCAGCCATCCCATTACTGGGTATATACCCAAAGGACTATAAATCATGCTGCTATGAAGACACATGCACACGTATGTTTATTGCAGCACTATTCACAATAGCAAAGACTTGGAACCAAGCCAAATGTCCAACAATGATAGACTGGATTAAGAAAATGTGGCACATATACAGCATGGAATACTATGCAGCCATAAAAAATGATGAGTTCATGTCCTTTGTAGGGACATGGATGAAACTGGAAATCATCATTCTCAGTAAACTATCACAAGAACAAAAAACCAAACACCACATATTCTCACTTATAGGTGGGAATTGAACAATGAGAACACATGGACACAGGAAGGGGAACATCACACTCTGGGGACTGTTGTGGGGTGGGGGGAGGGGGGAGGGATAGCTTTAGGAGATATACCTAATGCTAAGTGTTGAGTTAATGGGTGCAGCACACCAGCATGGCACCTGTATACATATGTAACTAACCTGCACATTGTGCACATGTACCCTAAAACTTAAAGTATAATAATAATAAAATTTTAAAAATAATTTAAAAAGTCAAGGAGTTAAAACTAAAATATATTATCTTATTCTAAAAAATAATATGCCACTGTCTCATATTCTTTTACACCCATTTTGGCCTTAGTGTCAGCTCACCTAAGAGGAAGACTACCCCCTTGGGTTAGGAGTAAACATTCATACTGGGCTTTTCCAGCCCTCTAGTTAGTGTATTCAGGCCCTGCTTTCTCTACTTGCCTAAGAAGCAGTTATATTTGTGAAGACAGAGGTGGAAGTTTATGGTGTAAGGTCTTCACTCAGGTAAAGGGTATTTCCTTTAAAAATTCATCTTTTTCATGAATGCCCCAAAGAGAATGTCATCTATCCCCACAGAATTCAGTAAAACATAGCTAAAAAATTGAAGTGAGTGACCCCACTAGACCTTTAATAAGAATCACTCTTGACAGGATGAGAATAAAAACCAAAAGCACTTGAGTTGTTGGGTGCTGGTAGGTGCTGGTAGGAACACTTCAGATTGAGAGGGTCATGCAATTATGCCAGCACCACAGTAAATATTCATACACAGGCCTCAGCGATATGGCATACCTCAGTGCCTTAAGACCTAAGTAGGGCCAGAATCTAACTTACCTCTGAGGTTGCCAATGCATGAAATTCCTCATATGTCTTCTGATGGACATGACATGTCCTCAAGGCTCCCCTCAAACCTGTGCCTTTCCTTTTAGCATTCCTTGCCACTGCGGCAAGTAAATTGCTGGTTTGATTATTTACTGAATGTCTTTCTCCTCTGTTGGATGGTGACTTCTGTAAAGTCAAGGACTGTCTTGTGTAATGCTTGGCATGACATTGAGTAAATAAGTGCTCCATGAACATCCATTCCATGAATGAATGTACCAACCAACCCACCACAGCCAGGGTCCTACATCCCTCAGGTGTGAATGACCAGATATTTTCATCCATACAACTATGTCCACTTGCAGGTACCATAGACATTAATAAAACCCGAGTGTTTAAAATACTTTTCCTTTCTGCGGTTGGGGTATTCACATTGATAAATTGTTCCATGCTCTCAGGAGTATTAAGAGGCTGCCATTTATTTAAGACCACTTTCTACCACCACTATTTCTTAGGAGACTATTTTTAAAAAAGAAATAACTGTCAGTGTATGCATGATTTTCAACTACACATCTTTTATTCTTCAAAACTTGAAGAAAAGCTGCTGTGTTCGTGTTTCTTTTACATTTAGTTTGGTCTTTCACAGTAAAGGTGCCCAGAAGCCTGTTTAAGTGAGACATTGTTCAAAGCCCTCTATAATTTTATCCCCCTCTGTCAATTTTCCTTCCTCTTTTCTCACCACTTCCTACCATGCCCTAAATGCCCCAGCCCACCATTGCACAAAGGTATACACAGAGGGGTGGTAACCAGGCATCAGATCTTGAGGAAGATCCTGAGAACACACAGAGAATAACACAAATATAGTCGCAGCCCTCAGGGGTTTATACTTGATTGAGGAAGGCAAGAATTAAGAAAGTACTTTGAGTTTGATGCAAGTTAACAAAGAGGGCTTTAAGACTATTTTAGGAGCATACATAAAATAACTGGAGTCTAGTGTACCAGGACAGGTCAACTTGAGAACATGACATTTGAGCTGAGAATTAAAGGAATCAGTAGCAGCCAGGCAAGTGAGCAGTGTTGGGTTGAGGACACTTTGTAGGCAGTGGGAAGGGTGTTTAAGAAGAGCCAATGTTCAGAAGGAACATACTGGATTCAGGAAAATGAAAGAAGCCGGAACACCGGCAGAAGGGAAAGAGTTATCCTAACCCAACACACGTACAATTGCATTCATCTCCATTTTTTCACTCTTGCTGTTCCCTTGGTCTTAAATGCTGTTCTCCTTCTTCTCAATCTATTACATGCTTAATTCAACATTTATTTATATTCTGAGAGTTTTACCAACATCTCCCCTGTTGGAACATCTACCACCATGACTCGTTTTTTGTGTGTGTGACAGGGTGACAGGGTCTTGCTCTCACCCAGGCTACAGTGCAGTGGTGTGAACTCAGTTCACCGAAGCCTCGATCTCATAGGCTCCAGTGATGCTCCCACTTCAACCTCTAGGTATCTGGGACTACAGTTATGTGCCACCACACCCAGCTATTTTGTTGTTGTTGTTGTTGTTTGTAGAGATGGAGCTTCACCGTGTTGCCCAGGCTGGTCTCAAACTCCTGGGCTCAAGTATCTACCAGCCTCGGCCTCCCACAGTGCTGGGATTACAGGCATGAGCCTCCACACCCAGTCCCCCAAAATTCTTTTGCAAACTTTTACCATGGTGCGCATCTATTTGTAGTTCTACTCTATCACTGTGCCCTCTACATTGTAGTAACTCCCATACACCTTATTCCCTGGGCTCACATCGTGGCCGATGCAAAGAGAAACTCAATGCTTTTTCCAAAGTGAATTGAATCGAATTGTTTGACACAGCAACATTCAATGTGGACAATATTCTAGAAGGCTTTCAGTCCACAATCCCACCTAATACTGGAACACATTCTTCTGTATTTCTGACAAGGCTTTCCAGCTAATTATTGTCCCCATAAAAGCCCACATAGGGCAAAGAATGTAAGCTTCAGCGTTTGGAAATATCTTTAAAAGAATATATTGAGAAAAAGGCTTAACTCGGGTAAGAAGATTAATAGACTGAGCTTAAAAGTCATTAAAAAGATGTAAAGGAGGAATAAAGTTTGAATAAACAAAGCCATGTCTAATGAAACTTTTTTTTATATCAAAGGCAAGTTATGAGCAGTGGGACTGACATCGGGTTTATAAACATCATAAAGTGTCATGGATAGTGTGAGTGGGAAAACCTGTCACAGAAGGATGCAAGGCAAAAATTAGGTCAGCACTGAAGATCTTAGGACATTCTAGAGTTGCTCTCAATGTGGGTTCCTAGGCTCAGTAACTGAGCTCCCCGCTTATTTCTCTAATCCAGCTTGCACTTCTTTAGCAGGTCCTGGCCTCTGGGTCCTTATACCAGATGCTCAAAGGTATATGTGAGGCTGGGCGCAGAGGCTCACACCTGTAATCCCAGCACGTTGGGAGGCCGAGGTGGGCAGATCACTTGAGGTCAGGAGTTCGAGACCAGCCTGGCTAACATGGTGAAACCCCATCTGTACTAAAATTACAAGAATTAGCTGGGAGTGGTGGTGGGTGCCTGTAATCCAAGCTACTGGGGAAGCTAAGGCAGGAGAGTCTCTTGAACCTGAGAGGCAGAGGTTCCAGGGAGCTGAGATCACACCACTGCACTCCAGCCTGGGTGACAGAGTGTGTGAGACTGTCTCAAAAAAAAAAAAAAAAGGTATATGTGAGATAATAATAATGATTATAACAAGAAACACAACTGCAGCAACAACAAAAATAATGCATTATTTTCAAAAAAAACTCTTCACCTCTGTGAACTGCCCTTCCCTCTTTGTAAAATGCAGATAATAATGTTCACCCTCCGTAGGTCATAGAGCTGTCCTATAGACAGTATACCCACATAAAGGGTCATTGAAAATAGAGGCATCATGTCATAGCAGAAAAACATTGGTGTTCACTCAGGTAAACATGAAGCAAACCTGATTGTTATACTCATTTGTTTATTCAATCACGCATGCATTCCTTAATCAGCAAATGTTCGTTTCATTACTTAGTTTTGAAAACCCAGTAACTATCATCAATAATACATCATACTTTCTACTTCCCACCAAGCATGCTTTATGAAGTTGCCAAGATGAGTAAATTTGATGGCAAGTCAAAGTATACAGTCTTTTGATTTAGAGCTTGTATTTGGAATCTCAATTTGTTTGCTGTTTTCATAGCACGTAGTATGAAGAGCTTTTTCTCCTCCATGTGGCTGGCACAGGGCTCTTGTTGGATCTGCCTTCAACTCTAGACTGTAGTTGTCTATTTTTTATGGTGCCCCCTGGAGCCACCCAGTAGGAATTTTGGCTTTGGCAAATAGTTTATATTTTATCTTAGGCTATGCCTTCCAAATGGCCAGTATTTCATCCAACAGTGTTTGTGAAATATGGTAACAAACAATCAGAAATTTAACTTTATTTATGTGGACACCATAATAGACCTTGAGAACATAATGTTAAGCAAAGAAGGCCCAGCCACCACCAGCATCTGCCTTCCTGTAGCTTAATATCTATAAGGGAAGACAATATGTCATGCAAGTAATCATAAGAAAGTGTGAAGAGTGTTAAAATAGAGGAAGAAGAGGAAAATGTGCAAACATACAGCAGAAAGAGACCTAACTCAGTTTAAGGGTCCATGACATTTAAAGAGATCTTTATGAAAGTGCAACCTTAAGTGATTCAAAGGCAGAGGTGAGGGTAGGCGAGGAAGTAGTGAGGACAGAGGAAAGTCCCATTCTCACAGTAGGTTGGCATTTTAATGCCGGCATCTAAAGCATAGTGGTTCAAATCATACCTCTGTTCCTTACTAACTCTGTGAATCTGGACAAGTCACATAACCTTACTGTGCCTCAACTTCTTTATTTGTAAAATGTGAAAATACAATACCCAAACTTGTTGCATTATTGTGATCCTCAAACAAACTCATACATAAAAAGCTCTTAGAAACATGCACGGCTCATAGCGAGAGCTACATAAATGTCGGCAGTTATATGATTTTTACTACTGCTACTATTGCTAGCTATGTCATTCCAAGAGATGCAGCTAAACTCCCAGAGCTTCAAGGTCATCATCCATAAAATGGGAATACTAATACCTACATTATAAGGAGATTATTAACGAGAATGAGAAATGCAAAATACGTGTGTCTGATAGGCATCCTATAGATGCTCAGTAAATACTATCGGGTATTAATAGCAATAGCCTAAACTTCATGGAATGCCTTGACCTTGACCTTGGCCCTGACCTACTATTTACAAGTGATCTATGTGTATAAATACTGACTAGTCTTTCTTGTCTAGGTTTGGCTAAGGCAACAAAGCTCAGGTAGAGGACAGGTCAGGTGTGCTACTGCCACCCTAACACAAAGATGGGCCACCATTCATAAGTCTTAAGCAAAGTCCAACACTATCTAATGATAATACATTCCCTTTATAAGTTATTTAATGATGGTGCTTCCGATATCCCTGACCCTGGAGAGTTTTCCATGTCTCTTGCTCTGAGTGTCACATTCAATGGGGAAAAGGTCAGCAACAAAGAGGAGATGAGAACAACTAGGAAACTCTTGTGCCAACACCCGTCAAAGAGAGACTCAATGACCTTTCAGTGGCTTCCCTTGGGCTCCCCTTGATGTAAGTCCGAGAGGCAGAAGGCTGAGCTGCTCTTAGGAAAAAGGATCCGTCACCCAGCCATTTCCCCAGGTCCATTAAAAGGCTGACACCATTAATCTGCACTACTTTACTTTTCATTATGTAGAAATGTGCCTTGATCAAAAGTCCCCTTGTGTAGCAGCCTGATTCATTACCAATAGCTGTGGGCCACACACCAGAAATTCATAATCAGCTGACATTATCTACCCAGATCATTCCCCGGATTTGAAAAGCTCCTCATGTCTATCATTATGAAGAGGCAGCCACACGGGATACAATCTGCAAACAGGTCTGAGGGTTAACACAATGGAATGCCCTTTGAACAAAGTTCCAGTTAAGGAATGAACTCCTATCTCCCTTGTACATGTTTGGGTCACCTACTTTCCGAGAACTCACCCACATGAACCCTACATGGGAACTAAGAATCCTACAATTTGGAGACAAAGAGGACCTAGAATAGGTAGACACCAGCTCAAGACACCAAGATGCTATCTCTGGGACACAAAGCCCCTGGTAAAAGATGAGATACTTCTAGTTCAAGCTTACATGTTTCTAATTTTGGGGCCCTTTCTCCAACATCCAAATTTTCCTTTACCATTCACTTGATGTGTGATCTTAGTCCAATCACTTGCATTCCATTCTCAGTTTTATTTTATTTTATTTTTTGAGACAGAGTTTTGCTCTTGTTGCCCAGGCTGGAGTGCAATGGTGTGATCTAGGCTCACTGCAACCTCTGCCTCCCAGGCTCAAGTGGTTCTCCTGCCTAAGCCTCCCGAGTAGCTGGGATTACAGGTGCCTGCCACCATGCCTGGCTAATTTTTGTATTTTTAGTAGAGAAGGGGTTTCACCACACTGGCTAGGCTGGTCTCGAACTCCTGACCTCAGTTTATCCCCCACCACCGCCTCAGCCTCCCAAAGTGCTGTGATTACAGGTGTGAGCCTCCACGCTCAGCCTCTCAGTTTTATTTTTTTTCCTTTATTTGTACAAATGTATAGGGCACATGTGAAATTTTGTTACACACCTAAAATGCGTAGTAATCAAATCAGGGTATTCAGAGTGTCCTTCACCCAAGTGTAATACATTTTTGTTAAGTATAATCATTCTACTCTGCTATCAAACATTGAATTTATTCCTTCTATCTTACTGTATACAGTGTTTGTGCCCTTTAACCCACTTCTCTTCATCCTCCCTCCTCACCCTCATCACCCTTTCCACTCTGTTTTATCTACCTTTCTACTCTCTACCTCCATGTGATTAGGGTTTGTAGCTCCTACATATAAATGAGAACATGCAATATTTTTATATGGGCATGCCTGGCTTATTTCACTTAAGATAATGACCTCCAGTTCCATTCATGCTGCTACAAATGACTTGATTTCATTCTTTTTTTTTTTTTAATTTTACTTTAAGTTCTCGGATACATGTGCAGAATGTGCAGGTCTGTTATATAGGTATACATGAGCCATGGTGGTTTGCTGCACCTATCAACCAATCATCTAGATTTTAAGCCCCTCATGAATTAGGTATTTGTCCTAATGCTCTCCCTTTTCTTGCCCTCCACCCCCCGGCAGGCCCCGTTGTGTGATATTCCCCTCCCTGTGTCCATTTGTTCTCATTGTTCAACTCCCACTTGTGAGTGAGAACATTTGGTGTTTGGTTTTCTGTTCCTGTGTTAGTTTGCTGAGAATGATGGCTTCCAGCTTCATCCATGACCCTGCAAAGGTCATGAACTCATTCTGTTTTATGGCTGCATAGTATTCCATAGTATATATGTGCCATATTTTCTTTATCCAGTCTATCATTGATGGGCATTTGGGTTGTTTCCAAGTCTTTGGTATTGTAAATACTGCTGTAATAAACATACGTGTGCATGTGTCTTTACAAAGGATTTCATTCTTTTTTATAGCCATATGGTATTCCATTTTATGTATATACCACATTTTTTAATCCATGCATCCACTGATGGACACTCAGGTTGATTCTTTCTCTTTGCTATTGTGAGTAGTGCTGCAATAAACATGGGAGTGCTTTATTCTACCTCTGTCTCTTGCAGGAGTGATCTGTATTAAATAAAAGACTGTGAGTAGAAATGTTATGACTCTGTGTCTGTTCTATGGGCAATAACCTTTCAGTTGACTAGCAACATTTTTTTGCAAGAAATGGGAACCTAACAAAGCAGTTAATATTAATCAAACGATTAGCTACCTAATTCCCTGAGAGATAATTAGGTGCCAGATAATGTGTGGCAGGTGCTTTGTAAGCATCATAACAGTTTCAAACAGTCACAGCCATATAGTGTCATCATGGAAGTTGAGTAAATTAATAAACATAAAATGTTTTAAACATATAATAGTAAGGCCTTAATAAATGATATCCATTAATATCCATTAATGGTATCACTGGAATCCTTACTAAACATGCCTTAAAAATAGTACTTTTGTCATTGTTCAAACATCTGACAAGGGGATCATTTTCTCCTGGAACCCTCTATTGCAATTCTAGACCACTCTGGCTGTTGGGTTGATCTGCCATGACTTAGACTAGAATCTGCATCTTCCCAGTTCCAAGACACTATTTCTACATTTGCCCCCTAGTCACATAGAAGAAGTCTACCTCCTTTCATAAGGAAAAATACCTGGAATTACATAAAGAGAGTGATCCTCGTCTTGTCAAGATTTGTATTTTCTAGGCTAAAAAAAGACATGTCTTTCAGTTGGATCTGGTGTGACTTGACTCCAACTTTGTTTCTGAACTTATCATTTAACTCTGAGTATTATCCACATCTCTTGGATTCACATGGAGGAAACAGTGGAGAACAAGCCAAATAACTTTTCTGGCTAATACAGCAAAAGAGGGAGCCGGCAATAAGCAGATACCTGGGTATGTTCCTCCCAGATTAAACAGATGTTATTGTTTTGCTCATTTGCTTCAATTTTCTTTTAAGGAATAAACAGCAGAGTATGGCTAAAACCCTACCACAATATTCCTTTGCTTCTCTATCCCTCCCCAGAGATGACCTAATACCTGGAAGTGGATATGGAACTTTTTGTGAGAGTTTTTCCATTTGTGTACATATGGATGTCTCCACAAATAATATGTAGGATTGTTTTGAACATTTAAAATGTAAATAAATGCTTCCATGCTGTGCATACCATTTTACACCTTACTGTTTGTACTTCACATTACAGAGATTTATCTATGTTGATACACATACTAATCATTTTAATTGTTGCATAGCAATCCACTGTGTGAGTTGCCCACAGTCTATTTACTCAATCCCATTATAAGTAAGACCACTTACCTGTAGGTTAATTAGACTGATTCCGATTTTTTTGAAATTGCAATTTTACAAATACATATGTATGTATGTATACACATACATATATGTACATACATGTTTAAATACACTTGTAAACACTCTCGTGCACGTATACATATCTATGTGTGACTTTCACATACATCTGTAAGTAGAATAGCTGTGTCATAAAATATGTACATATACAGCAATATTCGATATTGACAAATTGTTCTCCCATCACTATGCCAGTTTATCACCACCAACAATGTATCAAATTTTGTGCATGACCTCAAAAAATTTAATGAAATGTAAAGCAAAGAAATTATATAGGTCACATTCCCTAGTCATAATGCAATAAGTTAGAATCATTACAAAGAAAAAGCAAAAGTCAAAATTACTTGAAAATCAGGAAACATATTCTTAAATAACTGAATTATAAACCCAGGAAGCAATGAAGAGGTAAACACTCACATAGCAAAACTGATGGAACTTAACTGACAGCTGAATTCAGGGGAAAACTTATTGCCAGCAAATTAATACAGAGATTAAAAATGTATTGATTTCAGAATTACGGGACAAGGAAAAATTAAGAAAAGTAATATTCATCTTAATAGATGAGAAAATAGGCCGGGCACAGTGGCTCATGCCTGTAATCCCAGCACTTTGGGAGGCCAAGGCGGGTGGATCACCTGAGGTCAAGAGTTCAAGATCAGCCTGGCCAACATGGTGAAACCATGTTTCTACAAAAATACAAAAATTAGCTGGATATGATGGCAGGTGCCTGTAATCCCAGCAACTTGGGAGGCTGAGGTGGGAGAATCACTTGAATCCAGGAGGCAGAGGTTGCAGTGAGCCACGATCGTGCCATTGCACTCCAGCCTGGGCAACAAAGTGAGACTCTGCCTCAAAAAAATCAAATTAAATAAATAAATAAATTAGAAAATAATGAAACAAAATAAAACAAAAGAGAACTTAATAAAGTCTACAGTTAATAAAATTTTGAAGGTAGCAATGACAATGAAATCCAAGAATTATTTCCTTGAAAAGACCAATAAAATAGACAAATTAGGAGTTTTAGAGGGAAGAGGAAGAGAAAGGAGAGAGAGAGGCAAAATTATGAGAAAAAAGATACACTATAGTCAGAAAGAAGACTAAAGAATTAAGGGAATCATATATACAACTTTATGGAATTGATTTGAAAACTTAAAGGAGATGTATGACTTCCCAGAAGAATATAAATTACCAAAATTAACCCAGGAAGATAAAAAACAGAATAGTTATTGCTAAATCAGCTTAGGTAATTTGGAAAGGTAACTTAAAATTTATCATTAAAAAAGGCAACAAAACAGACTAGGTCAAAGTTGACTTTCATTCACGTGACATTTACAAAATGGATGATTCAAATGTTATATAAGCTAGTTCAGGCCATAGAAAAAATGGAAAACTAGCTAGTTTTATATGCAGCCAGCAAAATACCAATATCTGATGAAGATAGTATAAAAATGCAGAGCACTTTCACTTATGAGAATATAAGCACAAATATCAAATCAAATGTTGACTAATTGAACTAGTGATATACTAAAGACAAACATATGTGAGAAACTGCAAAAGTGGCAAAGGCTTATTTCAATTCATTGGGGGAAAAATAGATTAATTCAAAATAGTTTTGGCACAACTGGCTATCCATCTGGAAGAAAAGAAATAAATGTTTAAGACTATATACAAAATACTTATAAATACACTCACATCTGCAATGTAAAAACATATATATATATATATATATATACAGGAATACACACACAAAATATAGGGTCCTGCAGGGAACATGTCTTGATCAAACCTGAGAACCGAGAAATGTTGAAATAAAATGTAAACACATTTGTTCAGGTAAAATATTTTACAGCACAATATAGTATACCGAAAGTTAATATAAAAATAATATTTCCCAAATGACTTAATGACTTTGCAATGCAGATGACACTGGGCTTATATTATAATACTTAAAGTAAACTGACATAATGAGAAAAAAGAGGCCCCAATGGAAAAATGAGCAAAGTTATGAATAACACACAGGAGAACAAATCAAAAGGGCTCACAAACATTTATATATGTCCACATTCAGAACCAGAGGCATGCAAAATAATAGTGAAATAATAATTTACACCTATGGTAATTTTTTAAAATTTAAAACCAGCCATTGTTAGCCAGGCACAGTGGCTCACACCTGAAATCCCAGCACTTTGGGAGGTCAAGGCAGGAGGACTGCTTGAGGCCAGGAGTTTGAAACTAGCATGGGCAATATAGCAAGACCTTATCTCTCCAAAATATTAAAAATAAAAAAATAAGCTGGGTGCAGTGGCTCATGCCTGTAATCCCAGCACTCTGGGAGGCTGAGGTGAGCAGATGACTTGAGGTCAGGAGTTCGAGACCAGCCTGGTGAACATGGGAAAACCCCGTCTCTACTAAAAATATAAAAATTAGCCAGGTGTAGTGGCGGGTGCCTGTAATCCCAGCTACTTGAGGGGCTAAGGCACAAGAATTGCTTGAACCCAGGAGGTGGAGGTTGCAATGAGCTGAGATCACATCACTGCACTCCAGCATGGGCAACAGAGTAAGACTCCGTCTCAAAAAATAAAAAAATAAAAACCTGTGTGGTGACATGCACCTGCAGTCCTAGCTACTTGGGAGGCTGAGGCTAAAGGAGTCCTTGAGCCTAAGAGTTAAAGGTTACAGTGAACTATGATCGTGCCAGGGCACTTTGGCCTAGGTGACACAGTGAAACTCTCTCTCTTTAAAAAAAATAAAAATTTAAATTTAAAAATTTTTTTAAAGCCATTTTTCGCAGGGATACAAGAAAATGGGTACTCTCGCATATTACTTGTAAAAATCAGAATTGTTAATTTCTATTATGAACAACCTAGCAAAATGTATTAAGCCTAGAAATACACATACTCTTCAACCCAGCAATACTGATCCTGGATCTATTCCATAGAAATAATAAGTGTTTGAGGAAGGAGATGGATATTCTAGTTATCCTGATTTTCTCACTATATATTGTACCTGTGTATCCAAATATCACATGTACCTTGTAAATATGCATAATTATTATGTACCAATAAAAATGCAATTAAACAATTAAAAGAGTCTCCAATGAGGGATGATATATATGTGATCATATTTTTGAATATTACTTTATATTAATACATTTGGAATAAAAGTGAATAGATAACACACCCACATAGAGACTTACATGGAGGCATATAGACATATTAACATTATATAATTGTCTCCAGAAGGCAATGAGACAGTACAGTTGTCTGCATATTACTTTGCTGATTTAACAGTACCTGATGGATATCTCAGCAAATTAAAGGGTGTACCTCTAACTAATTCTAGTTAATTCTTCAGGTTATTTTTTGATGTAGGAGCCTAATAAATTGACCCAACATTTCCCCAGACTCAGACAGTTTCACTAACGAATTTTACCAAACACTCAAAGAATTCATATCAACCTTTACCAACTCTTCAAAAAATTGGACGGGAGGGAATGTTTTATAACTCATCCTATGAGGCCAGTATTACCTTGTTACTAAAACCAAATAAAACATAAAAAAATTATAGACTAATATCTCTTATGAATATAAATGCAAAATCTTAAACAAATACCAGCAAACCAAAGCTAGTAACATACATAGACACAAAATTTTACAGCATGACCAAGTGGGATTTCTCGCAAAAATGCAAGTTTGGTTTAACATCTGAAAACTCAGTTAATGCAATTCAACTTATTAATGGAATGCAGGACAAAAACCATATGTTCACCTCAGTAGATCCAGAAAAAGCATTTGACAAAATCTAACACTCATGACCAACAACAACAATGACAAAAAAACCACATTCAACACACTAGGAATAGTAGATAACTTCCTCCACCTGATGTAGAATACCTACAAAAAGCTCACAGCTAACATCACACTTAGTGGTGAAAGACAGAGTGCTTTCCCCTAAGATCAAAAAGAAGAAAAGGATGTCTATTTTAATTACTTCTACTCAACATTGTATTGGAGGTGCTAGCTAGGGCAATTAGATAAGAAAAAAGAAATAAAGGCAGCAGAATTAGAAAGAAAAAAGTAAAATGATCTCTATTTGAAGATAAGATTATCTTATACATAGAAAATCCTGAAGGTTCACAAATTAAAAGAAAAAAGTTATTTGAACTAATAAATGAGTTTAGCAAGGCTACAGGATATGAGTAATATATAAAAGATTTTTTGTCCAACATTTGTGTTGTTTCCACTTTTTGTATTTCTATATACTAATATTTTTGTATTTCTGTACACTAGCAATAAAAATCTGAAAATGAAATTAATAAAAACAATTACACTTATAGTGGCATCAAAAAATAAAATACTTAAAAATACATCTAACATAAGAAGTGCAAGACTTATACACTGAAACTAGAAAAAATTATAGAAATGGAAAAAAATCTAAGTAAATAGAGAATTATCCCATGACTATGAATCAAAAGGCTTGATAGCGTCCAGATGGCAATACTCCTCAAATTGTTCCACAAGGTCAACAGAATCTCTACCAAAATTTGAGCTTTTTTTTCATTGAAGAACTTGGCAAGCTGATCCTAAAATTCACATGAAGATTCAAAGGATCCAGAATAATCAAAACAATCTTGAGGAAAAAAAATTTACAGGCACACAGACGTTCTAATTTCAAAACTAACTATAAATATACAGGAACTGAGACAGAGTACATTTACTATAACGATAGCCATATAAGGAACAGAATTGAGAGTCCAGAAATAAACCCTGATATCTATGATCAATTGATTTTCTACAAACATGTCAAGACAATAAAATGGGGCAAGAAGAGTCTTTTCATTGAAGATTTCATCAAAATTAAAAACTTTTGTACATCAAAGGACATTATCAAAAAAAGATACAGAATGAGAGAAAATATTTGCAAATCATATATTTGATAAATATAACTATATCCAAAATATGTAAAGAACTCTTACAATTAAATAAATGACAATAACACAATTAAAAATAAGCAAAATATTAAATACACATCTCTCCAAAGAAGATATATAAATGGTCAATAAGCACTTGAAAAGATCCTCAACATCATTAGTCACTGAAAAATGCAAATTAAACCACAATTAGACCCCACTTCATACCCAGTAGAATGGTTATCATAAAAAAGAAACACAATAGCAAGTGCTGACAAAGATATAGAGAAATTGGAATCCTCATGCAATGCTGGTGGTAATGTAAAACGATGGCAGGTAAAAAGAAAGATCTTCCTCAAAACTGTTAAACAGAGTTACCATATGATCCCACAGTTCCACTTCTAGGAATGTACTTAAGAGGAATGAAAATATATGTCAACATAAAGACTTGTACACAATGTAAACATTTTGTAAACTACCAGCAGTTTTTATACTAGCCAAAAAAATGGAAACAACCAAATTTCAGCAACAAATCAATGGACAAGTGTGGTATACTCATGATAAAAGCTATATAACAAAATGAAGTTCTGATACATGCCACAACCTAAATGAATGTTGAAAACATTAAGTCTAAGTCAGAAAACACCAAATATTATATGATTCAACTTATACGCAATGTCTGGAATAGGTAACTCTACAGACAAAAAGTATATTAATGGTTGCCCAAAGACATAAAAAGAAAACGGATTTCTTTTTTGAATGGCAAATATGTCCAAAATTAAATTGTGGTAATTTTAACACAGTTCTAGAAGTATTCTCAAAACCATTTGTGCACTTTGTACGGGAAAGAGGCATAGCATGTAAATCATAATTAAAGAAAGCAGTTCAAAAAACACGAAAGAATGGGTCGAAATTCTGAAGGTAAATCAGACTCACCCACGTTTGTGGTCTGGTAATATGGAAATGTCTCTTTTCACCCGTGAGACTCCAGATTTATTCCCTACTTCCAGTATTCATGAAAAGTAGGACAGAGAGTCGAGCCTTTTCTTCTTCCACGGAAATTAACACCACATGAAAATTGCCGTTCTGTTCTAGAATATAAGGAAATATCTCATTGTAAATGGTATGTCTATTTACAAACTGATAGCTAGAAACAGCTAGAAAGCATGTTTTGAAATCTTAGAAATTTAAAATTTGAAACTTTAGAAATTTAGAAATTTGAAATTTTAGAAATTAGAAGTTAATGTAAAAATGTACTTATGCCATTTGCAAACTTGATACCTAAGTTAGTAATTTCCAGAATGTGCTAGTTACAAAAATAAATGTTACTCAGTGTTGAATGTGATCTTTTACCATTATTTTTAATTTGGGAACAAATTATTGACTCAAACTTAATGCATCAAGATTCTTTTTCTATAAATGTTCTGGGAAATTAACTAACAAGTATGACTAACAACTGAAAAATGAAAGCACATATACTAGGGCTGATTCACAAGTGAGATACTTCTGGAGTTCATGATAGTCTGTGTGGAGTTTCCTGGAATCTTTGCAGTTACTACATAACATAATGTCATCCTCTTCTGGCCACTTTAAGTGACCCTTACAGGCTTGCCCAAGATGCACTGGGAACTCATAAGAAGCCACCAGAGTGTCTATCTTCTGCACTTTCTCCACACCATCTCCTATCAGTATGTCCTGATCCTCTTTCTCAGCCTTTCTAAGTTAGAAGTCCTATTCCAGTTTCATGCCTCGGCCACTTGGGTGAATGTTTTGATCAGGGACTCCAGATCCCATAGGTTTCTGCAGTGATATGTTAAGCCTGGAAACTGTCATTGAGAGATATCTATACCTCAGAATCCTCTGGGCCAGCCCTGACCTTCTCACTGGGGTGGAGGTGATAAGAGTAATTATTACTAAGCACAAAGTATACATGGAGACTGATGTAGATGCTTTATATAGATTAACTTCCAATCTTCATGGCCGTTCTCTCCCATAAGATTTCAGGCTTAAATACTTTAGAACCTTACATAAAATGACTCAGCTAATATGGACAGAGTTTAAGCACTTCACGCTTGCAACAGTGTTTTGCTCAGCCTGGCCAAAGACCACCTGTAAGATCACCTGGAGAGTCTGTCAAACACACAGATTTTCTGGCCCCAGCTAGGATCAACTGAATCAGTTGTTCTCCGAATCTTAATAGTTTCACAATTTTCTGAAGTAATCTGTGATTCTGACACACAGAAATTGGAAAAACACCACTTTCTTCTTCCTTGAGCATCAGTACAGTGTTTCACAAATTTTCTAACAAGCTGAAACCTCCAAATGGCCTTTCATTTTCACAGTGGATGGGGGATGGTTTTCATATACTTCTTTTTCCAAAATCCATTCGTTATATTCTTCACATTGCATGATATATTAGAAAATCCCAACAGGAAAAAAAAAAAAACACCACCACTATTAACAAATAACTCTGTGTCGGAGGCACCACTTGACTAAAAAGATGAGCTTGGGAATCTGGTTTTTACTAGTCTTTATTCAAACATATATATAGGACTCCTATGCCCACTCTCCAACATCTCATATGGCTAAGCTGCAGCCTTGGTACTTAGTTACTAAACCCTCTCACTAATGCCTAGAATTTGGGTTCCCAATCACAGGCCTATTTAGACATAAGATCCACGGGCATAAAGAGATGTTGCCACTCTTCATACTCTTGAGAATAAGGCCCTTCAAAAATGGGAAGGGTTTTCTTAGGTGCTTGGTAGAAAGGCTTTGTTTAGGATTTAGCTAACTAGTTGTATATGTCAGCCCCAAATTTAATCTTCTCCTCTACCCAGCACAATGCCTTGTTAATGGTGAGTTCTTTCAGAAATATTTACTAGATGAGTGAGTCAAGATACTGATCATTTGATGTCTGAATATCAGAACTGCAAGAGACCACTGGGAGATGCAATTCAAACCTCTCCATCTCTTTTTACAATTGAGAAAACATCACTGGGATCATTGGCCAGAATTCAAATCCCTTCCCAATAGGGCAAGGTCACTCCCATTGTCTTCACATTTCAGAGCATTTAGTTGAAGCTATGTCCAAGATAAGAACTCTAAGTTCCTGATTCTTTATAAATTTATCAGTTGTAATGTCCTTTCCCCAAATCACTCTGCCTCTAAGGCAGTAGAATTTTGCCTCTCTTTTTTATTTAGTATTGATATCTGCAATATGCCTGAGAAAGAAATCTAAAGGGACACTTATTGAGACAATAAAGGCACATGCAAGATCATGAAAGAGACAGAGAGGTGGAAAAGATGTTTTAAAGATGATGCCCATTGAAAGATGAGCAGAGAAAAGAATGCAGGAGATAATTTCAAGGAAAAAAAAATTTCACTGAGCTAAAAGTGTTCAAGCCTAAGAATACCCCCTCTAAGGGTAAAGTTTCATTCTCACCGATATGACAAACATTTTCCCAACAGAAGAAATTTAACACATTATATAAATACCCCAATACGCAAATGGTGGTAGTAATAATTAGTTTTCTCCCCTTTCATCTCCGTTGTTTCTGCCCACACGCATTTCCTATTTCGAGCTTTGGTGTAACAAATGCATCTTTCAAACTGGAAGCCCACGCCTTGTTTTTGCACAAACACAGGTCTCTTTATCGCCACGTGCAGTCTCTCCAGCTCAGGGAACCGAACAATGAGGCATTTTCTTCTCTCCCTGGCTGCAGAGCTCTGACAGAATTCATTTAATTTCCATGTAAAGTGTAATCTGTGGATAATAATAGGTCACTCACAGCAATATCATTCTGCTCGCCCTGATCACCCATCATTGTGCTAATTGTGGGATAATGTAATATACAGCCAAGGCACACACATAGAATTAGACTGAGCATTTGTTTTTGTGATGCTATGAAGAGGATATAAGAGAGAGTGTCATGTCAGCAAATATCATAGACATAGCCCCAGTCTTCCTAAAATGACTCAGGAAATAAAAGTAAAGATTCTTGTATACAGAGCATCTTTGGTATTCTTGATGTCACCTGCAAAATCCACAGGACTTAGGTGATTTTTCTGGGCACAGCTAGACCACGTAAATGCTCTGTCATCCCTGATGTCCCAGTTTTTTGGTTCCTTGGGACAGAAGCTTAGAGCAGCCAAATGATTGCTTGGGCAGGTGACAATCACCTGCTAATTGGCTGTGCTCACTTTAAAGTATTTCAAAAATATTGATCATAAACCTTAGATTCTTCTTTCTAAGCCCAAAGACCCTCAAAGCAGCAGAGGCCTTTTCTGTATAGAATTGCTTTCCTGGCCAGGCATGGTGGCTCACGCCTATAATCCCAGCACTTTGGGAGGCCGAGGCAGGCGGATCACGAGGTCAGGAGATCCAGACCATCCTGGCTAACAAGGTGAAACCCCGTCTCTACTAAAAATACAAAAAATTAGCTGGGCAAGGTGGCGGGCGCCTGTAGTCCCAGTTAGTCGGGAGGCTGAGGCAGGAGAATGGCGTGAACCCGGGGGGCGGAGCCTGCAGTGAGCCGAGACCGCGCCACTGCACTCCAGCCTGGGCGACAGAGTGAGACTCCATCTAAAAAAAAAAAAAAAAAAAAAAAAAAAAAATTGCTTTCCTTCCTGTAGAAACCTAAATTTTCCCATGCATGCTGTTTCTTTTTTGTCTCTGTGTTGGCAAAGTCAGGAGCTATCATAGCACATGGGCGCCAAAAAGGTGGGTCCTAAAGATGGCCTAGCCCAACACGTTCATTTAATTTATTTCATGATTTTTTATTCTTGTTACAAAGACAATTCATGTCTATTGTAAGTTATCTGGAAAGAGGGAAGAAAACAGAAGTGAACCCAACCCTCCAGAGAGCCCTGCAGTGCAGAGAATGAAGGTGAAGCCACAGAGAAAAAGAATTTTTCTTTCTCAGAGAGGGACACTAGGAGGGGTGGAAGGATGTGTTTCCAAGAGGTTTGAAAACTAATATCTGAGAATAGTGTATGTCCGTCTTAGCAGTCAGCATCCCTCATGGATGTTGTCTAATCCTCATGCGCTGGGTGGGGCCTCCCAGCAACTCTCCTGCCAAAAAGCAAGGCAGCCTACTGGTCAGCACAAAGCTTGGCCAGCTCCAGCCCTTCAAGCCAGATTTTCAGGCTTTGGAAGAAGAGAAGAGCCAGCCCATTCCCTGCTCTCCTTCTCTGGTTTTTTTGGGGTATGTGTGAAGATGGAAATTATCCTCATGACCTGACAGAGACAGAAAGATAGAGAACTTCACAGACGCTAGGAGATGGAATCAGATGAGAAACAGCCTGTATTAATCTGTTTTCACACTGCTATAAAGATACCACCTGAGACTGGGTAATTTATAAAGAAAGGAGGTTTAACTGACTCACTGTTCCGCATGGCTGGGAAAGCCTCAGGAAACTTACATTCATGGTGGAAGACGAAGGGGAAGCAACACACTTCTTACGTGGCAGCAGCAGCGAGCAAGGGATCGAAGGGGAAGTGCCACATTTTTAAACCATCAGTTCTCGTGAGAACTCATTCACTATCACGAGAACAGCGTGGCGGAAACCACTTCCATATTACAATCACCTCCCACCAGGTGCCTCCCTCGACAGGTGAGGATTACAACTTGAGATGAGTTTGGGTGGAGACACAGAGCCAAACCATACCAAGGTCCAAGGGAGGAAGAACCAGAGAAAGCAGATGGAGCTGAGAGACAAGTGTAGGGGAGAAACAAATACAGCACCAGGAGTGAGAGAGTGAGGAAGGGATAAAGGAACAAGACAGAGGCCCAGAATGGTAGGGAACAGAGAAACAGAGGGAGAGAGGCACAGAGGGAGAGGATAATAGAAGGGAAGAGAGAGAGATAGGCAATGAGGGATGAAAAGAGAAAGAGAAACCCAGAGTGAGACAGAAACTAAATGAAACTGACATGAGTGGCGTCTATACAACAGGCTGAGCCCAACGTTGTGGCAGGGGTCTGGAGGGAGGTGAGTGTGAATGTGTGCATGTGCGTGTGTTTGTGCATGAGGGGGCGCTATTGGTGCTAGAAGGAGCCTTAGACAATGCACAGGATTTAAAAGCTTCCTCTGGCTGGGCGCCGTGGCTCACGCCTGTAATCCCAGCACTTTGCGGGGCCCAGGCGGGCGGATCACCTGAGGTCAGGAGTTCCAGACCAGCCTGGCCAATATGGTGAAACCCCGTCTCTACTAAAAATACAAAAATTAGCTGGGCGTGGTGTCAGGTGCCTGTAATCCCAGCTACTCAGGAGGCTGAGGCAGGAGAATTGCTTGAACCTGGGAGGCTGAGTTTGCAGTGAGCCGAGATAGCACCACTGCACTAAGGCCTGGGTGACAGAGCAAGACTCTGTCTCAAAAAAAAAGCTTCCTCTGACTTTTGATTCATACACTCATGTCTACCCCTAGATACTCAGAGCACCTTGATAAGCCTGAAGAGGAGATTGTGTTCTTTATTCTTTCTCTCTTACCTGAAAAGCATTATTTCTTCCCATATTTCAACCATTTCGTCAACAATTTGGTGATTCCCTGGTTCATGACTCTGCACACTGAGAAGCATGAGGTCATTTTGGAGGGGGCTCCAACCAGACCAAATGTGATATGAGCTGAGCAGAGGGAGTGGGGTTTGGTGAGCGGGAAAGCAGTGAACACCCTCTGTTGGTTCAGTTCAGGGGTCAGGCCCAGCTTCCCCAGGGCACTGAGAGCTAACTCAGATTTCCAGCACTGAGGTCACAGATCCAGGAATGGGGACAAAGAGTGCCAAGCCTGAGGCTTCAGGTGAGTGGTCAATGACTCTCCATCCAGGGCGTCAGCCTATAGGTCCATAAGTAGAAACTAACAGGCATCAGACTGAAGGGACACTGGACCCTGGGCTCAAAGCCCAGGACCGAATTCTAGAAGCCAACATAGCAGGGGGTGGAGGTGAAGAGAAAGCTCTGTTCATGAGCAAAGTGGCCCTAGGGACACTGGATTCTGAGAATAAATGGCAGTGGAGGGTCCCTAAGATGGAACAACAGAGTTACTCAGTAAATGTAGCTAGGCTTCCCCATCCTAGATCACAGTGGCCGACTTGATTCAAAGCATCAGAAGGTGGACAGAGGAAGCAGCTGCTACCCTCCTGCCTGTGAAAGCTGTCTTGAGCTCTGGTCAATGGAAGACTCATTTGTGAAGAATGGAGAGAGAGAGAGGAGACATTGTCCCTGTCCTATAGGTGTGCCCAGTTACAAGGGAGACATGAGAAAACACCCCCCGACACACACACACACACACGCAAACACATCTCCAAACATGCTTATGACTACCATTATGATAATGGAGATACACAAAAAAAAGGAATAACAAATTCTACATCCTTGCTACTCAAAGCATGGTCCACGGACCTGAAGCATCAGCATCACCCGGATGCTTATTCAAAATGCAGTAGCCCAGGCCCTGCCACAGCTATAGAAGTAGGATCTGTGTTTTATCAAGAGCACATGAAGCCTGAAATGCCACACTCCACATGACAGGGGATCAGAGAAGGCTTCTTGGAAGTGTAACACTTCCGTGAGTTGGGTGTTACTTTGTCTTATAAGTAAGGAAAATGATATTTGAAAGACTGGATGGGTAGCCCAAAGCAGCATATCTCTTAAATGACCAAAGCTGGTCTCAAACTCAGGTTTATGACTGAAAATTAAACTTACTAAATCAAAGATCACCACTTATGTCATGGCGGCTATGTGCCAAGCCCAGAGCTAAGTACTTTATTACTCAGTTCTTTGTGTGTTTGGATTCTCACAATAACCATGTAAGATATATTTTCCCCAGTCCACAGAGGAAGTAACAACAGGCTCAAAAAAGGCAGGTGATGTTTCCCAAAGCCACACAGCTAGCAAGGGGCAAAGCTGGGATTCAAATACACAACTGTCTATTCCTAGAGTCTGGGCTTGATCTTCGATCTGCTTTATATTGCCCGGGCCTGGTCACTGTGTCCCCCTGCCTCATTTTCTAAAGATGGAAAACCTGCTCTTCCGGTGACATCTATCATTCTGTTCTTCTGTCTGGTCACAGCCAGCCAACTGTGGCCAAGCCTGTGGCCAGCTGGCAAGGACAACAGAAGCCACAAGCTGGGAGCAGGCAGCAGAGAGATCTGTGGCACATGCTGGTCCCTAGCATTGGGCACGAGGGCTCCAGATCAGCACAGCATTTGGAAACCCACTTTAGGGTCAGAACTGGACATTTGTGTGCTTTCTGCCTGAACCATGCACTTAATGTCCTCCCATATCCACAGGCCAGACCCCCTGGAGCTGCCAGCCTGGGAAATGTTAAAGGATGTCAGGTTCCCAGAATGTTTTGAGTTTTCCCAGTAGCAGGATGTCGGGGCTGGGGAGGCACTTCTGTGTGCTCGACTGTTTCTCTCATTATAGCAAGATGTCTTTCAACTCCCCCTGCCCGGTGTTCTTCTCATGCAAACTCCACGTGGCATTTCCTGTCCTCGCAGCTCTTGCCTCAGATATAGGCAGCCATAGAATCCCTGCCCTTCTACATTCATCTGCAAAGAGCTGACAAAAGGAAAGCAGGTGGACATTCTCTCCACTTTGTTTTTAGACTTACAAACTCCCCCAGCCCATGAATGCATCTGCCTGTAGGAGGGAGCTCTCTGAAATGCAAACCACGTGTACCTAAAGAAAGAAAGCTTGTTGTATTCCATTATAGGAAGGCCAGCAAAACCCAAAAATAAAATCAAATGGAGTGACTCTGAAAATATCCGCAGATCACCATCATGTATCCCTCCGGGACATAACCATTCAGAAGTCTCTGAATCTCAATTCTGATTTTCTGAACTGCCTCTGTAAGTCATTCCCCTATTGGGCTCAGCTTGCCTCAGGCAGGCTGGAGGCCCAGGGCCCTGCTCAGGTGCTGCTGCTGAGTGGAGCAGGCTCCTAATAAGGCAGGTGTCAGTCCAGAGAGAAAACATCATTAGCGATTGTTTGTGAAGGAGAAAACATTCACAGGGTGGTTGGGAAGGGAGGTGACTGTCTGCCTAAGGGGACAGTGATCAGGATATAAAACCCTCAACCCCACCAGCAGCTGATGGGTATTCAGGAAGCAAGAGCATGCTGCCTCTATCCCTTAGAGAGCAAGGAACTCAGGACAACACATTATCTTGTGAGCTGGGGTTCAGGATCTCCTAATAGGTACAGAAATACTTCACCAAAGTGGTGTTGGTTTGAGTGCGCGCACTAGGGAGCCTTGGTGATTTCCCGGAACATCACCTTGGGAGTAAAAACACAGCATTCAGCTCTACAAATGCTTTTGAGATTAGAGGAGCCCCTCGATGGCTTTGAATTTAAGTGGAGATTGTTCCCCTGGGAGAAATCAGCCACAAATTTGCACAAGCACATGGGCATAATGAAGGCAATTGTTCCAGCAGGGAGCCTTTTATCAAAGAACATGATGTGGAGTTAGAAGTAGAGAAAGGCCCTCCATGGGCATCAGTGGGGTGGACTTCTGGAGCTCCGTGGTAAGACAGGGGGCTGAGAAGACATGAATTCAAAGCTGACAGCTGCCCCTTCTCAAAGTGAGGACTTTGCTCAGGAGGTGGCAGAGGAAAAAGAAAGAGTGTGGGGTTTAGAACCAGGAATCCTAGCTTGAAGAACCCAATCCAACTTGTTTTCACCACCCTTACCCCAGCAGGATAAATGTTTTTTGGTTTTTTGTTTCTATAACCAAATCATTATTTACAGGCAACAAAATTTTCCAATTTTAAGTGTGCGGCTCATGGAGGTTTGACAAATGTATTTGCCACGTAACCACCATCCCAGTAAAAATATAGACTATTTTCATCACCCTAGAAAGTTCCCTCCACCCTTATCACTCAGTACCCACCTGACCCTACTTATCTTCCAGAGTCAATCACTGTTCTGGATTCTCTCACCACAAGGTAAGTTTTTCTTATTCTAAAACTTCAAATAAATTAAATCATACAGTGTATACTATTTTATGTCCAGCTTCCTTCACCCAACAGAATGCTTTAAAACTTTGTCTCTTCTGTTGTGTATAGTAAAAGTTGGCTTCGTTTTACATTATGTAAATATATCAGGCCAGGTGTAGTGGCTCATGCCTGTAATCCCAGCACTTTGGGAGGCTGAGGCAGAAGGATCACTTGAGGTCAGAAGTTTGAGACCAGCCTGGGCAACATAGTGAGACCATGTCCCTACAAAAAATAAAAAATTAGCTGGGCATGGTGTCATCCTTCTACAGTCCTAGCTGAGGTGGGAGGATTGCTTGAGCCCAGTTGTTCAAGGCTGCAGTGAGTTATGTTCTCGCCACTGCACTTCAGCCAGGGTGACAACGAGACTTTGCCTCAAAAAAACAACAAAAAGAAAAATATATTATACTTCGTTTACCCATTTACCTGTAGATACACATTGAGGTTGGTAAGAGTTTCTGGCTATTATGAATAAAGCTATTAAGAACATTCTTTTATAAATCTTATGGTAGAAATATACCTGCATTTTACCTGGGTAAATATCTAAAAGTAGTATTTCTGAATCATAGGGTAGATATATTTTTGGCTTTATAAGAAGCTACCAAACTGTTTCTCACTATAGCTGAACTATTTTACATTCCCATCAGCAATGTAAGAAAGTTCCAGAATAATCTACATCCTCACCAACCCTTGGTATTGCCAGTCTCCTTAATTTTAGCCACTCTGATGTCTGTAAAGTAATATCTCATAGGATTTTGATTTGCACTTCCCTGAAGACTAATTGTAAGATGCATCTTTTCTTATATTTGTTGGCTAGTTATATGCCTCCTTTTGCAGGTAATCTGTCCTTTTTCCTATTGAGTTGTTTTTTATTATTGAACTTTAGGAGTTCTTTGAATACCCTGAATATTAACCCTTTGCAAATATTTTTCCCTGTCTGTGACTTTATCAATGGTGTTTCTTTTTTTCCAAGAGCAGATTTTAATTTTGCTAAGGCCCAATTTAAGATTTTTTTTATTAGTACCCCTTTAGTCCTAAGAAATTTTCACCTACCTTACAGCATGAAGATATTATTGTATATTTCTTCTAGAAGTTTTATAGTTTTCATTTGTATGCCTGGGTCTATGATGTAGCTCAAATTATTTTTTGTGAATGATGTGAGGTGAGGATTGAGGTACCCCTTTTTTCCATATAGACATTTAGCTTGTCCAATACTTTTCTTGAAGACTTTTCTTTTTCTGTTTAGTTACCTTGGTACCTTTATTGAAACTGGTTGAACATATAAATGTGTATTTGCAGACTCTCCATTCTGTGATAGGGCTTCTAAGGATATCTTTTGTTCTCATATTTGGTCTTTGGCCTTGGTTTCTGACACAGAGCTCCTAAACTCCTTGGAATTCCTCATGATAGGAACATCTTTTGTTCTAATGAGATGACTCTTGATGGGCTCCCAGACGGGGGCTAGTTACTGGAAAACCAAGTCATGCATAGAAGCATTAAACTTTCAGCCTCAGCCCCCATCCCTTCAGGGAAGGAGGAGAAGCTAAAGACTGAGTTAATAACCAATCATGTCTACATAATGAAGCCTCCATAAAAATCCCTAAAGTAAGGGACTTAGAGAGCTTCCAGGTTGGTAAACACATCCATGTACCAGGAGGGGCGATGTACCTCAACTCTATGAGACAGAAGCACCTGCACTGTGAGCCCTTATGGACCTCATCCTGTGTGTCTCTTTACCTGGCTGGTCATCTGCAGCCTTTATGGTATCCTTTATTTTATAATAAACCAGTAAGCATAAGGAAGCATTTTCCTGAGTTCTGTGGCTGTTCTAGCAAATGACTGAACATGAAAAGAAGCTCCAGGAAACCACCAATTTTGTAGCCACGTCAGAGAGAAATTGTGGGTCACATAAAGACTTACCACTTGCAATTGGTATCTGAAGTAGGGGAACAGTCTTATGGGACTGAGCCCTTAACTAATGGGATCTATGCTAATTCCAGGTAGACAGTGTGGAAATTGAATTGTAAGACACCTCGTTGGTATCCCAAGAAAATTTGAGAATTGACTGCTGTAGAAAAAAAAAAAAAAAAACCTTCACATTTCTGGTGTCATAAGGGAAGTATTGAAAGTACCATGAGAGTAAAGGAAAAGGTATTTTTTCCTATATATATTGCAGTTAATTACATTCATTGATTTAGGCATGCTAACCCCACCTTGCATACCTGGGATAAATTCCTTCTATATACTTCTGGATTAATTATTCAACATATTTTTAAGAACTTTTGCATTGATAATCATGAAGGATTTTTGAATGTAATTTATTGTCTCCTTGGCAAGTTTTGGTATCAGAGTAATATTAACCCCATAAAATCGGTCATAAGTTTTCCTTAGTCCTCTATTTTCTGGAGCAGTTTGTGAAGCTTGTGTTATTTCTTCTTTAAGCGTTTTATAGAACTTTTCAGAGAGACCATATGAGTCTGGAGTTTTCTTGTCAGTAGGTTTTTTTCCTGAATCAATTTATTTCAAGGATATATTACTATTCATATTTTTTCTTGTGTTAGTTTTAGTATGTTGTCATGTTCAAGAAATTTGCCATTTTGTTTCAGCTGACAAATATATGGACACCAAGTCATAGTTTTGTAATATTTATAGGATCTGAAGTCATTTGTCCTCTATCATTCTGATATTGGCATAAAGCTGTTAGTTTTGCAATATCTGTAGGGCATATAGTGGTGCAGAAGGGTTAACATCAAAGTTCTGACTGCTATCATTTGCTATCATTTCAAATGTGGCCCTTGGCTGGCATCTGAAAACTTTGATTTTGGAAGGGTCCTTGCCACCCAATCTGATAAGAGTAGTGCGCTAACTACTGCACAAGAAATATGGTTTATGCTGAATACCTACTTTCCTTCTGGGAGTCTGCAATTTTGGTATATGGTGGACAGAGGCTGCTAATGTGTTCCCAGTAAAAATCCTGGACACAGATCTCTGATAAGGTCATTAGACACTTCATACATGTTGTCACAAGTCACTGTGGGGGAACTAAGCATATCCTGTGTGGTTCCACGGAGAAAGCACGTTTGAAACCTTGCATCTGGTTTCCTCTGGGCTCTGCTCCATGTACCTTTTCCTTCTCTGATTTTGCTTTGTTTCCTTTGATCGTGTCTTAGTCCGTTTTGTGCTGCTATAACAGAATACCCAGAATACCAGAGACTGGGTAATTTATAAGAAACAGATATTTATTTCTCACAATTCTGGAGGTTGAGAAGTTCACAATCAAGGCATCAGCAGGTTCAGCTGTCTGGTGAGGGCTGCTGTATGCTTTCAAGAAGGCACCTTGTTGCTGCATCTTCTGGAGGCAAGAAACACTGTGCCCTCCCATGGCAGAAGGTAGAAAGGTAAGAGAGACAAACTCCCTCCCTCAAGCCCCTTTATAAGGGCACCTAATTCCACTCATAAGAGAAGGACCCCTAATAACATAATTACCTCTTAAAGGTCTTCCCTCAGTACCATCGCATTGGCCATTAAGTTTCAACACCTGAATTTTAGAGGGAACTTCTTCAATCCATAGCATGTTGTAAAAAATCTTAGCCAGGGGTAGTGTGCTGAGTTCTGGGAGTCCTCCTAGCAAATTTTCAACCCTAGGAAGAGCCTGGAGATTACCAACACAGAAGTTATTTTTCTATCATACTGTTATTAGTAATTGATATTTTCTCTCTTCTTTTCTTAGTTGGTCTAGAAATGTTTTTAAAGAAAATACTTTGACCTTGTTGACTTTCTCTGTTGGCCAACATTTATCATTATTAGTTTATTTTCTATACTTTCTGTTAGTTCTGTTTCTATTAGTCTATTTTAATAATTTCCGTTCTTTATTTTTCCCATTTTTACTTATTTTGAGATTAATTTGTTCTTTTACTTGCTTCATATGGTAGAGATGTAGATCACTGATTTGAAACTTATCATTTTTCTAATATAAGCATTTAAAGTCATACATATATTTCTAAGCATTTCTTTATTTACCTCTCACAAGTTTTTGTATGTTGTGTTTTCATTATCATCCATTTCAAAATCTTTTAACCTCCTGTGTTATTTCTTCAATTTCCAAATATTTTGGGCTTTTCTGAATATCTTATTGTTATTAATTTCAAATATTGTTCTACTCCTGTCAGAGAAATACTCTGTATGATTCTAACCAGCTGACATTTATTGAGACTTGTTTTAAGAATCAGCAAAAGGCCCATGATTATAAAAATCCCATATGCACTTAAAGAGGACATGCATCCTGCAATTGTTGGGTATATGTTCTACAAATGTTGTATGATCAAGTTGGTTAACACTATTTTCAAATCTTCTGCATTCTTTCTGTATTTTTATCTACTTGGTTTTTGTTTTTGTTTTTGTTTTGTTTTGTTTTTTGTTTGTTTGTTTTGAGACAGGGTCTCACTCTGTCACCCAGGCTGGAGTGCAGTGGCAGGATCTTGACTCACCTCAGCACCCTAAGAAGCTGGGACCACAGGCATGAGCCACCATGCCCGGCTACTTTTTATATTTTTGGTAGAGACAGGGTCTTGCCGTATAAACCAGGCTGGTCTCAAACTCCTGAGCTCAAGCAATCCACCTGCCTCGGCCTCCCAAAGTGCTGTGATTATTGGCGTGAGCCACCGCAGCCGGCCATGTTATCTATTTGTTATATCAACTCTAAATGAATGGTATTAAAATCACTATGTTTGTGCATTTTCCTATTTATCCCTTTACTTTTGTCAACTTTTTCTTTATGTATTTTGGAGTATTGTTATTTATTGCATACATTTAGAATTTCCAGGTATTCTTCAGTAATTGACCATTTAATCATCATGAAATAATGCCCTTTATCAATGGTAATACTCCCTGCCTTGAAATCTACTTTGCCTAATATGCAATATGAGCTCTTTCGTATTTATTTTCACACAGGTCATGAGGTTCTGCTCAGCATTTTTTTAAATCTTTTTGCATTTAATTCACTTTTGGCTTTATAGATAATGTATATCTCTTTTAAAAAAAAAGTACTTAATCTTTTATTTATATCCAGTGTGACAACCCCTGCTTTTCGATTGGAATGTTTAGTTCATTAACATTTAATGTAAGTATTAATGTAATTTGGATTAAATATAGCAGCTTGCTATTTGTTGTTTATCTGTGCTTTTAGTTCTTAGTATTTTTATTCCACGTTTCCTGTCTTCTCTTGGGATAATCATGCTGTTGGTTTTTTTGTTTAGTTATTCAACTTATCTCTTCTATGGCTGTTTTGCTTTTATTCCTCTTTTTCAATGGTTGCTCTAATAATAACAATAAGCATCCTTACTTAACTTGTCTACATCGATACTGAATTGACATTATATCACTTCATATACCATGTTAAGAGCTGTAAATAGCATCTTCTCATCCTCTATTTCTGCAATCATCACATGTTTTACTTTTCCTTTGTTAGAAACCATCATTTTGTTATTATTTGTGCTCTAAACAGTCCATTACATTTTATAACATTTGAGAAATGAAAATATAGCTTTTCATATATACTATTCATAGTGCTCTTCCCTCCTTTCTTTTGGATTCAAATGTTCATTTGATATCATTTACATTCATCCTGAAGAGCTTTCTTGAGCATTTCTGGTAGAGTGAATCTGAATACATTTTCTTAGCTTCTGTCTACAGCTTATCTGGCAACTATCTTTATTTTTTCTTCATTTTTAAAAACATACTTTCATTTGATGAAACAATCTATGTGATAGTGTCTTCCCATGCCTCATCCCCTGCCCTGACACTTTAAAATGTCATTCCTTTATCTTCTAATTTTCATTGTTTTCTTTTTTCTTTCTTTTTAATAATAAATATGCTGGTATGCTGTTAGTCTTCTCCAGATTCTCCTGTATATGTCTTTACCCTGCTCTGAATACTTTTAATGCTTTTTCTTTTGCTTTGGTTGATTACACTTTGACTACAATGTGTTCAGGTGTGATTTTCTTTGTATTTGTTCTTCCTGGAGTTTCCTGGGCTTCTTGAGTCTGTAAGTTGACGTTTTTGTTTTATCAAACTTTGTAATAGTTCGGTGAGTATTTCTTCAATTTTTTTTTTCCGTGTAATTCTTATTCTCCTCTCCCTCTGGGACTACATTACAGGTTTTTGTTTTGTTTTCCTTTGCATTTCAGTTTTTCCTTCTCTCTCTCTCTGTTCTTATTCAGGATAAGTTCTAATAATGTATCTTTAAATTTATGAATACTTTCTTTTGTTGAACCCAATCTGCTGTTAACCTCATCCAATTAATTTTTTTATTTTAGCTATCTTATTTCTTTAAGATATGTATTTGATTCCTTTTTAAGTTTCTATATTTCTTCTAAAATTCTCCATTATTTATTATATCTCTTTCTTTGACACTTTCTATGTTGGTTAAAGTAATTACCTGCAATATACAATCTCTGATCATCTGTGGGTCTGTTTTTTATTGATTCGTTTCTTCATGAAGATGAGTCACATTGTCTTTTTTTTTACACATGATTTTTTTTCTTTTTTTTTTTTTCTTTTTTTTTGAGATGGAGTTTTGTTCTTGTTGTCCAGGCTGGATTGCAATGGCATGATCTCGGCTCACTGCAACCTCCGCCTCCTGGGTTCAAGTGATTCTCCTGCCTTAGCCTCCCGAGTAGCTGGGATTACAGGCATGCGCCACCACACCTGGCTAATTTTGTATTTTCAGTAGAGTCGGGGTTTCTCCATGTTGGTCAGCTGGTCTCGAACTCCCAACCTCAGGTGATCTGCCCACCTCGGCCTCCCACAGATGATTTTTTAAATTGTGATTTAAGTATTGTTTTTCATACACTGTAGAGACTCTTTTGTTAATGTATTTGGAACAGCGTTGCTTATTTGTTCTAGACGTTAAATATATTATTCACAGAGCACCTTGATCCTCAAGCACTTAATTTTAGCCTTTGTTTGAGTATGCTGCTTTTGCAAATGTCTTAGTTCTCAGAAGTAGTCTTTACTTCTAAAGTATGGCCTTTCTAGAAGTCCAGTGAAAAACCAAAGGTATTCAACAAACCCCTCTCACACAGAGGTATTCTAACTCCAAACTCTTACTTCTTTATGGTGAGCAGCAGATTACAACTCTGCTTAGTTTATTCATCCTTCAAGCTCTTCATATTGCCTTTTAGATCCAGAGTTTCATCCAAACATGCATAGTTTGGGAGTCAGATGAAGATTAGAGAATAATTCAGTCAGTGGGTCCTACGTATCATGGTTTCCCATTCACTGATTCAACCATCTGCAAATCAAAAATATTCAAAAAATTATGGGGCACGGTGGCTCGTGCCTGTAATCCTAGTGCTTTGAGAGGCAGAGGCAAGCGGATCACTTGAACCCAGGAGTTCCAGACCGGCCTAGGCAACATAGAGAAACTCCATCTCTACCAAAAAAATACAAAAAATAGCTTAGCCTGGTGGCATTGGCCTGTAATTCCAGCTATTTGGGAAGCTGAGGCAGGAGGATCACTTGAGCCCAGGAGGCAGAGCTTGCAGTGAGCCGAGATCACAGCACTGCACTCTAGCCTGGGCAACAGAGTGAGACCCCATCTCAAAAAAATAAAATCAAGAAGTTAATAACAATACCCCCAAAAAATACAAATTAAAAAACCAATACTGTATAACAATTATTTACATTGTAAAGATGATTTCAAGTATATTGGAGAATATGTGTAGGTTACAAGCAAATACCACATCATTTTATGCAAGCAACTTGAGTATCCACAGATTTTGGCATCTGTCAGGGGAGGTCCTAGAACCAATCTCCTACAGATACAGAGGAATGACTGTATATGGACTTTTGGCTGTAGTCTTTCTGGCTGTACTCTTTCTTAGAATTTTCCTTATCAACATTCCAGAATCTCTGGAAATTCTGACTCCTCAGACCCAAAAGAGGGTGGCCTGAGTTCTAGCTGCTATACTGTGTAACTATTAGAGTGTCCTCAAGAGAAAAATAAATGTACATCTCACCCAGTATGGCTCCCTTTTTTCAAGGATCAATTCCTTACTGGTTTATGTCCTCTCTTTGTTACTCTTTGGTTGCTCCTGTTGTTTTTTCTTATATTGTATCCATAATTTTTATTGTTTGCTCTAGGATGATTAGTCCAATGCAAGCTGCACTATTACTTAAATTAGAACTCCTTGAGTAAGCTTTATCTATATTCATTCAAGAAGAGTGTACTGAGCCCCTACCGCACGCCTAGAGCTTGGTTAGACGTTGGAGATGTAGTGGTGAATAAAAATACAAAGGGAGAGAGAGAAAGAATAAAGAAAGAAAGTGATAATTCCCATCTTTGTGGAACTTACAGTATAATGAAAGACACACACACAACGAAATCACATAAATACATGTATAATGAGAGCATGTGGTTATGAGAGCCTATAACAGGGCAATTTGAACTGATCAAAAAGATCCAGGAAGATATCCCTGAGGAAGTCTTAATGGAACCACCATCTAAAGCTGCTGTTACCACCCAGGAAGTTTTCATGTGGTTCTAGAACCTGAGAACCCTTTCCTGAGACCATGACCATCACCTTGAAATCAGATGACCAGTTAACCATGGATGGTTTATGTCTGTCCTAGCAGAAGTCCAGTGATATGCTAGATACTGTGATGCAAGGATTCATCCTGGATATATCAGCTGTCTGGTAAAGCATTCTCTATAGTAGAGTCCATGAATTAGGGGCACTGTCATGGGAGTCAGAAGGGAGAAAGGAGGAACAACCAGACACACCAATCCAGTGCAGGGACAGCTGCAAGAGCATCTGGCCACCCCAGCATTTTTGAAAAATTGTGAATGGACTTAAATGTCGTGGAAGACACAGGTTCTAAGAACTGCCTTTCTACTGAATTATTTTTAAAAAATAGAAAAGGATTTTTAAAAAGAAAAGTTTCTTTATGGGTTAAAAATTCTGTTGAAGGCAACAGAGCTGTGTGAGAGAGAGAAATCCCAGATTTTTTTCCTCTCTGGGAGCCTGGGGAATTCACCACCAGGGAGGGATTCATGTGGAGATCCCCTGGGGGTGGAAGGGAGGGGGCTACTGGGTGAATCTTGGGGTGGGGAAGAGCACTTCCACTTTAAACCATGAAAAGGGAGAGGGCACCCCTCCTTTACTCTTGTTATAGTAACGTTCTTTTATGAAGGTTTATTCTGAGTCCTGTCAGTCTGATGGTAATGTTTTCTCCACTTATTCTGTAATTATGAAATAATTATAAATGGATGACACAGATCCTTAGTCCCCCTTTTTCTTTCTATTCAGCGGTAGACATTCTGCCTGAAATTTGTAGTCTGATTAGTCATCTCTTGAAATAATTTGCCTATGGTAGATCTTCCTAGTCTAGTGGAAAATAAAAATTATCAACCTGAATGCATTTATTATTTTAGTATTAATTAAATTTTACTTAACAGAGGTTCTTATTCCATGAAGAATATTTTAAAAAATGAAACAGGACAATGGGAGGAAAGACATAGAAATTTGCATAACCTAGTGCCTAAAGTTCACCACCGATAACATTCAAGGTTAGAGCTTAGTGCCCATGAGCAGGTGCATCTGGACAGAAAGCAGGACTGAATGTGAACTGACAGTGGCTGGGGTATATGGGCAAGAAATCATGAGGCTGAGGAGGTCTCCTGTGGCCAAAATCACGGATAGCCTTTTTAGGCACGTTAAATATTTTAGAATTTACTCTTAAAGAAATGAAAAGTGGGGCTGGGCATGGTGGCTCACGCCTGTAATCCCAGCACTTTGGGAGGCTGAGGCGGACAGATCACTTTGGGAGGTCGAGGCTGAGGCTGAGGTCAGGAGTTCAAGACCAGCCTGGCCATGATGGTGAGACCCCATCTCTACTAAAAATACAAAAATTAGCTGAGCGTGGTGGCGAGTGCCTGTAATCCCAGCTACTCGGGAGGCTGAGGCAAGAGAATCGCTTGACCCTGGGCAGCAGAGGTTGCCGTGAGCCGAGATCCCGCCACTGCACTCCAGCCTGGGTGACAGAGTGAGACTCTGCAAAACAACAACAACAAAAAAGAAATGAAAAGACACTGAAGGGTTTAAACAGGAAAAATTCTATAACCAAATTCGTATTTAAAAATCCCTCTCACTGTAGTGTAGAGAACGTTATCTGAATGAGGCAGGGGCTCCTGGGGACAGGCTATTAGGAAGCTGCTGCTGTCATCCAGATGTGAGGCAGCAACAGGACACTGATGGGAGTGATGGAGAAGGAGAGGAGTCCACAGATAAAGGAGACATTTAGGGAGAGCAAGTGGTGATTGATTGGACATGGGGTGCTTTCCAGGCTTTTATTTTTTTCTTATGCATAAGTTTTTCTTTATCTTAATAATGTGACCTTCTATACACAAATATTTTACCCTGCTTTTTTTTTGACTCAACAATAAGAGTTTATTTGGTATTACTTACTGTTATTAAATGCTGTGTAATAATTTCTTGAACTTATGCCCATAATTTAATTCCCAGCCTCTCACTGTAGGATGCTAAGGTTGTTCTCCAGGTTTTTCTAATAACATGTCATTCCTTTGGGCATAAAGAACTTTATTTATATTTGATTGTTTCTTGAGAATAAATTCCCAGCACATAATTTAATGGGTTAAGGTATATAATCTTATTAAGATTTTTATGGCAATAAATGGATACGTCTATTTTAACATCATAGTTACATCATTTCTTTGGGGCAATGGCCTTATATCAGGCTAGTGATGTTGGGTTATTTTCATCATAGAAGGGACAGTGATTTATCTTCACTGCAACAGATGCATATTCTGGATATAGATTTGTCTTTCCTGCCCCCACAATTTATTGTCAGAACCACCATCTATGGACTGACAGAATGTTTTATTCGCCACCATGGAATAACATGCAACATTACTTCTGAACATAGGAAACTCATTTTATGGCAAAAGAAATGTGGCAGTTGGCTTTTACTCTGGAATTCAATGACCTTACAATGCAGCCCATCCCTAAAAGTATCTAGCATCCTAGACTGATAGAATGGCTTACTGAGGACTCAGTGATAGGGCCTATTAGGAAAAAACATTCTGGAAAGTTTGAGGTTATATTTTAAAATGTGCAGTATATGCTTTAAATAAGCAACTAATACATGGTGCTGTTTCTCCCACAGGATATATGGGTCTGGGAACAAATCTTTACTATTGTACCCATTCACAGAGTATTTGTTCCCTGTCTCTACAACTTGGAACTGTTCTGATTTGAAAGTTTAAGTTGTCAATGGAGAAATATTTTCAACAGGGGACACAATGATTGTCCCACTGAATTGACATTTGCATAGGCCATTTCAGGCTTGTCACATCACTAAACCCTTGGGAGGAAACAAGTTACCATCCTAGCTAGATGATTGATCTTGATCATCAATAGGAAATTTGAGTTCTCCTCAATAGGAAATAAGTCAGGAAGGACTAGATTTGGAACCTGGAGGATTCTCTTGGGGAAATTTTAGCATTCCCATGTGCAATAGTAACAGTGAATGGGAAGTTGCAGCAACCAAGATAGAAAGCAAAACAACCAAGGATTTACACCATATAGGAATGAAGATTGGGGCTGCCTACCTGGTAAAGAACATTGATTAGTGGAGATCATGGATAAGGGGAAAGTGAACATGGATCCACTGTAAAGGAAAGTAGTTATAAATAGCAACCATGGCCTAATGAGCAGCTACAGAAGTAAAGACTGAAATACATGCATACATGCACATGTGCACATGTGCACACATACAGAGCTTTTTATTTCACTTCTCTTCATCCTTTTTATTATTTTATAAGGCATATTAGCAGTGGTTCAGAGCACATGTGGTATCCAGTTCACTTGTTATATTTAAAGAAAAATGTTCTTAAATAGTTTCACCATGTATACCAAGGCAGAATAAATAAAATGGAAAAGTTCAGAGGATATGCACAGAGTTAAGGGGATATACTGCCTTCTGGAAGAATCGGCATAGTACAGAAAAAGTATCACTGTCTTGAATGGCCAATGGAGAACAGATTCCAGCTTAATATAAGAAATAGCTTTCTTAACAGCACTACGCAGAAATAAAATGAGTCTCACCATTAATGTAATAGGCTCCCTATCACTGGGAACCTAAATAATGTTCAAGGGGATTGATGCATTAAGCACAAGACTGCAAAGTCAAACAGGATATTGTTGTTGTTTTACATTTAAGGAAAATAATTATCAGAGCGGTGATGTGATTTGTCCAATATCACACAGCTAACAGTGAAGCTAGATAACTCCTTCTAATACCAAGATGTTGTTTTACTGTCTGTTTGCTGATAACCAAAGAGGAGGACCGTGAGGAAAATTAGGGCTTGATTTTTTCTTTTTCCTTTCTCTCCATAAGAATTTTAGCTCTTCTGGGGAGTTGATGAGTTCCTT
Organism: Pan paniscus; assembly: GCF_029289425.2. Classification (NCBI taxonomy): domain Eukaryota; kingdom Metazoa; phylum Chordata; class Mammalia; order Primates; family Hominidae; genus Pan; species Pan paniscus. The sequence goes on from NC_073267.2 coordinate 75,096,955, forward strand.
TCAGGGATTAGGAAGCTTATGTTGGGCATACTTTGATATATATCCAAAATACATCATTAATTATTTACTTCATTAACCTCTAGAAATTTCTAGAAAATTGGCATATCATTAACAAAACCCAAAGTCAATAACTTTTGTCAATATATCGCTTACACTCTCCTCACCTATTCAGCCACACACAGTACACATGTACACAGTACATGCCCCCCCAACACAGACACACACTCACACATCAAATACTATTTTCATTAACACGTGTGTTTGAATTAAAACATTTTTTCTCTAGTATCGTGAATACTGGAATACTGATGAATTCTGGAAAACGAAAGATGGTTAAACTATCTAGATACTCAGATATTTCTGTGCACAAAAATGGGTCTAGTTCTCCAGTCAATCCAAGGACATGGAAAGATTGTACTTCCCTGCACCTTTGAAGTACAATGTGGGCCGGGCGCGGTAGCTCACGCCTGTAATCCCAGCACTTTGGGAGGCCGAGGCAGGTGGATCACGAGGTCAAGAGATCGAGACCATCCTGGCTGACAAGGTGAAACCCCGTCTCTACTAAAAATACAAAAAAATTAGCCTGGTGTGGTGGTGGGAGCCTGTGGTCCCAGCTACTCAGGAGGCTGAGGCAGGAGAATGGCGTGAACCCGGGAGGTGGAGCTTGCAGTGAGCCGAGATCGTGCCACTGCACTCCAGCCTGGGCGACAGAGCAAGACTACATCTCAAAAAAAAAAAAAAAGAAAAAAGAAAAAGAAAAAGAAGTACAATGTGGCCATGCAACTTATTTTATCTAATGAAATGTAACTAAATGTCCAAGTCACCCTGAAGCCTGATATTGAGATGTTGATATCATAAGTTAGTGGCGCCTCCATCAGATTGGATCCTTGCAGGACTACAGAGAACAGAGGACCCTCTCAAACTTGACTGGCCATGTAGCATGCACAAGAAATAATTATTTGTTGTTTTATGTCCCTGAGAAGCTCCATTTGGTTGTTACTGTCTGAGAATCTAACCTATTGTGACTGGTAGACATGCCGACCAAACCCTATGTTAGAGATTGAAAGTACAAAGCATCTCTATAAGACAGACCTTATTATTTTCATTTTACAAGTGAGGAATTTGAGGTTTAGTCATCACTAACATGCGCCAAGTCACACAGTAAGTTAGAGCGGAAAGGGGTGAATGAGACAGTAATCCATGTTTCTAAGGAAAGACAAGTCTTTGTGTTTGATGCTGGAAATAATCAATTGTTTTCTCCAAAGGGCAACTTTGGGCTTTCCACAGGCTTGGAAATCTCCCTTCCCTTACTAATTTATCTTAGGGCTTGCTTTGTCCATAACATCCCTAAGATTGGGCTCCTGGTTGAGGTCAAATGAGAATGACTGTGGTGGAGACAGAGGGCTGGGGAGGAGTTATCTTCAAATAGATAAGAAATACATTCACAATAAAGATAATTTCTGGAAAACAAGACACAGAGGAAGCTGCAAATATATCCCAGTGGACTGCAGCTGCTTCTAACCTGTCTGAATTGTAGGGGATAAAACAACATAGCAGGAGTGGATGAGCTCACGTGGGTGAGTGTACAACACTAGGAAAGAAAAGATTGATGAGTCTCTTCCCAATTCACCAGAATTGATACCTTAAATTTATACAATATTCTTCAACTTTATTCTAAATTCAATATAGAGTTTCTGTTTACTAACTTGCCTACCAAATGGTCTTTGGAACATAATGTAAATTCTTGCTTCATTAATGTATATGTTACCTGATATTTACTTGCTTATACATTGATAATTGTTCTTCAGAATTGGTTTTCAGGTTTTACATCTTTTCAAAAGAAAGCATCACATCTATCTAAATGCATGTATCTAGTAATTCATATTAATTCTTGTGATGACATTTAGATGAAATTTAAGGTATCAATTTAGAATAAATTAAAGGTATCAATTCTGGTGAATTGGGAAGAGCCTCATCATAATATTGTAAGTTACAACCAAAGTGTTATGCCTATTATGTAAATCGTCCAATAAAGAATGACAAACATCTTTATCACAGAAAGTTTACAAATTTTCAAGCTGACTGACCCATTAAAGGCTGTTCCTTACTTGACCTACAAAGATTTACACAAGATGATGGAGGTGCTTGCTTCTGAACATAGAAAACTAGAAACAAAAGATGTCCAACTTCTTCGTCCTCTTAACAATGTTGTCTCATCTATAAAAACAAATCAACAAACAAACTATCCCTTTACCTGGAATGTTCTCCAACAGATGATGGAGACATACGGTTCCTAAAGATACATTGATTTCTAAAACTGAACTATATAAACTTGCTGTTTTACGTATTAGAAAAATAACCTTAAAAAAGGCAAAATAGTTCACCTGGCCAATAGCTTGAGGTAGGGCAGAAGAAGGAAGCCCTCTGCTCTCCTTTGACCCTGCATGTAGCCATCCACCTGGTCCCATCTGAGGTGCCACCATACCTGTCCTCAGTGCGCTCTTCTCTTTCTCCACTTCCTTGCCTGCATCTTGGCCATTTCTTTCACTTAGGACATTACAACAGCCCCATACTGGTCTTCCTGCCTCTGGTCTCTTCCCACCTCCCATTGTGTTTCCAATAAATGACAAAATGATTTTTCAAAATACCATTTGGTTCACATCACCATCCTAATTTTAATCTCTTCCATGGTTCACTGTAACCCTCAGATGAAATCAAACATCTCTTGGCTGAGAACGCCCTTCCTGATCAGGTGTGTCTCTGCATTTTTTGTCTTATTTCCTGGAACATGCTCATAAACACCTTTCCCTTTAATTCTATGGAATTACATGAAGTTTCCTCAGCCCACCCTTTGTTTCCCTCCAAATTCCTACTCACTCTTCAAAATCCATACCAGGCATTTTCTTTTCCAAGAAGCTTCCCTTGACATCTTATCCCATCTATCCTGGTTAGGACATATTTGATACTTTGTTTTGATTCACTGTTGACTTGACCTTCACCAATAGTAAATTTTGAAGTCATTGAGATCAGGAAATTCGTGTTCTTAACTTTATATCACAGGATATAATATTAATATATTATATCACATAAATGCCTGTCACATAAATGCAGGGAGTGGGTTGGGGGAAGAATAAAGGAAAGAAGGAGAGAAAGGAAAATAGGAAGTAAAGAATAGACTGACTCTCATGTTCACTATCACTTGATCCAGAGTTCTTCCTCCCACTTCATGGTCATTTCTGCAAATACCAATAAGTAAGATAAAAAACAAGTGGCTATGTGGGTTTTTTAATAGTTAATGAAAATAATATTCTCACATTATTTTCTTCAAGTTCAATAAGAATATTTTATATGGAAATTTATATGGTTTGGCTATTTCCCCACCCAAATCTCACCTTGAATTCCCATGCATTATGGGAGGAACCTGGTGGGAGGTGATTGAATCATGGGGCCACATCTTTCCCATGCTGTTCTTGTGATAGTGAATAGGCCTTGTGAGATCTGATGGTTTTAAAAATGGGAGTTTCCCTACACAAGCTCTCTTCTCTCGTCTGCCACCATGTGAGACGTGCCTTTCACCATCTGCCATGATTGCGAGGTCTCCCCAGTGGAACTGTAAGTCTAATAAACCTTCCTTTTGTAAATTGCACAGTCTTTATCAGCAGCATGAAAACAGACTAATACAGAAGTAATAGAATTTCTATAGTTAGTAGCTATTGTAGAGGTATTGACAAGCTCAGAAACTGGTGTTTGCATCTGGATGTTGATATGCTTTGGCTATGAGATTTGGCCACCCAAATCTCATCTTGAAATGTAGCTCCCATAATTTCCATGTGTTATTCTTTTGTTTGTCCATTCAATTAATCATTTAGTAAACATTAAGCTCCTACACTGTACCTGTGGGAGGTAACTGCATCTTGGGGGTGGGTTTTTCCAATACTGTTCTCATAATAGTGAATAAGTCTCACGAGATCGGATGATTTTGTAAAGGGGAGTTCCCCTACACAAGCTCTCTTGCCTGCTGCCATGTAAGACATGACTTTGCACCTCCTTTGCCTTCCGCCATGATTGTGAGACCTCCTCAGCCATGTGGAACTGTGAGTCAATTAAATCTCTTTTTTTTCTAAATTACCTAGTCTCGTGTATGTCTTTATTAGCAGTGTGAGAACAGACTAATACAGATGTTAAAATAAGATGATCATAAAAATGACAACAAAATAGTTTGTTATAAAGTTACACAATTTTTAAATGGCATTCATGTGCAATATTTCATCTGATATCCCAAGATACCCAGAACACTATACTGAGTGTAAGTAAAAGTATTACTTTATCATACTATAGAAGAAGAATTGGAGATCCAGAGAGGAAGTGATTCCTCAAGGGCACCTTGCAAATCATTGGCAGAACAGGTGCCCATAGGCAAACCCCTGAACCTCTCATCATTAAACTTCACTTTCCACACATCCTGTTGAGCTATTTTGCTTTAAATAAAAAGTCAAGGAAATTTCCTTGGAATTAGATGTTTCCTTGGGCTTGACTGCCCTTTGTTTAGGATTTTATATTCTGCTTTCTATACAAGTTGTTACAACTCAGCACTTACCCAGTAACCTTCTCCAAGGGAAAAAATAGCAATAATTTATTTGGCTTATATTTTTTCTAAGATCTCAAAATTACTGTTTTGCAAATATCTTCCCTGAAGTTCAGAGTGTATAAAACAAGAGTATATAAAATGGAAAGAAAGCCATTGGCCCTATGAAGTCAAGGACTCTTTCCATAATAATAAAAAAATTTAAATAAAAATTTGATCATAACTTAAATTCATGGAAGAATATTTGCATTAGAACGGGTGATTTATGTTAAAATATTTCAATATCCCCTGGGCCTAAAGGCAACAAAATTATTCTTTTGTTTGTCCATTCAATTAATCATTTAGTAAACATTAAGCTCCTACACTGTACCAGGCAGGCATTTTTTTTATATAGGACTTACTTATTTATAATCTCAAAATCACAGATGTGGGGAGCATTGTACATCCTGTTGAATCTTTCTTCCCTCTTCTTTCACAGTTTCATTCTTGAATTCTCTATTTCCATGCCAGGAGACTCTTGTACTTAGGTTTGAATTGATCTATTGATAAGAATCTCATTACTTCTAGGGGTTCCTGAAGTTCAGTAGGTTGCTATATCCACTGGTCAGTTTTCCGGGGCAAATGGACGATTCTCTCCCCAACAGAGCATGACAGAAACATGGAAGGACAACTCATTAGACAACTTTGTAAAGCTTCCCGCTGGTACTGCATTTGACTGGCAGTTCCTAGTCTGGATTCAGACAAAAGAGACTCAACCACAATTAAATAGTCACGGAAATTCCTTATGGGCTTCTGCCTGTGCACATTCAGAAGGACACTAATTAGGTGGGGACCCCTTCCATGCCAAGCTCCCCAGGCCTAGGGTTGGGGTGGGGGCTGGCTACATTGGAGGATTCTTCTCTGACTAGCAGCGGTGTTTGACCTCCTCATTGAGTCCCTAAATTGTGTTTGCCCCGCTAATAAAGCCCTAGTGGTGGGAGCTGACAGACTGCCTGCCTTTCCCTATCCAGGGGACTCCACTTTCCCCCACTGTGGGTTGCAGGGCATGAATGACCCCTTTGTCTTCATTTCAAATGTTTTGGCAGGGCTTCTAAAAACAGTGGTGAATGAAAAACCACATGGTTCTAATTGTTTTCTCTGGGATCAGACTGGTTTCCTTAGGCCATCCACCACGTACACACAGTGCCTCGAGATCAACACTGCCCGTAGACTTTCCAGCTAAAACCCCAAACTGTGATTTTTAAGAAGTACCAAAATATATGCAGTCATTCTAAGAAAGAACATTTTCTCTACCCAACTCTAGCAATCGTCCAGGTGAAAACATCAGGGTGTGATTTCCTTTCCAATTAAAAGATACACTGAGCCAAGACAAGCCACCTGTTTATATCAAGGAAGGTACTAAAACCTTCAGGGGAGGGCTGCAATTTCTTGAATGAAGGAACAAATGAATAAACAATACATGGAGAAGAAGGAAAAGGGGTGGAGGAAAGTGTTCAACCCTAAACTGTGCAAATACTGGTCTGATGTTCACCTTGTCCCAGGCACGAGGTTAGGATTTTTCAACTATTAACAGTTTGGATCAGATAATTATTTGTGTAGGGAGGGTCTTTCCTATGCATTGTGGGGTGTTTAATAGCATCTCTGCCTCTACCACTAGATGCCAGTGCCAACACCCCACCCCCAGCTATGACAATCAAATATGTGTCAGATCTTGCCAAATGTCCACTGTGTGCCGGGGGTGAGATGGGGAGCCGGGGGAAGGGGGAGAATTCATCCCCATTTGAGAGTTACTGAACTAGATAATTCAAAAACACAAGAATTGCAGAAACACTAAGTGAGAGTTGGCTCAAGAGTCGGCAGCTGGGTAGGAATCCCATCTTTGCCTCTTACTAACTCTGTGACTTTGGGCTTAATACCCATCCTCCCTAAACCTTCAAATCTACTCCATAAAGTCTAGAGGATTAAATGAGAGGCCCCATGTAAAGTGCTTAGCACAGAGCCAGATACCCAGTGAGCTGGGCACACAATCAACGTTAACTGGCATCAACATCATCCTCATGGTATTTCTGCAACTTGACACAACGGCAGTCCTCTTCTCTGAGCATAACAGCAGTCCTCTTCTCATGCATCTGCTGAGCCCATTGGGTGCTGTTATGTCCACCGTCAATTCTAGAGTTTCCAGCCTCCACATTTCAGGCCCAAGAACAGCGGGAAATGAGGACTCTGGCATCACCCATGACCCCTTGACTCCCTCCTGGGGTACACACATGCCAGGGGTTGAGAAAGAAAGATGTTTCCCATGGAAGAAAAGGCTGCTGACATTTTAACAAGCACATTTGACAGGCCTTTGACCAGCCAGGGCCAAAGGTCAGATTCCTGGCTTTCACATTTGCCTTTCTCCAAAAGGAAAAGAAAACCCCATGGTGCTAACGGATATCTTTGGCCTCTGGTTACACCCTGGGATGAATGAGCTGCCCCAGCAACCTGGTTTTTGCAAAGGTTCCCACACATCACATGGTCAGTCATTTCCACCAACAGTCCCCCAGTCAGCCTGACCCAAGATCCAGACCTGCTTCTCTTCAGCCTGTAGCCACTCCATCTGCTTTCCATCAGCTCCTCTCCATCCTCACCTTTGTGTTCTGTTTAAGTCTCTCTCTGGCTCCCTGGATTGGAGATTTGAAGCACCATCCTCTCTACCTCTTATCTCCAGGGCATCCTCCAAACCACCAAGTCATATTATTTTTCTAAACTGCAACTGTGACTGTCACTCCCTTGTTTAAAAACTTTCAGTAGCTCACCATTTCTTTTGAGCTAAAGTCTTCAGTTAGCTGTACAAGCACCTGAATGCCCATGCCTACCTCCCTTCATCTCTCAAGAAGTGCTTCCCTTCTCACTCCCACTTACTGCCTGAACTGCAGGTAAACCAAGCCCCATGCCATTCCCTGAAAATGTCCTACTCCTTTTCCAAGCTGATTCATTCCCTCAGCAGTACAGATAGAGTGCAGGGCCAATGACATCATCAAGAACTAACTGAAGTATTTAAGGCCGGAAAACACAGATGTATTGGATAATATATTTGAAAAGAAAACTGTGAAATCAAAATGAATAAACATTTCATTAAACAGTCACAAAACAATACGCTCTAACTAGTCAACTGTAATTCAACTCATGATGCTACATAAATATAATAAACATTAAATAATATAAATTGTTTTGACACAATTGAAACTTAAAATTTTAATGTGAGATGTGCTATGTATGTATTTATATTTGGTTTAAAATGAGATAGGGCTTCAAGATGAAGAGGTTTTAAGTGTTTCTTGCAATCCTGGATCTTTGAGCACATTCTTTCTCTGTAGCATGTGTTTTCCAGTCTCTCCATCTGGAAAACTGTTTCTAATTCTTCAAAATTAACTTAGATGTTGCCTCCTGTAAGCAGCTTCTCTGAGGTCTGTTCCACATGGCCAGCCTTCTCTCTGTGGTCTCTGTGCTCCATCTCAGCACCTCTCATACTATGTCAGTCTGTATCTCTCAGCAGACTTTGGGGGTTAATGATGGAGAAGATTGTGTCTTATTCATCTTAAAACAGTTCCCTACTGCCTGGAACTTAGCATAAAATGAATAATTGATTACTGATGACAATAACCACTACAACAATTACAATGTTGTAATTTGGGCACCCTCCAATGGCAGACCAACCAAGAACCTCAAGAGAGAAGTGTACTTTCTTACTTTGCTGTGGCCACATTAGGGTACCCTCTGCTCTGAGTGTGGGTCAGGTCATGGCATGACAGGCTAGCCATTAGCTGGACAGGTGAGTCATCGATCATCAGAATGACCACCTTTCCTTCTCCAGACCACCACATGGAAATAAATGAGACAGGCCTGTCTCGGAATGGAAATAAATGAGACAGGCCTGTCTCAGACATGGCTGCTGCTCTCAATAACTAGTACCTCCAGGACCTGACATAACCAACAAAGCAAGATTCCAAGGGGTTCCTCGGGCTTGGAACAAGGAACCAGTTATACTAGGGTCTCAGTGCAAATGAATGGCTCTTGTGGTTGAAGAAAAGTGGAAGGTGAAATGCTGAGCACTTCAGACATTCTATGTCCACCATGGCAAGCATTCTTGGCTACAGTCCCTAAGGGGACCACAAAAATTTCACAACATGCTGTTTATTTCTTCTCTTTCAGGGATTCTTGGGGGTGGGGTAGGAGGCAGAAGAAGCATGTTTTTGGTTCATGAGCCAGATGCTTTCTTTATCATTGCTCAGAAAAACTGAGGGAAACAAACAGAATCAGGGTAGTAAGGGGAAAAATACCTTTGGTGTGAGCCAGGCTTGGGTTGGAATCCTAGCTCTGCCACTTATAAGTGGTGCGATTTGAGGAAATATCATGTAACTTCACTGAGCCTCAATTTCCTCTTTCATTAACTGGCTGTAACACATACCTTGAAGATTTTATATGATTTCTGCAGTTCATACATTTAATGGCAACCATGAGAACATCTTCATCATTCATGTTCAATAGTCAGTGCCGTTGTAGATCATATGTTGTAGGTTACATGGGTGATCATATGTTCATGTCATATGTAGATCATGTGTTGTAGATCATATGTGTGAGAGTGATCCTGGCCCCATCACCACCACCACTACCCCTATGTCCCTCATTCCTTCCCCTATAATTGATTTTTCCATCTTTGGAAGCAAAATAATAAGAGAAAATAGGGCATTCCTGAGGAAGCCTGTTCTTAGAGTCCCTGCTTTGAAGCACACCATGGCAATGGGCCACAGTGCAAATTTGGGGAATAAATTTCATTTTGAGTCTTCCACCAGTTGTCTGAAGACAACAACCACTCATGCAAGAAAGGCTTCCAGAGAGAGTGGGACATCAGGGAGAGCCCTGGAGTAGTAGTTTAGTTACAGTTTCAAATGTACCATCTACCCACTGGAATATTGCTATTATTGGGAAATAATAGCAATAGTGTGTTGGTACAGTTTTAGAGAGTTGCGCTGTTTACAAAGTGCTTTAACAAACAGCACAGAAAGTGACTTTAACAGGTGTAGCACTTGGCCTCGAGGTATACCAGTTGTATTGGCCTATGGAATTCCACTTTAACTTTTTAGTAACTTGAAGAGGAGTGGTGGCATCTATCATTATCCTTGTTTTATGTATGGGGAATTTTAACCACAGAGAGTTTAAGTGATGAGGTCACACAGCCAATAAAATCACTGAATGAGGATTTGAACCCCAAGATCTGGTTGATTTCAAAATTGATATTCTACCCCCAAAGGACTCCCTTAGCCTTAGAAGTATGGTTATCAGAGATAGTAAATAAAAATGCATAATACCCAGTAAAATTTGCATTTCAGATAAGCAACAAATAATTTTACTATAAGTACTCCCCGTATATTTTTAGCATAAGTATAGCCCAAATATCACTTATACTTTTAAAATATCTATCTATCTTAAATGTTAATTTAACTAGCCGTCTTGCATTTTATCTGACAACCCTTCTTAGGAAGTTCGTGTCACATGAGCACGAAAGAGGTGGTATGTCAGGGCTTTTCCAGAGACACCTGAGGTGGTGCTCGTGGAAATGTGCCATTCATAAATGTAAGCATTCTCTTTACTATTGAAAGATTTTTAGAGAAATATAGGCAAAGGAAAGCTCCAGAGATGATTTAGGATGTGTTTTCTACATGAATATGATATGGGTCTAGGTGTGCAGAGTGAGATATCCAAATCAAAATTGACAGCAGGCAGACAACCTCGACTGGGTAAACTCAGGGTCACTAAGCCAATTTCACCCTGAATTCTCACAGGTCTCACTTGGAAGCCATAGCAAGTTGCTGACCTAGAAGCTGATGTTTACTGAAACCCACCTGTAGGGCAGCACCGTGCTGCACTTTATGGCATCTCATTCTGTCTCCTGGCATTGCTGTGAGGTGCGTGTGATCACCTCATTTACTGAGTGAGAGATTGGGATGGAGAAGTCAAGGCCATAGCTCATTACTGGTAGAGCTGACTTTGACGCAGGTCTGTTTGAACCCTATCTATATGCAGCGTCATATATATGGTTCATGGAAAGCCAGGGAGCCACAGTCTGATGCCTGAGATTTTGTAGGTATATATTGAGTGTCCCAAGTAACACAGTTTAAATTGTTCCTTCTACAGTCATTCTACCTGAATAGTCTCCGGTCTACTCATCTGTACCTTTTTTGACTCATCACTCAAGGCCCATGTCATCCCTCTCTGACATTTCTGAAAATTTTTGGACCATTGATGCTTTCCATAATACATGAACCCCTCCTCTACACCTCAAATCACTCTCTGGCTTGGCTTCCAATGGCCTTCAGATTTGACCTCTTACTGCAGGAACTGGGCACTTCATCTCCCATTGTGTGCACAATGCCTGCTACCACTCCTACAGAGTGGTATGCCACATAGCACAGTGGCTAAGAACACAGTCCATGGCTCCACCACTAACTGTGAAGGCTTGGATAAATTACATAGCACTACATGTCTTGGTTTCCTTGTCTTTAGATACAGATAATAATAACACCTACCTTAAGGGGTTGTTGTAAGGATGGATTGAATTAATGTTCATAAGTCACTTAGGACAGTGCTTGGCACACAGGAAATGTATCATTCATTTTATGTTATTACTATTACTAATGGTGAGATCTATCATGATTTGAACTTTTCATAGGTGTTCAGCACGGAGCTGAACAGCTCACATGCATCACGTCATTCTATTCTCACAACAACCCCGAAGGCAGACACAACTGCCATTCACACAGTTAGTAAATCACAGTGAAGAGGCAAAACTCATCTGAACATGGAGCCTATACTTTCAATCCCAGCTCTTCTGTTCTCTCATATTTCTCTCTCACTCTCTTATAGATTCTTGAAGGTGCTTCAAAATCATGGCTGACTTGAACTACATATTTTCTCTATCAACACATAAAGAGACATAAACATTTTTGCCTCCCCAGAATCAAATGCTCCCAAATCGAAGCCTTCTTTGTGTATATGAGCAAGGAGATGAAATTGAACAGCAGGGGGTTAATAAGAGCAGTCAAATATGGGCTTACAGGTTAGCCAGCCTAATCTACAACCTGAGAGCTACCTTTGTCGCACAATGACGTCACAGCTCCAGGTCTCAGATTCCTTCTTGAACCATAAAAATATCAATCTTTTATTTCTTTTATTCTTTAAAATAATACATCTTAAAAAGTTAAAATATTATTTAACTAACCCCAGGTTGGGGCAGGTGTTGGGGATAAAAATCAAAGCACATCTTTATGGATGTGGACCATGCAATGTAGCACCCATCAATGCCCGCATCCCAGGTGGCCCTCGGAGCACATTGCACCCAGCAAATCACTGATCTTGAGCAAACCACCCTTCCGATGACTGTGTAGTCACTAGAGATGTCTGCCTCCACCTCCAGCCTGTCAAAGACCTCAGAGAGATAACTTTGTTAATGAATAGGAAGGAACCCTTTCTAAAACCCCTGAGTGGAATATGTCTTGTCTATAGATGAACAAATGAAATGAAACACTCCAGTCTGGGACCCACAGTGACAGCTTCAAAAAGATATTAAATCTTCACAGACCAACCAAGAGAAAATCAAAGTTTATGGAAAATTTCACATGGCATTGGTAGATAAGACATGTGATGTAGAATCCATCTCAGGATACATCCAAGGATACCATGTGATAACTGTTTGACTGTGGGCAAGCTTCTCAACTCCCCTGAACCTTCATGTCCACATCTATGAGTTTGTGAAAGTTGTCCTTCAAATTGGTATGGGCTCGAAATGAAGTCACAGATGTCAAAGCACCTGGTATGTCTAATTCCTACTAATCATATTATTTTATAAGAGCACAATTTCCCAAACTAATCATATTATTTTGTAAGGGCACGATTTCCCAAGTGTCAATTTTATCTTTATTCATAGCACACATATTTCTGATTTGGGAAAATAATAATGTTTTTATCAAACCGGTAACTACTGTGGCCATTGAAATTCAAAGAGTCTCATCCCTTGCTATTTAATGGCACTGATTTGCTGGGTTTTCCCTTCTCATCCACCCAGAGTTCAGTTATCTGAGTGAAAAGACCAAATTAGAGCTATAAAAATATCATTACATTGCTGCAGCAAGTTCTCAAACTCAGACAGTTATAACCTGATGCAGGGCATTCCAATTTTAACTATCTACTGCTGTTTTTATTTCATAAAGACACTAAAAACATCCTGCACTGCTTTTATATACATCACTACTTTTATGGCTTTTGTGTCATAACAAAAGGCAGTTCATTGGAAGCTAAGGATTTTTTTTTTTCCAGCAGAATAAATAGCCAACTTGGAATAAGACATTTCTGTCTAGTCTCTCTGCCTTCTAACTCAGGCCCATTCAATCAGTCCACATTCCTCCATGCTGCCAAACTGTTCTTCCCAAAAAGTGGTTTATAAGATATTGCCCTACTCTACCTTCAAAGGCCCCCAATTACCTTGATTGGAAGGCCCTACATCCTTAGCCTGGCATTTAAACATGCCTGATATCTGGCCTCACAAAGAAGCCACCTAAAACACAAAAAAAACACTGAGTTTGTGCTTTACCTTCTTGATTTTATGTACAATAAGCTGCCTCCACAATTTCTGGTAAGCCCCTCTGCCTTACTTCTTTCCATCAGTTTAATTCCTCCTTATTAATAAAAACTTAGATTTCTACATAATTTTTCTAGGAAGTTTTCCCTGGGATTTCTCCCTTTCCTCATCATTAGCAGAACACTGCTTCCTCTCTTATTTCAACACAACAATATTCTGCCCAGTCACATGGCTTTCACTGTTGCCTTATCACCTCTCCACAACTAAATCCAAATTTCCCTTCAATTCGATTCTTTATCCTGTACTGTGACTATGGGGAATGCCAGATAATGATGCATAAGAAAAGGAACAATTCTAAGAGGAAACTAAGCAGACTCCTTAATTTACCAAGGGTAAGTGACCTAGCCACAGTCACATGAAGTTCATGGCAGATTATCTGGAACCCACTACAGTGCACTTTCCAGAAATGAGGGAGGGAGTGCAAGAGGAAAAGGCGGAGGGGTGGATGGATGGATACACACATGCATGCATTCTAAGGGAATATCTGTCAAACTCTTGACTCAAGGAGAAGAGGATGCCTTCCTCTGAAGAGAGAATAAATAAAACACCCTGATGAGCAGGAAGATGACACCTCTGTGTCTAGTTGGTAGAGTTGGAAGTTCCTCTCTAGCCCCAACCAGATTCAGCAAAAGATAACCCACTGAGATATTGGTGGCAGAGCAGCCAAGCAGGTGCTATGGGAAAGACTGTAGGTTTGTGGGCAACACTAGAACTAACCGGTATAAAGTGATGCTTTTAATCAAGGACCTGGACTCTCCCACATGTCTTCTTCACTAGCTAATGTTTTCCCTCCCACTTCAAGGTCTTGACTATTCAGATCCCCAAACCCCTTCATTAATACAGTCAGCTCCAAGCACTGAGATGTGATTAGTGATTTATACTATGTTGTGGCCATTAGCTACTAATGTACACAGCTCTGGAGCATCTCAGAAAAGGACCCATCTAGGCGTTTCTCACATGCACAGATCACCTAGTAGGTGACTAGACAGACTCTGATAATAAATATCTAGGAAACCTTTGTAATGTTCAGACAATTCTGATTCCTGTAAAGTTCCTTGTCTAGTAAGTTCAGTTGCTTCACCCAGTCTGTGTCAGCAAACAGCTGTTGATGTTGGACAGTGTGGTTGACATAATGTCATTTACCAAGATTATGGCAAAGGCACAGTGCCTTGTCCTCAAGGCACTTTCAGTCTAGGTAAAATCTCACTCTATGGAATCTCCCTATTAAGTCTTGAATCTAAATGAACATTTTGATTATCATTGAATAATCATCCCTACAGGAATTTGAAAAACAATCCTTTCCTTCTCCATCAGCATCTTTCTTGGTAACCATCACAGAGCTCCAATTCTTGTGAATACACCATTGTCTGAGTTCTTCTATACCCCCGGTCACCTCCAGTCTTTAGTTGCCTCTCTCTCTTTGCAGTATCTGAGCCATAAACAAAATAAAGGGAACTCAGCCCTTGAGTTCTATTAATATCAGCCCATGATATCAATAGAAACTCTCCAATCCAATGATCACACAGTAGGGTAGGTGAATTAGAACCAAAGCCAGATCAGTAATTCTCAATGATTACTGATCTGGCTTTGGGAGAAAGCCAGAAGATAGGAATTCTCAGTAATTCTCTGTAGTATCAACAAAGTCACCATTAACCTGGAAACCCTGAAATCCCTTGGTGGGTGGCCATCTGTCTGCAAGATAGCCTGTTACTGAGTGGAGCATCTTGAGGTGTCCTTGACCTGAGCCTTGAAGTCTCGCAACATTCATCCTCAAAATTTCACATATGCTCACCTGGCTTAGCTTATTCTAAAAAATCTCAGAATTTTCAAAGCTTCCCCATAGGGTCTTTGATATAGCTGAGTCATCTGGAAGAGTACAAATACAGGGCTCTTCCAACATCACATCCCTGTATTCCTGTAATAGGTGACTGTAGCCTTTAACAGGAAAATGTAATACTTTTCAGCCTCATGCTTGTCTTCTTGCATTCTGCACATGGAAGACAAAAACTGTTTTACAGGAGATTAAAATAAGACAAAGGCTGGAGAAGGGTCTGTGTGTGCTTACCTATTAACCATATTAGGAGTCAAAATGATTCATGCCTCCAACAGATTCTACTCTGTCTGGCTCTGAGCTTGGTTATGTAGTACCAAGATGAATAAGGTTCTTTTTAAGAGATATGATCTAAGAAACCTGTGAGCGCAGTTATGCAGGCCCCTGTTTAAGAAAAGCCATGGCACTCCTATGTAAATCTCAGAGAGGAAATGTCTAGAAGGTCCTGGTATTCTTGAGGCTCACTTTGCCTTGGGATTTCTCATGCCAATGCTTCTACCACCATCAAATTGTCCCCAGTAAGTCCTGTGATGCCTGCAGCATAGACACTGGCTTCTTCTCTTCATGTGATGCCAGTAAAAGAAAGATGAATTGTTGAGGCAAAATTTTATTAAAGATCCATAATTAACAAGAAGGAAACAAGAAAACCAAATCATCATAGCTTAAAACTTAAGCTGTGTAGTCAGGCGGATTTCGGGTGTGAATTTTGGCTTGACCAACTTCTATTTCTGTGATCTTGGGCAAGTCAACCTTTCTTTGACAAACTTCACATGAAAACTAAGAATTGTAGTACTATCACATTGAGCTGTTGTAAGAATTCAGTGGGAACAATAGAATAAGCTATATGCTAGGATAATTATCTATTACTAAACACTGTATAGAACAAGAGTCATCTGGCTTACATGTGAGGCCGATCCTTCAAGCTTCTCCAGGACCCAATGATTCTCTCTTTCCGTAGTTTAGACTCTTTTCAGGCTGTAGGTATCATCCAAGCACCAAACACTCAGCAACACACCTCGAAATCCAGACCCGAAAAAGAGTGACACTCTTGCCCTTCTCATCTCTTAAAATGCAAACTTTATTTGCTTCACATTTTTCCTCCAAAGTATTAAACATATGGTATTTCATCTGTCTCCATAAAATTTTAAAGCAGATACAGATGTTCTTCTCGGCTAAATGTTGGATTTAGAGTCAAAAGACCTGGTTGTGAATACTGCCTCCCCCACTTGTTAGCACTGGAATCTGAATCGACTGGCTTCATCTCTCTGAGCCTTGGTGTTCCTATCTGCAATGGAATAACAATGATATGATGGTAGGGGGGTGCAATGACAATAGCGACAATGATGGAAACAGGACGTCTACCTCACAAACTTGTTAGGGGACTTTTAGGAGCTATGATGTGATAATGGTTGCAATGTTTAAACAATACAATTTCCTGTTCATCTTATTATTTATGATTTGGGAACAAAAGCTCATGGAGTGCAGAAGTGACTAAAGGTCACACAATCAACCTGTGCTCATGAATGTCATAGTGGGACACTTTTTTTTTTTTTTTTTTTTTGAGACAGAGTATCGCTCTGTTGCCCAGGCTGGAGTGCAGTGGCACCATCTTGACTCACTACAAGCTCCGCCTCCCGGGTTCACCCCATTCTCCTGCCTCAGCCTCCCAAGTAGCTGGGACTACAGGCGCCCGCCACCACGCCCGGCTAATTTTTTGTATTTTTAGTAGAGACGGGCTTTCACCGTGTTAGCCAGGATGGTCTCGATCTCCTGACCTCGTGATCCGCCCACCTCGGCCTCCCAAAGTGCTGGGATTACAGGCGTGAGCCACTGCACCCTGCCCATAGTGGGACACTTCTAATGGAATGACCACTTATACACCTCTGGGTTTGTTAGCCTTTGCCCCAGCTCTGGTCCAGCTTCAGGACAAAACACCCGTATGCCTTCTAGACCAGGTCTAAGAAAAGCATGTTCACTTGATCTTCTATACTTTTTTTTTTTTTTCCCAATAACAATGTATACTACACTGGCAGTGTGAAGATACAACAGCAAATAAGCAGTTGCAAGGCTGCCATGTTTATAGTTCATTATAATCTGTAGAAGTAGAAGGAACTTACCAATACTCTAGTTTTAAAGCTTTATTAAAATCATGAGGCTATTGAGGCTCGGAGTGGCTACATACCTTCTCGCATCTCACCTGGGAGAATGGGGAAAGACGGAATGGGAGCTAAAGTTGTCCAGATCCCCTGGCTGGTGCTCTTGGTTCCAAGTGACTCTCTGACACAAATAAATCATCTTCATCATACCACTCATTCTTTCATATTTCATATAGGATTTCCCTGGGACTTGATAAGATAGTTTGCTCAGTGTATTAGGCCTTCCCGGGTTATTTGACTTTCCTCGATTCCTACATTGGTGGAACACCCATGAGCAAGAAGAGGCCGAGCATCTTCACAACTCTATGGTTTTAATGTGATGGGCAAACATTGTTCCATGAAAGAACAGTATCTAAGCTCTTATCTAATTGATACACTGTCTTAATTAAGGCTTATTTGGCAGGCTGAAATAAATTGGGGGATTTATTGAAAAGCTCCTGGGTAGTCCATGAAGTTGATGCAATGGTTAGGCTGAAACTTGGCAAGGAAGAGACCCACAGAAGCTCTGGAGACTCCCTTAGTAGGAACAGAAGGCCATAAAACTTGACTCTGGAGTCGTGCTGTCCAGTACAGTAGCCGCTGGCTGTTAAGTTTAAATGCAAAATTAAAATTAAATGTAATGTGGCTCACACCTGTAATCCCTGCACTTTGGGAGGCCAAGGCAGGCAGATTGCCTGAGCTCAGAAGTTCAAGACCATCCTGGGCAACATGGTGAAACCCTGTCTCTACTAAAATACAAAAAATTAGCTGGGCATGGTGGTGCACGCCTGTAGTCCCAGCTACTCAGGAGCTGAGGCAAGAGAATCGCTTCAGCCCAGGAGGCGGAGGTTACAGTGAGCAGAGATCACATCACTGCACTCCAGCTTGGGCTACAGAGTAAAACTCCATCTCAAAAAAAAATGTTAAATGTAATGTAATGGAAGTTAATGGAAATAAAATTTGAAATACAGTTTCTCTAGCATGCTAAGCACCTTTCAAGTGCACAATAGTCACCATGTTGGGTAGTGCAGGTTAGAAATCATTTTCCATCATTGCAGAAAGTTCTATTGTAGAGCACTTCTCTCCATTGATACCATTAAAGTGCCTCTATCCTGGACTCCCATGCTCTGTCACATTATTTCAGCTTTCTAATTTACAGTAGAGAGAATATGATAAGCCAGGTTGAGATCTGTGTCTGCATTCTGGAACAATCCACTATGATCAAGGAGGACGAAATCATTTAACACAGGCCTGGCTGGGCATCCTTCACTGAGGCAGGTGATATAAGGGATTCTTCTGTGAGAAGGGTATGGGAGTACAGTCATGTTACCTCCTAGACTCATCAAAGCCGGTGTCTCAACAATTCTATCTTGTGTCTGTGTAATGCCTCCCAGGACTTCCCCGTTCAACTCTCATGACTCTCAACAATAGCCTGAGATGATAAAGTGGACAATAGAAGTAAAGAAAAGTTCTGCCCAAGATTGTGGAACAAGAGAGTGGTAGACCTAGGGCTTCAATCCACTTCCTGTGTCTTGTCTGGTACATTCATAATGTCTTCTTCCACATTCCTCTTTTTAAAATGTAATTTATTGGAAGGATATTTTTGTTTATTTTCTTATTGTTCATCTTGGGCAGCCTTCTTGAAACATCCTAATAAATCTCACTCCTCTTTAATGAGCTGCATTGAGCCTATTAACAGGAAAAATAAACACAAACCACTATTATGTATCTTCATCTCAAGGTGTGACCCAATCCATCCAGGCCCAAGAAGATGAACAGATCATTTATTTTAATCTAGAGAACTCTCTGAATGCATGATGTGTTTTTTAGGACACAAATTCAAAGGAGGCACAGGGAAGTCAGCAGAAGCTTCATTTAGGGGCCTTTGTCTCTTCCAGAAAAGAGTCTGCACTAACAACAGAAACTGAATGCACAAAACTAATTATTGGAGTCATATTTAATTAACCTGGCCTACTAATGTAATCCCTGGAACATTTGTTCATCTGCAGAAGTGTTATCTTCAGGAGCAAATCATCATTGGCTTTTTCACATTCATTGGGTCTACATTGATGGAGCATCATCAAATCCTTGTATGCCATGGAGGTTTGCACATCTAGGTTGATAAGAAGCCTGGGGGAGTGAGTTTCTTCATCTGCCCCTAGTTTCTACATCATTCTTTAGGTTTTCTCATGAAACACTCAGGTCTCTTCTAGGTATACCCACCTGTACAGCAATGTGACCATGGTGTCTAAACTCCCTGCATAACCTGGCCCCAAGACACTCCCAGCCCATGAGCTATAACGCACCCACCTATCCACACAGCAGTGCCATTCTAAGGATACACCCACCTGAAAACCCTCCAAGGTAGCAGGTTCTCAGCCTTGACTGCACATTAGAATTGCCTGTGGAGCTTTTAAAAAGACCCAGTTAAGCTGTACTCCAGACCAATTAAATCAGAATGTTTGAGGGTGGGATCAGCATCAGTGATTCTTAAAGCTCCCCAGGTGACTGCAAAGACTAGTTGAGTGGCAAGTTAGTGGCCGGCAGTATGTGCATAACCTGGAGCTTGTTAGATGTGCAGAACTGCTGACCCCACTTTAGACCTACTGAAAGGGAATCTATATTTTAACAGGTTGCCCCAGGTGACTTATCTGTGTATTAAAGATTAAGAAGCACAGCCCAACCAGTGTTCTCAAGCTCATGCATGCATCAGAATACCACCTACAGAGCCTGCTAAAATGCAGATTGCTGGGTCCCATCCCCAGAGTTATTAAATCACAAGGTCTAGAGTAAGGCTTGAGAATTTGCTCTTTAATTATAATTTCAACTTTTATTTTAGATACAGGGGTACATTTCCAGGCTTGCTACATGAGCATATTGCATCTAGGTGGTGAACATAATACCCAATAGGTAGTCTTTCAACCCACGCCCTCTTCATTCCTTCGCCCTTTAGTGGTCCACAGTGTCTATTATTACCATGGTTATGTCCACATGTCCTCAATGTTTAGCTCCCGCTTATAAGTGAGAACATATGGTGTTTGGTTTTATGTTCCTGCATTAATTTGTTTAGGATTATGACCTCCATCTCCATCCATGTTGCAGCAAAGGACATGATTCCATTCTTTTTATGGCTGTGTAGTGTTCCATGTTTCCATGGTATATATGTACCACATTTTCTTTATCCAATCCACCATTGATGGGCACCTGGGTTGATTCTATGTCTTTGCTAATGTGAATAACTTGGCAATAAACATACAAGTACATGTGTCTTTTTGGTATGATGATCTGTTTTCATTTGGGTATATGCTCAGTAAAGGGATTGCCAGGTTGAAGTTTGAATGGTAGTTCTGAGTTCTTTAAGAAATCTCCAAACTGCTTTCCACAGTAGCTGAACTAATTTACATTCCCACCAACCGTGTATGTGTTCCATTTTCTCTGCAGATTCACCAGCATCTATTGTTTTTGACATTTTAATAGTAACCATTCTAACTGGTGTGAGATGGTATCTCATTGTGGTTTGAATTTGCATTTCTCTGATGATTAGTGATGATAAGCATTTTTCCATATGTTTTTGTCCATTTGTATATCTGCTTTTGAGAAGTGTCTGTTCATGTCTTTTGCACATTTTATAATGGGGTTATTTGTTTTTGCTTGTTGATTTGTTTAAGTTCCTTATATATTCTGGATATTAGGCCTTTGTTGGGTGCATAGTTTACAAATATTTTCTCCCATTCTATAGGTTTTCTGTTTATTCTGTTAGTTTCTTTTGCTATGCAGAAGCTATTTAGTTTAATTAGGTCCCACTTGTCAATTGTTGTTTTTCTTACAATTGCTTTTGGGGACTTTGCCAAAAATTATTTGCCAAGGCCAATATTGAGAAGGGTATTTCCTAGGTTTTCTTTTAGGATTTGTATAGTTTGAGGTCTTCTGTTTAAATCATTAATCAATTGTGAGTTAATTTTTGTATAAGGTGAAAGGTAATGGTCTAGTTTCATTCTTCTGCATATGGCTAGCCAACTATCCCAGCACCATTCATTAAATAGGGAGTCCTTTACCCATTGCTTATTTTTGTTGGCCTTGTCTAAAATCAGATGGTTGTAGGTGTGTGGCTTTATTTCCGAGTTTTCTATTCTGTTCCATTGGTCTATGAGTCCGTTTTCCTAACAGTACCATGCTGTTTTAGTTACTGTACCTTATAGTGTAGTCTGAAGTCAGGGCGTGTGATATCTCTGGCTTTGTTCTTTTGCTTAGGATTGTTTGGCTATTTGGGCTCTCTTTTTGTTTCATACAAATTTTAGAGTAGTTTTTTCTAAATCTGTTAAGAGTGATGTTGGCAGTTTGAAAGGAAAGATGTTGAATCAGTAAATTGATTTAGGCAATATGGCCATTTTAATAATATTGAGTCTTCCAGTCCATGAGCATGGAATTTTTTTTCCATTTATTTGTGTCATCTCCAGTTTCTTTCAGTAGCGTTTTCTAATCCTCCTTGTGGAGATCTTTCATCTCCTTGGTTAGCTGTATTCCTAGGTATTTCATTTTCTTTGTGGCTTTTGTAAATGGGGTTGTGTTCTGACTTTGATTCTCAGCCTGGATGCATTGGTGTATAGAAATGCTACTGATTTTTGTACATTAATTTTGTATCCTTAAACCTTGGTAAAAATCATTTATTAGTTCTAGTAGCCTTTTGGCAGAGTCTTTAGGGTTTTCTAAGTATAAAATCAAATCGACAGCAAAGAAAAATAATTTTATTGTTTCTTTTCCTACTTGGATGCCTTTTATTTCTTCCTGTTGCCTGATTTCTCTGGCTAGGACTTCCAGTACTGTGTTGAATAGGAGTGGTGGGAGTGGGCATCTTTGTCTATTCCAGCTCTCAAGGGGTATGGTTCCAAGTTTTGCCCATTCAGTATGATGTTGGGATGAGTTTGTCATGAATGGCTCTTGTTATTTTGAGGCATTCTCCTTCAATGTCTAGTCTGCTGAGGGTTTTTATCATGAAGGGATGTTGGATTTTATTAAATGCATTTTCTGCATCTATTGAGATGAAAATTTGCTTTTCTAACAGTGATGTGATGCTGGCGATCCCAGGTGAGGATGATAACACACAGAGATCACATTTTCAGATACACTGCTCTCTAAAGCACATATAACATTATCCCCAAATCTTTTTTTCTCCCAGTAATATTTTATGAGGACATAATAATATATTGAAACACAGAGGATATTGCAGTTAATAAGGAGATACAATCCCTGACTTCACGGAACTTAAATCCTAGAAAAGGTCCAGACAATAAACAAGAAAATAACTAAATAACTGAAATGAAAATTACAGATCATTTAAAGTTTTTATGAAAGGTATATTAATATATACTGAGTGACGAGACAGTGGGTGGCTAGGAAATACCATTGTAGATCAAGTGGTCAGGGATGAGCTCTAAGAAGGAATTGCATTGAGCAAAGACCTCATGAGCGAGTTGGTGAGTACAGCAAAGGACAGGAGGGATAGATTCAGGGCAGAAGGAAAAGCAAACATAAGTGCCCAGATTCAGGGTGGGCTCGCCACACTCCAAGTAGGATGAAGAGTCCAGGGGATAGATTTCCCTCTCCATCTCCTAGATCCACACTCTATTGGCTGTGTGATTTGGAGAATGGAACTTTTTTTTCCTCTTGGCTTGTTTATTCATCAAGCTTTCCTTATAGGATTCTTTGGAAGATTAAAATTCCATCAAAAACTTAATTCACACTTTTTGCACACAAAAGTTACACTTGCTTGCTGATACCAATTTCTTCACTGGGGAAAGAAAGCAGAACTTGCCAACAGTGAGTGAGACATCCCTCTTCACTGAACCCCATAATGGAGACATAAGATGGATGAGATGTTTTCTCTGCCATCAGAAAACCCCCAGCCACATAGGAAGGAAAACAGCAGGAGGAAAGAGAGAAGACTCAAGAGACAAAGAGAGCAATGATAGCTGCATGGATTTGGACTGGAGAGTAGAACACAGGGGTATCCCAAGGACTGGAGCAGTTCAGGAAGGATCTTGAAAGATGCAGAACTTCAGGCAGGCCTTAAATGAAGAGTTTAAGCCCTTAAATGAAGGGCTATAATAAGAGGATACAGGCAAGGGGACCCTATAATTTTGCCTACATGTTTTATTGAAGAGCTAGATGCATGAATCTGAAGATGACAGTACCAGACAAATGTCAAACACCTTCCAGAGTTTATGGACCTCATTAGTTAGGCCAAATATTTTCACTTCTCATCTCTGTCCTTGACTTCTGCTATGAACTGAATTGTGTTCCCTCCAAATTCTTATGTTCAAGCCCCAACCCCCAATGTGACTATATTTCAAGACAGGACTTTTAGGAGGTTATTAAGATTAATAATAACCTCATAAGAATTGGGTGTCCTGTCCTTATAACAAGAGGAAGAGACACCAGAGCTCTCTCTTTCTCTGTACTTATAACTTGCGCTATATTGGCACAAATACAGTGTGAATGCACACATCTCCAAGCCAGGAAGAGAGCCCTTTGCCGGAATCCAAACCCTGCCATGCATTGATCTTGGACTTTCCAGTTCCCAGAATAGTGAGAAAATACATTTCTATTGTTTAAGCCCCCTAGTCTACAGTATTTGTTGTGGGACCCCAATCTAAGACACTTTCCAGGAAGCATAAAGACGAAATTAATTCCCATTTAGTGTAAATATAGTGGCACAAGTTTTATAAATAATGACTTTCATCTTTCATCCACAAACTTAATGGTATAATATTAACTATTTTTTAAAATTATCTTAAGTAGGAAGTTTTTTGTCTTATTTCCCGCCAGACCTAGATTTGAAAGTTCCACACTTCTGGCTTTGAAAGAAGAATTCTTCAAGTAACTAAGCATTCATTTTCTTATATAAAATGGAGATTATAAAAAATGGCTATTTTTGAGCTTGTTGTATCACATTAGAAAAAAAATGATAGGTGGAAGTGAAGGAATTAGCTCTTAGCATATGGTAAGTGTTCCATAAGTGCTGGTTTCCTCTCCTCCTGCACTATGTGGCTTACCCCGGACTGAACAACACAGCTATCCTATGTATGATTGGAAAATGACATTCCCACATGAAAGGCTTCGCTGAGGTTCAAACTCTGGCTCCCTCCCATCCCCGACCCCAGTTAAATGGTGCATAAATGATCCCCAGCCCACACACATTTTTTACCCTAGCTGGCCTCTAGGTAAATAACAGCTGCCATTGTCTTCTATTAGGCTTATTAGAGATGTTTTATCATCCAAGCCCCTATAGTTGCACAACTATAAACAAAATAGCCTTACCAGGGGAATCTGTGGCTCTGTCTTCATGGGTCCTGAAACTGATGAGTGAATTGTCAGTGCTTGTGAGCCCTGCAGCCTTGTGTCAGGGGAATCCTCCTCTTCCTGATTTGGATGTTCTCTGGTATTTATTATGTTTGGAATGTCAAAGAATATTCCACAACCCCACTTCCCTTCTTGTCTTTAACTCTCTGTGATCCCAAAAGGAACACCTTTAGCCAACAGCTGTTCATAAGTGAGTAATGAAAAAAATGTATTTAGAGTGCTCTCTTAAAAGCCTAAGAGAACAGAAAGGCAGCCATGAAGCTGGGGTTGTTCTTGAAAGCCTGGCCAGTTAGCTCAGTGTATAGGAGTGAGGGTTATTGCAACCCAATTCCGTGAGGATGTGTGAGTATGCGGAGTCCACCCCACTCATGCCCAGGATCCATCTGCAGCTCCCAGACTGATCAGGTTGACCTCACATGTAGAAGCTAGTGCACATCTGAGAAGCTCAGTGACAGCTAGGGTGCAGACGCCAAATTGATATCCAGGTGCTGATCTGAGAACCTTCACTGAGCTAAAATTTTTGAAACGTCTGTACCTAGCTCTCATGGTGCCTACTTCTCAACATCTGTTCCTGGGTCTAACTTCAGGAGCTGGGTCTGTTTCAGGGCTAGCTCTGAATTGGAGCTATGGGTTTCTGGTGCATCCGGCAGCTAACATCTGTGTCTGGCCACTGTAGGTGCCAGATATAATCTTCTTATGCTCCTCTATGCTGTAGTGCAGCTGATACTTTTGGTACTTGTGTCACATCCTCCTGACCTGCCTCTGATTTCAGCCACAGCTGTGGTGGACAGATCTATTTACTCTGAGAACCTCCACCTTAATTAAAGCACAGGGCAGAGGGTCCAGGCGGATGTCTTATCCCAGCCCCAGCTGTACAGCTATAGATACAGAGACAGCGATAGAGATCTTAAAGTGAGGTTTATGGACTAGCATCATAGGTTTTACCTGAGAGATCTCAGATCCGATACCAGACCTACTGGATCATATTCTGCATTGTACAAAGAGCCCTAGAGTCTTTACAAGCATGCAAAAATTTGAGAAATACTGGTCTGGATTATTTTATGTCTGTGTAAAGAGTCTGACTCATCAAGCCTCTCCCCACTCACCCTTCATTCTGGATAATGATGGTGGCCCTAATATGAAATGGAGTAGACAAGATTCTTTTTTTAAAATGAAAGGGAGAAACTGCCTCATGCTGTTCCCATGTTGTATTTCATTGTCAAACATCAAGAATCATTCGATTAATTAACTTGGAAAACAAAGTTACTTTAAATTATTGAATGCAGGTTCATTCCGGTGCTTAAACACCAGCAGTGCCAGAAAGAATAATTTCCTGAAAGCTTCCTATTGCCACAGAAAGGAAGTCATTCTTGAGGAAAAAATAACAGCTCTAATATAATCGCTTTTCATTTGCACTCATGCAGGAAGTTGCCAAATGTTTGCACTCACTCATTTGATCAAAAAGTTGCTTTCTTGCTACAATTAAAATGTATGATGGCTGCTCCGTTAGCCACTTCATGACACTGGTCCAGACATTGAGAATTTTCCAGCTAAACTTCTCTGTTATGAATAGGCTTTAGGCTGTTGAAGCTGGGATAGGCATTACGCATGAATCTGGACCAAATCCTTTATTTTACAAGAAATACACACAGTGTGTAGGCAGACACACACACGTACCCAGAGGCTTCAAGGTGCTTGAAGGAATTGATCCACTGGAATTCTATCACAAACCCTTCAATTCTGAATACAAGGCCCTTCCTATGTTTTTAAAAAATATATGAACGTTTCTTTGATCAAAAGAAAAATCGACAGCTAAGAAAAACCAGTTCATTCGATCCTTATCTATCTATCTATCAGTGACTGTTTGAAACCAAAGAATATTCATTTGAGCAAATTCAGATATCCTCAGTATATGACTTTTATCTATTGTAATAATTTTCCATGCAAGTTCTGTAAACGATGACTAACATCTGTCTCTCTCTGTCATGGCATTAGGAATTATTCATTCCCTTGAGGTTGGGCTAGTTTTGTTCTTTTGGATTACCTGTAATTATATTCCAAAGATAGTTTGCTAGGCATAATTTATTATCTTTTCTCTGTAAATAAACACTACTTCTGAGTCCTCAGTGACTTCTAGTTCCTGCCTGCCTTTACATATTTTGGGAGCAGCAAAAGGAGACGTTCTAGTTTGGTTCTCAGAAGCCCCAGCAATCACCCTACAGGCCTCTGGCTCTGATTTACTCCAGCTCTTAAAAATCATCCTTTTATAAGGTAGGTTTACAAGAAACTACCTATTGCCAAGTTCACCAAGTTATAAGGGAGGAAATGCATAGGATCACACAGAGGCAAACCCCACAAATTAAAAGAGGGGACCAGTCACATCTCCTAATACAAGTGATACCTCTTGTATTGGTCTGTTCTCACACTGCTGTAAAAAACTACCTGAGACTGAGTAACTTATGAAGAAAAGAGGTTTGATTGACTCACAGTTCTGTAGGCTTAACAGGAAGCATGACTTGGGGGGCTTCAGGAAACTTACGATCATGGAAAAGGTGAAGGGAAAGCAAGCACCTTTTTTCACATGGTGACAGGAGAGAAAGAGAGTGAAGAGGAACATGCTACATGCTTTTAAACAGTCAGATCTCGTGAGAATTCAATCATGAGCCAGAACTCGAAGGATGGTGCTAAACCATTAGAAACCACCCCCAAGATCCAATCACCTCCCACCACATCTCTCCCCCAACACATGGGGATTACAATTTGACATGAGATTTGGGTGGGGACACGGAGCCAAACCGTATCACCTCCTTATCTCAACCAAAATATTTTTACAGTATATGCATTGCCAATTCTGACCACCATTACAACCCCATAATATGGGCAAGTCTGACACATTGAACTCCATTTTATGGAAAAACAAACAAAAACAATAAAAGTTTGAGACTTGGAGAGTGAGAGAGACAGAGGAAGAGGGGACTTGTCTGCCCATGGGGTCACCCTTTCAGTGTCTACTGAGAGCTCTGGTCTGAATGATTCTATGGCTGAGAAAATGTCTGATCCCAAGAAGTACATCAGCCCCCTTCTGCTCACCCCCATTCTAGATCTTTCCAGACTGATGGTGCTGAAGAACTGAAATGGTGTGTATATGCAAATGGACCTGAAAGGCAGTGGTTCTTCAATATACGGCATTTCTTATGATACAGCCACCACGCGTGGAACATGATTATTTATAACACTAAATTCTGTCTTCTCAGCTGCAGGTTGCTTGTTCTCCCTTTAAAATCACATACATGCAGCTTATTTGACCACTAATACATTGTGATAGCTCAGAGCAAGTCCTCACAAATGGAACTTGCCCTTTAATTATTCAGAAATATAATGAAACCCATAATCAATCTCCAGGTTGGAGATACCCTGGGACCCCAGCAGCAGCCCTGGCATTTACTCTCAAGCCGTAGTCACTTGGATGAGAATTGTGGCAGATGCTCAGGTCCCCACCGCAGCTGACCCAGGGCTAAACGAACCCCTCCGGGATATGTCTCTGTCGCATGCTGGGAAGACAGGGGTTTTCTATCAGTGCTATGAGTCCAGGGAACCCCCAACACACACACACATGTTCACATACTCACATCCATAAGATAAATCAATCCATCTGCTTAAGAATCAGACTAAGAAGGAAGGGCCCTTAAGCTACTATTCCAAACACCGCCACATAATCACAAAAGATAAACCTGTTTGTCTCACCACTTCCAACGAATCATGAGCTCTAATTTGTAGTGATGGCTGGAGCTGCTGTGCCTCTCCTTACTCTGTCCTTTACTCTCTTTGTTTTAGTATCTGCTAAGCCCTGTACTGGGCAGTAGGGTGATTGAGATGAGCATCACTGGCCCCTTCTCAGAAAGAGAGACAAACTGCACACAAACTCCCTTACATAGACACTAAAAATACCAGGTGGAGATAGCCCCGCTCACTGGGAGCTGGGCACCATGACAAGTTCCTACATCATTCATGGGCCTCACCTAGACAAGACCTCACCCCAGCCTATGAGGCAGGCTCTGCTGTCATCTCCATTTTGCAAATGAAGAAACCGAGGCTTGGAGATGTTTATGGACTTTGCTTAAGTATAGCCAGAGTCGTCCATGCTCTGGTCATACTACCATACAGAGGTAACCACAGAGTGTTACAGGGACACGGAGCAGGGGCTCAAGCTGAGAATGATAGAGGTGGAGTAGAGTCTGAATAGGCTCCCTGCAAAAGATAATAAATACCTGAGATCAGTGGCTGAAAAATGAGCAGGAATTAGGCAAGGAAAGGAGGGTGGAGACAGCATCGCAGCAGAGACAGCACGGCATGGGCAAAGGCATGGTAGGGAGAGCAGAGGGAGATCCCAGGTCAGTTCCCAGGCTGCACACCAGTCATCCCCGAGGGAGGGAGAGTGGATGTGGAAGAAAGGGAGGAGGGGAGTGAGAGAGGGTAGAGCAGTCTCAGGAAGGGGCTCACTCAGCCATGGAAGGCAGTGACGTGGTGATGGCAGGTGAGGGGAACTAAGTCCCACAGAAGAGAAATGTGGGGCTGTTTCCGGTATTCTGATGTAATAGGACCCTACCTCCCTTCTATACACACACCCTAAGCAAGTAGTCACAGAGGGCTGGAGATCCAAACAGAGCCACGCGGGCTCAGGAAAGGCAGCCAGATAGATGGGGGTGGGGGGTGCAGCATATGGTTCTGAGGGGCACTTCCAGGGTGGAAGAATATTTTTGTTCCAGTTTTCAAAGAGCTGAAGGGCTCATGAGAAACAGCCCACAGAGGCATGTGGAGCAAGAGATGGAGGCTTTTCTTGCAGACCCAGGCTACTCTGGGGCCTGGTGGTCACAAGGACATTGGGTGACCAGAATTCTGAATAGGAGAGAGGGTCTGAGACCAGCTCCAGTAGTCCTGGGCAGAGCCTGCAGTTGCTTCTGGGGCTTAGCCCAGTGCACACTCAGAGTCCAAGGCTCTGTTTTAGTCTCTGCTTAGCCCTGTATTGGGCAGTAAGTAACTGAGACGAGCATCACTGGCCCCTTCTCAGAAAGAGAGACAAACCGCACACAAAATCCCTTGCATAGACACTAAAGACAGACACCCAGATACCCTTTTCTCTGGGTCAATGAAAGGCAGGAGGGCCCAGACCGGATACTGCTCAGATGCTTTCTCTAAGTGGAACCTCTCTGCACAAGATGCCTGTAATGCCCTCTAAGTGAGCATGAAAGAAGGAGCTGACAGTTCTGGGTCACTAGCACTGTCCCCAGATGTAGATACAGGCAATGTGTGACAAGGGAGGACTGGAGGAGGAGGTGAGGTCCTGGGGAGGGTTGGGGAAGGGGGATTCTCCCCATGAGGGTCATTCCCTCAAGGATGCGGTAAAGATGGTGGTAGTAGCAGAAGGTCGTGGAGAGGGAGATGGGATGCAGCCTCCTCTTCACCTGGGAAAGCTCCGGAAAGACAGCCAGGGAGCCCAGGGTGCACCTGAGGTGGGCCTGTTCTTGAGGGAATAGAAGAATACTACAAAATGAGAACAAGGAAAGAGCTGAGGAGGCAGGACAGGTCTCAGAGGCACAGCAGCAGCCCAGTCACCCTGAGCCCTTCTGAGCGAAATGTAGACGATTGCAGAAATCAGAGTGTAGAGCAGACAGATTTCATCTCCCATGAACCACTGAGTGCATTATTTCTTTAAGGCCAGAGCTCACTGTACCTGGAGTGAACCTCCGAGCTCTAGCCCTCTCCCTCCTCCTATAATGGGGCCCCCAATCTCATGCCTTCTCTGTTGATCTCTCAAGCTTCGATGGCACCCATCATGAGCTCTGACAACACTAAGCCTGTGAATCCCACCTCCCTGATTGAGAGCAAGACGTTCTCTGCACCCCAATGTCCTGGAACTGTCTGGTCTAGGAACCGCGATGGGGTAGTAATGCCAAGGTTCACCTGAAGCCATGATGACACTGTCTCAAATGCCCTGGCGCTAATCCCCTCTGTGTATGGATGCTGGCTGGATATAGCCACTCTCTCCCATGCACAGCAGATTTTCTGCCTTGGGACCCAAACCTGGCACCCGGTCATAGCCAAGCCCTTGTCCCAACTAAGCCTCCTTTCCTCCCTCTCCCCACCAGACACTGTGTGCAGTGTCACACAGGTGTGGATGGCCCACATCTGTCCTCCTTCTCGCTCTAGCACATGGTTCTAGCATGCGGTATGCCATTGTACTGTCCAGATGGGCCACTCGTAGGCAAAGCTTGCACCTTCTGGGTCCTTCTCCTCATCACTGATAGAAATATTGACCTGGCAGGGCTGACCAGAGGTCAAATTCACTTTCCATGAGACCGTTTTCAGAGACCACCTCCATCTCTCACCCTGGGACTTCTCTCCATAGGAAGTCAATTCATGAGAGACTGCTCCACAAAGCTTGTTGGGGAGAGAAGAAGCGAACAGATTCAGGAGGCAGAAGAGTAGAGTGGTAAGTGCCCCCCACTTCAGAGTGAAACAGCTGATGAGTCAGAATTCTGCTTCTAATGTTTACTGTTGTGAGATTCTAACAGGTTTTGTAGGGAAGATAATAACTCCATGAGAGCTGTAGAAATAGATATGTTGTTATCATGGTACAGGATGACCTGCTGTGTGTGCAGCCAGATATGAGCACTATGTAGATTTGATGCCCCTTTGATCCTTGCATCATGCCTGGGAACTAGGAAGTATTCCCATCTCACAGATGGGGGAGTCAGGCTCAGAGAATGGAGCCCTGAGCACAATCATGCAATACTGCATGATTCAATAATGCACGACTCGACTCCGGGGCCAGCATTTGGACCTTGGCCTGAATGGCTCCAAAGCCCACCCTCTTTCTCCTCTGTCTCCAGCCCACAGTGCCCTCCCTCCTTGCCTGCTTCTCTCACCCATGTTGGGAGGAAATGGCAAGTATAATTCCTGAATCTTAAGCTAGGAAAGTCAGGCCAAGAAGTGCAGCAAATATAGTACACATGACATATCTGGTGGGAAGCTAAAAAATGTCAAGTTTTGAAACCATGAATTATTTTCCTTCTGTTTCCTCAGATCAGCACAAGCCCATCTGCATGTGGTTTTCCTCAGGCAATATGCCGAGAACAAGTTCCACCCAGGTCTGCCCCACTCCCTTAAGCCTTCCATAACACTGTCTGAAGAAGCATAGAAATCACTAGAGTTAGAGCAATGGCGAGTGCTTTTGGGGTAAATTTTGTAAGCCCTGGGAAGATCTTGAATCCCTCTTCTAAATACCCCAGGCTGATTGCAGATATCTCTGCTTCATTTAATAAGAAAATATACCTTCATTTCTCGATCAGAAAAAAATAGAGTCTGTTAAGATATTAGGACAATGTGCTCTAAACTTCTTACTAAGGTGTGAGTGACTGATGTTAGAAAGAAGATCAGGAGAATGTATGTTCAGCACCTTACATACATTCTCCCATTAATCTTCATAGTAACTAATCATGCAGAGTGTGTGCCATTATTACCACTGAGTGGGTTATTTTTTCAAGGCCAGAGCTCACTATGCCTAGAGTGAGCCTCTAAGGCCTAGTCCCCCTCCTTCCTCCTACAGAGGGGACCCCAATTTCATGCCTTCTCTATTGATCCCTCCAGCTTCAATGGAGCCCATCATGAGCTCTGACAATACTGAGCCTTGCCAATCCCACCTTCACCAGGACAGCAAGACATTGTCTGCACCTCTATACCCTGGAACCTGTGCTGGTCCATTCTACAGATGAGGCTCAGCCAGGTACAATGCTTCCAGGGAAGGAGGCAGCCCATGAGTGACTGACATGTGGGTACAAAACCTTGAGCCCCCTGCTTCATGCTGGAGCAACTCTGGCATCCTTCCTAGTCTAGAGCTCCCTATGAGATCAGATTAACACAAGTCTCCAGCTGAGAGAACATCCTGCCGTAGCTTATTTTCTTTTGCTGTATTCTACTCCCTTTAGTCTCTCTCTCTCTTTTTTTTTTTATAAGGAAAAAAAAAAAAAAGTCTGGGCATGGTGGCTTATGCCTGTAATCCCAGCACTTTGGGAGGCCAAGGCAGGTGGATCACCTGAGGTCGGGAGTTCGAGACCAGCCTGACCAACATGGAGAAACCTCGTCTCTACTAAAAATACAAAATTAGCCGGGCGTGGTGGTGCATGCCTGTAATCCCGGCTATTCAGGAGGCTGAGGCAGGAGAATCACTTGAACCCGGGAGGTGGAGGTTGTGGTGAGCTGAGATCACGCCATTGCACTCCAGCATGGGCAACAAGAGTGAAACTCCATTAAAAATAAATAAATAAATAATAAAACACTCTCACAATAAATCACTTGCAAAGGAACCATCCCTGCCTCAGGCTCTGCTTTTAAAGAACCCATCCTAAGACAGTGTCTAAGGAAGGAGGCAGAAATGCTACATGGGCAAAAATCATCCAGAGTGGGCACAAGAGTCCTTGCCTCCTGACAGTTCCCTAGAATATTTTATAGGATCTCCAGGCAAGACCTCAAAGCTGTTTAAATGCAACAGAACCTTGAAGACATCTGGGCAACCCTTTCATTTTAGAGGTGGGATGGCCAACACCCAGTGAGGGGAAGCAACTTACCCAGATCACACAGAATTTAAACACAAATCTATTCCCACAAATAATACAGTCAGACCAAAGACAAGGCATGTCCCCTGCCTACCATGGAGTTTACATCACCAGTGCCAATCTAGAAGGGATGCTTTCTCTGAGGTGGAAGAAGGTAGGTGTTTGTGCTCAGAGGTTTGAGAAAATCTGATCTGGTTACTCTCCTGCTTAGAAACCGTTGCTCACAGAAGGAAAGTCATGCTCCATGGTGCAGTGCTTAGGGACTTACACATGATAATATTCTCCAGACTTGGAATTTGACATCTGATGCTCCCCAAGGCGCTGTGAATTCCATACACCCCTGAACTTTCCCAAAGCCAAAGCATGCTGTGCTGTTGCTGGTTCACACTGGTATACATGTAATGTTACCAAATAAATACAGTGCTCAGTTAAATATGGAATTTGAGACAAACAACAAGTACAGCTTAGCATAAGTGTGACGTAAAAACTGCATGGGACATACTTATACTAAAATAGCATTTGTGTGTTATCTAATCTGGCATGTTGTTTACTTCTGCTGCCTGAAATGGCCTGTTTTTTTGTTGGTTTGTTTTGTGTTGCGTTGTGGTTTTTTTTTTTGGTTTTTTTTTTTTTTTTTTTTTTTTTTTTGAGATGCAGTCTCGCTCTGTCGCCAAGCTGGAATGCAATGGCATGATCTTGGTTCACTGCAACCTCCGCCTCCTGGGTTCAAGCGATTCTCCTGCCTGAGCCTCCCAAGTAGCTGGGACCACAGGCACATGCCACCACACCCAGCTAATTTTTTTGTATTTTTAGTAGAGACAGGGTTTCACTGTGTTACCCAGGATGGTCTCGATCTCCTGACCTCGTGATGCACCCACCTCGGCCTCCCAAAGTGCTGGGATTACAAGCATGAGCCACCACATCCTGAAATGCCCTTTTCTACAGAGTCCTGGAAAACTCCTCATCCTCCAAAACCAGATCAAATTGAAGCTTTCATGAAGAGCTTTGTCTAATTTCTGAAATAGTCCCTCCCTGGTCAGGACCAGAGTGCTCCGGGCTCTGCTCAGCTGAAACTGTTACGGTATTATAATGTGTTATCAGGAATGGCTTCAATACTGGAATGCCGGGCTCCCCAGTAGTCATATGGGGAGTGGGAGGATTGTCTGAGCCTCCATTGACAAATGTGTTCATGTATGCATGAATTCATTCAATAAATATGTACTCAACATCTCTGTGTATAGCATGTATGAGGTGTAGGGTCCACATGCATCAACAGAAAAAACTTGCATGGTGCCTGTTCTCAGGGGGCTTTCAACCCAGGAGAGGGGAAGGTGTTGTACAAGTCAATAAATAAATAGATGATTTTAAAGTATTATCTGTGCTACAGAAGGAACAAACTAGGTGCTCCAATAAAGAATAATGATGATGGATAGTAGCAAGAATCATTCTAGGAGGTCTTTTAGGGAGGTAACTTTTTAAACTAGGATCTGAGGGATAAGTAGCATCCAGTTGCATGAAGGAAGGGGGTTTCAATAAGAAAGAGCAGCTTGTGAGAAGGCCCTGAGGCCAGAAAGAGCTTGTCATGTTTGAACTTCTTATAGGAACTGGGTAGTGAAGAAGCACAATAAATATGAGTTAAATATGGAGCCACAAACAGGGGCCAGATCATACAGGGTCTTACCAACTATATTTAGGAGATTATTTGAAATATAGCAGGAGGTCGTAAAGGATCTTAAGCAGAGAAATGGTGCAGTATTTTTCATGTGCAGTCTTTACCCCTGTGTCTTATTAATCTTTGAACCCCCAGCATTCACTTTCAATGCACTTAATATTTGCTGAATAAATGATTCTGTCCCTTTATTTGATCCTTGTACCCCCATCTGTAATAGAACCATTGGGACTTCTATCTTAACACACTTTGACTCAGGTAGAATGGCATCTCAATATTTATGTGTCCCCCCGCTGTTAAAATGTCATCAGAAAGGTATTTCAAACTCATAGAACCCCATTCCTTTTTGGAAGTAGGTTCTATCTGCAAGAACAGCTGAGATGTAACTTTACAAACTTTTACTAAGTAGCATCTTGGCTTTTAAATTAAATGTCAGCATTGGTTTTTCACTGGGAATCTGGCCCAGCCTTCTGCAAGGCAAGATCTGGTTGACGACACAGGCCAGACCCTCAGAATGGGGCACAAGAGAAACTGCTTTCAAGGGACACAAGGAGATGGCAGGGTGCCCACTCCCAACATGCTGATGCTGGGGCACAGGTGGTCCAGCCCAGGGAAGTGTGCATGCGTAACTGAGGGGAGGGAACTGGCAGGGAACAGGGGGAGATCTGTCCATTGTCATGATAGAGAAAGTGGTAGAGGGAGAATGTGCTCTCCACACTCCCTTCCCCACAGTCAGCCTCCTTCATCCAGGGAAGACCCAATGCTGAAGTCTCACAGGGATCCTCTGGTGAGGACTTGAACCCTAGGTACCAGGAAGGTTGAAAAGTCTCAATCCTGGAGGAAGGAAAAAAAGAAGGGTGGGTGGAGGTGCCATTCCTCTTTCTTCTTGGCTGGGAGTTTTCTAGACTTCTGTAAAGTCTGTATCTCTTGTCTCAAGACCCTAGGGTTTCCAAAATTATCCCTAATTTCTCTAAAGTTTTATAACTTACTACTCTGCCTCTCTTCCTCAACCCACTTCACCCCCAACATACTTTACACTGTAGTCAAACTAGAATACCCTTCACTCAAAAACTCCCTTCCTCATTTTTTGTTTGCAGCTCCCAATGTCAAAATTCTTAGCACACTCCCAGGCCCCTAGGTCTTCCAGCCCCAACCCATCCTTCCTCTGCACCAATGGGAAGGTGTGCACACCCTCTCCTGATTACCCACTGACCCGCCTCTAGTCCTTCCTCACTCCTCGGCTATTGACAGCCTCACCCTATGGTCAATTCCTTCCCGTCTTGAAAATTCGTCCCTTTGAGAGTCAAGAATGCTAGCTTTCCCTCTGTGAATTCTCTGCAGAATCAACCCTGTTATTGGAAGAAGAGCAATACCTACTAGCCAGCATTTCCACAAGCATCTCATTTCTTTTTCACAATGACCCTATATGATAGGTTCTACTATCCACATTTTTAGATGAGGAATTTGAGTTCAGAGAGATTAAGCAAAAACCCTAATCATCTAGGTATTAAGTGACAAAGTCTAAATTTAAATCCATGCTCATTTAACTCCAACACTGATACCTCCCCCATATAAGGCTGCTCCAAACAGAGCTACTTAACTTTTTAAGAATATTCATTTCCCTTTCTTTTCTGCAACACACTCTTCTCCCTACTTACTGCAAAGATCATTGGAACCCACATCTCACACCTTTCCCCCAGCCCTTCCCTGAAATCTGGCGTTTAATGGAAGTGAGCTTGCTAAGCTTCCTGCAAACACTACAGGAATATGGGACTATTTGGATTCCAAGGGACCAGATTGGACCAGAGGCACCAGAGCAGATTACATCTGCCACGAGTGCGCTGAGACATTTTAGTCTTCACTCGTTTGAAGATCTCATCTGGAACATTCACAGTCTCAGAGACAGCAAACGTCATAGCCACCAGCAAGGATGTATTTTTGTTTCTCTCCTTCTCCACAGGTCAGAAGTGGTTAACTATAGCAAGAAGTCTCCTTCTGGGTTTCCCATTGCCAAAAAAATAAAATTTCCTTTGTGAGGCTGGGACAATCTTCATGATTGGGCCCCTAGTATCTTCCTACAGCTCTGGTCTCTTCCTCTACCGTGTCAGACTACACAGGGGTGGGCTCTGATTATACACAGGGCTGAGACCACCTCCTTTTCAGGTCCTTGGCATGCATTCAAGCCTCCATACCTCAGGTGGTGCTGTTTACCTTTACCTAAAATCTACTTCCCTCTGTGTTTCTTTGAGAACTTCTTATCTTCCAAAACCCATCTCATGACAACACTCTCTTGAACTTTCTCTGAATCTATGTGACTTTGGTGGCAAAATGAATCACTTTGAATGTGATGAGAATATAGCATCTTTTTTTGAGTTGGAGTTTCACTCTTGTCACCCAGGCTGGAGTGCAATAGCCTGATCTTGGCTCACTGCAACCTCCGCCTCCCAGGTTCAAGCGATTCTCCTGTCTCAGCCTCCTGAATAGCTGGGATTACAGGTGCACACCACCACACCTGGCTAATTTTTGTGTTTTTAGTAGAGTCGGGGTTTCACCATGTTGGCCAGGCCGGTCTCAAACTCCTGACTTCAGGTGATCCGCCCGCCTTAGCCTCCCAAAGTGCTAGGATTACAGGCATGAGCCACCGCGCCCTGCCAATCCTGTACAAGCCTCTAATCGTCATTCATTCACAACATATTTATGCATCAATTACTATGTACCAGGCCCTGTGTCAGGTCCTGAGGATGCAACAGTGGATCAAAACTGCGAAACCCCTTCCTTCATGAGATTTTATGTTCTGGAGCAGGGACTGTCCTATCATGTAAGGCCTGGTTAAAACACCCAGTTTCTCCAGTGCAGTGTTTGTGCCTCTAGCAAACATTTAATTTCCATGTTTGTTTCACCAGGGCACACTATGCTCCCCGGCATTTGGTAGACATTCAATCCCTGTGCTTATATTCAATTGAGGAGGGACATATGTCATGATTAACACTCACCAGGAAGCCGGGACACCTGGCTCTGCCACAAACAACATGTATGTTCTCACCAAAACCAGTTCCCAGTCTCAGACAAATTTTTTCTTGATAAAATAGAGCACTAGGGAGTAGATGCTTTCAGGGGTTACTAACAGCAATATGATTCGAATGAACTATGTATTCCACTGTGTATTTTCATGGCGGGGAGGGAGGAAGGGGATGAAAAGCTCTGGAAAGATGCAACTGGATTTAGACTCAGAGTTACCAGAAAGCCCCAAAGGCTCAGCCAGATTCTTCTGATCCTAAGAACAGGGCCCACTGGCAACCTGATAGCTCATCTTCAGATCAATCCCATTGATCTTGCATTGTAACAAAGCCACTTCCCCTCAGACTGTAGCTTAGCGGTGCTTCCCAGGGTTTCCTGCCATCTTGCGTGGCTGCATCTTCATCTTTATGCAGCGACTGAGGGCATGTGAGGCACGGCTTGGCCGTGAAGGTTTGTCTCTCTCTGTTTTAATGGTGTGACAGTAACCTTTCTTCCTGCCACAAAACAGCTTTACACCGGGTATGAATGAAAACCTCAATCATCCATCCTCCCAGTGCATATCGTTTGTCTCATGAAGCAGGCAAGACAAGGGCATCTTAGTGGTTTTGTGAACAGGATGGGAGAAACCCTTAGGGTCTTTTCTCCTCACCTAGAGATGTCGATCGATTACAACGTAAAGATGGTTAATGACCAGAGGAATAGAACCATGCATTCGTAAGGAACATCAGATTCTTCCTTAATAAAATCCTACAACTTCCAAGGCTGAAAAGAGAAGGAACGCCCATGGTAGAAGAAGTGACTGGACCTCACAGGGTGACACTGATACCTACCCTCCTTGAAGAGGCTGCTCACCAATTCCCGCTGCCAACTGTGCACTGGCCTCAGGGGAGGCTCTCACCCCATAAACTCGCTGGCTGGAATGTGGACAAAGGACCCTCCTCTTAATTTTGTGGCACAATGGAAATAGAGCTGGAACCTTCAACTCAGATTGATTAAAGACTTAGGAATAGCAAAAGAGAAATAAAGTCAGAGGATCATGTAGAAGTCGAAAATCAGATCGCCTGACTTAGAAGCGAGGACTTGATGTCTGGAGTTTACAGGGTGCCTCCACACCAGCACTGGATGTGCCCCTGTGAGCTGAGCACCTTTGAAATCACACTGCCCAAGAGCCCACAACTCAATGTTTGTGCTCTCGGAAGTCCAGAGAGAAGAGAATGAATTTCAGAAACACAAGAATTCCCTTCCTGTGCTCTGTCAAGTGCTCATTTAGCAAGATGCAATTTTCTCTCTGAGGGATAGAATCTTCCATTGTGGTGCCTGTCTCCTGTAAGTGAGACTCCAATCCTATCTCATCCCTTTATGGTGTCAACATGATGATCAGATCAAGATTTAGCCCAATAAGGCCAATAGCCCCCTTCCTAACAAGTGATGGGTTCATTCGGTTTCAGAAGAATTGTGTGTTACAGTTTTGCACATCCAGCTGCTTATTGGCTCTTCCACTAACTCCTTAAACTCAACCCCTGATCACCCTCCTCCTGGACCCCACACCTGCTCCTCCTCTAGCATTCCCCATTTCAAAGCACCACTGAACACTCAGGTGCCAAATATATAAGCTTGCTCTATCCTTTTGTTCAAGCTTGCCTTGCCCCCTTATTTATCAAGTCTTGGTGACATTATCCTTGCAATATCACAGCCATCCCTACTTTCCATCATAGTTTGCCCTCCTTCACACCACTGTCGCCTCTTCACCAACTGCTAGAACATTCTCCTAGCTGCTCCCTTTGGGCCCTGTATCTTCTTTTTCAACCACCTGGAACTTGCTGAACATTTCCACGAAGAGCAGCTCAGGTTTTATCCCTCTGCTACTTCGAAAATTCTAGAAGCTTCCCGTTGCCATAAAATCAAAGATTTTATTCCCAAGGGTTTTATCAAGCATTCCACAGGCTAAGTGTAATGCAGAAAGAGGTTCTATGAAAAAAAAAAAAAAATCAGGGAAATTAGATTAACACTCTTGAGATTTTTATTTTTATTTTTTTGCTGAAGGACTTTTCAGTGCCTTTGATAAGATATTGATAAGTAACGTGTATTGTGAAGTTCCACACGTGTAATATATTAGGCAGCATTCCAAAAATTCTTTTATCAAAAACTATTTTAGCAGTATTTTAGAGGACTCATGTCACATGGAATCTGCATCTGAAAATTCTGCTGTAGAATATAAAACATAAAATCTAATTTCTGGCATTCAATGAACTCCATAATTCTACTTTTGTTTTCTTATTCAATTTTACTCATAAACAATGCTTAGTTTATTGGGTTTTTAATTACAAAAGAGATACTTGATATTGTTATGAAATTAGACAAGAGTATACAGGATAAAATAATTTTTCTTTAAATCAGTCCCCTAATACAATAAACATACAACATTTTTATCATTCTGTTTATCTTACTAGCTATGTTTACAGATGCACATACATATATAGGCTTCTTTTTTTCTTTCTTTTCTTCCCATTTTCACACACACACACACACACACACACCTAATAGTAACATCATACATACATTGTTCTGCAAGTTCTTTTGATTTCATTGACTGCAATCTTTATGTTTATCTGAACATCTTTCCAGATTTATGCACATTGATCTTTCTCATTTATTTAAGTAGCTGCATGATGTACTACAGGGCAGATGCCCCAAAATACCACAATTTATTCAATTATTCCCTATTGATGTAATTCTAGTTATTGCCAGAGTTTTTATTTTTATTTTTTGATGGTTTAATACATGTAATACTGCAACATGTATAACAAAATCCTTTTATTTTATTCCTGAAGTAGAGTATTTCAAAAGTTGACCTAGTCCATTTCTCATGAGAAACTCATGCTATTTGCTATTTGTAGTTCTTGGGTGAAATGAAAACCTACCTGAAGTAGGTAGGACAGATGCTGAATGCTGGTGCCCATTATTTTAAACAAAGACAGCAAAACGACCTCTGCCCTTTTGAAGTCAGCCCTCGGGATGCCTCTCTGAATGCAGCAGGCAGATGGTGGGCCGCCAGGTCCCCCACAGGACACTCCTCCCCAGCCATCCCTGTCCTGCCTTTAACTCATACCCCATGATGATCCCTCCTGATGTGGGGCTTTTGGTGATGCCTGCATTTAGAGAAAAGCCCCAAAACCTCACCACATAATAGTAACGAGGGAAGGAGGAAGACAGGGCACAGAAAGAGCGTGTGGCTCAGATGCTGCTGTGAGCACAAAAGTCACTTGATAAGGGTTCAGAGCTGAACAGAGCTGACAGGAGAGCAAGGGCAGCCACCGCCCACTCATCCTCCAGGGGGACCACTGCATTGCACAACCAGACTGCCCAGAAACTGGCTTCCTGTGGACTGCATTCACCAAGTCACTTCTGGGAGCTATCACCCTTCCTTCTCCACCTCCTCACTGCCTGCCTCCTTGAAAAGTCATCCCTCTGAGCAAGCTGCAAGGGATCCTACTATACCTGCTATGGGAATCAGAATAGCAGGCAAGTCTCAAGCACAGACTCGGAACCAAACTGCCAGGCTCAGATCCTAGCTCTTTTCCCTACCAGCTGCATCATCAAACAAGTGACTTACATTTTGATCTTTTGATCAAAGTTTCATCATCAATAAAATGGGAATAATGGTAATACTTCATAGGGATGTGACTTTTAAATAAATATAATTTCTTTCTCCCCAAACTGGTGCCCATATATGTGTCTGCACATGTCCATAAAATATATAATACTATATATTAATGATAATAACATTAATATGGAATACTATTATATTATATAATATTATATTAGTTTATTATGTTATAGTATATAATAGTCATTAATATAACACAATTTTTAATGTAATTATATAATTATAATTCTATATTACCTATTATTCTATTAACATTAATATAAAACATATTATATTATAAACATATACTGTATTATATAATTATAATTATATATTATATAATAAATATTATATACACATATATATATTTTATACATATAAGGTGCTTAAAGAAGTGGCTTACAGCAATCTCCCAGGAAGCCTTAGCTCTTTTATTGGTGGCCACACACCCATTTTTATCAGGCCCAGCCTCCCTGCAGTGCTCTAGCCTGAGACAGGCTGGGCCATCTCTGTCC
Organism: Pan paniscus; assembly: GCF_029289425.2. Classification (NCBI taxonomy): domain Eukaryota; kingdom Metazoa; phylum Chordata; class Mammalia; order Primates; family Hominidae; genus Pan; species Pan paniscus. The sequence goes on from NC_073267.2 coordinate 75,139,002, forward strand.
CCTGCACATGGCGTGATGACAAACCTCTTCACCTTTGCCTATGCTGCTCCCTTTTCCAGGCTGACCTTCCTCAAATCCTATGCCTGCTTGCCCAAATCCTTCTCTTCTACAAAGGCTCAGTTCAAAGGGTGCCCTCTCATCAAGCCTTCTAGTATTCCCACCTACCCTGTGTTCCCCCTGGAGCCTTCTCTCTCCCTGCTTGGCTCTATAGCAGCCCACTTCCTTGGACTTATCACTTTCTGCCTTACATTATAGTCATGCGTGCCCTTGACCTTCTGTCATTCAGACTGCATGTTTCTTGGCAGCATGGATGAAATCCCTCTGTCCCCTTTGGTGTCTGCCACGAGGACTGACATATAGTGGTACCAAATGCATGTTGGCTGAATGAACCAGGTCATATTAGGAACCCTTTGCAGTGACACTGTCCCTTCCCATTTTTGAATTTTGCTCCATTGTTGCATGAAAATCGAAGCATTCTCTCAACGGGTAGAAAGGTGGCTAGACTCCCTGCACTCTCAGGGTCACGGCAGTGCCTGGAGGAAGGCAAGATGGTCATGGCATTATGAGAAGTCAGGGTCTCAGGCTGGGTGGTGTTAATGAACACAGGGTTGATCATGCCATCTTAGAGGGCACCTGAAGCTACAGCCCCCTCTCAACATGTGCCACACACCTCACCAGCTCCTCATCACCTGTCTCAGAGCCCAAGTTTTAATTTGAAGTGCAGTGTCTGACCCAACTGAAATGGAATGCAGGGAAGGTCGAATCCTATTAAGTCACCAGATCATAAAGCAGAAAGGTATAAAGTTGACAAATTGCTTCTCCCAGTGGCAGCAGCTGTGAGGCACTCAGCGAGCCTGGGCTCTGACCCAGGAAAGGGCCAACAGATTTCCCCTTCTATTTCCTTGGAACTGGTCTCAATGTGCAACTAACTCCCTTTCCAGAGTGAAAGGGCTTAATTGTTTAACAGGTAAATGTTTCATATCCTTCCCTGTATTTTATTTTCCAATTGAAATAGAGCCTGGGGGTACCAGGTCATGCCAGCCTGGGCATGTGGATAATAAGTCCACAGTAACCCTTAAGAAAGGGAATTCTGCTCATTGTGCACCAACTTAAAATTGCACAAATCTCAGCATCCTGCCCTTTTTCCCCACAGACAGTCCTGGGAGGAGCTGAGGCTGTCAATCATGGGTCCCTGCAAAGAGTTGCCTTTGCTCCATTGGGGTATGCACCATGAACCTCTTCTCATGCTCTGTGAGCCAACGTGATGTTTCCAGGAGGAGAGAAATTGAAGAAGGGAGGCACACACTTTGCACATTTCACCTACGTTATCCCACAGAATCCTCCCTGCCATGTAATGTCAATATCATGGTCTCCATTGTAAAAACAAGCCAAGAAATGTCCAGCAAGGATAATTACTCACCCAAGGTCAAACTGCTAGTATCAGGTTAAGTTAGGATACAGGGTTCAGAGTCTTCCTGATTAAAGATCATATTTAGTCCATTATACAACACACTTTTCCTTGTTGCCTCCAAAGCCCTCATTCTAGCCCAGAATTGCCTCACTGAAATATAACAAGCAGCATCCTCCATCTGACGTGTACTTTCCTTGTCCTCAAAATAAAATCATCCATTCCATTCGTTTTAATGGACGTTTAAACTTTCTAGAAACACACTCCTAAGAGTATTGTCAAGAAAGCTATGCTATCGGTCCCCAGGTTTCAGTATTGGTCTGGAGCCCATTTGACTAAGGGAGCTCTTACTCTCGGCTTCACTGTGATGCTGACTGTCCCCCACCACTACTACCCCACCTCAGCTCCTGCACATGTTCCCCAGTTCTCATCTCAGGCCCCTTGGTCTGATAAGCTATTCGGAAAAGCTTCTTCCACTGAACTGCAAACTTTGCTAAATAAAATTTTGAAATGGTACTCCCAGGCTCACATACCACAGCTAAGGGATACTTTTTCCACCTAAGCCCACTAGTGAAGCTTGGTAAACCTGTGTTTCCTTACCTGTCAAAGGGGCAGTAAGCATGCCTCCCTCCATGGGATGTTTTATAGGTTCAATGTCGGTCATGTCTTAGGCATATAAAATGCTCAGTAGTAACTAGTACAGAATAAAAGCTCAATATGTTAGGCCCCATCTTCCTCCTCATCAGCTGCTCTCCCTGGTCTGAAGTTGCTCATGTTGAGCATCTCCACTTCTTGCTGCAGTGGAAGATTAAAGGATCGGTTTGGGCAGGGGGTTGGGGGACATACACAGGGTTAAGTAGCCCTGGGCTCCCCTCATGTTTCTCAGAAACTAAGATAACCCTTTCATTCAGACCAGAGAAAGGACCCAACATCAGCCACATAAACTCAGCGCTGCTCACATTGAAGGAGACGAATGTGCCCAACTCTCTTACTTTGAGGCTCTAATCTTTCTAGGGAAGACTTTCAAGATGACCCATCCCTCTGGCCCTCCAGACACTGGAATCCACTGGGGAAACCTTGTCTTCTCAAAGAAAATAGAGACAGAATTGGGGCCACTGCTCTACTGACCAGCTCTTTCTCCCTTCCTAATTTCCCTATTGTAGTTAATTACCATAGGCGAGAATATCCATTCTTTCATCCATACTTATTAGCTCATTATTCAAATAGATTGTTTAACTCTACCCAGGAGATTCTAAGTTCTGAGTTCTTTTAGAATTATATCGTAATGTTTTAAAACAGAAACTTCATAAGAAAAAGTAATATTCCAACTCTGTTAGATATGTTGGATAAAAGCTGATGTTTCTATCCATTCTACTGCAGTCTTTGCATTCCTTTATGCCATAAGAATCTACCATGGCCTTATATACCAGGCAATTTTCTAGGAGTAAAGGATAGAGGCAGTTGTGCAAATAAATTCAGTGCAGATCCCAGAATCAGAATGGAAGTATTTGCATGGTGTGGAAAAAGCACGGGGAAGGGTGAGATCAAGTCCTCCTGAAGGAAGAATAACTCCAAGTCATTCTACTCTTAGAAAATGTCTTCCTCTTTCAAGTTGTGGCTCATGAATCACCTTCACTGGGAAGCCTTTCCCATTAACAATTTAAAGTTTTAGAAAAGTACAGTAAATTCCAGAGACTGGGAACAGGGTCACTGAATTTCATCTGAATTTCTTCTTGACAGATTTGGAAACACAGTTGCCTTGAGCATGAGGAAGAAGAATCTAGGAAACCCTTCAACAGCATAACAAATATAAACAAGAAACTCCCCAACTCTTTGGGAGTTTCGATGGTCTTGGAAATTTACAGGCAGACCACATTCTGATGCTCCTCCACTTCTACTGTAAGTGGTAGTCGGGGGTTCTTTGCCAGGGAAAACTCAGAAAGCTTGGTCATTTGTGGCCTATCAAGTCATTATGACATTCAGCTAGTCACTCAAGATGAGAATAACTACCAACCATTTTAGCCAGGGGCTGCTTTTCTTCAGAGAGCAACAAGGAGCTTCTCAATTTTTATAAACACTCCTTTTCTTAATTTTTATAATCATTCACTATTAGTGCTTCATTTAATGCCAGAAGACATCAAGAAAAATCCCATTTCCCTTCTCATCTACACCATTCACGTGACCACACGGGCTCAAGAATTCAGATGCAGAATGAAGGAAGACACTCATGTCTGCTTAGTCAAGCTTTCACAGATCCTAATTGGATGTAGGAAGATGTGATTATTTTCACTAGCCTGTTCTCTCTACTGAAAGACCCAAGACTTGTCTCTCACAAAGCACAGAATGAGGCTTTTCTCTGAAGTTCCCTTACCCACCTGGAAACCAGACCCTCAAAGAGGAAGACAGCTGTCTTCCATCTTCCCCCAGAAATTTCAATATCTATCACAGAAAAGAAGACAGAGAGCTGTAACCACACCTAGGTGGACTTTCTCACAAGAAAATGTGTGCTCCTCAGGATCATTCAAATTCCAAAGGGAAACATTTACAATTAAATTTCTGTCTGTGGGTTTATTCACTTCCCCTGAAAATCATGTACTCCTATGCCCCCTACTTTCCTCTTCCCAATGGATAGCATGTTTAAGTGTCAACCATCTAGTTTTTTTCTGGAGTTTTCATATTTTGTATGACTCCCATGCACATGTGTATATGTAACAAATGTTATGTTTTTCTCTTGTTGACCTGCCTTTTGTTATCAGAGTTTCAGCTATGACTTTTTATTATGGGAAGGAAAGTAATCACCCCCTTACCACTTGTACACAACCAAACTCCACATCCTAAAATTCAATTATCACTGAACTTCACAATGCAGCAAGGCCCAGTCTTATCATCTCTCCCCTCCCATATCTTCCTCCCTGTGTCTCTTATATTGGTAAAGATTGCCATCCAGTCCTTTTCTTCAACAACCAGCATGCCATTTTACAGCTCTCCCTCACATCATCCCCAGTTTTCTTGGATACATCTTCTTAAGATCAATAATACTGTACCTAGCACATTTTGTCTACCCTCGCTGCTACAACATGGTCCAACTCCTTAACACTTTATGCATAAATTCCTTGACTAGATTTTCCAAAGCATTCTCCCATGATAAGCTTTATCTGCTCCTCCCAATCTTTCCCAGTTGTCATAATAAACTTTCTCCAATGTAAATCTAAGCCACTAAAATCTTTTTTTTTTTTTTTTCGTTTTGAGACAGAATCTCACTCTGTCACCCAGGCTGGAGTGTAGTGGCACAATCTCAGCTCACTGCAACATCCACCTCCCAGGTTCGAGCGAGTCTCCTGCCTCAGCCTCCCAAGTAGCTGGGATTACAGGTGCCCGCCACCACACCTGACTAGTTTTCATATTTTTAGTAGAGATGAGATTCCACCATGTTGGCCAGGTTGGTCTCGAACTCCTGACCTCAAGTGATCCACCTGCCTTGGCCTCTCATAGTGCCGAAATTACAGGCGTGAGCCACCACACCTGGCCTCACTAAAATGTTTATATTTATATCACCCATTTCCCTTTACATTGCCCATTTCCCTTCAGGATAAATCCAGGCTTCTTACACTCCCTAAAGACCCCTGCATAATCTGAACCTGGTCCTACTCTCTGCCCCCTCCCCAAATGTACTCTAGCCTCTGACGTATGGAAATATGTACACCCCTTTACCATCAACCTTCTTTTGCTATTTTGGTTTTATGTTTCTGTGGCAAATGCCTTACAGCAGGATTGGGTTTTATCTCTAAAGTTGAGAATCGCTGTCTTCTAAGTGAAAGTAACTCATTCATAGTATAAGTACTTTGACTTACTGAAACCAACATTCTCTATTTGCCACTCTTTCTGGTCATTTTCTTATCTTTGCTCCTTCCTTAAGTTCTATTGCCTGGGGTTCCTCTGCTTTTCTTCCTTAGGCCTAGGTCTTTAGTGGTCTGGGGGTTTGTAGTCTTGATCTGTTTTTCTAATTTTTAACCTTACGTATTGTAATAAAAATACTTAAACGTATGCAAATCTGAACAATTTTAGAGATGATCAGCATCTATATTCTCCACATAACAAAACAAATCTTAGCATGCTGTAAATTCCATCTGCCTCCTTTACCCATCCCCAACTTATTGTATATTGAAATCAGCAGAGATACTTTAGTCAGAAAATTAATTTTTAAAAACTCAAGACATTTAAAATTAAGAATTTTTTTCTGGTTTGTTTGTTCACCATTGTTTCCTTTATCTGACTTCTTTCTCTTAGGTTTATTTTTTCCCCTTGTTGTTAATTAGTTTCAAGGAGATCTGTTCATGGTAAATTTTCCAAATCTTTGCGTATCAGAAAATCTGTTGATTTTACTCTCAAACTTAAATCATGCTTTTACTGGGTATAGTGATCCAGATTCAACATTAATTATCTCCCTGACATTTGAAAATATTGCTCCATTATCTGCTGTATTCATCGCTGCTGCTGAGAAGTCTGTTGTCAACCTGATTCACTCACTTTATAAGTAATTTGTCCACCTACTCCACCATACCTCACTCCAGAAGCTTTCAGAATTTTCTTTAGTGACTTAAGATTTTATCACATAGTGTCTTGCATGGATTTAATTATCCATTTATTCTTTTCTACATGACATGAAAGAATATTTTTCAACCTAGTAACTTATTGGATTGTTAAATTCTATGAATTTGCTTTCCATTATGTGTTTGAATTATTGCTGGGTCCATTCTGCTATCCAATTCATGTGCTGGTGTTTCTTGTTTCAACAAACCAATTTTTAATACCTTGGATCTCTACTTATTCAGGCTGTGTTTATTAAGGGCTGCCAAACTGAGCTCTAAAAGGCATTCTCATTAAATGGAAAAGTTATACTAAACTGAGCTGTTATCTGAGATGAGTAGGTCTGAAACGAATGTGTATAATTTAATGCATCTAGTTTACACTATGCAAGGTTGTGAAAGGCCTGGGCAATTCATGGTTTTAAGTCCTCGGATAGAGCAAGGGAAGGCAGGGAAACTGTAGATCTGGATGAATTTCTGACCATGTTCTTCTGTGCTGACCATTCAAAGACTCCTCCCTGTCAAACCTTTGAAGTCAAGGTACAACTGGTCATACGTATACAAACCTCTGAGAAAAGTGAATGACAAATCTATAGTGGTGAGGTTTCATTAACTTGTAAAGAGAGTGCAGTGTTGACTTTAGCTCCTGTTTATTCTAACAAATGTGCCATCTTTATGTCAAAGTTCCTTTGTTCTTTCTGTAGCATTCTACCCCTCCCTCCACTGCCTGGCTTTATTTAGGTCTACAGAGAAGATAAGTGGATGACCTGTCACGAGCAACCATACACCGGAAAGAGCACCTTACTGTCAAAATATGCTAGATATATTTAGTGCTGCTTAATTAGAATTAGCTATCTTGAATTCATTTCCCTTTCTTTATGATGAGGTTTTAAATAAAAACCCAAACACTCTATGTTTGTATTTATTGCAGGGCTTGAATTAGGTTGAAATCTGGATTCTCTCACCTTGAGCAAGATGTGTTACTACTCAGCCTCAGTTTTCTTATCTGCAATCTCAAGAAAATAATGTTTTCCTCACAAGGATACTGGAAGGATTGTAAAGACACGAAGATAGTTGGGCTGTAGACTTCAATACACTCTAACAAAACAAAAAAGGCTATGTTTCCATAGCAAGTTTAATGCATCCACACTCATACACTTAATAATTGAACTAGCACTTCCCAGGGGCATGCAGTGCATATGAGCCAGGGAGAGCACCCACATGGCTTCATTTTTGGAATTCTATGACTTTTGGGTATTTACGTTCTCAACCAAACCATTATGTCACCCTAGGGTTTGCATTTAATACCTAGTCTCATACTGAACTGGTAAATGACTTTGAACTCCTTAAAAAAGCAATGAGCTCCAAATAACAAAAGCAATGTGTTAGAAGATGTTATTATTAACTCCCTAGCCATCTTTCAGAGTGTCAGACTCCATCCTCCTAAGGAGCAGGGAGTCTAATATTGGTACAAATTCCCTGGATCTTGACATTTAGTTTCAGAGTTTTAACTGACTCCAGACTCACACATCATGTGTCTCATGAAAGACAACAGTCATCTGCACGATCTCACCACCATCTGCCCCCTAAACCATCTGAAACTCTGGGGACTCCAAGGGAAAAGTAGAGAGAGAATTTGTCAAATCATTAGCACCCTATTTTCAGAGGCCCTCTAAAAGGTGCAAGTGGCAATATTTGCCTGAGTCTGTGATCAAGTCCCTCAGCAGCCAAGAGCATGTATTCTCTAAAGTTTATTCTAAAAAATAATTTTAAAAGTTTATGTGCTAATAATTCTGGCCTTCACTACCCTTTCTGGTCAAGGTATTATCCCTCACCTGACAAAACAGGAAAAATTGAAAACAAAGCACAGATAGCTGTAGTCTTCTAATATAAAAGAAATGGAAAGAAACGGATATTAATTTAGCAAATCTAATGCTTACCACTTGCTTTTACTGGCACAAAAGCCACACACACCTACACACTCACACACTACAGATATAGAAAGATCTAGACAGAGACACAGACATAGATGTGGATATACATTTTCCCCTCAATATAATCATTTGAGGTAGATGCAATCATCTCATTAATAGGTGTGCAAACAGGCACAGAGCAAGACAAACCTAAAACCCCCATGTTCATCCTTAGCCCTTAGCTAAGTAATCATGCATTCTTAGCTATTGATTCTCCATTTCATGGTTGGAAACTATACTGTTTTGTTCATTCCTGTATCCCTCTGCCTGGCAGAGAGTCTGGCAATAGTACATGGTCAATGAAATTTTGTGGAACGAATAAAGAGCAGGCTATAATATGGTACCAACACCAGAAGTTATAGAGACAGGCTTTATAGACAGGAGCTCAAATTTATTGACCACCTACTATCTTCCAGACCCTCTGCTAGGCAGAAAGATACAGAGATGAATGGAACAGATATAGTTCCCGACCATCTAATGGGAGAAGTAATAACTAAGACTATACTATTGCTTGGCTGAAGGATATGGAAGAAAGGAAAAGGCCACCATGAGGGAGATGATACAGAACTGAGAGAAGGGATGGGTAGGTGCTATCCAGCCCCGAATTAGATATCAGAGTTTGGGAAATCCTATCTCTCAGGAGGTCATTCTGACCTGTTGTCACACTGACTACCTTGAACGTTATGCTCAAGATTTTGTTTCCTTTGGGACACAAACATACACACACGTACATGTTGCATTTCCTAGAGTCGGGGGTCACTGGATTTAGCAAATAAAAATGCAGGATTTCCAATTAAATTTGAATTTCAGATAAACAAATTTTTAGTATAAGTATGTCTTAATATATGAGACGTACTTACACTAAAAAAATTATATGTCTGAATATATGAGACATACGTATACTAAAAAATTATCCTTTGTTTATCTGAAATTCAAAACTGGTTGGACATATTTTATTTTGGGAATCATTCAATAATTTTAAAGTGAAATAGAATAAAATGCAGACTTTATTAATATAGAGATTGTAGGCCTAAGTTTTACTGAATGTTAATTAGACATGTTAATTTTTGAGAAGAGCTAACTTTCAAAGATGAGAACAGTATCTTCCCAACCTCTTTGTCTGTCATGGTTAATCCATGAAGATCACAGAACGCCAAGTCTAGTATGTAAAAAGCACTCAGTGTCAATATGGTTGTTTACTTAATTTCATTATTGCCAGTGGTGTCCTCATTAACGGATTCATTACACCAATATCTAGTGAACCTTTCTGTTTTCTAGGCACTGTGCTAAAGTTTTTTACATATATCATCTCTCTCAATCCTTCCAGCATCCCTGTGAGGAAAACATTATTTTCTTGAGATTACAGATGAGAAAACTGAGGCTGAGTAGTAACACATCTTGCTCAAGGTGAGAGAATCCAGATTTCATCCTAATTCAAGCCATGTAATAAATACAAACATAGAGTGTTTGAGTTTTTATTTAAAACCTCATCATAAAGAAAGGGAAATGAATTCAATGAATTAGCTAATTCTAATTAAGAGGCGCTAAATATATCTAGCATATTTTTACAGTAAGATGCTCTTTGTGGTGTATGGTTGCTCGTGACAGGTCACCTACTTATCTTCTCTGTAGACCTAAATAAAGCCAGGCAGTGGAGGGAGGGGTAGAATGCTACAGAAAGAACAAAGGAACTTTGACATAAAGATGGCACATTTGTTAGAATAAACAGCAGCTAAAGTCAATAATGCGTTCCAGGCCTCAGAGTGTGCTCTAGGGTCCCAAGACCAGAAAGAGGATAAACAGAAGGAATAAAAGACAGTTGTCATCCAATAGCATTGCCCTTAGGTGCAGGAAAAAGACACCACCCCAAGGCATAAATGGACTCCAGTTCTCTGGCACATCCTTTAAGCTACTTGCCCTCCAGTGTGATATTGATCCAGCAGCTAAACACGAAAGGATCTTAAAGAGGGACAGACAAAGTCTGTAAAGTCCTGGGTTGTTCATTCAGTATTTGAGTTTCTGGACTGGGAGAACATGTTGCATGGGGCAGGAGACACAGCTGCAACAGCCTGCAAAGCTCTTCTGGTTAAGTGTGGATAATAAAAATAACAACAAAATCTACATCCCCAGTGTATAATTTCCAAAGCTCCCTGTAGTGTAAGTATGATATTCATAATTACACTCATTTTGCTGCTGAGGTCCCAGAAGACCTGAGCGATTGGTTATGCAACTCCCCCAAAGTTTCACAGAAGCAGGTCGACAGGAGAGCCGTAGACAGAAGACAGGTACAGGGAGGTGCTGGATGTCAGGCCATTGGATCCAGTCCCCTGCCCAAAGTGTCAAAGGCCTTGTAAAGAACACTTGCATGCATCTGTCTTTATTTTCTGTTCCCTCTCTCCTTATTGCAGAAGAGCCTACCCAAGGCCAATTTCTCCACTGCTGCACCCAAAGTCCATACTCCTTCACTTATCCATACACAACGCCCCAAATATTAACTCTCCCAGCATCATCCATTGCACCTTCGCTATTTGATCATCTCCATCAGCATATAAACATGCTGCTATATTTACAATCACACACACACACACACACACACACACACACACACACATACACACAGAGTGGGTGAACCTTCTTCTGACCCCCATCTTCCTCCAGTTCTGCCCTACTTGCCTATTCCTGTAATATACAAAAGGTGGGTCTCTGTATGGATAGAGGATTAGATAGATAGATATGTGAGAAAACAAATCTATTAAAAGGTTAATGATAGAATCTAAATAGTGTGTATGTGGGTATCCACTGTGTACTTCTTTCTTTGAAGCTTTCTGTGTGTTTGAAATTTTTCTAAGTAAAATATTGGGGCAAAAGCTGTCTCTATTTCCTCTCACCCTTTTCTTTCTATTCTCTCTAGAAACTACTCCAATATGTCTTTCATCCCCATTTCTTGTCAAAGTCTCCAGTGACTTTTGTGTTGCTAATGCAGTGGCCACTCTCCCAAGCCTCATACTGATACATGGGCAGGCATTTGACACAGGTGGTTACTTCCTTCTCCTCCACTCAACCGCACTCAACTTCTGGGAGGTCATTCTGTCTTGGTCTCCCTCCTAGGGAGACCAAACATCTCCCTCCCCCAAACCTCCCCCAACATCTAGACTATAGCGAGCCACAGGACTCATTCCCAGACCCCTTTTCTATTCACACTCCCATGCTGAGCTCACCCAGTCTCATGACTTTAAATGTATCTTTGCAGATGACCTCCAAATATATACCTTTAACCCAGACTTCTCCCCTGAACTCTAAACTCTAATATCTAACTGCCTATTCTACATCCTCACTTCAAGGTCAAACAGGCATCCCAATCTTAAGATGTTCAAAGTCAAACTCTTTGTTTTATATCAGCCCCTCCACCCTCACCCAAATCTACTTATCCCCACAGAGACCTCCATGTAAATATGTCCAAGCTGGCCCGCTTGAAGGATGGTAGGCCATGCAGAAGAAAACCAAGGCACCCAGAAGGACATCCTGCCAACTGCAAGATGTTTGAGTGAGACCATTCTGTCAGCCAGTCACCAGCCAGCCAACCAGCTAATGACAGATGCGTGCATAGGCTCCAGAGAGATCAGCTGAGTTGTCCCAGACTAGAAGAACCAGCCAACCCGCAGAATTATGAGAACAATAAAAGGTTGTTTTCTTAAGCCACTAAGATTTAGGATGGTTTGTTTCTTAAAAAAAAAAAAAATGAAGAACACCTGAAATATTCTAGAAACTATGTGTAATTTTAAGGTGAAAGAGTCACTCGTAAAGAAAGATAATTACCTAACTCTTTAAATGCATGCATTGGGAGCTGGCCTTGTCACAGTTCCTTGAATATATCCCTTATTTACTTGAATACAGGCTTTTAAACTGCCCCCATTTTCTCACCCAGGAAACTTCTCATGGTAGGACAGCTTCTTCCAACTATCTTGAAAACTCTTGAGTAGAGCTTTTTGCACACTCTAAGTTGTTGAGATGTCTAAGTTGATACATTCCTTTCTTACATAAACTTCAGACAAGGAAAAGAGACAGATCTGCACAAATGTGCCCTCTGTTTTCATGTTTAATGATGCCATGTGATATCTCCTGGATTGTAAATCTGATTAGTGTGGTTCACGTGGCTAACACCCCTCTATCATGTATTGATTCACTTTTGAGATTGGCTCAAAGTATGCTGAATTATTAAAGACTTAATTTTTGACTCTGGGTTGGATGCAAATATGTTTTCAAAGTGCATTATATTTTAAAAATGCTTCCAGAACTTCATTAGGAAGCCACTGAAATGTACCAATTTTTGATTTGATCTGTCAGAGTAGCCTGAGGATGTAGCAACTACATAGGCCCCAGATCCTGACCCAGAGCAGTTAAACTTAACAAAATCTTGCTAGTGAATCAGCAGCCTGCTCTGATTGCTAGAGTAAAATTAACAATTATCAAGGGCCTAGAAAAACCCTGAAGATAGCTACATCCATTTCTTTTTCCTCTTCTTATTTGCTTACCTCCCTCCTATCACACTCTGCTCTCATGGAAGGAGCCAGGCCTGTGGAAACCCCTGCTTGAACTCCCCCCAGCTAGCCTCAAGTACATGATTCTCACCTGTGCCCCCAAACTTTTCTGTATGACACCTGGTTAATTCTTAATATATGGCATTGCCATTGTAAGTTTATCAGCCATCTGCCCTACTAGCCTGGTATTCCGTAAGGTCAAGTACCGAGTCTTATTTACATCTGCACACCCTATACCCAGCAAGGGGTTCTGCACAACGTGGGTGCTCCAAATAGGCTTATTGATTGAATGAAATCAACAGACTCATGTCTCATTATTGAATATAGATCTCCCCCAAGAAGCTTGTGAACTGATGAAAATTATACAAGTGTTTGTTACCATCGTCAACATCATCATCATCATCATCACTCACTTCATTTCAGTAGCTGTGTTTCCTGGATTTAATTTGTTTCCCCAATCTTCATTATCTAGTTAGCAGTGGGAGGCTGGGCAGAAATCCAGGCCTCCTGGCTCCAAGTCTGTTCATGTTCCCTCATAACATTTTAACCATTAGCCTGATAGAGGCCTGCAGCGGTCAACATAGCAAGAGCACAGAGAGGATTCTAGGATCACACAGTCAGGCCATGGCCCCAAGTAACTTGTGGGAAGAAAGTTATCACTCAGAAAACAATTACCCTGTCCCATGGCCGGGGCGGTGGCTGATGCCTATAATCCCAGCACTTTGGGAGGCTGAGGCTGACAGATCACTTGAGGCTAGGAGTTCGAGACCAGTCTGGCCAACATGGCAAAACCCCATCTCTACTAAAAAAATACAAAAATCAGCCCAGCATGGTGGCTCACGCCTGTAATCCCAGCTACTTGGGAGGCTGAAGCACGAATCACTTGAACCTGGGAGGCGGAGTTTGCAGGGAGCCAAGATGGCGCCTCTGCACTACAGCCTGGGCCACAGAGCAAGACGCTGTCTCGAAAAAAAAAAAAAAAAAACTTACCCTGTCCCATCACTCTGCTCATCACTCTATTATTTTACCTTTTTAAAATTCTCACAAGAACATTGTGAGGCAGGTAATAATTTTTCAGATGAGGAAATAATGGCAGTGAATTTTCTACGGCAGGCAGCAAATCAGTGGCTTGACCACGCAACACCATTCAGCCAACTAGCCATCCTAGATGTCTAAAGATGTCTCTACCTAGCTCAAGAAGACTTTCTCAAAGCCCTACTTCCAGGCACAATAGAAAACATGATATCTATTTACAAGGCCAACGTTACTGGAGGCTGAGGAAAGAAGAGGCTGGTATTAGGAAAAACAGACAAAAAAAAATTCAGTTTTTTAGGACCAAGCAGTTCTTCAAAACAAAAGGGAAACTCAAGTAGATATATTTCATGGATATGAATCTGTCATTATTCAAAGTGTCTGAGCCTTTTAACGTGAGAAGTTTTAATGCTGTGTGTGACTCTGCTCCTGGACCGAGCATTTCATAGACAAACACCTGGAGAGTGTGGCTAACATGGGAGGAAGATATCTCCTCAAGGTGGCGTGGGGCATCCAAATATTGCATGGAATATACTTATACTAAAAAATTATTTTTCATTTATCTGAAATTACAATGTAACCTAGTATCCTGCATTTTTATGTTCTAAATCTGGCAACCCTACATAGGTATATTTTTGACAGTGAGGATGCTCTACCAGAAGACGGGTGCTCCTGTGTCATTGATCAGAACTGAGACCCATGTCCATGCTGGCTCCAACCTTCAGCAAGGGGGTGGAGCCTGCATAGTGACTTGGATCACTATGGATCATCCCTTTGGGCCTCCTGGAGAACACGGACATGAGTTAAAATGAAGGGCTTAGGAGACATAGAAGGGGAAATGGGAGTCGGAAATGCAATCAGCCCCATTACCATCATTATTACAGGGGCTCCAGAGCTGACACCCTCCTTTCCAGCCCACGTATCTTAGTTCTTGGTCTGACCTTGCTATGGAGGGAGTTGGATACATGAAGTGGGATGACTGCCAGGCTGCATTTCTCTTTACTTCTTGGCATGTCCTTCAGCAATGACTGCTTCACATCCTTCATGTTTTTCAGGATGATGCCTCAATGGTCCTGCTGTGGAAGGAAAGCTGCTCTGCAGGAGTCAGAAGACATTATTCTCTGAGTGGTGGATTCAGCTCTGGATCACATATACCCATGGGCAAGCAAGCTTGGCTTTCAAGTCCTCTCTCAACTCCCCTGCAAAAGGGAGTGTTCATTGTAAAGAACTTAAAGTCTCTTTTCACTCTGGCTATCTTTTAGCAGAGTCACGTCCTGGCTCTTCCCACCTGAATCGAGCTTTGACATTGCTTAGGAGCCTCTCATTTTTTTGATATTTTAAATCAAAATTCTAAAAAATGTCAAATATATCCTGGGCACTGTTTGGTAGGCATTGCTGATAAAAGATGCACAAAGTGTGCTGAGCACACAGTCCAAGAGAAGTGATAGACATACAAACAGCCAAGTACCACTCAGTGTGGGGCATGCCATTGTAGAATTCTAGAGAACGTACTGGAGGATCTCTGAAAAAGGAGGTAGCAAATTTCTCTGTCCCAAGGAACCCGGGAGGAAGTCAGAGAGGAGGTGATTCCTGAGCTGGGTCTTTAAAGATGAGCAGGGTTTCACCAGTCAGCGAAGAGCCTGGTGTGTTAGGATAGCAAAGGGAGGTTCCACGTGGACAGAAAGAAGGTTCTGATAATGAAGAGAGGTAAAGGGCCTACTTGCCTAACCATAGGGACAAAAGAACAGGATGGGCTGAGCACAGTGGCTCATGTCTGTAATCCCAGCACTTTGGGAGGCCAATGTGGGCAGATCACCTGAGGTGAGGAGTTCAAGACCAGCCTGGCCAACATGGTAAAACCCCATCTCTACTAAAAATACAAAAATTAGCAGGGTGTGGTGGTGCAGGCCTGTAATCCCAGCTACTCAGGAAGCTGAGGCAGGAGAATCACTTGAACCCAGGAGGCGGAGGTTGCAGTGAGCCAAGATTGTGCCATGCACTGCAGCCTGGAGGACAAGAGCAAAACTCTGTCTTAAAACAAAAACAAAAACAAAAACAAAAAAAGAAAACAACAACAAAAAAAAAGAGCAGGATGCATCCAGCGAGTTTTGTGCACACTACAAGACAATTATTTTTAATACATTAATTCTTAAAATGCCTTTGCTGGCAGCATTAATTCACTTAGGTGATACTGAAGCTTCTTAACAAATAGCATTGCCAGCGATGCATTTCATAGTGATGTGACTCAGTATCCTAGAACAGTGCTTAAACACAATGAGAATGTGTCAACCCATACGCACTTAATTCATTCACAGTGTGGATCCCAGCAGAATGGCCAAGTTCCACAAGCAGCATTCACCCTGCCTTTCCATCTCACAGTGTTTTATAACATCGTCAACCTAAATGAGGTGCCTAGAAGGACAAGTGGTGGTTTTCAGGTTGAAAATCAGTGTCCATTCCTTCCCATGGGAAGCTGACATCTCATTTTTTAAGGGTGACGTGCCATTACAAAGACACATTGAAAGGTGAAAATTGGAGCACACTCTTGAACATCCTAAGTGGCACACGAGCTAGAAAGAAACTCTCATTAGGTGTAATGACTCTTCTACCTTGAAATGCAGGGGAAGGACGTACGCTACAAGAAAATAGAACACATGTTGGGTAAATACAAGCATGCTCTCAAAGAAACCAGAGTGGACAAGGTTTCATTCGCTTCACATCTACAATAAAACAAGCCAAAATATGGAGCCATATGTAGGTGAGCTTAGGTTTAGTTAGGAGCTTTCTTTCAAAAATGACCATGGCACAGTGCAAAAAGTGCCTACATTGGAGGGAGGGGGGCATTCTGATTTTTAGCAAGTGCCGTTTAGTTATCATTGTCATCATCATTGGCAGGGTCTGGGAATGACATTCACCTGCCTTGAGCAAGCTAAGAGCTTTCTTTGAAAAAGCATTCCCAAGTGAAGGGGCTTTATAATCTCCACATTGAGGTCAGGAAACTGAGAAAGATGGCAAGACATCGTACCTAGGGTTACACAGCTAGAGCTTGATTGCACCTCAGTAAGTCCAGGTTTCCCTGAAACCAAATGGAGCATCTTTCCATGGAAACCTAGAAAAAGTAACTTATTTTCTCAAGTTCACCAGACCCTGGAGGGGTTGCAACTTGAACCAGGAACCCCATTTTTCTGGCTGAGTTCAGATTCTTCCCTTTCAGTTTGCTTGCTGCGAATAGTTCCCTCTCTTAAACCTCCTGACCATTTGAAACTTTTGGTCAACTTTCCTTCAACAACTCTAGTCTCTGGTATTTCTGCTTTCTATGTGAAAGGGAATAACTTGATAACCTTTAAAATCCTTCTTTAGAGAAGAAAGAAATAGCCATTTATATTCCTGCTGCAATCCTCATGGCTCTACCTGCCTCTGAACTGGCTTTCTTGGCTCCGTGATCCTTAGGCTTTGTTAACAACCTCTCTTTGAGGTTAGGGTGAGGAATAGTAATTCAGCTATTCACAGGGGCTGCTGGAGGCAAGTCTGAAAGGTGTCCAGAGAGCCAGCAGGCACGGGCCATGCTTTCAATGGACAAGGGCAAGAGTCAAGAGTCATTTCCCCATGTGGTATGTATGTGAGTGTGAGAAAGAAAGAGAGAGAGATGAGAGAGACAGAAGAGAGATTATGGGAGGGGCAGGAAAACATCAATATATGCCCTTCCAAAATAAATTTAACTTCTAGGTAGAATCTTAGTTTCCAAATAAGCTTATGGAATCTTCACTTTTTCCAATTTCAAAGCTTCCTGTTGCATCCAGCATTTCTAGAAACACTCCTTTGTAGAACAGCAGCACTGTAAGAACAAAGGGACACCATAAAATAGAAATTGGGACACAACGCATTCTTTTCCAAACAGCAATATATCAAAGGCTTGGTTTTCATCCCACGAGGGGAGAGGCTCCTAAGGTTAGGCATGGTTTGAGTATTGCCTTCCCACCTGCATGCTATGATCTGAGAAAATATGAAAACCCAGCACAGAATTGCCAGCACTCTGAATGTGCAAGGAAGACTAAGACCAAAACTCCAAGAGTCGTCCCTGTGGGTGGCTGGCATGTCAGAACTCAGTGACCCCATGCTCTGACTCTAGCTTTTTATTTTCCCTTTGGGGCAACCCAATTTGCTTCCCATTGACACCATTACAACAGACTCTAGGCTGTGGTGTCTTGTTTTCTATTTAAGATCTCTGTCCAGGCATTCATCTCTTCCTTTGTTCCTTTTCATATAGTTAAGAGAGGCTCTCTTTTCCAGAAGACTTTATTGAACCCTAAAAGATGAAGAATGGAACATAAACTCAGTGAACATAAAGGCCATTAAAGTGAGCATGGGTTTGGGGGGAAAGGGAATCTGTTTTTACCTGCATGTTTCTCTCTTGTGAAACTCCTTTAAGCAGTGACACAAAAGAAGATCTTATGCCAAGTTCCAACTTGAAGCTCATCAGTTAAAGCTTGGATGCATAATGTATACATACCATGGAATATTATTCAGCCTTAAAAAAGGAAGGAAATTCTGATATATTCTACAACATGGATGAACCTTGAGGACATTATGCTGAGTAAAAATAATGCACTCAGAAAAAAAACAAATAGTGTATGATTCCACTTAAATGAGGTACTTAGAGCAGTCAAATTCATAGAGACAGAGAGGAGAATGATGGCTGCTAGGGGCTGGGGGAGAGGGAGAAATTGGGAATTACTATTGAATAGGTACAGTTTCACTGAAGTCACTTTAAAACAATTATGGGTTAACCATCTTAACACTGAAAAAGTGGCTAAGATTGTAAATTTTATCCTATATGTATTTTACCACAATTAATTTTTTAATTGAAAATGTTGAGTGTATTTCAACAATGATTTCGACTTTTCAGCCTGGTTCCATTGCCTTCATTGATGGAATCTTCAGATCCCACCAATAGGGATCTAAACTACAAGTTATTTTCTCGACCTTGTTAGAGACAAATGAGATTCTATATTAAATGATTTAAACTGATTTTTTTCAACTAACTTTTAGGTTTAAACAATCAAACTCACTACTCCAGTGAGTGTTTGTCATTCAAATTAAGAATTAGCCAGGCATGCCTATAATCCTAGCACTTTGGGAGGCCAAGGCAGGTGGATCACCTGAGGTCAGGAGTTTGAGACCAGCCTGGCCAATGTGGTGAAACCCTGTCTCTACTAAAAATACAAAAATTATTGGGGCATGGTGGTGGGCGCCTGTAATCCCAGCTATTCAGGAGGCTGAGGCAGGAGAATCACTTGAACCTGGGAGGCAGAGGTTGCAGTGAGCTGAGGTAGCGCCATTGCACTCCAGCCTGGGCAAAAAGAGCAAAACTCCATTAAAAAAAAAAAAAAATTAAGGGTGCCTGTCAGGGTAAGCACAAAACAGAACTGAGGCACTGTGGCATGAATGACTTTCAAGAAGGTAACACCAAATGAAGAGCTGGAAAGAAGATCTGCCTTCCTTTCTATGAGTTAATTATCTTGTCCATTTCTTTTTCTAGTCATTTAATAAATAATATTTTGCTTATCGACCTTTTTTAAAATCTTGGAACAATAAGAGAGATACTTTCATTTCTTCATCCAATTTCAAAGTCTGGGGAAAAAAAGACATGCGTGCACAACTAAGTAATCAACGTTAGATTCTGCTGACATTTATTAAGCTCCTACGGTAGGCAAGGAAACAGGCACATAAAACTACATGGCCATGAGTTTCTAATTTAATTCTGTTTCCTAACCAAACTGAATCAAAAGGCTATTGTTTTTCCCACATCTTCAACAACTCCTTTAATTCCTGTATTAATCTATGTTTCGAAACACCCACCCTGGTCATCCCTTATCCTGTCTCACCAAAATTATTACTCCTGCTCTGTTGCAGCCACACATTTTTGTGGAGTTCCATGGACAGGTTAGGGGGAAGAGATTTGGATGTCATCATGATCAGTAGATGACTGCTCAAGAATATAGATACTAAGACCACAGGAGGGGTGAGGAAGGAGCCTTGAAGGTCCCCAGAACCCAAAGAAGTGGGCGAGAAATAGAAGGACCAGAAGAGAGAGGAGGGAATTACCAAATTCAAAGTACAAGAGTTTGGAGAGAAAATGATGAGCAACAACATCTAATGTTGCCAAGTAAGATGAGGAGTAATGAGTCCTTCAGATGTGATGCTTGGGAGGTTCCTTGGATTTTAGAAAATCACTGCCTTAGACTCAGGGTGGTGAAAGTGATAGTGACACATGAGTAGAATGCAGTACAATGAAGCAAATAAATGTGGCTAGTTCTCTTAAGAGAATTGACCCGGAAATGAATGAGGCATCTCAAAGAAGAGTAGTTTCAAAGGGAGATGAGTGGATCCAACGTTTGGAGGTGCTTCTTGTGGCATCTGTTGTTGAAAGAGACTTTTGTAAATGGAGTAATTTTGAGAGAGAGCAAGAGAGAGGAAGAGAAAGAGAGAATGAGAATGAGGATATATTCAAGACTCAGGAATTAAAAGTGTGGTCAGAGGAGGGAAGATTCCTAGGGTGGTGATGGGTGAAAGCCAGAACCAGGAACACACCGAATAGGAGAAAAACGCTTTTACATAGAAAAAGTGCACCAGGCTCAATTCTCCTTCTTCCATAGAGCCCTCCATCTAGAACTCAGCTCGCCTAATGCCAATCCCCTTTCTTACTGTTGCAGAGCCATGTGCAGGGTGAGTGTAGAGCAATTATTTGTAGAGAATAAGAACTGAGAGATGATGCTGTGCATGGCTCAGAAACAACTTCTGCATGAACTCCTCTTTGGAGGCCTGGGTGTGTTGAGCCAGTTCACTCCAGCGGGGGCAGCAGACGCTCCAGCCCCAGCTATGTCTGCCACTCTCTGAGTCTCCTTCCTTGCCTCTCTCCTTCCCATTTAATTTCAAACTCTCACATTTCTTGTGCATTTCTCCTCTTAAGGACAGAGACACTGGGTCATTCTGTAATGTGCTGGAAAAATCCACAATCCTTAATAAAAAGGCAGGCAGAACCTTTCTTCCCCACAGCAGGGGTAGCTGAGCAGTGCTTGGCCAGGCACAGGGAGGGCCATCTCTTTATCCCCTCCCCTTCCCTTGTCCCCCAGGGGGTACGTTCCTGGAAGCACTAATGGTTCTTAAGTTCAGGCAGTGTCCAGCTGTGAAGCGAGGCTCCATTCTTCAAAGAAGTCAGCAGCCACCTGCTCTGCAGGAGACAGGGGAGAAATCGAACCCTCAACTAGAGAGACAGTGGGTGGTACACTCTGGCTGCTGGCTGCAGCCACCTGCCTCCCATCCATGCAGCTGGGACTGATGGACCCAACCAAGAGGTTCAGCCCAGCCCCTGGAAGAAAAGCTGGCCCCTCCCAGAGGGCATGACTTCCTACTTGTCAACCTAGAACTTCACCATTGTCATTGACCCTGATCCCAAGCCTCCTCCTGAGAACTCAGTTTCTTCCTCATGCCAATGACAACTGCAGCCTATGTCCTAGAAAACTGAGTCCCTAGACATCTGCCGACCTAGAGATAAAGCCCTTTGTCCCCCTTGCCTTCACTGTCCCCTGTGTAGGAAATGCATCCCACCCCTACTCATGGGCCCTATTCAGGAGTCCCTGTTCCTGCTGCCTCAGCTCCCCAGTCCAAGTCACAGACAGCAGTCTCCTCCTGCAGTCTCCTTGCCTGACAACCTGCCCTGACACCACCCTAACACCGAGGGGGCCTCCTGAAGCTGACTGCTCACCTGAGCCCCACTACCCATGACCAGGCTTCCTAATTCCTCAGGTACCTCAGTGGTCCTGTCCACAGGGTGGCTGGGAGGCTGCGGTGAGATGGAGAGGTAGAGCGATGCCTCAATGCCCACACATGTCCATGGTGGGGACCATTGTTGTTGCTGGTGTTTTGCTCTTGTTGAGGGCAGATTTGGCAGCCGTGTATCCCTCACCCCCAGCTCCCACTTCAATCCTGGAGCACACAATGTGCCCCTAAGACATTGCCCAGCTGGAGACAGGCAGACAAGCCTAGATTTGAGTCCAGACAGACTTGAGTTTGAATCTAAGCTCGCTTATTATCTGTGTGACTTAGAGCAAAATCACTTAACCCCCTGGAGCCTCCATTTGTTCCTCTATAAAGCCTCCCCTGTGGGTTTCGTGGGATAATGAAATGAGATGACATAGGAAACAAACCTGGCACTTTTAGGCATTGAAAAGAACCCTGTACTCGTGCCTGTCCTGTCTTCTGGAAAAGTAGGCAGGGCCACCTGGCTTTGATCCAAGACCACCCCAGGGATTTCCCCAGGAAAAGACTTCAGATGCTTTCCCCAAAGGGAACCACACATGCCGGCAATACACCCAAATCTGCCTCCTTCACAGGCCTGGGGATGTGTTTGATGTAATCAACAATTGCCTATGCCTGTGAGCTGAATCCCGACACATAGGCTCACTTCCGACAATGTGCATATGTTCCTCCAAATTAAATGGGAGCCTGGGGAGCAAATGACTTTTATCAGGATGTGGGGTCAAGAACTGCCCTCCTGCTCTCCTACAGTGGGTTATTTACAACTGTGTGTTTCTCCCAGTGCTGCTTGTCAGCTGCTAATAGCATCCTATTAAGAAAGAACTGGAAGGAAGGACAGCAGAGGCCTCCACCAGCCCCTGCCCACTGAGAAGGGGCTGAGACGAAGTGCAGGGTGAAGTGGAAAAATTCAGGCTCTGAGGTCTGACTACTGGGGCTCGATTTCCAGCTTACTAGTTTGGGACTCTGGGCAAGTAACTTTATCTCTTTTGAGCCTCTATTTCTTCATCTGTAAAATGGCCATTATAACATTATGAGAGACAGCAATGTGGCAAAGTGAATGGCATGGTGCTGACATTCCACAATGCTGAGCAACATTAAAATTAGCTGGAGTTGAATGAGCAGTACATGAGCTCTGGGGTGTTCTGTAATGGAAAGAGATGGAAGGCAATGGCAAGAGAAAGCACCTACTCTGTGCTACTTTTACATATGCTGTTGTATTTAATCCTCAAAACAAGCCAAAGATGTGGGTACATTATTGCCATTCTTTTTTTCCCTCCTGAGATGGAGACTTGCTCTGTCTCCCAGGCTGGAGGGCAGTGGCGTGATCTCAGCTCACGGCAACCTCCACCTCGCGGGTTCAAGCGATTCTCCTGCCTCCACCTCCCGAGTAGCTGGGATTACAGGCACATGCCACCACACCTGGCTAATTTTTTGTATTTTTAGTAAAGACGGGGTTTCACCATGTTGGCCAGGCTGGTCTCGAACTCCTGACCTCGTGATCCTCCTGCATCAGCCTCCCAAAGTGCTGGGATTATAGGCGTGAACCACCACTCCCAGCCATTATTGCCATTCTAAGGGAGATGACTGAAAGGCTCAGAGAGGTTAAGTGACAGATTGAAATCTGCATCAATAGCAAGGGATGTGCAGCCACATGTTTATGCCTCCTGAGCACCTCTTTTTGTCAGCATACCGGGGGTGCTGCAGGAGGACTGGGAATTCACAGGTGGGCTGAGCTGCTGCCTGGACAACCTTCAAAGGAGACAGGAAATGAGAAAATGGGGCTGAATCACTAAGTCAGGACACCCATCCAGGACAAACCCGGAAGACTCATGAGCAGGCCTGCAGGCAGTTCCTCATTACCACATCCCACTGCTTGGAGCAGACAACAGCAAGGGAAGCCATCTGGAGGTTAGGTCGATGCAGCTAGGTCTGCCAGAATGATCCAGATCAAAAAGCCTGCACATTCCAGCTCAGCCCTCTTCCAGGGTCTAGCCAAGTCTCCAGCCCTTCCTGCATTCCATTCCCTGTGCCTGGAACACTCGACTTCCTTTGGTTTGGCCAGTTCCTACCTGTACTGCAGGTCTCTTGTGTAACATGCACTTCCCTGAATCCTTACTGGAATATCCAGTGTGGATGAACTACTTAGTCCTGGGCTCTCACAGCATCCTGCATTCTGCCTGTCCTACAGACCTACTCTCTATCTGATTGGCTGCCTTCTGCCCGGGCTCCAAGCTCCAAGAGGAGAAGGACTGTGTCTGTTTTGCTACCATACAGTGTTGTTAATATCAGAATCCAATGATTTCATCATTAAAGGAGATGATGTGTGAAATCCTTAGGACACTGCATGATGATGTGTACATGGGTAAGGAGTGATGATGGAGGTGGGCCAGCTGCAGTTCTTTGCAGTATTGTAGGATATAAGCTGTTTGTGGACATGCTTCTGAATTGATTCATTTGTGCATTTTTCGCACCAGGCACTGCTATACACACAAAAAATCCAACAAGTGCCAGATGATACCACAAGTGGCAGGTGATTCACTGGTGGGACAGGGTGCCCCGGGAACTCAAAGGCGAAGTGTGGATCTTTTTACCTGGAACCAGCAGGAAAGGCTTGTCTGACAAACATAAGGTGGGACTTTCTGGACATTGGAGAATCATTATAAAAGAGGGACAGGGGAGCAGTTAGTGAAATTTAACGCAGTTCCGTTCAAGAATTATAGCATATTCACACATTGTACCAAAGCCCCAAGAACACCAACATCTTGACCATGGAGAAAGTACAGACGGATGGACTCAAAACTTCATCCCTGCCCTGTTTCCTTCTTGGTTGGGAGTCTAGGTTGGCTGCACTATAACCTCTGCCTAATGTTTAAATCCTGAGTTTTGGTGAGTATTGTTATCATTGAAAGTTTCTGAGACAACTGCAGCCCTCTGCTTCCTGCTGTGGCTGAAACATGACAAATAGAGACCTTCCCGGGGGAGAGGGTTGCTTCAGGGAACCCGTCCCAGGCTGAGACTGTCTTCCTCAAACCGCCCATCTCCCCCCAGAATGCCCTTCCTTCTTATTCCGGTATGATTTTTAAAATGACTAGGCTTTGAGCTAAAAATACAAATGCTTTATGTTCCTCCATGGGGGGAAAAATAAGACAAGAGAATCTATGAAAGTAACAAGGAATTTCATCCTTCAGTGGACTTTAGAATGGATATTTTAGACTCAGCCATCCATAAACATTGGGTAATATCATACTCTTGTAGTGCAGAATGAATTCCACAGAACGGGCCACAAATCTGCATTAGACCAGCAAGGGGGGCTCTCTGCGAGCGAGCGTTCAAAGATCTAAGGGATGACTGGCACCCTCTGTGCCCAGCTAAACAGATTTCACAGGCAAGAGCCCATCAACCAAATAGCACCAACCCTGGGCAACATTCTGCTAGGCCTGTGTAGAGGGGAGAATGCAGGCCATTAGCTCGGGCAGCTGTAGTCGGCTGGGGACTTAGAGCCGAAATCCTGCTCATGTCAGACCCTGCTTGTGACCTGCCCTGGATCCCAGTGACTACATGGCTTGCAAGGCCCTGGATGACCTGGTACCAGCTGCTGCCTGTGCATGATCCTACCACCCCGCTTCCATTCTTATCCCAATTCAGGGATTGTGGCATCCTGTCCTCCTCTCTCCATCCTCCAGAAGCCCCAGGATACCTCACTTGCCATTCGCTGGGCCTGCCTCAGTCCTTCCCCAGGCTTTCAGTGCTGAGCTTCATCATCACACCCTCCAGGAAGCTCCCTTGATCCCCAGTATGGATTAGCTGCCTTTTCTGCAGTGACATGTTGATTCCAGGCAATAAATGCCAAGCCTTTCACATGCTCAGTGCCACCTTTCTCTCCAGCCTCGTCCTCGCCCAGGCATCCTCCCCTGCTGCATTAGCCAAGCTCCCTGATACACACTCACATCTGGGGCTTCTGCCAAACTGATGAGTCCCTCTTCCCTGAGCCTGCCAAGATCCTTCTCTTGTCTGAGCCACTGACCATGCAACGCCCCTCGGGACATCCTCACCTTTGTCAAACTGAATTAAAGAATTAAAGCCTCCTCCTCAGCCTCCTTCAAAAATCAGCTCAAATATCACTTCTTCCCAGAAGCCTCCCCTTACCAGGACCTGAAGAACTCTTCTCCCCTACCTGTGCCCCTCCCCTTGGCCCCTGATGCCCCTCACATCTCCTCCTTGCCTCAGCAGCAGTTTGCCCCCAACTATGTCCCCAAGTGAACAGATAAGCATCTATCTCAGCTGGGCCTAAACCACCCTTAATATCTCTGGTATCTGCATAGTTCCCAACACACGGAAACTTACCACACTCTGAAATGAACAATAAAATAAAAGGGCTTCCTTCTCCTGCTTTTCTGAGCTAGTAACTTTATCAAGAAGAAGAGGCTTGCTGTGGCTGAAGGTACTATAGCCTTTACTTCTACCCCTTCACTCTCTTTAGGATCAAAGAACAAGGCAAATACTGCCCCAAATTGATTGCGTCCAAATGCAACCATCTCCTGCCATTTTAGATTTGGGAAAAGGAGGTACAGTATGTTTCATAAAGCCAGCATCATGCTGGATTTGCAATATCTACCAAGCCCCCCTGCTAATTGTTCTACATTCCTTATCTCTTTTACGCCTCACAACAACCTGATGAGCTAAGTTCAATTGCTCTCATCTACAGAGCAGGAAACAGACAATGAGAGTTTAGGTCTCTGCCTGGCCAGGTCACGAGAATGCTTGATCATCAAGCTGGCTTGCAGGCTTTGAGCTCCAGTGGCCTAGGTCCAGAGCTGGAGTTCGGGACTGCCACACCATCCCCACCTCTCTCCATTGGGATTTCTTCGGCACGTATTTGGATTCTGTTGGAGCTCAGAGAGACTGCACAGCCTGTACACACTTAGATCAACTTGTCAGTGGCAGGGCTCACTCACAACAGATCTTTTTCATCCCTCCTCCCTTGACTCATGAGGCTGACAGAGTGGTATATTGGATTTCCAAAGGCATCTTTCAGCAGAAAAAATATTTTCTTTTGATCACCCTCTCTCTTCCCAAAGTTGCAAAGGCGGGAGATCAAGTTGCCAACTGGAATTCCATTCATCAAGGAGATAAACATCAGCTATCTACTCCCCCAATGCCACCATCAAAGAGTACATGTCAGCGGGTTGGCAGCTAGTGGCAGGACAAGGAGGCCTGGGACTGAGACTGGGGAGGGGCCTGTGTTTGAATCCAGTCTCTGCTACTACCCTGCCATGTGACCTTCGGCAAGCCACATCTCCTCTTTTGGCTTTTGTTTCTCCGTCTGGAAAGCAAATGTGGGTTCCATGAACAACTAAGTTGACCGAATAAATGAACTGATGAATGAATGAATGAATGAATGATACAGTACAATGAGCCATTTTTCTGCTCTAAGAAACTATGACTCTAAAATATTTTTTCTAAAGCAGAGTTCATTCTGTTGGCCAAGCCAGAACCCCAATCATCTGCAGTAGGACCAGCATCTAAGTTTCACATTATACCCACAATCTCTCTTTAATTGAGAGGGTGATTTAAAGCACCAGGACTTTAGACCCAAAGAGCAATGTGAGGTCTGTGAATGTTAAGCCTCTCCTTTTTCTCTTCCCATTTAAACCCAGCTCCAGCTCCATTCACCCACAGGCAGCCAGCATGGTGCAAGGGGCTTTCTGCAGCCGGGGCAGTTGACTTGAGCACAGCTGACCTCTCAAGGTCTCCCCTGGCTCCAGATCCTCTGATTCAATAATAGTCCCTGTGAATAACAGATCTGCTCCCCGACACTGTGCATGATAAAGTGACCTGATACAAAGTCCTATTAAGATAAATCACATTTACGTTTAGGAAATTATATGTTTGAATCCTGTAATTTAATGTCACTGTGACGCCTGAGAGGAAGGAGAGAGAACTCAATTAGAGGCTAATTAGACCAGGTGACTCAGGAGGCCTCGGTTGGCTGTCTGCCTCTGCTGAAGGGAACTTAAGCAAAGCTACCCAAAATTCCTGTCCCTCTGCCTCAGTTTCCCCACCTTAAGATGGGGATAGTCCTTGTAAGGGAAGTAAAGGACCTTGAATAAGACAGAAAAGGTGCCAGGCACAGTGGCTCATGCCTGTAATCCCAGCACTTTGGGAGGCCGAGGCAGGCGGATCACCTGAGGTCAGGAGTTCCAGACCAGCCTGGCCAACATGGCAAAACCCCAATCCAGGCCGAGCGCAGTGGCTCACACCTGTAATCCCGGCACTTCGGGAGGCCAAGGCGGGCGGATCACGAGGTCAGGAGATTGAGACCATCCTAAAACGGTGAAACCCTGTCTCTACTAAAAAAATGCAAAGAATCGGCCAGGTGTGGTGGCGGGCGCCTGTGGTCCCAGCTACTCGGGAGGCTGAAGCAGGAGAATGGCATGAACCCGGGAGGTGGAGCTTGCAGTGACCCAAGATCGTGCCACTGCATTCCAGCCTGGGCGACAGAGCGAGACTCCGTCTCAAAAAAAAAAAAAAAAAAAAAATCCAAAAATTAGCCGGGTATGGTGGCATGCGCAGGTAATCCCAGCTACTCGAGAGGCTGAGGTAGGAGAATTGCTTTAACCCGGGAAGCGGAGGTTGCAGTGAGCGGAGATCGCACCACTACACTACACTCCAGCCTGGGAGATAGAGCGAGACTCCATCTCAAAAAAAAAAAAAAAAAAAAAGAATCTGCTGGGGTCCATGGGTGGGCTTCAGAGGGTCTGTGAACTCTGCACCACAAAATGCAAAATCTATGTGGGAGTTATATTTACAGAGGAGTAGATCCCTCAGAGTTTCATCAGATGTTCAGAGGTAGGCAGAGCTAAAAACGCTACAAACTACTGCTTCTCTCAATCCTCCCCTTCAGCAGAAACTATTCTTAACATCTCTCCTTCTCCAACCAACAGCCTTTGCTCCTTCCTGTTGTGGCCCCTCTTGCTAAAATGGCTGGTCATTGTCACCATCCTACTTCCTCCCTCCTCAAAATCCTGCCATCGCCAACATCCCCCTAAAACTCCCTTCCCAGGGTAACTATTGGCCTTCTAAGATCCACCTATTTTTCTTAGCATCTTTCCAGCATCAGCCCCTGTTTGCAACTGCACTGAATCCCCGACCCCTTTGGCTTCTGTAATCCATGATGTTGCCCTTCCAGATCACTACCAGGCAAGCACTCCTTGTGTCTCTCCTGGGCTCAGTCCTCTTCCTGCCCCACTCATATGGCATGGTGTTCCCAGGCCACCCCTCCAGCCCCTCCAGACTGGGGGTACTCATGTTTAACACCCACTTGGAATTCTTCCTGATGACTCAGACCCATGTATGCAACTACCTCCTGGATTTCACAGAGATCCCTGAAATTCAACATTCAAGAACAAACTCAATCATCTCCTACCCCATCTCATGCAGCTGAAATAACTATAAACCTAGTTGCCACCACAGGAAACTTTCTCCTGAACTTCTCCCTCCATCCCTGATATCCTACAGGACCACACATTCTGAGGCTTGGAGATTTCCTGCTGAGTGGAGGTGACGAGAGAGGAAAAGTCTATCAGGGCAATCATGAGGTCAAGGTGCCCTTGGAGAAGCAATGTTTTGGAGGGAACTCTGTATTGGAGTGGAGGTTCCACAATGCACAATGAACACAAAAGGGTGTGAGGGGATGGGGTTGTTTAGGTCACAGGAAGGACATGAAAGCTGTGGGTCCAAGAAGACTTGCCCTTTAAGTGGTGGTGGTGATGAGTAGGGCCAAGGGCAGACTGGGATGTGGAGAAGGATGTAGATGGGATAAATTGAAGTCCAGGGTCAAAGTGGAATATGGGTGCAAGGTGTCTATAGTGCTGCCACGGTGGTATTGCTCCTCCCCCAACAATCCCCAACCCCTGGTTTCCTGCCAAAGTCTAAATCTCAGTGGGTTAGCTAGTAGGGGGATGCGAAAATGACACTTGTCAAGGGATGCAATCCCATAATAGCACAGCAACCACCAGAGCTTAAAGAAGGGCCCTTTGGGACAGAGCGTAGGCAGAAGGCAGTCGCAGGGGAGGAATGACAGGAACAGGATAGAGTTTCTTGATCTATAGCAGTTAATATCTGTTGAAGGTCTTCCTTTATGACTGCATTGATCAAATGATGATGAGATAATGGCTACTGTGATAAAAAATAATCAAAGGAGAAGACTTCTTTACATAGCACTTGCTTAGGCTCAGTGTAGCTTTAGAGAGATAACTTCAGAGAGATAAATGCTATAAATAAACAAAAACAGTATTTGAAATTATATTTCTTTTTTTTTTACATTGATTTGGTTCTGTGAATTTTAAAAAACAAGTCTTTAAATTTTTTTCAGCCTCTCTGACTGAGCATAGCAAATATTGACTGAAACAAAAAGAATTCTTTTTTATTTTTTGAGGTGGATTTTCGCTCTTGTCACTCATGCTGAAGTACAATGGCACAAACTTGGC
Organism: Pan paniscus; assembly: GCF_029289425.2. Lineage (NCBI taxonomy): Eukaryota > Metazoa > Chordata > Mammalia > Primates > Hominidae > Pan > Pan paniscus. The sequence goes on from NC_073267.2 coordinate 75,168,846, forward strand.
TCACTGCAACTTCTGCCTCCCGGGCTCAAGCTATTCTCCTGCCTCAGTCTCCCAAGTGGTTGGCATTACAGGCACGTGCCACCACACCCGGCGGTGTGTGTGTGTGTGTGTGTGTGTGTTTTTAATAGAGATGGGGTTTCACCATGTCGGTCAGGCTGGTCTCAAACTCCTGACCTCAGGTGACCTGCCCACCTCAGCCTCCCAAAGTGCTGGGATTACAGGCGTGGGCCTCTGTGCCCAGCGTGAAACAAAAATTAAAATGAAAGATTTATAAATGCACAAAACGAAAGATTTTTAGAAAAGGGTAATACTTCAACTTTCAAGTGATGTGTTTTTGTTAAGTGTATAGCATGGGTGCTTCTGAAATTATTAAAAATCAAAATTACACTCAAGCTTCGGGAAGACTTTTTATTTTAAAAAAAATCATAATATTCAATCTTCACAATAGCTCCCTAAAGGTAGGTATTACTATAACCCTCTTTTACAGACAAAAATCCAGAGTTTGAGTGAGGTTAGGAGACCTGCCAAGGTTGCTTAGGGAGGGATTCTGGAGCTGAGTTACCGCCTCTTGTGACCAAAATGTAATGTAGCCTAATGAGAGATTTGGGAATGATGCCTCCAGCTCATGGGCTGGCCAAGTAGTTGCCTTATAAAATAGTGAGGAGTCTTCCTGACAGAACACGTGTGGACAGAATGCAAACCAGAGGAAGTAGCAAGTTGGCCTGGGGGAAGATTTTCTCACAGAGGACCCCTCCAGGGTGCAGCCAGAGACAGTGGTGGGCCAGGATGGGAGGGGACTGAGCTGGGTTGTTTATCTTTGTCCATATGGGCTGCTGGTGATGTTTACATAGACTGCATGGAGCTCTTTGGGTCAGCTTTAACTGGGGGTATGTAGACTAGATGGGGAAGAATGAAGGGAGGGTACAAAGAAACCCGAAGGGAGATCTGGGCATTGCAGGAGCACAAATGGATGAGAAATGTGAGACTGGGTGAGATGCAAGCTATGCGTAGCTGCTCATATATTAATCAACAATATATTTTAATGACATCAAACACCAGTGAGCATTTGAAGAAACATGAAGGGCTTTGGATACTTGAATAATGGCATTGTCACTTCGAGATTTTATGGTCTCATCTTTGACAAGAGCTACAGCAAAACCCTAAGCAAATAGTCAGGGTGCTGGGTGTGAGCTTTGGAATGTGAGTCAGCAGCGGCTCAACAGGTCCCTCATAATAACAAAGCATCTGCCTCTCCCAAAGTCACCTGGTTTCTTAGGATCATAGCACATCTGCAAAGCCCACAGCTAAATGGCCTCTTCTGTCAGTACAGGGTCAGGCCTGGGCTCAGAGAGCCCCATGGAGCTCTGCTCATACATTAGCTGCTGTGTGACCTTGGGCTCAGGACAGAACCACTGGAACTCAGTTTTGAAATCTGTAAAGTGGGATGACTCTAGGTTCATGGTAAATGTCAAGGAGATATGAGTGATAGAGCCCACACAGGCCCAGGCACCTGGTGAGCTGGGGTAAAGCAGCTCTAGAACATTATTACCGTGCCCAGCTATTGCTCATCTTGGCCACCTGGGGCTGCGGCTCTAGAAGAACAGCGAGGCATCCAGCCACACAGTTCACCGTAGGTGGGCTGGCCTGTAGCCCAGGTCTCAGAGAGTCAGACCAGTTGTTTTTCCCTCAGCTGTAAGCAGAATTCTCCCAGAAGGACCAGCCAGCCCTGGGTTGAGCAGAGGAGACTTGGCTTATTCCTTGTACAATCTGGGAGGATTACTCCTCATCCTAGGAAGATAAAAAGGCATGAAATGCCTTTACTAGACTATTTACTAGACTCAAGGTATAGTAAAGCTGTTAACATCGAGATGAACAGAAACAAGAGTTAGGGGCTGCCTTCTAAAGCTGACCCAAGACAGCAAGCATGGCCACAGGTAATTAAAAGAAAGAAATACATCACCCTTTACACACCCACAGTGTTCAGAGGGCTTTTATCAGCAATGCTTTTGTCCTCCAAGAAGAGGCCCTAAGGAGAGGCTAAGAACTGTAAGTAAGTTCATCACACAGAGTCACTAGGCCCCTCAGTGGCCACTGTGAGATAAGCAAGCCAAGACTTGCTGTGCCTAACTCCCAGGGCCTCATCTGTGCTCTACAGAGCTACCTCTATGGCGATTATCAGGTCAGAGAGACACAAAGACCCCAGCCTAGGGCACCTGAAGGCCATTTCCAGTCTAACCTTCCTGATAGGAGAAAGTCAGTGAGCAGCACACCTGGGAGGAAAGGAATGGCAGGTCAGGGAGGCTCGTGGCTTCGGGCCTCCATTTCCACATCAGAAAGCCTGAGGTAGCAATGATCGCTGCCTTATAGGCAGGGCCAACATGGACAGTTGCTCAAGCAGTGCACCGCACCTGTCCTCCTGGAGGTGCCACATGTGCCAGGCACCCCTGGAGCTGAACAGTGTTTGACCTGTCGAACAGTGGTTTGACCAATCTCTGTAAGAATCTCATGAGATTTTGTTAAACCTGTGCAACGATTAGCCATCATCACAATAGTTACCAAAAAAAAAGTTTTACAATTACCCTCTCTACACTGATCATCTCTTTGTGGGGCCTTAACCTCTGTAGCACTTTCTCTACTGTCCAACTGGCAATAGCGACAAGAAAAAACACACACGATATTTAAACACAAATATTAATCACTGCCCCCCAAGACTCTTCTGTTATAATTCAGTATTTCTCAAATTTCCATGTATATGTGAATCATCTGAATTTTTAAAAATGGGATTCTGATGAAGAGAGGTAGATTTAGGGAGTAGACGAGGGGTGCTGAGATGCTGCATTTCTGACGGGTGCCATGGGCCTTGCTATGGTGAGGCTGTTGCTGCTGCTCTGTGGACCACACTTGGAGAAGAAAGCCTGTGACTCCCGCAGCACCTAATGTTAGCATAAGGGATGTTTGTTTTTCCTTGGTTTTTTGAGGACCAGTAGAAATGAAGGGCCAACAAACTAAAGCCTGCAGCCCAAATCCAGCCTGCTGCCTCACTTTGTAAATAAAATTTTATCAGAACACAGCCACACCTACTATTTACATATTGTCTCTGGCTGTTTTGTTGCTGTCATAACAGGGTCGAGTGGTTGTGACAGAGACTGTGTTGCCTACAAAGCTGGAAATATTTACTACCTAGTCCTTTAAGAAGAGGCTAGATGACCAAGCAGTTAAGGTGAGACCAACTTGTATTGAGTGGGGGTAGGAGTCAGAGGGAGAGAGACAGGAAAGAGAAACACATTGAATCTGAAATCAAACACACTTCATCAAACACACTTCATCACATGGTGCTTTCAACCTCAACACCCTGCCAACTGACTTTCAGCTTGGCTATCAGGGAGGCTTCATTTCTGAGGAGAGTTCATTGGTTTATTTGCTTGTTTTAATTTGTATAGATTTAGAGGGTAAAACTGCAGTTTCTTACATGGATATATTGAATAGTGTGAGGTCTGGGCTTTTAGTGTAGCAATCACCCAAATAGTGTACATTGTATCTATTAAGTAATTTCTCATCCCTTATTCCCATCCCACCCTTCTGAGTCTCCAATGTGCATTATTCCACAGTGTATGTTCCTGTGTACACATTGTTTAAAGTGAAAACATGTAGTATTTGATTTCCTAAGTTATTTCACTTAAGACAGTGGTCTCCAGGTCCATCTCTGTTATTGCAAAATCCATGATTTTATTCTTTTATGGCTGAATAGTGTTTCATTGTGTGTGTGTGTGTGTACCACATTTTCTTTATCCAATCATCTGTTGATGGACACTTAGACTGATTTCACATCTTTGCTATTGTGAATAGTGCTGTGATAAACATGAGTGCAAGTATCTTTTTAATATAATGATTTCTTTTCCTTTGGGTAGACACCCAGTAGTGGAGTTGCTGAATCAAACGATAGTTCTATGTTTAGCTCTTTGAGAAATCTCGATACTGTTTTCCATAGAGTTTTACTAATTGTGCTAATTTACATTTCCACCAACAATGTATAAGGGTTTCCTTTTCTCTGCATCTTCACCAACATTTGTTATTCTTTGACTTCTTAATACTAGCCATTCTGACTGATTTAAGATGGTATCTCACTGTGTTTTAATTTGCTTTTCCCTGATTATTAGTGATATCGAGCATTTTTTCATATGCTTGTTGGTGACTTGTATGTCTTCTTTTGAAGAAAGGTCTGTTCCTGTCTTTTGCCCACTTTTTAATGAGGTTATTTGTGTTTTGTTGTTGAGTTGTTTAAGTTCCTTGTAGATTCTGGAGAGCTTATTTTTGTTAGTCATCTTTACAGAGAGATGGTAGATTAGACTTCCTTAGGTTTCTCTGTTGGCAGAAAAAACAGATATATTCCAGAAAGCCATGTAGAGTCCATCTTGGCCTCCAATATAGAGATGTGTCATAATTGGCAGAAGCCAGCATCTTCGCAGGTAACATGGTAGGATTCAGATTATTCAGTCCAAGATGTTCTGAGAAATGCAGATGGCCCAAGCTGAGTCCAGACATGTGGCCAAGAAGTCCCTCAGAGATCCAGTTCATTCTGACACCTGGCTACCAAGTGAAGGATCCAATGTTAAGAAGTTGGCCATCAATAACTACAAAAACCACTTGTGGTTATTTCAGTATTCCTAAAATACGTGGGTTTTTTTGTTTGTTGGTTTTGTTTTTTGACCCTGTAGGCTCCCAGAGCCAGGCTATAAGTTAAAGGTCATCCACTCTGTTCCCACCATGCTCCCAACTATCAACAACAGTTGCCTCAACCATGGTTTTGACCGGGTGATTTCAGCCTCCACTTGAATACTCCTCATAATAAGGAGCTCACTACCTGTCTTAATCTGTTTGTGTGGCTATAAAAGAATACTTGAGACTGGATCATTTACGAAGAAAAGAGGTTCATTTAGCGTATAGTTCTGCAGGCTGACAAGATCGAGGGCGTGGCCGTGGCTCCTGGCTTTCGTGCTGCATCACAACATGGTGGAGAGGATCAAAAGGGAATAAACCCACGTAAAAAGGGGAGAAATCTGAGGGGCATCCTCGTTGTATAACCTACTGTCGTGGGAGCTAGTCCATTCCCAGAGAACTAATCCAGTCTCATCAGCATGAACTCAATACCATGAGAACAGCACTCAGCCCTTCAGGAGGAATCCACACCCCATGATCAAAACACCTCCCACCAGGCCCCACCTTCCAACACCACCACACTAGGGATCACATTTCTACATGAGTTTTGGTGGTGACAAACAAACCATATCTGAGCCATAGCATTCCTGCACACACAAATGCTTGTGTGACTTCATTTGCAACAAAGTTCCTCTTTGAACTGAGTTCAAACCCGCTTCCATGCAGTGTCCATCCACTGGTCCAAGTGCCACGTTACAGAGTCAAAGAAAATGAGTCTAACCCTTGTCATCCCCCACAGAACTTCAAATCTCTTTTCTGGGGTGACTTTGGATAGGTTGCTGTATCTCTTGGGTCCCCTGTTTCCTCACATCTAAACTGGGGGGGTCCCAACTGGACACACAGAATGTTTGTGGGGGTCAAAGAGGTAGGGGTGGCCAAACTTTCATCCCCAGTATCTCACATAATGCTCATGCCAGCTCTGTGAAGTGGAAATCGGTTATTCTCATTTTTAAAATAAGGAAACTGAAGTTCCGAAGGGGAAGCGGCTCAGCTGGTGAGGGCAGGGGAAGGCTTCAAATCCACGCACATCTAAAGCAACCTCAGTGCTCTGTGGAACTCATCATTTGCCTCTTAGGAAAGTAGGGGACCAGTTTTGGGACAAAGGAACCCTCGGGTTATTCAGATTCAGATTCTGGACCTGGAAATTCCAAAATGAGCCCTTGAAAGCTGGAAATAAATCAGGTCAATCCCAAACTCCCTTTGTTTAGAAAAATGAAATGTTTTTATCAACTTCTTCAACAGGAAATCTGATTTCCATTCTTGTTGCCACTTTATCATTTCCTCCCAGCTGTTATCGAGATCACAGCTTCAAAGATGGTTAAATGTTTGTCACATTTAATATTCTTGTTCACATTTTTCACATACGGGAAGCTGGCTGGTGCTCATTGGAAGTGCTGGGCTGAAAACGCAGCTGCTTGTGCAACTGTGTGTGCAGGGGCGGAAGTCCAGAGAGCTGCCCAGATGTCTGCCTTGGTGACGGTGGCATCAGATGGGGGTCTTTGAGCCCTTGGGGACAGGACCAGGACATACAAGAGCTGAGGCTGGATACCAGGAGACAGGGGGCCACAGAGCCCTCCTGTGCATGCATCTCCCTAGTGTTCCATCGGCCCAGCTTTTGCCACCCACCACCCTTCTTTGTGAAGGCATCAGCATCTCTCACCTGAGTATACCAAGCTCTTCCTTCAAACCAGTGTCTGTGGCTCCAAACCTTTTCCCACCTTCTCCACACAGCCACTAGAGTGACTTTTCAAAACCCCAAATCTGATCATGTTACATCCATGCTCAAATACCTTCAGTATGTCCCCACTGTCCTCTCAGGATAAATTTCAGACTCAATAACATATCTCAATAAGGTCTGGTCTGCTTGACTTCTGCCTCTTCTGAAGCCTTGCCCATTACCATGGCACCTGCTGTCTAAGCTCCAGCCTCTGAGGCCTCACTTCTGCTCCTCTGCCTGAAACCCTCTTTCCAACTCTCCAAAATGGCAGATTAGAGATGGTCACAAATTCATTGACATTTCTCCATCAATAAGTGGGAATATGTGTCCCCTCCCCTTGAATCTGGACAGGCTCTGTGACCAGTGGGGTCCAGGGGACATAACACTGTGGTGGTTTGTGGCCCTTGGGCCTTAAGAGACTGGTAGCTACCATCTTCTCTTTCTCTCTCTCTCTCTGTCTCTGCCTGGAGCTGCCATGTAAGAAGCCTGACTGCTTTGCTAAAGAGATAAGAGGGGATATGAAGAGAGTCCCCGAGACTACTTAGAAAAAGGGGGCCCACTGAGCCCAGCCTCTCAACAGTCCCCACCAAGGCAATATGACCAAATGACCACAATTGACAATTGACACCCATAGACCAGAAGAATCACCAAGCTGAACCCAATCCAAACTCCTAGCCCAAAGAATTGTAAGAAATAACAAAATCATTGTTGTTTTAAACTTCTAAGTTTTGGCAGCTAGTTACGTAGTAACAGACCACCTGACCCCTTTTTCTCCCTAATTTTGGGTAACTAACTCCTATGCATCTTTTGGCTGAGATGTCATTTCCTTTGGAAAGCCTTTTCTGATGGCACAAGGCCATTCTTGTTGCCCATAGAAATCTATTCCTCTCCCATCTCAATTTGCCTGGTTGCTAGCTTTTCTCTCCCACTATCTTTGGAAGTCCCCAGAGGGCAGAGTACCATGCTGGTCTGCCTAGCATTGTGTCTTCATCAGGGAGCACAGTCATTGCTAAATAAACATTTCCCAAGTGAGTGACCAAATGAACAGATAGATGAAATCACCTGGGACAACTAAAAGGGATTCTAATTAATGGTAAGAGTTAAGCCAAGGACAGGAAACAAGTTTCTAAAATAGTCCCACCAAATAACTCTCTGTGGTCATTGTGAAGGAAGATGCATACATTATATCCAGCTTGAGGAGGTTGGGTTTATAGATATTCCAACAAAAACTATGCAGCCATTAAACATCAATCAATATCTCAATATGTGAAAATCAATTATGGGATAAGGCAATTGCCAACAAAGCTTAATTTATTTGTTCATTCTTTATTTCATGCATTTATTTTCTCAAGAAGCATTTGTCAAGTGTCTCCTACATGCCAGATACTTTGTCAGTTGCTGGAGATATAAAGCCAAAAGACACAAGGTCGCAGGGTCCATGATAGGCAGATGGGGAGCACCAGAACAGACTCGGTGTCAATCAGGGAAAGCTGTCACCAGCAGGTGACATGAGATAAGTTTTCAAGAAAGATAAGCATTGCAGAGAGGAGTTGGGTAGGAGGAAGGAGCTGCCAAGACCTGCATCGTTTGCCCCTGAGTCACCAAGGATCACAATGCTCATGGCTGATAATTATGAAATTAAAAGCAGCAGGGGATTGGGGATTTTAGGAAAAGGAGGTATCCTCAGTGGTGGTACAGGAGCAGATGCTGCTTAGAGAAGAGAAAGCAAACAGAGGCAAAGCCCTCCTGGGCCCAGTGCCTGCAGTGTGGTGGAAGACTGAGATCTGTTAAAGAGGGGGAAAAGAAAACTTTAAAAGCTGGAGGCAAGACTCAGAGTGAAGGCTTAATTAAGGAAGCAGGCATTTTGGGTTCACACAAATAAGCAAATAGAATCCCCTTGGCCCCTCCTGGTCATCGGCAAGTAATTGCTTTAAAGCTGTGGTTTGCTCTGCTTGGATGATCCTTAAATACATGTTGATAAAAGTAATGAAGATATGAGTGAGTGGAGAGCAGGCTGCTCTCTGACAGTCCAGTACCTCACTTGTCCTTGGCTATGTGACCTGAACAGGTCACCATCTACCTGCTGGGTCTGTGTTTCCCTCCCCTACCCACCCCAGAATACCCAAGGGTAGGGAAATTGGAGGGTCATTAAATCAGATGGGTCCTGAGTCTCCTCTTATCTGGGAAGTGCTGGACCCAGTTTGATACAGTGGCACAAACTTTCTCTTTGAGTGAGACCCTTTGGACTTCATATCTCACCATCATCATTTGCTACCTGCATGACCTTTGGCACAGCAAGGGAGCACTTTGAAACTTGTCTTTTCTTACATTAAAGTGGAAGTTTTAATGCCACCTCCTAATTCCATGGGGATTAGGAAAAACAAGGTCCAAAGTATCAGGACCCAAAAAGTTAATCACGTTCTCCACAGGAGAGTGGCTGATGTCTACTACGGGGAGCTGCCCAAACCAATTGTTGCCACTATGGTCTCAAGGAGACAGAGTAGTATACTCACAAAATGACCAGGTGCTGATACTCACTGTTCCAGTTCCTGGAAGATTTTTCCTCCCTGTCTTCTGTTTGCATAACTAATAATCCCTTCTGGCCCTTCATAAGACAGCTTGGGAGCCGCTGCCTCTTGGATGTTGCCCCAGAGCCCCCAAGACAAGGTTGATTCTCCTGCTCTCATTAGGTCCGTCAGGATGTATCATAACTACCTGTTTATCTGTCCCCCATCCTCCCCCCCCCCCACCACTCCTAGGTCTGGAAACTCTGAAGACAGGGACCATGCCTGTTTCCTTCACTGACGGATCCCCCATGGGAGATCTGGCACATTGTAGCAACTCCATGACTGCTATTTCAATGCATTTATTACTCACTCCAATGCTATTTAACTCCTGCACTGCCACTAGCTAACTGCATGACCCTAGGCAGAGCAAACCACATATCTTTCTAGTTTCACCTGTAAAATGGGCTCACTAGAACCTATAATATTTAAGCAGCAGGTATTTGTACTGGCTGTTCCTGCTGTCTAGAACACCCTTACTTCCCATATTCCCCTCCCTTCACTGCTAGTCGCTTCTCACTCTTGACAACATTGCTTGGGAGCCTCTTCCTCTGAGATGCTACCTGTCCTAGCCTTGTAGGACAGTCGTCATCTGATAGACCACTCAAATACCACCAAGAGAAAAAGATACTTCCAAATAACCTTGACCCAATGTTTTTAACCTCTTGGAATTTTGAAAGCTCTTTTAGACTTAATTGGCACAGATTTTACTCACAGGTTACTCTTGGGCATGTATTTTAAAAATTTATAAATGAATTAAATTGCTTGAAGTATTCCTACTTTCTTTATATTCAGAATCACTTTTCAATGCCAAATAATCAAATATTGTTCCAAACAATACAACCTTCCGTGTCATCAAGATTATTGGTGATGCAGCACTTCTTAAAATAATCCTTAAAATAACCAAAAAGTCATGTTTTCTGAGTGATTAATCTGGCTTTGCAATTATGTCGTGCATGTCTACTATTGATGTCTGCTTTTGGAATATTGCTATTTTGAAATACTTCTGATTCACAACCTCTGACACCCTCTCTCCACAATCGTTTGATTCCTAGGGACTAAAAAAAAAACATACTGTGCTATTGTTTCTAGGATTTTCTTCCAAGCTGCTGACACCCATTCTGTGAGTTTTGACAGGGTTCATGCAAAGACAATGATGAGTACATCATAACACCGCATGGCCAACAGTAATTATAAGACAACATCAATTATAAGGCTCAGCCTAATTTTGAGATATTAATGAATGAAAAACTGTGCATCTTGAAATTGATGAATGGTAGTACTTTATGGAATTGTTCTTAGAATGAAAGCATGACTTTCTTGAAAAGCCTCTAGGGTAGTACCTTGCATATGGTGGAAACTAGAATTACGGTTTTTCTTTTCTTTTTCTTGTCTCCCAGCCTGTAAATGTTATCTCTGATAGTAAGTCTCCTGACTACAATGAGTAGCTGATGGATGGGAAGGGGGGTTCCAATACACAGAATGAGCATCTAATGGGGAATGGGAAAAAACTAGAGGTCATATGAAGCCCTGTGTTTCTCAGTATACATCTACAGTGACCACATAACTTATCCAAACCAGGACAATTTTGAGAGTAAAAGAAGTTGCTTTTAATAATTTAACTGGAACCAGGGACATAAACTGGGGCCAACCCAGATGAGCCATATATAAAAACCTACAAAAGTCCATCTTCCATCTGGCAAGTACAACTGAAATCAGATGCAAATTTCTCTATGCTTAGACTTGGAGTGTCTTCGTCCAAAACCTGGAAGGCCATGAGACAAATGATGGGCATGCAGGTACTCTTGGCTCCCATCCCAAGAAGGCTTAACAAACACTATATTCCAAAATTGGTTAAAGTTCGATGCCACTGTGTTGTGGGAGATGTTCCCCTTCCTCAGCTGTTATTTATGGTGCAGAGAAAAGGAACCACATTGATGATGGATCTGCTTTTATCAGATAAAAATGGGAGGAACAGTGAAAGATCATGGTGAGATATTGTGCAGGATTTCAGTAGGACACTTTAAAAATATATCTTAGAGAAAATGAATTTTTCACTGGCTAAAATGTATCCATTTACAGTCGGAGCATCCATATATTTATGAGTGTTTTAGCCCTCAAAATAGTAACCCAGGACAGAATAACAAACAGTCTCTTAATAGCCCTAATTTATCAGGCTCAGCAGTTTAAGAAAAATAAATAAAAAGAAACAGGAACGCAAGGGGTGGGGGTGGAAATGAAAGCTGGAATCTGAAATACTGGAAATGGTACTGCCCAAAAGGTTATTCCAAGTCTGTCTTAAGAGAATGCATCCTTAGCCCAGAGAAAGCCTTTCGAAAGTGGCTTTAAAAGCATCTGAGGTTGGACCCTGAGTGGGTGAGGAAAGGTAAGGATAAACAAACCAGCCTGGCCAGGCATGGTGGCTCACGCCTATAATGCCAGCACTTTGGGAGGCTAAGGCGGGCAGATCACCTAACATCAGGAGTTCAAGACCAGCCTGGCCAACATGGTAAAACCCCATCTCTACTAAAAATACAAAATTGCTGGATGCGGTGGTGCGTGCCTGTAATCTCAGCTACTTGGGCGGATGAGGCAAGAGAATCGCTTGAACCCAGGAGGCCGAGGTTGCAGTGAGCTGAGATCGTGCCATTGTGCTCCAGCCTGGGCAACAAGAGAAAAAATCCACCTCAAAAAAATCAAAAAACAAAAAAAAGAAAGCAGCTTGACCCTTGTGAAGGTTTGTTTTATTTGGTTAAACATTATTCTGGGTGTTTCTGGATGAGATTAACATTTGAATTGGTAGACTGAGTAGAGCAGTTTATCCTCTGTAATGGGGGTGGGCTGGAATGGAACAAAAAGCTGAGTAAGGGAGAAGTCACTCTCTCTGCCTGAATGTCTTCAAGCTGGGACATTTGTCTCCTCCTGCCTTTAGACTTGGACTCAAACTGGAACTCTTCCATCAGCGCTCTTGGGTTTCTAGCTTGCTGACTGTAGATCTTAGGTTTCTCAGTCTACATAGTCACATGAGCCAAATTCCTTATAATAAATCTATATTTAGGAGATCTCTCTCTCTCTCTCTCTCTCTGGAATATCTATCTTTTTGAGAAAGAGAGAGAAAGATCTCCTATTGGCTCTGTCTCTCTAGAGAACCCAGACTAATACATATTTTAGTACTAGGAGTAGTTTTAGAGGAAGAGAATTTTAAGCATGTGAGTTTTCTGAATTGGATCTGGGGTTTCTAGAATTGGTTCTCTAATCTAATTAAATTTCAAGATGCTAAGAGCTCTATTTCCAGTAGTAAAGAGAGCATAAATAGTCCATGGCATGATCTGGCAATAGAGGTACCCAAAATATTTCACTAGTGCAACCCTGTAACACCATCGCCCTTTTATGAATGAAGGCCTTTGCTTTCACTTCTTCACCTTCATTTCTTTCAATTTGAGGACTCCAAATCCCAGTCTCCTAATTGTTTTCTTCATTCTCCTGTCTCTTTCCTTGTCTGATGTCTTCTGTGACCTGCAACTGATTTATTTCAGCAGCACTGGTCTGATCATTGCCTTTCTCTGGGACACAAAGATGCCACACAGTAGAAAGAACACAGAAGTTGGAGATAGATGGACATGGGTTGAAATCTCACTTCCGACACTTTTTGCTGTGTGACCCATGGCAAGTTATTGGACCTCTCTGAGTCTTGGTTTACCTTTCCAAGAAATTGGGTTGTTTACAAGGCCACCAACCCCATCCTTATATAACTTTCACTCATTATTAGAAATTTCTTTTTAACAATGGGCTGAAGTCTTCCTTCCTATAAGCTCCACCATCAACTAAAAATATGACTCACGGTGTTTTCAACTCATGATTTCAGCCTAGCAAAAAACATTACTTGCAATGTAAGTATTAGTTTCCTTAATACATAAATGCTTCTAAGAAATGAATATCAAAAACATAGCCCAATTAAAATGACAATAATAATAATATTAGTCAAATGTCATGATCAAGAAATGGACAAAAGTAGAAACAAAAATGACCAACCAAAAATGAATATTTACAAAAAGATGATAACCTAAATGGAAATTAAAGAAATTGAAATTAAAACAATGCATGTGAAATTTTAAAAGGTCAAAACATAGTTGTTCATGGGGATGGGGAGACTTTGAAATTAGTAAAACTTTTCTAGATGGCAGTTCAGAATATCTATCTTAAATATGTAGAAACATTTTCACTCTGAAATTTCACTCAAGAAACTTATCTCAAGGATGATATTTTAAAGTGCACAAAGATTTCTGTATAATGATGTTTATCATGTTATTTAAATTTCAGAAAATGTTAAAGCATTCTAAATACCCAACAACAAAAGATGGATGATGTAAAGAAAGATAAAATGTAATTCTTTGCAGACATTTAATATTATGCTTTGAAGAAAATGTAGTAACAGGCAAATGTGCATAAAACAATTACTAGAAGCAAATACACAGTAGTTATCTCAGGATGGTAGGATTACAGGTCATTACAGAAATATTTGAATATTTCTATATTTTGAAATTTTCATTTTCAAGGATGAAAGGAGGGAAGAACAGAAGTTGGAAGGAGAAAGGGAGAGTAGACTCTGGCAAAGTAAAGTTTTGTTTCCACCATGCTTCTCTGGTGAATGCCAACTCAAATATTAGAAATAGTCACAAAAAAGGAGGCAGAATTGGATGACTGGCTCACTCACTGGCTTGCTGTGTAAGTTTCTACTCTATCCTTAACCTCCCTGCACCTTGGTTTCCTTCCTTGTCAGATAAGGATAAAAATTGCCAGCCGGGCGTGTGAATTGGGTTGCCGAGATGATCAGAAGGGATACCATGCATGAAAGTGCTCGTAAAACTGCAAAGTGCTCTACAAGTCCTGGATGGTGTAATTATTGCCTTCGTTAGTGTGATCATTCTCTCTTACTCTATTATCCTTGGCTGGAGAGCTGCTCGTCAGACTATGAAGTGTACTCGGTATTTCTACATACACAAAGTGAAGTGCATGCGGCTTCCCAGACCTATTTGAACAGATCTGGCATCAAGAGAGAGCCAAACAGACAACGAAGACCTCTGTGGCCAAGTGGCAGGAGCACATGTGGTTCTGAGAGAACCAACTTGACACTGGATGACCTAGGCCAGAGTCCAACTTGCCCATGGTGCACTCAGACACCTCACTCTACCCCGCTGATTCCCGTGCATTCATCTGTCACATAGAGAGAGTGATGCCAGTCCTGATTCTGTCACATGATTATTTGGGAGGATACATCCACAGCATGTGTGTGAGTACTAACAACCACCAACCCATACAAATAGACCCAGCATTGAGACCGTTATGTCATCTCAACCACAGTCCAGAAAATGCAGACATACAGAATGTAGTTCTTGAAGTTACTAAGCAATATGGAGCAGATAGGCTCTATGGACAAAGCTTTTCAGAATCACTGGATTTTAGATCATAAAATTATTATTATTCTATAGTATTAATATGCCTGTAAGACTTCTCAAAGGTTTTAATATCCTCTTGTATATATGAATTTCCAAGAACTGTTTACATTTCCCAAACACCTTTGGACCATGGAACTCTCTTTTAATGAAGCATCCAGCTCATGATCCTTGGCACAAACCTGGTAAATGTTGACATGAGACAAAATTTACTACAAAGCCAGGGCAGCTGAGTCTCAGCCTTGTTTCTCTGCTGCCTGGCACTCCGGGGCCCTTTCATTCTAAATGAGATATAGCACCTTATTCCCTTGAAAGCAACTGTTACTCTTACCCATTTATGCACATTAATGCCAACATGCCTTAGCCTCTCACCTATCACCTTCACATTAATGATTTGATTTGAATTAATGCATCCATCTCTCTTTCCATTCATCCATGCATCAATCTATTCATCCATACATTTATTGCCATTTAACAGACTGAAAAACTGAGGATCAGGAATATAAGGTATTTTGTCTCAGGTTAAGTAGAGCTTAGATTCCAACCTAGATAGATCTGGTTCCAAAGTCTACTGTCTCTTCATTGTATCACAGCCCTCCACTTCCCCACCACTACCACTAGGCCCCATAGCAGAGAGAGTCAGGAAATCAAAGAAGAAGGAGAGGAGAAGGAAGCCACATCAAGACAATGATATCCAAGAGCGTCTGAGTCCCAGAGTAGTAGAGAGAAATCTGGCAAGTGGAGGGAAGCTAACAGTCCCCTTAACACTGAAGGTGAGAGCTGACCTTGGGAAATGATGCTCATCACTCTACCATACCAGAATGATCATTAGACATTGACCTTTGGAGCCAACAAGATTTAAGTTTAGATCTGAGATCGAAAATGTACTAGCCACATACCATCACTGAGCCTGGTTTTCTTCTCAATAAATTCTGATAATACCAGAAGGCTTTGAGCATTCGATGAACTACTAATGTGTCCTTTATAGGCCTTAGCGAAGTTCCTGGCTAAATGTTCAGTAAACGGTACCTTGTTTGATGCATTCTATCCCCAAGCTGATGTTGTCTGGAGAAATACCCATTCCCACTCATTGAGTCACCATGAATGGGGGGCTCACCATGGCCAAGGGTGCTTTCTGGAAAAATAAAAAGGAGGAGGAGATCAGAGTCTATTTGATCTCGTTTACATTTCTACTTGTCTTAGCAGAACTTGGTGCAGTAGGAGACTTTTTTAAGCACTCTGCAAAATCAGCTGAAATTTCCAAGGCTCGCCCGTGTCTGAAGAAGACTGTAAAGACTGTGAATTTCTTCAGACTTGGTTGTTCTTTCCACAGAGATGAGTTTGTGGAAAGAACATCCAAGTCTGAACAAATTTTACCATGACTAATGATACCAGTAACAACAATGGTAGCAGCAACCACTGCTTTGACCAAAACCACGTTATATGCTTCCTAATGTTATATTTTCTCAAATCTGCTTTTTATTTGTTACTGATACCAGATCAGCAGCCTTTCTGAGGCAGCCCTGGAAGATCTTGTACATGTTTCCCTTTTGTCTCTTTGTCCATTAAAAAAAAGAAGAAAGTGTTCCTTGTCATAGCTTGTCCTGCACTGCAAAGGGCACTGTACATAAAGACTGTGTTTTAGTTGAGGACACGGGGAGCAGAAAAGCTTGACTAATTATGTTACTAATCACTTGAAGCATCTTCCATGTGACAATGTAATTATGTCAGAGTAAGGTGAAATGTCTCAACTACTTAGGAAAAATAAAGGAGAAGCCCCCTCCTCACCACTCCTCCCCTTTCTGTTATCCTGGCCTCATTTTGAAACTTTCTCTCAACTCAGAGGTCATTTACAAAAAATGAGGCCACAGCTCTCTGTCTCTCTCTTAAGCCATGAAGGGCCGTCTAATAACTGTTAGATTCCTCCGCCCATCCCCAATGGCAGGATTTTGGTGAATAAATGAAGTTTGCTCAAAGGAAATAGACCTTTCAAGTGTTTACCTGCTCACTCTATTGTCCTTGGTTAAGGTTCAGTTCTCAGAGGGGTGTGACCTCCAGCAGGATCTTTAAGGATGTCACAGAAGGCTCAGACATGTGAAAGCAAATAATAGTTCTTTCTTGTGGTCAGAGCCTGAACACACCAGATTTGGAGTAGACATCCGTTCTGAGATGCCTAAGATTAATCAGCCTGGTAGATGGAAGACTAACACGAAAGCAAGGAAGTCGACAGACATTTATAGAAAGATGTGCAGAAAGATGAGCCAGGTTAATAGAATCTTCACTCCAAGCGACTTGCACAGCTGATGGTGAAACAGCCCTCACTCTCTTTCCCTTGACCTCTTGGAACCATAGTTTCCTAAATGGTAAAACAACCAGTCAGATGAGCATCTTGATACAGAGTGGATGGTCTAGAGACCAGCCACATCGGCATCACCTGGAAGCTTATTAAAACCGCAGAATCTCAGGTCCCTCCCAGACCTACTGCATTTTAGAAAGATCCCCCCAAGGCAATTCATGTACACATTAAAGTTTGAGAAGCCCAGAAACAGCCTATATTCCTGACATACTTTCTTTGTTCCTTTCTCTAAAGACAGTTTCAAATTAACAGGGACCACTGGTAGCCTCATATTCTGCTCCAAAATACTCACCAACATTCTTCTCATCTTAACTATCACCCAAGAAACCACATTCTAGCCAGGTGCAGTGGCTCATGCCTATAATCCCAGCACTTTGGGAGGCCAAGGAGGGAAGATCGTCTGAGCTCAGCAGTTCAAAATCAGCCTGGGCAACACAGTGAGACCCTGTCTCTACTAAAACTCAAAAAAAAAAAAAAAAGAAAGAAAAGAAAATTAGCTAGGCATAGTGGTGCAGGCCTATAGTCCCAGATACTTGGGGGGCTGAGTGGGGAGAAGGATCCCTTGAGCCTGGGAGGTAGAGGCTGCCATGGGTAGAGATTGCACCACCGCACTCCAGCCTGGGAAACAGAGTGAGACCCTGTCTGAAAAAAAAAAAAAGAGAGAGAGAAAGAAAAAAGAAACCACATTCCCCCAGGCCCTTGCTTCCATCCATTTCTAGAAAGACTCTGACAGACCAAGTTTCCAGCAGGTGTGGCAAATGCATGTCATCTTGGATTGACTGGCTGTGCCTACCCAGAGTGCTGTTTAGATAAAGGATCATTAGGCAGCATCAAGATCCAGCAGGAAAGAGTTCTGTGATCAATTAGTGATGTCTGCTATGGGTGCAGGCTGGGAATCTCAGATGTGTTCAATTATATCTTGCTGAATTAACATTTTAAAAACAGGACTTGGAGGCAGAGCAGTGATGAGGAAAACCCTAAGAATCAACCAACCAGTGCTCGTAGACTCCATTCTCAATTTCAGACCTCACTTTCTTCATCTTTAAAATAAACGTGTTGAACATGGACCACAAAAGGCCCTTCCTGCCCTGAGGTTCTCTGATCCCATGGGTCTGTGATCACGTGTGTATATGTCACATCCCACATGTACATGTTCCCAGGACAGCAGATTTTGTTCCTATGTCACAACAATCCTAGCTTCCCTTAAATCAGAGCACTCCTCTTAAATAATAATCTGGTGGTGTTTGTGGGGTAGGGAGGAGAAGAGGGGAGGTTAAGAGATATGGGAGGAGAAGCTGCCAAGCACGCTGACCTGAAGCAGGGCCCCAGCCCTCTACCTCTGCCAGGCATCTGTTTCCAATGAAACTAAGGAAATTCCTGACCCACTCCCGCATGCTCTAGTTGCTGTCCTGCTCTCGCCTCCACATTGGCCTCTCCCCTCTGTAGGCTCTGAGCCAAGTCCAAAATCCCCATGGGCTCTCAGGGGCCAGGAAACAGGACAAAACCTAGAGCCGTGACTCCTCTGGGGGTGGCTAGCTGCCAGCTTTGATTATCTGAGGTTGTCTACTGGTACCTAAGAGGAAACTTTGCCCTTGAAGGGTGTCTGAAGTCTGCCAGAGGTGATCCAGGACTGTAAACATGGCTGTGTGCTGAGAAGAGAATTCCGAACTGAACCAGATCTCAGTGATGTGGCCTTTCTGGAGAAATCCACCCACCTGTATCAAAAATGTATGTTACTGCCCAATACTGCAAAACAGAAGGTGGAAATTCACCTAGAAATTCCTAAGTGAAAGGCTGTGGGTCTCAACTGGGGGTAATTTTGCTCCTCTGGGGACATTTGGCAATGTCAGGGGATGGTTTGGGTTGTCACAAGTAGAGAGGGGGGTGCTACTGGCATCTAGTTGGCAAAGAGTAGCAAGAGATGGCAAGAGATGCTGATAAACTTCCTACAACATACAGGGAGCCCCCCGCAACAAAGAATTATCCAATCCCAAATGTCAATAGCTTGAGAAATTCTGATGGTAAGATAAGTTTGGATGACCAAGTACATGCCCCTAGTTTACAGATTAGGAAGCTTCAGTCCAGAGAAGGATAGAGACTTGCTACTGGTAGCACAGTGAGCTAAATCAGGTTCTCTGGCTCCATCCACACAGCTATATGCTTAGGGAAGGTAGAAAAGGAAAAAGAAAACTGGCCCCAAGGATAGGCCCAGCTCTAGCTTATAGCAAGTGACTGAAGAGACTGAATAGAATATGGGAGTGATGAGCTTTAAACAGTCACCATACCCACTAGCAAAACATGTTTCAGTGATGCTCCTGGGCTCATCCAGTTTATGACTACTTCCTCCTCATTGGTAATAAAGAAAGGAGTGGGGCCAGGTGTGGTGGCTCATGCCTGGAATCCCAGCACTTTGAGAGGCTGAGGCAGGTGGATCACTTGTGGTCAGGAGTTCAAGACCAGCCTGGCCAAAATGGTGAAACTTCATCTCTACTAAAAATACAAAAATTAGCCAGGCATGGTGGCAGGTGCCTGTAATCCCAGCTGCTCAGGAGGCTGAGGTGGGGGAATCTCTTAAACCCAGGAGGGATCTTGGGAGGCAGTGGTTCCAGTGAGCCAAGATCGTGCCACTGCACTGCAGCCTGGGTGACAGAGGGAAATTCTGTCTCAATAAATAAATAAATAATAAATGGAGTGGGAAGGTGGGAACAGGGGATAAGCATTAAGCATGGAGGGAGGGGGCTAAGGGGACATCTTCCCACCTATACTTACTGTTGGCCACAAAGAAGCTCGAACAACATGTTTGAGCTTGGCAGGGAACTACCCTATTTGTTCCTCTAAAAAGTGTCTTCTGGAACACTGTTTTGAGACGTGTAGGGCACATCATTTGCTGGTCTCAGGAAGTAAGTACACTATCATTCTGCCTCTAATTTGCAATCTCCATCATGAAGAGTGGAGATCTGGCCCACATTAATCCCAATTCAGAAAAGCAGTACTGAAGTCTGAAGGCTGGGTCAGAGGCATTTCCTTATGGTGTTGCTTCAAAGTTATTCTGATGACTCACCTGTCAGGACAGCAGTACCTTCCAAAATAGATGAAGTAGACGGAAGCATTGACATGAGCCTCTGTCCCATAATCTCCATTTGGTTAAGACTGTCCTTAGTCCATAAAATCTAACCGAGTATCTCATGTCATCCAAGGGGACTTTTTTTAATCACAAACTGCCTCAGCTTTACATACACAGATGCACTTGAAATGTCCATCTCTAAATGGCCCCAAATGATGTCAAGGTCAGGGTTTCCTCTGCAGGGACTTTCTGAAGCCTGTAGCCTCAACATCTCTTTCATGGTTCTGCCAACCAAATCTTCACCACTGACATTCCTACAGCATATACAGAAGTCAGTCTCATGCTTTAAATCAATATATATTCTGATTTTAAAAGCAATGTCCTTAAAATGCAGAATATATACACACAAAAGTTACCTGAAATAACCCCACCAAGAAATGACCAGTGTTAAATAGTAGCATATATTCCTTCACATTTTTTCAATATATGTGTGTGCATTCATCTATATCTACCACTAGATAGCGTACACAAACACAAATATTTTAAGTTCAGTCTCATTGCCTACAGAATTTCATCATCTGTTATTTTATTAAACTATGTATCACAAGTTTCTTTTCCTGTCATTAAGTTCTTTTATATATCATTGCTCCATGGCATTCTATCATATCAATTTACCATAATTCCTATCTTACAATTAGATGACTTTTTCCTATTAATACTCTAAAAAACACTGTAATGGACATCTTTCTTGAGGATCTCAAATCTGATAGGAGAAACAGAATTGTGAACAAGCATTTATCACAATGATGCAATAAGTACTATACTATTGGTATATTATGACTTTGAGTGCATCTATGGTTTACTAAGGTGAATTATTTCAAGAGAAACTTCTGGGACAGAAGTGCATGTTCCATTTTTATGACTTTTGAGACGTGCCTTCAAGTTGAAACGTAAATTTTTTTGAAAATATTGAGAGCCTCTGTTTCAGAATGCAGGCACATGAGCACTCACATTGGAAAACTAAATGGAATAGCTCCTTTTGCCAAGAATTTGGTAAGTAAAGGTCTAATTCTAGTCCCAAATCCTTGTAGCTAACTTCTCATTGCTTTTATACCTGCAATTCAGTAAGTGACCACCAGTAGCCACTCTTTGGAGGATGACTGAAAACAGTCACAGAGGTATTCAACAACTGTAAATACACCAATATTATAGTACTTATTGCATCATTGTGATAAATGCTTGTTCACAATCCTGTTTCTCCAGTCAGATTTGGGATCCTCAAGAAAAGGAGTCACATATCCTGAATCTCAGAAAACCTGAAAATAATCAAATTGTCTTCCATAGAATGCCTATTTATTTTTGGAGTTGGAAAGTTGTCACCAATATCTAAACAAAAGCCACAATAAAATCTACATAATGAGGATTCCACAAAGGCCATAGTGAAATTTTGCTGAATAAAATAGTAGACACCATCTTTAGTGTGGATCCTAGTGTCAGCCTAGAAATAAGTGTACTTTTTAATTCTCCCATAGAGAGGAATATATTTAAATGAAACTATTTCTTAGAAGAGAATATATAATTTATAATAAAGAAAAAACTTAAAAATATAAAAAAGGTTGTTAGTGATATCTTAGGGTAACCAGCCAAAGGATGACATTTCTTTCCTGGTTTCCAATACATACTTCTCAGAACAGATTAGGCTGCAAATGGAAATAAAAGTGTATATCATTCCAGGTCCTAGAAAACAGACGGTGAGAGGCAAGTTCGTTCATTTCAAAAACAGAGGGGCTGACTTTGAACTGCTTGATGGTGAACAAACCAACCTTCCCTGTGATGTCTGGCTAAGGATTCTTTCTACACTGAGTGCCAAGGACATTTAATGTATGATATTTGATTTGCTGGGTGCAAAGCTCAGATGGGGCTTGGAAAATCCATCTGTACTCTCAAAGCTTTTCAAAGGGAAACAAGGTTACTAACATTTATGCAGGCTTTAATATCGTGTATCAGGCAATGGGAGTGAAAGAACTCATTGAGTCAATGGGATGGATCTGGCTGATAGGCTCTCAGAACAATAAAGATAGTGGTGAATTTTGGCCAGGACTCCAAGGTACATTAGAATCATACTCTTTAAGTGGCAGAAAGTAAGCCTCACAGAAGGAAAGTAATACACCCAAGATCACACAGCTTGTTAGAAACCGAGCCAAAACAAAGAAATGAAAATACATGGTTAATTGACTTGCAGGTTAGCATTCTTTCTCTCTTCTCAATTCTGTTTTGCTCTTTTATCTCCCATGTGTTTCATTTCATTGAAACATGAATGTTGGTGATAAAGTAAAGCCTTCATGTCTGACTTGGGATCATCCTCTGTAGGCTGAATGACATGCTAGAAGGGGTGTTAAAAGATCAATGATATTTGAGACCTAGTGGACATTATTCCAAAAGGTGGCAATGTTATAATGACAAAAAAAATACATTTTGGGGTAAGAGGACAAGGCCTTGCAATTCTGAGTAGGATTTTTATTAAGAATATCTCCAAGCCTTCTCCTCTTCTTTAATCCTGTGGCTTTCACATCTTTTACCTGTACAACTTCAATGGACTGCTCTCTCAGTCAATGTCCAGGTAGAATTATAGAAATGATTCTAAGTATTTACACAGGAGGAATTGAATACAGAATTTAGGTTACACTAGTGAAGGAAGAGCTGAGAATCCAAATAAGTGAGAGAATATAGAGATTCACAGCATCAGAAAGTTGTGAACCTCCTTAGATTTCAAAGGCAATGGGATGAGTTGGCATTACTAGAGTCTAGGATCTGGAATCATCTAGTGGAAGATAAAGCCATGGTAGATCTATTTAGAGAGGAATGGAAGGGGAGGAGGGAAAGAAAGAGTGAAAAAATAGAAAGAGAAATAAAACAAGTACCCTGGCTTCTCCCTGAAGCTCTGGAGCAAAGATCAAAGAAAAAGCAAAGGATGGGCCTGAGTGCCAACAGATCCAAACCCAATTCACTCCTAAATTGTTTCATTGCCTCTGTTTCTACCTTGCACCATCTGTCCACTAGAACACTGCTTGAGTGATCTAACATGCAAGTCCAATATTGTCATCTCAGGCTTTAAATTCTTTTGTGGCTCCTATTGCACTTTGGGAAAATGACCCTCACCCCAGCACAACATACAAGATTAACCTCTATCTAAGTGAATTCATTTAGTTATTCCTTTTTCATTGATATATAATCATTGTATATATTCATGGAGGACATAGTAATGTCTCAATATATACAGCGTGATAAGATCAGCATATTCACAGTCAGACCAAAGCTACTGCAATGTTTTTACTCTGAAATTGCCCATCTATCAGCTTCAGGAGGGAGACGGCGTATTGTGAGTTGCACCAGGCTGACACATGATGATGAAAGATGTGAATAGAGACCATTCGAGCCGGAAGAAGATGGTCATGGCAAAGAGGTGAGGGTGCACAGCGTGAGAGCTCAGAGAAAGCTAGAGCTGGTCTTCAGACCATAGGCACCATGGTTCCAAAACCTACCCTTGAGAAAATGAAGGTATATGGTCTCAGGAAGAGGAAACTCTTTCTTTACACCTCCCATGTGGATGTATCAAGCACCTTGCACACGCTAGGCATGTGACAGAGACAGCGTAAGGGCAAGCTAAATATGCAACTAAGGCCAAAGGACCTTGAGTACCACGCCTAGGAGCCTGAATTTCATTTGTGGGTAGGTGATGCAAGACCATCTAGGGTAGTGAAACCCATTCTCACTCCACTGGGCAGCAAGATCTGGAGGGAAGGAAGTTGGAAGAAGACCTTCTGTGGGAACGGCTACAGCCCCCACCCAGCCCAACAGAGCACATTCTCTTCCAGCTCCAACTCAAGTTGTGCCCACACTCCCCGCACAGAGAGCTGTACTTTGTGCTCTTCAGAGGCAGAAAAGTCAATAAATTCACTTTTTCACGGAAAGAATATGTCATCTAGAAGGCCCTGGGGAGTTTGTCTGCAAAGTTTAATTTCTATTGAAGGATCCTGAGTAGGTAAAGAATACAGAAGGAGAGGGGAGTATGAGGAGAAAAAAATTGAAGGAACTAGCATTTGTTTACTGATAACTTACCTGGCACCAGAACTCTTATGTCCATAATCTCATTCAGTGCTTGCAACGGTGGAGAGATAATGAAGCCATGAGTAGAAATTGTAAGGGATCAGGGAGGTCCCTCTGATCTCTAATTCTTAATTAATTCAACAAATAATCATTCAGTGACTCTGGATACTCGACATTGAGTCAGTGGCTGGGAAGCCAGCATGGACATGACATCGTCCCTTTCCAGGAGAACCTTTCAGTCTGTGTTGGAAGCAGACACGTTCACAAGCCCACAAAGCCCTTTTCCAGTGTGTTGACCTCCATCCACAGTCTGCCTGATCACTCCGGGAACAAGGAGCCTTGGCGTCCCATAGAATTTACCAAACGTTCTTAAATGTATGACAACATTTGTTTTCCATTTTTATGATGTTTTGGAAATCTGGATGCATCTTGTAATCAATGCAGAAATTTAATGTAGTTAATTATTTTTCCTAAGAAAACAAATAAATCAAACCAAAACAAAAATCCATAGTGTTGTTCAATCAATGGTGTGGATCAATACAGTCTTAAATCTGAGTAAGCATGGAAATTGTTTATAATCAAGATATTAATACCTCCCATTTGGGAGGCACTCTATGGAATGTTTAGGGAGGAGGCAATGGGGGTAAAACTAATATCCCCTCTCTCTCTCGAATGATGCATTGATGCATGACTGTTTCATAACCATGATTTTTGCTATATGCTCACTGTCCCATGTGAGTCCATTAATGTCCCCATCAAAACCATGCAAAAAAGGAAATCTTCTCCTTATTGTTACTTAATCTAAACATGCAACAAATCCTTTACAGTCTTTGAAGGAGAGAGGTTGCAGATTAGCTCAGACTGGAATCTGTGACCAATGGCTCAGTCAAGATAGGAACATGGATACAAATAAGAAACTCTATCAATGTTTCTCTCGGCAATGGAACAACAGGGACCATGACAAAATATGCTATTTTCTCATTTACAAAGCCACAATCATGCCTGAAAACATTTCAACTTTTTCTTTGTTGAACCAACACTCAATTCTGTGTAACTTACACAAATTCCCCAAATCTCCTTGAGTCTAAAGATTGAGAACCATGTAGGCTTAAAAAGGATGAAGAAATTGTTTCAATTCCCCTTTTAAGTGGTTTTAAATTAAGTGCAATGGAGGAAACTTAGATGAAATGCATTTTGCATACATTTGTAAGAGGTTACCTACAAGGCTGGATGCATGCTTGGAGATGTGGTGTCTTCAGAAACAAAGTGGGTTCATCAGAAAGTGAATTCACCTGGATCAGTAACAGGAGAGCCCTGGGCTTGGAGGGTTCCTGGCAGAACTTCCTTTCTCCTCTTAGAAATGGGGTAATAGAAAATGTAACAAAAGAAAAAAAAAATACTCTTCAGCTCTGGGAGTCTCCAGGGGATGTTTGTTTTGAAGAGATTTTGAGCCTGATTTTCAAGAATAAGGAGGTGCCAACTGTTTGTAAAAGATCCTAAAACAGCATGATCTCTGGCCCTCAGGAGATTTATCTTTTATTTATACAGAGTATTTTTGAATGCCTGTTACTGAGACAAAGAAGTGACTGAGAGGCTTCATGTAAAAGGCAACACAATGTTTTTAGAGCCTACATCTAAAGAAAATATGTACATAATATTATAATGCAAATGAGTTGAAGGATAAATAGGTTTTAGTTGTTCATTTAAACATAACTTTAATTCAGCACTATTAGGCATGGGGGAGATGAATCCAAACACAAGACTTGTTTCCTGTTACAGGGAAATGTACAGTCTAAAGAAGGAAACTGACTTGTAAAAATACAAACTTCAGTTTTAAGTGACATATGGTAGGAGAAAGGAGCCAGGACACAGAGGAAGAAAGAACAACTCCCTCCCTGATAGATGCCATTAAGGCCTTCCTGAAGAGGTCGCTAGAGTTTGGTCCAAAAAAAGTGCATCCTCTTGATATAGCAATTATACTAATATTTTATTTTAACTATTGCTATATGATAAAGTATTGTGGAACTTAGTGGCATAAAATAGAAATAGACATTTATTATCACATATTGTTTCTTTGGGTGCAGTTTTTCTAATTGGTTCTGGTTCATGGATTCTCACAAAGTTACAATCAAGATTCGGGTCTGGGCTACAATTCTCTAGGGGCTTGACTGGATTGGAGAATCTGCTTCCAAGGTAGCTCACTTGTATGGCTTGCAAGTTGGTGCTGGTTGCTGGTGGGAGGTCTCGGTACCACCCCATGTGGAACTGTCCATAGCATTGCTTGATTATCCTTACAACATGGCAGCTGGCTTCCCTGCAGCTAGTGATTCAAGAAAGAGCTTACCAGGAACTGCAATGATTTTTGGGACTTAGCCTCATCAAAAGTCATTCTCTATCCTATCCCCAGTATCTGCAGTGTGCAATTTACTACACAAGTCAGCCATATTCAGTGTGGGAAGGAACAAGGGTAGAATACCAGGAGGTAAGAATCACTGGGAGACATCTTGAAGGCTAGTTACCACAACTAATGATAACACCTAAAATGGTGGTATTATTACTGTTGAGTAATGGTGGCGGTTTAGTTCTGTGGTTAGTTAACATCAGACTTTAGAATTACATAAGCCTTGGTTCAAATATTATTCCCATCATTTACTGGCTCTTTGGCTTCTTGACTGGTTGGGAGATGGCATGACCTGGATATGCCACACTGGATGGAGGGATGGAAGCCACAAGTTGTGACAGACCCAGCTACTCTTGGCTGTCCTACATCACCTTCCTACCTTCCTATGGAAGTTGAAGGAGTAAACTTTTACTGTATTCAAGCCATTGTGTCTTAGAGTCTCTTTGTTATAAGACTTCACCCATAACTTAATATATTCATTGGTACAAAAAGCTTAAACTCTAAATTCACTTTCCCTCATCTATAAATTACAGATAGAAATACCAGTCTCGTAGGGTTCTTGTAAAGAAAAATAAAATGATGCATAAAAGTGTGTGTCTATTGTCTGGCCCAGAGTTCACACACTCATTGTCATCTTTGCCCTGCTTGAGTTTATGATCAGTGTCAACACACTTAATGAAACAAACATTCTGTGAATTTGGCAAATGTGTGTATCCATCCACAATGTTGCTCCAGGGAATTTAAAACAATTTGCTCTGCAAACTCCTTTTATGGGAACTTGAGGGTTTTAAATAAATAAAGTAGTGGTTTTACAGAAAAATCATTCAGTGGACTGCTTGTGGACCAAGATCTTCCATGGACATTTTGCCCTATCTAGTCCTCAGTTTCTAATGCTGGAAAATAAAAGGAAAAAAAAAAGAGGAAAGAGAAAGAAGGAGGGGAGGAAGGAGAGAGAGAAAGAAAGGAAGAAAGAGAAAGAAAAAAGGAAGGAGAAAGAAAGGAAGGAGAGAGAGAAGAGAAGAAAGAGAGAGAAAGAAAAGGGAAGGAAGGAAGGAAGGGAGGTCGATCAGTCAGTCAATATTTCCCAATTCCTAAGGGTTTCAGAAAGCAACTTCAATAGTTCCGCCATTACTTGCATGACTTATTCAGCTCTGCATAACTGGCTTTTGCTGAGGAAGGTGTTCTATCGCTTCAAACAAGTTTGCAAACCACAAGATGAACAAGATGATCTACAAGGTGCCCTCTGTCTCCGTGAATTTTCCTTAATCCAGTTGCAGACACTTTTCCTCCAGCAATAATTCCTGCTTCAAATCAGAGAATCTCCTGATTCTCTCTACTCTTAGGGGCCCACAGTTTGTCATAAATGAATTAACAAAGGCAGTGGGTATTTGACTCAAGTTGCTCAGGACTTTCTTAGCCCAGCTGAATCTGTGCAACTCAGTGGGTCTGAGCCATGCCATCTAGTGAACAGATCAGGCAGCGAAGCATCCTCCAGCTCATGCATGTTCCAAGATGAACCAAGAATTCTCTATCTGGGTGCAATGGCAATTTTTTTAAAAGAATCAAAATGAGGAAATGGGTTAGAAAACTAAAATGTCATCTCCATCCAATGCCCTGGGCCTGAAGTGGCTGAAATAATCAAAGCTGTCATTTTATTTTCTCCTCTCTTGGAATTACTACTTTTAATTTCTCTACTGAAGTTTCTCTGGCCAACTCATCAAATTTTCTATCAAAATTACCCACAGAATTAATTTGTATGCACTGGCATATAAGAATTGGCTGACAAGATGGACCACATTCGGGGGTGGGGCGGGGGTGGGGAGGGAAGCCTCCCACTCACCCTAGGAATGCAGTAGATGCCTTCCATGGAGTGAATGCTGGATGTCCAAAATGCCCTGCACGTGTTGGCTGAATCCTTGGCTTCCTGCCTGCTGATTAGTGTTGCAGACCCACAGCCTCAAGCAACTGCCAGGTCTCCTTGCTGGAGATTTTCCCTGGAGGACCAGGGCCTGACGCCAACACTACTGTGTCCCCTGGATTTCCCTCTTCAGGTAGACTCTGGCTTACAAAGGAACACCTAAGACAGCATCGGATGTGTCAGGAAGTCCCAGAAGGCATGATGACAAAAACAAATGATGGCAGAAAAAATAGAGTTACACCTGCTAACATCACCTCGGTGACGAATTGTGGGGAACTCGTGGGCTCCTAACTCTCTCCCTGACTCATGCAGGCCACAGGCACCTGGACCCCAGGCCTGGTGATGGACTGAGAGTTTACCAGGCATGGCCGGCATGCAGAATCCATTCCCCAGCAATAGGGACAGCTGCTTCCCAGATTCTGTTCATTGTCCTCCATGTTAGAGAATTTATCTTAAGAAACCACGTGGCCGGGCGCGGTGGCTCATGCCTGTAATCCCAGCACTTTTGGAGGCGGAGGAGGGCGGACCACGAGGTCAAGAGATCGAGACCATCCTGGCTAACTCAGTGAAACCCCGTCTCTACTAAAAATGCAAAAAAAAATTAGCCGGGCGTGGTGGCGGGTGCCTGTAGTCCCAGCTACTCAGGAGGCTGAGGCAGGAGAATGGCGTGAACCCGGGAGGCGGAGCTTGCAATGAGCCAAGATGGCGCCACTGCACTCCAGCCTGGGCAACGGAGCAAGCCTGTCTCAAAAAAAAAAAAAAAAAAGAAACCACGTGTGGCCGGGCACGGTGGCTCATGCCTGTAATCCCAGCACTTTGGGAGGCCGAGTGGGGTGGATCACCTGAGGTCAGGAGTTCGAGACCAGCCTGCCCAACACGGTGAAACCCTGTCTCTACTCAAAATACAAAAATTAGCCGGGCGTGGTGGCGCATGCCTGTCATCCCAGATACTCGGGAGGCTGAGGGAGGAGAGTCGCTTGAACCCAGGAGGCAGAGGTTGCAGTGAGCAGAGATCGCACCATTGCACTCCAGCCTGGGCAACAAGAGCAAAAGTCCGTCTCAAAAAAAAAAAGAAAAAAGAAAAGAAGAAACCACATGCTTTCTGAGTTCACCCCCATGATTAGGATTCTATACAAAAAAGAAAACCATAAAAACCTAGGGTTGAATTTTCTGCTTTTGTCTCTGCCCATCTTAACTTCAGTTGGTTTTCATTTATTTCAATGTGTACTTTGGAATCAGAACCCTCCACATTCCCAGTTAACTCCCACCACCTGGGTTATGTTATTTTGAGGGGGACAGGAACACTGCTTCTTCCCCTGCTCCCACTCTTTTTTCACATTGTAAAAACAAATTGTTAAAAAGGTGGCCTCTGTCTGCAGAGAGAGAGAGAGAGAGGGAGAGAGTGCGGGAGCTCTTCCTGCTGGGCTGAGTTACAGAGCAAAGGGCTTGGGGGAGCAGTGACCACTTTCAGCCAGGAACTGCAAACCCCAGAGTCAGGCAGGGTGATGGTTCACTGAAGCAACCCCCTCTTTTTGGATCACTTTTGGGGTGAGTCTAATCAACACGGGATGTGTGACTTCAAAACAGCTGGGAAGCATTAGAGGTCAAAAGTTTAAATCAAGTTAAGAGCCATCGGAATGTGCAAGCCCCGTTGTTTTAATCTCTGTTTCTTCCTTTAATCTACACAACGCTCTTTGTGGGATAAAATGTCTTGGTCAGGGCTTGTGTTGACACATGGGTCCATGAAAATACATTCATGAAACCAGAGTTGGAGAGGCGGGTAGGAGGGGTATTGTATTTGCTGGTAAAATAAAGCAGCCAGCCATTTCTTTAAATATAAAAAAGAAACCAATCCCTTCTTTAAACATAAAAAAGAGACATGTAGAATCACAGAACACCAAAGCTGAAAAAAATCATTGCAAATCTTTCAAACCCTTTCATTACCATGGTGGAAAATAGGCCTAGAGAGGTTAATGCCTGGTTCAGATTAGTGTTTAGCAGCTAACCCACTGAAGGGGTAAACATATTTAGATTGTGCCACACTTCTGCCCCAAACCGTAAAAACCTAGGGCTGAATTTTCTCCTTTTGCCTCTGCCCATCTCAGCTTCAGTTGGTTTTCATTTACTTCAATGTGTACTTTGGTTTGTGCTCATCATTAGGATGAAGTGACAGTTCTCTGGCCTATCAGGGCTTGGGTGATGTGGTCCCACTCACAGCTCAGTTTGCTGGGGCCACACCCCTGCCCCCTCCCCCATCCCACCATGCTCCTGGCACATTGTTTTCTTGGTTCCATCAATTTGTGAAGTCCTATCCCACTTCTGAGTTTAGGGACTTGTTATCTCTCCTTTATGGAAGGTGTGTCTTCCCCCTCTGTCCTTCTATTTAAGGGGAGCTGAAAGACCACTTCCTCATCACTGCCTCCCTCATGAGCCTGTCCACTGTGGCCTCCCTGACACCCTATGTCTCACCAGCTCACTCATGTTCTCCCTGGCACCCAGGCTCTGATTACCCTCTCCCCGAGTTGCTCATTCATTATTGTCCCCCCCCATTAGAGTGTGAGTACCAAGGGCTGGAACCCCCAGGTACTGTCTTGCTAACCATTATACCCTTCTGTCCACCACATGCAGTTGTTTAGAATCTATTTGGTAAACCGATTAATCAATCATTGAAACAATCAATGGGTTCAAAGGTAGTCTCTGTCTCCTTAGTGAATAAGTGTTGAGACATGGGATAGATTCAAGATGATCACAAATAGTTAGAGTGGGGGTAGCGTATGTCTCTTTCCTTGATTCTGGGTGGATTCTGTGGCCATTTGGTCAACAGAAAAACGTCAGAAGTGGCCTGTGCCACTTTCCATGTGTAGGCTTTAGGAGACCAGCAGCTTCTACTCAAGCCTCTTGCAAATGTCTCTGGAGCCCCGAAATAGTTTGCCGTGGAAATAGTTTGACTACCTTGAGATGACCACCACCCTGAAGAGGCCGCACCAAGGCACTCCAGTCACTAGTCCAGCTCAGCCCACCCTCCCAGCCATCCCCCACCCAGTACTAAGGAAGTGAATGAAAACATCTTGGACACTCACCCTCCTGTGAGACAAGCCCAGCCACCAGCTGAATACCACTGAGTGACCTCAGCCAATGCCCCAAGGAACAGAAGAAATTCCCAACTGGGCTCTGCCTGAATTCCCAACCCACGACATCCTTCCAAGTAATCAAATGAGGGTTGCGTTAAGCTGCTAAATTTCAGAGTGATTTGTTACACAACAGCAGGTAACTGCAATGGGACTGTGATATTGTGAAATACATATTTGGTTTTTGTCTCCGTTTCCTGAGGTACAGCTCCTAAAAATCCTTGGAATCTCTTGAGTGATAAGAGCATTTTTTTGTAAGCTATGAGTTGATGGCTGTGGGCCCTGGTCACCTGAAAGACCAAGGCATGATTAGAGGGTTGAAATTCAGCCCTACCTCCCAACAGGGAGGAGCCAAGGGTTAAGTCTATCACCAATGATCAATGGCTTAATCAATCAAGCCTGTGTACTGAAGCTTCTATAAAATCAAAAAAGGACTGGGTTCAGAGAGCTTCTGAATAGCTGAACACATGGAGGTTCCTGGAAGGTGGTGCACCCAGGGAAGGCATGGAAACTCCACATCTTTTCCCAACAGAATCTCACACTGTGCATCTCTCCATCCATATCCTGTGTAATATTCTTTATAATAACCAGTAAAAGTAAATATTTCCTTGACTTCTATTTCTGTGAGCTGCTCTAGCAAATTAGTTGAACCCAAAGAGGGTTGTGGGAACCCCGATTTATAGCCCATTGCAACTGGTATCTGAAGTGAAGGACAGTCTCATGGGACTGAGCCCTCAACCTGTGGGATGTGATGCTATGTCCAGGTAGATAGATGGTGTCAGAATTGAATCACACTAGAAGACACCTTGCTGATATCCACTGCAGAATCTGCTGGACGATTACTTGGTGGGGAGAAATTCCCACACGTTTTGGTGATGAGAGGTCACAGAAGTGTTGATTGTTGAGTGAGAGACTAGGAAAATCACTTTAGTTTACCCCCCTCCCCATACCGAACACAGGGCTCCAGAGCCAGATGATTTGGGTTTAAATCTTAATTCCATCCTTCATTAGCTAGCTGGGTGATCTTCTGCGTGTTGATTTATTTTCCTTAAGCATCACTAACTAGATCATCTGCAAGAGGGGAATAATGGGATTCCTTGCCCAAAGAGTTGTTAGAAGATTAAACAAAGTCTATGTCAACTACTTAGCACAGTGCCTGACCAGCAATACCAAATGATCAATAGGTCTTCAGTTACTATTGTTTGTACCCTGCCAACTAAGTAGAGCTCCTCTTTCACATAAGTCAGAAGAAGAAGTGTTCCAAGGACTCACACGCACCACTTCCTTGCCATTAATTCAATTCATCCATGCACCCTATCACCAGGGAAAAATCCAAAATTTATCAAGTCTGAAGAACCGTCGCCCCTGCTTATGTTCAGAGCACTATCTCTCAGCCCTCCTTCTCTCAATTCCTGTTCTGAGCCCTACAGGCACAGGCACAGTTGTGCACCCTCCCAAAAATGGCAGGATGGATAAATATTTCCACAGTGAGTATTTCTGGTTAGGGAGATTCTAACATATTCGCTTCCTTCCTAGTGACTCCTTCCTGTATTTTCTAAATCTTCTACATCAAACACTTTATTTTCATAAAATTTCATAAAGATTACAAAACACAGGAAGGAAGAATTTCTTCTACTTGAAAACTGAGACACTCTTCTTTGTCTTTCTCATAGCATCTGCCCCAACATCTCTTGTGCTGTTGAATGAATGAACGAGCTAAGAGTAGAGAGGGGTTTATGGTGCAGGTATAGGCAGGGCAGCCTGGGTTTATATCTTATGTATATTTTTTAAATATAAAGTACAAAAGTTCTGCCTCAGTTTTTGTTATTTTTAGTTCATTTGTTTGTTTTTATAATGATGCTCATGTTGAAGCCTTTGTTTTAAATGAAAAAAAAAATCCTTTTGTGAAGTGAATAGTCATGCTGTCATTTATTTTCTTAAGGCCAAAATGCCAGAGTTTATTAAAACGAGTTTCTCCTTCTGCATCTATGTTTATAAACTAATTACAGGCTCTTAAACATCCATTTAGCAATGAGAAAGTTCCAAGACAGTGTGCTATATTCTGGTTAGAAAAATACAGTTTAACTGAATACGTATAAATTGCTCGCACCAAAGGAAGATGAGGTCTCTAGGAATACTAACCTACCAAGCACAGGTTTGCAGCCACACACATTTCTTATCTCGGGACAGCAAGTGGGTGGACTCTGGCAGATCCCCAGGCACAGCGGATAAGCACCCATTTTTCCAGAAGTCTGTCTCTGCCTCTGTGTTCCTTTCAGCTGCCTAGCTTGCCACACTCAAGGGCCTACCATCTCTGAGTCATTCACAAATTTTCTAAATAGGTTACTAGTTCATGTGCTGGGTTTTTGTGCTCTCATCAATTCACCAGCTCAGTGTAACCCAAATCAGCCCAGCCTGTGTGAGATGAATTCAATGAACGTGGAAATTGCCTCCAAGTCCTTCATGCCTCTGATTCAGTACACAGGCTTCCCCAGAGCTCCTGTTTGGAATGCCTTCTGCATTAGCAGCTGAGGTGCATCTCTTCGAACTCGCTAGCACCACCCCTACCCCCTTCTCACCTGTGTTATCTCAGGGAATTTTCAACTTTATGTCATCCCAACAGGCTTCTTTTTTGGTCATTTCTCATCACTTGGATCTATAAATATTAATTACAGGCCTCATATGTT
This sequence comes from Pan paniscus, assembly GCF_029289425.2. Classification (NCBI taxonomy): domain Eukaryota; kingdom Metazoa; phylum Chordata; class Mammalia; order Primates; family Hominidae; genus Pan; species Pan paniscus. The sequence continues at coordinate 75,202,957 of NC_073267.2, forward strand.
AAAGCCTCTTTGAGCGTATTAACTATTTAGCCACATAAATCAATCCTAAACTAATCTTAGTGGTTCATCATACTTTCACAAGTTCCAGAACTTTCCATTTCAGCTAACACTCTTCAGTTTTTGCCAGCAACATTATTTAATGACTTCTCAATCTGCTAGGCTCTTCTTTAGATAAAGGGAACAGAAAGGGAAGCATGGAGGGAGGTATGAAGGGAGAGAAAAAGGGGGAAGAAGAAAAGGAGGGAGGAAGTAAAGAAAAAAAGAAAAAGAAAGCGGGGGGGGGGAAGGAGGGAGAAAACACAGGCAAGAGGGATGAACCCAAGTCTTTCCAGTGCTGTTCTCGTGATAGTGAATAAGTCTCACAAGATCTGATGGTTTGTTTATTTTTGATTTTTTTTTTTTTTTTTTTTTTTGAGACCGAGTCTCACTCTGTCGCCAGGCTGGAGTGCGGTGGCGCAATCTCAGCTGACTGCAATCTCCGCCTCCCGGGTTCAAGCAATTCTCCTGCCTCAGCCTCCTGCGTATCTGGGACTACAGGCGCACACCACTACACCCAGCTGATTTTTTTGTATTTTTAGTAAAGACAGGGTTTCACCATATTGGCCAGGATAGTCTCGATCTCTTGACCTTGTGATCTACCCGCCTCTGACTCCCAAAGTGCTGAGATTACAGGTGTGAGCCACTGCGCCCGGCCCAATCTGATGGTTTTATGAAGGGGAGTTCCCCTACACCAGCCCCCTCTTGCCTGCTACCATGTGTTATGTGCCTTTCTCCTCCTCTGCCTTCTGCCATGATTGTGAGGCCTCCACAGCCGTGTGGAAATGTGAGTCCATTAAACCTCTTTTTCTTTATAAATTACCTAGTCTCTGGTATGTCTTTATTAGCAGCATGAGAACTGACTAATAAACTGACCGAGGTGGGTTCCCCATTTCTCACTTCAAGGTTCACTGGAGGACAGGGTGACGACGTCAACAATAATTTATTATGCATTTATACGTTTTTAAATACCTAAAAGAGTATAATTGGATTGTTCATCACAAAGGACAAGTGCTTGAGATGATGGATACTCCATTTACCCTGATGTGATTATTACTCATCGCATGCCTGTATCAAAATATCTCATGTACCCCGTAAATATATACAACCACTATGTATGCACAAAAATAAGGCTGGGCATGGTGGCTCATGCCTGTAATTCCAGCACTTTGGGAGGCTGAGGCGAGTGGATCACTTGAGGTCAAGAGTTTGAGACCAGCCTGGCCAACATGGTGAAACCCTATCTTTACTAAAAAATTAAAAATACAAAAATTAGCCAGGCATGGTGGCACGCACCTGTAATCCTAGCTACTCAGGAGGCTGAGAGAAGAGAATCACTTGAACCTGGGAGGCAAACGTTGCATTGAGCCGAGATGGCACCATTGCACTCCAGCTTGGGCAACAGAGTGAGACTTCATCTCAAAAATATATATATAATAATAAAATTTAAAAATAAAGATTCATTGGAAGATACAGGCTCTGTGGGTGCTGCTTTTGCTGTGTGTTTCTACGCAGTTCATGCACAATCTGTTAGTTCTTGGTGAATACCTCCTAGTTGTATGAAAACTGTGTAGCTTCCCTAGGAGCATCTGAAAAATCTTCATAGTATTGGTTACTTTGCACCAGTTACCCCTAGAGGGCACCAGGGCTCAGGGAGGCAGGGTCAGATCTGCCAGGGTTCAAATATTGGCTACTCCAGGTGCTGAACATTAAACCTGGGACCTCACCTCCCTGGGATGCAGTTCCCTCCCCTATAAAGTAGAGATTCTTCTACCTGATGCCTGTGGTTGTTATCCAGAATAAAAGAGACAATGCTACAACACAAAGTGCTCAAAGCCTGACTCATAGTTAGCGTTCGATAAATGTGAGCTTTTATTATTACCATATTTCCTCCATTCTGAGACAGCATCGATCTGAAGTCAAAGCATCAATTTGATAATTTCTCAGGGGGAAAAACAATATATTAAATACAAATTCCCATTTTAAGACATCACAATTTCAACAATATTAAAAGGTGAAAAGAAATGTGTCTTAAAAATCAATGACATATGGTCTTATTACCATCACATTTTGGAATCATTTTAAGTCATTCGCTTGTTCACTTGCCTTTTTTCTGTTTTGTCTGGCTGCCCCAGGGGACACATGGGTTCCATGAGAGTAAGGAAGTAGGTATTTGTTCACCATTGTGTACTCAGTGCCAGATGCAGGTGTCAAGCGAATGTTTGATAAGATGGTTGAATGTCATCTTAATATGAAAGGCTATTGATTAAAACCCCGCTAATATTGCCATGGTTCATATATTGAAACTTCCCCTCATGTTCTTCTCAGTCCATGCAATTGACCTTCCCACCAGTCTTGGGAGAAAGGTTGGTTTGTTTGAGGGTATGTTTGTTGAGGATTAGACTCTTCCTTGAGCTGTATACAAAGGAGTGAGGATGGAAGCAGGCAAGAAATGTGGAGAATCCACCATAACCCCTGGCACCAGGGAAGTGGTCAGAAATCACCCTTGAAACTGAATGCAAAGCAAGGGTAGGGTATAGGCCCCCGTCAGCGTCAAATGCGCTGCTACTTGGAATGTCCTTAGGACTGTAGCTAGACATTAAACATCAATAATTATCCCTTGAAAGAGTCAATTAAATTTTGTCCCTTCACTTTACAAAGCAGAAAAATAAACATTGAAGTCATCTCCCAAGCGCAAAAGACTTTTAGTTTCCCATTCAGAAATCAAAATATTAACTCAATCAGTAAACATGTATTGAGGGTCTCGTACGGGCCAGGTGTGTGCTAGTTTCTTGGAGTGGGAAGCCAGGTGGGACAGCCTGTAGGATAGAGCAGACCAATGAGGGAGACACCTGTATGTGCAGATAATTGCTCCAAGTCAGGTAGGAAGAGACAATGACTAAGGGACAGGGGAACCCCAAGGTGAGAAGTAGAGAGGAGTTCGCAGAAGAGAGATTATCTGTCTCATCCAAATTACTGGGATGGGGAATCTCTAGTTTTGCACTGCACCAGCCCTTTCAGAAAATTCCCTGCAACCTGAACTAAATCCAAGGCCAGGGAACCTGTCAGACCTCAGGTGATACTCTAGGGACACGTTAAATACGAAAGGGCTTCTCGTGAAAAGCAAAGCAAATCTTAGTCATTCCACTGCCTGGGGGAGGGGGATAATTACATAAATAAAGGTTGCTTTTATCTTATCACACAACAGCAATTCTCAAATAATTAGCGTCAACAAGAAATTAGGTCCACTTATCCCAATAGCAGAGGAAAATTGTTTGACAAGAGACCGCTCCAGGGTGCACTCTTCTTTGATGAGGAAGAGGACAATTTATCAGAGGACCCTGAAAGCAGCCTCATGATCAGAACAGGACACAAGAGGGACTTAGCAAAGAAGAAAGCTGCAAGCCCAGTTCTCAGACCCAGCACTCAACAGGTCAGCAATGGACTGAATGGCGTGAACCACATGATGCACCCCAGGTTATTGAGCTAAGCTTCTTGGAGAGTGGAGCAGGAAGTGGTGTTGGAACACTGTGGCTCTCAGCTGGTCTTCAACCATGAGAAGAAATTCAATATTAGCAGAAAGGAAGAAAGGTCATGCCAGGCTGAGAGAGCACCCAAACAACAAAGGAGCTAATCCAATATGACACCCGGACAAAGAGATAAAGTCTGTGATGAAGTGGGAGTTATTGACGGGGATTGTTCAAGGCAGATGCTGATTGTATAAGGAACTCAGAGGTGTGTTTTCTTTTTTTCCACTGACATTGAGGATCCTGAAAGTTTTGAACAGGAAAGTGATTTCTGATGTTTGTTTCAGGGAGACAATTCAGGTGGTGCTGAGGCTTAACTGGAAGAATGAGAAACAGGGGAAGGAAAAACAATGATTGCAAAAGTTCAGACAATGAATGGCAGAGTCGGGCATCAAACATGGAGGTGGATGTATGGGTGTTGGAGATCAACTGGATGAAGAACAAGAGGGTATGGAGAAACATCCTGGCCTCCTAATTGTTAGAATTAAGAATGTTATCCCTTTATGTTCACCTAAGGAATGTACTGGAACACTCACAGCAATATTCTTCATAATGGTCACCTGAAAATTACCCAGTGTCCATGACACAACAAAATACCACATGGCTACGTGAAGAAGGATCTCCAGCAGAATGCATCAGCTTGGGTGAATTGCACGATGCTGAGTGAAAGAAACAAGAATGTTCCATGTACCCACCAAAAAAAGTATACATAGCATCATTCCATTTATGTTCCGTGATCCAGGGAACACAGGGAGCACCTCTAGGATAGGTTCTGATGACCCGGTTCCAAATTCTGCTTGCTCAAGTGTGCCCACTATATGAAATCCACCCAGCCATGTATGTATTACTTATAGGCACTTCTATCAAAATATATTATACTTGAGCTTTTTAAAAGAAAACTGTCCTTATAGTGTCCCTTATGCAACATTAAAGCAATTTTAATAGTAATAACAATAATGCCTCCCATTTTGGAATGTGCTAGAAACTGGTAGGTGCTGACAGCAACCTTGTGCAATAGATTTTTTTTTTTTTTTTTGAGACAGGGTCTCACTCTGTTGCCCAAGCTGGAGTGCAGTGGCATGATCATAGTTCACTGCAGTCTCAACCTCCCTGGCTCAAGTGATCCCCCTCCTTCAGCCTTCTGAGTAGCTGGGGACCACAGGCATGAGCCACCATACCCTGCTATTTTTTTGTTAATTTTTTTTTTAGTGATGGAGGTCTCGCTTTGTTGCCCAAACTGATCTTGAACTCCTGGACTCCAGCAATCCTCCTGCCTCAGCCTCCCAAAGTGCTGGGATTACTGATGCGAGATAGATTTTAAACCTTAATTTTATAGATAAGGACAGGAGGGCACTGAGATGTTAAATAATGTACTCTAAAGCCACCATCACTCTTCGGGAACAGAACAGGATTAGAACCCAGGAACTCCTACATTATACTGACTCAGGATTCCACAGGAGTGTTCCAATAAATGTGGCTGTGATGATTCTACTTTAGACATTGCATTGGCTATGTCTATATGGCCCTACTTTTCTGGAATAAGCTGAATCTGTCACTCATGCACTTCCAAACATTTGAGTTATTGATGGGTTCAGCACTCTGCTTCTTTCCACAATCCCAGAACTCTCCAATACATACCTTCTTTATAAAATTTTCAATCAAACAAATGAATTTAACCCAGAAAAGCAAACACATTTTGGCTAGAACAGTCATCTTTTAAAATCAGTTTTTGTGTTTCCTATATAAACCAGCAGCCCAGAGGTACTATTTCTGAAAGCATTTTCTAATGGAAGATTTTACATGAGTGCTATTTAGCATTATCATTATTATCCTTGTTATTAATAATAATGATTTATAGAGTAGTTTGAGGAGGCACTTCTATTTAGAGACTAGGAACACAAGCCTGATTTGATACTTAAGTCAGCAAATGTAATAGGAAGAGGAAAAGGCAAGGGGAGAAATTAAAACAGATGGCTCTACCTTGGGCAGACATCTACCTTCAGGGACCAAGAAGCAGGTAATATGAAGGAAAGATTCAGCAAAAACAAAACCCAAGGACAAAAATTTCTCCAGTACGTCACTGCAAGAGATGCATTCTGCTGAAACTCACTAACCCCAGCCAAGTGCTGTCTGTAGCACCCTGATGGGTTAATTTCCAACATATAGATGTCTAGGAGCATTTTCAAAGCAGTTTTACACATAAGATTATATCACACATGACCTTCACAAGAATGCTGTGAGCTAGACATGGTGGCATGGCTTTTTACCGCTGCTCCATCATGCTGATAAAAGTATCACAATCTGTATGAGCACAACACTGTGTGACCACATCACAGAAGGACACCCTGGCCACTCTACCATGTAAACGTGCTACAGCAGGAAAATGATCCTAGGGCCCATCTTGTCCAGCGACCCACGGATGCCATTGACCCTAGACCTGGATGGGACCCAGGAGTTTATATTCTAAAAATAACACTTCCTGAAAAAATAATCATAGGATATAAAAGAACTCGCATCTTCAGAATGATAGACTTACTTGGAGTGTTGCAGAGGATGAATAACCCAAAAACTCTCTCACTAACATCCTGGGGAGAGTCCAAAATAGCAAAGATAAAGAGAAAAACCCTAAAAGCTTATAGAGAAGAAAGGTGTTATCTTCAATGGGATAGTAATCAGATTCACATCAGTTTTCATCCTTTGAGGAAAAATGTATTTCAATTATACACACCTAGCCAACATACATATAAGTATACTAATGTGTCTGCAAAGACTATTTTCTGCAAAACAACAATAAAATTGAGACTACAGACAACTGAAAAAGAAATCCAAGAAAAATAGAAAAAGGGTCCAGGAAATCCAAGGAAAAATGGAAACTAAATCTAGGAGGGGAATCAAGTGAAATCTCAAGATGAGGAGTGTGCAGCAGAAAGCAATCAGTCCAAATGGGGCAGGAAATCGACCTGTGCCAGAAATAACATCTTCAAGAGAAAGCAGACTTTGTCATTTAATTTGTATGATGAAGAAGCTGCAACTTCTTAATGGGAAGATGAAGGCTTAGATTTTTTTCTATCAGAAAAAATAAAGGAAGCCCATGGAAAAACAAAAACATCCACATGAAAGGCATGAGTTGAATATGAAAAATTAAAATGCAGCATATTTTTGAGGAATTAATTAAGGATAAGTAAGAAAAGAGTTTGGGTTTTTTTTTTTTTGCTTTTTGGTTTTTTTTTTTTTCGTGTTTTACCCACATTCCTTTGAGTGGCATGAGTTAAGAGAAACAGCTTTTCAGTCCCTCTGTGGGTCCAGGCAGACACGTGACTCTGCCGTGGGTAACGTGGACCCTGGAGGCCACAGAGCTGACGGGCTCTGAGAAGAGCTCCAAGGTCACGGACTGCGTGCACACTGCCTCTGCCACTTGCTAGCTGTGTGACCTTGGGCAAATTAGTTCACCTCCCTGTGCCTCTATTTTCTCATCTCTAAATTGTCATCTCCTTCATAGAACTGTTGCAGAGATTAAATGAGCTAATGTATGGAATGCACGTAGAATGGTAAGTACCCAAATATTTGGTGTTATTACTATTATTATTATAAAATCAAAATATAGAAATAATAGTTGATTTCCCATGCAAAGCTATTATTAAAATTACCCTCTTAACAAAAAAAATGAAAGATTAAATCAGAATGAAATAACACAAAAGAAATATAAAAATCAGAAAGGGAAAAATAATGGCATAGCTAATGAAGCAGAGAGGCTGCTGGTGAGGAGGGAGATTGCTCATTCCTTCATCTAAAGTGTAAGTAACTGGATACTGTGAGAAGTGAATAAATCAAGCAAGAAAGGATTTTGTGTCTGTCTATATAATTTCAAATAATTTCATTAATAATTACAATTCATTTTATTAATTTTCATTAATATAAATGTATTTATATATTTGATGTACATATAAATATTTATGAAGTTTGTATATTTATAATTGCTTATAATAATCAATATATTTAACTGTAATTTTTAAATGTAAAACCAGCACTTAACATGGTATTTATCGGTAACAGAAAGCAGGTGGTGGAGAGAGAAGGCAAATTAAGAATGAGTACTGACGTCTGTAGAGTGCTTACTATGTGCCAGGCACTGTTCCAAGAGGTCTACATATATTATTTCATTTAATGTTCTAACAACCCTAAAAGTTAAGCATGATTATTATTATTGCAACCATTTTACTGATAAGGTATTTGAGGCAGAGAAACTAAGTCCTTCCCCAGGTCCCATGACTAGTGAAAGAAAAGTGCCTCTTGGCCACTATCTCTAACAGTGTTCCTCTCTCAGAGAGGGGAGTTTCTAAGAATGGTTTAGATATAGGATTTAGCTTCAGGGTGGCCAATACCGGAGGGAAAAACAACAACTGTATTGGGATAAACAGTGTCCCTCAAAATGTTCACATCTACTCAAAACCTCAGAATGTGACCTTACATTGAAATACAATCTTTGCAGATATCATTAGTTAAGATGATGTCATACTGGATTATGGAAAACCCAGTGATGGCTGTTGATATGGTTTGGCTGTGTCCCCACCCAAATCTCATCCTGAATTGTAGTTCCCATAATCCCTATGTGTCGTGGGAGGGGACCCAGTAGGAAGTAATTAAATCATGGGGTGGGTTTTTCCTGCACCGTTCTCATGATAGTGAATAAGTCTCATGAGATCTGATGGTTTTATAAAGGTTAGTTTCCCTGAACACTCTCTCTTGCCTGCCACCATGTAAAACATGCCTTTGCTCCTCCTTCGCCTTCTGCCATGATTGTGAGGCCTCCCCAGCCATGTGGAACTGTGAGTCCATTAAACCTCTTTTTCTTTATAAATTGCCCAGTCTCAGGTATTTCTACACAGCAGTATAAAAATGGACTAATACAGGTGTCCTTGTAAGAAAAGGAGGAGACACAAATAAACAAATGGGGAAGACCCATGGGACAACCACGGCAGAGACCTAAGTGATGCAGCTACAGGCCAAGGGTCAGGGATTGCTGGGAGCCACCAGAATCTAGCAAGAGGTGAGGGGAAATTCTTCCCCAGAGCAGTAAAGGCCATATGGCCCTGCAGACACCTAGCCTGCAAAACTGAAGAAATCATTTTCTACTGTTACATGTTACCCAGTTTGGGTAATCAGCTACCCCAGCTCTAGGAGACTGAAACAACAACCAACCCAAAACTTTAAATTGAAATGGTCCAAATTAGAGGAAAAGAAAGAGAATGTTACCTTATGCTTCAACTCTCCTGTGTTCCTTTTTGTGGGGGGTGGACTCCAGGTGGCCCCAGGAACCCCACCTCTTAGTGTTCTCATATTGTCTGACACTCAAAAAGCAGAGGACTCAGTTAAGCTGCCCACAAATCCTTGACCCACAGAAGTTGATATAAAAACATCAGGCTGTTTTAAGCCACTAAATTTATGATACTATTGCCATGTATCAATAGCTAACTAATATTCTCCTATAATTAAAAAGAGCAGTAGTAAGCATTTCAATTAGTAATGGTTTTCTGGAATTAAAAGTAAATTTAAGATGACAAATTATTGTGATGAACAAAGTCAGTTGGGAACAAGTCCCTCATTAAACAAATAAGGAAACTAAGGCGCAGAGAAGTTAGGCACATGGGCAGTTACACACAAGTAATTAAGAACTGAAATGTCACTGAGGCACACACATCCCCACTGACCTACCATTTTCCACTTCATTGCTGCCTGCAGAATGACAACACCCTCTCTCTCTCTCTCTACATATATAAAAATATATATAAATATATAAATATATATGAATATATATAAAATATATAAATATATAAAGATATATAAATATATATAAAGATATATAAATATATATAAATACATATACATAAATATATATAAAGATATATACATAAATATATATATAAAGATATATATAAATAAATATATACATATATAAAAGGAGGAGGAGGAAGAAGAAAAGTAGCCAAAAGCAATATAATTGCTCAAATCGAAGGCAAAGATCCAGTTTTGTCTCAGATTATATTCATGGTAACCACTGTTCCCAACATTTCCCCCCAGTTTCTGGGAGGGTAGATGTGTTAAACAGGCACTTATTAGACAGTTTTTTTGACAGCTGCTGCATTTGCAATTACTGTAATATAATTTTTTTTCTTCTGAATAGCTGCAGATTTTGTTTTTGTCTGAGCTGAGGTGGAAAATTGAGAAATAGCGGATTCAAAAATAATTGACTTTATTAGGAATATGAATGTATTACACCCACCATATATTAAAAACTCATTGCTTTTATATTGGCCTGGAACACTGTACAATACTTTTATGGTTCCCTAGTCTCCCCGTTCCCCCTACTTTACTGTTCCCATCAGCTTTATGTTCCTCATTCCCTGTCACATGGAAGAAATAAATGGTTAAAAATCTAAGTGCTCATCAGACACAAACCAGAGTTTATAAATGAAAGTGGGCATCCTTGGGTAATTTAAGATATTGCTGTGAGCTGGTGTTGCCAAAAACGATGCACTTATTGAACCATAAACAAAAGCAATTAAGATGAGATGTTGATTACTGTGAAGGGAAGTTCCCCAGTAGTATAGAAATCACAGGTCACAGAGGGGGTCTCATTTGCATAAGCATCTCTGGAATCGTGGGATATCCAGGAAGGTCTGTGGAGGCTCGTCTGCTAAAGGATCCTTAGGATTTCCTGGGAGAAATCCTGAGAAGCCTCCCTGGAACATTCTGCACAGGGAATCACAACTACTAGGCAAAGAGGAGACAACGGCTATTTCTTTGTGGCACAGCCAGGAAGTAAGGCAAGTCCCTCTGAGGTACATGAAAGGCAGAAAGACACATGCAAACTGCAGTTGGAATGTAATGCTGTTGAAAGCTACCTGGTAAAGCATTGCCCATGCCCAATGACAAAGAACTCACTGGAGAAGGTCTAGCTTCAGAGAAAGACGAGGAGATCTTCTGGAGCCATTCTTAATGGCTGGACCCTCCAGGCTTGGCCAAAAGGCAACTGTGCTAGCAAGATCCCAGGAACAGAAGTCTGGATCAACAGCCGATAGAGCACTGGTGATGATGCCTGACTACAGAAGTTGCAAGAACTACAGAAGTGAAAAGACATCTGAGTTGTTACAAAGGAAGAAAGGAAAGGATGCAGGGACGTTTTTAAACCTGAAAACAAAACTGGGCAACAGGTCAGGGCAAATACCATAGCAACAACCAACTTCCCACCCCACCCAGCCCTAGGTTCTCCACCACCCCCACAGCTGGAGCAGCTGCACAATTGATGATCAGAGTGGAAATCTGTGAACACACTCGGTCTCTAAGATTCCCTTTCTGGGGCGGAAAGGCAATCCTGATTATGGAGAATCATGCCTAAAAATCCTCAAGAGCCAGGCACACGGTAGGTGCACAGCAATTTTTTACAGAAGGAAAAAACAGAAAACAAGGAATGGCTGGATGCACCGATGGAGTGAATGAGTGTGTGCATAACTGAGACTGAAGTTAAGCTGGGACTGACATTTAGAGCCGCCTGGAGGAGGCAGAGAGGGTGGAAAGAGCACACCAGGGCAAAGCGCCCTGAGACATGTCTTAAGCATTCAGCAGGAACAAGACAGGCAGGAGAAGAAAAATGAGCGTCCAGCCAGACAGATGATTTTGGGTCAACTCAATCCTTCCCCGTCTGTCTGGAGCAACTCTGCAGACACACATTACAGCATGCCGATCAGCCAAAGGGAGCAGTGATTGGCATCTCTGAGCCAGCACCTGTGAGCAGACTGACATTCAGGGAGACAGGTCCAAATGCCACCGGTCAAAGGCCAGAGCACCTTGCAGCCTGACTGGGGCCATTCAGATAGGTGGGGTGACAGCCGATCCCATGCAGTCACCCTGAGCAGTGGTTTGAATTTCACTGAGTGGCCAGTTCACTTAACCAGGAGGTATATCTGTGTTCCTCTAGATTTAAAAGGTGTGGAAACCCAGAGAAAGCAAACTAATGTTTAAAGACCACCTACTTTGTGCCAGGCTCTCTGCTAACAGCATAATGCTATCCCTTTGAAAAGTCGGTAAAATTCTAAGTAGGGGTTTTTTAGCCCTATTTTATAGATAGAGAACCTTGGGCTCTGATGAATTAAACGGTCTTTAAACATTCATACAGGCCATGAGATAGAACCAAGATCAAATCTTCATTTCCTGATCCATGGAAGTCTTGTTCTTTCTTCCACTCTGACATTGACAATGAGACATACAGAGATATATGCAAGGTAGGTTATTTTTCAAGACAAACAGACAGAGTTGGAAGAATTTTAAGTGTTTCCTTGACTATTGTTGTTGCTATTCTGCAACTGAAAGAGAAAGAATCCATGGGGCAGATGGAAAAATAAGGTGGCATGCAGGGGTAGCCAGAAGAGATAGAAGAAGTGTCATTTCTGGTGTGGAGCTTGTACTTCATCCAGAATTCCATGATAGAGATGATGAGGTTGGTTATGAGATGGAGGCTGAGGCTTAAGTCATTGTTTCTGACAAAACTAGGGTCCCAGGGCAGACTCCAAAAGATCACCAGGAAGGTAAAAATAGGTTATATACAGAGAAAACTCTGATACCCTGTGCCAGCCTTGAAAGGGACTCAGTCACTGAATGATGACCACTGCTCTCATCCCTGTGGATACAAAAGCCCATGAGAGGAAGAACTACATTGCCAAGGTCACAAGACGAAGCTCTCTTTAGGGAGACATAGCTTCTGAGACCATGTTTATAGGATTCTGTGATTTAATTCATTTATTCAATAAACATCTATAGGAGTAGCTCCCTTGGAATGAACTATTGTAGGTTCTAGGAATAGATCAGTGAACAAAATGGATAATAAAATCTCTGATCTCCTTGGGCTCCTATTCTAGGGCCATCTATTCTGTTTACCTCCAGTATTACCATGTTTCTTCTCCAGGTTTGTATCAGAATAGTCCTGTTGCCTTCCTCCACAAAGAAGTGAGCAGTGAAGATGTAGGGTGGGGTTTTTACACAGAGGACACCTTAGATTTGAATCCTGGATTTGTCACAACCTAACTAAGACATCCTCAAAAATAACAAGTTGCAAGGGTATTTCTTATAATATTGGGGAAAATAATATTTTCCTTGAAGGGTGTTAGAAGAGTTCATTTACATATGCTAAGTCATTTAGGCTACTACATAAACACTGAAAATACAAATATCTCTTTAGTGCTGATCTCTCTCTCTCTCTCCCCAAGCCTGAGTTCTGTATCAGATAGTAAATCATGTATTCCAGCTTCCAGTCCTAACTCTGTTCCCATAGCAGCTTCTGCACACTGAGGGCATATGCATTGTTTGTAAATGCAACTTATGTTCTACAATCATAGAACAGAGGAAACCCCAAATCATTAATGGCAAGGGGAGGGAGAGGAAGGAAGGAGAGGCAGGGAGACCAAAATGAGGCATTTCTCTGGTACGAGGCAATGAGCCTCTTCACCAGGACTGTGATCCAGTAGACCAGGAGGAAATGTTTTCAAAAGATTTTTAGGAAGTCTTTATCTATAGGTCATGCCTACTGATGAGATGTTAGGGCTGAGAGAAAGGGCAGCATCTAGCATTGTCCAGTTTCTGATGTGAGCTACTGAGTGGGGAATAGTGCTGAAGACTCAGTGGGAACAAGGCAGTGCTGTGGATATGTTAAAATTGACGTGCCCAGCGGGTATGCAGGAGGTGATGACAACTAGGGGTTAAAAAGAAGACCCTGGACTTTGTAGGAGAAGCCTGGGCAGGAGGTCAAGATATGGGGGTTCACTGGCATGTAGGTGGTACTTGTTACCAGGAGGGCAAATGAGATGATTGGGGGAGGGTTAGTAGAGTGTGAGAAGGGAGTTGAGTAAGACGACCAGGGATAGTGCTGTTTAAAATTGGCCAAGGATGTGAAGTCAATGAAGTAACTATGAAGAGGCACACAGAGCTGGAGACTGAGAAACTACAACTGAACTTGTCACCCACTGTGATGGGGGGTAAAGACACATCAATCCTGCCAAGTTAAACCCCCCTGACCCCACCACCACCAGCTCACAGCAGCAGGCAGGATGGGCTTGCCAGTAGGTCCCTGGGACACACCTTTCTTCAAGGAGTGCAGAGGCAGGGCTCTGAGAATAACACAAACAGCCATAAGCTTTGCCCAAAGAAATGTCACATTGAAAGAGCCCCAGCCCCAGAAAGGTATGGTGTTGGGGCAATGACTGAAATTGTAGCTGAGATGGGAAGCTCTAGAGATGAAGAACATTCATTTGGTTTCCTAGGACTTTCTGAATGATTCATTCTTCTTCCCCTCTGTGAGGTAGAAATGCAATAGAAAGAAATCTACGGTTATAAATTTTCTCAGTTCCTTCTTACCAAGTCAGGCAAGATTGATGGACTAAGCTGGTTGACACAGAAGCAATTGGGAATATCGTTATTTGCCTTGTATTTATCTGCATTTATGTTAATGGCTTTGTTCTTGATCAGAGCAGCCAGGAAACTAGGGGAAATGTTTATTGCACTCAAAGTTTTCCTGTGATGAATTATGTGGGAGTCGTAGAATAGCCAATGCACATATGTGTTGAAAATATTTCCCTTATTTTTTTTCTGCTTCTGATCCCAACAGCACAGACCTCCTGCATACTTTAGACCAAACCGACTCAATTTTTTATATTCCGCTTTGTCATCTGATTGATTTAATGCTTCTTGTGGTCAGATTTTGCAGAGAAAAGGATACCCATACAATTTCTCTCTCTGGCATGCTCTTGCTTGCTTGCTCCTTTTTCAAAGGGTAATTTCATAAAATCACAGGACCAGGAGGGACCTTTGTCCACATTTCTTCCCAACTCCTCACTGTACAGAAGCACTTGGGAAAAAAAGGATGAGAAGGAAAGAAGTCACTTTTTAAAAATCTTTTAGAGGTCAGGCTGTGTGCTCAGATGTTTTACTTGTATTAACCTATTTAATCTTTATGAAACTCCATTATCCCCATGTTGAAGATGAATAAATTGAAGCTTGGAGAAAGTCAGACACAAGCTGGCAAACCACTCTATGTAGTCCAAATAAAGCTCAGCTTCTGATTTTGTAAATAAAGTTTCCTTGGAACATAACCAAACTCACTCGTTTACGTATTTTTTATGGCTGCTTTCAAGTCACAATGGCAAAGTTGAGTGGCCACAGCCAAAATCATGTGGCACACAAAGCCAAAAATGTTTACTATTTGGTCCTTTATAGAAGAAGTTTACTGACCCCTCGTTTAGGAAAATTGTCGTGGTCACAGACAGCATATCACCTGCGTGTTGTAAGACCTTGTTCTGTCTCACTCCAAACATCTGTTCTTTCCTACCACAGTACTGCTACACCCATTCACAGTGTCCACCACATACAGGAAGAATTCGCTGAGGTGGCCTCTCGTGCATTTTCATCTCAAAAAGCCACCTTCTTGAAAACCTGTAAGGCTTTCTGCAGGCAATTATAGGCAGCAGCAACGGTATGTGTGCTTGTGAGGCATTTGAGGAACAGGTCTTCCCTTACCCTTCCTGCCACAGTGGGTTCCATTTTCTGTTTTGCAAAAAGGAAACCGAAATGGAGATTAGTTTAAGTAGAACCTTTCTTCCTTTAGGGGACGGTTTCCTGGAAGAGGTAGATTTTGATGTAAGTTCTTCATGTCACAGGTCATGCAAATTTCTCTAAAAGATTCTGAGGGAAATGGGAAAGGGTGAAAAATGCTTTTGAAGACTGTAAACCATTCCAAATGGTGATGCTGAGGAAGGCGAGTGAAGGTGGTAATGCCAGAAGCAGCCATTTGCTGAACGTGTCTTGGGATTTACATAACATTCAAGTTTACATAAAGTTTCTCCAATCTGCACCACCCTTGAAAAGGTAGGTAATTTTGTGACAGGAGGAAAGAGAGACCCAGAAATGTGAAGAGACTTACCCAAGATTCCACATTTAGTAAATAATGCAGATAGGACTTGAATCCCAGTATGCATGCAAAGCCCACTCTTTCCCCATGTGCCACTGCTTAAATGAAGCCAGCAAACTGAAGAGGTCACTTTAAGAACTGGCTCCAAGGATTGTATTCAAGCTTTCTCAGGGTTAGCTTTTCTTAGAAGTGAAGTAAATATGAGTTAACGGAAGCCAACCAAAGGCAGATATTTGTGGTCTTCATTGCAGTTGGAAGTCTGAAGATGGGAGAGAAGGGGGCATGGTCTATGAGGGTGTTGAGGGGAGAGCTGAAGGGAAACTAAAATAAAGAAACAAAACTTTCAGTGGAGGTTTCCTGGACTGTGAGACCTGTGGGTATCAGTCAGAGATAGGAGACCCACAAAAGACCAAATGTGCAAAACAAAATGTTAAAAGCAAATAAGAAGGTGGAAGAGATGCCCATCCATGGAGGCCAAGTCTATAAGGCATCTGAAGTGTGATGTCTGACCCTGGGAATCTGATCTGAGGTGAGATCTTTACACAATTAGAGGGTCTGTTTAATCAGAGAATTGCAGAACATCAGGTGCAGAGGGGATTTATGGGACATTTGGTCCGATCCTCATCTAATCCTGATGGTGCAGGACAGGTGAGCCCCAAAGTGGGGCTCAGCCTGTGAGTGTTCTTGGCTTCACCCAGAAGGACTTCAAGGGTGAGCTGGTGGTAGGGTAAAAGAAAACATCTTTATTGAAGGGGCAGTGTTAGAACTTTGGCAGTGTTACAGTTCCATGACTGCTCCTGCAGAGCAGGGATACCCCCTAGGCAGTGCTCAGGGCACTTTTGCAGTCATGTTTATACCTATGCTTAACTGTATGTAGATTACAAGGTGGGGGTGGTTTATGCAGAAATTTCTAGGGAAGGGGTAGTAACTTTTGTGTTGTTGGGTCATTGCCATGGAAAGGGGCAATAACTCCTGGGTGTTTACCATTGCCACGGCACACTGTCGGGCATGTCTTATAGAAAGCTGCTTTTGCCCCATCCCTGTTTTAGCTAGTCCTCAATTTGGTCTGGTGTCTGAGCCCACCTTCAGAGTTGAGTCCAGCCTCCTCTACCTCACTGACACTCCTTGATGGCCACCACTGGGGATGCACAGGCCCCACAGACGCCACTTGATCACCTTTAGAGACCAGGAATTGGCTGGGCATGGTGGCTCACACCTGTAATCCCAGCACTTTGGGAGGCCGAGGCGGGCGGATCACGAAGTCAAGAGATCGAGACCATCCTAGCTAACATGGTGAAACCCCGTCTCTACTAAAAATATTTTTAAAAATTAGCCAGGTGTGGTGGTGGGTGCCTGTAGTCCCAGCTACTCGGGAGGCTGAGGCAGGAGAATGGCGTGAACCCAGGAGGTGGAGCTTGCAGTGAGCCAGGATCGCGCCACTGCACTGCAGCCTGGGTGACAGAGGTGAGACTCTGTCTCAAAAAAATAATAATAATAATAAATAGAGAGCAGGAATCCAGTTCCTACAGCACCGGGCAGCTCCAACTCAAACAGGTGATTTCCCTGTGACTTATATCAATCAATTCCAATTCTGACTGCAGGATGGTAGATAGGACAAACCTAACTACTGCTTTTCTACATACAATTTATTAAAATATGCAGACAGCTAGCATATACCCTCAGGACCATCGTTTCCAAGTTAAACACAAAAATCACCACTAACAGATGACTTCCGTGCATGATCAGCCCACTAGGAGCATTATATGCTATCTCATATCCTTAAGAGGTTTTCATTACTACCTGCACTTTATAGAAGAGAAAACTGAGGCTCAGAGAATGTAAGTAACTTCCCCACACTTCACTTGTGAAAGAGATGGTTGTCCAACACGGATCATTCTTTGAATCCCCTGTGGTTTCTGACACCAAGATTTTGAGCTCCCTCACCATTATGGTAACTTTAGACTTAAAAAAAAAAAAAGCTGAAAAGAGTAAGTGGGCATGCTTTATTTTTTTCATTAAATTGACATGGAGGAGAAAAAGTAAATTATAAGTACAGTTGAGTCAGAGCTGTATAAGAAAAACAATTCACCAGTTGAAAAATGACTTCCTGTAAAATACCTTTTTAGGTTGTTTTTGATGTTTAAAATAAAAATCAGTGTTATGTGTCTCTGTAAATCCAGGGGAGAAATTTACCCAGTTTCCCAGGAATCATCAATAAAATCATATTTCCTTATATTTATCAAACAATGGGAATATATATTTGATAATTAGGTAAACTTCCTCTGTCATTTTAAAATCAATAGCATCTTTAAAATGTACTTTCATAATAATCTCTTCTAATAAAAAGTGTCAGAAGAGGCAGTTTCATGGACTATAACTTTATAGACAACGAGGTTAATCAAGGTGGATACGTTTTCAAAAATGATTATGAGTTCTCAAGCCTCCAAGGTTGAAAGACAGAAATCAACTATAAAATTTTGGTTTTTAAATGGCACCATAAAGGCCAATGCCAGTTACAATTTCCAGCCTTTTTTCCTTCAATTCTTATACCCAACACCATTTCTAATTAGGAAACTGGCCTTCTGTGAGCACCTTAATGAAGCTGTAACTCCTGCAAATTCTTCCGTCTGGAACATCTTCCATGTGTTACAGATGAAACCATCCACAGCCATATCAGCTGAAAGTTTGACTTCCAAAGACCCAGGGCATCCACTGCCTGACAAACACTTACTTTCTGAATATTTTAAAGACAAGGGGATTAAACACTTCAAAAATAACAGATTCTTCTTTGCATGAAAATATAATATGCTTCCATCTTGATGTAAAAGAATAGCTTGTTATCACGGTACATCTGAAGAAAAAAACAAATTACACATGATGCAAATGTTTTCTTAGCTAATTAATTCAATTCTGAAGATAAAATTGAGACAGTACAGAATTTCAAGCAGATTCCTAATAAGATGTGAAATCTAGCCATTTCAACTAAGGTACCAGAACATCTACTTCCAGGAGATGAAGTTTCTCGTGGCCGCTTAGGTTGGTCATTCCAGACCAAGATTTGCAAAAAGCATTAATATACTGATTAGTGATTTGTCCCATCACTCCTGCAACGTAGGAATTTCAGGATCAAAATTTAGACTAAATTGGTGGAAACTCTCATTACTTTGTACAAATTAAAATACCACCCAGGAGAATGGAATTCACCTATAATAGTGATATAAAGATGCATTATAAAACCTACATCAGTTACACAATTAAATCAGTCTTTGAATTTTTAAATTTGTGGAAAGGACATGGGTTTGAAGTCATACATATCTGGATTTCGATAATTAATCTACCAGCTATTTGCTATATGAGAAAACAAAACATCATTAAAAATCCCTAATACGTACTCAATTTTTTTATCTGTAAAGTGGAATTAAAAATATCTACCTCAGGGTTTTGTCACTGTTGTTTAAGAATTAGAACCAAAAGTGTATTGGTGTTTAAGAAAAAAACATATATTATAACCCTCAACTGCCTTTTATACATGTTTGCTAATAAAAAGAAGAATCCTTTTGTTTTGTCGTAAAACCAAGATTTTTTGAACATCGCAAAAATCTTGAGGAAGTCTTTGGACTGCGAGAAGACATCGGTAGAGGAGGTGATTACGGTCGTTTCATCCAGAATTCCAGCATCTAGAAAGATTCTAGATCAGGGTTTCCCAACTCCTGGGCCCCGGACCAGTCCATGGCCTGTTAGGTATCAGGCCCAAAAGTAGGGGGTGAGCATAGGGCAAGCCAGCATTACTGCCTGAGCTCTGCCGCCTCTCACATCAGCAGCGGCATTAGATTCTCACAGGAGTGGGAACACTATTGTGAACTGAGTACGCAAGGGATCTAGGTTGTACACTCCTTTTGAGAATCTGACTCATGTCTCATGATCTGAGGTGGAACAGTTTCATCCCAAAACCATCCCCCACACCCCGCCTGCCCATCCATGGAAAAACTGTCTTTCCACGAAACCTCTCCCTGATGCCAAAAAGGCTGGTGACCTCTGCTCTAGATGACATGGTAAATAAACTATCTCAGAGCCTGGTATACAGTAGATGCTCAAGAAACTCTTTCTTTCTTCTCTGGAAGCATTGTTTCTGTGCTAGAATATCTTTGTTTTTGGGAAGTACCACCAAGTTTTCTATTTTCTTTTTCAAGTTTTTTTAACTTTTATTTTAGGTTCAGGGATTCATGTATAAGTTTGTTATATAGGTAAATTACATGTCACAGGGGTTTGGTGTACAGATTATTTCATCACCCAGGTATTAAACATAGTACTCAGCTGCCACTCTCCCTCCACCCGCAAGTGGGTCCTGGTGTCTGTTGTTTCCTTCCTGGTGTCCATGTGTACTCAACATTTGGCTCCCACTTATAAGTGAGAACATGCAGTATTTAGTTTTCTATTCCTGAGTTAGTTCACTTAGGAAAATGGTCTCTAGCTCCATCCATGAAGCACCAAATCCCTCCAGCCCAGTAGCAAGGAAACAGAATTTTTACTCTGTCTCTGATGAGAAAAGTTTACAAAAGGGGCATAAAGTATAGACATACAGTCCACCATACTCTGCCCTGTGGCCAGGAAAGACATCGCTGGTCTGTCACTGAGCTGCATGAGAGATCAAATAAATTTCTATTATTCACATGTACCAGTAAAAGGGAGACTTTCTGGTATCTTGACCCACGGTCATGATTCTGAGTGTCCCTACCAGTGAGAAAAGAAAAATGCTGAGGGTCCCTGAGCTGGGAGAGCCCTCCCAGGTTGCACCAGATAGACTTGTCCAGACCAAAGAAGTCAGAGCTTTAGCCTGGAGTCCGGAGAGGTAAGGATGACCTGAGCCAATGTCCCAGAAAAGAGCTGAAAGCAAGGCAAACAGACAGCAGCACCAAGTAATGGGCCCAGTCAAGAAGAAACAATGGAGTTTGGATAGAGAGCTGAAATGGGACACTGAGCCCAGATAATGCCTGGCAGGGGCAGTAGATCAGGCTGGAACTTTGGAATTTCCAACATTTCCTGTATCTTAAAGGACTTGGACCAAGAAGGGCAGTTAGGAGGAAGAGACCCAGAGCAGGGGATACCAGGGGAAGGTGGGAGTCTGGAAAACTGAGAAGAGATCACAGGCAGGACCACCCATGAATGAGAGCTTGGTCCCAGGGGTGGGGACCCACGGAACTCAAAGAGCAGCTGTCATTGTCAAAACAATTTTTATCTCCAAGGAATACCCTAGACCCTATACTTTATCCAGGAGAATCCCAAGGACAAGGAAACATTTATTCCTAGTCAAGGCGATTGAGGCTACTTTGATCTTCCTGCTTGTGTGAATGAATCACGAATCCCTCCAAGTCCTGTTGAATGAATTCAACATGAGTAGAGATGCTTCCTTTTCTTCTAAAATATACCACCAACATCTCTTTTCTTAAATGCTCCTGAGGTTCTCCCACTGGCCGTTGACTTCTCTGAACCTCAGTCTTCTCATCTATCAAATGGCAAGAATAATATTGAGATGGTGACAAGCCTTAAGAGGGAATTTCAGTAAGAATCAGGGAAGCCATCCTAGGCTCTCTGGTTAAGCAGTGAGAATTCTGGAGTTAAATGTCTCAGTATCATGGCCCTTGTTTGATGTTCTCTGAAATTCAATTCTGAAAGAGCCATATCTAGAAAACAAAGCCACCCATAGATAACCTGAATGTTCTTTTGCTTTGAATCTTTTGTCTTCATCTCAAGATAGTACAGGAGTCTACCTCATGAAATCTTGCTGGGTATCAGCAGCATACTGCCTCACTTGGGAAAGACCCCAATGATATCAGCAATGTCAGCAGTTCAGGAAAGTCCAGATGCATACAAAAAACTGTTCAGGGATTGCAGGTGATTGCTGTGTGTCCCTAGAAGGTATGATTATTTGGGAAAAGCTCAGGAAGTTATTTGAGTCTCCATCGTCTCCATTCTTTACTTATCAAGACAGGTGTGGGTCTTTATGGTAATGGCAATAATAGCTACCATTTATTAAGTATTTATATTGGGGATGGTTAAGTATAGGCATTGTCTCTTTATAACTACCCTATGAAATGAGTAATATCATTTATCTTCATTTTAACAGTAAGGCAACTGAGGTACAGCAGGATGAAATAACTTGCCCAAGGTTACCCAAACATAAAGTTGGTAAAGCTAGTATTTCAACTCAGGCTGGTGATCCAGAACCCAACTTGTAAGCTTCTGCCTCTACTGCATTCTGAGTTGGGGGAAGTAGATGATCTTGGAAGAGATTTTTAAATCGGACAGGGAGGGTTGATTTCTATAAATATTGGTGGCAATACTTCCCTTGATGCTGAGATTTACACACCATAATGCCAGGGGCTTGATGAATTAATAGGGTTGACTTTATGTGAGTCAGACCTGTTCTTATCTTTTCTGTGTGACTCCTGCCCCAAAGGGGAAGTTAGAGAAGACAGAAAAGCAGAAGACAACAATACTGACCATCTGACCCACCCCCGCCGAGCACAGCCAGGGTCAGGGTTGCCCAATTCCAGGTCTCTCACCAACTAACCTTCTAATTTTGTTGATTTCCAAATCCCAAAAGCCCCACCCATGCAGGATTGTGGGGAGAAGAGAAGCATGTCATCCCTGCTTTTTAATTCCTTTTTTCATCTTCTTATCACAAGTTCCTTGGTAATTTTCCAATTTCAAAGGAAATATTTGGAAGGATATCTGAGGACTGAATGCGTTCATGTTTTACACCAAATGCTTTCAACATGAGAATCCGCCCAGTCGTATCTAATAAAAATATCCTTCCTGAGCTGGTACCAGGAGGTTTCATTAAAATAGCAGTCGATAAGCAGAGCTGATTTGGCACCAAGGAAAAAAAATCACAGGCATATCATGCCTTTGGAATTCAAGAGTACAGCTGAATCAAGGCCCTTTTTAGTTGTCTTAGGACCATATTCTAAGTTTTGCCTTATCAGATACTGAGGAATACACTGTGGAAGGGAAGAAATAGCTTTTCTTCCCATCTCAGGTTCACGGCTGAAACCCGTATAACAAAAGACAGAGTAACAAGAGAAAAGCATGCAAATTTATTTAATGCAAGTTTTATGTGACACAAGAACCTTTGGAAATGAAGACCCAAAGAAAAGAGGAATTCTGTGTATTTCTATATGCTAATACACATGGGGTTGCATCTCCTGTACCCAATCAGTACTATGTCAAATTATACTGGACTGTCAAATTGAGAGAAGTTTCAGAAATCTTTTCTCTATCCATCGTGCCAGAGGCAGAGAAACCTGCCGTGGACCATTGCTGATGCCTTAGAAATCAGGTCGCCTCCTGCCTGTGAGTCAAAGCCTCTGTGAGCATTCTGAGAGATTTATTCCCAGGGTTTCATTCTCCTGAACACAATTGCCCAATTAACAAAAAAGCCAGAATAGCGGCCCAGACAAATGGTTCCTAATATGTTTATTAATACATTTTCAAAGTTATTGCATGTCACAAAGTTACTGCATATCACCATGGGCTAGGTCCTCTGTGAGTGCTGGGGACTCCAAATTGAACAGGGATCTCACCTACAAGGAGCTTACCATCAAACAAGGGAGGTAAGATGTACACAGTGCAAGATAGGAAGTCATCATTGCTACAAGGGAATGAAAAGGAGGAAAGAATTATTCCCAGCTAGGAGGAGCATGGAATGCTTCCTGGAGGAGGCATCTGAACCAAGTTTTGATTGTAGGTGAGAAGTGGTGTCAAGGATGGGAGGGAGCATTCTCCAAGCATGCTTGGAGGAACCAAGCATAAGAGGATAGAAGACCAGGGCTGTGTGCAAACAAAGGGAATACTTAGACATTCAGGCTGCCCGGACTTAAAGGTGTATGGTTGGCTTTAATGGAAAAAAATGGTCAAAGTATAGTAATTGGCTTCTGTTTTCTGTATATAAGTTTGCTCATTAATCCAATGCACATACTGAGGTCCATTCCAGTACAGTTAATTTCTACTTCTAACTCCATTATTTTGATACAGCAGAAACCTTGGGGTTTTGATAAAGGTGAGAGGTATAGAGAGGCATGAGCAAAACATCTTTAAAGCCCTCTAATTTTTGTCACTCTGGTCTAATTCGGATGCCTTTGCATATTATGATTCCCTGACTGACACACCTTTCTCCTTTCTCTATCTTTCTCTGGGGTTCTAGAAACTTAATTCAAATATCATCTCTTTTGCGAATGAAGGCTGCCCTCTTCCTGGCCAACTGGCAGTTTTGAACTCCAGGTTCCCTCTTCTGCTTCCTCATCACACTCCATCCATCCATTCAGCCATTGTCACACTCTGCTAAATTTATCTGTGTAAGTAACAACAGCAATGGTAAGGACAGACACTGTGTCCTGAGCACTCTGGATGTGCTGGGTTTTCCCTGCACCATCCGTCACTTCCTCAGAGGGACTGGAACTCATTATGGACAGGGACCTTATCCTATAATGAAGGGCACTGACCTCGAACCAGACTGCCTGGGTTGGGATCCTGGTTTTGCCACTTCTTTAGCTGTGTGAACTTGGGGAACTTACCAGCCTCTCTGTGCTTTGGTATTTCTCCTCTGAAATATGGGGATAGCAATAACACGCATATAATGAGTATTATTGAAATGGTCATGAATCCTAAGAGAAAACAGAGGCCCCCGCGGTTTTAGTGGAGGGTGATATGTAATGTACCTAGTAGGCGTCCTATACAGAAATGTTTATTTTGTGATGTTTATTTTTAAACTCAGAGTTCTGTATGCTTAGGAACTGTGTTAACCCATTTATGCCTGCGGCTGCAATTTTTTGAATTTTTGCAGTCAGACCTTGGCTATGACCTTGAGCAGTAAGAGTAGATAACTCCCTCATGCTTAGTGTTCCAACGATGGAACACTAGGCATAACTGGGTTTTAAGCACGTGAGCAAATTTCCCAAGGTCCCTCCCAGCTCCAGTATTTCCCAGTCCCAGCTGCCATTCAGCGGCCTTGGGGTCATTTGGGAATGCCGTGTCATCCCAATGCATCAGGGTAGTGTCCCCCTAGGGGTAGAACCTCCTCGCCCGGGCAGGGCACCCAGTACACAGATGTTTCAGTTTATGCCTGAGACTTAAAGCTGTGGAAATACCACCCTTCAAAACATTATGCCTTTTTTGTTTCTAATACATGAATTAGGTCTCAAAAAAAAAAAAGAAAAAGAAAAAGAAAAGAAAGAAAAGAAAAAAAAAAGAAAGAAAAGTAACAGATCTGTTTTGTGCCAGAGCTGTCTGGTCTCTCCAAACACTTAATCCAGCCGCTCTCATTGTCTGGGATCAAAGCGCCTTCCCCACACTGTAGCTTTGTTCTACTTGGAGCAGATGAACAGGCTGAAAGGAGAACTCCTTCAGGCTTCCTGCCCCTCCCTTCCCCTGAACTTTGAGAGAACAAAGAGATTTACAAGGCAAGGATCCCAACTACAAGGTGCTAATGATCAGAATCACATGCATCTGAGGTCTGGACAAGTGTTCCTAAGTCAGAAGGCTTCCAGGAGGGGGAGGCGCTTAAGGTAGGAGAATGGCAGCTGGGAACTAGGAACCAGGAATCAGGAGTTTGGAATTGCCTGGAGATGAGAACAAAACCTGGAATCAGGAGTGTTCAGGAATCACCTTGTAGAATACAAAGCACTCACAGGCATAGGTGCAACTCACCCAGGAAAAATACCCTCCCACCAACATGGCACATGTATACATATGTAACAAATCTGCACGTTGTGCACATGTACCCTAAAACTTAAAGTATAATAATAATAATAATAATAAAAAGAATACCCTCCCTCCGAAGGCCCCCTGCCCTCTGAGAATCAGGCAGGCTCCACTGGGTCCTCCCTGTTCCTCCCATGCCCAGCACCTGAAAGTAGCTGTTTAGTCTCAGCCTGTGCTGAGAATGACAAAAGGGTTTGCTAAGAATGTCAGAGCACAAACTCTAGGAGACCTGTTTAGCGTAAATCAGCATCACCTCAAGGGTTTGTTAAAATCAGATTGCTAAGCCCCAGGCTCTGAGTTTCTGATTCAGTAGGTCTAGGTAGAGCTCCAGAATTTGCATTTCTAACAAACTCCCAGATGCTGCTGGTTCAGGGACAATCCTTTGAGAATCTGTATTCTGAACAATTAACTCTCCAGGTTCATACACAATAAACAATTTAGAGCCAATATAGTCTCCAATCTCAGCTTCCAGCTGCCTGTCCCAAGGATCTGGAGATCCCATAAGCATTGAGCAGAGTAAGCAGTCATAGCCCAAGTTAGATCTCGGTCCTTTCACGTGCATACCAGCATGGTTTGGTCGAGGTGGAAACATGCATATCCCACTCTAAAACTCTTAATATAAACCACAGAGATGTACTGGATAATGCTGTGAAAAGCAGAGTAACCTGTCATAGCAGAGTGGGTGAGAGAGGAGATTTTTAAGGCAGACTCCCTGGATCCTGCAAGCCCACTTACTAACTGGGTGATCATGGACGAGATGCTTAGACTGTTAGCCTCTGTCTCCCTCCTTGAAAACTGTGGAGCAAAATGAACTTCCTGTCACAGGGTTGTTAGAAAGATTAAACAATATAACCCAAATATAACCTCATATCAGGCTCTGTGGATAGCGATAGTTTTAAAAACCAAATTAAACTACATAACCTGCCTCCAATCAAACTCTCTGCCTTTTATGGGCTTAGCTTCTGCCTGCTACCTGTGGCTGTAGGTAGGATGATTTCAACATCAGTGAGTGAAATAAATGCCTTCTCACCTAAAGTCCCAAACAGCTGATAGATACCTCATTGAGCAGAGACATGGGCACCGAGATTTCACATATGCACCTCATTACCCACCCCCACCCCTGGCAGCAAGAACACATGGCATTCCTGTTTAACTTGGCCATGCCCAGGTTTCTGACATTTACATTCCAGCCCATACTGCCAGGGCAATGCCTGTTTCACAGCATTGCTGGGGAAAGGGTCTCGTTACATTTGCAGATACGAGCTGGAGCTTATGGAATTTCTGAGCGATTCTTTAAAGACAACCTCCAGGAAGAGAATGTTAGCTCAAGTTTTCAGAACAAATAAATCCCCAAACATTTTGCCTTTGTCCATTTTGTGTTGCTATAACAGAATGCCTAAGATTAGGTAGTGGGTAAAGAAATGAAATTTATTTGGCTCACAGTTCTGGAGGCTGTAAAGTCCAAAGGCATGCACCAACATCTACTCAGCATCCAATGAAGGTCTTCTTGCTACATTGTCCCACAGCACAAGGTGGAAGGGCAAGAGAGCATGCAGGCACATGCTTGATAACCTACAGTTAGGGAAGAAAGGGGGGTGAACTCACTCTTTTATCAGGAGCCTACTCCTGAAGTTATGGCATTAATCCATTCATAAGGGCTCTGGTCACCTCTAAAATGTGCTACCACTCAACACTGTTGCATTGGGGATTAAGTTTTCAACACATGAAACTTGGGAGACCCTTTTGAACCATTGCACATTTTCTACTTGAAACAAAAAGAGCAAAAAACATTATGGTGATTTTTTTTTTATCTTGTGAACCTTGATAGTAGATACATCAAGACTGACTCCCCCAGGACTCTGCTCAAGGAAGTGTTGAAAGGGAAGAATATCAGCTTCAGTTTAGCTGTAAGCACTCTCTGTCCATGGGCTAATTTTCTGAAGTTCTCTGTGAGCAAGTTAAGACTTTCTGTATGGTCTCAAAATAATCAAATCAATGACCAGATACCTTCGATGTCACACAGCTGAAGCAACTGTGAGGGGCAAGACAGTTCCCACAGGCTGCCAGCTGGGCTCACAGTCACTACATAATCATGGACATGGTACAAAAGGCAGACTGTGGTCCCCAACTGCTCAGAGAATCGAACAAGAGCTGTTCATGTCAGGACAGACTGGAGAGTTTAATAGATACACTATACCTTGTGAGCGAAAACCGTACCAAAAAAACAGTACACAGGGTAGTGGAACATGCCCATTAGTGCAAATAGTTCTCAAATCACTTTCTCAAGTGCCAGTAAAATAAATGTTATTTTTGAGAATGTATGTAGTCAAGTTAAGCTGTCTACAACCAACCAAAGTGACTCTTCCTTGGTGAATCCAACCAAGTACTTTTTTGGGTGCTTAACTTTGGGGTTTGGGACAAGGCAGTGTTGCCCGTACCTGGAAATGGAAGCCTTATCTCTCTGGGCCGGATTCCCGCATTTCAGACTCACTGAGATAGTCAAGCAAAGTGCCAATCTATTCATTCCTCTCCAGAAATTCAGTTGTTACATAAGCCAGTGCTTTCTTCTTCATGGTCTGTCTGTTCTGTCCATGTTTCATATACACTAGGGAAAAGGTCTCCTGAGGAGTCTCAGATCAGAGCCTGGACCAAGCTGAGGATCCACAGTAGATGAAAGTCAACAAAGAGGCCCAATACACTTGTTGGCCAGAGCTCCTGAGCCTCCAGTTATAGTTGCTGAAATAGTGTGGTAGACTGAATAACAGTACCAAAGACATCCACATTCTTATCCCTGGAATCCATAAATGCCTTAAATGGCAAAAGGGGTTTTGCAGTGGTGATTATATTAAGGATCTCAAGAAGCATAGATTATTTTGAATTATCAAAGTGGGCTCTAAATGTAATCATAAGTGTTCTTATAAGAGAAAGGCAAAAAGAGATTTGACTGCACAGACAGGAGTTTGTGATGAGATGACTGCAGCAAGATGCTACAGGGCTAGCCTTGAAGATGCGGAAGGGGCTGGGAGCCCAAGATGGCAAGAAACGCAGCTCTAGAAGTTAGAAAAGGCAGAAGATCACATTCTCCCTTGGAGCCTTCAGAGGATGTGCAGTCTTGGACCTTGATTTTGGCCCAGTGAAACTGATTTTGGACTTCTAACTTCCAGAAGCATAAGAAAATAAATATGTTTTGTTTTCAAGTATCAAATTTGGAATAATTTGCTATAGCAGCCGCAGGAAACTAATATAACTGAGCACTACCAAAATTCTGCTTCACTGAACTGCCCTTTTCTCTGTTCCCTATAGGCTCTTCCCATATTCTCCTTTTAACACCATCTTTCCCAGTGAGTCACCCACAACTCACTCGTCTTCCACACCTATTAATCATGTGTGGCAACCACCAAGTCACTTCAACAGGAGTTGAGACTGGGTGGAGGTGTGTTGGGTTTTCTGTGTGTGTCTAAGGTATGGCAGGCATCCAAGGTGTGTCCAGAGATGTGAGTTCTATGTCCTTGACTGTGACATTTAATCACTCAGGGCACAGGGTGTAAGATCTTAATGAGCTTTTTGACTCTACATTTCTATTTTAAACTGCAGGGATTTTTCACTTTTTCTAGAAAAGATGACAATAACTTTACATGATTTTGATAAGCATCAAATATATTTTTTTCCACATTCTCACAAATGCTTGCCTTTTTTTTTTTTTAAACTTTTAGGTTCAGGGATACATGTGCAGGTTTGTTACACAGGTAAGCCTGTGTCTTGGGGGTTTATTGTACAGATTATTTCATCACCCAGATATTAAGCCTAGTACCCATTAGTTACTTTTCCTGATCCTCTCCCTCCTCCCACCCTCTACCTTCCAATCAGCCCCAGTATATATTGTTCCCCTCTATGGGTCCATGTGCTCTCATCATTTGTAATTTTATAGGTGAATTCTTTCTATAAACAACTAGTAATGGTTAACCTCTATGTAGTCCAATTTTCTATGTCACATGTAAGGGTGTGACACATATAAGGGTGACTCTATGACTGAGCACACAATAGCCCTATGCCATGGGGTACTCTTATTATGCCCATTGTACAGATGAGAAAACTGAGTTCTAGAAAGTTTGGGGAATGTGTGCAAGGTTACTTGGCTGATCAAGGTCACACAGGCAGTCAAGCTGGCACTGGAGCCTAAGCATTCTGACTCCAGGGGTCTGTCCACTTTACTGCCTCATACCACCACACTGAATGTGTATGAGAATGACTGTAACAGTCATTATAGGTACCTTGGATCCTGAGGTAGCTCTGACCCTTGCCCCTGCCTGGTGTGCCTTTACCGGGTCCTGTCATCCCCCAGGCTTCAGTGGCTGAGACCCGTGTCCTCCCAATTCAGGAGACATGAACAGGAGCCATAGCTCAGTGCTGATGCTAATCACCTCCAAGTCTGTATGTTCCATAATGAGACCACCTAAGAAGCCATGAGCTGCCCACTGCTGTGAAAACATCCTTGTCCCACTTCCAAAGCTTGTGATTTGATGGAGATGAAGCTCAGATGGAACTCCAGGGCTGAGCCTGAGCCTTGTCAATTGGAACTGAAATTTTGGTTGAAGTGTGAGGCAGTCTGTTACCGACATTCAGGAGCAGTTTAAACACATTGAGTCCCTTGGAGACAGAAGCTCTCAATGTGCCTCCCCATGTTTTATTCTAGCCTTCTCTGTACTGATCCATTTCATAAATATTCATTAAGCATCTACAACTCTCTTCTGGACACCATGGCTGGAACAATGAAGGTAGCTCTACTCTGTGCATAAAAGAAACATGCAACATGGGGCACAGGCCATTCCAGTCATGAGGATCTGGTGTTGGGGCCCAGGAAGACAGTGGCTAAATTGACCCAGAAGAATTGAGGAGGGATTCAGAAAGACATTGATGTTTAGTGGAATTGTTAAGTCTTGCCAAACATGGAGGGAAGTATGCCCTATCAAAGAGAGGGAGCAGCTTATATACACACACACTTGAATGTGTTAATGAAAAAAACATCAGTGTGGCTAGAACGCTGGGGATATGGGAGGATAGTCAGTGGAAGGTTGGGCTTATAGTCCTAAAGGGTAGAGATGCCCTTCCAGACCACAGCCTGATTGGGATTAAGATTATATACCAGGCTTACTGCAGTGAAATCTTACATGGACTGAGCCTTCAACCTTTCTTCCCTCTCTTGCTTCAAACTCTTGAACCTGAGCTCCAAAACGTGTCACTGCAATGCTCCCATGTTAATGAGCAAACAACATCAAGGCATCTCATTCATATGCAAATGCTCTGACAGACGCTATATGAAATGAATTCAGATGGAATATGCCAGCATCCTTTTTTTTTTAATCCTTCCAGAGAGTTATGATGTTGCTACATAAGTTAATGAGAGGAATGGAAGAGCAAACACCGCTCTCGAAACCTGTCAACAGTATAACTATTTAGATGGGTATTAAAGCCAGACACTGTCATATAATTTGAGGGTATGGCTGAAGACATCTTAAGAATATTTTGTTTCTGACAATTGAATCATAATTTTAATAGACATCTCCAAAAAAGAGAAGCAATGGTTGCAGCCATGTAACGTTTATTTAGGAGCTGGTGAAGATCTTTGATTCAAAGTGCTGGCTGAAATGACAGAACCCAGCTCCTGGGATGTCAGAGCTGCCAAACACTTAGAATATTGTTAGAACAGTAAGTGCTCAAGAAATACCAACACCATACTCGATAGGTAGGTACTATGTAAAGCGCTTTATGTATATTCTCCATTGAATCCTCACAGCAGTTTTAGGTGGCAACTTTTATTACTCTCTTTTATGGATGAGTAAACTGAGGCAGACAGAGGGCAAGCAAGTTGCCCAAGGTCACACAGCTAATGAGTGAAGGGGTTGAGATTCCAACCTAACAATCTGGCTTGACTCTTACCTACTGTCGTCTACTCCCTGTGGGCAATGAATTCTAGTGCTCTAGTCTCAAAGGTAAGGAAATAGAGCCTAATTCAGGAAAAAGTGACCTGGCCAAGCCTCCCGCGGACACTTAGCAATAAAAATATTTGCCCTTAACCCCAAGTTAAAGTGAGACTTTTATCAAGTATTACAAAGAGACAGGGTGGATTTCTGAAAGAGGAAGAGTCTTAGAGAAGCTAAAAGCTGGACTAGAATCCCAGTTTTGGTATTTGTTAGGTCTGTTGACTACAGCAAGAGTCTCAACTTCCTCTCCCACTGTTTGATCAAACATATCATAGGGAGACACTTACCTACCTTACAGGGTTGTCAATGGGAGGAGTTAGGCCCTAAATTAAAGTTCAAGCAAAAGAATCTGACTTGTGTAATTGCCCCAAGTTCCACCCAACAGCCACACTGAGCTTCTGGGGAAGTGAGCTTTTAGGACAAAAGCTTTTAGGGCAAAAGTTGGGCAACCATCTCAGAAAATTGACACCACTAGATTGTCAAGGACACAAATTCAGTGTCCATCCACATTAAATGAACACATGGTTTGTGGTGTCATTACCCGATGGAATAGCATACAGCAACGCAAATAAACAATCTGTAACTACTCACAACATTGATGGTTCTTCAAACATAACAGCAAGTGAAAGAAGCCAGAAGAGAGGACATGGTGTATGATTCCATTTATATAAAATACAAAGGCAGGAAAAACTATCCCATAGAGGTTCCTCTGACAGGAGACCAGTGACAGGAAGGGGGACAGTGGAGAGGGGGTATTGTTTGCTGAAACTCTGGCAATGTTTTGCTTGTTATTGTGGGAGTTAATGACATAGATTTGTTAATTTTGCAAAAATACAACAAGCTAAAGTCTGACAACATATTCACCTTTCTGTATATTCCAATTTTTAAAAGTTTAAGAACTCCAAGGGTTTAAAATTCCTTTCCCAAAGAACAAAGTCTCTGATCCCATGAAGAAGGTGCAAGGCATGTCCCACCTGAGGAGAGGAAGCCCACTATATTAATCTGATCTCATGCTGCTAATAAAGACATAACTGAGGCTGGATAATTTTATAAAGGAAAAGAGGTCTAATTTAGTCACAGTTCCACGTGGCTGGGAAGGCCTCACACAAAGGAGGAGCAAAGTCACATCTTGCATGGTGGCAGGCAAGACAGAGCTTGTGCAGGGGAACTCCCCTTGATAAAACCATCAGATCTTGTGAGACTTATTCACTACCACAAGAACAGCATGGGAAAGACCCACCCACATGATTCAATTACCTCCCACTGGGTCCCTCCCAGGATATGGAATTGTGGGAGCTACAATTCAAGATGAGATTTGGGTGGAGACACAGCCAAACCATATCACCCACCCAGTGCAACTCCCTAGAAAGGACAAAATGCCTACCCATGCCCCT
Organism: Pan paniscus; assembly: GCF_029289425.2. NCBI lineage: Eukaryota > Metazoa > Chordata > Mammalia > Primates > Hominidae > Pan > Pan paniscus. Next base: position 75,235,607 of record NC_073267.2, read on the forward strand.
CCTAGGAGACAGTTTTGATGCTAGCATGATAAAAGGTAGGGAACTGGGTCTCAGTCATGAGAGTGCAGATGGGGAGAGCCCTAGGAGAAGAAATAAACCAAGAGACAAGTTGGAGACCAGAAGCCACCACCCCAATCATATCTATTCCTGCTGAAGGTGTGCCCATTATGCACACACACACATCCTCTACATGCTGATCACTGCAAGGCATAGCTGGGGCATCACTGTATTTCATCTTCACAACAACTTTCTAAGATGGGTTTTACTATCCCTCCTTACAAATGGTGGAATCAAGGTCTTGGGCAAATAAGTTACTTACCCAAATGTAACCAATAAGCAACAGATCTGGAATTTGAATCTCCCTGTTTAGTTGCAAGAATTATCCTTTGACCAAGACCCTCTTCCTCCTCTCCATGGAAAGATAACTTTATATACTTCCTAATCTGTGGCAAAAGTTGATTAATTATGATCACGTGTGGGTGAAAATGAACCAAAGCACTTTAACATCAGGCTGATTGATATTTGCTGATTCAACCTCTTGTTAGATCCTAATGACATCAAGAAACCAAGAGAGAGATTCAATGGCAATACCCATTCAAAGCATCCCAACAGCAGTGTTTCTAAAGGCCTGGCCCTTGGTAGGTACTCAGTGAATTAATGAATGAAAGAAGTGATGACCAGCTTTGCCATGGTTGTTTAGCTGTCAAATTGCGTTTCATCCTCACAATAAACAGGGAAACAGTTTTTTATCCCCATTATACAGATAAGAAGGTGAGAACCCAAAGAGGTTGAAATGACTGGTCTAAGGATCCCCAGAAGGGAGTGGCAGCACCAGAAACAGCTAGGTCTATTTATATACACTAGGAAAATTTCCTCCAGGATGTTAACACCCGAGCCTGTTGTTTAGACAGTGAATCCTCAAAACCATGTTAAAGAGAAGCCTCTCTTTACTTAATGAAGCCCAATGATCTTTAAAAATAGTGCTGCTATTTATTGTATTTCTGGAGCTCACAGAAGCTGAGCAGAATATTTTAATGCCATGTTCTGAGAAAGATGCAGGTTTTAACCAGAGATGCAATTGGCAAACCATGAGAATAGACTTGCCTGTGATATTTGGACAAATTCTCCTTTCTGCTTCCTTCTTTGAGGCTTCTCAACGGCATCTTCTCCTTGATTGAGACCAAAGACAGAATAACAGGTCTGCTTCTCACTTCTGAGTCTATATATCATAGGTTAAACGATTTATCAATTGCCAACTCCAGGCCAATCTCCATCACCCTCAGGCACTCAATCAATTAATACTGACACTAAGTGGGGTGACTCTGCTGGGGCTTCCTCGTCTAAAGTTCTAAGACAGCAACAAATGGCTAGCACTTTATCAGGTGCCATGGAGAGAAAGAAGACAAGAGTATGCTCCCTCTTATGCTTTGTTCTTAGTGAAGAGATTATATTACAGGCCTAAAGCAGAAATAACCAGGGAGCAAATATAAGACAAAAAGAATCTCCGTACAACCCAGTGGAGGCCACCTGAAACGGCAACTTCTTTCTGCATGACCCCCTCCAGTGTGAACCAATTCCTCCTGCTTCAAACACATTAGTCCACAGAAAGTAACAAGCCAGGAATTTGAATGCAATGTAGACAACAACTTTATTTTGCACGATTATTTTCCATTCTCATTAAACTGCTGATTAATGTGTCCCATTTTTTGTTTTCTTTTTATGATCTTTGCACAATAAAAAACAATGCCATCACTGACTTTTAATCTGTACACTACAGCACACATCCTGCTCCGTCAGTTCTGAAGATGGTCCCCACTGCTAGAGTCGACTTTCTTACAATGATACTGCCCTCCTCTGTCCCTTAGGCTCTCTCCCTCTATCTGGGGCCTGCTGTGCTTTCTCAAAGCTGTTTTATCAATATCTCTGCCAGCCTCCATGTTCAGGCACAAGAGCTGAGATCGCTGACAAGGCCAGCTTCACTTCTCCAAAGAATCCAGCCCCTGCCTGCCTCCCTGTGAGCAGAAACTGCACAGCTTAGGGCTCCTCCTTTGTTAATTAGGATCAAATCTCAATCCCTGATAACCCAAAGAAAGGAAAAGGCAGCCAGTCAGGCTAAGAGGCTGTAAAAGAACTTCCACTAATCCTCCCAAAGCACTCAAGAGAGGGCTTTCTGCCAAGTCAGGGTAATTTAATGTATTCGCCTTTGGAAAAGATATTAAAAATGATTAAGTTCATTAAAAAAGAAAGAAAAGAAACCTCCTCTAAAGCAATGACCTCTATTCAGCAGCTGTGATAAAACAAGTACCTTTTCTTAGGATCTGAAACGTGCTAAAAATTTCAACAAAACTATGTAGAAAGGCAAGGTACACCCACACCAGGGAGTGAATCTTTCTGGCTACCAAACCAGCAGAAGTCAGAAGCAAACATCACTCTAGGCTTGGTGCTAAAGGGGGATCAGAAGGGGGTAATATAGTCTCTGTCCTCAAATATCTTACAGTCTGGAGAAAGAGATGACACATATACGGAAGATAAACTACCTGATTTGTACAGAGTGGACACAGTAAGAGATCCCTGGAGAGGGGACTTAACGTGCTGAACCTTAAATGAGGAGTTGAATTTGGAAGAGCAGGGAGGAAGATGAGACATTCCAGGCACAGAATATTTTGAGCCAGTGCAGGAAATTTACAATAAGGGAAATGCATGTCTGGCCCAGAGGGAAAGTGGGTAAGACAGATGGAGTCTTTAAGAGCTTAAACACCAACCAACGAGCTGTGAGGTTGCTGTAAACATCAGGGCAAGTGTATTTTTACATGAAAGAGGATGAACAAGATCACCTCTTGACTGGACTCTTTTCTATTTCTATCTCCAGAGCTCTGAATTCTCAAGTTTCTGTCACGTTCTTTCCTTCCATTATTTTTCCTCTCTGAATTACCTCAAGGAGTTTTCAATTGGGGACGGTACTCATCCACAGGGCATTTAAAAATGTCTGTGGACCATCTGGAGTCATAATTATGATTGAGGAGCAAAAGTGGCCTTTATTGGTAGAGGGTAAGGTTGCAAAATGCCCCTCATTGCTCAAGAAAGAGGTGTCCTGACTAAACTGGCAATATCGCTCCTTTGAGTTGCACCTGCTGTGATAACAATGATGACGATAACAAAACAACAATAATAAACTCACAGATCTAATCAGTTCTATGACTGAGAGCTAAACTGGGTCCATCGAAGTCAAAATATTCTATTTACGCATGGTGACAGGCTCTGTAAATGTTCACAGGGGACATGGCTGCCTTTCATTTCTGAGTAGACCACAGCCACACCCAACTTGCTGCATCCTCTTCCTGCAACTTTCAACATAACTTACCTTCATGGATGAACTGTAAGAGCCCTTTCTAAAGATAGGAAAACAAAGCAAAGTGGATGGTGTCATCATGTCCTCTCCCAATAGTTCCAAAACTCACAGGGCCATCATGACCTTGTAGTTCAAAGAAGGAATTGTGGTTTATTGTCGTGGCACAACAAAGAATGAATATTTTCCTTATAAGTCTGCTTTCCTACATCAACTATAGAAAATACTTAAAACGTGATATGGGCATATTGACAATTGCTCCTCTTATAACAGGAAATGGGTTCTGATTCAAGGCTTGCTGAACTTGCCAAAGGGAAGAGGAAGAGAAAGAGAAAATTTCTCATGTGGTGTGCTAGGCATCAATCTAGCAGGCTGAACAACCTGAAAGAGTTTTAAGGAAGTAGCCAAGATTAGCATGAGGATTATGCAGTCCTGAATGACCCAATCAGATTAGAATAGGACCTTGGCGGTGTGACTTAATTTTGTGGAAAGAAAACAAATTAGATTTAGCAATACTTTAGGGCCCTAACCAAGCATATTGGAACTCCAGGAAAGATCTCCATTCATCAATTCAACACATACCACTAGGCATCTACTATGAGCCAGGATGCCAGGGTTTTTCTACATGCTATAGTGACCTGGACAATGCTCCCTACATTCACAGCCCAAACTGAAGTATTAAGCTAAATCTAAAGCTGAAGTCCTTTTGGAGTCCCCTACAGATTGTGGCAGGGGCAAGAAAGGCTGATATCGAGGATACCAAATAAGGGGACAGCAAGAATCACTCCACAGCCATCCGGCCAGGCTTGCCTGAAACTCAGGGCTGGAGGATGTCGGTGGGAGTAGGATGACCAACCATCCTGATTTTCCAGAAACTGAGGGGTCTCTAGGCACAGGAACTTTGTCCAGGAAAATCCTAGATAAACTGGGATGAATTGGTTGCGGTAGGCAGGAGACACCATCTTTTGTAGCTGGGAAGGACTGAAATAGGCAGAATTTGAGAGGCTGAGCCCAGCCTGGACTTTTTGCTTCACTCCACCTCCGAGCTCCTTCCTGCTTCTTCCCAGTTTCACCATGTTTCTTTCCCTGACTCTGTTCCCCCATTTTAGGTCTTGAGGCACCACAGTGTGCTGTTAATTTGGTGTGTCCAGTTAAAACCCTTGAGTCTTATTTGACCAATACTACTAATCTACTCATACCACTACTACCCCTGACACCGAGATAACTACCATTCATTGAGCATCTAATACATGATGGGTGGGGGCTTTGCATAGTTTAGCTAATCGAATCCTCATAACTGTTCTGTAAGAGAAGGAGGATTCCTATGGTAGAGACTGGAAATTGAGACTCAGGGAAATTGACTAGCTGAGAGACTCACTTCTAAACCTATTGGCAAGTAGAATAACCCCTGTTATCATCAGACCTTGGAGTCCTGTAGTCCTTCCCACCCAAGTCATCTTCCAACTCCAACCAAGAAAAAGGGGATTTTCATAGCATCATCCAGATTTGTACACTTTTCTGATGACTCAGGATGCCCCTGGAAGCCAAGCCAGGGAAAGCCACCATATGGTGAAACATTCTCTTCTAGACTAGCAATATTTACTTGTTTATAACCTTCAGTATGAAAAACATCCTTGAGGCCTTTATAAGTGATATAATCCCTTACAGCAGGTTTCTAGAAATGCAACACTTTCTAACACTTCAGACCTTTAGGGACAACATGGAGAATTCCTATTATCAGCTACCCTTTTTACCAGGCATTAAATGTGACACAACACTTCCAGTGCAGGGATTTCCTTCTTGAGAAGACCCTATAATGAACCTCTTCATTTATACTTTTATTTTTCCTTTAAAAAGGAGCCGGGAGGCATGGGGCAGAGTTGAGGCTGGACATTACAAACTCTGTGCCCTTCAGCTCAGTCTTTCCAACAAACCTTCGCAGATGAAGAAATGGAGGTGGAGAAAGGATAAGTTCCTTGAGCAAGGCCATAAGCCTAGTTAGTAAGGAACCTGGGATTTGAGTCCAGGTCTCTGGACCAAACCCGTTGCTCTGTCTCTCCTCTTGAACTATTCAGTCCTGCTCATGGAGGGGGTACAGAAGAAGGGACAAGAAATATTCAGGGCTCATGCCTGTAATCCCAGCACTTTGGGAGGCTGAGGCAGGCGGATCACTTGAGGTCAGGAGTTCGAGACCAGCCTGACCAACATGGTGAAACCCCGTTTCTACAAAAAAATACAAAAACTTAGCTAGGCATGGCAGTGTACGCCTGTAATCCCAGCTACTTGGGAGGCTGAGCCAGGAGAATCACTAGAACTTGGGAGGCAGAGGTTGCAGTGAGCCGAGATCATGCCACTTCACTCCAGCCTGGGTGATAGAGTAAGACTCCATCTCAAGAAAAAAAAAAAGAAAAAGAAAGAAAAGAAAATATTCCAGTGTTTTCCAAAATGGCTAAGTTTAAACACCACCACAATTCTTTCCTCCTGGAAGGCTCCAATAATCTGTTTTCATATCACATGGGGGAAATGTGTATTTTGAAAAGTTTCAGAGGCTGAGGCGGGTGGATCACCTGAGATCAGGAGTTCAAGACCAGCCTAACATGGTGAAACCCCATCTCTACTAAAAATACAAAAATTAGCTGGGCGTGGTGGCAGGAGCCTCTAATCCCAGCTACTCGGGAGGCTGAGGCAGCAGAATCGCTCGGGAGAAGGTTGCAATGAGCCAAGATCATGCCATTTCACTCCAGCATGGGCAAAAGAGCAAAACTCCATCTCAAAAAAAAAAAAAGTTTCAAAGATGATTCTAATAAGACACCTCACATTTGCAGTTTTAAATCTTTACAGACCCTCAAGCCTCCTAGGAGCAGGGATTCAGGACTGAAGCTCACAGATGAACATCTCAAAGAATGTGAACCCCCTGAGAAACATCCAGTATTCTGTGCACATACCATGTGCATTATTCTAGGAGCCAGAACAATTTCCATTAGATTCTCAAACCAGTCCCTACTCGAGGCAAGCTTAGAAACTACTCCTTTGGAGAAAATGAGTTTCTTCTAAAGCAGTGATACGAATTCTATCCTTTCCAGCCTCAACAGGCCCTGGACACATGTAATTGTAAGCCATTATTCAGGCCACTCACTTACCTTGCATTTAAGGGAATGATGTTTCCCCAACTTAATGTAGTATTGCTATTGGCAAATAGATCACTCTCAGAGTTATCGAGCCCGCCAACTTTTATATCCACCAAGGTAAAAGCATTCATCAGATTTTGTCTTTTCATTCTCTTAACTGGCTTTAATAGATTTCTGTCTAGGATCAAAAGGTTGGCTGAACACTGTCCATGCATAAAGTTTTGTGGGTTAATGAAGATGATCATTAGCTGCTCATGCTCACTCTCAGCTTCATGATTTGTTAAGCAGAGACTCTGTTTCTATCACACTTGCTCTGCTGGGATCAACCTGTGTGTGTGGAATGTTCAAACAGACGAAAGCCCCTTGGAGGAAACCTGACTGGTTTCTGAGTACCAGTCTTGGCACTCACCATCCAGATAGGGTGCTTTTCTCTCTGTTTGGCCCTGCTACACCATTGCGGTAGGAAATTTACTTTGTTTTGGAGACAAGGTCTTGCTTTATTGCCCAGGCTGGAGTGCAGTGCTGTGATCACAGTTCACTGCAGCCTCGAACTCTTGGGCTCAAGTGAACCTCCCACCTCACCCTCCCTAGTAGCTGTGACTACAGGTACATGCCACCACACCTGGCTAATTTTTTAAAATTATTATTCTTTTTAGAGACAGTTTCTGGTTATGTTGACCAGGCTAGTCTCAAACTCCTGACCTCAAGCAATCCTCCCACCTCAGCCTCCCAAAATGGTGGGATTACACAGGTGAGCCACCATGTGTGGCCTAGAATTTTTGTTTGAACATTTGTGAGCAATCCTATCCCTGTTTCAATCACTTTCTTATGTTCTCTGCTGGTGTGTGTCTTTTTCACCAATGGTTATAGCAATCTATCCACTGTATTTCTGTCTTTCTGTGCAGTGAACATTATTATGTTCATGGGTCCAAACACCTAGTAGGCATCTACCACGTGCCAGGTGGGCTGCTAGGCACTGAAGAATAAAAGTGAGATGGGACATATGATCTGGGTCCTCATGGAGCTCCTCACAGGCCTGTGGAAGAAAGACATGGATCAGCACAGTGAGATAAGAGCTTAGGTGGGGCTGGGTTGCCTGCAGCAGAAAACATTGGATCTGGAAGAGATGAATGGGTGAATAGGAAGTGCATGGAGAACAGGCTGATTCCAGGCAGAGGAAATAGTATGCACTGGGCAAGGGAGCAGCCAACAACAAGGCATGTCATGGACCAAGCCCATCACAATGGCTGAAATAGAGATTGTCTATCAATCACGCAGACATCACTGTTCCTCTTTTAGAAATGCAAGCAGTTTTGACAAGGTTAGTTGGTTTGCTCAGAAGTAAAGCTTGTGTTATTGGCTAAATATTTATGTCCCTAACCTCCCAAATCCGTATGTTGAAGCCCTAGCCCCCAGGGTGATGGTATTGAGATAAGGTCATGAGGGTGGGACCCTCATGATGGGATTAGTGCCTTTATAAGAAAAGGAAGACAGATCAAATGCAGTGGCTCACACTTATAATTCCAGCGCTTTGGGAGGACAAGACAGGCAGATCACTTGAGGTCAGGAGTTCAAGACCAGTGTGGCCAACATGGCAAAACCTGGTCTGTACTAAAAATACAAAAAGTAGCCGGGCATGGTGGCATGCACTTGTAATCCCAGGTACTCGGGAGGTTGAGGCAGGAGAATCATTTGAACTTGGGAGGTGGAGGTTGCAGTGAGCCAAGGTCATACCACTGCACTCCAGCCTAGGTGATAGGGCAAGACTGCATCTCAAAAATAAAAAAAGAAGAAGGCAGATCATGAGCATGCACCAAGGAAAGGCCCTGTGAGCACACAGCAAGGAGGAAACTGTCTACGGGCCAAGCAGCAGCCCTCACCAAGAACCCCATCTGCTGGCACCTTGATCTTGGACTTTTCAGCCTCTGGAACTGTAAGAAATAAATGTTTGTTGCTTAAGCCACCCAGACTGTGGTGTTTTATTACAGCAGCCCACGCTAAGACAGTTGCTATCTCAGGAAGCTTTGAGAACTAGGCCTGCAAACCCAAAGGACAGAGACCTCAGTGACCCGTGATATCTGGAGCTGAGCCATTTGGAGGTGCCCAAGGCAGGAGGTATGGGGAATAGGAAGAGGAAAGGGCCTTCAATTTGCTACCGGATGGCTACATGCCAGACACTCTCCCTGTGTTTTCTTATCTTAGAGATGAGGGCACTGAGGCTCAAGAGATTAAGAATCTTGCCCAAGACTGCACAGTAATTTATTGGTGGCCTCTGCAGTCCCTGTTCCCTGATGATTTTATGGGCTGTAACTCTTTGCTGGCCAAATCAAAATGCCACCCCTTTGGCTTATTGAGACTCCAGAAAGAGTGCAATTAGTTTGTTTTGTTTGTTTTTTGAAAAGTACTGTTAGATGCAAATATATAACCTGACAAAAATATTCACCAAGTGCGTTTTATGTGTCAAGATGCTATACCGGGCACTTCATACACAATATGTCTAATTATGGCAATAGCCCAGCCAGCTACCTGGTACTGCTCTCGTTTTACATTTAGACAGAATAGCTCAGGGAGGGTGCTGAACGTGCAAAGTCCCACAGTGTTAAAGCCTGGGTTGAAACCTTGAAGGGAAAGTTCATGGGAACAAGAACTTATTTTCTTCAAGTGACAAAAAACATGGAGGAAAAGTTTAAGCAGATAATCTAAGACCCAATATTCAAAAAAGCTTGACCAAACCAGAACAATAGGCTTAGAATAACCAGATGTTTCTAAGATTCTACGGTTATTTTTAAAATAAAACATATGACAGTGAGACATGTAACATGGCAGCAGCTGATATAATAGAGACTTAGAAATGGCTGAAGGTACTAGGGGACCACAAGCTCAATGTAAACCGATAGCATGTTATGGTTGCCAACATGAATTTAGGCTGCACTAATAGAATTAGAGTAGCACTGGGAAAGCCTGTTTGCTTTGGTGGCTTTAATTATCCCATTTGCTGAAAATGAGTGGAGTGGAATAAGTGAGTGTTCTCAAGTTCCCATGATAAGAGAATACCCATCATTAGCTAGTTCCAGTTCTTACTCACTGGGAAGTGGAAGCAATGTCAGGCACATCCTGTTTGGAATGTAAAGAGAGCATAATGTCAAAGAAAACATGCACAACCCAAGGCTGATCAACAAAACTGGCTCTTGAAACTAGATCCTTGATCTAGATCCTAGATCACTACACTCCCGGCAAATGCAGGCCTGGGATCTTGGCAGAGACCAGTTCAGGTAATAACCCAAGACAGACGTAGCCACTGCCTATTGCAGAAAGCCAGGAATGCTGTGCTGAGTACCCATGACCCACAGATCATCTCGGATTTGAACAAAAACAATGTTTTAAACATGTAAGTAAGGTGGACTTTGGGTAGAAGCACAGGATGTAACATTTATAAACAAAGTGACCTTAATGCAATCAATATGGGAGACTTTGCAAATATCCAAGAAGGCTTTCTATCCTAAGAAAAACCATCATCAGGTGGAAAAGAACACCTTCAGACATCCCTGGGATGGATTCATACTCACATCTAAGTCATTCCCAAGAGCTTGGATTATCTTCTCCTACTCCTATGCCCCCATGGCAGTTGGTTTATTGTGGTTTCTCAAGTTCAGATGTAATTCACATTTGACTCTTTGCCTCTGCTGAAAGAGAACTTATAAGAAAGCCTATTGTCATATCCAGTGGACATGTGTTGGTGCACGCTTGCTGCAGGAGATGCTAGGCTTTGGGGCCACAAGGATCTGTGAGGAACCAGCCTATGCTCAAAGAGGCCGCCATCTGAAGCCAAGTCGGACAGACACCTAGAAAACTTGATTTGTGTTATAGCACAGACCAAGGCCATGCAAAATGTGGGGTTTAAATGCTGGCTGTTGATTTTCTAGAGTGGTAATAGTTAATGGAGCTGAAATGACCCTTTCTTGCTTATTTACTAAATTTTCAACAAAATAAGTCAGTTTCTTTTAGAAAACCCAAGATGACCAACCAAAGAGAATATGATGTGAAGCTTAAACTAGATGATATTTTACACCCAGAGTGATTTTTTTTTTTTTTTGGAGATGGAGTCTCGTTCTGTCACCCAGGCTGGAGTGCAATGGTGCGATCTTGGCTCACTGCAACCTCCGCCTCCCGGGTTCAAGCGATTCTCCTTCCTCAGCCTCCTGAGTAGCTGGGATTACAGGTGCAAGCTACCACAACCAGCTAATTTTTGTATTTTTAGTAGAGACGGGGTTTCACCATGTTGGTCAGGCTGGTCTCGAACTCCTGACCTTGTGATCCACCCGCTTCGGCCTCCCAGAGTGCTGGGATTACAGGCGTGAGCCACCACACCTGGCCAGAGAGAATTTCTTACAACCCTTCTGGCACTTTTACTAGGACTGCAATAAACCTCACCCCTTCCAAAGCTTGGGGTGCAGATGGGGGTGATTGGAGGAAGAGGAGGGATTCCATAAGGATGCCCACTTAGGAGAACACCACCTCTCCAAGTGCCTGTATCATATGGAGGGTTCATGGGGTTTAATCACTCCGGTTGAAGACTATTCAGCTTTTTAAATTTTGGTTACCTCAGCGTTTTTCAAGGATTTTTCACCTCCAATCAGCCTCTACTACACATCTTTTGCATTGTCGTTGTTGTTTCTGGGTTTGTTTTGTTGTTTTTGCTATTTTGTTCATAACACTACTAATCACCTCAAGAATCCCAATTTAGGAAAACTGCGTAAGACCAGTGCCAAGGCCCACAAACACATATTTACACATTCACTGGGCAAAAAGAAAAGAAGCCTGATCTGTAAATAGCTGTTATCTTTATGTGATGTGTTTCTATTTTACTTTATTTTCATTGTAATACTTGTCTGTATTTCTAAAGCTTCCAAATTATTTTACTTTCATAATTCAGGAGAAATTATTTCTTGGTTTGAAACCAAATAGATGGCCATTTGTGGTATTCAGAGATGCTTTTTACTTACCACTGTGCCAGTTGTAGAAGTTGAAGTTATTTTTTACAGATATTTGGGGATTTTTTTAATAGTTTGAAGTTGCTGAGACATGGAAATAGAGGATATTTAGATAGCCTTTTTTCTGTACCAGTGTTTCTTAAAGTACAATTCCTGGGCCAGCAGTATCACCTGGGGACTTACAAATACAAACATCTCCCCTCTACACACACACACACACACACACACACACACACACACACACACACACGGTTTAAGAACCATGTATTCTAGGCTTCAAGAGTCCTAAGCAGGTCCAGGCACGGTGGCTCACACCTTTAATTCCCAGCATTTTGGGAGGCTGGGTGGGCAGATTGCTTGAGGTCAGGAGTTCAAGACCAGCCTAGCCAACATGGTGAAACCCTGTCTCAAAAAAAAAAAAAAAAAGGCTCCAAATTAGCTGCATGTGGTGGTGCATGCCTGTAATCTCAGCTACTCAGGAGACAGGTTGGACAATCGCTTGTACCTGGGAGGCAGAAGTTGCAATGAGCAGAGATTGCGCCACTCCAACACTCCAGCCTGGGCGACAATGTGAGACTCTGTCTCAAAAAAAAAAAAAAAAAGAGTCCTAGGCAGGCTCTCTATATTACCGGTGGCTTGATGATTCCAATTTTTCTCCTTTCCAACTGTCACCCACCGTCAGCTTGTTCTCCAGGTCAGCGGAGGTTGGGGAAGCAGCCATCGCCTAAGTAAATTCCTGCAGGTGTCTGTGAGGAGTAACAAGTTGCCTCATCTTAATCAGCCTTCAGCGGTTGTTGTTTTCATTAGTCAAACTGCATCAATCAGCAAGCGGATCCTACAGCTGGAGAGCTCCAGGCACCAGGAGTAGTAATGAGGAACTTCCCTCGACTTTCCCTAAGCGGGGGTCTCTCCCACCTCCCCTCACCCCTCCTCAGGGAGCCCAGCCATGCAGGCGCACTGTTCAGCATGCAGTGGACCCCTTTCCTCTCCAGCTTCACTGTGCCCTCTGCACAGTGCCAGTGCTCACCCACAGACAGGAGGGATGTTTCAGCTGGGATGCAACCCAGAGACCATCCCTGCCAAACCCCTCGTTTAACAGGTGAGAATTCGAGGTCCAAAGAAGGCAGGAATAGGGCATGTCCAACCCTGGAACTCCAAATTTCTGCTTCTCAATTCAAATCCCTTTGCGTGACACCCTAATGCGAGCTGAATATTTTTATGAAATAAATACACATAGCAAAGAATCAGTCACCATCTTGTTATTGCAACAGATACGATGTCAGTATCTATCATCTATCAGTCACAGTGTAAAGCTGTACCATTGAGGACAGATTGCAAATTACACAAAATAGCCTTGCATGATGCTCTTTTCCAGGGCTGTTTTAAGGATCCCAGTCTGCCCTTTACTCAAATCATAGCAATCAGTAACCATTTTGCCCCTGGTCTTTTCAGGCCCTGCCAACCCATGATTGAGGCAGTGGGAGGTGCTGGGAAAAGATGACTGGCTTCCAGCAGTCCCCGACCCGCTGCTCACTCCAAATGTGACCTTGAACATGTTACTTAAAAAATCTGGCCTCAGTCCTCCCATCTTTGAAACATAGGGGCTAGTTAATGAACTCCAAGGGCCTTCCCATGGACAATAAGGCGCACTTCATTCTTATTTCCAATTTGTTGGCACTGGACAAACAAAAATGTCCCCTACAAGCCGCCGGAGACAGGCAGTGTCTGCCCTGCCTGGGCCTCCTCAGTCACCTGCACTCATCAGCATCCTCCTTGCAAGGTTCAATACAGTTCACGGCATTTGGGAGTCAGAAGTCCTGACTACTGACGGCACGGCCAGAAAACCAGCCTTAGCAGGCTCATCTGGCATTCCAGTGACATTTGGCTCTGGCAGGAATTGTCCCGGACCCTCTGAATGGCTGTCTTGGATGTTATGAAATTAGAGATTAGAATACAGAACATTGACGCATCCCCTCTCCACCCTGTGAATATTGGAGACTCTTTGGCCTTTTGCAGCCCTGAGAAGAGCCAGTCCCCACTCAGGGCAGCTGGAGTCGAGTCGGTCTTAAATTACCTAAAGATTCTGAGTGCTGGGCCTGGGCTCCATTTGTTTACAAAATAGGCACTTTCAAAGGCCCTTTACTAGGGACTGGCAATTCCCCGGTCCCCTGCTATAGGCTGATGCATAATGCATAAGATGCTGGGAAATGTGTATTCATGAGGGCAGCCTGGCTTTTGTCAAAAAGAACTGTGAAATATTATGATGGAACAATTTTCATTTCTGCCACATTGTTTTTATAGTGCATTCATGACTGGGGATTGAGGGCTTTTTGAGTTTTGTCTGGTGCAGATGTTGCCGTGCTGAGAGCTGCTTCAGACGTCCGTATTTTCCAACTTTGTTGCTGACAATTACACGAAGGTGGGGAGGGGGCTCTCACAGGGAGACAAAGAATATACGTCCTCAAGCGATCTTGCCATAATTCATCCAGGGGAGCGGAACAAGAGAGGAGGGAAGGAAGAGAGGGAGGAAGGGGGAGAAGAGGAAGAAGTGAAGGAGGGAGGGAGAGAAGGAGGGAAGGAGAGGAGGGAAGGAGAGAAGAGAGGGAGAGAAAGAGGGAAGGAGAGAAAGAGGGAAGGAGAGAAGAGAGGGAGAGAAGGAGGGAGGCAGAAACTAAGGTTTGGTGAAACCTCTAAGTGCCCAGCTTAGGAAGCCCTTGTCTAGGGCTCCCATCCTTGTTTCTCAAGCACTGCTGCAAAGGAGCCATTATCTACCTCCATTTTACATATGAGGAAACAGGCCCAGCAAGGTTGAGTCATTTGTCTGAAATCACACAGCCAATGAATGATGAAGCCTGCTTTTGATCCTCATCTATATGACCAACTTTACATTCTTCTATGACCCTAGGCTGCCAGGAGAATGGAAGCCAAGGAGAAACACACTCTATCTGCAATCCATCTGAGAAATGGTTGTGAGACATAAGGGGGAAGAGATACAGAAGCTGCCACTGCATCTCAGAAAGAAAGATGCTGAGGAACCCACAGCAGAGACAAGCTGGGAGTCAGTGTCACTGAGCAGATGCCCATGCTAGGCACACTCCCATAGCTTCTCCTGCCTGGGCTGTGGGGCATCCTGGCTGTCACGTATATGAAGGGACTTGCCTGAGCTTCCACAGCTCCTGCCTTTCTGCACTGCATTCTAGCTCGGGTTTCTCGATGTTAAATTCCAGCCTTGTCTCATGGTGCCACTGGGCTTCCTCCTCATCCCTGAGATTCTGGCCCCTCCTCAGCCAGGAGGCTATGCATTCTGGAAGGCACGAATTGTGGCTTAATTTTCCCTGGATGCCCAAGTTTCACATAGCTCCTGGCAAGCTCACAATGCAGGCTTCACACATAGGCAATAAGCGTATTCCTCCTAACAGAGAGGGCCAGGCTCTTTGCAAACCCCAAGGCATCAGGGCAGGAGAGTAATCCATTAGGGGGGACAGTTAGGGAAGCAGAGCAAAGAAAGGGAAATGATGCCCATGACCTTGCCCCTGGGAAAATGTGTGGATGGGCATAAGACTCCTAAGGCCAGTGCATGTTCATAGCATAGAATCCTAGAGAGAGGGCAAAGCAGAGAGCAGAACTAGGGCATAAGGAGAGACAGACACACACACGGGTGTGTCACCTTACACAGGTGAGGCCAAGGCAGAGCCTCCAAGCCCAAGCAGTGAGAAGAAGAGACAGGGCTTTGGCTTGAGGGCACTCAGGAAGATGAAGTCCCCAAGGCAGCCACTGAAGACCCATGCCTCCTGCTTAAGCTGGGAACAACCCAAGTGGGTTTGAAAGTCCTAAAAGGAAGCAGACACACATGGAGACAGGGATTTGTCTCCAGAGAGTTTGTCAGCCTAGGAGTTCATCTTCCAAATGCATTCAAGTCACTCTCCTTTTTCATGCGAAAGACTGTGGTTCTGAAAATCTGGGCCAGGCCTGATGGCTTACACCTGTAATGCCAGTACTTTGGGAGGCCAAGGCGAGTAGATCACCTGAGATCAGGAGTTTGAGACCAGCCTGGCCAACATGGTGAAACCCTGTCTCTATTAAAAATACAAAAAAAATTAGCCAGGCATGGCAGTTCATGCCTGTAATCCCAGCTACTTGGGAGGCTGAGGCAGGAGAATCGCTTGAACCCAGGAGGCAGAGGTTGCAGTGAGACAAGATCGCACCACTGCGCTCCAGCCTGGGTGACAGTGAGACACTGCCTAAAAAACAAAAGAAAGAAAATCTGTGCACAGAGGGATTAGCTGGGACTCCTAGTGGTCAGCACCAGAGTCAGGGTGGTGAATCTCACTGCAAACCCAGCCCCACAAAACTCTCTTCCAGTTTCTAAAGCAGACCAAGCTCTGTCTTGCCTGAGGCTCTTTGCATTGGATGTTCCCTGTGTCTGTCTTGTGCCCCATCTTCCTCCATAGTCATAGAGCTGGTAGTGTCTCACCCTTCAGATCTCAATTTATCTGGCTGGGTCTCCCATCCCGTATTGCCCATCAGAGTGCCAGGTTTGGATTTGCTACTGCTGTTGCAGTTGTCATTGTCTTGCTGTTGCCATCTGTCTCCAGCTGTAATATAAAGTCCATGACAGAAGGAGTCAGGTGTGACTGGTTCATCCTTCCATCCCCAGCCTTAAGTATCATGCCTAGGACATAGACAGGGCTCAGTAAATGTTTGAGAATGAAGGAATGCGTTCACAGTGTGATATGCAAGAGCATTAATAAGGCGTACCTAAAGGGATTAAAATGCAACAACTTGTTCTCACACTGCATAGGGTGCTCCTGCCTGTTTGGATAAGCAAACCAGGCCACGGGCAAGGAACAAAGCATTGGAAACAGATCAAAGCTCCCAGCAAGCAAGTCCAAGACGTCCCTGTCCCTTTTACCCCTTGGCAGGAAGGCAGCGTCTTGTATAAAATTAGAACAAATGTGGTTTCAAAACTCCACATTCCAAGATACAAATTTTGCAACCATTAACCTCAGTTCCTATAACTGTATAAAGGAGAGTGAAGCCACCTGCCATTAATATTGCCATGAGTATTGAGTTAGAGCAGAGTTTCAACTGGGGGTGATTTTGTTCCTCAGAGGACACTGGACAACATCTGAAGCCATTTTTAGTTGTCACAATTGGGGAGATCCTAGGGTTGCTGTTAATCCCCCTGCAATACACAAGACAGCTGCCCTCCACAAAGAATGATACTCAGCCCAAAACGTCAACAGTTGTGAGGTCCAGAAATACTGAGTTAGAGAATTGCAGTTGTATAGGAAGCATCTCTAGCTCTCCCTTCTCCATGACCAGCTCCACCTGCAAGCAACTGTGAGCAGTCCAACAGCCTCTTCTGAATACTTACTGAATTCTCCTCTGCTAGGACTCAGCCCCCCTATGTACCTCATCTGGCTTGCCTGTCTTCTAATTATTAAGGTCCTTTTTGCACATCAGCATCCGCCGAAACGCCTCCACCCATTCTCTCCACTGTTAGTGGTCTTCCTTCTGTTGCACTACATATCTACAGGAGCAAATGCCAGCACAAATGCAGCTGAGGCTTCCTCCTTCAACATTGCCCCTTCCTCCAGCCGTCCGATGCTTTGTCACAAAGCATCGCCTCCTAAAGGGACAACTTGATTGATGAAAAAGCAGAGAGCTTCCTAGGCAGACAAATCTAGAGTCCTAATTATGTAGTTTCTTCCTAATTGTCTGGCTTTTCTCATCTGGAAAATGGGCAGAATCGAATCCATGTATCAGGATCTGCTTGAATATTTGAGGCACTGTATGTGATGTGTTGCATACAGTAGGCAATAAAATGCGACATTCACATGCAGAGCTTCTGATATATCAAATACAAAATCAAGCTCTCTTTGGCAGAGTAGGGTTTTTAATTCCTTGAGAGCCAAGCACACTGCCAGGTGGGATAGGAAGACATCAGACTTTAAGGTGTATGTTTAGAAGAGAACATTATCTTCCAGAGATTTTTCTGTTTCATCACTCTACTTATGCAAAATTAAATGGGTTCTTTCAGTAGTAGTTTTACAGCATGAATTCCTCAGCTCTTCTGATCTGATTATACCTCCTAAGTGTGGATCTACCACCTACCACTGTGATGCATGCCAGACTACCTGGGGAAACTGCCATTGCCTGGTCTGCACTCTATCTATAGCTGCTTGAGAATGGTGTGCATATGAGGGCAGAGAGGATCTGTAATAATAACTAACTCAAGAAAACAAGCAGACTGGCTCTTTATACTCCCAGTTGTAATTTTGTGAGCACCTAGTGAATCTAGAAGCAGAGCGATAAAGGATCATGGTGACTTAGAGGAGTGGGCAAGAAAGGATTCACCTCCAGGCTATTTTGGCTAGTCCTGCAGAGACAGGGGCATAGACTCAGGCCACCTGTGGACACTCATGGGTTTCTTTGCATGTAGTGTTAGTCTTGATGGAGAGTGGATGTATTAGTCTGTTCTCACGTTGCGTTGCTAATAAAGACATACCCAAGACTGGGTCATGTATAAAGGAGAGAGATTTAATGGACTCACAGTTCAGCATGGCTGGGGAGGCCTCACAATCATGGCAGAAGGCAAAAGAAAAGCAAAGGTGGATCTTACACTGCAGCAGACAAGAGAGTGAGAGGTAGCAGGTGGAACCCCAGAGTCTTATAAAACCACCAGATCTCGTGAGAACTCACTATCATGAGAACAGTATGGGGGAAACTGCCCCCATGATTTAATTATCTCCACCTGGTCCCACCCTTGACACATGGGGATTATTACAATTCAAGGTGAGATTTGGGTGGGAATACATAGCCAAACCATATCAGTGGGGGAGTGCCAAATTCATGTTAAAACCCTAATTCCTGGGCCAGGCGCGGTGGCTCACGCCTGTAATCCCAACACTTTGGGAGGCCGAAGTGAGTGAATCACGAGGTCAGGAGTTCGAGACCAGCCTGGCCGACATGGTGAAACTCCATCTCTACTAAAAATATAAAAATTAGCCGGGCATGGTGGTGGGCACCTGTAATCCCAGCTACTCGGGAGGCTGAAGCAGGAGAATCACTTGAACCCAGGAGGCAGAGGTTGCAGTGAGCCGAGATCGCGATGCTGCACTCCAGCCCAGGCGACAGTGTGAGACTCCATCTCAAAAAAAACAAAAACAAGAACAAAAAACAACAACAGAAACCCTAATTCCCAACATGATAATACTAGGAGGTGGGACCTTTGGGTAGTGCCACGTCATAAGGGTGGAGCCCTCATGATGGGATTAGTGTCCTTATAAAAGGAAACTCGCTTCTCTCTTTTCTCTCTCTGCCATGTGAGGACTCAGCAAGAAAGGTCCTTCTGCAAACCAAGAAGCGGGCATTTGCCAGGAACTGAGCCAGCCAGCACCTTGATCTTGGAGTTCCCACCCTTTAGAACTGTGATAAAGGAATGTTTGTTATTTAAGCCACCCAAGTCTATGGTGCTTTTGTTATGGCAGCCTGAACTGATTAAGATGGAGAATATGATAACCTTTCACTGAAGAAACCCAACTACTAGCACATGTTTCCAAACTGATTACATATGTCCTATTCTATTACATCATTAGGTTTCAGTCTAAAATCCCCCCTACCCCCAAGGAACTCAGGAGAGGAGACCCTCAGAACACCCATGTCCTTCCATCTCATCTCCATTAAGCCTTACTCCAAAACACATATGACCAAACAGAAGACGCTGCCAGATCTTTATCCGCTTACTCTAAAGAAAGTCTTGCTAATGTGTGCAGCTGTCCAAAGATAGAGGACTGCCTCAGGAGGCAGCCAGGTTTCCATCTCTGGAAGCAGTCAAGTAGAGGTGAGCTAGCAATTTAGTAGAAAAAGCAGACGGCTGTGGCTGAGATTTATCCATAGACACAAGGAACGGCGACTTGAGGAGGCCAGCTGACAGGAGCAGCTGAAAAATATTTTATTTCAGTGATTCAGAGTTTAACTACTTCTGAGAGGCTAGTCACGGCAAAGACTAATCAGACTTAATACGTAAAACATAACCCAGAAACATGCAAACAATAACAGACCATTATCCCAAAGCTGATTGATAGCAGGGACATCACAAGAGGCCGGGAGCGCCAGAGACCGGGCTTGACTTGGCTGGCTGCTCGCGTCCAGCGAACGGAAGAATTCTAAAAACAGTGAGATAGACCAGACACAGTGGCTTACGCCTGTAATCCCAGAGCTTTGGGAGGCCAAGGTGGGTGGATCACGAGGTCAGGGGTTCAAGACCAGCCTGGCCAACGTGGTGAAACCCTGTCTCTACTAAAAATACAAAAAAAATAGCCAGGCGTGGTGGCGGGCACCTGTAATCCCAGCTACTCAGGAGGCCGAGGCAGGAGGCAGAGGTTGCACTGAGCTGAGACTATGCCACTGCACTCCAGCCTGGGTGACAGAGCGAAGAGTCCATCTCAAAAAAAAAAAAAAAAATGAGATAAAACCTTAACCACTGAAGGGAAGTTCTTACTTCTAGAAGCCGCTGCTGTCCTTCCTGACATCAGTTCCCACCATTTCACACTGTCACAGTGCCCTCCTTTGAAACACTTACTATGATTATCATCTTATAATTTTCCCTGCGGTCCTTCAGTGTTTGTCTCAGACATAGGACTGTAAACACTGTGCAGGCAGGTGCTGTATCCTCTTTGCTATAGCTGTCATTTTTGTGTTTTCTTACCATGGCCTCCCAGTTCATGTCTTTATGTTTGTCAAATGACCAAACAAATGAATAAGCCCAAACTCCACGGTGTTTGAAATAAACTGTGCGGCAAACCTCCCCCGCCAGTCACTACGGATATATCATCATGAAAGTGTCCTCAGGCTTGAAAATCAAACATATGCCTCTCTTAGAGACCATTATCTCTTCCTGAAATTTAGCAGGTTAATGAAGGTGGCCAGTATTTATTCCATTTCTTGGGGCTATGGAGTCTTTTCCTATCTGCAAATGACTTAAAAATATCACTCAGACATCCTGAAACATTTTAGAGGTTTTATTAGGTTTGTTATTAAAGAGACAGTGAGCAAAACTGGTTTTGCCTGTATGGTTTCCAGCAACCACATGTGTATAAGCAAAGTCTGAAACTGGAACTGTTGGGTGAATTTTAGAAGAAATGTGACTACGGTAGGTTAAATATCACTTTGCACTGGTGGCACAGTGAGTGGCAATTATTATTCCTTAATTATGTGGAAATCTAAAGATCAACACCCTTTAATCAACAGTCTAGTGGTTTCTAATAAGTATGTGGACTACAGTTATTGTATTTGTTGGAGAAAAAAATCAGTAAATGGTGCTTTGCACTCTGCTGCCACTTATGGCCAAGTCCATTTTCTCCAAACTTTTTGAGGATAAAAAAGTTTACAAAACAGTAATTTTTTAAAATAGGGTTTTGTTTTGTTTTTCTCCTTGGCCTAGGTTAAATTTGCCCTCTTTTTACAGTGAGCTTTAGCTAATAGCATCATTAACTTGGTTACACACCCATTTGGCAGGGGAACAGGTGGGCAGCACAGAGATAATGGTGCTAAAATGAAGAGAGTAGCAAAAAAGGAATTGTTCAAAGGTCCCCCAATGACTAAACAATTACTCTCTTTGTAGTTTATATTTTAGATCAAGTAGCATTTACCCTAGACTGCGTATTTTGTCTCGAAATCTCATCTGCCTCTTCTGGCTGTGTGTCAATCCCCTTCTCCGCGATGAAATTTCATCTCTCCTGGAACTCTTTGGTGAGCAGAAGCTTCTGGTCTCTGGCCAAATGAACAAGGCTTGGACTCTGTGCTCCTCATCCTGCACCCAGCCCTGATTTCCAAACACAATATCCTTTTCCTGATAGCCTGTTGCACCCCATTGTGTCTCTCTCCACACTCTTTCAGAGGTTTTAACTCCTTCTCCTAATACCCAAGGGTGCAGATGAGATGGCCTCCCACTTAAAGTGGATTTCCAATTTTCAGAGGCCATTATTCAGTTCTACATGCACATATCCTCACAACTTTTGCATGTCTATTATGATAAAGTAACAGAGCACTCCTGTGAAGCCAAGTCCAGGCCCTCTGCCCCGTATGCTGGAGGGTTAGAAATTGATTAAATTCTAGTATCTAATTGGGAGTTTGCAGGTTCGGAGACCACACATGGTCCATACATCACTGAGATGATCCAGTAACTATGATGGATATATATGCTTACATGCATGTGATAATACAGGCACCCAAGGCCTGAAAAAATATGAGTTTTTGTTGAGACAAAAGGAGCAAATCACAGATTGGGGGCTGCTCCTGAAAATACAAGGTGATAAAAGTGTCATAAATGTGGACCAATGTCAAGGTTCCGTGCAACTAGAAATGGTCCCCAAAATCCGGCCAAAGAAGAATATCAAATTGTGAGAAGGCCTATTCCTGTGATCTCCCTAGGAAAAAGAGTTTTGACTCTAATACTCAGCTTGCTGTGCCTCATCGAGGTCTCTATCTACACTAAGAGGGGATCTTTATCTCCAGCTCCTTTCTCAAGATGGTGAGTGCATTTATTGAGTATGCTGAAGTTCATGCTCTGGAAGGAGAATTTGATTCATGTTACTCCACAAACTGAAATAAATAAGCAAAATAGAGAATAGCAGTGGGCTTTGAGTCTAAGCTTCACTGCTAACAGTGAAGACAGCAACCACCAACTTCAGCTTCACCTGGGATTCTGCAGCAGTGCACACTCTTGGGATCCACCCCAGACTTACTGAATCAGAATCTGCATTTTTATCAAGACCTCCATTCAGAAAGCATTGCTGATCATCTGTGACCCAGGTAGGGGAGGCTACAGGTCACTTCTAGCTCACATTTCAGCCCCTAGAATGTGGCTCTATGAGGTAATGGCTTTTCTTTATCTCTACTCTAGTAACCCCTCAATAAATATGTTTGGAGTGAATAAATGGGTATTCCTGAGACTCTTGTCCCCCAAGGTCTATATGCACTGGACTGTCCACTCCTGGCTTCAGGAACTATGTTTCTAAGTCTTAAAGTTTGCTTACAAGTTGTCAGCTTCTTCTATGTCTAGCCTCTAAGTTCTAATGTTTTTAGGCTAACCTCAAGATTAGCAGCATTTTATAGCTCGGATGTGAACTCTAGGACAAACCTTTGCTTTTGCCTTTGCCCTGTGCATTTTTAAACCGCTGTTAATAGCAAGAATCATTTCCAGTTTGCTATCAGAAGCCCAAAATGCAGAGCCAGGACAGATACTGTTTAATATTTTTTGAATTTCCCCCTGACAGAGCCACGATCCAGCCTGTGTAACACTATTGAACTTCCCCCTGACAGAGCCACAATCCAGCCTGTGTAACACTATTGAACTTCCCCCTGACAGAGCCGTGACCCAGCCTGTGTAACACTGTGTAACACTGTATTCCTCCCAATAGAGCCATGACCCAGCCGATGTAACAGTATTAAACATCCCCCAGCCAGCATTAACTCCAATCTTGACTGTGACTGCTTTGTCCCAAATATCAGTGAAAACAGAATATAAAATAGACTCTTTTGCTTCCTCAGTAACACTTTTCAAAGTAGAGTGGATGTTTCTCTTTTTAGTCTGACTTAGCTTTACTGCAAGCAATCATAAAACAAAACAAAAACAATATTGAAAGGGAGGCTGGGGATGTGAAAAGTGAAAAATATTCAGGGCAACTTTAATGGTCTTTACACCATCTTTATTTAATGTTCAGGGTGCATGGGAATCTCAGAAACAGGACAGTCATTACTTTTAGCTCAACCTTCTCTACTGGGTGAGAGGCCTCTTTACCTAACCTCCTGTCCAGATCTGGAGTTCAGCCTCCCCCAGTATTGGCCAGCCCTGCCCTCCTGAAGGCCCATTTCCTGTGTCCCTGACACCCCTCACACAGGCTTGTCACCTTCACATACTGTCTCCTCCCAAGTACAAGCACTCATTTACCATCACCCTCACTTCTTCACATTCCATCAAAATGTGTCTTTACTTTCCCATTTGTCCCCAGCTAGGAGACACAGTAACCCAATAGAAAAAGTGTGGACTTTGGAGTATGATAGCAGTGATTTAAAATCCCAGCCCTAACTCTTGATTGTCTAAAGACTTTCAGTAATTCATTGAGCATCTTTATAACTCCACTTCATCTTCTGTAGAATGGAAACAATAGGATAGCGAAGAACCACATAGTGTTGTTTTTCAGGTTTAGAAAGTTAGCTCATATAAGATACATAGGACAAGATGGGTGTGTTGGTTCACACCTGTAATCCCAGCACTTTGGGAGGCCAAGGCAGGAGGATCACCTGAGGTCAGGAGTTGGGGACCAGCCCGGCCAACATGGTGAAACCTCCTCTCTACTAAAAGAACAAAAATTAGCGGGACATGGTGGCGGGTGTCTGCAGTCCCAGCTACTTGGGAGGCTGAGGCACAAGAATCGCTTGAAGCTGAGAGATAGAGATTGCAGTGAACCAAGATCGTGCCACTGCACTGCAGCCTGGAAGACAGAGAGGGACTCTGTCTCAAAAAAAAAAAAAAGATACATAGATACATAGATACATAGGAAAATGGTTAGTCCCCGATAACTTCTCCCACTTTATTTACCATGCCCTCGTAAACCAAAAATAAAATTCTAAGGCCCCCCCAACCATCAGAATGGACTGGACCCCTCCTGTTGGCCAAAGGCATTCTGGAGTTAACCTGAAAATCTAGTTTAGATCGTGATGGAAGAGGGGGTTGGACATGACTCCTTATACCCCTCCAGCATTAATGTCAACACAGATGTTAAGTCCTATAAGAAACAGACCTTAAGTCCTATAAGAAATATTTACGATCTGTTCTCTCTGAAGCCTGCTACCTGGAGGCTTCGTCTGCATGATAAAACCTTGGCCTCCACAACCCCTTATGGAAACCTAGACATTCCTTTCTACTAATAAGAACTCTTTCAATCAATTGCCAATCCGAAAATTTTTAAATCCACCTATATTCTGAAAGTCTCCCCTCCACCAAACCAATGTAAATCTTACATGTAATGATTGATGTCTCATGTCTCCCTGAAATGTACAAAAGTGAGCTGTACCCCGACCACCTTGGGCACATGTTGTCAGAACCTCCCTAGGCTATGTCAGGGGCATGTCCTTAACCTTGGAAAAATAAACTTTCTAAATTGACTGGGGCCTATTTCAGTTATTTGGGGGTTCCTGAGGAGTCTACAAATCAGGCCAGCCTAGAACAGGGATGAGAGGATTCCAGGAGCCCACATCACCTTATATGTGAGATTAGACCCAATCTTTTCTCTCTCCGACTGTCACAGAAAACGCACAAAAACAAGACATCTTGAAAACCAGTAAGTGGAATTTGAAAGCCTAGAATAAAAAATGTATTATAGAGAAAAAAAGACACTGATTTTCGAGACACTGGCAATTGAACTCCGCCTCTGACAAGCTGTGTGACCTCAGGCAACTCACTTGAGCTTCTGAGCTCCCATTTCCTCATCCGTAGAATGGGGATAGTCATGGCTCCATGCAGAGCAGGCTGTGGGATTAAATAAATGTGTTTAAACATCGAAAACAACAGATCCACTCCTAGAGATAAATAAGAGTCTGTCATCTCTGTTGTCTTTTCAAAAAGGGTCAGGGACTGTCAACACAGAGGAGGCGACATCACAGCCTGCTCCTCAAGCAGAGACAGTGACTCCTGAGCCAT
The DNA here is from genome assembly GCF_029289425.2 of Pan paniscus. Lineage (NCBI taxonomy): Eukaryota > Metazoa > Chordata > Mammalia > Primates > Hominidae > Pan > Pan paniscus. The sequence continues at coordinate 75,260,780 of NC_073267.2, forward strand.
CAGCACAGGAGTGATCACTTGAGCTATTCATTATAAATATTCCACAACAATGTCATTTTAATGCTCCCAAAAGAGCACCTGTTATTTATGCCACAAATTGGATGCTCTGTGGCATAAATCATCAAGATGCACTTCCCATGTGTCTTAAATGAAGGAATGCCATTCCAACCAATAAGGTAAATATTAAACAAAACAAAAACAGACAAAGCACAGAAACACCCCATGCTGTGACTTTAATAGTTGATCAATTGCAGATCAAGAGCTTTAATTTCTCCTCAGCTTTGGGTTGACAGCAGGCGCCAAGTTCTCACTCTTTTAGAGATGATTACTTTGCTGAAAAACAAAGGCTCCATTCAACAGACCTTGGCCAACAAATACATTCAAACCTGGGACTCTCCCAGAGACATATCCAGATAATGAACAGCACCATAACATGGCTAAATGACCCCCACACAAGAAGGTTGTACTGTGACCATCATCCCACCACACTGCTGTGTTGTGTGACTGACTCTGTTTCTCTGACTAGATCATTAGCTATTTGAGGGTACAGGACTTGTCTGTTCCAGAATCCAGGCCCAGCCTAGGTATCAGGTAAAAGTTTGCTTAATGAATTTCCTAGGACAAAAAAGTGGTGGTCAAACCAATGTCTGCCTCTCCTGCAGGCCTGGGATCCACCATTAACATTCCTTTGCTACCATCATGTGAAGGTTACAAATCTCTAATTCTACCAGGCTCTGCTAATTACCACTTTCTCTTTGAGTCCTCCCCTAATATTTTGCAGAATAACTTGCTGAAGCAGCATCTCTGGGGTAAATACCTGGGGTTCATCATCTCGCACCACAAAAATTAAGGACACAGACACATGTGGGTGGGTTAAGGAGCTGAAAGTTTAATAGGCAGAAGAAAGGAGATGGAAGAGCAGCTCCTTGCCAGAGAGAGGCATCTGAAAAGGGGAAAGGCAACTGATGGCTGCAGATTTTATAAGAAGGCTTGGGAAGGCAGTGTCTGATTTACCTAGGGCTCAGAGATTGGTTTGACCAGCTGTGACATTTACATAGCATGTGGAGAAGGCTGGTCACCGCACCCTAATCTTATTATGCAAAAGAGCTTTCCACTTGGCCAGCGCCATCTTATTGGCTCCTTACTGTACATGTGGCTAGCAAAAAGAGAAGATGGGCACGACTGCTGGCATTCACCTGTGCAACCATCCGGCTCACCTGTTCATGTCTGCAGCCCAATTTTACGGGCTGCTCTTTGTTAGAAAAGAAAATGATTTGGGGGCTGGTTTTCATTGAAAGGAAAACCTTACTAAGGACTTCTATTTCCTCACTATCTGCCTAAGGATTTTCTTAACTCCTATATCATTGCTAATAATAATTGTTGTAACTATAATAACCTGCATTACCTCCAGTCCCACCTAGAACATTTTCTGGATCACACCCATTTCATCTGACAGCATCTGTGTCCTCAACTGATGATGATGGAGTCATTGCCATCTTCCAATGCTGGGAGAGGATGGGGATACATGGAGATACCATGTCCACTGGAGTCAAACAGACCAGACTGGAATCATGACTCTACCAGGTAACATCTGAATGGCCTTCAGCAAGTGATTTAACTTCTCCACAAAATGGTATAATAAAATTTGTCTCATAAGTTATTCATTCATTCTATAAATATTTGTGGAGTGCCTTATTTTCCAGACACGGATATAGGCCCTGGGAATTCTGCAGTGAGCAGAACAGACACTATTCCTGATCCTATTCTGGTGAGGTGCAGAGAGGTAGCCTCTTTGAAAGTTGGTAGTCTATAGGAATAACTCAACAAATATACACTTATTTCATTTGTAATGCCCAGAATTATGCTTTGACATAATACCTGCTCCATAAGTAATGAGAAAATAAATTAAGTAATTGCTTCTAAATTAGCCAAAGCCAGATTTAGCATACTTTAAGCAACATGATTATTTCTCCTCCTAATTAGGTGTAATTCAGTTCAATTGTCATGGCATGTGTCTTCACAGAGTCAAACCTGTTGGTTTTGGGAATATCAAAAGGAATAGGTCATATTCTGCTGGGATGGAAGGAAAGTGAGATGTAAACAAATAAATATAAAAACCATGGAATATGCACATGAAAGACCAATGTACAAGGCTATACAGAGGAAGGAGTGAATGTTCAGGTTAGAGGTGGCCTCCCTGAAGAGATCACATCTGACCAGGCCGGAGTAGTCAGGTCAGGGAAGTTTCGTTACTAGATATTCAGCTGCACCCTACTCATCTGATACATACTTATTGAATAGCTCTGTGTGTCCAACCCCATGCTGGCTTCTAAAGGTCAAGTTTAAGGCTCTGACCCAAAGTGTCTGCAGAGGAAGTAGATCTTTCCCAGAGGAGCTGGTGAGGAGCCCTGTGGTGCTCAGAGATTGGTCTGCCGTGAAGTAGTCAGGGAGGGCCCCTTGGAAGAGGGGCACGTGAACCCTAAAGAGAGAGCAGCGTTGAAGCAAAGTGAGAGGGGACATGCCCTCAAATGCGGGCCGCATTTCCTGCATTTCCTCTTCTGGCATTTTTTCTCTTAGGCAAGACTTCTTCAAGCATGAACCATCACCCTCTGTGGAAGAATGAGCCAAAGAGAAAAATCAGCACTGAGAACAATTATTTTTGACTTCAAAGGGCATCTCAGTATCTTCAAAGGGTATCACTTCACACTGGGCAGAAAACAGATGCCAGACCACCTGGTCTGCGGTCACTGGGGGAGTGGGTTACCCAACAGGGCAGACCTCAAACTTCTCCAGCAAAGAGAAGCTGTGAGAGGTCCTGTGTGGCCCTAGAGCTGGTGGGAGGCGCAGAGGGTGGTGGTTCCTGGCTGTCTCTTCTTGCCTGAGTCTATGAATTACAAACTGCCTGCCCACCACCAACAGTCAGTGCTGAGCTAAGCAAAGTGAGCAATCCAGGCCTAGGCTAAAGTTCGGCTGCTTTCTGCCTTTCTCTACTGGTCAAAGTCCTTTCCACTCACAAGAGCTGCACGTTTAAGAGACATGACAAAAGCCAGGCAGAAGGAGTGATGGATGGAGGATCAAAATTGCAAGACAGAACATTGAATAGCCCTAACCTCCTCCAGAGCCCTTATATTTTTCTCCTCCGTCCTCATTGTTTCTCTCAGGTGTCACTGATAAAATCTTGATACACACATTATCAACAATAGAGTGAAATTCAGCAGCCGACAGTCTTGTGAGCCTCTGTGCTCCCAGGAGAAACAGAGAAAGCCTGAGCTGGTACAGGGAGTGTCCTCTAATGTCTGGCCCTGTGGGAATGACACTCACCAAAGGGGTACATAGAGTGGGTTAAGGGACCTGAGGCCTGCAGAAAAGGAAAAACCAGGTGTCCATCCCTCTCCTCCTGGAGCATCTTTGCCCCAGTCTCTTCAAATGCTTTCAATTACTCTCCAACTTTGGGCAACCTGCGCTTGGTCACGTGAAGGGAAATTACTTGATCACTGTTATGGGCTGAATTGTGTCCTCAAAATTAATGGATTGATGCTCTAATCCCCAGGACCTCAGAACATGGATCTTGAAGACCCTTGTAGACGGGGACTTCAAAGAGGTGATTAAGTCAAATGAAAGTCATTTGGGTAGGCCCAAATCTAATCTGACTGGTATCCTTATAAGAAGAGGAGATTAGGGCATAGACACGCACAGATTGAGGGTCTACCATGTAAGGATACAGGGAGAAGGCAGCCACCTGCCACCAAGAAGAGAAGCCTCAGAAGAAACCCACCCTACTGACACCTTGATCTCACATTTCCAGCCTCCAGGACTGTCAGAGGCATTTGAACTAGAGTGACTCCATCTTGAATAGGACCTGGGTAAAATGAGGCTGAGACCTACTGGGCTGCATTCCCAGGAGGTTAGGCATTCTTAGTCACAGGATGAGCTAGGTCAGCACAAAATACAGGTCACGAAGACCTTGCTGATAAAACAGCATGCAGTAAAGAAGCTGGTGAAATCCCACCAAAACCAAGTTGGCGATAAAAGTGACCTCTAGTCGTCCTCACTGATTATATAGTAATTATAATGCATTAGCATGCTAAAAGACACTCCCACCAGCACCATGACAGTTTACAAATGCCTTGGCAATGTCAGGAAGTTACCCTATATGGTCTAAAAAGGGAGGTGAACCCTTAGGTCTGGGAATTGCCCACCCCTTTCCTGGAAAACTCATGAATAACCCATCCCTTATTTAGCATACAATCAAGAAATAACCATAAAAAGAGCCAACCAGCAGCCCATGCTGTTTGTCTGCCTAGAGAGTAGCCATTACTTTTTATTTATTTTATTATACTTTAAGTTCTGGGATACATGTGCAGAACGTGCAGGTTTGTTACATAGGTATACACGTGCCATGGTGGTTTGCTGCACGCATCAACCCATCATGTACATTAGGTATTTCTCCTAATGCTATCCCTCCTCTAGCCCCCCACCCCCCGACAGGCTCCAGTGTGTGATGTTCCTCTCCCAGTTTTTTTTTGTTTGTTTGTTTTTGAGACGGAGTTTCGCTCTTGTTACCCAGGCTGGAGTGCAATGGCACTATCTCAGCTCACCACAACCTCTGCCTCCTGGGTTCAAGCAATTCTCCTGCCTCAGCCTCCCGAGTAGCTGGGATTACAGGCATGCACCACCACACCTGGCTAATTTTGTATTTTTAGTAGAGACAGGGTTTCTCCATGTTGGTCAGTCTGGTCTCGAACTCCCAACCTCAGGTGATCCGCCTGCCTCTGCCTCCCAAAGTGCTGGGATTACAGGCCTGAGCCTCCGTACCCTGCCAGAGTAGCCATTCTTTTATTCCTTTACTTTTTTTTTTCTTTTTTGAGACAGAGTCTCACTCCATTGCCAAGGCTGGAGTGTGTAGTAGCATGATCTTAGCTCACTGCAACCTCTGCCTCCTGGACTCAAGCGATTCTCCTGCCTCAGCTCCCAAGTAGCTGGGATTACAGGCAACTGCCACCACACCCGGCTAATTTTTGTATTTTGAGTAGAGATGGGGTTTCACCATGTTGGCTAGGCTGGTCTTGAACTCCTGACCTCAGGTGATCCACCTGCCTTGGCCTCCCAAAGTGCTGAGATTACAGGCATGAGCCACCGCACCCAGCTTATTTCTTTACTTTTTTCATAAACTTGCTTTCACTTTATGGACGTGCCCCAAATTCTTTGTTGCATGCGATCCAAGAACCCTCTCATGGAGTCTAGATCAGTACCCCTTTCCAGTAACAGGACTATGAGAAAATAAGTCTGTTGTTTAAGCCACTTACTCTACAGTCCTTTGTGATGGCAGCCTGAGCTGACTAAGACAGAGTCTACAGTTACATCTGACATAGACAACTTTAAATATGGCACACTCAGACTGACAAGGGGTATACAGGGCCGGAAAGGACCAAGCCCACACACGCACACACACAAACACACATGACATGTTCACTCACCCCATTTGTGGTTGATATAATGGAATACTCAGAACTTCCAAATGTCCAGTCCTCTCTTTTGAAAGAAGCAAATCCTTTTTCTTTTTTCTTTTTTTGAGACAGAGGTTTGCTCTTGTTGCCCAGGCTGGAGTGCAATGGCGCGATCTCAGCTCACCACAACCTCCGCCTCACAGGTTCAAGCAATTCTCCTGCCTCAGCCTCCCCAGTAGCTGGGATTACAGGCATGTGCCACCAAGCCTGGCTAATTTTGTATTTTTAGTACAGACAGGGTTTCTCCATTTGGTCAGGCTGGTTTCGAACTCCCAACCTCAGGTGATCTGCCCGCCTTGGCCTCCCAAAGCGCTGGGAGCCTCGGCCTCCCAAAGTGCAGGCATGAGCCACCGCACCCAGCCTGCAAATCCTTTTTCAATAGCTTTGGGATGGTGGGATTGCAGAACTTTCCTTTTTAAAATGTTGTCATTTGCCATTTTGTTGGGTTAGTTTAACAAAAAAATTTTTTTAATCATAGAAAATATTTGCTCACTTTGAGCTAAGTGGTCAAATTGCCCATTTGAGGCAATGGCTGTTGTAGCTCTAAACCATGAACTTTGTCCTTCAGGGCACAGGGGAGTCTCATAAACAACCACAAACACAGAGCCACGTTTGCTATCACTGAGCTCAGCTGTCTCTGAGAGTTCGGGACATGTGTGACATCTGTGGTCCTGCTATGACAATTCCCCGCATCCCTTTGTAACCTGATGCCTTTGTCATACTGAAGAGTTCCAGCCGGGAGGAAAGGGACTAATTGAAGGCCCAAGGTTTCCATTCCTTCAGGGAGGAAACTCATTTCATGGCTTTCTTCATCTCTGCCTGTCAATCAGCTTGCATGTATTGTCAGCCAACTGAGTGTGGGGCACCAGGGTGGTTGTAGAAAATATAGAAATTTGAAGAAATAAATACCCCACTGGCAACATTATTACAAATCACCTCCCCAAAATAACAAGATGTGGGGCAAAAGCGATCATTTCTTCCAGGGAATCCTAAAATGTAATATTCCCTGCACCAACACAGTACCTTACTCTGTAATGACGAGCTTATGTTCTCTCCTAACTTAGCCCACAATACTTTGGCCTTTATTTCCTGCCTACTGCCTACTTCCTACCTAGTTAATTCTGATGGAGCATGTGGGGCACGAAACACACAAGTGCACCAGCTCACAGTTGCACACACCTACCTAAGCTAATTTCCCCACATTGGCTGTGGTCTCAGATATCTCCACAACCCCTCCTTCCAATCTTTTCTTCAGTTGCCACAAAGCATCTAGTTGAGTACTTGACATTTCCTTTGAATTAAGGCTGCACATTAAGTGGACATTTTCCCTTAGATGGATGTCTATTTAACCCCTCCTTGTGGCTAATCATGCCAGAGGATGTGATTTCACCTATTCCTTTCACATACACACACACTGCTTGAAATTTGCCAGCAGGTCCTCAATAAAGAAATAGCCCTGATTGCTCATTAAAAGCAGGAGAGAAAGCAATTAAAATACAAAAGGCAGAGCAAAGCTTAGCGCTCCAAAGCTGAAAATTGAGCAAGCATTGTGGAAGGTGTGGAATGAGTTCTGGACCAGGTGGGAGGAGGAAAGAGGATTGAGGTCTGTACTCAGTGAAGTCAGTAAAATCACAAGTGCAACAGACACAGCCTTCCTGGCCTTGGAGGAGAAAGAGAGCAGGCAGCACAGCCCCAGCAGGCCTGGTGCTAAGCATTCAGTGTTTTAATTTTATTTAAATTCAATTATACTCATTTTGTTCATTGAAATGAGCTAGACAAGAAATAATATTTCTTTTTTCTAATTTTTTCTCCTTTCTTTTTTCTCTGTAAGGCTCACATTCCACTACTAGACAGAGCCAGCTTCGTGAGCATGTGTGCAGGAAAACAGAAGCCACACTTAGAAGGGCTCCACATGGGGTTTAATGTTCTATTGTTGTCTTGTGAGAGAAGTAAAAATAAAATCCTAAGCTTCCCCAACCAACTTAATGGACCCCCTCTCAACCAATGGGACCCCAGAAAAACCTTGAAAACTGAACTGCTGGCCATATGGGCTGGGAGGTTGGACATGCCTCATTATGCCCTCTCCCTCGCTAACCACCATTAGGCTTTGTTTCCTAAGGGCTAACCAGAAACCACCCCTATGGAAAGACTTGTTCCAGTTCTGATTTCAACCAACCTTGTGACTGTCCCTCCCTTTTGTGGTTTTGTTATGGTCTCACCAATGCACCATAATATAGCAGTCTCTCATAGCCCAAGGTATCACCCAAAGTTCTTTGTCTCACAACCGAGAAAGTTAAGGAGCATGGGCACCAAGGGTGAGGTAGGAGCAAAAGTTTAATAAGTGAAAGAAAGAGAGAAAGCTCTCTGCCGCAGAGAGGGGTCCCAAAAAAGGGTTGCATTTCACAGTTGAATACAGAGGCTTTTATAAGAAACTGATGCAGGCTGGGCATCTCATTTGCATAAGGTGTGAATTTCTGGTAGCTCCACCCCTTCCTCCTAGCACGCATGTGGGCCCTTAGCTTGAGTTACTCCATATTGCTATGTTCCCCTTACTGTGCATGTGTCAGGCAACAGAATTTTCCATTGCGAGCATGTCTGGGCAAGTCTCCTGTGTAGGCTTTCTTATCTGTGTAGATGTAGGCATATCTTATGCAAGCCTCCCCTGTGCAAATTCCCTTATCTGTGCCTGCAGGCTATTCTTTTGTTTGAAAGAACTCAACTGAGGACCTAACTGCCTGCCTGACTGGTTTCTTCCTTCCTCCTCTCTCAGTTTCAACACAGCAACCACCCAGTATTCCTTCCTGATAAGAGACCACCACCAACAGAGTGGTTCTGGCCAGTGAATGGAGGATGTGCAGTGAATGTTTTCATTTCTTCTGATTCTCTTTTTGACATCAGAGGGCCAAAAACTCCATCCCTGGATCATACTATTCCACTATTTTTTGAACATGGAACTCATGAAGAAGAATAAAGCTCAATTTCCCATGTGCATTTTTGTCCTTTCATGAATATTCATAGATCCTCCTGTAACCTATTGAATATGTGTGTTTGACCACTCCATTGGTATATCCAAGGATGGAGTTTTTGGCCCTCTGATGTCAAAAAGAGAATCAGAGGAAATGAAAACACTCACTGCACATCCTCCATTCTTTGGCCAGAACCACTCTGTTTTTGGTGGTTGCAGTGTTGAATACTGGATGGTTGCAGTGTGGGAAGGAATACTGGGTGGTTGCAGTGTTGAAACTGAGAGAAGAGGAAGGAAGAAACTGGTCAGGCAGGCAGTTAGGGTGGGTCGTCAGTTGAGGTCATTCAAACAAAAGAACAGCCTGCAGGCACAGATAAGGGTTTGACCACATGAATTCCAGTCTAATTCTTCCCACCCTCAAAGCACTTGTTTCTGGCTTCTGACTGATGGCTAGGCTTTCCAGATGGTCAGAATGGCCACCCTGCAGGGGCAATACTTTACGAGAAATGAAGCTCTCCTTTCCAAATTTATGAAGCTTGCCATTCTTGAGGTGACTCTTGAAATTAATTTTTGAACAAGGAACTCTACATTTTCATCTTGTACTGGACCCAATAAATTGCTGACAAAGATTCTTTGTTTGTCCAAACTTTGGTCAGGCTCCTGAGCCTTCTCCTAGGCTCATCTGTGCCCTTGGCTGATTTTGCAAGGAGCCCAGAAAAATCAGGTTAGCCAGAAATCCCTACTCTTGATATCTGATCACCCTCTATACCTAATCAGGTTCCTCACCCTCCACCATTCCCCATCTGGTGTCTGATCACCCTGGCCTTTCTTCAGCAAGAATCTTGTTAGGTTGGTTTAGCCAGAAATCCTTCCTCTTATCTCTGATGTTTCCTCTTAGTAATTTTCCATCCGCTGGCCCCAACCCTGCACCTTGGCTATAGATTTTGACTTGTCCATATACGTTTTGAGTTGAATCTAATCTCTCTCCCTGACTGCAAAACCCCATTACAGTAGTCCCTACGCCTATTGACATGATCCTGAGTAAAGTCTACTTTACCAAGAGTTAACAAGTATCGAATTATTTTTTAACATTGTGTAGCCAGTCCTGCTTGTAGAACATTGTCCAACCCAGGTTAAATCCTTTCTAAACCCTATTCCAGAACCCTGGAAAGGAAAACTTCCCTTTCCCACAGCTCCCTCTCTGCCCTGCATTGTCTGTTCTGTTCTTCTCTGGTCTGTCCAGCAGATCTGTTGGTATCACTTTGAGAGAGGAGGAAGGAAGAAACCAGTCAGGCAGGCGGTTAAGGTAAGTCCTCAGTTGAATTCTTTCAAACAAAAGAATAGCCTGAAGGCACAGGTAAGGGAACTTGCACAGGGAGGCTTGCATAAAACATGCCCACAGCCACACAGATAAGAAAGGCTACAAAGGTGAGTTGCTCAGACATGCTCAAAATGGAAAATTCTGTACCCTGACACATGTGCAGTAAGGGAAACAAAGCAATATGCAGTAACTCAAGCTAAGGGCCCACATAAGCACTAGGAGGACAAGGTGGAGCTACCAGAAAGTCACACTTTATGCAAATGAGATACCCAGCCCTCATCAGTTTCTTATAAAAGCCTTTGCATTCAGCTGTAAAAATGGCAACTCTCCTCTAGGTGCCCTCTCCACAGCAGAGAACTTTCTTCTTTTGCTTATTAAACTTTTCCTCCAACCTTACCCTTGGTGTCCATGCTCCTCAGCTTTCTTGGTCATGAGACAAAGGACTCCAGGTACCACCTTGGGCAATGAGAGACTGCTACATTGTGGTGCTTCCAAGATTGACTATAAATTAAAATAAGAATCCTGGAGAGCATTTCCTGGGAGGATTCTTCATTGGCCTGAATTATTTGTGGGGAAGTGATTCTGCCTTCAAATTTTTCTGCTCCTGGGTAAGAAGCAGAGAACTACTATCACCATAGAACAATTGTACCAAGCAATGAAAATTCATCCGAGGTGTTAATTAGCTCAATATTTATCTCATCTAATATGCAAATTAAGACACTGCGGTCTCATTAGTGTCATCTGTGTTTCCTTTAAGCAAAACGAAATCTCTTGCCAATGCAAGAAAAAGAAAAAAAATCAGTATTTCTCTTTGAAGCTAATGAGGGTGTGATTTGGCTCTTCCTTTGTTATGAGGTAGCAAGTTAGGAAAAACACGTTTTAAATATGCAAAGTATGGCCTGACCTCATCTATCAGAGGCAAGATCACAGCCTTGATGATGTGTGGTTATTAGGTTATATGCATCGCACTTGTCCAAAGAACCCAAGTCTAAGGAGCAGGTGGGTGAGTTTGCAGTGAATCATCAATAAGGAGATGAACAAAGAAAGGAGATGCAGCCTTCAAGAGGCTGCTCAGCAAACAGATGTGGTATTACTTCAATGATAAGAGAGGTAGGAAATTAATTTCTTTAATACCATGAGTCTTAAAAATCAGAAAATGTATCTCAAATTGAAAAAGAGCAAAGAGAGTTCAGTTCAAAATTTCTTCCAGCTTCCCATTTTCAGATTTCAGAACTTATACAGGCAATAATCAAACAGTCATCAAATACCCACAATGTCCCCCAAAATTCAAGCTGTATGTGCTGGAGATATGACAACTCTACAAAGCACCAATGTCAGTAACTCCAACAGTCTGGGTCTTTGGCCGGCTGCCAGGAATTCCACATTGATGGGGTTCAGGACACACCATCTGAAAATATGACTGTAGGAGACCAGCACGTGCCACCTCAAAATATGCCTCTTTGGTATAAGGATAATTTCGACCTGTTACTTTGAGAAACTGCAGACACAGGAGAAGCCCTCAGAAAGTTAACTCTTTTGCCAGAGAAATTTACATTTAGAAAGGAAATCTCCATTTGTAAGGGTGTCTCCTTCTCTGTACCAGGGAGAGAGGGAAAACTAATCACTAAAGACTTAATCAATGGAGAAGGCAATGACTTACTTAAATCTGCATAACAAACCTTACCTTTGTTTTACCGTGATTTGGTGAATTCCTAGCCACCTTGTCTTAATCAGGCTTCCCTCTACCTTTCCCACAACTTTCTTTGTTTCAGAAAGTGTTTTATTTTTTTTTATTTATTTATTTTTTGAGATGGAGTCTCTGTCTGTCGCCCAGACTGGAGTGCAATGGCATGATCTCGGCTCACTGCAACCTCTGCCTGCCAGGCTCAAGCAATTCTCCTGCCTCGGCCTCCCGAGTAGCTGGGACTACAGGCACGCGCCATCATGCCCGGTTAATTTTTTGTATTTTTAGTAGAGACGGGGTTTCACCATGCTGGCCAGGCTGGTCTCGAGCTCCTGACCTCATGATCTGCCTGCTTTGGCCTCCCAAAGTGCTGGGATTACAGGCATGAGCCACTGTGCCCGGCCTTGTTTCAGAAAGTATTTAAGCCTGAAGTCTGAGACAACTCTTTGAGATCTAATCTAGAGGTGTATTCACTTCACTTTGTTAACTCCCATGGATACAGGATGTATACATGTTCCTATTAAACTTCTGTTTGGTTTTCTCTTGCTAATATGTCTTTTGGTACAAGGAGTCCCAGCTGAGAACTCATGAAGGGCAGAGAAGAGTATTTTTCCTCCCCTACAGCATGCATTAACTCTCATCTCAAAATAACTCAGCAGGGCATGGTTTCCTTCTTTTATACAGACGACGACATTGTGGTTCAGGGCAGTTAGGTCACTTGGCCAAGGTCATTCAGCTAAAACTTGGCCCAGGTGGGACCAACAGATCAAAGGAATGTGACCAGCCACAGGGAAGGCAGCTTAATTAGCGAGGTGTCCTGCAGGCAGTAACAGGAGGGTTGAAAAGGTGCCTGCCTCTGTCTCACCCTGAAGACACCTTGTGGATTTTCCCTTTCCTAAGGCCACAAGTCCCAGGTGGCTCCCTGCTGTCCCCATTTCCCAATTTTGACAAGCTATTTGAGACCTCTGTTGTGAACACAGCCTGCTCTCTAGAGCAGTAGAGAGACTGGTCTGCATTCCGACACCTTCTGGGGCCTGAAAACTGAAAACCACTCTGCAGGCAGACAGAGGCTGATTTCTATATGTTGCAAATCGTGTCAAGTGTCACAGCCAAGATGCAAGGAGAACTCCCAGCTGTGGCGACCAGGGACAGGCAATGGGAGTCGGAGGAGCTGCCTTTGGCTCCGAGACAAAGCAGGAGAAAGAGGCCATGACCTCCTTGTGACCCTTGGCCCACGAATGACAGATTCCCCCAGAGCACTTTCATCTTGTCAGATTCCACACCTGTGAGCTCAGCCTTCACCTGGAAGCCAAGCAGCTGAGCAGAAGTGAAGGTAAAAGAATGACTGGGGCCGGGCATGGTGGCTCACGCTTATAATCCCAGCACTTTGGGAGGCCGAGGCAGGTGAATCACTTGAGGTCAGAAGTTCCAGACCAGCCTGGCCAACATGGTGAAAACCTGTCTCTATTAAAAATACAAAAAAAAATTAGCCAAGTGTGGTGGTGAGTACCTGCAATCCCAGCTACTCGGGAGGCTGAGGCAGGAGAATCGCTTGAACCCAGGAGGCAGAGGTTGCAGTGAGCTGAGATCACACCAATGCACTCCACCCTGGGTGACAGAGCAAGACTCCATCTCAAAAAACAAACAAACAAAAAAGGATGACTGGGCTGATGGGGAGGGGGGCTTGTGAAGCTGCTGCTATCATGACCAATGACTCCATAACCTAGGAGGGACACGTGGGCCATCAGAAAGCTGCATGGACAGATGCTTCAAAACTCTGGGGACATTTACACCCCACCACTGGAACTTCAGGAGGATGCTTTCCACCTGTCCCAGCACTTCCCCTTCCATCTCTAGCTCTGAGGCCTACAAATAGGCAGAAATGGGTATGCCCACTTGACAGATGGGAATACTGAGGCCCCCAAAGGGCAAAATGGCCCACTCATGAGGGAGAGCTAGGGTAGCCTGAGAAATGAATCTGTCTCTGCATTGTCTCCTCTGTACCAGTTCCCATGCTGGGGGTGACCACATTAGCTTTCTGGAATTGTCACAATGTCCTTCTGAAGTAGGTGGTGGGGCTCCCATTTCAGGGCTGGAGAAACTGAGAGTGAGCCTGTCAAAAATGGGAAAAAGGAATGAATCCTTGTGAGTCCTTGTTGAGTGCCTTGTGCTGGGGGTGTTACATAGATATAAAGACCACATGACATAGAAACAGGTAGCAGAGAGAGGGGTGGCTTGGGAGTTCCATGTGCTAAAAGACCCTTTGAGGAGATTTGCTGTTCTTCCTCCTTAGATGAAAAAAGCAAGAAGAAGGAAAGACCGATAATGACCTTCCCGCCAAAGGAAAACACTCCTCATTCGCATACTCCCCCTGCCCCAGGGCCAGCATTGCTGGGAGCAACAAGCTGAGTGCTAAGCTGTGCACAGATGGGAGAGGTGGACACAGAAGTCCAATCCCACGGCCCACCACACCTGGGGAGGAAGGGAAGAAAACCACACCTGCTCAGTGCGAATGGAATGGGTTTTGAAGCTTAATGGTGCACGGAATTTCTGTGTCTTTTTGCTGTCTCTGCATTTGATGATCGGTATCTGTCTTGGATTTGTTTTGTTTTGTTTTGTTTTTCACCATTCAATAAACCTCTTAACATAAACTTGCTTTCACAGTGGTTGCCTTGGGATTCTTTAAATTATGTAATATTTTATATACAATGAAGTATATATTAGGTATATACAAGTTATAAAGCAAAATCATAAAACTCATACCCATGTGCAGAACACTTGGCCTGAGAAGTAGAATGTCACTAAAGTGCTAAGGTCCCCTGAAGGCTTCTCTCTCAGAATTTGGCCCCTAGAAATATATTCTATGTAACTAATTTTAACAAGAGCTCATGAAAAAAATTCTCTTGCAGTGGGTGCTATAGATCCTGTTGGTTCATTTAATCCTGTCCCCATTTTACAAATAGCAATGTCAAATGTAGAGGGATTCAGTAACTTAGTTGCTCAACTGGTGCCCCATGGAGCCAGGATGTATCCCTGAAACTGCCTAATGCCCCCTAGATGCAGTACATTGCACAAATCCAGGAGGCGCCTTTTGCAGGCAGTCGATGGGACTGGTGCCTTCTCTTGGGGGCTGTGTGATGTTGGGGTCCTGCCAAATCTCATGCTTTTACGTCTTCACTTTACATCCAGAGTGGGGCTGATATTTAAACCTCTGCCAGGACATACTAGCTGGTTTTTAAGAAATTTGACACTGCTGGTGTACTGCCTGAGTCTCATTTGTTTTATTTCCCGTTATTCTATTTGTGACAGTGAACCAACTAAAAATTCCTTTCAACTCAGATGGCCTCCCCATGCAATATGATCCTGGAAAAATCACATTTTGAATTACTGTGAAAACGTCTTGCCTGCTTTATTGTCCCCAGCAACCGGAAAGAAATGTAAGCAATGAGTGATATGACAGTTTGGAAGACGATGATGAGAAACTCTAAATGAGATTTTGGCTGTTAACAGGGTTACTGCACAGCTGTATTAATCGGAATAGGAGTTAAAATGCAGCAAGAGTGGGGGAAGAAAAGAAAGGAACTGTGTCTCTTGAGCAAGGACAACATGCCAGGTACTGACAGGAAAGTTTTTCATACACATTACCATGTTCAACTGTCACAGTAGCCCTGGAGGCAAAACATTTTTAATCCCCATTTTACAGGTGAGCAAACTGAGGCTAAGTGTCCCACCAAAGGGCAGCAGCCGGTCAGCTTGTTGACCTGCAATTAAACTATTTTCTTCTGATCCAAACTCCTGGTTCTTTCAGCATTATAACTTGATGACTTATGCTTGCTTGGAGCCAAAACTCATTAAGCATCTACTGAGTGTAAAATTCACAGATGCACAAGAAATTTTGAGTCAGAGGACTTTCTAATAGAGCAAATAACTCTACCTCCAAAATGTGGAAGGAGCTTCAGAGATCATCTTGTACTTGTTCCTCTGTTTTGTGAAGCAAGAACCAAATTGGTGAGGAGACTTGGTGAAGTCATACACTTCAAACGGCCCCTCTCTTCTGGGACATATTCACTGTTGTCCCAGAGGAACTCATAATTGCATATTCTTTGTAACATTAACTTTGCATGTTAATTTTTTGAGTTTAAATAAACTTTTTATCCCTAAGTAATGTTAGATTAACTGAAATTTCCAAAAATAGTATGAGGAGTTCCCATAGGTTCTTTATCCAGCTTCCCCCAATGTTAACACCTTCCATAGTCATGAAACTGTCCCTATAAACTATACAATTAATAAATTAATCAGGGAAGAAGGGAGAGAGAGAAATGAAAATAAGCCAGGCTTGCAGCTTACTCAGCATTAATCCTAAACCTGCTCCCTGACCTGCTTCCTAATAGTTGTTTGGTGTCTATTGTCCTAGAATCACATAGACCCTGCAACAAGGTTATCGTCCCCCTTAACTGCTCTATAGATAACTTGAACATTATAAAACATTGTTTTCCCTTTTAGACACTCTTTCAGGTCCTGCGTACCAGTGAAACTACTGATGTCAGCTGGTCTGAAGGACCCACAGGAGCTTATTCACCAAATAACTCAATTTCTGCATCCTGATGATTTCATCCCCCTTGCCCCAACAAATCAACAATCCCAGTTTTCCAGTCCCTCATCCTCCACTATCCCTCAAAAATTCCATCTCAGAACTCCTCAGGGAGAAGGATTTGAGGATCTCCTCCCATCTCCTCACTCAGCACCTTGCAATCATTAAACTCTTTCTCTGCTGTAGACTCTGCTGTCTCAGTATAATTGGTATGTTACTGTACAGAAGGCATACATACTTACTGGTCCTATAATAGTCATGGTAGATTTGTCAAAACTAAGACTGTAACATTGGTACAATACCATTAAGTAAACTACAGGCTGTATTTGGATATCATCAGTTTTCTTACTAATGTCTTTTTCTCTTCCAGGATCCAATCCAGGATTTTAGATGCTAATTCAATTATTTCTAAGTCTCTTAAATTTAAAACCTACCCGTGTGTGCCTATTCACTAGGCAATGAGACTTCCCAAAAGGCAAAGACTCCAGGTAACAACCACAAGATACGCATTTATTAAATATGCACAAGCAATATAGACTTAGCAAAGGCTTGTTATGCTGCTGATGAATGCAAAGACCTCAAAAGTGGCACCAAAGCCACAGCCTTTTCCATCTATCCATATTTCCACTAAAATTATGTGCAGATAATCTGTATAGACAGATATTACACATATCTGTGTGTGTAATGCATATCTACACATACACATTTTAAAAACACATATAGGTACATGTTCCATGACTAAGAAATCATTTCAAATCAATTTGGAAATGTTGGGCAATTCAATAAATGGTGTGAGAACAACTGGCTATTCATCTGACATAAGTAACTAAATAGATGCCTATCTACTCCCGACCTAATATCATTTCCAAAAATAAGTCTCAGAATTATTAAAGTGTCAAATATTGAACAAGTAAAAATATCAAATGATTAAAAGAAAACCCAAATAAATATACTTATAATATTGTGGTAAATCAGGGCTTTTCAAACACAAATGCTGTGAAAAGAAAGAGTAAAACATTGGATTACAAAATTGGGTGAAAAATATTTTCAAAATATATAGCAGACAAAAGATTAATGATGAGAATGCATAAACATGTCTACAAATAAATAAGTAAAAGACTAAATAAACCAACAGAATAATGACCTAAGGATTTATATTGGCAATCCACAGAAACAGAAGTACACACAGCTCATGCATATTAAAGAATATTTGCCCT
Source organism: Pan paniscus (assembly GCF_029289425.2). Taxonomy (NCBI): domain Eukaryota; kingdom Metazoa; phylum Chordata; class Mammalia; order Primates; family Hominidae; genus Pan; species Pan paniscus. The sequence continues at coordinate 75,278,065 of NC_073267.2, forward strand.
CACGGTAATCAGGAAACAAAAATTGAAGCAATGACAAAATGTCATTTTCACCCACAGGGTTGCCACTGGTTAAACAAATGTGTGCAAATGTGGAGTTTGGGTGAGGGTGAGGGTGAGGGGACTCCAGCCTTGAATGACTTGAATGAGTTGAGCTGCTGGAAGAACTGCCAGCAGGAGCAAGCTGACCTGAGGGCGATTTGTCCTGAACCATCAAAGACAAATCCCACATCTGCAGATAACAATTGCTGAATTTTCAGCCTCTAATCTGGGCCTAGGTGGCACCTGAAAGATGGGCATGGCCCAGATGTCACTGCAGACTCAAACCAGAGTACCAGGGCCTAGAGTCCAGGTAGGAACTTAGACTTTAGTTCAGGAGAAACATAGAAAATGTTCCTGGTGAGTGCTGAGTCACTGCATCCAGTTGCCCCTGGCCTATCCTCACTCCACTGACATCTCTACCCCCAAACCAACACACTAAAATCTTCTTATGAGGGTTTAGGAAGAAAGGCAGGAGACCCTCAGCTGCAAGGATGGCTGAGGATGCTGCTAGATGCTCCCTCAGACTCCCCTGCTCTCCTGCAATTTACAACCAGGCCTTAGAGACCTGTCAGAGGGGAGCCTCAACCCTGCCTTCCTCAGGGCCGGCTGTCGGGTTCTGCTTTCTCAGGAAGTACCCTAAAAATGCTTTCTAGAAGAACCACCCTCATTTACTCCCCTGGACTCCCTCCCTTCTCTATGAAGTTTTATTTAGAGCCTTGATACCGAGAGGCCCTTGACGCGACACCCACCAGGGGTGATATTTACTATGTTCCTCGTGAACCATTTTTGCTGCCCTAGAGAAAGGCCAAACATTTTGGGCTCTTTCTGGGAGCATTTGCATGACTTACGAGGTTTATTTAGGGCCTAGGAATGCCTCCCTTGAGATGGAGAGAGGCTGGGCCTCCTGCTGGCCAGAGGCCAGGTCAATAATATGCCTGAAAATGTGCTAGTGAGAAGCTGTTATGCTCTCCCCGCTTGGCAAGGCAATTTGTTCTGGAGTCTAAAGATCTGGGGCAGGTGTGGGGTGGGAGAGGGCTGTACAAGTGAGGAGTGAGGATCTAAAAAATATTCTTGAGGAAATAGCGTAAAAGCCCTCAAATCCAGACTTTGTAGCCTGCTAAACGGGGGTGTTTCCAGGGCTTCGACTAGTAAAGTACGAGACCTTCTAAATGGCATTAGCTTAAAATAGTCAGTAAGCTTGGTAGCTGGATATTCAAACCCAGAAACCAAGGACATTTTGGCAGAGAGTGCATTCTGTTGTGTTACTGGGTTTAAATGCTCTGCAGACACCACTCTCCGTTATGGTCTACACCCAGTGTGCACTATCCTCACCACCCTGCCTGTGTTATGCTGCCGTTTGAGACCTGGTATTTAAAAATATGACTGTCTATTTTATTTTATTTTATTTTATTTTATTTTTTGAGATGGAGTCTTGCTCTTATCACCCAGGCTGGAGTGCAGCAGCATCATCTCGGCTCACTGCAATCTCCACGTCCTGGGTTCAAGTGATTCTCCTTCCTCAGCCTCCCAAGTAGCTGGGATTTCCGGCACCCGCCACCATGCCTGGCTAATTTTTGTATTTTTAGTAGAGATGGGTTTTCACCATGTTGGCCAGGCTGGTCTTCAACTCCTGACCTCAGGCGATTCACCTGCCTTGGCCTTCCAAAGTGCTGGGATTACAGGTGTGAGCCACCCTACCCGGCCTGACTGCTTATTTAAGGTATGGAAAAAGACTTTCAAAGATGTAGCTATCAAATCATTTTTAGTTGTGCATTTAGTGGCTCATTCTTGGTGGAAAGAAGAAAATTATGTGAAATTGAGACCATGGTCTGCGTTCTGCAGCCAAGCAGGCTGGAGACACTAAAGTTGACCTCGGCCTTCCCTACAATCCTCCCCGTATCTGGCCACACCCTCTCTCACTTCTACCCCTCAGGTGCATGGCCCTTTCCACAACAGTCTCAGTTCTGCTCTGTCACTGTCCCAGGCATCCCCTGGTCTAGGGCAGGGATCTTCTGTCTGGTTCTCCCTCATTCCCTGGGGGGCCCTCCAATCCATCCTCCTACACTGCAGAGGCAGAGGATTTTCTGCACGTGCATTTATTCACACCCTTCTTTCAATATCTGACCCCTTCCCACCACTCAGGATGCATCTACTGCCTCTGCTCCAAAACCAGCCCATTCCCCTAGATCCAAGCTACTATTGGGCCCCAGATGTGCTGTTTGACCCTTCTACCCCTTTAGCTAAGCTGTTTCCACTGAAAGCCTAGCCTCTTGTCTTCCTCAAACTAACCTGCTTCACCCTTCAAAATCCATCCCATTGTTCCTTTCCTGGAGGGTCCTACTGAGCCTTCCAGTACCTCCAATTTTGCACTGTCAGTGGCCCTACCTCACTGAGCTGTTTATACACCCGTCCCCAACTAGATGTTATATTGCTTTTGGATTTCTACGTCTAGATGCTTCCTGGCTTCTAGATCATGCTCAGTGGAAGAGGGGAAAACAAATTAGTGAATTCATGGCTGTGGGATCTCTAATCCCTGCAGGCAGCTAAAAGAGTTGGGAATTCAAAGACATTGATCAGTGATGGTTTATAGATGGGATTTCATAGAAGACAGGGATGGATTCTGGGGCCTGGGCCTCTCAAAAATGCAGCCCCTCTCCAGAGTGTTAAAGAGATGGGATTATCTACCCCTTGAATCATGGAGCAGAATGAGGGCAGGAGCCCCTCACCCTGAGCACAGCACACAGGATGCCCCAGGACAAGCCAGTCTCTGCTGTGACCCAACTTGATGTGCCATGGGGAAAAGTGTGGGCTAGTAGAAACTGAGCAGAAGCAGCCCCATCCATCCTCCAGGTCCAGAAATAATTTCTACTATATGACAAAAAGCAAAACCAGCCAGCCAGATTGGTGTATTTTTGCTGCTGAACATTAGAGTTCATGATCTGGTTCTGCTGAAGACCTACACATGCCAGAGCCAGTGAGAGATCCTAGCCAGGCCAGCCAGGCGCCACCTCATGTCAGAATGTCACCTGAGCCTTTGGCCTGAGCAGGAAGCTGCATCTGGTAGGAACCCCAGGTCCTGCTCATGAGGCTTGGGTTCAAATTCCAGTCTTATCTTTTACTTCTTCTGTTATGCTGGGTGAGTCACTCTCATTTCTCTTCCTTAGTTTCCTTCTCTATTAAAAAGAAAAGAAAAAAAGAAAAGAAAAGAAAAGAAGAGAAAAGAAAAGAAAGAAAAGAAAAGGAAAGAAAAGAAAAGAAACAGCCAATAAGATTCCCACAGTTCCTCCTAGCAGTGACTTTCTGGAGGGCACTTCTCCCTTGCCCCTGACCATGGAACCCCTACCTGCCCACAAAGGCTTCAGAGACTCAAGTGGAAGGAAGGATGAGATTGGATGGTCATGGGCAAGAGGTACCATGCACTTTTCAAAATGAGTTTGGCAGGATGTAGGTAGGTTAATAGGAATTGGAGGTAGTGAGGGTTTTTTCTTTTTTTTTTTTTTTTTTCATGTAAGTTTGCAGGACTTCTGATAGCCTTCAGTAAGCAAATAAATACTGCAAGCAAACTGTGAATTGTCAATTATAAGACATGGATCTCACCATATTCCAGTCTTATCTGAGCATGCATCTTTTTATTCCCTCTAACAGAAATTTTCCTAGGACCAAGTATTATGTAGAAAACATCTTCAGAAACCCTGGTGGGGCAGAAATCACTATAAAATCTGAGCCAAATCCTAGCTCACCATTTATCTATGTTAACATGGGTACATTTCAGACTTAGTTTACTGGATGAAAATGGAAATGTTTATCATCTCTAACTAGTGGTATTTTTTTTTCTTTTTTACCTTTATTTTCCAAAATTTCTATAATAAGCATTTTCAGTAACCACTCCTTAGAATTATGAATGATATGTTCAGAGTGTAGAGTAAAATTTCAAAGCCTCCTCCCAAGCTCCATGTCTTAAGAAAATCGTAACATTTGTTTTGCATAAACTTTTAGAACTTCCACATGAGCATTTTCCATTTTTTTTTTTTTTTTTTTGGAATAACTAAGTTTTGTTTTAAAATCAGTTTCAATGACCTCCAGCTCTGGTGGTTGCTGTAAAGAAGGAGAGCCTGGCTATGCACATTGACAAGCCCAGCACAGAGCTTGGCACATGACAGACACCTATAAATATGGGTTAGAAGCAGACTCCTGCTCTGGGATTGGTGCACTCATTCAGGGAGCCCTGTGCCAGTTGCTTCCAGAGTTGATGACTTCCAGAAGTTGCTGCCCTGTGTAAATTCAGAAAGAAATTTACACCTTCCTGGATGGAGCCTCTGGAGCCTCTGAAAGCAAACAACTGGAAAGAGACCTGTCTTGCCCCTCAGAAGGACCATGGGGCTCCACAGGAGGCCCCTTGTCTGCCAGGGGCACTTAACACTTTCCCAATGGTGACGCCAAGAAATTTCTTTCTGTCCAGGGGAGCGTGTGGTGGGGCAGGGAGAAGGAAGGGGATGGGGTGTCTGCTCCACCAGCAAAGAGCTCGCTCTCCTCTCTCTTGAGTTCTCTCCAAGCCCTTCACTGGCCAAGCTGAGAAAAGCTCCTTGTGGATTTTTATCACGGTCAAATTACTCATTTACAAAAAATGCTGCTGCAGATGGGCAAGTCCCCACAAAACCGTGCCAGGGACTCTTTAGGGCTGATCCTGCTGCTTGGCATAATGAAGCCCTGATTACCACAGCACTGAGGGGTGTCGGGCTTGCCAGAGGCCCGCTTTTAATGAACTTTCCCATCCAAAGTTGGCCGAGACAATGCCAATCAATTGGAATTGATTACTTCTCGAAATCCATGCTTCAGCTTGCAGGAAACACGCACAAACACAACCAACATGTGAGGGTTCATTTGATTTCTTGGGAGAAAAAGGAGTTCTTTGCAGCCTGAGATAATGATGGATTAGCATTTTCCAGATTCCCAGGACACTGGAAAGAACTGGTGTGTCCTGAAGGAAACTGGGAAAGATGGGATAAGCTTTGGTGGCCTCAGTGTTCAGATTATGCCTGGAGCTCCTTTATTTTATTTATTTATTTATTTATTTTTATTCATCCACTCATCCTTCCACCCATGCATCTCTATCTATCAGAACTTACTGACTGAGAGTTGATTATGTTCCAGGTTTGGTGTCAGGTTCTGGGATATCAGAGATGAGATGGCTCCTGTTCCTTGAAGGGACTAGACCCTAGACCCACTGAGAGGCAGTGATGGAGGCTCTTTCTGGAGGACTAGGAAAAGGAGCTATAGGGACTTGAAGGACCGAGGTTCAAGGCTGGGCTGAGTCTGGAAGGATAAAGGCATATTCTCCTGGGGAACAAGGAGAAATGTTCTCCTTGACCTCTAAAGTTTCACAGCAACTGTTCCTTTTGCTTGGACAATTTCCAACTCTCCTTCCTCTCTCCCGGCCTCCACAATAAATACACCACCCCTTTACCAGGAAAATCTAATAGTATACATCCTCCAGCATCACAGCTTGAGAGAACATGTGCCCAGGGCAGGCTTTCCTAAGCTGTGCTGACTTGGCTGTGCCTCCCACTGACCCAGGCTCTCAGGGGTCTCGTGCACTCTCCCCAGAGCCTGCACCCCTTATACTTTCCTGGCAGGGAGATGCCATGATCAGAGAGCCTGCACCCCGACATCATCAGCTATCATCTGTCTGTCTGATTTTGCCCATAGAACAGGAGTCCTGCGATGAGAGGAGACATCCCGGCTTGTTCCACACTTTATAGGGGTTGGATGGCACCTGGCATGATGCCAGGCACTTCATGGGTGCTCCATGGATGCTTGCTGAATGCAGACTGAGTGAACAGATGAGACCATAAAGGGCTGCCCCCAGGACAGAAGATGAGGACACAGAAGAATGGCATTTGTGGAGGACCCATTGTGTGGATGGCAGGTCCCCCAAGGCTCCTCACACACACTATGCAGGAGGTAGGTGGATTCGGGTGGAGTCCTCTGGAAGGGAGGCCTACAGACAGCCGAGGGCAGAGGCAAGGTCAAGCTCACACAGCTTGGCTTCTTGCTCCTTGACTCCCTCCACTCTCAGAGTGAGAGCCCCCCATCTTGTGGGGTGAGGGGACTTCGTCAGCATGTCCAGGCTGAGATTTCCTCCTAGAGGGGTCAGGGGCAAATGGCCTGGCTGAGAGAGGGAGGGAGAGGCCCTCACTGGGGCCAGGGACTGAGCCATCAGGCAGCAGCACCCAGGGATTTAGACATCCAAGGCAAGACAGACCCGAGCTAGGGAGGGTGGTGGCTTCTGACGGAGGCTGAGTGGACCCAGCCAAGCCTGTAAAGGCAGAAGCAGAGTGGAAAGGGGCCAATGAGGGCAATAGGGAGAATCAGGGAGAGACAGCCAGGATGGAGAGAGGCATGGCCAGAGAGGAGAGCAAGGAAGGGGAGTCAGGTGGGATGGGCAATGTGTAGAGCGGAGGGAAGAGAACAAGAAACTCAAAAGCAAATGGAATCACAAGGGAAAAATGGACCAAAGGAAAAAATGTCAGAGGGGCTGGCATAGAATAGGGGAGAAATGGAGACAAAAGCAGGAGAAAATGACCTGCAGTCATGAAGGGCAGTCTGGGAAAGCCAGGCAATGCCTCCAGCCCCTATGGGAACATGGCCCAGCCCTCCCCTGGGGTCTTAGCTTGTCAGTCCTCCTGCTCTCCTCCAGGCTATCAATAGCTGCCTATCTAGTATTGAACTCGATTCCGTTCTAATTCTGAGACATCTAGCTCCCCTGTGACATCCCAGGTCCTCTGTGGGGTGTGTTGGAAGATAGGACGATGAAAAGAAGGTGAGATGTAGGAAGGAGGGGTGAGACCCCAGGGCTGTGTGCAGCCGCACATCAGGTGCCATAAGGATGGGCTACTGACCCCTCGGCTTGTTCCCGCCTGACCTTTGAATGTCAAGCAGCCCGACTGACCCATGACTGGCCCAAGGAGAGCAAGTGGCAGGTACCACTCAGACCTTTCCATGGGGCCTGAGGAAGGGATCCTGTGGGCTTTTTAACCCCAGCCCTGGCTGGGTGTCAGGGCCAAGCTCCTTCATTATTCTGAACCTCTGCTTCCTCAGTTACACAATGGAATACTAAGTAATCATCTAACAAATGGTGTTTAATGGTAAAAGCAGTCATGAATGTGTAGGCGTAGTAAGTCCACTGCCCAAAGCACACAGTGAGTCAATACGCTGAGACACTGGGATGCAGCAGAGTCAGAGGTTTAATCAGAGGGTCACTGAACAAGGAGATGGGAGGGAACCTCAAATATATCTCCCCAAGGAGTTTGGGGCTAGGGTTTTTAAGGGTTTTGGAGTGGGCCAAAGTGTTGCGATTATCGATTGGTTGAAGAGTGCAGGGTGAAGCGTGAAGTCATGAAATGGAGAGGAAGAAGCCGTGTTCTCATACTCATCCTGTTCCTCTATGGGGGTCTTCAAACTGGTTGCTGGAATTTGGGGTCTGTAAAACATCCCAAGCAATCCTTAAACAGAAGACTTATGATTTCAATGTCAGAAATTCTGCCTCTAGAAACAAGGATGGAAATGGTCAGTATCTGGTGCTGCCTGAATTTTAGCAACAAGGAAGCGGGCCAGAGAGTAGTCTGATGAATGCTTAATTATAACTATATATCTGTCCAGAACCCGGCTTGCAATTCTTGTCAACCCTGTAGGGATGGTTTCCCCACCTACCCCCACCCACATGGCCCCAGCTCGTCCTTCCTGCTGGACAAGCTGACCCTTGGTGGGCAGCTTGCAGAATGTTCATTCCTGTCTGTAGTCTTCCCTGAAGAAAGCACAGCACTGACCCAAGTAGGGCAACCAGTCTTATTTATTTTTCATTTTCCCTTAGCCAGGGACAGCCTGCCATTACCCTCCCTTCTGTTTAACCTATAGATATCTATATGGTTTCTCCAGAGCCTGCCGAAAGAGCCCTGTTTCAATTAACTTAAAATTCTCTCTTAATGAGCAGTAGCATGAGATAATAGACATGTAAAGTTGGAATGGGACCTTGGAGATCTTCTAATCCAACCAGAAAATTCTATAGCCCAGGACACCAGGCCCAGAGAGGCAAGGTGACAAGAACAAAGTAACCCAACTGAATAGAGACATTGCAACTTGAACTTAGTTCTCCTAATTCCCAAGCCAAGGCTCTTTGCATAAAACCACTATCTTTCATTTGTTTGCTGATTAATTTATTCATTAATAAGTGTCTGGACTTGAAATACACATCTCTTGGTTTTGACTTCTCACAGATCCTCCCTTTTCTCTTGGTGCCAACAGTCTCTTTCCGTCAGATAACTGTCCCTGCCCCATCTCATGTGGTCCTGGGAGAATAAGCACCTCTACTGTCCACCCTCACTCCAGAAAGCTAGGATGAGAGGCAATGGAAGTTGATGCTCTGGCATGTATTAATACTATACCATCTCCCTTACATGATCCACAGGTAGAAATGTGACCCAGGCATGCCAACGAGCCTCCCTGGAGACTAAGGCTCAAGGAAGCCTTAGCAGGGGAGAAAGAATCCTCAGTCCCCTTCCAGCTGCTCCCACTGGAATGCTAAGCTATGAGGATGTGATTCTGCTTTTGAATTGCCAACTTCTATCTTTCTAACCACTGGGAGAGAGCCTGCCTGAAGCAGAAAGCCAGCACACAGGGGCCGGCAGAGCCAGGAGCCCAGAAGAAAGACAGAGTCCTGGCAGCAACACTGGAGCTGTGGATCCAGCTGGCTCCTCAAGGAGCGCCATCTTCTAGGGAAGAAAGCCACCAAAAATTGCACACGGCAAAGCTGCAAAAAGAAAAACAGCACCTGTCTTTCATTCTGATGCTGACATTACCTCATTTAACCCACAACACAATTCCATGAAGCGAGTATGGTTAAGTCCACTTGACAGATGAAATAATTAAGCCTTTGAGAACTGAAATGTCTTGTCCTAAATCATAAGTCATGTACTCAAGACGAACGCCCAGACCAGCTTCAAAGCCAGGATGTTGCCCACTTTTCCACACTTACTTTTCTGTGATAGAGAGAAGTACAGGATGGGTGGCAGTGGAAACCCAAAGGAGGTAAACTTCCCCAGCCTAGGGCTGGAAGGATGAGGGGAAAGTTTGCCCTCACTAGGAATATAGGCAGCAAGCTCTTCAACTGTGTCTTCAAGAATGAGCCAAAGTGAATGGGGCTTGGGAACGGGAGGAGAATGCTTTTGAGAGAGGCCTACAGGTTGTGTCTGACATACATATTCTGGTTTATCATTTCCATTTCCAAAGCAAAGAGGCTTCTCTGTGTTCAGATAGTGGCAGCCATCAAAACCATGCAGAAGTTACTTCTTAAAAGAGACCCCTCTCTCCCTCTCTTTTACCCCCTCTCTCTCTTTATCTCTGCTCAATTTCTGCTAAAGCCATTGGGAGTTTGGAGTCTACGTTCCCGGGTGATCCGAGGTGACAGGAAGACTCAGGCAGGCATCCCATCTGTATTCCAGAGAGCCTCACTGCGGCATTACTTAAAAGGCATTCCGCAACCTTTTGCCGCTGCTTTCTTTAAAGGCTTCAGCAATCTCGATATTTTGGTTCAGTGTCACTATAGAAAAGCTTTACAATTCCAGCTCGGGAATTAGAAGATATATTTGTAATAAGAATTGCTAACCACTGTCAGCTGTTAGGCCCATGTCCATGCATGAAAATGATGCCATTAGCTTTCACGACTGTGGGCAAAATGTAAAGATCACGGATCATATAAGAGACTGAGGAGAGGAAGAGGGAAACATTAAAGAAAAAGAAAAACCAAACCAACACTCAGGGGATTTCTGGCAGTCAGAGTGATACAGCTAACATGTATGCATCTAGCCCTTTGATGAGGTAGAAAGCTCAATACTACTTGTCTTTGCAAATACTAATTTCTCCCCCTTTATTTTATCTAACAGCTTTCTCCAATAGTGTTGATGAATCACGCAATTGCATTTTAATGAGGCGATGGAAAAGTCTGAGAGAGAGAGGAGGAGGAAGGAGAACAGAAGAGCAAAGGAAGAGAAGGGTGGTCCCTCAGCACCCAGGTCCATGTGCATTCAGGGCATTGAGTGACACCCAGCCTGCCCCTGATTGGAGAGCTGGGCCAGTCACATGGATAAATGTGTACAAATCAGGTTGCAGAACCAGGTAAGCTGGAGCTGGGCTCCTGCTCTGCCATTTCCAGGCTATGCAAGCTTTGGCAGGTTGCAGGTATTATCGGGGCCTTCATTTCCAGCAGAATTAATTTCCTTCCAGTGAGAGAAAACATGGCTGCCTATCTGCTAGGTTGTAGGTGTTGGGGATACTCTAGTGAATGCAATGGCCAAACATTCCTGCATTCATGATGCTTCCAGTTTGGGATGAGGACTTTCATAAACCCACTGGCAGGCACTTGGATGAGGATCATGTGGGACAACAGCCAAATGGTCAGGAGTGCAGCTGTCTGATTTCAGAGCACACACTCTTGAACCCTAGACTAGGAAAGTCCTTTGTCTCCATCTAAGCTCACGAAACAAGCAGGCCCCAAATACCAAACTCATGGGCTTGGTGTCTTCTGGAAGTGTGTGTAGCTCATTAACGGTTTCCCATAAAGAGACAATGTTAATACCTATAACCTAATACAACAATGTAGTAATCATTATAACAGCAATCAACATCACCAGAACACTTTAATGAATTACTGATAACTTTCCATCACCTTAAAGAAAAACACATTTGAGCAGCCAATCCCATGAGAAAACAAAAGAGACACATAATGATTAATAAACTAATCTATGGTAAATGGGTTATTGTGCTTGCGGGGAGGCCTCACACACTGAATGTTCAGATTTCTATCAAAAGACCTGGTGCAAGTCAGCTGAGCCCTTAACTGGCTGGCAGCTGAATTTCAGGAATGAATATCAGACATGGATTTAGAAGATCAACTATGTCAGTCCTCCCTTCTAATTCACTCCTTCCTCTCTTACATCCATTCTCCTTTCATTCCTTAATCAGTCAGGGTTCACTCAGAAGACAGAAACCAACCCAGTTATTTGAACAGGGAGAATTTAATATAAAGAATTGTTCACTAGGAATAAAGTTGATAACTAGATAGTTGGAAAAGGGTAAAAAGAGAACCCTGCGGTATCATAGTTCAATTAACTGCAAGAAACAGCTACCGCTCCTAGGGTTGGGAAAACAAAGAGAACAGGTTGGAATTATGACACTCTCAGGGAATGGCCCCATGGAGCTGGGACTCAGACTTCTGAGGAAAAAATGCCCACCAGCTCCAGCAGGCATCTGGAGGGGGTGGGATGGGACCAGTTCTGCAAGTGTTGGAAAAACTGCAAAGTGCAATCAATTGTGTATGAAGAAACTGCTCCTGCCAGGGAGAAGCAAGGCCAGGGTGCCACCCACAGGTCCTCCCACAGGACTGAGAACTGACAAGAAGCCCAGAGAAAGCAATCATGAAGGAAGAAGGCTGCCACTATATATGTGCATTTATTTATTAGTTTTGTTTGTTTGTTTGTTGTTTTGTTTTGGTTTTTGTTTTTTTAAGAGAAACAGGGTTTTGCTTTGTCACTGGGGCTAAAGCACAGTGGCTATTTACATGTGTAATCATTGTTCACTACAGCCTTAAACTCCTGGGCTCATGTGATCCTCCGACCTCAGCCTCTGGAGTAGCTGGGACTTCAGGTGTGAGCTGCCATGCCGACTAAATGGAAGAGAGCCGTTGTATTTCTTCCACCAAAAATATTCCCATCTCAAGTCTTACCTATCTCCCTAACAAATGAATGAATTTGAGCATCAGAAAACACACGAAGTTTTGGTTTTCTCAGATACTTAACACTGTACCAAGACTCAAACCATAAATTAATATTGTTTTAAAATTGCAGGCATCTTATCTATGCTAGCACATCCATTATCTCATTCAGTTTTCCTCAAAGTTCCTGAAAATCAGGTATTATTATTTCCACTGTAGAGCGGGCAGTCCACTACCACCTACGGAGGATGAGTAGGTTGGTCGTCCAGAGTCACACCCAGACCCATCAGACCCAGGCCTGAAATCTTACAAACAGCACTCTCCTGGGAGGCTGCACCACTTTCCCACATTTATTCTGTTAGTATTCGCCATTTAGCAGTTATCATGGAGCTTCTACCACTTGCAATGCCCTAATGCCCTATATGTGGGGGATATGCCCAGAGCATAAGGGAAATAAGACACAGAGTGGTCCCCCAAAAAAACCCATTCCAGGGAGAGCATGAGAGAGCTGACAAACTGCATCCCTGTTGCATGCACCATCTTCCATGGTGTGGTGGTCTAAAGAGAGGCTCTAGGGAAAAAGTCTTGTCTCATCAAATGTGTTTGGAAATATGCTGCTAACTCAATCCTGTCTTGGAAGGTCACCATGCAGGGTGGCATAACAAAATCTCTGAAATAAAAAGAAATAAGCTGTAATGAGAAAAGATTTGGTTCAACCAAGTGTCTGGCTAACTGACATCATGAGTCTGGTTTGCACACAAAATTTATTAATATTCCATGGAAACAGTGTTTTGTATTGAACACTTGGGGATGCTGCTGTGAGGAATGAGGGGCTTTTATGGGGCAATAGGAATATGAGGAAATAGGGCACTGTTGTACTTCTCTTGAGCAGCCATAGGCCATGGCCTCGGAGCCTAGAGGCAGGGAGGAGAAGGAGGCCTGTCTGAAATGCTGGAGACCCAGGAGTTTACAGGAAGACAACTTCAGCTAATGTCAAAAGTGTAATTGGGAGTAGATGCCCAGTTCTCTAATGGGGAAAGCAGAGACAAGGAGACAGGAAGTACAGCTTGGAAAAGCTCACTAATGATCTCAGACAGCAGCTTTTTAACCTGATGCCCTTTGAAATGCTTACTATGTGGCATCTTCAAGTCTCTTCTTATGCAATGTGTAAAACTGGCACAGAATTAATATGCAGAACATATTTAAAAATCATACAAATCAATAAGGGGAAGACAAACGCCCAATACAGGAACAGGTATAAGAAAGGAACTAGCAAATCTCAAAAGAAAATTAAAGAAGGTCAATAAATATAAGAAAATATACTCATCTTGACAGTTCAGTAGAATGCAAATTAAAGCAAGATATCTGTTTTTTTGGTTTTTTTTTGCTTTTCATCAGATTGCAAGAAATTATAAATTTGATGTTACTGAATTTTGTAGTAATGTAAAATGTTCTGGCCACATTGGAGAGCAACCTGGTATTTTCTACTAAAATTTAAAATGTGCATACCCTCTGTTCCAGCAATTTCATTTCTTACTATCTATTGCAGATAAATGCACGGTGAGATGTAAAGCTGTTCACTGCAATATTGTTTGCAATAACCCCAACTTTGAAATAACCAAAGTCCTCATACTGCGCAATGCCAAGTAGCCATTAAAAATATTGATCTGACCCCATCTCTACTAAAAATACAAAAAATTAGCCGGGCGTCGTGGCAGGCGCCTGTAGTCCCAGCTACTCAAGAGGCTGAGGCAGGAGAATGGCGTGAACCTGGGAGGCTGAGCTTGCAGTGAGCCGAGATCGCGCCACTGCACTCTAGCCTGGGCAACAGAGCAAGACTCCGTCTCAAAAAAAAAAAAAAAAAAAAATTGATCTGGCAGGGTGCAGTGGCTCACACCTGTAATCTCAGCACTTTGGGAGGCCGAGACAGGTGGAACACCTAAGGTCAGGAGTTCGAGACCAGCCTGACCAACGTGATGAAACCCCATCTCTACTAAAAATACAAAAACTAGCTGGGTATGGTGGTGGGCACCTGTAATCCCAGCTACTTAGGAGGCTGAGGCAGGAGAATTGCCTGAACCCGGGAGGCAGAGGTTGCAGTGAGCCGAGATCGAGCCATTGCACTCCTGCCTGGGCAACAAAAGTGAAACTTCATCTCAAAAACAAAAACAAAAACAAAAAAACAATGATCTAGGTCTGTATGCACTAACAGTATATGCCATAAAAAGGTAACACATCATCATGTATAAAGCCAAAACATGTATGTTTATCCACACAAAATGATAATTACATAAAAACAAGAGGAAAGATCTGAGAGGAAATACCTCAAACTGATGTCAGCAGGTGCCTCTGGGGATAGGGGCAGACTTGGGTTAGAAGGTCAATGTATTAGTCCATTTTCACACTCCTATAAAGTAGTACTTGAGACTGGGTAGTTTATAACGGAAAGACGTTTAATTGACTCACAGTTCTGCATGGCTGGGGAAGCCTCAGGAAACTTACAATCATGACAGAAGGTGAAGAAGCAGCAAGTACCTTCTTCACAAGCCATAAGTGGCAGGGAAGACAGAGCAAGCAGGGGGAACTGCCACTTATAAAATCATCAGATCTCACTCACTATCATGAGAACAGCATGGAGGAAACTGCCCCCATAATTCATTCACCTCCCACCAGGTCCCTTCCTTGACACAGGGGGATTTATGGGAATTACAATTCGAGATGAGATTTGGGTAGGGACACAGAGCCAAACCATGTCAGTCAAGGCAGATCCAAGATTTATCTGTAGTGTTTGAAGTTTTACAATGAGACTGTGTTTATATGTTTCTTACATACTTAATTTTTTCTTTTCTTTTTTTTTTTTTTTTTTTTTTTTTTGGAGACAAGAGTTTTGCTCTTGTCCCCCAGGCTGGAGTGCAATGGCGCGATCTCAGCTCACTGCAACTTCCACCTCCCGGGTTCAAGCAATTCTCCTGCCTCAGCCTCCTGAGTATCTGGTATTACAGGCACCTGCCACCATGCCTGGCTAATTTTTGTATTTTTAGTAGAGATGCGGTTTCACCATGTTGTCCAGGCTGGTCTCGAACTCCTGACCTCAAGTGATCCACACGCCTCAGCCTCCCAAAGTGCTGGGATTACAGGCGTGAACTGCCAGGCCTGGCCCCTTAATTTTTAAATAAAAGCAATTTTATGTGAAATGATGAACAAGTACATGGTATGAAACAAAGACAGACATCACTTTCAGCTGACACAGAGCAAAGAGGGTAGAAACATCTATCAAAGTATGGAATAACTTTTTTTTTTTTTTTTTTTTTGCGATGGAGTCTCACTCTGTCACCCAGGCTGGAGTGTTGTAGCATGATCTCAGCTCACTGCAACCTCTGTCTCCCAGGTTCAAGTGATTCTCCTGCCTCAGCCTCCCGTGTAGCTAGGAGGGCACCCACCACCACACCTGGCTAATTTTTTATATTTTTGATACAGACGGGGTTTCACCATGTTGTCCAGGCTGGTCTCGAACTCCTGACCTCAGATGATCCACGATTTACACAGACCGCTTACAGACGGCAAAACTGGCTTTTGTTTATAGTGTCACTATCAGTCTATCTATTTAGCACTAACAGCTTCTGCATGTGGAAAGAAAATGGCTTTCCTAGAGCACCTGCTCTGCACCAAGCTCAGTGGAGAGCCCTTTGCAAGCATTTGCTCATCAAGTCTTCACCACAATCTTATGAGGTCAACATTGCTAGGCTCTGTAGGTAAGGAAGTATCCCAGAGCTTGTTTTGGACAGAGCCCAGTCTGAAATCCAGATGTGCTTGACGGTACATCACATGGTCTTTCCAAAACCACAACCCTCATATTGTTGAGCTATGCATAGGTGCCCATGTATATTTATCTACAACTTATCTCCCTACTTACCATACCTACCTGTTTATCATCTATCCATCTATCTAATTTCATAATCATAAGCAGTTGTGTTTATACTACTGGTTCCTAATTAATGGTGATTTTGCCCCCCAAGGGACATTTAGCAAAATCTGGAGACATTTTTAAACATCAGAACTGAAGAGAGAGGGGTACTACTGGCATCTAGTGGGTAGAGGCCAGGGATGCTGTTAAACATTCTACAATGCACCAGACAGCTCCTCACAACAAAGAGTTATTCAGCCCCAAATGTTAAAACAGCCAAGGTTGAGGAGTCCTGGTCAATACCTATAAGAATTGCTTAAAATTAGACACTTTCAAGATGGGCTGGCAAGGTCAGTGTAAAATGCCCAACTTCTGTTTTGTCTCTGAACCCAGATTTAGCTAGCTCCCACAACCAGATAATATATGACAAAGAAAAATTATTGCTTACTGCCCTTTGGACAAAAGTCGGTCAAGCTTTTTCTGTAGCTTCTTGGAAAACCAAATAGGAAAGCCCAACTAACAGAGTCAAACTGAGTAAAAGATAATGCAGCTGATGCCAATGTGAAGGTTAAGGAACAGCTGAAAACAGCCTCTTTGATTTTTCTCATCCAGGGAGAAGCTTATGGAAGTCCCAGCCCATTACATCAGGAAAGTATGAAGAATATTAAGAAGTAAACAGAAATAGCCAATTTTGCATTTGGAGCCTATCTTTTTTTTTTTTCTGATCAGATAGCATTTTGACTTGAAGATGTGTTTGGCTAAGTCATCTTTCTATTTATCAACTCTCAGTATAAATTCTTCCCATTTTCTGTCTTTTCAAGTCTATATCTATTAGTGAAAAGGTGCCAGTGATAATTAAAATCTAATTCTATCCCTGCATACATAAAAAAAACAGAATATGATCTCCTGTAAAGCTCTCAGAAATAATAAAGTCTCCATATCTGCCAAGAATAACAGTGATTTTAAATAGATAAGGCGTGGAGAAGACACACCCAGAAATGCAGGGAAATTGTTGTTTTTCAAGAAGCTGCTTTAAAATGCAGTAATTGATTGACCTACTGTTGGAGACAGTTTCCCCATAGTTAATAGCCACTGTTCCCAGACAAGGGAAAGACAGAATCCTTCCATTTGAAAACAGTCTCCACTAAAACAAAATGATGGAAGAGATAACCATGTTGTCTGGTATGTGCACCATAACCAGATGGGGTTTCACCAGTTGCTGTTACTCTTTTACCCCAGTGAGGGGAACATGCTATCAGTGGTCCTGTAAAAAGTGCATCTGTGCTTTACTGAGTCTGCCACATCCGTTAGTCAGTGGATTGGTGTGTACCCAGAGAGTACTTCCTCTTGGGGATTGGTGTCTTGTCCCAGAGCAGGCTGCATGGTACTGGGGCCAACCCTTGTTTTCCCTCTTTGGCTAATGGGTAAAACAGGAAAGGGAATTCTCTGTTCCCCGCTCTTTCCCCTTACCATCCCTGTAACTTGTAGGCACAATGATGCAAGAGAGATAGCAGTTGGGTCAAAGTCAGGGCTTCTCCAGACTTTCACAGTCCTCTTCCTTAGAGCTGTTCATCACTTCTTGCCCCTGCCCAAGTCCACCCCTTGCTCTCCTCTCTCCTGCCTCTATTCTGGAAGCTTGACCTGCATGGACTGCATCAAAGGACTCCCTTGGCTCATCATATCTCTTTGCATGTGGCCAATGCAGAGCCCCAGCCGGAGACTCTACAGAGGAAGAAGAATGAGATCAGGGTACTTAGCCTTCAACTTCTTCCCTGCAGGTTTCTGTGAGCTGGCTAAAACCTGACAGGACTCCTGCCATGGCATCCCTCTCCTTCCAGCACCATTCTCTCCTTCCAGGTGCTTGTGACCTGCTTCTCTCTGCCCTTATTGGCCTAGACATAATAATGCCTCCTCCACTGTTCCTAGTATCTGGGTGCGGCACTGCCCCTTGTGAGTGCCCTACACCCTACTCGCTGTTTTATAAACATTCCTCCAGGTGTGCAATTTGAGTGTGCCATCCACTTCCCACTAGGGCCAGACTGGTTTTCCCATGTCTTTCTCAACTTGATGTTATCAAGTGGGTTTGCTTGGCCTTAGTCTTGGAGCACCTTGCAAGCAATTTCACTTCAAAAGCCTTTCCACTCCCAAAGTGCACTCAGGACCGATGCATTATCTAAAGTCATTGTCCCAGCCTTCTCTCTGCAGTGGGAAAGAGAACTACAAATGAGGGGAAAGAGAAGCTAGAACATAACCCACGTTGTTCATGTGGCAGGTGAGAGAGTGAAGAAAAACAAAGTAGACCTGAGTAAGGCAGTGAATTTTGACTCCCTGCTCTGCATCAGATTGAGATAAATTCGTGCAAAGAGTGAGTTATTTGTCAAAGGGTTTCTTCGATGTGTCTTTCTCATGGAGTTGGGAGTTGAATGCAAAGCTCTCCAAACTCCCCACTAATTTAAAATCCAAACTCTGTGCACGATATCCCTTGAGCCAGGATTCATGGCTCAGAGTTAAGTTGACTTTCCATCTCTCAGTCCCCAGAGAGACAAACTAACTAGTTATGTTTATGTGTCTGTCTGTTTTGTTTTATTTTCTCTTCAGTCTTTGGCTGAGGCATGAAAACAAAAGCTTTTTCTCTTTTACTTAGGGCAGATACTGAATCATGGTGGATCCTTATATCCAAATTTCTCTCAAGAAAGAAGTAATGCATGTATTTTGGTTCTTTTTATTTTCCCCCATCTCCCTCCCTCTCCTCCTCCTCCTGCTCCCTCTCCTCCTCCTTATCCCTCTCCTATTCCTCTTCCCACTTCTCCACCCCTTCCCTTTCCTCCTCCTCTTGCACTGTCTCCCCTCCTTCTCATCGTCTTTCTTTTTCTCCTCTCTTTCCTCCTCCTCCTCCTTCTCCTCTTTCTTCATTGTGCGAAGAAAGTCAATGATATGACCCCAATGATACCCTACTACCCAATAAGCCACTAAATCAAAGCAATAAAATGCATGAGTCCAGGAGAAACTTCAGTCTCTCCTGCTATTCAATAGATCAGGCTATTTTATTTAAAAGGTATAACTCTCATGCATCTGAATTTGAGCTACAAAAAAAAACTGTCCATAAAGGGACATGCCAATTCTTGGGTTGTCAGAGAGCAAGTGATCGTCCCACAAGCAGATTCTCAGCCCACACTGTGCAGTTTTAGAGAGCAAGCCGATTGAAACACAGTTGGGAAGTCCCCCACATAAACAGAATCAAGCAGCCTGGCTTCAGGAGGCTGTTCCACTGCAGTAACTGACATGTCCTCTGCAGAAGTCCTCCTACTCCTCCTCCCACTGTGGCTATTCTGTATAAACTACATTTCAAGGCATGGTAACAACTGAAGAGTGATGTGCCACTAGCATCTCTAAAACTGCTTTTAGCTGAAGGAAAGGAAGCTTGGAAGGCGGTAAGCCCAGGTTTTCCCTGGATTCAAGAACAATTAGGACTTGGGTTGGAGGGGTCATTTCAGCTTCCAGGAATGTTTTTTAAAATGTCCTACTGATATGGGAGGGGGGCAGGGAAGTGCTGGGTAGAGAAGGGTGGGGTCCTTGGTGAGGGCTCCACCCTCAGGCCTGTGCCCACGGACCTACATGAGGATGAGCATTTCTGTTTTTGCACCCAAAAAGTTGCCTTTTGACCCACCACACCCCCCATCCTGTGCCCATATAAGCCCAAGACCTTAAGTAGACACACACAAGTGGCTGGGCATCGGGAGGAACACACCAGCAGAAGAACACACAGACATGCCAGCTGGCCATCGATGATGGAACAACATGAATGCCAAGTAAATTCGGCTGGAGATGGTCAGAGGAGAGTCTGGCTGCTGAGACACCTGACTCCAGGGGAAGGCCACCTTCCCATTCCATCCCCCTTCTGGCTCCCCATACATCTGCTGAGAGCTACTTCCACCATTCAATGAAACACTGCACTTATTCTCCATGCCCATATGTGATCCGGTTTTTCCAGTACGCCAGGGCAAGCACCCCAGGTACAGAAAGCTCTCTGATCTTGCGATAAGGCAGAGGGTCTAATTTAACTGATTTACACAAACCACTTACAGACGGCAAAACTGAAAGAGCACACTGTAACACACGCCCAGTGGGGCTTTGGGAGCTGTAAACACTTAACTGTAGACACTGCTGTGGGGTTGCAGCCCACATTCCCCATGATCTGCCCATCTGCATGCTCCCCCTAGGAGTTTGAGCAGCGGGGCACCCAATAATCCAGCCACACCCCTGTCCCAAGCCCTGTGAGGAGGATAAGGGAAAACTCCCACGTCACTACTTTAATATCTAGTCCTTCCAACTATTGCTACAAACTGAGACATTAGTTACTAGGGCTGTTACAACAACAGTCACCCCTATCTTTGTGAACAATTTCAAAAGAAACCCAATGGCCTTACCATATTGGTATTCCACAGAACACCTGCAAAGCTCTCAAGCAAACATGTGCCTCAGTCAATACTCATTAAGATGATTTTACACACAGGAACACCTAAATAACTAAATCAATCTACTGTGTAGAAGGAGAGGGCATCATGATGGAGAAACCAAGAAAAATCGGGAGGAGTTAAAATGAGGATCATAATGTCTCTTAACTGACTCTCAAAGAAAAATTCTTCATGGCCTTATGCAGCATCATTTTAAAGATTCAGTGTCTGTTGGCAATTATTTTTCACATACATCAAATAAAATTAGTTGGTTGCTTTTCTAGTGCATAGCTGACTAGAAGATGTACATTTAGTGGGTAAAGCTTGAAGGGAAAAAAAGAGGGACAGACCTAGCTCAGAAAGAAATTATGGGGGTTAGGAGAGTAGGTGAGAGTAGGTAAGATAATTTTTAAGAATGACTCAAAAACTGTGCAGCAGGCTGGAGCACTTATGCAAAGAAGCAAAAGTCTACATATATTCAGAAGTTTCTAAAGAAATATATTCCTTTCCTGTATATTGGAGCAGGGTAAAAAATGGGAAATTAAAACAAGAATCCTAAATTATCAAAAATAAAATAAAATAAATATGTTCCAAATTTCCAAAGAAACATATTGCTTTCCTATACATTGGAGAAGAGTGAAAAATTGGAAATTAAAAGGAGAATCCCAAATTACCAAAAAAAAAGAATAAAATAAATATGTTCCAGATCCTCTAGTAAGAAAGTATAGAAGACTACAATATGTCTTTATCATATTCCTCCCCTCCATATCAATTCCAGTTTCTGTGATATTGGTTCTATTCTTTGTTACCTCTAATGCAAATCTGAAATTTCACCATGACTTTTTGAAAACTCTTATCTTCTGTTCTTATCCCAACAGGCTCTCTTTGTATCTCTGCATTCACCTTAGTTTCTTGCCTCTCCTGTACCACCCATGATTTTGTTTCAAACTGGCTGTTTTTGACATGCAACTGGGAAGTCTTATATTTGGAAAATATAATTTCCAGAACTTTAACTTTTTCTTTAAATCTCCAGAGCAATGGTTTGTTTTGTTTTGTTTTTCTATTAAGTACAGATTCCCATTTTGGTGCTATTGATTTATGTATTTAACTCATTCAAAATTACAAGGAATAAAACTAAGCTCTGTGCTTTGTAAGAGCCAGGATAAATAGTGTCCCCAGTCATCACCCAGTTTCCCTGGAATACTGGTCACAGTTTTTCACCTGATGGGCTTGGGTTTAAGCTTCTCCTGCTCCAATGAATGGATTCTCTGCCATTTCTTTTCATGCAAGAAAATAATCCAGAATAAAACACCTTTTGCCATTACTTTTATTTCCGCATCTCTCTGGGTTATTATTTGCATGCCTTTGGAAGTAAGTAGTAATAAGGAAGTTAACTGAAACCCAAGCAATGAGCAGGGCTCTTGAACTGTTGGGTTTCTCATGAATTTCTCACAGTGTTTGTGGATGGTTACCTATTATTCTCATCAGCTGAAACTACGGGGACTTCGAGTTAAGGTTAGACGGTGAACTTCTCAAAGTTGTGTGTGTGTGTGTGTGTGCGTGCACGCACGCACGCGCAGGCATGTGCACACGAGAGAAAGATGGAGAGAGAGAGAATATGAAAATGTATATATTCATGCACATGAACATATGCATGAGCACATGAAGCCCTATGCGGAAAAGAGAAAGAAACAGGGTGCTTGTTAAATGCAGAGACTGTTTTTCCTCTAGGTTTCCTAAGCTATATGGCCTGTCTGGTTTTGAGAACATGCTTCTCAATCCATTCCATCAACCTGGCAGCATAAGATCCTACACGCTTCTCTTAACTTTATGCTGTTTTCCTAGTTTGTCTTTTTGCATCTTCAAAGGCATATCCGACATAAATAGTCTGTGGCATTACTAACTTATTCATATTTCACGTACCTGGAAGAATGTATTAATTATAGAAAGTATCTGATTTTCAATAGCTTAAGAGAAACTTTCAATGAAATTGCCTGCCATATGAGACAGTACATTTTAATTTTCTTCTGTGGTTACTGGTCTGCTCAATTAATTAGTTGTTTTGCTTGGCATTGTTTTGAGTCCATTTCAATTATTTCTATTTCTCCCTTAAATAATTAACTTTATCAATGATTTTGTCAATGTATTAACCTAGAGTTGGCCATTGTAAGTATATTATCTTCTTTATAAATTATCTGTATATCTGGAATTATTTGGTCTCTCTTATTTCTCATTTTTCTTAAGGGTAAATGGTGATTCTGTATTTTTTTTTCATTAGATTACCAGAAGTTGATCTAGTTGATCTACTTTATCTACTTTTGAGACATGGGGAGGGTATTAGTTTGGACATAACTTCCTGGAATAATTTATCTATTCCATTTTCTAATTATTTTCTATTTTAATTTATTTCTGTTCTTATCTTCATAATTTGCATTTACCTAGTTCCCCACATTTGGAGTCTCAGTCTAGTATCTTAAATGGATTGAATAATTTAATGTTATTATTATTTCTTGTTTAATTAAGAATTGACTTACTGTTATGTGCTTGCCTAGGAATATAGCTTTGTCAGTATAACATAAGCTTATGACGAAATTTTCTTAGGTTTATTTCTAAATAATCAGTAATTTAGAGCCTATCATTCTAATTATTTAGAAATTTTAATTTTCATTATTATTTGTTTTTACTTGGATTTTTAATTTGTATTTAATTGACATTAAATTTGAAGAGTTTGTCTTATAGTCTTTATTTTAAAAGATTTAAAACTTTATTGTGCTAATTTGCAATTGCAAAAATATGAAACCAACCTAAATGCCCATCAATCAATGAATGGATAAAGAAAATGTGGTATATATACACCATGGAATTCTACTCAGCCATAAAAAGGAATGAAATAATGGTATTTGCAGCAACTTAGGTGGAGTTGGAGACCATTCTTTTTTTTTTTTTTTTAACTGGAGATCATTATTCTACATGAAGTGATTCAGGAATGGAAAACCAAATGTTGTACATTCTCAATTATAAATAGAAGCTAAGCTATGAGAATGCAAACACATAAAAATTATGTACTGGATTTTGGGTACTAAGGGGGGAAGGGTAGGAGGGTCTGAGGGATAGAAGACTACACGTTGGGTACAGTATACACTGCTCGGGTGACCTGTACGCCAAAATCTCAGAAATCACCACTAAAGAACTTATCTGTGTAACCAAAAACTACCTGTTCCCCAAAAGCTACTTGAAATGAAATAAAATAAAATAAAAATTTAAAAATAAAGTATATACTTAAAAGAAGAAAAAAATAAAACTTTATTGGGCTTATTTTTGTGGCCTAGAATAAGGGAAAAATTTTTATATCTTTCATGAAAGCTTAAAGAACATATTTTAAAATATTCATATTTTTATTAATTATTTTATTTAAATGTATGTATGATACATTTATGTATTTTAGTCTATTTTAACTGCCAAGGGTAAGAGAGGTGTGTTACTTTCTCCCAAAGCAAATGTGTTTCTATAAATTTCCCACTTTATTTCTAACATTTTTAGCTTTATATATTTTGATGTTATGTTATTCAGCAAATAAATTTTCATGACATTTTATCTTCACTGTGGATTGTAAAGTGGCACTCTTTGTCTCCTTTAATAGTATTTGGTCTGGAGTAAAATTTGTCTGAACTAACGTCGCCAGCCCTGCTTTCATTTCCCCGTTAATATTTTTAACCAGTTTTTCAACTTTGTCTTTTCGTTTTGTGTGGCATTTATGACATTGAGGTAGAGATGTAGTGTTGAACAGAATAAGAAAAGTTTGGCCTTTTTGATTGTTGGGAAATATCATTAATTATACAGAATCTTTAAAAATTATCTGAAAAGTGCCCAGTGGAAACCTTTTGTTGGCAGACACTGCACCATCTCTGTGTGGCTTCCTCGGGGAGGCAGAGGTGTGAATTGTCAGCCCCTGGCCTCATCTCACTCCTGGCTATGTGCCTTGGCTAAACCAAGCCTCTAGGCTAGAGAGTCAGTTTTGGTACTCAGAATACAAGTAAAACAAGACAGGTAAATAAGATGTAACTACTAGGTAAAATCTAGATGTTTACAGTAGCGATATTATCAGGTACTTTTCCATGTGTACCTGATAGATTCCCACTGCCATTTTCTCCTGTACTCTCAAAATAACAGTAGACTGATATCAGAGTTGTGTTGTACGGGGAATAAAATTGCAGAAAACTGGAGAAACTCATATTATAGATTCTGGGTGTTATCCTCTCTGCCAAGGCAGGCTTAGACAGGGACATTGTCTACAGTGCCATGGGAGGTGTCAGGCATCAATGCTATATGTGAAGAGATCTGCTCTAAGCTCTTTGCATGTACTTAAAATCTCTGTACCTCAATGTCCTCATCTGTAAAATAAGACTACATGAAGCAACAGAGTGTGCATAAAGTGCTTAGAGCAAATCTCTCGGTATGCAGTAGCTGACAGGCAGGGGTTAGCTAACATTATTACCGACTTGACCATCTTGTTTCATATCTGCTTTGCATACTGATTTGCTATTTCTTCTCTTAAATATATTGTTTATTTATTATTTGTATTTATTATTTTGGTCTGCATTTTGCTTTTGCTCATTTTTTCCCAGTAGTTGGGAAGGAATCTTTTCAAAATTTTACTTTGGCTTCATTTTACATCTTTGAATCGTTTTTTCTCTGGTTTTCAAGATTTGATGTCAACTCTCATCCCCTTTATAAGATGAGCAATTTATTGTGTTTATGTTTTTCATGCCGTGTTTATGTTTTTCATGCTGCTCTCTAAACCCATTCTCTATTCTATTAGCACTGCATAATTGAGAACTATCTCTTGAGAATTATATTGACATTTGCATTCAAATTGGAAGGGTATTTACAGTTTTTGACTTAAGATCAATTGTTTTCTCAAAATCACTTTTAATACCACGGTTTCCCCCATTCTTGAGTCATTCATCCCAGTCACTCCTAGTAGTATGTAGACCACATTCAAGTTCTTTCTCCCACAAATAAGAGTTTAAGTATTTTTTTGTTTTATTTTGTTTTCGTGTCCTTTATTTGCTTTTTTTTTTTTTAACCTTTATCCACAAGTGGCCATTTTGCTGATGACAATGTTCTTGGGTTGCACACTTTTCCCTGAAAATACTGTACAAGTTGACCCATTTTCTGGCATTTACTACTTTCTTCTAGGTGTGAATCCTTTTTCCCTTATCTTTTCTTAAAATACGGTAGGAATTTTTGATCTCCATATTTAGATCTTTTCAGCTTCAGAAAATTGTATCTAATTATACCCTTGATGATTGTTTTCTTTCACTCGCTGTCTTTTAATCTTTAGAAACATCTACAATTTATGTATATTGTATCAGTTCTCCATCTCCCTATTCCTTTTATCATCTTTTACTTTGTATTCCTCTGATGTCTGATGCTCAATAAATATTTCTTTTAGTACGACAGAAAAGAATGGAGAGAAAGAAGAAAGGAAGGAAGGAAGGAAGGAAGGCAGGAATCTGGGGACATGTTTTCAAGTTTATCCTACTCAGCTTTGATTTAACTTTCTGATCATTTCTGTCTTAACTATGGACAGTTAGCGTTTTGCCTCCTATGGCCGAATAGTAAGTTTCGTGCAACCTTTTCTTGTACCAGGCAGCTCCATTTATTTTTTTATATCCATCTGTGCTGTGGTTGTTGTTTTCAAAATGGTTTTTAAACAGTGTTTTAGGGCCTCAACTTTTGGTATCTTACCAAGCATTCTACATGCTCTTCCCACACCCAATGTATACAATAAATCATTTTCAGTGTAACGTTCTTTTTATTTTTGTTCTATAGTATTTCCCAGTCACCCCCATTGACTTCTATTTTTTGATAGACACTCCCAGGTGATAACACATGAAATTGTTGTAACAAATGCCTCTGCTCAGGCACTGCTAGAGCAAGGTGGGAATCATCTCCTAATCTATCTGTTTGGTTCTCTGACACTTTAAACCAATGACTCAATGTTAACATAGAAATAGCTTTTGTTGTATGCACTGTTTCCAGGGACCTTCCTGTCCCAGCCCCAACACAGCCCTCTCCCTGTTATGAGTTCTGGCCTTGGAGATACAGGGGGTTCTCCCCACCCTCACTGCATGCTTTTATTTCCTATGAGTGTATGTCAGTGAGATAGAACAAGACGCAGGAGTCAACTGCCCCTTTTAAGAACAAGAGATGCTTTAAATAAATAACTAACTACTTTTATGATTGGTATAAAACCCAAGTCTGTGGGACAGATGGAGACAGTGTGACAGTGTATGTGTGTGCATGTATGGGTATGAGATGAAGAGAGGAACACATTTTCATCCTACATTCTCTCATGGGTGAAAAATATTGTTCTGTCGTCTATTGTTTTTCTTTTTTCTTTCTTTCTTTCCTTTTTTTTTTTTTTTTTTTGAGATGGGATTTCACTCTAACTCAGACTGGAGTGCAGTAGCACAATCACAACTCACTGCAGCCTCAACCTCCCAGGTTCAAGCCTCTTCCCAAGTAGCTGGGACTACAGGTGCACACCACCACACACAGCCATTTTTTAAAATTATTTTTCTAGAGATGGGGTTCTCATCATGTTGTCCAGGCTGGTCTCAAACTCCTGTGCTCTTCCTCCTGCCTTGGCCTCCCAAAGTGCTGGGATTATAGGCATAAGCCACCTCGCCTAGCCACCACTGCCTCCTCCTCCTCCACTTCCTCCTCCTTTTTCTCCTCCTCCTCTTCCTGCTGCTCTTCTTCCCCTCCTCCTCCTCTTCTTCTTCCTTCTCTTCTTCTCCTCCTCCTCCTCTTCTTTCTTCTCTTCTTCTTCTTCTCCTCCTCCTCCTCTTCTTCTTCTTCCTTCTCTTCTTCTTCTCCTCCTCCTCTTCTTCTTCTTCCTTCTCTTCTTCTTCTCCTCCTCCTCTTCTTCTTCTTCCTTCTCTTCTTCTTCTTCTCCTCCTCCTCCTCTTCTTCTTCTTCCTTCCCTTCTTCTTCTTCTCCCTTCTCTTCTTCTTCTTCTCCTCCTCCTCTTCTTCTTTCTTCTCTTCTTCTCCTCCTCCTCCTCTTCTTCCTTCTCTTCTTCTCTTCTCCTCCTCCTCCTCTTCTTCTTCTTCCTTCTCTTCTTCTTCTTCTCCTCCTCCTCTTCCTCTTCTTCTTCTTCCTTCTCTTCTTCTCTTCTCCTCCTCCTCTTCTTCTTCTTCCTTCTCTTCTTCTTCTTCTCCTCCTCTTCCTCTTCTTCTTCTTCCTTCTCTTCTTCTTCTTCTCCTCCTCCTCCTCTTCTTCTTCTTCTCCTCCTCCTCCTCCTCCCCCTCTTCTTCTTCTTTCTTCCTTCTTCCTCATCCTCTTCTTTGGAAAAGGAGTGGAATTTGTAGTTCTGCTGCTAAGACATTACTTTTTACTTTTGTTCTTTGTTCATTTCCCATTTTGAAAAATAATCACTTCTTGCTAAAAACCCTTCACAGCACCACACCCAAAGGCAATCAAAGAAACATTCCAACCATTCAAGGGGACAGAAATAAGAATGAACAGCTCACAGCAAACCAGAGAGGTGTGGTGGAACACGTTGGGGGAAAGCAGAATGCCCTTTAAACATGACTTTGTAACAACTCAATCATTCACATTTTTAAAATTAAACAATTTCTAGGAACAGAAACCTAGAAAATCCTGCAGCTCACAATCATGGGCCTGACCCATGGAATTGTTATCTTGGGCAAATCTATATGCATCCAGAATTGTATAGAAAGAACTTGGTTGACAAAAAAAAAAAAAACACCCACCTAAGTAAAAACAAACAAACAATCCTCTATAAGCTGAACATTTTACTATGTCCAAGTTAGAAAAAAGTGGAGGCTCTCATTATAGTTCTGCTTTGTAATATTCAAAGGTTACATAAATTATGGGTAAGCCAACTGTTTAAAAAAATCTCTATAAGGTTGTCATTTCAGATTACGTTCAACCACACTAACCCCATCTTTTGATTACCTTCATTAAATCCCAAATTAGATCCTACCTTTCACTCACAGCTCACATGCCACCTGTTCTGTTAATTACAGATACCCGAATCAAGCCTAAACCAATGGGATTCTGACACCCAACAAGGCCAGAGTAGATAAAAGACCTACCACCCACCTCACAGAAGAGGCCTCTTTGCATACGCATTCTGGGATGAGAGTGCTAAATTTTAAACATTATTAGACATAATTAGGAGTGCCTTTTTATTTTTTAAACATATTAATATGAGGTTTATAACATATAACATTTTGCATCTGTTTTTTCACTTAATGTGATATAGCTTGCAAATATCTCCATATTACATGGCCACGATAAGCCATCATTTAAATAGCTGTATGATACCTCACACAATGCATACACCATCATCTATTTCTTCCATCACCAGAGATCTAGAATGAGAAAGTTACTTTGCAAAATCCCAAGGTGAAATATTTCTCTGGAAAAGTTTAATGATTCAGGCCCAGGGTTTAGACTTTTTGATAATGCATAAAGACAGGTGTTTCCCATTGAGAAAGGAAATGTGCCATTCAGAGTTCTGTTTCTTGTTGCTCTTCTTGTTTTTGTTTTTAGCACAACTAACCAACTTTCTGTTCTTCTGTTTATATAAAGTAGTTACTTATAAACTATAGCGACTTAGTTATATAGGCAGCTACTTTATATAAAGATGCCAGGGATTGAGTACCACTTCAGAAAGGAGTGGGGAATAATAAAAACTGTAAGCCCAGTCAAGCATGCTTTTCCTGTTACTAGCTGTTGCACATGTTGATTCCTAACTCATAGTAAGAATGCTTTTTTGCCCTAGGAGTTGGCTGGAGAGATTGAGGACATTTGGGATAGAAGAGGAAGGCTCTAACCAGAGACCACTAGGTCTCCTCTTTCCAAAACAACAATAAATGATGATTATTCTCAACCATATATGATTTATGTGAAGTTTGGCAATTTCTGGGAAAAAATGAATAAAGAAAAAAGATGTGCAGCCATGTGAAATACCTCTGGTTAGGCTTTTTTGAGAATGACTAAATTCAAGATACAGATGTATGTGTGACTGTGTGTGCACGACAGAGATGGAGGGGAAGAAAGGAGACAGGAAGAGAAAGAGAGTGGAGGAGAGAGGAAGAAAGACAGAGAGAGAGACAGACAGAGGTAGAAAGAAAGACAGGGAAACAGAAAGAAAGAGAGAAAGAGAGAACACAATATGGTGTGTTCTGTAGTTCCATGCAAGGGAGGAGGTGCTGGCAGTGAGAGCCACCTGCTCTGACAAGGAGTATTTCATCACTGACATTATTGTAAAAGTCAGTTGTGTTATTACTTTCACCTTCTCTGTAGACAACACACCTACTATGGCCTTCATTCAGGACAGACCCCTGCCATTTATCCAACTCTCGTATGCCACTGGCTCCCATATATAGTACCTGATCCCTACAAAACAAAATCAGCTGGGGTAGTTGTTACTAACGCCATTGTAAGAACGAGGAACATGAGACAGAATTTAAATGACTTGCCCTTAGCCATACAGCTAATGAAAGGTCAAGTCAGGATTTGAACTCAGAACATACTAATTCAAAAGCCTATATTCTGCCAAATACGCTAGCTCCATAAAGATGGCAATAGAGCTTTTATTCGAAGAGAAAAAGAGGAGAAGCAAGAAGAATCAGAGGTTATATATATAGGGAAAACTACAGAGCGGCTGCTTTTACGTTTTTTGTTCTGAGATCTTTCCCTTCATATCTCATTATGCATTTATTTTATATTATGTTATTTTGGCTACCATCTGTTATGAGCTGAGTTGTGTCCTCCCAAAATTCCTATGCTGAAGCCCTAACCCCCAGTACCTCAGAGTATAACTGTATTTGGAGATAAGGCCTTTAAAGAGGTAATTAAGGTAAAATGAGGCCATATGGCTGGGCCCTAATCCAATGTGACTGATGTTTCTATAAGAAGAGGAAATTTGGACACGGATAGTGCAGAAGGAAGACCATGTAAGGACACAGGGAGAAGGAAGCCATCTACACGCCAAGGGGAGAGGCCTCAGAAGAAACAGCGCTGCCGACGCCTTGATCTCAAACTTCCTGCCTCCAGTACTTTGAGAAAATAAATCTGTTGTTTAAGCCACCCAGTCTGTGGTATTTTGTTGTTGCAGCCCTAAGAAACTCATCCACCAACATTAGACTTACACAGGGCTGCACTTCTTGGAGTCTGCCCCACACTGAGACCCTTCAAAATCACTCATCCAGGGTAACCCATTAGTTGTTTGTTTGTTTGTTTGTCTCTTTGTTTGTTTTTTGAGACAGAGTTTCGCTCTTGTTGCTCAGGCTGGAGTGCAATGGCATGATCTCAGCTCAGTGCAACCTCCGCCTCCCCAGTTCAAGCGATTCTCCTGCCTCAGCCTCCTGAGTAGCTGGGGTTACAGGAATGCACCACCACGCCTGGCTAATTTTTGTATTTTTAGTGCAGATTGGGTTTCACCATGTTGGCCAGGCTGGTCTTGAACTCCTGACCTCAGGTGATCTGCCCACCTCGGCCTCCCAAAGTGCTGGGATTACAGACATGAGCCACCTCGCCTAGTCTAGCTGTTCTTTTAGTGCCGCAAGAGCAGGTCAACAGGGCCAAGCCCAGGAAGTTGTTATCTGTACCCAAGGCAGACATGGGGCTGGCCCCAAATCGACACTCCTCTAAGGGCTCCACCCCACCTTTCTCTTTTGTCTTTGTCAAGTGGATATTCCCCATAAATTTGTAGTAAAACATACACTGGCTGCCGTTGGCAGAGATGAGCTCTCAGTTTGGGAGCTACTGAATCAGGTCCTTAACCAAATATGAAATGACAGAACTGTTTCCAGCGGAGGATTAATTGAGCCAACTCAAGGCAAACACAACGTATTTTGGCATTGCTTTTGACAGATGGAAATAAAACAAACATTAGCAACCGGATTGCAGCTAACAATATGCAAAATTAAAGAAGGTACCTTTTTAACTTTCTCTGGGAGCCCACTGGCTTTTCTTATAAAATCTGCAGCAGGAAAAAAAGACAGAGCTGTTAATCTCGTTATGCAACCAGTTAGCACATGCAAACAAGGGGAATTAAAAGTCTTTGCATTCAGGGGAGGAAACAGATATTTGACACATGTATTTATTAAGGAGACTGGACTGGAAAATAGCACTGCTGTATTAAGCATAAATGGTCTAGAAAATACTTAAATAATACAGCAGAATGTGCACAGACAGCATAAGCTGCTTACAAATGGAAGCCTAAGGTCTGAGTATTTTTATTTAAAGGTTAAATTTTCAATTAATTTTGTTTTCAGCTTGTTGCCATCCTTTCAAAGCATCACTGTTAATTGCTATAAAACAGTGTCTCCCCCTGTTTGAATTCTGGACATGAAGACCTGAAGCTGTCAGCCATCTAATGGACATCAGGGTATTGGAGCAGAAATCAAAATTACTGTGTAAAAGCTGAACCAAAATGTCAGACTCTGAGAAGCCAGCGGATCAGTTAAAAGTCCGTTTTTTCATGTGTTGAGTGTCTTAAACTGGATGTGCCACTGTAACAAAATACCCCAAGACTGGGTAATTTATAATAATTTAAAAGGACTGATTTCTAACACAATAATAATAGAAAAAAATGGAATAATAGAAATGTCTTATTTATTTCTATGACTAAATTGAAGATCAAGGTGCTGGCAGGTTCCATGTCTGGTGAGGACCAGGACTCTGCTTCCGAGATGGGGCCTTGAGCACCATGTCCTCATGTGACAGAGGAAATAGAAGAAGATGAACCCACTCCTTCAGTCTCCTTTATAAGGGCCCTAATCCTACCTCGGAGTTCTGCTCTCATGATTTCACTGCCTCCTAAAGGCCCCCCTCTCAATGCTACCACACTGGCAGTTGAGTTTCCATATACAAAATTTGGGGGACACACTCAGACCATAGCACTCGGTTTCTCAGAAGTAAGTTCCAGCCCATCATGGGAAAGTGCAAATAGATACATTCTATTATTAGAATTTCCAGATAACCCAACTTCAGGGGGCTTGTGGCAGGCCAGTGTCTATATGCATACTTACTCAGTGGGTCGGCAGAGGAGAAGAAACCCATCGCCTCCTTTACAATGGAACTGTATACCTGGGAAACCATGTCCCTGGCTGTGAGTGAGCTTATCAACTTCTGCTGGGTTAACTGGCATTTCAGGACTCCCTCTTCTCAGCTAACTCCTCATTGTCTGGGATCATAGGAAACAAAATTGAGAAAGCAATTGTGTCACTAAGAATTGGGACTGGAAATAGGGTTAAGTCTTGAGTGGATGATAGAATTTTATAAAATAGTCACTATTTGAGTGATGAATACTTAAAGCTCAAACTCCACCATTGTGCAATATATCCATGTAACCTGCATGTGTGCTTCTGAATCTAAAATAAATTTTTTTACAAAGAAGGTTTGGGGTTTAAATACATTTACATATGTTTTGGCTGGAAGACATATGTTTTTTGAGAGTCAGAATTAAGTGTGAGGATGATTTTAAATTGAGAATAAAGGAGAATGATGGCATTGAGGATAAAATATAGCATTATTTAAAATAGCCCAGTATCATAGAAAGAACATGGATTTTTTTTTAATAAGGCAAATCTACTTTTGCAATTCTGTGCCATCTCTTAATACTTATGTAACCATGTGCCAGTCACCAAAACTCTCAGTCTCAGTTTCTTCATCTGCAAGATGGGAATAATAGTGTCTACTCTGTGCATTCTGAACATTTTTACATTTATCCAGGAAAAATAAATAGACAGATGATAAATTAGATCAGTCCCTCCCCACCTCACAGGGACATTTGGCATTGTTTGGAGATATTTGTGATTGTCACAACTTGGAAGGGGGGAATATTGCTCCCAAAATCTAGTAGATAGAGGCCCAGGATGCTGCTGTATACCCTAAAATACACAGGACGGTATCCCCCACCCCTAGAATTATTCAGTTCAAAATGCCAGTAGTACTGACACCTGACACTGATACTGAAAAACTCTAGATTAGATATAGGTAGGTAGATGATACAAGATACACAAATAGCAAATGGAGAAGTTGATGATTTATGTCTTATATCTCCATCATATTTATGCTTCCATCATATATGTATGTGTGTGTGTGTGTGTGTGTGTGTGTGTGTGTGTGTGTATTTATCATGGACATCAGTTGATTGCTAGGTAGACGAGAGACAATTCTTACATGAGACACGCTAGGCATCAACAAATGGAAGTGATTTTAAAATTAAACCTAAAGACAGGATTAATACCATGAGGGTTGGGATAAAATAAAGGAAGTTGCTAAAGGTGAAATAATAATCTTAGAAGTGAAACTGTGCCAGCCATCATGCTAAGTGCTGTGTATTCTTATAGCATTGTAGATTGGTGTTCATTCAAGTCTAAGAATAGGATTCATGATAGATCTATGGTTCAGGCTAAGGTGGGGATTAAGGGTAGAGCTGTGAGACAACCCTGTCAGTAGACTTTTTTTCCAAAGGGCAACCAAAGCCCAGCAATTGTATGGACAGAGGCAAACAGCCCAGCTACCATCCAGTCCAAGTTCCTGCAGTTCAAGGAGGGGACAGAATTCATGTGGCATTTACAAGTGAGGAAGGCCCACTCTACAATTGCCCACTTAAACAGGCGTTTGCAACTGAGACATCTGGAGCACGTCGATGACCAAGGTCCATCCCATGTTTGTATCCATTTCCCGGAGGAAGAAGCAGAAGTAAACTGGAATGATTTGAGTTTCATGTGAAGGGAGAATGCCGTGCATTCTAGTACTGAACAAATTTTGAGAAACGACGCCATTTGTTCACTTTGTATTGAAGAGAATAGGAAGTTTATGAGGTTCAAGATAATGCCTCTACCCTGCATCAATCCACAGGAGTGGCGAGCATCTTCAGAATGCAAGAGAACAGGGTCTTTGAACCAGTATTGGGAGTGTCAGCTGTCTGGTCGCATCTTACTCTCAGAAGGTAGGTCAGCAAAATCACACCAAAATTTCAAAACAGTTCTGTAATGTCATAGTACATAAGAATAAAGAAACTTAAAACATTGTGTGGTATCCTGGCTGGAGAAAGACTGCTTGTAGGGAGACCCCCTGAAACTATTGCTACGGAATAAAAGATGAACTGCTCCTGATTACTGTAAATACAAAGTTGCATGCAGGATTGTGTAAAGACAATGCCAGGTTGGACTGCCAGAACGAGCCAACAGCGCGTGATGTGCTTCCCCCTGCAGAAAGCCTATGAATGGACGTGCAGTCAGGGAGGTTTCACATCACCAAGATTCCTATCCCAGAAAAGCAGATGTTCATAGCTCTGGGAATGGAATGAGACCCTTGTGGAAAGCCTATAAACGGATGCATGGGGAGCGCCTGTCCATATGGATAAGATAGGGCTATAAACACCCTCATCTTGCCGCGGCTCTTCTAGGCCCCTTTAGGGTTAAAGCATACTCCCTTCTGAGAATTTCTGGTCTAACCAGTTGTCTAGCTTCACGTCCTGTTTCCATGGATTGTTTGTAACCAGCTTTTGTTACAATTGTTACTGCTGATTAATATCTTGCTAATCATAGGTTACGGAAAGACTGTGCTTCTGTTCTAAGGCTCTGTTAGAAATTACTGACGCACACACTATATTGTAAATTCTTATCTCTGTATACTGTACTTCTACATACAAATGTTATGTTAAAGAATTACTTCATCCCCATGTGACCATCTCACCTCATAATCAAATGACCCTAAATCCCTCACTAACCTACCCCCGCCCTCACTAAACTTAATAATAAATGCTGGTATATCCAGTGCATTGTTGGCACCGCGGGACCAGAAGGCAGTGACCCACCTGGACCCAGCTTTCACTGTCTTGTGTGTGTCTATTATTTCTCAACCTGCCGATCCGCCTAGGAGCAGAGAGAGAGCCCCGTTGCATTGCAGGCTGCTGGCCAGATCCCGCAATAGCTGCTCAAACAGACGGCAGGTTGTCTGAATGGAGCATGGTGAAGAGGGAAGGAAACAGACTTGGCAGTCATTCACCTGCAGTGTCCTTGTCAAGACTCACTAAATCCGGGAAGCAGCTAAGTGGTCCATAAAGGGCCGTCTCTGGTAAAAGGCTGGTTTGTTCACAGGCTTCTTGTGGGGCTGGTGTGAAACATCCCTTACTCTGTGCTCTTCCTCCATACCCAGAAAGTGAGCCACAGATGAACAACCATCTCCCAAATACTCAGTGCAGAAAGTGGAGGTCCTTGTAGGATGGCATGAGCATTTTTGTTCCTGGGAAGGTAGGTTTCTTTATAGCAATTTATGAGGTGGAATTTGGTTTACATTTCAGTCTCTTGAATCTGGTTTCTGGTGCAGTCCCTCATGGGCTAGATCTTCTCTGAATGTTCAGCCAAAATATCTTGGTGACAAAAGGAGAAGACGAACTCTGAATCATAATGACCTTGCTGTCATACCCCTATAGAGGGACCCTCAAAATTCACAAAAAAATAAAAAATAAAAATAATCACAATTCCATCTTAGAACATTTCTCAGTTTAAGATATTGTGCTCGTTTGTAATTAATGTCTGTTCCCATCCTCTGGAAGTTGCAGAGAATCACTAATCTCTTTTCTGTCTCTATAGATTTGCCTTTTCTGAACATTTTGTATAAGTGGAATGATATATTAGGTAGTCTTCTGCATCTGGTTTTTCTCAGTTAGCATAATGTTTTTAGAGATTCATCCATGTTGTAACATACATCAGTACTTCATTTCTTTATATGCCCAAATAATATTCCATTGTACAAATACACCATATTTTATTTGCCCATTCACTTGTTGAAGGATATTTGTGTTGTTTACCCTTTTTGGCTATAGTAAATAATGCTGCTATGAACTTTAATGTACAAGTATTTTGAACATATGTTTTTGGGTTTTTTTCTTTTTTAATTTTTTATTTCCATAGTTTTTTGGAGACAGGTGGTATTTGGTTACATGAGTAAGTTCTCTAGTGGTGATTTGTGAGATTTTGGTGCACGCATCACCTGAGCAGTATGCACTGAACACAATTTGTAGTCTTTTACCCCTCACCCCCCTACCACCCTTTCCCCAAAGTCCCCAAAGTCCATTGTATCAGCCCAAATGTCCATCAATCAACAAGTGGATAAAGAAATTGTGGTATATATACATACAATGGAATAATACTCAGCCATAAAAAGGAATGAATTAATGACATTTGCAGCAACCTGAATGGACAGAAGACTATTATTCTATGTGAAGTCACTCAGGAATGGAAAACCAAACGTTGTACGTTCTCACTCATAAGTGGGAGCTAAGCTGTGAGGATGCAAAGTCATATAAACAAATGTTTTTATTTATCTTGGGTAGATACCTAGGAGTGGAATTGCTAGATCACTTGGTAAATTTGTTTCCACTGGTGGGGTCTTGACCAGCCACAGATCCAGCCTCCTCCTCAGCATTGGACAGGGTTATAATGGGATAGCAAGAACCTACCTGCTACATGTCTACATCATTCGTTACTTGGGAGATTTCCTATTAAAACATTTGAAATTCCACCCACCTTTAAATGGAGGACAGCCTTTTAGTCACTACCTGAGTATGTGATTTCAATAAGATGATCTTCTAAAATACAAAAGATGAGAAAGTATCTTGGAGAGGTGACAACATGAAAGATGATAATGTGATATTACTGCCATCATTAGGATTATTCACTTGTCATCTGAGACTTAAAGTGATGGTGATTTCAGCTTTGTCTGGTAGGATCAGGGAACAGCTAAGATCTAATTCAAAGATCCCTTGACTCTGATGTTTGTTCCCACCACTTCCACTTCCTAGTTATGGGAATTTCTGCAAAGTGATTTGCCTCCCCAAGCTTTAGATGCTTCCCTTACAAAATGGGGCCACCAACATCATTTCTCAGGGTTTCCACATGATTAAATAAATGGCAGCACGTTGAATCCAGTCCCTTGGGCTATTGGGTAGGTGTTACCAAACCCTAATTTCTTTTCCTTTTTTTTTTTTTTTTGTGACAGAGTCTTGCTCTGTCACTCAGGCTGAAGTGCAGTGCTCTTATCTTGGCTCACTGCAGCCTCAACTTCCCTGGGCTCAAGTGATCTTCCCTCCTCAGCCTCACAAGTAGCTGGGGCTATAGGCATGCACCACCATGCTCAGCTAATTTTGTTTATTATTTGTAGAGACAAGGTCTCACTATGTTGCACAGGCTGGTTTTGAACTCCTGGACTCAAGCAATCCTCTCACCTTGGCCTCCCAAAGTGCTGGGATTATAGGCATGAGCCACTGTGTCCAGCCTGGACCCTAATTTCAATGTAGGAAGGTTGTATATCTCAAGGGAAACCTCAAAGAACCAAAATGTGCTGGAGAATAGGCTGCTTGATTTTGTTCTCTTTTTTTTTATTTTACTTGGGATTTATTTGTATAGAATTTTGATATTTTTCTTTTAAATAGAAATACCAACAAAAATAATAGGACAACACATTGATATGGCCCTTTTTAAAGGTGCATTCATATTGATGATATCATTTAGTCTATTACATCTTGTGACTCTTAAGTCTCGTGGCTCACTAAAATTACGTGGGGAGCATTTAGTAAGAGTCAGTGCCTGGGCACCAACCCCAGAGGCTCTGATTCA
The DNA here is from genome assembly GCF_029289425.2 of Pan paniscus. NCBI lineage: Eukaryota > Metazoa > Chordata > Mammalia > Primates > Hominidae > Pan > Pan paniscus. The sequence goes on from NC_073267.2 coordinate 75,315,904, forward strand.
ATGGATCTGGGGAGGAGCTCAGGAGTCTGAATTTTTTTTACATCTCTGGTTATTCCCATGTAAAACCAGAGCTCAGATCTGTTGCAATGGGCTGTGGAAGATAAGGCAGAGGCTGCCTTCTCTAGAGTTCAGTTAGGAAGCTGGGAGAAAGGTTAAAGGGCTGCCCATCAGGATTTGAATCCAGGTCTCTCAACTGAGTCCAGTGCTCTGTTTCCTACACCACATTTTCTAGGGATAAAATTGAACTAAAACGGAGGAGGTCCTGGAGTAGAGAAAGGACAATATTAAGTCCCCTTGGAAGAAATGTACCAATGGGTGGCAATAATACATTCACCCAGAATAACTCCACAGGAGGGCCTTATCCCGCCTCGCCTTGCATATGTTGAAACCAGGGCATGGTTTCCTATAAAAATGCTTACTGTGCAGAAGTTCAGTGAGAGGTAGGGATTCTAAGGGGACAGATAAATCTATGAGCAAGACCAGTGAGTTGGTAAAACACCCAGCTCAGCAGTTCAGAGCCAAAAATAGAAAGGCTTTGTGAGCAGGTAGGTATCTTTATTATGGTAATCAACTCTGGGCCTAAGAAACAATGAGGCCATCAGAGTTCCTGGGATGCTCCATAAAGGTGGTAGTAGTGGGTGTCCTGGTAAGCACAGAAATCTGTGACCTGGCTGGCGTACAGCACTCAGGTGGGGCTACCAACTTCAGGCCTCTCTGCATCCAGGGCCACCAACTTCAGGCCTCTCTGCACCCAAGACCTGGCTAAGTTTTAGCCCACCAGTGAATCAATGTGAATTGATAGGGAAAATGCTAAACTGGAAGAAATACACTAAAAAAAATCATAAAATTTGAGAACAAAATGGAATTCAGATTATCAAGTTAAAGCCCTCATTTTACAGATTAAAGAAAATGAAGCTCGGGGTAGAGAAATGATTTGCTTCAAGGCTACAGAGCTAAGTGGAGTGGCAGATCCAAGAGCCTCCCTGCTTGGTGGTTCTTCTGCCATTAAAAACCAACCAAACAAGAAACCATGGGCAAAACACAGGCACACCCTGAATACTGTCAGGAGGAGACGGTCTTCATTCTCTCTTGTGGTGCCCTTCCCTCTTCCTGAGGAGTGAGCCGTCACTTTGGCTTCTACTCTATGTTAAGGGGATCAAGGGACATCATGGAAATATGGACTCTGGCCCTGGCTTTGCTGTGTGTCTTGGGGCAAGTCACTTTACCTTTCTGGGTCTCACATCTCCATAGGCAAAATGCTGAGTGTGAAAAAATAATTCTAATGATACACTACCTGACTTACTCTCTAAACCAGGGATTGGCAAACTAAGGACCAACTCTGGCCCACCACCTGTGTTTGTAAATAAAGTTTTATTGGAACACAGCCACACCCAGTCTTTAATATATTGTCTAGGGTTGCTTTCATGCCATAATGGCAGAGTTGGGTAGATGCAACAGAGACCAGCTTATGCCCCACCAAGCTGAGCATACCCACTATCTGGCCCTTTACAGAAATGTTTGCTCATCTCTATAAAAGAACAATCTATCTACTACCTCTGAGATACACACAGACACACAGACACACACACACACACACACACACACCTACTCCTACCACATATTAATATATATCCTGGACCATGTAATGTTGCTGCTTCTGTATTTGCTTTTAGTAGGAAAATGTTTCAAACATATAGCTAAATGCAGAACCAAACTCAATGAATGATATTTATAGCCCTCTAGGTTTAACAGATATTATTAATATTCAGTCAGATTGTATGTTTGCAAAACACTATACCATAGGAATCCATATTTATAAAGAATCTTGATTTCTCTTAGAATAAGGAAGAAAAGACAGACATGCATACATGCATAGGCATATATGTAAATGACCTGAAAAGTTCAACACTACTGTAGCATGATTGTCCTCACTTGATTTTGGTGTTCCAGTTTCTGATTTTTCAGATAAGTAGCAAGGTCTTACTTATGAGATGCATAGTCTAAATTGCAAAACACACATTTTACCAGATATTCAGAAATAAGCATGAGTTTTTTAATCAACTACATGGTTTAATTTAAAAGTAAAAGTGTAATTTTCAGTTATGAAATTTAGTTATAATTATCTTAACTGTCAATACTTAAAGGTACTACTTAAACACTAATAAAACAGGGCAAGATTTAAAGAAAAAAATCTGAGATTGAGTTGAGTACCTTTTTCCATTTCTTTTTAACCTTAAACCACTTGGTGAAATCTCAATTTTAGGAATCAATCTTAATTGGAATGTCCTTGCATAATCTTTACATATTTCTTTCATTAAGAAAACCAAAATGTTTAAGACTTCTCTGGTCTCCAAGGTTTGTACAATTTCATTTTAAGTCAAAGCCACTATAGTCATTCAATTCCCCCATGACCTGGTCCCAGCTCACATGAAACCAAGGATAGATTTTTGTTTCATCTTCTTCAGTCATGACAAGGAATAAAAGAGGAATTTCTACCTCTGTCATTTGGCTTCATTAGCATCAACATGTGTCTTCTACAACCCTGTAATATTTCTTCACTATATGAATTATTTGCCTATTTGAGGCTTTTGGGTGTGCATGTGTGTCTGTGTGTGTACGCATGCACACATGCACAAATATGCACACATACCTGCATTCTAATCCTCTCTCTTGCTTCTTCCAATCAGTAATTGGGCTGGTTATCAGGTGAACACAAATTGGCATCAAGAGCTCACCTTTGAAAAGTCTCCCTTTCCAATATTCCTCTGATACAGAATTTGGAGTTAAAGATATTTTTGCTAAAGCCAGAAGTTTTTTTTTCTTTAAAGACCAGGAAGTCTACTAGGCTAGCACATGGTTAAATAGTCATTGGAATAAACTCTTAAGACAGAGATATGCATTACTTTTATTACAGCTATTTTCATTGTGCTAATGGCTCCACCAGGCAAGGAGGGGCTGCCGTGGGCTACTCAAAATCTAACGTTTCCATCTGTCTTCCCAGTTCCACCCTGAAGTGGGCATTTGTCTCACATGTGTGTTCCTCTCTCCAGATTAAGAGGACAATATTTTTAAGCTTTGGGATTTAATGTCTTTGCTTTAGCCTTCAGAAAAACTCTCCCTAAAACCAATGACAGAGCTCCAGCCGTATATTAGGCATCCCAGCCTCCACAAGGCAGGAGCCAGAAGAGTGCTAGAAACAGAACCAAGGGGGCTTTGGAATGGTTAATAACAAAAGATCCTTAAATGTATCATAAATATCTATTACCAGGAAGATTAATAATGATAAGAGTGTCCTTTACTTAGCGCAAGACTTTTCTCTCTTGATACTTAACCTACCCACGTAGATGAGGTTAAGCTATGCACCTTAATGGGGGACTGTTACGATGTCTATAATTAAAATGACTTTTCTTTGGAATGCTCAAGGAAAATTAGACTTTTTTTCCTCCTAACAATTGTGAAAACATTATAACAAAATAACTATAGCAAATTTGAAAAGATAATATCCCTACTAATTCTATGCCCCTCAAAAAGGCGTAAAGCAACAGTTTCAATATAGGGCAGTCACACTTGGGAGCACAAGGACACCTGGAGAATGTATTTAAAATGCAGGTTCCCAGGCCCAACTCACACAAACTATTTCTTGAGATTTGAGGTCAGGGTCAGGATTACACTTGTTAATGACGTCCCAGGCTATCTGGATGTCGTTACAAGACCAAGCTTTCAGAAGCATCGAGATAGAATAGTCCCCCTTAGCAGCAGGGCACACATTCTAAGACCCCCAGTAGATGCTTGAAACCACAGGTAGTACTGAACCATATCTACACAATTTTTTTTTCTATACATACATGGCCTAGGAAAAAGTGTAATTTAGAAATTAGGCACAATAAGAGATTAACACTAACTCATAATAAAATCGAATATGTATAACAATATGCCAACATCACTACTCTTGCCCTTTGGGGCCAATATTAAGTAAAAGTGATATGGTGGCTGTTGGCCCGAATACCTCAACGGCTCCTATGTGCCACAGGTGGGTGGCATCTATAGCATGGATATGCTGGACAGTGGTGTCCATAGTGTGGATGTGCTGGACAAAGGACTGATGCACATCTTAGGCAGGACAGAGCAGGACAGCACGGTTCTCATGTGGTCCCATGTGGTTCTCATCACACGACTCAGAATGGTGTCCAAATTAAAACTTATGAATTGTTCATTTCTGGAATTTTCCTAATATTTCCAGACCAAGGTTGACCATGGGTAACTGAAACCAGAGAATGTGAAACCGAGGACAAGGGAGACTACGGTAGAAATGTTCAATTCCAGCTGCTTTTCTAATGCAATACGTAGCTCTCATTCTTCCAGTTCTATGCTCCAGCGTTTTGTTATCCACTACGTATTTATGGGCACTACGTACATGGTTTTCAGCCTGGTGGAATTTAAGATATCATAATTCAAATCCTGAATCTTCTCTTAAACAAATTTATTCAGATAGATTCTCATAACACCATTAATGACAGATAGAATTATTCAAATAGATTCTCATAACACCAAAGGGCAAGAACACATTTGTGGCTTCCACTGTGTTGCCATGTTGCTTTCTCCTAATGTTAAGAAATTTATATTTAAATCAGCAGATTAAGAGGGCCCAATATTCACCATAATGTCACCAGCAATGTGTATTTGAATATATTTTTACTTTGTTCTGCTAATTTAGTCAGTGCAAAATGGTATCTCAAGGTGGATTTAATTCACTCTTCTTGCATTTCTGGTAAAGATTAATATGTTTCCTTGTGTTTCTTTTCTACTTAAAAGTTTCCCAGAGATACAGTTAAACTTCTGAATCTCTCTTTGAGCTTAGGGCAAGACTTATTACTTCTTTCTTTATTGTCCAGGCAACTGGTACCTGACAAAGACTGAAAGCTAGGGATGGAGAAGAGACTGCAGCTTGATTGAGCATCCAAGGACAGAGCTCTTGGCCAAACTACCTTGTGTCTTGAGGGTCCTAAGACCAAAACTTCTAGATGGAAGACAAGGAGGAAGAAAGCATTCCAAGTCAGGTTCCCTGGGAAATAAGATTTGCATACAGGAGATTCTTGGGGCAGTTCCCTCAAGATGAAGACCCGGAGGTGGTGAAGAACTCTGGAGCTGAAAGAGAGAGGTGTTTAACAGTTGCCAACTCACCAATGGCCCTGGGGAACTCTAGAACTGGGATGGCTCTTTATTATTGTCCTGTTTTGAGGCAAGGGCCTTTCTTCTCAACTACATGGACCAGTCATTGGAGGTGGCTGCCCCAGGGAAAGGACTGTGAGTTTAGGTGAGGCAACTCTCTTCAGCTAAAAGCAAACCTTAGCAAGGCACTCAGCTGTGAAATGTCAGCTGCTGATATTATCAGCTGCTGGTGGGATGAGAGCCTCAGTCCTGAAGAGTGCATCTCAGTGATACACCACAGCATTCCCTGCAGAAGGAATCTAATGTTTATTGAGATCTCACAGTTTCTTTAATGTATGCTCTTTTAGTTATCTACTGATGTGTAATGAACCACTCCAAAGTTGGTTTAAGACAACAACAAACATTTAAATTCAGTTCACGTTTCTGAAAACTGGGCTGGGCTCAGCTGAATAGTTCTTCTGCAGGTCTTGCTGCTGATCACTTACTGGCTGCATTCATCTGGTGAGACAGCTGTGGGCTGGGCTTAGCTGGGACAGTGGGATGGCTGGGCTTCTGTTGCTCTCTCCAAGGAGTTTCAGGGCCTCTTTCTCTCAACGTGACCTTGTCACCTACAGGCAGCCCCTTCACACCATCTCTCCTGCAAACTAACTGTTTTCCTACAGGGAGAATTAGGACCAGGACCCAGCCTAATATTTAGAACAGGGTTTCTCACCTCCATGATATTGAAATTTTCGGCTGCATACTTATTTGTTGGAGGGAGGAGGTGGTAGATACCCAGGTTGTGCATTGTAGAATATTTAGCAATATTCCTGGCCTTCATTCACTGGATACCAGTAGTACTTCCCCAATTGTGATATTAAAAATGTGTCTCTCAGCACTGCCAAATGTCCCCTTGTGGGGAAAAATCATTCTCCATTGAGAATTAGGGCTTTAGAAAGACTTGCACTTCAGCACTCTTAGAAGTTCCACCACATCCTATTAACTAAAGCAAGCCATAGACACAGCCCAGTTTCAAAGCACAGGAATACCAGGACGCACAGTTCACTGGGGCCACCAATGTCGCAGACTACCATAGTTCTATGAAGTTAATATTACATCCCCATATTCTAACGTTGAACTAAGGCTCGTTCTTTCAAGGCCATGCAGAAAGTCACAGGACCAAGATTGGAGCCCAGGTTTGCCTGACAGCAAAATCTATACTGCCCCTGCTACATTGAGCCACCTGCAGCAGGTTCCAAAGGGTTACTTTTAGAAATGAACTACCCTCAATCTCCTGCAAAAACGTGTTAGAGAAAAGAGAGAGGCTTTGCTCAGGCTTAGTTACGGTTAATAAAGAGAACATTAATCACTTGAAGTGCTATTTTGGAGCTCATGAAACTGAAATGAAGCGCAATATGAAATGTTCATTTATTTCTGAGGGGTTTATTTTGTTAACATTCAATCACTCAATCCTCTTTGCCTTATTTATCAAGTTTGAGGGAAAGAACACTTTTTTTTAATACATAAAGTTCTGTTCTGAATGATATAATAACAGCCTCCTTCTATTAGAGATGCAGAGGTCATAGATCATAGGTGGAGCCAGGACATCGCTCCCCTGCTCACCAGGGCAGTTCTTTCAAGGGAGGTCCACACCAGTGCTACCTATTATAGCCTCCTGTAGGCTCTTATGAGACTCCATTTTCTGTTGGAGCATGAAATGCCTGGATTTAAAGCTCCTCTCTGCTGCTCACTGGCTATATTGCTGTTGATGCATCACTTAAATTTCTGGAGCCTCAGTGTCTTTAACTTGGGTGAAATGACTCCTACTCCGTGGGATTTGTGCTGAGGAAATGAAATAATGCATGTGCATTTGGTTCCTTCACTGTCCCCTCTTGAGAAAGGAGGGATCTGCAGTAGATAATAGATACAACCAAGAGAAGGTCATGGGCCAATTAACTCAAGTCTTCTCTTTGCCAGGCAGGACAATGAGTGTAAGAGTGAAAGGTACCAGAGGGCTGGAGCACATTCTATTACCACCATGACTTGTGGATCTTGGGCCACCTCCTCTCCCACACATCAAGGCAGCAGACACATAAAGGGCAAAAATGAAGCAGAGACCGTGATCCTCCCTCATTCCACTCCCAATCTCCCAGACAGGTGATGGAAATTGGACAGAAAAGAGCAAAGAAGTCAATTGTCATCCATTATTTGGTATAGTCCCCTACTTCCAAAGAGTTTCTCAAAACACAGTCTGTGAGTTCTTCTCCGTATTGTATTTATTACACATTTGTAAAGAAAACTTTTTTATCTGGAATGCTCAGGAACTTGATGTCCTGATTAATTCAATGTTCTATTTAACTGGAAGGCACCACATATTGCATAGGTTTCAACACTGAAACATGGCAACAGGTTTTTTTAAAAAAAAAATTTAATCAAACATAACAATATTTATCGGAGAGTTTGTAAGACATGGTAGGTTTCTGTATTGCCTCCAAGGCATAACAAGAAACATCCATTTTTCAAGATTTATACAGGTGAACATGTGGATTATTGGAGGTTTCTCACTGATTTAGTAAAAATGACATCGATTTCCTTCATAGTTAAGCAGATCTGGGTTGAGTCCTAGTTCTAAATGTATGAGCTGCTGGCTGTTAATCTCCACAAGCCTTAGTTTTTTAATCTGTAAATTTGATATAATGGCATTGCTTTAAGGAAGTAATCAGACCGTGATTACAAACCCCTTTGCACAATGCCTGCCTCATAGTAAATACTTAATCAAGTCAACTTTGTTTTGTCCATTCTCTTCTTTTGGGTTCTACTCCAGCTACACGGAAAATAAACTTGCAGAGAAAGTGTCAGGAAACACTGCAGACCACCTAACTATTCTCATACAGAAAATGTTGACAGGGCAAGGACATCAGGGCATGAGAAATTTTGCATTTCTGCAGTGCATACTACACACAACCATTTCAGCTAATCATCATGGCCATCCTGTGGTTCTGAACACAGCCTGATTGGAGAGGATGGTTTAGGATGCCAGTTTTACTTGTGAGTAAAATTTCTGATGGGCATGTTTAGTAAAACAGCTGTTTGGATGAAAGATTCTTATGGTTGCAAAGTCAGAGGTGCATCGCCAGTGCTTTGGTTAAAGTTCTTGCAGTTCAGCCCCAAATTGCATTTCTGCAGCGAGTAAGGAAAAGGCATTATAAAGTTCTTGCCTGTGCCTCCTTATGTGGTCCCAGAGATACACACAGTGGCTTTTCTCTGTCATCAGTCACCCTTGGGCATCAACTGTCTGCAAGAGATTTTGCCTCAGATACGGAGCCTAATCACTGAACCAGTTTTTATTTGGCTATATCTCAATGATAGCTAAAGGCCCCATTTTACTTGCTGGCCCATTGTTTGTCTAATTATTAATGTGCCTCAATTTCAATTAGGTCAACTGATGAAAGATCTTGGCTCAGACAGGCGGACTCACCAGTGGGGATCCTTTTGCCTGTGTCTCAGCCACCTGAAGGGTTTTTCCATGACAATTTGCTCAAGCAAGATGGGGTCAGCTGTCCAGGGAGCACTCAGGAAGCAAAAGGTTGTCTTGAAGTGTGAACAGAAAAGCTCAATGGACATCAGTGATGCAAGAAAGCTCTGGCAAAAGCAAATAGGGTCATGCCAGGCAGCACTGGGGGTAGCTCCCCCGTATCCTGGAGAAGCTGCAAAGTAAAGGTTAGCAAGGCATGTGGTTTCTTAAGAACCAAAAATGGAGAGGGCTTTTCTTTTGAAAGACTTGCTCCAGCAGAGCCTGCTGTGTTTTCACTTGCTCTGCACGAGATGCTTCCTGTTGGGTGTACTTGCCCAGGTACCAGGATAGTGTGAGGGCTGAGGGCAATATTGTTCCCACAGCTCTGAAAGGGAAGAGGTGAAGAGGTCAAAGGAAAACAGTCTACGTCCTGCCGGGTTAAACACAACTTCTTGCGGCCAAGCTGGAGAGTAGAAAAACAGGGAGAAGTGGGATTTTCTATCTGCTGGGTTGATCTGCAGCCCCCCACACATTCAAGATGAAGCAGCGGTGGAAGGATGGGGCATGGACTCATCATCCAGTGTCCGGTGGTTCAATTTCACCTCTGCCTCCTATCCTACCCAAGTGTGATCTTGGGTCCCCGTTTTATCAAAGTGAAATGGGAACAAGACTACTGACCTCGTATGGTGGCTGGGAAGGTAAATGGAACAATATACAAATAGGGTACATAATGGTACTTCCTAAATTGTTCTTTCCCTTTCTCTCTAACTTCCATTCTTTTGGTTCCAAAGCCTTATCCAACTCTGGGTGACTCCTTACTAAAATACCAGCCCCCTTTCTCCCTAGAAGCAGAACCCTGACTTAATTTGGAGGCTGCCATGAGCCAAGCTGAACAATGACGTCTACCAGCCTGCCTTGCAGAGAGGGGTGGCCAATGAGACATAAGCAGAAGGTACTGAGTGGGGTTTGGGAGAAAGCATCTTTCATTTCTTGCCTCTCCCTCTCCTATCCAAGAACCATGGCTGAGCTCAGATGGAGCTGGCACAAGCCTAGTGCCAGGAAGATGTTTGCTGCCTAAATAACCCAAAAAATAAAAATAGAAACAGTGAACACTTATGGGCTTGTACATTGCCTGTCAGTACACTAAGGCCTTTATTCGTTCTGTTTAATTCAATCCTATGAAATTTTGTTTTACTATTATTAATTTCTATTTAAAAATTAGGAACCTATGGTACAAAATACATGAATAAATATATGTAGGCATGAGTGACTGAGTCAGTGCATGAACCACCGGGCCTATTGGAATTCAAGGAGAATTAGGGGTAAAGGGTAGGGATATTGGTTTTCTATTACTACTATACCAAATTACGCTAAACTTGGTAGCTTCGAATAACACAAATGTATCATCTTACAGTTCAATAGGTTAGAAGCTCAACATGGGTCTCACTGGGCTAAAATCAAGGTGTCAGAAGGGCTGGGTTTTTTTCTGGAGGCTGTAAGGGAGAATTTGTTTCCTCGTCTTTTCCAGCTTCTAGAGGCCACCCACGTTCCATTCCTCTGCTCATGACCCCTTCCTCCATCTTCACAGCAGCAAGGTCAGGCCAAGTCTTTCTCATGCTGCTTTACTACCCAGTGTCTGTGGTCTCTTCCCCTTTGAAGGACCCTGAGATTATACTGGGCCCCCCAAAAAATTCAGGATTACTTCCCTTTCTTAAGGACAGATGATTAGCAGCCTTAATTCCATCCATAATTTTTATCTTCCTTTTGCCATGAAAGGTAAGGGATTTGCAAGTTCCAGAGTTTAAGACGTGGACATCTTTGGGGGCCATTATTCTGCCTACCACTGTATATTTCTGCAGAAGCTTGTTCGTCATTTATAAAAACATTTTTACAATAGGAGCAGTTTCAGCAAGTCCCTCACTCCACAGCAAGGTGTCAGATCTCAGTTCAAAGGTTACAGGAAGACAAGACCCATTTAGCTCATTTTCCAGTATGGCGGGATGCTGCTTGCACAGGATGCTGTGGCCACAGCATCTCATGCTGTCATCCTTTCCTGAAGACTCCCAGGCATCCCTCTGGGGGAAGGAGGCAGGTAACAGTGGCTATCTGAGGGCTCTGGGAAGTTTCTCATCTTATTCATTGGCCTTCGGCCAGGTGGAATTGATTTTCAGACATTTCAGAAGAAAGAGGGAGGAGAGCATTTGTTGAGCCAGGGCCAGTCTTCACATTCACTTTACCACTGCAGGTCTTTAATTAGACGTGAGATTCAGGTTTTAAGTAGGACACTGAAGTCCTGAAAGGGAGAGCAACTAGCCCCAGATGACCCAGCTACTAATTAACAAAGCAGAAAACTGGAGTCTGGGACTTTCTACCCTGCTGACCCCTGAGCAAGTCCGACTGTGAACCCACCAGTCCCCATGACCAGACCCCTCTCCGAATCAGTGCCTTTCATGCCATAACAAGCTTTTTATGCCCTTACAAATGTTTATATCTTTTTCTCTATCAAAACCCATGCTGCCCCTAGGAAGTACCTCTCCCGCCTCCCCAAGGAGCCCATTTGACTTCTTGTCCTTCCTCTTGTGCAGGTCAGTCTTGGTCATTTCATGTCAACCGGTATTTCTATTTTGTCCATGATGGGTCTCTCTCACTTGACCTTGAGCTCCTGAAGGATGATTCCATCTCAATTATCCTTTACTTTCCCATTGCCACTTCCACTCCTTCTAGAATATCTTTCCCACTGTAGATCAGAGCTAAATCTTTGCTACTTAGATGCTTTGAGTTGATCCTACTTTAAAAATTTGTTCCTTTTCATATTTCACCTTAGTGCAGCAGCCCCAAAGCAAATCAGCTACCTTTCCTCCAATACAGCAATGATTTTTAAAAATTATTATCATCTTTAGGATCCACTCTGTCCCTACTCAAGTTTCTATCCAGAAACGTTTTGCAAGAAATGCCTCACTACTCTTCCATTAAAAAACAGAAGACAAATTAGTTGGTCCTTGAGCCATCACTGGTGTTTCTGCAAGGTGAACCACTCAAGGTAGCAAAAAAGCAAAGCACATTTGTGAGGCTGAAAAGTGATTTGCCCCTCCCCCCCAGGCTCTGTGCACTGAAAACCCAAGGAGCAGATGGAGTTTTATGCCTAGCTGAGCATGGCTAAACACCATTGTTTGAACAGAAACATTCATAGGTCAAATTTTAGAGATAAACAGGTAATACAATTAATCCCTTCTCACTTCCATCTTCCTCCTGCCCAGCACACTGAAAACAAACTTTGCTCATTCTTCCCAGGGTCTTGAGTGGTGCCATGGGTTACCATGCTGCCTGTGGAGCTCTCTAGATAAAAGGCCCATGTCTCCATTTTGTGGATGGAAAGACTGAGAACAGACAAGACACATGTTTCCAGAGTTGCTGGGGTGGCAGGAACACCTGGTTGCATCTGCATTTCTCCATTTTCAGCACAGCTCAACAAAGACGATCAGACATCTGTGAACCGATGAGCACAGAACTAATCTAAAGGACTTTGTCCAGATCTACAAGAACCTGACTTTGGGAAGCTGCACCTAGTACCTACATTATACTAGGAACCAAACTGGGTACTTTTACATTTCATTTAATCTTCACAACAACTTTGTGTAGTACATATGTCAGTTTGTAGCTGACAAATCTCAGACTCAAGGAAATAAAGTTATTTGCCCAAGGCCCCTCCATGTAAAAAGTGATAAAACAAAAATTTAAATAGTTTATTCATTCATTTTTATTCACTCCTCAACAGATATTTATTATAGAATGATCTGGTGCCAGGCACTGTGCCCATAAACAAAGCAGGCCACTAGCAGAAGCCAGTGTTCCCGCAGGGCTGGGCTTTGATCTGAAGCTGGCCTGGCGTGTCCTAACCAGACACAACATACTGCGTAGCTGGGGCTGGGTCCAAGGAGGAACCCATGCCCTGGAAAAATCTGTCTCATCTTGGCATTATTCTCTTTCCAAGGGTGAAGGTAATTACAGGATCACTAAATACAATTTTGCAACAAGACCCTTCATTTCTCCCAAACCTGAGAAATGACCCAGCAGAGCACACTAGCTCACAGTCATTTCTTTGACAGCAGTACTAGACCAGAGCAGGGATGGCCAGAAATCAGTTAGGCATGTTGGGTAGACTGGACCTGGGATTTAGAGTATAATTCTAGGGTTCGAGTACTTACCCTGACACTCTCTGGCTTTACAGAGGTTAGGTCACCTCTCAAACACCTCATTTTCCATAAAGTCAAATAGTAATTCCTTTCTTGCAGGCTTAGGGTGAAAACTAAAGGAAATGACATATGTGGCACATAGCAGGTACTTCTTAAGACAAATGAGAAAAAAGATCCACCAGCCTGGCCAGACACTGTGGGAAGTTTGCAGAGAGACAGAAGAAAGCAGTGTGTGTACTTGGGGGAGAAACCAGGAGAGAATGGAATATGAATAAGCCTCATGAAGGCATGGGCAACAACTGTGTCCCCGATGCCAAAAGATGGTCTGCAACATAACAGGAATTTTCATAAACATTTGTTGAATTCAGGAATAAATGAATATTGGTTGCTGTCATGGTTCAAGGGGGGCCAGTGGTGGAAAGCATGGTGGGCAAAACCTGAATCCTGTGACCATGGGTCTGGGGCCAATGCATGGATGGACAATGACAGAAAGGCCATTATCCCTTCAGATCCCATTCCTGGAGGAAGGCAGAGCCTCGACCTCAACCAGGAGGAAAGCACCTGGGTTCCAGCTGTGGGTCACTTTGTTTATACCATTTGCTAGGATGAGAGGATGGAGCTCCTGAAAGCTCCTGCCTGTCCTAGGCAAGCCCACTCAGGCTAGGACCATTTTAGACATACCCATATTTAGAAATCTTTTCCTGGAGCTTCTGGACCAGTTTTGCAGAAAGACAGTGATACCCAAAGCCCCAGAATACAACTAAAAGTGTTGCACAGAGATAGATGGTGGACAAGTCGTGGGTCAGCCTAGGAGAGAACTATGGTCGCTGATGTTTGGGACATTCTTTGAGATGTCCTGGAGTTTGAGGACCAGTATCCTTTGAGAGAGAAAGGAGGAGGAATCCCCAGTGAGGAGTGAGCTTGCCCAATTCTAAACAAGATTTCCTCCTTTCCCCATATTGTGTTTTGTCCCCATGGGACGCAGCAAGCATCAGAACCACCCACACATGATTTTAGACACAGGGAGAAACCAGGCCTGGAACACACAGTTAAAAATGCTGTCATGCTAACAAATGGCCAAAAAAACTTACACAGCAGCGAAGAGCAGGATTCTCTATGAGATCTCTTTTCCTTGAGCCCCACCTCTTCCTCCCTGCTCGCCCCTTTGAGCCTTTGCTTTTGTTATTCCTTCATTGAGAAATGTCCTTCCCCTTTTTTGTTTTCTAGAGAATTTCTGCTCACCCTTTAAAATCACTTTGTGCCACCTCCCCATGGAGTGTCCTCCATCTCTCCAGGCAAAGTCCATATCTCCTTTCTCTGTGCACCTGCAGCTGCAGGCTTGTGTCTATAAGAGGACACTCACAAACTCACAAAAGGCAAGTTCTCTTAGGGCACGGATGGTAATACTTAGTGCTATATGATAGGGCCCAGCTGAGTAACAAGCACATAGTAGGTACTTAATGGTTAAATGAATCTGTTGGGCAAGAACATTCCTGCATGGGAGGCAAACCCAGGAGCGAGCTCAGACCTCCTGACTTCTAGTCCAGCATCCTCACTTGTCACTCTGGTCCAGAGTGGACCAAAAATTAAGGTCTTATTCTTCTTTGTTTTTTTCATCAAGGTCCAATTCTTTTCCAGATATAGTCCTAAGGATCAGAATTATCAAAAAAATAAATAAATAAATAAGTAAACATGGCCAGGCATGCTCAACTACTCAAGAGGCTGAGGCAGAAGAATTCCTTGAGCACAGAAGTTTGAGGTTACAGTGAGCTATGATCATGCCACTGCACTCCAGTCAGGGTGACAGAGTGAGACTCTGCCTCTAAATGGTAATAATAATAATAATAATAATAATAGATAGATACATATATAAATTCAAAATAACAACATGACCATGTTGGGGGACAACTAACTCAGGTTGGCATCCATTTTGGCCCTCAACCCCAAGAACATCCAAGCAAGGTGGGACCTTATGGGTCATCACATCCCCCCTCCTCCACTGCCTCCAAAACCCCTGGTTAAGCAGGGACAGGGAGGGGCATCCACTCAGCTGAGTTTCTCCAGGGACGGCGTGCTCATCACCTGCTTCCTAAGCATCCCCTTGACTTTAGTAATAATAAGAATTATTGCTGTGTTTTCAGCCCTTGTCACTTGCCTCCTGTGCCACAAATACCGACCTTAGCTCTTTGTTTGGCAAAACAACTTTTGAAAGTCAGGTGTGACCATTCCCACTTTCCTAGATGTGGAAACTGAAGTCAAGAGGTGTTTATAATTTTATCTGGTCCCAGAGCTCAGACAACCAGGCCACAAAATAAGGTCCCGATAGTTCCAAAGCCTTTGTGTTTCATCGCCATGGCTCACGATGACATGAGAAATGGATATATTTAGTCTCTGCCCCTGTTTCCTGGCACACAGCTCCTGAGTTTCTTGAGATCTCCAAAGTGATAGGTGTCTTTTTATATGCCAATGACATGACAGTGGCTGGGGGCTCCTGGATACTCTCAGGATTCAGGGCTGGTTGTCAGGGGAACCAACCAAGTCATTACAGGGTTGGAATTTTCAGCTCCAACCCCTCCCGTTCAACCTCCTGGGAGGAAAGAGAAGGAGCTAAAGATTGAGTTGCTCACCAATAACCAATGATTTCATCAATCATCATGGCTCATGCAGGTGGTACAAACACAGGCAGAAGAGGCCAGGACAAGCTGGCTTCCCCACTGACAGCCTCTACCAAGCTCAGCGGTTGCCTGGACTGGGCAGTAACACTCACTCTGGATTCTGTGTGGCTGAGGCTGCTAGCCTACTTCCTGCACCAGCCAGGCCTGAGTAGCCTCAGACCCTCTGCTGGACAGCTCTGGGGGATGTCAGCTTACCCCTACCCCTGCCTTATGGTCAGGCCTGGGCTTGGTGACACATGTCCATTACCACCCGCCTCTGCCTGAGTTCCCATTAGTGTCTGAAATATTGTCATGATCCAGCATGAGCTGTGACAGGCTACAATTAATTAATTAATCAGTTATACTCTATCAGCAAGTGCAGACCAGGAATCTTAAATAAACAAATTAAAGGCTATGTTTCACTAAAGCTCAGCCCAATGAAATAATAATGAGGCAAAGTTAACTGCTCTGAACAGAGAAAGAAAGAGTATTATAAGGAAATATACCAGTGCAGTAATATCCTTTAAAAATGCAGAGGGTATACTGCTGCAAAAGCAGCTATGACTGCCCCATGCTCTGCTCAGGGAAGGTGGTAGGAATGCAGCAGGTGCCGCAGAAAGAGCAGGGCTCTGCAGACAAAATTGGACTTGAAGCCCAGCTTCGCTGCTTATCAGCAAAAATCCATCCCAGCTTTGCCACTTATCAGTAACTCCCTTAACTGCTTTGAGCCTCAGTTACCTAACTTATTAAAAGGAAGAGGAGGAGAATACCATTAGTAATTGTTTGGATTTTTTTTTTTTTTTTTTTTTGCCAGAGTCCAGGGACACTTTTTCAGACACACTATTAAGGCTGGGCCAGGGTCTTTCTCAGGTTGCAAGAGGGTGGTTCTGGGGCCAGACACAGTGGCTCACACCTAATCCCAGCACTTTGAGAGGCTGAGGCAGGAGGATGGCTTGAGCCCAAGAGTGCAAGACCAGCCTGGGAAACCTAGGGAGACCCCACCTCTACAAAAATAAAAAAATTAGCCGGGAATGTTGGCCTGCACCTGTAGTCCCAGCCACTAAGGAGGCTGAGGTGGGAGGGTCCTTTGAGTCCAGGAGGTCAAGGCTGCAGTGAGCTGTGATTGCACCACTGCACTCCAGCCTGGGAGACAGAGTGAGACTCTGTTAAAAAAGAAAAGCGAGAGAAAGAGAGAAAGAGAGGGAGGGAGGGAGGGAGGGAGGGAGGAAGGAAGGAAGGAAGGAAGGAAGGAAGGAAGGAAGGAAGGAAGGAAGGCAGGCAGGCAGGCAGGAAGGCAGGAAGGCAGGCAGGCAGGCGGGAAGGAAGGAAGGAAAGAAAAAGTAAGCAAGCCAAGAGCTCTGGAATCTTTGAGAAAATGGGTCCATCATTATTGCAGGATCTGTGGTTACTCATCCAGGAATTGCTATCTGGGCAGTTTTCCAGCGTCCTTGTTGGATGATAATGTTCTTTCCCAAGGCTTTATCTATATAGATCAGCATCTGTGGGGCCATGATAGAAGGTTAGCTATTTTTCTTCTAAGGCCTTCTGTTTAGAACCTGACTGTGGCCCCCAAGGAAGGCACCCTCACTTTTACCTAGGGCAGCAGCATTTTAATTCTCAGCTAATGATACCATCAGGCTGGCATCTTGTGGGATTTTTTTTTTTTTTTTTTTTTTTTTGCCCCTCTACATTGAAGCCTCCAGTCCCTGTTCTGGCATAAAAAGGCAGACAGGGATTCTGAAAGCCAAGGAGAAAATGTCCTAGAGAATGTTCTGGAAGTTGGAGAAGAGGGAACCAGAGGGCAAGAACTACACCATGGGTCGGTGACAGAGGCAGTCCCACTTCCCTCCACCCGCCGCGGTGTGACTTTGAGAGGTCAAAGGGAGGATTCCAGTCCTGCTCAAACCAAGAAAATGGTCATTATCTTAGGGTATTGCTTCCAATTAAGGCCCTTCTAATGGTGATGGGTTTTCCCTGCCAGGTAGAGAATTTAGGTGACAAATGGTTTGTATTATTCTGCTGACACCCTTTTTATCTTCCCAGTAATTCCAGAAGATCAGAGCTCTCTATAAGGTCACTGGATAGCTGTGGGCTGGTATTTGTGTGACCCACCAGGGTCTCCTGGAATTCTACAACTCACACACATCTTTACAGCTGGGACCTGGATGCTGAACTTAATTATGCCCAAAGATAAATAGTAGTAAAACTACTAAACTACTAATAACACTAATGATAGGCCGGGCATGGTGGGTCATGCCTGCAATCCCAGCCCTTTGGAAGGCCGAGCCTGATGGATCACTTGAGGTCAGGAGTTCGAGATCAGCTTGGCCAACACGGTGAAACCCCGTCTCTATAAAAAATACAAAAATTAGCCAGACGTGGTGGTGGGTACCTGTAATCCCAGCTAATCAGAGGCTGAAGAAGGAGAATTGCTGGAAACTGGGAGGCAGAGGTTGCAGTGAGCCAAGATGGAGCCACTGCACTCCAGCCTGGGCAACAGAGTGAGACTCTGTCTCAAAACAAAACAAAACAAGCAAACAAAAAAACTAATGACAGTGGTGGCACTATTTATTCATGACTTACCTTGTGCCAGGCCCTCTGCTAAGTGCTTTACATGCATTAATTCAGGGATTAGAAAATGAAGGCCACTGGCTGTATAAAGTGTTATTGGTACAGCCACACCCATTCATGTGTGTGTTGGCTGTGGCTGCTTTAGCACTACAATGGCAGAGTTGAATAATTAAGGCTGAGCACATACAGCCCACAAAGCCTAAAATATTTCCTCTCTAGCCTTTTTGAGAAAATTTTTGCCAAACTATGAATTAAAATTATCTTATTCTTACCCAAGCATGGTGACCTGGGGATCACTGTGACCATTTTATATAAAAATAAACTGGGATTTGGAAAGATTAAATACTTGGCCCAAGGAGACATAGTTTATAAGTGGCAGAGCTGGGGACTGAAACCCCGGGCTTCAGAGTTCAAGTCTGGGAATCCTAGGATCTATCCACAACTTATTTTGAAAGTGAATCAGAAATGACCAACATATTGGCATGAACTTGCTAAGGCCTCAGAAGTCCTGGCCCACAGGAGTGCTAGGAAATTGGGGGCCACTGATCAATTGAGACAACGAAAGCCCCAGAGCCCTGAGAAGGACAAGAGTGTCACAGGTATTACTCTGACTCTGGAAAGGAGTCGTGCCGCTTCCTTTCCCAATCTCTGTGAATGCTGAGGGGTTTGCACCTGCTGGATTGATAATATGATTCCGCATCATACAGAACAGTTTGTTCCTTACATCATGAATGTTGCAGGCCTTATACCAGTGCATGGTGCATAGCAGATACTTAAACTTATTTGCAAAGGTCACCCTCACTTTTTTAAGTCTTTTTTCCACATTGAGTGGAGAATAAATGGGAAAACAACCTGTCATAGTCCTACAACTTCATAATTTCAAAAGTGCATTAGGAGCTGAGAAGTCAACCTCTCTCTGGGACCCTCATCCTCCCAGGGCCATCCTCCTGCCTGGTTCTCTTGGACTCGAGGCTAAGCATCCCTGCCTGCTTCCAGGGCTCTTCATAGGATAAGGTGGCCACACTCTGGGTCCTCCTTCCTTGGGGTCCAGGGATTTCCTATTCTGGCTGCCTTCAAAGCTTGCCGAGGCCAGGCACAGTGGCTCATGCCTGTAATCCCGTCACAAGGAGAGGCTGAGGCAGGAGGATTGCTTGAGTCCAGGAGTTCCAGACCAGCCTGAGCAACATAGTGACACCCTCGTCTCTACATACAACTTTTTTTAATTAGCCAGGCATGGTATGTGCCTATAGTCCCAGCTACTCAGGGGGCTGAGGTGGGAGGATCGTTTGAGCCTGAGAGTTCGAGGCTGCCGTGAGCCATGGTTGCACTGCTGCACTCAGCCTGGGAAACAGAGTGAGAGCCTGTCTAAAAAAAAGAAAAGAAAGAAAAAAACTTGCTGAGTTGTCTGCAAATACAGATGTCCCAGCCCACCTCAAAGACTATGACGTGCCAGATCTGAGGTAGAGTTCAGGATCTGTTGAAGTCCCATAGGACCAGTGGGCCTGAGGACTGGCGCTCTGTCTGGTCCCATATGTCTCAGCTAAGTTCCTGATATGCTTGCAAACCCTGGTTTACCTGGAGGGTCTGCTCCATGTTGTCGGTATCTTCCTTACAAAAAAAAAAAAGTCAAAGGCATGTCATATCCCCAGGGCTGTGAAGGCTTCTGATTAGAAATTTCCTCCAGTCAAAAATCATGGCTGAGCAGGTTGGTTGCACAGGTATTCATTAACATAACGAAAACCTGACATTAAAAGGATAACCTCACAGTCTAAGAGGTTTGCCAGAATATCTCTCAGTTTGTTCAAATTGTCATTATTTAACTCCTATACCTACAAAAATTTCAGTAAAACTGATAATGATATTTAAATGGGAGATGAAGTTGGATTTTCCTTATTGCAAAGAAATAGGATTTGGAAACCTGGTGATGGAATGCACAGCAAATTTGTATCAAAAATAAAAAAAAGAGAGAAACTTAGAATAAAGCTTGAATGATGATACAAAGCTTGCAGTTTGATCTAGGTGAAAATTCAGGTCCTGACATCTTCTAAATATCACTATCTTGGGCAAATCCTGTAATGTCCCTAATCCCAGTAACTTCTTTAATAAAGTGAAGATAATAATACCCTCTCTTCCACACTCCAGAGTGATGGGAGAACAAAATACTTATGTAAGTTGCTTGGAACATGGATGGTCCTCAATAAACACTTCCTTGGAACAAGATTATTTCTTCTGTTGAGAAGTTTGCAGCCTGGTAGGAAGGAAAATTCACACGCAGAAATTACCATCAAAGAGGGTAAAATAGGAGGGTAGATAGGAGGGTCAACAGAAAAAAATAGGCAAAAAAGGAAGAGTTCAGGAAGAAGGAAGTATGCAGTCTTGGTCTTGGAGGGTGAATATAGTAGAATTGCAACATTTAAGAGAGTCAAGGCAAGCCTAGTTGAAGAATGGCAAAGTTGCACAGACTGGTCAACTGTGCAAGCCCTGACATTTCAGTAGTAAATGAGGAGACTCTCTGCTGATGGAGCAAGCAACTCAGGGGTGCATTTATTTTCCAACCAGGATAAACAGCAGCATCCTACCCAAAGCGGGAAGGGGCTTTATCTCCAAGACCAGCTGGGAATTGAATAACTCAGTTATTTATGCCTTCTCTGCAACCAGCCATGGGGAGGAGCACTCCAAAGCCTAAAGCAGCTGTGGGCTTCTCTTAGGAGGCAAAGAGGGCCAGGATGAGGAGGCTTGCAGAACCAGAAAACAATGAGTACAGCCCAGGCAAATGGGAGTTTCACCAACACCTGGCCAGAAAACACCCAGCAAGTAGAGAAAACCCGAGCCAGCCAATCAGTCTGACGCATAAGGCCTTCTAATTTTATGCAACATACGCTATTTTTATCTACTTATAGAAAGGGAAACTCTAGGGGTGTGGAGAATGGGTTTTTATAGAGTTTGGGGTTGTGCAACATTTTCTAAGATGAGTTGCCTCAGCCTTTGCATAAAAATGCTGTCTGTTCCTTCGCAAGAAATGGCACCTGTTGCCCAGCAAGAAGGCTGTGACCAGGAATACCCTTGGCCCAGTATTCCAAAACTGTGGCCAGTAGATCCTGAGACTCCAATGTCCTGCCGCGTGGTCCAGTTACAAGTCTCTGAGATCAAAATGCTTCGAAAAAGGCTGAGCAAAACTTTCTTTGTGGCCGTGGGACTTGAGAGAGGTTGAGATGCTGACATGCATTAAAAATCTACAGAGGAGAAACGAGTATGAAGTGCTACCCAGGCTCATGTCACCATGCCTAACACTTGCCTTCCCAACACACACACACACACACACACACACACACACACACACACACACACACAGTGTTTTTCACCTAGGAGGCCCTCTGAACAGCTGCTACTGGCAATCCATGGAGCAATTTAGGATGGGATGGAGATTGCATTATAACAGCCGCCCTGAGTAGGTATGCACAACCGTGATCAGGTGACAGAATGAGCTTCCAGTCTGTCTCCTCTGATCATGCTGTTCTTGGCTGATTGGATGCTCCTGGAGAACCAATATTCACCACTGCCTCCCAAATGCCTAGCACTGTGCTTCGTTATTTAATTTAGTGCTCATGGCATTCATTCCCACGTCAGCTGTAGGAGGTAGTTATCATCAATGCCATTTTATTAAGAAGAAGCTAAGGCAGCACATGGAAAGTGAGACTCCTGCTCAAAGGACCTGCAGCTGTGAAAGGAAGAACTGGGATTTGAATCATATCTTCCTACCTTAGGGTCGGCATTTCAGCCCCATGACAGGGAGAGACCCAGGGATAAAGGCTCATGGTTTCCATACAGTTAAGGAGAACAGAAAACATCTGTGCAAAAGGTGGGGTCTTTGTAACAGAAAAGCCAGAACTCAAACCACAGAGCCACTGTCTGTCTGCCCACCTGCTGACAGGATACAAGCAGATCACGCAGGCTTGGGGCAGGTGGAGTCTGCAGAGCCAGTGGGTTCTGCATCCTATAGCTGTATCCTTGGTGCATGTAACTGCCCTGCTGGATCTGAGGCCTGCAGGTGATCTCCAGTAGGTTCCTGGCTTAATTTGAGTGATCAGATAATTTGTCATTTCCACAAATTTAAAACAAGGAAAGTTTAATCATTCACACACTCATCGACAGAACAGAAGGAAGTGTTCGGTTTATTTTTCCTTGATGTCATAATTTTATCTCCTGCTCCCTCCTTTGTTTCTGACTTCGGGACCAAACTCTGGAATCTTTTATCCTGGAAATGACTGAGACAGAAGGAGTGGGGGTGAGATGCTGAGCTGTTCAGCACTGTCATCATCTCTGATTCCTCCCTCCCTGTGTCTCCACCATCTTGTACCATTTTTTCCTGAGCCAAGCATCAAATCCTGATGCCTCTACCAGATGCTTCTTTGTGTGGGTCAAGTCCCTGATCTCTCGGATCCTCAAGATCCCCACCTGGCACTGAGTCTATGGGACTCCTTTATGGCAGCTCCAGCAAATTAATACAAGGGACAAAGTGGCAAGGGAAAAGGTGGAGAGACTTGGTAGAAGGACAACAGCTTCAAAAGGAGGAGCTTCTCCAACGTAGTCAGAGGGGAACTTTGAAGATCCTCAGAGCTGGATGGAGACAGAGGCAGAGAAGGAACAGATAAACAGACGAAATCCCTTGTTGCCAGATAAAGGAGCTTCTGCCCCATGAGTGGTGGTTCAGGGAAGGCCTGGCATAAAATCCGCATTATGCCCTGCAAACGGGTTCAGCCCCCAGGGAGCACACAGGCTGGCGGGAACCACCAAGTCACTTCACTTACTCACACCTGTGGCTATTCACAAATTCACCATGTGTCTCCGTTACTCTTTGCCTCTCTCCCCTCAGTTACCCCGTGTTTAAATGTGACCAGGAGAGCTATAGACATAGACCACTTAAGAATGACTCCCCTTGGTCCTCTCATTTACCATAACTTTAAAAAAATGATTTAGGGGGCTGAGCACGGTGGCTCACTCCTTTAATCCCAGCACTTTGGGAGGCTGAGGCAGGGGGATCACCTGCAGTCAGGAGTTCGAGACCAGCCTGGGGAACATGGCAAAACACCATCTCTACTAAAAATACAAAAATTAGCCAGGTGTGGTGGCGGGCACCTGTAATCCCAGCTACTCAGGAGGCTAAGGCAGGAGAATCGCTTGAACCCAGGAGGCAGAGGTTGCAGTGAGCTGAGATTGTGTCACTGCACTCCAGCCTGAGTGACAGAGTGAGACTCTGTCTCCAAACAAAAAAGATTTATGGAGTTCAAGTGCAGATTTCTCACATGCATATACTGCATAGTGGTGGAGTCTGGGCTGTTAGTGTAGCCATCGCCCACATAGTGAACATTACACCCAATAGGTAATTTTTCAACCCTTATCCCCTTTACCCCCTCCCACCTTTTGCTGTGTCCAGTGTCTGTTATTCCACTCTGGATGTCCACATGTACCCTTTGTTTAGCTCCCACTTGTAAGTGAAAACATGCAGTATTTGACTTCCTGTTTCTGTAAGTGAAAACATGCAGTATTTGAAGTCCTGTTTCTGAATTATTTCACTTAGGGTAATGGCCTACAAAGACTTTTTTATGGCAAAATTGCTTTGGGTGTTGTTACAGGTTGGGCCTCTGGGAAGCAGAATCTGAGACAGAGATTAATAAGCTTATGAGGGTGTTCTCTTGGGGTCAACACCCATATAAAGAAAGGCAAGGAGGCAGGAGACGGCAGAGGGAGAACCTGAGGTGCAGTGTGGCCTCCATGGAAGCCTGAGCCAACTCCATGGGGAATTCGTGAGATAGAATGACGCATCAGAGCTATCTGAGTTGGAGTGAGAGGGATAGACCTTTAGACCCCCACAGTGATCAGCCACAATGTGGCCACCCTAGAAAGAGGGTGGGACTTGATAACGGAGCTCTCTTCAGCCAAGGAAATCCCTACAGCAGGGAGGAGACTGGGTGATGGATCAGGGCCCAGCATGGGCATACAAAATTTAGGTTGTGCAGGTTTTTCTAGAACCTACCCCTCAATTATGTCAAGGAGTGCCTAGGCTCACCAGGAAGCTGCCAACCCCAATCTCCTGCTTACACCTGCTCCCCTGGTGCTGTAACAGGTGCCTTTGATGGAGTCCTCAGTCATCCATTCTCTCTTGACCCTGTGCTCAGAGCAGAGACCTGATTAGTTTAGCCGAAGGAGCTAGAGTTCCATTCTACATCAGATGCATGGGTACTTTCAGAACTTCTACTTATCTGTTTGATTTCCCAAAGTATTAGAATCCCAGGAGTTGATGGGGGAGATAGACGGATGCGGTAATCTGAATGCGATCTGAGCTTTCTTCCCCCAGAGTCAGGTTTCCATGGTGAGAAGCATCTGCAGCTACACCTCTGTGCTGAATCCATTTCACAGCGATGCCACCGTGAAGAGCAAAGATATGCGTGAGATAGAAGCTGCAGGCACCTCTGTGGCCCCATCACATGACTCTCAGTAACAGGGCACACCTGAGCACATAGTGCCTCACCCTCTGGTCTCCAGAATAAGCCTCCAGCCCAGAAGGGATGAGAGCCCTCTGCTTGGGGATCTCTCAATAGCAGCAGTCCTGCTGAAGGGGGCATAGCTAGGCACAGAACATAAGTCCCTTAATTAGTATTTAGTGGCATAGAAATCCACTCTGTGTCCAGTGCAACTCTGACCCAGGGTGCACGAGTCCTGGTTTCAAGGTCAAACAATGCCATTCATGCATGTGGGAAGTAACTGCATCTCTGGGCTTGGATTCCCACAGTAAATGTGCTTCCCTTGCCCTCATGCTTCTGCAGTGCTGTCCCCCTGTCCCAAATGGTTGCTCTCCCTTTCCTCTCATTTTCTGTTTCTCAATCTTAGTGTCTCCTCCCTGGATACTTTTTCTAAACACCCAACACAATCAGCTGGTCCCTCTTCTGTGCCCCTTAGAATCACATATATCTTTCTCATAGGACTTCTCTCTGCCTGCATTCCCTGCTGTCCTAAGGGCAAGCACCTCATTCTCCCCATCTCAATGTCCCCAGCACACTACTCAGGGTCTGCAGCAGAGCAAACACTCAGGAGGGGCTTGCTTCATACATCAAAGGACCAGTGCCATGTTGGGAGCAGGGAAACACTGATATCTAGAAGTCCATGATGGCTATGGGAGGTGTACACATTCTCCTTTGGGAAGCTGAGTGAAACAAGTTGAATAGACCTTTCTCCAAAGAAGATACAGCCATGCACTGTATAATAATGTTTTGGATAATGATGGTCATGTATATAACAGTGATCCCATAAGATTATAAAGGAGCTAAAAAAAACCTTATCAGCTAGTGATGTCATAGCTATTGTAATATCATAGTGCAATTACTTCATTTTAAAAATAAATTTCTATAGAAATTCTATAAAGTCTACAGTAGTAAACAGTAATGTCCTAGGCATTAACATTCACTCACCACTCACTCACTGACTCAGCCAGAGCAACTTCCAGTCCTGCAAGCTCCATTCAGGGTAACAGCTCTATATTCAGGTGTACCATTTTTAATCTTTTGTACCATATTTTTATTGTATCTTTGTTTAGATATGTTTAGATACATAAATATTTACCATTGTGTTGTAATTGCCTACAGCATTCAGTACAGTAAGAAGCTGTAAAGGTTTATAGCCAAGGAGCAGTAGGCTATACCTCATAGCCTATCCCTGTAGTAGGTAATATCATCTGGATTTGGGTAAGTGCATTCTGTGATATTTGCACAGCAACAAAATTGCCCGACAACACATTTCCCAGAAAGCATCCTCATCTCAAGCAATGCATGACTGTATACAAATGGTCAATAAGCACAGGAAAAGATGTTCAACATCACCAATTGTTAGAGAAATGCAAATCAAAGTCACAATGAGATACTACTTCACATCCATTAGGATGATTATTATTAAAAAAAAAAGAAAATAAATGTCTGCAAGGATGTGGAGAAATTGGAACTTTTGTGCACAGCTGGTGGGAATGTAAAATTGTGCGGCCAATGTGGAAAACAGTATGACAATTCCCCAAAAAGTTAAACATAGAATTGCCATATGATACAGCAATCCCAATTCTGGGTATGTATCAAAAAGAATTGAGAGCAGGGACTCAAGCAGATATTTTTACAGCCATGTTCATAGCAGTATTATTCACAATAACCAAAAGGTGGAAACAACTCAAATATCCATTGATGGATGAATGAATAAAGAAAATGTTTATCCATTCATATATTCAAAATATATCCATACGATGGAATATTATTCAACCTTAAAAAGGAATGAAATACTGACACATGCAACAACATGGGTGAACCTGGAAGATGCTGTGCTAAGTGAAATAAGCTAAGCAAAACAAATGTTGTATGAGTCCACTTATGGAAGGTACCTAGAAGAGTAAAATCATAGAGACAGAAAGTAGAACAGGGGTTACCAGGGACAGTGGAGAGTTAATGTTTAATGGGTGCAGAGTTTCAGTTTGGGAAGATGAGAACGTCCTGGAGATGGATGGTGGTGACAGCTACACAACATTGTGAATATACTTAATACCACTAAATTTTAAAAGGTCACTTCAAAATGGCTGAAATGGTAAGTTTTGTGTATGTATATTTTATAACAATTAAAAAAGAAGACATAAAGTGAGGCACTTTTCTGGGGTAATAATTATAGCCCAGCCACCCTGTAGCTAGCACTTATGCGTGGGTGAATGGAGGCATTGCTGTTTCCATTTCCAGATGTGGAAGCTGAGAGGCATAAGTATGTGATTTGCCAAAGCCACACATCAATTGAACCTGGGATTGAATCCTGCTCTTTTTGACTCCAAACCTGCAAGGGTCCATGTTGCTGACATCAGTGTGGATCATGTCACACCCCCCCGCCGACCCCCTTCCCAGGGAAGGCTTTGGGGCAGTGTCCACTTACCAGCCTCAAAGAAAAGGAAACTGATGAGAAAACTGTTGAGATCCTGTTATTGATCAAAATCCAACATGAGTTTTTTCAGTTCACACTTAGCAAAAGAAAGAAGATATTCCTTTTCCTAAATATTAAATTTCGATGAAGCAAGACAACTGTGCACAGAGAACAGCATGCATTAGCAATTGGAGGCAGAGAAAGCCCAGAGAGGAACATTAGAGCTGCCTTCCAATACATGGAAACTTTCTCCCAACTCAACAGCCAATGGGAAGTTAGGCAGAAGCCCCAGTGGGTGCCCCTGGGCTGGGAGTCTTTCTGGAAGCACAAGCCCAGGAGACTGCATAGACCCTGTTTTGGTGATTGCCAGCCTGCTCGAAGCCAGCTGGGAGGCCTGGGACTCACCAGCAGCTGGCTGTGCAGCAGCGCATGGTGGGTAACAAGTTTCAGTCTTGGCATCCACACTTATGATGAAGTGAGAAAACTAATATCACAGCCATCTTCTTATGATGAGAGGAAAAAGTTGCACCTGTGCCTCCTGCACCCCAGAATCTCAACAAGGCCCAAAGAGGAATTAAACAGTCCTGTTAAAAGCAATAGCCAGCTATGATGTCATGCACCTATTGTCCCAGGTACTCGGGAGGCTGAGAAAGGAAGATCACTTAAGCCCAGGAGTTAGAGGCTACAGTGAGCTGTGACCGTGCCACTGCACTCCAGCCTGAGTGACAGAGTGAGACCTTGGCTCTAAAAGTAAATAAGTCAAAATAAATTATGAAATTACAAAAGCAGTAAAAACAACAGGTAAGCCTCCTAGAGGCATGCAACGCACCAGCCAAGTGTTAGTCCCTTTCAGCCTCTCAACAAACCTGTCCGCAGGCCACTGCATTTGGAATTTGAGACTTGGGGCTCACAGGGGTAAAGGAGCTTATCCAGGGTCACATAATTAGTAGGGTACAGAATGAGGAAGGAAGCCTATGTTTTCCCAGCCTGCAAAATCTCCCTCTTATTATGGCTGGACTTGGCATCTGACTGCACATATTTGGGGTTGAATGACAGCTCTGGAATTTATTAAACTTGTGTTTTGGGGGAAATTTCTATGACTTTCCATCCCTCTTGCTCTAAAAGTGGTCACAGTGGCATCAACCTTTCAGAGTTGCTGCAAGTATGCAAGGTGGTAGGGATGGCTGGGGATAAAAGGAGGAGGTATTATAGGGAAAGGATCCAGACCCAGGTCTGGCCTGGCTGATCTAAGGATTTTGTAAAATGAACTCAATCTTCACAGGCAGAGTGGGCATTTGACCCATAATTTTTGCACGTCTGTTATTTGAACCTCTACGCCTTTCTGTGCATTGCCAATGCTCAATGGCTCTCCATGCCTTTTCTCTACAGGGAAGGAATGGAGTCAGATTTCGAGTCTTCAGAGAGGAACTGTTATGACCAGGGAAGATTCAGGACTCACTGGTGCATTCAGTGGATTCAAAGAGATAACAGAAGTACAGCACCTAGGTGGTGTCTGGCATGGAGTGGGTGAATGATACAAATGGGGCGAAAATGAAAATAAATGGAAGACTGGCATGTGGCTGTGTTTTTAGGGAGAGGGGCTGAGCTGTTCTGTTTCCATTTACCAAACCTTTTTAGTGACGGATCTGGAACCCAGGTTGGAGGCTGATTAGCATTTTGTTGGATGCACTTAGTGTCTCTTGGCAGGCTCCCTCTACCTACGCAGTTACATGAGCCCAGCACCCAGATTGTGTAAGCTTATGAATCCTTTTCCCTGGAAGATCTGAGAGAGGCCAATCGTCACCTTCTCAATTAGAAATAACCCAGAATTGTTTGTCATCTCAACCATTGAAAGTCAGTTTCCTTTAGATTTCCTGTTCATAGACACTCAGCTGAAAAGCCCTAGAGTTCAGCCTTAGCTCCTGCCAAGTTAAATAGGAGTCCTGAGAGAAGCCAGAGGTCTAGGATACTCTTGTGATGGCCTGGAGGAGGCTGTGCCTCCTGCATATGCACCTGCTAGGGAAGCCAGTGCTGGATATGAGAACATCATCTCTTCACTGTGTTGGTCCCTGGCAGTGCAAAGATAAGAACTCAAGTTGTTGTGGGCCTGAAAGAGGCCTGCTGAGCAAATGCAATAGAGGCCCATGTGCATTGGAAGGATGAAGGAGCTCTGAGTCAGACACAGAAGCAAAAAGCCTCCAATAGTATAAGCAGAGACTGGAATGCCAAGGGCATGTGGACTCGGGAACTGCTAGGGTGGTCTGGTGGGAGCCCTGAGTTGGGGAAGGTGAGGCCAGATTGGCACAAACCTTAAATTTCACACTAAATTTAACTTTTGTTCTAAAGGCAGATAATAGCCACTGAAGATAATAGAGCCAAGGATGACACGACTGGATTCTTTTGACAATCTGATGAGTCATTTGGCCTGGAGACAGAGAGAATTCCAGAGAATGGGTAGGGGGAACAAGTATTTTTACAAAGTTTAAGTCCCTGAGTTTTTGTTTTTGTTTCTGTTTACATGTTTATATGAACCCACATGTTTGTGATATCCTGTCACCTTTGTAAGAAAAAGTATTCTCTGGCCCGGTTGGTGGCCCAAAATGCCCCACCCTGCAGTCTGTGCCACACACAGCTGTCACACAGTTTCTCTCTCTGCTCAAGAGACCTCTAATAGCTCTCTATTGCCAAAGGATAAATTCCAGCCTCCGCCACTGCCTCACATTCATACATCCCCTTGGCTGTTTTTCATACTTCATTTTTAATCTTAGTGGTCATGAACCTCTGTCCTGTAGGGTCAAATTATGTTCCTTATTCTTCCTGTGACCTGGCCCTGGTTTCTTATCTCCAAGGCACTTCTATTGCTGTTCTCTCTACGTGCAAGGCTCTCTAAACCCACTTTCTCACATCCAAATTTTACCACCCTAGGCCTAGTTCAAATGACACCCCTGTCACAAAGTCTGTCCCAATTTCCCCAGTCAGCAGTGGAATTGGACACCCCCACCATGTCATTGTGCGTTAAAATTACTGAATTATATTAAAATTGCTGGTGAACAGGTTATCAGTCCACTATTAGTCTGTGAATAGCTAGAGGACAATAAGCCATCCTTATCGTCCCTGCTTCATTAACACAGCCTTTTGCATAACAGAGTTTTAATAAACGGTCTTCTTTGAATGCTGCATTCTCAGGCTTTGACTTCATTTCTACTCTTAATTCTATCCTTCTACAATGGCTCACAGTTAGACATCTTGCTTCTCCCCTAAGAGTAAGTCGCCTTGACTGTTACAGGTCACGAAATACACACATGGTATCCTGAAACCACAGATATGACCAAAATCCACATTTATTGACAATTACAGGCTCATGTAGTCAGTTTCCCTGAAGGTAGTATATTTAATGTGTATCTACAAGTGATTTCATGTAGCCCTCTTTGAATTGTCATGTCAATAAAATCACCCCAAAGTTAGGTTCTTGGATAAATCATGCATTTGATCTTGGTTTTAGATAATGATCATGCGTTCCTGTTTCTCCCCATCAGACTGGACACGTATACGTTTTCAATAAACGTTTTCTGAATTGAGCTGGTTTGGACAGAAATCAAAGGAAAGGAGATTAAACAGCATTCTGAGCACCAAATTTTAGAGTCCGACTCTGTAGGTAGAAGACCAGGAATGCTCTTGGGAACCAGGAGAAGAATCAGAGCTCTGCGTGATGTGATGCAATGGTGATTTTTATGATAATTCTGATTTAAGGTAAAGAAAAGCGACTTTCTCTCACATGGGAATTCTCACTTCAATCTTCTATTGCATTTAGGGGGGGACAAAAGGAGATGCAAAAGTGTATGTGTTGCATTGATGAATGTAGCAAGATCTTACTTGGTTATAAAATCCAGAGTATTTTCAATCCTGAAGGTCCAGGCGTGGGTGATAGAACATCACTCGCACTCTCTGGGCTCAGTAGTAGGATATAAGGAAGAGAACAGTGCTTTGCAGCCATGACAGTCTGGAGAGGCAGCATGTAAAGAATGGAGAATCTCAGCCCAGCTACTTGCCAGCAAGCTGATACTGAGGGAGTTACTGATGTATGCTGATTCCAAGGCTAGCCCAAGTGCTCATCTCTCTCCGAACTGCTCCAACCTTAAATTCACAAACTGTGTAAGCAACTCTTCCACTTGGCATCTCAAATCCAAAGATTCTCAAGCCAACCCTTTGATTCCACATTAAACCCACTTAAGCCCACTTATCTCCTAGGTCTCCCAGTTCTAAATGACAATGCCACCCACCATGTTCTTGGGCCCAGTTTCGGGATTTAATGTTTATCACTCTTTCTCTGTCCATTCTACCTACTCTATCATACTCCTTAAGACCCTGTTTCATAATAGGTTAAATTGGGTTAACAGCTCCATTCCTGAGATGAGATGAGGATGAGAGATAATATATATAAAATCCCAGGCACATAGTAAGGGGTCAAATGGTATCTATTTTCAGTATTGTGCCCTGCTCACCAGACAAAAGCCCGCACTTTCCTGATTAGATACATAGGCTCTGAATATGTGCATTAAACAATGAATTAGGCCAATACATGTGCTAGAGTCCAGGTTTGGAGGAGACAAATACCAAAGCCTTCAGGGTGAGTGTTTAAGAGCCTGAGAGTGAGCGTCATGATGCATGAAATGAGAGCTCTCTCATTTTTGCGTGCTCCCAAGCAGCCCTTAATAAGCTGTGATAATAATAGATGAATGAAGATTTAACAGAAACAAGAAGGAAGGAAAGAGAGAAAAGGAAAACAAATGTACAATTCAATCGAAAGGCATTTTGCTGCAGTTATGCAATTTCAAGTTCAGGATCAGGCATTACAATTATTGTCATCTCTGATAACTAATACATTAGTTTGCTGCTCGATGCAGCTATTATGGGAAAAACAAAATTCAATTCACCTGCATTTGTCACCAGAGTATTGTATCTGCTACACAAAGGCAGGAGATTGAAATGAAAATGCCTGTTATTGAATTTTAATTTTGAGAAAATGGGACGAATTTCTGGGCCTTGCAGACACAGTCAGCCAGATGGTCTGAGGAAGGCTCAATGCTTAGCATACACTCCATGTCTATGGCATCAAAACGCATGCTCTGTGTAGGTGCATCCGCACCCTGGCCCTGCCTTTTTTCATATTTATACTCATGAACAGCAGACCTTTAGCCTATCTCATTTGTGTGCTTTTGCAGTCGATGTTTACTCAGAATGATCTGAAGAGCCCTCAAAGTCTCAAATAAGACATTTTTCCTTACCATCACAGTGTCTGAAGCCACCCCCCACATGAGAGCTGGCTTTAGGAAAATGCCTACTGCTATGTAGCTCTCTATTCCATACAATATCCGGGGCTGTTGGTTACCTCGTTGGCTTTATTAAAACCAAATACTCTATCAGATGATTTTGCTGCAACACAACAAAGGAAAAGATCACCTTTTCTTTACCTTTTCCTCATAGCAAAGATGAAGCATGCACTAGAAAGAGACACGTCTGTTGATGGTGGCGCACCAATAGAAGAGATGGACGCATATATGGCACATGGCTGTCTTTGATTTTGTCTGGAAATTTTTCAGAAATAACAACTTGGAGTAAAGGAGATCTGAATTCTGATCTTTGCATGGCTTCTGGCTTATCTGGTGGCAGGGAGCAAGTCTAGCTCTTTGTCACTCATACAGTCACAGTGAGAACATTGACCCCTCCAGGAGCAAGGGGTTGGGCTGGGCAGAGGGGGCAGAATGAAGGAGATGCTGTATGCAAAGGGGTTAGTGCAGGGTCTAACCAACACTCAGGATCTTGCAGAAAGGGTTCAGTCTTTATAGCCATGACTGGCATTTGGCTCTTAATTTTTGGCTGGCTGTTTTTTGAAATCCTCCACTTGAGGATCTCCTGCTTGAGAAATCCCCCACTTTTACGAGGCAGAAACAGCCTCTCAATAAAAAATGCAAGGTGCCCCCTTTCCCAGCCTCTCTTGTGTCTAGAGTGGTGGGTGTAACTGGGGTTCTGCCAATGGGTGAACCTGAATGCAGTAGGGAGATGAGGACACAAGGACTCTGGAACTGTGGAGGCTCTACTCTGGCAATGGGTGGCAATTGTATTGGGGCCAGCATTGAGCTTCTGGGGACAGTGGTGGCCAAGGGGGTATCTAGGGCCCAGGGTCAGGTGGTGGCAGGGGGGTCCTCCCAAGGTCATGGGCTGACTTTGGAGCATCATTCTGGGCATTACTCTGGGTGTTGCCCAGGCTCCCCTGCTCCTATCCCTCCCTCCCATCCTCTCTCCCTTTCATCCTCCCTTTCTTCTCCCACTTACAAAATATTTTCAAGATACCATCAAGTACTGAGATAATAAAATAGATACCAGGTTCACAACAATCCATGTTGATAAAAATCTTAGCATTTTTCTGTATTTGCTTAAGATTTGTAGTAAGAAATAAAATATTACAGATAATTTTGAAGCTGCTATGTATCCCTCCTTAATTTTCTTTTCTTTTCTGCCTTCCAGAAGTGACTTCTATGCTGAATATGATATTAATTGTGCACAGACATGTTTTTAATATATAAAATTTAATATTTTATATATGTATGTATATACATACACATACACAAGCACACACACACAAGCACACACATACACACAAAATACATGAACGACTCCTGCTCCAGATAATTTGGAAAGCAGATATTCTAAAACTGCTTCCCACCTATTATAAAACACTTAGAACAAAGAAGGTTTTCAATAAGTAGGTGACTTCATGAACAAGGGAAATCCACAGGAGTTAAGAGCAAAATGAAAGCAGCAAACAAGAGTGGTGAGAAGAACTAAAATCCAGGCTGCCTTGAGGGCACTTGCTACAAAGAAAAAGGAGGAAAAGGAGGAAACAGAAAAAGGACGACAAAAAGAAAGAAGAGGAGGGAGAGAGGGGAAAAAGGTCAAGGCAGGGAGCCAGGGCCTTGGGCCTATAGAAAACTGAGGCCTCTGCGTAGTAAAGTCAAGAACCTTAAGGAGCTGTACCTGGAATGAAAGATTGGGTTAGATGGGAAAAAATCCCTGTTCTGGCAAAGGAAAATGATAATGTATTTGTCTCCATTTAGGCTTGCAGGTGTGAGGGGAGGGGCACCTAAAACAAACTCTCTCCCTCAAATATATCTTCCCCAAGAATTTTAACTACTACCTTATTCTAATGCAAGAGTAGGGTTTGAGTGTATTCTACTTATGTGGTACATAAAATTTGAAGCTGAGGAATTAGGGTTCCTAGTTTGACACTGCCTTTGAGTACCTAGCAGAAGAAAACGCAAAACCTTTCCGAAGAAGTGTATTCCAATGAGGTCCCTTAGTCCTAAAATTAAGATCAGTCAAACAAGAGAAAGCTATAAAAACTAACAGCAATGTGAGGAAGTAATATACCATGAAAGAGAGTCAGCAGAAACTGAAAGAAACAGCAGAAATAGACAACTCTTCTCTACCCCAAAGTCCTTAGATATTAAGATGATCAAATGTAGACTGTATTTTATATATACATATATGCATACATGCATATGTATCTAATATTTAAAGGAATAGAAAAGGGGAAGTTGAAAATACCTTGGAAAATAACAAAAGACCATAAAAAATGACCACCCAGATGCTTAAGTGAACTAAATAGAAATTCTAGGAATAAAAAATATAACCATTGAAATTTAAAACTCAAGGATTGGGAGTAGATAGCACTATCTATACACCTGAAAGCAATAAGGATAATAGGATATAAACATAAGAAAAATTTATAGCACTATTTTCTACATTTTAATTATCATATCAATTATACTGCATACATCTGCTGTGACTTGCTTTTTTGTTGTTATGAAATGGTATTTGTTACAGTTTATCTATGATGTTATATACCAGGTTTCCACCATGTGTGTAGACCATAAATTACTTATCTATCTTCCTTTTGGTGAATATTGTTTAGGTAGCCACCAGTTTTTGCTGCTATAAACAATGCTGTGACGTCCATTCTTGTTCCAATGGTGCACATACCTAGAAGTGGAATTGCAAAGTTGAAGTATAATCTCCTCTAAATTTGGCCAAATTGCTCTCAAATGTGATTGCACCAATTTATGCTCTAACGGTGCAAGAGGTTTTCCATTGCAGGTCTTCATCCTTGCCAATGTTTGATTTTAGCACCAATAATTATTTTTATTTGCCAATTTGATGGATGTGCAATATCTGTTGAGTGTCTTATCGTGTGTTTATTAGTCTGTTCTCACACTGCTATAAAGACATACCTGAGACTGGGTAATTTATAAAGAAAATAGGTTTTAATTGACTCACAGTTCTACAGTCTGTACAGGAGGCATGGCTGGGGAGGCCTCAGGAAACTTACAATCATAGCGGAAGGCAAAGGGAAAGTGAGCATGTCTTCACATGGCAGCAGGAGAGAGAAAAAAAGTGAAGAGAGAGGTGCTACACACTTTCAAACAACCAGATCTCATGAGAACTCTATCACGAGATGGCATTAGGGGGATGATGCTAAACCATTAGAAACCATCCTCATGATCCAATCACCTTCCACCAGGTCCCACTTCCAATATTGGGAATTACAATTCAACATGAGATTTGGGTGGGGACACAGAGCCAAACCATATCAACCTATCCTGAATCCTAGAATTTACTTTCATGAACTGCCTGCATATGTCCTTTGCCTACCATGGTGCAGATTCCTTATGCTCTCCCATACCCAGTTCTCCTCTCCCCACAGATACAGGTGAGGATTACACTGCTCCAACCCCACTGCACAGCTAATCTAAGGTTCTGTGACTAGTTTTGACTAATGGGTTGTAGGTAGAAGCGAAGCATCTAATTGTCAGTGTAAGAACCTCCAACTCAATCATTCCTTACTGACCCATGGAAGCAACTCTATCTCTAAGCTTCTGAGAAGGACTCATTGTCCTGAAAAGTGGATTTCACAGTGGACTTCACAAGACAAGAAATAAACTTGTGTAGTGTTAGTCCACCTCAATTTGTGGGCTCTTTTTTTGAGACAGGGTCTCATTCTGTAGCTTTTTTTCTTATTGATTTGTAGAAATTTTAAATATATACTGGTTATAAGTCTTTTGTTGGTAGCATTTAATACACTACGGAATGTCTTTTAACTTCAATTATGTAAGTTTTGCTTTTACTTCCCAATCCCTCAACATGCCCAATATCTTTAAAAAAAAAAAAAAACTTCCCTGATTAAATCATCAGGGAATGGTGTCTATTGTTTACAATTAAGAACCCTGGAGGGCTCAGCACCCTTCTCTGTTATGTCAGATATGTGTGATGGTGATCTGGTTTGGCTGTGTCCCCACCTAAATCTCACCTTGAATTGTAATAATCCCCATGTGTCACGGGCAGGCCCAGGTGAAGATAATTGAATCATGGGGGCAGTTTACCCCATACTGTTCTTGTGGTAGGGAATAAGTCTCACAAGATCTGATGGTTTTATAAATAGGAGTTCCCCTGCAAAATCTCCCTTAACTGCCACCACGTAAGACTTGCCTTTGCTTTTCCTTCGCCTTCTGCCATGAATGTGAAGCCTCACCAGCCATGTGGAACTGTGAGTCTGTTAAACCTCTTTTCTTTATAAATTACCCAGTCTCAGGTATGTCTTTATTAGCAGCATGAGAACAGACTAATACAGATGGATACTTTATTTTGTTTAGGACATGGAGTGACAGACATTTGGCCATTCTTCTGAGCTGTGTGTGGGAGTATTTCTGGATGAGATTAACATGTACATGGGTACACTGAGTAAAGCAGATTGCCCTTCTTAAGGTGGGTGGGCCCCATTCACTCCACTGAAGACCTGAATACAACCAAAAGGTTGAGTGACGGGGAACTCTGCCTGCCTGACTGCTTGAACTGGGCACTGGTCTTCTCCTGCCTTCAGACTGGAACCTACACCGTTGGCTCTCCCTGTTCTTAGGCCTTCACACTCAGACTGGAACTAAACCACTGGCTTTCAGGTCTCCAGCTTGCAGAACCCTAACTAATATAGATTTTGGTACCAAGAGTAGTTCTAGAGGAACATAATTTAAACATGTGAGTTTCCTGAGTTTGTTCTTGGGTTACTGGAATTGGTTCTTCAATCTGATTAAAGATGCTAATGACTCTATTTCCAGTAGTAAAGAGAGGACTGATAGTCCATGGCATGCCATGGCACTAGAGATACAGAAAATATCACCATTAGATGCTCCTAATCAACCATTTGAAAGGCAAAGAGCTGGGTGACTATGTATAGGACACTGTAACATTTTTGGAAAACTAATGAATATCTTCAGATTGGCTGGTTGCTCCTAACATCACTGGACAAAGAGAGGAGAGAAAAAGCTGAACTGAGGGACTTGACGTCTCACCTCAGGAGCTGCATGGATGACAGCCCTGGCTAGCACAGTCTGTGAGAGGTGAGGACAGACAGCAGTTATGAAAATGTCTGGTGGAGGCTCTGGGGTCATGGTGGGAGTGGAGGAGTGGTGGGGATGGGATGTGGCATGGGAGGAAGAAGATATGGCTGTGGAACAAAAATTGGCCAAGGGCCTTGGTATTGCTGGTCCAAAGACCCAGAACCAAAGGCTATCCTCCTCCTTTTTATTGCAATCTTATATCTTGCTTTATTTCTGATAATTAAATGAAGTAAATTATGTAAAGCCCCTGGGTTCAAGAGAAGAGCATTTTTTTCTCTACTGAGAAAGAAGAAATAAGGATAGGGCAAAAAAAAGGATGAAGTGTCTGAGGTGTGGGTCTGAGGCAGAATCAGAAATGCCTATCTGCTCCAGGGAAGTCATATATTGTATCTGAATGGAAAAAAACTTTGTGTTCAAATATTATTGTTATAAAGTTATATAGGCTCGTCGAAGAAAATGTTCAGTGTAAAGAAAAGGAAATTAGAGATAGAAAAATCATCTACAGACTCAGCACCCAAAGACATTAACTGTTGCTAACATTTCAGGGTGTTACTTTTCAGATAAAGAATGTAACTTTGCCAGGTGTGGTGGCTCACATCTGTAAACCCAGCACTTTAGGAGGCTGAGGAGGCAGGATTTCTTGAGCCCAGGGGTTCAAGACCAGCCTGGGCAACAAAGCGAGACCTCATCTCTACAAGAAAACAAAATTAGCTGGACATGGTTGTGCATGCCTATACTCCTAGCCATTCAGGAGGCTGAGGCAGGAGGATTGCTTGAGCCCAGGAGTTCAAGGTTGCAGTGAGCTATGATCACAGCACTGCACTGCAGCCTGGGCAAGAGAGCAAGACCCTCTCTCTCAGGAAAGCAAAGCAAAGCAAAGAAAAGAAAAGAAAAGAAAAGAAAAAAAAGAAAAGGAAGGAAGGAAGGAAAGAGAGAGGAAGGAAGGAAGGTAAGAAGGAAGGAAGGAAGGAAAGAAAGAAGGAAGGAAGGTAGGGTGGTTTTGGGATGTGAAATGCTGTCAGTCAACAAAGAGCTATGACCACAGGTGTCACTGAGTAGCAGGGGCAGCCCATTCTGCTCCCTAGCTGCACTCACCCTGAAGATCGTCCATTCCCTGGTATGTGGCTGTGGAGCTGGGATACCTCCCCAACAAGCTCCAGATACAGCCTCCTATAACCCCCAGGACTAGGCCCCTAGGCGACCTTTGCAGGTGTGGTGGAGCCTGGCCAATTCCCTCCCTGGAGCTCTCTGAGTTCTCAGGTCCTGCAACATGCTGAGCTTCTGTTCCATCTCACATTTCTGCCCTAAACACCCTGGCTCCATGCTTCAAAATGAAGTTTGTTTAGCACGGTTTGCTCCCTTGTAAGGAGGCCAGGTGTGGAGCAGGACCAGGTGGCAGGGAGGTGTGGTTATAAACAGCGTGGGGGTCATGTCACTAGGGTGGGCCTCATCTCCTCCCACCCGTCTCCCAGCCCTGCATGCTGGGCAAGATCACCGGTGGCTGGTGCCTGTGTGTGTCGCCCAGAGCCAACACGGTCCCTACCAGCCTCTGCTCTTACCTGCAGCTGCTGGTCTCCCTGGCAGGAGGAAAGCCAGATGTCCAGCTCTTGCCTCCAAGAACTCACTGCTGATTGGAAGGGACATCGATGGGGGCAGATGATGGGTTTGGAATGAGAAACTCACTCCCAACTCGGTCACAGTCACATCAGTGGCCCTTTTCCTGGTTCGAGGTCAGCACTCAATAAATCTTGGTTTTATTGTTTGATTAATGGGCAGAGAGAAGGGTAGCCCATTCTCCCCTGGCCCCAGAGGACTCAGACTATCTTTCTCTCCATGAAATTCCATATACAAGGAAACAGCTGGTAATAAAAACAGTTGACCACAGGACCTTCAACAAGCCTCTGCCTCTCTCTGGGTCCCATCTGAGAAACAGGGAGGAGGTGTTGTACTGAAGAACTAGGTCTCTGTTAGCATTATTACCAAGGGTTCAACATAGCATAAGGAATGAGGATTTGCCCATGATCTAGGTTTGAATCCTGACTACCTCATGTGACTTGAGGCCAGAGACCTGACTTTCCATACATGTAACTTACAAAATTAGGACAAGAGGTTCTACTTCACAGAGTGACATGGTGAAACTGAATAAGGGCTCTGGATGGAGAGAAACGCGGCCACACCTGAACATGCAACCATTTTCTCCCTTCCTAGGAGAGGGCTTGAGCTATTCCCATTATACACATACACTTAGGCTGTGTACCTAACTGGAGTCCAACATCTATGTCCAGTGGTAATGAGTTATAGAAGTTTCCAGAAGCCTTGACCTTCAGGCCCATCTGCAGACTTTTACATAGAGAGCTGGGCTGGGCTGAGCTGTGGCCAGGCTGGCCCTGCTGGTGTCCTGGCCATAGCAGGGCTATGAGCAGCACTCTCCAGTAGAAACAGAAGGTGAGCTGTGTTTGTAATTTTAAAAGTTCTAGTAGTTGGCTCACACCTGTAATCCCAGCATTTTGGGAGGCCAACGCAGATGGATCACTTGAACTCAGGAGTTCAGCACCAGTCTGGCCAACATGTTGAAACCCTGTCTCTACTAAAAATTAGCTGGGCGTGGTAGTGCATGCCTATAATCCCAGCTACTCAGGAGGCTGAGACAGGAGAATCGTTTGAACCCAGGCGGTGGAGGTTGCAGTGAGCCAAGATTGTGCCACTGCACTCCAGCCTGGGTGACAAAGCGAGACTCTGTCTCAAAAAAAAAAAAAAGAAAGAAATGTTCCAGTAGTTAAATGTTTTAAAGTAAAAAAAAAGAATGAGTGCAATTAATTGCAATCAATGTTAACATATCCTAGTTAACCCAATGTATCAAAAATATTATGATTTCAAGACATAATGCATATCAAAAATGTAAATGAGACTTTTTTCTGTCTTCTTTTTTTCATTCTAAGTTTTCAAAATCCAGAAGTGCTTTTACAATTACAGAATATCTCAATTCAGGTGGTAAATTTTTATTGGGAATACCTGATCTATCTTCAGATTTCATTTCCCTCCTAGCCCATTTATGTAATGACTTCCCAGAACTCAGGAGACCAACCCCACTGTTGAGGATGCTGAGGACAGAGTGGAATAATGACTGTCCTCCCACCTTCCCAGGAGCATTGTTAGTCTTGGCCACCAAGTCCCACCTCTTAACCTTTGCTTGTCCTGTGCCTCCTGCCAGGAGCACCCTCCTACCGCTGCCACCTACCCAAAGCTCACAAGTCCTTGGCCTCTAAGTGCTATGGTTTCTTCCTCTAAGGCATCCTCCTCATTCACTTGGTCTTCACCCACTGCTGTCCCGCATGGATCACTTATTCAGCCCTGACAATGACTCGACTCCTATCTTCATCACTGAATTTTTCCTTTCCAACTAAATGTGCTGAAAATCAGGACCTGTTTAGTGCTTCCATCTCCCAAGGGGCCTACAACACCTCAGATTCTCAACAAGGCCTCCAACGTGCCTGACATGGAGCAAAGACCCAATGGGAAACAACTGAGACTCAGTGTCTATTCTCCAGGGGACCGAATCCTAGCCAAGTGTCTTGCCCATGAGAACATGGATATTAATAACAACTCACTTTTATAGCACTTGAAGGTTTAAAAAGCACTTCCGTGTGTCAGTTTTGATAACAATCTCCCTGGCAATAGTAACTCCTCACCTCCTCAGAGAGCCTTCCTCAAGGAAGCCCCACCTGGCTAACATCTCCTCTCCAATATGTTTTTTCTCAGACCCTTATTTTTCTCTCCCACAGCAGTACCATGCTTTTGCATTATCTTTTCTGTGCACTTGTTTTGTCTGTCTCTCCCACTGGAATCTTATGAGGTCAGGGCATGCCTGTATTTTCCTCTATGAACACTGTGTGCATCCATAGAAAGCCCCCAGTACATTTATAAAAGATGAATGAATTAGTTCATTAATACGTGCCAAGCTTGGTGCAAGGCTTTTTCTATTTTTTAATATCTTTTTAGAGGCATGGTCTCATGCTATTGCTCAGGATGGAGTTCAATGGCATGATCACGGCTCATTGCAGCCTACACCTCCCCAGCTCAAGCAATCCTCCCGCCTTAGCCTCCTCAGTAGCTGGGACCATAGGTGCATGCCACCATGCCTGGCTAACTTTTAATTGTTTTTATTTTTTGTAGAGATAGATTCTCACTATGTTTCCCAGGCTGGTCTCGAACTCCTGGGCTCAAGCAATCCTCCCACCTCATCCTCCCAAAGTGCTAGAATTACAGGTGTGAGTCACCACACACAGCCGAAGTATTTTCTATATCACCACGCTCCAATGTGAGTAGAATGTGGGCCATGTCTATAATGTTAAATTTTCTGCTAGTTACACTTTTAAAAAGGTAAAAAGAAATAGGTACAATTAATGTCACTATTTTATTGAACCTGATATATTCAAAATATTATTTCAATATGTGATAAGTATAAAAATATAATTGAGTTCTTTCCTAATCTTAATTTTTTCATCCTAAATTTTTGAAATCTGGAAAATGTTTTAGAATTACAACATCTCAATTTGGATGACAAATCTTTATCGTAAATACCTCATCTTTATTAAGACCTCATAAATTTATAGTTGAAAAAGCAGATTCACATATCCAAGTCGTTCCAAATGCAGAAGTTTTCTAATAACTGAATCAAGTAAGAATATTTAAATGTAAGTTAATTCCAATTAAATACAGTGGCAAATTTGGCCTCTCAGTCTCACTAGCCACATTCTCAGGGACCCATAGCTCTCTCATGGGGTAGCTTGAGTCTAGATGATGCTGTTCAGCCTGAGTCAGATTGTTTGGGTGCTGAGCTCATAATTCTCCACTGACTCCCCCTTACATTCAAGGTAAAAGCCAAAATCCCCCCAGGGCCCAGGGTGCCTCTCACATCTGCCCCTGCTCACGCTTCTCTCATTTCCTGCCTCTCTCCCCATCAGTGACTCCCAGCCCAGCCACCATGGCCCCGTCCTGGTTTCTCAGACTCCCCAGGCCCACTGGCACCTCGAGTCCTTTTCCCCTCCTCTTCCCTGCCTGCCTGCTCTCTCTCACCCCAACATCACCATGAGTTGCTCTGTGATTTTCTCCAGATCTTCACTCCAATGTCACCTTCTTGGTCAGTCTTTCCTGGCCACTCTTCTTTAAATAGGTGACCCCCACCTTGTACTGAACTCAAAATCCTCCTTCTCTGATTTGTTTCACTTCTTGGCAATCAGGTATCGCTGTATTAGTCAGGGTTCTCTAGAGGGACAGAACTAATAGGATATATATATATGTATACATATACACACACACATACACATATATACATATATATATGTGGAATTTATTAAGTATTAACTTACACAATCACAAGGTCCCACAATAGGCCGTCTGCAAGCTGAGGAGCAAGGAGAACCAGTCCGAGTCCCAAAACTGAAGAACTTGGTGTCCAATGTTTGAGGTTGGGAAGGATCCAGCACGAGAGAAAGATGTAGGCTGGAAGACTAGGCTAGTCTCCCTGCTTTTCATGTTTTTCTGCCTGCTTTATATTCTCTGGCAGCTGATTAGATTGTGCCCACCAGATTAAGGGTGGGTCTGCCTTCCTCAGCCCACTGACTCAAGTGTGAATTTCCTTTGGCAACACCCTCACAGACACACCCAGGATCAATACTTTGTATCCTTTAATCCAATTAAGTTGATGCTCAGTATTGACAATCACAATCACTATCTAACAATCTGTATTTTACTCTTCCGATATTTTAACTACCTCACCTCCTCATCCAATAAAATGTAAACTCTACGAGGACTAAATGTTTGTCCTTTGTGTTCACTGCCGGATCCCCAGCCCTCAGCACTTCATTCGTTGAGTGGACAGATATTAATGCCACATGGTGACATTATTATCTCCATCTTACACATACAGAAGATGGATCCAAGTGGTGCAAAGATGTGCCCAAAGGAAAATAAATAGAAAAAGTCAAAATGACTAGTTGCAGAAGGTTTTACTGCGAATTCCATGTAGTTCCCATCGTGCATACTGCCTTCAAAAATGGCAGCTTTTCAGCTTTTCATATACTTTCAGGGAGAGATTAGAATCCTATAGAACTCCTGACAAATGCAAATGTTTCAAATATCAGGTCAACCAGCCAATCAACAACTGTGGTGTCCATGTGGAGGCCAAAGTAATTCCCTGGGTCTTGCACATCCCACGCATGCACTTTGCAATCATGAAGGTGAGGGCTTTGCTCTGAGTGCCATGTGTATGTCCCCACTGCTGTCCCTCCTGGATGCCACCTGCAGCAGATATGGTACTGGGCAACTGCACCACCCGCCCTCCCCCTCAACTATGTCTACCCCCAACCCCATATTTGTAGCCACACATTTAAATTTGTAAATATGGGTGCGAATGGCAAATTTTTTTTTCTATGATAGCAACAATCAAAAGACAGTTTAAATGAAATAATTACTACAAATTATCAAATGTCATGAAATAATTACTATAAATTATCAAATGCCAGCTTTCTAAATACACATGATCAAATTTGATCCCTAAACAACCCTATGAACTCAACATTATCATCATGCCCATTTGACAGATAAGGAAAATGAGACTCAGGAAAGTGATTGGGCCATGCCACATCATCACTAAAGGGCAGAGCCAAGATTTAAAGCCAGGCCCATCTGTCTGTAACCTTGTCAATAGTAAACTGCTTCCATATGCCTGTTAGCTCTTAGAAACCCCTCGCTAGGACATCTCCTGGAAACAGCAAAATAAAATTAGTCCAACAAGCCAAGTTAAAACCCATTCATTTCCCAAATAAACTCACAAGTTCATTTGCAAATATGTAGAATCTTATAGCAATTACATTGCCTCAAATTTGCTTAATGGAATGACAACTCAGCAAAGCAGAAATGTAGCTCGAAGAACATTTTATTAACATTTTTCTCTATATAAATCCACCCAGTGCATCAAGTTAATGGTAACAAATCATTAGTGAAAAAGCATCTTCCTGAATCTGCACATTTTGATCCTGACCTTGGGATCTATAAAGTCTGGCACAGATGCATTGCCTTAGCTTCCCTCTGCATCAGGTGTGACAACCTGAGGGAGAATAATTCAGCCCAAGCACTGTATGGACAATCATTTGTTTTTAAGTGACATGCATATTTCATATTCTCAGTGCACAATCGACCTGCTTAAGTACTGCCATTAATATTCACAATGTGGCTGTTACAAAGAGAAGCATGTTGAGAGAGCCATTCGCATTTCAAGTTTTTCAAGGAAAAAAACTAGACATTGCTT
The DNA here is from genome assembly GCF_029289425.2 of Pan paniscus. Taxonomy (NCBI): domain Eukaryota; kingdom Metazoa; phylum Chordata; class Mammalia; order Primates; family Hominidae; genus Pan; species Pan paniscus. Next base: position 75,360,678 of record NC_073267.2, read on the forward strand.
AGTAAAGACCCTATTGGTAACACATAACAGGGCCTCCTTCAAATAGGCTGGAGGAGGGGAAAGAAAAATCACTGTGATGACATACTCCTAACTCTGTGACAGGCTGATAGCCAGACCTCAGCTAGTGCTGAAATGAGAAATCTGTGAGAAATCAGGAACCCAGGGAGTTAGGAATACCTCTCCATCTTTGCTTTTTTCTAAATACAGACAGTTCCCAGCTTATGATGGTTTGACTTAAGATGGTTGCAAAGGCAATACACATTTGGTAGAAACCATATTTCAGGTACCCATGCAACCATTCTGTTTTTCACTTTTAGTATAGTTTTCAATAAATTACATGAGCTATTCAATATTTTATTATAAAATAGGCTTTGTGTTAAATAGATGATTTTACCCAAATGTAAGCTAATCTAAGTGTTCTGAGCACACTGAAGGCAGGCTAAGCTAAGTTATGATGTTCAGTTGGTTAGGTGTATTAAATGTATTTTTGACTTAGAATATTTTCAACATCATGAAACTCTATGATGGGTTTATTGGGACATCGAGGAATATCTGTAGCCCAATGCCCTTCACTTCTCTCCCTCTCTTTCTACAGAACTGCTTCCATTGCTCCCATTTACTCATACACAAAACGGCCACCAGAGCTCTGCAGTTTATGATTCTGCAGTTTGAATAAACTTCTAACAATTCCTAAGTTCGAATCCTCAGAGAATGAGTCAGGTCGGCTCAGTTTTCTTCCTGTGAATTTAAATGGTCCCAGGAGATAGTATCACAGAGAACACCTGTAGAGTATGGTCAGTATAAGAGACATGTTTACACCATAGATGGATTGGCACCTGAAAAGGTATCTACTATCAGTGTGACTGCATTCAGAAAATTCTTAGTCAACAACTGTTTTCACAAAATGCATTCTATTTCTCAGTACTCATTTACTCAAGAAACACTTACTGAATGCACGCTAAGTGCCCTGCCGACAGCCCTGCCCAAAGGAACATGCAATCTACAAGGAGAGACAAGCAGGAAACTCTAAGGTTGTGTGAAAGTTAATATAATAGGAAAAAGCATGGGATGTCATAGGGTGAATGTATAACTCAGCCCAAGGGAGGGTGGGGTGGGATGAGGTATGGTGGGGATAGGATAAGATTTCCCAGAGGAGAGAAGGCTGACCTGAGATTCAAAGGATGAATAAGAATTAACCAGGGCTATGAAAGAACAGGATGGTTGACTTTAGATAAAGGAAAGCAGGTATATAGGAACCAAAATGTCAAGAAGCAAGGACATGGGAGAAATGTAGAGACTTGTGCTGAAGAAATAAGCAAGGGGTCAGATTATGAAGAAACTTGTCCACCAGACTAAGGGACTTGGAAATACTTGAAAAATTCTAAACTGCAACTCAGTGGAACCAAAGATAGTCTGCCAAGAAAGCAAGTTTAGTAAATGTCGATTTTATATCGCTCTTGTGATAAGACTCACAATTTGCATCAGCATATTAAAGGCTCTGAGAAATCCTGTAACAAACACACAAAAATACCTGGTTAACCATGTTTAACCCAGGGTTTCCCAAATGTGTTAAACTATATTCTCATTCCTAGCCCACACCCTGTGGAACACTCACTCATTAATCCAGTCCGAGAAATTTTGCTTTGAGGCAATAGGGAGCCTATTGGAGGGTTTTAAAAAGCATGGTGAAATGATTTAGTTTGTACTTTAAAAATGGCCTACTGCCTGCTACAGAGAATGGAATAGAGGAGCGTATGCCAAAATGCTAGGAGACTTGTTAGGGGCTGTTGTAATTATCCAGGGGAGAAATGATACGGGTCTGAACTAAGGCAGTGGCATTAGGGATGCTGTGGCTGGGAACAGTCATGGTTGCCTAAGATCTTAATACAAATGGCTGCTCCATGGCAGGCTCCATTTAGGAAGATAAAAAATGAGCATGAGACTGAACTTTATTATAAGAGCCAAGAATGGAAGCACTAGCAGGGGCAGGGCAATTACCAAACAGTGACTGTAACTCTCCAGCTCATAAAGGATCTGGCATTTCAGAAAGGACAATGCCCCCTTTGCTATAGAACTATACAGTTTGCCCTCCCGGAAGGCCTGCCTGAGCCAGGATTGCTGGCCTGGTTTGCAGATGAATCCAGTTCAACAGGGATGTTGGTTCTCTTCTTAAAGTGGAAGGCTATAGTGAACAAAAAGGGAATCTGAATGCCAAGTGACAGAATTGACCCCTTCTTCTTCATAGACATTTTAATTAAGCATCTACTATGTGCTAGGATGGTACTTTAAAATTTTCCTGGTGCTTTAAATTTTTCAGGTCTGATATATTGGTCATCTCTTGCTGGTTAACAAACCATCCCAAAACTTAGCGCTTTGAAACTACAAAGATTTATTATTTCTCATGATTCTATGGGTTGACTGGGCTCATTAGATGATTCTTTTCTTTGGATGGAGTCCACAAAAATTACTAACAGAGCTGTGATTTTCTGGAGGCTTCAAAGGGGCTGGATAATCCTAAATGATCTCTCCATATTGTGAGCTGGGACCTCATCAGGGCTCTTTTCTGGGAAGCCTCAATTCTCTTCTCTGTGGCCTCTCTGATAGTGGCAGGAGGCAGACAAATGCATAGGCAGATAGGGGCGTGTCCCTGGTGAAACCCCATCTCCAAGCCAAAGACAGTTTAAGCCTAACTACAGGTCAAATCCACAGACCAGACTGAGAATCTATCTTCCTGTTGGGCGTGCTTTCCTCTGATTGATCCTCACCCTTCACCTATTTTACATATACCTACCCTTCCCTAATTGGTTTATTTACACTGTCATACCCACATTTGAGTGGTGCCTTTGTTTTAACCATTTTTGCATATTCACAAACCAATCAGCATGCACTCCCCTATTCTGAGTCCATAAAAGCCTCAGATTCAGCTACACTGGAAGAGAAACCACCCAACTTCAGGTGGGGGACTACCCCCACATCCCCTCTCTGCTGAGAGCTGTTCCATCACTCAATAAAATTCTTCTCTGCTCTCCCCACCCTTCAATTGTCAGCATATCCTCATTCTTCTTGGACACAGGACAAGAACTCAGGAACCACTGAACACAGGTATGAACTATAACACAGGTGAGCTAGAGCATGCCCAGCCCAGCTTCGGGCTGAACCAGTTCACAATTCAGGTGCAGCCCAGGTGGGCTGGGTGGGCAGGCCACCTTCTGCAACAGGTAGCATGCTCAAGTGAGGCCTGGGCAGGGTCATTGCTGGCTGGAGGTCCCCAGCTGGCAAAGGGATCAAGAAAAATCCTGCATCATCTCCATGCAGCTAGCTTGGGTGTCCTGATAGCATGGTGACTAGCTTCTAACAGGACAAACCTTAACTCACAAGTACTTATGAAGTTCTTATTTCAAGCTTGCCAATGACCCATTGGCCAAAACACATCACATCACATAGCCAAGTCTAGTGCCTATGTGAAATGGGACTACACAAAACTGCGAATACTGGGAGGTGGTTGATTGGAGCTAACAATGTAACAATCTAGCGCATTTTAATTATAAAATGTATGTAGTACACATAAATATTTTGATGTATTTATTTATCTATCTTCATTGTTGTAATATAAAATAAGGTCTTATTGGAAATGAATTATCAAAAGAAACCAACATCAAATGTACACACATTGGAAAACAATTTGTGAATAATTTTAAAAAGCAAAGATTTGGGGGCCAGTGGGCCAAGGTTCATTTGAAGGCTTATGATAACTTTTGTTATATATGTGATTTAGTAAAATATTGTCACCTGTTTCCTCAAGGTACTAAAACCTGCCTTGCAGAACTATAAGGAAGATTTTAAAAAGTAGACATATATATACATATGTGTGTATATATGTATATATATGCATATATGTACATATATGTGTATATGCGTATATATGTATACATATATATCTGTATACAGATATGTATATATGTGTATATATATATCTGTATACAGATATGTATATATGTATACATATATATCTGTATACAGATATATACATATATATCTACATACAGATATATACATATATATCTACATACAGATATATACATATATATCTACTTTTATAGATATAGATGTGTGTGTAAATAAATTTTATATAAAATATTTAAAATAAAAATAAAATATTTATATATGTACATAAAGGTATATATACACATATACATATGTAGATATACACATATACATATACACATACATATGTACATGCATATACACATATATAAGTGTACATACACATTTATGTACATATACATATTTACATATACATATTGTATTCATGCATGTATATATTTACATAAATGTATACATATATACGCACATGCATGTATACATACATATATAGTATGTATAAAATAAATTTAATTTCACTAATATAACAAAGCAAACATGTTCATGTCATTGTTCTTTTCTTCACGCCTGTAAGTAAATATATCATTTTGAATCATTTTAATCAAAGTTTACATAAAATTGTGTTTTACCATTACACTTATTATTTTCAATCACTAAATGTTTCTACCTGGGATTTGTCTTTAGCCTTCTTAATTGCTGTGGGATATTCCATTACATTGTTGCACTGTAATTTATGTAACCTTGCTTCCATTCATGTGCATTTAGGTTACTTTTTGTTTTCACCTTTGTAAATTACACTGATGCCGATATTTAACTTGTTCCTCTCTAAAAATCATTCTCCTGTAGTAATTCTTAGAACTGCTGTGCGGTGGTAAAAGTATATGAAAATATTTATGACTCCTGGTAAGCATTGCAAAACAGGCCTCCAAAATAAGTGTGCCTGTTCCATCACAAATGTCACCAACACTGGGTTCTTATAATGCCTTTGTTTTAGTTTTTGTTTGGCAGGAATAAAATATAGGCTCTGCCTTCCATCTATGTCCCAAGTTGTCTGTACTATACCATGCAGCTACAATTTATCCAGTGCTTGCTTTATGTGTTCAATGTGACAAATTTTTTTTTCAGAGATTTTTAGAGACGTGCAAAGTTGTTATTATCATTTCCATTTTGAATGTTAAGGAAGCCGATGCTCAGAGACTCTGAGTAGTGAAGGAGTCTGGGCAAGTCTGGAGTAGATTTAAAATAAAGATACTAATGTTTTAAACAGAGAAGTACACATTTTCCCCTTTACAGTTCACACCCTGAGAAGTTAATAATTGTATTAATTTAGAAAAAAATACTTAGAGAAGGTAATCATGCATAAGGCAGTGGAGTAGTTGCTTGGGTAATTGAAAAAGAGTAACATAGTCCTTTGGCGGAAGTGGGATAATTTATGTGCACAACACATATTTGCTCACATTCATTGCAACAAGATGGTAATTCCTATTAACATCTCTGAGACTTACGTAGGAATCCAAAATATTAACTGATCTTGTGCTATGTGCAAGCCACTGTTTTCCATGGTAGGAATGTTCAAGGTGGATAAGATGCCCTCCATAGAATAGGATGTAGGAAGGAAAGAGCAATACTATGTGCCTAGCATCATGTCAGGCCAGGAGCTTTCCTGAAGCCCTCTGTCCGTGAAAAACAGAAATCCAGGTAAATTCACATCAGAAGGATCCACAGACCCATGGGCTTATATCCAGCTGGAGGTAATGGAGTCAGTTCTTGGAATAAGAGAGCCTTGAGCTGGTCTTTAAGCAAGAGGAAGCACCTGGCTTTGCAGAGATGAGGTATAAGAGCAGACATCAAGCTGGGGAGGTGCAGAAGCCCAGGTATTAGTTTTGCAAGGAGTTTCCAGAATTTCCACTCTGGACATGCCTCTCTTCCTAAAGCAGATGCAGTCAGTTTTCCATAATGCCAGTCACCTACCCAGCACCATGCCAGCTCTCAGGGCAATGCTGAATTAAGTGCTGTTGTCTGGGCCTCCAAGGAGCTTAACTGATGCAGAAGAACTAATTGGGGAAGAAGATAAAGCAGGATACAATTAAGTGCTAATTGGATGGGCCTGACTCTCAGTCAGCTTTCCCAAACTTGCCAGATGATAAAAAACCCCTGAGGCTCTTAGCTAGAGATTCCTAGGCCCACCCCCTCCACCCCCCACCCCCACACCCGGAGATTTCCATTCCCATTCTGTAGGTCTGGGGAGGCGGTTGGCTTCCCAGGAGCCTCAGGGAGCCACATCTTCAGTTATGGCGCTACGTGCACCTCTGAAGGCAACGGTTCTCAAATGGCTACAGGACCAGCCATAAAACCATAGTCACCAGGGACCGTTGGTGAACCACACACAGATGTTTGTTCCCCACTCCAGAACGTCTGCCAAACAGTCCCTGGTAATGTACATGCACCCTGAAGTTTGAGAACTACTGCTCTCAACAACTGGTGTGCTCCTGGGAAAGCAAGCACACCGAGGCAGAGTAGAATAGACACAGCTGTGGGGGCTCCAGTTCCTTCCTCCTGGGGCAATACCCGGCCTCTCTGAACCTGTTATCTCATCGATAAAATGGAGGAAATGATTCCAACCTTACAGAGTTGCTGGAATGTAGACTAAAATGATGAATGTTTAAGTTCTAATATTGTGCAAATACTCAGGTACCGGAGGGTATGAGTAGATAGAGGAGAGCTTCCTGAAAGGGGGGGCTTGAGATGGTCTTGAAGGTGTGTAATATTTTAGCAAGAAAAAGGGGGTACATGGGGCATTCCCCAGGCGGGGAGTGCAGGGAGCCGCAGCTGAAGCAAAGATCTGGGATTAGAAATGAGCAGAGGATGTTCCAGGCATAGGGAAGGGAAGAAGAATGTTTGAAGTAGTAAGAAATGAAACAGGATCATGAAGATGAGACCAGGCAAACTGATGGTGGTGGTGATGATCATGATGATGATGATGACAGTAATTCCCAAAGACCCAACACATTATGATGATTATAATGGTGATTCCCAAAGACCCAACATGTTATGAACAGAAAATTAGGATACTGGAAAAGAGCCGTGTTGCATAGCATCTTGCTAAGGCCCATGGAGATGTGCTGTGGATGCTGCAGGTGGAAGTTCTTGCTACATGCCCGTATTATCTCCAAGGACAGGCAGCCAAGCCCAGAGGAGACAGCTATTTGACTGATGGTGCACAAGGCCATCCTTTCCTTCTTGGTTTCAGTTCAGGTTGGCTACGTGTGTTCATCTTTCTTGAACTGTGCTTTCTTCTTAGGTTCAAATGACAGCCCAAGGAAGCATTCACTGGGAAGTCTGCAAGCCCATGTTCCTAAGAGTGCTCACCTATCAGCCTCCTTGGGGCTGTACCCACCTGAGCAGAAGCTTTCTTGCCCACTTGATTTCATACAAGATGTAAGCCTGTCACTTACATGGTGCCTTTCTGCTTACCAACTAAAGCCTCCCTTTTATCATCTTCTTCATCAGTCTGGAGACAAGAATGTGGATGGCGGCTATTTTATCCTCTTCTTGACGGAGGTAGAGACAGAAGGTGCTTGGAGGAAATGACTCCAAGACACAGCAAGAAACTGAATCACAGAAATCTTGTTAGAATTCAAGTCTTTAGTTCCGAATGGCCCCAAAGCCAGCTTCAGTATCTGCCCAGCCTGTGATTTTTAAAAATCCCCTAGACTCTGAGCTCCATGAGGGCAGAGATTTCCAACAATTTTGACAACTGCTGTGGCCCCAGCATGTAAAGTGATTTCAAGCACATAATAGGCACTCAATAAATTTTATTTATTCTCTGTTACTTTCCAGCAAAGTGACCTTATACTGAGTTCCACCAGCAGTATTCCCTATATTCTTTGTCAGGAGTATTTTTCTATCAGTTCCAAGGGCTAGAAATAATGTTTCCACCCTCACTTTGTACCTGTGTGGCTTAGAGGCATTCTACACATTAATATGGCCAGGAAGTCCCCCATCGTCTGCCACCTCATCTCTGTGTGAAGCCAGTCCACACTGCCAGAAATAACATTCAAGTTCCTCTGTGATGGCATTGGACTGAGAAACCCTGGAAGGGGCCCATCCTGCCCTGTGCATCCCATCTGCCTTCCTGGGCTTTGAAAGAGCTCCATTCAGATGGGAAATTGGGAGACTGGGAACTCTATTTCATGTTATTAATATTGAAGCCACACTCAATAACCCCGACCCTGGCTTCTGGTTTGCGCATGTTTGCTTTTTAATGTATTTTTGCACAACTGGCTTTAAAACAAATGGGTTTGGGTTTGACAATGAACCTAATCTCAGCACAAGAACTCAGGAATGTCTGCAGGCTCTTTTAGGAGAGAGAGAGAAAGACGGAGCTGTATCTATGGGCAATCCCAGCCTGCCCTTTGTTACTTCCTGATTTTAGAAAGGAAGAGAAGGTCCTAGCAGGTACTGCCTCTTTGATGCCCAGAGGAGAGACAGAGTGAAGCCAGGTTCCTGCTCTTGGGCACCACTTCCCTGACCATTGAGCAAACACCATTCTTGCAGTCAGCATGGGATGAGCGGAGATGGGCTTGGCACGAGAAGAGGAGCTCAGAGGTCCCTTCCCTAGTGCAGGAGCCTGACTGAACCAGGGATCTCTAGGCTCTGCCCCAACCAACACAGGCTGGCTCATATAGAGGCTTCATCCCTCTCCCTAGACCTAGCAGAACTGACACTTAGAACTCATTACATGAATTCTGGGAAGAACTGAGAGCAGTTAAGGAACTTCATTTTAAACATGAATAACCTGGGATAGAGAGGTAAAGGGATTCCTCCAAGGGCTCACAGCCAGGGCCCCAGCTCACAACCTAGAGCCAACAGCACAGCGCCAGTGTCTCTTTCCACAGAATGCAGTTATTAAAGCCCCTGTTAAGGTGTTATCAGGGAAAATGGAACACAATGATGTTGGAAATTAGGCATGTATTTCATATTTTGAAAAGGGCAGGTGAACTTTGCCAGCTTGCGGCACCCTAGAGAGCACTGAGGGGAAATCCATGTGTCCTCCCAGCAAGGAGAATGCAGTGGTTCCCAAGGACAGAAGCTTGGCCCTCCCTAAAGGGAAAGGCCATTTCCCATTAATACTAGATTGGAGCTTTGATGACGTGCTCATCAGGATCTGATAAGCTTATAGCCTTGAGAGACTTCCTGAAAGAAGGGGTTTAATTAAAAGAGGCAATGCACAGAATTCAAGAGGCTGTGTTGTACACTGAGTTTGAAGGGTCCCCCTGTGTGTTCTCAGGAGAAGCTGGTTTCCTGGTGGTGGAAGCTGACACAGAGGGAGAGGGAAAGGAGGGAGGAAGGAGGAAAGGGACAAAAAGGGACAGAGGAAGGGAGAGAAGAGGAGAGGAGAAGAGGAGAAAGGAGAAGTGAGGAGGGAGGGACAGGAGAGGGGAAGAGAAAAGCATTCAGGTCCATATTCTTTCCGAGCCAAAGCCCCGTTGAGAATTTACTTCCTGCTAAAGGTGAAGAGCCAGTAAACAAAATTTTCTTTTCTAGAATCATCGATTCACTTAACATGCACCTACTGAGTGCCCACTGCGTACTTGACCTGGTGCTGGGCTTTAAGGATACAGGAGGGTTAAGATGACCATGCACAGATATATCTTTCTCAGACTCCCTTGCCGCCGGAGGTCCAGATGTGACTTTCTTTTTTCTGCTCATCACATGCATGGAGTTGGAATTAAGCCAGGGGATAGGCAGGCTGCAGGGCAGCATCAACATTGCTGGTGTGGACCAGGACCAAGGTGGCTGCAGAGGCTCCATCAGTAGGGATGACTTCCTGACTCCACGGGCAGCTTCCCACATCCACAGTTTTCTGACTCTGGCAGAGGCAGCAGAATTACTGGGGCATCAGTTCTGGAGTAGGCAACAGACATTGTCAGCGTCCTATCAGTCGCATTGTATCCCGAGGTGCTGGAAAATGTTTAATCATCATGTTTTTGAAGGGGAAACAAATCCCTGATGGCACATACCCATTTCCATGGTGTAAATATTCCCCAGATGGCTGATGTACACAGGCAACATACTGTATTTTCACCATATAAATATGATAGATGGAAATGACCTCAAGACCATACAGAATGACAAAGAGTAGTAAAATAATTCGATGAGATTTGAGCATTTGTTACCTTTGTCCTCCATATAATTTATTTAATTACAAGCTTGTAAAATGTAATTTTTAATAATGACTATGTTTAACAACCAGCTAGCAAAAAGTGTTGAAAAGCTGACAATCAGCCCTTGGGAGCCCGTGTGAGCTGACTCCAGCACATCACTGATTCCAGCCCACCCTGGAGGTCACTGGCAGGCATTTCCTTCTGTTCCAAAGCCTTCTGCGACTCTCTGCCTAATGGTGTTCTCTGGCTGCAGCGGCACGATGGGCCCACACCAGGGGCACTCCAAAGTGCCAGAGAATTAATGCCCAGAAGCGACTCTCCACCAATGCAGGCATGGAAAGTGGTGAATAAATATGCAGCCCCACACTCTAAATGTGCAATAGTACATTTTTGAAATGTGTTCCTCAGTTTCTCAGACAGCCCTGTGGGGATTGTGGCCCAGGTACCCACAGAAATCACCTACTCATTAATGTACCTTTTTTTTGGTTTTCCTCCCTTTTCTGTCTCACTTCCCCACTCCCTCCCTGTGCCTCCTGCTACCACCATTCCCCCAGTAAACTACTTGCACCCCAATGCTTGTCTCAGAGTCTGGTTTGGGAAACTAAGGCAGGGTAGAATTCATTCTACAATTGAAGCAAAGCACCCAATACAGGCTAGGCACCGAAAACAAGAGTATACTCAAATATATTATTTATGTATTTATTTATTTATTCATTCATTCATTTATTTTGTCACCCAGGCTGGAGGGCAATGGCGTGATCTCGGCTCACTGCAACCTCCACCTCCCAGGTTCAAGCAATTCTCCTGCCTCAGCCTCCCAAGTAGCTGGGATTACAGGTGCCTGCCACCACACTTGGCTAATTTTTTTGTATCTTTAGTAGAGACAGGGTTTCACCATGTTGGCCAGGCTGGTTGTGAACTCCTGACCTCAGGTGATCCACCTACCTCGGCCTCCCAAAGTGTTGGGATTACAGGTGTGAGCCACTGCGCCATCCTAATACTTCCCATTTTCCTATTTTTCTATGCACAAATATTTATGGGGCATGGCAGTTACAGAGTGCCTTGTTTTGAGTTCGTTGTGTCTGGTACTCACTCTGTGTGCTGCATCTCACTTCATCATCATGACAAGGTGTGCAGATAAGGAAGAATGTTCCTCTGGGCTACTTACTGATAAGAATCACACAGTGTAAGCCTTTCAAGGGAACTTAGAGATCTCTTGATCTAGGACCCTTACTTTTCAATTAAGGAAAGTGACACATGAGGAGAGGAAGAGTTTCTCCACTGGTCACTTTGAAAATCAGCAGCAGCCGTGGAATTAGAAACGGGTCTCTTGATTACCAGTGGAGGTCCCTGTCCACTGCAGCCAGTGTGGCCTCCAAGCCCAGAGACATTCTCCTTGGAAGGGTATGAAGAGTCCATGTGCTTTCCAGATACTCCTGATCCCCCTTCCCCAGTGCTGTGAAATTGTCTCAGCTCAGGGGTTTGCTAAGTGAAAATTCCCTGAGCCCTGTTAGAAATTCGAAAGCCAGAATCACAACTGATAGTAAGACTGGGTGCAGTGGGAGCCCCAGGACCATCAGAAGTCAACTCTGAATCAACAGCTCACAGAGAAGCCGCATGTGGTCTCCAAAGGAGTGAGACCCATGAAATTATGTCAAAGAGGGGCTTCCACCCTCTGAGCCTTAGACTCACTGACTGTATTAGTCAGGGCTTTCTAGAGGGACAGAATAGGATATATGTATGTATCAACGGGAGATTAGTAAACAGAATTGACTGACACAATCACAAGGTAAAGTCACACGATAAGCTGTCTATAAGCTGAGAGGCAAGGAAGCCAGTGGTGGATCCCCAAACCTCAAAAGTAGGGAAACCGAGTCCCCAAACCTCAAAAGTAGGGAAGCCAACAGTGGAGCCTTCAATCTGTGGCCAAAGGCCCAAGAGACCCTGGCAAACCACTGGTGTAAGTCTAAAAGCTGAAGAACTTGGAGTCTGATGTTTGAGGGCAGGATGCATTCACCATGGGAGAAAGATGAAAGCCAGAAGACTCAGCAAGTCTGCTGTTTCCAACTTCTTCCACCTGCTTTATTCTAGCTGTGCTGGCAGCTGATTAGATGGTGCCCACCCAAATTGAGGGTGGGTCTGCCTCTCCCAGTCCATTGACCCAAATATTAATCTCTTTTGGCAACACCCTCACAGACTCACCCAGGAATAATATTTTGCATTCTTCAACTCAATCAAGTTGACACTCAATATTAACCATCATATTGACTCCCTCAGGGAATCCGCCCTAGGGCACCATGCTTACACCTCAGTCGAGGCACCTGGGACAGGCTTCCTAACCATGACCAAAGTCTATGAAAAGACAGGGAAGGGGCCCTGAGGTTATCTCACCACCTGGGTAGAAATTTGCCAGTTATCACTTCACCCAGTATCCTCACGACACCCCCATGAAAGTGTGGGTTATTATTCTGATTTTCAAATGAGTAAATAAAGGCTTAGTGGGGTTAAATGGTGTGCCCAATTTCACACTTATGCTAGCAGTGGTAGGCTTTGAACCCACTTCTGATTTTGGAATCTGAATTTGAAGGCTTCTTACAGCCCCATGGAGGCTCCACTGCAGAACAACAGAATGCCACTGTCAGGCCAGGAGAAGTCAAGTTCATGGTGGCCTCAAGAACTGCAACCGATCCAGAAGGACTGGGCATAAGGTGCAATGCAAGGCTCTGGAGCAAAGAAGATCAGGGTATGAAGATCCTTGAAGGCCAAACTAACGGGTTTTGTGTTGATGCCGGGAGCAAATGGGAGTCATACACTTACATGGAGCGAGGCCCCTCCCGGGGTTGAGGCGAGCCCAGAGCCTAGGGCTTTCCCTGATGAGAAGACAGTGTTCAGGACAGGGAAGGCAGGGAGGATTATTCTGGTGGGTCTTACATGTCAAAGCCAAAGCCAGAGGTTAGAACCAAGATTCAAATCAAGATTGAGGGCTGAAGGATAGAGGTGAGGCCACAGATGAGAGACAAAACTGGAGAACTGAACAGGATGGGCAGAGCCATTGCAGAAGTGGACCACAAAGGGGACTTGAGATGAAAGCTCAGGACATCAGCCATCAATGAGGCGAAGGCGTCATCCACCCTTCTTACTAGCTGTTGGCTATGGGTTATGAAGCCAGGCTAACTGGTCAAGAGTTCCAGAATAGACTGAATGTTCATAAGCCAAGAGTAGTTTATCTGCTGTTTACAGGCCTTTCTGGGGTATTTGAGCCATCAAGGGGCTAGGGACACGGAAATAGTATGGTAAGCAGAGATGGAGATGTGGTCTAAGCTACCCAAGCAGAACTCTGAATGGAAACCCAGTGTAGCCTCTCAGCCCCAGCAGGCCTCAGGTATTTGTGAATATGTAGGTGGAAGACACCCTCCTAGGACCCCTTTATGACATGATGCTCAAGACCATAGGACCCAAGCTGGAGTGGGCATTGGTGTCACTTAGAACTGTGACCATCGATGGGCACACCTCTCCGTGGGTAAAATTTCTTTATTTCACCTGGCAAATGTGGCCCTTCCTGACCTGGCATCTGTCCCTCTGAGTCTTACCACCAAGAAAGCTGGAGAATTCTGTGCTTTCTGAGTTGATTCCTAGGAAATGGACTGTTCATGTCTCTGGACTGGGCTTCAAAGGATATGCAGAACTTGAGCCAGAAGTGACGGTGGTGGGAATGGAGGCATGCAAGGCTGGTGTTTTCCCAGCAGGAACAAGACAAGGTGATGTGGAAGCACCTGATGGTTTCTGGCCTAAGTCAATAGATAGACCAGCCTGAAAAATAGAAGAGAGTTGGGCAGGTCAAAATGGAAAGGAGGCAGTTTAGAAATGTGTCATGTGTAGGCAGATTGCCAAAGGCCTTGGTCGTCAACACCAAAAAATTATGCTGTGTGCTTAATGAGGAATCAGTGGGGAGTTTGGAGGCAGGAGAGTCTTATCTGCAGATTTGCAATGGAAGGGGATTCCTGCGGCTGTTTGCTGACAGGTCATGGGAGTTGGGTAGAAATGCATTGGGGCTGCCCCCAAAGAATCCAGAGAGGAGGCTACTGTGATAATCCAGTTAAGAAACAAAGCATCCATGGCAGCAGGAATGCCCTGGCAGAAAATGCAGGCGATGCCCTTCCTCACTGTAGCCTGTACATTCTGAGCCCTTGTGTTAAACCCTGGCACTTATTCCACAGCAATCAAGTAGAGCGACATGGTAAAAAATCCTCTGCCAGATAAAGATTTCAGATGAAAAAGAAATTTAAGCCTCTTTTCTTTTACCAATGTTGCCTGTTGGAAAATGCCTGTCCAGCCAAAATTCAATTTCTGTCCTTTTAATTCAAGTGCAAATGGATTGAAGGCTCAGATAACAACATAAAATTGGTTAATCAACTTTCATCCCATATTTATATTGCAACGGGGAGATTTTACAGTTTTCTGCAGCTCAGCCCGGTGTTCTGTGAAAGCCAGCCAGTATTTTATGTCCCTTAAAATTGCAAACCAGAGGCCCCTCTGCTGTCAGTGACCCACCACCCCTCCCGCTAACCAGCTCTCTTGCCTGTCTGACCAGGGCCAGTCAGTGCAGTTCTCATTCTGAATGCATGAGGCCCTGCAGGAATAGATTTTATGCTTTACTTGAGAAATGAAAATCGCTTTTTGCTCTCATCGCCACATCACCATGGAGGGATGCCAGTGAAGTCATAGCATGAGCGAAATTACTGAAAATATTTTAGACTTAATTTTCTGTGTCAGGCAGACTCACACTGTAGTCATTGTAGGCCTGGTTAAATACCTCTCTTGGCTTCCTGTTGTTCACAGACTAAGACCTAAAGCTTATTGCCTGGCACTCAAGGCCCTCTGGAATCTGGTGCCCTCATCCATTTTCTCAACAAGTAATTTTTCAGAATGTAGGAGGTGCCTGTCCCAGTGCCAGGTGTTGGGTATACAGCTGTGAACAGGAGCAACACCATCCCTCCTTACACGGAGTTTGCATTCTAATCAGGAAGACAGACAAATCACACATGGATATCAAATGAAAGAAATAATTACAGACTATAATGGGCTATGAAACAAGAAAATAAAGGACTCAGAATAACTGGGAAGAGAGTGGAAAGGGGAAAAGGAAGAGGTGTATTTTAGGAAACAGTGCTTTTGACAGGCAGTAAGAAGAGCATGTGCAAAGGCTCAGAGGAGGGAATGAGACAGAGGGTGACTGACGGGACGTGAGGTCTGAGAGGTCAGCAGACTCCAGTTCAGAAAGCTTCTCTGTGGATCACACAGGTCTGGACTTTAGCTCAGGGGCCAAGGGGGATGACATAATACTGGAGTTTCAGGAAGATCCCTTTGGCTGCAACGTGGAAGACAGATGACAGAAGGGCAAGGGTGGAAGCACAGAGACTGGTGCTGGGGCTTCTGCTCTGGTTGAGGTGGAAGATGACCCTGAGGAGTGGAATAGGTGGTCAGGTGTGGGAACGAGCTGATGAGCATTTTGCCTCTCCGGCGCCATGCTCCTATTAACCATTACTCCAGCTTCCCGAGCTTCACTCTCTCTTCTGAATGCCTCTTGCCCTTTCTTGACTCAAGCCATTTCTCCCTTCTCCCCTTGGTGAACTCCTATTTATCTGTCAAAACCTGACACAAATATCCCCTTTCCACACCGTCATCCCTGGAAGGGTTCATTCTCCCTCTTCTGTGTGTTTCTGTCACCTTATATCATCATCAATCTTAATATATATGATTGTTACATATCTTGAGACAGTTTAATTATTTAAAACATAGTTTTCATGTAGGTATAGCCCCTCTGCAAAACTGCAATACAAGGAAAAAGACAAATTTCTAAGTTCCTAGCACACTCACATTTAAAGTAGTGCGTCTAATTAATGGTGACTGAATAAGCTGTAGCCAATGAAATGAAGCAAATAACATGGTTCAGAAAAAGACTGGAACTATTGCATTGAGAAATGACCATCTTTGTGTGACTTTTTCTCCCTGCACAGAGGGCCCTGGTATTTGGAAAAATAAAATGTTCAAATGCTTCAAAAGAAAGAACAAGTCTTCTAATTCTAGTATCTATTCCTGTGGCTTAAAAGTCATTTATGGAAATTATGACCGACACTAACATGATAATTAAAGCCAAATTGAATACCTGTTCACTAGAGTTCAGGCTTGGTAGGGGCCTTGGTAGAGGAATCTAGTGCATATCTGAGCTGCCCTAATTATGTGCTCCTTGTAATCAACATTACTTTTCCTGGTTACATTTCACAGTTAATTTGTTTTTCCCACACAAATCAAATTCTGTACCAGAGATGCAAAGTTTAATGTATTATTGCACTTTTTTTAGGTTCTAGTTTAAAAACAATACCACGAGTACAATTAATTTTAGAAAATGAAAATCTCCCCGTGTGGGTTTAAGATTAATGGCATTTATTTATTATTGTATGATCTGCCTTCAATAAGTAGCATGAATAAGAATTGGCTCCCAATCTTAATGTATTTATTTTCATAAGCCAAATAGCTATAAACAACATCAAATGTAATTCTCCAGAATGGTTTCACGTTATTAATTTCCCAAGCCATTCCCTAATGGGTTTTAAATCTCTAAAAAACAGTGAATTCTAAAGCAAAGGAGACATGGTGGAATTCCTGTCTGCCTTGGAAAACCAAACCACACTGGGATTCCCCAGCACCTGGAGCAGGACCTGGCATGCAGCTCCCCCAGGATTCCAGACTGAATTATTTCCTCCCCAAATCTCTCCCCATTTCAACTACATTCTTCCACTCCTTTTCCACGGTAGACACAAATGAGGGTTCCATTAAGTCTTGGGCCAGTGAAAGCTTGAACTAGGAGTCAGGTGAGGCAGCCAGTCAGGGGTCTGTGCCTTTGTCCCAGGAGCAAGCCCTGTGCACAGCTGGAGCCTTAAGATCTTCTGAGCAATGGAAAGGGGACCTATAATAATCCAACATCCTTCCAGGTGACGTCATTCTGAATTCAGAATTGGCCTTCAGGCTGCTGCCCATGAATGTGAGAGGGGGCAAATGAAGAGTGAGAAAGAAGTAAGGTGGCTGCTGGCAGAAAGTGACAGGTGGCTCGGGAAGCACCTATTTTCGGTTGGATCAGAGTGATCTTAGAGTAAAATGTCTGCTCCCTGCAAACCCACCTGTGTCTACGCATTCCGTGCCTACCTCTCAGCCTGGCTACTTCTCTTTCTTTCTAAAGTGTTATGGGGAGAAAATTAATCTCTGTTCAAAATAAGGGACGTGTGTTCTGTCTCTTGCTGGTCCAGGGGAGAGGGAAGAACAAAGCCTCTCTTCAGTTTTTGTCTTATTACACTTCCTGCAAATGCTGTCAGCTCCAGCTTCTTAGAGTGAAAGTCACAGTTGTCAGCCTCATCATGACTGATCATTTTGCTCCCTCGTTTCCTGGATCTGAATGCTTTTCTCTCCTCCTGGATCTGCTTGTTCTTCAACCCCAGGCGCAGTGTCTTTCTCCAGGAAGGGCCTGAAACAGAGTAGCTCCTGAGTCAGGAGAAAGGCATAGGGTCCAGAGGCAAAACCAGGGCATGGAGATGAGATCCTGAGAAACCAGAGAGAGATGACGTCCTGAGGCTGAGAAACCAGAGCAGAGAGAAGAAATTGACAGGAGATTCCGGGATAGCCATTTAGGGGGTCACATTCTGACTGGGGTGAACCTTGACCTTTTCTTGGCTTGCCTTTGGAGTTCTTGGCACCCTGAGACCAGTGTTTCCACGTCATCTAGGGGGTTGGATAAGCAGGCAGATTCCTGGGCCTCACCTTGGAGCCATTGAATGCATGGATGGAGGGTGGTGTCTGGGAAGGTGCAGTTTTACCAGCTCCCCACGTGATTCTGAGATACCCTATAGAGTAAGGCCTCTGTTCTAGAGAGAGAAGAGCACAGGATGGGCAGCTGATCCTCTGGGTTAAAACATGTGTCAACGTCTTTCTAGTTCCTGGCCTTGGACCCCACAATGGGCTTCTGTTTCCTAATCTACAAATGCAGCCAATGTGTCTACTCTAAAGGGCTATTCTGTGCATGACTTAAGTGAGTCTGCAGATAAAAAATCAGTGAGCCCAAGGCCTGGCACAAAACAGACATTCAACTGATAGGAGCTACCTAGAAAAGAAGGGAGCTGGCCTTTGACCTATAAAGCTCTAAGGAGGAACTAGCAGGAGTTCAAGAGCCCATTTAACCAAAATTCCACAGAGATAAAAAGGAAAGAAGAGCCTCATATTTTGTAGCAATATCCAATCATTTATAAATTGTAACATTAGTCTGAAGGTGAAGGTCAACGTGACCCCCAGGTATGTTGGTCATTATTTTGTTTTTCTCTTTCACATTCAAAAAATTGTTTAACATGTCCCAGGTTCAAACTCTCCCCAACAAAGCCATAAGCTGATGCACAAACCTGAATTCGGAGCAGGGACATGGGAGGATAACTTCCTGTTTATCTCCCTGTTGAGATACTGCAATGGGCTTTGCAGTTAGCACCAGCTCCATGTTTTCAGCCAGAGTGGCAGGTGGGGCAGACTAATCTGAACACTAGACCTCTTCCTTATTCTTCAGAACTGCAAACTGAGACCTTGTTCAACTCTGAAAGAGCACTCAAATTTAGGGACCAAGAAATATCATCACATGTACAATATAAGTTAAATCTTTTAAAGGAAAAATATTCTGAGATCCTTATACGTGTGGAAGAAGAAAAGATACACAGTTTAACTTTAGTCTTTGTTGATTAAACACACGTGTTAACAATTTAAGGGTAATGTATCTACCAAAAGAATTAAGATAGAATGTATAATTTATAAACCTGGAGGGTAAATATAAATACATAAATACGTAGAATTTGAGAAATTCAATACAAAGCAGAAAAAAGACAGAAAAATACACAAAAAACAGGGTAAATGTAACATACACAATCAAATGGTAGAAATAAGCCAATATATACTAGTGTTCATGAATAAACTAATTCTTTTAAAAAGACAGGCATTCTCAGATTAGATTGGGGGGAGGGGGTAGAATCCAGCTGTATGCTGTTTATGAGAGTCACACAGAAAATTTGAAAGTAAAGTTATAGAAAAAGGCATCTTAGCCAAATGAAGTCAATTCTCTTTACTCATGATAGTTATGTTTCATAAATTTACCATGAAAACTGAATTAGCAAATACTGAACCATTGTTCCTAGGGGAAATACAGGGTTAGGTTACTACAAGCTTCTGGTCATAACATTTTCATCAACTGACCAATATGTAACATTGTTTTGTTTTATGTGTGTGTCTGTTTAAAGATACCTCACTTAATATATAGTCTTGATTCCTTAACATTGAACTATAGCTCATGCCTGAACAAGACTTATGTAACATTCATATTTTCTCCACAAAGAACATCACAGCCTCTGAAACACTAGATAGCACTTCACACTGGCTTGGGAAACCTTTTCTTTTTTTTTTTTTTTTTTTTCTTTCTTTGAGATGGAGTCTTGCTCTGTTGCCCAGGCTGGAGTGCAGTGGTGCGATCTCAGCTCACTGCAACCTCCGCCTCCCGGGTTCAAGCAATTCTCTGCCTCAGCCTCCCGAGTAGCTGGGATTACAGGTGTGTACCACCATGCTCGGCTAATTTTTTTGTATCTTTAGTAGAGACCAGGTTTCACTTGAACTCTTGACCTCGTGATCCGCCCGCCTTGGCCTCCCAAAGTGCTGTGATTAGAGGCGTGAGCCACTGCACCCGGCCAGGGAACATTTTAAACTGCACAATCACCAGGAAAAAATGGCACCAAAATGCAAAAACCATGGAATTAAAATGACCTTGAAAAGGACACTTGTTGACATGTGAGAGCTGAAATGAGCAGGCACAGTGTACCCGTGTTTGACTTCAGATGGGAGCGTGCCCGTCAGATGACTCAATTTTGTCAATGCTGCGCATGCCCATAAATGACCATGGTAGTGCCAAGAGGATTTATTTTGGGGCTACAGATAAATGTTAGCAAGTAATTACATTCCCATGAATAATGAAGATCAAGTGTATTAGTGAAAAGAAAAATGGTGCAGCTATGTTAATATACCAATGAATAGCCAATAAATGAAGTTGGGACAACTGGCCATCCCAATAGAATAGACAATAGAATAAAATAAGATCTCAACTTCACAACACACACAAAATTAAATCAGATGGTTTTCAACTAAAAGTCCAAAAGGTGTGAGTCTGGGTGTGTGTATGTGTGTTTGTGTGTGTGTGTTGACAAGTTAATTATAAACTAGAATTATGAAGATCCAGGAAGATGGAAGATATCTTTGAAGAAGAATAAAGGAGAGAATTTACTCCGCTGAGCCTCAAGACTGATTATAAGCTTAACTAATTAAGGTAGTGTGGTACTGATGCAAGAATAGACAAACAGACCAATGTAACAAAACAGACACCAGAAAGGGGACCACGCAAAAAGGGGACATTTGATTTATGACAAAGATGCCTCCACAAAGTAGCAGTGAAAAGAGAGGCTTTTCAATGGATGATTGTGGAAGAACTGGTTTTGACACAGAAAGAAATTAAACTGACCTCTGTATCCCCAGACTGGGAATAAATCCATTCCAAACATCCAGTCCTAGACTGGATAAATGCACTGTGCAGTATTCGTCCAAGGGCACAACATAGCATCATGGGAATGAACAAATGATCCTGCACCTCACGTGGACTAATGTCACAGACTGAATGTTGAAGAAAAAGAAGTCAGACATGAAAGCTTATGTGCTATATTACTTCATTTATACATAATTTAAAAATACAAGCAGAACTAAACAATAAGGATACTTCAATAATTAGTAAATACTGTCTTGAGTTGTTTACTTAAGGATGCTTAAATACATAGTAAAACTACAATGAAAAGCAACAATACAATTGGCATCATAGTTAGGATAGTGGTTAATTTGGGCAAGAGGAAGGGGTTATAATTGACAGTGGACACGTGAAGGGTTTCTCCGGCCCTGAGGTTTTATGTCTTGACATAGACTGTAGTTATGTTTGTTTTATAATAATGGAGCCATTCATTTTAATATTGTGAACTTTTCATAGTTTTAAAAAAGGACCACTTCAGTTCACTTGCATTATGGATTTAAATGCAGAAACAAAACCTTCACTTTTTTGGAAGAAACTATTGGAGACTCTATGTATGGTCTCAGGACAGAGAGGATTCCTCAAACAAAATGTACAATGCACAACTACATCAAAGGAAAGTTTACAAATATCTGTAAGAAAGAAGTTGCTGAAGACAGCATTAAAAGATAACCAGAGGCTGGGGGTGGTAGCTCACACCTATAATCCCAGCACTTGGGGATGCCAAGTGTGAGGATCGCTTGAGCCCAGGAATTTGAGACCAGCCTGGGCAACATGGTGAAACCCTGTCTCTACAAAAAAATACAAAAAACTAAGCTGGGCATGATGGTATATACCTGTGGTCCCAGCTACTTGAGAGGCTGAGGTGAGAGGATCACCTGAGCCCAGGGAGGTCAAGGCTGCAGTGAACAGTGTTTGTACCACTGCCCTCCAGCCTGCGTGACAGAGCAAGACCCTGTCTCAAAAAATAAATAAATAAATAAAGAGAGAGAGAGAGAGAGAAAAGAAAAGATAGCCAGAGGTTGGAAGAAAACATTTTCAATGCATATAAGCAAAAAAGGGTTGGTATCCAGAATACGTAAAGAACTACATATGAACATATGAAAACATAATCATCTTCTCTATTAATCAGATAAATGTAAGTTAAAAAAACTTAGTGGGATACTGTTTTGAATCTATAAAACTGTCAAAAATTGCCATGTGCAATAATGTCAATGTTAGAAAATGGGATCTGTTATATTGCTGGTAGGAGTGAAAATGCGTACAAACACTTTGAAGAGCAATTTGGAAATATGTAGTGAAACTGAAAATACACATTTCTGAAGACCTAGGTAATCTACCTCTAGGAACTCATACTGGAGACATTCTTACACGTATCAATAAGGAGACATAAGGAAGAGTATTTTCTGGTCCTGAACTCCTGGAACCAAGGGATCCTCCCGCCTCAGCCTCCCAAAGTGCTGGGATTATAGGCATATACCAGCACCCCCAGCCTAAGAGTGTCTGTAGGAATCCAAATGTCCATCCCAGAGACAATGGATAAATAAACTGTGTTATTATCAAATATTGGAATATACTCTATAGCAGTTGAAACAAAGGAACTAGGTTTTACATGATCCACATGGCTAAATCTCAAGAACTTAATATTGAGAGGTGGAGAAAAGTAAGTTGCAGAAGAACACATGTATGATACAACGTATATATACTTAAAACATGTAGCACATACCTAGGTAATGAAAGAAAAACAGTTACAGGGAGAAGACAGACCAGCTTCAAAACAGTGTTTTCCTCTATGCAAGGAGAGAGGAAGGGAGGGAAGTGTGATCCAGAAGAATTGAAAAGGTGACTTCAACAGTGAGGTGTTTTATTTCCTTTAAAGAAAATATGAATCAAATGTGGTAAAATAAGCTCTTTGTTGAAATCTGTCTGATGTACATATGTGTGTCTGATTCATCTTCTGTCCATTTCTATATACTGTAAATATTTCAGAATTCCAATAAAAATGCAATAAAATTTAAAAGAGAGAATATGCCATTCCCTGCAGTGATGACGCTGCCTAACATGATGACTCACACAGTTTGGAGTTTCAGTATTTCATTTTGTAAAGCCCCTTGGCTCCACTGGAAACAAGTCTGGGCATAGAATGGAGGCTGGTCAGTTGGTGACTGTGCTCTGTCCTCCAGGGCCCAAAGTAACCGTCCTCCAGAGTGATATGTGTGTCACTGTGCAGTAATTGCTGTTTATGTGTCTGTCTCCCCCATAAGCCTGGGAGCCCCAGGGAAGCAACAGGGTCTTCTTCATTTCACTGGCACATAGGAGGTGACAATAAACACAGTCTGAATGGGAGAACCCCATGGGCACCAGCTCAGGATGCTGAACACATTGGTAAGCTGGAGATCTGCTCTGAGGATATTCTGCACCTGGTCTTGCAGGGTGCCCTGTGATGGGTCTCTTGTAAGCGGGTTTCTCCATGAGTCCAGTGGGCTATGTCCTGGAAGGAGGAAGCCCAGAATAGACTCAGTGTTCTTGGCCTCTTCTTTCTGACTATACATCACACCAAATGGCACCAACACTAACAATGATGCTGCACACATTTATGAATATTTCTGTGCAGAGACCCAAAGAGACTATACCAACATGAAAACAGTCGTTGCATCAAATTGGGGAAATTATGTTTTTCTCCCTATTTTTCCAGTTTTCTGCAATATGGTTTTATTGTCCTAATAAAAGCTTATAAAGAATATAAAAATCCTATTTCATCTATGAAGTGATGAAATAGGTGGCAAGTGTTTCAATGTTTCAATAGACTTCATTCCCCATGCTTCAAATTTTCCCTTTGAAATGACCAGTAAATACATAACTAGAATATATATAATTAGAATATACATACAAATACATGTATATTTCATTTAGCATAAATAATACCTAAATAATACAGACAACAGTACCATGGAGAAGCAAAACATTATGTGCTAGTTCTGCAAGAAATCCTGCAGCCAGGGTTAAAAAATAGAATGCAGGTTTTCATGCTCAGGGTCCAGGGTGGAGGCCAGGAACTCTGCATGTACACCAAGCTCTCCAGATGATTCTGACTCAAGTGGTCTTCAGATCGCAGTTGGGAAAACTGTGAGATAAAGAAAGAAAAATTTGGGGTGGGGTTCAGTGCCTACCTGAGGAAGTGGCAGTGACATGATGTAAGTGAAAATCAGACAGACAAAGAGTAGAGATGAATGGATGGGCAACAAATGGGTGGCTGAGATCAGCTTACCCTCAGCCTTCCCTGACACAGAGGGGGCTACAAGTTAAGTGAAGACATTTGGGGACCAGGGAGGGACTCTGTCTAGAGTATGAGGGATAGAGGTGAAGAATACTGCCCCTGAGAAAGCAACCAACTCCAATGGCCACCGCTAGATGTTACTGATCCCACCACCTGCGCAGGAGCCAGGTCCCCAAGCAAGTTAAAATCAACCTCAAGTAATGCAGCATTTCCCATCTTCTAGGACCCAAGTATTTGAACAAGAACCCATTCAAACTCTACCATGACTCATTATTCTCCCAGTAATGGGCAAATAGATCTTCTCTCCAAGAGAATGAGAAATAAAAGAGAAATCACTGGACTTCTGAGAACATTTAGTAGTTTGTAAGAGAAGAATCATTCTGAGGCATCACAGCAATGTTACAGACAATATTAAAAGACAGAGTGAGAGAGAATTCAATAAATCATCTAATTTAAATATTAAATAAATTGGTTGGCAATTATGTGGCTCATATGAAAAAAGATCAAAATGTATTACTTTTAGGCCGGGTGCGGTGGCTCATGCCTGTAATCCCAGCACTTTGGGAGGTTGAGGCAGGTGGATCACTTGAGGTCAGGAGTTCAAGACCAGCCTGGCCAACATGGCAAAACCCTGTCTCTACAAAAAATACAAAAATTATCTGTGTTTGGTGGCACACACCTATAGTCCCAGCTACTCTGGTGGCTGAGGCACAAGAATCGCTTGAACCAGGGAGGCGGAGGTTGCAGTGAGCCAAGATCACGTCACTACACTCCAGCCTGGGAAACACAGTGAGACTCCATCTAAAATAATAATAATGATACTTAATAAATAAATAATTACTTTTAAGTGAAAACACATTATTGAAATAAAATATAAAGGACAGAGGCAGAGGGTAGCAGATGGTATAATAGTGAGAACTCCTGAGTTTAATTGATTCACTTGAGGAATTCTCCTTGGGGTTTTCTGCCCCCAAGTCTCACTTTTCCCCAATCAGTCCTCTATGAATTGAATGAATCCTTTTATGAATTGAATTAATGCAGCTCTAACTATGCCACTCTCCTGCTTGAAAGCATTAAATGGCTTCCAATTGCCACTGAGTTCCTAGCACCTGAGGATGGCACTGAAGACCCTCCTACAACTGAGCAAGTGTTGCCCAAGCTCCACAGAACTCTTTGTTATTCCCGCTGGGCACAGTGGCTTACGCCTGTAATCCCAGAACTTTGAGAGGCTGAGGCAGGTGGATCACCAGAGGTTGGGAATTCACCTGACCAACATGGAGAAACCCCCTATCTACTAAAAATACAAATTTAGCCAGGAGTGGTGGTGCATGCCTGTAATCCCAGCTACTCAAGAGGCTGAGGCAGGAGAATTGCTTGAACCAAGGAGGCAGATGTTGTGGTGAGCCGGGATCGTGCCATTGTACTCCCCCATCTTGAAAACACAAACAAACAAAAAACCCTTTGCTCTTTGCTATTCCCGTTAAGTAAGCCATATGTTCCCACTTCTGCAAATTGGTGCATGCTTTAGAGATCCCTCCCCACACAAAGTTCTTTCCTCTCGCTACCTTCTAATAATGTGAACATCATTGAATGCTTCCATATGCCAGGCACTAAGTAACGGCACTTACTGTCATTAAGTACGTAAGTAAGTACGTAAATACGTAAGTACCACCAAATATGGTACTTACATACATCAAACAAAAACATAAACCACTGCTATTATGTCGAATACCTAACATGTTGGGACATTTGCCCAAATACTGGTGATGTAGCAGTGAATAAAGCAGATAAGCTCTTTTCTAAGTGAGGAAGATGAGCAGGGGACAGTTAATAAACAAAAACTATATATATAGTGGGACTGAATTGTGTTTCTCCCTCCACCCTCCAAAATGTATATGTCGAAGCCCTAACCCCCAAAGTGACTATATTTGGAAATGGGGCCTTGCCTTGAGTAGATAATTAAGATTAAATGAGGTCATAAGGGTGGGACCCTAATCTGATAGGACTGGTGGCCTTATCAGAAGAGAAAGAGAGAGATTTCTCTTCATGTACATGCATAGAGGAAAGGCCATGTGAAGGACATAGCAAGAAGGTAGCTGTCTATAAGCAAGGAAGGGCGCCCACATCAGAAACCAAACCCCACCTGACCTCGATCTTGGCCTTTCCCGCCTCCAGAACTGGGAGAAAGGAATTTCTGTCTGTTTAAACCACCCAGTCTATGGTATTTTGCTATGGCTGCCTGACTGTCCACTAAATCTTGCAGATTTCTGGACAAGACAGGCTGTCGCAAAAACAGACTTTGCAGTAGGGGCATGCATTGTGGATTTGAGGAACACCTAAAAATCCAGTATGGCTGGAACAGGTTAAAGCTGGGGAGTCGAAAGTCGATACAGTTGGAATGGGAGATGAGGGACAGGGGTGGGGGCAGATCATGGAGGCCTCATAGGCATAATAAGACTTTAGCTTTCACTCTGAGAGCATTGAGAAGTCACTGGAGGGCTCGGCGAGGAAAAGAATAACATGATTTGAGACATTATGAAAGGATCATTCTGGCTGTTGGTCAGCAGTGGAAGCAAGACAGCATTTAGGAGGCTGTTCACAACCTCGGTGAGTAAGATGGTAGTTTGGACCAGGGTAAGAACAGTGGAAGTGATAAGAAATGGTCACATTCAGGAAGTATTTTGGATGTAGAGCCCATGAAATTGGCTGTGGATTTCATATGGGATATGAAAGAAAGAAGAGTCAAGGATGACACGAAGTTTTTATTCTCAGCAATGCACACGATGGAATTGTCAATAACTGAGATAAGAGGAGCTTCTGAAGGAGTCTGAGTGGGTGGAGATGGTGGAGAGTTTGGTTTTGCACATATTGGGAGTCAGATGCCGATGAGACATACCCAAGGGAACGTGTCCAGTAGGCCGCAGATGTCTGAGTCTGGGAGAGTCTGGAAGAGAAACGCAAGTTGGCATTATTCCAGCCATTTAAACCACCTGGTAAGCCAGGGCCTGTAGGTCAGGACATTATTAAATGAGTTCACCAAAAGTGTGCAAGTAGACAGAGAAGAGTTCCTAGAACTGAGCCTCGGCTGGTCCAGCACTAAGTAAAGCTTGGGGAAATGAAGAGGGAACAGCCAGAGGCTCAGAAGGCAAAACCTGGAGCTTCAAGGAAGACCAATACAGTGTGGCATCTTGGAAGCCACATAAAGGAGGAAAAAATGGTCATTTGCATCAAGTGCTGCTGCTGAGTCAAGTGAGATTTGGACGAGTAACGACCTTTGGGTTCTGCATCGTGTAGGTCATTGGTGACCTTGACCTAGAAGTTGCCGTGGGATGATAGAGGCAACAGCCTGATTGGAGTGGGTGCAAGAGAGAACGGGGAGTGAGGACAGAGAGACAAGTGTGTACAACTAGTGTGAGGAATTTCTTCTAAAGGAAGGCAGTGAAACAGATGGTAGCTGATGGGGAAGTGGTTTCAAAGGAGAGAGGTTTTTTTCCATGGGAATTATTACAACATGTATGTGCACTGATGAAAATATCCAAGTAGAGAGCGATGGACCTATCATACAGGAGAAAGGACAATTACAGGAGAATATTTTACCCACTTTTACAGAGGAGGAGGCTGATATTCAGAGAGGTGAAGTGAGTTCACGAAGGTCACACAGCTGGTGGTCTGTGGATCAGGATTCAGACCATGTCTGCGTGGATAAAGTCTGCATTCTTAATGATTCTTGCTACTTCGATTCAAACCTTGCCTCGAATTCAAGTTTACCTCTACCTTCATGTAGCTTGCTTCAAACATTCAAGCTAGAAGTGATCTCTGTTTCCTCCCTTTGACCTCTCATACCACTTAATCTTGATGTTTTATTACAGCTATCCATTTTCTCTCTCCAACCCTATTGTAAGTGTTTTGAAAACATAGAATATTCACTGTAAACCTCACTGCCTTTCCAGCCCCTAACACAGTGCCTAGCACATGGTAGGACCTAGATCAATGTTTGCTACAGGCAGGCAGAAAGGAGGGAGGACGCCAGTGAAGGAGAGAGGGAGCCTTTTTCCCAAAGACTCCTCACAAGTTTGACACATCATACATTACAACCTGTTTTTCCTGCCCCAGACTAAGGGACTGTATTTACTTTACACTTTCCTCCTAGGAGCTGTTACCTCTTTACTCATGGCTCTGACTGTTTTCTGGATCTGATCCAGGCTCAGAACTTCCTGTTAATAATAAATCAGACACTGAAATGCTCTGCAAGGGGGGAGGCTTTCCACATATGCACCTGTTAGGTCAGGAACCACCTGGAGAGGAATTTGACCATCTGCTAATTGCAGCTGGGAAGGAGCTGCAGGAGGACTTTGTGCATTTCAGTTCATGAGCCCCTGTTGGTCTCCTGCTCCTTGCCAGGTCCTGTGCTGAGCAGGAGGGACAACAGGATGAGCAAGATACTGTTTCCGCCTTCACCAGCCTCACGTCTCGTGGGGAGGGCGGCAGGTAACGGCGGAGCCAGAGCCAGGACTCCCCGACTATCTCCGAACCATTGTCAATTCTTAATTCCTCTAGAAACTTAGGAACTGGTTAATTTAATTCCTTGAGTATAGCTTACTTTTTACTGTGTTGGCTAGCTGATTCAGAAATACGCAAAAGTGCTGCCACCAGAGAGTTTTTCCTTTAGTGCAGCCACTACCTGTTCACTCCAGAGCTTAAAACCCTTCAGTGGCTCTCTATTAGCTTCAGGAAAATGTTTGAACCCCCTTGAAAAATCTCCATTCACCTCACCAGCCCTCTCTCCTCATGTAGCCCCTTATCTTTATCCCATTTGGGAGCAGAGATTTCGAGCAAAGGCACTGGAGTCCACGCTAGCTTTAAATTCTGGCTCTGCTCTTTGCAGGCTATACAGAAAGCTTTCTTAACCTTTCTGAGCTTCAGTCTCCTTATCCATAAAATGGGGAGAAAAAAATACTAATCACATGGAATTTCTGGGAACATTAACCAGATAATGTGTGGGAAGAGGCCTAACACATTATGCAAAAGAACATGAAAGCTTTGATAAATATCACCTAGGGAGCTTTTAAAACGCACTAATATTTGGGCCAATCTCCAGAGAATCTGATTCCATCAGTGTGAGTGAGGCCTAGGCGGGAGTATTCTATAAAAGCCACTTGGGTGGTTCTGGCTTGCAGTTAGGATTAAGAACCACTAACACAGAAACTGTTCAAAAAATATTGGCGGAATCTACATGTGAAACTTACAAATGTGACCCAATGTTGCACCAGGCTGTGCTGTCCAGTTTGAATGAAGTATAGAAACCTCAGCTCCTTGTATATCCCTTCACCATGCCTCATTTATAATTGTCTTCATATACTTCCTCTATATGCATTTATAACCACATCAGAGAGTGTTATAATTTTTGCTCCAACCTTTAAAAAATTTAGGAAAACTTCAGAGAAGAAGAAAAGTTATGTACCTACCCATATTTTTCTTACTGTCTTCTTTCTTTTTACCTGATGTTCCAGGATTCTTTTTTTTCCCCCTAATTTTATTTCTGTTTATAGAACTCCCTTTATCCATTATTTTAGAGTAGGTCTATTGGTGGCCAATTTTCTTATTTTCCCATCATCTGAGAATGCCTTGATTTCTCTTTTGATTCCTGAAGGGTGTTTTTTGCTGGATATAGAATTTTATCTTGACAGTTCTTTTCTTTCAGCACTTGAAAATGTTGTGCCACTACTTCTGGCCTCCTGCTTTCCTTTTTTTTTAAATTTTATTTTAGGTTCAGAGATACATGTGTAGATTTGTTTACAGGTAAAATCGTGTCACAGGGGTTTGTTATACAGATTATTTCATCACCCAGGTACTAAGCCTAGAACCCAGTAGTTATTTTTTCTGATCCTCTCCCTCCTCCCACCCTCCACCTTCAAACAGGCCCCAGTGTGTGTCATTCCCCTCTATGTGTTCTCAGGAACACATAGAGTTCTCATCATTTAGCTCCCACTTATAAGTGAGAACATGGTTTTTGGTTTTCTGTTCCTACGTTAGTTTGCTGAGGATGACCTCCAGCTCTATCCACATTGCTGCAAAGGACATGATCTTGTTCTTATTTATTGGCGTCCTGATTTCTCAGAAGTTCTTTGTCATTCAAATTGTGTTTCCCTATAGGTAAGATGTCATTTTTCTCTTGCTGCTTTTAAGATTTTATATTTGCCTTCAGTTTTCAGAAGTGTGAGTATTACCTGCCTTGGTGGGGATTTCTTTGAGTTTATCCTGTTTGGGATTCACTCAGCTTCATGACTTTCTAGGCTTATGTGCGTTTTAGGCAAATTTGGGGAATTTCCAGCCATTATTTCTTTGAATATTTTTTCAGACTCTCCCTCCTTCTCCTCCTCTCCTTTGAGGACTTCAACTACACAAATATGTGATCTCTTCTAAAATTCCACAGGCGTCTGAAGCACTGTTATTTTGTTTTCTAGCCTGTTTTTTCTCTGTTATTCATATTAGGAAATTGCCGTTTTTCTATGTTCAAGTTCACTGATTCCTTCCTCTGTTACTTCCATTCTGCTGTTGAGCCCATCATTGAGCTTTTCATTTCAGTTATTTAATTTTTCCGTTTTAAAACTTCCATTTGGGCTGGCTGTGCACCTGTTATCCCAGCTACTCCAGAGGCTGAGGCAGAAGGATCACTTAAGCCCAGGAGTTCAAGACTAGCCTGGGCAACATAGCAAGACTCTGTCTTTAAAAATATAAGTAAAGAAATAATAAATAAACAAGGCCAGGCATGCTGGCTCATGCCTGGAGTCTCAGGACTGCCAGGGACTGAGGCAGGCTGATCACTTGAGCCCAGTAGTTTGAGACCAGCCTGGGCAACACAATGAGACCCCATCTCTACAAAAAAAAAGTGCAAAAATTAGCTGGGCATGGTGGTGTGTGCCTATATTCCCAGATACTCAGAGGGCTAAGGCGAGAGGATTTCTTAGGCCCAAGAGGCAGAGGCTGCAGTGAGCCAAGTTTGCACCACTACACTCCAGTCTGGGTGACAGAGAAAAACCCTGTCAATAAATTAATTAATTAATAAAATTTCCATTTGGTTCTTTTTATATCTTCTGTTCCTTTGCTGAGGCTTTCTATTTATTCATTTGTTTCAAGTATTTTAGTAATTGTTTGTTGAAGCATTTTTATGACAGCTGCTAAATTTGGGGGGAGTCAACAATTGCATATGGATTTTTGACAGCACAGGAGTTTGCCATTCCCAACTCCTAAGTTGTTCAAGGGTCAACAATACATGTTAAAAGAGTACTTCAAATCAAACCCTGGGGAGAGGAAGATGGATTTTTTTTTTTTTTTTTTTTTTTTTTTTGAGACAGAGTCTCACTCTGTCACCCAGGCTGGAGTGCAGTGGTGTGATCTTGGCTCACTGCAACCTCTGCCTCCCAGGTTCAAGCAATTCTCATGCCTCAGCCTCCTGAGTAGCTGGGATTACAGGTGCTCACCACTATGCCCAACTAATTTTTATATTTTTTGTAGAGATGGGGTTTCCCCATGTTGGCCAGGCTGGTCTCAAACCCCTGACCTCAGGTGATCTGCCCACTCAGCCTCCCAAAGTGCTGGGATTATAGGCGTGAGCCACCGCACCTGGCCTTATTTATTTATTTATTTATTTATTTATTTATTTATTATTTTTTTACTTACATTTTTAAAGATAGGGTCTTGCTATGTTGCCCAGGCTGGGCTAGAACTCCTGGGCTTAAGTGATCCTCCCACCTCAGCCTGTGGAGTAGCTGGGATAACAGGTGCACAGCCAGCCCAAAAATGGAAATTTTAAAACTCCCAGCCTAAAATCTTTACCAGATAATTCTAACATCCCTATCATCTCAATATTGACATCAATTAATCATCTTTTCTCATTCAGTTTGAGGTCCTTCTGGTTATTTGTGTGATAAGTGATTTCCTATTGAAACCTGGACATATACTGGGTACTATGTCATAAGTATACGTATACTTATAAGTATACGTATACTTATGACTCTATGGCTCTTATTTTAACCTGTTTTAGCTGATTTTTTCTGACACTGCTCTGGCAGGGGAAGGGAAGTCACTACCTCATAACTTTCAGGTGAGGGTAGAAATTTCAAATTTCCCACATGGCCTTTGTTGACCACCAAGTGAGGGGTCTCCTCATTACTGCTGGGTGAGGCCAGAGTTCCACTTCATATACCTCAATTGATACCTCACAGGCTGAGATGGTGGAAGGGACTCATTACTCCTCCCCAGTTGGCCTCCAGTGATACCATAGGAGTGTGTGGCCTTGTTATAAATGGGCAGGGGTCAGAGTGCTGACTTTTCATGAGGCCTCCTCTGACACCTCCCAGCAAGGAGGAAGAGGAGCACTTCATCATTCCCATGATGGGTGGAGGTCCAGGTTCCCCCTGTGATCGCCACTGTAATGCGGAGGAGCCTCCTTATTACCACCCAGCAGGGATAAAGTCCCAGTTCCCCACTTGGACTTTTCTGACATTGCCTGGCAAGGATTTAGTTGTGCCCTTGTCATATTCTGGTGAAGGTGAAAGTCTAGGAACCCAACTTGGTCTTTGCTGCAATGGCTTGGGGCAGAGCTACTGTGTTTTCTGTGGTATTTATCTAGAGTGGTTATTGTATAAAAGTTTATAAAATAGGCTATCCCTTTACCTGGTCCTTTGGCTAAAGAGAACATGCTTGGGTCAGGCTTAAAAAAACAAATCTGCACCTGCTGGTGTTTCTAGGTTGCTGTTTCCTTCAGCTCCAAGCCTGGGATAGATGAGGCAAAAAAAAAATCATCATCCAAGGAACATACCTCTGTGTAGCTCCTCAGGTCCCAATGGCCCTAGTTGGTCTGCCTTTTTCTACCTTTCAGAGTCTTCTTATGTTTGTTTCACATATAATATCCAGAGTTTTTAACAGTCCTTAGCAAAAGGAATAGGGAAAAGCACATCTACTTCCCTTCCCCATGAGTAGAATATTACCACACTGTTTTCAACAGTGAATATGCATTTGTTTCTAAGCTGATTTTTGTAATTCTATCATGATACAATTTCTTTAACGGAAACATGCATTAAGAATGAAAGTTATAAAGAATTTTTCTTAATGAATTATGTATGACAAAATGTAGTCATAGTAACAGTATGGTCTTCATAATGGGACTGGAAAATCCACAGATTTCATTCAAATTCTCACGTGTCTCCATACTAAAAATTATTTATTTTTAAATATTGTATTAAAGTATAATATACGTACAGTAAAGTTTATACTTTTTGGTGTCCAGTTCTGTGAGTTTTGACAAACGGATATGGCAGCATAACCTACCATCATGAACAGAATACAGAACACTTTCAATTCTGGTTTTAAAGCAAATGAACAAACAAAACTTTTAGGCTCCTAAACACCTTCAGCATGTAGTCTGGGCTCTTTGCCAGGGATATAATACCCTCCATGATCTGCCTTTTGCCCCAAGAGTCTAGATCTCAGTTGGGGAATAAACAACGTTGATGTGGTGACCTTCAGCTTCAACTCTGACCTAGTGATACAGAGAGGAGACAGGGAAACACTGGGTAGAAGAGGGCAGTTCCCCAGCAAAGGCCCCTCAAGCCTGGAAGCCAACAGCCCTAAGTGGGAACAGGCATTTTTGTTTTCATGCCAAAATAGTTGCCTTTTGTCCTGCCATGCCCCTATCCTGTACCCATACAAATCCCAAACCCCGGGCTCCAGAAGCAGACAAGCAGATGAGGAGACAAGAAGACAAACAGATGAACGGCGGAATGACACAACAGGAAGAAAGAGGAAAAGGAATGTCTGAATGCCAAGAGAAGTTTGACCGGGGGTGGTCAGAGAGGAATTCGGCTGCTGGACAGCCAGGGTCCAGAGGAAGATCATCTTCCCAGTCCATCCCCACTTTCAGCTCCCCAGCTCCCCATCCATCCCACTGAGAGCCACTTCCGCCACTCAAAACCCCCACATTCATCCTTTGAGTTCATGTGTGACTCAATTCTTCCAGGACGCTGGGCAAGAGCTCAGGATATGGAAAGTTGTCACACTGGCCCTCTGCCCTGCAGAAAGGCAGATGGTCCACTGAGCTGGTTAACACTCAAGCCATCCACAGACAGCAAGGCTAAAAGGACACACTGTAACACATGCCCACCTGGGCTCCTGCACCTGTCCATGTGCATACTAACCCTTCCTCGGGGGTTTGAGCAGCAGCAGTGACCAAATAGGAGAGCCACACTGCTGTTGCACATCCTGCGAGGGGTATCAGGGCATTATCCCAGTTCACTACGATATGGAGCCAGGGAGGTCAGGCTCTAATTCAAGGCAGGTGTAACATATATGTGCTGAACTGGAGGTACTAAAAGTTGTGGGAGCTCAGAAACAAGAGGCACCTCAAAATTCTCCTGCCTATTGACTCAGATATTATCTGTTATTTTTGCTTAAAAACAACTCCAAACCTTAGTAGCTTAAACCAGCAAACATTTATTATTTCTTACATTCTGTGGGTCAGCTAGGCAGGTTTCCTGGGCTGGACTGGCTCAGTTGATTTCTAGGGTCAGCTGGCATCTCAGCTATGCTGCGTGATCTAGGCAACATTGCTCACATTGCTGGTGGCTGGCAGTCTGGCTGTTCTAAGAAGGTCTCAGCTGGATTTGCTCCTCTTGGCTCCATATGGTGCCTCATCCTCCAGCAGGCTAGCTCAGGCTCCTTCACTTGATAGTCTCAGTGCTCCAAAGAGCCATGAGAGAGAGAGAGGATGAGCCCCATTGTAAGAGTGCTTTTGAAGCCTTTGCTCACATCACATTCTGTAATGTTCCTTAGGTTAAACTAAACCCAGATTCAAGGGATGGAGAAAGAGACTACATTACTTAATCAGAAGAAACACAAAGTCACACTGCAAAAGGTTGAGAGCAAATTTTGTAAACAATGTGTCACATTATGCTAGAGCTAGAGACAACAAGGCACAGAGACCATCCTGAATGACCTAGGGCAGAAACCTACGGTGGACTTGGACAGAGCCTGAGGTTAGTCCTGCTGCTGCCAGAGACCTGCTTCTAGTGCACCTAGGAGAAGGCCTGGGTCTCTGAGTGCCTGATAAGCCACAGCCTGCAGAGGTTAATGAGGCATCCTCAGGCTACCTACCTCTACATGACCAGTCACCATGGCCTTTTACCTGGTTGCTGTCTCTAGTCTCACTAACTCCTATCAGCAATCCATGGTGCACCCAGAGGAAACGTTCCAAAATGCTCTTTTTTCTGTCAAAAAAAGGGATGCCCTCTACTTTTTACATTCTAAGAAGCTATGAAGTTTAGTGGTGAACACATAGACTTTAGAATCTACAGATCTGCTTCCAAATCTGACTTCAACTATTTACTTTATAGGTGAGTTTGGACAAGTTAATGAACCCTGTTAAACAGGCTGCTTCTCATCTGTCATATGTGTGTTAAGGGTCTTGCACAATGCCGGGCACACAGTACAAGATAACTTTGATGATGATTCCATCCCTGGCTGCAGAACAAGTGGACTCCTGACCCAGACGCAAGGATGCCCACAGCTTCCAGGGCACCCACAACAGAAGGGAATTGTTTTCTTCATTCAGTTTTAACTTGCAACAGACAGAACCATCTCTGCAAAGTAATTTATGTGTTGCCTCCAGGCTTATGTTTGGAAGGGCTTCCTGCTCTGTTCTAGGCTGATATTCCAAACATTAACATATGTCAAGAGCCCACACAAAGCCAAGGACGTAAAATCACTTTTCAAGGGAAAGAAGAGAGAGGGCATTTCACAATGCCAGGGGAGATCCAGAAGGAAAAGAATCTTCAGCAAGCAGAGTGGGCCTGGGGAATGGTGGGTACCATGAATGCAGAGCCCAGGGTGGGAGACGGGGATTGGGGTCACTAAGGGGCAAGCTTGGGTTTGCCCCAGATAAAGTGGAAGCAATTATTTTTCAGAGACCACTTACCATGTGCTACCCTTTTAATACTCATCTTATTTAGTCTTCTTGAAACCTATGTGAAATCAGTATTACCCATTTTATGGAGCATGGAACTGAAGCTTTTAGATGTTAAGTAACTTGCCCAAGTACTCACAAGAGGCGCACAACTGGGATTCAAGCATGCTCCATCTGATTCCAGACAGCACACACTTAGACCACTCCTACCCTGTCAGAGAAGGAAGGGTTCTCCCTCCTTGATATGGTTCAATTCCCAGATTGGGAAACTGACTATTGTAAAGATTAAGCAAGCTTCCCAGGTCACAGAGTTATGAGGATTAAGAATATGAATGGAATCCAGGTTGGAGGGCTCCCACAGACCCAGGTCTTCAAGTAAGTCCTCAGTGAGACCCTTGCTAGTGCCTTCTTATCTGCTTCTCTCCCTGTCTGCCACATCACTAAGTCCGACAGATCTCTGCCATCAAACAATCATCAAACTATTCTCCACTTTAATTAACCTGCATTATTCCTTGACCTCTTGGGCTGGGATAGCTGTACGTCTAGCTTCTTTCCTTGAGTTCAGATCCAGGAGCAGGTGGCATCTTTCTCCGTCTCCTGTGATTTCCCTGACTTATTCTTCACAGCTTTCCACACCTAACTGCTCCTCATTCATTCAGAATTAAACCTCTGCAGCAGGCACTGTGTGGGCTGTTGAGAGCATGAAGATGAAGAATATAGAATATCTGCCCTCAAGAAGCTTGCATTCTATGGGAGACACAAACTTGGGAGATGATCACAGGGCAGTGACCTCTGACCCCTTTCCCCCACTGCTTCTATCACTTCAAAGAATCCCCGCTACTTCCCAGGTGGGAGGTGGGGCATTTGCATTTGTAAAATATCTCACTGTCTGTGCTGTAGACAATGGATTAGTGTGGGCACAAGAGGTGCCAGCTGTCAAGCCAGTAAGGATGGTGAAAGAATATGGCAGGTGAAAGCAGGTGAGACACCAAACAAAAAGAGACACAGCAAAGATAAAGTTGGAGGAGTGGGGCAAAGGAGGCAGGAAGTATCAAGATTATATAAAGAGTGAAAAGCCCTTGGTGACTGGTTGCCAGGGGTGGGAGGAAGGAAGCACACAGAGGGAGCTGGTTGTAATGATGGACTTGGTGGCTGCATTCAGAATTGGACCTGGGGCATAGGAGGTGAGCGCAGTTATATGCAGAGCACAGAGCCCTCTGCAAATGCAAGCTTTAAATTGACTAATAGAAATCTGCTACAAAGAAGAAGAAATAATTATCACCAAGCTGCAATTCAATACATCTTGGGCTCATTGTTCTGATTGGCCTGACCTCTGAGATGCAAGGCACTCATTGCAATGAGGAGGTGGAGGTTACTTTGGGATTAAGATTCATGCAAACTGACTGCTTTAGGCTTTTGTCAAAGACAAAAGAAAGAAGTGTACCTAGCATTGAACCAAAATTGTATTAAACTTCTTTTTTAAACGTGAAAACTATGCATCTCAAAATATAATGGCATCTAAGGAAGAGAAGTGCAAAGTGCTTCCTGGAAATGCACAAAACCCAAGAGGTTATAAATGCTTTTGCACAAATGAGGCATCATAAGAACCCTCAAAAGTGCTTTGATCTTGCAGGACAGAAAGTTTCACCCCCAAGTGACATATGAGGAGGTCTAGATGGTATGAGTTGCTCAAGGTCTCATTCCTAACCATTAGAAACAGGCTTCCAGATTGGGGTCTTTCTGAGAAGCAGGATAGCAGAGAGGTTAAGTGTAAAAGTCATGTTAGAATCAAAATCCTGGCAAGTGACTCAACTCCTCTAAGCCACCCCTCTCACATCTCTTAAATGGGTCCACACTCATGCCTGCCTCCCTTTCTCACAGAGTGGCTATGACGAGTCAATGGGTTGAAGCATGTAAAGAAAGCTCTTAATATAGCACCTCATGTGTAGCAAAAACGGCTGAGCATTGCCTCTCATTGTTTCCAGTCCCTTCTATAGTCTCTCTGATGGAAAGCCGACTCTTCATTCAGGATGAACACAGTTTTGATAGGAAGCATGGAGGACCCCTGCTCTAAGGAATTCCATATGCAGGGATGATGGGGTCTGCTCCCATGCAACACTTCGCACAGCAGGGTGGATGCAGAAGCACAAGAAGGGATGCAGCAGAGAGAAGGTGTCAGCACAGGAGAGGAGTGCAACTCTCTTTTTAAAGGTGACTTTCTAGGTGTCCTCCGACACTCACCCTCTCAGGAAAGAAGAGGCAAAGACTCCCAACACACTTTCATGCAGACACACAAACAAGTTAAAGGCCAAGAATTTCCATTTTTACCAACAAAAATTCTTTTTTTTTTTTTTTTTTTTGAGACAGAGTCTTGCTCTGTTGCCCAGGCTGGAGTGCAGTGGTGCCATCTCAGCTCACTGCAAGCTCTGCCTCCCAGGTTCACGCCATTCTCCTGCCTCAGCCTCCTGAGTAGCTGGGACTACAGGTGCCTGCCACCACGCCTGGCTAATTTTTTTTTTTTTTTTGTATTTTTAGTAGAGATGGGGTTTCACCGTGTTGGCCAGGATGGTCTCGATCTCCTGACCTCATGATCTGCCCACCTCAGCCTCCCAAAGTGCTGGGATTACAGCTGTGAGCCACCAGCCCAGCCAACAACCCTTCTAAGCTTCATCTGAAAGGGCTAGCCAGGTGTCCCTCTAAGACTATCTGTTTTTCTATTGCTTAACAGACATTCTCATTCTATTGGGTTGTCATAAACCACTTCAAACCAACAGCATAACCAACAGCTGCTTAACATGAACACAGATTTTGAGGGTAAGGAATTCAGATAGGGCACAGAGGGAATGGCATGTTTCTGCTTCAAAATTCCTAGGACCCCAGCTGGGAAGACTCAAATGGCCAGGGGTGACTTGAATATCTGAGAGTTGGAATCATCTGAAGGCTTCCTTGTTCACATGTCTGCACCTTGATGAGATGGCTGGAAGGCTGAGCTCCACTAGGACAGACTCTAGGAACAGATGGCTTATCCAGCATAGTGGTCTCAGAGCTTCAGACATTACATTCCAGGAAAGAAGGTGAAAGAACAAAGCCTTTATGATCTAACTTTGGAGAGCACATAGTATCACTTTCGTCATATTCTGTTGGTTGAAGTAGTCACAAACTCACCCAGATTCAAAGGTCAAAGACATAGGCCCTATCTCCAGATGGGAAAAATGTTAAAGAATCTGCATCCATGTTTTAAAACCTTCACAGGATAGGTATAAATGCCTCTCAACAGGTGCGACAATCCCTGAGGTAGAGTTGGTTGAATCTTCCAAAATGCCATGGCATTTAAGAACTCAGGATATTTAGAGACCTCCTATCCTTACACTTTAGAGATGAGAGCTCTAAGGTCCAGAGGAAAGAGTTGAGGAATGGAGTTTGCTGTAGAACAGTTAAGGAAATGGGGCCAAGAAAAAAACAATAGCTTGCCCTGTAAGTGATGGCACACTTGGTTTTCAATCACCCGTGATACTAAGGAGAATCTGCACATTTGCAGCCTGTGGATTAGAAATGCAAATCTCATTTTAGCTTTTGTTTTAACTTCCTCCACTCTATTTCTCACCATTAGTGTTAGGCTGCAGTCAGGCACCAACAGACAATGAAGAACCACGTAATGGGATAAGGTCATGAAGCAGCTCAGAACCTGGACGTTCTCATTATCATTGCTCCTAAAGGAAACCCTGGAGTCCAAAGACAAGGGTCAAAAAACCAGCCCCACCTTCAACCTGTTTGTAGTAAACTGACCAGACAGACAGATAAATATGCTTAAGCTTATTGGAAAATTTCATAAAGTAAATTGAATCCTCTCGACTAATATTTGCATTGTGTTGAGAAGTTCCTAATTAATGAGCATCTGTAGGTGTTTCTGAGAAAGGTAGACAGTTTGGACATTTGAAGTCAAAATGCTGGTAAGCAGGGTTTGCAAGTCAAGCAACCTGTTCCAGGATGGATTCTAAATAGAGCCTTTCCTGTTTTCAAGTGGGATGCTCTCACATACAGCAAAAAGAAGATGATGAAGAAAGGTCTTTATAAGCAATTTAATGTTGTTAATTCTTACCAACACACTGAGACTGCAACACCTTCAAAGATGAAGATCCTGGCTTATTCTGGAAATTATATTAGAAGACACTAAATGACATTCTACAGTCTTGTGATATCTTCTTGGCCTTCACCATTCCTAAAAGATCCTGCCTACCCCTTTCCCCATCAGACTACGTGGTCTTGAGAGCTGTTCCAGGCCGTTCATTCATTGCTAATCTCATTGTCATCCCATTTGACAAAAGGATGGACACACAGTAGGAGCTGGGTTGAGTAAAATTTATTTGCTGGGAGAGTAAATGGTCCTGCACACAGTGGGTAATCCGTCATTGGGAGTTGAACTTGAGTATTCATTTGCTGATGGAGTCCTTAAGTTTTGGGCTATAAATGGCATTTATACTATAAGAGGTAACCTGGACAAAGAGGGGGTAAACAGGAAGAGGAAAAAGGAAGCCAGAATAATGAGCCCAACTTTGAAATTCTCTCACTAATAAGGGAGAAGCCCCATGAGGCAGGCAGAACAGTAGAAAGAGCTTGCCTCAGTGCTTCCAGAGAGAAAAACTTAAATGCCAGTAATTATCCTCTGGAGACTGAATGTCCTCGGTCTCACTAACGAAGCCAGGGGAGCATATCCCAGACTTTTCCAAAGTACAGAGGGACACTTTGGGTTTGAATTACAGATTTTGAGGCTATACTTGTCAGAGGTTCTATTTAACTCTTTTTGGGACTTCAGAAAATACTGGCTTCCAATTTAGTTTTCCATAGGGCAGAGCAATTCTCTTACCTACTTCTTTCCTCCTATCAGTGATGAAATTATCTAAAAAGGAAACAAAGATAATTTGGAAACATGGAAGAGTGTGTGCATATATATATATGTGTGTGTGTATATATGTATACACACACACACACATATGCAGGATATTACATTCTGGTATGGCTGTATTTATAAACTTCTTCATAGTGGAGATAGGGATTCTTGCACTCATGTATTCCTTCAGCAGATTTGGTTAAGGACCTACTGTAATGGTCAATTTTATGTGTCAACTTGACTGGGCTAAGGGAGTCCAGAAAGCTAGTACGATATTATCCCTGAGTACATCTGTGAGGGTGTTTCTGGAAGGGATCAGCATTCGAATAAATAGGTTGAATAGAGAGGATCACTCACCCTCACAATTTCGGGTGCTTATTATCCATTCTGTTGAGAGTCTACACAGAACAGAAAGGTGAAGAAGGGCAAATTTGCTCTCTTTCTCACTCTCTCTTTCTCTCTCTCTCTCTCCATCTCTCTCTCAGCTTGAGCTGGGACATCCGTCTTCTCCTGCCCTTGAACATTAGTGCTGCTGGTTCCTGGGCCTGCAGACTCAGGCTGGGACTGACACAAATTCTTCCTCTGTTCCTCAAGCCTTAGAGCTTTAACCGGAGCCATACCACCAGCTTCCCGGGCCTCCAGCTTGAAGACACCAGACTGTGGGACTTCCTAGCCTCCATATTCATGTCTGTCAATCCCTCATTAAAAAAAAAAAAAGTCCTTCATGATTACTGTGGTGACTCATGCCTGTAATCCCAGCACATTGGGAGGCCGAGGCAGGAGGATCACTTGAAACCAGGAGTTTGAGTCCAGCCTGGGCAACATAGCAAGACCACATCTCTACAAATAATTTTTTTTTAAATTATCTTGGTGTGGTTGCCTGCACCTAAGCTACTCAGGAGGCTGAGGTGAAAGGATCACTTGAGCCCAAGAGTTCAAGGCTGCAGTGAACTATAATCGTGTCACTGCATTCCAACATGAGTGACAGAGTGAAACCCTGCCTTTAAAAAGATGTTTCTCTATTCATCCAAACGATTAGTTTTGTTTCTTTGGAGAATCCTAATATACCTACTATATCTCAGCTATTATGCTATCTACTAAGGCTTCAGAGATGAAAAAGAAATAGTACCTGACCTACAGAAAGTTTCAGATTAGAAGTGAAAATAAGAAAGGGGTTCGAAAAAAAATGGAAATTTGAGCAGGCTAATATTGGGAGGATAACCCTTGAGTGTTTCCAGAAGTTATAAAGCTCACACGGCTCTTTCCTATGTTCCCAAAACAGAAGAAAGTTGTATTGAGATTGAGGTCATGCTGTATCACTTCTGGTAATTTTGCTACCACCAAGGGTGTTGTATAAGCTAACAGTATGATCCCAAACTCAACAGAAATACAACTACTTTTTCAAACTTTCAACCCAGTTCTCAGAACCTGGAAAGAGGACTCATGGTGTTAATCCTAAATGTGTGGCAGAAAGAACTAGATTTGTAACCTCATAAACCTTACTTTGCATTATCCTAGACATCATATCCTTCACATTATCCTAGAATAACATAAACTCTGAATCTCAGTTTCATAACTTAAAAATAGTAATGAAACCTACCTCATGTGTTTGTTGCATTAGATAACGTAACACAAAAGTGTCTAACACATAGTGAATGTGTAGTTATGTTAATTCTTTTTCATTCATAAGTATTTCTTTAATGTTACTATTGCAATCCATTTTCTAAT
The DNA here is from genome assembly GCF_029289425.2 of Pan paniscus. Classification (NCBI taxonomy): domain Eukaryota; kingdom Metazoa; phylum Chordata; class Mammalia; order Primates; family Hominidae; genus Pan; species Pan paniscus. The sequence goes on from NC_073267.2 coordinate 75,403,221, forward strand.
AATTAGCATATAATGCCATGAGTTGGCAACAAAGGTATTAGTTTAAACAGGTAGCAGGAAATACAGTAAAATGAAGTTCAGCCCGAGACCCCAAAGGTATCTTGGGCTTTGCTTCCTGAGTAAAAAGATTAGCTACCAATAGTCATTAATGATTTAAAATTGAATCACTTACAAAACAATCGGTAAAAGGGTGATAATTTTTCATGCTCAGAAACGATGACCCATTTGGGACTTCAATATTAGCAGTAACAGTGTTGTCAATATGAACCCAACGCAGTCCGTAATTAATCAGATCCCAACCCCTTTTGTCTGCTGGGAAATCTCCGAAGTCTGTTCCCGGCGCCTTAAAAGATAAAGGTTGACCTTGCCCCACTTGCCTAATAATAATATATAGATGTGTAAACATTTACCACAACAATTACAGGTCGCCCTAATGAAACTCGAGGAGCACAAGTCACGAAAGACCTGAGCATGCATCATAAATTCAGAATCAAACCCACAGACTGAGATCTGCAAATAAATTACAAGTCAAGCCAAACCCTTTCAAGAGCAGACCTTTTCCAGGGTCTGGGGAAATCGGGGGTTTTGTGGTCTGACTTCCTTAAAGGACCTGAATGTGCATGGGCCAGGTTTTAAATGCTAACTCTGCGATATTCTTCACTTGGAAGTCATTTATCCTTCATGAGTCTCTGTCTCCCTAATCTGTAAACTGGGTGGGTGGGGTGGAGCTTCTATACACAGTAGTTGTGAGTGTAAACTGTCACTTCATTCATTAGATAGGTGCTTATTAATTATCATCTAGATCCCAGAGATCTAGCATTTCACATAGTACTAGGCATCAGGCAGACATGAAATAAACGGTGACTATCATATTATATTTGATTTGTCATTCACAATAATAACTAGCATTAGGGTGATTAATGGAAATTTACTCCCTGCAAATTTTATCCTGTAGCAAGTTTATTGCTTAGGGAGTTAGAGGACCAGAAGAGAAATATGATACTGGGAGAAGGTAGAAAGTTACCAGTAGGTAGGAAACCCCCAGGAGACTGGTATTGCTGTTCAGCAAAGGGGGGAAAAGAAACAAAGGAAGCTTCTCTCTTGCTTCATACAAACAGAATTACTAAGGAGGAAGAATTGACATGAGCTGAGGGTCTCTCCCATACCAGGCTCTTTGCTAGAGATGCACTTAAGCCACATCACTTACTCCCTGCAGTCATTCTGCTGAGTTCACTATTGTTATTTCCATGAAGTGGCAATGCAATTGACAGTCCAAGAGACTAAACTCAAAGAAATATAAATAAGAGGAAAAAAGGCCTTTAATTATAAACTAATACATCTGGGGGGAACCTGTGGGGACACATGACTCCCAAAGTCTAATGGCAAGTCCCAAGGGGTGTGTGAGTCCAGCAGAAAGATTCTCAGGGACCAGATCTAGGGTGAAAACACTTACCCAAGCACAGGTAACAAAATCCCCATTCAGAAAACAGGAAACAGCTGGCACCTGTCAACCTCCTTGGGAGGCCCCTTGAATGGGACAGAGACTTGAAACACCAGAGTACCACCTGCCTGTTGCTCCCCGCAGCCGTGCATCCAAATCCTAAATCACGAATGAGAATATTCAGGAATAAAGCTGCCCTATCTAAGACTGTATAGACAGCAATTGTCATCTGCTCTTAGCAAAACCTGATCCTGTTTTTTTTTAATGCAAATGTAAAATGAGTACCCTGAATGTCACGCTCAAGGAACACTTTGTCTCTGATTAATCCTAAATGTGGCTATTCAGCATGTGTACTATTCTTCTCCTTAAGTATAAACCCCATTTGTGAAGAAAGATTTGTTCCAGCTGATTGCTTGGCTACAAATCTCATCCCTGATTTTCTTTCTCTCCCTTGTTACTTAAAAGAACCAAGTTCAGACCTCTGATTGTTAAGAATATTTTGCAGTAGAGAATCTATTCTCTTACATGTTGATCCATTTCCCGGGTAACCCATACCTTATTTCAAGCCACTCAGATTTGGGACATCTTTTTTTTTTCTTTCTTTTTTCTTTTTTTTGAGACAGAGTTTTGCTCTTGTTGCCCAGGCTAGAGTGCAATGGCGCAATCTCAGCTCACTGCAACCTCCACCTCCCAGGTTCAAGCGATTCTCCTGCCTCAGCCTCCTGAGTAGCTGGGATTACAGGCATGCACCACCATGCCCAGCTAATTTTGTATTTTTAGTAAAGATGGGGTTTCTCCATGTTAGTCAGGCTGGTCTCGAACTCCTGACCTCAGGTGATTTGTCCATCTCGGCCTCCCAAAGTGCTGGGATTACAGGCATGAGCCACTGCACCCGGCCGATTTGGGGCATACTTTAAAGAAATGTCCCCCAGTATAGGCCAATGGCAAAAAGCCAGGTTCGTGAGGCCAGGTTTCCTGGGATAGAAGCCGACTGGGCTACGGGATACTTGCGTGATGGTTGACAAGTTGCTACCTCTCTGTGCTCCAATCACTTATTGTCAGAGTTGTGAGACTTTAAATATTTATGAAGAGCACTTAGTGCCCATTGTCTATTAAGCCCCCAACAAATGTTAGCTAGCGTGATCACCGTCCTTGTGGAATGGGAGGAGATAGCTGACATGTTCTCCTCTGCAGTTTGTCAAGATCTTCTCTTAAGCCCCTGGCACCCATTTCTGTGCTCCCTCAACCTGTTATACTAAAAACAAAGGCTGAGCCCTTCCTAAGTACCAGGCACCTGTTACACATTTTACAAGCCTCATCTCATGATAGCTCCCAGAGGAAGGTGCAACCCTGTGGTCTGCATTCTACAGAGGAGGCACAGAGAGGTGACCTGGGCCAGAACCTGAGCCTCTGGGCTCTGCAGACTGTCTCAGAGGTGCTGCTTCCTGAAGTCCTCTGACCTGCCGTCCCTCTTCAAAATCAGGATAAACATCATCTATGATTGCCTATAGGGCTTGGGAAAACTTTCTGGGAGATGTGATTGTTCTTCTCTGTCTTGTTGGGGTTTGGTTACATGAGGATACATTCGTCAGAAACTGTTGTATTGTGTGATATTGTACATGAATTTTAACCTCAACTAATAATACCTTTTTAAAAAATGCAAGGCAGACAAGGGTGGAGTAGAAAGGGAGGTAGGGTGGTAGGAAACAATTGGCAGTGGTGCAGGGCACGGAGGCTGGGGCCATGTGTGGCTGTGGCTCATGCAGCACTGCTTGTGGAGAGAGCCAGAGCCAGTGTTCTCAGCCATCCGTTCCTCGTACTTGCATGGTCTGAGCTTTGAGGGTTTCTCAGGGACCATGCTACTTTACCAGTGCCCTCATCTTTTACCGTATGGTCCTACCTCAACTCACATCACCTTGGAAGAAATTGAAGGGAACTTCCTCCTCCAAAACTGCAAATCCTGAGCACCCCCCATCAAAAGACACCCAGCGCATGGATCCCCTGCAAATCCACCGTGTCTCCCTCTGTTAGTTGACGCCCATCTTCGTGGGAGGAGCGCCCTTGAAACTGACGCTGAAGATGGGGCAAGGTGAGCCACCAATCTTTTCTGCAGCAACATGACCAAGAACTTCACGGTCTTGACTCCACCCTTCTGGGTAATGGTGGTGGGTGTGGTTTCCGGTCATTCTGAGATGACTTGGTGTTGATGTCTGTCTCTGTACCCCATCGTTAATTGTGTGATCTAAGAACCTTATAGAGGCTTGTCTCCCAATCCATTCTAGCCCAGGATCTTGAGCACTCAATTTATTTTTATAATTAAAAAAAATTATTTAATAAACATTGTTCTCCACTCCCAAACCCCTCCCCCAGTTACCTGCATCCCAGCCATTCTTACCAGTGGGAGTCATCAAAATATATTAAGCTCTGTCTCACCTCCACACTTTTACATCCTCCACTATTCTCTCTATCTGGGATTTGTTTCTTCCTACTTCATCTTTCCAACAATTTGCTAATTCCTCTCAAGACTCAGCTCATGTCCCTCAGTCTGCAAACGCAGCAGATCGTGCTGACCCCACTCCTAAGTTGCAGCCTTGGCAGGACTGCATTGAGCATCAGTCTCCCTCACTGGTCACAGTCTGTTAATAACAGGGGATGGGAATCTTTTACTGTCTCATCCTCAGAGCTCACTACACAGTAAATAATCAACACGTGTCCGTTATGGACTGAGAGCAAGTACCTATCCTCAAATAAATAAATAAAGCAGTGCGCTGCAAAGATCCCCACCTTCTGGGTCTGGGACTCTTTGCCAGAGAGGCCCTCTGGGCCAGAGTTGGGCTGAAATGATGTTCTCCCACCACAACTCTTCCACCCACCAGAACTGCCAGCACTATTGAAGGCAGGACATTTGCATCTACTGGGCCTCAGAGCAGGGAGCCTCTTCCACCTGCTGCAGCAGTTGAATTGAGAAGGATAATGCTCTCTCCGAGTTTTAGGTGGCAGAGAGGAGACAGCTTCTCATTTCGTCCCCAGTTCACATGGATAGATTTCTTTGGTTCTTTTCTCCTTTCCTTCTTTTTATTTGTATTATTATTATTTTCATTCTGAACTCCCAAAGTAGAGAGCATCAAAGTGAGCAGTAAGTAGGAAGACTGGAGCTTTGCTAAACCTAAAATTCTGGGACATTGGAGCAAAGGAAGAGGCTGACCCAGAGGGTGAGCGGCCCCACCTCCGGAGCCCAGGACAATGCTGCCAAGGATCCCAGGAAGGCCTGGATGCAGGGTTGCCATGGCAACAGAGCTGTCACAGGCCCAAGGTCTTGCTGGGTAAGCACAAATGGATGGCATGCAGGATCCCTCTTTTCATCTGAAAATTACCACTAATTTGCAATTAGTTGGAGGAAAATTGGAGATGGAGGAAAGGGAATTGCTCTTTTCAGCAAACAACCACGACCACTGAAAATTGACTTTTCACCAGAGTCATAATGGAGAGCAAAGAAAACTTGTCTATAAAGAACACAGGCTTTGGGGGTACATAAAAGGACTGAATCCTGGTTCTCTCATGTCCTGGCTCTGTGACCCTGGAGAAGTATCTTAACCTCTCTGGCTTTGCTTTCTTCTCCTAGAAAACATTTCTAAAATACCCACTTGCAGGATGGATGGGAAGGTTAAACGAAATAATAGAAGTCAGGTCCTGGACACATAGTAAGTGCCCAGCTAATAATGACTCTTATTACCACTATTTGAGGTTTTCATTCATTCACATAATCTTCTTTCCTTCCCTTGCCATTTTCTTAATTTATCCAATTCATTGATTCCACTAATTTTTATTAAACACCTATCTGCCCAAATGTCTTCTACATACCATAGCTCATCACATCAGAGACCCATGAGCAGCCATCAGTGAGAATTACATCCTGTCTGCAGCCCCAGAGGCCCCCTCACATTCACTTCCTTTTCTAGGACTCTTTCATGTCCCATTAGCACCTCCTCCTCTGCACTCCTGCCAATTGGCATCACGTGTCTCTCTTGGTCCTTTCAGGAGCTGAAAACACGTGAGGAGCTGTGGTTCACAAAGTCAATAGCATGAGGCAACATCAAAGGCAGAAACTGTGGTAGGATCAGGGCTCAGCTAAGTCCAGGTGTCCCTGGGCTCTCAGATCTGAGCAGAAACTGGGTCCTGTTTGTCTCTGAGGTCTCAGCCCCAGGACCATTATGCAGAGTGGGCATGACCAAGTGTCTGGGGAGAACATGCTGGAACAGTATGCTGTGATGCCTTCGGTCATCCCAATGAGCTGTTCACTCTGCCTGGAGGGCTCTTCTCTCTATGCCTTGGGGAATATCCATTCTTCAGCCCCCAAGTCTGAGTCCCCAGAGTATGTGGGAAAAGTCTCTCCCTTCCTCTCTCTTTCTGCGTGCCCAACCCCATCCCAAACCAAGAAAGGGAGCTGACAGCCAGTCCCAAAGACAGAGGTGATGGAGGTTTGTCAAAAGAGCCCCTGTTCTCCCAGGCCGTGTAGCATTGCCGCTTAGGAGGATGGGCTGCGACCAAGTCCTGCCTCCCACTAACCGTGTGACCTTGAACAAGTTCAAGTGACTTCTTGAAGCAGCAGTGTGTTCATTTGCAAAAATGAGTAATGATGATTTGATATATCCAGGGTGCATCCCTGCTGTCCAAGCCTAAATTGTGGGGCCAGGTGTTAAAACTTCTCTTTCAAGAATCAGGACATAACTACTAAGTGTGGCAGCAGCTTGACAATGATGGGGATTGAAAACGAAAGCCCCCTAACCTGCACATGGTGGCCAATAAACCAGAAGAAAACCAAGATCATTGTGCTGTGCCCAAAGAAGTTGGCATCCAGAACGGTGCTGGCTGTTGGCGTTTCCAGCTCACCTTACCCCCATTAGGATGGATGACGTTAACTAATGAAGAATTATCCACCCACATTGTAAGCCGCAAGCAATTATGAATTCCATTACCCAGCAACTTGGCTGAGATTCCTCCTAGCTCACCCACAGACGAGAGAAGTTCCACCCAGAGAACAGAGGCACCTGGGAAACAGGCAGTTAATTGCTGTGGAAGACTGACTAATTAAGTCCTTCCCAGTGTCAGCCTGTGCTGTCACAAGTATGCCTTGCTCCTTCCCTATGGTGTGAAGGTGGCAGGGTGGAAAGAGGGCAGAAGGTCACAACGACCATGTTCAAACAACTGCTCTGCTGTGTGATCACTGCAGAAGTGGTCTAATCTCTTCGAGCTCCATTTGCCTCCTCTACCAAATGAGGTTGATACTATCCTAAGGAAATATATGTGTGTGGAGAATGCCCTTTGCATCCGAGCATCCTTGTTGATGGACACAGACCATACTAGTGACAGTGACCTGGATGAGGCTTTATCATCATGCTCATAACAACAGCTTACATTTTTCAAACACTGGTTCTTCCAAGCATGGGGACTTAGCATGCGTTATTTTATTTAATCTGCAAAATAATTGTCAAAGGTATTCTTATTACCCTTTACTTGACAGACAGTGTAATCAAAGCTTAGGATTAAATGGTTTGCCAGTGATTACATCCCTTTTTTCTCAAGCTAAAATTTGAATCTAGCCCTTCTGACTCTGGATCCATTGTTCCTAAGCCGCATTCATACTGCCTCCACTAATCTAGACCACTCCATTGTTGCCTCTGAGGAACTTCAGTGGCCTTTGGATCTGCATTTTACAGTCCAGTCATGCACCACATAATGACATTTTGGTCAATGATGGACTGCATATAGGATGGTGGTCACATAAGATTATTATGGTGCTGAAAAATTTCTATCACTTAGTGTCATCTTAATGATCCTGACCCCGTGTAGGCCTACGCTAATGTGTGTTTGTGTGTCTCAGCTTTTAATTAAAAAGTTTAGAAAGTTAAATAAATAATTTTTAAAATAGAAAAAAGCTTATAGAATAAGGATATATTCTGTATTATAATATTTTTGTATGCCTGTACATTGTGTTCATGTTTTAAGCTAATTGTTATTACATGAGTCAAAAATTTAAAAAAAGAATGTTTCTAAAGTAAGTTATAGTAAACTAAGTTTAATTTATTAATAAAGAAAAAACTTTCTATACATTTAATGTAGCCTAAGTGTACAGTGTTTATAAAGTTTACAGTAGTATACAATAATGTCCTAGGCCTTTCACATTCACTCACCACTCACTCCCTGACTCACCCAAAGCAACTTCCTCTCCTATAAGCACCATTCATGGTAAGTGCTCTATGGTATTTATAGGTATACCCTATACAGGTACTGCCTACACAGCTGTACCAATTTTAATATTTTACAGGGTATTTTACTGTACCTTGTCTATGTTTCAATAAACAAATACTTACAATTGTGTTACGACTGCCTACAGTCTGCAGTACAGTAACCTACGGTATAGATTGTATCCTAGGAGTGAAACCCAAGACATGTAACCTAGGTGTGCAGTAGGCGATACCATCTAGGTCTGTGTAAATATACCCGATGATATTCACATGACAAAATCGCCAAGTGACGCATTTCTCAGAACATATTCCTATCATTAAGAAATGCAGACTGTAGTAACTTAATAGCATCACAGATGTTAGGCATGACAAGTCCTAGTTGAGATTTTGCTTTCTTTTAATAAGGATCACAGTGCACAGGGCATGTGAAGGAGTATTTTGCACCTGTCACACCAGGGTGCAACCAATCTCTGATTAATGCTGTTAATTCAGCTAATGTTGACTTGTAAATAATTCAACTGCCACTGAAACACTTTTGTCACTGCCTCCCACCACAGAACACCAACTAATATTGGCACTCCTGTCCAGGCATGACTTTCTAAAGTCAAACAACCATTGATCCAAAGGGTTGGCCCTAGAAATGTTCTTCTTACTCATGGCTCCTAAGCAGCCATTTTCTACTATCACACATCAGTTCAGTCTGCCAGTGAAGACTCAAGCTTTGCTGGCCAGCATTATTCACGATCAAGACATGGTCGTGAAGACTCACCCTGAGTCCCAGTAGAATTTCAATGGCTCACTTGTTCATCCTTTAATTCAACAAACACATACGTCTAAAATGCCTCTCCACAACCATGCTCTCCCATCACGGCTGAGGTGCAGAATCACCAGCAAGTGGGTATAAGTGGATCTCTAAATGTAAACCCTGTGTTATTGAATCAATATCTCATAGATGGAGTCAGAGCATGCTTTTACAGAGTAGGTGCTCAATAAATCTTTGTTGAACGAATCTATAACAACAGCAACAGGTGCTGCTTCTTGAGCTAATGCAGTAATACTGCTCAGATCCTGGTTCCACTATTTCCCAGTACTATGTGACCATGGTGTTTCTCAATCTCTCTGTACCTTAGTTTGCTCCTCTGATATAACCATAGTACCTAGACTGGATAAAGAAAATATGGCATATACACACCATGGAATACTATGCAGCCACAAAAAAGAATGAGATAATGTCCTACCTCACTGTTTTTTAAGTTTTTTGAGATATAATTCACATACCATACAATTCATCCAAACTGTATAATTCAATGGCTTTTAGTATAGTTACAAAATTGCGCATCCATCATCACAATCAATTCTGGAATATTTTCATTGACCCCAAAAGAAACCCCATACTTCTTAGTAATCACTCCCCCAACCCTCTTACCATGTCCCTAAACTTAGTCAACCATGAATCGACTGTCTCTATAGATTTGCCTATTCTGGGCATTTCACGTAAGTGGAATTATACAACATGTGGTCCTTTGTGACTGGCTTATTTCATTATCAATGAGCATAGTATTCATGAGGCTCATTCATGTGGTATCATTTTTCAGTACTTCATTCCTTTTTCTTAACAATGTTCCATTGTATGGATGTGCCACGTTGTTTATCCATTTATTGTTTGATGGGCATTTGGGTTGTTACAACTTTTGAGCTATTGTGAATAACGCTGCTACAAAGATTCATATAAAAATTTTGTGTAAATGTACATTTTCCTTTCTCCTAAGTTTATACCTAGGAATGGAATTGCTGGATCACATGGTAACTCTATCATTTAACCATTTGAGGAATTGTTTTTCAAAGTGGCCATAACATCTTAACCTCCCATCTGCACTATATGAAGTTTCAATCACCCCCATTCTCTCCAACGCTTGTTATTGTCTTTTTTATTATAGTTATCCTACTGGGTGTAAAGTGGTATTTAATGCTATTTTTAATTTGCATTTCCATGATTGCTAATGATGTTGGGCATCTTTTTATGGGCTTATTGGTTATTTATATCTCTTATTTGGAGAAAGGTCTATTCGGATCCTTTCCCCATTTTTAACTGGGTTGTCTTTTAATTACTGAGTTGCAATAGGGTCCTTATATTTTCTAGGTACAAGTTCTTTTTAATTTTGCTTGAGTCCAGTTTAAATATTTTTTTATTTTACTACTGTGTCTTCAGTAGTATATCTAAGAAACCATCAACTAATACAAGGTTATAAAGAATTATACCAGTGTTTTCTTCAAAGAATTTTATAGTTTTAGCTCTCACATTTAGATATTTGATGTATTTGAATTAATTTTTGCAAACGGTGTGAAGTAGAGTGTCCACCTTCATTCTTTTGCATAAGGATATCGTTTTTCCTAAATCATGTTTTAAAAAGACAATAATTTCCCCCACTGAATAGTCTTGAACCTGTTTCAAAAACCACTTGACCATAAATTTTATGGTTTATTCCGGATTTTCAATTCTGTTCCATTGATCTATGTCTCTATTATTGTGCCAGTTCCATACTGTTTTGATTACCACAACTTTGTAGTAAGATTTAAAATTGGGAAGTATGATTTCTCCATATTTATTCTTTTTAAAGATTCTTCCATCTATTCTGAGTCCCTTGAATTTTCATATGAATTGTAGGACAATTTATAAATTTCCACAGACAAGTCAGCTGAGATTTTGACAGAGATTGTATTGGATCTATAGATTACTTTGGGTAGTATTGCGACCTTAACAATATTAAGTCATCCAATCCTTGTAAACAAGCTATCTCGCCATTTGTTTAAGTCTTCTTTAATTTCTTTCAAAAATGTTTTGTAGTTTCCACAGTATACATATTGAACTTATTTTTTAAATTTATTTTTCAGTATTTTATTCTTTTGGTGCTAGCTTAAATACAATGTTGTATGGAAGTGGTGAGAGTGGATATTCCTGTTTTGTCCCTGCTCTAAGGGGAAAAGCATTCAGTCTTTCACTATTAAGTATGATGTAAGTTAGCTGTGGGTTTTGATAGATGCCATTTATGGGGTTGAGTCAGTTATCTTCTATTTCTAGTTTGTTGAGGATTTTTATTATTAAGTCGTGTTTAATTTTTGTTGAATGCTTTTTCTGCAACTTTTGAGATGATCATGTGGTTTCTGTTCTTTATTCTGTTGAGGTGCCATATTATATTCATTACTCTTTTTTAATGTTAAACCAACTTTGCATTCTCATTTGGTCACACCATATAATCCTTTTAAGATACTGTTGGATTTTATTTGATAGTATCTTTTTGAGGATTTTTACATCTATATCATAAGAGAGATTGGTCTGTAGTGTTACTTCCTGGCAATATCTTTATCTGGTTTTGGTAGCAGAGTAATGCTGACCTCATAGAATAAATGGAAAGTGGGGTATCCTCTTCTATTTTTTGGAGAATTTTGGGAATAATTGGTATTAATTCTCATTAACTAAATATCTGGTAGAATTCACCAGTGAAGCCATCGGATCCTGGGTATTCTCTATGGGATTTTTAAAATTCTAATTTAATGTCTTTACTTGTTAACAGTTCATTTGGACCTTTCTATTTCCCCTTGAGTCCTTTTAGGTAGTTCATATCTTTATAGGAAGTTTCCTGTTTCATCTAAGCTTTCTAATTTGTTGGCACACAGTTGTTCACAGTATTCCCTCACACTTCACTTATCTATTTTTGTAAGGTCAGTAGTAATGTCCACTCTCTCATGTCTGATTTTAGCAATTTGAGTCTTATTTTTTTTTCTTAGTGGGGATATTGAACATCTCCAACTTTTGTTTCTGAATTGTCTGTTTCTTCCCTCAATTCTGTCAGTCTTTGCTTCATTTATCTAGTGGTTCTGTTGTTTAGGTGCATGCATACTCATACTTGTAACTTTCTGATGGAGTGATCTTTGTATCATTATTAAAAGTTTAACTCTAGTAACATTTCGTGTTAAAATCTAATTGGTCTGATATTAATGTAGCCATTCCAACCACTGGATTTTTATGAGAAGTTAAATGAGCTAATCTATATGAATCATACAGAAAAGCATGTAGCAAAGGGCATGTATTTAATAAATATTAGCTAATACTGTTACCCATGGGACACTGTTGGAGTGGGTTTACATGTCTGATTTCAGTTAAAGCTCTCCACATCCACCCCTGAAGTACATACAGTTTTCTGTATCTTATAGAAGAAAAATGGAAAAACAAGAGTTCAAGAGATTGCCCAAGATCCCCAAGCCAAGAGGGTGATTCTAATTGAATCTGACTCCAAAACCCATTCTCTCTTCTGTATGTTCTACTTTAGATGCTGTGGCCAAAGCAGTTATCTATAAGATATTAATTCTATATTTCAACTGAAGATAAGTTGTAGTGGTCAACAACATGGACTTGGAGGCATGAACCTGGAGCCACTATTTATTATTGTCTCAGTTTCCTCTTCTATATCATAGTGATTCTGATGGTGTCTGCTCCAAGGGGTCACTATGAGTATTAACTATGATGATATCAGTAAATTTTCTGGCACCTAGAGATCAGTCAATAAAGACTGGCTGTTATTAATATTACAATTAGAATTATTACTATTGCTAGGTTATGGGTGAAGATGCACACTAACATATTGTATTAGTCTGTTTTCAGGATGCTGATAAAGACATACCTAAGACTGGGTAATTTATAAAGAAAAAGAGGTTTAATGGACTCACAATTTCACATGGCTAGGGAGGACTCACAATCATGGTGGAAGGTGAAAGGCATGTCTTACATGGTGGCAGGCAAGAGAGAATGAGAGCTAAGTGAAAGGGGAAACCCCTTATAAAACCATCATATCTCGTAAGACTTATTCACTACCATGAGAACAGTACGCGGGAAACCACCCCCCACACTGGCAATGATTCGATTATCTCCCACTGGGTCCCTCCCACAACACATGGGAATTATAGGTGCTACAATTCAAGATGACATTTGGGTGGGGACACAGCCAAACCGTATCACATATCTACCAGGGAATGTAAGAACTGCCACAAGGTAGACAGGAGGAAGATGTGTATGTGTGTGTGTGTGTGTGTGTGTGCGTGTGTGTGTGTGTGTGTGTGTGTGTGTGTGTGTGTGTAGAGAGAGAAATAAACAGTCTCCCCCAACTCAGAGACCATCAGAGGCATCCTGAGAAGTGTGACATTTCCTTAGGACCATGGATAAGATAAAGTAAAGCCGGATAAGCAAGCCAGGACTGACCTGATGAACAGCAGAGTCAAAGCACCAAGGCAGGCAAGTGCCCAAAAGCTAAAGCCTGGGAAATGTGCTTGATAACCCCTATCAGCACAGCTCTGGCCTCCTCGGAGAGTGCTCTCCTAAACTCAAGGTGCCATAAACATGAAAGTACCTCGATAAAGGAAGAACAGATCGCCCAAGGTATATAAGAAAGGAGCTACATCACAAGGCAAGAATCTGCATTTCCCCACTCCACCACTGCTTCTCACCTGTGCTGTTTGCCTTGATCTCTGATGAGTTTATTCAGAGCCCATCTGCTTGGTGCTAAAAGCTCTGTGGGGTGCAGAGGATTGGTTTTGGAAGTAACATCCTGGAAAAGTAAAAGCTCCCCTCAGATCTGTGCTTAGCTGAGAATGGCGCTGCTACGGCATCCCTCAATATTGGACTAGTGCAAAGAACCAATGATCCAGCTGAGATCTGGGAAGGGAGATTGAGAGGCCCTGGGATGTCACATCTTTCAGCACTACCCCAGAGAGAGGTGCACTCTGGTACTGTCCCCCAACCCTGCCTTATCAATTCTGCCACTATAATCAGCTATCAAAGAGCACCCTGACCTGCAGAGTAGCAAAAATCAGGATGGCCTCCTGAGGGACATCAGCATGACTTGCCACTTTCTGAGACAAATCCTTCCTCCAAATTGCTCCAAGCCTGGCTTTGTGCTTAGCCATTTCACAATCACAACTTTGTTTTCTCCTAACAGCTTACATGTTGGTTGTTCTTTTTACAGAGTTCATATAATCCACGTGAGTCTCAAAGAGGAAAGGCCACTTACCCAAGGCCACAAAGTCATAAACAAATGAGCCAAAGGTAGCCCTTCAATGCCGTCAATGCTTTTTGTTTAGGGGCATGGAATATCAGGCAGCTCAGTGTGACTCCTGGAACACACCAGGTGTGGCAAAGTGGAATCTGTTGGGCTCAGATCACAGGCCCATCTCAGAATAATGGGCCAAGTAAAGAGAAGAGGCAGGGGCAGTAGGGAAGGGCCAGGGGACAAGTGGAGAGTCTCTCCAGCAGCCCCCACAAGCTGGGCAGAGCAAAACCACCTGCGATGCCAGATCAGAATGTGGAAGGAGCCTTGTCCATATCTCTACAAAAGGACACGGAGACTCAGACTTGGGTTAAAGGGTCCAATTCATGGGAGAAGAGACTGCCAAAGACAAGTGGTAGGATGAACATTTATTTAGCACTTACTGTTTGTCAGAAGCACTCATATGTTTAATTCCTTTATAGCCTCTGCTGTGGCCCAGTAAGGGGGTGGTTTGTACTCTTGTTCTGCAGATGAGGATGCTACAGCAGTAACAAGCTGGTTGCTCATTAATTCCATGTTTTCTCTTTCTGTGGCGTACTGGATAGGTGACACTTTTCAATACCTGGCTTTTAGGGGGCCACATAATTGAGTTTTGTTTGGTGGAATTGGGAAAAGGGTATATAGATCTCACACACACTCCCAGATCTTCATATTCCCCCACAAGATCCTCCAAGCTCCCTGTTCCATTGCAAGCTGGATGAAGATGATAAAGTGGGGCTCAGGAGCCCCAGTCAACAGCAGAGCCAACAGACCAAAGGAGACTGGGTCCCTGAATTATGGCATGGAACACGTTGATGTAGAAAGAGCCCTCGCCAGAAGCCCAAGAGACACAGCCCTGCAGATAACCTGCTGTGAGACCCAGTGTTCAGTCACTTCCTGACTCTGGCCCTCAGTTTCCCTTTCTGCACAAGATACAGGTGGCACTGGATGATGCCCAAGGCTCCTCCAAGGCTGCCATTCAGAGATGTGTATGCTCCTTTAAGCAGGAGAGGAAGAAGAAAGATGCTGAGGATTCCTCCTCCTTCCTTTCCATGGGCTCTGGCTGGCTTTCTTTGAGGCTGTCTGCTGGGGCTTGTGTGCAGCTTCCATTAGAACTCAGCAGACCATGCCAGGTGAGGGATTTGGATACACCCAGGAGCACGGCTGGCACCCTACCCTGGCTTTCTCAGCATCGTCCCTGACGAGTTAGTTCATTTTTCACCTCCAATAGGCATGCCCCACTTACCTCCACCTCCCTGGTGAGGAGCTCACCAAGATGACGCCAAAGCCTCCAAACACGGGCTCTCCTGCCTCCTGTGAGCCGGGAGATGCAGCTCCCCTGCAGGCACCAGGCTAGAGATACTTGTCATCCTCCCTCCCCTCCTGGACACTCGTTACAGGGCAGTGACATTTCATTTTCCACGGAGAATCACAGCCAGTCCCCCTGCATTCCGGACCCTGGAGACCTGCAGAAGCGGCGGGAAAGTCAGCCTCTGCCTGCAGGGGCCATGAAGACCATTTCTGTCGCCTGAGTCCTAAACAAGGACACGCCTGGCTTCCTAAAGCCCTCCCTGGCTTATTTGATGTTGGTGTATTTCGCTCCCTACTCTCGCCTCCCCATCTCCCTCCCGTGAATATCTGTCTTTACCACTCACTCTCCAGAGGCATTTGTCTGCTGGGAAAATAGCGGCTGACAGCAAAGGTCACCGCGACCAGCTCTGACTCGCCGCATACAAATAGGCCTTTTAGCGAGGGGCCCAGCAAAGCAGGCCCAGGTCCTATTATTGATAAATCCTTGAAAATACTCTAATGTATCTTCATTTCAGGGAAAACAACTGCCTTCAAGGTTGCACTGAGAAAATAAAGCAGGCGGCATGGTGAGGGATTCGAGAAGTTGGCATTTTCCCGAAGATTAAAAGATAATAACACTTCTATTAGGATCACTCCGCTACGCTGTATTGATCTCATCAGGGAAGCCACTGCAGGTCTAATATGAACAGAGCGCGTTCTGGAATTAATCACGGGGGGTTTTATTATGGTTCATAGGGCGTTTCGTCCAAACTGCATCGTTTGCAATATTTATGGCCGCACTCCCTGGCCGTTATTAAGTGCCAGTGTGCCGCGTGGAGCTGGGCCTGCTGGGTTAGAACACAAAGTCATTCTTCAAAAGTAAATCTTATCTAAACTGTGCACACAAAGCCAATTATGTTTTGATTTACATTTTAATTCGGTTGCAGAAGCCCCAAGCTGGAGTGGGAGGGGCCAGAGATGAAGATCTAATTGGAAGGACCCCGTTCATAACCCGGCCCATGTCTCCCCGGAGATGAGACCTCCTCGAGGAGCTCATTCCCTTTGCAGAGCCTCAGCTTCCAGATCTGTAAAATGGGCACGATAGAACCTACCTCCCAGGGCAGCACAAGAATTAAGTGAGACAGCATTCACAGACCATATGCCAGGAAACTGGCTCCAATGAACACCCAGTGATAAACATTGATCCTCTTTGTGACACAGTTTTTTCTTCTATTGGAGACCTTACCTGACTTGGATTCAGGAGAGACTAATCTAAGCAAAATATCCAATGAAAATAGGCTGTTTTTTTTTTTCAATCCCAAGTTTAAGATAAACACGAGTATGTTTTATAATCCATGGAAAGGAGCTTCTAGTACACTGGTTCCCACCTCCTGTCTTTTTCCTGTAGATTAGGGACGCCTTTATTTAGCCCCACAATGTGGGATTAACCATCAGCTTTTGGGTAAAAGGCTCATCATAAATCTCCTGAGTTTTTGTTAAAAAAATAAATAAGATAGAGCTGGAGCTGGGCATGGTGGCTCGTGCCTGTAATCCCAGCACTTTGGGAGGCCTATTGGGGAGGATCGCTTCAGTTTAGGAGTTCAACACCAGCCTGGGAAATACAGGAAGATCCCATCTCTACAAAAAATTTAAAAATTAGCTGAGCGTGGTGGTGTGTGTCAGTAGTCCCAGCTACCTGGGAGGCTGAGTTGGGAGGATGACTTGAGCTCAGGGGGCAGAGGTCACACCACTGCACTCCGGCCTGGTGACAGAGTGAGATCTGGTCTAAAAAAAAAAAAAAAAAAAACACCCACAAATAGAACTGGAAAGGGTTTAGTCCAGGACATCACACAGAGTATGCACTCAATAACTCAAGACTTCGTGTCATCAGTAGAAGGAAAAAGAGGAATAAATAGTAGTTGTAAAACTACTAGTCAGAGTAGTAGGACTGGTAACCATGGCAGTAATTTTAAAAGTTATAGTAGTAGTAACAATTGTATAAGCAAGTAGTATTAGTAGTAATGGTAGCAATAGTAGGAGTACTGATGGTAGCAATAAAAGTAATAGCAGTAGTAATAATAGGAATATTCCAGCTCCAGATCGTATTACCTCTGTGAGGTTAACCAAGTCATTTAACCTCCCTGAGCCTCAGGCTCCTCACTTGTAAAATGGCAGTAAAAATATCTAACTCTCATGGATCTTATCCATAAAAAATCAGATGTTGTAGGTAAAACTCTGCCTGGCCCACCACAGGCTCAGAAGGCATTAATTTCCTTCCCCATCACCCTTCACCTGTTTATAATCTCTGCTTATTCCCTGCCCTGTGCTTCTGAGGCTCCAGCATTTTGTGACTGCATGTCTAGAATGTGCCTGTGTGAATTGCTAGAATGAGAAGAGCAGTAGATCAGGAGTCTGGTGAGTGGAGTTGCTGCAGGATTAAAACCCTAATAGTCCTATCTTCATCCCAGGGCAGACGTGAAGACTCAGTGAGAAAACGTAAGGAAGCCCTTCCCATGGGACCTGGTGTACCATAGGTACTCCGTGCCAGATGCCAATATAAAAAGACTCTTCACTCTCCTGACCTCAGTTTCCACACCTACACGATGAGACTCATGTATATATCTTCTATTTAATAGGGACCACAAGCTCAAGGAACCGCTAGAGCCCTTCTTGAGGACAGAGGACTTAATTGTCTCTTCCTTCCAGAGGCCAATATAGTCCCTTGCAGATAATAGGCAGCCTATTAAGAATTATTACATCAATCACACCACATAGAAATTCCCTCCCACAGCATCAAAATGAGGAGGTCATGTGGCCTATTCTACATGAATATCTCTAATGTGAAGAAGCTCATCATCCCAGGATTTAGCCCACTGCCTCATTAAACAATAAGTTCCTGATAGGAAGCTGAAATCTATGTCTCCATAACTGCCACCGTTTAATACTAATTCATGCCTTTGGCATCACAGGAAACACTTTGATGTGACAGGGCTGCAAGTGTCCCATTAGATTCCCCCGTCTTCCTCTTTCACTGGCTACACAACACCAGTCCTTCAACTGTTATGCTTATGACATGGTTCATTCACTTACCAACTCAGCAAGCACCGATTATGTGTGCGGCTGGATCAGACCCGCACTGGATGCTAGGAGGACAGTGCTGGAAAACGATGGGCCCAGGGAGTGAAGAACTAATGGCCCTGCTTACAAGTGTCTGCAGTGACTCAGCTCTCCTCTCCACTACTCCACTCTGGGTTGCCCTCCACAAGTACAGGCCCTGGAGCTGAGCCCCAACTCCATGCACAGTCTGACCAGTTTAGAGAGATACTCCAGCCTCTAGCCCAGCACCAGGGTGCAGCAAATATCCAGGAAGAGGCTGGGCATAGTGTCTCATGCCTGTAATCCCAACACTTTGGGAGGCTAAGGTGGACACATTGTTTAAGCTCAGCAGTTTGAGACCAGCCTGGGTAACACTGCTAAACCCCATCTCTAAAAAAAATACAAACAATTTAACTGGGCATGGTGGCATGCTCTTGTGGTCCCAGCTACTCAGGAGGCTGAGGTGGGAGGACTGCTTGAGCCTGGGAGGTTGAGGATGCAGTAAGCTATAATTCTGCCACTGCACTCCAGCCTAGGTGACAAAGTGAGACCCAGTCTGAAAAAAAAAAAATCCAAGAAAGTACGGTTAAATGAATGTTTCCTAAATGGATATTACCTTCCTCCTTCTATTATAAAGGTTATATGATTGCTAATGTCTTTGTCTTGCAGGGGAAGCCAAGCAACAGACCAACCTGGAATGGGTCCCATGGGACAGAAACCAAGCGTTTGAGCATCTCTCACCTAGGAGTGTGCAAAACCAGGATGCAAGAGTGCAAGAGCAAGGTCTGCTAGCCAGAGAGGGCTGGGTGTCTGGCCCCTGGAGGCAGCTTAAGGCAGAGTCCTTAGCAGGAAGGCTGATGCCAGAACCCCTTGGTGGAGTAGGGGGTGGTGACCTCATGGGGCGAGTTGGGGACAGGGTCAAAGAGCTGGGACAGAGAGGGAAGGGGTAAAGTTCAAGTGTGCAAGTTGGAGGGAAAACCCAAATCAATAATTGGGACAGGGACAGACTTCTGATGGATTATATCTGTTGGTTGTGGCCAGTTAGGGTTGCAAATGTAAGAGACATATGAGCTTGGTCTGTGGAAGCCACCCACCTGTGCTTCAATATGAAGACAGGGGAGAGACAGAACAAGTGAGGAGAGGAGGAGGAAGAGAGAGAGCACACAAGGGTGAGAGTAGAAAAAATAGGGCAGCAGATAAGTTGGACTAGAAGAAGAAGATCTATGGCATATTCAAACATTAAACATCAACCTTGTGAGCACTTTAATAAACTGGGTTTATTGAATAAGTCATCTTACCATAAAATAGATTTGCATTTCCCTCCCCCCAGTGTCCCGGTTCTGCGGCCTGATAAACACAGCAGCATCACCACCATAATATGCACCTCATAAATCCACAGGTTCCGGTGGCTTCACTGGAAACCCAGAGAGCTCTTCCAGGAGAACTATTGCCTGAAAGCCTGGTTGCTTCCTGAGAACCCCCTCCCTGCCCAGAACAAGCCCTTGGAGCACACCCTAGAAATAGACACAAACTTCCGTGGAGGAAAAAAGCATGCATCACATCTTCCTATTTTAGCTGAGCAAACCCACCACTTTAGGAAGTGGCATCAATATAGCATTACGGATATTGAAGAAACGCACAGGAGCACATCACTTAAACACCAAAATACTGGTTTCTACCCTTACGTCTGACAGCAGAAGGAGCTTGCCGAGGACGTAGAGACAAGAAGCACACCAGGGGCTACCCTTAAAGACCAGTCCATTTTCTGTTATGCTGAATCCAGAGGCTAATTCTCAGGAGTTATAAAGGAACTGCAAAACTATATTTTGATTCACAGGCTTTCATTTCGACTGAATTTGAGAATACTCTTACTAAACCTATAGCTGCCAACCTTCTCCATTAAAGTCTGACACATACTTTAAATTGAATATGCAGTTCACCTTTGAACAATATGGACTTGAACTATGACTGTCCACTTATACATGAATTGTCTTCTGCCTCTGCCACGCCTGAGACAACAAAACCAACCTCTCCTCTTTCTCCTCCTCTTCCTTCTCCTCTTGAGCTTACTCAATGTGAAGATGAGGAAGATGAAGATCTTTAGGATCATTTACTTCCACATAATGAATAGTAAATATGTTTCTCTTATTTATGATTTTCTTGGTAACATTTTCTTTTCTCTAGCTTACTTTATTATGAG
This sequence comes from Pan paniscus, assembly GCF_029289425.2. Lineage (NCBI taxonomy): Eukaryota > Metazoa > Chordata > Mammalia > Primates > Hominidae > Pan > Pan paniscus. The sequence goes on from NC_073267.2 coordinate 75,423,570, forward strand.
AATACAATATATAATACATATACAAAATATGTGTTATCAGCCATTTATGTTATCAATAAGGCTTTCAGTCAACAGTAGGCTATTAGTAGTTTTTTTTTTTTGGAGGAGTCAATGTTATACATGGATTTTTAACCGTGTGGGGGGTCGGTTCCCCAAATCCCTATATAGTTTAAGGGTCAACTGTATATCTGTGTTGAATATATAGACATATATATATATATATATAAACAAACATAATTGAATATATGTGTGTATGTAATATGTATATACACATGTGTGTGTATACACACAGGCACACAAATATATGAATGAAATAACAGAAGATAGTCCAGTTGAAAACTTCTGTTGATTTTTTAGTCTGGGTTTAATTCTGCACATGGTGAACAAGAACAGCATGTTCCATAATTGCAATGCAGCACAGATATACTAGCATGAGTCTGAGTGTTGGCTGCTTTGATTTGTGAGTTCACCCAGAAGAAAAACCAAAAAATAGATTTGCATTTCTGAGGGTGGAAGAAAATGCAAAAACATTAATTTATTGAGGTTAAAGATAAATCCCAAAAGGAGAAATGCAAATGACCAATCAACATATGAGAAATTGCTCAATCTCTTGGATAATTAAAGGAATAAAACTGAACCAGTAATGAAATTTTATCATGGTTTGTCTTTTAATTTGGCAAAGCCTAATAAAAAGTAATAATACTCAAAGCTGGTAAGGCTGTGATGAGACAGTTATTCATTGATGAGTCAAAAATAGATGGGCACATACTGCAATTTGGGGTGTATATTAATAGCCTAGAAATTATTTATTTGGCCCACTTAGTGATGTCTTCGGTAAAGAGAGAGCTTTGTTGTTTGTATAACTGCAGGCAGAAAGTCTGAGGATCACCCAAGATAAGAAAGTGATATTCCAACATGAGACCTGGGGAATAAAAAACTCAGGAATGAGAAGAGGCTTGAATGATGAAAGAAGAGGACCTTCCAATCTAGGTAAGTGACCAATCATGGAACTGACATTTCTCAGAGCCACTTCTGCCTGCAGGTTTTACCAAGTGCCCTGTGAAGAGGGATCAGAATAAAGATGAGAGCCACTCTGAAGGCCACCTATCATTGTGGGATTAGAGTAACAGAGAGTTCCAATCAAGAATATGTGTTGGTGGGCCGGGTGTGGTGGTTCATGCCTGTAATCCCAGCACTTTGTGAGGCCAAGGCAGGAGATTGCTTGAGGCCAGGAGTTCAAGACCAACCTGGCCAACATGGTGAAACCCCATCTCTATTAAAAATACAAAAAAATAAATAAAAAATTAGCTGGACTTGGTGGCATGTGCCTGTAATCCCAGCTACTTGGGAGGCTGAGGTACGTGAATTGTTTGAACCCAGGAGGTGGAGGTTGCGGTGACCCAAGCCAAGATTGCAGCCTGGGTGACAGAGCAAAACCCTGTTTCAAAAAAAAAGAAAAAAAAAACATGCCTTGGTGGAATCCAGGCAACCTTATCCAGTCCCTGTGTTGTCACGAAGTAAAGGAAAACCTTGGGAATACTATAAAGCACAAAACCAAGCTGGCTCTGTGTAGATCTAGGAGCTGAGTGGGGAGAATAAGATAGCACTCCCTGAGAGCTCCATAAGAATTCCAAACCCAAGGTCCCTCATTGCTGTCTGCAGCAACATTCCATTATGCAGGGACTTCTTGAAGGGCCAGTTAGTGCCTTTCCAGCTGCCAACCTGTGGTCGCAGCAGTGCACCTGGTCACCAAAAATGGTAACATCTAGAAAACCCAGTGTCATTGGACTTAACACGTTTCTCTCAAAAACTATCCTCCAAAACAGACAAAAACTTAATTTTGGCAATAGAAGACAATTTGGGAGTGATTTCAAGGTGCTAAAGAACCACAGATCTTTCCAAATTCCTTGTCCCATCCCTCAATGGGGTGTGCAGTTTTCTCATGTTCTCTTGACACTAAAAGAATAAGCACAGATTTATAAACAAAGTTCCTTATGGTGGCTGCATGCTGTTCATACTGGACATGCATATTTTGAGGTTTTTCCAATATTATTTGGCCAGAGGCTATTCAAGGGCTTCGTTGTTGAAGAATCCACTGGCCCCTTCTTTCCTGGTGCTCACTCGAGTGACATTCCAGGATCAAAGGGCTAAAATAGAACACCTCAACTAAACAGAAATTAACCATCTGCTGGAATGTATTTCTATATTTGAATCTGTTGAGAATTTATTTGACAAATTCAATGTATCCGTTCAGCAAATGTGTATTGTATTCTCATCAGGCCCTGCTCTGGGTGCTGGAGATTAAGCAGCGAACCAAAGAAAACAACCTTGCCTGCACAGTTACTGCACTGCAGTGGGGGGAGGACAGAGGTGATACACATAAAAACCCCATCTCCACTAAAAATACAAAAATTAGCCAAGCATGGTGGCATGTACCTGTAGTCCCAGCTACTGAGGAGCCTGAGGCAGGAGAATCACTTGAACCTGGGAGGTGGAGGTTGCAGCAAGCCAAGAAGATCACGTCCCTGCACTCCAGCCTGGGTGACAGAGCAAGACTTCGTCTCAAAAAACAAACAAACAAACAGATTCATATCTTGCCTGTGTCTCCACCTCTTCATCTCTGTGGCTCATGGTGAAAGGATCCTCCACTAAAACACTAGTACCTTGGCTTGTACAGTCACGATGAGAATTACATGCAAATAAGACAAGACAATATTACAACAGTTAATATTTATTAAATACTTATTAGGTATTCCTCACTCATCAAGCCACTCCCTTAAAAATCATACAGAATCTGGTGGCTCCATTCCAAGATGGCCGAATAGGAACAGCTCTGGTCTGCAGCTCCCAGCGTGATCAATGCAGAAGACAAGTGATTTCTGCATTTCCAACTGAGTTCTGAAGAGACCAGTGGTTCTCCCAGCATGGCGTTTGAGCTCTGAGAACAGACAGACTGCCTCCTCCAGTGGGTCCCTGACCCCCATGTAGCCTAACTGGGAGATACCTCCCAGTAGGGGCCGGCAGACACCTCATACAGGCAGGTGCCCCTCTGGGACGAAGCTTCCAGAGGAAGGATCAGGCAGCAATATTTGCTATTCTGCAATATCTGCTGTTCTGCAGCCTCCGCTGGTGACACCCAGACGAACAGGATCTGGAGTGGACTTCCAGCAAATTCCAACAGACCTGCAGCTGAGGAACCTGACTGTTAGGAGGAAAACTAACAAACAGAAAGGAATAGCATCAACATCAACAAAAAGGACATCCACACCAAAACCCCATCAGTAGGTCACCAACATCAAAGACCAAAGGTAGATAAAACCACAAAGATGGGGAGCCAGAGAAGAAAAGCTGAAAATTCTAAAAAACAGAGGACCTCTTCTCCTCCAAAGGATCACAGCTCCTTGCCAGCAACAGAACAAAACTGGACGGAGAATGACTTTGACAAGCTGACAGAAGTAGGCTTCAGAAGGTCAGTAATAACAAACTTCTCCGAGCTAAAGGAGCATGTTCTAACCCATTGTAAGGAAGCAAAAACCTTGAAAAAAGATTAGAAGAATGGCTAACTAGATTAAAGAGAGTAGAGGAGACCTTAAATGACCTGATGGAACTGAAAACCATGGCATGAGAACTTCGTGACACATGCACAAGCTTGAATAGTCGATTCAACCAAGTGGAAGAAAGGGTATCAGTGATTGAAGATCAAATTAATGAAATAAAGCGAGAAGATAAGGTTAGGGAAAAAAGAGTAAAAAGAAATGAACAATGCCTCCAAGAAGTATGGGATTATGTGAAAAGACCAAATCTATGTTTGATTGGTATACCTGAAAGTGACAGGGAGAATGCAACCAAGTTGGAAAACACTCTTCAGGATATTATCCAGGAGAACTTCCTCAACCTAGCAAGATAGGCCAACATTCCAATTCAGGAAATACAGAGAACACCACAAAGATACTCCTCAAGAAGAGCAACCCCAAGACACATAATTGTCAGATTCACCAAGGGTGAAATGAAGGAAAAAATGTTAAGCACAGCCAGAGAGAAAGATCTAAAATCGACACCCTAACATCACAATTAAAAGAACTAGAGAAGCAAGAGCAAACAAATTCAAAAGCTAGCAGAAGGCAAGACATAACTAAGATCAGAGCAGAACTGAAGTCTCCTAGAGACACAAAAAACCATTCAAAAAATCAAAGAATCCAGGAGAAAGTTTTTTGAAAAAAATCAACAAAACTGATAGACCACTAGCAAGAATAATGAAGAAGAAAAGAGAGAAGAATCAAATAGATGCAATAAAAAATGATAAAGGGGATATCACCAATGATCCCACAGAAATACAAACTACCGTCAGAGAATACTATAAACACCTCTATGCAAATAAACTAGAAAATCTAGGAGAAATGGATAAATTCCTGGATATATATGCCCTCCCAAGACTAAACCAGGAAGAAGTTGAATATCTGAATAGACCAATAACAGGCTCTGAAATTGAGGCAATAATTAATAGCCTACCAACCAAAAAAAGTCCAGGACCAGATGGATTCACAGCCAAATTCTACCAGAGGTACAAAGAGGAGCCGGAACCATTCCTTCTGAAATGATTCCAATAAATAGAAAAAGAGGGAATCCTCCCTAACTCTTTCTATGAGGCCAGCGTCATCCTGATACCAAAGCCTGGCAGAGACACAACAAGAAAAGAGAATTTTAGGCCAATATCCCTGATGAACATCGATGTGAAAATCCTCAATAAAATACTGGCAAACCGAAACCAGCAGCATATCTAAAAGCTTATCCACCACGATCAAGTCAGCTTCACCCCTGGGATGCAAGGCTAGTTCAATATATGCAAATCAATAAACATAATTCATCACATAAACAGAACCAACAACAAAAACCACGTGATTATCTCAATAGATGCAGAAAAGGCCTTCAACAAAATTCAACAGCACTTCAAGCTAAAAACTCTTAATAAACTAGTTATTGATGGAAAGTATCTCAAAATAATAAGAGCTATTTATGACAAACCCACAACCAATATCATACTAAATGGGAAAACACTGGAAGCATTTCCTTTGAAAACTGGAAAAAGACAGGGATGCCCTCTCTCAACACTCCTATTCAACATAGTGTTGGAAGATCTGACCAGCGCAATCAGGCAGGAGAAAGAAATCAAGGGTATTCAATTAGGAAAAGAGGAAGTCAAATTGTCCCTGTCTGCAGATGACATCATTGTATATTTAGAAAACCCCATAGTCACAGCCCAAAATCTCCTTAAGCTGATAAACAACTTCAGCAAAGTCTCAGGATACAAAATAATGTGCAAAAATCACAAGCATTCCTATACACCAATAACAGACAAACAGAGAGCCAAATCACGAGTGAACTCCCATTAACAATTGCTACAAAGAGAATAAAATACCTAGGAATCCAACTTACAAGGGATGTGAAGGACCTCTTCAAGGAGAGCTACAAACCACTGCTCAATGAAATAAAAGAGGACACAAACAAATGGAAGAACATTCCATGCTCATGGATAGGAAGAATCAATATGGTGAAAATGGCCATACTGCCCAAGGTAATTTATAGATTCAATGCCATCCCCATCAAGCTACCAATGACTTTCTTCACAGAATTGAAAAAAAACTACTTTAAAGTTCATATGGAACCAAAAAAGAGCCTGCATTGCCAAGACAATCCTAAGCCAAAAGAACAAAGCTGGAGGCATCACGCTACCTGACTTCAAACTATACTGCAAGGCTACAGTAACCAAAACTGCATGGTACTGGTACTAAAAAAGATATGTAGACCAATGGAACAGAACAGAGGCCTCAGAAATAACACCACACATCTACAACCAGCTGATCTTTGACAAACCTGAGAAAAACAAGCAATAGGGAAAGGATTCCTTATTTAATAAATGGTGCTGGGAGAACTGGTTAGCCATATATAGAAAGCTGAAATTGGATCCCTTGCTTACACCTTATACAAAAATTAATTCAAGATGGATTAAAGATTTAAATGTTAGACCTAAAACCATAAAATCCCTAGAAGAAAACCTAGGCAATATCATTCAGGACAGAGGCATGGGCATGGGCAAGGACTTCACGACTAAAACATCAAAAGCAATGGCAGCAAAAGCCAAAATTGACAAATGGGATCTAATTAAACTAAAGAGCTTCTGCACGGCAAAAGAAATGAACATCAGAGTAAACAGGCAACCTACAGAATGGGAGAAAATCTTTGCAACCTACCCATCTGACAAAGGGCTAATACCAGAATCTACAAAAAACTTAAACAAATTTACAAGAAAAAAACAAACAACCTCATCAAAAAGTGGGCAAAGGACATGAACAGATACTTCTCAAAAGAAGACATTTATGCAGCCAACAGACACATGAAAAAATGCTCATCATCACTTGTCATCAGAGAAATGCAAATCAAAACCACAATGAGATACCATCTCACGCCAGTTAGAATGATGATGATTCAAAAGTCAGGGAACAACAGATGCTGGAGAGGATGTGGAGAAATAGAAATGCTTTTACACTATTGGTGGGAATGTAAATTAGTCTAACCATTCTGGAAGACAGTGTGGCAATTCCTCAAGGATCTAGAACAAGAAATACCATTTGACTCAGTGATCCCATTACTGGGTATATACGCAAAGGATTATAAATCATGCTACTATAAAGACACATGCACTTGTATGTTTATTGTGGCACTATTCACAATAGCAAAGACTTGGAACCAACCCAAATGTCCATCAATGATAGACTGGATTAAGAAAATGTGGCACATATACACCATGGAATACTATGCAGCCATAAAAAAAGGATGAGCTCATGTCCTTTGCAGGAACATGCATGAAGCTGGAAACCATCATTTTCAGCAAATTATCACAAGGACAGAAAACCAAACACCACATGTTCTCACTCATAGGTGGGAACTGAACAATGAGAACACTTGGACACAGGGCAGGGAACATCCCACACCAGGGCCTGTCAGGGGGTGGGGGGCTGGGGGAGTGATAGCATTAGGAGAAATACCTAATGTAAGTGATGAGTTGATGGGTGCAGCAAACCAACATGGCACATGTACACCTATGTAACTAATCTGCACATTGTGTACATGTACCCTAGAACTTAAAGGATTATTTAAAAAGAAGAAAAAAAAATCATATAAAATGTGGCTCACACCTGTAATCCCAGCACTTTGGGAGGCTGAGGCAGGCAGATAACGAGGTCAGGAGATCAAGACCATCTTGGCTAACATGGTGAAACCCCGTCTCTACTAAAAATACAAAAAATTAGCCAGGCATGGTGGTGGGCACCTGTAATCCCAGCTACTCAGGAGGCTGAGGCAGGAGAATCGCCTGAAGCCAGGAGGCAGCAGTTGCAGTGAGCCGAGATTGCACCACTGCACTCCAGCCTGGGTGACAGGGCAAGACTCTGTCTCAAAAAAAATAAATAAATAAATAACAAAAAAAATCATACAGAATGGTGCCACTTCCCCATTTCACAGATGGGGATCTGAGGTGCAAAAACATCAAGTAACTTGCCCAAGATCACACAGCTAGCAAACAACGGAACCAATTCAACCTCAAGCGATCCGGCTCCAGAAGCTGTGCTCTTGGTCACTACAGTGCAGAGGGCAACAAACAACAATCTGTTACTGTATGGCCTGTGAGCTAAGAATGGTTTTCCCATTTATAAAGGGTTTGGTGGGGGAAGAATATTTTGTGACATGTGAAAAATGATATGAAATTTAAATTTTAGTGTCTGTGAATAAAGTCTTACTGGAACACACACACAAAGAAGTTTGGAAGTGAAAAGAAGTGGTAGGTTGAAAGAAAGTGGGATGAAAAAGGGTTGTAGTTGGTTTTTAGGCTGAAACTTAAACCAGCAGGAAAGAAAAGTTCTACTGAAAGGGAGATCCCACAAAAGGCAAAAGTCATTGAAAGAACAGCACAGGTGCTTTCAGCTCCAAATAGTGAAATGTCTCAGGAAAGGGGCTTTAACAATACAGCCTTATTTTTACACACACCCTAAAAAGTGTCAGCCACATGTTTTAGGAAGCTGTGGAAGGGCTAGAACAACATATGTTTTTCATGCAGTCAGAACCCAACTGACATCAGATGTACACGATTGGCATGGAAACCAGGAAGCTTGAGGGACTCAATTTTCAAAATTTGTTTTACAACTATATTTGCATTTTATGTGGGTGTGGATGGTAATTGTGATGCTCAGGCCAGGGCAAAGACAAAAACATATTTCTTAATGAGTCTCCTAATGCTGTCCTCACTAGCTAATCAGTACTTTTGTTTTGGGACACCAAACATATTTACGCTAATAATTTTCCCGTCTAAATGTAACCTATAAATGTTGCTCTGTGACAGCTTTGCTGCAGAAAGGTCCATTTTTTGTGTGCAGGGGCATCAATAGAACGAACAGACCTGTGATCCTACATATGCACTGCCCTCCTTTCCCCTTCCCCCGGCTCTCCTAGTATCCCTGCTAAAGGATCCAATTCCAATTTCTGGGGCCAATAGCACTTTGCTTAAAGTGATGAATCACTCTCATTAAATTAGGGTTGGTCACCTTTGTGTGACTATTTTGCCCTGTGCCTATCGACCGTAGATGTTATAGATTACTAATTTCAGCTAAAACACTCCTCAAGTGTCACAAATTCTGGCTCACTCTGCTAACACTGAGAGAAAGAATAGGAACCAATTGATGGGAAGCGTCTGGTTGTGGAGGACTTTCTACATTCAAGATGACCACAGAATGGGACCATTGAGCTTCAGAGAAAGTCATTCCTCCTTACTGGAATTTGTTTAGACATTTGACAGTTTTCAGTTTGTCCATGTTGGCTTCCTCAGGAGGTATCTAGCATGCAGTATGTTTATTAAGAGTATTGTTCAGATCAAAGCCTGTGGAAGGGAAGGTGATATGGTTTGGCTCTGTGTCCCCACCCAAATCTCATCTTGTAGCTCCTATAATTCCCACGTGTTGTGGGAGAGACCCAGTGGAAGATAACTGAATCATGGGGATGGGTCTTTTCCGTGCTGTTCTCGTGATAGTGAATAAGTGTCACGAGGTCTGTTGGTTTTAAAAATGGGACTTTCCCTGCACAAGCTCTCTTCTCTTGTCTGCCGCCATGTGAGACGTGCCTTTCACCTTCCGCCATGATTGTGAGGCCTCCCCAGCCACGTGGAACTGTGAGTCCGATAAACCTCTTTCATTTGTAAATTGCCCAGTCTCAGGTATGTCTTTATCAGCAATGTGAAAATGGACTAATACAGAAGGGAGGGGAGGGGAGGGGAGAGATGGGGGAGTGGGGGAAAGAGGGGAGGGGAAGGGAGGGGAAGGGAGGGAAGGGAAGGGAAGGGAAGGGAAGGGAAGGGAAGGGAAGGGAAGGGAGATTGGTTAACAAAAGGAGAAAATCAAACGTGATGCATACCCAATAGCTGACTCTGCTGACGCTATGGGGGGCTCCAGCATTAGAATGACCTTTCACCTTTGTCTCAAGTTGAGCCAAGAAACTTTATACTCCCATATCTACTATTCATTGGACAGGCCACCACAAGAAGGGATGTGATCTTAGGTGAGTGGTTTCTGACAGCATCCTTAAAGAGGTTGACAGACTTCAAGCTTCTCTGCCGACACTACCCTCTACAGCTGAGATCATCAGACCTTACTGAAGGGAGACTTCAGCAGCACATCACAGCATCCACCACAGTGCAGCAAGAAGTAAGCCTGTCTCCGCCAGTGTGGGAAACCAACATGCCCCTCACGCCCAACCAAGAGCAACCAACATGTATCCGGGCTGGAATCCGTGGATTCAGAGAAGGGGACTTGCCTTCTGAGAGCCCCCTCGTAATCCTTGTCTGGGTGGGCTAACTCCTACAATGGGGCGCTGGCCTCCAGTTCCCTGTCCCAGCTTTTTAGTTCTCTGCTGAGACTACAGTTGGTTTTGATATCTCCCTGATTCCAGAGGACCATAACCCCCAGTCAGCCTTATGAGTCCTTACTGAGGCATCCGCCCTGCTTCTACTCCACCACAAGTGGTTGAAGCATAGATCCCCACCCACTCCCAGCATCCAACTTCTCTACTGTGTTGTCCCTTGTCAGACAACAAGGCCTGCTTAGCTCTACACAGAGCTCACTTCATTAGGTTAACAAGGAGCCCCTGAGGCCTGGGGCAGTGGCACAGTCAGGCTCTTGGTCCTACCTTCTGTCCACCTCCCAGTGCCCACCTAGCAGGAGCTCATCTTAGATGACAACACAACTTCATGATGGATGCGGCAAAAGGTGAGGTTGCAAAAGATTCTGAGGGGCTTTCAGTGACAGGATTGTGAAGTTGAGAATGAGTTCCATTTATACCACAAAGCCCAGCGATACTAATTAGTAACTGAGAGAAATGGAAAGAAGGGCATGACCACAAATTCATCAGCCACTGTCACTCCTCACTCATTCATCCATTCTTTTTTTTCCTGTTATCATAAGTCTATGGTAATTTATTTATTTTTATCCTTTTATTTTGATTTTTAAATTAATGTATTTTCATATATTTGGGGGGTTACAAGTGTAGGTTCCTTCCATGCATATATCATGTAGTGGTAAAGTCTGGGCTCTTAGTGTACCCATCACCTGAAGAATGAACACTGTACCAAATAGGCAGTTTTCAACCCTCACATTCCTCCCACCCTCCCACCTTTTGTTGTATCCAGTGTCTATTATTCTACTGTCTATGTCCATCTGTACCCTTTGTTTAGCTACCACTTTTAAGTGAGAACATGTGGCATTTGACTTTCTGAGTTATTTCAGTTAGGATAATGGCCTCCAGTTCCATCCGTGCTGCTGGAAAGAATATGATTTCATTCTTTTTCATGACTGGGTAGTATTCCACGGTCCATTCAACCATTCTGTCAGCAAGCACTAACTGATACCTATGTTGGGCTAGTCTCATGCCAGTGGCTAGGGACACAAAGGCCAAGAGGCCTGGATGAAAATTCCCATCTGCTCTTTCCCCCATGTTCCCACTTCATCTCATAAAGGTGGGAACTTTTGCCTTTATCCACCCATTTTCTTCATATAGGGAACTGTCATGGTGGGAACTCTGATTCTCCACCTTCTCACTCGCCACTCCCTGTAGAAGGAGATTCCTCCTTCCATCTAATCCAATTGGTCAGTTTAGATTTAATGAGCTCCTTTTTCCTAGTGGTCAGGGACGCTGCCTCAAAGACTCTCCCTCTTCCCTTTGCCATCCAGACTCTGGTGCCACACATCTCCTTCCCTTCCCCACCTTCCTATTATCATCCCAGCAGGGCAGAGCTCCCCCGTTTCAGGGGAAAAGCCCACCCTTCTCCCTCTGTCTCTAATCTGCTCCCTGTTGATGCCTCTGGTTGATGAGGGCATAACTGCAGTCCTTTTTTACAAAGTTGGATAGCTAAGGGATTTGGAACTCTACAAGCTATGCTCTATTTCTTGTGGTTTGTACAAGTCTGTGTGTCCTGAGGTTTAAATATAGAAAGGCAAGTAGTAGATACCTCTCATCCCCAGGTCTAAGCCATAAGCTTGGAGACAGTTTACTAGAGTCTCCAGGTTTGGTGGTCACTAAGTGTTGTGCAACCATTGTTAGAATAAAGGGATCCCCATTTGGCCATCAGTTCTTTGTATACGTATTCTTTAATGGTCAGAACCTTGAATGGGAAGAAGAGTGTTTATTTTGCCCAAATCTCTAAGAAAACATGGTCTGGAGTTTATGGTCTTGTGGTTAAAGGAAAAAAAGATATTGTAAAAATATACCTAACCCGGCTTGAGGGAGGCCATTGGGAAAGGTTTCCTGGAAGCATTGAGTGCAGAAAAGATAGCTCAGTGATGAATAAGTTAAATGAAGGTCATGGAGCAGAGGGAGATACAGTCCAGTCAGAGGCAATGGCATGAGCAAATGCTCAGGGGCTGACCAGGGCATGCTAGGAGGGAGAGCCACAGCTATTTGGGGCTGGTGTGTGAGATCTTGCATCCAGCCAGAAATAAGTTCATGTGACACTTGCAGGCTGGAAGGAGAAAGTGCATCTCTTATTTTCTGATTTCTCTCTGGATCCCTGGAGATGTACGAGAGCATTAAGCCATCATCATTCACCCATGATACATTTACCTGTGGTCTTGATCGGCTCTCCCATCTTGGAAAACAGATCTGACATGAACTTCCTTCAAAACCTCTGAACAAGAAGTAAATGCCAGTCAAGCTAGGACCATGCATTGCTTATATTGGAATGACTTTGAGCTTCCCAGAGAAGAGAGAATTCAAGAGAATCCTTGAGTGAACAATAACTATTAACAATGAGGCCTCCATTACCTTTGCCTACTCTCCCTATGTCTAACTGGTCTACCTGCATCCAGTCTGACCCTCTTTGACTTGCCCTTCAAAGCAGCCACACTACAAATCATACCACATCAGAATATGATGCTTCAATAGCTCCCCAAAGTTGTCCAAATAAAGTCTGATTTCTTTATTATAATGTCACAAGTTGAGTTCTTCAAGAAATAGACCCTGAGATAAAGATTAGCATGCAGGAATGTATCAGGGAGCACTCTTGTTATCAATTCATGAGGAAGAAAAGGGGTCAGAAAGAGGTATGATTGAAGAGAAGAAACTGGGTTGTGATGAAGGCCTCAGGCAACTGCAAAGGAAGCTCTAATGCTGGATGACCTTTCAGAGTTGACCCAAGTTGGGCAGGAGGACCAAGCCTTAATACCCACATGCAACAAATCTCGGATTCAGGCTACCATAGGTATAGAGGCATAGCCTTGGAAAGGGCAATACTTGATCCAAGACAAGTCCTGAAGAGAACCAGCAGCTGAGAGCCATCTGCCAGCAGCTAGGGGAATAAGCCATCAGTCCTGAAAGGAGATCTGAGTGGTACCTCAGCACAATCAGAACCTATGGTATTCTGTCATTTTTATAGCTTTTTATGACCTGCTGTGTTCATTTTCTAGGGATACTATAACAAAGTACCACAGACTGGGTGTCTTAAACAACAGAAATTTATCTTCTCACACCCATGGAAATTTAAAAGTCCAAGATGAAGGTGTTGACAGGGTTGATTTCTCCTGAAGTCTCTCTCCTTGGCTTGTAAATGACCCTCTTCTTCTTGTGTCTTCACAAGGTCTTTCCTCTGTGTGTATCTGTGTCCTTGTCTCCTCTTCTTATGATGACACCAGTTCTATTGGATTAGAGCCCACCCTAATGACCTCATTTTACCTTTTTTTTTTTTTTTTTTGAGACTGAATCTTGCACTGTCACCCAGACTGGGGTGCAGTGGCACCATCTCAGCTCATTGCAACCTCCATTTCCTGGGTTCAAGTGATTCTCCTGCCTCAGTCTCCCAAGTAGCTGGAATTACAGGTGCATGCCACCATGCCCAGCTAATTTTTGTGTTTTTAGTAGAGACGGGGTTTCACCATGTTGCCCACGCTGGTCTCAATCTCCTGGGCTCAAGTGATCCACCCACCTCGGACTCCCAAAGTGCTGTGATTACAGGCATGAGCCACCATGGACGGCATACCCTTACTTACCTTTTCAAAGGCCTTAGCTCCAAACACAGTCACATTCTGAGATATTGGGGGTTAAGACCAGCATGTGAATTTTGAGGAGCACAGTCTGTCTAATTCCTTCCCCCCCTCCCCAGAATTTTGTTTACTTATAATAGCTTTTAATCCTTACGGGATACAGCATAACACAGATTCTGTGTCCTATGGCCTTCACAGAGAGGTGCTTCAGGATTTGGGACCAACCATGCTACTGTTTCCATGGGTGCAAGTGACCTTTTCCCACATAACTCAGGCTTTGGTTTGCTGCCAGGATACACTGTATTATCCTTTGCTTTGTACACATGAACATATCTCTTGCCTAACTAAAATCCCGTTTCAGCTCAGGCATCTCAGGCACCTTCAATTTTAAGAAGAGCTGTGTGTTCCCTTTGGTTTGGAAGATGCTTCCAGCAAAAACAACCTCGGGTCATATCCTTCCAGACATATTTGGCATTTTAGAGATCCTGATCCCAGCAGGCCTCCACAGGTTCCACAATGGCAGAAGGAGAACTACTGGCTGATTCTTGAACATGCTGTATTGGTCTACTCCTCTATACCTTGCACATTCTGTGCCCTTCGCTAGAAATGCCCTCCCAACTTTACCTGTCCAGTGAAAAACTTTGTATGACCTATGTCTCCTTCAAGAGTCAGCGGATGTGTCCACTCCTCTCAGAGGCCTTCATTACAGTGTCTTGTCCTTTTAGGCCCTTCCCTCTCATACCCCGTGATGACAGCAATTGCCTCAGAATCTCTAGGTATCAGTCAATGCGTACTGTTTGGGCAGTTGATTGATGGGTTTTGTGTTGACTGATTTATCAACTGTTCAATCATAGCCATGGCCCATAATCTCTCAATAGATGAGATCTCCATGTGGATATCTCTTACGTATATGAATGCCTTCACTCTGGGTGAAGAAAAAGTAGATTCAGGAGCCATATACCTTAGTCTCTATTTTTGGGAGGCATGATAATGGCTCTCCCAAATATGTCCATGCCCTAATCCCTAGAAGCTGTGAATATGTTAGGTTACAGATCAAAGGCAAATTAAGCTTGCAGGTGGAATTGATATTGCTAATAAGCTGACCTTCAAATAGGGACAGTATCCTGGATTATCAAGAAGGACCCAGTGTAATTACAGAGGCCTTTAAAAGCAGAAGAAGGAAGTGGAAGAGAGAGTCGGGGGAGATATAATGATGGAAGAATGATCAGAGAGAGGCAACATTACTGGCTTTGAAGATGGAGGAAGAGGCCATGAACATGGAAAGTTTCTAGAAGCTGGAAAAGTCAAGAAAATGGATTCTCCTCTAGGGCTCTAGAAAGGAACACAGCTCTCCTCATACTTTGATATTGGCCTAGTGAGACCTATGTCAGATTTCCAACTTGCAGAACTATAAGATAATAAATTTGTGTTGTTTGAAGTCGCTAAATGTGTGGTCATCTGTTACAGAAATAGAAAACATAGCCACTATTCTAAACAAATCCCTTCCAATCACTGTCCTCATGCTTTGATCCTATTTCATATTTGCCGGGGAGGGATACCTGAGCTCACCAGCATTTGGGGAGTTTCCTGATTCAACGGCCAGGGCCTCTAAAGATTTATGAGAACCCATGATTTTAATGCATTTAGTGAATTTTATTGAGAGTGCATTCTATGTGGACACTGTGATAAAAGCTATGTCATTTTACAGAGTCAAATATGTCCCAACTTGCTCAGCCTATAAGATAGATGAGGTATGTAGGTAGCAGCCAAGCAAGAGGGGGCAATTGTTCCTAACAGAGAGATCTGTTAGAACATAGTTACCAGGATCTCTTCATTTTGAAAAGCAACCCATCTTATGAGAACTTTCTGACTGGCTGTGAGTATGTACGAACTTAAGGGGCATGGTGCTCTTCTCTGTTCTATGTAGGACAAATTCCTGCAGAAAGTGAGACTGGCACTGAATAAAGTATAGAAAGATCTTTCTTGTAGGAGAAAAGGCATGGAATGTCACGATGGCAGCACTCTACTGGAGGTGCACCTCAGGGATGCTAATCTTACAAAAACTAATGTGCAAGTTGACAGTAAATCTCTAGGAGAATGCAGTGCACAAAGACCCAAACACAGATCATCAGCAGGAGAGACTAAGAGAATCATGTCAAAGAAGGAGGACACCAGCCAGACTTTGGAAAGCCCATTGGACAATAGGGAGCCATGACAGATTCTTGAGGAGAGGAGAGTTAGAGTGAGGAGAGAATGCAAGATGAGACAAAAAAGAACATTGAGCCAATTATCAGTGACATCCCGGAAGCCAGACTATCAACTTTTCTTACCATTCCCAACTCCTTGAGTCTGAGAGATCTTATGTAGTTTTTTAATTAACATTGACAATATTGTGAACTTTATTCACTTAATCTCCATTAAAGTCATTGAGGATGGTGCACTGACTTTTTAAACTAAAAAAAAAAAAAGAAAAATCCTGAAAATAGATTCTCAAAACTCAGACCAACCATCCAAATACCATCCAAACACGCCGTTAAAGGTTAATAAAAAGTGCATAAACATTGAGGGATTTTTATTCGTATTCTCTATGAATGGCCTGAAAGATTAATTATATTTTAACAAAAATAAATTGTCACACTCTTGAAGCCTGTCATTAACATGTGAGTCTTGGTCTATAGATTGGAAGGTAATAAATAAAACTGTAAATAATATCTATACAACTCTTCGCATTTTGCATGACATTTTCACATGCATTATGTTATTGGACTTCACAAAACTCCTGAGGACTTGGTATCATAAAGACTCAGAGAGGCTGCAAGTCAGAAGACAACCTCAGGCAGCCTCACTCAAAACTCTGCTCTTTCCACAGAATCACTGTACTTCTTATGTTTGAACAAATGGCACGACATGTGTGAGATGAAACATGACATGAAGCCAGATAATATCATAACCAAGCTGAAACACCAGGCAAGGCCAGGGTATAACACAGACTTGACACAAAGCCAAAGCAAGGATGGGCTCTCTCTCTTATTCCAGGTCCAGAAATGCTAAAATAAAAGCTTCCAGTGAAGAATAGGCCTGGATCATCTGAAAAATGTATCTGGTGTGAAGAATGCAATTTCCATTCCCTAAATGGTAAGGCATCATGGACTGTTTCACACTGGGTTCAATCGCAGCATCAAGGATTATTGTCTAAAGCCTGGATCAGGCAGATCCTACCACATCCTGTAGCCAGGCACATTCTAGACCAGCAAAACCGGGAAGGAAGCAGGCTAGAGGTTTGCTGATATGAAATAAAGGAATAAGCTTTGAAATGAACTCTTTCAAACCCTTATCCTGCTCCAATCAAAATCTCCACATCTCCCAGCCAGGTTAATTGGACACACAGCCACCCATGGCTGCCAACAACCTTCAGTGCCCACGATGCAAATACAAAACAGACACTCCCACTGGCCACTGCGCTGCAACTAGCTTGCCTGTTCATTTAGGGAAATGACGTTTCTCCATCAGGAACCTCAGGGAAGAGGAATCAACAGGTTTGGATGCAGCCATATGCCAGGTACCATGCTAGGCCCTTACTAATATTTTCTTACTGGCTTCTCATGAACATTATGCCAAGTTGATACAAAAGCTCTGCTGTGCAGAGAAAGAAACTGAGGAACCAAGAATTTAATAAATTCCCCTGTGGTCATAGCTCCCCTATCATTTGCAGGTTAAAAGCTTTGCTCATTTGTGACATCCACAGGATGCGATGATGTGACCCCTGCCTATATGCATACCCCACACAGCTGGGATTAAACCCAAGGCCACCTCACACCAAATCCATGTTCCAGTGTTTCCAAGTAAACAAGTGAATCAAGATATTTCTACCACACCCTGCTACCTTTTAATGATGAGATAAACAGGGAGGAAAAGGCCAGGTATGGTGGCTCACACCTGTAATCTCAGGACTTTGGGAGGCCAAGGCAGAAGGACAGCTTGAGGCTAGGAGTTTGAGACGAGCCTGGGCAACATAGAGAAATCCTGTACCTACCAAAAAAAAAAAAATTCCTAAAAATTGATAGGCACAGTGGCACACAACTGTAGTCCTAACTACTCTGGAGGCTGAGGTGGGAGGATCACTGGAGCCCAGGAGTTCAAGGCTTCAGTCAGCTATAATCATACCACCGCACTCCAACCTGGGTGACAGAGCAAGACCCAGGAAGGAAGGAAGGAAGGAAGGAAGGAAAGGAGGAAAGGAGGAAGGGAGGGATGGGGAGGGGAGGAGAGGGGGAAGAGGAAGGATTTACATTAGGATGAGAAAAAGAATAAAAATAATTGGAATAATTGAACCAAGTTTGGAAACAACCAGAGTATTACTAATATCAGTTGCCTGGACCCAGACTGTCCCTGGAGAATTATCCAAGGAAAGCAACTACACCATTTGAAATGTGTCCAGGACGCTGACACCTCATGGAAAATATGGCTCCAGTGAGACTTAACATCGTGGTCTGATGAGGGAGTGTGGAGAAGAACACAGAAGCCACCATCCTCCTTGGTCACCGGGCAGCCCTGTTTGACGTGACTTTCACTGTGGGAGACACTCCCCTCTCCTGACAAGGAGCAGCCCGTGTCAAGGCTGAGTCCTGCTGCATAGCACCGCTGATGCTTGTGACTTGAATCCTGTGCAAAGGCCAATCGCCAGTCCCCAGACACATAGTCACAGCCTCAGGAAGCTCAGTGCCCACATGAGGGTGAGTGACATGTACAGCCGGTGACTTGTTGGCTCTTTGGAACCCAGAGTGGAACTGGCCATTATGAAGTGCCTACAGGGGGTGGGGCCAGCATGGGCAGATTGATGCTTGGCTATCATTTTGGTACAGGTCAACATTTCATATGAGACTCGGTCCCAGTTTTATCCCCTTCCTCTCCAGCCTAACCACTGCCATTATCCTAAGGGACATGCATAGAGTAGACCTAGCCAACTGCTGTTAGGGTGCTAAGAGCAGCAATTGGGAGTGGA
Organism: Pan paniscus; assembly: GCF_029289425.2. NCBI lineage: Eukaryota > Metazoa > Chordata > Mammalia > Primates > Hominidae > Pan > Pan paniscus. The sequence goes on from NC_073267.2 coordinate 75,442,143, forward strand.
AGACACCACCTGGTTTCACATCCCAGCTGTTAACAATGACTAATCATGGTGCCCTGAGCAAGTTGCTTCTTCCCTCTATGCCTCAGTGTCCCATCTTTAAAATAGGGATTGGTATAAGATTTAAGGAGAGAATCCATCTAAAGCATTGAGTGTTGTACTTAGAACCACGTTCATAGTCATTTTCACTTCTACTCTGCTGTCAACCACCAACATCCTGGACCTCAAGATCACCCAGAAGTTTCTGGCTCTAAAATCTTAAAATCTAACGCCTGACTCCAGCCTACTTCCTCTCAGCTCCTTTAATCATGAGGCATCCTTTGTCTGACTTTATCATGATGTCTAGTCCCCCAGGTTGTTCTCTAAATACATCAGCTCCCAGCCTAATCCTCCCTTCATGCCGCTGCTATCATCCATCACTCAGTCATTCTCTGAGCTCTTGCTCTGTAGTGCCTCTGCCGCAATTTCCAAGAGCACCCAACCATCTGCCCCTGTTGCTGCCCCACTGGCCCCTCCTCATGCTGGAGAAAATGACCCAGCCATGCCCTCTCCTGGGTCCCACCCCAGCTGTGACATTGGCACACCTTGGTCTCCAGGCAGATCCCCTCCATTGTTCTAAGCAGACTTGCTCCATCCACTGTCCTCAAGCCTCCAGCCCCAGCTCCATGCCCAGCTCACAGCAGACGGCCTCATTTTCTACCCTAAAGTGATCATTAGAAGGGTTGGGTATAAACTTCTCCAACATTTTGCTTCACTGCCCACACATTGAGGAGCCTCCGCATCTCTTCTTACCATAGCCTTCTCCTCACTGGAAGATGTGTCTGCTGCCACCTTGCTCTGTGCCTGGGCATCACTCAGGACTTTTGCTCATGAATTGTCACTTCTGCATTCTGTATGGCCCGGCTTCCCTCCACCAGGAAGAATATTTCCCTTCAGCATATCAATGTGCTCAGAAGGCTGGGCACAGTGGCTCACGCCTATAATCCCAGCACTTTGGGAGGCCAAGGTGGGTGGATCACTTGAAGTCAGGAGTTTGAGACCAGCCTGACCAACATGGTGAGACCTCATCTCTACTAAAAACACAAAAATTAGCTGGACGTGGTGGCGCACACCTGTAATCCCAGCTACTCGGGAGGCTGAGGCAGGAGAGTCACTTGAACACAGGCAGCAGAAGCTGCAGTGAGCCAAGATTGCACCACTGGGTGACAGAGGGAGACTCCATCTCAAAAAATAATAATAATAAAATTAAACAAAAAAACTAAAAATAAAAAAATATATGTTCAGAGCTCCTACAGCTCAAAAATAAAACAAAAAATCCCCCTTGGCCTTCTCTCTCCCTCTGGTTCCAACACACAGACAAGCTTCTTCAAATAGTTATCTATACTTCCCTCTCTGCTCCCTCACCCTCTACTAGCCCTGCAGTCTGTCTTTCCATGAAATTGCTCTAAGGTCAGTAACAAATGTGGAGTTGCACTCAACTCCCTTCTCTTCCTCACTTCTGTCCAATCATTAAAAGTTCCATCAATCCAGACTTTATCTGCTTAATAGCTTTTAAATCCTTTCCATCTCTCCATGAATCAGTGATGTGTTCTGGCCTTCCAAGCTCATCCACAGACATCTACTTAATACCCCCAAGTCGGGCCCCCACTCCATGCCAAAGAAAGAAAATAGAAATGTGATTCTCCTTGCTCAGCATTCTAAAATAGTCCCCACTGCATAGCAGGACAAAAATCTACCCTCCTCTGCATGGTGGCCAAGGAAGACCCTTGTTGGCCTAGCGGTAGTGAACATGTCACCAAAAGGAATAATTGAAGTATGAAAACTAAGAATCTAACTGGACATAACTGCCCCTCAGCCACAGGCATATCCCCCTTTCATAAAATGCTTTTAGTAGGAGATTAAAAGTTTTTCAGAAATTTCAGAGATAATTTATCAAATATGGCCCAAATTGAAATTTTTATGGCATAACAGAAATATCCTTTTTTCAGGAATTATTTTTATGTAGTTATTACTCGAGACGGTTCTTCCTACCACAGAGGGCGCCACCCAACAGAGAAGTTGCTGTAAGAGGCAATTTTCATATGATCTGGATGTTACCTCATGTGGTATTTGCAAGTTCAGGATCAAAGTGTCCTTCTTTCCTTCTGCCCACAGCATAACCAACAATTTGTTCCAATGCTCAACTCTCAAATTCCAGCATTCTGATTTAGAAATACAGGACAGTCATTATTATCCTCCTTTCCAGATGAGAGCCTTGAAATTAAAAAAAAAAAAAAAAAGGATTTTCCTTAGGTTTCATGTACAGTGCCCATAGCAGAGTTGGGACCAAAGCCTGGTTCTTCACCACTGTGGGGTGGGGTGTCTGCCCCCAGGAGCCTGGGGTCCACAAGGTCCCATATGAGAAACCCCTTAGGATTGGGGACCCCATGTGTGTTAGCACAGAGGGTGTGAAAGATATAAAGTCCTGGTTAACCATACAGTTATGTGATGAGGAGGACAGGATGGAAGAGGAGACAACAGAAGAGGATCCAAAAAAAAGAGTAGGGAAGAGATGTGCCAGCCCCAGGAATCCCAGGACAGAGAGGAAGCAGGACATGCTGAACTCTCCACTTTGGCCCACACCAGGAAACAGAGCCCTGTGCTCACTGCTCTGACTGGGGGAAGCACTGTGTTGCCTCAGAGTCAGAAATCATTTCACCAGTGCATTTGGTCCTCGCCCTAGAATACCAAGCAGAAGGTAGTCAGATAATCACACTTTAATCTTTGTTTCCTTCCCATCAGCATTCTACTGAGCCAGTTAACCATTCTAAATTACTTCAGACCTCTGGTGGCCAGGCCAACTCCATGCTGAATGGCCCTGCCATTCAAGCCAAATGTACAACACCACTGACATTACTACACAGCCTGCTATGCAGCAAGGATTCACTTCCTTTGCTAGTGTATGCGCACACACACACACACACACGTTTTCATAACATGTTTTCCATAACCACAATCTCAGAGTCAATTAATGAGCAGATTCTCCACCCAGTTGCTCAGCTTCAAAGTGAGGGATCTGCTTAAGTTCTCCTTTCTAGGCATCCCATAGCATCAAGTCTATCTAATCCCATTGATATGTCTCCCTCTCCCCGATCCCCACACTCCCTGCCTTGCCCTAGAACCTCCTCCTCATCCCTCACCTGGATTGTGTCTTCCTGATCCTCTTCTCCCTTCCACACAACCACTGGACAAGCATCTCTGAAACAAAATATGACCACGTAATTCCTCTGCTTAACTTCCTTCAATTCCATTGCCCACAACAACAAATCCCAAGCTGATGTCATCAGCCACATCAATGAAGTCCAACTCTTCAGCTTGCTCATAATTGAAGGGCAAACATTCATTAATTCATCTACTCAACCAATATGCACTCAGTATCTACTCCATGCCAGTGCTGTTCTAGGTACTTGGATAAATCAGAGGCAATGATCCCTGCCTTTATGGAGCTTACATTCCAGCTGAAGGAGAAAGCCATGATTAATAACCCTATAAGGAGGTATATTACAAAGTATGTTAGAAGATGGTAAGTGCTATGGAAAAAGGAAGAAGTAGGACAGGGGAAAAAGGATCTAGAGTTCTGGAGATGGGGTGGGAGGGTTGCAAAACTAGGTGGTCCAAATCAGCCTAAATAACACTGGAGTAGACTTGGAAGAAGTAGGATTGTTAGTGTCAAGGTTCTCAAAGCAAAGATCACTCCTGGCAGTTTTCATTGGAAAAGCCAATGCAAAAGCCCTGAGGTGAGAGTTCAGCTGGGATACTGGAGGAACAGCATAGAAACCAGTGTGGCCAAAGTGAACAAGAAGGAGAGGATAAGGAGACGCCATGAGAGAGGGAAAGGGCCGCATCATGATCCTCTGTCACTCCCCAGCCTGACCCTCATGTGTCTTTTCTCTAACACTTGTCAATGCTGCAACTCCCCCAAAGATTGGCTTTCCTCATGCCTTAGAGCCTGTGCCTATGTCCTGATGCCATGGTTGTCTGACCACAATCCCCTTCCCCAGCCCAGAGCCCTGACCATCGCATTCTCTATGTTCCCATATTCCTTGACCATAATGTTATTATATACTAAATGCACTGAATGCAATTATCCCACTCACTCCCTGGCTATATTACCCACTGGACAGAGCTCCTGCAGGAGAGAAATTCCATCATCTCATGCCTCTCTTTTTTCTTAGGAAGGACCACCTGGCTGGCTAAAGAATGAGTGGATGGAAAGAGAATGGGCAGTAGAAGGTTAGGTAGAGGTTAAGTTGAAAAATGCTGCTTTGCCTGAAAATTGAGATTATCTTGGCCAGATATGACACTGAACCTCTTTGAATCTCAGTTTCCCTATATGTAAAATGAATATAGCAATCCTGGCTTTGCCTGCATTCCAGAGTGATTCTGTACATCAAAAAAGAGACTAGGGCCAGGCTTGGTGGCTCACATCTATAATCCCAGCCCTTGGGGAGGCTGATGAGGGAGAATCACTGGGGGTTAGGGGTTTGAGACCAGCTTACCCAACATAACAAGACCCCAAATCTATAAAAAGTAAAAAATAAAAAATAAAATTAGCCTTGTGCCTGTAGTCCCAGCTACCAGGAAGGCTGAAATGTGGGAGGATCAGATCACTTGATCCCAGGAGTTTGAAACTGCAGTGAGGTGTGATCGCACCACTGCACTCTTGCCTGCGCAACAAGTCAAGACCCTATCTCTAAAAAGAGAGCGATTCCATATGCATACCTTATAGATTTGGGGTGGGGGGGCCCAAGTGCAGAAGATCATCACTATTGTTCTCATTGCTGTTAATTACAAAATCCTTTGTGCCTGTTTATAAAAATTATAAAATCCTTGATGCCTCTGGTTCCAATTATAACCCAGTGATGTGTCCTTGGTTCCAGCAGAGGCAATGCTGGGGTAAAGTTTATCTTGTGTCACATGCAATTTGTTCTCAAAATGGAGCAAGAAGAGCCTGACTCTCCACGGAAAAGAGCCCTTGGGTGATAAATTAGGAAGATCTTTCAATGCATCCCAACCCTTTTCTGTGCAGGCAGGGCTGGCAGGCACCAGCTGTCTGAGCCACACCTGCCGTGGGAACGCCAACCAGCCCTCCTCCCCCAACAAATCCCACCCTCACAAATTGTCAAAAAAGGCATCATGACAGATAGAGCTCCCGCATGCCAAAAGGTAAGTGTTTAAATCTTTTATAAGACAGTCAATGGCCTTTATAAACCCTCAGATGAGAATTACAGTGTCTGAGACAGAGCTGAAAGTCAATGGGAAATTGATTCTGTCTAGCTGGTGCTGTTTCAAAAAGGAGGCTTGCTGGGTGCCTTCGGGACCAAACGTGCCATCTCCAATCTGCCCCCAGGGCCCGGTGTGTCACATGCTGAGAATGCTGTGATGCCAAGGCCCATTTCTGGGCAGAGGAACACCAACTAGGCAGCCGCAGGCTCCCACCACAGGAAGGCCCTGGAGAGCATTGACGAGCACCGGGGATGGTTACAAAGTGTGTTTACCTTCCCAGAAATTGATGCCAGTACCAATCTGATGTCATTGCCTGCACCCCAGGCAGGGAAGCCAGAGGATGATAAACAGCCATTGATCTGGTGGCCACCATCGGCAGGGCACACCTAAAATTACTCTCCTTTGCTAATGACGCCATTACCCATTGGATCAAACACAGTTACAGGGTGTGATGATGCTGTGGTTATTTCTTTGCCAATACCCATCAGCCTGATCCATACCATCTGCCAGGGGGATGCCAAATCTGGCAGCAAAAACCTCTGTTTGGGATGAGGGAAGCCCAAGGGTCACAGCCTGGTCACAGCCTAGTCACGACAAGGATGTCTCTGGGGCCAAGGTGAGTGCATGGACTTTGACAGATAAATTAAGGCTGGGTGCGGTGGCTCACACCTCTAATCCCAGCACTTTGGAAGGCTGAGGCAGGCGGATGACTTGAGGTCAGGAGTTCGAGACCAGCCTGGCTAACATGGTGAAACCCCATCTCTAAGAAAAATACAGAAATTAGCGGGGCGTGGTGGTGGGTGCCTGTAATCCCAGCTGGTCCACAGGCTGAGGAGAGAGAATCGTTGGAACCCAGGAAGCGGAGGTTGCAGTGAGCCAAGATCGCACCACTGTACTCCAGCCTGGGTGACAGAGCAAGATTCCATCTTGAATGAATGAATGAATGACAGGTAAATCAAACAGCCACAGTCCTGTGAGGTGGCAGCATGGAAAGAGCACTCACTTTGGAGTCAGGTAGACTGGAGTGGAGCTCTGCTTACCATCCTGTGCTAAAACCAGAATATGAGAAAGCAGATAGTGCTCTCTCATGGAAGCAGACAGCCTGAATCAAGCAATGAAAATGGTAACTCAGTCTTGAGTACTGACCAGGTGCCAGATTCTGGAGCCACCACTTATCATCCGTCACCTCGATCCTTCCCTACCATCTTGAGATGTACAAGGTATTATCTCCATTTTCTAGGTAAGGACACTGGAGCCCAAGGGATTTCAAGAGATCGATTCTTCCAACGAGAGCAAACACTGAGCTTATGTTTATTGCAGGCCTGTTCTGTGCTGGGCACCCTCCAAGGGACCCAGCTATGAGCCATGCAAGACAGACGCAACTCCAAGGTCAGGCTTGTGGCAAAACCCAGACTGGAGTCAAGGTCTCCTGAAGTCATGTGCTGTATCCCCTCCCCTGCAATTTTCCCCAATAGGAAGGACTTCTCAGTCCTTCCCCAGCTCAAGGTGCCCTTTGTATTTCTCCAGACTCTTCACCTTAGTTTTCGGATGAGGTCAAGGGAAGTTCTGATACTTTCCCAAGGCCACACAGTGGGCAGGAAAAGAAGCTGCAATCTTGAAATGAGATCAGTAGAATTTCAGGTCAATTCTGTTTTCTTCATGGCTGCTTGTTTCCTGAAATATTGCACTTTATCCCCCCACCCCAGGTCTAAAAGAAGCCAGCAGTGCACAATGTGCCATAGACAGTGGTAGACAGGCAGAAGGTGAAGGTCTCTGTGCACTGCTCAGAAATATTTACATGGTCTACAAGGAGAACCATCTCATCAGATGAGCTAAAGGGGTGGAATGGATTAGCACCCCAGCATCCCATTTTTGGTTAAGTAACACCATTGGTACTACATGGTCAGGTGTCTTTAAACTGCAATAAAGGAGCTTTATTTGAAAACCCTTCAGGGTGACAGAAAAACAGTCATTTCCCACAACAGCTGTCTACCCAAGGCAGGCTTGGCAAAGAAAAGCAAGTATCACTGGCTGTTATGAAGGGGTGGGAGCAGGAGCAGTGTGGTGGTAGGATTATTAAGGATGAGGTCAGGCAGGAAGGGACAGCAAAGGCGAACTTCCCTGTTGTCAGACAGAGACACAAATAAACACTTGCTGGCAGCTGGAAATTCAGTTCTTAAACCCTGCAAAATGAGAAAAACCTAGTATGCTCAGAAAAGGCATATTTTCTGACAGGATGAGACAACACAGAGCTGGATTCAAGCCAAGAGCCACTCAGCTATTTGAGTACACAGTGAGAGGCTCCGAGCTCAACTTCAGTCTTTCCTTCCTGGAAAATGGGCATAAAGCAAAGACCTACATGTTTAGGGTTCTGATAGATCTTTTCATCTATCAGACAAGTATCCAACACCAGCACTATGCCAGGCGCTGGGAAATCAGTTCAGAATGGGACAGGCGTGTTCCCTGCTTTCATGGAATTTATCGTTTAGCAGCGAAACCAAACATGGAAAAATGCAATTACAAGAGGGCATGCTTGCTTTGACGACTCCTGGGACAATATCATTCAGACCAAACCAATGAAGATGTTTGAAGCCAAATGTAATGAAGCCAATGAAGGTGTTTAGTTCTTTTGACTTCTGGAAGGAGTAAATTGGTGGATCAAGGCGACATTGTCCCCCACAGCTTACAATTGCAACACTTCTTAGAGTCTCATATTCACACTTGTGGCCAAGGAAACCAGCTGTGTGGGTGGTCACTTCTTCCAAGACTAGCCAACACACATGTCCCCAGGAGCCAGTGGTGACATAGCTTCATTATTTATTTGGTTAAAAATAAATTGTTCTTATTTATTAAATTATGTTTTAAAAACCTTAAGACACTACACATGAAATGAAAAAGCCATTTCCACCTATTAAATTGCTTAAAATGAGATCTTCTCTTTGACTTTTGCTATTACGGCAATCGTATAAGCATTCCAAGTGTACAGAAAAGATGAATAAATCTGCCAAAATGAAAAAAATTCTGCATGGTAGTATGAGGGTCTTCACTAAACCTCAGTGTTTTTATTCTATGGGTCCCTTTTGTTAGAAATGAAGTGAGAGGCAAACAATATACATGGAGTATTAAGATTACATAATGTTAGTGCTACTAGGGACATAAAAGGCAGTAGAGACCGGGCACAGTGGCTCACGCCTGTAATCCCAGCACTTTGGGAGGCTGGGGTGGGTGGATCTGGAAATTCAGTTCTTAAACCCTGCAAAATGAGAAAAACCTAGGAGAGGTCAGGAGTTCGAGATCAGCCTGACCAACATGGCGAAACCCCATCTCTACTAAAAAATACAAAAAATTAGCCAGGCGTGGTGGTGGGTACCTACAATCCCAGCTACTTGAGAGAGTGAGGCAGGAAAATCATTTGAACGTGAGAGGCAGAGGTTGCAGTGAGCCGAGATCATGCCATTGCACTACAACCTGGGCAATAAGAGTGAAACTCTGTCTCAAAAAAATAAAAAGGCAGCAGAGTCCAACCATGTCATTTGAAGCAGGAGAAAACAAGTCTTGGAGAGCTGACACACCTTGTTCAATGTCACACAGCCACTTTGTGGTCCAACTGGGACTCCAATTCATAAACCTTGAACCATCAGGACTCAGAATTCCTCAGACTGAAATCAATTCCCTAACAGAGTTGGTAGCCATTAGACAATAAGTTCATTGAGGGCAAGATATTGACTCCTGGGCATTCAGAGAAAACCAGTGAAGATGTTTGAAGCCAAATGTAATGAAGCCAGAGTCCAGTTGCTGATTTACATTCCCACCCAATGTTCTGGCACTTGGAGTCTCATTGTGCCTATCACCCTTGTAAGTACCGGGTAGGCATTTCTTAAGCAAAGAAATACATCATTTTCAACATCATTTTAGTGGGATTCTATAAACATTTATAAAAGTATCTATTTTAAAACATTTTTATTTGCATTTTAAGTAAAATTTCTATATGGCCAAGCCCCAGACGGGTCCCATGCACGTGTTTTCTAAACAAAAGATGACTAGTGCTGTGATAATTAATCGGTTGGCATTGACTGAAGCGCTTAATGAAATGAAGCATGAACTGTTTGAGAAAGCAATTGAAAGTCATCATACATGCCATGAATCATCTCTTGAATGCACATTTATTAAATCGGAATTCATAACTTTGATATTTTATCTAACAGGTTTGTTACCCTTTTGAGATTCTATTGGTGGATAAAAAAGAGAGATGTTTCCAGAGCTAAATTGAAGAGGGGTGGGGGAGAAACCAGCCAGACATCAATTAAATAGAGCAGGCAGCAAAATGCCATCACCCAATGTCTGGGTTTTTTGCTATTGTCTTGAGATAAAATCCAAAGAAAACCTTTGCAAGTGAGTAGGCATTGAAGCAGGGTGCACTGCTGAAGGTTTTGGGGGTCTGCCTGACAACAGGTGGATTTTGTGATGGTTTAGGAGGCAGTGATGAATTTGGGGCTTGCAGACATGATTGCCATTAGGGAAAACTTCAGTCAAGCAAGAGCCAGATTGATGCAAAACACTATTTTTACTTCCTCAGGGTGCCAGGGAGCTCGAGGGGAATCAGAATCCTCTCCTAGTTTCAAGCTCTTCAAAGGCACCTGCTCCTTTTAGTTGAAGCAAATATATATCACATCAATGTCACATCCCAGGACTATTGTCCCAGGCACCTCTTTGGGTGATCAAATGAAAGTGGACTGAGAAGCGTGTGAAGATGTTTAGCTCTTTTGACTGCTGGCAGCAGTAAATTGGTGGATCAAGGTGACACTGTCCCCCATGGCTTACAATTGCAACACTTCTTAGGGTCTCATATTCATAAAAGCAGACCTGGAATCCTTATAGGCAGCCCTCTTGTGCTGAAAGTAAAGGAGACCTTCCCTTTTAACTGCTTTGACACAATATGACCATTCTCCTCCAAAGCCTTTGAAACCCACCCTTTTACCAGCCAGAATCAGAGTCCAGTTGCTGATTTACATTCCCACCCAATGTTCTGGCACTTTCTTTGCACAGAACAACACACCCATATAATGACTTTTCTCCATCATAATCTAAGTAGACCGCTAGAACATGCAACAATAGGATCATCACAAGAGTGAACCTGAGCATTGACACATTTCGAGAAAATTATATAATGTCTTAGTCATCCTATATGGTAACAGTGCCTCTTCCCCTTTATCTATGTTAAGCAAAGGATATGCGATTTCATTTCAAAACCAAAGCAAGTAGAAGAAAATGTATATAATTTGAGCAAGGCAAAAATTGCCAATGAATGTAACAAACACAGGCTGCCGAACTCTCTTCCATTTTTTTTTTTTTTAAAGCAAAACTGGACAACAAGGTATTCTACAGAGACACACAAAGTTTGCAATTAAGGTCAACTCCTTGTACTCAATTGGGAGTGAGGGTGAGGAGGGGCTCCCTGCCCGGGAGGGAGCAGCATTTCTCCAGCACAGAGCTTCTCACACTGAAGGTCCCTTACAACCACCTGATTGCTGGGCCCCAACCCTAAAGTTCCTGATTTGGTGGGTCTAGGGTGGGGCTCAAGAATTTGCATTTCTAAAAAGTCTCCAGGGAATGTTGATGTTGCCAAACCAGGTACAACAGTTTGAGAACCACTACTGTAGGCAAAGAAAACTTCATTGGCAAAACTTTGGCTTCATTGGCTACTTTCTCCAAGGCAAGATGGATGAGTTGGAATTCATGGGCCCTCGAGCCTGTGTTGTCACCTGGTGTTATGCCTCCAAATAACCAGGTTCATTGTTTTGTTTTGTTTTTTTACTTTTCCTTCATCATTTGCAGTAATATGCCAACCCTTAAGTTTATTAATCTCTGCAGTGAGACAGGAATTCATCCTCACATCATTAGAGTCATCACTGTAGAAGAGGGAGAGACACTGAAATCCTCCAGACCTGCCATATCCCTGGGCCTCTGAGGAAACTGAGATCAGAGAGGCTAAGACATTTGCCTGAGGCCACAAAGCAGAGACGGAACAAAAACCCAGGGCTGCTGACACCCAGTTCAATCCCTTCCCTCTAACTCAGCCCAACCACTTCCCTGAGGAAGCTGTTTGAAATATCCTGCTGCTTCTAAAAGGCGATTTTCTGTTTATAAGACTGTTCTTCCCTGGACCAGTGGTTCTCAATCTTGGATGGCTACACATTAGCATCCCCTGGGGAGCTAACAAATGATAACAATACTAGGCCCCACTTCAGAGATTTTAATCAATTGCTCTGGGATGGCACCAGGCATATAATTTTTTAAAGCTCCCTAGATGATTCTATAACATGTAGCTGAGCTTGCGAATTATTACCTAGACTGTGGGATTCTCAAAGGTAGTGTCCATTCCCTATTCTGTTAGTAGCAAGATCTTAGGAGATTCTTAGTAAGCATGTATTGAGGGAAAGACTAGAACAATGCTAAAAAAAAAAAAAAAAAAAAAAAAACCATCCTCATCAGCATCACCTGGTGTATTAGCCCATTTTCTTGCCTCTGATAAATACATATCCACAACTGGGCAATTTACAAAAGAAAGAGGTTTAATGGACTCACAGTTCCACGTGGCTGGGGAGGCCTCACAATCATGGCAGAAGGCGAAAGGCATGTCTTACATGGCGATAGACAAGACAGAATGAAAGCCAAGCGAAAGGGATTTCCCTTTATAAAACCGTCAGATCTCATGAGACTTATTCACTATCACGAAAACAGTATAGGGGAAACTGCCCCTCCACGATTCAATTATCTCCTACCGGATCCCTCCCACAACATGAGGGAATTATGGGAGCTACAATTCAAGATGAGATTGAGTGGGGACACAGTGCAACCATATCACCTGGGAACCTCTTAGAAATACAAGCTCTCAGTCTCCACTCCAGATGCACTGATTCAGAGGCTCTAGGGGTAGAGCACGGCAAACTGTTTTAACCATCCCACTAGAAACTAGATCATTCTAGTGAATGCTATCACTGAGAATCTCTAGAACAGAGAATCCAAATATGCACGGAAATATTTAGTTAGAAACATAAAACTAAAATTAGAGTCTATGGGAAGATAATGAAGGATTGCCCCCAAAAGGTGGTGTGATAATTGTGTTAGGAATTCAGAGTTGGTGAAAGAAAAGGGAGAAGCACAGGTACATTATGGATGCTGTGAAAGGAGGGGTGGAGATGAGGTTGGAGAAGTCACTGGGACCTTGAATAGCAGACTTGGGAATTGAGAACCTCGAATAGTGGACTCAGAACTGAGAGTTACTGTTTGTCTAAGGGAGCAAGGGATTGGGGACAGCAGTCATCTCACTGGACGGTAGAAGGCCATCCCCAAGGGTGCAGGTCCCAGGGAGGTCCTCTGATCCTCACAACAGTGCTGTGGGTGAAATCCTGCAGGTAAATGGTGCAGATACCCAATGTGGGATCATGGAAAGTATGGACTTAGAAACCCCCAAAATCCTAGCTTTGTAGCATACTAGCCAGAAGTTCTTGAGCAAGGGACTTATGTTTTCTGAAGTTTAGGTTCATCATCTCTAAAGTGAGTACAATACACTTGGCAAGGTTGTTATAAAGTTTAAATTATAAAGATATGTAAGCAGCTGGTGCAGTGCCTGGAAAGTGAGTGTTGTTCACACCTGATAGCTAGAATCCTGCTTCAGATGAGAAAGCATAAACCCCCAACCCGTTGCTCTTCTAGTACTGACCATAAAGAGAGCTGGAGAGGTACACAGCTCACCAAACTACAAGAAAGGAAGTGTCCCCTTTATTGAGAAAAGGACAGGTTTAAGTGTGTTTCTTCTAGAACCCTTCCTGAATTTGGTGGGTGAGTTCCCAGGCCAGCTCGCACAACCCACTTTAACTTGGACTCTCTGAATTCAGGTCCACAACCCTGAGAGGAGAAAGCCTTTGGGCAAAGAGAGAGCAGTATATGACCCATGCTCTGTAGTACCTCTGGCCTCTCTCCAGGCCAGGGCCAAGGCCACCAACACCATTGAGTTAAGAGATTGAAAATGTCATGAGTGTTTCCCAGCCTGGTGTTTACCCAGCATTTGTGCCCAAGAATGCTGAACTTAAAGTGACTGGCAGGAAATAAAACCAAGGGAGACATTTCTTTGTAGTGTTCTTTAAAAAAATACAAAAGTAAAAGAACTCCACCTAAAGTAATTAACTTACAAGCATATGGAAGCCACAGAAAAACTGAAAGGGCACAATCTGGCTTTGAAAATGAGCACATGCGGCAGGTAAGCACCATTCAGTGAAATACAAGATGGTTCTTCTTCCACCGTTCACTGATCATGTCCCTTGGGAAAGCGTCACTCCTAGGTGCATTCTATGCATCCCACTTCAGGAGAGCCCTTTCCCATAATCAGGTATTGTTTATTTGTTCAGTAATCAACAAGTGCTCATTGTGCGCCTAGCACTGTGCTGAAAACTAAAGAGTAAAGATGAATAATGTGAACTGTGGTTGGGGGGGGCGGTACTTCATCCATCCTTCAAGGGGTTTACTGACTAGATTGCTAGAGGCAATTGTTCTCATTTAATCCCAATAATAACACTACTAGGTGGGCATTACAATCTTTCCCGTTCTATAAATAAGAAAATTAAGACTCAGAGGAAAGAAAAATACTACCTTGATGATTATTAAGTAGAGGAGATGGGATGTGAACCCAGGACTTTATGTCTCCAATAACAGGGCTCATGCCATATATAGTGGCGGTGAAGGACAAGTCTGTTCTCCTCTTTCTAACCCTCAGGAATCCCATGTGTAAAAGTAATGACTTGAGGAAATAAATAAGAGATGGGCTGTTGCTCTGTCACCCAAGCTGGAGTACACTGGCGCAAACACAGCTCAGTGCAGCCTCAACCTTCTGGGCTCAGGCAGCTCGCCAGCCTCAGTTCCCCAAGTAGCTGGGACTACAGGCATGTGCCACCATACCAGGCTGATTTTCATTTTTTTGTAGAGATGAGGTTTCGCCATGTTGCCCAGGCTGGTCTCGAATTCCTGAGCTCAGCAATTCGCCCACCTCACCCTCCCAAAGTGTTGGGATTACAGGCATGAGCCACTGCACCCGGCCATGTTTCTTATCAGACTAATGCCAGAGAGGTATAATGAGACATGTTCCACGCCCGCTTTGCATTATAGCTTGAAACAGTCTCTCAGGTTAAATTTTAAGAGCCCTGGCTGAGGAGGAAGTCCATTCAGATGGTTGGCGGGGGGCTTCGAATTTTATTTTTGATTTACAAGGTCCATTCATCTAATGCTTTGGTCTATTTTTAAGCACACAGACATACACAAGTTGACAAAACATGCCAAACTGTAAAATAGATTGATGACGTTTATTCTGAGCCAAATATGAGTGGCCATAGCCCATGACACAGCCTGAGCAGGTCCTGGGAACATGTGCCCAGTGTGGATTGGTTACATCTTTTGATGTTGTGCATTTTAGGGAGACAGAAGTTACAGCAAAAGACATTTATAAGTCAATATATGCAAGGTATACATTGGTTCTACCAGAAAAGGCCAGACATCTCAAGCAGGGCAAGGATTCAAAGGTTGCTTCTTGGCAGTTGGGTGAAAGAGGTAAGCAATGCCTGCAGAATTAAAGTCAGCATAAAGACATGCTTGAGTTAAGATGGAGGGAGGTTGTGGAAGCCAAGATTCTTGTTATGTAATTGAAGCCTCTAAGTAGCAGGCTTCAAAGAGGAAAGATGGTAAACGTCTCTTATCAGAACATAGACCTTAAAAGGTGTCAGAATCTCCAGAAAAGACAGTAAGAGAAGGAGATTCTCTACAGAATGCAACTTCCTCCCCCCTCCAAAAAAAAAAAAGACTTTGCAGGACCATTTCAAAGTATGTCAAAGAAATATATTTTGGGGTAAAATACTTTGATTTCCTCCAGGGCCTGCTATCTGTCATGCAATGCTATTCCAGGGTCAGGTTGTAACTGGGTATCTTCTTACAAGGAGTCTGTTTTGTCAGTCAAGAGCTCTAGTCTAATGATAACGCTGGTCAGCTGTGTCTAAACTCCAGCGAGAGGAGGTACAATGAGGCACATCTGACCTCCTTTCCCATCATATTATGGCCTGAACTAGTTTTTTAAGTTTTCTTTGGGATCCCCTTGGCCAAGAGGAGGGTCCATTTGGTCAGCTGTGGGGCAGAGGGGCTTATAATTTTACTTTGATTTACACACAGACATGAAGAATGTCATTTGTCATCATTAGTTTCTTGTTTTTTGGGTTTTTTTTTTTTGCCTTGTTTTTTGAGATAGCTTCTTGCTGTGTTGCCCAGGCCAGTGGTATGATCTCAGCTCACTACAGCCTCAACCTCCTAGGTTCAAGTGATACTCCCACCTCAGCCTCCTGAGTACCTGGGACTACAGGCATGCACTAATACACCCAGCCAATTTTTGTATTTTTTGTAGAGACAGGGTTTTCCCATGTTGCCCAGGCTGGTCTTGAACTCCTGAGCTCAAGTGATCTTCCTGCCTCAGCCTCCGAAAGTACTAGGATTACAGGCATGAGCCACCACACCTGGCCTAGTTTTTACTGCTAAGAAAAGAAAACCTAGGAGAAGAGACACTATCTTCCCCTGCAGCTAGGGTGCCAAGGATGCTTTCTGCTTTGGGAAGAGCAATCTCTGGAAAGCTTCATCCAATTCACAAGAATTCTAGCTCTGCCCAAGGCAGGCAAAGGGACCCAGGGGCTCATGGAAGTCTAACAGATAAAGACTGGCTCTTTCATCCTCCAGCCACAGGCAGAGATGAAATAAAGAAGAATGCTGTAAATCAACCACCACATAATCACACATTTTTGGAGTTTGCTTGTAATTAGTCTATATTCATAGTGCTGTGTGGGTAGAGAAATCTGCACCCAAGGAAACTCTGAAAACCAACATGTTTGTTTCAACTGACTGATCTACAGGAACCATATGCCAAGTGGCAGACAGCTGAATCCCTCCCCTGTCTGCGGACCTAGGGCCATGCATATGCAAAATACACCTCAGGGCAGCATTTCCTGCTCCTGTCCCCCAGGCTCACATCCCAGGTCATCTCATCTGACTCTGCTTTATCTTGTTTGCATTTGCCAAGATTTCCCCTCAAGAAAGCAATTTTTTTATTATCATGCTGACTTCTCAGGGACAGTCAGTGACATCAGTCAGGGAATGCGGACAAATGGCCACTGACCTGTGTTGAAATAATTTCACACCAGGAACAGTGCCAGATGTTTCACCCATCTTCAGCCCTCCCAGAAGCCCTGCAAAGGAGGCATTCTACCACCTGAACCTCTTATGACTTAGGCTGGGTCCACACGCTGCGTGGACTGGGGATCCTGGACTAAGATTGAATTCACAGGACCATCTTATTTCACGCAGTAATAATAATTTAAAAACATGAAAACTAAAGTACAGAGGATTTGCAGTTTCCAAATTATATGCACATCCAACATTTCATTTGAGCCACATAAAGATTTGAAGTTTGACTTTGTCTTTACCTAGTGATTTTGGCCTCCTGTTGACAACATGACTGTGTTGCGTCATCTAGGAAAAGTCACGAAACCTTCATCTGATCTGGCTGGATTTCCACATATGACAAACCCCAAATGTCTTTTTCTCCTTTCTAGCAGGCCTTAGCAAAGCACTTAGTGTAGAAACTATAGGAGTATGACCCACATACAAGGTTTATATATGTACAGGAGAAGGGGTGAGTTTCTCCCATCTTGAAGAAGCGTTGTTCATCTGATCAGCTTTCACAGTGTGTCGACTCCCTGTCTGCAGACTAGTTGCATTGCCCCTGTTCAGCCAGACCCAGAAAGACCCTAGGACACTATGCAAACAGCAGAGGGGTTCGTTAAGAATGGATGAGCTCAAATTATGTGATGATATATACAGGTATGTTAGACATTTAATTCTGAAAGTATCTCCTGCAACTAACAATGTCCCCCGCAACACACTGCCCCCCCACACCGCAATTTACTATGGTGATGTCTGTGGTCTGCTTCGTTTTTCTTCCTCCAGTGCTGAGCCCAATTCCTGGCACACAATGCATGCTCAGTAAATATTTACCATCTGACTTGTTGAATCAAACAAAAGAATTAGAAGAACTATATTTGTTTTGTAGGTTTATTTTGCTGGATTTTTGCCCCCTGCTGTGGTCAAAGACAGTAATTCTCAACCTTGCCATCAACAAATCAGAAGCTTATTGGATGAATGGGGGCACTGAGATGGTGTGTTTGTAGACTGATACAGTGGAGTAAACTGGGGAGCTTTGGCCATGTACCACGAGGGTCTGGTGTGCATGATAGCAATGGAGGCCAGATACTGGTTTCTTGTGGCTTTGGGCCCAGCATGGGAAGATGGGGTGTGATGCCTTCCTTCAGCTCGGAGCCTGAGATACAGAATCTACTGCTGAAGAAGGCAGAAGCTGCAGTAGCCTCAGGGTATATGTCACTATTCTCTTGTTCTAAAAATTGCTACATCTGTACAAGCACAAGCTAATAAAAACCTCTGTGCCACATGGTTGAGAGCTTTATTACCCACTGTTGAGCGCCTCGATTGTTTGGGGTGCTCTCTTTCCAGCCTAAGCACTTGCTCACTGAGGGCAGGCTAGTGCCCAAGTGGGTGCTCTTGCATCCAGGTTCTGAACCAAGTGGACATCCCATGAAGGCTCCATTTTCTGCTGGCTCTCCCGGGGTCTTCCTTTGTCCTTGGGGTCCTGCCTGCTTCACCTGTTCTCTTTACTCACAGTCTTGCTCCCTCACCCTCATGTCCATGCAGCCTCTATCTGGAACTTTCCAAAGGCCAATCCCCATGAAGAGACAATGTCCTACCTGCCCAGCCTCAGGCAGAAGCCTCAGGACAGCTCAAGGACTTGGAATAGGGACAAAGGGGAGAAGGGAAAGGGCCCCTCAGAAAGACCAAACAGAAAATCAAGGCGACAAGAGGAGACAGTAGCAGCTTACTGACCTGTGAGGGCAACTGCGTGAGAGGGGAGTGAGGTCAGGGTTTCAGCACCACAGACTTGCTGCCGTCCCCGCTCCCCTCCAGTGAGCTGCATGACCTAATCACATTCTGTATCTTGGTGTAATGTGCACATCTGTACAACTAGAGGAAACTACCATCAGTGATCTGTGAAAATATTTGATACTATGTTGCTGCTTTCCTAGGCCCTTACATAAGGAAGGAAGGGGAAGAGAGAGGGAGGCAAAGAGGGAGGAAAGGAGGGAGGGAGAGGGAGGAAAGGAGGGAGGGAGAGGGAGGAAAGGAGGGAGAGAGAGAGAGAGGGAGGGAGGCAGGGAGGGAGAGAGGCAGGGAGGGAGAGAGGGAGAAAGGAAGGGAGGGAGAGAGGGAAGAAAGGAGGGAGAGAGGGAGGAAGGGAGAAAGAGGGAGGGAGGAAAGGA
The DNA here is from genome assembly GCF_029289425.2 of Pan paniscus. NCBI lineage: Eukaryota > Metazoa > Chordata > Mammalia > Primates > Hominidae > Pan > Pan paniscus. The sequence goes on from NC_073267.2 coordinate 75,460,820, forward strand.
GGGAGAGAGAGAGGGAGGAAAGGAGGGAGAGAGAGAAGGAGGAAAGGAGGGAGGGAGAGAGGGAGGAAAGGAGGGAGAGAGAGAGGGAGGAAAGGAGGGAGGGAGAGAGGGAGGGAAGGAGGGAAGGAGGGAGGGAGAGAGGGAGGGAGGGAGGCAGGGAGGGAGAGAAGAAGGGAGGGAGGGAGGCAGGGAGGGAGGGAGGCCATACTCTGGGATAAATTACAAAGTAGACAAATTTCTCTACCCTCTTGACACCTCCTTCTGGGTCCATTGTGGGATCTTGGGAAGAACATAAACATGATATACACCTAACAAACCTGGTGTGATTGGAGAGTCTTTTCAAAACATTGTGCTTAGGGGACCCCCAAGCCAATAATGAAAGCCCCTGGGCTGGAAAAGGAGTAAAGAGAGGAGACAGAGAAGGAAAGAAAAGTAAGAAAGAAGACAAAAAGTTGGTGTGACAATGATAGTTAGAGCAAAAAGAGTAACAACTGCCCAGGGCCTCTATGTGCCGTGCACGTGCCTCCCGTGGGCCATCTCATTCTTCTTCTAACAGCCCAGTGAGGGGCTTTCTAGGAGGTGATCACCAGGGCTCAAAGAAACCTGACCAAGCACACGCAGCAGTAGGTGGCAGGGCTTAATCCCTGGCGGAATGTCTGGGGACAGTCCATGATGGCGGCACTGCTCCCACACCCGATTGTGCCTGCCTGTTCTCTTGTGACTGTCTCTCACTGAAATAAGCCCTTCTGTGGCCCAAGTCCTTATGAGTAAAACAGTAGTGAGGACACCCACCCCTGTGGTGGTTGTAAGGATTAAATGCATTGATGGACTTGCAGAACGTAACAGAAAGCCTGAAACCTAACAAGAGCTCAATAAATGGTGGTTGTGATGAGAAGGCCAATGAGGACCACGAGGGAGAGGTGTCAGGATGTTTCCATTCACCTGTGAAGCCTCAACATGCAGCCAGAACTAGCACCTGACTGGCATTCAGAAAGTGTGCTTGGTTGAAGGAACGCATGCAGGAACACAAGTCTAAAGTCTGAGGCCCCCCAGCTGGCCCAGTCCTGAGTCAATCCCAGCCTTCCTCACTCAGGGGCCCCAAGTTCCATCATGGCCTGGCCAGTGTCAGAGCACAGCTAGCAACCCCTGCTGCTAGCAGGACCCAAGTTAACACTCTCATCTCCTCTGTGCAGGAGGCCTCTCCCTCTGCCTCCCCTTTCTGGAGCCCTGTTCTTCTTCCACTAAGGAGTCAGCAAGGAGCTACTTCTTACTGCACTGGAGGCTTTCAATCACAGGACCAGGCAGAATCAAATTGCAGGAGTCTGGGGGAGCCTCTCCCCACTGGAAATGCCCACAGACTCTGCACCTGGCTGAGATGATTGACTGGAAAGTCCAGCTGTCAGTCTCTCTAGCCTCCATTTCCTCTCCTGCAAAATGCAATTAGCAAAGTCTACAGGGCCAGGTATTGTGAAAAGTCAGTTAGTTCCTGCTTTGAAGCACCAGAAACAGAGGTTCATTTTCCTTTTTTTTTTTTTTTTTTTTTTTGAGATGGAGTCTCACTCTGTGGCCCAGGCAGGAGTGCAGTGGCATGATCTCAGTTCACTCTAACCTCCACCTCCCAGGTTCAAGCAATTCTCCTGTCTCAGCCTCCCAAGTAGCTGGGATTACAGGTGCCCACCACCACACCCAGCTAATTTTTGTATTTTTAGTAGAGACTGGGTTTCACCCTGTTGGTCAGGCTGGTCTCAAACTCCTGATCTCAAGTGATGCGCCCGCCTCAGACTCCCAAAGTGCTGGGGTAACAGGCGTGAGCCACTGCCCCTGGCCCAGAGGCTCATTTTCCCTTCTCTTTAACCACACAGATGTTTGCACAGACACAGTCTCTCTCAGTTCCTGTGCCTGTCCTATTCAGTGTGCTGCCTCTCCTCATTCGCCCCTCCAGATCTGAGCCCTGGGCTGCTGGGTTGTATGAATGACATTGGCAGGCTCCTTTCCCTGGAGCTGTCACTTGGGTCCATCTGGGAGGCGCTGACAAGAGATCAGAGGGTGGAAAGGGAGCAAGGTATTCACTCTGGGGCTCACCCTTCCAGCTGCAGGTCCATGGCAGGTTCTGGGAACCCTTCCTTGCCCTACTATTGAGGCCTAGGGATGGTCATTGCCCCCCAGTGTTGCTACCCCCAAAAGTGCTTCACCATCCCTTGCTGATTTTCCCTTCACCTTCCCAGACTGTTACAAATAGTTTATTTATTGACCTCTCCTCAATTCCCCCATTTGAGGGCACCATCTGTCTCCTTCTGGGACCCCGATATATACCCCAGGCTCCTTTCTAGGTTCATAATGTTCTCTGTTATTGGAAGCACATTCTCAAGGCCCACTTTTTCCAAGAACCATCCCCAGCTCAGCCATAAGGTAGATCTCTGTGCTGACTTTCCACCTACCATTTGGCCCTCTTCCTCTCACTGTCAGACCTCGGTCCATGAGCACAACCTCTCCCTCGCAACCATTCAAAAGGAACTCAGGCTCTCTCGAGCACCTCTTCATCCCCACTCAGCACCCGGCACAAGCCCTGTGTGCTCTGGGGAGTTTTAAGAGACCGATAAGCATTTCCTCCCTCACTCCCACTCTGGCGACATCACGTTAGCATTTCTGTTTTAAACACCAGTGATCTTTTATGCTGACCTTTTCTCAGTCCATGACTCATAGGAAGGTCTGGCACAGGGATGCACCTGTCCTATCCTCTACCCCTGACTACCTGCAGAGGGATGCCTTCCTGGAACCCCAGAACATTGAGCCTGAAGAGCCCCTAAAGACCTGTTCCCATCCCCTCATTCTGCTGATGGGGAAGTGGAGAACCAGATTTTGTAAGGGACTTCCCAAAAGCTGCAAGATGAGTTTGTGAGGAGGGAGACCAATCTAACCCACTGCCTTCAGGGTGTAGCATTTACAGAGAGCCCGAGGGCACCTGGCCTTGTGACAGATGCCTCACGCATCTAGGTGCCTCTTCAATGCAAGTGCCTGGCCAGGTGTGACCACATGGGGGCCACAGGAATAACACGCAGCATCTTCCTGAGGGTCTATCGTCTTCCAAGTTTTGGGGGAGAAAGGTGAAGAAGGGTTAAGTACACTAGGGTGAGGCAAGGGAGGCCCCTACCTCAGAGCAAAACTTAAAAGATGTCCAAAAACTCAGTAATCAAGATAAATTATATTTAAATGCAGTACTTTTTTAAAATCCAAATTAATGCCCTGAAATTCATTATGAACAAAACATCAAAACTGTAAGTAAAAATGGCATTCCATCCTGTATTTGCACAACGCTGCCTCACTTGCTTCTCCCTAATCCCAGTGCTGGTTCCAATAAAGCTTTATTTACAAACAGGAGTGGCCAGTTTGCCAATTTGAGTCTTTAAAATATTGCATCCAAATGTTATCTTGATCACTGAGGGTTTTTTTTTTTTTTTTTTTTTGGATCCTTAAGGTGAGGGCCTCACTCTCCTCACCTTTTTCCTGGCTGGCTCACTAGTAAGTCATTTAAAATATGCACAAATAAAGCAAATCAAGTTATACCGACAAGTAGAATGCAAAAGCTCTGTGATTTTTTAAGATAAAACAACAGACTTGTGCTTTGGGCGATATTGTCAAACTCCTGGAGCTCTGCGTTCACCCTCTCCTCATTTAGGGGTGTTTCACAGCAACAGAATCGGACGGGATTATCCTGATAAATTAGGTGAGCCATTCTGTTCCACTTTCGAGATGAGGGAGCTGAACCTGAGAGCTGTTGGGTGAATTGTCACACGTCACCAAGTTAATGAATGATGAGAACCCAGGTAAACTGTTGGCTGGCTGGTTGAGTAAAGACACACTTGCGTCTGAATCCCTTTCTTCATGTTAATAAAAACAGACAAGGGAGTGACCTGAATATGCCTCATTGAACTTGTCAACCCACTTCTCCCCAGACAAGCACACCAACCTTCTGGAAGAACAGGTTAGGTGACGTAATGGTTACTTTGGTTTAAAAAAAAAAAAAATTGGCCGGACATGGTGGTTCACATCTGTAATCCCAGCACTTTGGGAGGCCAAAGTGGGTGGATCACCTGAGGTCAGGAGTTCGAGACCAGCCTGACCAACACGGTGAAACCCTGCCTCTACTAAATACAAAAAAAAATAGCAGGGCATGGTGGCACATGCCTATAATCCCAGCTACTTGGGAGGCTGAGGCAGGAGAATCGCTTGATCCTGGGAGGCGGAGGTTGCAGTGAGCTGAGATCTCACCATTGCACTCCAGCCTGGGCAACAGAGTGAAATTCCATCTCAAAAAATAAAAAACAAACTAACAAACAAAAAATCCAGGGGATTGGCAGATATCAAATACTGTCACAGTTATAGGGACTATCGGCATTTTGGAAGCTCCATGTAAGTTCCAAATCTGATCCAGTTATGTCCTAAAGGTGGCCTAGAAATGAAAGCTGGAGCTGTATCAGGGGACCTTGGTGCCATCTGTGCCAAATTCATCACCCTTCATTCTTCCTCTGATGGCTTCTCTCTCTGGACTGACATCCTCCTTCTCTCCAGTCCAGGCCAACTTCACACAAATTTCAAGACTCAATGTCACCCACCCTTTGCATAAGCCTTCCTTGACACCTCTTTGGCATTTGTGCTGCCTCTTTTGCATTCATTCATTCATTCATCCAATTCATAAATATCTCAGGAATTCCTTTAGCTCAGCACAGTGCAAGGATCTGAGGACACAGTGGAGAATAAAGAGACCTTGTCTGTGCTCTCATGGAGCTCATGGTATTGTTCCCATGGATCCAGTATCTCCCTCTCTCTTGTGGTGGGGTGGGCTCAAACTGAACTCCACTGGCCTGCTTCCCTCTTGTTCTCCCCAGCTTGACTGGAGCACCTCAAAACCATGTACTATTTATCTATAAATTCTTGGGGCATAGCTGGACTCAGCCCAGAATAGATGCTCAATATAAACATGAGTGAGTGAGAGACCCAAATTGGTGCTGATCTTGCATTGGTGTTGCAGGTTGTCTGATCATCATGCCCATGAGCTCTTCCCTCTGGCCATTTCTATCATCACCCAAATTCCCACTGGGGACATCTACAAGAAACAGAGCTGCTTTTCCATCTAAGGGAGTCAGCATCAACTGGCTGGGGCAGGAAATTTCCCCGTAGCTCCAGTCAGTGCACATCTTGAGCCAATGGTCCAGCAGGCTGTTGAAGGGTCTCAAAGACAGCATGCCTAATGCAATGCTTTTGATTGGAAAGTGGGCAAAGAGCTCTCAACGACCCACTTTCCCTAAATTACATGAAGCAAACACCTCCTCAAGTACAGCCACAGAAGCCTGTTTGAATCTTCTCCCCCCAGCCCTCCCATCCTGCCCACTGACCAGCATAGAGCAGTTGAAAAGCCAATAGCTGCTGAATGAATTGGGAAAAGGATGCACCAGTCCATCTGCTTGGGGCAATGGGTTCACGTGTGAGTCTGTAGCATCACATCCAGATTTCTGCTCTTGTTCCCAGATTCCTTATGTAAATCTGTAGACTGAGTTCACCTCGAAATTTCAATGTGCTTATAAAACCCTAAACCTTGTAATGAGTCATGGATCAACTCAGAAGGGGTCAGGCCATGCCAACAAGCCCCCAGCTAGCTTAAGAGGGATGAGTCAAGTCTGAACAGCCACTGATCTTACAAGGGAGACACCAGGGGGTGGAGGGCCAGAACCCCAGATCTTCACACGGAAACACAGGGCAGCAGCGTCCACTCCTTTTCCTCCACTGGCTCGACCCTGCTTCTTCCTGGCCTCCTCCCTGGCTGCTTCTCTGACCTCCCAGCCTCCAAGCAGACAATTAAGCCTTTGCAAAGCACTCCTTCCCTCTGCTCTAGCACTCCATGCCCTGACCTTGACTTGTAGGCTGACCTTGGTATTTGAGGCCTTCCCTAACCTCATTCCCTCACTCCCAAACCAGCTGTGTTTCAGAATGTTCTCCAAATTTAAATCTCTGCATAGATTCAGGGACATTTGTGGGCAGACCACAGACCTCTTTTCTAGCAAAACCCTCCTCCAACCCCTGGGTATTCTCTCTCTCTTATATATGTGTCATATATATATATGTGTGTGTGTGTATATATGTATATATACACACACACATATACATACACACACGTACATATGTGTGTATTTATGTAACATCAGTTGAATGCATAGCATGTGCCAGGGGAGAGAACTAATGCTTCATTGAGAACCTACCACAGGAAAGAACTTTATCTTGAATTTCATTCCATTTTGGGGGCCAGATATTATTATTGTTCCCATTTTCAGTTGAAGTTACAGAGATGGAGACAGACTCAACTACTTGCCCAAGGACCCACAGATAAGTGGTGCTTGCACTCACATCTTAGCGTCTTGACTCCCATTGAGTCATCTGCCCACCTGCCCAGGTTCTGCCCATCTAGATCCCACCCTATGTCTGTGAGGCTGCCAGCTGCATTAGTCAGGGCCTGGTGGGAAAGGGTGATGGCTCACTCCAAAGGATATTTGAGGAGAGTTTGATAAAGCCCCTATTCACCTATGTGTGGGTAGGAAAAGCCACTGGGACTGTTCAGGGTGAGATCCCAAGGCTTGGGACAGGAGGAAGCCATCACCACTGCAGCCCAGAAAAGGGAAGGGGAGATAATGGCCAGAACCAGAACTAAGAGGGCTGTGTGGTGAGGGGTCTGTGGCTTTGTGCCGATAGGTGCAGCCAGCTCGTGGGCACCCCCAAGAAAGGATCACAGGGTATACACACCCCAGCACCCTCTTCCCCAGGCCCCACTTTAACCTTTGAACTCCTGTGCTCGCCATTGACCAAAACCAATAGTAAGCCAGAGGGCAAGGGGGCCAGATGCGACGCCAGAAAGATCAGCATCCCAAGACAAAAAGCCAGAGGCATCCACCCTTGTCTAGGTGAAAATTCCACATCTTAAGTGTAAGACGACACGTAATGTCCCATCAGCCACTGAATGTCAGTCTGATCATACTCACACCAGTCCTCTGATCACAAGGTTTTAGTTTGTAATCATAGTTTCATCTTCCACTGTGCATTCCACATTCCCCTTAGCCTCTGCTTGGGGGAGCTTCTTTACCTTGGGGGAGAACCAAGCCTTTATTTCTATGAGGTGTGAATCCTCGGTAGCCTTGTTTTTATTGGGTTGCCACAGTTGGATTTACTAGGACTTTGGGAAAGGGAGTATTAAGAGTATTAAAACTCCTGCAAATATCCGGAGTTACAAATATAATCCTCTTTGCCCACTCCCCCAATTCGCCTTGGTAATTGGGACCCCTTCCTGGGACCAATTCAGTAGCACTCTTCTTTGCTTGTTGGTTGAGTGGCATGAGGAACCCCAATTATCCAGAAGATGTTTTGGCTCTCAATTGCACCAGCGTTTCTCACTGTAAAATATTAGGAGTAACCTCTGTTTGGAATGGTGCGATGCTGTTTACATAAATCATCACATCTAACTCTCAGTACAAACTTGTGAGATTAACATTCATTATCCCAGTCTATAGATGAGAAAAGGGAGGCTCAGAAAAGTAGACTAATTTTCCCAGTATTACGCAGAGCTAGTGTCTGAATACTGGTACTGAATGCTAAAGCCTGGGCACCTTCCCTTGTCCCAGGCTGCTGCCTGCAGGAGTGCATGGGCCAAGATTGTCCCAGGGGTGTTAGATATATACGTCCAGACAGATAGCCCTTTGGGCTTTTAGAAAATATCATTTATTTCCCTCCATGCCCCTTTCTTCTGCAAGCCCCAAACATCACAGAGCTGGTGGGAGCAAAATGCTCTTTTCATGTTTTGCAGAGGAACTGATGTGGTTTTCTTGTCTTGACTGTCCAGGCTCAAGACAAAAAAAAAAAAAGTCACCTAGAAAAGCCCCCTCTTATAACCGCTGCAGCCCCTGACAACTGATTTCTAGGCCTTTCCTTGAGGGGTAGAGACTGATAACAGCAGACACATCTCTGGAGGCTGGATTTTTGAGGTTATTTAATTAATTTATCTTTAATTGACAAATAATAATTATGTACATTTGTGTGGTACAATGTGCTGTTTTGACCTATGTATATGCTGTAGAAAGATGCAATCAAGGTAATTAATGAATCTATCACATTGCCCACTTAACATTTTTTTGTGGCAAGGATATTAAAAATCTAGCCTTTTAGCAGTTTTGAAATATGCATTATTATTCACTGCAGTCACCACGCAGTGCAACAGAGCAGCAAAACTTCTTCCTCCAGTCTAACTGAAACTTTGTACTCTTTGATGAACATCTCCTCTTTGCCCATCCCTCCGCCTACCCCCACCCCTGCCCCATCTCTGGTATCCACCTATCTACTATTTCTATGAGATTGAATTTTAGATTCTACAAATAAGTGAGATCATAGAGTATTTGTCTTTCTGTGCCAGGCTTATTCACTTAACATAACGTCCCCCAGTTCCATACAAGTTGTCACAAATGACAGCATTTGTTTCTTTGTTAAGGCTGTATAGTATTCCATTGTGTATATATACCACATTTTCTTTATCCATTCATCCCTTGATGGACACTTAAGTTGTTTCCACATCTTGCCTATTGTGAATAAAGCTGAAATGAGCATGGGAGTACAGATATCCCTTCGGCAAACCTATTTCAATTCCTTTGGATGTCTACCCAGTAGTGGGATTGCTGGATCATATGAGAGTTCCGTCTTTAGTTTTTTGAAGAACCTCCATACTATTTTCCAAAATGGCTGTACCAATTTACAGTCTTGCTAGCAGGGTACAAGAGTTCCCTTTTCTTCACATCCACACCAACACTTGTTATCACTTGTATTTTTGATAACAGCCGTTCTAACAGGTATCAGGTGATATCTCATTGTGGCTTCAATTTGCATTCCCATGATGATTAGAGATGTTGAGAAATTTTTTCATAAATCTGTTGACCATTTATATCTCTTCTTTTGAGAAATGTCTTGTTCCTGCTCTTAAATCCCTTGCCTATTTTGAATTGGGTTATTTGTTTTCTCACTGCTGATTTGTTTGAGCTCCTTATATATTCTGGATATTAGCCGCTTATCAGATGTGTAGCTTGCTAATATTTTCCCCCAATGCATAGCATAACCCATCACTCTGTGGATTTTTTCTATGGTAATGCAGATGCTTTTTCATTTGATGCAATCTCCTTGTCTATTTTTGTTTTTGTTCCCATGCTTTTGGAGTCCTATCCATGAAATCGTTGCCCAGGCCAATGTCATGGAGCTTTTCTCCTTTTACTTCTAGTAGCCTTACAGTTTCGGGTCTTGTAGTGAAGTCTTTTATCTATTTTGAGTTGCTTTTTGTACATGGTGTAAGTATCCAATTTCATTTTGTGCATGTGGATATCCAGTTTTCCCAAGACCATTTATTTAAAAAATCGTCCTTTCTCCATAGTGTGTTCTTGGCACCTTTGTCAAAAGTCAGCCCAAATGTCCCCAAATCAAAAAGTGGATAAAGAAATTGTGGTGTGTGTGTGTGTGTGTGTGTGTGTATATATATATCATAAAGAAATTATATATATGAAAATATATATATTTCATATATATGAAACATATATACATGAAATATATGTCATATATATGAAATATATATGAAAAATATATCTTTTCATATCTATATGAACATATAGGACTTCACATATATATGAAATATATATATATAAAACATATATTTTCACATATATATATATGAAGGAATACAACTTGGCCACAAAAAAAGGAATGGATTAATGGAATTAGCAGCAATCTGGATGGAACTGGGGACTATTATTCTAAGTGATGAACTCAGGAATGGAAAACCAAACATCATATGTTCTCAGTCATAAGTGGGAGCTAAGCTATGAGGATGCAAAGGCATAAGAATGATACAATGGATTTTGGGGACTCGGGGGAAAGGGTGAGAGGGGTGTGAGGGATAAAAGACTACAAACTGGGTCCAGTGTATACTGCTCAAGTAACAGGTGCACCAAAATCTCAGAAATCACCACTAAAGAACTTACTCATGTAACCAAATACCACCTGTTCCCCAAAAACCTATGGAAATAAAAAATTTTAAATTATCAATAGTAAATACTTGGGTTTATTTCTGGGCTTTCTATCATGTGCCATTGGTCAATGTGTCTGTTTTTATGCCAGTACCATGCTCTTTTGATTACAATAGCTTTATAATATATTTTGAAATCAGAGTGTGTGATACCTCCACCTTTGTTCTTTTTCCTCAAAAGATCCTTGGACTATTTGGGGTCTTTTCTGTTTCATGCAAATTCTTAAATTGTTTTTTCTATTTCCGTGAAAAATGACATTGGAATTTTCATAGAGATTGCACTGAATCTGTAAATCTCTTCAGGTAGTTTGGAAATTTCAACAATATTAATTCTTCCAATCCATGAACATGAGATATCTTTCCATTTGTTTTTCTTCTTCAATTTCTTTCATCAATGTTTTATAGTTCTCAGTGTACAGATGTTTTACCTCTTCAGTTATTTTATTGTATTTGAATGCTATGGTAAACTGAATTGTATTCTTAATTTCTTATTCAGAGAGTTTATTTTTTGTTTGTTTGGTTGTTTGTTTCTGAGATGGAGTTTCACTCTGTTGGCCAGGCTGGAATACAGTGGCATGATCTCAGCTCACTGCAACCTCCATCTCCCAGTTCAAGCGATTCTCCTGCCTCAGCTTCCCAAGGAGAGTTTGTTGTTAATGTATAGAAGCACTACTGATTTTTGAATGTTGATTTTGTAACCTGCAACTTTAATAAGTTTGTCAGCTCTAACAGTTTTTTGATGGACTATTTACGGTTTTTTATACATAAGGTCATATAATCAGCAAATATACACAATTTCACTTCTTCCTTTACTATATGTATACCTTTTTTTTTTCTTGCCTAATTGCCCTGACTAGGACTTTCACTACTATGTTGAAAAGAAGTGGCAAAGTGGGCATCCTTGTCTTGTTTCTGATCTTAGAAGAAGGGCTTTCAACTTTTCACTGTTTAGAATGGTAGTTGTGGGTTTGTGACATATGGCCTTTATTGTGTTGAGGTACATTCTTTCTATATCTATTTTGCTGGGAGTGTTTATCATAAATAGATGTTGAATTTTTTCAAGTGCTTTTTCTCCATCTATTGAGATGACCACGTGGTTTTTTCCTTCATTTTGTTACTATGGTGTATCACATCTATTGATTTATGTATGCCAAACCATCCTTGCATCCTTGGGATAAATTCCACTTGATTGTGGAGAATTATCTTTTTAATGTGCTGTTGAATTCAGCTTATAAGTATTTTGTTGAGGATTTTTATGTCTGTGTTCATCAGGGATATTGTCCTGTCATTTTCTTTTCTTTTCTTAGAGGGTTCTTGTCTGGCTTTAGTATCAGGGTAATGCTGGCCTGGTAAAATGAGTTAAGAAGTACTTCTCCTCTTCCAGGTTTTGCAAGAGTTTGAGAAGGATTGCTGTTAGTTTTTTCTTCAAATATTTCATAGAATTCAGCAGTGAAATCATCAGAAGAAATTAAAAGGGAAATTTAAAAATATCTTAAAAATGGAAACATAACATACCAGAACTTGTGAGATGCAACAAAAGCAGTCCTGAGAGGGAAGTTTATAGCAATAAATGCCCACATCAAAAAAAAAGAAAGATCTCAAACAAGCAACCTAACGTTACAACTCAAGGAACAAGAAAAAAAGCAAAAAAGGCCAAACTTAGCAGAGGGAAGGAAATAAAAAAGATCAAAGCAGAAATAAACAAAATAGAAACTAGAAAAACAAAAAATCAGCTAAACTAAAAGTTGGCTTTTTGAAAAGATAAAATCAACAAACCTTTAGCTAAACTAACAAAGAAAAAAGAAGACTCAAGTAAACAAAATTAGAAAGAGAAGATATTACAACTTATACCACAGAGATTCATAAGAGACTACAACGCACAACTATACACCAACACATCCCAGCACTCTGGGAGGCCGAGGCAGGAGGATTGCTTGAGCCCAGAAGTTCAAGACCAGCCTGAGCAACAGAATGAGACCCCATCTCTATTAAAAACACAAAAAATTAGCAAGGTGTGATAGTGCACATCTGTAGTCCCAACTACTCCAGAGGTTGAGATGGGAGGATCACTTGAGCCTGGGAGGTCAAGTCTGCAGTGAGCCATGATCATGCCACTGCACTCCAGTCTGGGTGACACAGTAAGACCCTGTCTCAAAAAAAAAAAAAAAAAAATGCTGCTGCACACATTGGATAACCTAGAAGAAATGAGTAGAAACATGCAACCTACCAAGGCGGAATCAGGAAGAAATAGAAAATCTAAACAGACCAATGAGTAAGGAGATTGAATCAATAAAAAAAGTCTCCCATCGAAGAAAAGCCCAAGACCTGTTTAATGGGAGATGGAGCCACCAGATAAAGCATCTTTGCAAAACTCCAAAGCCTCCTTTCCATGCCCCTTCAAATTAAAAGAGTTCCCTCTACTAATATATTAACTAAAATGAAATATTAATGGCTGTCCTCTATTATTTATTGGCTGTTTTTGGAGAATAAAATATTGAGACCCAAAGAGGAATCAATTTCTATGAAACCTCCCTTTCCTGAGAGGGCTTGATTCGTGCCACATAATAAAGAGATAAGCTTATCAGCCGCATCAGTTCAAAGACATGTGCTGTAAATGTTGATTTTGAACCAATAAGAAGATTATAAGCACTGTCATAAAATATCCTTTCAGGATGTAAATTATTCAAAGCCCTTCATGGGCAGACACAGTATCTCATGCCTCAGTGATCCCACTCTATTCAACACATCTCATTTATTAAAGCCAGAGAGGCTCTCTGTTGATAAAGCCCCCTAAATAAATGATAACCTTCATCTCCTTCTTCCAAATTATTTCCACGATTAGAATTTGAAAGGTTCATGCTGGAGGTGTCATGTCAAAAATTATGGCCTCTGTAAACCATGCACGCATCTTCATTGGCAAGCTCAGCTTCACGTGACAGCCAAGCCCCAAGCCCCTATTTGTTAGAGCAGGGCAATGGGTCTAGCAGTGCAGACAAGCTCTGAGGGCTCATCTTTACAATGCTCATCTGCGAGATGCAGGGTGTAACGGAATGAAAGGGCTTGGGCTGCAAATCTGCCTTGCCGCTCAGTCTCATTATGACCCTGCATGACTCAGCATTACCCTGCATGACTCAGCATTACCCTGCGTGACTCAGCACAATGCAGCATGCCCTGAGCAAATCACTTAACCTTTCTAGAACTGAGTTTCTCTTACAGGTAGGTAGGAAATAATATGTGCACCCCCCAGGCACGGAGTCTGGCCAATAGTAGGTTCTCAGTAAATACTTTTCACTGGATCACCAACCATAGTATAGACCCCTTGGGGCAGGCTTCTTCTTATCTCCTCAAGGCATCTCAGAAGCCATGGAGTATCCTGAGCAGCTGTGCCTGCCTCAAAAGGTTCCAAGAGACGGCCCATCCTGGACTCATCTCTGACCTTCGTTCACAGAAACCCTACCCGACTTTGAGGGCCCAATTCAAATGCTATCTCCTCCTTGAAGTATTTCATGATTCCTTCACTTGAATTCTATCTTTCCTTTCATCCATTCCCAAATATTCATAGAGTGCCCCCATGTGTCAAGCATCGCTCTGGGCTCTTTACAGAGGGTAGCTTGTGTAATCTTCATTACAATCCTGCAAGACAAGTCTTCTTGCTTCTATTTGATAGAAGAGGGAATTAGGCCCAGGGAAATTATCTTGCTCAACATCACACATTGAGTTAAGAGATGGGACCAAGATCTGAACCAGGTTTGACTTGATTCCAAAGCCCATGCTCTTTCCTTTCAGCTCCACTGGCCACCCTGCTGTTGCTGGACCCACAGCTCAATGCTTTCTATCTGGGCTTCACTTACCTTGTTGAGCATGCCTCGGTTCTGCTGAGAATAGGTCTCAGAGCTTGTCATGGATGCTACAGCTCCATCTGCCTGGCTTCCAGCTGAAATAGCATCCATTTACTCATGATACCTCCAATCCCTGCAAGACTTCCTCAGCCAGACCTAGAAAGACAGCACTGACTTATATCCATTTCTCCCATTTCTCCATTAACCATTCTGTTCCTCAATTTCTTCATCTATAAAATGGGATCAGAGTGGTACCTATCTCAGGCAATAGCTATGAAGATCAGATGAGGTCATGAATACAGAATGTTTTGCACAAGCCTACCACAGTTGATGCTCAATAAATGTTAACTACTATTTGTTGGTATCTTAAAGGTTTCTGGCTAAGTCATTCTGACTCCAAATCCATGCTCTCCCTGGTATTGCAGATAATTTTTCATGCCCATAGCAAAAAGCTTGGCATATAATGGTCAGCAAGTCATGAATTGCTGGAGAATTCTCTAATGTTTTCCAAAGAACATGCTAATTAGTGTCGAGAGCAGCTACATAGGACAATGAAGGGTACACAGGCTATGGAATCAGACAGGCTAGAGTTTAAGTCTTGGCTATACTTTCTAGTGGGTAGTCCTGGGTGAAGTCACTCAATCCTTCTGGAGCCTGTGCTTTCATGTCTGTAAAACAGGGGGTAGGGGACAGTCTAGATACCAAAGCTGCTAAGTGAAAAAAGAAACTGTCATCAGGAATACCACAAATGCTCATTTCCTTCCTCCCTTCCACCTTTTCCTTTCATTTTTCCTCTTTCCTCTCCCAACTCTCTACCTCCCAGTTTCCTGCCTCTGCATCTTATGAATGTCACCACCAGGACTGTGCTCCATCTCCTGCCTGTTCTTGTGTTTTTGGTGGGAGTCTGGTGTGGACCCATACATTAGTTTGACCTCATCTCTCTGGAGGGATATAATAAATTCTTCAGCAACAAGGACCAGAGCCTTCCTCATCTTGAGTGACAGTAGCTGCTTAGACATGTTCCACAAATGCCCATGAAAGGAATCATTCCCATCAACAACGAAAGGGAACTGCTGGCAAAAAGAAAGGCCCTCAAACCAATCCCTAAAATTCTCCATCTTTCTCCATGCTATAGGTTGTATCACAGCAAGGACCCATTATTCTAACACAATAGTAAGAAGACAAAATGGTGGTTCATTGTTATGGTGCCCAAACCAAGCTGTACTATTCACAATAGCAAAGACATGGAATCAACCTAGATGCCCAGCAATAGTGGACTGGATAATGAAAATGTGGCACATGGCACATATGCACCGTGGAATACTACACAGCTTTTTTTTTTTTTTTTTGAGATGGAGTTTCGCTCTTGTTGCCCAGGCTGGAGTGCAGTGGTGCAATCTCAGCTCACTGCAACCTCCACCTCCTGTGTTCAAGCGATTCTCCTGCCTCAGCCTCCCAAGTAGCTGGGATTACAGGCATACGCCACAATGTCCAGCTAATTCTTTGTATTTTTAGTAGAGACGGGGTTTTCCCATGTTGGTCAGGCTGGTTTCGAACTCCTGACCTCAGGTGATCTGCCCTCCTTGGCCTCTCAAAGTGCTGGGATTACAGTTATGAGCCACTGTGCCCAGCCACAGCTATTTTTTAAAATAAGATCATCGCCTTTGTAGCAACATGGACGGAACGAGAGGCTATAATCCTAAGTGAATTAATACAGGAACTGAAAACCAAATCCCACATGTTCTCACTTATAAGTGGGAGCTAAACATTATGTACAAATGGACACAAAGAAGGAACAATAGACACTAGGGTCTATTCGAGAGTGGAGGGTGGGAGGAGGGTAAGGATTGGAAAACCACCTATGGAGTATTATGCTAATTACCTGGATGATGAAATAATCTGTACACCAAACCCCCATGCAATTTATCCATGTAACAAACCTGCACGTGTACCCCTTGAGCCTAAAAGTTAGAGAGAAAAAAATTTAATGCTCCCATGTGTACAACAAAATACACACAAACATATACACAATGAAACAATGCAAGAATTACTAAGTGTTCTTCCCATGGATATTGCAAAGTTCCTTGCAAATTCTTCATAAGGAATGGATTCTCTGAATTACTACTACCCAGAACACAGAAACCATTTGATTCATTTTGTTCACAAAGCAGTTCTGCCTTGTCAAGAGCTGACAATCAGACATGCAAAACAAGTGCTATATATGAATTTTGCAAAAGTATCACTTTGGGAAAACAGAACCAAAACAAATCGAAAAATCATATAAATAATTACTCGGAGTCTCAGCTCTAACATGAAAAAGAAGGTACACAGGCAGAAATGCTAATTAATATGACTGTGTAATTACACGGGCCCAAATTAATAAACTGGAATTACTCCAGATTTCCAGCAGGCAGCCCATCTTCATGTGTGATCTCAGAGGTGTGGGCACAGAAGGGAAAATGCTTGGGTTTCCTTTGCCAGGTGCCCAGCTGGAAAGGCATCAGGAAAGGGGAATGTGAGGCCTCCATGCAGGAGAACTAGGCCCTCCTAGCCTCACCTCTCTGCTCAGACATGTTGAGCCCTCGTCAACATCAGCAGGTACAAGCTTCCACCAAGACATCTTCTCTAATTAGGAAGTCATTCCTCATGCAGCTACAACAGCCCAACCACAACATGCTAAGGACAAAATTAAACCCAACACAAGCAAGGGATGGGATTTATGAAGCAGCCAGTACATGCTCTTCTCCCTTCTCTCCCTGTCTTTCTATATCTATGTCTCTCTCCCTGCCTCCTAGTTCCCCCACTTCTCTCTCAATTTGTTTTGGTTTCTGTTTTCCCAAACTAATACTTTTGCAAAATTCATACGTATCACTTGTTTTGTATGTCTGATTGTCAGCTCTTGACAAGATAGAATTGCTGTAGGAAGAAAATGTATCAGACTCAGTCAGGTAGACGGTATCATCTATAAAAAAGTAATTATCTCACTCTATAGCAGTGAAAACCAAGCCTCCAAAGGTCAGCTAATCTGATTTTGCCAAAGCCACATAACTGGAAAACAGAAGCTTCTGAATTCAAAACTCTGGGTGTCTGAGTTCAAAGTCTTTTAATTACAGTAAGCTTCTTTCTAGAAATTAAAAATGCTTCCACCTCCCCTACTTAGAGCTACAGCATTCATTTGATCATGCATTTATCCAATAAAGTCGATCATGTGCCCATTATGTGCCAGCTTTGGGCTATGTCCTGAGAATACGATATTGAGCAAAAATTGACCCAGACCCCACTTTCAAGGAACAAAGACAGTGAGAGAGAATGTCATAAATAAAATGATCACACAAATAAATATGTTTCCATTGTCTTTGATCACAGCTACATAGCAGAAAGAAATAGGGCTATAAGAACTTATAAAAGTGAGGGTCAAGTGATCAGGAAAAGCTCTGGTGAAGAACAGTTGAAGTGTGATCTGAAAGATAAGTGCAAATGTGTAATATGTAAAGAGAAAATAATTATATGAATATAGAACAGTGTTCTGTACTTGCTCCGTTTTCTTCCTGTCCATTGCCCTCTTAACCTGCTCCAACCTAACCTGGCTTCTGCTCCCATCATTCTGTCATTGAAGTTCATACAATAAATTTTATGGACGTGTTCAATCCTCAGCTTGAGCCTTCAGGCATTTTGGACAGCATTGCTACTTCCTTCTCCTTGAAATCACCTCCTCCTTGACTTCTGAGCCAGAACTTTTCTGGTTTTCCTCCTGCCTTTCTGGATCCTCTTTGAAAATTGTTATGACTTCATCAATCTCCTCTTTTGTAAGTGTCCTTCAGGGCTTGGTCATTGGCCCTTCTCTCTCTTGTTTTGTTTTCTTTCCCTGGGCAATCTCATCCATGCCACAGCATTACTTATACTCTACTATGGTGACTCTCAAAGTTATATCTCTAGCCCCTTCTTCTGGACTCTAGATCTCTATTTCCAAGTTGCCTGATAGACCACTGTTCTTAGGTGCCTCAGAGGCACCTCAAACTTAGCAGAATCAAAACTGAGTTCATCTTGTGACCCCCAACTCCATCTCAGCACCATCCATCCAAGTTGCAAACCAGAATCCCAGGCAATATCTGTGATCTCTTTCCCTTCTTGTCTTATAAGGAAGAATGAATAATGGCCCCCAAAGATGTCCAGGCCCTAATCCAGGGAACCTGTGATGTTACTCTATTGGCAGAAGAGAACATTAAAGACATGATTAACTTAAGGTTCTTGAGATGAAGAGATTATCCTAGATTATCAGGGTAGATCCTAAATGTAATCACAGGATCCCTTACGAGAGGGAGGCAGAGGAAGATTTGATGGCAGAAGAGGAGAAGGCCATGTGGTGGCAAAAGCAGAGATTAGAGCGGTGCAGCGACAAGCCAAAAAATGTCAGTAGCCACTGGATGCTGGAAGAAGCAAGCGATGGAGTCTCCCTTGGAGCTTCCAGAAGGAACTAGTCCTGTCAACACTTTTATTTTCAGCCCTGTAAGACTCATTCCTGACTTCTGGCCACCAGAACTGTAAGACAATACATTGCTGTTGGTTTAAGCCATGAGTCTGTAGCAATTGGTTACAGCAGCAATAGGGAACTAGTACACCCTACTAATCTACCCTAACCAGTCCTTTTGATTTTGCTATCTCAATAACTCCCAGATGCATCTACTTTTCTCCATCTCCCCACCTCCTTCCCTTCCATTATCTCTCAAATGAGTAGGTTCCACAGTTTCTGGCTTCCCATGACTCCTAATATAGAGAGCAAAATCTTGGCATGACCCACAAGAACTTGCTTGTCCTGGTCCTTGTCTGCCTTCCCAGGCTTTTCTCTCACTCAGGACACACACAAGCTTTCTTTCAGATCCTGGAGTGTTCTAATCCCCATCCCCTACATGGCCTTTGCATGTCTTTCTTATTTGGTTTAGGATGCTTGTTAATTTCAGATCATAGCTGAAGTGGCACAACTACAACATATTCCTTCTGATCTCCCAGACTGGGTTCATCTGGCACATGGAAGACTAAAGACTACAATTTTACATTAATTTTTAGGATTGTTTGGTGTGTGTCTAACTCCCCAGGTGGCCTTCGGAGAATAGGGAGAGAATGGGACTATGACTGGTTTTGTCCACCACTATATTCCCAGCATCTAGCAAAGTACCTAGCACACAGCAAGCGTCAATAAATATTGTTTGGATAACTCCCAGAGTCCAGGGAAGTGTCTTTGAGCGTGTGTGTGCATAGGGTTAGCAGTCTTAGTATTTGGCTTTGTCCCAGCACATCTAGGCAAGTGGTTAGAGGAAGGGAGGTAACAGGAGAAGAACTTGATTGCACACAGCAATGGCCAAGGAATCTCCAGAATTAGAATTTCATCTTCCTCAGTGTCATCTTCAAAGGATGGGTGCTGGGTGGGGTTATTGTTCATTTACGATTCACAACCATCAATGTATTGGGATTTTCTCCACCACATAGCCTACTCCCCCAATTTTTAGGCCTGTATAGTCACATTGGCCATCTTCCCTTGGGTTTCTTAAAGCACTTTGGAAATTGTCTATAAGAGGGCAGGGTCTTCAAATAGCTCCTCCAAGTCCTAGGTTTTAAGTGAAGGCATTCATAGCCCAGCCCAGCTGGGATAGGAATGGCTCTGAGTTAATCAGAGAAGCCCCTCTTTATCTATTTTGTGTACTAGGATTCCAAATAGGATTTTTTTAATAAAATGTTTTTGTGACTAGAAAGAAAGAAAAAAGTTTGTAGACCATTATTATTATACTTATTTGCACCACACTTTATACATTTCAGAGTATTTGTTGATTTGTTTCATTTGGTTCTCACATGAACCCTTCAAGCTAGAAGGAGATCATTAACTTCAGTGGACAGATAACAAAATGACTCGAGGAGCTTAAATAACCTGCCCAAGATCACGCATCTCTTATAGGACAGAGCTGGGACTCAATCCTCTGACACGGGACTTCATGCAGGCCACAGAATGGTGGTTGGAGCCAATTTTATCTATTTATTAAGGCACCAGATGACTTCAATGAACATTTAGGTTTCTTATGCCTGGAGAGAAAATAGCATACCATTTTAACACTGTTTTCCTCCAGGTGGCAAGATTGTGAGTAAATTTATTGTCTTCTTTATGCTTCTCTGTAACATCCACAATGTGCATGCATTAATTTTATAATTAGAAAACATTAGAAAATAAGGAAGTATGATTATAAAGTAAGTCAAGGGAATAATGGAAAACAGGAAGATCTCCTACTCACCCTGGGAGGGGACAAGGGGACATGACTGATCATTTGGTGCTGGCTCGAAGCTTGCTTTGCCAATTACCATTTGTTTAATCCTCAAGTCTCTTAACCTCTCTGAGTCTCAGTGTAGCTACTTGTAAAAAGGAGAAAATAAACATACCTGCATTGGTCAAAGCTCTTGGCAGTAAATGGCAGAAATACAACTTAAGCCAGCTTAGAGTGAAAAAGGAATTCACTGAGTCTTATGAATGAGGGGCTGAGGAATTTCATTGCAGACATGGCCACCTCTCCATCTGTGAGACTTGCCTTCCCATTCTTCCTTCTTAAGCACTCTCTCACCCTGTGCCTGGAAAGATGGGAAAGGCTTGCTCTTACCCACCCACATTAGCAAGTCTGGTGGAAATAAAAACCACTCTCAGAGCTCATATACCAAGCCCAAGGATGGTTTTGATAGGTAGCCCACACTTAGATCTTGCACCCTCCCCAAAACCAATCATGGTGGCCAGGTAATAACCAATCCCATGTACTTACCCGAGTACCCAGTAGCCTCCTTCCTGGAGAACTGTCTGTCATGTGCTAAATGCTGAATGAAACAAACTCCTGGCCAGTCCAGATGAGGTGGGCATTTCCATTAGCCAGGAGGTCTAATTTATATGTGCTGCTTGAGGGTTTAATTAGCTTGTGAAATGCATTTAAATGATAAGTTTTGCTTTAAAAAATTTCAGTACTTGGCAGGGAAAAGAGAAAAACCTTAAAATCAAGGTGACAACACAGAAACAAAGAAATGTTTTGTCAGAAAAAAAGAATATAAACATAAGAAACTGGGTTTGGAGGAAAATTGTCACGGCCCCGGGTTCAGAGACAACATGTATGTAGCCCATTACGTAGACTAAACCCTGTGTGCCCACCAAGTCCTCTGCTGTGAGCTCCTTTTTGGAGGGCGGGGGCCTTAACTACGCTTTGAAAATTGGAGACAAGCATTGCAGAAGATGCTCCTCTCTCGATAAAACTCCAAATAAATTAGATATTGAACAAGATGCTGAGATCCTGGCAAGAATGCACAAAAAACTGGGCCTCAGGCTGTTGGGAGATGATAAATTGTCAGTTTTCTCTTTAATAAGATTGTGTCTCATCACCATCTCCTGTAAGGGATTTGATAGCTTTTGTTTTTAACCTGTGAAGATTAAAATCAATTCCCAACTACAGCTGGGAGCCCCAAGTCATAGAGGCACAAAGATACCAATTAATCAATCAGTCGGTCAATAGATCAGCATGTCCATATTGAGGCCAGTTTTTGCTGGTCATCTGGGGCAGGAAGAAGAATTAGAAAAATGACCCTGCAGATGCTGCCTGAGGGAAGCCACGCTTCAGAAGGCACTGTTTACAACTTTTAGGGGAAGAGGAAACCTATTTCCATTAGAATTACACTGGGTAGGCAGGGTCCTGTCTTCTCATCCGTCTTATTTTATGGACATACTTGATTTTGGATCCTGGATTAACCACAGACTTTGACCTAGCCTTTTGACCTGCTCAGATGCCCACAATGGAAATGTCACTCTTCATGTATCAGCTGGGTTTCTGGGTCCTACCTCGCTCCCAGGGCATTGCAAAAGAGGCAGAAATGAGAAAGAGGCGTCAGACAGAGGCTCAAATTCCACCGCCACCATTTTCTACTTTTGTGACTTTGCATAAGATATTCAGCCCCTCTTAGCCCTAGTATGTTTAACCACCAAAGCAGAAATATGGACTTTATATATTTTTAAAGTCCATACTTTAAAAAGTCCATATTTTTACAAAGTCCATTTAAATAATATGGACTTTGAAGCCCTGCAAGGATTAAATGAGATCACGTATGTGGAATGCTTAAAATGAGACACAGTTAATGGTAGTTTGTTAACATTACAATCAATTGTCATTGGTGGTAGTAATGTTCTTTCCCCTACCAGGTTACTCCTAGATTAGATTTTTTTATTTTTTTTTTAAATTTTTAGTGTTGATAAAAAAATGTATATTGGCATGTTTTGCTTCTCTGTTTTTTATTGTTTTTCCCCACCTCCAAATGGACTTTCTTACTCTACCATAATCCTATTAAATTCTACAGACTTCCACTTACATGACACAAATACCCCTCTGGCTTCAGCCCAAACAGAAACTAATTGTCCCCTTGTTCGCCTATATGTGAGTTTGTTTTTCCAGATGAAACATTTCAGACTCTGTTTTCTTGTCCCTTGGCATTTTTTAACAACCAACACTGTATGAGTTAGCCACAAAGACAGGGTTTCTTGGAGCAAGGAAGTAGGAGTGTGTGAAGCAAGTGTCTGTGTTTGAAGCCACATTTCTTAATTTCAGCTGAGAAACAGCTGAAAGAGTATGATATAGAGCAGAGCATATAAACTTGGAGATCAGAAAAGGCAACGTCTTAATTAGCCCTGCCTCTACCTCTGTGAGCTATGTGTCTCTGGGTTTATTACTAAACCAGTGTAAAATCAACAATTGTTCTTTCCCCTCGAAGAATGAAACTGGCATGATTAATTGACACCATTTCCTTAAATATTTTGCAAAATAACATTAACAAGCCTTGAGAGTCATCACTTCCCTTGAGGTGAGGAAATCAAGGGAAAGATTTCTATGGGAGGCTCCAGAGAAAGGAGACTAAGACAGAAAAGTGGGAAACACAAGTTCAAGTCCTGGTCCTACCATCAGGGTACCCGTGACCTCGAACAAACGTCCTTTCCACTCTGGCCTCAGTTTACTCATTAGAACATGAAGAGATTTAGAGAAAAGGATCAATTAGGTATCCTTCCAGCTCTGGCAGTCAGTCACATTCTGGTCTAAGACTTCTCATGCCATAAAATCTTATTGCTATGATCTCTCCTCTCTGTCTTAACAGCCACACACCTGTTACCTCTTGCTTGTCAACAGTAATAATCACCAGTATTTATTGAATGACAAATATGAATCAGAGACTGTGCCAAATGCTGTACACACCTTTTCTTATTTAATTCTCACCACAACCCTCTGAGGCACACTCAATTGTTATCCCCAGGTGAGGGCTGAGGAACCCCAGGCTATGAAAGGTAGCAGGACTTCTTACTTACAAAACATTTCTGGGGCTTGAAGTCCTGAATCCACTTATGGATTATGGACTCTCAACAATTATGACTGTAGGAGCTAAACTTTTCCTTTGCCCTCTTGAAGTCTCACTGAAAAACCAACTCACAAACGGCAGATTAATAAGAGAAAAGACATTTCTCAAGGAGCTAAAAGTAGATCTGACACTCTATCGAGCCATCCTACTACAGGGTATCTTCTCAAAGAAAAAGAAGTTATGATATCAGAAAGACACCTGTATGCACACATTTATCACAGCACAATTCACAACTACAAAAACATGGAACCAACCTAAGTGTCCAGCAACCAACGAGTAGATAAAGAAAATGTGGTATATCTCCATCACGGAATACTAATCAGCCATAAAAAGAACAAAATAATGTATTTTGCAGCAACTTGGATGGAACTGGAGGCCATTATTCTAAATGAAGTAACTCAGGGATGGAAAACCAAATACTGTATGTTCTCACAAGTGGAAGCTAAACTATGGGTATGCAAAGGCATATAGAGTGGTATAAAGCAGGGATCCCCAACCCTTTGGCCACAGATTGGTACCAGTCTGTGGCCTGTTAGGAACTGGGCCATACAGCAGGAGGTGAGCAGCCAGTGAGCATTACCACCTGGGCTCTGCCTCCTGTCAGATCAGTGGCAGCATCAGATTCTCACAGGAGCCCAAACCCTATTGTGAACTGTGCATGCGAGTGATCTAGGTTGTGGGCTCCTATGAGAATCTAATGCCTGATGATCTGAGGTGAAACAGTTTCATCCTGATAGCATCCATTCCCAGCCCTGGTTCTGTGGGAAAATTGTCTTCCATGACACTGGTCCCTGGTGCCAAAAAGGTTAGGGACTGCTGGTATAATTGGCATTGGAGACTCAGAAGGGAAAAGGATGGGAGGGAGATAAAAGATTAAAAACTACATATGGGTACAATGTATACTACTCAGGTGACGAGTGCATTAAAATTTCAGACTTTACCACTATAAAATTCATTTACAGGTACACAAATGTATTAATATGTATACAGGGAGAACCACAGGTCATCACCTCCCCTCACTCCCACCATGGGGTTCAGAAGCTTATAAACCATCCTAGCAAAAGAGGTTATGGGAGGGAGAAAAGAGGAATTCTGTTAAGGGGCAATAAAGGATCAGTAAGGAGATTAATGGATCCTGGAACAGGA
The DNA here is from genome assembly GCF_029289425.2 of Pan paniscus. NCBI lineage: Eukaryota > Metazoa > Chordata > Mammalia > Primates > Hominidae > Pan > Pan paniscus. Next base: position 75,485,315 of record NC_073267.2, read on the forward strand.
TTAATTTGTAAACAGTTTTCTTGAGAATTTGAATGAGCCCGAGAGACAGATATTATTTCGTGAAAGGGTCTGTTCAGGTGTGGTTACATTCTTGGCATTACAGAGAGGTGAAGAAAAAACAATTGTTCCTTTTGGTGGGTCTGGGTCTTAGGCAGGTAAAGGAACTTCAACTTCATCCTGTGCTTTGGGAGAGACAGTGGTGCAGGGTTTTGGAAAGGTAAGAGGGACTTTGAGGCTTCTTCATTTCAGCATGTCAAAGAGCTATACTTTGGGGTATTGGTTTCTGAGCCCCAACATGATCTGGGCTTCCAAGATACAGAACTTGCCAAGGTCGCCTCTACCATCCAAGGTGTCTCTAAAGCATCTTCCTTTCTTCTCAGGTCTTCCTGCTCCCCTCATCCCACCCTATTGTTTGGGCTATGACTTAGGTATTTGACAAGAGGAAACATGGGGCAAGGGAGAGTTTACCCATGGAGATGGGCTGAACAGAGTTAGAATCCCTCTCTGCCACACAGAATGTGTACTCTTAGAAGACCTCCCCAAGCCTAGCTGTTATCCTATGGAGCACTCCTGTCCATGAGGCTATTGGGAGAGTTCAGTAGGATTCTGTAAATTAAAGTGATACCAACCAGAATACCACTGAGCATTGGCTCTGTCTCCCCCTACTTATATCCCACTGTCTGTTAAGACCCAACCCTTGAAAACTGCTTTCCTTATTTTTGGAATTTACCTATTCCTCCTTGAATCAGTCCAGATCTCAAAAAGTAAGAAATCACACACTGAAAATAGAGTGACTCAAAAAGTTTCTTTCTGAAGGGCTGGGTAGGAAAATGTGGGTAGAGGATACTAAAGGGATAAGAAAATATCTGGGGCTTGGTAGAAGCAGAACTTTACCACCCCTAGGACCAAAAGGCTAAGAGGCAGGAGTAGTTACCAGGAACCAGGGAATGAGAGGCATGGAGAGTCAGCTTCCTCGGGAGGAGCCATGGTCTTCAGTCGAAGGACACGGCCGGCCAAGAGGGGACTTTGCAGGGAGATTGTTAGAGGATAAATACTCTGACTTCATCTTGGATATGAAAATTAATTCCTGAAATATAGAATTGACCCAAGCTATTTTGATAAAGTACCACGATGACATTGACCCTTAGTCAAGCCATGAAATGTAGTGATTAATAATGTTGTTTTGTAACTATCAGCCCAAGGAAATTGGAACTGGTTTGCACGAGTTTGTTAGCATAATTTATTGACAGTGGTGAGATGGATGATTTGCATTCTCTGACCTCCCTCCAAACTCTTTGTGTGGCTCCACATTGGCTGGACCCAGTTGGAAGCAGCAGGCAAACGAACCCATTGATATCATTCATACAATTCAGCTTCTGGGGCAGAAAATAGACAGGAAAATGGTAGGGAGTAGATCTTCCCATTGCTCCGCTGTCACAAAGTCTATATCCCTTGTATCACACTTGCTGGGCCCTTCTTTACATGGGATATCACACATGTGGGTATGCTGGCCTCACCTACCTAATGGTGAGCCCCCTAAGGGCATGCATCCCCCTTCCTTCCCATGAGCATCTCCCACCACCCATCTCAGTGGCTGGCATAGAGGAGGTGCAAGGCTACATGTAACTGAATCTCCAGGAGAAGGATCAAGCATCATGGGCAACCAGCCAGCTGCTTGCTTTCCCTAAGGCTGGTTCCAAAAATTGCTGCTAAAGACCTTGCCAGTTGCTGAGCAGCTACAGAGACATTCCAGAAGGTAGAGAGAGATCACTGAGAGGAGACAGTGGGTTTGCGAGTTGATGCCTGGTCGTAACAATTCTCCAAGTGCCTCCTCCAGTGACTTTAGATAAATAGAGATGGGAATCACATTTCAGTGTGACAGCTTAAATGGCATGTCAAGAAACAATTTAAAAGATCTAGTGCAACATGGTCCTGAGAGATTTTTGTCAGACTGAATATGCTTCCCGCCAGGGCCGATGTGGGGGTGATATAGCCCGTGAGCCCATGTTCAGGGCCTTGAATTCTCAAAGGCAGGCTCCTGTGAGACCTGGGACTGGGGACTATGTAAGCCTGGAGAATTTGACCCTTTACTGCTTGTCAGTGTTTTCTAAATCACCTGTAATCAGCAGCACAAAACATCCACCTGGCAAATCTCCACCAGAACATGCTAACTTCCAATCCCAGTCGAAACCCCAACTGCGAGAAACAATATTTATAGAGTATTGCCTGAAGGACATGTTGTCCCTCACTCCTTTAGATCAGCAGTTTTTCAGATTACCTTCCCCAGAGCCCTGGAATTCCCGAGGGTATCCCTGAGGTTCCCTAGAAACCAATTCCCTATCTCTACCCCAACGCAGAGAATGGGAGGTATGATCTGTTGCTTAGTAGGTACTGGAGTTGCATATAAGAAATCAGCTTTTTAAAAAAGGATGCTTATCCCTTGAAAAAACAAAAGCCATCACTTTTGCATAAATTTTTTTTTCTGCGATCAAGTCAGATGGTGAGAATTCTGCAAGCCTCGGTCATGTTACTTTGCTCTGCTGCCCTTAGAATTTCTGGAAATAAAATAAGCTTCAGTGGAATCCCATCAGCCCACATTGTGGGACCCCAAAGGAAACAGCCTGTTGAAATTCCTGATATGTCTCTTGAAGGGCTCCTTTTGGTGAATCCATGGCAGCATTTCCTCTTCTGTATCAGGAAAGGTTGATTCCAGTTTGGTTGTGTCATGCATCCACTATGGGCTGGGAAATTCAACTTGTTTCCCTCTTAGCCTTGGCCTCTGGGACTCTCAGTGCTATTTCGGCAGCAACTTGCAATGGTACAGAACTTGTGTTCTTACAGATTCTAATCCCTGCCCCAGCTCCCTCAGTAATAAATTTTGTTATTTTTCAATTGCATTTATTTGTATGAGTTAATTCAGAATATATGCATTATCACTCATTTGTTAAAAAAAAGAGAGAGAGAATATAAATAAATAAGCGTAGGTGGCTCTTGAAGCAAAAGAAAGCAACTTCCTTCATTTGGTGGGGCTTTTGTCCCCCACCCCCACCCCAGACATACTCTAATTCTGATCTGTGGCTTTTCTCATTGCCTGCTGACAAATCTCCCAGCTCCCTACGGGTGGAAGGACCACACCTTAGATTCAAGTCTACACTGGGGATGGAGCATAGAGAGGGCAGACACAGAGGAGCTAGGGCCTTGGCTCATGTCAGGAAAGACAGGCAGGGCCAGGCGCACTGGCTCAAGTCTGTAATCCCAACACATTGGGAGGCTGAAGTAGAAGGATCACTTGAGCCCAGGAGTTCAAGGCCAGCCTAGGCAACGTAGTGAGACCCCATCTCTACAAAAAATAGAAAAAATTAACTGGGCATGGTGGCACATGCCTGTAGTCCCAGCTCCTCAGTAGGCTGAGGCAGGAGGATACCTTGAGCCCAGGAGGTCAAGGCTGCAGTGAACTTTGATCACACCACTGCACTCTAGCCTATGAGAACTCTAGCCAAGTTCTGTTGTTGTTAGAAACATGCTCTCCACCTAACCTCCATGCCCCTGCCAAAGGCTCTTGCAACATCCTCTGACTAGATTGGGACCCTGTAGAAAAAGAAAGAAAGAAAAAAAGAAAGAAGGAAAGAAAGAAAGAAAGAAAGAGAGAGAGAAAGAGAGAAAGGGAGAAAGAGACAAAGAAAGAGAGAATGAAAGAGAGAGAGAGAGAGAAATAGAGAAAGAGAGGAAGGAAGGAAAGGAAAAGGAAAGACCCAGAGATATTTTATTACTCACTTTCAACACAAGTTTTAGAAATGGAGACAGAGCCAGGGTCACTCCCAGCTTCCCCCAGTCCTGCATTCCCCAGGACCATCATGTCTGACCCTAGGATATGTCCGCAGACAGGAGGTCTGGAATTTGTTTTGCTGCCATTGACCCAGTCTCAGGCTTTGATATTTTTAAATTTCTAAGTTGAAGAATCCTTGTTTTGCTAAGAAGAGAGAACATAACCTGGGGCCTCCTGGAAGCTACGTTTGTTTCCACGATTCTGCTGTCTTGATTGATGACATGGAGTGAGCCTCCTGTGATAGCAGGGTGCCCAAGAGGGCTGCTTCTTTGTGTTTGGACATGCATGGCACACGCACAAACACATATACCCATGTGCTGAGACTTGCATGAATTTGGAGTCAGAAAGACTTGAGCTCAAACATTGGTTCAGCCACTTACCAAATGTATGTGTGTGCCTTTGGGCAGGTATTCTAACCTCTATAAGCCACACTTTCCTTTTGACCATAGGTAATACAGTTTTATTTCCCCTACAAGCCAAGGAGGTAAGCATTAGTATTAATAACAGCTCCAGTTTAACTGGTTGCTTAAGCTCTCTGTGCCTCAGTTTCTTACATATAGCATGGGGATTATATCCATGCTTACTTCACTGGGCTGCTACAAGAACTGAATTAGAAAATGTATGTAGAGAACTCAGTGTGCAGCCTGGATAAAAAAGTCTGTTTATTATGTGCCTATCTTCAGAAGATAAAAACTTACAGCCTTTTGGTATGTTTTCCTTGATCCAGGGGGAATGTGACCTACGGTCGTGACATGTGCTGTGCCTGATGGCCATATGGATACTCCAGGGAAGGAGCCTCTTATTGCCAGTTTGGGCAGGTCCTTTTGATTTAGCTGTGGACTAAAGCCATGGTCATTGTCTGCCAATCAGTGCCTTAATGTCTATGTACTTCTGAAGCCTTATTGCCAGGTGGTGCCCCCTTGCCAAGTTCTGTTGTTGTTGGAAAGATGCTCTCCACCTAACCTCCATGCCCCTGCCAAAGGCTCTTGCAACATCCTCTGACTAGAGTGTTGGGCACCACTAGTACTGCAGTCCACCTGCCAACCCCCAGTCCCTCTCTCATCTTCTGCTGTGGCTGCTGACATCCCCTCCTCATCACCTCTCCAGTAGGTGGCTCTAGAATCAGGGGCTGTCCTTCCCTATGGGCTCTATCCCACCACAACCCACTGCAGCATGCACAGCCATTCTTGTGAAGTGACAAGCATGGATGCATTCAGAACAGCTTCACTGTACTGGAGCCCAGTGGAAGGAGGAATGTGCCTGCAGCCAGACCTGGGGAGGCTGCCATTTTTCTTCCTGAACCCTCCCCTCTCCCAAAGGGGCTATATTTAATTCATAATACTGGAGCTGGCACCATTGCCAGATATATTTCCTTGCTGATTAAACATTAAACACACTAGTATTTCAAAGCATTTGAAATAACTCAGAACTAATGAAGGACTAATTGCTTCACTCTGTATATTCAAATTGTGATGTTACTTTTTTAAAAACGCATTCTTAAGTCAACTGTTGCATCAATTAATTGCAAATTTTCCAACAGTTAGCTGTAGTGTGATTAAAGCATATGAAAATAATCTTTTAATTAGCATTCATTTTGAAACAAATAGACAATTAAACCAAAGAAGTAAGTGTGAAAATTCTGTTGATCTGCTCTTCTTGGGGAGGGAATGCTTGTACAAATAATGACCATATCATTGGAAATTATTTCCTTGGCTAGCCCGATGGTTGTTCAGTAACTTCATCTTTTCCCTTTTACATCTCTTCTATTTCTTACAACCCTGGTACCCCTACTGTTTTCCCCCAGAAGCCTAAAATATATAACTAGATGAATAATAGCCTTTTTCAAGCATGTATTTTTGAGCAGAGCTATTCAAAGTATCAGCCAATTCTTATTAAAAATATCATTGCTCACATCCCTAGTGTTTAAAAAGAGAAAAAAAAATCTGTTTTTGGCCACTAAGTCATTAATTCTTTCACCCCCCCGTGGAGCAGGGCTGAGATGATGGAGAGAGGAGAGGTGCCTCGGGCACAAGATTTAAGGAGGACATGCTCTCAGAGCCCCAGCCTGCACGTACACCACCCTCAGGTCACGTGCCTTCTCAAATCTGTAACCTAGGCATATTGCTGGCCTCACCCCAGTCCCAGCCTTACTAGTAAGAGTCATATGTAGGATACCTACTATGTGCTTTGTGCTATTCTAGAACCTGTTAATTAGGCAAAAGGAGAATCTTTTTGGTCCAAACCCTCTTCTGCTACATGCAAGGAGACTGCGGCCCAGAGAAGGGGAAGGGATGCCTGATCTGCTACAGAGAAAACAGAGATGGAGATGACAAGGTTCTGGTCCTTGTCCATTCAGTCAAAATACATTTGTTGGGTCTCTCCTCTGTATGTGGCATGTGTGAGAGATCTCCAGCCTGAGATGGGCAGCATTGCCAGGAAAGGCACACTCTGTCAGGCAACACAAGGGAACTGAACTTGAGGTAATGGAGATTGAAAGCCACTTTTTGAGCTGGGTGACCTTAGGCTACTGGCTTAACATCTCTTAGCCTATGGATCATTTATTTAAATATAGATAATACTTAGGTGGCTGTAAGCACCATGAATAATAATGTAACATGTATTGCATAGTGACTGACATAGAATAAATCATAATAAGTAGCATTTTGTAAGTACTATGTGCCACTAGGTCAAATGCTTTCTTTGCATTGTATAATTCTATCTGTAGAAAAACCCATGGAATAGGTATTGCAAACTTCATTTTATAGGTAAGAAAACAGGTTCAGAGAAACAAAATGACTTGCCAGCATTCACAAAGCTGGTAAGTGGCAAGAGCCAGAACTTAAACCAGTTCCATCATATTCAAATGTTCAAGCTCTTAACTGTTATGCTAAAAGAAAGGGAGAAAATGATGGAGCTCAAATTTGGGGACATACCCATGGTTACCAGGGTTCTTAGGGGAAGACCTAAAGATTTTAAATTCATCATCCAATCCCTTTCAGCTACCATTGCAAACACAATTAAGGGTGCCTGTTGGCAACATCAGCAGCAAGAGTAGTATTATAATCTCACCATGATGGAAACAATGTATAAGATGTGAAAAAATCAATTTCCACATTATGGTACAGTTGCATCCAGATATTTTTGGACCTCAAGAATAGAACTATGGCATGGAACCAAATCATAGAATTTAAGAGTTGGAAGCAATCCTGTCTACTGTGTAATCCAACCTCCCTGGCACCCTTGGCACAGATGGCACAGTTTTGTTCAGCTCCAGTAAGAGGGATCCATCCATCTCATCAGAAAACTCCTTCATTCTATTGAACTGAGATCTGCCCTTCCGTCCCATGGACCCACACAGAAACATAGCACCCCTGGACCAGGCTCATGCTGCCTCTCCCTCAAGGTGAAAATCCTCAGTCTTCTACCCATTCTGTACAGGGCGCTTTCTATATTCCTCATCATCTCAACAACTCTTCCTATGACCACTGGGAATTTGACAGATGTAAGGTTAAATCCAGCTCCACCACCACAGCTAACCTCAAGGAAGCCAATTAACTTCTCAGAAATTCTGTTTTTTCCTTTATAAAGTAATTAACAGCTACTATAGCCATTTAGCGTTGTTGTATTAAGTATCTAAAATGAGATGAAGCATGTAAGCATATGACCTGCCCTGTATATGTAATCAATAAATGCAAACCCCTGTAATCATTACTGTGATTATTTCAGAGAGGCCTGAAGCAATGGAGAAAAGGAGGGACCAGCCTGTCAACCTTAAAGGGACAGAGCAAAGGTGAGGTCGGGTCCACTGTTCCAAAGGGTAATAAGTAAATGAATGGTTCTATTTCATAAAGCCCCCTGTGGGAGTCCTTCAGCTCTGACGTCTCTGCAGCTCTATTCAAATATCATTTTGGTTCCGCTAAATCATCACCAGAATGTGTTATCACAAATCACTCTGTGACTTGGCAGAATTGAGTGAAATGTGATCTCAAATCCTAAATTAAAGGAGTGGGGCATTTGCAATAGCACATTCATTTACACCATTTCTTTTTGTTATTTCAACTGCTAAGATGTTCAAAGCTCCCAGCAGGGAGCATTGGCCACAACAGAAGGAGGACACCGAGTTATGACAAGTCCTTGTCAGTCTTCCTTGCAAAAGCAAGAGTGAGCATGTGTTGCTGATGTGTGGTGATTTGCAGAGGGATCGGGGCTCAGCATCGGAGCCAAGTTAAACACACAAGGGCTTTCATAGAAGTAAAAATGTAGAGAGCAAATTACAAGAACCCCAGGGTACCTCCTTTATGCATCAAGCATTGGTGAGTACACGGAGTAAATGGTGAATGGAATTTTGGAGTGATGTGGTCTAAATGTCTATGTCCCCCTAAAATGTCTATATTGAAATTCTTACCCTCAAAGTGATGGTATTAAGAGGTAGGGCCTTTGGGCGGTGATTAGGTCATGAGGGTGGGACACTGATGAATGGAATTAGTGAACTTATAAAAGAAGACTGAAAAAGACCCCTCACCCCTTCTGCTACGTGAAGTTAGAGTGAGAAGATAGCTGTCTCTGGGGAAGAGGCCCTCACCGACATTGAATCTGCCAGTGCCTTCATCTTTGACTTCCCAGCCTCTAGAACTATAAGAAATAAATTTCTGTTGTTATAAGCCAACCAGTCTATGGTATTTGGTTGTAGCAGCCCAACAGACCAAGGCAGGGAGTGTCTACTTCATTTCCCTCCCATCTAGTTTCTACTCTACCTGCTGGGATAAAAACTCTAATGCTCCCAGTCTTAGAGACAGCAAAAGCCAGGTCTGCTGGTAATGCAACAGGAACATCTTAAGAACCCAACATAGGGATCTGGAGAGTACTGTGTACCCAGTGATCTGAATCTCAGACCTTAAAACCATGGGGCCGGTTAAGACCCTGACCCCTCTAGATCCACCACCACCTACCCTATCACTCAAGCTCTGATTGAGATATTCCCTTGGGCTCATCCGGTCAGTCACACCTAATTGTTCTGTCTCTCCTCTGCCAAGCCTACCTGATTTTACTGGCTTCCTGGAGCATCAAGTTAGAAAAGCTGGGGTGGTTTCATCTTGCTTTAGAGGGAAATCTACATTGACAACAAATCCCTGCTATGGGCAAGGGAGAAATCTAGAAATAGAGTGACACGTATTTGCCAAACTTGTGTCTCTGCCCCCATAGTCTACTTGTTGATCTAATCCATAGCAAGTAGTTTGTATTTTATTACAAATACAATAGAAATCCTTGAAAGAATGAATGGGACATGGGAGAAAAGGAGGAGAGGAATCTGGGTGTTTTTAGCTTGAACACCGGGGTAACATTTACTGAAACGGGGAAGATGGGCATCTGGAGGTCTGGAGTGGATACTCAAGAGTTCTATTCTCAACATGTTAACTTCCAAATGCAAATCAGTCAAACAAAAATGTTGAAAAGATATTTAGAAATAGCAGATCTGGATATTAAAATGTTGATGTCATGGGCACATGAATTCACAGAGGCCAAGGAAAGAAAGGGTTTCAAGTATAAAAGTGTGGGCAACTCTGCCAAATGCTACTTAGTGGTCAAGAGGAAGCAGAAAGAGAGATTTGTTGGAATTAGTTACATGGAGCTATTTGGTGACCTCAAAATCTGTGGTCTCAGCAGGTCAGAAGGGGACCAATCGCCCTTGGAGGAAGCTGAGTAGAGACCGGAAGGTGGGAAAGTTCAGACCACAGAGGCAAATTCTGAGACAATTTGAATGAAAGGAACAGGAAAGTGGATGGTGTCAATGGGTCAAGGTTGCTTTTGCCCTTTTTTTTGTTAAGATGGGAGATATTAGGTCACATGTGTATGTTGATAAGAATGATTCCTTAGCAAAGAAAGAAAATAATGAAACAATGTTTAAAGGGATTATTAAATAGAAAGTATAGCTTTTGTTGTGAGAAGTTCTGTTTGTTCATTTATTCATTAAAACATTCACTTAAGTACTTTCCGAATGGCTGCCATGTCATGTACCAGACAGACCGGTGTGGGTAGCAAATGGGTTAATTAAATTACTCTTGGCCCCCTCAGTGGATGCCAGAAAAGTCATCTCTCTTGGATCTCAAGCTGGAAGAAATGTTTAAGTATTTAACTACTGGGCTGATTTTCAGTGTCTAGAAGGCATTTATCTATTGCAAAGGTTTTCAAAGGTTGTAAGTAGCATAGAATAAAACTGTGAGTCTTTTAAAAAATTACAACCACTATAGGGGATATAATTGGAGAATATATATAATATAATTGGAAAATGTAATTGGAGAATTATAGCCACCAGAGAACGTAGGTCCTCACGTAGCTAAGGTGTATGGTTTATCCTCAGCTGTTCTACATGGGAACACTTGCAGAAAGCATTAACGCGCTTCTCTTCTAATCTATGTCCATGCCCACTAGACTAAATCCCAGCAGGAAGTGGCTATTCCCCACCTACACCACCCTGTTTTGAAGAACCATCCATGCTGGGATACAAAATGTCACCACCATCTCCTGCTTTTCCTGACCACTGCATTCTGGAAGCAAGGATCTGAAAGCAGATACGGCGTGAGAGAAACTGACACAGGTGAGAAGACTCAAGGTACTGCCATAGCTGCTGGGTGCTCTGGACAGGGCATTGCATCTCAATGCCTACACACAAAATGGATTTAGGATGGAGCCTCTTACACGGCTTCACATCTGACCTTTGCAGAGAGTGAATGGCCATCTAGTTTTGTTCTGAAAATTCTACCTTCTCATTCATAACCGGTGGAATGCCTCCAAGACTGGCAAATGATTGGCTGCTTAAGTAACTAAGGGAGTTTGGTTTTTGATTGTATTTCAATATTTCACCCTCTTGTCTTCAAGTTTGCAGTAAGAATGACTAGCTTGGCATTTTCCTCAGTATGGAAAGAAATTTTTTTAAAAGAATTATTCTATGCACTACTTTACCTCCACAAAGGAAGTGCGAGTACTTTGAGGTAAGAACCAATATATTGTTTAATAAACAATAATATTCATAAGAAGCTTAGGAGACTTCAGAATAACAATTATTAGTTAAATAGGAAGAGACTGATTGGGGAACAGAGCCAGAATAAAATGAGATGAGTTGGATGGGAATTAAATACTGATGAGGAGAAGGAAACTCAAGGTTGTCCACTGGGATATCCTACTTTTAAACCAAACTGACCCACTCACCACCCTCCATAGATGCCACAAAAGAATGCCCATCTCTGGCCTACAGTCTTCACCACACTCAGTGTCATTCATGTGCCTGCCTTGTTTCTGCCATTGCTGTTCCCCCCAACCCTTCTCTAGAGTCTACCTTGCTTTGAACATTTTTGGCTTTGTTTTGTCCTTTTTTTGCTGTGTTTCCAACTCCACTGTGATTCTCATCCTGGAGGTGAGAATACATCTGACTTGTTTAGCCATCAGCATTCTGAGCCTAAGTCATGGTTTGCATTCATCCTCTGGCTTCTCTCACTCTAGATTACTCATGATGAGACCCCAGGACAGTCCTCTCCCCAAGTCCATTGCCTACCTCATTGGCCCCTAACATAGGAACAGACACATGGGGGCTCAACATAAGGAGGTTCTATTAAAAGATTGTAGTACCACCTCACCTATAAAGTAGAAAGCACAAGGTTCATAGATCTCAAAGATTCTTGCAGAGTCCTGAGTACATTTATGAGACACTGCTCCAGCTACAATCCCGCATTTTGATAACATCTTATGGGAACTAATAGTATCAGCTGATTTGAACTCTGAGATATGCTCTGATCACCAGCAGAACAAAGTCATTAGAACTTTTTAATCCAGGGTTTATCTTATGAAGACATTCATTCAACAATATTTATGAGTGCCCAGCACTGTGATAGATTCTGAAGATATGATGGTAATCAACAACACAGAACAAGAGTGATCCCTGATAGCAGCAGTCCCCAGCCTTTTTGGCACCAGGGACTGGTTTCATGGAAGACAATTTTTCCATGGATGGCGGGCTGCAGGAATGGTTTTGGGATGAAACTGTTCCACCTCAGATCATCAGGCATTAGATTCTCACAAGAAGCATCCACCCTAGATCCCTCACATGTGCAGTTCACAATAGAGTTCGTGCTCCTGTGAGAATCTAATGCCACAGCTGATCCAACAGGAGGTGGAGCTCAGGTGGTAATGTGAGTGATGGGGAGCAGCTGTAAATACAGATGAAGCTTCACTGGCTTGCTCACCAGCCACTTACCTCCTGCTGTGTGGCCCGGTTCCTAACAGGCCATGCACCAGCACCAGTCCACAGCCTCAGGGTTGGGGACCCCTGCGGCTTATAGAACTCATGATCTCGATGGAGAGGCATGGCACTAACCAAACAATACACTAGTAACTGTAAAGTTATAAGTTTGGTAAGGACTATGACCAAACACAGCATACTGTGCTGGTGAATAATATGGGAAACTGACCTAGTTTGAAAATCAGTAAAAGATTTATATGAGGAAGAAAATAATTTCTGAGGTCTGAAGAATGAGTTGGCATTAAATAGCCAAAGTGAGGTTAGAGGGCTGGGGACAAGGGAGGCCAGTGTGTGCGGAAGCTCTGTTGCAAGAGGGAACCTGGTGAATAGAAGAAGTGAAGGAAACCTGTGAGTTGGAACCAAGAATGGATGGGAATTGGAAAATGAGGAAGGTGGAGATTGGGATGGGCCACACAGAGACCAGGTCATGGTGAGAGTTTTGGCTGGAATAACAGGTCAACATGATTAGATTTGAATTTTGAAAAAAAAAAAATAAGTACAATAAATCTTGCTCCTGTGCAGGGACTGGCCTGTAGGTTTTGTCAAGAGGGAGGGAAATAAATTGAATAGGAGTCTATTACAGTGGTCCCAGTGAGAGTGATGATATTCAGCTTGGAGTAGGATAGCAGCAGTGGAGATGGAGTGGAGAGGATATACCCCAGAGACATATTCTAGGAGGCAAAATCAGCTGAACTGGCAATGGATTGTCTAGAGTGGGTAAGGAAGACTATAGAGTTGGGTTTGGCCCTACTGTTCATCCAGTGCTCACTCATGCAAGGTAATTCAAAGCCAAATAAAACAGCTTCAGCCAGGCACAGTGGCTCACGTCTGTAATCCCAGCACTTTGGGAGGCCAATGTGGGCAGATTATGGGGTCAGGAGTTTGAGACCAGCCTGGCCAACATGCTGAAACCCCATCTCTACTAAAAAAAAAAAAAAAAAAAAAAATTAGCTAGGCATGGTGGCACGCGCCTGTAATCCCAGCTACTCAGGAGGCTGAGACAGGAGAATTGCTTGAACCCGGGAGGTGGAGGTTGCAGTGAGCCGAGATGGTGCCATTGCACTCCAGCCTGGGCAACAGAGTGAGACTCCATATCAAAAACAAAACAAAACAAAGAAACAGGTTCATGAAAATAGATTTGGTCAAAAAGTAGGACTGGGGAAGGCTACTTGACTGAACAACATTGAAAAATGGTAGCTGTGCTGCTCTTTCCAGGATTCTCCATGTTGTGAATTGGCCACTGCACTGGGTATCTTCAAACATATTTTGTCCTTAGCTCTGTTCTGGAATCTGTGTGATGTAAAAGTATTTTCACATTAGTCCATAGAAAAAGAACTATTGAATATCCAGTGAAATGGAAATTCAGAAACATGCATTTTTTTAAATCTCATCAAAAAGCTACATCAGGATACCTAAACCATTCCCAACTCTGCAATTAACTTGCTATGTGACCTTGGGCAATTTCCTTTCCCTCTCTGTGCTTCCATCTCTGCACTAAGTAATCTGTAAAGCAACTTGCAGCCCTAAAATTCTTTACCTATGTGACTCCATCTCTGCTCACATGGAGAAGAGCATGCCCATAATTGCAGGTAATTTAACTTCTGTTTAATGTTGAGTCTTGCATATCCAGCTCCGTATATTAACTTAGGAAGTTATTTCAAACAAAATGCAACATAATCTACAGTCAATTTTGAAACACATTTGTTCTAATGAAAAATGTTCTAAGCAAAAACAACCTTGTATAAGAGTTACATTTTCCTAATGGGCAGTGGGCAAAGGGAAACATCAAAATATGTTCCAACTCAGCAAACCCTGAGAATGCACGCCACATAAACACGGCTGTTGGTTCCCAGTAAAATTAGCTACATGTTAACCTGCACAGTCAGACTCCTTGGATGATTTTTCAGAGTGCTACCAGTTTATATCTCAGGCTTCCCTAGTGCAGCACACCTGATTGCCTCCTCTGCCACATCCTGCAAAGGAACATCTGTTCATAATGTCTTGATGCCGCTTCCAGGAATATACCTGCACTCTAGGCACAGACTAGGTTAAATGCCCCCCACCTTCCACCTCTGTTGCCAATTCCTTGCTTTAGATCATCACCATCCACTGCCTGGACCATGGCAACAGCAGAGTCACTGGTTAATCTGACTCCAGTTATCCTATCCCATTATTCTATGTTCTGTGCCAGTTTCCAGAATAACAAGCACACCTGTCTTCTCACCCCTTTCCTCTAAAGCCTCTCTGATGCGCAGGATTAAGCCAAATCTCCTAGACATGGCATTCTAGGTCCTTCAGGAACTGACTCCAGGCCATCTGTCCAGCCTTACCTGTCCAGATCCAGGCATATATGCCCTTCCTCTGAGACACATTGGCTGTTTCCCTCTTCTCACAATATGACATTCCCCTCTGAACCAGCTCATCTTTACTGTGACTATTCCCTTTTCCTGTAATGTCCTCTTTCTTTTCTTAGTGTACACCCACTCATTCAACAAATGTCTAAGCAGCTACCATAACACAGGTGAGGTTATTCAATGATGCCTCCTCAAGGAGCTCTCAGACAAGTGGGAGTGACATGCAAATGGACAATTAAGGGATAGTGAGATGTGTGCTATTAGGGGGAGCTCAGAGGACTTTCAAAAGAATGCCATCCCTGATTTCAATGTTAAAAGGAGAATAGGAGTGAACCCATCTAAGCTGTGGGTAATTCTAGTGGAGTGAGCAGCCTTGCTAAGGAAAAAAGATGAGCAAGACAACGAGGAGAGGAAAAATAAACTGGTTATATCTGCAGGAGAGAGTGCATGCTGAAAATAGGGAGGATTCGGACTAGAGGGGTAGGTGATGACTAAGTCACGATGGGGCTTGTATGTCACAAGGGGAGGTTAGCATCCCCTTGAGAACAAAGAACAAGGTGGAGCTGCTGGGGACTTTAAGCAGAGGGGTGACCTGGGCAGACTTGTTTTTTAGTTTGATATCCTGTGCTGCCACATGGCAGGAGCCAGACAGGAGGAAAAGTGAGAGGAGGGAAAGTTGTTGCAGTGAAGGACTGGTCATGGGCTGTAAAAATGTTCTTTGAATAAATAAACAGGTGAATGAATGAATGAGTCATTCCCTTTCTTGTAATTCAGTGAATTCATTCCTAATATTATAAATAGCCCAATAATATAAACATACCCATCTCACTGATCCAAGTCCTGCTAAGCAAACCGTAAAAATCTTAGGATTTAGTTTTACAAAATTTGTTTTTCATTACTAATATGGAACAGTACTCTAATTTTGCTAGTCTAGCTAGAGAGAAATTGGCAACACTGAAGAAAAAGTGGCTGCAAAATGGCAAGACTGTCAAATTTTGTCAAGCTCTTTACGCTAGCGGGAAAATATTTTTGCATGCTTCATCTAATGTCAATCATCTCTGCAGCCCTACCAGTAAGGAGTATGGATAGCTTCGCGGCAATATCCCCAGAACCCTAAAAGCATGCTGTCTCCAAACACTCCTACACAGACTTGCAGCTGCTCCAAGAGAAGCTTTACATTGAAATGCAGCACATGAGGAAAATGAAAAGGTATTCGTTAACTTTAATGGAGTTTCCTTTATTCCGAGATTATATACTTGATATCTAGCGGGTTGTGGTTAAAATGTCCTTCCTAATAGAAGGTGGAAGATATTTCTTCTTGTTTTATGGCCCCTCGCTTTATGCCCTTACTTAGCTAAGGAAAAAGTTGGTTGTTCTAATGTGCTCCAAAAATATTTAACATTTTAAAGGTTTATAACATTTAAAAGTTTGAGGTCTACTCTTCTGTACCATTTGGAGGTCTTATGTGCGACACATTGGACCAAGTTCAGCCAATTTTATTGAACGAGTTTTATTCCATGAGCTAACACCAACTCATTGTACTGAAAAGGATCCTGAGCCTCATATGTGATCAAAAGTGGGGAAAATATGCTGGAATCCATTAATGAGGTCTGCTGTGGATGCGAAGGGGAAAATCGTGACCCATTTGCAGTGGTAAATATTTAACAACTACTCTCTAAAAAGAAGAAAAGCCCTGATTTGTGACATTGGCCAATTTCTATGGTGACAATGCTCTCACCATGGCCAGTTCCAAGCCACTAACACAGCATAACAAGGAAGAGCTGTGAAGAAACGCACACGATTGGCCTTCATGAGCTGGTACGAGCCAGGCTCAGAACACCCTGGCATACTTGCCGCATATTTTCAGCTCCAATTCTGGACAGTGGGAGCCATGGTATGCGTGTGCTTCAGTCTTCGATTCACAGACTGCAACTCTTCTTTCCCTTACCCATGTGTCCACATGATATTCCTTTGATGGGAGAAGTGTCATATGTTTCTGGGTTTTATATTAATATGCTTAATTTATCTCTAGCATGAAATGAAATGGATGATCTCACAGATTCCTTGCTGGCAAGAACATTGGCACTAAAATGTGAGTGCCGACACGCAAACATCAAAACATGAACGACACTGAAACAAAGCTACTGAAGTCCATCACAGGGAACTGGCGTTAGGTGCTGAAACTGATGGAGGCCTAATTGGGATCTGCCTTCTTGCTATGGATGCCACAGAGACTAACACTTATTAAACAACTGGAGCTTGTTATGTAGTGTCCAAAATGAATGGACTCAGGATGCTATTTCTAGGCTGAGCAAGCAGCTTTCTGAAGAGCACTAAATCCTAATATTTACTAAACATTGAGTCATGTCATTAAGCGTGAGGTGTAGGGCCCAAGAAAGGCTTACAGTACTGAGTGCTGGTTTTGTCATCTGGCTTCATGCACATTCAACTCATGCCTTACTTCTTTGACTGCTAGCCCAGCCTCCTCCAGCTTCACTCTGGAGCTCCAATTCCCTTGAAGAAAAGCCAGAAGGCTGGTTCAAACTGGGGTTTTAAAATCTAGGAGTCAATATAGGATTGGAAGAGTTTGGAACCTAGAGATTGGGTACTGTTGTCCAAAGCATAGGTCTATGCAGGCTCCAATGTATGGCTATGCAAGGTTCCAATGTGCAGTTGTACAAGCTGTGTACTGCACAATTCCAGGAGACACTATTTTATGTGAATATTTCATCCCTACATCTATAGGGCCTGGAAGTAGGGTAGGATATGCAACAAATGGTCAGTGATAATGAATATGGAAGATTAATCAAAGGAGTTCAGGAAGAAAAAAAAATGTTGGGACTGTTATAGCTGAGCCCCTCTAGTGAAAAAACTGTCCTAGAAAAGCTGGCTTCAACTAGACTCAGCATTGTACAGATATGGAAACCAAGACACAGAGAGGGAACTGCTCATTGCTCAGAAAATGAGGGGATTGACAGGAAGAAAAAAGTTGTTGCTTGGGCTAACAACCTGGGGACAAGAAGCTCTTGCAACTCAAGCTCAGACGTGCTTGTAAACTCAACAAATGAGTGGACATGCAGGTATGGGACCAGGGACAGAATCAGAAATTAGTTGGGAGCCCAGGGAATGCTCCAAGAGCAGGACAAGGGTGGGATGAAAAGATCCCAGCCACTCCATAATTAGTGTAGATCACTGTGCATTGGCAGGTACTCCCCCATCACATCTGCACAACAATCTTGAGTTCTGTTCTACAGTCTCAATATCAAAGAACTGGAGTTCAGAAAAGTTAGGTAACTTGCCCAACTTCCCACAGCCAGGAAGCAGCAGAGCTGGGAATTGAATCTAGTTATGTCTAAGTCTAAAGGTAATCCAATTAAGTCTAAGTCTAAAGGCCTGGGACTGGAATCCAGTTAAGTCTAAAGACCTGTACCACTCAAAGTCCTTTGATGGGCATCACCAGCACCATCTTGGAACTTAATAGAAAATTCAGACTCCCTGGTTCGATCTGAGACCTACTGAATTAGAATCTGCATCTAAGCAAGATCGCCATGTCACTCAAGTTTACATTTGAATAGCACTATTCTAGAAGAACCCTTTCCAAATATCCTTCCAAGTGATTCTGCCTCCAGAGTATTAAATCCTGATTCTTTTTTTTTTTTTTCCAGTATGGTTGGACCAAGATATTCTACTATTCCTAGCAGAGATTTACCCCGGAGCAAGAAAAATGTCAGGGGGTTGAAGCTGTTATTTCCTCTTCAATTTCTTTGCTAATGAGAGTGAAAACAGCACAGCCATGTGTGACTTCTCTCATGATGATGACACAGCCAAGATGAGGCTTGTTTTAAGGTAAAATAACTGTTCTGAGCTGGCCACTGTCCCAGGGATTCATCCAGCTTTATGTGACTTTTCATCACCTTGGCTGTTGAGCAGAATGAAATTCAGTGTAGCTTGTGATGCAGATGCCAGGAAAAAGTAGAAGCAAGGCTGAGACTATCGGGTTTCACCTCTCTTCTCCTCAAGCTGTCAGAACAAACTGACTTCCATCACCCTAACCCACAGGAAATTATATAAAAATTGACCACTCAAAATGGACCTTCCCCTCCCGTAGGCCTTCATGGAACATATGATCCCTCCTTCCTGGCCATAGCTGATCAGACCAAGGATGGAACAGAGATGACATGGGTCTCCCAGATTCATATACCCATTCTTATTTATTCTGTCTCCCTCTTTCTCTCCTCTCTTCCATCCCTTCCTCTCTTGCTCTCTATTCCCTCCTCACTTTCTTTCTTTCCTCTCCTACACCTCATATCTGGAATTGCAGAAGAGAGAGACAAATTCTGAGTCAGCAATGAGGGGATTCTAGTATTACTCTAAATGTCCCCCCTCCCATGCCCTCTAGGTTCCCACCTTTATATGCTGAAAGCTGCTGTCTGCAAACACCTGCAACTCTGGCTGCAGGAGCACATTTGGCCAACATACAGAGGAAGCGGGAAGTGCCAAAGAATTAATGCCTCTACAAGCAAGAGTTAATGCAGCCCTGAAAGAGGACTAACTGCATTTGGTATATAAATCGCCCAAGCTCTCTTGTCCCTTACGTAGGCTATCTCAAGAGCACATATTCTACACTGATGTCTTGAGTTCCTCAAGAAAGATTAGGCTCCAGTTGCCCAGAATGGTAACTTGCTTAATAAAACATCCTTCACTGGCTTCCTTTTCTCCCTCTCGCCCACTTTTCCTTGCCTTTCTCGCTCCCCACCCACTTTCTGGTATTTCCCAGACTCATCTTCCAAATAACCACTTGTATTTGAATCTTCACATCAGGATCTGCTTCTGAAGTCTATCTCAACGAGCCCTCTAAGGTGAAGGACGAGGTCATGGAGAGACATGGGGAACCAAGTTATGGGGAAGCAGGAGTGGCAGAGGCAGAGGAAAGGGTGAGGGAGTCAAAGGCCCAGAGTGGGTAAGGGGAGGCTGGGGGTTCCTCCCCTAAGCAGCCTCAGCACCACGTGGCTCTCCAGGTGCAGGCCTAGGTCCAAGATACCTTACAGAAAGCCCTCTTCTTCAAAGGCCAGAGAAAAGTCCTGGTCTTTGCACCCCCTGGAGAACCTAATTACATTGGCAAGCCAAACCAAGGCAAAAAATGGTGGGTTGGAGGCAGATGATGTTAAAAGAGCAACAGTACTAGCTAGCCCTTCTTGAGCGTTTCTGAGATGCCTAGCATTTTCCTAGGCACTTTGAGTGTGTTGACTCATGCAATCCTCACAACCACTTATGAGGTAGTTTCTATCATTATCATCAGTTTACTAATGAGGAAACTGAGTCACTGAAAGTTTGAGTGATTTGACACAGTTCTTGAGTGTGTCAGATTTAGGCTCAAACGCAGTCAGTTGAGCCCCTAAGCACCACACTAAACCAGTCCACATGGCACTAGCTGAGGTCTGCCCTCCTTTTAGAGGTGGGTCTTCCTTCAGAAGTTATCATATCGCCAATGCAGTGTTGTTATGGTCTCCAAAAGTTTCTGGCCTTGGATCTCTTCGCTTCTTAAGGGGATTTTGTCCCAAGCAAAATACAGGTGCCTCAGGGGACTGGATGGAGCCAGAGAGAGGCTTGAGTGAGGCCGAGCCCCTGGCCCAGCACTCAGGCCAGAGGCGAGAGAGATCAGCTGCAATGCTTTTTATAGCCTCAGACAACAAGCCACTAACCACGAGCTGGCAATCACGTGATGAATGCAGAGCCAAGAGCTTTATCAGTTTTATAATTTACATGGTCTCCATCTCTGTTGAGTACATTATTCCCATTTCACTTTTGGGAAAACTGAAGCTCAGAGAAGACAAGTGCTAGGGCCTGTTGGGTCGGTTTGCCCTACAGAGCTCGAGTCCTTGCCCAGAGGTTTTGGGCTGACTCTGGGCTTAGGTCGCCCAAGGAGCTCAAATGGGTGGGGTGGCTGGAGCATATGGACAGGACTATTCAGACAGTGGTGTGGCCAGCCATTAGACATGGAGGGCATGAGGAGCAGGGCCCAGAACTCAGGAATAATGCCTGGAGCAAACAGGTGTCAGTGCCCCTGCTGGGGATCTCCAGGGTTGGGAAGGCTCTCATGAGACCAAGATTTTCCCAGAGACACTCCAGCATCTCAGCGCACACTGTGTTCCCTCTAAGTCTGCTCTCCTCAGCCTAGGGAATCCTTTTCTGATGCTGTGGTGGGAAGCTTTGCTCAGATCCACCATGAATTCTCTCCAATCTGTCTCTAGTTGCTGCAGGGCCTACGTTTTGAAAACTCAAAAGCCAGTAACAAAATGATGACTGGAAAAGGAGTAAGGGGGAGCTAAGGAAATGGCAGGAACACCGGTTAAGTCTTCAAAATTGTATCACCACCACACCCCCCTCCACCAAGAAATATGTTACCTCGGTTGTTAAGCATTGATACATCCAGCATTTAGAAGTGTAAACCTCCAGTTGTTTTGGGGGGATACACTTCCTCATTTTTTTCCTCTCCTTTATACTTTAAAGGTGAGGAAAGATCTATGCTAGTTTTTTCTTTCCTTCTTTCTTTCTTTTTTTTAATCCTCAGAGACCCGAGAACTCAAGAAGGAGCCTGAACCAAAGTCCCTGATTAGAAGGTGCCCCTATAGGAGGAGCTGAAAAGCAGCTTTATAAGAAAATAAAAATAGAAAAAGTAATACCAGTGGCATAGGATTTTTTTTTATTTTTTTGCCACTAAGAATAGCAGCAGTAGACTCCCTGTGCTCTGGGCCCATCTTCTGAAGCTCATTGTGGTGGGAGCTAGAATCCATTTTCTGTTTCAATTGACATTAATTTCATCCCAGCATATTTTGGGCCTCTCATCACAAGATGATTCATTGCTGCATGTAAGCGAGTACAATCAGCTCAAATATTTGTAGTCGTCATGCAATTGCTGTAAGAAAACAGGGGACTGTGAGCCGCAGATCACTCCCCTCCCCACCAGCCCCTACCCTGAGCCGAGGTGTCAGGTTAAAATGACAGGCAACTGCCTGGTTCATCCTCTTCTGCTTTGCTGACTTAGAGCCACACAAAGATCCATCCCCCTGGAGACCAGCAGCTTCTGTCAAGAAGATATTTTTGTGGAGAGGGTTATGCCCCCAACAGCCTAGCCAGGAATATTTCCAAAATCACTTTGGAGGAAAATCTTGTCAGACCTTCCCCTCACATGGTTTTCTAACCTTTATGTCCAAGAAACTCTTAGGGTAAGTTTTCTTAGTGATTATCTTAGCATCCTAGACTCACAGGGCATAGGTGGCCTCGGACCTCTTCCTCGCCCTTCCAGTAATGCTACTGGGGAGGCGATTGAGAAACACAGATTGCACAAGACTCATCAAGGGTGAAGTGGAAAGAGAATCAAGATTAGAATCCAGATCATCTCCCAATTCATAATCCAGTCCATATGCAGCTGTATTCTTTTGTTTCTTGAGATAGAGTCTTGCTTTGTTGCCCAGGCTGGAGTGCAGTGGCGTGATCTCACATCACTTCAACCTCTACCTCCCAGGTTCAAGCAATTCTTGTGCCTCAGCCTCCCAAGTAGCTGGGATTACAGGCATGCGCCACCATGCCTGGCTAATTTTTGTATTTTTAGTCAAGACAGGATTTTGCCATTTTGGCCAGGCTGCTCTCAAACTCCTGGCCTCAAGTGATCCGCCCGCCTCGGCCTCCTGAAGCACTGGGATTACAGACATTAGCCACCATGCCCAGCCAGCCGTTCATATTCTATATGTTTTATTATTTTTATTTTTTTGAGATGGAGTCTCACTCAGTCACCCAGGCTGGAGTGCAGTGGCATCATCTCAGCTCACTGCAATCTCTGCCTCCCAGGTTCAAGTGATTCTCCTGCCTCAGCCTCCCAGGTAGCTGGGATCACAGGCATGCGCCACCATGCCCAGCTAATTTTTGTATTTTCAGTAGAGATGGGGTTTCACCATGTTGGCCAGACTGGTCTCGAACTCCTGGCCTCAAGCAATCCACCCACCTCAGCCTCCCAAAGTGATGGGATTACAGGCATGAGCCACTGTGCCTGGCCATATAGGTTTTATTTTAAAAATAGCTTTCTTCTGATTAAAAGCATGTTCCTGATGCAGAATTTTTGAAATATGAAATACTTATTCCATAATCCCAGTCCTCAAAGATAACACCACCAACACTAGCTTTGTGGACATCTAACCTGTACAGTCACAAAAACTTTGCACTCAGAAGGTTCCTATGCTTGGTTTAAGCCTCTGCTGTCATATCTTGAATTTCTTAATTTTTTGAATGAAGGTCCTGCATTTTTATTTTGCATTGGGTTCTGCTAATTAAGTAGCTGGTCCTAATCACTGTTAACATTTTAGTGCTATCTTTTCCAATGCCTTGAATCTTGCTTCATCCCATTCATTGGTCTATTCATTTGCTCACTCAACAAATGTTCATTGAGTGCCTAGGAGGCATAGAATCCCATGAAAATGTCATTGAAAGGAGGGCTTGAGTGCATTATCCCATCAATACAAATTATTATGTTGGGATTGTGGGAGTTTGGTAGATGGCTAACTAGATGCAGCCAGGAAGAGCATCTCCCATGGAGAGATCAGATTAAAAGATTTAAATGACTATGCACAGAGAAAGAATGGACTAAAACTCATTGGAGGCAGAGCTCAGGCAAAGGGAAGAAGGTCAGGCATGGTTCTCTGTCATCAGTGGTAACTACTCTGCATGTGCACATGTGTGAGATGTTCTGATGCAGATAGTAAGGGCAGAGCTGGAGTGCAGACAGGTGTTACTGACATGTAAGCAATGGCTCACACAACACACCTGTAACTACAGACACTTTTACCACCTAGCTATAGGAAATAGGATTACTCTCTATCCAGTTCCTACAAAGTTCAGTTCCACAGCCATGGCCCAGCACTTCCAGTAAAAATTTAGTAATTGCTCTGCTGACCCTGCTCTTTCCTGAGTTTCCCAGCATTTTTATGGCCAGAGAATGGGAATGAATTGATTTGTCCTAAAGTCTAGAGAAAGATGGCTTCAAAGCAATGGAGAGCTATTTCCTCCAAGCAGCAGGTAGAAAATGTAAAAGAAAGAGAAGAATTACCTCAATTACATGGTAAACATTGGAAACGCAAGGACAAAGCTCTGTAGGGTCTAAATGTTATTTCTCCACTAGAAAAAAAAGATGTAACCTTTCTTTCTCTGGACCAAAGGCATCTGATATGAATGCTCCACATTTATAGTAATATACCCCACAGGATATTTGAAAGCTCTGATTTAATCTTTAATTTCCCCCCAACAAAGTATGGGCCTGAATTGTGCCACAGCAATAAGGTAGAAGTTCTGACCCTAAAACTAGCAGTTGTTCCAACTCTATAAATTTTTACCTGTCTTCCAGAAGTTCTAGAAAAGAGGAATGGTCAAAATTCCAATTGCCTTCTTGGTGTCTGACTGCACTTCTCTTGCTGTTGAACACCGCCAAGGAGAAAATTCTCGAGACCCAATGAGTTGAGAGAAAAACATCCTTTATCACAGACCAGGCTAACTTTGCCTTCACACCCTCCACCTTCCTCCTAGATAAACTTATTCTCACTACTTCCCTGGACATTTTCCTGTAGATGCACCAGGCTTGACACTAGTAAATATTCAAGTCAAATAGCTTTTATGAGATTTGAAATAACTACCGGAGGATATCTCACATAAAGTCAGTCTGCCTACCACTGGCCTTGCCCCCTCCAATTAACACTCCTTACTAAGACCAAAGTGACATTCTAAAAACTAAATCTGACCATATGCAGAACAGATGCCCCACATCTCCAAAGCCCACCTAAGTTGAAGGCAGCAGTGATGGGTAGTCCTGTCCACATACCCAGCATCCCACCTCAAGGATGCACTGAGATGTCTCTGCTTTTCTAGCTCTAGGCTTTCTCTGAAGTTCCAGAAGCCAGCTAATCCATGGGTAGATGCAGCCCAATGTGCAAGGAATTACTGCTTCTGAGGGCGCCCTTCTGCCAATGAAGGATAGAAGTCAGTGCATCAATGTCCCCAGTTACCATTCTTCTGTAGGACAATTCAGAGGCATGTTCCACATCGTTCATTAAAGGACCTCCAGCAAGATTAAGATCTGCCTGGCCCATGGTAGTTTCTAGCTCAATAACACTGTTGCATTGCTTTCCCATGCTCCCTCTGTTTCCTGGGATCACCTTCCACTTAAACCACTTGCACTTAAATCCTCATCTTAGTCTCTGCTTTCAGAGAAACCCAGACTAAGACACCATCTCATTCCCTCCCTTAAAACCTTTCAAAATCTTTGCGTTTCAGATGAACCTGAACCTGAAGCTCATTAGCTTAATATTCAAGGCCCTTAAGAGTTTGCTTCTTTTTTTTCTCCCAAATTTTATTTTAGGTTCAGGGGGTATATGTGTGATGTCATATGGATGAATCTCCTGTTGTGGGGGTTTGGTAGATGGCTGACTAGATGCAGCCAGGAAGAGCATCTCCCATGGAGAGATCAGACCGTCAGGAAGAATGGCACACTCTGAGCGACTCTTCTGAAGGAAGGCATTGACAGTTGTTGGAGGATGAATTTCCTTCTTGACTGTTACTCATGTGAACCCCGAATGCCAGCTGCACCTCCTTACCTACAGTTGAAACCCGCCACCCAGCTGCACACCCTCACATCTTCTCATGCTGAGCTCTCTCTTCTCCATCTCCTCACACCCATCTTGTTCCTATTCAGGCCTCAAGACCATGGTTTAATGCTCCCTTATCTGGGAATCCTTGCCCACTCCAACCTCCACACTCAGATGCATTTTCCTGGTGGTTCTTTCATGGCATCAACATTTGTGTATTGCCTAACCTCCCTGAAAGAATGTGAGTTCCTCAAGGGTAAGACCAGGTCTTCATCTGTCCGTGGAGCCCCAGGCTACATGCAGAGCTTGTCACACTGTAGAGGTGCATGTAGACATTTTTAAAGGGCCACATGGCTTTCCCTTCTATCCTTAGATGAGTCCTGGGCATTGTTGGTATTTTATGTTGGCAACAAAGAAAATTTTTTAAAGAAGTGGCATAGGTCGGGTGTGGTGGATCACACTTGTAATCTCAGAACTTTGAGAAACCAAGGCGGGTGGATCACGAGGTCAGGAGTTCAAGACCAGCATGGCCAACGTGGTGAAACCACATCTCTACTAAAGATACAAAAACTAGCTGGGCATAGGGCTGCATGCCTGTAATCCCAGCTACTTGGGAGGCTGAAGCAGGAGAATTGTTTGAACCAGGACCCGGGAAGCAGAGGTTGCAATGAGCCAAGATCACACCACTGCACTCCAGCCTGGGCTACAGAGGGAGACTCTGTCTTAAAAAATTAATGGCTCATTCAAACATTTACTGACATATCCACCAAGCAAAATCCCCCATTCTGGAGTGAGGAGAGTGGATAATGTTGCCCCACAGATATTGACACACAGGCCAAGGCACACAGAGACCCCAAGTGGAAGGGTCTGAGGGCCTTTGAATGTTACCGACGTCCAAACCTGAGAAATTATACAGCCCAGCCAAGAGTGGGGAAGTGATTTGTTTAACAGGACAAGACAAGGACTAGAAACCCAGGCTCTGAATTCCCAAGCGAGCATCCTTTCCACTCACCCACATTGCTGCTCAAAAAGGGTGAGCTGGAACCAGGCTGGCTGGGCCTTGGTCTTTTCTAGCAGGTCAGAATGCAATATTTTTTGAAGGGTAAGGAAGTAGCAGTGAAGCAGTACTTCAGGAAAACTAATTGTCCCATGCACCCCAATTCAAGCTGAATCCGGCGAATTTCCCCAAAGAAATTCTAGAACAAAGCTCCGGAAAAAAGAAAAAAAAGAATAAGCAGGGATAATTGAGGTGATAGATCAGGTTTTCTGGTGTGCGCTATGTATTTTAAATATTTTTCCTTATTGTCTTGTTGCTACATGTACAGAACAAAAGCTTCCTTTCTGCACTGTGCTGTGTGCAACATATAAAGTTGTGAAGTCTGTAATGTAGGAAAGGCCTTGTTTGGTTCATTTCCATTGCTCCAGCACTGACTAGTTAACCCTATTGCCACCTTAGGTCAACAGAACTGAATTATGTATTCAGCAAAGTGGATGGAAGAGAGGATGGATGAGTGGATGGCTGACAGAGGGGTGGTGCATGGGTGGGTGGAAGGGTGAGGTTTCTCCTCAGGACTTCACTTCTTTCCCTGTTCCTTCACGATCGCTTCTCTATTCTTAGCACCCCAGATTCATTACCCTTTTGCATTTTTCAAGACTACTCTTGGGACAGAATCTGATGTTTCTCCCCGGTAGGTAGAACGTCTCAGTTACTCAGAGGTTTCCCAGGCTCTCCTTGTCTCCCGGAGAAATGAGTTTCCTCCACTATGAAAAGCCTTTCTTTATATCCTTATCACCCAGTTGGGCTGGTCCTCAGAAGTCTGTTAAGTGTCAAAGGCCATCACCCAGATATTTTGCAAGAGAGAAGTCCTGAGACCCTTCTGAAGGGAGTCCACCCTGGGCCATGCTGAGTCCTGCTGTTCTTGTGCCCCGTGATCTGACGCCACCCTCCCCAGGCAGTTCACTCAGAAGCAGCCAGCACCTCCCTTTACCATCACCTCCCCATTCATTTTAGCATTTTGCATAATGTGGTTTCCCCAGACAGTTTCCATCGTGTTTATTTCAGGAACTCCAGCAGTCACTATTAGCATGACCTACATATTTTTTGATGTCCTAGGTGTTCTCCAATTATCATTAACCCAGTATGTTTTAAAACCAGTCTTAGAAGTAATTATAGCAGGGAACTAGTTTTGCTTCTTTCCAATCAACAGGAAGAAATAATAAGAGAAGGATTTCAATCATAAGCTGAGAAATCTGCTTCTTAAGCAAAAATCCAGGAGAAAAATTGGCCACTAGGGAAAGACAGAAGCAAAGATTTCTTGATCCCTTCTTCTGCACTAGATATTTTCACCTGTTATTGCCCACAATCCTCCTAACATCTTACAAAATAAGTATTTCTATTACCACCTTTACAGATGGAGGAGCTGAAGCTTAGAGAAGTTGGAATTGTTTTCAAGGTAAAATGGCTAGTAAATAGAGAAGCACAGGTCTGAGCTGTGCAAACAAGCTTTGCAATTCCACAAGCTTACCCAGAGGTGGTCTCTGGATCGGTCTGATCACCAGGCCCCACCACCACCTTCTCTGCAGAACAGCATCCTGTGGCTTGAGAGAAGGCAGCTGATATGGTTTGGCTGTGACCCTACCCAAGCCCCATCTTGAAGTGCAGCTCCCATAATTCCCATGTGTCATGGGAGGGACCTGGTGGGAGGTAATTGAGTCATCAGGGTGGGTCTTTCCCGTGCTGTTCTCGTGGAAGTGAATAAGTCTCAGGAGATCTGGTGGTTTTATAAATGGGAGTTCCCCTGCACAAGCTCTCTCTTGCCCACCATCATGTAAGAAGTCCCTTTGCTCTTCCTTCATCTTCCTCCCTGATTGTGAGACACCCCCAGCCATGTGGAACTGTGAGCCCATTAAACTTCTTTCCTTTATAAATTACCAAGTCTCAGGTATGTCTTTATTAGCAGCCTGATAACAGACTAATACAGCAGCCATGTTCTTCCTTGGCTTTGGCCCTGCCCAGCCCCCCACTAAACACAGTTGATTGGTTCAGGGTTTGACATTCAACCCAAGCCTGATCAATCAGAATCCTTCTCTGGGATTTTTCACATTGGAACCAAAAATCAGAGCCAGACCCTCTCTGATATCTAGCAGCAGAAGATGTGAGACTGACATGAAGGCCAGGAGCAGTGGGCAGCCATTCTCAGGAGAAAGTGGAGATGACACAGGAGCAGAGAGGGATGGCAGTGTCTGAGATCCGTGTGTGGTCAGTGCCCAAAGTCCAGCTGGGTCTCCTCTCTTTCTGGGGCTTAGTTCTTCAATAAATTCTCCCTTGCAATCCATGAGCCAATAAATACCTCTCTGTCTAAGCCAGTAGTGGTTATATTTTAGTTTTTGACAATCAAAAAGAGGTCAGATGGATACGGAGGTCCTGTGTGCACATTTCCTAGTCCTTTGTTGGAGACCAGGTAAGTAAAACTGGGATCAGCTGAGCCTCTTTTACAATGATGCCTCTTCATTCTATAACAGGAAGGAGATTCAGCTGAAAAGTTTTCCATGCCTGAAGATTAGGCATTGGTTTCTAAGGAATCCAAAAAGCTGCCTAACTCAAAATAGCTCAGGATCTGAGGAAGAACACTAGCCAGAGAGTTGAGAGATGCAACCTCTCAGGCACACATGGAATGGGTGTGGCCCATCCCTCATTGTCCTTCTCTTGGCCTCAATCTCCTCATCTGTAGAACAAGAGAGCTGCCTAGATCATGGTTTCAGTCCCTTACCTGCCACCCTCACCATGGGAACCAGTGTTTATATAACACTTTTTAAAAATATGTTCTCTCTGTTGTCCTTTATCTGTGAATAATGAATTTGATGTGCCAGCCATCTCTTCCCAATGCACTTTAAAATGCATAATTGCTCAAATAGAACATGTTTGACTGTGTACCATCCAAATCCCCTTGGGTACCACAGTTGGAAAACAATGAAGCAGATGATCTCTAAGAAGCCAGCAACCATGTCATGGAAGGCAAGTTCAGAGGTCAGTCTGTTCAGCATTCACTCAACAAACATTTACAAATTTCCTGCTCCAGGATGACCACTCTGAGAAACCATAACATACATTGTTTTAGCTGACAGTAGGTGAGCATTTATAATGGGCTGGGCACTGGGCTAAATGCTTTACAGATGGTCTCTCATTTTTATCCACTGAAAAATCCCATAAGATAGATAAAATGAATGTCTGAGTCTCAGAAAGGTGAAGTATTCATCACTTAGACCCAAAGCTAGTGTGTTAGTTTTCTATAACTGCCATAACAAATCATCACAAATTTAGTGACTTAAAACATACATTTATCATCTTACAGTTCTGCAGGTCAGAAGTCCAACACGGTTCTCTCTGGGCTAAGATCAAGGTATTAGTAGGGCTTGTTCCTTCTGGAGGCTGTAAAGGAGAATCTGTTTCCTTGCTTTTTTCAGCTTCCAGAGGCCACCCCATTCCTTGGTTCATGGCCCCTTCCTTCATCTTCAAAGCCAGCAATACAGGCTGTCCCTTCTCATGTTTCAGTCTCTCTGGTTCTCTGCAGCCAGGAAAAGTGCTTGACTTTTAAGTACCCATGTGATAAGGCCCTCTGGATAGTCCAGGATTCTCTCCCCCGTCTCATGGTCCTTAGCCTTAATCACATCTTCAAAGCCCCTTATGCTATGTAAGGTAACATATTCACAGGTCCCAGGGGTTAGGACATGGACATCACTGGGGCCAGTGATCTGATCCCACCCAGCACAGGTAGTAAGGGGCAGAGGGGAGACTGAAACCTTCATTTGATGGTTTTAACCACTACCATAGACAGAAGCAGTCCTCAGGGGGCTTTGCTTTACAGGAGCAGGGAAGAGTGACATAGAAAGGGTGACCACTTGATATTATAGACCATATCATTGTGTTATAATCTCTCTCTCCAGCTAGAATGTAAACTCCATGAGGGGAATTCCATATACCCTGCTCACTGCTGAATCCCATCACCTAGAGCCCTACCATCTAATATGGTAGCCACGTGTGGTCATTGAGCACTTGACATGTGACTCAAGTATAGTATTCACAGTGATTTCAAAGCCAGTATAAAAAAGAAAAAAGAATTGTTACATATTGATGTTTTGGAAAATTTGGATTAAATAAAATAAATTCCTGAAATTTATTTCACCATTTTTTAACCTTTCTTTTCTGGCTACCAGAAAATTTAAAATTACATAAGCAACTTGCACATCTATTGGACAATGCTGATCTGAATGAATAGTTGGTGCACAGCAGACACCCAGTGCATATCAATCAAGTGAATAGAGGGACAAAATAGCAGGAGATAAGTGGAGAACAAAACGGAGTCTGGCATTTTCAAATACTATGTCTGATTGGGAAAGTCATGGTCTGTAAACCCGGAGAGGCAGGCAGTGGACAAGACATGGATTCCTACAGTGAGCCAATGTTTCCTGAATGCCTCATACAGGTTAAGTTGGAGTATATTTATTCTATTTGCCTGGGTAGAAGCAGCGAAGTATGCTAGGAAATGATATGGCTGAATTTCTGTTTGAGAAAGAAGATTCTTTTTTTTTTTTTCTTAATTTTTCTTTAGAGATGGGATCTTGCTATGCTGCCCAGGCTCATCTCAAACTCTTGGTCTCAAACGATCCTCCCACCTTGGCCCTCTCAAAGTGCTGGGATTACAGGCATGAGCTACCATATCCAGCCCTGAGGAAGGGCATTCTTTAACTTAGGACAAGGCTGGACTGGGAAGAAGGCTCAGTCTTCTGGCAAACATGAAGCATGGGGAGATGGTGAAGCATGCCTTCTTTAAGATAAAGTAGCTGAGAAGCAACATGAAGGTGCTTGTAGAGAAGGGGTTAGCTTTATGTATCTTAGAACCAAATCGAGTAAGAAGCAATGAAATGAAATTGGGTAAAACTGTAAATGGAAAGATCACATCACAGGGAGGGCTGCATCTAAGTTCTGCCCTGTGAGGATGATGGAACAAAGGGTGCCCAAGTCCAAAGCAGAGACAGGCAAATCGAGAGCAGACAGCAGGAAGGAATGTTTCATTCTGGACATCACAAACCCCGAGACAGCTTCAGCAGAAGTAATGTGGATGCCCGCAATCAGGGTCAGCCCAGCGCTGGGCAGCAGGTGCCGGGTGGATCAACTCCAACCTGACTGAGAGGAGAGGACACACCTCGCTAGGGCTGCCGAGCACCAGCCAGCCCTCCCAGCGCTTCTGAGCTCTTTGTTACAGAATCAGGGCAGCACACTTTAGAAGGGAGGCCAGTAGGTTCAGAGACCTTCTCAAGCCCTGTCTGCAACGTGCCTTCGTTAAATATTTCACAGAGCAGAAAGACCACTTCAAAAGAGGAAAGCCTCTGCAGCCTGCAATGGGCTGGAAGCTCCCGAGTCAGGGTGACCAGCCCAGGGCTGCTGCAACTCCACACTTGTTTTTTTGTTTTTTTGTTTTGGTGGGGGAGGGCTTTGTTTCACCCTCTTGTCTAATCCCAAATAATTTCAAAACAGAAATACAACCCACAAATATTGAATTCATTGAAGCACACAAAGGAATCATGATGTAGGTTCAAAGGGGAGGGTTGAAGCTGCATTCTGAGCACTGAGGAAAAGGAAAAACAAGGAAGTAAGGGAATAGGAATGTCCCCAGGTGTGAGACAGAGCTCACCCTCTCTCTGCAGTTCAGGGAAGCCCACCAAGCCCTGTTCCTGGATCCAAAATCAGCCAGGGTATATATTTATGTCCCCATTCCCGAGTTGCCAAATGCCCTAAAAAGACAAGACTTTCCTGTACAAATGAGGTTACAACAAGGCCAGGAAAGGAGAGAAAAAAAATTTTTTTTTGAGATGGAGTCTCACTCTGTTGCCCAGGCTGGAGTACAGTGGCACATTCTCAGCTCACTGCAACCTCCACCTCCCAGGTTCAAGCGATTCTCTTGCCTCAGCCTCCAGAGTAGCTGGGACTACAGGCGCATGCCACCACGCCCAGCTAATTTTTGTATTTTTAGTAGAGACAGGGTTTCACCATGTTGGCCAGGATGGTCTCGATCTCTTGAACTCATGATCCACCCGCCTCGGCCTCCCAAAGTTTTGGGATTACAGGCGTAAGCCACCACACCCGGCTGGAAAAAGTTTTAAAAAGGAGCAACTTCAGGCCGAGCATGTTCACTCACATCTGTAATCCCAGCATTTTGGGAGGCTGTGGTGAGAGGATCCCTTGAACCAGGAAGGTCGAGGCTGCAATGAGCCATGATTACACCATTTCACTCCAGCCTGGGTGACAGAGATAGGCTCTGTCTTTGGAAAAAAAAAAAAAGGGGGGGGGGGCAGTGGGGAGAGGAATTTTACATTCACATGTACTTTTTCTCTCTCTCAAAATCTCATTGAAATGAAAATAAATGGATTTTTAAAAAGAAATCAGCAATAAACCAGCAAACATAAAGAGAGTAAGCAAGGAGACAATAACAATAAAATATGGGATACAGGGAAGCAAGTGGATGAGGAGTAAGTGACTTAGACCCCGAAACATACTCCTAAGTCTGCAGGGAGCTGAGAAGCAAATCCATTTACATAACGGGGTTCCCAAAAGACTCTGCACCAGGAACCTCTGGAATCCTTCACTAGTTCTCCCAGCTTGTGGAATGAAGTCCAACTTAGCACATTAACCCAGTGCATGGAGCTCTGTAGATGTTGGTAGACTGTCCACTACTTCTCTCCCCAAGTAGTGGGAGATCACAGCCTGGCTCCTGGCTCACAGTGAATATTCTAAAATTCCAGATTCCCTTTAGTTCCCCCACACAGGAGTGGGGAGCTGATATGGTTTGGCTGTGTCCCCACTCAAATCTCATCTTGAATTGTAGCTCCCATAATTCCCACATGTCATGGGAGGGACCCTGTGGGGGGTAATTGAGTCATGGGGGCAGGTCTTTCCCATGTGGTTCTTCTGATAATGAGTAAGTCTCATGAGATCTGGTGGTTTTACATGGGAAAGCTCCCCTGCACAAGCTCTCTTGCCTGCTGCCATGCACGATGTGACTTTGCTCCTCCTTTGCCTTCTACCATGATTGTGAGGCCTCCCCAACCATGTGGAACTGTGAGTCAGTTAAACCTATTTCCTTTAGAAATTACCCAGTCTCAGGTATGTCTTTATTCATAGTGTGAGAACAGACTAATACAGGAGCTATGGTTACTTTTTTTTAATTTGCACAACTTTTTTTATTTACTGCCCGATTTAATCATTGCTTTCTTTTCATGTGCTTAGTTTCTAGGTGTGAATTGTTAATTCTACCCCCAAATCCCTGCTAATTGTCTAAATTTCCTCCTTCTATGCTCAGATATATCTAGCATTTCATCTTTTAAAATAATTCTCTCCTGAAACTGTAGGCAAGAAAAAACAATCAGACCATAATGATGGCTCAGTTGTGGATATCATTTGCATGGTCAAAAGAATGCAAGCTCTGAAGGTCAATCCAATGGACATTATGATATAATCATGTTGACAGGATGAGGCACTGAAAGAATGCATGAGGGTGAGAGACAGCTACACCCACATCATTCACAGATGAGACAGCATCTGATAATGTTGAAAGCTGAGAAGTCAACAGACATGGTATGGACAAGGGATTAGAGATATGGAGATGCATGCCAAAAGAATCAACTAAAAGAGTTGAAAGTGATTGTTCCGGGGAAGAAGAAATGAAGAAAAGGTGGAGGGTTGTAGTTTTTCATGACCTATCTTGGAAAACAATGTAACCCTTTAAGTGTAGGAATAACTATGAAAATATATATATCTAATTAAGTTATCACCGATAAAAGTAGTGCCACGGGTAAGAGCAGATGATGGGAACAGCCCCAACACTTACCAGCTGGCAGGCTCACATGCTTAACTCATGTGTTCAGTAAGTGCGTATCAAGTCCCAGGTTGTGTCAAGTGCTCTTCTAGGTGTTGGGGACCCAGAGTGAACACCATCAATTCTGGCTACTGTTCAGTTCTAGTCCCTGCTCCTTTGGGTTCCTGACCTCAACCTAGCCCTTCTGGCTCCAGCCTTCACCTCCATCTGGTCACACTGGCTGAGTCATCTGTACCTGTTCTGACTCATTGCTTAACCTCTCCCAGGACTCACAAGATGAAGGGACCCATGACCCCATGACCTCCCTGGGGAACCCCACACCCTCTCATGTGCACCTCCCTTCCCCCTGAATGACTGCTAGGACATGGGACTGGCCCCTCCTTAAGTGTACCCAACAGCAGATGCAAAAACCAGCTGATAGAGAAGAGAAGCAGCCCCAATTATGTAAATGGTGAATCTGACCCTGTTCTTGTGCAATTGACCAGACACATCGACCCTTCCCTCTTGCCCCATCCCTGCTTCTGAGTGTCACCCCCCCACCTTAAGGCACGCTTCCTCTAGGAGACTTCAGCTACCCTGGGACGGTTAAAGGCCACACAGTGAGCCCACCCAGCTCTGCCTACCCTCCCATGGTGGCTCTCCCCACACTATGTAACAGCCCTTTACTTGATCTGTCATGTTTCCAGACTATACCTGAGCTCCCTGAGGCCAGGAGCAACACCTGCCTTGTCCACTCCACTTTCCCAATACCTTCCCTGGAGCCTGGTGTTCAACAAGTATTTGCCCAGTGGATTAATTTGTGGGCAGACCCTATTGGGGCCCTGTGAGTTGAGTTAGAGTGATGTGTGCCTGAAGGCCCACGCACAACCAGCCAGAGTCTGTCAGCTCCTGCCATAAACTCAGAACTCAGAACCCTCAACCCTCAAGATTGTCCTCAGCTACCAGTCCAGCGCCTGCCACTCCTCCACCCATCCTGCCCGCCCCTGAGTTCACCATCTGAACTCCTAGGCACATCTGCTCCCCCATCTCAGCAGTCCAAATAGGCATTCCTTACCTCCAACCTCATTTTCCCTAGGACTTTTCTTGAAAACATTCAGCCCAACAGAAAAACTGAAGAAAAGTACAACCAACTCCCATATCCTCTTCATTCGATCACTATTAATGTTCTACACATTTTTTTTGTGTATGTGTGTGCTGGGCAAAGCATTTGAAAGTATTTTGGCCTTCATCCTAATAATATGGACATTCCCCTATATAATCACATAAGAAATTTCACAGTAAATTGGTAATTCCATCTAATATATCATCCATGTTCAAATTTCCCCATTGCTCCAGCAGTGTCCTTCACAGTTTTATTTGAGTCTAAGACCAATGAAAGTCCATGCATTGAATCTGGTGGTGATGCTCTCCAACCTCTCTTAGTCCAGACCCCTGTACTCAAACTGTGGTCATCACAACAGCAGCAGCAGTATCAGCTTCGATATTGTTAGAAAGGCACAACCTCAGTCCACCCCCTGACCTTCTGAACCAGAGTTTGCATTTTAACAAGATCTCCAGGGAATTTGTATACATCTTAAAGTGTAAGAGCTCTTCCTTGAAAACCACACACATACATATATATACACATACATACATATACACTCATACCTACATGCATACACATGCATATGCCCACATACATGTATACACAAACATATGCATATACCCACATACCTATACATACATACATGCATATACACACATACATACACACATATACACACATATATACACATACATATACACACACATATATACACATGCACATACCTACACACATCATACATATACACACACATAAACCTACACACACGACACACACATCTATACCCTTTTTATTTCTTGTGGCAGTGGCTTTTCTTTGTTTTTTCGAAGAGTCCGAGCCAGTTGTCTCATGGAATGTCCCACATGGGAATCTGTCTACTTGTTTCCTTGTGATTAGATTCAGAGCAACATTTTTAGTGAGAAAACCATGTAGATGATGTCTTCAACTTATTACTGTATCATAGAAGAAAGCTCGTAATGTCAGATGTCCTGACTTTTGGTGATGCTACATTTGATCATTTAGTTAAGATGGTGAATGTCAGGTCTCACCACTGGTAAAGGTCCATTTTTTTCCTTGTAATTTGTAGTTAACATGCGGGGTGATACTTTGAAACCATAAGGATATACTGTTCCCCAGCACCTTTCACCTGACAGTTTCAGCATCCTTTATGCTCCTTGCTTGAATATATTATTGCACTGAAGGTTGAAAAATGATAATTTTCTCATTCTGTCTACATTGATTAGTTGGCATTTTTCTGTAAAGAAGAGTTCCTCTCCTCCCCCATCCCTTCTCTCTCTCCCTTTTTCTCTTTCTCTTTCTCTCTCCCCTAGTCTATTATCAACCATAGACTCATGAATACAGTATTGTTCTGTTTGACACTCAAAAATTGATCTAAATTTGGCCTGTGGGAGCCCATGCAAGCTGGCAGCCATGTGCCTTATTCCTCTCTGCATGTCTAGTAGCTCTGCTACTCTGGGCAAGTGACTTCATCTCTTTCTCAGGCTCTTCTCTGGAAGTTAGATAATGTAACGATTGACCTTGATAGGTTTTTTGTGAGATGAAATGAGTGAGCACATGTGAAACATTTGGAACTGTGCCTGCCATGCGCTAAAGCCAATGCAAGTGCTTGTTATTACATATTCTTATCATCTTTATCATGATGATCATCACCACCACCACCATCACCACCTCCCAGCCCAGGCTTTGGCATGGCTAGAGCTCCACAGGCAGCCGAGGGAGGAAGGGATGGAGGAAGACAGAAAGGGTAGAGTAAAAATCTTTAAGAGGAGAGATGATATGTCAGCAACCCCTGGAAGCCCCTTCCTTCCCACCCTTCCTCCCCACCCTTCCTCACTCCCCTGCTCATGACCACTTGCTTGCTAATATCCAGCCTCCAGAGTAGGTGTGAAGTCCATCCTATCCCCTCACCCATGGAGAAATATTTGGTGAACTGAACTAACACAGGGCTGTTAGATAAACCCAAGTTCTGGCTGACGAGATGTGTGCTCTTTCCCATCTGCTGCCTTCTAAACAATGCTGGTCTTATTATTTCAAATGACACGCAGTTCTCTCTGTAAATCTGCTTGTCATGCCAATTCAGATTTTATGTAAGTGCATTTCTCATTTCATTTTCCTCTGCATACAAGTCACTGATGCAAGGCAGCTAAACCCCAGGTCTGCCACACTCCCTGAAGGATGACCTTGGCCTAGTCTTCACTTCCTTGACCCCAGAAGGCACCTTGGTTCTCACTACAGAGACCATGAGGAGCCTCTGAAAGTTCGGGGGTAGGGGTGGTAAATTATGAAACAAGAACAACAGGAAGTTGGTGCTTGTTGAAGCTGGCAATGAGTGTATGAGAGTTGGTTGTATTATTCTCCCTAATTGCATATGTTTGAAATTTTCCATAATAAGAAGTTGAGAAGGAAAACCTCTAAGAGCTGGGCATCTGGGCTGAGTTTTGCAGGGTGAATAAGAGTTTCTGGTCAAATAAGGAGCAGAGGAACAATCCAGACAGAAAGGGATGTCACAAGAGTAGAGCCCAGAGCTGGGCAGTCTAGTGGAAGATTATTCTATTTCACCCTAAAATCGTGAAGTGTGATTCAGTTCTGGTACTAACCACCCATAGTGCAGACCCCAGAAGCTAAGGGCTCAGTCCTCCACAAGACTGTCTTTACCTCAGACACCAGCTCAAGTGGGGTCCCACATCACCTGCCCTTCTGACCAACTGGCTACAAATGTGAAGGCTCCGAGTATTCCCTTCAGATTTGATAATTCACTAAAATAGCTCACAGAACTCAGGAAAGCACTGTACTTATTACTACAATTTTATTATAAAGGATACAAATCAGGACCAGCCAAACAACAAGGTGAGACCCAGGAAGGTCTTGAATATAGAGCTTTCGTGCCCTCTCCCTGTCCATCTACCCACTCATCCATCTATCTGCCCACCTATCCATCATCCATCCATTCACTCATCTGTTCACCCATCCATCCATCCATCCATCCATGCATCTATTCACCAATCCATCCATCCATCCATCCACCTATCCATCCATCCATCCACCTATCCATCCATCTATCCACCTATCCATCCACCTATCCATCCATCCCTCCATCCATCCATGCATCTATTCACCAATCCATCCATCCATCCATCCACCTATCCATCCATCCATCCACCTATCCATCCCTCTATCCACCTATCCATCCACCTATCCATCCATCCCTCCATCCATCCATGCATCTATTCACCAGTCCATCCATCCATCCATCCACCTATCCATCCATCCATCCACCTATCCATCCCTCCCATCCATCCCTCCATCCATTGGTCCATCCATCCATCCATCCATCCATGCCTTCTCCCTGTAGAATCAGGGCCTGTCACTCTCTGGCCCATCAGTGTATTCACCAACAAGGAAGCTCCACTGAGCTTCAGTGTCTACAGTTTTTATTGGGGTTTCATTACATAGACATGATTGATAACTCACTCTCCAGCCTCCCTCACCTTACTGGAAGTAAGGCTGGCTCCAAGCTCCAACCTAACCACCTGATTGGTCTTCCTGGTGACCAGCCTCCAGCCCAAGTCATCTCATCTCAGCATAAACTCATGTGTGATCCAAGGGGATCCTGCGTAACAAAGATACTCCTATCACTAAAGAAATCCAAGAGTTGGCCAGGCACGGTGGCTCATGCCTGTAATCCCAGCACTTTGGTAGGCTGAGGCAGGTCCATCATGAGGTCAGGATATTGAGACCATCCTGGCCAACATGGTGAAACCCTGTCTCTACTAAAAAATACAAAAAAATTAGCCAGGCATGGTGGGGTGGGCCTGTAGTCCCAGCTATTCAGGAGGCTGAGGCAGGGGAATCACTTGAACCTGGGAGGCAGAGGTTGCAGTGAGCTGAGATTGCACCACTGCACTCCAGTCTGGCGACAGGCAAGACTCTGTCTCAAAAAAGAAAGAAAGAAAGAAAAAAAAGAAAGAAAGAAAGAAAGAAAGAAAGAAAGAAAGAAAGAAAGAAAGAAAGAAAGAAAGAGAAAGAAAGGAAGGAAGGAATCCAAGAGTTTTACAAGCTCTGTACCAGGCACCTAGGGCTAAGACCAGACAAATGTTGTTTTACACAACAAAGGTACATGGCAACAGAGAACACTAGGCAACAGGCACATGCTGAGTTTCCCATCTACACCTCTGCTTCTCTGGGTGCTCTGATTTATGCTATCACCTGATTCTCAAGACATCACTGTAGAGTATATGTGCAGGGGAGGGAGAGAGGAAGGGAGGAGAGAGACAGAAATGGAGAAAGAGAAGTGGAGAAAGTGACAGAAAGTAGAAGAGAGGGGAGAATGAAAGGAATGAAGATAAGGGAGATGGCAGAGAGAGGGAAAGTGGGGGAGACAGAGTGGAAGAGAATGAAAAGAGAGCAGGAGGAAAGAGACAGAGGAGGGAGAGAAGAGAAAGATTTTAACTGCATTTTACAAGAAACTGAGCTCCAGAGAGGATGAATGTCCAATTCAAAATCATATGAAAGAAGCAGCAAGACTCAAATCCAGGTGAATCATATTCCAACATGTGCTTATTCTGGTCTGGAGAAGAGGGCAAAGTAAGGGTTTTATATGAAAATAATGAAGTTTCTGAGACTTTATTCTGATGGGTAATAAGAATCCGCAGAGGCTTATAAACAGGGGAACGCAGTAAGAGCTGCACCTGCAGCTCCATAGGACATGGACAGGAGGGAGGCAGAGAGAGGTGGCATGCCGGAAAAAAAGAGCCAGGTCCAAAGGGGCAGAGATGAGGCCCCACCTAGAGGATTCATACGGAAAAGCAATGGGAGACAGAGCAGACACAAGGGATGTGGTGCTGGCTGACCCGTTTCCATTTAGAAGCATGAGCCCTGGCCAGGCATGGTGGTTCACACCTGTAATCCCAGCACTTTGAGAGGCTGAGGCAGCTGGATCACCTGAGGTCAGGGGTTCAAGACCAGCCTGGCCAACATGGTGAAACCTTGTCTCCACTAAAAATACAAAAGAATTAGCCAGGTGTGGTGGCGTGTGCCACCTGTAATCCCAGCTACTCAGGAGTCTGAGGCAGGAGAATCCCTTGAGCCCAGGAGGCAGAGGTTGCAGTGAGCCAAGATCATGCCAATGCACTCTAGCCTGTGTGACAGAGTGACACTCTGTCTCAAAACAAAACAACAACAACAATAAAAAACAAAGAAGTGTGAGGCCTTCCCCAGCCATGTAAACACAAGTTGGCTTATTATGTTATACAATATCCAGCCTCTGCTTTCTGCACATGTGTATGTCAGACAATTCTGCTTTTATGCAAATTGCAGTGTAATCCTTTCAGCATCCAAGACATCACTGCTGCTGAATCCACCTGGTCCTCCTATCCCCCGACAGTCTATACTAGTCATCCTACAGCAAAGAGGTCTCTGGGCATATCCCCCCACCTTGAATTGCCAAATGAAATCTACCAAGAACCAAGTGGCTTGAGGATTTTGCACGCTGTCCCAGGAAGGTCAGGCAGAGCATTCAGGGGCAGCCCAGCCCGTCTCCTTTAGACAGCCACACCTCCCTCATGCTGCAGGGTTCTGGAGAGAATGTTGGGGACAGCACACCTCACACACACTTGCTGCAGTGCAAGGCTCACATCCAGCCACAGCCAGACGTGGATCTTCATCCTCCAGCAACAGTGATGGGTCCAAGGGCAGCCAATCAGAATCATTGCTTGGAAGGAAAGCTGTCCTATTTCTGTTTGGGTTTACACCAATCACATTCTATAAAGGTATGAGGGGCATCCTCCAGACAAAGGCAAGAAGGGATTGGGGTTGAAAGCAGAGGGAGATAGAGAAGGAAAGTGAGAGAGATGACAATGTATATGAGGCCCTGGCTCAACCCCTGACCTTTCAAGTTATGTAAATCAATTATTCTGTTTTTCTTCAAGATAGTTATAAGCAAGTTTATTTCACTGGAAACGGTCTGCTAATCTATGGCATTGCTTTGAAATAGGTCATTTTCCATTTACTGTTGTTGTTAGTAATTATCAGTAGCGGGCAGTGGCTCACACCTGTAATCCCAGCACTTTAGAAGACTGAGGCAAGAGGACTCCTTGAG
The DNA here is from genome assembly GCF_029289425.2 of Pan paniscus. Taxonomy (NCBI): domain Eukaryota; kingdom Metazoa; phylum Chordata; class Mammalia; order Primates; family Hominidae; genus Pan; species Pan paniscus. The sequence continues at coordinate 75,526,491 of NC_073267.2, forward strand.
GCTAGCCGTTCAAGACCAACCTGGATAACATAGTGAGACCTCATCTCTACAAAACAAAAAAAAATGTTTTAATTAGCCAGGTTTGGTGGTGCATGCCTGTGGTCCCAGCTAGCCAAAAGGCTGAGATGAGATGGCTTGAGCCCAAGGAGTTGGACACTGCAGTGTGCTATGATTATGCCACCGTACTCCAGCCTGGATGACAGAGGAGACCCTGCCTCAGAAATAAACAACAACAAAAAAAAACTACCAGCAGCATCCACTGGACTGTGCATCCAGGCAGCGAACTATTGGCTGCATTTGTCATTTTATTCCATCCTTGTTTAACTTGGAGAGATGAGCAGCAGTTTTTTTTTTTTTTTTTTTGAGAGAGCTAGAGAGTTTTGCTTTTGTTGCCCAGGCTGGAGTACAGTGGTGTGATCTCGTCTCACCGCAACAACCCCCTGCCAGGTTCAAGCTATTCTCCTGCCTTAGCCTCCTGGGTAGCTGGGACTCCAGGCACGTACCACCATGCCCAGCTAATTTTCATATTTTTAGTAGGGGCAGGGTTTCGTCATGTTGGCCAGGGTGGTCTTGAAGTCCTTACCTCAAATGATCCACCTGCCTCAGCCTCCCAAAGTGCTGGGATTACAGGCATGAGCCACCACACCCGGCCAATATTTCATTTCATAGATGAGGATACTAACACTTGGAGAGGTTTGGTGAATTGTTCTCAGATTGTTACCTTCTCAGCTTGTAAGTGATAAAGCCACTATGCAGATGGGAAAACTAAGGACTGGGGGAGAAAGTGATCTACTCAGTGTCACAGAGCAAGTCAAACTAGCAGCAGGATGCAAACTCAAAACCCTGAGTTCTCAGTCTAGTGCTCTCTTGGTCAGATCTGAACTATTTCAACAGACCAAAGGAACTCTCCAAGAAACAGGATATGCCATTAGGCTGACTGCTATTCTGCCTTCCTGGATCCTCCCATTCACATTTTAACCAATGTCAGGGGCTTAGAGGAAGGGTACATTCAGGATCCCTGGACTGGACAGAAGTGTTTTTACTTTGTAGAGTGGCATAACAATTTGATTCAATACCTTACAATTGTGAGATTGCACACACAAATCTGGGCTATATCTTGGCAGCAGATTCCACTGGGCTTGGTGATGGATTGAATGTGGGAGTCTGGACCCAGACTGAGAGCAGAGTGTCAACCAAACACAGTAAGTCCACCAGAGTCCCTCCCTCCCTGTCCCTGTTTCCATTCAGCAAATTGCTTTTGGCATTTCTACTACATGCCTAAGATCTGAGACAGCCAGAAACAAAGATGACACAGCCCTAGCTCCCAGATGATGCCTATGACAGGCAGATGTTTTTCTCCAATACTGCCATGTAACAAGTCCAGACTCTCAGTGGTGCAACATCATTTATTGCTTTTAAGTCTGTAGGTTTACCGTTCTGGCTTTGGGGAAATCGGGCAGGTTTGGGTCTGCTCCATGTCTCTCTCCAAGACCAACAGCAAATATGGGCATTGTCTTCTCATAGCAAATGGCAGAATTGCAAGAGTCTGAGCAAAACTCCACAAATACAATTAAGCCAGACACAGTGGCTCAACCTGTAATTCCAGCACTTTGGGAGGCCAACGCGGGAGGATCTCTTGAGCCCAGGAGTTCAAGACCAGCCTAAGCAACATAGCAAGACCCCATCTCTACAAAACAATACAAAAATTAGCCAGGTGTTGTGGCTCACACCTGTAGTCCCAGCTACTTGGGGGGCTAAGGTGGGAAGATCATTTGAACCTGGGAGGTCAAGGCTGCAGTGAGCCATGATGGTGCCACTGCACTCCAGCCTGGGTGACAGAGTGAGACCCTGTTTCCAAAAAAAAAAAAAAAAAGAAACAAAACCTGCTTTTGCCACACCTACTAGCATTTTCTTGGCTAAAACAAGTTTCATGGTCATGTCCAAAGTCAATGAGAAATGAGACTGAGATAAGTACACTACCTTTCCTATAGATATTGCAAAGTCATATGGCAAGGGGGTATGGATATATAATACTATTATATGAGAAGGGAGTAAAGATATGGTACTATTCAGTATTCATAATGGATCAGTCTTTTAAGTCATTGATTTGTCACTGTGCTGGGCCCTGGGGGAAAGGAGGTTGGAGAAGCAATAGAGTGGACTGATGTCAGTCTCTGCGTTAAGCCAGAACACACCTGCCGCTGTTAAATAGAGAATAGGAGATCGCAGTGGAAAACGCACTGGAGAGAGTGGAGCAGGTTGCATGCCCTAGCCTTTGGAAGGCGGAGAACAGCCAGGCTTGGTGGTTCTGGGACTCACGGCCAGAGGCAGGTGTCAAACGTCAAAGAGCCAGCTCCTCTTACTACCAGAGAGCAAGTCAAGGCTAATGAGGAGGAGGCCCAGGAACAGGCCCTGGTGGGCAAATGCAGCTGGCTCCACCAGAGGCAGTTCTCACTAATTGTGCTTCTTTGGCAGATGACTCACCAAACAGAGGACTCAATCCCAAGCCCAGTGAGGGTCCAGCAGCCTTCAGGCCAGGGCCTTGGAGGCAGGCTGAGCACTGGGCAGCCAGCCAGACCAGATTCTGCTTGAAAGTGCCTGAAAACCTCCAGCCTGAGTCGCTTAGGTTCTGAAAACTCTGCCTCAACTCACTTCAAGCCTAGGTTTCACTGGAGAAAAGTTATGTGATGAGAGGAAGGAGGAAAGGAAAGATAGTGACTGGAAAAGAATTTTTACAAGTTCACAGAGTGGTTCTTTGAAGGGGTGGAATCCTTGCTGGATGTGGTTCTTCTGCACCACACAGGAGACCATCCTCCTTTCTACCAACCCCTACCCATGACTCTTTAGAAAAGCCTGGCAGAGGGTCCTTCATAATAGCATCCTTGCTTCCTCGGTGAAATTCACCAAAGCAGTGACTTATGTCTCCATTAGCTGCCAAGACACATCCAGGTGCCTCACTTGGGGCTCTGGTGGCAAACCTGGGGTGGAGAAATAAGCTTCCATCCATTAAACTGGCCCATGCAACCAGGAAGTCTCACCCATGCCAGGCTTCAGGACTCAAATCAGCTTGAGCATATGCTTGGAAAGAAATGCATAATCAATTTCAAGGTTGTGCCCTCATCTCCTAGATTCGAAAATCACACAGATGATCCAAGTTCATGAGAATAGCAGACATGAACAAACCTACTTCCTACACTTTACAGATGCGGATACTGAGGCTTTGGGTTCAAGTAGGTCCTCAAATATTAATTTTCCTAATAAGAAAAGCAAACAAAATGAGGATTTATTTCTGGGCCAGATGCTATGCCAAGGATCAGGGCAGCTGCCAACACTTACCCATTTGTAAGGGACCTGGGACAGTATACATGGCTTGGTGAGCAGAGTGTAGGCCGGATTTCAGCCCCCGTTTGCCGCTCACCCAGGTTCTCTTAGGCAGTGTGTGACAGGCACAACTGTACATGGCAGCCCTACTCAGCACTCTCCTTATGAAGAAGACACTATTTGTAGCATCAATTTAGAGACAAGAAAAATGGGGATTAGAGAAAGTAATTTGCCCAACTTTATGTAACTATAACATACAAGTCTCTAGAGTTTGTGATCTTAGAAAACAGAATAACACAATCGTTATCTGCCTCACTCCATTTTGCTTTTGGAGCAGCCAAATATTTTATTGGTTTAGGGTTACTTGGCAAAAAAAAAAAAATGGGTTTCTAGGAATGGTTAATAACATATTAACTAACACAATGTCAAAGATCTAGTTGTATGTTTAGAAGCACAAAATCATGATGGGCAGATCTAGGGGAGACATTTCATCCAGTTTCACAGCCTCCTACCCCACACCAAGAATTTGAGAAGTGATTTGCCCAAGGTCTCACCTGGAGTCAGGGACTGAGCCAACACTGGAACCCAGGCCCTGACACTGAGGCCAGTGGTTCCCATTCCACCAGGCCAAGTATGGATGCCCTTCCAGCTTTGTGCTGTGTCTGGAGACAGGGTAGGCAGAATAGGTAAAGGAAAGTCCAAGGCAGCCCCTCTAGAGTCCAAGTCCTTAACCAAAAGCTCAGGACCAGGGCTTGGAAGGAAAAGGGCTGAAACAAGAACCACTGTATGGGCCCTTGCCAACTTACTGCCCTGCTCCATCCCTGAGATGAAAAGGCCACCTCATTCCACAACCATATTCTAGGTTTTCATAGGCAAGAACCCAGCCACAGCTCTCTGCACAGCAATGCATTCTTACTGTTACGTAAGGGAAGGAGTGCTCTACCAAGGGATGCTCCCACATTGTCTTCTCCCATCAGCCCTTAAACAGACCCATTACCCCGAGAAAAACCAAACTGCCTGTAATGCCCTACTGCACAATGCACCATGCCTCTAAGCCTTTGCCCGTGCTGTCACCTCTGCCTGTCCCCACTTCCTCCTGATGGCATTCTTGGCTTGCCTAGGTCCTAGGGATCCCCCAAGACTCAGCACGGGAAGTACCCCTTCTAGGAAGGCTACTCTAATACCTCCCACCTTGTGCTCTCAACACATGAACTCCTGAACTAAATGTCTTTCCTTATGGGCTCCCAAAATGCTTTCCTTTCTCACTCATTGAATGAGATATTGTGACTGTTTCTTTCCCCTCATGGCTTGTAAAGGACAGGGACCATTTTATATTATATTAACACTAGGAATCATATAGCCCTTGTGCACTGCACACTGTATAATAGATGCTCAATAAACATGATGAACGAATGAATGAATGAGTAAATGAATGGGGAATGCTTATTAAGCACATGAAGAGTAGATGTGGTAAGTTTTAAAGTGCTGCCCCACTGCCAAGGACAGCCACAGCCAAGAGTGGGTGCTTAATAAAACTTAGTTTGAATACAACTAAAAGGCCAGCCAGGACCCCCAGATGGCTGAGGGCATCCTGATGGTGCCTCCAGCCATCTGGACTGTGAACACCATTAAGCACATCCATCAATTCAGCGGCATCTCTGGGCCTCAGCCCAGAAGGAGTTCATGCACCCACGGCCTATGGTCCTGCAAGAATAATGATGAGGGAGGAAGAGTAATAAAGAGAGGACGGTGGAATAACTAAGCAGCCACCAGGACATTTACCGGAGCCATGGGGAGCCCCTGGAACCTCAGACAGGACCTGGAGAAACACACCCGCAGAAATCAGGAGGGCTTGTCAGAAACCAATGGCACACACAGAAGTCAAGGTTAGAAGGGACTGTTTTTCTCCCGATGACTTCCAGGTACTTCAGAGAGGGGCCATTACGATGATTCATAGCCAGAGAGCCCCTCAGGGAGACTGCCTCCTCTTGAGGACAAAATATTAAGCCATCGGTCAAATTTAAACACCCTCCCATCAGGAATCTTGTTGAGGATAAAACACTGTGATTCTACATCATCCACAGCTTAAGACCTAGCAGAGGAGGGGAGGCACAAGGAAAGGTCACTGATGGAGGAGCTTAGGTTGGTGCTCAGGTGGAATGGCTGATTTTAGGAGGGCACAGCTGCTACACCATCATCAGGGGGCCACCAGGCTACAGTTCCACCCCAGGGAAAGGCACTGAAAGGGACAAGAATTTGCTCTGAATGCCCAGTGGCCACAAGGAGCTGATATGTATCTCACCCATACCAGACACTGCGTATTGAGTTCCACCCACGTGTTTAATTTTTGGGACCATGCTCCTCATCTTCACACAAAGAAGGGGCCAGCATGCCCACTTTAGAGGCTTAGACTCTGAGGCACAGGGAGGATAAAACCCTGCCCTAACTGGCACATCTAGGAAATGTTGGGGGCCAAGATGTGAATCCTGCATGTGTTCCCAGTGTTCCTTGTCTGTCTTCTGCCCCACATCAGCTGTTTTCCCTGATCATTCTTTGTCCCTGGTGGTCAAGGCTAACCTATTCTGGCTCAGCATGGGTGGAGAGCCTCCAATGCACCAAGCACCTTATTCATTCTCTTGTTAGAACTTCATTGCTCTAGGCCAGGCACGTTGGCTCACACCTGTAATCCCAGCACTTAGGGAGGCCAAGGCAGGCAGACTACTTGAGGTAAGGAGTTCAAGACCAGCCTGGCCAACATGGTAAAACCCCATCTCTACTAAAAATCCAAAAAATTAGCCAGGCGTGATGGTATGCACCTGTAATCCCAGCTACTAGGGAGGCTGAGGCAGGAGAATCGCTTGAACCTGGGAGGCAGAGATTGCAGTGAGCCAAGATCATGCCATCGCACTCCAGCCTGGGCAACAGAGCAAAACTCTAAAAAACTTTATTGCTCCATCATTCCTTCAACACATATTTATTGTTCCTACTGTGTCCCAACTTCTGTGCTGGGCATGAGGTAGGGGAAGAGTGATGATAGCATCTCTGAGGCAACTCTAGCTTTTTAAATGTTCAGGAAACCTCGCTCTTCTGGTTGTTGGAGCAGTTCTGTGAAGTGAGAATGGCCATGTCCACTGGACAAGTGAGAAACTGAGGCTTAGAAGGGAGGGAGAAACAACTGTATGTTCTCTACATGCCTGATGCTGTGCACGGAACTCAGCCTTCTTCATTCTGTGGATGGAGGAACCGAGCCATGGAGGTGAAGCAGATGACACAGAGGTCATAACTTCCAGAACTGGGGACTCAAGCCCACTTTTCCTGCCTCCTCCATCCACCATCTCTCAAATATGGAATTTTTAATTTGCTGTCATGGACTGAACTGTGTCCCCTGAAGCCCTCATCCCCAAAAAGACTGCTTTTGAAGATAGGGTCTTTAAGGAGACAATTATAGTTTAATGCGATCATAAGGATGGGGCCCTAACCCATAGGACTGGAGTCCCTATGAGAACAGGAAGGGACATCAGCGTGCTCTGTCTCTCCACGTACACAGAAGAAAGGCCACATGAGAACACAGTGAGAAGGTGGCTATCAACAAGCCAAGAAGGGAGACCTCACCAGAAACCAACCCTGCTAGCAACTTGAATTTGGACTTCCAGCCTCTAAAACTCGGAGAAAATAAATATCTGTTGTTTAAGCCACTCTGTGGGGGTATCTTGTTATGGCAACCACAGCCAATTGATACAGCCACTTTCAAGGACTGGATTTCTTTTTGCCTGCTGGGTTCTTTTACAGCCCTCTCGCCCCCTTGTTTTCCTCATATCATGGCCAGCTTATTTACTCCATCTTGATGACGAGGCTTTTACTACCATCCAGTCTGCATGTGCCACAGGGATCTGTCCCTATTCCTGGAGCCCAGAGAAGGAGACTGCCTGAAGCCTTTATCAGGCCTAGCCACTTACGGCAGCGATGGGCAAATCTCTCATGAAGAGTAGCGATGTTACCTAGGACTAAGGATGCTGAGAGCTGGAACAGTGGAGGGGGCTGGTCCCAGACCACAGTGTCACTGCCATCAAGGTGGGACCATTTCCCATTGCAGAAGCCAGCAGACTCAGGGTCCACAGGCCTTCTGCCACTTCCCAGGCCACACGGTCTACTGAAAACAGTTTGGACTTGAGAGCCTGACCTGAGTTTAAATTCTGTCTCTGCCACTGGCTGAGAGACCAGTAATCAATAGGGCTTTTGGCCAACATCCCAGCGCTGTCCTCTCAGGCATGTGGTAAGAATGATCTTCCCACCTCCTGGGAGCTGAGTGTGGCCATGAGACTTGCTTTGACCTAAGAAATGAGAACTTTAAGGACCAATGCATTTTTTTTTCCATTTGGCATGGCAAACAGCAAAGTCTCAGATTGTGTCTGCTCCATCATCCTGGGTTCCTAAATAAGGAAAATGAGAAGAAAAACGCATAGCTGTCCTGCAATGGGTACATAGAATGATCAAGAAATAAGTCTTTGCTTTCGGCCACTAAGATTCTGGGGTTATTTGTTACTATAGCATAACCTAGCTCATCTTGACTGCTACAGTGACACTGACTAAATCACAGCCTCCTTGAGACTCAATTTCTGCACCTGTAAAATGGGGACAACTGTATCTCATAGTTTTCAAAGTACAATGCTTGGTACACTGCGGGCCTTTGACACGTCAGCTTGCTCACTCTCTTCTCTGCACTGTTTTCCCACAAGTCCTTCTCATGATGGGATTAGACATTTTGAGACATAATTTCTTTAGGTCAGATGTTTAGGCACAGACATCTATGTGTTCCTAGCACCCTGTACTGGGCTGGCACCATGGCAGATAATCGGTAAATATTTATTATTAAGCAAATATACAATGATTAATCACTTACTGAGTGGTCGACTTTGTGCTGGTCACCAGAGACCAAAGTCTCTGATCATTTCTCTTGCCTTTCACCTTTCAGTGTAGGTATATTGTCTTTCTTCCCAGTCCAAGGTAGCACTTAATTCTAGCTCTCCTGGCTAGGTGGGCAAATCCCCTTCTCTCTTCTAGTAGTAGAATCCCCTCAGCGAGGCTCCTGCCCATCGATCTCTCAATCTCTGCCAAAACACTTTCAGCATTTGAGAGCTCACTACCTACAAAATGCGCTTCTAAAATTAGAATTACACGGCAGTAGGTTTGGCTCTGGACCAAGTCCATGAGCCCTTCCAGCAACCCTGCGAAGTATGTGTCATTGATGTCACCCCATCCTGTAAACAGGAAGCTAGGATACAGAAAGGAAATTGTCCAAGGTCACACAACCTTGGTGAGGTATGACTGTAATTTTCTAGGCACACATGCATGGTATGCATGCGATAAATATTATGGGTTGATTGACAGCTCCGTCCCTGGGAGGGGGTTTCTAGTGACTCCAAATCTCTGTGGAACCCCAACCCCAGAATTTGCAGTTTGGCTTTTGGGAATCTTAACAATGCAAACAGCCCTTCATCTCTATTAGAATGTAAATCTCAATAAATGATTTCCAATAACACAGTCCTTGCCAGGAAAGGAAGCATTCACACTGTTGCTCGTGCATACTATAGGTTAATATTTCAGGATGCATTAAATGTATAAATGTTTAGAGAGTGGCAAAGTTCCAGTTGTGAGCCAAGTCACTTTACAGAAAAAAACGAGATGCTGAAGGAGAGTATTTTTAGACTTGGACCCAACCTGACACTACCCGTAAATACTTTGTGTTCGTGGGCAGAGTATGCAATCCTGCTACTGATTTGCCAGGAAGGAAAATAACATGTTGGTTTCAAACAGATGTTCCTGAACCCTTGATGGAAGCTGATGACTTCAAGATGGGCTGACTACTTTGTGGCTTCTTTGGAGACAGTTGAAATTAAGATGGGATCTGGGGCATGACGGAGCACCAAATTTGCCAAAGATGTGCTGGAATAACTAAGCAACAGACATGGGTCAGATTAGCCATGTGCTGAAGCCAAAGGCACATGCAGGAAACCGGAACATTTTCTTGGCCCTTGGAGGACACAGGAGGAACGCTGATGGGCAACATATTTTAAGTAAATATGAGATTGAACCATATAAAATTGCTGATATTTAATCTTTCTCGACCAAAAATACGGCACTTGGAGGTGTTTCAATCAGATATACACATAACCCCACATCCCCAGCAGCAGACACATAACTGTCTGCAATACAGACAATTGTCCACAATTTAGAACACCAGCCAAGTAAACTCTGGAGTTTCTGTGATGGAGTTAGACCCAGGTATTTTTGCCAAGATAGGAGACGGCGGAGGGGGGAAGGCAGAAAAGCTATGAGTACACTCTGGGGGAACAGACCAGTTAAAATCCCAACCAAGCTGTCTGAGCCTGGCACCTGTCAGCAGCTGGCATCACCATTGTCCTAGCACCTGAGCTGTGGAGCAGGGAGCCCCAGACCTACAGACAAACTGACTGGGTTAAGTCCTGATTTTACTCCTTTCAAGCTTTAGTGGGTTGAATGCTGACCCCCAAAAAGATATGTTCTTATCCTAATTCCCTGAACCTGTGAGTATTACCTTGTATGGTGTATTAGTCAGGGTTCTCTAGAGGAACAGAACAAATAGGAGATACATATACATATATAAAGGGGAGTTTATTAAGGAGTATTGACTCACACAATCACAAAGTGAGGTCCCACAACAGGCCATCTGCAAGCTGAGGAGCTAGGAAGCCAGTCCAAGTCCCAAAATCTCAAAAGTAGGGAAACTGACAGTACAGCCTTCAGTCTGTGGCCAAAGGTCCAAGAGTCCCAAAGCTGAAGAACTTGGAGTCTTGATGTTTGAGGGTAGTAAGCATCCAGCTTGGTAGAAAGATGGAGCCCAGAAAACTTAGCCATTGTAGTTTTTCCACATTCTTCTGCCTACTTTTTATTCTGGCCACACTGTCAGTTGATTAGACTGCCCACCCAGATTGAGGGTGGGTCTGCCTTTCCCAGTCCACTGACTCAAATGTGTATCTCCTTTGGCTACATCCCCACAGGCACACCCAGGAACAAAACTTTGCATCCTTTAACCCAATCAAGTTGACACTCGATATTAACCATCACATATGGGGCAAAAGATGTCCTTAAGTTAAGGACATTGAAGGAAAGGACTTAAATCCAATGACAAGTGTTTTCATATGAGACAGACACAGAGAAGAGAAGGCAGCACACAGGACAAGGAGGAAGCAATGCGACTGCACAGGCAGAGGTTAGAGAATTTGATGTGGCCACAAGCCAAGGAGTGCCTGGAGCCACCAGAAGCTTGAAGAGGTAAGGAGCAGATTCTCCCCTAGAACCCCCAGAAGGAGTACAGCCCCACCAATACCTTGATTTTATACTTCTGGTCTCCAGAATTGTAAGAGAATCAATTTCTGTTGTTTTAAACCAATAAGTCATTTGTCACAGCAGCCACAGGAAACTTATACACGAGTCCTCTGCCTCAGTTTCCTTGTCTGTAAAATGGGATAAGAACTTCAGGAGATGGTGCACTGGAACACTTTAGCAAGGAATCTAGTATATACTAAGCACTCAATGAATGTAAGATGAAATAAGCTAACCACCACCGGGACAGAGAATTGCATCAGACCCAAGGAAACGAAGATAGTTGCTGCCGTGTGTGTGTTTGGAGCTTCAAAGATGTGAAAAGGTGCAGTGTTCTTGAGACCTGTCTACCTTGCCCCAGCAGTAGTTCCTCAAGTCACAAGTGGGAGCCAAGAGCCCTTCTCAGATAACTCAAACAACACCAGCAAAAACTACTTCTGTTAAAAAAATTTTTTGAAAGTATTCAGGAAGAGTCCGTTTTCCTTACAGAACTGCATATTGGACACAATTTAAGCAATCGGGAACCTGGCATTTTGAGCTTGTTCAACCACTGAAAAAGTATCAAAAATACAGTTTAAAAAAAATAGCACACAGGGGAAGAAAATGGTTATTAAAAATGCTTAAGAGCCTTCCTGAACTTCAAATGGGCTCTTCACAACAATAATACTGATGATTTAAGGGAAAAAATGAATCAAGACTCTATTGATTAAATGTTCCTTAAATTATATGTGGGTTTTAAAATGTGTGGCAGTATGCAAAGCACGTTGGAGGTAAAACGTTTGAAAAAATCACCCAAGACATTTAAAGAATTTGAATGTAGCTGCAGCTTCAGCCCCAGGAGGGAGTAGCCTGGGCTCCAAAGAAAAGAAGGACCATCAAGAGCATCTATGACCCAGGCCAGTAGTGCCTAATTCCAGAGCCCTGATGGCAAGGAGGGATGTCTGCTTCCTGCTGCCATGGCCCTGGTCTCCCTAACTCCCTTGCCATGGCTTCATATACACAACCTCAGCCCATCATTCATTCCAGAAACACGTCTTGAGCACCTCCTAGGTACCATGCCCTGTGCTCGGAGCCAGGGGAGATGCTAATGTGGCCACAGATGTGAAAACACTCATTATGATTCAGGGGGTTGATAGCCATGAAATGAAGGACCCACTGGGATAGTCCCTCCCCCATCCAAGGAGATCAGGGGGCTTCCTGGAGGAAAGGAAATCGACGATGAGATCTGAAAGGTGAGCCAGGATGCAGAGAGAATGCAAGGGAAGAGAGAAATTCACACAGCAGGCAGGGGAGTGGCACATGCAACATCCCAAGGTCAGAGGCACAGGGCATTTAAGAACAAAAGCAATGAAGCCAGGCCTGCTTCAGGGCCCTCCATCTGGGTCACCTGCTCAACCTCCCCTCAGTAGCCATGGACTCCACTTCCCACAAGACTCTGGGTTCTGCTCACCCAGTGGCTTAGTCTCTTAAATTCCTGAGTGAGAAACTCATCTTCCCTCCTCCCCCCAAGAATCCCACTGGCTCACCCCAGACCTCATGGTGGGGACACTCAGGCAGCACGCAGGGAGGCCTGAGGTACATATGGAAACGTCGCAGTTTGGAGGACAAAATATCTCTCCAGCAACCTGGCCCTCTCTATGTGATGGGATTCCCTCTTCCTACTGCAAGTGGTGTCAGTTCACAAGTTCTGTCCACCCCTTCACATCTCCCCACCCCACCAGTGCAGGCTGAGCTGTGGTCTTCCTCTGCCTCCTCTAACCCAACCTATATGGTGCTTCAGAGGAAGAGAGACTGAACGTGAAACCCTTGGGAACTGCTGAAGGAAAAGATGGAAACCTGGGGGCCAGGATCCTTTCCTCCCCCATTAGTCCTCATTGTGAACAGGGACCATTCCCTCCTGGCCCTGGAAGTAGCCTCTGGAGGCCCAGCAATATCCTGATGCAAAGGCAAGAGCAGCTCTCTCCCCTGGGCAACATTCTTCATGCACTATTAGGATCCCAATTCAACCCCTTCCACTATGAGCAGCACAAGAGCAGGGACCCCATCAATTTTGGCTTATCTTTGTTCCCCTCCAGGTGGCCCCATGCCTGGCACAAGAAAGTGCTAGTTACATGCAGTGAAGGAATGCAGGAATGCATAGACATCCTGATTACTATGCACTGGACCATTCATTATGGTCCTGAAGCTCACCATGACCTATGAGGCAGGAAGGACAGAGCCTCCTCAAAGACTCATTCAAAGAAGACTGGACCAAGATTTCACAGCAGTGAGAAGCAAAATTAGGAGAAGAGCCCAGGCCTCTGGGTCTCTGCATGCACACACCACCACAACCTGGGCCTCACTTTTCCTATCATGCTGCTGGCTCTCCAAATATAATCAACCTTTGGCTATATCAATCAGAGCACCCAGCAAGGCACCAAATGAGAGAAAGGGGAGAAGAAAGAGAAGGGAAAGAAGAAACAGCCTCAGCCCTTGAGAAGTTGGCTGGTGGTACTGAAGAATTACATATTTGATTTTAAGATATTATTCCCCCTTCTCTTCTCCTTCCACAAAGTAGTACATGGCCCATTTATATATTTAATTAGAGTGGATTAAAATTAATAACATCTTGAGTGGTTCCTGACCCTTCTTGAGACCATTGGAGACACCCTGGCTTGATAAGAAACCAGGAGGAAGAATTGGTGATCTAACCGACAGAGGCTGAACTTTTTCATGTGCATGTAATCAGTGCATCCCCTAATCACCCTCTGCATATCTTTTAACTAAGATAGGTATCCTTATGATGTGGAGTCACGTCCTGTTCCCCAAGCTGCAGAGCTGAACGCTTGCCCTGGGCAGGCAGAGGGTTTAAAACCTATCCTGCCTGCATTCATCAACCAACATGCAGCTCTCATGGATACTTTAACAGATGTTTTAACAGATTTGTATTGCATTATTTGTTTCTATAGGTACAGGTATTTTTAAACAAACATTTTGAACACTTACTAGGTGCCAAGGAATGTGCTACATCTACTCACATCCATTAACACATTCATTCTTCATCACAATGCCCTGCGGGAGTGAGGGGTGGTATTATTCTCTCCCACTTGACATTTGAAGGAACCAAGGTGGAAGATGACACAGAGCGGGGAACTAGTTCCACCCAAGACATTGCTGTCATGAGCACCTTCATCTCAGGCTTTGATAGGACTTGTGTGATCTCCAGTGCTCATTGCTCAAGCTCTGTTCTCAGCACAGCAGCTACAGGCAAGAGTGACAGGTCTGAGAGGGGTCCGCCATGTTGTCTGAATATGTCTCACTTTCTCAGACCAAGGAATGAATGAGCAAGAGCTGAAGAATAAGCCACAACCACCCTGAGAAATCAGAGTGACAGATCCAGCCCAGCCAGGACACCCCCCTACTTCCCAGGCCTCTGCCAGCCACATTGTACACGATGGCCTGGTGGATGGGGAGTCAGCAGTGAATCCAGATCCTGCCCTGCCACTTCCTGTGGAGGCAGATGTGTGATCTTGGATAAGCCACCAAGGTGCACCCAGTGGCCACTTCTGCACTGATAAATGAGCAGGTTAATACCTGTCCAGCAGAGCTTTAATAATAACAAAGGCATCATTGAGTGCCTGACATGATATTCATTGTTCTGCTGATGAGGAAACAGGTTTGGAGTCACATGGTCTTACGGAGAAACCCGTCTGTTTTCACGACACCTCCTGACTCCTCACAATGCAGGGCGCCAGATTTCCTGGCCCACAGGGAGGACAATGAGCTTTAAATAGTAATTGAGAAAGGAATTTTTGTACTTTCCTTTGGGTCTTCCTTAGAGGCCAGTAACAACCCCTTCCCCACCACCCCTGCCAGTACATCCCCACTCCAAGTCCTGATGCTTCTCCCCTTTTTCATTTGAGCAAAATGGCCCCATCACCCCCAAACCTCCCTCTCCTCCCAGCCTTCTGTCCTCCGAATGACAGATTAAAAGCACACCTGTATTTTCTGCAATGAGGACTACGCTCATGAGTGGGACAGCATTTTTGGGTCAAATTAGGTCAAGTCAGATCAGCAGCCTTGGAGCTGCTACAGCATTAGGTAACCAACTCAAGGCTGGTTCCGCCCGGAGCCATTTAATTTTGGGGAGGCAACATTTAGCTGACTTGAAAGAAGGGGGAAGCAAGCTTGCAGAAAGAGATTGATTTCGGCAAAACACAAATTCATACTTACTAAATGCCTTAACACTTTGGAATCAATTAAAAAGAGATAGAGAAAAAGGCACAAAGAAACAGAGGATAACAGGAAAGAAAGAGGGCAGGGAGGAGAGAGGCTTACTGGGGAGCAGAACAGAAGGACCTCAATCCAAGGAGACGACTCCCTTGGGAAAGAGAGGAATCCTGGGGTGCTAAAGATTTCATTTTGTAGATCTGGGGGACTGGTGGTCGTGGACCAAGGGTCAAGGGTTCCCAATTAGGGTCAGAATCAGCTTCAAGGGCATGAAGGTAAGGGGTTAAACAGTCTAGACCCCATATCCACAGGTTCTGATTCATTAGGTCTCTGGAAGACTGGGAATCTGCCCATCTAACCATCCACAGGATCCAGTGCAGGTGGTCTGGGACCACACTCTGCAAAGCAAGAACTAGACTAGAGAGATCATGCTGTGCCCCTGGTCACCATGGTAGCAGCAATGACCACAGGCATTGCTTATCCCTAGGATTACTGCAGGAAACCTGAAGACAAACAGCAAAAAGACCCTTGCATCAGCCCCTCCAGAGAAGATGAGGCCTTTTGGAGAAATCTTTAAGGGGAAGAAATCAGCAAAATTTGGGAGATGAGGTTGGTCAGAGAGATGGAGAAAGGGGTGGTCTTTGAAATCTCTCAGGCTCCTGGCTTGGGTAGCCTGCTTCCCAAGAAGCATGACTCAAAACAGGGCTGGACCACTTTGGAAGACAGTTTGGCAGTTTTTTACAAAAAACTAAACACACTTGCACCATATGATCCAGCCATTGTGCTCCTTGGTATTTACCCAAAAGGGTCAGAAACTAGCATACACACAGAAACCTGCACACAGGTTTACAGTGGCTTGAGACATAATTGCCAAAACTTGCAAACAACCAAGATGTCCTTCAGTAGGTGAATAAAGAATCTGGGGTACATCCACAGGTGGAAGGAATATTACTCAGTGCTAAAAAGAAACTATCAAGCTATGAAAGGACATGAGGAAATGTAAATACATATTGCTAAGTGAAAGAAGCAAATCTGAAGATGTTACATACTGTGTGAATCCAACTTATGACATTCTGGAAAAGACACAATCATGGAGACTGTAAAAAGATCAGTGGCTCCCTGAGGCTAGCGGGGAGGGAAGAATGAATAGGTGGACACAGAGGATTTTTCGGGCAGTGAAACTACTTTGTTTGATACTGTAATGGTGGATACCCATCTTGATACATTTGTCCAAACCCATAGAATGTACAACATCAAGGGTAAACTCTAATGTAAATTATAGTCTTTGGGGGATAATGATGTGTGGATGTAGGTACATGTACCACTCTGGTGAGGATACTGATAGTCAGGGAGGCTGTGCCTGTGTGCAGGCAGTGGGTATATGGGAACTTTGTACTCTCTGCTCAATTTTGCTATGAACCTAAAATTGCTCTTTAAAAAAATAAAGTCTATTGAAAAAAAATAAAAACCAGGGCTGGAGATTGCCTCAGGTCCCATGAAATAGGGGAGTACTGGGGAGTCTAAGTGGTGAAACATAGGCAGGGGGCTAAAACTATTAGGGACATGGCAGGAGTAAACCCAAGCCACTGGCCAGGTGCCAACTTCTTAATGAGTGAGTGAAGTATGGTGGGGTAGATGGGTTGGGAAATCAGAACAAGAAGTTCAGGCTCCATTTCTCTCCACCTCTCTGGCCAGTGCCGATGTTATTGCAAACAGAAGCAAGATCTTAACGAGAGAGCAGTCTCTCTGCACTGTTTGAAATTCTCAAAGATCCCTTAATCCCCCCAAAAGAAAACAGTTCAAACAGGTGCATAAACTAGCCAGTTAAACAGGAAGCCCCAAGCATCATTATTCTCTGGGTGAGGCCTCTTAATGCCCCCTTAATGCAGAATCTCCCTGCCTGCTCCTAATAAGGGCTTCTCTCCTTCATGAGAGTCCTATAAAATGCATAAATATTCCTCAAGGAACCAAGAGAGCTCCTAACAGTCTTTAATAGCTATCATAAAATGAAGGATAAACTGTATGAAAGGAGATTGGTCATGATAATAGTACAAGATACGTGAGCAATGAATTTCCTAACCCCTCCCTGGCTGAGTTTTTCTGTAGAAAGATATTGCCTGGAGTCGGGAGCCTGCCCGGAAGAGGCTGGGGAGGGGACAGCCAGTCTTTGGTCAGAGAATCCTGGACCAATTGAACTGGGAAAGCTGAGGTCTACAGATGGGAGAGGATGTGCCTAAAGTCATACAGCAAATGACAGACCCCAATCCAAAATGACCATGATTTCCTGTGGTCCAGATCGGGTGTATCCTAGGAATTTGCATTCTTCCTTTATTCTCTGGATGATCAAGATAAAAACTAGTGTATACTAACCAAGCCTGTGACTGAAACAGCTTTGGCCCTGGCTACACAGATTCCTCCAGCCCCTGTGGGGGCCAGACGCCAGCGTGTTGATGGGACCCATGGCCTGAGCACTGCTCAGAAACTGGAAAGGGACTAGAGAGCATGTTAATAAGGTAGGGATCAAAGACAGGACACAGAGCTGAACATCCACAGACCAGGAAAACAAGGGCAGGCTCTAGACAGCTGTTTTCCAGAATGGATGCTATGATAGGCTTGCTGTGAACACCCCAGGGACATGAAGCCTGGGGAGGATGACTGAGTTGGCAGAAGAGCCCACAGCAGACAGATAGCAAAGTACCTAGCCCATGTCCTAGTATGTAACGGGAGCTCAATAAACAGCAGGTCTTGACAGGTGTAGCACTGAAGGTCTACAGAGGTGCTGCTCTGGCCAGGAACTGCTGATTATTGAGCTCCTATTGTATGCCAGGACATGAGCTAGGGGCTTTGCATGTATAATGGCATTCAGTGCTAAAATTGAGTCTAACCACACTGACCCACAGATATAAGTATGCACTTAGGCTGATGAAATAATGTCCAGACAACACAGCCTGGATTCAAGCACTTGTTCCTGCTTCCTGCCTCTGCCCACTGGTCACCTAATTCTTAGGTTTTGCCTTATGGTCTACTGCCTCTTTTGTCTTGACTGTGGAATGGCTTCTTATGTTTGACCCTCAGTACCTTCAGGACATAAGACTCCCTGTTCCTCAGACTCAACCCACCCACTTGCCCAGCTATGACTCAGGGATTCCTATCCCAGGGCTTGCTTCACTTCCTGCGGTCCCAGCCCAGTCCATCCTGCTCATAGCGCATGAGGTCCAAGAAGCCACATTTCATGTTCCTCTGCCCATCCAGGTTGACTAAAAGCTGGCTATGAGAGGCTTCACAGCTGCAAGTGAGCTGGAAAACTTCAGCTGAAGTCTTCGTTGCACAAAAGTCAAACCCAAACAGAGATGAGAGGTTGGGGCAAGTTGAGAAGAGTAAAGTTTTCTTAAAAGTTTTGCTTCCAGGCCAGATGAGGGACACCTGACAATGTTTTCTGCAGATAACCTAAGATTCTGATGAGAACCAATGTCATCCTAAAGGTCCTCAACAGCAGGCCAAGACACAAAAAATCAAATGTAGAAAGACTAGAACAGAAAAATAGAACCATCATTATTTCTAGAAGATGGGCTTCATGAAAAACCCAAAAATCTAGAATTATTAGGCCAAGTGCAGTGGGTCAAAGCCTCCCAAAGTGGTTGGCCTGTAATCCCAGCACTTTGAGAGGCCGAGGCAGAAGGATCATTTGAGCCCAGGATTTCAACATCAGCCTGGGCAACATAGACAGACCCCCATCTCTACTTTTTGTTCTTTTTTTTTTAATTAGCAGGAGGTGGTGGCATGCACCTGTGGTCCCAGCTACCCAGGAGGCTGAGTTGAGAAGATAGCTTGGGCCTGGGAGTTCAAGCCTGTGGTGAGCCATGATTGCACGCCACTGCACTCCAGCCTGGGCAACAGAGCAAGACCCTATCTCCAGAAAAAATAATAAATGAATCTAGAATTAGTAAAAAAAAAAAACAAAACAAAACAAAAAAAAACAAAATTATTTGACATAAAAGCAATGTATAAAAATCAATATTTATTTCACCATCAAATGGATATAAATGAAAATGTTTAATAATATACAGTTTTTGGTAACAACAAGATTCATCCTTAGCCTAACAAAAGATGCTAAAGACCTTTATGGAAGAGGTTGGAAAGACTTGTTGAAAGACACTGAAGAAGACCAAAATACATGAATAAATGGACCTACCTCATGGGCAGGAAAACTCAATGTCATAAAAACATTAATTTGAGAAAAATTGACATACATTTTCTATATTATTCTAATAAAAATTCCCAACAAAGTAACTGTAGAACTTGACAAGTTGATTTATAAATAAATAAATGTATATGTATATGCATGTTCTGCCTGCTCGAATAAGAAAAATGTAAATTGAAACTACACTAAGATGCCAATTCTCATCCAAAAGTTTCCTAAAAATACATGGGTTAAAAAGCAATTTTATACAGTTAGTAAGAACTCAAAATGGCATTAGTGCCATATAGGGGAAATTTTACAGAAGTAAGATTGGTGAAGTTAAATGAAACCACGTAATCACAAATTTAAGTTGGAAGTATAAGAACTCATGATATATCTTTAATATGGATGTGCAATATACATATTCTCTATCTCTATCCACTGAAATGGTCCAGAAACAATTACTAAGCAATAGCAAGAAGCCCTCTTAATGCCGAGATTGTAGTTTTTCTAAGTAGAATTTCAAACTAATAGGAACCAGGACTTCTTGGACACATGGCTGATTCTAAGTCTGGGGTAGGAAATGTCCAATACGAACCTGGAACACCTTGTAATTTCAGATTTCAAGAAAAGTAACAAAGACTACTGGGTCATGTAAAAAGATTTCAGGTGCTAACTTAAAGTTCCCACTCGCCATAGATGGGAAAATTTGGACATCAATGAAGATAATGACTATAATGGATTAAAACACAACTAATAGATTTAGCCCTTGAATTCATAATATTTTAATAAACCTATTTGTTACTTTTGGAGGATGCTGATGCCCTAAGTCATTGTCCTGAAACCCGGTAAAAGGAAAAGAATCAAGCATTTGTCTTGCTTTTCCTCTACAAATTCTACCTCAAAGTAACCGAATAGTTAATTAGAGGAAATTTCTCTTTACAAATTATTCTAGCTAACAAGTGAGAAAGAGTGTTAGAATGCTGCCATTTTTGCATTCCTAATGAATTAATGGAACTAGGCTATGATGACCAATGGCTGCTATTAACACAAAAGAGAGACAGATAAATATCATGTGCCTCCTGATGGAAATGCATTCCCACCTGTGAAGTAGTCTTGCCTATCCTCCTCCCAAAAATGAACTTGAATCTGATCAAGTCTCAAACTATCTTATTTACAAAAAATATAGTGAATGGAGGAACATGTTAACACTACGGTGATATAGTACAATCCAGACTATGAACAACTCTTGAGATGGATGTTACTTGGATCTTGATTCAAACAGCTTTTTAAATATGAAAGAGTTTGAGAAATTTGCTTTGTTGACTGGACATGTGAAGTTATTAAGTTCTAGACATGGTAACGGTGTAATGCACATTTTTAAGGGTTCTTAAGTGCACACATGGAAACAAAAATAGTCAAGACACCACAGAAGCTAATGGTAGGGAAACTTGCCCCACCAGTTATCAAGAATAATTAGAAAGCTATATTAACTAAGTGGACAGTACGATATTGGTGCAGGGATGGACAAATTGGCTAATGGAGCAGAGAGCTGAAAAACAGATCCATTATATGTACACAATCAAGTTTTTTGACAGAGCTAATTTTTCAGGTGAGTGGGAGACAGTAAGACTAATCAATAATTGGTACTGCAACAATTAAATTGATTATCCACATGGAAAAATAAAGCCATTCAAGAAAAGAAGAAAAGATTGATGAATTCAACTATACTGAAATTAAGAATTTCTGTTCATCAAGATACCTGAGAGAAAGTGAGAAGATGGCTCAAACTGAGAATGAAATTTGCCAAATACATAAAAGACCAAACGATTTCAGTCCAGAATATGTATTTGACTCCTAAAAATCAAGGAGACACACAATCCAAATAAAAACTATGGAAAAGACTTGAACAGGTATTCTCAACAATAAAAACTAGAACAGCTGATACATTTTTTAAAAAGATACCTCATTATGTAATGAAGAAAATGTAAATTAAAAACTAGGGAGAATATATATAATATACCCAATTCAAGAATCTGACAGTATAAAGTGCTGACAAAGATGTACATTAATGAAAAATCACGTACACTACCAGGGAAGAGTATAAATTGACTCAAGCACTTTGAAAAGCAATTTGGCATTAGCTAGGAGAGTTTGGTTTGAGTATTACATATGGCCCAGTAGTCCTAATCTTAGGTAGATGCTACATGTTCACCCAGACATGTTTAAAATAATGTTTGTAGCATACTTGTTCTAGAAAAAGATTGGAAACCATCCAAATATTAATAGAATAGTGAAATAAAGTGCGGTATAATTACACAAAGCAATAGTATACAACAGTGAAAATTAATGAAGTACATAGTACAATACATAGAACATCATGAACGAACTTCACAAACTTAATGATAAGAGTTGCATGCAAGCTGCATGAAAATTCAGAGTATGCATAAGAATCTCATAGCATGATACCATTTTTATATAGTTGAACAAAAAATACCTACCAATATCTTGTTTAGGGGTATATGCATATACATATAGGAAATTTTCCAAAGAAAAGTAGGTGAATGATGAATATAAAATCCAGAAAATCTATATACAATTATGTATGTGGAAGAGAGGCAAACTTCAATGGTGATAGTCTTGTAATCTTTTTATATCAAGTATTGAGCTCATGGGTGATCTTTCATTACTACTTTTAACAACTTAGATAACTATATATTTGGTTTTGCAGCTAAGAAATGGTCTTTAACGATGGGGTTGACTCACTAGGGCTGGCACAGGTCTGGTTTCTGCATGGAAGAATGAGACTTGATGCTGGGAGGGGAAAAGGATGCTGTCCTCAGAATTGACAGTATAGCTGGAAGGCCCTGCATGCCAAGTGGATGTTACTGAGGCAAACAGACATTCCCAAATGTGTGAGGTTAAGGAGAAAGAACTGTTCCTGGGCTGGAAGGAATATCTGAAGTTAAGTTTGCATTCATCCCTAAAACTTGGCACCACCTTTGCGAGGGAAACAGACTCCCTGCTCTAGTGGGCAAGTGCAGGTTCACAGCTGGATGACCTAGTTCAGATTGATGAGCAATGTGTGCTTTTACAGACCCTCCATCTGCTTGCTTCAAAGGTTGATGCCTCCAGGTACACAAATTCCCAGGTGAGGGGTGGGTGGCATGGACGGTAGATGTCTAAGAGGCTTCCAGTCGTCTATTCCACAAATATTTTGGACACCTAACCAATGCCAAGCACTTCTCTGGGTGCCGGTGCCACTGAGATAAGCAAGATAAGGTCTTTGCCCTTTATCACACCAAGTGGGAAAAGGGAGAAGAGGAGAGGGAGCCCACATGGGAGAATGGCAGGCATTTCCTCTGGCAAAGGTCCTGTTCATTGGTCCTAATGTCAAAATGAGGTGAGAAATGTGGCTCAGGGAAACTGAAGGTACTCACGGCCATCAGCTGCATGTCTGTACTAGGTGGTTTTTAAATCGCAAAAACAAGATTGATATCCAGAGTATTTTCTCTCCAGATCTTCCTAGTTTCCTTATGATTTCCTGAGAAATTAAAATAAATAAATTATCCTTAAGTCGCCAATGTTTACACTGATATATCAAATGAAAGAATGGCGATGGAAGGACTTCTTGTAGAACTAGAGAAAGGATGGAGTACTGGGGGCATGAGGAGGACCTGGACGTGAGTGTCCTCAATTTGCTGCCCGTCTGACATTCTGCAGTGGATTCATTTTCTACTCACACAACCAGGCAGATGAAGTCTGGAGAAAATCAATGTAATTTTTGTGTGTACTGAAACTCATTTCTTTCTCCTGGAAGAAGATCCCCCATGAGGCCAGCTGGGGGGGACCAGAAACCCGTTTATGTGGCAAAGTTATGGGAGGAGGTTGTCCCTGATCAACCTCTGGTGGCTGAACTGCCCAGGACCAACGGGGTAGGTTGCTGTCATGTAGCTAGAGTCGATTAAGTGGCCAAGGGTCCAAGAGACAGGTGAGACCATGAGGAGGCACATTTGATGTGATGTGACCACAGAACCCTGGGTAGTCTCAAGGGTAGAAGCCCTGATGATGGGCTGTGCAGATGAGAATGGAAACAGGATGATTCCTTGAAAATTTGTTCAAGGAGTTGCTGTGGTTCTGGCTTCCCCCTCCCCATACAATCAGGCATCTAGGTGGCAGCTCTTTCCCCAGCCTGGCAGAACATACAATCAGGCATCTAGGTGGTAGCTCTTTCCCCAGCCTGGCAGAAGACTCAGGTATTGTTGCTCTCTAGGGACAGGGAACTAGAGAAGCTCCACACTCACAGTCAACAGAGACAATTTGGGGCTGCGATGAGGTAAGGTACTGAAAATAGGAGGAATAAGCAAGGTTGGCAAAAGTTGAACAGGGAGACGCTAGGACCACACACAGCCCAGCTTGAATTGTCACTCAGCAGATTAGAAAATTCCTCCTTGGGCAAACTGAACCACCCAAGGGAAAAGACCTACTGATACTAACATTTGGGCTGGAGGGAGGGAGATAGAGAAATTATCAGGTCATGGCTCCATTTCTTGACAACAAAGCCCCCAGCTAACAAGCTCTGCCTGACCACACTAATATTCCCAATCATCAGTTTGACATTTCCCCCAAACATATGTGTGGACAGCCAAGAATCATTGAGTATTTGAGGAGTCTCTCAGAGCAAAGCAAATAGAAATAATAAAGGAACTAAGACACAGATACAAGAAGAAAAAACAATCACAATCTTAGTATCTTAAAGAGAGTATGTTAGTCAGGGTTCTCTAGAGGGACAGAACAAATGGAATAGCTATATATATAAAGGAGAGTTTATTGAGTATTAACTCCCATGATCACAAGGTCCCACAATAGTCCCTCAGCAGGCTGAGGAGCAAGGAGAGCCAGTCCGAGTTCCAAAACTGAAGAACTTGAAGTCCAACTTTGGAGGGCAGGAAGCATCCAGCACAGGAGAAAGATGTAGGCTGGGAGGCGAGGCCAGTCTCTCTTTTCACATTTTTCTGCCTGCTTATACTCTAGCCACACTGGCAGCTATTAGATTGTGCCCACTCAGATTAATAGCGGGTCTGCCTTGCCCAGCCCACTGACTCAAATGTTAATCTCCTTTGGCAACATCCTCACAGACACACCCAGGATCAATACTTTGTATCCTTCAATCCAATCAAGTTGACACTCAGCATTAACCATCACAGAGGATAAGAAAATATTTTATCTACGAAACAGAAATTTTACTTTGCTAAAAATAAATAAATAACAAGTAGATTTGTGAATCTGTGAAGTAGAACAAAAAGATGGAAAAACAGAAGAGAAAAAGAAAGAAAATTAGAAGATCTATGGAGGAAAACAATAGACAAATGCCAGAAGCTCTAGAGAATAAAGAGAAAAACAGAGAAGAGAAAAAAAAATGAAGAAATAGAAGAATTCCCCAGAGGACATGCATTTCCAGATTGAAAAAGTTCATTGAGAGTTTAGCTCAGTGATAAGGCGAAGATCAACACAAACACGTATCGTTGTAAAATATCACAACACCAGGGAGAGAAATAAAAAATATACTAAAAGCTTCCATGAAAGAAAACACAGGTCATGTATGAAAGTTCGGTAATTAAAGTGTCATCAACAGTAATGTTGAAACCTAGAAGCCAATTCAAAATTCTAAACAACAAAAATTTGCAGTCTAGAATTCTGTATTCAGCATATACCCACAATCCAGTGTTCAGGTATGAAAAAAAGATATTCCTAAAACTTGGCCCATCGAATGAGAAATAAACCAGAGAAAAGGAAGAGGATGGGATTCAAGAAACAGAAGATTCAATACAGTGGATTGGTGAGTACTCCTGGGCTGATGTTTAAAAGAATTTCTAGAACCATGCAACAAGCGTATAGAACAATCCCTGTAGACTGGGCCAATAGGGCAGCAGGCGGCAAGAGCTGCAGGATGACCTTGTGGTTTTGATCTCATTGACAGGCATGGAGGGACTGTGAATGAATCCAGGATAGGCACAAAGTAACCCAGCAAATGACTACGCAAAACAATTACTTTAGCTCTTGACTCAATAAACAGTTGCATAAGAAAGAACATGTGATCTTGAGACATTACATGTCTCAACTGTGAACAATATTTACATGGTCATAACAAAAGCACTGAATATATATTTAACCAAGATGGGTGAGAAATAATTGTAGGAGGGGGAGAAAGGATGTATATTTGGGGACTGGGGAGCAGGGGCTGGTAGAAGAGAGCTATACCCTCATCTTCCACAGCAGGAAGACAATAGATCACGTCTAATACAGGAAAAATTAAAATAGCAGTATACATGTCATTACAGATATAAAGGTGAACATAAAAAAAGAAATAGGAGTTGAAAGCTACTGCCTTTGGGGAACAGAAATCAGGAGTGAGAAGGAATTGATCAGGGGTCTGCTGTTTCTCATTATGATCCTACTAGAACTACTTGACATTTTAATCTGTTCCTTTGATAAAAATTGAAATTATATTTAAGTTTTAGACACACATACCTACCTACATACACACATACCAATATACACACACACATACACCTATCTACATAAATAACACTTATCTACAAATACATACAAACCTACCTACCTATATACGTACATCTACATAAACACATGGACACACACACACATAGCTGTTTAAACATACAAACACAAACCTATTTACCTACCTACACACAAACCCACACACCCCTAGCTACATACATAGACACATACTACATATATACATACACACACACACTTACGTATATGATACACACACACCATGTATATATATACACACTGTAGGGAGTGAAGAAGTCTTTTCTCATGGCTGAGGCCCCTACAACAAAAACCAGATTAACAACAACAACAAAGCATCCAAATTTATTTTTTATGTGATACCTGAGCCTTCGGAAACAAAGACCCAGAGAAACAGGGAAGCCTGTGTGTTGTTAAATTTAACAAGTGGACAGGTGCAGAGGAGAATGATTGGACAAAGCATGTGTGATCTAATAGTAATGTGAAAGGAAAATAAGTCTCAGGACCCCAAAATCCCTGAGCCAAAGGGAAAAGTCAAGCTGAGAACTGCATCAGGCAAACCTGCCTCCCATTTTCTTCCCAAATAAGACAGCTACAGATATTAAAGAAAAAAAAAAAGCTACATATACCTCCCTCACAATTTGCCCTCAAGGAAATTCCTTGTGGGCCTCAAGATTTACCCTAAACAGTTCTGTTGAATTTCACCGTGGCAGTGGACATTGATAGCTGATCTTCACAGGTGCTCATCCTGCCGCTCACCTGAGACAAATGCATAGCTGATTGCTTCCTCTGCCCTATTGTTTATGTAAAAATGCAGATTCACGGAGCCAGACTAGGGCATAAGTGACTATTCTTCTACCCCCTTTCACGTGTAAATTGTGCATTTAATGAAAGTCTGATCAAAGACCCAAAAGAATGTAACCTTATCTACCTGTGACCTGACAGCCACCCCCTCTTTGAGTTGTCCCGCCTTTCTAGACCAAACCAATGTACATCTTATACATATTGATGTCTCATGTCTTCCTAAAATGTATAAAACCAAGCTCTGTCCCAGTCACCTTGGGCACAGGTCGTCAGGACTTCCTGAGACTGTGTCACGGGATGCGTCCTTAACCTTGGCAAAATAAACTTTCTAAATTGATTCAGATCTGGGTTTACAGTAATAAACTTGGTGAAACTTAGCAAGGCCTGATTGTTCAGATTCTCTGCGTCCCTGTGTTGCTAGAGATAAGAACATTCCTTTCCTCTGGGAATAGAGTATAGGATGGGTACACCCCACATGAGAGTCTTACTTTAGGACAAGGGAGAAGGTCAGGTAATTCTTTCTAGGTTTTATGACCCACTTCAGGGTTTTCTCTAGGTGAGAGAGTGTCAGAGATACATTTCTGCTTCTGCTAATTTCTCAGATGCTAAGGTGCCCTATTTTGGGATAGCGTATTCTGAGTTCCATCTATACACACACAAACACACTTACCTACACACGTATGTACACAGCTGTGTTAAAGTGCTGAGTGCAGTAAAGAATCAAGGAAGGAGTTCTGTGAAATTCAGAGGGACAAATTTCAGAAGAAGTAAAAATGAAGTCCACAGGTCGCTAGAAATGCAAAAGCTTAACTTGGTCCAAACTGCACTGAAGTTGAATGTGTTTGCCTACGATACGGCTGGAGAGCACTTGGGACATTTTGAGCCGTGTCTGCTTCAGCATCTCAACAGGGGCCTCCAAGTGCCACCGTGGGTCTCACTGTTGTCATTTCTGAATGTTTCTCTCTTAATATCTGAAGGCTTTAGACCATAAAATCCAGCATTCTTTTATAATACAGAACATCAGTCTCACCCAAGTGGAGTGTATAAAATCTGGTAATGAGGTACAATAAATCTACTTTCTATGAAGATTTGGGGCATATAATCTCGCATTTAATTAACATTCGTGAAACAGTGCGAAGATGCTCAGTTTCGACCCAGTTCTCTCTTGAGTCCACATCATCCCTCACTCTGCTCAATGCTCCGAGAGCATATACAGGATCAGGGCTGGCTCAGATGGAGAAACAACTTTCCTCTCCCTGCTCCACATCTGGGGCTGCTGGAAGGTCTCAGGACTTCTTAGCCTCTGGACTGAGAAACAAAAACCTGGAAACCATGCTCAGGAGCTGGCATGAACCAAAATCAGAGTGATTTCCTGGTTGTCCTGATGTAGTGACCCTCCCCTGCCTCTCCCAGGGAAGAAGGTGCTACACAGGGCAGGAACAACAAGACCTTCCCTAGGGTTGGCTGGATACCAGTCCTGGCTCTCTGACCCCTTGCTCTTCTCACTCAGTTCTTTCTCTATCTCTGATTCAGCCCCCATCACTCTGGCTGGATCTCTTTTTCTCTTTTTTTGAGATGGAGTCACGCTCTGTCGCCCAGGCTAGAGTGCAGTGGCTCGATCTCAGCTCACTGCAACCTCCACCTCCCAGGTTCAAGCAATTCTCCTGCCTCAGCCTGCCGAGTAGCTGGGACTACAGGCACGCACCACCACGCCCGGTGAATTTTTTGTATTTTTAGTAGAGACGGAGTTTCACCGTGTTAGCCAGGATGGTCTTCACCTCCTGACCTCGTGATCTGCCCACCTCAACCTCCCAAAGTGCTGGGATTACAGGCATGAGCCACCCTTTTTCTCTTAATGATGTATTGTCTTTGACAGAAAGTTCATGCTACCCATTGTGTATGTCTGATGGGTTGGAAAACAGGAGGTCAGTGATCAGCCAGGGGGACATCGCTACAAAAGCTGGCCAGGTTGTGGTGGGGAGAAGTGAAAAAAAGCAAGGAAAGCTGGAAGCAGCAGTGAAAGCCAGCAAGGCAGGCTGTACTTCCTTCCCCTTAATGACAGTCACCAGCCCTGCCCACAGCTCTGTACATCATAAGGTAGAGAAACATATTCAGCATTTGTTTGGGGTTTTTAGGGGGTAGGGTAGAGGGGCTGGTTCTTTTTCTTTGTTTTTAAGCAGAATGCCACTTACATTTTTAAAAGGAGAAATTATACCCTGGTTCCTGGTGTGACTTTAATCTGGGCTTCTCTGTACCTTCTCCTAGTTCCACAAAGTATGGGGGCTTTCGTCTATATCCATCTATTGACAAGAATGGAAAAGTGGATTCCTTCTGGGGGCTCCTGCCAGGCTGAGAGGAACATGTCAAGTCTTTTCCAGGGTGACAAGAGGAGGGAAAGGCAGTGATCCAACCATTCGATCCAGCACGGAGACAGAGAATCTGAGCACAGAGACAGATCCCAGCCCAGAGACAGGGCCCCAGTGCAGAGACAGGAGGCCCATGGACCTCCAAACTCATGTGCTGTGGTCTCAAAGTTTGTGTCACCCCCAAAATTCACACATTGAAATTCTAACCCCCAAGGCGATAGTATCATGAGGTAGGGGTCTTTGCAGGGTGATTAGATCATAAGGATGAAACACTCATGAATGGCATTCATGCCCTTTTGAAAGGGGGCCCAGAGAGCTCCCTCACCCCTTCCACCATGTGAGGACACAGTGAGAAATCTGCTGTCATGAACCAGGAAGGCAGCCCTTGCGAGAACCCAACCATGCTGCCACTCTGATCTTGGACCTCCAGCCTCCAGATCTGTGAGAAATAAGTATCTGCTGTTTCTCCAGTCTCCAGTATCTGCTGTTTATAAGCCATACAGTCTATTGCGTTCTGTTATAGCAGCCAGAACAAAGACACCACAGTGGCTAAGCACAGGCCAAATTCACGTCACAGGATGAGCAAAGGTTTAGAGCCACCAGCTGGGCCACGTGCAGGAGCCACGTCACATCTCTAATCCTCAGTTGCTTCTTCTCTCAAATGTTTTGCATTTTTGTGATGGAAGAATAAGCAACACAGCCCAAGAGCAGTGCTGGCTCAGAACTCAGGGTGTGGTTTGTTCCCTTTTCCATTGGCTTACCCCCTCCTGAAGGGCATGCTCTTGAACATCTTCTGTGCTGGGAAATCTTCATACTATGCAGACACATTTTACTTTTGTAAACAAAAGTCATGTGGGGGCTCACACTGCTGATGAATTTGGCAGATTCTGGTGTTGGTCCTGATGCTGAGAACTATGTGGTCATAGACAGGCCAATTCTAGTCTCTGGGCCTCAGTTTTCTCATCTTTGAAATGGGAATGCTGGACTTCACTTTGAAGTCTTCTTCCATCTGAAATTGCAACCTTATATCTTTTATTGGGGAAGTTTTGTTTTTTTTTTTGTGGGGGTTGGGGGGGGCAACAATCCACCAGTCAGTGCTAAAAGTTAGATAAACCAATTGTGAGGTTGTCTTGAGGAGAACCATTCTGCATACGTTCACACACAAATGTCTCAAGTAAGGGGCCATTGTCTAAAGCCACCAGGCATGGACTTTCAAGATGACTTTGAGAGGTTGCCGACGTGCATGTGTGTTTCTAATACAGGTTTGTTCATAACCGGAACCAGAACTTGACAATAATGGCTCAAACATGGTTTGTCCCATTTTATCTTAATCCCAGATCAAGGGTCTTGCTCAGCTCTCCCAGCCAGTTAGGAGCAGAGCCATCCACGCCGGAAGCCTAAGCCCCTCTGGCCCCGTCCCATGGACCCGATACACTCCAGTCCATGTTTCAACCCTTTGATTCCCAATTTCAAATAATTAAGGAGGTTTCTGTGGCATCGTCGTAAACAGCTTAGTGTCTCAGATCAGAAATGATGCTCCGAGGCATGCTGGGAGCTATGCCAGTTTGGGGGAGGGGTGGATAATTAAGGAAATCATGGTGAATTAAGCTTTCTGCAATGAGGCACAAACATCTTTTCACGAACAGCAACATCGCGTTAGCTTATGTTTTGCCAAAGAGAAAGGCAGGCCTATCCTCAGGGTTTTCAGCCTGGTAAAACACATCTGGCTACCGAGCCAAATATTTAAGGGTCATTAAAATCCCAAACTCCCTTTGCCAAGAACTTTTCTCCTCTGTTATTCAAGTGTGGAGCAGTTATGGAAAATGCGTTCCATATGGTTTGTGCTGCATTCCTATTTACTTCATCAAATCACTGCTTTGAAAGAGCTATTTGATGTCAAAGATGCGTTAAGATTTTATAGACGCTCCCAATGCAGCTTTTAAAGATTCTCCCTTTGAACCCAAAACACTTGCCAAGAGTAAACAGAATGGAAACCACAAGGGGTCAAGGGCTTTGTTGGAAACAAAGACCCCAACCCAATCAAGGACATTCAAAAGTTTGGGGCAAACACGCATTTTCACCCACTTGCCAAAAAGCTTCACAAAAGATGTTTCCCACATAAGTTATATTAAAATAAATGTTTTAATGTATTCATATTTTATTAATGTGACACCCTGACCCACCACTTCCCACCAAGGAGGACACAAGATAGTCATGCATTTAAAATAGTAACAACTTTAGAAAGCTAGAAAATTTATCTTTAAACCAAACATTGAAATTCTTTCTAGTGAAGCTTTCTCAGGCTTGAAGAAAAGGCAATAAAACACGGACATTGGAAGAACTTGCAGGGCCAGAGTCAACAGACCCTCCAGGACACCCAGGGCTAGGAGGACCTTGGAGGGTTGCTCCCACTTTACAGATGGGGAAACTGGGAACCAGGGCCCAGGGCCAGTCAACAAAAGGACTAGAAGCTCCACACTGGTCCCTTTTTTCCCCTCTCCACTGCCTTCCTCCTTTCTCCAGCTGATCATCTCTTCCTGGATTTCCACACAGCCCCCTCCCAATCTCTCTTCTCATCCTATTTCTTGTCCTCAGGGAAAGAGGATGATTTCTGTAAAACTTCAATCAGGCCACATCATTTCTCTGCTCAAAGCCTACCATGCAAGCTCACCCAGTATGGCTTCCCCTGCTAACCTACCTGCTCACTTAACAACCCCCTGCTTGCTCTGCCACCTTCCTTCCCAAGTACACAAAGTCCGTTTCTGCTCCAGAACCTTTGCACTTGCAGTCCCTTCTGCCAGGGGTGCTCTTCCCCGCTCTGCACAGCTCATCTTACAGCTCTTAAGCCATACCTCCTCAAAGAACTCCTTCCTGGCTACTCAATGTCAAGCACCTCCATGACCTCCACTGACTGGTGTCTCCACATTTATCAGAACTCCCCACTGGGTGGAGAATTTCATGAGGCCATGCAAGAGGGACTGTGTACTATTTTCTGCTGTAACCCCAGTGCCCAGCACAGTGCCTGGAATGTAACAGGCACTCAGTAAGCATATTTTAATAAGATACCTATCTCCCAGCCCTGGGCTCCTTCCATTAATGGAAAAAGACCTCCCAAAAGGTCAGCTTGTATCTTTAGAACCCAACTGTGTCCCCTCTCTCTTTTTTAATCTCTCCCTAATGGGGCCTTCTCCTTACCCATTCAGGGACCCCACCACCCTCGTACACCTGTCCTGGTTCACTACTCACCTGTTCTCAGCCCCCCAAGTTATTCAGATTTCAGGGTCTCCCAACAGTGTAGAAAACAGCCCCCTCAGAGTAAGTCTGGAAATTTAACTGGGATCAGAAAATCTCAACTAAAACATATCGATAATTTTTAATGGTGGAAATCCAGGCAGCCATTGACAGGGGAGCTGCCCGGGGAAGGAGACCAGGTCTTTTCCTCTGAGATCCCACATCCCTGCCTTCCGCATGCCTGGCTGGGGACTCAAGCTGAGATGAAATTGGCTTCTAATGGCAGATGCACTATCACTCGCTGCAGCTTTAAGTGGCTTCTTCATTTCCCCTGTATCTTCCTTGAAGTTCACATAAATATTTTTCATTTGTATTTTTGTGTTGAGTAAAATAAAACTGGCTTGTGATCAAATGTGTATGAATCGCAGTGATTGCACAGTCTGTCTCTTTGCCAGGAAGTCCTAATATAGGTAGATGAATATCTTGGGCCAAAAGCTTGTAAAGAGGAACAAAAATCCACAGACTGAGGATTTATTCCTTCAGCCATTCCACAAACATTTCTGAGAATCTAATTTGTTCCAGGCATTTTACTGGGGACCCCATAGTAAACAAGACCAGCCTGGCTTCCAAGGGAAAGGCAGACATTAGGCAAATAATCACACCAGCATTTACGGGTTATCATCTGTCTAGCGAAGGGCATGTGAGAACGTACAGCAGGGAAACCTGTTTTAAGCTGGTGAATTGGAAAAGGCTTCCTCTGGGGAAGCAGTATTTGAGGAGAGGTTGGTGGCTGGGAGACAAGTCAGGGAAGCTGACTGAGCACCACCAAATGGTCAGGGGGCCCAGCTCAGGCAGTCTCTAGCTGTGTGTTCCGGTACACACACCTCTTTCCTCTCTGTTATACCCTACTAACTCCCAATCCTTCTAGCTGCTCTACTCCCACCACCACTGCCCCAGTTTGATTCTCTGGTGCCTGTCTAGGATTGATGCTCTAACATCTCCACCTAGGCCCTTCTGTTCTCTATACCAGACCCTTTCCCAGGAGCATAGTCCTAGGCTAATGGGCACCAGGAGTTGCTGGAGGTGAACAATACCAAAAGGAACTCATTCATAACTGAGTACAGTGGCTCACACCTGTAATCCCAGCACCTTGGGAGGCCAAGGCGGGAGGACTGCTTGAGCCCAGGAGTTGAGGACCAGCCTGGGCAACATAGTGAGGCTCCATTTCTACTAAAAATAAAAATTAGCCGGGTGTGGCAATGTGCACCTGTAGTCCTATCCACGCAGGAGGCTGAGGTGGGAGGATTGCTTGAGCCCAGGAGTTCGAGGCTGCGGTGAGCTATGATCGCACCCCTGCATTCTAGCCTGGGTGACAGAGCAATACTTCCTCTCTAAAAAAAAAAAAATCAAAATAGCAAAGGAACCCTTTCATGGAATGAAAGAGCTTACGGAGAAGTTCAACCTGGTGCCATGAGGCTCAGGTGCAAAAGGAGGCAGTGGAACAGGAAGAAGGGCAGGATAGAGGAACTCCAGCCATGTGTGATGGCAGGAGGGTGGGAGGCAGTTCCAGTGGGGGTCAGCTGGCAGCTTGAGGAAGGTGAGCCGACACAATAGCCATGCTCTGTGCAGGCATCAAGGCCCTCGTGCCTGTGATCAGTGAGTGCAGCCTTCCTCGGGAGCTATCATCAGGACCTGCAAGTGAGTTTAAATGCCAGTGAGCAGAGACAATGTATTCAAAAAAGACTCCAGTTTCAGCTCAAACATTCCCCTAGGAATAATTTTGGCAAGAGATCTATTCTGAATTCGTGGTAGGCTGGGGGCAAAGATGAGAGAAAGAAGAAAAGGGAAGTCTCTCTGAAAGGAGCTTTGACCCCAGGGCTTAGAAACGGAGTCTGTCTTCAAGCTTTTGGATGCTCTCGTAAAAAGGGTTTGTAAATAATTTAGCACCCCCAAGTAGTAGATTCTAAGTGGCAAACAGCCTGCTGAGAGGAGGGCTGTAGAGGCCCCAAGGAAAAGAGAACTCAGGACAACCAGCTTCACAAGAGCAGGGACCATGGCTGCTGGTCACCACCATACCCCCAGCACCTGCACAGTTCTTGGACCATGGCAGATGCTGCTCAGGGGCTACTTGCGTGGGTCAACATCTAAGGGAATAAACAAATAAATGATTTATCATTAGGAAAAAAAGCATGCCAAAAACAACAGCACATACCCATAATCATTCCCCAGTTTTGACACCACTGACTCCTCCCCTGTCAGTCTCTCCCAGGGAAAGAAAATCACTTCCTAGACACTGGGCTTCTGCAAACATATGCTAGGAAGCATATTGTATTAGTCTATTACAAATGACAGAGACAAGACTCAAAATTAAAAAAAAAAAAAAAAAGGTGGGAATGGGGAGTGATTTCTTGGCACACCTAACTGAAAGGTCGTATTTTCAAAGTGGTATTTCTAAGCTGTCTTACTCCTCAGTGTCCCCCTGCAGGTCATTCCCATTCTCTCTGGCTTCCCCCAATTCCACCTGTCCAGATGGCAGAATGGCTGCAACCAGTATGCTGATTTAACATCCTAGAGGTAGAAAATAAAGTCTCTTCCTTCTTCAGTGTAGATTAGACTTAGGGAAGAAACTGATTGGCTGATTTAGGTCATATGCCTACCTCTTAGACCACTAAGCTGTTGCGGTCAGGGAAAGATCTGATTGGCCAGGTTTGGATCAGAGGTAAACCTCTATGGCCAGAGGAGCTGTTCCGTAACTGACAGTACTACAAGACTTACATGGAATGGGCCAATAACGTGTGCCTCCCAAAGGGAGGAGTCTGCCATTATTATCATCATCATCATTATTATTACTATTATTAGGAGGAGGAGGAGGAGCAGGAAGAGAGGGAGGAGAAAGGCATGCTAGGCAGATAAAACCAATAAATATCCCCACCCACCCATATCTTCCATGCTAATGGAAACTTCCATTACTGCTACTTCAGACACTTCGATAAAAGAAAGGGACAATAACTCTCTAGTCTTAGGAAAAATATGCTTTCAATTGTTCTTCCTCTGGCAGGCAGGCCAAATCCCACAGCAAAGAAAACATAGGCATTGGAGTCAGAGAGATCCAAGTTCAAATCTCAGCCTACCCACATGCTGGCTATATAACCTGGGGCAAGTTGGTTAAATTCCGTAAGTCCCATTTCTTCATTTGCAAAGCAAGCAGTGAGACCCAATACCTGATATGTACTGAGGATTAAATGAGAAAAATATGTGAAAGACTTAGCACACATTTTCTGACAGAAAGACATCAATAAACACTTGCTCAATGAGTGAATTAATTAATTTGAACTTCACAGGTCAAAGGGGACCTGGCTTGATTGTCCTAGTTCCATGACTCGGGAGCAGAAAGAGTTTTGCCTTTCTAGTAAAAATAGATAGTGGTACAATTTAAAGTTCTAGGATAGAAAAAGTCCAACTGGCCAAGTGTGAGCCATAAACTGGGCAAGACAAGGTTCTAGGAACACACCCACCTTGACTACTCGCCACATTGGTCTTGGGCACAGCCAACAAGGAGCCGGGCATTGTCCTGAGAGCTTTATACATTCAGTTTTTATCAATCCTACGTTATCTTAGGTGCTACAAATGTACTCATTTTATAGAAGAAAACGAAGCTCACAAGAGAAGAAAAGTAATTCCTCAAAAGGAAATCAGGATACTCTTTACCAAGAGAGGGGAGATGACCGCCAGAATGGGGCCCAAATGTCAGATGCTCACCTCATCTCATTCTGATCTATGGTTGAGCTGTCAGAAATTACCTGATTATTGCTCTCCAATACAACAGTCAGATGACAAAATTGTCTTTTGCATGGAGAGGCACATCTCTTCCAGACATCGCTGACATGAGCCTCACCTCAACATTTTAGGGAAGGATTCAGAAACTAGTAGCTCGTCTTTCACAGATGGGAAAATAAGCTCAGAAAGTTTAAATAACTTGATTATGACCACGTAACTATCAAATGGTCAGAGCCAAGGGTCAAACCGCACAGCCTGACAGAGGGAAGGTGTAACTGACATGACTACAATACTCTATTATATATATTGAAGTTAACTGTGGGTTTTAATACAAGCACAGCCTCTGAGTATGGGAGGGATCTTAACAGTCAGTAGCCAAACTCCTTGCCCAACTTGAGAAACTTACTTCAGCCTCTCTGATGTGTAAGGGAAGGGCAGAACCGGGATTAGAGACATACAAGGAAACCATTCCCCAACATGGCAAAAAGTGCCAAATAGCAAATATATTAACTCGGGTGTAATTCTTCAAAATGAGAAATTCTTAATGATCTACAATATGCCTAACACGGTGGTAAGAAAATTTAAAACTCTAATGTAGCAAGACATATAAATTGTGATAAATATCTCTGTCATTGAGGAAATGTTCCATCATTCAAGGTCTCAAAGACTAAGTATTGAACCATCATATGTGGAAGGGATTTGTCTATAATATCATCTCCTGCATCTTCTGGGAAATTAGAATTCTCTCAGCATGGATGTAGAGTGATCATATCTTTTATTGTCCAGATTTGGACACTTTTAAGACTAAAGGATGATATGACTAAGCATCATGCCATGACCACGGCTATAAACCAGGACAGTCACCCTAGCTAGAAGGAACAATTAAAAATCATTCATTCACACAGAGCTCATATCAAATGCTTGATGTCTTGCTAGAGACATCTTTGCTCTTCATCAATCCTTTTTGACCTCAATTTTTCATGCCATTCCTTGACAGAAAGTGTTTGGGGGGGCAGAAAGTGCAGATAAACATATATTCTGAATGAAGGTTTTACGTGGTTGCTAATTTAGTTAAAATGGCTTTTAAACATTGTCTTTGGATCATCTAAGTTGGCTACAGAACAACAGCACAGTGGGAGGTTAATCGAGATTCAGCAACCTGCGGCTAATTGTAATTTCTTTTGGTTTCCTCTCTAAATCATTTTCTTTTTTTGTCTTTGAATCCCTGTCTCCATTTATGTCAGGTTTGGCTCAGTCAAAGCTCCATCCCAGCTCTGTGGAACATCTGCCCATCTCCCTCTGAGGCCAAGAAGGATCCAGGTGGACAATGGAACAGTGGGATTTGGCTACAGTTGGGACTGCTAAATCTGTCAGTCACCCAGACTGAAGAAGAGCCTGTTAACACAGAATCCTAAAAAAAGAAGTTCATATGTGGCAAGGATTTGAGATACTCACATACAACAGTCAGAAGTCTGACTGTATAACATTCTCCCACTGATTTCTCACAGAAAACCTTTCCACATCCAAATTGTTCTGTCCCCAAACTCCCTTCCACTGACAGACTGAATTCTATTTTCTTCCCCAGAACATTCTTACCTGGTGATGTTGTGGGGCTGGGTTGGGGGGCAGAAACTGTAACAACAGGGAAAAAGAAACCTAGGAAAATGAGCTCAGTAATATTGTAGCCACCTCCTCAAAGGGCAAGCTCAGCTGTTCAACAGGTGCAAGACATATTTCAGGCACTGGAAATGAGCTAAATATGGTTCCTCCAGAGACAGCCCTGCCAGAACAACGTTGGAATTTGGATCCTCCTAAAATCTAAGATGTAAGAATGGCTCATTGAAACAAAGATAACTGAAAGCTGTGACTTGAGATTCTTCTGGAAACAATGGTTTATTGCAAAGTTTTCTATAAGAAACCAATCAGCTAGATAAACCCAGAAGTGGATACTTTAAATAGGGTTGCACAGGATAAGTAGGAGTCTTGGAGGTAAGAATGAAGATTGAAAAGAGTGGAACACCAATCAGGAAAGGGCATGAGTGAGTATATGAGAACAAATTTATGCAAAGTCTCTGCCATTTTGAAGGAACATAAAAAATTTGGGGAGTTTCTAGAATACCAGGTGGGTGGCTAAAGATGGGACAGGAAACCAAAGAATCATAGTTTAGCAATCTTTCCCCTATGCTGCCTAGAGCCCACGAATTCCAGCAGAGATATTTTAGGGTCCCCCTTGGGGAGGAGTAAGATTGAGTGTCAGGACAGAGCTGTCATTCTCCAGCCCGACTTCGTCCCATACATTTCTGAGCTCCAGGTAAGATTTCATTTAAATAAGTATCAAGCACTAAAAATGTGGTGACCAAAGATTCTAGTTTAATGCTTGACAGACCTAAACCCGGGAATGAACAAACTTGGAAGGTCAAACACAAGAGTAGTAAGACAACCAAAATAGCAATCAGATCCCCTGGCTCTAGTCCAGTACTTTTTCCATTATACAATTTGATGTGAGGATCTTCCCAGAATCAAATGAGAAAGTGAAAGAAGCCAAAAAAAATAGAGGCTTAGCTTTTTCCATTATTGGCCAAGAGAACTTTGGTCCCAGACATGACACACACACGTGCGCGTGCACACACACACACACACACACATCACCTGGGGAAACCTGTCACACTAAGCCCCAGAGCTATGTTGTACCTGGGCTTTGTCCTACCTGACACAAGTGTCTTACAGGCAGCATAAGCAAAGAATTGTTCTGAACTGTATCATCAACATTGGATGGAGAAAATATTAATGGTTATCTAAAACACCCCACTTATTTTCCTGGGCCTCTCAAGATAGGTACATCCACAACAGAATCTTCAGTTTTGCTGAGCGGGGTGATAGAAAAACTATCAACTGAAGTTTCATCACGTGAAGATAGATTCATAAGTTGCTTCAAATCAGGAGTCAACAAATTACAACCCAAAGGCCAAACCCTGTCCATTTCTTGTTTTTGTAAATAGTTTTATTAGAACACAGCCACACCCATTCATTTGCTTATTGTCTACAGCTGCTTTCTTGTTACAAGAGCAGAGTTGAATAGCTGTGACAGAGAACATAGAGCCCCAAAAGCCTAAAGTATTTGCTACCTGGCCATTTTCAGAAAAAGCTTGATGATCCCTTCTCTAAATAAAGGTCTACAGAAATTGGAAGAGCCCAAGAGAGGGGAGGAAGCTGAAAGAAGATAGCCTGAGAGGGAAAGAAGAAGATATTTGATGGAAAGAGAGTGAAATAGGACTGCAGTGATTTGACAGTGGCATGAAGAGAAACTTTGGAAAATCAGGTGTTTAACATGGATTTTTATAGTTTTGCTCTGTAGCATGCAATTCAGTGTATTCCCTTGGTCACCCTGAGAAGAAGTCTTCCATTATTTTTTTAAAACTTCCATCCCTTATTAAAAATTTGGGATTATATTTGTGATTTTTACTAATGCCAAGTTCATAAGATTTGCCTACAGACAGGAGGTACTGGGCAAATGCAGGGATGACTGAAAGAGGTCCAGTTATGTTTGGGTTTGAAGAAAACTTCCAAGGTTTTGGCATAGTAAATCGGGGTCAATTTTTTTTTTAAAGGAAACTTTCAAGAAAGGCCTAATGGTAAATGTGGAGAAATTGAGACTTTCTCCTTCTTTTCTATGCTACTCTAGCCTAGCCATGAGATGACAGAAGATGAGACAGAAATCTAGAAAGCTCAATGTAATAATAACAATAACTACCATTTGAGCACTGGAAATGTTATCATTACCTCTTATTCATTAGCTCATTGAGCCTCCAAGAGAACCTTAGCAGAAGGCACTATTATTAGCCCCGCTTTACAGATAAAAAACTGAGGCTCAACAAAAGCAAGTGGCAGCTCATAGTGCCAAAGTGGAGATGTAAACGTGGCTCCAGAGAATATCCTCATGGTTTTGCCTCCTTCTCCATCTTCAGAGAGTTCCAAGCCACAAGTTGACCCAGAGGTGCTAGCCACATGCCCACTGCATTATCAAAGCCTAATGGGCCCTCAAAGACCACCTCCTGAGATGTCCTAAGACCTGCAGGAGATCCCAGCTCAATCTCATATCCCTCATGTCCTATTGTCTTCCTCCCTTTCCAGTGAATTCCTTCTGTTTTCTTCACCCCACCCTCATTCTCTTGCCATTCACTTCTTTAATTCCTACTCCCTTTCTATGGCATTGTCTTCATTTATTCACTCCCTGGAACTTGCTTTCAAGAACACTTACAATACAGCACGATCGCCAAACCTCAGGAGTCCATGAGAAAAGTATGCTTCTAAGGGAAAACAAAGGATCCCACTGAGTCTCATGTAATTCAAAGAGGCTGATCAAACACGTATTTTGAGTTTCCTAGTAGCCAGCCCGAAGAGGAAATCTATGTCCACATAATTTAAGTGATTTCTTTTTCCAGGAGAGGCGCAATTATTCTTCATTCTAAAATAAAGTTCATTCTCCCAAGAGTTCTTCTTGAAAATACCATGAGAGAATACCATGATATACAGGCAATGTGACATTCAGCAACATTTTAGATCAAGGTCTCTGAAAATTCTCACAGGGCTCATCCTTATTTATTCAACATGTTCAGCAAAATTTATACAACATTTAACAAATATCTACTGAGGGCCTACTGTGAGCCAGGTACTGTTCTAAGCATACAGGACACATTGATAAACAATACAGGCATTGATCTTGCACCCATAAGGTGGATGGTGATACAGTCAGATGACATCAAACCCCGCACCTAGGAAACGCATTCAAACTAGCTGGTCCCCAAACAGGAATAGGTTCAGAGACACTGGTGTCGCTGCATGGTCAAAGAAGACTGATTGACAGAAAAAGGAAAGTGACTGCAGAAAACGGAAGTGCAGTCAAC
The DNA here is from genome assembly GCF_029289425.2 of Pan paniscus. Lineage (NCBI taxonomy): Eukaryota > Metazoa > Chordata > Mammalia > Primates > Hominidae > Pan > Pan paniscus. The sequence continues at coordinate 75,567,200 of NC_073267.2, forward strand.
AAGCAGCTGGATTTGTTACAGCCGGCATTTGCTTTATCTGAACAGGATTTGAACAGTTGGCCACCTTTGACTGGCCGAAACTCAAGAGTTTTGTACTCTAGGTACCAAGAGTAGGTTACAGCCTGTTTCCATATCCATTTACGTTACAGTTCCCTATGTATGGAGAAATCTTTAGGCCTGACTTAAAATATGTAAGGAGGCAGCTTTAGGCTAAACTTTATTCAACAGGGGTAAATGTCACTCCCCAGATGTATAGCTTTTAGATCTAATGATGTTTGGAGTGAGGTGCTAGAAAGAAGTCACTGGGCTAAGGGTGGCTTGCAGACTCAATTTTTAAATATATACAAATATGTGTCAGTATATATACACTGTGATATATACATACAAATATACATAATATAATATATCAAAAATCTGTTCCCTCCCTGTGGCCTTTCCCCAAGCTTCTTACACATCTAAAGCTGGCTGACCTCTGCAGGTTTCTGAGTGCTGCCTTAGGGGAATGAATGGGTGGATGGACCATAACCTTCAAGCAATTCCCTTCCAGAATGTAATATATTCTTGAACCTTGATCATGTTATATAACGAATATATATTACATATATTATATATATTTATATATTATATATTAATATATAGATATACATAGATAGATAGATAGATAGATAGATAGATATAGATATTTTAAGACAGAGTTTCACTCTCATTGCCCAGGCTGGAGTGCAATGGCATAATCTTGGCTCACCGCAACCTCTGCCTCCCGGGTTCTAACGATTTTCCTGCCTCAGCCTCCCAAGTAGCTGGGATTCCAGGCATGCACCACCACACCCGGCTAATATTGTCTTTTTAGTAGAGACAGGGTTTTTCCATGTTGGTCAGGCTGGTCTCAAACTCCCAGCCTCCAGTGATCCATCCCCCTTGGACTCTCAAAGTGCTGGGATTACAAGTGTGAGCCACAACGCCTGGACAAGAATATTTTTTAAAGAATCAAATTGCTCCTCGCCCACTCTGAAACAGATACCAAGCGCTGGCAAATACCTAACAGAGATTTTCCCCCCAAATCTGAGATTCAAAAAAAAAAAAAAGAGAGAGAGAAAGAGAGGCCTTTTCCGGAATTTCAAGGTTTCAAAACAAAGTAGGGGACCAGTCCTCAGTAATCTCCCTTTAGATCTAAGACTTTGATTTTCTTCAATTCTCAGGGAGATCAAATGAAATTCATCCCAGCAGGCAAACCCCAGAAATTCCACAAGCATCTGCATCACCGAGGGATGGACATTTCATCAAATGAACAATACCCTGGAGACTTCAGGCTTCTCAGTTTTCAAGCTGTCGATTCCTAACTTGGAAAAGGGGATGCGGGAGCTGAAAGCTGAGAACCTATAGAAGAGATAAAAGTTCAACATGATCCTATGGGAAGAGACTTAACTTTAGTCAGCCAGAGAATGTAAAAAAGAAGGAAAAGAAAGGAAGAAACAAACCTCACAAAGCACACACATTCCAAATGTGCCTGCACAGGAAACGATGTAAGATCATCTTCATGTGGTGGAGCCATGTTGTACCTGCTTTAAGTGTCTAGTACATCTAGAGCTTTTATAAAAGGTGTCCTATGAGAGGAACTGCAATTTCCGTATCTCCAACTGTATGCACATCTAATTATGTGTTATGACTCTCGGCTCTGATAGCAATTAGGATATAAGTTGTACTTCTCACCACACCCAAATGCAATCCTTACCAAAAAGGAAAGGAGAACTTGGAGAACTTGCAACAGAGAATTCTTCTTCTGTTGGGTCAGAGTCCAAAGTGAGCACCATCTCTGCAGAGGAGCAGAGTCAGGGTGCTGCAAGTCACCATTCCCTGGGGATGGAATAGGAGGAAAGCAGGGAGAAGGGAGAGATTATTATTAACAGAGCATCAGCTCTGTGCCAGACACTATTTGTACGCATTGTCTTTGCAAATAACAAATTATTCCGAAATTTAACAGCTTGATAACATTTATTTTTCAGCTTCTGAGGTCAGGAAACCAAGCATGGCCTAGCTGGGTGCTCTGGCTCGAGGACTCTCACAAGGCTGCAATCAAGGTATATTGCCAGGAGCTGAATGCATTGCAAGGCTCAACTGGGGGAAGATCTGCTTCCAAGTTCACAAACATGGCTATTGGCAGGCCTCCAGTCCTTGCTGGCTGTTGGCTGGAGACATCCTTTCCTTGCCATATGAGCCTCTTCAGAGGGCAGCTCCTGACAGAGCAGCTGGCTTCCTTCAGAGCAAGTGAGGGAGAGAGCAAGAGAGGGCACTCAAGATAGAAGCCACAGTTTTTCATAGCCTAATCCTGGAAGTGACACCTCATCACCATTGCTGTATTATCCTCATTAGAGGCAAGTCCCTAGGTCCAGTCCAGGCTTAGGAAGAGGGGGTCGCACAAGGGTACCAACAGCGGAAGGCAGGGATCATTGAGGACCTTTTTAAATGGTTTTTACATATGTTTATTGAAAACAAGATGTTGTAGAGAGGATTTTTTTCCTAATTGTGCAGACTGTATAGCTGAGTCCATGAAAGTGTGAGTAAACTAAAGACAACTTTATAGCTTTATGGTAGAGCCGGGATCCTAACTGAAGAACCCATATGCTTTCTGCAGCATCACACAATAGGGAAAGGAAACTACAGAGACTTTTCTCTTCCTTAGCAGTTTCTTGCTCCTCTTGGAGAAAACCAATATTTTAAAAGGGCAAATTAATGCCTCATGTGGCACAATAGTGTCCCACAAATTTGTTTTGTTTGCTGCAGAAAGGCTTTTAATATATTTTGCATGGAACTCTAATAAGTTAAACATTAAAAAGCATATTTGCTCTAGTGCAAACAGCATATAGGGTGGGCTGGGATAAGAGTATACACTCAATTTCTCTCTCTTACTCTTTGAGGCCCGAGGCTCTGGGAAGTTGGTTTGAAAATTTACAAGGACAGTAGAAACTATGGTAAAATCTACAAGTACAGAGGTTTTAGAGTCAGAAAACCATCACCTACCAGCTGAGAGGTGTTAAGCAAATTACTTCTCCAAACTGAACCTTCCCTTCCTCGTCTGGAATAGTTGAATAATGGTAATTTTTATTCCATTGGGATAAAGATGCCAGCGATAGCCCTGAGTAGTGCTAGTTAATGCTAATTAACAAATGCTAGTTAGTATTGTTAAACTGAAGCATTACTAAATACCAAGATATTATCAGACTTGTCTCCTAGAAAGAGGGGGAAAAGGCAAGAGCCTCAGATACCAAATAAGATTGATGCTGTGAAACACGAAATTCATGAAATGAAAGTTAAATGTGACACAAAGAATGAGTGGGATGTTTACTTTTGGCCATGAAGGGATAACTGATATCAGAGTTTTCTTCCTATATTAAATAACTAGAATACTGGACAAAATACATGAGATAACTGATTTCAGTTGTAGGGAACAGTCAGTGCAAGTCTGCTATGAGATGAGGCCCATGTTGGTTCTGACTTTCTGCCTGGGTGATTCATTATGGCCTGATACCTCCATGGGAAGAGGCAACAAAAACTGGACTTGAAAGAGGTTGAGGTGGCCGCAATTTGTAGGGCATGGTACTAGAAAGAAGGTGTCTAAGGGGAGAAACTCCAGAAATGTACATAGGAGTTCTCTTGAATATTTTGTTGAATTCTAAGCTCTGAATGCACAAGGCAAGACTCCAGGAGACAAAGGACAGCTAGTAGGGGAAAGAAACTACTGAGGAACTGTGATCTGAATTGCCTGTGCTCACATAGGCTGAGAGGCTCCAGCTAGTGAGAATCAAAGGATAGTTCAACACCCCAGGCATCTGGTAGAGACAGTAAAAGGGCCATGCCTTAGACATAGAGCTAAGCTAGTCCTAGAACCACCCACACAGAGCTATTTTAAAAATCCTTGAATGAATTAAGAGATCCACAAGTAAATGTTACTTTCTGCTGGAACAAAACAGAACCAAACTGTGGAACGAAGAAGACATCAAAATCTCAACAAGTAAGAACTGAGCATCCACAAAGTTCAGCACACAATTTAATAAAAACAAAAGCCTTACTAGACATGTGTGTTAGTCCATTCTTGCATTGCTGTAAAGAAATACCTGACACTGGGTAATTTATAAGGAAAAGAGGTTTAATGAGCTCACAGTTCTGCCAGCTTTACAGGAAGCACAGTGCTGGCATCTGCTCGGCTTCTAGGGAGGCCTCAGGAAGCTTAAGATCATGGTGCAAGGCAAAGACAGAGCAGGCACACCACATGGCCAGAGCAGAAGCAACAGAAGGTAAGAGGGAGGAGAAGCTACACACTTTTAAACAAACAAATCTTGTGTGAATTCAGAACAACAGCTCACTTACCACCAAGGATATGGCCCAAGCCATTTATAAAGGATCTGCCGTCATGATCCAAACACCTCCCACCAGGTCCCACCTCCAGCACTGGGGATTATAATTCAACATGAGATTTGAGTGGGGACGAATATCCAAACTATATCAACATGCAAAGTAGATAAAATGAGATGCATATCTGTATTTATTGAAAAAAATCAGTCAATAGATACAGACTCAGAAGGGTCAGAGAGGATAGAATTAAGAGACAAGAACTTAAAACAGCTGGTATTTCAAAGACTTAAAGAAAATAAGAATATAAAGAGGGAACAAATAGAAATTCTTAATTGAGAAATGAAGACTATAAAAATAACTACACTTATTAGAATGGCTAAAATTCAAAACAACGGCAATACCAAATATTGATCAGGATGTGAAGCAGCAGGAACTCTCATTCATTGCTGGTGGGAATGCAAAATGGTACAGTCACTTTGGAAGATAGTTGGACGGTTTCTTACATAGCTGAACATAGGCTTATCATACCATCCAGCAATCATGCTCCTAAGTACTTTCTCAAATGAAATGAAAACATATGCCCACACAAAAACCTGCACATGAATGTTTATAGAAGCTTTATTCATAATTGACAAATATTGGACTTAGCCAAGATATATTTCAATATATAAACAAACTATGCTACATTCCCACAATGGAATATTACTTAGCAATTAAGAAGAAATCAGCTATTAACCCACAAAAAGACATGAAGAAATCTTACGTGTATATTTCTAAGTGAAAAGAAGCCAGTCTGAAAAGGCTAAATACTGTATGTTTTCAATGACATGATGCTCTGGAAAAGGCAAAACTAGAGACAGAGTAAAAATATCACTGGTTACCAGGGCTTCGAGGGAGTGGAAAAAAGAAGGGATGAATATGAGGGGGCTGTGGATTTTAGGTCCAGTGAAACTATTCTATATGATACTGTAATACGGACACATGACATTAGGCATGTGTCAAAACTCATCGAACTATACAGTAGAGAAAACTGTATGAGAGAGAGATGAGACAGGGTATATGGGAACTCTGCATTTTTTGTGCAATTCTGTTAATTTTAAAATGCTTTAAAAATAAATCTATTAATTTAAAAAGAGCCAAATGAAGTTTCTAAAACTGAAAAATAGACTATCTGACACTTAAAAATCCACTGAATGAGCTAAGTTGCAGATTAGACCTTACAAAAGAAATCAGTAGCTTTGTAGATACAAAAAAAAGCATCTGGGTAGGAACACAGAGGGATAAAAAGGCTAAATAAAATGAACAATCTCAACTATGACACAGTATCAAGTAGCGTAATACACATGAAATTAGAGTCTCAAAATGAAGGGACAAAGATTGTGGTAGAAAAAGAATATTCACTGATGACTGAAAATTTTCCAAATTTGCCAACAAATATCAACTTGCAGATTCAAGAAGTTCTATACACCTCAAAAATAATAAAGAAAACTACACTGAGACTTATAACAAAATTCTGAGAAACCAAAGTTTAAAATCTTAAATACAGTCAGAGAAAAGATATCTACAGAAAAAAAAAAAAGTGAAAAAAAAATCACCACTGACTTTTCACCAGAAATAATGCAATCCAAAAAATATTAGAACACCTCTAAAAGGCTAAAATAAGATTGTTATTCTAAAATTCTGTATCCAGAAAAAAATACCCTTCAAAATGATGGCAAATTTAGAAATTCTTAGACAAACCCGAAAAAAATTTATAGCTAAAAAGCCGACATTATAAAAAATGTTGAAGGAAGTTCTTCAGGGAATAGGAAAATGTGTAAATCTGAATTTCTATCTTGTATCAAAGGGATGATGCATACCACACACAGAAAACAGATGGGTAAACATAAAAGACTTTTTCTGTCATTTCTTCATTTTTTTAAAGATGATTAAATATTTAAAGCAAAATAGTGACAATATATTTTGGGATTATAACATCTGTAGAAGTAAAATGCAAGAATATAACAGCACAAAGGCATAGAATAAAATAGCACTATACTGCTATATGCCTTTTTTTTTTTTTTAAGACAGGGTCTTGCTCTGTCACCCAGGCTGGAGTGCAATGGCGTGATCTTGGCTCACTGCAACCTCTGCCTCCCAGGTTCAAGCGATTCTCCCACCTCAGCCTCCCGAGTAGCTGGGACTACAGGTGCACACCACCACACCCTGCTAATTTTTGTATTTTTAGTAGAAATGGGGTTTCACCAAGTTGGCCAGGCTGGTCTTGAACTCCTGACTTCATGATCTGCCCGCCTCAGCCTCCCAAAGTGCTGGGATTACAGGCATGAGCCACTGCACCCGGCCTATATGCTTCTTATATTAAATGTGAAGTGGTATAATATTACTTAAAGGTACATTGTTGTAAGTTAAGGATGTATCGTGTAAAACTTAGTCTAGAGATTTATCTGCTACGTCAATAGAGGAGATACAATGAATAGATTGCTGGAAAATGTTCAATTAATCCAAAAAGAGGCAGAAAAAGAAAAAAGAACAAAGTCATAAATCCAACTACATCAATAATTAAATTAAAAATGTCTTGATAGGAAGATCTATGCATTTTGCTGTATTTAAGTTAAACCTCAGTTTTATAAACTCTATTTGTAGATTTATCCCAGGAATGCAGTTTAGTTCAACACTCAAATATTAATTAATGATATTTGACACATTAATAGAAGGAAGAGGGGAACTATGATAATCTCAACAGGTAGAGAAAACGCATTTGACAAATTCAACATCTATTCATGGTTTGGGGGGGGAAATGCACAAACTAGGAAGAGAGTTAACTTCCTTACACTTACTAAATATTATCTATGAAAAAGGTACAACTAATATTCTACTTAATGCTTTCCTACTTAGACTGGGAAAAGGGCTGGGATGTCTACTCTTCTATTGCCACTTCTATTTAGAATTGAACTGGAGGCTCTAGGCAGTTCAATAAGAAAAGAAAAAGAAATGAAGTGCACAGAGAATGAATTTAAAGTAGTGATACTGCCTTTATTTGCCAACAACATCATAGTCTACAGAGCAAATTCTAATAAATCTAAAACAAACTGCAGCACTAGTAAGTGAATGTATCAGTGTTGTAGAATACATAGACCTAACTATAAAAGCTAAAACTATAAAACTTTTAGGGAAAAAAAACTAAAATATTTTAGGAGAATTTTTTTGAATATTTTTTGTGAATCTGCCCTAAATAATGTTGCTTATGATACAGAAAGACACAACCATAAAAAATTAGTTGAATTTATCAATTTTTTTAATGGCTTATGCTTATCAAAAGACACTGTTAAGAAAATAGGTAAGCCATAGATAAGGAAAACTATTCATAACACACCCCTGACAAAAGATATGTAGAAGTTAGGTAATGTTCTACATATATATGCATATATACATTATATGGAAAAGACAGATATTTTCTAAGTATATGTGTGTATTAGTCCATTTTCATACCACTGCAAAGAATACCTGAGACTGGGAAATTTATAAAGAAGAGGTTTAATTGACTCACAGTTCCACATGGCTGGGGAGACCTCGGGAAATTTACAATCATGGCAGAAGGCAAAGGAGAAGCAAGTACTTTCTAAACAAGGTGGTGAGCAAGAGACAGTGAGGGGGGAACTGCCACACTTTTAAACCATCAGATGTCCAGAGACATCCCTCACTATCACAAGAACTGCATAGGGGAAATCCGCCCCCATAATCCAATCACCTCCCACCAGGTGCCTCCGCCTGACATGTGGGGATTACAATTCAACATGAGATTTGGGTGGGGACACAGAGCCAAACCATATTAATATATACCTCTACACGATATATATGTAATAGATACATAATACATATATACATACATACATAATCTTCTGCAATCAAATAATAAAAACAAATACAATAAAGCTAATAAAGAACAGGCAAAAGATTTGAACAGACATTTACAAAAGAAAGCATACATGTTTAAAACTTTGCTCAACAACTTTAGTCACCAAGGAATAGCAAACTAAAACTACAATGACACACCCATAGGATGGCTAAAATGAACCCCCAAAATTTGTGAAGATGTGAAACACTCAAAACTCTTGTGCCTTGCTAGTAATTGTAAAATATCATAACCACTCAGGAAAAAGTTCTGGTAGTTTCTTTAAAAGTTTAACATATATTTAGTCCACAACCAGCAATTCCACACCAAGGTATTCGCCTACAAAAAATGAAAGCAAATATCCACAAAAAAAGCATTACATATCCATAGAAGCTTTATTCACAACAACCAAAAACTGGCAGCAGCCCAGGTGCCCATCAGAGATGAAAGGAAAAACAAACTATGGAATATTCATACAATGGAATAATACTCAGCAATGAAAATGAACAAACCACTGACAAGACAAAAATATGATGCTAAGCAAAAGCCATTCCCACAAGAGTACACACTTCTTGGTGCCCTTTACAGGAATTTCTAGAACAGGAAACTAAACTACTGTTCTGATTTCTATCACTGAAGATATTTTTGTGGAGGTGGAGGGATGACTAGAAAGACACACAAGGAAGCTTCTGGGTTAGTGAAATGCCTTGATAGGAGTGTTGTTTACATGAGTATGTATGCCTGTCAAACAGGTTGACCTATACACTTAAGATCTGTGTATTTCACTGGATTTGAGTTAAACCACAGTTTTGCAAAATCTTACCTTCTATTTGTAGAAACTGATGTCATTTTAAAGTGGAAAAAGAAATGCAGAGAAGCTAGAAAAGCTAAGCAATCTTAAAGAGTGAAATTGATAAGGACTTTCACTGCCAGATTTCAAAACTTACGTAAAGCTATGGTAATCAAGAAGCTGTAGTATTGGTAATGAAAGATACATAGATCTGTAGAGGAGAATACAGTCCAGAGAGATCCATACTTCTATAACCATTGATTTCTGGCCAAGGAAACTAAGCAATTCAATGGGGGAAAGAATTGTTTTAGCAATAAATGGCACTGGAACTCATATCGATTTATAAAAGGAAAAACTACCACACGTCTCAAAAATTAATTCAACATGGATCATACCTATTAGCATAAAAGCTTAAAACAATAAAACTGCCAGAAGAAACCACAGAAGAATACCTTTGCAAACTTGAGGTAGATATATTTTTAGACAGGAATGAGAAAATGTTAATCATAAGAGGAAATTTTGATAAATTAGATTTTTATCAAAATTAAAAATCTTTATGAAAATACATTAAGAAACAGAATAGATAAGACAAACTATGTGAAACTATTCACAAAATATTTATCTGACAAGCCCTTAAACCTAAATATGTGAAGAATTCCTCAAACCTCAATCATTATTTAAAAATTCATTTTTTTAGGGAAATCTGATTTTTAAAAAAGTTTTAATAGCTTTTGGGATATAAGTGGTTTTTGGTTACATGGATGAAATGCACAGTGATGAAGCCTGAGATTTTAGTGCACCTGTCATCCCAAGTACTGTGCATTGTATGCAATAGATAGTTTTTATCCCTCACCCCCTCTTGTCCTCCCCTCTTCTGAGTCTGCAACGTCCATTTTACCACTCTGTATGCCTTTGCATACCCATGTCTTAGCTCCCACTTATAAGTCACAACACAAGGTATTTGGTTTTTCATTCCTGAGTTAATTCATTTAGAATAAAGACCTCTACTTCTATCCAAGTTGCTGTAAACAATGTTATTTCCTTCTTTTTTATGGCTGAGTAGTAGTCCATGGTGTATACATACCACATTTTCTCTATCCACTCATCGGTTGATGAGCACTTAGGTTGATTTCATATCTTTGCAGTTGTGAATCGTGCTGCAATAAATATGTACCTGCAGGTATATATGACTTCTTTACCTTTGGGTAGATACTCAGTAGTAGGATTGCCATATCGAACGGTAGGTCTACTTTGGGTTACCTGAGAAATCTCCATACTGTTTTTCATAGAGGTTGTACTAATTTACATTCCCACCAGCAGTGTGTAAAGTATTCCCTTTTCACCACATCCATGCCGATATCTATTGTTTGACTTTTTAATAATGGCCATTCTGGCTGGGGTAAGGTGACATCTCATTATGGTTTTATATGCATTTCCCTGATAATTAGTGATAAGAGCATTTCTTTAAATATGTTTTTTGGCCATTTGTCTATCTTCTTTTGAGAAGTGTCTATTCATGTTATTTGCCCACTTTTTGATGGGATTATTTGTTGGGGTGTTTTTTCTTGCTGATTTAAGTCTCTTGTAGATTCTGGATGTTAGTCCTATATCAGATGAATAGTTTGCCAATATTTTCTCCCATTCTGTGGGCTGTTTATTCTGATTATTTCTTCTGCCATGCAGAAGCTTCGTAGTTCAGTTAGGTCCCATTGATTTATTTCTGTTTTTGTTGCATCTGCCTTTAGGGTCTTAGTCATAAGTTCTTTGCCTAAGCCAACATCAAGCAGTTTTTCCTAGGTTTGCTTCTACAATTTTTACAGTTTCAGGTCTCAGATTTAAGTCTTTAATCCATCTTGAGTTGATTTTTGTATATGGTGAGAGATAGAAATCCAGTTTCATTCTTCTACATGTGGCTATCCAGAAAAACTCAAATTTTAAAATGAGTAAAAAGACTTGAACAGGCAGTTCACAAAAGAAGGTATATGAATGGCCAATAAGAACGTGAAAAAGGGACTCAATAGCCCTACTATCAGGGAAATGCAAACTAAAACAAAAATGAGATTATAATCCTATCTAGACACACTGAAGTGGTTGACATTTGACAGACTAACACCACCAACGGTTGGTAAGGATGTGGAACAATAGGAATTCTCCTACGTTAATGTCAGGAGTGTAAAACTCTGTAGCCCCTTTGGAAATCTGTCCAGCAGTTTCCCCTAAAGTTAAACGTTCACCCACGCTATGACCCAGGAATTCCACTCCTATGTGTTTAACCAAGAGAAATGAAAAGATATGGGCACAATATGAATTGTGAAAGAATATTCATAGCAGCCTTATTCATAATAGCCAAAAACTGGAAATAACCCAAATGTCCTTCAACAAGTCAACAAACAACTGAGTTATAAACATATAAAGGAATGCTCAGTAAAGAGGAATGAAACATTTATACATGCAACAACAGGAATGAACCTCAAAGACATTGTGTTGAAAAAAGCCAGATACAAAAGAATACATCCTGTACAATTCAATTTATGTAGAGTTCTAGAACAGGCAAAATTAATTTCTATTGAAAGAAATTAGAGCAGTATTTTCCTGAGGGCAAGGGGGATGGGGGACAGAATGGATTAGATGAGGCAGGAGGAATATTTTAGGGATGAAGGAAACGTTTTGTGTCTTGACAGGGATGTGGGTTACGTAGCTGTATGCATTTGTGAAAACTCATTAAATTTGACTCTTAAGATCTGTGCATTTCACTGCATATTATTTATATGTCAATTAAAAAACAAGGATCTAACATTTCAAAAGGAGAAATGGGGAAAATAAAACATGTACAAAAGCCTGAGAAAATATCGGGAGGCAGATAAGCAGTGATTAATAGCACGCAGGCATCAATGGAGGGCACCAAACCATGTTGAAATATTTGTATTCTTTAAAAATTTGTGGCTGGTTGCAGTGGCTCATGCCTATAATCCTAGCACTTTGGGAGGCCTTAGGAGGATCACTTGAGGCCAGGAGTTTCAGATCAGCCTGGGCAAAATAGCGAGACATCTTCTCTACGAAACTAAAAATTAAATGAAATTATCTGGGAATGGTGGTATGTGCCTATAGTCCTAGTTACTTGAGAGGCTGAGGTAGGAGGATTACTTGAGCCCAGGAGTTTATGGCTGCAGTGAGCTATGATTGTGCCACTGCACTTCAGCCGGGGCAACTGAGTGAGACTATCTTAAAAAAAAAAAAGAAAGAAAATTTGTTTTTTGAAATGATTCATTCTCCAGTGTTATCTACGATTGCTGTAAGTAATTCCTCCTGCCCCTCCTGTTGAAGCATACTTACATGGAGAAATATGCTAATTTTCTAGTAAGTTTACAATGGTGCCCTTAAGTATATACAGTTGGTTGGTCAAACCATAAAGCTGTAATCTGGTCTTTATCACTTACCAAATGGCACTGTCACCTACGTGAGGCCCAGGTAGTCAAGAATAAGCACCTGTATCAGTTCATTCTCACACTGCTATAAAGAACTTCCCGAGACTGGGTAATTTATAAAGAAAAGAGGTTTCATTGACTCACAGTTCCACATGGCTGGGGAGACCTCAGGAAACTTACAACCATGGCAGAAGGCAAAGGGGAGGCAAGTGCCTTCTTCCGAGGCAACAGGAGCAAGAATGAATGCAGGAGGAACTACCAAACAACAGCTCTCGTGAGAATTCACTCACTATCATGAAAACAGAATGAGGGAACTGCCCCCACGATTCAATTACCTCCACCTGGTCTTTCCCTTGACACGTGGGGATTATGGGGATTACAATTCAAGATGAGATTTGGGGTGGGGATACAGCCAAACCATATCAGCACCTGAATGCTGAGCTGCCAGATGTGATATGAAACAATGAACGTGATCACAGTATAGATCATTCTCAATTCCCCCTTAGCCTTTTTGGTGTTTATCCCAACAAGTGGGGCTTTTGTACACATTGGGCTCTAGTTTTCCTGAAACCATTTTCAGATGCTTTAAATGTACATGATATACCAAGAGATATTAAAGAAGCTTTCATCAAGTTACTCGGTGGGGATGACAAATTTAACCTAATTGTAGATCATGCATTCAAAAATAAATAAGCAGAACGCCAGATAGCTTAAATGTAGAGTAAACCATTTTTCTTGGTGTTGAGAGGAGTGGTCTCATCTTTCCCCCACCCTCTTCCTTGGGTCTGGAAATTACCAAAACAGGATAATAAAGAGATCAGCTGCTGAGGGTGCTGAATTCAGACATGAAACAAATCATTTTTGTATAGTAACTCCCTAGATACTTACCATGAGGAGGCCCATATTGGCAGGGTGAGATGCTGACTGGTCTCTAAGATGCTGTATTTGGAAGGGTATGAAGTCTTAGTCTACACTCATTTCTTACTCAGAGTGCAGCCGTTGGATTGAATACCACACGTGATTAGAAGTGGTTGGGTGCCCAAGTAACAAATAAGAGTCATCCTGCTTAAGGACAGAATAAAGCGAGTGTTCAGGCCTGGGTTTTCTCTTAGCAAATGCAAGAGGTTGGTCCCAAGAGTTTACTTCAAACGCCTACACCTGATGTAAAGCTGGGGCAAGTTAAATAGAGCAGATGAGTCACACCTGAATCCTTCCCACTCCCATCCTCCTGAAGGATGTAGACCTCTCACCACCCGAAGTGTGGCCATGAGTCAGCAGCATGAGCGCTGCCCTGGAGCTTGTTAGCAATTCCGAATCTCAGACCCCTCCCCAGACCTACAGAAACAGAGTCTGCACTTCTACAAAATCTCCATGTCATTCATATGCACATTGAAATCTGAGAAATACTAGTGGGAGTTAATTTGCTTTTATATAAGAAACACATAGATTGCTATGAGGGTTAAATCAGTTAATATTTGTAAAACATGTGGGACACACACATTTATTGTTCCACATGTTTTAAAAATATTAACTGATTTAACTGATTAACTGATTTAACCCTCATGGCAATTTTCTTATGTAGGTATTTTTGTTGTCTCCGTTTTGTCTCCATTTCAAGGAAGAGAAACATAGGGCTCAGAGAAGTTAAGTGAGTTACCCAAGGTCACACAGCTGGTAAGTGGCAGAGCTGTGACTTAAAGTCTAGAAACCTAGTTCAATTTTCCATGCCTTTGCCACTCCATAATGTTGTTTAACAATAGTATATTGTTTAAATGATTCCAAGGAGAAACAAAAGATGTTTTGTACATTTGGGGAGAATCCATTTGTGTGTCCGGCCAGTTAATTCTACTGTGATTTAATAATGGACTTTAACATACTGATTTTTCTACCCTAAAAGGTACAAGATGAGGTTGCACTTATTTTAAGTGCTCTCTCCCAAAGAATCCGAAGATGTTTCTCCTATATTCTGTAAAATGGCGTGCTTGCTTAGTTTTCCCATTGAGGGTTAGAGAACTTGCGTACACTATCGGCTAGGTTTACTATTCTTATATACAAACCTGGAAAGGTTGCTTGAACTAATAACATAATGACAGGAAATGAATGAATCCACAATATGGAAAGCATTAAAACAATTTATTATATGATTTATATAAACAACTGCACATCAAACAACAAATAGCCAGATTACTATTGTACATTTCTGGTATTAATTCAAATCTCTCCGCACCAAAGAATTAGGGAAACCATCAGGCACATGTACCATAAGGAAATGATTCTGAAATAATTATCAAAATGTCCATGTCTCTGACTATTCCATGTCTCAGAGGAGTGCATAGCAGACTAGTTACTTTCTGTTAGAAGCTCTTTCCATTAATCTCAATAAATAACATTTATTAAACATTTTGGTGTTGGATTTGCAAAATGCACACAATATCTGTCTGGATTGAATTCTCTATGATCCTCTGCAGTAGGGGATTTAAACAGGCCAGGCTGACTTCTGGCATCACTGCACACAACTCTTAGGAAGTGTGCTATGTAAAAAACTGCCCCTTGTTATGTAGGAAGGCTATTCATGCTAGACTTTTTTCCTGTGTTACTCTATGAAATGTCCCCTAGGTATTGTAGCTGTTTGTATTTCCTCTTCCTTTATGTTTGGGAAAAAGGCTTAAATTGTATTTTTGATTGACTAGAGTATTCCCTAGAAGGCCTATTTGTTCTTGTCTAAATTATGACCATAACCAATGGCCTTATTCCAAGTACCTTTTCATTTTCAAACTGGTGTTTACATGGATAGCACCTAAAATTCTCTGAAACATGCTTTTTGAGAGGCAGCCTGGTATAAAGCAATGATTTAAAACTTGGCCTGCCTATTAGAATGGCCTGGAGTACATTTTAAAAATACCAATGTCCAGGCTCCACCCTTGAGATTCTCATTTGATTAGCCTGGAGTAAAGCCTGAACTCTGAATTTCTAAAACAACCACGGCCACTGTAAGGATTAAATGCAATACTGAAGGTGAGGCAATAAACAGGGTGACTGGCACAGTTATCGACTTGACAAATGCCAGTTGTTCTTTGTCACCTGTGCCCTCCCAGTTTCTGCTGAGGCAAAGGGAATGCCTAAAATATGGTTCCACTTAGGTGGCAGCAAGGTCAGCGAAGCTCATTGGAGCAACTCATTAGAGTAGAAAATGATAGCAAAGGGAGCCGTAGCCAGACACTGACAGCACAGTGACACAGAAGGATTTCATTTTAATGCAGGGCAAAAGGTCAGGAGAGTGACAGAAGAAAAAGTCAGATTTAGTAAAATACAATCACCTGGCAACTTTAAAAGGGATCATTGCCAATTCTTCTGCCACTGCATGGACATTTTACTCAGAAAAATTGGGGGGTAGAGGAGGAGAAAAATAGGCTCCATTTATCTTATTATCAGGATTTAAATAGAAAGGTCAAGTCTGAAGTTTTGGGCCAAGAAAGAGTTGCTAATGGAAGTTAGGGAACCTTCTTGAGAGGAAGATATGAGCCACAGACTTTCTCAAGTCTTAGCCAACACCCTGTTCTCTCTGTACCTCTCTTAGGGCAAAAACAACAACAACTAAAACCACAGGGAATTACCATATGACAAGCAACATCATTACTTTATATACTTGCAATAATAAACACTGTTAGGTAGATATTCATTCATTTGTTCAACATACATTTAATGAGCACCTGCTAAGTACCAGGCCCTATGCTAAGAAAACTCTGATTTCAAAAACAAACCCCATTTAAAAAGTGGCCAAAGGACATGAACAGACACTTTTCAAAAGAAGACATACATGTGGCCAACAAACAATTGAAAAAATGTTCAGCATCACTATTCATTAGAGAAATGCAAATCAAAACCACAATGAGATACTATCTCACACCAGTCAGAATGGCTATTATTAAAAAGTCAAAAAATAACAGATGCTGGCGAGATTGTAGAGAAAAGGGAATGCTTAAACACTGCTGATGGGAACGTAATTCATTTGACCATTATGGAAAACAGTGTGGCTATTTCTCAAATAACTTAAAACAGAAGTACCATTCCACCCAGCAATCCTATTATTGGGTATATACCCAAAGCAATATAAATCATTCTATTATAAAGATACATGCATGTGTACGTTTATTGCAGCACTGTTCACAATATCAAAGTCATGGAATCAACCTAAATGCCAATCAACAGTAGACTGTATAAAGAAAATGTGGTATGTATACACCATGGAATACTACACAGCCGTAAAAAAGATTGAGATTATGTCCCTTGCAGCAACATGGATGGAACTGGAGGCCATAATCCTAAGTGAGCTAACGCAGGAACAGAAAACCAAATTCTGCATGTTCTCACTTTATAAGTGGGAGCTAAACATTGAGTACACATGGACACGAGGACAGAAACAACAGACACCAGCACCTACTTGAGGTTGGAGACTGGAAGGAGGGCAAGGATCAAAGAGCGCCTATCAGGTACTATGCTTATTGCCTGGGTGATGAAATAATCTGCACACCAAACCCCCACGACACATAATTAACCTCTATAACAAACATGCACAGGTACCCCTGAACCTAAAAATAAAGTCAAAAAAAGAGAATACTCTGGTTTTGTAAGTGTTACTTAGCTTCATGAAGCTAAGTAATTTTTCTTAAAAAAGGAAATTACAGAGTTGGGTCCTGATCTTAGTTCTGACTTCAAATAACATTTAGAAATGAGAAGGTCTCCAATCGCTGGGGAATTGAGAAGATGTGATATCCCTGATTTGAAACTCTTACTTCAAACTTCCTCTCCACCCTTCCTCTCCACCAATCCCAGTAAGCTTTCTCCTGTCTTACTTCCTATTGAACTTCAAGTGCCAGCTTGCCTATCCCCTTCTTCTCGAAGCCTTTCTCAACCCGTGTGAGCTGACTCTCAATTTGTAGGCCTCTGGCAGCTTGTGCAGGCATCTGTTGTGGAAAATTACACTGCATTACAACTATTTACTTGTCTGTCTTCCCCAGTGGACCATGAGATCCCCAAAGATAGAGGTTACTCATGATTCATATTTATATCCATCGGACCTGGCATAAATGCTCGATTCTGGGTGCTGGGGACACACTGGTGAACAGACAGGACAATACAGAATACAGCTTTGTCTTCACAGAGTTGGGAGTCAGGATACAAGAAAGGAAGGGATGGAGGGAAGGAGAGAGGAGGAGGACTAGAGGAGGGAGGGAGAGAGGGAGGAAGGAAAGGAAAGAAAAGGAGGGCAAGGTGGGGTGGAGCCGGGCCAGGTGAGTTGGAAAGGGAAAGGGAAGGAAGTGGGGAGAAAAGATTTCAGTGAATTTTCCAATGAGGTCTGAGCTGGATATGAGATTTGAATCAACAGGGCAGGGACTGAATGAACAGGGCTCACTTTCCCTTGCTGGGAAATCAGTTCAAGAAAAATCACAAGGAAAGGCATGTGGGATTATGTGGAGAGCCCATTAGGGCTACTGCCTGGCTTGGAGGGAAGGTTTCAGACTGAGCTGAGAAGGAGCCTAAGAGTTTAAGGTCGGCCAGGTGCAGTGGCTCACGCATGTAATCCCAGCACTTTGGGAGGCCAAGGTGGCGGGATCACCTGAGGTCGGGAGTTCGAGACCAGCCTGACCAACGTGGAGAAACCCCGTTTCTACTAAAAGTACAAAATTAGCCAGGCGTGGTGGCACATGCCTGTAATCCCAGCTACTCGGGAGGCTGAGGCAGGAGAATTGCTTGAATCTGGGAGGCAGAGGTTGCAGTGAGACCAGACAGCACCATTGCACTCCAGCTTGGGCAACAACAGCGAAACTCCGTCTCAAAAAAAAAAAAAAAATAGTTTAAGAGGATGTCTTGCAAGATTGGCAAGCATCCAGCCAAGGGACAATTATCAGCTGAGCACCTGCTATGAGCCAGGTATTCTACACACAGAGTGAATTAGGCCAGCCCCAGCCCTGCTATCAGAGCTCACAGTCCCACAGAATAAACCTGTTGTAGGAGACAAAATGAAATCAATTACAGTCCTCACCCAAGGAGTGATGCAATGTAAGTAGAGTTTGAGGACCATTTATCTTGTTCAGAGTGAAGGAGAAAAGGAAGAAAGGGGGAGCGGGAGAGAATAGAGAAAAGAAGGGTGGAAAATGGTAAGAAGCATAAACTAAACTCCTAGCTCTGTGAAGGCAAAGTTGTATTCTGTATTATCCAGTCTTAGTCTGTCTGTTCACCAGTGTCCCCAGCACCCAGAATAGCACCTGGCCATAGCAAAGGCTTAAGAAATATTTATGGGATGGCATGAGATGATATGGAATGGGATAGGATGGGGTGTGTAGGGTGGGATGAAATGGAATGGAATAGGATGGGGTGGGATGAGATGAGATGGAATAGGAAGAGATGGGATGGGGTGAGATGGAATGGGATGGGATGGGATAAAATGAAATGGGATGGGATGGGATGGGATAAGATGGGATGAGGTGGGATGGGATGGGGTAGAGTGGTATGGGGTGGGATGGTATGGGATGGGATAAGATGAAGTGAGATGAGATGGGATGGGATGGGATGCGATGGGATGGAGTGGATGGAGTGAGTGGGGTGGAGTGGATTGAGATGAGATGAGATAAGATGGGATGGGAGGGGATGGAATGGGGTGTTATGGGGTGCAATGGAATTGGGTGAAATTAGATGGGATGGAATTAAATGGGATGGGGTGTGGTGGGGTGGGATGGAGTGGGATGAGATTGCAGTTAATTGAGGGAAAGCAGTAGATGATCCTTGGGCTGGGTGTCATGGTCTCTGGTGTTCCATCCTTCCTGACTCTGCCATTGACCAGCCTAGTGACCATGAACTTCGAGTAGCTTTTTTTCCCTTCATTTTCCTGTCTGTTTAAATGATGGAATTCCAACTTGTACACTTGTTTTCCATAGAATTTGAATAGTTTATATGTTCAAAATAAAGGGTGCATGATCAGTTAATTTTGGACCATGCTAGGTTAAAGAAACATACACAAGCCTCTTGACCATGGGATATCTCAGATATGAACACAGCTGTGTGAACCAGAAAGCTCCAAGAGAAGGGTAGAATATGCTGTAGTCCCCAAACTCATTTCATTACAGAACCCCAACTCTCTTTTTTTTTTTTTTAGACAGGGTCTTGCTCTGTCATCCAGGCGGGAGTACAGTGCTGCGATCTTAGCTCACTGCAACCTCCACCTCTCAGGCTCAAGCAATTCTCCTACCTCAGCCCCGCAGGTAGCTAGGACTATAGGCATGCACCACCATGCCTGTCTAATTTTTTAAATTTTTTGGTAGAGACAGGGTTTCACCATCTATTTTTTTCACTGTCTATCTTATAAACTAATTTCAGCTAGAAAAGGAACTCGCTAAACACTACCCTGGATGATCTCCAGGGCCTCTTCAACTCTAACAGTCTGTGACTTCATCCAAGTACACCAAAGCAAAGATGACCATGTAGATTCAGATTAGCTAGTGGCCTATTTTAGCTAGTGTGGAGAGTGACGGGAAAAGAGGAGCTCCTTTTTTGTGAGATGGGACAAAGTGTAGTCACAAGGAGACTTGAAGGCCCAGTGAAGAAATCTGTGATTGTTATGCAGGATGAGACCTGGAATTATACTCAAGAAAAGCAAGCCATGCCCTGTGTGAGGCATTGATATTCTGGCATGGTTTTTAATTTCCCATCTTTGGGATTAGGTATGTCAGAGAGGAATCCTTTGGCCGCGAAGTCTCAATACATCCCAGAGCTTTTATTTTGTTACCAATTTCCCTACATTGTGTGATTTCTTTGAGAATCATAACCATGTGAATATTTGACAATTGAATGGTATGAACATCTTGAAACATACAGTTTTCCCCAGAGCTGAATTTCATACTATAATCCGAGGTGATCTCAGTTGCCAGAAACACTCACGCCATTAATGGATTTGGAGGGAAGATGCTGGTAATGAGATTTTCAAATGCGAATTGTTTTGCTTTCAAATGCAGGGTGAAATCCAGCGAAATATTACCTAGACACGCTGGTGTAGTAAGTCCAGCTGATCAAATGAATGTTTGGTGTGTGTTTTATGCAGGCCTTTTCTGTTTCAAATAAAAGCTGGAAGGGGTTCCATGTTATTATTTCTGATGGGATGGGTCTTAAGCCTTGGAGTGGAATAATCCTTCCATATCCTGGGGTACACTCTGGGCCTCTTCACACCTACAATCTTGAGAAATTGATTTATTTCATTCATTCATTCACCAGATATTTATTGAGAGCCTACTATGTGCCAAGAACTGCTTTGTGCACCTAGCGGTATAGCAAATCAACAAAATAACAAGGTATCTGTTGGCTTACTCCCTGGTGGGCCATATACACACAATAAACAAGTAAACACACACATTTAAATGTCAGAAGGTAATAACAGGCTCAGAGAAAAATAAAGCAAGGTAAGCATGAGAGTAGTGGGATGAGGTCTATTTTAGTTAAGGTGTCAGAGAGGCCCTCTCCATGGAGTTGACTTTTGAGCAGAGACCTGGAAAGCAGAGGAAACTGGAGGCCAGTGAATGCTCTGGCCCCAAAAGTGCTCTTGAGTGATACAGCCAAGCTTTGTCTGACTCCAGGTCGGATGCCCCTTCCACTGCATCAACCTGTTCTCACTGGGAACCAGAAAGAATTATCAGGGCAAGTCAGGAAGTCAGAGATGATGCCAGATCCAGAGGAGAGAGCTGCCAGGATCTGGAAGAGATGATTCCAAGATACCAAGAAAGGAAACTCAGGCAGGGCCCAGATGGAGAGAGCACAAGGAAGATGGGCAGTCGTACCTGGACCCATCAGCCTGGCCTCTCCCTCACCTCATTCTCAACAGGTCAAAGCTGGGCTCCCCCTCCTTGCCTCAGAGCCAGCCCCTCTACTGACTTTCCCAGCTGTGTGGACGGCACACAACACCTGTCCAGTCATCCAAGTTCAGCTCATCGTGTCAACCTCTGTTCCCCCTTCTTCACTTGTCCTACCCTCAGGATGTCCTGGGGAGCATATGTGAAGATGCACAGCCCAACCTGTCAGGAAGTCCTCCTTCACAGCTAACTCCCTTCCTTGATCAGCAGCCGGTCCATTCTGTATGGGGCTAGAGTAGAGGAACTGATTGCCAATGAGCAAATAATCTCACGAGAGTGGAAAAACCAGCCTCTTGTCCACACATGTGCCATTCTTCCCTTAGCAAGATGGGACAACAGAGCCCCTTCCAGAAGGACCATCTCTAGATCTATTTTGCAAGTGTGTATGGGGAGAATGAAGGGCCCTGTGGTCAGATCTCAGCTGGCCTGATTACCCTCCCCCAGGAGAGAGCTGGAAATTCTAAGAATTTTGTGATTATATAATTTATTTGCCTTCCCCTCTAGCTATAAGCTTCCCAAGAGACAAGAGTATGAGAGCTCACCACTCTATGTCCAACTCTTAGTACAGTCCCTGGTGTATAGAAGATGCTCAAATTGGAATGAAATGGATGGGAACCATGAAAGAAGCTTCATTCTTCAAACTAAAGGTCTGTGGCAGAGACTTGTGATGCACCACACCCCATCCCCTCGGCCTCCCTGATTTCAGCACACCTGTGAGAGACAGTTCCCTGGATGACGCCAGTGTCTTTCTTCAAGTGAAACCCATAGAAGGCCACTCAACTACCTTATAGGAAGTGGTAAGTACAGGACAGTCAATGTGCCCATGAATACATCTCAACCACTAAGGGATGGGGATGAATAGAGAAACTCTTGCCTCCCCATCTTCTGTGGGACAATTCTGAGTGTGTTCTACATCGTTCTTCATAAGGTCACAAGTAGGACTGAGACCCAACAACCTCATCAATAATTAGCTCATTAATGTACCTTTTTTGTTGTTGTTTTCTTTCCTTTCCTGTCTTGCTTTCTCTGCTCCTTCATTGTACTTTATTTATTTATTAATTTATTTATTTTTGAGACAGAGTTTCACTCTTGTTGCCCAGGCTGGAGTGCAATAGCGGGATCTCAGCTCACCGCAACCTCCACCTCCCAGGTTCAAGCGATTCTCCTGCCTCAGCCTCCCGAGTAGCTGGGATTACAAGCATGCACCACCACACCTGGCTAATTTTGTATTTTTAGTAGAGATGGGGTTTCTCCGTGTTGGTCAGGCTAGTCTCGAACTCCTGACCTTAGGTGATCCGCCCGCCTCAGCCTCCCAAAGTGCTGGTATTACAGACGTGAGCCACTGCACCTGGCCAGTCCTTCATTGTACTTTCTAAGATCATCTCCCAAATAAACTATCTGCACCCAGATCCTCATCTCCACCTCTGATTTGGGGGAACCCCAAATTAACAGGCTAACGGCAACTTCATTTGTTGAGGCTGCTCAACTCTCCTGTGATCAACATTTGTTTTATTTGGTTTTTCGGGCATTTGACCCAAGCTCTGAAAACTCTCAACCACAAGCCTGTCTTCCCCCACCTCCAGGGGTTACCAAACAATGCCCCTGGAGGCTTGGTCTCGACGTTAGAAACTTGGCCATCATTTCTGACATGTTTTCTTCTCAGAGAGGAAAGTGGAATAAACTTCATACTTGATACAAATGTCATTCACCCAGCCTCCAAGTCTAGAATTTTGTAGGCCATATTGAACCACTTATTGAAGTATTCAGAGAGCACAATCCTCTTGAAATTATATCACAATCCCTTTTAAAGGGGCCAGTAAAATAGAACCCAGAAGGGCTCCACTTTCAAACATGGCTATTGAGCAATGACAGCTATTGCTCCAGAAATACTTCTTCACCCTGCTGCTGTGCTGCCTAGCTAACTCAGGATTCTCTAAAGCAACAGGATGCAGAGATCTGAAAACAGAAAAGAGACCTGCCAGAGGAATCCTTTCATTCTGGTTTCTGTGAGACTCTGCCTTTCATTTAGGTGAGGGGGAGTCCAGAGGAACAGAAGTGGCTCTATTGAAGTGCCACATCTGAACCAGATGCTGAGTGTTAACAGAGCAAATGCCTCTTGGAAAGGAGTTGAAAACTCAGCCAGAGAGAGACAGAGAGAGAGGGAAAGTGCTTTGCATTTGGGTGGGCTCAGTGCAGAACATGCTGGAGCCCATAGAAGGAGAGGTGCGGGGAGGAAGGGGCTTTATGTGGCTGCCACTATTGGTGCTACCCCAGAACCCCTCAGCCCACTCTGGGGGTCATTTGCCAGTATTCCAATGCATGCCAACATCTTTTTCCATCTCTCTGCCTGAGGGCTTTTGCTGGCTGCAGGAGTGGGCTTGGCCCACTTAAAAAGACAAGCTAAAGTACAGGAAAGTTTGGTGCCTCAAATGAGACCCTCAACCGATGTGAGGTGGGAGTTTGTGAATATATATCCTGGTTTCCATGACGCTCAGTAGAATAATCCTAGGTGTGTCCCATACACTCCCAGAGGGCTCCCAGGGAGAATGAGCCCAGTTGCCTGCACCAGTAAGTCATTCATTCACACCTCATCTATTAGCTTTGCTGTCTTCCCTGTCTCATCTTCCCACTCCCCTATAGAATTTCTTGGGATCACTTCCAAAGTAAACCTTCCATACCCAGTATTTATCTTAGGATCTGCATTTAGGGAGACCCAAACTAAGACAGTGGGGAAACCAGTCTGTTGGTATGGAGGCCCTCAACGCCTCAGGTGTTCAAATGACAAGTGTCAGCAGTCAAAGGACAGCAAATTCCAGCACTGTGAGGGGAAGCTGATACGTCTGTAAGGAAAGGAATTAGGTGGCCTCCAGAGAAGATGCCTTGACCATGCAACCTCGTCAGTATAGTTTGGGTGTATGAATGCTTCCCAAGAGAAATGGGCATTCGATGACCCTGTATTAGTCTGCTGGGGCAACCATAACAAAGCACCACAGACTGAGAGAAATTTATCTTCTTAGTCTCAGAGGCTAGAAGTATGAGAACAAGCTATCAGCAGGGTTGGTTTCTTCTGAGACCTCTCTCTGTGGCTTGTAGGTGGTCATCTTTTCTATTTCTTCACCCTGTTGTCCCTCTATACATGTCAGTTTCCAAATTTTTTCTTCTTATGAGGACAACAGTCATATTGGATTAAGACTCACCCATTTGACCTCATTTTACCTTAGTTATCTCTGTACAGATCCTATCGCCATATAAAGTCACATTCTGAGCTACTGAAGGTTATGTCTTCAACATATAAATTTGGCGGGGACTCAGTTCAGCCCACAGCCGACCCCAAGAGAGATGCCCACCTCCAAGCTGAACAAAGAATCTGATTTCATCATTTTCCAAATTCCTGGATGTGACAGCTTTTGGTTAGAGAGCAAAGCAATGATGAGGCCGAGAGGATGAAAGATAATGAGGCCTAAAATGAGCCTGTCAGATGTAAGGAAGTGGCAGGAGAAGTGGGTGTGAAGTCTAAGACACAGCAACTCTTTGACCTACCAGTGGGTCTGGTCCTATTTCTATGGAAATGAGCTCATTATGGTTAAATATTTTTTCCAGCTCCTGGTTGATTCATGAAGTGGTTTCGAATGTTGATAATCACTTCATGAATCACTGACAAACACAAGAGCCAAATATCTGGCACTTGCGATTGCTGTCTCTCCTGATGAGCATTCCCGCCATGATTTGGGGTGCCCCTCTCTCAGCAACCAGGTGTTCAGACTAGAAAAGCCCTCATTTATATTCCAAAGTCTCCTGCTTCAGTAATTCCACACTGGCCATTTTGTCAGGCATTGAATCTCCCCCCAACATCTAATGAACATTAATGATTCAATTCTGAAAGATCATTTTGAAATGCTCACAACATTGGGCATGAAGCTATCAGCCATCAAGTTCTGCAACATTGTTTCCAGGGGAAGTAAAATGGTGTTGCACGGAGGATCCCACGGCGACCATGTTTCTGCCCAAGGGGGAATCTGCTTCAGCACAGACTATACACAAGACACGGCCATTCCCTCTAGGCAAAGAGAGACGGACTAGTCTCCAAAGAAAACAGAAACTAGAGGACGAGATTGGAGAAAGATACAGAAAGTTACTACATTGCATTTGGATATTAGGGAGGTGGATATTAGAGCAACAAAAAAGATGTAATGGCTTCCTGTACATTTTAAATGTAGAGGCCACTTAAAAGCAGAAGCAGGCCAGGCATGGTGTCTTAGGCCTAAGGTTCCAGCTACTCAGGACACTGAGGCGGGAGGATCAGTTGAGCCCAGGAGGTCGAGGCTGCAGTGAGCTATGACTGCATCACTGCACTCCAGCCTGGGTGACAGAGTGAGACCCTGTCTCAAAAGTAAAAAAAAAAGAAAAAAGCAGAGACAGACAAATCTTTTTCCCAGATACCTGCCTGGCTCACTCTCTCCCTTCATTCACCTCACCTCACCTTCCTGGCCACCCCACAGATAGAGCACCTGCCGGCCTTCTGCTCCCCTTCCTTTATGTATTGTCCTCCCCGACACTTATCCCTACCTACCACGTGATAGATCTACCTATCGGCTTATTTTCTGCCTCCTCTCACAGGCAGGTAAGCTCCAAAAGGCGGGGATCTCTGTCTGTTTTGTTCTCTGCTACAGACTCATGCCTAAAACAGTGCTTGGCACACACAGTAAGTCCTTAATTAATATTAGTAGAATGAATGATATAAGCGTGATAGGTATTATATTGAACATAAAGAAGAAAATCTGCAGAACTTGAAAAAAGAGGAATGCTGTCTGGATGATCACTTCTCCCACTATCCCAGGCACACATTTAGAGGTCTCTTGAGTCCTTGGTGAGAAGGAGCAAGGATCCCAGATTAGATTGTATGAAGAATCAACTGAGTTCTTCATACACAAGTTGGTATTCAGTTCTCATACCTGTGTAAACTGTGGCACCCCCAACATATCATGTCAAAGCCTTCACTAAATCTGAAGAAAAGATCTCCCTCCAGATGCTCTGACCAAGCCATGTTTGGGTAGACCCCAAATAACCTGTGAGGTTCAGACCCAGGAGCCCAGAGTTGGCACAATCAGGTAAGAGGCTCTCTTCTCCCAAGGCTGCCTTAGCAAGGCTTATTTATGTTCGGTTGTGTAGTGGAATTTCTACATGCCATTTAAGTAAAGTCAAATAATGGTTTCGCTGAAAGGGCCTCTCTGGATTATCTACTTCCTCTTCACTGGAAATGTAACTTGTAAGGCTCAGAGAGGTAAAATACCCAACCCAAGGTCACACAGCAAATTGTGGTAGAATCAAGACAGAAACATAGGCCTTCTAATTGTCACTGGGGTGTGTATGTTTCCACACTAAGCTATCCACCTATATTCTAAATTTGAAGAATTTTACTTGAAGAGAGGAAATAACTGATGATCTTACCTGGCTGTATGTAGACCAGAAGAAACCAAGTGGGTTAGGTCAGGATTCCTGGGGCCTCTGGTGTATATATATATAACTATATATATAACTATATGTGTGTGTGTGTGTGTGTGTGTGTGTGTGTGTGTGTGTGTGTGTGTGTGTATGGTACCTTGGAGGTTGTCTCACCTAAACACCCCACTATAAGATGGGCAAATGGAGTTTAGAAAGAGCAAGTAATTTACCTAAAGTCACACAGGGAATGAGTTGGAAGACTTAGAACTAGACCTCCAGCCCTGGTCCTCAGTTTAGGCCAATGTTTACCATATCCCGCCAACTTGATCATCAGCTACAGTTCTTAGAAAGAACCTTAAGGGTCATTTTGCCCAAATGCCCATTTTCCAGATGAGGAGACTAAGGATGAAAAGTCAAAGTGAATGTTAGAGTTGGGGCCAGAGCCTAGGTCTAGGTTTCTTTTCCTCACAGCCCCTTTTCTGTGCCCCTCCTCTGTTTGCTCCTTTTAAATCTTAGGACTTCCTCAAGAGAAAAGAGCCCCTCCTTGACTTCAGCATCCTGGGAATGGGTTTTTCAGGAGCCTTCTCTTGATTCTGCCCCCTAGTGGCAGAGATTCAGCAGAACCACCCACTCTGTCCTTCTTTTATTCAACAAGAAGGCATTGAGCATCTAATATGTGCTCTTCACTGCAGTCCACAAAGATTTGTTGACTGTCATGTGCCAGGCACAAAGAAGGGGCTGAAGATATAGCAGTGAGCCAAAAAATTATGGCAACAATAGCACAGTTCCTCTCCTCATGACCCTCACAGTGCAACAGGGAAGGCAGCAATTAAGCAAACAACACTTCTAGTTTGCTTCCAAATGCAACTCCAATTGAGTGATACAAGTGCCATGGAGGAGACAATAGAGTGCATGAGGGGGATCTAAATTCAGGGAGGTTATCCCCAAGAAAGTGATGTGTAAACTGATGCTTGAAAAAGAGGTGAGAGCCATCCAGGATAAAAGGGGAGAGGAGGAATATAGTGTGAAGGCCTCCACAGAGGGGGCAAGCCATCTCATTCCTGAGCTGCAGGTGCGTGAGCCCATCTTTACCCAGAGTACTCAGTGACCAGGTGGTTCAAATGTCAGAAGCTTCTGGCCACCTGGAATTTGACCAAGAAATGTGTCATCTTCCAACCCTAGAGGTAAAAAAGTTTTGTTAAATTATCTCTGTCTCTTAACTACACTAACGGTGTCTTGCAATACTGAAGGGTGATTCAGGACAATTTTGGGCCTCGGATTCCTCATTTCCAGCTACAGACAACAAACAGGGCCATCCTCACTGGAAGAATGAGCTGTGTCTCCATGCCCTAATTTCAGGGCTGCTGAGGACACTGCCTAATACTATGGGCACTGGAGTCCAGAAGACGTGGGTTCTAGTCCCAGATCTGCCTCATACTAGCTGGGAGACCTCAGGCAAGCCACTGTACCACCCTGGGCTCAGTTTTCTCTACTTCTTAGACTCCTTGAAATGTCCACAGGTGATTAGGTCTGTTAATTCCCAGCACACTGTAGGTACTCTATGTCAATTTCCTTCCTTTCCTACACCTTCAACAAACTTCTCTTCACCTTGTGCCCCAGGGTGTGGTTAGATCTTCATTCCTTTAACACAACCACTTCTCTTGTTAAAATGGAAACAGGAGCCAGGTGTGTTGGCTCATACACGTAATCCCAACACTTTGGGAGGCTGAGATGAGAGGATCACTTGAGGGCAGAAGTTTGAGGCCAGCCTAGCAAACATAGCAAGAGCACATCACTAAGAAAGATAGTAATAAATAATAAATTTTTTAGAATCAAAAAAGAAAATAAAATATGAACAAGGAAATGTCCATAAAGTAGGGGGTACTTGAACTGGGCTTTGATGGATAAGGGGGAATTTTTTAAGGGGACAAGGGGGTGAAGGAAATTCCAGGAAGATAGAATCACTTATACAGAAGCATATAGATCTGAGAAAAAAAAATCACCAAAGAAGCCAGAAAGGAAAGAAGCACAGGGTGGGGTAATGTGGTTGGAGATGAGGAAAAGAAAGGTCCCCATGAAGCAGCTTGTGAACAGCCTTGAATGCCACCCCAAAGAAACTTCCCAGAGGTGATGAGGATTGAAGCTTTTTCAGTGGAGGAATGATGAGATCATATTGATTGCTTTGAAAGGTAACTCACTCCGGGCAGCAGCTGGAAGATGGAGTGTTGGAAAGAGACAAAGCAGTAAGGTAATCATTTAAGAGATTTTTGCAAAAGTCTGGATGGTACATGAACAGTTTAGGGCTGTGGGCTGCAGGACAGGTGAAGGTGAGGAGGGCTAGGGCAGGGAGTGGTCAGGAAATGGGTCCAGAGGCAGGTGGTTGGAACCAAGAGGCACTGCCCTGGACCCTCCAACAGGCTGCCTCTTCCCCTCTGCACCACCCTTGGTGTGAGCCCAGAGGTGATGTACCCCACTCCTGACCAAATAGGAGATGTCTCACAAGCACCTTCCTTCCCTGTCCCTTTCTCTTCTCCCACTTTCTTCCTGGTGCCTGGCAGCCAGTCTTCTCTAGCTGTATTTTTTTCTTTCCCTGTAACTTGTCAAGCACTTCTTTGTGCTTTCCAAGCATCCTCCAACACAGCCCTGACTGACATCACTCATCCTCCCACCAGCCTCCGCCTGCCCGTCGGCTTCAGGAGCGTCTCCATCGCCCCTCCTGAAACCACAGCAGATGCATGATTTACACACAGCCTCCTCACCAACCGAGCCCTTATCTCAGTCTGCTTTTTAGCTTAAAATAAGTTTCTAAAAAACTTCTTTTGAAAATAGCCTCCCTCGCTGCAATAATATCCAGGTTGAATTTTCAACCATTGTCTCTTCAGACAGGGGACTTCGTCTGACTAAATCAGGTGATATGTGTGTTGCCAACACCTCCCAGCCTACGTCAGCATGCCTTTGATGAAAAATATCTTATCTATAATCAGTTTACTGGATTGTGCACCCAAATTTCCTCTACAAAATATGAGACTGAGAGGCTTCGCCAGCGTTTTCTCACAGCAGCAGTGCAGCTGTGCTTTGATAAAACTCACAGACTCTTCCCTAGAACTCATCAGAGTCCACTAGAGCCTGGGTTCTAACCCAACATCCACCGTCTCTGGGCAAAACTAAATTTAAGTTGTATTTTAAAAATGTATAAGGTGACTGTTAGTGTTAAGCAAGAAAATAGAGATGATTTCAACAGATAATGAATTATTGTCAGCCTACTCTCCTCCAGCTGTGCAAGACGCCATAGACTCTGTCTTCATGCACCTCACAGCTAGGTGGGAGTGCTGGGAAATAAATGTAAAAATAAATTATTTGTCATTTGAGATAATAATGGCAATACTGTGAGTATGTGAAAGAGACTCAGCTGACTGGGTGATGCCCAAGCTGTGATTTGTCAAACACAAGAGTTGGTATTTTTGTTAAAAAAAAAAAAAAAAAAAAAAAAAAAAGTCAAAACCCAATGCTGATGAACTTGTGGTGAAAATTGCCTGATGTTATAAGAAAATAATATGAAAATGCAAGTAAAAAATCAGAATGGTGCACATAATCTCCCCCCTCCCACCAATAATAAACCTAGGAATTTATTCTAAGTTACAAGTCAAAAAGAACAAGAGTGCTTAATGATGTTCTGTGTATCATTTTCTAGTATAAGAGGTCCAGGTAATTGAGATACATCCACCCAAGGATATAATATGTAGTTATTCAAAGTAATCGTGGAGACTAGCCATTTGAACTAAGATCTTTGGGATCTATGGGATCTAATTTCAAGTAAAAGAAAAAATACAGAATGTTACACTCAATAACTGCATTTGCTTTCTGCACTCAAATTCATCACTTCTAGTGGGTTATGCTTTTAAACATCAATAGTCTGAAAGATCTTTCTGGTCATGCTTCATTGGCTATCAGAACAATGCTGTGAGGTTGATAGTATGGTCTATGGTCCCCATTTTTATAAATAAGATAACTGAGGCTCAGAGAGATTAAATAACATGCATGCAACATGTAAATCCAAGAGCAGGAGCTCTGATTTCGGTCTCCTAACTCCAAATCCAGGGCTCTTTCCTTAATTCCATCAGCTAACCACGTGAGATGACCAGGAAGAACTGCTAATGCTGTGAGCAGATGGGAGGCTGTCTAGGCCATCTGTCTGCTACTAAAGGAGGCCATGAGGAAGGCTGCAATTCCTTCTAAGAAAGCCTGCATGTGTCTTTGTTCCGAGACACCTTAGCCAACCAGTGGGGATGGAGAGGGTGGCTATATTCCAGCTGGAATCATGGCACCTAAAGGTGAGCATATTGTCAGGGAAAATGTATAATCAACATGCACTGATTTATGCAATGCTGTAATTGAGCTTAGCACTGGGGGATGGGGATGGGGGACAAAATACCACCTTTAGTACCCCATTGCAAGCATCTAAGAGTGTGCACTTCATTCATTCATCCGCCAGTGGACACTTAGACTGTTTCCACATCTTGGCTATTGAGTAATGCTGCAATGACTCTGGGAGTGCAGATATCGCTTTGAGATCTTGATTTCAATTCTTTTGGAACATAGCTGGAAGGAAGATGGCTGGATCATATGGTAGTTTTCTTTTTAATTTGGGGGAGAATCTCCATACTGTTTTAATTTGGGGGGGAATCTCCATACTGTTTTAATTTGGGGGGGGAATCTCCATACTGCCTACACCATTTTACATTCCCAACAGTGCACAAGAGTTTCAATTTCTATAAATGTACAATGGAATATTTTTCAGCCTTTTAAAAGAGGGAAATCCTGCCATATGTGACAACATGGATAAACCTGAAGGACATTATGCAAAGTAAAATAAGCCAGACACAGAAGGACAAATCCTACATGATACCACTTATATGATCAACTGAAAATAGTCAAATTCATGGAACCAGAGAGTAACCACAGGCTAAGGGACCTCGGGTCAGGGAGAATGGGGAGTTTCTATTCAATAGGCAACAAGATTCAGTTATGTGAGATGAAAAAGTTCTAGAGATCTGCTATACAACTTTGTGCCTACAGTGAACAATAGTGTATTGTGCATTTAAAAATTTGTTAAGAGGGTAGATCTGACTGGGCATGGTGGCTCATGCCTGTAATCCCAGCACTTTGGGAGGCCAAGGCGGACAGATCACCTGAGGTCGGGAGTTTGAGACCAGCCTGACCAACAGGGAGAAACCCCGTCTCTACTAAAAATACAAAATTAGCTGGGCATGGTGGCGGGTGCCTGTAATCCCCGCTACTTGGGAGGCTGAGGCTGAAGAATGGCTTGAACCCGGTAGAGGTTGCAGTGAGCCGTGATTGAGCCATTGCACTCCAGCCTGGGCAACAAGAGCAAAACTCTGTCAAAAAAAAAAAAAAAAAAAGTAGATCTAATATTCAGTGTTCTTACCACAATCAAATATAAGGAGGGTATACGTCTGAGTTAGACTGCCTGAGCTCACATCTGGTTTCCCTTCACTTGCTGTGGTGACCTTGGGCAAGTCACTGAAACTGTGTGTGTCCCTGTCTCCTCATCTATAAAATAAGGAGAATTTAGTACTCGCCTCATAGAAGTTCAACGTTTTTCCAATATTGCTAAGCATGGAACGGTTCATGGAATGTATTAGGCAGACATCACCCTAAGTGATTTATATACATTTGTGATTTTTACCCTCAAGGCAGTCCCATGAAGAAGGAATTATTATCTCCATTTTACAAATGAAGAAATGGAGGCTTCGGGGATTGAAGGTTTTTCACAGCGCAGAGGCAGAAGAGATTCCGCTGGCTGGTGTGTCCCTGGAAGCCTCCCTGAAAGAAATGGCACTGCACCTGGGCTTTAAAGTACAGAGAAGGTATAGATATGCCTTTTTAGAGTACTTATGGCAGGGGAAAAGGCAGAGAGTTGAGAAAGTGGATGGATGCTCAAGAATGAAAAGATCAATGTCTCACAGGCCTTATCTGCCCTCGGCCTTGCATGCTTGGCCAAGGTGCCTGAAGACCTGTTCTTGGCAGTGGTCAGTCGGTAAAGGCTGCAAGCAGGACAGAAGCAGTATGTGCAGACAACCGTCCATTCATTTGGTCAAACAAGGTGCACCAGGATCCCACCTCTACTGCCAGCTTACACCGTGAACATTCCCAGCATGCCCTCCTGGGAAAGGCCCTGAGCGAGGTAAGGAAGCAGGAACAAGTGGGACACACGCCCGGCAGTCACAGATGCCACAGTCCAGCCCCGTGCCTCTCAGACTTGACGGAGCATTCAAATCCCCCAGGGAGCTCATTACAAACAGATTCTGACTCAGGAAGCCTGGGCTGGGGTCCTGAGAATCTGCATTCCATACACACTCCCAGGTGATGCTGATGTTGCTGGTCCATGCCCCACACTTAGAGGAGCAAGTTTATAAAATGTTTCTAGTCTCATCACTGCAATCCCACAAGCAGCATTAATGCCTGGCCCAGAGTGATTGCTTAAACATTTGTTGAATCAAAGAAGTTTAATCACCGTTACTCCTGTTATCATTGAGTTTGATTAAGTAGGTCCCCTCCCTGCCACATGCCAAGGGCCCATTTCTTCTTCCTTGCTACATCTTCCTCCAATCCAATTAGTAGAATTCAGCCTCCCTTTTCCACCCTCTCACATGGTCTTCATGGATGGCTTTAAACAACCAGATTTTTGTTTCTGTTTATTACACAAATAATGCGTGTTCACTGAAAAAGAAACAGGGAAG
Organism: Pan paniscus; assembly: GCF_029289425.2. Classification (NCBI taxonomy): domain Eukaryota; kingdom Metazoa; phylum Chordata; class Mammalia; order Primates; family Hominidae; genus Pan; species Pan paniscus. The sequence continues at coordinate 75,600,757 of NC_073267.2, forward strand.
AAAAGAAAAAGCAAAAAGAATTTTAAACCCTGCAATCTGATACACATCCTTTTAGATTCTACGTGTGTGTTACAGCATGAGAACATACTTTACATTCTGTTGGTATTTAAGTTTTCTTAAATTATGAGGACTATTTTCCCATGTTAGAAATATTATTTTAATAGCTGCAAAATAGTCATTACTGAAGTTTCATATATCACTATTCATTTTATATAAATTACAGTGACCTTAAAACAAATAAGGTTCATACTGAAGAAATGATGGACAAAAATATTTTAATGCCTGTGATTGGCTTTAAAATGATCCAGTGAATGGGGAAGTATGAGGGAATAGACAATATGACCAGCCACATCTTGGTAACTGTTAAACTATATGGTGGTCATATGAGGGGTGCATTATATGATTCTCTAGCTCGTGAGTAAGTTGGCAAATTTCCAGAATAAAAGTCAAAAAATAAAAGCAATTGTCCAAATTAGATGGAAGAGGAGGATTCTGAGACAAGAATGGAGGTAGAAAGTGTTTAAAGCTAGTTTTTTGCACCCAAAGAAAGAATAATATTTCATTTAGGACTATCGAGCCTGTCACTTCAACATATTCAAGTTCCTTGAGCTACTAAATTGAACTGGAATAATCTGCCTTTATTATTTCCTGTCCTCTTAGAATAGATTTGCATTTTAAGTGTATGCTCAACATCATGTCTAAATTGGAACTAATTGGGACTTTCGGAAACATGGAGGCAGACACTGGCCTCATTGGAGAAAACATGGGGTTTGCCCATTTGGAGCCTTGCAGGCAGATGGGGATTAGGGGAATGGGGGCACAGCCATTCCCTGTCTGTGTCTTTCTATGAATCTTGGGCAGGTCATTTCCCACCTCTGAGCCCAGCTGCCTAATCCATAAGAGAACATGATTTGAACCAAATGAACTTCACAACTTCTCTCTGCTCAAAAATAAAGAGGTTCTACTCTGGGAACCCTTTTCACCACTCTGCTTTGCAATATGCAAATCAAGTGAATTTGGTAATTGGACAGAGCTGATGGGAACAATTTAATAAACTCTGATAACATTGCACAAAGTAATTGTTCAATTATTTCAAACGGTACAGGAAGTACAACAGGGGGGTCCTTAGAAATTACCTTCACATATTAATCGTCTCATCCAATAGAAGCCAAACGAGAATGAAGACTGTGTAGGGGGTGTTTTTGTTTTAATTCTGATTAACTGTACTTTCATCTGAACATTTTTCAGCTGTGCTTTGGTCTTCCTCATATGGATGTTGACTGAGTTCTGTTATCAGGATTTTAATTAACATCAGGTAGAGAAGGGGAAGCCAGGATGACACGCTATTACTTCTGTTTGATTTAAAGTCAACGCTGGGGACTCTTCTTCGATGAGCTGTTGAAATTGTCTTATCTCATGCATTCCAAGGATGGCTGTTTCATGTAAATGTCATTTCTGCTGTCCAAAATGTTACAACACACGCCAGCACAATAGAACTACTGTCTTGTTCTAAGAGACACAAGGGAGCCAGCAAGCTTTTGATCAAAGGCACGATTCAAACATCAAAGTACTACCTCTTCTGTAAATTCAAGAATCAGGACTCTGAGTAAAGGAATGGAGACTCCAGCTTTAGCAATGGCCTAGCCTTCTATCCTGGGAAGTGCCTGAATTTTCAAAGCTTAATCTATCTGCAGAAAACTGTCTGGGAAGAGGCCGTGTAATGGGCTAGTGATATGGGTATATTTATTGCATCCTATAGTCAATAAACTTGTATTTAATCTGTATATGTTCATCTGCTCCGTGCAGCCTTCTCTTCTAGGACTAAAGCTGGAGCTAACGTGACCCAAGAGCCTTTGGAGTATGATGAACCTCAGTTCAAATCCATGCTGTACCACGTGCCACTGGTGTGACATTATATAACTTACCTTGTCCCTCCAGGCCTCCATTTTTTCATTTATAAAATGGAAATAATAATATTTGATGCCTGAATATACATGCATTGCAGTATGCTTATACAGTGGAGTATTTCACAGCAATAAAAAGATGAGCTATTGATAAACACAACAAAAACACTATGTTGAGCTAAAGAAGCTGGACACTAAAAAGTGTCTATTGCATTATTCCACTGTATGAAGTCCTAGAACATGAGGCCATAGGCTATGGTCTTAGAAGTCAGAATAATGACCCATGGGCTGGGGACAGTGTTGAGTAGGAAGCGGCGTGGAAAACTCTTTGATGAGATGGCAATGTTCTGTATCTCGATCAGGGTGGTGGTTACATGAGTGTGCACATGTGAAAAAGGTCAGCAAAGTATATTCTATGAAATGGAAATGGATACCTCAATATAAAAGATGGCATCAAAAACATCATGATGTCTCATATGCAAAATTGTTACGAAGATGAAATGAAGATAGTTCATGGGATGCAGCTGTCCTGGTGGCTAAGATGAGTGGATAGCCAATGAATGACGGCTAGCATTATTGTTTATGTTGTCCTCATCATCCCTGTAATCATTTCAGTGGAGCTACATCTGACCCAGAGATTGGGGTCTGAAGTTCAACACATAAGGCAAAAAAAAAAAAAAAACTGTTCAAATTGCCTCCCAAGGATCCCTTAAATTATCCATAAATCACAGTTTTCTTCACTTGGTTTATACAGCCCTGCTCAATAAAAGATGTAACTACATGTAATGGAACCAGTCATGGGCTGAATATAATAAAGGAGGCTGTGGGTAAGAAGCACACCTCTGTGAGCACCAGGATCACAGCCAGGGGCTCAACCTGTAAGAGGCTCACAGGTCACAAGACCAATGGCAGAACAGCATCATCAGCATCTCTCACCTGTTCCTGGAAATGTGCTCATCGAGAATGGCAGGCATAACCACCAGACCACATAAGTTGCTCTCTCTCCTTTCCTACTCTCTTCCTCTTCCTCCCATTGGATTTGCATTCATTAATGAAGAATAATATGCTACCTCACTGTGTTGTATTTCTAGACCTCCATATCCCCTACTGAAATACTGGTAAGCTCTAGCCACTCTGGCTCAGCGGGTTTTCCCAGTTCCCAAAAGGGAAGAGATGGGAGCTTAACATCATACCCTGGCTGTATATTATTTTGCTTGAAAGGATAGTAACCATTAAAGTAATTGTTTGGTCAATCCAATATGTTTTATATCATATTTCAAGTTATCTTTCTCAGTGAATGGTTTTGCAAGCTTTACAGAATCTTGGGTACTGTTGATCTGGGAGATCACAGTGACAATTGCATCTTGAATTCTAGTGCTCACAGTGGGCAGATTCAATAAACGGCTGTCCAGCACCATGCCCTAGAGGACTTCCCTACACAATGGAGCCCATAGAGAACCACAGAGAAGGTGTGTTATTACCAGGGAAGCCTGGCTTTGGAATGCAGACCAGCAGGGGCTGCCCCTGTGAATAGGAACTGAGTAGGGGGCAGAGCCCGTTGCCTGAGGTTCTCATTCTCTGTAACACTGGTGGGCTCCAACTCTCCCCTTAACACTGTACCCAACATCTCATTAACCCACTTGCAGAGCCACAAGGGAGGCCTGGACAGGTGTTAAATTACCTTTCATCACCCTACAGGTGTGCGAGATGTGCTACAAAAGGACACGCCGTGTCTCCCAAAGCAGGAGGCTCTGCCAGGGATTTTCTCTGAGCACAGGGATCTGGAGACAGTATCACTTTTGACTTAGAAATGACCTGGATCAAGGACCCGGCTTTCTAAGCATGACAGGATGATAAAAATATTCTCTGACAATGTGTCCATGTGAGATAGAAGACACTGAGGTGAGCTCTGGAGCTCAAAGAGTGAATGTCACCCATTCTCTCATCCAAAAGCCACTTATCACACGCAATAACATGACCAAGCTGGCACGAGTGGCTGCGGGGGAGTCAGAAAGCAATGAAGATTGTAAAAAGAACCTGTAATCAATCACCCCTACTCTCTAGGTGTTTAAGGCCTGGGTGAAAAGAAGGAACATGTGGACATAAGAAAGTAGAGTTCAAGGCCATTTGATTATTTTCCAGAAACCTACACAAGGTTTCCATCGTGAGCCAGGCCCTGTGCTACCCTGGAGAATCAGAATGAGTCTGACAGTCAGTCACTGCCTGCAGGGAACCACTTTCTGACAGAGGAGCTGGACAATTAAACAACATCACAATGCATAGTGTTGGGAGGATAAAGGTGTGTTGAGAGCCCGCAAAAGCACGGATGGAGAAGTGAGCTATAATTCATGCCCAGGTGTGTCAAGGAAACAGTTGGGTTCTGCCTCATTGATTACATAGGATTCAGCCAGGGAGACAAAATGAGGAAAGATGTTCTAGACACAGCGAAGGACACGAGCAATGGCAGGGCGGCTGGACATCCGAGAAGCGGCATGGGGAAAAGGCCACCATGGGAGGCTAGCGTGGGGCATGAAGGGCCTCAGGCTAGGTATAAAGTTTAAATGTTGCCCAGTGGGTCAGAGGAATGGGGAGGTGAGAGGTAGCCCGGCCTCAGTGTGAGGTGTGGGCTGGGAGGGTGAGAGGCAGGAGGTGGAACAGCCTGGAAGAAGGCAGTGCAGCTGGAGAGGAAGAGAGAACTCACAGGAAGCTTCCTGCAGCATTTGGAGTGGAAGACATCTCCATCCTATTCCTTCATAGAATGCCGGTTCCCTGCAGAAGCTGTATCAGCACCTGCTTCCTTTCCCTGTGTTAAATCCTTTCCCTGTATCTCAGTCCACTTGGGCTGCTATAAAAAAACACCATTGACCGATTGGCTTATAAACAACACAAATGTTTGTCTCACAGCTCGGGAGCCTGGGAGTCCAATATCAACACCTCAGCGATTTGACGTCTGGTGAAGACCGTCTTCTATAACCTCACATGCCTGATAAGAGGCAAACAAGCTCCCTCAGGCCTCTTTTATGAGGACACTAATCCCATTCATGAGGGCTCCACCCTCATGACTTAATCACCTCTTCAAGGCCCCACCTCCTAATACCATCACTTTAGGGGTCAGGATTTCAACCTATGAATTTTGGGGGGACATAGACATTCAGACCATCATACCCTGCATTCCAGGAAGCCCTCTGCCTGTTGGAGTCCCTGCCACATTGGGACTAAATGGCTGAGCCTTTTCGCCCTGCCTCCAGCAGTTGTCAGAGGCCCAAGCCTCCAAGAAGGAGAGCTCTGCCCTGAGGGATTCTCTAAAAGAGCTGATGGCTGGGACCGGGCTTGGTGGTTCATGCCTATAATCCCAGCACTTTGGGAGGCCAAGACAGGCAGATAACCTGAGGTCAGGAGTTCAAGACCAGCCTGACCAACATGGTGAAATCTTGTCTCTACTAAATACAAAAAATTAGCTGGGCATGGTGGTGGGCACCTGTAATCCCAGCTACTTGGGAGGCTGAGGCAGGAGAATCACTTGAACCCGGGAGGCAGATGTTAAAGTAAGCCCAGATTGCGCCACTGTACTCCAGCCTGGGCAACAAGAGCGAAACTCTGTCTCAAAAAAATAAAAAAATAAAAGAGCTGATGGCTGGAGACAGTCGCTGACAGCATTCCTACAGCTGGGTCATCTCATCTTTGAAGGGTGATCTAGGTGGTGCATCTCTGTGTCCACTGCAAGGAGAATGTGTCCTTTACATCTTGCAAAAAGGTGAACTAAAATCTAGAGTAGTTAAATGACTCCATCAAGGCCTTACCCAATACAATGGTTAAGATTCATGCTTTTTCACTGAAAAACTCAATTGGATGGAATACTGTGAAATACATGTTTTTCTGAGTTCATTAACCCCATAGGAGGATTCTTTCTTTTTCACAGACACCCACACACATACTTTGTGTGACACACCAATGAATCACAAGTAGAAAAGCGATAAACTGCCTCTCTGTTGCAAGTTCCACAAACCTAAAACAAGACAAATATCACTGTAGCAAGCATTTCAATGTCTATGAGCAGAAGAGGAGGCCATTACTACAGTTCTTTAGAGTCCAGTCTGCCTGAGATGGCTCAAGAATCCATCCAAAAGTCAAGCGCATGACCCTCCTGGCTCTTCAAAGCCTCTTCCACTAATTCCTGCACACCTACTATCTTGTGGGAAATTCAGGCGTTATGTTGCTTAGTCCTCACAAAAACCACGGAAAGAAGGTAATGCCAACTGCATTTTACAAACTATGGCTCCTCAGCGAATGGTGGAGTCATGATATGAACTCAGACCTGTATGAGTCCAAAGTCCATGCCCTTTTGACAGTATACCGTACTCATTAAGAAGAAATGTTCTAAGGTTTTCTAATGTCTGCTTTGTGTATTCATCCATTCCAGAAATATTTATTGAGCATCTTTGTGCAGGTCTCTAAGAGGCATTGGGCATTTTCTTTAAGGAAGTCAGTGGTGGGACATCATGAATAAACTATACAATTCCCAGTGTTCCAAAGGGACCATGTATCAGTCAGAGTTTTCCAGAGAAACAGAACCAATACCACATACACACACAGACACACATATACACACAAAATATACAGGAAGATATTTATTATAAGGAATTGGCTCGTGTGATTATGGAAGCGGAGAAGCCTCAAATCTGCAGTTGGCAAGCTGGAGACTCAGGAGAGTCAATGGGAGAGCTCCAGTTTGGGTTTGAGTCCTTAGACAGAAGAAGGCTGATGTCCCAGCTTGAATAAAGTCAGGCAGAGAGAGCAAATTCTTCTCCCTTACTCTGCCTTTTTTTTTCTCTTTGGGCCTTCATTGAGTTGGATATGCCCCATCCACTTTGGGGCAGGCAATCCACCTTACTCAGTCTACTGATTGAAATGTCAATATCCAGAAACACCCTCATATATACACCCAGAATAATGAAAAAAAAAAAATCTGGGTACCTTGTAACACAATCATGTAAACATATAAAATGAACTATTACAGACCGGAATTGTATTTAGGTCCAGATGGTCCTCAAGCATTAAATTAGCTACACAGAGCTTGCCTGAAAACTCACATTGAGTCAATGCAAAGCTGAAAAGAGAGCTCGGGCCTGCTGACTCCCAGCCCAGTACTCTCTCTGGGACCAGGGGATGGGCCACCTTGGGTAGTTCTTACCAGCTTGCTCATTGTGTCTGCTTCCAGACGTGCTGCTCTGACCCATCCCTCAGACCCACCTTCCCCATCTCTGTCTGCCACAGATGCCCTCTCTTCTCCAGGGTCCCCAGCCAGGCCCTCCCCAGCCTGCCCCTTGAATGGGCTCACGGGTGCATCTCATCTCATCCAGTGAAGATCAGAATAACTAATGTCCATCAGGCACACCCAGGGCCCAGGCCCTCTGAGCAGCCTGGCCAACAACCTCACTTTGGGGAGCAAATGAGTCCCAGACCCATGAGAGATTAATGAGGGACAGTGCATTCACAAGAAGCCACTCAGAAAACATTTCATTTTCTAGAATTTTGCCAGGACACCTTAGGGATACCTTTGGACTTCCCTGCCTGGTTATTTAAACATGGGACAATCTGTCATAGGCAGGCTCCCCTGGCCCTCTGAATGAGAACCCTCTTCCTCCTGCAAGATCAGTAGAGATTCTCTTAAAACAAGAACAAACTTCCAACACCCAGCTGATAAGGGGAGTTAATGAGGAAGCGAAGAAGGAAGGGGAGGGGAGGGGAAAGGGGAGAACAGAGAAAGAAAGGAAGGGGGAAGGGGGAAGGAAGGGAAGGTGGAAGGAAAGGAAAGGAAGGGAAGGGGGGAAGGAGGGGAGAAGAAGGGAGAAGGGGAAGGGAGGGAAGGGGGAAGGAAGGGAGGAGGGAAGAGGGAAGGAAGGGAGGAGGGAAGGGGGAAGGAAGGGAGGAGGGAAGGGCTGAACTAAGCAAAACAGGGAAAAGCAGGGTGAGAAAACTCTGTCCATGTGAGGAGAGAGTTTCCATCCCCTCCATGTACCCTTTTCTCCCAATAAAGGGGCCCAGGGCACCCATGGGAGAACACTTCAGGGGATGCAGTCATCTTGGAAGCAGAGACCAGGCCCTCACCAGATACCAAACCTGCTGGCGCCTTGGCTCTGTACTTCCCAGCCTCCAGAACCATGAGAAATAAATTTATGTTCTTCATAAATGACCCAGTCTCAGGAATTTTGTTATAACAGTACAAACGGACAAAAACAGAAATTGGTACTGAGAGGTGGAGTGTTGTCATAACAAACACCCGAAAAACATGGAAGTGGCTTTCAAACTGAATAATGGGGAGAGGATTCAAAAGTTCAGAGACACAGACTAGAAAAAGCCCACAATGCCATGAACAGAGCATTAAAAACTATTCTGATGAGGGCTCAGAAAAAGAGGAGAGCGTAGGCAGAGCCTAAATCTTCCTGGAGATTACTTAAGTGGTTGTGATCAGAATGTTGGTAGAAATACAGGCAGTAAAAGTGATTCTGATGAGGTCTGAGATGAACATGAGGAATATCTTATTGGAAACTGGAGGAAAGGCTATCCTTGTCACAAAGTGGCAAAGCACTTGGCAGAATTGTGTCCATGTCCTAGGGCTTTATAGAAACACAATTTAAGAGCAAGGAACCAGGATATCTGGAAGAAGAAATATCTAAGCAAAGTGTTGAGGGTGCTGCATGCATTCTCTTGATGGCTTATGGCAAAATGTGAGGAGAGAGAATGAATTTAAAATGAAATTTATAATTAAAAGGGAAGTAGAGCTTAAGGATTTGGAAAATTCTTAGCCTGGCCAGATTATTAAAAATTCAAAAACGTGTCTGGGAGAAAACACCATGGGTATGGCCAAGGGAACACTTGATAAGGAGATCAGTGTGGCTAGAAGGAAGCCAGATGCTACTCATCAGGACAGTGGAAGAATGACCACGAAGGTGCCACGCCATCACAGGAGGGCCTTGAGGGCAGAACAGTTTCAAAGGAAGGACCCAGAGCACCCATGGGACCTCAGGGCTCACTGCTCAGGGCCACTTCAAGTTGCTGCTCCCCACTTTTAGGCACAGTGCTCCCCTGCGCCCCCCCATCCATGGCTCCAGTGGGCACAGGTCTGCTTCAGGCCACTGCTGTGGGAAGCACAAGTGGTAAACGTCGGCAGCATCCAGGTGGTGAATAATCTGCAGGCTCACAGAGTACATGAGCTGTGGGAAGGATGGCTACCTCCACCTAGGTTAGAAAGGATGCCTCAGAGAGCCTCAGGGCCCAGACAGAGAACTGCCACAGCAGAAAGTCCCCACCTGGGCAATGCCTAGTGGAGCCGTGGAGGTGGAGCCATCCCTGAGACCCCAGAACCATAGAGCCACCAGTATGTAGTACTAGCCTAGGAGAGCTGCAGTCACTCAACTCCAACTCATGAGGGGACCACACTCAGCAAAGCCATGGAGGTTGGGGTCCCACAGAATCTTGAGAGCCCAACCACTGCACCAGTGTGTCTAGAAAGTGGTACATGGAGTCAAAAAAGATAATTCTCAAGATTTAATATTGTTTGGCCTGTTGGGTTTTGGGCTTAGATGGGAGCACTTACCCCTTTCTGCTTTCTGTTTCCTTCTTTTGGAATGGGAATGTCCATTTTATGCCTGTCCTACCACTGTACTTTGGAAGTACATAATTTGTTTGATTTCACAGAATCACAGCTGGAGGGAACATTTGTCTCAGGATGAATTATACCTTGAATCTCACCCATATCTAATTTAAATTATATTTAGATAAGAATTGAGGCTTTAGATTTTTGAGTTGATGCTGGAATGAGTTAAGACTTTTGAGGATATTGGGATAGCATGAATATATTTTGTATGTGAGAAGGACATGAATTTGGTGGGTGGAGAGGGCAGGGATGGAATGCTATTGTTTGGTTGTTTGTGTCCCCTCAAAAATTCATGCGGAAACTTAATCTCCAATACAATAGTATTAAGAGGCGGGGCTTTAGGAGGTGATTAGGCCATGAGGGCTCTGCCCTTGTGGATGGATTGCCCTTATAAAAGGGCTTGAGGGGGTAAATTTGCCCCTTCCATCCATTCTGCCGTGTGAGAACACAGTGTTCGTCCCCTCCAAAGGATGCAACAATAAGGCACCATCTTTTGTTTTTTATTTTTGAGATGGAGTTTCGCTCTTGTCACCCAGGCTGGAGGGCAATGGCGTGATCTCCGTTCACTGCAACCTCCGCCTCCCGGATTCAAGCAATTCTCCTGCCTCAGCCTCCTGAGTAGCTGGGATTACAGTTGCCCACCACCACGTCCTGCTAATTTTTGTATTTTTAGTAGAGACAAGGTTTCTCCATGTCAGCCAGGCTGGTCTTGAACTCCTGACCCCAGGTGATCCACCTGCCTCGGCCTCCTAAAATGCTGGGATTACAGGCGTGAGCCACCGCTTCCGGCCAATAAGGCACTATCTTAAAAGCAGAGAGCAGCCCTTACCAGACACCAAATTTGCCAGCCCCTTGATCTTGAACTTTCCCAAAACTGTGAGAAATAAATTTCTGTTCTTTATAAATGACCCAGTCTCAGGTATTTTGTTACAGCAACATAAATGGGCTAAGACAGGGAGGTGCTAGAAGATGAGTTGTGCATATGGTGGGTGAGAGGATGGACCAGCATGGGGATTCCAGGACTGTCTATTCATGGACTGTTGGTCTTCTCAAGGAAAACAAAGGACCAGACAGGGACACAATTAAGGACAGGGCAATGTTTCCAACCTTGCTGCCCAGCAGAGCAGACAGCTATGTAAATACCCACTACAGAATGTGATGGGGCCATTAACAATGGTTCAGACAAAGCACTGGGAGTGGGAGTGTGGCACGGAATGAGAACTCTTGCTGGGAGAGAGGGACTAGCCAGGAAGAGATGATGATAGGGGTCTGTCGGCCAGGACAAGGAATTTGAACTTAAACTTGTAAGCAAAGTGAGGAGACCACTGATGGTCTAAGCAAGCAAAGGCCATGAGCAAACTTGTGTTTGGAAAAGATTGCAGTGTGCTCTGTGCTATGGGGACAAGAGCATAGCCAGTGGCTTGAGGGTCAAACCCAGCAAATGTTCCAACTCCAGCTCTTCCTCTTATCAGTAGTGTCACTCGGGGTACATTATTTAACCTCTCTGGACCTGTGTTTCTCATAAGTAAAATGAGGATATCCATACTGCGCCTATATCAGTGGCTTGAAATCAGTAGAACAATCTATTTAAAGACATGTCACATACATAAGTCTTTAATAAATGATCCCTATAGTTTTCTGTATTTTCTTCTAAGTCATAAATGTACACACACAAATTGGAGTGGCTGCCTCTCAAAGACTGTCCCCAAGACCAATCCTGTGTCCACAACTCTTTAAAAGCTGCTTCTCTCCCTGCAACCCTGCCTTGCACTGAAAACAGGAACTGTTATCTCCCTGTCAAATGCCTTCTCTCTAGCCATAGTGATAGGTCCAGTGCTTGGACATGTGACTCAAGTCCAACCAATCAGAGTTGTTTCTCCAGAGACATTTAACTGATACTGGAGAGATGATTCCCTTGTCCTCCCATTGGTGAAGCTGTGGAGATGTGAGTTTTGAAGCTGCAGATGACCTTGCAATTATAGAGGGAATTCACAAGGAGAGAATGAGGCTAAAGACAGAGACGGGAAATGGAGGGACAGTCCTTGGGGTGTCTGAAGATCTATTTCCCGTTCCTGGGTTCCATGGACTTGCCCTGGTTCCTGGCTTTTTGTGGCCTGATTTCTCTTGTCCTTTAATTCTAGACGCTTTCCAGTAAATCTTATTTTTGGCTTAAACCAGTTCAAGTTTGGTGCCTGTGATTTGTTAGTCCCCTGACTAATGTGACCAGTAACTGATCTTAGCTTCAGCACATCCCATTAGAGCTCTGTAATTACCCATATTTCCTCCACCCACATCTAACAAAGAGTTTGTTTCTTTATGATTTAGGGAACATTAATCTCTAAAGACTAAAACAGATATAAAGATACAATCAAGGTTCATTGTACACGTAATGAACCACCTTCATTAAAAACACTAAAATGACATAAAATTAGCTCTGTCCCAGATAATCCATGATAAGTTGTCAGAACCTACATCCTCTCTGTCTGGTCAGACCATTTGGGTGCAGTAAATCTGCAAAAGTTGATAAACATTGAATATTCTTCACTTATATTTATTGTCCATTCAAAAATTGATGTTTCCCATTGGACATTTAATCATGGTTTGCTTTGTTTAGCATTCTCCCTGTTCAGAGGAGCACATCAGAAATTGATTCCCTGATAGCAGGAGGTAGAGGATGAAACACAAATTCAACTACAAGTATTTGGACTTCTCCCCCCTTTCGCCTTTGTGGTTTAGACACTTCATTCCCTAAAGTGAAAGGTAAGGGCTTTAAGACAGAAAACCAATTGGATTGCCGGCATCTAATCAACGAGCATGTCCCAGGGCAAAGGGCCAGACTGGAGTGGTCCAACATCCATCTCTCAGTACCTCCCAAACACTACAGCCCACCCAGGTCAGATTCAAGGAGGCTGGTTCTTTGTTCCCAACGAGCGTGAGGCTGACAGGTGAAAAAGTTTCACTTGGGCAGAGGAAATGATATTGAATTCCAGTTGGAGGTTATTTGTCTTCCCCGTGACCTGTAGTGGTCTCAAGTGATAGCATCACAAGTAGCAAGGCTCAAACTCACATCTGTGAGTCAATTACTGGGTACCTGCCTTTAGAAACAGTTCTGATGTGTTAGGTTTAAAATGGTTCAAACGTATTGAACAGAAAGGAAAAAGAAGAGGGAATCAAGCCCCTTGGGGACTTTGTTTGAATCTGTAGAAAGGCTGGATTGAAACCTGCAGAGTATTTATAAAGAAGCTATAGAATCTTTTATTCATTTGAAAGGAGTTGGAAGAGAGACCAGGAAATGAGGCAGGGGAGACCAGACTGCAGTGAGAGAGGAACGAGGGGCAATGAGAGACAGCTTTGTAATGTCGGCCAAAAGGCGCTGTTTCTGAAATTGACAGGACATTAACCATTGCCATCACTGGTGTCATAGACAAAAGATATGGGTAGGAGTCCCACCTCTACCACTCACTAGTTCTAGAAAAGCTCACTTCCACTCTATGAACTTGTTTCCTTACCTATAAAATGGGACTAAACTTGACACACAAGACTTTGCAAGGATCCAAATGGTACAGTAGATGTGAAGTCCTTTATAAGCTGTTGAGAGCCACACAGATGCTGGTTATGCTTATGATTAGTTTCATTTAAGCCACAGTGTATACCACATATAAAATGGAAGACCTGACAAAGAGCCCAGTGGCCAAACTCAGATGACACCAGCCAAGATTAGAAAAGATAAGGCCCAGGTAAAAAGCCATTTCTATTAAAGAATTACTTATAAAAGATCTAAAGCAGGTAGTTTTGTACAAAGTTCTGAGGCCCACAGATTCACAGGCTTGCCTTAGCTCAATAGGATAAGTGGTTTACATTAGCTGATCACCCATGAGTGATTACATGGTTTTAATGCAAGTTCTCATAATGCTGGGAGACCTTGATAGCTAGAGTCGACTTACCCAGATATCCATGCCTAAGGAACGCTGTTTTGCCACTTGTGGGTTTGCTAACTAGCACCACTGCCTCTTAGTGACCTGTTCCTGAATTGCAGTCATAATATGAATCAGAACCATGGCAGCCTCTCCAACAATGCATCTTAGTGTTGGCTGCATATTAGAATCACCTGGGGATCCAAAAAAGTACTGATGCCTGGAGCCCACCTCCAGATATTAGGATTTAAGTGGTCTGAACGCATTCTGTGCATTGGGATTTTTAAAAGCTTCCCCAGTGATTCTAAAATACAGCCATGTTCAAGAATCTAGAGCAGAAGTCAGCAAACTTTTTCTGCAAAGGGCCAGATAGTAAATATTTTGGGCTCTACAAGCCATATGGTATCTGTCACAGCTACAATGGCATATGGTATCTGCCATTGTAGGGTGAAACCAGCTGTAGATAATATATAAATTAATGGACTGTGTTTCAATAAAACTTTATTTACAAAAACAAGTGGTGGGTCAAGGGCCTTGGTTTGCCAACCCCTACTCTAGAGCTTCAGTACTGAAAGCACAGTCCCAGAAACAGCAGTATCAGCAACACTTGAGAGCTTGTTAGAAAGGGAGACCCTCGGGTTTCAATAAGATCCGGCCCACCAACACCCACCCCACACCGCCCCATCGTACTCCTCCTCCGTGTGAAAAGCATGTACACTCAAGTTTCCAAGGCACTGCTGCAGAGGACACACTTTGTGAATCCAACCATCATTACAGCCCCAAAGTGAAGGGTTCCCATCACTGTCAGCATCTCCTCTGCCTGTCACCTCTATCAGCCTGGCTATCTCCTGGCTGCCACGTTTGTGTAGCATCTCCTCCTTGGTGACTCAGACAATCTGGGCAGCTGTCTACATTTGATTACAGTGATTCCAAAAGGTCAACGGAGCCACACACTCCAATCTCTATTTTTCATAATAATATAGGAGAAGGATGAGGCTACACAGCCTTATCAGGAGATACACCCCTGCTCTCAGGAACTATCCATTTAAACCTGCCAAATGTCATGTAGTTTTCCAAACACCCCATGCTGCTTCAAGCCTTTGTGCCTTATACATAGTGCTTGACATACTCACAAGGAAAGTCCTGTGAGTCATCTTGCCACCAGGGAAACATATCCAGCCTTAAAAAATTGACACTTATGAGACCTTTTCTCCCGCCCTCATCCAGAGTTACTCCTTCCTCCACATTAGCCCCATAACCCATATACACATTTGCTCTTGCCCTTGTATATTTATGGTGTTATGGTAATGATGGGATTATCAGTTTGTCTCCCCATCTAGTTGCTAAGCTCTTTCCATTCCAGGGCACATCAATCACTCCTTTCTGCAGTCACATGCCTAGCACAGGGCTTAACACAATAAATGTTTAGTAGATTGACATTGGTTTTAATTTAATTGACCTAAAAGTGAGTTAATATCTCTTTTGTAACTGGCATGCTAACCTAATCACCACGGAACACTTTTAATAATGAATACCTAATAACAGCCCACAAAAATGTGTTTTCTAGAACAAACTTGGGAAATGTTGCTGCGTAGTCAACAGCACTGGCCCAGAAAAGACCCAAGTTTGTCATACCCCCCAGAATTTGGATCCTGGCTCTGGCTCCCACCCAGCAATAAGGAGGAGGTAGGAGAGGGGCTGACAGGTTAAATTTGGTTCCTATCAGCTTGAGGCATCCTTCCTGCAAGATGGTTGCAGAATGGTGTCAGGGGCACATTAGAATTTTCACCCAAACAGGAAAAAACTGGCTTCAGGTAGGGAATCTGCCACCAAGTTCATGGCACAGACAGGACCAGAATCACCCTGTATTTGCCCAGGATGCTGTCCAATAGAGCAAGCCAGACCCCTTTAAAAGGAGTTGCATAGGAGGTCGCCTCTGTCACCACGTCCCCTTCCCCACCTGGCCCACCTACGCCAGGGCTGGGTGGCAGAGCAGAGAGAGAATAGATCCTCAGAAAGGCCTCACACTTACATCCAAAGCCCCAGAGTGGTCAGCAACAAAACAGCTTTCCGTTACAACCTTGCATTCAGATTTCTCATGGATCAGAGGTTGATCCAAAATGTTCATCTGTCTCATCCCTCCGTCTGTTTTGAGCTGACATTTTGACAAGGCTTCCACCCAAGAATCCTGCCATTTGGATGATGGCAACCCAGCTGGGTAGAGTCTTGGCAGCAAATATGGCACCAGGACCCTTACTCCTGACTCCCTGCCCAGTGCTCTCTCTGGTCACTGCTCAAAGAAGCCCCACCATCCTATGTGCCAATACCCCCACTGGATGTCAATATTTGTGCACAAGCACGTGTAAACACTCGGGTGCACTGCTGCATGTGTATACAGAGGGAGTGGCAGCTAGTTACCCCATCACAACCTAACATGCAGCTGTTCTAGGAGAATGAGGAAGAAGCCCGCCAGTGCTCTGCGTTTTGGCACCACCTTCCTGTGCTTGGCCAGAAATGAGAAGCCCAAGCTAACCCACGAGTAGCACTGAGAAGGCCCTCTCCCCTCTCTGGGCTTCAGTTATCACGTCTCTAAAAGGAATGTGTTGTATTTGATAACAGTCGCAGTTGATACTGATTTGTACTCACTGTGTGCTCAGAGCTTTATATGCATTTCCTCATTTGATCTTGACAATGAGGCCATTCTCCAAATGGGAAAGTGAATGGCTTAGGTTGGGGTTCCCCCAAAAGCAAATTCTAAGACAAAAATCAATGTGCATATAGTTGGCTTGGGAGATGATCCTAGGAAATATCAGCAGGGAAGTGGAGAAGTGACACAGGGAAGGAATTGCAGGCCATAGAAGGTGGCTGGTAAACTGGCTACACAGTGGCGACTGGATCAATCCAATGGGACAACTCTGGGAAGTGGGCAGACCATCCACCATCAAATAAGCCCACCTACAGGACAAAGGAGCCACAGTGTTTACATGAGATTCAACCACATGAAATTGCCACTCATCTTTCACCAATAGAAGTGGAAATTTCATGAAATTCCACAATATTAATTCGAAGGATGGTTGGTTGGGGGATGCTGGGAGGATGAAGAGGGAAGGTATTGATTCCAGGGACCTTCCATTCCACCTTATATGGCAAAGCAGCTTTGCAAAGTCCTGGGGTGGGGAACCCCTTGAGCATGCAGATGCAGATTCTGGCAGTGGAGAGGACACACTGAACAGCCAGAGGGTCCTGAGTGGAGTCCTCACAGCGTCTGCCGTACTAACCAGGAAGAAGCGAGATTCAAACAGGATTCAAATCCAGGGCATCTGTCTGTCACTCATACATTTAACACACACACTGCCTCCACTTGATTTCTAAGACTTTATCCTTAGAATTTCCCTGAGTACATAGTCCTTTGCTTCTAAGATTCTAGACGTCTTCAACTCCAAAATCTAACACTCGAAGAAACAAAGTCTTAAACAGTGGGGCAAGACAATTAGCCAAGGCTAGCTATTCCTTTACCTGTTTCACAGACATCTGCCACGTATATATGGTGTTCCAGATTCTGCACTGGGCTCAAAGGATACACAAGGGGAATGCTGCCCTGAGAAGAGGGAATAATACCAACTGAACAGTCGACCCTTGAACAACATGGGTTTGAATTGCACAGGTCCACTGACAAGGAAGATTTTCTTCAGTAAAAGTTACACAGAGTGTGCCCATTTCTCCCGCCTCCCCTTCCTCCTCCTCTACCTCCTTCACTTCTGCCACCCCTGAGAGAGCAAGACCAACCCCTTCTCTTCCTTCTCTTCCTCAGCCTGCTCAACATGAAGGCGACAAGGATGAAAACCTTTAGGATGATCTACTTTCTCTTAATGATAGTAAATATATTTTCTCTTCCTTATGATTTTCTTAAGAACATTTTCTTTTCTCTAGCTTACTTTATTCTAAGAATACAGTATATAATATACATGACATACAAAATACAGGTTAATAAACTGTTTGTGCTATTGATAAGCCTTCTGGTCCACAGTAGGCTATTAGTAGCTAAGTTTTGGGGAAGTCAAAAGTTACACACAGATTTTTGACTGCACAGGGGGTCAGCATCTCTAACCTCCCAACCCCATTGTTGTTCAAGGGTCAACTACCTAATGAAATGGTGGAAGAGCAGTGTCAGGGTGAGTGTTCCGATCCAGAGGAGGGCCCCGTGGCCTTTGGAAGGGGGAAAGCGAGAGACCTCCTGCAGGAGGATGTACAGCCTGAGCTGGAAGCAGAGCAAGGTGGGGCTACCACCCACATCTCTTCCCCAACAGTCATCTCAAGGGTACGACTAATGTGCTTTGTGGAACAGGTGATTTACAGAGTTGCTCAAGACCCCAATTCTTTAGATGTTGTCCATGAACTTCTGTTTCAAACTTTTAGGAATGAGTTATGACACACCACCCTGAAAATTCAATTACCTCCGCAAGACATTCAGCATAAATCAAAGATATTTAGAGCTGGAAGAGGCATTTGAGATCATCCACAGAGTGCAAGCGACTTGCTCAAGGTCACACTGCAGACGGTAGGGTCGGGGGGGATAGATGAGCAACCCATAACTTTTGCCTCTATTGGCACGTGCTGGGAAGGGCAGTTGCCTTCACAGTTAGCCCCCTTGTCTCTATCATCAGATTAGAGTAGAGAAAAGGCCTGGGAAGAGAATCAGAGAATCAGACGTAGACTCTGAGTTCCCCCAACATGGTTCTTGATATCTGATCAGTAACGGGGGGATAATTGCGACTGCCCTGCTGAGAATTAAATGAGGTAATGTCTGAAGACATTAGGTTAGTAAATGGTACATAGTCCTGCAAATGCAAAGGGGTTATTAATAATCTTTATTATTCATTATTAGGAGTTATTATTGTTCGTTGTGCCTGGAATAATGATCACTAAGTTGTTTCTCATTTTTAACATATTTTGTTTGCTTAATAAAGTATATTTTAAAATTCAAACACTACAGAGAATATAAAATGAAAAGTCACAGTCTTTCTTCCAGCCTCCCAAACCCCCACTCCTTTCCCCAAAGGCAGCCTCTGTTAATATAACAGTTTCTTATAGATCCTTCCAGAAAATGCTTTCTGCATAAAATAGCATGTGCTTGTGTATGTGTGCCTTTTCCATTGTTCTACACTTTGCAATTTTATTTTCCTCATGTAACAGTATACCTCAGACAGGGTTACACAGCAGTGATATAGATTCACTTCATTCTTCTTTAATGAGGAAAAAGTGTTCCATTAATGGATAAACCAGAAAGTTTTTAACCACACTCCTGTTGATGGTCATTTGTGGTCTTGTTGGGATTTTTTCCGTTCCAACAGAAATGCTATGTGCACCTCATACATTCATTTCAAAGCGTGGAGAATCACCATAGCATATGTTCTTAAGACTGGAAGTTACTGGGTCAAACACCATGTGCATTTCAAGTCTTGAAAGATGTGGCTAAGCTGTCGTCCAGACAGACATTACACTAGCAGTCCCCCCAACACACACACATACATTTCTCCCATTAAATGTGTATGGGAGTGTCTCTTTTTCCCAAACTCTTGTCAATCCAGTACAATAGAAAACTTTTTAATATTTGTCAACCCGAAAAGTGAAAAATGGAATTTTATTACTATTTTGATTTGTATCTCTTGTATTATGACTACCAGTGAACTTCTTTTCATATGTTGATTGGCATTGTGCAGTGTTGTTTTGTTTTGTTTAGAGGAAGGTGTGTGTGTCTGTGTGTGTATGTGTGAGAGAGAGAGAGAGAGAAGGAGAGAGAGGGAGATGAAGTAGAAGCTCCCTTATTAAATGCTTGTTTATAGCCTTGGCCCATTTTTTCTACTTTTTCTCCCACATCACTTTGTATAACCCTCTTATACATTCAGGAAAGCAGCCTTTGGTTAAATGGTACACACTTTTGTCCCCCCCCACCCCCCGGTTTATTATTAATTTATTTCTTTATCATATTTTTTGCCATGGATTTTTTTAATGTATAAAATAACCTTCTAACAGATCCTTTCATTTTCACCCTTACCACAACTGTAATCTTTTAAAAACGAAAGCCAGATCATGTTGCTCCCTTGCGTAAAACCTTCCTGCTGTTTTCCATCATTCTTAGAATAAATTCTGCAAATTTACCATGACCTTAAAGGCCCTTCCTGGTCCAGAAGCTGCCTGTCTCTCCAGCTCATGCCTCCCCTTCACTCACTGGGCACCTCGCATGCCTGAGCTCCTGCTCGTGTCAGTTCTTGGTACCTTGTTTAACTTCCATCTAGAATGTTTTTTCCTCTTGTCGACAGATAGCGGGCAGAAGACGGCACTTCCATTCTTCCAGCCATGGTTTCAGAGTCACCTTCTTAGAGAGGCTTGTGGTATCCCCCATTTAAAGGAGGCCTGCCTTGGTTATCCTCTGTCTCCATTCCATGTCTGTCTTCTTACACTTACCACAGTGTACAGGTACTTATGGTTTGCTTCCCTCTGTCATTTCCCCTCCAGAATATAAGCTCCCTGAGGACAGGACCCTGTCTGTCTTATTCACCATTGCAGCCCAGCATCTCTACCAGTGCCTGAAACATGTAGTCCCTCCCCAGTTCTTATTTAATGCATGAATTCATGTCTAGTTAGAATTCCCATCCCCTTCCTTCACAGCTTTGCATTTTTCTGGGATGTTTAGAAAGGTATTGATCTCTTGTTTCATTTTCAGGTTCGAGGTCATTCATTGAGATTCCTTTTCATTCAGTGCCCTCTCTGTTCCAGGCACTGTTTGTAGGCACTGGGATTACTGTGTGAACAAGACAGTGGCCCTCCAAAAACTCTAATCCCAGTGTGGACATCATGAGCCCATCACAAAAGGTAAATGGAGAAAAGAAATAAATGATTTTCAAAGATGACAAGAGCTATGGAGAATATAAAGCAGGATTATGTGAATGTGAAAATAAATTTAAATAAAATAAACTTGAAGTAAAGCAGGATTATGAATGTCATTATGTGAAAATAAAGCAGGATGGGGGTGCCCAGGGTGGTCTCTCAGGAGGGGACACATAAGCAAGATGAGAAAGAGGCAGCGTGGGACGAGTGTGCCAGGCAGGAGAACACCAGGTGCCAAGTTGCTGAGCAGGAAGGAGCTTGGTGAGTCCCGGGCACAGAGATACTGGGGCAGCCTCAGAGGAGTTCCTCAGTCATGAGAGGCGGGATCACCCCACAGAGGTGGGCAGGGACTTCCGGGGACATGTATGGCACCATTCTAACTGCAAGGAGCAGCCACTGCCGCTCTCTAAACCAGGGAGGGCACCACACTGTGATCCATTTAGAAGTCAGTTTAGTGAAAGAAAAAAAGAGAGACCTAGCCTCATAATTTGTCTTTACTCAAAACTGCTGGTCAGTTGTCTCATGTATTAAATAATTCATCCTGGCCAGGCATAGTGGCTCACGCCTATAATCCCAGCACTTTGGGAGGCTGAGGCAGGCAGATCACTTGAGGTCAGGAGTTCGAGACCAGCCTGGCCTCGGCCTTTTCACATGGTGAAACCCCGTCTTTACTAAAAATACAAAAATTAGCCGGGTGTGGAGGTGGGCACCTGTCATCCCAGTTACTCCGGAGGCTGAGGCAGGAGAATCACTTGAACCCTGAACCCAGGAGGTGGAGATTGCAGTGAGCTGAGATCGCGCCACTGCACTCCAGCCTGGGTGACAGAGAGACACTCTGTCTCAAAATAAATAAATAAAATGAAATAAATCTATTTTTCCCTCCCCAAGATTTGAGTTGACGTGCTTCTTTTAACATGCTTTGGTGGCCCTTAAACAACTTGGCGGTTGGGAATACCAACCTCCCACGCTGTCAAAAATCCACATGTAACTTTCAACTCCCCCAAAATTTAGCTACTATTACTGTTGACTGGAAGCCTTACTGATAACATAGTCAATTAACATATATTTTGTATGTCATATGCATTATGTACAGTATCTTACGATAAAGTAAGCTAGAGAAAAGAAAATGTTAAGAAAATCATAAGGAAAAGAAAATATATTTACTATTCATTAAGTGGAAGTGGATCATCATAAAGATCTTCATCCTCATTGTATTCAGTTGAGGAGGTTGAGAGGGAGGAAGGGGAGGGGTTGGTCTTGTTCCCTCAGGGGTGGCAGAGGCGGAAGAAAACTCACAAGTAAGTTAATTCCTGCAGTTCAAATCCCTGTTGTTCAAGGGTCAACTAACTGTCCTAAATTTCCCTTGGATATTTAGTATATTTAGGGGCTCCATTCTGTTCATTTGTTACCTGAAACCAAACGTTTTGATTATTGTATCTTCATGATATATTTTAACATCTCCAACCACCACCCTTCCTTTATTATTATTTTTTACTGAATTATCCTAATTTTACACACTTGTTTTTTCCCAGGTTATTTCCTAATCCTTTTGCCAAATTTCAAAAGTGAAATCCTCTTCATGTTTTAACTAAAATGTGTTCATAAATAAATTAAAGAGATATTGTGTTTTTAACAATATTATAATATTCTACTAATAATATACACCACCTATTTTTACTTGTTCCCATAGTGGATTTTTGCTTTTTATACATTAATTCAACAGCTATTGGTTTATTAAAATAACTCATATAACTTGCTTGTGAAAACTTGTGGAAATTTGGAAAACAGAAACACAAAAGAAAAAAGAAAATACAGAAGCAACTAAGAATCCTATATAATTGTATCATGCAGAGAGAACAATTGGTTAACTGGTTCAAGGAGTCTCTTTTATTCTTGTACATGCAGGCACTTGTATGGGTTATTATATAGCATATTTCATTTCACACTGTTTAAAAATGAAATTTCTTTTTTTTTTTTTTTTTTTTTTTTTTTTTTGAGACAGAGTCTCACTCTTGTCGCCCAGGCTGTAGTGCAGTGGCACAATCTCAGCTCACTGCAACCTCTGCCTCCCGGGTTCAAGCAATTCTCCTGCCTCAGCCTCCCAAGTAGCTGGGATTACAGGCACCCACCACCACATACAGCTAATTTTTGTATTTTTAGTAGAGATGGGGTTTCCCCATGTCGGCCAGGCTGGTCTCAAACTCCTGACCTCAGTTGACCCAACCACCTTGGTCTCCCAAAGTGTTGGGATTACAGGTTGAGCCACCACACCTGGCCGAAATTTCATATTTGATCCTGTGATAGTAAGTATTTTCTAAAGCAAAATTATAATAGTTACCCAATATTACACCACACAAATTTTTGATAATTTATTTAACCACTCTTTAATTATTATACATGTCAAGGATTTGGGGTAATGTTTGGTTCTTGTAAGTGTTATTACAACGAACGCCTTTGTATTTTTCTTCTAAAAGAAAAATGTAAAGCTATCTTGTAAAGATAGTTCCTTTTGACTTCACCTGTAGTTGACATCTTTTACTAGTTTTTCTCCTGGAGTGGAAGGCCCTTTTGTATAGCAAAGGTTTTAACCCTTTTTCTGCCAAATGCGTATGATGTTCACCTAGTTTGCTGTTTGCCTTTTAATTGTATAGAGTATATTGAATGAGGGAGGGTTAAATTTTTTAATATTTTGGGGATTTTTTTAAAAGGTGAGGATCTATCTAGATTGATTTTTCTTCCAAATAATCAATTTTCACGATATAATTTGTTGAACTATATGCCCTTATTGTTCTCATTCTGAAGGTGTTTTAATCTATACCAACTTCTAGTTCACACAGAACTATCTATTCTATTCTATTCTATTCTATTCTATTCTATTCTATTCTATTCTATTCTATTCTATTCATCTGTCGGTTGAGTCTTACTCCTGTGCTAAACCATTGTAATTACTAGTCTCATGTTGTATTTCAATTTCCTGAAGGTAAGAGCTCCGTTTTTCAATATGTTCTAATTCACACAGCGACCGGTTAGCTCAGTTGGTTAGAGTGTGGTGCTAATCAAAATGTTCTAATTCTGAATCCAGAATAGAAAGAGGTCTCAAATAAACAGCAAGAATCTCATACATGTTGGCTGGTGTGTTCATATGATAATTAATTCCACACCAAGCGCACTACCTATGCTGAAATGGAAGAGCTGGGAATGAGATCTTATGCCTTGACTGCCTGCTTCCTTGAAACAAAGGCGCTCATTGGAAACTACAGTTCCCAAAATCCACTGCTCCAGGGCTTGACTGGTGCCTCTGCTGCCCACTGCACTGAGCTCATGAACCACTCTGGCCAGAATGGTCCTTTCATCGGGCTCCAGACAGCAGCCAGAGGATGTCCTGGGATGGTGGCTAGGAGAGGGAAGATATAAAATGTGCTCTGAGGGCCTCAAAGGCAGGACCACTGTCTATTGGGATGGATGTTCAGTTCTTAGGTTAGACAGGACATTAGCCCTCTGGCCCAAGAAGCCCGGAGAGAGGGAGAACCCCTCGACCTGTCTTCTTCCCTTTTGGCTAATACATTCATTCAGACTGGAGTGGCAAAACACGCTTTGGCATTTAACAGCAATCTCCATTCTGCTTCGTGTAGAAACTGCCCTAGATACCTGGATCATGAGCCACCAGTCTTGTTTTCCGGCAATGATATCCTGTTCTGCTCCTTTCTGTTACTTTAAAAGTATATCTGGGCCAGGAACGGTGGCCCACACCTGTAATCCCAGCACTTTGGGAGGCCAAAGTAGGCAGATGATGAGGGCAGGAGTTCAAGACCAGCCTGGCCAATATGGTGAGACCCTGTCTCTACTAAAATACAAAAATTAGCCGGACGTGGTGGCACTTGCCTGTAGTCCCAGCTACTTGGGAGGCTGAGGCAGGAGAATCGCTTGAACCCAGGAGGCGGAGGTTTCAGTGAGCCAAGATCTTGCCACTGCACTCCAGCTTGGGTAACGGAGCAAGACTCCATCTCAAAAAAAAAAAAAAATTATATCTGAAGGGCCTTGGAAGGTATTAAGAATTGCTTGCCAGGTGCCACCTGGAATTAGAAGTCACCAATTACTTGTTTTAGTAAATAAATTAAGTAAATATAAAATGCTAATGTCTTTCAGTATAAGTGGCTGCAATTTTTCTCTGTGGGTGCTGTTGACAGCTCCTGCTTGGTCTTAGGAAGCTGGGGAAGACAGAAAGAAGGAATAATGGCTACTAAGCAGCTTGGGAGAGGGAGAGTTTCCTTAGCCCATGAGCTCAAACTATGTCACTTCTCTGGGTTCCCAGAGGTCTTTCCTGCATTACCACTAAGACCCTGCTGAGAATAAGAAGCTGATAGCTTTGTTCCCATTTGCCATGGTTCCCTGGGTGCCCTCTCCCTCCCTAAGGGACTTCACAGAGATGGCAGAGATGGTTCAAGGCTATCTGGGGTCCTCTGGCCATAACCAGGGCACAGTCTTAGGCCACGCATGATGGGCAGAATCTCCCCCCACTCCCAACACTCTGGTCCCCTAGTTACTCCAATGCTAATCGAGGTACTGCGGTAAAGGGATTTTGTAGCTGTAAAATCCCAAATCAACAGACCTTAAAAAGCAACGGTTATCTAGGTGGGCCTGACCCAATCAGATGAGCCATTTAAAAGCAGAATTTTCTCCAGCTGGTGACAGAAGAGGAATCAGAAAGATTTGAGGCACAAGGGGACTTGCTATGTCTTTGTTGGTTTGAAGATGCGGGGGACCCCAGGAAAAGGAATGTGAGTGGCCTTACGTTGCTCACAGAGGCTCCTGATTGACCTCCAGCAAGGAAACAGACTCCAGTCCTTCACCCATAAGGAACCAATTCTGTCAATACTTTGAGTGAGCTTGGAAATAGATGTCTCCCCAGAGCTCCCAGTAGAGGACTCAATCCAGCCAGTACCTTAATATCAGTCTTATGATACCCTGAGCAGAGAATTCAGCCATACCATGCTGGACTTCTGACCTACAAAACTGTATACTAATAAATGGGTGTTGCTTTAAGCCATTAAATTTGTGGTGATTAGTTACGCAGCAGTAGAAAACTAATACAGCATCCAGTGGCAACAAAACACGCCTCCCAGACCTGATTCCTCACCGTGCTGAGCAGATCGGCCTGGACTACAGCCCTGCTCTCTCTGCATCTTTGCAGGAAATTCCCTGTCAAAGATCAAAAGTTAGCCCAGTGTGGTTCATGACAGGAAAACCAATTGCTCCCTGCCTGGCTCCTTGCCACCTGCACTGATGGGGAAGGGGGAACTCTGCCCATATCACAGTGTCCCTGGCGGCTGGGACGGCAGTGCAGCAAGCACGACCCATTAACACATCAAGAGAGTGCCACGGGACTGCATTGCTAAACCCCGATTTTGATTTTTCCAGGCATCTGGGGGAGGAAGAAGGAGGCAGAGGCTGTGTTCTGAATGTAAAGCCATCTATTTCCGTGCCTTCAAAAGGCAAAATCGTCTAAGCCCTCACAAGCGGAAGAAAAGGGAAGATGGGAGGGGACGCAAGGCAGTTGCCTGGAGGAAGGGTGGGGACCAGGGAGCTGGGGCAGGCGGTACCGCGGATGCACCGCCAGCATGTTAAAACGCTCTCCCCACAGACCCGACAATCACCAGCGCTACACACCCGACAATTTGAGATTTAGACATATTCAAGTTTTCTAAGCCTCAAATTAGCCCTTGTAAGAGCTTATCTTCTTTCCCCCCAATTGACTTTAATCAAGTGCCTCAGAAGCTGGGAAATATTTTAAGTTAATCAGGCCCTTAATGCGGTGCCTGGGGAATGCCGCCGAGCTGCCTGCTCCTGCTCCTCCCTTCACTATCCTTTTCCCATCTCTTCCTCTCTTCCCTTTTCCCCCCACTGCATTTGTGAAATGCTTGGCAAACGTGTCTCACCAGTGAAAGGGAGACCAAAAGAGAGAATGCGACAGTGAACACGGCACATTACAGCAACATCATAAAATGGTTTTCCTGACATTCGTAGGCAAATGCTGGCTACAGTAATGAGCAGCCTTTGTGAAAATGTTTCTCTCCGAAATGTTTTAATAAGTGCTTAAAGTGCATGGAACACATGGCAGATTCCTGCCCAACAAGAACTCACAGCACAGTGACCTCATTTCTGACTCCCAACTACAAGCCAAGGTCTGACGAGATGGCAAATACTTGAATACTGATAATCATAATCATGAAGATTTATCGACCACTTACTATGTGCTCGCTGCTGTGTTCTACATATGCAGACTCATTTGCTTTCCACAAAGTAAAAGTCCTTTAAGAGCAATACAATTACTATTTCTGTCTTACAGGTGATGAAACTGCAGCCTAAAGAGACTAAATAATTCATTCCAAGAGCGTTCTACTGAGAACTCGCGAGCACCCAGAAATTCCAAGCTGGATATATTCCGTACCCTGTGTCTAGCTAGGCAGATCTGATAACCCCACAAAACAAGGGGCGAGGCTGCAGAACTCCAGAAAGGGCAGGCTGAGGTCAAACACACATCTGTATCTCACATCAGGCTGCCCAGAGGCACACCTTGAGATGAGAATTTGTGTGCAGGAGATTTATTTAAGGAAGAAGGAAAAGAAATGAGAGAGTGAGAGAAGAAGGAAAAACAGGGAAAGGGAAGAAACCAAGCAAGGGTGGGATTTTAGGCAATGTCCCAACCTCAGCCTGATCCCCTGGGGGACCCTGGAGCATATATTACACCTCAGTGTTTGTCCTACCTCCAGCAAGGGAGCAGCCTTCTGTTCTCCAGCACCAGTTACTCATTGGCTGCAGGCTGCCCAGGAGGCAACAGGATTCCAGGCCCTTTCAGCTCTCTGTGCTCTCAGGTGAAGTGGATCCACAGGTTCAAGCAGTCAAAGGTGAAGCAGATGTTACTGCATGCACAGATGGGCCAGAGGGATCTGAGGGGATCTGAGCAGAGCCTTGTTGGTGTCCCCTGCAATCTATTTAAATCCTGAGGTGTTTATCTAGCTGTGTGGCGTTGGGCGAGTTTCTTAACCTCTCTGAGTCTCAGGATCTGCACCTGTGAAATAGGAATAATGATTCCTATTCCTTTCAGAGTTAGCATGAGAATTCAATTAGATAAAATGAGGATGTGTGATTTAAAATTGGCATCAATACTCCATGATGCAGCATTGCCCAAATGGCCATAAAATTCCCCAAAAAGATAGAGGAAAAGACCAAAAAAATGATTATAATTTTTTATAATCAGCCCCCATCCTTCCCCATCAATGAGGAGGCCATTTTGAACTATCCCTTTGAGCTACGACCATACACGCAGAATTAGGTCTTCCCCTTAAAACCCAACCACTTTGGGCCCGAGAAAAAGCTCCCCGATAACAGTTGGGAGCCGCCCCATGCAAAGTCAGCTCCCCACACTGCACATCAAGTGCCTGGGCCTGCATCTCTATTTTGCTACTACCCAGAGGATGGAGCTTATAAAATTTCAAAGAAAGGGCCCGTGTGAAAGGGGGAGAGAAGAGACGTAGGTCCAGGGTTGGTGTCTGCCAGAGTTCTCTCTAATCTAGCCCCATTGTTTTAGTTCTTTAATTAAGTGCCTCTGCTCACATTCCCCACTCACCTTCCCTAGAAACCCAACTATATTGAGCAGATATGTAAAAGCCGACAATTAAATTGTCTTATCAAATTTTCGCAGCTTATTAAGTTGTTCAATTGCATGGGAAATGATTAGAGTCTGTAAATAGAGAAAGAAAGCATCAGCCCAGGAGGCTGCAGACTGGGGCTGGAGGATCTAAAGGTAATCTCCTAGAAGGGGCGGGGGTGTGGGCTGGCCTCACTGAATTCTCGGCAGTGTCCCCCTTCTAGTCCTCAGAAAGCCCAACAGGCTTTTCATTGAACATCCAGGTAGGAAGGAGTGGCAGAGATTAACTGACTTATCTGACGTCCCAGAGAGATCCCTGGACCTGGAGACAGGAGGCAGAATTTTCAAGTCTAAACTCCATCATTTACCAGGTGCGGGAACTCAGGAAAGCCACTGACACACCCTCAGTCTGTTTGCTTATTCCATTTGGCCAGGACTTGGGCAGAGACCTCATTCCCGGCGATGCCTGGTGCTCACTCAGTGCCTTACTGAGGGTGGCCTGGTACTCAGGAAGAGGCCTCTTGTGTAGCTGCATGTAAACAGCTTCCACCAGTGTGCTTTACAGATCAGACCCTAAGCAAGCCTCCTTCCTTCCTGTCCAGGAGGGCCTCTCATTAACAAATTCTAGAGTCTAAGCTTAAAGTCAGTGCCTGACCATCAGGAAGGCTGAAGCCCTCGTGCCCCAGCAGCATTCCTGTGGTCGCTGGTGGAATTGTTTATTCCATTTTGGATATGAAAAGAGAAAGCTTTATGTGCCTCATTTTCCAGGAATGTCTCATTTAGATTAGCTGTTTGTATGTTGTTGGTCCAGCCACCTCCACCCCACCCCCCAAAAAACTACAAATTACATAGATATGTGAATAAAACAGCCAAAATTTGACCGTTGGCATGGATGCTGAGCACCATCACTCACTTTGCTTAAGGATAGGGTATCTTTTAAAATCTCGTATTGGCTTCAGCTCAGTTCCCTGGAAATATAGAGGAGCTACAGAACCCCCTAGGGCTCTAGGAGTGGGACTAAGCAGGAAACTGGGGAAAGGACTTTGAAGGGATCCCTTTTTTTCTCTTGGATCAAGACATCCATGTTGGATAAAATCTGAAATAAAAAAAAAATTAAAAAAAAATAAAAAAAAACAGAGAGTTTAGAAGTAGCCTGGGCCCAGCCAGGCAGAGAGGCTGTGGCCAGGGCTGGACTACTGAACACGTGGTCTGATGGCTTAAGACAGGAGCAAAGCAGAAACTCCCAGAACAAATTTGCCATGCACAGTGCAAATGAGTAGAGAGTTGGGGTCGGCCTCTGTCCAACCTACATCCACATCCCTTGAAGCAGCACCTATCCCATGACTCATCAACAATTATCCCATGATTCATCAACTGTTGAAGGGGTCACGGTGCATCAGCCCCAAGAAGAACTATAACAACATACAGTTTTGCACAGATTTCTTCATAACTTTAGGGCACTGTCACATTCACCTGCCTGGTGACCCTCTTAATGTCCCTGAAAGGGGCAGGGCAGCTCTCACCACCCCTATTTGTTCTCATTGGAAACTTCCAAGCTTAGAACTTCAACCATTGCATAATCCATTGCATAGAGTTGAAGTCAGGTTTACTTGACTTGTTCAAGGTTGCAAAACAACCTCTAAGTAGCCTGGGAGTAGAACTCAAGGTTTCTAACTGAATACACTCTTTCATACCATTTCAAAACACTTTGGGAAAAGACCCATAATAAAGTCACAGGCCACCAAAAATCCATTATGCCCCAGTCGGAAACTCAAGACCCTGGGCACAGGCATCCCGGAGAAAAGTGAAGAGAGGATGTTTTCCTTTATTCTTGAGGTCAGCTGCTGAGTTCTTCCTATACATAAAGACTCCTTTTCTCAGTTTTTCACGACACGAAGCACTGTTGCTTATATTCTGGCAACACTTTAAATGCTTTGCTCACATCTCCTTCCCTCCTTCTCCACTCATTTCCCTTTTATGAACATGCTATCCTTATCCAGAATGACAGGTGCTGTGGGGAGAAAAGCACAAGAAAATCTAACTTTCTTATAAACATACAAAAATTTGCAATGTGAGAATTCTTTTTTGATGGATTAGTCATGCATATTCTACACAATGAGTCAGCTAAGTTAGAAACATTAATGGATTCAGTGGAACCTGGGACATCTTTTATTATTAATACCAGGACCCACCCTGGTGTGGATGGGTCACCAAAGAAGCATTGTCTTATTCACTAAATGGGACACAGAGATGAATTTTGGACCTGGGGAGGTTTGCTTAGCTGTGGAACAGTAGGGCACAGAGGGAAGAGAACCCATCAGATACAGATAGGGTGCAAATGTCAAGTTCAGTGCTAACAGGGACCCTTGAATTTTATGAAGCAGACCTCTTTGTCCTCGGTCATTCCAAGATAATAAGCCAGGAGCCTCCAGGAGGTCATGGATGAAGCAGAAAGAAAACTGAGCAGAGAACGGATGAAAATGGGAGTGAAGTTGAAGGAGGAGGAACGGAGTGGAAGGCAGGATAGAGAAGAGCCAGAGCAGGGAAATTAACAAAGAGATGCAGTGCCTTCCCCAAATTAACAAAGAGATTCAGTGCCTCTTTGTCAACTAAAGAAAAAGCCACACCAGGCTTGAGGTCAGGTGAGAGGCTGCTCAGTAGCATATGTCCCGGGGACTGAGAATTTTCCAGACTTGAATCTCAATTCCCCACACTTACTACCCATGGGACCCTAAATAAGTTACCCACCCTAGCTGAGCTCTAGCTACTGCATCCAGATGGCAGGAGGCGCCCACCCCACCTCCCACAGTTTCTATGGGTGTCACTGGGCTCACTTAGAGGAGCACTCATCTCAGATCCTGGGACATCAGCATCCTGATCCTCCACACAACCATATACAGTGGAGCTGCTGGGGAAGAACCTGAACAGGCTGATGCAGAGCCCATGTTCCTTCTACTTTGCTGTCAGTTGTGGATAGGCTTTAGAGCAGCACATGAAATCTGACAGGGAGCCCCAACCCAGAAAACCTGTGTGAGTGGAGCTGGCCTGGCTGAAATCAGAAGACAGAGCTCAGACTCACGCTGATGCCCTCCTCATTTTACACCCCCAACCTTGGCCTTGGCAGTCACTCCAAGAGTCCAGAGCTCCACACACTCAGTTTTGAAATCGTGAATTTACAATAGAACTTTTCACAAAGCAATGCCTCAATCAAAAATGACAGAATGACTGAAATTAAGCTTAATGTTTGTGCACTTACTATTCAGGGATACCCTTATCAGGTAGATTATGCTATCATGTCCATCTTACAGAGGGTAAGGCTGAGGCTCAGCTGGTCCAAGGACATTCAACCTCAGGTGCTCACACTGTGACTCTATTGTAGGAAGCCTCATTGCTCTCTCTGATGGCAAAATTTCTTATTAGCCCTTCTCAGCCTCCTAAAGGGGAAATGGGGCTGAGATGACGGTGGGTTGTTCTTCCACCTCCCCCAAGCCCTCACCTTTAACCAACACCCACATCTGGCTACCTTCATCACCAGCGACTGGAGTCCACAGGTGGGCCTGGCACGTTCTTCACTCAGAATGTCCCTGCAGGCCCTCAGCCTCAACAAGACAGGAGCACACAGGCTAGAGCTGTTTGTCTCCTTCTCATTCATCACCGTCTCTCTGGGCTCCCATTCCTCTACTGCTGAAACCCCTACTCACCCCCAACTACAGCAGACAGAGCCAAGATGAAGAGGAATGCTCTCACCAGGTCAGCTGTTCCCAAGCTGCTGCTCCTTCAAGAAAAATCTCCCCAACTGGTCTGCATCATAAACACGTCTTTCTCAATCCAGGGCTTGGTCCAGACCTCAAGGATCCTGAGAAGTACCATGGAATTCAGTTCTTGGTGGGTTACAATAGTAATGGATGTTGGGGAAGAGGCGGATGATTTTGGTACATGGTTAAGCAGATCTACCGTGTGCAGTGCCCCGTGCTGGGTTCTGAGGATACAGCAATTATAGGATTTATTACCTTAGAACAATGGGATTGGGTGAATCTTTAGAGATCTCTCACTTCCACCAGCCACTTAAGTCTGAGGCAAACTGAGACGCAAGCTGTGCATGTGACTCAAGCCAACAGGGTCCTTCCCTGAGATGTTTCCAGCTGGAGCTGGAGGACTAGGGGTGTGTGGCTGGGGCTTTCTGCCAGGGCTGGGACAAGATGAAGTGAGTGAGACGCCCAGTGCATGGTGTGTTAGGAGGCATCACTTCCAGGGCCCTTCCAGACAAGTGCTTCTAGGGGATGAGAGAAGGGGGCCCAGGAGCAATGAGGGATGTATGGAAAGCAACTCTTTCTTCCCATCTGTGGCTACCCCAGTGCTTTCCAACAAATCCCCTCTATCTCTTAACCCAGATGAAGGTGGGTTTCTGCCACTTGCTGCCGGAGAGTTCTGACCAACAGTGAGGCTTTCCATGTGCATCCCTCCGATATCTGCTTCCGCTGTGCGGCTCAAGTCATTGACTCTGTTCCTGCCCTCTGGCCACTGGCACTAGGCTCTCTGCCATCTGGTGATGCTGCTGACTCTCCTCAGGTACCCATACCCACCAGGATCTCCAGACTGCTGGGTGCAGCTCCCAAAAGCCTGGGATCCAGCCCCCGCCATTAAAGAGCTTGATGACCCATGGTGAGTTGAGCTGGAGAAAGGGAGTGCACAGGAAATATGCCTAAGTCTTCACTATGGAGAAAGGATGGACTGTACTGGGATGGCTGGAATAAGCCAAATGTCATCTGAGAAGAGGGATGGGGAAATTCACTTTGAGTGAGCAAGGAAAGGGTTAAGAGGTAAAAGCCACTGGAATCAGGAGACATTCTAGGGTCATTCTAGGGACATTAAAGATTCTAGGGTCCATTCTGTCATGACAAATGAAACGAAGTGCTGGTTGGAAACCTCTGACTGCCTCCCACATCCTATATTCTAAAAATTCATGTTCTCTTCTCCTGCCTGCCCAGGTCCACAGGGCTGCCTGGTTCCTGTCATGTGACCTCCCTGCCTAAGCTACAGACGCTACCAGTATGCTCGCTGCCCCCAGGCTCATCTCCAGACCTGGTCTTGCTAGAGCTCCAGTGCGCCACCCCTGAGCCTGCTGCTGAACCTAAGCTTGGGACCAGCCCTGCCCTGTGCTGTGTCGGAACTGGAGGTAAAGGAAGGGATGTGGGAGCAGGTTTCCTGCTGTCAGGGCCTCCCCTTTTCCATCTGACCAGGCTACATTTAGATGGAGATGGGAGGTCTATGATAGCAGCCAAGGGGTACAGTGGAAGAGGGGAAACATTGGGATGCAGTGGGCGGAAGCAACCTTGGGGCACAATGGGAAGAAGGAATTTGGTGGACCAACAGGATTTTGGAAGCATCAGGACCTGGGCAAACTATCTGCCAGCATGGCTTCCACCTCAGGCTGACATTGGCAGAAGCCCAGTGTCTGGGACTGCAGGAAGCTGGAGAGGAACATCCGCCAGCTGGATTCCCCTTAAAAGGAGAGTTCCTCCTAAAATAGGCACACATGACCCAGCCATGAGGGCGGAGACAGATCCAGCAGCTCCCAGAGGTAGGACATAGCTCTGAGCCCAGAAGGAGTTTGGTGTTTCAAATCACACATCACAAATCGCTTTCTCTGCACATTCCTTGGAAGCTCTGGTGTGTAAACTTTCCACCTTATCTTTCCCAGAGTGCATGCCAGGACCTGGCCCTGGTGATGTTTCCATTTAAGCAAAAGAGACAGTGGGTGTTAGCAGCCCCTGGGGCTCCTAGTAAGATGAAGAAATTGATCAGACTATCTCCAAGCAAGGGAGAAGGAGAGAAGGGAAGAACAGAGATGAACCGCGAGGGAAGGAAGCGGAAAGGGGAAAGAGGACTTGCTATTGCTGCACCCAGTTAGGGTTTGTGGAGCTCCAGGTGGTGGTGCTTACCAGTGTGGCTCTAAAGTTCTCCACCAGGGTACAGATCGCAGGGTGCCCCTTACTTGCTGTGTGATCTTGTGTGAGTTAGTCAACCTCTCTGAACTTCAGTTTGCTTATCAGTAAAATGTCCATAGTAAAATAATTCCTCCTTTCTAGGACTGTTGTAAGCACCGCATAAGATGGCAAATGCAGCTGTGTCTGGCACCCAGCAAGCACTCGATCCAACTTGGGCATCATTATTACTTCACCAGGAACTTCTGTGAAACTTGGTTATGTCAAAAAGAGGAAGATGAGGATGACTGGGTCATGGTCTGTTGTGATCCCAGCAGGTAGGCTTTGAATAGAGGGCTTATCTGAGTCACAGGTAACCACTGTACCTTGACCTATGAAATCAAGAGATCAGGGCGGGTGCGGTGGCTCCAGCCTGTAATCCCAGCACTTTGGGAGGCCGAGGCAGGTGGATCACGAGGTCAACAGATCGAGACCATCCTGGCCAACATGGTGAAACCCCGTCTCTACTAAAAATACAAAAATCATCCAGGCCTGGTGGCGCATGCCTGTTATCTCAGCTACTCAGGAGGCTGAAGCAGGAGAATCGCTTGAACCAGGAAGTCGGAGGTTGCAGTGAGCCAAGATCGCACCACTGCACTAGGCCTGGTGACAGAGCAAGATTCCATCTCAAAAAAAACAAAAAAAGAGAGAGATCGATCAAGGCAGAGAAGCACAACATCAACATTTCACCTTCCACAGTGAAAGTAATAAAGAATCGGAATATTATTTAAAGATATGCAAATATCTAGGTCAGCTAAACTTCACTTGTTGGAAATCATTGTTTAGTCTGCCCCAGCTGTAAATAGGGTCTGTGTTTGCATAATATATCATTTAAGGTTCTGCTGCTTTAAAAAAAAAAGAAAGAAAGAAAAAGAAAAACATAAAGTTTGAAAACCACCATCCTGGATATATAGCACCTCTGGGTACGGATTTGTGCCTTCAAGACCCAGAAGTCACATCTTTCCAGTGGGAAAGCTGCCTCTTTGAGAATACTGAGCTTCCGGCAGGTGGGAGACTGAATATGGGGGATTATGGTAAAGACATGTGAGTTCCACTTTTGACACATGTTGGTAATAATCACTGAATGCATGATGTAATTATTCATTTTGTTTCAAGAGACATTTTTTTTCCCACATAGGAGCCATTGCTTTCAATTTTACAAAGTCAAAATTGAGCTCTCAGAGAGCTAAGTCATCGGTTTCATGTACTATAACCTTTGGAAATACATTTAAAAGAAGAGAACAAGGTTTTTAGATATGAATAGCCAGAGGTGGTAGGAAAGGTGACCTTGCCGGAGGGTTGCCTGGCAATCAGGCCCACGGAGGTCAGCAGTCTCATCTTGTCTCTCCCAGACTAGAAGGTAAGAGTCACCCTCGGAACTTCACCCTGGCTCCTACGCTCCTGGGCTGTAAGGAAGTAGATCTCACCTGCAGGAATAGGTAACATCCCAAGGTCCCAGAGTTAGGAACGGCAAAAGATGCTGGAAAACAAAGATAAAACTTCAGGAAGGAAATTAAAATGTACACTTAGGGCTGATGCCTGTTCTCCTGTCCCAGGGCCTTGTTTAAGAATCAGGAAGTACCGAAGAATATCATTAAGACTCTTTGATAAGGAAGGCAGAAAAATTCACTTACACCTAGATGGCAGCTGACTCATGAGAAAATCCTCCACTCTTTCAGCATGTTTTCCTTGAAAATATTGTTTATTTTTAGTAGAAATCCTGGGGAGGAGAGCTCTTTTAACTCTTTAATTTTTGTTTGTTTAAAGAACTTTTCAATACTTTAGAATCATTTTCCCTCAACACATTTATATCAAGACTCTTTTTTTTGTCAAACAATAAAAACAAGCACTGGCTAACTCTTTAAAAAAAAAGAGTTTATTGCAAGGACACAGGGTCACTCACAGAATCAAAGGTAAAATCAAAAATGTATTATACCTTCAGAAGGACCGGAACTCCTGGGACTGTCAACACATGGCTTATCTTTCTAGAATGTTGGGAGATAGATGGATGTGGCTTCACCCATCTCCCCCATCAGGCATCTTTGGGCAGAATGATTGACAGGTCGTCCCAGCCACATCAAAGGAAGAGGAGGGAATTCAGTTCCCCCAAAGGGGATAATCACACTTCTGTTTTGACAATTTATCATTTGTGCGTCCTTTCTATGTAAGAAAAGTACTCAAACATACCTTTTAGTCAAACTCCCAAACTGCGTAGGAAAGTTGGGCATTCTATTGAAATAACAGCAGAGAGGGCTGGGAAGGAGGAATGTTTTTTTAAAATCTTATTCCATCTTAATACATCCTCTGGATTAGATGCTGATTAATTTGGCACTAAAGGCTGCTGTTAATCAGTTGCATGTCAGCCATCATTTGTAGTGACATTTAAATTATAAAGCATGATGGGATTAACTGCACTTTTGCAAATAACCTCTTTATAAAAGTATAAGTAAACCTGATGTGCACACCGGAGGTATCAGCACCCCCTGTTTCAGTCATTGTGATTCTGGAGATTATGACAAGGCTTGGCTTGAGCTGATGAATTCAGAGCAACTGTGTTTAACAAGGCGTTTTGAGTTTGGAAGTCATTCTCAGAGACCTGGGATTTCCTGAGCCAGTTTCCAGAGTGACAGACAAGCACTTCCTTAGGTTCACACCTGGTGAGATCCTGGCTCAACCTGGGGAAGGTGCTTGTTTGTTTGCGTCAAAAGAGAGTGATCAGTGGTCAGGTGGTCTGCACCCCTAGCGGCTTCTTGGCCCCAGGACCCCTAGAGGGCATGAGACCCTCTGAGAGCACTGACTTCCCATTGTCTAGAATGACCTGCATGATCTGCTCATTTGGTAGGGGTAAGCAGATGGGGAGAAAGCAGGCGGAGAGGGAACTAATCATCACTGAGTCCCTAAGGCATTCCAACAACTGCTTTCGGATCTTCTGGGGGCTCCCACCTTGTTATAGAGACTTTTTTTTAAAACTTGTAAAATACTGGAAAAAAAAATAAAGTAAAAAACTGAAAATACCCACAATCCTACAACCCAGGAATAACCACTCACATTTTCAAAGACTTGTTTAGGCATATGGGGCGCGTATGCAGGTGTGTTCATCCATGTTGTCTTCAACACTTCTTATGAGACAAATAGGGAATAAATAAATGTATGTGCATAATTAGGGTCATGATGTATGCATACTTTTGCATCCTGCATTTTCCTTTTTTTTTTTTTTTTTTTTTTTTTTTGAGACAGAGTTTTGCTCTCTTGCCCAGGCTGGAGTGCAGTGACGCTATCTCATTCACTGCAACCTCCGCCTCCCCGGTTAAAGCGACCCTCCCCCCTCAGCCTCCCTAGTAGCTGGGATTATGAGTATGTGCCACCACGACCTGGCTAATTTGTATTTGGCTAATTTGTATTTTTAGTAGAGAAAGGGTTTCACCACGTTGGCCAGGCTGATCTCAAACTCCTGACCTCAAGTGATCCGTCCTCCTCAGCCTCCCAAAGTCCTGGGATTAATTAAAACCTTGGCTCAGTTTTATGTTACACTTAAAAGGCTGTCATTGCTCCCAACCCCAGTGCACTTAGTGAGTACTCAAATTTTCATTAAGTAAGGCAGGTGGTTTCAGTTTTGATAGGATGCTCCAGTGACAGGAAACTCACTACCAGTTGAGTCGGGTAGTTCCACATTTGGGTATCACAAACACTTGAAGGTCCTTCCTTATATCAAAACAGAATTTGCTGCTATGTAATGGCTCCATACTTGGGACATGCATAACTAGCTAATTCCTTTTCCATGGATTCTTTAAACCAGTTCAGATATTTCTCTACTCTCCGTCCTCCAGGCTAGTGAACTCAAGTCATTTGAGAGTTTCCTTCCAGGGCCTGATGTTGGGGCTCCTCCCCATTGGAGATTCTTTCCTCTGGTAGCCCCCCTCCCCAACTAGCTGCCTGCATCCCTTTTCAAGAGAGCCCCAGCCTTTGCAGGGTGACCCCCTCACTCTTTCTGCAGCTCACAAGTATTTCAGAAAATGAGTCCTAATTCTTCAGTAACTAACATGGTGTAGACATGCCACAGCCACTCCCCAAGAACAGTAGTCACACCAAGGTTAAGCTCACCCACTGCCTCTGCGGGCAACTGTCCTGTTTCTTGATCCTGATCCATCCCTCATTGGCTGTGTGACTGCGAGCACATGTCTGAACCTTTCTGGGCCACCAAGGATGTAGGAAAGATGAAGTGATATGACACTGCACATGCAGAGTTTATTTAAGGTGTAGGGCAGGCTTTACATTTGATGCTGTGCAGCCTATCCTACCTGGGAATTAATTCTTCACCTGGGCAAGTTCAAGGCAACATGGAGAAAACAGACCACTCGTGGCACCTTGAGATCCCATGGTGTCAAACTCTCTGGTCCCAGGGAGTGTGTGA
This sequence comes from Pan paniscus, assembly GCF_029289425.2. Classification (NCBI taxonomy): domain Eukaryota; kingdom Metazoa; phylum Chordata; class Mammalia; order Primates; family Hominidae; genus Pan; species Pan paniscus. Next base: position 75,639,163 of record NC_073267.2, read on the forward strand.
GGCCAGATTTCTGGGTGAAGTACTCCCATGGTTTCCAATGTGCCAATAGTTTGCTGTACAGTGGGGAAGGGTGTGATGGAGAGATGACTAGGCAGGACTGGGACACTCAGACCTGCATATCTACAGCATCCCTGTTGGGGACATGGGCAGAAAGTCAGATTTGCCAGTGTGCAAGCTTCAGCCATGACTGGTTCCAAGTTACCAACTCAGCTCTGCTACTGGGGAGCGGAGAGTCTGTGCAGAGTCCCACACACACACCCTTTTCAGAAGGGAGCTCCTAGGCCTGGAATCTCAACACCTGGGATCAGCTCTGGAATTGGGACAAGTGAAAGTTTAAAAACAAGAACAAAGCAGGACAAAGAAAAGAGGCTTTGGTTTAGCACTCCAAAATAAATGGCATTTCTGTATACTGCTGCAGTTTGGCCAGAAATTAACAAGTTTGTAAATTTTGATTAAAATGTAATTTGGAAGGAGGAACGAATGAATAGTTGGAAACCCTCTGGGGCCTCTGATAATAGGTCTTACTGCTCCCACCAACTCCAGTTCCAATCCAGCATCAGATGATAACAGCCATAACAGAGGCAGCTCCGAAGGAGAGCTAGGGGACTGCTCTCTGGACAGCAATCAGGACCACAGCTTAGGTGACATCAGGGACAAACCATGTCAAGGAAGAGGACAGCTGCTTAAACTTCATTAACTCAGAGGCTCTGGATGGAGCTCATGAGACGTCAGCAAACAAAGGTATTGAAATGTCTTTCGAACACTATTTCAAGCATTGATTTTCATTTTCTCTCCCTGGTGTTTTTGTAGCTGTTATTGCTTCTAAGATGCCTGTTTCATGATTGTCTGTGCTCCACTGGGGAAACCAAAGTCCAAGAGATGATGTGCGTAGCGTGTATCAACACATCCGGCTCTACAGGTGCCCACAGGCCACTCTGTCCAGGCACAGAGCCTCTCCCCACCCTGCCCATTGGATAAACTCCTATTCATCCTTTGAGACTCATTTCATGGGAGTTGAAACGAAGAAACTTGGGAGTCATTCAGCCCTGGCGGTTCTCCCTCCCACAGCCCAGGTCCCATTGCTTTTCTCTCTTGAATCCTTCCCCATCCCTCTGATGGTCCTGCCTGCATTCTCTCTCCCCAGGATGTAGTCGCCTCTGTGTAACGAGTACTGAGCTAAGGATGCCATGGGACAACTGCATTTCATCCACCCAGCAGCCCTATGTGCCTCACTTTAGAGATGAGTAAACTGAGGCTGATATGTAGGGGTGCTGATCTACAACTAACTTGCTCCCCAACCTTGGACAGTTTGCTCCCCTCTACGGGCCTCAGTTGTCTCATGTATAAAATGGGGAGTTTGGATAAAATTGTCTTTAAGATTCCATGTAGTTCAAACATTTCATGCCTTGCAGTTTCTTGCTTTTAAAAAAATGCCACTAGTGGGATTGTGTGTTTAGTTTTATATTTGGAACTAGTAAGGTTTTAAGAGCAATATTGATCAGATGGACTGCAGCATAAGATTGTGAAGGGCCCAGCAGGAAATTTTTGAAGGAAGCAATGTTATCTAACTGACAGAGGAGAGAACACGAGAGCGGAGGGGAATGATCCGCTTCCCTCCGAAGAGGTGTCATGCAGAAGAGGCAGTGTGTCTCTCCTCTCTCTCCAGAACAAAATCTGAGCCAATCTCAGGAAGTTCTCAAGAGGCAGCTGTCAACTAAATTTACAAAACAACTTTCTACATCTGTACTCCTGAGGGACAAAAGGTCGCAGGCCTTAGAAATGAAAAGACTCAGGCTGCAAATGGCTCTGTGACTTACTGAGACCATCTACTTGAATAGCCTAAGCTAAGCCTCAGTTTTTTCATCTGTTAAATGGGGATAAAACTAAACCTGCCTCAGAGGATTGTGGTGAGAGTTAAAATAAACAATAGTTGCAAAGTGTTTAGCACAGTGCTAGACTTACAACTAGTTGCAGTTATTATTATCATCATCATTAGAGTTAATATTGTTACCATCAGGTTTTTTTATCATCTTCACACTGAGGCAGGCACCCCTCCTTCAAGGGGGAGGCTGGAAGTTACCCCTTCCCAGGCAAAGCCTCTTTGGTGACATCAAACCTGACCTCTGAACAGACCACAGAACACTATCCAACAGCATGGACAGACCTCGTTGGCAAAAGCTGGATCCACTTTGAGCCTTGACTCATGCCACGCACCCAAACAATTCACCGGTTTCTTGAAATTCATGACTTGAAGGAATCTCAGCATCTCACACCTGATCCTGGAGGCAGCCTTATGGCCTCCCCTCCTGGAAGTGTCAATAAGGTGACAACACAACCTCCTCTGAAAAGCACAGAAAGGTCTATTCACATGGTGCCCAAACATGTCCTGAGTTCATGGGGACAGAGAAGCCAGGAGAGCAGGCTTAGGGAAGGAAAGAAGTTTATCAACTTGCACAATGTGCAGGTCCTACAGAGGGCTGGGGCAGCAACGCATGGAGACAGACTCCTTGATTAACTTGGAAAAGCAACTACCCCAAAAAACAGAAGAAAGGAGCCAGGTGAACATATACATCCCAAATCATCCTCAGGACTGATCTCCTTAATTCTGAAGATTCAAAAATCAAAGCTTCTTTTCTGTTTTATCCAAGAGCCCTCAGATAGTAGTTCTTTTCTCGAAGGGGAGAAATGAAGCTGAAAACTTGTTTTGTTCTCTCATACTAGCCTATATTTTCTAGTTTTCAGAAGCCCCACAATTCATATTCTTTTAAATATCTTTAGAAAATAAAATTTGTTGTGCAGGCAGGTGATGACACAAACTTGACAGATGGGTAAAAGCTTCTTTTGCCCTGGGCACTCCTGTTAATGTACCAGGATATCTAAATTACTGAAAAAAATCTCTCCTTCTGCCTTTATTTAAAACAAACAAACAAAACAATACTAGTATAGCAGTGTGATTCAGACTTTATTTTGTTTGAAGCCAGTCTGTTTCCTGAACAAAGATCTAGGTTTGGGAATCCATGGACCCCATGAGTAGAGAAGTGCTTGGATTTTTTCCTTTTTGAAGTCTTGGTCAAGAGCTGAGCTTTGCCACCAGGCCAGTGGTTCTCAGTCCCAGCTGCACATCAGAATCACCCAGGCAGCTTTAAAAATACCAGTGCCAGACTCCACCCTAAGCAATTAAACTGTAATCTCTGGGCAAGCAATGCAGTGCAAGTCAATGAACCAGACCGTAGCCTCCCAGGTCCAAGCTGTCTGGTAAGAACAGGTACTCATCCTCCCTGGACTTTACCTTCCCCATCCATATAATGGGAGAGGCAATATGCCACTCTCCTGAGGCAGCTGCAAAGATTTTGGAGTTATTTCATGTGAAATGCTCACTTAGCCCATGCTTGGCTCTTCCTAAGAAGGCACGGGTGCTGAGTGATGGCATTTGGCTGTGGGCAACTCCCTGACATCCTTGCATAGGTGGAAAGCTCTATGACCATGGGCAGTATGAATCAGGGATCCCTGTTCCCAGTCCTAGTGTCCTTATCTGTGAAATGCAATAATAGTAGCATCTACCACAGAAAGTCATTTTGAAGAGTCAATGATGTAAGTCATGTAAAGTTTAGCACAATGCACGATATATACACAACAATACATATTAGCTCTCACTAGTGAAAAAAAGTGATACATAACTTAGAGGAGCTATCCTGTAAAATACAGATTTGTGCCCCCATTATAGAGATAATAGGTTAAGTGACTTGCCAAAAGTCACCAGCTGAAAAGCAGAATACCCAAGATTTGAACCTCAGACTGTCTTTCTCCAAAGTCTATATTTTTCCCTCTTTGTCAATTGCCATTATGATAGTACCTTGGTTGCTTCTTCAGTGAGGGCTAAAGTCATTGCCCTGGCATTTAAGACCCTTAAAGTTGGACTTCCATCAGCCATTTCCAATCTTAGGTCCACTTGCACCCACTGTTCCTCGAATGTCCACTGTGAATTCTCGCCTTTGGGCCTCAAGTCATACACCTACTTGGGCCTAAATCTTTCCTCTTTTCCGTGGCTGGTTCGGATGCCTCTCCCCCCTCCTCACAATCTGCCTGCCAGCAGTGCTTCGTGCTCTGCTGAGGCCCAGGAGCACTTTGTGAATTTTCTTAGTCTGTCTGATATTATCAAATCTTGCTTGCAAGGCATCTCTGTCCTGCCAGACTGGGCTCTTAGGAGCAAGAATTTGTCCTAATCATCTCTATCCTGGCTGCAACTCTTAGTAACTCAATCCCATGCCTTCCGTTTTTAAATAGGGTAGGGTGGAGGAGACAGGTTTGTCATAAATCAATCCATTTGACTAATATGGGATGTCATAGACACCCTTAACATTATTAATTGTCAACAAGGTTTGGCTGTGAAGTGTTTGGCAAGCTGCCCATGATGAGTTTTTGACAGTCAGTCATGTTGGAAATTTGGGGTGGCAGATGGGTGTGGTTAGCAGCATATGGCTTGAAGTGTAGTTTCGGTGTTTATGTATTTTTACAAACTATGACTTTATATTTATGCATCAAGAAGAGAAAGAATTCAAAATTAAGTTGTGCATTTCAGGGAATTGTGTTAACGTTCTTCAACAAAAAGCAAATTTCAGGTTGTAGAGAGCACCCTGGAGAGGGAGCTGGGATCCCTGGGTGTTAGTCCCACCGCTGGCAACACCTGTGATGACCACCAGCCAGTGAATTCCTCCCTCTGGGGAGGTATTTGATGTTTGTTCTATGTCCAATACTGTAGGATCATTGAATGCCAATTGAGTGGCATTTGTGGACTCTGGTATTTATTCTTCAGGACCATGGGAGGGTGAAAAAGTTTTGAATGTTCTTGCCCCTGGAATGGCCTTGGGTGGTGGCCAGAGGCCTGGACCTGAAGGACTGCATCTCCGTTTTCTGGATTCATTTGACAGATGCACAGATTCTAAACTGTCTGCGATAAGGAAAGCACTGCTCCCATGAGATCTGGGTTTTAGGGAAATAGATCGAGTTCTATTTGCTTTGTAGAAACACATCCAGGCCCTCACAATCTTGTTTGTTTGTTTTTGAGACAGAGTTTCGCTCTGTCGCCCTGGCTGGAGTGCAGTGGCGAGATCTCTGCTCACTGCGAGCCCTGCCTCTGGGGTTGATGCCATTCTCCTGCCTCAGCCTCCCGAGTAGCTGGGACTACAGGCGCCCGCCACCATGCCCGGCTAATTTTTTTGTATTTTTAGTAGAGACGAGATTTCACCGTGTTAGCCAGGATGGTCTCGATCTTCTGACCTCATGATCCACCCGCCTCAGCCTCCTGAAGTGCTGGGATTACAGGCGTGAACCACCGCGCCCGGCCGGCCCTCACAGTCTTTTAAACTCCCAGGGTGATTCCTAAATCTGAGTTCTTGGAGATTGATCTGTCCAACTTTCTCTTTTCATGGATGAGGAGAGTGAGGCCCACACAAGGGGAAATGACTTGCCCAAGGTTGTAAAGGATAGTGGGGTAGAGCTGGGACCAGGGGTTGTTCTCCTGGATCAGGGATTACCTTACCACACACACTGTGCTGTGGAACTTAGTGGAGGCAACTACAGAAGTGTGGCTGGGGTTGGGGATAAATCCTGCCCCTCTTGGAAGGGGATGGCTGGATACCTGGAGCCACCTGCACCTTTGCAAGCCCCCTAAAGTCAGAGGTCTGAGCTGGAGGAACAATGGAGAATGTCTCATCCTGCCTTCCCCATCCTGGGAGGAATACACATGAGCCGGGGCAGGAAAAGATGCTGGGAGCAAGGCAGGTTTTACAAAGGTCAGTGGATTCAATGTGGGTAACTTACAGTCAACTTTTCTATTTTAAGCAAACATATATCAGGGAAAATTGTGCAGAATCTACTTGAATGATGAACGAAGTTGTCTACTGCCTCCTTCTCCTGGTGCTCTGAGAACCCAGTGCTACCCTCCTCTATCCTGAGAGGACATTAATTGTTATGGACTGAAAGTTTGTGTCTCCCCCAAATTCATATGTTGAAATCCTAACCCTCAATATGAGAGTATTTGGAGACGGAGTCTTTGGGAAGCAATCAGTTAGATGAGGTCATGAGGGTAGAGAAGGTGACATGGGATCTTTCTCTCTGCTCTCCTCCATAGGAGGACACAAGGAGAAAGCAGCCATCTGCAGACTAGGAGGCAGACCCTGACCAGACACCAGATCTGTTGGCACCTTGATCTTGAACTTCCCAGCCTCCAGAACTACAGGAAATAAATATTTATTGTCTAAACTACCCAATTCTGTATTTTTGTTATAGCAGCCTGAGCTCTGACGTTAATCTTGCACAACCTCTCCATTTTACAAATAAGCAGACTGAAATCCAGAGAGGGCAAGTAACCTTTTCAAGACACACAAGAACCAAGACTTTCTGCTGAATCATGATCGGCTCCTGTCCCACACCTGTTGCAAAGGCTCGGGAAATTCTCCACCCTTATGCAGCTAGGCTAGAGCCACTCCACACATCTTCCAAGGCACTGGAATGCTCACAGTCAGGAGGATTTGAAAGATTTCCTGTTTTTAAAAAGCTGAAATCGAAAAGTGCTGTCATTTTCTTTAAATACATTCTTTTGAATAAAACATCTATTCTTGATGCCAGCAGCAAGCTTCGAAACATGTTCAAGATGACATGATTGATAACAAGAAGGCTTTTTCAAGATGTTTCTAATTTCATCTTCCTGGTTAAAGAATGCGAACTTTCTAACATGATGTATGGCCTAATAAGAGGTGCGCGTGAACCGAAGTTATTTATTTATGCTTCCATTTTTGACAGATGAATATTAACTACTGGGAAAATTGTAAAGCCAATTAGTAAAAGCCGAATAATGTCCATATGAGAATGTATGACTAGAAACACACATTACTTCTCATCCAAACAACAGAGCTTCCTCTGGGAAGCTGTGGCCAGGCCAGGCCATGGTGGCTTCTTTCCCTCGCAGGTGCCCCCAGGTTGGCCTTGATGAAGTCCAATTCCAGAACAGATTCTGGAATCCCCAAGGGAGAGTGGTTCTTGCCACTCCATATGTGGGACATACATAAAACGTGCATTTCTGCCAATCCTGTCGGCTTTCTCCAGCTACCCAGCTGGCAGACCTCCAGGACTGAGGGAAGCTAAGGAAGAAATGGGAGACGCGGAACTCTAAAGATGGCCTGCACTGGCTCCATTCTCTTCTGCGTCTTAGGGGCAGTCTGTTGCAGGGGAATCAGGGGTAACAAACCTCCCAATCCCTCACCCCCTCATCTCCTAGAGCTTGTCTTGCTCTTAATGCTGATATAGCTCCCAGGAGCTGGATAAAGCCACAAACAAAAGCCAATTTGGAAGCAAGTCACACATTCAAAAATATTTCTTGAACACCTACTGTGTGCCAGGCAACCAGAAATGCAAAACAGACACACTCCCTGCTCTCATGGGGCTTCCATGCCAGAGGGCAATGTAGCAGGGCCCCTGTGGGGACCCAGGAGAAGGCTGACACCCTGAGACAGTGCTGGATGCCCCTGTACCCAGTTGGCCTCATCACTGAAGCTGAGAAAGGGAAGCGAAGGGGCTGACAGCAGCTTCCAAAATTAACAAGAGGTTAATTTACCCAACACTTGCTGCAAATGTTGTATTATGCTTCTAGAAATGAAACAAACAACCTGAGATTTCACTTGGAGGCTGTGAATTATTCTTTCCCCCAGCACCCTGGGCACCAATCTGTCACCTTGGATTTTTTAGCCCATTGCTAATTTTTAATAATTTCTTGACAACTGCTTGCTTCATATCACAACAATGCTACCACTGTGCAATTTAAGAAAGTAATAAACGCTCTTTAAAGTATAGAAGGCACTCCTCCCAATACCCTACACCCACTCCCCACCCTGCATATTTAGCCAATGATCAGATCTGCCTAAAAACCAAACTGTAAGTTTTTCCCATTACAAATAATTTGCTTTTAAAAGAAAAGGCCCCTTTCCAACTGAAACTCCCAAGTACAATAAAAAACCTAGAAGGGCTCCTATTTTCTTCTGCCCCTTGACTCCCCTTGCCTCATCTGTGAGCCTCGCTAAAGTGTGTAATTGGATTTTTCATTAAAAGCCCCCCTCCCACTTTCTGAAGAATCCAAGAAGCAGCAGAAATCAGATCTAGCGTTGTAGAATCCTAGCATATCTGATTCGGGAGGAACCTTGGGGGTATGCACTTTCTAACCCTCTGATTTCCCATTTTTCCAAAGGAGGAAACTGCCTAAGTCCACGCAGGCATTATGTCAGGGCCGGGACAGGAAGCCCATTCTCTTGGCTGCTAGATCGTTTCCACCTGACCAATGCCACTTCACATCTGGGTTTTCCCACCTCCTGGCCCCCAGTTATCATCCTGGGATTTCACATCCTAAATAAACTGTGCAGAATCTCCAAGAGCTCTTTGGGAATCCAGGTGCATGTGTGCAATGAATAACCTCATCAATTACAGAGGAGACGGTCATGTGTGTGATTGTGTATGGAATGCTCTTCCTATCTCTGGAATAAAATATTTCATGTCATTGGTACTCTATTCTTCCAAAATAAAGTATAGAAAATTTCCATTTCTTCCAGTGGTTAAGTACAGAGTTCGAAAGGTCATAAACTGTTGTACATGACCAAATTGATTAGCTTCTCTATCCCTACCTAACAAAATGCAAGAGATCCAAGTGTTTCATTTCAGCCCAAGAAATCCATCATTAAGTTTAATGCAAACATTGTTCTTCATTACTCAGCTGGATCTTCTTTGAAAGGGAATTCATTGTAATACGATTTGGACAAACCTGCAGAATCATATTAAAACCATAAACTATGTAGAAGTACACGTGCTGGCAGGCATGGGAGATAAGTTGGGCACTTGGAAAAGTTATTATCATGCTCCAAATTTAGTGTTCCAATGTCTAACTGCAACTCATAATGTTAACTATCAGGCTGTTTAGGCATCTTTATTTCTTGTCAGGAAAATGAAATTGTCTCCTGTCATGTTGGACAGTCTGGGTATATAACTTATGTCACAGACAACAAAAATGTGTAATTTTATATGTTCCTGTACTCAATATTTTAGTACAAAAGGACTTCAAACTCGAATTAATACACTTGTTCAGCATGCCATTTTTGAAAACCATAGCGGAGCAGCAAATGAAGAACATTACGTGATACAAGCAACTTGTCTTGCTATTTTTTTTTTTTTTTAGTTAAGACGTAAGGAGAGAAAAGGAGTAGATATTTATCACTCTAAGTTACTTCCTGAAGTCTGAAGAATTCTCTCTTTCATCATTGTAATTTGGTAATTAGATCCATAAACATGCAATTAGCTAGAAAGGGGACGTTTTTATTTGTCCCAGAATTTGCAAAGAAATTTGCCACCCCAACCCAAGTTTTTGGTACCGTGTGGGTCTTCTGGGTCTGGGTTTTCACGATTCACCAGTGACCACAGAAATGGGGCCATGATGGCAATGGCCCTCCTACCCTGTTTCTTCACTCCTTCATCTTGATGTCAACTGTATGCCCCTAAAATGTCTACCATCGACTGGTCCCACCTTTCCCTTCTTCCCTGTCTTGACCATAAACCAGCCACTCCACATATGTTTGCACCATACTTGCCCCCATCCCACCCCATGCTCCATAGACTTCTCCTCTGTCTTTGAGGCTTCATGGCTTCCTGTCCTTCCTCCTCCAAAACTCCCTCACCCCCAATTGTGCCTGCTCCTGAGTCCCCCATCTTAAACTGAGGACACTCTCTCTTGACCCCACGCTCCCCTCCTCTCCCTGCTCCTGTCTTCTCGTCACTGTGGAGTCATTCTCACTCCAGTTCTGATCCTTCTCTTTCCCATTCTAACAACCTGCTATGCAGCTGCTAATATGCTTCTGCACCATCTGAACCACCTGCACCACAAGCAAAACTGTCCCTTCTAATTTGCCCATGTCAAAGGGTTCAGCCCTAAGACCTTCTAGCCATTGCCAGCATCACACCCATGCCCATATTCCCTCAGTCCTTACCACTCCTGAGCATGCAGACCCTACAGCTTCCACTATAGCATGTGCAACTCTGCCTGAGGGCCTTTTGTGGTCACTGGACCATGCTCAGCTCACATGGGCAGACCAGAAGTGCCAGGGAGTTGGTACCTCCCAGAAGCAGCTCTCTACCAATAATGGACAAGACTTGGTGGATAAACACCCCAGTTCCCTCATCCCTTGTTGGGGATAATCTTGAAGCATATTCTACAATGTCTACTAGAGTTCCCATGCTGGTTTTAACCCCACTGTGGTTATTTAATGCTCTCATGGTCAGGGATTTTATGGTTGGAAGAAACAGACCAATTCCAGCTGGTTCAAGGGACAAGATCCAGGCTGGAGACATAAACCTGGGAGGCCTTGGCATACTGACACATGAGTGAAGCAGCAATTACAAGTAACACACTTCCTGTCTCACAAGGTGGCTGTGAGAGGTGAAATGGATACTTCACCCCACCCTGCTCAGCACTGTGCTAGGCCACAAACTGAAAGCTTGGTAAACAGGAATGTTCTCACTTGCATAAGGTTATGCAAGAATACATTTGTATAATCACAGAATTTTGGATAGATCGTCTAGCTCAAAAGCCTTAATTTGCAGGTGGAAAAACTAAGGGTAAGACAAAGGAATTGACTTGCCCGGCATTTTCCCACCATTAAAGATTGTTTCCTTAAGATTTACATGCCCAGCAATACAGGAGAAAGGTGAAGTTTAACTGTTCCTTGATATTCAATTAGACTATTAGGAGTTACCAATAAACTTTCTAAAGGCCAAAGCCAATAAACACGCTTTCGTTTTGATATCGTTTCTGCCTTCTGCATCTAGTGCTGCTGGCCACTCCCCTGATTTAAACTCTCCTGATTCACCTGATTTTCTGGCAAGAAAGAAAATGAGGAAGAAAAAGGAAAAAGGGCAGAAGGGAAAGTGACCTAGGGCGGATTCCCTGGAAGCAGAGCGCAGGGCAGGATTTGGATGCACTGAGGCAGTGAGGAAACGCTCTTGGGAGGGAGCGGTGAGAGAAGGACAGGGCAGGGAAGGGAAGGGGCCCAGCAAGGGTGGGACCGCAAGCAGAGGCTAGCTGGACCCCACAGGAAGCTCCAGAGCAAGGGCAAGGGGACCCTCCATGTGTGCCCTGTTGGTTAGTAGGTGGCCCAGGCAGCCAAGGCTGGGAGAAGCAAAGCCACCAGAGTTGGGATGAATTCTTATTTTATGTTGCTGTAGTATCATAAAGGCTTAACTTTCTCAGACCAGAAGCAGGGTTCATTCACCCAGGACACAGTTTCCAGTTCTCTGCCTCCTCCCAGTTCCTCAAAGGGGTGGATCCAGATACCTGCCCTATACATCCACCTCCTGGTGACCACCTCCCTATAAGATAGCTAAACACAACCTCCTTGCCTCGCCACACTGACCCCTGCACCCTGCGTGAACTTTGCAGATGGCATGGCACAGGGATGACCCCACGGAAATCATGCTTGCTTGCCCCAAACCCACCAATTAGAACACCCCACAGGGTCCAGCATGGTGGCTCATGCCTGTAATCCCAATACTTTGGGAAGTCTAGGCAGGAGGATCGCTTGAGGCCAGGAGTTTGAGGCCAGCCTGGGCAACATAGCAAGACTCCATCAGTAAAAAATATTTAAAAATTATTTGGGTGTGGTGGTGTGCACCTGTAGTCCCAGTTACTCAGGAAGCTGGGATAAGCAGGAGGATTGCTTGAGCCCAGGAGTTTGAGGTTTCAGTGAACTATGATCACTCCAGCTTGGGCAACAGAGTGAGACCATGTCTCTAAAACATAAAAATTTTTAAAAGTTTTTTAAAAAGCACACCCCACAAGAAACTTGTTTGGGGATCACCCTAGACACCAGTAAAAGCTTTGGCCCACGGGCCCCTTTATCCTTCTCTTGCTCCCTCCTCTGTCCCAGACATGCAAGTTCTGCCAAGAGGAGAGAGGGAGCAGCTGGAATTCACCACCTTCCTTGCAGGGTTCCTGAGCATTACCACAGCACAACGCTCCCCTCAGCCAGAACCCAGGCAGAAGGACTGGAGTTCAGAAAACAATGGTCTGTTGGACTGACTTTGAGTTTCTGGGTATTTGCGGGTCAGGCAGCCTGGGTATTAATAAGTGATGGGGTTGTGGACCTACAGAAAGATGTGCAGGCCTGAGGGTGAGTGCAGTGGGAGGAACAATACCTGTACCCCCAGTGCCCTGCATGGTGCCAGCAGAGGGGAGTGTCACCCACTCTGCTTCCCATTTGCCCTGTGACTTTAGACAAGCCCCACCCCCACCCCGGTCCCTGGGCCATCATCTCTCCATCTATGACAGGAGGGGCGTGAACTGGGTGATCCTTAAGGAGTCTCCTTTCTCTAACATTGGGTGGCTCTAGATTCCCAATCAGGCCTGTGGCCAGCAAGGCTGACCCTGGGAGGCATTCAGGGCTGAGACAACCAGAGTCAACAGCTCAGGGAGAGCAAATCCCAGGGCCCCCCAAACACAGGCAAGAGAGGCAAGACAGGAATGCACTATCCAAATATTTGAATTGTCTAAAAACAGACCAAAGCAGCCTTCAAAATACATATTTCGCATGCATACCAAACCCACAAAATGCATAGCTCAAAATCCTGAACCACCAGAAACTGAACCAAAAGTGCAGGCCTTAAATGAATACGCTGACAGAAACAGGAGCAAGACTTTCGCAAGCAGCCTGTTTTCATCAGAAAACACATAAACAGGTTTGAGGGGAGTAAGAAGATTGAAAAGAGGTCAGGGGCTCTGGAATCTTCTCAATGACAGCACTGCCCAAGAATCTTCCAAAACTCCCTCTCAACTGCCTGGGAAGAGAGAGACCCCTTAACCAGAGCAGAGTGATTTGTATGTGTTATTTGTGTTATTGGCTTTCACAGTAACCCCCTGTGGCAGGCTGAGGAAGCTGGACTCTAAGAAAGTCACTTGTTCAGTGCCAGGAAGCTACAAAATAGCTGAGATAGGATTCAAAATCAGGACTGTCGAACACCAAACCCCAAGCTCTTTGCCCCTAGGCAAACTGTGAAGATGAATTTGGATGATGTTTGCCTATAGTAGGCCAACCTAGGTCATTGATAGAAAGTTCCAGAAGTTCTGTGCACATGCCTAACTATTACAATGGTCACTGTAAAAAGAAATTATAGTGCTGATCTAAAAAAAACAAATGCTCAGAATTCTCTTAAGTCTAAAACAGGGATGGAAGGGCCAAGTATGGCATAGGTTTATCCTGCAGGCATCTCCAAGGCCAAGAATAGGCACTGGCTTGCTCACAGATGAAGGTAGAACGGGCTGTCCCAGAGGTACTGAGCTTCCCCTCACAAGAGGTGTTCAAACAGTAGGTCTTTCCAAAATGCAGGCTTGACAGCATCAGCTTCCTCCTTGGTGTTTCAGGCCCTCCCAGTCCGGCCTCTACCCCTTCCCCAGCCTCACACACAAACTCCTTTACCACTGGCCTCTTTGGTACACACCAGAACTTCTCACCAAGATCAGGCCTCTCTTCATCCACTCTGCACCCCCTGCTGAAATGTCCGTGTGCCCTTTCCACACCTACAGCCTCCAACCCGTTTTAAGGATCTGCTCCAATGCCTCTCCTCCAGCCACACACCAAGCAGGCTTGGGGACATTTCTTTGGCATTCTTATATCATCAACCATGTATTTACCTCTTTCCCCATCACTCTTTGGTCATCATCTACTAGCAATGACTTTGTTCCCCCCATTAACAAGCACCATGCTTGCTCTAGGTAGACCCTCATTAATACCTTTGCATGAAAGTAACTGGCTCATGTGGTTTGCACTCTTTTTTTTTTTTTTCTTGAGATAGAGTCTGACTCTGTTGCCCAGGCTGGAGTGCAGTAGCACCATTTCAGCTCATTACAATCTCCATCTCCTGGGTTCAAGCAATTCTCCTGCCTCAGCCTCCCAAGTAGCTGGGATTATAGGCGTGTGCCACCACACCCAGATAATTTTTTATTTTTAGTAGAGACAGAGTTTTACCATGTTGGCCAGACTGGTCTCGAACTCCTGACCTCAGGTAATCCACCCCGCTCAGCCTCCCAAAGTGCTGGGATTACAGCCGTGAGCCAGCACGCCTGGCCGGTTTGCACTCTTAAGCCAAGCTTGAGGCCTTCCCATCTTCCCAGAGAGGAAAGTCACATGTAGGTATGTGTGTATATATGCACATGGATGTATGGCACATAGAATGCCCTGCCCCAGCCACCTTGAAAGCTCCAGGCTAGAAGGGGGAAAGCTCCCCACTCTGCCAGGAAGCTTGTGGTTGGCAGCTAATCAGGTCATCTTTGAAGTTAAGACCATAATGATAAAAAAAAAAAAAACCCTCAAGGAAGAAATAATCAGGAAGCTCAACAGGGGCATCTGGGCTCAGAAATCGCAAAAGTCAGTGATATTTTTAAAATAAGAATACTTTCCAGATTCTCAAGGGACGCACTGAGGTCTTCTGGTATCTAACCATTTGCACCGCCTCCCTCGTCGAGATTAAAATGCTTCCTCCCAGCCTCTGAATCTCTGCTGTTCGCACACTGAAGATAATCCTCTGGCATGTGGCTGTGTGGGCCAGATGGTTAGCAATTCTTCAGGCAGGATACAGTTCCGCAGAATGGGAATGTAGAGGGCTGGCTCTAGGTGGAGAATCCATTGATGGACAATAGCAACAGGCCCCTCTCTTCCAAGGAATTGTGCTGGAGAGCTGCCCAGTCCCCCAAGACAAGCCAAGTTTGGTCAAACGTCTCCCATCAAGTCATCCTGTGGAAACCCCAGTGAGCTTTGACGGGGACAGGGAACACTATCAAAGATGACCTTCAGTGGACACCAATGGTTCAATCATAATTAAAGCTTCATTGTTTGCAGATGGCCTTTACACGCCCTTTCACCCCTGCCCTTTTGGTTAGTCCCCCAGTATGCGATGAAGGAGATGATATTGGTTTCTCCCTATTATATATGGATCTGAATCCCAAGGAGGGGAAATGACCTTCCCAGACTGCATGCCCTGTGTTTTCTAACCCAGAGCTCTCCCTGCAGTCTCTGAAGAGTTCCACCAATGGCACCCTTTTCTTCCCTAGGTACAATACCTAGTACAGAGCCCTTGCATAGGAAGAACTCAGTAAATGTTTAACTGGGCTCTACTCGATGATACCCCTGCAGGAAAACAAAGAAAACATAACTCCTGGTATTGATGCTAATGAGTTTTAGGGGCCACAGGAGAAGGCATTCGGATGGGGGGAGACAGCCCCACTTCTGGTCCTGCACAGGTATTTGAATATCTCATGAACAGAGCCAACTGCACTCTCTTGGCCTCAGAACGATCCAACTTTTACCCTGAAGATCACACAGCTGCCAAATGGCAGCAGCAGGTTTTGAATCCAGGCAGTCTGACTTCAAAGCACCCACATCACCTCCCAAAGGAAGTTTGACTTAGTGCCCATCCTACCCCTCCCTACACCAATGTTCTTCTTCAGTGTCCCTTTTACCCCTTTCAGTTCTCTCTCTCAGCTTTTAGGCATTTTCATCTTGCTGTTCATCTCCACCAAAGCAGTGGGTTTTTCAGTGCAGGGTTGAATAACTTTACATCTGTCACTTATACCTTAATATAAGTGAGTGTGAGTCAAAACATTAGCTCGTTCAACGGTGCCTGGGTTTCCAGTCTTCTTTCTCTCTAGTAAAGGGATCCAGAGATTACTGAGGGGGTGGTTATTCAGTGCACGGTCCCTTCTCTATGATTTCACCCAGGTGGCCCTGCACAGGGAGGCTGCTAGTGGATTTGGCTGAGAGCAAGCAGAGGGGAATTTTCACCAGGGCTGCCTCCAGGAAGGGCAGTTTTCAAATCCTCCTGGGCAGAGATCATTGGAAGTCACTTGGAAGTTCACACAGCAAGAAGCACAGACAGCCTACTCTTTGCAGAGAAATAGATGGGGGGACGTTCAGGCATAGGACCAGCCGATTCCAAAGAGGAAATGCACAGCTGCAGTCTGGTCTCCGATCTGTGCAACCACCCACCCACATCCCAACTCTTCCATTCTGGGGGAGGAGGGTGCCTGCAAGTTTCAATCACGCCATTCGACAAAAACTTCCTAGATAAAGAACTGTATAAGCTCCTCTGTTTCTGCTCTTCTCCTTCTTCACATTACAAACAAGATGGCCATTTATCACCCATTGTCTTGCCATGTCAGGGTCACCCACATGTATCTGTCAGGATAGGCCAAGTGGTGCTGCTGTAACAGCTGACCCCTGATCTCAGTGGCTCACCCCAACCGAAGGATTTATCTATCACTTGTGCAGTATGCTCAGAGCTGGAATTCTCCCATCACAGTCACTGTGGCAGGAGAAAGGAAGGTAACAAATCACATGCTAGGCCCTAGAGTCTCTAGGCAGAGGGACACACATCCTCCTTACATTTCATTGATCCCAAGCAAGTCAGAGGCCAAAACTAACTTCAATAGGGCAGAGAGATGCAATCCTTCCATTTGCCCAGAAGCAAACAAGAAATAGTTGGTGAATAGCACAAATGACCACCACACCATAATAGTAAAAGCAGTAGCAATGATCAAATATTAAAAGAAGCTAACATTTAATTGGCATTTATCGTATACCAGGCATTGGGCTAAGTGCCTTATATCCATTATTTTGTTTAACACTCATTACTAGATAGATGTTACTATTTGCCCAGTTTTACAGATGAGGAAAGACAGGCCCTGAATTCAAGGGACTTGCCCAAGGTCTTGTCAATGGTACACAATGGATCTGGGACTCATACTCAGGACTCTAAGGCTCCAAGGACGATGACTTTCAACACCTATCACCCGCTTCTATACAGTGAGAAACATTGCTTTCTTGTCCTATCCCCAAGCCATAGAGCTCCATTGTATTCAGCAGGTGGCCTCCAGGTCAAACAGATTCAAATTTGTCTATCATCCTACCAGCAAGCCCATGGCACCCAGTAGTGTAACTGTTATCTTACCTAATTCTCAAAATGCACCTGACAAGTAGGTATCACTCTCTCCATTTTGCAGTTGAGTAACTTGAGACACACAACTAAATAGAGCAGCATTTTCCATCCAGATCTGGCTGACTCTGAGGATTTTAATGATCGAGGAAGACTTTTTCATGGGGAAGTCAGCCTCAGTGTGTGTACAACTGGAGAGGGATGGCCAGGGAGGGAGACTGTGACGGGTTCCTGAACCCAGATAAATATGAACACACTTCTTGAGATTGGCCCCTTCCTTTCCTTTCCCAGAGTCAGATGGAGTGGATCCTACATCTGGTGGCCTCTGACAGATTAAGAAAAG
This sequence comes from Pan paniscus, assembly GCF_029289425.2. NCBI lineage: Eukaryota > Metazoa > Chordata > Mammalia > Primates > Hominidae > Pan > Pan paniscus. The sequence goes on from NC_073267.2 coordinate 75,656,519, forward strand.
CTCCCACTAAAGACTCTTCCTCATGGGAAGACCTCTAGGAGACCTCTTGGGGAGACAAAACATTAATTCATTAAGCTGCCAAACAGGGCAATGCAATTAAAGCACATGGCTTTGGGGCTCAGTGCAGATATCATCATCTCAAGCACTTGGATGCTGTGTGACTTCGAGCGAGTCACTTAACCCCTCTGAGCTCTGATTTCCACAAAATGACAGAGTTGGGCTGGATCTTCCTGAGGGTTTCTTCCCGGGCCACGTTTCAGAAATGAATGATTTTCTGCCGAATTCAAGCAAAGGCCTTGGGGCAAAAAAAAAAAAAAAAAAAAAAAAAAAGGTGAGTGGAAGAGTTAGTAAATGAGACCCCACAGGAAGGTGGATGGCACTTAAAAGCGATGCGTGATCTCTATGTGCTGGGAGCAGTGCTGAGCGCTTGCTGCATACGATTCCCCCTACCATCCCTGGAGAAGAGCTCTTGTCACCACTGTTCATGAGGGAGGAAGTGATAGAGGCAGGACTGTTCTCCAGGCCTGCAAAAGCCCAAGTATGTGTGTTGGGACATTCACAGTGGATATCCTAGCGTGGATACAGAGGAACAACAGTGTAAGGTTTTTTTTTCCCACTTCTGTTTGATTTTTATTACAAATACAAAAATAGCACAAATTCATACCAAATTCAAACAATACAGAAATGAACAAAATATAAGTGAACTTCCCATCCCCTCCCTGCCAATTCTCCTCCAAACAATAGTAAACTCTATTAACGTTTTCATGGGCTTCTTCCAAATTTTTTCTGTTTCCACATAGAATTTTACAAAGTAGGATTCATTCACCAAACATTTATTTATTGCCAGGAGTGGTAGTTCATGCCTGTAATCCCAGCACTTTGGAAGGCCAAGGTGGGAGGATCACTTGGATTCAGGAGTTCAACACCAGCCTGGGCAACACTGAGACCCTGTCTCTACAAAAAATAAAAACTTTAGCTGGGCATAGTGGCATGCACCTGTGGTTCCAGCTACTCAGGAGGCTGAGTTAGGAGGATTACTTGATCCCAGGAAGTGGAGGCTGTAATGAGTTGTGATCACACTATTGCACTCCAGCCTGGGCAACAGGGGAAGATCCTATCTTTATATATATATATTTTATATATTTTATATTTTAATTTTATATATTTATATATTATTATATATTATATATAATATAATATATATTATATATAATATAATATATATTATATATAATATATATTATATATAATATAATATATATTATATATAATATATATTATATATAATATAATATATATTATATATAATATAATATATATTATATATAATATATATTATATATAATATATATTATATTATAATATAATATATATTATATATAATATATATTATATTATATATAATATAATATATATTATATATAATATATATATATTATATATATAATATATATTATATATAATATATATTATATATAATATATATTATATTATAATATAATATATATTATATATATTATATATAATATTATATATAATATATATTATATATTATATTTTATATTATATATAAATATATATAAATACATATAAATATATGTAAATATATATAAATATATAAATATATATAAATACACACACACATATATATACACACACACGTACACATATATATACATATATACACATATGTGTGTATATATATGTATATACATGTATACGTGTGTGTGTATATAAATACACACACACATTGGCTGGGCATGGTGGCTCATGCCTATAATCCCAGCACTTTGGAAGGCCAAGGCAGGTGGATCCCTTGAGATCAGGAGTGCAAGATCAGCCTGGCCAACATGGTGAAACCCCATTTCTACTTAAAAAAAAATAAAAAAATTAGCTGGCTGTGGTGGCGTGGGCCTGTAATCCCAGCTACTCGGGAGGCTGAGGCAGGAGAACTGCTTGAACCCAGGAGGCAGAGGTTGCAGTGAGCCAAGATCGCACCACTGCACTCCAGCCTGGGTGACAGAGTGAAACTCCATCTCAAAAACAAAAACAAAAAACACCATTAATTTATGATCTGCTGACAATAGTAATAGAAGTCACAATTATAGAGCACCTCCTGGGGTCAGGCAGCTTCTGTACCAAGTGCAGAGAATATTGGTGTGGACAGGGTACATGGACCCTGCTCCGGGGATATCAGGAAGGCCCTGCAACTTACTTTATCCCCACACAGCAATACACCACACACCATCCTCCAAAACACCACCTACAGATGAATCATACTTTTTAAAATGAAAAACTGTGTGGCATTTTTAAGTATATTGTTCTTGATTCAACCAATGTCCTATGGATGAATGTTTAGATTATTTCCAATTTTTTGCTGGTACAAAAAAATCTATTCCTATCCATATCTTTAATGCACTCGCACTAGCATTTGAATGCATTTTACAGATTCCTCATATGTAAAAATTGTTTCTGGGAAACGGCAAAGTACTATCCAAAAAGATAGGGCCAATTTATTCTCCCATTGATAGCATACAAAAATGCCATTTTTCAACACCCTTGACAGCACTGGGTATTATTGATCTTTTTGATTTTGCCAATCGGTTGGGGAAAATTCCGTTTTGTTTTAATGTTAAGAGTTCTTTAATACCAGGCTCAGTCTTCTCATGGTGAGAAGCAGGAGGAGGTGAAGTTTTAGAGCGGGGTTGACAGGTTTCAAGCAGGATCTGGGGGCACACCCTACCCCCTTGGGGACTAGGCAGGAAAACTGGCCGTAGGTTCTCCCTTTCCTTCTCTACAGAGCTGAACTCTCAATAGAAAGGCCACGTCCTGACCTTGAAAATTCCCCTTGAGTCATCCTTTTTGATTTCCCATTAATGGGCACATTATCTGCTAATCAGGATAAATGGCTCCACCCAGAGTGGTAGAGAGGAAAGCACAACTGGAAGGGGAAACAGGTCCAGACAGAGATGCTCATCGCGACCAAGGGCTGGCACTGCTGACTTGTGGCTTCCCTCTCCTGATGCCCGTGAACCCCAAAACCAGCTCCCTGGTTCCCCAAAGGACCCACACACCAAATGTGCAGCTGGCACTTCTGTTTCCCCAAAACACCGCAGCTTTACCAACACTGCCTACATTGTTGGTGCTCGATCAATAGTTACTAGAATGGCCTGATTACTGACAAGTGTTAATAATACCTGGAATTCACAAATGGTGGCTTGGCCTTTGAAAAGAACCACCCTCCCCAAGGGATAACCTGACGTCCTGCTCAGAAGAGAAGAAAAATCGGTCTTGACAGGAGTATTTCCAATAACTACAGCAATAGGGGTCAGGGTGAGGAGGCAGCCTGGAGCAAGTGAGACTGTAAGTGGGACCAGGAAATAGGGAAGATTTAGACAAAAGGAGCAGGCATGCTGGGCAGGGGAAGACCATGGGCAAAGATAAAATTCTTACAATAGTGCCAGGCCGTGCGCAGTGCAACAATGCAGTATGCTAGAGCCATCCCCCACCACTCAAGGAGAACTATTTTTAAATATTTGAAAATGTTACCTGTAGATAAGTGTGCATTCATTATAGGAAGCTACGAAATGGTTTCAGCTGGAGGATGTGGTCAGATTTGCACTTGCAAAGGGGTCTCTCCTGGGCCAGTGTGGTGGGGAATGGACAGTTTGGGACAGGAGGGGACACAGGAACACAGCAAGAGACTCCTACTGTTGCCCGGGCAAGGGTTGATGGGGGCCAGGACTAAGGAGTGACGTGAAAAGAAGTGAAGGGAACAGATTCTATTGCAAATTCGAACTGAGGACCTGGTGGCTGCTGGGATGTGGGACATGGGGGATGGAGGCAGCTGAGGCCAATTGAGCTGAAAATGAGGAAAAGCCTTTCTCAACCTGGGCCAATGTCCAGCCTTCTCCACCTGCACCCCCACCTCTCCAAAGGAGAAATAAGATATTTGGAGTTGTTTCTAGAAGAATCCTAGGGGCTGGTCTGGTGCAGGCTGGCCAGAAAAGGGAGAGATCCTTACACCTAGCCTCAAGGGAAGCACTTTCTCCTGGTCACCCTCCTCTACCATCTCGTCTTCCTACTCCTCCTCCCTTCCTGCTTTCCTGCTTCTCACCCTGCTAACAAAACCCTTGTAAATTTGAGGCATAAATATTCACATGGCCCCAGCCAGGAGCAAATAGCTGCCTCTCACAGCTAATCCAGCCCAGCCTCTGCATCTCTGCTTGGAGCCCTCAGCCCCACCAACGCAAATGCTCGAGGTTTATGATCAGCACCTGCCTTTAAATCTTCACCAGATATATCCCTGAAATACTCCTCTCCCTGTGCTGCCTGCCTTAGGGCATAAAATATGGGAAAGTTTAGAGAAAAGGAATGGGCTGGTTGTAGAGAAACAGCACTGGACTCCAGCCAGACTGACCTGGAGGCAAAGCTTGGCTCTGTCCCTGCAGCCCCTCAGAGCTTCAGTGTCCTTATCTGGAAGGCAGAGCTGCATGCCCCAGCTCAGAGGGTCTTTGTGGCAATGGAATGAGGACTGGAGGGATGAGCCTGCACTCAGACTCCCCGGCAACAGTGGGCTCTCCCTCTGGGTAGTTGGTAAGGGGAAAAGAAGGTGGATTCTGGAGACACATGGGCCTGGGGTCTGGTGAGCTCTTTCCTGCTGGCTCTGTGCTGCCATAATCATGCCAGACCAATCCACCTCAACTTTTATGTAACAAGGTTGTGAGTTGTTTTTCAGTTGCCATGGACCCCTCGAGTTGAAGGTAACGTAACCTTCAACTTCTGAGCATGCCCAGAAGAACCAAGTGTGCAGCCACAGGTGGAACCTAAGTGCTCAGACCAAGGAGCGGGGACTAAATTAAGAAGCGGACGTCACATGGCAGGATCTGGGATCCAATCAGATCCAGCCCTGGTGCCACCCCATGGCGGGATCCAGTCAGACCATGCCTCCTGGCATCACCTCATTGCAAATCCAATCAGATTACACCTCATTGCCCTGTGCCTGTAAAACCTGCCACAGTCTCCAGCTTGAGGAGACAAATTTGAGCTTTTCCTCCTGTCTCCTTGCCAGTCAACTTACAATAAAGCTTTTGTTTTCTCAAAAGCTGGTACCACTGTATTGGCTTCTTTGCACATTGAGCATAGATTACTAGGTAAGACTGTGTGCCTCTGGGCCATTTACCTAACCTCTCTGGACTTCAATCTCCACCTCTGGGTTATTATCTTAGACTGGCCAACTAGCCTCTATGCCTCAATGGCCTTATCTGTAAAATAGGGCAATGCTGTCTGCTCACTGCAGAGTTTAGGTGAGACCGAGCCTCACATAAAAGTACCTTGAGAAGACCTCACACTGCACAAATGCAAGGTATGAAAAAAAAAACTTTTAAATATTTTGGCTGAAAGAGGAAGCATCCGTGAAACATAGAAAATGTTATTTGCTACTGTTTCCAACCCCAGAGAGCTAACACTTGCAAGGCTCATCATGTCGGATCCTGAACACGTATCTGTTAAATCACTACTGTGCACCAGGCATTTTGCCAGCCAAGAGCTATATAAGACATGAATGCAAGGTCCCTGGGGTGAAGAGGACCCCATGCCCTCATGGGCCACACAGACAAATCGACAGGTTATGCCAACAAGCAAGTTGGACAGAAGACAGAGCCAGCTGCCTTAGGAGCACAGAGAAGGGCAACTACCCAGGAATGATTGAGCTAGTAATTTGCACACTGGGAGAACCTGGCATTCCAGGCAGAAGGAAGAGCATATGTGCCCTGGTTTGGGACTCTGAGATAGGAAGTTGGGTGTGAGTGAATATTTGGGAAGCGATTCCAGGAAGCTGACAAGGGACTGGGGAAACAAGACGAGGAAGAGAGGAAAGGAATGAATGCATGAATGAGTGGGTCACTATAGGTGGTCGTGGATTGCGTCCTGGACACAATCCCCATTGGGGCTCTCTGAAAAACTGTACAGAACATACATCAGAATTCTCCTGTTGAGGCTGTCAGAAGCCAGATATTTGTCTCCAATTTCTCTTCCTCGTTGGTTAAGGGTGGCTCCTGAGGCATCTCCCACCTCCACCTGGGCACAGCATCCTCCTGAGACCAGAGAAAGTCCTCAGGCAGAGAGGTGCTGGTTCTTTGAGGCCTGAAACCATTTGAGATACAGGAATTGTCTATCAAAGATGTAGGTGCCTGGGATAAACTATGAGAATCAGGTGGGGTGTTGACAGTGGCTATGACAATAGGTAGATATGCAGAGCAGTGAGTGATCCCCTCAGGGAACTCCAAGCTAGACCTGAGGATGGAGGAGGTGAGAAAAGAGAAAGCACATTAGAGATTCCAGAAGGCTTTGCTTAATGCATTAAGGAGTCTGGACTCTCTCCTAGAAGTATTTGGGAGCCATGGGAGGAATTGGAGGGAGAGAGAGTGGTAGGGTCAGATCGGTGATTTACACAGACCACTCTGCTGCCTTCTGGGAAACAGATTGTAGCCAGAAAGACTGTAGCCACAGGACCAGCGTGGGAGGGAGAAGGAGAATGTTTGAAGAATTAAATCCAGAGAGGATGAAACGCTTCCCCAATCATCCACTCCCTGTACCTGAATGAAGATGTTTCTAGCCCCTCCCTCCTGGTTCCCATACCCCCAACTTGGCCCCACCCTTCTGTGGTCAGAGCCCACCTCAGCAGCCCTAAGCTGACTCTGGGTCCACCAAGCAGCAGCCTTCCCTGCGCCAGCCCACTTGTGATGCCATTTTTACACCTGGGGCCCTGCCTCAGTTTCCCTGACCAGACTCCAGCTCCTAAGTAGTACAAGAGCCCATCACTGACCCCTATCTCCAAGCCTGGTCCTAATGCCTGGTCAAGCTCTTACCACACTTGCTGTCCAAGGAGCTGGGTCCTTCCAGAAATAGGAATCAAGTCCTTCCTCATTTGCATCCATACCCCTGGGTTTGCTGTGCCCCTCGCCTTCAGCTGAGGGGGCATTTTGATGTCTGCATTTCAGGCTAAGGTGCAGGCCCTTGGCTTGTGTTGTCTCCCCTCACAGCTCTTCAAATGGGGCAGGGGGAAGGAGGGCATTACCCAAATGAGGACTCAAGGTGCCAAGAGAAGAGGTGAGCTGGTCACAAGTGTAGGTGAGGTTCCAACTCAGTTGTAGGTACTTCTACTGCCCCAAATCAGGAGTGTAGTAAGCTCCCACTTACTAGAATGCCTCTAGGCAAGGAACTCCACTGCAAAGAGCATGGACTCTTTCTTGGGGTCACCAGCATTAATGATCTGAGCCCCTCCCAAGTGCCAGATGCTGTGACTCCTTAGAAAGCTGAAGCTCCCACTTTTGTCCCTTTTCACACGCAGTCACAAAGCACCATGTGCTTTGTGTGTGGCCAGCAAGCGTTGTAAGAGGGAGAACTGGCCTGGCAAAGGCAGATTTAGGGGGCTGACCTGACCAATGATGCCACACTAGCTGGGAGCCCCACTCCTGCCTCGATCCAACCCCAGCCTTGATAGTCAGATCAGGTTCCCCGCACCTGCCCAGGGCCCCACCACCCTCCTCCCCTCCCTGACGGCTCTTGCAGACAGACATGATCCCAGCACCTCCCTGTGTGTCCCGGGAACCCCTCTCTTGGCTGGGGAAAGCAGCCTTGTCATGCCTTTTCTTTCTTACCATAAAAGTCCTGCCTTTATTTTTATTCTTTAATAAGGTTACAGCAGGACTGGGGGAGGCAGATTTTGGCCTCAGGCTACATCTGCCCTTCATTTAAAACACCCCGACTCCCACAAGGCTGGAAAACAAGTCTCTGAGCTTCTCTTTTATAGTCTTCGTTAGATCCAAATCCAGAGTTATTTTTGCCAACAGATTGTATCAGCCTGGAGCCCAATCGCCTCCAGAAACAGACCCTCTTGCTTAAAAAGCAACACTTACCCGCTGCACCCAAACCACCCCATCTCCTGCCCATCCCAGGCCACCCAGGAGCAGCCCCAACTTGCACACACCACTTAAGAAACCTTTTCTCTCATCCTGGAAGTTTCGGGATTCCTGCACTGCTCCGAAACCCTGCATTGTCCACATTTTCTTAATTCTCACAAAGGCATGCAGTTTCAGATTAGAAAAGTTTTTATTTTCTACTACAACTATATGGAAAGGGAGTTTACTGGTTTTGATTACACTGGGTCATTTGACAAAGAGTGTTTGGACAAAGGCAATGCATGTTTGTGGGGAAAACCCTGTCATTTATAGCAGAATGAGAGAGAATGTAAGATAGGACCTTGACTCAACCATGCAGAGGGAGCGCGTCCTCCCCTCTCACCATGCCACTGCACCTTGATGATCTTCTGCTAGATTAATTTTACTGGGCTGGGCCCAGACTCCAGGGCCAGATTTGCCTGCCTGAGAGGCAAAGCTAAAAACAGCTCCAGCCTCCAAGAGAGGCCAGCTGATGTCTAATTGCTCAGCTCTCTCCTGTCCTCCCCACAAGGAAATTAAAGGCTCACTTTGATTTGGAGAGGAGGAAAAAAGAAGGCTGTTTGCAGGTGTTGAGACAAAGTCATCCAGGCAACCACGAGGAATACGCCTCTCCACATATCACTAACACAGGTGCACCTCCCTTTTCCATGGGGCACACACAGCCAGCACAGAAGGAGTTTGTGGGCACAGTGAGGAGTGTTGCTTGTTTCTGGAGCCCAGAAGCAGACTGGGGTGTTATTAATCCATCCGCATGCCCGGGTCACATTGGAGCCCAGAAGCAGACTGGGGTGTTATTAATCCATCCGCATGCCCGGGTCACATAGGAGCCCTGGTCATGGCTGTGAGATTTCTTGTTATGAAAGAAAGTTAGGTTGGCTAATGGAGTTCCCTAAACCCTTTGTATATTTTATTTGGGCCAGGATGGGAGGAGTAAGCATTAATCATGCACATTCATTCATCTCTGTGTTCCCTCAGCCTATATTATTAATAATAATAGCTACCATTTAGTGAGCTTCCATTGTGTACCAGGTGCTGTGCTAAGCACTTTACAGTATCTGATTCAAGCCTCACAGCTTCCCAGTAAAACAGATATTATTATCCTCATTTTACTGATAATGAAACAGGCTCAGGAAGGTACAGTGACCTGCCCCAAAGCTCATGGCCTTTAAGAGCAGGGATTCAAAGCCAGACCTGTCTTGACCCCAAAGTCTAAGGTGTTAACCTCGAGGGTCTCCTGCCTCCCTTTGTGGGTCTCTATGCCTGCCCTTGGGCTGGGTGCTAGCATTAATGTTTAATGAAGGAAGTGTTTCTGGAATTACACATTACAGGGCCTACTAGGTCTCTGGACATAATAGGGTTCATCCCAAAACATGCACAGTAAGAACAGGCTACAGCCTGGCCTGCAGCCCAGCTGGTGATTCTCTGCCCAGCCACTCACTGGGTCATCATGTCTGCACAGGCTGGATGAGGGGACGTTAGCGCTGCCTTCCTGGAGCCCAAGGTCCAGCAGTTGAACAGATAAGAACCCTTCGTGATTGTGAAATGGGAGAGTTCTCTGGCTCCCCCCTCGCAGGATGTGCAACAAGGGTGTGGCTCTCTGTTCAGCCACTGCGAGCTCAAACCCCTTACAAGATGGGGAGCGTGCAGACCAGCAGGTGCGGGAGCTGGGATGAGGGCTTTGGGCTCCGGCCCCACAGTAGTGTCTAGGGGTGGGTGTCTGCGACTCCTGAAGCCCAAGTGGGCATATCACAGTGCACTCTTTTAGCTTTGCTCTCCACAGATGGCTTAAGTGTTAACCCACTCAGTGCCCCCTTGGTCCCTGGGTCCTTGTCTGGCATCCAGGAGGAATCAGGTCACACATGGACTTGAAGGATGAATGCCGGGGTTTTATTGAGTGGTGGAGGTAGCTCTCAGTGGATGAATGGGGAGCTGGAAGGGGGATGGAGTAGGAAGATGATCTTCCCCTGGAGTTTGGCCATCCGGTGGCCAATCTCCTCTCTGATCATTCCCAGCCAAACTCCTCTCGGTGTTCAGACTCTCGTATTCTTCTCTCTTTCTCTGCTATGCCATTCTGCCATTTGTTTGCTCATCTCCTTCTGGAGTCTGGGGTTTGGGGTTTATATGGTACAGGATGGGAGGCATGGCCAGCCAAAAGGCAACTTTTTGAGCACAGTAACAGGAATGCCTCTTCTCACTTAGGGCCATAGATTTCCAGGCTTGAGGGTGGGGTCCTTGTCTGGGAACCACCTCTTCTTCTTAGTATTTTCCTGTCTCCTGTCTCTATCAAAAGGGTTGATGAAGGGGAGCCAAGGAGAGGGGAAAGCTTTCTCATGGAAACAACATCCGAGCTGGAGCATGTGGGTCCCTGAAATCACATAGCAGACCACAGGAGGGAAGGACACCCTTAGTAGAAGGAGGAGCTTGTACACAGGATGGCACAGGGCACCCCAGAAGGGCAGGTTCCTACAGCAGAGGGTGTGAGAGCTCATGGTGCGGAAGCAGGAGGCAACAATGGGAAGGAAGTTTGGTGCAAGCATCAGCCTAGACGGGGCGTCCTATCATATGGGCAGTCAGAGGGATAGTAGCCAGGCCCCAGGCCCTATTCAGCCCCACCCCTGCCAGGGCTCCACATCCAGGGAAGATGCGGATTCAGAAAAGGGCAATTGCACTAAGTGGCATGGCCCACACCTCGGGAGTCAGGTCCTGATTCAAACCTCACCCCAGGAAAGACATTTTCAGAAACATTAGGAGCACCAACTTTAAAACTTCCCCAGTCCCTTCCCACAAAGTCCGTCTGCCCCCCAACCCAACCCTGTGACTGCCCTCTTCTGGAGAGAAGGCTGAGAGGAGGGGAGGGAAATTGTCGGAAATCTTATCAAGGGAGACAACCTTGCCCTTGATTCTGCCAGTTCTTATCACATCTTCTGACGTTCCAAGCAGGCCACAGCCAGACTCTTTGGTGCCTGCAACAAACCTCAAGAATCCTGAATTCTGGATGCAACTCACATGTAAAGTCAAACAGGCCTGCCTTGCCTGTTAGCCTCAGCCTTAACCTTAACCTCATCTAAATCTCAGCTCCTGGGCTCACGACTCCAAGGCCTGAGACCGGCTGTCTTAGGGAGCCTCTAAGCCTGTAATCTCAGCATTTTGGGAGGCCAAAGCAGGCGGATTGCTTGAGGTCAGGAGTTTGAGACCAGCCTGGCCAACATGGTGAAACCTCATCTCCACCGAAAATACAAAAATTACCCACGCGTGGTGGCGCACACCTGTAATCCCAGCTACTCAGGAAGCTGAGACAGGAGAATCGCTTGAATCTGGGAGGCAGAGGTTGCAGTGAGCCAAGATCATGCCACTGCTCTCCAGCCTGGGCAGCAGAGTGAGACTCTGTCTCAAAAAATAATAATAATAAAAAATTTAAAAGATTAGCCGGGAAGGAAGATCCCACCCACCCTAAGATGATATCAGCTCCTGCAGAGGTAAAATAAGTTAGAGAAAAATCTGGAAGTTTTCCGCCTCCTCCAAGTTCTTTTTAACATTCTACTTGCTTGGGAATGCTGTATTCCAGCCACAGATCTTTGTTTGAGAAAGTTTACCTCACTGGCATCGTGCCCTTACAAGCTCCAGGACCCACTTTCACTCTAGACCCTGAAGACAAGCCCTATACATGAGATGAGGGAGATGGACAATTCATCAGGCCTGAAAGGCAAGGGACCCGCTGCAGAGGGCAGGTTACAGAGGCTCCATTACAGGGAAATCCTCAGAGGAGGAAAAGGAGGCTGGCAGGGAGGCTCCAAGTCTGTCATCACAGTCAGCCCTGGTGACTACGGCAGAAAAGCAGACAGGACTCATCCAGTCTGTCCTCTGTGCACAGGCTAAGCCCTCTGCCAGGCATCCTCTCCCCTACCCCACATCTCTACTTGGAAATCTCTTCCTTTAAGGTGCAGCTTCAGGGTCAGCTCCTCCCAGAGGCCCTCCTAACTCCCCCAGGGCCAGTTATCTGTCCCTTCCTCTCCACTCACATGCCACATGTGGCATGTGAATTCCTCTGCAGAATTCAAAGTGGGTTATCATCATGGGATTAGAGTCCTCCAGTCTAGACCGTAGACTCCTTCCAAACAGAGTCCAAAACTTACTCATCACTGCATCCTGGGGACTTGAGATAAAGCCTTACCCTTAGTAGGTCCTCAACAAATATTTTTTGGAGGGGAAAGAGAAGTAGGAAGGAAGGGAGGGAAAGAGAGAGGTGGGGAAAGAAGGAAGAACGAAAGAGAAAAAGAAAGAGAGAGAGGGAAAGAAAGAAAGAAGGAAGGGAGGAAGGAAGGAAGGAAAGAAAGAAAGAACGGAAAGAAAGAAAGAAAGAAAGAAAGAAAGAAAGAAAGAAAGAAAGAAAGAAAGAAAGAAAGAAAGAAAGAAAAGGAAAGAAGGGGAGGAAGAGGAAGAAGAAGAAGAAGAGGAGGAGGAGGAGGAGAGGGAGGAAGGGAGAGAAGGAAGGGGAGGGGGAAGGAGAGAGGGAGGAAGGAAAATGTATAGATACATTCAAATAATGAATGCCTATAATTTAAAAAAGCATATGAGCTTGTGGATAAGAAGGGAGATGACTCCTGCATCTTTCACCTCCTAATCAGTATTCCAGTGGGAATGAGTATCCTCATCACTGCTGACATGACTCTTCAGCATCTAGGAGATGTCCAAGGCTCCCCCAGTGCCTGCCTCCCAAGAGGAGGGGCACCAGTAAAGGCAGAGGTCTACACGGTGTGGGTAAAGGCCTGAAGCCTGGCTCTAAGGAGGAAATTGGAACAATGGTTGCATGATGTCAAAAGTCTCTGTCTGTACTGTAAGTTTCACCCAGGCTAGTTCCCCTCCCATCACCATAGCAACCCACATCCTCAACAAGGTTCAGGGTTCAGCAAGAGCCATGGGAGGAGAGAGCGCGTCCTTGTGGCCTTCACACCATGCTGGTGTTCCCAGCTGGTGGCCTGGTTTTCTTCTGTTGGTTCTTGGCACCTTGGGTCACATAGTGCCCACTCATAAACTAAAAGTCCCCACTGCTTGATATCCCCAGATATCTGTGAAGGTTGCCTTTTACTGGGCAGGGTAAGCTGCTCAGAGCTTTCTGAATGAATAATTACTAGGAATCTGGAGTAAAGTCGTTCTAATGAACTCTTCTCCATCCTTCCTCTCCCAAAAGGAAAGGCCTCACCTCTCTGTGAAAATGCACTTCCTGTTGTATTAAGAAGCAAGGCCTGACCGCACTCCTATGCTCTGTTAGTTGGCATGTTCCCTAAGTTGGCATGTAGGGTCTACATAATTGGAGTATATTTCTGGTTTGTTGAATCTGGATATGGAGAAATTCCATCCCCCACAAAAAAAAAAAAAAAAAAACTTCCCTAAGATTTTGGGTAAAGCCTAGATGCTTTCAAGGGGTCCCTGAAATGTCAACTTTCTACCATAAGGAAATAGGAGGAGGCCTGGATCAGAAAACTGTAGGTCTGTCATGGTGACAAACAGTTTCCATCCTGCAAACACTCTGGATTGCCCTGGTGATGGGCAGGGCCAAAACAGGGCCAGGACTACGAAATATTGCAATGAGTGGAGGGTTTCCTTGGATAAACTTTATCGAGACATCCACAATAGATCTCTCACACTGATGCAAACATCTGAGGCCAACCTTTCTCCTAACATTATGCCCCATCACAAACCTCTTTCTTCTGTGTCTAACTCAAGGGCTCCAGAAAGACATTGTCTACCTATAAAAGGCTCGGGCACAAGTGGAAGATACACAATGGTTCTATTTGATCAGCATCAGAAAATAAGGCAAATACCAAAATTCCAGAAGTCCTCATAAATCTGGCTGCAAAGTTTCTAAGACAATTTGGGATTCAGGCAATGACTACAGGAGATGATGGCTTCTCCCTGTCAAGGAAGCAGGTCAGTGCCTGCCCTGGGAACAAAGGGAGGGGAGGTAGGGCACTGGGTCCTGAAATGGCTCTGGTGTCAGAACCCCACCCTTGAGCAGAGGCTGGGCGGGGCTCTCCGTGTTTCTGTCTGGGTGAGCATCAGCAGGCCAGTGCTCCCTCAGCATCTGTGGTCCACTCAGGGATTTGGGTCCAGGTCTCCCCTTTCATCAGAAACAGAGCTAAATGTTACTTCTTCATCAGCTTCTGTGATACCGAAGTCACATGGCTCAGGATTCAGGACCTTGGGGTGGACCCCTAGGGAAAGTGGGCTGGCTTCATTCTCTTAGGTCAATGGTTTTCCAACTGTGCTCCAGAGATTCCCTAAAGTACCCCCCTAACCCTGCCAGACAAGCTGAAGGAAGGCAGAGCTGACAACCCTCATCTCAGCCTTAGACCCATTCCCTTCACTTTTCGGCATTTTACACATTGAGCGTGTCCACAGGAGATTTTGTTTCAAAACTGGTTTCCATTACCTTAAAAATAGTTGGAAATCATTTCAGATTTTCAAAGTAAAACAGTAAGCCATTCTGGCTCTTCTGGCTCTTGGGCATTAGGGCTTTATAAGTGAATTTCCACTTTTACTTTTTTTTTTTTTTTTTTTAAGTGTTGAAGGCTGGGCCATCAGGCCATCTCTGCAGACTGTTGCAAACCCAGTACTGGGCTCTGCAGGCTGTTTTATGGTCACGTGGTTATTTGTGTGCCGAACACCAGGGCTTGGCAATAATGGCTTGGCTCTCCCGAGGTGCAGAGGACTTGCAAACTGGGAGACATTTCTAATACTGTGTGTGTGTGCATGTGTGTGTAGGTATGCAAACATATACAGTGGTGTCTGTATGAAGTCAGTACTTTAATACTTTTTTTGAATTCCCCCCACTGCTGCATGTTTCTAGGCTGTTCCCTGAGTTCCAGCCCTGTACATTCCAGGAACTTGCTTTCACAATTCACAGAGCCAATTCTGGTTTGGGGAAAAAATGGGAAGGGTCCCTGATCCATTGTCCTTGAAGGCCCCCAAGGCAGAACTAGGGCCACCTAGAAAGTTAAGGAGAGATCAAACACGTCTCAGTGGAAGAAAGATCCTCATGGCAATAAGAGCTGTTAGGGAAACAAGGGCACGCACAGTTCATTTGCAGAGATAAGATTTGACTATTCCTGGCTCCTGATCCAGCGCCGCATTCCATCTTCTATGCCTGACCAAAAGCGGCGACAGGCCTCAGGCCATGCTGCTACCAGAGTTTGGTGAAGGGAAGCAACAATGGGTTTAAGGAGCCCCAAGTCTTTGAGGTGAGGTCTGCCTCTCTAGTTCAGGCACCTATGAACAAGACTCCCCCAGGAGACAGAGGAACTGAAGAAGGAAGTCTACCAGCAGTGAGATGCCAGAGCAAGATGGGTCCCCGTATTTCACTGTCTTGATACCTAATGTTGAAGAAACATATCAGCAAAGAGCACCGTGCCCTGGCTCCTCACTCAGCCTTCAGCCCAATACAGAGGCAGCCGCTGGCTCTCCAAGAGCACCAACCTTCAAAGGAAAATCCTATGAGGGAGAGGAGGTGTGAATTTTGGCAGCACTACTGTTGTATGTGTATGTGTCTGTGTTTTCCAAAACACATGGGGTAAACAAGCCAGTGTAAAAATAGACTGCAGCAAAGGAACGGGAGTGGAGCTGCCTCCTGCAGGTGTGAGTGACTGTGCTGCTGATTACTTCTTGGAAAGCAGTCTCCAGGAGGGACTGATCAGACAGAGGAGTGGGGCCAAGGTGGATGCAAAACGGAACTGGCTGCACCCTTGATCACCAAATAAACCTGTCTGTCCCCCAACCTGGGGCTTAACATCAGACAGCACAGCTTGGATTTCATAATTCCCCAGTGCAGACCACAGTCTCCTTTTCCTCCTGTGCTGGGAGGGGCGGGCCCCACGGGCCTTTTTGATTTCTGGTCTAGAGGCCCTTTGTTAAATCAGATACTACAGAACAAGCAGTGGAATGCGGCGTCTTTCCCAAACAGAGGTCCTGAGGGGTTACTACCTGGATCAGGGTCAGTGTCACCTCAATCCTGGGAGAAACCATTGGGCAAAATGGACTCCAAGCAAGTACGCTCTCCTTCATTAACCAAGCCAGCAAACCCTCATGGAAAGGAAGTAAATGGAGCCATCCACCCATACATTAAATGTTTGCCAAGGGTCTGCCACACTATGCATCTGTGCTAGGCCTGTGGCATATAGTGGGACCAAGACACCCAGCCCTTGCCCTTGTGGAGGAGAGGGAGGATACTAGATCATTGGGTGTTGGCTCCATTATCTAGATTGACGCTCTAAAGAAGAAACACCCAGGCCGGGCACGGTGGCTCACACCTGTAATCCCAGCACTCTGGGAGGCTGAGGTGGGTGGATCACAAGGTCAAGAGATCGAGACCATCCTGGCCAACATGGTGAAATCCTGTCTCTACTAAAAATACAAAAATTAGCTGGGCGTGGTGGTATGCTCCTGAAGTCCCAGCTACTCAGAAGGCTGAGGCTAGAGAATTGCTTGAACCTGGGAGGCAGATGTTGCAGTGAGCCAAGATCATGCCACTGCACTCCAGCTTGGTGACAGAGTAAGATTCCATCTCAAAAAAAAAAAGAAGAAGAAGAAACACCCTTGGATGGGGAAGAAGTTGGGCTTTCTCATGGACATCCTGAGCCTGATGGCTAGAAAGCCATCAAAGCAGACTGGTCAATGAGGCTTTGGATTTTGGAGTCTAGAGCAGAGCAAAACATTGAACCAGAAAGGACTGTGGGAGCCGGGAGCCAGGAACCTAGGTGGTGGAGCTCATATGGAGCAGATGAGCGTCCCCTGTGAGCAGTGTGGAGAATGAACCAGAGAAACACCAACACTGGTGGGATAAAAAGGTGAAAAAAGCCGGGCACGGTGTCTCACGCTTGTAATCCCAGCACTTTGGGAGGCCGAGGTGGGCGAATCACCTGAGGTCGGGACTTGAAGACCAGCCTGACCAACATGGAGAAACCCCGTCTCTACTAAAATACAAAATTAGCCAGGCATGGTGGCGCATGCCTGTAATCCCAGCTACTCAGGAGGCTGAGGCAGGAGAATCGCTTGAACCCAGGAGGTGGAGGTTGCGGTGAGCCAAGATCGCGCCATTGCTCTCCAGCCTGAGCAACAGAGCTAGACTCTGTCTAAAATAATAACAATAATAATAAATTTTTTAAAAGCGAAAAATAATAATGAGTCTGAGGAGTGTCCAAAGAGCCAGAAGGAAACCAGAGGGGGTTCTGACCAGGAGGGAAGGCTCATCTGAGTCCACTGGTGCCAGGAGGTCAAGTGAGATAAACACTGGAGATCTTAATAAGGAAAATGCTCATGTCACCTTAAGGATAACAGCGAACTTCTAGTGGACTGAGGGTGAGCAGGTGAGGCCAGTGCAAGATGCAAAGGCAGTGAGAGGCAACAGGTTGTAGCTAGAAGAAGGGGGAGTGGGGTTGAGAAACGCTATATTTGGTTTTGAGAGCGGCAGCGCAGCAGGAGGCAGCCAAATGCCTAGGCAGATAGGGGTGGGTCCCGAGTGAAGCCCCACCTCCAAGCCGAAGATAGTTTAAAGCCTGAAAGCCAAGCTACAAGTTAAATCCTTAGACTGGATTGAGGACTTGTCTTCCTGTTTGGCACGTTTTCCTCAGATTGGTCCCCATCCTTCACCTGTTTTACACATACCTACTCTTTCCTAATTGTGTCTTCTACACTGCTATGCCCGCCTTTGAGTGGTGTCTTCGCTTTAACCTTTTTTGCATACTCACAAACCGATCAGCACGCACTCCCCATTCTGAGTCCATAAAAGGCCCTGGACCCAGCCACATGAGGAACTTTCCCACCTTTGGGTAGGGGGACCAACCCTGCGTCCCCCTTCTGCTGAAAGCTGTTTTCATCGCTCAATAAAATTCTTCTCCACCCTCCTCATCCTTGAATGTCCAGTGTATCCTTATTCTTCTTGGGTGCAGTGCAAGAGCTCAGGAACTGCCAAACATGGGTACAAGCTATAACACAGGTGAGCCACGCCAGCATGGCCAAGTGAGGCCTGGGTGGGTCATCGCCAGCCAGGAATCCCAGCTTGCAAAGAGACTAAGAAGAAAAATCCTATGTCAATTTCTTTGGAATGGAAAGACTGGGCACAGCTCAAGGCTGTTGGGAGTCAGGGGATAAGCTGAGAAGAGGGAAGGGTCAAGAAAGGAATAGACTGCCAAGCCCAGGCAGGCAGGAATGTGGCAGTGAGCCCAAGTAGACTTGTCCTTGGCAGGCCATTCGTCCCATATTGGAAAGGGGGGAAGAGGAGATTGCTTGGGAAGCCTTCTGGGTCTGTAGGGCATTCTCATTTGATACCAGGAGGCAATTCTCACAAAGACCTAGAACAGATGAGGAAATAGAGACTGTAAGAGGCTAGACGACCTGCCTGCCTTCACAGAGCCAGTGAGCAGCCACACCAAAATTCAAACCCAGATCTACCTGACTCCAAAATCTATGCTCTTAATACCACGTGCCTAGTAAGAAGAATAAAAGTAGCTTATTTCCCCTCTGGATCCTTCTCTTTAAGTTTCCTTTTCAAAGTTATCTCTTGCTGGGGGAGAAGAGGGAGGCTGGCTGTGTCACTCTACTCTGGCTCCGAGGAGGGTATTAGCCTGGGGAATTAGTGCAGCTTTTACCACTTCCTTATGACAGGCCTGCCGTCTGCGGGGCCTTCCTCTTCAAAGGATAAAACAATTCAAAAACAGGAGACTTGCAGGGGAGAGCAATGAATCTCCAGGGCCCTGCTAATTAAAAAGCCCATATTACATTACTTCCTCAAGGACTCATCTTCTAATTTTTAGGATTATGGTACATTGATTAATTTATACAAGTTTTTAATCCCTCTGTGCTTAATGAAGTCCAGGAACATTGGAACAGGAGCATAATTGAGCTTCATATTATTTTATTAGAGAGAATTATGGCCCAACCTGTCGTGAAGAAGTTTGTGAGGGTGGGGAGGCAGCCCTCAAGCTATTAACCCATTGCTTTCCAAATGCCAGCAGGGACATTCTTTTGGGGCAGACACAGAGGGAACTCATCTTTCTAAGCCACTCTTCTGTAGTTGCTGGTTGCCTGGAAGGAAAGTGTCGTCTTTCTTATGGGATGCAGTGCC
Organism: Pan paniscus; assembly: GCF_029289425.2. Lineage (NCBI taxonomy): Eukaryota > Metazoa > Chordata > Mammalia > Primates > Hominidae > Pan > Pan paniscus. The sequence goes on from NC_073267.2 coordinate 75,675,596, forward strand.
CGTCCCCACCCTGGCACAGCCACCCTCCTGTACCTGCTGCCCCACCTACCCCACTCCCAGTGCCCATTTCCACCAGGCTGCCCCCACACCTGTCCCGGCTGTCCTCTGTGCCCCCTGATGACAATGCACTGACGCAGGCTCATCCTTTGATTCCGGCTCAAGCACCGTCTCCTCCGGGAGCCTCCCTGGACCACTTCTCTGCCAGGCAAAATTCATCTCTCCTTCTTTTGTAGCAGAAGGCGCTAGATCATCCAGGATCCCAGATTTTTCAAAATCAGGGAAGTTGGGCTAAAAGACCCTCCGACATCTACGTCTCAATCTTGGCAGCTCCCACCCCAAGGGAATATAATTACTTACCTTGATATGACACAAAGACCAAAACACTTCATGATGAAGTGATGGAGGAAGGAGGTGAACAGATTGGGGGAGACCTCCTCCCCAGTGACCATCACCCAGGCTGTGCAAAAGGCCTAAACTGGGACCCAGGTGACTTGGGCTCCATCCCAGGCTCTGCCTCTAAGTCTCTGTGCAGCCCTGGATGCGTTCTCTTCTCTAGATCTCAATTTCCTCAGCTGAGAACTCAGGCAGAGGACCTCACTCTGGCTCCTAGGAATTCTATTAGAGAATTCCAGGACTTCCTACAAATCATCAGGCTCTGGCCCAGGGCTCCAGGATTTAGGTGCCACACCATTTGGAAGCTAGAACTGGAGCTGCAGGTAAGAAACCAATGGAGAAGGCTGCCAGTTTTCCTGAGTCTGGAAGATTCCAGGACTAAGGAATCCTTCACCCCAGAGGGCTGGCCCAGCTCCGGTTCCTAAGGAAGCAGGTCTCAAAAGCTGAGTTCTATTTTGATTTTTGCCTCCTCCATCAACTTATCCTTGCTAAAAAAAATTCATAGTTCTCTCTCTGTCTCTCTGTCTTCATCTGCTTGGGCCGTCATAACCAAGTAGTACAGATGGGATGGCTTAAACAACAGAAATTTATTTTCCCACAGTTCTGGAGGCTCGAAGTCCAAGACCAGGGTGCCAGTATGTCTGCTTTCTAGTGGGGGCCCTCTTCCTGCAGTATAGACCACCTTCTCACTGTATCCTCATGTGGGGAAAAAGACCAAGCAAACTCTCTTGTGCCTCTTCTTAGAACGGCAATAATCCTACCATGAAGACCCCACCCTCATGGCCTCATCTAAACCTAATTACCTCCAAAGGCCCTGTCTCCAAATACCATCACACTGGCGATGAGGGCTTCAACATATGAACTGAATTGCTGTGAACACAATTCAGTTCACAGCACTCTCTCCTCCCTATGGAATAAAAGGAATACCCATTAAAAAAAACAGTTTCAAAACAAGGTAAAGGGAATTTTCTGGAGCTCTCGGTGCCACTAAAGTCACAACCCAAGAGTAGCTCACTATTCATAAGGGAGAATGAGAGTAAAGATGGTGCTCTGGCCTCTCTCAACCCTTCTCCAAGCAAGGTTTGTGGCTCCCATGAGAGAGCTTCCTTCAAATAATTTTTTCCAAGGGAACAGATTGGTGCCTAAAATTGATCTGTCATGGGATAGGAAGAAAAGGGATTTTGTGCTTAAGAAAGAATCTAAATCCTAGCCTATGATTCAGCATCATATAATTCAGTGCTTTTGTTTTGCAGGTGAGGAAACTGAGGCCCAGAGAGAGGAGAAGCTGTGCTAAAGGAATCAACAGGGGTTCCTCACACCCAGGCCCCAAGCCCAACCCCGAATTCCTGATGCCTTCCCTTCAGAAAATGCTCTAAATGGGGGCCATGAAAGAAATCTGGCCTCCAACCATGGCATCCTGTGTGAAGCACTGAGTCCAAAGTGACGCAGCAAGTGCCCAGCAAAGGGCTGGAGGGAGCATTTGCCCTGATGACTTTCTTTTTTTTTTTTTTTTTTGAGACAGAGTCTTGCTCTGTCACCAGGCCGAAGTGCAGTGGTGTAATCTCGGCCCACTGCAACCTCCGCCTCCCAAGTTTAAGTGATTCTCCTGCCTCAGCCTCCCAAGTAGCTGGGACTGCAGGTGTGCGCCACCCATGCCCAGATAATTTTTGTATTTTTAGTAGAGATGGGGTTTCACCGTGTTGGCCAGGATGGTCTTGATCTCTTGACCTCATGATCGGCTCACCTCGACCTCCCAAACTGCTGGGATTACAAGCGTGAGCCACCGCACCCAGCCAGATGACCAGCTTTCAATTGGGGGTTCAAAACCCCATGCCCCAGGGCTCACAAACACATCTGAGGGTTTTCAGTCATTATGGTGATAAAACTGTCTGCTTCGATTTTATTCTTTAAAAAACAATAAACACAATTATCAATGGAAATGTTTTCCGTTTAAAGTGGAATGTTTCGAGAGCCTTCCAGGGCTGGCCAAGGGCATCTGTGAAGGGTTCAGCAGAGGTCAGCTGGCAGTGGGTCTGAAACATCAGGTTTTTCCCCATAGGATGTGGGAATACATGAGGAACACAAAAGTGATGCCAATTCACCCCCAGACCATCTCCACCAGGATTAGAAATTGCATCCATCTGAACAAAATGCTAAAGGAACTCATCAAGCTGTCTCCACAACTTCAAAAGTCATTTTCTAAAGAGAAAATAGAGTAACTATCTGTCCAATTGACATAGTATTTATTAAAAATAAAGACCAGCTGCAGCCTGTGGGATGTTATTAGTGAAGACAGGCTTGCAAAAGTAGCCTGAAACCCTCTCTCCTGTCATTTAGAAACAAAATGCTAAATTTACGTAAAAGAACAGTTTTAATTGTAAGCAAAATTTTTGGCATCTCATATGTCAGGGCATAAAAACAACGTGTACCTATTTCTGAAGCTGTAATATATGGTCAAATTTTGGGTCACATGAAGTATATATTTGATCCCAAACCCAAACATGATGGCAAATGTCAATTTTTAATCTATTTGCCAGCAAATCATGCTTTTTCATACTTCATGAAGTGTCACTGGTCATTTCTTAACTGACAAAAGGTCAAAATTTGCCTTTTCTATATTATGAATATGATTTATAATTTTATTTTAAATGGTTTTAAAAACTCAGGTTCTAATAATACATCATGTAATACCATTTCTTGCCTAAAAGTCACATTTTTAGCCTTTATCACATGAAAACTTTTTTTAAAGACATTTGAAAATTCAAAAAGGGTATTTTTTTTGAGACAGTTTCTTACTATGAAGGAAAATCTTCAAGCCAAAAAATGTTGGGAAGTGTAGGTCCAGATGAATTTATTTCCAGTCATCTCCTAGTGAAATGACAAAGTCAGTGCTCAAACTGCCTCAAAGTTCTCCATGACCCAGGATGCACAGGCCTGGATTGCAGATAGCAGATGACAGTGAAGTCATCTGTTGTCCATTGTGTGAGGTCTGCCCAGGGAGTGCAAAAGGCCTCAATGTGAGAAAAAGGTCCTTCCCACAGAAGAACTAAGGGCAACACCTAGGGAGTCTGAGCCCCAGCACTCTGGCTGGAGACTTCAACCTTTGGGTACGTTTGACTATGACTTCACTACATCTCCAGAACACTCACCTGCCTGGCTGTTAGATGCCCACACTGGTGGTGGCTTAACACCACCAAAAACTCAGACTTGACTACAACACATCTGTGAATCTTTCCTAGGGAAATGATCAAATGCAGACAAAGCCTTAACTGCAAATATAGACCTTGCAGGGATTTTATAATAAAAAATATCAAATACCTACATATCCAAAACCAGGGGATTAAGACCAGCCCAACTTACTCATAGAACAAAGGTTTATAATTTTTGGATAAACAGAAATTGACCCTCCTGATCTTAAAGCTTCAAACTTGCATTTGTCTTATCTGAGTTCCTTTCTCAGGAAACTGATCTTCAGGCATCCCAGATAGTATCAAGGAATTGAAACTTACCAGATCACCACATATGGACAAAGAGGGACCAGACCCCTCATTCAATATGATTGTTTCCTGACCCTAACCTAATTCCTGTTTTCCTTCATGTAGTTACATTTCTTCACTGCTATATAAACCCCTAATTTTAGTCAGTTGGGGAGACAGATTTGAGACTTATCTCCCATCCTCCTGGTTGGCATCACCCAAATAAAAAGCATTCTTTCCTGGCAATACTTGTCTCAGTGATTGGCTTTCTGTGCAGTGAGCAACAGAACCTAGACCAAACCCTGGCATTTCAGTAACAAGATCATTTAAGTACATTGTTGGTGCAGACAGTCAATGGAATAGAAAGAAGTTCACAAAGTATAAGCCATGTGCATGCCATTCACACAGTCAATTACAGAACTCAACAGCCTGTTGGGTTCAGCCAATTAGAAAACCCAACAGCCTGTTAACACCTTGTTCATAAATGTTTGTTTTATGAACACATAGGGCACGACATTTTGAAAGGATGGCTTCAAAGTTCCATATTCAATTTGACATGGTAATTAAGAGCACATACTGCCACTTACCATTGTGACTTTGGCAAGTTACTTAAACTTTCAGCGTTCAAGTCCCCTCATCTGCAGAATGAAGCTAATATAAGCAGCGTTGTTGTAAGAATTAAATGAGATTAAAATACATAAAATGGATAGGAAAAGTTTTGTTTTCTGCTGCTATGAATGCTTCCTTATGGCATTACCTGTATTATTATCCTGCCTTGACCTCTTTTATAAAGATAACTAGATTTCTTGCAGCCTATACTGTGAACAGGAGTTATCTCTGGTTGTGAGACTTAGGACAATTTTCAGTTTCTAACCCATGCTTTTCAGGAATTTTCTATATTTTTTACAATGAACACATTTACTACTATAAAGAAAAAAATTAATTTTAAATAAGAGAAAAAAAAGCAAGTTCCTCCCCAGAGAAAGCTCCTAGTCCCATCTGATCTCAGAGGGAGACCTAGTACCTAACTTAGCACTTTGGTTTCTCAATTCAAAGGACACTTAATCAGGTGTTTTCCATGTTCTGGGAGCTGGGGTTACCTTCAGACAAAAGAAATACAGCACTGAGCCGTTATAATAAACAAATTTCCCTAGCATTTCCATAAGCAAAATAATTATGGTTTTTATTTTTAAACTGAGCAAGAAAAAGAGAAAAATTTTGATGAGATGTGTGTGTGCGTGCGTTTGTGTGTGTGTGTGTGTGTGTGTGTGTGTGTATAACATAAGCCAGACATTACTCCTTGCAGCAGCAATTAAGAATGAATAGTATCCTAAGGCCCTGTCAATGGGCTAAGTGTGTTATTTTTAAGCTCCCCAAGAAATTGCACCCCTAATTTGTACCCTCATCAAAGCCTGCACTCCACTGCTGGAGACAGTTCAGGCTCTTGAGCACACCTGTAATCAGATTCCATATGTGAAGTGGAAGCGTGACAATCCCATCCATCTCTGCAAAAGAATACTTAAAAGAATCCCAGTAATCGTGGGGGGCTGTAGCTGAGTGCTGTAGCTTTTAATTACCAGCATTTCGTTATGGAACCATAACCAGCTATTTCAATGTTCATTCTTCCTGGGCAAACAACTATCCTTATCACTGGGGTGGGGCTAAGTGGTGTCCATAAGCCAGAAATCTGGAGGCCTGGGTTCCAGTACAGCTCTGCCACTTGTTTGTGGACAAATAACTCACTCACGATCATCACAATAGCTAAGTTGTATTGACCCACATTATGCATAAGGCACTGTACTCAGTACTTGCCCAAATTTTCATTTAACCCTAATAACAATCCTATGAAGAAGATGCAATTATGCGAAAGGCCCATTTTGCAAATGAGAAAACTGAGGCACGGAAAAGTGGCAAATTTTGGCCAAGGTTGCCCAGGCAATCAGTAATGGAGTTGGACTCCTGGCTCCCTGGGTCTGTAAAAATAAATTCAAAATCCTGCTTTTTCTACAAGTAGTGAGGTCCTCATCCCCAGAAGCAATCAGAGACCAAGGCTCAGCTCTCAGAACAGCTATAGGAAAGATTCTTCCAACATGAGGTGGCCTCTAAAGGTTCCTCTGACACTGCGATTCTGTAAGTCTAGATATACAGACCAATCATGAGGGCAGTGACTTCTGACAAAAGTGTAAACATTTAGAAGAGAGAAGAAAAGATCTCATTTACCATGGAGGAAATAAAGGAAAGAACTGTGATGGCAGCAGAAATGAGCAAACCCTCTCCGATGCAGAAAGCTCTGAAAGAAATATGATTAAATTTTGTGCTTCCTGCCACGCCCCCTTTCCTTCAATGGCCTTTTTCAAGTACCAATTTCTGGAATCAATAGCAAAGGAATCCAAAGAGGGTGAATATTAAATGTAATTCAGTGGCATATTACAGTAATCTAAAAGGGAAAAAAGAACTAATCTTCTCTGTGCTTTGTTATTGGAGTGTGTATTTTTGAAGGAAATGTAAGCTGTACCCTCCTCTCTTCAGACATTTGGGGTTGGGAAAGGTTGCTGGGTTCTTTATGGGCGAGGTCTTCATGTTCACAAAGAGCAACATGAAGCAGAAACTATGACTCCTGATTTTCAGATGACAACATGGCCTTAGGACAAACCACTTGCCTGAAGTGCAAGGACTTGGATGCCCAGTCATCGCACTGTCTGCTCGATGGTGGTGCTGAGAGTGGCTGAGTCAGGGGACAGCCTCTAGGGGTGCAGCTCCTTCACCTGAGAGAGGCTGGAGTCCATACCATTTCAGTCATCCTGGAATCTATCCTGGCTTCCCAAACTGCTACACCCAGCTGACACCCATGTGAACAAATGGGAGAATGTGGTCCCAGGAAGTTATAACAGAAAACATTCACAGAAAGTTCCATCTGCTTCTTACCTCCTGATCTTCTCAGAGCAAAGGAGACAAAAAAAGAAGGATCATATGATGACGAGACTGTCTTGCCTAAGAACCCTGAGCTGGGTTTCATGAGTCTGGACAGGGAAAGGATTTAATGGACATATGGAGTTTGGACATTTCATTCCATAAAATGACATGGAAACCATCTCCTCTACAGGAGTCTCTTTTATTTTGTGTATTTTTAAATACATTATGCAATATTTAAGATACACAAAAAACATAAGGAAATACTACAACAATCACTCACCTACCTACTCTACTGCTTAAGAAATCAAACCTGGCCAGGCATAGTGGTGTGTACCTGCAGTCCCAGCTACTCAGGAAGCTGAGACAGGAAGATTGCTTGAGCCCGGGAGTTCAAGGCTGCGGTGAGCTATGATCACGCCACTGCTTTCCAGCCTGAGTGACAGCCCTGCCTCAGGCAAGGCAAGGCAGAGAGAAAGGAAGGGGAAGGAAGGAAGGAAGGAAGGAGAGAGGAGGAGGAGGAAGGAGGAGGAAGAAGGAGGAAGGAGGAGGAAGGAGAAAGAAGGAAGTAAGGGAGAGAGAGAAAGGGAGGAAAGGAGGAAGAACATTTTAGAAATATAGTTGAAGTCCCCAGGTCCCCCTCCCCAGTTGTATTTTCAACCTTGCCTTCACCTCCAAGATGTAACTCCTATCCCTGAATTGAGTGTGTATCATCCTAATACATTTCTTTATATTTTACTTTATTTATACATTTATGCCTCAAGCAATATTTGGTAATTTTTTGCATGTTTTAAAAACTTTATGTAAATGGTATTGTCATAGACTGGGCGGCTTATAACAGAAATTTATTTCTCACAGTCCTGGAGCCTGGAAATCCAAAATCGGAATGCCAGCATGGTCAGGTTCTGGTGAGGTCCCTGTTCTGGGTTGCATACTACTGATTTCTATGTGTATCCTCACATGGTAGGAAAACAGCAGAAAAGCATGCTCTCTCATGACCCTTAGAAGGGCACTAAGCCTATTCATAAGCACTCTACCCTCACGATCTCATCTATTCCTGATTACCTCCCAAAGGCCCCACCTCCTCATACCATCACATGGCAGAGTGATATTTCAACATATAAACTTGAGAAAAATGAAAACATTCAGTCCATAACAAATATCATACATATAATTTCATCTGCAACTTATTTTTTCACTCAACTTCCTACTGGTGGGATTCGTCAATGTTGATATAAGTCACTCTAGTGGATTCATTCTCATTTCTGTAGAGTGGAAGTTGGCCCCTGGGCCAAATCCAACTGGCCACCTGTTTTTGTAAATAAAATTATTGGAATACATCCACACACATTCATTTAAGTATTTAGTCTATGGCTGTTTCCCTGCTACAATGGTGGAGTTGAGTGGCTGCAGCAGATTGTATGGCCTGCAAAGCCTAAAATCTTTATAATTATATTTACGGAAAAGGTTTGGCAACCCCTGCTCTAGAGTATTCCATTATGACTATTACTCAGCTAATTTATTCATTCTGCTATTGATGGGCATATAGGTTGTTTCAATTTGAGGCCATTACAAACTGTGGTCATGAACCTTCGTGCACATGTCTTTGAATTCATGTAACAGTTGCTCTAGGGTTTATATCTAAAGATGTTTATGCATGTTCAATTTTTCTGGAAATTTGAAAATGTTTCTCCCAATTGGTTTTTATTAATGTACCCTTACAACAGCAATGTAGGATAGCTCTGTAGTACCAAATTCTCAATTATATTTGATACTGTTGCTTTTTTTTTTCTTTTGCTAGTCTCGTGAGCATGAAATACAATCTTCCTATAGTTTTTATTTTCATTTTTCCTGATTACTCACGACTTTGAGCAGTATTTGTTTCTTAGCCATTTGTGTTCTTTCCTGTTCATATCTTTTGCCTACTTTTCTACGATGTTTGTCTTCTTCTAGTTGGTTTGTGGCTGATTTTTCTATATTCTGGCCTGGATCCATTGTTGGCAATGTGATTCCAAGTTTCTCCTCCCAGTCTTATTGGTGCTTCACTTTCAATGATATCTTTTGGTAACAGGTTGAAAATAAATATTCATTAGTAAAATTATTGATCATTACTCCAATAAGGCAATGTGCCAGAGATACTGTGGACCCAGATCTTCTTTAGTACTAGGTATTTTTATACTTTTAATTTTTGCCAATTGAAGCTCTATAACAAGTCTTGGTGCCTGACAGAGTGAATCCCCACCTTATACTACTTCAAAAGTGCCCTCGATATTCTTAGCCCTTGGTTATTCCAGATCCAATTTAGAATAAGTCTATAAAGTTCCACACATACTTTGTTAAAATTTTTATTGGAATTGTATTGAGCTTAAAAGCTAACTTAGTAAGGAGCAACATCTTTTCAATATTGAATCAACATATCCTTGAACATGGTATATCTATTTAGATTTTCTTCAAGTGTTATAATTTTCTTTCATAAAAGTCATACACAGCTTTTATTACATTTATCTGTAAGCACGTTAGATTTTTGCTGCTATTGTAGTGTTTCAATACCTTGTGTACAGAATATAGCTTATTTTGTATATTGATATCCAACAAACAATGAACTCTATTATTAATGCTAATTATTATCTTTAGAATCTCTCAGGTTTTCTATATGGGTAAACATAATTGTCCATGAAAATGGCAATTTTGCTTCTTCTTTCCAATCCTTATACCTCCTGTTTCATATTTTGTCACTGTGAATGAGACCATGGCTAAGACCTTCAATATCATATTGAAAAGTTAAGAATAGATGACCTTCTTAATTTTAAGAAAAATGTGTTTTTACCCATTAAGCATGAGATATTATAGGTTTTTGACATATATACTTTGTCAGGTTAAAGAAGTTCCCCATCCCTAAGAGTTTACAAGCACAGAAGGTAGCATCCTTATAGGTCCCAATTTGCGAGTTTACACATCCTGGGGTAATTATTAATAATGTTCCCTCATCCTCAAAAAGATTCTCATTTGGACAATAAATTGTATGTTACCTCCAATAGAAAAGTGATGTTAGATGACAATGCTAGGGAAATAATTTGACCATTTGAATATGAAATGAATAAGAGGAACTTAGAGGTTTCTGTCAGTGAAGAGATTTTAGAATCTTCCCTGCCAAACTGAGAAATTTCCAACCTCAAGTAACAAAGCAATAACTACCTACTCCTTCCCTCTGCAAATGCATGAGGAGAAATGCTCCAGAAACAGTCCCAATATTGCACAATTTGCTATTAGAGAAGAAACATGCACAAAATGAAGTAATTATCTTATCAAAAAGCAGCACTATCGGCAATCTGAGAATGAAGCCAACAACAACTTGGCCTGTCACATGCTCTGTTTTGTCACTTACGTCCCCAGTATAAATGCAAAAATGTGAAAACCGGGGGCAAGATTGAACGGCAATGGATCCATTCTGAAGCTGGGCATGAGCCACTTATTGAAGACATAAATTACAGGGCTGTCACCATCACCCTTCCTATTTGCAAATAAATGTTGTCATCTAATTGTACAAGACTTGGAGATTGTTTAACAAATTTCTCTGAGGGAGGCCTCAGCAGCAGCTTGGATTCCCTGGACACCCAGATTCTATCTGTCCACTTTGGTCATCTCTCTGCACGTGGCTCTTTTTGTTTTGAATGACAGATTCTGTTATCCCATCTTTTCAGCCTTTCTTGGTGATAAAGCTACAACAGTCTGGTGTGTTTCTTGGCTGATTCTATTAAAGAAACATTAAGAATGAGTGATAAAGAGAAGCAGGCTCTGAAAAAACAAGAGGGAAGGGAGGGTCCTCCTTGACGCAAGTATGGATCGCTAAGCAGAATGCCCAAGAATGGGGGCTTTACAGCAGAAAAAATCTTTTCCTTTTGATCATGCTGGAAAAAAGAAATAACACACAAAAAAGAGCAAGGTCTGGGGACAAAATTGGGGTGTCTGAGTCTGTGGATGCCATATTTGCCACCCTGTGCACCAGAAACTTCTGGAATGAAGTGACAAGTGAGAAGGGCAAAGCTGCAAACATTGAGTAGGCCCACTTCATGCATTTATTCATTCATTCATTCAACTACCAGCTATGGAGCATGGACTTAGTTTGGGTTCCCCCAGAAGGAGATCCTCAGGTAAGAATTCAAGTGCCAACAGTTTATCTGTGAGGTAAAGAAAACACCTGGAGAGGAGAAGAAAAGTCAAGGAAGAGAAGGCAGCCAACAAGGAGTGTGATGTCAAGTCTGCCTGTGGTCTGAGAGGCAGTGTATAGCCAGGACTTTAGACTTATGCCTCCAGAGCTGGGGTATTGACAAACTCAGTCAATGGTAGAAGACTGCTTTCCCAGTGGTGTAATTCTCCTACTTCTGGTCCTCCACTCAGGGGGTCAAAGTATTTAATAGACTTCAGCAACCTGAGAAATTTGTCAAGAAAAGAAAGGTAGAAACTAGCAATTGGAAAGCAGGTCAAGTGGCCTTAAAATGATGAGTGTTAGAGGATATGTGCAGGATACCAGCTCTTGCTGTGTGTCCCACAGTGTGCTCTATGCCCTCACTAGAACCATCAACAAGTCAGAAATGGTCCCTGGCCACATGGAGCTTGCTGGAGGCAAACAACAGGCCACACATCCCTATGCCTCTTCCCTTTCTTCCCAGGACAGACAGGCCTTGAGACTCCATAAGTGCATGCTTTGGTGCACTCTGCCACGGTCATCTCTGCCTTCTCTGAGTCCTTGCTGCCCTTTGCTTTGCCTTCATCTCCATTCTTCCCTCTCTCTGTTCCTCTGACCCAGGTTCTGAAATGTCTCCTTTTGCCCCATCCACATTATCTGATAATAACAACAAGGATAATCAAAACCCTTTATTGAGCACATACTGTATGCTAGCCACTGGGTTAAGTGACGTGTGGGTATTATCCCATTTAAATCTCCAAAACAATCCTGGCCTCACGTTCATATACCAAACCCCATTCCTGCTTTATTCTACCTGCCAGATGGAGCCTTCTTGGGAAGCACTACAACTTAAAATTAAATGCAAGGTGCTCGCAAACCTCTGGCCACTGCATTTGGTCAACTTGTCACTCCTTTACCTAAGTTAGTCCTGCAGTGCTTGCTCAGGCTTCATAGCCAAGACTTGCCCAGGCCTGCCCAGCACTGTCCCCATGATCTCCTGCAGCTGAAGTTTCCAACATGTCCCAGAAGCCCCATTCTGCCCCATTCCAGTAAAAAAAAACCATTTCTCAAGGCTAAACCGTGATCAGCATCCACCCAAGAGTCGGAGAATAGAAAAGAAGGCTTCTGTAGTCATTCTTAGTTGCTTTAGACAAATGTCAAAATTTGCCTTCATCTCCTCTATCCTTCTATCTTTGCAGCTTCCTCCTAAAATCAGGAAATTAGATTAAATAAGTAGTTCTCAAACTCTATTTCAATGGGCCATGATTCCACTTCTCATGGATTATTAATGTATTACCCTGTCTCTGATGATGTATTTTCATGGCGCTCTCCAGACACAGTACCTGATGAAAAAGGAGTGGTTTTCATGGTTGGGATCTAGGCAAAGTAGCAAGGTCGTAGGAGAATATTGGGGTGGGTGGGGGTGCCACATTTGGCTGCCCCCTTGTCTCTTGGTGCATCAGAAGAACTCAGATTCAGAGCCTGGGAAATTCAGGCCAAGAAGAGTAAGTGACAACAAAAGGAAAGATAATCGCTCTTTGTTGGGAATAAAAGGAAAGCAGCAAAGGCAGAGGACCTGCTTATCTTGCATTCTGGCAGAACCACAGACCACCAACTCAGATACTTCAAAACACCCCTGGCTCAGCTCCCCAGCCCCTCCCCTGGGGCTCCTGCAGAGAGAACATCATAATACATCTCCTCATTTTCTCCTGCACTTTTGATGTCAAAGTGTGGTCTGGTTAATTAGATGTTAGTGGGGGCCAGGGGCGCTGGAATCCAAACTCAATAAATTTCATTTCTGAAAGACAAAGAGGTCAAGTGCATATTAAACTTGAGCGCTCAGGGAGTTCTGCCGGGGCATTTATTCAGTCAGGCTCGTTGCAGTTTAGGCAGAGAGAACACCAGGCAGCTTTTGGAGTCTGGCTGGGTGCGGAGGCAAGCCTGGAAGTCTGCCCATCTTACATTGTGGAAGAAGAGGGGGGAAGAAAGTCATTCAAATGTTTTCAACATAAATAGTTCAGTCCTGCAGTCAGAATTTGAAATTTCTGCCAATATCCAACTCCTTTCATGAGACTAGCTCAGTAAACAGCCTGGCCCTTAGTTTCACCTCCTGCCGAAATCAAACCCACCAGCTTGGCTGTCTTCTGGGGGAGGCTGGCACTGGGAAGAGCCTATTCTAGCCTCTTGGAGCCCACTGGACTTGGGGCTGCCTCTCACCTCTGTTTATCATTATCTCAGAGCTACAGCCACAGGATAGCTTCTTTCGCCCATGCTTCACCTCCCGGTTGCCTTGGGCTGAACAGCGCAGGGAACATGGCACACACCACTCCCCAGCTCTGGCTGCTGCTCCATGACTGCAAGAAAATCAATATCCACCAACTGTTCCTATGGCAAGAGACCTTGTTACCAGTGGCAGGGCCTAGAACAGTGCAGGCCCGAAGCCAGACAGCCCAAGGTCAAATCCTTGTTCCTCTACATCTCAAGTTGCTTCTTCAGGCATTTTACTTAGACTCTCCCATCTCAGTTCATGAGTGGGCACAGCCTGCTGCCTTTGCAAGATTAGCATTTGGCCAACCTTGTAAAATGAAATGGGTGACTTCCTCAGCAATATCTGACTTAGGTACAAGTTTGTAATAAAGCATGCAGAGTTCAAGGCTAAATTCTTAGGGGTGCATTTTGAAATATCCCTTTCATTTTGTGTTTGTTTTCTTCTTTTCTTAGCGTGTTTTGATTGGAGAACAAAGGTGTTAGTCATGCATGAGGTGTCCACATATAGGAAATTACTGACTTGGCAACTTAATTACATTTGGAGGCCACTTAATAGGACTGATTCCCTTTATTTAGACAGCCTGAATCTTCTTAGTCATGACTTGAGAATGTGATCATCTACGCGTTGCTTTATCTTGAAAACTTACCAAACCACCACAGCTATCTCTCCAAGCAAACAAAATGTCATGTTGAGACACTACAGTTTGGACATCCCCAAAACCCCATTTGAGATTTCTCATCTGGCAAAATTCACTGTTGCCTGCTGCAGGGTGGGTGGTAACACAGTCTAATTGTGGTTCTTCTTTTCTATTTCTGCAGCATAAAGTCATTCTGCCGCGATTGTTTCTCATCACTGCACCCTAGGTTTTCCACAAAGAACCTCTGTTTTGATAGAGGCCTATTTTTTTTTAACCCTGCCAAGAAGCAGTCTATTGTGTTGGAAAGAGTTCAGCTGAACTTACAAGCCCAAATTTAAGGACTGCATGTACCATTTTTAAAAATCAGAGACCCAGCATGGGAAATCTCCAAGAGCTATTTCTAGTGTGTGACTGCCCAATATTCTAAACTAAGAACTTGAGGAAGCCATTCCCAATGATCAAACTGGTGGCTCCCATCTGCCTAGTTTTTGCTTCCTAAAAATAATTTCCCAGAAGCCTCAGAGCTGTGGTTGAGAAGGAGGCAAAATAATCAGTCATCAGGGAGATTCCTGGTCAAAGAAATTCTTTCTTCACCAAGCTAAGGGTGCCAGCCCCCTACAGAAGTGGCGCCCACCAGCATCCTAGGACCCAGAAATGTGGGTAGCATGAAGATGGTTCAAGCTCCAAGAGCCCTTTTCCCATGTAAACTGGCACTCCATTGAGATATCACTTTATGCCTATTAAAATAGCTATTATCGAAAAGACAAAAGACAATAAGCACTGGCAGGAGATTGGGAAAAAGGAACCACTGTACATTGTTGGTGGAAATGTAGAATGGTACAGCCATTATGGAGAACACTACTGAGTTTTCTCAAAAAATTAAAAACAGCACTACCGTATGACCCAGCAATCTGTCTTCTGGGTATATATCTAAAGCATATGAATTAGTATGTTTAAGGGATATCTGCACTACCACGTTCATTGCAACACTGTTCACAATAACCAAGATATAGAATCAACCTAAGTGTCCATCAATGGATGAATGAAGAAATTGTGGTATATATACACAATGGAATACTACACAGCCATTAAAAAGAAGTAAATCCTGTCATTTGTGACAACATGCATGAACCTGGAGGACATTATGTTAAATAAAATAAGCCAGTCATGGAAAGACAAATACCACACAATTTCACTTATATGTGGAGTGCAAAAATGTCAACCTCAAAGAAACAGAGTAAAATAGTGGTTACCAGGGACTGTGGGATGGGGAAATTAGGGAGATGGTTATCAAAGGACACAAAATTTTAGTTAGACAGGAAAAATAAGTTCAAGAGAGCTTGATGCCCTTACATTTTGGTGACTAGAATAACAATATATTTCATATTTGAAAATTACTGAGAGTAAATTTTAAGTGTTCTCAACACAATAACTGATCAATATGTGAGGTAACACATATGTTAAGGAGATTGATTTAACCATTCCTCATGTATACATACATACATATATCAAGATGTCATGTAGTACACCATCAATATACACAATTTTTACTTGTCAATTAAAAATAAACACATAATAAAAATCCCCCTTTCCAATACAATCCCAGGACTTTCATTGACAGTCCAATGGATATTACCTAGAAGGAGCCACAGGTGAGCTCCACATTGCCCTGGCTCTAGAAAGAAAAACAATTTCTTTAGGAAGTTATTCAACCAGAAGGAAACTGACACAGATGAACTCTCAGATCTGCATGAAAGAATTATGATCATGACGTGGCTAAATATAAAAGACCTTTTTCATATCTCTTAATTTCTCTAAAAGACAATTTACTGCTTAAAAAAACTAACCCTCTATTGCAGGGAATATAACAAACGTAAAAGCAAAATGCATCTTAAAAAGTAGAATAAAGAATCAGAGAGTTTTACAGAAGTATACTACTAGAAGGTTCTTAAATCATTCAACAAGTGATTATTTTGTAAGTGACATAATACTAGCAAAAAAGTATACATACAGGAAAGGGTGAGAAAAGTGAACAAACAACAAAGGTGACAAATGGAAAACAAATAGAAAGATGGTGGGTTTAAGCCCAATCATACAAATAATTACGTTAAATGGAAACGCAGAGACTGTCAGATTGGATATTTTTTAAGTAAAATCCACGTATATGATGTTTACGAAAGATTTTTAAATATAAAGAAAAAATGACAATAAAAGGATGAGAAAATGTATACCATGCAACAACATAAATTTAACAATACCAGGAATTAAAGAGAAGACATTACTACATACATGACAAGCATTAAAAGGACAAGAAGTATTCTAAACAAATGTATACTACTAAATTTAATGACAATGAAATTGACAAATTTCTTGAAAAAATACAAATTCCCAAAACTTATAAAAGAAGAAATAGAAAATATAAACAGCCATATATCTAAATTAAAAATTAAATTTATTATCAAAAACTTTGCCCCACACACACATAAAAAAAAAAGCCCTCTTGGTCCAGATAGCTTCACTGTTGAATTGGGCAAAACACATAAGAAAAAAATAATGCCAATTATTCATAAACTCTTTTGGAAAATAGAAAACACTTTCAAACACATTTTATGGGGCCAGTGCTACTATGATATCAAAATCATACCAAAGGCTTTAGAAGAAAAGAAAACCCCAACCCATATCCCTCATGACACAGACACAAAAATATTTAATAAAATATTAGGAAATTGAATACTTTAAAATTTACATATAATTTTTAAGGTAATATATCATGACAAATAGTTTATTCCAGGATTATAAATATCAGTCAATATAATTCAGAATATTAACAGATTAAAGAGAAACAGCTTATACATGTCTCAATAGATACACAAAAAGTGTTTGACAAAATCCAATACTTATTTATGATAAAGAATTCCAGCAAACTTAGAACAGAAATGAACTTTTTTCAACTGAATACAAGTTATCAATAGAAAACTTACAGTTATTGTCATATTTAATGGTGAGCGACTGAATATTTTCTCCCTGAGCTCAAAAACACAGCCAGGATGCCTACTCTCACCACTTCAGCACTTTGCTGGATGCTCTAACTAGTGCATCCAAGCAGAAAAAAGAAATAAAAGGTACGCAGGTTGGGGGGAAAATAGAAGCAAATTATTTTATTTTCAGGTAACATAAACATATGTAGACAATCCTAAAGATGCTACAAAAAAATAGAACTGAAAAGTAAAAAGCTAAAACCTAGCAGAGCTGCAAGGCTCAATACACGATGATACATTGTATTCCCACACACCAGCCACAAAAAAAGTAGAAATTATAATACCAAAAAACATGAAATAGGGATAAATTTAACAAAATATGTGCAAGAACTGTAAATGAAACTTCAGTGAAAGAAGTTAAAGACATAAATAGAGAAATATCTCATGTTCATGGACCGAAAAACTCACTATCGTAAACACGGCAAATTTTCCCTAAGTACTCCATCCACTTGTGGCCAGTAGCCACATAAGTCAAAAACCGGAAACAAACCAAATGTCCATTAACAGAAGAATGGAAAAACAAGTTGTGATATAGTCATACAAAAGAATACTACTCAGCAATAAAAAGGAACAAACTACTGATAAATCAGCAATGTGGATGAATATCAAAAACATTGTATTGGGCAGAAGAAGCTACACACAGAAGAGTACACACCGTATGGTTCCATCTTTAGGAATTTCTAGAACAGGAAAAGCTAACCTATGGTGAAAGAAGTGAGAATAGTGGTTCTTTGTGGGAGAGCAGGTGGCAGGGATTGCCCGGCAGGGGCACAAATCAGCTTTCCAAGATGATGGACACGTCCTGTATATTGATAGGGGCGTGGACTACATGGGGGTAAGCATTTGTCAAGACTGATCAAACCATACAGATAAGGTATGACTGTGCATGTTCATCCTGAACTGAGCATTTACTATGTAAATTATACTTCATTTTTTAGTTTTGTAAATGTGTTTCACCACTACCTTTAAAGCAACACAGAAAATTAAGTGTCCCCCAGTGTCATTCTTCCCCTTGTATTACCCTCACCTCCCAGATAATGAAGGTTAACAGCCTGGTGTGTGTCTTTCCACACTCCTCTACTTGCTCCTAAGACTCAGAGCGTCATAAATCATATCCACAGGTATGGTACATGTTTGTTTTTTCTTTTGTTTTGTTTTCTGAGACAGAGACTCACTCCATCGCCCAGGCTGGAGTGCAGTGACACCATCTTGGCTCCCTGCAACTCCGCCTCCCGGGTTCAAGCGATTCTCCTGCCTCAGCCTCCTGAGTAGCTGGGATTACATGTACCCGCCACCACACTCGGCTAATTTTTTGTATTTTTAGTAGAGACAGGGTTTCACCATGTTGGCCAGGCTAGTCTCAAACTCCTGACCTCAGGTGATCCACCTGCCTCTGCCTCCCAAAGTGCTGGGATTACAGGCAGGAGCCACCATGCCCAGCCTGTTTGTTTTTAATGAGAGTTTCCTATCCATGTGTTTCTGATACTTGCTCCTGTCACCTACTTATATTCCAGGTCAGAAAATATAGGTCATAGCTGCACAATATTCCAACTGCAATTTGTCAATCTGTTTGTCTGCAACACACACACACACACATTGGTGATAAGCTGTCAGACTCTCCCCACTTTTTGTCATTATAAACAATGCTTAAGAACTTCCTTAATCATATAACTAATCTTCCTAGTGCTTGTGTTTCTGTAGGAGAATGTCCCAAAGAGAGACTGCTGAACAACAAAGACAAGTATGTTATTTGTTTTAATAGATATTCCAGATTACATTCCAAAAAGGTTGTAGAAATCTCATTTAGTGCTCAGTCTGACATATTTTAAGTTTTTGCAGACTGGCTTCAGAAATGGAAATAAATTATGAACATAGCATAATAATCATTTTAGGCAATTCATCTAGGCTTTGGAGGAGAAAAACTCAGCAATGTATCTAAGCCTGCAAATAATCAAGTTATCCTAGCAAAATACATCCTGAGAAGCAGGAGAGAATGATTTTGAGATAGCCAACCCCAAGGGACTGTCCAAACCTGCCATATGTCATCACTGTGACCTTGAACAAGTTACTTAACCTGTTTACACCTGAGTTTCCTCATAAATAAAATCATAAATAGTGTCTATATTATGAAAGACTAAATAATGTGAAGAATCCAGTACATGGAAAATGGAAAGTATCTGATACTCAGGAAGTGCTCTGTGTCAATTATTATTTGGGCAAGTTGCTTAATCTCTCTGGGTGTCCGTTTCCTTATATGTAAAATGGGGACAATAACACCTTCTGTCTCATAGGGCACATACAGTGATTAGAATAACACTCCTCTCATATTAAGTGTTTAACAAAATCAGCTAACATCACTGTTAATTTGCCATACTAACATGAAGGAACTAGGTTTAGGGGGCTGCAGAGACCTAAATGTGGTGTTGTGTGGTGTGGATGGCAGACATAACCTTCCAAAATTCAGGGAAAAGCTAAGTTTCTGCCAGGCCTATTGATGACATTGAATTCTTGGAAGGCCACACAAATCTTCCAGAATAGAGGAAGAAATCAATAGGCGCCCTTGGGAAGATTTGCTTCCCCATGGCAAATTATGCACATCTATCTCTTCCCAGCCCTGAGTGGCTCTGAGCATTTGAAGCATCTCGAGCGACTGTGTTGGATCCTCACCCAAGCAGCGGACTTCCTCCTTCCAGGGTGCTCCTGCAGCTGTGCCCTTCTTGAGGGACATGTGCCCAGAGGAAAACCTTGGCAACCGAGGCTACCAAATGGCTCAGTGTGCAGGTGACCTGGAGTGTTGGGAAAGTGAGTCACTGGAGTCACCTTCACTGACTGAGCACTGACTGTGCCCAAGAACCTAGGCTCTGGGCTGAAAGTGGGGGTATTCAGAATTATAAAAAACAGAGTCCCTACCCTGGGTGATGCAGCCTAGGGACACCCACTGGCCCGCATCCATCAGGGACTGCCAATCGGTAGAAGGCACCTGCATTGTCAGTTTGAAGGTTTTCAACTCTCAGTTTATGAAATTAACTCAATTGTGGATTTCAGCTATTTTTTTTTTTTAAAAAAAAAAGCCCTAAATCAAGTCAACAATTATATTTATGATATTTGGGAAAAGCGAGCATAAACAAGCCCATTTTATCTCTTTACCAGGATCAAACATATAAGTTTGGTTCTGATTTACTAAAGGCTCCTAATGACGCTCTTATCTGAAGGGTAAATGCCGTCTCTTACCTTGGGAACAGAAATATCAGCTCAGGCAGTCAACTAAACTGATGGCCATTGACAATAACCTGGTGCCTGATGGATGAGAGGTACAGAGAGGTCCACCAGCTACTGGGTTCAGGGAAAGAACCTGCAGCTGTGCGAGGTGACCATATCCCATTAGGGCCTTCATACGGGCCCAACTCCTACAACACTGACTCCACTAGGAAACAGATTCTCCCCACCACCAGAACACTCATGCCTGCCCCCGAGAGCCTCGGTCTGACTACCGAGGGACCAAGGAAATCCAATTTGTGACCGGAAAGTTATGTGTGGAATCTGAACAAAAGATGATGGCTACTCTTGGAAGATATTGGATCTAGCTACGAATAAGCTCATGAATGCTTCCAGGTCCACATCTCTTGTGTGCTTATCTCCCCGGATTGACAGGGAGAGGGCCACGTCCACTGATGGAGACCCACGTGCTTCATCCTTAGAGATAGATTTATGCCCCTGCCTGGGGCTCCCTCACAGGACCAAATCCCTCTCCATACAGTGACCCCTCTAACGGGGGATGGCCTACTTAAAACACACTCACCCACACTGGGAGGATCCAGAAGACATACCTTTCCCCAATACTTTGTTAAATCAACTTGTAAGGGGAGCCCAGCATTCTTGAAGAGCTCCATGACCCCTCCTCTCTCTAAGCCAGACCTTTCTGTGGGAACCACAGCCACTCAATTAGAAAACTTAAATGCAATAGGAATAGAGATGGCCCCCAACTTACAATGGTTCAGCTTAGGATTTTTGGACTTTACAATGGAACAAAAGTGATATGCATTCAGTATGATCTTCATCTTACAGTGGGGTTACATCCAGATAACTCCAGTTGAGGAGGATCTGTAATTGGCATCTGATGTGGCAGAGGCCAAGTGGCAACACACAAAAGCAGAAAAAAAATTATGCCAGGTGGGCGTAATTACCATAACGAATAGCAGAGGCAAAGCAACAACCCGAATAACTCTAGAAGTGCTCCTAGATGTGAAATAGGAAGTCCGCTAAATCCTTGTTCTATAGAAGCAGAAACTTCCAGGTTAAGTGAACAAGTCTAACTTGAATTATAAAAACAGAGAATCATAGTCCCTCAATCAGCTCCCAGACTTGAGCCAGTTTATAGACCCAGAACCCCTTGAATGAAGGGAAGCCTGGGTCCCCTTGAAGAAGGACCCCAATACACTACCAAAAATGTATTCTGTTCATCATTTCCGCAGCCAGGGACCTGTGGCCTTTCACCAGAGTAACTGCTAAATAAGTAGCATTCACCTCTTAGACCTAGCAGTCACAAGGAACAGAGTTACATTTTTACCATAGAATGCAAATAAAACATGGTATTACCTGTTTTTGTATTTGAAGCCACATTAAATCAAGTCACATTCTAATGGTTGTATCTATGACACGTGTTTCAAGTGTTTGAATGTGTGTATGATGGGGCAAGAGGCCCTAGAGAAAAAAAAATCAACAGCCCAGGGTCCTTGAGTGCAATAGGAAGGAAATATAATAAAATTCACCAGGCAGCATAAACAAATAAGGTATACCCCTGTGTGTTTTACATGACGTCAATCCTGGGTCATGGCCTAGATTATCTGACTAAAGGCTCATGGAACACAGTGGATTGCTTATTGATTAGAGGCTTAATGATTAAAAGAAACTTTTAATCTCCATCTCTTCCCTTCACCAGCCCTATCATCTCTTTTGGAAATGTAATCACTTACCTGCTTAAATGACTTCCCTAGTTTAACAAGATTATAGGGTAAAATCCAAATGTCTTAGCATAGAATTCAAGACATTGCTGAGCCAACCTCATCTTCCAGGAATCCCCACCTCACACCCTCTGCCCAGCCTCCCGGAGGATGCCTCTGTATCTCCAAAAACCAAGTTTCCCCACCTGGTGTCACCTTCGCCATATTTTCTACTGTTAAACTTCTATTCATCCTTGAAACCCAAACATCACCTCATCTCTAGATTTTTCTACAACATTTTTCAGAGTTCAGACAAGGCAGGCAGGCTCATGCTTGTAATCCCATAACTTTGGGAGGCCAAGGTGGGCAGATCACCTGAGGTCAGGAGTTCAAGACCAGCCGACCAACATGGTAAAACCCTGACTCTACTAAAAACACAAAAATTAGCTGGGTGTAGTGGCAGGTGCCTGTAATCCCAGCTACCCAGGAGGCTGAGGCAGGAGAATCACTTGAACCCAGGAGATGGATGTTGCAGTGAGCTCAGATCACACCATTGCATTCCAGCCTGGGCAAGAAGAGTGAAACTCCATCTCGAAAAAAAAAAAAAAACACACACACACACACACTTTTCAGAGTTCTGTTTTGTATTTCTTATATATTATGTTGCAGTTTCTCGTTCTCCTGAGTATTTCCTCTTTATCTTATTCCATCTCCCTGAACAATGCCTGGCATACAATAGGTGTTGGTAAACATTGGAGAGTGGGTAGAGGAGATGTTAGTTGGATGAATGAATAGAAAACAGAAGAGGCCATATATTGAATAAGAAGATAAAAATGATAGATAGATAGATAGATAGATAGATAGATAGATAGATAGATAGATAGACAGACAGACAGACAGACAGACAGACAGACAGACAGACAGATGATAGAGCAAATTTCTGGGACTTTGCTACTCTTTCTCTGCCCTCCAAATGACTCATACATTCTACTTTCTAGAAAGGAAAAAAATGTTATTTTTGTCTCAGGTAAAAATTGGTAGGATTTTCGGCAAAAGAAATTGGGTACAGATGATAGATAACCCAATTTCTTTTCTCTGAATGCAATCTACTTTGGTATATCTTAATTTACGAGGAAACTTCTGAAGACAGAAGACCTCAGAGGAAGCTAAAACCAGGCTTCTAAATACATGGGAGGATTTCACAACTGCAGCCAGCATTTCCTTACAAAATCTCCTCACAGCCTGCACACTGCATTTCAGGGACAAATTGACCAGGAACCTTCAAATATTTATTGAGGTTTATGCCAAGCCACACTTGCTGTCTACCAGCTCTGGCTAGGCTCTGTGATGTCTAGGCTGCAAATTGAGTTAGGCTCATACATTTGTGTGCCATGTCTTGCCTGCTACTTCTGAAACATGACCTAGAAATTAACCCTTTAGTGGCCAAAGACTATGGGGATATCCTCATTGACATGTTTCCATTCCTACAGAAGGCCAATTAAATTGCTAGTGTTTATCACAGGCCAAGTGTTTGCCAGAGACCCTGTTGAGTGTGTTACGTGCATTATCATGTTTGGGCCTCACAACAGCTTCACAGGGAAAGTGCCAGTGTTAGTATTTCCCATTTGGAAGACGATACCAAAACACAGAGCGGTTAGGTAATGTAGGCAAGGCCCACAGCTACTTAGCAGTGGAGCTGAGATGCCAATCCAGACAGCACTACACTATACTAAGTAACTAAAATGATCGCAAGCATTTTTTCTCATGGGACTAAATCGAATTACTTTCATTTTCTACCTTTTAAAATGCAACCCATAAATCTGTTTATTTTTCCTAATGTGCCCCTAATGCCAGGCCTCCATTGATCTAGGCAATCAAAGAAGGAAGAAGTGGGCTTTGGAAGTCCTCTATTGTGTATGCAACATTCCCTCCCCCAGCCCACCACACCTCCAACCCCAACCTTAACTTGCCTTCAAGGAAAAGAGGGATCCTTGCCCATCATGTTTAAGAAAGGCTCATGGTCAAAAAGTTAAACACTGAGTTACCACCATATGGTCCGGCAATTTCACTCCTACATACATACCCAGCGGAGATGAAAACATATGTCCACACACAAAAAAAAAGGGATACACAAATATTCATAGCAGCATTATGCATAATAGCCAAAATATGTAACAACCCAAATGCCCATTAACTTATGAATAGGTCAACAAAATATGGTATATTAATGCAATGGAATCACACTTAGCCACGTAAATGAATGAAGTACTGATTTCTTCATTTATATGAATGAGTGAAATTGTACAAGGATGAACCTTGAAATCATTGCACTAAGTGAAAGAAACCAGACACAAAAGACCACACATTGTATGATTCCATTTATACAAAATGTCCAGAATAGGCAAATCCACAGAGATGCAAAAGGGAATTGTAGTTACTGGGGACTGGGGCCAGGGGAACAGGAAGTGACTGCTAATGCATACAGCGTTTCTTTTTGGGGTGATGAAAACATTCTGGAAATAGATAGTGGTAATGGCTGCACAAGTTTGTAAATTATACACTTTAAAAGGGTGAATTTTATGGTATGTGAATTATATCTTATCTTTTAAAAATTTTTTAAAAGATTAGCACTGCATAAGCAATTTAAAATGCCCTGAAACTGCAAGAGATTCTATGTGAGAGAAATTTGACAGATGCTTTTCTAAATTTGAAAACATTCCTAAAAATGTGCATATAACCAATAAAGAGTAGCAAAGCTAAAAGAAACCATTCTAAAAAATCCGTCATAAATATATTTCAATCAATCATGCTAGAGGAAGAACTGAATTATCCTTCTCTCTATGGAAAATCATTATAAATTTGTTGTCATATGAAGAGGCAATGACAGTATAAAACCAAAGACTCTAGGAGAAAAATATGAGAGATGTGTCAAGAAAATAATAAAATTATCTTGTTTTCCTGAATTTGTATCATGTTTATTATATTTATCCATTTTTTTAAATGAGTGATTTCTTAGATCTCTTCTTACTCTTAATTTAAAACTCACTTTTGTAACTAAACAATTGTCAGAGGGCAGGGAGAGTGTTTCGCTGGGCTGGAAGTGGCATCACACCCATATGAATATGGTCTCTCCTGTCTTTTCATCCATGAGGCCAGAGTGGAAGACTTGGAGCAGGGCATGCCTTTCTGTCTCTTTTCCTCATTCTGCCTTCTCCATCAAGGTAGCAGACTCAGGTGCACCCCAGACAGAGAGCTGGGGTAGGCAGCCTGGGACAGCCCCCTCCAGGAATGGGGCCCTCTCTCCTGTCCTGAGGCTCTCACACCTTCTCTTCCAGGGATCCTGGGTGCAGTCTTTTTTTCAACAAGGTGGCCCTGCTGAGACCTGGGTCTCCTCTTAAGTCACACGGATGGAGCAGACTAATCTGGGGTCCCTGGGGTCAACTTAAATTATCCAGAGTCCTTCACAGTGTCTAGTCTGGTGCGCTGGAAACCTGCTTTAGTTTTGTTTTTTGGGTTTTTTTTTTTTTTTTTTTGAGATGGAGTCTCGCTCTGTTGCCCCAGGCTGGAGTGCAATGGTGCCATCTCGGCTCACTGCAATCTCCACCTTCCAGGTTCAAGCGATTCTCCCGCCTCAGCCTCCTGAGTAACTGGGATTACAGGCAACCACCATCATGCCCAGCTAATTTTTGTATTTTTGTAGAGATGGAGTTTCACCATGCTGGCCAGGCTGGTCTTTAACTCCTAACCTCAGGTGATCTGCCTGCCTTGGCCTCCCAAAGTGCTGGGATCACAAGCTGTAAGCGGAGCCACCACGCCCGGCCTGCTTTAGTTTTTAGAGGTGAATCTCCCATTAACAACATACTGCTTTGCTCTTTATTTTTTATTGTCCTGGGCAAAGAATTCTCCCCTAGACATCATAGAAGAGAAGATTGTTAGGGATCAGGATTCAGGACTTTCTGGGTCCTCTGACTGTTATAAAACCTCACACTTGGAAAACTTGTTACTCTCTGAAACAAAGTATGACCCAGGATGTGGAGACAGGACCCAGGTAGACGGGTTACTGGAAGAATGAAGACTTAACCTCAATGCAGCAGATGGGTGAGTCTAGAGAAGAGAAAGAAGCCACTATAAAGGTGGGAAGTGGAGGGTGGGGACTGCCGAGAAGATCCTGTAAGGCCTTGAACACCAGGAACGCCCTCCTCACAAGACTTAGGGGCTTCATATTCTAACAACACCCCTGAACAACCCACATGAATGCTCCCTGCCAGAAGTGCTAAAACCATCAATAGGAGCTAATTTCAGTTCTACTACCTGCCCCCCTCCTTATGATGTCATCCCAAAGACTCCGAGACAGACAACTGTGGAGAGATAGATGTCAGGGGATAAATGTCAATGGCCCCATTAATTCCCCAGGTCACTTTGCAGATTTCCTGTGTTCTGACATAAATAGTTTGTGCTATGTTCATAGTAATGACCATCAAACCTTAGCATTTAACATTTTACAATTTTTATGAACTCATTGGCTCCTTATAGCTCCATGATAAGTATAACGGTATAACAATTCTACAGATAAGAAAACTGAGTCCTGGAGAAGGGAAGTGATGGCCTGACCAAAGGTTGTCAAGTTTCCAAGTATTTTTATGCCTAGAAGTTTGTCCCTGTTTCTCTAATGTGAATGAAAATCCCTCCAAGTCTGGGAGTCAGAGTAATCTAGCCTGCAGTTTTCCGTGGAGGTTCTTTATACATAAAAGGTGGGGGCTGTCTCCAAATGTAATGAGCCCTAAAGAAAGGCCACCACCACCTCCACCTTTCCTTCAGACAATGGCAGTTGAATGCTTTGTATAGCATTGATCTTCAGGACTTCTGAATCATAGAGCTCTCTCCTTTAAGAACTGTGGATTTTACAAAAACCTGTTGCTGGTCAGCTCTCTTCTCAGACAATAGAGCAAATTCACCTTACTCTTCATCCTCAATCATAACTCATCTTGACTGGATAAAGAAAGTAAGAACACAAAGGCTGAGTGCGGTGGCTCAAAACTGTAATCCCAGCACTTTGGGAGGCCAGGAGAGGAAGATTACTTGAGCTCAGGAGTGTGAGACCAGCCTGGGCAACATAGTGAGATCCAGTTTCTACAAAAAATAAAAAATTAACCAGGTCTGGTAGCACACACCTATAGTCCCAGCAACTCAAGATGCTGAGGTAGGAGGATTGATTGAACCTGGGAGATTGAGGCTGCAGTGAGCTGAGATCACGCCACAGCACTCCAGCCTGGGCAACAGAGTGAGACCAAAAAAGAAAACACATAAAATAAAGAAGACTGCACAGAAGACTCAGTTTGAAAGCTGCGCACCCTAAGTGGCAACAGAGCAACACATTCCAAACATCCAGCCAGTGGCCAGGACCGGACATCTGACTAGGAGGAGCCCATGTCCTTTCTCCAGCCCTGTGTGAGCTGGGGATGGTCCACTGGGCTCTCCGATCCTCTGCTGCAGCCATGTCCAAGCCCCTGCCAACCAGGAGGTCCTGTAGAGACTCATCCTGGTTGAATCACAAAAAGAGTCATATCCAACTAAGAGGACAGGGTAGGGAGGAGAGAGGGGACCACAGAGGTGTGAGCCATCCAGACCCAGAGCAGGGACACGTGCAGGGCAGCGAGCTCTGAACTCCAGACAGAGGCAGGACCAAGGGACACTGTCCACCAAAGTAGCCCTCAAAAATAGTTCCCACAGAGGCCTGTCCCCCAATTCCATCTCCTTTGGAATTTATCAATTCAATTAATGGAATACATCAGGTCAGGGAAGGTTGTGGACTATTAGTTGTTCATACCGTAGTAGAAGTTGTTTAATTGCATTGCCTCCCTCTCTATCTGTCTATCTAATGCAGGGGTGTCCAATCGTTTGGCTTTCCTGGGCCACATTGGAGGAAGAAGAATTGTCTTGGGCCATACATCAAATACACTAACACTAATGATAGCTGATGAGCTAAAAAAGAAATAATCACAAACCTCACGATGTTTTAAGAAAGTTTATGAATTTTGTTGGGCCACATTCAAAGCTGTCTTAGGCCACATATGGCCTGCGGATAAGACAAGCTTGATCTAATGTATTTATCTATCTATGTAATTCATGCTGACTATGAACAGCCCAGTACCCACGGGTGTTGAACATTAAAAGGTAACACAAACCTGTAGGTAAATTCCAGCCCCAACTGAAGCAGGGTAGAGATGCTTTAATAATTTACCTATTATTCATCCACCTCTTCCTGCCTCTTTCCACCCATTTATCCACTTGTGCATCAGTGATTAATAATTCCAACTATGTGCCAGAGCCTTTGGATTAGCTCGGTCCCCTTTCCCAAGAATCTCATGATCTGCAGGGAGAGACAGATACGTGAACACTACAAGGTGACACAGTAGGGACACGGAGTGTCACAGAGGGCTTCTGAGAGGACGATTCGGGGGAGCAGGACCCTAAAAGATAAGTAGAAGTTGACGAGGAGGAGGTGGTCATGAAAGGACATTCCAGGTGGAGGGAACCGCAGATGAAAAGTCAGAGAGTCTGGGAAGATCAGGACCAAATCCAGAGTTCACCCTGGGAGGAATTCTCTTTTATTGCTGGTTTGAGACAATAACTAAACTAATGTTTCCCACATTTTCCAGTCATAGGTCCTGTTTGGGGTTGACTTAACGTTAGAACTGTAACGGTAAAAGAAAGAAAAAGCAGATGGAACAACATCCCAGGAGTGGTAATAAGTAAGTCAAGTTCTGGGAATATTGAGTTAGCGAGCCAAGCTGATGTGGTTAATTCAAGCAGTCCTCCTACCCTGCAAAGAAGATGGAAAACTATGCCAAGCCAGTGGCTCGGCATGGGAGAGGCCATAGTGGCAACCTTCCAAAAATAAAGTATTACACTGCTGACATATTAGCGTTTATTTTCTGGGGCCCACTTAGTAGGAAGGGGCACTGTCCCCCAAATCCAGATCACAGAAATATTTCCCACATTCACCCCATCATATAGAGCTTCCTCAAAGTTAAGAATTTTTAAAAAATGATAAAACCCCAGAAAATATTATGAGCTACCATTTATTCTTATCTTTGAATATGTTTTTTAAATCAGATTGCTTTCCTAGCTTAGGCACCCCTTTTAGATTAACCATAATGAAACACTGTGAGTTCGGATAGGACAAGGGAGATAGGAATTATGAGAAAGAGATCCCTAGCAGGGTCCAGAGTGTAGAGGTGTAAACCAAAAACCGACCGCAGCAGGTCTCAATCGATTCACACTTTATTTATCCAAGGACACACCCTGGAAAAACAAACACAAATCGCAGGAGCATCTGTGATCTCTTTTCTAAAGGGGGTTTTGGGAACTTCAGTTTTTAAAGGGGGAAGACAGGCAGGAGGGGGAACAAAGGGAGGGAGGATAGGCAGTGAGGCAGATGGTTACATTTTTGTGAGGCTCTGCTAAGCCCTCGCCCGTCCCGTCCCACCCCACCCATAAATCTACATTTTACATGTGAAAAGGAGTAGAGGAAAAGAAAAAGTCAATTTCTCATTGTCTCTTCCTTAGTAAATCTACATTTTATATAAGATAAACACATAAAAAGAGGGAGTAGAGGAAATGAGTCTGATATGGGATTGTGAAATTATAACTATGGGTTTAAGAACAAAAGGAAGACAATATTGGTGACTCAGTCCCCAAGCTTAACTTCCCCTTTAATAAAGTAAATTTGGGTCCCAAGTTGTTTTTTGTGGGTTTTTTTGTTTTTGTTTTTTCTGTTTTTTTTTTCACAGAGATTAGGAAAAGCTTAGAGTCAGCGAATGCCAACCAGTCTCTTGGTCAAGGCAAGAGGAAAATGGGAGTGTGCTAAGGGCAAGCTTTGCCCACTCTCCACCCCCTAGAGTTTCAGTTCTAGGAGTTAAAGTCTGTGTCACAACTTAGGATCTTCAAGCTATGAAATGCCTGGATCCGAAGGAAACAGCTGCTGGATAGGATCATCACCATCATCAACACCGATCATAGATTTTTAGCACTTCTTGTAGTTGAACAGTGCTAATTACTTCACATGAATATTCTCAATCTCCACAACAACCCAGGAGGGAGGTGTTATAGTCCTCATTTTACAGATATGAACTCTGAGACTTGGGGAAGTTGCGTGCCCTGGACTGCACAGCTTTGAGGAGCAGAGCTGAGATCTAGTCTGGGTCTGCTTTACTCGTGTAACTGAAGTGCAGGTTCAGTCACTTGCCACTTGCAGGTCCAATTAACAAGAGCAAGGTCTGGTATAAAGAAGGTAACTTTTAAATTCCGCAGCCAACTTAGGGGAAGTAGTATAG
The DNA here is from genome assembly GCF_029289425.2 of Pan paniscus. Classification (NCBI taxonomy): domain Eukaryota; kingdom Metazoa; phylum Chordata; class Mammalia; order Primates; family Hominidae; genus Pan; species Pan paniscus. Next base: position 75,705,781 of record NC_073267.2, read on the forward strand.
GTTACACTACAAAGCATCTGCTTTTACTCACCTCTGGGCTATTTCCTTTTTGCAGGACTCAGACAGAGTGGGCACACATGCAGACTGGAGTAATCAGCATACAGTAAATATGTGAATGATTGGCAAGGGCACTGGGAGGATAATCGCCTCACCCCATCTGTATCAAAAACATGATGTTTTGTATTATTGGAGAGGTTATACTCATTGCCCAGGGCTGCTGTAACAAAGTGGCTTCAGACAACAGAAATGTACGGTCTCACCATTCTGGAGGCTGGGAGTCCAAAATCAAGGTGCTGGCAGGGCCATGCTTTTCCTAACAACTCTAAGAAGAATCTAGCATTTGCCAGCAATACTTGGTAGTCCCTGGCTTGTAGATGCATCACTCACATGACCTTTGCACACGTCTGTCTCTGTGTTCAAATTACTCCTTTTATAAGAACACCAGTCATATTGGATTAGGGCCCACCCCAATGACCTCATTTTAACTTGATTACTCTGTAAAGATCCTAACTCCAAATAAGGTCACTATCTGAAGTATGAGGGTTAGAACTTCAGCATATCTTTTTAGGGGGACATAATTCAACCCATCACACACCTCAACTGCTAATGTTCCAAGTTCAACCTTGATTCACACACTGCCTGCCTTTGGCTCCCACCTAACCCTGCTCTGAGAATAATGCTGTCCCAATGCCTCCACAATGCTGGAGATCGTCTGGATCTGCGGCTGGAACAGCCCGTTCCCAGCCCTGAACCTCACCCGATCCAAGCTCATCCCTATTGTGCTGCCCATGGGTTTCAATGAGGTGGGAAGAGACCTCTCTACAGGCAACTCGCCAATGTCACTTTTGTTCCCACTTGCTAACAGCATCTGGCAGCTCAGCACTAAAATCCTGGTGCCTCTCTGTCATAATCAGTTTTTTGTCTGCTGCTTCCGGTTGGGCAATTTACATGCAGCTGTGGACAGTCAGCCATTTCCCCAAAAGCTATTGTGTGCCTAAGAAGAAAAACTTGAGTCTTTTTAATTAACCACCGTCTCTCAACATGGAAGGCAAAAGCAAGCATATTCACTTTACCTCACTTCACCCACAGATGTTCCCCTGAGGTAAGGGGGTTGGGGGAACCATATGATATGGTAGCATTTCTATTATGTTTCTAAGCACTTTTCCATCCATAAAGTCTTGGAAATAAACAGCAGGGACAGGAATCTCCACTGGGCTGATGGGGAAACTGAGGCCAACCCCGTGATTAAATAATTGGCAAGTGGTCTCTTGGGCCAGGCATCATTCTATTTTGTCTTGACTCTCCCATTCATAAGGTCAAGAAAAACCTTATTATTTAAACAAATGCTGAGCAAGGATAACATCTAACATCTAGAATGGCCCCTGTTCTTCCAACTACATTGAGTTTTCATTTGGAGGAAAGCACTAAGTTTCTTTGTGCCCCCGTGCCTTTGCACTGGCTGTTCCTGCTACCTGGAAGATACCTCCCTTCGGTATTCTTCCTTCAAGTTTCAGCTCATGAGTCAGAGCCCCCAGGGAGCATTTCTTAATGCTTCCGGCTGGGTCACCTCTCCCATCACATACTCTCACAGAACCTTGCACTTCTCCAAACATGTAGCACAATTGAAATTAGTTGATTTGTTGTGTGACTATGTTTAACAACATCTTTCCTGGGAGACCAAGAGCAGGAACCAAGATGTCTTATTCATTCCTATTTCCCAATGTCCTCATCTTCCTACAACTGAGCTTCACAAGTGACTCAATGAATATCTGTCAGATGAATGAATGAATGAATGAACATCATCTCCTCCGTCACCCCCTTCCCCCAACAGAACTACCTCTTCCTCTGCACTATGCCCCTATCCCCTAGCACTTTGTTGATAACTAGAATATAACTAAGGTGACAACACCTTCAAACAAAAAGTTGTGACAGTCACATGATACATAATCCATGTACTGAAATAAATGCTTGGAAGTGGGATCAGCATAAAGTTCATGACACAGAAGTGTTGTAATTGGTCGCATGTTAATTTGGGTTGTAATTATTTTTTATTTGTCTCCTCTTCCAGATCCTTGAGGATGGTGACCCTGTCTTACTCCTTCAGGACACAGCACAAGTGTTTGTGAAATGAATGAACTAATGAATGAATAAACACATCCAGTAGTTGAAGTAGAAAATACTTTGCAATGCTAGCAAACATTGCCCAATAAATTGCCTTGGTAAAATAGAGGTGCTTCTGTTTTAATATCAGAATTTTCTTTAATAAGAGAGCACCTGAAAACCTGTTAGAATGAAGAATTTTCTACTCCATTTTCCATGAAGGCTTTCTCAGAGCCTTACAAATTTGGGACTCTCATGTGCTATATTTCCATGCTGATCAATCTCAAAGCATAATGAGCATACAAAACCCAGAACTCACACTGTAAGTAGAAATATGCACTCTCTGAGGACTTAAACATTATTCCTGGCCAAAATTGCTCCACATATTTAGGAATAGACACAGTAGCCAAAAGTAGAGCTAACATTGGGTCATGGAAAGAAGAGAAACTTTGAAGTCAGATTGACCTGGATCTTTCAGGAGCCAATGCTTCTCTGACTTTATTAAGCACAGAATCACAGGGGGGCTGGAGGGGTGGGGCGTCTTGTTAGTGTGCAGATTCTGACTGCCTAGGACTAAAGTGGGGCCTGGTATTCTGCATTTTCAACAAGCTCCCATGTGATGCTAACACTGCTGGCCATGGACCATGGGCCACACTTTAGAGCACATAGCTTAATTTACCCAAACATAAGATGGGGCTGGCAACCCATCTCTTTGAGAGGCTGTACTGAGAGGCTGTAGGGACATTGAATTGTGATCAAATGTGAACCTCGGCCTGATTGCCTCTCCCTCTCCTTTGGTGGGGTAAGAGTTCAGGTTAACAAATTCTGGAAAGAACCTTTGAGGTACTTTATATCCTCACCTCTTTTCCAGAGTGGTAGATTTAACAGAAAGGTCTTCTGGTGCAGGTAACTAGTCTTCCTCTTGGAAACCTCCAAGTTCCAGGAGCAGCAAGGAGTCTCTTTTGGGTAAGTGACATAATTCTGTTCCATTCCCACTGGTCACTGCTGCTCTGTTAACCATTACATGCTCAATAGATGTTGCTTACACTAAAATATGACAAACAAGTGAACAGACACATAAGCCAAAAAATGCAAAAACAGGCAATCAAGCTTAATTCAAGTCTTATTATTTCATATGTGTAGCATTCTCAAGCTTGGGTCTTTGCATTGTGTTTTATAGTGTGCAGACAATCACAGCTGGCATTTCTAAAGGGAGAAAGCAGAGGAAAAGAAAAACCACGACTTGACTGTGAATGAGGTTTTGGGATAACAGCAGGCTTCTTGGCTGGTCATTCACAACCATCCATTATATGACCTCCACCTGATTCTCTGGCCTTCCCTCTCACCACAGCCTCGTCCCACCACGCTCAGTCCATGCCATGCTGCTTCCTGGTCCTGAACAATCTGTCTCCCTGTCCTACCCCAGGGCCTTTGCACACACTATTCCTACCACTTTGAATCCTCTTCTCCACTTATCTGGGATATAAACACTGGCCCATCTTTCAAGACCTCATAGGTAAAGTCCTTCCTGACCCCTCCCCTGAAATGACCCCTCCCTGCTCTGGCCTGCCCCACCATACCCCCTCAGATTGCCACCACTATTTGTACCTATTTATAATCTGTTTCTGTGTCTGTTTCTGGCTCCTATACTGTGTTCACTGAAGCAGTCACCATGCCCTGTTTATCTGTATGTGCAGAGGTCACACCTCTATCTTAGGAGGTCTTAGTCTTTTATTTTTTCTTTCTGAGACAGAGTCTCACTCTGTCTTTCAGGCTGGAGTGCAGTGGCATGATCATGGCTCACTGCACCCTTGACCTTCTGGGCTCAAGTGATCCTCCCACCTCAGCCTCCCAAGTAGCTGAGATCACGGGCATGTGCCATCACATATGGCTTTTTTTTTTTTTTTTTTTTTTTTTAAAGTTCTGGGATACATGTGCAGAACGTGCAGATTTGTTGCATAGCTATATATGTGCCATGGTGGTTTGCTGCACCTATCAACCCATCATCTAGGTTTTAAGCCCCGCATGCATTAGGTATTTGTCCTAATGCTCTCCCTCCCTTTGTCCCCCACCCCCCAACAGGGCCCTGGCGTGTGATTATTTTTCGTAGAGACAGGGTCTCACCATGTTAACGAGGATGGTCTCGAACTCCTAGGCTCAAGCAGTCCTGCCATCTCAACTCCCAAAATGCTGGGATTACAGGCATGAGCCACTGTACCCAGCTTTAGTCTTTTTTGAATAAATGAATCTATCCTTGTGGCAACACTACATCAATGCCTAACTCTATGCCCTGATCACATGAAATTGCTTTTTCTTTTTTTGCTGATATGTCTATTTCCCCATTAGACCGTGAGCTCCTTGAGGACGGGTCCTGGGCCCTACATCTTCGGTACCTGTTGACCCCCAAATATTTGTTTAATGAATACAAGTTGCTTTGGATCAAAGGCCAATAAGCCTCCCTCACAATACAAAGAATAAATGCATGATGATAAAGATTTTTAAAGGTTGTCAAGTGCATGTGTTGATTTATGGAACAAATTAATACGACAGCATCAACACTTCCAGCCCTGCTGAATCAGTTTCAGCAATTATGTGTACCCAAGGCAGGGCACAGCTGCTTGCGAGACGTGACATGAAAGAGGTCTCCCTTGGTTTGCTCAAAGGTCTTCAAGATATTTTTAGTCGACAAACAACCATGTGTCACTCATCAGTAAACCAAATTGTACAACTTGTTAGACAGTCTCTCATATTAATTTTGAAGGCTCTGTATGTGGCTTCAATCCCCCTGGGTGCTGAGTCTACCCCAAAGCCAGAGGCAGAACACATATACACTTGAAAAACCCTGACCCCATGGCTTCTTTTACCCACAGTCTTATCCCACCCATGTCAGTGCAATTTTGCACCAACTTCCACAGGGAATTAACAACATGGTATAGATAATCAGTAAATTCTCTAAGAACCCCTGAAAATATCTAATGGTATGGGAGCAATCTAAGCTCTCCTGCCACAAAGTCTATTTAGAAGTTTTATCAAAAGAGACTATATAGTACACATTAAATGTTGCATGTGTGTGATGCGTATAGACGCTGATCGTTCTGAGCCTCCAGCAATCCCCCAGATAACCCATCTCTGAGCCAATGGGAGGGGGCTTTGGAAAGGGAGCTATGGCATTTTAAAGCAAATCTCACAGGTGCCTGGAGATTCTGGAAGGTCACTGCATGAGCCGACATGCTGACTTCCTGGTACCCAAGGCTCAAGCAAGGTAACAATGAATCTTGCAACGAGGCTCGCCTTGTCACAGAGACAGGCTTCAGATGCCAGAGAGCAGCAGAAAATCACTTGTGACCTTTTCAACGCAGTTGCTCCCTCACCTCAACTGCCCCATCTCCCAAGCTCTCCACAGGAATGGACTCTCCCTCCTGCCTTCTGGGGGTAAATATTTTTAAATACGATTGCTTAATTTTATATATGCAAAAACTAGTTGTAAAATATGTGGGGAAAAATATAGTGGAAAGCAGAAGCACATTCAGAATATCCACAGCAATTATAACGCATCTAAAAATATGTTTCACAAGACAAATACAAGTGCTTTCTATGAAAATGTTCTAAAAGGCATTTTCAAAAGACCTAAAATGAGAGATTATATTGGATGTGAAGACACACACTGTGTATTTCTTTACTCTTCCCCAAATTAATTCATGAGTATGATGTTATGTCAGTTGGAATTCCAATGGTTGTTATTTTAACTGAACAAATTGATCATTAAGGTCACTTGGAAAACAAATGTGCAAGAATAGTGAAGATGCTATGTAAAAAAAATACAGAAGGGAACTTGAGAGCAAGTTTCAGATACTGAAATGTATATTAATCTAAAATAATTTAAAAGATTTAGTAAGGATGGGGTTAGGATACAGCAACACCCTTCAGGCTATTTCACAGCCGATAGAGAAATAACTAAGACACGGAGTCCAAGGGAACCCCGGAGGCCAAGCAGGAAGTCAGAAGGAGCAGCCGGATGGGGACCTGGAATTGACAGGGCAGCTGCTTGCTAGGTCTGCTTTGCTGAGTGCTATCAGATGCCTCTCAGCCCACTAACATATGTGACGGGAAAGAAATATATATATAAGGATTCCCAAATATTTCTTGCCCCTCATCTTTAAGGAAAACAAAAGAGTATGGTACCAGCAAATAAACAAACATAAATCAGCGTAAGAGAAGGAAGTACAAAAAACACCTGTTACATATGAAAATTCAGTGAGTAGAAAATGGCTTTTCACATCAATCAGGAATAAACAGACTATTTAATAAAGTGTATTGAAAAAATCAGCGATCTTTTGGAAAGAGATGATTGATATAAACATACATATTTATAGATTACTATCTCACTCCGCACATAAAAATAAAATTTCAGTGGCTTAAAAATATAGCTGTAAAATCACTACAAAGAAATGTAGAATTATTAAGACACGAGATAAAGAAGGCCTTTTTTGCCTTTTTCTTTCTTTAAATATTTTTTTAAATGTCACAGAAAACCCAGAAGCTATTAAGAGGGGGACAGTAATTGACACATCTGGCTACATAAAAACTTAAACCCTCTACCAGCCTGGGCAACATGGCAAAACCCCATCTCCACCAAAAATACAAAAATTCACCAGGCATGGTTGCACGCGCCTGTAGTCCCAGCTACTCGGGAGGCTGAGGTAGGAGGATTGCTTGATCCCAAAGTCAGAGTATGCAGCGAGCCAAGATTGTACCACTGCACTCCAGCAACCCTGTCAAAAAAAAAAAAAAATCCTTAAACCTACTCCATGTTGAAAGACATGCCAGATAAAGGCAATATATTTACAACCAGAAAAGGATAAATAGCTATAATATGTTGAAAATGCCTAATAAACAATGAAAAGAAAAGCACTCAACTTTAAACGATCAAATTTCAAGTAGGCAATTCACAAAAGAAGAAATAGTCTATCAGTTTGTTTAAAGATTCTCAATCTCTTTAGCAATTAAAAATATATATACCAAAGCCATATTTTTCCTACAGGACTGAAAACAGGTTGGTGAGGGTGTGGAAACATGGTCCTCTTGTCCATTCACAGTGGAAGTTGAAATTGATGCAACCCTTTTGGAATGCAATTATCTAATATCTATTGAAAAACTTAGTCCTTGACACTGCATTTTATTTCTAAGACTTTCTCATTCAAAAATATTCCCTCCTATACTCAGAAATACAATGCCACATGATTTGTAAATAGTAAAAATGGGGAGAATATATTTTTTTCTTGAGTCAATTGTGCAAAATTACATAATATTCTTCAGTGAGTAGAAAGAATGAGTTAAATCTAAGTAAAATGATATGAACAGATGTCCATAATATGAATACTGCCTGACACTTCCCATTTAAATTCAAGACTATGGACTTGCTGTATAATCACTTCTATATTGCATCCATATCTTCTTTCTTCTACACGAAGAATAACAGTTCTCAAGACACAAGAGATGATAGAATTTTCATATCTCATAATTATTCATTTGCTTCATCCCACATTACATACATAACAATTTCGGAATAACAACATTAATACAACCTCCACCAATATGATTTCTGAAAGTCAAAAAGAAATTGTTTTTGCATTTGATCTTCTTATTCTCCTCCCATTTTTATATATTTACATGGTCAGAGCATTTAGCAACTACAGACTATTCTCCGTCCCTTTAAGAAAAAAAAAATTGGCAGGGTGCAGTGGCTCACGCCTGTAGTCCCAGCACTCTGGGAGGCCAAGGCGGGCAGACCACCTGAGGTCGGGAGTTCAAGACCAGCCTGACCAACATGGAGAAACCCCGTCTCTACTAAAAATAAAAAATTAGCCAGGCATGGTGGCACATGCCTGAAATCCCGGCTACTTAGGAGGCTGAGGCAGGAGAATCGCTTGAACCCAGTAGGCGGAGGTTGCAGTGAACCAAGATCACGCCATTGCACTCCAGCCTGGGCAACAAGAGCGAAATTCCATCTCAATATATGTTTAATGCTTACCACTAGTCCTTATGTTATCTTTCTAGTTGTTTGGGTCATCTGAAGTTCATTTGCCAATGGATTTCTCTTTAAAGACTCAAAAGAACTGTATTTCTTGAGTTCTTGCATACAGGTAATAGTCTGTTCCCTTTTACACTTGAATGTCAGTGCTGATGGGCATAAAATCCTTGGCTTACACATTTTTTCTTCAGTATATTTAATGTTACTCCTTTGTCTTATGTAATGAAGCATCACTTTGTAAAACTGTCATGACAATCTCATTTTGTTACCCTTTAAAATCACTGGTTCTTTGGGCCAAATGCCTACAGGACTTTTTTTCTTATGGATCAGTAATTTTACTGGGATACATCTTGGAGTTGTTTTATTTCCATATCTCGGGACTAGAGTATGGTCTTTCAATATGGAGTTTTTAAATCATATTTTATTTCAGGAAAGTTTTATTTTATAGTTTTGGTATTTATTCTGTTCTTTTGCTTTGGTTTTCTTCTTCAGGGACTCCTAATGTCTACATGTTGGATTTTCTTTGCTTATCTTTAATATTTGCCTCTCTGTCTTGAATTTTTTCTATTTTCATTTGTCTTTCATTTTTAATTTTTTTCCTTTTCACTTCTATTTCAATTAAGACATTTACAATGTTGACGTTCTCTTCAGTTCCTTCCAGTTTAGTCTTTATTTTTTTTAATATGTGATTCTTTCTTGAGTTCTGCCACTTGGATTCTGAGTTTTTCTCATTCTGATTTATGGCTTTCTTTCAAACATTGTATTATAATGTATTTCATACATTTGAAACAGAAGGTTATACTTTTGTTGTTTTGCGGCTTCTTTGTCTGCAGAAATGCTATTCTGCTCCTTATTCTTTTGCTCTCTTACAAAAACTTTGGATTGACTTTGGTCTTGATTCTTTCCTGTGGCTTATTTTCATGTAAAACTAATTTTCCTGAACTTCTAGGAGGCATTGTTCAGAAGTTAGAAACACAGACTTCACAGGACTCCTTCTTCTGTTGTTTTTGTCTGGTCAAAAATATGTGGCTTGCTCTCAGAGATTTCCTGGCCCTGTTTTCTCCTCCCTCTTTTGAGACAGTCTCGCTCTGTCGCCCAGGTTGGAGTGTAGTGCCACGATCTCGGCTCACTGCAACCTCCACCTCCCAGGTTCAAACGATTCTCCTGACTCAGCCTCCCGGGTAGTGGGGATTACAGGCGCCCGCCACCACGCCTGGCTAATTTTTGTGTTTTTAGTAGAGATGGGGTTTCACCATGTTGGCCAGGCTGGTCTCAAACTCCTGACTTCGTGATCCACCCCACTCGGCCTCCCAAAGTGCTGGGACTACAGGCGTGAGCCACCACACCCAGCCTGTCTTCCCACTCTTATCTGGACTTTATCTTTGTCTCTACCATCCTTTTCTGGCTCAGTTTTGATTCCACAGTCAGCAGTTTCTCATGCATGTGGGAGCCTCGCCTAGAAGGGGATCTTGGGCCGTCAGTTTTAAGAGCCCACTAGGGCTTCCCTTGCATGGTCCCTCTATAGGTTTGAGCAAAATCTCTCCCAGGATTGGCTGGATTCTCTAATTTGTCTGCCATCTGCAATAAATATTGGCTAATTTTTGATTTCCCTGCACTCAGGTTTATCGAAGACTCCATTTCTTCTGCTGCTTCTGCTCACACAGATGCTAATACCGTGCAGATCACGTGGCTGTCAGTGATTTTTTTTTTCCCCCCACCGTGTTTTGGGATTTGTGAAGATACCTTAGTAGCTAACTTTGTTATAAATGTTCTTTATGTACCTTTGGTTTTGTTCTCTAATTGCTTCATCTGGTTTCTGAGGGATCTAAGGACATTCAAAAACTATGCTGCTGACATTGATGGTTTTTTTTCTGTAGACTTTCTACACTCATATTTTTTTAAAAAGCGGCTGGGCACAGTGGCTTACGCCTGTAATACCAGCACTTTGGGAGGCCAAGACAGGCAGATTACTTGAGGTCAGGAGTTTGAGACCAGCCTGGCCAACATGGTGAAACCTCATCTCTACTAAAAATACAAAAATTAGCCAGATATAGTGGCGCATGCCTGCGATTCCAGCTACTCGGGAGGCTAAGGCATGAGAATCACTTGAACCTAGGAGGCGGAGGTTGCAGTGAGCCAAGATCATACATCTGCACTCCAGCCTGGGCAAGAGTGAGACTCTGTCTTAAAAAAAAAAAAAAAAAAATTAAAAACTTTATTTATTTTTAGAGACAGGGTCTCACTCTGTCACCCAGGTTGGAGTGCAGTGGTACAATCACAGCTCACTGCAACCTCAAATGCCTTGTGGGCTCAAGCAATCCTCCCACCTCAGCCTTCCAAGTCGCTAGAACTAAAGGTACAAGCTACCATGCCCAGCGATTTTTTTTTTTTTGGTAGAGACGGGGTCTCGCTATGTTGCCCAGGCTAGTCTCAAACTCCTGACTTCAAGCCATCCTCTTGCCTCATAGGCATGAGCCACTGCACACAGTCAACATTGACTTTTTACTGTGTGAATTTTTGTAGTCTTCGAGTTTTTCACGATGAAGCACTACTTTTTTAAATTTATATCTCGGTTGATACATCACTTCTCCAGGAACACTATCCCTGATCTACCCTACCCTAATACCAGATATCAACATTATTACCCTCGGTGTAATGTGTCACAGCTCTTTGTATCCTTCCTTCACGTCACTACTCTCAGTTTCTCATTATAAAAGTGTGTGATCATTTTACAGTTGAGGAAACTGAGAGCTTGAGAAGCAGAGGTAATTTTCCCAAAGAAATGAAGCTGTTGGAAGTTAGGAAATTCATCCAGATCTGTCCAACACCAGGGCCCTGCCTTCCTGTGTGTGGCATTGCCCCGCAAGAGCCAGAGGTAATTCTCCAAAGACTGCAGTAGGCAGACACCTGTGTGAGGGCAGTATGCAGGGTGGAGCCAGAGGCTGCAGAGAAAATGTTTCCCTAGCTGAAAACCAGGACATCAGTGCTTAGCATGGAGGTCCCTGTGGGTCAGCATGGAAGCAAATCTATCTCATGTAAGAGGCAGTAATATACAATGGTTAAGTGCACGGCCCGTGGAGCAGGGACACCTAGGTTCAAACTCTGGCTCTGCAATCTAACAGACCTCGAGAGAAAATTACACACCTGCTCTGTCTGTGCCTCAGTTTTCTCATCTGCAGAATGGACAGAAAATAAGAGTTATTTCATTGTTATTTTGCAGATCCATTAAGTTAATATACATAAATCACTTAGAACATTGCCTGGCATATGATAAGTTCCCAACAATTTTAGCTATCATTATTACAAAAGAATGGGGGTGGGGTGGGGAGAGGCTTAGAGTCTTCTGAGATTGGGGCTGGGTTTGGTTTTATTTTTCCCTTTAGCTGCATCCTCTATGCATATGGCTCCTGACACTAAGCCCCCATATTTGCATCCAAAAGAGCCCCCGATCTGGTCATATCATCCAGACCAATCAGAGATGAGAGGTTGGTTAAGGAATCAGCATTCAGAAAAACTAGTTCCTTCTGGCCTTTGACAGACTCTCATTGGGTTTTTCTGGATTTCCCCCTCAGCCTAAGTCCACAGCTTGAAGCTTCTGATAAAATTCTAAAATTCCTCCTCATCTCACCTCAGATAGGTGGGGGAAAATCAAGTTTGTCTACTTCAGAGTGTCTTGATGGCTGACATTAAAGGCAGCATCAGCCCAGCCCGCAACAATGGGAAAATTTCAGGATTGAGGCTATGAGAACAGGTGAGAGTTCCTCACTCACTAAGGAGAATATCGGAATGACCCAGCATCTTACCCACCCTATAGCCTGTTACTTAGCAGCATCTCTTGCTAGGGTATGGAGGGCTCACAGAACTTCGTTTCCACCTAGTGCTGCATTTTAAGAGAATACACCTTACCTTTAACCAAACAAGTGACTTTCTAATGGTGTGATCTCAGGCACCATGGCAGATAGATGAAGCGATGGTTGTCAGCAACCTTCAAACACTCTTCAACTAGAGCTCAGGTCCCCAAGCCAGAGCGAGGATGGGGTGTGGTCTAGGCAGTAACCTCAATAGAGAGAGAGTGGAGGTCCCATGTGAGTGGTGGGGCTGGATAACTTGTGCGGGAGTGAAGATCCGGGAGCCTCAAGTGCTGAGACAAGCAGACATCACTGACCACTCCAGAAAAAAAGCAAGATGCCCAAAAGATGGAAAAAATTGGGAAAATGACAAAGAAAAACCAGAATCTGGTGGGAGCTACCTGCATATACTTCTGTAGTGGCAAATGCCAAAGACACAGGAGACTAACAGGCAAGGATAAGGTGGAGCGTTAGCTTCCGGGTGTCAATAACCCACAGGGAAACACCAGCCAGAAATTACCTTCCTACAGGGCAGGGGAGTGGGGTGAGAAGGTTAGGAGTGGACAGACCCTAATGGGGAGAGGCTCTCTAGTAGCCAGCATAATGTCACAGTGAGATCCTCAGCACTGATGCCTGAAGGTGCATCAACAGCTGTACACCCCAGGCTACCAAGAATGGTGTTATCCCACATTTAAGACGAAGAAACTCAAAGAGGCCAAGGGACATGCCAAGGATCCCACAATGACACATCAGTGGGCAGCAAATTCAAATCCACGTCCTGTTGCTCCAAAGCCTTTGCTCCTCATGACTGGACCAGGGTCTAACTCCTGACTCTGTCACCACCTTGCTGTGTGACCTTGTTCTGATGGCTTAGCCTCTCTGAATCTAAAACCCTTCATCTCAGAAACAGAGATGATTCCTTCAAGTCATATGTGTTTTGTATCTAGTGTAGCGCCTGGTGCCTAGAAAGCTTTGGTCTATCTGTGCCAACTTCCTGCCATCCATCATCCACTGCCATCTGCACATAATCTTTCAAGCAACCATTAATCTGCTGCCATCCTCCATCTTATCTGCCTCATTCTTTTCATTAAATCTATAGAAACTGCCTCCTAGAAAGAGTTATACAGCATTTGTGGAAAGTACATGGGGAAAGATTACAGTTTCATCAATGAATTCCAATAATTTTGACTTCCCTCCATGACATTTCAGAGCAGCCAAAATATGTGCTTTTCCTAGAGAGTCAACTGACATTTGGAAAATTATGTTTTCTGTCTTATTGCAGGGAGATAATCCATCTAACCCTTAAACATCTGTCAATAAACCTGAGCAGGAGATCAGCTGAGAGGCCAACCCTCTGATGGCCTCCAAGACTTTATCTGGAAGAATTCAGGGAGACCTGGCTGTGTGGCAGGGGAGGACAGGGCCCAGGAGTGCTATCACCTATGGATTCTCCTCCTGACTGCAAGAGTCAGAAGGGCTTTCTGACATGTTATGGCTCTATCTTTGCATTTCACAGACAGGGAAACTGAGGCCCAGAGAGGAGAAGCCACTTGTCCACATAACTGCTAAGCCTGAAACTTGCACTGATAGTCCAGGACATCAGTAGCCTGTCCTTAGGGAACTAGGGATTGCCCATCATCCAAAACAAATCCAGGCTCCATCAATTGCTGGCAGGACGCTGGGTCCACAGCAAGTCTGTTTAGCCTTAGTTTCCTGATGTGGTAAAATGGGAATGACAAAGTCATCCTCACAGGATTTAAAGAAGTGAGGATGTGAACACCCTGGCACAAATCTTTGCCAATAGTAGGCACTCAAATACAGTTTCATTTCGTTGGGTCTTTTTTTTCTTTTTCTGGAGAGACAGGGTCTCGCTATGTTGCCCAGGCTGGTCTCAAACTCCTGGCCTTAGCAATCCTCCTGCCTCAGCCTCCTGAGAAGCTAGGGTTACAGGCACATGCCACAGCATCTAGCTGATTTTTTTTTATTTTTTGTAGAGATGGGGTCTTTGTTTCCCAGGCTGGTCTTGAACTCCAGGCTTCAGGCAATCCTCCCACCTCAGCCTCCCAAAGTGCTGGGATTACAGGCATGAGCCACTGTACCCAGCCCATTCCTCTTCTTGTCTAGAAGCAGATCTTGGCACAAGGATTTAAATGCAAGTTGTTTACTTAAGAAATGATCCCAAGAAGCCCCAGATGGGGAGTGGGGAAGTCGACAGGAAGGAGAGAAAGCCCACATAGGGAA